>NC_090933.1:1030867475-1035667475 GCF_040938575.1 Ambystoma mexicanum | reverse complement strand
GCTTTGGCAGTATGTATATGTATCTGTCCTCTATCGACAGAACTGTGTAAGCATCTTCTTCGTGTATACACGTGTGTGTTTGTGTGATGCGGTGCACGGCAGCGAGTGTGCTTCAAGACTAACGCTGCTATGTCATGGTGTCACTAATGACATCGGACTAGTGTTTTCTTGGCATTTAATCAATGCAGTCCATTATAGTGTTCGGATCCACGATCTCCATCGAGTCCCCTGGATCTGGAAGGATATGCACTGGATTTGTTTGGAATGGCTGTCTGAGGGGATACCTCTCTGCATACGTGCCAGTCAGTGGTGCACTTGGGGTTTGTCCAAAAAATGAGTGACTTTGAGCGTTCTTGACTCTTCGACACGTCATGTTCATGGGGGGTGAGGAGGGGCATTCCTGGGCCCCTCTCTTCACTAGGCTCTGGGGCCATCCTGACAGATAAAACCATCCCACAGGATCAAAGTGATGATGACAGAAATCCCCCCCACGGCACAGGCCACCAGTAAGAAGACCATGAATGCCACAGGGCGATGGGCTGTGGTGATACACAGGCCCACATGGCAAACAGGGCCATCTATAGAAGGAACAATATGGAGGTGTGCAGTGTGATGGGTCACCCCATGTGGTGAACAAGGCCACCCAAAGAACAACATGCAAGGGGGACAGACAGACTGGGTTAAGAACAGTTTTTTGCATCAGATGCAGATCCCCATCCATCAACAGACAGCACCCACATGTATTGAAAAGGGGTGGCTGACTGCAGCAGTCACCCATGTGTGCTATGACATGATTTTTATTCCATTGTTTGTCCAATGTTTACATGTATATGTATAAGTGTGTCTATAGGTGATAGGTATAGGTGTTTATAGTTATTCATATATAGTGCATGTATCAAGATTGAGTTGTGCAATGACCTTGTTCTGTTGCAGGACCTGTAGAATTTACTAGCAGCCCGAGAAACACTCAAGATGCTGAGTTTTACAGAGCCTTGAGGGTAATACAGGACACAAGTCAGGGAAAAACCCTTTTTATGCAGAAAAAACCCTGTTCAGAGAATTTGCCAGTGTCTGGAGGTGAAGGGCGGATCCTGTAGTGAAGAGAAGACTACACAGGCTGAGGATTCTCATACAATGCAACTTCAATGAGGTAGGGACTGTTCACAGTCTTCAGACAGCCCGCAGTGGCTGGAATCAGTGATGAGGTATACGTGCAAAGCAACAGGACAGGAGAAGGAGCAAGCCAGGAGATAAATAAGGATAGAACCGTTAATAAGGCAAGCTATAAGAGAACCGAAAGAGCTGTTTGTAAACATTCTGTCAGAACGGGGGCTCAAAAGAGCAGCCCATCACTCAAGCGCATATACAGGCATGTGGAGCGGCAGTGCCGAAGGAGCCGGGTGCTTCGGAGACAAAGCACCGAGAGGATGGAAGGCTGTGGGAGAGGGCTGCCGTACAAAGAGGAAGCCAACCTGGAACAAAATAGAAGGGGCAGGGAAGAGAACTCAGAAAGAAAGAAGGAATAAATTGAATTATACAGCGTCAATGCATCCAAGAAAGAAGTGATGCATTCGCTTACCGTGCCACTGGCATGTCACAATCTGAGAAACCAGCCGAAGTGCCATCTGGAGGCAGGAATAGTCTGCCAACTGCAGAGCAAAATGGTGGAATAGATGAATGCCATCTTGCGAGGGATCGAACAGTATATCTCTGATGTTCTTTCCATCTCCATCAGGAGGGTGCAGAGTTCCTGACAGCATGTCCGTAGTTAAGTAGGGGGATTAGGCCTGGGTAGTGGGTAAAGCAGGAGAATGAATATAGTGTGAGTAGTTGTTTAGATAAAGGAGGAGGGAAGGACCATGGAAGTGCTATCCTGGCGTGAGGCAGTTAAGAAAAGTGACAGCCTGCCAGAGGTCGCCTAGTGGGTAGGACTGCCTACTGATGACATCTACTGGACTCTATCTTCGGTGGGTGAAGACAGGTAGAGGTTAGGGTTCTGTTACATCAAGCCCCCCTATGGGTCTTCCTGTGACCCTTCTAAGGGAGGATGGGCTAACGAGGTAGATCCCTCAGAAATAAATCACCTGGGGAACAGAAAATAAGGTTATTGATAGGATTAAGAGTTTAGAGAATAAGGTTATTGTGAATATGAGGTGTTTAGGGAATGTTCACTGTGAAATGGCATTTTATGTTTTTATAAGTAGTGAGGGGCCCTCATTGGGATCTATAAAATCCACTTTGGTATCTGTATCCCATTGGTGCACCCCTTTCTAACCAGCTGGTCTGGGTGGTGGTGGTGATTGGATCCTGTGGGGACTGCCCCTGGCCTGGGGTGAGGCCGATGTGAACCTTTCCCTGGACCAGGGCATGAAAACAGGTGTTACACACGATGAAATGTTTCTCATAAAACTCGCCCCTCCTTTGAAACTGGTTATACATATCTACAAGAATGGAACTATTATGTTCCATGGAACCCATAAATATCGCATTGCCTTCGACTCTTCCCTCGCCACCTTGCCTTATTTCCCAACCATGGACCTGCCCCTCCCCTACCCACTAAAATACACCCACCACCACATCTCTTCAAAGATGTCTCACATAGCCTTTTTTCAGCTGCGTACTAGCCCCCTGTAGTCACCCCATCTCCTCGGCACAGCACAATCTTTCAGCCAAAGAACCCCACGAAACCCAAGGGTTGCTTCAACATAGGAACTTGCAATGCTAGATCTTCCAACAAACACACCACTAGCATTCACAATGTCTTGAATAATTAGGTCCTGGACTTCCTCGCCATAGCTGAAACCTTGTTTACAGACAACAGATATCAACACCTCTCGTTACAATTTGGAGAGGTACTCCCAAATATCTAGTAGAGTTCCATAGTTGGCTCATTGAAATGGATGTGAATTTAAAATTTACAAAAAGTCAAGACACATGGGCACTTCCTTTCCTAGATATCTGGGTATAAGAATCAGAAGGAAAACTCATCACCAGACTGTATAAAAAGCCCACTGACAGAAACAGTGTCCTGCATTTTGAGAGTTTCCATCCACAGGCCCTTACGAATAATTTACCCTATGGAAAATTCCTACGGATTAGAAGAAACTATTTGGTGAAAAAAGACTTTATAGTTGAATCAACATGACTGGAGTCCAACTTGATCTTCAGAGGATATCCGAAGAAGACAGTCAAACAGTGTCGTAAAAGGGCATACAACACCAGTAGAAATGACTGTCTCCAACAATGCCTATGAGAAGAACAGGACAAACTAGTATGCGTAACCACATGCAGCCCATTGAGTAATCTCATTAGAAAAGAATAAGAACAAATTGGAATGTTCTCCAAATGACAGAAAAAAACGAGCTTTGCTTTCAAGAAAAACATCAACATTAGTCAAAAACTAGCCAAAGTGGAACACAGCAAGCAGAAAAATTTGAAGGAACAACCCCTTTGGGGTGTGCCGCCAGTAGTTGGGCATTTCAAATGCGGACAATCTTCTGTATGCAGTGCAACAAAAAACCTTAAAAACATAGAGATCATTGGAATGACCTGGCAATGCAAGTCGTTTTCTAATTGCAAAAGCAGGTATGTCATATGGCATTAAGTGTCCATGCAATCTTGTATGTAAAGGGAAGAATAAATGGGAGGTTCAACAAAGATTTGTGAACACTGGTCCTGTGTCAAAAACAAGGTGGCTGACAAACCATTAGTGCAACATAATCAGGCAAAGAACCATGGTTTGGAAAATAAAAACGGATGAAGGAAGGAATCAGGAAAGCTTGCTTCAGAAGACTAATAAAAAAATGTGACACTGTGCAGAACGGTTTAAACATATGCATTGAGTGGGGCCATTTAAGTGGATCCAAATAACAATGATTAGCTGAGCAGGTAGGGGTCGCAAAAAGGGCTGACATTCACTCAGCAAATTACTAGACTCTGAATAGGGCACGTCACAATATACCAGTGATGGACACATTCAGCTTAGGTATACATGGAGTGATATGGTACAATCTATGTTTTGTTTTTAACACTGTATGTAAACAGCATCTGATAGCCCATGCAAGCAGCCTGGTAACAGGTCGTTGACTCTCCTTAGGGAAGAGTGACCGGCTGTGGTGTGCGGTTGTCTAGGTTGCTTGTTGCCGATACGGAAAGGGGGGTGACTCCCCTTGGGGAACTAGATACAGCGGACATCTATAATCGAATAAATCGACTTGCTCCACGGAACTGAGCCATAGGTTCACCATCGTTACCATTAGTTCCCGTGGAATTGGCGGTCTAACAGCAACAATGGAGGTGAGCACATCCCACCATGCTCTGTAGAACGGGAGCTCACGATTTGACAGATTGTTTCCAGTGGTTACCCTGGCATTCCGTGAATCTCACGCGTACGATGCAGATGAGAGGAATCAAGGTGCAGCTGCGCAGACTTCCTTGCAGTCGACACAGAAGGCAAGAGGAGTTCACCGGCGAAGTCTGATTAGTTCAATGACCAGGTAACAGTGACACATCTCTAGCCGTAGAATGTACAAGAACAGAGTGATGCAGGAGTAGACAGATCACAGCCTCATTCCACAAACACGGTTTGTGTTTCTTCTGATTTTGCGCAAAAGATAAATGGGAACTGGATGCTTGTAGCAGAAGTGGAGAAATAGGGACAACTCTGTATCCAGTACCTAGAAACAGCAGGTGCAGGCACGCTATTAGTAGACCGGGTAGGCACAGAGTTCTGGAAGTTTGCCCTTGTTCTAAATTAATAGCGTGTGTTCTCTGACAATGGGAGACAGGCACCACATGGGGCAAAATGCGACCACAAGTAATAAGAAAAATGGGTGAGGTTAATACATCAAACCCCACAGCAAGTGTTGCTATCCACATGTGTACTAATTCAGATATGATGGAGTGAGGCACAACTGGGTGGGAGACATCCACAAGAGTCTGTGTGTTTGGACCACTGGCCAGAGTTGTGAGGTAAAACAACGTGCACATAGGCCTCGGCAAAATAAATCCACAAAGGCAATGGGCCTCATTACGACCCTGGCGGAAAGTGACTGACCGGACCGCAACAGCGTAAATAGCGTTTCCGCCATTGCACGAAGGAGCAAAGTGCGGCTAATCACGACCCATCGGGCACGAGCATTACGCCATGGCGGAATCCGAAAGGCTGCGATGGCGGAAATGACCCCAAAACGGCCCTTACCGCCGCCGTACGCTGCACCAGGTGCAATACCGCCACCCATCTTAGCGGTCACCGTAATGAGCGGTCACCGTAACGAGCGGGCACCGCAAATTACGGCCACCGTAAATATACGGAAACGGAAGTAAAAGCATGTGGCCGGAACGGGAAACAGCACGCCGCACAACTATAAAAACCGAATCCCAACACAACCATTAAAAATCCGGCCCTGACACACATCCCAACCCGTTAGCAACCCCAGTTAAAAAAATAAATATGGGAAAGGTAGCCAAGAAAGCGTGTGACCGCAAGCGGCAGGTACACTTCTCCCGAGAGGAACTGACCGTGCTCACCGAGACCCTCCAGGAAAATGCCGCCGTCGTCTTCTCCAGTCAAATGACCAGGACGGCCCTTGCCAACAAGAAGGCCATATGGGCCCTGGTGGCACAGCGCGTAAGTGCGGTGGGGACAACACCCCGCACGCCAC
Organism: Ambystoma mexicanum; assembly: GCF_040938575.1. Taxonomy (NCBI): domain Eukaryota; kingdom Metazoa; phylum Chordata; class Amphibia; order Caudata; family Ambystomatidae; genus Ambystoma; species Ambystoma mexicanum. The sequence goes on along the minus strand of NC_090933.1, from coordinate 1,035,661,812 downwards.
AGCAATGTCGCAAGCGGTGGGACGACCTGCGGATCCGCGTACGCAGCATACTTTCTGCGAACAGGAACATCGCCACAGCTACCGGGGGGGGATCAGAGTCGCCCATCAAGTTGACCCCCTGGGAGGATATCTGCGCCTCCACCATAGGAATGGAGAGCATAGAGGGAGTCGGAGGGATGGAGAAAGGAGTGCCGACATCCGGAGAATCAGGTAGGTTGGCCAAGAGAAACAATGCGAAATCCACAAACCACGAACATGTGCAGTACCATGTGACCCCATAGTGCAATACATACTTTGCCCTGACAGCGCCCTCTAAAAGTCAGAATGAATAAACTAATCAATCAAGATGCCATAAACAACCCCTACATGTGCAGCATGCACCCCTTAACTGCAGGCAGCCAAATGAATGCATCCTCAATCCACACGAAAATGAGACCACCTCCAAGGCCCAGTCCCAAATCAGCCTCATGTACCACCCCAATGCATTTGATACGTTGCCATTCCAAATCCGACAGACCCATAACTAACGCTCGCCCCTCTTTACTCCACCACAGGGTCCGATACCAACGACGAGCTGCAGGACACCCCTACCAGCACGCCTGCAAAGAGGGCCAGGACCAACGTCCCAAGAGCCTCCACCTCAGGTGCAAGGATCAAGACACGGCAGCAGCAGGAATCAAGTTGCAGCACACTGGAGGGGACTGCAACAGGCACCCCAGCAGCCAGCAAGTCCACAACCCCAGCACCACAGGTCCCCCCAAAGAACGTATCTGATGGCACTGCCTCTGGTGGTAGCAGCACCATAGGTGACACAGCTGTCATGCCAGCATGCTCCGACACGGAAAACAGTGCTGGCGACGTAGATACCATCCATGACCTTTCCCAATCCCCCTGCATGTCCCATCCCCTACACCATGACGAAACCACGCAGGGGCACCCTGAAGACGACGACTGGCCAACCCCCACAAGTCCTGTGCCAAGGCAACATGTGTTGAGCAGCCCCCCTGTCACACCACCGCAAATGTCCATGGCCCAGCAGAGGCAACAGTCCCTCGACCTGCTGATCGAGCAACAGCAGGAAGTGTCCACGCTACTCAAGGACCATGCAAATGAATGCGGGGGTTCCAGGGCAGCCATGGAAACATCCACCGAGACACTCAGGGCACAAATAGAGAAAAGTAGTGAGAGCCTCAGGGGAGAAATGGAGAGAAGCACCGAGAGCCTGAGAGCACAAATGGAGAGAAGCACCGAGAGCCTGAGAGCACAAATGGAGAAAAGCACCGAGAGCCTGAGAGCACAAATGGAGAAAAGCACCGAGAGCCTGAGGGGGGAACTGCATGCGACGTCCAAAGACGTTTGTGCTGAACTTGCTGCTGTGCGCCGTGTGCTCTCGGAGCTCTCACAAACCCTCAGAGACATGCATGGACGCGAGCAGGCAGAGACATCATCCGTGGCAAGTTCCGTCCAGGGCAGCCCCCAACGCAGATCTGGCAGGAACCTGCGCTCCACGGGCAGGGGTGCCCCTGATACCCGTAGAGGGGGCTTGCAATAGCGTCCAACCACGGACAGCATGCATATTTGGACACTGGTGTTGGGGGGGGAGGTAGTAGGGTGGAGGGGGTGTGTTGGGCTTCACTGGGTGGCGGGTCCTTAGGGTGTATAAATCAAATCACATTAACAATACAGCATCTCATAATCATCCAATGACATGTGTGGACATTGATATTTGCGTACGAGGCCTCCATAGGCGTACAGTCCACAATGTGCCTGTACTACACACACACAGTGCCACAGGTCCCCTTTCCGTGTAATGGGTACCATGCGTGGTTGCTAGAAGCATGCATCTATGATGCTCTGTCGGATTGCACGTGCATCCTGTGCCTCATGGACTCCTTGAGGTGCCTCCACATCCCCACCCTCATCATCATCATCATCTTCAGGTGCATGCAGTACAGCGTCAGGGGGCATGGGCACATTCCTACGTATGCACATGTTGTGCAGCATGACACATGCCATGACCATCTTAGAAACCTTCTCATGGCTGTACATGAGTGCCCCGCCAGACCTGCTGAGGCTGCGGAAACGAGCCTTCAGTAGGCCGAATGCCTGTTCAATGACCACACGGGTACGTGAGTGGGCATGGTTGTAGTCCTCCTCATGCTCGTTCTGGGGGTTCCGGATTGGTGTAAGGAGCCATCTCTTCAGTGGATACCCGGCATCACCTGTATGAGACGAATAAAGGGTGTCAGTGGAATGATAGTGCTAAGTAGCCCCCCCCCCCTCCTGCAAGGTCATTGACGCATCAAATGGGCCACGTTGTCATGCATGGAATGAGACTCACCGAGTAGCCAGGATCTGTGCCCTGCGTGTCGCTCCATGTAGCGTGGTATTCTTGTGTTCCTCAGGACCATAGAATCATGGGTAGATCCTGGAAATCTGGCACAACAATGCGTAAATATCTTGTTGGAGTCACACACCATTTGCACATTGATTGAATGAAATTGTTTCCGGTTGCGGTACTGGACCTCCATGGCATGTGGGACAACCAATTCAACATGGGTGCAGTCGATGGCACCAATGCAACCCGGGATGCCGCCAAGTGCATGGAATCCCACTTTTGCGTTGGTAATCTCCTGGTACGTGCGTGGTAGTGTGATGTGGTCGTCGGCGTGCTTCAGGAGGGCATCGTGCACTTGGAAGAGTGTCCGTGAGAACAGTGGCTGTGAAATGCCATGCAACTGTCCCACTGTGTGCTGGTAGGTGCCTGTGGCCAGGAAGTGGAGTGCAGACACCACCTTCAGTAGGGGTGGGATGGCGGTTGGGCTATCTATCATGCTCACGAGGTCAGCATGTGTCATGTCCACAATGGCGATTATGGTGTCCCGGTCCAAACGGTAGAGGGTGTGGATCTGCTCAGCAGTGAGGTTGAACGGATCGGCTCGGAGGCGTGGGATTGCGGGCCGCCTGCGTGGTGGTAGTGGCAGTGCTTGTGGGGCTTGCTGACCCTGCCTTGCCCTCCTCCTCCTCCTTCTCCTCCGTCTCCCCTGTGCGCCCGGTTGTTGTACCTGTTGTTGTTCGTCGTCTTCTTGTAGTTGTAGCACTTGCAGTGCTATCTGGTCCCCCAGGCCCAACATCGCTAGTCCTGCCGGTAGCATTTTGGAGTGGGAGTGGTTGTGGGAGGGGTTTGGGTCTGCAATATATGTGCTGTCGGCCTGTATGGCCTCCACCTGTGCTGATTGAATGAATCTGTGGCAGATGCTATCCCTTCTGGCCGAGCACGTCCCGCACGTAAGGCTGCATTTGGCCGCATGGCATCTTGGGATTGGAATCATGTATCAAATCCCGATGGCAGTGTGATGTACTTTGACTGATTTTCATGCTATGCTCCCATTGTTACACATGCTACGATTGCAGCCGCTTACATACCTGTGAAGAGTCAGTGGTATGTAGGGCTCGATCGATGGCCGACCCTCATGCAGCACAGTAACGTACTTCACCGACGGGCGTGGCGTCCCATTTGTGATTGCAGCCAGTTAGCATTATGACACACAGCCGCACCACATTGATGTAATTGTGAATGCAAGCGTTCACAGAAGCCTTTTCGACGTAATGTTGCAAGTGAGGAATTCGAAGGCCAGCATTTTTGGTTTTGAAGTAGCGGCGAGGATACGCCCACAGGTCTGGCTGGAAATGTAACGTTCTATTGTAGAATGTCCTTGGGACATGGCCCATAACGAGCAGGCAATGAATGATATGAATTGAATGGGATGCGCAATAGCGTAGTGGACGATAAGGCAGGACGTTCCCAAATCCATCTTGCTTCACAACACTACAGATCCGGCCAGGGGCACAGTGGTTTTTGCGGACTGCATTACGCACAGACGCGATGGAAGTTTCACATATAATGTGAGTGAATATTCATGCGTTTTCATTGCGGGATGAGGGAATGATGAATGGATGCATGGACTGATGATTCCGTTTAGGGTCTGCCATGTACATGGGTTTTTTGAATCACTCCCCTTCCCCTGCGCTATGTGATGCAAGGCTGCCATAGTGGGACATTCGTCTATCTGCCCTTGTCGGATCCTCCCTGTCTCGACGCGCCTTCATACACTTGTCTCTAGGCACGTTACTAATCCCATGTCATGGGTTCTATCTTGACGGACGCATGCACAGTAACCGACGTTGCCAATGGTGTATTTAGCTCGATTGATTTCGTTATGATTCGATACTGATTTAGGGTTGTGTATATTCCTTTGGAGTGGGCTAGCATGCATATGGGTGTGGATTTGGTGTGTTGAATGAAGATTGTAATGCATCATGAGTCCCGTAATGCAATCGGTTAATTTGTGTTTCTTTTGGGTGACAGGTATCTCCTGCCCTATTGCAGATGCCATCTCTACGCCACTCCTCCAGATGGTTTTTACTCTCGACTCCTGCAGCTTCGGGTGAATCAGTGGAGCACCATTTCGATCTTATGGGACGATCGCCAATGGGCCACATGCCCTTACGCTGTACTGGTGGCTAGGTGCAACATTTCGGCCTTTCAGCTCGACTAGTGCCTGCCTCATGGGACGGACCTGCGGTTCTTGCCGCTTCCATGTTGCCTTTTGGAACGTTGATGTAGGCCCTGTGTGCCATGATGGTACAGGGCGTCACACAAGTGGAAGCTGGTCAATTATTGCAGATGCAGCCCTCGGTGATGATGGTTGTTTTGGTGTTATTTTGCAAATTGCTGTGGGGCCTTTGTCATTTGGATGTGCATTTAAATTGTATTCCGATATTTGTCGTGTTGCGTTGTTCTTTGCAGGTGATGTGGCGATTTTCGCTTTGTGGCGGTATGTATTGCGAGATGATCTGCATTGTGTTCCGCCTTCTGAGTTGAGTTGTGTGGTACAGTACTGGCCGCGTTTGCCTACGTAGCACAGTATGGTCACGGATAGGGGCTGCCATTGTGACTGTTTACATGATGTGCTGTTCAGGGGCGGGGGATTGGATTTTGGCCGACTGGTGCCTGTCAGCCAGGTCGATTGGTGGAATGATGGGATGTTCAGAATGTGGCTGGTCACAGGTGACTGTGTTTGCGTGCGTTTGTTGGAGGGGGACTGGGGTCATGTCCATTGGAATAGCTTCTGTATTGATGCCATCTGTGCCCTGCAGCTCCCATCGGCCCCTCTTGGGATGAGCCTGGCTGCTCAGTCACTCTGCCAACTTGTGTGGTACATGCTTCTGCTGATGGTTGGTTTGTTTACTGGCAAGAGTACAGGGCTGGTGCAATCCCCCTCAGGATGCTGTTTTGGATGTTGCCTTGCGCTGGTGGCAAGCGATGGGGGACTACTGTTGTTTTGTGTCATGTGTTCTTGATTTTCATTTTGATGTATTGTACCTTCACATGCCTGTGCTGCGTCAGTACGGCTATGGTGACATGCCGTACATGGATGCCCACTCACGGGGCGCTTTGAGCCCCTGCATGCTTTTCTACGTTGGCATGCATGGGTGATTTGTAGATTTCACTGGTTGCATAGTGTGGGTACATTGCGCCTGCCAGGAGTTGTGCAATGTGGCCAGGGAGTGGAGTACAGGCACTCAGTGGGCCATTTACGGTTGGTTCACGATGCCGTATTTCTCGCCATGGCGGAATGGTACTTTACGACGTGCTTGATGGCGTTCAGTACATGTCCGCTAGGGTCAGAATTCGCGTACCGTTGCGCCATGGCGGTGATTCCGGTTTTGCAAGGCGCGCGTGCGCGTACTTGGTGCAGTTAGCGTTGCCGTTCACTGCGGTGTCGCTAATGGCATCGTACTTTACGGTGACGGGTCATGATCGCAACGAGCGGTGTTCGATGGCGGTATTGCATTTCCGCCATCATTTTTCCATTTCCGCAAGGGTCGTAATGAGGCCCAATATGTTTAACCACTGCGCTACAGATAAAAAATATTTTTCTCTCTAGATTCATTCCATGATGAGAAACACTAAACAAGATGAATCACACAGATATAATTAACATATAAAGCCTTTGAAAGGACTCACAGTGTGGAGTCCCAAGTAAGTTTTTTTTTTACCATTTGAAGGCAAACAGGAGTTGGTTGGAGTGATTGAGTGTTGAAACTGATCAGTTTGTTTTCTTGCAGGAAAAGATTGTGAACAAAAGGACCCATCCGTGCTAGAAAGTGAGATTTCACCATGGAGCGCATTTTGTCCTGATGAAGGCCTAATCAAATTATGGGGTGAGTGAGGTAAAACCACTGCATGAAAGGCCAAGACACACGTTTGTCAACATTGTTCTGTTTTATGTAGACACAGTGCATTAAGACCAACAATGTGGTCTGAGACGAAGCACGTGACAGTAAAATCATGTTGTCACAGTGACGCTAGTTACATTAGTTACAAAGGGTAACTTATCAATTTCAAATGGCTGTATGAAGAATTGAAATCAGAGGCTATTCGTCATAGAAAAGTGTTTTGTGTTTATCCATATAGTTTTTAATATTGTGTTCATATGAGTCACTTTTTTAATATCCCCCAACATGTTGATCTGTGGAAAATTCCTCCACCTAGAGTGGATGTGAGATTGCTGAGACTATTCTCTATTTTACTTTTTTTATACAATTAAAAATCTATTTTTCAAGCACGGAAGTTAGTGTTTCCCTTTCCTGCAAGATTGAGTTTTGGAGAGTGGAGCAAGAGAATGAATGCCTGAATGACACATACAGACGGTTTTACTTTGAAGTGTCTCCCATAGGAGCTTTTTTGGGTAGACTTTTTCATCCCGATAGAGGGAGAATCTAGTTTGGTCCCCACCTATGTTAGGGACACCCTTTGTGACATAATGACTATTGCTCAGTAATAATAATAATAAAGGGGAGAGTGATGAAGCTGAATAAGGCACCCAAAGGAACTATATACCTCTTCCGCCTCTAAGAAAGCAGGGATGAGGGCAGGCAACCTGCTGCGGGGATGTGCGCCTCAGTATGGACGCATCCAAACAACACAGTCGTGTCAGAATAAAATGAGTGTTCACAGTCAAAATAACAGATCAAGTGAAAAGTACGGCTTTGTGCTGATGACTCGGTTTATGAATGACAGGAAGGGAAGATAAACAACAGAACTGCAGAAATTCAAAATGATTACTTTCTGAATGTCTTATAAGGTAGGGAATGATGCCCTAACTGTCTCTACGGCACAGGTATTTTGGCTAGTGAGTAGAACCTTGAAAAGCCTCTTTACCGCCATTCAGCACATTCAGACACTACCTTAGTCGTTTTGTTTTATAGGGCTCGAGTCTTGGTTCGAAGAGGTGTGCAGCTCAGCTGGGTTCCAGCACTGTTCATGGGTAGATCAAGTAGCTTGACTGTGCCCAAATGCAGGCGGCACCAATCCCAATTGTAGGAGCTTGCTAGACCAACGGTTGACTCGAAGTTGAAGAAGTGGTGATTGGATCACACACAATAAATCAGCTTTGTCTGGCATTAGAGCTGTAATTAAATCTAAGGCTCTTTGCCTGACCCATAAAGTCCTGTACAATGAAGGACTGTTATGGTAATACATGCACAAGTCTCTTTAGAACCTCGTGCATGTATATTCCATTTGAGAGTGTTTTCGCCAGTTGGTGCCTCCACTGTGACTACCCCGGGGGCCTCGAATAAAGCTCTTACTCACCTCCATTAAAGTGTGCCTCTTTATTACAATGGCGACGAGGCACCGTACCCCGAGGCCCCCGGGAGTGTATCATGCCACCTGACTGCGAGCACAGCCCCCCCCCTTCCGCTGCCGCCGACTTCTGCTGACAGCTGACAGGCAGGCCGCTGTGGGCGCCACCAAGAGAGGCCTCGACATCCTTTCCCCCCACCTTCAGTTCTACACTGAAAAGGGTGCCGCTCCTCCCCGCTGGGAGTTCAGAGCGGCGCACATTGCACTCCTGCCCTACTCCAAAAGTGTTTCAGACAGCAGGAGCTGTCCACCTATCAGGTCAGAGGAGGGGGGAGGACGAAGTGAAACTTACACTTTCCTTTCATCGGGCATTTTATTTGTAAAACGGACGAGGTGAAACGTGCGCTTTTCTTTTGCTGGCATTTGTTTTGTGTAAAACCCTCACCGCTGCCCTGAGCAGAACCCTGCATCGTTTTCAAAAGCTGCTAGCTGTTGCCCAGCAACGCACACACAGCATTAGCAGTCTTCATTCTCTCAATGGCTACCCTGACCTTCTGGGACTAATCACTCACTACCTTGGTCCACTGTGACATCACAACTGAACATTCCATCAGGTCTTCCCCGAACCAGCCAGCCTGCGCTCCCAGCCCATTGTGAGGTCACAATCTGTACTAAGGACCATCCATCTCTGAAGCCTAAAGACTCTGCAGTACAGATACACCTGGGCATTTTCTGAATGGGGTCCCACCCTGCCATTCTAGCAATTCTATAAAGACTGTATCCCAGCGCCTCCTTGCTAACTGCCAAGAGTACTGCAAACCTCTGCCTATCACTACAGCAACGGGTGCCACTCAACGCCATTCCTCACCACTTACTGGCCAGTGGTCGAAGTGTATGAAAAGAAGTAGTGGAACTATGTTACCTGCTGGCTTATGCCCGCTCCACACAAACTCCATCGCCATGCCCCATCACACGCATAATCCAAACCCGCAAACAGATACACCTGCTGTGTAAGGGAATTCTGAGTGCAGTGCATTGAGCTGCAAGTTTGAACTTCTTCCTACACTTTTACTTTAAAATTAAACCATTCCAGAACAGTTTCTTTTTTTTTTTTAAAGTATAGGTACAGGAACACTTTTTTTCAAAAGTAGAGGCGAACCGCTCCTACCCACTTCGACCACTGCTACTGGCCAATTCCAAATACTGCCAAAAATAACTAGCTCCCATACAGGCAGCAGAAGTTCCCCTTTCCTAGTCAGAGGGATATGGAATTATTTGCCATTATATTCAAACACCAGAACAGACCTTCTACGTTTTCAGAGATCGGTAAAAACCAGGATCTGTATCCCATTATCAGCTGACCTCATGACTCTGGCACAGATGCTATACAGCCTTGCCTAAGCACCTAGTAGCCACAAGGTGAATGTTTGTGCTCTACAAAATAGTGTGAATAAATAAATATCAATTATGCACACATCTATTCTGGGCTCCAGAAATCGAAATGATTAACATTTGGGCATCTGCTTCTCTGGATGGTAAACGGAGAGGCGGCGGTCGTGCTGTTGTTCTGAGACCTAGCAGGACGTTTGCTGCTAAAGACCATTCCACTCTTCTTGGGAAACTGGACACACTGGGAAGATTGTATGCCTCTATGATGTGGAAGTTCCAGAATCATCTTACTCAGCTTCATGATGTTCTAATCTACTTCCAATTCCATGATGTGTCTGATGCCACAGAGGTTTCCACTTTGCCCAGTAATATTTAATGATTACATAAAACCCTTGTACAAGATAATTTCAGAGTTTAACATCAAGATGCATCTATATGCTGACAATGTACAGATTATTCTACATGCCTCTACTATCCCTGACAAACTGAAACCTTGTGGTTTGACTTCCAGTGCCAGCAAAACAGACACCGGGAGGATAGCTCAGGGGCAACTTGCTCGCATTGGAAGCAAGACAACATGGAGCACCAAAGGTTTGATCCTCGGGTCTGCACTTAGAAACCTCTGGGTATTAAGCGAGTTATAAATAACCTATCATCATCACCTCATCTTGCACGATAGTAGAAGCCATTAATTATCAGCCAATCAGTGTACCGCCTGCCTGTAGGGGATTTTATTTTGATAGCAAGCAAAGTTTGGAAGTGCATAAGGATCTGTTTTAAAAGGGATCATTTGTTGTGAATTTAATAATGAGAGTAAATATTTATCAACATTTTTGATTATTACTATTTATTACTATTGCTTCATACTCCCTTTTTAAATTTAATTGCTTTATATTTTATGGTTTCTCCATTATCGGTATTGTACAAAAACACTGAAACTTCAATTGCGCTATCACAGGGTCATTCAGATGATGAACCTCATGAGAAAATAATGCAAAAACTGTAGATGGGTTACAATACTGCCATTGGAGGGTTGGCCTAAGGGGGTACCATGTAGGCTGTACCTACTCTAAGGAAGGCATGGTATCAAAATAAGACAGGCACAATTGATCACAGTTCAAAGTTGTTTATTGAACGTTTATCAGGTGTGTGAAAAACGCCTATCTAAACCTTCTTAGATGGATGCAAGCTACAACCATCAAATAATAATAATACAGTCTTAGTGGAGTCAAGTCAAATAAAAAGGGCCTATACTAAAAAAAAACTATTGCCAATCCTTACTGCTATGCTATATAATAGTGTGGGATAATGTTCACAAAAAGAAAGAAGTGTCCACAAAATGATAAGTCAGGATGCTTAGGCCGTGGGCCTCCTTGCCCATCTATTTAGCACAGGACAAGTCAGTCACTTGAGCAAAGGACACTCTTATTTTTATTTTTTTATTAGTTTTTATAGCCAGCAGTTCGCAAGCATCAGGGCACTGACATGAAGACGTAGGGACAAAAACACATAAAATCACAATTCAAGGTTATCAGGGGTATCAGTTTCCTAGGACCGGTTTATCATTTGAACAAATGAGTCTTGAATTATCTCTGGAAACTTGTGTATTTCTGTTCTAGTCTTAAAGAGATGCATAGGTTGTTCCACATTGTGGCTGCTTTAATATGGAAGGCTTTCCCGAGTCCGTTGGCCTTTTTGAATCTGGCAATTTCGATTTGACCTTTTGAGTCCAACCTGAGTGCCCGTTTTGGTACGTTTGTGACCAGTTTGCTTTTCAGGTAGGACGGGGAGTCCCGTGGATGCTTCTGTGTGTCAGCATCATAGCCTTAAATGCGATTCTTTCCTCGACGGCTAACCAGTGTAGATTCCTTCTATCCTTTCTTATGTGTTCCTTTTTGGACTTCCTTTTTATAATCCTTACTGCATTATTTTGGATAGTTTAGCATTTGGCAATATGACCCTTATTTGCTCCCAGAACAAGAGCATTGCCGTAATCCAGCCTTGATAGCATGGTGGCTCTGGCTATTGCTGAACAATTGTCTTCGCTCAGATAGGGGTGGATTGACTTTAGGAGACGAAGGTGGTATCCACAGTTTTTATTTCATTAGAGAACATGGGCTTTGGCACTCATGGACAAATCCATGTACATCCCTAATGTTTTTACTCTGTCTACCACCTTGATTTGGATGTTGTTTATTGATATGAGCTGTTAAGTTTGGCTCTGCCATGACTTGGACCGAAGACCACTAGCTCTGTATTATTTGCATTTAGACATAACCAGTTGTTATTCATCCAGTTCTCTATGGATTTGTAGACTTCTTCCACCCTTGTGCTACCCTGTTCGTAGTTCCTGCTCAATTCCACCACCAGCTGAGTGTCGTTGGCGTAGTTGGTGAAAAAGGCACCCAATTTGTCAAGCACCAGTCATACAAATCTTATGTACAGATTAAAGAGTAGTGGAGACAGACAGGCTCCTTGAGGCAAGCCGCAGCCAATTGTCTCCATGAATGAAAAGTTGTTACCCCAATGAACCCTAGATTTTTTGTCTGACAAGAAGGAGTCTAGCCAGTTAATTGCTTCAGGGGAGCAATTAGCGACCTTCGCTAAAGCCGATTTGAGTTGATTATGGTCTAATAGATCGAAGGCTGCACTAAGCCGGTCTGATAGCATAGCGAGTAGAGCACTCGCATTGACATCTGTGCAGCCCCTTGCTGACGTAGGTTCGAATCCCGGCAGGGCCAAACTCAGCCTTTCATCCTTCTGAGGTTGATAAATGAGCACCACACACTGTGGGTAATAATAAGAAGCACTCAGATACCTGAGGGTTTGTAGCACTATTTAAATGCTAAATTATTATTATTATTAAGGTCTAGCAGCATGAGGAGACCAGTGTTCCCCTTTTACGAGATCAGAGTTCCTTTACCAACATCAGGGCATTCTGTGCCCAAGTCGTTCTCCTGCAAACTCTCTTGCTTCAGAGGGCCGGATTCACCATAAACAACAAAGAACAGTTCCTTCCTTAATATTCATGTTGGGCAATTTACTCTTCACCCTGGATCCCCCTCTTCTGGTGTCAAATCCCCAATATTCACAATTTGGAGCTCAGACCAATTTCAGTTCATAGGCATCCCTCGTTCGGGTTCACAGTTGCCACAACAATATCTTTTTGAGTGAGTTTACTATTCACCCCGGATGCCCCACTTCCTGGTTCAGATCCTTCTTTCACAATTAGTCCCCCTCAGCCAGGCTGAGACCAACTTTAATTTGCAGGCATCCCTCAGTCGGGTTCACATTTGCCACAACAATATCTTCGCGGGTGAGTTCTACTGTTCACCCTGGTTCCCCCTCTGCCGGGCTCAGATCCCCTTTTGCACAATTAGTCCCCCTCAGCCGGGCTCAGAACAATTTCAGTCCATAGGCATCACCTGGTCGGGCTCACAGAGTTGCCACAACAATATCTTCTTAGGTAAGTTTACTATTCACCCTGTATCCTCCTCTTCCTGGTGCAGATACTTCTTTCACAATTAGTCCTCCTCAGCCGGGCTCACACCAACTTTAATTTGCAGCCATCCCTCAGTTGGATTTACATTTGCCACAACAATATCTTTGCGGGTGAGTTCGATTGTTTACTCTTGGATCCCCCTCTTCTGAGCTCAGATCCCCTTTTGACAATGAATCCACCTCAGCCGCGCTCAGACCAATTTCAGTTCATAGGCAATCAAAGACTTTCAAATGCACACAGGCTTCCACTTAACCTGCTGCAGGACCACTTCGATTTCACTGTTCAATTATCTTTTACTGGGGGGTACCAAACAGAGACCATCAAGTGAGCACCCACGTGGCACCAGGCCACTCTGTATCTGGTACCTATTTGAAATTTCAAAGTTCAATTGCACACAAGTTCTTTGTTCCTACAATTTTGCTGCTTGCAACCTTGAGCATCACGTGTCCGGTCTGTTATCAGTTTCTCCCGACTCACCGTCTGTGCTAAACTCGTTGACATTGCTTTTCTGGTGGAGCAAATGACAGTACCACGGAGGCAATTGCTTCTCCCCGCCTTAGCTATCAATGCGGGAGGGCCCTCTATACCTTTGGCACACGCTACACCGTCAGCTGTAATTCCTGGTCTTATATGACTTTTCGTTGAGGCTTCTAGAAAGTCACAATCCTTTCTTGAAAAGGGCAAGGGTAATTCCCTCCTTGTCATCCTCTCTGGTCTCGCCGCCTTTCTCCTCAGTCTAAACTACCATCACGTAATAGCTGCTTCCTAGTGTATTTGGCCTTGCTCAGAGTGTGCTTTCCTGCTACGCCTTTTATCCATGTGGGGAAGTGTGATGGAAGTCAGGTGTGTGTAGTTATGTTAGGAATCACCGCCAAGGAGGACTCGACTTGGGGGGGAGAGCCGAATCAAGAACGCCCGAACAGTAGCTGAAGAATTCGTCCCCGTATTGTAACCCTCTGCTGTAAGTGATAAATAGACAGAGGGATCTAGTAGGTGGAAGAGGAGACACACGCCCACGAATCAACGGCTGTAAGGATGAAGAAAGAATTATCATACAACTGGATGTCAATTGAGGAACCCTGCCTCCCATACAGAGACAACCCACCTCAAACTGTGGAAGGTAGGCTAGGCTGGTATATTAGGTGGGCGGTATATGATGGTAGGTCCCCAATCTTATCCCAAGGGGTATCTAAGGGATCAAGAACAAGCAAAAACACAGACAGGATGATGAAAAAATAGTGTGAAGAGAAACAGAAAACAGAACGCTTCTTACCAAGACACCAGAAGGGCGAGGGAGTAGTCCAGTATCCAAGAAGTTCCAGACTCCTATCCCGGCGGCACGAAGATGCCTGAAAGAGTTACAATGGCACGAGTCAAGAAATTCAGGAGGCCTATCCTGACGGCATGAGGACGCCTATTTGGAGAATGGCACACTCAGCAAGCATCTCTAGTCCCTGTGCCTTCAGTGTGCAGTTACACTGAGAAATGTTCCGGGATAATAGCAGGCAAAGCAGAAGCAATCCAAAAAGCAAACCAACTTGTGCAATTGGAACGTTAGGCGCTACCAGTCCGGGAAGCAGACCAGGTTTGTTAACGTGCGAGCAATGACAAGTATTGGAACGTTAGGCAGTTGCAATCCAGGAAGCAGACCGGGTTTGTTTAACATGCTGGCAATGACAGGTATTGGAACGTTAGGCAGTTGCAATCCGGGAAGCAGACCGGGTTTGTTTAACATGCTGGCAATGACAGGTATTGGAGCGTTAGGCAGTAGCAGTCCGGGAAGCAGACCTGGTTTGTTAACGTGGGGGCAATGATCAGGTATTGGAAACTTAATGTGGAGAGGTTCAAGAAGCGGACCGGATCAAGGCCAGAAACAAGGAATCAGAGGCGAATTACAAGGGGGCAGGCAGACAATCCAAGAAACAGGCAGAAGTCAAAGAATATACTTGGCAAACCAAAGCTATGAACATGGACGTCCAGGTTACCTCAATCAGAAGCATTGGTAGTGGCGTGTGGGCAGGCTTTATCCTTTTGGTGGACGTCTCTTTGTTGTCACATGTGTAGAACAGCCACGCTTTCTTCTCCCTGCAAGGTGACGCGCAGGGAGACACGTGCACCGTCGCCATGGTAGCAAGTACCGTGAGAGGAACGGCGACCGCCTTTGCAGCAAGGAAGCCGGTGATCCACTTCTGTACACCGAACTTTGTCGGCAGCAGCGATTCCTGACAAGTTATAAGTAATTGCCTGACTCTGCCTGTGCCTGGCCCTTGTGTTGGCACATGTCAGGTATACGGCTCTGGTGTTAGTCCGTTGTCGCTCACGATGAACTGTCCGTGAGAAAGTATTTGTGTCGGAAAGAGGAGGGTTTCATTTTCTAGATATCCTACATGGTGGGATGGGAAAAAGGTGTCATAAGGAAGGGGATACCGCGTCTCACCCTTTGGTGTCCCACCTCCCCTCCTTGAAGGCCCCCCATCCAGGTGATCCTCCCGCACTGATCCACCCCAGGAACTGGATCCAATAGCAATGACCGTTTCCTCGCCACCTGGATGAAAGATCCCCAGGGACTAGTGGGTCAGATATCTTCAGGTTTCTCACGCTCCCGCTTTGGTCAGTGCTTCCAGAGGTGATATTCCAGATCTACGTCCAGCTTCTGACAATAAACAGTATCATAGGGGTGAGAAACTCCGGTGCACAAACTGGTGTATCAGCAAAGCTTCCCGACTGCCCAGGCTCCCACCAAACATCTGAAGGATTGCCTTCTGGTAGGGATGTAGAAACCCTAGCTTTTTTATTTTTCTAAAATAATTAAATGATGTGGGTAATTCATCTCAGAAAGTGTGGTCAGTTAATCAGAACCCTATCTTAAAAGTCGATGCCAAAAGCATAGTACCCACATGTGCCCTGATGCATCAGTCTCCAGATCGGCTGTGCATGACCTTTTGTTGTGCAGAGCAGGTTCAGAGGTCATATGTGCCCTTTTTGACAGCTGCTGTACATCAGATTAAAATGTTTGATAATTGTGCACCTATCTGTCTGGTGGCAGGGTAATCTCTAATAATAATCATTGCCTGGTTTTGGTATGATGGCTGATGCTGTACACAATTATTAAAGCCAACCAAATTGGTATCATAAGTTATTTGCACATTGGAGTGTTTAATTAAAAGTATATGCATGTTTATAGAACCTTAATTGGACATTCCATTATTTTGGGGTCTTGTACTATTGCTGTTTGGGTTGCTCATGTCATCACATTCACACTCCTCCTAAGAGAATATCCTGCCCATGGCCCACGTTCCCACAAAGGCAAAGCCAGTTTATCTCTTGACTGGGATTGTTTCAACTTTATAATTAGGATCACTATTAGTAGTGTGAGTGTTAAGTAGGTAGTTTAGCCACTACTCACCCTTGCACACCTGTAGAGCAGTAGTCATTTCTTCACAGGCTCGGGGCACCTTGGGAGCCTTGTAAGAGGCTGCCTGTACTACACTGACAGGGCACAGTCTCGTATTTAGAGTGTACCTGTCTGTCTTGGAGCGACAACTTGAGGTCAGGGGACTGTGGCAAAATGAGCCTATCTCAGAGGCTACAGCACGTATCGCCCCCTGCTGAATCAAACATTCCTGTTCCACGCGGCCCATGTAACTCCCAGTATAGAGTTGTGTTTCCGGACTCCTGCTCATGCTTGAGACCCCCGGGTGTCTGGCATCCCCGGAGTTGAGTTTTTCAGAGGAGTGTGCATGTGTATTTGGGGCCTTTGAGGGGTGTCTACACCCTCCTCTTAATAGGCGTGGTTTTGTTTTGATTTACAAATCTGCAAACTTAAAAAGGTAGAATAAACTGCCTCTGGGAACAGATTGAAAAACTTTGTTTATAGAATAGGATTAAATGAAATTAAGTAAAAAGATAACTTTCAAGGGTTTTCTGAAGGAGTGAAAGTCAGGTAAAACCTTGGAGTTGAAAGTGAGGATAATTTCACAATTGGGAGCCAAGGACCACACACCGTCTGTACCCTTGTATCTTGCTGCAAGAAAGGAAGAGCACTTTTTGGGTGGCTTATAACTTTGCTCTCCCTGGACGAATCCTCAAGCAGGAATAGACACTTTATAAAACTATGGCAGGATTGGTAGTATGGACGTAATTAAGAGTGTTATCAGCATACAAATGATATTTAAGAATATGCTAGGTAAAGAATGAAATAAGAGTTTGGATATTTATATTGAACAAGAACAGTAAAAAAAAGAGTCAAGTGGGTGATCCCACAAAAGGTCAGGGTAGGATTGGCAAGAGAGGAAACAATCTTGACAATCTGAGATCTCTCTTCCAAGCAAGAGCAGAATCAAACTTGGCCTTGATCAGAAACTCCAGCTATCAAAACAACAAGTTAATGTTATAGGCAACAGTATCAAAGGCTGCAGATATGTCTAATATGACGAATAATGAAAAATGGCCCTCATCTACATTACTGAAAATATTATCCTAGACCTAACAAGTGCTGTTTCAGTACAAGGCATATCACAAAGCCAAATTTAAGTGAGTGAAAGATCTGATATCATCCGACATGATTCTGCAGCTGTACAGTCACCACCTGCTCCAGTATTTTGGCCTATCATGGAACTATGGGAATAGTGTGAAAGTTGTTTAAAGCATCAGGGTCAAGTGATGGCAACTCTTACAAAGAGGAGTAACAGTCAAAGCATTCAAAGACAAGGGAACACAACTGTGGAATAAATTAAGATTTATGAAGGTAGTGAAGGATGAGACACAGAATTGAAACAGGAAAGAGTGACGCTGGCAAGCAAGGCAACACATTTGTGACTTGTAGGTTTTAAAGCTAATAGCAAGGTGGTAACTGTATGAAGGCCCACAGGTTGAAAGTTACACTTGGCCCTAGCAGAAACAGGGACGGTGATGCAAGACGAGGTTCCCAGAGAAGAATTACAACAAATGGCAATTTTGTTTTGACCACAAAAATTGTTTCACGTCATTTAGCAGATTATCAGAAGGCACAAGGGATGAAATTAAACTCGGCACATTGATAAAGATTTAATGGAGATAAAAAGGATTGTGTAGGTTTATTAAGAGCTGGAGCAATATATTCTGAAGAAAAAACTATTTAGCTTAGAAGATTGCCTTCTTGTAGCTGTCTCTGTAGAAATGTGGGAGGAGGGATCCCTTGATTTTCTCCAGATTTTCTCTTTCTTACAATATTCCCAACATTTGATGAGACGAGGAAAACCTGGTTTTGCAATACTTACTATATAGAAAGAAGCCTAGAGGAGCAAACAATCACATACCATGTGAACATTTGCAATACATATGTCAAGATAGTGCTCACAAGGCATATCCGTCACAAACCTTGGAAGCACACTCAGAGGATCTTCAGCAGAGATCTCTTTTAAGTCTTTTTTGCTACATAACAATCACTGAATGGAGAAAGATTGAGAACCAGTAAGGTGTATCCACAAAGGTAAAAGCAAAAAGCCTAACAAAATGACAGTGCAGGAAACAGGTATTGTATTTATACGTTTAATTTATTGTCCACTGACCAGCATGAAACCCAGGCAATATCCTAACTTAAGTCGTTAATGATGAAAGATCATAGTAGCCTACCCTCCTTTGTGCCCTCTTTGCTTGAGTGTCATTAAAATAACAAGAGAGATGCATGATGCCATAGAGTGGCTCAAGCTTTAAACTTTGTATTTCTTTTATAGGTTCCGATCTTAAGTACCTTGGATGACATTTCCCATAGCATCAATATGCTTAATTTCTTCAGCCAAGTGGTTCAACTGACTACGCTCATGTTTGGTGTCAATCAGTCTATATGTTAACACTTCCCTGGGTGAATCAAGAGTATCACACAACATATTATTTTACATGTTCGAACCAAGATGGGCTTCTTCCTTCCCTCTTGAACTACAGTGCTAAGGCAAGACTGCATGACTGATTTACAGTAGATAAGGTACACAAATATGCAGGTCCAATCACAGCGGGCTCACAAAGTAGTGACTATCCTCTCACTCATGAATGTGTGTTAGGAAAGATTCTATTTTTGGTGCTTTCCCTCCATTGACAGCAAAGGGACACCCACATTTTTGGTATTGTTTTGAACCTGATCTGCCTTTTGGAGGCCAGTGAAGCGTTTTGACATCACTGGCCTTGCAAAGCTAATCCGGTCAATATGCTTATCAGTGCAGGAGAACACTGTTTTCCATAGTAAAATTATGTTTGTTTTTCTCTGCACACATAACCTACTGTGAAGTGCGCTGAGGACACTTTGTGCACATGTACTTTGTTAATTGTAACATTTTGGCAACACACATGGTGTGTAAAGGGTGGGCTGGTGGCAGCAGATATTCTTCTACCATTTACTATTTAGTGGTCTGATACACTTTGGCCATCTTGTACTTTGGCATTTTTTTAGCACTTCCGGGGCTGGCTCACCATATATGGTAACGGGGGAAAGCTCCAGCTTTCGCAGACAAAGTGGCAGTTCATGTGTGTGGCTGAATGTGGGTTGTTGTGACTTTTTGGTCAAAGTCCACATGCACGCCAAAGCGTGTTTGTAACTAAGAAGATGTGTTAGCCAGAGGCTGTCCATAATTGGACAGCCCCTGCCATTTTGAATGGTCCAGATGCTTAACATTGGTGAGCTCGGGGACAACTCCAGATTGAATCCCTGGATAAAAGGGGGACTTCTGCCGCTTTTCTTGTTGTCCTGTTTGAGGACCCTGCCCTTGGATTCTGTCAGAAGCATCCCAAAACCATCCTGTAGGCTGACCAGTTACAAATTGCGGTACCTCGCTGCATTCGTCATCGTCCTTAAACCTTGGGACGCTGTAGATCCTCGACTTATGAAACAAGAGGCATATCCCTGTAATTGCAGCTCTCCACCAAGAAGAGGGTCCTAGTAGGGGCTGTTTTATATGTTTTCCCTAACGGATCGACCTCCACCATTTCTTTGAAATGGACATCAATGCTTGAAGCCTCCATCATTTCCTGCGCATCATCTGAAGTCGTTGATAGCATGGGGGACCTTTCTTGAGTCCAGTGAAGCTGTCTAGTATCCAAAATGGATTAATTGGAGCACATAACCGCAAACTAGCCGGGCCCAAAAACCTGACGCTGTAAGTGACCTCTGCACCCGAGACCCTGAGTTCAACAGAACCAAGGTATGAGACAAGGGGATCCAGTGATGTCAGAAACGTCTAAATCATTCCCTGAGTGAATCATAATGCAGTGGGTGAGGAAACATACCTGTCCCCCTACCTACATAGGGGTTAACAATCATAAGGTCCTTACCCTCCCGCTCCCTTGCCTCAAAATGAAGGGTGGTACCCTGGTCAGGAATCCTCCCCTGGACTTCCCCTAATGTGGTTGGATTGGGAGAGGACCTGCTAAGAACTTTTCTTCAATTGTTATCTAACTTTGGGACACTTACAAACTGCCTGTTGGCTTGGCCAACTCTTGTGCAGACTTTTAAAAGTATTCACAGCCTGCTGAGGAGAACTGTATTGGCACTAGGGCACTAAGTCCTGTCTTTTCTAGTCAGAGTAGGGCCTTTTAAGGTGCAGTGCTCCATTTTACAAGGTATTGTATGGTGTTTCTAACTCCTGCATTTCCAACATATTAGTTATCTAGATGGTGGATACTTATCTGGTTCTTTTTTATTCACTTGCTTTACTATTCTACAATATTCTAAAACTGCTTTTACTGTAATCTAAAAAGGTGAAGTGCTAGTTCTCTTAGCAGAGCATGCCACACTGAACGTCTATGTAGTAGTATTGAATGTTTTAGTTTGTTTCTTACCTGTGTTTTTTTCATTTCTAAGAATATATCTAAGGCCTAAGTAAATAACTGTATTGTGTCTAATGAAAGAGTGCTCTGTGTTTGTTTAACTGAACCATCACCACTCACACACTCCAGAAGTCTAAGCCTTGGTGCTCAGTCACATTACCCAAAAAGAGTCTGACTAGACATACGTTTTGAGAAAAGATCCTTGGGGTGCCAATGGGGATTTAGGCCTGATACACCAATAAACCCTGTTATGGGGAACATTAGTTGTTTATGTTTAACATCCTCAAGATGGTCCGTTTTGTGCCCTACATTTCTGAGCTTGGCCAGCCCAGACCAAGGTGTCGATTCATGGAATTAATGTGCGCCGAAAATTCCCGCGCAGAGGTGCCAAAACGTGCGAATCGCAGTAAAAGTGCGAAAATCGCAGTGCAAGTGCGAAAATCGCAGGGAAACCAGCGCACATCGATTCATGGAAGTCCATGCGCGAGAAAAACATTGGATGAGCGCTGAAAAAGTGCGCCCCGCACGCCGGCGCACAGGTCATCCAACAGCGTGCGCTACGGCCACTGTGAAATCGCACATAGCGCGGCGCACATCACAAAAGTAGGCGTAACACGGGGCGTAACACTCGGAATGGGGAACAACGCGTGAAAATATGGGCGTCACAAGGGAAGTACAGGAGGCAAGTGCGCGGAACGCCCACACGCTCGCCTACAACTCGTATTCATGGAATCGAATAGGAGAAACCAGCGCACGGTGAAAGACGCGCACAGGGCCAAACAAGTATGCCACAAGAAAGCAGGCGGTAGCGTCCCTGCGCCTGAAATAAATGTGCGCCAAAATGTGCGCTAACAAAAAGCACCCATATACAGCCATGATGAATGGTCCATACAGTGGCCCTCTAGGACAAATGAGGTGCAAAGGGGTACCGACAAACACGGACACCCGCTGTGTGAAAAATAGCGTGTGCGTGTGTTTCTGGGTGCGCGGGAAGTTCCACACGCGATTGGCCTGGGTACGTGTGTTTCGGGGTGCGCGGGAAGTTCCACACGCGATTGGCCTGAGTACGTGTACTTCGGAATGCGCGGGAAGTTCCACACGCGATTGGCCTGGGTACGTGTACTTCGGGTGCGTGGGAAGTTCCACACACGATTGGCCTGGGTACGTGTGTTTCGGGATGCGCGGGAAGTTCCACACGCGATTGGCCTGGGTACGTGTACTTCTGGGTGCTCGGGAAGTCCCACACGCGATTTCAGTAGGGTACGTGTATTAAGAGGTGCGTGGGAAGATTCACACGCAATTTCAGCAGGGTACGTGTATTTCGGTGGTGCCGGGGAATGCTACACGTGATTTGGCCATGTGGGTCCTCCCAGGTGTTCCCTCTACACCCTCCACGGCCCCTGCAGGCAGCCCACACCACAGGGGACTACCCTGCACACCTGCTCATGTCCCACAGGCAACCCATCCACCATGGCCATGCCCCCCAGCCAACCCACATGTCACCTTGCACTACTGATCACCAACACATGTCTCCCAGCACCCCCAACCCCCAGCACTGTGGGGCACCCTCCACCAGGCCCCCACTCATGTCCAACTCATGTGTCCCATCACCCCCACCCACCAGCATCCAGGGGCACCCTCCACCAGGCCCCCACTCATGTCTCCCATCACCCCCACCCCCCAGCAGTGCAGGGCACCCTCCACCAGGCCCCCACACATGTCCCCCTGCACCCCCATCCCCCAGCATCCAGGGGCACCCTCCACCAGGCCCCCACTCATGTCCCCCTGCACCCCCGCCCACCAGCATCCAGGGGCACCCTCCACCAGGCCCCCACTCATGTCTCCCAGCACCCCCACCCACCAGCATCCAGGGGCACCCTCCACCAGGCCCCCACTCATGTCCAACTCATGTCTCCCGGCACCCCCACCCCCAGCATCCAGGGGAACCCTCCACCAGGCCCCCACTCATGTCTCCCATTACCCCCACCCCCCAGCATCTAGGGGCACCCTCCAGCAGGCCCCCACTCATGTCTCCCATCACCCCCACCCCCCCAGCAGTGCAGGGAACCCTCCACCAGGCCCCCACTCATGTCCAACTCATGTCTCCCAGCACCCCCACCCCCCAGCATCCAGGGGCACCCTCCACCAGGCCCCCACTCATGTCTCCCATCACCCCCACCCCCCAGCATCAAGGGGCACCCTCCACCAGGCCCCCACTCATGTCTCCCATCACCCCCACCCACAAGCAGTGCAGGGCACCCTCCACCAGTCCCCCACTCATGTCCAACTCATGTCTCCCATCACCCCCACCCCCCAGCATCTAGGGGCACCCTCCAGCAGGCCCCCACTCATGTCTCCCATCACCCCCACCCCCCAGCAGTGCAAGGCACCCTCCACCAGGCCCCCACATATGTCCCCCTGCACCCCCACCCCCCAGCATCCTGGGGCACCCTCCACCAGGCCCCCACTCATGTCCAACTCATGTGTCCCATCACCCCCACCCACCAGCATCCAGGGGCAGCCTCCACCAGGCCCCCACTCATGTCTCCCATCACCCCCACCCCCCAGCAGTGCAGGGCACCCTCCACCAGGCCCCCACACATGTCCCCCTGCACCCCCACCCCCCAGCATCCAGGGGCACCCTCCACCAGGCCCCCACTCATGTCCCCCTGCACCCCCGCCCACCAGCATCCAGGGGCACCCTCCACCAGGCCCCCACTCATGTCTCCCAGCACCCCCACCCACCAGCATCCAGGAGCACCCTCCACCAGGCCCCCACTCATGTCCAACTCATGTCTCCCGGCACCCCCACCCCCAGCATCCAGGGGAACCCTCCACCAGGCCCCCACTCATGTCTCCCATTACCCCCACCCCCCAGCATCTAGGGGCACCCTCCAGCAGGCCCCCACTCATGTCTCCCATCACCCCCACCCCCCCAGCAGTGCAGGGAACCCTCCACCAGGCCCCCACTCATGTCCAACTCATGTCTCCCAGCACCCCCACCCCCCAGCATCCAGGGGCACCCTCCACCAGGCCCCCACTCATGTCTCCCATCACCCCCACCCCCCAGCATCAAGGGGCACCCTCCACCAGGCCCCCACTCATGTCTCCCATCACCCCCACCCACAAGCAGTGCAGGGCACCCTCCACCAGTCCCCCACTCATGCCCAACTCATGTCTCCCATCACCCCCACCCCCCAGCATCTAGGGGCACCCTCCAGCAGGCCCCCACTCATGTCTCCCATCACCCCCACCCCCCAGCAGTGCAAGGCACCCTCCACCAGGCCCCCACATATGTCCCCCTGCACCCCCACCCCCCAGCATCCTGGGGCACCCTCCACCAGGCCCCCACTCATGTCCAACTCATGTGTCCCATCACCCCCACCCACCAGCATCCAGGGGCAGCCTCCACCAGGCCCCCACTCATATCTCCCATCACCCCCACCCCCCAGCAGTGCAGGGCACCCTCCACCAGGCCCCCACACATGTCTCCCTGCACCCCCACCCCCCAGCATCCAGGGGCACCCTCCACCAGGCCCCCACTCATGTCTCCCTGCACCCCCACCCCCCAGCAGTGCAGAGCACCGTCCACCAGGCCCCCACACATGTCTCCAATCACCCCCACCCACCAGCATCCAGGGGCACCCTCCACCAGGCCCCCACTCATGTCCCCCTGCACCCCCACCCCCTAGCATCCAGGGGCACCCTCCATCAGGCCCCCACTCATGTCTCCCATCACCCCCACCCCCCAGCAGTGCAGGGCACCCTCCACCAGGCCCCCACACATGTCCCCCTGCACCCCCACCCCCAGCATCTAGAGGCACCCTCCACCAGGCCCCCAATCATGTCTCCCATCACCCCCACCCCCCAGCAGTGCAGGGCACCCTCCACCAGGCCCCCACTCATGTCCAACTCATGTCTCCCATCACCTCCAACCCCCAGGATCTAGGGGCACCCTCCACCAGGCCCCCACTCATGTCCCCCTGCACCCCCACCACCCAGCAGTGCAGGGCACCCTCCACCAGGCCCCCACACATGTCTCCCAGCACCCCCACCCCCCAGCAGTGCAGGGCACCCTCCACCAGGCCCCCACTCATGTCCAACTCATGTGTCCCATCACCCCCACCCACCAGCATCCAGGGGCACCCTCCACCAGGCCCCCACGCATGTCTCCCATCAACCCCCACCCCCCAGCAGTGCAGGGCACCCTCCACCAGGCCCCCACACATGTCCCCCTGCACCCCCACCACCCAGCATCCAGGGGCACCTTCCACCAGGCCCCCACTCATGTCCCCCTGCACCCCCACCCACCAGCATCCAGGGGCACCCTCCACCAGGCCCCCACTCATGTCTCCCATCACCCCACCCCCCAGCATCTAGGGGCACCCTCCACCAGGCCCCCACTCATGTCTCCCATCACCCCCACCCCCCAGCAGTGCAGGGCACCCTCCACCAGGCCCCCACTCATGTCCAACTCATGTCTCCCAGCACCCCCACCCCCCAGCATCCAGGGGCACTCTCCACCAGGCCCCCACTCATGTCTCCCATCACCCCACCCCCCAGCATCTAGGGGCACCCTCCACCAGGCCCCCACTCATGTCTCCCATCACCCCCACCCCCCAGCAGTGCAGGGCACCCTCCACCAGGCCCCCACTCATGTCCAACTAATGTCTCCCAGCACCCCCAGCCACCAGCGTCCAGGGGCACCCTCCACCAGGCCCCCACTCATGTCTCCCATCACCCCCACCCCCCAGCATCTAGGGGCACCCTCCACCAGGTCCCAACTCATGTCTCCCAGCACCCCCACCCCCCAGCATCCAGGGGCACCCTCCACCAGGCCCCCACTGATGTCTCCCATCACCCCCACCCCCCAGCAGTGCAAGGCACCCTCTACCAGGCCCCCACACATGTCCCCCTGCACCCCCCGGCATCCAGGGGCACCCTCCACCAGGCCCCCACTCATGTCCAACTCATGGGTCCCATCACCCCCGCCCACCAGCATTCAGGGGCACCCTCCACCAGGCCCCCACTCATGTCCCCCTGCAACCCCACCCCCCAGCATCTAGGGGCACCCTCCACCAGGCCCCCACTAACTACTCCCATCACCCCCACCCCCCAGCATCCAGGGGCACCCTCCACCAGGCCCCCACTCATGTCTCCCATCACCCCACCCCCCAGCATCTAGGGGCACCCTCCACCAGGCCCCCACTCATGTCTCCCATCACCCCCACCCCCCAGCAGTGCAGGGCACCCTCCACCAGGCCCCCACTCATGTCCAACTCATGTCTCCCATCACCTCCACCCCCCAGCATCTAGGAGCACCCTCCACCAGGCCCCCACTCATGTCCCCCTGCACCCCCACCCCCCAGCAGTGCAGGGCACCCTCCACCAGGCCCCCACTCATGTCCAACTCATGTGTCCCATGACCCCCACCCACCAGCATCCAGGGGCACCCTCCACCAGGCCCCCACGCATGTCTCCCATCACCCCCACCCCCCAGCAGTGCAGGGCACCCTCCACCAGGCCCCCACACATGTCCCCCTGCACCCCCACCCCCCAGCATCCAGGGGCACCCTCCACCAGGCCCCCACTCATGTCCCCCTGCACTCCCACCCACCAGCATCCAGGGGCACCCTCCACCAGGCCCCCACTCATGTCTCCCAGCACCCCCACCCACCAGCATCCAGGGGCACCCTCCACCAGGCCCCCACTCATGTCCAACTTATGTCTCCCAGCACCCCCACCCCCCAGCATCCAGGGGCACTCTCCACCAGGCCCCCACTCATGTCTCCCATCACCCCACCCCCCAGCATCTAGGGGCACCCTCCACCAGGCCCCCACTCATGTCTCCCATCACCCCCACCCCCCAGCAGTGCAGGGCACCCTCCACCAGGCCCCCACTCATGTCCAACTCATGTCTCCCAGCACCCCCACCCCCCAGCATCCAGGGGCACCCTCCACCAGGCCCCCACTCATGTCTCCCATCACCCCCACCCCCCAGCATCTAGGGGCACCCTCCACCAGGCCCCAACTCATGTCTCCCAGCACCCCCACCCCCCAGCATCCAGGGGCACCCTCCACCAGGCCCCCACTCATGTCTCCCATCACCCCCACCCCCCAGCAGTGCAGGGCACCCTCCACCAGGCCCCCACACATGTCCCCCTGCACCCCCACCCCCCGGCATCCAGGGGCACCCTCCACCAGGCCCCCACTCATGTCCAACTCATGTATCCCATCACCCCCGCCCACCAGCATTCAGGGGCACCCTCCACCAGGCCCCCACTCATGTCCCCCTGCAACCCCACCCTCCAGCATCTAGGGGCACCCTCCACCAGGCCCCCACTAATTACTCCCATCACCCCCACCCCCCAGCATCCAGGGGCACCCTCCACCAGGCCCCCACTCATGTCTTCCATCACCCCCACCCCCCAGCATCTAGGGGCACCCTCCACCAGGCCCCCACTCATGTCCCCCTGCACCCCCCCCCCCCAGCATCCAGGGGCACCCTCCACCAGGCCCCCACTCATGTCCCCCTGCACCCCCACCCCCCAGCAGTGCAGGGCACCCTCCACCAGGCCCCCACACATGTCTCCCAGCACCCCCACCCCCCAGCAGTGCAGGGCACCCTCCGTCAGGCCCCCACTCATGTCCAACTCATGTGTCCCATCACCCCCACCCACCAGCATCCAGGGGAACCCTCCACCAGGCCCCCACTCATGTCCCCCTGCACCCCTACACCCCAGCAGTGCAGGGAACCCTCCACCAGGCCCCCACACATGTCCCCCTGCACCTCCACCCCACAGCATCCAGGGGCACCCTCCACCAGGCCTCCACTCATGTCCCCCTGCACCCCCACCCACCAGCATCCAGGGGCACCCTCCACCAGGCCCCCACTCATGTCTCCCAGCACCCCCACCCACCAGCATCCAGGGGCACCCTCCACCAGGCCCCCACTCATGTCCAACTCATGTCTCCCAGCACCCCCACCCCCCAGCATCCAGGGGCACTCTCCACCAGGCCCCCACTCATGTCTCCCATCACCCCACCCCCCAGCATCTAGGGGCACCCTCCACCAGGCCCCCACTCATGTCTCCCATCACCCCCACCCCCCAGCAGTGCAAGGCACCCTCCACCAGGCCCCCACTCATGTCCAACTCATGTCTCCCAGCACCCCCACCCCCCAGCATCCAGGGGCACCCTCCACCAGGCCCCCACTCATGTCTCCCATCACCCCCACCCCCCAGCATCTAGGGGCACCCTCCACCAGGCCCCAACTCATGTCTCCCAGCACCCCCACCCCCCAGCATCCAGGGGCACCCTCCACCAGGCCCCCACTCATGTCTCCCATCACCCCCACCCCCCAGCAGTGCAGGGCACCCTCCACCAGGCCCCCACACATGTCCCCCTGCACCCTCACCCCCCGGCATCCAGGGGCACCCTCCACCAGGCCCCCACTCATGTCCAACTCATGTGTCCCATCACCCCCGCCCACCAGCATTCAGGGGCACCCTCCACCAGGCCCCCACTCATGTCCCCCTGCAACCCCACCCTCCAGCATCTAGGGGCACCCTCCACCAGGCCCCCACTAATTACTCCCATCACCCCCACCCCCCAGCATCCAGGGGCACCCTCCACCAGGCCCCCACTCATGTCTTCCATCACCCCTACCCCCCAGCATCTAGGGGCACCCTCCACCAGGCCCCCACTCATGTCCCCCTGCACCCCCACCCCCCAGCATCCAGGGGCACCCTCCACCAGGCCCCCACTCATGTCCCCCTGCACCCCCACCCCCCAGCAGTGCATGGCACCCTCCACCAGGCCCCCACACATGTCTCCCAGCACCCCCACCCCCCAGCAGTGCAGGGCACCCTCCACCAGGCCCCCACTCATGTCCAACTCATGTGTCCCATCACCCCCACCCACCAGCATCCAGGGGCACCCTCCACCAGGCCCCCGCTCATGCCCCCCTGCACCCCCACCCCCCAGCATCTAGGGGCACCCTCCACCAGGCCCCCACTCATGTCTCCCATCACCCCACCCCCCAGCAGTGCAGGGCACCCTCCACCAGGCCCACACACATGTCTCCCAGCACACCCACCCCCCAGCAGTGCAGGGCACCCTCCACCAGGCCCCCACTTATGTCCAACTCATGTCTCCCAGCACCCCCACCCCCCAGCACCCAGGGGCACCCTCCACCAGGCCCCCACACATGTCCCCCTGCACCTCCACCCCCCAGCATCCAGGGGCACCCTCCACTAGGCCCCCACTCATGTCCAACTCATGTCTCCCGGCACCCCCACCCCCCAGCATCCAGGGGCACCCTCCACCAGGCCCCCACTCATGTCTCCCATTACCCCCACCCCCCAGCATCTAGGGGCACCCTCCACCAGGCCCCCACTCATGTCTCCCATCACCCCCACCCCCCCAGCAGTGCAGGGCACCCTCCACCAGGCCCCCACTCATGTCCAACTCATGTCTCCCAGCACCCCCACCCCCCAGCATCCAGGGGCACCCTCCACCAGGCCCCCACTCATGTCTCCCATCACCCCCACCCCCCAGCAGTGTAAGGCACACTCCACCAGGCCCCCACATATGTCCCCCTGCACCCCCACCCCCCAGCATCCAGGGGCACCCTCCACCAGGCCCCCTCTCATGTCCAACTCATGTGTCCCATCACCCCCACCCACCAGCATCCAGGGGCAGCCTCCACCAGGCCCCCACTCATGTCTCCCATCACCCCCACCCCCCAGCAGTACAGGGCACCCTCCACCAGGCCCCCACACATGTCCCCCTGCACCCCCACCCCCCAGCATCCAGGGGCACCCTCCACCAGGCCCCCACTCATGTCCCCCTGCACCCCCACCCCCCAGCAGTGCAGGGCACCCTCCACCAGGCCCCCACAGATGTCTCCAATCACCCCCACCCACCAGCATCCAGGGGCACCCTCCACCAGGCCCCCACTCATGTCCCCCTGCACCCCCACCCCCCAGCATCCAGGGGCACCCTCCACCAGGCCCCCACTCATGTCTCCCATCACCCCCACCCCCCAGCAGTGCAGGGCACCCTCCAGCAGGCCCCCACTCATGTCCAACTCATGTCTCCCATCATCTCTACCCCCCAGCATCTAGGGGCACCCTCCACCAGGCCCCCACACATGTCTCCCAGCACCCCCACCCCCCAGCAGTGCAGGGCCCCCTCCACCAGGCCCCCACTCATGTCCAACTCATGTGTCCCATCACCCCCACCTACCAGCATCCAGGGGCACCCTCCACCAGGCCCCCACGCATGTCTCCCATCACCCCCACCCCCAGCAGTGCAGGGCACCCTCCACCAGGCCCCCACACATGTCCCCCTGCACCCCCACCCCCCAGCATCCAGGGGCACCCTCCACCAGGCCCCCACTCATGTCCCCCTGCACCCCCACCCACCAGCATCCAGGGGCACCCTCCACCAGGCCCCGACTCATGTCCAACTCATGTCTCCCAGCACCCCCACCCCCCATAATCCAGGGGCACCCTCCACCAGGCCCCCACTCATGTCTCCCATCACCCCACCCCCCAGCATCTAGGGGCACCCTCCACCAGGCCCCCACTCATGTCTCCCATCACCCCCACCCCCCAGCAGTGCAGGGAACCCTCCACCAGGCCCCCACTCATGTCTCCCATTACCCCCACCCCCAGCAGTGCAGGGCACCCTCCACCAGGCCCCCACACATGTCCTCCTGCACCCCCACCCCCCAGCATCCAGGGGCACCCTCCACCAGGCCCCCACTCATGTCCCCCTGCACCCCCACCCACCAGCATCCTGGGGCACCCTCCATCAGGCCCCCACTCATGTCCAACTCATGTCTCCCAGCACCCCCACCCCCCAGCATCCAGGGGCACCCTCCACCAGGCCCCCACTCATGTCTCCCATCACCCCCACCCCCCAGCATCAAGGGGCACCCTCCACTAGGCCCCCACTCATGTCTCCCATCACCCCCACCCACAAGCAGTGCAGGGCACCCTCCACCTGTCCCCCACTCATGTCCAACTCATGTCTCCCATCACCCCCACCCCCCAGCATCTATGGGCACCCTCGAGCAGGCCCCCACTCATGTCTCCCATCACCCCCACCCCCCAGCAGTGCAAGGGACACTCCACCAGGCCCCCACATATGTCCCCCTGCACTCCCACCCCCCAGCATCCAGGGGCACCCTCCACCAGGCCCCCTCTCATGTCCAACTCATGTGTCCCATCACCCCCACCCACCAGCATCCAGGGGCAGCCTCCACCAGGCCCCCACTCATGTCTCCCATCACCCCCACCCCCCAGCAGTGCAGGGCACCCTCCACCAGGCCCCCACACATGTCCCCCTGCACCCCCACCCCCCAGCATCCAGGGGCACCCTCCACCAGGCCCCCACTCATGTCCCCCTGCACCCCCACCCCCCAGCAGTGCAGGACACCCTCCACCAGTCCCCCACACATGTCTCCAATCACCCCCACCCACCAGCATCCAGGGGCACCCTCCACCAGGCCCCCACTCATGTCCCCCTGCACCCCCACCCCCCAGCATCTGGGGGCACCCTCCACCAGGCCCCCTCTCATGTCCAACTCATGTGTCCCATCACCCCCACCCACCAGCATCCAGGGGCAGCCTCCACCAGGCCCCCACTCATGTCTCCCATCACCCCCATCCCCCAGCAGTGCAGGGCACCCCCACCAGGCCCCCACACATGTCCCCCTGCACCCCCACCCCCCAGCATCCAGGGGCACCCTCCACCAGGCCCCCACTCATCTCCCCCTGCACCCCCACCCCCCAGCAGTGCAGGGCACCCTCCACCAGTCCCCCACACATGTCTCCAATCACCCCCACCCACCAGCATCCAGGGGCACCCTCCACCAGGCCCCCACTCATGTCCCCCTGCACCCCCACCCCCCAGGATCCAGGGGCACCCTCCACCAGGCCCTCACTCATGTCTCCCATCACCCCCACCCCCCAGCAGTGCAGGGCACCCTCCACCAGGCCCCCACACATGTCCCC
Organism: Ambystoma mexicanum; assembly: GCF_040938575.1. Classification (NCBI taxonomy): domain Eukaryota; kingdom Metazoa; phylum Chordata; class Amphibia; order Caudata; family Ambystomatidae; genus Ambystoma; species Ambystoma mexicanum. The sequence continues at coordinate 1,035,630,449 of NC_090933.1, read as the reverse complement.
CTGCACCCCCACCCCCAGCATCTAGAGGCACCCTCCACCAGGCCCCCACTCATGTCTCCCATCACCCCCACCCCCCAGCAGTGCAGGGCACCCTCCAGCAAGCCGCCACTCATGTCCAACTCATGTCTCCCATCACCTCCACCCCCCAGCATCTAGGGGCACCCTCCACCAGGCCCCCACTCATGTCCCCCTGCACCCCCACCACCCAGCAGTGCAGGGCACCCTCCACCAGGCCCCCACACATGTCTCCCAGCACCCCCACCCCCCAGCAGTGCAGGGCACCCTCCACCAGGCCCCCACTCATGTCCAACTCATGTGTCCCATCACCCCCACCCACCAGCATCCAGGGGCACCCTCCACCAGGCCCCCACGCATGTCTCCCATCACCCCCACCCCCAGCAGTGCAGTGCACCCTCCACCAGGCCCCCACACATGTCCCCCTGCACCCCCACCCCCCAGCATCCAGGGGCACCCTCCACCAGGCCCCCACTCATGTCCCCCTGCACCCCCACCCACCAGCATCCAGGTGCACCCTCCACCAGGCCCCCACTCATGTCCAACTCATGTCTCCCAGCACCCCCACCCCCCAGCATCCAGGGGCACCCTCCACCAGGCCCCCACTCATGTCTCCCATCACCCCACCCCCCAGCATCTAGGGGCACCCTCCACCAGGCCCCCACTCATGTCTCCCATCACCCCCACCTCCCAGCAGTGCAGGGCACCCTCCACCAGGCCCCCACTCATGTCTCCCATCACCCCCACCCCCAGCAGTGCAGGGCACCCTCCACCAGGCCCCCACACATGTCCCCCTGCACCCCCACCCCCCAGCATCCAGGGGCACCCTCCACCAGGCCCCCACTCATGTCCCCCTGCACCCCCACCCACCAGCATCCAGGGGCACCCTCCACCAGGCCCCCACTCATGTCCAACTCATGTCTCCCAGCACCCCCACCCCCCAGCATCCAGGGGCACCCTCCACCAGGCCCCCACTCATGTCGCCCATCACCCCCACCCCCCAGCAGTGCAGGGCACCCTCCACCAGGCCCCCACTCATGTCCAACTCATGTCTCCCAGCACCCCCACCCCCCAGCATCTAGGGGCACCCTCCACCAGGCCCCCACTCATGTCTCCCATCACCCCCACCCCCCAGCATCTAGGGGCACCCTCCACCAGGCCCCAACTCATATCTCCCAGCACCCCCACCCCCCAGCATCCAGGGGCACCCTCCACCAGGCCCCCACTCATGTCTCCCATCACCCCCACCCCCCAGCAGTGCAGGGCACCCTCCACCAGGCCCCCACACATGTCCCCCTGCACCCGCACCCCCCGGCATCCAGGGGCACCCTCCACCAGGCCCCCACTCATGTCCAACTCATGTGTCCCATCACCCCCGCCCACCAGCATTCAGGGGCACCCTCCACCAGGCCCCCACTCATGTCCCCCTGCAACCCCACCCCCCCAGCATCTAGGGGCACCCTCCACCAGGCCCCCACTCATGTCTCCCATCACCCCCACCCCCCAGCATCCAGGGGCACCCTCCACCAGGCCCCCACTCATGTCTCCCATCACCCCCACCCCCCAGCATCTAGGGCCACCCTCCACCAGGCCCCCACTCATGTCCCCCTGCACCCCCACCCCCCAGCATCCAGGGGCACCCTCCACCAGGCCCCCACTCATGTCCCCCTGCACCCCCACCCCCCAGCAGTGCAGGGCACCCTCCACCAGGCCCCCACACATGTCTCCCAGCACCCCCACCCCCCAGCAGTGCAGGGCACCCTCCACCAGGCCCCCACTCATGTCCAACTCATGTGTCCCATCACCCCCACCCCCAGCAGTGCAGGGCACCCTCCACCAGGCCCCCACACATGTCCCCCTGCACCCCCACCCCCCGGCATCCAGGGGTACCCTCCACCAGGCCCCCACTCATGTCCAACTCATGTGTCCCATCACCCCCTCCCACCAGCATCCAGGGGCACCCTCCACCAGGCCCCCACCCATGTCCCCCTGCACCCCCACACCCCAGCATCCAGGGGCACCCTCCACCAGGCCCCCACTCATGTCTCCCATCACCCCCACCCCCCAGCAGTGCAGGGCACCCTCCACCAGGCCCCCACACATGTCTCCCAGCACACCCACCCCCCAGCAGTGCAGGGCACCCTCCACCAGGCCCCCACTTATGTCCAACTCATGTCTCCCAGCACCCCCACCCACCAGCATCCAGGGGCACCCTCCACCAGGCCCCCACACATGTCCCCCTGCACCCCCCCAGCATCCAGGGGCACCCTCCACCAGGCCCCCACTCATGTCCCCCTGCATCCCCACCCACCAGCATCCAGGGGCACCCTCCACCAGGCCCCCACTCATGTCTCCCAGCACCCCCACCCACCAGCATCCAGGGGCACCCTCCACCAGGCCCCCACTCATGTCCAACTCATGTCTCCCAGCACCCCCACCCCCCAGCATCCAGGGGCACCCTCCACCAGACCCCCACTCATGTCTCCCATCTCCCCCACCCCCCGAGCATCTAGGGGCACCCTCCACCAGGCCCCCACTCATGTCCCCCTGCACCCCCACCCCCCAGCATCCAGGGGCACCCTCCACCAGGCCCCCACTCATGCCCCCCTGCACCCCCACCCCCCAGCAGTGCAGGGCACCCTCCACCAGGCCCCCACACATGTCTCCCAGCACCGCCACCCCCCAGCAGTGCAGGGCACCCTCCACCAGGCCCCCACTCATGTCCAACTCATGTGTCCCATCACCCCCACCCACCAGCATCCAGGGTCACCCTCCACCAGGCCCCCACTCATGTCTCCCATCACCCCCACCCCCCAGCAGTGCAGGGCACCCTCCACCAGGCCCCCACACATGTCCCCCTGCACCCCCACTCCCCAGCATCCAGGGGCACCCTCCACCAGGCCCCCACTCATGTCCAACTCATGTCTCCCAGCACCCCCACCCCCAGCATCCAGGGGCACCCTCCACCAGGCCCCCACTCATGTCTCCCAGCACCCCCACCACCCAGCAGTGCACGGCACCCTCCACCAGGCCCCCACACATGTCCCCCTGCACCCCCACCCCCCAGCATCCAGGGGCACCCTCCACCAGGCCCCCACTCATGTCCCCCTGCACCCCCACCCACCAGCATCCAGGGGCACCCTCCACCAGGCCCCCACTCATGTCTCCCATCACCCCCACCCCCCAGCAGTGCAGGGGCACCCTCCACCAGGCCCCCACACATGTCCCCCTGCACCCCCACCCCCCAGCATCCAGGGGCACCGTCCACCAGGCCCGCACTCATGTCCCCCAGCAGCCCCACCCCCCAGCATCCAGGGGCACCCTCCACCAGGCCCCCACTCATGTCCCCCTGCACCCCCACCCACCAGCATCCCGGGGCACCCTCCACCAGGCCCCCACTCATGTCTCCCTTCACCCCCACCCCCCAGCCGTGCGATTTGCCTGGGTACGTGTATTCCTGGGGTGCACGGGTAGTCTCCCACGTGATACCAGCAGGCTAAGTGTATTTTTTTTTATTTTATTTTATTTTGATATAGCTGAAGAATTCAACTTTTCAAAATCACTAACAAAATAATATAACAATTTCATTTAACACAATAAAATCAATCATGATACAGAAGGAAAAAGTTTACAAAAATGGGACACATAAAATAAGATAAAAAAGATAAAACGGAGCAATTAATGTACAGCTAACATGGTTAAAAGAAACGAAACAAAACAACAAAACAAGACAAGGCCAAGGTATTGATGATTAGTTTAGGATTTAGCAACCACTCTATGCTATACTAGCGATATGGCAGAATTTGGTATGTATCTCATCAGGTAATACAGCTTCTAAAAAATGTACCAAGGCCTTTATAACTGAAAATCTGACACTCTTGAATAAAATGCTCCATATTTCATTATCATCCTTTTCCATATACAAACTCAACAAATTATTACAAAATTTCTCTCGAATAGCCTTTAGATTGGGGCATGACACAATTATGTGTTGCAAAGTTTCCTTTACAGTTTGATTCTCACAGAAGCGACAGAAGTTAAAGTCAGCATCAATAATTTTACGCCTGACCAGCACTTCTCTCGTCAACCATAGGTTTAGCCTCATCCGCAGCAATTTGTTACGAACGTTTGCAGATGGACATTTCAAGAGATAGCTAGCCACTTGACCCAAACATTTTGTTCCAAAAAGATTGACATGAAAATCTCTGTATGTCATACACCGATCATAGTTTGTGATCCAATCCCAGTCATAGAACTTTTTTTTTGCACGAACCGGATTTTCAATGAGGAGCTGGAAAGAGATGTTGGCTTCAACTAGGGTGTCCAAAACAAAATTTCGCCATTTTGAAGGAAAAGCAGCAGGGGAGGCAGACAGATGGCGGGCTACCGTGCTCAAAATGTTATTATTGGCCAGTACAAGGAGGCTTTTACGAAAAAAGGAGCACATTCTCCATTTAAGTCTGCTATGCAGAGAGTTCAAACCCAACTCGAACCATAATATGGGCAGGGGCGAACAATTCGGAAGACGCAGAACCCTTTTCCAAAAAGTAGCCTCCAATCTATTCCAAGTGCTGTCATTCGAGTATAACTTGGCTTCAGCACCATAGAGTAGAATGGGAACAACCTTCTGCTCATAAAACATCAAAATATGTATTAGCGTGAATTTCCCATACTTATGCATCAGAATTTTGGCTTGGGATATCAGACTCATTAATTTTGAATATAACATGTGCAGAGACTTGCCATCACAAACTGTGTTCTGAATAAAAACGCCCAGATATTTGTATTCACAGACAATTTCCATAGTTTCTTGTTGCAGAGACCATAACCCTTTGTAAGTTTTGCAAATACCAAATGGCCTGCAGACCAGGATCTGGGATTTGGACAAATTTACTGTTAAATGATTTATCTCAGCATAATCTGATAAGGCAATTAACAAATTCTGTAAGCCTCTAGGAGTCTGAGAAGCCAAAACCAAGTCATCGGCATAAAGCACCCACAGGATGCGCTGGCCATCCAGCTCTGGAGCGTCAGCTGTGATTCCCAAGAATGATAAACCCATATCAAGAATGAACAGGTTGAACAATATGGAAGCCAGTATACAACCCTGCTTAAGTCCCACAAATGTCGGAAAAGAGGCAGACAAAAGGCCTTCGAGTGTAAGCCTGACTCTCATTGTGGTGTCCGTATGTAAATGAATGATTAAGGCCAAAAGTGAGGATGGACAACCAAGTGTTTTTAACTTAGAGAAAAGAAGATCGCGATTTATGGAGTCGAAAGCTGACCTGAAATCAATAAACGCAAAATATAGAGTTTGCTTCCTTGAGGCATATTGAGACTTGAGCATATTAATGGTAATTATGTTGGGGATCGTGCCCAGACCACTAACAAACCCAGATGAAGAGGGTCTCGTTTGAAATGATTCTTTGTCCAATTGTTCAGTTCTCTTAGAATGAGACGACAAAAGATCTTTCCCGAGACATCAAGTAATGAAATGGGTCTATAGCTGGCCGGGTCGGCACGGTCACCCTTCTTATAAATCGGAATGATAATTGACTGCTTCCATGATATCGGGATTTTTTGCGAGGTGTTAATCGATTCAAACATAAGATGTAAAATGTCAGCCCAGATATCCGGGAATTGCTTCAAATGCACATTCGAGAGGCCATCAGGGCCAGGTGCCCTAGAGTTGCTAGCTTGATTGATGAAATATAAAATGTCTTCTTTCTCAAAGCATAGATGGAACGGTAGCTCAGATTTCGAAACAGGAGCAGGAGAATGTGCTCGAGGGATAGCGAATAGGTCAGAATAATACCGTACCCACATATCCTCCGACACATCATTTGTTTGAATGGCTACCTGGTGGCCTGATATTGCTCTATTTATAATATGCCAAGACTTGGAAGAGTTTTTAGATGCCAAAGATGTTAACATGTGACTCCCATCAGTTTGGAATAATTTGGCCTTCATACCTCTAGCCCAGTTCCTATAGTGAGTTTGTATGCGAGACAGGGCAGCTTGACATTGGTCTGGAGGAAGCTTTAAGGCTTTCCTTTTTTCAGCCCGAACCATAGATTTTTTGAGTCTGATTTCATGATCAGTAATGTGCAAATGCGGTGTTTGTCTCTGTTTATGTTTAGTAGAGCTAGGTCGAAATAGCTGCATTAGATCGTAATACACCATATCTGACGGAAGGTCATTCGCTACGTTACTCTTTAATTCAGTATGATAGCGTAGCCTAAATGTTTCCAGGGAATTTTCAGACCACATTAGGCGATTTCTAGTAGGATTTACCTCATGGGACCCCTTGAGATAGGACAGTTGAGCATTGGGTCTAGTCATATTAGAACAGCAGATTGTGTGCAAAATGTTGTGATCACTTGCTTTTGATTCAATAATTTGAAACGATGTAACCATATTTAACATATGCGTATTGACATATGTAAAATCAATAATCCCCTGGCTACGTGCACGATGCCAGATAGGTCTAGGTGGAATGTCTTGTGGAAAGGCACAATTTAACATGTAAAGATTGCGTGATTTGGTGAAAGTAGACCACATGTCAAGGCGTTTTTGCTCAGATTTAGAGTGAGGACCCAAACAGTGTAAGTTTAAATCACCCGCTAGGTAAATCAAATCTATACGCCCATCTAAGGTGATGATATCGAAGGCCTTGTTTGTCGATTCCATAAAACAGTCATCAGAAATGCCCATAGGGTTCCAATAGATGTTAATTACGGCACATAAAAGGCTTACCCCCACAATTCTGGACATTTGTACAAAATCGTTTGGACAGAACCACGGAGCAATTTTTAGACCAGAAGACTGCTTGACAGCTGTTAACAAGCCAGAGGATGGACGTCCCGATTGGTGCTTCACTGCAGGTACTAAACAAACTCCAAAATTGTTCCAAGAAGGTGGACTGGACAACCAGGATTCTTGGAGTAAAATCACATCATGATCTGACAAATGCAAAATACAATTGTTCAATAAGTGTCGATTTCCTCTGGAATTCCAGCTGACAATGGACAGATCTGATGTTAAAGGATTTAATAGCTAACGTTATTTGCTCTGACAGTCACAACTGCAGGGTTGTACAGCTCGAACTTGGGACTTATTTGGATGTTGGCTCGGGTGTGCATCCTGCTGATGCATAGATGATCTAAGTGATGCGTCAGGCGTAGGTAGTAGGGTAAAGCCAAGATCAACAAATTGGGACTTCACGGCCAAAATTGCATTTACCACCACCCTCGAGTTGATCCATAGATTAACAGAGGACCGATTTAATGGGTCTACAAACTCAACGAGTTCTATATCTATGGTGCCAATGTCATCGAGCTCAGGGATCTCACGAAAAATCGACAACACAGAGGCCCGATTAAGATTATACTGTTTGGCAGGCAAAGGTTGACAGCTAAGGGTCAAGGAATGTACCGCTGGGCGCTTAAAACGTGCGGTGGAAGGTTTCTGTTTGGATGATGATGGTAATTCATTTGGGTTTGGATGAGAAATGTTACATGCTTTCAACTGTGGGGCAGATTTAGAGGCGGAAGATGCTTCCAAAAACTTACTCAACATTGTATGTAGGAGTCTTTCCATGTCATCAGAAGTGACAGGGTTAGAGACGTTAGCAAATTTTCCCTTCTGTGAAGGCGCCAGAGACCCAGCAAACACTGCATCAGTCAAAACCTGCACACTGGCTTTCTTCAAGATCGGAACCACGGGGGGTGATGGTTTATGGGAAACTACAGGAGCCAGCGATGCAAACGTTAGATTTTTGGAAACAGATTTAGAGGATAGATATTCATCAACAGCCTTTCTTATTTCTTTGCAACGATTTTCTCCGTTTAGTAAGCTCTGAGTCATAGAGGCATTAAAATTGAAACAATTTGCTGGTGGATTACAGGTACTGGACGCATTAAAGGAGGGGCAGCTTGTAGTTGACTTGATGGAAGTTTTTTGAGACATCTGGTCAACACTTATCAATTTGCTCAAAGGGCTGTAAGCCATAACAGGATTAGTAGGAGCAGGACATATCTTGGCTTTTTTTGCCTTCATTTGTTGGGAATATTTTCTTGTGATCGCTTGAGAGGCCAAAGCAGTGGGAGTAATTGTAGTTGAAAGCTTATTTACAAAGGCTTTAGTTTGAGAAGTGCGGTTAGATACTGATTTGATATTTTTCGTTTTCTTTTTCTGATTTACCAAGGGAGTATTTTTGGGAACAAAACCACCCTTAACGGAAAGGGAGGACTTTGCCTCAAAAAGAGAGTAAGTGGGTTTCTTCTGCGGGTCAGATTTTGTTTCAAGTGCATTATCCATAATGTCAATTATAGGATCAGGTATGAAGGGTATGGGCTGATAAGTTTGTATAGACGGGACAGCCAAAAGGGATGTCTGGGAAAATACAGACTTTTTGCTAATTGATACTGCTTCTGGGGGACTCAGGCTCTCAAGTCTATTCGAAATTATAAATTGGTTAGCAAGTAACTGGTCAAGCTGATTAGAATGAACTTCAGCCTTTATAACTAATACTTCAAACAGCTTAGCCAGTGCTAGGATGGCATTATTCATAGATGTGAGGGCAATACTAGCCCTCACAGTCTGGGATTCAGTGCCACCCACATCAGTGGAGCATTTTACAACCACTTTTCTCGGGGTCAGAGCAGTAAAGGACAAGTTCGTGACAGAATTAACAGCACTAACATTTGTAAAAAGTGTGGGCGATTTAGACAAATTTTCGGAGATGGTGTGAGGTGAGAAAGCCGAGGCATTTGTGTCTAAATCAATTACAGGTATGTCCTGAAGAACAGGACTGAGAGATGTATTAGCAATGGATGTAACACTTACCATTGAGACAGAACTATTGAGTGCATCAGAGGGCGGGACCGGAACACCAGTTAAAATATTTGTTAGTATGATGCTATCCGTAAGGGAAACATTTTCTTTTGCAAAAGTAACTGCAGGACCAGTCATTCTCACAGATTTTGAAATTGCGCCGTTTGTGCCCTCTATCGCAGCATCTTGGGGCAATTTTTGACCACTTATATCTTTCCCAAACATGCTGGTTTTTGTGGCAGATCCATGCAAAGAGTCTTTTAACTCCGTAGCTGCCAAGACCGGATGTCCAAGAGTTGAAGCTGAAGGATTTCCAGTAGTTCGTGGGATGCTTTCTACACGAGTAGAGTCCTTACAAAAGGAGCGAATATCCATTCCTAACAGTAGCTCTGCTCTGCTCTTTTTGGAACTTATGGCGCTTGAGCGCGGGGTAGAGCTGAGACGTTGTTTTTTTGTAGCTGCAGGAGAAAAGGTTTGGGAACTGCTCATAGCATTTGTGCTATGTAACGCCGTTACCGCCGGCATTCAAGCTTTCAAAGAGTTTATGCCTCGTTTCATGGCTGGGAGAGTGAAAATATAATCTTAGTGCTCTAAGAGCTCAAAATAATACCAGTGATACAAAGGGAAACAACCTACACCGCTTTGCCGCGACGAGCGCAGCGAAGCGGCAAAGCGGGACTTAGACCGGGACTTGCTCCGGTGCGCGCGCGCGGTGCGCGCGATGGCGATTATATGGAGCCGCCCACAGGAGATTGCCTGCAATGCCTAAGAAAAGAAAATTACTGTGAATACAAAGTCCATATGCAATCGTGGTATACTTGTAGTATACTGATAATTAAGGTCACCTTCTGGTCACTGTGGTGCAAAAGTCCAAAGTCCACAAGAGATCCAAAATTCAGCGTGCACGAAGTACAAAACACGCAGAAATCACCAGCAACAACAACAGCGTGAGCGGCAAAGCGGGACTTAGACCGGGACTTGCTCCAGTGTGCGCACGCGGTGCGCGCGCGATGGCGATTATATGGAGCTGCCCACAGGAGATTGCCTGCAATGCCTTCTGGTCACTGTGGTGCAAAAGTCCAAAGTCCACAAGAGGTCCAAAATTCAGCCTGCACGAAGTATAAAACACGCAGAAATCACCAGCAACAGCAACAGCGTGAGTGGCAAAGCGGGACTTAGACCGGGACTTGCTCCGGTGCGCGTAGGCTACGTGTATTACGGGGTTGGCGGGAAGTTCCACACGCGATTACCCTGGGTACGTGTATTTCGGGGTGCGTGTGAAGTTTCACACGCGATTTTGCAGGGTGCGTGTATTTCGGTGTGCGCGTGAACTTCCACACGCGACTGGGCCAGTGAAAGTGGGGTACATGTATTCCAGGGGTGGCCGGGAATATTTACTCACGACTGGACCTCGGAGAGCGTGTTACGTGTATTCCTGGGGTGGGCGGGAAGATTCACACAGTCGCCTACAACGTGCCGAAAAATAAATGGTCCAATCCTGAAACACGTACGCCAGCATGAAGCAGGCGTACATCGACCCGCGCAGCATAAAAGTGCACGCAAGCAACAAACAAGCTCAGACGCCAGAATGAATATACCGTTCCTAGCAGCAGTGGCCGTGGGTTACCAAAGGAGAAGGAGGAGGATAGTGAGGGCCCGAATTTTCACTCCCAGAACCAGCCTTTTTGGAATGCCTGATGACCAGGTGTATGGGAGGTACAGGTTTCCACCACACATAATACTGGACCTGGTCAGTGAGTGGGAGGATGACCTCACATCACCCACCCTGTGCTCCCAAGCACTCAGCCCCCTGGAGAAGGTCCTTAATGTACTGCACTTCTTGGCCACTGGACCATTTCAGCGGACAAGTGCCATAGTGGGTGGGGTGTCACAGGCCACGCAGTCACGCTGCCTACACCAGGTCTTGAACATCATCACTGCACGCCCATCAGTCCGCAGGCACATATACCTGCCCAGGACACCTGCAGAAAGGCAGGCTGCTGCCCTGGATTTCTATGTGTGGCACAATTCCCCAAAGTGCTAGGTGCCATTGACTGCACCCATGTGGCACTACGTCCCCCCAGGGCATCTGAGCACATCTATAGGAACCACAAGCACTGGCATTCCATGAACGTGCAGGTAGTATGTAATGCCAAGGGAATCATCACCTCAGTATATGCCAACTATCCAGGCCACCCACGACAGCTTCATTTACCGAATGTCTACCCTAAGCTGGGACCTAGAAGCTGGGCGGCATGGCGATACATGGCTGCTTGGTGAGTATGAATGCCACTGCACATGCATGCATGTCAGATGCAGAGTTATGTCACTACCAAACTAATGATACCCATCACCTCCTCACCAGGGGACAGTGCCTACCCTCTGAGCACCCACATGATGACGCCAATTCGGAACCCCATCACGCCTCCCGAGGTAAGATACAACAAAGCCCATATTGCAACCCGGGGCATAGTGGAGCGCACATTCGGAGTGCTCAAGTCATGCTTTCACTCCCTTGACCGTTCTGACGGGCAGCTGTTATATGCGCCCCCAGTAGTGTGCAGGATCATAGTGGCAGCATGTGTCCTGCACAATGTTGCAACACGCCGGGGCCTGGCCGTGGACATGGTGGTGCCCCCACATCCCCAACCACATGCACGCCTGCTGCGCATGGGAGGGGGAAAGGGCACGGGATGAGGCAGCCCGTACGCAGCTGGTGGCTAATTACTTCACATAGAAATCACACCCCTGTGGAGTGCACACAGCCCTGGCACATACCATCTGATAAGCAATGATGACTCGACCTGACAATTATGACGAACAAAGGGACAGTCAACTGTCAGAACCATAGCAGCCTGAGATTGTTCATGTGGAAGTGTCACAATGTGTGCATCCCTACCTACACAAACACCACCAATGCAGTGTCATCAAAAGACACACTTCCATGCTGCAGAAATGAATACCCACTTGCAAAATACTACATGAGAACAGTGCCATGTCCCCCAACCCCTCCCCGGCACGGCCACACAACACAACATGGAATGTCATGCAATGTGAGAGGAAACAAATTAATCCCCACAACATGCCCCAAGTGTCACCAACTACAGTGTCCCTAATGGAAACTGGCCACACATGAAATGCTCACAGTAATGCAGGACCTACAACACACATTACCAAATACTTACCAAGAATACCAATCACCTACACAACCTCCAACCTACCTTAAACATGATATTACAGACTTATAAAATTGGTAGCCTCGCTACCTAATAATGCCAGCACTTCGAACACTTCCAAGTATACAGTGTTAGCGCCACGCAAGAGTGTAGGTGCACTGCTTACAACATGGACTCCAGTTCCAAGGTAGACCGCCTTGTGAAGACATGAGAAATGGACCTGCAAATTAGGAGGATGAGATGGATGCAGAGGCACATATCAATACACGATGCAGTGTACAAAACAACAACAATATGCACTATGAATGTATACACAGTATTGACTACAGACTGCCCACACATCAAATGGGAGTCCAACGTCACCATGTACGTCACTGTCACTTGGGCACACCCTTTGCAAGCCCATGGAAACGGGAAGCAGGAGGGGTGTGTATCACACAAACCCAAGCATCTGAACCAAATTCATGACAAGCCTGCATGTGCCCAGCCACAATACAGCGTATGCCCACGGGAGCCACACAAGGCAACACACTGTCCAAAAAACAAAAATAAAAAAAATAAATTAAAAAAAAATCAAAATCTAAAATGGCCATGAATGGGCTCGGGGGGGTGGGGAGGCCACCCAGGAGGTCCGAGGACAGGGTGCACCCCAAAACCCACCTGTGTGGATCTTGCGAAAAAAAAACACCCCCATGGGCTCATGGCCTGCACGGCTACCCTATTGTGAGAGAATCACTGCTGTCACTCTCCTCACCCTCTGCAGCTGCAACAGGAGGTGGTGGCACTATGGGAGGCAGCCCACGCAAAGCCCTAGTCTGGTCCTCCATGGCAGCAAGCATGCGGGTGTGTAAGGTCTCGTTCTGGAGGATAATTGTGCGTAGGTCCCCATGCAACAACTCACGGGATGCCAGGACCTCCGCCCTAGTTGCCTGCATCTCAGCTGAGAGCGTACGTGTGAGACGCTCCAGCTGCTGTTCTGTCCTTCTGTTTGTTGAAGCCTCAAGCTCAACAAGAGTCGTCCTGAGGTGAAGGAGTTCCACCCTCAGGGCTTCCCTGTGGCCCTGGGACTCTATGGAAATGGCTTCCCGCAGAGTCGCCAGTGCCGCCCGCCTGTCCCTGTCAGACGCCAACATGTCCTCCCTGTGTGACTGGCAGATGGAGTCTGTTGCCTGCTGTAGTCGCTCCATAAGCCTTTCGGGGGGGACAATGGAAATGGCCACCCTATGCATGGCCTGAGCCATCATCTCTGATGATGCTGCCTGTTGGGTTGCCATACCGTATATGGATTGCTCCCATGCGGTATTACCAGGTGGTGTACGGCCACCACGTCGGCGGGCACCACACCTGTCTGGGGCAAGGCGAACTGCGCCTTGCTGTGCCGGCACTGCCTGAGGCTGCAGGACTGCATTCCCCCTCTGATCTGCTGGCCCAGGAACAGGATCAGATGTTGCGGAGTGTGACCCTGCATCCGTAACCACCAAAGACGTACCTGCCAACACTGACATCCCCATTGAGGGTTCTAACCCTGGTGCAGGTGGGTCGGACAGAACAGAATCCCTCCCAGGAACCATCACCTGCGACGGTACATAGGTCTCATCATCCGAATCAACACCTGAATACAGCTCGGGGGAGGTGCAGCCAGAGACACCCCTTGAGAGCACGACCTGCAGCAGTTGTGGATTCTCACCCACCACCACACCACGTCCCTCACTGGTGGTCGGTCGGGCCTGAGACCCCTCCTGGGTCTGCACCATCTCCACAACCCCAGCAGTATCAAGTGCATCATCCCCTGCAAAGACATGAAAGAAAACAAATGGAAACAGGCATTAGCACTATGGCACGCAATTAGGGCTGAGAAGCTACAGAAACAGTACTTGATCGACACATGTCCCACATGACTAAAACCCTCCCATGCATGCACCGTCACTGCGTGTGAAGGGGAGGCAGATGGCACACATTGATGACACCAAGTTGGAAGATGAACACATTTGCTGCATGCTGCCTAGCAGTGGCATCACACATTGGCCTGTGATTGGCAGTACAAATACACATGCCATCACACAGATGGCATGTCCCCTAGCCATAAAGTGAAGAGGGAGAGGAGGGCACCAATTGTTCATTCAGTCTAGTTTGCTCATGAAATTGATTTTTTCATTGAAATGGTTCAAATGTTTAACCTGGAGCTGCCAGTCCAAAATGGTCCTATAGCACAGTGACCTGTCTAAACAAATCATGTCCAGGAAACAAAGCCAGTCCACTGTACCATAGCCATGTCAGACATGTGACAATAGGACTGAGAAATGCCTAGTAAAAGTGGTGGTATGCAAACAATCTGCCTGAATAAACAGGAAAATAAGCAACAATGTTGTGGCAAGATGACACTTCAAGGGCAACTGGCGTGGTGTTGGGCTGGATGTCTAATGTTGGCAGAAGGGATACTGCTATACCCAAATGCTGGTGCGCAGAATGTATTGGATGAGGCACATGGGTGACCCATACCACTCAGGCACAAACACCCTCACCTGGCACCCAAACAGAAGCCCTCACACACACACCATGCACATGGATGACACACATATGCATGTGCACTCACCGGACAATGCCTCGTAATCTGCCAGTTCTCCCACGCCTTGGATCTGTTCCTCCGTGACGTAGGTCCCAGCAACCTGCTCATGTGGAGTGAGTTCTATGTCCTCTGCTGGAGACCCACCTCCAGTCACTAGAGTAGCGGCATGACTTGAGACCAGCTTATTCTTTGCCCTGCGCTTCAGGTCATTCCAGCGCTTGTAGCATTCAGTAGCTGTGCGCCTCACGATTCCAAGGGCACTTATGATGTCCACAATGGTCTGCCAGTGTGCCTGACGTTGTGCAGGTGTTGTCTTGGATCCTGCAACAATCACCATTTCACGGTCATGTGCGGACACATACTCTACAAGTGCATTCAGTTCGTCCTCATTGAAGCTGGGCTTCCTTGACAGGCCGGACTGTGTAGCCGTGTCTGGGGCATCAGCCTCTACTGGACGAGCACTCTTCCTCTTCCGCTTGGAAGGTGGTTGGGATCCTGATTGTCCTACGCTGCTCTGGACACTAGGGGCAGGAGCCCCGGTGGTCTCTGTACTAGGAGTGTGGGATTGCACACTCAGCATGGGAGTTGGTGCAGGCATTAGCTCAAGTGTGATGGTGTCAGGGGGAATGTCAGCAGGATGGACTTGGACCGACACTGTCCTGGCTGGGTGTGTGAGAGGTGGGGTGGATGGAGCCGCAGCTGCCCCTGCAGCCTCCCCAACCTGCCTACGCAGGGCAGCAGATGACCTAGCTGCCCCTGATCCACATGGCCTGATGACACCAACGTGCACCGGCGCACGTGGCCTAGACCTGCTGACCTGGAAGTCAGCCATGGAGTCACCCTGTGCCAGATCTGGTTCCACAGTGGGCTGGTCCAACAAGGGATGGATGGTGTCAGCCATGTTACCCTCAACCAGGCGGGGGGGGCATGGGTGTCCCTGACTGCTCCTCCACACATGGGGGGTTAGGGGCACCCTGCAGGTCACGGCCACATCCCCTACCGGATCCACCACGGCCACCACTTGGGGCTCGGCCACCTTTGCCACCCTTACGGCTTGTTCGCCTCCCAGCCATGGCACTGATGTTATTATGCGTATGGGAGTCGCTGTGAACTATTGTCCTGGGCAATTGGGGGTCAAAGGGGTTTGGTACCAGATTGTAATCGTACCCTAGTGCTCTAGCAAGGCTGTATGTCACCCCTGGGGAAAGATGACGGGTCACGCAATGCACAGGCACCCCAAAAAAGGGAAGTAAGGTGCACACAACCCCTCCTAGACCACGTGTGTGGAAAAATTAAACCTGCACTACACTGTGGCACCCAGAAACACAAGAATGAACGTATGCGTGTCACACGCAACCTAGAATGACCTCTGAAGGGGTATGCGACACACGGGGCAAGCACAGCTGTTAAATACGTGCGCGACTCACCGTCTGCCAGGAACAAAAGCGTGAAAAATATGCGCGTGTGCGCGTTGGCAACACCCCCGCCAAAAGAAGAATTGTACGCTGTCTGAGGAGACAGGACAACAGTAGAAGGGAACGCTGTTTGAGGAAACAGGCCCAGGAAAAAGAGGAAAAGAGAAAAAGCTGTCAGAGGTAACAGGGAGTACGAACTTGAAACGCCGTGAAGTAAATCGCGAGTGAACCAACAAGAAGTACAGATTTCACCCCACGCTCTCCACGAAAAGCACATACAAGGAAATGGCGTTCTACACGTACCTTTTATACACACGTCACAGACACGCATACGCGATGAGGCCATTTCCACCAATTACACGCTTTGACACTCGGACGTGTATATTTTTTTTTACACGCGCCATTCTCTACGGCCATGCGCGTGATGTCATAGCTGCGCATGGGGGCCTTTGGGCCAATAAAATCGCGTATGCTGCAGACGCGCTTACGCGCTAAGGGCCTTTCCTCAAATTACATGCAGACGTGCAGGATTTTCACGTGCCAAATCACTCCGTATCAAGCTGGCCACGCGTAAGCACACGGAAGACCACGCTCCTGCCCAGAGAGCCGATTTACTGCCCCCCAAAGCCCCGAGCATGCTCCCACCTGCCATCTGCTGCTGCCTGACTGCCTGCTGCCCACTTGCCCTGCCATTTGCTGCCTGCACATCAACCAGGGGTGCTGTTGCTGTGACCACCCCTGCTGGAACCGAAGACTCCCGACTGGGATTCCATCGCTCCACAGCCCAGCCCCAGGACCCAGTTGCCCACCCACTCCTGCCTCTGGGGTTGTCATGTCGGGCACTGCAACATCTGGCACCACTGATAACCCCCGGCCAGAGAGGCAGAGGGGCACCAGCTTCAGTGGCAGGGAAGTTGGTGTCCTGGTGGAGCAAGTCCTGGGGCAGTATGATGCCCTCTTCGGAAGTGTGCGCACCGACAAGGAAGGACAGACTCGGATCTGGATGGACATCGTGACTGCCATCAACGTGGAGGGGGTGGCAGTCCGCGACTTCCTACATGTCAAGAAGCGCTGGGAGGACTTCAGGTCCAGGACCCTCAACAAGGGGCCACTTGTCGGAAGATCAGATGAGGGTCCTGGAACGCATATCCCCAGCGCTCCACGTCCAGGTCCTTGAGAGGCAGACCCGTCTGGAGTCGAGCGGTAAGTGTGCATGCATCATGATTGTAAGCTGTGCGTGTGGTGATGTGCCAGTAGTGTGCAGGTTGCACATCTGTTTGTATGGGGCAGAGTATGGGTGGGGATGTAGAGGGCGGTGAGGCTAACACATGCGAGGGCTGTCATGTGTGAGACATGGATGGTGCTTGTGTGTGTAGGCTTGCATGCCAAATGTAGTTGTGTGGGCACACATGTTTGGGTGAATGTGTATGTAAGTAGGCATGTTCATGATGTCACGCATGTATGTTGTTTTCAGCTGCATGTATCAGCACTGTGTACATGTGCATGTGTGTGTATTTGACAAGGGTGCAACAGTGATGCAACATGGATGCATGTGACAGCAGGATGTGGAAGCCTGATTGGCAGATGTGACATGGATGCCCATCTGAACACTGCGACAGTTGGCTGAGGTGTACACATGCATGCAAGTGTGGTGGTGTGGGTGCATGTGTAGTGCACTCCCTGTGTTGCATGTGATGTCTGGCTCACCTTTGCCTGCTCATGCTGTTGTATGTGTATGGATGGTGCTGGCAGTTGCGATATGGCTGTGGTATGGCTCATGTGTGCAAGTTGAAATTACATGTGTGTTGCCAATTGTGATGCCATGTCTGAGGTTTGCCAATGCCACTCATGTGCAACTGTCATGTGTGTATGTGTCCATTGTACAGTGCCCTTATGCCTGTGTTTTATTTCTCCCTGTCTGCAGCGTCAACTGATGAAGAGGGCGGAGAAGGTGCTGTGGAGCACAGCGGCGGGGATCGCACCTCCAGCCGGAGACACAAGGCCCGGCTCCCCTCCCAGGTTGTGATCTCGTCGGGGAGTGAGGAGTCCAGTGCCGCGTCCCAGGCCGCAGCTGCTGGGGGGAGGTCCAAGAGGCGGAGGTCGGAGTTGGACTCCTCGACAGCAGAAGGGGCAGCTGGGACCCCACAGGGCCCAACGGGGGAAGACGGCACGGAGTCATCCAGGTTGGTGGGGGGTTTGGTGGAGGAGGAGGCTGTGCAAGCAACAGAGACGGGGTCTGGAGGTGGGGATTCCACTGGTGCTAGTGGTGCAGTGCAGGACCAGGGACAGTAGGCAGCACAGGTCGCCGCGGAGGTGCCTGTGTGCAATCCTGTCCCTGATCCTGTCACTGCATCATCTTGCACCAGTAGGGATATGCCTACGTCCAGACCCGTTTTCAGGCAAGGGTTGAGCTCACGACAACTGGCCTTCCTCTGCCTGCGGACGTGGCTATCCGGGTCCAGGTTGAGCCTGTCCTGACTGGTGTGGCGTTGCATCAACGGGCCATGCGAGGTGACCTGCAGTCTTTTCATGAGGAGACTGCACGTCATCTCGAATGGCTGGTTGACTGCGTCGGCCTACTGGGACAGGTCACTTAGGTCGGATTCCTCCGTTTGATGGGGCTTGCTCAGACCCCCTCCTCAACTGAACCCCCTATGTGCCAGTCATCCTCTGTGCCATCTTCCGACCCATTAGTCACCTGGGTGCCCTGTGGAGCTGCCTCTGACGGTGCGGCCAGGCTGGTGGAGGAGGCATCCCTGCCACAGTCGGGAGTCGGACGTCCAGCAGGGGTGGCCACATCAACGACTGCACCCCAGCCAGCAGAGGATGTGCAGTCAGCAAGAGGCAGTTCACGGGCAGAGGCACAGCAGCAGCAGCAACGTGGTGGGAGCCATGATGGCTCGGAGCCTTCGACATCGGTGGGGCAGGCATCGGCCGTAGGGCAGGAGGACCCAGGACGGGAAGTGTCTTCCGTGTGGCAGCGGTTGGGCCACGCCATAGATGCAGAGTGGCAGCGGGCGGAAGAGGCACGGCTCACGATGGTCAGGGCGGAGAACTCCATGCGGAGGGTCCTGAGACGGGCCAAGTGCCTCGAGGCAATCCGCAGGGAGTTGGGGGTGAGCATGTCGACGGCCCTGCGGACCCTCGGGGCCATGGAGGAGGACCGCCTCCGGGACATTGAGCAGGAGTTCGATGATGCCCTGGATCGGAACATCCCTAAGTGAGCTGTCGGACTAGCCCGCTGCCCTTGTAAATAGTTCTGTAGTTAGTGTTAGGTTTCCTTTGGTTTTGCATTTTTTTTGGACCTTTTGGACAATGGGCCACATTTTTGTATATAGTTTTTTTTTTTAGGTAGTGTTATTAGATAGGTTTAATTTCTTCTGTTGGGATCATGGACCCTGGATTGTTTATCTGTACATAGTTGACTTTTGGATTTTCATTTTTTTTCATGATTTACCCATGGAGCAATGGTTTTCGATTTTAATTTTCCATTGGATTTACTTTTGTGGACTGTGACTTTGGACACCTTTCCTTTGGATTATGATTTGTGGTTTTGCATTATTTCACGGACATGCTGGTTTATTTTTTTTTAATTTCTATTATTGTTTGTTTATTTTTGATTCAATTTATGTTGCTTTTAATACATATTTTTTCTTCAAACTTCAATGTGTAGTATCATCTCATTGGGGTTCTATCATGTTATTGCCATTTCTAAGTGGGTGGATGCTATACACGGGTGGGTGTTTGGCATTTGGAGGCTGACCATAAGGGCCAGGGATCTAGATTGTGATGACATGTTGACTGGGGGATATGAGTGGGGGCCTGGTGGAGGGTGCCCCTGCACTGCTGGGGGTGGGGGTGCAGGGGACATGAGTGGGGGCCTGGTGGAGGCTGCTCCTGCACTGCTGGGGGTGGGGATGATGGGAGACATGAGTGGGGGCCTGGTGGAGGGTGCCCCTGCACTGCTGGGGGGTCGGGGTGGTGGGAGACATGAGTGGGGGCCTGGTGGAGGGTGCCCCTGTACTGCTGGGGGGTGGGGGTGGTGGGAGACATTAGTGGGGGCCTGGTGGAGGGTGCCCCTGGATGCTGGGGGGTGGGGGTGCTGGGAGACATGAGTGGGGGCCTGCTGGAGGGTGCCCCTGGATGCTGGGGGGTGGGGGTGCTGGGAGACATAAGTGGGGGCCTGCTGGAGGTTGCCCCACAGTGCTGGGGGTGGGGGTGGTGGGAGACATGAGTGGGGGCCTGGTGGAGGGTGCCCTGCACTGCTGGGAGGTGGGGGTGATGGGAGACATGAGTGGGGGCCTGGTGGAGGGTGCCCCTGCACTGCTGGGGGGTGGGGGTGGTGGGAGACATGAGTGGGGGCCTGGTGGAGGCTGCCCCTGCACTGCTGGGGGGTGGGGGTGGTGGGAGACATGAGTGGGGGCCTGGTGGAGGGTGCCCCTGCATTGCTGGGGGGTGGGGGTGCTGGGAGACATGAGTGGGGGCCTGGTAGATGGTGCCCCTGGATGCTGGGGGGTGGGGGTGCTGGGAGACATGAGTGGGGGCCTGGTGGAGGGTGCCCTGCACTGCTGGGGGTGGGGGTGATGGGAGACATGAGTGGGGGCCTGGTGGAGGGTGCCCCTAGATGCTGGGGGGTGGGGGTGATGGGAGACATGAGTTGGACATGAGTGGGGGCCTGGTGGAGGGTGCCCCTGCACTGCTGGGGGGTAGGGGTGGTGGGAGACATGAGTGGGGGCCTGGTGGAGGGTGCCCTGCACTGCTGGGGGGTGGGGGTGGTGGGAGACATGAGTGGGGGCCTGGTGGAGGCTGCCCCTGCACTGCTGGGGGGTGGGGGTGGTGGGAGACATGAGTGGGGGCCTGGTGGAGGGTGCCACTGGATGCTGGAGGGTGGGGGTGCTGGAAGACATGAGTGGGGGCCTGGTGGAGGGTGCCCCTGAACTGCTGGGGTGTGGGGGTGCTGGGAGACATGAGTGGGGGCCTGGTGGAGGGTGCCCCTGGATACTGGGGGGTGGGGGTGGTGGGAGACATGAGTGGGGGCCTGGTGGAGGGTGCCCCTGCACTGCTGGGGGGTGGGGGTGGTGGGATACATGAGTGGGGGCTTGGTGGAGGGTGCCCCTGCACTGCTGGGGGGTGGGGGTGCAGGGGGACATGAGTGGGGCCCTGGTGGAGGGTGCCCCTGGATGCTGGGGGGTGGGGGTGATGGGCGACATGAGTTGAACATGAGTGGGGGCCTGGTGGAGGGTGCCCTGCACTGCTGGAGGTGGGAGTGATGGGAGACATGAGCTGGGGCCTGGTGGAGGGTGCCCTGCACTGCTGGGGGTGGGGTGGTGGGCGAAATGAGCGGGGGCCTGGTGGAGGGTGCCCCTGGATGCTGGGGGGTGGGGGTGATGGGAGACATGAGTTGGACATGAGTGGGGGCCTGGTGGAGGGTGCCCTGCACTGCTGGGGGGGTGGGGGCACTGGGAGACATGAGTGGGGTCCTGGTGGAGGTTGCCCCACAGTGCTGGGGGTAGGGGTGGTGGGAGACATGAGTGGGGGCCTGGTGGGGGGTGCCCTGCACTGCTGGGGGGTGGGGGTGATGGGAGACATGAGTGGGGGCCTGGTGGAGGGTGCCCCTGCACTGCTGGGGGGTGGGGGTGGTGGGAGACATGAGTGGGGGTCTGGTGGAGGCTGCCCCTGCACTGCTGGGGGGTGGGGTGGTGGGAGACATGAGTGGGGGCCTGGTGGAGGGTGCCCTGCACTGCTGGGTGGTGGGGGTGCTGGGAGACATGAGTGGGGGCCTGGTGGAGGGTGCCCCTGCACAACTGGGGGGTGGGGGTGGTGGGAGACATGAGTGGGGGCCTGGTGGAGGGTGCCCCTGGATGCTGGGGGGTGGGGGTGATGGGAGACATGAGTTGGACATGAGTGGGGGCCTGGTGGAGGGTGCCCCTGGATGCTGGGGGGTGGGGGTGATGGGAGACATGAGTGGGGTCCTGGTGGAGGGTGCCCCTGCACTGCTGGGGGGTGGGGGTGATGGGAGACATGAGTGGGGGGCCTGGTGGAGGGTGCCCCTGACTGGTGGGGGTGGGGGAGCAGGGAGACATGAGTGGGGGCCTGGTGGACGGTGCCCCTGCACTGCTGGTGGGTGCGGGTGGTGGAAGACATGAGTGGGGGCCTGGTGGAGGGTGCCCCTGGATGCTGGGGGGTGGGGGTGATGGGAGACATGAGTTGGACATGAGTGGGGGCCTAGTGGAGGGTGCCCTGCACTGCTGGGGGTGGTGGGAGACATGAGTGGGGGCCTGGTGGAGGCTGCCCCTGCACTGCTGGGGGTTGGGGGTGATGGGGGACATGAGTGGGGGCCTGGTGGAGGGTGCCCCTGACTGGTGGGGGTGGGGGTGCAGGGAGACATGAGTGGGGGCCTGGTGGAGGGTGCCCCTGCACTGCTGGGTGGAGGGGGTGGTGGGAGACATGAGTGGGGGCCTGGTGGAGAGTGCCCCTGCACTGCTGGTGGGAGGGGGTGATGGGAGACATGAGTGGGGGCCTGGTGGAGGGTGCCCCTGACTGGTGGGGGTGTAGGGAGACATGAGTGGGGGCCTGGTGGAGGGTGCCCCTGCACTGCTGGGGGGTGGGGGTGGTGGGAGACATGAGTGGGGGTCTGGTGGAGGCTGCCCCTGCACTGCTGGGGGGTGGGGTGGTGGGAGACATGAGTGGGGGCCTGGTGGAGGGTGCCCTGCACTGCTGGGTGGTGGGGGTGCTGGGAGACATGAGTGGGGGCCTGGTGGAGGGTGCCCCTGCACAACTGGGGGGTGGGGGTGGTGGGAGACATGAGTGGGGGCCTGGTGGAGGGTGCCCCTGGATGCTGGGGGGTGGGGGTGATGGGAGACATGAGTTGGACATGAGTGGGGGCCTGGTGGAGGGTGCCCCTGGATGCTGGGGGGTGGGGGTGATGGGAGACATGAGTGGGGTCCTGGTGGAGGGTGCCCCTGCACTGCTGGGGGGTGGGGGTGATGGGAGACATGAGTGGGGGGCCTGGTGGAGGGTGCCCCTGACTGGTGGGGGTGGGGGAGCAGGGAGACATGAGTGGGGGCCTGGTGGACGGTGCCCCTGCACTGCTGGTGGGTGCGGGTGGTGGAAGACATGAGTGGGGGCCTGGTGGAGGGTGCCCCTGGATGCTGGGGGGTGGGGGTGATGGGAGACATGAGTTGGACATGAGTGGGGGCCTAGTGGAGGGTGCCCTGCACTGCTGGGGGTGGTGGGAGACATGAGTGGGGGCCTGGTGGAGGCTGCCCCTGCACTGCTGGGGGTTGGGGGTGATGGGGGACATGAGTGGGGGCCTGGTGGAGGGTGCCCCTGACTGGTGGGGGTGGGGGTGCAGGGAGACATGAGTGGGGGCCTGGTGGAGGGTGCCCCTGCACTGCTGGGTGGAGGGGGTGGTGGGAGACATGAGTGGGGGCCTGGTGGAGAGTGCCCCTGCACTGCTGGTGGGAGGGGGTGATGGGAGACATGAGTGGGGGCCTGGTGGAGGGTGCCCCTGACTGGTGGGGGTGTAGGGAGACATGAGTGGGGGCCTGGTGGAGGCTGCCCCTGCATTGCTGGGGGGTGGGGGTGGTGGGAAACATGAGTGGGGGCCTGGTGGAGGGTGCCCTGCACTGCTGGGGGGTGAGGGTGATGGGAGACATGAGTGGGGGCCTGGTGGAGGGTGCCCCTGCACTGCTGGGGGGTGGGGGTGGTGGGAGATATGAGTGTGGGCCTGGTGGAGGGTGCCCTGCACTGCTGGGGGGTGGGGGTGGTGGGAGACATGAGTGGGGGCCTGGTGGAGGGTGCCCTGCACTGCTGGGGGGTGGGGGTGATGGGAGACATGAGTGGGGGCCTGGTGGAGGGTGCCCTGCACTGCTGGGGGGTGGGGGTGGTGGGAGACATGAGTGGGGGCCTGGTGGAGGGTGCCCCTGCACTGCTGGGGGGTGGGGGTGGTGGGAGACATGAGTGGGGGCCTGGTGGAGGGTGCCCCTGGATGCTGGGGGGTGGGGGTGCTGGGAGACAAGAGTGGGGGCCTGGTGGAGGGTGCCCCTGCACTGCTGGGGGGTGGGGGTGATGGGAGACATGAGTGGGTGCCTGGTGGAGGGTGTCCCTGCACTGCTGGGGGGTGGGGGTGGTGGGAGACATGAGTGGGGGCCTGGTGGAGGGTGCCCCTGGATGCTGGGGTGTGGGGGTGCTGGGAGACATGAGTGGGGGCCTGGTGGTGGGTGCCCGGCACTGCTGGGGGGTGGGGTTTATGGGAGACATGAGTGGGGGCCTGGTGGAGGGTGCCCCTGGATGCTGGGGGGTGGGGGTGGTGGGAGACATGAGTGGGGGCCTGGTGGAGGTTGCCCCACAGTGCTGGGGGGTGGGGGTGGTGGGAGACATGAGTGGGGGCCTGGTGGAGGGTGCCCTGCACTGCTGGGGGGTGGGGGTGATGGGAGACATGAGTGGGGGCCTGGTGGAGGGTGCCCTGCACTGCTGGGGGTGGGGGTGATGGGAGACATGTGTGGAGGCCTGGTGGAGGGTGCCCCTAGATGCTGGGGGGTGGGGGTGATGGGAGACAAGAGTTGGACATGAGTGGGGGCCTGGTGGAGGGTGCCCCTGCACTGCTGGGAGGTGGGGGTGGTGGGAGACATGAGTGTGGGCCTGGTGGAGGCTGCCCTGCACTGCTGGGAATGTGGGGGTGGTGGGAGACATGAGTGGGGGCCTGGTGGAGGGTGCCCTGCACTGCTGGGGGGTGGGGGTGATGGGAGACATGAGTGGGGGCCTGGTGGAGGGTGCCCCTGCACTGCTGGGGGGTGGGGGTGGTGGGAGACATGAGTGGGGGTCTGGTGGAGGGTGCCCCTGCACTGCTGGGGGGTGGGGGTGCTGGGAGACATGAGTGGGGGCCTGGCGGAGGGTGCCCCTGGATGCTGGGGGGTGGGGGTGCTGGGAGACATGAGTGGGGGCCTGGTGGAGGGTGCCCCTGCACTGCTGGGGGGTGGGGGTGGTGGGAGACATGAGTGGGGGCCTGGTGGAGGGTGCCCCTGGATGCTGGGGGATGGGGGTGCTGGGAGACATGAGTGGGGGCCTGGTGGAGGGTGCCCCTAGATGCTGGGGGGTGGGGGTGCTGGGAGACATGATTGGGGGCCTGGAGGAGGTTGCCCCACAGTGCTGGGGGGTGGGGGTGGTGGAAGACATGAGTGGGGGCCTGGTGGAGGGTGCCCTGCACTGCTGGGGGGTGGGGGTGATGGGAGACATGAGTGGGAGCCTGGTGGAGGGTGCCCCTGCACTGCTGGGTTGTGGGGGTGGTGGGAGACATGAGTGGGGGCCTGGTGGAGGCTGCCCCTGCACTGCTGGGGGGTGGGGGTGGTGGGAGACATGAGTAGGGGCCTGGTGGAGGGTGCCCTGCACTGCTGGAGGGTGTGGGTGATGGGAGACATGAGTGGGGGCCTGGTGGAGGGTGCCCCTGCACTGCTGGGGGGTGGGGGTGGTGGGAGACATGAGTGGGGGCCTGGTGGAGGATGCCCTGCACTGCTAGGGGTTGTGGGTGGTGGGAGACATGAGTGGGGGCCTGGTGGAGGGTGCCCTGCACTGCTGGGGGTGGGGGTGGTGGGAGACATGAGTGGGTGCCTGGTGGAGGGTGCCCTGCACTGCTGGGGGTGGGGGTGGTGGGAGACATGAGTGGGGGCCTGGTGGAGGGTGCCCCTGCACTGCTGGGGGGGTGGGGGTGGTGGGAGACATAAGTGGGGGCCTGGTGGAGGGTGCCCCTGGATGCTGGGGGGTGGGGTGCTGGGAGACATGAGTGGGGGGCCTGGTGGAGGGTGCCCCTGCACTGCTGGGGGGTGGGGGTGCTGGGAGACATGAGTGGGGGCCTGGTGGAGGGTGCCCCTGGATGCAGGGGGGTGGGGGTGCAGGGGGACATGAGTGGGGGCCTGGTGGAGGGTGCCACTAGATGCTGGGGGGTGGGGGTGATGGGAGACATGAGTTGGACATGAGTGGGGGCCTGGTGGAGGGTGCCCTGCACTGCTGGGGGTGGGGGTGATGGGAGACATGAGTGGGGGCCTGGTGGAGGGTGCCCCTAGATGCTGGGGGGTGGGGGTGATGGGAGACATGAGTTGGACATGAGTGGGGGCCTGGTGGAGGGTGCCCCTGCACTGCTGGGGGGTAGGGGTGGTGGGAGACATGAGTGGGGGCCTGGTGGAGGGTGCCCTGCACTGCTGGGGGTTGGGGGTGGTGGGAGACATGAGTGGGGGCCTGGTGGAGGCTGCCCCTGCACTGCTGGGGGGTGGGGGTGGTGGCTGACATGAGTGGGGGCCTGGTGGAGGGTGCCACTGAATGCTGGAGGGTGGGGGTGCTGGAAGACATGAGTGGGGGCCTGGTGGAGGGTGCCCCTGAACTGCTGGGGTGTGGGGGTGCTGGGAGACATGAGTGGGGGCCTGGTGGAGGGTGCCCCTGGACGCTGGGGGGTGGGGGTGGTGGGAGACATGAGTGGGGGCCTGGTGGAGGGTGCCCCTGCACTGCTGGGGGGTGGGGGTGGTGGGATACATGAGTGGGGGCTTGGTGGAGGGTGCCCCTGCACTGCTGGGGGGTGGGGGTGCAGGGGGACATGAGTGGGGCCCTGGTGGAGGGTGCCCCTGGATGCTGGGGGGTGGGGGTGATGGGCGACATGAGTTGAACATGAGTGGGGGCCTGGTGGAGGGTGCCCTGCACTGCTGGGGGTGGGAGTGATGGGAGACATGAGTTGGGGCCTGGTGGAGGGTGCCCTGCACTGCTGGGGGTGGGGTGGTGGGCGAAATGAGCGGGGGCCTGGTGGAGGGTGCCCCTGGATGCTGGGGGGTGGGGGTGATGGGAGACATGAGTTGGACATGGGTGGGGGCCTGGTGGAGGGTGCCCTGCACTGCTGGGGGGGTGGGGGCACTGGGAGACATGAGTGGGGTCCTGGTGGAGGTTGCCCCACAGTGCTGGGGGTGGGGGTGGTAGGAGACATGAGTGGGGGCCTGGTGGAGGGTGCCCCTGCACTGCTGGGGGGTGGGGGTGGTGGGAGACCTGAGTGGGGGCCTGGTGGAGGCTGCCCCTGCACTGCTGGGGGGTGGGGTGGTGGGAGACATGAGTGGGGGCCTGGTGGAGGGTGCCCTGCACTGCTGGGTGGTGGGGGTGCTGGGAGACATGAGTGGGGGCCTGGTGGAGGGTGCCCCTGCACAACTGGGGGGTGGGGGTGGTGGGAGACATGAGTGGGGGCCTGGTGGAGGGTGCCCCTGGATGCTGGGGTGTGGGGGTGCTGGGAGACATGAGTGGGGGCCTGGTGGTGGGTGCCCCGCACTGCTGGGGGGTGGGGTTTATGGGAGACATGAGTGGGGGCCTGGTGGAGGGTGCCCTGCACTGCTGGGGGGTGGGGGTGGTGGGAGACATGAGTGGGGGCCTGGTGGAGGGTGCCCCTGGATGCTGGGGGGTGGGGGTGGTGGGAGACATGAGTGGGGGCCTGGTGGAGGTTGCCCCACAGTGCTGGGGGGTGGGGGTGGTGGGAGACATGAGTGGGGGCCTGGTGGAGGGTGCCCTGCACTGCTGGGGGGTGGGGGTGATGGGAGACATGAGTGGGGGCTTGGTGGAGGGTGTCCTGCACTGCTGGGGGTGGGGGTGATGGGAGACATGTGTGGAGGCCTGGTGGAGGGTGCCCCTAGATGCTGGGGGGTGGGGGTGATGGGAGACAAGAGTTGGACATGAGTGGGGGCCTGGTGGAGGGTGCCCCTGCACTGCTGGGAGGTGGGGGTGGTGGGAGACATGAGTGTGGGCCTGGTGGAGGCTGCCCTGCACTGCTGGGAATGTGGGGGTGGTGGGAGACATGAGTGGGGGCCTGGTGGAGGGTGCCCTGCACTGCTGGGGGGTGGGGGTGATGGGAGACATGAGTGGGGGCCTGGTGGAGGGTGCCCCTGCACTGCTGGGGGGTGGGGGGGTGGGAGACATGAGTGGGGGTCTGGTGGAGGGTGCCCCTGCACTGCTGGGGGGTGGGGGTGCTGGGAGACATGAGTGGGGGCCTGGCGGAGGGTGCCCCTGGATGCTGGGGGGTGGGGGTGCTGGGAGACATGAGTGGGGGCCTGGTGGAGGGTGCCCCTGCACTGCTGGGGGGTGGGGGTGGTGGGAGACATGAGTGGGGGCCTGGTGGAGGGTGCCCCTGGATGCTGGGGGGTGGGGGTGCTGGGAGACATGAGTGGGGGCCTGGTGGAGGGTGCCCCTGGATGCTGGGGGGTGGGGGTGCTGGGAGACATGATTGGGGGCCTGGAGGAGGTTGCCCCACAGTGCTGGGGGGAGGGGGTGGTGGAAGACATGAGTGGGGGCCTGGTGGAGGGTGCCCTGCACTGCTGGGGGGTGGGGGTGATGGGAGACATGAGTGGGAGCCTGGTGGAGGGTGCCCGTGCACTGCTGGGTTGTGGGGGTGGTGGGAGACATGAGTGGGGGCCTGGTGGAGGCTGCCCCTGCACTGCTGGGGGGTGGGGGTGGTGGGAGACATGAGTAGTGGCCTGGTGGAGGGAGCCCTGCACTGCTGGGGGGTGTGGGTGATGGGAGACATGAGTGGGGGCCTGGTGGAGGGTGCCCCTGCACTGCTGGGGGGTGGGGGTGGTGGGAGACATGAGTGGGGCCCTGGTGGAGGATGCCCTGCACTGCTAGGGGTTGTGGGTGGTGGGAGACATGAGTGGGGGCCTGGTGGAGGGTTCCCTGCACTGCTGGGGGTGGGGGTGGTGGGAGACATGAGTGGGTGCCTGGTGGAGGGTGCCCTGCACTGCTGGGGGTGGGGGTGGTGGGAGACATGAGTGGGGGCCTGGTGGAGGGTGCCCCTGCACTGCTGGGGGGGTGGGGGTGGTGGGAGACATAAGTGGGGGCCTGGTGGAGGGTGCCCCTGGATGCTGGGGGGTGGGGTGCTGGGAGACATGAGTGGGGGGCCTGGTGGAGGGTGCCCCTGCACTGCTGGGGGTTGGGGGTGCTGGGAGACATGAGTGGGGGCCTGGTGGAGGGTGCCCCTGGATGCCGAGGGTGGGGGTGCTGGGGGACATGAGTGGGGGCCTGGTGGAGGGTGCCCCTAGATGCTGGGGGGTGGGGGTGATGGGAGACATGAGTTGGACATGAGTGGGGGCCTGGTGGAGGGTGCCCCTGCACTGCTGGGGGGTAGGGGTGGTGGGAGACATGAGTGGGGGCCTGGTGGAGGGGGCCCTGCACTGCTGGGGGGTGGGGGTGGTGGGAGACATGAGTGGGGGCCTGGTGGAGGCTGCCCCTGCACTGCTGGGGGGTGGGGGTGGTGGGAGACATGAGTGGGGGCCTGGTGGAGGGTGCCACTGGATGCTGGAGGGTGGGGGTGCTGGAAGACATGAGTGGGGGCCTGGTGGAGGGTGCCCCTGAACTGCTGGGGTGTGGGGGTGCTGGGAGACATGAGTGGGGGCCTGGTGGAGGGTGCCCCTGGATGCTGGGGGGTGGGGGTGGTGGGATACATGAGTGGGGGCTTGGTGGAGGGTGCCCCTGCACTGCTGGGGGGTGGGGGTGCAGGGGGACATGAGTGGGGCCCTGGTGGAGGGTGCCCCTGGATGCTGGGGGGTGGGGGTGATGGGCGACATGAGTTGAACATGAGTGGGGGCCTGGTGGAGGGTGCCCTGCACTGCTGGGGGTGGGAGTGATGGGAGACATGAGTTGGGGCCTGGTGGAGGGTGCCCTGCACTGCTGGGGGTGGGGTGGTGGGCGAAATGAGCGGGGGCCTGGTGGAGGGTGCCCCTGGATGCTGGGGGGTGGGGGTGATGGGAGACATGAGTTGGACATGAGTGGGGGCCTGGTGGAGGGTGCCCTGCACTGCTGGGAATGTGGGGGCACTGGGAGACATGAGTGGGGTCCTGGTGGAGGTTGCCCCACAGTGCTGGGGGTGGGGGTGGTGGGAGACATGAGTGGGGGCCTGGTGGAAGGTGCCCTGCACTGCTGGGGGGTGGGGGTGATGGGAGACATGAGTGGGGGCCTGGTGGAGGGTGCCCCTGCACTGCTGGGGGGTGGGGGTGGTGGGAGACATGAGTGGGGGCCTGGTGGAGGCTGCCCCTGCACTGCTGGGGCGTGGGGTGGTGGGAGACATGAGTGGGGGCCTGGTGGAGGGTGCCCCTGGATGCTGGGGGCTGGGGGTGATGGGAGACATGAGTTGGACATGAGTGGGGGCCTGGTGGAGGGTGCCCCTGGATGCTGGGGGGTGGGGGTGATGGGAGACATGAGTGGGGTCATGGTGGAGGGTGCCCCTGCACTGCTGGGGGGTGGGGGTGATGGGAGACATGAGTGGGGGGCCTGGTGGAGGGTGCCCCTGACTGGTGGGGGTGGGGGAGCAGGGAGACATGAGTGGGGGCCTGGTGGAGGGTGCCCCTGCACTGCTGGTGGGTGGGGGTGGTGGAAGACATGAGTGGGGGCCTGGTGGAGGGTGCCCCTGGATGCTGGGGGGTGGGGGTGATGGGAGACATGAGTTGGACATGAGTGGGGGCCTAGTGGAGAGTGCCCTGCACTGCTGGGGGGTGGGGGTGGTGGGAGAAATGAGTGGGGGCCTGGTGGAGACTGCCCCTGCACTGCTGGGGGTTGGGGGTGGTGGGAGACATGAGTGGGGGCCTGGTGGAGGGTGCCCCTGGGTGCTGGGGGTGGGGGTGATGGGAGACATGAGTTGGACATGAGTGGGGGCCTGGTGGAGGGTGCCCCTGGATGCTGGGGGGTGGGGGTGATGGGAGACATGAGTGGGGGCCTGGTGGAGGGTGCCCCTGCACTGCTGGGGGGTGGGGGTGATGGGGGACATGAGTGGGGGCCTGGTCGAGGGCGCCCCTGACTGGTGGGGGGTGGGGGTGCAGGGAGACATGAGTGGGGTCCTGGTGGAGGGTGCCTCTGCACTGCTGGGTGGTGGGGGTGGTGGGAGACATGAGTGGGGGCCTGGTGAAGGGTGCCCCTGGATGCTGGGGGGTGGGGGTGATGGGAGACATGAGTGGGGGCCTGGTGGAGGGTGCCCCTGACTGGTGGGGGTGTAGGGAGACATGTGTGGGGGCCTGGTGGAGGCTGCCCCTGCATTGCTGGGGGGTGGGGGTGGTGGGAGACATGAGTGGGGGCCTGGTGGAGGGTGCCCTGCACTGCTGGGGGGTGGGGGTGATGGGAGACATGAGTGGGGGCCTGGTGGAGGGTGCCCCTGCACTGCTGGGGGGTGGGGGTGGTGGGAGATATGAGTGGGGGCCTGGTGGAGGGTGCCCTGCACTGCTGGGGGGTGGGGGTGGTGGGAGACATGAGTGGGGGCCTGGTGTAGGGTGCCCTGCACTGCTGGGGGGTGGGGGTGATGGGAGACATGAGTGGGGGCCTGGTGGAGGGTGCCCTGCACTGCTGGGGGGTGGGGTGGTGGGAGACATGAGTGGGGGCCTGGTGGAGAGTGCCCCTGCACTGCTGGGCGGTGGGGGTGGTGGGAGACATGAGTGGGGGCCTGGTGGAGGGTGCCCCTGGATGCTGGGGGGTGGGGGTGCTGGAAGACAAGAGTGGGGGCCTGGTGGAGGGTGCCCCTGCACTGCTGGAGGGTGGGGGTGATGGGAGACATGAGTGGGTGCCTGGTGGAAGGTGTCCCTGCACTGCTGGGGGGTGGGGGTGGTGGGCGACATGAGTGGGGGCCTGGTGGAGGGTGCCCCTGGATGCTGGAGTGTGGGGGTGCTGGGAGACATGAGTGGGGGCCTGGTGGTGGGTGCCCCGCACTGCTGGGGGGTGGGGTTTATGGGAGACATGAGTGGGGGCCTGGTGGAGGGTGCCCTGCACTGCTGGGGGGTGGGGGTGGTGGGAGACATGAGTGGGGGCCTGGTGGAGGGTGCCCCTGGATGCTGGGGGGTGGGGGTGGTGGGAGACATGAGTGGGGGCCTGGTGGAGGTTGCCCCACAGTGCTGGGGGGTGGGGGTGGTGGGAGACATGAGTGGGGGCCAGGTGGAGGGTGCCCTGCACTGCTGGGGGGTGGGGGTGATGGGAGACATGAGTGGGGGCCTGGTGGAGGGTGCCCCTGCACTGCTGGGGGGTGGGGTGGTGGGAGACATGAGTGGGGGCCTGCTGGAGCCTGCCCCTGCACTGCTGGGGGGTGGGGGTGGTGGGAGACATGGGTGGGGGCCTGGTGGAGGGTGCCCTGCACTGCTGGGGGGGTGCGGGTGATGGGAGACATGAGTGGGGTCCTGGTGGAGGGTGTCCATGCACTGCTGGGGTGTGGCGGTGGTGGGAGAAATGAGTGGGGGCCTGGTGGAGGGTGCCCTGCACTGCTGGGGGGTGGGGGTGGTGGGAGACATGAGTGGGGGCCTGGTGGAGGGTGCCCTGCACTGCTGGGGGGTGGGGGTGATGGGAGACATGAGTGGGGGCCTGGTGGAGGGTGCCCTGCACTGCTGGGGGGTGGGGGTGATGGGAGACATGAGTGGGGGCCTGGTGGAGGTTGCCCCACAGTGCTGGGGGGTGGGGGTGGTGGGAGACATGGGTGGGGGCCTGGTGGAGGGTGCCTTGCACTGCTGGGGGGGTGCGGGTGATGGGAGACATGAGTGGGGTCCTGGTGGAGGGTGTCCATGCACTGCTGGGGGGTGGGGGTGGTGGGAGACATGAGTGGGGGCCTGGTGGAGGGTGCCCTGCACTGCTGGGGGGTGGGGGTGGTGGGAGACATGAGTGGGGGCCTGGTGGAGGGTGCCCTGCACTGCTGGGGGGTGGGGGTGATGGGAGACATGAGTGGGGGCCTGGTGGAGGGTGCCCTGCACTGCTGGGGGGTGGGGGTGGTGGGAGACATGAGTGGGGGCCTGGTGGAGGGTGCCCCTGCACTGCTGGGGGTGGGGGTGGTGGGAGACATGAGTGGGGGCCTGGTGGAGGGTGCCCCTGGATGCTGGGGGTTGGGGGTGCTGGGAGACAAGAGTGGGGGCCTGGTGGAGGGTGCCCCTGCACTGCTGGGGGGTGTGGGTGATGGGAGACATGAGTGGGTGCCTGGTGGAGGGTGTCCCTGCACTGCTGGGGGGTGGGGGTGGTGGGAGACATGAGTGGGGGCCTGGTGGAGGGTGCCCCTGGATGCTGGGGTGTGGGGGTGCTGGGATACATGAGTGGGGGCCTGGTGGAGGGTGCCCTGCACTGCTGGGGGGTGGGGGTGGTGGAAGACATGAGTGGGGGCCTGGTGGAGGGTGCCCCTGGATGCTGGGGGGTGGGGGTGGTGGGAGACATGAGTGGGGGCCTGGTGGAGGTTGCCCCACAGTGCTGGGGGGTGGTGGTGGTGGGAGACATGAGTGGGGGCCTGGTGGAGGGTGCCCTGCACTGCTGGGGGTGGAGGTGATGGGAGACATGAGTGGGGGCCTGGTGGAGGGTGCCCCTGCACTGCTGGGGGGTGGGGTGGTGGGAGACATGAGTGGGGGCCTGGTGGAGGCTGCCCCTGCACTGCTGGGGGGTGGGGTTGGTGGGAGACATGGGTGGGGGCCTGGTGGAGGGTGCCCTGCACTGCTGGGGGGGTGGGGGTGATGGGAGACATGAGTGGGTTCCTGGTGGAGGGTGTCCATGCACTGCTGGGGGGTGGCATTGGTGGGAGAAATGAGTGGGGGCCTGGTGGAGGGTGCCCTGCACTGCTGGGGGGTGGGGTGGTGGGAGACATGAGTGGGGGCCTGGTGGAGGGTGCCCTGCACTGCTGGGGGGTGGGGGTGATGGGAGACATGAGTGGGGGCCTGGTGGAGGGTGCCCCTGTACTGCTGGGGGGTGGGGGTGCTGGGAGACATTTGTGGGGGCCTGGTGGAGGGTGCCCCTGGATGCTGGGGGGTGGGAGTGATGGGAAACATGAGTTGGACATGAGTGGTGGCCTGGTGGAGGGTGCCCTGCACTGCTGGGGGTGGGGGTGGTGGGAGACATGAGTGGGGGCCTGGTGGAGGGTGCCCTGCACTGCTGGGGGGTGGGGGTGATGGGAGACATGAGTGGGGGCCTGGTGGAGGGTGCCCCTGCACTGCTGTGGGGTGGGGGTGGTGGGACACATGAGTGGGGGCCTGGTGGAGGGTGCCCCTGGATGCTGGGTGGTGGGGGTGCAGGGGACATGTGTGGGGGCCTGGTGGAGGTTGCCCTGCACTGCTGGGGGGTGGGGGTGATGGGAGACATGAGTGGGGGCCTGGTGGAGGGTGCCCTGCACTGCTGGGTGGTGGGGGTGCAGGGGGACATGAGTGGGGGCCTGGTGGAGGGTGCCCATGGATGCTGGAGGTTGGGGGTGGTGAGAGACATGAGTGGGGGCCTGGTGGAGGGTGCCCTGCACTGCTGGGGAGTGGGGGTGCTGGGAGACATGAGTTGGACATGAGTGGGGGCCTGGTGGAGGGGGCCCCTGGGGGCTGGGGGTGCAGGGGGACATGCATTGGTGGGCAGTAGTGCAAGGTGACATGTGGGTTGGCTGGGGGGCATGGGCATCGTGGATGGGCTGCCTGCGGGACATGTGCAGGGTAGGCACCTGTGGTGTGGGCCGCCTGCAGGGGCTGTGGAGGGTGTAGAGGGTACACCTGGGAGGACCCACACGTGCAATTCACGTGTGGTGCTCCCCGCGCACCCCTGGAATACACGTACCCTGATGGAATCGCGTGTGATACTTCCTGCGCACCCCTGTAATACACGTACCCTGCTGCTTTTGCATGTGATACTTCCCGCGCACCCCTGGAATACACGTACCCTGATGGAATCGCGTGTGATACTTCCTGCGCACCCCTGAAATACATGTACCCTGCTGCTTTTTCGTCTGTTACTTCCCGCGTACCCCTGGAATACACGTACCCTGCTGCTTTTGCGTGTGATACTTCCCGCGCACCCCTGGAAAACACGTACCCTGATGGAATCGCGTGTGATACTTCCCGCGCACCCCTGAAATGCACGTACCCTGCTGTTTTTGCGTGTGATACTTCCCGCGCACCCCTGGAATACACGTGCCCTGATGGAATTGCGTGTGTTCCTTCCCACGCACCCCTGATGTACACGTACCCAGGACAATCGCGTGTGAAACTTCCCGCGAACCACTGAAATACACGTTCCCCGCTTGGCGTTTGCTGTTTGGCAGCCCTGTGAACTGGTCCAGGGTTGGCGCAGCCCTTTGCGATGATTTGGGAATTTTGAAGGCTTTTCCTTGCGCGAGGGTGTTCTTGGGGGCGTAACTGGCGCTGCTGCAGGGTCGCTGTGCCACTCTGCGCCACGGCTGGTTTCGGAGGCTGAAATCCATGAATACGCTGTGCGATGAAAAGGATTTTTTCGCATTCGGC
This sequence comes from Ambystoma mexicanum, assembly GCF_040938575.1. Taxonomy (NCBI): domain Eukaryota; kingdom Metazoa; phylum Chordata; class Amphibia; order Caudata; family Ambystomatidae; genus Ambystoma; species Ambystoma mexicanum. Next base: position 1,035,595,213 of record NC_090933.1, on the reverse strand, counting down.
TGGCGCAGTGTATCGCACGGGGATACTGTGCGCCAGCCGCGTGCGCCACTTTTGTGCGAATTTCTATGAATTACCCTTCAAATTCCATAGACCCTCACAAAGACCTGTTTGAATGGATTCTATAAGCATCTCTAGAGCAGTGGTCTTCAAAGTGTGGGGCTGGCCACCTTAGGGTGGCTGGAAGGATGTCCAGGGGGGATGCAAGGCGCTTCAAAAAGGCATTATGGGTTCTGCTTTTAATAGAAAATGTAAGCAGATATATCTTGTGGGGGCCTAAAAACAATATTTTACTCAAGGGGGGCATCGGATAAATAGTCTGAATACAACTGCTCACGAGGGACCCATCAAAGCCTGTAGGGTTTTCTTCTGCACGCTAAAAAAGATTATCAGCTGGTTCCCTGTTCTGGTTATGCAGTGGTTTGCATGACAGATTCTTTGAATACTCTTGAAGCTTATGTGGGGTGCATTCAAAGTCCCCAAACAGAAGTCCGTTTCAAATGAAAAGCAGGATTTTTCAACACTGACACAAAAATACTTTGCGTGTGGCTGTAAGTGAAAACTGAAGGTCCCTTTCACCTGAAGAGCAAAAGGTTTAAACACTGACCCCAAAAAAAGCTTGACATGTGTATCTGCAGTTTAAATGTGAAAATATACCACTGCCAACAGGAAAATTGTCAGGGAAAAAGACGTGATTGCGTGTTGACAAAAAGTAATGCATATTAGGTTTCACATACAAAATACCAGTGACATTTGAAAAGCCATTATGTTTTCATGAAAAAGTGTCTCTAGGCAAACCCTTTTGCTGGCTGTTGGACACATGTCACCATGAACTCCCCCACTGGAAAGTGACATCCCCATCTAATTACAACTGCAATAACGTGTGTCCTGCTAAAGGTGTGGAAAGCCCAGTGTTCCCCAGATGTGCTGGCTCTGAAGGAAGTTACTACAGGACAAGCTCCCCTTGGCTGAAGAATAACTAAAAGCTGTGAAGATTAGTGGCTATAACTTTGAACAGGCAACCAACTTCATAGTGCAAGCTCCAAACACAAAGACAATAATAAAAACTCTGGTTACAGGCTTACCCAGTGAGACCATATGGTCTGAAGGCAGGTGAATTGTCATTTGTCCCTCAATTAATTTAAAAGGAGCATTATCATTTAGGCCTTATTCCCAGCAATCATAAGGAAGATTTTCTTCATTTATTGTACCATTTGTTAGGTAATTTCCAGGAAATTTTGTGGATATAAAATTCATCCACCTACGAATCAGGGAACTGTAATGGCCATCTAAGATATGTTTCTGGCTGAGAGTTGATGAAAGGGTGGAGGGTGAAATTGGGAATATGGGTAATAATGTACATAGTCATAACTGCTATACTTTTTGTGAAAAGGGCAGAAAAGTTCCACACAGCCGTGCAAACTGGTGCAGACCTGTCTGTCGTCTTATTCAATTCCCCATGATTAGCGGAATCAGAAAATATGAATGTTATGACAGTTATTAGTAAAATTATAAAGTTTTGCCACATTACCAGATTTTTGCAAAATGTTTACATTAGAACAAATGGGGCTTGTAAATTAAGCTGCCATATGTCGGCTCCAAACCCCTAAACCAATCCTGACTGGGAGGAGAGAGAAGGATAACTGTCCAATCCTATTTGTGTGACCTCTTGCACAGTACTTCCCCAAGATTGTAAAATTGTTGGTGTCATCACTGCTATATAAGGGGGTCTGCACTAGAAGGAGGGGACAGAGCTGGTGAAATTTACCATCAGAAGGTCTGCTGAAACATACCATCTGACAGATGTAAAGAAACAGCAGAGGAGATTGCTCAGAGTGTATCTGGGGCGAAGCTGTCTATTTCTAGAAAGGTCTCAAATCTGACTGGGTCCTATGGTGGAGAGCGGGAGGCCAGACCCCTGGCCTATCTTTCCAGAGTGTCCTGAGATACAGATGGCTTTCCTGAACTTTAAACAGAGGCTTTCTATGTAAGTTGAACTGAGCCCTGAGAAACCAAAAGGTGGGGAATCGGCTTGCCTTAAATCCTATCCCTTTATGGTGGGCGGGGACGGGGGGCAAAACTATGTAGATCCTTAGCCTATTTAACTAGAAATATTAATTTAATTAATTCCCCATTTGGCAAAACCCTACGGGGTGACTTTTGTTAAAATTTGAAATTAACAAAACTCACTTCCCGGCGTGCGCTGAAAACTCTGGCCTATAATTTAATTGGGTAATCCGTTTTGTCCTGCTTACCCAACTTCTTTAAGGAAGAGGGGTATCTTTGTTCTTAAATCAGTCCAACCTTTTTATCCAGCTTCCCCAACACAGGCCTTTCAGTGGTGGGGGGGTCTGAAATCCAAAATTCCTCAAATCATTCAAATTTTTCGGTCCGACTTTCCCAACACATACCAAAGTACGGGGGAGTCTGAAAAACAAACCGATAAATCACCTTGTGTTTATTTTAAAGCAAAAGTGTGGGCGTAATCATAATTGCCATTTGTATTTGTACCAATCTATAAATCCTACTGCTAGCCTTTTAAGCCCGGTGGAAAATCAAAATTGTACCACACATTTATAATTGTTTTGGTTATCAGTTTAATTATTTCTTGAAGTGAAATTTGTAGAAGTTGAACAATTGTGATTTTGTTCTTTTCAAATCACTTTTGTGATTTATTTATGCTGAGAGAAGTTGATTGTGTTGTGCCACGTATAAAGTGGTGTTTGACATTTTCATGCAAATTTCTATTACTTTTAAGTAAAATAAATACCAATATATTTCCCATACATCCACCTGGTTCTAGGCTCATTGTTAGCTCAGGGGGAAGAATCCAAAGGGCATGATATGCGTCTGAAGTAGGGTTGAAAAAAATAATCCGTTAAACAGTTTCTTGTGTGACACCTTCAGTGGGGAGGGGAGGAACTCCCTGTGTTGAGGGTGGTCTCTCAATAAACCGTTACACTTAGATGGGCTGAGAAGGGATGGCTCATCCATAATGGGCAAGAGGTGCCGACACACCAGAATCCTCGGCCATCAGGGAGAAGTTGTGCCAGCTCAGGAGAGACATGAGTCTCTCCGCCGCTGCTTCTTGCAGCCGAGGGAGAGATCCTGGGCTGGCTTGTACTGTCACAGTGAAACATGGCTATTTTGCATGCCTACCCTTGTATAGCCCATTTAGATTGCTGGCTGGGGTACTGTACATTGGTAAGTGCGAGGGGGTGCTCCTGTGCCTGCCTGCACATACAACCTAAGCGGGGCACGGCATCATCAGCGTTTCGCTCCTGGACATATGAACAGAAACTAGGAAGCGTTCTGCATTCTGGTTCCTGTTCATGCCGTGTTGGAGACAGAGGGCTTTCTGGAGGCTGTGGCGGAGCTGAATCTGGACCGGAGCTGCATGCAGGAAAGATTTTTGTTTTCCATGTATAATGTATTATGTGTCGCAGAGGTGTTGCTAGGTCTGGAAAAGACCCGGGGCTATGCTAATATCGGAACTGTCAGGACTGGGGGCTTGCTAGCCTTTTGGTTGTAGCTCCTGAGATTCTATCCGGGACTACAACCAAAAGGCCCGGGGCTATAGCCCCTTAGCCCCCGCCTAGCAACGCCTCTGTGTGTGGGAATGAGTGAGTGTATGATGTATGGATATACTGTGAATGCTGTGTGTGAATATGTTGTGTGAAGGTGCATGTGCATGTGTGTTTGTGCTGAGCCGGGGAACGAGTGAGAGTGGGAATGCGGGAGAGAGACTGGGGGCACAGCAACAATGAATTTTGTACTGGCTTTTATCATAGATGCCTAATAAAAAAGCATCACCCTGTATTTTATCAATCAGTGGTTTAAAATAAAGGGTGATGTGTTATTATTTGGCTAGACTGGCATTTTGGGGCAGCCCGTCTAGCCATTTCTACCTGTGGCATGACGTTGTTTTACTGGATATCAGCGAAAGCAAGCATGTTAAGTGTTATTAGTTGGCTACACAGGAATTTTGGGGCAGCCAGCCAAGCCATTTCTTACTGTGGCATGACATGTTTTACTGAATATCTGAGACAGCTAGCATGTTAAGTGTTATTAGATGGCTAGACCATCATTTTGGGGTAGCCAGTTAAGCCCTTTCTTCCTGTGGCCTGACATTTCTTTACTGGATATCAGAGAAAACAAGCATATTAAGTGTTACCAGTTGGATAGACTGGCATTTTGGGCCAGCTATTCTAGCCATTTCTTACTGTGGCATGACATCTTTTACTGGATATATGAGACAGCAAGCATGGCATGTTTTATTGCTTGGCTAGGCTGGCATTTTGGGGATCCAGGCTAGCCCTTTCTTACTGTAGCATCACATTTTGATCCTGGGTATCTATGATAGAGCAAGCATGATATGTGTTATTACTTGGCTAGGCTGACCTTTTGGGGTGTCAAGTCTAGCCCTTTCATAATATGGCATGACAAGTATACTGGGCATCTATGATAAGCCAAGCATGGTATGTGTTATTACTTGGGTAAATTGGCATTTTGGTGCATCCAGTCTACCCCTTCCTCACTGTGGCATGTTTTATTAAATATGTGCGTCCATAATACTGCAAGCATGTTAAGTGTTATTACGTGGCTAGACTAGCATTTTGTTGCAGACAGTCTAGCTATTTCTTACTGTGACATACCATTTTTGAAGGCAAATCCAACAGGCAAATGTTCCTTTGTGGGTATACTGCCATATATTGTCAGAACCAGTGTGGACATATTTTCTTATAGTATCATTAAAGTATCATTACTGGTATATTGTGCAAAGTACCCGCTGAGTACTGACTGCATGTCTGCACCATCCTCTGCATCTCTGCGCTCTTTCGTTCATCTGTGGATATATTGCTTGTATTGTTGTCACTCCTCTTTGTGACCAACAACCTATAAATTTGGATTCTGCGTGCACCTGCGCACCCAGCCGAGTACCTGCTGAGTACTGACTGCACGTCTGCACCATCCTCTGCATCGCTGCGCTCCTTAGTTCATCTGTGGATATATTGCTTTTGTGAGTGAACTGGACGCTGCAGTCTTTACTGACATTCTACTGATACTATTGCTGGAACGATTGTTACTACAAACCGCTTCAATACTTTAATATTTATACTTTCTTTTGCACTTAGATTGTGGCCACTCCCCTTTGTGACCGACAACCTACAAATTTGGATTCTGCGCGCACCCAGCTGAGTACCCGCAGAGTACTGACTGCTGACCGCTGTGCCGCGGTGCAGCGAGTCTGTGGGTTACTCTGCTGGCTATACTTAACTTTCAAATCCTTGCAAGCCGGTGTTTTACGAACCCCTAGTAGCCCAAACAAGGTTATTCGACATTCGTACATCTGACCTCGTCAGTCTCAGCTTGATACCGTTTACTGTGACGGAATAATGAACGTCAAAGTCTGACTAAATCCCCAATGAATATAGGCTTGCCCAAACCCGGATCTGCCTCCAAACGAAATATTGGGTTTTCACCAGACATCCGGCAGTTTATGTTGAATCCTGATTCCAATCGAGCGGTCGTTTCAAATGCACAACCGCCACATGCTGAAACTAACATCCGAATTCAAACGCTTGAAACTGCCCAGCCTATAATAAATAGAACTAACTGACCAGTTATTCTGTCGGACTCAACAATACAACGCTGCATTTCCACAGCATCGAGCCCAACAAATGCAGATCAATACCATATGCCTAGTTATTTTCCTGAATTTTCTATTGAACCTGTAGTTAACAACTCCATTCAATCTTCACAAAACTGCGTATCCCAGGCACTATACTCCCAGGTGGCTAGACCCGCATTTGGAGATAAACCAATAACCAATCAAACAACTTGCATTCCTTCTGACCATATCAAACCCTCTCTCCCCTTACCATCACCACTCTCCTCGTCTACTCAAGCGGCAGCTACGATACCTCCAGATTCTATCCCGTACCTAACAGCTCACCTCAATGTTATAAACACCTCTGACCTCTCCAAATCGCCCGAGCTTTATCCAACTGACACCCCTGATGGAATGATTTCACCTGGTGAGTCCCATCTATCTTCAGTTACTTCTTTTTCTAAACCACTCCCACGTCCGTCCTTTGGATTCCCATCCATTAATAATCTGCCTTAGAAGCTGTGTTAACAGCTATCAATACTTCAATTTTTTCCTTAGTCAAATTTTTCAAAATATTGGACCTCAGAACAGTCACAAAAAATTGATTTGGCTGCTAATCTCAGAACCAACAGCTCTACACCTGAGATATCCATAGAGCCTCATATTGTAATGCCTTTGGAGACGCCACCAACCGAAGAGGTGTATGTCGAATATCAATTACCTTCCTCACCTCCCTCAGCTCCTGATTTGGACGAGACTAGAATCAATTCCCCTGAGATTCAAATTATAGATAAACCTCTATAGGAGGTATTCTCAAGACCTACACAGAACAGTAGGTGAAAGAGGAGCGGTAATAGGAATCGCTCCTCCCACATTTTCAATGATTCAACCCGAAATTTGAATATTGAACAAAGATCAACCAAGAAAACAAAAAATTCTGCCTCTCCAACGAAAAACAAAAATTCAAAATCAAAAACTAAGAAATTCATTGCTAACCTCACAAATTGTGATCGAGTGACCTTTGAATTGTCAGAACATCAATCTGTCCACGCGGCAAATCAACCAACTGCCCCGTCTGCTGCAACCAAGCCTCTTGAATTGGATTCTGGCATCTCCAAAAGTAAAAAGCTTGAAAGTGTTCAACCTGCTTGTAGCATCTATAAAGATGTAAGGCAATCAAATTTGAACAATACCCATGAACAACTTATGGATCTATCTGTTTATCCTAATGACCCAATTACTGAAGATGGATATCATGGTCTGCACATTCCCTCGGTTAGTAATTGCCAATTAATTCCAACTTTTCATGTGAACTTTTATAAGAATTTCACATGTTTCAAAACTCTAGATCAGAGGAGAAATGATTTACAACCGAGTGCAATCCACTCATCAGAGAGATCTACCTTTCAAGCTCCTACTCTCTCAACTCTTACTAACATTCGCCTAAACTCAGCCGACCAACATTTAACTTCTCAACTACCTACAATTGAGATACCTGAATGCACAGCCTCTCAAGTCAAGAGCCCCAGCTAGATCTTCCTTACAGTTACCATCAGATATAATTCACAAAGAATTTAGACCTACCGTGTATTTGCCAGATCCCCCTATACTTGAAAATGAAAGCATTCGTATTACAATGCTTGATAGGGTCTATTCTGATCCATTCCCGAACCAAACAACAATTCTTCTAATTCTTAATTCAATTCCATCATTAGAAAAGATTAATTCCAGTGACATTGAATCAGTGTCGTACCCCATTCACGCTCAACAAGACATTAGCGTAATCAACATCCATTCCAGAATTGTAAGAAATCTCATATCGAGCGAAAGACAGCTATTATTTACTAGAGGATTATGCCTTGAAGCCTTTATGCCTCCTCCCCTAGTTAAAGAGATCATCCGGGGGAATTTACCTCACCAAATTACATCGTCCTATCCCAATCAAAATGACAATAAAGAAAAATCATGCTGCACATGCAGGTCCGAGTCTCGAACCAACAACATACCCCTCCTTCAAAGTGGGACTGGGTTAAAAATGCGACTACGAATCAATTAGCTAAGACAACCCACTATGATAAGCACTTGAGTAAACTCCATGGCTGCTCTTTAGCATCCTGGAATACTAGAGGATTCTCCCATTTGTTATTTACTAATAAATCAGAATTAAATAGCTATGATATAATTCTTTTACAAGAAACATGTATGCTAACTACACCAATTTGGAAGAATCACCAGGTTAATACTATACCGGCATCTAAACCAACCAAAGGACGCCCAGCAGCAGGCCTTTTAGTTGCTGTGCGAAATGACAGTCAGTTATCACTCACAGCTTGGCCCTCGCCTGACATTGGTATCCAGATTGTTGAACTTGCCACCACCAACATTCACCACCCTTTGTTTCCAAGCTGCCTATTATTAAATATTTACTGGAATCCGCTCTCTCCTTCAGAACCTCAATTCATCAACAAAATTGATAGTGTTTTGAATCAGCCCTTATTGAAACCTAAGATTAAAAGAATAATAATTGCTGATGATTTTAATCCTAATTTTATCACCCCAAACACTAACTTCAACTCGAGTGCTTTGAGATGGCTAAAGCTGACAAATACAAGAAATCTGTCAATGTTAAACGGCTCCATGCCAGAAGACTCACCACTAAATCCGACATGGAATAGAAAAACTAGCAAGTCCATACTAGATTATGTCTATATATCCTCTGAAGCAAATAAGCTGTTAGCGACATTTCAGGTCCTCTTCACCAAACTTAGTGATCATAATATATTCAAAGTTACCTGGGTGCCTCGTTGTATAGATAATTTTGAGTTCTTTTCCTTGAATCTTGACATAAATAATGCGGGAAATCGCCTTAAATGGCATCCTGCACAAATAATGAAATTACAGAAAAAAATCACACAAGCTAATGCAAAATTATCTACTACTCCAATGACTTTCGATGAAGAATGCATACTAATGATAAGTCAAGAGACCTATGGCTTGCCTCGCCCGTCCTATATACATAAATATCCTTGATTACTACATATCTCAATCTTAAAAAGAGAAATGAGGAGGGCCTTAAGATCCCCATCTGTAAAGTTGTGCAACTCTCTAAAAAATCAAATAAAACGGTAGTACAAAAGTAAAATTAAACAGTCCTTATACACGCATAAACAAAAACAAGCAGAACTTATGTTCAAAGCTTTGATGACTAAATCTTTAGGGGAAATATGGAAAGTGATGAATTACGTGCCCTCTAATGCTCATAGATCCATCTTGCTGAACCCTATTTCAGAAGCCACATGGACTACCCACTTTTAATTACTTTGACAAAAATTGGATCCGCCATATAATGTAGATCTCACAAATAATTCGAGTTTAACAGATCTCAAATTTGACAATCTGGATATTTTATTAATAATTAAGAAATCAAGCTCTTCAAGAGCACCAGGACCTGACCAACTATCAAATGCCGTACTTAAAGTCAACCCTGAGAAATGGGCATCTGTATTGGAAATCATCTTTAGAAGAGTCATAGAAACAAATCAGATTACACCTTCCTGGCAACAGGCCATTGTGATACCTATATTTAAAAAAGGTGATAGGTCTGACCCTAGCAATTACAAACCCATAGCTCTTTGAGATGCTCCTGGGAAAATATTTGCTAAGTTGATACTTTGCGACTTATCCAAATGGCCTATAAGTCGACAACTATTAGATATCAACCAATCAGGGTTTGTTCCCGGTATTGGAACTTCATTACATTTACTTATTTTGTCAACTATAAAACAACAAGTAATTTTATCCAAAAAGCCAGTATTTATTGCTTTTATAGATTTTAAGCAAGCTTTTGAGTCAGTTATGAGACAAGTTTTCTGGCGGAAACTTTTTGATGCAGACTGTCCTTTATGCATCAGATTTTTTATTTTCAAATTCTACTCGAATACATTGATCCAAATCAAATTGGCATCCAATGGCTTGTTATCACAACCAATCAGAACTGATTCTGGCTTAAAACAAGGATGTCCATTTGCTTCAATTTTATTTTACTTGTATATTAATGACATGCATCTTGCTTTTAATTCTATACGTTCATTCCCTCCAAAATTGATTGATCATGAAATATCTTATCTATTATATGCGGATGATCTCATGTTACTAGATGGAGCTCCTATTGGCCTACAGAGGAAACTCTCTGCTCTTTCTGAATATGCACAGAAAAATTAGTTAATAATCAACACCTCTAAATCCAATATTCTCATTTTTCAACATCAACGACCAGTAACCAACTATAAATTCAACTGGAAATTGGGAGATTCCTCTGTAAAGCAAGTACAAGAATACAAGTATCTTGGAGTAAATATAAATACACACCCTCTAGATCTACCGTACAAAGGAGAACTGGCGACTAGAATGAGGCTATTAGCTATACAAGACAAAGCACTGCCAAACTAAGACAAACCCTAAGACTGTGAAATGGGATATTCTGGAGGACATCTTCTGGAAACATATCTTACCTGTACCTGCATGTACCCCCATCTCCCTTATTAGGTTTGAGCTGGGTCTTGTTTCCTTGGAGGCCTCAGTCTCCTGGCTTATGTTAGCCTTATACAGGAAATGTTTAAATACTCCTGACACAACCAGGAACTTGTTTCCAGTATTGAAGAAAGTTCTTGAGAAACCAAATTCTACACCACTCCAAGAGTGGAAAAAATCATGCATCCAGATCTTACAAGATGATGAAATTCCGATTCAGCTGTTACTGGAATTCCCAGATAAAGCAAAATTGAAATTATGGAGACATGACTGGATAAACACAATTGATAAAAATAAACTGTATCAAGCAACAAGCAATAGCGTGCGGTTAATGTTCTACCACAATATCTTATTAAATTTCCCGGCAGAAGGTATGCAGACGCTTTCTTGCGCCTTCGACTTAATCTGCTTCCCACTAAAGATAAACTTGCTACATACAGCAGTACTTTGAATCTATCTAGATCATGCACTTATTGTAAAGCTGATGATTCCATTGAAACAGCAAGGCATCTCTTAATAGACCTTCCATGATTGATAGAAGAACTCGTTATCTTTTTAAACACTTCAAACATCGACCACTCCTTACTATAGATGATTTATGGGTTGCAACATTCAATGCTATTAACACTTCACTTATTATAGATATTGTACCATTTTTGAAAGAACTCAAACTAGTTTTGTGTGAGTAAATATTGTCCGCCATTTATCAGCTTTATTGATTTTGATGAAATGTGGAGATTCATTCATAATTCAATTGCATTGTCTTTTGATGCTCATTTAGTTTGTCTTGCTTTAAATTTTAATTTATAGAAACGTAAATTGATCTAATTTTAAAAATATTACCAATTTATGAATGACTTTTGCAAACGAATGTTTTCGAACCTTGTACATTTAGTAGTAATAATCATTGATATAGAAAGTATTGATAATCGAATCATTGTGCAATGTGAAAAGATGAATTGTAATCAATAATGTAAATATTTGAAAAGGTTGTTAATCCAACCAAAACACATTTTTACAAAATAAAAATAAAAATTTTGTGCAAATCAAACAGGAGTATGATCTTATATAGGAATTCCAGAATACATTGGTGCACCCAGCAGGGAAATCTATGGGCACATCCAGTGTGAACATCTTTTTATACAGGCATATATTCTGGGTGAAGGAATCATGAAAATGCTCCTGTGCACTGTTGGTGAATATTTCATTTTTGGATTTGAGTTACCCTACAAAACCAATTTCAAACTGTCTGGCTTTTTCTTCAGTTTTTCACAGAAAGTATTCAGAATAGTGCACCAGTTTAACCTCAGTATATGAAAATATTTCTCAATAAGAGCGTTTTGAAAAAAGGACAGCACTGCAGTTAGGTTGATAATTGGAAAAGCACAAACATGGGCAAGCACCTCTTGTCAGATGTTCACTTCATTGGCCCCCTGTTGCCTACCATGGTGCTTTCTTTCAGTCTAGGGAGCTGGCTTCCAAATGCTTACATCACATGATGTTTTCCCCATACTCAGAGGGCAGCATAAAGATGCCATTTTTCAATCAGAAAGACATGACTGGTCAACAGGCTTGAGCACATCTCGAGAACATCACACAGCAATGCACTAAAAGTTATTAATTCCTTATTGGTCTTTGAAACCTGCCATACACAGAAAGTATTTTTGATTCCAGAATTATAGACGTATATACAACAAGGCCCAGGGCCGACTAGGACCAGGGCAGCAGATTACCAGAGGAGGACATGTTATTGCAGTTAATTTTCAATTTACTGGTTGTCATTTTTTAAATTTAAAAACAATGCTGTTCCTTCGTCTGGTTGTTCAACAACTCTGTAAGTAATGTTGGGCTGTTAGCAGTCATTCCACTCTAACAGCTTAAGTTCTTGATGGCCAAACGTGTATATATGCTTGATATTTGCAAAAGCCTTATTGTTAGGGTGACTTTATTTTTTAAAGAACAACAAAAAACGAAACGCGTACCAAACCCAGTGTGCTTTTGGTATTTAGTGATTCAGTCATACAACTCTCACCGACATATATGACAGATATAAAGCTCTTTGATCATTCATATCTTCCCAAAATGTTCTTTAATATGCAAAACAGCCCAAATCTTGTTGCTTTTATTGGTGCCACTTCATTTCAAATCAATACATACATACACTGTGTTAAGCAATCACTTTTATATTCAAATACACAGCATGTATTTGTTTAAACCATCACAATTATTAGGGTTTTCCCATCAGAGAAGTAACAGTAAAAAATGATACATCATTTTATAAAATTAAACGCATGCCTATGCTTAAGTCAAGCACAGGTGGCACCAAAATGATGTTGAGAAGCAAGCACTAATTTTCCTCCCCGAGCCCCCATTTCAGAAGTCTATGGCTGCCCAAAAATTGCAAGCATGAAATAGATCATGGAGAAGTTAAAAAGGTGAAGAGGAAATCTGAATGCGCGAGTGCATCAAGAAACCTGTAAAAGGATACCCAAAGCCATAGAAGGGTGAGAAAAAAAACTGTATGTCAAAGGTGTACACTGTTTCACAGCTGTAAAGGTGTCCCATATAAAAATATCCATTCAGCCATCTTCACAGAAGCTGCTCAGTGCTTAGCAGGCAAATGGCATCCCTGCTAGGCTGATCATCTGCCTTTCAGACATTATGATGCATGCTCAATACTACCAGGAGAACCAACTGCAAAGTATGTCACACAATGCATGACTGTGATGCTTATCAGTAATATTTACATTAATTATATTTCAAATACAAGCTAGGACTTTTACTGTGAAACAGTACTTCAAACAACAGCAGGACATCTATATGTATAGCCACACATCTCAAAATGTTCTTATGTATTGTACAGTCCAACCAACTTGACAGAGTTAATAAACATTTAAAATCACCTTAAACGCTTGCTGGCAAGACCACAGACTAGACCACACCCACAAAGGTAATATTGTGCTGGAACACCCGATCCATTGCTCAATTTTACTCTTCGAATGTTGGGCATTTTAAACAATTGCGCAAACAGGAATGATGTAAACAGTATGTACCACTACATTTGTTATAAAAGGTGCCTGCATTGTGAAGATATGATGAATGCTCTTGCTTCCCACTCATGCTCAGTGTCGCCCTTATCCATTACTTCACCGTGAGAATGCACAGCCAAAGATTCCTTCTCTAACTGCCTTTACCCTACTGAGGTGTTAATACCCAGGCAGAGTTTCCAAATTTCACTTGAAAATTAGTGCTTGCTTCTCAACATATTTTAATGGTGTTCCAGCCCAAGGGATTGGAGGTACTTCAGCTGCAGCAAGTAACTTGCCTTATTTCCATTTTACCCCCTGCTAACACCAGAGCTGTGACCATGAGAAGGTGGTTGAGTTCTTTTTATTCAACATTTCTATAAAACGTGCCTGTACCACTTGCATATATTTCATATGTAAAAATTACCATTTGACAAGTCCGCATGTAGAAATGTAGTTATATTGCATTAATATTACAGACCAGTCTAGGTGCTTCTCATAGAGTGACAGCAGGCAATTTGTGAGAGAAAACAGCATTCCTCATTCCAACCATCTCTCACTTGTGTCCAGTTCGCAGACAGCTTATGTTGTTATCACTTCGTCTAAAAGATTGATTTCAGACTTAACCAAAAAAGGACAATTAGCAGTAACAATTACCTCTAGTGCATTCAACTGTAGAACACACTGCCTTCTTCAAATCTTGGGCAGCAGAGATCTGAAAACACTGTTTCAGTTAAGATAACAGAAGATGGCAGGCTTGAATGAATAGAGAGGAAGCAATAACATTCTAATACCTGCACCTTAAAAACGTCCTTATAATGTTGTGGAGGCAAAATGTGACACAAATTGGGGGCGATGGGGTGTAGTTTGGGAAATGCTGACAGAGTCTGTTGAAGGGGTGGAATCTGATGAAGGAGCAGAGTTTGGCAGAGGTGGAGTAAAGTGCGGGAGGTTCATACACTTATTTGGGCCCAGGGCAGCAGAAAGCCTAAATACGCCTACTGCCAGACATGTCAGAATGTGTCCTCCTTTCTGCAATACTGCTCTATTGGCCACCGTAGCTTGATCTACATAAACCCAAGCTATGACATACCATACCCTACCCCTGTGCATCTATCCTCCTGCCTGATGCAGATGCACTCTCTTCTCCCTTTCTATTTATTTCCTCTCTGCTCCTTTTCCTCTGAAGATAGATACAGTAGGTGTCCACATTCCAGACAAGCTCTGAGAGCTCTGAGACCACTACTATAGTGATTTGGTATAATGTTGATGATTTGTAACAAAACATATCATATGTACAATCTCACAGGCCCATGTCTTGCTATCACGTATCTTGTGTTACCTTGTATGCCACATGGTTTGAGTCCTGGTTCATGCTCTGATTGAAATTGTCAGAATATTCCCCAGATGAATGTTAGCTCACTCCATTGGTTACCCATAAGGTAATGAGTGGAATTCAAATATCTCTACATTATTCATAATAAAATGCATAGCCGGGTCCATGTATATCTTGAAAAAAATGTGCTTCCTGATCTCCCCCAATAGTCAGCTTCCCAAAATAATCTATTGCTCTAAGAAATACAATGTAATGTAATTGTCATTTTTTATAGCACCTTTCACCACTGGTATTGGCCCAAAGCGCTGTAGGATGAACACCCTTAAAGGGCAGAATTCCAGTTACGGGAAGTTCATCAGAGAGTTATAAAATGCTTGTGTGCATTTTAGCCAATACAAAGGTAGGTAGGGGTGGCCAGGGTCCTGCTAGTCACCCATGTGGAGCAGGCACGTGGATGTGTGCAGAGAGGTAGTCTGGAGAGTATGCCAGAGAAACGTTATGTGTGCAGCTAGACCAAACATCTATCGTGCAGGATAGCTGCATTCTAATGGCATAGGTCTTGTGCAATGTGCCTTAGAGTAGTGCATGTAGTGGATTGGTGCGGAAAGGTAGTCTGGAGAATGTGTTCGAAAAATGTGTGCAGCTAGACCGAAATGTATTGTGGGGGATAGCTGCATTGTAATGTCAGAGGTGTTGTACAATGTGTCTTAGAGTATTTTGTGTAGTGATAGAGTACTGAGAGGTAGTCTGGAGAGTATGAGAGAGCAGGAGAAAGATTATGTGTGCAGCTAGACCACATTTGTATTGTGGGGATAGCTACTATGAGGCATCAGAAATGCGAGATGTGCACAAAGGTAATGTTTTTCTCAAGGTCTGCCATTTATTCAAAATAAAAAGGGTTTTTTATAAACGCATAACTTTCCCTAACCTAATAGAGAGTGCCCTGCCTAGCAAACCAAAACTAAAGAAAATACACACAGCAAAATAATGCAAGTAAAATATGTCTAACTTTAGTTCAACAAAACAGTTTTGAAATTCAAACTTAAAAGTTCTTGAAAGCACTCCTTGTGACCAGGGCTGTATTCCCTTCCGCTGGATCAATTCAGGAACACTTTGATTACAGTTCTGATTCCACAAAGTTCTGTTTAAGGTAAGAAAAATGTCTTTTCAACCACTATGTCTTTCTCTGGGATACAAAAATTGTCTTCTTCCACCACAGTTGGTTGATAATCCTAACAATTCAATGTTCTTCACAATATCCCTCTTGAAAGGATGTTTGACTTTCATTCTAAAACACAAGGTCAACCCAATGTAATTGTTCTATCACCATGTAACACTTTCTTCAAAGGAACTACTTCTTGTCAAGATAGCACTTCAATCTTTCTCAAAATGAAATACTTTTTTTCAGGATAGCAAAAATCAACATGTCTCTTGATGCCACTAATTGTCAAACAAATGATAAAGTACATGGTTTCTCTTAATTCTACAAAGTTTCTTTCAGCACGTATTTTACCACAAAGATATCTTATCAAACCACCACCTTCTTTTTTGGCCTGCCAGGACTAATCACCATAAACCCTTTCCTCGTATGCTTGTCTGCCAGGAAGAAAACCTCTACAACGAACTTCAAACTTGATGGCAGTATTGATTCCAGTGTTCTGCACACCAATCTCTCTGTGGAGGAGGGCTGACCAATAACTGCTTCTCCTTATAATCTCTTGACTCTTGATATGTTGTTTTCCAGTTTTCCCTAAACTGAGAACAAAATATAGAATTGTTATTCTCAAAGGGTCTCTCAATAACTCCTAGATATCCTCTTCACTGATGGCAGTTTGGGTTACAGGCTTCCTCCAGTTGAGATCCCAAAACGAAGAGTTGCGCCCTTGTCACTTTGGTATAGTTTCACTGTCACTTGGTTGTTGGCAACGTGAGATATAAGCATTCCCAAAAGTATATCTCTAATATGGGAATGTATTCCTTGGTTACTTTATTGAGGTTTCCTCACAACTTCTTGGCTGATTGTAATTCTGGTTATGAGCCTCTTGGCTGGGGGTAGTATTGGTTAGAGGCTTTCCCCACTGTTAATTCTCCAAATGTTCTTTGACAGCCTCTTGGCTGTTTATAATGCTAGTTATAAGCCTGCCTCTGTTTTAGTCCGTTATAAGGGAACTTTCGTCTTTGCCACTATGCTTCGTTTTCTTTAATCATATGGTATTCAGAAAATAAGTTTTGCTTAGACTCATCAATTGCTCAGTATTCAAAATTGTGACTTTGTAACAGCTTTTGTGTAGCGAGTGGCCGGGGTCAGTATTCACACTCTGCCAACTCACCAGTCCTCTGTGCCGGCTCCCTCTTGCTGTCAGGCTTTGCAGGGGTCCCGCAGCATTTTGTCTGCTCCCTCTCCCGCTTCTGCGAACCTCCGATAAGTCGCATGTCAGTCATCGAGAGCGATGACAGCTCTGTTGATCTTCCACAACTTCAGTGGTCTGCCACACACTGCTCTCCTCCTCTTCTTAGTACACCGCTTCCCGCTGCGCGTACTATGCAGTTTTCAACAGTTTCACCCTTTGTGGTGACCTCTGATGGCAGGCTTCTTTCCATTACTGCTCCTGAACCTTGGATGGCTTTGGCGTCCCCAGTCATACATTCCTCATGGCCATTCAATGCTCTGTGGCCTTCTTCCTCTGCTTCACCTGCTCCTGAACCTTGGATGGCTTTGGCGTCGCCAGTCATACATTCCTCATGGCCATTCAATGCTCTGTGGCCTTCTTCCTCTGCTTCACCTTCATTCTCTTAATTTCCTTCATTTCACAGCTCTGCTTCATCTTGGATTTTAAATATCCCCCTCAGGTGCTTTGAGTGGCATCAACTAGACCACACCTTGGAATGTTCACTATTCTGAGTCCTCATCGCCTCTGAGCTCTTCTTCCTCATCCCAGTACTTTTAGCATTATGGGAACTGAAGTCCATAGAAGAATATGTGACAAGCTGGTCCATGTTACTTTTAATTAGTTCAGATTGTTCTATGAACTGAGCATTATTAGAATTAGGGGAAGATTTCTCATTAAGGCAGAATTATGACAATTCAAGGTTCTCACCTTTAACTCTTGAATCTTTGAGGCACCAACTTGGTTCTGTTTAAATGATTTCTTATGACAGGTTCTTTGGGCATTGATATTGGAGGGACTGGTACATTGATAGCATGCCATTAAATATTTGGGAATAATTTCATTTTCAGCTGCATTCTAAAGGAAGAGGTGTTCTACAATGTGTCTTAGAGCAGTGGATAGGTGCAGAGAGGTAGTCTGGAAATCATGCGAGAGAAACATGGTGTGTGAAGTTAGACCGAATTTTTATCATGAGGGATAGCTGCATTGTAATGGCATAGGTGTTGTGCAATGTGTCTTAGAGTAGTGTGTGTAGTGAAAGGGTGCTGAGAGGCAGTCTGGAGAGTATGCAAGAGAAACATTATGTGTGCAGCTAGACCACATTTCTATCATTGGGGATGGATGCATTGTAATGGCAAAGGTGTTGTGTAATGTTACTTAGATTAGTGAATGGTAGCAGATGTGTGTGGGTGGGTGGGCATGCCTTTGACTAGTATCCATATGCATGAAGTGTGCCCTCGCTGGTTCTTGGTTGCGTAGATACAGCTGGATTTAGGAAAGGGTGAGATAAAAGCACAGCTTAAATACTATGGTTGCCCTCCAAAATACATATAAATGCAATGCAATGGCTACCCCCCAGAATTCATCTAAATGCAATTCAATGGCCAGCTCAGGAGCACCGCAAGATTTCAAAGAGTAGTGAGAATTGCATGGTAGTGATAAGATAATAAGGTAGTGGCAGGATTTAGGAAGCGCAGCACTGGCTGCTCTCCCAATTCCTGCCACCTTACCTGTTTGTATCAGTAGATGGCGTTGACAGAAAACAGGTAAACAGGCAGTTGGAGATGCCCTTTGTCTCTGGCCCTGACCGACTACCCGGGAAAGGCTGCCCAGGGAGGGCCTCTGAAGTGCAGTTGTGCCGTTCTCGTGGGAGGACATGGACCAAAAAGAACTGGGAGGGTCACGGAATGGATGAAGGTGGATGGCAGAAGGCAGAGGGAAGCAGCAAGAGAAGGCTGTCGAGACAAAAGGAAAGGGACACCTGACTGCCTTAGCCAATTTCTAAGGGGTTTGGGGGAAGGAAGAAAGCCAGAAACAAAGGACTAGACACAAAGTCAGGGCACTCTAGCTGCAAACCAGCTAAGAAATTGGACTGGAAATCAAAGCAAAAACACAGATAGATCCCTGCAAAAAGCTTCAACCGGGCCCTACAACTCCATACCAAGTGGTTGTTGTGCAAAATGGCTACAGATTACAATCAGGAAAGGCAGAGGGAAGCAGTGAGAGAAGGCTGTCGAGACAAAAGGAAAGGGACACCTGACTGCCTTAGCCAATTTCTAAGGGGTTTGGGGGAAGGAAGAAAGCCAGAAACAAACAAAGGACTAGCCCACAAAGAAAGGGCACTTTAGCTGCAGACCAGCTCAATAAATGGATTGAAAATAAAAGTAAACACACAGATAAATCCCTCCAAAAAGCATCAACCAGGCCAAAAAACATATTGGAAAACACACACAAATCCCTCCAAAAAGCACCAACCAAGGATTGGAAATCAAAGTAAAACAGAGCTAAATCCCTCCAAAAAGCACCAACCAGGACCTATAACTCCTTTCTAAGTGGTTGTTGTGCATGATGGCTACAGATTACAATCAGGAAAGGACAACATACATATATAAATATACATGTTTGGGGAAAGATGCCTTTTACCCAAGACTCTTTATGGAGCCCTTTCCTCTTGTTTTATCACCTCACAATTGATTGTGTAAAGCACCACAAAAGCACAACCCTTTAGCCAAGCATCCCCACCTGACTCCAAATGAGTTCATGAAGATGTGAAGACCATTTAGCTCCACTTTCTTTCTTCCTCACCTCACCCCCTTTCCTATGAGAACTCTGAAGTTTTGCCCAGAAGGTTTTGGTCCTATATAAACAAATGGAAATAAATGAATAGGTCCATGTACTATGACAGGTATAGCCTCAGGCACAGTTACCATATGCTAGTACAACCCCACGGGTCCAGTCAATTCAATCATATACTTTGGCAGCTGCATATGCCTGGCATATGGTGGAACTATAAAAATAAATTGTGTTCTTATGTAGCACATCATGCTTCATTCCTCCCACCTCCAACAGCTACAATAGATGTTAGTATTACCCCATTTAATGTTACTAAATGTATCAAGTTCAGAAGGAAGAAGGGCTGAGTAAGTCCTGCCTGGAGATTCAAACTCTGCAAATTGTGTTTCTGCTCTCATGATGGATGAAATGGGTAAATGGTTTACATACCTGACTATATGATCGAATCCCTGATAGTGGCAATGGTATGTGATGTGAGTACCTAGCCATATGATGACAATTGCTTCTATATGTTTGCAAAATTGTCAAATGGGGTGGTTACATAAGCTTATGATGTCAAGGCATGCGCAGGACAAGCGATTAGAGAACCTGGGGATATGATGTCAATACCTGTTGTATAATTACCGTGCCATGCAAATAATGGTGGTGCCTGAACAATTAATGTCTGTGGGCCTCATTACAAGTAGGGCGGTAAGGGATACCGGGCACCGGTAAGGAGACCGGTGCCGGTAATCCTTTACCGCCCTACTACGAGTTCCCTTAGCGGGTCCCTCCTTTAACGCCTGGTCTGACCAGGTCTTATGGACGGGACCCGTTAAAGGAAATCAGAGCCAATAAAGGTACCGCAAATTGCGGTACCGTTATTAGCTACTTCCTCATTCCCATTGAGCCCTATGGGGGCTCAAATGGGAATGGGGAATGGTTTTTTCAATGGGGACTTCCCGGTCCCGCAAAGGTCGGACTACACCGGTAAATCCCCATTGAACGAGACCGGTGCCGGTACCGTTATTGGAGGCAGTCATGGCGCAAATAGCGCCATGACTACCTCCAATCTCGGAATGAGGGCCTATGAGTACCTGGGCACATGATGGAAATATGTGCTATTTAATAGCAGTACTACCATATGATGTGAGTGCCACTGTATACCATGGAATACTTGGCAAATAGTATAAAATGGGCATAGGATGTCAATCAGTGAAAACTGTTGGTTGTAAGTATATAGGCACATGATACCAATTCCTGGAAACACATAAATCTCACCATAAAAAGATAAAACTATTAGCTTTTTCAGTGCTTGTCCTATTGTGTGCCTGATGTCACTTCTTCTCTTTAGGATGTTACTGCATGGTGTCCTCCATGATGGATTGTTTAACAATACATAGTTAGGTAGTAACCAGGAAGTGTTTGTTTCAGGATATGAAAGTCTCAAGCATGGTGGGTCGCAAGCATCCCATTACATGTAAAGTGCATTAGATATCAAAGGTACAGTGGAAGGGCCCGTGCATTAAAAGTTCTATGGGTCTCAATATGAGTCAGGTGGTAATTCGTCAGCAAATCCACTGAATTACCACCAAACTCATTTGCTGTTACTTCCACTCTTTCCCATGAGTTTACCACAGAATTATAAGTGCTAGAAGGGCAGCAGTAATCCACATTTTTGGAGTCTGTACGACTCTATGGGAATTTAGGTTGAATTACCACAAACAGTATCTCCACTACCCCTAAGGTAATTCCTCCAATCAATTATTTACCTTAAACTGGGGGAGGTAAATCCTCCACTACAAGGTCAAACGTGGAATTTGAGGGATGTGGTAAAAATGTCAAAAATTCCTTTACCACCCAAAAAAGTAGTGGCAACAGAATTACACTATTGTTTTACCACACCAGCAAACTTGTAATGAGGCCCTATATATTTATTTAATTGGGGGTGTTTTCTTTTGAATGGTCCAAGTTTGAACTACTCTAGGCCATTAAATACTTTTAACTGGTTTAACGACACAATACAAAATAATGTCGGCTTCCAGTCTCCTTGAACATAAAGTAATAATCTCCTCTGCTTCTTCTCAGCCTTCAAAACTTCACAAACTTTTCTTCTCTGTATCTACGAAAACGTCTTTGTAAAAATCTAAAAAGATTATATACAAATAAATAAAAAAATAAAAAATAATAATCTCCTCTGTGGTACCTTCAAGACACAAAACCAAAGAAAATGTGTGATAAGGGTATCAGTGTAGTCATTGTTTGATAAAGGAATGCAACTTGTTGTTGAGTAAAATATTATCAGAAATTTGAAATGCTACAAAAAAGCAACGCAGATTCACTTTGCCAATCGTTGTGTTGTCTTGGAGGTTTAGATTGCTAAATGGTGATTGTGGGTGCTTTAAGAAAAAATGCACCTATTGCAGTGTTTATGACTTAGGTCTTCACTCTTACCAGAAAGAATCTTCACAAACACATGAATACACATAGTTACATCACAGTGAGTACCAGAACATTCACAACATTTTAAATAATACATTTTAATGTTACCCGCCTTAACAGTATCCATTGTATTGACTGAGTACATATAAAAGAAAGAGTTGACCCTGGAAAGATTCCAGTACATGCATCTTTCTCTTCTGGGTCATAACAGTAAAGGGCATGCAAAGTAACTTCTAAATATGGAAAGCAATAATCCACATTTCTCACCTATCAGCCTTACACACAACCCAGAAGAGTCTGCATGAGAGTCAACTTCTTATAGTCATTGCCAGACACTTCCAAGTATCTTGTTACTCTGCACAATGTTCATGACATTTGCAAATCCTCAATTAAAAGTGTTAAATCCGCCACAAGAGATGGCCAGTGAAAGACTTCTGCTAGGGTTGAGCTGATAATATCACATGAATCTTTCTTAGTGTCTGCGTTAGCAACAGGGTCTTTCTGTAGAGGCTCCCAGTGCTTTCCTATATGAATGAGGACTCCATGTTGGAAAGAGTTCTTAATATCGAAGCACAGCTCCTGTCTGCACATTGCAGCATGAACATCCAACATCCTGTATCCAGAAAACGGAAATACCTCAAAACAAAATGTCTGTTTAATCCGGTGCATAGGCTCGATTTGCATCCTTGGACGGTACAGAAATTGATGGCATTATTTTATTTTACCTAATGGAGCAAACCAAACTGCAACCAGAGCTCTGACATTGATGGGACTCAGGTGGTTTATTTCTCCCCACTCCTGACCTTTACAAATCTGGTATTTCTTAGGCATTGGGCACAGACAATTTTGTGGAACCAAACATAAAAAATGAAATGACTCCAGGATTCTCTGGTCACACCCCGTCACCACAATGACAATCCATAGCTTGATATATTGCCATGGTTGTGATCAAAATAAGCGTGAGTACTCCCTTGATGTCCCCACATGCTCCTTCATCCGTGTTGAAACTCGGGTACTTGTGTTCTAGAATAATACAGGACATTTTTTAACAAAAGCAGCCATAAGGAATGTATACAGGCTGTAGAGCAGATGCAGCACACAGATCAGTAGCAACATGACAAAGGTAAACATACTCCAGAATACGTACAAAACTCAGGTTGGCAGCCTTAGATAATGCACAAGTGCTGAAACATTGATGAAGAAGACAGACATTGCACAGCATAGGCAGAGGATACAGATTCGAAATGATCAACATTGGAAGCACAGCATCTCCCCAGAGTACGAGCCACCAGAAGTAAAGATATGTGCAGACTTGGACTCTGCTAATGCAGGAAGGGAAGAGCCAGAAAACAGGCCTTCGCTGTCTATGTCCCCAGACACAGGAACGTCCTCCACATCAACTCAAACTCACCCTTTAGCTTCTACATTTCAGGAAACAGCTCTAGACCTTCCCCTTAAAGGAATGGCCCATCCCTAACACCACTCTCAGTTTTGCTGCATGTTGAAAACACATTTGTTTCAGGTTAATTGTTAGGCATATCTGCAGGGGGTTCTGTTTTTAGTGACAAGTTGCCTTCTCGTGGTAGCTGTGCTTTACAAGAAATCCAAAATAGAGGATAGGTTCAAACACCCTCCAATCCCCAGCAAATTTGAGACCAGCAATCTGCTTTGTCCTGTTTCCTCCATTGGTTGCTTGTAGATCCCTTGCTACCAATTTTCCTGCACTCCCCAAAACCCATTGCTAGTTACCGCAGCTTTTTATCTTTATTTTCCCCACTGTGTACTTTACCCTATGACTGTAAGATGCCCTGTTGCTTCCCAAAGCTAGGTGTGTGCTCAATAAATACCCTAATCATGATAATAATAATAATACCAGAAAAGGTGCAGATACTTAACGTAGACTGAGATTAGAAGAGGACTTGTTTTAAGTGGCATTGTCATGAGTGTGCCAAGAAACAAATTCTGGTATTCAATGTACCAGTGGCCACTATGATTGTATATGACACAACATTATGTGTGGATTTTATGAAGAGCACACGCTTTGAAGTATGTTAGTGTTAGAGGATGAACATTTTAAACCATAAGGGGCATACAATGTTAACAAGTTAGGTACTATGAGATTAAATGAGTTTCAGGATCACATACTTTTGCCCAGCTGTCAATGTTGACACTTGACCACATTGTTTATGTGTTGTAGACATGACTTTCAAAGTTCTTACATCACATGATAAACCAACAAGACAATGGGCCTCATTACAACCTTGGTGCTAAGTGCACCAACTTTACCACCATGGTGTAAACTCCGTTTACACCATGGTGGATGGCGGATTTACCGCCCCATTCCAAGGTGAGTGGGGCGGTAAATCCCCATTTCCCATTTTCCCTTCCCCATTCCCATTTTTGCCCCATAGGGCATAATGGGAGTGGGGAAGGCGCTAATTACGCCGCCGTAAATTACGGCGGCGTAATTAGCACCATGGCAGGTTAGCGCCATGGATTTTAACGCCTGCTAAAAGCAGGCATTAAAATCAGAATCAGGCGTTAAGGGTTAACGGTGGCGTTAACCCTTAACGCCTGAGTTGTAATGAGGCCCAATATCCTTTAAACCTAATCTGTGTAGCAATATGGTATGCAAAATGAGAATTAATACACTTATTTTCTCTATCATTAATGGAAGTCTCCAAGTGTCAGATACTTATTGATGTGAAGCTAAACTATATCATATGGGTTGTCTACTGTATTGTAAATATCTGACTACGCCCATCATAAAATAATTGGTGATATGTTTCCATACTTATTCCCATTGTGTGACACATACTTGCAGACTGTTATTCATGATGTGAGGGATAACTTGCAGAAAAAAGCAGTGTGTTTGTGTCAAATAATAATTATTAATACATTTTCCCCTTGATTCTTCTTTGCACCGGAGCGCAAGGATGTTTTACTTCCATCTGGCCAATTCTACTGCATGCCTGGACGTTGTGCTGTCCTTCTGTCCTCTCCTGCATGAGGTAGGAGTTCTCTGTAAAGAGGTTGAATCTTCTTTGCACCCTTCCCAAAAACTGGAGAAAAAAAGATGTACTTTTTATTTTGATTTAAAAATTGTGAAAGCGTGCACATTTCTACTGCGCCACCTGGGATTTCCTTTCTCTGATGACCTCATTCTCCTATTTTGGCTGCAACATACTGAAGATCGCTGTTTGTGTGTGCATCTGGCTTCTTTGTTGGACTCGCTGCATTTTCCAAGATGGCCGTCGCCTTTGCTTAGTTGCAGAGGCTATGAAGTGACTTCCTACATGCCCCCTGCACGCAATCCTATTGGTCACTGACCAGTTTATCCTTCCCAATAGAGGACCGGCAGGCTTTAGCCGGCCCTCTCATTCAAAGGCCCACTTTCTAAGGCTCTGTCTGCTCCATGTACACTGCCTGCACGGGTCTATGGTGCATTCTCTTACACCCTACCCGCAATCCTGGGATGGATTCACTACTTGCTCCTGCACCTGCACCAATGGAATAACCAACCTCACTTGGTAAGGTAGTTCCCCTTACACATCACTCTTTTTCCTCCTCGCTATACGGCATCGGGTGCCTACCTGTAACCACCTAATGTGACACCTTATTTACCCCATCGGCAACTACATCTTTTGATCTAGCCTCCTCATCCCATTAGGTTGTGTAACTTTGTATATGCATGCCTTGATTTAGCCGCCTTGCAACATGGGGTTAGGCTTTCCATTGCGTGTACCTGGACTTTTCACTATATAACTGCATGCCTCGATGTAGCCGCCTTGCAACATGAGGTTAGGTTTTCCTTTACATGTACCTGGACTTTTCACTATATAACTGCATAATTTGATGTAGCCACCTTGCAACATCAGGTTAGGCTTTCCATTACGTGTATCAGGATTTTTCCTTATGTACCTGCATGCCTTGATGTCGCCGCCTTGCAACATGAGGTTAGGTTTTCCAAGCTGTTTACCTGAACATTACTGCATGTTGTGCCTGTTGTAACCACTTTGTTAAGCTTAAAACGCCTAGATGCCTCCGGGTCCTGTGCACTATATAAATGTCTAGATAAATAAATAAATAAGCAGACGTTAAAAGAAGTTTGCTGCAGGCCTGTGATAGCTGGTCGGCTCTCTAGTGGGTCTTTCCCCTCCAAGGTACTACATGAAAAGAAAGAGCAGGCAATCGTCGAAACAATGCCAAAACAATGTCATCAGAATGTAAGATGAAAAACCTTTTTACCAAGGACTGAACATTACTGTACAGAGAAACAAGACGATCTGTCCCAGATCACAGTATCTTGCATTGGTAAATTCGGCATATGGGCCATGATACTTTGTCTCCACTGCCTTTAATTTAGCTACCCAATCATCTCTTGCAAGGCATTATGCTCTTCAATCGTGGTGGCGAACCAGTTTTTACAAACCTCATTTGGAGGGACCATGTCGAGGCTTGAACCAAAAAGATGCTTTACTTTTTTTATAACTAGCATTTTCTGGTGCAAGTAAGTTGTGCTGTTTCGCAGTAGGTGTTACGAGCACACTCAGCGCCTCAGCAGTTAATTATACATTGTTATTTGTTCTTTATACAAAATATGCTCTGACTTATTTGCATCAGACAGCCATTAAGAGGGCTTCACCCCAGGGTTTTAAGTGTGTTCACTTATCAGCACAACAGGATCCATATTCCAGTTATCTCCAGTGGAGCTGCAGCCTGAACCGGCCTACTGTATTTATTTTAAACGCTACCGACCCACTAGCCCTGGCCTTCATCCATTTTCACTGTAGATGTCCCCATTATGTTTTTTACTTGTCTTTTGGGCCCATTAGTCAGGGCCTTTGGCCTTGGCAAGTGAGAATGGGCTTCGGTCGTGCAAACTGTATATTATAAAACACTACTGGGCCACTAGCCATGGCCTTTGGCCATGGCCCCTGGCCACGGTCTTCGGCCGTCTCCACTATGCATGTTCGCCCAATACATTTCTCTACATGTCTTTCGGGCCAGTAAGTCAGGGCCTTTCGGCCCTGGCCGTGGCCACTGTACATTATAAAATGCTACCAAGCCACAAGCCATGGCCTTGAGCCATGTCCTCTGTACATGATCAATCAATAGGCTTTTTACATGTTTTTCTGCCCCATTAGTTATACGTTTGGCCCTGGCCACTGTATATGTCAAAACACTACTGGGCCATTAGCCATGGCCTGTGGCCATGGCCCCTGGCCATGGTCTTCGGCCATCTCCATTATACATGTTCCTGCAATACATTTCTTTACATGTCTTTTGGGCCAGTTAGCCATGGCCTTACAGTCCTGGCCGTGGCCACTGTATATTATAAAATGCTACCAAGCCACTAGCTATGGCCTTCAGCCATGTCCACTGTACATTCTATTCTATTGTATGCTAATTTATTTTTGTATAGCGCCAACTAACCCGCAGGCCTCTGAGCGCTCAAACAGACAATACAACATGAAACAGGTAGGGGAAGGCAACAAACAGCAGGAAACATCAGTAAGCCATAGTCAACGGGTAACCGGTGTAGCAGACGGCCTACATGCTGCCACCGTCGAATAAGCGAGTCTTAAGTGCTTTCCTAAATTGAGCCAGAGACAGCATTTGTCTAATAGACAAAAGGAGACCATTCCAGATTCTTGGCCCCCAGGCATCAAAGCTCAGGTCCCCAGATGTCCTCAACTTGAAGCAGGGTTGGTGTAACAAATCCTTGTTATTGGATCGTAAAGTGCATCTAAATTGTTGCTTCATGATCCGTGACATGAGATACCTTGGGGCAATGCCTACAAGGCACCTGTGAACAAGGCATGAAGCCTTAACATGTTCCCTCAATATGCTTTTTACATGTCTTTCGGGCCCATTAGTCTGGGCATTTGGCCCTGGCCACTGTATATATTAAAACACTACCGGGCCACTAGCCTTGGCCTTCGGCTGCAGCCAGTGGCCATGACCTCCGGCGGTGTCAACTGTACATGTTCCCCAACATATTTATTTTGGCCTCACTAGGTGGCCAAGGCCTTTGTCTGTGACAATTTACATGTCTTTCGGCCACACTAGCCACAGCATTTGGCCCTGGTCAATGAGCTCGGCCTCACTGTAGCTTTAAATTTCACTTTTCTTTGTATTAATCTATTTTTTTTAACTCTGTATTTTAAAAACTTTTTTCACGTAAACGTGGTTATATTAGCAATATACTACAAATAACACCCGTTATCCACAGATGCCTGCAAATAACCCCAGTTATTTTCGTGTGACGCACTTTAATTCCTGCCAAATAACCCCACATTGGGGAAAATGGGGAAACAATGGGGAAAATTCAAGCTCTGAACTTGATCCCCAAAACACCCCTACCATTCAACTCCCAGATTTCACATAGTGATGCCATTTCATCCTTCTTCCTCCGCCAAGTGGCATTTTGTCAAATGTTTGTTTTTGGTAACCCCAGTTATTCCTGTTATAACGGTAGAAATCTAGTCAATGCTTCGTGCCCATGTTGATTCACACCTGGTCCAATTCCGCCCAGTGTTTTTTGCTCTGTGCTGCGCAGAATGGGAAAGGAATGAGAATAGGCTGGAAACATCATTTATTTTACTTTCTTATTAACTTGTTAATTTTTTAACAAATCTTTCCCAAAAAAGCGGTGTGAGGTGCCATGACAAACATTTTGTTTGCATAATATCAGCCAAATTTGTCATGCAAGTCAAAAGTAATTAGCAATTACATTTTCCGGGTACATCTGTATCTTAATATGTGGCTGTTAGTTCTTTCCACAGATAGGTCTTCTATAAATACATATCTATATGTCTATGGAACCCACTTGGGTTACAGTAGATACCGTATCACAATTATAAATTGTTGCAAACATGGGTTAATAGCAGATCTTGCTATAAAGCTCAACCTCAATACATAGTACATGTGTCTAATAACTGTTTTGAACACGCCAAACTGCAGTACAATGCGAATACCTTTTTTTCTGCTAAATGCACATATTATTTATTGTTTTGTTTTTAAACGCTGCTGATTGCTATGACGGTTTTTTCTTTCATTTTCATCCCGCGCTAAAGTCTAGGTTACAGTAATACACAACTTGACGATACTCATGTTGGATTTCTCGAAAAGATGAAAGGCTGAGTTAGCCCGATACATTCCAATACCTACAGCAAGAATGTACTCACTGAGCTATCTCACGAGCTGACCGGTCATGATGGTATCTGTGCAGCTCTCGCACCACAGCAGGACCGTGTGTAAACGTGATGGCGAAATCGTTCAATACTGTACCTCAGTGCCTCGCTCCCCATCTTCAGGTCCTGAAAATACCAACAGGAGGCTCAGCCGATCAGCGTGCGCTGTGCACCTGAGACTCTGGGCAGGAGGTTAAACTTGTCCACATGGGTGTTATTACTATCAAATCAGAACATCCCCAAAGTCTGAGACTTTTGGACCTGTCTCCTTGTTATTTTTTATCTCCCCTCTAAAAGATTGATGTGGATCTTATCTGCGATATAGATCAGTGGTGTAAGTATTTTTATTGCTTTTTAACAAAATAAATCTCCAGTGTGAAATATTCTTAGCTAATAACTGGTATGAAGGGGGCAAGCATTTTACAAGGGCCATAAATTGTATGTTAATTTTATGGCTGTGCTGGAGTGAGGCTGGTTTAATTATTCATTCCATAATCTTTTGTTCCTCAGCCTGCCAAAAGGCTCTGGTCATCAATCTGAACCATGCTAGGAAAGGACAGTGTACCCTTCTTGACACTTTCCACTCATCCTACTTGGTCCAAAGCATTTCAAGATATGCTGTTTTATGTGTTGGGATGTTACATGCTGCAGTAATGCCAATTTCAAGCTCTCTTGGCACATTATCTCGGAGATTGGCACGAAAATGGATACATGTATGTATTGTCTGTATTAGCAGACATGTGAAATGCAGTCCCCATTAATGAAGAAAGAGATTTGTGGTTAAAAAGATAAAAGTGGTATTGCCTTTTACGAATATCATTTCATTATTTTAATACGAACGAATGAGAAATAAAAATTACTAGCTCTACCTAGCATACCCGTTCTCTCTCGCTCGCGCACGCTCTCCCTCACTCTCTCTCTTTCTCTGGCTCTAACTCTTTGTCTCTCTCTTTCACTCTCCCTCGATCTTTCTTCCTCTCTCATATCCGCTCCCTCTGCGCTATTTCCCTCCCCGTCTCACTGTGCCTGCCTTGCTCTCTCTTTTCTTTGGGCCAGAGTCGTGTTGCCAGGTGCTGGTTTGCTAGAGTCACCCCAGCTAATGTTGACTGCAGTTCGACCAGAGAAAAAACATAGATACGAGAGGTTCGGGTGCTGTGTTTTTTAATGGTTAACACGTAGAATGAAACATAATTAACTGAGGCATTCCCCGAGATGGTGATATGTCGGGTGTTAGGGACATATATTGGCATTGTGCATGTCTTGCAGGAATGTTGCAGTCACGCTGAGGGTGCCTTGATCATATGTGTGGTTGTGATGGGATGCGGACAAGCTCTGAGGGGAGTGTACGGGGACAGAGGACCAGGCCTCAGGATCAACAATGTTATAAGTAATTTTCAATGGTTTGTTTATTTGTGCATAGTGTAACAATTGAGTTGGTCCAGCAGCATTACCAACGCATCAATGGTCAACATGCAAATTAAACATTACCCTAGTTTTCGCAGATGAAATGTAGACATTATTTTATGAGGGGGTATCATTCCAAGAGGCACAGTTTGCTACATACTTATTATACTGAGCCTCATTACAAGTTTGGCAGTAACCTTGCCGGTAAAACCGGTAGGCTGCCTCCAAACTTGCATTATTTTCCAGCAACCGCGAATGGGACTTACGACCCGGCCGGACCCTGTAATTGCCCATTCGCGGGCACTGGAAAAAATATGCTCCCCATTACCATTCGGCCCCATAGGGTTATTAACGGTGCCGGTGCATCCGACATGCGGTGCTCGCGGGTCCCTTTCTGCTCGTCAGGTCCGAACTAGCAGGCACAAAGGCACCCGCGGGCACAACTCATAGTTTGCCGGTCCGAGAACTACGGTACCAGCAAACTTACTGGTACTGTAGTTCCCGGACCGGCAAACTTGTAAGGCCCACTGTTTCCTAATACCGCTATGAAAAATTGTTAGGAGATAAATTGGCTGCTTTGCATAGAATCAAAGAACATTTTGGGAACATAACAATTAAAGCAAATCTTCATATTTGGCAAATATATATGATTAAACGGTTGTATGTTTGAATCACTAAGTGCATAATGCACACTGGAGTTGATGCTAAATTCATTTATCATAACATTTACCCAAATATCAAAGTATTTCAAAACATAGACCATATATCCTCATTTAGAAACCCTTTTGATTTGGTTGTGAGAACCAATTGACTGTGTCATTTGTCCTCCTGTTGTGATATATGGCCAGTCACGATTTCCATTTCTGGAGATAATGTTTTATCTCTCCCATATGACACTCACAGAATTTTAGAAGAAGAGAGGCTTGTTCTCAGGGTAGAATATCTGTACACGTGGGGCATCACAGACATTCTTATATTACATGGACCCAGTAGCGTCCATGTAGTTATGGTTAACTTGGTGTTTCCATAGGAAGAGCATTTTTTGGGTGGCTTATAACTTCGCTCCCTCTGGACGAATCCTCACCAAACCTTGCA
Source organism: Ambystoma mexicanum (assembly GCF_040938575.1). Classification (NCBI taxonomy): domain Eukaryota; kingdom Metazoa; phylum Chordata; class Amphibia; order Caudata; family Ambystomatidae; genus Ambystoma; species Ambystoma mexicanum. Next base: position 1,035,563,636 of record NC_090933.1, on the reverse strand, counting down.
AAAAAAGTATATGGCCCACTCTGAATTTTTTTGTAAAGTTTGTAGAGGTTTGGTCCAGGGGGGCAAAGTTATAGGGGGGTCCCAAAACTTTTGTTTTTCCCATAGACATAATGGGAAAAAAAATTGCGCACGCCTACAGCCCAAACTGCTGGATGGATTTACACCAAATTTGCGGCAGGAGCGGGGGCTTGGTCCCGAAAGCGTGCTTTTGCAAATTTGGTGTAAACCCGTCCAGTAGTTTTTTTTAAAATGACCAAAATGTAAGGCAAAAACATTTGTGATATCTCCGTTCGCTCCACGGATGGACTTCCCGGTTCGCTCCGAGGACAGTGCCCTGATTGGCCGAGCGGCTTGCGTGATGTCCGCGGACATGTGACGTGTTCGCTGATTGGACGGCGTGGTGCGTGAAGCGCGTCAGATTTTCTGTGGTGCCCGCCATCTTGCATTCGCGGACGACCACGGACAGCGCGGTGAAACTTGGATTAAAAATTGTATTTAGTGGAGTGTGTTGGTGTGTAAGAGTGTTTGGGGAGGGTGGGGGAGTATGAGATAGGTTCAATGTTCTGGTTTTTTTATGTGCTAGACACCTTTGTTGTGTTCGATTTTTCTGCGGACAACACGGCTGTTCTGAAATGTTCGTAAATAAACAGAATGGATTTTGTGTCAAGTTGAAAGTGTTCTAAGAAGACTTGTGGGGTCCTGGAATGTTCGCAGGGGGTGTCCTGAAGACGTTGTCTGTATTGTTCGTTGTCAAGCTGAAAGTGTTCTAAGAACACTCGAGGTGTCCTGAAATGTTCGTACATAAAGAAAATGGGGGTGTTCTGAGGACGTTATCCGTATTGTTCGCTGGCAAGTTGAATGTGTTCTAAGAACACTCGCGGTGTCCTGAAATGTTCGAAAATAAACAAAATGGGGGTATTTTGAGGACGTTCTCCGTATTGTGTGCCTGCTTAGCTGTATCCAATGAGGGAATGGCACAGAGAATGAAGTGGAAATGGTAGAAGGGCTGTCTAAGAGTTATGCGGTCTGCGGACAGGGCGTGCTACATCCAGGGTTTTCCAGCAAATCTAGCATGGAAAGAAGACTGTAGGGGTCAACCAATCAGATGTTGAGGTTGTGGATTTGTGTTCAAAGAGACTGTGTGTAGTGAAGATGGCAGAAGTGGAGAAAGTCAGGGTGTTGGTGCTTGGAGATATGTTTGTGCATGGTTTACAACAGTATGCTCAATACAGGCATGTTGCAAAGAATTTTGATGTTAAAGGAGTGGAGGTGGTGTGGAGCACTGTGCCTGATTGCAATGTACAGGGAATTGTACAAGTTTGTGAAGATATGGGCAGGATCAACAGTCCCCATGTGGTAGTTTTGCACTATGGTGCTTTCCATTTGGGCTATGTCAGTGCCCCTACTTTGTTGGCAGATTTGGAACACTTGGTTCAAGCAGTAATGAACATCCTTCCAAAAGCCAAAGTAATTTTTTCTGGATTAGTACCTAGGGCAATATGGGACAATAGCTCAGTTTTATTTCCTCAGCAAAACAATGCTAGGTGTGTAATCAACCGAGGCATGTGTGCCTTTATGCTTAGAGCTGGTATGTTCTTCTGTAATAATGAGAATATTGATTCCAGCAATGCTGTTTATTTTAAAGAAGATGGCATTTCCTTATCTTTTACAGGAAATGCCATTCTGTTTTGGAATGTAAGGGTTGCTTTGCAGAAGGTTATGTGAAGATTTTAGGAGTAAAGTAAGAAAAATAAAATAAAAAAAATACAAAATAACAGGTGTCTCTCAAGCATCTGCAAAAACCCCCAAAAAACAGCTCTTTTTAGAGCCAACCTCAAAGGGGAAATGGGGCACACTATTTAAATGTACATTCACCACACTCAGATTTTCGATATGTCCGCGGACATGGCGGTAGTCCGCGGACATCGAAATCACTAGCTAGGGGTTCAGTATGTTCTATGTTACATGTATATAAAGTCAGGGATATTATGGTTAAGTTGTGCTACTAAAAACATATGAAATTCAGTAAAAGAACTTTGTTAAAGGGATGTTATGGTTAAGTTGCGCTACTAAAAATCGATCAAATTCAGTAAAAAAAACTTTGTTAAAGGGACGTTATGGTTCAAAGTAAAACCGAAAAACCCCTGAAATACAGCAGTTATGGTAAGATAAGCAACCATAACTCACGCCACCGTGCACTGCTAACACTAAGCCAGTTACGCCCCCAAGAACGCCTCTCGCGCAGGGAAAAGCCATCAATATACCCAATCCAGCGCAAAGGGCCGTGCTAACCCTGTACCAGCACGGCAAGCGGGCTACGTGTATCACTGGGGTGCGCGGGAAGTACCTCACGCGATTGGCCCCGTGCAAGCAGGGTACGCGTATTTCAGGGGTGCGCGACAAGTTCCACACGCGATTTCCGTAGGGTACACGTATCTCAGGGGTGCGTGGGAATTTCCACACGCGATTGGGCCCGTGCGAGCAGGGTACGTGTATCTCAGGGGTGCGCAGGAAGTGCCACACGCGATTTCAGCAGGGTACGTGTATTTCAGGGGTGCGCGGGAATTTCCACATGCGATTGGGGGTACGCGTATCTCAGGGGTGCGCAGGAAGTGCCACATGCGATTTCAGCAGGGTACGTGTATTTCAGGGGTGCGCGGGAATTTGCACACGCGATTGGGGGTACGCGTATCTCAGGGGTGCGCGGGAAGTGCCACACGCGATTTCCGCAGGGTACGCGTATCTCAGGGGTGCGCAGCAATTTCCACACGCGATTGGGCAGTGCGAGCAGGGTACGCGTATCTCCGGGGTGCGCAGGAAGTGCCACACGCGATTTCAGCAGGGTACGTGTATTCCAGAGGTGCGCGGGAAGTTCCACACGCGATTCCATCAGGGTACGTGTATTACAGGGGTGCGCGGGGAGCACCACACGTGAATTGCACATGTGGGTCCTCCCAGGTGTTCCCTCTACACCCTCCACGGCCCCTGCAGGTGGCTCACACCACAGGGGCCTACCCTGCACATGTCCTGCAGGCACACCATCCACCATGGCCATGACCCCCAGCCAACCCACATGTCAACTTGCACTACTGCCCACCAACGCATGTCCCCCTGCACCCCCAGTCACCAGGGGCACCCTCCACCAGGCCCCACCCATGTCTCCCACCACCCCCACCCCCCAGCACTGTGGGGCACCTGCCAGCAGGCCCCCACCCATGTCCAACTCATGTTCCCCACCACCCCCACCCCCCAGCACTGTGGGGCACCTGCCAGCAGGCCCCCACCCATGTCCAACTCATGTTCCCCACCACCCCCACCCCCCAGCACTGTGGGGCACCTGCCAACAGGCCCCCACACATGTCCAACTCAAGTTCCCCACCAGCCCCACCGCCCAGAAATGTGGGGCACCTGCCAGCAGGCCCCCACCCATGTCCAACTCATGTTCCCCACCACCCCCACCCCCCAGCAGTGCAGGGGCACCCACCACCAGGCCCCCACCCATGTCTCCCAGCACCCCCACCCCGCCAGTCACCAGGGGCAGCCTCCACCAGGCCCCCACCCATGTCTCCCACCACCCCCACCCCCAGCAGTGCAGGGGCAGCCTCCACCAGGCCCCCACCCATGTCTCCCACCACCCCCACCCCCCAGCACTGTGGGGCACCTGCCAGCAGGCCCCCACCCATGTCCAACTTATGGTCCCCACCACCCCCACACCCCAGGACTGTGGGGCACCTGCCAGCAGGCCCCCACCCATGTCCAACTCATGTTCCCCACCACCCCCACCCCCCAGCACTGTGGGGCACCTGCCAGCAGGCCCCACCCATATCTCCCACCACCCCCACCCCCCAGCCACCTGGGGCAGCCTCCACCAGGCCCCACCCATGTCAGACCAACACCACCACCACCCCAGCCACCAGGGGCAGCCTCCACCAGGCCCCCACCCATGTCTCCCACCACCCCCACCCCACAGGAGTGCAGGGGCAGCCTCCACCAGGCCCCCGCCCATGTCCAACTCATGTCTCCCACCACCCCCACCCCCCAGCACTGTGGGGCACCTGCCAGCAGGCCCCCACCCATGTCCAACTCATGTTCCCCACCACCCCCACCCCCCAGCAGTGCAGGGGCACCCACCACCAGGCTCCCACCCATGTCTCCCAGCACCCCCACCCCCCAGCCACCAGGGGCAGCCTCCACCAGGCCCCCACCCATGTCTCCCAGCACCCCCACCCCCCAGCCACCAGGGGCAGCCTCCACCAGGCCCCCACCCATGTCTCCCACCACCCCCACCCCCCCAGTCACCAGGGGCAGCCTCCACCAGGCCCCCACCCATGTCTCCCACCACCCCCACCCCCCCAGTCACCAGGGGCAGCCTCCACCAGGCCCCCACCCATGTCTCCCACCACCCCCACCCCCCAGCACTGTGGGGCACCTGCCAGCAGGCCCCACCCATGTCCAACGCATGTTCCCCACCACCCCCACCCCCCAGCAGTGCAGGGGCAGCCTCCACCAGGCCCCCACCCATGTCTCACGCCACCCCCACCCCCCAGCCACCAGGGGCAGCCTCCACCAGGCCCCCACCCATGTCTCACACCACCCCCACCCCCCAGCACTGTGGGGCACCAGCCAGCAGGCCCCCACCCATGTCCAACTCATGTTCCCCACCACCCCACCCCCCAGCACTGTGGGGCACCTGCCAGCAGGCCCCCACCCATGTCCAACTCATGTTCCCCACCACCCCCACCCCCCAGCACTGTGGGGCACCTGCCAGCAGGCCCCACCCATGTCTCACACCACCCCCACCCCCCAGCCACCAGGGGCAGCCTCCACCAGGCCCCCACCCATGTCTCCCACCACCCCCACCCCCCAGCCACCAGGGGCAGCCTCCACCAGGCCCCCACCCATGTCTCCCACCACCCCCACCCCCCCAGTCACCAGGGGCAGCCTCCACCAGGCCCCCACCCATGTCTCCCACCACCCCCACCCCCCCAGTCACCAGGGGCAGCCTCCACCAGGCCCCCACCCATGTCTCCCACCACCCCCACCCCCCCAGTCACCAGGGGCAGCCTCCACCAGGCCCCCACCCATGTCTCCCACCACCCCCACCCCCCAGCAGTGCAGGGGCACCCACCACCTGGCCCCCACCCATGTCTCCCAGCACCCCCACCCCCCAGCCACCAGGGGCAGCCTCCACCAGGCCCCCACCCATGTCTCCCAGCACCCCCACCCCCCCAGTCACCAGGGGCAGCCTCCACTAGGCCCCGACCCATGTCTCCCACCACCCCCACCCCCCCAGTCACAAGGGGGCAGCCTCCACCAGGCCCCCACCCATGTCTCCCACCACCCCCACCCCCCAGTCACCAGGGGCAGCCTCCACCAGGCCCCCACCCATGACTCCCACCACCCCCCAGTCACCAGGGGCAGCCGCCACCAGGCCCCCACCCATGTCTCCCACCACCCCCACACCCCAGCAGTGCAGGGGCACCCACCACCAGGCCCCCACCCATGTCTCCCACCACCCCCACCCCCCAGCAGTGCAGGGGCACCCACCACCAGGCCCCCACCCATGTCTCCCAGCATCCCCACCCCCCAGCCACCAGGGGCAGCCTCCACCAGGCCCCCACCCATGTCTCCCAGCACCCCCACCCCCCAGTCACCAGGGGCAGCCTCCACCAGGCCCCCACCCATGTCTCCCAGCACCCCCACCCCCCAGCCACCAGGGGCAGCCTCCACCAGGCCCCCACCCATGTCTCCCACCACCCCCACCCCCCCAGTCACCAGGGGCAGCCTCCACCAGGCCCCCACCCATGTCTCCCACCACCCCCACCCGCCCAGTCACCAGGGGCAGCCTCCACCAGGCCCCCACCCATGTCTCCCACCACCCCCACCCCCCAGCAGTGCAGGGGCACCCACCACCAGGCCCCCACCCATGTCTCCCAGCACCCCCACCCCCCAGCCACCAGGGGCAGCCTCCACCAGGCCCCCACCCATGTCTCCCAGCACCCCCACCCCCCCAGTCACCAGGGGCAGCCTCCACCAGGCCCCCACCCATGTCTCCCACCACCCCCACCCCCCCAGTCACCAGGGGCAGCCTCCACCAGGCCCCCACCCATGTCCAACTCATGTTCCCCACCACCCCCACCCCCCAGCACTGTGGGGCACCTGCCAGTAGGCCCCCACCCATGTGCAACTCATGTTCCCCAGCCAAATGTCACCACAATCTAGATCCCTGGTCCCTATGGTCAGCCTCCAAATGCAAAACACCCACCCGAGTATTGCATCCACCCACTCATAATTTGCAATTACATCACAGAACACCAATTGCAAGTTCCGAAACAAACACATTTCCCTCACATACACCCAATGGGTGTCAGTGAATCTCAAAACACATATCATGAAATGCATGAAACCAATGAGATACCACACATTGAAGTTCACCAAAAAAAATATGTATTAAAGGAAACATAAATAGAATAAAAAATGAAGAAACAGAAACGTGAATGTACAAAAATGAAAAGAAGCATGTCCGTTAAAAAAAGCAAAACCAAAAATAAAATTCCAAAGTAATGTTGTCCAAAGTCAATGTCCACAAAACAAAATCGAATGGGAAATAAAAAAGAAAGCCATTGCTCCATGGTTAAAAAGTGAAAAAAAAATACAATCCAACTGTGAACTATGTACATCGGAACAAGCCAGGGTCCATTATCCCAACAAAATAAAGGAAACCTATCTAACTACACTAACTAATAAAATAAACTATATACAAAAATGTGGCCAATGTCCGAAAGGTCCAAATAAAATAAAAACAAAAATGAAACATAACACTACCTACATAACTATGTACAAGGGCAGCGGACTAGTTTCACGGCTCACTTGTGGATGTCCCGGGCCAGGGCATCATCAAACTCCTCCTCAATGTCCCGGAGGCGGTCCTCCTCCATGGCCCCGAGGGTCTGCAGGGACGTCGACGTCTCCACCTCCAAACCCCTGCTGATTGCCTCCAGGCACTCGGCCCGCCTCAGGGCCCTCCGCATGGAGTTCTCCGCCCTGACCATTGTGAGCCGTGCCTCTTCCGCCCGCTGCCGCTCCGCATCTATGGCGTGGCCCAACCGCTACCACACGGAAGACACTCTCTGTCCTGGGTCCTCCTGCCCTCCGGCCGATGCCTGCCCCTCCGATGTTGAAGGCCCCGAGCCTTCATGGCTCCCACCACGTTGCTGCTGTGCCTCTGCCTGTGCACTGCCTCCTGCTGCCTGCACATCCTCTGCCGGCTGGGGTGCAGTCGTAGATGTGGCCACCCCTGCTGGACGTCCGACTCCCGACTGTGGCAGGGATGCCTCCTCCACCAGCCTGGCCGCACCGTCAGAGGCAGCTCCACAGGGCACCCAGGTGACTGATGGGTGGGAAGATGGCACAGAGGACGACTGCCGCGTAGGGGGTCCAGTTGAGGAGGGGGTCGGAGCAAGCCCCATCAGATGGAGGAATCCGGCCTGGGTGACCTGTCCCAGCAGGCTGACGTGGTCAACGAGCCATTCGAGATGACTTGCAGTCTCTTCATGAAAAGACTGCAGGTCACCTCGCATGGCCCGATGACGCAACGCCAGACCAGCCAAGACAGGCTCAACCCAGACCTGGATAGCCACGTCCGCAGGCAGAGGAAGGCCAGTTGACGTGAGCTCATCCCCTGCCTGAAAACGGGTCTGGACGTAGGCATCCCTGCTGGTGCAAGATGATGCAGGGACAGGATCAGGGACAGGATTGCACACAGGCACCTCCGCGGCGGCCTGTGCTGCCTCCTGTCCCTGGTTCTACACTGCACCACTAGTACCAGTGGGATCCCCACCTCCAGACCCCGTCTCTGGTGCTTGCACGGCCTCCTCCTCCACCAAACCCCCCACCAACCTGGATGACTCTGTGCCATCTTTCCCTGTTGGGCCCTGTGGGGTCCCAGCTGCCCCTTCTGCTGCCGAGGAGTCCCACTCCAACCTCCGCCTCTTGGACCTCCCCCCGGCAGCTGCGGTCTGGGATGCGGCACCGGACTCCTCACTCCCCGACGAGATGACAACATGGGAGGGGAGCCGGGCCTTGCGTCTCCGGGTGGCGGTGGGATCCCCGCCGCTGTGCTCCACAGCACCTTCTCCGCCCACTTCATCAGTTGACGCTGCAGACAGGGAGAAACAAAACACAGGCATCAGGGCACTGTACAATGGACACATACACACATGACAGTTGTACATGAGTGGCATTGGCAAACCTCAGACATGTCATCACAATCCCCAACACACGTCATTACAACTCGCACACATGAGCCATACCACAGCCATATCGCAACTGCCACCACCATCCATACACATACAACAGCATGAGCAGCGAAAGGTGAGTCAGACATCACATGCAACACAGGAAGTGCACCACACATGTACACACACCACCACACTTGCATGCATGTGTACACCTCTGTCAAGTGTCGCAGTGTTCAGACGGGCATCCATGTCACATCTGCCAATCAGGCTTCCACATACCGCTGTCACATGCATCCATGTTGCATCACTGTTGCACCCTTGTCAAATACACACACATGCACATGTACACAGTGCTGATACATGCAGCCAAAAACAACATACATGCGAGACATCACGGACATGTCTACCTACATACACATTCATCCAAACATGTGTGCCCACACAACTGCATTTGGCATGCAAGCCTACACACACAAGCACCATCCATGTCTCACACATTACAGCCCTCGCATGTGTCAGCCCCACGGCCCTGTACACCCCCACCCATACAAACAGATGTGCAACCTGCACACTACTGAATAATAACCACACGCACTGCTCACAATCAGGAAGCATGTACACTCACCGCTCGACTCCAGACGGGTCTGCTTCTCAAGGACCTGGACGTGGAGCGCTGGGGATATGCGTTCCAGGACCCTCATCTGTTCTTCCGACAAGTGGCCCCGGCGCCCCTTGGCATCCGCTGCCTTCAAGAGGCGCCGGGCCTTGTTCAGGGTCCTGGACCTGAAGTCCTCCCAGCGCTTCTTGACATGTTGTAAGTCGCGGACTGCCACCCCCTCCGCGTTGATGGCAGTCACGATGTCAGTCCAGATCCGAGTCCGTCCTTCCTTGTCGGCGCGGGAACTTCCGAAGAGGGCATCATACTGCCCCAGGACTTGCTCCACCAGGACACCAACTTTGGTGGCACTGAAGCTGGTGCCCCTCTGCCTCTCTGGTCGGGGGTTGTCAGTGGTCCCAGATGGTGTTTGCCCCGACATGACAACCCCAGAGGCAGGAGTGGGTGGGCAACTGGGTCCTGGGGCTGGGCTGTGGAGCGATGGAATCCCAGTCGGGAGTCTTCGGTTCCAGCAGGGGTGGTCACAGCAACAGCAACCCTGGCTGATGTGCAGGCAGCAAATGGCAGGGCACGTGGGCAGCAGGCAGTCAGGCAGCAGCAGATGGCAGGTGGGAGCATGCTCGGGGCTCTGGGGGGCAGTAGTTCGGCCTTCTGGGCAGGAGCGTGGTCTTCCGTGTGCTTGCGCGTGGCCAGCTTGATACGGAGTGATTTGGCACGTGAAAAATCTGCACGTCAGCGTGTAATTCGAGGAAAGGCCCTTAGCGCGTAAGCGCGTCTGCACGCATACGCATTTTCATTGGACAGAAGGGCCCTCAAGCGCAAGTGCCCCTTGACGTGACGCATACAGACGTGCATGGGCATTTCAGCACGCGTGAAAAACTGCACATCCGCGTGTAATATGAGGAAAGGGCCCATGTGCGTAAGCGCGCGTGGAAACTGCACGTCCGCATGTAATACGCGGAAAGGGCCCATGCGCGTAAGTGACGTGACTCGCGCGTGCGTTTCCCTCAGCACGGGTTAAAGGTGAGCGGGCCCAGCAGTTCGCTGTACGTGCCTTTCGTGGAGACGGACGTGTGTTGCTGCTTCCTGTTGTTTTGCGCGCCATCACAACTTCACAGCTATCAAGGACGTATCTCTTCTTTTGGCGGGGGTATTGGCTACGCGTGTTTTTCTGCATCGCGCTAGTCAGACGGTGAGTCGCACACGCTCTTTTTCCCACTGCGGGTGCCCCTGTGTATCGCACCCATTTTCGATGTCATAGTAGCCTGCGTGTCCCACGTGTACGCGTTATTCGTGTTACTGGGTGCCACCGCGTACTGCGGGAGGTTGAATCCATGCACATAGGCTGCAGGGTTGTGTACACGGTTTTACTGCAGTTTTGGGGTGCCTGAGCGTTGCGTGACCCGTCACCACATCACCGGGGTCACATACAGCCTTGCAGGTGCAGGGGGGCTGTTAACATCTTGCTTCCCACCCCCTTCACCCCAATTTCCCAGGTCAATTGTGGTGTACACCTCCCATTGGCACCACTCCATCTGTGCCAGCACTACTACATCTGTGCCATGGTTGGGAGGCCACCAAAGGTGAGGGGCGCCTCAGCTGGGCGTACTCCTCGTGGCGGGCGTGGTCGGGGACGTGGCCGTGGTGACCAGGGAGTAGGGGGACTCCAGGGTGTCCAGGGCAGCCACAGAGGGGGAAGAGGCAGGTGTGCGCCACTTGAGCACAATGTTGTGCCATGTGTCGGTGCAGCCATGCCACCACCCCCTGTGGTTCCGGGGGATGCAGCTCCTGCATCTGGCACTGGCACCCATATGACCCGGCAGTCCGTTCCATCGACTGCCACGGGCCCAAGGGTAGTGGTAGCTGCAAGTGCAGCTGTGGACACCGCCACCCAGGCTCAGGGTCTGCCAGCGCAGGCTGCGTTGGCACTTGAAGAGCCCTTGGTAGATCTCCAACAGGCCAGGGGGGAAACCATAGGGGCAGGTCGGGGTGCTCAGACCAAGACACGTGTCCCTGGGGCAGTCATGTCATCTGCTGCCCCGAACAGCCGGGTGTTGGCAAGTGCAGGGGCAGATGCACCCAACAGCACCCCGGTTGTGAGTCTGTCAACCAGGACCGTTGCAGTCAATGACCCTGCCACAGCTGATGTTGCTGCGCAGAGTCCATTAGTGGGCACCCAGCTGCCACTGACACAAGTCAGGCCTTTGGTCATCCCTCCACCTGCCACTCCCTTGGCTCAATCCACCGAACCCACTGGCCATACTGGTCAGGGCGGCATTAGCCAGCCAGGGTCTGCGCCACAGTCCTAGAGGAGGAAGGTTGCACCTGCAGCACAGGCTGGGACCCCACACACAGCCACGACCTCCTGCACGTCGAGGAAGAAGCCTTTCTGTAAGCAGGAACTGGACTTCCTCATGGACTACGTGCGGGGCCACAGCCGTGACATGCTAGTGGGTGCCAATAGTCAGACTACGGCTGCCCAACGTGACACCCACTGGAAACATGTTGCGGAACATGTCAGTTCATTCGGCCATGAGGTGCGCACGGCGCAGGAGTGCAAAAAGCGTTGGAATGACATGAAGCGCAGCACTAAGGCCAAGCGTGCCTCAAATTACAACTTGACTCTGGTGACTGGCGGTGGGCCTGCACCAGAGGAGGAAGAACTCACTCCGCATGAGGCTCTCATTGCGGAGTTCATACCACCTGAATTGGTCGAAGGAGTGGGAGAGATGCTGGACTTTGATGCCCAGTCCAGTGAGTGTTGATGCGTGTTTGTTGAGGACGTGTGTGTTTCACTTGTGGGATGTGTTGTGCATGATTGCTGCTACATGTGACGTGTACATGGTTCTGATGTGTAAGTAATGCAATGCTACCGTCATGCATGTCTCCTCTGCCTGCATGCGGGACTCCATGTAGGCATGCTCCCTTGCCCCTCCTCCGCCACTCTGCACCCCAGTTCCACCTTTGCACTGGTCTGCTTCAATCTTGCCAATGTGTACTTTCTTGTTCATGTGTCCTGTGTAGATGCTAACTTCCAGCGTAGAATCTGCCAGACATATGCCGTGTGGTACAGCCTTAGTACTCGATGCAGGGTATCTCACTTGTACTGTGCATGGGTCAGATGTCCCGCAGGGACATGAGTGCCCATTCATGCTCCATGTGCATTGCACGCTTGCCCCTATGTGTCCTTGACTGGATGATCACTGTAATATAAGTCCTTGGTTACATACATTGCCTGCCATCTCATCAGCCTTCCCATGTCAACTGTGGCTCAGTCCTGCGTTGCACACATGTTTAGGCTCTGACAATCTGTGTGGCTCACAGGCCTCAGCCTGTTCAATGGCCAATGACTCTGTCCAACTCTTGTTGTGTCTTCTTCACACGTGGGCGGCCTCCGGAGTTTCCATCATGTGTCCTGCCCACTGTCCCAGCATCATTTGCAGTGTTGTAATTTGAATCACATTAAGATGTTGATGCCAGTCAACACTGCCTGTCAATACACAGGTGTATGGTCAGCCTTTTGATACCATGCTAGGCATCCCTGCTTTGGTACTGGGGTGGAGGGGTGCTTGGCTTCTAGACATGGTACACATTGAATGCACAATGCACGTGATGTCTGAATTTGACATTGCACTGCCTTCACATTTCCTGGCACACACCATGTAGTGCTTGTACATGTAGGTAGTGAGTGGCGTACACATTTTCTGCACTGCATAGACCCACTTCCATGGAAACTGCCACCTTTCAACAGGTCTGATCACAGAAGCTATTCGAAGTAGACCCAGCATGCATGCCAGGTCATATGTTATGTGTCACATGTCTGCTGGATGCCTTTGCTGTCGGTGTGTGTGTGTGTGTCGTGTGCTTCTGACATGTGTATTGACCCTTTTCTCTCTATTTTTCAGGTGATGACGCAATGGAGGCGGAGGATGGTGTTGTCATGCCAGACACAGGGTTGGTAACACCACATCAACCCGGCACTAGTGGGGGTTGTGGGGTGGTAGGCCACGAAAACCCCCAAGTGCTGCAGTCCATCTTGTCTCTGGCTGCCTATGAGTCCAGCCTTGATGACGACTCTGACGTCCATGTTGAGTTGGATGAGCATCAAGTCCATGTGTCAGGGGTGAGTGATTCTGATGTGGACACTCCTCTGTCTGCGACACCTGCACTGAGGGATCATACAGTCTTGGTTCCTCTGCCCATGGTGGATCGGGACGCAGGGTCACCCTCCACACCAGTCACTGATGTGCCTCGGACATCACGTCGACGGGGGCATGTAGTCGTGCAGCCGCAGGCGGTGCCAACACAGCGAGGACCCCCGGTCCTTGGGTCCCGCAGGGGTCAAGCCCAGCAACGCGGTCGCCGCGCGCAACCGCTGTATACTGAGTGGGAGCAAGACATGACTGCCAATTCCGAACGGCAGGGGGCAGCAATGGAGAACATCGCTGAGAGCATGGAGCGTGTGGCCCGATCTGTGCTCCCCACTGCTAGGCAGGTGCTTCTCCAGCAGCAGGCGGCACGGTCCACGGCCCGCTCGCTCAGGCTGGGCATGGCGGCCTCAGACAGGGCACGCCAGGCTGAAATGTCGTCTCTGCGTCAAGCAATTGCTGCTCACGCAGAGGCGCACATGGATGCCCTGAGGGAGGAGTATGCTTCCCTCAGATCCACTCTGGGTGTCCTTATGATGTCCCAGAGGCAGCAGGCAGAGGAGAGGTTTGCACAGCTTGAGCGTACCATCTCGGCTGAGCTACAGGCTTGCCGGGAGGTGCAGCGGTTGTCCATCCAGGCCTTGCAGGAGGAACTCTGTGTTAAACGTGCTACCTTACAAGAGGAAGCACGTGTATCACGTGAGGTTCTGCATGCAGACCTACGTCACATCGCCACACAGAACCAGGCTCACCCGTCTGGCAGACTTGCTGCCGACGAGGGGCAAGCTGCGGCTAGGCGTGGCCAGGCTACTGTGCCACGTCCTCCTTTTCAGGATGAGCCAGACTCGGACGACCATCTATCTCCCACATAGGTCGTGCTGTGCAGGCGTTGAGCCCATGGAGGATTTTTTTTTTGGCTCTGCATCATCGCATGTGGATGTTGAGCAGCACCCTGTACCTCCCCCCTCCTGGGTGCCTCCCCTCCCCCCCGGGTCGTATGTGGCCATTTTTGATTTTTTTTTTAGTTTAGGTAGTTAAGTTTCTGTTTGATAGTTAGTTTAAATAGGTAATGTAGGTTTTCCATAGTTAGTGTAATTAGTTAATAGTTGAGTTAGTTTAAAATTGCTAGTCTATTGTGCTTTCATGTGACGGTGCGGTGCTTTGTGGCTTTTGAAGGCATCCACTGTCTGTTCCAGGTGGGCCCTTCATGGTTGTCTTGTGTATGTGTTTGCTGCTTGGGGTCCTTGACTCACATATGCCACTCCTGCCTCCCTTATCCATGGGCTCGCAAGGATGGTTCGGTGCTCCAGCATTTTACACAAGGGCTTTGGACTGTCATATCTGTGGCATGTCTGGTGCTGTGTGACTTGTGTTGACACCCCTAGTGGGGATGATTTAGGTGTCATTGTCCACTGTTCAGCTTTTGCTAGATGGGGTGTGTCATGATTAATGTGGACATTGATTGCTAAGCATTGTGTAGTATGTTTCATATCTTTCCTGTACATGTGCTTGTTGCAATTCATGCTGTAGATAGTGTTCCACAGTTTGGAGGTGAAAGACGGACTGATGGTGTGATTTGTGATGTGACTCTCTGACATGGTCAAGTAATGAGATGCCTGATGAGACACACACAGATGACTTTGAAGCATTAATCATGTGTTTCATGCCCTTTCTGCAGGGGGATGAGCCTCCAGAGCACCTTTGCCAGCAGACATGGCCCATTGGACGACGGAATTCTGGACCCGTTTGTTGGTGCCCACAGGCACATGTGTGCACAAGCAGAGGCACAGTGATTGCAGACCCACATCCTAGAACTGCTGACATGTTCCAAGGAACTCCAGGCAAGGTGAGCATCACAGGGGGGCCAAGACACAGCAAAGCTTGCACCAGGCGAGTTGCACATGCAGGCTTAGTCACAGCACTGAGGGTGAGCTTAGACGAATATTGGTGTTGAAGCACACAATGCAGCTCAGATGTGTTTGTGGACTGATGGCTGTTGATAGTACGGTTGTCTGGGACACATGCAGGGGCAGTGGCACATACCCTCCGGTACACCAAGGTCCATTGAGTCACTTGTATCAACCATGTAGCCTTCCAAGACATGGAAAGGGGCAGCTCACAGGGACATACATCAAGGGACATACTTGCGTGCAGTGCATGTCTTTTCCACGTACTTCATGATAAATGCACTGCCAACTTTGTTTCGGTCATGGTGGTACGCAACTTGCTCTGTAGTCATGGCTTGCTATATGGGTCTGTCTGCTTACCCAGGGAACATTGCATGTTGTGTGAATTGTGACACATTGTTGTTCCATTTGCCACGCACCCACCAGCGGCTGCCTTACTGCATTGACTGTGTATGACCCGTCACAGGGGTGATGTTATATATGGGTACGAACCATCAACCACAGATTGTCTGTTTGTAGAGTAGTTTGTTGCTATGGGGCATGTTTGGTGTTGTGTTTTTGTGTAATTGGCACGTACAGGTTGTTGACTGTGGCTCTCTTTGCAGCATTGCAGTGCTCCTGTAACCGGACCCGAGAGTGCGCAGGCAGGAGGCCAGCACTCAAAACCAGAGCTAAGTGTCTTGTTGTTTTTCTTACGAACTGCTCTGCATAGGCTTGCTGGGGAGTGTACTGATGCATGGATGTATGTGTGGTTCAATTTGGTATGTTTTTTTCTCCCTAATCACCCGTGATCCTATGCAATTTTGAAACCTGTACCCTCTACCCGGTGTTCCTGCTTCCCGTGCCTATCCAAGCAACGTTCCCTGACCCTCTTTCCCCACTGGGGTTGCAGATGACTGTGTAAGCCCCGAACTTGCGGACCAGGGGGTGGTTGGTTCGTACCACTCCTGAGCCTGGACTACAGAAGGCCATGACAATGATGTCCAAGTTTGTTTGGATTGTGTATGTGTTCATGCAGGTTGTACATTTTCGTGCATTCCCTAGTTTCATGTGTCATTCCTCCTCTCCTCTCCTGCCACTCATTCCAGTCATCCAGTGTGTCAACACCTGTCCCGACTGCATATCCCTGAACCTCATTCCCCACCAGGGTCTCAGGGGCCTGTGTGAGTTTGACCTTGCAGGCAACCGGGACATGGTGGGGGTGGTTGTTTCGTGACACTCCCGTGCCTGTACAGGGGACCTGTGACAGTACACATCCATTCATGGTGCATCATCCTATGTCATGTACCACACATGTCTCACATCCTGTCGTGACATTGTTTTGCTGTGCTACCTTGGTTGTTGCATCATTGTGGTAGTACTTGGCCTTTGTGAGGTACTGCTACGTCAAGTCATCTACTGGAGGGTGTTCGGGTTCGTTTTTATGCCTTGGATTTTGTGATTTTGGAAATGAGTGTGGGTTCTGAGGGTTCAGGCATCTTTTTACACACAAGGTGGGAGATGGTGACGAAGGGTAAAGGTGATCCTGTGGCCTGGTGGAATTGAGGTTTGGAGGCTCCATGACCCAG
Organism: Ambystoma mexicanum; assembly: GCF_040938575.1. Taxonomy (NCBI): domain Eukaryota; kingdom Metazoa; phylum Chordata; class Amphibia; order Caudata; family Ambystomatidae; genus Ambystoma; species Ambystoma mexicanum. Next base: position 1,035,547,157 of record NC_090933.1, on the reverse strand, counting down.
GTGCAGTTGTTCAGTGGGTCATGGTCATTTGTGAGGGAGGGGGGGGTTGTTGTTGATAGTTTCCTTGCCCTGCAGTGTGATGGGAACTCTGACATAGTAATGGTGGTATCCTATGTACATGTTGTGTTCTGCTGATCAATGCCTGTTCATGTGTTGTGTTTTCCGTTCAGGTGCGAGGGGATAGTTGTGGTTTGACATGCTGGGGTGTACACATGGTGGATGTTCACATGTGATGTGTAGGGAACACTGATGGTCACTTGAGTGCACATGCATATGTGGAGTGCATGTCCTTGCAGAACCACACACTTGCACTCTGATGCACTACATGTACTCCCACCGTTGCATATCCACGTGTACACTGTTTGCCTTCTGGTGCCCACTGTGTCCCGGTAGCACATGTTCTGTGACCGATCATGGATCCAGTACATGCCTAATTCGATGTTTGACGTGGTCTGTCACTTAGATGTGATGCTCAGGGTGTGCATCACACACAATGGCTGTTCACTGTGCTGTGCGCTGAGCAGTGTGATGCAGGAGTAGGACACTGCACACATGAGCTGCAGTGTTGATTTTGCAATGCATAATGTGCATGTAGACAGGCATTCATTGTGATGTTACGTCTACGACTGTTGTAATGCATTTGGAAATGACTTATTTTGGGTGGGAGATTTTGTTGGTTTGTCATTTCATCTGATTCCGGGTCAGGCAGCAGTGTCCGATGCCACTGTACATTTAGGACATGGCAATGTGTACCTTATCGTTACTGCATTGGTGTATGGGTATTACTTGCCATGTCATGTTGATGTTTGGGAGGGTTTGAGTGACATGACAGTGATGGCCATGGCCTGTTTTGCAGGTGTGTGTGATGCACACCTTGCATGTCCGGGTCACCCGCTTCTCAGAGCAACTAGCTGGGGGTAGATTTCTCTACGCAGAATGGCCCTCCCACTGGAACAGACTTCCGGCCTGACTTGAACTTGAGGGGAACCATCTCCAGTTCTGGAAGCACCTCAAGACCTTCCTCTTTGCTTCTGCTTACTGTCTGCCTCTCCCTTGCAGAATTCTCCACTGGAACTGCACAGGAACTGCAACTGGGCCACTCTCACCGACCTCGGACCCTGGCCCAGCCACTCTCCACTTGCACTGCCTCCCTGGCAAACCCTGCACTGCAGTACTGTCTCTCTATCCCTACAGCCCTCCCTTCCCAGCACTTGTCTGCACTTAACTTTGTAGTTGCCACCAGGCGACCTATGTATTATTTTTTTGGGCTACTTCCCCTGTACTGGACTCCCCCCCACCCTTCCCCTTGCACTTTTCCCATTCCCCCTACCCCTGCACTTGCACGATCTCAATGACACCTGGCCTAGTAGTACCGTTCTCTGTGTTCCCTTGTTCCCCCTCCCTGCCTCATTGCGCCTTGGAATACTTGTGTATGGCCCATATCATGTCATATGTCATATGTGGGCCTTTTGGTCACACAGGATAGCTTGTGTTTAAGTAGCTAGGGATGCAGACGATGTGGCACTTCCATGGCAACTATCTCAGGGTGGTAGGGTTGTGACAGTTGACTGCCTCTTTGTCATCATCGATTGTCACCTGGTATGTGCCAGGCCTGTGTGCACTCCGCAGGGGTGGGAGTTTAGGTGAAAAATGTGGCCACAAGCTGGGTCCGGGCTTCCTCGCCACGTGTCCTGTCCCCTCCCATGGGCAGCGCCTGTGCCTGTGGTTGGGGATGTGGGGGCACCACCATGTCCACCGGGATGCCCTGCCGTGTTGCAACATTGTGCAGGACACATGCTGCCACAATGATCCTGCACACTACTGGTGGTGCATAGAGTAGTTGCCCACCAGAGCGGTCAAGGGAGCGGAAACGTGACTTGAGCACTCCGAATGTGCAATCCACTAAGCACCCTGGTTGCAATATGGGCGGCGTTGTATCTTACCTGGGGTGATGTGGTGGGGTTCCGGATTGGCGTCATCATGTGGTTGCTCAGAGGGTAGGCACTGTCCCCTGGGGAGGTGATAATAGTTGAGATTATTAGGGTTTGGATATTTGTCTATGTGTGACTTGCATGCATGTGCAAGGGCATTTGTACTGACCTAGGAGCCATGTGTCGCCATGCTGCCCAGCTTCCAGGGCCCGGCTCAGGGCGGACATTCTGTATATGAAACTGTCATGGGTGGAGCCAGGGTAGTTTCCATAGACAGAGGTGATGATTCCCTTTGCATCACATACCACCTGTACATTGATGGAATGCCAGTGCTTGCGGTTTCGGTAGATGTGCTCAATGGCCCTAGGTGGACGTAGGGCCACATGGGTGCAATCTATGGCACCGAGCACTTTGGGGAAGTGTGCCACCCTGAAAAAATCCAGGACAACGGCCTGCCTTTGTGCGGGTGTTCTGGGCATGCATATGTGCCTGCGGACTGAGGGGCGCGCTGTCATGATTGCCAGTACCTGGTGTAGGTAGCGTGACTGCATGGCCTGTGAGACCCCCCCCCACTATGGCAGTGGTCCGCTGAAATGACCCAGTGGCCAAAAAATGCAGGACATTGAGCTGCTTCTCCAAGGGGCTCAATGCCTGGGAGCAAAGGGTGGGGGATGTGAGGTCATCTTCCCACTCCCTGACCAGGTCTAGGATGATATGGGGTGGAAACCTATACCTGCCATAGACTTGGTCGTCAGGCATCCCAAAAAGGCTTGTCCGTGGTGTGAAAATGCGTGCCCTGGCTATTCTCCTCCTCCTGCGGTGTCCCACGATCAGTGCAGCGACAAATGGGGCATTCATCGTAGCTGTATATACGCGTTTGTTGTTTGCGCGCACTTTTATGCTGTGCGCGGTGACGGCTCCGCCTGCCTTCGTGTGGGCGGACGCATTGACGCCTGTGCACGTCTTTTGCCGTGCGCGGGTTTCCCGTATTCGGATACGGTCCGAGTGTCATCGCGTGTGATCGGAGGAGAGTGAGCGTACACGCAACTGGCCTGGGTACGTGTGTTTCGGGGTGCGCAGGAAGTTCCACACACAATTAGCCTGGGTACGTGTGTTCCGGGGTGCCGGGAACTTTCACATGCGATTGGTGGAAATCCATGTGTGTTCTGTCATCACGTGCAATGAGGGAAACACCTGCGCGCGTCACGTCACAGACGCGCTCACGCGCTAAGGGCCTTTAGTCCAATGAAATCGCATATGCGTGCTGCCGTGCATACGCGCTAAGGGCCTTTCCTTGTATTACACGCGGACGTGCTGTTTTCCAAGCGCGCTTATGCGCATGGGCCCTTTCCTCGTATTACACGCGGACTTGCAGTTTTTCACACGCGCTGAAATGCCCATGCACGTCTGTACGCGTCACGTCACAGGGGCGCTTGCGCTTGAGGGCCCTTCTGTCCAATGAAAATGCGTATGCGTGCAGACGCGCTTACGTGCTAAGGGCCTTTCCTCGAATTACACGCTGATGTGCAGATTTTTCACGTGCCAAATCACTCCGTATCAAGCTGGCCACGCGTAAGCACACGGAAGACCACGCTCCTGCCCAGAAGGCCGAACTACTGCCCCCCAAAGCCCCGAGCACACTCCCACATGCCATCTGCTGCTGCCTGACTGCCTGCTGCCCACGTGTCCTGCCATTTGCTGCCTGCACATCAACCAGGGGTGCTGTTGCTGTGACCACCCCTGCTGGAACCGAAGACTCCTGACTGGGATTCCATCGCTCCACAGCCCAGCCCCAGGACCCAGTTGCCCACCCACTCCTGCCTCTGGGGTTGTCATGTTGGGGCAAACACCATCTGGGACCACTGACAACCCCCGGCCAGAGAGGCAGAGGGGCACCAGCTTCAGTGCCACCAAAGTTGGTGTCCTGGTGGAGCAAGTCCTGGGGCAGTATGATGCGCTCTTCGGAAGTTCCCGCGCCGACAAGGAAGGATGGACTCGGATCTGGACTGACATCGTGACTGCCATCAACGCGGAGGGGGTGGCAGTCTGTGACTTACAACATGTCAAGAAGCGCTGGGAGGACTTCAGGTCCAGGACCCTGAACAAGGCCCGGCGCCTCTTGAAGGCAGCGGATGCCAAGGGGCACCGGGGCCACTTGTCGGAAGAACAGATGAGGGTCCTGGAACGCATATCCCCAGCTCTCCACGTCCAGGTCCTTGAGAAGCAGACCCGTCTGGAGTCGAGCAGTGAGTGTACATGCATCCTGATTGTGAGCAGTGTGTGTGGTGATTATTCAGTAGTGTGCAGGTTGCACATCTGTTTGTATGGGGTCGAGTATGGGTGGGGGTGTACAGGGCTGTGGGGCTGACACATGCGAGGGCTGTAATGTGTGAGACATGGATGGTGCTTGTGTGTGGGCTTGCATGCCAAATGCAGTTGTGTGGGCACACATGTTTGGATGAATGTGTATGCAAGTAGACATGTCAGTGATGTCACGCATGTATGTTGTTTTTGGCTGCATGTATCAGCACTGTGTACATGTGCATGTGTGTGTATTTGACAAGAGTGCAACAGTAATGCAACATGGATGCATGTGACAGCGGTATGTGGAAGCCTGATTAGCAGATGTGACATGGATGCCCGTCTGAACACCTGGTGGAGGCTGCCCCTGGGGAATGGGGGGTGGGGGTGGTGGGAGACATGGGTGGGGGCCTGGTGGAGGCTGCCCCTGGTGGCTGGGGGGTGGGGGTGGTGGGAGACATGGGTGGGGCCTGCGGCAGGTGCCCCACAGTGCTGGGGGGTGGGGGTGGTGGGGAACATGAGTTGGACATGGGTGGGGCCTGCTGGCAGGTGCCCCACAGTGCTGGGGGGTGGGGGTGGTGGGGAACATGAGTTGGACATGGGTGGGGGCCTGCTGGCAGGTGCCCCACAGTGCTTGGGGGTGGGGGTGGTGGGAGACATGGGTGGGGGCCTGGTGGAGGCTGCCCCTGCACTGCTGAGGGGTGGGGGTGGTGGGAGACTTGGGTGGGGGCCTGGTGGAGGCTCCCCCTGGTGGCTGGGGGGTGGGGGTGCTGGGAGACATGGGTGGGGGCCTGGTGGAGGCTGCCCCTGCACTGCTGGGGGGTGGGGTTGGTGGGAGACATGGGTGGTGGCCTGGTGGAGGCTGCCCCTGGTGGCTGGGGGGTGGGGGTGCTGGGAGACATGGGTGGGGGCCTGGTGGTGGGTGCCCCTGCACTGCTGGGGGGTGGGGGTGGTGGGGAACATGAGTTGGACATGGGTGGGGGCCTGGTGGTGGGTGCCCCTGGTGGATGGGGGTGCAGGGGGACATGCGTTGGTGGGCAGTAGTGCAAGTTGACATGTGGGTTGGCTGGTGGGCATGGCCATGGTGGATGGGGTGCCTGCAGGACATGTGCTGGGTAGGCCCCTGTGGTGTGAGCCACCTGCAGGGGCTGTGGAGGGTGTAGAGGGAACACCTGGGAGGACCCACACGTGCAATTCACGTGTGCTGCTCCCGGCGCACCCCTGTAATAAACATACCCTGATGAGATCGCGTGTGGAACTTCCCGTGCACCCCTGGAATACACGTACCCCGCTCAATCGCGTGTGTAACTTCCCGCGCACCCCCGAAATACACGTACCCTGCTCAATCGCGTGTGTAACTTCCCGCACACTCCCGAAATACACATACCCCGCTCAATCGCGTGTGTGACTTCCCGCGCACCCCTGTAATACACGTGCCCTGCTCAATCGCGTGTGTGACTTCCCGCGCACCCCCGAAATACATGTACCCCGCTCAATGGCGTGTGTAACTTCCCGCGCGCCCCCGAAATACACGTACCCCGCTCAATCGCGTGTGTAACTTCCCGCGCGACCCCAAAATACACGTACCCCGCTCAATCGCGTGTGTAACTTCCCGCGCACCCCCGAAATACACGTACCCCGCTCAATCGCGTGTGTAACTTCCTGCGCGCCCCCGAAATACACGTACCCCGCTCAATCGCGTGTGTGACTTCCCGTGCGCCCCGAAATACACGTACCCCGCTCAATCGCGTGTGTAACTTCCCGCGCGCCCCCGAAATACACGTACCCCGCTCAATCGCGTGTGTAACTTCTCGCGCGCCCCCGAAATACACGTACCCCGCTCGCACAGGCCCAATTGCTGTATGTTGCCACTTTTGTGATGCGCTGGGACTCTACCGCCTGCCTTCGTGTGGCGGACGTGTTTCAGCTTGTGCGTGTCTTTGGCTGTGCGTGGCTTTGCCCTATTCGTTTCCATGAATACGTGTGGTTCGAGTGCGTGTGGGCGTTCCGTCTGCTTCCCTGCAGTACATCCCCAGTTACGCCCTTATTTTCGCGCGTTGTTCCCCATTCCGCGCGTTACGCCCCGTGTCCCACCCACCTTCTGGTGTATGCGCCGAGGTTGTGCGCTTTCACTGTGCGCATCGCGCACGGCTTTCGGGATGTTGCAGTGACTTGTGCGCCATGCACGGGTTTGGCGCACATCCCGAGGTGTACACGCACAGGGACTTCCATGAATCGCACGCGTGCACGTGCGCCTGTTTTTTTCCGCTTGCGCCTGCTTGCGCCTGCTTGTGCGAAGATTTTCGGCGCACGTTTGTTCCATGAATCGGCCCCTATATTGTAAAATCTCCCAAACCTAGGTCCATGTTACTATTTAGTTTCTCACAAAAAGCCAGCAACCACAGGAGCCAACTGTCTCCAATCAGCCACACAGTTTTCAAACCAGTCATGATATTTGCAGTATTTCTCTCTTTCCAGGAAAACGGTTCCTAGTTGAGTTTCTAGTAGTTTGTATGAGATGGGTATGAATGATGTCTGTGTGTTTCTAATTTGGTTGATGGAGCTGTTGTTATTATTTGCGGCTATCCAACAGCTGCCCAGTGCATTGCTATTTACGGGTAGATCCTCACCCCCCGTTTTAGCCGTGGCTATATTCGAGCAAGTGACACGTCATGTGTTTGTGGAAATGTGGTTACCACGGCTATCAGAAATTTTGGGTGGGGTGGCATGTTATATACATTGAGTCTTTTGGGGGATAAGAGACTAGAGGAGTGGAGGAGGCCTATGAGGAATGGAGGGGGGATTGTAGGCATGTTGGGTGCAGTTATTGGAGTTTGGTGGAATGGAAATGCAATTTTGAATTCATAGTTTTTGCAAATAGTCACGGTTATCAGAAAACGTTTAGGAGGGGCTCTTGTATAGCCACGTCTATAAAAAAGCATGTACATAGGCGCATCAATACTATTCTGCATTTCATTTGTTGTGGTTAGAACCACGGGTATATTAAAAGTTGCATCTATAAATATAAATCTTCAGTAAAATAATCATACTTTTATGTGGATGATACAGTACAGAAGTGTATTTGTGTGTGTTATTTCATGTACTTGGTTCACTTATTTGATTTGAAGGTTTGAAGGCCAATTAAGTTTAATTTGGGGCTAGCAGTAAAATGTGCGTGTAGCCGCAGATACACATCAAGATTGGTAGCAGCATTGAATAGCCGCGGCTATGAAAGATGCTAGGTGGGTAAAAATGGGTTTGTTTCAGTTTCATTGTTTGTTATTGGTTGTTGTTACTTTTGCATTTGTGTAGGGCTTAGTGATATGTTTTGCATTCTTGGTGAGGGACTGTTTGTGATTACACCTGCTGCAGTACCTATGCGCCCCGTTAAATTAAAAGGGTTTGTCCATGAGAGTTGAGGTGATGTTAAAGATCTTGCGTCGCACCAGGTTTAGCTACTAGGGAGACTTAGAGTCCCTCCACTCCGTTTGTGACAATATATAATGGTTGTGTTGAGCTATCCCTTGATAGTGCGCCGAAAAATAATGGAATGGCAAGTAGTGATGATTAATCAATTCCTGTTTATTTTTGTGATGTTAGAGCCTTTGTGGATGACACGTGTTTCGGCAGAGCTGCCTTTATCGAATCCAGGCTATATAGATAGCTCATAAGTCACTGCATAATGCATAAAGGTGCTGAAGTTCACAGGGATGAATCCCTCCTGATACAAAGAAGTCCTCCGTATGTACGAGTGTCCTGTGTTTACCACATTGGGTGTAATGAAAGTGATATGTTGTGATGAAAATATGTCAACCATCTTTGTAGTTTTATTGGTATACAGTCCTCTTTTTTTGGTGTTTGTTTTGGAAAGTATAAAAGCCAACATTTTCTGCAGTTTTATCCTTTTGATTCCTGAACTATGTCTGTGCACATGGCAGGAGTGTGGCTGATGTGAACGTAAGTGTTAATCTTTATTTATACATTTGAAGGTTTATTTGAAGTGTTGTGTGTGTTAGTTGTAGTGACCATCGCTATCAGATGGTGTTTATTATTATTTTCTTCATTTGCTGTTCTTGTACTTTTAATGTATCTTGAGGTATGCAGTACTTGTAGGTGTTTGGAGTGTTTTGTAATGTAGTTCAATTGCTGGTGTTGTGTATTTTTGTAATATGCTTATTTTTTTATTTTCTTGTAGCTGCATTGTTATCATCATCCCAGTGGATTTGCGCTAGATGTTGTACAGTTAACTCCCGTGAAAGGTCAACCTATATTCAAAAGATAGTGGTAATGCTGCAGATGGAAGCAGGAGTGTATGGAAAGCTTTCTTAGTGACCTTTGTAGTATTTATAATGATTGTGCTTAACTGTGGCATCTCCAATGGATTTGCACTAGATGGTTAATCATAACTCTCACTCATCCAAGTGGTACTGCTGGAGATAGAGAAGCACATCTGTAGACACTTCATGAAAAATATCCTTTCTAAATGTCTCAACCATTTCTAATAAGACTTCACATAGAGTGTCCAAGTGCTACCTGTGTTGGAAGACTCTGTCTGTTGCTAGCAGCACCTTTAATGGGTGGAGGTTGATTCTGCATAAGCACCACTCATAGCTTCAATGAAGATATAAGACCACATATAACCCAAAAAAGACTACAGCCCAGCATAGTCCAAACCATATAATGCAATTTGTAATACCAAACGTCCACAACCTCCTAGGAGACTCGCACCAAATGAAGACAAAAAAGACAATGCTGCAAAAAATTGAAAAGTAAAAAGAAAAAAGAAAAGTAGTTTGATAAACTAGATCTGTTTGGTGACTTGTTCTCCAAGTATACTTACCCTACACAATTTTCTCCTGTTCTCCAAGTTTAGTTAACCTTCCCATCATTTTCCCTGCGCGCAACACGCATAACGTTCTTTGTTTATTTTCACCCAGTTTATATAGCCCTGTTTGTTTTTTGTAGTGGTATTTTATAATTGTTTTTTATATTGCTGTATGTTTTTTTTAATCAAGGTCGGGTATTTTTCCCAATGACCCAATGATTAGTATGTGCAAATAGAACAGTGTACTATGCACTAATGTTGTATCTTTTATATAGTGCATGTGATGCACTGCATATAAAATATGAGGGTCATTAAAAAACATATTTAGTAAATTGTGTTTATTAAAGTATGTGTGTCATTGAACTGATTCTGTTTTCTTTTTTTCAGATGAAATGATATCATTTTTTAACATAGATATATAACCACGGCTGCGGCTTAGCCCAATATGCTATTGGCATTTGTAGATGCGGGAAACCGCAGCAACGACTGGGGAGTGTCCTAGGCACGATGTCACATACACATGGCAATAGCTGTAATGTGTGAAAAGTGCATTCTTTACGTACTCCTTTTTTACTGTGTCTTTTGTTATTAATATTTTGCTTTATATTTATGAAAAGAAAGACACACAATCACATAGCCGTGGTTATAAGATTTGGGGCATAATTGGATTTTTGGTTACCACAGTTATACATAATTTTTAGGGGGAAAATTAAATGTGGAACTTTTTTTAATATGCATTGAGTGTAGTATTTGTAAACAGTTATTGTAACATTTGAAATACTTTTTAATCCTTAATAATGCATATAATTTTACATACTTGAAAAGGTTAAATAAATATCCAAACACAGTTTGTTGAAAACAAGTTTATTTGGGAGGAGATGTGGTTGTGGGTTTTCTTTTAGTTAGAGTAGATGATATATCTTCTTCTTCTTTAGCCCAATATTCTGTATTTTTACTGTCCATGATTAGTCTTACATTTTCAATGTCTTTTTTCATTGATTGCATGTCTTTTTGAATATTCATTAATAGTTATTTTAATTCTGTCAATTAATCCATAATTAGATTGGTGGGTCCTTGTTCTTGAGACTTGAATCACTTCTTCATCTGTTTGAAAATATTTGAAATATCTTTAAATAATTGAAGATATAATACACTTTCAAAATATGTGTGTTGGCTGTATACACATTTGATAGTTTGTTAATAGGTAGATAAATGATATGTGTTTGGTGATTGATATTTGTTCCTTTAAATATAACTGTTAGTCTCATTTTACATTAATGTATATAATGTACTTGCAAAATCCAGATTGTGGTGTATTTTCTTCTGGAGCATTGTTTTCAGCGTCTTCTTTTTTTAATTTCTTCCTCTGTAGGGTAATTGTCCCTGAGCCATTCCATGTACTGTTCCATTTTAGTAGTGGTACTGAGAATCACATCTTCTGAGTTCAGAGTTAGAATTTGCAATGGAGGAAGATTAATGAAGAGAGAAGGTGGAATGTTTGTATTTGCTTTGTGATTGGTTGTTTGTTGTTTGTGTGATGGGTGGCTGCAAATAGGATTGCAAGTACCTCAGATGCTGTGGAATTGTATAGTGCCTTTGAAAGAATGTCATTTCTTTGAGTTATGTTTATATATGCCAACACAAATGTACATAATATGATATTATTATAGTAACAGTTTTTATACATAGTACATTTTTATTGTTTGAGGGTTAGGTGTAACTTTAGGAGTTTGTGCTGGGGTATATATATTGTTTCAGTTGTTATTTGAAATGTGGAGCCAATTTCAGAAGGAGAGGAATCACTTTGTTCAGGAGACTGTGGAAAATGCTTTGAGAATGGGGTTAATAGTGATGTTGAGGAGAAAGGGGATGAGTTCTCAAAGCATTGGATTACAAGGTTTGTTTGGGTTTATAATATTTTTTAGATGTAGTGTTTGAAATGAGAGGTATATGCTGCCATTGTGGAGAAATATTTTTGACAGGGAGCACAGGTTTTTTTCTCTTCGGAAGAAGAAAATTAATTAATCATCTAAAAAAAGAGCACAGACAAGTTATTCGAAATGTTTTGAATCATCCTAGAGGTGAAGAGTATTTTTCTGATTGAAAATATATTTTTGGGTGATATGTTGGTAAAAGAACCCAAAGGCTCTTTTAAGAACCACTTAGAGACCTTATTACGTACATTGGAAAAGAAAAATACCTTTGATGCATTTTGTTTTTAAATAGCTGCGGTTACGGTTGCAGCCAATGAAACATCGTGTCCTGTCAGAAGTATTATAGGCACGGTACGAGCTGGCAAATGGCACAACGTGTATTTTTTGCGGGTGTAGCCACAGCCATAACTATCACCTTAGGCACAGATATGAATGTACCAATTGCACGTCGTGCTTTTTTTGGTGGTCTTTCATAGCCACGAGTACCAACCGCAAGACGGGTCATAGCCATGGGTACGAGCAGGCAAATGGCACATCGTGTATTTTTGGCGGGTGTAGCTGCGGCTATATCACCTTGCCTTAGCCATGGTTATAACAATTTAAATTTCTATGCTTTGATCATGATGCTCCATTAATTTTACACCACACAATTTCACATGTGTTTCTGATTCCATGCCCTCATGTGTACCATTATGTTGTTTGAATTGTTACAGCTTGTAAATATGTCTTTTAGAATCTGTAAAGATATTATAGGTAGCATTGACTACTGGCGTTTGACTCGATCTGCGGGTATGAACGCTCCAATCATACGTCGTACTTTTTGGCAGAATTTGGTAGCCGCAGGTATGAATCCGCCTGATGTACCCGCGGCTATAGTTGGTTGTATTTCGGTGCAGTGATCATATTATATTATGGATGTTATAGCTCATATTTGTACATGTGTATCTGTTTGGATGTTCTCACCTGAAGGCTAATGTGAATTGATTTTGAAATCTTTGTGATATGTGTTTTTGAGCGCATTTGAAAAATGTATGTGTAACCACGTCTATAGGTGGGTTTTCATCATGTAGCGGGGTTATAGACGGCGGTTATGTTATTTAGAAGAATTAGGAAAAAATGAAAGATTTTTTTGATGTGTGTACATATTGTATAAAGTGTTCTTTTAAGGATTGTGTTGGAGTTTATTGATTGATATAGCTTTTAATAAAAATGTGTTTGCATTTTACTTGCTTGCTTTCTAAAGTCCTATTTTGTGCTATTGAATTGTGAAAGCTATAAAAGTGACATTTATTGAACGTTTGACAGTCTTATTCGAGAACTCAGAGAGTGCACATGTTCTGTGTTTGGCTATGGTGAAAATCTATTCATTATTTGGACCAGCTGAAAGTGAGTGATGGTGTGTTTTTATATATTTTATGCAGTTTGAATTATTGTATTTGTATGATAAGTGAAGTATGTTTAGGTGTATCATTTGGTCAAGTTTGTATATATTGTTTGCAAAGTAGGGTTTTCTATATTTTACTTTGGTGTTTTAAGGAGAGTGATGAAGAAGTATGACATGGTATGTTATGCTTATGCTTGACAGAAAATATATTTGCAAATAAAGGATTTTTCTCAGTGGCATTGGAAGATGTGATATGAATTAGGGTGCATATGAAACGCCAGTGTGAACCAAGCAGCATAGCTCTACCTTTGACAAATATTGTGGCTGTGTGTTTGCTTTGTAGTTGGATATTAAGCTGTTTTTTGTGACCCTATATTGGTGAGTTTCTACTGTTAGAATTGTCAAAGTGTGAAATTATCAAGTGAAGAAGGTGAATTTATAGTGGCTAAGTGGGTAGGGTTTGATTGTATATGGGACATTTTTTATACTGCAGGATTTCCACTGTCTTGTAATTGTTGGTAGTAATTAAGAAATATTAATGAAAAATCATATTTGGCATTTTTCCAATTTGCTTGCAAACAGTGTGCTTTGGAAAGACAGAAATATTTTTGGGTTCCATGCTATGTAATGCAATATGTCGTTATGCCATGCACTGACATAGAGAGATGTAAAATGAATGGAGGTGCATAGTGGGTTGGGGAAAAAACTACTACGAATGAGGTTTGCTAACATGGTTTTCTGAGTCTGCTTGGGTCACATGGCCATTGCAAGTTTAGTGAAGTGGGGATGGGCAGTGAAGGGAGGACATACATGTTGATATGTTTTGTTGATTAGTAGTTGTAGTGATTACTTTGCAGGTGAAATGTAGGATAGTGGGTCTGGCTGTTGGCCCAATGATAGTTGAATAGATAGAAACAGGTGAGGCATTTTACTTTACATGTTATTGGATGAGGATGACTAAGAAGGACTGATTAAATGGTTGTTAGGAGGATGAAGGTTGTGACAGAGCACAGTTATGTGAGTATCAGTAGACTGAATGTTGTCTACCTGGATTTGACCTACAGTCCTTACGGGGAGGGTTTTGAGGTGTGAAAACTGGAGCTGGGAGGAGTACCTCAGTGTCAGTGCATTATTTTGCAGCTTTTATCTCTTGATACCTTTGTCATGAATGGTTTATGAATATATTACTTGTATTATGTGCATGCTTTATTAAGAATTGTTATGTTATGTAAGAAATGGGTAGTGTGGTGTATAAGATTAGCTCACTTTTCATTTAGGTTTATCTTTACAAAATGTATGGTCACAAGCACCAATATATTAGAAGTTGGCAAACGTAATGGCCAGTTAATGGCAATCTACATTTTCTAAGTTATGTATGGTATATGAGCTGTTCAATTGTATTCCACATTAGTTAAGCAGTTAAACGTGAGCTGTAGATGGGGCATTTCTTTGTGCTGCTGGATTGTTGGTAGGAGTGATGGCTGATGACTTTGGAAAGGTGTCGGGCGTCAATGGGGGTATCTCTAAATTTGTGAGCACGTACATCCTGCTCAATGGGTTTGGAATGTTTTCCCCAGGTGAACGGTGTAGAAAAACTGAGTGTAATGTGTGAAATTTGCAGCATAGTTTCACAAAAGCAGTACTTTTGGGCTTACTGCACAAAAACACCCAGACTCGCTTGGAGTGGAAAAGGTCACTTTAATGTGACAGTCTAAAGCAAAAAAACAACGCTAACCTGGCCTCTGGCCTTACAGACTAAATTAACTGTTTTAACAACTTGCCAAACCACATTTAAAAATTGAACACTTTACATCCCCCAACAAATAAATAATTGAATCAATTCAGCTTCCTCCCAACCTATCCCCTGCTTCTTACCGTCTCCTTACCATCTTCTCAAGCCTTCCTTCCGAATTTCTCCCATCATTTCCCCGGGGCCATGCCCATCCATCTTCAAGACCTGTTCCCCCTCTTTGCACCCTGGGGTAGCCTGCTCATGCAAACAGCAGCACCCGCATCCTTTCCCACGCTAATCCCCCATTGTGCTTGCCTCCCCCCTCATCCAAAAGGGGCCATGCACCCAGCATCAGAAAAACCCTCCCCTGAGGTGTTCTTTCTGCCCTACCCCCCCTCAATCCTTTCAATCTCCAACTCTTGGTTATGCCCTCCACCTGCAATGTCAAATCCGTGAGGTAGTAGCTATTCCCGAAAACCGACAAGTGAACTCCATCCTCCCTAAAACTGCAAATTCCTTGTATACAATCTCACTGTGATCCAAGACCTGCACCGCTGCCAAGCCACAAAACTTTACCATCTCCCTGTTTCTTTCCTTCCTCGTCCGCTCTACTGCCCCCTCACTTACCGCTCCCCTCCACACTCTCCTCGGTAACAACTTAGTCCATATCAGACTTACCTTAGGCCAACCTTAGAACCTAACCAGGGGGAGGGTGGGCGGGGCAAAAGCTCGTCCTCAACCGTCGCCTGCTCCTGAACCTTCCCTGCCCCCTTAAATATCCCTCAGGAGGGGCGCTACGCACAGGCCAGCTCGCTGGCCTGTGCAACGCCCAAAACCACCCTGGGGGGAAACGCTTTGCGTTCCCTCCTGCACCCCCCTTAAGAGCAATTGGTTTTTGATGCAATAGAGTATTTTAAAGCAAGTTGTACTGCATATAGTTTTTTACTAATATGTTGTACAAACAAAAACTTCTTTATACTGTATTTGTCAATGTGGAACATGGATGCGTATGATGGGCATAGCGGCTAACCATAAATGTCATCCTAAAGAGTTCTTGTTTAATGTACACTTGCTAATCACAGGCATCTAAGTAGAGCATCCTGAAAAATTGATGCCTTTCCATGGCTGTTAGTATTAATGGATCAAACCCCTATGCGGGCTGCCCTCTGAGGTGTTTACTTCAGCATATGTGGTGTTTCTGCTTCTTGTACGAGCATTGCTAGAGGCAATGATACATTACTGGTTTTCCCAGATCCAATTTTGTTGTGTTTTTACATCCAGTAATTACTGTTACTGCATGTGTAAAGGCAAAGGTCTAATCATCCACTACAACCCTCTTTAACACATATGGTATCAGTATTTAACAGATTGATTTTCTCCAGACATTTAGTCACCATAATCTTTGAATAAAGCACTGAGTAAATAATGTTTGCCTCTCTTCATGAACAGGTGACAAAATTCCTGACACTAATACCACTGTAGTTGAAAGAGGATAAGCAGCCAGAAGTCTCCTTGCACTACCCAGAGCTGCGCTGACCTGGCTGCATTCTTTCCCTGGTTTCCCCTTCTCTTTCCCTTGCACTTCCTCCCTCCCTTTCCCTTTCCACTTCTCGTTGTAGCACTTGCACGATCGGAATGGCACAAGGCCTAGTAAGATCGTTTGTCTTGTCCTCCCTCTGTCTTCCCTCACTTGTCTTGTCGCACCTAGAACCACTTGTGTACAGGTGTATTATAAATGACTTATCATTTCATATCATTTGGGATGTTCTTAGGGATATATGTGAATATTGTAAGTAATATGATAACCCTCCACCTCCAAT
The DNA here is from genome assembly GCF_040938575.1 of Ambystoma mexicanum. Classification (NCBI taxonomy): domain Eukaryota; kingdom Metazoa; phylum Chordata; class Amphibia; order Caudata; family Ambystomatidae; genus Ambystoma; species Ambystoma mexicanum. The sequence continues at coordinate 1,035,531,230 of NC_090933.1, read as the reverse complement.
CAGACTTGCCCCATCACCCCCACGCTCACAGGCGCTGGCACTTCAGCCCTCCACCTCAAGCAGGCACTCACACTTTAACGCCTCAGTCACTCTCTTGTCACTCTCCATGTTTCAGTTACAAAGGAGACATGTCAGTTGTCCCATGTGTGTGGCCATGAATGTATTCAGCGTACTGTTTCACATTACCATGAAGTCCTGCATGTACCTAGGGATCCTGGTGAAACAGGGTGTGGAGGTCACATCTGCATCAGATGTAATCTGTAAATTTATGGTTTGCTATTGTTTACAGTGGTGGAAGACATGCTTCCTCCCAATGGAGGACACACATGCCATATCGTACATGCATGCAGTTCATGAAACCATTGGCATTTTGGAACTGGTCAATGATGTATAATCATCTTTCTATATCATCTGTTGCCCCTGGGATTTTGGGTAGCCATGTGTGCTGTTGCATGTTGTAGGTGAGTTATTACCACCGTTTTCAGTATGTGTGGAAATGTTGGCTGTCTCAGGTCATGAACTATACCAACAGTGCATTCGGAGGAGCATGTTTCAAAACAATGGCGTGCGCTACCAACTTCAAATGGTGTAACATGGCAGTGTGTATGTTTCCTTTGTATTCAAGGTCTCTCTCAATGAACTGGAGTATGTAGATGATGGTGGGCTGGCACAGCTGATACAGTCTCCAGATTTTCTACTTTATTTGGCCCTTTGGGGACAGTCTGACTCTGGGTATGTGTGGCCATCATGTTCTCCTCTTTACTTGCAGGGCCATCTGTTGCATTAATGTTATCATGTCTTTAATCAGTAGAGGCAGCTCCACAAGATACAGCAGGAGGGTTTCACCAGGTTGTGTGGTGCTCTGAGTCTTTTCTCAGGTGCAGGTAGGCTTGTCATATACTCAGCGGGTAAAGTGGATGCACCTCTGCTTCCTTTCAGAGCATGTGGCAGTTATGCCCACCTCCTTTGTGGTGGAGGTTATTTTGGTGGTTTAATGTGCTATATTTGGCATTGCAGTAGACTAAATGTCTGATTTTGTAGCATCTGTTGTGTCAGGTTATCTACATCCTGTTTTTTCTGAATTCTCTTTTCTCTGTTATGGCATGTATTGGGTTTCGGCATATAAGACCCATTCTTTCTGGATGTGGTGTGGATGTCGAATTATTATGGTATGTAAGAAATAGGTAATGTGGTTTTCCGGGGGTGCTTAGGGCAAATAGCCATTGAAACATTAGTAGAGTGGGAATGGACAGTGAAGGGAGGACATACATGTTGATATCTTTTTGTTGATTAGCAGTAGTAATTAGTTTGTAGGTGGAAGGCAGGGTAGTGGATTAGACTATTATTATGCTGAAATGAGTGGAATCAGGTGAGGTAGGTAACTATGCATGCTTTTTGTTGAGGATGGCTAAGGAGGAGTAATTAAATGGGTGCTGGGAGAAGCAAGGGTTGGTAGGGAACACTAATATATTTGATGCTTTGTGCTTGGAGGTGTCATTTAGCTGTTAAGTAGAGGCTTGTAAGGTGTGAAAACTGGAGCTGGGTGGACCAACTAAGTGGCAGTGCGTTACCTTGGTGCTATGTCCTCTTATCACGTTATTTCTGAATTGAGAACATAACATAGATTAATTAATAGTTGGCTGGTATGTGAAAGCAAAGATGTGTTACATTTTGGAACACCTTTATGAATGTGAATGAAGAAATGTCATGTAGTTTCTTCTATTTAGAATTTGTTTGGGAATTGTATTCTGAAGTTATGTGTAGAGTATGATTTAAGAAGTGTATAGTGGTATGGGGATTAAGGTGTTATTGATTAGGTTTGGAAGGGTAGTTTTATGGCGCTGCTAGGGGACTTAACCATTCGAACTGTAGTGAAAGCCGGGATGGGTAGTGGAGGGAGGATGGACATGCTGATATGTTTTGTTGAGTAGTAGTATTCATTTTTAGTTGAAAGGCTCCGTTTTGAATTATGGTGGCCAATTTGGAACAATTGTTTTATGTTTGCTGTCATTTGAAAAGTGAACAAGTCTCTTTTTGATTCGAATCATGGCGGTATATTGTATTTCTGATGGGAGGTGTACTCCACTTCAGTATATGTCTTATCAGGAATACAAAAAAGAAAATTATCTGCACCCAGTAAAATTCCTGGGTGCGAATAACTATTACACTTGGACTGATGGGCAAAAACAGGCTTTTATGTTCTGCAGCTTTGAATGAGTGTCTTGTTTCACTGTGTTGGCGGGCAGTTAAACTCCATCTCCACCTCTCAGCCTGGGCTTGAAAGTTATATTTTATATTGAAAATATGAAAAGAAATACAATCCGTGAACGTAAGCATTTAAAAAGATTTTTACAGCTTTTTTTGTAAGATGCCATGAAGAAAGCAACAACGAGCTATACGAAAGGGGCGTCTGTGGAGTAGTGGATTTAAACAGTATCATTTTTTTTAAAAATAGTGTTTTTAAATCTGGTCTGTATATACAAATCATGTAGATAATGCAACAATTTCTAGTGCTGTTGATAGTTTTAAAAATGTTGAAGTTGAAATAAGAGATATGCCAACACAAAGTTTTGCTGGAACCAATAATGTTTTTATTGAAAGTAAAAAAAGAAAAAATGTTTCAAATGAGTTACTAGCTAGTAAAGAAAGAAAGATTTATATAAAGAAAGGCAGCGAATGTGCTATCAATTTGAAACAGAGGAATAAAGATATATATAGGAAAAATAGGAAAATGTATCACTCCAGAGTTTTTACAAATCTTAGGAGACGTGTGAAACCAAAATCTAGATATGTGGTAAAAGGTTTTTTGAAAAAGAAAAAAGATCTAATCATTAAGAACGCTTTTGATATGAAAACAAAATTAATCATTTTTGTATTAAATAAACTTAAGAAATTGCTTAAAATGACTACACCATTCTGTACAACTATGGAACCAGTTCATGTACTTACACGTCACAACTTTTGTGACGTCTTTGGTGGAGGGTGGAAACACACTTCTCATACTGAAAGAATTTTTAATGAGGAGAGTTACACTCAAGGAATTATTGTTCCACTAGCTATTGATGAGAGTTGACATAGCTATGAAGTCCAAAATGGTGTGATTTCTAAAAAATTATACAGAATAATAATATGAAAATGGAAACTGTAGGTCAGTCAAAAATTAAACAAAAGAAGGATTGTGAGGTATGGACTTGCGATTTATTTGTGCAATATTGATAAGTTTTCTTGTAAAGTTTTAAAGAGTTTAAAAAAGTTTTGCACACAAATTATAATGTTCAAAGACAGATCAAGATGCTACAAAGAAGAGATGACTGTGAAGTTTGTGAAAAAATAGCACTTTTGGGTCACTCTCTAGCTTGTCTTGATAAAAGTAGATGTAAGAGTCAGTTTCATTATATACTGATGCTGGCTGCACATGATACTAAAATGAGATGCCTTCTAGTTACACTGTAGGAGTGCAAAACAGCTAGTATGTCTCTTGCAGTTTTAAATGAAATACTTTTGGCTGAAACTGTAAAAGGTTTAGTTTCTACAATGCATATGATAATTATGATGCATGTAAAGGAGCATATGGATGAAACACTTACAGGAAGAGTGAGAGTCCCTGCACAGGACTCTTTCGTGACCTTTGCGACTCTCTCTCTATTCTCCCATCTAGTCCGACTCACTCTGCAGGGCACAATCTTTATGTTCTGATCTCCTCAGACCTCCCCCTCTCTAACCCTCTCACCACTCCTCTCTCCTGGAGTGACCACTTTCTCCTCTCCTCACATCTCAGTCTTTCTACCCCTCAGGCCAAGCCTACCTCCACACTGCCACTCACCTTTACAACTACTTTATCTCTCCCTCCTGCACCTTTGGCTGACTCACACCCTGACACAGCCCTCTGCTATCTCTGATACTCTCCATGCCCTTGCCCCTGTCATAAGGATCCGCATGAAGGCTAAAATCAAGTGCAACTCCTGGTACAATTCAGACCTCGTCACCCTTAAACGCAAGTGTAGGGTGGCTGAGAGTAAATGGTTGGCATCTTGTACATCCTCTGAGAAACTGGGCTGCCACCTGCTCCAAAGGCAATACCGACTCTCTGTCCTCACTAAGAAGAAAGCTCACATCCAAGCCCACATTTATGCAGCATCCAACAACTCGACCAAACGCATTAAAATCTGCAAGGACCTGGCCAATCCTGCCGCAGTCTCGACCTCTCTTGGTCCTTCCCAGGCCCTCTGTACGGCCATGGCTTCTCACCTCACCTCTAAAACCCAGGACATCCTGTCCACCCTCTCGGCTTCTCCTGCTTCTCCCTCCACTCTCTCCTCTTTCTCCTGCCCCCATGTGGCCCCTCCCCCTCTCTTCTCTGCCTTTCCTCCCTTCTTCCCTGACAATGTTTCTAGACAAGTCTGATATATGAAAACCTCATCAAAACAGGTTCTTCCCTGATCTTCCAAAACCATCAAGGACCAAATTGACACCCTTGCTCCAGCCTTGGCTGACTTCTGCAACCACCATTTCACCTCTGGAACTTTCCCCTCCCCCCTGAAGCACTCTCTTGTGCACCCTCTTGTCAAGAAACCCTCAGCCGACCCCTCCTTTCCGGCTAATTATGGCGCCAAATCTCTATCACTCCTTTCCTGGGCAAACTCCTGGAAAAACTGCCCATCTCACAGCTTAATCTTCACACAGAATCTGTTGGTTGTCTCCATGGCCATCAGTCTGGCTTCAGAGCAGCCAGAAGCATGGACCTTGCTCTCCTGAACATCTGTGAACACCTGCTCTCTAACCTTGACTCTAATCTCCCCTCTGTCCTCATCCTACTTGATCTCTCTTCTGCCTTTGACACAGTCAACCATCCCACCCAGCTCAACCAGCTCCGTGATAACCTGGGCATCACTGATCAGGCTCTGGCCTGGCTGACATCTTTCCTCTCTGACCAACTGTCCCAGGTCCCACTTGGGTCCTTCCCCTCCTCTATCTCTCTCTCCACCTGTGGTGTTCCCCAGGGGTCTAACCTTTCTCCCTGGTTGTTCAATCAATACCTGGTACCTCTCGACCACCCCATTGCTGCTCTCTGCTCCAAATTGCAGTGCTATGCAGATGACACCCAACTCAGTTTCAAGCCCCCCTATACCTCCTCTTCTCCTTCTCTCATCTCAGATTATCTGTCTGCAATCCAGGAGTGGTGCGCCAGCAATGATCTCTGCCTGAATGCCAATAAAACAGAGATACTCCTCATCGGCACGCCTGTACCCCTCTTTCCTGCCACTCTCTGGCCGGCTTCCCTTGGCCCTCTTGCTTTTCCCACCTGTGAGGCTAAGAACCTCAGGGTTATTTTCAACTCCACACTCTGCTTTTCTCCTCACATTTCCGACGTCTCTAAAAAGTCTAACTACCAACTGCACCTCCTCAGAGGTATTTTTCTTTTCCTCTCCTTTGCCAAGAATCTGCCTGCCTCTACTCTCCATCCTCTGCAATTCCTCGAGAACAGGACTGCGAGACTTGTCCTTGGCCTCAGGCCCACAGATTATATCTCTCCAGCACTGAAACTCCCGGTGGCTGCAAGGCTCAAGTTCAAGACCCTTTGCATTGTCCACAAGGCCTTCTGGGGCCTGGTACAAAAATATCTCCAGCTTTCTCTTCAGTAGTATCTTCCTACTCAAGCTCTTCGCTCCTCCAACTCCTTGAGGATCAATCGCTTTTCCAAGCAACGAGTTTGGGGCAGATCTCTCTCACTTTGGCTGGCACCTCCCTCTGGAACAGCCCCCATGCCTCTCTGAAACTTGAGCAGAACCATCTTCGGTTCCAGAAGTAGCTCAAGACTCTCTACTTTGCTTCTGCCTTCTCTCTTCCTCTTCCCTACTGATCTCCTGTCTGATACTGCACTGGTTACCTGGCTACCCTCTGAACCATGAGCCCAGGTGCCTGCCCTCCCAGTGGCACTCTTGCACTGCCTCCTGGCCACCCTGCACCCTGCACTTGTATCTGCAACCCTACAGTCCCCCATACCTGCACTTGTCAATCATTTGTTGTCTGCACTTAACCACTGCACTGCCACCTGCTGGACGTACTTCTTGTCTTTTGATGTTTTAATCCTATGTCTTGCACTTTCTCCTCCTCTCCTTCCCCTTGCACTTTTCCCCTTCCCTCTCCCCTGCACTTGAATGATCTCAATGTCACTTGGCCTAGTAAGATCGTTGTCTTGTACCCCTTTGTTCCCCTCCATTGCCTTGTTGTGCCTTGAAACACTTGTGTATAGGCGCGCTATAAATGTCATATCATATCAGGAAGTGGAAATGATGATTCTTTGACATCAAAGGATCAGATTTTTCAAAAGTATACAGCAAGTATTGCAATGTTTGAGTTGTCATCTACTGAAAGATCTGACATTGTTTGTGTATCTTGATGATGCACTTTTTTAGAAGTCTCAAGTGCAACTAGTGTATGTTGAGAACAAAATTAAACACATTGTAGAAGATGTTTGGAAGGAACTTTATCTGTATGTGTTTGTAGACGAACGATATAACACTAGTGAGGCCTTTTATGTTTGTAGACACTGTGTTGGATTTTATAATCAATCACGTATTCTGCCAAGAAGTGTCTTAAATGAAATGGTAGTGCATGATATTCTGGTTGTGCTTAAAAAATTGAACATGTTTGAAATTATTGCATTGCAAACTGTTCATCCTTTCCAAGTTATTGTTAGATTGCAAACAACAATGTCAAATTTGCCTAAGAAGTCATTAGTGCAAGGTGTGAGAGGCAAAGTTGTGTATTTACCCATGAATTTGGAAGAAAATGTTAATACTCTAGGAGTGACATTGCAGATTATTTGTTTGTTTTAGTAAATGATGTTGCCACAAAAGATAAAAGCATTTGGCAACAGCCTATCGATATTGTAAAATTGAAAAATGCATTGGCGTTTCTACTGGAGCACAATGATTTATACAAAGGCAGTCTGACTGTACCAGACTTGTCTATGCTTGATGTTGAGTCAACAAACAAAAGCAGTGAAGGTCAATTTCAACGTCTATCTGTTACAGAAAGGAATAGTTTGTATGAACATTACCCTATACATCCTCTACACTCACGTGAAGTCATGGGCGACAGTGTAGAATTGTATCAAATGAAAGCAACTAAGTGTGCACCAATTAGTATCTGGGAAAAGACATTAGAAGCCCAGTGTTCCCCTATGCATTTTCCAACTGGTACTGGAGGTCGATAGGATGATCGCAAGGTGTGAATCTCTGCTTCAGAATATCGCTGTACAAGAAAGTATTCAGAGTATTCACGATTCAGCACCAATTTTGAATATATTTTTCACTTATTGCATGAAAGTGAATTTTCAACATTATGTTATGTTGTTGCTCATACACTTCAAACAGGAACTAGATTTCAAAATCTTTCTGCATATGAGATGCTGCAACAGGTGAAAGAGAAAATGTATTTTTAGAGGGCAAACCGGCAAATATTCTTGCAACAATGAGAGGTACTAAAGAATATTGGTATAGGAGATGCTGCGAGGTTAGATGCATGATCAGAAACTTGGCATCTCCAACTTGGTTTGCGACTTTACGTTTCACTGCGTATGGTTGGGATGATCTTGCGGAGTGGATTCAGGAAACTAATCCAGAGAAAGACAACATAGAATACATGACACCAAGAGAATTGTGTTCTATGGACCCTGTAAGTGTATCGTGTTTTTTCTTTTTAAATCACAGTGTTTTAGCCATGTTACATTTTATATGTAATAAAGAAAATGGTCCACTAGACCCTGTGGGCCATTTCTTTTGGAGGAACAAGTACCAGGCACACATGGCTCCACATATAGATATGCTGTTGTGGATCAAAGATGCTCCTCAGTTTGGTAAGAAAAGTGATGACTGTGTGATGGAGTTCATTGAAGAATATGTTACTTGTTCTATTCCAGCTCAGCACTTGAAAGCTGATCTACGGAACAAGGTGGAACAGTTTCAAAAGCATTCATGTGGAAAGCACTGTTAAAGAAAATACAAAAGTAAAGAAAAGTACTACACTCAGTGCAGATTGGTTTTCCAAGGCCTGTGACACCAGTTGGTCACATGAATAGTGTAATGTCATCTGTTCAACAACATGTGACTGGTAAATCACTGAGAAATACCTATCATTTAAAAAGAAAATAAGGAATGCCAATTCATTAATGATTACAATAATGTCATTGTTCAGCTATGGAATGCAAATACTGGTGTACAGTTTATTGCTGATGATTAAACAGCTGTTGCTCGTTATGCTACAGCATACATAATGAAAGCAGGAAAGAGCAATGCAGCTGAAGTATGGGCAGATTTATAATCAGATAAAAGTCTCAGTCAGAAACTTGTAAGCTTTGGTTTGAAGATGATTTCACATAGAGAGTGTGGTAGCTATGTAGCTGCAGATCAGCTAACTAGTTTGCCTCTGTATGGACGTATGATTAATGTAGTTTGGCTAAGTCGTGGACCAGCTAGTACTAGAAATCGGGTATTGAAGCCCTTGACTGAAATTGAGCAGTTAGCTGAAGCAGCACCTGACAGTGCAGAGATTTTGAAAACCAAGTTCATTGATACATATTATCCAAATCGATCTGAAATGTTGGAGAATCTTTGTTTATATGAAGTAGCACAAGGCTACTCATATCGAAATATTGAAGCAAATAGTGACTGAGGACGGTTTAAAGTACATGGATGTAGTGGTTGTCTAGTGAGACATGAAGAATAAAGTCTCATTAACCACATGAAACCCTCTTGCCAAACTGCAGATTAAAAAAAAAAAAATGTTTTATGGCCTTTGCGGTTGTTCTTCCAATGGCATGCAGAGTGTTACTTACTTGGAAGTTTCGAAACCGTTGAAAAATAATGTTTCGCTAAACAATGCTTAATTACATATTCAACATTTGAGCCATACTTGGAGTTACTGGGGAAAGAACTACGTCAAGAAGAACTTTTGGCAGCTGAATTGGCAAAAGAGACTCATGAGGGCAGTCAAGATTCTGTAGCAGGAAGTCAAAATGTTCTTGCTGAACCAATTACTCAAACTGATGTTGAGCTTGCTATGGAGGAATTAGAAATTACAATGCAACAAAGTAAAGTTGGAGATGTGAATTGTGATGGAATTGTTAGTAAACGTAATATAGAGCAAAAAGAAGTTTATTATAAAATTAAAGATAGGTTCTTACATGGTTTACTGCATGACAAACGTGTGTACGTTTGTGTGCAATAAAAACCTGTATTGTATGTTAGTGGACAAGCAGGAACAGGTAAATCTTTTTTAATTAATGCAATAAGAGCTATGATCCAAAATGTAACAGATTCCTCTTTGTCATGTATTGTAACTGCTCCAACAGGTTTAGCAGCATTTAATGTAGGTGGTGTTACTTTACATCGCCTGTTGATGTTAACATTGGAGCATGACAATAAACTACAGTACCAGAAACATGTATCAAGTGCAGCACAAGAAGTAGGAAAAGTTCTTAGAACATTACATACCTTGATTGTAGATTAAGTAAGTATGGTGTCTAATTTGAAGCTAGCTTTCATTCACTTGCAAATGCAAGAGGTTTTGAAGACTGACTACAACATTTTGTTTGGAGGTAAACATGTACTTGTTCTTGAAGACTTGTTACAATTATCTCCCGTGAAAGGTCAACCAGATTTCAGGATGCTAAAATCTAAGGATGCTCAAAAAAGTATAGCAAGTATTGGTAATTTTAACCTTGGAAATATTTTGAATTCCAGGAATTTAATATGAGACAATCTGGAGACTTAGAGTATGCAGAAATGCTTAGTGGGATTTGTATAGGCGTTCCCGAACAAAGTGTAAAAGCAGGCTTAAAGGGAAGACTGATTTCTAACATGTTTTATGCAGATTGCAGTCTGTCCGATGTCATGTTGACTCTTAAGGAAAGAAAAAATGTTTGTGCTGCTTTGATGTTCACACTTGCAGAGTGTAACAAGTTTGACTCTACAATGCTACTATCAGGAAAGCAAAATATTATAGATATAAAATCGTGTAATGTCGTTAGAGTTGGATAAGAGAGAAAAAGCTTGATTAGGTCAACTAGAGATTTCAATTTCCAAAACAGTTGTTCTGGAAGGAGTTTTAAAACGGTGCATCAATGAAGGAGTAAGGTTGAAGAGAAACTTGAATGTAGAAATTGGTCTAGTCAATGGACCGATGGGAAGAGTGATTGCATTTCACACTTTTCCTCACAGTACAAATATTGACAATGTTGAAGTTAAGTTTGATCATGTAGAAGGAACTCACTTGATTTCTCAGAGTTCTGCAAGTTTCATGCTTTTTAAGGATACCTTTGTGAAAAGTGCACAGTTTCCATTGTGCTCTGCTTATGCAATAACTATTAATATATCACAAGGGTTGACTTTAGAAGCAACACGTATTGGCATTGGTCATACAGTGTTTAAAGAAGGAATGTCATATGTACCTTTGTCACGTGTGAAAAATATAGAAGCTTTATTTTTAAGAAAGTGACAGCTGAGATTTCTTGCATTGAAGAATATAATAGGTTGCGTGTACTGTATGCTCCTACACTGAATCGTACACCTGTAACTTCCAAGCACATATCCAGAAAACATAAGTAGTCAGTGAATGCACATTCAAATGAAATCAGTCTTTTTAAGACTAAAAACAACGGAATTTAATGGAGTGGGAGAGTCATTCAACTATAACATTCTCTCATTGCTGCTTTAGTATTGAAACAGGAGTTGACTGCTATTGTAATGCAGCTTTGTGTATGGTGTTTCAAATGACTCCATTGACACAAGAAATAGCTTCTACAGCAGAGAAGCATCTATGTGTTGAACTTTCATTTCTTAAAATATCTGTAGATGAAAATCCACACAGTTTACATTTGGCAATGTCAATCTGAAATGTGGTAGCTGTTGGACACAGGAAGATAGACAAGAATTTTTTGATGAATGTCTTTGAGTTATTAGTGAAGGAAACTGTTAATGTAGATAGGTATGTAGGAATTAGTTACGAGTGGAAACATATGTGTCCAAAATCTAAGAAAGGTTATTCTACACCAGATCTCTGTGAAAGATTTGTGTATTTGCATGTGCCTGATCAGAAAAGTGTAGCATTTACTGATCTTGTAACTAGAGCATTCCATGACTTGCAATGCAGTGAATGTGGTTGTAATTTACAATTAACACTGCAAAATCTACTTTTTAATAAGTACATATTGATTATTTTTCAGATATACAGTGTAGATGGTAGGAAAATGAACACATTAATAATTAATTTTGTAAATAGTCAAGTTTCTATTAGTAAGAAAACTTTTAAAACGTGTGCAATTATAGGCATCCATTAAATCTGGACATTTCACGACCTTGGTGCATACAGAAGTAGATTGGCTTGTTTGTAATGACTCTATAGTCACACACTAAGCTAGATTGCCAAAGGGTTTAAGAATGCTTACTTAATGTTGTTAGAAGCAAAGTTTTATAATTATATGTGGAATATTGTTTGTGAAACATCCAAAATCAAAATTGAATTAGAAAACTAGGCTAATAAATGTTTTACGTAAATTAGGACATGGTTTTTTACTAGGATGTTTGTAAAAACTGTACAAAATAAATGTAGCAGTAGTATTGTGAAGATTATATCATTTAGAACAGAAAATAGCATTCTGCAATCTTTTACTTCTGTTTTATTGTGTAAAACACTGTATATTATAACATGTACAAGTGGTCCATATAAGTGGCAGGTTACATAAATGATTCCATGTGCATTATTTTGAGTGTGAGGGAGTATAGATGCTCATGACTGTTTACATTCGAAACAAGTAAGTAGGTTGTAGATACAAAAGCATATAGTGCAATTAAAATACAAAATCAAAATAACTTGATGAAAAGGTTACTTTGTTAAATGTATAAATAGGTTTTATGTGCACTTTTATGTGCACCGTGGAGTTTTTAGGAAAATCGGATGATCTAATCAGTCATTAAAGTACATGTCCTTTCATTTTGTATGGTATGTTTAAGATAATTGTGATTAGCTTATAAGGTGTGCAGGTGGCCAGTAAAAGGACGCACACCAAATTATTATAGAAGTTATGAAATGGCAATGTAGATATAATTTCTATAATTTAGAATACATTATGATATAGTTAACAAATGTATTCCACACTGTGTAGCAGTATCAGTGCTAACAGAAGTTTGTATAATAATTTGTAGTTTTCGTTTTTTTTTAAATATGAGGTAGATAATATTCAATGTCATTATGAAGTTCTCATGTGTGTAGGTGGCCAAACAAAGGACACAAACAGATTTTATAATACGTTTGGAAATTGCATTCATTACGTTATTATTGTTTTTGCTAAGTGTTAATATGATTATTCACAACATTTTTTATTGTCTACCTATTAATTATAGTATAGGTATGACTATAGTTTAAAAAGATCAATACTCAAAATAATGTTACAGTGTTGGCATGTTTTCATTTATTGCTTTGTAAAACTGAAGACATAGTTATGTTATAGTTCTTGGTTTCCTGGTGAAGGTTGCATAAAGTAATCTGTAAATTAGTCATTGTTGTATAGTATTGTAACATCTGTGCATTGTATTGAAATGCATTTATTGGTGTACGAACTATGGATATGGTACGCAATTCTTTTTCGAATTTGCTGAAGCAAAAACTAGTTCAGAATGACTTAAATGTTAAACATTTAAAATAACAGAACAGAGTTTTTTTTTCTCCATTGAGAAGTTTATTCCTCTATCACATGATTAATGAACACAACTTGGTAATGTTTGTGTACTTGTAATACAATGAGTATTCCTTTACTATCATTATGAGAAAAAAAATAATTTTGTATTTATTTTGTTATGATGGATGCCATAGGACCACGCCGGCGGGGGGGGTGTGGTATAAATGACCTTTACCATTAATATTAAGTTAAAAAGATTTTCAGAGTTCATATGTGGAAGAAAGAGGCAAGCAGGTATTTGGTAAGACTTTGGATAAATATATATTTGTAATGTATATATGTACATACAAAAATATATTTTTTTAATAATATTTCTAGCCGTGGTTACGGTATTAGACAATGAATAGTGGTATTTGTTATGCACGGCTAAGGTGAGCAATGACTGGAGGGCTTTTATTCGTGGCAAAACGCCTCTGTCAAATAGAGTTACAGGTAACAATTGGGAATTTTTAGTACTGAAACTGCATAAAATAAATTACAATAGATATTTGGCGTTGTTGATACACTGGTGGATGGAGGTTCTGCAGGTGGTGCTGATCTTTGTCTATGCAAGGAACGGGACCCATGCATTTTTCTTTTGTGATGTCATCATTGTGGTCATAGTCTGTACAACAGGGTGTGGGAAGTTCAGGTGGCTTTAGCTGAATTTCCAGGGTTCTGTTGCATTAAGTTCTTACCTTAACGTCCCTGCAAGTTTTTTCCTTGAATTTCAAAGTTTTTGTTACAATGTATTGCTCACCTTAACATCCCTGCAACAAAAGTTTTTTCCTTGAATATATATATGTATATATGTATATAATCTATATGTATTAGACGGCCTGCGGTAGTCACCGTGTAGTTATGGTTAAGTTGCTGAACTCAAAGACAGCCATCTAGACCAATCAGAGGGCGGGTGTGATGTCCGCAGACATCAGACACGCCCACTAATTAGATGGTCAAAAGCGTGAGGTGCATCATATTTTTGGAAACGATTGCCATGTTGGATCAGCAGACAGCAGCTGGTGTCCCCGGATAGCGCTCTGGGGACAAAGTCTGGAAAGCATGTTTGGGGTAATTTGGTGGTTGATAGAGGGGCTGGAAAGGCTGAGGGTGGAATAAAGATGATATGGAGCTATTTTTCTAGATGAAAAAAGAGGGCGTGGGTGCCGCCTGCTGCGCAGTGTCCACAATAGTCCACGGACATCGCCTTGAACGAACAGCTTGAAAAACACATTTGAGGTTATTTGATGGCTGAAAGAGGACTTGGAAAGGGTGGAGGAGTGAAATAAAGATGATATGGAGCTGTTTTTATAGATGAAAAAAGGGTTAGCAGATGCAGCCGAGTCCACAGATACTTTTGGTGTCCACAGACATCATTTTGATTTCAGGGGGTTGATGGAGAGTTTTTTTATTTGAAGGTGTATTGTACGTACTTGTTAAATGGTATAATTCAATTGTGGTTGGTGTGGCCAGCGGCCAGATGCTTAAACAGTACATTCTATGTACTATGTTTGGTGCAACATTAGTTTATGATACACTGTTGTTGTATTGACATCAAATAATCAATGGGTCATAGGAAAAATAAATCCATACAGGATTAAAAAACCCTATCACAATTATGTGAGTGTATGATAGTATGTTTGTTTGAACTATGTTGTCATTAAGGGAATGTTTAAAGTAGTAAGATATCTTTTGGCGTATTCTAACTACATTAGCCTTTAGAAGAAGTTTTGTAGTAACAAGAATTGTGATGGCATATTTGAAGTGTGTTGTAATGAAGGATATTTTTGAAGTATTATGTTTGTAGTTAGATACCTGTTGGCGTATGCTAACTGTTGATTGTGCTACAGTTTAGTGGGTACATTTGGGTTGAAGGAATATTAAGTACGCATTGGTTAGGTTTGCTGGTAGCCTATGTTTTGGAGTAACAGGTGTGTTATTACATTCATACCAACTACTTCTTTTTTGACATATGCATTATAGTGCCCTGTAGTGGTTGAGGCACCAATCTGATATATTATGCCTTCTGTTGTGAAGGGATTTGTTGCCAAGAAATACTTGGCAGTGTGCAAAGCTAGTGAGCTTACAGTTATTTTTGGTACCATCTGCATTGTACCATAGAAGCCTTAGTAGGACATATTGGCTATGTGAGTTTAATTGTATGCTAGAATGATTGTCTGAATTGCAAAAAGGGCATTATATGTAATAATGTGCATGCTGCAGAAGCTGTTGAAATGGAATGGATTCACAATTTGGTATGGATACCTATACAAATTGTTTGTTAGGGATGTGCTCTTGTGAAACATGGTTGCGGAGAGTGCATGTATATTTCCACGTGTATGAAATATGGACAATTCTATTTATAGGGATGATTTTGGTTTCCAGTGCTTATAGTAGGTACATTAGGAATTCTTGAGAATTGTCTTGCTACCATTCCTGCACAGTAGTCCAATTCTTGCCTTGTACCTGAGACACTGTAAGTGCTGTCAGTATTATTTGTGGAATTTCTAAGAAGGACAAGCATCTGCAAACACAACTTGTCCGAGCCGTTTAAGAAAATGTTGTGAACAATTGGTGGTAATTGGAAGAGAAGATGGATTGTTTGCACAGCAATTTACTGCAGTTGTGTTGCTTAATTTAAATGGACCAGAGAGTTGTGTCTCTACATTATTTGAAGGATCTGTTGATTCTTTTGGAGAAGAAATAGTTGTCGATTTCTCTTCTGATGAACGTGCAGTTGAGTTTGTAGTAGACAGCTTTGCGGTTGTATTATTTAATGGATAAGCAGTTGATTGTTGTTTTTTTAGCGGTATTGTTGGGAATCTGTTACAGGTTCTGAGTCATGATTCCTGCCCCTCATGTCCCCAGCCCTCCAAGATGTCAGGCTGGAGCGTGGCCACGATCACCTACATGGCCCTCAAGGGCCGCTGCATCCCTCCAAAGATTCACTTGGAGTCAGACTTGGCGCTTGTGGCACCAGACTATCTCAGTCCCATAGGATAACATTGGGGATTGGACTTGGAGTGCATTGATGGGGACAAGATGGATGCCCCCACATATTTCGGTTCCCAGAACTGCATGTGCGGTCTATTCTTTTGGGTGTGGTTCAGCCCAGAGACACCTGGGATACCCAGAGACTATTTAAGCCACGCCCAGGCTGAGAAACATGCTTTGTGTTTTCTGCACCTGCAGCGTGACACTCACCGTGTTCGGATCGGTCTCCAGTAGGCCTGCATCTTTCTTCTGCGCTCAGCTCCTGCAAGAACAAGAACACCGTTAGGAACAGCCTTACCTTGCAGCGCTTCTGCCCATCATTCATCGCTTCTTCTGTTCTGCGGACATCTTCGGCGGTGTCATTCCCTTCCCGGCATGCCGCTTCCTAAGGAAAAGGGAAAAGAACAGAAAAAAGGCATTAGTAAGCATTCAGCAAACCTTCGCTTATTTTTAAAGACTGTACGAGCTTTAAACTCTTACCTGAATCCCAGCCGCTCTGGGGGAACTCTGTCTCCAGAACTTCTCATCCATCTTCAAGAGGGAAAAGACATACCAGGTTAGCGTGGAAACATCTAGAGGCGCCGCATACCTCGCTTACTCACCGCATTTCTTCTTAATAACTGGCATCCACGCTGAAAAATACAAAAGGCTCGCATCGCACATCGTGCTCTCACTCACCTTCAGCGCTACTCATCTCAGCAGCACGTCGCCATCCCCGGACGCCGGCCATCATCTAAGGAAGGAAAGGAACGAAGTTAGAGAACTGTTCAAAAGACTCATTATACTTACCTGTCGGACTCTTGCCAGTGAAGTAACTAGGCAGCAACGAGCCCACATCAATCAACGCGCCCCTGCGCTGAAAGCAGACGGAGAGCACACTTTCCAAGAAAAAGGTGAGCTGTGGATCAAAGGGAAGGGTTGGACCCCAGGGAAGAAGGGGTTCAAGCACACAGAGACAATAGGGAGTTAAACTCTACCAATCCTGTGTTTCAGGCCCAGTCTCCAGTCGAGTAGACTCCAGGGAAGGGTTTGAGGTTGTAAGAGGTCAGAACAGGCTGAGTGAGGTCCCAGTGGATGCCAGGTGAGCGTTACAGAACACAAAGCCTCACATCAAAATCCACCTGGGCGTCATGGAAACGTCAGAAACCGACCAGTTAGCCGACGTGTTGGGGCAGCTACGTTCCGAAGTACAGGCAGCCAGGCAGGAGACCAACACCCTGAGGAGAGAGATGATAGCCAAAGAACACACTGATGATTTAAGATGGCAACTTCTTCAGTCACAAACAGGGCATGCACCATTGCCGGGAAGCGTGCCCTCGATGCCAGAACCAACAGCCAATCCCGTTCAGATAACCCTTCCTGGGGCAGTTCCCTTGGCCCCGCCTGAACAATTTACGGGGGATCCCAAGAGGTTTGCAACGTTCATGAACCAGTGCCGCCTGCACTTCCTTTGTAGACCAGGGGCCTTTCCGAATGACCAATCACGGGTCGCTTTTGTGCTATCCTACCTGAGTGGTAGCGCCGCGGACTGGTCTGTACCCTTTGTGGCCCAAGACGATCCTTTGCTGCATGACTTCAGGGGCTTTCAGCAGGAGATGGAAAAGCTGTTCGCCCGTCGTACTCATGGGCAGGCAAAAGACAATGAACTTCTGTCCCTACGCCAAGGGAATCAAGACCTATTAACATACATAGCCAAGTTCAATAGACTCGTAGTTGAAGCAGAATGGCCAGTGGAGAAGAGAACCACGTTATTTCATCAGGGGTTGCGGGGGGAGCTCAAGGATGTTCTCGCACAAGTAGTGAACCCCCCGAAAGACTGCTCAGAATTCATTGACCTTGTTGTTCAACTGGATCATAGGTTGCAGGACCGAAGAGCAGATGAGAACCAGACCGGACCCTCGCCCTATGTATGTGCGTTCAAAGGACAATATTGCCCGCACAATGGAAGGTTCAGGAGAACCAATGCAAATCGGTGGGGTCAGATTCCCCTTGACTAAAGCGGAAAGGGATAAAAGGAGACTGCAGCAGTTATGTCTGTACTGTGGAAGGTCAGGTCATTTCTTTAAAGAGTGCCCTGTGAAGCCACCGAGGAGGACAGTAGGGGCCACGGACAAGGAAGATACCATCAAGAATTCGGAAAACTCCCCAGCCCGGCAAGTGTAGGGGTCCACTTGTCGAGCGAAGAAGGCAAACTACAGACCTCCCATTTCGCACTACCTGTGATCTTGATCAATCACCAACAACCATCTCGGATGCACGCAGTAAGAGTGTACATTGACAGTGGAGCCGTTGGGAATTACATCGACCAGGATCTTGCGGCAAAGATGGGGCGTCCGTCACGCCCTAAATCAACCACCGACACTGTTACCACTGTCGACGGCACGGAAATAGCTTCTGGTCCAGTATCCCAATGCACTGCAGCATTAACCCTTCTGTGCCAGGATGGACACCAAGAATCTATCGTTTTCGACCTCATTAAGGCACCACAGTTCCGGTGGATTTTGGGAATGCCATGGTTGGTAGCTCACAATCTTCAAATCGATTGGCGAGCAAAAGAATTGGCCTTTCCCGAGACTTGCACCCACACATGTTATCGCCAAGAGAAACAACCAATAGACACCAGAACTTCCACGCTTGCGACTGTGGCAATCGGCACCCTACCAAGTGTATGCCAGGACTTTCAAGATGTTTTTCAGAAAGAACAGACTAATACCCTGCCACCGCATAGACCATACGATTGCCAAATCGACCTGATACCCGGCGCACAAATCCCTTGTGGGTGAATTTATGCACTCACGGAACCAGAAAACCAGCACCTGAAGGCCTATCTTGACCAATACCTGGCCAACGGGTTCATCGTCCCTCGAAGTCTCCAGCAGCCAGTCCTCTATTCTTCATACCAAAAAAGGAGGGGGACTTGAGAACGTGCATCGACTATCGCGCACTGAACCAGATTACCATAAAAAACCGCTACCCCCGACACTGATCCCTGAATTGCTTGATCAAGTCAAAGATGCCCAAATCTACACAAAACTAGACATGAGGGGGGCATATCACCTTGTTCGCGTAAAACAGGGGGACGAATGGAAAAGCGCATTTCGCACCAAATACGGCTTGTACGAATATCAAGTAATGCCCTTTGGCCTTTGCAACGTGCCTGCAGCATTTCAATACTTCATGAACGATGTCCTACGGGAATTGATTGATGTCTGTGCTCTAGTGTACATCGACGATATTCTAGTATATTCCGCATCAAAGCAGGACCACGTTAAACACGTCCGATCCGTATTGGAGAAACTCGGTCAACACCAGCTCTACGCCAAGCTCGAAAAATGCTCATTCCACGTCTCTGAGGTGGAATTCATGGGCTTTATTCTCAGCCCGAATGGAATCTGAATGGATGCACACAAGGTAGATGCTATCCTGAATTGGCCATCCCCAAATAAATTCAAGGTGGTTCAAAGTATGCTGGGTTTTGCAAACTTCTACCGCCGGTTCATCCCAGGGTTTTCGCAAATCGTGCATCCCATCACGTCATTGCTAAGGAAAAGCAACAAAAAGTTCCAGTGGACAACAGAAGCTGAGGAAGCTTTCCAGGAACTCAAAGCAAGATTCACATCTGCCCCAATCTTACGCCACCGTTGCCCTGATCTCCCATACCTGGTGGAAACATATGCCTCAAGCATGGTTATGGGAGCCATCCTCTCACAAAAGGACCCTGAAACGGGCCAGTTACACCCCATTGCCTTCTGGTCGCGTAAATTCACACCCCCTGAACTCAATTATGCTATCATAGACAAAGAACTCCTGGCCATTAAGTCAGCCTTTAAGGCATGGCAGCACAACCTCTTGGGCGCAAGACACACAATCACTGTAATAACTGACCACCGGAACCTCCAGTACCTAAAAACCGCAAAGGCCCAATCCTCAGGAAAACTACATTGGGCTCTTTTTTTTGCCAAATATGACCACGTGATTACATTTCGACCAGGGGTGAAAAAACGGGAAGGACGATGCCCTTTCCCGTATGGGGGTGAAAGAGCAAGGGTATCAGACCCCTGACCCAATAGCAATCATCCCGAGTGACAAGCTCCTAAGAATCACAGCAACCATAACTCAGAAAGAATTACATGAAGGAATCCAAAACCTGATGAGTCCGGAGCAATTACAAGTGTGGAGTGCACAAAGAGAACATTACATGATAAAAGATCAGTTGCCCTACTTCAGGAATCGTTTATTCATACCAAACCAAGAACTACGAGAACAAGTCATGTCCGGTTATCATGATTCCTTGATCGAGGGCCACCCCGGAATCGCTAAAACCCTAGCCAAGGTAAAACGAAATTATTGGTGGCCTACGTGGCGTAAAGACATTATCCAATTCATCCTATCTTTTGGAGTGTGTGCTCAAAACAAGTCATCCAAGCAGAAACTGGCTGGGCTATTACAACCATTGGAAATCCCACCAGCACCCTGGCACACGTTGTCCCTCGATTTTATTACTGACTTACCACCCAGTCAAGGGTTTAACACTATTCTTGTGGTCGTGGATCTATTTTCAAAAATGGCACATTTCATTCCTCTTAAGGGGCTCCCAAATGCTTCCACTCTGGCAAAGGTATTTCTTGAAGGCATCATACGGCTCCATGGGTTTCCTTCAGTTTTAGTCTCAGACCGAGGTACTCAATTCGTATCTAACTTTTGGAGAAAATACTGCTCCATGGCCCAGATCGACATCCGGCTATCCACCAGGCACCATCCCCAAACGGATGGTCAAACTGAGAGGACAAATCAGACGCTTGAGCAGTATCTGCGTTGCATGTTACACCAAGCTGAAGGAAGCTGGTTCGACCTATTATGGATAGCTGAATATGCTTATAATAATTCCCTGCACACCAGCACTGGGCAGACACCCTTTTATACCATGTATGGCAGGCACCCACGTACTTCTTAGTTGGACGTTCCTACAACCCTGGAAATGCCAACAGTCAAAACCTTGCACATGACCATTTCTCAAACCTTTAAAAGGGCAGTGAACACCTTCTTCAAGCTAAGAATCGCCAAAAGAAGTTTGCTGATCAACAACGAGCAAAGGCCCCCAACTACCAAGTGGGAGACGAAGTCTGGCTGGCATCTAAACACGTGTCCATTAAAGGAACCCGAACTTTCCGTCCAAGATACCTGGGTCCATTCACCGTCACCTCTGTGATAAATCCTGTGGCGGTCAGACTAGCTTTGCCGTCAAACATGCAGATTCATCCTGTGTTCCACGTGTCTCTCCTTAAACCTGTTCAACCTGGGACCCGGGTAGCAATGCCACCGCAGCCAGTAGTAGTCGCCGGGGAGCCAGAATTCGAAGTCAAGGACATCCTGGATTCAAAGTACGTCAGATCCAAATTATACTACTTAGTAGACTGGAAGGGGTATGGTCCACTAGACAGGACATGGGAGCCTTGTGAGTACATCCATGCACCTCGCTTCCTTAGACGATTTCATCAAAACCATCCAAACAAACCAGGACCAGACAGAAGAGTCACCTTGAGAGGGGCCTTAGGGGGAGTGCTGTCATGATTCCTGCCCCTCATGTCCCCAGCCGTCCAAGATGTCAGGCTGGATCCAGGCCACGATCATCTACATGGCCCTCAAGGGCCTCTACATCCCTCCAAAGACCCACTTGGAGTCAGACTTGGCGCTTGTGGCACCAGACTCACTCAGTCCCGTAGGATAACATTGGGGATTGGACTTGTAGTGCATTGATGGGGACAAGATGGATGCCCCACATATTTCGGTTCCCAGAACTGCATGTGCGGTCTAGTCTTTTGGGTGTGGTTCAGCCCAGAGACACCTGGGATACCCAGAGACTATTTAAGCCACGCCCAGGCTGAGAAACATGCTT
Organism: Ambystoma mexicanum; assembly: GCF_040938575.1. NCBI lineage: Eukaryota > Metazoa > Chordata > Amphibia > Caudata > Ambystomatidae > Ambystoma > Ambystoma mexicanum. Next base: position 1,035,509,622 of record NC_090933.1, on the reverse strand, counting down.
TGTGTTTTCTGCACTTGCAGCGTTACACTCACCGTGTTCGGATCGGTCTCCAGTAGGCCTGCATCTTTCTTCTGCGCTCAGCTCCTGCAAGAACAAGAACACTGTTAGGAACAGCCTTACCTTGCAGCGCTTCTGCCCATCATTCATCGTTTCTTCTGTTCTGCGGGCATCTTCGGCAGTGTCATTCCCATCCCGGCATGTCGCTTCCTAAGGAAAAGGGAAAAGAACAGAAAAAAGGCATTAGTAAGCATTCAGCAAATCTTTGCTTATTTTTAAAGACTGTACGAGCTTTAAACGCTTACCTGAATCCCAGCTGCTCTGGGGAAACTCTGTCTCCAGAACTTCCCATCCATCTGCAAGAGGGAAAAGATATTCCAGGTTAGCGTGGAAACATCTAGAGGCGCTGCACACCGCGCTTACCCACTGCATTTCTTCTTAATAACCGGCATTCACGCTGAAAACGTCGCAGCACCTAAAAGATACAGAAAAAGAACTCAGTTCAATACAAATACGAAAGGGTCGCATCGCGCATCGCGCTCTCACTCACCTTCAGCGCTACTCATCTCAGCAGCACGTCGCCATCCCTGGACGCCGGCCATCATCTAAGGAAGGAAAGGAATGAAGTTAGAGAACTGTTCAAAAGACTCATTATACTTACCTGTCTGACTCTTGCCAGTGAAGTAACTAGGCAGCAATGAGACCGCATCAATCAACGCGCCACTGCGCTGAAAGCAGGACGGAGAGCACACTTTCCAAGAAAACAAGGTGAGCTGTGGATCAAGGGGAAGGGTTGGACCCCGGGGAAGAAGGGGTTCAAGCACACAGAGACAATAGGGAGTTAAACTCTACCAATCCTGTGTTTCAGGCCCAGTCTCCAGTTGAGTAGACCAGGTGAGGGTTCGAGGCCGTAAGAGGTCAGAACAGGCTGAGTGACGTCCCCGTGGATACCTGGTGAGCGTTACATTCTGTTTGTATTTGTGTTCTTTTTAAATATTTTGTTTTTTGATGGTACAGGGTACATATCTAGATGGGGGTGTACAGTGCACATAGCCTGTTTATTCTAGGGTACAAGGAATGTCAGCATTGACTTTGCATCAAAGTTAACTAGGAATAGACCATTGACTGTACAGAGATGTAAAAGTGCTACGTACCTCATACCTTCTTTAAAGATTGTGTTGACAAATGTCAATTAATGCAGAATCTAGGGTTAGACCTTGCGATTTGTGAATAGATACAGCATATGCAAGGGACAGAGAGAATTGTTCTCTGTGTACGTACATGTTTTTGAAAAGAAGGAAGCATGCTATTGTGTGCCCAACTTTTTTTTACTTCTGCAAGTTTGTCGAAGTGAATGTTGACAAACTCTATGTTGTTGTCATGTGGATATGTTGGGAAGCCAACAACTGTACCAATTGTTCCATTGACTAAACATTGTTCTATGTCAAGGTTACGTTTTAGAATTACTCTACAGTTTAGACACAAAGTTAACCTTTTTCCAATCCAGCTGTGTTAGAGATACATTTTTCTAAGCTATTTAGTCGTGCTGTTGCTTGTTGACACATAGGGAGTGTCATGCTGTGCACTTCTAGTTTGTCTGTGGAGCTGATATGCAGTATGGGTTGCATTTCTTTTTTAATTATTCCCTTGTTAAATTGACTAGAGCTTGCCAGGGTTGGTATTAAGGACTGCATTTCATATTATGTTGAGTTAATTGTTCCATGACATCAGGAGCAGATGTGTTTCACCCATATAGCTCATGGATTAGTCTACTTTTTAAGATGGATTTTGCATCTTTAGTAAGCAGACCAGTTCTAATGCTTTTTATAATGTTAGCATAGTTAAGGTCTACAGACTGGCGCACGTTTTGAGTTAGTTCTCTGTACTGAATATTTTTCCAAAGATTTGCATTTCCAATGCTGCTGAGTGTGTTGTGGCATTGTTTGCATCTTTAGTAAGCAGACCAGTTCTAATGCTTTTTATAATGTTAGCATAGTTAAGGTCTACAGACTGGCGCACGTTTTGAATTAGTTCACTGTACTGAAAATGTTTCCAAAGATTTGCATTTCCATTGCTGCTGAGTGTGTTGTGGCATTGTTTGTGTCCTAATGTTTTGAAAATAGGTTGACCTTTTACTGGTGTTAACTGTAAGAGGCCTCCCAACATTAACGTGTTTTCCACCAAACCATTCTTCATAGTAGGTTTTTAGGACTTGTTGTGTTCTCAGGTGAATTAAAGCCAACATGAGGTTGAAAACCATGCTTACTTCATCTATCAGGAGCACAGTCATTTGTCTCAAAATTCTACGAAGCTTCTGCTGATAATTGGTAGTATTTTAATTTGTTTTCGTGTTCTACTGGAAGGAGCAGTAGTCGGTGTAAAGTTACACCTCCTATGTTGTAGGCAACTAAGCCTGTAGGGGCTGGAACAACAGCTGTAAGGTTCTTGTTTGTTAAGTTTTGTAAAATGTGCTGATTATTTGAATTAAGAATGTTTTACCAGAACCAGCTTCACCACTTACATACAGGAGCAGAGGTTTATATTTTTTACAGCTCCACGTTTTAGTTTGATGTTAAAAAACCATGTTAAATTTCTTCAGTGACTTATATATAAATGGTGAGCTGTTCATCATTTATTTGTGATTTGAGCAGTGAAAAGTCTTCTTCAGTTTGTCTATATTAATACATGGTATTTTCTGTCTGAGACTATCTCTACTTCATTTAGAATGAGGGGTTCGCCAAGTGGGAAGGACTTCCCTCTGTGAGGGAAGGTTGACTGCCCTCAGGAGTGTCTTTATCTAGTTGAGCTTCAATTTCTTTCTCTTGTTGGCATTAATTGTCCAACATTTTTAAAGTGACATTTTTTATACTACTATTGTTTGCTTTGAATGTAGCTTCAAATGAGACATAGTACCTAATATTTCTTCTTCTTTTCTCCGAGGTTTAAAAAGTTGCAGATGGCCTTGTAATACAGTGCTCTATTTTGTAGAGATTTAAATGATAACTTTATATGATTAATTAGGCTGGGTTTGGTAAATTTTACTAGACTTCCTTCACAAGATGAGACTGAATATTTGCCAGTTGTCTCATCTGGTGTGGCATTGTTTTTGTAGGAATAGTTTTGGGTTATGACGTACAGGTATATGTTTTACAAAGCAGTACTTCTGTTTGGCTAGTATGTGTCAATGAAATAGTTTTTAAAATGTCCTGGCTGTTATGATCATTTGTGGCTATTTTTTCTATCCCTTGGTAGCATTTTAGTATTCCTTTTCAAGATGAAGCTGGACCAAGGTTTAGCCAGACAATGTTTTCAGATTTGCCGTATAAGGCTGTACCTGTTAAATGGTCTGCGGCTTTATAGCAGCTGCATTCTCTATGGGAGAGCATTTTTATACCAAAGCTGTACAATTTTTGTGACAGTGTTTTGTCAGATGATAATCATTCTAGGGGTCCTTTAGCTCTGTTTTCTCAGCTTTGGTGAAATAGACTGTGACATATCTTTCAACTGCAGTGGAATTGTCTGCAATGTATTGTATGTCTATGTTTGCATTCCACAAGAGGGTAATGATTGCATTGTGATCATTGATGTACTTGGATGCTTCATCCCTTTCAATGTTGTATACTTTTTTAGGGGATTTGCCTTGTCTAACAGAAGTCATCAATTTATATACTTGTATAGCATTTACCTTTGTTTTTACATCTACGTCGACAGTATTTGCCACACTTATGTTTTTGGAAATATAACATTTGTGTACATAGGTCAATATCTATGGTTTCTGAAGGGATGTTGCAGCTAATGTATTTTTCAATAAAATGTAAAACAGTGGTGTCACTGTCATGGCCAAATTTGGATGAATCTTTTATCCACAAAAGAAGGTGAATGTGTGGTGCTCCTCTGGATTGAAATTCCTTTCTACAAAAGAAGTGTTCCACTTGTCCAAGCGGTGGAGTAGTTTTATTGCAGATGAAGTGCAGCATGACAATGAAGCGATGGTGAAAGTGCCTTGATGACTGTATCAAGAAAACAGAGTTCTCCTGGTGTTTTTATATCTATTCCATCTTTATTTTGGTTTGCAGTGTATAAGAGGTCATGCAAGTCGTTGCATGCATACTCTGTGCAACTTAAAGTAACAAACCATGTGGATGGGCCTAGGTTCCTTAGCATACAACATACATCATTGTGACATTGGAACCAGTATTCTTTTGTAGCACCCATGTTTGCCAAGAGATTTGTGATACTTGACTGCAAAACTTCATTTTTGTCTTTTATTTTTTGAAGCAGTTGGGTAGTGGATATGTTTACAAAATTAGAGCCTGTTTTTAATGTGTAAGCAACTCCATAACATAGAGTTGCTAGTTCCCTTTTGAACCGGAGGTAGAAAATATACTCTACATTGTGTGTGAATCTGGGGTCTTCACAATACATTTGTAAAGAGCGATATTCTGATGCACTCATTTGTGTGGATCTTTCATCATATCTGCATCCTTTTCCTGTAGGAAAGAGTTGAGGAAAAGAACGTGCTTCTACACTTTGTTCCCATATGCTCATTGGGGATCCTTTGGCTTGACGCATTTGATATGTTTCGAATGCATTTTCAATGGTGTCTTTGGAGTGTAGTGGGTGAATTGAATAATGGTCTAAAATATTGTCTTCAGTAACTGGATCTACATGTTCAAATTGACCAGTTGCTGGTGAATCTTGAACAATTTCAGTGGTTTCTCTTATGTTTTCCTCTATGTTTATATCTGTGTAGGATTCAGTGTTTTCTTTCAGATATTGTTGGGGGTGTCTAACTTTGTGGAAGTTGACTAGTTGTTGCCAAATAGTTTTGTCTTTTGTTGGTACACCTTTAACTAGTACAATCAAAGACTGATCGATTGGTCATTGAACTCCTAGAGTTTGTACATTTTCTTTAAGATATAATGGCAAATATACTACTTTGCCACGGATCCCCTTTAGTAACTCAGATGGAGGTAATTTAGCTGTTTTCGGTTGAAGGCGTATTATAACTTGAAATTGATGTACTATTTGGATTATAATGCTCTCATGCAAGTTAAGTTGTTGGACAGCCTTTGGAAGTGGGCATATTTCCACAGTTATTAGTGATTGCACGTGAAGGCATTTGGTTATTGTCAAGCTTTGTGTTGCAGTATGTGCAAGGTGTTGAGCAATCATTTATTTTATATTTATTTTCTGCTGTACTATTTTTGTGCTCTTTTTATATGTGTTTGTTAATTGGTTGGTGTTTGTGAGGTTTTTCGATAATGTTTTCTGAAGTTACAGAATTTTATGAGTTCAAAAGTATTTACTTTGGATGTGCTCTATTTCTTGAAGGTGTTCTTTGGCTGTTCCATGTAGGAGAATGTTATTAAAATATTGCAGCTCTACAGCAGGACTTCCTCCATAGTATAGTCTATGCACAAGATTCTGCATAGCAGAATGGTGTGTTGCTAACATTTTGATGTGGTGGAAGGTGCTTTTGCAAGCAGTTCTTAAAAGGCAGGCTAATGAATGTCCTGAAAGTCTAGTGTGGCTGCACACTGGACAGGAGTCCGTGTTTTGTCAAAGTTTTAAAGGATTGTTGGCGTATGTTACACATTGAGCTGCATGTCCATTTGAACACTGAATGGTTTGTTTGGGCAATAGGAACATTTGGTTGAAAGCTTGTTGGTGATGTCTTTTCTATAAGGGTTTCTTTTGCCATAATGGTGTCTCCTACCTTTTCATACCCTTGGCCATCACTGTGTTTGGCAATTATTTTGTTGTTGTTCTTGTTTATAAGCCTCTTCATTGAAATATGGCTCTGTACTGCCCGTGTGAATCCATTCACCTTCACAGAAGTTTGAAAAGGTATCTATATTGACATTGCACATGTTTATATGTACTTTTTGTAATTTATCAAGTGATTTAGTTAGCGGTTTCATTCTTTTTAAAAATCAATATACATTTCTTTCTCTTTAGCAGAAATGCTCTGTCAATTTCAGGATTAGTTTCCTGCATTAGTGTTTAAGTGTAGATCGTGACTTTTCAGCTTTTGTTATAAAATTGTAAAGAACTCTATGGTGGAACATTTTTTGTAACATTCATTTTTTGGATTGCTTTACAGTGGCTACATTAACACTGGTAGATATAGTGTTAGGTTCAATAGTAGGTCTGCTTTTCTATGTACATCTTTTTTAGTTTTTGCAAGAGGGGCCTTACCTTTTTTAGTCGCGGTTAAAGGTGATAGCTTGCTTTTATTCTTATCTGCTCTATTATTTTCTTTCTTTTCTGTGGAGTTGCTTTTTAGTAGGTATTTTGTTGTGCCTGTTGGGGGAAACAAATGTTTGGGTGTGAAATTTGTGGAATGTATGGGCATGGATGATGCATGGGTGGGTGGGTGTGATTGTAGTGATGAATACAGTACTGTTTGATTGTGAATTGGAATACTAGGTGTGGTTGGGAAGGCTGGAAGAGTAAGAGTCTGTAGAGGTGTGATGGGTTTGGGTTAGTGAGGAAGCAAGTGGTGGTGTGATTGAATAAGTAGGGACATTGTGATGTTTTCAGGAAAACAGTGGGTTTTGTAATGGTGGTGTTTAGATGGGAATAGAAAGAGTGTGAATGGTGCAATATAATGAGTTAGATGAAATAAAGGTTGATTCAAAAAGTATAACCAGGGCTAATATATAGTAGAAGTTTATTATTAGAATTACAGAAATATACATGGTACATTAATAGCAGATTGGTCCTGAAAACATGCTTTTGTAAATTTGGTTTCTATCCGTCCAGTAGTTTATTTAAGGTAAAAATAATTAGTGATTTCTGGGTCTGGTCTGCAGACTCACTTCCGGATTCGAGGTCCACTGACAGATCTGGGTCAATCAGGGGGCGACATGATATCTGCATACATCATGCGCAACCACTGGTTAGATGGTCAAAAGCGTGAGGTGCATCATGTTTCTTTACGCAGTTGCCATGTTGGATCTGCGGATGGCCACTCATGTCTTCGGATAGTGCGGTGGGGAAATTTGGGGTTATTTGGTGGTCGAAAGAGATGCTGGAAAAGGTGGGTGGTGGAATATAGCTGATATGGAGGTGCTTTTATGGTTGAAAAAAGGCCATGCAGGTGCCACCAAGTCCGAAGTCAAATTTTGTGTCCGCAGACACCGCTGTGAACAAACAGTTTTGAAAACATTCCCCAGCAGTGACGACATCGGAAGGGCTGGAGCCCTGCCCCTCATCACCCGATCCACAGCTGCACCTGGGAGAAGCATGCAGCTACGCCGCCCTAACCACAAATGTATTTTATCCTTCAAGTGACCATGAGCACCTCACCTCCTCTCCTGCCTGCCCCTAATGCTAACGTTGTGTTTTGCAAACAGCATCAGCAGAATTCTGATTAATCACTGTGAAACGAAACGAAACAAGCATGGTGAGCGCTCTTAAGATGGACGCCGCCACACATTGTTTCATTGATTGCTAGGGAAGCCCTAATAGCTAATCTCTGAGCGCCGCACGCGCTGATTGGCCCTGCAGGCCTACACCCACTCGCCAGCAGGGCCGAAAGTTGCGAGCCGGTCCGCCCACTCAAGGCCCAACACGTAAGGCTGGAGCATGTCTCTGCCTTCACTCCATTCCCCAGCAGCGACGACATTGGGAGGGCTGGATCCCTGCCCCTCATCACCCGATCCACAGCTGCACTTGGGAGAAGCATGCAGCTACGCCGCCATGACCACTAAGGTATTTTATCCTTCTAATGTCCGTGAGCACCTCACCTCCTCTCCTGCCTGCCCCTAATGCTAACACTGTGTTTTGCAAGCAGCATCAGCAGAATTCTGATTTATCAGCGTGAAACGAAACAAGCATGGTGAGCGCTCTTAAGAAGACCGCCGCCTCATATTGTTTCATTGGATGCTAGGGAAGCCATAACAGCTGATCTCCGAGCGCTGCACACACTGATTGGCCCTGTAGGCCTACATCCACTCGCCAGCAGGACCAGAAGGCGAGAGCTGGCCCGCCCACTCAAGGCCCAACGCGTAAGGCTGGAGCCTGTCTCTGCCTGCGCGACTGAGCCACGAGGCGCTAATCCATGCCTGTCAGTGCACCCACCATTAAAACAGTCTCACCAAGATAATGTATTCTGCCCATCCTCTCTATTCCAATTGACAATAACACTCACCCACACCCCTTTCTGTCATCGACCAGTGGCAGCGCTCTGACCGAATTCAGCCGGCACCCAAACTCCAACCTCGAGTTCTCCAACTGTAAGCATGTATAATGCCTGATGCCTGCTGAGCCAGTCTGCTTATAATATTGTTTGCCCCCTTTACTGTGGCTGAAATTGTTTAGTTGTAATTATAGATCTGCCTAAACTTTAAGCTAAGCCATACTGCCGTTTATACTGTCCTGCACTATGATATCGTCCAGTAAGACCATTACAAGTCTTGCTACTCCCCACGCATTGTCTGTTCTGATTTCTGCCCATAGCACCATTTTTGTATCTTGATGGCTCACAACACACTAATATAATGCACCGTATACATAAGCCCTTATTGGTAGAATGCAGAGAACAAAATATGTTGGGCACTAAAGCAGATTCATTTGTCAACACTATTAAAGGCATTTTCCGAATTCCCTTACTTGGATAGTTAAGTCCTTTCATTGTGTTGTTGTTTTTATTTATTTATTTATTATTCGCATATGTAAAGCGCGCAGCAGCCCTGGGGCATCGTGGCGCTGTTACATAGACACTCGCTGGTTACAGAGAATGCATAGAGCTTAGTGGTTACAGAGGATGCAGAAAACGTAGTTACAGGAATACATACATACTTCATACCGAGATGAGACGTGGACAGGAATATACATAGGGTACAGAGGTCACGCTAGGAATGCAAAGAGATTGGGAGGCAGAAGGGGTAATTGAACAGTGTGGTTTTGAGGGTTTTGCCCAAGGTGAGAATTGAGGGTTTAGCTCTGAGTGCGTTGGGTAGGGCGTTCCATAGTTTAGGTGCTATGTAGGGAAAGTAAATAGTAGTGTTAACCTACTCTATGAAAATAAAAATGTCCCACTATCATGATAAAACTAAAATAATGCTATGGATGAAATTCAGTCTTAGAGATTGAGCCGGATCCACATTCAAGAAGTTTAAGGATATGAGTTTGCTTTAAAATAATACAGATGTTCAACAAAGCAGCATAGTATAGCATTTAGAATTTAACGCAATGCAAGTGTTGTTTTTCAAAACAAATTCTTAGATCTTGCTCTTTTCTTTCTACATTGAATTGGACGCCTCTGAGAGCCACACCTTTCTACCTGCGAATGTCTCTTTGATCAGGGGTAGCTGAGTCACTGCCAGGGTTAGGAGGAAAGGAGGTTGCCAGTTGTAGCAGCAGACACCCATGGGCACCCCGAAAATGATGTCCATGCATTTTTTAAATCAATCATAGGGAATAGACACATATCAGAACAGGATTATCCACATCTACATAAAATCTCAGCTAACATTGCATGAAACATGCACTTGGGGATTTCATTATCCTGACTGACTTCCCGCATAAGGGATTACTTTAGAAGCTGAGGAAGCTCTACTTGGGTGTCTGTGATGTGGTTCAGCTTATCAGGAAAAAATGAACAAGCATCCATCTGCCCCATTCAAGAGCCACAAATTAAATCTTCAAAGGGCCAAACGTTGCACCAAAAAATTCAAATGGAGAGTAACTAGGACCCAAGATGATACGGAGGACTTCAGAACCTCGTTGCAGTCCAATAACAGACATCTTCTAGGCATCATCATCAACTGTGAAAGGTAGATAATGGAGCTGGAAATCCTTCAGTCTGTGCTTTTCCCTCGCTCTTCTGAAAGAACAAAATTAACCATCTCAGGAGGAATACGGAAAATTAAACACATTCTTCATTTCAAAGTGTCAAATATTCAGGTAGAAATTATGAGATGCTGCAATAGAAGTAGACTTGGAAGGCAATCATTGTAGGCTTGAATTCCATAAGGTCGAACCCCAACGGATTGTACCTTTTTTTAAAACCCCACAAGCAAAAAAGAAGATCATCTTTAATCCATGTGGCTAGAAATGGGCCAGCAACCAGCATGGTCATGTATGACTGTTCCCATACATGTCCATAGTGGCATGTATGGGAAAAGTCAGCATGTAATGGGCAAAGACATAATGAATATGCAGTTGCAAACTGTTTCTGACTTGGAATCAAATGGATATTTTCATGTCTTACCCTAAGAACATGATCATAAACTGTGGCATTTTACCCAATTTTTCACAGAAAGTGTGCTGTAAAATGTACCATTTTAAAACTCAACTAGGCTGACTGTTCCCATACATGTCCATGCTGGCTGATGGCTGCCCCAATATATACCAGTATACCCACAGAATCACAAATTAATGTTTGATTTGACAAAAATTCCATTATTAAAACCATTAGAAAACATGTTCCAGCAGGCTTTCCCAGCACATTCCAGTATCCCCATGTAGGAACTGTGCCCTGAATGCCTATAAAAGTCTGATGCCACAGTAAGAACACTCAAATGTATCTGTGACTAATCAACTCAAAGCTTCATTTTCTCTGTTGAAAGTTATGAAAAATCCATTGCATTGATACAATTGCGTGATCTGGACATTAAATCTCAATATTTTGCCTCAATCTTCTATGAGAAGATAAAATGCATTTGGAAGGACAACCCTTTTATGGCCATTGATAATATATCTTTACTTTGTAAAACAGACACAACCTGGGGTTCTTTTACACTTTCTGATCAAGCTCGACTTATTATGTTCAGGCAGAAGACTAAAGCTACTTATTTTGCAGACAATCCTTGGCCTGCCTCAATTGTGAAATAGCATTTTGAAATGTTTCTTCCTGGCTTCCTAAAATTGATACACCACTTAGATCTGGTTGTTTTCCGGTTATCCTTAAAACAGGACATGATTCCTCTTTATTGAAAAAACCTGACCTGGACATACATTGTTTGTCCAATTACAGCCCAGTTACTTCCCTGCCATCCCTAGGTGCAGAAGGGTGTATCTACTCAGTTATATGAGTGGATACTCAATCAGAATCTTTTTGCACCATTTCAGTCTGGCGTACAAGTCTTGGATAATAAATATATCAGACTTTAGATGAGGGAGGTTCCTGCATGTTGGTTTTGTTAGATTTGTTCGCCGCATTCGACACGATCGATCATCACTTCTTCATTGATATTCTGCCATGACAAACAGGGATTGGATGCCTTGCTTTGGAGAAGTGTTGCTCCTTTTTACTAAACAGAAAACGTTCTGTTGTGTTGGTGAATGAATGCTCTGAATCGTTTCTAGTAGCCGTTGGGGAACTTAATGACTAAATATGGAGTTGATATGCATCACTATGCCGATGACACCCAGGTATATTTTAGAACTTCATCTGAGCTTGACCTGTAACAGTTACGTAATTGTTGAACAGAAATGGAATCCTGGATGTCTTCGCCTTTTTTTAAAGTAAATCCTTCAAAAACAGACTTTCTTTTATTTACTGGCTCCTCAAATCAAACATTACTCCATAGCTGGTTTAGTAAATCCAGGATAGTTTGTTCGTTAAAAGTTCCTATCTCTGTAACCTAATCGTTAGGTTTTTATATTGATGAAAAACGTTCCTGTACTGCTCATATTAACATGCTGGTTAAGTCTGCCAATGTTAAACTTTTTGCGCTAAAGGTTGTGACGTTACATTAAGAACTCCATTGTAGGATGATCTGGGATACCGGCTGAACCACGAATAAGCAATCATCCCGACTGAGGGCTTCTTGCAAATCATATTCTTTGAGCATTGAGGATTCAGTCCACTGTTGACACTACCCCTTTAGAAGCATTATAGGAGATTTATGCTGGAAGACATCTTCCACCTGACGATATCCTTAGGCTAAACAATATTCAAGCTATAACCTCATCCTGAAGAAGGTCGAGAAAGATCAGGGCAATTAAAAAGCCAATGTATAATTACCAAAACATATGTAGATATTGTGAAATAAGCGAAGTGCTATTTGACTATAATGCATACTCAGAAGAGATATAGATGTGAGGCATTGATTTATTGACAGGTCTTTTAGGTTGTTCAAATAATCCATGTTGTGTATAGAAGTGTGCATTGGATTTGTATGAATGGCAAGTTGAATGTATGGTGGAATGAATATTTTAATGTGTAATATTTAGAATGTATGTGATCTATGAGCAAATAGTGTTTAAAATTGTATATATCTTTTTGAATAAAAGTGTTTTTCGAAACTAGCGAGTTTAATTTGCTATGTAAGTTGTTTTTCCAGCCTCACCCACCCAGGTCCATTTTTCTATTGTCTGTATTTCAATATGTCTGACTGGTAACTTTGAGCTATTTTATAATGACTTGTGGCTTGTTAACTTCTTTTGTTACGCATTGCGGCAAGCTACTTTATTTTCAAAGAGTTAAGAGTAGGGGGTGCATTTAGATTACATTCCCCAGGGATGAGTTAGGCTGTATTTAGAGGGAAGGAAGGAAGGAAGGAAGGAAGGAAGGAAGGAAGGAAGGAAGGAAGGAAGGAAGGAAGGAAGGAAGGAAGGAAGGAAGGAAGGAAGGAAGGAAGGAAGGAAGGAAGGAAGGAAGGAAGGAAGGAAGGAAGGAAGGAAGGAAGGAAGGAAGGAAGGAAGGAAGGAAGGAAGGAAGGAAGGAAGGAAGAACTAGCACTCTATGAGGACTTTGCAAAGCAAATTGCATTACAACATCAGCCATAGGAATTCACTCTCTCCAACAATTGTTCATTCATTCAATTAAATGTAAATACATAAAGACTTAATGGTGTTAGCTTAATTTAACAGGGGGATGCTCTGTATCAGGTGAATAGTTCATGCAAGGTTGAATGAGACCATAACCAAGGTGAATGATTGTAGTGGGGTGAACCAAGGCACTATGCATGGTCTGGTGAATATTGGTGGGAATGCTAATTAATTAGGAAGATAAAGAGTGGACATTTGGATGGCATCTTTAACAGTCTCAATCTTCTCATTGATGAGAATTCCCAAGGAATAACACAACCACTCCCACTCAGGTTATTCCCAGGCGATCATCCTTTTGATGTGCACTCAACAAATGAGGCTCAAGGTTTACCTGCATTCATTTTTACAATATCTTTTTGTTAGAATTCTATGCATAAAGAAAGAGACATAAAAATCAAAACAATGCAAGAGAAGCCTCCCATAAAAAAGTATCCCCATTCTCCCTCACTTATGTTCCATCATAACCCCGGAAGATCTGCCTCGCTTTTCACTACGAAAAGGGGAAAAAAGGGGAACAAGAATCAAATCATATAATTTTGATATTTGGATAGATGAACCTCTCTGCCCTCTCAACCTCAATGGTACTGCCACTTACCTCATCATCAAAGGGACTCAAACATGTCCAATGCTCTCCATCTTTGTAGGCAGAGCAAGTTATGCTTATCATGACCATGATAGCCTAGAACGGACTTCCAATTCCTTAAGAGCACGTTATGTGATGTTGCAAAGTAATATGTCCAATAATTCCTGTACCAATTGTCCTTTTGTAGGAGGCTGCATCTTCTAGTAAATGGAAATAGTTTGTTTAGCTGCTGTAGACAGCATTGAAAATATTGTACAGTCTCCACTGTTCATATATTCTGCCTTGTTGGAGAGAAGTCCTTATATTAAGATTGCTTGGGCATATGGAATCGGAAACCCCATCATCATCTTCACCACTGTTAAAATCTCTTTCTAACAGATTCTCGACCCAGGACAGCTTAGGCTCTCTTACCTTAACAGCCCTTCAAATCCTAGCAAGCACTTAGACATCTTTGACTAACAACTAACACATCCAGCTGATCAAACACTATTACACGTATTCCTGTTAATCTCAAACATTCCTCACTTGGCCATGCACAAGATTACCTTGCTCATGCGTGCACTGCCATCAAATGTCAGAAGGTTTCCTAACTGTACATGTGACACCCAATGAGGTGTCTCTCTTTTAACCATGGGCAGGTAGCGTCAACCCAATGTGGTCACCCCAGCCTGTATTGTATGTACTCTTGCCCTGTTTTAGCACTTTGAAAGCGCACTCCCACAAGACAATGCTCTACAAAATTACCAAATAAAGCTAAAATAAATATGCTTTTCGACCAAATGTGCAGTTCAACCCTCCCCTCTGCACAAAATGTGGGTTGTTCAGGCAAACATTCAATGTTTTGTCAGTTTGATACTAATTATACATGATGTTATCGCAGGATTCCCTATACTGCAAGCAAATATTAAACTTGGGTATGTTTCATCTATACCGAAACACTTCTGTTCCACGTAAGGAATGTGAAAGGGGCTCCTTGTATAAGGGGGGAGGGCGGTAGGAGGTGCCTCTAATTCTACCTGTGAATCGTTTGAGACTCAGTGCAAACATTAAAGCAGGATGATATGACCCCATTCATCCCTACGGATAACATAAATCTCTCTGAACAGGACCCATTAACCAAACAGTTTTGCAGATGGCCTAGAATAGTTGAAACAGATAATTTCCTTAAAGATGCTCAGCCATTTTCCACAAGCTGGGCATTAAAGCATCTGTAAATGTAACGCTCACCTGATTCTCGCAGAGGCGCCGGTCTTGACTGGGCGACTACCGTATCTTCAAAGGTGATGTGTAGCACCCGGTTGGCTCTTTGGGCTGGACCTCTGTGCACTGTATGCCTGACGTGTAGAGTAAGATGTCTGCAGATAGAAAATATGGGCTTAATGAACTGGGGTTATTGGGGTGTCCCTATCTCTTTCCTCTTCTCCTCTCCTGTAGACCCCCAAAGGTTAACGCTCTCACCTTAGGTAAGTGAATGCCGAGCTCTCCATCTGCCTCGGGGCAGGGTGCTGTAACCAGTTTCTTCACTGGATAGGTAGCGCAGGCCTCTTGACTTCAGAGGACTGCTGTCCGTCGTTTACTGCACGAACGGTAAGTTTTGAGTCATTCAAATGTCTTTAAAGTCTTTAGTAATGATGTCTCTTGTTTTGCAGGGTTCCGGCAATGGCGGATGACGGGCTGAAGTGAGTTGAAGATGGAGCCCGTGTGATGAATAGAAGCGCCTGGAAGCACGTAAGTAAGCGCTTGTTGCCTGCTTCACGGTGTGCTCTAACTGTCTTTTTATTTTGCAGGTACGAGTTCGGAGCGGCTGCAGGGTGCCGAAATACCCACTGGATTAGATGTGGAAAGGAGTAATGGCACGTGAGTATTAAAGTTCCCCGATGTCTTTAAACGCACCTTGTTTTGTCTTTCAGATGCGGGATGCAGCGCCGAAGGCCTCCGGAGCGTGCGAAGAGATGGTAAGCTTTTGTCTTTCAGATGCCGGAATGCAGTGTGAAGACCTCCGGAGCGCACGAAGAGTAGGTAAGCCTTTGCCTTCCTTTGCCTTTCAGATGCCGGAATGCTAACCTGTTCTTTCTTGTCTTTATAGGTGTTGCTGAAGACTGGATTCAGGATGGTAAGCCTTTTTCCTTAGGCCCAGGACCGGATGCAGAAGACACGATGAGCGTTCTGCTGCAGAGGTTGCAGAATAACGCAAAGCAAGATTCATCCACCGGGTGTGGTTTAAATAGCCTCCTGTAGTGCTTAGGTGTCTCCTTCCACAGCCACGCCTAGGTAAGAAAAGAGTTCCTGGTAAGAAAAGAGTTCCTGCCTTCCAGAAGAGTTCCAGTGTTCTGAATCTAGGGAGTGGCTCCAGCCCCACCCAACAGGAAAAGTAGTTCCAAACAGAAGAGGATCAGAGGCTCAACTGGCAGGCAAGTAAGCAGCATGGTCTGCTGCAGGTAAGTCCACCCAAGCATTATGAGCCTGGCGCTTCCAGCGCTGGGACTGGGCATATTTATGAGCCTGGTGCCACTGGCGCCAGGACTGGGTCCAAAAGGTCCCAATTGGGACTGGTTGGCACTCGGAACCCGGGTTATGGATCTGCTTCCAAGGGAGTTGGGAAAACCCTGACCTTTTGGAAGCAGAGATCATGACAGTACCCCCCCTCAAGGCCCCTCCCAAACCGGGCTTCTCCGGGGGTTTTGGCTTGTCAGGAAATGTTCGATGAAATCTTTTGATTAGGCGAGGAGCGTGGACATATTCAGCAGGTTCCCAGGATCTCTCTTGGGGGCCGTAGCCTTTCCAGTCAATTAGGTAGAATAGTTTAGATTTGGAGATCTTGGAGTCTAGAATGCTTTTGACTTCAAACTCGAGTTCTCCATCAACTAGGATAGGTTTTGGAGATTTGGTTAGTCGGGTTTGAGGTTGCACGGGTTTTAATAGAGAGACGTGGAAGACCGGATGTATCTTCATGTGCGGGGGCAAGTCCAACTTGACCGCTACTGGGTTTACTATGGTAGTGATGGAATAGGGACCAAAGTATCTTGGGTTGAATGTGCGTGGCCCTTTTAGAGATAGATATTTGGTGGATAACCAGACTTGATCCCCTACTTGATAGTGAGGGGCTTCCTTCCGATGTTGATCTGCTCCTTTCTTGTATTGTTCTTTAGCCCTTTGAAGGTGAGAAACAGCTTCCTTAAAGGCTTGGGTGATTGTAGAATGCAGGTAGTCTACTGCTGGTGTTTCAAGATCTTGGAGGGGATCCAACTCCGAGGTTCGGGGGTGACTGCCGTACAAAAGAAAAAACGGGGTTTTCCCAGTTCCCGAATGGACAGAGTTATTGTAGGCATATTCGGCTATCCAAAGGATATCTTTCCAGGTTTTTTCAGTTTGTTGCAGCATGCAGCGTAAATACTGTTCCAGAGTTTGATTGGTCCTCTCGGTTTGTCCGTCGGTCTGAGGGTGGTGACTGGTCGATAGTCTCACATCAATTTGAGCCGACCGACAGCAACTTCGCCAAAAATGAGAAATAAATTGACTACCTCGATCCGAAATTAGAACCGAAGGAAAACCGTGCAGTCGGACGATGTTTTCGAGAAATTCTTGGGCCAGACTTGCTGCTGTTGGCAAGCCTTTGAGCGGAATGAAATGCGCCATCTTGGAGAATAAGTCCACGATTACTAGAATCGTATTGTATCCGGAGCATGGAGGTAGATCGGTGATGAAGTCCATAGAAAGCGTATGCCAAGGGCGAGGTGGGATGTCAATAGGGCGTAAGAGGCCGGCTGGTCTTTCCTTTTGACTCTTGTTTTGGGCGCATACTCCACATTATAAAGTCTCTGATATCTTTCTTCCAAGACGGCCACCAGAAGTAGCGCTTGATCTTTTCTGAGGTCTTGGCCATACCGGGATGACCTTCCATTAAAGAGTCGTGATAACAAGAGATTACCTTTTTCTGTAAATCTGTGCTGGGTAGGTATAATCGTTCTCGGAAATACAATAAGTTGTCCTTTACTGCAAAGTCCTTTCCCTGCAGATGCCAATTCTGTATGTCTGCTGGAGTTACAAGTTGCCTGGCTTTATCCTTAACTTCCTCTATGGATTCGGTGGCGATTACACCCAGAATTCTTTGTTCGGGAATGATTGGTACAGGTTTAGGGTTGATCAAGTGTTCTTCCACTCCCATCCGAGAAAGGGCATCAGCTTTACCGTTCTTTGTACCAGGTCGATAGGTAATTATGAAGTCAAACTCGGCAAAGAATAATGCCCAACGGAGTTGTCTAGAGGATTGGGCTTTTGCGGTTTTCAAATATTGCAGGTTTCGGTGATCCGTAATCACAGTAACGGTGTGTCCGGCCCCCAGCAGATAATGCCGCCAAGCCTTAAAGGCAGACTTGATAGCCAGAAGTTCCTTGTCAGTAATCGTGTAATTGATTTCAGGAGGCGAGAATTTGCGGGACCAAAATGCCACGGGATGCAACTGATTGGTTACCGGGTCCTTTTGTGATAGAACTGCCCCCATGGCAAGGCTTGAAGCATCAGTTTCCACGATGTAGGGGAGTTCGGGGCGAGGGTGTTTTAAGATTGGTGCAGAGATAAATTTAGTCTTCAAATCCTGGAAAGCTTGTTCCGCCTCGGTAGACCATTCAAAACGTTTGTTTTTCTTTAACAAGGCAGTGATGGGCTGGACTATTCGAGAGAATTCGGGGATAAACCTGCGATAAAAGTTAGCGAAGCCTAACATGCTTTGCACACCTTTTACGGAGGATGGTGATGGCCATTTGAGAACTGCATCGACCTTCTTTGAATCCATACACACTCCGCCAGGTGATAATATGAATCCCAAGAATTCAACTTCAGTCACGTTGAAAACACATTTTTCCAACTTAGCGAAAAGTTTGTGTTGACGCAATCTTTCGAGGACCATTTTCACGTGTTTCCGATGTTCAGATTCCGATGAAGAATAAACGAGGATGTCGTCAATGTAAACAACAACACATACATCTATGAGCTCTCTGAGGACATCGTTCATAAAATATTGAAAGGCGGCCGGGGCATTGCAAAGTCCGAAGGGCATGACCTGATATTCAAATAGCCCGTACTTGGTGCGGAAGGCTGTCTTCCATTCATCGCCCTCTTTTACTCGTACCAAGTGGTAAGCTCCTCTAAGATCCAGCTTTGTATATATGCATGCTTTTCTGACTTGGTCCAGGAGTTCAGGGATCAAAGGTAACGGATATCTATTCTTAACGGTGATCTGGTTCAGGGAGCGATAATCGATACAAGTTCTAAGGTCTCCTTCCTTTTTTGGAACGAAGAACAAAGCTGAAGAAGCAGGGGACTTGGAAGGACGAATAAACCCGTTTGCCAGGTATTGATCCAGGTATTGTCGAAGGTGAAGGTTCTCAGGCTCGGTGAGGGCATAAATTCTACTACAAGGAGGAGTAGATCCAGGTATCAGGTCTATCTGGCAGTCATAAGACCTATGAGGAGGTAGAGAGTTAGCCTGATCCTTCCGGAAAACATCTTGGTATTCTAGGTATTCGGGAGGTAACTGCGAAGTCTCTGAAGAAATTGCGGCCAGTGCAACACCAGGTGGAGGGTGACAAGTTGAGACACATTCTGGAAACTGGACCGTTCTTGCTCGCCAATCGATCAGAGGATTGTGTTTCTCTAACCAAGGTATTCCTAGAATAATCTGAAACTGAGGGGCCTTGATCACATCGAACACGATCTTCTCATGGTGTCCATCTTGACTTACTAGCGTCACCTCTTGAGTGGTATGCGTTACTGGCCCGGAGGCTATCTCCGTACCATCCACCGTAGTAATGACGTCCTTTACAGCCTTGGGACAAAGAGTTAGATTCATCCTCAAAACCATTTCATGATCCACATAATTGCCGATGGCACCGCTGTCGACGTAAGCTTCAATTGCATGTAATCGATCCGGATTATCAGGGCTAATGAGGACCATAGGTATCACGAAATGCGAGGTCACGGAACTGGTTTTCACGCTCGGCAAGAGGACCTCTATTTTTGTCGGGCGAGGTCGTTTCCCTGCTCAGAGTTTGTAACTTTGGTAACTGCAGCTCCTACTGCCTTCTTGGCAGGTTTCACCGGACAGTCTCGAAGAAAGTGCCCTGAGTTTCCGCAATATAGGCATAATTGCAACTGTTTCCTCCTTTCCCGCTCCCTTTGTGTTAGAGGACCTTTCTGACCCCCTATTTGCATGGGTTCCCCGGAGTCTACTCCTTTGGAAGGAGTTGGCGGTTTGGAAAGTACTCGAGCATCAAACTTGGAACAATCGGCCTTCCTGTTCTGCAGCCTGTGATCTATTTGAACGACCAAGTCTATATAATCCGAACAGTCTTGTGGGGGATTCACTACTTGGGCTAAAACGTCTTTGAGCTCTCCACGTAGACCTCTATAAAACAGCGTAATCCTTTTGTCCTCAGGCCATTGAGTTTCCACTATTAGTCTATTGAAAGATGCAATATAAGCCAAAAGGTCTTGATTACCCTGTCGCAACGAAAGAAGCTCATTGTCCAAGGCCTGCCCCTGGGAATGTCTTGCGAACAGTTTTTCCATATTAAGCTGAAAGGCTTGAAAATCATGGAGAACCGGATCATCTTGATTAACTAGAGGGATCGACCAGTCTGCCGCATTGCCACTAAGGTACGAAAGTACAAAAGCTACTTTAGCTTGATCAGTTGGAAAGGCTGCTGGCCGGCATAAGAAGTGCAACCGGCACTGATTGATAAATACTGCAAACCTCTTTGGGTCACCAGAAAATCGTTCGGGCGGAGCCAGAGGTACATTCCCAGGTAGGTTGATCTGCACTGGATTCATAGAGGCTGTTGAAGGAAGATTTGCCCCTGATGCGGGTAACGGGGTCTGTCCGGCTTGTGACTGTAGCACTTGTCTAGCAAGATTGTCTGTTCTCTCCTTGGAAATAATTAGTTCCCTTCTTAGAGCATTCGTTTCCTGACGAGCTGCATGCACTTCTGCCCTTAGTTCCCCAAGTAACCGGGCTAGGGGGTCAGTATCCGAGGTTTCCATAGCGCCTGGGCGAGAGTTTTGCGGTAGGCTTTGCGTTCTGTAATGCTCACCTGATTCTCGCAGGGGCGCCGGTCTTGACTGGGGTTAATGAACTGGGGTTATTGGGTTATTCCTCTTCTCCTCTCCTGTAGACCCCCAAAGGTTAACGCTCTCACCTTAGGTAAGTGAATGCCGAGCTCTCCATCTGCCTCGGGGCAGGGTGCTGTAACCAGTTTCTTCACTGGATAGGTAGCGCAGGCCTCTTGACTTCAGAGGACTTCTGTCCGTCGTTTACTGCACGAACGGTAAGTTTCGAGTCATTCAAATGTCTTTAAAGTCTTTAGTAATGATGTCTCTTGTTTTGCAGGGTTCCGGCGATGGCGGATGACGGGCTGAAGTGAGTTGAAGATGGAGCCCGTGTGATGAATAGAAGCGCCTGGAAGCACGTAAGTAAGCGCTTGTTGCCTGCTTCACGGTGTGCTCTAACTGTCTTTTTATTTTGCAGGTACGAGTTCGGAGCGGCTGCAGGGTGCCGAAATACCCACTGGATTAGATGTGGAAAGGAGTAATGGCACGTGAGTATTAAAGTTCCCCGATGTCTTTAAACGCACCTTGTTTTGTCTTTCAGATGCGGGATGCAGCGCCGAAGGCCTCCGGAGCGTGCGAAGAGATGGTAAGCTTTTGTCTTTCAGATGCCGGAATGCAGTGTGAAGACCTCCGGAGCGCACGAAGAGTAGGTAAGCCTTTGCCTTCCTTTGCCTTTCAGATGCCGGAATGCTAACCTGTTCTTTCTTGTCTTTATAGGTGTTGCTGAAGACTGGATTCAGGATGGTAAGCCTTTTTCCTTAGGCCCAGGACCGGATGCAGAAGACACGATGAGCGTTCTGCTGCAGAGGTTGCAGAATAACGCAAAGCAAGATTCATCCACCGGGTGTGGTTTAAATAGCCTCCTGTAGTGCTTAGGTGTCTCCTTCCACAGCCACGCCTAGGTAAGAAAAGAGTTCCTGGTAAGAAAAGAGTTCCTGCCTTCCAGAAGAGTTCCAGTGTTCTGAATCTAGGGAGTGGCTCCAGCCCCACCCAACAGGAAAAGTAGTTCCAAACAGAAGAGGATCAGAGGCTCAACTGGCAGGCAAGTAAGCAGCATGGTCTGCTGCAGGTAAGTCCACCCAAGCATTATGAGCCCGGCGCTTCCAGCGCTGGGACTGGGCATATTTATGAGCCTGGTGCCACTGGCGCCAGGACTGGGTCCAAAAGGTCCCAATTGGGACTGGTTGGCACTCGGAACCCGGGTTATGGATCTGCTTCCAAGGGAGTTGGGAAAACCCTGACCTTTTGGAAGCAGAGATCATGACAGTAAATGGGACCCATAGTGTTGGAATTTTTCCTGCTTTGGGCAAAATAGAAAGTCCCCTTGCTGGGGACTGTGGTAAGTAAGACCAGTTTTTGTCATTTGACACTTCTTTATTCAAACAATAAGAATACATGCCTTACTATCCCTAACCTCATGTGCTCGTCATCTGTAGTTAAGTCCAAAAGTAAATAGTCTTTCCTCTGTCTAACTCTAAGCTATTCTGTCCCTGCCACTATGCAAAAAACAAGAAAAAGCCAGGAGAATGACTGCCTTCTCCTGGAATGGCTTCTTCAGCTTCAGAAGAATGAAAGTCTAGGAGAATGATTCCCTTCTCCTAGATGATGTTCCTCAGTTTTAATATGTTATTCTCAGATATTGTTGAGCTATATCTTTAAGTAAACAATGCTGTTCCTGTAGGGGACTTTTCCAGTCTCTCTTTTTCACGTGCTTGCTTTCATGTTAGTCCTTTCTTCTTTTGCCTTCTGTATTTTAGGAATGCTAAGCAAAAGTTTCTATTCAGTGTCTCTGAAAGTCCTTATTTTCCTAGTTCCAACTGGGAGAATGAATCACTCTTCGTTTTCTCCTTACTCTTAATATTACTGTTTCTTCAGATCGATTTAGCTGCATCACGGAATCTGACCCCCGAGATATAGGGCAATCTAAATCTGACCATCTTACTTTCTTATCCATTGACAAACACCCTTCAGGCCCACATATATTGCCTTATTCCCCATAAGCGCACTCTCTATCTTCATCTGACAACTATTGTCCCCAGCTTGTCTCTCTCTTGGTCATTTTTGTTCAGAATCAGTCTATCTAAAGACAGCCCCTTTGGTTCAAAACTACATGAGGCCACTACCTTATCGTACAGCTGCGTACTCTCAAGTCGATCATTTTTACCCTTCCCCTGCAATACTTTCTGGGACTTCATGTCATGATATACTTTATCGATTGCCTCTCTAATGCTTCTAGACTCAAACTCATCCTCCAGATTTGCTCTGGACTGTCCTGCTATCGGCTCATGTGTCGGGAAGAATTGTTCTATGTCCTCCCATGACACTACTGGATTAGGATCCATTACCCCCTTTTCCATGCGATCAAGATTGCATGCTCTCTGCCTTCTCTTTTCTCCATTTCATTGTCAAATTGTCTTTGCTTCCTTGCTTCCTCCCTTACCCTGTCTTCGTATTTCTTCATCTCTGCATATTTGCATTCTTCTATCCCTTCATTTCTGTTCTTCCTCTTCCCTTCTTTTCCTTTCTAGTCTTTCTTGTTTTTCGATCGCCTTCTCCCTATTATCATATTTTCTCTGCACATCTGCTCTTTCCTGTTTTCTCAGTTGCTCCTCTTGGCACAACTCTTCCCGTCTCTGTCTATCCTTTCTTTTTGTTCTATCGTCTTTCAATCTTTCCTCTCTTTCTTCATCCTTTTTATCCTTATCCTCTTGATCTTCCCTTTGCCTTATGTCCATCGAGTTTGAGCAAAATCTAACCACCGATCCATTTGTGCTGTATAAGCACTAGCTCATCAGTTTTATCTTTTTCTCCTTTCCATCTCTTTATTTCTCGGTCTATAACTAAAGATGTACTTGGTTGATCACTTTTCTCCTTGTCGCGTCTCTACTTGTCCCTTGGGACCTTAGTGATGAAATCTCTCTCAGTATTTTTCTCCAGGCCCTCGTCGCTGCTTTGCGCAGGTGACTCATATGCCAGGTTGCTAGATCCTGTTACTGCCTTGAGCTCCCTCAGTGGGTACAGCCCTTCATCTTTTTTACTATCACTGTCTACATCACACGTGGCGGGTGGAGCAGAAGGCTCTTCACCCCCCTCTGTGCATACATTAAGTATCCAATCTACAGGAGGCGGATATTCTGTCTCCTCCTGGTACATTGTCCATAACTCTAAGCTCGCTACTCGTTTATCTAAACCTTTCCCCATATATGCAGCATGCAAATATGTCATCATGTGCTGCAAGACTGCCTTCGATAGCGATCCCCCTTGTGGCCACGGCATGAAAATTTTGTCTGTGGTTCCTTTAACCCATTCCGCGCTATACTGTCTAAGCTTGGGTCTGTGTTTTGGCATTTGCTTGCAAAGGTGTACAAGCGGAGTAATATCCTCCATTTTGGCACATCACTCTTTGACCATCAATACTCACCATTTACTCTTTGCAAATAATGCCAATACTTTTTAATACAATCAAAATAATATGAGCGAGCACCAATCGTCGCAGGCTCAAAACCTTTTATAATTTTGCTTTTTACTTTAATCTGCTAAAAATATCATCAACTCAAGCTCATTAAATATACACTTAGTCCTTAACAACTCTCGCATTTTGCATCAACTTTGTTTTACCTTTTCATAATTTTTTATATAATCACATAAAACAAACAGATGGACAAACACACTTGGCTGGCCACATATACTCTAGTCTTCTCTCATAAGACTGATTCTGCCCCTAAAAGTACCCCACATGGAGTGTGAACAGCCCTCCTTAGGTTAATCTTTAATCAAACCCATCTCCTACGTCTTCCACTATGGGATTTTAGGTGCTGTTCCTTCTGTTACATTCTTTAAAACACAGGTACTATGCATACTCTTTATCGTGGCTCCTCCTCACAGTATTTCTTAAATTGCTTGACCTCCCCTCAAGTCAATTCTTATTTAAGACCACCTCACTCCGTTACTCATTTTCCCTTTTATCACTTTCTTCACCCACTGCCCATACACTCTTATGCCACCTCGCTCAGTTTTTCTACTCACCATTCAAATATTTTAACTTCTGAATCTCGGGATCGTACGCCTCCTCAGTGGCCTCTTCACCTTTCCATTCGTTCAGCTTTCTGTAGATGCCAGGAGGGGTTTCTGCATGAAAACAAGGGGACCAGTCTAACCTGGCTTGAAAGACTTTGCGTTATTTGAAAAACCACTATATACAGGGAGCCGCACGTCCTTTCAGTCGAATGGCATTGGTCGTGTGATATTTCTGGGACCTCAAGAGCTTACTCAGGTCAATGGATTATCAAACCATCAAATCTCTGCTACCACGTGAACTGGATCTCCTGGCCCTTTAAGATGAGATAGCAATACCCTTGCGATAGATGGGGATGCAGAATGCATTCAAAAATCAATAATGAAACAACTCAGGTAGTTGGCAAAAAGATAACTGTTTTACTCTGAATTATCTAAAATAGAGAGTACAATGGACATCAGCAGACGTCTCTCCTCACGATCTCAAAGCATTTCACAAAAAATCACATTTGTATAGTAAATATTCATCATTGATGATGTTAACCTGTGGTTCACTAACGTCATCCTACGTGGCCAAACTTAAAAACCTATGGGGAATGTGATAGGGTCTAAACAGATCATCTAGGTATACAATCCATACTTGTTTGGGCAGTGAAATAAAGTGATAGGCTTCTTAACATCAGGTGGGGCAACTAAACCCTTCCCTAAAATATGTCACTATGAACGTCACTAAATATATGACGTCTAATTGACTACATAACTATAGGACTCTTGATCATGCAGTCCTCTATCATTGGTTACTTTCTAACCTCCGTCACTACCTTCCCAACCTACGTTAGCAGCATGCAGGCTGAGCGTCCAGGTGCAGATAAGCGAGTCTTCCCACCAATTAGCATGACCAGCCATCATCGCCTCAGTGGTCTGCCGTCAATTAGAGCTTTGAACTTGTCCGTGGAAATGTTCCTTGCTACTGAAGAATTCAGGGGAGTTAAGGAACACTCCACCCTCGTGTCTAAGTGTGACCATCATGCTCATCCAACTTCTTCTCCTCACATGACGAAAGACCACGAAATTGAGTTTTCAGTGTATTTAGATGCTATTTTCTAATAGACCTCTGACGTCTTCTTGGTTCTGCCATGCCTTCTGAACGGGAGCTTTGTTCTTTCACACGATTTGTATCCAATGTCAGCTCTCCCCAGTCTGATAAGGCCTTGGCTTCTTGGCTCAGCCAACCTAACCTTTCTGAGTTTGCCTATAATTCACTTGTTTTCTGACTGTGACAAAATGAAAAAGCAACCTTCCTTCTTTTGCTCAGCACTGCTATTGTACGTAGTGGGAACATCCATCTTTTACTGACTCCAATTTATATATATATGTACATGCTGATGCCTGCCCTACTCTATTCATTATAAAGCTAGCCTCATGGAAACTTCATCTGCTTGCGTTTCTTTGCATATTTACACGTGTGAAGTAACTCGATATCTTCATTTTTTTATAGCATAAGTCTCTTCATCTTGAGCCCAAGATGTCACTTATCTTTGAGACTTTCTTGATGCCTTTATATAATTGCCTGCATTCACTGGTCTCTGCATCTCTTCTCTATGCGTCAGTTTTGCTCTGTATGACGTCATTATCTTTCTTCGTTTATTCAGTTGTCCTGCTTTCTTCCAGACTATCCCTCGGACAGCCATCATACTGTCTCATATGCGGGTATGGTTGCCTCAATGGGAACCTTGCTTCCAGAATTCTCCTTGGTATCTGTAATTCAAATGGTTTTGTACACGTGTCATATTCTGGTTTCCAGCAGATAGGCAAAATGGGCGAAGGGATTGAGGTGGGGGCGCTTAGCTCCTTCTCTACAGTGTGTTTATACAAGAACACATATTTTGGAAGCAAATATGCACAGTTCAGAACACAAAAGGCAAGAACTTATTTCTGTTAACCAACACTGAGGGAAGGCAAAGTTTGCATTCCTATTTAAGAATAACACTGATTGCATTTCCAGAAGGCAAAACAAGATGATCCTCGCTTGAGAAATTATAGAGTATTCAAGTACGCATGTGTTAGTTATGAAAATTATATAAGCAGACAAAAGTAATTACAATACTTTGAGGCATAATGCTGGACCATCTGGGAGCTAAAATAGTATACAGTGATTTTATGAAATCAAAGCTAACTATAAACTTGCACAAATTCAGCCTCAATGGGAACCTAGCTTCACATTTGTGATGTCATCTTTGATGCCCTAGTCCTAGCAGTGCACAGTGGTGGTGGGAGTTATGGTTGCTTACCTTATCATTACTGGCAAATTTCTGAGGTTTTTCTGTTTTAATTGTGATATGATATATGATATGGCATTTATAGCACGCCTATACACAAGTGTTTCAAGGCGCGACGAGGCATGGGGGGGAACAAGGGGAGACAGAAAACGATCCTACTAGGCCAGGTGTCATTCAGATCGCGCAAGTGCAAGGGTAGAGGGGAAGGGAAAAGTGCAAGGGGGAAAGGGAGAGGGGAAAGTGCAGTACAGGGTTAATAGCATACAGGATAAATAATATGGGCTAGCTGGTGGCAAGTGCAAGGTAAGTGCAGACAAGTGCTGGGAAGGGGGCTGTAGGGATACAGACACAGTCCCGTAGTGCAGGAGTTGCCAGGGAGGCAGTGCAGGGGAGAGTGGCTGGGCCAAGGACCGAGAACGGTGAGTGCCCAGTTGCAGATTCAGTGCAGCTTGAGTAATTTTAGCAGGGGAGAGTGGGAGAGAAAGCGGAGGCAAAGAGGAAGGTTTTGAGGTGCTTCCGGAACCGGAGGTGGTTCTCCTCAAGTTTCAGGGAGGCAGGAAGGCTGTTCCAGAGGGAGGCCCCTGCAGCGGAGAGAGATCTGCCCCCAACTCGCTGTTTGGAGAAGCGGCTGACCCTGAAGGAGTTGGAGGCGGATGTGCAAAGAGCTCGAGAAGGAAGATATTTAGCAAGAGAGAGTTGAAGGTATTTTGGCCCAAGACCCCAGAGGACCTTGTGGACAATGCAGAGGGTTTTGAACTTGATCCTCGCAGTCACTGGGAGCCAGTGTAGTGATTTCAGTCCTGGAGAGATCCGGTCCCTGGGCTTGAGGCCAAGGACAAGTCTCGCAGTCCTGTTCTGGATGAGTTGCAAGGGGCGGAGGGTAGAGGCAGGCAGATTTAGATAGAGGCTGTTACAGTAGTCCAGCTTGGAGAGAACCAGGGCTCTAGAGACAGTGAGCTTCTGTGGGAAGGAGAGGAAAGGAAGGATACCTCTAAGGAGGTGTAGCTGGTAGTGTGACTTCTTAGTGACGTCGGATATGTGAGGAGAGAAGGAGAGTGTGGAGTCGAAGATTAACTCGAGGTTTTTTGCCTTGCAGGTAGGAGCGGGAAGAGGGCCAAGAGAGGCCGGCCATAGAGCTGCAGGCAAGGAGGGAGTGGGTGTGCTGATGAGTAGGATCTCAGTCTTACTGGGATTAAGGCAGAGGTCATTGGCGGCACATCATTCCTGGATTGCAGAAAGACAGTCAGAGATGAGAGAAGGAGAAGAGGAGGCCGAGGGTAGCCTGAAAATGAGCTGGGTATCATCCGCATAGCAAACCTAAGCGGATGATACCTAAGAGCGGCGATGCAGTGGGCGAGAAGTGCCATATATTGGTTGAAAAGCCAGGGAGAGAGGTTAGATCCCTGGGGGACACCACAGGTAGAGCAAAAGATGTCAGAGATGAAAGACCTCAGTTGGACCTGGGAGGGTCGATTGGAGAGGAAAGAGGTCAGCCACGCCAGAGCCTGACCAGTGTTATCACAGAGACGGATGACAGTATCAAAGGCAGAAGAGAGATCAAGCAGAATGAGAACACATGGAGTGTTAGAGTCAAGGTTCGAGAGCAGGTCCTCACGGATGTTCAGGAGAGCAGTTATCGTGCTTCTGGCAGCTCTGAAGCCAGACTGATGGTCATGAAGACTACCAACAGGCTCAGCATGGAGATTAAGCTGGGAGATGGCCAGTTTCTCCAGGAGCTTGCCCAGGAAGGGAGTGATAGAGATTGGGCGATAGTTCGCTGGGCAGGAGGGATCGGAAGAGGGTTTCTTAAGAAGGGGGTGCACAAGGGAATGCTTGAGAGGGGATGGGAAGACTCCAGAGGCGAAGGAGTGATTGTAACCATAACGTCCCTTTAACCAAGTTTTGTCATTCCATTTTATAGGTTTTTATTAGTGAAACTTAACCATAACGTCCCTTTAACAAAGTTATTTCAGAGCATTTCATGGGTTTTTACCAGGGCATGCTATTTCCCTACAACTTACTAATATCATACTTACCCACAATATAGCAACATTTTAGTCCAATTACAAAGTTTCACGTTAAAACTCTGCCATTTCCCACCTTCTAACATCATTTTAACACTTCTGTAATATCTGTGCAACTTTGTCTACTGTTTTTGCATCTGTCGATGTCTGCGAACGTCTGACGTCATTGCAGACCTTCCGGACAGTGTCACGTGACCATGCGCTAGCGCGCGACATGATGATATGGCTGCGAACGCGTCCGCACTTCACAATCGGGTCTTTGCTTCGAGGACAATTCTGAACTGATCTAGGAACTTTCAAGCTCAGAATTTACCATTGCACAGCTCCTACACCTATTCTTACTTATTATCCATTAACAATCTAGTACAAAGCACATACTTGGAAGAATATTAGCAAAATGTTATTTATCTTATAAATTGCATCAGCTATTGCCATCCCCTCCACAAGAGCCACCAGCACCACCAGCTGGAGGACCTACACAACACAAGAAGTGCAGTACTTCTAAAGACAATGTAGAGGAACAAGAAGATGAGGTAAAGGAAGTGCCTACCTCTAGCACCCAGAGAGAAGGATGGGTGTGGCAGTTCTTTACCACTGTTGGGAATGTGTCAAAGGCTAAAGCTACCAAAGTTAAATGCAATGAGTACAACTTTATAATCAGTCGTGGACTACCTGGACAGTACTCCTACGGGACGTCCTCCATACAGTGCCACACCAAATCCGACCACCAAAATGCTCTCAGAAAGGTTGTTTCTTTCTTAGCAAGTAGTAGGCTGTCTTCCTCCACCTCATCTTCCTCAACCAATACTGTAACCACACAGCCTACTTCTGTGGGACACAGAATCCCACCAGCTACCTGGCAATCAATAAAAGGGGCTGTTGATCCATATCTTTCGAAGTGCTTTTGAAGCTGTAATCAAGGATCATTAGAAACACTGCACCCTACCTTAGAAGTAACGCACGCGCAACATATTCCCCTGTCCACCTGCCCCTCCATATTAGTGCTTGGTGCCTCTTCCCTCATTTCTCTGGCCACCTTATGTTCTAACCTCTCCTGCAAAAAGAAATACATCAAAAAACAACAAAAGAAAGGTTCCTTTAGGAACCACCTTTCACAGTTAAAAAGCAGAACTAAAAAAAACATATAGACTCCATCTACTTTACATTTCTCAGTAAAGTACATAGACTCAATAAGATTTTCCAACACTTCCATTAGCATTTTGTGTTATGCTAATGGGGATAAAGTGGCGTTCATCCCCCGTTCCAGTCCCTGGAACAGCCCACCAGCACAAGTTATTGGCCCAAGCAAAGCGAGGGCAGATAATGAGTTCTCTGGGCCTTTATCCTAAAAAAAAAAAAAAGGATTTTCCTTCCTACACCGGGACGCCTGCCGCGTCCCACTGTCGGAAGGAAAATCCTTTTCCAAGATGGCCACTATGGAAAGGGAAGGTTGGGGCTCCATACAGAGCCCCTCTTCCCTTTCCATGGCAGCCTGAAAACCTATGACCATATTACCGCAAGCAAATGTATTTTTCCCTTTCAAACCTATCCCACTTTCGAAATAACATTACCACATAGCCGGTCCCAGGTGGACATAGCCACTTTAACCCCATTTGTTGTTCCTCGTGGTCATGGCCAGCAGCCAGATTGTCCGGGTCATGACCTTATGCCATGAGCCAGACAATCTGGCCACTGCCCATGGCCACAGGCTATACCTCAGTCACCAAAGGTATATCACTATTTTTTAACCTACTTGTCAAAAAATACACTGTTTTGTTGGTTTCTAATGGCCAAATCCGATCCCATCCTCATCACCCCCACTTCCCCAGAGATTGTTTGATGAGTTTGACAAGTGCAATGTTGTGTTTTTAATAGGTTTTTACCACGATGTCCGCGGGTAGCGGCGGATGTCCGTGAATCCAACATGGCGGGCGTTTCCAAAGATCTGATGCATTTCACGCTTTTCACCATCCAATCAGCTGGCGTGCCCAATGTCCGCGGACCTCATGTCGCCTTCTGAACCAATCAGAGGCCCGCCTGCAGACCGAACAGGGAAGTGAGTCCGCAGACAGAACCCAGATATCACAAATTATATTTTACCTACTTTTGGACCCTTTTTAATAAAACCACTGGATTGATGTACACCAAATACATAAGCACACTTTTGGGACCAAGCCGCTGCTCCTGCCTCAAATTTGGTACAAATCCATCCAGCGGTTTGGGCTGTAGATGTGAGAAAAACATTTTTTCCATTACGTCTATTGAAAAAAAAGAAATGTTGGGTTCCCCCCACACCTTTGTCCCCCATTGATGAAATTTCACCAAACTTATCAGAATAATGTAGAGGGGGCCATATACTTTTTTTGCAAAGTTTGGTAAGGATTTGCCTGGGGGAAGCAAAGTTATAAGCTGCCCAGAAGGTGCTCTTCCTATGAGATGAGCACATTTACCATAACTACAGGCCCTCTAATTCAAGGAAATAACATTAGTTGCAGGGACATTAAGGTGAGAACCTAAGGCAACAAACCCCTGAAATTCAGCTAATGCCACTGTAACTTCTTGCCCCCTTTTGCACAGCCTATGACCACAATGATGACATCACAGATCACATCACTGATGACATCACTAATTACATTACAACAGTAACTGGCATTAAGCATGGCCTTCACCCATGGTCATAATGTTTTTAGGCAATGCACAGTGAGAATACATTATTTGCCATGGAGCACACACTTTGATTAAGCAGCGTGCTCCAAGCGTTACACCCATTTCCTGCACCATCATTTGGGTGTGGCCCAATTTGGCTCGGCCATTCAGCAGCAGCACCCATTTAGGTTTGCACTTTTTGGCGCAAAAGCCATTCTGGCTCTGTTATTTTGGTACAAGGGATGTTTTTACGTGCCTGACATTGCAGCTACATCTAAACACCCTCATGACAAATAAGATCACAGGACTGCACTGCAACAAACCTCGCCACCACCCAGCTGTGTTGCTTTTCTTTTAATTAAATTTAATTAGTTAAATAAAAAAATAAAAACATACAGCCTTGAACTCTGGTCTGCCACAGTTTAAGGCCCAGCATTTAAACACAAAGCCACAACAGCTTTGTGTTTCATGGGACATACATTTCATACTTAGCCTAGAATGTTATATGTTCAATGATAAAAGGCTAGGTATAAAACTTGTGAGAATTCAAACAATAACATCATTGTAGCATAATGGTTAGGTGCTGCATCGCAAACTTCTTCAGTCCAGGGTTCTCTGATTTCAGCCTAAATGTGATTTTGTTTTGTCTTTTCTGTTTTATAATGTTGCCCAGAGATGGTGTAGTTCTCTTTTTGAATATATTTGCAGTGTAAGGGGGAATGTGTGGTGTGAGGGTGTGCATGTCATCTTAGAATGTGTGCATGCAATATGTGTATGTTTGATGTGAGTGTGTGTGTGTGTGTGTACATGGTTTGATGTTTTTGTGAGGGATTGTGCATGCACAGTGCATTTGCTCCATGAAGTGGAGTGTTAGTGTGTGTGCATGTGTGTGCACCCGTGTATGTATGTGAGCATTGTGACACGTAGAGTGTGAGTTTTCAGTGCCAGTTTTTTTTGTGTGTGTGGGTGCGTGTGTGTGCATATATCCATGTAATTTTGAAGATTTCCATTAAGTTCTTGTTTATTGTGTTGCATTTTGTGACTTGTAGTTTTGTTTTGTCCATCAAGTGTCCTGTACTACAAGTCCAAATATGCAAAGTAAAAAGGAAATCTGAATGATCATCTTACAAATAACAGGGGACGTGGGACATATAACAATATATTCAGGACATGTAACTTATCTATATTCATGATTTCTCCTGCACCTCTATTTGTTTGGGTTGAATGGCAGTCGGTGGTCTGTAAGTTATTGAAGGAGGAGGTACGTAGTGTAGAATCAGGGGATGGAGAAAAAAGTAAAATATGTTTTTTTCAGCTGGGGAAAGTAAGAATAAGGGGCTGGATAGTAGTGATTAATACTAAATGTAGTGCAATATATTAAGGGAATAATGGGACTGTGTGCCAAGCCCCTCCCTTGAGCTGCAAAGAAAGTTTTGTTTGCGCTGGCTCACGTGCAATGGAAGACGCACAACTATTATTAACCCATTGGTAGTGCAGCTGAAAAGACCTTCTCAAAATCATGCAGCGATTGGGTGAACGTTTCCATGAAGGAGACTACATGGATCAAAGGCATGCCTGTTAGACTGCATAGTCCAGAATACAGAATGTCCACCAAAAATATAATGTTTTAAAAAAATAATAATAAGTCTTCAACCCTGGTCTGACAGAGTTCAAGGACCAGCATTCAACCACTACGCCACAATGGCTTAGTGCGTCAAGGTGCATACATTTCATACTTAGACGACAATTTAATTTGTCCAATTGTAAAAGGGTAAGTATGAAACTTGTGAGATTTCAAACAAGCATAACGGTTAAGTGCTGCTTCTAGGGCTTCTGCAGGCCAGGATTTTCAAAGGCAACTTTCAGCATAATTGTATTTTTATTTTGTTTTTTCAGTTTTTAATGTTGCCCAGAGACAGTGTAATACATGTTCCATTCTGTTTTATAATGTTGCAGTAAATAAATGTGTTTCACGTTTAATCCATATTAAAAAATGCAAAGTGCCTGCAGGTTCATGCAGCGCCAATTGTCACCTCTCTCGCCAAACATTCTTGCGCTGAGAGGTCCCTGCGCCCAACTGGCTGTGTCTAACTAGGCGCGGCCAAACGGGACCTGTGGCGAAGCGGTCGCGCCATAACAGCGTGTGCCTAACTGGCTGTGTCGAAATGTTCTGTCCCGTGCTTCAAGCCCCTTGTTTTATGGCCTGTCTCTTGGTGACTGCTGTGATACATCGCGCAATCCCAACTAACCACATTTAAACAGCACGGAAATGGGGGAAAAAGGACTGGCTACAAGAATAATATATGCCCAGGTACTTTCTACACCCATAGCGAAAATCAAAAGCTGGCACCCATAAATATATGCACAGTACTGCTTAGCTTCAAAGTGTGGAAGGGGCCAGCCCCCTCAGACCATGTTGCTCTAAGTAGTCTTGTAAAGTTGCATCAATTATTAGGCACCATGCCTTAGGGGACTGGCCTTTTCCCCACTTTGAAGCTAAGCAGGTTCGCTCCTTGTTACTGCATAGATGGGAGACTCGGATCAACAGTTATTTTTCACCCTCGATGTCACTATAGCTATAAAAATATCTATTTTTCATATTATGTATAAAAGATTGCAAGCTTTGAGAACTCCCAATGTTTTAATTAATGTACCTGTGTGATTAAATTATTTGCAGAGGATCACACACTTTGGTTAAGCAGCATGCTACAAGCCCCTTGTTTTATGGCCAGTCTCTTGGGGACTATTGTGATACATCGCACAACCCCAGTGACACCTCATTTAAGCAGCACAGAAAAGGGAAAAAATGATTAGCTGCAAGAATCACATATGCTCAGCTACTTTTGCCCCCATAGGGAAAATCAAAAGCTGGCAGCCATGAATATATGCAAAACAAACATCAATAGGAGCACCCCATGTTAGCGAACAGTTACACTTAATGGTAAAGCACGTGTAATTTAAACACTTTGGGTGCTGGGGAGGAATACAGACCCTGACACGGAGTCTGAAAACTATATGCAAAGAGAAGTGTCTAACTCTAGAGACACTACCATCCCCTGCACACCATTAAAGCTGAGAAAATCAGTCAAAGAGATTTATAGAAGTTCAACAACATAATTTTATACTTCTGAATCATATAAATGTCACAAACAAAATTACTTGTTAAATCATACACATCATACTTAACAAAAAAACAAAATATCATGAACAATGGCCGTCCTGAAAATAACAAATAGAAGCTTGATGGAGCAATAATTCCAAGCTCAACGTGTTTCAGGGTAGCGACCCCTTCTTCAGGAGCAAAAATAACTGAAAGAACATATGTGGAAAAAACCATTCAGCATTTTTGTAGTTTCACAATGTAATTCAAGTTATCAGAAAGACATAAAAATACAATGTATCATCAGTACAATCTCTAGATAAAAACAACAAGATTAACCCAGAGACAACACCAAGTGGTGTCCCCAATGAGCAGTTTACATAAATCAGGAAAACAACATACTCAGGTATGGAGATTACAAAAGTACCAATCCGTCTAAGTCATCACAATATCCACAGTGTCTATATTGTATTGTGGATAAATTCTCAAGATGAGGCTCCAAAATAAAACTGCAAGAGTATAAGTGATAAAGACTGTTCAAATAACTAGAGGATGAAATGATACCGGAACTTTAATGGGATGTATATTTGATGTTCGTCTACTGGGGATGGCCGGGATTCACTTGTGTGTGGAAGCCAGGAATTCATGCAGGAAAAGCATATAGCGAGCACCCTCAAGCCAATGTCCTAGGCTATTAAATCAAGTCCATGATGGATCTACAAATAAGTATAACTACATTACACTGACTGTCTCTCCCATAAAGTATTGTAACCAGGTACAAATTTGGTAAAGTAATGGTGCTTACCTAATGTCTGGCATAACAAGTGAGACGACCATATGGATGGTTTTCGCTTTAGGAGTAGAATAGAGGGAAGATACCCCGCCTAGAATGGAGGGGGGATCGTAATACTGATATGCGTCTGAGAACTCAATGAAAAATAAACATAAATAGATATTAGAGACCAACTCCAATGTGTGCAAGGAGGTCATATCTCAGTAATCACAGTGTGAACTCAACCTATCTGGTCTCTGGTGGAGAACCGGTATAGATGCTCAAGAAACAGTATACATATAGGTACAGTGGAGTATGGGAATACATTTAAAAAGATTACCTAGCATACTCAAAGTGTGGCTAGGCAAAAGATGCCAGGTCACTATACGTTAAATGTTGGAAACCCGGGCTGTGAGGGTAACACCCTCTCAGCACCTACTGTAATCTCGGTGCTCAGCACAATTTAAGATGTGCTGCAAGATAAAAAATAACAAAATGCAATCAGTCCAGGTCTGTATCTCAAGAGGTAGCCACTATACAGAGTGCAGATTAGCAGTGATAAAATAGAAAGAAGTAACCATCCAAAACCGTAGCTGGACCTGGATAAAGTCCAAAAGCATACAAAAAAAACACCTGTGTGCGGGTGAAGAATATAGTCACTTTTGACTATATTATTACAATGACTGCATGTTAAGCAAGGGAATGTCCCCTTCTTCTTAGAGGCCAATACTGCTTGATCCTGTCTAGGACCTCTTTCTGCTTTAACAAATCTGTCTCTAAAGTTAGTACCGCGCTTGTAGACCATCATTGGGGGTCGTGGTGCAAAAGGAACCAATGTTTTGAA
This sequence comes from Ambystoma mexicanum, assembly GCF_040938575.1. NCBI lineage: Eukaryota > Metazoa > Chordata > Amphibia > Caudata > Ambystomatidae > Ambystoma > Ambystoma mexicanum. Next base: position 1,035,473,473 of record NC_090933.1, on the reverse strand, counting down.
AGATCCTTTTGATGTGAAAGCTTTGCCTAGAGTATTTCGAGATGTGTAAAATTGAACAATAAAGGATTGGTTGTAGTCAGGAGCTCTTAAGACTGGAGCTTGACAAAGGCCTTGCTTAAGTCCTTCAAAAGCCTTAGTGTACTTCTCATTCCACCTGACCTTCTTGGGGAATTTGGATGAGTAAATCCCATTCAAGGGAGAAGCTATGCTCTCATAGTTCTCAATGAAGTTCCTATAGTAACCTGTGAGACCTAGAAAGGCTCTCACTTGGGTTTGAGTAGTAGCGGTGGCCCAGTCTTGTACAGCCTGTGCTTTGCTAGGCAATGGCCTTATTTCACCTCCTCCTACCTCATGTCCAAGGTAGACCACTTTACTCTGACCTATTTGACATTTACATGCCTTTATGGTCAGATTGGCCTGCTCAATAGCCTGCAATACATGTCCTAAGTGGTCAATATGTTCCTTCCAAGTAGGGATGAACACTACAATCTCATCCAAGTAGGCCATGCAGATTTACTCCATCCCATTCATAACATGATTTACCAACCTTTGGAATGTAGCAGGTGCATTATTTAGTCCAAAGAGCATAACCTTATACTGGTAGAGACATCATGGGGTTGAAAATGCAGTTTTCCCCTTGGCATGGTCTGTCAGAGCTATTTGCCAATAGCCTGAGTTTAGGTCAAATGTACTGAGATACTTGGCTGAACCAAGTTTGTCCACCAGCTCCTCTGTCCTAGGTAAAGGATGGGCATCAGTCGTGGTGACTGCATTAAGGGCTCTATAGTCCACACAGAATCTCCACTCCTTGGATCCTGCCTTTGGTGCTAGCACAACTGGACTAGACCACGGACTTGTAGATGACTCTATTACCCAGAGATCAAGCATCTTGTTGACCTCTTCCTTTATGTGGGTTCTTACATGGTCTGACATTCTGTAACCTCTGCTTTTAACAAGTAAACAGTAACCAGTGAGAATCCCATGCAGGCCCCAAGGGGTCAAGCCTGGTGATAGTGAAAACAGAGGGGCAAACTGATTTAACAGAGCTTTCCACTCCTCCTCTTGTTCCAGTGTCAGATTAGAAGAGAGATTAACTCCTATCTTCCCATCTAAAGGTTGACCCTTGAGGATGTCAGGTAGAGGCTCACTCTCCTCCCCCTCTTGAGCAGAGGCTAGAAGCAAAGCTCCCAGTTCTGGTGTAGAGATATAGGCCTTTAGGCGGTTGGTGTGAAAGACATTGGCAAGTCTTGATAAGCGAGAGGGCAGATGTGGTTTCCACACACCTGCTGCGTAACCTGGACTTGTGGGATGTGAAGGTGGTGACGGTCTCTGATGATGTACCAGAAGCCTAAAGTCACTATGTCCTTGTGCCTAAATCTTGGCTTCCTTTGTTAGATTATCTGGGACATCATCAGCAGGGACTGGGTGGAACCTGAGTAGTTTATTCCAAGGAAGTGATCTAAACTGCTACCCTTCAGGGGTTCGGCCAGAAATTCCATGTTGTTGCTAAAGTGGATTCTATTCTGCCTTCTAATGCAGGGCACACGTCTGTGGCCACAAAAGATGCTGCTATCACAAACTAGAGTCTCACAGCTGTGCCCAGAAACTAAATTGGTTAGTGTTCCAGATGGAACAGAGCCTCAAAAAGCATCCAGTTTCCCAGAGAATACACAGGAAACGGTGTGCTAATTGGGCCAAGCCCAAATGGGGAAAAGCTGTGTGAGGAAAAAAACAGTCTTTGTGGAAGGCATGGTCTCTGATGTTGTAATCCTGATGATCCTGATATGCTGAGGTAAGCACAGGAGCAGCTTACAAACTGTATGTCCAAGGACTGAATGAAGTAATGGGAGAGCCCTTCGTAGAGAGTGCAGCCACAAGGAAACGTGTGGTAGAGAAATCAGAATGGAGCTAGTTATGAACAAGGCAAGGAAAATAGCAAGGCAAGAGAGAGCGCTCAGGGCAGCGAGCTGGGGAGCAGCTGACATGCCGGTAGGAAACAGAGCGAGGAAACGGAAAAAAATAAATGTGCCTTCTGTAGCGAGTAGAAAAGGCAGCTCCGCGGTACCGGAGAAAGGGAAAAATGGCAAATACAAGAGAGCAGGGAGAAGGTTGAAAAACATCTTCAGATCCTCAAGAAATAAGCGACGCATAATCTTCTGTGAGCTCCATCTATATACTACCAACCTTGCAACTCATGGCAGCTATCTTGGATGAAGACTGGAGTGCTTCTGTTGTTCTCCGTATGGAACAAACTTCGCACCATCTTGAGAGAGTATTCAGCCCATATGGATGTCTCTTTCTCCATCTTTGCCAAACTGACCATACACTACCAAAGTCCTAACAGTTGCACCTTCAGACCCGGTGTTTAGAAGGGTGGAATCAGCTCTTAAGAGGACTCCTGGAACTGCAAACCTTCTGAGCAGGGACCTATGCTTCTTTTCAGGCACTTAAAGGCTCTATGCAGGCCAGGTTTTCTGGCAGAGAGGGTTTATGCCCATCAAGTCGAAGGTTATTTCCTTAGCTGTGCCTGTTACTTCCTGACTAAGTAAGCTCAGAACCCCACATGTCACTGTCATGGGGGGCCATACCTACCCATAGAGCTACACAGGTACAGAACAGATTGGGAAACCTTTTGGGCATGGAGGAGGGCTCAGCCCTCCAATGGTTGGACGTACAGGGAGACTTGGCTGTGACGGTGTCTGGTGGTGCCCTGGGCCAGACCGTTGGTGCTGCACCTCCTGGCGAATAGGGAGGCATATTCCTTAGAGTATCCTGGGTGATCAGGGTATCTTGTTATCAGAACCAAATTAGTGGAAAATATCCTACTTGCCATGTCTGAGCCAACACACCTTTATACCACTTTCTATATTTATTGCCCACAACTTAGTTACTTGGTTGAATTTCCACCTCTGCAACAACATATAACCACATCCTATCCAATCAGTAACCATATAAATTGCGCAGTTTCTCCACTTTCAAATCTTATATAATTTTGTTTTTTACAACACTTCACAGACAATTGTATTACATTTTCCACATTGATATGATAAGTCATCTATAACCTGCCTGTACACAAGTGTTTATAGGCGTGACAAGACAAGGGAGGGAAGACAGAGGGAGGACAAGACAAACAATCTTACTAGGCCTTACGTCATTCAGATCGTGCAAGTGTGAAAAGGAAAAGTGCAAGGGGAAAAGGAGGGGGGAAGTGCAAGGGGGAGGCGAGGGGAAAACAGGGCACAAAAGGCTCTAAGTAAGTGCAGCCAGGGCAGCACGGCCCTGGGTAGTGCAAGGAGAACAAGGGACTGTAGGGTTACAGTTACAGGCCCTAGGTGCGTGGTAGGCCTGGAAGGCAGTGCAAGGGTGATTGATCAAGAAAGAGCCTGTTGCCCAGTGAGACTCTGAGGGTAGTCAAACAACCAGTTGGTACATCAGACAGGTAGGTCGGGTAGGTCAGCAGGTGAGGGAGTGAGAGAAAGCAGTGGAGAAGAAGAAGGTTTTGAGTTGCTTCCCGAACTTCAGGTGGTCCGGCTCAAGTTCGAGAGGGGCAGGGAGGCCATTCCACAGGGTGGCACCTCCAGAGGAGAGAGATCTACCCCGTACTCCCTGCCCGGAGAAGCGTCTAACCCTTACAGAATTGGAGATAGCTGAGTGAAGGGCTTCAGAAGGAAGGTAATTTGGAAGAGAGCGTTGGATGTAGTGTGGGCCCCACCCCCAGAAAGCTTTCTGGACAATCCCAAGGGTCTTGGGACTTGATCTTTGCAGCCAGCAGGAGCGAGTGGAGATATTTCAGGGCTGGAGAGATATGGTCCATGGGATTGAGACCAAGGATAAGTCTTGCAGTCTTGTTCTGGATTAGTTGCATAGAACGGAGAGTAGAGGAAGACAGATTGAGAAAGAGGCTGTTGCAGTAGTCCAGCCTAGAGAGAATCAGGGCTCTGGAGACAGTCAGCTTCTGGGGAAAAGTGAGAAAGTTAAGAGTCCCTTTCAGTAGTTTGAGCTGGTATCGGGACTTCTTGGCAACGTCCGAGCTGTAAGGAGAGAAAGAGGGAGTGGAGTTGAAGATGACACCAAGGTTTTTTGACTCATAGGAAGGTGAAGGAAGAGGGCCCAAGGCAGGTGGCCAGAGTGAAAGAGGGAAAGCAGGGGCCCAGTGAGAAGGATCTCTGTCTTACTGGCATTAAGGGAGAGATCGTTTGAGGCACACCAGTTCTGAATCATGGATAGACAGTCAGGAATAAGCGTGAGATGAGGGGATGCTGAGGGGAGCCTGAAGGAAAGCTGAGTGTCATCCGCATAGCACTGAAAGTTAGAGTAGAGGGTAGCGATCAGGTGGGCCAAAGGGGCCAAGTAGAGGTTGAAAAACCAGGGAGAGAGGATAGAGCCATGGGGAATGCCATAGGTAGAGAGAGAGGTGCAGAGAGAATTGGACCAAGTTGGTCCTGGGAGGGGTGGTCCAAAAGGAAGGAGGTCAGCCATTCCAGGGCCTGATCTGTAATGCCCAGGTTCACACAGAGTCGATTGACCAGGATGGCGTGGTTGACCGTGTCGTGTCAAAAGCAGAGGAAAGATCAAGGAGGATGAGGACAGAAGGAATGCTGGAATCAAGGTTAGAGAGCAGATCTGCATGGTTGTTCAGGAGACCAGTTTCCATGCCTCTAGCAGCTCTGAAGCCAGACTGGTGGTCATGGAGACAATCAAAAGATTCTGTGTGGAGAGCAAGCCGGAGTTTCAAAGAGTTTGCCCAGGAAAGGGGTGATGGAGCTTGGGCGATAGTTTGCCAGGCATGTAAGATCGGCAGACGGCTTCTTGAGGAAAGCGTGCACAAGGGAGTGCTTAAATTGAGAGGGGAAAGTTCCAGTGGCGAAACAGTGATTACAAAAATCAGCGAAGGCTGGAGTGAGGGTGTCAATATGGTCCTTGATGGTTCTGGAGGAGCAGTGGAGCACATGTTTGGATGACACTTTCATAGATCAGACTTGTCTAGAAATCTCGTCAGAGAGAAAAAGGAGAAAGGATGAGGAGAGGGAGAGATGGGCAAAGGGGGACTGAAGGAGGAAGAGGGAGAGAAAGAGGAGCTAGAGGACAGGATGTCCTGAGTTTTAGCAGAGAAGTGAGAGGCCAGAGCCATACAGAGGGACTGGAAGGGAACAGGAGAGGTAGGACTGCAACAGGATTGGCCAGTTCCCTCCAGATATCAAATAGTTCAACTGTGTTGTTAGAGGCTGCAGAGACGCAGGCTTGAATGTGTGATCTCTTCTTAGATAGGACAAAGAGTCTGTATTGCCTTTGGAGCAGGCAGCAGGCCAGTTTGTCAGAGGATGCGCCCGAAGCCCTCTACTTCCTCTCAGCTACCCTGCACTTGCACTTCAGGACGGCGAGGTCAGAATCACACCAAGAGTTGCACTTGGAGGTAGGCTTCAGCCGGATTCTCATGACAGGGGCCATGGTGTTGGAAATAGAAAGAAACCGATTAGAAAGGGCTGTGTCAGAGTGTAAGTCAGCCTCAGGAGTAGGGGGAGCAGAGAAAGTAGAGGCAAAGGCATCCACTAACACACGCTTCATGGGCTGAATGACTGAGAAGGTAGGTGACAGTGCTGGGGGGGTTTGTCTGAGGGATAGAGAGTTTCAGATGAGAGGAGAGTTGAAATTGGTCAGTCCAAGAGAGAGGACTGGTGAGAGGGTTAGAGATGGGATGTCTGAGATGATGAGAGCATCCAAAGTATGTCCGGCAGAGTGTGTCGGGCCAGAGGTCAGAATGGAAAGAGAGTGTTGCAGAGGTTGCAGAAAAGCCCAGAGGAGGGATTAGAAGCATCCAGGTGGATGTTGAGATCTCTGAGGAGGAGAAGTTGAGAAGTAGAGGCAAGGAGAGAAGATGAGAGGTTTGCCCATTTAGAGAGTAAGAGGGTGACCCGGCTTGATGCGTGTAGATGGTGGCCACAGTTAGAGAGAGGCCAGGAGACACAGAGAGCCTGCAGACCAGGAATTCAAAGGGGAGTAGGCCTTTACTTTACTTTAAAATATTTATATAGCGATATCCTTGGAACCGGAGGCATTAGGGCGCTGACAAACATAAACGCAAAGGAGCAGGCAGGGCCATCAAGAATGTGGGACGACGAGAGCTAGGAGATAGTCTTAGGCGAACAACCAGGTTTTCAATTTCTTTTTGAAAGAGGTCAGGTTAGGCTGGCATCTAAGATCCATGGAGAGATCGTTCCATGCCTTGGGTGCTAAAATGTAAAAAGCACCCCTTTCAGCCTTTCTAGTTCTACATCTGGGAATGGCGAGACATTTCTGGTGACCAGATCTAAGAGATCTGCTTTGTGTTTTCTCAACTATGAAATGTTGCAAGTAACTGGGCATAGTGCCCTGTATGCACTTAAAGGTGGTAAATAGAAGGCGATAGCTCACCCAGGCTACCACCGGGAGCCAATGAAGCCCTCTTCCTGCAGCAGACACATGGTCCCGATGAGAGAGCCCCATTACAACCCTTACAGCCCCATTCTGGAAAACCTGGAGTCTTTTTACCTCTGTTTTACTAATGCCTGCGGGTAGGCTGCAACAGTAGTCAATTTTAGCACTGATAATTGCTTTGGCTATAGTCTCGGCATTGGCCTGACTAATGAAGGACCTAAGATGGGATAAATGTTTAATGTAATAAACTGCTGATGAAACAATGCTCCCCATATGGGCCTTCATGGTGAGTTGTTTATCGAGAACCACACCCAGTGTTTTTACTTTCTTTAATGGGATTATTTGAACATCATCGAGGTGGAAACATGCGTACGAACGACCCAGTTTGGAACAAATCGCTGAGGAGCCCACAATAAGCAGTTTGGTTTTGCTCTTATTCAGAGCCAGATTATTCGCGATCATCCAATTTTCAATGATGGTGTAGTCTCTATTCATTTCAGCCTCTTTGTTAATGAAGTTACCTGTCACCAGAACGACACAGTGGGTGTCGTCAGCGCAGTTGGTGAACAAGATGGCCTCCTGGTCCATAAGAGTAAAGAAGGGCACCGTAAAAATATTGTAGAGACACAGCGAAATGCAGGCTCCTTGCGGCACGCCAAAGTCGACAGCGACTGGGACGGACTCACCTGCGAAAACTCTACTATATCTATTGTTAAGAAAAGATGCAGTCCAGCGTAATGCTGCCGGGGAGAAATTGGCAACCGCCTCCAACTTGATGACCAATAAGTCACAGTCAACCAGGTTGAAGGCGGCCGAAACATCCAAAAGCATGAGCATGGAAGAGAGCCCCTATCCATATGTTCCAGTAACATGGATGTAAGCTCAAGTAGGCTGTTTCCATGCCAAAGCCGGCTCTAAAACCGGATTGGCATGGATTAGGCACAGGGAAGTTATTTAACTGAGGAGCAATTTGACTGTACGCAACCCTATCGAGAATTTGCAGCAAGAAAGGGGCGTTAGTAATAGGTCTGTAGTTAAGGGGTACGTCCTGAGGCAGACCAGGTTTTTTTTAAATGGGAGTAACCCTGGCCTGTTTCAAGTCTGCAGGCACAAAACCATTGGTAACTGAAGCATTGACGAACATGCATTTGGCCGTTAACAAGTCAGGGGGGCAGGTTTTAATTATAACAGCTGAGCACAGGTCCCCTTTGCAGCATGTAGTTTTTAGTTGATTAACGACTGCAGAGAGCTCCTCCTAAGAAATAGGTGAAAAGTTGAATTGAGGAATAGATGGATTACGGGTAAATGAACCAGTGTCCTTAGGCTCCCCAAGAGAGGCCTTGTTCTTGTGCATTATGTCACGTCTAATGCCTGTTCATTTATTAATCATGGCATCCTGTATACCCTGACACCAAGAGGCATCCTTAATGGGTAGGATGATAGTAGGGGAGCCAGTGTAGGGATGATAGAGGCTGGCACCCACTCGGGATGGGTCAGAGCTACTCCACCTCCAAGACGGTTGGTTCTGGGTTCGGAGAGGATCTTGCAGCCCACAGGGAGGAGAGTGTCAAAAGTCATGACAGACCTGGCCGTAAACCATGTCTGGGGGAGAGTAAGGACATCTAGGTTGAATTATTCGAGGAGGTGACAGATGTCAGAGGAGTGTTTGACAGCAGAACAAGAGTTGAGAGTAGTGACGTGGAGCAGGTAGCAACATTTGAAAGACTTCCGTGAAGGGGTACAGGCTTGAGGTACACCATGCGGAGGTGTTAGATGGGCCAGAGGGTGGGCAGAGGAGGACGTTGAGGGTGCCAGAGAGGTGGCGGAAGGAGTAGCCAGAGAATGGAGGAAGTGGATAAGACATGGGAAACACCTATCAAAAAGGAGGCGATTGGGCCTTGAATTAAGGGTTTGGGTCTATTTGACCTAAAACATTTGATCTAATCCCATTTGATCATATTTATTTGACCTTTTTTCTGGTCTAGAATGTGGGGGGAGACCCCCCACAACCCGCCCCACTTCCCCTCAACCTAATCTATACCCTTACCCTCCCCATACATATATTTAATAAAATTTGACTGAAAAAAAGGTCAAAAAAATTAAATCAAATGTTTTAGGTCAAATATTTTTAGGTCAATTACGCTAATACCGAACCAATACAGTGCTGTTCAGATAGACATTAATGAAGGTCTTGGAGGAGTGGAAGGGGGCCAAGAGGAACTCCCACCTAGCGCCATCGTTAATGGTAGAGGAGGAAAAAGGAGAGAGAAAATACACCATATGAAGGGTCCATAGGCCTGGAGAGGGGACAAAGAGGATGTCAATGAGAGTCTATCTGGAGGAAGCACTGGTGTAGGTATCAGCGATAGGGAGTCCTGGATTGGAGACAAGGATGCCCCTCTTGAGCTTCTTCCTTCCAGGCTTAGTGAGAGGGATGGGGTAAGAGATAAAGTAGCAGTTACAGAAGATGGGAGAGACAGAGAGCACCTTAGGGGGTGCAAAGGAGGTAGGTGGAGGAGAAGGGGTGAGAGAAGAGGGAGAGATGCACAGCCCTGTGGCACACAACTCAGAATGCGCAGGGGGAGAAGGAGGATAGGGGCCGGGGCTCAACAAAGGAAGACACAGGAGGGGAACAAGTAACTCACAACAATGAACAGCACACCTTCCAGGGGGGTGGGTCTTGGTGGGAGCCTAGAGAGAACCAGCAACAATGCCACAGTTACCGGAATGCGAAAACACACACATTTGACTTTCCCAGAAGGGGGAAAAAAGGCACATTTTTGGGCATAGCACAGTACAACACACCCAGATTCAACTTTCCTAGAAGTGGAAAAAGGCTACGTTTCTTAGCACAGCACAATGCAGCACACCCAGATTCGACTTACCTGATCAGTCGCAGCAAGTTGACGGCTGCAGGCTACATGCTACGACGGTGGACACCGGCAAGCACCACTGGAGCTGTCATTAGCCTCTGGTCCTTGGCGGAGGGGGCTGCCACGGGAGAGAGTGCCTTGGGTGGCTGATTTAAAGGGCCTGCCAACCAATGGTAGCATGGTGGGAGGGAGGGAGGTAGGGAGGGAGGGATGGATAGGGGAGGGTCAACAAACAAGGAAGCAACAGGGACATAGGAAGGGGGAATCTGGGACCCACATGCTGTGGCGCTAGAATGCAACTTTTACAAATGCTAAATTTACTGTGCCATGGAGCATCTGTCCTCACCCCGGCCCCTGAAAAGTTGGTGTTGTCTGATGATGGTGGGGATGGCCCATGGGGACACAGAGGGAGAAAACATATGTCGGTGCATGCTTACCTGTTGTCTGAGCAAAGGTTCGGGCCCTGGCTCCTCCTGGTCTGAACAGTCCCAAACCGGAATTGCCCTTTTCTTTGTCTGCCCTTCACTTCAGATGCCCAGGCAAGAGATGCCCTTGATCTAAGAGTAAAGAGTGGAAAGGAAGAGGCAGGGATAAGAAGGTGGTTTTGCTTAGGCCAGGTGACCTAGATCCACTTGCACCTGCTCACCAACTGCAAAGGAAAAGAGGCTGGAGGGCTGCTTAAGAAGGGAAAAAGAGCAGCAAACCAGGAAGGCACCAACAGTTTAAAGTGATTGACAGGTGGGCGGGGCCACAACGGCTGTTACACCTTACCACATATCATTTATCTCTACACATCCATTACGTTTATAAATGTAGTTCCTACTCTTCATCTATGGAAAACATCTATTCCTTAAATATGCTTGATCCAAGGAAAATAATGTCTTCTCTTTGGTTACACTTTCCTATATCAAACGTTTAATATTCCAAAACAAGAGTATCCTAAATTCTCAACCACAACCCAATATGTTTAACCACAATGCTGTATGTGTGGTGTCTTGTTCACACAGTCATTTATTTTCAGGTTTGGCAAAATGCTTTGTGGCATCTCCTTTTCACATTGCCTTGCTACACAATTCCCATTTGGCACAATGTTACTTATCACACGTTGCGGCTTCTCCTTTATTAGTTTTCTTCCCAAATCTTTTATAAATATACATTCCAAAATATAAATGTAGATAGGCATGGTCATATACTAATGTAAAACCGCACTGAAAAAGCTCACCGGACATCCTTGTAAAGAAAGCGATCACATAGAGCGAAGCACGTGTTGGCAATTGTTTAGCAAGGCAATGTGGAAAGGAGAAATCACAATGTGTAGCATTATGCCAACCGTCAATTGTGCAGCTAGGCAGTGTGAAAAAGAGAAGCCACAATGTGTGATATGTAACATTGTGCCAAACTTTAATATAAATGACAGTGTGAATAAGACACCACACATTGAGCATTGTGGTTACACACATACTGGTTTGTGGTTCAGAATTTAGGATATTATTGTTTTGGAATATTAGATATTTGATATAGGAAAGGTGTAACCAAAAAGAAAACATTATTTTCCTTGGAAATATACACTTTCCTTAGATAAAGAATAGGAACTCCATTGAGAATGTAATGGATGTGTAGAGAAAAATGATATGCATTAACATGTAACAGCAATTTGCAAAATCCAATGATATGCATTAAGATGTAACAGCAATGTGGAAAATCCAATAGAATTGTTTAAAATTTGAAAGTGGAGAAATACTGCACGACTTATTTGGTTACTGATTTGATAGGTTGTGGTTATATATCCTGATCAGGCCTAGCTGAAGATGATTGTTTCCCCCTTCTTGCTTAGAGCGCAAAACAGACTGAAGTATCTGTGGGGTGCATACATTACAATGGAGACAAATACAGCCAGAGTTTATAGCGCAGATTATCATTAAATGGTCGGTCTGAAGGGAGCTCAAACACTAAATGTCCACTGAAATGCTATGTATCCTTCTTTGTCAGTAGGTGGCTGATGAAGAAGTAGCAATTTTAAAAGGTGATAACATGTCTGTATTCCCTGAGGGAAGGAAGGGCTCCAGTTAAAGAAGCTTGTAAGGCAGCGCTGCAATGCGCACAGTGTAAGACCCAGAACAGAAGTGATGTACAAAGGAATATATTCCTGTGTTAAAAGACTACTGACTAGCAGCATGGGGGCAGTTGTGGAGGGTCCCCCTTAGGCTCGAGGCTCCTTTCAACTGAAATGTTTGAAAGGCCCTGAAACTGCCCAGCTCCTTATACCAGGAGGGACTTTCAGTGGTGGCTCAAACACATTCACCTCCGTCAGGGTTCTGCTTTGGACCACCTACAGCAGCCGGTGCCAGTCAGATGGGTGGGGTGCAAGCCTAGGGTCCTTGTCCATTCAAAGTAAGTGGACCAGGAGGGAGGGAGAAAAATCCGTGTATTAAAGGAAACTGCCAGCCATTTGGAGAGCCCATCTCAAGGGATGGGATGTGCAGGTTCGCAAAGACAATCAGTTAGTTGAGGTGTATATAAATCACCAGAGCGGCACCAAGTTCCATTCTTTCCTGCTGATGGCTGTTGAGATTATAGCATGAGCAGAGGCCAATCTTTTGTCTCTTCAAGGCTCTTATATCGTAGGGTTATAAAGGCCAAATACCTTGAGCAGGGTATTTCTTTCCTTCCTATATTCAGCACACTTTTCAACAAGTTCGGGACCCGGACTTTTGACCTATTTACCACCAGTTGGGACACTCATCTTCAGCTCTACATGTCAAGGGTTTGGGATCCCTTTGCACTGACCATGGATGCCCTGTCGTCACAGTGACCTGCTTGTGTGCTGTTTGTGTTTCCCCCTTCCCTCACCTTCACAAGGTACTGTTATAGATAAGGAGAAACAGGGCTCACCAGATTCTGGTCACTCCAGCATGGCCAAGGAAGTTGTGGTTTCCTCTCGTACTAGACCTCTCCAGGGTCCTTACTCCTGAGAGGTCTGTTCTTCCAGCCTGGCAGTTTTTTACAGCTTGGCTTCTGAACGGTTAGGCCTTGAAAAGGGGGTGTTGTCATCGTGCCTTCCACTGGTAGTTCAGGGCTGCAGACGGCCTTACACACTCAAGGCCTATGCTAGACACTGGCATTCCTTTGTAACCTAGTGTGTCAAAAAGGAGGTTGATCTACTCTCATGTGACCCAGTGAAAGTGTTGGACTTCCTGTTTGATGGTACGGGGTTGGGATTGTCATATTGCACTCTTTGGTTTCAGCTTGCTGCAATCAGGGCTTTCAGGGCTCTGTGCAGTGGCGCCCCCAGCCATTTTTCATAGGGGTGGCCTGATGAGGCCACATGAAATCTTGGGGTGGCACACCAAAACAAACACATAACTGAATTTCAGGAAATCTCTTATGGTGATGTAGTATATAGTCCAGTTGAAAACTATGTGTATATGAGAGAACGAATTGCACATTGATATAGTTCCATGTATTATTTAACAGTTAACCAATTAATGTATCTGATGAGCATAGACTAATACCAGTACCACATTCAAGCATGCGCACAATCCCAAAATACAGCCCACGAGACACCAAAATCTAAATATCCACACACACACATAGACCAAAAAATAAACTAAATTATAACAATGCTTGCTACCACTAATAGGGAATCCACATAGTTTCTCCTCTTGTATTCATGCACAGCCCATTCAAAGTGCAAAGAAATATGATATGCCATATGTGCAACTAGTCAACGTGAATTCACTAAACATAACGCAAAAACATACAGATGTTACATGTTGCTACCACACCAGGAATAGACCAGCCAAATCTGAGTGGCTACTCAAGTAGATGTACTTAGTCTACAAATTAAGTGTGGAGCCACTAAAGACCCAGCTAGCAGAGAATGTTCCACGTGGAGTAAAGATCGTGGAAGAGAACAGCTGAATTATCCTGTTTTGCGGAAAGGGACAGTTGTAGAAAAGGAACAAAGAATGGCGAATCTGGGAATAACACCTCCAGCCAAGTTGTTGGACAGACCGGGAGAACCCATTACAGAGTGGGAAGACTTGTTCAAGTTTTATTTACTAGCAATGGGTGGCAACACATTTTCGGATGGACCCAAACATACCACATTAATAAACTGTTCGGGCAAAGAGGCAATAAGTAAGCCTTATTAAGAATACCTTGGATCCACTTCCAGCAGCGCAAGCTATAAAAGCAGTGGTGACCAAGAAGAACAAAGCTCCAAGTGCTCGAGGAAATCCATTAGTGGGAACAAGCTTCAAATGTGCTTGTTTCCTGTATGAATTCATAGGTCACATGGTGTCGGACCCAGGTTGTTCAGCAATAAAAGGGGTGTGCTGGAAATATAGCAGGAGAGGACAGTTTGCTAAAGTGTCACAATCATATTATTCAGGGAGGAAGCAACCCGGACAGAAAGCTCGAATAAACATGGATGAGGCAAGAGAATATTCTATGGTGGTGGTCAGGGGAGTATCCAGCAATTGCAAGAGTGGGGGTGTGAGCCACTAAAAAAGTCCTGCTACTTTCCCCCCAAATGCAGTGCGCGCAATTCTGTACGGTCTCATTCGCACCCCCAATCCACCCACACCTGCCCCAATCTACTTTTTTGGTAACATTAGTGGCAGATGGCATTTTAACACAACAAAAACAAGAAAATTGCAGAATCATTAAAGATGCAGGGAACTCATCTATTAGAGCTCTGTCCAGGCTCTCTGGGGCAAAATACATGCAAACCTCCAAATGTGCATAAGGATTGCACCAATAGAAATGACTTGACAGAAATGGAAATTTCAAGGAATATCATCAGTCTTTGATACTTGGAGGCACCATGGAAGTGCCTTTAGAATAAGGTGCCATAAGCAAGCACTTGCAACCACACCAACAGATATCCACATCATGACAGCTCTGCTGAAATGGAAAGAACTGTACTCATGTTTGTATTAAGTAAAATGCATATCGTCGTTACAGAAACACTATTTTCAATTCAACAACAAAATAAAACCTCTACCTTTGGCAATGGTGAACCGAAGACGTAAACCACTGGTCAGACCCTGCACAATTGTTCCTAAAAGCCTTTTGCGCACAACAACCTACATGCAGTCTAGTCAAGGATGGAAACTCGGAAATAAACACAGCCTGGCTGGAAGCATGAGCCAATGCAGAAATGCGCACATCCAGGCTCAGGATGTGTTTATTTCCGGGTGCGTATGCTGCCATTTTACTAAGGCCTGCGGTCTGCTTGTCTGCGTTTCTGCAAGATGAGTGCCCGTTCAAGTGTTCTCACCTTTCGGCTTTGTTTAGTGTCACAGTGGCCTCTCATGTTCTGAGGATCTAGGTATGCACAGTGTGCTTATTCAGATACTTATTGGGAAGCATTGCAGGATAGTGGCTGTCATGGGTAGGCATTGCATGCACAGCCATGTCTGCAGTGAAAGCAAGGCTTGTTTCCTGCAGCCATCTGTGGGTGGAAGGGCAAATTCCCAATTTTGAGATATACTGTACAGATGTTCCAATTTTTAAATGGAATTGAATTGAATTGCTTTATCCCTCTTATACATCTTAACCTGTGTTTGGGTCAGTTATTGCTTATAAATAAATCAACAAACATACATGCATTTTTCCTAGTACGTGCAGTGCAGACGCAGCGTGGTAATAAACATGTTCTTATAGTGCTCTCAGCAGCACTCTTTGGTTCCAGTTCTGAACTGTTTTCACTTGGGTTCCCTACCCAAACCAGTTAAAGAATTAAATATCCATTATCCTTCATGATGGACAGGTACTGCATATCTATATTGTTTGGGGGATAGGAAAAACTCTATAGTAAAATGTACTTTTTAGTTTTCATGTAATGCTTGATACAGGTTTTAAGTTATTTTGAATGCTCCCAATTGTGCCAATTTAGGGGATTTAGGACAAGCGATATAAGGTGATTTGCCAAGAATCACACAAATTGCTTCAGTGGAGCTGGCATTAGAAATCTGGCCTCCCTGTTCATACATCAATTTAGCAGCCCTTTGTTGAGTAAAGGTACAAATAGGAGACATCAATGCTATCATTTACATAGGCCGGGTGGATAGCTCAGGGGCAACTTGACAACATACATAGCAACACAGGTTTGAATCCTGGTCTTGCACTTAGAATACCTCTCTGGTGTAAAGCGCGTTGTAAAAGAATAATTATAAAGATACCCTGGTAACACATGCTCCCCACAGTCACCCATGGATCTTTTTATTTTCCCAAGGGTATCATGAATTCAGCTATGGTATACATTTTGTAGATAGGTAGGTGTACAGGGGCCTTCACTATATGTTGAGTTGTAGTATTTGTGCTGAAGAATCTTTATGGTCCCGTTTGGCAGGGTAGATTGCAGTTTTCAGTGCTTGTGACTAATGGTGCCTCCTCTGTTCAATGGGCTAAAGGTTTGCACAGCTGAAGCAATGACGACCTGCTCAATGCGTGTGCGTGAGTGTTTGGGGGCAGAGGTGCATGGGGGTCTTCACTTTTAATCTTTCCTGCAATAGTCATTTCATAATCTTTCCTGCTATGTTTTAAAAAGATAGTTTAAAACCTGAGAGGGAAATAGTCCACGTGGCCGTGGTGCTTGCGCCATGCAAGGGCCTGTGTCTGGATGGGATGACAAAATGGCCTTTCGCCCAGAGCAACAACAAAAACGTTCACTGCCACAGCTCCAGTGCTCATTCTCGTGTGAACTCAGTACTAACAATAATGTGTAGCGTGGAGTGAAGGGTTTCATGTTCATACATCTCTATGTAGTGGGCTGAGAGAACGAGGAAAGGAAAATGTAACTAATTTAAGCCGTTACTTGGATGGAGTGGGGACAGTCACTTTCCCTGCTCGTGCTTTCTCTCCCCCCCCCCCGCCCTCTGTAGTCGCTGAATCCCCAGTCCACTTGCTCTTGCTTCCTCCCTCTCATCATCTTTTGTCTCCTCTCTCCCACATGATGCCTTTCTACTTCTCCATCTCAGGCCCTCATTCGGGGTTCACTGACTGAGCATGTGAGATCAGTCAGTAATGGGGGGGCCACCATCATACGTGCCACTCTAACCCTGTGGCAAAAAAGCAAAAAAAAAAAGACATTTCTTTTCGCACCGAACTGTGCATGTTATTTGTCCATGCACAGTTCAGTGCGGAAAAAAAAGTATTATTTTGTTTGCTTTTTTGCAGGGTGGCCAATGGGGGGGCCAGCATTTTTATAAGGGTGGCCATGGCCCCCCTTGGCCACCCCCTGGGGGCGCCCCTGGCTCTGTGAGTCCCAATTGCCCCCATAGAGAATTGGTGCCCCACCTCCTGTGGAGTGTTGACATTTTCTAGTCGAGTTGTGCAATCTCCTTTTCCGGCCTGGGACCTTCCTCTTGAACTGCGGGCTCTCTTTTTGGTCCCCTTTGAGTCATTGGAGAAAAGTCATATCAGTCTGCTGTCTTACAAGTGTTTGTTTCTGGTTGCTATGGTATCTACTCGTAGGTTGTGGGAGTTGGGGGCCTAGGTTGCTTATGATCCTTATCTCAGATTTGTGCCGATGGGACTTGTCCTGCACCCGCATCCCCTCTTTCTGCCTAAGGGCATCTCGGATTTTCACCTGCGCAAACATATTGTCCTCCTTACCCTTGGTGACTTTGCTGGTGACCCTGGTCCTTTTCTGCCACACCACTTTGATGTGGGCAGGGTGTTGAGGTTATACTTGGAGAAAATGGCAGCCTCCAGGCGATGTGAGCAGTTTTCATCACATTTTGCCTGGGGCAGGGTGGCAGGCAACCATGCATGGCTACCTTGAGTAGATGAGTGAGCATGGCCATTAAGATGGCCTACGAGTTAATGGCCTTTCCCTTCTAAAATTGGTACAGGGTAGGCCGACCTGTGCTATCTAGGCCTACTAAGCCACATTTAAAGGTGTCCTGTGGGGATGTCTGCGGAGCTGCGGCTTGTTCATTCACCGAGACCTTTATTTATTTATTTATTTATTTATGTATTTATTGGTCTTTTGTTAGGCGCTTATTCAATTAGCAAAACTGTTTCAAAGCGCCCACAGGGCGGCAAGGTGGGAAGTAGACAATGAATTACAACAAAGATAAATAATTGAATAATAGAACAAACAAATAGTGAGACTAAAGTGAGGGGAGACAAATCTACTATGGGCCTCATCACGAGACCGGCGATAACCGAGGCGGTAAAACCGCCTGGTTACCGCCGGACGTGTATTACCATTACACCTCCGTGATTCCCGGAATTACCGGGGCATTACAACCCCGGTTTCCCAGGAATCACAGAGGCGGAATGGTGTTAATCCCCATTCCCATTGAGTCCTATGGGACTCAATGGGAATGGGGATCATGGAAAAACCCGCAGCATCTCGTAATGCTGCCGGTGTTTCCTCGTCCGCCTGCAGGCGGGCGGTGTTAAACCCACCAGGTCAGACCTGGCAGGAACATCACCTCCCGCCTGCAGGAGTTGTAATCGCCCGGCATGGAAACAATGGTGGCTGCGGGTTTACCGCCACCGTTGTTTCCATACCGGGCGATTTGTAATGAGGCCCTATGTCTTGTGAGAGTTCAGAACGTGCAAGTGCAGGGGGAGGGAGGGAAGGGATAGGTGGTGTGATGATTATGCAGAAGTGCTTGGGGTGAATTGCTAAAAAGGGAAGAACGTAAGTGCAACCTCCAATGGGGAGGGTGAGCCAAGTAAGTGCAGTAAATAGACAGTGGCTAGGATGAGAGATGTGGGAGGGTCATGGCCCGAGGGTACATATGGGCCCCGGATATTAGTCATGCTACTGTATGATTAGCAGGGAAGAGAGTAGGAGAAGGAAGAGGTAAAGAGAAAGGTCTTAAAGGTTTTCTGGAACTTAAGGAGGTCCTGCTCAAGGCTCAGAAGAAGAGGGAGGCTGTTCCAAAGGAGGGAGCCCGCTGAGGAAAGTGATCGACCACCAGTTCTCTGTTTAGCAAGCTGCTTCCCATGCAGAGAGTTGGTGCCAGAGGAACGCAGGAGTCTAGAAAGAGAGCCCCAAATGGGAAATGCTAAATACTGCAGTGTTTCTGCCTAAATCTGCCATCCCATTTGGGGCTCTCGGGCCCCCCGTGGGGAGCCCGAGAGCCCCAAATGGGAAAGCAGATTTAGGCAGAAACACAACCACGTTGTGTTTCTGCCTGCCTTGGCTTTCACTTTGGGCCTCCGGTGCTCCCCTGGGGGAGCACCGGAGACCCAAAGTGATAGCCACAGCAGGCAGAAACACAACGCGGTTGTGTTTGAAAGCGCTGCAGTTTTTCTTTCCGAGTTTCTCAGGCTCCTCCGAGCCGGAGGAGCCTGAGAAACTCTGAAAGAAAAACCGCAGCATTTTCAAACACAACGTTGTATTTATGTTTGCGGTCGCTTCAAAAGTGACCACAAACATAAATACAACGTTTTTAAAGCTGCGGTTTTATTTCTAAGTTTTCCGGGCTCCTCCAGCCCGGAAAACTTAGAAAAAAACCGCAGCTAGTGCTTATTTAAAAAAAAAAAAATATCACTTACCGAGATTCAGCGGCAGCTTTGCTGCTCTGGTCTCCGGTCCCCGTCCTCCGCGTACAGCACCAATGAAGGAAAAGCCACCCAGCGGTAGCTTTTGTTTACTACAGCTGGCTGGCTTTTCCTTCATTAGTGCCGCAAAAGCAAAAGCCAGCACAGGCGGGCATCCATTTCACAAAATGGATGCGGCCATGTGCTTGCTTTTGCGAATTATGAGCTTCAATAGCTCAAAATTTTACATAGGAAGTTTTTTAAAAAAAAGTGCTAGTATTTTTTTTTTAATGTTGCCTCTCTATTTTTTAAATAACATTTTTTACTGGACTATCCCTTTAAAGAGCCAGGGTGATAGAATGGAGCCCTAGGGGACCCCACAGGTGGAGGAGGAAGTAGGGTAGGAGAAAGGGCCCAGAATGGTGTTGGGGGAATGGTCAGTAAGAAAGGAAGTGAGCCAGTACAGTGCCCGATCCGAGATACCAAGGGTATCATGGAGCCGTTTTATGAGGATGGAATGGTTCACTGTGTCAAATGCTGAAGAGAGATCAAGGAGGATGAGGACAGCAGGGGAGTTGGAGTCAAGGGATGCCAGCAGTTCTTTATGGGTGTTCAGAAGAGCAGTTTCCGTGCCTCTGTATGCTCGGAATCCAGACTGGTGTTTGTGTAGGCCGTCAACAGGTTCGGTATGAGAGTTAAGTTGAGGGAGGGCCAACTTCTCGAGCAACTTCCCCAGGAAGGGGGTGATGGAAATGGCTCGGTAGCTGGCTGGGAAGGAAGGGTCTGCAAAGTTTTTTTAGGAGGGGACGCACAAGGGAGTGCTTGAGGGAGGATGGAAAATAACCAGTAGCAATGGAGTGGTTGCAGTGATCAGCAAGAGCAGGGGTGAGAGAGGAGATGTTATCCTTCATGGTACTCTGTTGACTTCTTCAGGGGAGAGAGGAGCGAAGGAGGAGAAGGGGGAAGGAGGAGGGTGGGTTGTGGGGGGCAGAGGGGTGAGGGTTTGGTTGGAAGAGTGCAAGACAAGGCTATTCAGTATGTCTTGGGTTTTCGGAAATGAAGTGAGAGGTGAGTGAATTTCGTAGGTCCTGGGAAGGAGTAGGGGCAGAAGATACTGCGGACGGGTTGGCAAGTTCCTTGCAGATTTTGAAGAGTTCAACCATGTTGTTGGAGACGATGAACACTCGTGCCTGAATGTGGGCTCTTTTTTTGGCACAGATGGAGTGTCTGTAGTGTCTCTGGGTCAGGCAGCAGGCCAGTTTGTCAGAGGGTGCACCTGAGGTTTGCCACTTCCTTTCTGCAGCCCTGCACCTACGTTTTTGATCTGCAAGTTCAGAGTCGTACCAGGTGTTACGCTTGGAGGTAGGTTTCAGGCAGATTCTCATGATGGGGGAAAGAATGGCAAGGGTGTTGGTAATGGACAGATAGAGTTTGCTGAGGGCAGAATCAGTGGTAGAGTCTGTGATGGATGGGCAAGGAGGAATGAAGGTGGAAGAGAAGGCAGCAACTGACACTCGTTTCATCGGACGGATGTTGGTGAACGAGGTTGGCAGAGCTTTATGAGGAGTTTTCACAGGGCCATAGGGACCCAGATGAGTGGAGAGGAGAGAGTGGTCCGACCAGGAGAGTGGGGTGACTAGGGGAGAAGAGAGAGTGAGGTTGGAGTGGATGATGGCATCTTGCATGTGTCCAGCAGAATGGGTAGGGCCAGAGAGAAAAAAGGATAGGAATAGGGAGGAACAGAGGTCAGTGAAGAGGGTGGTTGCTGTGCAAGGGGAGTCTAGGTGGAGGTTGAAGTTACCTAGTAGTAGCAGATTTGGGGTGGTAGAGAGTATGGAGGAACAAAGGTCTGCCCACTCAGAAAGGAACAGAGAAGAAGTGCCTGGGGGCTGGTATATAGTATCAATGGTCAATATAAGTTGTATATGGATCTCCCAAGATAGTTATCTGGGTCAGCAGACTTCTCTTTTGTTAATGACTGAAATTGATTGCTATTACATTTTTGTTATATTGCACAGCACCTATATCGTGGCTTTTTTGTGTGTTATGATATCTCCCATTGTTGCTGGGTATATCCTTATGGTGTAAGGATGGGAGCGAGGAACAGGGACGAGGAAGTAATGTTCTGATTAATTATCAGTTACCCCTTACTCTGAGTCCTTCCTAGTCCCAGTCCTAGAAACTCTCCTGCCCACTACGGGGGTAACTGGGAAGTTCTTGTGGCTGGTGAGGGTGGCCTTTATCCCCTCTGCGCCTCACAGGAGGGGCCATGGCGACCCCACTCAGAGGAGCAGATTAGAGAATAATAGGACTCAAGAGTCCGTGAGGCATACCAAAGACGAGAGAGGAGTCCCAAGCCCACCAAGCCGCAGGTCGAACATAGCAGAGAAAAGACACATTTCCCAGACAGCTGTATTCCCTACCAGACCCTCAGAGGAGTGGCAGAAAGCAAACCCCAATCAGGACAAGCTGCAGAGATGGGACAATCTAACTGCATCCGTGAGCCCAGGAGAGGACAACCAAAAAAAGCACCAATAATGTTGCCCTTCGCAAACCAGACAATCAAATCTCAACTCAGATTGTGAGACACATGAGAAATGCTCATGAGAATAAAATGCTCAAAAGAATAGGGCGACACCAAAGTAAATTAAAATAGGTATCCTGGTAAGTTCACATTTAGATGGAAAACCTTCCAAACAAAATGCAACAAAACAACAAGGATACCCTACTGCGCCTCGGCACTGGCCAGGCAATGACAAAGCCATTAATAACTTCAGGCACAGTACTACAGATCATGGATCTGTACGATTCCATACAAGTTGGCCGGGAAGGTAAAGAAACCTTCGATAAATGAACGCTCAAATAGACCACGTCAAAGGTGCACAGCCTAACCAGGCTGGAGCCAAGCATCCAGGCATTCTTCCTGAGAATTAACCCAGCAGCCCTTTGGCAGCCCCATCCATTGATAAGATACTTCAATGCAAAAACCCATTCTTTCACTGAAGGTATAAACAAGAGGCCCAAAGCTTACTAGGAGGAATCTGCATGCGCCTTTTCCCCCGTGACAACCATCCCATATCTGTATGAGACATATTAGCACGAAACAAACTTCAACCCGTCCCAACGTAGCACAGTGCAATCACCAAACCAACATAAAACACTGCGAATGAGCCTGCAGCAAAGCAAAGTGTCAAGAGAAAGAGTGACTCCGTACAGCAACGTCTCAGAACTTGATAGGTGATATTGGAAGCAACTCTCGATCTCAATGTACGCCAAGTCCTAGAAGGACCCTTAACGGTGCCTTGAAAACCAAGTGGACCTTGAATACAGTCCCTACCAGTCACAGACAGATGGACGGCTACCACAGACCCCTTTTAGAAATAAGAAAACCACTTGGGCAGCCCCCCGTCTGTCAGGAGACAACAAAAAAGTGTTTTTGTCATAATAAGGGAGGACACTGCCAACCCCTGCAGTGTTAGCTGCCTTAATATGTCTGTTCTTGGTAAAAGGTGTGCCAAATCAAACAAGAAGACTATCTCGTGATACATGACTAGAGGGTCAGAGAAAAGTTGAGGTGTCTACAAAACCAGCACACAGCAGCACAGGGGTGCATCCTCTGGAGGTATATTGCAGCCAGTAACCAAAATGATTGTTCCACTCATCTCAAACCACACAGAACAGCTAAACCCTACAGACAATGGTGTCAGTGTACACTGCGGGAGGGGGTACCCATCAAGCCATTGGGGCTGTCCAGGCCAATCTGGGAATAGCCTCCCTGACCTCCTATGTCAGGAAAGTATATAGCACAGCCCTCAACAGGGTAAGTGGTCTTAAGCACGTGCCCCAGGGTTATAGCATTACTGAGGAGCAAGAAGGGTTAGGACACCTGAGAATCATGTTCCCTTCTTCCCCAGTGTTCCGGGGAACATGCAGGGTCTTGAGGAAGAGCCAACCTCTACACCAGGCCCCATTGCAAAGGGCCCATTACCACAGGGAGCTGCATCTAAAGTACATGGGGTGGCCTAGCGCACCAGTGCACACTGCCCGCCCTCATCACCAGTCGCATGGAAAGCCTTATTTGGTTTTGGCAAATGTTTGAGGCGCAAGCCACACATTTCCCAAAACCATTGTTGCAAAGGTGAGAGGGAAATGAGGTTGTGAACACAGAATATCAGATTGGCATAGCAACCAGCAATGCCCTGGAATGAAATGGCCAACTGACTAAAATCTCTTTTTCCAACGCCTCTTCTTTATTACCCAATGAGGAGCACCCTAACAAGATTTGCTGCAATCAGCAACTTTGTAAGAAGCAAGTCGATCGGGTAGCCCATTTCCCTGCTACGTAGAGATTTGCCTTTTTTGGGCTATTTTGACTATTTCACGTGTAATTGGGCTATTTTGGGCTACGTCTGGCAGCGGGACTCAGACCACCGCTTGGCTAAACGGTACAAGAAAAAAACGGACTTCTTTTCACACTGTTTCTCTGGGCGGGCGAAGAGGGCATCCAGTGTATTTTACTCGTGAGTGAGTCTGCACTCCGCCCTCACGTCAGTCAGCCTGCCGGGGACCATTTTATACCTAGCAACTCATTTTCACTTCTTGCATGCTTGATAGCTTTGGTCTTTCATTGTTTTAACAGTTTTTTTTTTCCTTCGTTATTTTCCCTTTATCAGGCCCATGATTTAGCTGCAGTTAAGGATGAGGTAATTATTAATTAAATACCTGAATAATTTAACAGCATTTTAAGGATTAAATACCTGCCAAATTGACACTGTATTTTGAGGACGCGCTTTTATTACTTGGCACCGAGTTGAGGTTATAACTACTTGATTTGTTAACAAATGATTGAAGCAGTGATTTTTGCGCAATTGACCTACATTATATACAACCTTATGTTCTGACGCTTAGATTTTGTTGCTCCGTCTAGCCAAAGAGCAGGTATGCACGTCTATCATGTATACTATTTTTTATTTTGAACACGTCACTCGCTTTACCATACCATCTGAATAGTATCGCTTTAGATCCAAAAGCGGAACCGAAATACAAGAAAGTAGCTGTAAAGGTGAGTGTGAGTACACGGCTGGGTAAGTCCTCCTCCAGACTCTGGGGTCTGCAACTACTATTAGAACACCCTAACATTGTTTAGGATAACGTGATTGGTCAATATGTGCGCTATACAAACTGGTGTAGCCCGCAGATTGATTATATCTCCCAACTTAATTTAAAGTTCTTACCTGTGCCTGCGCCGCTGCCGCCGCCCATTGGAAACTTGCTGCGTTGGTCTGCGTCTCATACCGGAATGGAAAGAGTTAACGTTCCGTGTTGGATGCTGCAAGATCAACGTGCCTAACGTAGCCATGTCCACTAAACAGGCTTTCCGTTCTCAGCGCAAGTGTCTATTGTAGCGGCAAAAGTAGATATGCCTTTTACAATTAAAGCAAATGTGCCCTCTTTCATATTTTGCCGGCATAACATAACGTAGCGCCTTCACCCCACCTGCTCACATTCTTTTGTCCACTTTAGTATGTGAATGGCTTCAAGGGGAAAAAAAAACAACAGGAAAAGTAAGTACATTGCACACAACGTTAATTGCTATGCAGAGCCACCTTGCAAGTGTTGTGGTAGTATATTTAAATGTTTAATTATTGCAAGCTAGCTTACATTTGTCTACCTTAGAAAACATACCCACACCTGACACGTCCATAATTACATACTCCTCCCACCCACTGCTAATCACCTTCCACCACCCTATAAAAAAAGACACAACCAAGTCAATGGCTGCATCATTGCAGCGTTTACTTTGCACTGATACACTCTGTAATTTGATGGACATGGTACAGATATCATTTATCTACTTGGAAACCAAACCCTAGAGGAGTTGCTGAAGGAAGATAATGAAGACATGCAGGAAAATATTGAAATACCTAAAAGACACAATTGTCTCTCTGATGCCGATATCAATGCCCTAGGGATCAATAGGTGCGAAGCCAACACATAAAATGTATTCAAATGGGATACCGACATCTTTAAAACCTGGCTAGCACAGTTTAAACTATCCTTGCATTTTGAACAACCTCCACTTCCAATACTAAACAGCTTGCTGGAGAAGTTTTATGCAGCGGTACGTAATTCATCTGGCTTTGAATATCAACCTGCAAGCCTAATTTCAATCTGTGCTGGACTCAATAGATATCTGAATGGCCCTCCATTTTTACAAAATGTGAACTTGATGCATGGGGAAGAGTTCCAGGGTACCAACAATATCTTCATTGGCCCTCATTACAACTCAGGCGTTAAGGGTTAACGCCACCGTTAACCCTTAACGCCTGATTCTGATTTTAACGCCTGCTTTTAGCAGGCGTTAAAATCCATGGCGCTAGGCGTAATTAGCGCCTTCCCCACTCCCATTATGCCCTATGGGGCAAAAATGGGAATGTGGAAGGGAAAATGGGAAATGGGGATTTACCGCCCCACTCACCTTGGAATGGGGCAGTAAATCCGCCATCCACCATGGTGTAAACAGAGTTTACAACATGGTGGTAAAGTTGGTGCACTTAGCACCAAGGTTGTAATGACCTCCATTGTCATGATAAGGAAAGCAAAACCTGAGATCAAACAACGCACAAACTGTGCATCAGCGGAAAAGATCTGCACACACTGAAAAGTAGTGGAATTTTTAATACAGGCCATCCAATAACTCTGCAATATAAAGTATGGTAAGATATCCAACTACATTTTGCACAACGAGGAAGAGAAGGACAACGTGTCCTGCCAAGTAATGCTTTCTGTATTTGCACAGACGGAACAGGCCGCAAATATGCCACATTGACATTCAATGAAACTACCAAAAACCACCAATCTATCACTGAGAAAAACCGAGACACCCTTCGTGGGGCAATGTATGAAGTTCCAGATGAGGAGGACTTCCCCATTAAGTCGCTGGAACTATATCTAAAAAAAAAAAAACAGAATGCATCATGTTTGCTTGTCCTGGCCAAGAAAATGACAATTGCTGAAGCCAAACTGAACCCCATTTGGTATACCTGCAGACCACTTGGGAAAAATGCACTGGACTCAATGATGCAAACAATCAGCAAAAAAGCACTAGACTAACCACTCCTTGCTTGTGACAACTGTTCAGATTTTAGTCAATGCAGGTTTAGAAGTCGTCAAATAATGCCTCTTACTGGCCACAAAAATGAATTATTGGTGATGGTGTCTACGGTATATACATCATAAGAGCACCCAAATTGGGGTACTGTTTGAGATATGACTGACAAGCATGATTCTAAGTGAGAATTTGTTTTTCACTTGTTGTCCAGCTCTCTGTTGTGTAGAGCATGAAGCCTACCTGTTTTAGCGACCAGTGTGGTATCCACATGCCTTGAAACCCTTCGCTCATCCGCCTACAACTCCCTCAGGGCCAGTCGCTTCTCCAAGCAACGAGTTGGTGGTAGATCTCTTTCTGCAGCTGGGGCCTCCCTCTGGAACAGCCTCCCTGCCTCCTTGAAACTTGAGAGAACAATCTCTGGTTCTAAAAGCACCTCAAAACCTTCCTCTTTGCTTCAGCGTTCTCTCCTCCTCTCCCCTGCTGAACTCCTGGCTGAAACTGCACTGGTTACTTGGCCACCCTCTGATTTCTGGCTCAGCCCCCCCTAACCAATTGCACTCCTGCACTGCCTCTCTGGCAACCCTGGCACTTGGGGACTGTTTTCTGTATCCCTACAGTCCCCCACCAGCACATGACACCTGATGTCTGCACTTACCCTTACACTTGCCACCAGCTGGCCGTACTTCTCTTATTGTTTATTTATTCTATTTATCCCATTTAGTGCACTGTTCCCTCCTCTTCACACCCTGCACTTTTCCCCTCCCCTGCACTTGCATGATCTGAATGACACCTGGCCTAGTAGGATGGTTGCCTATCTCTTCCCTCTGTCCCCCTCCGTTGCCGCGTCGTGCCTTGAAACACTTGTGTATAGGCACGTTATTAATGCCATATCATATCACTTGTGTATAGGCGTGTTATAAATGCCATATCATATCATATCATTATTGGATTTTTCTTCTCGATGTCAGTGATCTACGCACCTTCAGGAATAGGTATGAGAGGGAAGAGATTCTTACTTGATTACTGACCACAAACTCCATGGGGTGTGTAACGTGTGTCATTTGAGAACTGTTTGTTTTCCTAATGAATATAGGTTTGATTAGTTTCCTCGTGTGCATTTATGTTTGATGCAGTGTTGCTCGGAGGCCAATTGGGGGCTTTAATGAAATGTGGTCCCCATTAAACAGGACTGTCAAATTAATTCTACAACTACATGGGCCTTTATCGTGCATAATGAGCAGGTACCCTTATGAATTATGTTTGTTTGTTCACAGACTTATACATATTTCATAATGGTGAAACATAAATGGTTTGGATCGTTGTTGTTTACAGATGGATTAATAGCATTCATCATTTATGAATTGATTGGTGACATATATCTTTCTATCATCCCATTTTTTCTTATAGTGATTGTATGTGAACATCATGAGTTTAGAACGTGTTTTTATGAATATCTCACCCATGATACAAGAATAGGAAATCCATTAAGGAAATACAGAGGACGGTCGCTGATGAATGTCTAACCGATTTGATGCTAGGGACAGAAACATGTTGGGATTGTGAAATATGGACACATGATTTGGATCAAGATGCTATTGTTTGTCCTATTGTGTATTTATGCTATGTTTTTTAAGAATGTATTGTAAGTGATGTTTTCTGCTAGTTGTATTTGAAAGTCATTCTATGGGTGATATTAATGAGTGTTTTAGAATCAATAGGTTTGAATATGGTAATTGATTAAATACATTTCAATATTATGTTTTATCTATATCTACTGAGTCCATTCATTCAGGACTGAACAGTAGTACGAAGTAGAAGCTGTCACCTAATGAAAAATCATGTAAATCTATTGTGAATTCCTGTCCCTACCTTGTGCTTATATACATTCTGTCTACCCCAGACAGTAGAGATAGGTCTGCCCTTGTATGGGTGAACATTGGGGTGTTTTTCTCAACCTGTATTGTATAGACACAAAAATGAATCCCCCGACAAAAGTTACTGGACCCAGCAGTACTCTGAAAAAAGGGAATGGTCTGGACTTCTACATAATGTAGGAAAACCTAACAACAAATCTTCAACCTTTCTTTCTACCACAAAACCAGACACAAATACACCTACAACAAGCAAAAAAGGCAATATGCTGCAGTATCAGAAAACACTGGAAAACCAACTGAAATACCTGTAACAGGTGAACTTCCAAGCACATCAGCAACCCCCAGTACTGCTATCATGTGCACTCCTACAACCAATAAAACTAATAACTATCTCAAACTGCCACAGAAAACAAACCAACCAACTGAAGAAACTTTTCCAGATGTACTACCAAACACATCATCTGTCCATAATTCTATGTCAACCAACTCAACCCCACATTTAAACAAAACTGGAGTCACCAGTCTTTTTCCACATGGCCAATTTATCAATTGCAACTTTAATGTATATGACACCACACACTTAAACCTAAATTAGACATTTTTGTTGAGAAAACTGCCCTTTCCAACCTGCAACCATTTTCCAAATAAATACTTAATTTCTGCAACATTTATGTATAATTTCTCATTTTATCTACTTTAATTAAACACTGAAGGTGCTGTAATAGCTTTATAGACCTGCAGCTCGGCCAGTACCAGGCGTTATGGTCCCTCATACCTCATTAAAGGCCCTTGCTTTGCGCGGGCCATTAACTCGGTCTTCAGGGCCCATAACACCCTGTATGGCCCTCGCTGCAGGTCTATAAAACTATATTAGACTAATTTCCCATCTGACCTAACCAGCACAGTCCACGATTGAGGGTGGGGCGGCATGGGTGGCACAGTCCAAAACATCTGGAGGGGCACCAATTGCAGACTATTGAATGCGGTCGTAGAATGCTCTCTAATAAATATATCTGCAACCTGTGCTGTGAGTACTGGTTTCCTTTGGATCATATAAGTCTTGGGGAGACACGTACAATTTAAAACAGCGTAATATTCATTATATTTAGTTTGCTGCGGCATATCGGCTGTCACACTAATGACCTATTTCTTGAACCAAGGAAATAAGACTAGCTGGTAACGGGCACATAGCACAGCAGTTCGTTGGTTTTCAATTTTGCATGTCTTTGAAGGATTGCCTTTATCGAGCAGCCTTGGGGGCTTTCTTTGCTGTGATGTGTCACCCCTGGCTGTTAAAGCATTATGGATCAGCCCAATCGAAACCCACACAGAATTTCACAAAAGTGTGACATCAAGTGGCTACCAGAATTTCAAACATGGATGCCTTCTTTGTATCAAGTGCTAGTGCGAAATATTTTCATATCAATGCCTTATGTTAAAATAATAATTAATTCCTATTAGAGTCCTTAAGTAAGAGTCAGTTCCGTATACTCTATGGTGCCAGGAATGTCTTTTCACTTTTAGTATCTCCCTTAATTGTCATCAAAAACGTTTTCTTTTGTCGTCCAAATGCTTCTGTGTCCTACAATTCTTTTTTTAGTTTGGGTTATTCAGTGACAGCGCCAACTATAAGCCACAACTATTGCATTAGAGTACAGATAGGGAAAAATAGACTAACAAAGCTGGAAGGTGTGGTGATCTGCCCACACATTGACTGCCCAGGCCATGCTGTCCTTAGGGCCATCCCCACCCGGTTCCTGCCTCCCCAAAAAAACACTGCCTCAGGAAAACTCTTTGAGCACTCTGTAATCAAACGTTGTACTCAGAGTACCTGCTAGTGTTTTTCCAAACCAATCATTTTGCGGTTAATGGATTAATTGGTGATGTCAACACACTACTGCTGTAATACAAATGCATAAACCATGTCTGCATTCAGCCACTCGATTTATAAGTACTATGCGTGTCATTCACTAAAGCCCTGTTAAAAACAAGCATTGGCAAAGCCAACGGTTTTGGTTTGTCTATAAGTATTAGGCATTTGCCAGGCACTGCTATTAGTTGCCCAGTTACTCACAAAGTCTTGCACACCATATTTTTGATATCCATAAATCAGCCATTGTAACTCATAATTATATAGGCAGGGTATCCTTGATACTGCACTAGAAGAAGCCCATTGTAAACCTATAATAGAAGATATAGAGTAAGTCTGCAACGGTAGCCTGTTCTATTGCACCTGAAAATATCATGACTCTAGAACCCATGGCAGCCTGGCTTTCACGCTTAGAAGATGGTATAAGATAGCTGGTCTATTTACACCTTGGGTAGCCGGACCAAGAATTGGCATATGAGAGTAGCATGTCTTCTTCACACAGACAACCGGATCACGGAGAGAGATCAAAGATAAGCTCTACCTGAGCTTAAGGTATGTATAAGCGCACCACTTTGGTGGACATCTGCTGCAGGCACAGCGCTTCATCCACGCGCACTTTAGAATGCAGCTACAACTACGACAAATTTGGTCTAGCTGGAGAAGTAACAGCATTGCCCTTACACCAGACTTGCCTCAACACCAGTGTCATTAGAATATAGCGACTACCTACAACAATTTTCAGTCTAGCTGGGCACACATTGTTTCTCCTGCACTCGCACTCTGTTGTGGCCTCCCTCAGCACTCATCCACATGCCTGACCTTGTGGGTTGCTTACCTAAGCCTATACAGCCCAACTAACTCCTAATCTTGGCAAAATGCACACACCCACTTTAAGCCTTTTACAGAGAATGTTCCCATATCTGGAATGCGGTCTCCGAGGGCGTTCCTACCACAAAGCGCGTTGAGGATATGCACTCTTGCTTTATTTCTTGCCCTCTCACTCTCACCCTCTCGCTCATATTTCCTGTTACTCATCATCAATGCCACCCTCTAGCAATGGTGTCCTCCTTTGCTCTATTCCTCTTCTCATTCTGTTCCACACCTACACCCCTTATCGCATACTCCTTCGAAATTTTGCACTCTCCTCCTTACACCCTGGTGCCTATAAATGCAACATGGAAAAAACAGCAGTAAACGCCAAAACTATTGGCATTACCAATGCTTGTTTGTAATGTGGGAAATATTTGAAAGAGAGCCCGCCAGTGAGCCAGTACCCCTCAGGGTAACCCAGAGCCTACCTTTTGTGACCGACAAAAAAAAGTACTGTTTCCCTCACCAACTTGCACAACCTTGAGGGTAGCAGCGGGGCAGTCATATGCCCCCCTTGGGCTGTCCTTTGCACTTTTGGTCTACAGGCTGGGCCCAATGCATGTGGGGTGGGCAACAGGTCGGGCATGCAGGAACCTGCAGGCCAGCCTACTCTGTAATGGGGGAGGGAGAGGCTAGGCCCAGGTTCAGAAGGCATTAGTATGCCTCTTACCTCTGGCCAATGCATCTTGGTACAAGCGGGGGCTTCAACGCTGCCAGCAGCATGAACCCAATGCATAATTCTCGTGTTGAAGTCTATGAGGAATGCAAAGGGAAAGCCAGATGCCCCTCCAACAATCATGGTCCTCTCCCAGACTTGACCCTATAGCTCTCCCAGAAGTGCTCAGCAGGACAGTCAAGGCACCCCGAGAAACCCCTCATGATTTCTCAGCTACTGGCCCAGTTCCTCAAAAAGAAAATCTCATAGTACTCACCAGGGGTATGAGGGGTCTCCTTTGCTGTGGCCCAAACCAAGCAAGGACCACAGGAAATCTTTTTACATATTGCATATTACAGAGATGAGCACTCAAAGCCCAGCAGTAAGAGCAAAAGATGGGAAACAAGGAAACGAGCCCTGCCTGCCTCCTCAGGACTCACTGTCTAGGAGGATAGAAAAACAAACAGGAAAACCAACAAGAAGATTGTGGATGGGGGGATTTCTTATACCTCCCAAGGTCAAGTGGACGGGATGTCAAGAATAAGAATAATTTCGGAAAGGGTTCCTGGCTTGGAGGTGAAACACCTCATAGAGTTAGCACTGGGACAAGTTAGGGGGACATCATGAATTTGTGGTTCTCAGGTGACTGTGCTTTTGCTGTGGTCAATCAGTAACAATGAATTTCGACTGACCCCTCGCGCTGCGTGGAATACCGATTCAGAGAACAACAGGTAGGGATATTTTTCGGATTGTTTTTTCCAAAGCATCCGCATTCACGATAACAGGAGTATTTAGGCCGCCAGAGCTTATTGAGTTTGCAAGAGTTACAGAGCATCGATATAAAACACACACATAAAGAAGAAAAAAGTGCTAGTTTAGGCCAGAAAATGTGTTGTAAAAACAGGAATACAAAATAACCCTTAGTTAAATAAAATAAATACATTAATTACAAGTTCAGCGGTAAGTGGCCATCACCGTGGGTCGCGAGCCTGCTGAGCCTGCTGACCCAAGCTACTCCGCAGTGATGACACCCAGTGAGACTGAAGCATGTATGGGGATGCTTGTGGTCTTGTGTAGAAGGGATGTTCATCGGGGACTGCCCCTTTTAGAATGGGACCAAGCTAGATGTACTTATGGTCTTTCCCCTTTCTGTAATGGCTTGGCAGGCTAAAGAACGATGGTTTTGAGGGTTGCCCAGTGTTGCACCTGGGTTTGAGATTCATTCTAAATGTTCCAGCCATCACCTTTTGTTTTGTCTAAGTGACCCGAGTGGAACGGGTATCCCCAGACGTGGATCCCGAGCCTGCTGGGCCTAGAGACTCAAGCTACTCCTCCCCGATGATGACCAAGGAGGCCCAAACATATTTGGGGATGATTGTGGTCTCGTGTAGAAGGAATATTAACTAGCAGTTCATGCTGGTCTGCCCCTTTTGGAGTGGGACTAAGCCAGATTTGCTTATGGTCTTTCCACTTTCTGTAATGGTTTGGTGGCAGACTAAAAAAACAATGGTTTGAAGGGGTGCCCAGAGCTGCGCCAGAGGTTAAGATTAATTCTAAGACGTGGGTCAAGAGCCTGCTAGGACTAGAGACCCAAGCTACTCTTCTTTGAAGTAGCCCAATGAGGCCAAAACATGTCTGGGGATGCTTGTGGTCTTGTGCAGAAATGATGTAACCTAACGGTTTAGGATGGGCTCCCCCTTTTGCAATGGAACCAAGCCTGATTTGTATATGGTCTTTCCCCTTTCTGTAGTGGTTGGGAGGGTTGTTCCTAGCTCCTCCAGGTTAAATAAACAAACAAACAAGATTCATTCTAAACCGCCAGCCATCACCTTTGTCTAGGTAACAGAATTATTGGCACTTATACCACTCTGCTGAATTAGGATTCCCATAAAATGGGTGCAAATTCCACTAGCAGAAATAGCACAGAAAACAGTCAGAATTAGCCTGGCAGTAGTTCCACTGCCAGAATTTGCACCAGCACCAAAAATGGTAATTCCGCTGTATCGTAAGTAGAAATAACACCGAAATACCACCAGAAATGGGTGGTCATTCCACAAAAAACACAGTGTAGTTACCTCTGCAAATGAATGAGTCAAATGAAGCCACGTGTGCACCCTAAGGACCCTGAAAGCAGCAGTAAGGGAGAGGAGATACAGAGCAAGGAGAGCACCCATTCTCCAGGCCAGGCACTAACTGATGGGTAGCTAATTACACCATACTGCCTCAACAGGGAGATCGTAGCTGAGCTACTCACCCTGATACAAGGTGACATACAAAGCAGGATAAACATCATGAGAGCTGCTGCACATCCTCGCCACAGAACCTTCCAGCACACTATGGGCATGCTGCATGTCACAGCCCAGGGTTTCTATAATGCTTGGCCAGGTGTAAGAACTATTTTGACACCAATATAAAAATGCAATGATGATCTGTTTTACTCTGGACCTGTAACTTTTGGACAGGACCAACGTTATCCTGACAATTCCTGGTTCATTGCACATATCCTGTTCTTAATGTTCAGTGTTTGTAAAAATCATAACCATGAACTTGGTCACAGTGCACACACAACCCACCCCTGGGGGACATACATATTATGTACAACTTGAACTTCATAAGGCACCACCATGCTGTGTCAATTTCTAACTTCGGTGCCGAAATGTAAAAATGCATTAATGAACTGTAATCTCAAAAATATTGACAAAAATCATAACTGCCAACTTGGTCACAGTAAAGACCCTGTGTGGGCGCATAAATCATGTACAATTCTATTCGATTCCCGCGATGATTCAGCATCATATTCGGAATTTTTTTTTTTTTTTTTATTGAATACAGTTGTATTACAGCAACTTTTTCAATTTTATACATATTACAAAAATCCATTCTTTCATAAGTAAAAGCAATAAATCAATAGAACAAGCATTTACAATTACAATTACAACCATCTTCCAAATCAAATTTCACAATTTAAGAGTGTTGGCTTAACATGATGTATATCAATCATTCCAGGTTTAGAGATTTTAAAAAATTGATGGTAGCAATCCTTATGCCCATACATTCAGTTGCAGCCAGAGCGACCCATCTGTTACTTGGGTCTATTTGTGCAAAATACACAAAATATTTAGCAAAGTGAATGTTTCTTAAACTCAAAAGTTTAGGGGCTGTGCACTCCAATAATAAATGTTGCAAGGTTTCAACAATTGTTGTGTTTTGACAAAACCTGCACCAATTGAAGTCTGATGTGATTTGTCTCCTTCTTACTTTAACTTCCCTAGTAGGCCAGATATTAAACCGCAGCCTCAGGATATCAGATCTAATAGCAGAAGAAGGAGGCAAGCACAAATACGAGGCAATGTCTTTATAAGCTTTAGGTCCAAATATTGCAGGATCAAAATCTTTATAGGTTAAACACTTTACTCGGGTCTCAATCCAGTCCATCATGTGGACTTTCTTATTTGCTCTCTCTGGATGATCTAATAAAAGGCTCAGTGAAATATCGGCCTTTACCATAATAGAGAGAACATTTGAGGACCACTGTTTCGGGAACATTTCTGCTGAGTTTAGTATGTAACTGGAGATAGCCGACAAGGCAGAATTGTCCTGTGTTGAAAGCAAACATTTACGAAATAATGCGCATAAGTGCCAATTATGTTGGGCAATTAATGAAATTAAGCCCAATTCATAACGCATCATCACCCCAGGAATGCATTACGGTAAATGCAGAATGGCTCGCCAAAATTTGCATTCTAAGTGATTAAGAAATCCAGTTGGTAAGATTTGCGTTTCCATACCATAAAGAATAGTTGGGACAACATTTTGATTCCAAAACAGAAGGGCTGCTTTGAGTGAGAATTTGCCATACTTGGATACAATTATTCGGGTCTGACAAATTGCCATAGTTAGCTTCTGTTTAATTTTATTCAGCTGTGAGTCTAATGTAGGACAACCATCAAAAATAACACCCAAATAAACATAATTTGGAACTATCTTTATGGGAATTGTCTCAATTTGCCACTCTAACAAATGCTTGCGTAAACCTTTAAGGATAAACGTAACAATCTGTGTTTTGGCAGTATTTACAAGTAATTCATTTTCTTTGAAGTAGCTGCAAAGTACTGACAGAAGATTTCGTAGGCCACTAGGTGTTTTTGACACAAGGACAAGATCATCTGCATACCATAATGCACTAATTTTAACACCATTTAGCATTGGAGCGTCAGCCACTATTTTAGTAAAGATCCAACGAACATCATTAATAAAAAAGTTGAACAAGGCTGACGCTAAGCTGCATCCTTGTTTTAACCCTCTGTACGTATGAACAGGGGATGATAAAAGACCTTCAGCGTTTAATCTTACAAAGATCTTAGTTTTTGAATGCAATGCAAAAATGATGTCTATAAGAGTAGAGGGACACTCCGCTTTGATTAACTTGTTAATGAGTTTAGGTCTTGAAACCGAATCAAAGGCGGAATGTAAATCCACAAATGCAAAATATCTAGGCTGTCTCTTACACTGGGCTTGTTGTCGGATAGCATTTAGAGTCAGTAAGTTAACACTAGTACCCAGACCAGCCACAAAACCAGTTTGTGCTGGGTCACGTTGACAGGCTGCAGATGCCCAGAGATTGAAATCTCTTAATACTAACTTGGTGAACAACTTCCCAGGAGCGTCCAATAACGCTATCGGGCGATAGCTTTTAGCGTCCATGCGATCACCCTTCTTATGAATCGGGATAATCACGGACGAGCGCCAAGAGTCTGGTAAACATTTGGTTTGTAAAATGTGATGAAATGCATTGTTAAGAATTAGAGCCCATTCATTTATGTTTTGTTTAAACATCCAGTTGGTAAGTCCGTCAAGGCCTGCTGCTCTTGACGAGGACGCTGTTTTAATGAGGGACTGGATGATATTTTCAGTACATTGCAGCTCCCAACATCTTGCAGAACTGCCATTATAAATGTAGCTACTCATCTTAGGATCGTCATATAAAGTGTTGAAGTGTTTAATCCACACAGCTTCATGAACACCATTGAGTTGGAAGTACGCTTGTGGAGCTGTGCCACATTTATTTAGCAGTTCCCAGATCAAACCGGAGTTTTTATTACAACATGTTTGTAAAAACCTTTCACTATCTAGTTGGTATAGTGCGGCTTTCCTTGACCGTGCCCAATTTCGATATTTTGTATTGACAGACCTGACCGCTTTAATTTGTTCAAATAATGGTAATTTTCGAAGTTTTCTGATCTCTTTGCGATGGGCTTTCTTTCTCTCATGGAGAGCCATATCATACTGCCTCATCAGAGAGATCGTAGCTGAGCTACTCACCCTGATACAAGGTGACATACAAAGCAGGATAAACATCATGAGAGCTGCTGCACATCCTCGCCACAGAACCTTCCAGCACACTATGGGCATGCTGCATGTCACAGCCCAGGGTTTCTATAATGCTTGGCCAGGTGTAAGAACTATTTTGACACCAATATAAAAATGCAATGATGATCTGTTTTACTCTGGACCTGTAACTTTTGGACAGGACCAAAGTTATCCTGACAATTCCTGGTTCATTGCACATATCCTGTTCTTAATCTTCAGTGTTTGTAAAAATCATAACCATGAACTTGGTCACAGTGCACACACAACCCACCCCTGGGGGACATACATATTATGTACAACTTGAACTTCATAAGGCACCACCATGCTGTATCAATTTCTAACTTCGGTGCCGAAATGTAAAAATGCATTAATGAACTGTAATCTCAAAAATATTGACAAAAATCATAACTGCCAACTTGGTCACAGTAAAGACCCTGTGGGGGCGCATAAATCATGTACAATTCTATTCGATTCCCGCGATGATTCAGCATCATATTCGGAATTAACCAACACAGGATGGCCGCCACGAAAACCTTCCCGCTGCCAGATTTCAATGCCAACAGCATAAACACGGCTCCACGCGTTGCGCCACGCACTGTCATTGCGGACTTGATTGCCAGTGAAGGGATGTCTGCCCCTGAAGGTAAGGACTTCACTGAGCTATCCCTGAAAGGACCCTCCTTATTTTGCGTTGCTCTCCACTCTCGCAGCACAATCGCGATTGTGGACACCAGCATACATTTTCTCATTCATTTCTAGCATGCCCATATTGCTTGCTCTAATCACAACTCTATTTGGGAGCGCCTCAGTGATCCGTGCTTCAGCGTTATGGGAGCCCCACATGGTAATAGATTTGCCGGATGCACAGCACGAGTATCCTGCGAGGATACATGAGTCAATTCATGTATTTATTTATTTATTTAGATTGCTGCATGCATCTTAGACACATTCATAGATACTCCGCATCGTGACTTCTAGGGCATGTGAACTTCCCTCAATGAACACTCTGCCCTTTGGTGTCTAGTGTTTGTGACCTACTTGCATTTAACATTTGATATAGCATGCACCTAGATCAAGCTAGGTATTTCATTTGTGTTACCTCTTCTCTCCATTTCTACCAATTCTTAAAGAGCTGACACTTTCTGACCTATTTCCAAGCCACTTGTTTGTCCCCACAGACGAGATTTCTAGAATCCACCTATTTGTAGTGGATTCCTTGACCCAATTGTAATCGGTTAACTTAACCCTACTTGTTTCTTCTCCTCAATTTAGTCTTGCAGGCGATACCCATATTAAAACATTCTTCTGCGTGTTACAGAATTCTCGCACACACCCTCCGAATTTATCTCTGACGTTCCCGAATTTCCTTAAGCACAGTAAATCCTCTTTACTGGGGTTCCACAAAGAGATTGACCAGTCTAGGTGCTTTTCAATATATGTTCCAGATATAGACCCCTTCCACTGAGATGATGGCATTTCTTTTATAGATCATCACCACAGGATAACCCTCTTATGAGACTTCCTTAAAATGCCCGTCCTGATGAAGGCCGATGTAATTACTCCACTCCACAACTGCTGGGAAGGCCGAAACACAGTTGTGTCGTCAATCCTACCATAACACAGTGTCTACTTCATAACACTGTACACCAAGCTGATTGTTTGACCATACACATGAGTACACGGCTCCAGATAATGTTTAGGGGCTGTTCTGCATTGAAACGATTTGTTTCCTGTATATTTTGTTCATAAGTATCATTGATTGATTATATGTATATATGGAATGTATGTTGTATATTTTCCTGTGCCACATGCTGATTTTGTATATCGAAATGATTGGTTGACCTACCACCATTTTGTAAATACAGTAAATGTAATAAAATAATGGGTCATAATACATCCGGGGCTTGCCCTGATCGTTTTTTGATATATTGGCCAGGTGCAGGACATGCTCATGACGCATTCACCCCAGCACATCTCCCAGCCAACCACCCCGGCACAGGCAAATGCTACAAAGGCTTGCCTCTATGCAGCTGCACTCTTAACTAACGTCATTGCTGCACTGGACTAGATGCATGTGATATTGGTGCCCCCCAGGCATCGGAAGAGGTTTACAGGAACAGGAAACAACAGAATTCCCTTAAATGTATAGGTGACTGTGACACACTGCTGCACCTGCTTCTGATGTTCCACCAATGATGCCATGATCCTGTGAAACAACACACTCCTGCCTTCATGGAGACAGTCAGATGGCAATGGATCTGGATGCTGGGTAAGTGCAAGCGCCATCAGGCAACACATACATGGTGCACAAGTGAAAATAGCTCCAATGAGGGGTAGGACTGGTATACAAAGCGTCTTGCTGGCACTGTGTACCTGTTCTTCATGGTTCTATATTTGATGAGGAAGCCAGACTGTAAGGAAATGTGGTACTGTAGGTTTTGCAGTGTGGGGTAGCCACCCAGCAACTTCCTAGTAAAAACAGGGAGGCACTGGATCAGCTCCCAATCGGCACTACCCTGTTTTACATGGCACAAGCACTGGCAAGGACGACCACGTAGAAAGTCCAGGAGTCCTCTGCAGAAAATATGAGTTAGCAGGGGTCCAGCAGGTAGAGTAGCAGATGAGAAGATCCACAGCATTCAGGATGAAGACACTCCAGAGGCACAGGACAAGGCAGAAGAAACAGATGGCCGGAAGAGGGGGGCAGAGAAAAAACCCACTGGGAGAGGGAAGGCAGGGACAAGGCCGTAGCAGGACAGACATGTATGATCCAAAATGTACAAAGACATCCACTAAAAGTGAACCACAAGTACCACAATGCATAAGGAAATCATACCTACACAGACAACAGCACAGTTTTACAGTGTGCGATGCCAGCACTACACTGACTGGCAGTGATGGTATGTATGCAGCAAACTAGGAATTCAAGAGCAGGAATGCTAAAAAAAAATGTGCTCAAGATAACTAGCCCGCTACACAGAGCACATGAAAAAGAGTCCAGCACAGGACTTCTATAGACATGTATTTTCAAGTTAATATGACTGTTGCGTCTGGTGGTTGGTCAAAGGGGTGATTCCCCAAGTGACATTACCCACTTCATCTGTAGTACATGAAATGTCAAATAATGTAGGTATAGACAACTAAAGTGATCCTAAATGCGCCGAAAGAATGGTAAGAGACTGTTGATCAATATGTCATGCCACACTTTCTCATAATACTGCAACCAGCACCTATGCCCATTGCCTTTGCAGGTGACCCTGGATATCATATGATGAAGTATACCTACAACAAAGCACATACAAGGACCAGGCTCTGCAAAGAGCTAACCTTTGGCCTACTAAAGTGACACTTCCAGTTTCCCTATCAGACAGGAGGTGCCCTGATGTATAAGACGAGCAAGGTGGGCAAAATCGTTTTGTGTGTGCCATGATGCACAACATGTGCATTAGGCGCCATCCCCCCTGCCTCCGGATGCTGGCATGGCTCCCTCAGAGGATGATGACACACATGCTGGAGACCACGTGCCGCCACGTAGTGACCATGTAGAAGGCAGGGATGGACATCTTGCACGCCAAGAACTTATTGACAATTTCATTTGAGCACATTTAATTACACTTACCTCACCTCACACAATTGTATATAGTCACATATTAAATTTGTCACACCCACTCAAAAAAGACTGTCCTTGCATCTGTTCAAGTGTAAAGGAGATTTGTTTTACACAAAGAAACCATGCCCCCAACCTCCCTCAATCCCCAACACTCATGCCCTCCCACCTGCTTCAATACCCAACACCCATGCCCTCATTGCCAACACTGATGCCCTCCCACCTCCCTCAGTCCCCAATGCACATGCTCTCCCACCTCCCTCAATCCACAACACCAATGCCCTCCCACCTCCCCTATTCCTGGTATGACTCCCAAGTCTCTTACAGTCTAATTTCCGTGCCCTTTTGGGCATGGCAGATTTCTCTACCTGTGTGTGTGCCACATTCCTCAGAGAACACCGACAGTGGATACTAGCCAGTAAGCCCTCTGTGGGGGTGACAGAGGTGGAAGCCTCAGAATCCTGGCCCTGAATGTGATGTAGAGTGAAGAGCAGGGTACTCTGCATGGTTTCTGTACTTGCAGAGATTACCTATGTCAGTTCCCTGACCCTCTGCCCCCACAGTATTAGCTGTAGTTGCTGCAGAGAGGTTTTGGTACTGCCTGTCCATGGACCTTTCAATTCTGAAGGATGAGCCCTGCACTGAGTCCCCAATAGCCTGCTGCTATTGGAGTTGCAGATCAGTTATATTCTCTATTTGCTTCTGGTGTTGCTCTATAGCATAACTCTCAACGATTTGTGTCGAAAAGGCGGGTGAAATCACCCGATTTTGTTTTTAGCGGGTGAGACGCCCATTGGAATGAATGGGCGTGCAGGAGACTTGGCGGGTGACTCAGCCCTTTACAAGGCGGGTGACACCCGCCAAAAGCGTGTTAGTTGAGAGCTATGTCTATAGTATTGAGCCTCCTCCATATCGCTTACAGGGAGTGCTGTGGCACACTCTCAGGGGTGTGTACAGGGCTGGGGGCTATCATTAGCGGACCACCGACATCCACTGGTCCAATCCCATCTTCATTGGTCCCTATTGTGGCATTGGATTGATGACAAAGGCGAGGAGGGAGAGTCAGAGGCCAGGAAAGTGGTTGCCTATGTCGCCTCATGGGTGGCTGTGGTGGTATGGAAGTCGTCATGTGTCTCCACAGGTGCAGGCAGAGTATTGGCCTTGAAAGCAGGTGAGGGTGCAGTTTTGACAATTGTGCCAGCTGTACTGGCAGCAGGTAGGTGGCAAGCAGTGGCATAAGCATCAAAGTTGCCTAGTGTGATGGTGGCAATGTGGCTGCTTTGTGCAGCTTGCATGCTGCTGCTGCTCACGACAGGTTTTTTTCCCAGGTGTGTTACTGTATGTGCAATGGCTGCGGGGTGCAGGCACAGGTGCTTGCACCTGTAGAGGTGCCCTCCAACATAGCTGTGCCAGCTTCGTCTCCCAGGGTGGACTGTGTATCTATTAGGTGATGCATGCTATGAAGTCAGTCATCATGCCGACTTGCAAATGGCATTGCAAGACACTTGTGCACTATAATGGATGCTGGCCGGAGCATGTGGGTTTAGAGTAGGTTAAAGTGCTGGAGGATGGGTAATATACTATTTCAGCATATTGCCTGAGGCACAAACACCTTGTAATATGTGAGTGATTTCTTTCATGTGACATGGTGTTAGGTGTAAAATCAAATTGGCCTGATCACATGGCATTTACACGTGTGGGGCTCATCATTGGTGTTGGTGTTTCCTAAGTGTGTTGACAGGCTTTTGGGTGTTTCAGGGATGGATGTGGGCACAGAGGGGGGGTTCTATTGCCTGCCCTGATGGATGTATTAACTGATTGCATGGGGTCACATGTCCATATATCAAATGGTGGTAATGTATGGGTACTTCCCAACTTTTTTGTTTACGGGGGATTGGTCTCACACTGGGAAGAGCATATGTGAAAAATAGTAGAACATGGAACCAATGACCCCTCCCTAGATCCAAATTATTTTTGTTAGTGCACCACCTCTCCGCCTTATCACTACAGAATTTGTAATAAAGTCAGACACGCTATCTCCAGACCACTTTAAAAAAATACATATTTTATTCATATTTTCATATAACAAACAGAAAATCAATTAAGACTACTCGTGTAAACATTTACACATACAAAATGGTAAGACAGATCTTCATCAAACTATTCAGAGAAATGTTTACTAAAAAGTGGGGTTAGTAGGTGACTAAGATCCTTTTGCAGACCAAGTTAGCCTTCTAAGAGATTGCAATATCGGAACAATAGAAAACAGATATCAATAACTTCAATTCTTGATATATTGTTCTGTTCTCATTAAGTCACACAGTTTTCTTCTATAGAGATCCTCTGATGTGGTCTCCGTTATCTGATGCTTGAAGTTTCATGCCTATTCGATGGTCTACATATGTTTCGGCCTTTATACAATAAATGAGACACTATCTCTAGCACCTTTTTTTGATGTTATGGCCGTCTTCAGGACACAGATATTTCTTATAGAGTTGCAATTAATTCACAGGAACCCTTTGAGTATCATTGTCTCACACAAACTGTTTTTTTCCAACAATCGGATTTGAGCTTCTTTTTCAATCAAAGTTGCAATTTCCTTGATATAGTGGAGGACTTCTTGATTTAGCCTGTGGTCACAGGGCTGTATTACTTACGTGTCTCACAAACAAGAGAAAGCCAATGAGGGACTAGCACTTGTGTTTTCTATAAGTAGACATGATCCGCTAATACAATCCCACCCCTCGATACATTTTGCAATGTGCCATGTAGGATGACATCATAGATGACACATATAGCATTATGTAAGCTGAGTATAATCGAAAAGACATTCTGATCCTGCATGAATCGACTTGATGAGTGTTTATAAACCCTGCTTTACTTCTTTGAGATTAAAGCAGTATTTTACCATCTCCTTTGAGTCTGTCTGGTTATTTGGTCTGAGGTATTTTATTGGTTATTCCATCTAACACACAGATGCTTCAAGGTGCTAGAGCACAATAGGCAAGTGAGTCAGGTCATGCGTTGTCATTGTAGAGGTGACATTCATATTCATGATGTTTAGGTGGACTGGTTGCTCTCACTTCACCTCCTCCTATACCCTTGATGCCTTCAATGTGGAGGATGCTGCTTGCCATTTCCTATGATGCAACAAGGTTGATTGACTCCACAGTACTGCCTCCTGTGGCAGCTGTCACCCGCCGGTGGATGGACAACCGGCTGCGGACTCTGACCTTCAGGTCATTCCACCTCTTATAGCTATCCTGGTCGCAGGTTTTGTACCACCTTATCTCTTATGGCAGATCAGAGGGAATTTTTCTTCTGGCCTGAAGTTTTGCTTTGGTTTGCCCCAAATAACTACTGTGCATAGTTCAAGACCTCATCAGCAAGGACCTGTTGCTGCACCTCACTCATGTTTGGCTTTCCTAGGCACTTTTCCCTTGCCTTTGTCCAGAGAAATGTTTGACACAGGTTCTGCCTTAGTATGGCAACAGGAAACGGGTGATTCAGAATGAATTTTAATTTTAATGATGGCCGCTGCTGAACTTCCCTTTCCCGGCATGCCGTTTGTTCTCTCAGGGCTAGTTACATGGGGGGTATTACCATTCAGTAATTCCTCCAATTTTCCAGCAGTAATGGTAATTTTGATGAAACATGAGGGAATAACTGTCCAGAGTTGCTTTTCGGTGGTAATTGTGGCCAACGGTATTATCTTTACCGCTGATGGTTTATGAATGCATCCCATCTACTTGTAATGTGGCGGTAATTCCACCAGACACCACGGCCTTAACAGCAATTCCCCCTGCTGGACTTACCGCCCAACTTGTAATGAGGGCACTTGTGATCAAATTAACGTGAAAACGGTTAAACCCCATTGAATTCCTTTCTTTAAGAATGTTTAGAAAACAGAAGGGTTAAAGATGATAAATTAGTAGTACGCATTGACCTGTATTTTCTCCTTAGGGAGTGGATTCTCGTTCCTGGAACAATTGGTCCTTTTGAAGCATGATTTAGAGTGTGTCAAGATGAGTGATGGCTGCCATTTTGCATGGAGCTGCGCTTGCAGCTTTCCAAAGAAACTGAAGAAATTGAGTGTTCTCTTTGACATCTAGTTATTCTGAACTAAGGCTTGCTAAGATGTTTGCCTTTAGAATTCAAGTCGAATAGAAAGATGTTCAGATGGGAGGGAATGAAGATGGTTTGTCAATTGGTGTGCGATTGTGGGCATTGCCTTTGATTAGGGTTTAAAATAAAACATACACATTGTCTACTGAGGTAAAATAGTAATACTTCCCGCTGATCTTGCATCATCTAATTTAACAAATATACCAAGTCTAACACACATATCTTGTGAAAGGATGCTAAATAGTTATACAATGATCACAAATGAGGGGCCAGATTACAGACATGTTTCACCAGTGCAAGTGCAATTTTGCCTGGTATTAGCAATTGTACAAACATTGCCATAGGCCCGGTGTGGGTGCAACATGTATTGAAAGAATATTTTTTTCCCATGGGGCCAATAAGTGCAACATTATAAAATCTGGCCTCAGCAAATTTAACAAGCATGAAACGTCCCTTATCAGCAAAACCCTGGATTAAGTTATCATAGTGCTCTGGATAGTGCAAGACCTGAGATGT
Organism: Ambystoma mexicanum; assembly: GCF_040938575.1. Taxonomy (NCBI): domain Eukaryota; kingdom Metazoa; phylum Chordata; class Amphibia; order Caudata; family Ambystomatidae; genus Ambystoma; species Ambystoma mexicanum. The sequence goes on along the minus strand of NC_090933.1, from coordinate 1,035,428,678 downwards.
CTACTGTTCACTGGCCTTCGTATGTCTGAAATTTTAATATCTTTGACATTCTTGAAACCGCTAGATTATTGATGGAAATCCAATAAGTTAAATGTTGTGATTCTAGAGGCTGGGGAGTTTTAATTGACATCCTATGTCTTTCAATGCACTAGCTATAGTCTGCAATAGGGTTTCACAATCTGATTGTAGTCTGTTTTAAATAGAGCAGTGGATCCACTTCTTTCCAGTCTGACGACTGCTCCAACACTGCCATTCGAGATAGGAGATTATATGAATCTGAGCCCTTCCTAGTACAAGGTCGCATTGGCTAAACACCATGCATGTTTAAAAGATGCTCTACTTAATGAAGCATGTGTCCTGGTAACAGTACTAAGGATAACCCATATAAAATCTCTCCATGACTGAGCTAGCAACTCGTGAGTGAGTGAATGAGGGAGGAGACTAGTATAATTGAGCACTTTACACTGGGCCTCATTACGACCCAGGCGGTAAGTTACCGCCTGGGCCGTGACTTTACCACCATGGCGTAAACTACGTTTACGCCATGGTGGTTGGCGGACTTACCGCCCCATTCCGACCTTGGCGGGGCGGTAAGTCCCCAATCCCCATTTACACTTCCCCATTCCCATTTTTCCCCCATAGGGCATAATGGGAGTGGGGAAGGCGTTAATTACGCCACCGTAAATTACGGTGGCGTAATTAACTCCATGGTCCCTTAGCGCCATGGATTTTAACACCTGCTAAAAGCAGGTGTTAAATCCGCCATGGCGCTAAGGGACCTCGTACTCAGGCGGTAAGGGTCGGCGCTGTTTACGCTGCCGTAAACCCCTTACCGCCTGGGTCGTAATGAGGCCCAATTGCTTCTAAACATGGGCGTTGCTAGCAGGTCCAAAGGTTACACTTGGTTCCGTTCATTCAAGGCCCAGCCCCAAAAGTATATAAAGATTCCAGATGTATTTAGAAACCACGTTTGAATTTCAATTGCAATGGTCATTTTATGCTGTGCTGTCCTGCCATGACGCCAATGCACCAAAATGCCTGAGGTAGTTCGACTTCACATGACCTTTGCCCCCGTGATATCCCACGAAGTGACATTAACACCGTCTTCAGTATTCTTGACATCACAGGGCAGTATGTACTGAAATAAGAAAGTTATAGGAACAGCAATTGGGTGAAGAAGGAAGGAGGTCCTGCGGGGAGGGGAAGGAATTGGAAGCTAGGAGAAAGATGCCACCTGTTTTTGAGGCATGAGGTAATGGAGATCCATCCAGTGGAGGATTGTAGCGAGACAGTTGGTAATACATTCCAAGATGGCTAGGGTGAAGGAGGAAAAGGAGAAAATGATTTGAATGTTGTCAAATGGTTATGGTAAATGCCAAAGGACGAGATATGTCTTACTAGGGCACAGGTATAATGGGTAAAAAGCAGAGGTCCAAGGACTGAACCTTGTGGGATGCTGACCGGGAGATGAGTGGGACAAGGTTTGCGAGTTTCACAAGGTTTTAAAGGAGTGACCTTCTAAGTTGGAGGCAATCTTGGTTAGAGCAGATTTGCGAAACCCAAGGGGCATGTTGAGTGAGCAGGAGAGAGGAGTGGTCCACATTGTCAAAAACAGCAGTGAGGGCCAAAAGTATAGAAGGGAGCTTTGAGTAATGACCATCAGAAAGTCAGGAACATGCTTGAATGCAGTCTCGGTAGCTTGTTTACTAGAGAAGCCAGAATGAAGTGAACCTCCAAGGCCATTATCTCAAAGTATGTAGTGATCTTGTTGAAGAAAAAATACTCAAGAACATTTTAATGGTGGGGAAGGAGTGAAAATCAGTGATATTTTGCCGGGGTGTTTTGGTCAGTAGAGGGTTTCTTCAGAAGGAGGAGTGCAGTTGCCGATTTCAAAGAGGCAGGGAAGAGTCCAGTAAAGAGAGGGATAGAGGTTAAAGAGCAAAGAGAGATAGGGGCAGGTGATTAAGACTAAGGGCTTCACTACATGTCTGTCGGTAATTCATCAGTATTTCAGTGGAATAACTGCCAAAATAATTTACTGTTACTACCACTTGGTCAGGCAGGAATACTACCAGAATATGAGTGGTGGTAAAGTGGTGTTAATTCCCATTTGGAGTCCATCCAAATGGGGATTTTTCCAGATTCACTGTGAAGTAAATCCAGTGATTTCTGTCCATAAAGTGGAGGATTTATCACCAGCATATCCCGAGAGGAGGAAAGTTTAAAATGCTTGAATGCAAACACATCTAGTGTTTGTGATTCCATCAAAAATCCCAAAACAATACTGACTTCTATGTAACTTTGAGTTTCATATGTAAAATAAAACAATGTATGAATGTGTCTGTTTCCTTTACATAATTCATGCATACTGGAAACCTAACCAAAACAGGTGGGTGTCAGTAGAATTATTGGAAATAGAGGATGTATGTACAGAACAACAATTTGCTAGCTCCCTTAGTCAAACTAAAGAGGAATTTGGTCTTTTGTAAATGCAAGCTTGAGAGATACATTTGTACAGTAGATCTTTTGATGTGCAGGCTCAAGATGACATTCCCTGTGTGGAGAAAGGAGCCAATCCTATGCAAGCTTTTTAGGATACGGCCAGTGGCCATTGCAATGTTTTTGGGATTAATGCCAGAAGGGGAGAAATATACTCAGAGCTGGAAATGGCTGACACTAAAATTGGGGTGGATCTGAATTTTGATATCCCTCTTGGGTGAGCATTGTGGTTCAATCCTGTTCCTCAGCAAAATCATCCTGAGCTTTACCGCCTTTACTGGAGTCCATCCAGGAGACAGAAGCTAGGGTTCATGGACACAGGCATATGTTGGGGCTGCTGGAATGTGAAGGGTGACTTGGAGAATTGGGCTAGGGACTCTGGACCTGATATGCTCAATACATTTGATTTGGTAGATGGCAGTATCTTGACAAAGGCCTGAATTGGCACTCTTACATGCTCAAGTATGATACTCGGTCTAATACCGAAATGCACTGCTATATATAGACAACTGTGATGTTTTTGAAATGCTCAAATTTCAGCATGTCACGCAAAGAATGATTTTTATGAAATCATAATGATGCTATGCGTGAAAGTTTACATTTATTTTTATCTTCCTGACATACATTTAAAATTTAAATCGGCTCAGATACTCCATTTTAGATTTTATTATTTTATTCATAATGGATTGCAATTTATTGGGCCTCATTAAAACTGTGGCGGCCCCGGTATGAACGGTGCTGGTAAGTGACCGGCACCGTTCATACTGGCCCGCCACATTACGAGTTCTGCAGCGGGTCCCGCTCTGTTTGCCTGGCCAGACCAGACGTGCAGAGCGGCACCCGCTAGCAGAACAGGATGCTAACAACGGACCAGTCATTAATGGGTCCGTTATTAGCATCCTCCCCATTCCCATTGAGCCCTATAAGGGCTCAAGTGGGAATGGGGACTTACCGGGAATGGGGACGTACCGGGTCCAGGTCTCGTGAATGGGAATTACCGGGCCCGCAAAGGTCGGAATGGCCCGGTAATTCCCATTTTGCGGGACCGGGACCTGAGTTTGGATGTAGCCATGCCACTAAAAACGGCATGGCTACCTCCAAACTCGTAATGAGGCCCATTGTTTTCTATGTTTTCTATGTTCTATCTGAAAGTTTTATTTTATTTTATCTTCCTGACATATATTTAAAATGTAAATCGTCTCTGATACTCCATTTTAGATTTTATTATTGTATTCATAATGGATTGCAATTCATTGTTTTCCATGTTCTGTTGCGTTTTATGGGGTTTAATCGAAATAAACACACATGACTTGAATTGATGTTGGCAACTAATAGGGCCTTATTATGAGTTTGGCGGCAGCCATGGAGCTACGAGCTCCATGGCTGCCGCCAAACCGGGCTCCTTTACCGGGTTTTCTGATTGGGACCAGGCGTCCTTACCGGGTCCCGCGAGGGGACCTCGTAATCAGGCGTAATGGTGTTAACGGGCCCACTACCATTAGCGGAGCCCGTTAACCCATTCCGCCTGACTTATAATGAGGCCCATAGTGTTGAAGAAGCAGATTGGGAAGACCAGTAAGGAACCAATGATAGAAGATTCCGTTTTAGACTTACAGATTGTATCCAATTACGGGAAGGTGATGCATGAGAGAGCCAATAGGGGTGATGTCTACAATTGCAAAGCATGGATTGTGACAAACGTGAGGTGATGTGTTGTTGTTTGTTTTGGCTAGTCATTCATTTATTTAATGTATTTACTTATTTGTCATTGATTAAAATGTTCCAGTGCAGTACAATTGCTTGAATGTGCCCCCAAGGTTTGTGGGGTACGATATAACTGGGCAAGAGGAAACAGATAATTTGCAGCATTGCAACATTCAGATCAGAAGTGCTAAAGGTTGGGTGGAGAAGCGCAGGTAGCAATGCAATATACAATACACATGAATCCACAGTACACTCCAGGAAGAGAAAAACAGTGATGCCAACATTGTATCTGTAGAGTTTGCTTAAAGGTTGTCCAGGGTTTTGGAATCTAACCTCATAGTTTCTGGAGGTTAGCAAGGCTAAGCAAAGGAATGGCAGTTCATGGAGAGCCAGGCGGACTATATGGGTAATATAAACCAGTAATTTCTAGCTGAGGAAACCTCTCTTCTGGGGGGCCGTTAGGCTAACATCAGGTAGATCTAGTGCCAAAGGTTTGCTTGAAAAGCAGCGTGTTACTCTTAATTTCCAAAGACTGTTGGGAAGTTGTTCCATAAGGTGGAACCTGATACTGTGACTGTCCTTTCTCTGAATCCCTTTTTCATGGCAGGGCCTTGTTTCGAAGTTTTAGTATTGACAGATCTGAAAGGTCTAGAGGGGTAGTGTTTCATTATTTTCTGCTGGAGGTGCTGTGGATAAGGTAACATTTTTGAATTTGATTCTAGCTTCTTCAAAAGGGAAACAAGGAAGAGAATGTAATGCAGGGTTCATGTGGTGTCTAGGTTGAGCATGAGAATAGGACTTTCTGCTTTGTTCGGAAAAAATTGGATTTGCTAAAGCAAGCATTTAGGGAGCCTAAGATATAGAGAATTACAGTAGTCCAATCGGGCAGAGGCGATAGCTGTAGTTATTTCCACTTCATAGAACAAGTTCAAAAAGGGAAGTATTCTTCTGAGTATGTAACGGTGGTGATGGGATGTGCTTGAGAGATCTTCAATTGTTTGTGTGAAGGAGAGCTGATCGTTGAAGATAAACTCAAGGATTTTAGAGTTGGGGAAACCAATGGGGATTATCTCAGTAAAATGGCATTCATGCATAGACTATTGTCTATGTTCCAGTCTTGTACAAGTGAGAGACAGTCTGAGATGGTATGCAGGTAGGATGGGGCTCTGTCCAGTATGACAATCCACTGCGTGCCAACAGCATAACTTTGAAAGCCAAATTAAAATGGGGTGATGAGGTCTGTGAGCGGCTTCATATTGCTGCTGAACAGAACGTTTGTCCTTTTGGTGCAATAGTGGGGAGACGTCCACCATTGCCCTTCCTTGGTGACAGTGGAAGCGGGGCTATTGCACATTTGGACTCCATTTTGTGTCCCTCCCGATTCGATTTTTTGGACTAGGCCACACTCTGATCGTTGCGAAGACTCCTCTCCCCTGTCCAGCGCCGCTCACAGCTAACACTGACATCCCCCACCGCCTCCTACTGTGCCTGCTTTGTCTAAGCTAATTTCTCAAGGATGCTCTGGCGCGAATTGTTACAAGTACAGATTGTATTCTTTTTCCCTTCCTCTGAGCTCATTGCCCTGTGTGCGACCGGGATGAATATTTTCCTATGGCCCATTCGTCTCCACAAATCTGCTCTTGCTCCTCTCACCTCCACATTTGGAAGTTATTGCCTGCAAAATCTTTTGCCCCTCCATTCTCCCTTTGATGTAACAGAAATGTGACCCTTCCCCGCTGACCACTCCTGAGTGCCCCCACATAACTGGTCTTGTGTCATAATATATTGCACTCAAAACCAACACCTATTAATTACCCCATCCGAGCTCTGTGGTGCCTTGACCAATATATCCCAGATCAAGCCCTCTGATAGCACACCTGGAGGGCAAGACCCTTGCACCCATTACTTCTACAAAGGCTGGAGCAAAAATATGTTTATAGATGTCTACAATTTATAAGTGTCCACACATTCTAAGCGTTGTTTTATGTTTGCATAATTCTCATATGTCAGGAGATGTTGTGTAGCCTAGTTAGATAGTTTGACCCCCTCTCGTGGAGCTGACCTGACCTTCACACCACCCAGATGAGCCCAGTTGACCATGTGCCACTCGAAGTAACAGCCAAGCACCAGCCAATCATGTGGAGCCGGCCCCTACATTGCCATAGTGAAACTTTGTTGTCCACCAATCCCAATACAACTTGACGTACCTATAGAGAATCGTCAATAGTGATGATTCTAAAGCATATAATGTACTGTATTCTGTAATATTGTTAAGAGCACTCTGAAGGCAGCAGAGCCCGCTGCATGCATATACCTTGATAAAACTTTGTTTTCCTCTCAAACATTCTCTTGGTCTCATTCGCTACTGGGTGTGTCCTTATTATTTGTCTATGATTGTATTTTGGGGATGAGCACCTTCACTTGGTGACCCCGGGTACGTGATTGCGGGTGCTCTGACAAGGCACCCATGCCGTGCGGTGAGATCCGCGGCGCCCCATCAAGATGACTGCCACCTACGGCTGACCAGTAGAGTTTACACACCAGAGAGGTTTCAAGTATCCCAGCATGTGCAAATACCCGACTGCTCGCCGGAGCCAGCCACGGCTTGATTGGGGGGCAGCACCCTGATGGTGGATAAACTGTGAATGGAGGCTCTCAGATCACCTCAGACACGTGAGTATTGGTTGCAAGAAGAATTAAAGAAGAGAAATTAAAGGGGAGGGTAAAAAGCAAGAGGGTGACGGCGAGGGAACGTTTGGGAGTCAGATTGAGTGTGATTGGGGTAGTATTAGTGTTGTTTAGAATGCTTTTCTTATTATTTTCTTCACATGGCCATTAGGTTTGTTATATTAATGTAACGGAATAAGGAGGAGAATACTGGAACCTAGCTCCAAAAGGTGGTGGAAGGCGGCGCCGCATAGCATTGTCTCGTCCAGTGCAGGATATAAGTGGAAGTAAAATAGGAAAAAACGTAAGAGTCTTGTATATTGAGGAGACTAGTGCGATATTAGTAAACTCTTTTTCTTGCGTGTAACAAATATTTCTAGAGGTAGGCACAGAAGGGGCCCAGGGAGAGGTGAATGTGAAGAATGAATGTGGGGAGAGAACTGCACAGTTTTAACAGGGAAGGGATAAAAACAAAATTTTGTAGATATTGGTTATTTGTTCATTGTTGTTAGTGAAGTACGTCAGCTTGTACAAATCTCTATCCGTTAAATGGTTTTATGTTCCACTGTTTCTGTTTCTGTTTATGAAGTACTCTGGATCGAACAAGGTGTAAGTGAAGTGTTTTCGAATTGCAATGTTTTAAAGGTTGTTCTCAGCAAAGATAAGTTTAACTAACGTATTTTTGGTGGTATTAGCACGCTCAAAAGCACGCACATGCAAGGTGTGACAAAATAAAAGCCATGGGGGCAGACCCCCCCTTAATGCATATTTGTCAGCACCTCCCCCTGTATGGTGAAAAGATACAGAAATATCATGACTTAAGACGTCCTAAGTGTGGCCAGAAGGGGGATCATTTGACAAAAGGGTATTAGATCTTGTAACAAAATATTTTCTAGCAAGTGGAAACAGCTCCAAAATAGAAGGGAGGTCCCATATCTCTGGAGGATGTTTGAAGAAGCACCACCTGTTATTAATAAGGGAAAGGAAGTGCCACCCGAGGTGGTATCTGTGCCGACAGGAGGTGGAGGAGAAAGTGAAGGAGGAGAAACAACAAAATTGTACTCACTACTAACCAGACCTGCTGAAGGTTATAGCGACCCGTCCTATCTGCCCCAGCCAAGCGTGCCTGCTACACCCGCAGCAGCACTCCTGCCCCCTTATGATACCAGAGGTCTGTATGGTCCTACATGCACACCACCAGTAAACATTGCAACTTTAACTGGGGATCTAGAAATACAACTAACCACCACCCAAACAGAATGAGCACTGCTAAGGACACTGTGTGATAGGAGTCACATGCTGCCAGGGGGTGGGCAGACACCGTTGCCTGTCCCGTCGAAAACCCCTTCCAGCTTAACAGAGGATGATAATAATACTCCAATAAAAATACTGTGAGTAGAGACAGGGAGTGATCAGGTAAGTGATGAACAAGGAAGCGTAGTATCAGATAGAGAAATAGACGAATGTTGGAGTGATTCAGATGAATATGAGGAAGGAGTGGCCTCAGCAGGCCTACCGCTGCCGCAGCGAAGGGAGCTGCAACGCTCACCTGATTCCCACGGAGGCGCTGATCCCGGCTGGGCTGCTATCGTTTCTTCAATTGAGAAGCGTAGAGCTCGGACGACTCTCAGGACTGGGCTTCCTCTTATCGAATGTCTGACTTGCAGGGTAAGTTTTCTGCAGGTGGAAGAAAAAGGGTTAATCACCGTTTGATGGGATTCCTTCTCCCACCAATCGCCAGTTTCTCCCACAGCCTAGCTTTCTACTTGTCTCGGCGAGCTCTCACCTTAGGCGTATAAATGCTGAGCTCTCCATCCTGCATCTGGTGCAGGGGTGCGTGGATTCCAGTTACGTCACTGGATGAGTTCAGTGTTGAGGCTCAAGTCTTTTGCGGCCTTAGTTGTGGCACTGGTGCTGGGATGCCGAAGAGCGATGCCGCCATTACTGCACGAGCGGATGCCTGTAAGTATACTGTAGTCTTTAGGCTTTAAAAGATGGGCACCTCAATAATGTCCCTTTTCCTTTGTTTCAGGCCTCGGGATGCTGTGGGCGTAGTTTTCCGTTGCCGATGCACGTGCCGATGCACGTAAGTATAATGTTCGTTGGCCGCTTTTAACGGCACCTCTAATAATGTCCTTTTACTAGTTTTCAGGTGGCGGGATGCTGCGGGCTTTATATCCGTTGCCACTGCACGTGCCGATGCACGTAAGTATAATGATCGTTGGCCGCTTTTAATGGCACCTCTAATAATGTCCTTTTTCTAGTTTTCAGGTGCCGGGATGCTGCGGTTGATGCGGCCGCTTCTGCACGTGCAAAAAACTGGTAAGTTAAGATGAATGCGACTGCCTTCACCCGAACCCCTTTTTAAATATGTCCTTTGCCTTTCAGGTGCAAAGAAGCTGCCGAAGAGAAGGCCGCGGTTAGCTCCGTTGCAATCACGGATGGATCAGGTAAGCGGACGCGGCTGCGAGCGAGTTGCACTTTTCTAACCTTATGTTTATTCTTTGCAGGTTTTGCCGGTGACTGGATTCCGGGATCTGGTAAGTATTGTTCTGTGTCTTTCTTCATCCACAGGTTGCTGCGCGGAAGCTGAAGATGACTCTGGACCTGGAATGCAGGAGCCGACTCGGTGAGCGTCCTGCTGCTGCTGCAGAATAACGCGAAGCACATGTTTTCCATTGGGCGTGGTTTAAATAGCAGAGAAGTGCTTCCAGTGTGTGTTCTTCCACCGGTTCCACCCAGGTAAGAAAAGAGTTCCTGAATGGAGGGAATAGTTCCTCCCAACCCTGATGGCTGGGGACTTCAACCAGACTGGATTGTTCTGGGTAAATATGCAGCATGGTCTGCCTCAGGTAAGTCCACCCAAGCATTATTACACTGTTTATCAATGTGAGCCCGGTACCTATGGCGCTGGGACTGAAACCCTTCATGAGCCTGGCGCCAAAGGCGCCAGGACACGGTCCAAAGGGCCCCTGTAGGGGTCTGCTGGGTCCGGAGTAATGGAAGACGGGTCTGCTTCCGAGGGTGCTGGGCCAGTCCTGGCCCCTCGGGAGTAGCGCCCATGACAGCACCCCCCCTCAAGGCCCCTCCCAAACTTGTCCTCCCCGGGAAGTTTTGGTTTATCGGGAAAGGCTCAGGGAAATTTCTGGACTAGACGAGGATCATGGACGTGGTCATAGGGTTCCCATGACCTTTCCTGAGGTCCGTAGCCTTTCCAGTTGATCAGGTAGAATAGCTTCGATCTGATGATTTTAGAGTCCAAAATGTCTTTTACTTCAAATTCGGCCTCCCCATTCACTTGAATGGGCTCTGGAGGATTGGTCAATCTGGTTCCAGGTTGCATGGGTTTCAAAAGAGATACGTGAAATACAGGATGTATTCTCATATGGGTTGGCAATTCTAATTTAACGGCCACTGGATTAATTATGGCCGTAATTGGATATGGTCCCAGGTATTTGGGGTTGAAGGTGCGAGGCCCTTTAAGCGATACATTTTTGGTGGACAGCCAGACTTGATCCCCAACCTGGTATTGAGGGGCATTGCTTCGGTGTTGATCTGCTCCTTTTTTGTACCTCTCTTTAGCTTGTTGTAGATGTGCAGTCACTTCCTTAAAAGCGTGGGTAATAACCGTGTGCAATTGATCCACGGCAGGTGTTCCAAGATCTTGAGGTGGATCAAGGTTGGAGGTTTGAGGATGAATCCCATACAAGATGTAGAAGGGACTCTTCTCGGTACCCTAATGAACTGAATTGTTGTAAGCATATTCTGCTATCCAAAGGATGTCCTTCCAGTTACTCTCCGACTGTTGTAGCATGCATCGTAAATATTGCTCGAGAGTCTGGTTTGTTCTCTCGGTTTGCCCGTCGGTCTGGGGATGATGGCTGGTCGAAAGTCTTACATCGATTTGAGCTAATCGACAACAGCTACGCCAAAAGTGGGAAATAAACTGGCTCCCCCTATCTGAGATTAGTACTGACGGGAAGCGTGTAGCCGAACAATGTTTTCAAGAAATACTTTGGCTAGGACTGATGCTGAAGGTAAGCCTTTTAGCGGAATGAAGTGGGCCATTTTAGAAAACAGGTCCACAATAACAAGAATGGTGTTGTACCCGGAACAGGAGGGTAAGTCTGTGATGAAGTCCATGGAAAGGGTATGCCAGGGACACGGTGGGATGTCTAATGGTTGCAGAAGACCAGCCGGCCTCTTCTTCTGACCCTTGTTTTGAGCACACACACCGCAGGACATCACAAATTCCTTTATGTCTTTTCTCCACGAAGGCCACCAGAAGTGTCTCTTCACCTTTTCTGTGGTTTTGGCAATGCCAGGGTGACCCTCAATTAATGAATCATGATAGCAGGAGATTACCTGTCTTTGTAAATCGGCGTGTGGTAGGAACAATCGTCCTTGGAAAATAAGGCAAGTCATTGCTTACGGTGAAATCTTTTCCTTTTTGTAACCAGTTCAGTAAGTCTGGTGAGGTTACAAGTTGTTTAGTTTTTTCTTCAATATCCTCAATGGATTGTGAAGAAATCAGACCCACGATCCTTTGTTCAGGAATTATTGGTACAGGTTCTGGATTGGCAACGTTATCTCCCATTCCAATTCCGGAAAGAGCATCCACTTTGCCGTTCTTGTTGCCGGGGCGATAAGTGATCACGAAGTCAAATTCAGCAAAGAATAGAGCCCAGCGAAGCTGTCTGGAGGATTGAGCCTTGGCGGTTTTCAGATACTGCAGATTTCGATGATCGGTGATCACTGTGACGGTGTGTCTAGCCCCGAGGAGATAATGCCGCCATGCCTTAAAGGCTGATTTAATCGCTAGAAGCTCTTTGTCTGTGATGGTGTAGTTGATCTCAGGCACCGAGAACTTCCGAGACCAGAATGCCACAGGATGCAGTTGGTTAGTCTCTGGATCTCTTTGTGATAGGACTGCTCCCATTGCTAAGCTGGAGGCGTCGGTTTCAACGATGTAAGGGAGGTCCGGGCGTGGGTGTTTCAGTATTGGCGCCGAGATGAATTTAGCCTTTAGCTCTTGGAAGGCTTGTTCTGCTTCTGCGGACCATTCAAAGCGTTTATTTTTTCTTAAGAGGGCGGTGATGGGTTGTACCACTCGTGAAAACTCTGGAATAAATCTACGGTAAAAATTGGCAAAGACTAGCATGCTTTGAACGCCTTTCACGGAAGTAGGAGACCGCCATTTGAGGATAGCGTCTACTTTTCTCGAGTCCATGTGGACTCCTTTGGGTGTCAGAATAAATCCCAAAAATTCTACCTCAGTGACATGAAAAACACATTTTTCGAGCTTGGCAAAAAGATAATGTTGGCGAAGTTTTTCACAGACCGTCCTAACATGATTTTGATGGTCAGCTTCTGAAGATGAGTACACAAGAATGTCATCTATGTAGACGACAACGCAGACATCAATGAGCTCTCTGAGGACATCATTCATAAAATATTGGAAGGCGGCCGGTGCATTGCATAGTCCAAAGGGCATCACTTGGTATTCAAATAGCCGATACTTAGTGCGAAAGGCCGTCTTCCATTCATCTCCTTCCTTGACCCGTACCAAGTGATAAGCTCCCCGGAGATCAAGCTTAGTATAAATACAGGCGTTTTTTACCTGGTCAAGGAGTTCCGGGATCAGAGGTAAGGGGTACCGGTTTTTTACTGTTATCTGGTTCATAGCACGATAATCTATACAGGTTCTGAGGTCACCTTCTTTTCTTGGTACGAAGAACAGAGCCGAGGATGCAGGGGACTTCGACGGACGGATAAAGCCATTGGCCAGGTACTGGTCTAAATACTGTCGCAGATGAAGGTTCTCAGGCTCGGTAAGGGCGTAAATCCTACTGCAAGGGGGAGTTGCACCGGGTAGCAAATCTATCTGACAATCGTATGATCTGTGGGGTGGCAAGGTGTTAGCCTTTTCCTTTTGAAAAACATCTTGGAACTCTCGATACTCTAGAGGTAAATGTGGACCGTCAGCCAAATGTTGGGTCGTGGATAACAAGTTGGTGTGCACTCTGGGAACTTTATCGTCTTTGCTCGCCAATCAATCTGAGGATTGTGTTTCTCCAACCAAGGAATCCCTAGAATTACTTGGAATTGAGGAGCCTTGATCACATCGAACACAATTACCTCCTGATGCCCGTCTTGGCCTAGTATCGTCACTTCAGTAGTGGTATGGGTCACTGGTCCGGAGGCGATTTCTGTCCCATCCACCGTGGTAATGATGTCTTTAACCACCTTTGGACAAAGAGGTAAGTTCATCCTGGAAGCCAATTCGCGGTCCACATAATTTCCAACTCCTCCGCTATCAATGTATGCCTTAATTGCATGCAAACGATCCGGTTGCTCTGGGTTTACGAGGACCATTGGCATTATGAAGTGCAAGGTCAAAGAACTGGTTTTTACGCTCGGCAAGCGGACCTCTACACTTGTCGGGCGAGGTCGTTTCCCGACTCAGGCTTTTCAGAACTCTTATCAGAAGCTCCCACTGTCTTCTTAGGTGGTTTCACCGGGCAATCTCGAAGAAAATGTCCTGAATTTCCACAATAGAGACATAGTTGCATTTGTCGTCTCCTGTCGCGTTCTTTCTGGGTTAGGGGACCCTTTACAACCGGAATTTGCATAGGTTTGACGGCTTCAACTCCTTTGGTGTGACTTTGAGGCTTAGGGAACACTCGTGTTTCAAACCTGGATCGATCCGCCTTTCTGTTTTGTAGTCTGTGATCCAATTGGACCACCAAATCAATGTACTCTGAACAATCCTGAGGAGGATTCACTACCTGGGCAAGGACTTCTTTGAGTTCGCCACGCAAACCCCTGTGAAAAAGCGTGATTCTTTTGTCCTCAGGCCATCTGGTTTCCACGATTAGGCTATTGAATGATGCAATGTAGGCCAAAAGATCTTGATTGCCCTGTCGTAGGGAAAGGAGTTCGTTGTCCAGGGCCTGCCCCTGGGAATGCCTTGCAAAAAGTCTTTCCATATTTGCCTGGAAGGTCGGGAAATCACGAAGGATCGGGTCATCCTGTGTAACCAGAGGGATCGACCAATCAGCGTCACTGCCGCTAAGATACGAAAGCACAAAGGCTACCTTAGTCTGGTCAGTCGGAAAGGCTGCAGGTCTACAAAGAAAGTGCAATCGGCATTGATTTATAAACACCGCAAACCTTTTAGGGTCACCAGAGAAGCGTTCAGGCGGTGACAATGGCACATTTCCGGGTAGGTTGATTTGAACAGGATTGGCTGAAGCCGCTGGGATATAGCTCCCTCCTGAATTAGGTAGTGGGGTTTGCCCCGCTTGTGTCTGTAATAACTGTCTGGCGAGATCATCAATTCGTTCTTTTGATATTATCAATTCCCTTCTAAGGGCATTCGTTTCCTGGCAGGCAGCATGAACTTCAGCTCTTAATTCCCCTAATAACTGCGCCAGTTGGTCTGTGTCGGAAGTTTCCATAGCGCCTGGGTAGGAGGTTATTGGTGGGCTTTGCGTTCTGTAACGCTCACCTGATTCCCACGGAGGCGCTGATCCCGGCTGGGCTGCTATCGTTTCTTCAATTGAGAAGCGTAGAGCTCGGACGACTCTCAGGACTGGGCTTCCTCTTATCGAATGTCTGACTTGCAGGGTAAGTTTTCTGCAGGTGGAAAAAAAAGGGTTAATCACCGTTTGATGGGATTCCTTCTCCCACCAGTCGCCAGTTTCTCCCACAGCCTAGCTTTCTACTTGTCTCGGCGAGCTCTCACCTTAGGCGTATAAATGCTGAGCTCTCATTCCTGCGTCTGATGCAGGGGTGCGTGGATTCCAGTTACGTCACTGGATGAGTTCAGTGTTGAGGCTCAAGTCTTTTGCGGCCTTAGTTGTGGCACTGGTGCTGGGATGCCGAAGAGCGATGCCGCCGTTACTGCACGAGCGGATGCCTGTAAGTATACTGTAGTCTTTAGGCTTTAAAAGATGGGCACCTCAATAATGTCCCTTTTCCTTTGTTTCAGGCCTCGGGATGCTGTGGGCATAGTTTTCCGTTGCCGCTGCACGTAAGTATAATGTTCGTTGGCCGCTTTTAATGGCACCTCTAATAATGTCCTTTTTCTAGTTTTCAGGTGCCGGGATGCTGCAGGCTTTATATCCGTTGCCACTGCACGTGCCGATGCACGTAAGTATAATGATCGTTGGCCGCTTTTAATGGCACCTCTAATAATGTCCTTTTTCTAGTTTTCAGGTGCCGGGATGCTGCGGTTGATGCGGCCACTTCTGCGCGTGCAAAAAACTGGTAAGTTAAGATGAATGCGACTGCCTTCACCCAAACCCCTTTTTAATTATGTCCTTTGCCTTTTACGGTGCAGAGAAGCTGCCGAAGAGAAGGCCGCGGTTAGCTCCGTTGCAATCATGGATGGATCAGGTAAGCCGGCGCGGCTGCGAGCGAGTTGCACTTTTCTAACCTTATGTTTATTCTTTGCAGGTTTTGCCGGTGACTGGATTCCGGGATCTGGTAAGTATTGTTCTGTGTCTTTCTTCATCCACAGGTTGCTGCGCGGAAGCTGAAGATGACTCTGGACCTGGAATGCAGGAGCCGACTCGGTGAGCGTCCTGCTGCTGCTGCAGAATAACGCGAAGCACGTGTTTTCCATCGGGCGTGGTTTAAATAGCAGAGAATTGCTTCCAGTGTGTGTTCTTCCACCGGTTCCACCCAGGTAAGAAAAGAGTTCCTGAATGGAGGGAATAGTTCCTCCCAACCCTGATGGCTGGGGACTTCAACCAGACTGGATTGTTCTGGGTAAATATGCAGCATGGTCTGCCTCAGGTAAGTCCACCCAAGCATTATTACACTGTTTATCAATATGAGCCCGGCGCCTATGGCGCCGGGACTGAAACCCTTCATGAGCCTGGCGCCAAAGGCGCCAGGACACGGTCCAAAGGGCCCCTGTAGGGGTCTGCTGGGTCCGGAGTAGTGGAAGACAGGTCTGCTTCCGAGGGCGCTGGCCCAGTCCTGGCCCCTCGGGAGTAGCACCCATGACAGGAGCCAGAAGAAGGGGAGCCAGTGGGTGAAAGTTGGCAAGGAAGATTGAGAGCTAGGAACATGGCACTGACAAAGAAGAAAGGAGTAAAGGTAAGTAAGACAAGGAGTAAGGCGGAGCTACAGATGCCCCTCATTCATAAGGGAGCAGGGAGACCTCACTATGTACCTTGGGCACTGATGGACAAAACTAACTTTGTTTGCAAAAGCATTGCCTCCGCTTCCGGAAGGAGATGGGAAGTGGATATATGCCTTTGAGAAAAACCCTGCAGGTATCCCACTGGCCATAGGGGATGTTAAGAGCTTGCTGGTGTCCGCTGTTGGTAACCAGGCAGACAGGGTGTGAGTGAAGGTGGGGTTCCGGTAGTAACAATTAATTGTGACCGCCATGATGGGTCATCTTTTAATAACGTGAGGGCCCAAGTGAGGGATGCATTGTGGAGAACCTTCACAGACACCCCTGATTTACACTGTGATGCAATGCACCATGGGGGATGAGGAAGATGTTGCGCAATACATTCTTCGGGTGCAGAACCTGTCAACCTCCCTTTTTTACTTCATTATCAAGAGAGGCCTCCTGAAGGAGGAACAGAAGGCCCTAGATAAAATTGCCAGGATAGATGCCAAAGGCTGGCCTGAAATACAGAGTTATATCACACTCGAATCCGAGTCATATTCATTCAAATATAACTTTACCTTTCAAATTAATCCATGCTACTGAGTTCTTGAGTTTTGCCTTCAGGGTTCCATAAGTTTAATTTCTTTTCTATGTTGCTTTCCAAATAAACATTCATTTTTTATTTGCGTTTTTTGGATTTTACAACTGATTAAAAATAGAGATAGAATATCGGACCTACATTGTTGATAGTCAAAGAATGATTAATCATCAAAGGTGACTCCTATTTCAGGAGGAAGGCTAAGACATCCTTTTCGTTCTTGAGCATAGCTGGTACGTCCTTTTTTAGAACAACGTTGGCCTGCGGTGCTCTAATTGTCCACATTAGGGCTACCCAGCGCACATCTGTACTACATGACTAAGTTAATAATTTCAACCTGCTCTGCACGATAACAGTGCCCACGCCCGCTACGCCCACTCTGATACACCTTTGTGTGGTGTGGCTGTTTTGACAACCGAGAGAATCTTGGATTACCACGGGATGGTTTCCTGTATGCCTAGTACCATTATTTAACAAAACCCTTGGAGATGGAGAACACTGTTTGTATTTATAGTTATTTAAACGCATTTTTTGCTTGGAAAAAGGTGCGAAACACAGGGGGAATCAATTTAGTATGCCCAGCTGGAATTGAGTGCACCGCAGGGGAGGAGCAGCAGCCTGCCAAAACAGCCCCCACGTGAGCGACCTTCGGAGCGGGGGCCCAGCACATTGGATTGAGGTGGCTGCCTCCCTTCATTGCCCCCGAATTGGCGGTGCGGGTCCTCGGAGGCCCGTACCCGGACATGAGGGGGGTGCATTCCCCCGGATAGGGCCCTGGTCTGGAGGGAGTGGCGGCACCGGGCCCGGGTGCCCCCCCTCCATTGTGCTTACCAGCCCAGAGAAGCCTCCGACGGTCTGGAACGGAGCAGGGGAACCCCCGAGAATGCACAGCTGACCGCCCACGGGGGAGGGGCATCCTCCACCTTTTCCTTTGCCGTGGCCCAGCCCCGCCAACAGCAGAGACTCACACGACGGGAGAGTGGGACCAGCTGGAAAAGGCCCCCACCATCATTGCACACAGAATGGGCCCGCGGCCCTCCTCTCCGCGGCAAGCAAAGCACCCCTCCCCCTCCTTGGAGTGATTTAAGGACACTGAAGGCCCTGGAGCTTCTGCTCCGGGTGAGAGGCCCACGCCAGAGGCTGATGGGGCATGTGCCCGCCTGGTAGCGACCCCCCAGGCACAGCAGGACCCACTGAAGTGTGAGGGGGCGGCCCCCCTCCTCGGAGCACACAAAGGACACCGAGGGCCCTGGACGCCAAAGAAATGGCCCACTCGGAAACCTCGGCGCCCTCGATGGTGGCAATGGAGAGGGGCTTCGCCGCAATTTTACAAGAGATTAGGGACATGCACTCTGACATCGCCCAAAAGTTTGAAAAAATGGACCAACGGGTTGATAAAGTTGAGGACAGACTCCTTCAGGTTGAATCCAATCAATCGTCGTCAGCAACCCTAGAGGTAGAGACAAATATGAGGTTAACTGCCCTTGAGAAGAGGGAGGAGGAGAGGTCGAGACAAATGGACGACTATGAAAATAGGGAACGGAGAAACAACCTCAGATTCTGCTGAAAGAGAAAGGGGTACGATACAGATGGGGCTACCCCTTTTCCCTCACCTTCTAATATCTGGGCCAGCGGACGACGTTGATCACAGAGGAGGACATCAGGGGAGCCATCCAGGATTATTTCACGTTCCCAACCCCCCGAAGGGGACCATCCGGACCAGTCTTGGGCAGAGCAAATGGTCCGGGCCCGTCCGGCGAAAGAAGGAAGAAATCTGGTGCACAGAAATTTAGGAAAATTAACACACCCTCTCCGGCAAAGGAGAGAGAGTGGAATGACTCTGAGGGATGAACACTTTGAGGACCCAGCCAGTAATGGTGCAAGAGTGAGGATCACGGGGACGACCGAAGTGAGCAGCGCTGTTACGCTCACCTGGCTCCCACAAGGGCGTCGTCGGACTGCTGCGGCCTCCACCCACGTGATGCGTAGTGTAGCGATGACTGACTGGATCTGCCCTCCTAATCTTGTCTGCTTGACCAGTAGAAATATTCTCCTACAAGTGGAGAGATGGATTTAGCCACTTGTGGATTCAAGTGATAGCACCCCCACTGTCCTCCCCACTAATCACCTCTGAAGTGCCCTCACAGCAATCTCACCTTATATTCTTGAAGGATGAGCCCTCCATCCTGCGAAGCACGCAGGGGCGCGTTGATGAACAGTTACTTCACTGGCCTGAAGATATTGGAAGAGTTGTAGACGAATCCTGACTCCAAAAGGTCCTGGCGAAGAGCCGTAAGTATATAGTTCGTAAGAGTTCAAAATGTCTGGAATTCACTCCTGTCCAATTCCTCTTTTTATCTTGCAGCTTTGACCCAATAAGAAGATTGACAGCTGAAAGCGCTCCAGTAAAAGTCTGTGTTACCCAACACTGTCCGGTAAATAATGCAAAGGGTTAAACTTTCTGCTTTCTCCTTATCTTACAGGTGCGGCATAAGAAGATGTGGCGTGCTGATGGATAATACCGCCAGTGGTAAAATCAGGTAAGCATAT
This sequence comes from Ambystoma mexicanum, assembly GCF_040938575.1. Taxonomy (NCBI): domain Eukaryota; kingdom Metazoa; phylum Chordata; class Amphibia; order Caudata; family Ambystomatidae; genus Ambystoma; species Ambystoma mexicanum. Next base: position 1,035,409,527 of record NC_090933.1, on the reverse strand, counting down.
GGCGGCTAGAGAGATTGTCTCTGTCTGTTCTCTCTGCTCACCTCGTTGTTTCTCTTCCACCTTAGGTGCCGGGATTCGGCGATGTAAAGATGGAGACAGCGCCGGATCGAAGAGATGCTGTGTGGAACGGTGCGTATGGCGCGGCGCTGCTGCTGGCGATGCAAAGCGTTTAAAACAAAGTCTTTCCTCTGGTTTGAAGATGCGATGAATCCGGAATCAGGTAAGAAATCAGGTAAAACTAGTTCTAATCTTTGCTTCCTTCCTTCTTTCTAGGTGCTCCAGGTTCAAGGCGGGCGTGGCAGAAGGCTTGATGCTGCTGCTGCTGGCACGGTGAACGTTACGCTGCTGGATGCAGAATAACGCAAAGCGTGTGCTGCTCTTCGGGCGTGGTTTAAATAGCCTCCAGAGTAGTCCCAGGTAGGTATTCCTCCCCGACCACACCCGAGTAACAAAATAGTCCCTAAGGTAAAGTAGTCCCTCCCAGGCCTCACATGGGCTTGGATCTTCTTGCAGCATGGTCTGCATCAGGTAAGTGTGCACCTATGAGCCTGGCGCCTATGGCACCAGGGCTGATGTCCCATATGAGCCTGGCGCCATAGGCGCCAGGACTGAACCCAGGCAGCCCCTAGCAGGGGTTGCTGGGTTTTCTCAAGGCAACATGATGCCTCCTCCAGGGGGCTGATGGACGTGGTCTGGATGCCCGGGGGTATGCATCATGACAGGCGCACCCACTGGTCGGTGGTCTGAAAGAGTGAAGGCTAAGTAGAATCTAGTGTCCCCCTGATAAGCAAGCAATGCGGGGGCAACCGAGGGGACGAAGCGGGGGGGCTCATGAAAATCAGGCTTAGCAATGATCGCCTGGCCGAGAAGGGCAGGCTGGTGGTCCGGCCAAAATGCCAGTGATGGCGTAACTAACTGGCTGGACGCCGGGGTGGGGGGTGGGGGAGCGCGAACTAGTTGGGGTTTGTTTGTTTGGGAGAGGGTTTAGGGAACAGTTGGGGAAACGTTCTAATAGTGTCCAAACGGTGAAACAAGGGGAGCGAGCAGGGAAGTTTGATGCGATATTGATGACCAACAGTGAGGGAGACATAGACTATGGCTGACGGCCGTCCGGCCCTGGGAGTGGGAACACTGAATGTGCGGGGGCTGAACACCCCCACAAAGAGGTCTCTGATTTGCAGGGAGTTCAGGAGGGCGAAACTGGACCTGCTTTTCGTGCAAGAAACACACTGGGCAAGGGGGAAAGAACCCAAATTGCGAGGGGGGGGGAATTGAGGAGGTTTTTCATGCATCCCATAAGGTCAAAAAAAGAGGGGTGGCCATACCGGTGGCAAGGGATGTAGGTTTCGAGAAGGAGGCCATCTTGAAAGACCCAGAGGGCCGATACCTGCTGGTACGGGGCTCTCTACAGGGCTCCCCCTAACCATGGCAGTAGTGTACAGCCCGAACGAAGGACAGGCCCAAATCTGGGAAGAAGTAAGGGATAGACTCCGGCTGTTCGTGCAGGGCCTGCTGGTGGTAGGGGGGGAGGATTTCAATATGGTCTTAGACCCAACCATAGACAGAAAGCGGGTAGGCCCCCAAACCCTCAGACCCGCGGAAGAAGCCATGGCGCAGAACTTTCGGAGGGTTAACGGGGACCTGCGTCTGACAGATAAAATCCCATCCCCCAGAACGGGGGTTCCCTCCTTCACCTACTACTCAGCCATACATAATTCGTTCTCTAGGATAGACCACATCTTGGTGGATGAGATCCTACGTCCACACGTAGCAGGCTACAGAATAGACCCCGTCCCCTGGTCAGACCACGATATGGTCTGAGTTACCCTAGCAATGGGTTGGTGCAGAGAATGTAGAGGGTGCTGGAAATGCAATGACACCCTACTAAAGGACGAGGTCCACGCCCAGGAGGTATTGACTCCATTACGGAGTTCTTTGAGCATAACGATAACGGGGAGGTGACCACGCACACGCTCTGGGATGCCTTTAAGGCGACCCTGCAAGGAGTCCTCATAAAAATAGGCGCCTTTAAGAAAAGAGAGAGAGAGGCCCAAGAGAAAGCCCTGCGAGAAAAAATAGCCCGTCTCCAAACGGGGGGCTCCCCGGGGCAAGCTCTAGAGCGCCACTGGGTGGCAGCACTGGAGGACTACAGACTCCAGCTAAAAGACCTACTCCTGCACAAAACGGAGAGGAGTCTCCAAATGGTAAAACAAAAGTACTACGATGAAGGGGACAAAGCGGATAGGATCCTAGCCTGGAATTTGAGGGAGGTCCAGAGAAGCAGAAGGGTGAAGGAGGTGAGGGACGGCCAGGGGCTCCTTGGCTGTGATTCTCCCCATATCGGAGAAGCCTTTCGCTAATACTACAAAACCCTCTATTCATCCGAATATGACGTAGATCATACCCAGATAGAAGACTTCGTGAACTCTATACAGATCCCAGCCCTTTCGAGGGAGATGGCAGAGGGTTTGGAGGGTCCCGTAACCGTGGATGAGGTGGACAAGGTGATTAGTGGGATGAAGGTGGGAACTTCTCCTGGAGAATACGGCTTCACTGTCTTTTTCTACAAGAGATTTCGCTCCTCCCTGGCCCCGTACCTAGTGAGAGTTTTCAACGCAGTGCTGGAGGGGAGCATCCTCCCCGAATCCATGATGGGGGCCATAATAGCGGTACTGCCTAAAGAAGGGAAGAATCTCACGGAATGTTCCTCCTATCGCCCCATATCTCTGTTACATATTGATGTTAAGATCTTGGCCAAGCTGGTGGGGAGACAGATGGAGGGAATAATGCAGAAGCTAGTTCATGGGGACCAGGTGGGCTTCATTAGAGGAAGGCAGGGGTCAGATAATATTCGCAAAACAATAGACCTGCTCCATTTCGCTCAAAAATCAGAGCTTGATGCATGTGTTCTCTCCCTGGACTTGGTGAAAGCCTTCGACAGGGTCGAGTGGCGTTACATGGATCTCCTCCTCCAGAGAATGGGCTTCGGGACTCACATCATGAGTTGGGTAACCGCCCTCTACAGAGCCCACAGGGCAAGGGTTCAGATCAATGGGAAGCTGTCCAAATCTTTCCCCCTCTACCGAGGGACAAGGCAGGGTTGCCCACTCTCCCCCCTGATATATGTCCTTACGATGGAGGCATTGGCAATAGTGATTTTCGCTCACCCGGACATCAGGGGAATAAGAAGGGGGGAGGTTGAATTCAAGCTCTCCCTGTTTGCGGACGAAATTTTGGCCTATCTGGTGGATCCTGTCTCCTCGCTCCCCCCCTTCCTGGCCCTGGTGGCCGCATTTGGATGCTTCTCTGGCCTAAAAATTAACACGGCAAAATCAGTCTTGCTCCCAATGAGAACATTAGACCCAGTGCTAGATCCTCTGGATAGATTTCACAGGATTAAAGTTGGGAACGTTGCTATACGGTACCTGGGGGTACTTCTTACCAGAGACATATCAAAATTGGGAACCGCTAATTACGACCCTATGATAGCGGAGATCTCTTCTAATTTGAGGAGATGGGGTAAGATGACCCTCTCGTGGTATGGCCGAATGACTGCAGTTAAGATGAACATATTACCACGGCTTCTGTATCTTTTCACAGCTCTCCCGACCAGCGTCCCAGCACAGACCTTTAGAGACCTACAGAATGGGGTTCGTGACTTTGTATAGCAGGGGAAAACCCCAAGAACCGGAAGGGCCACTCTTACTCTGCCGAGGGAGGAAGGGGGATTGGGTTTCTGGACTTTCACCTGTACTACTGCGCCGCCCAACTGCGCGTCCTCCTGGAGCACATGAAAAAGGGGCTGGGAACGTATTGGTCATACTTGGAAGACATGGACGCCCACCCCCTAAAGGTCTGTGACCTTTTCTGGGCTCCTAGCAGGATAATCCCAAAACACCTACAGTCCCATCCGACCCTGGGAGTCCTCTGGGACATCTGGAGAGAGGGCCCCCAGACAGCATACCTCACCACATGGCCGTCCCTGATGACCTCTCTCTGGGGCCACCCCCTGAAACTGGGAAGTAGAGGGTTCCGGCACTCCCAGAATTGGTCGGACTTGGGAATGGAGTGGGCTGGGCAGATGTTCAGAGAGGGCGAATTCCTATCCTACGAGGACCTGAGGGACTCTCTCGGACGAGGGTCTCTTTCCATCTTCGAATACCTATGTCTGAAGGGCATCCTCTGTAACCAATCATGGGGCCCAAACCTGAGGAGACAGTTGACCCCCTTCGAGAAACTCCTCGACTCAGCGACCTCCAGAAAGGGAGCAGTATCCAGTATGTATAACATTTTAAATACCTGCAACCTTCAAGGCAGGAGGAGCTTTCGCACGTTCTGGAATGACCTGGCTGGTGAAGAAATCTCAGGGGACGCCTGGGCTAGAATATTCAAGATAGCATTTCATGGGAACCTATTCACCTCTGACATGGCGCACAAATTTAAGATGTTACAGGGGTGGCACAGTGACCCGTCAAACTGTCAAAGATGTTTCCGGGGGTGTCACCGAGGTGCCCGAGAGGGTGTGGACAGATAGGCTCCAGAACCCACATGTGGTGGCTCTGCCCGAAAGTTCAGGCCTACTGGGGGTCAGTGATGGACTGGATAGAGGAAGTTACGGAGGAGCGTCTAACCCTTAATCCCCTAACAATTTTACTGGGCCTTCCCCCGGAGGAGCCGGAGCTACACCGATATCCAAGGATGTGGGAAACTATGCTGAGGGCGGGCAGAGTAGCCCTCGCCCAGAAATGGAAGAGCCCGGAGGCCCCCTCCAAGGAGGACTGGCTGAAAAAGGTGAAAAATATGTTTCTGATGGACAAACTAACTGCTATGGTGAACAATGACACCAGCTCATTCCTCACGAACTGGTATGGAGTGCAGCAATCCTGGGGATGGGACGTTCACTGAACCTGAGAAATGGTCCCCGGCCCGTATGGGACGGGATTATCCACGGACTGCAAGACAATTCGACCTGGGAACCCACGACCTGGGCAACGGCGGCATTAAGTCAATCGGTGACACGGTCACGATTCGCATCATCTCTGAGGTACAAGATACGGGGAGAACATTGGGAGTCTCCCTAGGCGAAGGCACCGATCTGGACATGGGGAAGGGCGGGGTTTGGGGTGGGGGTATGGAGGGAGGGGAGGTATGGAGGGAGGAGGGGTAGGGGGTTTCTTAATTTCTGTTAATTGTTTGTTGTATTAAAAAAATGCCAATAAAAACTAAAGTTTAAAAAAAAAAGATTTGGATGTGATGTGGGAAGAAAGACGGTGCGAGCACCCCTACTGTATCACAAAGACTCGCCAAATAATTTGCTTGGGAGGGACCTCCTTAGTAAACTCAATATTACCATCACTTTTGCTGAAAGGGGCGTAGTATGCTCAACTCCACGGGTGTGCCCACTCAGGGCAATGCTCATGATTAACACTTTAACAAATGAAGTGGCAGTGTGGGAGGTGCCCACGAATGCGGACATGTTTGCTTACAGGATACAGGTTCTGGCTAGAGTGGTGCCAGATATAAAACGAAAAGAGTGTAGAGTGCCCTCAGATTATATTTTTTGCCCAGTTGCGGCCGCACAGATTGTGCCAGGCACCGTACTCTCTTTAGACCTAAAGGGAGTGCAAGTGTCAGCTAGACGTATTGTGGCAAAAGGACTTGACACGCATGGATGTGAATGGAGAACAGTATTATGTATTAACCCAAACGTAGCACTATGCGATTTGACTGATGAAGAGCTGTTCACTGACGATGTCAATCATGGGGAGATCATAATGGAAATTTGCATGCCATGTGACATAATGATTCCAAACAGACGAATAACCAACCCCCTCATGGCCACTGTTAATGCACCGCTGTCAATATTTGATGAAGATATGCAACAGGTACCCATGAATTTGTGGACCACAAGCCCCCACAATGTAGGGCTCCTAAAAGAAGTGACACCAGTGATAATAAAACTTAAACCAGGCACACTACTGCCCATAGTTAAACAGTACCCCCTGTCCAGGAAAGCAGAGGAGGGAATAAAAGAAACCATATATGCCCTGCTACAGCAGGACATCATTGTACCATCAAATTCACCTTGTAATATGGTGATTTATCCGATCAGGAAAGCGAGGGGAGGGGCTTGGAGGATGATACAGGACCTACGCCCACTTAATGATGTCATACAAAAGGAGTTCCCCCTGGTCGCAAACCCCGCATCCATCCTGTGCAGTATTACAAATGAAGCAACGTGCTTCACAGTGGTGGACTTGAAAAATGCTTTTTCCTCAGTACCACTTGACCCCAGCACCCAATACCTGACAGTATTCACCATAGGGGGAAAAAGATATGAATATTACAGATTGCCCAGGGCTATTGTGATAGCCCAAGCATTTTCAACAGAATATTCCATGAAGATCTAGGCAACATAGATGTCAAAAGCGCAACAATTCAGTATGTGGACCACCTCCTGATTTGTAGTGGAAGTGAAGAACAGTGTAGAGCAGACTCGGTAACATTGCTGAACTTATTAGCATAAAAGGTTGCAAGGTGGACAAGGTAAAATTGCAATATTGCCTAGCAGAAGTATTGTATCTAGGACAAATCAATATCTAAAGATGGGAAAAGTATAATCCCAGACAGAGCCGCAGCAATACTCGCAACTATGATGCACAAGAATTTAAAAGACATGCAAAAGTTTCTCGGCATATGTAACTATTACTTTGCCTGGATACTCGATTATGCAGAATTTACACACACCCTACTTCAGGCACTCAAAGAAGCACAGAAGGAAAGTGCAGCACTAAAATGGAAACAAGAGATGATCACAGCATTTTTCCAATTGAAAGATTTCATTTCAACAGAACCCATTTTGGAAACCCCTGATTATGAACGGGAATTCTACTTGTTCTCCCACTGCAACCGCACACTCATGACAGCAGTACTCACCCAAAAAACATGCTGTGGCCACAAGCCATTGGTCTACTACAGCGGCACTCTGGATTCTGTGATGCAAGGGCATTTTGTGTGTGAACAAGCTATCGCAGCCGCTGCCTTTGCAATTGAAAAAAGCACTATAATAGTAATGTGGTGCTCAGTGAAACTTTTTGTCGAACACTCCTTATTCGCAATACTTGAGCGATCGAAATCCACACTCACTACACAGCGAACTACAGCATATGAGATAATAATTTCAAGCTCAAATAAACATGTAGTATGCTGCAAAACTGTAAACCCAGCCACATTCATCACAGAGCCATGTACAGTAGAAGATATGCAGGAACATGATTGTGCCAACTACGAAGCGGAGGGTGACGACATTCCCAAAGCTAGTGAAAATGATCTAAGGGAAGGTGAAGTGTACTTTGTAGACAGGTCAGCATCTATCGACCCAGAGACAGGTGAAAAACATGTAGGTGTGCCAGTAGTGAGGCTAGAGGGTGAGCAATATGAGGTCATAGTGCAGAAAAGACTCCCCTCACATTATTCAGCACAAGTGGCAGAATTGATAGCCCTAATAGAGGCATTACACACAGCAAAGGGATGCGTGGTAACAATCTACTCAGATTAGGCATACGTGACAACAACGGTACATGCAGGGTTGTCACGATGGCGAAGGAGAGGTTTCAGAAGGCAGATGGGTTCCCAGTGCAGCATGCCCAGCTACTGAATGATTTGATAGAAGCGTTAGCTGAACCCTCAGTGATAGCTTTGGTGATGTGCCAGGCACACACAAACAACAATGACGTCATCTCATTCAGAAACACGCCAGCCGACACAGCTTAAGCAGGCAGCGTACTTCCAATAACCCCAAAGAAGAATGCATACTTAAAAATAACATGACAGAAGAAAGGAAGGAGGGATACAACTTGTTGACTATCTCACAGATCACCGAGTTACAAAAACATATACCAAACGATGAGCAAGATATTTGGGTAAAAAGGGCCTGCAAACAGTCACCAACTGACCTCATTTGGCAGCAAGAGATAACTGGGAAAGTAGTAATGCCTGTGGAATTATTACACATAGCATTCCAACATCTCCACTTCCCGGCACACACCTCTAAGCAACACATAGCTGCAGATATCCAAGAAGAATTGTTTGTCCCGAATATTCAGGAACATGTGACAAAAATGACAATAGAATGTATCACTTTCCAAACCTACAAATCGGGAATGACACTCAGAACACTGCAAGGAACACTGCCCCGCTCTGTTGGACCCTTAAGAGAGTTACACATACACTATGCAGATATGGGTGAACGATGTAATGGAGCAAGATACCTTATAGTACTAGTATACCCCTTTTCTCGCTGGGTGTAAGAAGGTCCCTGTGCACACCCAGACTCGAAATGTGCAGCCAAGTTTCTGGTAAGAGAGGTGTTCCCAAGGTGGGGCATTTGTGACATCATAAGGTCAGATAACGGGTCCCATTTTGTAAATTACCTTTTTAAAGAAGTAACATCCCTGTTAGGAATAAAACACAAATTATGTTCAATTTACCACCCACAACCAAATGGGGTGGTCAAGAAGATAAACAGCCTTCTTAAAAGCAGACTTTCCAAACTGTGCCACACGCTGAAAAAGAATTGGGTGTATTGCCTGCCCCTAGCACTGTTCCAAATCAGGACTCAGACAAGCAAGGACCACCATTTGTCCCTGCACGTAATAGTGACGGGAAGACATATTGAGATGCCACTGTCCCCCATAAGAAGTGCATCAGACACTCACAAAGCTGCCACAATGCTGGGGGATGAGTTCAAGGAATACCTGATGCAACTTACAAGAGCAGTACGAAGCATACCCAGATAAATAGCACATCCCTTCACAATTAGGAAGAAACAGACACGACTATGCCAGAAGCAGACAGCCCCATCTCTCTGTTAATGCCCGGGGGGTGGGTGTACGTGTGTAGCTTTGTACGAAGATGTAATTCTCCAATATTTCATGGCCCTTACGAAGTAATATATTACACACCAACCGCAGTGAAGGTGAAGGGCCTAAAGTATTGGATACATCTATCTGACGTAAGGAAAGCACATGGTAGCACGGTACCAGCAGGGGGACAGCCACAAGAGCAACAAGCAGCTGTGCCATAATGAGGAGAATGATATCAAAGTAAACTTAGATGTATATAACAGCATAGAAGAAATGTGCACATTTTCTTGCTATAACGGGTTTCTGAAAGTATGAAATGTTAAGACAACGCCACAGATGTAGGTAGCAATAGGAGAAGTGTTAGTGCTACCACAGCTTATTTATACAACTACAGGCTTTATTGTGTGGCTATTGTATTCTCCACAATTTATTTTGCCTGGGGCTCTAATTGAGTATATGCGTTATATTTGGTGATATAAAGCAAGGGGCGGTGGGGTCACCCTTGTACAAGAAGGAACCCAATTGATATGGGATGGGTTAAAGCTAATGTGGGACCACAATGCCCCTACCAACCTGACCTCTTTACACAAGAAACGCACAATTAAAGCACCATGGTCTGAAATGTCGAAAGTGCCAAATCAATTTTTTGTTCATTATGACAATGATGCAATTGTCGATGTATCAGTACCGTCATATGTTTATATGCCAGCAACTGATGGAACTACCTCAAATGACGAATATATGTAGTTTATGTCCCAAACACCCACCCACAAATGTATTCTATCCCACAACCCTGGCAGAGCAATATCGAACACAATGATGAGATATGGTCAGGTATTTTTCCCATTAGGTACCAAATATTGATGAAGTTACACAGTGGTCTAGGGGGGGAACAGAAGGCAGAGAATGGGGACAGAACGTAAGAGGTACGATGCCTATCATGGTCTGGGATTAGACGAAGTAGAAGATCCCTGCCACCCGGATCAATCCAATAAATGGTACTCAGATATGAGTGCATTGGCTAAACAGACAACAAACGAAAGTTGTTATGTCTGTCCCTTGATACCCTATGCCTCCGGGACGCCCAAGGTCCTAATACCCCAAGAAGCACCCTTATCTAATGCCCAGTGTCTAGTTCATCTAACTCTCTGTAGAAGTCGGAGTAACGTTACAGCTGCTACAAAATGAGAAGACTTGCCAAAGTAAACCTCAAGGAGTACTCTGCATAAACGAACCGTTCTTTATTATAAAGGGGACAATGTATGCAGAAAACAGGTGGCTGGAAGAAACTTTAATGTGCAAAGCAGAAGCACTGTGCAGATTGTCAGACAAAAAATTCCAATGGTTCGAAAAGACATGCACTCCAGCCTGGTCTCAACACATCGCCAAACTGACATGGGAAACAGCTATTGAAAAACCCATCACGATCCACCGTGAGCTCCAATATGAACTTTGCTTTCACAGAGAAGGAAAAGTGCCCATGGGATCAAACAAACACTGCAACAAAACACGCATCCTCCCTGACATGAAGAAGGGCACAGAAGCCCTAATGGACACTTAATGGGTATGCAGCAAACAAGCTTACCTGCACATCCCACCATCATGGAGAGGTACCTCTGCCCTGACCACGCTGCATTCAGCCCTAAGCGTAATTCCAGAGAACCATGTCAAGGGGGAGAGGGTGCCCGTCTCACTGTCTACGGCACCCTAGGCAACACCCAAAGAACCCCCCACATATAACATCTTATTGGAAGATGAGCCGCTGGATAGGGTATTTCGCAAAAGGAGAGCATCGAATTACCTCTCCAAAGAATCCTCAGAACTCTTGGAACAGATACCTGTCCAATATAAGCTTTTTAGCTCAGCAGAATTTTTTTTTGCATCACTCGTACCAAGCATTCAAGCTCGTGCAAATGCCAAGTGGCTCCAGATCGTCCAGTGGGAGCTGATCCAGTTGTCCAATGACACTGAAGAGAGGTTCAACATCATCAAGGTTGAACTTAGAGCCCTGAGGTTCATGACCATGCAAAAGCACTATGTCCTGGACCTCCTCACAGCAATGGACGGCAGTGTTTGCTGAAAAATCGGGGGTGCTGCTGATGCTGACAATGGGACCCTATCACTTGTTATAACGGCAGTGCACAACCTCGGAGAAAGAATTAAGAAAGAAGGGGGTATCCAATCAAGTGACTGGTTCGACACAATTTTTGACTGGGTTGCCTCCTGGTTTGAAACTACTATGAAAATTCTCGTCCCGGGAATAGTATTGTTGATACTGATTTTTTGGTGTGTGCCAGGTAGGCGTTTGAAGGTGTGCAAAATCCATGCCTAATAGTGCAATGATGATAGTGACAATGGGCAGTCGAGTAAAGGTGCAGGCAATGAAGGATGTGCAAATACAGGCCGGAGACACTTCAGGGCCCAGGTATTGCATGACAGCAGTGTAACAGCAATGGTATAAGGAGATGTAGGTGGACCTAGATGGGGATGGGGTATATACATGACATGCACCCCGGATGAGTATGCCAGGTGGGGTCAGAGTTTAAGAGGTGTCTGCAGGGCCTGGATGCCCATAAAAGGGACCCCTGCCTAAGACAAAGTGGTGAAGGAGGCAGAGCACCGCAGTAGTGTTAATAATAATCAAAGTAATTTGTTACTGTAGATGTAATGAAAGGGGGGAACGTAAGGGAGGAATGGTCGTTTTGGCCCCCATATACATTTGGCACAAAGGAGAACTATTGCTCATGCAATAGTGGGGAGACGTTCCTCCATTGCCCTTCCCTGGTGACAGTGGAAGGGAGGCTATTGCACGACACATTTGGACTCAATTTTGTGTCTCTCCCAACTCTATTGTTTTGGACTAGGCCACACTCTGATCGTTGCGAAGCTTCCTCTCCCCTGTCCAACACCACGCACAGCTAACACTGACAGCTCCCACCTCCTCCTCCCGTGCCTGCTTTGTTCAAGCTCATTTTTCACAGATGCTCTGGCGTGAATTGTTACAAGAACAGATTGTATTCTTTTTCCCTTCCTCTGAGCTCATTGCCCTGTGTGTGTGAGCGGGGTGAATCTTGCCCTGTGGCTGGCCCATTTGTCTCCACAAATCTGCTCTTGCTCCTCTCACCCCCACCTTTGGAAGTTATTGCCTTCATTTTCCCTTTGATGTAACAGAAGTGTGACCCTTCCCCACTGACCACTCCTGAGTGCCCCCCATATAACTAGTCTTGTGTCATCATATATTGCACTCAAAACCAACACCTATCAATTAGCCCATCTAAGCTCTGTGGCGGCTTGACCAATAAATCCCAGGTCAAGCTCTCTGATAACGCACCTGGAGGGCAAGACCCTTGCACCGATTACTTCGACAAAGGCTGGAGCAGAAATATGTTTATAGATGTCTACAATTTAAAGTGTTCACACATTCTAAGCATTGCTTTATGTGTGCATAATTCTCATATGTCAGGAGATGTTATGTAGCCTAGTTAGATATCGTGACTCCCTCTCGTGTAGCTGACCTGACCTTCACACCACCCAGATGAGCCTAGCTGACCACGTGCCACTTGAAGTAACAGCCAAGCACCAGCCAATCATGTGGAGCCAGATACTACATTGCCATACTGACACTTTGTTGTCCACCAATCCTAATACAACTTGCTGTAGCTATAGAGAATCGCCAATAGTGACGATTCTAAAGCATATAATGTACTGTATTCTGTAATATTGTTCAGAGCACTCTCGAGGCAGCAGGGTCCTCATATACCTTGATAAAACTTTGTTTTCCTCTCAACCATTCTCTTGTTCTCATTCCCTACTGGGTGTGTCCTTATTATTTGTATACGATTGTATTTTGGAGATGAGCACCTTCAGTGTCCTAATCATAAGGATCTCTTCATAAACTTGTTTTTGTGATTTGTATTTGTCTTATTGTTTTTCATGAGACAGTGTTGAGGGCTATGTGTCTGTATATAACTCTAAGACTTGTTCAGAATGGAAGGAGGGGTGGTTTTACTAATCCCTTTGCTTGCTACTGATTTTGTTTACCCTGATGTTATTCGAGATGTTGCATAATTAATTTGATGTATGTTTTGCTTTTGTAAACCAGGAGCATTTTTGTGTTGGCGGGACACGTCGTCATTATTTAAAGACCCCGACCACGTTGGGGTTCATGAAATTATGTCACGAGTGGTGCTAAAATCTCTTTCATTTAGGGAATATCATAGGTGACATAAACTTAACAATGATGAGACTGGAGACAGTATAGCGATTTTTGACCCAAAGTGATCCATGCACTTGTGGACTTCTGAAAGCAATTAATATAGGCCGTACTGAAGAAAACATTGCCAAATTAATTTTGGTGAAATGTTGAAACTAGGAGGAAGGGGAAAATAGAACCCCTTCCAATATCATCACATAATTGTCTCACCTAATAGACTGTACCTTATTTGAATGTGATTTACTTTTGTTTGTCTTTCCACCCAGGTGGTTTAGGATTTTTTAATGTATTGGTTTACAGTCGATAAAGACATGTACTCGATTGACTGGGTGGATAATGCATCATTTGCACGGGTAGTATAGCTCAGTGGCAACACGCTCGTTTTGGAAGCAAGACGATACGGAGCAACAGATGTTTGAACCCTTGGTCCGCGTTTAGAAACCTCTTTGGTATTAAGTGTGTTATAAATAACCAATTATAATTTGCACATTAGATTCTGTAGTCATTTATGGGACATTGAGATCAATGGCACTATTTTCACTTTGCGCTTTATGGTGGTTGTCAGATACATTGTGATTTTTTGTTATATGTGATACCGTGTTTACAATGAATTGCTGCTATTAAATCAGCCAGCTCAGGTGGCTTTTTGAAAATGGAAAAACTTTTAATAGAATGTATTTTCAATTCCTTCTGGAACCTTCATTCCTCCTATATTTTTTTAGGGGGTTGAAGGTTGTTGCTTTCTGTGCCCTTTGTGGAAATCACCTTCTATTCTCAAAATTTCTGTTATATAAAAATGTAAAGAAATATATAAAAATAAGTAGTGCAATTACAGTACTTCAAAGTGAAGTGTCTACATATTTCTCTATTTTATTGAATGAAACAGCTCTTAAGCTCATCTATCTATTCTGGTCCCAATTTTCTGATACTCAGCCTTATGAGATGCTGTCTCTCAAATCAACCACCACGTCTCCTTGTCAATCAACAGGGGGTGAGGTGTTTATACCTGTATGCCCTGATCACAACAGACACGGGCCAAGGTCAGCTCACCTATAATGGTTGACAGGACACTTCCATTATGAAGGAGCCAGAGGATGAGAAGGCCTGGCCCAGTGAAAGGTGACTGGGCTCTCTCCTAGCTGCAGTGGGATGCTGAGGGAACCCTCCTATGTGGTATTTTCTGTGCCTGCAGCTTGCACATGAATTAGTGCTGACTATGAGGGATGGCTACAGGCTGTCAGCCCCCATGACCCGTTCTGTTGACAGACATGCCAGGGGCTACACTTGCTAGTCGATCACATATGCGTTCTGCCAAAGATTGTTAATTTGTTCTGAGCATTAAGCAGCAGACAGACAAAGCAGTGAATGCATCAGTTGTTAGGAGTGGAAGGGGTGGACATTTACAACTCTCACCTTCAAAGCCCACAATTGTTTTCTCAGATGTAGGGGAGGCATGGTATCACAAGTCTGGCACTGCCACAAAAGATACCATTTGTAAAGCCTTTATTAACTTTGTGGGGTTTGTAAAAACTCCTACTTTCCCATATAACGGGGATGGGAGTCGTCTCGACCATCAAATAATAAAGAAAACAGTCTTAGTCGTGTCTGTCAAATCAAAATGGATTATGCTAGCAAAACCTAATGCCTGCCCTATGTCTTGTACAAAAAAGTGTGTAAAGGATGTATGTATATAAAAGGAAAATCAGTGTTCCACAAAGAAAAAACTTGTCTGAATCAGCTCTCCTCCCCACATTCAGTTTCACACAAATGAGTTCAATCGAAACAAGACTGTTCATAAGACCTTCTCCACAGTTCTTGCAGTAGTTTCAAACACTTTCAATGTATTTGGGATTCCCATCCCCAAGCTTTAACTCGCCCAAGTTCAAAACAAAACCAAAAGAAATATAAAAAGTTCCTCTTCAAGCTGCTCGTTGTTCCCGTCCCAAAGTGTGAACTCATTTAGCATGAACAAAAACAGTAAGTATTCAACTTTTGTCAGGCCTCTCAAGGTTACCTTCCATAATTTTAGCCCGCTCTTCCCCACCCTTCAATTCCTTCAGTATCACAAAATAATAGGTATTCCGCTTTGTTAGGTTTCTCAGGGTACCCTTTCCCTCTTGGATTCAAACACAAGTTTAGTTTGGGTTTTTCAGGGTTCCCTTCCATGAGCATAGGCCCCTTTTAGTTGTAAACACAAGTTCAGCTTGTCAGGATGTACTTTTCTCTCATATATAGTTCTTTCACATATAATCGATTAAGGGAGTAGCAGCAGAGACTTTTGAAAAATCTGTTCTGCACTCCTATGTCCTTTCCTATGTGAAAGATCCAACAGGAAAGAATTTGGTGTTAGATGTGTAATTTACTCTTGGGTCTAGAGACCCATCAAATACACTAACCAAAGGAAATCATCTGTACTCACCTTCCCATTGTGGGTGGAGTTTGCTTGGAATTTTAACTAAAGCACATAGGAAGAAGAACAAGTTTTGGGAAAACAGAGTTTTGGGAAAGCAAGAGAGCCTGTCGGATAGGGTTCAGCAAAAAGGGGAGAAGAATGGATTTCATCTGGGTGTAGATAATTGGGAAATAACTTTGAAGAGCCTTACCCAGATTGGACAGAATGTAGACGCCTTTCCCAATACATAACCAGATTACCTGAAATGGATTTTGGAGCTGGTGCACAGACAGAAGTGAGAGATTACCTGACAAAACTGCCTCAGGCGAATCAGTGTCTTTACCTGCTTGGGCCTAATAAAGATAGGGAAAAGGTGAGTACCTATGACCGAACATAATTTAGACTTTTCCCCTATAATTATTAGATCACAGATATACTTGAAATGTATTTTGGTGAGTGTAAAACAGGCATGGTATCAAGAGAGACATATGGCCTCATTACGACCTCGGTGGTAGCCATGCCACTATTGGCGGCATGGCTGCCGACGAAATCGCATCCGGGTCCGGGTTCCCAGAATGGGAAATTACCGGGCCATTCCGAGTTTGGAGGGCCCGGTAATTCCTCCCTCCAGGAACCGTAGGGCTGAATGGGAATCGGGAGGGAGCAAACAAGGGGCCGATTACGAGTGTCCCGTTGTTTGCTCCCTCTTCCCCTCGCGGGACCCGGTAACGACGCCTTGTCAGGATGTAGCTTTCTCTCATATACAGTTCTTTCAGGCATAATCCATTCAGGGGGTAGCAGCAGAGACTTTTGAAAAACACCAGTTTCTTTGCTCATCCTAAGTGCAACCACTCTGATCTTTAGCCCCTCTCTTTATTCCTCGCTCTTCCTTTTTTGACCTTTCAACTTCAGGTGCTCCCTGCACTCCTTCTTGTTCTCCTTTGTTTCCTTTGCTTCTTTCCCATGCACACTGGCACCTTTCTTGCTTTCCCATGCACAAATGTCTTTACTTTCCATCTGTGCCGGTAGTGCCTTTTTCTCTTGTTGCTTTCCTTATCTATATCCTGCGCTTTCTGTCTTTCTCATATTTCCTTTCACCTTTCCGCTCCATGCCGCTTTACAAGCTTTTTCTCACTTTTCCGCTTTGTGCCAAATCTAGACAGAAATGTGATTGTTAGCATAAGCCACACTTAGATGGAATTTCTCAAGTTGAGTCTGTGCCAAATCTAGACAGAAATGTGATTGTTAGCATATGCCACACTTAGATGGAATTTCTCAAGTTTAGTCTGCCCCAAATCTAGACAGAAATGTGATTGTCAGCATATGCCACACTTAGATGGAATTTCTCAAGTTGAGTCTGCGCCAAATCTAGACAGAAATGTGATTGTTAGCATATGCCACACTTAGATGGAATTGAGTTTAGTCTGCGCCAAATCTAGACAGAAATGTGATTGTTAGCATATACCACACTTAGATGGAATTGAGTTTAGTCTGCGCCAAATCTAGACAGAAATGTGATTGTTAGCATATGCCACACTTAGATGGAATTTCTCAAGTTTAGTCCGCCCCAAATCTAGACAGAAATGTGATTGTTAGCATATGCCACACTTAGATGTAATTTCTCAAGTTTAGTCTGCCCCAAATCTAGACAGAAATGTGATTGTTAGCATATGCCACACTTAGATGGAATTGAGTTTAGTCTGTGCCAAATCTAGACAGAATGTGATTGTTAGCATATATGATTCTTAGCATACACCGCACATAGAATTCCGAACCTAGCCTGTGACGCAACTAGATAGAAATGTGACTGTTAGCTTGTGCCACACTAGCACTTAAATCTGAACTGTAGCTCGCGTCGCATTGAAATGGAACTGTGACTATTAGCATGCCCCTCACTCGGGAGTCTGAACCCTAGCTTGCGTCGCATCTAGACAGAAAGGTGACTGTTAACAGCCTCTCTGTGAAAAGCTGCATTTGAAGTGTACCTCTCTGTGAAAGTTGATTTGGAGTGCACTTAGAAGTGAATTCAGAAGTGTACCCAATAGCCTCTCTGTGGAAAGTTGATTTTAGAAATGTGCCCAATAACCTCCCTGTGAAAGTTGAATTCAGAAGTACAATTAGAAAGTTGCATTTAGAAGTACACCCAATAGCTTCTCTGTGAAAGTTGAATCTAAATGTATGCCCAATAGCCTCTCTGTGGAAAGTTGAATTCAGAAGTGCAGCTAGATGGTGAATTTTTGAAGAGTATGAAAGTTGAATTTAGAGGTACATTTAGAAGTTGCACTCAGACATGTGCCCAATAGCCTCCCTGTGAAAGTTGAATTCAGAAGTACAATTGGAAAGCTGCATTTAGAAGTGTGCCCAATAGCTTCTCTGTGGAAAGTTGCACTTAGAAGTGCGCCCAAAAGCCTCTCTGTGAAAGCCGAGATTAAAAGTGTGCCCCATAGCCTCTCTGTGAAAAGCTGAACTCAGAAATGTGCCCATTAGCCTCTCGGTGAAAGTTGAATTCAGAAATGTACTCTCTGTGAATTTTAGAAGCATGCCCAATAGCCTCTCTATGAATTAGAAGTCTCCGAAAGGGCATGTAACCCATCATATCTCACAAACACCCTTACTCTCTCCTTACATCACCACTCAACTAGAACACAGAGATACTATGACACCATTCGTATAACTGTTCCCATATCAACATTCGCTGCTTACTCCACATCATTCTAAGTAATCACTGCTGGTTACACCCCCCCCAGCGAGGCGTTCTCCTCAGGCCTAACGCAGCCACATCCGATCTGGATAAATCCGGCCAGAACGAACACATACTCCTGACCTCTCAACCACCACACCCACCGCTAGAAAACAGCTATCACACCGATGCCGCACGAGCTGTACACATACCCGGTGCTCACACGCACCTTTTGACTATCTCTACTCTCTCTACTGATATGAACTTCGGTTCCCAAGGGCATTCAACCTACCAGCACCTTCAGACCATACCAATGGTATATAAGGCGCTATATAAATGCAAAATAACAATAACAATAACTTTACCAACTGTGTCACTCTCCTGCTCTGCTTTAGTCGACTGCACCCTCCAGAGTTTGTCTCTCACTGACATGATACTCACCGGGCAGCATCGAATTGACGAGCGATCCCTCTGGATGCACGGGGTTGAGATCAGGGTCTCACCACCTGCCCTTCGGACACTCTTGGGACAGGCACCAAGTCCCAAGGGAATGAGCACTTTTCCGACTGCCAACAGCAGGATACAGGATACGTCGCTCCAGCTTCCTGGAGACATGGCTCCCTAGCCACGCTGCAGCCCCTTACAATCACTGGGCCAGCATCTCGACACACTGTTCTCCTCCAGGCCCTGCTGCTCTCTGATCCTTGGCATCTGTGGTCCAGACAACATCCCCAGCTTGCTCATTCTTTGAAAAAAGACCACACCTTATATAGTTGTGAAAATAGTCAGTGGGAAATAGTGGAGACAGGTGTGAGTGATAATTAGCAAATGCCTGACTCTGCGTGACTATATCATTGGGACAGTTTGAGTTCTTTCTATAGCTGTTTCCCTTACACTCCACATGTTGTTTCTATGGGTAATCCTCACTTCTCTCGGTTGCCTCTTCTCCTTCCCATTATTAGTTGTAACTGGGGAGGAGGAGATGAAATGGGATTGAAAATGATCTTTATGAGTGGAATAATGATAGGGTGACTGACAGAGGAAAGGGGGTAATCCCATGGCCCTGTTTTATACCACTGGGGTGATTTCCTTTTATTAAGTTGATTCATACTCCTGCTCCTCTGCTTCAAAGGTACTGATTATGACGCCCTCCCGTTGCGCCTGAAATGTGGGCAGATAAATAGGTGTTAGATTTAAAGTCATATTGTTGTTTCCTCTGACCCACCTCCCTGCCTGCTTTTGTTCTAATAAGGTATTCCTACCTCTCTCTTGGATCAGGGACAATGGGGCCTGCACATCCCATAAAGGATTCAGGGACTTATTCCTCCTTGCCCATTATCCTGTTGGGATACCACGTCTCACCTGGGATATTTCCATGATCACAACCCCAGAAACCCCTACCCAGCTGATCCTCCCTCGCTCGTCCACCCCCAGGATTGGGGTATTGGGAAGCCTCGGCCCTCCCCTGGCCACCGGAATAGAGGATTCTCGGGGGCTACATGGGAGAATACCCCTAGCTTTCTCACAGGGGCATGTTTAGAAGGTATATCAATGATAAGGGAAACATAGTGCAAGGTGTATGTGCTTGGTGATTTAAAATTAAAACTGAAAGCCAACATAGCAACACTGTATAATGACTTTCTCCAGCAATTTGATGCTTAAAATGTCTATCGATATGCTAACCCAGTTTTTGAAAAATCACACCATTTCAAGTTTGGATCCCTTAAATTGGACTGATACAATTTAGAGTTGTAATATGTTTTATTGTGCAGACTGGAAATATTATGTCCCAATGGAAAATGAATTCAATTTCAAAGTTGCAGAGAACTTCTTTATCAGATGATAACAAGGAAAAGCACTTTTTCCTGTCATCATATGATGGAGGAGGTCTCTGAAATTGAGAAAGATAATGCATGTTCCATTGCAGGGTAACATTTTCAGTTAGTCCAATAAAAGGTGTTACAACACCAAATGCTGTCCTTTAATTAATAAAGTAATGTTTTATTGTAAGCTAATTTGTTTCTTCTCAGAGTATGGGATTGTTACACAGTAAACTATTAAACTGAGGGCTGTCCAAGACTGGAAATAGTAGAAACTCAAAATACAAACGTTGATTGTGTGTTTATTGTTCGGGAGTGAGTTTTTATGCATCCTTGGATAAGGTGTTGATCAATTGATAACAAAAATCTGACAAACCAAAGACCGGCAACAATTGTGGTATCTGGATTTGGATTTGGATTTTTTTTTTGGCTTTTATAGAGCTTTCGAGAAAGCGCTGAACACAAAAGAACTGTACAAAGTATAACAAATTATCAATATTACATGAAAGATCACAGAGAAGACAGAGAAAGCAGATGATCTTTAGCTTGGAAAGAAGTCAGGGACCTAATAGCTAAAGGAAATGAGTTCCAATGTTTGGGAGCAAGGAGATAGGAAATGAGAGTGGGCATAAGGTGGCACAAGGGACTGGCAACAGAAACTGTAATTAATATCTAAACATGTGATTAGGAGGGTAGAAAGAGAAGAGAGAAGATAGATAAAGAGGAGACATGCCTGAAGACAAAGAAGGTGAAAAATCTAGCAAGTTTCAAAATAAAGCCAGGATAGAGAAGTCAGAACAGGAAGAACAGAATCACAAGTGGACAGTTTAAAGAGGAGACAAATAGGAGAACTGTAGATAGGGCGGAGAGAATCACAAGTGGACAGTTTAAAGAGGAGACACACTGGAGAACTGTAGATGGAGCGAAGAGAAGTCTGCTGATAGGCACCAGGGCCGGTGCTATCACTAGGCAAGGTTAGGCGCTTGCCTATATGTGGAAATGTTAGAGCGGCAAAACGCTGCTTTAACACCTCCACACTAATTGTATACTAACTGCCTTTCCTGTGATAGCACCGGCACTGACTGTGTGCAGGCTCAGGCTGGTTACAGCAGCAGCAGACCAGGTATCGCCGCCATGCTGCAAAGGTTGGGGTCGGGTCAGGGTCATGAGTGGTATGGGCATGGCACTGGTAGCTCTGGCACAGTCCAGGACCTATGCATTTGCACTCCACATGGCAGGCCATGAACGAAGCACCATATGTGCTCCTCGAGTCTCGGCCGATCGTCGTTGGTCATGGTGTGACTATCAGGGAATGCTGCAGTGCACTGTGAAGCCTGGCTGAACCCCCTGCCCTGAGCCTGTTAACTTGAATGGGTCCACCGTCTGGACCGTCCATCAGACCTGGTGGCCTGCACACCCTGGCTGGAGGCCGGAAGAAGCCTTTTTGCTGTGCGGTGCGCAAGGCCAGTGAGTACCTGTCACGTAGGAAACCCATCCTGGATGCGGCGGCCCTTGCTGTGCTGGGAGAGCGGCACTGGGGCTGGGCCCTGCCTATGCTGAGAACAGTCTGACGCCACGCAGGTGAGAACTCCACACTAATTGTATTATTGTATACTGCCTTGCCTTGATAGGATCGACCCGGCTTCCTTCGCACACTCCCTCCTCCTCTTCAAATCCCCCTAGCAGGAACTGTTACCTGCATTAATATGTGTGATCTGCTGTACTGCGTGTGCAACACTAGGAGAATGACATTGTGCAGATTGCATGCTTGTGGTTGCCCTGTGTCTCCTTCACACGCTACTACACGAAAGTCAATGCATCCCCTGCAAACACCTTTAAAACATAGTTCGGGTTGCACGCCCATTTGTACCCTTGATCTAAATTCACTATAACAGTGAAAATAGCGCGGAGTGTAGGCAGAGGTGCGTGCATGCAATATATTATGCATTAATTTAGCTCACTTTGTTAACACGCCTGCTGTAGAAGCCCCGCCTGTGTGCAGTGCAAACCCTTCCGGTCAATGGCACTAATTCAAGCAGAACCGACTCCACCTGTCAACCTTCCAAGGTCAATCAATAAAATGGCTGGCATTTCCTTCCTTGGGGCAACACTTGTTCTTGACAGAGCCAGGAACTCGAATAATATAGCCAGTCCCCCACGCCACCCATTTGGAGATATTCGGAATATAGCTTTTCAACGCATCCAGGGGAGCTGGAGGCAAGAAATTCATGGAATGCCCCATGTGGAATAAATACGGGAAGTTTACTGAGACCCTGGAATGCAAGCAATCCCAGTGTCCCTGCAGGTCGCAGAGTCTTCCTGATTCTCTGGCATTGTTTTAGTGATTACATCAAATGCGAGGAACATGGGCGGGCCGAGTTGCCCCATCTGCCTTCGTGGGACACTTGCACCCATTTGAGCTTGCAGTCCGTTGGCCACCTAGGGCCATGCTAATCCCTATGGCCAGCCATTCCCACCCACTTCCTGCCCAAAACGGATTTACTCCTGGGATGTCTTTGAGCTCACTTTACTCAAGCCAATAGCCCCATATTGCCGAGGTCATCTCAGAGTCAGCTCTCAGCCCCATCAGTCGGGCTGCACCAACGGCAAATGTTGTTTGAGTAAGTGCAGTTCATTACTGCTCGGTCACAGTTCTGCTCAAGTAGGTCACTTTGAAATACAGCTGTTGCTTAAAAAAGAAAAAGGGGAGTTGGAGACTTTGAGGAGTGGTGGCTCATCACACTTCCTCTAGTACTGGAGTGCAAGGTAACCTATTTAAGGTAACTCATGACACTGATTTATTTATTTTGACTTATTTTATCGTTCATTTATATAGCACTTATACACAGGTGGAGTGTTTCAAAGTGCTTCAAGGTGGGAAGGGAACAAGGAAATACAGTACTTGCTCTTAGGCCTTGAAGTTTCTGAGTGATTGACATAAAAACGAGTATACTCTGCCTGATGGCATTTCACCTAGTGCAAGTGCATGAAGTATTACAGTAGCGACCACTCTAGGGAGAAGGGACACAAAAGGAGGGGGGGGAGGGTATGCAGTGATTATCATGAATACCAAAATAACTAATACCATTATAATGAACATAAAATAACGAATTCCAAAATATCGAATTCGGAAAAAACAATAAAGCGGTTGGGAGGGGGGATAGTCGTTTTGGAGGTAGGGGAACATTATTAAGAACAAATAAATGGGGGGGGGGTTGTTGCAGAACCCCCCACCACAAAAAAACAATAAAGGAATGTGTTACTTGGCAATTAGTTATTATGGTATTTGTTATTATGGTATTAGTTATTTTGGATTCATTCATTCATTATAATTACATGTAGCCGACAGGAAGACAAATAAACTAGTCCTGGTACATTTAGGTCATATATGCGTACAGACTGAGGTGCAAGGAAGCAGGGTCTGGGGGGAAGAAATGAGTCCAGTCTAGCAGGGCTCTGGGTTAAGTGCAGAGAGGTTGCCCCGCTTATGGAGCGTGATCTGAAAGTGCAGTAATGCTTAAAATAGTGCAGTGGCCCGGAGGCAAGTGCAAAAGACTGTCAGGCGATCCTAGGACCTGTAAGGCTTTTGAGGTGAACCAGGCAACTAGTCAGCAAAACGGAACAGAGTTAGGGAGGAGAAGGAGGGTGGAGAGAAAAAGAACGGAGGTTAGCAGGGGAGAGGGCGAGAGAAGGAGGAAGAGAAGAGGAAGGTCTTGAGGAGTTTACAGAACTTAAGGTGCTCTGGCTCAAGATGGAGAGAGGGAGGTAGGCTGTTCCAGAAGGAGGCACCTGCAGAGGAGAGAGCTCTACCCCCAAATCTCTGTTTGTGAAAGTGGCTCACCCGCAGAGAGTTGGAGGAGGACGAGTGAAGGACTCTAGAAGGAGAGTATTTAGGAAGATAGTGCAGGCCAGGCCCCAGAAAAACTTGTGGATTATGCATAGGGTCTTGAACTTGCAGCCACGGGGAGCCAGTGGAGGGTTTTCAGCGCCGGAGAGATGCCGTCCCTGGTCTTCAGGTCAAGGATATGTCTCGTGGTTCTCTCCTGGGTGAGTTGTAGAGGACAGAGAGTAGAGGTAGGAAAATTGAGAAAGAGACTGTTGCAATAGTCTACCCTAGAGAGAACCAGGGCTTGCGAGGTGGTGAGCCTCTGGGGGAAAAAGAGAAAAGGCAGAATACCTCTCAGGAGGTGCAGTTGGTAGTGGGACTTTTTTGGAGATGCCTGAGGTGTGAGAGGAGAAAGAGAGACGATCCCCAGATTGTTTGCCTCATTGGTAGCTCAGGGTGCATGGCCTAGGGAGGGCTGCCAGTGTGAGGGTGGGAAAGCGGGAGCAGGGGTCCCAATGAGTACGATCTTTGTCTTACTGGCATTCAGGCATAGATCGTTAGCAGCAAACCAAGACAGACCTGCAGATAGACAGTCAGGAATGAGCGAGGAGGAGGAGGAAGTCAAGGGTAGCCTGAAAGAGAGCTGCGTGTCATCCGCATAACACTGAAAGTTAGAGGTAAACGTAGAGATCCTGTGGGCCAAGGGGTCAAGGGGTCTTGTAGATATTGAAAAAACAGGGGGATAAGTGGTGGAAAAATCAAAAGAAGAAATCATAGAAGTTAGAGGAATGATGTAGGGAGAGAAAAGAAGAGGGGCGAGAACAGAGTCTTGGGTAACCCATATTGCAAAGTAAAAGTCAAAGAGGATTTGCCAGCCCAGGAGACAGAATAGGTACATTCAGAGAGATAAGAGCAACATCAGCCAAGAGCCGGTCCCCAGAAACCATGCAAAGAAAGAACAGACAAAAAAGTGCAATAGTCAACAATATCAAACACCACTGATAAGTCGAGAAGAAACAAGAGAGGAGTGCTTAAATTAGCCAGCCATGAGTAGAGAGTTGGTAGCATACAATAGTGCCATTTCAGTGGAATGTAAATGTAAAAAGCCAGATTGATATCGAGGTAGAAGGGAAACATTATTTAGATGAGTGGAGATGTGAGCATCTATAATCCATTCAGAAGGTTTAGAGATACATTTGAGGAGAGAAATAGGATGGTAAAGAGAAGGAAGGGAAGGAACTAAATAGGGATTTTTTAGAATAGGAAGGATGGAAGCATGCTTATATTCCAGAGGAAAGAAGAGGGCAAAGAGAGATATTGCTGCGAACAATCAAGTAAGAAAGCAGTGAAGGGTAGAGTTTAGGGATGAAGAAGGAGGGTAAAGTATCTGAGGGGGCAGTCATGGTGTGGGCCCAGAAAAAATATGTAGTCATTTCCGACTCAGTAAGGAAAGAGAAAGTAGCCATAGAAGGTGGGAAGGAAGCGATAAAGAGGAAGGGAGGTCATGAGTACAGTAACGAGAAATCGAAGAAATGGAAAAGCATAACCTTAGTAGTGAAATAACTTGTAAAGTCAGTAGTTGTAAATGGAGGAAAAAGGGATAGTGCAGGGCTCCGACGAGAAATAAATAAATAGTCAACAAGGTTGAGAAGAGAAAGTTAGAAATCAGTCTAGTACTGCTGTTTAGCAGAAAGCAGAGATGAATCATAAGAGGAATCATGTTAAGATAATGTTTTAAGATGATGAATGGAGCTAGGTTTCTATCAGCATCGGCTTGATGAAGTGAACAGTGAATGGAGTGAAGAGCAGGAGTTATCCAGGGCTGAGGAGCTTTTTTGAATTAGTGGAAACATCTATAGATGGGTCTACAGAGGGCAAAGTAGAGGTCCCATCTGAGGAGAAAAGTGATGTGGAGAAATACACAGAAAGAGTGAAGAATTCAACATGGTTAGGGAGGAAAAAAAGAAGAGTGAATATACAAGTAAAGGTCAAACGAAAGTGCATTTGGTTATAATATCTAGGAGGAGAGGAGTGAGGGAAAGGTGGACAGAATACAGGAAGGATGAAAGAGAGTAGAAAATGATCTGAGGAGTAAATAGGCAATTTGTAATAAATCATTGAAACATCATTGCTGTGAATGTGTTGATATCATTCTGCATCTTCCAAAAGTATTTTAAGAAATAATTTGGTAATATTTGTACAACTTGATAATGGTTTTAAACCTGAGAGGTGAGCCTCTCTTGGTAAATCATTGGAAGTATTTAGGTGTCCTGGGACCAGAAACATTTTTCTCTGCAGTGCTTTGTGCTTCCACTATAACTTTTCATATTTCTGCAAAATTTGACCACAAGCACAGTGGTGGTGCTCACCATAGCATCTTTGAATGAATAGGCATAGCCAGAACAGAAGAAACAGAGATATAGTTGAGAAGACCAGATGAAAGGAGGCGTCTTAAACATGGGTAGGTGGTGAACAATATTTGAACAGATCGAAATAAGTGGAGGCATGAGGGAGAGCAAGATGGGGGTTGAAATGACTCAGAAGTCTGATGTAAGAGCTACATAGGAATATAGTAGAACAAGGACAGTCAGGATCATAGCAGATGGAGAGCAGTGGGCCAGGAGAATGACAGATCACTACAAAGACCAAGGAGCAAGGTTTAGAGAAGGTAGAGTAACAGTACTTAAAAGAAAGAAAAGCATGACATTCAGCAGGAAAAGGCAACAGAAAACAAGGAGAGAAATGGAGAATACAAACTCCACCGTCTTTACCAGAAAGGCAATGAGAAAATGTGAAACGTGGCGGCCGTAAGAGCAGCAGATTTAAAAGAACTCAATGAGGTCTTTTTGATGCATAAGAACTGTACGTTTATTTAAACAAAAAAGACCAAGAACTTAGTGGTGTCTAAGAGCACAAGCATTCCACGAGGCTTTGGAAACAGAGGGTGAAGAATAACTATTAGGGGTATACATTTTGTTAGCAGTGTTAAGCAAAGAGGTATGAGGCGTGGGGTATCGGGATGTACAATACACAGGAATGTAGAAAGTCATTGAAAACAGTTAGGCAAAAGAAATGTAAAAACTTAAGTGTAAGGAGGAGTAAGAGATAAAGCGCCTTGATGTTAGGAGACAAAAGCAGAAGTGCCAAATGAGAGAGGGTCAGTTGAAACAGAGGGGAAATTCTCTGAGAACGTGTGTGCAATGCCAGCCGCTATTGATGAGAAAAGCGACGAGTGGCAGCTGGATGACTGAGGGAAACCATTCATGAAAGATAGGAATCAGAAAGAGGCCTGGAAGACAATCTGTATAGTGCGCCAAGAAGTCTGTGTGAGGAAGCAAATAGAGCAGCTCACATTGTTCACCAGTGGACAGCTGCAGATAGCTAGACATCTCCCAGGGCTTTGCCAGGGGGCTACTCCCCAGATGTGATGTTGAGGCCCATCAGTATGGAAGCAAGGTACTTTGGTGAGTGGGTGGGGAGAGACGCAGATGGAGAATGAGGGGGCCCACGGATCTTTAGCACCAGAGCTCCTCTCTCCCAAGATGATACAGCCGCAGCAGCAACAAGAAGGGGGTGAGTCATGCAACCCACACACAGAACAGCAGCAGCACCCAAAGCACCAGGAGACCGGTCAGTCCACACAAGACAGCATCTGCAGACAGAGTTCTCCTAGGACGTCACCTGGGGGCTTCACCCCGGTGGTAATGTCAAGGCCCATCATGATCGAGGTGTGAGGTTTAATTTATTCATTCATGTGCATATTTATTTATCCATTTATAGCAACATTCCTATTCAATCAATATATGAAAAGACAGCAAAAAGAAAATACACATCAGTCTGTGAGTGTGTTCTCTCTCTCTGCCTGTCTCCAATCATGAGTGTCTGAGGGCAGAGCTAATGGAAATAAAATAGGTCATATTACTCGACATCGCTAAACATCATGTGTACGCCAGGCAAACTGTGGGCAACATATGACATGGGGGCTGCGGCTCCTTTCCAGCGAGACAATTGTGGGAACCGAAACAGTCCCCACAGCTCTCATCAGTCCCAGCCAGTATCATTAATAGTGATTGATGATGGGAGTTGTGGGTTAAAATATCTGTCAAGCATCAGGTCAAATGAAACTATTGTTACCAGTTGCTGAATGTCTACACAAGGGATGATACAGTAAAATTCAGCCAGAGCCTGCGGCAAGCACCCTATCCCCAAGTTCGCTGTCCATTTAAGAAAAAAGACGGCAGACCTACTATCCACTGTACACACTGTTTGGTCACAGTGGCAGAATAAGGGTGTCACCTACCAGAATGGAGGCAGCCCATGGCAAGACAGTACTGGGCCTCATTACAATGTTGGCAGTGTGCGAAAATAGGGGCTCTAACTCCATTACCCCCTCTTTCCCCGCACCAGCAAACTACAGGATTTTCAGTGGGCTAACCTGATTTACCTCCAGCCAAGAACTGGAGGTAACTCAGTCACCCCACCCAAAAACAGCTGTTAGTATCAGCACTGGCATTACCAGTGCCGGTAATACCAGCAATTCACCCATGGAGTCCTATGGTAATCCATGGAAGATGGATTAGCATGTCCTTACTGGCACCTGCAATATGCCAGTAATTCCAGCAGTTCAGGTGCCAGTAACGGTATTACCATCTGGTGATATCCCACCGGATTAGCGGGATACCACCAGACTTGTAATGAGGCCAGTGTGTGGCTTCCAAAATGAAAAGAACTCAAATTTGTCCTATTGGCAAGTGAAAAAAAAAGTTTAAACTGTTTTTTATTCGTTTTTGAAATACAAACCAACATACAATAGACAGGTGTGTTATACAGTAATGCCATAACATAAGCACACCATCACTACCCTACCAGGGCATCCAGTGTTCTACTCCTTTGTGGAGCACCTCGCTTTCAAGGTGCCGCCCTGACCTGCCGTCCCTGTCTCCGGGCCGGACGCACATACTGTCTCTAGGTGGCACATTACCGCTTCAGTGCATATTCCCCCATCAATTATCACCCTCTCTCGGAGGAAAACATTCCTTGTGTCAGTTCATTCCAAGCTTCCATTCTCTTAATGCCTTCATGCATTCCCCTTCGCAGTACCCCGTGCCATGTTGCAGTCTCGACTGTGGACCAGCGTCGCATATCCACCCACCAAGCTTCAATTCTGGGGCCCTCAACGGATTACCAGGCCATAGCAATTCGAAATTTTGCCAACAAGCATATCATATCCTTCATTTTGGTAAACTGCGTAGTGTGCTTCCGTCCCCTTGGGAACAGCCCAAAAAACGATATTCCGGTTGCCAGCCTCACATTTGGATCCCTCCTACAGCTACATTGCCCATTATGGTCCCCCAAAACCTCTGGATTATCGTGCATGTCCAAAAAATATCTGTCATATCTGCATCATCTTGGCTACATATTGGACACACCTGTACTCCTCGTCCTCCCATCTGCAACATCCTATGCAGGCTCAAATAAGCTCTGTGCACAACATACATCTGTGTGAGTCTAGACATTGCGTTTCTGGAGACTGTCTTGATGCACAATAGTGCCCTTTTTTATTCAGTGTCCAAATGTGTCTTCCCAGATCTCTTTCCCAGTGTCTATGTGCTCCCAATTATGTGACATGCAAGGCGTTTAAAAGTAAATCATAGAATCTAGAGACCGCGTGGCCTCCTTCTATCACAACATGCATGGTCTCTAGCACTGCATTCATGCCCACCCCTTCACCCAACTGCCGTCATCGTTTATCTAGCCGGCTCATCATATTCATATGCATTAGGAATTGCTTCTTGCTTATGTCATACTCCTGGACCAGGATCGGGAGTCTATCCACTTGTCCTTCCTCAACAGGTCCTGCACTGTGGCGATTCCTTCACTTTCCCAGTCCCTCCTGAACCGAACCAATCCACTGCACCCTGGTGCCTCCCAGTTATGCCCGCTAGAGGAACACTCTTCGCGCAAGGATCAAGGGCCTTCAGTAGCTTCCAGGTCCTGCGCCAGAGCTCAATACCGAGTGCCAGTAATTGTGAAGTCCCTAGCAATGGCGCCTCTGCGACCCATAGAATTTCTTTCAAAAATTAGTGGCCCAGTTTCGGCTGTAGTAGCAATGTGTCTTTGGTGCCCTCATCCCCCAACCAGCCCACCACAAATTGCAGCTGCCCCATGAGATAGTATAGCTTGAAGTGTAGCACTCTAATACCGCCCGTACTGTGGTCTCGATGCAGGGTGCAAAACTCTATCCTATTTCTGCTATCCCCCAATATGAGGTTTCGGGCCACTGTGTCTAGTTCCCAGAAAAACTGTTTCGGTATATTATAGGGTACATTGACAAAATGGTACAAGAGGCACAGGAATGCCACCATTTTCAGCTATGACGCCCTACCGGAACCCCCAGGGGTAGTCTTTTCCAAAATCCCATGGATTGGCCACCCCTCTCAGGATGCTTTGTGTGCTGTTCTCATGAGTGTCGACTGGGTCGTGCCACACCTTGACACCTAAGTAGCGAAAGGTTTCCCTTGTCCATTGCAACCCCAACAACAGCAGTCACTCCACGGTAAGCCCACGGAGTCCCACCAGTGGGAACAAACCGGATTTTTCTCTGTTAACCTGGATACCCGAGAGGATTGTAAATTGGTCTATAACATCCAATAAATACGGAGGATACGGAAGATAGCATGTCGTCTGCATACAGAGATCCCAGATGTACTACTTCATCTATCACTATCCCAGCTTCAGCATTTACTTCCTGTGGTAGACTGCCAGCGGCTCCAGCACTAGTATGAACAGCATAGGTGACAGCGGGCAACCCTGCTTGGTGCCCTTGAGTATGTTCCATGTGTCGGAGACTTGTTTGCCAGTCCTGACCCTGGCCTTAGGGGCGGTGTAGATTAGCCAGACCCATCGCAGAAACCCCTTGCCTATCCCGAAACTCTTGAGGGACCACAACAGCCAGTCGAAGCAGACTGAATTAATGCTTTCACTGCATCTGAAGAGGCCACTGCGCAATCTTCTGACCTACGATTGGTACAATCTATCACATGGTGTAGCTTCCTCAGGTTCCACGTGGTATTATGCCCCGGGAAATAGCCAGTCTGGTCAGGGTGGACCAAGCTCCCTATAACCCATGTGAGGCTATTCGCCAGGACCGCCGTCAGGATTTTACAGTCCTGATTAACCATGGATATCGGTCTGTACGAGCCACAGTTCAGAGGAGGCTTGTGTGGTTTGAGGACCGGCACTATGATAGACTCACATACTGCTGGGCAATGCCCCGCATTCATATGCCTCTTCATATGCCACCAGGAGCTTAGGTGTCAGTGTCCCAGCGTTCATCCTATAGAATTCCCTTGGGAGCCCGTCTGGCCCCATGGTTTTGACCATCAGGAGGTCCGCAATAACCAATCCAATTTCTTCTACATCAGGGTGGCATCCAGCATATCTGCCTGTTCACCCTCCAGTTGTAGTAAACCTATTTGGGCTAGGGTTTCTTCAATGTTCCTATCCTCCAACCCCATATTGACCAAGTACAAGGATTCATAATACTTCGAGAAGACTGAATTAATCTCTCTCTCTGTGTCCTGGTCACAACCCCATTCTCATCCGTAAATAGCGCTGATCGTATCCCTCAGCTCTTCGCATTTGTATAACCATGCCAACAACCGACCCGGTTTGTCACCTTCCCCATCTAATCTCGGTGTATACCTAGTGAAGTCTAACATGCACATCCTTTCCCATATTGTTAGGCAGTGTTGGCGCAGCTCCACTAGCCCAGCTGATTCTCCCTTGGTCTTCCCCTCTTCAGCCTCCTGTTGTGCAATAGCGCATTCCATGTCATTCAGGGCCTGTTCCAAACTCCTCTGGAGCCCTCCCATGTTCCCAAAAGCTTCCCCTCTCACAACTCCCTTGAAAGCCTCCCACAGCATGCCTTCTGTTGTGACAGAGCCAGTATTGACGCTATAATACTCATCGATTTTGTCTTGCAAGTGAGTGCTAAAAGCCTTGTCCAATAGGGCTTCAACCATTAATCACCATGTGGAGATTGCGGGTCTCTTTGTTACACTCTGCCACGTCATTATCAATGGGGCGTGATCCGAGAGGAATCTAGCTCCATAATTTATGTTGCCAAATTCTCCCAATGTTTCCGCCCAATAAAGATATAGTCCAGCGTGTGTGCACACAATGGGCCGCAGAGAAATTTGAATATCCGCATGTCTGCCCATGTTTCTCCTGCCAGACGTCAAGCAGACGCAGGTGAACTAACAACAAGCTGAGGGCTTTTGGTGGCGATGCCGGTTTGGTATATTTTTTGTCTGATCTGTCAAGTCGGAGGTTGATTGTACAATTAAAATTGCCACCCCATACCCTTGTGGCGCCCCTTTATATGGATAATTTGGTGTACAGTGACCAGAAGAACCCTGTGGCACCGTGATTAGGTGCATATGTATTCATCAGGCATACTTCCCTGCTCTCCAGGAGACCAAGGACCACCACAATATGGCCCTCCTCATCCTTCCTAAACTTCAGCAACTGGAAGGGGACCATGGGAGCAATCCACGTAAGTACTTCTCTGACATACGCTAAATATGGCGAGCTATACATCTTACACCCCCCCTTCTTAGCCAGCGTGTCTTGTCTGTTTCGCATGAGGTGTGTTTCTTGCAAGAATGCTACTTTCACCCCATTCTCTTCAAACATGCAAATAATCTTAGCCTCTTAACATAATTATTAAGTCCCCGAATATTCCGGGTGAGAGTATTCACATTGCCTATTTTAGCCATGCAATGAACACCCAGGGCATGTGTTCTCCCACCGCCCTTCCAACATTTCCCAAGAGGGTGTGCACCCAGATCCTATAGCAGTCCTGCATCGTACACATGTAAGCCTGTCTTTGGACCTAACAAACTGAAATGGCCGAACTGGTGGCTCCCTTGCCCCCCCCCCCGTTCCCATTCCCTCAAAAACCCATATTCTTAACAACCCCAAAAAATTCCCACAGTACAAAAACTCTGTGAGACCCACCCCCAAACCAAACAATAGCCCAGCAGTGATTTGACCGCTCAGGCACAGCCACTTTTCCCGTACCCACTCCCAGTAACGTGCAGCAGCTTGATGCCTAAAACTCAGCATCTAAATGGAAAACCAGAGTTGGTAGCAGTAGCCACCCGCAGTGACCACCTGGGCACCTGTGCATGTCTCGGTGTCCCAGTTCTGTGTGTCCCCGCATTCCCTCAAGTATCTCTCATACCCTTCCTTCCCACTGCAGAGAGGCAGGAGGGCAAGGAGGCTTCTACTGCAATTATCCTTCACACCTTCACATTACAACCCCTTAACACTCCTGCCTGGGAGCTGAGGTATCCCTTGGTCATCCATCCAGGATTGCGCTTCCACTGTGTTTTAAAAAAAGTGCAACCTTCCGTTGTGCAGTACTTTCAATTTAGCAGGATATATTAACATACATCATAAGTTGGCACCCCCCAATCGTTCCTTAGTGGGTCCAAACATTGCTCTGCGCCGTTGAACCAAGAAGGTGTAGTCAGGGTAGATTGCCAACTTTGAGGAGCTCCTGGTGATCATGACCCCCTCTCTGGAGAAGGTGAGGATTCTCTCCCTGTCTTTGCAGTTCATGTGTTCGCTATTATCGGTCTTCGGGGAGCGCCCGGCAGGGGCTTCTTCATCAGTGATCTGTGCGCCCTTTCCACTGTGAAGCCCTGAACCAAACCACCACACAAATGCTCAACATCAATGTCCGTGTGAGCAGCCTCGCCGTTGCATACCAACCCAAGACACCTCTACTACCGGCTTTGTCATCGGGTCAGCACGTTCTAGAGCCTTCTCTCCCTCTGCCAATGGGCTGTCCTCTTGGATACAGGGGCACCACTCGTGCAAGTTCACAGTACCCTCACGCATCACTCCTATTGTCGCCAGCAGTGGCAACAGTTTTGCCCATATGGCTGCTCAGTATATAGCATGCCAGTTGGGCCTGAAAGGAAGCACCATTCCAGTATAGTGTGGTGTTAGTGTGCACCTCCCTTAATGTTCGGCTCCTCCCTATGTCAGCAAGCTGGCTGATCTAATGCCAGCCCAGGATCTATGGGCACTCACCAGAGTTTGCAGTGCTCTGACTAGCACTTCACAATATATTTTTGGCATCAGCGTGCGCCTGGGTGGTTCCCGAGTCTCAGCGTACCTGACACCTCATGAGGGACCCAGCTGCCACCAAGGCCCGCGTCCAATAATTGCAGGCATGTTTCCACCTCTCTTCTCTCCACAGGCCACCCTCCGGCCAGGCCTCAATGTATTGTGGTGTTCGTCTGCGCTGACTGGCTGCCGCTCTCTGGTGTCACCATACACAGACCAGTGCAGATACAGGGCAGCCTGTCGGTCTGGCTCTTCTGGCAAGGCCTGCCGTTATGGCACAGTGGGCTCTCGATGTCAGTCCGCTATGCAGAGCTGTGCTGCTCCGTCTCTTCCTCGTTGCACCCACTCCAGTTGGGTGATGGGGCCAGGCAAAAAGCGCCTCTCATCCTCCCTGTCAGATTTTCAACATAGGCCATAGGATCACTGCCTTCTTCTCCATTATGGAGTCCCAGGAACCTGATGTTGTTCCTACGCAGCCTCCCCTCTGTGTCCTCCGCTTGGTGTTCCAAAGTCTTCAATCACACAAGTACATCTGCCATCTGGGATTGGATGCTGGCTATGTTATCTGTGTTGTCCTGCACCCTCAGTTCCACTGTGCCGAGCCTATCTGTCAGGGCTCACACATCTTGGTGCAGCAAAACCACGTCCTCCATGACCGCATAAATTGTATGCTCCAGCACCACCTGGAGTGCAGAAATTGCAGCTAGGACAGGGCTCTCTTGCTGTGGGCTCACCTGCAGAGATGCGGCCGTATCTGCTGGGTTGCCAGGCTGCATTGTGCTGCCCCAACTTTTGTGCGCATAGGCCTCCATGGCAGTCTGGCATTTAGAATTATATACGTGGAAAGACTTATACTGTTCTTATACCACTCAAAGCAAGTGCAGCCCCTCTGCCAAATTCCATGGAGTAGCACCCCCTGGAACCTCACAGGGTTGTGTCACCGTTGCTCATGGCTCTTTGGCATGGACTGCAGCGTGTCCCAAGCCAATCTTTTCTGACAAGCTGTCCTAGGGTGGTGGTCACCCCTGCAGCCACTCGGATAAGGAACGTTTCCCCAAACCTGCTCCAATCTGCAGCCCCTCCGGAGCCGGTGCTTGACCTTCTTTCTCTGGGGCCTGGTGCCACACAATGGCACACAGTTATGCCCATTGCTGCTCTGCTCTCCTACGCGGGCACGGGCCCCGCTCACCACCACATCACCACACAAATGCTCAACATCAATGTCCGTGTGTGCAGTCTCGCCATTGCGCACCGCCCCAATAAACCTCTACTGCCGGCTTTGTCGTCGGGTTGGCACGTTCTAGAACCTCCTCTCCCTTCTGCCAATGGGCTGTCCTCTTTGATACGGGGGCACCACTTGTGCAAGTTCACAGTACCCTCACGCATCACTCCCATTGTCGGCAGCAGTGCCAGCAGTTTTGCCCATATGGCTGCTCAGTACATAGCATGCCTGTTGGGCCTAAAAGGAAGCAGCATTCCAGTATAGTGTGGTGTTAGTGTGCACCTCCCCCAATGTTCGACTCCTCCCTACGTCAGCTAGCCGGCAGATCTGAAGCCAGCCCAGGATCTATGGGCACACTCACCATAGTTTGCAGTGCTTCCCTCTGTTGCCCCCCAAGTCAGACAGATCCAATTCCTGTTGTTCGGGATCCATTAATACAAGATGGCCGAGGCTCACTCCGACGAGCACTGCACAATATATAATATACTTTTGGCATCAGCGTGCACCTGTTGGTTCCCGACAGCGTACCTGACACCTCACGAGGGACCCAGCTGCCACCCAGCGCTGCGTCCAATTATTGCAGGTGTATTTCCACCTCTCTTCTCCCCACAGGCCACCCTCTGGCCAGGCCTCAATGTATTGTGGTGTTCGTCTGCTCCGGCTGGCTGCCGCCCTCTGGTGTCACCATACACAGACCAGTGCAGATACACGGCCGCCTGTCGGTCCGGCTCTTCTGGCAAGGTCTGCCATCATGGCACAGCACGGCTCTTGATGTCGGTCCGCTACACAGAGCAGCGCTGCTCCACCTCTTCCTCGTTGCACCCGCTCCAGTTGGGCAATGGAGCCAGGCAAAAAGTGCACCTCCTCCTCTCCGTCAGGCGTCAGGGCTACCACGGGGTCGCCGAGCCTATGCGTCCGCCATGTTAAACCACACTGTCGCAGCTCAGCTTTGCTCCATCCACCCCCAATCATTGGGTTCATCTATCGGTGCAGGTGCGTCCCCAACAGCACAACGTCAGATGTCTAATTCCTGCATTGTAAAGGCCGATCAGGTATATTAAATAATCGTTCTACAGGATTTCACGGGAGCCACGCAGAAAGATGGCCTTACTGCATGGTAGCTAATCACACCGCTATTGACAAGTAAAAGTATGTGGTACATGCAATCATCACACATGTAAATTGTCAGGCAAATGGAAATTGAATGAATCTAAGGTTACAGGTGCTGGAATAGTGCCTTGCTGCTTTAAGTGTTTGAAATGGAGCAACTTTGTATTTTAAGTAAGAAGGAAAGGAACAATGACATATTGGGCCACATTACGAGTCTGCCGGTAACCTGCCAGTGTTACTGGCGGGTAACAGCAGACTCGCCTTACCATTACCAGCGCCTAATATCCCAGAGTTACCGGGATATTACGGGTGCCGGCAACAGCGGTCAGTTCCCATTCCATAGAGTCCTACAGGCTAACAGTGATGGTGCTTCTGGGATTTATCTGCCGGAAGGGGCCTGAGCTCCTGGGAGGTTGGGCCTGACCGTAGTTCACTGCCCCTAACGGCAGACTCAGAGTATGCCGGTCTGGGAAAAGTGCTGGAGCCGGTAGTACCGGCCGTTTTACCTGCATTTTTCCCAGACCAGATTACTCCTAATGAGGCCCATAGTGTGTAAATTACAATGTTCTGTTTATTAAGCAAATGTGACCAGAACGAGGGGGGGGGATCAATGTAAGTATTTATAAAGAATGGCTGTGCACTGTCAATGCAATAGAAGTAAACAAGCCTTTCATGTTTAGGAAATCATACAATGTTCTGATGTGGCGTTGGCAATCATAGTTTTCCTGGTACTTTCTGGGAACCATGCAACAAGTTGTTTTTTCTGCGTAGCACTGCATACATTCTTGAATGGGTGGCAGAGTGAAATCCCAGAACATTAGCTGGCCATAGGGAGAAAACCGTCTTATATAATTAGAGCCATCGAAATAACACATTAAATGCCTTATAACAAAGACCCATGCTCAGACTCTCTGAGTAATTATATGCCCCCATCAACATTGGCCCATCTCATGAGAAATATTCTGAGAAAAATGTATCTTTAAACATTCCAAATATGCCTCAAAAACAGTCCTCTCAGGAGTTTAAATCAACACTGTTAATGTGGTAAGAGATTGGTATTTCCAGACCCCAGCTTCAAACATAGCCAGATGCACTTAAAATGTCACCTCTTAAAATCAGGTGGATAATAAAGTCCACAACGCGCCCAGTTAACTGAAGATCAGACACAGAAGCCTTTGAGAGCTGTTTACATGACTCATGATGCTAGCACAAGGTTTCATAATTCAAAGAAATTAAACTCATTTCAATTCATATTAGAAATACATTTAATCATGTTTTTGGTTATAACTCTACAAGCATATAATTTAGTATCAAAAGAAAAAATGTGTTATAGCCATGATAGTCTTCTCTACAAAATAAGTCTAAAGATGATATCTGCTGATTTATTAAAAATTGATAGAATTATAAATATTAAAACAAAAGTCGAATTTCATTGCATAAATTCATGCCACGTGTCCATGCATAGATGTGTCATGTTGTTACATTGAGATATGGAAGAAATATGATGAGTCCACAAGTGTCCAATCCCCACTATGTCACATGTTCACAAATATGATCAATCTATTTAAACTAAAGGGTTCATTCATACGTTCTAATGAATTGATAGCAGAGAAGGCATCCAGGTTGAAACTTGGCCCAGCGTACCTCTGTCATAAAATGACAGAAAATAATGGCTTCATAAAATAATATAGCACCACCTTTTGTAAGTTCTCTGTTTGTTCACCTCAGGCTGGGGACATTGCCTATGGGCTACTTTGTTATTTCATGGAGCTCCACTGCCCCTTGTGTAGAGCTGAAAGTGAAACATTGATTCAATTCCTCCTTATATGACCTGCGACTATCAAATTGAGAAGATCTTATTTGAGACCAATTATCAGGACTGCCAGTATGTACATACACAAGAGGCAATACATTTTCTTATTTACTCATTAGCACCACATATAGTTGTTACAAACGCACGCTATGTACATAGAGCATGGATGGTAAGAAATAGAGCAACACACTCGGTCGGCCCCTAAATGTCCAGAAACGGTGTTGCAGAAGAAAATGCTCTGTGGTTCTCCAGTTTGCCACTTTCCTATGAAATAATGGTAACCTCTGTTTCTTTTTTTAGTGCAAGGCTGTGAGATATCTCTCCTCACACAATTGTATGGGTTTAGCACATCTCTGATGCCATTTTATATTGACTTTTTATCCAATCCTAATTAACGTTATATTTATTATGTTATTTTTTTTTCTTCAGGAAATGTTAGGTGCACATTTTATATTTGGGCCAAATGCTCCACTTTGTTTTTCTTATCCCAATGTGGTATTCTTGCTGGAAATTGTGATGAATTGTATTCTTTTTCATTAAATTGTTTTGCTGCATACTTGAAGGTTAAATACTGAATAAAAGATGTTTGAATGACTGGTTCATTCACTGGGAGTGTCAGCCTGTTAAGCAAGCTTATGATCAATCGAAATGCGTGAGATCATGATGACATAGTTTGGGAATAATTCCCATTATATAATCAGGAACACACAGGGAATAGGAGAGCTATGAGATTGTGGAGGCTGTAGAAAATAGAACACCTGTTCCAAATGGATGAGAGCTTAGCTTGGAAATTATCTGGAGGAGATTGGGCCTTATGCATGAGGAAATACGTCTGCCCCATGAGAAAATCTGAAGCAGAGATGTATCGCTTGGAAAATCTGAAGGGTCCTTGCTAGCTCTGTGCGTTAAAGAATTATTCAAATGTCATCATGAAAATTCCCCAATGTAAGTAAACATAGGCCCTATAGACCCATTTATCTGCTAAGTCCCAAAAGAGGGTTGAAGGGGGTTGGAGGGCATAGACACTGTCCTTTCAGGAAATCATAATCTTGGGTGGATACATAGTCTACATTTTTGAGAAATGTCCCAGAATTATCGGGTGGGATTTTATACCATGGGGTGTTAAATTCAGAGATGCACCTTAGCAATATCTATAATTGAATCCACAAAGGATCTTGCACATTGCTGTAGCAAAGGCAGGCCGCAATACAGATCTGCACTGGAAAGGATAAAAACATGTATGAGTGCTCTATGCTTTATGAAGATGCTCTTCACTGTATTGTAAATATGGAAATACTATTAAAATACTCTAGAAAGGAAGTTTAAAAATGTCTTGCACAGTATGGGATGACAGGATGGTTAGGGAAGATATGCAATCTTCAGCAGGTAGAATATCAGTAATGAACTGTGAAAAGGTAGATTTGCACTTTACCACTCTGTGCCCTTTACTGTTGCTCATTCTATGTAATAGCACCATTTCATCCCAGCATGTACCTAAAAACTGGAACTGGTACAGCCCTTTAACTGGAAGAAGACTGTAAGTGAGTGATGGGTCTGAGCATGACAGGGCATTGTAAAGTTCTGTAATCAAAAAGGCCAATGTGATTTGCTTTTATTATGCACATGCCTTGGAGCACAGGAAAGCTGCTGTCAAGTGGCAGTGGGGTTTGAGGCAACAACATTGGCATGGTTATTGTTCTAGATGACGGTGAACACAATGTGAACACAGTTGGATCTCCACAGAATCAATTATGTGAATAGACTTGCCACTTGCTCATGTGTACTTCATGCAGGCCTCTCAAAGAATACAGGTTATACAATATAAACTATTTCAACAATGTTCCTATGCGTATGATCATCTAAACTCATGCCCTTGTTTTCCTGAGGGGACGGCACATTGGGATCAATGTTTAATATTTCCATGCATATGTGTGGGTTCATGTTTGTTTGCGTTCCCCTCCCTGCTAAAGTTATGCTTGGACAAATATTTACCTTGTCACTCTCGTATTCTAGCTTCTGAGAATTGTTCATGCTTGCAATTGTCGTTAGGCAATGAGATGTGTTGTATTGTGTGTTGTGGCAAACCAGAAGAAGGACTCGGACAACAGTTTTCCATGTTAATGGGGTATTTATTTAAATAAAAGAAAACACCTATCCAGCCCTACCACAATGAGGGAAGTTTCCTGCCTAACCAGCTTAAAATAAGGGTGTTCATCAAAGTCCAAATGAAATAGTCCTTCGTCCAAATCCTATTCAGCTAACTGGCCCTACCACTTAAGAGGAAATAAGAAAAGAAAAGTGGCCGTAGCAATATCCTCTGTCTTTGGTTTCTGCCAGGCCCTATCACTTGGATCTCCTTTCAATAGGTTTTAAAAATGTATCAATGTCCACCAACACAGTTCACAACCTCTCTGTAGGTTGTTTATGGCAAATCTCAATTCCATGTGATTCTCCCTCTCCAGGTAGAAAACGTGTTTCTAATACAATTCCACCATTTCTGACTTGGTGCTTGACAATGTTCTTGTTTTATACTAAATGACTGCAAACCTCAAGCTTCTCTGTCTTTCCAGTTTTGTCCATTATATTTCATGATTCTTGGACTTCCCAAAGTCCTCTGGCCCTCTGACAGCCTACTTTATTTCAGTCTTGGCATCGATTGTTTAGGTTTTCTTAGCTCCCGTAACCTTTGTGGCTCTTCCAGCCTCTAATGTAAAGTCTGTTGGTTTGAGAGCCCTCTGGCCTTTCAATAGGCTTGGTTCCACTCGATGTAGGTAGGGCATCTGCCCATTCAGGTTTATCGGGCTCCCATAACCTCTGTGGCTTTCTCAGCCCGGCATGTCACTATTTGCCCGTCTCAACAGCGTTCACGTCCCTTCTGCTGCACAGCTCAGCAGCTAATGCACTTCTCATGCAGAACCCAGAGATCTGGTCTCTCCGCTGCAGTTGGAACTCAGCACCAGTTAATGGGGCCCGGGCACACAATGGCTTCTGTGTGATCAGAACACCAGGTAAGATGGTTGCTTTACCGTCTGCATTTCCTTCTTGACCCGGGCCCTTTGCTGGTCAGGACACCTGCCTTCCGGCATCTAGCGAACGCCTTGTTCGCTCTCCCCGCTAACGCTGGCTCCATGGTCTAGCATGGCTCTACCCCTCCAGGATGTCTCATCAGAGACTGGCCTCTGCATAGGAGTCACTCTCCTACATTAAAGGTTCCTCTTGGCTTTAGGTACATCATCACAGACAAAAGGGGGTGTTGTTAGTCTTTGACTGTGGCATTCAGGCATAATCCTGCATTATCTGAAGCCAAGGAGATTGAGGTAATGTCACTATTCAGTGAATCCAAAATGGTTTCACAACAGTCTTTCCGATTTCCAGGAATCAATACCAAATATGTTGACGGTGCACAAGCCATTTTTTATAAATACCTTAAATGGATTTCTCCCCTGTCTGGTCACATTTGCTGAATAAAAAGAACTTTTCAATGTACACACTATGTCATTGTTCGTTTCCTTCTTACTTAAAATACAAAAGGTGCTCCATTTGAAACGCTTTAAATGTGAGCTCACAAAATGGCAAGAGTGTTTGCTTTACAAGCACAGTTACATTTGTAGTACATTTCACTAATGCAAACTAAGTTTTCTTCTGTATTTAGCAACATTTCTTACATATTCAATTTTGCAATGAAAGTGTTAAGGTACTAATATGCAAATCCTTTTCTTTGATGGATAGCATGTTCTGGACTGGGAGTTGCTTACCGGAATGGGAGTCATTGTCCCCAAGAGGGGAGTCACTTCCAGTGATGTCTCACTTGCACATACCCTCAGGGAGGGTCTTGCTGAGTGGGCTCACCTGCCTATCCTTAAGGGGTGTCTCCCATCTGGGGAGAAAGGACGAATGGTCCAGGTTCGTCACAGGTATTAGAATAAGTAACCTTGTTTTACTTAGAATGCATAATATTGCCATGGTGACCTTTTCACTCCCCCATCAGTTTCCTGATTGCAGGGAATAGGTCAAGGAATGGGCTCACTTCGAACTGGCATGGGGCTGTTTTCCATCTGTCTCATATATTTTGCCTTCTCATTAAATGTTTTAGATGCAGTGCCAACATCATTTTATTGTTACAGAGAGCTGCTTCGAGACACTCCTGCTTGCTCTCAGAGCATGTATGATAACACAGCGAGATGCTTTAGTCACTTTATTTCCACAGAATGGTATTAACAACATCCTTCAGTGAAGGGTCTCAGAGTTGGCTGGGTGGTCACTATCACCATTCAGGGTCCAGGTTACAGGAACAGTGCCTGCTTCGTTCTGCTCCCACTGTAATCCCTATAACCGCGCATACCTTTCGGGCACAGGGGGCCATCACTAGTAGACCTGTGTGTTCTTGCTTTCTCTGGCATGCCAGTCAATAGCTATTGACTCCAAATTATTGGGTGTCACATCATATGTTTTCTTCTGTCCCAGGTGGAGACAAGACCTACTCACCTGTTTTAAGAATTCATGCTGAGTATTGCCCTGATTATGGAACTTCCATTAAAATCGCACCAAATTGACTGTTTCATGTATAGTAGCTTGATCCCATGATCATTCGAAATTGGAATATTACGGGGCCTGCAGTAGCAGCCCGGTAGTTATGGTTAAGTTGTTCAACTCATAGGAAGAGAACCTTTTGGGCAGCTTTTTATCCCCCCCTGGAAAAATCCTCACGAAACTTTGCACAAAAAAATATATGCCCCCCTTTAGATGGATTCTGCAAATTTTGGTGTGATTTCGTCCAGGGGGGAAAGTAATAGGGGAGGTCCCAAAATGTGTGGAAATTTTCATAGACGCAATTGAAGAAAAGTTTTGCTTACGCCTACAGCCCAAACCATTGGACAGATCTTCACCAAATTTGTGGCAGGAGCGGCAACTAGGTCCCAAAAACTTTTGTAAGTTTGGTATAAATATGTCCAGCAGTTTTTTTTAAACAGCCAAAAAGTAGGTTCCAAAAAATGTGTGATGTCTGGGTTCGGTCCCCGGACTCACTTCCCAATTCGATCCACGGACACCCCTCTGGACCAATCAGGGGGTCGGCATGGTGTCCGCAGACATCAGACATGCTCACTAATTGGATGGTGAAAAGCGTGAAGGGTGTCATATTTTTTTGCATGTTGCATCTCCGGATAGCTGCAGGTGTGGAAAAAGACTGGAAAACATATTTGAGGTTATTTGATGGCTGAAAGAGGGCATAGGAAGGGTAGGGGAGTGGAATAAAGATGGTATGGAGCTATTGTTATAGGTGAAAAAGGTTTTGCAGATGCTGCTGAGTCTGCGGTCACCTCTTAGGGTCCGTCGATATTACATGGATGGGGGGGATGAGGGTGAGTTTTGTCATTTGAAG
Organism: Ambystoma mexicanum; assembly: GCF_040938575.1. Taxonomy (NCBI): domain Eukaryota; kingdom Metazoa; phylum Chordata; class Amphibia; order Caudata; family Ambystomatidae; genus Ambystoma; species Ambystoma mexicanum. The sequence goes on along the minus strand of NC_090933.1, from coordinate 1,035,366,067 downwards.
GTGTATTGTACGTATTTGTTGTATGGTTTCATTTTATTGTGCTGGTTGTGGCCAGTGACCAGATTCCTGGGGGCTTTGCCATGCCCGCAAGAATCTGATCACTGGAAAAACACACTTTAGTAATGTGTATAGTAAATATAGGAAGTGCAGTGGGAGTATACAGTATTTGTAATATGGTGGAATAATATAATTTAAGGGTATATTGTATTTAGGATTGTAGTTAGTGGTCGAACTGTACGAAAAGAAGTAGTGGAATTATGTTTACTGCTGGTCTGTATCCCCACCTCAGAAACCCAATGATCACGTACCCTCCCACACACAATACAAATCCCCAAAAAGATGTACCTGCTGTTTAAGGGAACGTTTAGTTTAGTGTTCTAAAAGTGTAACTTTGAACTTCTTCTCACAGTTTTACTTTAAAAGAAAACTTTTCCAGAACGGTTTCTTTTTAAAATCAAAGTATAAGAACAGTAATACTTAATTAAAAAAGTAGAGGAGCACCGCTCCAAACCACTCCCATTGACTTTGACAACTAATTGTAGTACAATTGAGGGCAGTGCTTTTTGATGTGTCCTTCACCTTTTAGATGGGCAAGAATTGTATCCTCATTGAACGGTTGCATTATACCGTTAGCATTATGGAGCAGGTGACGGACTGACTGATTTGTTTCCCTCACTGACTGTCCTTATCAGGTGCAACTCAGCTGTTTGTACTGTCGCACCTTACTGTTTATCTGTAGAGTACCCTAGGGTTTTATCCTTTAATTGTGGTTCTTGGGTATGAATTTCGTTCTTCAGGCTCACATGATGTACTTGTTCTTTTCTTATTTCTAGTGTTATGTTAATGACACATAGGTTTCCTTAAACTTTGCTGAACTTATTTGTAGTTCTGGTTTTTGTCTCTAATTGTCTAACTGCGATTGAGGCATTGTGTGCAGCTAACAATCTGTGTGTCAATGCTAGGAAAATGGAGATATTTTTCACTGTGATACCGATACCCTGTTTTTCTGAGACGCTCTAGCCACTGTCTTTGGGCCATCTACTTTCACTATTCTATGAGGCCAAAAACCTTAGGGTTATCTTTAAGTCTTGTTTGGACTTTATTCTTTACATTTTCGAGCTTGTAAAGATAGCCCAGGTTTCAAGCTCCACCTTCTTACAGACAGTGTTCTGTTTCCCACCTTCAACCACAAGCTGAACATCTGTAGAGCCTTGGTTTTGTGAAAGAAGGATTACTGCAAGAGCCTGTTCATTAACATCCCTCTTTGTTGTGTATGCCTCCTTTGGCTAATATATAATAGGGCTGCAAAACGTATCCTTGGCCTCAAGCTCAAGGATCGTATATCGTATACTGGATATATACGCATTTGTACATTAGCCCCTGCTACTTGCAAGTACTGCAATATGTGCAACTTTGTTTCCCTACATAGTACCTGGCCAGAGTCCTCTTCTGCAGTAACTCCAATACTCTGCTTGTCAAATGCTTTTTGAAACAGACAGTGGGAGGAATGTGTCTTTCTTCGGCCGTTTGTTGTGTTTGGAGCAGGCTTCCTGCTCCTGTTACACTTGAGCTGGACTTCCTTAAGTTCCTGAAATGCATGAACATTCTATTTTTCTGTTCCTGTTTTACTTAATCTCTTCTCTACTAATTTATGCCACTGCCACTGAGACTGGTGGCCTGGTTCCTCATGAACATTACATGTTCCAGGCTGTACATGCAGTCGCCACGAGTAAAACCCCCCTCCCCGACCCCTTCTGCACTGCCTTTGCGGTTCTACCGTTTGGTGGATGTGTACCACATACAGTTGGGACTGCTGGGCCCCAGTAGGGCTAGTGGCCTTCTAGTTTGGCATGTTTTGGCACTTTTCTTCTGGGCTCCGATGAGCACTTGGCAATATCTACTACTCAACTTTTTCCATTCCTGGACTTGTTTTACTACGCAATGCATATATGCATTTAAAGCAGCAGTGCGTACAATGTTTTGGGATAAGGAAGTGAAATGCATATGCAAAAGATTGGTAGAACATTTTTAGCGGCAGTTGTTGTGTGGAAGTTTAATATGTTAATAGGGTATATGTACAGTTTTGTTTTACTGATTGGTGGCTATATGTGTGAATGGCTTAAAGCAAGCAAAGAGGGAGTGTTACAAACATAACAGTAAAAAGAGTAGAAGGGATGTCTTGTGTGATGGTGTGCATGTGCAATACAGGTTTTTTAATAAGGCATGGGCTAGACAGGGGAATGCAGTGACTGTGTATAGTCATGAAGGGCAATGGATTATGGTATTTATTGCATAGTAGAGAGGAGAATTTCTGTGCTTTTTTTCTTTTTCTGTAGTATACAATTGTACATTATTTCCTTTAGCATAGTTGAAAATGCTGATTGGAAATTTGGAGATTCTTATTGAGTCGAATTACTTCACTGAAAAATGTAAAGTAGATGGAGTCTATGAGCTTATTTTTTGACTTCTATTTGATAACTGTGAAAGGTGGCTCCTAAAGGAACCTTTTTTTTGTTGTGATTTATTTTTGTGTATTTTTTATTTTTTGCATGAGAGGCTGGAAGTAAAGAGGGGGTGGTGAGGGAATGGGCACTAACCACGGATATAGAAGGGCAGGTGGGCAGGGGAAGATGTTGCATGAGCATTAAGGTAGGGGCAGTGTTTCTCATGCTCTCTGATTACAGCTTCAAAAGCACTTAGAAACTGCTCCTGCATGCAGAGAGGTGTGTTGCAGTATATACAGAGTACTGTTGTATTAAAAAGATATGCATCAACAGCCTCTTTTATGGCTGGCAAAGTAACTGGTAGGATTTTGTTGCCACAGGAGTAAGCGGTGTGGTTGCAGTATTGGTTGAGGAAGATGAGGTAGAGGAAGACAACCCACTACTTCCTAAGAAAGGAACAGCCTTTCTGAGAGTATCCTGATGGTTGGATTTGGTGTGGCGGCGCATGGAGGTGGTCCCGTAGGAGTACTGACTACATTGTCTGTAACTGAGTACAGTGTTGCATTCAGTGCATTTCACTTTGGTAGCATTAGCCTTTGTTAGATTCCCGACAGTGGTAAAGAAGTGCTGCACCCATGATTCTCTCTGGGTGCTAGAGGTAGGCACATCCTCTACCTTATCTTCCTGGTCTTCTTCATTGTGCGTTCCTCCAACTGGTGGTGGCGGTGGTGGCTCTTGGGGAGGAGGGATGGCAATAGTGGGTGCCCTTTGCGAAGATAAATAGCCGTTTTGCTCATATTTTTCTAGGTATGTGCTGTGTGCTAGATTGTTAATAGATAGTGAGTAAGAATAGGTGTGTGTACGAGCTTTGCAAGGGTACATTTTGCACTTCAAACTTCCTAGATCAGCTGAAAATGCAGTTTTGAACTGTTTGTGAAGCACAGACCCATTTGTGAAGTGAGGACACGTCTGTGAACATGTCATCATGCCGCACACACACGTAGTCACGTGACACTGTCCGGAAAGTCTATTGTGACGTCAGTCGTTCGCGAACATTGGCGAACACAAAAACATTGGAACAAGTTGGAAAACATGTATAGAAGTGTTAAAAACTTTGCTAGAAGGTGGTGAATGGCAGAGTTTTAAGGTGAACATTTCTAAATTGGACAGAAATGCTGCTATATTGGGGGTAAGTATGACATAGGAAGTTGTAGCAAATTAGGGTGCACTGGTAAACACCCATGAAATTCTGTGAAAAAACATTGTTAAAGAGAAGTTATGGTTAAGTTGCGCTAATAAAAACCTATAAAATTCACTGAAAAAACTTTGTAAAAGTGATGTTATGGTTACAAGTCATACTGAAACCCAGATATTTGCCAACTATGGTAAGCTAAGCAACCATAACTTGCGCCACCACCGTGCACTGCTAAGAATATCACCCAGGACATGAAAGATGCCATCACAAATGTCATCGATGACCTTAAGGATGACATCACATATTAAATTAATTTTAATAAATAGTCTCTACAAGGGGTTGTGTTTAGAATATTGGTAACAAGATGTCAGGGGTGATTGGGAGACCTATCATTAACTTCTTAATGTATAAAAGAATGTGCTCATGTAAACAAAACATTATATTCGAGTGTTGCTGTTAATTGAGGAACCTTATCATACATACATATAGGCAATGGTTTCAGCATGCACCATAGAAGTACAATATTGGTAATCTAGTCATTTCTGACAGTAAAATAATAAATACTACCTTATGGGAGTATCACTAATGTGATGAGGGAGATTACTCCTGAGGCTCTCATGACTCTTGAACTGCCCCAAACCCTACCGGGTCTTCCGCTACTCCAGTTACCTGATACGTGTCGGGACAGCATCGTCAGTTCTTCCTGGGAGGATGGTCTGACTTGCATTGCTTCAGAACTTCTGGCTTCCTTCACTCCGCTCCCCGTTTTGTCCTTGCAGCTCCATATAGGCTTGGGCCACATGGCTCTGGCGTAGTTGCAGGAACACACAGTCCACCTCCCTGAGGTCACACCACCACTGGCTTTTTCCCACTCTTCCCCCATTCAGGAGCTTGTCTTCCCGTGCAGTGCTCTGCCGACGGTTCTTGGATGTCACCGCCACTGTGGATCAGCATTCTTGCAGCTTTGTGTTCCCAGGTTCGAATTTCCCAGGCTGGGTTGGCTTCATGCTGGCTGCTCTCTTTATTTCCCAGTCCTTTCTCGCTCTTTACTCGCTGAGGGTGGATCCTCCTCAGTGTGAAGTCTAAGTCCTTCTTTAATGTTGTTGAGATGATCTGTATGCCTCCGTGGGGCCAACGGTTCTCATTACTATGGTAAGACAACCTTTTATTACCTTGCAGGTGTCAAGGGTTTTGACCCATGTTGAATCAATAGACTCTGTAGATGTGGGGATGAGCTGTCGCTGCCCATTATTCTATCCCAGAACAAACTAAATCAATAGACTGGGTGGATTTGGGGATGAGCTATCGCCGCCCACATTCACGCCAGAATAGGAGAACTGCGCAGTTGGCACGAGACCACTCCAAAGATACAACCTTCTTGTGGGGGGTTCCACATCGGGGTTCCACATCACCACTCTACTGTGAGGATGCCATCAAAACAATGTTAAGCAAGGGTCCTATACTATCAAGCAAAAGACCACTCTATTGAAATGCAGTAATTCAAGACAACTCAAAAATGGATGCAGTACCGACAAATTCCCCAAGGTGGCGGTAGCGGTCTAAACTCTGACAGAGAAACTGTATTTAGGAGTTACAAGAGGGGCGGGAACTTCAAAGCTTGTTAGTTAATTGAAAATCTAGCCACCTGCTTTTCCCAGAGGCCAAGAGGCTGGGAAACCTTAGCACCTCAGAGATTCCACACTAGGAGGCAGGATATCACATGACCCTGTTGATTGATTGAGGAGAGACTTGCAGGCAGCCTGCTGGAGCCCACACAAAAGGCTCTTTCTGTTTAATGGGGTATGTTAATTTTGAGTGTTTCCTGTCAACAAACAGCCCTCTGCCAGCAAGGAGAGACATGTGATCACTGACCCACCCAGACTCCTGGAGGCGGACCCAAACACTTTGGGGGAGTTGAATTGCAACAAATATATATTTTATAGAAACAGTGATAATTTATTGTAACCAAATGACAGGAAGGTACAACTTTGAGAGTCTTAGTTTGAAAAATGCCCTCACGATTTGAGTCCAAACTCCAATTTGTACCATGTTCTGGGGCCAAACCCCGCTAATTATGATTATTGTAGACAATGTGTTTAAGCTAGAGACATGGAAAGTTACTGGGATATATGTGGAAGGAAAATGTACCTTTGTATAATTTTTGATGAAAATCCCATATTGCAAAACCCACTAAAATCGAAAATAAGTTGCCATTTTTGAATGCAAGCTCCTAGAAACGCCAGAGTCGGGACAGGGACTATCTTTAGTAATATATGATGTGTGTATGTGATGTCAAACAACTGTGTACCTGGGAAATATGTATTTGGATCAGGAATAGGTTTGTGTGCACATTGACCAGGGGAGTGTCATTTCTGCAGGTCATAAAAATGACATCACTCTGACACACTATCCCTTCCCAAATGAGGGACCAAAGAATCTATTGACCTATCAAATCAAGAGAGGGGCAGGCTTAGGGATGCTAGCCTCTCCACCCACTTTAAAACACATAAAAAGAGACTACTGGGACAGGTAGGGACATTCAATTCCATTTTCTGCGGGACGCTCTGCCGGGAGACTCCAGACTTCACATCCTTCAATCTCCAAAGACCAGAACTTTACTTCAGAACTTAAAGCAAGGGCCTAAACCCACAAACTGAGAACTCTTATCAGCAGGCCTCAGCATCCTTAAAATCATCTGCAAACTATTCCACAGCCGGGCGAGCTGTCTGAATTCTTTTGCCAAGAACAATTGCCAGAGACCAGACCAGAGATCCAGAGAACCAGAGAACCACAGGCCGCTGTATCCAGAGAGCTGACCCAGACCGCTGTGAGCAGAACCAGAGACCCAGACCGCTGTGAGCAGAACTGGTGCCTGATTGACCCGCCATATCCAGAGAGGCTAGATCAGCAGAGTAGAGCTGACCCAGACGCTGTGAGCAAACCGCCCAGTCCAGTCCAGTTGACCAGATCTGTGACGAGGCCCATTCATTTCAAAATTAGGAGTGAGTATCCGCCAGAACTGTGCAGAACCCAATCTCTTAGTTAAAATAATCTAATTCAAGCTATTTTAACCTAATTAGAAAAGCTTCCTAGAAATCGTGTCATCTGTCATTTTAAAGCTGCACAACTGTCACCTGTCAATTCTGCAGCTGCAAGCTGTCACCTGTCATTTAGAGTTTGACTTTAAATCCGAAAATCTACTTTTATTAAATCATCCGTATCTCCGTACCCGTTTGTGCTAGGAACGAGATTTAACTTTCATCTGAAAGCTTAGAATCTAGGCTTTCCAACAAACCTAGAAACGACTTCCTACTCCCTATAATTTTTCCATAACCGCGAGACACGCACTCGCGAAATTTACTGTGTTTTGCGATTTGGCCCGATTTCTTCATGTGTAGAAATCAGCAGCTTTTTGCTTCACTTTGCTAAAATTCGTTTGCAATCTGCTAATCATTCATAGAGTATTGCTAAAGTGAGCCTGAACTAATATAAAGTAGCCATCACATACCCTGAACCTCTAGAGGGAATTAAAAGCAATTTCAGCACCTTTTAACTTCCTTGCAAACCACATTATAGTAATTCGCCTGTCTTTAAAACTCATCCCTGTTTTCTCTAAGCTTGCTGGGGGAACTGGAACTGTGTATTGCATTATAAAGTGTGATTTGTTGGGATTCTTGAAGACTGTGTGCTCTCCTTCCATTTCTTGTACTGTATAGGGGGGGAGTGAATTGTCAAAAGAAAAAGTGATCATATTACCTTTTGCTAAAATCATAACAAGTTATTTCTGTACTGCATTTTATTCCACCTTGCATTTCCTTGAAACCATCAAGCAATTTCAGCTACCTCATCCTCTACACTACTCCTAAGTAACCAAATCAGTGTACCCCTGTAACATTATTCATTGCTGACTACTGCTCATATTCACAAGTGTAATATCCATTATCAATTTATTTATAGAAGTGTGATATACATATATATTGTTTAAATTTTCAAATAAACCTTTTAATTTGCAAAACAAACCTACTTCTTGGCTCAGTGGGGTCAGGGGGATTCTAAGAGGGGGGTGTTTTACAAGGGTTGTCATCCAGAGTACTGAACTGGATATAAAAATACATCAATAAGGGTTTTCCTCAGCATCCCAGACTAGGCATTGACTTCGCTGTAGTGTTGATTGAATATCGCTTACACAGGTTTCTTTGCCTCTTCTTCATCTCGGTCATATTAATTCATGAATCAAAGTTGGAAGAGACATTACCATAACAGACAATAGTGTTATCATGGAAAAGGAGTTAGGGAGTTCCTTTGCATAGCAGGAGTCCTTATCCCCATGAGAAGTGTCTCTCCCTTTTAGGTTCCACTTTCCACCACCCCTACAGGGACTATTTGGTAGTGGTCTCACCTCACTAGACACAAAGGAAAGAGCTCTCCTCTGGGGAGAAGTGGCGAGATCCCATGAATAGTCACATACCATACCCCTAATGGAATGTTCTTCCTCATCTTGGATTAGTTGCTAGGTTTTAGTAGAAAGATCTTATTGATGGGTGCGGCTCATGACCATTTTCAAATCCCAAATGGGTTGTCCCATGATGAAACCATTTTCTTCCCAGGTATCAAAGCATGAATAAGGGGATTAAGGTGTATTTAGTTTCTCTATTAGGTCATTGAAATAGGGAAAATCTGTACTGATTATGACTTCTTCAGGTAGTCCTGGAACTACGGCAGAATTCATTAGGATGTTCTCAACCCTAATAGTAAGGGTAACTGGTGTTCTGTGATGAATTTCTTTATCACCGCGTACACAGTTTATACTTACTGGTCTCCCTATTTGTAAGTCCTCAGAGTACAGTAAGTCTGGTCTGATGGCTGCCTTTTTGCTCCCTGAATCTACCAATGCATAAGCTTGGACTCCATTTACCATTACCGGTTCTTGAGATTTCAAGGGGGACGGAGCACAAAAATAGCTGCTAGTTGTTTTTGACTTCCCCTTCATTTATACACTCCTCATCTTCCCATGTATTTGCTGACATCCACCCTCCCTCCATGGGTTCTTTCCTTTTGTTTTTAGGACAATGTCTTGCCAGGTGTCCTTTTTCCCCACAGGAGAAGCAAGATATTAAGGAACTTGGAGGGACTTTCATTTCTTCGGTTTCTTTTATTGTTAGCATATTCTGTTTCATAGAGGAACGCTTTCTTTCTTCTCCATTCCCCCATTCTCTAGAAACTGATTTGATGATTCTGGGAGTTTTTTCGAGTGGGATACTTCTGAGGTTTGGTTTAATTTATTTCCTGCCCTCATCCTCTTTATGCAATGATCTTAGCTTTTTAGCTGCTTCTTCATGAGCCTGTGCAATCTATATAGCCGTGTTGAAAGTGGGTCTACTCTGGTGTAAAATAACTTTTTGCAGGACATTGATGAATTGCTCAAGAGCTAAAATGTCCATGACTTCTGGCAGAGTTGTCTTCCCAGGCCATTGCGACAAGGTTTTCTGAGCCTTTGTCCCCAACTCCATTGGAGTTTCAGTAGGGATCAAAGTGATCTCTCTGAACCTTTGTCTATAAAAGTTCCCAGTTTGCCCTACTCTTTTCAATAATCACTGTTTTATATCATTGAAAGATGTTGTTCAAAGTTTGGTATGAGGCTTGAAGTTCCCCCTGTAATAGCGGTGCTAAGTAACATGTCTTCAGTTCTTTGCTCCAATTAAACTGTTGGGCCAATTCCCGGGTCCTCCCACTCCTGATAGGGCTATAAAATACATTGAGGTAGCATGAGTCAATGTTAGCTAGACACTATTCTGTGTGGCCTTTCCTGCAACCTTTGGTCCGCTTGTATTTGGTGTTCGACCAAGCGTTCCAATAAAGTCTCTATGGGAGTCATGATGGAAGTTAGGGTGTGTGCCTTAAGGGGCTCTACTGGGAGGGATTCTTCAGAAATATTGCTCCAAACTAAGTCCTACAGGACTCTGTTGTTAATGGAGTCTTAATTAAAGGCTTTTCTAAGCTTGGTTTTATACCCAGCAATCCTATGGCTGATAATTTGTCATGAGGTCTCGCCATACAATTTCTTTCTCTCGCTGGGTCCCTCCAACTTATATTAGATGGGCAAAGATCCCACCCTGACACCAAATGTGGTCTGGTGGAGTAAGGAGTCGGACAGAGGGTTGGCATGTTTCAACAAAGGTTTATTTAAAAAATAAAGAAAAAGACAAACCTCTCCCTATCTCTAAAGGGCTATCACTACCTGACGGGTGCTCGTCATCAGGATATTTGTCAAAATAAAAAAGTGTCCATCCTCTGTCCAAAAATCTACTCTTGCCCTACCACTAATCTACAAAAGGTACAGCATCCATATGAAAATAGTAATAAGAAAATATCTGTCCTCTCCTGGAAAACGGGGTCAGTCCCTATCTCTTTTGCAACAATACTTTGCTTTAGTTTCTGATGCAACAAACAGGGAATGGTCAGGAGAACGACCGCCTTCTCAAGACCTACCTTGCACAGCCTTGAGAGCTGTCTTAGGATAGTCGTTTTCAATTATCCTCAAAAGTCTCTTCACTACTTCACAAGGACTCCTGAAAGCTTTTTTTAAAGTTCCAGCACTTCACTCATGTTTTATGGTACTATGAAGATTACTTCCAGACAGCTCTTGTTGTCTTTTCCATAATGACTCTGACTTGGATTACCACTGTGATGAGGGAGATTCCTCCTGATGCACTTTTGACACTTAGATCTTTGGATCTCACTAATGAGATGAGGGAGGGTACTCCTGAGGCTCTCTTGGCTTTTGGTTCTTTGGGTGTCACTGCTGTGATGAGGGATGTCTCTCCAGAGACTCTATTGACTTTCGGTTCTTTGGGTATCACTACTGTGACAAGCGAAATTACTACCAAGGCTTGCTTGATTTTTGGTTCTCTGGGTATCGCTACTGTGATGAGGGAGATTACTCCTAAGGCTCTCTTGACTCTTGTGCCCCTCCCTGATTTGTCCTTGCTTTTCGACTTAGACTTGGCACACACAGCTCTAGCACAGTTGCAGGACCACACAGTCCACCTGCTGGCTTCTTTCACACTCTTGCACTGGTCAGGAGTTTGGTTTCCTCGGCAGCGCTCTGCCAACCATTCTTAGATATCGCCAGGGACTGGCCTGCTCGTGGTCCATTTGATGCTGCTCACACTTGCCAAAGCCTTGCGCATCTGCTAGAGAAAGGACCCTCGGCATGATTGGAGCATGCCTGTACGCTTGCTTCACGTTGTGTTTGCCATTATGTTGCATGGCGGTCCCGGCATTGCAGTTTTTCCGTGACTATTCAGAAGGCTTCTGTTGAAACACTGTGGCCATGCATGAGGGAAGAGGACAGTTTCTAATTCATAAGGTACAATCTTTACTTTTTTTGCCCACGGGCATTATGTTTGTGCCTTGGTAACTTCAATATTGCCAACTTGGTGCAATTATGCTGTAAACCACTAGCCTTCCTGACAGGGCCAGGATGCTGTTGACTTAATCCAGCATTGAACGGGTCGGTTGGTTTGTCAGCCAAGTAGGCTCAAGAACAAAGAGGGATGAGAAACCTCATGCCATTGTGATGGTTAATGGTATGGTGGTGTCAATGTTGGTAGACACAGGTTCAGATTATGCCTTTCGGGCTAGAGTCAGCAGCTGCTTTTTTGCAAAGTGTTATGCAGCAACTGTTGAAGGGCATGAAAGGAGTTCAAGAAGATGTGGGGTGAATTTGTGAAGTCCATTATAGGTGTAAAGGTTCCAACAAACAAGCAAGAGGTCATCTCTTTTCTGGGCCTAGTTAAATTTTATGCCAAGTTTGTGGTGCATTTTGCAGAAAGGCTTTTAGGGAACTGTGCAAGACAGGATCTGAGTTTGGGTGGTGTGGAAAGTATGGAAATGAATTCTTTGATATAAAAGAGGCAATTTCCAGTGCACTGCCCTCATGAATGTTGACACTTAGTGCAAGACATTCATCATGACAGGTGCCAGTGACTCAGGTTTGGATGCTGTGCTCATGAAGAGGCAATGTGGGGTGGACAGAGTAAGTGTGTTTGCGCCAAAGATCCAAAGAGTGCAGAAACATAGTACTCGGTCATAGAGAAGGAAGCCCCAGTGTGGGTTGGTGTATTAAGAAGTTTAAAGCATTTATTTGGGTTAGAGGGTTAATTGTACGCACAGATCACAATCCGTTGGTGTGGACCTTCATGATCAAAGGACTGGATGGGGTCTCTCGTCAAATAGTCAGGTGGGTTACTTCTCTGCTAGACCATGAGTTTGTAGTAGAGCATGTGCCAAGTAAGGATAATACCCTTCCTAATTTCTTGTCTAGAGCCGGTCGGACGGGGGCGAATGTGTGCCAGAAGATAGTGACTTAGAAGTGACTGATCAAGGCGTTGTGATGTGCAAGATTGCCTTGGGGAGACAGGAATGGAATAAAGTGGCTTGGGTGGATAGTGAGTTGAATCGCATCATTGAATATTTTAGGGCAGGCTGGACTGGGTGGACGGACAGTGAGGGGTTGGGGGCCTTTCACAAGGTCAGGGAGGACCTCAGTGGTGAAGGGGAATTGCTGTTCAAATTAGGGTATGTTGTTCCCCCATTTGGAGTAAGGGCAAGAATAATTGAGGCAGGTCATGAAAGACATTTGGGTATGACAAAGATAAAAGGGAGGCTTAGGGCAGATTATTGGTGGCCTTGGTTACATTCACAGGTTGAACAAATGAATAAATCATGTGTTTTGGGTGGGATTATGGAAAGACTTTGAGGAATTATGGCCAGCCACTTCGGCCACTGGAAATACCGAACATGCCTTGAGAGTTCATTGACTTGGATATCCTGGGGCTAATTCTAGGTGAGAGGGGCAGAATAAAGTGCAATATTGTATTGATGGGTTCAGATAGTGCTGCTGTTTGAACCTGACACACAAGCAGTTATCAGTTTCTGGGATGGTGTGTTCCAGAGCGAGGAGTCTCCATGGAAAATGCACCACAAGACCTTGTTATATCACCCCAGATCAATGGTGCAGTTGAACTATTCAATCATACCCTAATGCAAGGCATTAGAATGGCTTTGAGTGCGTGGGGTGGTTGGAAGGACTTGGTTAAAAGAAGAGTGTGTGCATACAGGTGGGCTCCACATGCTACTACGGGTTTGGTACCATTTGAGGTCATGAGAAGGAGGAATGCAAACACAGTGCTGTGTCCTGCATGGTTAGGAGGGTCTGGTTTTGTGGAGTGGGATGAGCAGAGGTTGGAAGAGGTAACGGAGCACAAGCCCCAACATATGAAGAAGCGGTTTGATAATGTAAGGAGAGGGAAGAGGCGTCAGGTGGCAAAGGGAGAAACAGTCCATGTAAAGAAACCAGGTTTAGTTCTGAAAGGCCAAAGCAGATATTGGTGTCCGCAGCAGATCAGGAGGGTTTTTCCTGATGCAGTGGTTTTGGATGATTGTAAAGTGTGGAATATGGCTAGGATTGCAAGAGGGAAGGTGGGATGATGTAGTTGTTTAATTGGAATTTTGTTGGGATTTGGGAGGGTGGAGGTGTGTTATGTGGTACTCAACAGTTAATAATGTTAACTTATTAATATGTACAGGCTGTGGGCGAGCTGCAGCATTACTTGTATATATTTGAAAGTGTTCCATGTTCTAATCTAGAAGATAGGTCTGTGAGAATGTGGTGGAAACAGTGGTTGGTGTTTGGGGAGTGGACACTGAGGAGGACAGTGCAGCAGGGGGCTTGTTTAACCATAACATCAGTGTCTTCAAATAAAGACACCTCTGCATTAACCTCAAGCGTGTGTCACTCAATTTATATCAGAAACCTTTTAGAGACCTTTTATGGCGAATGTTATGTTAGGCCTTTTTATTCATTCTATGGTCAGAGCATAGGTTAGATTAAGCGTTCGGAAAGAGGAAGGAGTTAGATGTGTAAGACTTTCTGTCAAGCACAATTCGTTTTTTTTTTCTTTGTAGATAGGGCATAGGGTGAAGTAGGCCTTCTTCTCTTTGTTTAAATAAACACCAGTTTTTGTCATGCCCTCTTGCTGCCTCTTTAGTCTGACTTACCACACCACCTGTGTAACATTGTATTGTGTTCTCCTAGGTGCAATTTATCATCTTCCATGTGTACGAAAATCTTGTGGCATTATGTATTGCCACAGTAAGCTCTCGTGTTTAATCTAGTGATGTCATCAGACAGGGCCCGTGCAAATGGGACGTCAAGTTGTTTGCCATGACTCTTCTCCAGTGGAAATGGGGATGTTAGGATAAAAAATACTTCAGAATTTAGGAAAAGTATGCTTTTACATTTGTCAACCTTTTAAACGATATATTGGTTTGGGCCAGGACGAATTTTTTTTAAGGAACCTCTCGACCATACCAGTTCTCACTGTATAATGGTATAGGGCCAGAACCAATGGGAAATTTTGTTTTTTGGGCACAGTTCTGTTCCCCTGGAAACAGGGACGGTTATATTGGGCATCTTTGAAACATTTCATTCTGCTACCCTAAATCCAATTCTTAATTTTGTAGACATGTGAAAAAATTGATGTGGTATTTATTACTCATTGCAGCAGAAATGTCTCATGCATTCATAATCTTCTGGTGTCGCCGAATAGTGCCACAGACGACAGGACGTGGAGTTGTTTGCTGTGCCTCTGTTCCCATGGAAACAGGTGCTGTTAGAAGAAAAAATGCTTTACAACTCAGGAAAAGCCTTTTTTATTTTGTCAACCTCTCAAACATTTTATTGTGTTCAGCAAGGTCGAATGTATAATTCTGCATGTGTTTAAAAATGTTGTGGCATTATGTATTGCCATGGAAACCTGTTGTGCATACTTAGGGGCCGATTCATGGAACAAATGTGCGCCGAAAATCCCAGTGCGTGCGATTCAAGGAAGGCGCTGCGCGTGTATACCACTGGTTGTGCGCCAAATCCGTGCATGGCGCACGCGGGCACCCACGTCATCAAACGGCATGCACTAAGTGCACAGCGAAAGCGCACATAGCGCGGCGCACACAACAAAAGTGGGCGGAACAGTGGGCGTAACACACGGAATGGGGAATAACGCGTGAAAAAGAAGGCGTAACTGGGCGTAACTGGGGAAGTACTGCAGGGAACTACACGGAACCCCCACACGCACACGAACAACCCGTATTCATGGATGCGAATACGGGAAACCTGCGCACGGCAACTCGCATATGCGTCAACACGTCCGCCACAGGAAGGCAGGCGGAAGCATCCCCGCGCACAGTATAAAAGTGGGCGCAAACAACAAACACGTATATACCACTACGATGAATGCCCCATTTGTCGCAGCACTGATCGTGGGACACCGCAGGAGGAGGAGAATAGGCAGGGCACGCATTTTTTCACCCCGGACAAGCCTTTTTGGGATGCCTGACGACCAGGTCTACGGTAGGCATGGGTTTCCACCTCGTATCATCCTAGACCTGGTCAGGGAGTGGGAGGATGACCTTACATCCCCCACCCTCTGCTCCCAAGCATTGAGCCCCTTGGAGAAGGTTCTCAAAGTCCTGCATTTTTTGGCCACTGGGTCATTTCAGCGGACTACTGCCATAGTGGGGGGGGTCTCACAGGCCACGCAGTCACGCTGTCTACACCAGGTTTTGGCAATCATGACAGTGCACCCCTCAGTCCTCAGGCACATATACATGCCCAGAACACCCGCAGAAAGGCAGGCTGTTGTCCAGGAATTTTACAGGGTGGCACACTTCCCCAAAGTGCTTGGTGCCATAGATTGCACCCATGTGGCCCTACGTCCACCTAGGGCCACTGAGCACATCTACCAAAACCGCAAGCACTGGCATTCCATCAACGTGCAGGTGGTATGCGATGCAAAGGGAATCATCACCTCTGTCTATGCAAACTACCCTGGCTCCACCCATGACAGTTTCATATACAGAATGTCTGCCCTGAGCTGGGCCCTGGAAGCTGGGCAGCATGGCGACACATGGCTCCTAGGTGAGTACAAATGCCTGTGCACATGCATGCATGTCACACACACACACACAAACACACAAACCCCAATAATCACAACCATCATCACCTCTCCAGGGGACATTGCCTACCCTCTGAGCAACCACATGATGACACCAATCTGGAACCACAACACCCCATGTAAGATACAACGCTCCCTTGACTGCTCTGGCGGGCAGCTACTCTATGCACCCCCAGTAGTGTGCAGGATCATTATGGCAGCATGTGTCCTGCACAATGTTGCAACACAGCAGGGCGTACCGGTGGACATGGTGGTGCCCCCACATCCCCAACCACAGGCACAGGTTTTGCCCATGGGAGGGTGCAGGGCACGTGGCGAGGCAGCCCGGACCCAGCTTGTGGCCACATTTTTCACCTAAACTCCCACCCCTGCGGAGTGCACACAGGCCTGGCACATACCAGGTGACAATCGATGATGACAAAGAGACAGTCAACTGTCACATCCTTACCCCCCTGAGAATCTTGCCATGGAAGTGCCACATTGTGTGCATCCCTATCTACTTAAACATAACCAATCCTGTGTGACCAAAAGGCACACATTCAAGGTGTGAATCACACAGACCTGCAAAACAGGCCATGACTATCACTGCTATGTCACCCAAACCCTCCCAAACCACAACCTGACATGGCAAGCAATAGCTATACACCAACACAGTACCAATAAGGTACACATTGACATGTGAAAAATGTAAAGTGGCATCACACAATGATGCCTTACATGGAATCAGATGAAATGACTGACCAACAGCCTCCCACCCAAAATAAGTCATACCCAAATGCATTCCAACAGTTGTAGTTGTAACATAACAATGAATGCCTGTCTACATGCACATTGTGCATTGCAAAATTGTGCATTGCAAAATCAACACTGCAGCTTCTGTGTGCCGTGCCCACCTCATGCAACACACTGCTCAGCACACAGCATAGTGAACAGCCCTTGTGTGTGACGCACACCCTGAGCATCACATCCAAGCGACAAACTACATCAAAAAGCAAATTACGCATGTACAGGATCCACAATTGGTCATAGATCATGTGCTGCAGGGACATAGTGGGCACCAGAAGGCAAACAGAGTGTACATGTGGACATGGAAGGGTGGTTGTACATGTAGTGGATCATAGAATGAGTGTGTGGGTCAGTAGGGACATGCACTCAATATATGCATGTGCAATCAAGTGACCATCAGTTTCCTCTACACAACACATGTGAACATTCACCATGTGTACACCCCAGCATGTCAAGCCACAACTATTCCCTCACACCTGAAAGGTAAACACAACACATGAACAGGCATTGATCAGCAGAATACATCATGTACATAGGATACTGCAATTACAATGTCAGGGTGTGCATCACACTGTAGGGCAAGGCAACTGTCAACAACAAAACACCCCCCTCCCTCACAAATCACCATGACCCACTGAACAACTGCACCTGGATTATCTAGCCTTCATCCTTGAAGTTCACCTGGCCACAGGATCACCCTTCCCCTTTGTCACCATCTCCCACCTTGTGTGCAAAAAGTGTCCAGCACCCTCAGAGGCCATCTTGACTTGCAGAAACACCACATCAAAGAGAACTCAAAGCAGGCCAACACAGAAGCCAAGCAAAAAGCCTGCAGGCAGGAAAACAAACCAGAAGACCCTCCAGTAGATGACTTGAAGTAGCAGTACGTCACAAAGCCCAAGTACTACCACAATGACATAACAACCAAGGTAGCACAGTAAAACAATGTCACAACAGGATGTGTACCATGTGTGGTACATAACACAGAATAATGCACCACGAACTGATGTGTACTGTCACTGCTCCCGTGTACAGGTGCAGGAGTGGCACGAACCAACCACCCCCACCGCGGCTGGGTGCCTGCAAGGTCAAACTCACACAGGCCTCTGAGACCCTGGTGGGGAAGGAGGGTCAGGGATATGCAGTCGGGACAGGCATTGCTATACTGGATAACCGGAATGAGGGGCAGGAGAGGGGAGTAGGATTCACATGGGAAAGTAGGAAATGCACAAAACTGTACTACTCACATTAACACATACACAAGTACATCAAACCTGATCATCATGCACATAGTAACAAATTATTCAAATGGAAGACAAACAGAAACTTATCTCCGGGGTGAGTGCGGGCCTCCTGCCTGCGCACTCTCAGGTCCGGTAAGAGGAGCAGTTTAATGCTGCAAAGAGAGCCACAGTTACTAATCTGTGCGTGCCTATAACACACAAACACACCACCATATATGCCCCAAAGTAACAAAATACTCTACAAACAATCTGGTGTGGATGCTTTGTACCCATACGTAACATTACCCCTGTGATGGTTCATACACAGTCAATGCAGTAAGTCATGCGCCGCTGGGTGCGTTGCAAATGGAAGACCAATGTGTCACGAATCACACAACATGCAATGTTCCCTGGGTAAGCAGCCAGACGCATATAGCAAGGAATGACTTCAGAACAAGTCGTGTTCCACCATGACCCAAATAAAGTAGGTAGTGCATGTGTCAAATTCTACATGGTAATGAAATGCACTGCACACAAGTCTGTCCCTTGCTGTCTGTCCCTGTGAGCTTCTTCTTTCCATGTCCCGGAATGCTACATGGCTAATAAAAGTGCCTCAATGGACCATGGGGGACCGGAGGGTATGTGCCACTCGCCCTGCTGGTGCCCCAGACAACTTTCCCACCAACTAGCCATTAGTCCACCAACGCATCTCAGCTGTATTGTGCGCTTCAACACCAATATTTGTCCAAGCTCACCGTCAGTGCTGCTACTAAGAATGCATGTGCAACTGGCCAGGTGGAAGGTCTGCTGCGTTGTGGCCCCCCTGTCCTGCTCACCTTGCCTGGAGTCCCTTGAAATACATCAGCTGTTTCGGATGTATGAGCGCAATCCCTGTGCCTCTGCTTGCGCACACATGCGCATGTCGGCACCACCAAACGTGTCCAGCTTCCAGACGTCCAATGATCATGATATCATGTGTGCATTTATTTCGCAATTTCGATAAGAAGATACTTGTCCATAACTTTTAACATACTTTCATAATACCTTGGAGGAAACTTACCATGTTGGCACACGTATATATTCCCTTTAACTAACGGTTATACAGTATATGTCCTTTTTAATTGATGATTGCAATTTGTTGTTTCAGACTAAAAGGTATACCTTAGACTGCATTTAACCTTATAGATGTATATGGTTTACTCAATCAGAGACCACCAGAGTCGATGTTGAAATAATAAACTGAAAGAATGAGTTAGAATTATCAGTATGCGTAGACAGTTATACATGAGAATACAATTACATCTATGTTCCTTGGTTATATTTAAGATGTTGTCTATGTGAAGAAAATGCACTTTACCAGATCAGTAATTATGTTTCTTTTGAAATTTGTCTGTAGATGTGTTGCAAAATGTTGAATTTACCCTTGAAGAAGAGATATTTATCTCAAAACGCGTTGGGCCTTTTATGAATCTCTGAACAATAAAAATATTCTTGAAGAAATATTTCTCATCATCAAGATCAATTATTGGAATGCATAAAATGCGCACATATTAGCAATCATTATTGAATTGAACTTTACCTCAAAACCTTTACTTTAAATGTTGAGCTTGTTTATGAGCTTGTGATAGTGTGCAGGGGACGGGAGTTCCTCCATCAGGAACTATTCTTGTTCACATGTATTTTGCAACCGAGATGCCAGGGTTGATTGTTATCTCCCCTGCACCTTGAACATCATTTATAGCACTGTAGTGCTACTAAGTTTCTTTCTTAAACACTTGAATAATCCAAGACAAGGAGTGCAAGGTGAACAGATCAGTGGACTCCAGACGTCCAATGGCCCATGTCTGCTGGCAAAGGTGGTCTGGAGGCTCATCCCCCTGCAGAAAGGGCATGAAGCACATGATTAACGTTTTAAAATCATCTGTGTGTGTCTCTTCAGGCATTACATGACTGGACCATGTCAGAGACGTACAACACAAATCACACCATCAGTCCGTCTTTCACAGGCAAACTGTTGAACACACCATCTACGCCAGGAATTGCAACAAGCACATGTACAGTATAGATAATAAACATACTACACAATGAATAGCAATGAATGTACACATCAATCATGAAACCCCCCATCTAGCGAATGAAGAACAGTGGTCAATAACACCCCTATCATCCCCACTAGGGGTGTTAACACAAGTTTCACAGCAGCAGACATGCCACAGATATGACAGTCCAGATCCCTTGTGTAATAGGCTGTTACACCGAACCATCCTTGTGAGCCCATGGATAAGGGAAGCAGGAGTGGCATATGTGAGTCAAGGACCCCAAGCTGCAAACACATACACAAGACAAGCTTGTAGGGCCCAGCTGGAACAGACAGTGGATGCTCTCAAAAGCCACAAAGCACCACACCGTCACATGAAAGCACAATAGACAAACAATTTCAAACTATATTAACTAATTACACTAACTATGAAAAACCTACGTTACCTATTTAAACTAACTATCAAAATGAAGCTAAACTAAACAAAAAGAAAAATCAAAATGGCCACATACGACCCGAGGGGGAGACACCCAGGAGGGGGGAGGTATAGGGTGCTGCTCAACACCCACATGCGATGATGTTGAGGAAAAAAAAAACCTCCATGGGCTCAACGCCTGCACAGACCGACCTATGTGGGAGATAGATTGTCGTCCGAGTCTGGCTCTTCGACGTGATGGCCCAGGCACATCAGTGACTGGTGTGGAGGGTGACCCTGCGTTCCGATCCACCATAGGCGGAGGTTCCAAGACTGTCTGACCCCTAAGTGCAGGTGTCGCGGACAGAGGAGTGTCCACATCAGAATCACTCACCCCTGACATATGGACCTGATGCTCATCCAACTCGACATGAATGTCAGAGTGGTCATCAGGGCTGGACTCATTGCCAGCCAGAGACAAGATGGACTGTAGCACATGTGGGTTTTCGTGGCCTACCACCCACGACCCCCACTTGTGCCGGGTTGCTGTAGTGATGACAACCCTGTGCCTGGCATGACAACACCATCCTCTGGCTCCATTGCATCATCATCTGAAAAGTAGAGAGAAAAACGTCACTACACATGTTAGAAGCACACAGCACACACACACACAGACACCAAACACATCAAGCAAACATGTCACACACAAAATAGAACCTGCCATGCATGCTGGGTCAACTTGAAATTGCTTCTGTGATTAGGCATGTCGAAAGGTGTCAGTTTGCACTGAAGTGGGTCGATGCAGTTCAGCAAATATGTACGTTACTCACTATCTACATGTACAAGAACTTCATGATGTGTGTCAGAAAATGTGAAGGCAGTGCAAGGTCAACTTCAGGCATCACGTGCAATGTGCATTCAATGGGTAGCATGCCGACAAGCAAACCACCCCTCCCCCCAAGTGCAAATGCAGGGATGCCTAGCATGGTATCAAAAGGCTGAAATTAGAGCTGTGTATTGACAGACAGTGTTGACTAGCATCAACTGCATCATGTGAGTCAAGTGACAACACAGAAAATGATTATGGGACAGTAAGCAGGACACATGATGAAACCTCTGGAGTACACCCATGTGTGAAGAAGACATTACATCATTGGCCATTAAACAGGCTGAGGCCTGTGACCCACACAGACTGTCACACCCTAAACATGTGTTTGACGCAGGACTGAGCCACAGTGGAAATGGGAAGGCTGATGAAATGCCATGCAATGTAGGTCCCCCTGGACTCCTACTACAATGATCATCCAGTCAAGGACACATAGGGGCATGAGTGGAATACACATGGAGCATGAATGGGCACTCATGTCCCTGCGGGGCATCTGACCTCTGCACAGTACAAGTGAGACACCCTTCATCAAGTACAAAGGATGTACCACATAGCATATGCCTGGCAGATTGGCTGCTGGAAGTTAGCATGTACACAGGACGCATGAACAGGGAAGTACTTAACGGCAAAGTTGAAGCATACCAGTGTTAAGGTTGAATTAGGGTGCAGAGGGGGGTGGAGGGGCAAGGGAGCATGCCTATATGGAGTACCCGCATGCAGTCATAGGACACATGCACGTCAGTCATGCTATGACATAGTCCCTGGGCTGAGAGGAAGGTCACCCCACACTACATGCAGTGCCAGTGAGCTGGAACATGGACTTGAGGGGCCTCCTGGTGACCAGCATGTGAGTAGAGTGCAATAGTGGTGATGCGGACAGAACCCGTCCACTCTACATGTCCAACATTCATATAAATGCGTAGATGAGCTCACAAAAAAATGAGGCTTCATATATAAGATATGAAACAATCACACAAGAGCACACTGCAAACATGAAAATGTGACCTAAAAGCACTCTTTATTCTTGGCAGCTCTGAGACAGTGGTCATTTAATGTGTCGTCCACTGTATTTTAGTAGAATATGTCTGTGGCTCTTAGATATTATATTGTGGTTCGAGGACAAATAAAAGAACACAATTCGTATTGCTTGGTTCTAAAATGCATGTGATGCTCCGTTCCCTTTCCAGGTTTTCAGGAAAGTTATGAAGCAATTCATACAATAGTCATTAAAGGTAGGAGTAATCCCCTACACTGTTAGCACAAGACACAATTCAGTGATGCATTCCAAATTAATGCAGTTAGAAGGTCTTCCAAAATATTGAAAGACTATTAACTTCAGACTGGCACAAATATGTAGCTGTGTTTAGGAAATTGACTACTTTCACAGGGTAATTCATA
Organism: Ambystoma mexicanum; assembly: GCF_040938575.1. Taxonomy (NCBI): domain Eukaryota; kingdom Metazoa; phylum Chordata; class Amphibia; order Caudata; family Ambystomatidae; genus Ambystoma; species Ambystoma mexicanum. Next base: position 1,035,343,665 of record NC_090933.1, on the reverse strand, counting down.
GAATTTCGCAGAAAAGTGTCGCAAGCGGCTGGCGCAGAGTGTCCGCGTGCGATTGACTGCACGTGCGCTAAAACCGATTTCCGCGCACAGCGTATTCATGGATTTTAGGCTCCCAAACCAGCCGTGGCGCAGAGTATCGCAGCGACCCTGCAGCAGCGCCAGTAACGCCCCCAAGAACGCCCTCGCGCAAGGAAAAGCCATCAAAATCGCTAAATCATCGCAAAGGGCTGCGCTAACCCTGGACCAGTTTACAGGGCTGGCAAACAAGGAACGCAAAGCGGGTAACGTGCATATCAGGGGTACGCGTGAAGTTATACACGCGATTAGCCAGGGTACGTGTATTACAGGGGTACGCGGGAAGTTTAACACGCGATTGGCCAGGGTACGTGTATTACAGGGGTATGCGGGAAGTTTAACATGCGATTAGCCAGGGTACGTGTTTTACAGGGGTACGCGGGAAGTTTAACACGCGATTAGCCAGGGTACGTGTATTACAGGGGTACGCGGGAAGTTTAACACGCGATTGGCCAGGGTACGTGTATTACAGGGGTATGCGGGAAGTTTTACATGCGATTAGCCAGGGTACGTGTATTACAGGGGTACGCGGGAAGTTGAACACGAGATTGCCCAGGGTACGTGTATTACAGGGGTAGGCGGGAAGTTTTACACGCGATTCGGCTGGGTACGTGTATTACAGGGATGCGATTTGGCCAGGTACGTGTATTACAGGGGTGCACAGGAATTATCACAAGCGATTTGGCTGGGTACGTGTATTACAGGGGTGCGTGGGAATCATCACACGCGATTTGGCTGGGTACGTGTATTACAGGGGTACACGGGAAGTTTTACACGCGATTCGGCTGGGTACGTGTATTACAGGGATGCGATTTGGCCAGGTACGTGTATTACAGGGGTGCGCAGGAATTATCACACGCGATTTGGCTGGGTACGTGTATTACAGGGGTGCGTGGGAATCATCACACGCGATTTGGCTGGGTACGTGTATTACAGGGGTGCGTGGGAAGTCACACGCGATTAGGCTGGGTGGGTCCTCACAGGTGTTCCCTGTACACCCTCCACGGCCCCTGCAGGCAGCCTACAAAACAGGGGACTACCCTGCACACCTGCTCATGTCCCCCTGCACCCCCACCCCCCAGCAGTGCAGGGGCAGCCTCCACCAGGCCCCCACCCATGCCTCCCACCACCCGCAACCCCCAGCAGTGCAGGGGCAGCCTCCACCAGGCCCCCACCCATGTCTCCCACCACCCCCACCCCCCCGCCACCAGGGGCACCCTCCACCAGGCCCCCACCCATGTCTCCCACCACCCCCACCCCCCCCGCCACCAGGGGCAGCCTCCACCAGGCCCCCACTCATGTCTCCCACCACCCCCAGCCCCCACCATCCAGGGGCACCCTCCACCAGGCCCCCACCCATGTCTCCCACCACCCCCACCCCCCCGCCACCAGGGGCAGCCTCCACCAGGCCCCCACCCATGCCTCCCACCACCCCCAACCCCCAGCAGTGCAGGGGCAGCCTCCACCAGGCCCCCACCCATGCCTCCCACCACCCCCACCCCCCAGCAGTGCAGGGGCAGCCTCCACCAGGCCCCCACCCATGTCTCCCACCACCCCCACCCTCCTGCCACCAGGGGCAGCCTCCACCAGGCCCCCACCCATGTCTCCCACCACCCCCACCCCCCCCGCCACCAGGGGCAGCCTCCACCAGGCCCCCACCCATGCCTCCCACCACCCCCAACCCCCAGCAGTGCAGGGGCAGCCTCCACCAGGCCCCCACCCATGACTCCCACCACCCCCACCCCCCAGCAGTGCAGGGGCAGCCTCCACCAGGCCCCCACCCATGTCTCCCACCACCCCCACCCTCCCGCCACCAGGGGCATCCTCCACCAGGCCCCCACCCATGTCTCCCACCACCCCCAACCCCCAGCAGTGCAGGGGCAGCCTCCACCAGGCCCCCACCCATGCCTCCCACCACCCCCAACCCCCAGCAGTGCAGGGGCAGCCTCCACCAGGCCCCCACCCATGCCTCCCACCACCCCCACCCCCCAGCAGTGCAGGGGCAGCCTCCACCAGGCCCCCACCCATGTCTCCCACCACCCCCACCCTCCCGCCACCAGGGGCAGCCTCCACCAGGCCCCCACCCATGCCTCCCACCACCCCCAACCCCCAGCAGTGCAGGGGCAGCCTCCACCAGGCCCCCACCCATGCCTCCCACCACCCCCACCCCCCAGCAGTGCAGGGGCACCCTCCACCAGGCCCCCACCCATGTCTCCCAACACCCCCACCCACCAGCACTGTGGGGCATGTGGCCAGCAGGCAGTCAGGCAGCAGCAGGTGGGAGCGTGCTCAGGGCTCTAGGGGGCAGTAATTTGGCCTCCTGGCCAGGAGCGTGGTCTCTCGTGTGTGAACGCGTGGACAGCCTGATAGGGAGTGAAATCCCACACGTCAGCAAAGGCCCTTAGCGCGTAAACCCGTCAACAGCATATGCGCGCCTATAGTCACCTGCACGTGCAGGAAATTGTTGCGTGACACGTCCCAGTGTCAAAGCGTGTGATTGGTGAAAATGGATCTACACGCAGAAGTGACAAAGCGTGTGATTGGTGAAAATGGATCTACATGCAGAAGTGACAAAGCGTGTGATTGGTGAAAATGGATCTACAAGCAGAAGTGACAAAGCATGTGATTGGTGAAAATGGATCTACACGCAGGAGTGACAAAGCGTGTGATTGGTGAACGTACACGCCGCGTAAGTGACGCTGTACGTGTGGGCCAGTATATAAGGTACATGTAGAACACCATTTCCTTGTACGTGCTTTTCGTGGAGAGCGAGTGGGTGAATTCTGTACTTCTTGTCGTTTCACACGCGGTTTACTTCACGGCGTTTCCAGTTCGTATTCCCTGTTACCTCTGACAGCTTTTTCTCTTTTTTCTCTTTTACTGGTTTACCTGGGCCTGTTCCCTCAAACAGTGTCCCCTTCTACTGTTGTCCTGTCTTCTCAGACAGCGTACACATCTTCTTTTGGCCGGGGTTTAGCCAGCCAAACGCGCTCATTTTTCACGCTCTTTTACCTGGCAGACGGTGAGTCACGCACGTATCCAACTTCTGTGCTTGCCCCGTGTGTAGCCTACCCCTTCAGAGGTCATTCTAGGCTGCGTGTGACACGCATACGTTCATTCTTGTGTTACTGGGTGGCACAGCGTAGTGCAGGTTTTTCTTTCTGTACACGTGGTCTAGGAGGGGTTGCGTGCACGTCATCTCCCTTTTTTGGGCCTCCTGTGCGTTGCGTGACCCGTCATCTTTCCCCAGGTGTTACAATCAGCCGTGCTAGAGCACTAGGGTACAATTACCATCTGGTACCCAACCCCTTTGACCCCCAATTGCCCAGGACAATTGTCTACAGCCACTCCCATACGCACATTAATATCAGTGCCATGGCTGGGAGGCGAGGATTCCGTAAGGGTGGCAAAGGTGGAAGAGCCACAAGTGGTGGCCGTGGTGGATCCGGTAGGGGACGTGGTCGTAACTTGCAGGGTGAGCCTGTCCCCCCATGTGTGGAGGACCAGTCAAGGGCACCCATCATCCCCCCCTTCCCCCCCTCCCGTTGAGGCTGAAGTGGCTGACACCATCCATGCTCAGCCCTTGTTGGACCAGCCCATTGTGGCACCAGACCTGGCTGACTCCATGGCTGACTTCCAGGTCAGCAGGGCTACGACACGTGCGCTGGTGCACGTTGATGCCATCATGCCACGTGGATCTGGGGCAGCAAGGTCATCTGCTGCACCAAGGAGGCAGGGCGGAGAGGCTGCAGGGGCAGCTGCGGCTCCATCCACCCCAGCCCTCACACACCCAGCCAGGACAGTGTCGGTCCTAGTCCATGCTGCTGACATTCCCCCTGACACCATCACACTAGAGCCAATGCCTGCACCAACTCCCATGCTGAGTGTGCAATCCCACACTCCTGATACAGAGTCCACCAGGGCTCCTGCCCCTAGTGTCCAGAGCGGCGCAGGACACTCAGGATCACCACCACCTTCCAAGCGGAAGAGGAAGAGTGCTCGTCCGGCACAGGCTGATGCCCCAGACACGGCTACACAGTCCGGCCCGTCCAGGAAGCCCAGCTTCACGGATGACGAACTGAATGCACTTGTCGAGTATGTGTCCGGACATGACAACGAGATGGTCATTGTTGCAGGATCCAAGACCACACCTGCACAACGCCAGGCACACTGGCAGACCGTTGCGGACATCGTAAGTGCCCTTGGAATCGTGAGGCGCACAGCCCATGATTGCTATAAGCGCTGGAATGACCTAAAGCGCAGGGCAAAGAGTAAGCTGGCCTCAAGTCATGCCGCAACTCTAGTGACTGGAGGTGGGTCTCCAGTAGTAGACATGGAACTCACTCCACATGAGTCAGTCGCTGAGACCTACGTCACGGAGGAACAGATCCAAGGCGTGGGAGATCTGGCTGATTACGAGGCATTGTCCGGTGAGTGCACATTCATGTGTGTGTCATCCATGTGCATGGTGTGTGTGTGAGGGCTTCTGTTCGGGTGCCAGGTGAGAGTGTGTGCGCCTGAGTCGTATGGGTCAGCCATGTGCTTCATGCAATCCTTCCTGCGCAGCTGCATTTGGCCATAGCAGTATCCCTTCTGCCAACAGTAGACATCTAGCACAACTGCACGCCAGTTGCCCTTGAAGTGTCACCTTGACACAACATATTTGCTTCTTTTTCACTGTTCATTCAGTCAGTTTGTTTGCATTCCACCACTTTCACTAGGCATGTCGCTGTCCACTAGTCACATGTCTGACATGACTATGGTAAAGTGCAGTGACTTTGTTACCTGGATATCATTTGTACACACATGTCCCTGTGCAATTTGACCATTTCAGACTGGCAGCTCCAGGTGAAAAATCTGACCTGTTAGAATTAGAAAAGCTATTACATGCGGGAACTGGACTGAATGAATAGGTGCTGCCCTCCTCTCCATCTTCACTCAATAGCAATGGTACATGCCATCTGTGTGATGGCATGTGTGTTTCACCTGCCAATCACAGGCCAATGTGTGATGCCACTGCCAGGCAGCATGCAGAAAATGTGTTCATCTTCCATCTTGGTGTCATCAGTGTGTGCCATTTGCCTGCACTTCATACGCAGTGAGGGTGCATGCATGGGAGGGTTTTAGTCATGTGGGACATGTGTCAATCAAGTACTGGTTCTCTTGCTTCTCACCCCTCAATGTGTGCCATGGTGCTAATGCCTGTTTCCATTTCTTTGTTTACATGTCTTTGCAGGGGAAGACGCACCTGATACTGCTGGGGTTGTGGAGATGGCGCAGACCCAGGAGGTGTCCCAGGGCCGACCAACCACCAGTGAGGGACGTGGTGTGGTGGTGGGGGAGAACCCACAAGTGCTGCAGGTCGTGCTCTCAAGGGGTGTCTCTGGCAGCACCTCCCCCGAGCTGTACTCAGGTGTTGATTCGGATGAGACCTACGTGCCGTCGCAGGTGAGTGTTCCAGGGAGGGATTCTGTTCTGTCTCACCCACCTGCACCAGGGTCAGTACCCTCCATGGGGATGTCAGTGTTGGCAGCTACGCCTTCGGTGGTTACGGATGCAGGGTCACACTCCGCGACATCTGATCCTGTTCCTGGGCCAGCAGATCAGAGGGGGAATGCAGTCCTGCAGCCTCAGGCAGTGCCGGCACAGCAAGGCGCAGTTCGCCTTGCCCCAGACAGGTGTGGTGCCCGCCGACGTGGTGGCCGTACGCCACCCGGCAATACCGCATGGGAGCAATCCATTTACGGTATGGCTACCCATCAGGCTGCATCATCCGAGATGATGGCTCAGGCCATGGATAGGGTGGCCACTTCCATTGTCCCCCCAGAAAGGCTGATGGAGCGACTAGAGCAGGCAACCGACTCCATCTGCCAGTCACACAGGGAGGACATGTTGGGGTCCAACAGGGACAGGCGGGCGGCACTGGCGACTCTGCAGGAGGCCATCTCCATTGAGTCCCAGGGCCACAGGGAAGCCCTGAGGCAGGAGCTCCTACACCTCAGGACGACTCTTGTTGAGCTTGAGGCTTCAACACACCAAAGGACAGAACAGCAGCTGGAGCGTCTCACCCGTACGCTCTCAGCTGAGATGCAGGCAACGAGGGCGGAGGTCCGGGCATCCCGTGAGTTGTTGCATGGGGACCTCCGCACACTCATCCTCCAGAACCAGACCTACCACACCCGCATGCTTGCAGCCATGGAGGAGCAGACTAGGGCCTTGCGTGGGCTGCCTCCTATAGTGCAACCACCTCCAGATGCAGCTGCACAGGGTGATAATAGCGACAGCAGTGATACTCCCACAATAGGGTAGCCGTGTGGGCCATGAGCCCATGGAGGTGTTTTATCTTCCCAGGATCCACGCAGGTGGGTTCTGGTGTGCATCCTGTCCTCGGACCTCCTGGGTGGCCTCCCCAACCCCCCCGGGCCCATCAATGGCCATTTTTGATTGTTTCTTATTTTTATTTTTATTTTGATTTCTTTTATTCCCAATTTTTTTGGGACGATCTGTTGGCTTCGATCTGTTGGCTTCGATCTGTTGGCTTCGATCTGTTGGCTTCCGTGGTTCCTGTGGGCATACGCTGCATTGTGGCTGGGCACATGCAGGCTTGTAATGTATTTGGTTCAGATGCTTGGGTTTGAGTCACACACACCCCTCCTGCTTCCCGTTTCCATGGGCTTGCAAAGGGTGTGCCCAAGTGACAGTGAATTACACAGTGACGTTGGACTCCCATGAGCTGTGTGGCCAGTCTGTAGTCAATACTGTGTATACATTCATAGTGCATATTGCTGTTGTGTTGTACACTGCATGTTGCATTGATGTGTAACTCTTCTTCTGTGTCTACCTCCCAATTTGCAGGTCCCTTCCTCAAGTCCACACAAGGACCTCTAGTCTGGAGATGGGGACCATGTTGGCAGCAGTGCACCTACAACTCTACATGGCGCCAACACTGCACAGTTGGTAGTGGTGGGAGTGCAGGCATTTCCAGGTGGTGAGACTACTAATATGTAACATTTGTGATGTCATGTTAATGGTACTACGTGCTCAAGTATGTTGTTGGTCCGGCATTGCTGTGAGCATTTCAGGTGTTGCAGGTTTCTAATAGTGCCACTGTACATAGTGAGAGTGATGTCATGTTGTGGGGATTACTTTGTTTACCTGCAATTAGCATGACATGGCACGGTGTGTCGTGTGGCAGTGCTGCGGTTGGGTTGGCTGACATGGCACTGTCCTCTTGTTGCATTTTGCAAGTGGGTATTCATTTTAGCTGCTTCAATGTGTAACTTCACAAAACTGCATTGGTGGTGTCTGTGTGGGTAGGGATGCACACATTGTGACACTTCCAGGTGAACAATCTCAGGCTGACATGGTATTCCCGGTTCATTCTCCAGACATTCAGGATCAGTGTCAGGTTGAGTCATCATTGATTGTCAGATGGAATGTGCCAGGGCAGTGTGCACTCCACAGGGGTGTGATTTCTATGTGAAGTAATTAGCCACTAGCTGTGTACGGGCTGCCTCCCCCTGTGCCCTTTCCCCTCCCATGCGCAGCGGCTGTGCATGTGGTTGGGGATGTGGGGCCACCACCATGTCCACGGCCAGGCCCCGGCGTGTTGCAACGTTGTGCAGGACACATGCTGCCACTATGATCCTGCACACTACTGGGGGAGCGTATAACAGCTGCCCGCCAGAACGGTCAAGGGAGCGAAAGCGTGACTTTAGCACTCCGAATGTGCGCTCCACTATGCCCCTGGTTGTAATGTGGGCTGTGTTATATCTTACCTGGGGTGGCGTGGTGGGGTTCCGAATTGGCGTCATCATGTGGGGGCTGAGAGGGTAGGCACTGTCCCCTGTGGAGGTGGGGATTGGTATCATTGGTGAGGTTGTGACCTTGCTCAGTATCCAACATGCATGCATGTGCAGTGGCATACATACTCACCAAGCAGCCATGTATCGCCATGCCGCCCAGCTTCTAGGTCCCGGCTTAGGGTGGACATTCGGTAAATGAAGCTGTCGTGGGTGGAGCCGGGATAGTTGGCATATACTGAGGTGATGATTCCCTTGGCATTACATGCTACCTGCACGTTGATGGAATGCCAGTGCTTGCGGTTCCTATAGATGTGCTCAGATGCCCTGGGGGGACGTAGAGCCACATGGGTGCAGTCGATGGCACCTAGCACTTTGGGGAATCGTGCCACTGCGTAAAAATCCAGGGCGGCAGCATGCCTTTCTGCAGGTGTTCTGGGCAGGTATATGTGCCTGCGGACTGATGGGCGTGCAGTCATGATGTTCAAGACCTGGTGTAGGCAGCGTGACTGGGTGGCCTGTGACACCCCACCCACTATGGCACTTGTCCGCTGAAATGATCCAGTGGCTAAGAAGTGCAGTACATTGAGGACCTTCTCCAGGGGGCTGAGTGCTTGGGAGCACAGGGTGGGTGATGTGAGGTCATCCTCCCACTCACTCACCAGGTCCAGTATGATGTGTGGTGGAAACCTGTACCTCCCATACACCTGGTCATCAGGCATCCCGAAAAGGCTGGTTCTGGGTGTGAATATTCTGGCCCTGACTATCCTCCTCCTCCTCCTTTGGTAGCCCACTGCCACTGCTGCTAGGAACGGTATGTTCATCCTGGCGTCTGAGCTTGTTATTGTTAAAGTCCGCAATTTTATGCTTTGCGCGTGTTCTAGGCGAGCGTGTGACCCGCGCACCCCTGGAATCCAGTTCCCAGTCCAATAGCGTGTGGAAATTCACACGCACCACGGGATACAGCGTGTGACCCGCGCACCCCTGGAATCCAGTTCCCAGTCCAATAGCGTGTGGAAATTCACACGCACCACGGGATACAGGTTCGCTGACGTACTTGCGTGTGTAAGTGGCCGCGCACCCATTAAATACACGTACATAGGCCAATCGCGTGTACGCGCACTTTTGTCCAATTACACGCGATGACACTCTGACGTGCAGTATCTCCACGTGTGCCCCGTCATCACGTGCTGAGTGGGGAACACCCGTGCGGGTCACGTCACAGACGCGCTTACGCGCTGAGGGACTCTGGTCCAATAGAATCGCGTATGCGTGCTGACGCGCTTACGCGCTAAGGGCCTTTCCTCGGATTTCACGCTGACGTGCAGGATATTCACGTGCCAAATCACTCCGTATCAGTTGGCCACGCGAAAACACACGGAAGCCCACGCTCCTGCCCAGAAGGCCGAGTTACTGCCCCCCAGTGCCCCGAGCAGCCTCCCACGTGCCATCTGCTGCTGCCTGCCTGCCTGCCTGCCTGCCTGCCTGCTGCCACCGTGCCCTGCCATTTGGTGCCTGCACATCAGCCATCTGCAGGGGTCCAGTTGCTGTGTCCACCCCTGCTGGAACTGAAGACTCCCGACTGGGATTACATCGCTCCACAGCCCAGCCCCAGGACCCAGTTGCCCACCCACACCTGCCTCTGGGGTTGCCATGTCGGGCACTTCCACATCTGGCACCAGTGGCAACCCCAGGCCAGAGGGGCAGAGGGGCACCAGCTTCACTGTCACCGAAGTTGGTGTCCTGGTGGAGCATGTCCTGGGGCAGTATGATGCCCTCTTTGGATCGTCCCGCGCCAGCAAGGAAGGACGGCAGAGGATCTGGGCCGACTGTGTGGTTGCCATCAACGCGGAGGGGGTGGCAACCCGCGACGTCCTGAAGATCAAGAAGCGCTGGGAGGACTTGAGGTCCAGGACCCTTGTGAAGGCCCGGCACCTCGTGGAGGGGGGCCGGGGCCACATGAGTTCCATCCAGATGAGGGTCCTGGAACGCGTACGCCCAGCGCTCCACGCCCAGATCCTTGAGAGGGAGGCCCGTCTGGAGTTGAGCGGTAAGTGTCCATGCATTACTGTGTGAGACAGGGCATGTTGCGGTGTGCTGGTTCTATGATACTTGCCTGTATGTGTGCCATAGGCCATGTATGCATGTATGTGTGCAGGGACATCATGGTAATGCATGTGTGACCAGTGATGTGTGATGCACATGGTTGTTGCATGTGTTGAAATGCCGCATGGGGAGCCCTATTCAGATTTTGAACATGAGAGCATGCCAGTCTCTGTACCTGGACATGGGTGGGGGTGAGGGATGGGTGCTGATGCCAGGTACATATATGGTAGCCATGTCTGTGTGCCTGACCTGCGTGTCTGTGACTTGTGCATGCCATGGATGCATGACACATGTGTGTGACAATGCAGAGATTCAGTAAAGCAGCCAAATTACCCTTGTATCCGCTGTGTTTGGTGTGTTTGGGGCCAGATGGATGTGACTGAGGTGAAGTGTGTGCATGTGATGGGCATGAGCCATGATGCATGTGAGTTACATATCATTGAATGTTTCAAGAGTCCATTGGACATGCATGGAAATGTCCATGGCATGCACCATGCCTGTTACTGTGTGTGTTTTGCCTGGACTGACCCATGTGTTGTGGAGGGACATGATGGAAGTGTACTTTGACAGTGGTGCTCATCTGCTATTGCTTCCTGTCTAGGGGACCATTGTACAGTGCCCTGATGCTTGTGTTCTTTGTCTCCCTCTACGCAGCGGCTAGTGAAGAAGAGGGCGGAGACGGCGCTGTGGAGCAAGGCGGCGGGGATGCCCCCACGGCTGCAGCGGAAGGGGTGGGTGAGCCCCCACAGGGGCCTGCTACGGTGGGAGACGGTGAGGAGCCATCCAGGTTGGTGGTTTGCACAGAGGAGGAGGAGGCCGCCACTGGGGCACACATGGGGCCTGGTGGGGGCATCCCTGCTGGTGCAAGTGGTGCAGTCCAGGGCCAGGGGCAGGAGGCAGCACAGGTCACCGTGGAGGGGCCTGTGCATGTCGCTGTCCCTGACCCTGTGAGTGCACCACCATGCACCAGCAGGGATGCCCCGTCCCAGGCCTGTCCGCAGGTAGAGGGGATGTCCATGTCACCTGACTCCCCTCCACCTGCGGACGTGGGAACCCCTGGCCGTGCGGAGAAGGTCCTGATTGGGGTCGCGATGCGCACGGCTGTGATTCGTGATGCCGTGCGTGCTTCCCGGGAGGAGCACGCACGTCATCACGAAGTGCACCGTGCCGACGTGGCCCAATTGGGATCGGCCATGTTCGGGGGTTTCCTGCATGTGTTGGCCAATGTGGCGGCCCTATCCTCCTCTGTGCAGGCTATCCACCAGTCGTTCTCCTTGCCGTCTTCCAGCCCAGATGCCACCAGGGCCCCCTGTGGACCTGCCCCGACCAATGCAGCCAGCTCGGTGGGGATCCCATCCCTGCCACAGTCGGGAGTCAGAGATCCAGCAGGGGTGGACACCAGAGCAACTGGACCCCAGCAGAAGGAGGATGTGACGGCATCATCGGGCAGGGCACGTGCACGACGGCGTCGGTGGTTTCCATCAGCCTGGATGCCGTCGTGCTGGCACAGGCAGTTGCGTCGGAGGCAGCAGCAGGCTCAACGTGGGAGGCATCATGGCTCGGGGCCATCAACATCAGGGGTGCAGGCATCGGCCGGAGGGCAGGAGAACCCTGGAATGGGAGTGGCTTCCGTGTGGGAGAGGTTGTGCCAGCAGATAGGTGCGGAGCGGCAGCGGGCAGAGGAGGAACGGCTCACGATGGTCAGGGCGGAGGACTCCATGCGGAGGGCGCTGAGGCGGGCTGAGTGCCTCGAGGGTCTTCGCAGGGAGTTTGAGCTTGACACTGCGTTATCCCTGCGGGACCTCGGGGCCAGGGAACATGCCTGCCTCCAAGCCATTGACCAGGAGTTCGATGATGCCCTGGCCCATGACAACAACCAGTGAGCCGTCCGAATAGCCCGCTGCCTTTGTATATAGTTGTATAGTTAGGGTTAGGTTTCCTTTGTTTTTTTGATTTTTTTTTGGTTGCGATTGGACAATGCACCACTTTTTTGTATATAGTTCACTTTTTAGTTAGTAGTCAGTTAGGTTTAATTTGGTAGGGCTCATGGACCCAGGATGATCTTCTTCATTGGCTTATTTTAATTTTTCAGATTATTTTCTTGGACATTCATCTTGTTTTGTTTGATTTGCTTTGTGTTTTTTCTTATTTCATTTCCATTCTACTTGCTGTTAAATACATATTATTTTTTTAATCTTCAATGTGTCGTATCATCTCATTGCTTTCAGGCATGTCATGTTGGGTGTTTTGTCATTCACTTGCAGCCATTGTGTGTGACAGACATGTGTTAAATTGCATTATTTAAATTGGGGGTGTAACATGTAATTGCCTTTGATATGTGGGTGGGTGTGATAGTTGGTTGGGCCTTTTGGCAGGGGAGGATGGGCATTACGGACATGATTGGGGAATGTTGGGACCCAGGTGCAGGGGGGCATGGATTGGACATGGGTGGGGGCCTGCTGGCAGGTGCCCCACAGTGCTGGGGTAGTGGGGGTGGTGGTAGACATGAGTGGGGGCCTGGTGGAGGATGACCCTGCACTGCTGGGGTGTGGGGGTGGTGGGTGACATGAGTGGGGGCCTGGTGGAGGGTGACCCTGCACTGCTGGGGTGTAGGGGTGGTGGGTGACATGAGTGGGGGCCTGGTGGAGGGTGACCCTGCACTGCTGGGGTGTGGGGGTGGTGGGTGACATGAGTGGGGGCCTGGTGGAGGGTGCCCCTGGTGGCTGGGGTTTGGGGGTGGTGGTAGACATGAGTGGGGGCCTGGTGGAGGGTGACCCTGCACTGCTGGGGTGTGGGGGTGGTGGGTGACATGAGTGGGGGCCTGGTGGAGGGTGCCCCTGGTGGCTGGGGTTTGGGGGTGGTGGTAGACATGAGTGGGGGCCTGGTGGAGGGTGACCCTGCACTGCTGGGGTGTGGGGGTGGTGGGTGACATGAGTGGGGGCCTGGTGGAGGGTGCCCCTGGTGGCTGGGGGGTGGGGGTGGTGGTAGACATGAGTGGGGGCCTGGTGGAGGGTGCCCCTGGTGGCTGGGGTTTGGGGGTGGTGGTAGACATGAGTGGCGGCCTGGTGGAGGGTGACCCTGCACTGCTGGGGTGTGGGGGTGGTGGGTGACATGAGTGGGGGCCTGGTGGAGGGTGCCCCTGGTGGCTGGGGGGTGGGGGTGGTGGGAGACATGAGTGGGGGCCTGGTGGAGGGTGACCCTGCACTGCTGGGGTGTGGGGGTGGTGGGTGACATGAGTGGGGGCCTGGTGGAGGGTGACCCTGCACTGCTGGGGGGTGGGGGTGGTGGGGGACATGAGTGGGGGCCTGGTGGAGGGTGCCCCTAATGGCTGGGGGGTGGGGGTGGTGGGAGACATGAGTGGGGGCCTGGTGGAGGGTGACCCTGCACTGCTGGGGTGTGGGGGTGGTGGGTGACATGAGTGGGGGCCTGGTGGAGGGTGACCCTGCACTGCTGGGGGGTGGGGGTGGTGGGGGACATGAGTTGGACATGGGTGGGGGCCTGCTGGCAGGTGCCCCACAGTGCTGGGGGGTGGGGGTGCAAGGGGACATGAGTTGGTGTTCATTAGTTCAAGGAGACATGTGCCTTTGCTGGGGGGCATGCCCATGGTGGGTGGGCTGCCTGCGGGACATGACCAGGGATGCAGGGTAGTCCCCTGTGGTGTGGGCTGCCTGCAGGGGCTGTGGAGGGTGTACAGGGTACACCTGGGAGGACCCACACTGTCAAATCACATGTGGAACTTCCCGCGCACCCCTGATATACACGCGCCCAGGCTATTCGCGTGTGGAACTTCCCGCGCACCCCTGGAATACACGCGCCCAGGCTATTCGCGTGTGGAACTTCCCGCGCACCCCTGAAATACACGCGCCCAGGCTATTCGCGTGTGGAACTTCCCGCGCACCCCTGAAATACACGCGCCCAGGCTATTCGCGTGTGGAACTTCCCGCGCACCCCTGAAATACACGCGCCCAGGCTGTTCGCGTGTGGAACTTCCCGCGCACCCCTGAAATACACGCGCCCAGGCTGTTCGCGTGTGGAACTTCCCGCGCACCCCTGAAATACACGCGCCCAGGCTATTCGCGTGTGGAACTTCCCGCGCACCCCTGAAATACACGCGCCCAGGCTATTCGCGTGTGGAACTTCCCGCGCACCCCTGAAATACACGCGCCCAGGCTATTCGCGTGTGGAACTTCCCGCGCACCCCTGAAATACACGCACACAGGCTATTCGCGTGTGGAACTTCCCGCGCACCCCTGTAATACACGCGCCCAGGCTATTCGCGTGTGCAACTTCACGCGCACCCCTGGAATACACGCGCCCCCAGGCTATTCGCGTGTGGAACTTCCCGCGCACCCCTGGATCTTCCCGCGCACCCCTGTAATACACATAGCCCGCTCCCCCAGGCCCGATCGCGTGAGGAACTTCACGCGAACCCCTGTAATACACGTAGCCCGCTCCCCCATCACGCGAACCCCTGTAATACACGTAGCCCGCTCCCCCAGGCCCGATCGCGTGAGGAACTTCACGCGAACCCCTGATATACACGTAGCCCGCTCCCCCAGGCCCGATCGCGTGTGAAACTTCACGCGAACCCCTGTGATGCACGTACCCTGCTGAAATCGCGTGTTAGACTTCCCGCGCACCCCGGTATACATGCACACGTATTTTTTGTCAGCGGGTGTCCGTGTTTGTGGGTACCCCTTTGCACGTCATTTTTCCTGGAGGGCCACAGTATGGGACATTCATCATGGCAGTATATAGGTGCGATTTGTTGGCGCACCTTTTGGCGCACATTTCTTACAGCCGCAGAGACGCTACCGCCTGCTTTCTTGTGGCGGTCGTGTTTGTGCCTGTGCGCTGGTTTGAGCGTGCGCTTTTTTCCCCTATTCTATTCCATGAATACGTGTTGTAGGCGAGCGTGTGGGCGTTCCGCGCACTTGTGCCCTGTACTTCCCCCGTGACGGCCACGTTTTGGCAAGTTGTTCCCCATTCCGAGTGTTACGCCCGTGTTCCGCCTACTTTTGTTGCGTGCGCCGCGCTATGTGCGAATTTCGCTGTGGCCTGTGCGATTTTCGCTGTGACCTGGCGCACGATGTTAGATGGCCTGTGCGCCAACGTGCGCCGCGCACTTTTTTATCGCACATCCGCTGGTTTTCTCGCGCACGGCCTTCCATGAATCGACGTGCGCTGCTTTTCGTGCGATTTTCGCAATTGCACTGCGATTTTCGCTATTCCACTGCGAATCGCACGTTTTTGCCCACTTGCGCCGCGCTAATTATTCCATGAATCGGCTTGTCAATTTCTACTGTTATAACTGATAGCAGACATGTCCAATTTGCTAGCATATAGAATGGTCAATTGTAGTGCAGAGTTTTATATGAAGGTGTGTTTAAAGCGTGATTGCTTTCTATGTAGTACAGTTTCTTTGAGTGAAATGTGTTTTTGCCTATGGCACTTATTATTCACAATGTGGGAAGAAGAGAAATACAATGAACATCTCTTATATTGATAGGTTCGAGAACTTGTAGGACCTGCCAACGTCTTTTGAGCTTTGTTGGTAGGTGATTTTGCAGATTAATGTATTATGATAAAAACTGAGTTTCAGAGGAGTCATTTCTTACAGAAAATACAACAAATATAGGCCTGCGCAACAAAGCATCTCAGTGTCACATTAAAATGTAATATATTCAAAAGGCCTACTCAGTTATTGGAAGCTTATTAGCCTTATACAGACACAAAAATGTACCTGCCTATCAGAAAGGAATTAAGTTAACTTTTTAATGCTGCCAGGTTTTCTTAATGATGCTATAAATGTCTTACTTGCTAAAATGTATAATGGTAAGATGTAGTGCAGCATTGTCTATGCCGCTATGTATAGAGAGTGATCCTTTTATATTTATTTCAGTGTATTTTATTGGCATATGTTTATATGTTCGATGGCACTGCGCATTTCTATTTTAATGCTATAAACTCTTACCACTGATACCAGAAATGTCTTAATAAGTAGAATAAATAAGCAGTATCAAAGGTATTGTACATGGGTGTGACTGCTAACCATGTTGCCACCAGAAATGTCATGCACTCGTTGAAGGCCTGCTAAAAGCCTCTATTGCATAATCAGAACAGCTGAGTTTTTTCTTATGAAATGTAGCATGTCCCTGTATTTTTTTTAAATTATTTTTATTTGCTTGAATCAAATAAATGATTTTTACAAAACTTTTCTATGGCTCTGATAAATGTCTTTCAATGTTTCTTATGGTTAACTGGGGTTTTCAGCCGAATATCAGCCCTTTCTCATTTCTCCACTTTCGAGATGAAGTCTCTACGTAGGGTAATGAAGGGGAGGCAAGGCTTTGGCATTGTTCTTGTTGTTCAATTTAGCAGCTTCCAGAGTTTAGGAAGACTTTTCCAGTTGGGTCATCACATGTTGGAGTATTTTTGACGTTGCCATAAGCCACGTTGGTTTATCACAGCTAATCATCCTAGACCACCAACAATATTCAGACTCCAACGCAGGGTCGGATGCAAAATATTGCATGTAAGATGTCCTGATTTTTTTCGTTTCCGTGCATCTGAGGAAAAGATGGCGGACTGTTTCCTTTTCGTTTGCCTTTCGACAAAGTCTGCATTCGCTTGAGTCTGATAATCCTCTGATGGCTTTAATTTCATTCGTTGGAAGAAGGTTGAGCCTCGCTCTTAAAAGGCAGTTTCTGGCTTGCCTACTGGGGAATTGTTTAACATAGTCCTGAAGTTCGTTCAATTTCTTTATATTTGGGGGCAGATGGAGAGTTAGTTTGTTTTAAGAGGTTTTTGACAAAGTCTGAATCCAATCTAGTTCTTTAATTTTCCTCTGAATGTTTGTCGGATTTAGGAGCAGTTCCTCCTCATCGCTCTCATTTGATTTCAAGAGGGCAAGTATGTCTTTCCTCCAAATTTGTAGCGTCTTGTTTGTGTCTGCTGCCAGCTCACTTTTTATTAATTTGTAGAGCAGTGGGCTTGTGGGTAGCAGGCATTTTCTGTATAATCTCAAAGAGTTGCAGTTCATAGTCCCTTGTAAGGACAAAAGGCTCAGTTCTCTACGGATCAAGGCTACTGGTGTAGAGATAGGTAAACCAAGAACTGTTCTCCAATAGTATGCTTCCATTTTTGGCTATATTTCAGTCGGTAGCAGTAACATGGCTTCCATTCCATAAGTTATTGATGGAACTGCTTTCATTTTGTAAATATTTATGGCTGGGATTGTTGAGAACCGACCAAATTGTTGGTCGATTGCTTTGCCTTGGGTTGCCAGTTTCCTGATTTTTGAACGGAGGGATTCTTGCATGGCTAATTCTTTCTTGGAACTATCCAATATTATGCCCAGGTATTGAAATGGCAATGATTTTTTAATTTAAATTTACAAATAGTTATTTTAAATATCCCTTTGGAATCAGTTCTACAAGTTCACTGCTGTTTGTCTAGTGCAATAAAATATGTACTATTCAAATAAGAAAAACATGCTCTTGAATAAGTGTGGAGTATATGTCCTTTTCTTATTTTTAACATAGCAAAGTAGACAATACATGTCAACATTTTGTTTATTGTATGTTCCTTTTTTATCATCAAGAAAGACATCCGGAAGAACCAGCAATTTGAGACAGTCAAACACTATTTAAAAATGTCACTGTCAAATCTTGCAACAGAGATGAAAACAAATGGATGGCCATAAAGGAAAGGCGTGCAGGACATTTTGAGTAAACAATAGAATTAGGGATATCTACAAGAGAATGTTTTACCACCAAGTTAAAACCAAAGTGTTTTCATGTTCAGTGATATCTTCAAACACAAAAATGTGATTCACTAATTAAGATGTTTTTCGTGCAAAAGAAAGCTGCTTATTTTAATGTAACACCTTAAGGAAGTTTAGCAAAGTAACTAAGGAACTTATGCATGAATGTGCGTTTTTCAGAAGAATCAGTAAAGGCATTTCCTGTACTATTTCCGGTGGAGAGTCGCTACATACATCTCACAAAGAGAGCTTTTTTAACAAAGAAAATGATCATCAAAAATCAGATATAACTTTTGCAATTACTGAGACAGGTGAGGGGTGTGAAGTTACAAATAATGTCATCAGTGAATGTGGGCAACTACAACCATCTTTATCCAATCAAGTGACAGAGTTAGGGGAGATTTCTGCTGAAGTAAGAGAGCCTTTTCTTCTGTGCAAATTAACGTTTGCATGCAACAACAGAAAGCTTTGTGTAGACTTGTAAAACACTTTTTATCTTCTTTTCACAACACTGAGAATGTGTGAAGACTAATGAAAATGGTACAAGATGCTGATGACTGTGAGGTGTGTGACATAACTGGACTACAGGGTCACTCACTAGTTTGTCTACAAAGGGGATGATGTAAGAGTCAGGTTCATCATATACAGATGGTGGCAATACATCACACTACAATGTGCTCAATTCTTTCTAAAATATATCATTGCAAAACACGACTACAGGCACTATAGAAAGCGTAACAGCAATAAATAAATATTCTATTGAAAAGACAAATGTTGATGCTGGACATGAAGATCCAATTGTTTCAAATAAAGTAATCATTCAAATGTTTGGGATGGGAATGGCTGCATTTATAATCTGTTTCCACTGAAAATCCAGAGAAAGTATGTGCATTCTGCTGACAGACATTCTATAGATTATAAATACAGAAAGTGGAAATTAAACAACTTCATGATTGAAAAGTTGATGCTTGGAAAGCACTCCAGCTCTATTTATTTGTAGAATCAAGTTTTGATCCAAGTGAAAATCACTTGTTATGTAAATAGGCACTGTACCTTCAAGAAGTATATTATACACATGCAAGTGGCTGCAGTTCTTGTAGTACTTCAAGTCCTGAATATGTTTGTGTAGATTACTTTGAAAACAGTTAATCCATTTCAGGTCATTATTAGACTAGAAACAAAATCATCTAAGTTACTTAGTAAAGTGGTAGGCAGAGGTATTAAAGGAGATGTAGTGTATTTACCCCGTGATTTGATGGAAAATATTCAGGGTCTGGCTGTGAAATACCAACCTGAAGATTCTTTGTTTGTTATGGTAAATGGAGTTGCCTCAAAAACAAGAATATTTCGCAAGAGCTAATTGATATTAGGTAAGTAAAAATAGCATTAGTTAACTTGGCAGAACAGAATGAAATTTACAGTGACATGAAAAAAGTAGTACACTTTTCTCTTCTTGATAGGCATTTAACAGACGGTAGGAGAGACGGACAAATTCAGTGCATTACAGCAGATGAATGTAATAGTTTGTACAAGCCTTTCATTATTAATTCTTTATCTTCACATAAAGTGATTGTCTCAGATGAGATAAAACAAAGGAGAACCAATCACTGTATGGGAAAAGAACCTGGAGGTTTGATGTTTCCCAGTGCTTATTCCCACTGGAAAGGGTGGAAGACTGGAAGATTGTGAAATAGCCTTTTCCTCTTAAGAATATTGCTATATGCAAAAGTATTCTGAAGACACCAGATTTTGGTATACCAAAGAGTATAATTTCAATTTACTGTATGAAAGTGAATTTTCAACTCTTCGCTATCCAGTAGCCCACACTCTCAGACCAAGAACATCTGTCCAAAATGTAACTGCCGGTGAGATGCTAGAAGAAGAAAAAGATATGGATAAGGTTTTAGAATCAAAGTTGACCAACATCCTGGCATGAAATTAAGGAGTATTGGTACATCTGATATTCAGAGGTCTGATATATGCTTTCAAATTTGGTTCCTCCCACTTGGTTTGTGACTTTGAATTGTAAAGAATATGTCTGGGATGATCATGCTGATATTATTTGTAAAAGTTATCAAACCAAAGATGATGTACTGCAGATGATACCAGCAGAACTGTGTGCTATGGGCCCTGCTCTTGTCTTATACTGTTGACTAAAATATAAGAGTAAATATAAATATTATTTTAAGTGTAGGTTGGATTTCTAAGGCCTACATGTGCAACTGGTAAGGCAATCAGTGTTTTGTCTTCTGCCTGACACAATGTTACTGGCGTATCGCCCAAAATACATATCACATCAAAAGAGATAAACAGTTTGAGTTAATAAATGACAATACTCCTGTTATTGCTCAGCTTTTTAATTATGTATTTTATTTGTTTATTTTTAGGGTGCCAAAACACAAACACAAGACAACAAAAAGACAAGACCTTAAAGGGACAGCAAGAGAATCAGTAGTGGAAGCCTGGTGAAACACAAAGGTTTTCAATTGTCGTCGAAAGTGGCTCAGGACACCCTGAGATTTTAAATCCAAAGGAAGAGAATGAAAACTTTGGAATGCAAATACTGATGTCACATATATAGGTACCAATACAACAGTGGTTGCACGTTATGTTATGCATACTTTACCAAAACCAAAAAGAGCAATGCAACTGAGATGTGGACAGCGTTGTCAGCAGCCAAAAGTCTAAGTCAAAAATATCTAAGCTTCATCATCAAAATGTTCTTTCATAGATAGTGTGGTGCATACATAGCCTCAGATCAACTCACATGCTCATATCTGTACAGACAAAGCTTTAACATCAGTTGGATGAGCCTTGGTCCTGCCATTACTAGGAAACAACAGTTAAATATGATTACTGTAGTTGAAGTGTTAACAGAAAGAGTGCCTGGAAGTATAAACATTTTCAAAACAAATTTGAATGACCTTTTATCTAAACAGGTCTAGTTACTTGGAGAACTGTTGCTTGCATTACACATATCGCGACATAGAAGGTGACATGAAATGTGAGCGTTTCAAGGTACACAGTAGTCCTGGTTGCCTGGTGAGACATAAAAGCCATCTCTCATCAGCCATTTGAAACTGTTTTGTCAAATGGCAGAGAAAAAGGAATTGTTTTACTTTTGCCTTTTGCAGTTGTTCTTACCTTAATGAAATGAGGCAGAGCTGCTTGGAATTTGTGAAACCTTTGAAGCAGCATTTGGGGAAAAAAAGTAAATAGTGTTCACACAAGGTTTGATCAATATTTAGCTGTATTAGAAGAGGAAATTCACTAAGAACCACTGGTGGCAGCAGAAGTAGCAAAGGATACTTCTGTGGGGATGTAAGACTCTTCACAAGGTAGTCAACATGTTCCTGGTGATCCCCTTCTTTAAACTGATGTTGAGATTGTCATGTATGGAGTGGAACATGCCATGAAACAAGCAAATGATGTAGATATTTAATTAGATACGCGGGTATCTAATCTAAACACAGAGCAGTATATTTAATAAATTTGAGGATCAAAAATAGATTCCTGCAACGCCTAAAGCATGACAACAACCAATATCCATGTGTAAAATATTGTCCTTTCTTGCTGCATGCTAGTAGCTTTGACAAAGGTAGGCATATGTGTCCAGATGCCTTTGGATGCACCCAGATGCCTTTGGGCCCGATGCGCAATACAAATAAACTAAATGCAAATACAAATAGTCCCGCAAGAAATGTTATGGTATGACTGTCCCCAAAGGTTTGGGAGCATTTACCATAGGAAGTGTCACTCTGCAATGTTTGTTGATGCTACCAGTGGAACATGATAATCAGTTGTAATGTGGAAACTTTCACCTGAGTAAGCCAAAGAATTTGGACGCCTTCTTTGTAATGGGAAAATCTAGATTGTGGAAGAAGTTAGCATAATCTCTAATCAAATGCTAGCTTATGTTCCTTTGAGAATTCAAGACATTCTGAGGACTGAATCTAATGTACTTTGTGGAGGACATGTTCTTGTTTTCATTAATCTTCTACAGTTAACTCCCCTGAAAGGACAATCTTCCAGTCTGTTAAAAAGACGCAAATAAATCTATTGGCATTATATGCCATTGTGATCTGTGGAAGTACTTCCACTATAAAGAACCTACTGTCCATATTTTATTTATTTAGAATTCTTATATAGTGCCTTATGCCCACAGGCCTCAAAGTCCTTAAAAAAAGACAAACATACAAACAATACATAATTGGAAGCCCAAAGAACAGACTGTTTAAACAAAGCATCAAAACAAGATCAGGGTAGACTAATCGTATTACTGATAAAGGTGATAGCGCAAAGTCAAACTATAAAACCAAGGTTCACAGAGCCCATGGGTAGATATTTGCACAGTCTCAGGTACGTAGGCAGGGTGCAGGCTCCAGACACTACCAAAATGCATCAATCAGCAAATTTAGAATACACAGAAATTATGAATATTTTATTGCAGTAGTAGATGATATTGTCAAAGCAGTTCTGAAGAATAGACTAAGTTCAAATTTGAGAAAGAAACAATTATGGAATAAAAATATGGTGTTGTCTGAGATGGACACACAATCCCCCTAAAATTAAAAAGGAAAGCACAGGTGTTTAAATTATTTAGAAAAATCTATATAAAAAACGGATGGTCTGGAATCTGTTTTGAGACTTTGCATCAAATTTCAGATTATGTTAATGCAAAACTTGATGAGGAAATTGGCTCAGTGAACAAAGTAATGGGAAGAGTCCTTGCTTTTGTCACTTTTCCACATAGTACCTCTATTGATTATATTCTGGTAGAATATTATTGTATTACTCTGCCTTATCTAGTATGTTGATCTTTGGTGCAGTTTATGATTTTTAAAGCCATGTTTGTGAAAGGAGCACAATTGCCTTCCAATGCCATCATTATTATTATTATTTTTTATCACTGTGCACAAATCTCAAGGACTGACTAGCATCTGCAGAGTCTGCAGCGATTATATAAGTCATACTGCCTTTAAAGAAGGCATGTCATATGTTGCATTGTCTTATATTAAAAACATTGAAGCATTGTTTTAAATTAACTTTGATGGTTCTAAAGTGGCAGAAGACATTTCATGTGTATAATCAGCTCAGTAAGCTGTATGCTACTCACCTTGGTTGTTTGCCTTAACCTGCAAAATAAACAGACTTTACCAGGAAGGAAAAAAAGAGTTGTTACCTGCTACAAAAAAGCTGGAATTGTGTGTAGTTGAAAGTGCAGAAATGGTTTCAAAACATTGTCAGTAAAGATTTAGTAATACAACGGAGGTGGAACGTTTCTCAGATTCAACCCTACGTTTGCCGTTTCAAATGATGACTCTGATGCAGTGAGTATGTAAATTCTCAGGACAAACACTTTCAGGTGGACTGACCACTTTTAAAACTTCAGTAGATAAACAGCCAGGTCAAATACATAGTGCATCTATTATTTTACATTTTGTAGCCGATTAATAGCAACACATGTACTTTTCTTAAAACACCCAACAGGATGCCAAAGAATTTCTTCTTAGTATCCTGAAGGTATTAGGTATGAATGAGCATGTGCCTGTTGATCCCTTGGTAGGATTATATTATGAGTGAATTCATGATTGCCCAGATTGTCATCAGCAAATTGTTTCTAGAGAGCCTTTTGAAAGATGTCTATACTTTTTAGTATCAAATCCAGAAAGAGCAGTTTGCAGATCTGGTATAAAATGCTCACCATGACATGATCTGTGCTGACTGCAGTTCTTAGCTTCAATCTTCGCTTACAAATTTGGAGTGTAACAAATCTTTGTTGATCATGCTGTAAATATTAAGCATTGATGAACCAAAGCAGAGTGCACAAATCTTAAATTTTTTTACAAGGTCAGATAACTATTTCTAAAAATAAAACATTTTTATTACCCTAATATTCCATGAGGCCATTTCATTCAATAAGGGACACTATACTTATGTGGCTGTGAAGAGAAGAAGTTTGCCTTGTAGACAAGGAGCCTACCCCTTCGGTCTTTCTTGGTAGATGCATTAATAGATTGCTGTCCATCAAACTCCAGCAAGTCTACCACACATGTTTCCTGTAATAGTAGGGTCAAATAGACATTACAGTTATCTCTAAGCCCTTCATCCCAGTAATAAGAAACCCCCCTGATGTTCCATGAGCACAGAAATAGGCAGTTGTCAGGTTTATTTTAATAAAATGGGTTTGAAAAGCTTTTGGCAGCCATTGCCAATATCCCTCTATTTCTGTATCCTCCCTCCTCTTATTCATATGCACATACTCATCGCAGTTATTACACTGTGTATTTCCTTTCAACACTGTATCATGTTTTAGATTGTCTTTTGCTTCAACACCATCTCCACTCTTTTCTCTTAGGAATTGTTGCCTTCGTACAACCATGTCCTCGCCTAAATAAATCTTTGTCACACATCATTACAAATTTCAATATATCTTGTTTCTTAAATACAAAGTTAGGGATCAGCACAGCGCTGATCTCTACTTGGTCAACAATTAGAATATCATTGCATGTTACCACTCCCAATGGTATAATACTTTGTAATATGCGCATCAGGATCATTCGCTTTGTAGGGGGATGTTTGCCAAGGGCAGTTACATAGCTTATTTGTAACGCTTTGTGTCCATCAACTTCTACCTTCTCACTTTGCCTAGTCATGGTGCCAATAGACACCTTATTCATTCTTTCCCCTAATCGCCCCTTATTTTCCCCCAGGCATTTCTCCTTTTCATAGAATCTTTCTATTTCTTATTGAACTCAGAAGAAATAAAAGAGCCCTAGAACATCTCACAAGAAAAAGTCCTTGAATGAAGCCAAAAAAGAACTCCAGTTAGTATCCCGTAAATGCAACTCGCTGTTACCACACAAAGCTAACTCCCTGAACTCACGCATCTCCAATGCTACATCTAACAGAAAAGAACTGTTTCCAATTCTCAGAGAATTGGAAACACCCATTCCTCCACCAAGTACAGCCGTTGCTAGTAAAGCATGGTCACCACCATTTAGGATGCCCTATCCAATAAAATAAAATCCCTACAAGACACAATTATCATAAACAGAAAACTACTGGCCCAGAGTGCCCACCTCCACCATTTTGACTGAGAAACTTAACTTCAGCAAGCCAATTTAACTTCTACCCAGTAACCCAAGACCAAGTAATGAAGATCATTTCCTCTATCAAACCCTCACACTATAAAGGAGACTGTTTCCCTGTTAAATCAATGAAGTCCTGTACGTCAACATTAGCACATATCATCACCAACTTCATCAACAAATCCTTCAGTACCCACTCAGTCCCATCATACATCAAAGAAGCTTGGGTCACGTCCCTTCTGAAAAAAAACACCCTAGACCCCACCATACCTACTAACTACAGACCCATCACTACAGTCCCCTTCCTCCTTAAAATAATCAACACAATTGCTTACACCAAAGCACAAACACATTCAGAGAACAGCCATTTAGTAGGCAATAGACAATCTGGCTTTTGACCCAAACACAGCACTGAGACAGCTCTACTTGATTTAACAAATCAGGTGGATATGGTCAGAGATTCAGGTAATCTCTGCCTGCTATTACTACGTGACCTGTCCGCTGCGTTCGACTTAGTGGACCACGACATATTATGACTAGCACAAAATGCAACCGCCTGGTTTAAATCGTTCCTATCAGAACGCACTACTAGGGTAGCCATAGGTGAGGAGGTAGCAGATCCTATTCCTGTCCCCATAGGTGTACCACAAGGATCTTGTCTCTCACCTACGCTCCATAACGCGTATACAAAACTACTATTTGCAGCCCTAGATGCCATGGGAGTCATCTATACCAACTTTGTGGATGATACACAGATACTCATTCCAATCATTGGTAATCAAGAACAAGACACCATGCTAATAAATAAAATCTACTCGCTCATCCAGAACTGGATGGCACTAAATAGCCTCTGTCTAAACGGTGAAAAGACTGAGATTCTCATAGAAGGATCTGCAGCCCAACTAAAAAAACTGCATCAGGATTATACCTCATTTGTCATAGATGGCACCCCCATTCCCATCATGAACCAATCTAAGACCTTAGGAGTATATTTAGAATCCAGTCTAACCTTCATCAAACACATCAATTCACTCACCTACTCCACAGCCTACACAGCAAAACAAATTTTCCTCAGTCGACAACTAATTACTACAAAGAACTGCATCACCCTTGCAAGAGCTCTTACTATATCTATATTAGACTATTGTAACATCCTCCTACTAGGCACCACTAAGAAACATCTAGCTAAACTGCAAATATTACAAAACAAAGCTCTTATAGCAGCTTTACGGATCAAAAAAGGGATCATATATCGAATTCTAGGAGAGAAGTACATTGGTTGCCCATACAAGCTAGAATACTGTACAAAACTCTTACCACCGCACATAAATGCATCACCCAAAATGCTCCCACCTACCTGAATGAATGCCTCACCCATAAAACATCGACCAGACTCCTTAGCTCGAACACTTGTACCCATTTACTTAAGTACACTAGAATAGGAGTTTCCAGCTTCCCTGTAGCAGCCCCCAAATTATGGAATTCACCACCAGCTAACTTAAGTAATGAGCCATCCCATACCAAGTTCAAAACACTCCTAAAAACATGGTTGTTTAATAAATTCTAGCCTACCTGTATTAATGTGCCCTTGATAGGGTTGATGTAACTCTTTCCTGATGTAACTTCACCCTCATAACTCAGTAACTGTATTGATCTAACACGGTTAATCTGATTTTTCTGTAACCACAATCCCACTCAATATACACCTTGATAACTTTGTCTCTGTAAATGTTATACACTGATATGATATGATGATATGATATGGCATTTGTAACGCGCCTGTACACTGTTAATCTGATTTCTTTTAGTACAAGTACAGTACAAGTTTTGCAGATGTAATGTCAGGTAAAGCCCCTGTAGTGCTCCACATGGATTGTGGCAGGGACGGTAAAGGACCGACGAGCTCAAAGGTTCAGAAGAGTGGATGACTTACGTTCTGGGGTAATATGGAGCAAATGTTATTGATCACTGGCAATGGGTTACATAGAAGGGGTAGCCTTACCTCAATATTTCACGCAACCAGTGTGCAAACAGGGCCTTAAATTGGCCTTCAATATGGCCGGCTCTTCCGCCTGCCAGAGGAAGTTGAGGAATAAATAAACACAGTTGCTTAGCAAAGCGTTTGATTCAAGCCTCGTTGCGGTGCCGCATCGTGCCCGATATTTTGTTTCAGGAATCAGGTCGGCGCGGTGCAGGCTACCACGGGCTATACGAGGGCCATGAGAGCAACTATTTGGCTGTAGATGAAGTGAACTCACACGGGGAAGCTGATCTCTGGCCTCAGTGTGTCCTCGGCAAGAGGTGCTGCAAATCTGCGTTGTTCACGGCAGATGGATGGGGTTCAGCGGTACGATTCTTATAGCTGAGGTTAGGTGCAGGATCAGAATCTCTGGTGCTGAGGATGGATGGGGGCTCCTGCCCTCTCCACCTGGACGTCGAGACATTAAGGGCCTCATTACGAATCAGGCGTTAAGGGGTTAACGGCGCCGT
This sequence comes from Ambystoma mexicanum, assembly GCF_040938575.1. Taxonomy (NCBI): domain Eukaryota; kingdom Metazoa; phylum Chordata; class Amphibia; order Caudata; family Ambystomatidae; genus Ambystoma; species Ambystoma mexicanum. The sequence continues at coordinate 1,035,316,336 of NC_090933.1, read as the reverse complement.
AAACGGCGCTGACCCTTAACGCCTGATTACAACGTCCCTTAGCGCCATGGTGATTTTAATGCCTGCTTTTTGCAGGCGTTAAAATCCATGGCGCTAAGGGACCATGGTGCTAATTTCGCCACCGTAATTTACGGTGGCGTAATTAGCGCCTTCCCCACTCCCATTATGCCCTATGGGGCAAAAATGGGAATGGGGAAGGGTAAAATGGGAAATGGGGATTTACCGCCCCACTCACCTTGGAATGGGGTGGTAAATCCGCCTTCCACCATGGTGTAAACTTAGTTTACACCATGGTGTTAAGGGTACGACCCAGGCGGTAACTTACCGCCTGGGTCGTAATGAGGCCCTAAATCTGCAAAATTTGTACTGTGTGCCCCGCGCACAAACACACTGACTCTGCCCACCTTGCAAGCGACTTAAATACCTGTTTCACGCCGCCATGTACCTTTAATTGGCTCTTTGCAAATCGCAGTCAGTGTTAAGCATCTGCTATATCTGTAAATGCAGTTCGCCTCACTGTCAAACTACAGTACCATTCATGTGTTATTGCATCTCTGCTTTACTGTCCCTACTGCATTGGATATGCTTATAACAATAAAGAGTCGTGCCACCTATTAATGGACACCATTAGTAGTACCTGATACAGGATATGTGATGCCTCTGAGAGGTTAATAAGGACCACCTACACTTCCCAGTGTACCTACCTATGCTAAGGTCAATCACGCTTTAAAAGTCACATATGTCATTTTTAGATGTCTATTTTCTTTACTAATTGTTAATTATACTCTGTTATCCACTAAAGTGATTTGGCCTACCTCTGCTGCCACTCCTTGATCAGTGATATTCGATTTAGTCCACTCTGCTGTCTTATTTAGCCACACTACAGATGAAATACTGTGTTGACACTCCCAGGTCACATCGGCTACTATACCCTGCTTAGTGACAATTCGTTTTAACCTACTCTGTCACCATATATAGTCACGCAACAGCTGAAATATTGGTTGCTATGTACAACCTATAGATAATTCGATCTAGTTCACCTTACAGTGATATCCAGCCCCTGCTATTTTAGGCCAACTCTTGTATTATCTAGTCTGCGGTTTTTTTAATTAGCCTATTTAGCTGACATTTCCAGCCACCTGTCATCAGAAAGAATCTATTTTGTTGCTTTTTGCTGTTATTCCCAACCACTTGCTGTTAACGAATTAGCCTACTCTGTAGCTTGTACTGCCTATTCCGTACTCATTTAGATGTCCACATGTAAAATCTGCCTGTGTTATTCACGAGTTATAAATGGGGTGCTCACTGTGGTGCTCTATCAATGTGGTGCGTAAATTTGCAACAAATTCTAAATTACAATGGCATACTAGCCTATATACCAGAACCACCTAAAAAGTATAACTGCCTAGGCCTCTTGCATTAGATTGTAATGCTCTACAGATTGCCTTCCCTTATGTATGCAACCTCCACAATAACCTTATAGCCTTAACTGCATGTACATGGAGACCCTATGTCCATTACCTACCAGTATACTATATTTGCCTTTACTGGACCAGCGTACTAGCCAATATTGTTGTATACTCCCCTGCGGTGACCATCTGTACTCCTGGTTGCCATGTTGTATGAGCTGACTTATCGCTACATCGTAGGGTCTGACAATATATTTTGTACCCTACCCTGCCAAACCTAGTCTACTTAGGCGCCCTACTCAGACTAAAGGTCTACTAATATTAATCATTGCAGCTCAAATTGCCTGGAAACCCGCATTGCCAGTCCAGTCACAGGACCCATTAGAACATACAGACTTGCCTCCCGCACTTGCCAACTTCTACCTAAATGGTATGTCATTACCAATACCAACCTCACTAGACAATAAATACCTATTCCTACCGCCACTATTCCAAATAATACTGCCAGTAAAATTCTCACTAGCTCGAACACCATGACCTTAAAAGGTGCTCTCATTAATGCTAGATCTGTCTCAGTGCATGACCTTGACATAGCAGATATCATCACCTCCAATGACCTCGACTATCTAGCAGTCACAGAAACCTGGCTGCACTCAGCCTCTGGACCACAACTCTCACTAGCTATTCCTGAAAATTACACCATCCTCAGAAAAGATAGAGAATCCTCAAAAGGAGGTGGCATTGCCATCTTTGCTAAAAACACCCTAAACATAAGATTATCACCCGACCTCCACTTCTTTGCAGGAGAAGCCATTTCTTTAAAAATATCCTTGACACCTACCTGCACACTTTCCCTTCATATCATACACAGAGCCCCGGGAGCCATTTCTACCTTTCAAGCTGAAATCTCAACTCTCCTAACCCATAACATGAAACCTTTATCCAAAGCAATAATCATGGGCGATTTCAACTTAGGCCTAAATTACCCCAAGGGCATGAACGCTGACCTCCTAGCCAAGTCTATGGAAGCCCAGGGATTCCCCCATAGGATCCTCGCGCCAACACATGAAAAAGGTCGAACTCTTGACTGGCTAGCTGGCACTAACTGCACCACTAACATACTATCTAACTCCCCCACACCTTGGTCAGACCACAATACTATAATTTTCACCACTACCATAAAAAACACAAATCAGAATCTCTCAGTTACTGCACCCTCAGCTCCATCAAGAAACTTCAAAAATGCAAATAAAGACAATATACTACCGCTACTCCTACCATTCCTAGAGGCCAAGCATCTTTCCAGCAACGACCCCTCAACTCTGGTAACTCAATGCAATGAAATCATATCGGAAGCCATAGAAAAAGTGGCGCCGCTAACAACTAAAAACCCCAAACGTATAGCTCATATTAACAGATGGTACACTGCCAAACTTAAAGCACTGCGTGCAATCAAAAGATCGGCTGAAAATAACTGGCGTAAAATCCCACATACAGTCAATAAAAATCTGTTCCAGACAGCAGCCAATAACTACAAAAAGAAATCCTCCAAGCTAAGAGCGTAGCATATAACCAAAGAATAACCAACGGACAATCCAACTAGAGAACGTTTTACTATCCTCAGGGAATTAGAATCCCCAACAGCTACTTCCGACCACACTGTGAAAGATGAACAATGGTGCATCAATATCCAAAACACTCTCTCAGATAAAATGTCCTCCCTTCAACGCAGAATTGAACTAAAAAAAGTATACTGGGCCTCTCCCAAAACCAGCATATCCCACCGCTAGCATCAGAAACTAATAAATTCTCCTTTGCGCCACTAGCCATCCAAGATACTATAAACATCGTAAACAGCCTAAAACCTTCCAGATGCAAAGGGGATATCTGCCCGGCATCCATCGTAAAAGAATGGGCAACATAACTTGCTCCATTCATTACTTGCCTATCAACAGCTCCTTCGCTACGAATACTGTTCCTAGCGACCTAAAAACAGCTTGGGTCTAACCCCTCCTCAAAAAACCAACACTAGACCCTAACATTTCTACTAACTACCGCCCCATCACCACTGCACCAATTCGCGCAGCTTACTTGCAGATACAAAAACACTTAGAAGAGAGTAACCTACTAGGACTAAGGCAATCTGGATTCAGGACTGGTCATGGCACAGAGACTGCTTTACTATTCTCAGCAAACGCCATCAACTGGATTAAATCATTTCTCACTAATCGCACAACGAGAGTGTTCTCCGATAACTCAGCAGCCCCTCCTATCCCAGTGACCTGTGGTGTACCGCAAAGCTCATGTGTATCCCCTACGTTATATAATGCATTTACCAAGCTCCTGTTTGACAAACTCGACAATATTGGTATCACATATACAAATTACGCGGACGATACACAAATTCTAATACCTATCACAGGATGCCAAAATACTGATTCCAAAAAACTAAACAGGAATTTACCAAGCCATCCAGGCCTGGATGGCCATCAACGAACTGTGCCTAAATGACGATAAGACTGAGTTAATCATCATTGGCAAAAAAAAACGGTTTAAGAACCTTCGTCAAGCTTACAAATCATTCAATATTGACGGCAATACCATCAAAGTGGCCAACGAAATAAAAACTCTGGGAGTATATCTTGATTTATCTCTTACACTAAATAGACAGGTCAACGCTGTTGTGGCTTCAGCAGCCTACACCACCAAACTGATAAGAGCCAGCAGACCATTCCTCTCTAATGATAACCTCATCACTCTAGCCAGAGCACGGATACCGTCTAGAATAGATTATTGTAACTCTCTATTTGCAGGAACTAGCCTAAGAAACATAAAAAAACTTCTGATTGTACACAATAACGCCATTAGACTTGCATTAAACATCCCTAAACAAAATCACATCTCTACCACGAGGAGGAACATCCACTGGCTACCAGTCCAGGACAGAATACATTTTAAAATACTAACTCTTACCCACAAGTGTATCTCCAACAAAGCACCTCTATACCTCAGCAACCTCATTCGCAAAGTGTACTCTAACAGACCCACACGCTCCCAGTATTATAACCTCTTAACCATCCCCAAATTCAGAAAACAGAAAGTAGGTGGAGCAAGCTTCCCTAACATAGCCCCTAAACTTTGGAATGCCCTCCCGACCAACCTCAGAAATGACACCTTGTTCTGGTCCTTTAGAAAAAGTCTAAAAGCGTTCTTGTTTAGTAATGACCCTATGCAGTAACTACTACCTCTTAAGACTATCCCACAATTACCAACTGCATGATCTACATCCACCAACTGAACAAATGATACATTCCTGCATGTATTTATACTGTATTTTTTTCTACAATATGTGTAACTTGTAACCATTAATTGACTAAGTACCTGTAACCAAATTCTAAGTTTTCCTGTAACAGCACCCAGTTGCCTCCGGGCTTGGAGCGCTTTATAAATGCACAAATAAATAAATAAATAAATAAATAAATAAATATAGTAAATACAATAGATATCTATACTTTGACGTCTAAAATACCAATGGACAAGTCTAGTTTACCCGTCCAAATGCTCCCATGCAACACCGTGTACAGAAACTCTAGACTCCGGGCACGACTGTCTAAAATATTCGAGCCACCCACCAGATCTTAGGTCACTACAAACCACCAGAGTATTAGAGTTCCTCACAGACCTATATCTAAGACAATCACCATTATTAATACCAAGTCACATTCAAAAAGACTTAGGACTCCCATCTACTCACATGCCCCATCCAGCACTTCCTCAACTCCCCCTCCAGATAAGCCCACACCCAACCTTAAAGGAGCCCTAATAAATGCAAGATCCTTAGTTGCTCATGCAACAGAAATAGCTGAAGTCATTGTAGCAGAAGACTACGACTTCATCGCTATCACAGAATCATGGTTACACGAGGCAGCAGGCCCTGCGCTGACCCTAGCTGTACCAGATAACTATACTATCCTAAGAGTTGATAGATGTGAAGCTCGAGGCGGCGGACTAGCTATCATTGCCAAACCTAATCTCTCTATGAGATTAACCTCTGCGCCTAATATCAAATCATGCAAAGCTAGGTCCTGAAGCTATGAGAAGCCCTCATCTTCAAAGAAACCCTCACCATCAGACCATTAGTCAGTCCTGGGATAGCGATACAGACATCCTATCTGTCAAGCTTGCACTGTCCCCTAATAACACCACCAACCTGCACATACTATATCGCCCACCTGGCCCACCATCAGACTTCCAGGGACACCTCACCCACCTACTTAGTGATAACATCAAAGGTTCAACTGAGACCCTTCTTGTTGGAGACCTAAACCTTGGATTTAATTACCCTAAAGACAAAGCTGCCACCTCCCTGACCAAAGAGCTCTCTGATCTAGAATTCACACAAAAAATCTCAAGCCCTACACACACTAAAGGCTGCACCCTTGATTGGTTTGCAGACCACAACTGTTTCACCTCTATCACAGCCAATACAGCCTTGCCTTGGACAGACCACAATTATATTGAGTTCATTTTACCTACTTCTTCACTCCTAAAGTCATCACACCAGCCCTCAAAGCCCAAGTAAGAAGCTCCAAAAAACTCACACAGGAAAATATACAACCTCACCTCAACATCCCAGCACTAGCCCCACCCTTCTCCAATGATCCAAACATCTTAGCCGACATCTAGAAAGACACCCTCTCTACTGCCATCAACTCCATAGCTCAACTTGAATGCAAAAAAGAGAAAAGATCACTTCACAAAAACTCCTGGTTCACTGAGGAACTACAGTGACTATGCTGCTGCAAAAGGGAGGCTCTAAAAACCTGGCAAACCACCCCCAACGACGACACCAAGAATTGATTTAACCTCATCTCCCGCCAATACAAAGATGCCATCACCAAAGCCAAAGCTAACTCCTTCAACGCCCGAATATCTAACGCCAACTTACAATCCAAGGAAATCTTCCCCATCTTTAATGAACTCATCTCGCCTCCCAACACTCCAGATGATATCATCAAAGACGAAGCTTGGTGTGCTAGTATCCAATCTGCCATGCTCAATAAAATTGAATTCCTTAAAAAAATAAAATCAAGGACCATTACAAAGCTCTACCGCACCATGCAGGGAATACGCCAGCTGACCCCACTCCCTCGACACCCAACAACACCAAACCCCTATTCACTTTCAGAGACATCACTGAATCTGAAGTCACCAGCCTCCTCAAAAACGTTAAACCTTCCATGTGCAAAGCGGACATCTGTCCACCCAAGCTCATAAAGGACTGTGTAGACCTCCTTGCCCCGCTCCTAACTGCCTTCATGAATGCCTCTTTCAGAACCAGCCGATCCCCACCAGCCTTAAAGAAGCTTGGGTCTGCCCCTCCTGAAAAAGCCCTCACTAGACCCAATACAACCCAACAACTATCGCCCCATAACCACTGTGCCATTCCTCCTCAAAATCTTAGAGACGCACTCTATTCTCGGAACTAGGCAGTCAGGGTTCCGCAAAGGTCATGGTACAGAAACAGCTCTGGTGGACCTCAAAAATCAGATCACCCAAATTATGGACAAAGGTAAGCCAGCACTCCTACTACTCCTCGACCTGTAAGCAGCTTTTGATCTGGTTGACCATAAAACACTCACATCACACCTTACTCAGTCAGCTAACTTCTCCAATGAAGCAGCGCTCTGGATCACCTCCTTCCTGGAAGGCAGGGCAATGAAAGTATTCTCCAACATAGCCAATGCTGCCCCAACTACTATCCACTGCAGAGTCCCACAAGGCTCCTGCACTGCACCCACACTGTACAACTTGTTTGCAAAGCCCCTCTTCGACAAGCTTGACGCGATAGGTATCACATACACAAATTACGCAGATGATAATCAGGTACTTGTATCTCTCATCGGCTCTTACAACAGGGATTCCCAAGTTCGTCACTCTATATACACCACCATCCTAGCATGGGTGGCAGCCAATGGCCTCTGCTTCAATGGGGAGAAAACCGAAATCATCATATTCGGCCAAAAAATACACTAGCCAAATTAGATAAACTCTTCTCCAATTTCACCATAGATAACACAACCATCCTTGTCTCTTCAGCTGTAAAGACTTTAGGTGTTTACATAGACTCCACTCTATCTATGACCAGACATGTCAGCGCCATCACCTCCGCCTCAGCACACACCACCAAACTGATCAACGCAGTCAAACCATATTTATCCAAAAGAATTAACGTACATCTGTTTGGGATTCAACTGCTCGTGTGCGCTGTGGGAGCGGTTGGAAATGCTTGCTTGTTCACCGACCGAAGCGAATGGGTTGGCTGCGTTATTCATGGCCAGGACTTAAATTGCCTTCTTTGTGGCTGGGATTCAGCAGTTCTCCGGAGGAAACAAGCACATGTTAAACGAGTGTAAGGGAGTGTGTTGCCTGTGACTGGCAAGTCTGTTTACCATTACCATTGCTGGAGGCTGGAGGCGGAGCAAGACACTAAAAACCCCCACTGCTACGGAGCGGAGCGGAGTGTACGGGAGTGTGTTGCCTGTGACTGGCAAGTCTGTTTACCATTACCATTGCTGGAGGCTGGAGGCGGAGCAAGACATTAAAAACCCCCACTGCTACGGAGCGGAGCGTAGTGGAGTGTACGGGAGTGTGTTGCCTGTGTTCCCTGAGGACACGAGGGACTCGAGGGATACGTGAGGAAAGGCAACATCAGCTGTCGGCGAGTCGGAAGTGTTATAGCCTGTCCCTTGCAGCTACACAAGAACATGGTAAGAGTTCATGTAAGCGCGCGCGATCAGGCGTGGGCTGCCCGCATAGCGCGGTGCCCAGCCCAGCACAGACATACACAATACCGTTAATCACTAATAATGTCAATGACCACGAGGGTCGTCACAAACAAAGCAAACACACGAGCGCAAGCCAAGCGAGGGCTGAACGCAGTGTGTATGACCAGTGTAAATGAAAATCTCAATGGAAAAATAAGATCTACAATGCATACCTTTGATGTTGCCGCCGCGGATGAGGAGGGGGTGAGTCTCCCAGGGAGGGGGGATCTGGGATGGCATCCGCTGTTTCATCTCAGCGGACTCGACTCGGTGACGAGCTGCCCGAGTCTGAGTCGTCCCGCGGGAGCGTGGTGGCAGCTCGGCTGTCACGAGAGAGAGGCACTAACATTGTGAAAGAAACCGTAGATGTAAGAAGTGACATCGAAAGTGAAAGTGAGCAAGACGAGGACGAAGAGAAAGAAAATGAGGGGTCTACTGTGGGAGAGAGGCAAGATAATGGAGACAAACAACCGAGAACCCCAGCGATACAGAACAGTAAACCTTGCGTGACGCCAGGAAAGGGCGAGGGGGCCTAGGTGGAAAGCGTGCTGGGTGCGAATGGAAAGTCGGAGGATAAGCGGACCGGTGATATGAACACAGAAATATGTGCGGCAATGATTCATCAGGTTGAGAGTGTCCAGTCCGAGAAGTCTACCACTCTCTGTAAGCCGAGGGACGGCGAGCAGACCCAAGATACTGGCCCCATGCGACAGCTCACGAATAAAAGCACTACGAAATATCAAAGACCCTCGAACTCGGATGAGCAACGAAATTCGAGTTCATCATTAAAACTATTGGCATGGTTAAAGGTGGCCGAGATGCACAAACCACCTCTAGTTAAATCAAATACAAATGAAGGTCCTGGCGCCTCTAACAGAATGGATGAAATTGTTGAGACATGGTCATCCCACGATGAATGGAGGAAAAAAACTGCACCACAAAACACAGGATCGAAAATCAATATAAATCCAGGAGGAAGAAGAAATTCACTAGGGATTGCAGACCAAGTACTAAAAGACTTGGCAAGGATGAATGCCAGCCTAATACAGTCACAGAGACCTTCACAATTAAGCTCTAATGGTGATAGCCCACTACTCGCGGAGATCCAGTGTCCTAAACATAAGAGCATTCACGAAGTAATGATCCTTGAAGCAAACTCCCCAGCATTTGATTTCAGAAATGAAGAAATCACAGTGTCTCAGAAGAGAAGTCGAAGAGAAAGCTCTGAGAGTGATGAGGGAAGTGTGGATAAACGATGTAAAAGCAGAACCCAAGGAAGAACCACAGGTGTACAAAAAAAATCAGAAGAGATGCCATCCCCTAAAAAGACAAAATGGTGTACTTCCATAATTTCAGAGTCAGAGGGTGAGGATGAGGCAATAACTCTCAAAGATATAAGTCGACGGAAGTCTAATGAGTCACCTCCGAAGGAAAGAAACGACACAGAAGGCATCTCGCCGTACACTGAGGCAATAATTTCAAAGTTGAGTCCCATTCTGATGTCAGCTACAACGATAGCCGTAGCCCCGTTGCTGAAGTTATTTGAGAACCTGAATGAGAACTGTAGAGACCAAACAACTCTGATTGCCCTATTGAACTCTAAAATGATAAAACTAGAGACTGACTTAAAGGAGATGTCATCTGAGATTCTGTTATCTAAAAGAGGGAACGATATTTCGCTAACAGCGTTGAAAGAATCGTTAAGAAACAACTCTGAGGACAAGAAACTCTTAGCTGAAGTGACGAAACAAGCCCTCACGCTTCTCCAAAATGAACGAGAAGGAAGGAGTGATCTAAATGAAAAGCGAGTTTCCAAGAAAGATCAAATGAGCACAAATACAACGACCAATTTGGAGCCATTGGAAACAAGAGAGAAACCTAAAATAAACAAACAACCTCTGGAGAAAACGCGAGAGGCAGAGAAAAAGGGTTCTATTCAAAATTGCATTTATGACAAGGTGCTACTAATAAGTGCCAAAGATTGTGACCACGGAAGGAAAGAAATCCGAGAGAATGAGATAAGTTTGAAAGAAAGGTCACGTAAATCGACTACAGTAATGGCAGTGCCAGAAAAAGAGGTTGCAACGACCAATTCCCAAAAGGAACGAGAAGTCGACAAAGAACAAGTCTCCTCCGCTTCAGAGCCACGAAGTAACCAAAACTCTAATGATGCAAATAGAAAGGCTGCAACAAGCAATGCGACCTCTATTACAGCAAAAAAGACAGATGGAGAGTGGTTCGACATATTTGAGCAATCGAAAGCTCAATTGGGAGTGAGCAAAGGGATGAAGACAAAGAGAGACAACACAAAACAAATAGACTGCAAAAGAAAAACAAAGAATCAACAAGCCCAAAAGAGCAAGAATACTCGTAGCTCAGCAAACTTCTTCAGGAATATTAAAGCACTAAACATAACAGTGAATAACTCTGAGCAACCGGCACTGAAGGGGAAAAAAAAGATTGATGATATAGTACCCGTAGATGGAAAGGCCCAATCAGAAATTCGGAACAAGGACGTCAACTCCCAGATGGAAAGCATAGCCAAGCTAGCTTCCGATAGTGACGATGAGGAATTGCTGAATATTTCAACTTACAGCATATCCGATGGAGATGAAAATAAAGAAGAGAACACAGGAGAGAACGACAAAGTGGCAAACAAAGCCAATGGGCAAGGAGTCCCCGAGTCTGAGGTAACTATACCAAAACCGCATGCCCAAGAGTGCGAGAATGAGAGAGAGGCAGAAATGACAAGCAAAAGAGTGATTTCTTGGCCAGCAACTCCTAAAAAAGCCGTGGCTACAACAAAGAAAGCTGAGAAAAAGGCTGAAGATCCTTTAATCTTCCTCACTTTGGAAGAGAAAAGGCGAAAAAGTATGCTGAACCCAAAAATCATCTTTACGAAAAAGGAAGAAACACAAGACTCATCAACAGATGAGCGAGAGAACAACAAAACGGAACTAGAATCCCATAAAGAGAAAATGAAGAAACCAGCAAGAGCTGAACTGGCGAACAAGGAAAGCATTGAAGAGCTAGCTAAGCCACGGAAAAATACCACGAACGTCGATGAGAATGCAATGAACCATCAATACAGAAAATTAGTCGAAAAGATGGTCTGTAAAAAAAGTGATACTCCTCTGAATCGATACACTATTCTACAGATATTCCAAAAAATACCAGAGCAATAAAAAGTCCACGGATCAATCGTGTAGAAATCATCCCTGATATGAACCAGAAATGTGTGCTGTTACACATCGACGATAAAAAAGACGCAGAACTACTCATGATGAGCGAAAGGCAAATTCTGGAAGCGGGATATCAAGTGTATGAAGTTGACAACACACTAGGGGACAAGGATTATGAAAAAACAAAAGATGTAAAAGCACCGAAAATAAAGGAGAAAGAGTCTCAGTCAAATAAAACAATAGAAAATAGAGCATCTCAGGAGTGCTATAATAACGCCAAGCTAACCTACGAAAATAGCGATGCAGAAAAATCATGCTTACCTGACGAGATAAGAAAGAAGAAAATCAAAATAACAATAGAAAATCGTGACAAATCAAACGAGGAGTGAAGCATCGATATAGAACGGAACGATGGAGAAGGAGAAATGAAAAACTTGTCCGGGCTAGCAAAATCGTTAAACACTGTAAAGAAGAGCTAATGCTACAAGGAGATAACGAAGCTAGTGATAGCCTCGTGGAATACTAGAGGATTTTCACATCTCCTAAATTCCCCTCCTACAAGGCAGACTTGATATGTTTACAAGAGACATGGATCACCACCATGCCATGTGTGGATGGATTCGAAGTAGCAATGAATCCAGCTATAAAACAAAAAAAAGGGCAGCCAATGTCAGGTCAATTGACTCTAATTAAAAGAACAAGCGATCTAAGAATCAAATCGGCCCGTATCTGGTCACCTTTTCTTCAGGAAGTCTGTCTAGAGCAAGTGGAGCTGAAAGAGAAGCACTCCCGCCTAGTGCACATACTAAGTATTTATTGGAACTCAACACCAAATTCAAACCAGAAGCTTGAGGATGACATCATTGAAGACATCGATTCCATTCTGACAACTGATTCAAAGGCAGTAATTTTGTTGTGTGGAGACTTCAATATTAAGCTAATTGAATTGGACCAACAGAGAACAACAAAGACTGACAGTGAAAGATACAAAAATGATTGTTGGTTAGAAGAAATGTCACTCAGAAATCTCTCAATGCTCAATGGAGCAACAAGAGGAGACATTCCGGCAAAGCCGACATGGGAAAGAGGAAACCAGAGATCTATATTAGATTATATCTTTGTCTCTGAGAACATATTACACGAAATAGTCTCCTTTAGAGTCACCAAAGACAATCAAAGTGACCATAACATCATATCGACAGAATGGAAATGGATCAAAGTTAAGAAAAGGGAACAGTGGTGTTGTGACATCTAAGTGGGACCAGGGCGAAACAGATTAAGGCTAAAAAAAATGGACATCAAGGAGATATCTGACCAACTGCAAAGACGCCAGGAAAAAAGTTCAACTGTTGGAATCGAATATCAGCAGTTGCTAGAAATCTACAAAACCGAAAATAAGTTCTGTAAAAGGACTCAAAACTATCAAAAGCACACGTACGACCCAGAAGTAGCGAGAAAGAAGAAAACCTTAAGAGAAATTCTTGCGACAAAAGGAGAATTGATTCAAGGCTCAACAAAAAGAGCGAAGAACCAATATAACAACTGGTGTAAACAACACAGAGCAAAGATGGAGCAAAGAGATGCCGAAATAATGCTGAAGGCACTGAATCAAATGAACTCCCGAGGCTTCTGGGCCCTAATAAATGAATCAACCAACTCAGAAAAAGCCATGATAACGAATATGGTAACAGAAAATTACTGGGAACGCCATTATAAAAACCTATTAAAAAAAAGAGAAAGCACATGTAAAACTGAGTGCCAAACAAAAGTACCATGGGATATTGAAATAGACAAAGCGGACATTCAATCTACAATTAAAAAGAGTAGCGGTATCTAGAGCGGCAGGACCCGACGGACGTTCCAATGCTGACTTAAAAGAAAATACTGAAGAATGGTCCGAATTTTATGACATCTTATTCCAGGCAATAATAAAAGAAGGAAGGATTCCCGCAACCTGGAAATCAGGGATCATTGTGCCGATATTCAAAAAAGGTCTGCGCTCTGACCCGGCAAATTATCGGCCCATAGCCCTCCATGACGTTGTAGGAAAAGTGTTTGCAACCCAACTCCTTGACCAACTAACAACCTGGATCAACCAAGAAAAAATATATGATGAGCGCCAGTCCGGGTTTGTTAGAGGAGTGGGATGCAGCACGAACCTCCTAATACTAAACCTATTGAAAATCGATGCCATCCGAGCAGGTCAGAAAATCTACCTAGCATTTATTGACATGGCAAATGCGTTTGATGGAGTAAACAGAGAAATCTTGTGGTACAAATTAAAAGAAAGAGGTTGCCACGAGAGTCTAATTGCTGCCATCAAGGAACTTTATTCCGACACCTACATTCAAGTACGGTTAGATAGCAAAGGAAATTTATCTAAACCAATTCCCACAGAGAGAGGTGTAAAACAGGGTTGCCCACTAGGGGCAACCCTGTTCAACTTCTACATCTCAGAAGTGGAAAAAGCCCTGGCAACCGTGATCTCATTCCCACCAAGCATTAATGGATTCCAGTTACATCACATCCTATATGCCGACGATATGGTGATCTTAGATCGTACACCAATCGGTTTGCAGTGCAAATTAACAGCATTAAAGACCTATACAGAAGATCTCGGACTAGAGATAAACGTAGCTAAATCGGAAATCCTGGTCCTAGAAAATAAAAGAGGAAGGAAGCCATTGAAGTACAGTACAGGTTGGTTCGTGGGAAAGACAAAACTGGAGAAAGTACATTATACAAGATATTTAGGCACACTAATCAACTCCAGCATAAACGACGAACCGATGATGGAAAAAATCTTAAATAGCTGTAGGCAATTTACCTCATGAGGAATCGTAATGCAAAAGAAATTTGGGAAATTCATGTGCGATCCAGTGAAGAAATTTTATCAAAATAAAGTGACATCGATTCTAACATACGGGGCAGAGAACATGTTTGGCTGCGACCACAAGATATGGGCCAGATGCAAAGGATTTTTTGGGAAAAAAATCCTCCAGATACCTCAAAGTACGCCGACATCTTGTGTCCTATATGAAGTAGGGATGTCCACCCTGAATGCAAGGATCATATGGAATAAACTACTGCTCTTCAGGAAAACTCATGACGAAGCAAACTTGCCAACGTTCAAAATCCTGAAGGGAAACGAAATGGGAAAAAAATCAGCCCTAAGACATTGGAAACAACAGTGTAGAGAGATCCTTAACCAATTGGGCACGGATGAGACAACACTCTGGTCTAATCCGGATTCTGTAAAAAAAAGAACTGCTAGATCTCGACTGGATTAAAATTGGTGAGAAAAGAGCATCACAAAAATCCATGTGAAATCAGCCTAAAGAAGCAAAAAAATGGAACACACTCCAGAAATATCTGGTTTTATCACCATGCAAACATGTGCGAAGACTCTACTTGAAGTTTCGCCTGAACATCATAGAAACAAAAGAAATTTTGAGGACCAGGCGCTCAATCCCAAAGGGAAATGTACTGTGTAGATTTTGTGCGAAAGAAGACGAAAACCTAAAACATCTTATCCTAAAGTGATCCAAATTGAATATGCAACGTGAAAACTGTTTAGGGAAGGTGATGGAAAACTATCAGACTCTGAACACTGAGGAGTGGTGGAGGCTATTACTCCTGACCGAAAGCAACTCAGTGCTGATTGTGCTTACGAGATTCTTAGATATATTACAGAATCAATTAGAAATTAGACCCGTCATTTCCAATGACGAGCCCGATCCAGCAACAAATCAAGGGAGAAAACTTGCACAATGAAATCATAAGCAACAACATACAGAGGAATTAAGAAAAATAGTTGCAACCCAGTGACAATGTATAAGGACTAAGACCAAAATAAGGTTAAAGAGACACTGCAAGTAAAGTCAATAAGCTTTGTGTCTTTCCTTTTTTAGTATGTGTATTTCTCTCTTCTTTTTTCTATCTTTTTAAGCAAAAAGTTATTTTTCAAAAGTTTGTTCAAACTAAATGAAAATAAAAAAAAATAAAAAAAAGAAAATGTATCCAAGCCAAACTGCTTATCGATAGCCAGAGCCACCATTGGCGCAGAACTAGACTACTGCAACGTTCTCTTTGCAGGTACATCCACTAAATACCATAACCGACTTCAAGTCACACAAAACAATGCCCTCTGAACTGCCCTAAGCCTGCCCAAAAGGGACAATATCTCTTGTGCCGACAGGAAGCTCACTGGCTCCCAGTTCAAGAGTGCATCACCTTTAAAATCCTCACTATCACCCACAAATGTCTTAACCTCACAGCACCCTCCTACCTGGCAGAAACCATAACCAAATCCACATCAGCATGACCCACTAGGTCCTACCACGCCAACCTACTTCTCATCCCACGCATAAACAGAGCCAAAGCCAGAGGGCTGGGCTTTCCATACATAGCTGCCAAGCTATGGAACACCCTACCCCCAGAGATCAGAGCGGAAAACTCTCTCCTTGCCTTACTTAAAAAAATAAAAATGACACTGTTTATTTAACCCGCTTTATGTTTTCCCAACGAGTATAAATGTTTAAGTAACTAAGCCTTCTGTCTGTAACAAGTGCCATGATGCCCCCGGGCTGCTCCGCGTTCTACAAATTTGAATAAATAAATAAATAAATGTGTCAATTAAAATACCAATTGTCAATTCTCAAACTCTGAATATCCATCTCATATACAGACCTCCTGGCCCTATCAATACTTTCAGCCAAGACCTCTCCACTGTTCTATCAGAAAACTTAAAGGATACATTACAAACCCTATTGGTAGGAGATTTTAATTCAGGAATAAATGATACTAATGACTAACAGGCCACCGCTGTAGCCAATATCCTGACAGAACTTGGCTTCACACAGAGAGTGAATGCACCAACTCATAATAAAAGGAGAACTCTCGACTGGGTTGCAGATCATAATTGCAATGTCTCTATCATGTCCATCTCATCCCAAATTTGGACAGTCAATCACCTGATATCCTGCCTACTCTTAACTCTCTACCCGACAATGTGGATCCTAGCCTTTTAGTCGAAGAATATAACAAAGTCATGAACACAACTCTTGACAACATCGCCCCATTAAAACTAAGAAACAGGAAACCTTAAAGCCATCTCAACAATTGGTTTACTCCCCACTTGAAAAATCTAAGATTTAATAAAAGAAAGTGCGAAACCGCCTGGAAACTACACCCTACCGCAGAAAATAAATCAAATGTAATCAATATTTCATCCCAATACAAAAAGGACATCCTTTGGAATTCCAGCATGAAGGAGCTCTTTACTATTTTAAAAGAACGAGAAACACTTAACCCAAGACAACTGTGTCAAAGACAAAACATGGTGCTCTGATATTCAGCACGCTCTAGTCAACAAGGTATCTAACCTTCGGAAGAAAATAGCCCAAAAGAAAGCGTCAATAACATCAACGACACCTTCTAACAAAATACCTCCGCCTAAGACTAAACATGTCACCCAATTTAACTTCTCTAAAGTCTCTATTATAGAGGTTGAAAAAGTTGTATTGGGTCTTAAACCATCAAACTGCAAGGGCAAACAGTGGCCAGCACAACTAATCAAGGAAGCCGCCAGAGATCTAGCACCTTTCATTACTAAACTTATCAATGCTTCCTTCACATTCAGCACCATTCCCCGCAACCTCAAACAATCCTGGGTACTCCCACTCCTTAAGAAGCAAACACTAGACCCCTCTATACCTACCTACTATAGGCCTATTACTACCGTGCCATTCCTGCTAAAAATCTTAGATAAAAAGGCATATATCCAAATCCAGATTTCCTAGAACTTAACCAACTCCTAGACTCACACCAATCTGGTTTCCGGCCACTACATGGCACAGAAACAGCTCTTATCGATCGTGAAGCTCAAATAGATAAATTAAGAGACAATGGAAAATTAGCATTACTCCTCCTCCTTGACCTATCGGCTGCATTTGACTTAGTGGACCACAAAGTCTTATGCAGCCACTTGGACTCAGCATCCCACTTCTCCAAGGAGGCCATAGTATGTATACAACCCTTCCTTAATGACCGAAATATGAGGGTCTTCTCGCCATCTGCAGCAGCGGACCCTATCCCCATTACTTGCGGGGTACCCCAAGGATCATGTGTTTCTCCAACTCTGTACAATATATTCACCAAGCCCCTTTTTGATGATCTCGATCATCTGGGTATCACCTACACTAACTATGCAGATAATACCCAGATCCTCCTACCACTTACTGGGGATTATGATAGGATTTGGCCTTGGTAAATATAATTTACAGCATCGTTCAGGCATGGATGGCTACCCACGGCCTCTGCCTGAATGATGACAAAACAGTGCTCCTCATCCTGGGTTCTGCATCTCATCTTATCAGACTTGGCCCTGATTACTCATCCTTTATCATCAATGGGAACCCTATTAAGGTGGCCAAAGAAGACTCCACCTTAAAATTCACTAAACAGGTGAACACTCTAGCCTCATCTACAGCATATACATGCAAATTAATCCAAGCAGGTAAACAATTCCTCTGATCTAATAGCTGCATGATCTTAGCCAAAGCCCTCATCTTATCCAAACTTGATTACTGCAATGCCTCATACATCGGTGCCAACAAATATATTATTAATAAAATACAGATACTCCAAAATAATGCCCTTAGAGCTGCTCTCAGCATCTCAAGGAAAGAACACATTTCTGAAACAAGAAGGAAATATAAGTGGCTATCCACATATGAGACAATCAGACTAAAAACAGCATCCCTCATCTATAAATGCCTAAACAATAAGGCACCACGCTATTTGATAGAAAGAATCTCTAGAAAAACTTCAACCAGACCCATGAGACTAGTCAACTCCAAAAGCCTTCAGGTGCCCCGCTACCATCGGAGGCACTAGCTACCCAGTCAAAGCAGCCCAATTGTGGAATTCACTACCTACCCCATTAAGTATGGACCAAACCTTTACTAAATTCAGGCAAAATTTGATAAAATGGCTCCTAATGAACGATGATAAATGAACCTTCAGACTACCATACTACCATACTACCATTACCATACTGTAAATAACCTCGAATGTATCCTTTTGTATATATACTGTGTGTATATTCTTCACTTCTGTTCTATTGGAAATACTTGTATACCCTATGCTTGCTAGACTAGATGTTATTATACACCATTGTAACTATTGTAACTCATGTACTAAGCTGTATGACTTCTTACCTCCTGCGCGCTGATACCCTAGGGTCTGGCGCGCATAATAAATAATAAACAAACAAATAAACAAACAAAAGCACTTTTCCATTGTGTAATGTTCTAAGTAATTAGACCCTGCTCTGTAACCAGCAGCTTCCGCATTATTACTGTAACGTACGCCGTGATACCCTCAGGTTTGGGGCATATTAACAAAACAAATGTAAAAAATAAATAAATAAAATAAAATAAAATCTGGTATCTGCGTTAAATCCACAATCTTAAATTTACCCTCTGTCTCATCTCTCCTTTCCATGTATGCTCTTATATCACCACTCTTTTCATTATTCAACATCACTTTGAACTATCTATAATTGGTCTAATATATATTGGAGAGGTTCAAGCAATAATGTGTTATCACAATCCATTTGGGAGCTGAAGAATGCTCGGGTCATAGATGCACACTGGTGTTCTTCGAGGAACGGTCTGATTTTCCTTAAAATAATAAGGTGGGGTAGTCAGAAGTACTAACCACCTTCTTGGCATGTTGGAACATAAACAAGGAGGAATCGAAATAGACCCCTAGATTATGTACCCATTTCTGAATTTTGATGCTAACATTTGAAAGCGGAATTGATTCAAAGAGATAAGATTTATGTGCAGCAGAGGAAATTAAAGATGCATCCCAATACTTGTGCCAAAAGAGGTTTGGAGAATCTGACCCACACTATTCGTTTTTACTGCTGGGCTGCATTGGGGCTGCTGGGAGTAATTGGGAAGCCCATTAATATATCTTTTGGTACTGGCACGCTATTCATTGAGTGTAGGTTCCATGGACCTATTTGCTCAGAAAGCACTTGTCACAACGTTGCTAGGATAACTTGAGGGAGGGGTGGAATACATTGTTTGAGGTTAATTTGAGGGAGAACATGTGTTTGTTTTAGAGAACAATTTCCATGACAGCTCCAGAGGCTAAAAGTATGGTGATTATCATTTTGACTGCTAGGGTGAATATAAATTGGTATACCTTGAGACTTGCCGTGAATGGAAGGAGATTCTGATCCTAGTTCAATTTGAATCGTTTTATCCGTTGTAGTACTAGAAATAACATGTTTTTTGATAGTGCAACCAGTACATGTGTAATGATTTATCTAGGTCTGATTTAAACAGCTTTTTACATTTGTTTAGAATGACCACAACGAGAGTTGATGAGTGGCAAGTAGCAGGTGATTACTTCAAGATAGACATTGCTCAAGTTAAAAGTACTTAAGGATTCAATTACCCGTGTGACAGAAAATAGCGCAGTCCAGGGAGCCCCAGCCCTACACACTAGTGATGAAGGGGCAGAGTAACCGAACAAGTCCATGCTCTAACAAGCTCAAACAGGCTTCACGTATGGGTCCAGAGTCTTCTGGGGACTATGTTAAACACAGTGCCCAGGAATAATGCTGGGAAATGTAGCCCCGACACCTTAGCGGGCTCTGTGAGTAGAAAGAGTTAATTAACAAAGTCAGTGCAATTCTATTATCGAAAATCAATAAATGCAGTGCGGCAAACGTCCATTAAAATAAAAGAGTTTACTAGCTAGAAACAAAAACAGCAATCCAAAAAAATAAAAATAAATAAGCTACATTAAAAAGAGCAGATTATCAGGCCGATTCATGGAATAATTAGCGCGGCGCAAGTGGGCAAAAACGTGCGAATCGCAGTGGAATAGCGAAAATCGCAGTGCAAGTGCGAAAATCGCACGAAAAGCAGCGCACGTCGATTCATGGAAGTCCGTGCGCGAGAAAACCAGCGGATGTGCGATAAAAAGTGCGCCGCGCACGTTGGCGCACAGGCCATCTAACAGCGTGCGCCAGGTCACAGCGAAAATCGCACAGGCCACAGCGAAATTCGCACATAGCGCGGCGCACGCAACAAAAGTAGGCGGAACACGGGCGTAACACTCGGAATGGGGAACAACTTGCAAAAACGTGGGCGTCACGGGGGAAGTACAGGGCACAAGTGCGCGGAACGCCCACACGCTCGCCTACAACACGTATTCATGGAATAGAATAGGGCAAAAAAGCGCACGCTCAAACCAGCGCACAGGCACAAACACGACCGCCACAAGAAAGCAGGCGGTAGCGTCTCTGCGGCTGTAAGAAATGTGCGCCAAAAGGTGCGCCAACAAATAGCACCCATATACTGCCATGATGAATGTCCTATACTGTGGCCCTCCTGGACAAATGACGTGCAAAGGGGTACCCACAAACACGGACACGCTGAAAAATAATACGTGTGCGTGTATACCGGGGTGCGCGGGAAGTCTCACACGCGATTTGGCCGGGTACGTGGATTTCAGGGGTGCGCGGGAAGTTCCATACGCGATTCCATCGGGGTAGGTGTATTTCAGGGGTGCGCGGGAAGTTCCACACGCGATTCCATCAGGGTACGTGTATTTCAGGGGTGCGCGGGAAGTCCCACACGCGATTACAGCAGGGTACGTGTATTTCAGTGGTGCGCGAGAAGTTCCACACGCGAATAGCCTGGGCGCATGTATTTCAGGGTGCGCGGGAAGTTCCACACGCGAATAGCCTGGGCGCGTGTATTTCAGGGGTGCGCGGGAAGTTCCACACACGAATAGCCTGGGCGCGTGTATTTCAGGGGTGCGCGGGAAGTTCCACACGCGAATAGCCTGGGCGCGTGTATTTCAGGGGTGCGCGGGAAGTCCCACACGCGATTACAGCAGGGTACGTGTATTTCAGGGGTGCGTGGGAATTTCCACACGCGAATAGCCTGGGCGCGTGTATTTCAGGGGTGCGCAGGAAGTCCCACACGCGATTACAGCAGGGTACGTGTATTTCAGGGGTGCGCGGGAATTTCCACACGCGAATAGCCTGGGCACGTGTATTTCAGGGGTGCGCGGGAATTATCACACGCGATTTGGCTTGGTACGTGTATTACAGGGGTGCGTGGGAAGTTACACACGCGATTAGGCTGGGTGGGTCCTCACAGGTGTTCCCTGTACACCATCCACGGCCCCTGCAGGCAGCCCACAAAACAGGGGACTACCCTGCACACCTGCTCATGTCTCCCACCACCCCCACCCCCCACCATCCAGGAGCACCCTCCACCAGGCCCCCACCCATGTCACCCACCACCCCCACCCCCCAGCACTGTGGGGCACCTGCCAGCAGGCCCCCACCCATGTCACCCACCACCCCCACCCCCCAGCCACCAGGGGCACCCTCCACCAGGCCCCCACCCATGTCACCCACCACCCCCACCCCCCAGCAGTGCAGGGGCAGCCCCCACCAGGCCCCCACTCATGTCCCCTATCACCCCCACCCCCCCAGTCACCAGGGGCACCCTCCACCAGGCCCCCACTCATGTCTCCCACCACCCCCATCCCCCCAGTCGCCAGGGGCACCCTCCACCAGGCCCCCACTCATGTCCCCTATCACCCCCACCACCAGCAACCAGGGGCAGCCTCCACCAGGCCCCCACCCATGTCCCCCTGCCCCCAGGTCCTGACGATACACAATCATGGCAGTAATGGGCAGCATACCCAGCACAAACACCCAGGCAAGGATTGCATCCACCCACATAGTGAATGCAATTACATGACACAACCCCAATGGCAAGTATGTAAATGAACACATGTCCGTCACACACACATACACAATGGCTGCAAGTGAATGTCAAAACCCATATCATGACATGTATGAAACCAAAGACAAAATAACACAAGTGGAAGTAAAAATAAAAAATGTATTAAAGATTAAAAATAAGTAAACAAATCAAACATACAACTATGTGGATAACAAAATAAATGGTCCATGTCGGAGAACAAAAGTAAAAATCAAAAAAAGAAAAAGGAATACAAAAACAAATGTTGACCAAAGCAATATCAAGTAGAAGGAAAAGAATGAAAAACCATTTCCACATGGTGAACACAATAATGAAAAAAAGAAAATGTTCCTTCAAAAAACAAACTAAATACAGGAATGTACCAGGGTCCATGAGCCCAACACCATAAAGGAAACCTACTACTACCTAATGAAAAAAATATATACAAAAAAGTGGCCATTGTCCGAGCGGTCCAAAATAATAAAAACAAATAAAGGAAACCTAACACTAACTAACTATATAACTATATACAAAGGCAGCGGGCAAGTCCTGCGGCTCACTTGTTGATGTTGCTGGCCAGGGCATCATCGAACTCCATGTCGATGTCCTGGAGGCGGGACTCTGTCCTGGCCCCGAGGTCTCGCAGGGATAACCCCATGTTCAGCTCAAACTCCCTGCGAGCTTCCTCGAGGCACTCAGCCCGCCTCAACGCCCGACGCATGGAGAACTCCGCCCTGACCATGGCGAGCCGCTCCTCTTCCGCCCGCTGCCGCTCCGCACCTATCCGCTGGACCAACTGCTCCCACACGGAAGACACCACCATCCCAGGGTTGCCCTGCCCTCCAGCCGATGCCTGCCCCTCTGATCTTGATGGCCCCGAGCCATGATGCCTCCCACGTCGAACCCACTGCTGCCTCCGACGCCACTGCCTCTGCCAGCACGACGGCATCCAGGCTGATGGAAACCACCGACGCCGTCGTGCACGTGCCCTGCCTGATGATGCTGTCACATCTTCCATCTGCTGGGGTCCAGTTGCTGTGTTGTCCACCCCTGCTGGACCTCCGGCTCCCAACTGTGGCAGGGATGGGATCCCCACCGAGCTGGCTGCATTGGTCGGGGCAGGTCCACAGGGGGCCCTGGTGGCATCTGGGCTGGAAGACGGCAAGGAGAATGACTGGTGTATAGCCTGCACAGAGGAGGAGAGGGCCGCCACATTGGCCAACACATGCAGGAAACCCCCGAACATGGCCGATCCCAATTGGGCCACATCGGCACGTTGCACTTCGTGATGACGTGCGTGCTCCTCCCGGGAAGCACGCACGGCATCACGAATCACAGCCGTGCGCATCGCGACCCCAATCAGGACCTTCTCCGCACGGCCAGGGGTTCCCACGTCCGCAGGTGGAGGGGAGTCAGGTGACATGGACATCCCCTCTACCTGCGGACGGGCCTGGGACGGGGCATCCCTGCTGGTGCATGGTGGTGCACTCACAGGGTCAGGGACAGCGACATGCACAGGCCCCTCCACGGTGACCTGTGCTGCCTCCTGCCCCTGGCCCTGGACTGCACCACTTGCACCAGCAGGGATGCCCCCACCAGGCCCCATGTGTGCCCCAGTGGCGGCTTCCTCCTCCTCTGTGCAAACCACCAACCTGGATGGCTCCTCACCGTCTCCCACCGTAGCAGGCCCCTGTGGGGGCTCACCCACCCCTTCCGCTGCAGCCGTGGGGGCATCCCCGCCACCTTGCTCCACAGCGCCGTCTCCGCCCTCTTCTTCGCTGCGTAGAGGGAGACAAAGAACACAAGCATCAGGGTACTGTACAATGGTCCCCTAGACAGGAAGCAATAGCAGATGACCACCACTGTCAAAGTACACTTCCATCATGTCCCACCACAACACATGGGTCAGTCCAGGCAAAACACACACAGTAACAGGCATGCTGCATGCCATGGACATTTCCATGCATGTCCAATGGACTCTTGAAACATTCAATGATATGGAACTCACATGCATCATGGCTCATGCCTTTCACATGCACACACTTCACCTCAGTCACATCCATCTGGCCCCAAACACAACAAACACAGCGGATACAAGGGCAATTTGGCTGCTTCACTGAATCTGTGCATTGTCACACACATGTGTCATGCATCCATGGCATGCACAAGTCACAGACACGCAGGTCAGCCACACAGACATGGCTACCACATATGTACCTGGCATCAGCACCCATCCCTCACCCCCACCCATGTCCCGGTACAGAGACTGGCATGCTCTCATGTTCAAAATCTGCATAGGGGTCCCCATGCGGCATTTGAACACATGCAACAACCATGTGGGTCACACATCACTGGTTGCACATGCATTACCATGATGTCCATGCACACCTACATGCATACATGGCCTATGGCACACATACAGGCAAGTATCATAGACCCAGCACACAGCAACATGCCCTGTTGCTTGGACACTTACCGCTCAACTCCAGACGGGCCTCCCTTTCAAGGATCTGGGCGTGGAGCGCTGGGCGTACGCGTTCCAGGACCCTCATCTGGATGGAACTCATGCGGCCCCGGCCCCCCTCCACGAGGCGTCGGGCCTTCACAAGGGTCCTGGACCTCAAGTCCTCCCAGCGCTTCTTGATCTTCTGGACGTTGCGGGTTGCCACCCCCTCCGCGTTGATGGCAACCACACAGTCGGCCCAGATCCTCTCCCGTCCATCCTTGCTGGCGCGGGACGATCCAAAGAGGGCATCATACTGCCCCAGGACATGCTCCACCAGGACACCAACTTCGGTGGCAGTGAAGCTGGTGCCCCTCTGCCCCTCTGGCCTGGGGTTGCCACTGGTGCCAGATGTGGAAGTGCCCGACATGGCAACCCCAGAGGCAGGTGTGGGTGGGCAACTGGGTCCTGGGGCTGGGCTGTGGAGCGATGTAATCCCAGTCGGGAGTCTTCAGTTCCAGCAGGGGTGGACACAGCAACTGGACCCCTGCAGATGGCTGATGTGCAGGCACCAAATGGCAGGGCACGGTGGCAGCAGGCAGGCAGGCAGGCAGGCAGGCAGGCAGGCAGGCAGGCAGCAGCAGATGGCACGTGGGAGGCTGCTCGGGGCACGGGGGGCAGTAACTCGGCCTTCTGGGCAGGAGCGTGGTCTTCCGTGTGTTTTCGCGTGGCCAGCTTGATACGGAGTGATTTGGCACGTGAAAATTCGGCACGTCAGCGTGAAATCCGAGGAAAGGCCCTTAGCGCGTAAGCGCGTAAGCACGCATACGCGATTCTATTGGTCCAGAGTCCCTCAGCGCGTAAGCGCGTATGTGACGTGACCCGCACGGGTGTTCCCCACCCAGCACGTGATGACGGAGCACACGTGTAAATACTGCACGTCAGAGTGTCATCGCGTGTAATTGGACAAAAGTGCGCGTACACGCGATTGGCCTATGTACGTGTATTTCAGGGGTGCGCGGGCACTTACACACGCAAGTACGTCAGCGCACCTGTATCCCATTGTGCGTGTGAATTTCCACACGCTATTGGACTGGGAATTGGATTCCAGGGGTGCGCGGGTCACACGCTCGCCTAGAACACGCGCAAAGCATGAATTTGCGCACTTTAACAATAACAAGCCAGACGCCAGGATGAACATACCGTTCCTAGCAGCAGTGGCAGTGGGCTACCAAAGGAGGAGGAGGAGGATAGTCAGGGCCAGAATATTCACACCCAGAACCAGCCTTTTCGGGATGCCTGATGACCAGGTGTATGGAAGGTACAGGTTTCCACCACACATAATACTGGACCTGGTGAGTGAGTGGGAGGATGACCTCACATCACCCACCCTGTGCTCCCAAGCACTCAGCCCCCTGGAGAAGGTCCTCAATGTACTGCACTTCTTAGCCACTGGATCATTTCAGCGGACAAGTGCCATAGTGGGTGGGGTGTCACAGGCCACCCAGTCACGCTGCCTACACCAGGTCTTGAACATCATCACTGCACGCCCATCAGTCCGCAGGCACATATACCTGCCCAGAACACCTGCAGAAAGGCATGCTGCCGCCCTGGATTTTTACGGTGTGGCACGATTCCCCAAAGTGCTAGGTGCCATCGACTGCACCCATGTGGCTCTACGTCCCCCCAGGGCATCTGAGCACATCCATAGGAACCGCAAGCACTGGCATTCCATCAACGTGCAGGTAGTATGTAATGCCAAGGGAATCATCACCTCAGTATATGCCAACTATCCCGGCTCCACCCACGACAGCTTCATTTACCGAATGTCCACCCTATGCCGGGACCTAGATGCTGGGCGGCATGGCGATACATGGCTGCTTGGTGAGTATGTATGCCACTGCACATGCATGCATGTTGGATACTGAGCAAGGTCACAACCCCACCAATGATACCAATCACCACCTCCACAGGGGACAGTGCCTACCCTCTCAGCCCCCACATGATGACACCAATTCGGAACCCCACCACGCCACCCGAGGTAAGATATAACACAGCCCACATTACAACCCGGGGCATAGTGGAGCGCACATTCGGAGTGCTAAAGTCACGCTTTCGCTCCCTTGACCGTTCTGGCGGGCAGCTGTTATACGCTCCCCCAGTAGTGTGCAGGATCATAGTGGCAGCATGTGTCCTGCACAACGTTGCAACACGCCGGGGCCTGGCCGTGGACATGGTGGTGGCCCCACATCCCCAACCACATGCACAGCCGCTGCGCATGGGAGGGGAAAGGGCATGTGGGGAGGCAGCCCGTACACAGCTAGTGGCTAATTACTTCACATAGAAATCACACCCCTGTGGAGTGCACACTGCCCTGGCACATTCCATCTGACAATCAATGATGACTCAACCTGACACTGATCCTGAATGTCTGGAGAATGAACCGTGAATACCATATCAGCCTGAGATTGTTCACCTGGAAGTGTCACAATGTGTGCATCCCTACCCACACAGACACCACCAATGCAGTTTTGTGGAGTTACACATTCAAGCAGCTAAAAAGAATACCCACTTGCAAAATGCAACAAGAGGACAGTGCCATGTCAGCCAACCCAACCCCAGCACCGCCACACGACACACCGTGCCATGTCATGCTATTTGCAGGTAAACAAAGTAATCCCCACAACATGACACTAGTGTCACTATGTACAGTGTCCCTATTAGAAACCTGCAACACCTGAAATGCTCACAGCAATGCCGGACCAACAACATACTTGAGCACGTACTACCATTAACATGACATCACAAATTTTACATATTAGTAGTCTCACCACCTGGAAATGCCTGCACTCCCACCACCACCAACTGTGCAGTGTTGGCGCCATGTAGAGTTGTAGGTGCACTGCTGCCAACATGGACCCCATCTCCAGACTAGAGGTCCTTGTGTAGACATGAGGAAGGGACCTGCAAATTGGGAGGTAGACAGAGAAGATGAGTTACACATCAATGCAACATGCAGTGTACAACACAACAGCAATATGCACTAGGAATGTATACACAGTATTGACTACAGACTGCCCACACAGCTCATGGGAGTCCAACGTCACTGTGTAATTCACTGTCACTTGGGCACACCCTTTGCAAGCCCATGGAAACGGGAAGCAGGAGGGGTGTGTGTGACTCAAACCCAAGCATCTGAACCAAATACATTACAAGCCTGCATGTGCCCACCACAATGCAGCGTATGCCCACAGGAACCACGGAAGCCAACAAATCGTCCCAAAAAAATAGGGAATAAAATAAATAACAATAAAAATAAAAATAAGAAACAATCAAAAATGCCATTGATGGGCCCAGGGGGGTTGGGGAGGCCACCCAGGAGGTCCGAGGACAGGATGCACACCAGAACCCACCTGCGTGGATCCTGGGAAAATAAAACACCTCCATGGGCTCATGGCCCACACGGCTACCCTGTTGTGGGAGTATCACTGCTGTCGCTATTATCACCCTGTGCAGCTGCATCCGGAGGTAGTTGCACTATGGGAGGCAGCCCACGCAAGGCCCTAGTCTGCTCCTCCATGGCTGCAAGCATGCGGGTGTGGTAGGTCTGGTTCTGGAGGATGAGTGTGCGGAGGTCCCCATTCAACAACTCATGGGATGCCCGGACCTCCGCCCTCGTTGCCTGCATCTCAGCTGAGAGCGTACAGGTGAGACGCTCCAGCTGCTGTTCTGTCCTTTGGTGTGTTGAAGCCTCAAGCTCAACAAGAGTCGTCCTGAGGTGAAGGAGCTCCTGCCTCAGGGCTTCCCTGTGGCCTTGGGACTCAATGGAGATGGCCTCCTGCAGAGTCGCCAGTGCCGCCCGCCTGTCCCTTTTGGACCCCAACATGTCCTCCCTGTGTGACTGGCAGATGGAGTCGGTTGCCTGCTCTAGTCGCTCCATCAGCCTTTCTGGGGGGACAATGGAAGTAGCCACCCTATCCATGGCCTGAGCCATCATCTCGGATGATGCAGCCTGTTGGGTTGCCATACCGTAAATGGATTGCTCCCATGCGGTATTGCCAGGTGGTGTACGGCCACCACGTCGGCGGGCACCACACATGTCTGGGGCAAGGCGAACTGCGCCTTGCTGTGCCGGCACTGCCTGAGGCTGCAGGACTGCATTCCCCCTCTGATCTGCTGGCCCAGGAACAGGATCAGATGTCGCGGAGTGTGACCCTGCATCCGTAACCACCAAAGGCGTAGCTGCCAACACTGACATCCCCATGGAGGGTTCTGACCCTGGTGCAGGTGGGTGAGACAGAACAGAATCCCTCCCTGGAACACTCACCTGCGACGGCACGTAGGTCTCATCCGAATCAACACCTGAGTACAGCTCGGGGGAGGTGCAGCCAGAGACACCCCTTGAGAGCACGACCTGCAGCACTTGTGGGTTCTCCCCCACCACCACACCACGTCCCTCACTGGTGATTGGTCGGCCCTCGGACCTCTCCTGGGTCTGCACCATCTCCACAACCCCAGCAGTATCAGGTGCGTCTTCCCCTGCAAAGACATGAAAACAAAGAAATGGAAACAGGCATTAGCACCATGGCACACAATGAGGGCTGAGAAGCAAGAGAACCAGTACTTGATTGACACATGTCCCACATGACTAAAACCCTCCCATGCATGCACCCTCACTGCGTATGAAGTGCAGGCAAATGGCACACACTGATGACACCAAGATGGAAAATGAACACATTTTCTGCATGCTGCCTGGCAGTGGCATCACACATTGGCCTGTGATTGCCAGGTGAAACACACATGTCATCACACAGATGGCATGTACCATTGCTATTGAGTGACGATGGAGAGGAGGGCAGCACCTATTCATTCAGTCCAGTTCCCGCATGTAATTGCTTTTCTAATTCTAACAGGTCAGATTTTTCACCTGGAGCTGCCAGTCTGAAATGGTCCAATTGCACAGGGACATGTGTGTACAAATGATATCCAGGTAACAAAGTCACTCCACTTCACCATAGCCATGTCAGACATGTGACTAGTGGACAGCGACATGGCTAGTAAAAGTGGGGGAATGCAAATAATCTGATTGAATGAACAGTGAAAAATAAGCAACAATGTTGTGGCAAGGTGACACTTCAAGGGCAACTGGCGTGCAGTTGGGCTAGATGTCTACTGTTGGCAGAAGGGATACTGCTATGGCCAAATGCAGCTGCGCAGGAAGTATTGCATGAAGCACATGGCTGACCCATACGACTCAGGCGCACACACTCTCACCTGGCACACAAACAGAAGCCCTCACACACACACCATGCACATGGATGACACACACATGCATGTGCACTCACCGGACAATGCCTCGTAATAGCCAGATCTCCCACACCTTGGATCTGTTCCTCCGTGACGTAGGTCCCAGCGACTGACTCATGTGGAGTGAGTTCCATGTCTACTACTGGAGACCCACCTCCAGTCACTAGAGTTGCGGCATGACTTGAGGCCAGCTTACTCTTTGCCCTGCGCTTTAGGTCATTCCAGCGCTTATAGCAATCATTGGCTGTGCGCCTCACGATTCCAAGGGCACTTACGATGTCCGCAACGGTCTGCCAGTGTGCCTGGCGTTGTGCAGGTGTGGTCTTGGATCCTGCAACAATGACCATCTCGTTGTCATGTCCGGACACATACTCGACAAGTGCATTCAGTTCGTCATCCGTGAAGCTGGGCTTCCTGGACGGGCCGGACTGTGTAGCCGTGTCTGGGGCATCAGCCTGTGCCGGACGAGCACTCTTCCTCTTCCGCTTGGAAGGTGGTGGTGATCCTGAGTGTCCTGCGCCGCTCTGGACACTAGGGGCAGGAGCCCTGGTGGACTCTGTATCAGGAGTGTGGGATTGCACACTCAGCATGGGAGTTGGTGCAGGCATTGGCTCTAGTGTGATGGTGTCAGGGGGAATGTCAGCAGCATGGACTAGGACCGACACTGTCCTGGCTGGGTGTGTGAGGCCTGGGGTGGATGGTGCCGCAGCTGCCCCTGCAGCCTCTCCGCCCTGCCTCCTTGGTGCAGCAGATGACCTTGCTGCCCCAGATCCACGTGGCATGATGGCATCAACGTGCACCAGCGCACGTGTCGTAGCCCTGCTGACCTGGAAGTCAGCCATGGAGTCAGCCAGGTCTGGTGCCACAATGGGCTGGTCCAACAAGGGCTGAGCATGGATGGTGTCAGCCACATCAGCCTCAACGGGAGGGGGGGGGGGAGATTATGGGTGCCCGTGACTGGTCCTCCACACATGGGGGGACAGGCTCACCCTGCAAGTACGACCACGTCCCCTACCGGATCCACCACGGCCACCACTTGTGGCTCTTCCACCTTTGCCACCCTTACGGAATCCTCGCCTCCCAGCCATGGCACTGATGTTAATGTGCGTATGGGAGTGGATGTAGACTATTGTCCTGGGCAATTGGGGGTCAAAGGGGTTGGGTACCAGATGGTAATTGTACCCTAGTGCTCTAGCAAGGCTGAATGTAACCCCTGGGGAAAGATGACAGGTCACGCAACGCACAGGAGGCCCAAAAAAGGGAGATGACGTGCATGCAACCCCTCCTAGACCACGTGTGCAATAAGAAAAACCTGCACTACGCTGTGGCACCCAGTAACACAAGAATGAACGTATGCGTGTCACACGCAGCCTAGAATGACCTCTGAAGGGGTAGGCTACACACGGGGCAAGCACAGATGTTAGATACGTGCGTGACTCACCGTCTGCCTGGTAAACGAGCGTGTAAAAGGAGCACGTTTGGTTGGCAACACCCCCGCCAAAAGAAGATTTGTACGCTGTCTGAGGAGACAGGACAACAGTAGAAGGGAACACTGTTTGAGGGAACAGGCCCAGGTAAACCAGTAAAAGAGAAAAAAGAGAAAAAGCTGTCAGCGGTAACAGGGAATACGAACTTGAAACGCCGTGAAGTAAATCGCGTGTGAAACGACAAGAAGTACAGAATTCACCCACTCGCTCTCCACGAAAAGCACGTACAAGGAAAACGTGTTCTACACGTACCTTTTATACAGGCCCACACGTCCAGCGTCACTTACGCGGCGTGTACGCGCTAGGGCCATTTCCACCTATCACACGCTTTGTCACTTCTGCGTGTAGGGCCATTTCCACCAATCACACGCGATTACACTCTGACGTGCAGTCTTTCCACGTGTGCTCTGTCATCACGTGCTGTGTGGGAAACACCTGTGCGGGTCACGTCACAGACGCGCTTACGCGCTGAGGGCCTTTCCTCAGTTTTCACGCTGACGTGCAGGATTTTCACGTGCCAAATCACTCCGTACCAAGCTGGCCACGCGTACGCACACGGAATACCACGCTCCTGCCCGGAAGGCCGAACTACTGCCCCCCAGAGCCCCGAGCACGCTCCCACCTGCTGCTGCCTGACTGCCTGCTGCCCCTGCACTGCTGGGGGGTGGGGGTGGTGGGTGACATGGGTGGGGGCCTGGTGGAGGCTGCCCCTGCACTGCTGGGGGGTGGGGGCGGTGGGAGACATGGGTGGCGGCCTGGTGGAGGATGCCCCTGCACTGCTGGGGGGTGGGGGTGGTGGGTGACATGGGTGGGGGCCTGCTGGCAGGTGCCCCACAGTGCTGGGGGGTGGGGGTGGTGGGAGACATGGGTGGGGGCCTGGTGGAGGATGCCCCTGCACTGCTGGGGGGTGGGGGTGGTGGGTGACATGGGTGGGGGCCTGGTGGAGGATGCCCCTGCACTGCTGGGGGGTGGGGGTGGTGGGAGACATGAGTCGGGCATGAGTGGGGGCCTGGTGGAGGGTGCCCCTGGTGGCTGGGGGGTGGGGGTGGTGGGAGACATGAGTGGGGGCCTGGTGGAGGCTGCCCCTGCACTGCTGGGGGGTGGGGGTGGTGGGTGACATGGGTGGGGGCCTGCTGGCAGGTGCCCCACAGTGCTGGGGGGTGGGGTGGTGGGAGACATGGGTGGGGGCCTGGTGGAGGCTGCCCCTGGTGGCTGGGGGGTGGGGGTGGTGGGAGACATGAGTGGGGGCCTGGTGGAGGCTGCCCCTGCACTGCTGGGGGGTGGGGGTGGTGGGAGACATGGGTGGGGGCCTGGTGGAGGATGCCCCTGCACTGCTGGGGGGTGGGGGTGGTGGGAGACATGGGTGGGGGCCTGGTGGAGGCTGTCCCTGCACTGCTGGGGGGTGGGGGTGGTGGGAGACATGGGTGGGGGCCTGGTGGAGGCTGCCCCTGCACTGCTGGGGGTGCAGGGGGACATGAGCAGGTGTGCAGGGTAGTCCCCTGTTTTGTGGGCTGCCTGCAGGGGCCGTGGAGGGTGTACAGGGAACACCTGTGAGGACCCACCCAGCCTAATCGCGTGTGTAACTTCCCACGCACCCCTGTAATACACTTACCAAGCCAAATCGCGTGTGAGAATTCCCGCGCACCCCTGAAATACACGTACCCTGCTGAAATCGCGTGTAAAACTTCCCGCACACCCCTGAAATGCATGCGCCCAGGCTATTCGCGTGTGGAACTTCCCGCGCACCCCTGAAATACACGCGCCCAGGCTATTCGCGAGTGGAACTTCCCGCGCACCCCTTAAATACACGTAGCACGCTGGGAGACATGAGTGGGGGCCTGGTGGAGGGTGCCCCTGGTGGCGGGGGGGTGGGGCTGATAGGGGACATGAGTGTGGGCCTGGTGGAGGATGCCCCTGCACTGCTGGGGGGTGGGGGTGGTGGGTGACATGGGTTGGGGCCTGCTGGCAGGAGCCCCACAGTGCTGGGGGGTGGGGGTGGTGGGAGACATGGGTGGGGGCCTGGTGGAGGATGCCCCTGCACTGCTGGGGGGTGGGGGTGGTGGGAGACATGGGTGGGGGCCTGGTGGAGGATGCCCCTGCACTGCTGGGGGGTGGGGGTGGTGGGAGACATGAGTCGGGCATGAGTGGGGGCCTGGTGGAGGGTGCCCCTGGTGGCGGGGGGGTGGGGGTGATAGGGGACATGAGTGTGGGCCTGGTGGAGGCTGCCCCTGCACTGCTGGGGGGTGGGGGTGGTGGGAGACATGGGTGGGGGCCTGGTGGAGGATGCCCCTGCACTGCTGGGGGGTGGGGGTGGTGGGTGACATGGGTTGGGGCCTGCTGGCAGGTGCCCCACAGTGCGTGGGGGTGGTGGGAGACATGGGTGGGGGCCTGGTGGAGCTGCCCCTGCACTGCTGGGGGGTGGGGGTGGTGGGAGACATGGGTGGGGGCCTGGTGGAGGATGCCCCTGCACTGCTGGGGGGTGGGAGTGGTGGGAGACATGAGTCGGGCATGAGTGGGGGCCTGGTGGAGGGTGCCCCTGGTGGCGGGGGGGGTGGGGGTGATAGGGGACATGAGTGTGGGCCTGGTGGTGGGTGCCCCTGGTGGCTGGGGGGTGGGGGTGGTGGGTGACATGGGTGGGGGCCTGCTGGCAGGTGCCCCACGGTGCTGGGGGGTGGGGGTGGTGGGAGACATGAGTCGGGCATGAGTGGGGGCCTGGTGGAGGCTGCCCCTGGTGGCTGGGGGGTGGGGGTGGTGGGAGACATGAGTGGGGGCCTGGTGGAGGCTGCCCCTGCACTGCTGGGGGGTGGGGGTGGTGGGAGTCATGGGTGGGGGCCTCGTGGAGGATGCCCCTGCACTGCTGGGGGGTGGGGGTGGTGGGTGACATGGGTGGGGGCCTGCTGGCAGGTGCCCCACAGTGCTGGAGGGTGGGGGTGGTGGGAGACATGAGTGGGGGCCTGGTGGAGGCTGCCCCTGGTGGCTGGGGGGTGGGGGTGGTGGGAGACATGAGTGGGGGCCTGGTGGAGGCTACCCCTGCACTGCTGGGGGGTGGGGGTGGTGGGTGACATGGGTGGGGGCCTGCTGGCAGGTGCCCCACAGTGCTGGGGGGTGGGGGTGGTGGGAGACATGGGTGGGGGCCTGGTGGAGGCTGCCCCTGGTGGCTGGGGGGTGGGGGTGGCGGGAGACATGAGTGGGGGCCTGGTGGAGGCTGCCCCTGCACTGCTGGGGGGTGGGGGTGGTGGGAGACATGGGTGGGGGCCTGGTGGAGGATGCCCCTGCACTGCTGGGGGGTGGGGGTGGTGGGAGACATGAGTGGGGGCCTGGTGGAGGCTGCCCCTGCACTGCTGGGGGGTGGGGGTGGTAGGAGACATGGGTGGGGGCCTGGTGGTGGGTGCCCCTGGTGGCTGGGGGGTGGGGGTGCAGGGGGACATGAGCAGGTGTGCAGGGTAGTCCCCTGTTTTGTGGGCTGCCTGCAGGGGCCGTGGAGGGTGTACAGGGAACACCTGTGAGGACCCACCCAGCCTAATCGCGTGTGATAATTCCCACGCACCCCTGTAATACACGTACCCAGCAAAATGGCGTGTGATAATTCCCACGCACCCCTGTAATTCACGTACCCTGCCAAATCGCGTGTGATAATTCCCGCGTACCCCTGTATTACACGTGCCCTGGCTAATAGCACGTAAGACTTCCCGCGTACCCCTGTAATACACGTACCCTGGCTAATCGCGTGTAAAACTTCCCGCGTACTCCTGATATGAAGGTTGCCCGCTTTGCGTTCCTTGTTTGGCAGCCCTGTAAACTGGTCCAGGGTTAGCGCAGCCCTTTGCGATGATTTAGCGATGTTGATGGCTTTTCCTTGAGCGAGGGCGTTCTTGGGGGCGTTACTGGCGCTGCTGCAGGGTCGCTGCGATTCTCTGCGCCAGGGCTGGTTTGGGAGCATGGAATCCATGAATACGCTGTGCGCGGAAATCGGTTTTAGCGCACGTGCCTGGCGCACACAATCGCACGCGGACACTCTGCGCCAGCCGCTTGCGACACTTTTCTGCGAAATTCTATGAATTACCCTGTCAAAGTCTAAGGCAAAAAGCACATTTTGTTTGTACACAGTAACATCTCTAGGGGACCCCGGGCTCAAATGCATTGTGTAGGCGTGAAGCTGCCCCTCTGTTATTTCAAAATTTGAACAGCTCTTTAGTGAATTTCATAGGTTTTTATTAGTGCAACTTAACCATAACGTCCCTTTAACAAAGTTATTTCAGTGAATTTCATGGGTTTTTACCACTGCATGCTAATTTCCTACAACTTACTAATAGCCTACCTACAGCAAAATAAATGTGTGTCCAATTTACAAAGTTTCACCCTAAAACTCTGCCATTCCCCACCTTCTAACATAATTTTCAACACTACTATACACTGTTTGCTACGTTTTCCACTGTTTTTGTGTTTGTCGACGTCCGCAAATGTCTGACGTCATCGCAGACTTTCCAGACAGTTTCACTTGACCATGCG
Source organism: Ambystoma mexicanum (assembly GCF_040938575.1). Taxonomy (NCBI): domain Eukaryota; kingdom Metazoa; phylum Chordata; class Amphibia; order Caudata; family Ambystomatidae; genus Ambystoma; species Ambystoma mexicanum. The sequence continues at coordinate 1,035,280,367 of NC_090933.1, read as the reverse complement.
TTAATGCGACATGATGAAGTGTTCGCGAATGCGTCCCCACTTCTCGAACGGGTCCATACTTTGTGAACAGTTCGGAACTGCATTTTCTGCTGCTTTAGGAACTTTCAAGCTCAAAATTTACCCTTGCACAGCTCCAACACCTTTTCTTACTCATTATCCATTAACAATCTAGCACACAGCACCTCCATGCGCTGCCACACCAAATCCAACCACTGCAATGCTCTCAGAAAGGTTGTTCCTTTTTTAGGAAGTAGTAGGCCGTCTTCCTCCACCCCATCTTCCTCAACCAATACTGTAACCACACAGCCTACTTCTGTGGGACGCAAAATCCAACCAGATACGTTGCAAGCGATAAAATAGGCTATTGAATCATATCTTTTTGTTGACAAAAGTGCTTTTCAAGCTGTAATCAAGGAGCATCAGAAGAACTGCCCTCTACCTTAGATGTAAAACACGCGCAACATCGTCCCTTGTCCAACTGCCCCTCCATATTTGTGGTTGGTGCCTCTTTCCTCATTTCCCTTCCCACCTTACTTTCTGACCTCTCCTGCAACAATAAAAATAATGAAAAAACACCAAACAAAAGGTTCCTTTAGGAACCACCTTTCACAGTTAAAAAATAGAACAAAAAAAACTATTCTTATAGACTCCATCTACTTTACATTTTTCAGTAAAGTAGTTAAACTTAATAAGATTCTACAACATATCCATTAGCATTTTGTATTATGCTAATGGGAATAATGGACAATTGTATACTTAAGAAAAATATAAAAGGACAGAAACTATTTTTGTCCCAAATACTTTTCTCTAGCATACGATAATGACCATAATCGATGGACCTTTATAACTGTCTGCAGTCTCCGTAGTCCCCTTTTCCAGGCCATGGATCATTAAAAGACCCAGATGGCACGTGCACACCTTTGTACATGGCAGCCCTTCTACCATTTTTAATTTTATATTGGCAACACTCCCTCAATGCATGCTTTGAAACAGTCACACATCCATCCACCAATCACTTCCAAGAACTGTACATATAACCCTATGACCATATTAAGATTCTACACACCAGCTGCCACTTAACAATCTTCTACAAATCTTTTGCATCTGCATTTCCCTTACTCACACAAAAGAATTGTACACAGTGCTCTGTTATAAAGTCACTTTGGTGTCACTCAGTACAGACCAGCTGTGGAGTCTCAGGTAGACTTTATTATACAGTATGTACAGTATGTACATAATCATGTTACTCTGAAGTATATACAGTCACATTGATGACTGGACAGGGACAGGGAAAGGTAAGTACACTACACACAGAGGAGCAAACCCACTGGCCATCCTATCATCCCAGCTCAGGCCCCCAACTGACACTCTCAGAACATTCACACACAGATCCACTCAACATTCTCCTGAGCTGCATTCATGCATCAACATTCTAATAGCAAGCACTCCAGGCCAGTGACAAGACCTACAATATAACATCGCCCTTTCATACCAGATACAACCACAACATACAACATGCTCCTATAAATGCACATATGCATTGTGCAGTGAGAGTAGTGCATAAATAGAAGGGGCAGTATAGATGGACAAGTGCTCATGAGAACCGAGGAGGGAAATGCCAAGGGATGCCAAGGTGTGACACCACTGGCTAACTACTTGAGCAGAGGAGTCCCAAGGGTGGAATGCATCTTAACCATAACATCCCTTTAACAAAAAATGTTCTGTCAATGTAAGAGGTTTTTATAATTGAAACTGTTTCAAGGTGTTATATCACTGTATATAAGTTATTAATAATTCCTCTTTTCATATATATATATATATTCAGTGAAAAAACTTTGTTAAAGGGACGTTATGGTTAAGTTGCGCTACTAAAAACCTATGAAATTCAGTGAAAAAAACTTTGTTAAAGGGACGTTATGGTTAAGTTGCGCTACTAAAAACCTAACACAGTGATGTCATCAATGACATTTGTGATGTCATCTTTGATGTCCTGGGTGTTAGTCTTAGCAGTGCACGGTGGTGGCGCGAGTTATGGTTGCTTAGCTTACCATAACTGGCGAATTTCAAGGGTTTTTCGGTTTTACTTGGAACCATAACGTCCCTTTAACAAAGTTTTTTCACTGAATTTCATAGGTTTTTAGTAGCACAACTTAACCATAACATCCCTTTAACAAAGTTTTTTCACTGAATTTCATAGTTTTTTAGTAGCACAACTTAACAATAATGACTTTGACTTTATATACATGTCATATGGAACTGACTAGATCTCTTCTTATGAACTTGATGTCCGCGAACTTATTCAATGTTCGCGGACATGTTCGGAGAACAGTACCACTACCTAAAAACTGTGGGGGGTGTGGGGGGGTATGTTTGATTGTTATATCATAATTTAGGAACATTTAACAAATTCAAAAAGCAGCACACAAACACATTATATATAGTAATACATAAGAAATGTAACCCATATATGTAACACACTAACCATTCATTTAAATACAATATGTTCTGAAATGGAATATACCACAAGAAGATAAATTGGCTTCCAACATAATTACCTCACAGACACAACAGAACTGAGAACAAGACCAGACCCACTGAATACATAGGACTTATCTTACCAGAAATAGTAAGTGTACTTCATTTTACTCATATATTTATAAACTTTCTGTATTAGATTTTTCTCACAGAAATGTCTAGTACTCTGGAATGGCTAGAGGACAATTTCCCACATGAAGAAATGTCACAAGATAGTGAAACTAATGGTAAACACTTTATAATATAAACCATTTATTTATTATTTATTTTATATACATTTAACATATATATTATTTTTTTGTACAGAGCATACCAAAATAGAAAAAACTTCAGAAAACCCCGTTATGGATAACAGTCTTCACAATATAGAAGAAAAAATGGATGTATTGTTGGCTAATTTTAATAATTTAAAAACTTTTGTAGAAAATCATTTCAAACCAAAAACCTCGTACCATTGCCCCACATGTACTTGTCCCTCCTCACCATATCCCAGTCAATTATCCCCAAACCATCTCCATAATCCAAAACGTTTTGATGAGACTTCCATCCCTTCTGCACCTAATACCAATCATGTTGAAACCCCAAATTCCCCTGTTTTTGTTTCTGTTTCTGCCTCACCTTCTCTGTCATAAATTATTACTATATGTTAAATAAAGTTTAATTTTTATATTGTATTGTGAATAGATTCCGTTTTTTTTTTTAAAAAAACAATAAAAGTGTCCGCGGACAGTGCGAGTGTTCTGAAATGTCTGTACATAAACAAAAATGGAGGTGTCCTGAAGAACACCACACCTGTTCGTACTGTTCGCTAGCAAGTTGAAACTGTTCTAAGAACACACGTGGTGTCCTGAAATGTTCGTAAAGAAACAAAAATTAAAGTGATCTAAAGAACACTATATCTGTCCGTAATGTTCGCTATCAACTTAAAACTGTCCTAAGAACACAATTGGTGTCCTGAAATGTTCGTAAATAAACGAAAATGATGTGTCCTGAACAACAGTACAACTGTTCGTAGTGTTCGCTAGCAACATGAAACTGTACTAAGAACACACGCGGTGTCCTGAATTGTTCGTAAACAAACAAAAATTAAAGTGTCCTAAAGAACACTATACCTGTCCGGTACTGTTCGCTAGCAAGTTCAAACTGTTCTAAGAACGCTATTGGTGTCCTGAAATGTTCGTACGTAAACGAAAATGGAGGTGTCCTGAAGAACACTATACCTGTTTGTCGTATTCGCTACCCAATTGAAACTGTTCTAAGGACACAATTGGTGTCCTGAAATGTTCGTATATAAACGAAATTACACGTGTCCTGAAGAACACTATATCTGTCCTTACTGTTCGCTACCAACTTTAAACTGTTCTAAGAACACACGCGGTGTCCTGAAATGTTCGTTTCACGTGTGACGCACTTTTAATTACTTCAGAACCTGAACAGTGTCCTTAGGACATCAATGCGCATGCGCTAACCAATCTCCGTGCACTTGGTGTCGTGCGGACAGGCGCTTCCTTCGCGGACTAGTTCGCAAACGGATCATATGACCGAGCCCACGCTCATCGTGTGTCCTGAAATGCGGACACTGTTCGTGTCCCTGAACAATTTAAAAGTACATTTTCAGTTAATCCATAATATTTTTCAATAAAATCATACCATGGCACAAGTCCCACATAGCAATCTTGAGTTTCTATATACCTTTTGAAACTTTCCGATCCTTTTTTTGTGTTCGATCTGTCTGCGGACAGTGTGCATGTCCGCGAACCACGCACAAGCACCCCTATAAAAGACCACGCCCAAGAGCTTATTCCCATTGTGTTTCTGACTATTCTTCAGAACGCAGTGATTTTTGCTGCCACCTGCAGACTACACCATCATCGAGATGGCATCCTTGGCTGCTGAACTGCCACTTGGTGCTGCACCTCCTTTAGCACCACCCCCACCCCCTCCACCACCACCTCCCCAAGGGCCTGAAGAGGGGAACAGGAGTGAGGATGCGGAGGAGGAAGAAGAGGATGATGTGAATGAGGTAGAGGAAAACCCTACTACCGGCACTAGGCGTGAGTCTTGGGTGTGGCGGTTATTTACCATTCATGGTAATGTTCCTAAGGCTCGTGCGAACCGTGTTACCTGCAATGAGTGCAAAATGATACTCAGTCGCGGGAAGCACGGTAAGAACAGCTTTGGGACCACTACTATGAAGCGCTACCTGAGGACATTTCACTCTGGGGCTATTTGCAGGGTTGTTCCTTTGCGAAGAACGTAGCAGGTTGATTTCCTCTATTTCATCCTCTGTTTCTGATCCTGTCACCACAAGGACCACCTCTGTGGGACAGCGTCTTCCTCAAGCTGCCTCACAGGCCATACAGAATGCTGATGACCCTTACCTTTCGAGGGTCACATTGTATGTATGTACTTTGACACAGTACTCTGCAGGGGGAGCGACTTCGGAGTGCTTTTGAGACTATCATCTCAGAGCATGAGAAGACCTGCTCACTACCCAAATGAAACCCACTCTACATCTTCCTCTCTCAGCTCGCCCTTTCTTATCCCTGTGGTTGGTGTCCCCCCTTCACCCTCCTTTACCCTCCTCTCCTAGTGTGTCGTATCTGAAAAACCCGAAAAAATACAAAATTACAAAAATCAAAAAAAATAAGGCTCTTTTCAGAGCCGCCTTTCCCAGTTAAAAAATAGAAGTGAAAATAAATGAAGCAGGGCTCTTTGTATTTTTTAGAAGTCTGCGGACAGTTCGCGAACATTAAAAAAATTGGGTTGCTACTCCATCACAAACATTGTAATTTTCTCTGGAAAGAAGTGGTGGCTCTGAAAAGAGCCTTTGGGTGGTGTTTGTAAGTCAAAAATTGTAAATGCTTAACATCTACTTCAAAATCGTTGTTGTAATTACAAAAAAGGTTGCAATGCATTTTGTACATTTTTCAGAAAAATCTGATTGCCAGCATAAGTAAGATGGACTCCATCTCTGCGAAAAATGTATGTACTACAAAACATAATATTTTCATTGTGAAAAGAAGACATGCCAAAATCTCTTAGAAAGGCACAAACAGCCTTATTAACATTGCGCCTTGCTTTTTCCATTTGTGGACCAAATGAAGAAGAACAAAGCCACATTTGTCTCTGCGCAATCCGTGAAAATATCACTTGAGAATTAGGAAACATGTCCATAACCTTCCTAAGTCCTTCTTTCATAGCAAATTGCAAAAAAATTCCAGTCACATGTCCTAAACTGTTCCCTCCACAATGAATTACAATTATGTCTGGATGCTGCTCTGTCTCCAAAGTAGCAAAGAGAGGTAGCAAGTCCAACCACTTCATTCCACGTACTCCATGCCAGTGTACTTCCACATGTGGGAATCCAGATCTACAGCTACTCCACTGCTTTCTGCATGCACTTTCAACCAATGTATCCACAAATCTCCTAGAATTCAAACAATCTGTTTTCTGAAACACACAGCCATAGCTATCTTTTGTTCTCTCAGCAAAAAGAGTATCTGAGAAAATCTCTCCTGGCACAACACACCCACCAAACTTTCCTGACCAATCCCTTTCAGTGCTTATTCTCATTTGCATGACTTCTGAACCCAAAAATCCCCAGATGTAACTCCCGATGTCCGCGAACTACCGCCATGTCCGCGGACATATCGTAACATGAACAGCTCTTCTACCATTTCTAATACACTCTCTCTGCCATTCCCTCATTGGATGTACCTCAAAAATCACATGACCATGCACCAAACACATTCAAGACCTCTACATCTAACTGCATCATCATAGATCAGCACTGCAAATGTACTCTGAATCACTCTGAGTACAAGTGTCATATCATTGGCAAGCAGCATCCACCAGAAATACTGTACAAGTCTTCAAGATTTCTACGTGCAGCCCCATGCATATCCATATGCATGAACACAAACTTCAGGTATGCATATTTTCTGTATAGTAGATGAACACATTTTCAAACAGACTTTTACCTTGTAAAATCTGTAAAATGAATTTACTGTACTTTTTTCAATTTCCTAAAATCAACTATCACTTATAAACCTTTATACTATTTACTTTCTTTATACACACACACTCAAATCATGTGAAACTAACATTTTTTTAAATGAAATATATAGACTACATATATTCAAACAAAATTGCATGCAAACGCAATCTATGTTTAAACCTTTATAAAAATACTTACACAATTTCATATTTTTTGTTTTTATTTATTTACTTACTTAATTACTTTAAATTAGACATGACATTGAGGCGCTATTACCTAGAACAGTTTACTTACAGAAATAGTGGTATTCACTAATATATTATAAATTTCACAAGACATAGTAAAGATTTTTTTTTTGCTACAGTTAGTCATTCAATACAATTTGTTAATTAAGAACATATATGTACTGAACTGATGCAATGTATCTTATGTAAATAAATGAGTTTAATGGTTTTACAGAAGGCACTGAGGATTTCAATTAAAAAAATCAATATCTAAATTAAAAACAGTGCTATATACAAACAAAGTTACTAATTTCAAGCTTTTACAATTGCAGTGAAGACCAGTTTCCTGAAAAGAAGCAGGCAAATTCGAAGAAGAAAAAAAAACTAAGAAGTTACACGTTAATTTACAAAAAAGTAAGTAAAATATCACCATAATATTTGTCTTATTAATCAAATATACTATAACATTAATACGAGCTATTTCGGTTTCTAAAAAAAGAGATTTTGTACCATTTTGTCCAAAAATTTCCATTTCTTAAACAGCGATTTACAGCCAGAATGGCCCACAAATTTCTATTTTTGAACACACAAATTACCCAACTGAACCACTACAATTTTCATATTATAGAACAAACAACTGTTTTAATTGTATACATTAGATTTACTATTTGTACTTTTCCACACTACTAGCTTACTTTTTTTTTGTCATCTGAACCCCAGTTTAGTAACACATAAATTCAAGAATACCTATCCCTACTAGTTTTAGTTCCCAATGCACAATCACACACCATTACATACATCTTTATCATCTTACTCAAACACTCATGCACACAGCACACATACATTCCAGAACACCCCAACCCATATCTTCTTTATTTTTTTTAACAGACCCTAAAGAATGCCTACCAAAAGTCAAGTCCGTAGAAAGCAACGCAAAAGTAGAGCAAATGAAAATAAAGGTGTCCAACATAAGCATCCATCTCTAGCAGAATTTGTAAAAAAAGTTGAAACAAAACAGCTAATACAATCATTTAGTGAAACACAAGAAGTTTCAAGTACAACAACTTCGCTTCCTCTATCAAAATGTAAAACAAACCAAAAAACAATTAACAGAAAATCAGCTATCAGTACAGATAAATCTACTTCTTCAAATTTTAATATAGTGCAAAGTAAGCATACCAAGAAAAGTATTTTAGCCAAAATATACCGTCACAAAGTCCTTCAAAATCTTATAAAAACAGGAGAGAAATCAGGTTCAAAGCTTAAAACCTATCGTAGGAAATTAATCTTAGAAGCTTTGTTGGACAGTGTAATTCTTCTCAAAAGAAATGTATTTATTTTACTGTTAAACAAAATGAAACCACTAACAAAACTAATAACTAAATTACAAAAAAGACTTCTCAATAAGCGAAATATCAACAGAAAGAACTTCTTAAGTATCAGCGGAGGTGAATGGAATCACACTACAAGCACAGAACCATATTTTAAAGAAGAAGCGTACAAACAAAAGAAAACAAATACAATTGCCACACATAGCAGTGGTCGAGGTTATGAAAAAGTGAATAATACCATAATGGAACAAGAAGTACTTCTTACAAAAATATGCCCTGAAAACTTAGAATTACCCCTCCATTCAACTGAATCAGAACGTCTAGTGTACAAATGGCCATGCACGCAATGTGTAACATTCCCAAACAATGTTTCAAATCTTTACGCCAATTCCTCAATAAATATGTAAAAAGCAAAGACAAAATCAAAATTAAATTACTGCAAAATATAGATACCTGTCCAGTGCGCAAGTACACAGGACTACAAGGACATTCATTGGCCTGCATTACAGGACCTACTTGTAAAACCACTTTCCATGATATCAAAAGGATATCAACACATCATTCAACTATAAGAAATCTAGTCTATAAACTGTACTATGCTAAAAGTCCTGCTTTAGCACTAGCAAAGTTAAATAACATCCTTCTACATGGTACAGCAAAAGACCTACTTGAAGAAATTCACTATATCCAGAAAAAATATTTTGGAAGTGAAAGCCATTTACAGAATGAAATAGCTTTAAACCAATTAAGCAGCAATTCTACACATGGCAACCTTTTGCTAAACACATACAAAAAAGAAATACTAAAATTTAAAAGTACATCAGCTGAAGTACCAAACCATGTATGTGTATGTTGCCGTACAATTTTTTATAAAAGTAACACAAAAACTGTGGACCTATCATACAAAATAGAAGACAATGAAGATTCTAAATGGTTTGAATTAGCTCTCTACCTTGTAGCAGAAAACAAATATGAAATAAATGAGCCCTTAATACTTTGCAGTTATTGCACTACAAAACTTGACAACAACCAAACTCCTTCACGTTCTATCACAAATAATTTGGAATTATACCCAGTACCAAAACCTCTACAACAACTTAATTTATATGAGAGCATCATAATTCAAACAGTACACCCATTTCAAGCAATAATACGCCTTCAACCAAAAACAGCAAAATTACCTCCCTCTGAATTGGTAAAAGGCATTCGTGGAAAAGTAGTTTATTTACCATTAAATCTAAAAGAAAATGTGCATACTCTAGGAGTGCAACGTCCAATGCAGCAATCTTTAATTATATTAGTAAATGGAGTACCTACAAAAGACAAAAAAATATGGCAACAGCTGGTAGATTTATATAAAGTTAGGCAAGCCTTCCAATATCTTAAAGAGAATAATGAATATTACAAAGAAATTAATATTGAAGAAAACTTGAAAGATACAACTGAAATAATTCAAGAAACACAAGAATCTGGTTAATTTGAGCTACTAGATCCTGCTGCAATATCAAATACTTTAGACCATTATATAATTCATCCTTTGCACTGTAATGACACCGTACAAGATGTACTGGAAACTTACCAAATGCGTCAAACAAAAGGATCGCCAATCAGTATATGGGAAAAAAGTATAGAAGCACGTGCTTTTCCTCTACTCTTTCCTACTGGCAAAGGAGGAAGGTATGATGATAGGCCTATTCAAATATCAACTTCAGAATACCGCTCATTACGGATGTATTCTGAAGATCCCAGATTTAGACAAAATGTGGAATGCATATTCCACCTACTCTTTGAAAGTGAACTAGCAACTTTATGTTACAGAGTTGCACACATATTAAAATCAGGATCACACTTTCAAAATATGACAGCTACACAATTATTAGAGAAAGTGCAACAAAAGGATGAGGTTTTACAATCAAATATTACAAATCTATTAGCAAATATGCGTGGTACTAAAGAGTACTGGTTTCGACGTCATGGAGATGTACGTTGTATGATCAGAAACTTTGGCCCACCCACTTGGTTTGTTACATTACGTTGTGCAGAATATGCATGGGAAGATTTACATGATTTCCTACGCATATCAAATAAAAACAAAACAAACATAGATATTCTAACACCTGGAGAACTTTGTTCTTTGGATCCTGTTAATGTTTCAAGATATATTCACCATCGCTTCATTGCTATGCTACATTTTATTTGTAATAAAACTGTTCCTCCCCTTGGAGAAGTGCAACACTTCTTTTGGAGAAAAGAATACCAAGCCAGAGGAGCACCACATATCCACATGCTTTTATGGATTAAAGATGCTCCTAAATTTGGTCAAGACAGTGATGCCACTGTTTTACAGTTTATTGAAAAATATGTCACTTGTGAAATTCCATCAGAAGCCACAAATAGTGATCTTCGTGCACAATTTATGTGGAAAATATTGTCATCGCAAATACAAAAACAAAGGCAAATACTACACCAAATGCCGATTTGATTTCCCTAGACCAGTTACAAATACAGGTCAAGTAAACAACCTCATGTCTTCAGTTAGACATAGTGTTAAAGGTAAGTCACATAAAAATACATATTATATAAAAAGAAAAGAAGAAGAAAAATATATCAATGATTATAATGCAATCATTGCCCACTTATGGAATGCAAACATAGATGTGCAGTACATTGCAGACAATTCTACTGCAGTTGCACGATATGTCACAGCATACTTAACTAAAGCAGAAAATACAGAGCTCCAAGACCTCTGGAATGACCTGTCATCAGATAAAACAGTATCTCATAAATTATACAGCTTGGGCATAAAAATGCTCACCCATAGAGAAAGTGGATCTTATGAAGCAGCTGATCGTTTAACTGGTACTTCATTGTATGGTAAATCTGAAAATATAGTATGGCTAAGTCTTTGTCCAGCTAAATCTAGAAAAAGAGTTCTAAAATCATATGAAGATATAGAAACAATAGCCAAACATGATCCCAACAGCCAAGACATTTTAAAAAACAATTTATTGGACACATACTACCCAAACAGAAGTAATACTTTGGAAAACATGTGTCTATACCAAATAGCCCAAAACTACACATACAAAAATAATATGAAACCTGATGAAAAAAAAGGTAAATATAGAGTGACAGACTGTGAAGGCAGCTTAGTTAAACTCACTAAACCAAATTTAATTAATCATATCAAATTGTCATTGAAGACTCCTCAACATAAAGAAGTACATTACATGTCCCTGCTACAACTCTTCAAACCATGGAGAAAAGAAGAACAATTACTAGATAACTATGACTCATATGAGGATGCTTTCAGAGCAAATGAAAGCACTATAACTGATGTAAACTTTAAACAGTACAAAACAATGTTGCACAATGAAAAGCAACATGAAGAAGAACTCCAAGCCCAACTAGATAAGGATACTCCTGACAGTAGTCAACCTTCTGTAACAGGAAGCCAAGAACCACAGGGAGAACCACTAATAACAAATGAGGCAGAATTAGCTATGATTGAAGTAGAAAACACCATGTGTCAGTATGAAGATAAGGAAGACTTAACTATACTACAATCAAAACTAAACAATGAGCAAAGTAGCATTTTTCAAGAAGTAACAAAGCAAATTGCACATGGTGTAAAACATGAAAATAAAGAATGTTCCTGCCATAATTATAAACCTATACTACTGTACGTCAGTGGTGAAGCTGGTTCTGGCAAAACATTCCTAATCAAAATCATTAGTAAATTCCTTCAACAATTGACAAACAACAAACTGTCAGCTGTTGTCACTGCCCCCACAGGTTTAGCTGCCTACAACATAGGTGGTGTTACATTACACCGATTACTACTATTACCAGTAGAACACCAGAACAAATGAGACTATTACAAACTTTCTGCAGAAGCTGCAATGGAATTACGCAGAGTATTGAAACAAATGAAAATGCTACTAATAGATGAAGTGAGCATGGTCTCCAACCTGATGTTAGCTTTGATTCACCCCTCAGATTACAAGAAGTACTCAAAACAGACTATGAAGAGCTCTTTGCAGGAAAACACATTATTGTTTTTGGAGATCTGCTTCAATTAACACCAGTAAAAGGTGAACCTATTTTTAAAACATTAGGGCACAAACTCTGCCGTAAAACTGTTGGCAGCCCTGGAAATGTCAACCTTTGGCAACATTTCCAATACAGAGAATTAACAGAAAACATGCGCCAATCTGCAGATCTAACTTATGCCAACATTTTAAAAAGTTTGAAAGTTGGTATACTTTCTAAAGAAGCAGAAGCAACATTGAAAACACGGCACATTAATGCACTTTAAGGCGATAATGCATGTGCTACAGATGTTATGGAACAATTAGCCCACAAAAATGTCAATTGTATGGCCTTAATGCCAACTCTTGCAAGCTGTCTCAAATTCAATGAAATAATGTTAAGTAAAGAAATGCAACCAATAATGGAAATTAGCGCCACAGACAAACTAGATGTATATGGTATGACACTACCCATGTGTGACCAATCCACAACAAGACTAAATAATTTAGAAAAATCAATCTCAAACACAGCAGGCTTAGAAAAGATGTTAAAATTATCCTTAAATTGCAGAGTAATGCTTAAACGTAACCTTGACGTGGACCAAGGACTAGTTAATGGAGCACTGGGTACAGTTGTTGGCTTTCAAACATACCCACGTGACAACAAAATTCAGTTTGTCAATATACTCTTTGACAAACTTTCAGAAGTAAAACGGATAGGACGCTCAACAGCTAGATTCCTTCTCTTCAAAGATGTGTATGTACGCAAAGAACAATTTTCTCTAACTCTTGCATACGCAGTCACGATTCATAAATCACAAGGTCTTACCCTAGACAAAGCAATGATAGATATTGGTAACACAGTCTTTAAAGAAGGCATGAGCTACGTAGCACTATCACGCTTACGTACACTTGACGGTCTATTTCTAATCAACTTTGATGCAAGTAAAGTAAACGCTGATATTCCTTGCATTTTAGAATATAATAGACTTCGCTCACTATACACTCCCCATCTAAACACATATTTTGTTCCACAAAAACTAAAACGTTGTAAAAGAAAACTAAATCAAACAGAAATGCAACAGGACGTCACTGCAAATCCTCCAAAGAGAGTAAAAGAAACTAATACTTCATCAAGTACTACAAACAAGAAAGAATCAATTAGAGAAAGTAAACCAGGTACTTCTCTAAAGAAGGAAGACAAACTCCAAAAAAGCAGTTAGATACAGAACTACCTGGACCATTTAAATTCTCAAATATAGTTGGTGTAAGTTGCTATGCAAATGTAGCAATGAATATTCTATTTCAATTACCACCAATTGTTGACAACATTTACTTACACAGTACAGACCCATTGTGTTTGCAAATGTTAGTACTTCACAGAAATGCAGCAAACAATCCTGACAACACATATAGTGTTTTTGGAATAAGACGACAATCGGACTACTGTGCTGGAATGGTGAAATTCACTATAAACCCACAGGAAGATCCACAAGAATTTCTAATGTACTCACTACAAGTACTGGAAAACAAAAACATACCTATAAATGAAATCTTTCAGATTTCATACATGTGGAAACATACATGCACTCTCTGCAACAATGTGACACAAGAAGAAATCCCCAATGAACGCTTCATATATATATCAATACCAAATTGTGAATCCATTCCATTTCAGCAACTTGTACAAAATGCAAACCATGGTAGATTATGCTATACCTGCAATTCAGATAATCGCTCCACGTTAGTAATACAAACACATAGTAAATACATAATACTAATGCTTCTACGTTACAATGCAGATGGTACCAAAAACAACTGCAAGCTGACTGGATTCACACATGGTCAAATATCACTTGATAAGAAAACCTTCACAACAATAGGTATAATCTACCACGCAGGAGCAACAACCAATTCAGGGCACTACACTGCATATATAAAAAAGAAATGTGGATGGTTTGAATGTAATGATAGTACCATTACTCTAAAGCAGAGATTACCAGCAAATCTTACAAACGCTTATTTGATGTTCTTAAAACCAAATTTGATAAATAAACTGTATTTAAACCTTTAAGTAAATTTGTGTTAAAAAAATATAAACTGTTAGAATACTCCAAAAGCTATCTAACTGCTCAAAGATTCTACAACAACTAATCAGATAAATGAATACCACTAAATTAGACCAAAAAATACACAGTTAGAATACGCCAATTGGTATCTAACTGTCCCAAAATTATAAATTTGTGTTAAAATAATATAAACTGTTAGAATACTCCAAAAGCTATCTAACAGCTCAAAGATTCTACAACAACTAATCAGATAAATCAATACCACTAAATTAGGCCAAAAAATACACAGTTAGAATACGCCAATTGGTATCTAACTGTCCCAAAATTTAACAATATCCAAGTAGATAAATCAAAACCACTAAAATATATTAAAAAAAATAGACAGTTAGAATACGCCAATTGGTATCTAACTGCTCCAAAATTTTATAATATCAAAACAAATGAAGAATCTGTTACTGCTCCAAAAAAAATACAACAAAGCAAAGTATAAAGCATTAGCCAGAAACAACAAGTGAACACTGAAAACAAACAAACAAATAAACTGTAGCATAACAGAAAAAGGTTTTTTTTAATCCAACATGGATTTTTTTTTCTCCCACAGACCCAATGATTTTAGCAACAAATACAGAAACTGAGCAAATTGCACAGTACTCTGATTTGTACTCTACTAAATATGAGGGTCGAAAAAAAATAAAAGTATATTGCTTATACAATGTAATGTCATTACAAAATACTAATACTAACATGCTATTTTCTTTTATCACAGAAATGAAGAAGAAAAACATGGACTCCCATTACTAGACCAAACTGTAAGTATACAATAATAAGGACAACCATAGCAGCATATCACATCCATAGTATCTAATACCTTTGTTCCTTATACATTTGTTTTTCACCCAAAGTTATAAGCAAATATGAATGTGATATGCTGCGGTGGTTCTTGCCAGGGCATACAGTCTTGGGTGCATGGCCAAATGGCCATGCACCCAAGACTCTATGCCCTGGCAACAACCACCGCAGCATATCACATCCATAGAGTCAAACATTTCAACTATGATCTATGGGAAACTTTTAATGTCCGCGAACAATGTGAGTGTTCTTAGAGCACTTTGAACTTGCCAGTGACACAATAATAAGGACAACCATAGCAGCATATCACATCCATAGTATCTAATACCTTTGTTCCTTATACATTTGTTTTTCACCCAAAGTTATAAGCAAATATGAATGTGATATGCTGCGGTGGTTGTTGCCAGGGCATAGAGTCTTGGGTGCATGGCCAATTGGCCATGCACCCAAGACTCTATGCCCTGGCAACAACCACCGCAGCATATCCCATCCATAGAGTCAAACATTTGAACTATGATCTATGGGAAACTTTTCATGTCCGCAAACAATGTGAGTGTTCTTAGAACACTTTGAACTTGCCAGCGAACAATACAGACACCGTTTTCAGGACACCCTCTACGAACATTTCAGAACAACGCGATAGTTCTTAGAACACTTTCAACTTAACAACGAACAATACGGACAGCGTCCTAAGGACACCCCCTACGAACATTCCAGGACACCGGGAGTGTTCTCAAAAACGTCTTCAGAACACCCCCATTTTGTTTATTTGCGAACATTTCAGGACACCGCGGGTGTTCTTAGAACACATTCAACTTGACAGAGAACAATACGGACAGCGTCCTCAGGACACCCCCTACGAACACTCCCCGGACACCACGAGTGTTCTTAGAAGCGTCTTCAGAACACCACCATCTTGTTTGTTTGCGAACATTTGAGGACACCGCGAGTGTTCTTAGGACACATTCAACTTGACAGAGAACAATACGGACAGCGTCCTCAGGACACCCCCTACGAACACTCCCCGGACACCGCGCGTGTTCTTAGAAGCGTCTTCAGAACACCCCCATTTTGTTTATTTGCGAACATTTCAGGACACTGCAGGTGTTCTTAGAACACATTCAACTTGACAGAGAACAATACGGACAGCGTCCTCAGGACACCCCCTACGAACATTCCAGGACACCGGGAGTGTTCTTAGAAGCGTCTTCAGAACACCCCCATTTTGTTTATTTGCGAACATTTCAGGACACCGCGGGTGTTCTTAGAACACATTCAACTTGACAGAGAACAATACGGACAGCGTCCTCAGGACACCCCCTACGAACATTCCAGGACACCGGGAGTGTTCTTAGAAGCGTCTTCAGAACACCACCATCTTGTTTATTTGCGAGCATTTCAGGACACCGCGAGTGTTCTTAGGACACATTCAACTTGACAGAGAACAATACGGACAGCGTCCTCAGGACACCCCCTACGAACATTCCAGGACACCGGGAGTGTTCTTAGAAGCGTCTTCAGAACACCCCCATTTTGTTTATTTGCGAACATTTCAGGACACCGCGGGTGTTCTTAGAACACATTCAACTTCACAGAGAACAATACGGACAGCGTCCTCAGGACACCCCCTACGAACATTTCAGGACACCGGGAGTGTTCTCAAAAACATCTTCAGAACACCCCCATTTTGTTTATTTGCAAACATTTCAGGACACCGCGGGTGTTCTTAGAACACATTCAACTTGACAGAGAACAATACGGACAGCGTCCTCAGGACACCCCCTACGAACACTCCCCGGACACTGCGAGTGTTCTTAGAACAGTTTCACTTTGCTTGCGAACAAAACGGACACATATTGAGTCCTTAGAACACCCCCCATTCAGTTTATTTAGAACATTTCAGAACACCTGTGATGTCCGCAAACAAATCGAACACAAAAAGAACGTCTAACACATAAAAAACACAACTTTCATCCTATCTTATACACTCCAACCCTCCCCAAACACTCCTACACACCAACACACTCTACAAAATACACATTTTGAACAAAGTTTCACCGCGCTGTCCGCGGACGTCCGCGAATCCAAGATGGCGGGCACAACCAAAAAATATGACGCGCTTCACGCTCCACGCCGTCCAATCAGCGAACACGTTGCATGTCCGCGAACATCACGCAAGACGATTGGCCAATCAGGATCACAGATATCACTATTTTTTTTTTACCTACTTTTTGGTCATTTCAAAAAAAAGTACTGGACGGATTTTCACCAAATTTGCAAAAGCACGCTTTCGGGACCAAGCCGCTGCTCCTGGTCCAAATTTGGTGGAAATCCGTCCAGCGGTTTGGGCTGTAGGCGCGAGCAAAATTTCTTTCCCATTCAGTCTATGGGAAAAAAAAAGTTTTGGGACCCCCCCTATAACTTTGACCCCCCCTGGACGAATCCTCACCAAACTTTGCAAAAATTCAGAGTGACCCAAATACTTTTTTTGCAAAGTTTGGTGAGGATCCGTCCAGGGAGAGCGAAGTTATAAGCCGCCCAAAAAGTGCTCTTCCTTTGGAAACAGCAACTTAACCATAACTACATGGCCACTACCGTGGCCATGTAATATATGAAAGAACTATAAACATCCGTTAAGAAACATATTTTCTATAACACATACTTATGTCTGTCGTTATCAGCAGCACATGCTGGGAATGCAAATCATCGTTCAATTGCCTATGGCATAAGGCTCAACCATGACCTCAGCACAACCAAACCACTCTTATTATTCACTGCACCTACCCTGCATCCTAGATCAGTGCCCACTGTACTCTAATTATGTAACCATGGCCAGTGCTCATGGCTTTCAGCCATGGCCAGTCTACAAATCCATGGGCCATGGGCTTCTGCCATGTCGCATTCCCCAATAAGCAAATCAGAGAACACATTTGAATTTGCTGAGGGCCACCCCTGCTACGCAGACACCAAATGCATATCACTAGTTTTTCTACTTACATACTTACACAAGACATATTTCCAAAAACATGCTGTCAGGTCCTTGCTAATGCTCATCGCGCAAGTTTGTTGTAATCTAGTCCACCACTTCAGGCTGTAACCGCAAACAGAATATTTTTTCCCATTCAAACCTACAGCTTCAGTCATGCTGCATGCACCAATAAGCAAATTACAGTAAATATTTCTCCTTGCTGACGGCCAGGCCCATTGACCAGACAACAATGTAATATCACTGTGTTGTGTACTTACATTTTCACACTTTCAAAAAAATTAAACACAGGAGATATTTGCAAAAATAATGCTATAAAGTTCTTGCGGACCATCCTTGTGCATATTTGCTGCAATCCCATCCAGCACTTCAACCTGTACACACGGGCAGAATTTCTTTTCCCCATCAAACCTATCAAACCTATCCCAATTTCAAAAAACGTTACCACATAGCCGGTCCCTTGTGGCCATGCCCCCTTTAAACCCATTGCTGGTCCCTCGTGGTCATGGCCAGTAGCCAGATTGAACAGGTCATGGCCCTTGGCCATGACACGGACAATCTGGCCACTGCCCATGGCCATAGGCTATACCTCAGTCACAGAAGGTATATAACTATTTGTTGTACCTACATTGTGACACTTTTTGAAAAATAAAACACAGACACAAATCTGTTTTTTAAAAGTGTGAATATGTATGTACATATAACTTAGCCCCCACTTGACAAAATCCATTCAGACTTTGCCCAAACATTCATGGTGGGGTCTATAATCTTTCTGAAAACCTGTGTCCACATTCGTCAAACGGCAACAAAGTTATAAGCCATCTAAAAATGTTGAGATCCCATCTAATTTTGAACCCTCTTGACAAAATCCCAACAAACTTTGCAAAGACATTCATATCTAGGTCTAAAATATCTTTGCAAACTTCTGTGCAGATTCGTCAAATGGCACCACATCTATAAGCCTTTAAAATATTTTGGGGCAACCTCCCCTTTAATTTTGTTCCCTCTTGAAAAAACAGCAGCACACTTTGCAGAACAATTCAGAGTTAGGTCTAGAATGAGATTCCAAAATTCCATGCAGATTCATTGAGTGGCGCCAAAGCTAAAAGCCATCCAAAAACTGCTTTTCACCAATCCTGTAATGAAGAAATAGGCATAGATGCCCCGAACATCTCAGATTTTCCCAAACATTGCAGGACTGCCTCGGACATCCAGACTGTTTGCGGACATCAGAGTTGAAAAGCCACCTGTTTTTTGGGTCTTTTAAGGCCATAACCCATCCCATTCTCATCACCCCTCACCTCTCCACCTCTCACCCCGTAACACAACTCTGAACACATCAAACACACATGCTACCACATCATACGTGGAACAAAAACAAAGATGCTGAATAAGAAACAACAAGCCCATGCCAAAAACACACAATGTTATCAAACAAGACACACCTGAACCCCACACACACAGCTGCAGAGCATCCCACATAAACAAGGAAAAACCAACCTAAACCGCGACGATGCACATCAGCATGCAGATTATGACACCATACATCCTGAAATGAATGCAGACAGTGCCATTCCATGCCTCCCACCTTAGGCGATGTATCCCAGATATGTAGCGTTAGCACTCTATGTCCAGCAATGGCACTATGCTGCTTCTGCAACTGCCGCACATCAGCTGAGGGGGGGGGGGTAGAAGGAGTAGGTCTCCCATACCAGGGTCACCCTCTTCGGCATGGATGACACAGAGGTTTACCAAAGGTATTTCTTCCCTCTGCACATCATCTACCTTTCATTCTACTCTCCCTCTCGTTCTCTCTGCTCCTCGGATCTCTTCAGACTGACCGTTCCCCGTGCTCCCTGCGCTCAATCCCGCTTTTGCTCCTTTCATTTCCTCGCCCCTCTTCACTGGAACTTGCTCCCTCTGTCCCTTCACTCTATTACTTCTTACTCTCTATTCTGTTCCTCCTTAAAAACTCACCTGCTTCAGTACCCTGATTAATTGTTATAGCCTGTACCTGAACCATGATTTGCTCCATTGTTCTGATGTACTGTTGATCTCTTATGTAAAGCGCTTTGGATAAAGGTGCTATATAAAGGTAAAATAAAAATACAAATACAAATACAAATCATGGACTTGTTAGAGTGAGAGGGTGATTTGTACCCCACAACCACATGCTCACATTCCATCAGGGCACTTGTGCAGATCCTGGCTGCCCTGCATTTCTTCACCATTGGCTCTTTCCACAGGACTAGTGACATTGCTACAGGCATCTCCCCAGCCACGCAGTTATGAGCCGTGCACCAGGTCGTGGTATGTATCATCTCGAGCAGCCGACGCCATGCTCAGATGCCCTTGACCAAGGACGAACAAAGACAGGTGACCCAAGGGTTCTACACGGGGCACCATATCCCCCGGGTCATAGGTGCTATTGACTGCACCCATGTCGCACTATGTCCCCGGCAGGCCAATGCATACATTTTCTGGAACCGGCACCACTGGCATTCCATCAACGCACAACTGGTCTGTGATGCCAGTGGACTGTTCATGGATGTGCGCGCCAATATCCCAGGCTCAGTCCATAAGAGCCACACATTCTGGATCTCCAACTTGCGCAGTTGGAAGCTGGACACTACGGGGACTTGTGGCTGAGAGGTAAGTACTTTAACTCCCACCATGTTCCACCACACATGCAGCCACGCATCCACACACAGGCACAAAGGCACATGAACATTGCAACACATACATGCCATCACTGGGTCTGCACAAAGCCAACTAGCATGCATCCAACATGACACACGAAGGAACACCCAATGCGCACTGACACCATTCATGTCCTTCCTCATGCAGGGGATGCCCGTTATCCATTGCGCCCCTACCGTATGATGCCCTACAGGTGGCCTGCCAGTATGCAACAGGAAAGGTACACAGGGACACCAGGGATATCTTTAAGCATTCCATAAGCCTCCTGAAGTCCCGATTTGGATGTCTACAGAACTTGGGTGTGTTCTCCTGTACAGGCCCACATTGGTTGATATATGATACATGCCTGATGCATCGAGCAAAACATTGCAGTGCGCAAAGGTGTACATGCAGACCTAGTACCTAACTTCAGGCTAGAACCACAAGCCAGGTAACGGACCCGGGGGCAGCCCAGAGCAACAGCAGCACGAGTGATGGAGCGACTGGTCACAGCTTCTTTGCATAAGCAGTGACTGCACATGAGACAGTGTCTATGATGAAAGGATGACAAGCGCCAGGTACGACCTACAAACACTTAACCTACCTGAGACACCAATGTAAACAGACGTCTGACCATGCAAACACATATCAAACACGAACGCCTCCACACACAAAGGTGCGTAGTGCACAAAAAAGCAATGGAAAGATACACACAACCATTCTGGCACGCCAGTACTGCACATCCCCAAAAACCCACAAGGCATGATCATGGAGTAAGCAGGGATGAACAGCAACTCCATTGCACACAGCAGCACTTAAACCACCATGTACCCCTCAGCACAACCGGATCCAGCATCGGTGTCGACACATACACCCACACCACCACACATGCCGCCTACATGACATGTCACTCATCTGCATGCCTTACCCACAACAATGACCAATAGCATACTACACATCATGACACAACTACAGTCCAGTCCAACAGAGTCCAAGCACTGCCCTGCGCCATCACTAATACGTCACACTTGAGGACCAACACAACCACATTGGCTTACTTGACCAGCCGTGCACAAAGCAGAGAATATGCCACCCAGAACATCTGTCAGCCACCCATTGTCCAGAAGCAGGCAATGGCAAGAAAGCACTACACAACACTCACTCACAAGACACTTACAGAGAAGGGGCAGAGGTACACTGGGGCACATCAGAGAGCGCACATGGGGAAAAATGCCTTGCCATATTGCATGGATGTGGTGTCATTATGCACACCCGGAACCTCACCCGCAATGACATCACATGCAGGCATAGACAACTATTGTTGCACAGGACACCTCGTTCATTCTGGTCAAGTCTCAAAGTACCCCCATGTAGTGAGAAAAGCAGACATCCAACTACCCACAATTGCACACAGAACAACTGCAACACTGTGTGACTGCACCTTGGGATGCACAGATGATGGCTCATGTCCTGGTGAAGTGATAACAAGCACCCAAGGAGATGCACTGCTCCCACCAAGTACAAAGTCGGAAGGCAGACACAACATCATCAATGAAATGGTGGTAGGGGAACACGGGTGAGCCCAGTGTCAATTCCAAAAGCGACATCACCAAGAAACAGCCAGGGAATGCACTGCTGACACGTCAATAAGTATTTTGATGATTCACTGTGTTTTGTAGTTCTTCCAAGGTGGAGACTTTCCCTCTGAGGCTAAGAATGTGAGCCTACTACGCGATATCCTCCCTAGGGGTATAGGCAAGCAAAACCTTTCTGGGAGAGACTCCCCTCTTGGGGACAAGGACTCCCATTCCGGTGAGGAACTCCCTGCCCAATTCACTCAACTCAACAACCAAAGATAGTGAACTCCATAAGCCTCCTGAAGTCCCGATTTGGATGTCTACATAACCTGGGTGTGTTCTCCTGTACAGGCCCACATTGGTTGATATATGAGACATGCCTGATGCATCGAGCAAAACATTGCAGTGCACAAAGGTGTACATGCAGACCTAGTACCTAACTTCAGGCTAGAACCACAAGCCAGGTAACGGACCCGGGGGCAGCCCAGAGCAACAGCAGCACGAGTGATGGAGCGACTGGTCACAGCTTCTTTGCATAAGCAGTGACTGCACATGAGACAGTGTCTATGATGAAAGGATGACAAGCGCCAGGTACGACCTACAAACACTTAACCTACCTGAGACACCAATGTAAACAGACGTCTGACCATGCAAACACATATCAAACACGAACGCCTCCACACACAAAGGTGCGTAGTGCACAAAAAAGCAATGGAAAGATACACACAACCATTCTGGCACGCCAGTACTGCACATCCCCAAAAACCCACAAGGCATGATCATGGAGTAAGCAGGGATGAACAGCAACTCCATTGCACACAGCAGCACTTAAACCACCATGTACCCCTCAGCACAACCGGATCCAGCATCGGTGTCGACACATACACCCACACCACCACACATGCCGCCTACATGACATGTCACTCATCTGCATGCCTTACCCACAACAATGACCAATAGCATACTACACATCATGACACAACTACAGTCCAGTCCAACAGAGTCCAAGCACTGCCCTGCGCCATCACTAATACGTCACACTTGAGGACCAACACAACCACATTGGCTTACTTGACCAGCCGTGCACAAAGCAGAGAATATGCCACCCAGAACATCTGTCAGCCACCCATTGTCCAGAAGCAGGCAATGGCAAGAAAGCACTACACAACACTCACTCACAAGACACTTACAGAGAAGGGGCAGAGGTACACTGGGGCACATCAGAGAGCGCACATGGGGAAAAATGCCTTGCTATATTGCATGGATGTGGTGTCATTATGCACACCCGGAACCTCACCCGCAATGACATCACATGCAGGCATAGACAACTATTGTTGCACAGGACACCTCGTTCATTCTGGTCAAGTCTCAAAGTACCCCCATGTAGTGAGAAAAGCAGACATCCAACTACCCACAATTGCACACAGAACAACTGCAACACTGTGTGACTGCACCTTCGGATGCACAGATGATGGCTCATGTCCTGGTGAAGTGATAACAAGCACCCAAGGAGATGCACTGCTCCCACCAAGTACAAAGTCGGAAGGCAGACACAACATCATCAATGAAATGGTGGTAGGGGAACATGGGTGAGCCCAGTGTCAATTCCAAAAGCGACATCACCAAGAAACAGCCAGGGAATGCACTGCTGACACGTCAATAAGTATTTTGATGATTCACTGTGTTTTGTACTTCTTCCAAGGTGGAGACTTTCCCTCTGAGGCTAAGAATGTGAGCCTACTACGCGATATCCTCCCTAGGGGTATAGGCAAGCAAAACCTTTCTGGGAGAGACTCCCCTCTTGGGGACAAGGACTCCCATTCCGGTGAGGAACTCCCTGCCCAATTCACTCAACTCAACAACCAAAGATAGTGAACTCTTGTGGAAAAAAACAGTGCAGCGTCATAAGGTTCAAAGCTGTGGCAGCAAAGCGAGAGGATAGGAAGAGAAGGTGTGGTTTCATGTGTGGTAACCTACGCAGTGAGGAAACCTGGATATTGTGGTGCCTGAATCGCATCAGGAAACAACAAAATTCTGGAGAGCTGAACGAACGTGTGCAGGTCTCTGGGAAAAGACATCCAGACCTGACGACCATGAAGAGAGTACTGGGAAATGCTTTTCAGAGAGCAAAGCCGTGCACAAAGCTACACTGTGGAGGGTGTTGGAGAGACAGCTAAAGTTGCCATCCTGACCCACAGAGAAGACCCCAAGAGGCAAACTACCGACCCAGTGACACAATCCCAACATCACAAAGTTAAAAGGAAGAACGGGAGATCAGGGCAGGGTAGCGAGTATAACAAATACTATACTCGTACTCATCTCAGTAAGACGCAAAGTAACCAGAACAGTGAGAAACATCATTGGGTCAATCATACTTGTAGCAGTGAGATGCAAAGTAACCAGAAGAGTGAGCGTAATTACTGAGTTCATCATTCTATTCACAGTGAGAAGCAGAGTAAGAAAAAGAGAGAGAATCCTCACTGGGTTCATCATACTTGTCCAAGTGAAAAGCCAAGTGATAAGAGGATTGGGAACTCTGAGAAGAATAAGATTGCTCATAGTACTCAAGATACAAGTTCGATGACAGATAAAGAAAGACTTTCACGTTAATGTGATAAAGTCTGAGAGAAAAAAGATCTAGGAAAAGAAACACCTTTAAAGAGGATTTTGAGAAGACAAGAGAAGAGAGCCCAAGAGAATTGGAAGAATCCCCAATGGAATTAAACAAACTGATACAAGTGATAGCCAAGAATTATCTAAAAAGTCTGTATTAATGGAAACATGCTGAGAAAGCAGCCCCAGGAGAAGGGAGTAATTCTACTGGACTTTAGTGGTTTTGTATCAGTGGTAGGGTCAGAGTAGATAAGATTTGGACGAAGGTCAGACGTGTTTTTGGGCTTCACAACCTACCGACAAGCACCCAATTCCTTTTGTTAGATAGGGAAAACCATAGTTTATGGAAGAAGAGGCAGTTTTCATATTATTTAAATAAAACTAACTTGAGAATGGAAACATCAGGTCTGGCTCCTTCTTCTGACCCTCCACAGTATCAGCATATGCAAGCACAGAGAGCACACAACTCATGGTGACACTACAGTGCTGGCATCAAGGACACTGATAGTGAGGGCTGGTAGTGAACTGTAAATGCTGATGCACACTGCATGCCTGCACCACTGGGCATGAGAGATCAGGGGGAGTGGGGACTATTTGGAACAACAGTTGACACACCAGAAAGGCCCAACCACACTTTGACAACTATGCCACTTCACCCACATAAGGGTGTACAGCACCACACCCACCCATTGCAGGAAAAACCTTTCCCCAGGTGTGAGCATCCAACATCCCTCCAACCAACATGACAGCCCACGCCCAACACAACACAAGTGTGAACATCAATGACCCTTGCTTACCTAATGTAGGACAACACCCCAGACAACCTGTCATAAAGCACCACGACACATTAACTAGTAGATTGCAACAGGACCCCTGCATGAACCCCAAGGTATGGCTTATCTCCCCACAAATCTGCTTGCACCCACCACCCCTGCATAGACAGACCGCATGCATGTGAGAGAAGCTGCAAATAGGCACGTTTGTGCAAGAGTACCAGCATGAACAGCAACCACCATGTACGACATGCAGACATGTTCATGGTGCCATGGGCGTCTGCACACTTTATTGCAAATCATGCAGATCGCGTCACAGAGGCAGAATGAGTGTGCAGTGTGATGAATCCAGCGGAGTCCTCACAAAAACCCCAAACCCTATCTAAAGTCTCCCCACAGGTGGCCAGGAAAAGGACCCCTCCTGATCCTGACCCTTGAGACGGTATTAGCCGGGCAGATCACCTGTGAGGGGAAGGGCCCCAGGGGAACAGGAGGACTTTGTGGGATAAGACACTGTATTTGTCGTCCTCAAGGGGTGGATATCATTAATACCAGAATGTGTAATGGCTTGCTATCAGAGGGTGCTTTTATTTTCTCAAGCTAACTGTCAGAATGTAGATGAAGACAATCATAGCCAGTCATGTATTGGGAGTAAGAGAAACTCCTTTAAGGTCACTGACACGCATAGATATGAAAACCCTTATGAATCCAAGAGAAATAATAAAGAGGAGCTTTTAGAAGCTACCAATTTCAACCCTGAAAAACACAATTATTCTGTAAAGCCAAACACTGAATTCACTTGTTCTAATACTCCTTTAGGTAATATGTATAAGGAGGGAGGTCAACTTTATGATGATCATTTTTTTGACAAAGCTGAGTTTTACATTGTGGGCTTCAAGTCCCACAATTCCCAGAGTACTGGGACGAAGAAGAGGACTGCAGAGGCACAAGACTGCAAGTCGCAGCCTATTAGGAATAATTACCTGCATATGAGGGAGACTGGGAGGCATAAAAGCCCCCCTCAGGTGCAGACCCTTAAGAAAAGCAGTAGCAGAGGGTGGAGTAATTTTGACACCTCCACGGGGCAGCAAAAAGTAGAAGCAAGCCGAGACGCCAGGACTACTGTGGTGTGTAAAGCAGATGCTGGTCCTGAAAGGGTCTCTAATGCTCGAATCCTTGACTGCAGAGGTTGAGCAGCAGAAAGCACACCATTTAATAGTTTGCCCCATAGTCAGACAAGTGCCGTTGGCAGGCAAGCTCCAGAGAGCTGTGGGAGCCAGGAGTGCTCTGCTGTTGACAGACGCAGGTCACGGAAAGCCATGAAGGAGAGGTTGCCAGGCTGAGCGGGAAACCAGAAGCAGAGGACCTGAAGGCATCGAACGGACGCACACACCAGACCCGATAGGTTCACTGTTAGATTGTGACACCGTAGGCGCTCCATAACCGCCCGTTGGGCAAGTCCAAGGGCCTTACCTCAAAAATAACATATACAAAGTAAAAGTGTAGAAGAGGAAAGGTTTTGAGTACTGAACTAATGTAAAGCAGGTGAATCCTTCTGTAGCTGATTTAAAAAGGAGCAGAAGGAGGAATAATAACCTAAGTATCAGAGCAGTAGGGTGTGATTAAAACATTGTGGTTTATATTAAAAGCCAACAACAAGAGAGGGCAAACACCCAAGAAGAAAATACAAACCACTATTGGCAAAGCGAAAAGAGAAACATACCAAAGCAATTTATAAAGAACCAGTATTGCTAAAGCCAAAAGAAGGCAATTCAAAGTGTTAGTGTTTGTAAAGACTATTGTGCATAAGTAAAGGAAGTCATAAGAGGAATGGCTTAAACCCACATTTGCAGAGCCAAAGAAGTGTGGAAGTAAGACAGAATCATTATCAGCATTGCGAAAGGGGAGAAACAAGAGTGGCAGGAAAGCCACCCTTCTGACATAAGGCATTCAGGAGGAGTGAAGCTTAACCTGCATTATGTGGAACAATCACAAAGGTGTACCAACCAGCACCAATGTTTTTTCTGTTGTCCCAGACTTAATACCTGAATTTAACGTTGTGGAGCAGGGGTAGGAAGAAAGAAGCGTGGCAGGAAGGCTGCCCTTCTGACACAAGGTATTCAGAAGGTTTGGAGCATAACCTGTATTAAATATATCAATCACAAATGTGTAACAAACAGCTCCCGTGTGGGTCTTGTATCCATTGAAGAAATTCTTAAACTTAATGTTGTGGAGCAAAAGCCATTGCTAGCCTATTTGACGACACCCCTTACCACAAAAGTACTTGCCATTAGTAGTTTATTCTGGCCTGGCAGGAGAGTGCACCAGGTCAGAGATCTTTGTAGCATTTTGTTCTGTTATGGCAGGAGATAATACCAGAACAGAGAACGTTGCAATAGTAGGCCTGCAGGTGAGTAGACCAGGTGGAAGCAAATGAAGTACTGTGGTGTGGTTAAAATTCTTGTGGAAGTTGAATAATCACTAAAGTGTTGTTTGTGGATTAAAGCAGAATCATCCTGACAAATTAATATCACTGAAGCAAGTGTTTTGTGAACTGCTGCAGAATTATTTAATTTTGTCAAACAAGTGGTTTTGTGAATTGGTGCAGAAATATCCTGACAAAGATCTTTTTGATGAAACCAATGAAGAAAGGAAATATTCGTTACTGATGAAAAGAAGTTGTTTCAAGATCTTTGTCGCAGGTAGAAAAGAGGAAAACTTTGTTCAAGTGGGAACTTTGTGCTATCAAGTTGGAACACAAAAAAAGAACTGAAGTGGAAATTTTGTTATGAGACAGGATTTCCTTAACCTTTTGGGACTGCTTCAATCTGCAGAAGGGGAATTCATCCAGATTATAAGGAGAAACAGTTGTCATGATGTGAACTTAACTGTCACATTTGTTGCTTTTGTATTGCCATATATTACCTTGTTAAGTTGATGTATGTATAAGTGTGAGGGACAGAAACCTTTTGTTAGAGTGTTTCCTTTAGTTGATTTTAGGCAGAGAAATCCAGGTTAGGGATAGTGAGGTATTTATCCAGTTAATAAAACTGTATCTTTTGGAAAACCTTCACATTTCTGATCCCGCACAGTTGGTCACCATGCATAACATAACAGGTATATTTATAGAGCGCATGTTTACCACCAAAAGGGCCTCTTGTCGCTATTGACAGATAACAGAAGTATATTGTCACCTAACTTAATGGTACTCATTTTATCAACCTCAGAAGGATGAATGGCTGTGTGGACCTACCGGGATTTGAACCTGTGACCATAACGTCAAACACAAGCCTCTATAGTATATGCATTAGTCTACTGGGCCACAGACCCAGCATTGGTTGATTGATTGATTTATTGATTGATTATTTATTATGTGCTTGCACTCAAGTGTTTCAAAGCACAACCATGCATGGGAGGGGAAGACATAGGGAAGAAAAGACAAACGATCTTACTAGGCTTGGTTCATTCAGATTATGCAGGTGAACAGAAAAGGAAGTGCTTGGGTGGGCAATAGGGACAAGTGCGCCCAGTCCTGTCAGGGTTAAGTGCAGAACAATACCACTCTCCTGGGTCCTAACCGAAGTGCAGTAGTACCAAAGCAAGTGCAAGCCCCCGGGCCAAGTGCAGTGACTGACGAGTACAGCTTGGGACCTGTGAGCCTCTGAAGGTACACCAGGCAGCCAGTCAGCGAAAGTGAGCAGAAGTAGAGGAGAGCGAGCAAGAGAGCAGAAAGAGGTGGTTAGCAGGTGAGAAGGAGAGAGAAGGAGGAGGCAAAGAGGAAAGTCTTGAAGCGTTTCTGGAATTTAAGGAGATTCGGCAGAGAGAAGCAGGGAGGCTGTTCCAGAGGGAGGCACCTGCAGAGCATAAAGATCTCCCACAAGTCTCTGCTTGAAGAAGCGGCTCACACACAGAGAGATGGAGGAAAACGAGCAGAGGGCTCAGGAAGGTGAGTATTTAGGAAGAGAGTGTTGCCGATAGAAAGCCTTGTGGACAATGCAAAGGGTCTTGAACGTGATCCTTGCTGCCATGGGGAGCCAGTGAAGGGATTTCAGTGCCGGATAGATGTGGTCCCTGGGCTTGAGGCCAAGGATAAGTCTTGCGGTTCTGTTCTGGATGAGTTGAAGAAGACAGAGGGTAGAAGAGCGCAGGTTGAGAAAGAGGCTGTTGCAGTAGTCCAGCCTAGAGAGGACCAGGGCTCTGGAGATGGTGAGCATCTGGGGGAAGGTGAGAAAATGTAGAATATCTCTGGGAAGGTGCAGTTGGTAGTTGAACCTTGTAGAGATGTCCTTGATGTGAGATGAGAAGGAGAGAGTGGAGTCGAAGATGAGTGTCAGGTTTTTTGCCTCGTTGGTAGGTGGAGGCACAGGGCCAAAGGACTCTGGCCAGAGAGAAAGTGGGAAGGCGGGAGCAGGGTGTAACGCTTACCTGGCTCCCACAGCGGCGTCGATCTGAACTGGACAGCTACGGTCTCCACCAATGTGACGCGTAGTGCCGAGATGACGGACTGGACTGGCCCACCTAGCTTCGTTTGCTTGGCCCGTAGGAGTATTTGTCTGCAAATGGAGGAAGGGAATTAACCCCCCGCCCCCAATGTTCTCCCCACTGATCACCTTTAATGTCCCCTCTTATAGTCTCACCTGATGATTTGGAAAGATGAGCTCTCCATCCTGCATTGAGCGCAGGGACGCGTATAGATAACCAGTTGCTTCACTGGTTCGAAGGAATTGGTGAGTTCCAGAACAATATTGACTCTGAGATTTCCGGCAAGACGCCGTAAGTATATAGTTTGTAAGAGTTCAAATGTCTGACTTTCACTCTTGTCCGATTCCTTGCAGGTTGCAGCTTGACCCTAGCGAAGAGTTCCTCGTGGCAACCGGTAACATTCAGGTAAGGATTTGTATTATCCAACACAGTTCGATAAAATAATGTCAGTATGTAACCTGTTGCTTTCTCCCTTATTCAGGCGCTGAGAGAAAGTATGAAGTCTCGGGGAATAATGCCTCCGGCGGTAAAATTAGGTAAATCTATTGTGGTGAGGAGGTTTCCCCTTGTTTGTCCCTTTGTTTCACTTTGCTGTTCTTTTGTTCCCCTTAGGGGCCGTGGTACAGCGAAGATGCAGTGGAGGCTGCGCCGACCCAAGAAGAGGAATAGTACCCCCGGTGGTAAAATCAGGTAAGTCTATGGGGGGGTAACTAATATTGCCTCTGTTTATTCCCTTGGCTCACCTTGCTGTTCTTGTGTTTCCCTTAGGTGCCGGAGTGCGACGGGAACATGCAGAAGGATGCAGTGGATAGTGAAGATGCTGCGAAGGCCGGTGAGTTCAGTGCGGCGCTCCAGCAGGCGAGGCGACGCGCATTAAATAACTTCTTTCTTCCAGCTCGAAGGCGCGGTGGATCGGGAATTCAGGTAAGGATCAAAGGTATTGCCCTTGTTCTAACCTTTTCTCCTTCTTTCTCCCTTTTTCTAGGAGCTCCAGACTCGAGGCGGGCGTGGCAGAAGACTGGATGCAGACTTGCAGGCACGGTGAGCGTTATGCTGCTGGATGCAGAATAACGCGAAGCGTGTGCTGCTCTTCGGGCGTGGTTTAAATAGCCTCCAAAGTAGTCCCAGGTAGGTATTCCTCCCCGACCCCATCCGAGTAAAAAATAGTCCCAAGGTTTAGTAGTCCCTTCCAAGCCTCTTTTGGCTTGGAGCTCTTGCAGCATGGTCTGCATCAGGTAAGTTTGCAGCATGGTCTGCATCAGGTAAGTTTTAATCTATGAGCCTGGCACCTATGGCGCCAGGACTGACTCTCCATATGAGCCTGGAGCCATAGACGCCAGGACTGCACCCAAATGGCCCCTAGCAGGGGTTGTTGGGCTTGCTTGGAATAACTTGATGCCTGCTTCCGGGGCTGCTGGACTTGATCTGGATCCCCGGGGGCAGGCATCATGACACAGGGGTCCGATGAGGACAATCTCGGTCTTGCTGGTATTGAGGTAGAGGTCATTTGCAGCACACCACGACTGAATTGCGGACAGACAGACAGGTATGAGTGAGGAAGAGGCATAGGTCGAGGGTAGCCTGAAGGAGAGCTGCATGTCGTCCGTGTAACACTGAAAGTTGGAGATAAAGGTGGCTATCATATGGGCCATTGAAAAACCGGGGAATAGGTTAGATCCCTGTGGGAGACCGCAAGTAGAGAGAGTGATAAGGGAGAAGAAAGACCTCAATTCCACCTGAGATGGGCGGTTGGAGAGAAAGGAGATAAGCCACGCCACGGCCTGATCAGTGATTCCCAAGGTACCATGGAGACGTGCAATCAGGGTGTTGTGGTTCACCGTATTGAAGACAGAGAAGAGGTCAAATAGAATGAAGACAGAGGGAGAGTTAGAATCACGATTTGAGAGCAGATCTTCACGGGTGTTCAGAAGAGCAGTTTACGTGCCTTTGGATGCTCTAAAGCCAGACTGGTGGTCATGGAAGCAGCCAACAAATTCAGTGTGGAGGGTAAACTGGGAAATAGCCAGCTTCTCAAGGAGTGTGCCCATGAAAGGAGTGATAGAGATCAGGCGATAGTTTGCCGGAATGGAAGGGTCAGCAGAAGGTTTTTTGAGGAGAGGGTGTACAAGGGAGTGCTTAAGAGCAGCGGGGAAAACCTCAGTGGTGAATGAGAGGTGCAGAGGTCAGCCAAAGCTCGGCTGATAGAGTCAATGTTGTCCTTGATAGATTTGGAGGGACAATGGTCCATTTGTGTGTAAGAGGCTTTCAAAAACTGGACTTGTCTAGTGATCTCCTCAGGTGTGACAGGGGAGAGAGAAGAGAGAAGGGGAGAGGTGAAGGTGGCCAACGGTAGTACAAAAAATGTTGGTGTATGAGGTGGTGTGGAAGAGAAATAGGATAGGATGTGCTGTGTTTTTGAGGTGAAGTGTGCAGCCAGGGCCGAGAAAAGGGCCTGGGTGGGTGCAATGGTGGAGGAGGCTGTGGCAGAGTTGGCTAGTTCCTTGCAGATTTTGAAAAATGAGGCTGTGTTATTGGATGCCGAGGTGATGCAGGCTTGAATAACAACTCTTTTCTTGGAGCAGATGCAGAGTCTATATTGCCTTTGAAGAAGGCAGCAGGCCAGTTTGTCAGAGGGTGCGCCTGCGGAATCCCATTTCTGTTTGGCTGCCTTTCACTTGCGTTTAAGGGCAGGCAGTTCAGAGTTGTACCAAGAGTTCCACTTTTTGGTAGGCTTCAGTCGTACCCTCAGGACAGGGGCAAGAATATCAAGAGTGTTGGAAATGAGAGGTTAACGTTAGAAAGGGCTGTGTCAGGGTGAGAGTCAGCCACAGGAGTGGAAAGAGCACAGTAAGGAGAGGCAAAGGCAGCTACTGACACTCTTTTCATGGGTCAGATGAACTTGTAGATGGGAGGCAGTGCCGGGCTTACCGATGCAAGATGATAAGAGAGCTTCAAGTGAGAAGAGAGGAGAAAGTGATCCGTCCAGGAGAGAGAAGTGGTGAGAGGGATAGATAGAGGAATGTCAGTTGAGATGAGAGCATTCAAGGTGTGGCCAGCGCTGTGCGTTGGGCCAGAGGGTAAAATGGCAAGAGAGAGAGAGTCGCAAAGGTTGCAGAAAGGTCCTGAGGAATCAGGTGAGTCGAGATGGATGTTGTGATCACCCTTTAGGATGAGTTTAGAAGAGGAGGAAAGAAGAGAGGATGCCAGGTCAGCCCATTCTGAAAGGAAGAGGGAGGGCTGGCCAGGTGGCTGATAGAAGGTGGCCATCAGGAGTGATGAGCTAGGAGAGAGAGAGAGCCTGCAGACCAGGCACTCAAAGGATGACTAGGTCGAGTGGGAATGATAGACACAGGGATCCACTCTGGGAACATCAATGCTACTCCTCCAACTGGTCTGTTTGGTCTAGGCAAGGAGAGTATCTTGTAGCCTTCTGGGAGAAGTGTGTCACAACTTGTGACAGGTTTCAGTAAGGGCATGAACATCAAGATCCAGGAGATCAAGGAGGTTGCAGATGTCAGAGGAGTGTATGACAGCTGAGCAAGTGTTAAGTGTGGCAATTTGGAGCAGATTGCCATCAGTGAAAGACTTATGGGGGAGCAGGGGACATTAGTCCCCCCCCCATTAGTGTCAAGAGTGCCTGAGGGACAAAAGAGGAAGGGGGCCGAGCAGCCAGGGCCAGCAAGGGAGCCGGGTTCATAGTGGTTGAGAAGGGAGCCAGTGCAGGAGGGGCCGCAGGGGGCAAGGGAGCCCCAGGTACAATGTTAGTGGATGGCAGGTTCACCAGAAATAAAGAGGCTGACGGGGTTGTCAATGTGGGAGGAGGTGGCAAGGAGGCTGTGGGGATGGTAGAAGGGTGGTTGGGAGGCAGCAAGGTAGCCAGGGTGGGCACAGCTGGCACGGAAGACAGGGATGCCGAAGGAGCTGGTGCAGAAGGAGGAGGGAGGTTGATAATGCGGGGTGGAGCCTATAAAGCAGTAGGAGGTTAGGTTGAGGACACTGTGCCATGGTGGCACATTGCGGTAGACAATGATGATGACCCTGGAGGTGGAGAAGAGGGCAAGAAGGACCTCCCAGCGGGTGCCATCATTGATGGGTAAGGAAGAGAAAGGAGAGAGAAGAGCGATCATAAGGAGAGTCCATAGGTTGGGTGAGGGAACGACAAAGAGGATGTCAGTGACAGTCTCTCTGGCAGAGGAAGTGACATAGGTGTCTGCAATTGGAAGGCCTGCGTTAGAGCCCAGCATGTCCTTCTTGAGTTTAGTAAGGGGTGAAGGATAAGAGGTAGAGAAGCATTTTGAGAAGATAGGAGGGATACAGAGTGCCATAGCAAAATGCAGAGAGTGAGGTACACTTAACCAGGCTGAGGCCACAGACTGAGCCCCGAGGCTTGCGAGCTACCGGCGCATTATAAATATTAAATAAAAAAAATAAAAAAGAGGTGCAGGGAGAGCAGTAGGTAGGAGGGTGTGGGGTATACAGGGCACAAGTCTGGGATAGAAACACTGGGAGCTGGGTAGGAGGTAATATGCACAGAGATAGAATGGGAACTGAGGAAGCGTGAGGGAACAGGTAGCAGACTAGACAGAGTGTACAAAGGGGGGTGACTTGTCAATACATTCTCATGAATAGCACGTTGTGCATGCAGCTAAAATCAAGTTTAAACAGCAGCAAGACAATCAAGATGTGCACACAGCTAAAAACGAATTTAAACAGCAGCAAGACAATCAAGATGTGCAAGACAATCAAGATGTGCAAACAGCTAAAAAACAATTTTCTTAAATAAAATGTAGGTCACAGGTATATAAACAGGATAGTACAGGGGAGTAGCAATGGAGGTAGAAGTCCAAGAAGACGTGGGTGTTAAGGTTTGGTGTGTTTGTAATAAAAGAGAGAAGAAAAAGTGTCTTCTGAGCGTAGGTAATATAGATTGTCAGGAAAGGCTCAAAGTCCAGAGGATGATGCAGGCAGAATAGAAATGGTCCACACTTATGTGATTGCTGAGGGGTGATCACATAGCCAAAGACCACCATGATAGGGTCTCCAGCATCGAGGTGCATGATGAGGGGTTGGGAAAGTGGGGGGGCACAACTCCCAGCCAGGCCCGGACAGGAACAGACAGAAACCTTTGGAGGCAGGTCGGCTTCACCTGTCGGCTCTCCTGATTGGGCCTAAGAGTCACAAAGGTTCCAATCACAGCACAGTGTCTGGGAATCAAAGGCAAGCCCTCCTGGGCCTGCTGAAGGCAGTGGCCATGATGGCAGGTGTGTCCTTCATGGGGGATACATGGAGGTTGGAAGCTCACCGGCAAATGCGGCAGTGAAGTAGTGCTGATGCAAGCGCAAATTAAATGAAACTTCTTTTCTTGGATTGTCGCCTTTACAGGTGGATGAAATAACGCTAATGCACATGCTGTGCAGCGTTATGCTACAAAGTCCAG
Organism: Ambystoma mexicanum; assembly: GCF_040938575.1. Taxonomy (NCBI): domain Eukaryota; kingdom Metazoa; phylum Chordata; class Amphibia; order Caudata; family Ambystomatidae; genus Ambystoma; species Ambystoma mexicanum. Next base: position 1,035,244,781 of record NC_090933.1, on the reverse strand, counting down.
ATGCCTCACGGGGCTTACCTTGATGCTCCTGGGGGGTGAAGGCCCCAATGTCCGGTGAGGTGGAGGGAAGACCCCTGGTGTTGCAGGGCCATCTGCTACTGGAGAAGGAGGCAGAGCAGGCAGCAGTCAGGGCCTTAGGAGTGGGGCCTTTGGAGACAGCCCAGCTTCTCCAGTCAGCTTGCTTTATTGGGCCCAAGAGCCACAGAGGGCCCAGTCACAGGGAAGTGTCTATGAAGCAAAGGCAAGCCCTCCTTGGCTTGCTCAAGGTGGCGGCCATGATGGCAAGGGTGTCCCTCACTGCTGCTGGAGGGCGAAGGCCCCAATGTCTGGATTGGTGGAGGGGAGACGCCTTGAATTGCAGGGCCAGCTGCTGCTGAAGAAGGCATAGCACTGCATGTGGGCAAATCAGTCCATACATATCACTGTGCATTGTCAACAAGTCGCAAAACGGCAGGTGAATGGCTGTCACTTCTGAGAAAAATCAATTTTCTGGGACAAATATTCTGCAACAGCGACAGACTGCAACAATGCATCTAGGGAGAGGAAATACACAGTCAGAAGACAAAATGGGACACGAGACCCCATCCCTTGCCACTGCTTGCAGCAAAACAGATGCAAGGAGCCATGCTAGTAAAGAATTGTTCTTACATCAGATGTAGAGGATCCAAAGGATAGACTTGTGTCGGCATCCTTGCCCTGTGGATGGGTCCCACACTGGCCCTGCAACATATACAGCCATATTTTGATGCAAGGGCACACAATGCACACAATTGTTCATCGTGAGACACACGGGTACATGCATACTCGCAATGTACCCACTGTGAGAAACTTGAAGGTGTCTCCCTAGCTAGTCCTCAGGGATCTGTCATCCAGGTGGCCAGGACACGGGCATCGGTATTGGATCCAGTTCCTGGGGGTGGGCTAGTGAGGGAGGATCACCTGCATGGGGGGGTTCCTTGGGGAATGGGATTGGAGCGAGACGCAGTATCCCCCTTCTTCTTTCCACACCTTTTCCCCATCCTACCATGTAGAATATTCCAAAACAATTCCCCCACCCTTTTTCCACACAAACTCTTCCGCACAACACGAAAGACAACAGACTAACACCAGAGCCATTTACCTGACATGTCCAGATGCCAGGGTCAGGCAAAGCCAGGTAATAGACCAGAATCACACACACCTGACGGCTCCTTCCCTTCCCCACAGGGATACAAGGTGGAGCACAAGAGCACAATACCATCAAGGCCGACCGCACAACGTAAGAGCTAACTCAGCACAGCAGTTCAAGAGGAGGAGAAAGACAGCACAGATAGAGAGGGTGACAAGGAGAGAGTTGACCTTGCCCTTTCCGACCAAGGCTCATGGAACCTCCACAAAGGGTATGATAAGTCTGCAAACAATAGCCAACGTGTGTTGCAGCAGATGTCAACGGTACACAAGACCGTCCTCTGCTGATTACCAAGCCGGGAAGAGACGCTTGTCTCTGTGGTACCAACCTTAACTTCAAAGAGGAAGAAAGCCAAGCAGTTCATCACAGCCGGTGAGTTGAGGGGAGTGTTGATAAGAAACCAAACTGTGTTGAACGAAAAGTAGCCAAAGGCTAAATTGAAATTTGAAAAGCATGCAATATTAATGATGAAGAAGGGGGGAAACTAGCGACAGAGGAGACCAGCACCACATGGGTGCTCACTCAGGAAACTCTGGCCGATTACCCAACAGTAAAGACTACCATAACCAGAAAGCCTTGGGAACAGACAACGAAAGGTCAAAATGGTCATACAGGGGTCCTGTAAAATCCTATTTACCATCGAAAGTCTTTGACAGGCAGATAATTGCAAAAGCTAAGGGAAGTGAATCCCGCATGGTAAAAATTAGTACATAAACTGTATATCGGAAAAGCCAGCAAGAGTGAACCCGGCAGAGGGAAACGGACAACGAGGAGTAAAGCCTGAAAGCCTGTTTAAAAAGACATTAAGATTTGTGAAAGAAAGAAGTATTGCAAGACAAGGCCAAGGGAAGTGCCCCCTTTGTCAATTGGAATCTGAGCCTGGCCTAGGGAGATCTAGGTGTGGAAAGCTATCACCCTAAGTTCACTAAGAAGGGAACTGTCTTGTGAATTTGTTCAATACAATTTCTGAGCGATCTGCACCCAGAGGAAGCAGGGCCCAGAGGTGAACAGAACTTTTGTGTTTGTTTGTTGAGTGCATCAGGCCTCGAAGGCGAGAGACTTTTATTGAAAAGAGACTTAACCATCAAAGAACATGATAGCTGATACAGAAGAGTCAGCTCTTTCTGGGAAGGCTCGAGTGTGTGCTGTGCTCCAAGGTCCCTCCTTGTCCTGTGCTAAAAACGTGGGCAAGGTAGACCTCAAGGCAATCACATCCTGACTTATTATTTGAACACTGTTTCCTTTATTTGCATACCATATCCTACACTCTTTCTGTAATTAGTTGTAAGGAATTGGCAATAGGTTTTTCTTTAGTATAGGATTTTTACTTTGACAAGATGCCACAAGGACTGCCCTATTTTTCATTTTATGGTTGACATTTGCTCCCATCTTAGATTTAGGTTTAGGTTAGGCGTTTTCCACCCTGCACTTATAGTTTAATAAACACCCTTGAACTGTGATCACTTGTGTCTGTCTTTACTGTTGTCACTATGAGTCCCTTACACCACCTGTAGTTCGATTGTAATCTGAAGTGGAACCGCGTGGTGTCCACCCAACACCTCTTTCAGACCCTGTCTGCTCTACTAGCAAGACAGAACAGGGTGTCCATATTCATAGTTATCCAGTGAAGGATTTATGACCCCCACACAAATTTTGATGAGCCATCAAATGCATGACTCCCTCTCCGCTAATCAGTTGAGGTAGGCCGCAATATATAGTGTGTCCTTCACTGTTGCAGAAGAGTCTTTCAACCCACAAGGTTGGAATAAATAAGGCCCCATTCACATGATCGACATAGCTGCAAAGTCCAAGGTCAGTGTGTTCCCCCAGGATGTAGGCTGGCGAAAACAGTTGCATACAGGAATGCTTGGCACTTAACACTATCCTGTACCACACGTGTACTAGGAGTGGTGCATGAAGAGAGCATAGACTCCCCATGCAAAGATGGTGACATAGACATTCGCACGCATGCAGATGCCCAAGAGCACGCAAACCTGCATTGGCACATCTGTGTCCCAGCTCTATGCACCACCTCTACTGAGAGGCAGCGTTTGATGTTATACACATTCAGCAGGCATGGCAGTGCCCTTCAATAGGCAAGCTTTGCACATGCTGGGAACAGCTTGACGCTGAAACATCAGGAATTTGATGCAGTTTACATACATGTGCACCTGTGTGATATGCTGTGACTTGCATCTATCTGCATGTGCCATGTATACCTATGAGTCGTGCTATCAAGCGTCACCTGTCCATGATGTGTGTCATGCAGCAGGTGTGGTTCACTGTGTATGCCTGCCGTGATTGTCATCGCATTCACTCAGGGTGCTGACTGTTATTAGGGGCTGAGCATGTTGGCTTTTACAGCAAATGTCATGTAAATGATAGCTAAGTGACACAGACAGGCTGATACATATTCGGAATTATGGAATTTACTTTGTGGGATATCAGGTGTTGCAATGTTTGCTGAGGTCTGGAGTGCTGAATGTCTGTGTGTCTGGCCTGCACAACTTGTGGCTCTGTCTTCATTTTCATGACACATGTTTGACTTTGCCACTGTGTGTCTTCGATGTGTGCGTATTCTGTTTGACATGTCCTGCATCTCAGGTGTGGGTTCCACATGTGGTTTGGGACTGTTGTGCTATCTTGCATGTGAAAACGTCACTTGTGGTGGATGTGGACACTGTTGGGTCACTCATTCCTATGATATTGGGTTTTTCAGCAAATATGCTAAAGGAACATGTGTGTCTGTGGGTGATCAGTATGCTGATGTTGCTACCCACAGGGCTGGCACTAATATACTGCTCACCATTCAATTTCACTGGAATAGTGCGTGGATATATCGAATGGACGCATGCCAACTGCTGGAACAACTATTGGGTACATGGTCTTTTGCCATTGTGCCGGTCAATGTGTCCAGTGATGTTGTGTGTGCAATGTAAGTGCATGACTTTGGCAACGTGTTCACAATGTGTCTGGCACCAGCCATCCACTAACACACTCACTACTTCCCTCCACACATTGGCAAGCAATGTCTCTGTGTCTTGCAAGTGTTGGTGGATAAGAAAATGTTTATTTTGTGCAATACATTCAATTGTCATGTGTGAGACTGTGGTGCGGTACAAGGGGCAGTGGGGGATGTACAGGGGTGTATGTGATGTATTTGATGTGTGTGATGTATGTGACGGTGCCAGGTTGGGGGGTGTTCAGGGTTTGGTGGCACCTGTGGCAGGGGAGGCTGGTGGTGGTGGGGGAATGAGGTGAGTCCAAGGTGGGAGCCAGGGGGCGCCTCCTGGCCCTCCCACATCGCCTTTTGCCATGTGGCTCAGACTGGGATGGTGCGGAGGACAAGCTGAACTCCTCCCCAATGGCTTGGCAGCCTCCAAGCTGAGTAGCACTCTGGTGAGTAGTTGGACTGTGTGCAGGTTGTGGCGCACAAGGCACAGTGCCAGTGGCCAGCACAGCCTCATCCACCATCTCATGTCTCCTCATGGGTACGCCGCTCATCATCAGCAGCTGGTCGAATCTCCCTGACACTCCTAGGTATGCCTCCGTCGAAGTGACCAATGACATGGCTGGCCGAAAAATGTTCCTGTTAATGTCTATCCCTGTTTTGTCAATGGAGTCCAGATGGCTGGACACGCCTGTGAGCTCCCGTGTTATGTTGCACCACTGTGTCGACCATGAGATTCTGCTGTTGCAGGAACTTGTGTAGACCCTCAGGATGCTCTACACTTGTTGGTTCCAGAGGCATGCTGTGGTGGTGGTGCAGCCTGAGCGTGAGCTCTGAGGAAAGCAGCATCTCTGGCCCAGGTATTTGGGTGCATTGTGGGTGAGGCACTGTGTTGGGAGTTATGGTGGAGGGACTGTTGGTGGGTGCAGCTGCTGATGTCCTCATCATATACCTCTGCCTGCATGAGGGGCATGCTATCATCTGCCGGGACCCCGGGAGTTGCCTCCACTGCAAGCAGAGCGATTGGGGGAGCCACTCACATGTCTGCTGCTGGAAATTCTGCACTGCATTCCTCCTCTGTGGGGTAGATGTGGTCCCCTCAGTCTTTCTCCTACTGGGCCTCATGGGTGGGTTCGCTCCGGATAGTCACATCTTGTTCTCCCTCCTCACTGCTGTCAGAACACTCCATAGGAGCGCCTTCCTCCATCGTCATGACTGAAAACTTGAAAGAAAAGGAGACATGTCAGTCACTGGCATACAATGCATGTGCACATGAGTGACATTATTGTAGCCACATGTTGCTATAGATTGGCATTCATGTGGCCCTCACACTTCTTCCCATTTTACCGTCGTCCCACAGTTGTCGCCCATGTATGTATGAAGTATTTGTTCTGCCATTGGCGACAACTAGTGCATGTCTGGGCAAGGTGATGATGTGTCATGTGTTTGCATGTGTCTGTATGGTGGCAGCCCCATCATTCTTTGCATGGCTATGCATGCAGGTGATAGTGCATTGCATGTGGTAGCTTATTTATTTATTGCATTTGTGTAAAGCCCAAACCCAGGAGTATCACATTGTTTGTAAAGAAGTAAAAAGTAAGCTATCAGACAAAGCATACAAAGCAGGTATGAATGGCATTAGTCGTATTTGGTAAACAAAAGTAGAAAGTACGCAATTTGACGAGACATACAAAGCAGGTAGGAGTGGCATTAGTCATATTTGTTAAACAGCCACGTTTTCAAAAATGTTCTGAAGTTGGGCGGGAGAGAGTTCCAAAGTGTGGGTGCTGTATGTGGGTGCTGTAACGCAAAAACTCAAGCCCCCGGCTCTTTTGCTTTTCTATCTGTGAGTGGACAGGGTGAGGCTGACAGTCAATCTTAGGGGATGCACTACCGGTTTGGGGGTGAAACTGCTAATGAGGTATAGGGGGCCTCTTGTAAACACAGCGGCGGGCATTAGTTAGCGTTTTGAGCTCAATTTGTGCTTTAATGAGGAGCCAGGGAACATCACGCCTAGTAGATGAGATGTGATCTGAATTCCTAGGGCCACACGCAGGGCTTTGTTTGGAAGGAGTTGGAGTTTGGCAAGGTTTTTTGCTGAGGTGCCCATGAAAAGAGTGTTGCAGTAATCTAGCTTGCTGTTGATGATGGCCTGTGCAAGAAACAGACAGTTGGTCGGAGAAAGGAATTGTCTGCTTAAACAGATCAGCTTGGCAGTGTGGGCAGTAGAGGATTACAGAGCATTGACATGTTTGAATATATTGAGTTCAGCATCCAAATGAAAACCAAGGGTCTTGACGTGTTTCGAGATTGTTATGATAGTGTTGTCAATCAACAAAAAGAGCCGGGTAGAGGTTCTTGAGATGGTGTGTAGCTCCCAGAAGGAGCAACTCAGTTTTGTTGCCATTAAGACAAAGGTTGTGGGTGGCCATCCATTTCTGAATGATGCTGTAAGTCTTATTGATAGCGTCAGTATCCTAAGTATAACATCCTTTGATGGGAATGAGGATCTGTGTATCATCAGCAAAGTTAGTAAAGCTGATGCCGAGAGCATCTAGAAGCTCAAATAGTGGTTTTGTATACATATTGTGTAGATTGTCAGTGAGAGGCAAAAGCCTTGGAGGATGCCAAGCGGGCGGCGATGGGATCCGCCGCTGTTTCTCAAATGAAGACTCTGGAGGAGCACTCACTCAGGAAGGATGTGGTCCATGTGGTGGCTTCGGAGGAGAAGTGGAAATTGGATGCTAGATGTTGGCTGAGGATGCCATGGTCGACCAGGTCGAATGCTGCCGAGAGGTCAAGGAAGAGGAGGAGGGCAAGGTTGGGAGTCACAGATGTTGCCTAGTTGGATTTGGAGATCTAAGAGGGCTGTTTCGGTGCTATGCTTGGGGAGGAAGTCTGATTGTCTTGCACCTAGTAGATGGTGGTGCCCTAAGAATATTTGGATTTGGGAGTAGGCCGTGCGGTTTAAAGCTTTGAGGAGGAATGGCACAGAGGTAATAGGATGGTAGTTAGTACAAAGGGACAGATCCACAGATGGTTTCTTTAGGAGAGGGGAGACCCATGCTACTTTGAGGCAAGTGGGAACAGAGTTGGCTGAAAAATATGTGTTGATGAAGTTGGTGATGGTGCTGGTCACGGTGGAAGCACATAGCTTGATGATGTGGGCTGGGCAGGTGTCTCCCTTGCAATTGGAGGGTTTGAGGGAATGGCTAATATTGATTATGTCAGATTGTAAAACTTTGGAGAAGTTGAAAGGGGCGGCGGGAGGTGGTTGGTTTGAGAGGGAGGCACGAGTGCCTCTAATGAGGGTGGCTTTGTGGCAAGTCAGGATTTTTTTAGCAGAGCTGTTGTCCTTCAATGTGTTGATTTTCTTTCCGAGGGCGGTTTGGATGGTGGAGCACCAATCTTTATCAGATTCAGTATGGGAGACGGAGGGCCTGGGCTTTCCAGCTCTTTGAGAATCTGGAATAGTTCTTTAGAATTGGAGCTGGCGGTAGTCATTCTGAGATCGTAGGAGTTAGCTTAGGAAATGATTAGGGCATTTTTGTCATTTTTGAGCACATTAGCAAAGGCTTTGTGGTTGGCGGGGGTGGCATGTTTTAACCATGTCAGTTCCTGGGCTCTCATGCAACTGCAGAGAGCAATGAGGTCCTCAGAGAACCATATGTTGGCTGGCCTGTGAGGTTTTAGTATTTTAAGTTTTAGGGGGGATGAGTGTCCATGGTGCAGCAGTGGCTGTGGTTGTAGAGGTCCATGAGGGCTTGTGGATTCTTGCTTACAGGGGTAGGAGTGGTAAATAGCAACAGGAGGGTAGGGATGAGAATGAGCTCAGTGAGCTTCCTCATTTTGCAAACCAGGGTGGCAGAGGGCAGTGTGGCGTTTTGGGGGAGGGTGGGAGTGGGTCCGGCTGAACTCGATGAGTGAATGGTCAATCCATGGTAATGGGCTGAAGGCTCAGATAGAAATGGTGGTATTGGAAGTGAGGATCCAGTCCAGAGTGCGCCCTTTGGAGTGTGTGGTGGCAGTGATGTGCTGGGTTCATGTCTGCCAGAGCGCTTTCCAGGGTGGAGGTTTTTCTATCAGAGAGGTCGTGGAAGCCCAGGTTAAAGTCACCCGAGAGGATGAGGTTAGTGGTAGGCTTGATGAGGGGAGTGAGTAGTAGTGGGATTTCAGATTCTGGGGAGCTAAGCGTGTTGGGTTGTCGGTATAGGAGTAGGAGATTGATGGTGGTTTGTGGGTCAATAGTCAGTTTGGCAAGTACAATTTCATAACCTAATAGGGGGTGGGGATCTGTCTGACATGAAGGACAGCTTTGGTGGAGAGGGCTACTCCATCTCCTGGTGCACCAGGACGGTACGGCTCTAAGGATTGAGTAGCCAGGTGGGATGGCTACAGAGAGAAGTGGGCAGGAGGCACTGTGGAGCCAGGACTCTGTGACAGTGAGAATCTCAATTGCTGATTAGTAAACAGCAAACAACAATATAATGAATACTATTTAGAAACATGTATTTCAACAAATAAAATAAATGTATACACAACATATACATTTTACAAACTTAGTAACTTCTAAATTACAATACTCCTGCTTTAGATAAACACAAATACAAACATCCGATTTCTAGTAAAATTGTTACTAAATAATGCAAAATTAATATACTTACAAAAGCAGCCCAAATGTAATACACATTAAAAACATAAAGCAATGAAAATTGTTACACACTTGTATCAAATACAAACAAAAATTTATAAAACAAATTACTTCACCTTCACTGTAAAAATGTTTGCAACCTAAGCTAATTATTACAAAACAAAAACAAGGTGAGCTAATGTTATTGTGATATTTGATTTAAATATAATATATTTTAAAATGTATTGATAATATATTTGTATGTTGTTATCTTACCTTTATGATTTCTTTGGTTTGTAGACTTTATGTTTTTGTTGGTTTAACCGTAACTCTATTTTGAAAGATTAAATGTTTTCAAATATTTTCCTGTGTTTTTTAAGGTTGTATAATGGTTTGTAAAGTGGTTTTGTACTATTTAATTGTATTATTATTTATTACATATTGAAATGAAATATATGAATGTGAATGTGTGTTGTACTTGTGTTATTTTGATGTAGTTATGTAAAAACATGTTTTATATCTGATAACATTCAAATATAATTTTTGTTTTATAGATATAATATGAATACTGTTATGTACGTGTTAAATAGACAGAAATTGAGGAAGTATGTAAAGGTAGACATGCAGGCTATTAATAATAAAATAACATATGTTGTGACATGTATGTAAAAGGTTTTAAAGTTTTATTTTGTTTTGAAAATTATTACATGTTATAATGTATTTAATCGAAATATATGAGTTTTAGTTGTAACTGCATTTGTTCACGTAGTTATGTAAAATCAAAATTACTTATATTTCTGAAAATGGAAAAATAATGTTTGTGACTGCCTCCACCTCACCCCTTAAATTAAAAATCTTTGAAAAAGAATACAATAAAAAAATTATTGAACATTTAAAAATTCCAGTTACACTTTAGTTATGTCTGCTAGCTTTTAGAAAAATACCAATTAATGGTTACTTAGGTTATAATAAGAATATGTTTATGCTCTTGTTCAATGTTTTTGGGATATCATTATGAAAATCAACAGAAATTGAGGAAGCATTTAAAAGTAGACTTGCATGTTATTGATATTACAAAAATATATTTGTTTGAATGTTATTTTTTTCTTTATTTATGTTGGTACTTTTTAAATGTTTTTAATTAGTAAAAAGGCATTCTAGTGTTAATATGTTTTGTACAGCATGAAGCAATTTTTTAATTATATTATGTGTTGTGTGCATTTTTAATATTAATTGATTATTTTAAATTGGTATAAAATGTATTTTTGTTTGCTGTGTTTTTTGTGGTGGGACTAATAATTATCTTTAATGCAATTTTATTTTTACTTTGAAAATATACAAATATTAATATAAATATAAATAAATCTATTATTGTACTACATTTATTATTGTTAATATACTCATGCTTTAGTGTAATACATTGATTAATATTAAATAACAACAACCCATATATATATATAAATACACAATAAAATAAACATTGACATTTTAAGTCAATAATTTTAATATATATACTATTTTGAGTAAAAGATTTTATTTTAATAAATATTTACTTTATAAAAGCATGTAGATGCGTAGCTTCATTTGTTTTGCCTACTGCAATTATTGTTCCACATTATAAGCAGCCTAAAAAGGAAAAAAGAATAAACATACTCTGTATCAATACTTGTTAAATTTGGAAGTGACACACAATCACCAACTTGATATGTTTTAGGAATTTTAGAAGATAGAGGTTGATTTCCTTTCTCTACAGTTACAGCTTCTATATGTTTTCTTTTAGTATTTCATTTTTTAGTCTTACTAACTACAGTAGAATAGTTGTTTTAAGTTCAGTTGTTTGATTTTTATGAACATTTCTAAACTATATCTGCTCACGTTGATTTAGCATATTTTGAATTTCCTAAATGATATTTTTGAGGGTTACTCCTTTTTCATTTTAATTTGCAGATGGTGCAAATTACTTCTGATACATTTTGCGCATCTGGTTCAGGAATTTCAAAGTTGTCCAAAATACAAGATCTTATATAGTGGTATTAATGGTATACCTCTGGCCACATGCATATCATTTATTTATTATTTAGCAGTCGAAATATAACAGAATTTTGTTGAGGCTATGCAGCATATGAAGCATATTGACGGGTCTATCTGTTTACTGGCAAGCAGGAGAATAGCCATGACGTGGTGGAAAGGTGAATTCCTGACCTGATCCCAGTGGCAAGAGGATATTGCATACTGTCATGATTTTGATGTGGCCTATATCCATATGTTATACTTGCATGCTTGCTCCCCAGATATGTGGGGATCCTATATCCAGGTTATGTTGGCTAGCCCAGAGTAGAGCTCCTCAACGGAACATGAACAGAAAAAATGCTAAATTGTATTAGTGTTGGAATAGATACCACCATATAGGCATGAGGAACTCTAAAGAAGTATAAGCATACTATCACTGTTATATCAAACTTTACTGGCTTATTTGTTGTTGGTGTTGTTTTTTGTTGTAAGTTGCCAATTAACAATAAAACAAATAAAAAACGAATATACAATGTTGTACTGTTTAATGTATTCACCAGTATGTTATGATTGTGAGGACATTTGATACTACAGCTTACATTCGTATTAACATTTTGTATATAGTGGTATGTATAGTGCACTAGTGCCTAAAGTCATATTGACATACTTGATATATTGCTATTAATAATACCCTAGTGGCAACAAGCAGATTATTGTTTATTTAGCAGTCGAAAGGTAACTATTTTGTTAAAGCAATGCATCATATAAAGTGTTCTAACTTGTCCATCTGTTTACTGTACACATCTGTACATTATAATTGTAAGGACATTAGACTCCACTAATTACATTTGAATTAACATTTCCTGTCTAGTACTATTTATAGTACGCTAGTGCCTACAGTTGAATTGAAGTTCTGTGTAGAACAAGTGGCAACTGTGGCGAACCAGAAAAAGGAGTCGGACGAATTACTGACATGTTCAATGGTCTTTATTTAAAATAATAAGAAAAATGTCTATCTAGCCCTATCGCTAAGAGGGAGGTTCTCTACCTAACAAAACTAAAACTAAGGGTGCTCTTCAAATTCCAAAAGAAATAGTCCTCTATCCGAATCCTAATATCGATCTAGCCCTACCACTTAGTTAAAATAAAAGAAGGCGGCCGGAGCAATAGCCTCAGTTCTAGCTTTTGCCTGGCTCAACACTTGGATCTCTTTCAGCAAACAAGCTTTTCAAAGTTTGTCATAAAGTTAATCAATTTCGTATAGTACAATCCTGAGTATCTCTGCAGGTTCTGTATGCCAAGGTCAAGTCTTTACACAGATTCCTTATGGCTCTCTTTTCTTGGAAAAGACAAGGCTTTCTGAAAACAATTCCGCCATTTCTCACATGATGACAGTGTCCATGTTGTGAGAAACCAGACGGCATTTGCACTAGTAGTCCCAGAGGATCCGTCATTCAGGTGGCCAGGGAAGGGCCATCACTCTTGGATCCCAATCCTGGGGGCAGACAAGCGAGGGAGAACCACCTAGGTAGAAGTCCTTTGGGGATTGGAAAGAGGGTACCTGAGGTCAAGACATGGTATTGCCCTGTTCCCTACACCCATCAGTCCTACCATCCCTCTACTTTCATAGGCTATTGCCACCCAAGTCCCATCTTATCCCAACACTTTCCCTCAGGAAAGGGGAAGAGAAAACCTCATGGGAGATCAAAACCTTCCATAACCCAAGACACTAACTTTGTTGTTCCTTCTTGCAATCCCAGACAAATATCCTATAGACTCATCTTTCCCCCGCGGTCATTCCCCTCTAAAAGGTACCAAAACCAAGAAAATTAGAATCAGCACAACAGTCTACCACCATGACCTGAATAGAGGAAATCAGAACGCACCATACACTTACCCTATTAGACCCTAAAATACTTTCCCCCCCAAAATGCCATTCAGGTTTTGATACAAAGAAGGAGGAATTAGAAGTTAGGCAAACCTCCAATGTAAATCACCAACCCAGTACTGAGAAGAGGAAGAGGCATCTGAAAGTAATTCGGATTACCCATGGGACAGGTGCCTATAGTACTAGGACGAGGAAGATGCAGCTCAACACACAACAACTTTCCCAATGGACCTGTCTCACTGACAATGCCAGGCAGGGTCAGGCAACTGATTTCAACTATGCCCCCCTGTAGCCTGTTAAGTACTCAGGTGAATATAAAAGGAACACACATGATTGGCAATTAGAACGATCTGAGTGACGAGCCAGTTGGTGCCAGGAGAAGTAGCAGAGCCAGAGCTGCCCAAACCAAGGCAACGGGGAGCGAGGTGCCAGGATGCTGTAATGAGAAAGAAACCCGGCACCAATTGGGGAAAGACTTCATACTTTGTAATAGTGCACCTTCGAGTGAAAGAGCACTCGTTCCCAAAAGCGGTCTGAACACCGCTGAGATGTGGAAAATGATGAAGAAGGTATGAAAGAATATAAAGTAGCAGAGTGGTTTCGTATAACATTATACGCATTTGAAAGTCTATGTGAAGGAAAAGAAGTATCGCAACAGCAGAGGAGCTGTGCGCGAGTGCAGTGTGCGCAAAAAAGAAATCCCTTTGAAAAGCTCCACGACAGTAAGGGAACTGTACGAAAACTGAACTAAGAGCAAAGCTGAAAAAACTGATAATGAGAAACTGAGTGAACTAAGAGTGTTGAGAAGCATTGGGGTGGTCTCCAGGCAGGAGGCTGATCCAGGAGAACCGAAGCGACCCCACCCTCAAACAAGAGACTTCAGCAAAGCTAGGCACCTGATTGCACAACTTGTAATGGGTGGACCATGCAGTCTGCAAACTGTGCCACGATCATGGGGGAGCCTAAGGGCCTCATTATACGGAAGGCGGTGAGCCATGGTGCTATTAGCGCCATGGCTCATGCCGGTAAAATACCGGCACCGCCTTGGCGGAAAGGGGATTTACTGCCCCATTCCAAGGTTGGTGGGGCGGTAAATCCCCCTTCCGCCATTGCCCTTCCCCATTCCCATTTCTGCCCCATAGGGCTCTATGGGAATGGGTAAGGCGCTAATTACGGCACCGCAATTTTGCGGTGCCGTAATTAGCTCCTAGGTCCCTTAGCGCATTGGTTTTTAACGCCTGCAAAAAGCAGGCGTTAAAGCACCAACCCGCTAAGGGACCTTGTAGTAAGGCGCAAATGGTTAACGGTCACCGTTACCATTAACGGTGGCCGTTAACCAGTACCGCCTTCCGTGTAATGAGGCCCTAAGTGTGAGAAGGAATCATTTGAGATACTGAAGTTGAAAGTTAGAAGGACTTGTTTTTGCATGGGGAAGGGAGTCCCGCAAGCAACAAGTGAAGCGCGATATTTTCTGATGGAACTTTTGTGAGTTATACTTTTGTGTTTGGAAAATATGCACCTTCGAACATTGGTGTGTTGAAGAATAACCAGGATGGGCTAAACTCGAGGCAAGGGAAGCCTGAGAGACTCTGTGAAGAAGTGAAGCCAGATAAGGAAAAGTTACTGTGAATTTTGCCAAGTGAATCCTGAGAACTTGGGGAACTTTCTTATGCTGAGAGTCTTGAACTTGGGGAAGGGAGGCATGGAAGAGCTCCATTTTCACACTGATTTTGTTTTCAAAACTATTAAGTTGTTCAAATCCCAGATGCTGTATTACTTTGTAGAAGTGAGGGCAAGCATAGGTTTTGACAAAGAGAGTAGTTTACTTTTAACTGACAGACATTCCTTAGTTTCATTTCATTAGGGAACATTCCCACCTTCGAGTTAGGGCAAGATAGGCATTTTTCCATCTTGAGCACCAAAAATAAAGCTTTTCCAAATCTATCTATTTGTCTGTGTCATCTCTTGATACCATGCTTGTCTCACATTGTCTTGTTTTTAAACATTGGTACCTTCCAGGTTCACTCATTCCAGTTCAGTCCACTATATCTTGCGTCTTCAGGACTTCTTTGCTTTAGCAGGACCTATTTAGGACTCCCTTGACCCTTGTGGATTCTCCAGCCTTTAATGTTAATGTCTCTTGATGTCCCAGGGTTCCCCAGAGCCCTCTGACCCTCTTATAGTCTTGCTCTTTCAGGGCCACGGCCAGCTGTCTGTCCGTTTGGGTTTTCCAGGCTCCCATGGACCGTGTGGCTTCTCCAGCCTTTACTGTTAATGTCTCTTGATTTCCGAATGCACCCCAAAGCCCTCTGATTCTCTGATGGTCTTGCTTTTTTCAGGGCCTTTGCAGGTAATCTGCCTGTTCAGGTTTTCCAGGCTCCTGTAACCCTTGTGACCTTCCCAAATTTTTATCAGTGTTCAACCCCCTCAACAGCATATTGGGATGCAACACCCCAACCGTGGAAAGAGGTTTAGGCTGCACAAATTGTATTAGCAAAGAGAGCTGGTATTTTAGTGTCAGTATTTTGTCGTTTCGTTTGGCAGTACTGCACATGTGCTATTTGTAGTTAGCTTTGACACATCTTAGATAGCACCACAGAACCTCACATAACCTTTACAATGAAAGAAGGAGCAACAAAGTATTAACATTGATTATTATATTTAACGGTTAGTGACTATGCATTGTTTAATACTTTTGTAGCTAGTAGTGGTGACTTACATTGTGCTTTGTTTGCATTAAGGATATGCTGTTTTACTCTAAATCCAGTGCAGCTTTTGATAGCTGGTTAAAGGTAGTTGAAGTGTCCAGCAGCGAGATGGGGTAAATGTAGTGCTTCAGTAAGAGGGCTGCATGCTGGGGTAACACAGCCAGCCACCATTTTGGATTAGGCCTTGCTAGAACGGTATACACGCATTTCACCGCGGTATTTTTCATCGTGTGTTTTTTCATCGCCGTTTTTATTTGGGGGGTGAAAAAATTAAATATATGGTTGTTGGTGTAAGGGAATAAAAAAAAGGGGGGGGGCTTGAGAGGGTAACCCCCCCAAACAAAAAAAAACAAAAAAAACAATGAGTTTTTCGAACAAAAAAACGGCGATGAAAAAACCTGAGGAAAAATACTGCGGCGAAATAACGTAGAACCGCTAAAACTTGCTACTTCCAGTAGATAATAAGGCTGTCCATTGGAGCTTTTGCTTTGTCCATTTCATTAGAATTTATGCATCCTTCATTCAGGAAAAGATCAGACAGCCAGGGTTAGGGAAGAAGGGAGATGGGCAGTGCAGATAGCAGTTAATTGTGCCGGGTTGAGCAGCTCACAGGAGCACGGAATGGAGTGTTGTTTTGGATGATTAGATAAGTGCTGCAGCTGTCAAAGACGAATCTTATGAGAACAGGGTCTAGTGTCGGGAAGTGCCAGGATGTCGAGCTAGGTTTGGAATAATACTGCCCCCAATCGAAAAGTAGCTGAACCATTTGAACTACAGATTTTTGATTAAATAGAGCTAATAAATATGAGACAATCATTCCCAAAAGGGGTACCTAAACTGTGTTTTTTATAAAGCACCTGGTTCCGATTGGAGATGGAGTAGGAGGCATGCTAGGGGTGCAACATGTTCTCATACAGGAGTCGGAAGAGGTAATGCCAACATAGTATAGCTGAAAGGTCAAAAAAAACATTTGGGAATGCCAAATTGTCTGGCCTCATCAGGAAGCTATTGTATTACCAGGCGGGGTTGACCTCATTCTTTGTACTAGCTCCCTGATTGGGTCCTCTCAGGGGTATGCACATCACGAGCTGTCCAAAGTTGTCTTGACAAATAAGGAGAGTAAATTATTGTAACAATTTAGTTGAATATTGAACCCATAGACCTTTAAGACGAGGTAGCAATACTTTGATATAGATGGGGATGCAGAAGTTACTCAAACATCAATAATCAAACTGACTCAGGAAGTTGGCAAAACTTGGTGCTGTTTTATTTGCAATTGACTTAAACAGGTTGTTACAACAGACATCAACGGACGTTCGCTCGATTTCTCTCAGCGCATATCATAAAAAACACAAGTTTTTATGGTCAAAACTTGTCATAAGCGACGTCATACTATGTGGCAAACTTCAAAAACCTACTTGGGGATGTGATAGGATTACAGGGAACATCTAAGTATACGTTCCATACTAACGGGGGTTGTGATTGGGTATCTACTGTCAGGTGGGCAACTAAGCCCATCCCAAGTGCACGTCAGTTTTCTGTCACACTAATACTCGATACTCTATTGGTTATACAAACTATAGGGCTCTTTGATACATGGCCCTCTGCCATTGGTTTGGCACCCTTGTACCCTTCTGGAATATTCCACAAGCTAGCAGCACGCAGGCTACCATACCAGGTGCAGGAAGGGTTTGCATGATCATACCTCCCCACCAATTAGCCCAACAACTATCATCACTCTTGCAGTCTGGCAGTCAATTAAGGCTTTGACTTGGCCTTGTAGAAGCCCCCTGTGCCTGAGAAATAAAGGGAGTGTGTTCTTGGTTTCGGTGTAGCACGACCCAATGTCTTTTTTGATCTGTCCATGTGACTTGGAGACCACATTTTCATGCTCTCTGCAGCATTTAATTCTATTAAATGATGAACTTTTGACGCCTTCAGTTTTTTTCCATTTCACCTCCAACAGAGGTTTGTTTCCTTCTCATGTTCGTCTAACTACTGGATGGACAACCAGGCTTACTGTGGCCTCGACCTCTTGGTGCTTTCTCCATCACCACCAGTCACTTTACAAATGCGCCACACCGAGAAAAAAAAACTCCAATCATGGGGTTCCAAGCCCTGCTCAAAATGCACTTTTGAACATCCAGGCTTTGCACACTCCCATGCGCCATACATTGGCACATCGCCGTAACCACTCACCACACAGCCAGTCCCAAGATCACCCCGTCCACCTGCGTCACTGCGTCCGTACAAGTGCAAACCGACTTGCACCCTCCTCAATGCCTCTGCAGCATGAGCATCTTAATTTGGAGCCCGAAATGTTGCTCATCCCCACAATCTCCTATTCAGAGTCCACAGATTGTCTATGCTCCACTTATCTCCACCTCTACACTCCCCCCTTTGGGGGATTCATCAACCACTCTCTCATCAATCTTCACATCAAGACATCCTTGTCTGAAGAAATGCTTATTTGGGACCCATATCTTTACAACTTCTTTCAGGCATCCTGCTGATTTCACATGCTCATCAACACTCCAGATCATAAGCATACATTGATTATTGGCGCTGCAGTAGATCCATCTACCCACATACTTCTTGTGGTTCTTGGGGTACAGGAACTTCGTTCCCTCAGATGCATGGATGCTGGCCTTTATGTAGTCTCTGATTTCTTCATTTGTCAGCTCCTTTGGGTCGAATCCTGATTCAACATCAATCACAATCTTCATTCCTACTACTTTATTTGCCGTTTTCTTACATTGTATGATTATAATCCTGATCACACAGAATCCAAACATGATCATCACCAACAGGGCTCCAACTTGAAAATGTTCGCCATCCATTGTGGAACCCATGAGGAGATTGACCCAAACCAGTTGTCATCACCAATGTCTTCCACTTCGTCTTCCATCTTGACATGTAAGTTTGTCAGCAGTGTTATATCCTCTGTCAAGTTGCCATTCTCATTGTCGTGAGAAAGTATGAATGTGCAACATGATTCTCTGATTTTGGCACAAACACCTCCATTCATAGTTGTGATCATGTCCAGGACATATCTATTCTGAAGTGTCATCAGTCTAATAGCTCTCTGCTCCTCCTTGATAGCATTGAATCCCTTTATAGTGGTGTTGATCATCTGCAAAAGCTCCCATCTGGTTATCTGTAACCATTTAGTATTTGCTGCCGTCTGGATTCTGGGCATAAAGATTGTTGGGAAAATTGATGAAGTCTGACTGAACAATCTGTGTTCATATGGGATGGTATCAAAAGCTTCTATTGACTTGGCTGAGAAATAATTCTGCCTCTTCATCCAAGTCAGGAGCTCAGGTGATCTCTTCTTCCTCAGGTGAGCATCTGCATTTGGAAATTCAGCAATGTTCAGGTTGCTTTTTGGGATTACCAATACTGGAACATGGACAATCAATATAGAACATAGTCCTCCCCAAGCTCTGGGCAGCTTCATATAAGCTCGGGATCCACAGGCCCAGCAGTGATCCATTATCACTGCTGTCCTGTCCTTCATTCCTGGCACATCAATGATTCGTCCACATTGCTCCTCTCCAACTTTTCCTGTGCCATTGTTTCTAAAGCACAGTTCTGCACTAGCCAAAATCACTATCTGCAATGGGCCTCCTTTATCCTTGACCCATGTCAATAACTTTACAAGCCTCGGCCAGAGAGATTTGCATCCATTTTCCACACGTTCGATAACTGGTTTGTGATGACCAGTTACTGCTATAGCTCTACAAATAACTACTCCTTCTTCCCATCTGTCTGGAGAAAGCACTGTTCCCCAAATCTGCATCTGGCCTCTTTCATTGCTGCTTCGAACCTCTTCATCGGTTTTCCCTTTACAATTAAGTCTTCTGTTGATTTCCCATCTAATTCCTCCTCCTTTCATACCAGGCTGTTCGTTTCTTATCACATGATTCGTGGTATGTGGTCTCGCTCTTGTCGTCAAATCTCTGACATAATCACCTTTGTCTGGCACTGACCATTCTGTCAGACATACCAACGACGCTGTTCGGCCCTGGAATTTACCCTTTGTCAGGCAGAGTGCAAGGTGATTAAAGCGAGTGAGCTTTTTGAACATCTATTTCCATAGCTATGAATATTAAATACTTTCCCATAGCATAAGGCAGGAATGTGCAGACATAGCAATCCTCCTCAGAAGTTCTCTTTCCTACCTCTTTCATGTTTGTTTGTTTTGTTTGTTTGTTTTTTGTTTGTTTGTTTGTTTGTTTGTTTGTTTTATTTATTTCTATAGCGCACCTTAACCCGGGGGTATCTGGCCGCATTCAAGGTTTCGGGGTTACAGACATACAGGTGATAAAAAACAGAAACAGAATTTACTGGGTTACAGATATACAGGTGATAACGGCAGAGAGAAGTTACAAAGGAAAACTTATAATTACATAGTTACATCATTACACAATAAGCAATAGGGAGGGTACTACATGATTCATGTTTTGCAGTCATAGGTTAGTTCAGATTAGTGGTTTAGTGGTGGTGGAGTGGTAGAGGGAGGTATTAAGTAACTACTACTTGGTTAGACATTTGATGGAGTTGCTTCTGAAGTTATCAAATGAGTTGTATTTTTTTAAGGATAGAGGGAGCGAGTTCCACAGCTGGGCAGCCATGACTGGGAAACAGATCCTGCCATATTTTTGTAATTTGTATCTTGGGACTAATAGACCGAGTGTATTAGATGACCTGGTGGCTCGAGTAGATGGATTTAATTTTACATTTTCTGTGAGGTACAGGGGGGCCGCGTAATTTAGTGCTTTAGGGGACATAGTTGTGAGTTGGATCTTGTCTTTGATTGACAGCCATTTATATTATCTACTTATTTCAGATATGTCTGCTCTCCTTGGGATTTTCAGGGCTGATCTGAGCGCATTGTTTTGCAGAGTTTGTAGTTTATTGAGTAAATATTTGTTGGCTCCCAAATATAGTCCATTGCAGTAGTTCAGCTTGGAAAGTATTAGAGCTCTGGCGAGTATAACACAGCTTTCCTTGAAGAGTAGGGGTTTGCATGCCCTGATAAGTTTCCCGGTCTATGCCGTGGCGAATGCCGTGGCGTTCATCTCTTTATATAGATTTAAGGTGGCGTCGAGAACCGAGTGTTTTTGCCTCTTTGGCCACTGGGA
Source organism: Ambystoma mexicanum (assembly GCF_040938575.1). Lineage (NCBI taxonomy): Eukaryota > Metazoa > Chordata > Amphibia > Caudata > Ambystomatidae > Ambystoma > Ambystoma mexicanum. Next base: position 1,035,224,280 of record NC_090933.1, on the reverse strand, counting down.
TCTTGTTTCCATCGATGTTGAAGGAGTTGCAGTCTAATTGCAGTTTTTTTCATGTTATCTGTATAGCCTACAATCAGTAGTTCCGTTTTGTCATCATTCAGGCAGAGGCCGTGTGTGGCCATCCATGCCTGAATGATGAGATACATTGTGTTCACTAATGCTACATCATCCTCGTAATTATCCGACAACTGAAGGACGATCTGGGTGTCATCCGTGTAGTTGGTGTAGGTGACACCCAGACAATCCAGTTTGTCGAACAAGGGCTTAGTGAAGATGTTGTAAATAGTGGGTGATACACAGGACCCAATTGGGGACTCCACATGTGATGGGAATAGGGTTGGCTGCTGCTGCTGAGGGGGAGAAGACTCTCATAGTCCTATTATTTAGAAAGGATTGAATCCAGGTAATGGCATTCCGGGATAAATGGGCTGCAGATTCGAAGTGGTTGCCTAGTACCTTATGGTGAACCAAATCAAACGCCACTGATAGGTCCAATAATAATAGTAGGGCCATTTTCCCATTGTCATTTAGTTCGTCAATCTGAGCGCTTAGGTCGATGAGCGCGGTTTCGGTCCCATGTTGAGGTCTAAATCCTGATTGGCGAGTCCCATTGGCAGAAGGTGGTTAGTCGCAAGATATTCTTGGATTTGTAGATAGGCTACTCTGTCCAGGATCTTTAGTAAGAAAGGGGTTGTTGTAATTGGCCTATAATTTGTGGGAATGGTTGGGTCCAGAGTTTGTTTTTGAAGTAGGGGTATAACCAAGGATTCCTTTAGGTTGCTAGCTACTGTACCTGATATAAATGAGTTTGGATATGAAAGGTGCTAGATCTCTAGCCGCATCTTTAATTATTTGCTCTGGACAGCTGTCGCCTTGGCATCATGTGGGTTTGAGGGAGGCGATGATTTTTTGAACTCCAGGGCGGAGGTTTCAGAGAATTTAAAGTCCTGGGGTGGTTTGGTGTCCGGTTTAGTGTCGTGGTGGATGATGTCTATGTTTCAAATGTTTTTTTCGTTTTTCAGAGATTTAGGATTGTAGAGTGGCTATTTTGTTGGAGAGGGTTTTCTGAATGTTCGTGCACCAGCGTTGGTCCTTAGTGCATGTATCCACTGGGGTAATAAGCTTTTCCATCTCTTTCAGTATCACAAATAGCTCTTTGGTGCTAGCGCTGGCCTTATTAATTCTATTATTGTAAGATTCCAATTTAGTGCTCAGTATTTCTTCCTTGTATTTAGCAGATATAGGGCCTCATCACGTGTGAGTCTGTGGTGCGGTACAAGGGGCAGTGGGGGATGTACAGGGGTGTATGTTGTGTATTTGATGTATGTGATGTATGTGACGGTGCCAGGTTGGGGGGTGTTCAGGGTTTGGTGGCACCTGTGGCAGGGGAGGCTGGTGGTGGTGGGGGAATGAGGTGAGTCCAAGGTGGGAGCCAGGGGGCGCCTCCTGGCCCTCCCACATCGCCTTTTGCCATGTGGCTCAGCCTGGGATGGTGCGGAGGACAAGCTGAACTCCTCCCCAATGGCTTGGCAGCCTCCAAGCTGAGTAGCACTCTGGTGAGTAGTTGGACTGTGTGCAGGTTGTGGCGCACAAGGCACAGTGCCAGTGGCCAGCACAGCCTCATCCACCATCTCATGTCTCCTCATGGGTATGCCGCTCATCATCAGCAGCTGGTCGAATCTCCCTGACACTCCTAGGTATGCCTCCGTCGAAGTGACCAATGACATGGCTGGCCGAAAAATGTTCCTGTTAATGTCTATCCCTGTTTTGTCAATGGAGTCCAGATGGCTGGACACGCCTGTGAGCTCCCGTGTTATGTTGCACCACTGTGTCGACCATGAGATTCTGCTGTTGCAGGAACTTGTGTAGACCCTCAGGATGCTCTACACTTGATGGTTCCAGAGGCATGCTGTGGTGGTGGTGCAGCCTGAGCGTGAGTTCTGAGGAAAGCAGCATCTCTGGCCCAGGTATTTGGGTGCATTGTGGGTGAGGCACTGTGTTGGGAGTTATGGTGGAGGGACTGTTGGTGGGTGCAGCTGCTGATGTCCTCATCATATACCCCTGCCTGCATGAGGGGCATGCTATCATCTGCCGGGACCCCTGGCGTTGCCTCCACTGCAAGCAGAGCGATTGGGGGAGCCACTCACATGTCTGCTGCTGGAAATTCTGCACTGCATTCCTCCTCTGTGGGGTAGATGTGGTCCCCTCAGTCTTTCTCCTACTGGGCCTCATGGGTGGGTTCGCTCCGGATAGTCACATCTTGTTCTCCCTCCTCACTGCTGTCAGAACACTCCATAGGAGCGCCTTCCTCCATCGTCATGACTGAAAACTTGAAAGAAAAGGAGACATGTCAGTCACTGGCATACAATGCATGTGCACATGAGTGACATTATTGTAGCCACATGTTGCTATAGATTGGCATTCATGTGGCCCTCACACATCTTCCCATTTTACCGTCGTCCCACAGTTGTCGCCCATGTATGTATGAAGTATTTGTTCTGCCATTGGTGACAACTAGTGCATGTCTGGGCAAGGTGATGATGTGTCATGTGTTTGCATGTGTCTGTATGGTGGCAGCCCCATCATTCTTTGCATGGCGATGCATGCAGGTGATAGTGCATTGCATGTGGTAGCTTATTTATTTATTGCATTTGTGTAAAGCCCAAACCCAGGAGTATCACATTGTTTGTAAAGAAGTAAAAAGTAAGCTATCAGACAAAGCATACAAAGCAGGTATGAATGGCATTAGTCGTATTTGGTAAACAAAAGTAGAAAGTACGCAATTTGACGAGACATACAAAGCAGGTAGGAGTGGCATTAGTCATATTTGTTAAACAGCCACGTTTTCAAAAATGTTCTGAAGTTGGGCGGGAGAGAGTTCCAAAGTGTGGGTGCTGTATGTGGGTGCTGTAACGCAAAAACTCAAGCCCCCGGCTCTTTTGCTTTTCTATCTGTGAGTGGACAGGGTGAGGCTGACAGTCAATCTTAGGGGATGCACTACCGGTTTGGGGGTGAAACTGCTAATGAGGTATAGGGGGCCTCTTTTAAAGACAGCGGTGGGCATTCGTTAGCGTTTTGAGCTCAATTTGTGCTTTAATGAGTAGCCAGGGAACATCACGCCTAGTAGATGAGATGTGATCTGAATTCCTAGGGCCACACGCAGGGCTTTGTTTTGAAGGAGTTGGAGTTTGGCAAGGTTTTTTGCTGAGGTGCCCATGAAAAGAGTGTTGCAGTAATCTAGCTTGCTGTTGATGATGGCCTGTGCAAGAAACAGACAGTTGGTCGGAGAAAGGAATTGTCTGCTTAAACAGATCAGCTTGGCAGTGTGGGCAGTAGAAGATTACAGCGCATTGACATGTTTGAATATATTGAGTTCAGCATCCAAATGAAAACCAAGGGGCTTGACGTGTTTCGAGATTGTTATGATAGTGTTGTCAATCAACAAAGAGACAAATGCCGGGTAGAGGTTCTTGAGATGGTGTGTAGCTCCCAGAAGGAGCAACTCAGTTTTGTTGCCATTAAGACAAAGGTTGTGGGTGGCCATCCATTTCTGAATGATGCTGTAAGTCTTATTGATAGCGTCAGTATCCTAAGTATAACATCCTTTGATGGGAATGAGGATCTGTGTATCATCAGCAAAGTTAGTAAAGCTAATGCCGAGAGCATCTAGAAGCTCAAATAGTGGTTTTGTATACATATTGTAGATTGTCAGTGAGAGGCAAAGGCCTTTGAGGATTCCATGCGGGCGGTGATGGGATCCGCCGCTGTTTCTCAAATGAAGACTCTGGAGGAGCACTCACTCAGGAAGGATGTGGTCCATGTGGTGGCTTCGGAGGAGAAGTGGAAATTGGATGCTAGATGTTGGCTGAGGATGCCATGGTCGACCAGGTCGAATGCTGCCGAGAGGTCAAGGAAGAGGAGGAGGGCAAGGTTGGGAGTCACAGATGTTGCCTAGTTGGATTTGGAGATCTAAGAGGGCTGTTTCGGTGCTATGCTTGGGGAGGAAGTCTGATTGTCTTGCGCCTAGTAGATGGTGGTGCCCTAAGAATATTTGGATTTGGGAGTAGGCCGTGCGGTTTAAAGCTTTGAGGAGGAATGGCACAGAGGTAATAGGATGGTAGTTAGTACAAAGGGACAGATCCACAGATGGTTTCTTTAGGAGAGGGGAGACCCATGCTACTTTGAGGCAAGTGGGAACAGAGTTGGCTGAAAAATATGTGTTGATGAAGTTGGTGATGGTGCTGGTCACGGTGGAAGCACATAGCTTGATGTTGTGGGCTGGGCAGGTGTCTCCCTTGCAATTGGAGGGTCTGAGGGAATGGCTAATATTGATTATGTCAGATTGTAAAACTTTGGAGAAGTTGAAAGGGGCGGCGGGAGGTGGTTGGTTTGAGAGGGAGGCACAAGTGCCTCTAATGAGGGTGGCTTTGTGGCAAGTCAGGATTTTTTTAGCAGAGCTGTTGTCCTTCAATGTGTTGATTTTCTTTCCGAGGGCGGTTTGGATGGTGGAGCACCAATCTTTATCAGATTCAGTATGGGAGACGGAGGGCCTGGGCTTTCCAGCTCTTTGAGAATCTGGAATAGTTCTTTAGAATTGGAGCTGGCGGTAGTCATTCTGAGATCGTAGGAGTTAGCTTAGGAAATGATTAGGGCATTTTTGTCATTTTTGGGCACATTTGCAAAGGCTTTGTGGTTGGCGGGGGTGGCATGTTTTAACCATGTCAGTTCCTGGGCTCTCATGCAACTGCAGAGAGCAATGAGGCCCTCAGAGAACCAGATGTTGGCTGGCCTGTGAGGTTTTAGTATTTTAAGTTTTAGGGGGGATGAGTGTCCATGGTGCAGCAGTGGCTGTGGTTGTAGAGGTCCATGAGGGCTTGTGGATTCTTGCTTACAGGGGTAGGAGTGGTAAATAGCAACAGGAGGGTAGGTGTGAGAATGAGCTCAGTGAGCTTCCTCATTTTGCAAACCAGGGTGGCAGAGGGCAGTGTGGGGTTTTGGGGGAGGGTGGGAGTGGGTCCGGCTGAACTCGATGAGTGAATGGTCAATCCATGGTAATGGGCTGAAGGTTCAGATAGAAATGGTGGTATTGGAAGTGAGGATCCAGTCCAGAGTGCGCCCTTTGGAGTGTGTGGTGGCAGTGATGTCCTGGATTCATGTCTGCCAGAGCGCTTTCCAGGGTGGAGGTTTTTCTATCAGAGGGGTCGTGGAAGCCCAGGTTAAAGTCACCCGAGAGGATGAGGTTAGTGGTAGGCTTGATGAGGGGAGTGAGTAGTAGTGGGATTTCAGATTCTGGGGAGCTAAGCGTGTTGGGTTGTCGGTATAGGAGTAGGAGATTGATGGTGGTTTGTGGGTCAATAGTCAGTTTGGCAAGTACAATTTAATAACCTAATGGGGGGTGGGGATCTGTCTGACATGAAGGACAGCTTTGGTGGAGAGGGCTACTCCATCTCCTGGTGCACCAGGACGGTACGGCTCTAAGGATTGAGTAGCCAGGTGGGATGGCTACAGAGAGTAGTGGGCAGGAGGCACTGTGGAGCCAGGACTCTGTGACAGTGAGAATCTCAATTGCTGATTAGTAAACAACAAACAACAATGTAATGAATACTATTTAGAAACATGTATTTCAACAAATAAAATAAATGTATACACAACATATACATTTTACAAACTTAGTAACATTTAAATTACAATACTCCTGCTTTAGATAAACACAAATACAAACATCCGATTTCTAGTAAAATTGTTACTAAATAATGCAAAATTAATTTACTTACAAAAGCAGCCCAAATGTAATACACATTAAAAACATAAAGCAATGAAAATTGTTACACACTTGTATCAAATACAAACAAAAATTTATAAAACAAATTACTTCACCTTCACTGTAAAAATGTTTGCAACCTAAGCTAATTATTACAAAACAAAAACAAGGTGAGCTAATGTTATTGTGATATTTGATTTAAATATAATATATTTTAAAATGTATTGATAATATATTTGTATATTTGGAAAAATAATGTTATCTTACCTTTATGATTTCTTTGGTTTGTAGACTTTATGTTTTTGTTGGTTTAACCGTAACTCTATTTTGAAAAATAAAATGTTTTCAAATATTTTCCTGTGTTTTTTAAGGTTGTATAATGGTTTGTAAAGTGGTTTTGTACTATTTAATTGTATTATTATTTATTACATATTGAAATGAAATATATGAATGTGAATGTGTGTTGTACTTGTGTTATTTTGATGTAGTTATGTAAAAACATGTTTTATATTTGATAACATTCAAATATAATTTTTGTTTTATAGATATAATATGAATACTGTTATGTACGTGTTAAATAGACAGAAATTGAGGAAGTATGTAAAGGTAGACATGCATGCTATTAATAATAAAATAACATATGTTGTGACATGTATGTAAAAGGTTTTAAAGTTTTATTTTGTTTTGAAAATGATTACATGTTATAATGTATTTAATTGAAATATATGAGTTTTAGTTGTAACTGCATTTGTTCACGTAGTTATGTAAAATCAAAATTACTTATATTTCTGAAAATGGAAAAATAATGTTTGTGACTGCCTCCACCTCACCCCTTAAATTAAAAATCTTTGAAAAAGAATACAATAAAAAAATTATTGAACATTTAAAAATTCCAGTTACACTTTAGTTATGTCTGCTAGCTTTTAGAAAAATACCAATGAATGGTTACTTAGGTTATAATAAGAATATGTGTATGCACTTGTTCAATGTTTTTGGGATATCATTATGAAAATCAACAGAAATTGAGGAAGCATTTAAAAGTAGACTTGCATGTTATTGATATTACAAAAATATATTTGTTTGAATGTTATTTTTTTCTTTATTTATGTTGGTACTTTTAAAATGTTTTTAATTAGTAAAAAGGCATTCTAGTGTTAATATGTTTTGTACAGCATGAATCAATTTTTTAATTATATTATGTGTTGTGTGCATTTTTAATATTAATTGATTATTTTAAATTGGTATAAAATGTATTTTTGTTTGCTGTGTTTTTTGTGGTGGGACTAATAATTATCTTTAATGCAATTTTATTTTTACTTTGAAAATATACAAATATTAATATAAATATAAATATAAATAAATCTATTATTGTACTACATTTATTATTGTTAATATACTCATGTTTTAGTGTAATACATTGATTAATATTAAATAACAACAACCCATATATATAAATACACAATAAAATAAACATTGACATTTTAAGTCAATAATTTTAATATATATACTATTTTGAGTAAAATATTTTATTTTAATAAATATTTACTTTATAAAAGCATGTAGATGCGTAGCTTCATTTGTTTTGCCTACTGCAATTATTGTTCCACATTATAAGCAGCCTAAAAAGGAAAAAAGAATAAACATACTCTGTACCAATACTTGTTAAATTTGGAAGTGACACACAATCACCAACTTGATATGTTTTAGGAATTTTAGAAGATACAGGTTGATTTCCTTTCTCTACAGTTACAGCTTCTATATGTTTTCTTTTAGTATTTCATTTTTTAGTCTTACTAACTACAGTAGAATAGTTGTTTTAAGTTCAGTTGTTTGATTTTTATGAACATTTCTAAACTATATCTGCTCACGTTGATTTAGCATATTTTGAATTTCCTAAATGATATTTTTGAGGGTTACTCCTTTTTCATTTTAATTTGCAGATGGTGCAAATTACTTCTGATACATTTTGCGCATCTGGTTCAGGAATTTCAAAGTAGTCCAAAATACAAGATCTTATATAGTGGTATTAATGGTATACCTCTGGCCACATGCATATCATTTATTTATTATTTAGCAGTCGAAATATAACAGAATTTTGTTGAGGCTATGCAGCATATGAAGCATATTGACGGGTCTATCTGTTTACTGGCAAGCAGGAGAATAGCCATGACGTGGTGGAAAGGTGAATTCCTGACCTGATCCCAGTGGCAAGAGGATATTGCATACTGTCATGATTTTGATGTGGCCTATATCCATATGTTATACTTGCATGTTTGCTCCCCAGATATGTGGGGATCCTATATCCAGGTTATGTTGGCTAGCCCAGAGTAGAGCTCCTCAACGGAGCATGAACAGAAAAAATGCTAAATTGTATTAGTGTTGGAATAGATACCACCATATAGGCATGAGGAACTCTAAAGAAGTATAAGCATACTATCACTGTTATATCAAACTTTACTGGCTTATTTGTTGTTGGTGTTGTTTTTTGTTGTAAGTTGCCAATTAACAATAAAACAAATAAAAAACGAATATACAATGTTGTACTGTTTAATGTATTCACCAGTATGTTATGATTGTGAGGACATTTGATACTACAGCTTACATTCGTATTAACATTTTGTATATAGTGGTATGTATAGTGCACTAGTGCCTAAAGTCATATTGACATACTTGATATATTGCTATTAATAATACCCTAGTGGCAACAAGCAGATTATTGTTTATTTAGCAGTCGAAAGGTAACTATTTTGTTAAAGCAATGCATCATATAAAGTGTTCTAACTTGTCCATCTGTTTACTGTACACATCTGTACATTATAATTGTAAGGACATTAGACTCCACTAATTACATTTGAATTAACATTTCCTGTCTAGTACTATTTATAGTACGCTAGTGCCTACATTTGAATTGAAGTTCTGTGTAGAACAAGTGGCAACTGTGGCGAACCAGAAAAAGGAGTCGGACGAATTACTGACATGTTCAATGGTCTTTATTTAAAATAATAAGAAAAATGTCTATCTAGCCCTATCGCTAAGAGGGAGGTTCCCTACCTAACAAAACTAAAACTAAGGGTGCTCTTCAAATTCCAAAAGAAATAGTCCTCTATCCGAATCCTAATATCGATCTAGCCCTACCACTTAGTTAAAATAAAAGAAGGCGGCCGGAGCAATAGCCTCAGTTCTAGCTTTTGCCTGGCTCAACACTTGGATCTCTTTCAGCAAAGAAGCTTTTCAAAGTTTGTCATAAAGTTAATCAATTTCGTATAGTACAATCCTGAGTATCTCTGCAGGTTCTGTATGCCAAGGTCAAGTCTTTACACAGATTCCTTGTGGCTCTCTTTTCTTGGAAAAGACAAGGCTTTCTGAAAACAATTCCGCCATTTCTCACATGATGACAGTGTCCATGTTGTGAGAAACCAGACGGCATTTGCACTAGTAGTCCCAGAGGATCCGTCATTCAGGTGGCCAGGGAAGGGCCATCATTCTTGGATCCCAATCCTGGGGGCAGACAAGCGAGGGAGAACCACCTAGGTAGAAGTCCTTTGGGGATTGGAAAGAGGGTACCTGAGGTCAAGACATGGTATTGCCCTGTTCCCTACATCCATCAGTCCTACCATCCCTCTACTTTCATAGGCTATTGCCACCCAAGTCCCATCTTATCCCAACACTTTCCCTCAGGAAAGGGGAAGAGAAAACCTCATGGGAGATCAAAACCTTCCATAACCCAAGACACTAACTTTGTTGTTCCTTCTTGCAATCCCAGACAAATATCCTATAGACTCATCTTTCCCCCGCGGTCATTCCCCTCTAAAAGGTACCAAAACCAAGAAAATTAGAATCAGCACAACAGTCTACCACCATGACCTGAATAGAGGAAATCAGAACGCACCATACACTTACCCTATTAGACCCTAAAATACTTTCCCCCCCAAAATGCCATTCAGGTTTTGATACAAAGAAGGAGGAATTAGAAGTTAGGCAAAACTCCAATGTAAATCACCAACCCAGTACTGAGAAGAGGAAGAGGCATCTGAAAGTAATTCGGATTACCCATGGGACAGGTGCCTATAGTACTAGGACGAGGAAGATGCAGCTCAACACACAACAACTTTCCCAATGGACCTGTCTCACTGACAATGCCAGGCAGGGTCAGGCAACTGATTTCAACTATGCCCCCCTGTAGCCTGTTAAGTACTCAGGTGAATATAAAAGGAACACACATGATTGGCAATTAGAACGATCTGAGTGACGAGCCAGTTGGTGCCAGGAGAAGTAGCAGAGCCAGAGCTGCCCAAACCAAGGCAACGGGGAGCGAGGTGCCAGGATGCTGTAAGACTGTTGGGTGTAGCAAGAGAAACAGCAGTGAGAAGGTTGTGTCTCCAGAGAGCCGGAGCAATGGCCAGATGGGAGCCATGGGGCGTGCTTTTCCCATACTATGTGTGGCCAGAGACGTGCTCATTCCACTGGGTAAGCAGAAAGCCCAGGAGGGTCTGTGTGGCAGGTGGAGAGACCCTGACTTCAGGCAGGAAAGTTGTTGAAGGATGGAGCGGTGAAGTCCATGACCGGTGAGTTTCTGAATGAGAAAGAAACCCGGCACCAATTGGGGAAAGACTTCATACTTTGTAATAGTGCACCTTCGAGTGAAAGAGCACTCGTTCCCAAAAGCGGTCTGAACACCGCTGAGATGTGGAAAATGATGAAGAAGGTATGAAAGAATATAAAGTAGCAGAGTGGTTTCGTATAACATTATACGCATTCGAAAGTCTATGTAAAGGAAAAGAAGTATCGCAACAGCAGAGGAGCTGTGCGCGAGTGCAGTGTGCGCAAAAAAGAAATCCCTTTGAAAAGCTCCACGACAGTAAGGGATCTGTACGAAAACTGAACTAAGAGCAAAGCTGAAAAAACTGATAATGAGAAACTGAGTGAACTAAGAGTGTTGAGAAGCATTGGGGTGGTCTCCAGGCAGGAGGCTGATCCAGGAGAACCGAAGCGACCCCACCCTCAAACAAGAGACTTCAGCAAAGCTAGGCACCTGATTGCACAACTTGTAATGGGTGGACCATGCAGTCTGCAAACTGTGCCACGATCATGGGGGAGCCTAAGGGCCTCATTATACGGAAGGCGGTGAGCCATGGCGCTATTAGCGCCATGGCTCATGCCGGTAAAATACCGGCACCGCCGGATTTTGGTGGGGCGGTAAATCCCCCTTCCGCCATTGCCCTTCCCCATTCCCATTTCTGCCCCATAGGGCTCTATGGGAATGGGGAAGGCGCTAATTACGGCACCGCAATTTTGCGGTGCCGTAATTAGCTCCGAGGTCCCTTAGCGCGTTGGTTTTTAACGCCTGCAAAAAGCAGGCGTTAAAGCACCAACCCGCTAAGGGACCTTGTAGTAAGGCGGTAATGGTTAACGGTCACCGTTACCATTATCGGTGGCCGTTAACCATTACCGCCTTCCGTGTAATGAGGCCCTAAGTGTGAGAAGGAATCATTTGAGATACTGAAGTTGAAAGTTAGAAGGACTTGTTTTTGCATGGGGAAGGGAGTCCCGCAAGCAACAAGTGAAGCGCGATATTTTCTGATGGAACTTTTGTGAGTTATACTTTTGTGTTTGGAAAATATGCACCTTCGAACATTGGTGTGTTGAAGAATAACCAGGATGGGCTAAACTCGAGGCAAGGGAAGCCTGAGAGACTCTGTGAAGAAGTGAAGCCAGATAAGGAAAAGTTACTGTGAATTTTTCCAAGTGAATCCTGAGAACTTGGGGAACTTTCTTATGCTGAGAGTCTTGAACTTGGGGAAGGGAGGCATGGAAGAGCTCCATTTTCACACTGATTTTGTTTTCAAAACTATTAAGTTGTTCAAATCCCAGATGCTGTATTACTTTGTAGAAGTGAGGGCAAGCATAGGTTTTGACAAAGAGAGTAGTTTACTTTTAACTGACAGACATTCCTTAGTTTCCTTTCATTAGGGAACATTCCCACCTTCGAGTTAGGGCAAGATAGGCATTTTTCCATCTTGAGCACCAAAAATAAAGCTTTTCCAAATCTATCTATTTGTCTGTGTCATCTCTTGATACCATGCTTGTCTCACATTGTCTTGTTTTTAAACATTGGTACCTTCCAGGTTCACTCATTCCAGTTCAGTCCACTATATCTTGCGTCTCCAGGACTTCTTTGCTTTAGCAGGACCTATTTAGGACTCCCTTGACCCTTGTGGATTCTCCAGCCTTTAATGTTAATGTCTCTTCATGTCCCAGGGTTCCCCAGAGCCCTCTGACCCTCTTATAGTCTTGCTCTTTCAGGGCCACGGCCAGCTGTCTGTCCGTTTGGGTTTTCCAGGCTCCCATGGACCGTGTGGCTTCTCCAGCATTTACTGTTAATGTCTCTTGATTTCCGAATGCACCCCAAAGCCCTCTGATTCTCTGATGGTCTTGCTTTTTTCAGGGCCTTTGCAGGTAATCTGCCTGTTCAGGTTTTCCAGGCTCCTGTAACCCTTGTGACTTTCCCAAACTTTTATCAGTGTTCAACCCCCTCAACAGCATATTGGGATGCAACACCCCAACCGTGGAAAGAGGTTTAGGCTGCACAAATTGTATTAGCAAAGAGAGCTGGTATTTTAGTGTCAGTATTTTGTCGTTTCGTTTGGCAGTACTGCACATGTGCTATTTGTAGTTAGCTTTGACACATCTTAGATAGCACCACAGAACCTCACAGAACCTTTACAATGAAAGAAGGAGCAACAAAGTATTAACATTGATTATTATATTTAACGGTTAGTGACTATGCATTGTTTAATACTTTTGTAGCTAGTAGTGGTGACTTACATTGTGCTTTGTTTGCATTAAGGATATGCTGTTTTACTCTAAATCCAGTGCAGCTTTTGATAGCTGGTAAAAGGTAGTTGAAGTGTCCAGCAGCGAGATGGGGTAAATGTAGTGCTTCAGTAAGAGGGCTGCATGCTGGGGTAACACAGCCAGCCACCATTTTGGATTAGGCCTTGCTAGAACGGTATACACGCATTTCACCGCGGTATTTTTCATCACGTTTTTTTTTCATCGCCGTTTTTATTGGGGGGGTGAAAAAATTAAATATATGGTTGTTGGTGTAAGGGAATAAAAAAAAGGGGGGGGCTTGAGAGGGTAACCCCCCAAACAAAAAAAAACAAAAAAAACAATGAGTTTTTCGAACAAAAAAACAGCGATGAAAAAACCTGAGGAAAAATACTGCGGCGAAATAACGTAGAACCGCTAAAACTTGCTACTTCTAGTAGATAATTAGGCTGTCCATTGGAGCTTTTGCTTTGTCCATTTCATTAGAATTTATGCATCCTTCATTCAGGAAAAGATCAGACAGCCAGAGTTAGGGAAGAAGGGAGATGGGCAGTGCAGATAGCAGTTAATTGTGCCGGGTTGAGCAGCTCACAGGAGCACGGAATGGAGTGTTGTTTTGGATGATTAGATAAGTGCTGCAGCTGTCAAAGACGAATCTTATGAGAACAGGGTCTAGTGTCGGGAAGTGCCAGGATGTCGAGCTAGGTTTGGAGTAATACTGCCCCCAATCGAAAAGTAGCTGAACCATTTGAACTACAGATTTTTGATTAAATAGAGCTAATAAATGTGAGACAATCATCCCCAAAAGGGGTACCTAAACTGTGTTTTTTATAAAGCACCTGGTTCCGATTGGAGATGGAGTAGGAGGCATGCTAGGGGTGCAACATGTTCTCATACAGGAGTCGGAAGAGGTAATGCCAACATAGTATAGCTGAAAGGTCAAAAAAAACATTTGGGAATGCCAAATTGTCTGGCCTCATCAGGAAGCTATTGTATTACCAGGCGGGGTTGACCTCATTCTTTGTACTAGCTCCCTGATTGGGTCCTTTCAGGGGTATGCACATCACGAGCTGTCCAAAGTTGTCTTGACAAATAAGGAGAGTAAATTATTGTAACAATTTAGTTGAATATTGAACCCATAGACCTTTAAGACGAGGTAGCAATACTTTGATATAGATGGGGATGCAGAAGTTACTCAAACATCAATAATCAAACTGACTCAGGAAGTTGGCAAAACTTGGTGCTGTTTTATTTGCAATTGTCTTAAACAGGTTGTTACAACAGACATCAACGGACGTTCGCTCGATTTCTCTCAGCGCATATCATAAAAAAACACAAGTTTTTATGGTCAAAACTTGTCATAAGCGACGTCATACTCTGTGGCAAACTTCAAAAACCAACTTGGGGATGTGTTAGGAATACAGGGAACATCTAAGTATACGTTCCATACTAACGGGGGTTGTGATTGGGTATCTACTGTCAGGTGGGCAACTAAGCCCATCCCAAGTGCACGTCAGTTTTCTGTCACACTAATACTCGATACTCTATTGGTTATACAAACTATAGGGCTCTTTGATACATGGCCCTCTGCCATTGTTTTGGCACCCTTGTACCCTTCTGGAATATTCCACAAGCTAGCAGCACGCAGGCTACCATACCAGGTGCAGGAAGGGTTTGCATGATCATACCTCCCCACCAGTTAGCCCAACATCTATCATCACTCTTGCAGTCTGGCAGTCAATTAAGGCTTTGAACTTGGCCTTGTAGAAGCCCCCTGTGCCTGAGAAATAAAGGGAGTGTGTTCTTGGTTTCGGTGTAGCTCGACCCAATGTCTTTTTTGATCTGTCCATGTGACTTGGAGGCCGCATTTTCATGCTCTCTGCAGCATTTAATTCTATTAAATGATGAACTTTTGACGCCTTCAGTTTTTTTCCATTTCACCTCCAACAGAGGTTTATTTCCTTCTCATGTTCGTCTAACTACTGGATGGACAACCAGGCTTACTGTGGCCTGGACCTCTTGGTGCTTTCTCCATCACCACCAGTCACTTTACAAATGCGCCACACCGAGAAAAAAGAACTCCAATCATGGGGTTCCAAGCCCTGCTCAAAATGCACTTTGGAACATCCAGGCTTTGCACACTCCCATGCACCATACATTGGCACATCGCCGTAACCACTCACCACACAGCCAGTCCCAAGATCACCCGTCCACCTGCGTCACTGCGTCCGTACAAGTGCAAACCGACTTGCACCCTCCTCAATGCCTCTGCAGCATGAGCATCTTAATTTGGAGCCCGAAATGTTGCTCATCCCCACAATCTCCTATTCAGAGTCCACAGATTGTCTATGCTCCACTTATCTCCACCTCTACACTCCCCCCTTTGGGGGATTCATCAACCACTCTCTCATCAATCTTCACATCAAGACATCCTTCACTGAAGAAATGCTTCTTTGTTACCCATATCTTTACAACTTCTTTCAGGCATCCTGCTGATTTCACATGCTCATCAACACTCCAGATCATAAGCATACATTGATTATTGGCGCTGCAGTAGATCCATCTGCCCACATACTTCTTGTGGTTCTTGGGGTACAGGAACTTCGTTCCCTCAGATGCATGGATGCTGGCCTTTATGTAGTCTCTGATTTCTTCATTTGTCAGCTCCTTTGGGTCGAATCCTGATTCAACATCAATCACAATCTTCATTCCTACTACTTTCTTTGCCGTTTTCTTACATTGTATGAGTATAATCCTGATCACACAGAATCCAAACATGATCATCACCAACAGGGCTCCAACTTGAAAATGTTCGCCATCCATTGTGGAACCCATGAGGAGATTGACCCAAACCAGCTGTCATCACCAATGTCTTCCACTTCGTCTTCCATCTTGACATGTAAGTTTGTCAGCAGTGTTATGGCCTCTGTCAAGTTGCCATTCTCATTGTCGTGAGAAAGTATGAATGTGCAACATGATTCTCTGATTTTGGCACAAACACCTCCATTCATAGTTGTGATCATGTCCAGGACATATCTATTCTGAAGTGTCATCAGTCTAATAGCTCTCCGCTCCTCCTTGATAGCATTGAATCCCTTTATAGTGGTGTTGATCATCTGCAAAAGCTCCCATCTGGTTATCTGTAACCATTTACTATTTGCTGCCGTCTGGATTCTGGGCATAAAGATTGTTGGGAAAATTGATGAAGTCTGACTGAACAATCTGTGTTCATATGGGATGGCATCAAAAGCTTCTATTGACTTGGCTGAGAAATAATTCTGCCTCTTCATCCAAGTCAGGAGCTCAGGTGATCTCTTCTTCCTCAGGTGAGCATCTGCATTTGGAAATTCAGCAATGTTCAGGTTGCTTTTTGGGATTACCAATACTGGAACATGGACAATCAATATAGAACATAGTCCTCCCCAAGCTCTGGGCAGCTTCATATAAGCTCGGGATCCACAGGCCCAGCAGTGATCCATTATCACTGCTGTCCTGTCCTTCATTCCTGGCACATCAATGATTCGTCCACATTGCTTCTCTCCAACTTTTCCTGTGCCATTGTTTCTAAAGCACAGTTCTGCACTAGCCAAAATCACTATCTGCAATGGGCCTCCTTTATCCTTGACCCATGTCAATAACTTTACAAGCCTCGGCCAGAGAGATTTGCATCCATTTTCCACACGTTCGATAACTGGTTTGTGATGACCAGTTACTGCTATAGCTCTACAAATAACTACTCCTTCTTCCCATCCGTCTGGAGAAAGCACTGTTCCCCAAATCTGCATCTGGCCTCTTTCATTGCTGCTTCGAACCTCTTCATCGGTTTTCCCTTTACAATTAAGTCTTCTGTTGATTTCCCATCTAATTCCTCCTCCTTTCATACCAGGCTGTTCGTTTCTTATCACATGATTTGTGGTATGTGGTCTCGCTCTTGTCGTCAAATCTCTGACATAATCACCTTTGTCTGGCACTGACCATTCTGTCAGACATACCAACGACGCTGTTCGGCCCTGGAATTTACCCTTTGTCAGGCAGAGTGCAAGGTGATTAAAGCGAGTGAGCTTTTTGAACAACTATTTCAATAGCTATGAATATTATATACTTTCCCATAGCATAAGGCAGGAATGTGCAGACATAGCAATCCTCCTCAGAAGTTCTCTTTCCTACCTCTTTCATGTTTGTTTGTTTTGTTTGTTTGTTTGTTTGTTTGTTTGTTTGTTTGTTTGTTTTATTTATTTCTATAGCGCACCTTAACCCGGGGTATCTGGCCGCATTCAAGGTTTCGGGGTTACAGACATACAGGTGATAAAAAACAGAAACAGAATTTACTGGGTTACAGATATACAGGTGATAACGGCAGAGAGAAGTTACAAAGGAAAACTTATAATTACATAGTTACATCATTACACAATAAGCAATAGGGAGGGTACTACATGATTCATGTTTTGCAGTCATAGGTTAGTTCAGATTAGTGGTTTAGTGGTGGTGGAGTGGTAGAGGGAGGTATTAAGTAACTACTACTTGGTTAGACATTAGATGGAGTTGCTTCTGAAGTTAGCAAATGAGTTGTATTTTTTTAAGGATAGAGGGAGCGAGTTCCACAGCTGGGCAGCCATGACTGGGAAACAGATCCTGCCAGATTTTTGTAATTTGTATCTTGGGACTATTAGACCGAGTGTATTAGATGACCTGGTGGCTCGAGTAGATGGATTTAATTTTACATTTTCTGTGAGGTACAGGGTGGCCACGTAATTTAGTGCTTTAGGGGACATAGTTGTGAGTTGGATCTTGTCTTTGATTGACAGCCATTTATATTATCTACTTATTTCAGCTATGTCTGCTCTCCTTGGGATTTTCAGGGCTGATCTGAGCGCATTGTTTTGCAGAGTTTGTAGTTTATTGAGTAAATATTTGTTGGCTCCCAAATATAGTCCATTGCAGTAGTTCAGCTTGGAAAGTATTAGAGCTCTGGCGAGTATAACACAGCTTTCCTTGAAGAGTAGGGGTTTGCATGCCCTGATAA
Source organism: Ambystoma mexicanum (assembly GCF_040938575.1). Lineage (NCBI taxonomy): Eukaryota > Metazoa > Chordata > Amphibia > Caudata > Ambystomatidae > Ambystoma > Ambystoma mexicanum. The sequence goes on along the minus strand of NC_090933.1, from coordinate 1,035,206,665 downwards.
GTTTCCCGGTCTATGCCGTGGCGAATGCCGTGGCGTTCATCTCTTTATATAGATTTAAGGTGGCGTCGAGAACCGAGTGTTTTTGCCTCTTTGGCCACTGGGATCTTGTTTCCATCGATGTTGAAGGAGTTGCAGTCTAATTGCAGTTTTTTTCATGTTATCTGTATAGCCTACAATCATTAGTTCCGTTTTGTCATCATTCAGGCAGAGGCCGTGTGTGGCCATCCATGCCTGAATGATGAGATACATTGTGTTCACTAATGCTACATCATCCTCGTAATTATCCGACAACTGAAGGACGATCTGGGTGTCATCCGTGTAGTTGGTGTAGGTGACACCCAGACAATCCAGTTTGTCGAACAAGGGCTTAGTGAAGATGTTGTAAATAGTGGGTGATACACAGGACCCAATTGGGGACTCCACATGTGATGGGAATAGGGTTGGCTGCTGCTGCTGAGGGGGAGAAGACTCTCATACTCCTATTATTTAGAAAGGATTGAATCCAGGTATTGGCATTCCGGGATAAATGGGCTGCAGATTCGAAGTGGTTGCCTAGTACCTTATGGTCAACCAAATCAAACGCCACTGATAGGTCCAATAATAATAGTAGGGCCATTTTCCCATTGTCATTTAGTTCGTCAATCTGAGCACTTAGGTCGATGAGCGCGGTTTCGGTCCCATGTTGAGGTCTAAATCCCGATTGGCGAGTCCCATTGGCAGAAGGTGGTTAGTCGCAAGATATTCTTGGATTTGTAGATAGGCTACTCTGTCCAGGATCTTTAGTAAGAAAGGGGTTGTTGTAATTGGCCTATAATTTGTGGGAATGGTTGGGTCCAGAGTTTGTTTTTGAAGTAGGGGTATAACCCAGGATTCCTTTAGGTTGCTAGGTACTGTACCTGATATAAATGAGTTTGGATATGAAAGGTGCTAGATCTCTAGCCGCATCTTTAATTATTTGCTCTGGACAGCTGTCGCCTTGGCATCATGTGGGTTTGAGGGAGGCGATGATTTTTTGAACCTCCAGGGCGGAGGTTTCAGAGAATTTAAAGTCCTGGGGTGGTTTGGTGTCCGGTCTAGTGTCGTGGTGGATGATGTCTATGTTTCAAATGTTTTTTTCGTTTTTCAGAGATTTAGGATTGCAGAGTGGCTATTTTGTTGGAGAGGGTTTTCTGAATGTTCGTGCACCAGCGTTGGTCCTTAGTGCATGTATCCACTGGGATAATAAGCTTTTCCATCTCTTTCAGTATCACAAATAGCTCTTTGGTGCTAGAGCTGGCCTTATTAATTCTATTATTGTAAGATTCCAATTTAGTGCTCAGTATTTCTTCCTTGTATTTAGCAGATATAGGGCCTCATCACGAGTTTGGCGGTAGCCCTTAAATGCGACGGTAGCGCTGTTACCACCACATTTAAGGGTCTGCCAAATTACGGCTTTGGCTGATTTCCCCCCAGCTCTGAGTTGGGGGGAAAACCGCTGAGAATTTGCCGGTTTTCGGCTCGTTTACCGGTGGCGGGAAATTCGCCGGCGGTAAAAGCACAACATTTCCCCATTGAGCCCAATGGGGAGTGGGGAATTCCCAAATGGGCTCAATGGGGAATGGGCAATACCCGTTCCGCCAACCCCATGATTCGGCGATAATAGTGCCGGTGGGTTTGGCGGTAGGGCTAATAACGCCAGCGATATTAGCACCAGCGTTACCGCCCAACTCGTGATGAGGCCCATAGTCTTTAGATTCATTTTGTTCTCTGTTTTGTTCTGTGCTGATACCACATGTTGTTCCCCAAATGTGCTGTATTGTCCAACTAATGATTTAATTCATAATCATCCTCCCTTACACTTCTTTTAGGTCTCTGTTTCATTCTTGCCAAATGATTCTCCCTATAATAACCATAAAGTAAGTCAAAAACGGATCTCCCTCCAAAAGGAAGGTTTGGATTTTTTGTCACATGAATAGGTACCTCCACATGAGCTACTGGAGTAGAGATAATCACATAAGGCCTTGGCTGTCTCACAATGTCTAGTTCTGCCAAGGCAACTGGAGTGGGAAGAATCAAAGGGACCACTGCTTTCTTGGGATCAACAAAATACACAGTGTGAATTAGCAGAATCAGAAAAACAATGATAAACGTAGAACAAGCATATATTATGCACAATACATGAGGCTCCACCATTGATGCCTATCCACTCATCGTTGACTGTGCTCACTTTCTGGACCTGCAATATGCTCTATGGAAAACTTGTCAGATGCTCCGGTAGTTTTGCCAAACAAGATAGGGATGAACTTGAAGCAAATAACAAAAGATCTCCAGTAAAATGCTCAGGTAATAGTCTAATCTGCTCCATTATTGCTGCCAATAGGCGACAAACAGCCGGGCCATTCCTAAGATCCTGGAGAAAAGTACGTATGTTAGTGCTCCTCCCAACAAGAGCAGGGCAAGCTCTGAGTGCAAACATGAAGACAGCAAGAAGTAGTCTGTGTACATCAGCATCGGACAGAAACATAGGCGCCTCCAAAAAGAAACCCAGTGAGAAACGAATCAGGGAGCTGCTCCCCCTTCAATCGTAAAAGACAAAGTCCAGATCTGGCATGTTCTATTTTACTTTTGCACTGCACAGTCCAATGTCAGCAAGGCTCCAGTGCCTCAAGAATAATATTTTATTCACTCCTTGCTTAGCAGCCACAAACAGTGTCTCAGGGGAGCAACAGTTCAAATGTACACGTTTCTCTGTCTACTGCAGAGTCTCTGCATCCCTCTTCCTTATCATCGATCGAGTCTGCATGTGCTGAACTTCTTCTTGACTTGCTTCCAAATGGGTTGGGGGTGATGCGGCCTCTCCAGCACAGATTTTCACATCTCCTTGGTGAATCCAAGCTCGTCTTCCTAGGACTTGCTGATGGAGTAATGTCCTCTACTATGAAAGAGCCGCTAAAACTGGGATCTTGCGACTTTCGTGAACAGTTTCTAATTAAAACTTGATCTCCAGCAAAGATTTTGGTACACATAATTCTTGAATTTTGGTTGCTGTATGGTCTTCATCTGTGTTATTAGATCAATACCCCGTCCGCTTGATTTGACCTGCAATGACAGAGATGCTAACCGCCATACATGTTAAATACACATGTAACGCATCACCTAACAATTCTGCAGTTGTGTGGGCATCACTCCTAGTCCTCGATGAGGAGTTAGAGGTGTTCTCATTCACCTCCCTGTAACTAACTTGTGGGGTGTGAGGTGGTGGTCAGAACCGGGCTGATTTGTCAACACATATAATGCAAGGGGCAGGCAGTGTAGCCACCCCTTCTTTAGTGTCAGTTTCAACTTGGCTGTTCTCTCTTTGAGCAGATCATTGAGCCTCTCACATATCCCATTCGCTTGCGAGTGATAAGCAGAAGAAAACTTGTGTTTTATACCAAGCAGTAAACTAATTTTCTGAAATACCTCATTCACAAAATGGGGACCAGTATCTGATCTCAGCAACTCATATACTCCCCATCTGGGAAATACTTCTCGGATGAAAAACTTTGCAGCGCAAGTGGTGTCAGGGTGTGTGTATGGACTCGCCTCGATCCACCAGAGAAGGGGCATACCACCACTATCATATATATACCCATTACAGACCTGCAGCATAGCAACATAGTCAATATGTAAATGTGGAAAAGGACCATTTGGTCAATGAATTACTCCCCTGACTGTTCACAGTGTGTGCCCAGCAGTAAACTTTTGACATACAATGCAATTTACTACATAAAAAGCAATGTGTTCTAGCAGGTTCGGTATGAACCAGTCCTCCGCAGTGATTTCTGCAAGGCTTTCCCTAGTGACATGCGCAGGTTAGTGTAGCTGTTCTAACACCACCCTTAATAAGACTACAGGCAGCACCAGTTTACCAGTGCTGTTTTGTTGCCACAGTGCCTCGGAAGGGGATAAAGAACACCCCCTCCATGTCCACAGGTATTTCTCTTCCTGTGGCCCTTCACCCTGAACTTTCATCAATTGTGTTTGCGTTAAGTGATTAAAGCTCTCATTCACAATCATCATCACAACAATTTTCTCTTTCACATCAGGCGTATCAAAATTAATTATGTCTGGTGAACATGCAACTCGTTTGGCCTCTTCGTCTGTGGCTTGGTTTCCGCATGAAATGAGGCCTGTTCTCTTAGTGTGTGCTGCGCACTTGACTATTGCGATGGCTACTGGAAATTGTAGTGCTTTGATAAGCCTGTCCAATAATGCGTCGTGTGGCACCAGAGTGCCATCCGCTCAGAGGTAGCCCCTCCTTTTCCAACATGCTAGCCCTGCGTGCATGGTTGACATCACTTAGGCAGAGTCACTGTACACTGCTACTTCCTGGTCTGCGTGTTTCTGAAGCGTGACTAACAGCAACACTAATTCTGAAGCCTGTGCTGAAAAGTGAGACGTAGTCTGGCACTAGCTATTACTTCAAATTCCCCATTAGCCATGTGCTTCACTATAGCGGCACCGGAATGCCTTTCTCCATCAGTTTGATCGATCCTTGAAGAACCGTCAATAAAGAGAATCTCCCCTGCCACTAGAGCATTTTCCTTCAATATCGGGATTTCGTCACAGAATTCCTCATAATTTGAGCAAACATGCACTTGTTCCTCCTCTGCCAGTGGTTCAGCTACAAACATGGCAGGGTTCACCATTTTACACCTGAGTATTTTAATCGCTGGATTCGATATGACTACCTCATAAGCAGAAGCTCTTTGAGACGTCAGTGTACCCTTGGGTTTCTCTAAAACAGCAAACAAAGCATACACAACAAGTAACGTCAAGGAACACCCAATCACTATGGTTGCAGACTTCTCGATAGTGAATGCGGCTGCTTCCAATGATTGTTCGCAAGGCAAGTGACCCCTCATTACTGGGTCCAAAATCCCACTGTAATATGCTAGGGGTTTGTACCCAATGTAGTTCTCTGCCTGAGTACTGCTGTCATGTCTGTTCCATTTGTGTGCGAGAATAAAAATAACTCCTCTGAATAATTGGGAATCCCCAAAACAGGTGCTGTGCATATTGGCTTTTTTAGTTCATCAAACCCCTCCTCCATTTCCTCAGTCCATTCATTTCTTTCCTGATTCACCTGTGCCTTTTTCAGGGCTTGCAGCAAGGGCCTTGTGTATGAACTATAATCAAATACCCATGTTCTGACATAATTACACAGTCATAAAAACTGTTGCTTTATCATGTGCATTTTTGCTGTTTTCAAAATTGCCTCAGCTCTTTCAGGTGTAACTTTCTTTCCTTCATGTGAGATTAACTGACCTATGCACAGCACCTCTTCTTGGTAATACTGCAATTTCTCTTTGTCCACTTTATATCCTTTCTCTGCTAGAATAATCATTAACTGAATCAAATCTCGTCTGCACTTCTCTTTTGGTGTGCTGCAAACTAAAATATCATCTACATATTGCAGCACGACACTTGGCAAATCAATATTGCTTAAGTCCATCTGGAGGACCCTATTAAAAATTGATGGAGACTCACAATGCCCAGGGGGCAAATGTATACTTTTCAGCTTAGTCTGAGGAAACGTAAATGACGTAAGATCTTGTGAGTCTTTATGCAACGGGAATGAGAAAAACACATTTTTCAAGTGAATCACCATGAAATATTGCACCTCAACCGTGATACTAAATAGAATCGTCGCCGGATTTGGAACTGGAGGAAATTCTGCCTCTACAATTGGGTTAATCGGCCTGATGCCACAACCCCCCTTTTGATTTTTTGATAGGCTACACTGTGGTATTGCATGATGACTTTGACAACACTAAGATGCCTTGATCCATCATGGCTGATATAGTCTTAAAAATGCCTTCATCTGCCTCTCGAGGCATAGGGTACTGTCTTTGTCAAGGTTAAATTGCTCCTGGCTTCAGCTTAATCTTGACTTCTCCCACTGCCCCGTTTTAACAGGCCTACATCATATGGGCCCATAGTCCATAAAGAAGTGAGCACTTTTTCCATATGCTCATCAAAAAATGCCGGGCACTGCAGCATGATCGTCATCTTCTGTGGGATCTCTCGTCTCTCTATCCTGATCGAATACGCAATGCTCACATCAAACACTACTTTGTCATCTGACGGGTCATCTCTAAACACATCCTCATCAGTGAAGTCAGTCAATCTATATCCTTCCCTAATAGCAATCACTGTTCTCCATGGCATACCGTTATCATCAAATCCTTCAAGCATGGCCAACTCCCCTCGCACTACAGCTGCCAGTAACTCTAAGGGAAAAACCTGTCCCCCCTCTTCGTCCATGGGAATCTGTGGCCTGAACAGGAATTCTTCAGGTATTCTCATAACCTTGCCCACTAAACCGGATAGCCATGTTAACAAAATACGTACCCCATAGTGAAAGACTAATGGCACTCATCTCATGGCTATTTGTTCTGTAAATGCCATGATAAATTTGCCCCCGTTTAATTATTGTATTCCTGGCTTTGAACACACTATGGGCCTCATTACGAGTCAGGTGGAATGGGTTAACGAGGTCCACTAATGGATGCGGACCCGTTATTCCCATTCCGCCTGATTACGAGGAACCCTTTGCGGGACCTGGTAAGGACGCCTGGTAAAACCAGGCGTCATTACCGGGTCCCACGAGGGGACCAGGGAGCTAACAATGGGCCGGTCGTAATCGGCCCATTGTTAGCTCCCTGCACCCATGGTGGCTCGAATGGGAATGGGGAAGGTCCGGACCCGGGTTCCCTGAGGGAGGAATGGCCCGGTAATTCCCCATTCAGGGAACCCGGACCTGGTCTTGGTTTTGTCTACAGTCAGCCCGTCCAAAGACAAAGCTCTGTGCTTGAAACTAAATGAGCTACCGTCCTTAACTTGTGACTTTGAAATCTCAAATCAATACTTTTTCCCTTTATTTTTCAATTCACTTTTTGTCCTCATCTCTCGATAAACTTTGTCAATTTTATCTCCTACATTTCCTATCTCGAAGTCCTTCTCTAGGTTTAACCTGGAGGGCCCTGGCATCGGTTCTTGTAATGGGAAGAACTCCTCTATGTCCTACCATGCTACTACTGGGTTTGGTTCTATTAGCTCTTTCCCAATGCGATTAATGTTGCATGCTGCCTGCCTTCTCTTTCGTTCCATTTCCTCATCAAATGCCCTTCAGTGTTTTGCTTCATCTCTAACCCTCTCTTTCTCATGTCTCTTCGCTTCTCTCCTCTCATTTGCCCTACGCACCTCTTCATTTCTTCGTCTTTGCCTTCTTTTCTCTCTCAATTTCTGCTCTTCCTCTTCTTGTCTTCTCTTTTCTAGTCTATCTTTTTAGTCGATCGCTCTCTGCTTTTTTTCATATTTTCTTTGTTCTTCCGCTCTTTCCTCTTTTCTTAACTGTGCTTCTTGATACAGTTGCTCTTATCTTAGTTTACTCTTCTTTTTAGCCTCGTCTTCTCTCAATCGTTTCTCTCGTTCCCTGTCTTTTGTATCCTGCTCATCTTGATCCTCTCCTTGCCGTACTTCCTCAATGCTCTTTCCATCAAGTTTGAGCAATATCTGACCGCCCATCCATTCATTGTGCATGAGTGCTATCTCATCAGCTTTATCTTTTTCTCCCTTCTATCTCTTAATTTATCGTTCTATATCTAGAGTTAGATTTGATAGTTCACTTCTCTCTTTGGCCCGTGAGACTTTAGAGATCCCATCCCTTTGTGGAGTTTTTTCTGGCCTCTCGTCACTACAATACGCAGGCATTGCATGCGTCGGATTACTGTATCCTGCCGCCGCTTTAAGCTCCCTTAATGTATATACTCCTTCATCTTTCATACTATCGTCATTTTCTTCAGGTGCGGAAAGGCCAGAAGAAGGATCTTCACTCCCCTCTTTACACTGGATAAGCATCCAGTCTTCAGGTGGCAGGTCTTCCCGTTCCTCCTGGTATATTTTCCAAAGCTCTAAACTAGATAACCTTTTTTTCTAACTTCTTTCCCATGTATGCTGCATGCAGGTATGTGGTCATGTGCTGTAAAACCGCTTTTGCTAGTGACCCCCTTGTGGCCATGACATGAACATTTTATCTGCCGTGCCCTTAACCCACTCTGCACTATACTGCTTAAGCTTGCGTGTTTTGGCAGCTGTTTGCACAGGTGCATGAGCAAAGTAGCATCCATCATCATGAACAAGTCACAATCGACTGTCAATACCTTCGTTTTACACAGAAAATGATTTACAGAAAAAGAACACAATATTAGCATGCAGCAATCCTCGAAGCTCCAATCCTCTATGCCTCACAATACTTCAGTCTACCTATTCTATCAATTTCTTTAACAACAAAATAAATAAATAATATATTCTTTAGCCTTTCACCACAATCTATTAGTTGTTGCTCTTCGACATTTTTATCATATCCTTAACACATACAGCACATACAATATACAAAGAAACAGACTGGCTGGGTCACATATACTTCCTCCAACACTCCTTGTGGCTACTCTCGCCCCTAATAATGACTCTGATCAGAGTGTGAATTATCTTCTCTCACAAATCTATTTGTGCACAGCCTAGTTTCCCCCACTCGGGTTTTAAGACAAATTCCTTCTAGACATCCCTCGACGTAAGATTCTGGGTTTATCTCATGGATCGCTCCTCGTCTATATATCCTCACTTGACGTTCAACGTCATTACCTCAAATACCCCCCAACCCTCCGTTATGATCACTTTCCCCATTTAGTACACATTATTTTTTCAAGCTCTCTCAATTTACTCACTGTTCGCTTTTCAGCTCCTGACCCTTGGGATCATCTCCTCCTTAACCGGCCACCTTAGCCTTCGGTAGGCTCAGCTGTCTGTAGAAACCGGGAGGGGAATACCGTGAAAGAGGAACCCGTCCCACCTATTTTATAGTGGCTTACAAGTTTCTACTAATGGCCACTATCCACAGGGAGTCTCGCGGTTCTCCAGCTAAATTATGGAAGACATCGGATATTTCCGAGACCCTCAAAAGCCTACTGGGTTGACAGATCCTGAACCATCCTCTCTCTGCTACCATGTGAACCCACAGACCTAGGGACTTTTAAGATGAGGTAGCAATACTTTGAGATAGATGGGGATGCAGAAGTTACTCAAGCATCAATACTCAAACTGACTCAGGAAGTTGGCAAAACTTGGTGCTGTTTTATTTGCAATTGTCTAAAACAGGGATTTAAAACGGACATCAATGGACGTTCGCTCGATTTCTCTCAGCGCATATCATAAATAACTTAACTTTTATAGTAAAAACTCGTCATAAGCGACGTCATACTACATGGCAAACTTCAAAAACCTACTTGGGGATGTGATAGAATTACACGGAACATCTAAGTATACGTTCCATACTAACAGGGGTTGTGATTGGGTTTCTGCTGTCAGGTGGGGAACTAAGCCCATCCCAAGTGCATGTCATTTTCCGTGTTTCACGCAGGCTACCATGCCAGGTGCAGGAAGGGTTGGCATGATCATGCCTCCCCACCAATTAGCCCAACATCTATCATCACTCTTGCAGTCTGGCAGTCAATTAAGGCTTTGAACTTGGCCTTGTAGAAGACCTCTGTGCCTGAGAAATAAAGGGATTATCTTCTTGGTTTCGGTGTAGCTCGACCCAATGTCTATTTTGATCTGACCACGTGACTTGGAGACTGCATTTTCAAGCTCTCTGCAGCTTTAATTCTATTAAAGGATGAGCTTTTGACGCCTTCAGTGTTTTTCCATTCCACCTCAAACAGAAGTTTGTTTCTTTCTCACGTACATGTAACTACTGGAAGGATAACCAGGCTCACAGTTGCTCGACCTCTTGGTGCTGGGCTAGCCAAGCTGCTCATGCATTTCTCCATTGCCACCAGTCACTTTCCAACTGCACCACACTGAAAAAAAACTCCAATCACAGGGTTCCAAGCCCTGCTCAAAATGCACTGTGGAACATCAGGCTCTACACACTCACATGCACCATACATTGGCGCATCACTGCAACCACTCACCACATAGCCAGCCCCAAGATCACTGCGTCCACCAGCGTCTCTGCATCTGCACAAGTGCAAACCAACTTGCACCCTCCTCAATGCCTCTGCAGCATTATCATCTTCTTTTGGAGCCCGAAATGTTGCTGATCTCCACCATCAACTATTCAGAGCCCACAGATCGTCTTTGCCCGTTTGCCCTGTGCATCTCCTCTAGGTGCGTCAGCTCCGCTCCGCATGATTTCATCAGTCTTCTCTCTCACTCATTCACACACTTCCCCCAGAACTCTGTCCAACAGGCGTTATTTCTTTGTGAATGCATGTATGGTTTTCTCAATGGGTACTTTTTTTACAAGACCCTCTGTGGTACAGGCATCCTCACTGGTACTGCACACGTCGCAACCTCTGGCTCCCAACACATAGGCAGCATGGGGGCAGAGATTTTGGTGGAGGCACTTGACTCCACCTCTACAGTATTATGGACCAATCACATCACTGTGTTTTCTGCTGACTGCACAATTAGGTTATCTTGTAAGGGGCTGTATTTAGATATGCATGACCAATAGGGTAATGAACTATAGGGGATGTTTAGATTTTTATATAGGTTACAGCCAATGGGGAACGGGGGTTATGTTTTATCTAATATGCTTTGCTTATGCTAATTTGCAGCTTTCTGCTATGAAAGATGTAACTTAGAATAAACGTGTCAAGCGTAGTTTCAGTTTTCAGTTCTATGGGACTGACTGACCCTACCAGCCGTATTTTGCATGTAATAAAAACATAGTTTTTCTTGTAAGCTGTGCACTTATTACTGACCCCTTTTGCAGTGATTTTTATTGATTGGTTTTTGGGCTTACGCCACAAGCGTTAGCTCTTTGGGGGCATTTGCTTCCCTTACGCTGCTCGGCAGCTACTGCACTTCATGTGCAGAGATTTGGGATCTGACTCCTCCACTGCAATCTGGTCTCAGTATCAGTTAAGAGGCCCACCATAGCTTCTATGTGGTCACGCCAACAGGCATTATGGTCTGCTTACCATCACCGTCTCTCTTTTGTCCATGGCTGCTTAAGATTCTCTCTCTTCCATTCTAGGTTCCGCATCATTTTATGTACGTCACTACAAATAAAAGGGGTGTATCACTCTTCTGTGGCTCTGGAGTTTAGGCGAGAACTAGCATTACTTGAAGCCAATGAGATTGAAGAAATGCCACTATTTTGTGAGTCCAAAACAGAAGTAACAACAATCTTTCCGATTCTCATGTTGACAGACAATGTACTCTAGACAGAGAGATCCTTACAGGAATGGGAGTCCTTGTCGCCAAGAGGGGAGTTACTCTCAGTGAGGTCCCACTTTCCCTGACCCCTAGGAAATGTCTTGTTTAGCGAGCTCACCTTCCTACTCTTAAATGGGATGGCCAACCCCGGGGAAGAAAGGACAACTTGCCCAGATTTGTCACACTACATTCGTATGAATGTTTCTTGAGTATGGCAAACATAACAGCATGTTGTGTACATAATTGTTAAAGTTGTGAAGCGGTGTACGGCACTGTGTGTTAGGTGTGCGCAGTGTCAGCAGGCTATTCATGAGCATGGAGCAATATTGGAGTGTTGGTATTATTGACAGTCTGTCTACCCTTTCCGTGACCAGAAGGAGGAGCTGCACCTTCATATACAGAGCACCGGCATGGAGAGCAGCGTAGAGCACATCGCGGTGTGTAGCACTTTGTGTTAGGTGTAAGCAGTATCATCAGGCTATTTTTGAGCATAGAGCAATATTCGAGTGTTGGTGTTGTTGACAGTCGGTCTACCCGTTCCGTGACCAGAAGGAGGAGCTGCACCTTTATATACCCAGCACCAGCGCAGTGTGCACCACTGTGTGTTAGTTGTTTGTTGCTTGGTGACAAGTGACAGGACGGATTCAACACATACAGTGAGACATTAACAATTCCCTCCTTTGGGCTAATTCTTGCTGGTGCCTGAGGTATTCTCTCTGTGCCCCGAAGGAAGTGGACAAGGTTTCCCAGGCCAGCTGAGTTTGCTTCTTCGGACCGGCTGCGCCTGTGGCTGTAATCCCTTTCTCACATTTTCCTTCGAGTTTGCAGCAAGTGCATCTGTGTTTCATGAATCATTGACTATCTTATAAGAAAATATAGTGTGGTTGGAGTTTTTATCGCTCGGCAAACTCGGACCTGGAGTTGAGGCATTGGTTGAGTCTGCGCCGGATTAAGTATTGTACTCCAGAATTCTATCTATTTACATCTTTCCATGAAGTGAACCACTAAACACAAGTATGGCCTTCTCAGCGCTGCAACTTGCTCCGGGAAAAGACTTAAGAGCCCAGTCTCACTTTGCAAAAACTCCAATCCGAAGACTAATTCGAAGAATGCCGACTCCAAGTGTCATTTAGCAACCAGCCTACCATAACAGTTTTTTTTTATTCTATTGAAACCATCCCTAAATTGGATTTCCAACCTAATTCAACAAATTCCAACATTAATCTTGAAATAGCTGCTTCAGAAATATTGCCTACCATATACAATAACAATTCACTTCCCAATGTGTGTATGGTGGTGAGAAAATGTTACCTCAGTGTAATGGAAAAGAAAATATCATTGTCACCAACTTGTCCTTCACCCCAGATTTGACAGCTTTGGTTTCCTCTACCGATTCGTCAGGTTTTTCTGACTCGGATAGTGACTACTGCTCATCCCTGGCCCCCAGTTGGGCTCATAAAAAAGCATAGGGGTTTCGATGCCTGACAATATTGGCAAATCAATTGAATCCAAAATCGATGCTCTTATGGCTTTGACTTCTATCATTCATAAAGAGCAAAAGGAATTTAAATTGATATTTGAATAGATTGTAGATTTTGTTCTTGGCTAAATCCATTGTTATACAGACATTTGCCCTATCACCATTGAGCCTGAAGTTGCAGGAATCAGACACCAAGACAAGATTGGTAACTCGAAATCGTTGAGTGGCAACTCTATACACCTCTTAAAGAATCTGAAACGTGACTCCCAAATGCCTTTCACGAGTGGGGATACCATGTTGCCCCTTACTTCATCCTCAAAACCTAATTGGGATTATGAGGAGATATTTATCTCCCTTACTGATCCAGAGAATATTACAGAAAATGCATTCCTTGAAATTTCAGAGCCTTCTTTTGACCCTGAACCTCAGAGGGAAAATGTGAATGTTAATCAGAATAAAACCAAGGCATTAGCGAAGTCTGGCAGCAGGCTTATAGGAGGTAATAGCAGTATTCAAGCAATACTGAGAAAGGAATCTTGATTTCCAATTTCTTGCTGGCCCTATGACACAATGGTGGCAGCCTTCATTACCAACTTCAGAGCCGGCCCCCTTTAATCCTGTGATGATGACTTTTTGGTCTTCTAAATCCAGTAATTCAGCCACACCAACTTCTATCGCTCAAGAGGATACCTTATGTGAAAAAATTGATCCACCGACTCAACTATTGTCCACTTTGATCAATTGTACTACGAGGCCCCAACCTTCTGTTAGTAGTGTTACAGAACTGAATGTATCGGCCCAACCAGTGGCAAAAATGAATTTGATGGACAAAGATGTGTGTGCTTTGGGAACGTGGGTCTTCTTGGAAGAACGAGATCTCTCCTCTTACAGCCCATTCATAAATCGCACCTGTATTTTACATCTATTTAGTACAATGTATCAGCTCAGCATTATTTCTTTGTCAGACATATTAAAAATTGAATTACCCAAATTTAGTAGTGCCTCAAATGATGCCCTTATAGAGTTCAGTTCTCCTATATTGGTGGCTTTATTAAAATCTAATATTCCTGCCTTCGAGGAAATGGGCTTTACACTGACTATTTGTTGCAAATCCAAGAAGACAGCCCAGGACTTGCTGTTAGAGGTAAAGCCCCTAAGGTAACTGAGTCCAACACATCTGAGCACGCTACTCTACGGGCCTTGCAACTTCCTGATGCCAATAGCAAGGAAAGAACATCCTGGATCCCTGAAAGGGTATTACAAGGCTGTAATTGACAAACTTTTAAGACTTGTACCATGACCTGGTTATCCTGGAATAAAAGGGGTTATAGATCCTTTCTCACACATCCTTACCGCTATGCCATCATCTCGGCTCTTTTGCAGGAAACATGTACAACACGTCCTTGTAAGATTGACGGCTACACTATATTGAATAACTTAGCCAAGCCTTCTATTAGAGGGTGTGCCAGTGGTGGCTTGTTATCGATCGTACTGGTGCTAAGTCTAGATTTAAACTTGAACCAATTACTGCACATATTAATTCACCCTATGTTCCCTTTGCCATACTCTTATCATAAATGTATATGACCCCCGGTGGTGCTCTACACCAAGCATATCCAGAGGACAATAAATGAAGCACTTTTCCATTGGTATGGAAAATATCCGTATAGCTGTATTTTGAAAGCTGTGGATTTAAATGTTAGGGATTTACATCTTAAACATATCTCGTCCGGTGGTTCTGACCCCCATCGGCATCAATATTTAGCCTCACATGGGATGCAATGTTTACCCTATGACTCAGCTACTTCCATGATTCCAACCTTCACGTGGTCCAATGGTAACGTATGCTCTCATATTGACTATGTTATCACTGACTCCGTCTTGTAATCTGGTTAGAATACAGTCTAATATTGTCAGTGATCACTCCTCGCTTATTTGGAAAGTGAACCTGCCCGTGATTCAATCTTCTTTATTTTATAATATTAATATCAAGATGAATCCTCAGGGAAACCGTATATATTGGACTGGAGCTAAGATAAAATAGATCAATAATTGCACATATGCAAATCAAGATAAATTTGAGTTCTGGATGATCCAGAAAAGGTGGGGAATGGAGACGTTGATTGCTAAAAATCAGTCATTGCACCTGGGTTGACATAAACAAGCCCAAGGGAAATTCCATTAGCTCTATTTCCTCTCCTTTTGATTTCCTGATTTCGTGATTACCATAAAGCGAGGGTGATTATTAGATATTCCCCCTTTACTTCCATTACTTATGATTTAGACAACATTAACACAATCCTGGGTAATTTGAAACCCTCAAGAGCACCAGGGCCTGATGGTATCTCTAATGTTTTTTTTCAAAGCCAATCCTCAGTACTGGGCTGGTGTCTTATGTAACATTTTTAAAGTTATTAAGTCTACCAGCATTATTCCAAATAGCTGGCTAAAATCCATATTTATTCCTGTTTTTGAAAAGGTGATCGCTTAGATCCTGCTAACTATCGGTTATTGACCATGATAGATTCTAGCCAAAATGTGTTTGCCACATCCTGTTGGGAAGATTCATGATCTGGGCCAAAGTGAAGGGCCTACTAGGCCCATTACAAACAGGCTTTAGGAATTCATTCAGTACGATCGATAACATTTCTGTAATCCGATTCTTGATGGCTGAAGCAACAATAGGCACTCATATTAATTTATTTTGCTGCTATGTAGACTATATTAAAGCCTTTGATCTGGTATCACGGCCCCTACTATGGAATAAACTGAAATCCTGGTGCATAGAGGGTCAAGTTTTATATTGTATTAAACTACTGTGCACGGATACCTCAGTCACTGTACGAATAAACCAAGAGGTTGAGTTATCAGGCGTCTCTAAGTCCAATTGCGGTCTAAAACAAGGTTGCATATTGGCTCCTATGTTATTTAACTTATACACTTTTGATCTGGTAGATGTTAATAACGCGATACACAACTTTTCTCTTAAAATTAATGGAACGCTGATTTCTTGCCTCACTTATGTAGACGATTCTATCTTATTTGATCTGACACCGATTGTCAAGGAGTTCCCCCCTTCTCACCTGGGTGTCTTCGATCACTGCCTTCTTGCGAACGCTCCTGGTCTTGAACAGTGCTGCTCGAGTCTCGTCTGGTTCCAGGTTGCGTTTAGGTCCGGGAACGCAGAGTCCAGGAATCCGGGAGTCTTGGAAAAGCTAGTAATGCTCGGAATCAGGAAGGGGGAAGGGTCAGGAGCGGGTAATAGCACTGGGACAAAGGAATCAACACCGCGAGCTACGAACACACGTCTGAGGCTACTCTGCAATAGCATTGAGACGCGCGGAGCCGCGGAAGGTGTGGTCTATAAACAGATCACGCCGCGTTCAGCGCATGGAGCGAGCAAGGGCTTCAGCTCTGGACGGCCATGTTGGAAGTAGTACGGAATGTAAGCCCCGTTGAGACAAGGACCAGGAGGTCCAAAAGGGGCGTGATCTGAAGTTCATGACAGCATGCCTCCTCCGAAGGCCTTTTCCCAGGTGTATTAGGTGAAATCTTCTGAGCAACCGAGGAGACTTGATATTTGACACAGGTTCCCAGGTCATTTCGCTAGGAGGATATCCTTTACACTCGACTAGGCATTGAAGATGGCCCCGCTTATACATGGAGTCACAAATCCAGGACACCTCATATTCCAGTTGGTTGTCAACCAGTAGAGGAGGAGGTCTACTGGATTTTCGAGAGGATTGGATGTAGGGCTTCAATAGGGATGTGTGAAAAACTGGATGAATTCTTTTCCAGGAGTCAGGTAGCTTGATTCGATATGAGACAGGATTGATAATCTCCTTGATGGGAAATGGACCATAGTAGCGGGGAGCCAGCATGTTTGGTCGCAAGTGTCAGGGAAGTAGTTTTGATGACAATCACACCCGGTCACCGACCGTATAGGAAGGACCTGGTCTTCTCTTGGAATCCGCATAGCTCTTGGTCTGTAATCTGGCTTTCTCCAAGTGTTCTTTAGCCTCCCGGTGAATGTTGAAAAGAGTTTCGATCCAGGAGTCAACAGTAGGTACTGGTGTAGGGTAAGGAAGAACCGAGGGTAAGACCGATGGATGGAACCCCTGACTACAATAAAAGGGGCTGGTCTGTAGTGCTGAATGTTCAGAGTTGTTGTAAGCGAATTCCGAAACAGGTATCAGGAGAGACCAGTCATCCTGGACTTTGGTGGCGAAACATCGGAGATATTGTTCCAGGGTCTGGTTTGCACGTTCTGTGGCTCCGTTGGTTTGGGGGTGATATACTGAAGAGAGGGCCCGTTGGATTCCTAGAACTCGACAGAGGTGTTTCCAGAATTGTGAAATTTATTGGGGACCCCGGTCAGATATGATCTTGGAAGGAAGCCCAGGTAGTCGGAATAAGTGTTCCAGAAATATTCCAGCTAGCTCTGAAGAGGAGGGTAGTTTCATCAGTGGCGTAAAATGGGCCAAATGGGTAACTATATCTATGGTGACCATTATGATAGTATATCCTCGGGAAGGTGGTAACTCCACTATGAAGTCTGTAGCAATGATTTCCCATGGTTTAGATGGTAGAGTGGGCTGCAGAAGAAGACCCGCCGGTCTTTTGTTATCATGTTTATTTTGGGCACAGGTCATACAAGCCTGGATGTATTGCTGTACGTCAGACTTCAATTTAGGACACCAGAACTGTCTCTGTATAAAATGGAGGGTGTTGGTGATACCTTGGTGCTCGGAATGGAGTGTGTCATGACAAAGGTTTATTATTTTCTGCTGTAACTTCTGTGTAGGAATGAGTAGTGCATTGTCCTTGAATAAGTAGCCTTCCTTGGCTCTTAATTTCCAGTGGTTTCTTGTTGAGATGTCCTTCAATATTCCCGAGGATTGGGTTTGCGATCGGGCTTCTCCCAGGAGATCAACTGCTTGGGCTACGAAGATCGTGGGAGAAAACATTTTAGGAAATGCCTTATCTTCAGTGGTCACGTAGTCAGGACGGTGAGACAAGGCGTCAGCGATCAGGTTCTGGGATCCAGGGACATGAGTAATGTGGTACTGATACTGGGCAAAAAAGTAGGCCCAACGTGCCTGACAACTGTTCCTGCACTCCAGTGACTGTAGAATCTGAAGGTTTCGATGATCAGTACGGACTTGGACAGGATGTCTGGCTCCCAGAAGTAGGTGTCACCATTCAGTGAAGGCTTGGCGAATGGCTAACAGTTCATTTTCTAGGACGGAGTAGTGTGTTTCACTCGGAGTTAAGGTTCTTGAAAGATAAGCAACGGGGTGTTCCAAATCGTCCTCCATTTTCTGCTTCAACACTGCTCCTATAGCGTAATTAGAGGCATCCGTTTCCACTAAAAAGAGTCGACTTGTATTGGGTTGAGCCAAAATGGGAGCTTGTGTAAACTCGGTCTTCAAACGCTGGAATGCAGTTTCTTGTAATGTTGACCAGACAAATGGAGTATCCTTCTTTAGCAGAGCCACAATAGGTTGTACAATCTCGGACAAGGTGGCTATGAACTTTCAGTAGAAATTGGCTAGTCCTAGAAAGGATTGGATTTGTTTCACGGACGTTGGAGCAGGCCTTGCGAGAATGGCCTTTACTTTTGAAGGGTCCATGCCAATCCCCTCTGGACTAAGGATAAATCCCAGATAGTGCACAGAGGTAACGTGAAACAAACATTTTTCAAGCTTGGCTAAGAGGGGATGTTCCCGGAGTCTTTGTAGAACTTCCTTAACATGTCCTTCATGCTTCAGAGGGTCCTTGGAAAAAATCAATATGTCGTCCAGATAGACAATGACGAAGAGAAACAACATGTCAGAGAAGACCCTATCCATAAAACGTTGGAATACTGCTGGGGCATTGGCTAGTCCAAAGGGCATGACCAGGTATTCGTAGTGGCCAAAGGGTGTTCTAAAGGCGGTCTTCCACTCGTCTCCTTCCCGGATACGGATCAAATGGTAGGCACCCCTGAGATCCAATTTGGTGAATATTACTGCACCTCTCACTGCTTCCAGGATATCCGATATTAAGAGTAGTGGGTATCGGTCCTTAAGAGTGCATTGATTTAGGCCACGATAATTGAGGCAAGGTCTAAGTTCCTGGGTGTCTTTCTTAGGAACAAAGAACAATGATGCGCCTGCTAGTGACTTTGAAGGTTTTATGGTACCGTTTTCAAGGTTTGTATCCAGATATTCTTTGAGGGCCTTTTTCTCAGGTTTGGAAAGGATAAACATCCTACCGAAAGTGATCACTGCCAAGGTTTCCGTTTCAATTGCGCAGTCTTCGGGTCTGTGTGGAGGTAAAGCCTGGACTATGGCAGTGGAAAAGACATCTGCGAATCCTTTGTAGACCTCCGGAACCTGTATTATATTGGAAACTATGAGTGGAGTTTCTTGCTCCTTAGGTGGTTCTTCAGGGGGTGTTAAAGGAAGTTCCAGGGATAGACAATGAGACATACAAAACTCAGAGCCTAGGAATAGTGATCCTGCTGTCCAGTTTATATACGGTTTGTGTTTTTGTAACCAGGGCATACCCAATACCATGGGGTAGTGGGCGGACTTAATGATATCGAATCTGATTTGCTCTTGATGGTGGTTTATTGAGACCTGGATTTCCTTGGTCTGTATGCTTATGGGCCCTGAACTGAGGGGTCTTCCATCGATGGCTTCCACAGGCTGCATGGTGCTTCGTGCCTCATATGGGGTTTGATGACTGACAACCCATTCCTGATCTATGAAGGTTCCCATAGCTCCACAGTCAACCAAAGCCAGAATGGGGCAGATCTTACTCTTCTAGGGTGAAAGAAATGCCTGGAGAATGACCAGTCTGTTTTGTCCAGGAGAGTTCAAGGATGGAATTGATGTGGAGCAAACATCTCTCTCCTGAATCTCTGCTCCATTTAAGATCGGGAGCTGGCATTTCCCGAACGCCGAGGAGGTGCCAGAGGACATTCCCTGACCAAAAGTTTGTCTGAAGCACAATACATACACAAACCCGTATGGATCCTTCTCAACCTTTCTTGAGGTGATATGGGTCCATGAAAGCTCCAATTTTCATGGGTTCAGGTTCTGGGGCTGGGCTTGGGTTTGCGTCCGTTCTGGCTGTGCTCTCAAAGGACGTCTTGGGTGGGTTTCCCTTGGATTTCTTCTTTTCAGCCATCCTTTCCTGGATGCGAAATTCTATTTGCAAGGCCAGGTCCATTAGTGCTTGGAATGAATTTGTTCGAGCCACCCTGGGCAGTTCATCCTTGATCTCATCGTTCAGGCCTCTCCTGAACAGGGTAAAACTAGCCTCAGAGGACCAGTCTGCGTCCTTAGCCAATTGTTTAAATCTGGTCAAATAAGTGAGCATATCTTGGGAGCCCTGTTGAAAGTCCAGCAAGCGTTCTTGGGCAGTATAGACCTCCTCTGGATGGTCAAACATGCCTTTAAGGGCCTGTATGAACCCATCATAGTCATCTAGGAGGCATCGCCGGAGTTAACAAGGGGTGTTGCCCAAGTTAAGGCGTTGCCGGAAAGGTGGGATATGATGAAACCCACCTTAGCCCTAGGAGTCGAGAAATAATAGGGCTTAAAGGTAAAGTGGACCAGGTATGAATCCAGGAATCCACGAAGTGTTTTTGCCGAACCATCATACTTGTCAATAATACCGCCCAACAGGGCACTCTCCTTTGTAGCAGAATCCCGGGATAAGACCAATTGTTTGAGCGCAGCGTTTTCCGCCTTAAGACTTTGGACCTCGGTTGATCATTCTTGCATGCGTCGCATTAAGTCCTGCACGGCGGCTTCCATCTCGTTTTTAGGTTCGATCAGGTGGCGTCTCAAACTGTCGAGGAGTTCCCCCCTTCTCACCTGGGTCCGGTGTTTGCCGGTGTCTTCGATCGCTGCCTTCTTGCGAACGCTCCTGGTCTTGAACAGTGCTGCTCGAGTCTCTTTTGGTTCCAGGTTGCGTTTAGTTCCGGGAACGCGGAGTCTAGGAATCTGGGAGTCTTGGAAAAGCTAGTAATGCTCGGAATCAGGAAGGGGGAAGGGACAGCAGCGGGTAATAGCACTGGGACAAAGGAAACAACACAGCGAGCTACGAACACATGTCTGAGGCTACTCTGCAATAGCATTGAGACGCGCAGAGCCGCGGAAGGCGTGGTCTATAAATAGATCACGCCGCGTTCAGCGCATGGAGCGAGCAAGGGCTTCAGCTCTGGATGGCCATGTTGGAAGTAGTACGGAATGTAAGCCCCGTTGAGACAAGGACCAGGAGGTCCAAAAGGGGCGTGATCTAAAGTATATGACACCGATCGTTTTACAACGGTCTTTGGATGCTCTCACAGCTTATGCGACCAAAAATGTTATGATCATCAATTCAACTAAAACTAAAATGATGTGTCTCATTGGTTCTCTCCCGAAAAACCAGCCTTCACCTGGAGACTTAATAATTCTGCTCTTACTGTAGTGGAAGAATATTACTATTCTAGGCTTCCCTATTAAATTGAACCCAACGTTAAAATGTTATGGGGATCTGATGATTCCCAAAATCTGGAGAAAATGGAGCATGGTGAAACAAGCCAAACAGGGTGGGCACAGTATTGAGGTTTTATTGGAGATTTACTGTGTTAGCATTATCCCCAGTTTGCTTTTGCTTACCTCTTACCCAGGTGTCTTGGTTAGATAGGATCAAGGGAAGGATTTTAAGATACTTTATCAATCTTCCTACTTCCACAACAGTGGAGGCCTTAAGGTTGGAATATGGTTTGTCCGCTTTATTTTCACTATGGTCTACTCAATGTACTCTGCTTTATTTAAAAATGATTGGTAGCTATATAAACCCAAATGAGCTACAAAGTTTAATTGGGAAGACCACTAAGGGGAATCCTACAAACAAGTTTGTATCAGAGCTATCACAGTTTGCCTCTAATTATTTGGCATTATTAAACATTCCTTTGGATATGGATTTGACTAACCCTAGCATTGAAATAATCGTGAAGACCAAGTCTAGGCGGTGGGAAATGCCTGGAATATGGACAAGCTTTCCAAAACAAGGTGGTATAAAGAATATGCAACTCAAGGTTTTTTGCCCGATACCCCTTGATGCTATCTGACCAAATTTTGTTCTGCTGAGCTGAAGCGCTTTATTATTCAATTACTCTTAAACCTCCTACAAACAGGAGAGTTACTTGGTGCTTCGCAGAAAATTCCATTAGATGCTTGCTTATGTCGACTTTGTGGTGGTCAAATTGAGACTATTCAAAATAGTCTTACTGCCTGCCCCCCGTTAAAGAAGTTTTATGTTAAAGTTTATATTGCATTTGTTATTCATCTCAATTTGCTTCAATCTGACAATTTTGGAATACTCTCTATAGAGCGGAATCAGTGATCATGATGTCTGCAGCTTTTTATGTTTGGAAACCGTTTTTTAAATCATTTTGAAATTTGTTATTAGATGTGGTTTTTTGCATTTTAGGGTATCAATTCTTTGCAGATGATTTCAGTGATCATTTGAAATGATTATTTTATTAGGGCTTTAATCTTTGTTGGAAAAACTATGTATCATAATGTTGAATTATTTGTATACTTATTTTTTACATTTGCTTAATGCTTGTTGAATAGCATAAAATAAATAACAAGAGTACTGACTAGTATACAAATGAATAGTAGGCTACTGTATGAAGTTGTATTTATAGTTTATATTTTTAGTTAAATTGTATTAAAATGAGTAACTAAAAGGGTAGGTTTTAATCTTCACGATGTTCAGATTTAAACAATAGTTGCATTCAATGGTAAAAGGTGATTTTATAATAAATAATTTACTGATATGACTCCATTAGAGGCTCTAAAGGGGTTGTTGTTGACATATTTAAATGTGCTGCAATTAAATAGTGCTATATTATTCATTTTAAAGTATAACATTTTAAAATGACAAGTTTGACTTATTATTAAAAATGACATACGTTTCTAAGCGTACTTACTTTGCATCTGCGCTGGTCTCTGGCTTCAATTGAAGTGTTTAACATTTTTAATAGGTGTGGTTGAGTAAGTTGCAGGTTTGGACGTGGACTAAAGCACAAATGACACATGTTTTTGTTGCAACATAAGTTTGGCAGTGTGTTTCTGTATGTTGATTGGTTGATGTACATTAGTCATGTGTAGTTTGTAATTATTTGCTCGTGCCATTTGTGACTGAAGAAGTGGTTTTGTTAAGGTGAAAAGTTGACATTACAGTTGTTTCAAAATGGAAAACCTGGTAAGTGGATAAGCAAAAGTGGCGTATATGTATTATGTGTACTTTTTAATATTGTAATGTATATTGAGTTACAGCCACAATATTAGTCAAATTTGGAGCGTCATTCCAGTAACGTGACTAGAAGTATAGGTGCAGTGTTTTACATGTGCCCAATGTTTATGTATTGAATTATGCATATTGTATGCTCGTATGTATATTTTAATACATGTATCCGTCACTATGCATTCGCTTGTATATGTATTGTTTTGGTAGTTTAGGCTTCACATGCGTCACTTATCTATAATTACCCATGCGATTGTATGTGTATTTTTCCACGTGCATGTTTTGATTAAAAGAGCTTTATTCTTTCTTTCACAGTAGCGTGAAAACATATTAATAATTGGTAACTGCTGGGTGTTTTGGCTGGAACATTACGTGAGTGCTCACTTTCACCATTGGAAAATGAAAACGTGAAATAGCATGGCTATCACAGTGGCAAGTGGAGAGGTATTATTAAGCAACTTGTGTATCATGGAAGAGGCAAAAAACAGGCCTCATTGTAATACACACTGGCGACAATGATGCGGCTGCCGAAGAGGAAGAGAATTATGTTGTGACATTAAGAGTGACTTGTTACGCATAGCAGATTGTTTCTAGGAACAAAAATGATATTTTCCTCATTAGTAGCATATCAGATTTGGATACGTGGAAGTGCAATACATCACAAAATGAACCTTGCACGCAGCACTGTAAATAGATGTATATATATATTTTCAGTTGGCCATGGCCTGCATTTTATTTTTCATAGGAACATTAAAAGTCACCTGGACAGTATTTTTAGGTAATATTGTTAAAGGGCTGTGTTCTGTTTTGAAGTAAGGGGATGATTTACATTTAGTTTTGTACAAAGCATTCATAGTTTTTTTGTAATACTTTCTTTGTATTTTCTTGCTTTAGTGTATGCAGTGTGGGTGAGTTTGTGTGTTTTGTGTGTTGTGACGAATCCTACGGATCCCTGACTAAACCCCTGTATAAAGACTCCTCCCCGGTGGCCAGGGAAATGCAGACGCTTCCTGATTCTGATCTTGGGGGCGGTGTACTGTGGGAGGATAACCTGGGAGGAGACAAGGCCAAGGGTAGTGAGGAGACCCTGTGGGATGAGATGCTGTATTTGTCCTTTAAAAGGGAGAACATTTAAAGCTGCCAAAACAGGTAATGGCCTAATGTCATTTATGATGTATCTGAACCACCTATAAGATCTGTGGCTCTGGTCACAAATGCTGTAAAACCTGCAGAAACCTTAACAACAGAAAGACCATGCAATGTACTTCAGGATTAAAATCCTCCCTACTCCCAAAGGTATAATGGAAAGGAATTTGCAAATATTGCCTTAAATAAATTGTCTTCCTCTTTAATAATGAATTGTAATGGTTATGATATGATATGGCAGTTATAATGTGCCTATACACAAGTGTTTCAAGGTGTGACAAAGCAAGGGAGGGGAAACAGAGGGAGGACAAGAGATAACAATCTTACTATGCCTAGTGACATTCAGATTGCGCAAGTGCAAGGGAAGGGGAGGGGAGAAGTGCTGGGGGCAGGGGGTGGGAGGATAATGAAGTGCAGGACAAGAAAAATGTAAACAACAAGTAGTGCAGCCAATGGGTGGCAAGTGTGGGTGCTCAGAAGTGCAGACAATGAGTGTCTAATAAGGGCAGGAGAGGGGACTGTAGGGTTACAGATACAGACCACAAGGGCAGGGGGGTGCCAAGAGGCAGTGCAGGTTTTCAGCAGGACAGGCTGGGAGCTGGGCCCAAATTCAGAGGGTGGCCAGGTGCCCAGTGCATGGATCAGACAGGAGATCAGCAGGGGAGAGGAGGCGAGAAGGCAGAAGCAAAAAGGAAGGTCTTGCAGTGCTTCCAGAAGCAGAGATGGTTCTGCTCAAGTTTCAGAGAGGCAGGGAGGCTGTTCCAGAGGGAGGCACCAGCCGAAGAAAGAGATCTGCCCTCAACTCGTTGCTTGGAGAAGCGACTGACCCTCAGGGAGTTGGAGGTGGAGGAGAGGAGGGTCCAAGTAGGAAGATATCTGGGTAGAGAGAGTTGGAGGTATTGCGGTCCCCGGTCCCAGAAGCCTTGTGGACAATGCAGAGGGTCTTGAACTTGATCATTGCCACCACTGGGAGCCAATGAAGAGATTTCAGTGCTGGAGGGATACGATCCCTGGGCTTGAGGCCAAGGACAAGTCTCTTAGTCCTGTTCTGGATGAGTTGTAGAAGACGGAGAGTAGAAGCAGGTAGATATAGAAAGAGGCTGTAGTGCAGCCTAGAGAGGACCAGAGCTCTAGAGAGCTTCTGGGTAAAATGTCAGGCTGAGTCTTGATTGAAGATCCGCAGGAACTGCTGAACCCCGACAGACCCTCAAAGACGTGAAGCACTCACTATCTAAATTACAACTGAGCACACAACAACGCCGGGGGACAGGGGAAGTGGATAAAATAAGAAATTAAACAGATTCCATCTGTGCCTTCAGGATTATCTGTAGTAAGGAAAGAGAGATTAACAGTTACTATACAGACTACCATTACCTGCCTTATCACTTATGTAAAAAATTAATTCTGCATATACCTGTTATTCCTCTACTGTTTTCTCATCAGGAGATGAACTTGAAGAGTTTTTATATTTGGTTGCTGAAGACTATCCTTTTAGTCTATTTCCTTTACTCTAATACACCCAAAAGGTCCATGCCCTAAAACAACTCTTCTTATTTTGCTTAAAGTAATCTGTCTTTAGACAGAACTAAATTGAGTCCAAAGAGTTTCTGTAGTCACAAAATCCCTCCTGCACAGTGCAATTCAAGTTTATTTGTTTTCAGGCTCCCCCTTGACCACACAGGGTTTACTGATAATGTCCTCCTGAATTCTTTAACTTGACTGGGAGGATTCTAGCATCCCGCACCTTCCCACGCTCTCCTGTCTCCTCTGGCTCAAATGGAATGTCAATGCGCTTCCTGCAAGGGAAAAAAGAAAGCAGAAAGAAAAATGAAACTGACTGGTTCCTGCTACAAGAGTCCAAGCAACGTCAGTATTCTGGCTCCTCAAATGAGCCACGGTGTGAGGAGAGTGTTGCAGTTTACAGTTTATACATGTATGCTTTGAAAAGGAAGAAACTGACTTTATTGCATTGAGTTCAAGCAGAGTCTGAAAGCCAACTCCTGAAGGGCTATGCTGCCACGTGAGGAGGATTTTGGCTTGTTCAATCTCATTTGCGTATGGAAGCAATTGAAATTGGCATCAAAAATATCTTTCCGCTCCCTCCGACTCACTGGCTTCCGAGCGGCAAGGAAAAAAGAGTGAAAACTAAACAAGCGCTCGGCCTGCAAGTGAGGGACGGAGTACCTAATTCTGTCTCTTTCAGTTTCATTGTTTTGGGAGTGAAGAGAACGCCTCACCAGCTCTGCAAGCCTTAATGGGATATTCTAAACAAACAGAGTGTTCTGCCAGATAGCGCAGCGCGGGCCTCAGAAAGCTACCTGCGCAGTAAAAGTCAGTTACAGTATGTGTAAACAGAAAGATATTAAAGCAACCAAGATATTTACATGTTTCCTTCTTCTTTAGAATATTAAAAAGGTTAACATCTGTTTACTTTTAACGGAGAGTATACTCTTTACTGAATATTGACATATAATATTTTTATAATTTCACTTAGCTTCTGAAATTGAAAACAGCTTCACAGATTCATCAGTTCGCATGACATTCATGGTGTAAGTTGTTCTAGTTCTGGTAAGTTTCTTGACAGGGCCAAAGTCCATAGACCTCAATTCCTGGAACCTCCTTGATCCTGACCTACTCAGCTGGAACATAAACAATGAAAGGCAGTTGAGAATGTTTCCCAACTGACTTTGTGTATTCCTCAGCCAATCAGATCAGCAATTGGCACCTCAATCTTGTTTTGGGCAGGTGTCCATACTCTAAACAAAGTAGTTAAGGCCCAACTCCCATGAAAACAGGAATTACATACAAAGGTTCACCGCCAATTAATTCTCCAGCCCAAACACACCACCCAATATAAAACTAACATACACTTTATTTGTAAACCCCTGACAGAAAGTGAGAAAAGGAAGAATACCTCTGAGGACGTGCAGTTGGTAGTTTGACTTCTTAGAGACTTCACTTCAAAGATGTGAGTAGAGAAGGAGAGCGTGGAGTAGAAGATGACCCTGAGTTCTTAGCCTCACAGGTAGGAGCAGGAAGAGGGCCCAGGGTTGGCGGCCAGAGAGTGAGAGGAAAGGCGGGAGCTGGTAATCCGATGAGGAGGATCTCTGTTTTATTAAGGCAGAGATCATTGGCAGCATAGTGGCCACTTGGTCACAGGAAACTTTCTTCAGTGGGTTTTCACTAGCACATATATACAGCAGATTTTTAGAACTTGCACACCACCCCCATCTTTAACATGGCCGAAGAGAGAACTTTAGCTTATAGTGATGACTATGCAGCGGCCCTCATGCAAGCCATCTCAATTCTTAATCAAGATGACATTACTGATATCTCACAAGATAAAGACGAATGGAATGAACTAATCCAACTAAGAAAAAGATTCACACGTACCGAACTTCATGGGGCAATAATGCTCGAATATCTCAAAAATAAAGCATTACCCCGAGGACTGACTGTCCTCAACGAACCAAGACTCTTCCATGACAATGAAAAATTTCGAGTACAATGGAGTTAAATAGCCGATCGCTGTGGACGAGATTGGCTTATCCTGATCATCGACACCGCCAAAGAAACATCTACCAAAATCGAAATTGAGCTACACAAAATTGAAGAAAATCTAAAAAAACAGTTACCTCTTGAAAAATACAAAAAAAAGATTAGAAGAAATTGAAAAAGAAAAAGAAATTGAAAAAGAAATGACCTAGCACGCTTTACACATGAAAAAGCTTTCCCATATATGAAAGATGATTATGTTAATAAATCATTACAAACTAATGGACCGAATAGACAGAACAGACGGGTGAGGTTCCGCAACACGTCCTATAGCACAAGCCACGACAGCAGCGACCCGGATGATGCAGGAGAAGGTACATCTTCAGGCAACAAAACTCCTAACAGAAGGGGCCGTGGTCAATCAACAAGACGACAAACCAATGGAGGCAGAAGACAAAACCAAGGTCGTTTTTTTATATCAGGCCCAGAACAGAAGCAATTGGGACGACGGTTCGAAACAAACCCGGAGCGGGAATCGCTTTTGATCAATCTATCGAATTACATACCGACTGAAAGGGAACAACAAGTCCTTAATAAAGGGCTGGGTTTTGTCATGACGAAGGAACATGATCCCTTTGAATTCCAAATTGAATTCAAAAAGTTGATGAGAAAAATCCACCTTAAGGAATTCTTCACTCCCCTCAATAATACCATCAATGAGGGACCTATTAACTGTACAGGTCTACGCAATCCATCTACATTCTACCCTCCTTCTCAGAGTTTTTCCCCGGAATCACTCGTGTTTGAAAGGAAAGTCATTTCGGATATTACCGCTATGGAAAAGAAGCATCAGAGAGCATTTCACAACCTATCCAATTCGGAACGTAAAGCCCTCGATTCATTGTCCAACAATCCCACGATCATCATAAAAAAGGCGGATAAAGGGGGAGGAATTGTTATCCTGAACCGGACCGATTACATTGATGAATGCGAGAGACAACTGAGCAATACCTCATACTACCACCCGCTTACACAAGACCCTACACCAGAACTTTTACTACTTATAGCTGACAAAGTGGGCAAGGCTAAAGATCGTGAATGGATTTCAAAACAAGAAGCAGACTTTCTTGTCAACAAAAGACCGAGCATTCCTACATTTTACACCCTTCCCAAGGTACACAAAACCCTTCAGAACCCACCACGACGACCCATTGTAGCGGGTATCGACTCTGTCCTCGAACCACTTTCAATTTTTGCTGACCATTACTTGAAAGTATATGTACAAAAGATGCAATCCTACCTCAAAGATTCCAGAGACATTATAAACAGCTATGAGAATCTGCCTTTTGACCCTATGACCGATCTACTCATGGGCCTAGATGTTGTCTCCTTATATACCAACATCCCCCAACAAGCCTCAGTTGACACCATAGAAGAAACACTCCTTACTCGAACAGATAATGATCCTGTACCCACCTCATTCATCCTATGGTGCGTGGAACTCGCACTAAAACGGAACTACTTCGAGTTCAACGGGAAATTTTACCAACAAATCGAGGGCACAGCCATGGGTGCCCCCATGGCACCTAGTGTAGCCAATCTTTATGTCGAAACTTTCGAAAAAAGACATATTTATGACAACGGCAACCCTTTCAGCAGCAACATCACTAAATGGAGTTGCTATATTGATGATATTCTGGTACTGTGGAAAGGTACACAGGATGACGCCAAC
This sequence comes from Ambystoma mexicanum, assembly GCF_040938575.1. NCBI lineage: Eukaryota > Metazoa > Chordata > Amphibia > Caudata > Ambystomatidae > Ambystoma > Ambystoma mexicanum. The sequence goes on along the minus strand of NC_090933.1, from coordinate 1,035,177,269 downwards.
AACTTTTTCACCTGGCTTAATGGTCTCAACCCCCATCTGAAATTTACTTCCAGCAATGAGTTTACTAATTTTTTGGACCTCACCATCTACCACCAAAATGGCGTTCTGAAAATAAAACCTTACCACAAACCCACAGACAGGAATTCCCTTCTGGATTATTCCAGCCATCACATTAAACATTTACGTGATAATCTCCCTTTTGGCCAGTTCCTTCGTCTTAAAAGGAATAGTTCTGATAAAGAAACTTATGAAGTTGAAGCCTCCACACTCAGTAAAAAACTCAGACAAAGAGGTTACCCTAAAAAGTTAATAAAAAAATCAGCCAAAAGAGCATTCAATAATAACCCGGGAAGCTCTACTTGAACGCAAGCCAACTAAATCTAAAGATGATCGTATTGTCTGTGTGACTACCTTTACGGACCAGAGTTTTGAAATCACCAACATCATAAAGAAAAACTGGAAAATTTTTAGAACTCTGACTCAACCCCTAGCTCTGCCCATCTTTGCTTATAAAAGAGGCACCACCATTGGCAATCTAGTTAGTAATAGCAGACTCAAATCGGTCAACACTTCGGAACCTAAACTTACCACCCTTTGGGGTCTCCCTGAAGCCATCGGTCACTATCCCTGTGGAACTTGTGGAGTTTGTAAATTAACCACCAGATCCAAAGAAGTTGATATTGGTCTCTCAAAACTCTGGACCCAAAAGAACCTAACCAATTGTAATACTGATTACGTGGTATATATGATTACATGTATATGTGGACTGCATTATGTTGGAAAAACTGTCAGAAAAGTAAAAACACGCATAATGGAACATCGGAGTTGTTTGAAGAATAGAACGGAGAATGCTCCCCTTGTGAAACACTTCAACCTCCTGAAACACAAATACGAGGACTTCACATGGACGGTCCTCTTGGCCTTGAAAGGAACGAACAACACAACACGTGAAAAGAAACTGTTGAAAATGGAACAAAAGATGATCTTCACCCTTCACAGTGATGTGACGGGGCTCAATGAGTCAATCGATTAGCATAATATTTAGTTTTCATTTGTTATATCTCTACGGATGTGGTATGATGTTACGGGGCTCAATGAGTCAATCGTTTAACATTTAGTTTCCATTTGTTATATCTCTACGGATAAGGTCTGGTGTTTTCCCTTGCACATCGTCAGTGCCTTGCTTGCATTAAGGGCTAGTGATCGCCCGCACCCGAGGAGTCCTTTAAGGGCAGACACTAACGTTACCCTATAGTTCACTCCAAAATGGCCGCCGTTCTCCTGCCGTACTCGGCAACTAGTTTCGGGACCACCGACATAGTAGTAGGACCAGTGGGGTTGCCTTGACTACCTGTCAGCATCGGCAGCTTCGCGCAATCACTAGTCCCTTTCGGCTGGTCGAACACGGAAGACCTGCATCCCGTACACTTCTCCGCACAGGGTAAGACACTCGCCAGACGCCTAACACAATGCATCCCTCCATTTTACGAGGTCCTCTAGAGGCAACGCGCACTATGTAACGTTGTCCGCTCCATCTCTGTCCCCTATTTTTAGTACGGACCGCGGAGATCCGTTCCCGCTCACGAACCCGAGGAAGTCTTAGGTAAAGTGTTGTGCATTGGTGTTCTTGATATCAGTCACCGCGGATATGCACGATTACACTTTTCGATCTACCTCTCACCGCACACAGACCCAGGGACCCTCCGGGTATCCTTCTAGTTCGGGCTCTTTGCTTGTATAGGTAACAGTGCATTGTAGACCCCCGCCCCCACGGTCATCCCCCCGCTTTTCTTCGCCCTCTTGATATCTAGTTGTAACACACCGCTATCGGCCCCTTCACCTACTAAGAGGTGCTTATTCTTACTGATACTCACCTGGGCGTCACACTCTTGGTATTTGCTGTTATGTTGTATGTGCTAGTAGGCTGGATTTTGTATCACTTACCGCAATTTCTTCTACATTTTTTGTAGGGTTGCGATGGCTGCCTCCCTACACCTACTAATTTAAGTAGAGAGCCCCCACTGGCACCACCATAGGTAATTTTACCCCTATGTTGTTTCCAAGTTCATTGTTTGAACCTACCTAAGTACATAGTGATTCATTAACTAACTCTTGGATGTCTATTGTTGTTTTTATCCCTCTCAGGTACTATGAGGCTCGAATTAATTTGTGTACTACCCCATTTGTAAAATAGGCTATACTGTTTAATACTTACCTCCTGATGAATGTTCCACACTTTGTCCTACGGAACAGAAACATGTCGAGACACATCTCTGGACTTTAAACAGGGATTATATCATATGACATATTGATCCATATGTGGATGGGTACCACACTTTGTGCTAGACGAGTACCCACAGTGGTCGTATTTTTCTGGTAACATTTCTGTAAAATGGCCATATAAGCCTGTTACGTATTCCCTATTGTTGTTTGTACATTGGAAGTTATACATATGTACTGTCATGGACCAATTTATTTAATTGGATGTTTTATACTTGTCGATCTTTTCGTTATTATTAAAATTTGATACTATTTTCTAATTACATCTGGTCCCTCCTATTGTTTTGCTTAAAGTGTATATGCAAGGCACCTCTAGTACCTGATTTTGAACTTTGTCTCCCTATACATTGATCATTGGCGGCACACCACTCCTGGATTGCGGACAGACAATCCCGGATGAGAGAGGGAGAAGAGACGGCTGAGTGGAGCCTGAAAGAGAGATGAGTATCATCTGCATAGCACTGGAAATTGGAGCAGAGGGCAGCTATGCGGAGGGCGAGAGGTGCCAGGTATTGGTTGAACAGCCAAGGAGAAAGATTAGACCCCTGGGGACCACAACAGGTAGAACCATGGTTCATCCTTAAATGATTTTAAGGGAAATACATTTACCCTTAAAACAAAAAAGTTCCTAAAAAGAACTAACTTTTTTGTGGAGGACTGCAAGTCCCATAATCCCATAAGTACTGGGACGAGGAAAAGGGCTAAAGAGTCATGCTGTAGTAGTAGTCAGGCAATGAAGCCTGATAGCCCACACATGAGGGAAGCTGAGAGGCTTAAAAGGCCCCCTCAGGTGCAGGCAATTGGAAGGAGCTGGAACTGTGGCTGGAGTGTATGCAGTAGTAGCAGAGGCAGAAGGAAGAAGGCACAGTGTTGGCAATCCAGGCAGAAGTGGGAGAACCAAAGAGACTCAGGGACTCTGATGCAGCAGATTTCACCTGCTTGTCCTGTGACAGTTCTGTTTACCCAAGGCGTACAGGACGGCTGCCTTTCCCCATGGGAGCTTAATTGCAGAGATTGTGTAGCAGGAAGCACAGCGAGGAGCTGTTTTGAACTTGTGGGTCTCAGGAGCAAGAGGGGATCCTTAATTGAGTGGCCAAATGAAGATGCCTTCAGCAAGGAAGGGTGTGGGTCTCCAGTGAAGCCAGAAGCCATAGAGGTTGTGCAGCATGTGGAGAAAGGAACACAGAAGCCGGTGAGTTAAATGTGGCGTTCTGATTCCTTGCGCGAGCACTGGTGCTCCTAGTATCCAGCTTAATAATCACTCAAGCATGAGTAGAAGCGAGGCAAAGTTGTTTGCTGAGTCTTTAACAATGGGACACTGGAAATGTAGCACTTGCGTGTGATCGGGTATTTTCTCTTTCACTCATGTGAAGAGCAAGCGCTACAAAAAGCAATTGTTCAACTTTAAAAACATTGTACAATCCATGGGGAAGTGTCTGTGTGTGCCTAACTACGATTCTCAGAGGAAGAGTGACATCTGAAATCTTTATTAATGCAGACACCAATTGCTCATGAAGAGAAGTCAAGTGTTGAAACCTTATTATTTGGAATTGGAGAGAGCAAGCATCGCCCAAGCCAAGAGTGAACCTGGTATGGTATTCTCCAATTGAGAGTGAAACCAGCCTTTCCCAAAGCCAGAGAACAGTTTAAACCATTTTGTGAGCCCAATGGAACTTCAGCATTGCCCAAGATACAAGTGTGCAAACAAAGCCAAGTGAGTGTCAACAAGGCTTCTGGGAAATTATTTTGGCTAGCAAAAGTTGGGGAAGGGAAGCATGCTGCTTATAAACATTCAGTGAAGTTGATACAACCTACATTACCAGAGACCGTAGTAGGAAGAGAGAAGTGTGTGCTAAAGGAAATTCTAGGCTGTTGGTGGTTGCAGACAGACAAGAAACGCAAAGAAGCTGCCCCTCTGAAAAGGAAGGTTCAGAGGAACGGGGGCCTTGTCTACTTGAAGGTGTTGCAGTACCCAAAAGAGAATCTTGTTCCATCTGAAAGCTGTTTCAAATGACCGAAGTTGTGGTGGCATATTGTTGCAGACAGAGAGGAAATACAAAGGTTGCCCCTCTTTATAAAGGAAGAGTGCCTTACCCACTAGAAGGTGTTGAAGTACTGAAGCTGTGGTGGTGTCACAAGTACTAAAGCTGTTGTGGTGTATTTGGTTGTCAGTAGAGTTGAGAGGCCTTCATGGTAAACTCTTGTAGAAGTTGACGTTGTTTAATTGGAAGTAGAAGTGCTGTGAAGTCATCCTGACAAAGATACCTAAGGTGACTCCTAATCTTGTAAAGAACGACATATCAACTGTTAACCAAGAAGAACTTTTAACATTTACAGAAGTCGTCTTTCCTTTGAACTGTGTTAATTTGTCTTGGGCAACTAGAAGTTGTGGCAAAGCATTGTGGATGGGAATGACATTGATGTTATTTTGGGGAAGTGGAAAGTCTTATCACCAAGAGGAGAACCTTTTCTGTTATTGGAACGTTGGTTAACAAAGCTTTACTCTGACATTGAAGACATCAAGAACTGAATTCAGACTGTGTTACATATATGGACGACCGTGTTTCTTTTTGTTGAACATTGGAGCTGAGTTTACCTTGGATCCTGGGAAAGGCGAGCTCACCCAGGTTACTAAGAGGTTATCAAAAGAGACTGTGAATATCATTGTTGATGTTATTTGAATCGCCATGTATTTTCTTGTGTATTTGATGTTTAAGTGTAAGGGCCAGACATCCTGTGTTAGAGTGTTTCCCTTTACTTTTGATCATCAGAGTAGGGATAGTGAGGCGTTTGATAACATTTATAATTTAATAAAATGGCATGTTTTGAACAATCATCCAAATGTTGTCTGCCTCGCATTACTGACCCCTCACAGTGTAATGTGTCAATTTTGAATTTCCTTTCTTGAGTGTATGTTGGAATATGTACGCAGTGTGGGTGCGTGTGTTGTGTGTGTTGTGTATGAATTCTGTATTTCCTTGCTTGATTGCATGTTGGAATGTGTACTGTATTTCCTTGCTTGAGTGTATGTTGGAATGTGTACACAGTGTTGCTCAGTGCCTATGCTGTGTGTGTGTGTTGTGTGTGAATTCTGTATTTCCTTACCTGAGTGTATGGTTGGGTGGGTTTGTGTGGGTTGTGTCTGTGTTGTGTGTGAATTCTGTATTTCTTGCTTGAGTGCATGTTGGACTGCGTACGCAGTGTGGGTGGGTATGTATGTTGTTTGTGTGTTGTGTGTAAATTCTGTATTTCCTTGCTTGAGTGTATGTTGGGGTGGGTGTGTCATGGTTGCGTGTGTGTTATGTGTGAATTCTGTATTTCCTTGCTTGAGAGTATTTTGGACTGTGTACGCAGTGTGGGTGGGTGCGTATGTTGAGTGTAAATTCTATACTTCCTTGCTTTAGTTTATGTTGTGATGTGTACGAAGTGTGGGTGGGTGCATAATTAGGTGTGTGTGTTGTGTGTGAATTCTGTATTTTCTTACTTGAGTATATGTTGAGATGTGTAAGCAGTGCGGGTGGGCACGTATGCTAGGTGCGGCCCTGATAAAATTGGCTACATATTGCTTGAATTATGTCATTCTGTTGCTTGAGTGTATGTTTGTAACGTGAATGCAGTGTGGGTTGTTGCATATGCTAAGTGTGTTTATAGCTTTCTATGTTGTGTGTGAATTCTGTATTTCCTTGCTTAAGTGTATGTTGAGATGTGTACACAGGGTGGGTGGGTGTGTATGCTGGGTGTGTTCATGATAATGTTGGCTACATATTACTTGAATTATATAATTTTGTTTATCGAGTGAATGTTTTTAACGTGTACTGTGGCGAATCGCCAGGATTGATTCATTTCTCCCCAAGGGGGGTGTCTTTCCCTGTGAGGCTAGGCAGGTGAGTCCTATATGCAGTATCCTCTCAAGGGGTAGGGGAAAGTGGAAACCTCACCAGGAGAGATTCCCCTGTGGGGACAAGAGGCTTCATTACAAGTCACCACTGTTCTTTCCGGACCAGCTGTTTAAGAGTCCTGCACGCGAGAGGTGTCGGCGGGTTTAACCCCACCCACCTACAGGTGGACATGGAAACACTGGCACCATTACAGCATGGTCCCGGTGTTTCCACTTCCCCATTCCCATGGAGTCCTATAGGACTCCATGGGAATGGGGATTTACAGAATTCCGCCTCCAGAATCACTGGGTTGTAATGCCCCGGTGATTCCGGCAATCACGGAGGCAGAATGGTAATAGGAGTCCGGCGGTAACCTGCCGGAATTTCCGGCATGGTTACCGCCGGACTCGTAATGAGGCCCAAGGACTCCCGTTCAGATGAGGAACTCCCGAATCAACCCATCTGTAACCCGTCATTGGTAACAACTATCAGAAGAAATGATTAAGAACAAGCTGAGATTTGTTATTGTCATGTAGACCACTGAAGTAAATCTGAAAAGGGATACCTATTCATTACTGAGACAAAGAAAGTCACTCGGGTAATACTGAGTGCGAGCAGGACAGGGAAGTCCCACGGCCACAAAATAAGCAAGAGAAGAGGAGACCTGGGAGTGAGAGAAGCCTGGGAAATCCAAACCCAATGTGAGAACGGAGCTGAAGGAAGTGGCGATGCACGGCTTCAGGTGCAGAGAAGAAGCTGATCTGCATGGCTGGGTACATTACACTCAGGAGAACCTGAGGATTGACAGAAGATCCAAAGAAAGACCAAGTAAGAAGTGGTGGCGTGACCAACGCTCGGTGGACTTGGGAGTCCTTAAACAACGCTGAGACCACTTACCTGAACGCACTGCAGAGTATGCTTAACAAACAGGAAACGACAATCCAACATGCCAACCTGACATCCACTGAAGAAGGCCCTGTGCAGACCGCAAGCCCAGTGATGCGATCCCTGAAGCAGAAATGTAACAGCGAGAGCGAGAGACCCAGGTGGGGACCCAAAAATAACGAGTAGAACATTCATACTCGCCCCAGAACAGATCACGAGTGGGAAGTACCTCATGAGAGAGACAATCATTACTGGAACACTCATACTTGGCCCAGTAACTACCAAGTGTTGGAAAAGAGTGAAAATCATTATCAGAACAGCTCTACTTTGCCAAGGCATGGAAAAGATTGGACATTGAGTAGAGAAAATAGTTAATGAAAAAGGAAAAAACAGAATTGCCCTAGGAAGAGGGGATCAGAAACAACAAAGGTCACAAGAGAAAAGATTAAAACAAAGGAGGCACCCATGTGTAAAAGACACTGTTAACAAGTTGAAGAGCCCAATATCTGAACTATACGACTTGATAAAAATAGTTACCAAGAACTACCTATGAATACTTTACTAAAGTGAACTTGCTGAGAAACAGCCCTGTGACGGTGTGTTTAGACCTGGTAGACTCACGGGCAGCATAATATCTAATGAAGGCATAAACCAGGAAGTCCTGCCTGAATGGACCCTGTATGGACTTTCCTCTAATGGCTTTTGGCTGTGATGTTTTGGTTACCTAGGAGACGGGGGCTCGCGCGGAAGAAGATGAAAAAGACGGTTGCAGCTGGGCATATTGAGGAGAGACGAAGCTGAACAGCTGAGCGCAAGGCGAACGACTGGCAGTGAACGGAGGAGTTTGTCGAGTCCCTGCCGACAGCCTGCTGATAGAAGTGTTACGGGAAACAAGAATTAAAAACGAAACTTGTGGCGATCGTTATCGCATAACCCTGACCTGGTCCCGAAGTCCGTTGCTGGGGCTTCGGATGACTGAACGTGCGGCGAAAGCTTGAAGGTAACAGATCGAAAGCCTGCGTGTCAAGTGTGAAGAGGGGCGTGTGTTGAGCCCAATCGACTGAGGTCGCTATGAATATTTAATGTAGTCAGCACCGTTGTGCTAGTGTGAAGAACAGCACTGTTGCGATTACTTAACAAGTTCAGCACCGGTGTGCTCATATAATGAACTCAGCACCGTTGCGCTTACTTAACGAACACAGCGCCGTTGCGCTCACCATTAATAGAAGTCAATACTGAGAAGGCGAGCGTGATCGTCACATAGGTTAAAAGTGAAAGTATACTTACCGCACGAAAAATTCAACTGAGAGAGATAGAGTTACCTGTCAAACTACGAACTCTGATTTAATGTGAGACTGTAAATGTGGGGAAAGAATGCAATTTGCCATGGACATTGTATCGTAATATGGACCTCGGTTGCAGAAATTACGATATTGGAAAAAAAAGCAGAGTGGGGAATCCATTAAAGACTCACAGATTAAAGACAAGAGAGAAGTCGTTAGGAATCTACTGCCTGTCCTGAGAACCTGGCCTCACAAACCAGGGTCAAAGCACAAGAAGTTAATGGAGTAAACGAATGGAGCAAAGGTTCAAAGAATAAAGTTACAGGAAGAAATAAGAGGAAAAAGAAAGAGAGAAAAGAGTCAGAGAATGAGATAAGATCAAAAATCGGATAAACCAGTCACAGACTGGAAAAGAAACTCTAAATAAGAAAGGGATTCACTAAAGAACTTTATTAACTCTTTCCCTGAACTCACCTGCACAATATCCTGTTACAGAAACTGGAGAAGACGACAAAAGACGTATCCTTTTTCCAACAATCTAAAGAAAGAGAGTGCTACATTAATAAAAGAATTGGGTTCTTGTGGAAATCCATAAAAAGAGTTTCTGTTGCCTCAGAGTTTTATTTATTACATTCAGATACATTGTTGCATTTTGGTGTCAGAAGTGGGATCGTGAGACCCTAAGTGACGGACAACAACTGTTACAGCAGGCCTTGCAAATGCAGAGCCAACAGGATCAAGCAGACAGGCTAGCATTTCAGCAAGCATTATAAATGCAACAAGCCCAATTATTGGAAGTTACTAATACCAGGAACAACCCTCAAGTACCTACATCTCTTGCAAAAATACTCGGCCGGGGAAGATCCAGCACATTTTTTCCTAAATTTCGAAAAGGTAGCTAGAAACACCCAGTGGCCTGCCGAGAGATGGTGCCATTACATCGCACCATTGATGACCGGGGAAATGCAATCAGCCTATCAGGCCGCAAACCCAACGGGAGATATGAAGAAAGTGGTGCTGGAGAGAATGGGTCATGATGAGGAAACGTACCGAATCAAGTTCAGAGAAGTCAAATTGGTTGGAGAGGAAACCCCCAGACAGTTATTTTATAGAGTAAAGGAACTGGCGGAGAAATGGTTACAACCTAGTCTGACCACTCCAAATGAAATAACAGAAAAAGTAATCTTGGAGCAGTTCATTGAGGCCCTTCCCGGTCTTTCAGAGATGGGTCAAGCAACATCATCGACTGTCTCTACAGGAAGTGGTAGATGTGGCCTCAGCTTATCAGAAAGCGGGACAGGGCCGGATGATCTCATATACCACAGGGTATAAATCACATACAACAATAAAGAAAGCTGGGCCGCAACCAAGATGGCCTCACTCCATGCTGAGAAAGCCAGAAGGGGAAGTCCTACGGTCCAGACCTAACAGTGAGGGCCCTATCAATTATCGTCCATCCACCACCACAGTCTGAGGACTTCAATGTTTTGACTGCGGAGACTGGGGCCATCTTGCTATATTTTGCCCAAAGAAACTGAAAACGGAGCCAATGGATGTGGGGGTCTTCGACTCCATAAAAGAAAATGTATACTTTGAACAAGCACCTGGAAGGCAGTCGCAATACCTGTATAGTTGCGAGGCTGAGGTGGATGGAAAACCGACAACTGCCCTAGTCGACTCCGGGAGCCTTCAGACCGCAGTGACATCGGAGTTGGTAGGTGAAAGTTATCATTCCTCAGGGGATATCCCAGTTCGCTGTGTCCATGGGGATGTAAAGGCTTATCCATCGAAGTACATCCAGATTAAGTTGGGCGGGGAGGAATTGGGGGTGAAAGCAGCCGTACTACCCACTTTACCAAAACCCTTATTAATTGGGTCCGACATACCTGAATTTCCTAAGTTAATACATGAAATTGAGAAGAGCTGGTGGGAAAAGGCCCCTTTCAGTGAAGAAGAAATCTCCGCCCCATCCTGTAAACCACCTAAGAGTAAGAAATTAAAGAGAATCCTAAAAAGGGAATGGAAGAACAAGAATGTACTCCCGTTAGCAGTTGATTGGAGATTGGAAGAGGATGGCGATAGTTTTAGGTCCGCTCAAGCGCTGGATCCGTTACTCCAATATGCCCGAGAGCGGGCATTAGAAGATCCTACGGGACAAGGTCCACATTTCATAAAAGAGAATGGGTTGTTATACCGAGAGAGTAAGTCCCGGAGTGGAGAGGAATTGAAGCAGCTTCTAGTTCCAAGAAAATATTATCAGACAGTCCTAGAAGTAGCTCACTTACAAGTTTGGGAGGGGCATCTCGGAACGAAAAAGACTACGAGGAAAATTTTAGATAGATTCTACTGGCCAGGGGTATACCAACAAGTGGTTAGGTTTTGTCAATCCTGCGAGGACTGTCAGAAGAAGAATAGAGCCAATATAAAGAAAGCCCCGTTACAACCTATGCCACTTGTTCTAGAACCTTTTAGTCGAATTGGACTCGATATTGTCGGTCCTATAGACCCAACGAGAAGAGGCCATAAATACATCCTCGTTGTGGTAGACTATGCCACTCGATACCCAGAAGCCTTTCCCTTAAAAGCCACTAATACGCAACAGATATGTGATGTATTGATTCCTTTTATTGGACGAGTGGGGATTCCAAGAGAAATCGTCACAGACCGAGGATCAAACTTTATGTCCAATGTCTTGAAGCAAGTCTGTGATATCCTGAAAATTGAACATCTAAAAACAGCTGTCTACCATCCACAGACTGATGGGTTAGTTGAGCGCTACAATCAAACGATTAAGCAGATGCTAAGGAAGACAACTTCGCCAGAAAACAGAGACTGGGACAGGGTGTTGCATGGATATTAATGACCCTAAGAAACACCCCCCAATCATCAACAGGTTTCTCACCTTTCGAGTTACAGTTTGGGAGACCAGCAAGAACTTTATTAGATGTTCTGAAAGAAAATTGGGAGGAGCAACCAGATCAGGAGCTGACTTTAACAGAATACACATCTCAGCTACAAGATTGAATCGAAAAGCTACAAGCTATAGCTAGAGACAACCTTCTTCAAGCTCAAGTGAAACAAGAAAAATATTACAACCAAAAGGCCCAGTTACGTACTTTCAAAACAGGGGATCAGGTGCTAGTGTTACTGCCCACCTCAGACAATAAGATGTTGGCCAGCTGGAAGGGACCTTTTGAAATTCAGGAAGTACTGGGGCCTTCAACGTATAAGATGAAGCAGCCGGGTAGTAGACTGTCTTGTCAAACCTATCATGTGAATTTACTTAAAAAATGGATACCTCCGGTGCAAAGCATCGCTATGATCACTAATGAAGTACCGCCAGAAGAGAACTTCCCCCAAATTAAGGAGAGGATAGGTGTGGAAAGCTTAAACATTAACACCGATTTGACAACACGGCAAAAATCTGAACTGTCTCTCCTCTTACACGAGTTTGCTGAGATATTCTCATCACTTCCAGGAAGAACTAAACTGACTTGCCATCGTATAGATACTAAACCTGGACCTATACTAAGGCTCAGACCTTATCGAATACCTGAGTCAAAGATAAAAGCCATCAACCAGGAAGTACAGGAAATGTTAGATTTGGGAATCATTGAGCCATCGTATAGTGACTGGAGTTCACCGGTAGTCTTGGTTCCAAAGCCAGATGGCAGTGTGAGGTTCTGCATGGACTTCCGGAAACTGAACGAAATTTCTAAATTTGATGCTTACCCCATGCCATGTATAGAACATTTGTTGAATAATCTAGGGAAGGCCAAGTTCTTGACCACCATTGATCTAACCAAAGGCTATTGGCAGATACCGTTATCATCGGCCGATAAGGAAAAGACGGCCTTTGCTACTCCTACCGGCCTATACCAGTTTACGGTGTTGCCCTTTGGGTTACATGGAGCACCTGCAACATTTCAAAGGTTGATGAATTACCTCATAAAAGGTCATGAAAATTACGTTGGGGCATATCTTGATGACATCATTATCTATTGTCACTCCTGGCAAGAACACCTGGTTCATCTGAGGAACATACTCGCGACTTTGAAAGGGGCTGGATTACACATAAACCCTAAGAAGATCTATGTAGCAACATTCCATACTAAATATTTGGGATACTATGTGGGCCAGGGATTGATTAAACCCGAAGAGGAGAAAGTGAAGGCTATCAAGCAGTTGAAATTCCCAGAAACTCCAAAGCAAGTACGGGCCTTTCTAGGATAGGTGTGAGGTTTATCCCACATTTTTCTACTTTAGCTTCCCCTCTAACGGATCTGCTGAGGAAACCCACTGTACATAAGAAAAATTGGCAAACAGTTGAAACGCTAAAAGCCTTTAGTGCTCTAAAAGAGGCCCTGACCAGAAAAGCTGTTTTATAATGTCCGGACTTTTTGTCTCCGTTTCTTCTTCATACTGATGCTTCAGGAACGGGACTCGGAGCAGTTCTTCTCCAGAACCAAGGCGAAGGGGAAAGGCCAATACTATTCATCAGTAGGAAATTGTTGCCACACGAATTAAGTTACCCAACCATAGAGAAAGAGTGTTTGGCCGTCAAGTGGGCCATTGATGCTCTTAGGCATTACCTGCTTGGTCGAGAGTTTACGCTAATTACGGATCATGCTCCCTTGGTGTGGTTAGCCCGTAATAAAGACTCAAACCAGAGGGTACTCAGGTGGTTTCTTTCCCTCCAGCCCTTCTCCTTTAAAACTGTTCATAGACCTGGAAAACTGCTATCACAAGCTGATTGTTTGTCCAGAGCAGAAACCCTTCCCGAACGTAAGGGTTTAGTAGAGGGGGTGTGAGGGTGTGTTTAGACCTGGTAGACTCACGGGCAGCATAATATCTAATGAAGGCGTAAACCAGGAAGTCCTGCCTGTATGGACCCTGTATGGAATTTCCTCTAATGGCTTTTGGCTGTGATGTTTTGGTTACCTAGGAGACGGGGGCTCGTGCGGAAGAAGGAGAAAAAGACGCTTGCAGCTGGGCATATGGAGGAGAGACGAAGCTGAACAGCTGAGCGCAAGGCGAACGGCTGGCAGTGAACAGAGGAGTTTGTCGAGTCCCTGCCGACAGCCTGCTGATAGAAGTGTTACGGGAAAGAAGAATTCAAAACGAAACTTGTGGCGATCGTTATCGCATAGCCCTGACCTGGTCCCGAAGTCCGTTGCTGGGGCTTCGGATGACTGAACGTGCGGCGAAAGCTTGAAAGTAACAGATCGAAAGCCTGCGTGTCAAGTGTGAAGAGGGGCGTGTGTTGAACCCAGTCAACTGAGGTCGCTATGAATATTTAATGGAGTCAGCACCGTTGTGCTAGTGTGAAGAACAGCGCCGTTGCGCTTACTTAACAAGTTCAGCACCGTTGTGCTCATGTAATGAACTTAGCGCCGTTGCGCTTACTTAACGAACACAGCGCCGTTGCGCTCACCATTAATAGAAGTCAATACTGAGAAGGCGAGCGTGATCGTCACATAGGTTAAAAGTGAAAGTATACTTATCGCACGAAAAATTCAACTGAGAGAGATAGAGTTACCTGTCAAACTACGAACTCTGATTTAATGTGAGACTGTAAATGTGGGGAAAGAATGCGATTTGCCATGGACATTGTATCGTAATATGGACCTCGGTTGCAGAAATTACGATATTGGAAAAAAAAGCAGAGTGGGGAATCCGTTAAAGGCTCACAGGTTAAAGACAAGAGAGAAGTCGTTAGGAATCTACTGCCTGTCCTGAGAACCTGGCATCACAAACCAGGGTCAAAGCACAAGAAGTTAATGGAGTAAACGAACGGAGCAAAGGTTCAAAGAATAAAGTTACAGGAAGAAATAAGAGGAAAAAGAAAGAGAGAAAAGAGTGAGAGAATGAGATAAGATTAAAAATCGGATAAAACAGTCACAGACTGGAAAAGAAACTCTAAATAAGAAAGGGATTCACTAAAGAACTTTATTAACTCTTTCCCTGAACTTACCTGCACGATATCCTGTTACAGAAGCTAGAGAATCAGAGTTACGTATCCTTTTTCCAACAATCTAAAGAAAGAGAGTGCTATATTAATAAAAGAATTGGGTTCTTGTGGAAATCCATAAAAAGAGTTTCTGTTGCCTCAGAGTTTTATCTATTACATTCAGATACATTGTTACAAGCCCACAGCAAAAGGGAGTCATTTTCCTGTGACTTAGTTGTTTTGATGGTGGCAGGGATTAGATCAGTTTGGCTAGAGGACAGATCTTCCTTTTAGACTCACTGACAACTGATGAGTTCCCTAGTTAGTTTTTATTAGGGTGTGATAACCCATAGTTTAGGGAAGGTCATAGATTTTCAGAATCCTTGTCCTTCTTCTGATCCGCCAAAGTACGCACGTGGGTTGTTGCGTATTCTGGGTGTGGTTATAGCTACTGTGTGTATGTTTGGCATGGCTGATGAACATATGGTTTGCATCAGATTTTAATTTGTTTCATATTGCTGTCACTTAAAGTTTATTTTAGATGTCTCCATTAACATTACAAAATCACAATCAAACAAACACAATATATACAGCAGCATAAAACCTAGTTTAAAATCATCATACTCCGCCCATAAAAGTTTTATAATAAAAGATATGATGTGCTGCAAACAGGAGCATAAACCTAAAAGTCTAATCCCCCGAATGGTGCAAATTATGCACACATACAACCAAAACAGTTCTGAACAACCTCCAAAGGTTTACAATCCTGGTGTCCCCAGACTTCACTTCTAATATAACATTAGCGATGCAACCTTCAACTTATAGACCTCCAGACAGCTATCCATTTTCCGTCCCTCATACCGGTGGTAAAATTGCAATAGCCCCCATAACCTAAGGCAGGGTCTTTCTGCTTGATATTTTATGTGCCTAGCCCAGCCCAGCCCCAAGTTCTGGAGAACAGTAGACCTAATTACAAATGAGTCTACTTCCTCCAGCTTTTTTTTAAACTATGAAGCCGTTAATGCACAATTCTGAAATGTTGCATGCACAGACAGCCTCCTCGAAATATTAGTCTGGAATATTTTCAGATTTATTTCATGCAAGCGTTCGGAGGTAATTACATCATTTTTGGAAACGCCATAGAGACTTTGTGTAATCCTTAACTATGCCTTGCGCCAGCGCGAATGCATAATATATTTACAGATTACAGTGTGGCGGTAGCTATAGTTCAGTTGAGTATCAAGATACATGTAAAACCCGAACATTTTATTGCTAATAACATTTGACTCGCTTGGCGGTTTTGACTGATATTTTGCAAACAAACAGTTTGTCACACATTCCATGAAACAACTTGGGCGTGAAGCGCTGAATCGATATCCAGGAGGGA
The DNA here is from genome assembly GCF_040938575.1 of Ambystoma mexicanum. Lineage (NCBI taxonomy): Eukaryota > Metazoa > Chordata > Amphibia > Caudata > Ambystomatidae > Ambystoma > Ambystoma mexicanum. Next base: position 1,035,161,606 of record NC_090933.1, on the reverse strand, counting down.
GCTGGGGTTATTCTGTTCGGTAGTTGTTAAAATATTTGTTCGGGAAGGGAGTGCCCCCTTCTCCCAAATGAAATCTATATCTCCCATGATGCTTTGCAGCAGAGAAGCTTTTCAGAAATTAAAACGCTGCCATTTTATGGTTCGTTGTGAGACGTAACAGAGGTTATTTCTGAAATAACCAGGCCCGGCTCCAGCAGGGGGGTAAGGGGGGACAGGCACCCCCAGAGCCAGCCTCTGGCCCTCCCTAGAAAGGAGGCTATGTCAGTGGTGTTATACACCACTGGTAACCGAGGGAGGGGGGAGGGGTGGATGTCACTCTAAACATTCAGCAGTAACGTCAGAGAAATCATTCTGAGAGGCTGAATTTCAGGAGGCCCAGCCAGGATTTGTTTTCTTGCCCTAGGCAATGATTTATGACGCACAGCCATAAAAGTACAACTGACCAGGGAGATGGAGGGCCAGTCACACCTCTAAGTGAGGTAGCACAATTATTCAAGCATGCTGCTACAACTATTTTCTCAAACCTAAAATCACAATGTTGGTTTCTGTAATTTAAAGTCTGTTTATTTTTTGTGTGAATATAGTGTTATTTCACATCATGCTTAATAAAATGGTTAATTATATCAAACAATAAAAGACAGGTTAAGTTGGTGAACACAGATTTCTGTAGAAGGTGCGTCAACTGACTGGGGGCCTGACAAATTCCATTCAAAATATATATTCTGCTGCATTAACTACTTGAGTATAAGTGAAAAGATAAGGTTGGTAGTAACAAAAATGTAATTCTATAGGGGAGAGTGTAGTAAAATCAAAAAGTGATAGATGCAAGGCTTTGAATTAAACATTTCCACTACCGTTGCTCTTCGCAACATTCCATGCCATAATTCTGTAGTATGTCTGTGCGATTAGAGAAGGAGACAAGCCATTAGAAAATGGCTTTCGGTGCTGCCACCAAAAGGTGCAGTTCAATTTGAATTGCCAGGCCATGTTCTCTCTCCAATGAAACACAAGCAACCACACACATTTGTAGGCCCTGTGGTCTAGCAGTTTGGAATGGATTCTTACATTACTGACAGGGCTAAGGCTGATATGCAAACAATGGTATGAGAGGCTGGCCAGAGCAATGACGGGGGTTCTGATTTATTCAGAGACTTTTTAACTATTAGATACAACCAGAACACATTATGTGGAACACAGATAGGATGGCAATAAAATGTGAGGAGAAACACACATCCTATGGGTGTGTCTGGTCATTTACCCACCTAACGACTAGCCATGGCTATGTCAATGCCTCACCACCAAAGCCTAACCTTTCTTTGAGCAAGCTCTATTACAATGTAACACCAAATGTGTTTCTGTATAGGGCCTGCAAGTGTTATATCACAGCATTCTTTTGAGTGTTTAATTACTTAATTGCCTCTGTAAATGATCTCCTGCTTTAGTACAATTCTCTTTGTTTTCAGCCAGTTGATTTTATAAGCAATATATTTGTCAATACCTCTGTGACATGCACTGAAGTCATGTCTTAAACAAGCAATCACAAACCCAGTGGTCTTGGCTTGCGTATAGGTATTAGCAGATATTTGCCAGGCAATGCCATCATATGCCCAGTTACTGGCACCATTTTCCAGCTGTTCCCATCTTATGGCCAGGTGGTACCCTTATGGCAGTGCTTGGCAAATGCCTATCCATGCCTAATCAAAAGCCCAAGCTGTGGGCTTTGCCAGTGCATGTTGGCTTCCGTTTGTCTCCCTAAGTGAATGTGTATATGCCCAGATGTGGGTGTCTTGCTTGCTACGCCTAGGGAATCAAGCTGCACCTCACTGAGCTGGTGCAACAAGGCCCTACCTGAAAACGATAAGGGTAGGTTGGTAAGTATTGACCAGTTTCAGATCTTCTCATGCATACTTACCAGTGTGGTACTGACCTAAATAGAATGTAGCTTTGTTTGGAAGCCAAGTCTACTCTGACTGAACATTTCATGATTCAAACTGATAAGTACTGACTTGATAACCACATTCTGTTTGAGTAACTTTACAGAGTTTGCATGCAAACAGAATGTGTGTTGTGGGGTTTGTTTGGAAAGTATGACGTAAATCCTGGGTGCTGGGTGTTTAGGCAGTGCCGGAAATGAAACATGAACACCCGTAAAGTAACAAAAAAGAAGAGCGTTTTCTATAATGTTGTGGGCAAAGTATAAAAGGTGTACATCTTTTATAACTAAAAGCAGTATTTAACTATTTTCTAAAGAGTGCAATCAGAGTTGGATTTAACATTTGTACAAGTGACACATGGCAATGCCCCCCCCCCTTGTCCCCCTGTTCTACTCTCTCCCCTCAAATACAAACAGCCAGGACTGATCAGGCCCACCCAGTGAGATTTAAGTCCGTCAAGCAGGTAAGTAAAATAAGGTATGTTTATTTCTTTTTACAGCGCCGTTCCTTATTACATTAGATAGTCAGTGAGCGAGTGACACCGGCACATCCCACCCGGCCGCAATAGTTAACCCCAACTGACACAAACAGAACGTAGCGCTCAAGTCATACACTGCACATTCCAATGATCAGCAACCTTCACGCGCGTAATATGCATTACGACACATCCTCCCCCGTTCATTATCACAAGGAAAAATATTCCTCATAATGCTCCAACAATACATCATGTGTGGACAGCACAGAATGTAGCCATCTCCACCAATTCCAAACACCTTATCCCCACAGATCGTGCTCCCATGACCTCACTGAAATATGCAGGCCCCAAACTTCAATCACCCACTAAAATGTTGATATAAAGTGGATAAAACTCCAAATGTCTTATTGAACCCCAAGGCAACCAAACATAACTCCTCAACCTGAGTACCCCAAAACAACCCGCTCCGGAAACCCCAACCTTCGAGAGCTAAAAATAACAAACAGAACATCGACCAATCCCAAGCTGCCCCTTGGGAAATGGGCCTGCCACACCCAAACATACCAACAAAAAAAAACACCCTAACATACTAACCCCTTCAAGCACTAACACCTCCCGTACCGAGCTGCCCCTCGGACCAACGGACCTGCCACGTCCAAGTACATACCCGCTCAACCTAGAGCACTACCCGCTACATGCTACAGAGCCCGGCCACCCTCACGCTAAATTCCTACCTATGTCCACATCGAAACAACCTCAGAAGTTAACATCATAAATGCCTACCAACACTTGGCAACTTCCTTGGCCCAAGCCATTGCCCAACACCTAGCAACCCCTATGGCCCCAAGCCATTGCCTACACCTAGCAAACTCCCTTGGCCCCAAGCCATTGCCAAACACCTAAGAACTCTCTTGGCCCCAAGCCATTGCCAACAGCTAATAATTCCCTTGGCCCCAAGCCATTGCCAAACACCTAGCAACTCCCATGACTACAAGCGAAAAGCCACAAATTACACGAATCCTACATGGCCCCCCAAACAATGCTAAATGAAGGAACGTACCACTAATGGCAACCACAGCCACTCTCACTGGCACCCCGAGCAACTGTCACCCTCCACCAACCAAAAATGAGAATCCAAGTCCATTGGCCCTCACAACGATGCTAAAACATCAACGCCTACACCTACCACACCTAATGGAGGCATCACCGGCGAAAACTCACAGCTGTTCCACAAGCATGCACATATAATCACAGATTCATGGACACATACTTTGACAAAAATGGAATACCAACTCCAAAAGACCCCAACCATAGGAACTCCCTGGGGATAGGGGAAACAAAACCACACAAAAGTTCACAATGAACATGTCTTGTGTTCCACCCACTGTGAAATAACATGTCAATTTGAATACAAAGTCCATGAACCGTTGCACATGACCCAAACAGTCCAACCTGTAAAAGAAAATTGCATGGCACAACAATTTACGAAACGCTCAGCTAACATCCATGCTGAGAAATGTTAATACATCTTTCATATTGTTCATCCTGTAAGAACTAAAAGTCAAAATTTCGAACAATCCTGAACCCATGCATCATTAAACATGCAATGGAACCCATTACATCCCAGGACAATGAATACACTACATTGCAGACAGATCAAATGAATCCCACCATGCAGGGAAAAACGATCATGTCATTAATCATCGAATTGCAAATTTACATTGCATTACATTGCATCACACGTGACAGGGCCACAACACAAACCATCACAAACAAATCATCCACAACAAACGCACCACACGGCCCATACAAAGACATAACAGAGGCCACAAACGTTACCACTCGCACTCACACATACTCAAAGTGAGTCCTTTTAAATCCAAGTAAAAGTCACATAAATCCGGATCAAAACTCTTGAGGGATGCCAGCAAGGAACGACACCCAACACAAAGTTCCTCCTTGCTGCCTGCTTCTTCACCACAGGACTGACATGCCCTTTCACATGACCTCTTTGAACACACAAAGTACCCCAATCCAGTGTCCGATTTCAAACTCCTCTTCCGTGAAAAGTGGCTGCGACCCTCCTGTCTCTCCATTTCGACTCTCCCCACAGGACTCTCTCGAGGATTCCCGCTGCGTAACTCTTCCCCAAACACTGGAGAAGCAAACGCCCCATCATCCGTGGACCCACTGGAGGCAGCGTGAACCTCGATGTTGCCGTCAATAACAGACAGTGTCCCCACACTGCCCCTGATCACCCTTCTGCTCGCCATGAGGGGTCCAAATACACTCCGATGTGTACGATGCCTCAGTCTCTTCTGGTTAACGGTTGCGCACAACAGCTCCTCCTGGTGGACGCAAGGGCACATGAGCTCGGAGAAACCAACACAGTCAGTCCCCATGTATACCAATGGCCCGGCAAAGATAACTGGGCTGGGGGAACACCATCCAACCGCCCCCGACACCACAGCGAACAGGAAAATGCCTGCTCCTGAACCCCGCTGCAGGGCAACACGAAGCCAACTGCCACTGCACAGGAAAGCCAACCAAACACAGGGCACGAAACACTCCAGAAGGGGACCAGACCAGCGCTCACCTCTCTGGGCCAGGGGCACCGGACACCCATAGCGGATGCCGGAGAGCTCACACCCCGCCGCCTTAATCACCAAAACAGCAGACGCCGAAGTAACAGGACCGACGCAGACACATCCACGAAGTGGCAAAACTCCTGTCCGGACCGCCAGCCATAGAGGCAGTCTCCCATCGCTGTGGGTTCCCCGCCGGGTGGGATGTCAAGACTAGAGGGCGGTGTCAAGCTCCGTCGGCTGCCCCCTCCGCAGCAGCACCATCCTCGTCGCCAGTGATGTAATTTAAGTCCGTCACACAGGTGAGTAAAATAAGGTATGTTTATTTCTTGTTACAGCGCCGTTCCTTATTACATTAGATAGTCAGTGAGCGAGTGACACTGGCACATCCCACCCGGCCGCAATAGTTAACCCCAACTGACACAAACAGAACGTAGCGCTCAAGTCATACACTGCAGATTCCAATGATCAGCAACCTTCACGCACGTAATATGCATTACGACACCAGGGCTGATCAGGCCCACCCAATGAGATCTTATCTTTTTGATGTTTCTCAGAGACAGATTATTTACAACAGGTAGTGATTAGAGATGGGAAAAAGTAAAAAGGCAGTCACCATTGCTGTGGCACTTGAAAAAATATATATAGGTTTTTAAGAAGCTATTTAAGTGTGATTGTTGGGTGATTAGTAAGTAAGGGGATACAGAACAAGCTCTGCGAAACAATAACCTTGTCATGCATTTCATTTTACTTTGTGTATGTATAAGATTTTTTGTAAGTTCTCATTAATTGCTATGGAGCTTGTAGGCTTCTATTCAGGATGGGGAAAATAAAGTTACAGTCATACGGGATCTTTTTCCAGGTCAAGCGGAGTGGAAGAAGTGGCACTAAATGCATGTAACTCTACTTTTTATGAGCTGCAGGATTTTGCATGATTTGACAGGTGACGCTGGAGAGCAGATCGGTCTTAACAAGGTCTCCCTAGCAAATTGGATTGGTATTCCACCAGCATGTATTTTTACGTTGGCAGAAAACCAATTGATTCCTATGGGACCTGCCTGACTTTTACACCTGGAATAAAAGTGGACAGAGTCCAAAGGAATCCATTATGGATGGCTCCCACAATCGTTAATTGAGGAAGTGATTTGCACTTTTCAGACACTTAGTGGCAAAGTAAAGAGCAAAGGCGATTTTCACCTGTGTTTTAATCTTAACTCGTCCAGCACTTGGTGGAAACAATTAAAATTAATGAATGGCCCCTTTTGCAAAAAAGTGTAAACAAGAGAATTCTGATCTGTGCAATTTAGGATTCAAAACAAAATGCCCCCAACCCCCCTAATCTTTTCATCAACATGTTTCTACAATGATGAATACATTGTCAGGCAGGTGTATCATGTGACGTGTGCATTTTTTAAGTAATCTGTATAAAATGTAGTATTATTTTAGATATTCAAAGCCAAACTTCAACACATATTTGTACGAACTTGACTTTGGAAGATGCGTGGTCAAGTAGCTACATTTCCAGCCAGGCTCAAATTATGTCTTTAACACTTGACCAAAGTGTGTGATCCTGGGCATATTTTTTTATTTCCTTATGCCTTATCTGTTAAAATGAAGTGCCCCTAGAAGTGATTCAGTTCGCATTATAAGCTATTCCAAAAAGCCTCACTCATGGTTTAATAGATGGGCAGCACAGGGATTAGGACACACACACATCTAACTTTGAAAATCGCTGGGCCACATTTATTGAACACAATTGTGCCATTCAATAGGAAATGAAAGTAAACACATCAAACAAAGAGTCATCATTGACAATCGCATATTATATAACCAGTATGTAAACAGTAGGTACCAAACAATGATGTACAGGGGCACATCCCACCAGGAGCGATACCAGGAGGCCACAAACCCCTCAACCAGCACTGTCTGCCTCCTGATGAAGCCCGTACAGCCTTAGCAATCCCCTGCACTCTCAACTCAATTAAAATGTGCTGCAAAAATGCAACAAAAATAATATTTTGTGTTTAAAATGTAATTTTGGACATGGACCATTGATGGGAGACATTCAGAGTGAGACTAGTGTAGGGGTTCAACTGGAAAGGAGGAGGGTTGTGGAATGGGTGGGTCAAGGGAGGATTGTAAACATGTGTATCTTATTGGAGGATATGTTGTTGTGCTCGAAATATTGTTAAAATCAACAAGACTACCTGTATTGATAAAAGTTTGAAAAAAATGTAATTTTGTAGGAAACAAAATATCCCATTCCTTGCTTCAGTATTCTGGGTGGGGGTCTACCTTTCACAAGAGGGAGGGAGCACAAGCATCTCCTCCGGGGCCTGCTGGGAGTAGCTACAGTGCTCAGGGAGATATTGTTGGGCGGACACCATCTAAGATGGTACAAAGACTGGGGACCTCACTGCTCAGCCCTCTCAGAGGAGGAGGAGGCGGATGAAAAGGAGGAGGAGGAGGAGGCGACATCACCCTCAATTTTCCTAAGCCAGTCCACGAATGGCATGCTGGGTGCTGGTGTAAATGGGTGGGAGGGGTGGTAAATGAGAAAGTGGTTAGGGCAGCTGAAGGAAGGTGACTGGACGCTGAAAGGTGAAGGAGGATCAGATATAACAGAAAGGCGAGAGCAGATGTGAAGGGAACATAGGTAGATTGAGGTTGCAACACTATTTTCCTTGCTTCTCTTTTGCTATGTACAGTTTATCTGGGAAGACATTTTTGGCTGGTTCACGGATCTGGGAAATTTGTATCAACGGCAGCACTTTGTTGAGGGTTCTCCTAGACCCACACCCAATGGAATGTGGGCCCCCCTGATCACAATCCTGACGCACCCAGATGAAAATTCCTAGAGCCGGGCCTGACTAGGTTTGCCGAAAACAAAATGTGGAAAAATGCCATTAGGAAGAGGAAAGGGGATGAAATAGCATCAGGCTAGAGGTGGGGGGGGGGAGAGGTCACCATCTGAATTTGGAGGCTGAAGTGGGCTAAATTCAGAGCGCAAAGTTTTTTCATAACTGGGGTTATTTTCACATAATGGAGGTTACAGTAGAAAACAGGATAGGGAATGAAAGTTCATCACATGAATAACTGGGATAATTTTATGTATAATGGTATGGATAACCTGGGTTCTTTGGTGTACATTACTGGTATTTGGGTTATACTGGGGTGGCAATGGGTGTATCCAAATACTATGACTACTAGCTATTTTAAGGAAAAGAATGGTTTACTATGGAAAGTGGACCAGGCTGAAGGCCATGGCTAGTGGGCCCCAACAAAACCTATTGGGGCAACATGCAAGGGACCACAGCCGAAGACCATGGATAGTGTGCCCAAATAAACCTAGTGGTGTGGCCAACGCCAAAGGCCATGGATAGTGGGCTTGTCTAGGAAACCTATTGTTGCATTATGTAGAGTGGCCACGGCTGAAGGCCGTGGGCACTGGCATGGCCAAAGTCAATGGCTAGTCGGACTGGAAGAAAGCTATTGGGGCAACATGTAAAGGGGCTACGGGCAAAAACTGGGGCCAATGGTCATGGGCAAAGGCCATGGCTAGTGAGGGGGAAACAAAAGTAGTGTTTTAAAAGATACAGTGGGCACATCCAAAGGCCCTGCTTACTGGCCAAGGCAGAAGGACCTGGCTAGTGGGCCCAAAAGCCTTGTAGAGTGGCCACGGCCAAAGACTGTGGTCACCTAGTGGGTCCAAAAGAAACATATTGGGGGAACATGTACAGTGGACATGGCCGAAGGCTGTGGCCACTGTCCATGGCCAAAGGCCATGGGTAGTGGGCAGTAAAAAAACAATGGTATATCAAAACCATTGACATTCACTGAAAAGACCTTAGTTAAGGTGCAGTTAAGTTGTGCAGATTTAACGCAACAAAACCTTTGAAATTCAGAAGATGTGGGAAGTTATAATCACCTTAACTCAGCATGTTCCCATTGCAAAGCCCATGAGCACATACATATTATAAGAGAAGGGATTCATAATAACATACAAAATGACGTTATGGGGGACATCAACAGGAGCATTCCGAGTTAAGCTGTTCATTACTTGTCACATCCTCTGTATTTCAAGGGTTTTGTTGCATTACATCTGCACAACTTAACTGCACCTTAACAAAGTTTTTTCAGTGAACATGTATATATATATATATTTATTTAATATATTTTTGGGAATGTTTTGCAGCATTACATGAAATAGTGCTAAAATGATTAGCATCTCAAAAAAGGCTCCTCCTGAGGGGAGTCTGACTTGACTATACATATATACTGCTATTACTGACTATGTAAAATATATATTTATATATTCTACTTTAAAGAGCGTATTTGGGTGAAACTCGTTCTGTTGCTGTCTGACACTGACACAGAGCTATTGTGGGTATAAACATTAATTGCCTTAACATTCTATACATGGGTTTACCTAACTTCATATTCCAACAACTACATGATATGATATGATATGGCATTTGTAACGCTCCTATACACAAGTGTTTCAACTTGGCACGAGTGTGAAAGCCATAGTCTTTTTGATTTTTATTCATCATCATCATCATCATCATCATCATGTTTATTTCAGATATGCATAAAAACACTCCATAAAAACAATACAAGATACAAAAAAAGACATGCCAATTTTAATGCAATTAAACACGTGCTCATAAAAACTTCACATAAATAGCAGCTAAAAGGTATCTCCGGGCACAGATCATTAGTGATTATGCATACTAAACAGTCCATAAAAACAGTACAAAATACAAAAAGATATACCAATTGTAACTCATTAAGACGCAAACTCATGGGAGCATCACAGAGATAGCAGATAGGTCTCAAAACGTGGGTCATAGGTAAGTATACCTAAACTAATTTCAGGGTAGTATGCTTTGCAGTCGTTTCTGAAGATAAAGTGCTGATTTTAGGTATGTAAGTAAGGACCAAGCCACACATGGTGAATTCACCCACAACAGACATATTAGCACGGGCCAACATTGTATTGCACAAAGCCCAAGTCCTCCAATAGAGGTTGTATAAGCCTTCCTCAAGCTTGTGCATAAGCAGAACAAAAGATAACCAGATGGGTCATATCCTCGTAAATTGCTTGGCACACAGGGCAAGATCGTTCTGCACCCTCCACCCCCGGACCATGCTTTCACCACAGCCCTTAGGGGATACAGTTAAACCTTGCCCTGTATACAAGAACATAATCTGCAGAGAACTCCGCCCGTAACAAATAACGCTGAACACCCGGGGAAATGATTGTCATTACGCCTTGATGCTGTGGCTTCAATATTTCTGTGCCTTCTCATAGAAACAGGCAGTCCTTCGGTGTATCTCTCCCCGAGAGAACATACTACATGGTGGGTAATGGTGTGTAATGTTAATCGCTGTCAGCTGTTTTTTGATCAGATGTTCAATTCATGGCTGAGTGACACTTTGCCATTGCCCCAAAGCCTGAGCCAGTGCAATATTGGTTGCAGAGAGACCACATCCTCAATTGATATACAGCCCAATTCCATATGTTACCCGAAAGTCAGAGCCGAAGCTGGCAGGCCCAGCAGATTCTTAAGGAATTGATTCTCTAGAATCTGGACCGAACTAACGTTTGAGTAACCCCACAATTCCATTTCAAATCTGGCAACTGAGGCCGCGTTACCTTTGTACAGCTACAGCAACAGTGCAATTGGTTTGGCTCTAAACATGGACATGGCCATGGAGACCCCACCCAAAGCCTGCTTAACTGCCGGGACTGTTTGGTTACATGGCCTGTGGCACCAACGTTAGGGGGAAATCTAACCCCCAGGTAGTCAAAGAAATCGACCCTAGGGATAATGCAGTACATGGGCCTAAAATTAATCCTCTGTTTCCCCTTCCAACAGACCATCACTGCTGACTTTGCTGCATTTACCACCAAATCCAACTACTCCATAAAATCCACATAGTCCGAGATGAGGGCCTACAGAGATCTTAGTATACGGGAAAACAGAACAGAGTCTTATGCACACACAAGGACTGGTAAAGGCTGACCGGCCACCTTTGGTATATCTGGAGAGGCTTTCAGGAGGTGCTAGTAGAAACCAGTAATGTATAGGCAAAAAAGTACAGTCATCAGAACGCATCACTGGCTTACCCCCAATTCAACCTGAAAGAACCCTGTACAGTGCCCATTAGTACCACTCCTAACACATGCCTGTATCTAGCCATGCAACCTAGCCAGAGGGTTCATGCGGGCCCAAGGGCAGTTCATAGACCTAAGCATATCCCATAGCTTGGCGCAATGAACTTTGCCAAATGCTGTGCTCAGATCCACGAATGCCAAATAAATGGGTTCCCCTTCAGATAAAGTGAATGTGCCATCACCAAATAAAGATTGAGTACCTGCTTGGCTGTACCCAACCTTGGCCGAAATCCTATTTGGACTGGAGAGAGAACCCCACTACTCAAAACCCAGTCCTAAAATTGCGCCAGAATGGCACGGCCTAGTATTCTAAACAGGGAATCCAAGAATGATATTGATCTTTACAAAGCAGGGGAAGCCTGAGATCCCTTCTTATATATTGGCTGAATAACCACCCTGGACCATGATGGTGGGATGGCCCCCCCACCCCCACATATGGCATTGAACCCCTGCGTTAATACAGGGGCCCAAAGATCCGGCGTCATGACAAATAGATCAGCCGCGATATTATCCGGGCCTGGAGCGCGGTTACAGTGCTGGCAGCCTATAGCCTTCTTTATTTTGTCCACTGAGAAAACAATACTTGCCTCAGTGCACATCCCCTCACTGCACCCCAGGCTACTCCTAACTGATTGCCCCTCATCCTCAACCCCCTTCCCTGCACTATATAAAATTGAGAAATGATCCACCAATGCCTTATCCAATACCTTATTGATTGGGGTATCCATGTTAAATGTTTTTTAAAAAGGGACCCCTCTGGGCAATCACCCAGAACAATTTGAAATAATTATCCTTTGCGGCTAACACCCAGACTTCTCATGCTTCTTCCTTGATTGCCCTTTTTCTAGTAGCCAACGTTTTCTTATACTGGGACCTAGCCCCTATGATGGCAGATTTGGGAGTTCCTGCACTGCTCAGGACAGAAAGGAGGTTCTTTCTGGCTCTGGTGCACTCAGAATCAAGGAAGCCAGCCATAGCAGCAAATCAAGGTTGCCTGGAGGCACTGGTACCCATGCACAAGCTGCCCACAAGGTATTTATTTAATAATATACCTTAGTTCCTAGGGATAGGGGACTACATAGATATAATCACAAGATCAGTATTGTATCCTAAAAGTGTCTTTATTCTACAGAGTGACAGAGAGACTAGAAAGAAAAATATTGAACACATTTACAGGTTCTATACACAGCAGACACAAGTCAACTTTGCCACTGCTGAATGTCCAGCTTTGAAGTGCATTAGCAGGACAGAACCTTGTACAACTAGGGCTTTAAATGTGTAAAGAGTAATACCACAAAGAGTACACTTTAGAAAAAAGAATCTAGTGTGAAGTCTACACACGGATTACTTGACTATACTGTGAAGATATTGTTTACATGTTTGTATTAACTTGTGTGTTTTGCATTATTTTTAATGTTCTGAGAGTTCTTTTCTTTGAGCATGTGTTTTATGATTAATAAAATTTGTATTTTTATAAGTAGAAAATGGCGTTTTGGTGAATTCCCATTCTGTGTAAGTTTCCTTGTCCACCTAAAGTGGAGACATTTAATACACACCTTCCTTTTGTAGATTGAATACTATTACCCATGAAGTAGGAACATAGTGATTCCCACACGTGGATCTAGCCGTATAGAGATCGGTGTCCCCCGTCCCCATCTCTGACCTCCACGTTTGCCTGGGGCACGGGAAACCACCAAAGAGAGCTTGTTCAGCATGACTCCAAACTCATCCGGAATAATATCACTATTCAGATTCTCCGACAACAGTTTTTCAAGTGCATATGAACTTGATTGGACTGCCTTTCTTAGTAAATCCTCCTTCTTGTCCCCTCCCGTTTAAGCCTGCACCGGGAGGTGTCCAGGGATACTTCCAGGAAGTATACTTGGTTCAACATGGGCACCCTTAGGGCCGAGTGGATCTCAAGTTTAATGGGAAAGTGGTCACTGCAGATGTTATCCATCACACAAAACCCTTTTATGAGGCCCCAGTGCTCAACCGGCACACAAAAATAATCAATCGCTGAGTTGCCCATTGCAGACGAGAAAGTGACCTTACCTGGGATGTCCCCACCCAGTTGCCCATTTACTGACCGCAATCCCGAGTTATAGAGATAATGCCAAAGGCGCAGCACTTCCACACAGAGCCTGCTATCGTCATGGTGGGAGGCGATATCCCTGCCACAGCATCTTCTGTGTTATCATTCAGATTATCCACAGGCCCACCCCCATATTTGCATTGAAATCAGCTCCCAATACCAGGCACACATTATCAATTGAGAACCCAGGGGACCGCTCATCCAAAATTGTGGCCAGCACACACAGACTGTTCTTACAATGCTGTTTATGGGGGTTATTGTAGAAGCTAACTACTATTAGGTCTACATGACCAGGTCCGAGGATTTTAAGCACCACTATATAAGGCACCAGGGTTCTCAAAGCCACCTGCATGCACTTCAGGTGCATTTTTACCAAAATGCATAACCCACCATAATTTATCCCTCGATTGTTTCTCTCCGCCCACCTCTGGTGTGAGACAAAACCATCCACATTAATCACCTCCTGGGACCGTTTTCTTGAAGCAGTACCACATCTACTTCCCCAAATGTGGTTTGTGTCTCTAGACAAGCCATTTTTGTTTTTATTCCAGCCACAATCTAAGACAGTAATGACAAATGCCCCCGCACAGCACCCTCCTCTGGAGGTCCCAGAGCAGCCCTTTGTGCCGCCTCTTGTGACTGTCCATGGGCCGCCCCTGGGGACTGGCATCTTTCAATGTCATCCATATCGGTCAAACAGGCAAATTGATTCTGGGCCAACACTGAGTCAGATACACTACCCACCTGACCACCCTTCTCGCCGTGACCCAGACCATGTGGGAACTGAGTCACTTGGTTCAGGGTCCGACATGGATCCAGGGGCTCATTTGAGTAGACCCGACCCTGCCCTTCCCTGCACACTGTCCTGGGGATAGAAGAAGTTTAGTGGGACCAACCAAGCCCTGCGATTATGGCTAGTGATGTCCAGGTTGGACTCTAACAAGTACTTGGTAACCTAAGGGTCTTAAAAGGTTACCACTACACAATCCCGGCTATCGATTGGACATGAAGCCCACCCACGGTACTCTACAGGCCATTAGGATCAGACGAGGATCTATGAAGCCAGCCCGAATGTTTGAATTACCTATTGAGCTGTTTGGTTTAACAGGGAACCACAATCTTCAATACACCTCGATTCCAAAGTTGGTACATTCAATATTACACCAACCAATGGTAGAGCGTCTGGGGGCAGCTGGAGAAGATTATGCCTTGGATCTGCCTTAACCTCTACTGGCAGTGGTGCCCCTCTTATTAGAGCTTGTTCGCCGCCTAGGGTACCCAAAGGTCTTGGGCGCTGAGGCAGAGTCAGGGGTCATGCTATCATTGGGGGGTGCATGCACTGATGAGGAGGATGATGAGAAGGGGCATGTATTTCCACAGGGACCACTAGGTTTTGGCTCATAGAGTGCTCCACCCTCACCCCCACTTCTCTTCCTGGATTGGCAGTCATCCCGAGAGGTAGACTTGCAGTGCCCAGACTGACCCCCTTCCCTGATGGATCGCAGTTCAGGCATTATCTAATCTGGCACTTAAAGCCTCAACCTCTTTTTTTAAAGACCTTACCTGGTCATCCAGGATCAACAAAGTGTTCATGATCCCAGATTTAAAATTCATCTTGAAATTCATCAATGGTAACATAAATCACTATTCAATTCTGCCACGCCCGATGCTCTTGGCGCATTCGGTGGTTCAGCTATCAATGAGATGACGTTGCCCTAATGAAGCTCATTGGCCAGGGCCACCTGATTATAGTCACTCATTGTTGATGATAAGGGAGGGGTTACTGCCAAACGGGATGACGGGCAAGGTGCAGCGAGTAAGCATGGACCATTCTTCACCTAGGGTGCTGGTCTCACTATTTCTTCAGTGCCTATTAATGCGGGCTTGTGCAGGGTGGGCAGCCTCCCCGTAGAGGCAATTGCCAGCTCTGCTACCCGAATCTGCTCATCCAGTCGTATGAATTGTTGTAGGTAAGAATCCAAGCCCCCCCCTTGCAACCCTGCAGAACCCCTGGTGCACCCTCTGCTAATGCGACTATATTTTCTAGCAGAGGGGAATTTTCCTTCTCCTTAGCTTAGTTTCTTTGTGCCCTGAGTAGCCAAAAGGCTTGCAGCTGCTTTGCGGTTCACCGTGGTTAGCACTCCCTTGTGTGATAATCACACGATCACTCTGTTGTTTATTTGGGGATATCTGGAGGTCCCACAAATCCTTATTTTACCATGGGCCAGATATTAAGATTTTCCTGATGACCAAGCTTCACAGCAGCAACAGTTAAAACAACAGATGCCATAAACAATGATAAAAGTTACCTAGAAAACTCCTATTTGATCGATGGAAATTGGATAGAAAGACCAAACAGAAAGGGAGCAGTATATAAATACTTGTGAGGAAAGGAGTATGAGCTTTTAGAGTTAAAAAGTAAAAAAAGTTAAAAAGTTAAAAAAGTTGAAAAGTAAAAAATGATGACGGAACACAGTTCTCCAGGCCGACTAAATGCCAAAAGATGTTTCAGTGTCAGTGTCAATATCAATGACTGTGTATGCCGGAGTGTGTCAGGGGGACGCCCGACTGGCTTGCGGGACTGCCATAGTCTGTCTCCCCGCCCCCTGACAAATTAGTACAGTATGATTTTCGCTGTGTACCGTGCCCCAAAGACCCCCTTCCCTCACTCTCACACCCTCAGAGTCACAGGACCACAATAGACAACTAGCCACATCGGCCACGGGAGAGCAGCAGAAAAGCTTGCAGCCCAGCTCAATAACAGAAAGTGGTGGCACTTAGCCGTGATTTCTTAGTTAGGCGCAGTGTACCTCCATGGGCGGATTACCTCCTCTTCTTCGATTCACTGCCGCTCGTAACCGGTCCAACGTGCCCGACTTGTCCAACGTATATCATGCAGAGAAAATGGAGGGATAGAGGGTTTACATGTTTAAGGGTCTGCCAATGATCACAGATTCATGACACTCCTGATGTTGTGCTTGCTCTCCCCAGATTGCACTTGTTACCATGAATTCCGGGTGCCTGCAATGGAATTGCAGGACCGTTCGAATCGCCTCACACCCCACACCCAACCCCTAACACTCCAGGACTCCACTCGCTCCACTCGTGCTGGGTGCTTTTGAACTGATGGCTCCTCCTCTCAGCAAGGGCAACAGAAGGCAGACTCCCACACAAAGCGGGACAGAGATATTCAGTGTAGGTGTTCCCAGCACCTAACACTCCAGCACTCTGCTCGCTCTGCTCATGCTGGGTGCTTTTGAACTGGTGGCTCCTCCTCTATGCAAGGGCAACAGAAGGCAGACTCCCACACAGAGTGGGACAGTGAAATTCAGCATACAGTGTTCCCAAAACCTAACACTCCAACATTTTTATCAATATAAAATGATTTGGGTAATTCAGTTTCTGAAAGGGAGTTCTGCTAATCAGAGTCCCTTTTCAAAATGATCCATGCCACAATTATAATGCTCAAAGTTGCCTTGCTGCAGCATGTCTACTGACATGAGTGCATCATCTCTGCTCTGGCACAGAGCACATTCAAGGGTCACCTGTGCATCCCTGATAGCTGCTGGTAAACAAAGTAACTGCAGGTATGGTAGCAATTTAACTTCTGCACCTATAATCTAAATTATAATAATTGTAATTGTGACAGGTTAATCACTAAATATAAGACATGACTGTTTGTGGCATAGTGACCGATAAAGAGCACACAATTTTGAAGATGCATCAGTTTGATATCACACCAGTATCGACTCTGTGAGAAGGGCCTAATCATGACAGGTATGACGTTTATTCAAATGTGGGTTGAATGTCTACATAGCTGCCTCATGGAACAATAGCCATGATGCATCCTCCTTTGATTCTCTAGTAGGGAGGGACACACCTTCCCCATGGGCATAGAAACATCCACCACGAGATCTCCTGCGAACAGTGTTTCCTATGCAGGACTTGCATGACAAAGGGTTTTGATCACTGAATGCCTTTGAAGCCAGCAGACATGGAAAAGTAGTGGGGTTAGTGTAGGCAGAGGGGGAGGTAGGCCTGGAGAAGGGTCCCACCATCTTGAATTCTATAAGGGATATCTTCCAATTCCCTGTCCCATCCATGCCATGCAAGTCAGACACTCTGGGTGTGATGTCATATGGCAAAAGGAATTTGTTACAGCAACGCTGATTGGACCCCTTATAGCAGGCTTGCTTTGGATCAATCCCCAGTGGCATTTTGCCTATAAAAGGAGATGGCCACCTCCTCATTCTTTGATTCATTACTGCATTCCAAGAATAACAAGTAGAATACACCTTTGGACCTATGTTGGGAGTGCAGTCAATTCAAGGACCATGAAACAAGGTGGGCAACAATTGAAAGAGAATGTTTTGCAATTGTGTGGTCTTTGAAGAAATTTAGACCATGCTTGTATGGATCGACTTTTGTAATTCAAACAGACCACCGACCCTTGTGATGGTTAATGCAGATGAAGGGGGAGAATCCTAAATTGTTAAGATGGTCAATCAGCCTTCAGGGGTTTGGTTTCACCATAGAACACAGGTCAGGGTGTAATCACCGACATGCTGATGGTCTCTCCAGGAGATATGACCAACTGGAGTAAGGAGATTCATCCAGGAGTGGATTAAATCCTCATGTCCCTTAGTCTGGGGGGGACGACTGTTATGGAGAATTCTCGGAAATGTGCTAATTCCCTTCTACCTTAGAGACCCCCAGATATTTTGCTGGACTGTAGGACTTTTAATTTTTATCCTGGAGAGAGTGAGACCTTTTTCCCACTCTCTCATGTATTTTTCTGTGATTTGAACTCTGTGTTTCTTTTGGTTTTGGAGTCTGACAAACTCCATAGGCATCATCTTTTTACATTGTGACACAGCACCTTCAGTGTGGTGGCTCAGGGAGGTCTTTCAGATTTCCCACATTTTTAAATACCTTCTTTCATTTAAACTACTGTTTCCAAGAGCAGTGAAGTGACATTGACTTTCCTCACATTTGTAACTTTGTAGGTCCAGCACACACTATATTACAATAGGGTTCTGGAGGGGTAACTTAGTATCCCCTTTGTCTAGTTTCTCATGATAGATGTGTATGTTACCCTTTCTACAATTAATGGATGGTGGCAGTGGTTCACTTTTTCCTACCATTGTGTGTTTCTACTGCGGGCTGCAATCGCATCTGCAGTAAAGCATGCATGGGTGCCCATTTTGTGGTCTTCTTTTTTCACCATTTCTTGTTGGAAAGGTCCTTCTTGAGATTTACTCTGCACGCCAAAACAGGGTTGGTCCTTTTGTTTGTTTTGTCTTTGGCGGGATTCATCAGTGAAGCCCACCTCTAGCTCCAGCGTGTCTGGCAGGGCAGGAAGTGAGGGAGGTGCCCGAAACTCCCTGTGCTTAATCCCATTGGTTACAGGAATGCACCCAAAGGTGATTGGCAGGCTGACTCTGCTTCTAGCACAGACACCCTGCTGTGTGTGTGACAGCTAGGCTGCGAATGAATGGGAGAAACCAACATAAAAGGCAAGGTCTTTTGCTTGGAAGGCAGAGTTGACTACTGGAATCCGTAGAAGAACTTGGAAGAGATGCTTGCTGCAACTCCTGGACCGTTGGTTTGCCCGGTGAAGCCCAGCTGCATTGCTGAAGTTCAGAATTTGCCTCGACTAGAGAAGCTCTGCAAAGGACAACTTCTCCCCTTGAGTTGGTGGGACCAATCGACCCCAAGATGAACTCATATGTAAATCCTCACTGAGCTGGCTGTACTTCCATTGCTGCTGCAGGAACCAATTTCCAGGGAGAGGAACACCAGAATCAAGTGTGTCGTCTGTATGTCGGACCCGAGCTCCAGGAAGATCCTCCGGATTCCCATAAAGCAGGACTGACCAAGCCTGAGCCACCTCAACAGATTGCTGGACCACAGATGCGAGGAAAGCCCATAAGGTATCCGAGAACCGCAGAGGTGCTATTCATGAGAGTCTCAGTTGAGACTTGCCTTGGTTGCCTTTTGCAGAGTTGCTTGCAGCTTTGCCCTTCACAAGCCTCCCAGCTTGTGGCCCACCAGTGATTTAATTTTCTACAAAGATGTCTAAAACATTGTGCGAGTCACACATTCTATAAGTTGTGTAGCTGGGAAAGGGTTAATCTACATTGCATTTGGGGTGGGGGAGTCCAGAGTACTTAACTGCTTAAGAATATTTGTTAACCATTGTTTTATTCCCTAAACATTTAGCTTTTGAAACCAAACTCAGCATTGCTCTAAATGTGCCAGTGATGTACCAGTGTCCACAGTGTCCTAGTTATTTATATCACCTCAAGGTGTAGGAAGTGTCTGTGTGCAATCCCAAATTGGTATCTACTAATTTATTGAAACTGAGAAGTATATTTTTGTGTTACATATTTTGTTCCCTTTTAAGGAAGGCTTAATCAACTGACTGTTAAATTAATAAATAATTGTTTAATCAAGAAACCTTGAGTGTAAGTGTTATTTGGATATTTGTCACTGTGAAACTCTATGTTACAACCCTACAGCTCACATTTACCCCTCTTGAGATAAGCCTGGCTGCACAGTCACTTTACCAACTTGTGTGGTACATGCTTATATCAAAGGTTGGGTTAACTATTGCCAAGAGGACAAGGCTGGTGCAGTCTCCCACGGTGTACTGCATACAATCTTGCCTAACACTGGAGCAGGTGGTGGGGATCTATTGTAGAGTTGTTACATTGAGTACTTTGCTTTGCTTGTGTTCAACTAAAACCCCACAAGGCGAAGCTCATGAGAACAGCAATTGTAACATGCCAAATATGGATAACTTCAGTCAGGAAGCCCTGATCATTCTGTCAGTAGATCAACTGAAAGAAATGTGCAAAGTCAGGAATTTAACTGTAAAAGGAAAGAAAAATAAAATTGATTACAAGGTTGTTGAATAACCAAGGTTTGGGTAGTAGGCCTGTAACACCTACTAACATACATGTGGAAATTGATAATGAGGATGATAGTTCAGAGTCTAACTCTAATGTATTAGAAGAGTCAGAAGAGGTAGAGGAGTCCCAGGAACAGAGCCCCTCTTTGCCACGACTGCTCTTTTGACTCAAGCTATGTCCTCTGGGACCCCACAAGGTCCATCAGTGAGTCCAGAATATGTGTCTTTTGAGAAAATGAGACTTGAATTGGAATTTAAAAGATTGCAAGCTCAAGCTGAAGCCAAACATCAGGCCATCACCCTTGGGGAATTGGAAATGCAACATGCTATTGAAATGAAAAGATTGTCTCTTGAAAATGTTTCCCTCCCAGAGTCCTCTAGGTCTTCCAGTCCCAAGAGGCCTAGCCTGCTTAAAGAAGCAGTGAATATGTATGATGTGAGCTTGATATTTTAGATTTATTGGGTGCCTTTGAATACAATCCTGGTATTCAGGGTCTCACAGGGAATCAGCTGATTCCTTGGCTTTTGTCTAGGCTCCCCCAAGTTGCAACTGATGTTGTAATGGAGGTGGGTGAACTTGAAAGACAGGAGTATGAGAATGTGAAACTGGCTCTGATGGCCAGATTTGGGAAAACTCCTTCCCAGTACCTTTTGAGGTTTAGAACCCTCAAACAGACTGATGAGACCCCTTGGACTACCTGGGTGTGTGAATGTTTGAAAAACCTATATGGTTGGGTTAAGGGTTACAGATTGAACTCGTCTGAACGAATGAGAAATCTATTTTTGTTAGAGTTTATTTTTGATGCCTGCTCTCCTGAGCCGAGACAGCACTTTGATGACCCAAAAGAGATTGATCCCCCAAAAGTTAGCAAAGGCTGCTGACTTGTGGGTTGCCAACAGGGCCACTCACAAGGATTCTGGGGCCACTCACAAAAAGTATGAGGGCAAACAGCACAAGAAAGATGGAAAAGAGAATTCAAATTCCATCCACCCAACAGGGGCCAAAAACAGAAAAGGGGCAAACAACATGCGAAACCAGGTCTCTCTCATGGAACCTCTGGTGCTAAACCAGAGGGAGGTCAGCAGAAGCCTCCATTCCACATAACATTTGGTAAATGTTATGTTTGTGGGTCATCTGACCATGTGAAAGGGGATCCCAGATGCAAGGGTAAACCTTTGGGGGTCCACACTGCCTCCTTAGCCTTCATCCCTGAGGATGAATTTCATATGGCAAGTGGCAACTTTCAGGTATTGGCTGACGAACCCATTGGCATCTCAGCCAGTGTTTCTTTAGTGTGCCTGGGTCTGTGGGAACAGCAGAATGTAGATGTGTATAACCCTATTCCAGAAAACACAAAAGAATACTACAAGGGCAGTGTAATTGTGAATGGACAGGAGACCCCTGCCATTAGAAGCACTGGGCCAGAATTACAGTGGATGAAAGTATTTTCAAGCCTGAGGATGTTGCTAAGGCACCCAAAGGTCCCACTAAACCTGCTGGAGGCCGTATCCAGATGGTTCCAATACTACCAGCTCTCTTCCAGTGTATCAATATGACTGTAAGAATACCTGTCAGTGTACGAAATGGTCTCTGGGAGAGTCCTGTTGGGGAATGACTTAAAAACTCTTGGAGTTGTATGATATGACATGATATGATATGGCATTCATAGCGCACCTATATACAAATGTATCAAGGCGCGAAAGCAACCCCAGGCCTCCCCGTAAAAGGAAGCAGGAGCAAAATAGATTGGCCAGAGAGGCAACTTTAGATGACTCTCAATGGGAAGTTGCAGAGATGCCTATAACTTCCAGTCCACAGGAAGGACACCCTTCCACTTCTAAGACAAAGAAGGAGACAAAGAGGAAATCCAAGGTCTCAGGAAAGAAGAAAGGTGTCACCCCTGTTCTAAGGACAAGGACATCCCCGAGAGGAAAGTCCAAGGTCACACCTGTGACACCTCCACCAGCTGAGGCTGAGTGTGAGGAACAACCAGAGAATGGTGAATCAGCTACTGGTGAAACAGAGCTGGATGAAACCCTTCCTTATGTTGGAGATCTGGATCCTAAAGACCATCCTGAGCTGCAGACTTTGCTTGCAGAAGGTGGACCCTCTAGGTCAAACTTCAGCAGTGGTCAAAGAGAATGTCCTACTCTTGAAGGACTTCACCAACAGACACCTTCCCAGCTGTACTGGGAGGATGGCCTCCTTTACAGTGAGCCGATTGAGTCTACCCCAGGGGACTACAGAAGACTTGTAGTGCCTCACGTGGTGAGACCTCAGTTTCTACATTTAGCCCATGAGATTCCTTTAGCTGGTCACTTAAGTTTTAAGAAGACCAGGGAAAAGATGTCTCTGTATTTCTACTGGCCCAATATGGGGTCTGATGTAGATACATTCTGTAGAAGCTGTCACACTTGTCAGACTTCTGGCAAGAGTGGAGCCAAGAACGTGGCACCCTTGGTGTCCCTCCCAATGGGGGGAGTTTCTTTTGAGAGGGTAGGGATTGACATTGTTGGTCTCCTAGACCCTCCCACATCTTCAGGCAACCGATTTATATTGGTTGTGGTAGACCATGCTACCAGTTATCCTGAAACCATACCTATGAGGACTGTTACTGCTCAGACAGTGGCTAAGGCCCTCCTTGGTATTTTTAGCAGGGTTGGTTTTCCTAAGTAGGTTATCTCAGACAGGGGAACCAATTTTATGTCCCACTACATGCAAGCCATGTGGAAAAACTGTGGAGTGTACTACATGTTCTCAACAGCCTACCACCCCCAAACCAATGGATTGGTGGAAAGGTTTAAAAGAACTATGATGAGCATGATTGGTGCTTTAGAGGAACCCATTAGAAGTGGGACCTTCTACTGCCATGCCTTCTCTTTGCTTATAGAGAAGTCCCTCAGGAAGTGGCTGGTTTCAGCCCCTTTGAACTCCTCTATGGTCATCCGGTTAGAGGTCCACTGGCCCTAATCAAGGAAGAGTTGGAGAGTGCTCCTTCCTTCAAGTCAGTGAGAGTCACTGACTATGTTTTGGGTCTCCAAAGGATAATGCCACAAATGAGACATAAGCTTCTGATAACTTGAAAGCAGGTCAGGCTCTGGTTAAACATTGGCATGACCAGAAGGTCAACATGATGGTGTTTACTCCAGACCAGCTAGTTCTAGTTATGATGCCTACAAGGCAGAGGGCCTTACAGGACAAACGGATTGGGCTCTTCAAGGTTGTGGACAAACTTGGAGAGGTCAATTACTTAGTGGACTTGGGCAATCCAAAGGAGGCCCCTAGGGTCTTCCACACATACCGCCTAAAGGCATATGTATCCAGACCAGAACTGGGAGTTTTGCTCTTAGCATCTGATCAAGAGGAGGAGGAGAGTGAACCTCTACCTGACCTTCTCAGGGTTGTAGCGGATTTTATGGCATGGCACACTCTAGCCAGGGACTCCTTCCACTGACAGTGAAGGTGGTGCACCAAAAAATGTCTTTTTTATGTTTATTTGATTCTTGACTTGAATAGGCACGCAACCCGTCACACACCCACCTTAACAAATACCCTGTGTCGCAATGGACCATGAACCAGGCCGGTGTGTAACAAGGAAATATTTATTTATTTTTAGAATTCAAATGAAAAATCAGAGCAAAACAAATTTAGGGCAGCAACCACCACGGGGTGGCAATAAAATTGCAAAGTTTTATAATACAGTTGATTCAACTTTCTAACATCTACATAAACCTTTAATACAAATGGAAACAAAATCACTTTTCTTCACTCTCACAGATGGCACCTAGGTTATGCACTCCCCCTTCAACACTTTCACAAACATCTGCTAACTAAATTCTGTGTGGATGAAAAGCAGTGGCAAGGAGTCAGCAAAAAGAGGGAACCATTTTTAATTCGACCCACCACCCCAGAATAGGAGGTCAAAGAAGAAAATGAAAACCTTCAAAATGAGCAAAATAGCATACTCAGATTTCATTTGTTACTTGTAGATCAGTTACACTTGTGGTAGGATAGCTTGGACAGAAATGTGTGTGGCTGCACTAAAGAGACAAGGAAGCTGACAGGTTGCTGAGCAGGGCACTAAAGCAACGTGAACACAGGTGAGAAAATGGATTTTAGGGAGGAAAACAATTCAACAAAAATAACACGCTACAGAATTGCAATTTCTTATTTCACACAGGCTTTAAACTGGCAACCAGCTAAGAAAATGGGCTTAGCAATCAAAATCAGAAATCGGTTTTTGGGATGGGAAACAAAGACACAGAACAGATAGGATACTGAAGGGAAGGGTTGACTCTATATAGGAAGATAGTATGGGTTTTATTATGAGAAATGCAAGTCAGATTTTTAAAGGAAAGCAAAATACATGGGTAAATTCGGTTTTGTTAGCACAATCATTAGTTCTACTGAAACTATATTTTACGGCAATAATTAGTAAAAACACTCAACAAAATTGTTACTTTCGAAGTCCAACAATAATGAATGTGAATTTTCAATGGGGAATTAATTAATTTATTCCAAATGATACTATGGACTTACACAGGTAATTGAAGGGCATAGAAAATAAATATGCTAACAGATATATACTAAACAGATTCTTCTAGGGAAAGGGTGAACATACTGGCAATATGGAGTCAGCTGGGCTCTCCTGGATGGGAACAGCTGGGCAAGGTCTGGTCACTCTGGACAGTGGGATGGGTCAGCTGGGCAAAAGATCTGGTCACTGGATTCTCCTAAATTTTGAATGTTGAATATCCCTGTGTCTCCCTTATATAGCCAGAAAGACATCAGAGAATTTTACAATGTGGGCGGAAGTATCCTGGACTTACCCCCTGAATGGGATAGGCCAGGCTATTGGGATCGCTTCCTCATTCGGGGCTGATTGGTCCAAGGGAAGTGACCTCACCTTAGGTGTGCGTGTTTTATGACTCCCTTTGTCTCACCAGCCTATCTTTCAGAAAAATTTGTTATGCAACAAAACTTCATATTTACAATAGTCACCATCAGAAAAATCAGATAGGCAGATCCCATATTTCACAAGGAATATGCCGGTTCGAATGTCAATTCTGTGCGATGTTGCTTCGTCCTTGGGCACAATTTCACCACTTTCAGGAGAAACATATGATCTAAAATTCTACAAATGGCTACCCATATGCATTATGGTATTTGGCATAATTTGCCCAAGTTTAATATCTGTACCATTTATACATCCCCCAAAATTGCATCATCCCCCAAAATTGCATTTTTCCTGCCATTTCAGTTCACCATGTGCCAGAAAGCTGCACTGAGTCTTATTGTGCTTGTCCGAAAATCACATTAAAACTGTAATAATATTATATTACTGCTTATTCATATTGCGGGGAAAAATGTCTTAAAGTATAATTGTCCTGCATTGACAATTAAATGGTATTGCCAAAGATGTGGGCGGTGTTGCCACCCCCACAATCCAAATTGTCTCCCCTGGGTCAGCTTACACAAGGTTTTCTATGACTCCCCTTTGAAGTCCTCCAGTTTGAATGTAGAGGAAATTACACCCCTGAGGCCAAACTCAGGGCTTCACCCCCCATCCTTTGTCGTTGGGAGCAGTTCTGCCTGGCAGTCTGGGAGAACCTGTAATTATCACACTGTCAGGTCCATAAGAACAGGGCACATGCCCTTGCAGTATCAGTTCACGGGGAGGTGTGACATTGGCCTTGCTGGCAAACTGGTTTCACAGGAATTCCTGGGCCTCAGCCAGGATGATTTGTCTTTGGGGGGGGGGGGAACGGAGCTCAATAAACATATCTTTGCAGCCCCTCTCCCCACATGTACAATTGTGTTTCTTTGCGAGCTACAGTATTATTTCACATTTAGTTTTCCCAATGTAATTTTCTGCTTTGCAAAAGCAGATTTACCTGTGTTCTTTTTTTCTCATGTTTATTTCACAAAACACATGTTTGCCCCACACCCCCCCCCAACATACATCTTCCTTTGCGTTTACTTTCTGAAAGGCTTTTTATAGATCTGGTCAGTTTCTGGACAAAGAGATATGCTTGAAAATGGTTTCTTGGTAATTGACACGAGGCAAGAGAAAGCATATTTTCTTTGAAGTACTGTGCATGTGTTGGTTTATTTCAAAAAGTAAATCCAAGCTGTGCAGACTTGAAGTAGAATTCTTTTGTTTTACATGGACTTTACTGATGAATCAATGCCGTTCTGGGAGGGATGGCCTTATTTGATGATGTTCAAAATGAAGTACATGGACAGCGCAACGTTTTAATAGAACAAAAATGTGTGATACTAAAAATGAAAGTATCACCAGTGTGATGCCGTTTTGAATGTAGGTAATTTTCCTGTGCAGCCTTGAATGTTTAAATGACAGAACAGCAATGCACAGTCATTCTGAATTTGAGTTGTTTTTGCTGGATTCACATGAATGACAGCAAAATGCAGCTATTCTTGGGGTGGCTGTGTTGAACTCTCACCCCATATGTGCTCAGAAGACAAAAGCACAGCCATTTTCGGGTGACTGCTGAAATGCAGTTTTTGTTATAGGGGAGATCTGCCTTAGGCCTTAAATGTACTCCACAGGGGACAGCCTTTAGGAAAAATAGAAGGAGTTAATCTCTCTTCTGATCTGACTCTGCAACAACAGGAGGAGTACAACATTCTGTTGAATCAGTTTGCCTCCCTGTTTTTTCTGACACCAGGCTTGACCCCTTGGGTCCAGCATGATATACTCACTGGAGACTGTCTCCCTGTTGTCAAAAGCAGGAGTTACAGGATGTCAGACCATGTAAGAACACACATAAAGGAAGAGGTCAAGAAGATGCTTGATCTCACACTTACAGAGCCACCTACAATTCCATGGTCTAGTCTAGTTGTGCTAGTACCAAAGGCAGGATCCAAGGAGTTAAAATTCTGTGTGGACTATAGAGCTCTGAATGCAGTCACCACGACTGATGCCCATCCTTTACCTAGGACAGATGAATTGGTGGACAAACTTGGTTCAGCCAAGTTCCTCAGTACATTTGACCTAACATCAGGCTATTGGCAAATCACTCTGATAGACCATGCCAAGGAGAAAACTGCATTTTCCACCCCACGAGGCCTCTACCAGTTTAAGGTTAGGCCCTTTGGACTAGAAAATGCACCTGCTACATTCCAGATGATGGTGAATCATGTTATGAATGGGATGGAGGACTTCTGCATGGTGTACTTAGATGACATTGCAGTGTTCAGCTCCACTTGGGAAGAGCATCTTGGCCACCTTGGATATGTCTTGCAGGCTCTTGAGTGGGCCCATCTGACCCTAAAGGCAAGAAAATGGCAAAATGGTCAGAGTAAAGTGGTCTACCTTGGACATAAGGTAGGAGGAGGTGAGATAAGGCCATTGCCTAGCAAGGTACAAGCTGTAAAAGACTGGGCCACCCCTACTACTCAAACCCAAGTGAGAGCCTTTCTAGGTCTCACTGGTTACTGTAGGAACTTCATTGAGAACTAAAGGACCATCGTTTTTCCCTTAAATGTGATCTCCTCGCCCAAATTCTGCAAGAAGGTCAGGTCGAATGAGGAGTGCACTAAGGTTTTTGAAGGATTTAAGAAAGCCCTTTGTCAACTTCCCGTCTTGAGAGCTCCTGACTACACCAATATTTTATTGTACAAACTGATGCTTCAAATACAGGAATAGGTGCAGTTCTGAGTCAGCTGGATGAGAAAGGCAGGGAACAGCCTATCTGCTTCATCAGCAGGAAACGGAAGGACCATGAAACAAGGTGAGCAACAATTGAAGGAGAATGTTTTGCAATTGTGTGGTCTTTGAAGAAGTTTAGACCATGTTTGTATGGCTCTACTTTTGTAATTCAAACATACCACCAACCCTTGAGATGGTTAATGCAGATGAAGGGGGAGAATCCTAAATTTTTAAGATGGTCAATCAGCCTTCAGGGGGTTGATTTCACCATAGAACACAGGTCAGGGTGTAATCACCAAAAAGCTGATGGTCTCTCCAGAAGGTATGACTGACTGAAGTAAGGAGATTCATCCAGGAGTGGATTAAATCCTCATGTCCTTAGTCTGGGGGGACGACTGTTATGGAGAATTCTCAGAAATGTGCTAATTCCCTTCTACCTTAGAGACCCCTTAGCTCTTTTGCTAGACTTTAGGACTTTTAATTTTTATCCTGGAGAGATTGAGACCTTTTTCCCACTCTCTCATATATCTTTAAGTGATTTGAACTCTGTGTCTCTTTTGGTTTTGGAGTCCGACAAACTCCATAGGCATCATCTGTTTACATTGTGACACACAGCACTTTCAGATTTCCCAAAGGTTTAAATACCTCCTCTTGGTTAAACTACTGTTTCCAAGAGCAGTGAGGTGAAATTGACTTTACTTAAATTTATAACGTTCTAGACTCAGCACACACTATTTTATATATATATATTTTATATATATATATATAGGGTGCTGGAGGAATTACTTAGTATCCCCTTTGTCTAGTTTCTCGTGTACCATTTTTATGTTACCCTTTCTACAATTAATGGCTGGTTGCAGTGGTTTACCTTTTCCTACCATTGTGTGTTTCTACCACAGGTTGCAATTGCAGCTGCAGTAAAGCACCAATAGGGGCCCATTTTGTCAAAATGGGCCCAGTCTTCTTTTTCTTGCCATTTCTTGATGGAAAGGTTCTTCTTGAGATTTACTCTGCATGCCAAACCAGGTTTGGTCCCTTTGTTTTGTCTTTGGCAGGATTCAACAGTGAAGCCAGCCTCTGACTCCAGCGTGTCTGGCAGGGCAGGAAGTGAGGGAGGTGCCCAAAACTCCCTGTGCTTAATCCCCTTGGTTACAGGAATGAATTCATCAGTGATTGGCTGGCTGGCTGTGCTTGTAGGACAGCCACGCTGCTGTGAGAGTGACAGCTAGGCTGCACATGATTGGGAGAAACCTGCATAAAAGGGGAGGTCTTTTGCTTGGAAGGCAGAGTCGACCACTGGACGAAGGAATCCAAAGAAGAACTTGGAAGAGACACTTGCTACAACTCCTGCACCGTTGATTTGCCCGGTGAAACCCTGCTGCATTGCTGAAGCTCCGAATTTGCATCGACAAGAGAATCCCTGCAAAGCACAACTTCTCCCCTTGGGTTGGTTTGATCAATCAACACCAAGACAAACTCATCTGTAAATCCTCTCAGAGCTGGCTGTACTTCCATTGCTGCTGCAGGAACCGATTGCCAGGGAGAGGACACCAGAATCAAGTGTGTCGTCTTTAAGTCGGACGCGAGCTCCAGGAAGAGCCTCCGGACTCCCATGAAGCAGGACTGACCAAGCCTGAGCCACCTCAACAGATTGCTGGACCACAGATGCGAGGAAAGCCCATAAGGTATCCGAGAACCGCAGTGGTGCTATTCGCGAGAAGCTAAAACCGTGATGTGCCGCTAATCTGAAGTTTTCCCATTGCTAACACCGACCTTCAAATTGTACTGCAGGAGTCCCCAGATGTCCTCCCTCTTGTCCCACGACAGAGGCCCAGGAGCAACAGGATCTGCCATACTACAACTGGAACAGAAGCCAGCTGGAACCAATTTCTTCAGACCTAAGGGACTGTAAACTAAGAGGTTCTTACCTCTTGTCGTGTAGCCTTGCTAGCTGTCAGTTGAGACTTGCCTTGGTTGCCTTTTGCAGAGTTGCTTGCAGCTTTGCCCTTCACAAGCCTCCCAGCTTGTGGCCCAAAAGTGATTTCAATTTCTACAAGATTTCTAAAACATTGTGCAAGTATTTTTACTTACCTTCAAGAAGAGCTTTAGCTCCCCTAGACTTTTGCTCAATTGACATTGATTGTCCTGACTCCCGGAAAAGCTCTTCTATCCTCTGACTTTGTGCTTTAACTATCCCTCCAAAGAGTCACACATTCTATAACATGTGTAGCTGGGAAAGGATTCATCTACATTGCATTGGAGGGGTTCAAAAGTACTTACCTGCTTAAGAATATTTGTTAACCATTGTTTTATTGCCTAAACATTTCCTTTTGACACCAAACTCAGTATTTCTCTAAATGTGCCAGTGATATATCAGTGTCCACAGTGTCCTAGTTATTTAAGTCACCTCAGGGTGTAGGAAGTGTCTATGTGCCATTCCAAATGGGTAGCTACAGATTTATTGAAAAGGAGATTGTGTATTTTTGAAGTATATTTTTGTGTTACATATTTTGTTCCTTTTTAAGGAAGGCTTAATCAACTGACTGTTAAATTAATAAATAATTGTTTAATCAAGAAACCTTGAGTGTAAGTGTTATTTGGATACTTGTCCCTGTGAAACTCTATGTTACAACCCTACAGCTCACATTGACCCCTCTTCGAGATACGCCTTGCTGCTCAGTCACTTTACCAACTTGTGTAGTACATGATTATACCAAAGGTTGGGTTAACTATTGCCAAGAGGACAAGGCTGGTGCAGTCTCCCACAGGGTACTGCATACAAGCTTGCCTAACACATACCAATGATGTATAGAGTGCTATATAAATGCCAAATAACATAACATAACATTGACATTTTTAATGTTTAATTAAAAGTCTATAGTTGTATAAAACCTTTTATTTTGGACTATTATATCTAAGTTGTTTGGGTTGCTCCTGCTATCACCTCACACCCCTCCTAAAGATATAAACTGCCCTCGGCCTGCACTACCCCACAAGGCGAAGAAGAGACACCAGTAGTAAAGCCTGATACCTTTCCTCATCAAACAAGCATTGACAGCTTTCCACGCCCCTTTAGGGCGGGATATCCGGTCCCTATGACGTCATATCCTAGGCGTGGCCCCCTGGGGCTTCCCCCGGAAGTTCTGCCTGGGCAAAATCCTGTCCCGGAAGTGATGTAGGTGTGTTTAACAGGCCCTGGGTCCTTAGCAGGGGTGTCCCACCGGATGTGACATCATGGGGGCTATCGGGAAGGTCCCCCAAGGGTTGGGGCCCCAAGGGGACTTCCTCCGGATGCCCCCCAAAGAACCGGAAGTGTGGAGCGGGGTTTTGAAAGGTGGGGCGTGGCGTGCAGGGTGTATATATACAGATACATATTGGGGGATGTACAAGCCGTTCCTGAAGCCTTGGAAAAAAAAAAACGAAAACTCAAAAGATCTCAATACCAGGAATTATGAAGCGCTACAGCTACTACTCTAAGGACAATACAGCTGCTGAGGATTTGAAAACCCTTCAAAAATACTACAGCCCTGAAAGTCCGCCGGCACCGTCGCTATCCGTCGATGGGGGTCCTGATGACGCAGCGGCTATGGGTACATTATGTGAGCATTTTGATATGTTGAATCTTGGGAGTGGGAAACAGCCGGGTGTCA
This sequence comes from Ambystoma mexicanum, assembly GCF_040938575.1. Classification (NCBI taxonomy): domain Eukaryota; kingdom Metazoa; phylum Chordata; class Amphibia; order Caudata; family Ambystomatidae; genus Ambystoma; species Ambystoma mexicanum. The sequence goes on along the minus strand of NC_090933.1, from coordinate 1,035,130,100 downwards.
TCGACTCAGGTGTGGATGACGCCTACACCGATGCAGACTATGTGGATATGGATGAGGCTGTTAAGGCTCTGGAGGAGACCCCGTATGAAGATCTGAATGTTTTAGAGCAACTGTTTCCAGAGGCTGCAATAACATCGACGGTAGACACAGCATCTGATGAAAACAAGCTGTTTATGGATGTTACTAGCTCCTCTATGATGGAAGATGTTGGTTCTGAAACATTGGCTATGGTAAGTAATGAAGTATGACGATGTGGGTGTTTGTGTGTGTGAAAAAGAAAAAAAAAACCTGTGAAAACACATGCTCAAGAGCTAAACTTCTTTCTTTTTTGAATTGCAGAAAACGCCAGATAACCATAACGGAACTGTGGGCCTGAACAACTCGTTTAACGCCGTCAATTATTATTGTGTGTGCTGTTCAAAAAGGATCGAAAGTTCAGCATTCCCAGTCGGTGATAATTGTAAGAAATGCGATACTTTGAAACGTTTTGAAAGTTCTGATGAGGAAGAAGATGATAATATAACCCTTTTGGAGACTGTAACGGCTCAAGCGTTTGCGGCGGCTGTTGTGAAAACATGTTTGAAGCGGGACTATTACCGATGGTGTGAAGGGCATAAATACGGATACCCGCAACAGGATGCTCATGATTGTTTACTCCCGAATTATCAATCTGTAGCAATACGGGCGATATGTCAGATGTTGAAGTCATATAACGTGTATCAGATGCTTAAAAGGGTTTATAAAACCATGGGTATGCGTGTACATGCGAGTGTGGGGGGCCTGCTAACAAAAACAATCTTGGAAATTCAAATGTGTCGCAAGCCTGAGAAAAAAATGAGATCTTTACGCCTGGCAGGCCCCGTGATTTTTAAAAACCATATAAACCGTTTAATACAGAGAGACTTTTCTAACCTGTACAGGCTGAGGAGTAACCCGCAGAGGTGTCCGGTTCCGCAAAAGCTTGTTTTTTAAAAAGATGAAAACACAATAATACTGCTCCTTATATGTGTACCGTTGTTTCTAGGGTAAAGTTTCTGGAGGAAAAACCGGACGTGTGTAGAGCTAGCTGATGCCTGTACGGCTGTGTGGAGAAAAACTTTTATACGCGATGCAGAAGGCGAGAATAGCGGTAAACACCCCACCCCGGCTGTGGCGTTTTGATGTACCGAGATTTCAAGATGCACGGATGTGTCAAAGTGTAATTCGTAGCACCATCAAGATGTCGGCGTGTGATGAATACGGTTCTGTATTCCGATACAACTGGGGTTCTTTATACATGGGCCCTAGAACTGTTTTGAGGCACCACGTGGCTGAAATGTATGCAAGATTCCTACGCCTTAAAGGTCTTGTTTTACAGGCCTCTGAACTATGTGAACTATTAAATGCTACAAGTGTCTGGTGTCTACAGAGTTACAGGCGGGGTAACCACGTTGATGTGTATAGCCTGTTATATGATGCGTCCAATAAAATATCAGGGGTGGTAACTGTTCGACACCCCGTACATGTATACCAAAAAGTATAAAGAAAAATTAAATAAAACGCCATACACCAACCCTGCATCTGCTTATATTTTTGTAGTGCATCAATGGCTAACAACACACGTTCAAGATTGCATGAATGCTATTATGATAAATCTGGTGTTGGGAGTTATGGGGGTGTTGATGCGCTTTATCGAAAATTACAGCGTGATAAACACCCCATCACGCGTGGAGCTGTTAAGACATGGCTATCCGGCCAGGAGACGTATACCCTTCATAAAAATGCTAGAAAACGTTTTAAAAGAAGAATGACCATTGTCGCGTCGGCAGGTGTGCAGTGGCAGGCAGACCTGGCGGATGTTTCTAACCTTGAAAAGCAGAACGATGGTGCGCGGTACATTCTGACGGTGATAGATGTTTTATCAAAATATGCATTTGCAGAGGCCTTGCGGGATAAGACTGGTTCAAGAGTGGCGGCGGCCTTCAAACATATCTTCAGCAAGGGTCGCGTACCTGTAAAATTACAAACTGATGCCGGTAAGGAATTTCTGAATAGGCCCCTGCAAAACCTTCTAAAGCACCACGGCGTGCATCATTTTATAACCCACACGGAAGTTAAAGCGGCGGTTGTTGAACGTTTTAATAGAACCCTAAAATCTAAACTATGGAGATATTTCACAGCCTATAATACACAACGCTATGTGGATATATTACAGACTTTTATCGATGTGTATAATGACAGCTACCACCGGTCTATTAAAATGCCTCCCCGGGCTGTAACCTCTGAAAACACATTAGCAGCGTGGCGAAACCTGTATGCTGGACGGCTATCGGAGAAGATCAAGAAAGCATCCTTTCGTGTAGGGGACCACGTCCGAGTATCCAAGTTAAAAGGTGTCTTTACAAAAGGCTACCAACAGTCCTTTACTGACGAAATTTTCATAGTGGCAAAAGCATCTGTGAAAGAGGGGGTATACATATATCAGCTGAATGATTATGCTGGTGAAGTTGTAAGCGGTAATTTCTACACAGAGGAGTTACAAAAGGTGATTGACGATCCCCAGCGTCTTTATAGGGTTGAGAAAATTATTCAGAGTAAAGGAAAGGGGTCTAAGAAACAGCACCTGGTAAAATGGCACGGATGGCCTGAGAAATTCAACAGTTGGGTCAACGCGGCCTCTCTAGAGGATCTAAAAAGCAGAGACGATCCCTGAGAAGAAGAAGATGGAAAACACCGGCTTTTATATCACCTTGCCCAGCAACGCCTCTTTAGATATATTCCCCAAAAACGAAATATCGGATTATTCTGTTAAACTGGCTAAACCCGTTAATTTACAAGGTCCGTGGGAAGCGGGGTTGATGGAGATTCAGTACCCCCATACCTGGGACACCCTGGACAAAAGAGATTCCTGGTATACCATCAGACGTGGAGAACCTGCTGAATTGATAAATGTGGGTTTTCCTCACGGCTTCTACCCCACAATACAGGCGCTGCTAGATACTATCAACAAATCAATCGCGAGTCTCGAGCGCTATGCAGATATACACCTGTTTCTAAATAACTCACGCCGTAAAGTATTTGTAAGATCACCCGATCTTACCGTGGAGTTTATATGTAGTGGGAAACTCTCGATGGTGTTGGGGAACGTTCAGCATATAAAAAATAATACTAAAAATACGGACAAAACACGTGCAGATATTGATGGTGGATTTTACAGCCTCATGATCTACAGCGATATAGTAGAATACCAAAGGGTTGGTGACTCATACGCCCCCCTGATGCGGACCGCACAAGTCAAGGGCGAAAATAACAGCATTGTTAATATACAATACATGAAGCCTGATTATATTCCTGTTTCTAAGTGTCATTTTGATACCATCAACATCCAGATAAGGGACGATCAGGGAGATCTGGTCTCATTTAAATACGGGAAGGTCCTGGTGAAACTACACCTGCGCCCTAGACGCGAGAGAGACAATTAGAACATGGTAATCATGAAGAATTACGGGGAGCCGCACGCTTATAGGGATTATTACCGCAGACAGGCCGGTTATGGAAATCAGCTCTACTTCCAAGGTGCGCCTGTGATGTATGGTGAGGGGCTAGGAAGTATTTTTAGAAGTCTTTTTCGGAGAGCCATGCCCTTCCTGCGCAAAGGGTTTGAATTAGCCAAGCCGCATATGAAAACAGCTGCTACAAACATTGCTAAGGATGTGGTGTCTACTGCAACAACCTCCATCGCAAATCGTTTCAACCAACCAGCACAAGAGGGCTCTGGTCTGGTTTACGTTGGTAAAAGCCCTGCAAAAAGAAAAAGGCGAGCGTCGCGCCGGCGGGGGCCTCCGAAGCCGCATAAAAAACAAAGAACCACCACCAAAGCCGCTCAGAAGAGAAAGCGCACGTCAAAGAACAGACGGGTCAAGCGAAATAAAAACAGACCCGGCATCAATATTTTCTAAAAGATGGCCTTTATCCACTGTGCCTCGGGGGAATGTGTGAAATCGGAACTAGATCTGTTTGTCGTGCCCCCGACACAGACAAGCATCGAAAACAGTTTTTTCATGGAAGTGGCGCCCCTAGCGGCACTATCACCATTAGCCCCCATCGAGTTTTACATATCGGGCTCAACAGAGACGTACCTGGATTTGAATGACACCTTGCTCTACCTAACCTGCAGAATAACAAAAGAGGATGGGACGGCTATCGGTGCAGCGGCGAAGGTGGCCACGATTGCCTATCCGGTGGCCACCCTTTTCAACCAGGTGGACATCACTCTAGGTGATCGCATGATTACACAGAGCGACAATATGTATGCCTATAGAGCGTATATTGAAAGCATTCTGAACTACAGCAATGACACTTTGGACACCCAACTGACTGCAGGGCTTTTTTATAAGGACACGGCGGGGCATATGGAGGATTATGCTCTAAATGGAAACAACAAGGGCTTTATAAAGAGATCAGCGTATGCGACAGGTAGCAGAAACTTTGATTTACTAGGGCGTCTACACTCAGATCTGTTTTTCCAGGAGAAGCTGATGGTGAATGGTGTTGATCTTAAAATTAAACTCTCGCGAAATAAAGATGCTTTTTGTTTGAACAGTGATGATGCCGAAGCCTACAAACTGGTAATAGTATCAGCGAGTTTATTCATTAAAAGGGTCAACGTGTCACCGACGGTCAGACTCGCGCATGCTGATGCTCTACAAGTATCTAACTTGAAATACCCTGTGGAGAGGACCTCCTTGAAAATCTTCAGTGTACCAGCGGGCAGCCGTGTCGCCAGTCAAGATAACTTATTCTTGGGACAGCTACCTAAAATAATCGTTATTGGCTTTGTGGATAACACCGCTTTTTCAGGGGATTACGCAAGCAATCCTTTTAATTTTAAACATTACAACATTAACTACGCCGCCCTTTTTAAGGATGGGGTCGTCATCCCCGCCAAAGCCTACAGCCCTAGTTTTCAACAGAAAAATACAATTAGGGAGTATCTGGGACTAGTCTCCATCAGCGGCAAGCACATGCGCGATAAAGGATTTGTGATACCACGTGACGACTATGATGGTGGCTACACCTTGCTGGCTTTTGATTTGAGACCCGATAATGCATCATCAGGACATTATAATCTGATTAGGAATGGTAATTTACGACTTGAGGTCCGGTTTGCTGCAAATTTACCAAGTACTGTGAATCTCATTATTATGGCCCTATTTGACTCTGTCATAGAACTCAACAACCAGAGACAGGTGCTGTACGATATGTAATGGATACCTACCAGATCATGCGTTTCCTGCGAAAAGACAAACATGCCGTGAAAACATTTCGAGGCGTGTATTCGTGTGATAACATTCCACGGAGTATACCGGGGGAACTGCCCATCAGCTTTGTTGTGAACACCGACCCCCAGCATCAAGAAGGAACACACTGGATAGCTATGTTTATAGACACTGTTGCAATAACTGTTTTTGATAGCCTGGGGTGTTTCCCAAGCCACCCTATATATGACGGCGATCTACTGGACTATGTTAAACATATAGCACCCATAGTACATTATAATAGAGCACAGGTGCAGCATTCTGAAGCCGTGACATGTGGGCAGCATGCTTGCTACTTTGTATCTAAAATGTCTGAGAAACAGGCACTGCGGGCTGTTATGCAAACCTACTCTCTTGATCTCAGGCAGAATGATCGGATGGTGACGGCTTTTGTGAACAAACGTAAATATCGCCGGCCACCTGTAAATGTATATAGTTTTTGCCAGAAATGTAAGTGTGTTAATAATCAGTAGATATGTGTACAGGGCTAAATAAAAACATCTTGTACTTTTAAACAACTGTCTCCTTCTTACTTGTGTCATGTTTAATATTTTTTTTTTTATTTTAAACAAACAAAATGTTGTACTAGCCATGCTTGAAATAATTAGACGCAAAACGTATGGTTGGTATAAATAATAATGTTCTTTTATTACAAACAGAACCTTTGTTTATACAGGCTGTAGTGGGTATAGATATAAAGACATTTACATAAACACGTATTTTATCACAAACTCGCATTTGTTTTATCAACAGGTGTGCGTATACTTATAAAAAACAGATACATAAACCATATACATATACATATGACAAAGGTTAAAAACTGTTCTTAAAATTAAGAGAAAACACAGTTACACACTAAACCAGGCCTCGCGTTTGGGTTTATTTTTCTTTCTTCTTCTCTTTACGGAAATATCTAGGGACTCAACATCCTCGGACGTGGTTTTAACACCATTGTCTTTCAATGTCTCAAGCAGCTCGCGATGCCCCATGTTTCCCACTAAAGTGGCCGGAATGTTTAAGTCCGCAGCAGATTGCATGAACAGATCCCAGCCTCTAGGCTTTTTGTGTCTTCCAAAGGCCTGAGGGTTGGTAATGCTGCGAACTAAATCATGGACATTTGAACCTTTGACAGGCGTACCTTTATATACAAACTCCCCCTTTGCGTTCCAGGGTACCAGCCCCTGCTCACCGGTCATCTTGTTCAACAATAATTCCGCATTCTTACGATAACGGGGGTTAATGGTATTCAGGATTTCAGAGACCAGGGGATCAGAAACGGGGTGTCCGGGATTTGTGTTGCCGAGACTCGTAGGCTCTTCAGGGGGCATGTATAATGTTAGTTTGTTCTTCTCATTGGCGGCTTGTCTAAAATGTGTTAAGTATTTCTGGAGAATCGCGGAATAGAGGGTAACCTTGTCGTAGTCTGATAAATCATGCCGACGTAGGATATCTTGCATTTCAGAATCGATCCGGAGGGTTGCTGATTTTCGAATATCAGGCTCTTCCCTGTTATGGGTGCTCAGACCATCCAGCTGACGCTTGTCAACCAGATACATCTTCTGACTGTGCTCCATTAACCGCCCCCTAGAAGCCTGGTGATCAGAGGCAATGCAAGTCCTAGGAGCGCTCCTATGAAACCTCCAGATTGTTTTAAAAGCTTTCTTTTAACTTTTATGGAGGCCCGCTTGTTACCCAGCTTCTTGAGGATTAGCTTCTTCTTTTTTAAGACACCTAGTTGACGGCCGGATAGCGGTACGTTCCCCCTGACGGTATTGAAGGCAATCTCGGCTATAGCCGATACTAGATCATCAGAAGCCGAGCACAGAATGGCCCTGCGTTGCTGGGGTGGTGCCGTTACTAGCATTTTAAGGAGAGCGTAGTTCCGGCGTATACGTGCCATCATGATGGTCGGTCGCTGGTACTAATGAGGTCTGTTTTGCACCTCACCGGGTTTTTCTAGTGGGCTTCTGTATGTAGACGACTGGTAAATCCGGATGGAAAATACCTGTGCGCAGTCGGTAGTCCTCTAAGGTGTTTGTCTTTAAATCCACCAATAAGTAGCCATAAGGTTTACGGGTAGCGTCTTCAAAGGCCTCCATGAAAAATCGGCTGTTACCCGGATACATCTGGCGTGCTAGAACCGAGAGTTGTTGTTTATCTCTGGGGTTCTTAAACAGAATGATATAACTGGCTTTTAGAGTTATCGAGCGGTTGCCCTTGCCCTTGTAGAATAAATTCTGTACAATGTAGCAGATACTAAGGCTCCTATGATGTGAGTATTGTGTAAAAGCCTTTTCCAATTCGGGGCTCTGACCGCCCTCCATCATGAGATCATCTACGATAATCATGTTAATAAGGTTTGGTGGTAGCAACCGGTCATCATTCAGAGTCTCTGGTAACCCCTCCACAAACTTCAGATGCGGTATTTTAGAGGCCAGTTCGTTATACAAGTTCTGCCAGCATGAATAAAACCAGATGACATTATCAGGTGGGGCCGACATGGTGGTGCGGGCATTTTCTAGGAGCTGTTTGATAAAATAGCTTTTACCGCAGCTGGAAGGACCCGCTAGCACGCATGAAAAAGGGTGTTGAAGGCGAATGTCCATCATACACGATGCTTCCTTTTCAGTAACCGTAGGGTAATGTTTTGTAGTCGTTTGTGAGCACCCTTTTATCAAACACCACCCTCAAAGTCTTCTGCAGTGTCTGGGTGCTGATCTCCCAGCGTTTTTTCTCCCGCACTATGGATGGCTGCTGCACCACAATAGATTTGATGGTGTTTTCTAAAGTGTACTCACGCACCAGCTCTTTCAAACTGTCAAAATTGATCTTCAAGCTGTTGCTGACGTTCAAAGTGATACCTTTTACTTTCATACAGACCGCCCCTGAGGATGTGTGATAGGAATATGTTTTGGGCCCTGCAGAAACAAATTCTATAATGTGCTCACCAGGAGCTAATTCACTTGTTAGATTACCCAGATAATCACCCAGTGGGGGATTCTCCTGGCCGGGGGCGCTAACAAAAATAACCGAATCGGTGTCGTGGTACAGACACCTCTCCTGGAGAGCATCCATGACTGTATAAAGTTCCAGACGGGCATGAGCGGTTGTGAAACAGGCGATGAATATGTTTATATTGTTGGAGCACGTAGGGTGCTCCTCAGCGTATTTCCAACAGAGGCATGCTGTTTCCTCATCTATAAACTGCAGGCTTGAAATGTCATAACCTGCGTCAAAAAGACAGGCTGTCAACTTATCAGGGTCGGTTATAATAGATGTGTTTGGTAAATTTGTTCTCTGAGCAAATTTACCCCATAAGGAATTTAAGCACAGCTTGGCTAGCTGCCATCTGGAAGGGTTATTCTCGATGAATTCTGGTCTTAAACGGATACCCTGATGTGTGTAATAGTCATCTATGTACTTCTGGCGGGCTGCGGGGTCATCGCAGCCCTCGGGGTATCCTGAAGCTTCTTGTTTGCTCCGCAGGAACATACGAATGTACTCGCAAAAGAGTTCTACCGTAATGTTCTCAAAGTGCCATATTTCATGAATCTTCCCCAGACGGTACCCTTTCTGTAAGGCTACTTCTAACTCGACGGTACACCAGGTACCCGTGATCGAACGCTCCTCATCGCTATGTGTGCATTTTTCAGTCTGTTTTGACTCTGCACAAGCCATGCACAATGGGAACATGAGCTTACCAGAAATCCTCTGAGGGAGGACCGGAAAATAAAGCTACTTAGGGGGGTAGACCTGGCATTTGATCAGTCCAAAATACTGCTTAATATCCCCAAAACTTTCATAGATGATCTGTGGGTGTCCTAAAGGATAGGGTTTTGAATGATTGATAAAGGGGTAGAGGCGGGTGAAGTCTAAGTAGTGTATCTTCTCACCAGGGGCTGTTTCGTGGTAGAGCTTGATGGCATTAGTCCTACCTCCAAAAAGAGCGTCACGCGGTTCTAGGGGTTCTGGTAAATTCTTATGCTTGAGAAAAATCTTTAAATCAGAATCTTTTTTCAACATTGCGGTCCACTCATGCTCCCAAAGCGTAAAAATGCGCAGACCCCTGGTCTCAAGAAAATTCTTTTTTAAAAGAGTTCTCCTGTAAAGATGATCATACGTACACGCCGTCAGGGTGTTATAGTCATCTTTCTTATAACATTGTGGACACCCGTGATAAAAACACCCATTAAACTCATAGGCCATCTGCACACCGTTTAAAGACGCATAGCCGTCTAGAAAATAGGGTCCGATCTTTTTCTCTCCTCCGCGCAGGGCATGTTGTATAGGTGTCTTGATCTGTTCAGACATATACATTAGCCACTGGATGGAGGGTGTGGAAAATCGTTTCTGGCGTCCATGATACATGTCTGGGGGTATGAGGGCTATTGTTTCAGACTTTAGAAACAGTTGCTTGTATATATGCACACACATGCTAGCCAGGGTGATGAATGTAAAGGGATCTACATATGTAACAAAATGTATCTTCATCTCGGGGTTTTCAGGATCATCCATAGTGTGGACCTGTCGGGTCATGTCTATGATGCCGTCTCGAAAACTGTTGCAGGCTGTTCTCAAAATATTGACGTCTTCACGACAATAGGCTTTTAGTTCTCTCTTAAAATCAAAAACCTGTGTTCGGGCCTCCGTATACCATTTAAGAAACGCCTCCTTGTCATCAGGCATCATGTATTCCGACACATAACACTCCATAGGGGAGATGGCTCCCACATAGCTCTGATTCTGTACTGTATTAAAGAAATGGGGGAAATACCCTTTGGACCCAGGGAAGCCAAAAGCCTTAGGCAGTTTGCTTAATTTCATGGGTAGAAAATTCAAACTGTCGATAAAGCGGATTTTAAGGTCTGGCACAGCGAGGAGTTTCAACTTTGCACCCTGAGTTATCAGCTTGACGTCGACTCTCTCTTTAATCAGTTGTTGTATTATGAAGAAGCCATCGTAGCCCTGACTGTTGTGTGCCAAAAAGCTATACCCGTGGAATTTTTTTGTCAGAAATGTTGTAATGAAGCGGCTGACGCAGTCAATTCCAGCGAATGACCAACGGTCGTCACGAGTCAGATGCCTGGCATAGATATAGTTGGGTATGTGTATGCCGGTCTCCTGCATGCACTCCATATCAAAGATTATGTAATTCTCGGTTTTGGCTATTTCTTTCGGGTGTGTCATATAACACTGGTGTTCATCCACAGAGACCACTTCTACATCACAGCGGGGACATATCCGACCCTTGCATTCATGATTGGCCTTTATAAAACAGCCACAGGAACTGCAGTCTGTTTTTAGATGACACACGACTGTACCTTGAGCCGTCTTTTCAACGTGTTGTTGAAGACAGTCTTTGGATCGGGCAAATGTTTTACACCGGGGACATTTAAAGCCTGATTCACTGGTCACCACGCAACCGTCTCTTACAGTGTAAGTGGCACCTGTGAGCGGTTTTATTGCTGTATATGTGACAACAATGCGGGCATAAATTGCGAGCCCCTAGGAAACTCTGAAGGTTTAAGATTCCATAATAGTGCTGCTCGTGGTGTAAAATATATATAGTGTTCTTATTCACATTGTCACCTGCCGGGAAGTATTTCCAAACCCTGTCCTCATTATACAGGATTTTGATAGGCACACCAAAGTGATCCTCAAATAAACGCAGATCATTAAAACCAACCATAACATCAGGTGGTATACCCAATACGCTGTGAACCTCCATAGCTCTTGCCTGAATGTATCCATCTGTAACGGTTCTAGGCTCTAGCAGGCCTATAATGCTTGCAGCCATACATATGTTCAGGTCCCCGTAATTAAAATCCAAGAGCCATCGTTTCTTCTTGGAAACCACCATACTGTAAAGGGTTTTCTTCAGGGGTCTGTACACACCACCCTCTCTAGCCCTGACAACCACCGACACGAGTCTCAAGGGCTCGGTTACGACCAGTTCCGGCTTACTTTGTAGCAGTTTTCCAATGTTTTCTAGAAACTGCAAAACATCAAAGGTCTGCCGAAACGATCGCCTGGTGAAAAGAGGCCTGTTTAAAACAGTGCTGTCTAGGCGTATCTGGACAAAATCGTTAGGCCCAACCGTTTCAAGAATCTGAGAGATGAGCCTTTCAGTAGTTTCTGTGATCACTAAAAGCCCTTGACCGGTTGATCTTAACCTATCCAGATTTATAAAGCGGAACACCTCATAGTGTTCAACGCTTCGAAACTTTGGTAGATCTCGCTGGTATGTGCCCATACTCTGCAAGAAAACCGTGTCAGTTTCATCCGGCGGGGGTGTGTTTTGGGGTTGAGCCTCTAAATCTTTAAGGGCTCGCTGCATGATTATCATTTTAGCTTTTCTCAGGCGTTTGAGAAACATTTTTCGCTGCCTGAGGGTTTGAAGCCATTTTAAACGGCGTGCCGGTAAATCTTTTAAAGAGATACCTCGTTTTTTAACAAGGTTTGAGGGGGTGTTTGTGTTTTCCAACACTGGCTGCAGTGTTTCGGGCGTAGCATTTAAGCAGGACTCGGATGTACCCATCCCAGGGTCCACCCCTGTGCTTGAAGGCTCTGGGGGTTCTGCAAAACCAGGCCTGGTCGGTATATGCTTTTGTAACACCCATTTCTTTTCAAGTTTGTTTTTACGAGTTGGTGGTGTGTTCTTTTTCATCCTTTTTTTAGCTATGGTGTTCACCCTGTTTTTAGAATCCCTAGCGAAAAGGGCTTGTTTGGCCTTAGACACGCGCTTACGCATGTCTACTAGATGTTTTTTACCAAACAGATGTCTCAAGCGCCAGGCCTGGCGTCATAATCTAGAGCTGTTATGCGGGCCTGATAAGTGTTTTTCCTTTCGCAGTTTTTTTAAACCGGGGGCCCGAAATAACTCTTTTACAACGTGTCCCTTTTTAGAAGCACGGATATTTACAAAACTGTTGGCTGTGTTGAGATTCACAGGCGCTGGGTTATTTAAGGGTTGTATATTCGAATCTGTACAATAAATGATGGGTATGCGTCTTTGTTGGTTTATACCGTTGGGCCCCCTGTAGGACAGATCAAGGGGTTTCGGGGAATATCCTGTTTCACGGATGACAGATGCATATCCGCAGTTTTGAGACCCTATTTTTATGGCGGAATCTGAAATTATTATAATAGGCGTCGCCTCTAGGACGACCCTGGTGTTAGGTTGAACACCCCCACCTTCTAGAGCTTCAGAAGTCCTAATAGATCTCTTGGTGTTAGGGACCGTAGGTGTGTATGCCTGGGGTGGTGTTATATCTCTACAGCCCGGGGGCCACAAGAGCTGATGACCAGAGCCTATGCGGATGGGGATTGCTGGAGAGTACACAGGAGGCGGGGTGATCTCACCCCAAGCCGGAGACCCCTGTGGCGGACTATCAGAGACTATGCGGTTGGGGCTCGTTGGGGAGTACAAATGAGGGGGTGGGCTCTTACCACAGCTGGGGGTCCACGGACGTGGGCTAACCGTCCCTCTGTCTAAAAGGTTTTCGGAGCCCACTACCGGGAGCCCCGGGCCCGGTATAAGCACACCCCCTGTCTGTGTCTCCTGGGGAGATACAGCATTAACAGGTGCTACAGGTATGAGTGATTCAATAGGCAGTGGTATATGATTGTTGGGAACAATAATACGTTGGGGGCTAATGGGTACTACAACATTTGCAACCCCTTGAGACACCCGCCCCCTTTTAAGCGATAAGCCCCTGTTTTTATTTAAAATGAACTTGTTTGCAGACCCTTGAGACACCCGCCCCCTTTCAAGAGATAAGCCCCTCTTTTTATTTAAAATGAACTTGTTTGGAGACCCTTGAGACACCCGCCCCCTTTTAAGCGCTAAGCCCTGCTTTTCATTTAAAAGGAGCTTTACTGCCCCATCTAACACATCATTACAAACAACCGCTTTATACAACAGCGGTGTAGGCGGCTGACCTGCAACTGGAGGGGTTCGAGCTGTCGGGGTCACAGTGGACGGCTGCGCTATAACTTCTTTCTCAACAGCAGCAGCACACGCCCCTAAAATAAAAGAAAAAAAAACAGTTTTAGTTTTATATTAAAGACCAAGTAATACATTACGGCACATTGTTCAGGTCAAACTCGAGGTATACGAACCCCTTTAAAATATTAAAAGAAACTGGTTGATAAAAATTAGGCCTGTGCAGCACTCTGTAAAACCCCATAACGGACCGCTCATGTTCTTCTAAAGACACGCTGAAATATTAACGACACCTGCTATGGAAAAAAAAGAGTAGCTCTCAGTGATCCTTTAAGCATACTTACATTCTGTACCCCAGCCAGGGTGCTTCCTTTTTAATGACGGGTTCACCGCAGGTGTTGGGTATCTGGCATGGGTCCTGGGGGTGGCATCAGAGGCTGATGGTCCAGCGGTCTGGGGATCTGAGGAGGGGCGTGATGCCGTTGGTCCCACACTGGGTGTATCTGCAATAAAAACCAAAGAAAACAGTTACCACCAGGTTCTACATCAAATCGTCACATGGCAGACCTATGCTTCAAATACATCATCATGTTTTACACTAAAGACTCAATTTGTGGAAAGCATCAGGACTCCTATAAAAAAAAAGCATACATGCTTTACAGGCTTCACCTATAATAATTACCTGCTACAAGAGCCGATGCCTCTCGCACATCTGCAGAAGCGGCGCCCGCATGGATCACCGCTAGAAAATAAGGAAACAACATATGTTATTGTAAATACCCATTATTAAATAACTATAATCATCTTATGCTCGTGCCATAAAACTACATTATGTATATTAATAACAGTTACTAATAACATCTGTATTAAAAGTACACACCGGCGGTATCGATACTAGGAATTCCGTATTCTGCCAAGAGGTCGTTAAGTGCTTCGGAATTTATACATGCGTCTTCCAAGGAGGCATCCCATGCAGCATAGCCATCTGCTGGAAGCAATAAATAAAATAAATAGATAAATAAATAAGCCTCGGGTCTCCCATACTGCAAATGCCCAATCCTTGGGGGTAACAGACACCCACACGTACAAGAAGCACAACAACCCCTGCTTGGGGCCCTTATTAACTGTGGACCCTTGGGGATCAACTCGATGGGGACCTGGACAGGGAGGCTAATAGTTCTGCCCAGCCTTGATGCATAACATTCATTAAAATGTACAATATACCCCATTGTGCTGTTTCCTTGAGCTAGCTTTATCAAACAGTAACATCAAACATAGTGCAAATGCCTTCCGGCGTTATTTCAAAACAGTCTTCTAAAAGTTAATGGCTTAAATGGAGCCGTAAATATGCGACTGTTGTAAAATAAAATGCCTAAACCAGGTGTGCCATCAGCCCTTTCATTTATAAAGAACAGAGGTGTATACTTCATGAATGCCTGTAACCCGCGGGTGCTTTAAAGCTTCTGTAAACCTTTATTTATTTATTTATTTATTTGTTGTAAAGTTGGGGCTTTGCAGCTGCTGTTTGCGGCTGCAGCGCCCTTCATTTGCAGGAATTATTATTTTTTTTAAATGTCCGGGGAGCTGCGAATTTCCACAGCTCCCCGACCACTGGAGCACATGTTGCACACAGGCCCCCCACCCCCAACCCATGGATCAGGGAGGGGGCCCATTTTTAAATTAGTCCTGGAGGGGTGAACAGGGATGGCTCGGCCCTGTTCACCCCTCCAGGACGAACACAGTGAACAGCCTCAGCTCTGCATGATGCCAGAGTCCCAGGCAAGCTTGTATCAATAGATAAGGATTATCTTATCTATTGAAATGTGCTTGCCTGCGGCTCTGGCTTCCTGTTGCTGGGCCTTTGTTCACCAGCCCCCAGCAGCAGGAAGCCAGAGGCAAACCGTGTGCCTCTTGATACAGATGCACATTTTTCGTTTTAAAAATAAATACATGCGTGGATACGCATTGAGATGTCTGGGCAGGGGTGGACTGGGAACCAAAAGAGGCCCTGGAAATAATTTTCAAGGTGACCCCATATTACACATTTGCAGCAATCCCAAACTATTTCCTAAGAGAAAATGTGAAAATAAAATACAAAAGAGGCCCATGGTGCAGAGGCCCACCAGAAATTCTCCAGAGTTTCCTGTAGGCCAATCCACCCCTGGGTCTGGGGTTTACAGCAGCCATCCGCACCATGTAGATGGTAATGCAGCCACTCAGGGCGGATGACCGCTGCATACAGAGCTCATCTTAATATAAATAACTTACAACAGTGCAGGCTGCAACTGTGGTGCCTGGGCCACAGTGCTTTAAACGGGCTGGGACCCCAGGACCTCATAAGGATGCCTAGCTCCTGAAAGGGGGATTTCAAGGCGCCACATTTGAGGTGCATTTGGTGTCTAGGCTCTACACCTAAGGAGCATTTGGAGGGGTGGGGGGTTTAAGTGTTATATCACAAATAAACCCATATTATAATTCATTCAGCACAGACTAAAATGCTCTTAAATTGTAAGAAATAAATATTTAGAATGTGCGAGATTGTGCATTCCTGCCAATGCCACCTTACTACAGCAACAAGATAAAACAGGGAACACTGCAGATTCCAATGGGCGCATAATCATGGCAAAGGGGAACCAGAGCCCCAAATACAGACAAAGACACCCGCAAAACCGGGGCCCCCCTCCACGGGGACCCTTGACAATGCATACACAGCACAAAGGAGCCTACTACAACAACAAGATAAAACAGGTAACACTACAGTTTCCAATGGGTGCATAATCTTGACAACGGGGACCAGAGCCCCAAATACAGGCAAAGACACCCACCAAAACCGGGGCATCTAATCACACCCAGACATGGTCTCCCATGGCAATGCATACACAACACAAAGGGCCAAATTATTATTTAAAAAATAAAAAAGACATGTCATGCTGTTAATTGCTTTTAAAAAGCTAATCCTGTGCAACTACACATATGTCTTTAAAGCACCACACGCTGACCATTGTTTTAAACATAGCGGCCCCCAGCACTTACCCCAGAGTCTAACAAAGAAACATATTTTGTACCTATGCACATGTATATATTTTTAAACACAGTGGCATGTCAATAATTGAATATAAAAGATAGTACCTGGGGCAGGAC
Organism: Ambystoma mexicanum; assembly: GCF_040938575.1. NCBI lineage: Eukaryota > Metazoa > Chordata > Amphibia > Caudata > Ambystomatidae > Ambystoma > Ambystoma mexicanum. Next base: position 1,035,113,717 of record NC_090933.1, on the reverse strand, counting down.
TAAAATCTAGTACATCCCCTAGTGAAAGGTCTGGAAAGAGGTCCTGTAGATAAATTAGGAAAAGTTAGCATTTTACATAAAACTAATGGAGGCTGCAGCCTGTCAGAGTTTATAGGCCCCTTACCTGATCGTTTGTCTGATCCTGCTCCTGCATGGTAGCTGTAACGCACGATGACTTCACACACACACACACACTGGGTCTGCAGCTGGTTCATTCTTAACAGGCGTCGCACAAGGGCTGACAACAGTTAAACCACCCCTCTTTATAATGGTATCTCAAAAGTGGCGGGCTTTGCAGATATCTGTGAAATTAACTCCAGATGGTCACCAGCTTCTGCCACTCAAGATAAGGCCCTAGGACTTTGAGCCCGGATCTAAGGGTGTTGGGGGAAGGGGAGGGCTGGGGGATGCATGGTCAGTCGGATACCATCCTCCCGGAAATTTCAAGGGCTCCTCCACCGCCTGGGACTGCATGGGTGTGGCAACATCCCCCGGAAATTCAAAGTGATCCATCAGAGCTGCCCCTCGGGGCTCAGACCACAGCACTTCCACCCCACCCATCCTGCTGAGGGCTGCAAGAACAGACCATGTGGACACCGAGGCCATTTCCGGCCTCCCCTGGAATTTCAAAGATCAACAGCATATCCGCTGGGCCTGTTCCTGTTGAATTACAGCTGTAACACCACAGGGATGGGCCCAACATCTTCTTTTGAGCTCTCTCTATATATATAAACGGCTGGCAGGGGTGTGGGGTGAACATGGCTTGCGCAGACCCTTGTGCATGTCATTTTGCAGCCTGAGTGCCTTGAAAAGGACAGAGACCTCCACCGATGGCCCAGTATTCACAAATGGACCCTTGCAGAACCATAGGGTCTTGCTTCACAAGCCTGTTGGACTCAGACCCATCACCCCAACATTTATTATGAATATTATTCATAAATTATTATTATTTATTTATTTATTTATTTATTTATTTTTAATGTTTTCTCCCCAGCATAACCGGCCGGAAAATTATGAAAAATTAATTTTTCATAAGTATAAAAAAATTATTATGATCATAAAAATTATTTTTTTATGCTTATGAAAAATTAATATTCAATAATTTTCCATTTTTTATATAATTACAAATGTATTTTCGATTTTTTTTATTTTTTTAATTTTTTATTTTTCTAATTCTTACCTGTCTTATTATAAGTGTAGACACCCTGCCATACTATACTCAAGACCCGCTTTAACACCGCCACCCCTAGTCAACGCGCCCCTAGCATCAATCTTATGTTTACCTTACCGCACCTGCCCGGTCTCGCTGATGCTGTTAAATCCGAATTTCAACCCGGTCCTCAGGATTGGCTTGGACATACAGCCAAAACACTGCTATATATATATATATACACCCTGCACGCCACGCCCCACCCTTCAAAACCCCGCTCCACACTTCCGGTTCTTTGGGGGGCATCCGGAGGAAGTCCCCTTGGGGCCCCAACCCTTGGGGGACCTTCCCGATAGCCCCCATGATGTCACATCCGGTGGGACACCCCCGCTAAGGACCCAGGGCCTGTTAAACACACCTACATCACTTCCGGGACAGGATTTTGCCTAGGCAGAACTTCCGGGGGAAGCCCCAGGGGGCCACGCCTAGGATATGATGTCATAGGGACCGGATATCCCGCCCTAAAGGGGCGTGGAAAGCTGTCAAGGCTTGTTTGATGAGGAAAGGTATCAGGCTTTACTACTGACACCTTTTGGGCTGTGCCTGTTCACTTTTGTGATTGGGATCACTGCTTGTTTGGAAGCAGAGTGGGATTGAGTAGGCGGTTTAGCCACTTCATATCCCTGTACTGCTGCAGAGCACTAGTCATTTTGTCACTCTACAGATGTTACAGAATAATGCTTCGAGAATAATCTTGAATGTCCGCTATAATGTCCACATTGAATCTTCTCTACGCCAGCTTCATTGGTTACCACTGTTTGTCTGAATTAGATTGAAAGCAGCGACCCTGGTGCATAAGTGTATATATGGCAACACTCATCTTTATTTCTCTCTCACACTGACATTCTATTTCCCCAATCGCTCACTTCTCTCTGCCTCATCATTCCTTCTGGCCTGCCCTAGACTCATGAGCCAGATTTACAAAAAGCAGCACAAATGAAAGGAGCACAGGAAAGGTGATTGTTTCATTTGTTCTGCTTTCAGAAATGCCCTGGTCACCTTATTCACAAAGGTGACACAAGCATTTCTCGAGGGGCCGGACTTAAGTGCAAAGATGCGCTGTCCAGCCCCATCATATGCATATGCTCCCGACACTAATGTATGACAGCCTGCCAGCAACCACGTGGAGCGTTAAAATGCCCTTTCAGTGAAATGACTGGGGAAATAAAGAATTTCAATCCCCGTTTGGGGGAGGGAAACGCTAGTGTGAAAGCCAGGGTTCAACCCATGGACTGTCACACTTCAAAAGAAAATTGAGACAGGGCCAAAAATTACCCTGTCATGATTTGCACCTGTTTCAAAAGGCCGAGGGGTGTGACCCTTGCTTCTGGGTATGTTAAAGTGCCTCCCATTTGTTAATTTTGGATGTGCTTTAAAACGCCTCTTATTTGTGCAATCTGGGGTAAAAAAAAAAGGCAGCTGAATGAATGGATCTGAGATGCCCTCATTTAGATGCCCTTTGTGAATTGGGTGGCTATTTTCTTTGGTGCAAGTGAGCAGATGGGAGCATCTAGGCTATTATATATTATACACAAAAAGGTCTGGGAGCTTCTCTACTGAGATGGAACAGGCCAAATAACCAACCATGATTTAGCTCACTGTACCTCCTACAGAGGAGAAATATACTCTCTGGTCCAACCAACTTGGCCAGTCCAGCACTGAAATGCTAGGCAATTCTCCTCTGACCAAGAGTACCATCAGCAACCCCAGACACGTGCAGTGCTTAATTTGTAAAAAAATAAGTGCCAGTGCCCAAAAAATATTGACCCCATAATGCTGGCGTGGAGCCGCCCCGCAGTGTGGACGCGCCGCCGGCGCCGACCCGCAGTGCAGACACGCGCCCCGCGCCAGTTCAGTACTAGACCTACCTAGATCGGCCCACCAGCAGCCCATCACACTGCTGCTGCTCCATGTCACGTTTGGCGCTGCAGCACAGCAACGTTGCGCGGTGCTATATAACCCTTCTCCATTTCAAATTGTAACGGGGTGGCTCTCCCTGCTCACATGGTAATTGTTCTGTTTTATTGTTTGCCCCACTACAGTTTTTTCTGGCATTTTTTGCAACCAAGCCAAATCACTCTTCAAATAGTTAATTACGTTCACCCTTGCGAACTGGATGAAAGACATGTTCTCCATGTGGGTGGAAATACCAACCAACTTCGATTGCCAGATGCCAGTGCTAAACCCGCTGAGCTATCTTGCTAGCCCAGCACACCTGGTCCCTTAGTAAACCTGCCCGAGCACCTGAAATCAGAGGGGATGCACTAAACCCGTCCCCACTCACAGTGACAACGAACCAGCAGTAATCCCTATGCAAAACAAAACGTATAAACCCCAGCCAATGTGTCAAAAATATTGTGGTACATTCACATGCCCCACAGTCCAAGCACTATGCTGCACCGCTGCACGGGCATGTGTGTGGCACCTCAAATAACGATTTTAAAACCACTAGTAGTCTGGGTTGCACTATTATTCAGACTGCACAGGAAGAGTATACATCTCAAATCAAATTTTAGAGCACAATGCAGAACATTAGACTGATATGATTTTTTTTCTGGTTAAGTATTCAGAAATGTATTTTCTCATGTGTTGCATTCCGATGCATACTTCTTGTAGCACAATAATCTTCTTTGGACATTTTGTCTAGTACAATATTCTCATTTTTAGGCACACTATTCGGGTAGTTTGTTCTTTTGTCATGTACTGCACACATATACACTTTAGCACAAAATTCTGAGAGAAATGTTTCTGATACAATATTAGCACTGTGGTGGCCTAGTGGATGTGCCCTGCACACGCAGCAGACGTGCCAGTTCAGGGGATGCAGGACTGGGCATGCATGTTCACCTCTACCAAATAAGGCAAATTGAGCAGCGGCGCGAGGGGTCAAGAGCATCTCTCCTCCACAGGCAATTATGCATACCATTTGATTAGTGGGACAGTTCAAATCCGGATCCCTCTTAGCATTCCACATTACCCGATTTGTGAACATTTTGTTATGTGGATGCAAAAAACCACCATAATGGCACGCCATGATCTGATTAAGTTGATAAAGTACAAGGTCATGCGGACATGTCAGTGCCTAGACAGTCCTGGCATGCCACCTGCACTAATGAGCCCAGTCGTCAGCCTGAAACACGGCATTGGACCTTAGCAAGAAATGCAGCCAGCAAGCAGGACACAGAGCTTGGCCTGGCATGCAGCGCGTTAGAGGACCTGGAGAAAGCCTGAAATGTAGAGCCGAGTGCCTCAGCATGGCAATAACCCCACAATGCAAGTCGCAGATTTTCCTGCAGCTTGAAATGCAGGACCCAGCCCTCAGACTGGCATACAGCCTGCAGTGCATCTCTCAGACCTCAGCAAGGCAAAAGTAGCATGCGGGAGAGCACCCGCTGCCCGTCATCAGTACATGCATCCTCCACATATCAGCATGCATGCGGTCTACATTACCGGGCACAATCATCAGCATGAAATGCGGGGTGTAGTGCATGTGCCAGTTTGAAACATTCCATGCACTTTGCAGGGCATATCTCAGTCCTCAGTATTGCACTCAGCCCATCTGTTCTAGTCCCTTAGTGGCATCAAACATGCAGAACACGGAGCAAGTCCTTACATGACAAGTAGACTGCAGCACAGATGCTTAGCATGGCATGCAGCCTATGCTTTAGCATCCAGTCTTGAGCACGGCATACAGCTTGCAGCGCAGTGGCTACTCCTCAATATGGCATGTAGCTTGAAGGACAGGCCCTCTGTATTACATGCAAACTGCAGGGCTGGGCCAAGTTCTTAACACGGTGTGGGGCCGGTCAACAAGCCCTTGGCATGCAGCTCATGGGGCTTAGTCCTCAGAATGGCATTCAATGCATGGATGCATGCACTGCAAGACATGCAACTTGCAGCAGCAGAGGCTTGCCGGCGTCATTGTGTGTACAGCCTCAATGGTTGAGCAAAGCATGCAGCCTTTTCTGCTGGGCCCAGCCCCCTGCAGCACAGCCTGCAGTGCAGTGGTCCGCTTTCAGTGTGGCATGCAAAGTTCTGTGCAGGGCCGAACCCTGAAGAACAGCGGAAACCCTGGAGTGCAGTGTGTATCTTTTAACATAGCCTGCAACCTGTGTTGTGCAGGCCCATTCCTCTTGGCATCAACCTGCATCGCCGAGCTCAGCCCCCTGAGAGGCCTAAAACAAGCAGTGCAGAACAGCAGTGCTCTGTCTGTACCCTAGGCAGTGAAGGAGCCAGGGTGGAGCAAACGCGCCCAGCAAAAGCCACCCACCCCTGCCGCGCGTCCATGTGTGTGCAGCATCAGGTGGTTTGCAGCAGCGCCCCAAGCTCCAGCCTCCACCAGGCCGTAGTACAGATCACCCGGCTGTCCACTCTTTCAGCTCAGCCCCCAGCCCCGCAATAGCCTTGCCTGCCCTGCTAGTTACGTCACCCCTGCACTAACCTTGCCTGCTCCCTTACCTCTTTTGTATTCACAGTTCCTGCTCTCTCGTGCCCCCCCCTTCTTTGCACTCAGCCACTCTGTCAGACCCCCTGGGTGATAGTCAACAGCAGCGGCCGCACTGGCTATGGGATCATCTGCATCATCAATATTGATGCATGCATGCAGATCATGATCCCATTAGCCAGTGCCGCCGCCGTTGGCCCGGCTGCTTACATTTGCCTTGCGGGCCGCGGCTTGCTCGCATTTGCCTCGCAGGCTGTGGCCTGCTGCTGACTGAGTCGGACTCGGGCGCTCGTGCTCTGGCCAGGCCCAGGCACGGATCAGGCAGGGCGGCCACCACGAGGCGAGCGGCCGTTGGGGCAGTGGCACACACTGCTGCGCCTGCAATGCATGCAGCATTGCATTGCACGGTGATGCCACACGACACCCACGACACCGGCGGCCGGGCCGGGTCAAAGTTGGGGGGAAGGGAGGAGTGCATGCGGGGGTCTCTGAACTCGCAGACATATGGATGGCATGGCGCACGGCCCGCCGCCGTGGAACTGAGCATCATCATCATGTACACATACATTTCACGGCGGCGGGCGGAGACGCGCACTGGACAGTCAACAAGTTACAACAGTCAACTTTCACTTACTGTTATACCGCCGGCGGTGCTGCGTTGTTCAGCAAGCACGGCCTGGCTGCCTGTGCCTGGCGGCCTGCCCCCGAGGAACTCAACTTACTAGGCACAGAACACACGAGTTTCAAGTACCTCCCACGCCTTAACAAGTGTGCTCACTGCTCCTGCCTCTGCTCAACAACAGACCCACGTGACACCCCCACCCCCACACACTCACCTCATCATATCACGGGGAAGCCTGGAGTGGAGACAACAAGTTAACAACACAGCCAATGAAAACTGTGCATTCTGTGTTACTATGCAGAATGTATCAGATACTACATAATAACAACAGAATGTTGGTTTTCATTGGCTGTTTGTTGTTGTTGTACTCTGTAGGCCCAGCCAGCTAGGAGCCAGCCATGTCTCTGCAAGGAGGGCAGCAGCCCGGCAGCAGAATGATTTATGATGAGACATGAAACTGTTTAAGTGTGAACAAACAAAGGAATTACACGTGCGCCAACCGCACAATGATGTTCCGGTCCCCAAAAAAGAGTGTTGGTGTTGGGAACAGGCAACCACCCCCACAAATTAAGCACTGGACACGTGCTTCAGCCTTGTTGGACCTCGTCAGTGAGTTCGAGCTGTGCCTCTCTAAGCACAGTGAGCAAGCGGACCATGTCTTGATTAACCTGGGTAATTTAGGGTGAAACCCCAAGTTCCTAAAAATACTCAAAAAGGTCTGGGAGCCCCTCTACCAAGAAAGAACACAGACAAATAGCCCTATCTATAGGACGTACCCACTGGGGGGGTCTACAGCCATGTTACCTTTCACAGAGGAGAAATAGCCATTTGCATATCCATAATATATGTTATGCTGGAGGCAGGAGTTTCTCAGTTCAAAATGCAGAACTTGCACTAAACTCCCTAATTCTGTTGGATCTGAGTCTAATCCAGAACCTTTAGGAAACGCCTAAACGCATTTATTTCCTCTGCACCGTCCCCACTGACAATGTGAAATCATAAACCGTATATGTTTATTTCATTTTCGTACAGTGCTCTTATGCCTAAGGATTTTTTGAGCGCTATATGAGCAATATGATATGATAAGGCATTTATAACGCGCCTATACACAAGTGTAGCTAAACATACTTTAGGACTAAATGAGTGGCGTGTGTGTGTTCCTGATATGGAGTATTATTCATTTTCTCTTAACATTTAGTGTGAAGTAAATTCAATTCATGGCTTGACAGGAGTTACCAAATGTACACATGTACAAAAGTGGAACGTGGAAGACAGCCGGAAGCATTTTGGAATTGCACTTTCCAAGAACTCCCTGTAAAGGAGCATTTCAATATTGCGAAGTGTAATCGAATTAAGCGTGCAGGGGGCTCCGGTTGCTGTTGCGCTGCTGCACTTGGCAGTCGATTGAACGCTTGGAGGAGCCCTGGTAAACAAAATGGTGTTTTCTCACATAATGTAACACTGCCTCGTGTTTCCGACGCTCCCAACAAATGACAAATGGAAAAATCCGAAGCGCCAGCAGACGTCAAAGGCTAATGCGTGTAGCGGATTCGCACTCGCGTGACGCCAATGTACTGCCATGTTGGCTGGTGAAATATTTTTTTAGCAGCTATTGCAACTTTGCTATAATGTTATTGTCAGAAACAGTTAGAGGAGTTTTATATCACCCGCAGGCTTTTCATGCTGAGGCCCTAATTACTATTCTGGGCATACAGTAGCCTTTTGTGCTTCGAATTGCGAAGCCGCTGACTTGTCGTTTGAATTTTGGAGTCGCTGCATTTCTGTCCTTAAGTCCAGTCAAGTGTTGGCAGGCCGAAAACCTTGGAAATGTACTCCTCAGCTCTCAGAAATACAAAAGGGGAAAATTAAATGAATGAGAACAAAGGAACACTCTTACAGATCTGTAGAATGAACAGCATTCCAAAAACTGAATGGGCTATCGAATATAGAACATAATTCAAGAGTCTGATTGGCTAATCACCCGAGTAATAATATATCGGTCTTCAAATCGTATTGTAGCTAGACTACAGTGTGCCCTATAATATGAGTAGGGCGATAAATGCTAACATGTGTGCTAAATTAATTAGCAAATATGTTCCCACGCGACCAGTAAGGCAAATGTAGTTAAGCCACTGAATGGGAAAAGGTGCAGTGAAACAGCCGAGTCACAGCATTGTGTTTGCATGGTATTTCCTTGATCAAGATACAGCGGGAAACGCAATGCAACATCACACACAAACAACAACCAAACATTAGCCCTAAGGAAATCACTCAACAGAATGCTAAGAACTAACTGAAAGATAGCCATTGTAGGAGGAAACTAATGACTGAATACACAGGCTGACCAAGACAGATGCACTAGGACGCCTGATCAACAGCACTCTGAACCCGAATCATTCAAAGCATCAACTGACCAGTGGCACATTAGATAACAAGAGAAAAGATAGTACTAATCCAGTTCCCCACACGTAGGAAAGGTTCAATACAATACTCACTATGATACAGTTCGATCCGCGCAGAACCACCACAGCAATAGGGCCCACAAGTAACCAGCAACACCCCCACCCACAGAGATACAGCTCAAAGGGAACCAGAAATACCAGAATCAGGATACAGACCCCACTAACCCAACCCTCAATTTTCTGCACACTGTACTCACACAAAACTCACACAACCATTTCTCTCCCAGCAATCCGCACGCACTTTACCACACTGCATCAACAACACATAAACAGCACCTACAGAACACAAGGTCTCGCCCGATCCGATACTTGCACCAAGTCCCAGGCACCCGGTGCACACCGAGCTGAAGCTGACAACAGCGCACCACCTCTCCCACTCTCCTACACCCCTCCTCTCGACTAACCATACCCACCCTCCTTCCTGTTTACAGAACCACAGACCCGCCAGAGCGCCTGGGGACAAATTCTGTTGGTGACGGTGCACGATATAAGTACCTTTAACATAACATAACATAACATACCATCCCAGTGGACTACGTAGTTGTGAGCATTGAGGCACAATCAGTTGCTTCATGAAGATTTATGAGGCAGCTTTAGCATGTGTGGTTTATTACACACAATAGTACAGAACACTGCAAATAGTGCTTAATTTGTAAGAGTGTTTGTCGGACCCAAGCTGCAGAATTTTGTTAGAGTATCGGTACTTATTGTCCCAGACACAGTTCGATTATAATGTGGGGTTTTGGAAACATCAGTTGCAATCACACAAAAATCAACAAGACGGTCCGTGTGGCACGTGCTTTAGCATCCCAGGACAAATCATTGTTATTCATGAGCTTGATGAGCATAAGCGGCACTGCTGTGCTAGTTATAAGAATGAGCTAGGTGACATCACTGGGTCGTCTTGCTGGCCCTGAGGGCACACTCTTGCAGTCAGCCGGTATAACACTGGAGCCACTCCCCTACTTTAATAGCCGACCAAGGCATGTGGTGGGACCAGCATCCTGGTACCAGGTGCAGCCAACTAGATGTGCAGGCAGGTACACACATGCATATGCACCACTGCCAGAAGTATGGCTGGCACATGGCATGCACGGATCTTTCGCTGTCACACTATGGACTCAGCCTGCTGACTTGGCAAACCTGCAAGTGTCCCTGTGACAAATTGACTTCTGCCCTGCAGGAGTACAAGGATGATAGAGGCTAATGCGCCCATTCAGCCCTCATACTTCTACAAACCAAGAGCTGACACAATCATAAAGGTAAAACAGGCACAGTTAAGAGATATGACTCCTTCGCCTTTTGTGTTAACGTGGGACGAGGGAAGGCTATGCTCTTAAGAGGGGTGTGACTGTGGTTCAGTAGCAACCCGAAAAGTAAAATATAATAGTCCAAAATAATGGAATGTCCAATCAAAGTTCTATAAAAATATACTTGAATCAAACACACCATGTAACAAACTAGAAAACACTGCAAAACCCCACCTCTGTAGAAAGAACACCGAATATGCAAAGATAGAAAAGATGCAGCACTCTGGGTAATGAAACTGTGGGAGAAAAGGCTATTAAAAGTCCACAATGTTCAAAAGGATATTTCTTAGGGTTGTAAAAGGGATTAAAATGACCTATCCAGTCTCTAGGGCCCAAAGATGGACCAGGGGGGCAGATATTAGTCAATTATACCTTTGCAAAGGTATTCGCGGTGCCACTGCATTGAAACAGGCTTCTCGGCGTTGATTGCAGGTTCGTCTCTGGTCGAGGATGTGGCAGTGGCGATTGTCTAGCTGCAAGCTGGCATCGAGTCATGGTCGAACAGAAGGTAGCTCTGGTCTTGAAACATCTACTCAAGCTGTGTGCCTCGGGCGGTCACCAGGTTTGGTTCGGTGGTCGAGCTGGTAGCAGGATGCATAGGCTCAGAGGTTGCTGTTCGGGAGACACCACGGTCGGGTTGATTGACTTACAGGAAAGATGATGAATAAATTGGTGCTTCCAACAGTGACCTATAAAATGCAAGCCAGCAGTACTTCTTTGTTTCGAATGGAGGCAATTGCGTGTTTCAGCAGGCACGATGCAGTGGTGATCGGAGTCAAGCAGCAAACAGAGGTTCAGAGAACGATCAATGCCAAAGGTGCTTTGAAGGGTCCTGGAGGTTCGCTCAGCATCAAACATGCTCCAATCAGGAGCTGTGAGTCCCACTCCAGGGTGGCAAGGGCCAAGGTTATTCCTTTTTTCTGGCTCCCAAACACAGGGGAGGCTGGCACGCACCTTCAGGCATCCTGCAACATTTTGAGATTCTTTGCAACATGGTGGCTATCAGAGATGAAGGTCTTGGTACAGCAGCAGAGTTTACCCCCAATGGTCACGGGGATGGTTCGGGGACAGAGCTTGCCTTGGAACACCTGCCTTCATCTCACAACTAGAGGACGTTAGAAAGGACTGCTCTCTCAGGGGAGGTGTAGCAAAATCTTCTTCCAGGATTGGATTAAAGAGATGATTCAAATAAGTGGTGGGAGACCCTTCTTTTAAAGATAGAAGTCCACTAGTGATTGGACAAAAAATATCCTGCTAAAGAGTCCAATTGTTAAGGATTTTAAAGATGCGGCACACTCCAGACCAGAACTCTTTCTACTGGCCAGGGATGCAGCGCACAATTAAAATGCTTTTAAGTTTATTATATTCAGATAAAATTTTTGAGAAGGCAGCCAACCCGTCTCACACACCCCTACACCCAGTGTCGCAATGGACCATTAACCAGGTCGGTGTGCAATAATGAAATATTTTATTTATTTTTAATTATGAATAAAATATTTCATTATTACACACAGGATACAGTACAATCCAGAACATATTTTGTTTACAATAGATGTGAGAAGTCTTTACACTTCGATACCTCACAATTTGGGCACTGAAGCGGATGAATGGTTGCTACTTAAAGAAGAGGACGTCATGGCAGAAAAATGATTAATTCTGGCATTGCTTCAATTTATAGCAGAAAACCCCTATTTCAAGTATAAAGACCAGCTTTTCCTACAGGTGACTGGAACGTCCATGGGTGCCACTATGGCAGCTGCCTATGTGAATACCTGCATGCATACATTTGAGACAGAACATGTGTTAATGCATCTAGTATGGCAACAATATATGGGACTTTCGATCCAGTACGTCGATGATATTTTTGGCATATGGACCGGCACAGAGAATGAACATATGGATTTCTTTATGTATCTCAACACAGTAGACCAACAAATTCAAATTACCCATGAACATTCTAAGGAGACCATCCATTTCATGGATGTGAAGATCACAGTAACAGAGAATGGATATAAAACTAATAACTATCGGAAAGAGACTGATAGGAACAATCTCCTAGATATGCTTAGTTTTCATCAGCCAAGTCTGATAAAAAAATGTACCGTATAGACAAATGTTGCGGGTCAGACGCATTGTCAGTGATCCAGAAGATTATGCACAGAAACTGACAGAGATGGGGAACAAATTCATCAATCGTGGATACAAGACAGAGGAAGTCAAGATGGCTGCCACACGAATAGAAGGCCAGAGAAGGGAGGACTTGATGATCATCAAGGAGAAAGTAAAAGAGGAGCCTCTGTTAACGTTTGTCTCCAAGTACACTGCGCAAATCAGTAGAATTAAGAATGTAATCAAGAAAAACCGGCGGACATTAACATGTGATCAACTAGTGGAACATCTCTTTAGAGAACTCCCCACATTTGCATATCAGAGGAGTAAGACCTTTAGGGATAGATTGGTTAAAACAAGATTGACCAAGCAAGGAACAGCTACATTACGTAAAGGAACATTCCCGTGTTTACATTGCAGCAACAGCAGATATGTACAGAAAGGAGAAACTATTGATCATCCACATAGTGGAGAAAAGATCAAATTAAGAGACCAAGCGGCATGTGACACACAGAGTATCATATATTCCATTTAGTGCCCATGCGGCTTGTATATTATTGGCCAATCGAAGCGGATGGCAAAACTCAGATGGAACGAGCATAGATCTTGTATAAGGAACCAAAATGTGAATTCAGCGGTGGCCAGACATTGGCAGGAGAAACAACACAAATTGTGGCAGATACATTTCCAGATATTAGAGGTAGTCTCCAGGAATGATCCGCATGAAAACATACAGGAGAGGTTTGACCAGCGTGAATCATTTTGGATTGATCGATTAGGGACTTGACACCTAGGGGACTTAATGAGGAGTTGATTTCTTTATGTTTTCTGTGAAGTGGTTCTGAACTGATAGGACTGAGGGCTACAAGTATGTAGCTGAGGTATAGTGTTACACAGGTGACATTGCCAACACAAGTTTTGTTTAAAACATGCAGAAAAAGTTTGAATCAACAAGAATCTGAATGGATCAGCTGTGAATACTGACACCTAAGGGGTTATTATATCTGAGAAATGTATTTGATGTCTATGAACTGATGGGCTGTTTTTGTGAAGTGGTTTTGATGTTCATGAACTGAAGGGACTGATAGATACAAATATGTAACAGATGTACAGTGAAGCACAGGGACATTGCCAAACATTAGTTCTGTTGAAAACATGCAGAGAAGATTTGAATTAGCAATTTTTTATTACTAAACTAAACACCTGGAATGCTGGAGTTCGACATACTGTATTACGTGATGACATATGGGCTCATGTGAGCGTCTCACGACCTGGAGATTCATTAATGTGTACAGTTGTTCAATGCTGTAGAAAAGTATAATGGCAATAATATATTTGAGCATTTCATGATCCGTGCAATCTATATGATTTCATTCCCTTCTCACAGTCCAGAATTAATAGCAATCAAGGTTGGGGGTCTGGGTCCATTACAAACTGAGAGAGATGAGTCTTGCGCATGCAATTTCCTAGAGGTTAGGAACAAGTCAACAGAGAATGTGCTTGCTTAGAGTGTTAGGCAATTCGACCACTCTTCGTGGGAGTGTGTCTCCTCAAAGCTAATAGTGATGGTAGTGCAGATAGAGCGAGTTTATACTCGTGTTGGAGAGTCTCTGAAGGTCAGTAATGAGTTAACTTTCACTTTGACTGCAGGCATTGCAGTCACGTAACCTGGTGGTTGTCATGGATATGCAATAAATATTGAAGGAGACCAGATCCCGTGCTCCCGTTTCCATGGGAGGGTGGGACGCGAGGCGCCATCATGACAGCACATTTGCTGACGCGACGCCTCGCATGGTCTCCAAGCAACAATTTACACATTCCGTCACGATGCGCGCACTCGCAGGTAGCATCGGCGGCGGTGAAAAAGCACAAGCCGTCCTTGGTAGGTACCATGGAACAGTGGAGTATCGGTTACTGACACACGAGAAATTTAAAGTTTAACGCAGATACGTTTCATGAACTTAATCCCACAGCCTACGGAACAATTCTTATGAGACTAAAAAGTTGAACTAAGGTAATGTAGCAAGGGAAGCTGTTGGTAATGTAGATGGTATAGATACTAACAGACACGCATTATGTGTATATTTTTGATTTACAGCGCAGAGGCTTAGATTAAGGTTGGATCATTGGTAATTGCATATTGGTATTATGAAATGAATATTGGTAGTTTGAAATTAATAGCTCTAACACAGAGAAACTGATGAGAGACTAATGACAACTATGGTGGCATTTCCTTTCTTTTCTCTTTCTTTTTCTCAGATATTATGAAACAACATGGCTGAAATTGGTATGTACAACAGTATTGTAATGTTGAATTATTTGATTTGTGTATTGGACAAATGTGCCTTTGGTGTAAATATAGCCCTGAAGATGGAGTGACCCTCCGAAATGCACTGGCTTAAGAGCCACAGTTTCTGATTTAGGAAACTGTTCTGCCTTAAACAGCCGATTTCTACATGGGCTTGAAACAGTTAGATTAAAATGGCTTTTAAGAAACTTGGCTTACAAAAACGTGTATGAATCTTACTTTAAGTCAAAACAGTGGATTAGAAAATTACCGCGTTAACTGAAAGGAATAAGAACACTGTGATGAAGAACATTAAGAACTATTAGCTAATTTGTCTGAGCATTGTGAGAGCATGGGCATTACCGGGTTGTTACACCTAGTTTTTGTGTTTTGTAATATCATTTGCTTCACACTTATATTCATTCATAACAATTTACAGCTTGCTTGGTATTCAAAACCCCTCACTCTGGGTTACACGACCAATTGTCACTTGTTTCAATTCGCTCGGCATTATCATATGCTCATTGACAGCCCCAGGAGCGCCCCATGTCTGATTGTTCTCTTTATTCCACACACCGGTATGCAGCTGCTCCTCTGGGTGTTCTCTCTCTTATTTCTAGCTACCTGTCGCTCTGCGTACACTTCTCGGGAGACCAGTGAGCAGCGCTCGCCTTCTTCGAACCTCGTTGCTTTCTGTTGGTAGATCCGCCTCTCCCTCGCGGATGCTACCCACGGCCTGTATTGCTTGGGAGCTTTCAGTGCCCCACAGCTCTTGCTGTCAGAGATGTTTTTATGGGAGGGCAAAAGGGGCACTTGCCCAGGGCCCCCATCTTGGAGGGTGCCCTGCAAGGCTGCCTGATCTGAAGAAGTGAGATTCCATTGTTCACCAGTCTTAAATCGCACACATCAGGATATTTTATGGGGTGCTGCTAAGTCTCTAAACCCATTGCCTTTCTGTTTTGACAAGTACATTCTGCCTTGATCAATTCATCATGTATTGCTTTCTGTGATCACTGTGGTTGGTATACATAGTTTGTGGGTTCCAACGGCACAACTCTGTAGCATTCTTTCCTTCCTGTGGGAATTATGTTGATCATGTGCAATAGGCAACAGTGAAATGCATATTGATAAATTAAGTGCCACAATGGTTCAGAGGTTAGCTCAGTGTGTGAAGCACGCTTTGCAGAGACATGTGTTCATAAGAAAAATTAGAATATCACATTTCAGCCAGGCTGGCTGAGCCTTTCCTATGTCTGAAGTTTTTTAACCTGCCTGCATATGTGCTTAGTTTTGCAGAACAGCATCTGCTCTTATCAGCAATGTACCTGCACCAGATAGGGGTTGCTTTAAAAACTAACATATCATCCTTATGGTCAAGGTCTAGAAATTGGTTTGTTCAGATGGAGTGTTGTAAAACCTAGGCAATCGCCTCCAACGATGGCATAAACTGCTAGTCCAAGAGGTGAATAAGTATCCAAATTCAAGACAATGGAACGAAAGCATTCATGCTTGTATCCTGGATTTGCCAGCAGATGATACAGAGATCCTGGTCAAATCATCTAATATAACTTACATTACCGTGCTGTCTTCTATGAGGTTTGCCTTCTTGCATGCTGCTAGTATGTATCGTTTAGCCCACTACTTGATCTTTCTTCTTATGTAGGCCATTTGGGTAGAAGGGCTGGTAAATAGAAGAGAGCAGACCAGATGTTGCAGGCCTAAGGCAAGCATATTTCAAGGTCTGCTTGTTTGACACAAAAAACTGTTTGTATTTTGGTGAAAGTCAAAGGTTTTTATGCATGTTTATAAATTAATATGTCACAAGCCATTGTTTTGGAAGTATTTAAAACTTTAAAATACAAAAGACAAACCCAAATTAAATGTGTTAAATCACATCGATTGGTATTCTGGTACTTATATACTTCCCTTGATGATGGAGAAAACGAAGCTAGAATCATTCCCATTTTGCATAAGACCCTTCCATAATATTTTGTGATTTGTGTACTTTCCAAGTCCGTTTTTATAAAATTAGATTGTTTTAGTTCATGGTAAGAATTGGAAAAGAAAGTGTTCAAATGCAGAAATTGCACAGTTGGCACAAATCCCAGGTTCATCCCTTCACCCCTTAACCAATGTGTGATCTTGGGCATTTCATTGAATCTTATATTGCCTAACCTCTCAATATTGCCAGTTCCTAGACCTTTCAAAATTGGCAGCCCTTCCGAGTGATTTCCTTCTAATGGTATGATCTTCATAAAAGCCTGATTCATTTTTTTAAACCAATCTACTAAAAAGATTTTTCACAAAGTATGAACAAACAGAAATAACAATATGCAAATATGAAACCCAACCCCCCTGTAATAAACATCATCCTCAAAGTTAAAACCCCCCTCCAAAACCTAGTTTGTACAATATAATAAACATTCCAAAACGGAAAGGGGAAGGTAAAAAATCAAATCAAAATCAAAATAAATAAAACCTTTATTCTCATCTTCAGCCAACCAATAAAGAATAAGCACAACACAGAGGCTCACATTACTCAAAAATCAGCAGTAAGAGCTAATATGAATTTGCACAACTATATCATATAATATGAAGTAAAAGAAGAATTTACTTATCTTAGCAGCAAGCTTTTCCAGGAGAGACATGGTTAAGCCAGGTCCAAACCCAGGAATGCCCCACAAATCTTTTGAAATTGCGATTCCTTCTTTTGCATTGAGAATGCCACCCTTTCAATATTGCAAATGTTATACATTTCCTCTAGCCAACTGCTCCATTTCAGAAAATGTGCTGATTTCCAGTTACGTCAAATCTATTTCTTTGCTGCTGAGGGTCCTCTCAACGCCCAGGTGATTTGATGTGTATTCAAATCGTCAAATATGGTGGTTTCCCCCAGGATCAATGTCTCAAAGTCGTATTCCATATTTTCTCTGAACAATCTGTTCATCACACCAGCAATCCCACTCCAGAAGTCTTTCAACTTAAGGCACTCCCAGAACATGTGTTCCAACGAGCCACGATCATTACCACATCTCCAACAAGTATCTGAGTCAATTAGGCCATGCTTGAAGAAGCGGACTGGTGTCCAAAATACTTGGTCGAGTATCTCTACTTGACGATCCCGCTCACCTATGTCCTTTTGATGTTACCACAAAGATCGGTCCATCTTTCGATAGTCATTTCATCTTTCAGACTTGCTGACCAGGCCACCAAGATGTTCGTATTCACTTCAGAGAACCCACATAATAGATTGTACATCCTGGAAGCCATATGGTCACTACTGCTTATCCTCCTGATGTTGGTCAATAAATCGGATATGACTAATGATGGCCAGTTCCCGGCTCTTCTCAACCTCCTATATTCACCATATGAGCAGTC
This sequence comes from Ambystoma mexicanum, assembly GCF_040938575.1. Lineage (NCBI taxonomy): Eukaryota > Metazoa > Chordata > Amphibia > Caudata > Ambystomatidae > Ambystoma > Ambystoma mexicanum. Next base: position 1,035,095,895 of record NC_090933.1, on the reverse strand, counting down.
ATACAAGTTGTATTCAATTTTTAATTCTCCGAAAGTTTTCCATCTCAGCCCCTCAAATAAATCTCCAATTCTCTTGACAACAGCAGTGAACCAACTACACCAGAATAAAACTTCATTATCTATTTTAATCGATGGGGTCAGCCAAATTGAAGAAGTATCGGTCTTTCTAAGATCCAATTTTGTTGTCAACTCATAAGCCTTCCAGGTGGATCTTAGGAAATCTGTTAAATCAGAACTGACAACACGTATTGCATTGGTAGTGGAGAGAATAGCCCAAAGGTCCTGCCCCAATCGATTTCTGCGGTTGCCCATTCATCATCCTCTCCTGATACGAATGGTAGGAGATGTCGAAGTGAGAAGGCCTGGTGATACCTTTTGAAGTTTGGGATGTTCAAACCTCCTTTGTCAGATTAAAGCTGCAGTTTTCATAGTTATAGTCTAGGAATCTTTTTATTCCATATAAAAGACTGAAGCATGCTGTTCAATCCCTTCCAAACAGACCTCCTTGCCGGGAGAGGAATCATGCTTAAAACATATGTCATTTTTGGCATCAGCATCATCTTTATGGCATTAACTTTGCCTCCTAATGACGGTCTATTTCAGATTTCATTTTTTGAACAACCATGTCCATGTTTAGACTCATTATTTCACTCAAATCCTTAGCAATCCACATGCCTAGGTATTTCATTTTTGATGCACACCATTTGAAACCAAACCTCTTAATTATTGTACTATCCATTGAAATTGTTCAGGGCAGAGCCTCCGACTTGGACCAGTTGATGTTATAGTTTGATAGTAGGCCAAAATCGTCTATTAACTTCATCAGTTCACAGATCGATGTCGTAAGATCCTGCACCACCACCAACAAGTCATCAGCATTTAGCCAAAGCTTTTGAAACACCCCATTGTAATTGATTCCTACAGTTTTATCATCCGATCTTATTGCTTCGGCCAAGGGTTCCAAAGAAATCACTAATAGTAATGGGGACAAAGGACACCCTTGACTTGTCACACGCTGCAACACACATTTCTCAGATATCTGTCCATTAGTATTAATCTCTGCATTGGACCATTATATAATACTTTGACCCAGCTTAGAAATTCTGATCCAAAATTTATTTTCTCCATCGTGTACCATGAGAATTCCAACCTCACCCTATCAAAAGCCTTTTCGGCACCAAGGGACAAGACCACTGATTCTAGTTTTGATTTCTGACACTCTTCCAGGGTGAGCAGCAACCTCTGCATGTTCGTTGCTGAAACTCTTCCTTTAATAAAGCCAGTTTGGTTGGCATGTATTAGCCTTGGAAGGATTTTCTCAAGCTGAATAGCTAAGATCTTAGATAGAACTTTACTATCTGAATTGATTAAACTGATCGGTCTATAGCTTTCAGGATCTAACTCTGAATGATCCGCTTTATGCATAAGGGATACTGTTGCATAACGTAGATATGGTGGTAAAAAAAAACACTTAATCTACTATTTATAAACATATCTCTCATCAGAATCAAAACGCTGTCAGGCATTGATGGTTTGCCAACAGATAGAATTCTGATGGCAAACCATCTGGCCCTGGACATTTCCCCACATTCAGGCTCCATACAGCTTTCTTGATTTCATCTAAAGATACTTCTGAGTGCAAAAATGCTTTCTCTTCCTCTGTCATCTGATTGATTTTCAATGTTTCAAAGAACCTGACGGTAAACCCTGTATCTATAGATGCATTTTCACTGTACAAATTCCTGTAGAATTGTTTGAACACTTTTTTTATTTCATTTGGTTCCCTGGTCACACCACAGACACCTCTAATAGCACATATTGCTCCATTAGATGTTCTTATTCTTGCCCTGTGAGCTAGTAGTCTCCCACATTTGTCTGCCCCTTCATAATACCTACATTTCGATCTGAAGAGAGCAAATTTAGCCTTTTCACTAAGGATCTTGTTTAAAACATATTTTAATCTCATCAACTTCATGTATTTCTACATCACAAAGGACCTCATTAGATCTTTTTCCAAAGTCTTTATTGAGACACTAAGCTGTTTCATCTCCTCATCCTTTTTTCTTTTTTATCCCAGACACCTTCATAGCCACACCACATCACACTTTTAAAAGCTTCCCACACAGTTTCAATCCCAACCTCCCCATTTAAATTGGTTCTAATGTAATCCTCTGCCTCATCAACAAAGATTTTCTTTAAATTATCTTCTCGCAAAATCGCAGTATTTAACCTCGAAACTTTTGCCTTGATAGACAAGTAGGGTGGTGAGTGATCCAATTTAAGTAGAGCATGATCGGATATAATGATACCCTCTATTTCACAACCCCTGACATTCTGTGTCACTAGACCTGATGTGAACACGTTGCCAATACAAGATTATGCATTATGGACACTCGAATGGAATGTATACTCCCTCCCCGCAGGGTTCTCCAGTCTCCAAACATCCGATAAAGCAAAATCTTTCATCAACAATTGCAAAACCTCTCTGTCCTTTTTCCTGCCATCTATAACCACTTGACTGTTTCTATGCAACAGAGGGTCAACCACCAAGTTATTCAACCTGAATCATGGTTTCACTGGCTATAGGGTTGCTTCCACTTTAATAGTGAGCATATTTATATTGCACACCACAGGCATTTGTTCCTTTGATATCTAATGGCAAAACTATTTAAAAACATCTCCCAGTTCTTTTTTTTTTCTTTATTTTGTTTAGTTTATTACAAACTTTAAAAAAACCAGAAAAGACATTGGGCCTCATTACGAGACCAGCGGTAGCCGTGCCAGAAAAAACAGCAGGCTGCCGTCGGACCGGTAATACCATTCCGCCTCCGTGATTGACGGAATCACCGAGGCATTACAACCCCCGTGACCTGGTAATTCCGGAGGCAGATTTGGACTCCATGGGGATGGGGACCATGGAAACACTGGTTCCGTCTATGACAGAGCCGGTGTTTCCATGTTCGCCTGCAGGCGGGTGGTGTTACTTCCGCCGGGTCAGACCTGGCGGGAGTGACACCTCCCGCCTGCAGGACTCGGAATCAGCCGGTCCGGAAACAACGGTGGTGGCAGATTTACCGCCACCGTTGTTTCCAGACCAGCTGACTCATAATGAGGCCCATTGTCTTATACATCTATTAAAATACATCATCATTTCAAAGTGGTAAACAGAACATTATTTGCATTCAACTGACATGGAGATTACTTAGAGCATAAGACATCTAATCAGTAGTTTAGAGTCTGTAAAAACTCCATATGCAGAAACTGAACCGCTCAAAGTCATATACATTCATCATTTTTAGCATCACTATTAGTTCTCAGACTTCCTGCTATGATGTCTAAGATGTCTTAAAAAGCAGTCACTGTGAATATTATTTTTATTATTTTCACCGACGCGCATAATACTCCACCATTCTTCTGCACCAGATGCTTCAATGATTCTTCAGAGCTATTACAAAAATAACAAGTATGATTTTGCACACAGCTCTCACCTCTTTGGTGCAAATTTTTTTCGTTTCCCGCGCTTTTAACCTAAAGTACCACTTCTAATCTCAGTGTGTCTGGATAAAGACACCTTCCTCGTAGCTTCTAATTTGCATCCTCTATCCATGCTACGGTACGTGTAGCTTTCACCTTCCTTCCAATTGGTCTCCTCTATCCATGCATGAGCACTTTTTGCATTCTGTGAGGCAGCTAATGTGAGTATTCTGACTGTTATGGGTTACATGTACCTTTTACATACGGTCCTGTATTAATACTACAGGCTGCATACCTTCCTGGATTTTATTGATAAAAAAAATATCCTGTATGTACTAGAACAGTAACCTCTTCATAGACTGCTAATGTTGGTCTTCAAATGCTGCTTGTTTATCATTCTGATTAGAGCAAGAATGAAGAGAGTAGGGGGATTTAAAGGTAGTAAACATGCTTATTATTCTGCGAGACAGGTGTGAGTGCGACGGCTGGGGGGCAAGGGGCGGCGGCACAACCAGTCTTCTTGATGCCTTAATTCCTTTGGTTTGGTGGAGGGGGGCCCCAAAGATGTCCGTGCCCAGGGCCCCGTGGCCCTGCTTGCTGTGGGTACAAGGCAAAGGGGGCTGCAGGTCTCTCGACCCTCTCACAGCCCACTCTGGCCCCTGCGTCACTTTCTTCTTTTTGCAGCACCCAGCGTCCTTCCCGCCAGCCCCTCTCCAGCCTGCTCTACCATCAGCCAGGTCCTGTCCTCCAGGCAGCCTTCTCCCAGGCAGCTCTCTCCCAGGCAGGTCTCTCCTCCTCTGCTGACGGCCCCACCTTTTATGCACCTGTGACCTGATAACTGGTTGCAGGTGCAAGTCCTTAATTGCCTGACCATAATTACTCCTATTTGCTGGACATGCCTAACTCTTGTAATGGTACTCTACTGCAGTCCTGTTCCTTGTCTCAGTACCAGAGTGGTGTGAAAGCATGGGAGTGTATACAACTCCTAGTTGCCTCTTCCTCGTCCCAGTACCAAAGTGGTGTAAATGATGCCTAAGGGCTTTGGTGCTTAATAAATAAATAGAAATAGAAATAGAAATAGACATAGAATGAGTGGAAATAAACAGAAATTCCTGGCAATAACCTATGAATGCAGGGGAAGCAGAGGGTTGGATACGATGTCTCACCCAAAGACATCCTCTTCCCACTCTGCAAGGTCCCTCCACCCAGGTGATCCTCCCTCGCTCTCCACCCCCAGGGACAGGATTCAAGAGTGATGGCCTTTCCCTGGCCACCTGAGAAGAGGATCCAGAGAGAGTAGACGTAAGGATGGCCTCTGGTTCCTCACAGCAGAGATCATGGGATCATGTTGGAGGGTATTGGAATAGGAATTGCTGCTCGTTGTGAAGGTGCCATTTCCACAATTCCTTCTGTGTGTTTATGGTGAGGACATTGTACCATGGTTAGAAATTACACATTTGTCATGGTTGCCTGCTTTTTTTTTCACAATTTAAATGTATTTAGTTTTTGTTGGGTTATCTATGCCCCACATACCCTGATCTCATCTCTGGTGACTTCTTATTGGCCATTGGTGTTAATATTGTCATACAATGTTGTTGTTTTTCTAAGGAGAGATCAACTAGTTTGTCATGGCCGCATTGATAAGCACCACATTACTACAGTAGTGATAGTCATCGTCCACGTGGGCACTGTTTTTCCATTCATGCAGCACCTGTTTACTGTGGTGATGTGGTCTGCTAACCACATTGTGCATGCTGTGCACTGCCACGTCTTTTTCGTTTGGATTGTTGTGAGACTTCACCTTCAAGCACATTATCTATTTACCATGGCCATTCCAACACAGGTCCTTGGTGTGATGGGGCGTCTCGTGCCTCGGGCCGCCCTGTACTAACATCAAAGCATACGCACACAATAAGACTCATACACGCACATCTGATCGTTCCAGGGTCCCGGAGGCATCTGCCTCGTGGACCGTCTTTATTCCTTAAGTGCAGGCGCGGCCACAACAAGGCTCGCACATGCGCACATGCATTACGGACGTAACATCCCTTTTTTTCTTTAAACAAAAGAAACAACAAATTACAACTGCAATGCATTTGCATGTTAACCATTAACGTTACCAACATTAACTTTCTGAATAGTTAGTTTCTCATTGACCAAAGACAGTCACCTGTTCAGTCTCCTGAATCTAGAATGTAATCTTTGAGCCGAACAGGTATGGTGCGGCCTTGTCGCGCCGGGTACCGCCGTTCCGCCTGCGATCTGAGTGGTGGGGTCCCGACTGTCGATGTTGGACCCACGGATGGGTCATCTTCTGGAACCTCCGCATCTTCCTCCTGCTGCGTAGGCCTCGTCGGATCAGCGTCTGATGGCCGGCTGTCAAATTTTTTGAAAAAATGCTGATTGCGGGTGATGGTTCCCCATTGCATTCGCTGCAGTAATCATAGATCCTTTGACATGGGTGACGACCCACGGTTGGGGTTCATATGGCAGTGACAGTTTTCCCTCTGGCCTGCGGTTGCGTACCAGTACCGAGTCTCCAACCGATATGTCCTTTTCTCACAGTCCTCTCCTTTCGTTCTCCTTGGCATTGTGGGCTTCTCGTTCCCTTCTCACCCGGTCATTGTCTATGATCCCCTGCTCACGACCTTCCACCTTCAGGAGGAGTCCCCTCAAGCATCTCCCAAACAGAGCCTCGGCCGGAGCCACACCGGTGGATTGATGCAGTGTCGACCTATATTCTCGAAGAAACTCAAATAGGGTCCTCTTTAGTTCCACCCCGCTGTTGGCCGCTATGCGGAATACCTTATTAAGTGTCCTCATGAGCCGTTCGGCCTCTCCATTCACCCTGGGCCACAGTGGCGACACCTTCCGATGTGGTATGCCCCTTTCTCTCAGGTATTGTGCAAATTGGTTCCCAGTGAATGGTGGCCCATTGTCCGAGCAGAAGATTTCAGGGAGGCCATGCGTGGCAAACATCTTTTCCAACGCAAGGATTGTATGATCTGTGGCATGTGAGTCAACTAGTTCCACCTCCGGATACCGCGACCATTGGTCTACCGCCACTAAAAAGTACATGCCCCTCCCAGTTGACCCAAAGTCAGTGTGGACTGTGCCCCACGGCTGCTCGCTCCGTTCCATAGAATTTATCGGGGGTGCTCTTTCTACGGGGCTGGCCGCCTGGCATGACAAACACCCTTTCACATGCAGTTCAACTAGGGCTTCCAGATCTGGGAACCAAACTTTGGTGCGCAGACTCGCCTTCATCTTTGCCACTCCCTGATGTCCGGTGTGAGACAGTTCCATGACTCGGGCTCTTAGCGACCGTGGTACAACTATATGCCGACCTCTTAGTAGCAAACCCTCCTCTGAAGTGGAGAGTTCATCACAGACTTTCCATAGTGCTTGAAGATCCCTCTGGGCTCTGTCCTCCCTCCTTGCATTATTCTGCAGAATACTTCTCCAATCGCCATTCTGAATTGTAGCTCTGATGATTTTGAACACCTCGTCGTCTGCCAACTCTTGTGCCATCTGATTTCTGTCCAACGCCACCGGAATGGCAACTGCCATGACATTTTGTATGAATTCTTTGAACTCTGCCACATCTCCCTGATCACCTTCCCTCCCCATATTGGGATGACAGGATATGTAGTCCGCCGGATTGTTCGTCCCTGGGCGGTACACCAATTTGACCCCGTTTTCAATGAGGGTGAGCATCCACCGTTCTATCCTGGGAGGAGGTTTCGAAGATACATCCGCTATGATTGGAAGAAGCGGTTTGTGATCCGTGATGACAGTTACCGGTTTCCCAAGAATGTACAACCTGAAATGTCTGCAGCCCCATAAGATGGCCAGGGCCTCTCTCTCTAAATGAGAGTAGCGACGTTCAGTCTCCATGAGGGGTTTACTCGCATATGCGATCAGTGCCATTTCGCCTCTCGCATCCTTCTGCATCAGCACAGCTCCTAAACCCACCGGACTTACATCTACCACGTCAGACTCGGCTGCGGGATCAAAATACGCCACTGTGTCCTGATCTGACAAAGCCTTTTTGATCTCATCGAACGCATCTTGTTCTTTGGCACCCCAGGCACAAACAGCGTCATTTTTCGTGAGGGCCCGGAGGGGTTCAGAGAGTGACGCCAACCCCTTGATGAAGCGGCCGCAGTAATTCACCATCCCCAGAAAGCTGCGGACTTCTGTCGGCGATTGGGGGGGTGCAGCCTCGCGGATGTCTCTGACCTTTTCCGGATCCGGGGATACACCGTTGCCATGAAACACAAAGCCAAAAAAAACAATGCGATCTCTGAAGAATTCACATTTCTCCCGGTGTAAGGTGAGTCCAAGATCTTTCAGTCTCTGTAGGGTTGCTTCTAGACGCTTCAAGTGTTCGGCATGTGTAGTGGCAAAGACCAAAATATCGTCACTCATATTTATTACTCCCCTCAGACCCGCCAAAGCACCCCTAATGGCATTCTGAAACACCTCATCTGCTGAGGATATCCCGAAGCTGAGGCGCTTAAACTGGTACAGACCCTTGTGTGTTGTAAAAGTAGTAATGTACCTTGAGTCCGCATGCAACTCCAGCGGGTGATATCCTGCTCTTAAATCCAGTTTCGAGAATATCTTGGCACCCTGCAGTTCATTGATGATATCATCGATAGTGGGGGTCAGGTGGCGTTCTCTCTTGATAGCAGCATTGGGCAACCGCATGTCCACGCAGATGCAAACCTTGCCCGGTTGTTTGGGCTTAGGTGCCACCACAATTGGCGAGACCCACGGAGTCGGCCCTTCCACCCTTTCAATGATATCCATACTGATCAGTGCTTTGAGTTCCTCTTCGACCTGGGACCGAAGATGGAACGGAATTTGTCGGTGTTTCAATGCCGTCGGGCGGATCGTTTCATCTATGTGCAGTCGCACTGGTTGGGCTTTCAGTCGGCCAGTCCCTTGAAACGTTCTCTCAAATCTCTCCAAAAGTGAGTCTATTTCCCCTTGGTAAACTGCACACGCAAAGTGGACCAAATCTAACGCTTCCGAGGCCGCACAACTCAACAGGGACCGCGGGCTCACATCTGTGACAAAAAACCTTGTTTTAATTGTCTTTCCTTCACGAGCTACAGGAGCTACAAACACCCCTTTGATTGGTAGAGGAGTGTCACCCCCGAACGTGAAGATCTTCGCCCTCCATTGGTCCAATGGAGGGGGGCCTGGGAGGGCTTTGTAATGTTCGGTAGCCAGCACACATACCGAGGCACCAGTGTCTATTAGTACCTGCGTAGGGACCCCTTGAATGTTAACAACACACATCGGTTGTCTGCGTTTTCTCGCCCCGGTAGCCAAATTTGAGATGAAGAAGACCTCTTCATCCTCCTCTGCGATGTTGAGTCTTTGGACATCCTGTTCCACTGTAGCGACACTGCGTTGTTTTCTGTATCCACCGCTTAACCTCGCAGGTCCCCACTGTGTGGAAACTGGGGCAGCAGCTCTGCACATTCTGGCATAGTGCCCTGGCGTGTTGCATCTTCCGCAGGTCCTCGATTTGGCTGGACAGTCCTCGGAATGCTGCAAATCGTACCCACAATACTGACAAATGACTGCATTGCCTTGTGGAGATGTAGGTTCCTGCCTCTTCTGGCTCGACCTCGGCTTTGTCTGGGACTGTCTTCCAACAGCAAAAGCTTCCTCGAGCTTGCCTGGGCGCGCAGCAGCGTCCATCTTAGCCCCTCTACTCTCGGCAAGTTCGTATACCCTTCCGCTGTCCAAAATCTGCGCCAACTACATACCTGGCTCTCTCAAAACCTGCCTCCGCAGCTTCCCTGAGCTGCACCCTTGGATCAGTTGGTGGTGGACCATTAACTCAGCATCCGTCCATCTGCACGTGGTGGCTAGCTGTCTCAAACGTGCACATAATTGATCTAATGATTCCTCATCATGCTGCTTTTCTCCACACATGACAAACCTGTCAAAGTCCACGTTGGATAAGGGGATAAAATGATCCCTTAGTGCGGTTTTGACTGCATTGTAGTTTACCACAGGTAAGGTGAGAGACTCATAAATGCGCAATACCTCTGTGCCCGCCGAGTACAACAGCGTCGCCACTTTGGCATCATCATCTGTTTCTCCGATGCGAAGAACATGTCAAGTGTTTTTATCCAGAGGAGCCATCTCGGGCCCAGTTTCGAGGGGGGACCCGAGGTGTCAAATTTTTGCATTGGTTGTAATGAGCCATGCTGCCTTCTCACCACCCTCACCGTTCCAGAGGTCTCTTTGTTGCTGTCCATCATGTTCACAGGCCACACAGGCACCTCAGGCCGTGCTAGAGGCTGCAAACCTGGCTATATCCATGTCCGACATACCTGACTTGGCAAAAGGGGGAGGCAGTCTTCCTTCCTAGGAAGACTGCAGAGTGTCCAAAAATGTAGGGATTGTCTGCCTCAGTGTTTAGACAGCGCAAGAGCACCCTTGCGGGCCGCAGCCGCCTTAAACACCATAAACAAAATGGCCGCCGTCACTCGTGTGAGGATCGTGGTACACGTGAGATGAAATGCCCATAACGACACGTTTATACGTGCCGAGCGTTTCTTTCCCCGTATCCCATCCTCGTCACCAGTGTGATGGGGCGTCTCGTTCCTCGGGCCGCCCTGTATACTAACATCAAAGCATACGCACACAATAAGACTTGTACACGCACGTCTGATCGTTCCAGGGTCCCGGCGGCATCTGCCTTGCGGACCGTCTTTATTCCTTACACGCAGGCGCGGCCACAACGAGGCTCGCACATGCGCACATGCATTACATCTGGCTGTTCTACTTCCCTTTACTCCTATCTGCTTGGTGCACTACCTCTCACCAGTCCTGCAATCTCTGGGTTGCATGCTACAAGGTTTAAAATATGTTACTGCCTTTTTCTTCCTAGTCTGAACTATTGACTAGTTGCTGGAAGACTGCCGGATTTGGTGCAACCAGCTCATTCATTGGCATAGTGGGGGCCCCACAGCGCCCATGGTGCAGGTGGCGTCCACCACCTCATGTCTGGGGGAGCCTGCCTCATCCCCCACTTTCACTTTAGAAATAAATAATGTATTTCTTAAGTCAGGGCTAGGGCTGGGCTGTGGCTGAGCTGTAGAGGCAGATGGCTGGCACCGTGAGATGGGGGCACACTGTCTCTGACTCCCCTGCGCATGTCAGGAACCATGAAGCACTCACTGCTTCCTGTTTCCAGCATGGGAACCAGAAGCCTGAAGTGAAGTGGACAGAGCATTAAGTCTGGTCTGGAGCTGGGCGGGAAACAGGTAAGATGCTTTCTCTTTGAAATTTGTGGCGCTGTGTGTTTATTATGTGTTTATGTTTGTAATTAATGCATGCATGTATTGTATTTATACATACATGCAAGGAGGTATCAGTCTGTGTAAATGACGTATGAGCTATAGTTCAGTGTGAATGGTGTGTGTGTGTGTGTTTTGAGAGTAGCTTGTAAATGTGAATGCAGTGTTTGTGAATGTTCTGGGTGCGCGTGTGTATGGCTGTGAGAGAAGCTGTATGGGTGAGTGACTGATGGGTGAATGAATGGGTCTGAATGTAACTGGTGCCAGAGCTGGAAATGAATAAGATATGCTGACAACTCCATCCCCCATCCTCGCTGGGAGAGGGGGATATCAGAGTGGTGTGGTAGGGACTGGGGAGGCAGAGCTAGGTGTAGAAAAATGTGGGATTCCCTGAATGTAGATGCTTGTTGCTAGCATGTTACCTAAGTGCCTTTTAGGAATGTAAGCACCACCATTGATTTGAAGAACATGTCTTTGAAAGTAATTCTAGTATGCAATCCTTCTGTGCTAACCCTAATAGTCAAATGTCTGCAAAGTACAAGCATATATATATATATATATATATATATATATATATATATATATATATATATATATATATATATATATATATATATATATATATATATATATATATATATATATATATATACACACACACACACACACCCCTTTGGATCATTTCACCATCTGGGGTTGGCTGTTCTGCTGAGGGCAACTTTTCAATGCAGCTTATAGTTCAATTGTATACCACATGTATCGTTAAGTCTCCCAGACTATGCAAGCAAACAGTGCACAGAATAACAGGACAAATTGTAATCACAGGCAGGCAGCTTTCTCAGGTTGGGGGGTTCAGACCTCCACAGAGCGGTCCTCTGACAAGACATTTTTGTCAGAGCACACCTTAGTCTAGTTCTGGACCAATTCCTCCTCCGAGTTTGTGTCTGTGCTAGGCTGGGGCCCTGGAGCACCTTACTGGAGAATTGACATTTTCTTTACGTGACATGGAATGTTTTACTGTCATTTTCTGTGCAAATCTATTGGAGATGGTGCAGAGGATTTCAATGGGGCAGGCAGTCTGCACATTCTTTTACTGTGGTACAGCATTTTACTTGCATTAAGGGCAAGGCCTAGCAGGCATTATGTATGTTTTTACATTGGGGTTGGGGGACATTTAGGGAGACAACCAGGAAATGTTTCCTTTCTGTGGCATTGCATTTTTTTACTAGTGTTAAAGGTAACGTAAGCATGAGTGTATTTACATGGAGGGAGAGGCATGTGTACAGGCAGCAAGGAGACGTTTCTTACTGTGGTATTTCATTTTTTACTGCTGTTAAGGGCAAAGAAAACATGCAGAGTGTTCTTACATGGTGGGATGGGAGCACTTGTGCAGCCATGCAGACATATTTTTTTCCTGTGGCATGGGTTTTTACTGGTAATAAGGTCAAAGCTAACAGGAGTATGTTCTTTCATGTGGATACTAGCATATGTTGGCAGACCCAGAATGTACATGTTCTCTTATGGTATACTTACTGAGCCATTAGTGACCACGGGCAGAGGTGGATTGGTGTATTTGGGTGCTAGGGGCCAGTCACCGCCCTCTTGTTTCTATGTTAGGTGAAGGACTCAAGGTTCCTTTTCATATAGGGCAATGCACTGTGCCCCTCAGCAGCATGATCATCGTGAAAATTGTGCACGCATGGTGATCCAGACCGGAACGTGCTTTGCGGTCATCAAGGTCTTAAAAGGGGAGGCACATTGTGTGCTCGCCACTGAGCTCACCTGAATGTTATCAAATTTTACAGGCTCACTTGGAAAAACAACAAAAAAACTTTTAAAAAACTCTCATGCATGCTTTGCAGCCTTCAGGTTTATAATATTAGGAGGAAAGACATTGGTTAATTTGCACAACAAAGGGCCTGCTCTCTTCTGAAATGTGTTTATGCCCTCCATGACCGTGGTTGGTTGTTTGCATCAAAAATGCTGCAATTTCACAGTGTGCTTTATTAGCAGGTCTCCGAACAAAAGTCGCAGTAATAGACTGTGTGGTGGGGGGTTGCTTATATTTTCGTTGTTGGTGGCATTTTATGGTACACAAATTGACCCGAAAATACAAATGTAGCTCAGAATTATAAGCGAAAGAAGGCAATCGTTTAAAGACATAGGTTTAAAGCATTGTCCATACCAAACCATATTTATAGTCCACAGGTTTTTAATGCAGATGGTGTGCTGCTGGTGCTGTACTGTTGTATCGCTTGCTAATGTGGAGTGCTTCTGTTGTGGTTGTTGATCAAGCCAAGACTCACATCTGTGTTGACAAGAATTGGCAATTGCAATAGTTTTGGTGTTTACTGATTTTCTTTCATTTTGCATCTATTGGCATCAGGGTGCAAGGCGGAGAGTGCAAAGTTTCAAAGGTTGATGGGATAAGGGGTGCAGGTGTGCAACAGAATGAGAAGGGGAATAGAGCAAGGGCAAAGTCTACTCCATTCAAGAACATCGATTGGACCACTAACTCAGGCTAGCTTTAGTCCAATCACCTGGGGACCTTTGCCTTTAAAAGAAAGGGTCTCCCACTCCTTCTTTAGATTCTCTCATATCCTCTCAAGACACAAAGATTCACCTGAGAAGAACTCAATGGACTTTCCGTTAGGAAGATTGTGCTTTCCAAAGCCCTAAGACTGAGTTGAAGGAGATGGCAATGGCAGAAGGAAGGTCTGTCCCCTACCCACTCCCAGGGCACATTAGGAGTGACCTTTGTGGTGGACCGGGACCTACCACTCTGTGCCAGAATCTCCTGAAGCTGGAAGAGCAGACCCTGAACGGAACCATTCTGTCCTCAAGTCCCCCTGAGTGGGCTTCACAGCAGCTGAAGTGCCAGACCAGCCCAAGCTCCCTGTTCTACTGAAACGGTCGCTTCCTGTTTATTGCACCATGAACGAGAGGGAAGGGGCAAGCGCTGTGTAGAGGAGGTCCCAGATATGGCCTGCACCCCTGCCCCCCATTGCGAGTTGCCAGTAAAATACTTGCCACGGTATGTGACGTATGAGGAGTAACTGAACCAACAGAGAGCCGCATTGGGCCTCTGCCCGGTGTACATTAAAAGATCAGTACCTGTTGAAATGCCAATTAGCAGACAGCCCTGGGCAGCACGGTACCCAATCAGACAACCATACCAGCCGCTGATGCGAAACGATGAGTATTTACAGATGTCCATGAGGAGACACAAAGAGCCCTGATGGAAGGCAAACAATGATGAGAAGAGGGCCTGGACAGACTAACGCATGAGAAAAGGCAACACGTGAACGTGTGTATCCACGAAAACAGGTGCAAGAGACACGTGGACAACACAATGTTAAAACGTAAGAAACGTCATAGCAAAAGAACGAAGATAAAAGAACCGAACCTGTTAAACGTGTGTAAATAGGCTTGAAACGCAAGATGCTAAGAAATCGATACTGCTTGCAATGCTTAGTAGAAGACTAACCATATATCTACCTCAAGAAGGCACAATGTACATGTGCGACTCCATTTTGTAAAAGCAGAAGTACGCCCAGGCGGCCAAGGCCTAACTGGTCAGGTTTCATATCCAAGCCCAAGCCAGGGAAAGAGCGGAATCGAAACTCAACAAAGGATGGCTCAGGCCTGGGAAATCGAGGTCAACCCAAAAGATGGAGGCGAGCTTCAGCTAAGGAGAATCGAAACTTCAGAGCATACCAGCCTGCCCTGTGAAGGCCAAGATAAGGAGGCCCGGGCAGGTGGTGGAGCTACATGGAGAATTAAATACACGAAAAGCTGGAAACTGAAGCAGATTTACAGTGAAGCAACAAGTGACCAGCAAGGCGCGAAGATGTACCACCGTCTGATGTCACCCAGATCCAAGGGGTGCCATAACGTTTCCTGATAAGAGACTACAGTTTCGAGGCTTTCCTTAGCCAACTAATTGACACATCACCCTAAAACCACTGATTGATGGAAGGGAGGCAGGGTGAATCTTGGGACACTAGGCACCTGGGTGTCCATCCTGCTAATTAAAGTGGAGATTTATGCTTAGGGGTGTAACTTGCCCAATCACAATGGACCATGTAATTTAGGGTCCTATAGACACTGTAACCAATAGGACGTTGTACTTATAGTGACGTCCATCACGTGTGATGTAGAGGGATGGGCATAGATGCCCACCAGATAAGAGTTAACCAATCCACATGCTCTATTGTCATATACAGATATAACACCTATACCTAAGTTACCTTTCCCAACCAATTATATTGCATGATGATTTTTTGTAGAATTAGACGTCAATGATGACGAGTTTAGCCTGTAAAAACGGCTGTTCGACTGAAGTTCGAGGAAGTTGGAGCGAGACAGATGTTTGCAATGCTGCTGATTTCCATATGCTGATGTATGTATCATTAAACGGACTTCCCTTTGCCAACTTATGTCTTGATTTTTTAGATGTGCTGGAGTATGTGAATCCTGCACCCTGTCCTCACACAGTGCAGCTATCCAGTATTACAAGTTTGCGGGGGTTGAGTACTGACCAATGGGCCCATCAGTAATTTCCTCTCCTCCTGAACACTTGGTAGCGTGAGGATGGTTTTCGGCCATCGATTATTGATAATTGATTAATATAGTTATAAAACACCCTTAAACCCACGGCACGAAGTAACTCTGGGCCTTCGGTTACATCACGAGTCCTTTCGCCATTCCGGCTGTGTAGGCCAGAAGCTCCCCGTGGACAATGATAGAGAAAAACATTTCAAAAAATCTGCAGTGGGTCTGAAGGAACCCGCCTTTCCAAGCATAACCCTTCTCATTCCCACGGGCAGCGGATTGGACAAAACCGTTAAAAGCGGGAAGAGGAAGGGGCGGTGATCCTGAAGTTCCAGAGAGGAAAAGAGGCGATCAGTGAGTGAAACAACAAAACTTGTTACCTTGGCAAATGTCTCATAGGCATTAGAGCAAGTAGGGGAAAGGTAACGGAGAGTGGCGGAGAACAGAGGTAGAGTAGACGGTATATATTTAAAAGGTTAATGACTCGAATATCAATAGATAAACATATATAAAGAGGAATACCAGGGGGGCACCTAAGCTAAAACATAAAAGAATGCCAGGGGGGCACCTGAGCTAAAATGTAAGAGAATACCAGGGGGGCACCTGAGCTAAAACGTAAAAGAAAACTGGGGGGGACACCCAAGAGAAAAACAAGATTTCGCCTTGTTCCTGCGCTTTAAAGAGTGGTCAGAAGGAACGTGAACCCAGAGTCCACACAGGGGGGACAGTTTAGGCTACGATTACGTTTAAAGACGGAATTAACGGGGTTCGTTCAAATCCCATGGTGGGGTATTAATTAGAAGGCAGGTACATGTATGACCAGCTGGTGTCTGTCTAGTCTGTAAAGTGTCCGTTATATGTGTCTTACTGCATGTTAAATGTACAACAGTTGTATTGGTGATTGATTGAAATGCATTTTGGCCTTACGCGATTCTGTAACTAAGAGGGAATCGCCAGTGAATTAATGGTTTCTTTTGAGTTAATTGATAGTATAAATTTTGGCGGGAAGAAATGGATTGGAGCTTGCGGTTGTGGTGCTTGCTCCTACTAGTGGGAAGATTAAAAGATTGTGTGAATATTGTTGGTGTCGAAGTTAAAAAATGGAAGAGGTTACCCCACTTGCGCACTTGTGCAAGCAACTGCCCAAGCATGCAATAAAATTGAAGAAATATAGCCAGGAGTGGGTACTGCCAATAAGATGTTTATGCCTTGGCCCCAGAATGGGTCCTTGTCTAAGGTTGTTTTACAGCACATGACAACGTGCCATATGTACTGGCAAGAAGCTTGAGAAACGCCTTGCTGTTCTCAAGCTTTGGAAGATGTTTGAGCAAACGAAGGAAGAAGAACCACCTGCAGACTGGATATTAAATGTATGTACGGTGGGGGTGAGAAGCCTACCGCGCCACCAGCCCCGCCAGAACCAGTCATTGAGGGAAGCAAATCAGAGGGTCTTTACCCGTTACGAGAACTCAAAGCAGCCACAGGGTACAGTAACCCCGCATATGAGTCACCTAGATGTAGTAATGATGAAACTAAAGAGCAGGAGCAGGAAATTGATTTGGCCTCCACAGTCCCGAGGGACAAGGAGAGGCGTGGCGATAGTAGTAAGGATCGGGCACAGGCTAGTGCACCTCTCGAGAAAGAGAGAGAGGGAAAAAAGCAGAAAGGAAGTGATGAGACAGCATTCGCGAAAGACGAATGGATGGGAGGACAGATACTATTAAAGATAGATGGAAAAGGAAGTGATGATGTGCGGACGAGAGGAAGGCACGACGAAGAGCAAAGAAAGGAGAAAGAAGCAAGGGATGAAAGGACGAGAAAGAAGGATAGATTAAGGCGAGAACAACTATATCGCGAAGACCAAGGAATACCGCTCAGTCGCACACAGTATGCAGCCTATGAAAAATACAGGTTGAACATGTTGGAGGAAGAAAGGAGAGTGCACGAAAGGAAGGTGAAAAAGCAGGAAGATGAGGAGAGCAGTAGGGCAAAGGAACGTAGAAATGAATGAATGAGAGAAGTAGATAAGGCTAGAGAAGAAGCGAAAAAGTGAAAGGAGATAGATGAGGAATTGGAACGAAAACGCAGACAAAGGGCACGAGATCTTGAGTATTTGGAGTTGGTATTCGTTAAACTCAATCCTACAGTAGAACGGGAAGACATAGAATAATTCTTTCCTGCAAGCGATGCGGTAGCAGGTACAAGCGGGATAAATATTGACGATGACTTTGATACCAGAAGCATGGGAGAAACGATTCATAAAATCTATGATGAAATGGGGCTGGAACTAATTTCCCAAGGGGAAAGGGAAGACGAGCACTTAGAGAGCACTCAGCTATATGACACTGAGGATGTCACTCGAAGTAGTGGGAGTAGGGGACTGTCCCTAGATAGACTAGAAATTGGACAGAACAAAGATGATGCAAGAAGTTGTGTAAACTGGGAAAATTCAGAGTCTGACTCTGGTGGGGATACGGAGGACGAGGCACAGGAGGAAGGGAGGCAATGTGAAAATCCGCTCCCTCGAGGCCAAGGGGTACGATGGTCCGACACCAGTGAAACTGAACCTAGGACATCAAAGCCTACCAAGTCACATGGCAAACGTGAGGGAACACCCCGCAATCAGAGGGGGGAGCCAGCATCCACCTATACAGGCAGATTAATGGCATTGCCGGGTAGACAGCAGGGTGGTAATACTGCCCCGCCAGTAGGCGGGAGGAGTGGGGGAAAAGAAAAGGAAAATTGGGTTTTCAATTCCCGCTGCTAGAAAAAGGGGGAGTGAGGCCACAATACATTCCATGGCCACACATGGACCGAAAAAACTTAAAAAATAAGCTTCCAATGCTGATATCGGGGGCTGGGAAATGGATACACAAGTTAGAAAAGATGACCGGGGGAGTCACCTTAGCTATATGGGACATCAAGGGCCTCCTCATCGCCATACTTGGTGAAAGGGCTGACGATGTGTGGAAACGGGCTGGGTATGCAAGGGTAACGATAACTAACCCTACCCATGACGGAGCACTGTTTAATAATTGTAGAGCAGCAGTGTGGAAAGCGCTGCGAACGCTATAACGCAGACACATCAGACATGGGAGCTATAATGACTCGGAAAATGAAAGAGTCAGGGGATCCGTTGATTTATATCCAAAATTTTCAAGATGCATGGGTGCTTGAAACGCATGAGTCTTGGTCAAAGTCTATCCCTGTCTTCTACCAAATACTGTGTCAAGGGTTGCTTGAACCGGTGCAAAAACAGCTCAAGAAATTGGTAGGGATCGAAGCCAAACCGTGGGATGAAATTCAATTGACAATTGCACACTACTGCAGATTGTTACAAGAAAAGAACCAGAAAAAGGAAGCAACCCGTAAGGGGGAAGAAGCGAAGCTGGTACAAAAGAAGCTCTCGAAGTATACTCTCGAGGGAGCCATGTTGACCAGCCCAGCCGAGCCCAGCACGCAGCAAGTAAATAACCAAGCAAATACGGGATATTACCAGAGGGGTAGAGGATTTAGAGGAAGAGGATGGCAAGGTGGCCAGGGAGGTTTCCATGGTAATAAGGGAGGTTTTCAAAATAGCCAAGGCGGATTTCAGAATGAACAGATGAGTGGTCAAGCCATGCCAGATGGGCAGATGGTCCGACCACCGCCAGTATGCTGGCTGTGCAGAATGACAGGACATGTGGTGCGCATGTGCAGAAACCAAGGCATGTGGCAAAATGGCCAAGGAATGGGAGCAGGTATGGTGAATCAGCCTGCCGCCCCGCAACAAGGCAGTGCGCAGGGCCACATAGTGCAGCAGCAAGCTTGCAGCAAGGTGCATAACAAGGGTTTCAACCCTCAAACATGGGGAACTTGCAACAGGGGCAGCCCCAACAGGCACCACCGCCGGTGCCACAAGGAATGAACAATGGAGAAGGAACCAACCCGGGGAATGGGGGTATTCCACAAAGGTACAGTGGGCCGAACCTATACATAAAATAGGACAGCTCACGGGAAACCTTGATGTGCTCTATCCTATCGGTGACACCAGACCCTAATAGGGAACCCAGGGTAAATGTCACCATAGGGGGTAAAGAATATTCCTTCTTAGTTAACACGGGTGCGACGCGCTCGTGCATACAAGAAGGCAGGTTTTCCTTGTCCGGCGAGGCTATAGATACTCAGAATTTCACTGGAGCTCATAGCAGAGTTACCTTTACAGACAAACTCCCAGTCTCAGTGGGAGAGCGTGAAATGAATGTGCCCTTATTGTACTCACGTCAGTCATCAGTAAACATCATGGGTCAAGATTTGATGACAAAGTTGAATATGACAATCTCATTTACTGAGGATGGTATAGTGGGCTCCATGCCAGGAATGCACTATTCTAATGTGTGCGAAATGATCAGCGCATACTCTGGACGTGCAGCCATGAGAGCTATACCGCTGGAGCCAGAAGTTTTCGCATATGGCGTACGAGTGTTTATGGCGGGATTGCCAGGCCTCGCAGACAAACCTATGAGAACCCCTGACGAATTTCTATTTAGACCAAGAATACCCGTGCATGAGGAAGAGGGACAAATATTTCCCTTGGAAATACAATCTGCCGCAATAAAGGGGAAGGTGGTCCTGGTAGAAGGATATGATGACGAAGGAAGGCAATGGTGCGCTATTATCGCCATTGAAGAAGGGTATCGAGTGACTGACGTCATGGATGGCGATCTGTTCGAAGAACACCCTGACTTAGAAGAGACAAGAGTGGAAGTAAGTCTCATATTCTGGGTCAAAATGATCAAACGAGAAGTGCCACAGAGAATGATGTTGTTGATGGTACGTCCAGAATACTTTGAGGAGGAAATGGCCCAGGTGCATGTCGCAGTATGGACAACAGGGCCTTATGACGTAGGACTCCTGAAGGGGGCGGGAGAGGTGAAATCAAACTAAAGCCAGGAGCGATACTACCAAGAGCGCGACAGTATCCCATGTCCTGAGAAGCGGATGAAGGGATTGCGAAGACAATTTCTGCCATGATGGAACAGGGCATCCTAGTGACGTCAGAATCACCCTGTAACACTGTGATCTATCCCGTCAAGAAATCGAAGGGCGGGTCTTGGCGTTTAATCCAGGATTTAAGGGCATTAAAAAATATTGTCAAAGCCGAGTTCCCTCTAGTTCCTAACCCGTCTACAATTTTATGTAACATACCCACTGAGGTAAAATATTTCACGGTGATCGATTTGAAAAATTCATTTTTCTCAATTCCGTTTCACCGTGACTCACAAGACTTGACATCATTTACGTTCAGGCAAATGCGCCTGAAAAGCACGAGGCTGCCACAGGGGTATTGTGAGTCCCCATCCATTTTTAACAGAGTCCTGCAAATGGACCTAAGCAATATTGCGGCAGACAGTGTTGTTTTGCAGTATGTAGATGACATTCTGATCTGCAGCACGACTGAGGAGCAATGCAGGAGAGACTCTGTCCGGCTACTAACGATACTAGCTGAGAAGGGGTAAAAAGTGGATAAAGAAAAGTTGCAATACTGTCAGCGGGAAGTGCTGTACATAGGGCAACTAATGTCTCATGAAGGGAAAAAGATAACCCCAGAAAGGGCTGAAGCCATCATGAACACGGCCAAGCCACGCACGATCAAGCAAATGCAAAACTTTTTAGGCCTGTGCAATTATGTCTGAGCTTGGGTCTTTGACTACAGCTCTTACACCAAGCCATTGCTTCAGGACATGAAGAAGGCCCAAGTGACAAAGGAAGAAATCGAGTGGACTGAGGCAATGGAAAAGGGGTTTTCAGAACTCAAGGGGGCAATTTGTAAGGCCCCAGTTCACGAGATCCCTAATTATGCAGAAGAATTCTATCTGTTCTCACATACCGATGGACATTGTGTGACGGCAGTACTTGCTCAACGAACATCGCTAACGTATTGCAGCGGGAGTCTGGACCCGGTTATGAGGGGCCACTTCCCATGCGAACAAAATCTGTCCGCCGCCGCGTTTGCCATCGAGAAGGCATCTTCCATTGTGATGGGGTGCTCCAGGACATTGTATGTCGAGCACTCACTGTTCGCCATATTGGAAAAGCCAAAAGGCACATTGACATCACAGAGAGCATCCGCCTATGAGGTGATCATCTGTAATCCATCGATCAAAATAGTTCGATGTAAAACGGTGAACCCTGCAATGTTCATAATAGAACCAGTAACTGAGAGTGAACCAGTCCATGACTGTGCAAACTATGAAGAATTCTACGATGAAATCCCAAGGGTAAAGGAAAATGCCCTGCCAGGTGGGGAGGTCGTCTTCATTGACGGGTCTTCTAGAATAGACCAAGAAGACGGACAAAGTTATACAGGCATAGCCATGGTGAAACACCAGGCAAATTGAGAGTTTCAGGTACTCGTCAGTGCGTGAATACCCTCTCACTATTTAGTCCAAGCTGCAGAACTGGTGGTACTGATACTCGCCATCGAAAATCATGTGGATCAGGAAGTGACGGTGTACAGTGATTCCGCCTGTGTGACTTCCACCGTGCACGCAGGCTTAGCACGATGGAAAAGGAGGGGTTACCTCCGAGCAGACGGCACACCAGTGCAACATGCAGCCTTACTGGATAGGCTGATAAAAGCACTACAGCTCCCAGTGTGCATAGCGGTCGTGAAATGCGCCGCTCACACCAAGGGGACAGATTCCGTGTCATGTGGAAACCATGAAGCAGACACAGAAGCCAAGTGCATGGCATCCAAGAATGAAACAATTATGGACGTGGAGGTTGCACGTACCCATGAACGAATGATGGTAGCGCGAGCCACACCAGAAGCCTATAGCAATATGGGGCAGATTCAGTTAATGGAGCTCCAAAGGGAGGCACCTCAGGAGAAGAAAAATGTATGGAAGCGTTGAGGGTGTTCTTTAAACCCCTCTTACGGATTGTCGAGGCAAGACAGCACTGGTAAACCAGTAATGCCTGTCACCCTTCTAAAGGTAGCGTTAGAACAGCTCCACTACCCCTTACACATGTCAAAAGAAAATCTTCCTGCAACACTCGCAGAAGACTGGTTCACGCCGAATTTAGCAGAGCATGTTGTATTTGTTATGGTCAACTGCATAATTTGTCAGCAATTCACCTCTGGGCACACATTAAAATTAGTGAGAGGAATCATTCCCAGACCTAATGGACCGTTCCAGCACCTACATATCGATTATGTCGATATGATTCAGGTGTGTAATGGGTACAGGTATTTAATTATGGTGGTGTGTACTTTCTCAAGATGAATAGAAGCAGGTCCCTGTACACACCCCGATGCAGCCTGTGCCGCAAAATTTCTGGTGAGGGAAGTGTTCCCTAGGTGGGGGGTGTGCAAGGTAATGAGATCAGATAATGGGCCCCATTTTGTAAACACAGTGTTTGAGCAGATTAGCTTGTTGCTTGGTATAAAGCACAATTTCTCATCGGCGTATCACCCAGAGGGAAATGGGATAAGTGAGTGGCTCAACGGCCTGTTAAAAGAGAGAATAGCCAAGTTCAAGCTCACATTAAAGAAGGGATGGGTGCACTATCTACCACTGGCATTGTATGCTATTCGGAACCAACCAGGCTCCGACCATCATCTTACGCCGCACGAAATTGTCACTGGTAGAAGGATGAGGAGCCCTCTTACCCCCCGAGACAGGGCTAGATGTGATGCCCAGCCTGCTAGGGAGGTTCTGGGAGCAGAGTTGAAGAATTACCTTGACTGTCTCACATCCAGTACCACTGTCATTTCAGGCCAGCTGCAGCAACGGCATAAAGGGAACAGCACAGCACAAACCACAACAGACAGTGCTGACACTGGCGCAGCTCACAGCCTTCGTGCGCCCCCTGTCTTCCCTGGCGACAGCGTCTTTGTATGGAATTTTACAAGGAAAAAATGGGACGACCCAAGGTTTGATGGCCCTTTCATCGTAGAGGACTGGACCCCGTCTGCAGTCAAGCTTGAGGGCAGAAGAGCCTGGATCTTCCTAAACGACACCAAACCGTTTATAGGAGAGAGCAATCCTACTGCATCCACCTCCGAGGAATCTACAGGCAACAGGGAAGGACCTCAGCACGTGCAGACAAGATCTATGGCGAGGAAGAAGGATGCATGAGCAGAGAAGAAAAGAGCCTGTTTGTGAAAATCGTGTCCACACTGAACTTTTCCTTTCTGCGCAGAAAGAGACAAAACCAAGCAAACGAAGACTCTGTGCAGCCAAAAGTGCAGGGTAAAAAAGGAGAATCATATATTCTGAAACCACAGTGACACTAGTAACTCAAACACGTTGAACCACATGTAGCATTGAACATGAACTCTAAGACTCTGATAAGTAGTAAAATAAGACATTTCTGAGAACCAAAAAACATTATTCTAAAGCATCCAGTACCAAGACTTTGTGCACAGAATTTATGGTACATCCCTGCAGAAGTCTCAAGTGGAATGTACTCACCTACTTTCAGCTCGTGCTCCTAACATATCCATCACTCATAGGGAGAGGAACAAATGTCACAGAATACATTCAAGATCCAGAAAATAAGAAGGTAATCAGGCAACTACTGACTGTAATCACAGAGGTCTTCGCCGAGTTGCCCGAGCACAGTGAACAAGAGACTAATGCTCCCACCCCAAGTGATCATTGATGAAATAACGTATACATTATTCTTCCGAATCATAGAGGAGTGCCCAGGACTTGTCGGGAGAACCACAGATACACTGGCTTTCATCAGAGATCCCCGAAACAATGGGCCTCATTACACGGTATGCGGTAAGGATTTAGCGGTACTGGTAAGGGCACCGGTACCGGTAAACCCTTACCGCCTTACTACGAGGTGCCTTTGCCGGACCGACCTCAACGGCTGGTTTTACCAGCCGTTAAGGAACGGGCCTGCAAAGGGACCTTGGTGCATATTTCGGTACCGCAATTTGCGGTACCGTAATTACCTCCTTCCCCATTCCCATTGAGCCCTATGGGGGCAAAAATGGGAATGGGGAAGTGCCTTGGTGAATGAGGAATTACCGGCCCCGCTCACCTTGGAGTAGGCCTGTACTTCCGCCATCCACCAAGGCGAACACGGTAAAATACCGGCGGCAACCATGGCGCTAATAGCGCCATGGTTACCGCATACCGTGTAATGAGGCCCAATCACTTTGTGAACCAAGCGTGGTACAAACTGAACCATGTGGTAGCAATCCACGCAGCAGCAAAGTGCAAAAACTGCTCACGACAAAAGAAAGACTTGTGATCGGGACCCACAAAACAAAGCAAATGTCCCTGTCCCCTGCAGACACGCAGCTAGTCCACAATGTCCTGATTAGACTAGTGACAGACTATCCAGAAATGGTGGGAAGGCCTGCTGATGTTGATGTTGTCACTTTCCTCAGAGATCCAGTCAATTTCCTACACATGAAGACTCTTCTCCACGGGATCATGCCCCAAGTGGAACTGTCCAACTTCCTGCGAGAATTCCTAAGGAGATTCCTGTGAGACTGTTCGCCGAGGGACAGATCGAGGGAAGTACAGACACTGTACATGTCACAAAAAAAAGGGCCTGTGATCTAGAGGCCAGAAAGTAAGAGCGAATGTCGTTGACACCAGAAGACAGCAGATACGCATTCCGAGTCTTCTTCGACCTCATTGAGAACTTTCCAGAACTGGTGGGTAGACCCATCACTGTCGACGTGCCCACCTTCCTCAATGACCCAGCAAAGAACGCGCAACTCAACAGGCTCCTGAGAGCTATCATCTTGCAGCTGAGAAGCAATTACAGACATCCATTGCTGAGGAGAGCCTTGGGGGGGGAGATACACGATAAACTCTTCATCTTCCTTCCGCCGAGGACAGAGTAAGAAAACAGGGACAAAGTTCTCCATTCTGCTAACAGGACAGATTGAGAAGAGCGGAAACAAGGATAACCACATCGTATTCATATTTTATTTTTATTTTATTTTATTTTTGTATTTTTCTTCTATTTTTTTCATCATCTTTCTGCCGTGGCGCAGATGGATATTACCAGAGGGGTAAAGGATTTAGAGGAAGAGGATGGCAAGGTGGCCAGGGAGGTTTCCATGGTAATTAGGGAGGTTTTCAAAATAACCAAGGCGGATTTCAGAATAAACAGATGAGCGGTCAAGCCATGTCAGATGGGCAGATGGTCCGACCACTGCCAGTATGCTGGCTGTGCAGAATGACAGGACATGTGGCGCGCATGTGCAGAAACCAAGGAATGTGGTAAAATGGCCAAGGAATGGGAGCAGGTATGGTGAATCAGCCTGCCGCCCCGCAACAAGGCAGTGCACAGGGCCACATAGTGCAGCAGCAGGCAGCAAACTTGCAGCAAGGTGCATAACAAGGGCTTCAACCCTCAAACATGGGGAACTTGCAACAGGGGCAGCCCCAACAGGCACCACCGTAGGTGCCACAAGGAATGAACAATGGAGAAGGAACAAACCCCGGGAATGGGGGTATTTCACAAACGTACAGTGGGCCGAACCTATACATAAAATAGGACAGGTCACGGGAAATCTTGATGTGCTCTATCCTGTCGGTGACACCAGACCCTAATAGGGAACCCAGGGTAAATGTCACCCTAGGGGGTAAAGAATATTCCTTCTTAGTTGACACGGGTGCGACGCGCTCGTGCATACAAGAAGGCAAGTTCTCCTTGTCCGGCGAGGCTATAGATACTCAGAGTTTCACTAGAGCTCATAGCAGAGTTCCCTTTACAGACACACTCCCAGTCTCAGTGGGAGAGCGTGAAATGAATGTGCCCTTATTGTACTCACGTCAGTCCCCAGTAAACATCATGGGTCGAGATTTGATGACAAAGTTGAATATGACAATCTCGTTTACTGAGGATGGTATCGTGTGCTCCATGCCAGGAATGCACTATTCTAATGTGTGCGAAATGATCAGAGCATACTCTGGACGTGCAGCCATGAGAGCTATACCGCTGGTGCCAGAAGTTTTCGCATATGGCGTACGAGTGCTTATGGCGGGATTGCCAGGCCTCGCAGACAAACCTATGAGAACCCCCGACGATTTTCTATTTAGACCAAGAATACCCATTAATGAGGAAGAGGGACAAATATTTCCCTTGGAAAGACAATCAGCTGCAGTAAAGGGGAAGGTGGTCCTGGTAGAAGGATATGATGACGAAGGAAGGCAATGGTGCGCTATTATCACCATTGAAGAAGGGTATCGAGTGACTGACGTCACGGATCACGATCTGTTCGAAGAACACCCTGAATTAGAAGTGACAAGAGTGGAAGTAAGTCTCATATTCTGGGTCAAAATGATCAAACGAGAAGTGCCACAGAGAATGATGTTGGCGATGGTATGTCGAGAATACTTTGAGGAGGACATGGCCCAGGTGCCTGTCGCAGTATGGACAACAGGGCCTTATGACGTAGGACTCCTAAAGGGGGCGGGAGAGGTGAAAATCAAACTAAAGTCAGGAGCGATCCTACCAAGAGCGCGACAGTATCCCATGTCCAGAGAAGCGGATGAAGGGATCGCGAAGACAATTTCTGCCATGATAGAACAGGGCATCCTAGTGACGTCAGAATCACCCTGTAACACTGTGATCTATCCCGTCAAGAAATCGAAGGGCGGGTCTTGGCGTTTAATCCAGGATTTAAGGGCATTAAACAATATTGTCGAAGCCGAGTCCTCTCTAGTCCCTATACTGTCTACAATATTGTGTAACATACCCACTGAGGTAAAATATTTCACGGTGATCGATTTGAAAAATTCATTTTTCTCAATTCCGTTTCACCGTGACTCGCAAGACTTGACATCATTTACGTTCAGGCAAATGCGCCTGAAAAGCACGAGGCTGCCACAGGGTTATTGTGAGTCCCCATCCATTTTTAACAGAGTCCTGCAAATGGACCTAAGCAATATTGAGGCAGACAGTGTTGTTTTGCAGTATGTATATGACATTCTGATCTGCAGCACCACTGAGGAGCAATTCAGGAGAGACTCTGTCCGGCTACTAACGATACTAGCTGAGAAGGGGTACAAAGTTGATAAAGAAAAGTTGCAATACTGTCAGCGGGAGGTGCTGTACATAGGGCAACTAATGTCTCATGAAGGGAAAAGATAACCCCAGAAAGGGCTGAAGCCATCATGAACACGGCCAAGCCACGCACGATCAAGCAAATGCAAAACTTTTTAGGCCTGTGCAATTATGTCTGAGCCTGGGTCTTTGACTACAGCTCGTACACCAAGCCCTTGCTTCAGGACCTGAAGAAGGCCCAAGCGACAAAGGAAGAAATCGAGTGGACTGAGGCAATGGAAAAGGGGTTTTCAGAACTCAAGGGGGCAATTTTTAAGGCCCCAGTTCACGAAATCCCTATTTATGCAGAAAAATTCTATCTGTTATCACATACCGATGGCAATTGTGTAACGGCAGTACTTGCTCAACGAACATCGCTGGGGTGCAAACCTCTAGCGTATTACAGCGGGAGTCTGGACCCGGTTATGAGGGGCCACTTCCCATGCGAACAAAATCTGTCAGCCGCCACGTTTGCCATCGAGAAGGCACCTTCCATTGTGATGGGGTGCTCCATGACATTGTATGTCGAGCACTCACTGTTCGCCATATTGGAAAAGCCAAAAGGCACATTGACATCACAGAGAGCATCCGCCTATGAGGTGATCATCTCTAATCCATCGATCAAAATAGTTTGATGTAAAACGGTGAACCCTGCAACGTTCATAATAGAACCAGTAACTGAGGGTGAACCAGTCCATGACTGTGCAAACTATGAAGAATTCTACGATGAAATCCCAAGGGTAAAGGAAAATGCCCTGCCAGGTGGGGAGGTCGTCTTCAGTGAAGGATCTTCTAGAATCGACCAAGAAGATGGACTGAGGTATACAGGCGTAGCCGTGGTGAAACACCAGGCGAATGGAGACTTTCAGGTACTCGTCAGTGCGCAAATACCCTCTCACTATTCAGCCCAAGCTGCAGAACTGGTGGCACTGATACTCGCCATCGAAAATCATGCGGATCAGGAAGTGACGGTGTTCAGTGATTCTGCCTATGTGACTTCCACCGTGCACGCAGGCTTAGCACGATGGAAAAGGAGGGGTTACCTCCGAGCAGACGCCACGCCAGTGCAACATGCAGCCTTACTGGATAGGCTGATAAAAGCACTACAGCTCCCAGTGTGCATAGCGGTCGTGAAATGCGCCGCTCACACCAAGGGGACAGATTTCGTGCCATGTGGAAACCATGAAGCGGACACAGAAGCCAAGCGCATGGCATCCAAGAATGAAACAATCATGGACGTGGAGGTGGCACGTACCCATGAACCAATGATGGTAGCGCGAGCCACACCAGAAGCCTATAGCAATATGGGGCAGACTCAGTTAATGGAGCTCCAAGGGGAGGCACCTCAGGAGGAGAAAAATTTATGGAAGCATCGAGGGTGTTCTTTAAACCCCTCTGACGGATTGTGGAGGCAAGACAGCACTGGTAAACCAGTAATGCCTGTCACCCTTCTAAAGGTAGCGTTAAAACAGCTCCACTACCCCTTACACATGTCAAAAGAAAATCTTGCTGCAACGCTCGCAGAAGACTGGTTCACGCCGAATTTAGCAGAGCATGTTGCATTTTTTATGGTCAACTGCATAATTTGTCAGCAATTCACCTCTGGGCACACATTAAAACTAGTGAGAGGAATCATTCCCAGACGTAATGGACTGTTCCAGCACCTACATATCGATTATGTCGATATGATTCAGGTGTGTAATGGGTACAGGTATTTAATTGTGGTGGTGTGTCCTTTCTCAAGATGAATAGAAGCAGGTCCCTGTACACACCCCGATGCAGCCTGTGCCGCAAAATTTCTGGTGAGGGAAGTGTTCCCTAGGGGGGGGGGGTGTGAGGTAATGAGATCAGATAATGGGCCCCATTTTGTAAACACAGTGTTTGAGCAGATTAACTTGTTGCTTTGTATAAAGCACAAGTTCTCGTCGGCGTATCACCCAGGGGGAAAGGGGATATGTGAGCGTTAAAGAAGGGATGGATGCACTGTCTACCACTGGCATTGTATGCTCTTCGGAACCAACCAGGCTCCGACCATCATCTTAAGCCGCACAAAGTTGTCACTGGTAAAAGGATGAGGAGCTCTCTGACCCCCCGAGACAGGGCTAGATGTGATGCCCAACCTGCTAGGGAGGTTCTGGGAGGAGAGATGAAGGATTACCTTGACTGTCTCACATCCAGTGGCACTGTCATATCAGGCCAGCTGCAGCGACGGCGTAAAGGGAACAGCACAGCACAAACCACAACAGACAGTGCTGATACTGGTGCAGCTCACAGCCTTCGTGCGCCCCTTGTCTTCCCTGGTGACAGCGTCCTTGTATGGAATTTTACAAGGAAAAAATGGGACGAGCCAAGGTTTAATGGCCCTTTCATCGTAGAGGACTGCACCCTGTCCGCCGTCAAGCTCGAGGGCAGAAGAGCCTGGATCTTCCTAAATGACATCAAACCGTTTATAGGAGAGAGTAATCCTACTGCATCCACCTCCGAGGAATCTACAGACAACAGGGAAGGACCTCAGCACGTGCAGACAAGATCTATGGCGAGGAAGAAGGATGCATGAGCAGAGAAGAAAAGAAAAGAGCCCGTTTGTGAAAATCGTGTCCACACTGAACTTTTCCTTTATGCACAGAAAGAGACAAAACCAAGCAAATGAACACTCTGTGCACCCAAAAGTGCAGGGTAAAAAGGGGAATCATATATTCTGAAAACACAGTGACACTAGTAACTCAAACACGTTCAACCACACAAATCATTGAACATGAACTCTAAGACTCTGATAAGTAGTAAAATAAGACATTTCTGAGAACCAAAAAACATTATTCTAAAGCATCCATTACCAAGACTTTGTGCACAGAACCTATGGTACATCCCGGCAGAAGTCTCAAGTGGGATGTACTCACCTACTTTCAGCTCGTGCTCCTAACATATCCGTCACTCATAGGGAGAGGAACAAGAGTCACAGAATACATTCAAGATCCAGAAAATAAGAAGGTAATCAGGCAACTACTGACTGTCATCACAGAGGTCTTCGCCGAGTTGCCCGAGCACAGTGAACAAGAGACTAATGCTCCCACCCCAAGTGATCATTGATGAAATAACATATACATTATTCTTCCGAATCATAGAGGAGTGCCCAGGACTTGTCGGGGGAACCACAGATACACTGACTTTCATCAGAGATCCCCGAAACAATGACTTTTTGATCCAAGTGTGGTATAAACTGAACCATGTGGTAGCAATCACACAGCAGGAAAGTGCAAAAACTGCTCACAACAAAAGAAAGACTTGTGATCGGGACCCAGCAAAACAAAGCAAATGTCGTTGTCCCCTGCAGACACGCAGCTAGGCCACCAACAAATAGAACTATTGCTTGAAATTCAAACCAGCTTGACGCTGCCTTGTACCCTTTCTAAGCCTGCTATGCCCAAATGGACTGCTCGGTGTCAGGACCCCTTTCGGAATCACTGGTGAGTCACACATCGACTCTGACCAGGGGTTGCAATCATGGCTGAGCCCAACTAGCACTTGAACGACCGCCTCATCAACCTGTACATCAGCTTCCCACAAGTCACCACCTTGACGACCGTTGCCTGGCCACTCGAACCGTGGAAACATCCCTCATCAACCCCTCCCTGCGGCTAAAGCCAGCGCAACCTCATTCACCCCTTACTCAGCACCATCCAAAAACTGAATCCAGGTACTGTTGACCCTGAACTGCCCCCTCGGTCCACTTGGGCCCTAAAGACTGGTTAGGTCATGATCAAATCTGTTTTCAACATCGACATATTGTTAGACGATCCTCTGCACACCAGAACACTGCTAACATCTCCACAACACCTTCCCCGGGTTCCCACACGACTCCCTCCAGGGTTTGAGACTCACGTGATTTGGTTACCCCAAAGGACCGAAAGTTCCATACCAGGTACAATTTACGTGCCCGGTTGCAGCCCTTCCTGCATTGGCAATTGCCATGGAGAACATACAGCAGAAGGGGCGGCGGAACACCTCCGCATCGATCATTCATTTGCTCACGTGATTCAGAACGGCGTTTCCCACGTAACCTTGGTGGATGTCACATGACCCAGAAGCACACAGTATATAAAGCCTGATGCACGGAGCACTCATCGCTTCTCAGCTGTCCTTCGACTCTGTTTGGCGCTACGTTTGATACTCTCTGTTGGTTTACCTTGATCTTGGACCTTTCTCCTGGACTCCTTCGGATTACCCTTTTGTACTGTTGCTTGGAAATGTTTACCCATTGCTGAACCTCGACCCCTCCCTTACCTGTCTTTGGATCATCCCTTGGTACTTTGTTGGACTTCTACGCCATTGCCCTTTGGGAACTCTAGCTACGTCTTCAGCTCTACAGGTGGGCTATCCTGTGTCCACGCTTGACTCTGTTCCCTGTTGGTCTGGGGACCACCTTTCATCTGAGTCTCGAACCTCCTTCACTAGGTTTCCCGGGTTTTCCAATCACTGGATAGGTAAGATTATTCAGATGATCTGATTTTTGTGTTATATTGTACTTGCCTGGTACTTAACCTCGTTGTTTTTGCAGCAGCATCGGTGTTCCAGAGGTTCCGTGGATCCGGGAAGTAACATCTCCCACCTGTAGCTCCAAAGGTCGCACAGCAGGGTTCTTTTGGTTCCCCTGTGCGTCACTTGGGGACGGAGGTCTCAACGGTCTACACGACACTCAACTCAGTACAGACTGAGAAGCCATATAGTCGTGTTGGACAATGCAGGGGTCCACGGAAGAACCCATAGCTGCTTTAGTTCAGGCAATTACAGTATTAAGGGCAGATATGGCCGCCGCAAACACGGTGATTCACCAAAGGCTAGATTCCATACAGAGTGTTCAGCATTCCCTCCCTGCAGACTCTGAATTCGGGGATGCTGCCGCTCCAGCCACACCTCCTCCATTGGCAAGTACCCCAGCACCAACCCCGGTGGTCCTTCCAGCCCCTTCTCCCTTGGCCGCTCCTGAACGTTATCAAGGCGACCCCAAGAAGTTCAGGACCTTTATCAATCAGTGCAAGTTACACATCCTGTGTAGACCTCTGGCCTTTCCTAATTCCACTGCTAAAGCGGCCTTTACCCTTTCCCCTCTAGCCGGAACGGCTGCCGCTTGGGCTAATCCTTTACTGGAGAACAATAGCCCGGTTCTCTGTGATTTTGATTTGTTGGTTACCGAGATGTCCCGAGTCTTCGACACCCGACACAAGGCACAATCTAGGGATCTGGAATTGTTAGAATTAACCCAGGGTAGAGGGACCTTGATAGACTACATCACCCGCTTCAACCAATTGGTCGCCGAGACATCATGGCCAGAAAGCAAACGGGCGCTCATATTCTATAGAGGGTTGAATAATCCAATGAAAGATGCCTTAGCCGTGATCCCTTCCGTGCCCACTCAGTATCAGGAACTAGTGGATCTTGCCCTACAGGTTGATGCACGTCGCTCAGAACGCAGGGCTGAGTTGGGTTTTCCTCATCCTACAGCTGTCAGTACTCCTGCCTCCAGCACTGAGGAACCTATGCAAGTGGGAGGTTTACGTAGTCTTATCACGACATCTGAGAGAGAACGTAGGAGGGTGGATAATGCATGCTTTTATTGTGGCACCACGGGACATTATGTTAAGGAATGCCCTCGACGTCCCAAGAAGTCACAGGTTTTTCGGACAGCTCGACCTTAGATCCGGAGACCAGGTCGAGCTTCCAGTCCTCATCTCCGGGTCCACTCCTGCTTTCGCTCGGGTCCAGCCCATCTTTGTACAGGCCACTCTTTGTCCTTCTGCGGGTATCTCTCATGCAGTCACGATCATCATTGACTCTGGTGCCACGGGGAACTACATAGACATTGCTTTGGCCCATTCTCTCAATCTACCTTTAATGGTGAAAACCCGACCCGAACCGGTTCAGGCTGTAGATGGCACTGCCCTACTCTCTGGTCCCGTTAGACATCAAACTGCCCCTCTATTATTGACTATACAAGACATTCACACAGAGACGCTAAGTTTTGACTTGATCACCACACCCCAGTTCGGTATCATATTAGGAATACCATGGTTGTGTGAACACAATCCTCTAATTAATTGGCAAACAGGCACGGTTCTCTTTGAGTCGGATATCTGCCAGAACTTTTGTCTCCCAACCCATCTAGAGACAGACACTCCGTCATGGGCGTTGGGAGCTCTCGCTCAGCTCACATTGAATGATGGTGGATCAGCGGTTGTGAATTCCCATACCGTCGGAGGGGTAGTTACCGGGATTCCCTCTGAGTACAAAGCATTCGAGTCAGTTTTCGATCGCGGTTCTTCCGAGGTGCTTCCTCCACACAGATCATATGACTGCCCGATTGAACTAATCCCGAACTCTACCGTTCCTTCGGGCAGGATCTATTCTCTGTCCCCCTCGGAAGAACAAGCTCTGAAACAGTATGTCCAGAACGCCCTACAACTAGGACACATCCGCCCCTCTACTTCACGAGCTGCAAGTCCTATTTTTTTTGTACCCAAGAAAGAGGGGGATTTACGTCCTTGTGTGGATTACTGACGCCTTAACACCATCACGAAAAAGGATAGGTATCCAATCCCTTTGATCACCCCTCTTCTGGACCGCTTATCTCATGCCTCAATTTTTACCAAGCTGGATCTTCGCGGCGCATACAATCTAGTGCACGTCCGCGAGGGCGATGAGTGGAAAACTGCCTTTTGCACACGTTACCGCTGTTTGTATGAATATCTAGTCATGCCTTTCGGTTTATGCAACGCCCCGGCAACATTCCAGCGTTTTATGAATGACATATTCAGGGACATTTTGGACGTTTACATGGTTGTTTATCTGGACGACATCTTGACCTTTTCAAGGAATCTTGAAGACCATGTAAAGCATGTTCGGGAGGTCTTATCCCGTCTGAGGGAACATTTGCTATTTGCCAAACCCGAGAAATGTCAATTCCATAAAACGTCTGTTGAGTTTCTGGGCTTCCACATTACCACTGGGACACTATCCATGAACGAATCCAAGGTTAAGGCAGTCCTAGATTGGCCAGTTCCTCAGACACTCAAGGCCTTGCAGGCCTTTTTGGGCTTCGCCAACTTTTATAGGCGCTTTATTTCATCCTTTTCAACAATTGTGGCCCCACTTACGGCTCTGACCAGCCCTCAAGTACCCTATCAGTGGCAAAAAGAACATCAGGAATCCTTTGAGGCTTTGAAAACCGCTTTCACCACCGCACCGATTCTTCAGCACCCCAATCCCAAACTTCCATTCATAGTCGAGGCGGATGCCTCTTCTTTTGCCCTCGGTGCGGTGTTGTCTCAGACATGTCCTACGACAGGCAAGTTACACCCGGTGGCATACCATTCCCGCAAGTTTTCCAATACTGAGACCCATTATACTGTAACGGAGAAGGAACTTCTGGCTGTCATGGACGCCTTTCGTGTTTGGCGCCATCATCTCTTGGGGGCTAAGTATCCAATCACTGTCTACTCCGATCATCGGAATCTACAGGATCTGGCCTCCTTAAAGTGCATCAACAGCAGACAGGTCCGGTGGCATCTCTTCTTTTCCGCCTTTGATTTTCACATTACTCATCGTCCTGGAATCACTCATGGAAAAGCGGACGCCTTGTCGCGCTCTCCGGGTGGAGTTTCGTTGCCAACCTTCCCTGATACTGTTCTAGGTAAGAGTCATGTGATTTGTCTCTGCACTCCCTCTCTGTCACTGTTGGATTCTGTGCGAGCATGGACGAGCAATCATTCTGACCAATTGCGGGATTGGGATCCCGTATATTGTGATGGTTTACCTTTCGTGCATAATCGCCTGTTCCTCCCCACGCCTGACACCCGTAACCTGGCCCTTGAGTGATCTCATGGTGCCCCCATTAATGCCCATCCCGGCCAGGAGCGTACCATGGATCTCCTAAAGCGCTGGTGCTGGTGGCCTTCTATGAAGCGCGATGTGGAATGCTATGTCAACTCTTGCTCTGTTTGTGCTCAGGCCAAACATCGAAGAGGTCGTCCAATCGGCCTGCTACTTCCGCTACCGGTTCCCCCAAGACCTTGGCATACTCTGACTATGGATTTCGTGACAGATCTCCCCAAGGTACGGGGTTTTGATACTATCTGGGTGGTGGTGGACACATTCACAAAAATGGCTCGTTTTGTTCCCTGTAAGGGGATCCCTTCAGCTCCGGCTCTGGCTGAGTTGTTTTTTGAGTCTGTGTTCATGTTGTTTGGGCTTCCTTCTGTCATTATTTCCGATCGTGGGTCGCAGTTCACATCTCGTTTTTGGAGATCTTTGACTAAGCTACTTGGCATCGATACCAGGTATTCCTCGGCCTATCATCCTGAGACTGATGGGCAGACTGAAAGGACGAATCAATCTATGGAGCAGTATCTTCGTTGCCTTATCCTGCAGCAGCAGTCCTCCTGGTTGAGTGCTTTACGGCTTGCCGAGTTCGCATACAATAACGCGGCTCACTCTGCTACAGGTTTTTCTCCTTTCTAGGCCCTCTATGGCCAACACCCCAAGGTCTTACCTGTCCCTGACGCCTCTGTCTCTTTGAATCCTGCGGCCACGGCCTGTTTTAGGGATCTGTCTGCTGTTCATGCTTGTACTTTGGTCCATCTTACTGAAGCAAAGGCCTCTATGAAGTCCCATGTTGACAGCAAGCGCTTGGCTGCTCCTCCCCTTGCGGTGGGTTCCAGGGTGTGGTTGTCTTCCCGTCACCTTCGCCTGGTTGGTTGCCGGAAACTTCTGCCTC
The DNA here is from genome assembly GCF_040938575.1 of Ambystoma mexicanum. Taxonomy (NCBI): domain Eukaryota; kingdom Metazoa; phylum Chordata; class Amphibia; order Caudata; family Ambystomatidae; genus Ambystoma; species Ambystoma mexicanum. Next base: position 1,035,059,706 of record NC_090933.1, on the reverse strand, counting down.
ACTTTGTTGGCCCGTATGTGATCTCTCAGGTTGTGAATCCGGTGGCTTTTTGTCTGGTTCTCCCGAACTCTTGGCGTATCCATCCTGTTTTTCATGTATCCCTCCTCAAGCCATGCCCTGATTCCTCCCGCCTTCGGGCCCCAGCAGCCCCGGTGTCCCTGGCCTCCCCTGATGTTTTTGTAGTGTCGGCTATTTTGGGTTCCCGTTGGTTTAGGGGTGGGCTCCAGTATTTGGTGGATTGGAAGGGTTATGGCCCAGAGGAGCATGCTTGGGTTTCCGCTTTGGATGTTAACGCTCCTCGGTTGGTAGCCCAGTTCCATAGGGATCACCCATCCTGCCCACGAGGTCGTGGGCCGTTGGGGGGGGCTATGTCAGACGATCCTCTGCACACCAGAACACTGCTAACATCTCCACAACACCTTCCCCGGGTTCCCACACGACTCCCTCCAGGGTTCGAGACTCACGTGATTTGGTTACCCCAAAGGACCTAAAGTTCCATACCAGGTACAATTTACGTGCCCGGTTGCAGCCCTTCCTGCATTGGCAATTGCCATGGAGAACATACAGCAGAAGGGGCGGCGGAACACCTCTGCATCGATCATTCATTTGCTCACGTGATTCAGAACAGCATTTCCCACGTGACCTTGGTGGACGTCACATGACCCAGAAGCACACAGTATATAAAGCCTGATGCACAGAGCACTCATCGCTTCTCAGCTGTCCTTCGACTCTGTTTGGCACTACGTTTGATACTCTCTGTTGGTTTACCTTGATCTTGGACCTTTCTCCTGGACTCCTTCGGATTACCCTTTTGTACTGTTGCTTGGAACTATTTACCCATTGCTGAACCTCGACCCGTCCCTCACCTGTCTTTGGATCATCCCTTGGTACTTTGTTGGACTTCTACGCCATTGCCCTTTGGGAACTCTAGCTACGTCTTCAGCTCTACAGGTGGGCTATCCTGTGTCCACGCTTGTCTCTGTTCCCTGTTGGTCTGGGGACCACCTTTCATCTGAGTCTCGAACCTCCTTCACTAGGTTTCCCGGATCACTGGATAGGTAAGATTATTCAGATTATCTGATTTTTGTGTTATATTGTACTTGCCTGGTACTTAACCTCGTTGTTTTTGCAGCAGCATCGGTGTTCCAGAGGTTCCGTGGATCCGGGAAGTAACATCTCCCACCTGTGGCTCCAAAGGTCGCACAGCGGGGTTCTTTTGGTTCCCCTGTGCGTCACTTGGGGACGGAGGTCTCAACGGTCTACACGACACTCAAGTCAGAACACATATCCTTTTTGTGGCTAGTAATTCTCCAAACAACCCTGGAACCATGTTCAGAGTGCTAAGTCCTTCTTATATCTGCTCTGTTCTTCCTCCGGGATGGGTTTTGCACCGTATTGTCTATTTTGTCTATTACAGGTGGTGTGTTTAATTAATGTATATATATTTTTATAGAACCTTGATTGGAAATTCCATTTACTTTGATCCTGCGTTGTTTGGCGTACTACTGGTTCCCCTTTATACCTCTCTTAAGACCATAGCCTTCCCTCAAAATACGTTACCACAAAAGGCGAAGGAGGTATATCTCTTAACTGTCCCTGTTTTACCTTTATGATTGAAAACCGATTGAATTCTTTGGCTCTGTTAAGCATTGAGTCTGGAATGATTCAAGAGGTAGACTTTTCTGACAGAATTAATGATTTTGCAAGATTCAAATCTAGATGGAAACGTATAGTTTAATCTTGACAGTGTTTCAAGCACATCAGCCTTGTGCAGTAGAAAGCATATACTCACTGGGTGCTTCTCATTTAATTCTTTCTAAGATGCTGTGTGGGCATGAACTTAAATGCTAAGTGAATGTTGATGTGTGTTACATGCCTTTTTGTTTTCTATGCTGCCTAGTACTGTAATGATTTTCCAAGGGCATGTTTGTTTATCTATTTATACTTTGTACACATTTATACAGAAAATAATGGTCAGGTTCAATGTTACGTTTTCATTTTATTAACCTGCCAACATTCAAATGGAAAGAATTCCAGAGGTTCCTCGAAGAATTGAATATTGAGCCCCACCATATCACACCCATACTGGCCTCAAGCAAATGGAGACCCCGAAAGATTCATGTCATCCATCAACAAGTTGGTAAGAAAAGGACCCAAACAACTTGTGGCTCCCAGAAGTGTACCATTTCCTCCGGACATACCGGCAAACACCACACTCATCTGCATAAGTGAGCCCGGCAGCCCTAATGTTTGGTGTACCCATTGAGAGAAGCCTACTGCCCTGGGATCTTCTATTCCGGTGGCCTGGGAAGGGTCATCACTTTTGGATCCCTGGGGGTGGACAAGAAAGGGAGGTTACCTAAGTGGAGGGTCATGCGGGATTGGGTGGAGAACACCCAAGGGCGAGACATGGTATTCCCCCAGTTCTGAAAAAACCTTAACCTACTCTCCCTCAGCTTTTGTGGGGTGTTTACAATGTCACCTCATCTTCCCCTACCTATTTCTGACAAACACTGAGACAAGCAGGAGGCGACTAAGATCAGTAAAGATTACCCAAAGGAACAACATGGGGAAAGTAAGGGCAACCTACCCTAGAAAGAATTCAGGTTGTCCCACTAATAGAGTCACGCAGGGTTAGGCACTCTATAGTAACTACTCACACCTGACTCCACTTGACAGTCTGGTTCACTATAAAAGGTGTGGTCATGCACACAAGAATGAGCGAGCTGGGGATGTGGTCCGCACCAGTGGAGCCCAGGAGCTGAGAGAAGCAGGAGCTGCAGGCTGGAGGAGGAGGGTGTGCAGAGACGCTAGCCCAGTGTGTGCGGGCTGTAGCTTGGCGAGGGAGCCAGAGAAGCGGTGCCTGCATTCTGCAGGCCAAGTCCGGAAGACTGCTCATTCCCTTGGGGCCAGTGCTGACCCCAATGGTGCCTGAGAGGCAGGTAGTGAGACCCGGTATTACCCAAATTGTTCATTTACAATTGTTCGAATGAACAATTGACCGAATTTAAAGGGTCACAATTGACCTTTTCACAATTGACCGAATATATATATATATACGGTAGTGGCCATGTAGTTATGGTTAAGTTGCTGTTTCCATAGGAAGAGCACTTTTTGGGCGGCTTATAACTTCGCTCTCCCTGGGCGGATCCTCACCAAACTTTGCAAAAAATGTATTTGGGTCACTCTGAATTCTTTTGCAAAGTTTGGTGAGGATTCGTCCGGGGGGAAAAGTTATAGGGGGGTCCCAAACTTTTTTTTTCCCATAGACTGAATGGGAAAAACTTTGCGCACGGCTACAGCCCGAACCGCTGGACGGATTTACACCAAATTTGCGGCAGGAGCGGCGGCCTGGTCCCAAAAGCGTGCTTTTGTAAATTTGGTGTAAATCTGTCCAGTAGTTTTTTTAAAAATGACCAAAATGTAAGGCAAAAAAATTATTGATATCTGTGTTCGCTTCGCGGACGGACTTCCCTGTTCGCTCCGCGGACAACACCCCGATTGGCCCATGGCCTTGCGTCATGTCCGCAGACATGCGACGTGTTCGCTGATTGGACGGTGAGGGGCGTGGAGCGCGTCAGATTTTCTGTGGCGCCCGCCATCTTGTATTCGCAGTCGACCGCGTACAGCGCAGTGAAACGTGGATAAAAAATTGTATTTAGTGCCGTGTGTTGGTGTGTAAGAGTGTTTGGGGAGGGTGGGGGAGTATGACATAGGTTCAATGTGTTGTTTTTTTATGTGCTAGATGTTTTTGTTGCGTTTGATTTGTCCGCGGAGAACACGGCTGTTCTGACATTTTGTAAATAAACTAAATGGTGGGGTGTTTAGAGGACGGAGTATGTGTCATTTTTGTTCGCAAGGAAGGTAAAAATGAGCTATGAACACTCGCGGTGTACTTAATTGTTCGTAAATACACAAACTGGGGGTGTCCTCAGGACGCTGTCCGTATTGTAATCTGTCTAGTTGAATGTGTTCTAAGAACACTCGCAGTGTCCCGAAATGGTTGCAATTACACAAAATGGGGGTGTTCTGAGAACGTTGTTTGTATTGTTCGTTGTCAGGGTGAAAGTGTTTTAAGACCACTCCTTTTGTCCGCTAATAGTACCATTTCCTAGGGGCATCAACCGACTTTTTGTCCACTAAAGAAACGATAAATCCGGCTGGTGTGCGCCGACATTATGTGATAATCCTATGACTGGCGCTATTGACCTGGCTGACTTGCTTTTGCGACACTAAATCATATCTCCCGCCCCTAAGCCTGATATTATCAAAGCATTCATATTCCCCGCCTCTTTCCGTGACGTTACAGGGTGCGTAATCAAACACGCCCAGTTCTCTGCAGTCCTAAGTGACTTTACACAGAACACGGAAGACAACACATATTATGTCACAACACAGCGCGCCACAATTCAGAATATGACACAGTGATTTAAAAACAAACAGCAAGATTGTAAATGTTGTAAAGTACATTTATTTGACATCAAATGTTTAGAGAATATTCAGCAATTTGCATTTGTCTTTGTTGTCGATCCGCAAAAGTTCATGTTGAGGCACGCGATGTTCCTTTGCGGTACAGAGGGTGTTAGATCAGCTTACAACTCAGTGCGCCACAATTCGGAATATGAAACTGTGGTTTAAAAGTAAACAGCAGGATTGTACATTTGGCAAAGTACATTTATTTCACATGAAATGTTTAGTGAATATTTAGCGATTTGCTATTGTCTCTGCTGTCGATCAGCAAAAGTTTATTTGGAGCCACGCGTTGTTCCTTTGCGGTAGATAGGCTGTTGGTTTATGATAAAAGCAGTAAATGGTCGCTCTGATAATCGGAAGGTTGCTCCAACAACGAGCCATTAGACCACCCTATTGGTTGGTATGTTGTTTGTAGCCACTAGTACTGCGTAAGGGCATATTGGTCCTTGGCGATTGTCCCATAAAATGGTGAGGGTCATGAAGTTGCATATTTGGACCTGCACCTGGCAGTTGAAGACCCCATCCGCTGGAGTCTGTAAATCATGACATAGGCAAAATGGAGCCACATACCTGTTTTGAAAAACATAAATTAGTCTCACCAGCCGATCTTCATTAAAAATCATCATTTCATTTACTAGGGCGTGAAACTATTTGCTATCGAAGATAGTGCAACAGAGTATGTTAATAATAAAATAATAATATTTTCCCATTCATATAGCGCTAAGAACCGTGAGGTATCTAAGCGGTGCTTATTATTAACCACGGTGTGTGGTGCTCATTTATCGACCACGGAATGATGAAAGGCTGAGTTTGGCCTTGCCGGGATTCAAACTTGCGTTAGCAAGCTGTGCACGGATGTCAAAGCGAGCACTGTACTCGCTGTGCCACTTGACAGGCTACAGTGAAGTGGCACAGCGAGTAGAGCGCTTGACCGCCTATAGACCGGTTAAATTATTTCTATTAACCCACGCTGTGTCGTCTGCCTTTTTCAGAGCCCTCTAAACGACAGGGGATCAAAACGAACAAGTTCAACTTGAGCGGTCTTTAATGCTACGCTATTGTAATTATATTTGGTATAAAATAATTTAAAGGGTTACTTACAGTACAATTGCAATTTCCATTGTCAACGAGTGGTGCAGTCCCAAAATACGACTCCGCGTGTGCCAACGATCTTTCGCATAGTGATATAATATATAAAAGTGGTTTCGTTTCAGAAATTTCATCTTTATCTTCTCTTACGTTTTAGCAACACTCCTTCAAGAGAAGTCTTTCATCACAATCTCTGTCTGTCAAGGTCAAAACACAATACAACCTTATAGTCCGCTTCGTGAGCCTCTCCGGGGCCCGAGAATAAAATGGAAGCAGCTGACCTTCACTGTGAACGAGCATAAATTCTTACTTTGCAACATTCCGTGTAAAGCCATCTGTAGAAGTTGTGGAAGCAGCTGACCTTCACTGTGAACGAGCATAAATTCTTACTTTGCAACATTCTGTGTAAAGCCATCTGTAGAAGTTGGTTTTTGCACGCCATGTTTGTATATTGTTTGCGTGATATTAAAAAAAGTTTGTTTAAAGGACGTTATGGTTCTAAGTACAGCCGAAAGACCCCTGAAAATCGCAAGTTATGGTAAGCTATGAAAAATAACTGGCGCCACCACCGTGCACTGCTAAGACTAACACCCAGGACATCAAAGATGGCATCGCAAATGTCATTGATGACATCACTGATGACATCACATGTGTATGTACTTTTCATGGAATTTGTGTACTAGGGATTTTTATTATACTGTTGCGAAAAAAGTGTCAAGGATATTGCAATAAATATCATACCGTTATTAGTGCTTTGAACGATGCATTGATATAAATAGCATTGTATTATGGGATTATATCTAGTATACTGAGCTACTAATGGAGAAACATAGCATTGTGTGCAGAGTACAAGATGAAAGTATAATATTTGTAAGGTTAATATGTTGAATAATGAAATAATAATTGTCCTGAAATGTTAGAAAATTCACAAAATGGGGTTGTTCTGAGGACGTTATTCGTATAGTGTGATTGCTTAGCTGTATGCAATGAGGGAATGGCACAGAGAGTAAAGTGGACGCCGTCCGCGGACACCGCGGCTGTTCGTGGACAGGGCGTGCTACATCGGGTTTTTCCAGGAAATCCAACATGGAAAGAAGACTGTACGGATCAGCCAATCAGATGTCGAGGTTGTGGATTTGTGTTGAAAGAGACTGTGTGTGGTGAAGATGGCAGAAGTGGAGAAAGTCAGGGTGTTGGTGCTCGGAGATATGTTTGTGCATGGTTTACAGCAGTACGCTGAATGCAGGCATGTTGCAAAGAACTTTAATGTGAAAGGAGTGGAGGTGGTGTGGAGCACTGTGCCTGATTGCATTGTACAGGGAATTGTACAAGTTTGTGAGGATATGGCCACAATGAACAGTCTGCATGTGGTAGTTTTGCACTATGGTGCTCTCCATGTGGGCAACGTCAGTGCCCCTACTTTGTTGGCTGATTTGGAACGCTTGGTTCAAGCAGTAATGAAGATCCTTCCAAATGCAAAAGTAATTTTTTCTGGATTACTACCTAGGCAATATGGGACAATAGTTAAGTTTTTTGTCCTCAGCAAAATATTGCTAAGTGTGTCATCAACCAAGGCATGTGTGCCTTCATGCTTAGAGCTGGTATGTTCTTCTGTAACAATGAGAATATTGATGCCAGTAATGCTGTTAATTTTAAAGAAGATGGCATTTCTTTATCTTTTACGGGAAATGCCTTTCTATTTTGGAATGTAAGGGTTGCTTTGGAGAAGGTTATGTGAAGATTTTAGGAGTAAAGTAAGAAAAAAAACAAGAAACAAAATACAAAATAACAGGTGTCTGTCAAGCATCTGTAAAAAAAAAAAAAAAACGGCTTCAAAGGGGAAATGGGGCACACTATTTCAATTTACATTCACCACGCTCAGATTTTCGATGTGTCCGATGGCGGACATGGCGGTAGTCCGCGGTCATGAAAATCACTATGAGGGGGTAAGTATGTTCTATATTACATGTATATGAAGTCAGGGATATTATGGTTAAGTTGTGCTACTAAAAACCTATGAAATTCAGTGAAAAAACTTTGTTAAAGGGATGTTATGGTTAAGTTGCGCTACTAAAAACCTATGAAATTCAGTAAAAAAAACGTTGTTAAAGGGACGTTATGGTTAAGTTGCGCTACTAAAAACCTATGAAATTCAGTGAAAAAACTTTGTTAAAGGGACGTTATGGCTCAAAGTAAAACCGAAAAACCCCTGAAATTCGGCAGTTATGGTAACATAAGCAACCATAACTCGCGCCACCGTGCACTGCTAACACTAACACCCAGGACATCAAAGATGACATCACAAATGTCATTGATGACATCACTGATGACATCACATGGCTGGCTCTCCCTTTTTATCCTTTACTGACATATCAAAGCCACATAGTTTTCTTCAGTTATAGTCAGGAAGTAAAAATTGAAAAGGTACTATATTTGTAGACTTAGGGTCCAGTCACATCATATGAAACATATACATAGCGGAAGATACAGGCTTGAAAGAGAGCAATCCTTTCTGTGCATGAAGATAATCATTATGGTTATCAGCACTTTCTCATAGTTTTATTTTTATTACTCTACCTTCCCTCTATATGCTCATATTTGTATACATTATACTCACTCTCCATAGACTGAATGGGAAAGAAATTTTGCTTGCGCCTACAGCCCAAACCGCTGGACGGATTTCCACCAAATTTGGACCAGGAGAAGCGGCTTGGTCCCGAAAGCGTGCTTTTTTCAAATTTGGTGAAAATCCGTCCAGTAGTTTTTTTTAAAATGACCAAAAAGTAGGTCAAAAAAAATTAGTGATATCTGTGTTCGGTTCGCGGACACACTTCCCTGTTCGCTCCGCGGACAGTGTCCTGATTGGCCAATCGTCTTGCGTGATATTCGCGGACATGCAACGTGTTCGCTGATTGGACGGCGTGGAGCGTGAAGCGCGTCAGATTTTTCGGTAGCGCCCGCCATCTTGGATTCGCGGACGTCCCCGGACAGCGCGGTGAAACTTTGTTCAAAATGTGTATTTTGTAGAGAGTGTTGGTGTGTAGGAGTGTTTGGGGAGGGTGGGAGTGTATGAGATAGGATGAAAGCTGTGTTTTTATGTGTTAGACGTTCTTTTTGTGTTCGATTTGTTTGCGGACATCATGGGTGTTCTGAAATGTTCTAAATAAACTGACTAGGGGGTGTTCTAAGGACTCAATATGTGTCCGTTTTGTTCGCAAGCAAAGTGAAACTGTTCTAAGAACACTCGCGGTGTCCGGGGAGTGTTCGTAGGGGGTGTCCTGAGGACGCTGTCCGTATTGTTCTCTGTCAAGTTGAATGTGTTCTAAGAACACCCGCGGTGTCCTGAAATGTTCGCAAATAAACAAAATGGGGGTGTTCTGAAGACGTTTTTGAGAACACTCCCGGTGTCCTGAAATGTTTGTAGGGGGTGTCCAGAGGACGCTGTCCGTATTGTTCTCTGTCAAGTTGAATGTGTTCTAAGAACACCCGCGGTGTCCTAAAATGTTCGCAAATAAACAAAATGGGGGTGTTCTGAAGACGCTTCTAAGAACACTCGCGGTGTCCGGGGAGTGTCCGTAGGGAGTGTCCTGAGGACGCTGTCCGTATTGTTCTCTGTCAAGTTGAATGTGTCCTAAGAACACTCGCGGTGTCCTGAAATGTTCGCAAATAAACAAAATGGGGGTGTTCTGAAGACGCTTCTAAGAACACTCGCGGTGTCCGGGGAATGTTCGTAGGGGGTGTCCTGAGGACGCTGTCCGTATTGTTCTCTGTCAAGTTGAATGTGTCCTAAAAACACTCGCGGAGTCCTGAAATGTTCGCAAATAAACAAGATGGTGGTGTTCTGAAGACGCTTCTAAGAACACTCGCGGTGTCCGGGGAGTGTTCGTAGGGGGTGTCCTGAGGACGCTGTCCGTATTGTTCTCTGTCAAGTTGAATGTGTCCTAAGAACACTCGCGGTGTCCTGAAATGTTCGCAAATAAACAAAATGGGGGTGTTCTGAAGATGCTTCTGAGAACACTCACGGTGTCCGGGGAGTGTTCGTAGGGGGTGTCCTGAGGACGCTGTCCGTATTGTTCTTTGTCAAGTTGAATGTGTCCTAAGAACACTCGCGGTGTCCTGAAATGTTCGCAAATAAACAAGATGGTGGTGTTCTGAAGACGCTTCTAAGAACACTCCCGGTGTCCTGGAATGTTCGTAGGGGGTGTCCTGAGGACGCTGTCCGTATTGTTCTCTGTCAAGTTGAATGTGTCCTAAGAACACTTGCGGTGTCCTGAAATGTTCGCAAATAAACAAGATGGTGGTGTTCTGAAGACGCTTCTAAGAACACTCCCGGTGTCCTGGAATGTTCGTAGGGGGTGCCCTGAGGACGCTGTCCGTATTGTTCTCTGTCAAGTTGAATGTGTCCTAAGAACACTCGCGGTGTCCTGAAATGTTCACAAATAAACAAGATGGGGGTGTTCTGAAGACGTTTTTGAGAACACTCCCGGTGTCCTGGAATGTTCGTAGGGGGTGTCCTTAGGACGCTGTCCATATTGTTCGTTGTTAAGTTGAAAGTGTTCTAAAAACTATCGCATTGTTCTGAAATGTTCGTAGGGGGTGTCCTGAAAACGGTGTCCGTATTGTTCGCTGGAAAGTTCAAAGTATTCTAAGAACACTCACATTGTTCGCGGACATTAAAAGTTTCCCATAGATCATAGTTGAAATGTTTGACTCTATGGATGTGATATGGTGCGGTGGTTGTTGCCAGGGCATAGAGTCTTGGGTGCATGGCCATTTGGCCATGTACCCAAGACTCTATCCCCTGGCAACAACCACCGCAGCATATCACATTCATATTTGCTTATAACTTTGGGTGAAAAACAAATGTATAAGGAACAAAGGTATTAGATACTATAGGTTGTGATATGCTGCTATGGTTGTCCTTATTATTGTATACTTACTGTTTGGTCTAGTAATGGGAGTCCATGTTTTTCTTCTTCATTTCTGTGATAAAAGAAAATAGCATGTTAGTATTAGTATTGTGTAATGACTTATTACATTGTGTAAGCAATATACTTTTATTTTTTTTCGACCCTCATATTTAGTAGAGTACAAATCAGAGTACTGTGCAATTTGCTCAGTTTCTGTATTTGTTGCTAAAATCATTGGGTCTGTGGGAGGAAAAAAAATCCATGTTGGATTAAAAAAAAAAACTTTTTCTGTTATGCTACAGTTTATTTGTTTGTTTGTTTTCAGTGTTCACTTGTTGTTTCTGGCTAATGCTTTATACTTTGCTTTGTTGTATTTTTTTTGGAGCAGTAACAGATTCTTCATTTGTTTTGATATTATAAAATTTTGGAGCAGTTAGATACTAATTGGCGTATTCTAACTGTCTATTTTTTTAATATATTTTAGTGGTTTTGATTTATCTATTTGGATATTGTTAAATTTTGGGACAGTTAGATACCAATTGGCATATTCTAACTGTTTATTTTTTGGCCTAATTTAGTGGTATTCATTTATCTGGTTAGTTGTTGTAGAATCTTTGAGCTATTAGATAGCTTTTGGAGTATTCTAACAGTTTATATTATTTTAACACAAATTTATAATTTTGGGACAGTTAGATACCAATTGGCGTATTCTAACTGTGTATTTTTTGGTCTAATTTAGTGGTATTCATTTATCTGATTAGTTGTTGTAGAATCTTTGAGCAGTTAGATAGCGTTTGGAGTATTCTAACAGTTTATATTTTTTTAACACAAATTTATTTAAAGGTTTAAATACAGTTTATTTATCTAATTTTGGTTTTAAGAACATCAAATAAGCGTTTGTAAGATTTGCTGGTAATCTCTGCTTTAGAGTAATGGTACTATCATTACATTCAAACCATCCACATTTCTTTTTTATATATGCAGTGTAGTGCTCTGAATTGGTTGTGGCTCCTGCGTGGTAGATTATACCTATTGTTGTGAAGGTTTTCTTACCAAGTGATATTTGACCATGTGTGAATCCAGTCAGCTTGCAGTTGTTTTTGGTACCATCTGCATTGTAACATAGAAGGATTAGTATTACGTATTTACTATGTGTTTGTATTACTAACGTGGAGCGATTATCTGAATTGCAGGTAGAGCATAATCTACCATGGTTTGCATTTTGTACAAGTTGCTGAAATGGAATGGATTCACAATTTGGTATTGATATATATATATGAAGCATTCATTGGGGATTTCTTCTTGTGTCACATTGTTGCAGAGAGTGCATGTATGTTTCCACATGTATGAAATCTGAAAGATTTCATTTATAGGTATGTTTTTGTTTTCCAGTACTTGTAGTAAGTACATTAGAAATTCTTGTGGATCTTCCTGTGAGTTTATAGTGAATTTCACCATTCCAGCACAGTAGTCCAATTGTCGTCTTATTCCAAAAACACTATATGTGTTGTCAGGATTGTTTGTTGCATTTCTGTGAAGTACTAACATTTGCAAACACAATGGGTCTGTACTGTGTAAGTAAATGTTGTCAACAATTGGTGGTAATTGAAATAGAATATTCATTGCTACATTTGCATAGCAACTTACACCAACTATATTTGAGAATTTAAATGGTCCAGGTAGTTCTGTATCTAACTGCTTTTTTTGGAGTTTGTCTTCCTTCTTTAAAGAAGTACCTGGTTTACTTTCTCTAATTGATTCTTTTTTGTTTGTGGTACTTGATGAAGTATTAGTTTCTTTTACTCTCTTTGGAGGATTTGCAGTGACGTCCTGTTGCATTTCTGTTTGATTTAGTTTTCTTTTACAACGTTTTAGTTTTTGTGGAACAGAATATGTGTTTAGATGGGGAGTGTGTATAGTGAGCAAAGTCTATTATATTCTAAAATGCAAGGAATATCAGCGTTTACTTTACTTGCATCAAAGTTGATTTGAAATTGACCGTCAAGTGTACGTAATCGTGATAGTGCTACGTAGCTCATGCCTTCTTTAAAGACTGTGTTACCAATATCTATCATTGCTTTGTCTAGGGTAAGACCTTGTGATTTATGAATCGTGACTGTGTATGCAAGAGTTAGAGAAAATTGTTCTCTGAGTACATACATATCTTTGAAGAGAAGGAATCTAGCTGTTGAGCGTCCTATCCGTTTTACTTCTGAAAGTTTGTCAAAGAGTATATTGACAAACTGAATTTTGTTGTCATGTGGGTATGTTTGAAAGCCAACAACTGTACCCAGTGCTCCATTAACTAGTCCTTGGTCCACGTCAAGGTTACGTTTAGGCATTACTCTGCAATTTAAGGATAATTTTAACATCTTTTCTAAGCCTGCTGCGTTTGCGATTGATTTTTCTAAATTATTTAGTCTTGTTGTGGCTTGGTCACACATGGGTAGTGTCATACCATGTACATCTAGTTTGTCTGTGGCGCTAATTTCCATTATTGGTTGCATTTCTTTACTTAACATTATTTCATTGAATTTGAGACAGCTTGCAAGAGTTGGCATTAAGGCCATACAATTGACATTTTTGTGGGCTAATTGTTCCATAACATCTGTAGCACATGCATTATCGCCATAAAGTGCATTAATGTGCCGGGTTTTCAATGTTGCTTCTGCTTCTTTAGAAAGTATACCAACTCTCAAACTTTTTAAAATGTTGGCATAAGTCAGATCTGCAGATTGGCGCATGTTTTCTGTTAATTCTCTGTATTGGAAATGTTGCCAAAGGTTGACATTTCCAATGCTGCCAACAGTTTTACAGCAGAGTTTGTGCCCTAATGTTTTAAAAATAGGTTCACCTTTTACTGGTGTTAATTGAAGCAGATCTCCAAAAACAATAATGTGTTTTCCTGCAAAGAGCTCTTCATAGTCTGTTTTGAGTACTTCTTGTAATCTGAGGTGAATCAAAGCTAACATCAGGTTGGAGACCATGCTCACTTCATCTATTAGTAGCATTTCCATTAGTTTCAATACTCTGCGTAATTCCATTGCAGCTTCTGCAGAAAGTTTGTAATAGTCTAATTTGTTCTGGTGTTCTACTGGTAATAGTAGTAATCGGTGTAATGTACCACCACCTATGTTGTAGGCAGCTAAACCTGTGGGGGCAGTGACAACAGCTGACAGTTTGTTGTTTGTCAATTGTTGAAGGAACTTACTAATGATTTTGATTAGGAATGTTTTGCCAGAACCAGCTTCACCACTGACGTACAGTAGTATAGGTTTATAATTATGGCAGGAACATTCTTTATTTTCATGTTTTACACCATGTGCAATTTGTTTTGTTACTTCTTGAAAAATGCTACTTTGCTCATTGTTTAGTTTTGATTGTAGTATAGTTAAGTCTTCCTTATCTTCATACTGACACATGGTGTTTTCTACTTCTATCATAGCTAATTCTGCCTCATTTGTTATTAGTGGTTCTTGGCTTCCTGTTACAGAAGGTTGACTACTGTCAGGAGTATCCTTATCTAGTTGGGCTTGGAGTTCTTCTTCATGTTGCTGTTCATTGTGCAACATTGTTTTGTACTGTGTAAAGTTTACATCAGTTATAGTGCTTTCATTTGCTTTGAAAGCATCCTCATATGAGTCATAGTTATCTAGTAATTGTTCTTCTTTTCTCCATGGTTTGAAGAGTTGTAGCAGGGACATGTAATATACTTCTTTATGTTGAGGAGTCTTCAATGACAATTTGATATGATTAATTAAATTTGGTTTAGTGAGTTTAACTAAGCTGCCTTCACAGTCTGTCACTCTATATTTACCTTTTTTTTCATCAGGTTTCATATTATTTTTGTATGTGTAGTTTTGGGCTATTTGGTATAGACACATGTTTTCCAAAGTATTACTTCTGTTTGGGTAGTATGTGTCCAATAAATTGTTTTTTAAAATGTCTTGGCTGTTGGGATCATGTTTGGCTATTGTTTCTATATCTTCATATGATTTTAGAACTCTTTTTCTAGATTCAGCTGGACCAAGACTTAGCCATACTATATTTTCAGATTTACCATACAATGAAGTACCAGTTAAACGATCAGCTGCTTCATAAGATCCACATTCTCTATGGGTGAGCATTTTTATGCCCAAGCTGTATAATTTCTGAGATACTGTTTTATCTGATGACAGGTCATTCCAGAGGTCTTGGAGCTCTGTCTTTTCTGCTTTAGTTAAGTAAGCTGTGACATATTGTGCAACTGCAGTAGAATTGTCTGCAATGTACTGCAAATCTATGTTTGCATTCCATAAGTGGGCAATGATTGCATTATAATCATTGATATATTTTTCTTCTTCTTTTCTTTTTATGTAATATGTATTTTTAGGTGACTTACCTTTAACACTATGTCTAACTGAAGACATGAGGTTGTTTACTTGACCTGTATTTGTAACTGGTCTGGGGAAACCAAATCGGCATTTGGTGTAGTATTTGCCTTTGTTTTTGTATTTGCGATGACAATATTTTACACATAATTTGTGCACGAAGATCACTATTTGTGGCTTCTGATGGAATTTCACAAGTGACATATTTTTCAATAAACTGTAAAACAGTGGCATCACTGTCTTAACCAAATTTAGGAGCATCTTTAATCCATAAAAGCATGTGGATATGTGGTGCTCCTCGGCTTGGTATTCTTTTCTCCAAAAGAAGTGTTGCACTTCTCCAAGGGGAGGAACAGTTTTATTACAAATAAAATGTAGCATAGCAATGAAGCGATGGTGAAAATATCTTGAAACATTAACAGGATCCAAAGAACAAAGTTCTCCAGGTGTTAGAATATCTATGTTTGTTTTGTTTTTATTTGATATGCGTAGGAAATTATGTAAATCTTCCCATGCATATTCTGCACAACTTAATGTAACAAACCAAGTGGATGGGCCAAGGTTTCTGATCATACAACGTACATCTCCATGACGTCGAAACCAGTACTCTTTAGTACCACGCATATTTGCTAACAGATTTGTAATATTTGATTGTAAAACCTCATCCTTTTGTTGCACTTTCTCTAATAATTGTGTAGCTGTCATATTCTGAAAGTGTGATCCTGATTTTAATATGTGTGCAACTCCGTAACATAAAGTTGCTAGTACACTTTCAAAGAGTAGGTGGAATATGTATTCCACATTTTGTCTAAATCTGGGATCTTCAGAATACATCTGTAATGAGCGGTATTCTGAAGCTGATATTTGAATAGGTCTATCATCATACCTTCCTCCTTTGCCAGTAGGAAAGAGTAGAGGAAAAGCACGTGCTTCTATACTTTTTTCCCATATACTGATTGGTGATCCTTTTGTTTGACGCATTTGGTAAGTTTCCAGGACATCTTGTACGTGTCATTACAGTGCGAAGGATGAATTGTATAATGGTCTAAAGTATTTGATATTGTAGCAGGATCTAGTAGCTCAAATTGAACAGATTCTTGTGTTTCTTGAATTATTTCAGTTATATCTTTCAAGTTTTCTTCAATATTAATTTCTTTGTAATATTCATTATTCTCTTTAAGATATTGGAAGGCTTGTCTAACTTAATATAAATCTACCAGCTGTTGCCATATTTTTTTGTCTTTTGTAGGTACTCCATTTACTAATATAATTAAAGATTGCTGCATTGGACGTTGCACTCCTAGAGTATGCACATTTTCTTTTAGATTTAATGGTAAATAAACTACTTTTCCACGAATGCCTTTTACCAATTCAGAGGGAGGTAATTTTGCTGTTTTTGGTTGAAGGCGTATTATTGCTTGAAATGGGTGTACTGTTTGAATTATGATGCTCTCATATAAATTAAGTTGTTGTAGAGGTTTTGGTACTGGGTATAATTCCAAATTATTTGTGATAGAACGTGAAGGAGTTTGGTTGTTGTCAAGTTTTGTAGTGCAATAACTGCAAAGTATTAAGGGCTCAGTTATTTCATATTTGTTTTCTGCTACAAGGTAGGGAGCTAATTCAAACCATTTAGAATCTTCATTGTCTTCTATTTTGTATGATAGGTCCACAGTTTTTGTGTTACTTTTATAAAAAATTCTACGGCAACATACACATACATGGTTTGGTACTTCAGCTGATGTACTTTTAAATTTTAGTATTTCTTTTTTGTATGCGTTTAGCAAAAGGTTGCCATGTGTAGAATTGTTGCTTAATTGGTTTAAAGCTATTTCATTCTGTAAATGGCTTTCACTTCCAAAATATTTTTTCTGGATATAGTGAATTTCTTCAAGTAGGTCTTTTGCTGTACCATGTAGAAGGATGTTATTTAACTTTGCTAGTGCTAAAGCAGGACTTTTAGCATAGTACAGCTTATAGACTAGATTTCTTATAGTTGAATGATGTGTTGATATCCTTTTGATATCATGGAAAGTGGTTTTACAAGTAGGTCCTGTAATGCAGGCCAATGAATGTCCTTGTAGTCCTGTGTACTTGCGCACTGGACAGGTATCTATATTTTGCAGTAATTTAATTTTGATTTTGTCTTTGCTTTTTACATATTTATTGAGGAATTGGTGTAAAGATTTGAAACATTGTTTGGGAATGTTACACATTGACGTGCATGGCCATTTGTACACTAGACGTTCTGATTCAGTTGAATGGAGGGGTAATTCTAAGTTTTCAGGGCATATTTTTGTAAGGAGTACTTCTTGTTCCATTATGGTATTATTCACTTTTTCATAACCTCGGCCACTGCTCTTTATGGCAATTGTATTCGTTTGCTTTTGTTTGTACGCTTCTTCATTAAAATATGGTTCTGTGCTCGTAGTGTGATTCCATTCACCTCCGCAGATACTTAAGAAGTTCTTTCTGTTGACATTTCGCTTATTGAGAAGTCTTTTTTGTAATTTAGTTATTAGTTTTGTTAGTGGTTTCATTTTGTTTAACAGTAAAATAAATAAATTTCTTTTGAGAAGAATTGCACTGTCCATCAATGCTTCTAAGATTAATTTCCTACGATAGGTTTTAAGCTTTGAACCTGATTTCTCTCCTGTTTTTATAAGATTTTGAAGGACTTTGTGACGGTATATTTTGGCTAAAATACTTTTCTTGGTATGCTTACTTTGCACTATATTAAAATTTGAAGAAGTAGTTTTATCTGTACTGATAGCTGATTTTCTGTTAATTGTTTTTTGGTTTGTTTTACATTTTGATAGAGGAAGCGAAGTTGTTGTACTTGAAACTTCTTGTGTTTCACTAAATGATTGTATTAGCTGTTTTGTTTCAACTTTTTTTACAAATTCTGCTAGAGATGGATGCTTATGTTGGACACCTTTATTTTCATTTGCTCTACTTTTGCGTTGCTTTCTACGGACTTGACTTTTGGTAGGCATTCTTTAGGGTCTGTTGAAAAAATAAAGAAGATATGGGTTGGGGTGTTCTGGAATGTATGTGTGCTGTGTGCATGAGTGTTTGAGTAAGATGATAAAGATGTATGTAATGGTGTGTGATTGTGCATTGGGAACTAAAACTAGTAGGGATAGGTATTCTTGAATTTAT
This sequence comes from Ambystoma mexicanum, assembly GCF_040938575.1. NCBI lineage: Eukaryota > Metazoa > Chordata > Amphibia > Caudata > Ambystomatidae > Ambystoma > Ambystoma mexicanum. The sequence continues at coordinate 1,035,041,702 of NC_090933.1, read as the reverse complement.
GTGTTACTAAACTGGGGTTCAGATGACAAAAGCAAAGTAACCTAGTGGTGTGGAAAAGTACAAATAGTAAATATAATGTATACAATTAAAACAGTTGTTTGTTCTATAATATGAAAATTGTAGTGGTTCAGTTGGCTAAATTGTGTGTCAAAAAATAGAAATTTGTGGGCCATTCTGGCTGTAAATCGCTGTTTAAGACATGGAAATTTTTGGACAAAATGGTACAAAATCTCTATTTTAAGAAACCAAAATAGCTCGTTTTAATGTTATAGTATATTTGATTAATAATACAAATATTATGGTGATATTTTACTTACTTTTTTTTAAATTAATGGGTAACTTCTTAGTTTTTCTTTCTTCTTCGAATTCGGCTGCTTCTTTTCAGGAAACTGGTCTTCACTGCAATTGTAAAAGCTTCAAATTAGTAACTTTTTTGTATATAGCACTGTTTTTAATTTAGATATTGATTTTTTTAATTGAAATCCTCAGTGACTTCTGTAAAACCATTAAACTAATGTATTTACATAAGATACATTGCATCAGTTCAGTACATATGATATGTCGTTAATGAACAAATTGTATTGAATGACTAACTGTAGCAAAAAAAAATATCTTTACTATGTCTTGTGAAATTTATAATATATTAGTGAATACCACTATTTCTGTAAGTAAACTGTTCTAGGTAATAGCGCCTCAATGTCATGTCTAATTTAAAGTAATTAAGTAAATAAATAAATAAAAACAAAAATTATGAAATTGTATAAGTATTTTTATAAAGGTTTAAACATAGATTGTGTTTGCATGCAATTTTGTTTGTATGTAGTAGTCTATATATTTCATTTAAAAAATGTTAGTTTAACATGATTTGAGTGTGTGTGTATAAAGAAAGTAAAAAGTATAAAGGTTTATAAGTGATAGTTGATTTTAGGAAATTGAAAAAAGTACAGTAAATTCATTTTACAGATTTTACAAGGTAAAAGCCTGTTTGAAAATGTGTTCATCTACTATACAGAAAATATGCATACCTGAAGTTTGTGTTCATGCATATGGATATGCATGGAGCTGCAAGTAGAAATCTTGAAGACTTGTACAGTATTTCTGGTAGATGCTGCTTGCCAATGATATGACACTTGTACTCAGAGAGATTCAGAGTACATTTGCAGTGCTGATCTATGATGATGCAGTTAGATGTAGAGGTCTTGAATGTGATTGGTGCATGGTCATGTGATTTTTGAGGTACATCCAATGAGGGAATGGCAGAGAGAGTGTAGTGGAAATGGTAGAAGGGCTGTTCATGTTACGATATGTCCGCGGACATGGCGGTAGTTCGCGGACATCGGGAGTTACATCCGGGGATTTTTGGGTTCAGAAGTCATGCAAATGAGAATAAGCACTGAAAGGGATTGTTCAGGAAAGTTTGGTGGGTGTGTTGTGCCAGGAGAGATTTTCTCAGATACTCTTTTTGCTGAGAGAACAAAAGATAGCTATGGCTGTGTGTTTCAGAAAACAGATTGTTTGGATTTTAGGAGATTTGTGGATACATTGGTTGAAGGTGCATGCAGAAAGCTGTGGAGTAGCTGTAGATCTTGGATTCCCACATGTGGAAGTACACTGGCATGGAGTACGTGGAATGAAGTGGTTGGACTTGCTACCTCTCTGTGCTACTTTGGAGACAGAGCAACATCCAGACATAATTGTAATTCATTGTGGAGGGAACAGTTTAGGACATGTGACTGGAATTTATTTGCAATTTGCTATGAAAGAAGGACTTAGGAAGGTTATGGACATGTTTCCTAATTCTCAAGTGATATTTTCACGGATTGCGCAGAGACAAATGTGGCTTTGTTCTTCTTCATTTGGTCCACAAATGGAAAAAGCAAGGCGCAATGTTAATAAGGCTGTTTGTGGCTTTCTAAGAGATTTTGGCATGTCTTCTTTTCACAATGAAAATATTATGTTTTGTAGTACATACATTTTTCGCAGAGATGGAGTCCATCTTACTTATGTTGGCAATCAGATTTTTCTGAGAAATGTACAAAATGCATTGCGACCTTTTTTGGAATTTCAACAACAATTTTGAAGTAGATGTTAAGCATTTACAAACACCACCCAAAGGCTCTTTTCAGAGCCACCACTTATTTCCAGAGAAAATTACAATATTTGTGATGGAGTAGCAACCCAATTTTTTTAATGTTCGCGAACTGCCCGCGGACTTCTAAAAAATACAAAGAGCCCTGCTTCATTAATTTTCACTTCTATTTTTTAACTGGGAAAGGCAGCTCTGAAAAGAGCCTTATTTTTTTTTGATTTTTGTAATTTTGTATTTTTTTTGGTTTTTCAGACACGACACACTAGGAGAGGAGGGTAAAGGAGGGTAAAGGGGGGACACCAACCACAGGGATAAGAAAGGGCGAGCTGAGAGAGGAAGATGTAAAGTGGGTTTTATTTGGGTAGTGAGCAGGTCTTCTCGTGCTCTGAGACGATAGTCTCAAAAGCACTCCAAAGTCGCTCCCCCCTGCAGAGTACTGTGTCACAGTACATACATACAACTGTGACCCTCGAAAGGTAAGGGTCATCAGCATTCTGTATGGCCTGTGAGGCAGCTTGAGAAAGACGCTGTCCCACAGAGGTGGTCCTTGTGGTGACAGGATCAGAAACAGAGGATGAAGTAGAGGAAATCAACCTGCTACGTTCTTCGCAAGGTACAACCCTGCGAATAGCCCCAGAGTGAAATGACCTCAGGTGTCGCTTCATAGTAGTCGTCCCAAAGCTGTACTTATCATGCTTCCCGCGACTGAGTATCATTTTGCACTCATTGCAGGTAACATGGTTCGCACGAGCCTTAGGACCATTCCCATGAATGGTAAATAACCGCCACACCCAAGACTCACGCCTAGTGCGGGTAGTAGGGATTTCCTCTACCTCATTCTCATCATCCTCTTCTTCCTCCTCCGCATCCTCACTCCTGTTCCCCTCTTCAGGCCCTTGGGGAGGTGGTGGTGATGGAGGGGGTGGGGGTGGTGCTGAAGCAGGTGCAGCACCAAGTGGCAGTTCAGCAGCCAAGGATGCCATCTCGATGATGGTGTAGTCTGCAGGTGGCAGCAAAAATCACTGTGTTCTGAAGAATAGCCAGAAACACAATGGGAATAAGCTCTTGGGTAGGTCTTTTATAGGGGTGCTTGTGCGCGGTCCGCGGACATGCGCACTGTCCGCGGACAGATCGAACACAAAAAAAGGATCGGAAAGTTTCAAAAGGTATATAGAAACTCAAGATTGCTATGTGGGACTTGTGCCATGGTGAGGTTTGCGCATTGATGTCCTACGGACATTGTTCGGGTTCTGAAGTAATTAAAAGTGCGTCACACGTGAAACGAACATTTCAGGACACCGTGTGTGTTCTTAGAACAGTTTAAACTTGGTAGCGAATAGAAAGGACAGATATAGCGTTCTTCAGGACACGTGTAATTTAGTTTATGTACGAACATTTCAGGACACCAATTGTGTTCTTAGAACAGTTTCAATTGGGTAGCGAACACTACGCACAGGTATAGTGTTCTCCAGGACACCTCCATTTTCGTTTACGTACGAACATTTCAGGACACCAATAGCGCTCTTAGAACAGTTTGAACTTTCTAGTGAACAGTACCGGACAGGTATAGTGTTCTTTAGGACACTTTAATTTTTGTTTGTTTACGAACAATTCAGGACACCGCGTGTGTTCTTAGTACAATTTCATGTTGCTAGCGAACACTACGAACAGTTGTACTGTTGTTCAGGACACATCATTTTCGTTTATTTACGAACATTTCAGGACACCAATTGTGTTCTTAGGACAGTTTTAAGTTGATAGCGAACATTACGGACAGATCATCAGGGTAATTCATAGAATTTCGCAGAAAAGTGTCGCAAGCGGCTGGCGCAGAGTGTCCGCGTGCGATTGACTGCGCCAGGCACGTGCGCTAAAACCGATTTCCGCGCACAGCGTATTCATGGATTTCATGCTCCCAAACCAGCCGTGGCGCAGAGTATCGCAGCGACCCTGCAGCAGCGCCAGTAACGCCCCCAAGAACGCCCTCGCGCAAGGAAAAGCCATCAAAATCGCTAAATCATCGCAAAGGGCTGCGCTAACCCTGGACCAGTTTACAGGGCAGCCAAACAAGGAACGCAAAGCGGGTAACGTGCATATCAGGGGTACACATGAAGTCATACACGCGATTAGCCAGGGTACGTGTATTACAGGGGTACGCGGGAAGTTTAACACGCGATTGGCCAGGGTACGTGTATTACAGGGGTACGCGGGAAGTTTAACACGCGATTAGCCAGGGTAAGTGTATTACAGGGGTACGCGGGAAGTTTAACACGCGATTAGCCAGGGTACGTGTATTACAGGGGTATGCGGGAAGTTTAACACGCGATTGGCCAGGGTACGTGTATTACAGGGGTACGCGGGAAGTTTAACACGCGATTGGCCAGGGTACGTGTATTACAGGGGTACGCGTGAAGTTATACACGCGATTAGCCAGGGTACGTGTATTACAGGGGTACGCGGGAAGTTTAACACGCGATTGGCCAGGGTACGTGTATTACAGGGGTACGCGGGAAGTTCAACACGCGATTGGCCAGGGTACGTGTATTACAGGGGTACGCGGGAAGTTTAACACGCGATTAGCCAGGGTACGTGTATTACAGGGGTACGCGGGAAGTTTAACACGCGATTGGCCAGGGTACGTGTATTACAGGGGTACGCGGGAAGTTCAACACGCGATTGGCCAGGGTACGTGTATTACAGGGGTACGCGTGAAGTTATACACGCGATTAGCCAGGGTACGTGTATTACAGGGGTACGCGGGAAGTTTAACACGCGATTGGCCAGGGTACGTGTATTACAGGGGTACGCGGGAAGTTCAACACGCGATTGGCCAGGGTACGTGTATTACAGGGGTACGCGTGAAGTTATACACGCGATTAGCGCCAGGGTACGTGTATTACAGGGGTACGCGGGAAGTTTAACACGCGATTAGCCAGGGTAAGTGTATTACAGGGGTACGCGGGAAGTTTAACACGCGATTGGCCAGGGTACGTGTATTACAGGGGTACGCGGGAAGTTTAACACGCGATTAGCCAGGGTAAGTGTATCACAGGGGTACGCGGGAAGTTTAACACGCGATTAGCCAGGGTAAGTGTATTACAGGGGTACGCGGGAAGTTTAACACGCGATTAGCCAGGGTACGTGTATTACAGGGGTACGCGGGAAGTTTAACACGCGATTGGCCAGGGTACGTGTATTACAGGGGTGCGTGGGAATCATCACACGCGATTAGGCTGGGTGGGTCCTCACAGGTGTTCCCTGTACACCCTCCACGGCCCCTGCAGGCAGCCTACAAAACAGGGGACTACCCTGCACACCTGCTCATGTCCCCCTGCACCCCCACCCCCCAGCAGTGCAGGGGCAGCCTCCACCAGGCCCCCACTCATGTCTCCCACCACCCCCACCCTCCCGCCACCAGGGGCAGCCTCCACCAGGCCCCCACCCATGTCTCCCACCACCCCCACCCCCCCGCCACCAGGGGCACTCTCCACCAGGCCCCCACCCATGTCTCCCACCACCCCCACCAGTGCAGGGGCACCCTCCACCAGGCCCCCACCCATGTCTCCCAACACCCCCACCCACCAGCACTGTGGGGCACGTGGCCAGCAGGCAGTCAGGCAGCAGCAGATGGCAGGTGGGAGCGTGCTCAGGGCTCTGGGGGGCAGTAATTTCGCCTCCTGGCCAGGAGCGTGGTCTCTCGTGTGTGAACGCGTGGACAGCCTGATAGGTAGTGAAATCCCACACGTCAGCAAAGGCCCTTAGCGCGTAAACCCGTCAACAGCATATGCGCGCCTATAGTCACCTGCACGTGCAGGAAATTGTTGCGTGACACGTCCCAGTGTCAAAGCGTGTGATTGGTGAAAATGGATGTACACGTAGAAGTGACAAAGCGTGTGATTGGTGAAAATGGATCTACACGCAGAAGTGACAAAGCATGTGAATGGTGAAAATGGATCTACACGCAGAAGTGACAAAGCGTGTGATTGGTGAAAATGGATCTACACGCAGGAGTGACAAAGCGTGTGATTGGTGAACGTACACGCCGCGTAAGTGACGCTGTACGTGTGGGCCTGTATATAAGGTACATGTAGAACACCATTTCCTTGTACGTGCTTTTCGTGGAGAGCGAGTGGGTGAAATCTGTACTTCTTGTCGTTTCACACGCGATTTACTTCACGGCGTTTCCAGTTCGTATTCCCTGTTACCTCTGACAGCTTTTTCTCTTTTTTCTCTTTTACTGGTTTACCTGGGCCTGTTCCCTCAAACAGTGTCCCCTTCTACTGTTGTCCTGTCTTCTCAGACAGCGTACACATCTTCTTTTGGCGGGGGTTTAGCCAGCCAAACGCGCTCATTCTTCACGCTCTTTTACCTGGCAGACGGTGAGTCACGCACGTATCCAACTTCTGTGCTTGCCCCGTGTGTAGCCTACCCCTTCAGAGGTCATTCTAGGCTGCGTGTGACACGCATACGTTCATTCTTGTGTTACTGGGTGCCACAGCGTAGTGCAGGTTTTTCTTTCTGCACACGTGGTCTAGGAGGGGTTGCGTGCACGTCATCTCCCTTTTTTGGGCCTCCTGTGCGTTGCGTGACCCGTCATCTTTCCCCAGGGGTTACAATCAGCCGTGCTAGAGCACTAGGGTACAATTACCATCTGGTACCCAACCCCTTTGACCCCCAATTGCCCAGGACAATTGTCTACAGCCACTCCCATACGCACATTAATATCAGTGCCATGGCTGGGAGGCGAGGATTCCGTAAGGGTGGCAAAGGTGGAAGAGCCACAAGTGGTGGCCGTGGTGGATCCGGTAGGGGACGTGATCGTAACTTGCAGGGTGAGCCTGTCCCCCCATGTGTGGAGGACCAGTCAAGGGCACCCATCATCCCCCCCCTCCCCCCCCTCCCCCCTCCCGTTGAGGCTGAAGTGGCTGACACCATCCATGCTCAGCCCTTGTTGGACCAGCCCATTGTGGCACCAGACCTGGCTGACTCCATGGCTGACTTCCAGGTCAGCAGGGCTACGACACGTGCGCTGGTGCACGTTGATGCCATCATGCCACGTGGATCTGGGGCAGCAAGGTCATCTGCTGCACCAAGGAGGCAGGGCGGAGTGGCTGCAGGGGCAGCTGCGGCTCCATCCACCCCAGCCCTCACACACCCAGCCAGGACAGTGTCGGCCCTAGTCCATGCTGCTGACATTCCCCCTGACACCATCACACTAGAGCCAATGCCTGCACCAACTCCCATGCTGAGTGTGCAATCCCACACTCCTGATACAGAGTCCACCAGGGCTCCTGCCCCTAGTGTCCAGAGCGGCGCAGGACACTCAGGATCACCACCACCTTCCAAGCGGAAGAGGAAGAGTGCTCGTCCGGCACAGGCTGATGCCCCAGACACGGCTACACAGTCCGGCCCGTCCAGGAAGCCCAGCTTCACGGATGACGAACTGAATGCACTTGTCGAGTATGTGTCCGGACATGACAACGAGATGGTCATTGTTGCAGGATCCAAGACCACACCTGCACAACGCCAGGCACACTGGCAGACCGTTGCGGACATCGTAAGTGCCCTTGGAATCGTGAGGCGCACAGCCAATGATTGCTATAAGCGCTGGAATGACCTAAAGCGCAGGGCAAAGAGTAAGCTGGCCTCAAGTCATGCCGCAACTCTAGTGACTGGAGGTGGGTCTCCAGTAGTAGACATGGAACTCACTCCACATGAGTCAGTCGCTGGGACCTACGTCACGGAGGAACAGATCCAAGGCGTGGGAGATCTGGCTGATTACGAGGCATTGTCCGGTGAGTGCACATGCATGTGTGTGTCATACATGTGCATGGTGTGTGTGTGAGGGCTTCTGTTTGGGTGCCAGGTGAGAGTGTGTGCGCCTCAGTCGTATGGGTCAGCCATGTGCTTCATGCAATACTTCCTGCGCAGCTGCATTTGGCCATAGCAGTATCCCTTCTGCCAACAGTAGACATCTAGCACGCCAGTTGCCCTTGAAGTGACACCTTGACACAACATATTTGCTTATTTTTCACTGTTCATTCAGTCAGTTTGTTTGCATTCCACCACTTTCACTAGGCATGTCGCTGTCCACTAGTCACATGTCTGACATGGGTATGGTAAAGTGGAGTGACTTTGTTACCTGGATATCATTTGTACACACATGTCCCTGTGCTATTTGACCATTTCAGACTGGCAGCTCCAGGTGAAAAATCTGACCTGTTAGAATCAGAAAAGCTATTACATGCGGGAACTGGACTGAATGAATAGGTGCTGCCCTCCTCTCCATCTTCACTCAATAGCAATGGTACATGCCATCTGTGTGATGGCATGTGTGTTTCACCTGCCAATCACAGGCCAATGTGTGATGCCACTGCCAGGCAGCATGCAGAAAATTTGTTCATCTTCCATCTTGGTGTCATCAGTGTGTGCCATTTGCCTGCACTTCATACGCAGTGAGGGTGCATGCATGGGAGGGTTTTAGTCATGTGGGACATGTGTCAATCAAGTACTGGTTCTCTTGCTTCTCAGCCCTCAATGTGTGCCATGGTGCTAATGCCTGTTTCCATTACTTTGTTTTCATGTCTTTGCAGGGGAAGACGCACCTGATACTGCTGGGGTTGTGGAGATGGTGCAGACCCAGGAGGTGTCCCAGGGCCGACCAACCACCAGTGAGGGACGTGGTGTGGTGGTGGGGGAGAACCCACAAGTGCTGCAGGTCGTGCTCTCAAGGGGTGTCTCTGGCTGCACCTCCCCCGAGCTGTACTCAGGTGTTGATTCGGATGAGACCTACGTGCCGTCGCTGGTGAGTGTTCCAGGGAGGGATTCTGTTCTGTCTCACCCACCTGCACCAGGGTCAGTACCCTCCATGGGGATGTCAGTGTTGGCAGCTACGCCTTCGGTGGTTACGGATGCAGGGTCACACTCCGCAACATCTGATCCTGTTCCTGGGCCAGCAGATCAGAGGGGGAATGCAGTCCTGCAGCCTCAGGCAGTGCCGGCACAGCAAGGCGCAGTTCGCCTTGCCCCAGACAGGTGTGGTGCCCGCCGACGTGGTGGCCGTACGCCACCCGGCAATACCGCATGGGAGCAATCCATTTACGGTATGGCTACCCAACAGGCTGCATCATCCGAGATGATGGCTCAGGCCATGGATAGGGTGGCCACTTCCATTGTCCCCCCAGAAAGGCTGATGGAGCGACTAGAGCAGGCAACCGACTCCATCTGCCAGTCACACAGGGAGGACATGTTGTGGTCCAACAGGGACAGGCGGGCGGCACTGGCGACTCTGCAGGAGGCCATCTCCATTGAGTCCCAGGGCCACAGGGAAGCCCTGAGGCAGGAGCTCCTACACCTCAGGACGACTCTTGTTGAGCTTGAGGCTTCAACACACCAAAGGACAGAACAGCAGCTGGAGCGTCTCACCCGTACGCTCTCAGCTGAGATGCAGGCAACGAGGGCGGAGGTCCGGGCATCCCGTGAGTTGTTGCATGGGGACCTCCGCACACTCATCCTCCAGAACCAGACCTACCACACCCGCATGCTTGCAGCCATGGAGGAGCAGACTAGGGCCTTGCGTGGGCTGCCTCCCATAGTGCAACCACCTCCGGATGCAGCTGCACAGGGTGATAATAGCGACAGCAGTGACACTCCCACAATAGGGTAGCCGTGTGGGCCATGAGCCCATGGAGGTGTTTTATCTTCCCAGGATCCACGCAGGTGGGTTCTGGTGTGCATCCTGTCCTCGGACCTCCTGGGTGGCCTCCCCAACCCCCCCGGGCCCATCAATGGCCATTTTTGATTGTTTCTTATTTTTATTTTTATTTTGATTTCTTTTATTCCCAATTTTTTTGGGACGATCTGTTGGCTCCGATCTGTTGGCTCCGATCTGTTGGCTCCGATCTGTTGGCTCCGATCTGTTGGCTTCCGTGGTTCCTGTGGGCATACGCTGCATTGTGGCTGGGCACATGCAGGCTTGTAATGTATTTGGTTCAGATGCTTGGGTTTGAGTCACACACACCCCTCCTGCTTCCCGTTTCCATGGGCTTGCAAAGGGTGTGCCCAAGTGACAGTGAATTACACAGTGACGTTGGACTCCCATGAGCTGTGTGGCCAGTCTGTAGTCAATACTGTGTATACATTCATAGTGCATATTGCTGTTGTGTTGTACACTGCATGTTGCATTGATGTGTAACTCTTCTTCTGTGTCTACCTCCCAATTTGCAGGTCCCTTCCTCAAGTCCACACAAGGACCTCTAGTCTGGCGATGGGGACCATGTTGGCAGCAGTGCACCTACAACTCTACATGGCGCCAACACTGCACAGTTGGTAGTGGTGGGAGTGCAGGCATTTCCAGGTGGTGAGACTACTAATATGTAACATTTTTGATGTCATGTTAATGGTACTACGTGCTCAAGTATGTTGTTGGTCCGGCATTGCTGTGAGCATTTCAGGTGTTGCAGGTTTCTAATAGTGCCACTGTACATAGTGAGAGTGATGTCATGTTGTGGGGATTACTTTGTTTACCTGCAATTAGCATGACATGGCACGGTGTGTCGTGTGGCAGTGCTGGGGTTGGGTTGGCTGACATGGCACTGTCCTCTTGTTGCATTTTGCAAGTGGGTATTCATTTTAGCTGCTTCAATGTGTAACTTCACAAAACTGCATTGGTGGTGTCTGTGTGGGTAGGGATGCACACATTGTGACACTTCCAGGTGAACAATCTCAGACTGACATGGAATTCCCGGTTCATTCTCCACACATTCAGGATCAGTGTCAGGTTGAGTCATCATTGATTGTCAGATGGAATGTGCCAGGGCAGTGTGCACTCCACAGGGGTGTGATTTCTATGTGAAGTAATTAGCCACTAGCTGTGTACGGGCTGCCTCCCCCCGTGCCCTTTCCCCTCCCATGCGCAGCGGCTGTGCATGTGGTTGGGGATGTGGGGCCACCACCATGTCCACGGCCAGGCCCCGGCGTGTTGCAACGTTGTGCAGGACACATGCTGCCACTATGATCCTGCACACTACTGGGGGAGCGTATAACAGCTGCCCGCCAGAACGGTCAAGGGAGCGAAAGCGTGACTTCAGCACTCCGAATGTGCGCTCCACTATGCCCCTGGTTGTAATGTGGGCTGTGTTAAATCTTACCTGGGGTGGCGTGGTGGGGTTCCGAATTGGCGTCATCATGTGGGGGCTGAGAGGGTAGGCACTGTCCCCTGTGGAGGTGGGGATTGGTATCATTGGTGAGGTTGTGACCTTGCTCAGTATCCAACATGCATGCATGTGCAGTGGCATACATACTCACCAAGCAGCCATGTATTGCCATGCTGCCCAGCTTCTAGGTCCCGGCTTAGGGTGGACATTCGGTAAATGAAGCTGTCGTGGGTGGAGCCGGGATAGTTGGCATATACTGAGGTGATGATTCCCTTGGCATTACATGCTACCTGCACGTTGATGGAATGCCAGTGCTTGCGGTTCCTATAGATGTGCTCAGATGCCCTGGGGGGACGTAGAGCCACATGGGTGCAGTCGATGGCACCTAGCACTTTGGGGAATCGTGCCACTGCGTAAAAATCCAGGGCGGCAGCATGCCTTTCTGCAGGTGTTCTGGGCAGGTATATGTGCCTGCGGACTGATGGGCGTGCAGTCATGATGTTCAAGACCTGGTGTAGGCAGCGTGACTGGGTGGCCTGTGACACCCCACCCACTATGGCACTTGTCCGCTGAAATGATCCAGTGGCTAAGAAGTGCAGTACATTGAGGACCTTCTCCAGGGGGCTGAGTGCTTGGGAGCACAGGGTGGGTGATGTGAGGTCATCCTCCCACTCACTCACCAGGTCCAGTATGATGTGTGGTGGAAACCTGTACCTCCCATACACCTGGTCATCAGGCATCCCGAAAAGGCTGGTTCTGGGTGTGAATATTCTGGCCCTGACTATCCTCCTCCTCCTCCTTTGGTAGCCCACTGCCACTGCTGCTAGGAACGGTATGTTCATCCTGGCGTCTGAGCTTGTTATTGTTAAAGTCCGCAATTTATGCTTAGCGCGTGTTCTAGGCGAGCGTGTGACCCGTGCACCCCTGGAATCCTGTTCCCAGTCCAATAGCGTGTGGAAATTCACACGCACCACGGGATACAGCGTGTGACCCGCGCAGCCCTGGAATCCAGTTCCCAGTCCAATAGCGTGTGGAAATTCACACGCACCACGGGATACAGCGTGTGACCCGCGCAGCCCTGGAATCCAGTTCCCAGTCCAATAGCGTGTGGAAATTCACACGCACCACGGGATACAGCGTGTGACCCGCGCAGCCCTGGAATCCAGTTCCCAGTCCAATAGCGTGTGGAAATTCACACGCACCACGGGATACAGCGTGTGACCCGCGCAGCCCTGGAATCCAGTTCCCAGTCCAATAGCGTGTGGAAATTCACACGCACCACGGGATACAGCGTGTGACCCACGCAGCCCTGGAATCCAGTTCCCAGTCCAATAGCGTGTGGAAATTCACACGCACCACGGGATACAGCGTGTGACCCGCGCACCCCTGGAATCCAGTTCCCAGTCCAATAGCGTGCGGAAATTCACACGCACCACGTGATACAGGTTCGCTGACGTACTTGCGTGTGTAAGTGGCCGCGCACCCATTAAATACACGTACATAGGCCAATCGCGTGTACGCGCACTTTTGTCCAATTACACGCGATGACACTCTGACGTGCAGTATCTCCACGTGTGCCCCGTCATCACGTGCTGAGTGGGGAACACCCGTGCGGGTCACGTCACAGACGCGCTTACGCGCTGAGGGACTCTGGTCCAATAGAATCGCGTATGCGTGCTGACGCGCTTACGCACTAAGGGCCTTTCCTCGGATTTCACGCTGACGTGCAGGATTTTCACGTGCCAAATCACTCCGTATCAAGCTGGCCACGCGAAAACACACGGAAGCCCACGCTCCTGCCCAGAAGGCCGAGTTACTGCCCCCCAGTGCCCCGAGCAGCCTCCCACGTGCCATCTGCTGCTGCCTGCCTGCCTGCCTGCTGCCACCGTGCCCTGCCATTTGGTGCCTGCACATCAGCCATCTGCAGGGGTCCAGTTGCTGTGTCCACCCCTGCTGGAACTGAAGACTCCCGACTGGTATTACATCGCTCCACAGCCCAGCCCCAGGACCCAGTTGCCCACCCACACCTGCCTCTGGGGTTGCCATGTCGGGCACTTCCACATCTGGCACCAGTGGCAACCCCAGGCCAGAGGGGCAGAGGGGCACCAGCTTCACTGTCACCGAAGTTGGTGTCCTGGTGGAGCATGTCCTGGGGCAGTATGATGCCCTCTTTGGATCGTCCCGCGCCAGCAAGGAAGGACGGCAGAGGATCTGGGCCGACTGTGTGGTTGCCATCAACGCGGAGGGGGTGGCAACCCGCGACGTCCTGAAGATCAAGAAGCGCTGGGAGGACTTGAGGTCCAGGACCCTTGTGAAGGCCCGGCGCCTCGTGGAGGGGGGCCGGGGCCGCATGAGTACCATCCAGATGAGGGTCCTGGAACGCGTACGCCCAGCGCTCCACGCCCAGATCCTTGAGAGGGAGGCCCGTCTGGAGTTGAGCGGTAAGTGTCCATGCATTACTGTGTGAGACAGGGCATGTTGCGGTGTGCTGGTTCTATGATACTTGCCTGTATGTGTGCCATAGGCCATGTATGCATGTATGTGTGCAGGGACATCATGGTAATGCATGTGCGACCAGTGATGTGTGATGCACATGGTTGTTGCATGTGTTGAAATGCCGCATGGGGAGCCCTAATCAGATTATGAACATGAGAGCATGCCAGTCTCTGTACCTGAACATGGGTGGGGGTGAGGGATGGGTGCTGATGCCAGGTACATATATGGTAGCCATGTCTGTGTGCCTGACCTGCGTGTCTGTGACTTGTGCATGCCATGGATGCATGACACATGTGTGTGACAATGCAGAGATTCAGTAAAGCAGCAAAATTACCCTTGTATCCGCTGTGTTTGGTGTGTTTGGGGCCAGATGGATGTGACTGAGGTGAAGTGTGTGCATGTGATGGGCATGAGGCATGATGCATGTGAGTTACATATCATTGAATGTTTCAAGAGTCCATTGGACATGCATGGAAATGTCCATGGCATGCACCATGCCTGTTACTGTGTGTAACTGGACTGACCCATGTGTTGTGGAGGGACATGATGGAAGTGTACTTTGACAGTGGTGCTCATCTGCTATTGCTTCCTGTCTAGGGGACCATTGTACAGTGCCCTGATGCTTGTGTTCTTTGTCTCCCTCTACGCAGCGGCTAGTGAAGAAGAGGGCGGAGACAGCGCTGTGGAGCAAGGCGGCGGTGATGCCCCCACGGCTGCAGCGGAAGGGGTGGGTGAGCCCCCACAGGGGCCTGCTACGGTGGGAGACGGTGAGGAGCCATCCAGGTTGGTGGTTTGCACAGAGGAGGAGGAGGCCGACACTGGGGCACACATGGGGCCTGGTGGGGGCATCCCTGCTGGTGCAAGTGGTGCAGTCCAGGGCCAGGGGCAGGAGGCAGCACAGGTCACCGTGGAGGGGCCTGTGCATGTCGCTGTCCCTGACCCTGTGAGTGCACCACCATGCACCAGCAGGGATGCCCCGTCCCAGGCCTGTCCGCAGGTAGAGGGGATGTCCATGTCACCTGACTCCCCTCCACCTGCGGACGTGGGAACCCCTGGCCGTGCGGAGAAGGTCCTGATTGGGGTCGCGTTGCACACGGCTGTGATTCGTGATGCCGTGCGTGCTTCCCGGGAGGAGCACGCACGTCATCACGAAGTGCACCGTGCCGACGTGGCCCAATTGGGATCGGCCATGTTCGGGGGTTTCCTGCATGTGTTGGCCAATGTGGCGGCCCTCTCCTCCTCTGTGCAGGCTATCCACCAGTCGTTCTCCTTGCCGTCTTCCAGCCCAGATGCCACCAGGGCCCCCTGTGGACCTGCCCCGACCAATGCAGCCAGCTCGGTGGGGATCCCATCCCTGCCACAGTCGGGAGTCAGAGATCCAGCAGGGGTGGACACCAGAGCAACTGGACCCCAGCAGATGGAGGATGTGACGGCATCATCGGGCAGGGCACGTGCACGACGGCGTCGGTGGTTTCCATCAGCCTGGATGCCGTCGTGCTGGCACAGGCAGTTGCGTCGGAGGCAGCAGCAGGCTCAACGTGGGAGGCATCATGGCTCGGGGCCATCAACATCAGGGGTGCAGGCATCGGCCGGAGGGCAGGAGAACCCTGGAATGGGAGTGGCTTCCGTGTGGGAGAGGTTGTGCCAGCGGATAGGTGCGGAGCGGCAGCGGGCAGAGGAGGAACGGCTCACGATGGTCAGGGCGGAGGACTCCATGCGGAGGGCGCTGAGGCGGGCTGAGTGCCTCGAGGGTCTTCGCAGGGAGTTTGAGCTTGACACTGCGTTATCCCTGCGGGACCTCGGGGCCAGGGAACATGCCCGCCTCCAAGCCATTGACCAGGAGTTCGATGATGCCCTGGCCCATAACAACAACCAGTGAGCCGTCCGAATAGCCCGCTGCCTTTGTATATAGTTGTATAGTTAGGGTTAGGTTTCCTTTGTTTTTTTGATTTTTTTTTGGTTGCGATTGGACAATGCACCACTTTTTTGTATATAGTTCCCTTTTTAGTTAGTAGTCAGTTAGGTTTAATTTGGTAGGGCTCATGGACCCAGGATGATCTTCTTAATTGGCTTATTTTAATTTTTCATAATTTTTTCCTGGACATTCATCTTGTTTTGTTTGATTTGCTTTGTGTTTTTTCTTATTTGCTGTTCAATACATATTATTTTTTTAATCTTCAATGTGTCGTATCATCTCATTGCTTTCAGGCATGTCATGTTGGGTGTTTTGTCATTCACTTGCAGCCATTGTGTGTGACAGACATGTCTTGAATTGCATTATTTACATTGGGGGTGTAACATGTAATTGCCTTTGATATGTGGGTGGGTGTGATAGTTGGTTGGGCCTTTTGGCAGGGGAGGATGGGCATTACGGACATGATTGGGGAATGTTGGGACCCAGGTGCAGGGGGGCATGGATTGGACATGGGTGGGGGCCTGCTGGCAGGTGCCCCACAGTGCTGGGGGGTGGGGGTGGTGGGAGACATGAGTTGGACATGGGTGGGGGCCTGCTGGCAGGTGCCCCACAGTGCTGGGGGGTGGGGGTGGTGGGAGACATGAGTTGGACATGGGTGGGGGCCTGCTGGCAGGTGCCCCACAGTGCTGGGGGGTGGGGGTGGTGGGAGACATGAGTGGGGCCCTGGTGGAGGGTGACCCTGCACTGCTGGGGTGTGGGGGTGGTGGGAGACATGAGTGGGGCCCTGGTGGAGGGTGACCCTGCACTGCTGGGGTGTGGGGGTGGTGGGTGACATGAGTGGGGGCCTGGTGGAGGGTGCCCCTGGTGGCTGGGGTTTGGGGGTGGTGGGAGACATGAGTTGGACATGGGTGGGGGCCTGCTGGCAGGTGCCCCACAGTGCTGGGGGGTGGGGGTGGTGGGAGACATGAGTTGGACATGGGTGGGGGCCTGCTGGCAGGTGCCCCACAGTGCTGGGGGGTGGGGGTGGTGGGAGACATGAGTGGGGCCCTGGTGGAGGGTGACCCTGGTGGCTGGGGGTGGTGGGAGACATGAGTTGGACATGGGTGGGGGCCTACTGGCAGGTGCCCCACAGTGCTGGGGGGTGGGGGTGGTGGGGGACATGAGTTGGACATGGGTGGGGGACTGCTGGCAGGTGCCCCACAGTGCTGGGGGGTGGGGGTGGTGGGAGACATGAGTGGGGCCCTGGTGGAGGGTGACCCTGGTGGCTGGGGGGTGGGGGTGGTGGGAGACATGAGTTGGACATGGGTGGGGGCCTACTGGCAGGTGCCCCACAGTGCTGGGGGGTGGGGGTGGTGGGAGACATGAGTTGGACATGGGTGGGGGCCTGCTGGCAGGTGCCCCACAGTGCTGGGGGGTGGGGGTGGTGGGAGACATGAGTGGGGCCCTGGTGGAGGGTGACCCTGGTGGCTGGGGGGTGGGGGTGGTGGGAGACATGAGTTGGACATGGGTGGGGGCCTACTGGCAGGTGCCCCACAGTGCTGGGGGGTGGGGGTGGTGGGAGACATGAGTTGGACATGGGTGGGGGCCTGCTGGCAGGTGCCCCACAGTGCTGGGGGGTGGGGGTGGTGGGAGACATGAGTGGGGCCCTGGTGGAGGGTGACCCTGGTGGCTGGGGGTGGTGGGAGACATGAGTTGGACATGGGTGGGGGCCTACTGGCAGGTGCCCCACAGTGCTGGGGGGTGGGGGTGGTGGGGGACATGAGTTGGACATGGGTGGGGGCCTGCTGCCAGGTGCCCCACAGTGCTGGGGGGTGGGGGTGGTGGGAGACATGAGTGGGGCCCTGGTGGAGGGTGACCCTGGTGGCTGGGGGGTGGGGGTGGTGGGAGACATGAGTTGGACATGGGTGGGGGCCTACTGGCAGGTGCCCCACAGTGCTGGGGGGTGGGGGTGGTGGGAGACATGAGTTGGACATGGGTGGGGGCCTGCTGGCAGGTGCCCCACAGTGCTGGGGGGTGGGGGTGGTGGGAGACATGAGTGGGGCCCTGGTGGAGGGTGACCCTGGTGGCTGGGGGGTGGGGGTGGTGGGAGACATGAGTTGGACATGGGTGGGGGCCTACTGGCAGGTGCCCCACAGTGCTGGGGGGTGGGGGTGGTGGGAGACATGAGTTGGACATGGGTGGGGGCCTGCTGGCAGGTGCCCCACAGTGCTGGGGGGTGGGGGTGGTGGGAGACATGAGTGGGGCCCTAGTGGAGGGTGACCCTGGTGGCTGGGGGGTGGGGGTGGTGGGAGACATGAGTTGGACATGGGTGGGGGCCTACTGGCAGGTGCCCCACAGTGCTGGGGGGTGGGGGTGGTGGGGGACATGAGTTGGACATGGGTGGGGGACTGCTGGCATGTGCCCCACAGTGCTGGGGGGTGGGGGTGCAAGGGGACATGTGTTGGTGTTCATTAGTTCAAGGAGACATGTGCCTTTGCTGGGGGGCATGCCCATGTTGGGTGGGCTGCCTGCGGGACATGACCAGGGATGCAGGGTAGTCCCCTGTGGTGTGGGCTGCCTGCAGGGGCCGTGGAGGGTGTACAGGGTACACCTGGGAGGACCCACACTGTCAAATCACATGTGGGATTCCCCGGCACCCCTGAAATACACGTACCGTGCAGAAATCGCGTGTAAAACTTCCCGCGCACCCCTGAAATACACGCGCCCAGGCTATTCGCGTGTGGAACTTCCCGCGCACCCCTGAAATACACGCGCCCAGGCTATTCGCGTGTGGAACTTCCCGCGCACCCCTGAAATACACGCGCCCAGGCTATTCGCGTGTGGAACTTCCCGCGCACCCCTGAAATACACGCGCCCAGGCTATTCGCGTGTGGAACTCCCCGCGCACCCCTGAAATACACTATTAGCGTGTGTGTGGAACTTCCCGCGCACCCCTCAAATTCACGCGCCCAGGCTATTCGCGTGTGGAACTTCCCGCGAACCCCTGTAATACACGTAGCCCGCTCCCCCAGGCCCGATCGCGTGAGGAACTTCCCGCGCACCCCTCAAATTCACGCGCCCAGGCTATTCGCGTGTGAAACTTCACGCGAACCCCTGAAATACACGTAGCCCGCTCCCCCAGGCCCGATCGCGTGAGGAACTTCACGCGAACCCCTGTGATGCACGTACCCTGCTAATCGCGTGTGACACTTCCCGCGCACCCCGGTATACATGCACACGTATTTTTTGTCAGCGGGTGTCCGTGTTTGTGGGTACCCCTTTGCACGTCATTTTTCCTGGAGGGCCACAGTATGGGACATTCATCATGGCAGTATATAGGTGCTATTTGTTGGCGCACCTTTTGGCGCACATTTCTTACAGCCGCAGAGACGCTACCGCCTCCTTTCTTGTGGCGGTCGTGTTTGTGCCTGTGCGCTGGTTTGAGCGTGCGCTTTTTTCCCCTATTCTATTCCATGAATACGTGTTGTAGGCGAGCGTGTGGGCGTTCCGCGCACTTGTGCCCTGTACTTCCCCCGTGACGCCCACGTTTTGGCAAGCTGTTCCCCATTCCGAGTGTTACGCCCGTGTTCCGCCTACTTTTATTGCGTGCGCCGCGCTATGTGCGAATTTCGCTGTGGCCTGTGCGATTTTCGCTGTGACCTGGCGCACGCTGTTAGATGGCCTGTGCGCCAACGTGCGCCAACGTGCGCCGCGCACTTTTT
This sequence comes from Ambystoma mexicanum, assembly GCF_040938575.1. Taxonomy (NCBI): domain Eukaryota; kingdom Metazoa; phylum Chordata; class Amphibia; order Caudata; family Ambystomatidae; genus Ambystoma; species Ambystoma mexicanum. The sequence goes on along the minus strand of NC_090933.1, from coordinate 1,035,022,346 downwards.
TATCGCACATCCGCTGGTTTTCTCGCGCACGGCCTTCCATGAATCGACGTGCGCTGCTTTTCGTGCGATTTTCGCACTTGCACTGCGATTTTCGCTATTCCACTGCGATTCGCACGTTTTTGCCCACTTGCGCCGCGCTAATTATTCCATGAATCGGCCTCTTAGTGTTCTTTAGAACACTTTAATTTTTGTTTCTTTACGAACATTTCAGGACACCACGTGTGATGTCCTCAATGACATTTGTGATGTCATCTTTGATGTCCTGGCTGTTAGTCTTAGCAGTGCACGGTGGTGGCGCGAGTTATGGTTGCTTAGCTTACCATAACTGGCGAATTTCAAGGGTTTTTCGGTTTTACTTGGAACCATAACGTCCCTTTAGCAAAGTTTTTTCACTGAATTTCATAGGTTTTTAGTAGCGCAACTTAACCATAACGTCCCTTTAACAAAGTTTTTTTCACTGAATATATATATATATATATAGGGGTGTTGGGGGGTTTGGCGTTGGGTGGGGGGTTGTGGGGGGGTTTCCCCCCACATATATGGTACAATTGACCTTCACAATTCGGTCAATTGTGAAAAGGTCAATTGTCATTCGAACAGTTATAAAACGAACAATTCGTATACAACCGTGAGACACTGACCTCAACCCCACACTTCCAGGAGAAACCGCCTCTCAAAGCAATGCTGTCCAGTGAGTTCCATGGGGAATGTGAGAGAAACTCAGGAGCGTATGTTTGGATGAGTGTGGAGCAGGAGAAAGGCACAGACATTAAAGCGGCACAGAATTGCAAAGAAAGGAAAGCATTAAAGTGGAAAGGCTGAGCGCGAAGCAGAAAGCCAATGCGAAGCAGAAAGTGAAAAGGCTGAGAGTGAAGCAGAAAGCATAGCTGAAAGGAAATGCATAAAGGCAGAAAGCGTGAATGCTAAAAGCATAGCTGAAAGCACAAATAAAGCAGAAAGCAAGAAAAGTAGATTGAAGGGGAAAGCGAGCAAAAGACAGAGCCAAATAGAAAGTGAGAGAAAGTGGAAAGAAGCACAAGGGTGCGATTGGCCCGTAACGGAAAGAGAGAGGGGCACGAGAAGAGGCAAGGAAAGGTGCCAGAGGCACGATAAGAAGGAAACTGAAAAGCATGTGCAAGTGTGCATGGAAAGGAAAAAAAGAGTGCAAGTGTGCACTACAAGGAAAGAGGAGCGCAATTGTGCATGGAAAGAAAAGAAGAGTGCAAGTGTGCACGGAAAGGGAAGAAGTAAAGGGGTGCAGGAAGCATCTGAAGAGAAAAAATGGTATAAAGAAAGAAAACAAAGAGAGGGGCAGAAGGGTCAGAGTGGTCGCTCCTAGGAAAAGCAAAGACCTTGGCATTTCGAAAGCCTCTGATTCTACCTCATGAAAGGAGGGTATAGGAAAAATGTTGGCAAAAAGGTAAAGGCACATTCGATACCATGGAATTTGTGTTTTGAATAAAAGGGGCCTATATCTGGAGAAGGACGCCCTGTGACATTAAGGAACAATTGTTGAACTATTACGTTGTCTGTTTGAAAGCTGGAAGAGGCCTAAAGCTTGGAGAAAGGAACCCTGAGAGGCTTATCTAGGAAGGCCTCCTGATAACAGTGACTTTGTGTTCAAAGGTTAGAAGTTGCCTGAGCTTGGGGAAGGTAACCCTCAGAGACTCAACCAAGTTGGAAATGTGTTTGGAAACTTGAATAAGCACAAGCTTGGGGAAGGGAACCCCAAGGAATTTAAAGACATTGAAGGTAGTTGGAATAACCACAAGGGGCCTGTGGAGAAGGTCTCACAAACAGCCCTGTTGATTGAACTCCTTTGTGTGACTTTGATCAAGCAGCACCTGGTAAGACCACCTGAAACCAACCTTGGTTTCCACGTTTTGGTGAACCACTATTTGTTTTGTTTATTGAAAAGACTTCCTATCACATTTTTGTACAAAGTGAGGGAAAGCATAGGTTTAGACACAGACAGACTTTTATTTTGGACTATTATACAACAAGGGCCACTAGAAACATTAGTTAAGGGAATTACCCCTTTTGAGTCAGGGCAAGTCAGGCATTACACCAACCCAGGAACCTTAGTAAATAAAGGTTTTCAAACAAACAATTTTGAGTCTGTGTCTCTTTTGATGCCATGCCTCTCTCACACCATCCAAGTAGGAATACCGATGAATGAAAGCCTGGAGGTCCCAGCACAAGATGATGAAGAAATTCAACATTGCTGGCAAATATGCAACACCAAAGAGAGCCAGGCCAGAAGGGCTCAACCCTGCAACTTGACCATCAGAGACTGTGTACTGGTCAAGACGAGGGCACCCCACTGAAAGATGACACCGACGCCATGGACGGTGGTAGAAGTGAACCATAAGATGGATACAGCCTGAAGATAAGGGGAGGCAGTCACACAAAGCTCATCATGCTTCCACAAAGTCCCATCAACCATATGGAGCGAAGAGGGGGCCACAACACACACCGGAGCATGACCACCACCAGAAACACCTTACAAGGAAGAATGATGAGAACCACCAGCAGAGTAGTACCCAGAACCAATCCGAGGCAGCAAAGATAGATCACAAAATACAACCAGGGTGAGGTGCCGCCACCCTGCAAAATATTAAGATTGCCAGGAGGCCAAGGATACCGACTGGATGAGCCAGTCCCGGTATTCCCTGCGAGAGCGTCCTCAGCTGTCAACAAGGCTATGAGCATACATGCTGCTCAGAATATACCGACGGAGTCATCGCCACTTTCCCAGGATCACAAGAGCGGCACCATCAAGTGGAGGGAGCAGGGGGCATCATGGTTCACGCATGTCACTTTGGTACGTTTATACATGGGGAGTCTGGTTGGACGCAGTCCTGGCGCCTTTGGCGCCAGGCTCATGGAAGAACATAAACAAGACATTTTCATTATGGGGCATAAGTGTTTGGAATGGAACTGGAACTCTTTTATTATGGGCAGGAATACTCTCAAGAAATCTCATTTGTGTGTAACTAGTCCAGGTGTGGTCTCCATCTGCATCTGCACATGCAACTTTTAGGAGTGGCAGGGTGTGGCATGCAGGACTGTGCTAGGGGGCGTGGCCTTAAGAGCTCAGCTATAAAAGCCAGCCCAAACCCATCGCCTGGGATTCATCTTACCTGGAGAGATCCTGCCATCTTCATCCGTACTTACCATCGGAAGGATCCTGCTCTCACCTGTACGCTTCTTCCTGACGCCACGGCTCACCTGCAAACATCTTGGAGCGCAGACATCTCCTTCCTGGCACTGCGGCTCACCTGCAAACATCTCGGTGCACAGACATCTTCTTCCTAGCACCGCGGCTCACCTGCAAACATCTTGGAGCACAGACATCTTCATCCTGGCAACGCAGCTCACCGGCAAACATCTCGGAACGCAGACACCATCATCTAGGCACTGTGGCACGACGCACTTCATCTGAACTCGCAGCACCTGCAAAAGAAAGGAAAAAGACAAGGTTAGACACTTAACAGACATTACATTAAGGGCGCCCTACCTTTAAAACCTTGCGCCTTCCCTAAAGCCACCACTCACCTGCTACTGGACATTGCGGTCGCATCCATCTTCCGCTTAGTCGCGTTCCGAAATTCCACAGCCGTTGTTAGGCCGCATTTCCACCTATTTGGGAGAAAACAGAGAGGAACGTTATTCAGTGAAAAACAACAACATTGAGAGCCATGACATCATGACATTGAGAGGAAGAAGAAAGAGGGAAAAGACAAGAGACATTGAGAGAAAGCAGAAAGAGGAGAAAAGACAAAAGACATTGAGAGAAAGAAGAAAGAGGAACTTAGTCGCAGCTAGACTGACTATTACTCAGGAATCAGTGAAGGAACTCGATTCCATCAACAAGCACCCCTGCCAGAAGTAGCAGGACGGAGAGCTCATCATTCACACTTACCAGGTGAGCCTTATGGGCTGGTACATGCCCACAGAAATCGCACCTTGGGTCGAAGGGGTTGGGAGATACCACAGTCACCTATCAGCGCATTCACATTTTCCCACATTCACGCAGAAGCAGTGCCACCGATTGTCGCCGTCCATAGCTGATCCACAGGGGACAAAACCAGAAGTGGGTGATCTAACTCCAGGGAGGGCTGCAACCGTGCCCCAACGCCTCTGCAGAGACCAGTTGAAACACTTGTGTACGATTGCGATAGAAATAAAATATCAATCAATCAGGTGAGCGTAACAGAACGCAAAGCCTCAACAACTCTCTGCTTGGGCGTAATGGAAACTTCTGAAACAGATCTGTTGGCCCAACTACTAGGGGAATTACAGGCTGAAGTACAAGCCTCATGACAAGAGACCAGTGCATTAAGGCGGGATCTTATCGTAACTCGGGAAAGAACCGTTGATATAGCAAGCCAGGTGCTACAGGCACAAGTGGGACAGGTTCCCTTGCCTGGGATAAGCCACGCTGCTCCACCACAACAATCCACACCGGTTCAGGTAGTCCTTCCAGGAGAAGTGCCCGTAGCTCCACCCGAAGGCTTCAATGGCGACCCAAACACGTTTGCTATATTCATGAACCAATGTCGCCTACATTTCTTATGCAGACCGGGAGCCTTTCCTAATGATCAAGCCAAAGTGGCATTTGTACTCTCATATCTAGAGGGTAATGCGGCGGACTGGTCAATACCATTAGTAACCCAAGATCATCCTTTGCTTCGGAACTTTGGGAGTTTTCAACACGAGATGAAGAAATTGTTTGCCCGACGTGCTCAGGGACAAGCCCTGGACAACGAGCTACTGTCACTCAGACAGGGAAATCAAGATATAGTAACCTACATTGCAGCTTTCAATCGTCTCGTAGCTCAAACCAACTGGCTAGAAGAGAAAAGGACTACACACTTCTATTGAGGGCTACATGAGGAACTTAAGGATGTGTTGGCACAAGTTATGAACACACCTGAGGGGTGTGCAGACTACATAGACCTCACAGTGCAACTCGACCATAGGTTGCAGAATAGGAAAATGGATCGAGCCCGAACAGAAGGAAGGACCGTTTTTGTGTGACACCGTGAGACCCACATCAAACCACATGAACACTCGGAACCAATGCAAATCGGTGGGTTACGGAGTCTGCTGACCAAGGCAGAAAGAGGAAAAAGAAGACAACAACAACTTTGTTTATATTGTGGGAAAGCAGGCCATTTCCTCCGTGATTGCCCGGTGAAACCTCCCAAGAAGATAGTTGGGGCAACTGATAAAAACAACAACGAAGAAGAAGAAGCACCGGACGCAGAAAACTCCAATGCCCGGCAAGCGTAGGGGTCCACTTGTCGAGCGAGAAAAAGGAATGCGCATGCGCACAGACCTCACATCTAGTCCTTCCGGTACTTTTGGTAAATCACAAGCAGCCGTCAAAGATACATGCCTTGGAGGCATACATTGCCAGTGGGGCAGTAGGAAACTTCATTGACCAAGATCTAGCAATACGAATAGGCCTTCCTCTTCAACAAAAGCAGAAATCGGAAAAAATGTCACTGCAGTGGATGGATCTCAGTTATCATCCAGCCCGGTGACACAATGTGGCGAGAAAGTCAAGCTTCTGTTGCAGGATGGGCACCAAGAAGACATCATCTTTGATCTCATCGATGCTCCCCAGTTCCAGATGACATTGGGAATGCCCTGGCTAGAGACCCATAATCCTAAAATCGACTGGCGAAAACGAGTTCTGACCTTTTCTCAAGAAACAACGCCGACACCTGCTACAACAAAGACGTCATCAACCAAAAACCCAAGAAGAGTATCGTGCTGGGCCTCACTGGCACCTTACCGCCTGAATATCACTGTTACCAGGATGTCTTCCAAAAAGAACAAGCTAACATTTTGCCCGCGCCTAGACCCTACGATTGCCAAATAGACCTCGTACCCAGAGCCTAAATTCCCTGCAGCTGGATTTACACCTTAACGGAGCAAGAAAACCAACGTCTTAAAACCTACCTGGATCAGTATCTGGCAAATGGTCTTATCCACCCATCCAAGTCTCCTGCCTCCTCGCCCCTCTTCTTCATGCCTAAGAATGAGGGGGACTTGAAGACCTGTATTGATTACAGAGCAATCAACCAAATTACCGTGAAAAACCAATACCTTTTGCCATTTACACCCGAGCTCCTGGATCAAGTGAAACACGGTCAGACTTACACCAAGCTGGATTTGCGAGGGGCCTACCACCTTGTGAGAGTAAAAAAAGGAGAGAAATGGAAGACGGCCTTTCGCACAAAGTATGACCTCGAATACCAAGTCATGCCTTTTGGGTTATGTAACGCCCCTGCGGCGTTGCAATTCTTCATGATTGATGTACTCCGTGAGTTGTTGGACGTTTGCGCACTTGTCTACATAGATGAAATTGTCATCTACTCCAATTCCAAAGAAGAACGTGTTGGTCATGTCCGAGCAGTTTTGGAAAAACTTTGACAACACCAATTATATGCCAAGCTGGAAAAATGTTTCTTCCATGTGAACAAAGTCAAACTTCTTGGTTTCATGCTCACACTGAAGGGAGTGCATATGGACACATGGAAAGTTAATGCAATCCTCCAGTGGCCCTCACCAACCTCCACGAATGGAGTACAAAGTGTGCTCGGCTTCACTAATTTCTACCTCGATTCATTCCTGGGTTCTCGCAAATTGTTCACCCAATCACTTCTTTGCTGAGGAAGAACATAAAATTCCATTGGTCCACAGAAGCTGAAGAAGCCTTCCAGAAACTGTAACTAGCATTTACCACAGCACCGGTTCTTCGACATCCCCGTCCAGACCTACCATACGTAGTAGAAACAGACGCTTCAAACATACCCATGGGAGCGGTGTTATCCCAAAGAGACCCGGAAACTGGACAGTTACATCCCGTCGCATTCTGGTCCCACAAATTCTCGGCTCCTGAACTGAACTATCCACTCACAGATAAGGAACTACTGGCAATCAAGGCTGCATTTAAGGCGTGGAGACATTATCTCCATGGGGCACGACACATGGTCACCGTCATCACAGATCATTGTAATTTACAGTATTTAAAGACCGCCAAAGCGCAATCCTCATGCCAGCTTCATTGGGTGCTCTTTTTCGCAGAATACGACTTTATTATTACCTATAGGCCTGGAGTGCGGAATTGAAAAGCAGATGCATTATCACGCATGAGTGAGGAAAAAGAGGCCTTTACAGCATCAGATTCTTGGCCATCATTCCTGAAGAACAAATTCAAACCACGATCGCTGCCACCACGTGTTTAGATGACTTAAAAACCAGTTTACAGTCCCAGAAGACTCAGGTAAAACAACAGGAATGGCTGTTAAAGGGAGACCGGTACACCATCGAAAACAATCTACCATATTTCCAAGGATGGTTATATATCCAGGACAAGAAACTGCAAACTCAAATCATCACAAACTACCATAATTCATTAGTGGAAGGACAGCCTGGAATAGCCAAGACACAGGCTAAGGTAAAACAAAACTATTGCTGGCCCACTTGGAGGAAAGACATTGCCCGATTTGTTACAACCTGTGGTGTCTGTGCACAACACAAATCTCAGAAGCAAAATCCAGCTGGGTTACTACGTCCGTTAATGATTCCACCAGCACCTTGGCATACACTATCGATGGACTTTATCACAGATCTTCCTCTCTACAACGGTTACAACACCATCTTAGTCATTGTGGATTTATTCTCCAAAATTGCCCATTTCATCCCTGTGAAAGGACTTCCAACTGCATAAACTCTCGCCACTGTGTTCTTGGAACAAATTGTCTGGTTACATGGATTTCCATCAATAATGATATCGGATCGTGGGACTCAATTTGTTTCCGCCTTTTGGAGAAGGTGTTGTGCGATTGCCAAATTTGACCTCCGGTTGTCCACTAGCCACCACCCTCAAACCAATGGACAAACCGAACTAACCAATCAGACGCTAGAACAATATTTAAGATGTATGCTTCAACACTCCGAAGACTCCTGGAAAAACATACTTTGGGTAGCTGAGTATGCCTACAACAATTCGGTTCATACAAGCATTGGATAAACTCCATTCTATACTCTATATGGAAGACGCCCACGTACATCAGTGTTTGATCCACCCGATACGTTGGAAATGCCAGCAATAAAAGCCTTGCACAAATCCATCACTCAAGTTCTTGAGGAAGCAACAGGACACTTGAACAAGGCCAAAGAAAGACAAATACTGTTTGCTGACCGGCACCGAAAAGAAGCTCCCAATTACCAGATTGGAGATTAAGGGTCTCATTACGACCCTGGCGCTAAGTGGTTAACAGCGCCGTAAAAGGCTGCGGCACCGTTAACCACTTAGCGCCTTACTACGAGGTCCCTTTGCAGGACCCGACCTTAACGGCTGGTCTGGACCAGCCGTTAAAGTAGGGACCCACAAAAGGACCTCGCAGGCAATTACGGTACCGCAATTTTCGGTACCGTAATTGCCAATTTCTCCATTCCCATTGAGCCATATGGAGCAAAAATGGGAATGGGGAAGGGCCATGGTGAAATGGGGAAATACCACCCCGCCAACCTTGGAATGGGGCGGTATTTCCCCATTTCACCATGGCGGACTCGTTACAACACCGGCACCAACCATGGTGCTAATAGCGCCATGGTTTAGCGCCGGTGTTGTAATGAGGGCCAAAGTCTGGTTAGCGTCTAGACACATACCTTTGAAAGGACCACAGTCCTTCCGCCCCAGCTATCTGGGCCCCTATACTATCAAGGCGATAATCAACCGTGCCGCCATGAAGTTGGAGTTACCATCGCACATGAAAATGCACCCGGTATTTCATGTATCGTTCCTCAAACCCATTAAACCAAATACACAGATTGATCCTCCGCAGGAGCCTGAATTACTAAATGGGGAACCCAAATATGAAGTTAACTCTATCGTGGATGCCAAGGTGGTTCGGTCCAAACTGAATTACCTAATAGACTGGAAAGGATACGGGCCTCAAGACCGAACCTGGGAACCTAGCGAATATGTTCATGCCCCTCGATTGGTTAGAAAATTCCATCGTAATAACCCCACCAAACCAGGGCCTGTAGGAGGATCACCCTTGAGAGGGGCCTTGAGGGGGAGTGCTGTTATGGCCACTTGCCCAGGATCACAGGAGTGGCACCATCAAGTGTAGGGAGCAGAGGGCATCATGGTTCACGCACGTCCCTTTGGGACGTTTATACATGGGGGGTCTGGTTGGGCGCTGTCCTGGTTCCTTTGGCGCCAGGCTCATGGAAGAACATAAACAAGACATTTTCATTATGGGGAAGAAGTGCTTGGAATGGAACAGGAACTCTTTTATTATGGGCAGGAATACTCTCAAGAACTCTCATTTGTGTGTAACTAGTCCGGGTGTGGTCTCCATCTGCATCTGCACGTGCGACTTCTAGGAGTGGCAGGGTGTGGCATGCAGTGCTGTGCTAGGGGGCGTGGCCTTAAGAGCTCAGCTATAAAAGCCAGCCCAACCCCAAGGCACACGCTTCATGTTATTCTGCACCTCCGTGCAGCGTAACGCTCACCGTCACCTGGGATTCATCTTACCTGGAGATATCCTGCCATCTTCATCCGTACTTACCATCTGGAGGATCCTGCTCTCACCTGTACGCTTCTTCCTGACGCCGCGGCTCACCTGCAAACATCTTGGAGCACAGACATCTTCTTCCTGGCACCGCGGCTCACCTGCAAACATCTTGGAGCACAGACATCTTCTTCCTGGCACCGCGGCTCACCTGCAAACATCTCGGAGCGCAGACATCTTCTTCCTGGCAACACGGCTCACCGGCAAACATCTCGGAATGCAGAGAGCACCATCTAGGCACCGCGGCACGAAGCACTTCATCCGAACTCACAGCACCTGCAAAAGAAAGGCAAAAGACAAGGTTAGACATTTAACAGACATTATGTTAAGGGCGCCCTACCATTTAAACCTTGCGCCTTCCCTAAAGCCATCACTCACATGCTGCTGGACATCGCAGTTGCATCCATCTTCCGCTCAGTCACGTTCCGCACCTCCACGGGCGTTGTTAGGCCGCATTTCCATATATTTGGGAGAAAACAGAGAGAAACGTTATTCAGTGAAAAACAACAACATTGAGAGCAATAACATCAAGACATTGAGAGGAAGATGAAAGAGGGAAAAGACAAGAGACATTGAGAGAAAGCAGAAAGAGGGGAAAAGACAAAAGACATTCAGAGAAAGAAGAAAGAGGAACTTAGTCGCAGCTGCACTGGACTATTACTCAGGAATCAGTGAAGGAACTTGATTCCATCAACAAGCGCCCCTGCCAGAAGTAGCAGGACGGAAAGCTCATCATTCACACTTACCAGGTGAGCCTTATGGGCCGGTACGTGCCCACAGAAATTGCACCATGGGTCGAAGGGGTTGGGAGATACCACAGTCACCTATCAGCGCATTCACGTTTTCCCATATCCACGCAGGAGCAGTGGCACCGATTGTCACCGTCCATAGCTGATCCGCAGGGGATGAAACCAGAAGGGGGTGATCTAACTCCACGGAGTGCTGCAACCGTGCCCCATCGCCTCCGCAGAGACCAGGTGCGCGTAACAGACAGGCCCCCATGCAGAGGGAGACCAAGATCATTTTGATGCAAGTGGAGGAGGGATGTGGGCTCCAGACCACGTGATGGGGACACACAATTACCACATCATGGTGCCTAGGCCATGATGTAGATGCATGAGGGAATAAAGGAGGTGAGCCCTAGCAAGCCAGGGTCAGAGGCCATAAGCAGCAGTCCATGTGTGGTCTCCCCTTTTGTGCCACGAGCACCGCAGCAACCATGCCCCTGTGACACCATACTAGGGAGAACTTTGGAAAACGTATGTAAATCTTATGCATGCGATCAAGGACTTCAGCTGAGACATAATGGTTGGGCATGACCTTCGAAGGAAGTAGAAAAAGGACTGCTACACATTATCTCCAGGATGTCTAGCAGGTGGGCCCATATGATAAAAGGATAGCAAAATGGCACGATGTACAGCAACCAGGAGATGCCAGGAGGAAACAGACACACAGAGGCTGGGGCGGGCCAACCCAGAGGAGCATCCACAAAACCAAGGCGGCTACAAGACTTGATAGGGGCAGGGCCTCCTGTACCATGAGCATCTAAACACTTGTGTATAGGCGCGTTACAAATGCCATATCATATCATATCAGGTGGCCAGTGTTGCAGGGGGAGATACAGGAAAGCACCAGCACTTTGAAAGCTGTAGACCCCTAGATGTACAAGACAAAATATCTACACCACCGAAACCCAAGTGCAAGCAGCAGAGTTGGGCACTACAAGCCCTAGAGCATTGCAATGCACCATGCTATGGTTGTAGGGGACAAACAGGAAAGGAGCAACCAAGGGTGCCCAGTACATCAAAGGGGCTGAGACAGAGAAAGAAAAGGGCTCGTCCATCTGCCCTAAGCATGGCATTTCTGCTTCTGGGCCAAGGGCAGCATCTCCCAAAAGAGCTTGCTGGCAACACCTCTGCAGCCAAGTGCTACGCAAAGCACAAGTTCTAGGGGGCCCAACCGCAATTTCACTTTATGGGATGCAGGTCTCCTGTGTTTTTAGAAGCAGAAAACGTCTGCATCCTCAAGATTGGCAGCACAGGAGCCATAGAGATTTTGGAGAGCAACGGGCTGGCTTCCCATCACGCAGATGATCAGAAGTTTTTGTGTTTTCCAGCAGCAAGCCAAAGATGTTGAGAAATGCTGTGGTGATCTCAGGCGCACCTTTGGGCTGAAGGCAAATCAGATCATATAGTTGAGGAGATAGGATCTCAGACATGGCAGTATCAAGGCCCATAACACCTCTCTGGAGCTCTATGTCCTGCAGAGGTTCTCGCCAGACACTTAACAGATGGCTATTAAACTGGTGTCAAACCATTCTCATGTCATTTCAATGTGCCCTCATTACTAATGATATTGGGGAAATCAGGCCCTTTTGTTTGTATCATAAGTGTGTTGAAATGGTCACAGTTTTACATCTGATCAGGGTCACAAGTCTAGAAGAATGTAGGTTGCAGCTTGTTGAGTATTTGTGACAGGTTGGGGTTCTTCCATGTGTCCAACAAATGTTTAGCAATGTTGTGGTTGGCATAATGTGGTGGGGAGTTGCATGCTCCCCGTGCAGGACATGGCCTGCCATTGTTTCTTGGGATAGCTGCTGTTGTATGGGCAGTACCAGGTGCATGTCATTACATGCACAGATGTGTGTGTTGTTGCCCAATGTATGCTTCAGGAGGGACAGTGACAGATGCTAGCAAGGACAGGCCTGCTTTGCAATGTGCTCGCCATGCACTGGAGGCCGGACACAGCTTTCTGACTCCATACTCGACAGAATGGGAATTCAGGAAAAATCCAGTGAGTAATGGTCATATGGTGTTCATTGATATTTCCAGGGGACTTTGAGTACCATGGGAAGTGCATACATGTGATGTGGGACAGCAGACCGCACTACATTATGATAGGGATTGACCAAATAGTCATTGCAGCTCACTACATACTGACCACTGGCACTTTGTTGCACTTCCACATCATTCCTCACATGACCCACAAAATACAACAGCACACCCAGTGACAACCAACCTTTTGTTTGCCACTATGTGTCACACTATTCAAACCAGTGGCTAGATCATGCTCTCCACTCACACGAAACTCACAAACAACTTCACATTGTACACTCATTATCCTTACTCTAAGGTGTAATTTTTCCAGACCCACCTTTGCTTCTGTTCCGCATTTCACAGTATACAATATCTGCATCAATTGTACACCTTCAATGTTAAGACCCCATGGTGTCATTGGCTAAACCATGTCTAAATGCTCTTTCTACATTTCATGGAGTACCTGATGTCTTCCGATCCACCACTCCGAATACTAATTCACCAAGGATCAGTCCTCCACTGTGTGCAATGCACCTCTTACATTGGCCAAGTGCAGTGCTCTATAGGTTTCCACGGACACCTTGTGCACCTTCACACCTGTGGTTCCGATTACTCAGAGAAAGGTCGCTCCTGTGACAAGAGGACACATGATATTGGTTGCATGACAGAGAGGAACTGCAATATAGATAGGTCTGCAGTAGGTACAATGTGTATCAAGTGCTCCTTATGAACCCTGAGCAGATGGATGGGTGAATGAATGCAAGGGGTTATTCTGTATCGGTAAGCATCAATTACATGTTTGAAGTATGCCACTTTCCAGGAATTGCAAACAGCATGATACCCTGGGGCCAGCAACTGCCATCCAGGCTGACTCAATTATGTGAAATATTATTGGAAAATAGATAGTGGACAGCCTTGCGAATGAGTGCAGTTCAATAAAATGACATTTCATGCTTTGTGCTGGATAACTCATATAAGGCTGTGTGGTGGGGCGCCCAAAGAGTCACTGGAAGGAGAATTATATGTCTGTAGAGGTAAAGCAGTCCAGGTACTGCAATTTGCAGTCAACAGGCGTACTGTGTTTATTAGCTAGGATCCATTTATATGCTCCTCCTAACCCTCGGGCTCAGCTGACATGCCTTTCAGGTCTCCAGGACATATATAGGCCATTCAATGTGATTTACATGATCTGAGGTTCTCATGTGTCTCAGCCATCAAGAATCCTACTCAAGGCGTGTTTGGCAATGGACCTTCCAAGTAGTCTCTGAACCCAGGCACATTGTATGAGTTTTCTGGATAACCTTCTATGAATGGTCTTTCTTGCGTGCTATGGAATTCACGGACGAAATCGAGTGTGTGTGCACTTCCAAATGGTTTCAACAGACTTTGGTCTGCAGAAATCCATCTGATAACAGCAACTTATGCTTAAAGGGATGGTCTAGTAAAATTTTTTATTTAAAAAATAGATAGGCCACATAAAAAAAAATATACTAGCATCCTCCGTTTTAAAACTTCCTATGTAAAATTTTGAGCTATTCAAGCTCAAAATTCGAAAAAGAAAGCACAGGGGCGCCGCCATTTTGTGAAATGGAGGCCCTCCTGTGCTGGCTTTTTTTTTTTTCGGCACTAATGAAGGAAAAGCCAGCCAGCTGTAGTAAACAAAGTCTACCGCTGGGTGGCTTTCCCTTCATTAGTGCCGGGACTCGGAGGACGCGGACCGGAGACCAGAGCAGGAAAGCTGCAGCTGAATCTCGGTAAGTGCCATTTATTTTTTTTACAAAAAATAAGCACTAGCTGCGGTTTTTTCTAAGTTTTCCGGGCTGGAGGAGCCCGGAAAACTTAGAAATAAAACCGCAGCTTTAAAAACGTATTTATGTTTGAGGTCGCTTTTGAAGCGACCGCAAAAATAAATAAAACATTATTGTGTTGGAAAACGCTGCGGTTTTAAAACCGCAGCGTTTTCCAACACAACCGCGTGTGTTTCTGCCTGCTGTGGCTTTCACTTTGGGTCTCCGGTGCTGAGCACCGGAGACCCAAAGTGAAAGCCACAGCAGGCAGAAACACACGCGGTTATGTTTACATGCCACGTAGTGTTTCTACCTGCAGCTGATTTCCCATTTGGGGCTCTCGGGCTCCCCGTGGGGAGCCCGAGAACCCCAAATGGGAAATGCTAAATGCTGCGCTATCTGCCTAAATCTGCTTTCCCATTTGGGGCTCTCGGGCTCCCCGTGGGGAGCCCGAGAGCCCCAAATGGAAAATCAGATTCAGGCAGACACAACGCGGTTGTTTTCCGCAATGCCGCGTTGTGTCTGCCTGAATCTGCTTTTCCATTTGGGGCTCTCGAGCTCCCCGTGGGGAGCCCGAGAGCCCCAAATGGTAAAGCAGATTCAGGCAGACACAACGCGGTTGTGTTGGAAAACGCTGCAGTTTTAAAACCGCAGCGTTTTCCAACACAATAACGTTTTATTTATGTTTGCGGTAGCTTCAAAAGTGACCGCAAACATAAATACAACGTTTTTAAAGCTGCGGTTTTATTTCTAAGTTTTCCGGGCTCCTCCAGCCCGGAAAACTTAGAAAAAAAAACGCAGCTAGTGCTTATTTTTTGTAAAAAAAATAACTAGCACTTACCGAGATTCAGCTGCAGCTTTCCTGCTCTGGTCTCTGGTCCGCGTCCTCCGAGTCCCGGCACTAATGAAGGGAAAGCCACCCAGCGGTAGACTTTGTTTACTACAGCTGGCTGGCTTTTCCTTCATTAGTGCCGCAAAAGCAAAAGCCAGCACAGGAGGGCCTCCATTTCACAAAATGGCAGCGCCCCTGTGCTTGCTTTTTCGAATTTTGAGCTTGAATAGCTCAAAATGTTACATAGGAAGTTTTAAAACGGAGGATGCTAGTATATTTTTTTTTATGTGGCCTATCTATTTTTTAAATAAAAATTTTTACTAGACCATCCTTTAAAATTCATTTAGGTGTTTCGGATTCCAGCAGGTCGCTGAGACAAATCTCAGAATGGAACACTTGTCAGCTAGGTGTGCCATTAAATAACCATTTCAAAGACTTGGTTTGTTAATAAATTGCGATTTGGAGGGGGCGTGGTCTAGCACCAATGCGGATGGCAGCCTGACCCATGCGCTCCCGCAGCTTTTCTGCCTTTTTTTTGCATAACTAACCTTCAAAAAGGCTGTATTATAATTGTATATGTCCCTGTTGGTCCATGGCGTCCCTCCAAATCGTGGAGCCAACTCGCCTCTCGTCAACGAAGACCTCCGTGGGTGAGGCCTGGACAGCTGAGTCCCGTGACTAGATTACCCAACGTCTCCTGTCAGCTGGTCAGTGGAAACGCTGCGACGGAGGCGTTGACACGCTGGTAACACGTTTGACTTACAATGCATGTTTTTCATAGGAAATGAAGTTTTAAAACAGACGCCTATGGAATTACTACACCATATATTATCCTGGAAGCTGATTTTTTGATGTTTGAAGCGCTAAAGCTAATAATAACTACAATTTCTGTACTTCCCACACCAGAAGACCTTTTATTTATTCATGTTTCATAGAAATTAAAGAACATTGCAAACATAATTTCCAAAAATAAATCTCTAATATTTAATATTAATAGTTGGATATATTGTAGTGTGCCCTGCATTGGGCGCAGGTAGGGTAAGCCCAATTCATCACTACATAATCCTTTTGTGGCCTCTATGCCTCATTTTGTTGGTTCTTATTAACATTATGCACCCAACTTACTATGGCATCTAAAAAGGGCCAACTGAAAGACATACCAGCATCCCCCTCTAACACTCTCAAGAGGCAGAAGAGTGAATCACCACCACCAAAAGAAGAATCCATAGACCTGGCAATGCAAGCTATTCTCAGTGAAATAGGGCATTTAAACCTTTCATGGAAGATACAAATATTAAATTACAGCAACTCAATGATAAATGCTCCGCCTTTAAATCAAGAAAAATTGAGGTTGAGAGACGTGTTAGTGATGCGGAGGATGTCACCTGCGGAGTTCAAATGTTGGTAAGCTCTGTTAAGCGTTAGCAATACCAAACAAAAAATCTTGTAAATGGCAATTGGAGGAACAACCTTCGTATTGTTGGCCTTTTTGAAGGCTCTGAAGGAGACAATGCAAGCGTATTTCTAAATACAATGCTTATTAAGATCCTGGACCTACCAACATTGGTATAACTTAATATCCAAAGAGCTCATCGGATTGGACCAGTCAGTAGCATACGGCCCTACAATAATGCCCCCAGCACTCTTATTTTTGCAATACTGGATTACACACATGTAACACTCATAATGGACAAAGTTAAGCCATTAAAGCTACTTTTTTGGAATGGTAGAAAGATATTCATTTCCCAGGACGTCTCAAATGCTACAGCTACTAGGAGAAAATAATTACTTGCCTTTAGACCAGCATTAAAACAACTAAATGCCAGATATGGCATCCTACATCCAGCTACTCTCAAAGTCACTCTAAATGGTCACACATCCAATTTTCAAAACCCAATTGACTTGAGACACTTTATTCAAAATTATAAAAAGGATGAGGTGGATACCTCAAGACCACCTACTTGAACTTCAACAGAAAAGAGTACAATGATTATAACATAACACATTATTACTCCACCTGAGTGAGGTGTGAGGGAGGATATCACCTCTGTGGCCCTCGAACCCCTGTCTTTCTTCCTTTTTCTTCAACATGGTTTGGTGTGGCTATTTTTGGTTTGCCACAATTTATTTCAGGGTTCTCTTTTTCATTCAGTTATATTTCACATATATCCATGTTGACTTTGTTCGTCTCACTATATCCCTCATGTGTCTCCCCCCCTTATGTTTCCACCCTATGCGCAGATCTTCCAACTTCTATTTATGGAAGGTTTCCTAATAATTATTTCAGTTGTTGCTGTTATGACTGTTGTTACCATAATAATAATCTGTACTATGACATAA
The DNA here is from genome assembly GCF_040938575.1 of Ambystoma mexicanum. NCBI lineage: Eukaryota > Metazoa > Chordata > Amphibia > Caudata > Ambystomatidae > Ambystoma > Ambystoma mexicanum. The sequence continues at coordinate 1,035,004,969 of NC_090933.1, read as the reverse complement.
TACTGTTATATTTACATTACTTTGTTGAAAGATATGACTTTTAATATAACCTCTTGGAATGTCAAAGGGTTACACAATCCTATTGAGAGGCCGAAAATGTTGTCACACCTTAATAGAACTAAACCATCAATAGCATGTATTTAAGAAACCCATTTATCACAAGCAGAAGCTGCCAAACGTAAATGTTACTGGGTAGACCAAGTCTTCTCTAGTGCTGCAGATGGCAAGAAGAATGGAGTTATAACTCTTGTAAACAAGAGGTTTAAGTGCAAGGTTATAGCAAATGAATCAGATGATGTTGGAAGATGGGTGCTTGTCAAATTACTCATTGAATCTGTTGAATATACAATTCTGAATTTATATGGTCCTACATCACCAAATCCCGAATTCTGGGTACAACTTAGAAATCATGTTCTTCGTTTCAACCCAAACAATTTAATTATATGTGGGGACCATAATGAAATTGTTGATCCATTCCTTGATAGGAAATCTAGTGTGTGTTTCAAAAACACCAAATCCCACTCACAGCTCACTAACTTTATATCTGAATTAACTTTCACTAGACTAGATAACATATTTATATCGAAATATATGACTAGCTCTCTATTACATGCTAACATTGAGTGCATTACGCTCTCCGATCATGCACCTGTAAATATTCAACTCATCTTGCGAAAACTCTTTTGATGGATGACTCATTCATACCCTCCAACCCAGCAATACAACCTATTATTTGCTGAGAATAACAGCCAAGATACTTCTGTAACTAACCATTGGGATTGCTACAAAGCAGTCCTTCGTGGCTCCAATATTTCATTTGTTGCAAACAAGAAAAGGGTACTTAAACAAGAATCAGACAATATCCTTGATCAACTCAAAATTCAGGAATATTTATTTGCATGCACCAACTCAGATGCTATTTTGAACAATATTACTAACCTCAGAATACAATATAACAAAATCGCTACACAATATTCTTGTGCGAATCTCCTAAAATACAAAGCGGAAATATATCAACAGCAACAGTTATGAGATATGGATACCACTGTATAAAGGTTGCTTTTAAAGAAGGTATCTCATTTTATGTGATTTGGTGAAATGTTGAGGAACAATTGTAGCAGGACGGAAAGCTCATCATTCACACTTACCAGGTGAGCCTTATGGGCCGGTACGTGCCCACAGAAATTGCACCATGGGTCGAAGGGGTTGGGAGATACCACAGTCACCTATCAGCGCATTCACGTTTTCCCATATCCACGCAGGAGCAGTGGCACCGATTGTCACCGTCCATAGCTGATCCGCAGGGGATGAAACCAGAAGGGGGTGATCTAACTCCAGGGAGTGCTGCAACCGTGCCCCATCGCCTCCGCAGAGAACAGGTGAGCGTAACAGACAGGCCCCCATGCAGAGGGAGACCAAGAGCATTTTGATGCAAGTGGAGGAGGGATGTGGGCTCCAAACCACGTGATGGGGACACACAATTACCACATCATGGTGCCTAGGCCATGATGTAGATGCATGAGGGAATAAAGGAGGTGAGCCCTAGCAAGCCAGGGTCAGAGGCCATAAGCAGCAGTCCATGTGTGGTCTCCCCTTTTGTGCCACGAGCACCGCAGCAACCATGCCCCTGTGACACCATACTAGGGAGAACTTTGGAAAACGTATGTAAATCTTATGCATGCGATCAAGGACTTCAGCTGAGACATAATGGTTGGGCATGACCTTCGAAGGAAGTAGAAAAAGGACTGCTACACATTATCTCCAGGATGTCTAGCAGGTGGGCCCATATGATAAAAGGATAGCAAAATGGCACGATGTACAGCAACCAGGAGATGCCAGGAGGAAACAGGCACACAGAGGCTGGGGCTGGCCAACCCAGAGGAGCATCCACAAAACCAAGGCGGCTACAAGACTTGATAGGGGCAGGGCCTCCTGTACCATGAGCATCTAAACACTTGTGTATAGGCGCGTTACAAATGCCATATCATATCATATCAGGTGACCAGTGTTGCAGGGGGAGATACAGGAAAGCACCAGCACTTTGAAAGCTGTAGACCCCTATATATACAAGACAAAATATCTACACCACCGAAACCCAAGTGCAAGCAGCAGAGTTGGGCACTACAAGCCCTAGAGCATTGCAATGCACCATGCTATGGTTGTAGGGGACAAACAGGAAAGGAGCAACCAAGGGTGCCCAGTACATCAAAGGGGCTGAGACAGAGAAAGAAAAGGGCTCGTCCATCTGCCCTAAGCATGACATTTCTGCTTCTGGGCCAAGGGCAGCATCTCCCAAAAGAGCTTGCTGGCAACACCTCTGCAGCCAAGTGCTACGCAAAGCACAAGTTCTAGGGGGCCCAACCGCAATTTCACTTTATGGGATGCAGGTCTCCTGTGTTTTTAGAAGCAGAAAACGTCTGCATCCTCAAGATTGGCAGCACAGGAGCCATAGAGATTTTGGAGAGCAACGGGCTGGCTTCCCATCACACAGATGATCAGAAGTTTTTGTGTTTTCCAGCAGCAAGCCAAAGATGTTGAGAAATGCTGTGGTGATCTCAGGCGCACCTTTTGGCTGAAGGCAAATCAGATCATACAGTTGAGGAGATAGGATCTCAGACATGGCAGTATCAAGGCCCATAACACCTCTCTGGAGCTCTATGTCCTGCAGAGGTTCTCGCCAGACACTTAACAGATGGCTATTAAACTGGTGTCAAACCATTCTCATGTCATTTCAATGTGCCCTCATTACTAATGATATTGGGGAAATCAGGCCCTTTTGTTTGTATCATAAGTGTGTTGAAATGGTCACAGTTTTACATCTGATCAGGGTCACAAGTCTAGAAGAATGTAGGTTGCAGCTTGTTGAGTATTTGTGACAGGTTGGGGTTCTTCCATGTGTCCAACAAATGTTTAGCAATGTTGTGGTTGGCATAATGTGGTGGGGAGTTGCATGCTCCCCGTGCAGGACATGGCCTGCCATTGTTTCTTGGGATAGCTGCTGTTGTATGGGCAGTACCAGGTGCATGTCATTACATGCACAGATGTGTGTGTTGTTGCCCAATGTATGCTTCAGGAGGGACAGTGACAGATGCTAGCAAGGACAGGCCTGCTTTGCAATGTGCTCGCCATGCACTGGAGGCCGGACACAGCTTTCTGACTCCATACTCGACAGAATGGGAATTCAGGAAAAATCCAGTGAGTAATGGTCATATGGTGTTCATTGATATTTCCAGGGGACTTTGAGTACCATGGGAAGTGCATACATGTGATGTGGGACAGCAGACCGCACTACATTATGATAGGGATTGACCAAATAGTCATTGCAGCTCACTACATACTGACCACTGGCACTTTGTTGCACTTCCACATCATTCCTCACATGACCCACAAAATACAACAGCACACCCAGTGACAACCAACCTTTTGTTTGCCACTATGTGTCACACTATTCAAACCAGTGGCTAGATCATGCTCTCCACTCACACGAAACTCACAAACAACTTCACATTGTACACTCATTATCCTTACTCTAAGGTGTAATTTTTCCAGACCCACCTTTGCTTCTGTTCCGCATTTCACAGTATACAATATCTGCATCAATTGTACACCTTCAATGTTAAGACCCCATGGTGTCATTGGCTAAACCATGTCTAAATGCTCTTTCTACATTTCATGGAGTACCTGATGTCTTCCGATCCACCACTCCGAATACTAATTCACCAAGGATCAGTCCTCCACTGTGTGCAATGCACCTCTTACATTGGCCAAGTGCAGTGCTCTATAGGTTTCCACGGACACCTTGTGCACCTTCACACCTGTGGTTCCGATTACTCAGAGAAAGGTCGCTCCTGTGACAAGAGGACACATGATATTGGTTGCATGACAGAGAGGAACTGCAATATAGATAGGTCTGCAGTAGGTACAATGTGTATCAAGTGCTCCTTATGAACCCTGAGCAGATGGATGGGTGAATGAATGCAAGGGGTTATTCTGTATCGGTAAGCATCAATTACATGTTTGAAGTATGCCACTTTCCAGGAATTGCAAACAGCATGATACCCTGGGGCCAGCAACTGCCATCCAGGCTGACTCAATTATGTGAAATATTATTGGAAAATAGATAGTGGACAGCCTTGCGAATGAGTGCAGTTCAATAAAATGACATTTCATGCTTTGTGCTGGATAACTCATATAAGGCTGTGTGGTGGGGCGCCCAAAGAGTCACTGGAAGGAGAATTATATGTCTGTAGAGGTAAAGCAGTCCAGGTACTGCAATTTGCAGTCAACAGGCGTACTGTGTTTATTAGCTAGGATCCATTTATATGCTCCTCCTAACCCTCGGGCTCAGCTGACATGCCTTTCAGGTCTCCAGGACATATATAGGCCATTCAATGTGATTTACATGATCTGAGGTTCTCATGTGTCTCAGCCATCAAGAATCCTACTCAAGGCGTGTTTGGCAATGGACCTTCCAAGTAGTCTCTGAACCCAGGCACATTGTATGAGTTTTCTGGATAACCTTCTATGAATGGTCTTTCTTGCGTGCTATGGAATTCACGGACGAAATCGAGTGTGTGTGCACTTCCAAATGGTTTCAACAGACTTTGGTCTGCAGAAATCCATCTGATAACAGCAACTTATGCTTAAAGGGATGGTCTAGTAAAATTTTTTATTTAAAAAATAGATAGGCCACATAAAAAAAAATATACTAGCATCCTCCGTTTTAAAACTTCCTATGTAAAATTTTGAGCTATTCAAGCTCAAAATTCGAAAAAGAAAGCACAGGGGCGCCGCCATTTTGTGAAATGGAGGCCCTCCTGTGCTGGCTTTTTTTTTTTCGGCACTAATGAAGGAAAAGCCAGCCAGCTGTAGTAAACAAAGTCTACCGCTGGGTGGCTTTCCCTTCATTAGTGCCGGGACTCGGAGGACGCGGACCGGAGACCAGAGCAGGAAAGCTGCAGCTGAATCTCGGTAAGTGCCATTTATTTTTTTTACAAAAAATAAGCACTAGCTGCGGTTTTTTCTAAGTTTTCCGGGCTGGAGGAGCCCGGAAAACTTAGAAATAAAACCGCAGCTTTAAAAACGTATTTATGTTTGAGGTCGCTTTTGAAGCGACCGCAAAAATAAATAAAACATTATTGTGTTGGAAAACGCTGCGGTTTTAAAACCGCAGCGTTTTCCAACACAACCGCGTGTGTTTCTGCCTGCTGTGGCTTTCACTTTGGGTCTCCGGTGCTGAGCACCGGAGACCCAAAGTGAAAGCCACAGCAGGCAGAAACACACGCGGTTATGTTTACATGCCACGTAGTGTTTCTACCTGCAGCTGATTTCCCATTTGGGGCTCTCGGGCTCCCCGTGGGGAGCCCGAGAACCCCAAATGGGAAATGCTAAATGCTGCGCTATCTGCCTAAATCTGCTTTCCCATTTGGGGCTCTCGGGCTCCCCGTGGGGAGCCCGAGAGCCCCAAATGGAAAATCAGATTCAGGCAGACACAACGCGGTTGTTTTCCGCAATGCCGCGTTGTGTCTGCCTGAATCTGCTTTTCCATTTGGGGCTCTCGAGCTCCCCGTGGGGAGCCCGAGAGCCCCAAATGGTAAAGCAGATTCAGGCAGACACAACGCGGTTGTGTTGGAAAACGCTGCAGTTTTAAAACCGCAGCGTTTTCCAACACAATAACGTTTTATTTATGTTTGCGGTAGCTTCAAAAGTGACCGCAAACATAAATACAACGTTTTTAAAGCTGCGGTTTTATTTCTAAGTTTTCCGGGCTCCTCCAGCCCGGAAAACTTAGAAAAAAAAACGCAGCTAGTGCTTATTTTTTGTAAAAAAAATAACTAGCACTTACCGAGATTCAGCTGCAGCTTTCCTGCTCTGGTCTCTGGTCCGCGTCCTCCGAGTCCCGGCACTAATGAAGGGAAAGCCACCCAGCGGTAGACTTTGTTTACTACAGCTGGCTGGCTTTTCCTTCATTAGTGCCGCAAAAGCAAAAGCCAGCACAGGAGGGCCTCCATTTCACAAAATGGCAGCGCCCCTGTGCTTGCTTTTTCGAATTTTGAGCTTGAATAGCTCAAAATGTTACATAGGAAGTTTTAAAACGGAGGATGCTAGTATATTTTTTTTTATGTGGCCTATCTATTTTTTAAATAAAAATTTTTACTAGACCATCCTTTAAAATTCATTTAGGTGTTTCGGATTCCAGCAGGTCGCTGAGACAAATCTCAGAATGGAACACTTGTCAGCTAGGTGTGCCATTAAATAACCATTTCAAAGACTTGGTTTGTTAATAAATTGCGATTTGGAGGGGGCGTGGTCTAGCACCAATGCGGATGGCAGCCTGACCCATGCGCTCCCGCAGCTTTTCTGCCTTTTTTTTGCATAACTAACCTTCAAAAAGGCTGTATTATAATTGTATATGTCCCTGTTGGTCCATGGCGTCCCTCCAAATCGTGGAGCCAACTCGCCTCTCGTCAACGAAGACCTCCGTGGGTGAGGCCTGGACAGCTGAGTCCCGTGACTAGATTACCCAACGTCTCCTGTCAGCTGGTCAGTGGAAACGCTGCGACGGAGGCGTTGACACGCTGGTAACACGTTTGACTTACAATGCATGTTTTTCATAGGAAATGAAGTTTTAAAACAGACGCCTATGGAATTACTACACCATATATTATCCTGGAAGCTGATTTTTTGATGTTTGAAGCGCTAAAGCTAATAATAACTACAATTTCTGTACTTCCCACACCAGAAGACCTTTTATTTATTCATGTTTCATAGAAATTAAAGAACATTGCAAACATAATTTCCAAAAATAAATCTCTAATATTTAATATTAATAGTTGGATATATTGTAGTGTGCCCTGCATTGGGCGCAGGTAGGGTAAGCCCAATTCATCACTACATAATCCTTTTGTGGCCTCTATGCCTCATTTTGTTGGTTCTTATTAACATTATGCACCCAACTTACTATGGCATCTAAAAAGGGCCAACTGAAAGACATACCAGCATCCCCCTCTAACACTCTCAAGAGGCAGAAGAGTGAATCACCACCACCAAAAGAAGAATCCATAGACCTGGCAATGCAAGCTATTCTCAGTGAAATAGGGCATTTAAACCTTTCATGGAAGATACAAATATTAAATTACAGCAACTCAATGATAAATGCTCCGCCTTTAAATCAAGAAAAATTGAGGTTGAGAGACGTGTTAGTGATGCGGAGGATGTCACCTGCGGAGTTCAAATGTTGGTAAGCTCTGTTAAGCGTTAGCAATACCAAACAAAAAATCTTGTAAATGGCAATTGGAGGAACAACCTTCGTATTGTTGGCCTTTTTGAAGGCTCTGAAGGAGACAATGCAAGCGTATTTCTAAATACAATGCTTATTAAGATCCTGGACCTACCAACATTGGTATAACTTAATATCCAAAGAGCTCATCGGATTGGACCAGTCAGTAGCATACGGCCCTACAATAATGCCCCCAGCACTCTTATTTTTGCAATACTGGATTACACACATGTAACACTCATAATGGACAAAGTTAAGCCATTAAAGCTACTTTTTTGGAATGGTAGAAAGATATTCATTTCCCAGGACGTCTCAAATGCTACAGCTACTAGGAGAAAATAATTACTTGCCTTTAGACCAGCATTAAAACAACTAAATGCCAGATATGGCATCCTACATCCAGCTACTCTCAAAGTCACTCTAAATGGTCACACATCCAATTTTCAAAACCCAATTGACTTGAGACACTTTATTCAAAATTATAAAAAGGATGAGGTGGATACCTCAAGACCACCTACTTGAACTTCAACAGAAAAGAGTACAATGATTATAACATAACACATTATTACTCCACCTGAGTGAGGTGTGAGGGAGGATATCACCTCTGTGGCCCTCGAACCCCTGTCTTTCTTCCTTTTTCTTCAACATGGTTTGGTGTGGCTATTTTTGGTTTGCCACAATTTATTTCAGGGTTCTCTTTTTCATTCAGTTATATTTCACATATATCCATGTTGACTTTGTTCGTCTCACTATATCCCTCATGTGTCTCCCCCCCTTATGTTTCCACCCTATGCGCAGATCTTCCAACTTCTATTTATGGAAGGTTTCCTAATAATTATTTCAGTTGTTGCTGTTATGACTGTTGTTACCATAATAATAATCTGTACTATGACATAATACTGTTATATTTACATTACTTTGTTGAAAGATATGACTTTTAATATAACCTCTTGGAATGTCAAAGGGTTACACAATCCTATTGAGAGGCCGAAAATGTTGTCACACCTTAATAGAACTAAACCATCAATAGCATGTATTTAAGAAACCCATTTATCACAAGCAGAAGCTGCCAAACGTAAATGTTACTGGGTAGACCAAGTCTTCTCTAGTGCTGCAGATGGCAAGAAGAATGGAGTTATAACTCTTGTAAACAAGAGGTTTAAGTGCAAGGTTATAGCAAATGAATCAGATGATGTTGGAAGATGGGTGCTTGTCAAATTACTCATTGAATCTGTTGAATATACAATTCTGAATTTATATGGTCCTACATCACCAAATCCCGAATTCTGGGTACAACTTAGAAATCATGTTCTTCGTTTCAACCCAAACAATTTAATTATATGTGGGGACCATAATGAAATTGTTGATCCATTCCTTGATAGGAAATCTAGTGTGTGTTTCAAAAACACCAAATCCCACTCACAGCTCACTAACTTTATATCTGAATTAACTTTCACTAGACTAGATAACATATTTATATCGAAATATATGACTAGCTCTCTATTACATGCTAACATTGAGTGCATTACGCTCTCCGATCATGCACCTGTAAATATTCAACTCATCTTGCGAAAACTCTTTTGATGGATGACTCATTCATACCCTCCAACCCAGCAATACAACCTATTATTTGCTGAGAATAACAGCCAAGATACTTCTGTAACTAACCATTGGGATTGCTACAAAGCAGTCCTTCGTGGCTCCAATATTTCATTTGTTGCAAACAAGAAAAGGGTACTTAAACAAGAATCAGACAATATCCTTGATCAACTCAAAATTCAGGAATATTTATTTGCATGCACCAACTCAGATGCTATTTTGAACAATATTACTAACCTCAGAATACAATATAACAAAATCGCTACACAATATTCTTGTGCGAATCTCCTAAAATACAAAGCGGAAATATATCAACAGCAACAGTTATGAGATATGGATACCACTGTATAAAGGTTGCTTTTAAAGAAGGTATCTCATTTTATGTGATTTGGTGAAATGTTGAGGAACAATTGTAGCAGGACGGAAAGCTCATCATTCACACTTACCAGGTGAGCCTTATGGGCCGGTACGTGCCCACAGAAATTGCACCATGGGTCGAAGGGGTTGGGAGATACCACAGTCACCTATCAGCGCATTCACGTTTTCCCATATCCACGCAGGAGCAGTGGCACCGATTGTCACCGTCCATAGCTGATCCGCAGGGGATGAAACCAGAAGGGGGTGATCTAACTCCAGGGAGTGCTGCAACCGTGCCCCATCGCCTCCGCAGAGAACAGGTGAGCGTAACAGACAGGCCCCCATGCAGAGGGAGACCAAGAGCATTTTGATGCAAGTGGAGGAGGGATGTGGGCTCCAAACCACGTGATGGGGACACACAATTACCACATCATGGTGCCTAGGCCATGATGTAGATGCATGAGGGAATAAAGGAGGTGAGCCCTAGCAAGCCAGGGTCAGAGGCCATAAGCAGCAGTCCATGTGTGGTCTCCCCTTTTGTGCCACGAGCACCGCAGCAACCATGCCCCTGTGACACCATACTAGGGAGAACTTTGGAAAACGTATGTAAATCTTATGCATGCGATCAAGGACTTCAGCTGAGACATAATGGTTGGGCATGACCTTCGAAGGAAGTAGAAAAAGGACTGCTACACATTATCTCCAGGATGTCTAGCAGGTGGGCCCATATGATAAAAGGATAGCAAAATGGCACGATGTACAGCAACCAGGAGATGCCAGGAGGAAACAGGCACACAGAGGCTGGGGCTGGCCAACCCAGAGGAGCATCCACAAAACCAAGGCGGCTACAAGACTTGATAGGGGCAGGGCCTCCTGTACCATGAGCATCTAAACACTTGTGTATAGGCGCGTTACAAATGCCATATCATATCATATCAGGTGACCAGTGTTGCAGGGGGAGATACAGGAAAGCACCAGCACTTTGAAAGCTGTAGACCCCTATATATACAAGACAAAATATCTACACCACCGAAACCCAAGTGCAAGCAGCAGAGTTGGGCACTACAAGCCCTAGAGCATTGCAATGCACCATGCTATGGTTGTAGGGGACAAACAGGAAAGGAGCAACCAAGGGTGCCCAGTACATCAAAGGGGCTGAGACAGAGAAAGAAAAGGGCTCGTCCATCTGCCCTAAGCATGACATTTCTGCTTCTGGGCCAAGGGCAGCATCTCCCAAAAGAGCTTGCTGGCAACACCTCTGCAGCCAAGTGCTACGCAAAGCACAAGTTCTAGGGGGCCCAACCGCAATTTCACTTTATGGGATGCAGGTCTCCTGTGTTTTTAGAAGCAGAAAACGTCTGCATCCTCAAGATTGGCAGCACAGGAGCCATAGAGATTTTGGAGAGCAACGGGCTGGCTTCCCATCACACAGATGATCAGAAGTTTTTGTGTTTTCCAGCAGCAAGCCAAAGATGTTGAGAAATGCTGTGGTGATCTCAGGCGCACCTTTTGGCTGAAGGCAAATCAGATCATACAGTTGAGGAGATAGGATCTCAGACATGGCAGTATCAAGGCCCATAACACCTCTCTGGAGCTCTATGTCCTGCAGAGGTTCTCGCCAGACACTTAACAGATGGCTATTAAACTGGTGTCAAACCATTCTCATGTCATTTCAATGTGCCCTCATTACTAATGATATTGGGGAAATCAGGCCCTTTTGTTTGTATCATAAGTGTGTTGAAATGGTCACAGTTTTACATCTGATCAGGGTCACAAGTCTAGAAGAATGTAGGTTGCAGCTTGTTGAGTATTTGTGACAGGTTGGGGTTCTTCCATGTGTCCAACAAATGTTTAGCAATGTTGTGGTTGGCATAATGTGGTGGGGAGTTGCATGCTCCCCGTGCAGGACATGGCCTGCCATTGTTTCTTGGGATAGCTGCTGTTGTATGGGCAGTACCAGGTGCATGTCATTACATGCACAGATGTGTGTGTTGTTGCCCAATGTATGCTTCAGGAGGGACAGTGACAGATGCTAGCAAGGACAGGCCTGCTTTGCAATGTGCTCGCCATGCACTGGAGGCCGGACACAGCTTTCTGACTCCATACTCGACAGAATGGGAATTCAGGAAAAATCCAGTGAGTAATGGTCATATGGTGTTCATTGATATTTCCAGGGGACTTTGAGTACCATGGGAAGTGCATACATGTGATGTGGGACAGCAGACCGCACTACATTATGATAGGGATTGACCAAATAGTCATTGCAGCTCACTACATACTGACCACTGGCACTTTGTTGCACTTCCACATCATTCCTCACATGACCCACAAAATACAACAGCACACCCAGTGACAACCAACCTTTTGTTTGCCACTATGTGTCACACTATTCAAACCAGTGGCTAGATCATGCTCTCCACTCACACGAAACTCACAAACAACTTCACATTGTACACTCATTATCCTTACTCTAAGGTGTAATTTTTCCAGACCCACCTTTGCTTCTGTTCCGCATTTCACAGTATACAATATCTGCATCAATTGTACACCTTCAATGTTAAGACCCCATGGTGTCATTGGCTAAACCATGTCTAAATGCTCTTTCTACATTTCATGGAGTACCTGATGTCTTCCGATCCACCACTCCGAATACTAATTCACCAAGGATCAGTCCTCCACTGTGTGCAATGCACCTCTTACATTGGCCAAGTGCAGTGCTCTATAGGTTTCCACGGACACCTTGTGCACCTTCACACCTGTGGTTCCGATTACTCAGAGAAAGGTCGCTCCTGTGACAAGAGGACACATGATATTGGTTGCATGACAGAGAGGAACTGCAATATAGATAGGTCTGCAGTAGGTACAATGTGTATCAAGTGCTCCTTATGAACCCTGAGCAGATGGATGGGTGAATGAATGCAAGGGGTTATTCTGTATCGGTAAGCATCAATTACATGTTTGAAGTATGCCACTTTCCAGGAATTGCAAACAGCATGATACCCTGGGGCCAGCAACTGCCATCCAGGCTGACTCAATTATGTGAAATATTATTGGAAAATAGATAGTGGACAGCCTTGCGAATGAGTGCAGTTCAATAAAATGACATTTCATGCTTTGTGCTGGATAACTCATATAAGGCTGTGTGGTGGGGCGCCCAAAGAGTCACTGGAAGGAGAATTATATGTCTGTAGAGGTAAAGCAGTCCAGGTACTGCAATTTGCAGTCAACAGGCGTACTGTGTTTATTAGCTAGGATCCATTTATATGCTCCTCCTAACCCTCGGGCTCAGCTGACATGCCTTTCAGGTCTCCAGGACATATATAGGCCATTCAATGTGATTTACATGATATGAGGTTCTCATGTGTCTCAGCCATCAAGAATCCTACTCAAGGCGTGTTTGGCAATGGACCTTCCAAGTAGTCTCTGAACCCAAGCACATTGTATGAGTTTTCTGGATAACCTTCTATGAATGGTCTTTCTTGCGTGCTATGGAATTCACGCACAAAATCGAGTGTGTGTGCACTTCCAAATGGTTTCAACAGACTTTGGTCTGCAGAAATCCATCTGATAACAGCAATTTATGCTTAAAGGGATGGTCTAGTAAAATTTTTTATTTAAAAAATAGATAGGCCACATAAAAAAAAATATACTAGCATCCTCCGTTTTAAAACTTCCTATGTAAAATTTTGAGCTATTCAAGCTCAAAATTCGAAAAAGCAAGGACAGGGGCGCCGCCATTTTGTGAAATGGAGGCCCTCCTGTGCTGGCTTTTGCTTTTGCGGCACTAATGAAGGAAAAGCCAGCCAGCTGTAGTAAACAAAGTCTACCGCTGGGTGGCTTTCCCTTCATTAGTGCCGGGACTCGGAGGACGCGGACCGGAGACCAGAGCAGGAAAGCTGCAGCTGAATCTCGGTAAGTGCCATTTATTTCTTTTACAAAAAATAAGCACTAGCTGCGGTTTATTTTCTAAGTTTTCCGGGCTGGAGGAGCCCGGAAAACTTAGAAATAAAACCGCAGCTTTAAAAACGTTGTATTTATGTTTGAGGTCGCTTTTGAAGCGACCGCAAACATAAATAAAACGTTATTGTGTTGGAAAACGCTGCGGTTTTAAAACCGCAGCGTTTTCCAACACAACCGGTTATGTTTACATGCCGCGTAGTGTTTCTACCTGCAGCTGATTTCCCATTTGGGGCTCTCGGGCTCCCCATGGGGAGCCCGAGAACCCCAAATGGGAAATGCTAAATGCTGCGCTTTCTGCCTAAATCTCCTTTCCCATTTGGGGCTCTCGGGCTCCCCGTGGGGAGCCCGAGAGCCCCAAATGGTAAAGCAGATTCAGGCAGACACAACGCGGTTGTGTTGGAAAACGCTGCAGTTTTAAAACCGCAGCGTTTTCCAACACAATAACGTTTTATTTATGTTTGCGGTCGCTTCAAAAGTGACCGCAAACATTAATTTTTAAAGCTGCAGCTTTCCTGCTCTGGTCTCCGGTCCGCTTCCTCCGAGTCCCGGCACTAATGAAGGGAAAGCCACCCAGCGGTAGACTTTGTTTACTACAGCTGGCTGGCTTTTCCTTCATTAGTGCCGCAAAAGCAAAAGCCAGCACAGGAGGGCCTCCATTTCACAAAATGGCGGCGCCCCTGTGCTTGCTTTTTCGAATTTTGAGCTTGAATAGCTCAAAATGTTACATAGGAAGTTTTAAAACGGAGGATGCTAGTATATTTTTTTTTATGTGGCCTATCTATTTTTTAAATAAAAATTTTTACTAGACCATCCTTTAAAATTAATTTAGGTGTTTCGGATTCCAGCAGGTCGCTGAGACAAATCTCAGAATGGAACACTTGTCAACTAGGTGTGCCATTAAATAACCATTTCAAAGACTTGGTTTGTTAATAAATTGCGATTTGGAGGGGGCGTGGTCTAGCACCAATGCGGATGGCAGCCTGACCCATGCGCTCCCGCAGCTTTTCTGCCTTTTTTTTGCATAACTAACCTTCAAAAAGGCTGTATTATAATTGTATATGTCCCTGTTGGTCCATGGCGTCCCTCCAAATCGTGGAGCCAACTCGCCTCTCGTCAACGAAGACCTCCGTGGGTGAGGCCTGGACAGCTGAGTCCCGTGACTAGATTACCCAACGTCTCCTGTCAGCTGGTCAGTGGAAACGCTGCGACGGAGGCGTTGACACGCTGGTAACACGTTTGACTTACAATGCATGTTTTTCATAGGAAATGAAGTTTTAAAACAGACGCCTATGGAATTACTACACCATATATTATCCTGGAAGCTGATTTTTTTGATGTTTGAAGCACTAAAGCTAATAATAACTACAATTTCTGTACTTCCCACACCAGAAGACCTTTTATTTATTCATGTTTCATAGAAATTAAAGAACATTGCAAACATAATTTCCAAAAATAAATCTCTAATATTTAATATTAATAGTTGGATATATTGTAGTGTGCCCTGCATTGGGCGCAGGTAGGGTAAGCCCAATTCATCACTACATAATCCTTTTGTGGCCTCTATGCCTCATTTTGTTGGTTCTTATTAACATTATGCACCCAACTTACTATGGCATCTAAAAAGGGCCAACTGAAAGACATACCAGCATCCCCCTCTAACACTCTCAAGAGGCAGAAGAGTGAATCACCACCACCAAAAGAAGAATCCATAGACCTGGCAATGCAAGCTATTCTCAGTGAAATAGGGCATTGAAACCTTTCATGGAAGATACAAATATTAAATTACAGCAGCTCAATGATAAATGCTCCGCCTTTAAATCAAGAATCATTGAGGTTGAGAGACGTGTTAGTGATGCGGAGGATGTCACCTGCGGAGTTCAAATGTTGGTAAGCTCTGTTAAGCGTTAGCAATACCAAACAAAAAATCTTGTAAATGGCAATTGGAGGAACAACCTTCGTATTGTTGGCCTTTTTGAAGGCTCTGAAGGAGACAATGCAAGCGTATTTCTAAATACAATGCTTATTAAGATCCTGGACCTACCAACATTGGTATAACTTAATATCCAAAGAGCTCATCGGATTGGACCAGTCAGTAGCATACGGCCCTACAATAATGCCCCCAGCACTCTTATTTTTGCACTACTGGATTACACACATGTAACACTCAAATTGGACAAAGTTAAGCCATTAAAGCTACTTTTTTGGAATGGTAGAAAGATATTCATTTCCCAGGACGTCTCAAATGCTACAGCTACTAGGAGAAAATAATTACTTGCCTTTAGACCAGCATTAAAACAACTAAATGCCAGATATGGCATCCTACATCCAGCTACTCTCAAAGTCACTCTAAATGGTCACACATCCAATTTTCAAAACCCAATTGACTTGAGACACTTTATTCAAAATTATAAAAAGGATGAGGTGGATACCTCAAGACCACCTACTTGAACTTCAACAGAAAAGAGTACAATGATTATAACATAACACATTATTACTCCACCTGAGTGAGGTGTGAGGGAGGATATCACCTCTGTGGCCCTCGAACCCCTGTCTTTCTTCCTTTTTCTTCAACATGGTTTGGTGTGGCTATTTTTGGTTTGCCACAATTTATTTCAGGGTTCTCTTTTTCATTCAGTTATATTTCACATATATCCATGTTGACTTTGTTCGTCTCACTATATCCCTCATGTGTCTCCCCCCCTTATGTTTCCACCCTATGCGCAGATCTTCCAACTTCTATTTATGGAAGGTTTCCTAATAATTATTTCAGTTGTTGCTGTTATGACTGTTGTTACCATAATAATAATCTGTACTATGACATAATACTGTTTTATTTACATTACTTTGTTGAAAGATATGACTTTTAATATAACCTCTTGGAATGTCAAAGGGTTACACAATCCTATTAAGAGGCCGAAAATGTTGTCACACCTTAATAGAACTAAACCATCAATAGCATGTATTTAAGAAACCCAGTTATCACAAGCAGAAGCTGCCAAACGTAAATGTTACTGGGTAGGCCAAGTCTTCTCTAGTGCTGCAGATGGCAAGAAGAATGGAGTTATAACTCTTGTAAACAAGAGGTTTAAGTGCAAGGTTATAGCAAATGAATCAGATGATGTTGGAAGATGGGTGCTTGTCAAATTACTCATTGAATCTGTTGAATATACAATTCTGAATTTATATGGTCCTACATCACCAAATCCCGAATTCTGGGTACAACTTAGAAATCATGTTCTTCGTTTCAACCCAAACAATTTAATTATATGTGGGGACCATAATGAAATTGTTGATCCATTCCTTGATAGGAAATCTAGTGTGTGTTTCAAAAACACCAAATCCCACTCACAGCTCACTAACTTTATATCTGAATTAACTTTCACTAGACTAGATAACATATTTATATCGAAATGTATGACTAGCTCTCTATTACATGCTAACATTGAGTGCATTACGCTCTCCGATCATGCACCTGTAAATATTCAACTCATCTTGCGAAAACTCTTTTGATGGATGACTCATTCATACCCTCTAACCCAGCAATACAACCTATTATTTGCTGAGAATAACAGCCAAGATACTTCTGTAACTAACCATTGGGATTGCTACAAAGCAGTCCTTCGTGGCTCCAATATTTCATTTGTTGCAAACAAGAAAAGGCTACTTAAACAAGAATCAGACAATATCCTTGATCAACTCAAAATTCAGGAATATTTATTTGCATGCACCAACTCAGATGCTATTTTGAACAATATTATTAACCTCAGAATACAATATAACAAAATCGCTACACAATATTCTTGTGCGAATCTCCTAAAATACAAAGCGGAAATATATCAACAGCAACAGTTATGAGATATGGATACCACTGTATAAAGGTTGCTTTTAAAGAAGGTATCTCATTTTATGTGATTTGGTGAAATGTTGAGGAACAATTGTGGGGATGTGTTTATTGGCCTATTAGCTTGAGGTAGTTGATGCTGTATACTGGATTACTGTTTAGGGGAATTTAAAATTTGAAATTTTGGCGATAAAGGGGAATTATTAGAATGCGATCTCAAATTAGGTCATGAGGGCCAATAATGTGAATATGCCATTATAGAAACCAATGGACTGAATTCTCTTAGTTTGCATTTTTTAGGTTTTTTTTCCTTTATCTTGACAACATTTCTTTCCTTTTTTTGTACCATAAATACTGTTTAATCTCAATCTTTTAAATCTGTAAAGTATAATGTTTATTTTATGAATGTTCTGAATATGTTGTACATTTTTAATTTTTGAAAGGCTGATTTTCTTCAGCTAAATCAAAATAAAAATAAAAATATATCAATTTTCTAATAGGTCTATTAAGCCTCTTGCATCATACCTTAAACTTAGAAAAGAGAAAGCAAGAATTGCTGTAATTAAAGATGAAGCTGGTAATAGGCCATTTTCAAACAAAGGAATTATCAAAGTTTTCTCTGAATTCTATCAGAAGTTTTACTCCTCAGAAGCCCCTTCCAATAATATGCATATTAAGGAATTTATTCAACGCATACCTCATACCGCACATCGAAAGACTAATCTAC
Organism: Ambystoma mexicanum; assembly: GCF_040938575.1. Lineage (NCBI taxonomy): Eukaryota > Metazoa > Chordata > Amphibia > Caudata > Ambystomatidae > Ambystoma > Ambystoma mexicanum. The sequence goes on along the minus strand of NC_090933.1, from coordinate 1,034,987,206 downwards.
AGACGCTTAGTACTCCTATATCTTTTGATAAAATTGGTAAAGCTATAAAAGATCTCAAAAAAGGTAAAGCACCTGTTACCATTACCTCTCCCCTCCTCATTCTTCAAATCTATAGACTCATGTTTGATAAAAGTTCTTTGGGGAACCAAAAAAAATAGAATATCTGTGTGTAAGCTTGAATATCAACAGGCATTGGGAGGGGTTGGTTTTCATGATTTACAAAAAATATCATATGGCCTTTGTCCTGAAGCAGGTACAATCATGGTTTACACATGATCAATCTGTTGATGTCCCCCAATGGCTATACCTAGAGAGAGCTATGGTATCCCTTCTTACCCTGGCAGAGACCTATCTTATTGAAAAGGAAAATAGATGTATTAAATGCACAAGTACTATTTTGTCATCCCGTTACCTTAGAACATATCTGTGCCCATATACTCCAACCACCTCCAAATATATCTCATCATACCTTTGGTTTAATTCACTGATTAAAATTAAAAATCTATCTATCTTCTGAGGGCAGTGGCTCTCTCTGGGCATCTAATACCTTAATCAGATTTGTGTGCATGGCACCACAATTACCTACAATGAACATGTCACTAACTTTCGTATTCTGAGCTCATACATGCAGCAATATCTATCCATCATTGATGCAATTATGGAAAATGATGATTCCCTCCTATGTAGTAATACGGCTGCTAATGATGAGAGACTACAATCAGTCCATAGCTCCATCATGACTGCTTCACTAGTTTATAAAAACCCTTTTAGGAACCCCTTCTGTGGACACCATGCAAAACTGCTTTCAGGCTTGGCAGCAAGATTGTCCTCTACAAGATGATCCACTACAATGGCCTACAGTTTGGAAACATATATCGAGAATTACTACATCAACGAGCCTGTTAAAAACTCTATTTTTCTTTCATCATAGAACTGTTATCACTCTCTCTTCACTCTTCAAGTGTGGTGCTTCACAAGATGACAACTGCTGGAGCTGCCTTCTTCCTTCAGGAACCTTTAGACCTATGATACTTGAATGAAAATATGTTAAAGGTTTCAGGCTTAGCGTGTGGGATATGCCCAAAAAATGTTTATCTGCACTTTGACTTTTGTTCTCAGGTACTTTTTGTAAAAAGTGTTTTTCCGACACTTGTCATGCATAAGTGTAATATGAACCTAGTTAGCCTTTTCATGTTGATAGCCATTAATACTATAACATCCATCTGGAAACATTTGGACAGACTTCACCACAGGATATGGTGGAATTCAATATGTAATATACATAGATTAGAAAAATGCAATGCGGATACTCCCTCACTACTACTGAAGCATGAACTGAAATGGAAACCTTTTATAGAGTTTTTGACCTGTGTCACTTCTGATTAACAAACATCCATTTAGTCCAATGAATGCACATTATGCTCATACTATTCTTTCCTTCTCTGTCGGCCCCACCCTTTCTTTTGTATATGTTTCGTTTTGTCCTGTCTTGTCTGTGATGTATGTCTAAATCCCCTCCCCCCACAAATAAAAAAAATCCCCTAGGTTTGTTATCCCCTTTAGTTTTATATACATGCAAATCTCTTAATTATTTCAACTGATGATTTTAGATTCTTCATTGTTACATTATGAGGTTGAATTAGTTGTACTTTATTGCAGTCCTGTTATGCTTTGTATGGTTATTATTAACAATAGAAAATATTTTAAACAAAAACAAATTGCAATTTGAAAAACCTTCAAAAAATCTTTAGAAGATATTAGCTCTTTTCTTCATTATTTTACAATGGACACCAACCTCACAATGCTTTGTTCCCCTTTGACAGTAGGACATGGAGTGCAATGTCCACGTTCATAACTCTAGTGTGAGTGCATACTTAGGCTTGCCTTATGTGCACAAGGGAAGCATATATTGCATGGCTGGTGTAAGACTCCCCCATCAAGGTGTGTCAGAACACAAGTGCATGCTGATTTCATTGGAGCTCTCCAATGTGCTGGACAGCATGTCTCCTAGGCTCTTGGGTGTTAATCATGCCACACCATGAGTCTGAGAAGTAATGGCAGACACCATTTGTGTCTTTTATGTGTATGGTAGGTGTCTCTTGATATGCTTTCTCTGTGACCACGCAGATTTTGAACAGGTGACCAGGCCTGAAGAAGGTCCATGGGGATATAAACCGCTTCCCATGGCCATTATCATGACATATGAGGAGAAGCAAGCACATTCTGTACGCAGCACCAGCCAACATCCACAGTGTGTGCGCACTTCTGTGTGTCACGCTCTGTCTGGGATATACCCCAAACATGGCACTGAAGGGATGAAGGTCGCAAAAAAGCACGTCTGTGCCTGGTGTTTCCCCACCCATATAATTTAGCAGAGCATGTACAATAAGGTCCGCGATGGTGCACAGCCAGACACTTGCAGACATGGTTTCAGATGCACACTGTAATTATGGGTGTTCCCTACCATGTGTTATGTACAAAGCAGAGTATCTAAAACATGTAATGGCAGTAAGTAATGCATGTGTCAGTAACAGGTCATTGAACAAATGCTAGCCTTAGGTGGTAGGTGGCCTCCTGAGAAAGACTGCTTGTCAGCCGTGATGCTCTGGTAATCTCCCCTCCAATCACCTCCTCATAACACTGGCAGAGTGAGCATGCCTGAATAATGTTGATGCCGGTGGAACGTGTGGGTAGTACAAGCATCCTCCACATGCCACAGGCTGTTTCATGGTGCTACACAAATTGGCTACGCCATGGGTGCGCTGGACATTTGCTGATGGTGTGCTCCTGCTACTGCTCCACATTCTCTTGTGTTCCACATTACAGTAATGTTTTCATTTCAGAATGACCAGTCCTCTGGACCACCAGAACTTTAGAGGTGATTTGGTTGGCTCATGCTTGTCACAATTGGACTCCAAACTTATTTTGTGAAAGTTGTCTGCAGTAACTATGCCTCCCCAAGACTCAGACTGCTAGTCACACATGTGCCAGGATAGGTGATTTGATTTACCTCAATCCATCATATAGTGTGTTTCCAGTGATACTTTGTTAGAGTGTGCCCTAGTGCTGAAGGGGGTGGGATAATATCACATCCGATACATGGTGCAATGACAGCACCGAACCTGTTTTGTGATGATATGGATATGCTTCAAGTTGGCCTAGAAGTGACGACCACATGCCTATGATACATCTCTGACAATCCAGGAATGCTTGATGTTTTTTGTTTTGTTGCAGCTTCAGCACATAGTGTGGCAATCCAGGAATGCTTGATGTTTCTTGTTGTGTTGCAGCTTCAGCACAGAGTGTGGCAACTAGCTAGGTCCTGCAGGATCCCCCATTTCTGGAGGAGTCAGTACCAGAACTGCCACATCCCAACAGGATGAACATGGGGCAAAGACTGATGATGGAGGAGGAAGACTCAGAACATGAGGAGCATGAGGGGGCAGAGGAGCACCAGCAGCCGGACACGGTGCAGTCACGCCGGCCCTGTGCAAACCCCACAGCAGCCGCTTTGGGCCTTTAACAACCTCCCTTTTAAACCTCCTCCAGCTCTTCCTCTGTTCCTGAGGACCTCGGCAGAAGCTGCCAGGAGGAGGATACAGCTGTCCTTGTTATGCTATTGTGGTGCTTTTCCATGCTTTCTTGCCATGTTACTCTACAAGCCCAACCTCTCCACCGACAATGACAACACATGATCCTACAGATGGGCCACAGCCTCCTGAAGCCAACACAACATGAGACCTGCAGGAGACGAGACCTTGGAAGACATGCCTACCTCCATACCTCCTGTGCTGGCAATTCCTCAAGAAAAGATCTGAGAGCCGGTGCTTGCCACAGCAGCACCAGCACCTAGCAGGGACTTGCCGCAGGATACCATGCCATGAGTTCCAACCCCTAGAGGTGCTATTGAGGACGTGTTACTGCAACTGCTCGTAGTACTGGAGAGTGGCATACAGTGGAAAGCAAGGGAGGTCAGTCAAGCTGTGGGCCACCATGCGGTCACAGTGAGGGAGGCAGGGGGACACCAGCAGAAGCAGTGCAGGAAGCAGAGATGGGGGGCTACAGAGGTTGCAAGGGGAGAGAAGGAGTTTGAGGAAAAACATTGTAGAGTGAGTTCCCAGGTAGATGAGGTGCCGGAAGCTGTGTTTGGCAGTCAGCCACATCCTTTAATCCCACAGACAGCCTCAGTCTCTCACGCATCCTCCGCATTGTCTCTCTTTCAAACTCATTTTGGGTGTGTGGGATGCTTTAACCCACTAGTCCATGCCCTGCAACAGCACTGTGCGCCGCCTGCATCAGAAACAACAGGATGGCTGCCAAAAAGATCTTTGCGCAAGAAATCTTTGAAAGTGCACAGGAAAACCTGAAAAATAGGCCGCCAATCCATTTTGCCCATGTCAGTGGTAACACAAGAGACCACTGCCAAAATCTATCATTTGGCTGCCCACAGAGGAAAATGAAACCACTTGAAAAAGCAGTGCTGCATTGCAAAGGAAAACCCAAAACTGCTTTAAAAATCAGTTTTTCCTTGACTGTGGAAAGTGCAAAAATCATGGTTTTCAAACCTCACAAAAGATCCAACATCCTTGCTGGGTGTTAAACATCACTTTATTTAAAGAATTCACCTAAGCACAATGTCAGAAGTAACATATTTTATTACAAGAAAATCCACATTCAAAGATGCTTGCTTGTAAAAATATGTTAAAAATGGGCTTAGTACCGCCGCTCGCCTGTGTCAGAAACTGCTATTTACTCATACTGTCATTTAAACTTGTGCCTTAAAACCAAAGTATAGAAAAGAAGAGATTTCCCATCAAAAGCAATATAGGGTGACAATTCAATCTCTATGTGTTAAAAAAAAAGGCTGGAAGTAAGAGATTTGTGGCTATATTTGTAAAAATGTAAATTGTATTTAAGAGAAAGAATATTTTTAAACATTGTTCAAAGTAAGTTAAAGCCAGCCACACTGAACTTCAAAGACATTCCACAGTTTCTCCCCAAACAAAGGAATCTTCCCCCCTGCCCACTGCTGAAGAACTGGCAGGGAAGTGTGAAAGGAAATGGGAGGGGACTTTGGCCTGTTGCTCTGACAAGAAACAAAAGGTTCCCTTGACTGAAAGGAAAATGCTAATTCGGGTGTGACAGAAAACAACTGCTGGCAGGAAGAAGCCTGGGACTGCTCTGACCCATCCCAAAATTTTGGGGGCGGAGACAAACAGTTTTGTTTATTCAGAGAGCACAGAAAATATCTTTTTGAAAAAAGACTCATAGAAAACTGAACAAAATTGGTAAAAATATGTAAATATAGTGTTGTTAAAATGAAAACGTTGGTCACGTTTTAAAACTACTCTGGAATTTGTGCAATGTTCAGAGACTGAACTATCAAAATACTGACTTTGTAGCAGTTGTGATAATGTTAAAAATATGAAACTTCACAGAAGTATGCCCAGATGTTATGTGCATGTATCCTGAAAAATTGGTACAGATCTGACACTGGGTAACCAACCAAAAGCGCGAAAAACTGTCATTTGTGAACCGAAACTCTTAGGAAGATGAGAGTTTGATGGATATGTGCCTTATCTGTAATGTAAATATGTATTATTAACAAGTTGTTGATATTGAAAATAGGTTTTATATGAAAAACAGATTTTCTGTATAGGAACAAAGGGGAGGTTTCTCCCTGGATTGTAAATGGCAGCATCACTATGACACATTATGACACACTGTTTCCTTCTCAAATCAGGGGAGAGGAAATTCCCTGACCTATCGGATTCTTAGAGGGTTGGGCATAGTATAATCAGACTAGCCATCCTCTTGAGAAATACATAAATAGAGACTGTTGAGGACCTAGAGACATTCATTCACCCATCAACTGATTTTACTGGCGGAGCGCTCTGCAGGAAGAACCCAGATCAAGACTCCAGAACCCTGAAAACAGAAGGCCCAATTCAGAGCTGAACCCTTCTCAGCTGACCTTTAAAATCTTGCAACCTGATTTTAACCCCAAACTCCCAAGGGGCACAAGCAATTCAACAGCCGGGCTGTGCTGTTTTTCTGCTTCTTGTCAAGAACCTTGCTAGAACCCAGAGATCCAAACCAGTAGAGCAGAGCTGTAACCCAGAACCAACCCGTCAGATCCAATCCAAGAAGCCGTGCAGAGACCCAGTGCCGTGCTGCATGCAGAACCAGGTGCCTGAGTCCTGTCTGGTGGGCGAGCCAGATTACAGTCCAAAATTCTTGACCAGATCCTTGACGGCCCTATTCCTATTCCAAAACCATAGTTGTGAGTATTTAGCATAGAATCGTCCATAGCAAATCTCTTACCCTTACGTAATCCTATCCAACCCATTCTATCCTATCCAGAACTGCATTGTAGAACCTCTTTCGTCTGTCCTTAATCCTTCTTTCATCCATATAATCCTGTGATAATTGTAGTGATAATCATCTTTGCGCTAATATGCATTTTCTGAAGAAAGGCAAGTGTCGCAGCAGGCAAAGATCAGACAGAGGCGCCTCTGGACTGGTGGCTGTACCATTTGTATCTCTCATCTTCATAGCCTCCCTTAGTGTTAAGAAATCCTTGTTTGTAATCTTCAAAAGCGCATCTTTCATTTGAAATCTTGACTCTTTTTGAGAAAAATCCACCTTTACTAAAACCTCTGTAACTTCTGTAACTTCTGTACCCTACATGCTAGGAACGAAATTTAAATGTCATTTTGAAGCTAACATCCCAGTTTCCAGTTTCCTCAGTTTCCAGACGAACCCACTAGTTTTGCCGCAAGCGGAAAGGTTTGCCACGATTCTGCATTTGGCTTAATTTCACCCCATATAAAACAGCTATTCTTGCATTTAACTTCTGAATTCAGTTTCCAACCTGTTAGATATCCAACCATCATTGCTAGTGTTTACATGAACCTATCCAAAGCAGCTCTCACTAGTTCTGAATCCATTTAGCGAATTAAAGTCATTTTTAGCATGTTTCCATTCATTACAAAACCACATTCAAAAGCAATTGACCTGTATAAAATCCTTCCTGTTTCTCTCTAAGCTTGCTGGGGGAATTGGGATTGAAACTGGATTTGTTGATTGTATATTCCTGAAACCTGTGTTCCCTCATTCCATCTCTTCATAGTGCATATTAGGGGGAATTGAGTAGCATCAGGGGGAAAGTGTGATTATATTGCATTTGATTGAATTTGTATCAAGTTTTATTTTTGCGCTGCATTAATCGCATATCATTGCATTTCATTGCACCCACACAAAGTTTTATTCTATGCTCCATTATTCTAAGCCCGAGCGCGCAAAGGGCATCGACTCAACGGAGTATCCTGCTGTTGTGCTGTGGCTGCATTTACGGTCCTGATCAGCTGTTGCTGTTGCTGCGAGGAGAGCGAGGAGAGCGAGGAGAGCGAGGAGAGCGAGGAGCGGCGCACAGAAGGAGAGAGAAGGAGAGAGAAGTGCGAATCCAGCTCCGCCCCCTTTCCCGCCTCCGTGCACCGCCTCCAGGAAGTATATAAGGACTTCCCAAGCACCCTTGCGGCGCTAAGCCCGAGCGCGCAAAGGGCATCGACTCAACGGAGTATCCTGCTGTTGTGCTGTGGCTGCATTTACGGTCCTGATCAGCTGTTGCTGTTGCTGCGAGGAGAGCGAGGAGAGCGAGGAGAGCGAGGAGAGCGAGGAGCGGCGCACAGAAGGAGAGAGAAGAAGAGAGAAGTGCGAATCCAGCTCCGCCCCCTTTCCCGCCTCCGTGCACCGCCTCCAGGAAGTATATAAGGACTTCCCAAGCACCCTTGCGGCGCTAAGCCCGAGCGCGCAAAGGGCATCGACTCAACAGAGTATCCTGCTGTTGTGCTGTGGCTGCATTTACGGTCCTGATCAGCTGTTGCTGTTGCTGCGAGGAGAGCGAGGAGAGCGAGGAGAGCGAGGAGAGCGAGGAGCGGCGCACAGAAGGAGAGAGAAGGAGAGAGAAGTGCGAATCCAGCTCCGCCCCCTTTCCCGCCTCCGTGCACCGCCTCCAGGAAGTATATAAGGACTTCCCAAGCACCCTTGCGGCGCTAAGCCCGAGCGCGCAAAGGGCATCGACTCAACGGAGTATCCTGCTGTTGTGCTGTTTGGCTGCTGGGCTGCGTACGCAATAGCCTATTGTAACGACAAGCGGAGCTGAGGAAATAAAGCTCACACCGAGGAGCTGCAATACAGGATGAAAACTACGGCTGTACACATGGAGTCACAAGGAACAGCCGTGCGAACTCGCCTGCAGGTAAGGCAAAAATTTACATCACTTCCGGAAGCAAATGCAAGCCCAGAGTGTGTACAGAATATGTCAACGCTGAAACAATCTCGCCTACCTTTCTGCACCAAGAAGCGGAAAAGCTCATCTATGGGGGCCCCAACGATTGATACAGATAGTGAGAAAAGGCTGGGTATGGCAATAGAAGACCCTGTGCGGCTAACTCCAAAATCGCCTGTTCTACCTATGGCTTGTACAGCTCCTACTGTCAAAGAACTTATAAGTCATCCTTCTCCCCCCGTTGAAACATCGAACCCGCACGAGGATGCCGACCAGGCTAAGAAGTCTGATTCAATTTCTGATGAAAGATATCTGAGTAAAACGACCAACATCGAGTCCCCAAGAGACAAAGAAAAAAGCTTAGTTGAAGTAAACCAAATGGTAAGGGTATCATCCGAGAAAAGCCCAGTTCTCTCGGCTAATCTGAGCCCTGAAGAGTCAATGGATATATCAGATCAGCCTAGCAACTTTGAAATATGGAGTGACTCACGCGACTCGATACCACCTGCAATCTCCCTAAGGAAGGGAATTGACACTATCCATATGCCGACTCATGGTGCAGCCAATCTTGGTACTGCACCTATACAAAATATGTGCGAAAGCATTTCGGATGAAAACTCTAGTCTGCCATTGACCTCCCCTACTTTGACCCTAAAGGAAACTACAAACAGACCTTTACTGTATGAGTCTGTCTGGGAAAAGGAGGTTCAATGGACCACAAAAGACTTAGAATTATGGGAGAAAGCTTCGCCAGACCCCAACAGGGAAACAGAGAAAAATAAACAACATCTGAGAGCCATGGAAGAACCCACAACAATAAGTGACATCTCCCAGCCATACAGGGAAGAGAACAGAGGTCTGTGGCTCAAGGAAAAGACCCCCCAAAATAACATCCACCAGGAGGCAACTGCCCTGATACCTAATGACCTAACGACCCATCAATTTCCTTCTTGGACCCTCCATAGAGATATGCCGGAGTCGCCCTATCCAAAGGGGATGCTCCCCCCAAAGGCCAGACTAGAAAACGAAACCCTGTGGAATTTTGATAGCGAAATTCCGTCAAAAACTACAGGTGTTGAGGGAATGACAATGTTGCCACTAGCAAATCTGAGCAATTCAAATTTAGCTAGCAAAATTATGCAAGACCTTACCCTTTTGACGGGGAAAATAGAGAGAGAAAAAAGGAGGAGCTTCTCGATAATAAGCGAAAAAATGGCTGAACTCGAAAAGGATCAAATTAAAGGGAACTCTCTGGAGTCGGAGGCCGCGGAGGCTGAGCTCCTCGTTGCAAAACCCCAAAGAGACCCTAGGCCACTGACCCTATTACAAAGATCTTTAACGGAGAGGAGAAACCCATGCCTCGAAGAGAGACCGACAAGCTCAAAACCACAAGGCCATTCTGTGTTGGCCGGTCAAGAGCAGTGCTCTGAAATTTCTACGGAAGACCAAATTACACACCTAATTAAAGACGCTTACCAAATGACCAGAGAAAAGGATATGAAACACCTTCAGCAAGTGATTATGACCTCTTTGAACATCACACTGGCCCCATACCTAAAACTGTATGAGATGATAAATGATTCTGTGAAAGAGATGACCACTACTAACATACAAATCAAAGAAGCAAACATACAAACAGAATTGTCCTTGAGAAATTTAAATATACGAATGGACAAAGAAGCCGAAAAATCGCTCACTTGGCAAAATCGCCTTACGGATCTAGCAAGGAGAGATGCTAATGATAAGTCCCTATTGATGGAGGCGGTCCTGGAAGACTGCAAGTGGATGCGAAATCTATGTAAACAGGAAAAAGATGAGATAAGCGTGGTTGAAAATCCGCGTCGAGGTAAAGGTCCCATGAAACTGAGCAAAATTAAACCATATCAACCTATGCAAAATGAGCAAATGACCAAAGAGGTAATATTGATCTCTCCTGGCTGTAAGGGGATGGGAACCTCTGATATTAAATTACAATCAGAAAAAACAAACTTCGCCATCTTTAGAGGTGGGACATCCAAAGACCTGCTCTTAGATAAGGAAAGTGAGCTGAAGAAGAAACCTAATGAAAATGGGAAAAAAACTAAAAATGAAGGATTAAAACGGAAGACAAATAGCTCGAGGGCTTTTTTAAGGAATCTAAGAACACCACCAAGACGAGAAAATCCCCAACAGGCAAAGAAGCCGAGGAGAGAATTGGTAATGGGAGACACAACTATTTCGGCAGATACGAATCCTAAGGAAGTGGGAGGGGGGCATGACCCGACTCCGACCAAGAAGGTAAATGGAGATGAATCATGCCAACGAGAAGACCTAAGTGATTTGATTGACATTATGGAAGAATATAGAGAGGATGAAAAATGGCAATGCATCAGCCCATCAGAATGGGAAACTATGGACAACTGGGAGCTGGTGGAGAGAAGTTCTAACCCCCCCAATCGTAAGACACCTCAACGAGATATCCTGCCGATAATCTTAAAAGAGAAAAAAATCCGATCTGACTCGTGGGAAGTAGAGGAATTCAACGAAGCGGATGACAACTTTGCTAACTTCAAAACCTTAGAGCAAAAAAGACTAATGTTGGCTACCAAAGAAAAAAGGGTACAATTTCACCCTGAAAATTCTCATCTAAAACAAGATGGTAAAAATAGAATTAAAGAAACAAAGAAGAGCATTAAAGAAACAAAAGCGACCGCCCCCCCCTCGAGGACAGCCCCATCAAAAGAACGATGTCTGAAATTAGCGACGACATCAAATGGTCCAAGAAGGGCTTTACTCAACAGAAGCTACGTTGTCTCACTTTGCAACCAAACATCAGCTCTACGCACGATAACTACTAAAGATATCAAAATTGTGGAATTCCCAAAAGAACAGAGAATGGACCAAGTTATATTACATCTCAACTCAAATGACATCAAGCAGAAATTTCTGAAGGCTGCTGATATCCTTAAAAAAAAGGGGTTCCGCGTAACAGAATTGGAGGATGACTTTAAGCCTGATAGTACCGATATAACCACAAAGGATAGAAAAAAGGAAAATAATGAGTACTCACCCTACACCGAAAAAGAATCAACGGGGAAAAGGTGGGGAGAAAAAGGACAAGAAAAAGAGGAAAATAAGAGGAAGATTTCGAAAGAAAACGAAAAAGAAGGGAATAAAAACCCCGAAAGCCACTTACAAAGTGCTAAAGAAAACGTCGAAAACTTAAAAACCCTGAGGTTCACGGTTGATAATTCACAAAACCCAAGAAAGGACAAAATAAATGAAAACAAATTTGAGATTAAATCAAATGTTCGGTATCCCCTGTCAAAGGAACACAACTCAAAAAAGAAACAATAGAATGAGGAAGCTGGACAGGGATCCGTTCGTTGTGCCTCATGGAATACCAGAGGATTCCATCATCTGTTCTCGACGGAAAGCGCTTACCTGACTAAATATGATCTCATCTGTATCCAAGAATCATGGCTGTGTGAACCCCCGATATGTGAAGGATATGAAGTCTTCTTCAATCCGGCAAAGAAGGGGCTAAAAGGTCGACCGTTTGCTGGCTTACTGGTGCTAAAAAAAATCGATAGCAACCTTCAAATACTGAAGTACGAAATGCCAAATCCTTATGTTCAAATATTGGAAATAGCCTCTCCAACAGAAAATCAGGAAGAGACGACTAAATTGCTACTGATTAACACATACTGGAGGGAAAAAATGCCTAACCCAGGGGCATACCTAAAATCAATCACGAAAGCCATTGATAAGTCCATGACGGAGGAAGAAGATCAGCTTATATTACTGAATGGTGATTTAAACATCAAGCTCCTTGACACAAGGGGAAAAATCAAAGAGATAGAAAATCTTACAGGAAAAGAAAGCCAATGGATGACGGAAATGGGCACACGGGATATGATGATGCTAAATAGCCAAACAAAGGGTGATCTAATGGGGGCCGACACCTGGCATAGCGGAAAATTGAAAGCTTGCCTGGACTATTGCTTTGTGGGAAGAGAAACGCTGGCCCGGATAAATTCGTTCCGAGTGATCAAGCAAGCAAATAGTGATCACTCTCTTCTGGAAACTGAGCTTGCATGGAATTTAAGAACTCTCCCAAGGGGAGGAAAAGTGATGGAAACTGAGATATCCTGGGGAAGAAACAGACTGCGACTTAAAGACCAGACTATTCCAACACTGGTGATAAACTTCCAGGAAGCGGTAGAAAAGGGCAAAGAGGTGGTCGATTATAAATGGCTGTTCAAAGCCTATGAGGTTCAGTACGATCCATCTAAGCTGAAGCAAATAAAGAAGAAACACGCCTTTAATGAATTTGTAGTCGCCAGACGAAAAAGATACAGAGCTGACCTTAGGCGTATTAAGAAATCTCATAGCCCAGACAAACGTGATCGGGAAAGAAAATGCCGTCAAATCTACAAGAACTGGCTAAAATCAACCAGATATCAAAGAACTCAAAGTGACGCAGAACACATGATGGCAGCCTTAGCAGCTAACAACACAAAAAGCACATGGGATCTTATTAATAACAGAGACTCAAACCAATCGGCCATAGGTATTAACCAAGTCTCCGAGAAAAACTGGTTCGACCACTATACTGCCCTGTTCAAAGGAAAAACTGAGGGAAAGGCTGCGGAAAAAACAACAGGAAACGCTACATGGTCATTGATCTTTGATAAAGAAGAAATCCAAATGCTGATCAAAAAATTAAGCTCTTCTAGGGCGGCTGGACCAGACGGCGTCTCCAACAAAATGTTAAAAGAAAGTATGGAAGGCTGGTCTGATTTAATTCACGCCCTCTTTAAACAAATAGCGAGAACTAAACAAATACCTAGTACGTGGACGGAGGCCTACATTGTGCCTATTTTTAAAAAAGGGGATCGTAGCAACCCTAGAAATTACAGGCCGATTGCGCTACTAGACTCCATTGGCAAGCTCTTTGCCTCCATCCTTCTACGTGATTTAAAGAACTGGGCAGCTCAAGCCGGAATTCTAGACGAGCGACAAACTGCCTTTGTGAGTGGAGTGGGCACCTGCCTTAACCTGTTCCTGATCAATATACTAAAAGCGAAGGCCTTAAAAAGAAAAACAACTATCTACCTGGCCTTTATTGATCTCGAGCAGGCGTTTGATGGAATAAACAGAGAACGGCTCTGGGCTAAACTGAACGCTTGGGGATGCCCTGTGGACCTACTGGAAGCAATCCAGGCATTGTATACGGACACCTCAATCCAAGTTCAGATTAATGCAGATGGTGGACTATCAAGGAAGATCAAGACAGCCCGAGGCATTAAGCAGGGATGTGCCCTCGCCCCCTTTCTCTTCATACTTTACATGGCTGATATGAAAGCCTCACAAGATCGGATCCGGGCCTTCCCACCGAAGATCAATGGCATAGATATACCCTGGATGCTCTATGCGGATGATGTAGTGTTCATGGATCAGACGCCGATAGGTCTTCAGCGCAGGATTGAGGCCTTTAATGAATATCTGAAAATGAATGATATGAAAGTAAACGCGAAAAAATCAATGATCCTGACCATGAAATCAAGTCACGGAAAGAAATCGGCAGGGAAAATATACTCATGGTCGTTAAATAAAGAAAAACTGGCAGTGGTCGATACTACGATCTACCTTGGGATAAGAATTAACCGAAGCTATAATGAGCAGGCTCATTATACTCTGATCAGAGAAAAACTAAAAAGTCTGGCTAACCAAGGGCTACTTGTACATCGCAGATATGGGAAATTCTCTTTATTGCCGGTTATAACCTTTTACAAGCAAAAGGTAGTAGCCGTCATCACATATGGAGCCGAGGCTCTTCTAGCCCTACGTTGGGAGGTCTGGAACCAATGTGAAGCCTACTTCTGGCGAAAGATTTTGCGCCTTCCGAATTCATTACCCCTGGAACTTATAAGAATGGAATTAAGACTGCAATCCGTCATTTCAATCACGACGTGGAAATCATTATCCCTCTATAGAAAGTGCATTTTAGATAATCCACCTGCTCCATTCAGAATCCTAGCTAAGCTAGGCGATTCCAGTAGTGATTCAATTCTACAAGACTGGAAAAAGAGGTGTGAAGATACTTTGAAACATCTGTCGATTTCCGAAGATACTCTGAAAAACAATCCAGAAAAGGCAAAAAGAACAAATCGGGAAAAAGATTGGGAGGAAACACAGGAAAAGAAATCAGCACGAGACCTATGTCACAATATCATCTGGGAACGCAAAGTCCTGAATTTACTACCTCCATATTTGATGAAATTCCCCTCACAGCACTATCGTGATCTGCTCATGCGCTGTAGGTTTAACATCTGGCACTCGAGAGAATTAAGGTGGCGTAGAAGGCAAATTGACAAATCACTAGCATACTGTAGATTTTGCAGAAAGAAGGCCCAATTGGAAACTATAAGGCATGTGATGTTGACTTGCCCGAGCCTTAAACTAATTCGGTTGATGTATATGGGAAATTATACGAGTCTGATCACGGAGGAAAACGAAGAAGAGTATTGGGAAAGGCTCATCACAGCTGAGAAAGTGGGCCGTACCTTGGATGCTCTGAAATTTGTTGAATCTTTGAATCTGGAGTGGGAGGAGGGGGAATCTGAGGTGGATGCCACCCAAATAACTAGTGCCTCCGGCCTAGGGACGAACATTTAGAGATTTTGGAACCCGACCCTAATTTTAGGGTGGCCTCCACCTCTTTGAGGAGGGATTGCTAAGGGAATGTTAAAGGTTTAACTTTGTCAAACCAATAAAACAAAAAAAACAAAAAAAAAAAAAAAAATTATTCTTTTCCTTCATACTCCTATTGATTAAAGAGATTGTTGATTATTGTAATACCACCCAACACTGATCAATGTATAAATATTAATTGTTCATATTCATAAAAGTGTGATATATATATTGTTCAATCCTTCAAATAAATCTTTTGACTTTGCAAAACAACCTACTTCTTGGTTCAGTGAGACCGGGGGGGATTCAAAGAGAGGGGCGTGATATAAGGGTACATCGTTCAGAAATAAAAGAACTTTTGACATAAAAATATATAATTAAGGGTTCCAGCTTTTACACATTTTGGCTTTTAACATCATAGCCAGCTCGGCTAACAATGAGTTGATTGTACTACTTTTTATGCATGTCGCCTGGTGAGATTAGGGTTTACCTGCAAAATATCTCGTCAGTGCCCGCGCGTTGACTCCTTCCTATTTGGGGATGGCGATCTTTTCAATCTCTTGTGTATTAACGTTACCATAGTTACGTTAGTCTTTTCTCTATTTCTAATTCTCCGGCAGTCGCGGCCGCCATGTTTTGGGACCGAGGTGCCTTATCTATTATCTGAATCTATGTGTTCTTACCCATACTCTTCGCCCTGTATTTTATGTTTGTGTGAATTCCTCGTTCAAATTGCGAACATGACACTTTTTCATAATTAGGTGGAATCGAAAACAATTTCAAGTTCCAGTTATTTAATTATTCAATTTTTTTACAAAAAAATCTAGATCAACCTGCTATTTCTCACTTCCTCTTATTTGGTTGTAAAATACCAACGTTATATGGTGTGTATACCCAGGTTTATTTTTGTGTCTATGTATAGTAGTACATAGTACCTCATTATTTAAAATTTTGACAGAGCCATTAGTGACCTCGGTATTCCTATGCATCTCAATGTATAAAGAGTTGATCAATATACATTTACTCTACAGCATGGTTGGCATAGAAAAATGTGTTTATTGTAAAAAAAAAAAAAAAAATAGGTAAATCCTCTAAAGACCTTTTCTGTGCCAACCCGTAATTTGGTCTTCAAGTTCCTTAATGATATCTTGTCTCGGATTGCTGGATAGTATTTCATAGCACTCTGGTGTATTGAGGTGGTCATGAGCCATCATTACCTACATACACTTGAAGACAATCACTATCTACAGAAGACACCATGAAAAAATCCCTTATTTTTTCACTTGGCCTTTGGAGGCACCGAAGATTAATGTTTGCTGCACACATTTTTCAAGATGTTCATTGATGTTCATTGATGCTTCTTGTGTCCACTCCCCGGACTAGTCTATGGGGAAAACACGCAAAATGCTAGTGTGGACCCGTTCTTTGGGTCAAAGTGAGTGACTTTTTGGCAAACGTGGGCCAGTTTGATACATTACTTCACCAGGCGGCTGGTAGTTTTCAGCATTGTTACTGAATAAATATTCTTTAAAATGCGCAATTTGCATCACATTTTATCAAAAAAATCCCCCTTGAGTACTACTGACATTTTTGGGTCACGAAAGGAATTAATTGCCATTTGCAACGGCGGGTCACTTTTTCATTGGTGCCCGAGCGAGACAATTGTATGCCCTAGTCTGACCCTTCTGGTGGCTCAGTGTGCTGTGTTGTGGCTACGATGAGACATAGAGAAAGGCCCCCAGATTGGGTCATGGCCAGTATGCTGACACACCGCCATTGCTGAACGTCAACTGCCTTGATGTGAAACACTGTCTCCACCATGAAAGCCTGGATGTCAAGTGCCTGACTCAAACACAGTCCTACCTTTGCATCCTCCCTTGGGCTGTGTCTGCAATATACTTTACACCCACAAAACAAATCGTCCGTTTCAAAGACAAGCTAAAATGACTAGAGTGAGCGCTAAACATGAACGCACTGAGGAAAATACATTTGCCCCGCCTTGATTCAAACATGTGGCCTGCGATATTAACAAGGGTCTGTGCACCAAGTGCTTAACTCACTGAGCTAGGCACACATTAAAAGGTTAACCTTATTATGACTATCAAAATAAGTAAATCAATCCCTTTTCTATACGTGTTCTTCAATGGATCAGGTGTATTGGCATATATACTAACGATACACAATTGTATATACTTCATTCGAGCATACCTAGAAGCAAAGAGAATTAACTATTCTTAAACACTGTTGCCGTTATTCGGAGGCATCACAATTCACAATATAGCATGCGCACGGCGTTCCTTTCAATTTATATT
Source organism: Ambystoma mexicanum (assembly GCF_040938575.1). Taxonomy (NCBI): domain Eukaryota; kingdom Metazoa; phylum Chordata; class Amphibia; order Caudata; family Ambystomatidae; genus Ambystoma; species Ambystoma mexicanum. The sequence goes on along the minus strand of NC_090933.1, from coordinate 1,034,969,929 downwards.
GAAACAATTAGATTGAGCGGGTGCATTTCAAACATCAAAAAGGATAATAGGCATCTACCCCTCGATCATAGAAAGTATATAAATGTGGTAACGGGCGCAGTTTCTTTTCAGCGGGAGAGAGCCCACAGTCTGCTCTGGATGCTGAATCCTGGGGGTTGTACATGCGTAAAGCAGATGGAAGCGCTCCCCCTGCTGGCCCACTTACATATCCACCTAAAATCTGGTTCAAATGAACATATTGTTAAATCAAGAATTGGAAAATTCACAAGAAAAGCAAGCTCTGACTAAAAAACAAATAGCATGGCGTTTTCAGCGCATTGTTTTCAAGGGTAAGGATTATGATATGAGCACACACACACAACAGTCTCATTCAGGGCTAGCATGTTTTCATTGAACACGGACATTTAGAGCCCCGAAATCATCATTTCCGGGTATGATGTCAGAGCTAACTCTTCTGGTGGTCAGCTTGCACACTGTGACATTTGTGATTTTTCTATATGACAGGCAGTCTTCAGTAGAAGATACACTGGTCTCTATGATGAGAAAAGTGTTGGCAATGCTGAATTATGTACCTAACGGCACTTCAGAAGTCTGCTCTTATTGTCAAGAATGGGAGAACAAACTACCAAAAGCGACCGCTCATCATTTTTGCAATTTTTATCCCATTCATTTTGCTTTGAAAAATCATAAAGCACAGTTGAACGACAGCATTCTGAAATAATACCTGTCACGTTGACGTTCCCATAGCTACGAAGGGGTGGGAGGGAGCGAGGGAAAAGGAAGTGATGTAACGGGGGGCTGGCTCGGGGAGTTTGGGGAAGACAAGGAATAAAGAGGACGTTTGTGTTAAGTGCTCCGCTTCCCGCGTATCATTCCCGCGCAGCACGCACGCGACGCTGCGCTCAGCGTGACAATGGCGCCGAGGATGGGTTCGGGGGCAGGGCAACGCTACTAGGAACCCAGCAGCCCACCCCCACTGTAACGCAGCAGAGACGCTCGCAACTGCGGGCCCAGCCAGCGGACGGAGTCACACGCGGCCCGGGCTGCGACGGTGGTACCGCGTAAGCACAGACGCTTCAGTGCCTCGGGCGAAGCCCGACACCCCGCCGAGGAGGAGCAACCTCGTGCAACGGCCTGCCGGCAATCAAGGCCAACGTGTCCCACGCTGCAGGAAGGAAACGCCGGCTCTGCAGGCCCGCGGAGGGCGACAGGCATGTAGGTCCAGGCACCAAGCCCAGCAGGCAACCACAAAGGCCACAGAGCGCCAGGCTGAGCTTCAAGGAGCCCTGGAAGAAGTAAGCAGGGTGCCTCCCCCCTCTTTGATGGTGCTCGTGCCCCGTGGGGCGGCCATCCAACACCAGAGGGCGGGGCCACGCCCCAGAGGAAAAGCAGGAGCTAACCTCCCCTAACGCCACCATGTCAGGACAAGACGATGGCCAAGGGGGGGCAGGCACAAGGGAATGCACCCCCAGCCCCAGGAACACCCGCACCAGACCACGTGCCCTATCATCTCCCGGACACCCTGGCAGCCCAGATGCCGGGAGCATTTGACGTAACGGACACGAGCAACATGGGCCCCCGGTGGACCAAATGGATCAGGGATTTCGACCTGTATATGGGAGCCACAGGCCCAGTCGCCGACTCACGCCAGGTATGTCTCTTAAAGTTAGCTGTGGGCCCAGCAACCTGAGACATAATTGATGAGATGCCCCAAGACTCCATAGACTCGATCAAAGACCTCAAGGAGGCATTAGCGGCATATTTCGCACCCCATACCAATGTAGATTATGAAAGACACTTATTTCATAGCTCCAAGCAGATCAAAGGGGAATCCATGGATGCCTACGTGATGCGGTTACGCACCAAGCTAAAGCACTGTGATTTTGCCAACTATTCAAATACCGAAGCACTAATATCGCAAATCATCTCAGGGTGCGAATCACAGACCTTCCGGCAGAAGCTGCTACAGAAGTCCCGCACGCTAGAGGAAATTCTGGCGCTGGCACGAGTAGAAAGAGCCATCGACTCCCAGGTCGAAAGTTTCAGTAACACCACCATAGGGGAGAACGTCAACAAATTGCAACTAGAAAGGAAACCCGAAGAGCTTTTCTGCTACAAGTGCGGATTCGAGTACCCACATGAGGGAGCATGTCCAGCTATAGGCCAACGGTGCACCTTGTGCAACAAAGAGGGTCACTTCGAAGCAGTCTGCAGACTATTCCGGGATCGAGGCAGAGACAGGCCCAAGGAAAGCACCTCTCGCCCATGAAGCTGGCACGGAGGGTCGACAGGCAACAACCCCGTCCCCAACACGATGGCTGCTCAGAATCAAACTGCAGGTGACCAGCGAGACCGAGAGTCGGGAGAAGATCGGCAAAGGAGAAGGGAAAGAAGAAGGCTCGCCATGCGCCCGAGAACGGAACGCAGATCCCGGAGCCACGTGCGATACCTAGTGGAACAGTCCCCCACAGAGTCTGACCCCAGCTCATCAGGGAGCGACCAAAAGAGGAAGGCCTACGTATATGCATTAGGAAACCCCACCGCAACCGCCCACAGCCCAACGCTCATCATTAAACTACAAGAGAGACCCACGGAATTTCTCATAGACACTGGAGCCACTGTCAATGTGGTGAGCGAGAAGATCTATAACGACCTCCCACAAAACCCAAACTACACCCGGCAACCGTGAACATATACGCATATGGAGCCAAGACATCTTTGAAATGCCTGGGACAATTCAATGGTCTCTGCAGATACAAGGGCCATGAAATGAAGGTACCAATTCATGTACTAGCCACCGAGACGGATAGTGGCTGCGTCCTGAGTTTTAAGTCAGCCGCGGACATGGGTCTGATTCACATTCTGTACAACATCATGGTGCACAAATACATAGAGCCAGTGGAAATGGTGAACAACCTTTACCCCAAGATCTTCAAAGGAATAGGAAAGCTCCGCAACAGACAAATACGGCTCCACGTGGACGACTCAATCCGCCCCATAGCCCAGCCATACCGAGGAATTCCAGTTAACATTAAAAAAAAAGTGGAAGATGAGCTCCAAAAGCTACTCGAACAAGACATCATCGAGAGAGCCACAGGACTCACAACATGGGTCTCGCCAATCGTCCCAGTTCCCAAGAAAGGCTCTGAAGCCATAAGGCTATGTGTGGACATGCGACCCCCAAATCAGGCCAGCAAAAGGGAAAGACATCCTGCACCAAGAATCACAGACATGATACACCTGCTGAACGGAGCAAAGGTGTTCTCTAAACTGGATCTACAAAAGGGTTACCATCAACTGGTTCTGCACCCGGACAGCAGAAACATCACGACATTTGTCAAGCATGTCGGCCTCTTGAGATACAAGAGGCTCAGCTTCGGGGTGTCTTCGGCCGCAGAGACATTTCAAGCTGAAGTTCATAACATCATAAAGCACATTCCGAACTGTCTCAATTATTCAGACGACATCCTGGTCTTTGGAACAGATGCAAACAAACACGATGAGACCCTGATTCTGGTATGCAAGGCATTACATGATGCAAACCTCACGCTCAACAGAGACAAATGTGTGTTTCGGAAACCCACACTGAAATTCTTTGGACACATCTTCTCGGAAGCAGGGATGACCCTGGACCCAGACAAAGTGGCGGCACTGAATGACACGGCGGCTCCAGCCAATGTGTCTGAGCTCCGGTCATTCCTAGGCCTTGCCAGCTACTGTAACCGATACATCCGAGACTTCACGTCAGACAGCGAACCACTCAGACAGCTGACGCACCAAGACACCAAGTTCGAGTGGACACAAGAGTGTCAGGAGGCTTTTGAACTAATAAGGGAAAGAGTGGCTAAAGCTGAAAATATGTCATACTACGACCCAAACAGACAGACCGAACTCACTGTTGACGCCAGCCCTGTTGGCCTGGGAGCTATTCTAGCACAAAAGGACCCGAAAGACCCATCACGGAAACACATAGGGCCTCATTAGGACCCTGGCGGTAAGGGGTTTGCGCCAGCGTTAGCTGCGCCGACCCCTTACCGCCAACTACGAGTTTCCAGAGCGCCATGGACACTTTTCCGCCCGCTTTTTGCGGGCGGAAAAATCCATGGCGCTCTGGGACCTTGGTGTTAATTACGCCACCGTATTTTACGGTGGCGTAATTAACTCCTTCCCCACTCCCATTGAGCCCTATGGGGCCGAAATGGGAATGGGGAAGGGTAAATGGGACAATGGGGACTTACCGCCCCGCCGACCTCGGAATGGGGCGGTAAGTCCGCCATCCGCCATGGCGTAAAGGGACTTTGCGCCATGGCCGGAAAGTCCGTGGATGGCGGTAAAAATCCGCCAGGGTCCTAATGAGGGCCATAGTGGCCTATGCCAGCCGTAGTTTGTCCCCCACAGAAACTGCATACTCCCAGACAGAAAAGGAGGGACTTGCTGTCGTATGGGCGTGTGAACATTTCCATCTATTTTTATATGGCAAACCATTTCAAGTTGTCACGGACCATCAGGCGCTACTGTTCCTATATGGCAATCCGCAAGCCAAAATGCCCCCACTACGCATTTGAGATTGTCCACAGGCCAGGGAAAGGCGAAAACTCAGCTGATTTTCTTTCCAGAAGGCCGAGGGGGGAAATCACGCCAGAACCGTCAGTGGCCGACAGATACCTACGATATCTTGTTCACCAGGCTGCCCCGGAGGGAATCAACATGGAGACACTAGCCAGGGAAACGGAAAACGACCCAGCCTGCCGCATCATTTGTGAAGGTCTGAATTCAGGAAAGTGGCGAAGGGCAAAGGAAAAGGGGAGAGAGGCAGGTGGCAAAGTGCAGGAAGAAGTGGAACGGCTACTGCAAGTAAAAGACATACTTGCAGTATCAGAAGATCACATGATCCTAAAGGACTGCAAACTATTCATTCCAGAGGCAATGAGGGCAAAGGTCGTCAAACTTGCACACGAGACACACCGAGGCATGGTGTCCACGAAACGCATGCTGCGACAAAAGGTGTGGTTTCCCCACATGGATGAGCTAGTAGAGGCCGCCCTGAAAGCATGCCCCACATGCTGCCTGATCACGCCAAACCTACACCCGGGACCACTGGTCTTGTCGGAACTCCCACAGAAAGTATGGGAGGCTGTTGCAGCGGACTTCTTCGGGCCCATCAAAGGAGGGAAGTATGTTCTAGCAGTGATGGATGAGTACTCACGATATCCCGATGTGCGGCTCATATCCTCCACCGCAGCGCATCACGTCATCCCCGTTCTGGACCACATGTTCTCGGCCTACGGGGTACCGAAGGTACTCAAGACCGACAACGGGGCCCCCTTTTGTGGACATCAATTCACCCAATTTGCAGAATATATGGGAAAGTCAATCCACTATGGCCCCAAGCCAATGGGATGATAGAGAGATTCATGGCCAATCTGAAGAGAGCCCTCAAAATTGCCCGACTCACTGGCCAGCCTTATGAGCAGGTACTGAATCAGTTGATGAGAGACTATAGGGGAACCCCTCACAGTACCACTGGAAGGACACCCGCTGAACTGATGTTTGGACGCAACACCGAGACATGCATCACCCAAGCAGAAGGCACAACACCATCACCCACTCTGGACCAAGAGGTACGAGACAGGGACGAAGCAGCAAAAACTCGAATGAAAAGGTATGCTGACGCTCGCAGGCGAGCGCAGCCCTCCACCATCGGGGTGAGTGATGTAGTAGCGGCCCGACAACCGGTGATGCACAAGCACACGGCCCCTTTTCGAGAGGAACCTTTGCTTGTCACCCAGAGAAAGGGGTCCATGATCACCGCCCAAGGGTCAGAGGGGTCCATCACGGGGAATTCATCCCACTTCAAAGAGCTTCCACCCAGCGGAGCCAGGAGACTGAGCGGCAGGATGCAGACGCATCTGGACTACGAATCGGACGACGCCTACCAAGCGGATCAGTGGGACTCGGAGGACGCTGAGCGAGAATACCAATGTGGAAGGCAGACCCTCGCCCGGACCAAGTCAGACTCGTCCACAGAGGGCTCAGAACAGACCTCGCCGATGGATCGAGGAAATGGACTAGAAGTCCACCAGACCCTCGCCAGTTGCGAAGAGACTGGTAACTGTTTAAAAAGGGGGGAGATATCACGTTGACGTTCCCATAGCTACGCAGGGGCGGGAGGGAGCGAGGGAAAAGGAAGTGATGTAACGGGGGGCGGGCTCGGGGAGTTCGGGGAAGACAAGGAATAAAGAGGACGTTTGTGTTAAGTGCTCCGCGTCCTGCGTATCATTCCCGCGCAGCGAGCCCGCGACGCCGCGCTCAGCGCGACAATACCCAATCATTAAATCACTTTGTTTAATTAAATAAACGAACTGAAGGCTAAATGCTGGCACTCCGCACTGTAGCACATGAAAACACAATAAGACACAAGGCAGAGGTTAACAAGCATTTCGGAGCTTTTAGAGTAGAAGGCAGATACAAGCGATTGGCTGGCGCAGATAGAACCTGGCACGGTTTCTACTGTCCTGTCCTGTGCTTTATGCTCAGGAGATGCATTGAAAGAGTATGACTTCTCCTCATACACTAGGTGGGGGACGGCTCAACAGGGAATATTTGCAAGTGTGCTGTTCAACATAAGGACAGAGACACAGGAAAAAAGATGCCTACATTGAATAAAGAGGCAAGTAAAAGAAAGCAAAGGGGGAGGATATTAGCCAGTTAAAGATAAAATGAGAAAGCTTCCTCAGCGCTTTGCCGGCATCCTCCACTTCTTTCTGGTCTGCTGACAGGATTTGAGACTCCTACAGATGGTTTCCACACCTGTTGCGTCCTCCAGCTGGGCTTGACAATTTCTTTAGTCAATGGTTTGTTCTTATACATTGTTGGCAGTCCTGCCATGATGGATTGTCAATGTCCTTGTTTTCTTTTGACAGCTTGATCTCCATGCCTCCTTGGGGCCACCTCATACCAGTACTAGCACAGGCAGCCAGCCTGGGGTATTCTGTGCTCTTCTTCGTCCTAGTACTTTCTTCTTTGGATGTATCCCAGGTTTTACAATAATAAATTGGTCTACTCTCAAGGAAGTGGCTTGGAATGGAAGTGGGGGGCTAGGGAATGTTAGGGTGTGACTTTACTTAACAGCAGTGCTTAATTTGTGGGGGTGGTTGCCGGCACTCTTTCTTGGGCCCCGGAACTCATGCGGGGCCAGAGCACGTGCAATTGCTTTGTTTGTTCTTCCACTTCGCTTTAATTAGATTATAAATCATTGGGATTTGTCATTCTGATCTCGATCTCTCTCATGCTTGCAGGTTACAGGCCATGGCTGGCTGGGCATGGGAGGGGCCAGCAATAGCAATGAAAAAACAAACTGTTACAAACAACAGCCAATGAAAACTACCATTCTGTTGTTACTATGCAGTATTTTATACATTCTGTATAGTAACACAAAATGTGCAGTTTTCATTGGCTGTGAAATGACATGGTGACGTGTTGTTGCCACAGGAGGCAGCGCAGCACCACCTTCATTTCATGAGTTACTGTGAAGTGAAGGTGACGAGGCGTGGCGTCGTCGGTCCTAACTTGTGAGAGAGAGCCTGCCCTGCTGCACTGCGTGGTGCGGCCTAGTTGCTTCCTGGGGCCCCCTCTGCCTGCTTTTTCATTTGTGTGGGTGCCAGTGTGCGCACTGGAGAACAAATCCCAGCCGGCAAAGCAGGTAAGTCACTTGTTGTTGTGTGCGGTGCAGCCTGAGCCTGTCACAGTCAAGTGATCAGGCATGGAAGGCCCAGGTCGGGGCCTGGGTGGCAGCACGGTCCCCTGGTGGTGTCCTGACTGCCCAGGAGTCAGGTCCCCACCAGGGGCCCGTCTGCGCCCGGGCTTCTGTCTGTGTGACCTGTGTGGAGTGTGCTGTTGACTGCAGTTAGTGCCAGGCCCAGCCCCAGGCTAATTTCTGTGACCAGGGGCTGCCGGCTGCAACAGACTGAGTCGGAAGTCTCTGCCGCGGGCAGCCGGGCCCGTGGATTGTGCCCAAAAGTATATTTTTGACTTTTTTCTTTGAAAACCTGACCTTCCATGGGGCCGGTGCCACGCCCCATGGAAGGGAGGTTTAAAAGAAATAACTTATTTTGAGTGGGGGCTGTGGCCCATCACTTCGAAAGTGATGGGCCCCAGCCACCCAAATATAGTTTTTTTCTTTTAAAATCTTACCTTCCGTGGGGCCGCTGCGCTGTGCACCTATTTTTGTCATCAGGCTCAGCATGGCCATGGCAGTGGTGGCCCCACAGAAGGTAGCCTAAGTGATTGAGGAAAGGCAGGGCAAAGCCCAGGACCAGGCGGGGCAGGGCGGCAGCGTGGTCCCACTAGTGTCTGTCACAAAAGAAATTAATTGTTGTTTGCAACTTTGGCCACTTTTTTTCATTGGTGCCGAGCCCTACTCGAGACAATTGTATGCCCCAGTCCGACCCTGGATAACATTCATCTAAGCGAAACATGAACTGTGAATTTTTGCCTGGGTGTTTCAGTTCTTCATTTTAATATTATCCGCCTCATTAGTTCACAAATGAGCTTCAGCGAGGTGACCCGGAACGGTGCATGTATTGGGCCGAAACCGAACTAGTTGCACTTCGCGAGAAAAGCCCATGCAAAGATGAACTTCTGAAATGCCATTTCAGGCTTAAAGATACACACATGGAAACTAGACAGGGATAAACATGGTGCACATGCCCACTAATCTGTTGTCATAAATAAAAGCACTAGTTGAGTATTAGTGTATACTTCTCAACCGTCTTTTGCTGTAATTTTTTTACATAATTGCAGCCCATGTTTTCTATTCTGATGTGTGGTTTATACACCAGAGGTGGCCCCTCAACCTGGGTACAATACGCTCCGAGCATGTGCCCGAATGAGAGCACATGCAATCCTCAGATAGGAATCCTCAGAGGGAGGGTGTCTGTTACACCCCGCAGTTTAGTGAAGTATGTCAAGAACATGTCAGTGGGAAGGAGATATCCGAATATGCATTCTCCTCTTGCTCCTTAATATTGGGTGACAAAACATATTTAGTTTTTAATATGTGTTAAGGTGGAAAGAGGCCCTAAATCAGAAGTAGCACAGGCCCATGATTTCACAACAATGGGGGTCATTACGACCCAGGCGTTAACCATGACGCTATTAGCGCCATGGTTGACGCCGGTATTTTACTGATTGCGCCATGTTGGATGGCGGAATTACCACCCCATTCCAAGGTTGGCAGGGCGGTAATTCCCCATTAACCATTGGCCCTTCCCCATTCCCATTTTTGCCCCCATAGGACTGAATGGGGAAGGCGGTAATTACAGTACCGCAAATTGCAGTACCGTAATTACCTTGAAAGTCCCTTTGCGGGTTCTTTCCTTAACGGCTGGTAAAACCAGCCGTTAAGGTGGGGACCCGCAAAGGGACCTCGTAATTAGGTGGTAAGGGGTTAACGGCACCACCGCCTTTTACGGCGCCGTTAACCCCTTACCGCCTGGGTCGTAATGAGGCCCAATGTCTTGCAGAAATGACTTTTTCCAAGTTATACAACACCATGCTCATGCTTAAAGGAAGGGTGATGGGGGATGCATTTATGAGATGTGATGACTGACAAGGGCTTGAGAGTAAATTGATTACACAAAACACCTGGATGAGGAGACTGAAGAACGGGCTGAGGGGAGAGAGCTCTTCCTGGAGGTAACCGATTAACAATACTTGGTGTACTTTAACAGACTGTCATATGGGGCAGAAGGGGTAGAGACAAATACAGTGCAACAGTGACTGAAACAGAATGCTTTTTTATTTATTTGCATTTTTAAAGCGCTCACACAGCCCGGGGGCATCGAAGCGCAGTTACAGGAGGAGCATGTCTTAGTTGCGTATTTACTACCAGCGTGTGCCAGCAGTTGCTGCAGCACCAAACATGTGACATGGAGCAGCAGCAGTGTGATGGGCTGGTGGTGGGCCGATCTAGGTAGGTCTAGCACTGAACTGGCGTGGCCGGCGTGCCTGTGCTGAGGGCGGCACAGCGCCTGCGCTGAGGGCAGCGCCACGCCCGGCATTATGGGGCCAATATTTTTTGCCCACTGGCACTTATTCTATTACAAATTAAGCACTGCTTAACAGGATATATTCCAGGTGATCGTCTTTGACTCCACAGGGGGGAGTCTCTCCCCACGAGTTCCTCCTCCATGAAACTATCCCTAGGGTAACTATTGGGTTGCGGCCATACCTCCCTAACCTCATGAGAAAGGGTTCCCTCTTGGGGAGAAGTGACGATACATGGCAAATCGTCACAATACATACATACATAAACGCACTTGACATTCATTGTCAGTGACTAAGGAAGAGAACATTCCAGCATTTTTGGAGACAGTTACCACCCTGATCAAAAAGTATGAAAAAATTGTCCATAGGCGTCCCTCTGCGAGAATGAACACAGCTAAATTACCTGTTCTTTGGGAAGGTACCCACTCGAGAGTCCGCAGCCACACTTTAGCTGACTGTACCTTTCACAGAAACGAAAATTCCATTTGCATATCAGTCTTTGTCCCACCCACATGGGCAGTCCAGCACCTAAATGCTATGACAGTTCTCTTCTGAACAAGAGTACCAACAGCAATCCCATACAAGTGTTTCAGCCTTGTTGGGCCTCATCAGTGAGGTGGAGCTCACATATGTCTTAGGGTCTAAATGTGGTAGGGCAAATGTGGATATGAGAATTGTTTTAACAATTGTTGTAATGTGAATAAAAATTACATTTTTGGTAAAATAATCAGAACATTTCATGTACATTAATTGAAGCAGCAGAGTGTGACATAAAGGCCTTGATCATTTCTCTTTGATATATGTGATTGTTCGACCGGAAGATCAAGGCCTACCAGGCACCCTTTATATGAACATTATTGAGCCATTGGCCAGAGTGCTGCTCAAAAGGTTCCCAAAAAGTCCTCTCCAATGCCACGTCCTCTCCTACCTTTTTTGAATTCACCATCTCTATTACTCTGCCTTTCCAGGTTCACATCATCTCCATCTATCACCCTCCTCGACCCACTGGACCTTTCTTTGATGACCTTGGGCAACTCCTTGTCTCTCTTTACACTAAACATCACCTCATTCTCTTAGGTGACTTATATTTTTGTATTTTATTTGGGATTTATAAAGCGCTTTAACCTTCCCTGTCCAACCACTTCTCAGAAATCTGAACTTCAGTCTTTTCTTAGTGACCACGCTCTACACTCTATCCATACCCTACCTACCAACACAGGGAGTAACTCTTTGGATCTCTTCTTCATTCCCACCTCTCTCTCGGCCACTAATACTACTGTTCCTCAACCATGGGTCACCCATTAATACTACTGCATCCTCAACCATGGGTCACCCCATTCATATGCTCTCTCTGCACAAACATGCATCAGCTGCTGCGCAAATGGAGGCGTACCCACTTGCAAGAGGACCTGAAACTCTACCTCTCTGCCCTGAACTCTCTCAAGTCCACTCTTGATAGAGCTAAAAGGGAATTCTACCTAACCCTCATTGACTCTCACTCCAACCATCCTCGCCGGCTACAGGGCACCCTAAACTCACTCCTCACTCCTCCTAAGTCTATGACTGTCAACTTCACTCTCACAGCTAATAACCTAGCTGAATATTTCACTGCAAAAATGACCAAAATTAAAGACTCTCCTGACCTTCCTCACACTCCCTTCTCCTATATTTGACACTCTGCTTACTCTACCATCATCCTCTGCCTCCATCTCCCACTTTAGTCACACTAATACTGCCAAAGTGCTATCTCTATTGATGAAAGATAACCCCTCTTGTGCCCCATCAGACCCTCTTTTTCCTCAGCTAGTCAAGCCTATTGCCCCTACAGTGGTCTCTCACCTCGCTGAACTCTTCAACCTGTCTTTCGACTCGGCTTCCTTTCACTCTGTTTTCAAAACTGCCACAGTCATCCCCCTCCTAAAAAAATCAAGGGGCTGTTCCGAAACTACCAGCTAACTTTTACCCTGTCTCTCTCCTTCTGCACTACTCTAAAGTGCTTGAAAGAGTTGGGTTCAATGGGCTTACCAATTTCTTAGACATCCACAACTTTCGAGACCCCCTACAAGCAAGTTTCCACTCTTGTCACTCCACAGAAACTGCTCTCATGAATGTGTCCAACATCATCAGCTCTACAAAACACTCAAACCTATCCAATATCCTTATTCTCCTTGATCTGTCTGCTGCCTTTGACACTGTCAATCACTCTGATCTCCATAAAACTCTCTTTCTTCTTGGGATTCACGATAAAGCCCTTGCCTGGATTGAATCCTACCTGGCACCTCGCCAATTCTCTGTCTCCTGGAGCAACAATAACTCTCAACTGTTGGTGTTCCACAAGGCTCGGTCTTGGGTCCGCTCCTCTTTGCACTCTACACTTCTGCTGTTGGGGCACTAATCTCCTCCTTTGGGTTCCTGTAATAACTCTCTGTGGACGCTGCCCCAAATCTTCTTCTCTTTTCCTGAACTCTCCTCTGATCTCTCTATCAAAATGTCCAACTGTCTCTCTGCAACTAAATATTGGATGTCTTCACACTCTCTGATATTAAACTCTACCAAAATAGAGGTACTCTTCTTCACTGACAAAGTTCTCTCTCATCTCTTCCTCTGCCTATCCAGTTCCCACCTGACACTCTCCCCTACTCTTCTTCAACTAGAAACCTCAGCATCATCTCACACCTTCTCTGCTTTCAACTCCAAAACTGGACAGCAGCTCGCCTCAACCTCCTAAATATTAGGAAAATCAGTCACCTCATTCCTTTCAACACCGCCAAGTACTACTATTGCCTTCTCTAAACTGGACTACTGTGCCAGCATCCTCTTTGGTCTCCCCAAGTATGCTTTCTGTCCTCTCGATAAGATCATTAACTGAGCTCCAGGACTGTCTTTGAACTCCCTCACTTCACACCTTCTTTCTCATACCGTCACCAGGCTGGATGGTTGATTATACAAAAAAGGGCCAGATTTAAATTTCTTCTCCTGGTTCACAAATCTGGCCATGGTACGGCACCACTGTATCTATCCTTCTCTTACCAATTCTATAAGCCTTCTCTCAATCTCTGCTGCCTCCTTGACTACCCTTGTGGCTCCTCGCCCTCCATGTGCTTCCTCTTGCTTCTTGCTCCACTTGCATGGAATTCCCTTCCCCCGGACATCCGTGAAACAGTGATTTGTTCAAAACAAAACTAAAAGCCTACCTCCTTGCCTCAGAGTTACCCTCTTAACCTACCTCTCAACTGCCTGCTAGCTAACATGTTTCCCTTGCCTGTAACCTGCCTCTGTCTCTTACTTCCTCTGCCTCCATTCTTGAACTTCACTAATCATGGTCACGTCCCGAGCACAGCTGGCCTTACCACCTACCTGCACTTAAAAATGTCCAATGTTGGTTGTCCTTAATCTATGTATATCCACTTATGTATGGTCCCTGGTGACTGTTCAATTTACTCCCCTCCACAACCTGGTCAGAATGTATCTCAAACTCACTGCCATTGCAAGAAGTTCGCTGCTTCCCATCACATCTAATTTCTTATCTATTGTAAAAAAAATTGTGATCAAAAGAGCATTGATCCTCTTGTATATAAATAAATAAATATCAGAGGGAGGTTTTAAGTATCTGTGGTGGGGAATCAGTGAACACCGGGAATGGGTATATCAGCAGAATGTGGAGCAGCGGTTGATTGCACTGAACAGACTAGTTGAGTTCTGGATGAAATTACTGATCTCTATCATGGGAAGAATAGCGGTGGTGAAAATGATAGTGCTCCCGAGGATGCTTATTGTGTATCAACTGATGTTGTTATAAAATGAGTATTTTTGCACCCTAAATAAGATCATGGGGAAATTTATATGGAAGGTTAGAGGTGCAAGAATCACACTGATCACACTACAACTGCTGGCGAGTAAAGGAGGGGTCGGTCTCCCGTTACTGGGTGGCCACGTTACAGCATGTAGTAGATTTGTTCACTAGTCAGCAGAGGGATGTGGTGACTAAGATGATAACAGTAATGGGTAAGCCAGGCAGATTACTTGGGGCCTGTAGAAGGGAACTCTGTGATCTCCAGTGTCCACACTGATAAGAGACTGGTGGTAAGCGACTAAACTGCCTGAATATTGATTGATGTTTTTATCAGAGATGTACCTGAGTTGTTGCTGTATTGGATATAAGGTGGGGGCTAAAGAGGAGAATCATATAGCTCGGGTGGGAGTGGGCAGATGTGTAGGGGACTTATATGTGGAGGACAGGGTCATTAGGTAAAATGTGTTTAAACAAGCACACCAACATGTAAGGATGAACTTTCTGGATTTTCCAAAATAATGGCGGAACTGAGATGGCTATGGATGGACTTTCCCACTAAACCTGACATACATGCAGTAAGTGGCTCAATATGGCAATTGGTGAGTGGGGGGGAGCGTATTACAGATATATATGCTGCTGTTGTCCAAACCAGATGTGACGGAAGACCCATAGTGAGGGGCAAGTGGAATCTGGAGATGGGGGGCAACTATCGGACGGGCAGTGGGATAGGGCACTGCTGCATGCGAAGCAAGTATCTGGGAATGCTCACTTTCAGTGTATACAGTATAAGTGTATGATGAGGGTCTACATCACGCCGGTGGTGGTAGCCAAGATGTCAGGAGATAGGTACCCGAACTGCTGGCACTGTAAGAAAGAACTAGCCTATGTGGTGGGGTTCTCCGCAGCAGAGGAGGTTTTGGGAACGGGTAATAGAAAAATGCATGGCTTAATGAAGGGGAGATCCCAAACAACGACGAAACACTGCCTGTTGCCCACGAAGCAAGAGAAAGGGCATAGGATGATGTATAAAGTATTATCCTTGGGGTTGGTATTAGCCAAACGCACAATAGCAATGTCTTGGAAGTCTGCTGGTGTACTTCTGTACAACAGATGGCTGTGAGATGTCAGGAAATGCGGAAGAGCTGAAATGGATACTACAGTGAGGAGAATTGAGCCCGGAAGGGAGGGTGGGTATTATAGTTTATGGCATGATATAAGTGACATATTGCAGACTACATCTAACCTGAGACCTCCATGGGCCCCCCAAGTGGTTGCCATCTATTAGGAGGATTGTCATATCGGGCTGTAGTTTGATGATACACATGTTGAAAGAGAAGCGGGCTTAGGAACATGTTGGGAATGGGGTTTATGGTTTGTGGGTGGAGGCTGTTGTGATTCCCATCTCTCGCTACATTGTGGGAAGGCTCTTAAGGGAGTTTTGCAGGCGTGAATCTGTACCCGTGGTTAATATGTATAAATTACAATCACTTGCTCGTGTATGATTCACGTGCCCAATGGTTTCACAATGTATAAAAACACACGGTTGCTTGTTAGAAAACTAAACAATAAAATGGCATTCATAAAATAACTAAAAATAAGGTAATCAAACGCAAAGAAGCCCAACAGCGAACTGACCAATAAAACAAAATGCACGATGAAGCAAAGTAAGTGTCCGATGATCCAAAGTAATGCTCAGCCATTCGCACTTCAGGTTACATTTAATAAGCCCTTTAAACAATATATAAGGGGCATAATATTAGCCTGAAATGGAGCCACAGAACAGCAGAAGAAGAACAAGGTCCGGTGGAGTATCACATAGCCGTGCAGATGGGAGCAGAGGGCACAGAGCAGATATGAAAGCTAAATAGCTGAACATCCGCCAACATCATGATGCCTGCAACCAAAGATAAGAGCATTAACAGTCATAATCCAGCCAAATCAAAAGGTCATCGTTTACAATTATTGATTAAAGAACACGCGTGCTACTTAAATCTTAAATTAAAATAATAATTTGCATTATTCAAAGAGAGTAAACATTTGGGAATCTCCATTCGATTAGCACTGCACTACTAAAAGTAGTGCAGAGACAAAAGGAAGCCATTTAGCATTTTGCTTTGGATGTCCCGTATCCT
Organism: Ambystoma mexicanum; assembly: GCF_040938575.1. Taxonomy (NCBI): domain Eukaryota; kingdom Metazoa; phylum Chordata; class Amphibia; order Caudata; family Ambystomatidae; genus Ambystoma; species Ambystoma mexicanum. The sequence goes on along the minus strand of NC_090933.1, from coordinate 1,034,953,957 downwards.
AGATTAAGGCACACGAAGGCCTGCGTTTCATTTTGATTCAAAGCAATACACTAAATTAGTTGATATTCTGTTAGCATCATGATTCAGGTTAGACTTGTTTGTTGAATAAATAACGTGTTCATTGTGGACACAACACAAGGCAGCGCACATGTGTGCAACACTAGGCCTTTGAACAAATCATGAACAACAGAAAGAATTTTTGTTAAATTAACTAAGATATTATAAATACAATTGCAATACGTTCTTATAGTGGTTTATTGTGAAGAATGGATTCGTGAAAGTTGATCTTTTGTGAAGAAAGTTGCATCAGCCTAAATGCATTTTGTTTTATTTGTCACGTTTAAAATAACATGAAAACTCCTTGTTTTTAATAGTAACTTTTAAAATATACCAACTTGATTGTCAAGTTGACATACTCCGGGGCAGAGGTAGGCAGGATTTAGACAGACGTTGTGTGAGATTAGTAAAGAAGGACGTGTTATCCAGATCTCTGTGTCCCGTCTCTCACTGAGTGAGTCCCGTGTGCATGGGAGGCATAGCTGAGGGCTACACACACAACCTGGCGACAAGGCGGGCGGCACAAAAGCCGACGCGGACCACGAGGGAGCAACCACACCTCGGGCGGCCGCCTGGAGGCACCGTACAGCCTTGCGCACTCAAAGGTGCGTCACAGCAAGGCCGTGCAACCGGGCGCAGGAGCGCCAGGCTGGGTGTCATCACCCACTCCAGAGAAGGCGGAGAGACGGCCCGGGCCGCAGCTGTGAGTTAGAAAGTGCGCACGTGGAAAATAGTAGCGTTCTCATCCCCGGGCAACAGCAGTGTTTCAAAACAGGCGCACGTGACAAAACGCAGCGTTCTGGAACCCGGGCTGCAGCAGTGAGCCAAGGCGCACGTTGAGAAGAGCAAACACGGGCCCACAACCCAGCAGACACTCCCAAAGGGCAGAGGCCCCCACACCTCATGAAATTAAACTCTGATGGTGCTCGTGCCTGAGTAGGCGGCCATCATTACAAGGAGCCAGTGGCTTGTATCTTCATTTAAGCCCACGACACAGTGCCTGTGTCCTTACAGTAGCCTTAAGGGAGGCTGGAGAGGAAATTACCCTGCATATAAGGACGTCAAACATCAAAAATGTCTGACCTCGATGGAAATCAAGGGGCACAAGCCCAAGGTCAAGGACCGCCAGCACAAGGGCCACAGGTGCATGATCAGGCCCCATACAGACTGCCGGACATGCTGGCAGTACAGATGCCAGGCGCCTTTGATGTTACAGACACCAGCAACATATGTCCCAGGTGGGGCAGATGGATAAGAGATTTTGACCTATACATGGGAGCCACATGATGCAAGGAAAACATTTCTCCTGAAACTTGCGGTGGGTCCAGCCACACGTGACATTATTGACGAGATGGCTCCTGATAACATTGACTCCATCCAGGACCTAAAAGATGTGTTGGCAGCCTACTTCACACCGCATACAAATGTGGACTATGAGCGCCACCGGTTCCATAGCACCAAAGAAACCAAAGGTAAGACAATGGACGCCTACATAATGAGATTGCGCACAGAAATGAAACACTGTGACTTTGCAAATTATTCCAACACTAAGGCCTTACGATCGCAAATCATTGTAGGTGTGAGTCACAAACATTTAGGCGAAAGCTGCTACAAAAAGCCTGCACACTGGATGAGATATTGGCACTGACCTCGGGCCGAGAGAGCCGTTGATTCACAAGTGGAGAGCTTTAACAACCCCACGCCAACTGAAAACATACATGGACTGCAGTCGGAGAGAAGATCAGAGGAACCATTCTGTTACAGATGTGGGTTTGAGTACCCCCATGACGGCACTTGCCCAGCCATTGGCCAGCGCTGCGTCACATGCAGTGAGGAAGGTCACTTCAAATCGGTATGCAGACTCTCGTGGGAGAAGGGAAGGGACAGAGCCAGAGAAACACCACCAAGCACCAAGGATAGGACCAACCCTCCATCGCCTACCCATCCCAACCATAACGCACAAAGGCCACAAAGTCAGACATATATGGAACAGAGAAAAAGGGCTTTGGGAGAAGACAGACAAATAAGGGAGAGAAGAGAACAGAGAAGATATGTCACGCATTTGAGGCCAGAACGCAGATCCAGATGCCACATACGATACCTAGTGGAACAACCACCGTCAGACTCAGACCCCAGTTCATCAGGAAGCGAACAAAGGAAGACAGCATACGTATATACACTGGGAAATCCCACCGCTATGGAGCACAGTCCAACCCTCATCATCAAGTTGAATGAACAACCAACCAAATTCCTCATTGATACGGGGGTCACAGTGACCGTGGTTAGTGAAAGAGTCTTCAAAGAACTACCTCAAAGGCCAAAATTAAACCCCGCAGTGGACATCTACGCATATGGTGCTAAGGCGCCCCTCAAACGCCCAGGACAGTTTGACGGTCTCTGCCGCTACCAAGGTCAGGCCCAGCCACCTGGGTATCCCCGATGGCACCTGTCCCCAAGAAAGGATCTGAATCTATTCGGCTTTGCGTCGAAATGAGGCGACCCAATCAGGCAATACAGAGGGAGAGACACATGGCTCCATGCATAACAGACAATATCCACTTACTGAATGGAGCCAAGGTATTCCCCAAATTAGTCTTGCAAAAGGGATACCATCAACTCATGTTGAGCCCCGAGAACAGAAATATCACCACATTTGTCACTCACCTGGGGCTATTTCGCTACAAGAGGCTGAGCTTCGGTGTATCCTCGGCAGCGGAGATATTTCAGGCCGAGGTGCACGTCATCAGGTATATCCCAAACTGCTTCAATTACCTCGATGATATCTTGATTTTCAGAACGGATGTCAACAAACATGATGAAGCACTTCTGAAGGTATGCAAAGCGCTAGATGCTGCCAATCTCACGCTAAATCGCGATAAATGCAAATTCAGAAAGAGCACGCTAAGATTCTTCGGGCATATCTTCTCGGAGACAGGCATGACACCGGACCCTGAAAAGGTGGCCACTCTGAACAAAACATCACCTCCTGCCAAAGTGTCAGAGCTGCGATCGTTCTTAGGACTTGCCAGCTACTTCACATTCTATATTAAGGACTTTGCCATGGTGAGTGAGCCTTTAGGATTGCTGACCAAGCAAGAAGCCACGTTCAACTGGACTGACAAGTGCCGAAAGGTCTTCGAAATTATCCGTGACAGGGTCGAAAAGGCGAAAAACATGTCCTATTATGATCCCAACCGCAAGACTGAACTAACGGTTGATGCAAGTCCAGTGGGCCTTGGAGTCATACTTGCGCAAGTGGGCCGACAGAACCAACTCAGACCCACATTGTTGCGTATGCCAGCAGGAGCCTTTCCACCACCAAGCAGGCCTAATCTCAGGCTGAAAAGGAGGGTCTGGCCGTGGTGTGGGCGTGCAAGCACTTCCACCTCGTCTTATACGGCAAACCATTTTGGGTAATAATTGACCACCAAGCCTTGCTATTTCTATATGGCAACACGCAAGCGAAGATGCCACCCTGCATCGCAAGATGGGGGTTACGGTTGCAAGACTACTCCTTCAAAATCACTCACCGGCCAGGCAAGGGCGAAAACCCAGCTGACTTTCTTTCCAGAAGGCCCAAGGAAGGGTGCATGCCAGAACCATCAGTGGTGGAAAGGTATCTCCGGTATCTCATACATGAAGCCACCCCAGAAGGAATGGATACGGAAATGATAGCCCCTGAAATTGAAAATGACACAGTCTGCCAAATCATCCGAAAAGGACATCCGGTCTGTGGAGGAGGGCCAGAGAAAGAGGGCGTGCAGCAGGTGATGCCGTGCACACAGAGGTTGAATGACTATTACAGGTGAAAGAAGAACTGGCACTCTCGGATGACCATCTACTTTTGAGGGACTGCAACTTAGTGATCCCACCGTCCCTGCGGAAAAAGATAATCAAACTGTGTCACGAAAATCACAGTGGAATCGCATCTACCAAGTACATGCTGCGCCAAAAGGTCTGGTTTCCACATCTTGACTCCATGGTGGAGGACGCACTGAAATCATGCCCCATGTGCACTCTCATCACTCCCAACCGACACCCGGAGCCATTGAACATGTCCGAGCTCCCCGAAGGAATCTGGGGGGCCATGGCGGCCGATTTCTTTGGACCCATTGAAGGGGGAAAGTATGTACTAGCGGTAATCTGCAAATACTCCTGATACCCCGAAGCCCAATATAATAGCTTATATCATCAACAGCGGTCCAACATGTAATATCTGTGTTGGATCGCATCTTCTCTGCCTACGGAATTCCAAGGGTGCTGAAGACAGACAATGGACCTCCGTTCAATGGACTCCAATTCGCGCAATTCGTGGATTACATGGGACGTCACCATTAGAAAATCACTTCATCATGGCCTCCAGCAAACGGAATGATAGAGTAATGCATGGCCAACCTAAAGAGAGCTCTACAAGTGGCCAAGCTCACTTGGCAGCCATATGACCAAGTACTGCATCAACTATTGAGGGATTACAGGGGTACTCCACATAGTAGAAGAACCCCAGCTAAAATAATGTTTGGGAGAGACATCAAAACAAGGATATCTCAAGCCAAGATGACCGGCAGTCGATCTGACATGGACAGAGAGGTGAGAGTGCCGGACGATGCTGCAAAGGAATGCAAGAAAGCATATACAGATATACGCAGGGGAGCGCGTGCGCCACAGATCGAGGTGGTTGACATAGTGGCCGTGAAACAGCCCCAAACTCACAAGCACACCTCTATCTTTCATGAAGAACCCTTGTTCGTCACTGCGAAGAAAGGATCAATGATCACAGCTCAAGGAACAGGAGGTTCCATCACCCGCAACTCATCCCATTTCAAGGGGATCCCCTCTTTAGTGTCACGGTGACTAAGTGGACGGGTGACTGTCCCCATTGACTACGCCTCGGATGATCCATATCAAGGGGACCACGATGACACGGGTGGTTCTGATCAAGAAGACCATGTTGACTGCGGAGCCAGCGGCAGCCCTCCAGAACCGAGATTCTCGTGACCGCAGCGAGCTTGAAACAAGCCTCACCGCCTAATTGAAGAAATGGCATAATGACTCACTCTGAGCCCCACCTGTTGTGGAGATCTAGTGACTGTTTAAAATGGGGGGAGATGTCACGTTGACGTACTCTGGGGCAGAGGGAGGCAGGAGGCTGGGAGGGGGGAAGTGACGCGGGAGGGCAGGGTTTAGACGGACGTTGTGTGAGGTTAATAAAGAAGGACGTGTTATCCAGAGCTCCGTGTCCCGTCTCTCATTGAGTGAGTCCTCGTGTGCATGGGAGACCTAACTGAGGGCTACACACACAACATTGATATTCTTGCAAAACTTTCAGAAAGAAACAGTGTCTGAGCAAAAATGGATGTACTTTGTTACAGTAAAATTTGCAAATGTGAAATATTTAGAGACAGCCTGCATTCTCCTATCCATAGCAGGAAAAGCATAGAAAGCATGTTAAAAGGGTTAAAGGAAGTAGAGACACAATCGATTCACTGATTCACACAAATATTTCAGTTTTTTGGATGGCTGGATAAACTAAATTTTATTTTTAATCCTAGACAGACCCTTCTCTGGGTAGACCTCTCAGATTAACCAGACAGGTTGAGTCACAAAACAGAAAGCTCCTCTAGTATATGATAGGGATACTGTAATCTTTCCTTCGAGAGGGAGTTACTTTCAAGAGGTGAAGGTCACCAGAGATAAAATTCACATCAATAATGTATAACAATACAGTAAGATTTCTTGGGCCTTGAACAAACTCCCATCAGTGAAAATCAAAGGTAAGGAAAATTAATAAACCCACACTATTCACATATGTACACCCACCCTGGGGTGTTCATGCCAAAGAGCACCAGCACTTTACTTTTTAAATAGCTAAGTGAGATAAAAGAAAACTGTAAACCTAGCAAAACAAGTGAACAAAACAAAGGTAATTAATAAACCAGTAGGAAATCAGGCAAGTAATATAAAGAGCAGTAACATACAATTAAAATGCCTGTACCTAAAGGTTCCGTACTTATAAAGCCATTTGTAGGGAATTGGGGGTCCTGATTGGGGGTTCTAAGAGTCTCAAATATTCATATTTGTACTTGTATTTATTTGAAGAACAGGGATGTCAATTTCAATCAGAAATGACTTACAATTGCACATTTACAGATGGTGGAGGCATTCCCACAAAGGGTGCCTGTACAAAACCACAATGATGACAACGAGTGGTAGACTGGGTTATGAGGGTGTAACACGTGAGACATAAACCAGGGACACAACAAACAGAAACAAAAAATATATAACGAAACAGGTGACTTACAAATGTAACAGTAAACTAAAAGGGGCAGGCGCTTCAAACAAAAGGGTTGAACTATTTAAATATACAAGATGTGGGAGAGGGCAGAGGGAGCTCTATCTTTAACAGTTAGGTGAAGGTTAAGCCGAGCTTTGAAGAGACCCACAGTTCGGCTGTCTTTATTATAGACAGTGGGTTATAGTAGAGCGGGGTGAGTAGGGAGAAAGAGCAGAAGTGAGAAGAGGGACAGGGAGAGTATGGGACATTGAGGTTGAGTGCAGAGGAGGAGTTCAGGGAAATAGATGTTGAGTAAACTGAGATACAATCAGGCAGGTACTGAGGAGTAAGATCAATGATAGTGTTGAGGACTAGGAGAAGGAACTTGAAAAAAGAGCACAGAGAGCCAACCAGTATGTTGACAGTAGTTAGAAGTGGTGGAGGGTCTAGATAGGTTGGAGAGAGTGTGGGTAGCAAAGTTGAGGACTTTGTTAAGAGGGATGAAGAACTAGAGAGGAAGGCCAAAGGGTAGGTTTGACTAGTAGTCAAGTTTACTGAGCGTGAGATTTAAGATTCCATTTTTCGTTGCGTGGTTAGTAGAAAAGTACACCATTGTGATTCTTGAGTGGGTTAATATGTGAAGGAGAGGGAGTGTTAGTGATGAACTGTTGAAGTCATAGGTCACTATCAAAGAGCATCCCAGAGTTGAGAGCCTTGTGTGAGGGAGCAAAATAGACAGGCAGCAGGGCGATAGGTGAGGGGAGGGGACAGGAGGCTTTGGAAGCCAGGTAAAAGATGATTTCCATTTTTGAAGAGTTCGGCATGACGCAGCAGTGAGCCATCCAGGGATGAATTGCAGCAAGTCTGTTCATAATCTGTTCCGAGATAGCTGGGGTGAAGGAGGAAAATGAGAAAAATATTTGAGTGTCATCAGCAAAAAGTTGATAGTGAAAACCAAAGCATGAGATGTCTTCCTTCGGTAGATGTACAGAGATTAAAGAGCAGAGGTCCAAGGGCTGATCCTTGGGGGAGACAGACAGAAAGAGGGGGAGGGGTCAGAGTAGGGATATCTTAACAGTTTCTAGGACCCCGGGCAAAGACAGCATTAGGCTCCCACCCCCTGAAACCCATGCCCTCCTCCCACCCCCTGAAATACATGTCACCCCCCAAAACCCATGCCTCCTCCCAATCCGCAAAACAAAGGGATTACATACCTTGTGTCAAAGTCAACAGAAACCCATATAGGCTTTAAATGGATTATCCAGTTGTTAATAAAATATTCACATTATACATCTCTGTGACCTGTTTCCCCACGAGGGTGCTATATGGAAGACATGTTCACTTTGTTTGTCGAATAATATATTAATTTTGAAAGGAAATAAAGGAGAATTATTTTTAAGCAAGTATTAATTTAATAAAATAATAACCTAACCGTCCAACCTAATCATTGTTTTCTGTATGAATGTGTCCAAAGTGCATACCCTTGGAAAAACATGACATGCCCATCAGCAGAGAAAACAAAAAGACATGTACGAAACATCAAAATTCACTCAGCATTTCACGCCATGCCCACACAGCAGACACATTCAAGTAATCATAGAAAGAATTAAATGAGAAGTACCCAGTGAGTATATGCTTTCTACTGCCCAAGGCTGACCCCTACCTGAAACACTGCCAAGATTAAACTATATATTTCCAACTAGATTTGCATATTGGAAAATCATTCATTATGTCAGAAAATTCTATCTCTTGAACCATTCCAGACTCAATGCTTAACAGAGCCAAATAATTCAATCTGGCTTCAATCATAAAGATAAAACAGGGACAGTTAAGGGATATACCGCCTTTGCCTTTTGTTGTCACGTGGGCCAAGGGAAGGCTATGCTCTTAAAAGGGGTGTGAAGGTGAACCAGTAGTGACCCAAACAACACAGGATCACAGTCCAAAATAAAAGGAATGTCCAATCAAGGTTCTATAAAAATACATGTACTTTAATTAAACACACCACCTGTAATAGAATGAATAGAAAATACTGTACAAAAACCCATCCAAAGGAAGAACAGAGAAGATGTATGAAGAAACTAGCACTCTTAACGTGGCTCATGAGGTGGTAGTAGAATTACATGCCACAAAAAGGATATGTTGATGCTGAAAACAGGAGCGATCATGACCTAACCAATCTCTAGGCCCTAAGTGGACGGAAGGGGCAGTTCAGGGTCAACAGTATCTGGATTCAGTTCTTGGTGGGCACGGAGTAGGGATGGATGTGGTCGCTCTGTGCAGCAGAAGTGGTGATCTCAATGACACAGGTCAGAGCGTTTCCAGGATTGCTTCGCTAGCTGGACTGAGCCATGGGTGTAACCCCTGGTCAGAGTCGGTGTGTGAATCACCAGTGATTTGGATCGAGTCCAGGTGTTGAACAGTTGCTTCTTGCCTAGCAGGTGATGGGCTTAGGTAGAGCACTAGGCAGCATCAAGCTGGTTCGAAGTGCAAGCAATAGTTCGCCTTGGTGGAGAAGTGGAAAAGCCACAGCCGGCACCTTCCCTCTTGTTCACAGTGCAATAAACACGGAGTGGCTGGTTTGGTAGAACAGAGAGCTTCAGCTGGTCTGTCCCTCCAGCTGCTGTGAAGCCAGTTCAGGGGGACTTAAGGACAGGATGGTTCTGGCACAGAGTGGTAGGTTCTAGTCCACCGTAAAGTTCACTCCCGATGTGTCCTGGGAGTGGGTAGGAGGAAGACCCTCCGTCCTCTTTGGACGGTTTTGTCTTTAATTCAGGCTGAGGGCGTTGGAAAGCACAACTTACCTAAAGAAAGTCCAGTGAGTTTTTCTCAGGTGAATCTTTGTGTCTTAAGAGGATGCGAGAGGCTTTGAGAGAATCTAAAGAAGGGGTGGCACACCCCTTCTTTCAAAGGCAAATGTCCCCAGGTGATTTGAATAAAGCAAGCCTCAGTTAGTGGTACAGACCCTTCTGAAGTCACAACCAAAGTGCTTTGCTCCAGAGGAAGTGGAGGGTACAGGAAAGAGAAACAGAGATAGAGACAAACAAGATGGTAGATGTCTCCTTCCATAGTCCAGGGCCTCCTGCTTACTCTAATCCCAGCCCCTTCCCTTCCCACTAAGAACAAAGGCCCTTAGAGATGCAGCACTGCCCGGGCCTAAGACAACTGCTTCTATGCTATGAGCAGAGCAGGCGATGCAGATCAGGCTACTGATGCAGCAGGACATAGTTACACTATGATTTTGACGAAAAAGGGAAATCTGGTTATCAGATTACTATTTTGGAGGTGGAATTACCTGCATTATTTTATGTATTAACAAAAACCAAAACTCAGGGATCCTCCGTTCACACCACAAAAAACACATACTCAAAAAAGAAGCACACACCGGGCAAGAAGTAACCCTCTTTATTCCAGCTGAGTTAGCACAAATCATACAGAACAGTGGAATATATCTGATCATTGAGAGCTGACATCTGAGTGTACGGCGAACATTAGTTTTATTCCATAAAACTCAATGGTCGAGACCCCCTGAAACACTTGCAATTTAGTATGCTCATATTTTTGATGTTTCCCAGAAATGTAATTGGCTAGTCTACATCATATCCATAGTACTGGATGTATGTTAGTGAAGTTTGATTGTAGCAAACAGTTCAACAGCATCCCAACACGTCAGCTCCCCATGTGGTGCCACATCGATTCTCAGCTCATCCAGGAACAGTTTGCCATTAGCAAAATAACATTTTTGTTGACCGCTGGAACTTTATTACACTGACATTGGTCAGCACCACCGAAAACGAAACACGAGACAACCTGCTTCTGGTGGGAAGGAGACATTCACACAATACTTGCTAGATAATGGCCTTCTCCAACCCTGTGGTGGATACTGTGAAGGCTGGCCACCTCCCAGGAACACACAGTGACTGACCATCTGGTTGGTTCTCCCAGGAACGCCACTCCGGCCAGTGTCCCTTTCCCACAGCCACCGCCGATAGGCACTGGTGGCTATGGGATCGGTTCACTGGCTCAGATCCATTTCTCCTCTGCCCCATGTGACTGCTGGATTGACTGACCACCATGTAATTACATCACCCAGTGTTGTCCTAGCTGCTTCAATTTGCCTGTGCCATGCAGCGTGAGCTCTGTCTCCCTCCTCCCTAGCCCCCACAGTGTTGGTTATGTGTTTCAGATCAGCGTTTCCTGGGCTGGGACCGCCCTGTGGGTTTCCCTGCCAAATGTGTTTACCAAGGATATTGTTTTCCCCATGTTGTGCTAATTATATAAGGATCCAGTGGGCTGACGGTACACATGATACATCTCTACCCCCACACTCCCCAGTGAGGTCTTCTTTTATAGTGTGACTGTGGGTTTTGGTGTACCTGTGTTCTTCCCCCTATAAGGTTCCCCATCGTCCCCGTTCGTTACTCTCAAAGGTGATAGGTGCGTCCCCCTATCTGGCGCTGAATTAGCACCTTTAGTACATTCCCCCCTTCGATCGATCTTTCTTCCCCTTCATTTCTTCACCCATCTCCTTCCTTACCCACACCTGTGTGACCCTGCTCATGTCCTCTTCCTCTTTATACCCTTCTAAGGTACTAGTATTTTTGTCCCATCAGGTGAGCATCAGCCTGCAGGGGTGCTTAAAATATTAACTCCACACTTTAATTTACACTAGGAGGTTCCTCACCTGATGCTTTACAAAGCTCAATTTTATTCATTGACATTATATAGTGTGCTTTATGCTGGTAGCAGTTGTACCAGCCTAGGATCCACCGGCTGATGCAGACAGTGATGAGGTTTGCAACGAGCAAAGGGACAGTATCTTGAACATTGCTGCCAGCCAATCCGAGACCCAAGCAAATAATGGAATAACGTAGTATAGCTCAGTGGCAGCGCGCTCGTCTTGGAAGCAAGACGACGGAGAGCAACACAGGTTTGAGTCCCGGGTCTGCGCTTAGAAACCTCTTCGGTAATAAGCGTGTTATGAAAAAGCAATAATTATAATATAATAACCCACCCAGTTTCTCAACGTGATGTCTTGTGTCTCTCTTTTATTATTTGCTCATGTATTGTTCTAATCTCCTCGACATCCTCTGCAAGTGTTCCATTGGCTGCAACATTGGTGGGTATTGCCATGCAACATGTGCTTCCAATCCTGTAACACACGCCACCTTACATTGCGGTCATAATGTCCAAAATATAGCAGTTCTGGGATGCCATCAAATGCAATGCTCGGAGCTCCTCTTGTAGCGCGTTCAATCCTTTTTCGGTTGCATTAGCCAATTAAAGCAGTTCATCATGGGTGATTTGAATCCATTTCGCATTAGCTGCCATTTGCACCCCAGAAAGCAGGAGAGAGGTAAAAAACAGAAACGCTTTTCTGAACAGTTTGAAATGGGGTGGAATGTCATCTAAGCTCTGGGTGGATTCTGCCAACATATAATTGCTCGACCTTTTCCTCCTTGTTACCTGTGGTTGCTCTCCTTGTTTCTCTGCTGGCCCTCTCCATTTCCAGCTTGATAGTTCACTGAGTGGCATCAACTCTGCATGGGGCACAACCAAGGTAGGGCTGTGTAGGGTCACTAGTGTGCATACACCTTTCCAGTCTGGTGGTAGCTGGGCGTAAGCTCTTGTTCCGCACACCCACCACATGTTCATCATTGCCGCTGGTCCTTTATGCAACGCTGCAATGCTCATCATCCTCTTGCAGCCGGTGTTCATCCCCAGCACCACTGTCCTGTTTGCTCTGAAACACTGAGTACTGTGTGAGCGGTTTTATGTATACTGGGTGATGGTTTTGATCTATCCAGGTTAAGGCATGTACATTATTATTCCATATTTTCCTACACCATGCATCCATTTTCTTCACCAAGCTGAAGACCACCAGCCTTTCTTCACAACACTGTACCATCCCTCTTTCACACTTCCTATTGTGAAGCACCAAACCCTGGATTTTCTTCAAGGGCCTGGTGTTGCTCCCTGGTGTATCCTATCAAGTCTTATAGTATATTCTTTTATGAGTCATAAGCATCTGCATGCACCTGTTCGGCTTTATAATTTAGTATCATGTGCTTGGTCTTTTCTCCCCGGGCCTTGCTGCATACAGTTGTCTTCATTCACCTCCTCCCCCTCATCTATCCATTTCACATCAACTGTGTGCCCCTGAAACATCCCCTTGGTTTTGCACAAGGACATATGAATCAGACATCCTCCTTCCTCTACTGTCTTTTTTGTGGCAAAAATTGTTTTGGTGTTCCTACGAGGTGTGAGATGAGTGATCACAGATAGCATGTGCTGTTGGCACTCCCTCTACCCAACCCTCTTCATCTCCTCGTACCACACATTTTCAGATGCCGGGTCACCTCCCTCCCCGAGAGCATTGTAGAATTCGGTAATACCCAATATACTTCATCTAGAGCGTGTCTCCCTTTTACCACCAGCAGGTGGGCTTGTACTACCCCTATGTATTAAGAGCAAAAAGAGGAGAAGAAGAAAGAAAAGAGAAATGCAAAGCAATCCAATCCCTATTATATTTAGATCACTTTGTGTTCTTCCCCCATTCCCTCTTATGTTTCCTTGCCAATTCTCTCTTTCAATGACGGGGCTTTTCTAAAGTCTCACTGTAGTACATAATGTTAATGTTAGTTTATAGATACTCGCCATTAGGTGACAATTTGCATTTCCGATGTGCTGCTGATGTCCTTGCGAATGTCCGAAAGATTAATTCATGTGCAGTGTTCTTTGATCTTCACCATTGGGGAGTTGAGTACACTAATTCCAAGGGGGCCAAAAGCCTGGGCTTCTTGCACCTTCTCACTATGTTACTGATCAGAATTTGGTCACCAGGACAGAGGGGCTGTCCCTGTGGAAAGTCCTCCCCTTCATGGGCTCTCTTCAATGTTGTTCGGCCGAATTGTTGGTCCCTGAATTGGGCGGGAGATGTGGCGAAGTACATTTGTTATCTCTATCAAGCATTCTTTTATTTCATTGCCAAAGATTTCTGAGCTAGGGTTAGCGCCTGAAATTGAATGTGAAGGACGGACAGGCGCATGCACCCTCATACCCGTTACAATTTTGTGTAAAGTGGTGATCCACACTGGGTTTGTTTCGGAGGGCAAAAAGAACAAGGGGATGCAAGAAAGCCAATTTTGACACAGAGTAGAGGTTAGCTTTGACAAGCGCTCTTTAAGTAAGCCATTGAGCATTTTGACAATCCTATTCGCTTGTAGCCGGTACACTGTGCAAAACTTGTGTTTTATCTCCAAGAGACGCGTTATCGCCTCAAAAAGGTTGTTGGTGAAGTGCTGGCACCATTATCCAACCTTGTTTTTCTCACTCCTTCACCCCCATCTTGCAAACACCTCCCTCACCAAGAATTTGGCAGCAGGTCTTGCGTAATTCTTTGCACAGGATCCCACCTCAGCCAGTGTGAAAATGGACAAACAACCACAATTAGGTACCTATAGCAAGCACATCTTTCTCGCATATCAACATAGTCGATATGCAAGTTCCAGAAGGGCCCTTCCAGCTGAGGTATTGTTCCCTTTACTGTTTTCAAAGTATGACCAGACAAAAATTGTTGCCAAGTTATGCAGTTTCCCATAGACTCAGCCACTCTCTCATGCAAATTTGGCACGTACCACCCTTCATTCAGTTCTGCCGCTATGCTTTCTTTTGACACATTGGTGGGAAAGTACAGCTGTTCTAGTGCTACACTTAGCAGTTTCATAGGCATCACAGGCTTTTCTGTACTGTTCTGTCACTAAATCAGGCCAGTGGGTGAAAGTGAGCATCTGCACTGTATCCACAAGTCCTTTTCCTCTTTTGGTGCATTTCCTTACAGCTCTATAATTTGGACAAAGGGAATGGTGTTGAAATTCTCCTCTCTTTCTTCCTCCCCACCCACCTTCCTCTCTGCTGCCATAAGTGGTGCTCTTTCCTCTGCCTAGGGGTACCTTTTGATACTTCCTTCAGGTAAATGTGCTGCTTCCTTTGCTGCTCGGCCAGCCATTTAGTTTCCTAATGATATTCTGTCTTGTTTACCTGTGTGGACGGTGCATTTTATTATTGCCACTTCCACTGGTACTTTTAGAGCCTCAAACAATTGTTTGAGCAGTTCTGCATGTTGTACAGGGGACGCGTTACTTCTTCTGAACCCTCTCCTTTCCCCTGAATGTATTGATGTGACATAGGCAGAGTCTGAGCATATGTTCGCAGCATGGCCTTCCATCATGTTTAGTGCTCTTATCATTGCCACTAGTTCGGATGCTTGTGCCGAATAGTGTGAGGGTAGTCGTTGTTGGGATGCTATTACATATTCCCCATTTATGTATCACACCACCGCTGCACCAGTATGTCTCCTTCCCGTCTCCCGGTCAATACGCGATGTCCCATCAATATACATCTTGTCAGCCGCAGCTATTTCTTCTTCCTTTACCTATATGTTCCCTTCCATGCTGTCCATTTGTGCTGCACAATCGTGTATGTAGTCCCCTTCCTGTACAGGCTCTGCTAGGTAGGTAGCTGGGTTCACTACTCGGAACCTTACCACCTCTATGGCTGGGTTTGTTAGTATTACCTCATGCCCTGATGCCCTTTGTGTTGTTAATTTGCTTTTTGATTTCTCGTGGATGGCGAATAGCGAGTGCTCCACATACAGTACTATGGGGCACCCTATGGTGATAGTGGCCATCTTCTCTACTGCAAACGCTGCAGCCGTGAGCGCTCGTTCACAGGGGAAGTGTCCATGCATTACTGAGTCTAGGACACCACTGTAATAGGCCAGTGGCTGGTGTCCATGTGGCTTCTTTTGTGTGAGGACAGCCATCATCATTGAGCCATCTGAGTGTGAGAACAATTTTCTTTGTAATTTGGTGTAGCCAGCACTGGCGCGTGGGCCAGTGCGTCTTTTTACTCTGTGAAACTCTCATTCATTTCAGATGTGCATTTTAATTTCCTCTTCTCTTTTGGTGCTTCTTTAAGGCCCTGCAATTGGGGTTTGGTAAATGTGGAATCATTGAACACCCATGCCCTGCAATAATTTCATAGTCCCAGAAACATCTGCACTTCCTTCAATGTACGTGGACGGGCTGTGCAGTGAACAGCCTGTACCCTCTCTGGTGTTATCCTTCACTCATGTATGGATATTATTTGTCCCAGATAAACAAACTCTTCCTGGCAATACTGACATTTCTCTTTGACCAACTTTTCCTGCTAGTAATGACAGAATGTGTATTGAGTCTACTCTACACTCTTCTTCCATCTCACTGCATATCAACAAATCGTCGACATACTGAATCACTGTGCTTGGTGTTTGGACATTGCACCAGTCCACCTGGATTACCCTGTTGAAAATGCTGGGTGACTCGCAGTACCCTTGAGGCAAACAGGTGTTCTAAAATTGGGTTTGCGATAAATGAGCATGGTCAGGTGTCTTGATTCTGGGTGCAAGGGTATGGGTAAGAAAGCCTTGTGGACAATGCAAAGGGTTTTGAATGTTATCCTTGCGTCCACTGGGAGCCAGTGGAGAGATTTCAGGTCTGAAGGGATGCAATCCCATGGCTTGAGCCAAAGGACAAGTCTCGCAATCCAGTTCTGGATGAGTTGTAAAGGGCAGAGAGTAGAGGCAGGAAGAATTAGAAAGAAGCTGTTACAATAATCCAGCCTAGAGAGATCCAGGGCTCGGGAAACAGTGAACTTCTGGGGGCAGGAGAGAAAAGGCAGAGTTCTTCTGAGGAGGTGCAGTAGAAGTTTGACTTTTTAGAGACATCAGAGATGTGGACAGAGAAGGAAAGCATGGAATCAAAGATGACTATGAGGTTCTTAGGCTCGCGGGTGGGGGTAGGAGGAGGGCAAAGGCAGGCCGGCCAGAGAGCGAGGGGAAAGGAGGGGGAAAGTGTGCTGATGAGGAGGATCCCTGCCTTGCTGGCATTCAGGCAGAGATTGTCGTCGGCACCCCAACCCTGAATGGCAGTTAGGCTGTCAGAGATGAGAGAAGGAGGGGAGGCTACTGAGGGAAGTCTTAAAATGAGTTTAGTGTCATCAGCATAGCACTGGAAATTGGAGCAGGTTAGACCCCTGGGGAACACCGCAGGTAGAAAGAGAGATAGATGAAAGGAAGGACCCAAGTTGGACCTGGGAGAGCCTGATCGGTGATACCCAGGTCGTCACAGAGACAGTTGAGCAGGATGGTATGGTTGACCGGGTCGAAGGCAGAAGAGAGATCGAGTGGGATGAGGACAGAGGGAATGTTAGAGTCATGTGTTGTGTTGAGCTCTGCCTGCATCTGGTGCAAGTGAGTGGAATGTTGAGATGCAGAGCAGAGAATGTTTACCCATGAGTGAGTGTTCCAGGGTTGTCAGTTGTAAAGATGTAAGCCCTGAGAGAGGATGCCGGTGGGTGTCCTATGTACCCCATGACTTACCTGACTCTAAGAACTGTATTTAATAAGCCTAAACCAAGAAAAGAGTTAACATTTCACTTGAAGCTGTCAGAGTCATTTGTGGCCAGACCCAGAACTCAACACTGGTGACGAGGATGAAGCTGGCTGTGCTGGGGGGAAAGCAGTGCCAAGGAAGGACACCCACCGCCCCCCAAGAAAAGTAATCCTCTCTCAGGTAAGAGCGCTGATTGGCAGTGAGGCTCTGCAGGCGCAGTGAGGGCAATCGTGGCCAGACAGAGGTGCTACAGATATAGTGAGGGCAGATGAGGCCCAGACAGAAGTGCGATTGATGCAGTGGGGACAGTGAAGAAGGACACTGGAGGTAGTGAAGTCCAGTGTTGAAGTGCAAGCAAGACCAAGTGAAAAGAGGTGCTTCATGGTACATTGAAGAGGAGCTCTATAGGGAGTGAAGTGGTGCACAGGCAGTGTAGTGGCGCTATGTTTGAAGTGCTGCATAATCAGTGACTAGTATAAGTATAATAAAGAGGTGCTGCACAGGATCTGAAGTGGCGCTGCATGAGAAGAGGCACTGTACAGGCAGGCAGTGAGGCGCTGTAAGGCAGTGGAGAGGCACTGCTCGAAGAGGCGCTCTATCGGCTTGTAGGTACTACAGAGGCAGTGAAGAGCAGCTGAGAGGAGCAGCAGAGGCAGTACAGTACTGCTAAGTACAGTGGTGGTCATTAAACAGTGATGGCGCTTTGGGCCAAGAGACAGTGTGCTTTTAGGATTTGAACAACTCACAGGACATTCAAGGGACCGGGGCATTTAAATACTGGGGTCTATTGACATAACAAGGCTCTGCAGAGGCGTGTTCAGCACTTTCTCGTACCGGTGGGATGGCCACAGTTCCAGAGACCGTTGGGGTCGAGAGCTCTGTCCTATTCAGCTTCTCAGTCCGAGTGATGACGTCAGGTAGAATATTGAAGGAGTTAGTGAGGGTGCATATGTGGATTGGCCGTCACAGGTAGCGACGTTCAGTTGCTGTTCTGGAGTGTTGGAAAGAGTAACCCGGCAACGTGCAATGGAGAGGTTCTATGACGTGCAACGTTGTGCTGAATGGTTTGGATTCTCTTCTCTGCGATGTGCGCTGAAGGGAGTTAAGCAACGTGAGAACGAGTTACCGTATATGAGGAAGGGGAGCCGGAATTGAAGTGGCTTCGCCGTGTGCTGTTTGCGGAAGGAGCGGAGCCGATGACAATATGAGGGAAGGAGATGGAAGTGACGACGAGAGTGCCACAAAATGGAGGAGGCACACCAGATAACCCGGGCAGTGTCCCTCGCCCAACCTCCCCCCTCTAGGGAGAAGGGGGAGGTGCTGCACTCAGCGCAGCAAAGGCGGGCAAAAGCCCACGAATCTGAGAAGCGCGGCAAACCCCAAGGAAAGCCCGCAAAGGGCAGACAATGGGAAAGGGGAGGGATCTCCCTCTTTATAAACAGGCCGGAGCTGCAAGGGAAGCAGCATCCAGCCTCATCGCCCAGGAATCAAGAAGGAGCTTTTTGTTTCGTTGTGGACACCGCTTGAAGCAGGAGAGGATCCCCGGGACACCTCTGCAGCGGGAAAGAAGCACAGCGGCGAAGGTGACAAGCCGCGAGGCTCTGGCAGGAGTCGGGACAAGCAGAGAGCCGGATCATCGTTGGAGGAGCGCAGCGGTCTCACGGCATCAGCGGCGCTGCATGGAAAGGAACCCGCAACACCCGCCAGCAGCAGCGCCGGAGGCGGGGGAGCAATGAAATCGCGGCCACGCCGGAGAGGGCACTGGTGTCGGCGTCGACAGCATAAACTGTGCTGCGAGGCCGGGGGAACCTCACAGGAGGGACTGCGCAAAGGCCCCGTCGACAGCACTGGGAGGCTAAGTAAAGAAGTCGCGGCAAAGCAACGGTCCGTACAGCAGCAAAGGAGCTGCACTGCGAGGCCTGGCCTCAACACTGGAGGAAGCGTGCAGCGGCTTTCCCCCGGTTTTGGGACACAGAATACTAACCATTGCAGTCGAGGGTGCAGAGCTCACCAGGCACCCGGCAGGGAGCTGCGCTGCTCATTTTGCAGAGCGTTAATCAGGGCACCGAAAAGCACTGGAACGAAGTGGGGGCTGCAGCACGAACACCAAGGCACGCACTGTGCAATCTAACCCGTGAGGGTCAGGCAAGCTTCACCTACAACAGCCCATAGCAAGACCATCAGCAACAGGCATGGATCTAGCTGCCTTTATCTCTATGGCCAAGCTGGTGGTGGCCAAACATGGCTCCAATTGGATGGAGGAGCTGGCCACACAGACCGAGGAGGAGCAGGAACAGCCAGGGACAAGCGAGTGCCCGGAATCCCCATTGATGTTCCAAAATGAGGAGGAGGTGCAGGAACTCGAAGGAGAAGGGCGCGAGGAGGATGAAGAAGAGCCAATGGGAAAAAGGAAGAGAGTGATGACTCAAAGGGCCATGGCGAGCAAGGAGCAGGCAGCCAAGAACAAGAAAGTTAAAGTGGCTGGGGCAAGAAGCAAGGGAAGGACACAGGAGGCTGTGGCCGTACCGGCACCTGAACCTGTGGAGGTGTCTAGAAGTCAGGGAGCACCCAGCAGGCCTGCAACCAGACCGGTGGCTGCGAGGGAAGAAGGAACCACGTCCATGGAGGCGGTGAAAGGTATGGTTATGCAATGTATGCAAGCCTGGGGGTGTGGGGCCAATGGCCAATTGTTGAATGGGAATGTCAATGCATTTAACCAGTTGGGTAACGGGGCTGCGGTAGTACAGCAGAGCGGTTTGGCAACTGGTTCGGGGGTTGTGGGGCCTGGGGGCTGCCAGCAACCAGGGAACCCCTCCAACAATGTGGTCCCAGGGTCGGGCAACCAAGGGCTGGGAGCCTGGCCAGCGCCACCGACCCTTTCCAGCATGGGGGTTCCTGGGCAGGGGAGCCAGGGACTGGGTATGTGGTCAGCACCCGCAACAGTGAACGAAGGGGGGCAGCAGCCAGGCAAGCAAGGGGTCGGCACAACGGCTAATAAGAATAATGGGGGGTCCATGCCCACACAGACTGCACAGGGGCAAAAGCCCATACCAGTGACCGGCACGGTTTCCATAGTTGGTGGACCAGGAAATCAATTGGGTATAGCTGCAGGGGGGGCAGTTCGGCCTCCTACATGGTGGGGGCAGGGTGTGACTAACCCAGGGTTACCTCCAGGGCCTAGTCCCATGGTTGGGCAAGATGGAGTTTGGGGTACAATGACACAACATGGGAGAATGATGCTGGCGTTTGACCCGGTTAGGGTGGCTGTCAATTCTTTATCATGGCACATTCCATTGTCAATCAAGGAGAGGGTATGGAGGAAGGAATTCATAGAAATCCTGGAACTAGTGGGGATGGAGCCTCTGGGAAACGGGTTAAAGGAGCTACCGGAGAAGGAAAAGGAGAAGCGGGATAAGGAAACACCCAAGACAGAGGCTACCATGCACAACTGGTTAAAGGCTTTTTTGGTATACACTTCAATAATGATAGAGAAGTACCCGCAGGATGCCTTAGTAATGTTAGCATACGGTCATTACATTCAGGATATTTATTTAAAACATGGAGGCGAAGGGTGGCTTCAATATGATCGGACATTCCGCTTAAAGATGCAGGTATGGTCAGCCCTATCTTGGGATGAAATGGATGTGGGGGGCATTGTTGATAAATTGGTACTCTCAGGAGAGGGGAACGAGAAGGCCTCAGGAGAAAAGCCCCAGGTTTGGAGGGGAAAGGGGGGGGTTCACCCGGCGGGGGAGGACGTCCTTTCGCGGGCACTCCTCCTGGAACAGCAGAAGCAGCTACCAGGGGGAGCAAGCCGAATGCTGGAGGGTCAATTCGGAAGAGGGCTGCCCCTTTGGGAAATCCTGTAGATTTAGGCACCCTCGTGGTGGAAGCGGCAAAGAGCGCAGCACCTCAGTTTGCGAAGGAAAGCACAGGAGCAGTCCCAAAGGGGAAAGATAAGGTCAAAAAAGAATGAGGTGGGAAAAAGGAGGTTGGAACCGGTTCTAAAATCTAGATGTAATGGTATGAATAAAACTGGGTTGCCAACCCCAATCAATTTACAAGCGATGACCCCGTGGTTGAATGTCTATCATAACTGTAGTGATGCCAAACTGTTGTGGGAAGGTTTCAGGTGGGGTTTCAGGATCCCATGCGCAGAAGTAAAAAAGGATGCAGAGGTTCACAACCTGGGCTCGGCTCTAGGGATGCCGGAAGTGGTGGCCCAGAAAGTGGCCAAAGAAGTATCCCTAGGCAGAGTAGCGGGTCCCTTCAATCAACCACCAATGGCAAACCTGGTGGTCTCACCACTGGGCCTGGTGCCCAAGAAGGAAGAGGGGCAGTATCGGTTGATCCATCACCTCTCCTTCCCCGATGGGGAGTCAGTCAATGATGGGATTGTCGAAGAAAGGTCCAGAGTGCAGTATACGTCTTTTGAGGATGCAGTAGAGGTGGTGAAGGCAGCTGGGAAGGGAGCCATTTTGGGGAATTCTGACATTCGATCAGCATTTCAATTACTACCCATTCATGCTGAAAGCCAACATTTGCTGGGGTTTAAAGTGCAAAATCTTTACTACTATGACAAGTGTCTACCGATGGGGTGCGCCATCTCCTGTGCTTATTTTGAGGCATTTAGCTCCTTTCTGGAGTTCACAGTGAAGTAAGAATGCAGGGAAGGGTCTGTGGTCCATTACCTCAATGATTTTCTGTTTATCGGGAGGGAAGGGTCGAGGGAGTGTGAAAGCCTCATGGGCACATTTGAGAGGTTGATGGAAGAAATGGGGGTCCCGCTAGCCAAAGAGAAAACGGTGGGGCCAGTCACTTGCCTTACTTTTTTGGGAATTGAGATTGATTCTGTGAAAGGGCAATGCAGGCTGCCACAGGACAAAGTGGTGAAGCTGAAAGGGATCATCAAAGAGCTAAAGGGTAAGAAAAAGGTGACCCTGAGGGAGCTTCAGGTCCTGGCGGGCTCTCTCAATTTTGCAGGGAAAGTCATTCCGGTGGGTGAAACCTTTGCTAGGAGTGTGGAACTAAAAATGGTCGTCCTACAGTATGCAGGACAACACGTCAGGCTGGGGGCTGAGGTTTGGGATGACTTGGACATGTGGGATTCCTTTTTGGACAACTTTAATGGGGTGTTAATATGGCGTAACACAGCCTGCATTGAGGGCAGGCGCAAGTTGTTTACAGATTCATCTGGAGCATGGGGTTTCGGGGCAATCCTGGACAACAAATGGTGTGGGGTGGTATGGCCGAAGGAATGGCAGAGGAAGGGGGTCACTAAGGACATCACGCTGCTGGAGCTCTTTCCTATCGTGGTGGCATTTAAGCTGTGGGGGGGACAGCTGGCGAATAGTAGAATCATGCTCTGGTCGGACAGCTTAGCGGTAGTCCAAATCATTAACCAAGGTTCGGCAAGTGGCAAGAGGTTTTTGCAGCTACTAAGGGAACTACAGAGATGCATGCTAGCAAGAAATGTAGAAGTATGAGCCAGGCACATCCCAGGGGTGCTGAACACGGCAGCTGATGCTCTCTCTCATTTACAGTGGGGAATATTTCGAGAGAGTTGCCCGGGAGCGGAGAAGGTGATGTCTCCATTCAAGACGCAGTGGTGGGACATGATTGGGGTAATCTGAGTAACCTCATCCAATCGGCGCTGGCACCAGGCACAACAGAGAGATATAAGACATGTTGGGAACGGTACCTGCATTTCAGACGAGAAGTACTAAAAGAGGAACAGCCGGAGGCTCCAGTTAGGGCCTTTGTGGATTGGGGATGGCGTGAAAGGAAATCCAGGTCTTGGATGGCTCACCATCTAGTAGCTATTGCCCACTTCTGTAAGCTAGCAGGGGAGAACGAACCCACTAAAGAGCACTATATTTGTATGGCAATGAAGGGGTGGGCCAAACAAGTAAAATCTAAAGGGGATGAAAGGAGGCCCATTGACGTGGTCAAACTACAGAAAGTAGTGGTGTGTTTAGGGCAAATCTGCCACTGGGAGTATGAAGCGGCATTATTTAGAGCTGTTTTTACCTTAGCCTTCTTTGGGGTGTTCAGGGTTGGTGAATTGGTGCCAGAAAACAAAAGTGCAAAGGGGGCGAGGTTTTTACAAATACAGGATGTGCACTGTTCGGAGCTTCAAGTGATGGTATGGCTAAAAAGCTCAAAGACAGATCAGGAAGGCAAAGGGTGCACAGAGTTCTTACAACCCATCAAAGGGAGCGTGGTATGTCCAGTCAAGGCAGTGTCGGGTTATCTCAAGCTGAGACCACCGTCAGTAAATGAGGCACCACTGCTCATCCATCAGGATGGTTCAGCGCTAAGTCGCTTCCAGTTTAAAAGGGTGATAGAGTTGGCGTTAGAAGGGATCGAGGAGACGACAGGGGTCTTTGGGACGCAATCCTTCCGGGTAGGGGCGGCCACCTCTGCAGCAGCCGTTGGCATGGGTGAAGTGTCAATCAAATGGATTGGGAGGTGGAAATCTGGTTGTTTCAAGAGATATATCAGGCCTGATAAAATGTGAAGTTGAATGTTATCCCTTCTTTTTCACCAGCGCCCGCTAAAGGAAGGAAGAAAACAGTATGGGTGGTAGGACACTCTTTTGTGTGTAGAGCGGGGGCAAGCTGGACAGAGGAACAAGAAAAGCTCACGGCTGGCGAGTTCAGGATAGGTTGGCACGGGGTGCCGGGGATGAAATGGGCTCAATTGCACGGACTGGTGCACAGATTGTTGGGCGGTGAAGAAAAACCAGACATATTGGTTATCCACTTAGGGGGGAACGATCTCACAAGCCTAGGGAGGGGGGCCTTGATACGCGAAATGCAAAAAAAATTGCAACAGAAAGCGGGACAACTGGGGGAAACAGAAATAGTGTGGTCTCAAATCATACCGAGGCCAGAATGGTGAGGGGCAGATGATCATGCAGCAGTGGAGAAATCCAGGAAGAAACTGAATGGCGCAATGGCTAAGTTCTGCAGAGGCCGGGGCTTTGAGCAAATGAGGCATGGTCTGATCAATCTGAAATCCCCTGAATACTTCCACAGGGATGGGGTGCATTTAACCCCTTTGGGTATGGAGCTGTTCTTCTGGAATATCTGCACAAAAATCTTGGAGTTATAGGAGGAAGGGGGGAGCCACGGCGGGCGGTAACCCACTCGTGGCGTGGCAGTGTTTGGCCGGACAAACACATGAGACAGACTCCGGAGGAGCCAGGAGAAAGCAAGTAGGGTCTTCGCTCTTCTTGGACCCAGCACCCCTTGGGAGCCTAAGCGACAGGGGCGTGTGGGAGGAACAACTAGGGCTCAGCTTCCCCCAAGGAAACGGCACTCTCCCCACCCAGGAGCGCTTGCAGGGGCAGGAGAGGCTTGGTCGCAAAGGTTGGGAGAGTTGGTCCTATTCGGAACGCTTGGGGAAGGAATAGGGGGAAGCAGGTCATTTTTGGACACGGAGCAGTCGCCGCATCTGATGAGTAATTTTCCACAAATGTGTGCAGTGGTTTTGGTTTGTTGTTATTGTGGAATAAATCTGCGTCTCTTTATGCCAAAAACAAACAGATCTCATTGTGACACTTTTCTGGGGGGAAAAGGAAATGAGCTATGGATATGTGTAGACAAGAATGGACAAATGCCAGGGTTATGGAAGTGACGACGAGAGCGCCACAAAATGGAGGAGGCACACCAGATAACCCGGGCAGTGTCCCTCGCCCAACCTCGCCCCTCTAGGGAGAAGGGGGAGGTGCTGCACTCAGCGCGGCAAAGGCGGGCAAAAGCCTGCGAATCTGAGAAGCGCAGCAAACCCCAAGGACAGCCCGCGAAGGGCAGACAATGGGAAAGGGGAGGGATCTCCCTCTTTATAAACAGGCCGGAGCTGCAAGGGAAGCAGCATCCAGCCTCAACGCCCAGGAATCAAGAAGGAGCTTTTCGTTTCCCTCCCACCAACCCTTAGAACAGGAAAAGCAGAAGTGCCTGGTCGTCGACGTTGCAGGATGGCAAGGCGATGTGGCGGCGTTTGGCCGGACAAACACATGAGACAGACTCCGGAGGAGCCAGGAGAAAGCAAGAAGGGTCTTCGCTCTTCTTGGACCCAGCACCCCTTGGGAGCCTAAGCGGCAGGGGCGTATGGGAGGAACAACTAGGGCTCAGCTTCCCCCAAGGAAACGGCACTCTCCCACCTAGGAGCGCCTGCAGGGCAGGAGAGGCTCGGTCGCAAAGGTTGGGAGAGTTGGGCCAATTCGAAACGCTTGGGGAAGGAAAAGGGGGAAGCAGGTCATTTTTGGACACGGAGCAGTTGCCGCATCTGATGAGTAATTTTCCACAAATGTGTGCAGTGGTTTTGGTTTGTTGTTATTGTGGAATAAATCTGCGGCTCTTTATGCCAAAACCAAACAGGTCTCATTGTGACACTTTTCTGGGGGGAAAAGGAAATGAGCTATGGATATGTGTAGACAAGAATGGACGGATGCCAGGGTTATTCCGATTTATGTTTGGCGCTTTTGGTTATTTTCTATGGGACTTTTTGAGAGGAATGAGTGGTGGATTACATGGCCGCTAACAAGAGGAAAGCATGCTGGCGAGCGGCCGCAGTTCCACTGACAGCAGTGGCTGATGCTGGGGGCCGTGTTCTCCGTACCAGGTACGGTGTTAACGTTGGTGCCGGCACGGAGGAGGAGCAATGAGCAAAGAGGATTTTTGATTTATTTTTATTAGATTTTTTTTTGCAGCAGCAGTAGTCATGAAATATTTTTCATGTGATGGCGCACATTTTAATGTAATGATCTGTGGTTGCATTATTGATGTTTTAGAAGTAACGCTTGGCAAAACGTAGCTGTGATGTGAGGCCTGTTTGAGTTTTAGTAGTTGGATCAAAGTGTATGCTGTGTACTGGCATGAGCTGGGGTTGGTGTGCGGTTGTTGTGATCTCTGTTTCAGTTTTGGTGTGAATGGTATAAGTGGGTGTCGTGGCCTCTGTTGATGTGGAAATGTAATGAAGTTTAGTGAGAAGTTAATAATTTGCACTGTTTTGCTAACGATTTGAGGCGTTCACAGGAAAACATCACAAATATGGCTAAATATGTTTGACTCAATTAAAGTTTCATAACTCTTGCTTGCCAAATATTTTTTATGTGCAAATTGCCTAAGTGTGGTGATGGTTTGCTGCTGATAGTGTATGTGTGCAAATTAGTAAAGGGATGGAGATGCCCGGCATGTGAGGTGCCAAAGTGTGTAGGGAGATGGAGATTCCCGGCATTTGTGGTGCCAAAGCAGTGGGATGGAGATTCCTGGTATTTGTGGTGCCAAATTAAGGGGGGTGGAGATTCCCGGCATTCATGGTGCCAAATTAAGGGGGATGGAGAGTCCCGGCATTGGTGGTGCCAAATAAAGGGGGATGGAGATTCTCGGCATTCGTGGTGCCAAAAGAAGGGGGGTGGAGATTCCCAGTTTACGAGGTGCCAAAAGAAGGGGTATGGAGATTTGCGGCATTCGTGGTGCCAAAGAAGGGGGATGGAGATCACTGGCACGAGTGGTGCCACATTTTGGGTAGTGGTATTATGGCTATAGGCCACGTGTGGGGTTAGGATCCCTGAATGGTGTTTTTTTGCACATGTTGTCGATGGTGGACGGAGGAGGATGAGTATGTGTGTGTGCTTGGTTGATTTTAGTTTGTTGTTGGATTGAGGGGCTGGTTCCCTGGTGTCGAATTCTATAGTAGGCCAGCTATAGAATAGTTGTATGATTTGGTGGGGGTGTAGCTATGTGTTAGCTAGTTTATGGTTCAGTGAGGGGAGAGCTTTTTGCTCAGAGCACTAGCTTGGTAGTAGGGGTCTTGGAAGCTTGGAAGCTTAGTTAATTAATTTGGGTTATACATGCTCATTTGAGTTTTTCCCTTTCTGATCTTTTTCTTGGTTATATCACAGTTTATAATGTTGTGGTCCCTATAGCGGGAATATGTGTTGTGCTGAGCTCTGCCTGCATTTGGTGCAAGTGAGTGGAATGTTGAGATGAAAGGCAGAGCAGAGAAAGTTTACCCATGAGTGAGTGTTCCAGGGTTGTCAGTTGTAAAAATGTAAGCCCTGAGAGAGGATGCCGGTGGGTGTCCTATGTTCCCCATGACTTACCTGACTCTAAGAACTGTATTTAATAAGCCTAAACCAAGTAAAGAGTTAACAGTTCACTTGAAGTTGTCGGAGTCATTTGTGGCCAGACCCAGAACTCAACAAGTCAAGGTTGGAGAGCAGATCTTGACGGATGTTCAGGAGAGCAGTTTCTGTGCTTCTGTGCAAGCCAGATTGATGGTCATGGAGACAGCCAACAGAATCCGAATTGAGGTTAAGCTGAGAGATAGCCAGCTTTTCCAGGAGTTTGCTCACAAAAGAAGCAATGGAAATTGGGCGATAGTTAGTCGGGCAAGAAGGATCAGCTGGGGGTTTCTTGAGAAGAGGATGCACAAGAGAGTGCTTCAGAAAGGAGTGGAAGGCTCCTGAGGCAAAGGAGTGGTCGCAGAAATCGGCAAGGGCCGGAGCGAGGGTATCAATGTGGTCCTTGACGGTTTTAGAGGAACAGGGATGAACCTGTTTTGACAAGGCTTTCATAGATCGGACTTGTCTAGCGACCTCGTCAGAGGAGAAAATAGGAATGGATGAGAAAGAGGGAGGGGGTGGCTGAAGGAGGGTCAGTGTTCACAGAAGGAGAAAGGAGAGGAGGGGAGGAGAGGGTGGACAGAATGTCATGGGTTTTTTAAATGAAGTGAGAGGTAAGGGCATTGCAAGGAGCCTGTGAGGCGACAGGAGGGGTAGAGACTGCAGCAGGATTGGCCAGCTCCTTGCATATTTTAAAGAGTTTGGCAAAGTTGTTAGATGCCGCAGAGACACGGGCTTTAATGTGGGCTCTCTTCTTAGTGTGGACAGAGTCGGTATTGCCTTTGGAGCAGACGACAGGCCAGTTCGTCAGAGGAAGCCCTCCATTTCCTCTCAGCCGCCCTACACGCACGTTTAAGTGTAGCTAGGTCGGAGTAATACCAAGAATTGCACTTGGCTTTGGGCTTCAAATGGATCCTCATGACAGGGGCAAGAGCATCAAGTATCAGAAATAGAAAAGTAGAGCAGAGACAGGGCTGTGTCAGGGTGTGAGTCAGCAGAGGTGGAGGAGGGGGAGAGAAAGTGGCGGCGAAAGCCTCCAATGACACACGCTTCATGGGCCGGATGTCCGAGAAGGTAGGTGGCAGTGTTGGGATAGGCTTTGTCATGATGCCTACCTCCAAGGAGCCAGGTCCGACCCAGCAACCCCAGAGGCAGGCATCATTTCCCCCAGGGAAGTGCCAGCGGGCCCAAGCTGGGGCCCTTTGGACACAGTCCTGGCGCCTTAGGCGCCAGGCTCATGTTGGACCCCTGTCCTGGTGCCTTAGGCGCCAGGCTCATAAAGCTAGACATGTGTTCAAGTGTTTTAAGGTGCACTTACCTGATGCAGACCATGCTGCTACATCCAGGCCTTCTTGAGGCCTGAATGGAACTACTTTACCTGTGGAACTACTTTCCCCTGGGTGTGGTCGGGGAAGGATACATACCTGATCGGTGGAAGGATACATACCTGGAACTTCTTCCAAAGCTATTTAAACCACGCCCGATCAGCAACTCACGCTTCGCGTTGTTCTGCTCCTCGCAGCTGGACGCTCACCGTGTCAGCTCCTGCATCTGGACTTCAGCCACGCCTGTCAGCATCCTGCGTCACCTGCTAAGAGAGCATTGGAGAGAAAGAAGACCTTACCTGCTAAAGCTGCATCACGGAGACTTCACACCGACGATCCTGAAAGGGAAGACATCATTTTAAAAGCATTTTGTTTCGATCGCTGCAGCGCTGCATTTCACTCACCTTTCCTGGGCACCTCCATCTTCAGCAGCGATCATCCGGATCCGCAGCCACTTCCCAGAGCCTAGAGAAAAAGACAAGAACACAAGGTGAGAGAAGGAAGGGAATAGGAAAAGCTCAGTTTCCTTCTAAGACTTACCTGTTGGGTCATTCCCATTTCATTTCGGGTCCTGCCGCTTCCTGGCATTCCGGACCCCGGCCCCTATGGGGAAAAAAGACAAAGACATTGAATGAGCGAATGCAAAGACATTACCCGAACGCTCATCCAGAATTTACCTGTCATTTACTGGAACTGCACGTTTCACTTCGGGTCGGCGCCATATCTCCGGCATTCCGAACCCCGGCCCCTAAGGGGAAAAGACATAAGCATTAGCGCTTGCAGCAATAAGACAATGAACATTATTATTAAGCTTGAACTTTTGAACTTGCTACAGAACTCTTACAGCGCCTTACCTGAATAGTCAAGCTTATTTGAACTCCCATCAAACCTCAATCCAGTGAAGTAACTGGGTTTCAATGCGCCCCTGCATCAGAAGCAGGATGGAGAACTCATCCTTCCAGACCCTAAGGTGAGACTTCACGGGGAATCGAGGAAGGGTATCGTGGAGGGTTGGAAGGGAGTGGGAGGCTTGAGCATTATTCCGTCAGTAGGTAATGCTCCCTTTTCACGCACAGGGGAATATTCCTGCGAGCCAGTGTGTCCATCTTCAGAGTCCTGCGCTTCACCATAGAAGAAGCATCAGCACTCGAAGCCAGACCTGCGCCTCCGTGGGAATCAGGTGAGCGTGACAGAACACGAAGCCTACCCACAATTTCCCACCCGGGCGCTATGGAGACTTACGTGAAAGATCAGCTGGCCCAGCTTTTGGGGGAATTACGGGCAGAAGTGCACTCAGCCCGCCAGGAGACTAACGCTCTCAAAAGAGAACTGATCCTATCCAAGGAAAGAACAGATGACCTGGCCAAAAGGTTATTGCAGGCCCAGGCAGGGCACACTCCTTTACCTAATTCCGGAGATACTTCCACATCAATGGGTTTGAATAACCCGGTACAAATCAATCTACCTGGACACATGCCTTTGGCCCCGCCTGAACGTTTTGCGGGGGATCCCAAGAAATATGCCGTCTTTATGAACCAATGTCGTTTACACTTTCTATGCAGACCCGGGGCCTTCCCTAACGACCAGACCAAGGTAGCCTTTATACTATCTTACCTCAGTGGCAGTGCTGCCGATTGGTCTATTCCATTGGTAAATCAGGATGATCCCATTCTCCAGAATTTTCAGGGTTTCCAGGCCAGCATGGAAAGATTGTTTGCTCGACACTCTCAAGGACAGGCCCTTGATAACGAACTGCTATCCTTACGACAAGGTAATCAGGATCTTCTGTCCTACGTTGCCACCTTTAATAGACTGGTTGTGGAAACTGGATGGCCAGAAAACAAAAGGATCACATTGTTTCATCGAGGCCTGCGCGGAGTGCTTAAGGATGTTCTAGCTCAGATAGTAGATCCACCCCAGGTCTGCGCAGACTACATAGACTTGGTGGTTCAACTTGATCACAGACTTCAAAATAGAAAAGCAGATCGGTTCAAGTACGAAACCCGAGTACCGATCAAAACCCACGCTAACTCCAAGAGTACCGACGTATCCGAACCTATGCAAATCGGCGGTGTTAAAGGACCATTAACACAGAAGGAACGAGAGAGAAGGCGGCAAATGCAACTTTGCCTGTATTGCGGGACTTCCGGTCACTTTCTCCGAAATTGTCCGGTTAAACCACCTAAGAAGGTGGTTGGAGCCACTGATAACGATTTATTGACACCTGATTCGGGAAACGACCTAGCCCGACAAGCGTAGGGGTCTGCTTGCCGAGCTTGAAAACAAACTCTTTGACCTCGCATTTTGTCATGCCAATGGTGCTCGTGGACCCAAAACAGCCTCAGCTGTTGCATGCTATAAAAGCATACATCGACAGTGGAGCTATTGGAAATTACACAGACCGTGAATTGGCTTCCAGGATTAAGCTCCCTCTCCGCCCGAAAGTAACCCAAGATGTCATTACTACAGTAGATGGAACCGTAATAGTCTCAGGGCCTGTAACGCATTCCACTGTTGAAATGACACTGGTGGGTCAGGATAGACATCGGCAAGCAATCGTGTTTGATGTGATTAAGGCCCCACAATTTCAAGTAATTCTTGAAAATCCTTGGTTAGAAACACATAATCCCAGAATTGACTGGCGAGCAAAGAAGATAAGTTTTCCTGATTGTGAACCAACTTGTTACCCAAGAAATCCAGTTATGGGTCTATCCTCAGCAACTTCCACCCCTGTACAGCTACCGTCAGAATACCAAGAATTCCAAGACGTTTTTCAGAAGGAACAGGCTAACACGTTACCTCCCCATCGGTCTTATGATTGCCAAATCGATCTGGTAACCAATGCTCAACTACCTTGTAGTAGGATTTATGGTCTTACGGAACCTGAGAACCTACATTTGCGTCAGGATTTAGATCAGTACCTAGCCAATGGTTTTATTCGCCCGTCCAAGTCTCCTGTCTCCTCAGCTCTGTTCTTCGTGCCGAAAAAAGAGGGCAACCTTAGAACATGTATAGACTATCTTGCCCTAAATCAAATAACGATTAAGAATCGTTATCCTCTGCCCCTGATCCCTGAGCTTATCGACCAGGTGAAAGACGCGTGTGTGTACAACAAGTTAGATCTCCAAGGAGCTTATCACCTGGTGCGTATAAAAGAAGGCGACGAATGGAAGACTGCATTCCGCACCAAAATTGGGCTCTTCGAATATCAGGTGATGCCCTTCGGTTTGTGCAATGCACCTGCCGCCTTTCAGTACTTTATGAATGATGTTCTTCGGGAACTTATCGACGTCTGTGTCATTGTTTATATTGACGACATCCTGGTGTACTCCTCTTCAGAATCCGATCACAGAAAACATGTTAGGGCAGTTCTTGAGAAATTGCGCCAGCACAGACTATTCGCAAAGCTCGAAAAATGCGTTTTTCATACCACAGAAGTGGAGTGTCTCGGATTCATCCTGACACCTCAAGGAGTCCGAATGGACACGCGAAAGGTGGACGCCATCCTCAAATGGCCATCTCCTAGCTCGGTGAAGGGAGTTCAGAGCATGCTCGGCTTTGCCAATTTCTATCGAAGATTCATCCCGGAATTTTCCCGAACAGTCCAACCCATCACAGCTCTCCTAAAGAAAAACAAACGCTTTGAATGGACTCTTGAGGCCCAACAAGCCTTTCAGGACCTGAAAACCAAATTCACCTCTGCACCTATATTGAAGCACCCGCACCCAGATCTCCCTTACATTGTGGAAACCGACGCATCCAGTTCGGCCATGGGAGCTGTCCTGTCACAAAGAGACCCAGAAACTAACCAACTACACCCTGTGGCCTTTTGGTCCAGGAAATTTTCTCCTCCTGAAATCAACTACGCAATTACTGACAAAGAGTTACTGGCTATTAAATCTGCTTTCAAGGCTTGGCGTCACTACCTTCTCGGGGCAAGACATACCATCACCGTAATTACGGACCACAGAAATTTACAGTATTTAAAGATGGCCAAGGCTCAATCTTCACGACAACTCCGATGGGCTCTATTCTTTGCGGAATTTGATTTTGTAATTACCTATCGCCCTGGCTGCAAGAATGGTAAAGCGGACGCCTTATCCAGGATTGGCATGGAAGAACCCAATTCGAGTTTAGAACCTGTGCCAATCATACCTGAACAAAGAATCTTAGGCCTAATTTCATTGCAAACTATTGAGGACATCCAAGCCCAAAGTAAAACAACTTCTAGACTCTTCAGCCTTACTGGAATGGAGTCAAAAGGCTCCTCATTACACCATTAAGGATGACTTACCCTACTTCCAGGAGCGGTTGTTTCTGCCTAGTAAAGAATTGCAAGAACTTGTTATTGCCCATCATCATGAATCATTAATGGAAGGACACCCTGGTATCGCTAAAAAGGAGGAAAAAATCAAACACCACTTCTGGTGGCCTTCTTGGAGAAAATACATAAAGTATTTTATATTGTCTTGCGGAATTTGCGCCCAAAACAAGGGTCAAAAGAAAAGGCCAGCCGGCCTACTTCAACCCTTGGATATTCCACCGGCACCATGGCACACCTTGTCAATGGACTTTATAACTGACCTGCCTCCTTGTGCTGGTTACAACACTATCCTTGTAATTGTGGATCTATTCTCCAAAATGGCCCACTTTATCCCTTTAAAAGGTTTGGCTTCAGCTTCCACCTTGGCCAAGGAATTTCTGGAGAATATAGTTCGCATACATGGTTTCCCTTCCATATTAGTCTTGGATCGTGGAAGTCAATTTATCTCCCATTTTTGGAAGAAGTGTTGCCAACTAGCACAAATAGATGTGCGGCTATCCACCAGCCACCACCCCCAGACCGACGGACAAACCGAGAGCACCAATAAGACTCTCGAGCAATATCTTTGATGCATGTTACACCAATCCGAGTTAAATTGGAAAGACATCCTTTGGATCGCAGAATATGCATATAACAATTCAGTGCATTCTGAAACCGGACAAACTCCTTTTTATACTTTGTATGGTCACCATCCTCGGACCTCTGATCTAGATCCACCTCTGACCCTGGAAATGCCCGCAGTAAATCATATGCATTCCACAATAACCCGAGCCTTCAAAGAAGCTGCAACTCATTTACAGCAAGCCAAGAAAAAGTATAAAGAAAATGCTGATTTGCACCGAAGTAAAACTCCTCCTTACCAAGTAGGAGATCAGGTATGGCTAGCAACGGAACATTTACCCCTCAAGGGCCTGCGAACCTTCAATCCCAGATTCATAGGACCTTATCCCATCAAGGCTATAATCAATCCCGTGGCCTTTAAACTGGATTTACCGTCTAACATGCGTATTCATCCAGTTTTTCATGCATCACTTTTGAAGCCAGTACAACCAGGGACCTGACTGTCCAAGCCTCCAGACCCAGTTCAAATTGAAGGGGAATTAGAATTCGAAGTTAAAGACATTTTAGACTCCAAGGTGTTAAAGTGCAAACTCTTTTATCTTGTTGACTGGAAGGGATATGGACCTCAGGAGAGATCGTGGGAGCCTAGTAACCATGTTCACGCACCTCGATTAATACAAAGGTTCCACCGGAGATTTCCGAACAAGCCAAAACCCCTGGAGGGAACAACCTTGGGAAGGGCCTTGAGGGGGGGTACTGTCATGATGCCTACCTCCAAGGAGCCTGGTCCGACCCAGCAACCCCAGAGGCAGGCATCATTTCCCCCAGGGAAGTGCCAGCGGGCCCAAGCTGGGGCCCTTTGGACACAGTCCTGGCGCCTTAGGCGCCAGGCTCATGTTGGACCCCTGTCCTGGCGCCTTAGGCGCCAGGCTCATAAAGCTAGACATGTGTTCAAGTGTTTTAAGGTGCACTTACCTGATGCAGACCATGGTGCTACATCCAGGCCCTCTTGAGGCCTGAATGGAACTACTTTACCTGTGGAACTACTTTCCTCTGGGTGTGGTCGGGGAAGGATACATACCTGATCGGTGGAAGGATACATACCTGGAACTTCTTCCAAAGCTATTTAAACCACGCCCGATCAGCAACTCACGCTTCGCGTTGTTCTGCTCCTCGCAGCTGGACGCTCACTGTGTCAGCTCCTGGTGTATATATATATATATATATATATATATAGTGGGTTGGTTTAGTATTATAAATAATACAAGGGATTTGGGTGGGGGTTGCAGGGGTTTTGGATTGGGTGGGGGTTGCGGGGGGTTTCTAATTGACCTTTAAAATTTGGTCAATTGTGCAAAAGGTCAATTGTCATTCGGACAATTGTAACTCGGTCAATTCGTATACAACCGCTTTGAACTGTATGTGACGTACAGATTGAGCTCCATCTCCCTCCTCCCTGGCACCCCGGAGTTCTGGTCAGGTGTTTCAGATCGGGGTTTCCAGGGCTGGGCCCGC
Organism: Ambystoma mexicanum; assembly: GCF_040938575.1. Classification (NCBI taxonomy): domain Eukaryota; kingdom Metazoa; phylum Chordata; class Amphibia; order Caudata; family Ambystomatidae; genus Ambystoma; species Ambystoma mexicanum. The sequence continues at coordinate 1,034,919,339 of NC_090933.1, read as the reverse complement.
CCTGGGGCTTTCCCTGCCGAATGTGTTTACCAAGAATATTGTTTTCCCCATCTTGTACTAATTATATAAGTATCCCTTGGCTGACAGTACACACGATACATCTCTACCCCCGCCCAACCCCCGCCCATCCCAGTGAGGTCTTCTTTTATAGTGTGACTGTGGGTTTTGGTGTACTTGTGTTTTCCCCCATAGATGGTGTCCCATCATCACCCTTCTTTACTCTTGAAGGTGGTTAGTGTGTCGCCCTATCTGGCCCTGAATTAGCACCTTTAGTACACATCCTTTGTACATTCTAAAATGTGACATACGTCATGCACAGGAATTGATTTTAAAAATAGGGCATTGAGCAAAGGGGGCCCCTAATATGAAAAATGCATCTCAAAGAAATCACACATTAAAGTAAGGTAAAGAAGAGATGAAGAGGGCAATTATAAGGGGGCTTTGAGAAAAGCTAGCATCACTTCCCATTCCACATTTTGCATAAACCAGTAGATGGGTGACACTGAGAAATGGAGAAGCTGTCATTAATCTTGCAATGCTTTTCTTACTGTAAAAAATATTGGTGTGAGGAAAAACACACACCACCACTAATTAGACCAGCACCATAATTACGCTATTTTAGTTTATATTACTAGTTATTTTTATTGCAGGTATGTTCTTTAGTAGCACAGTAAGTGCTCCTATCAATAGTATGTATATACACAAATATGAACCCCAGCACACGAACACAGAAAGATGGAATAGCCACAAAGGTTGTGCTGTAGTGAATGCACAAACTGGGCATTTAGAGGTTCCATCGATCTGATCTGAACTTGGTTGCAAAACCTCATCAGCAAACTATGCATTATAATGATATGATATGCTAAGTCATTTATAACGCGCCTGTACAAAAGTGTTACTAGGCGCGACAAGACAAGGAAGGGAGGACAGATGCAGGAAAAAATAACAATCTTACTAGGACATGTGTCATTCAGATTGTGCAAGGGGGAGAACTGCCAGGGGGTGAGGGGAAAGGAAAGTGCAGGTAACTCAATAGTGCTGCCGCTAAGTGGCTCATAAGTGCAGAGTCAGGGGCCTGTACGGTTGCAGATGCAGACCCTTAAGTGCTTGGGAGGCCCAGAGGCAATGCCAGGGCAACTGGACATGCAGGAGCCTGGACCCAGAGTTCAGTGGGTGGCCAGGTGACCAGTGTGCGTCAGGGACATCAGCAAGAAAGAGGGAGAGAGAAAGCGGAAGCAAAAAGGAAGGTCTTGAGTTGTTTCCAGAACTGGAGGTGGTCTTGCTCAAGTTTGAGAGAGGCAAGGAGGCTGTTCCAGAGGCCTCAGCAGAGGAAAGAGATCTACCCCCCACTCTCTGCCCGCAGAACCATCTGACCCTCGGAGAGTTGGAGGTGGATGAGTGGAGAGCTCGAGGAGAAAAATGCTTAGGAAGAGAAAGTTGGAGGCAGTGCGGTCCCCAGCCCCAGAAAGCCTTGTGGATTATGCAGAGGGTCTTGAACTTGATCCTTGCAGCCACAGGGATCCAGTGGAAAGATTTCCGTGCTGGAGAGATACAATCCCTGGGCTTGAGGCCAAGAACAAGTCTTGCAGTTCTGTTCTGGATACGTTGTAGAGGGCAAAGAGTAGAGGCAGGCAGATTTAGAAAGAGGCTGTTGCAGTAGTCAAGCATAGGGAAGACCAGGGCTCTGAAGACAGTAAGCTTCAGGGGAAAATGAGAAAAGGAAGAATGCCCCTGAGGAGGTGCAGCTGATAGTGTGACTTCTCAGAGCTGTCAGAAATGTGAGGAGAGAAGGAGAGGGTGGAGTTGACGATGACACCAAGGTTCTTCACAGGAAGGAGCAGGTAGAGGTCCCAGAGTGGGCGGCCAGAGTGAGAGATGAAAGGAGGGAGCAGGTGTCCCAATTAGGAGGATCTCAGTCTTACTGGCATTAAGGCAGAGATCATTGGATGCACACCATTCCTGAATTGCGGACAGGCAGTCTGGTATGAGAGAAGGAGCAGAAGTAGCTGAGAGGCGCCTGAAGGAGATCTGGGTGTCATATGCATAACACTGAAAGTTAAAGCAGAATGTCAAGATGCAGTGGGCGAGAGATGCCAGGTAGTGGTTGAAGAGCCAGGGAGAGAGTGTAGACTACTGGGGAATACCACAAGTAGAAAGTGAGATAGAAGAGAGGAAAGACCCAAGATGGACCTGGGAGGGCCGATCAATGAGAAAGGAGGTCAACCAGGCCAGTGCCTAACCAGTGATACCAAGGCTGTCCATAGGCAATTGAGCAGGATTGCATGGTTGACCGCATTGAAAGCAGAGGATAGATCAAGAAGAATGAGGACAGAAGGAAGGTTAGAGTCAAGATTAGAGAGCATGTCTTCATGGGTGTTCAGAAGAGCAGTTTCCATGCTTCTGACTGCCCTAAAGCCAGACTGGTGGTCGTGGAGACAACCAACAGATTCAGTATGTAGATGAAGCTGAGCAATGGCCAGCCTTTTCAGAAGTTTGTCCAGGAAAGGAGTGATGGAGATCGGGTGATAGTTTGCCGCAGAAGAAGGATCAGCAGAGGGCTTCTTAAGAAGGGGGTGCACAAGGTAGTGCTTAAGGGAGGAACTGAAGGTTCCAGCGGCAAAAGAGTAATTCCAGAAATCGTCCAAGGCTGTAGCAAAGGTGTTGATGTGGTCCTTGATGGTTCCACAAGAGCAGGGGAGAACCTGCTTTGACAAGGCTTTCATAGATTCGGCTTGTCTAGAAACATTGTCAGGGGTGAAAAGGGGAAAGGATGAGAAAGGAGTAGGAGAAACGTCCGAAGAGGGTCCTGGGGTGGTAGAGGGAGAGGAAGGGAATGTAGAGGAAGGGAGTGGACAGGATTTACTGAGTTTTACTGGTGAAATGAGAAGCCAGTGCCGTGCAAAGGGCCTGGGAGCGAACAGGAGTGGTGGAGACTGCAGCAGGATTGGCCAGCTCCTCGCAGATTTTGAAAGGTTCGGCTGAGTTATTAGAGGCCGCAGAGACACAGGCTTGGATGTAGGCTCTCTTCTTCAAGAGGACAGAGAGCTTATAATGCCTTTGGAGCAGGCCAATTTGTCATAGGGTGTACTTGATGCCCTCCACTTCCTCTCAGCCTCCCTACACTTGCGCTTAAGGTTGGCAAGGTCAGAATCGTACCAAGTGTTGCACTTGGATGCAGGCTTCAAACTGAACCTCATGACAGGGGCAAGGACATCAAGAGTGTTAAGGATAGAGAAATGAAGGATGGAGAGGGCTGTGTCAGAGTGTGAGTCAGCCAAAGGTGTAGGAGGAGGAGAGAAAGTAGCAGAGAATGCCTCCACTGACACACGGTTCATGGACCATATGACTGAGAAGGTGGGTGGCAGTGCTGGGGTCGGCTTAACCTTAGGGGTAGAGAGAGAAAGGTGGGTGGAAAGAAGAAAGTGGTCACTCCAAAAGAAAGGAGTGATGAGACGGTTTGAGAGGGGGAGGTCTAAAGAAATCAGGCTGTGCCCTGCACAGTGAGTCGGGCCAGAGGGAAGAATATATAGAGAGAATGTGTGAGAGAGAGCGAAAGAGAGGGGGAGAGAGAGGCAGAGAGAGACAGAGAGAAAGATAGAGAGAGACTGAGAGAGAGAGAGAGAGAGAGAGAGAGAGAGAGAGAGAGAGAGAGGGAGAGAGAGAGAGAGAGAGAGAGAGAGAGAGAGAGAGAGAGAGAGAGAGAGAGAGAGAGAAAAAAAGTCACAGAGGTTGCGGAAGAGCCCCGGAGAGGTGCTAGTAGCATCCAGGTGGATGTTCAGGTCTCCGAGGAGGAGAGGTTGAGAGGTAGAGGCGAGGAAGGAGTAAGAGAGGTCAGCCCACTCAGAGAGGAAGAGGGCGACCAGGCCAGGCAGCCTGTAGATGGTGGCCACAGTAAGAGAGAGGAGAGGAGAGATAGAAAGCCTGCAGACCAGGCATTCAAAGGAGGAGTAGTCCTGTATTGGAATGACAGAAGCAGGGATCCACTCTGGGAAATTCAAGGCTACACCCCTGCCGAGACGGTTGGTTCTGGGTTCAGAGATGATCTTGTAGCCAACAGGAAGGAGAGTGTCAAAACTTGTGACAGAGCTGGCCGTGAAGCAAGTCTTGGTGAGACCTAGTACATCCAAATCAAGCTCTTCCAGGAGATGGCAGATGTCAGAGGAGTGTTTGACAGCTGTGCAAGGGTTAAGGGTAGCGATGTGAAACTGATTGCCACCTTTGCAGGACTTCCATGGATGGGTACAGGCATGAGGTACATTCTGTGGAAGTGTTAGAGATGCAGAGAATGGGCAGAGGAGGAAGGAAGAGATGGAAGGCTAGTCAGAGAGGAAGAATAGAGTGCCAGAGAGGTGCCATAAGGAAGAGGCAACAGGGCGGCCAGAGAAGCAGCGGAGGGTGCCATAGAGGTGGTGGAGGAAGGATGCAAAAGGGCAGCCAAAGAAGCAGCGGAGGGTGCCAGAGAGGTGGCAGAGGAAGGTGGTGGCAGAGGAGCCAGAGAGGGATAGATAGGAGTAGCAGGAGCAGAAAGGAAGTTGATAAGGCATGGGAAGCGGCTTTCAAAAAGGTGGAGATTGGCCTGAGGACCCTGGACCAGGGTGGTACCATTTAAATAGATATTAATGATGGTCTTAGAAGAGTGGAAGGGGGCCAGGAGGGCCTCCCACTGGGTGGCACCATTAATGAGGGAGCAGGAAAAAGGTGAGAGAACAGAGACCATATGGGGGTCCATAGGGCTGGAGAGGGAATGACAAAGAGAATGTCGGTAAAGGTCTGTCTGGAGGAAGCACTGGTGTAGGTATCAGCGATAGGGAGGCCTGGGTTGGAGACCCGCATGTCCCTTTTGTGCTTCTTCCTGCCAGACTTAGTGAGAGGGATTGGAAAGTCGATAAAAGAGCAATTAGAGAAGATAGGGGTGACAGAGAGCACCATAGAGGTTGCGGGGTGGAAAAGTAGGCTGTGGCTGGGGAGCACAAGCAGGACAGTGGGTCACAAGCTAGGGGGAGACAGGAGGGAGGCACACATGGGGAACAAACAGAGAGTTCCTAACGAGGGTGGAGAAACAATGCAAGCAACAATAGTAAAGCACCAGAGCACAATGCACAACCACTGGTAGTCCAAGGAACCTAGAAGTAAAGGAAGTGATGAAATACAGCACATGTGGAATAACAGTGGCAACCCAACAAAGCACAAATGCAACCACTGGTAGTCCAAGGAAACCTAAAAGTAAAGGAAATGTTGCCTGCAATGGGATGACAATACAGTAGAGAAATACAACACACACATGCACAATACATAACAATTGTAGTCAAAGGAACCTAGGAGTAAAGGAAATGCAGGTAATGCAATGGAATAACTATACAGTAGAGAATACAACACAATGGAATGACCAGGGAAAAACCACAATGGAGTGACAATACAAAGGTGTCATGCATCATGTCCACACGCCCTCTAGACCCCCTGCAGCACGTCCGGTCCCAACATCCGGTACACATGTAGGACGGGGGCCACGTGAACAGCTTGGGGTCCATACCTTACATCACAGCAGAAGTCACATTCGGTCCCGGTTGTATCCATTTCTGCATTGGCAACTGTCGTGGCGCATTGGGTCAGGCAGAGTCAGGCGGTCACGTTCACTTCGGGATCACGGGACAAGGAGATCACGTGATTCTGTTTTGGGTCATGTGACTAGGAATCAAACGGTATAAAAGCAGAGTTCCCGCGACCACACATCGCTTCACAGCTGTTCTCCACGACTCTGTTTGGCGTTTGCTCTTCAATCTTGATTCTTGGATAACTCGAACTCGGACCTCGAACTACAGACTTCTTTTGGCTTTCCCTTTGGATTTGGCACTTCTTCTTGTGATATCTGGCTGTTTTTGACCTCAGGACTTTCATACCGGACTTCTTTTGGTTCTTCCCTGGATTGATTTTCACTTCTCACGAACTTACGTATATCCATGTCTTCCACGTCAACAACTGCAGGTGGGCTCAGCAACTGGTGACTACTCTGACCACCATCCCAAGTCACCATTACCATCATCTGAAGGTGCTGCTCACGTGCCCCCACGTAGCTGTCTCTCAGGCCCCTGTGTGGTTAGCAGCGACCTTACTACTACACTTCGGTAAGCTTCTTCCTGGACAGTACTAGTCCGTTCTTTATACTGCCACTGTTATTGTTTGTACTAATAATTGCTTGCCTTACAGCGACCCTGGGGTTTCCAGTGCTACGTGGTTCCGGCGTTCCAGCATCTCCCACCTGTGGCCTCAAGGATTGGATAAAGAGTCATATTATCTCTCCCTGTGTGGTAGTTGGGGACGGAGGCCCCTCTAATCTTCACGACAATCAAGTCTTGACAGACTGTGAAGCCACTTGTCGTTTAGGTTATGGAGGCCTCAGCTGATGACCCTGTGGCTGCTTTGGTTCATGCAATCACAGTTTTACGGGCTGATATGGCAGCCGCCACCACCGCCATTCACCAACGTCTTGATTCCATACAAAGTGTCCAACATCCCCTTCCTGCAGATCCAGAATTTGGGGATGCTGCATCACAGCCCTGGGCACCACAACCCCCAGCACCCAGTGTGCCACCACCCGTTCCCATGGTGGTTCCCACTCTCTTTCCATTAGCAGCTCCTGAGAGATTCCACAGTGACCCTAGGAAGTTCTGCACTTTCCTCAATCAATGTAAATTACATTTCTTGTGCAGACCATTGGCCTTCCCAGATTCCACCACTAAAGCAGCACTTACTCTGTCTCATTTGCCAGGTACTACAGCTGCCTGGGCCAACCCTTTGTTAGAAAAAGACAGCCCTACCTTGTGCGACTTTGATTTACTAGTGGCAGAAATGACGCAGGTTTTTGATACTAGACATAAGGCCCAATCACGTGATCTAGAATTGTTAGATTTAAGTCAAGGAAAAGATACACTCATAGAGCACATCACTCGTTTCAACCCATTATCAGTTGAAACTTCATGGCCGAAAAGCAAGAAAGCAGTGGTGTTTTATAGAGGACTGAGCAACTCTATGAAAGACGCCCTTTCAGTCGTTCCTTCTTTACCAACACAATACCCCGACCTGGTGGACTTGGCCCTGCAGGTGGACGCCTGATGAACTGAACGAAGGACGGAAGCTGGGTTTTCTAGTACACATCCTGCCACTTCATCTTCTGATTCTTCAGGGGAACCCATGCAGATTGGGGGAATCCGTAATCCTATCTCTCTCAGGGAAAGGGAACGTAGAAGGACAGACAACACCTGTTTCTGTTGTGGCCTGAACAGACATTTCGTCAAAGAACATCCTTGTCGCCCAAAGCTGAAGAACCAGGTTTTTCGGACAGATCGATCTTAGATCCGGGGACTGGATCGAGCACGCCTTGTTTTTCCTCAGAATCAGTGCCCGCTTTTGGTTGCATAAGACCCGTTATTGTACAAGCCATTCTGAAACCAACTCCAGATATCATGCACCCAGTCGCCATTGTCATTGATTCTGGGGCCACTGGGAACTACATCGACATCAAATTGGCCTTGTCCTTGAATCTCCCATTGGTGAATAAATCACGTCTGGAACCATTCCAACCCGTTGACGGTACACCCTTAGTGTCTGGCCCCATTAAACAACAAACCGCTCCCCTCACTTTGATCATACAAACCATCCATAAAGAGGCCATATGTTTTGACTTGATCTCTATGCCTCAGTTCGGTCTCACCTTGGGTATTCCATGATTAAAAGAACACAATCCGTTTATCAATTGGAAATCGGGGCAAGTACACATTGAATTTGAAGTATGCCAAAACTTTTGTCTCACCTTGCCTGAAGGAGACGGGACACTCTCACAGGTTTTGGGTGCTGTCGCACAACTTACTTTGGAGGACGCTGGGGATTCTACATCCAGTACTCATGTGGTAGGGGCGGTCGCTGTGGGCATTCCTACGGTCTACCACGACTTTCAGGAGGTTTTTGACCAGGAGACAGCCGAGGTCCTCCCTCTGCATCGTTCTTACGATTGCCCTATAGATCTGCTCCCCGATGTCATGATGCCTGCCCCCGGAAGACCAGACCAGGCCCAGCAGCCCCGGAAGCAGGCATCATGCCACTTGGAGCATGCCCAAAAGCCCCAGTTAGGAGCTGTTTGGTACAGTCCTGGCGCCTATGGCGCCAGGCTCATAAAGATAAAGTCAGTCCTGGCGCCATGGGCGCCAGGCTCATTATTGATAACTTACCTGAAGCAGACCATGCTGCATACTCACCTGAGGCAGACCATGCTGCATGAAGACTCAAGCCAAATGAGGCTTAGGAGGGACTATTTTACTGAAGGGACTATTTTGTTACTTGGGCGGGGCTGTGGAAGAATACTTACCTGGATCTTCTTCCAAGGCTATTTAAACCATGCCCGGACAACCACACGTGCTTCGCGTTATTCTGCTTGCTGCAGCGTAACGCTCACCGTGTTTTCAGCAGCTCCAGTCTTCAGCCACGCCCGCTTCAGTCCTGGGACTCCTGAAACAAGAAGACAAGAAGGATAAAGGTTAGAACAGGAGTTTTAACTTTAATCCTTACCTGAATCCTGATCCATTTCGCCATGGAACTGAAAGACAGAAGTCTTGGAAGCATCGCTTCACATTCCTACGGCGCTGCGCTGAACTCACCTGCTTGGCGGTACTTCAGCATTCCATCACGCTCTCTCCATCTCGCGGCCGCCCTCCGACACCTAAGGAGACAAAGACAGCAAGGTGAGCAAGGGGACTCTCTAAGGCTATACAAGCTACCCCCTAGGACTTACCTGATTTACCACGGGAAGTACTCATCTCATCTCGGGTCGGCGCAGTCAACTCTGCTTCTTCGCCGTACCCCGGCCCCTAAGGGGAGAAAGTAAAGACAATACCAGTTACCCCCCACAAAACTTACCTGATTTACCACGGGGGCCTCACCTCATCTCTGGTCGGCACAGTCAACTCTGCTTCATTGCCGTACCCCGGCCCCTAAGGGGAAAACCACAATAGATTTACCTGAATCTTACCGAGTGCCATTTGGAAATCTTCGAGTGGATTAATCGGCAACCTGCAAGGAATCGGACAGAGTGAAGAGCAGACATTTGAACTCTTATGAACAATTGGACTTTAGAGTCAATACTGGAACTCACCAATTCCTCTACGCCAGTGAAGTAACTGGTCATCAACGCGCCCCTGCGGTCGACGCAGGATGGAGAGCTCATCCTTCCAAACCATCAGGTGAGACTAAGGAGGGGACATCAAGAGTGATCTGTGGGAAGACAACGGGAGTGGGGAAGGTGGGTTGACACTCAATTCCACGGGTGGTTAATTCCTCTTCTCCTTTGCAGGAGAATATTCTTGCGAGCCAGACAAACTAGACTGAGCGGGCCAGTCCAGTCAGTCATCTCAGCGCTACACGTCACGCTGGTGGAAATAACAGCGGCCCAGTTCAGGTCGACACCCCCGTGGGAACCAGGTGAGCGTAACAGAACGCGAAGCCTACCCACAAATACCCACCTTGGCGTCATGGAGACCTCGGAAACTGATCAGTTGGCCCAATTATTAGGGGAATTAAGGGCCAAAGTGCATTCTGCCCGTCAAGAAACCAATGCCCTCAGGAGGGAACTGATAGTGTCAAAAGAACAAACTGATGAGTTGGCCAGACAACTATTACAGAGCCAGGCTGGACAAACACCTCTACCAGGACTTGGGGCAAGTCCAGCTCCTGTACCATCGAGTAACCCGGTGCAGATAAATTTACCTGGAGCCGTTCCTTTGGCTCCGCCTGAACGCTTTGCCGGAGACCCAAAAGGGTTTGCAACATTCATGAATCAATGCCGCTTGCACTTTTTATGTAGACCTGGAGCTTTCCCAAACGATCAGGCCAAGGTAGCCTTTGTACTGTCATATCTCAGCGGCAGTGCGGCGGATTGGTCCATTCCACTAGTTAACCAGGATGACCCGATTCTTCGAGATTTCCAGGGTTTTCGAACAAGCATGGAAAGACTATTCGCCCGACACTCCCGAGGACAGGCATTGGACAACCAACTTTTATCCCTACGTCAAGGTAACCAGGATCTTTTATCTTACATTGCAACTTTCAATAGATTAGTAGTGGAAACTGAATGGCCCGAAGCCAAGCGAATCACATTATTCCATCGAGGACTTCGAGGAGAACTCAAAGATGTTTTGGCCCAAATCGTGAACCAGCCTCAAGACTGTGCTGAATGTATAGATTTAGTGGTCCAGCTGGATCATAGACTTCAAACCAGGAAGGCTGACCGAACCAAGTTTGAGAACAGGGTGTTGGTTAAAACCCACGTAAGCTCCAAGGGAGTAGATGTCTCAGAACCTATGCAAATCGGGGGGGTTAAAGGACCCTTAACCCAAAAGGATAGAGATAGAAGACAGCAACTGCAATTATGTTTATATTGCGGAACTACTGGTCATTTTCTTCGGAACTGCCCTGTAAAACCACCCAAGAAAGTTATAGGGGCAGCGGACGAAAACCATGTGAAATCTGACTCGGGAAACGACCACGCCCGTCAAGCGTAGAGGTCCGCTTGCCGAGCTTAAAGAAGGACACTCTGACCTCGCATTTCACCATACCCATGGTCCTTGTAGATCCAGAGCAGCCATCACGCATGCACACGGTAAAGGCGTACGTAGACAGTGGAGCCATAGGAAATTACTTGGACTGGGAATTGGCTACCAGGATGAATCTATATCTCACCTGCAAGACCACGGGCGATGTTGTCACCACTGTAGATGGAACGGAAATTGCCTCTGGACCCGTAACTCATTCCACTGCAGAGATGACATTGCTGAGTCAAGATGGGCATCGAGAGGCTATGATGTTTGACTTAATCAAGGCCCCACAGTTTCAGCTGATACTGGGGATACCTTGGTTGGAAAAACATAATTCCTGTATTGTTGGCGAGAGAAGAGACTAACCTTCCCAGAATGTGCTCACACCTGCTACCCAAGGAAAACTCCAAACTCAGTCCTGGCCCCAGTAATTCCAGTAGCCATACAATTACCTGTTGAATACCAAGACTTTCAGGATGTCTTCCAAAAAGAACAGGCAAACACCTTACCACCTCACAAATCGTATGATTGTCAAATAGATCTTGTACCTGGAGCACAACCACCTTGCAGCAGAATCTATGCCCTTACGGAACCCGAAAATCTTCATTTGCGCCAGTACCTAGACCAGTACCTTGCTAATGCCTTCATTCGCCCGTCCAAATCCCCTGCATCTTCAGCTTTGTTCTTCGTACCGAAAAAGGAAGGCGACCTTAGAACATGTATAGACTACCGCGCACTGAATCAGATAACCATCAAGAATCGATACCCACTACCTTTGATCCCAGAACTACTAGACCAGGTGAAGGACGCTTGTATATACAAGAAACTAGACCTTTGGGGGGCATATCATCTGGTACGTGTCAAAGAGGGTGACAAATGGAAGACTGCTTTTCGCACCTTCGGACTGTGCAATGCACCAGCAGCCTTCCAGTTCTTCATGAACAATGTCCTCCGAGAGCTTATCGATGTTTGTGTGGTCGTTTACATCGACGACATCTTAGTATACTCTTTATCAGAATATGAGCATGTAAAACACGTCCGAGCAGTCCTAGAGAAGTTACGCCAGCATAAATTATATGCTAAACTGGAAAAATGCATCTTCCACACTAAGGAAGTGGAAATCCTTGGATTTATTCTGACCCCGAGAGGAATCCGGATGGATACACGAAAAGTGGATGCCATTCTTAATTGGCCTTCGCCAAGTTCAATCAAAGGAGTTCAAAGCATGCTTGGCTTTGCCAATTTCTACCGCAGGTTTATCCCGGACTTCTCGCACATTGTACATCACATTACAACGCTATTGCGAAAAAACAAACGCTTTGTGTGGACAGAGGAAGCCGAGAACGCCTTCCAAGAGATAAAAGCTAAATTCACATCTGCTCCCATATTAAGACACCCGCGCCCCGAGCTTCCCTATATAGTGGAAACAGATGCATCCAGTTCAGCCATGGGAGCAGTCCTTTCCCAAAAGGATCCCGAAACTAACCAGCTTCACCCAGTGGCATTTTGGTCAAGAAAATTTTCAGCCCCCGAATTAAACTATGCCATAACCGACAAGGAGCTGTTGGCCATCAAGTCCGCCTTCAAGGCTTGGCGGCACTATCTACTGGGTAACAGAACTACCATCACGGTCATCACCGATCACCGCAATTTACAATACCTAAAGACAGCCAAAGCCCAATCTTCGCGCCAACTCCGTTGGGCATTGTTCTTCGCCGAGTTTGATTTTGTAATAACCTATCGACCAGGTTGTAAGAATGGTAAAGCAGACGCCTTGTCCCAGATTGGAATGGGAGAAGCAGAAATAACTTTAGAACCCGTACCCATAATTCCGTAACAGAGAATCCTTGGCCTGACATCCATACTGACACTGGAGGACATTCAAAACAAGATCCACCAACTCTTTGATTCCTTGCCCTACAGCACTGGGCAAAGAAAGGTCCAGAGTACTCTGTCATCGATGATTTACCTTATTACCAAGGCCGGCTATTTTTACCGCAAAAGGAACTACAGGAACTTGTTATTTCCCATTACCATGACACCTTAATAGAAGGGCATCCGGGTATTGCAAAAACCGAAGCTAAAATTAGGAAGCAATTTTGGTGGCCCACCTGGCGAAAGGATGTCAAGTCATTTGTCATGTCTTGTGGCATTTGCGCACAAAATAAAGGGCAAAAGAAAAAACCTGCTGGATTATTGCAACCATTAGACATACCACCTACCCCTTGGCATACCTTGTCATTAGACTTCATCACAAAAGACTACGATTTACCCCTGTACCAAGGTTACAATACCATTCTAGTTATTGTAGATCTTTTTTCTAAAATGGCCCACTTCATTCCTTTAAAAGGGATACCTTCAGCTTCAATCCTGGCCAAGGAATTCCCTGAAAATGGTGTCCGCCTGCATGGCTTTCCTTCAGTGTTAATTTCAGATCGGGGCAGTCAATTCATTTCACATTTTTGGAGGAAATGCTGCCAACTGGCACAAATTGATGTTAGGCTTTCGACCAGTCACCACCCTCAGACCGACGGTCAAACGGAAAGGACCAACCAGAATCTTGAACAGTACCTCTGTTGTATGCTACATCAGTATGAGGGGAATTGGAAAGACATCCTGTGGATCGCAGAGTATGCGTAAAATAATTCCGTACACTCAGGAACTGGACAAAGTCCTTTTTTTACCAGTTATGGGCACCATCCTCGAACCTCAGATTTGGACTCACCCCAGCATTTAGAGATGCCCGCAGTGGACCATCTCCACGCTGTTATTACACAAGCCTTTAAAGAAGCAACCATCCATTTGCAAAAGGCTAAGGAAAAATACAAAAGGGACGCGGATCAGCACAGAAGTGAAGCTCCTCAATACCAAATAGGGGACCAAGTATGGTTAGCCACTAAGCACTTACCACTCAAGGGGACTCGGACCTTTAACCCCAGGTATTTGGGACCTTTTTCTGTCAAGGCAATTATTAACCCAGTGGACGTCAAGTTGGACCTACCTGCTCATATGCAAATCCATCCCGTCTTCCACGTGTCTCTTTTGAAGCCAGTGCAACCAGGAACTAGGCTAACCACTCCACCTGAACCTATCCTCATAGACGGGGAGCCCGAGTTCGAAGTATTTTGGACTCAAAAAGAGTGAGATCAAAACTCTTTTACCTAATTGACTGGAAAGGTTATGGTCCGCAGGAAAGGTCTTGGGAACCTAGTGACCACGTGCATGCACCTCGTTTAGTGAAGAGGTTCCATCGGGAATTTCCAGACAAACCACGGCCAAGGGGGAGAACGACTTTAGGAGGGGCCTTGAGGGGGAGTGCTGTCATGATGCCTGCCCCCAAAAGACCAGACCAGGCCCAGCAGCCCCGGAAGCAGGCATCATGCCACTTGGAGCATGCTCAAAAGCCCCAGTTAGGGGCTGTTTGGTACAGTCCTGGCGCCTTTGGCGCCAGGCTCATAAAGATAAAGTCAGTCCTGGCGCCATGGGCGCCAGGCTCATTATTGATAACTTACCTGAAGCAGACCATGCTGCATACTCACCTGAGGCAGACCATGCTGCATGAAGACTCAAGCCAAATGAGGCTTAGGAGGGACTATTTTACTGAAGGGACTATTTTGTTACTTGGGCGGGGCTGTGGAAGAATACTTACCTGGATCTTCTTCCAAGGCTATTTAAACCACGCCAGGACAGCCACACGTGCTTCGCGTTATTCTGCTTGCTGCAGCGTAACGCTCACCGTGTTTTCAGCAGCTCCAGTCTTCAGCCACGCCCGCTTCAGTCCTGGGACTCCTGAAACAAGAAGACAAGAAGGATAAAGGTTAGAACAGGAGTTTTAACTTTAATCCTTACCTGAATCCTGATCCATTTCGCCATGGAACTGAAAGACAGAAGTCTTTGAAGCATCGCTTTGCATTCCTACGGCGCCGCGCTGAACTCACCTGCTTGGCGGTACTTCAGCATTCCATCACGCTCTCTCCATCTCGCGGCCGCCCTCCGACAAAGACAGCAAGGTGAGCAAGGGGACTCTCTAAGGCTATACAAGCTACCCCCAAGGACTTACCTGATTTACCACGGGAAGTACTCACCTCATCTCGGGTCGGCGCAGTCAACTCTGCTTCTTTGCCGTACCCTGGCCCCTAAGGGGAGAAAGTAAAGACAATACCAGTTACCCCCCACAAAACTTACCTGATTTACCACGGGGGTCTCACCTCATCTCGGGTCGGCACAGTCAACTCTGCTTCATCGCCGTACCCCGGCCCCTAAGGGGAAAACCACAATAGACTTACCTGAATCTTACCGAGTGCCATTTGGAAATCTTCGAGTGGATTAATCGGCAACTTGCAAGGAATCGGACAGAGTGAAGAGCAGACATTTGAACTCTTATGAACAATTGGACTTTAGAGTCAATACTGGAACTCACCAATTCCTCTACGCCAGTGAAGTAACTGGTCATCAACGCGCCCCTGCGGTCGACGCAGGATGGAGAGCTCATCCTTCCAAACCATCAGGTGAGACTAAGGAGGGGACATCAAGAGTGATCTGTGGGAAGACAACGGGAGTGGGGAAGGTGGGTTGACACTCAATTTCACGGGTGGTTAATTCCTCTTCTCCTTTGCAGAAGAATATTCTTGCGAGCCAGACAAACTAGGCTGAGCGGGCCAGTCCAGTCAGTCATCTCGGCGCTACACGTCACGCTGGTGGAAATAACAGCGGCCCAGTTCCGGTCGACGCCCCCGTGGGAATCAGGTGAGCGTAACACCCGATTCCTCCATACCTACTGGACGCATATACTCCCTGTCCCATTCTGAGGAGCAAGCTCTGAAATCATACATTCAGAAATCACTAAAACTAGGACACATACGTCCATCCAATTCACCTTCAGCCAGTCCAATATTCTTTGTCCCCAAGAAAGAAGGCGATCTCCGACCATGTGTGGATTATCGCTGCCTAAATGCTATCACTGTAAAGAACCGCTATCCAATACCCCTCATCACACCCTTGCTAGATCGACTAACACATGCTTCTGTGTATATGAAACTCGACCTCAGAGGAGCCTACAACTTGGTTCAAATCCGCAAGGGGGACTAATGGAAAAACGCATTTTGTACCCGCTATGGCTTATACGAGTATACGGTCATGCCATTCGGGCTTTGTAACGTGCTGGCCACTTTCCAATGTTTCATGAACGAGGTGTTCAACGATATACTGGATGTGTACATGGTCGTGTATCTAGATGACATCCTCATATTTTCCCAAAACATGGAGGAACATGTAACACATGTTCGCGAAGTACTCTCTCGACTACGGAAACACTCACTCTTTGCTAAACCTGAAAAATGTCAATTTCACGTCGACAATGTCGAATTCCTGGGTTTCCACATCACACTAGGGGATTTGGCAATGAATCGTTCAAAAGTCCAAGCAGTGTTAGACTGGACAACTCCAGTCAATCTCAAAGCCCTACAGACATTCTTAGGTTTTGCACATTTTTACAGACGGTTCATCTATGGATTCTCGTCTATCGTAGCCCCTCTCACAGCTTTGACCAGTACTCTTGTCCCGTACCTATTGTTAGACGAGCACCAGAAAGCCCTTGAATCCTTAAAAACCGCCTTTACCACTGCTCCGGTCCTCCAACATCCCGACCCAGAATTACCCTTTGTAGTGGAAGCAGATGCTTCCTCTTTTGCTTTAGGGGCTGTCCTATCTCAAGTATGCTCTTCTTCTGGTTGTTTACATCCTGTGGCATTCCACTCCCGTAAATTCACCCCCACAGAAATCCATTACACAGTCACAGAAAAGGAGTTACTGGCCATAAAGGATGTGTTCCAGGTTTGGCGGCACCACCTCCTGGGTGCTAAACATCAGACAATCGTGTTTACGGATCACCGCAACCTTCAAGATCTGGCCTCTCTCAAGTGTGTCAATAGCCGCCAGGTCCGTTGGCATCTGTTTTTTGCAGCCTATGATTTCCAGATCAAACATCGACCTGGGTTAGCACATGGGAAAGCCGATGCATTGTCCCTATCCCCTGGGGGTGTTTCCCTACCAATGTTTCCCGAAACTTTACTGGAACTGAAAAACGTCATTTGCCTTTGCACTCCACCTCTATCCATGTTGACTTCTATCCGTACCTGCGTGGCCCAACATCCTGATCATTTGTCTGAATGGGACATGTGTATCACGACGGTCTACCCTTTGTACAGAACAGACTAGTTTTACCCACCACTGACACCCGTAACCTTGCATTAGAATGGTCCCATGATACCGCCATCAATGGACATCCTGGTCAGAGACGGACACTGGCTCTGTTGAAGCGCTGGTGCTGGTGGCCATCTATGAAGCGGGACATCGACTGTTATGTGAACACTTGTTCACTGTGTGCCCAATGCAAAAACCGTAGGGGACGGCCTGTAGGCCTGCCGCAACCCCTACCCATACCCCAAGACCATGACACACTCTTACCATGGACTTTGTGTCTGACCTACCCCGAGTACAAAGATTTGACACAATATGTGTAGTGGTAGACTCATTCACACAAATGGCACGTTTCATTCCATGCGCAGGTATTCCTTCCGCCTCTGTATTAGCTGGGTTGTTTTTCAAGTCCATTTTTTGTTTGTTTGGGTTACCCACCATATTAGTTTCTGATAGTGGATCCTAGTTCACGTCTCGTTTCTGGCGGGCTTTGACTAAACTGCTTGGTGTAGACGCATGTTACTCTTCAGCCTACTAACCAGAAACAGATGGACAAACTGAGCGAGTGAACCAGACTATGGAGCAATACCTGCGTTGTTTAACGTTGCAACATCAGCAGTCCTGGTTCCGCGTATTACACCTCGCTGAATTCGCCTACAATAACGCCTTGCACTCCTCCACAGGTTTTTCTCCATTTTATGCCCTTTATGGTCAGCACCCATGCACCTTGCCTTTCCCTGATCTCTCCCTTTCTGGCAATCCTGCTGCTGCTGCCTGTGTCCGTGATCTATTCACTGTCCATTCCCAGACCCTTGTTCATCTCCAAGAAGCCCAGGCGTCCTTGAAGTCTGTGGCTGACAAAAAGCATTTGGCAGCCCCCGATTATTCTCTGGGGATAGGGTGTGGTTGTCCTCTCGTCACCTCCATTTGCCGGGTTGTCGCAAGCTAATGCCCCGGTTAATTGGTCCTTTTTTGGTGTCTAAGGTGATCAATTCTGTGTCTTATCGGCCTTCAAATCCTGCTGCCTGGCGTAGCCATCCTGTCTTTCACACCTCCCTGCTCAAAACCTGCCCTTGGACACCCCTGATGTGTACGAGGTCTCTGGTATCTTGGGTTCCCACATTTTTAGGGGTAGGTTGCAGTATCTGGTGGATTGGTTGGGGTATGGTCCAGAGGAGCGTTCCTGGGTCCCTGCTGGGGACGTACATGCTCTTCGCCTCGTTTCCCGTTTTCACCTTGAGCATCCGTCCTGCCCACAGGGCCGTGGGCCTTTGTGGGAGCTCTGTCATGCATCATGTCCACACACCCGCTAGTCTCCCCGCAGCACGCCCCACAGCACGTCCAATCCCAACATCCGGTACACATGTAGGACGGGGGCCGCGTGAGCAGCTTGGAGTCCATACCTTACATCACAGCAGAAGTCACATACTGTCCCGGTTGTATCCATTTCTGCATTGACAACTGCCGTGGCGCATTGTGTCAGGCAGAGTCAGGCGGTCACGTTCACTTCGGGATCACGTGAAAAGGAGATACCGATCACGTGATTCTGTTTTGGGTCATGTGACTAGGAATCAAACGGTATAAAAGCAGAGTTCCCGCGACCACACATCGCTTCACAGCTGTTCTTCACGACTCTGTTTGGCGTTTGCTCTTCAATCTTGATTCTTGGATAACTCGAACTCGGACCTCGAACTACGGACTTCTTTTGGTTTTCCCTTCGGATTTGGCGCTTTTTATTGTGGATATCTGGCTGTTTTTGACCTCAGGACTTTCATACCGGACTTCTTTTGGTTCTTCCCTGGATTGATTTTCACTTCTCACAAACTTACGTATATCCACATCTTGCACGTCAACAACTGCAGGTGGGCTCAGCAACTGGTGACTTCTCTGACCACCATCCCAAGTCACCATTACCATCATCTGTAGGTGCTGCTCATGTGCCCCCAGGTAGCTGTATCTCAGGCCCCTGTGTGGTTAGCAGCGACCTTACTACTACACTTCGGTAAGCTTCTTCCTGGACAGTACTCGTCCGTTCTGTGTACTGCAACTGTGATTGTTTGTACTAATAATTACTTGCCTTACAGCGGCTTTGGGGTTTCCAGTGCTACGTGGTTCCGGCGTTCCAGCATCTACCACCTGTGGCCTCAAGGATCGCATAGAGTGTCATATTATCTCTCCCTGTGTGGAACTTGGGGACGGAGGCCCCTCTAATCTTCACGACAATCAAGTCTCGACAAATGGTCAGCGAACAAATGGGCGTAAGGATGAGAGAGACAGGTAGGGAACAATGCACTTGACGCGGCTCAGGGGATCCTGTTTGAGTGGAAGGAGAGGAGGGGCCGGGTCAGGAATGCAGAGGAGCAGCTCTGAGAAGGGTGCTCTAGGTCAGGGAGACAGGGACAGGATGCATGGGGTAAGTAGCGAGGGAGCTCACGTGGCCTAAGTTGCAAGGGATCACACGTGGCTTAAGCTGTGAGAGAGCACACGTGGCCTAAGTTGCGAGGGAGCGCACGCAGCCTCAGTTGCAGGGGAGTACACACATCCTAAGTGGCGAGGAAGCCCACGTGGGCTAAGATGTGAGGGAGCGCACGCGGCCTAAAATGCGAGGGAGCGGAAGTTGGAAGGGGTGAAGGGTGGGGCAGGGGAAGCGAGGACCGGTTGCAGGGGGAACAAACACATGTGCAAGAGGCAGAAGGGGCACAATGTTAGGGGGGTTGTATGGAGTGTAGCAATGCTAACTCTCACTGCACCTTCTTTCCTTCTGGCCACAGAGAGAAGGGTGAAGTTGTCTGCACTCACAATCTGCACCGCTACCCCATCACCACAAAACACCTGCGTAACTCAACACCGCGTCCTTGTCCTGCGAGGGCTTTGCCACAGAGGGTCCGAACCTTGGTCCTTAAAGGATTGGAAGCACGGACATAGTGTCGCGTGCTACATGAAATCCGGCAGGGCCTCCTGTGCACCTGTGTCGCTCAACACCGTGGCCTTGTCCTGCGAGGGTTTTGCTGCAGAAGGTCAGAACCTCGGTTCTTAAAGGATTGGAAGCATGTGTGATGCTGGAAATGCATCAGAGGGACAGGGCCTCCGTATCCTTGTCCTTTACTGCCTTTTTATCATGTGTTCTGTCATGTTTTCCACACAGGAGTTCATGTGGGACTCCTGGCGGTGCAGCTCTCTCTCTTGTGGATGGGTGGGAGTACAACCCTGTGCCCCTAGTGTATGTTTTTGGGCACCTGTGGGTGGCCCGCAGAGCTGGTGGTAGCTCCATGCTGAATTTGACAGGTGCGCTGAGTATCTTCCATTTTGGGATACCCAGGCCCTGACATTGGAATCAGTTGATTCCTGATGGAAAACAAGATGGCCCTTGTGGCCTCTTGCTATCTATTGCCTGTTACCTTGTTTTCCCAAAGTCCTGGGAAGCCCTGACTATGTCCCTTCCCCCTGACTGGCTGTTGGGTGGAAGTTCCATATATGGTGTTGTTGTGAAGACCAGTCCAGACTGACTGGAGCCTTCCCAGTGACTGTATGTTGTGGGTACGCCCAGTGGGTGGGACCTGGGTGAATGGAGTGTGTTACCAATATGCACTTCTTGTTGTGGCTGTCTGGTTTCTGGTATGAGAGACAAAGACTGAGACAGCCTTGCCCGAAACTGGCCTGAATGCAGTTTGTAGTGTTGAATGGCTGGGTCTTGTCCCAATCCACATTCCTTGTTGTGAGTGTCTGAGAGGGAGGAGGATGGCCTGAATGCACTGTGTGCCTGATTGACTGACTGACTGCATAAATGCCCTTCTGTATGATTGGCTGCTGAGAGTGACCCAGCAGTGTGGATGAGAGACAAGATAGTATATCTGGGGACCTCTCACCACTGGAAATTGTTCAGGAGCTGTATCTACACTTGAAGAGTAACTGGAACTGCTGATCCTCGCCGCCCAGCTGGAAGAAGACTTGCTGTTACATTTGCTTCAATCTGATCTGAAAGCTGCCGAATTCGTCGAAGACTGATCCGAGAGAGGACCTGGTAAGGCGCCCTCTTCCCGTACTCCGAGGGACCTTCAAGCACCGCTAACCTTCGCCGAAGCTCCCTGGAAGTCAGACGCTCGAAAGGCTGCCAACCCGAGACGGGACCGCTGAGGAGAACGAAGCAAAGCACCCGGACTTCACCGCTGTCGAATTCTATTGCCATCGACCAGGGTTCGCAGGTTTGTGTAACCGCTGGAGGCCTGTCGAAGTTGTGTTGCCCAGCCGTGGGGACCACTTGACGCCGTGCCGCCGATGACCGTAGCCGCCCGCTCCTTTGCCTAAGAACATTTGAATCCAAGGACTCCCTTGTCCGCAACGTCGACCGCTTTGTCCCGCCGGAGAAAGTCAAGGACGACCAACGTGCCGAGGAGAATCCGCCGGTGGGTTTCCCGACCACCTGAAGGCCACAAAGACTTCGACGACTCGACGCCCTCGCTGGGCCACAGTTCTTCTGAAACTCTTTGCGGTCCTGACCAATCCATCGCAGAGGTGCCCCGCACACCTCATCCTCGCAGGACGTCGCTGAAGAGCACTGCCTGGATCGACATCGGGGTCTCAGCACCCTTGAACTTCTCATCGCCGCCATCGACGCCAAGTTCACCATCTTCGACGCCTCTCAACGATCCGTTGCTCCTGCTTTAAAGGGAGTTACTCAAGAACGATCCTTCAACGCGTCTTCGAAGAACTCTACTCCACCAGGTACACTGGGGGGTAAAACATTAATAGGAGGAATTAAGACTAGTGAACAATATATGGACTGGGCTTGTGATATATATCTTTATTTTACAGGTTGCCCAGGTGGGGGGATCTCCACACAGAACTGTGCCTAGTGGTAGGGGCCAGTACTCTGCCTATTGTTTCGACCATCTTGCGTTCTTTCCTATCTCTATTGCTGGTGTTCTTGTTATTGATCTGTATGACATTTTAACCGTACAGTTGATGCACTTTAATGAGATTTGATAACATTGGTGGTACCACTTTAGAATTGTATATATTTATCATTGTTGATTTCCGAGTACAAAGTGTGTTATTGTGATCGTGTACATACTTTTGAATATTAATTATATAAAGACTGTGTTTTCAGTAATACAGTGTGTGGTCATTCCTTTGTGGGGTTTGGGGACTACACTGTACTTAAGAACCAGCCTGCATCACTTCCTGAGAAGCTAGGCCTTGATTGCTTGACTATGTTACCAATAATAGAGAATCTTGGCTGGGGTCCTCTGTGCCTCTCCTCTACCATATAGAGAGCGGAAGTACAGACACCCCCCTCCAGTCTTTACACCTTAAAGGATCGGAAGCACAGACATAGTGTTGCGTGCTACATGAAATCCGGCAGCACCTCCTGCACACCTGTGTCGCTCAACACTGTGGCCTTGTCCTGCGAGGGTTTTGCCGCAGAAGGTCAGAAACTCGTTCTTAAAGGATTGGAAGCATGGACATAGTGTTGCGTGCTACATGTAATCGGGCAGCGTCGCCTGCGCACCTTCGTCGCTCAGCACTGCAGCCTTGTCCTGCGAGAGCTTTGAGGCAGAGAGTCCGAACCACTGTTCTTAATGGCTCGGAAGCATGGACATAGCGTTGCATGCTCCGTGTAATCAGGCAGCGTCTCCTGTGCACCTGCATCTCTCAACACCGTGGTCTTGTCCACAATGGGCCTGCAATATGTTTAAGTCTTTAAATAAAAGTATAACTACTTCTTTGCCAGGTAGCCAGGTGGAGGCCCATCCCACAGTGCAGCATCTCAGTGTATGCAGACAAATAGATCAATCTTTTCCTGCTTGTTACCACTCTCATTTTGTCAGCCATCAGCTTAGCTAGGAGCTGATTGAGATTTACAAGGTGCTAATGGCTAGGGTGTGGATACCAGCCCTTCACCAAAGATGAACTGTAACTGGTGTGCTGCAAAGCGCGCACTTGCACAGAAGTAAGCATGTCAATGTTTTTTGTTTTTTAAAATGATTGCCAATATTGAGTGGCGAGAATGCAAACTATGTCTGTTTATTCTAATTTTTACAGCACCTCCTACAACAGTTTGACACGCATGTAATTGCCAGGGGAAATATTCTCAAAGACAGCCTTCACACACCAAAACATATTTATTGAGCATTGGGTCAACATAATTTCCATTACTATGACTTTCCTATTACATCTGGGAATGAAGCCTATTTGTCACTTTCTTTTGTTTTCTCTTGGGGACACAGGTTGCAAATCAAATTTGCCATGGCTTAGAAGTGGCCCAGTATCTGACCGAGATAGCATTTTCCCGGCCTTTGTGTGGTACAAGCAGCTATACGAACAGTTAGAAGACAAAGACATAATTTACCTCATACATTATGCTGTGCGAAAACTATACTCAGTTGCTTTCAGAATTGTTGCCATCTCGGGCTATGCATCCTTGCTTTCTGAAACCATACACTTATTTACGGACCAGGTGGATGGGGGGCCCCCTCACTGTGTGCCTTGCAGAATCAACGGTTTAGGGGGTTTGCCACACCAGAAATACTTTCCACTAAAGTGAGGACCTGCCAATGCCCTCCTCAGGCACCCTCCCCCCAATGTGATGACTTAATTTCTTCCTCGGACAAGCATTTCTTTTTAACTCCATGAGATAAAAGCTAAATTCACATCTGCTCCCATATTAAGACACCCGCGCCCCGAGCTTCCCTATATAGTGGAAACAGATGCATCCAGTTCAGCCATGGGAGCAGTCCTTTCCCAAAAGGATCCCGAAACTAACCAGCTTCACCCAGTGGCATTTTGGTCAAGAAAATTTTCAGCCCCCGAATTAAACTATGCCATAACCGACAAGGAGCTGCTGGCCATCAAGTCCGCCTTCAAGGCTTGGCGGCACTATCTACTGGGTGCCAGACATACCATCACGGTCATCACCGATCACCGCAATTTACAATACCTAAAGACAGCCAAAGCCCAATCTTCGCGCCAACTCCGTTGGGCATTGTTCTTCGCCGAGTTTGATTTTGTAATAACCTATTGACCAGGTTGTAAGAATGGTAAAGCAGACGCCTTGTCCCAGATTGGAATGGGAGAAGCAGAAATAACTTTAGAACCCGTACCCATAAATCCTTAACAGAGAATCCTTGGCCTGACATCCATACTGACACTGGAGGACATTCAAAACAAGATCCACCAACTCTTTGATTCCGTTGCCCTACAGCACTGGGCAAAGAAAGGTCCAGAGTACTCTGTCATCAATGATTTACCTTATTACCAAGGCCGGCTATTTTTACCGCAAAAGGAACTACAGGAACTTGTTATTTCCCATTACCATGACACCTTACTAGAAGGGCATCCGGGTATTGCAAAAACCGAAGCTAAAATTAGGAAGCAATTTTGGTGGCCCACCTGGCGAAAGGATGTCAAGTCATTTGTCATGTCTTGTGGCATTTGCGCACAAAATAAAGGGCAAAAGAAAAAACCTGCTGGATTATTGCAACCATTAGACATACCACCTACCCCTTGGCATACCTTGTCATTAGACGTCATCACAAAAGACTACGATTTACCCCCGTACCAAGGTTACAATACCATTCTAGTTATTGTAGATCTTTTTTCTAAAATGGCCCACTTCATTCCTTTAAAAGGGATACCTTCAGCTTCAATCCTGGCCAAGGAATTCCTTGAAAATGGTGTCCGCCTGCATGGCTTTCCTTCAGTGTTAATTTCAGATCGGGGCAGTCAATTCATTTCACATTTTTGGAGGAAATGCTGCCAACTGTCACAAATTGATGTTAGGCTTTCGACCAGTCACCACCCTCAGACCGACGGTCAAACGGAAAGGACCAACCAGAATCTTGAACAGTACCTCTGTTGTATGCTACATCAGTATGAGGGGAATTGGAAAGACATCCTGTGGATCGCAGAGTATGCGTAAAATAATTCCGTACACTCAGGAACTGGACAAAGTCCTTTTTTTACCAGTTATGGGCACCATCCTCGAACCTTAGATTTGGACTCACCCCAGCATTTAGAGATGCCCGCAGTGGACCATCTCCACGCTGTTATTACACAAGCCTTTAAAGAAGCAACCATCCATTTGCAAAAGGCTAAGGAAAAATACAAAAGGGATGCGGATCAGCACAGAAGTGAAGCTCCTCAATACCAAATAGGGGACCAAGTATGGTTAGCCACTAAGCACTTACCACTCAAGGGGACTCGGACCTTTAACCCCAGGTATTTGGGACCTTTTTCTGTCAAGGCAATTATTAACCCAGTGGACGTCAAGTTGGACCTACCTGCTCATATGCAAATCCATCCCGTCTTCCACGTGTCTCTTTTGAAGCCAGTGCAACCAGGAACTAGGCTAACCACTCCACCTAAACCTATCCTCATAGACGGGGAGCCCGAGTTCGAAGTCAAGAATATTTTGGACTCAAAAAGAGTGAGATCAAAACTCTTTTACCTAATTGACTGGAAAGGTTATGGTCCGCAGGAAAGGTCTTGGGAACCTAGTGACCACGTGCATGCACCTCGTTTAGTGAAGAGGTTCCATCGGGAATTTCCAGACAAACCACGGCCAAGGGGGAGAACGACTTTAGGAGGGGCCTTGAGGGGGAGTGCTGTCATGATGCCTGCCCCCAAAAGACCAGACCAGGCCCAGCAGCCCCGGAAGCAGGCATCATGCCACTTGGAGCATGCTCAAAAGCCCCAGTTAGGGGCTGTTTGGTACAGTCCTGGCGCCTTTGGCGCCAGGCTCATAAAGATAAAGTCAGTCCTGGCGCCATGGGCGCCAGGCTCATTATTGATAACTTACCTGAAGCAGACCATGCTGCATACTCACCTGAGGCAGACCATGCTGCATGAAGACTCAAGCCAAATGAGGCTTAGGAGGGACTATTTTACTGAAGGGACTATTTTGTTACTTGGGCGGGGCTGTGGAAGAATACTTACCTGGATCTTCTTCCAAGGCTATTTAAACCACGCCAGGACAGCCACACGTGCTTCGCGTTATTCTGCTTGCTGCAGCGTAACGCTCACCGTGTTTTCAGCAGCTGCAGTCTTCAGCCACGCCCGCTTCAGTCCTGGGACTCCTGAAACAAGAAGACAAGAAGGATAAAGGTTAGAACAGGAGTTTTAACTTTAATCCTTACCTGAATCCTGATCCATTTCGCCATGGAACTGAAAGACAGAAGTCTTTGAAGCATCGCTTTGCATTCCTACGGCGCCGCGCTGAACTCACCTGCTTGGCGGTACTTCAGCATTCCATCACGCTCTCTCCATCTCGCGGCCGCCCTCCGACAAAGACAGCAAGGTGAGCAAAGGGACTCTCTAAGGCTATACAAGCTACCCCCAAGGACTTACCTGATTTACCACGGGAAGTACTCACCTCATCTCGGGTCGGCGCAGTCAACTCTGCTTCTTCGCCGTACCCCGGCCCCTAAAGGGAGAAAGTAAAGACAATACCAGTTACCCCCCACAAAACTTACCTTACCTGATTTACCACGGGGGTCTCACCTCATCTCGGGTCGGCACAGTCAACTCTGCTTCATCGCCGTACCCCGGCCCCTAAGGGGAAAACCACAATAGACTTACCTGAATCTTACCGAGTGCCATTTGGAAATCTTCGAGTGGATTAATCGGCAACTTGCAAGGAATCGGACAGAGTGAAGAGCAGACATTTGAACTCTTATGAACAATTGGACTTTAGAGTCAATACTGGAACTCACCAATTCCTCTACGCCAGTGAAGTAACTGGTCATCAACGCGCCCCTGCGGTCGACGCAGGATGGAGAGCTCATCCTTCCAAACCATCAGGTGAGACTAAGGAGGGGACATCAAGAGTGATCTGTGGGAAGACAACGGGAGTGGGGAAGGTGGGTTGACACTCAATTTCACGGGTGGTTAATTCCTCTTCTCCTTTGCAGAAGAATATTCTTGCGAGCCAGACAAACTAGGCTGAGCGGGCCAGTCCAGTCAGTCATCTCGGCGCTACACGTCACGCTGGTGGAAATAACAGTGGCCCAGTTCCGGTCGACGCCCCCGTGGGAATCAGGTGAGCGTAACACCCGATTCCTCCATACCTACTGGACGCATATACTCCCTGTCCCATTCTGAGGAGCAAGCTCTGAAATCATACATTCAGAAATCACTAAAACTAGGACACATACGTCCATCCAATTCACCTTCAGCCAGTCCAATATTCTTTGTCCCCAAGAAAGAAGGCGATCTCCGACCATGTGTGGATTATCGCTGCCTAAATGCTATCACTGTAAAGAACCGCTATCCAATACCCCTCATCACACCCTTGCTAGATCGACTAACACATGCTTCTGTGTATATGAAACTCAACCTCAGAGGAGCCTACAACTTGGTTCAAATCCGCAAGGGGTACGAATGGAAAACCGCATTTTGTACTCGCTATGACTTATACGAGTATACGGTCATGCCATTCGGCTTTGCAACGCGCTGGCCACTTTCCAATGTTTCATGAACGAGGTGTTCAACGATATACTGGATGTGTACATGGTCGTGTATCTAGATGACATCCTCATATTTTCCCAAAACATGGAGGAACATGTAACACATGTTCGCGAAGTACTCTCTCGAATACGGAAACACTCACTCTTTGCTGAACCTGAAAAATGTCAATTTCACGTCGACAATGTCGAATTCCTGGGTTTCCACATCACACTAGGGGATTTGGCAATGAATCGTTCAAAAGTCCAAGCAGTGTTAGACTGGACAACTCCAGTCAATCTCAAAGCCCTACAGACATTCTTAGGTTTTGCACATTTTTACAGACGGTTCATCTATGGATTCTCGTCTATCGTAGCCCCTCTCACAGCTTTGACCAGTACTCTTGTCCCGTACCTATTGTTAGACGAGCACCAGAAAGCCTTTGAATCCTTAAAAACCGCCTTTACCACTGCTCCGGTCCTCCAACATCCCGACCCAGAATTACCTTTTGTAGTGGAAGCAGATGCTTCCTCTTTTGCTTTAGGGGCTGTCCTATCTCAAGTATGCTCTTCTTCTGGTCGTTTACATCCTGTGGCATTCCACTCCCGTAAATTCACCCCCACAGAAATCCATTACACAGTCACAGAAAAGGAGTTACTGGCCATAAAGGATGTGTTCCAGGTTTGGCGGCACCACCTCCTGGGTGCTAAACATCAGACAATCGTGTTTACGGATCACCGCAACCTTCAAGATCTGGCCTCTCTCAAGTGTGTCAATAGCCGCCAGGTCCGTTGGCATCTGTTTTTTGCAGCCTATGATTTCCAGATCAAACATCGACCTGGGTTAGCACATGGGAAAGCCGATGCATTGTCCCTATCCCCTGGGGGTGTTTCCCTACCAATGTTTCCCGAAACTTTACTGGAACTGAAAAACGTCATTTGCCTTTGCACTCCACCTCTATCCATGTTGACTTCTATCCGTACCTGCGTGGCCCAACATCCTGATCATTTGTCTGAATGGGACATGTGTATCACGACGGTCTACCCTTTGTACAGAACAGACTAGTTTTACCCACCACTCACACCCGTAACCTTGCATTAGAATGGTCCCATGATACCGCCATCAATGGACATCCCGGTCAGAGACGAACATTGGCTCTGTTGAAGCGCTGGTGCTGGTGGCCATCTATGAAGCGGGACATCGACTGTTATGTGAACACTTGTTCACTGTGTGCCCAATGCAAAAACCGTAGGGGACGGCCTGTAGGCCTGCCGCAACCCCTACCCATACCCCAAGACCATGGCACACTCTTACCATGGACTTTGTGTCTGACCTACCCCGAGTACAAGGATTTGACACAATATGTGTAGTGGTAGACTCATTCACAAAAATGGCACGTTTCATTCCATGCGCAGGTATTCCTTCCGCCCCTGTATTAGCTGGGTTGTTTTTCAAGTCCATTTTTTGTTTGTTTGGGTTACCCACCATATTAGTTTCTGATAGTGGATCCTAGTTCACGTCTCGTTTCTGGCGGGCTTTGACTAAACTGCTTGGTGTAGACGCATGTTACTCTTCAGCCTACTAACCAGAAACAGATGGACAAACTGAGCGAGTGAACCAGACTATGGAGCAATACCTGCGTTGTTTAACGTTGCAACATCAGCAGTCCTGGTTCCGCGTATTACACCTCGCTGAATTCGCCTACAATAACGCCTTGCACTCCTCCACAGGTTTTTCTCCATTTTATGCCCTTTATGGTCAGCACCCATGCACCTTGCCTTTCCCTGATCTCTCCCTTTCTGGCAATCCTGCTGCTGCTGCCTGTGTCCGTGATCTATTCACTGTCCATTCCCAGACCCTTGTTCATCTCCAAGAAGCCCAGGCGTCCTTGAAGTCCGTGGCTGACAAAAAGCGTTTGGCAGCCCCCGATTATTCTCTGGGGATAGGGTGTGGCTGTCCTCTCGTCACCTCCATTTGCCGGGTTGTCGCAAGCTAATGCCCCGGTTAATTGGTCCTTTTGTGGTGTCTAAGGTGATCAATTCTGTGTCTTATCGGCCTTCAAATCCTGCTGCCTGGCGTAGCCATCCTGTCTTTCACACCTCCCTGCTCAAAACCTGCCCTTGGACACCCCTGATGTGTACGAGGTCTCTGGTATCTTGGGTTCCCACATTTTTAGGGGTAGGTTGCAGTATCTGGTGGATTGGTTGGGGTATGGTCCAGAGGAGCGTTCCTGGGTCCCTGCTGGGGACGTACATGCTCCTCGCCTCGTTTCCCATTTTCACCTTGAGCATCCGTCCTGCCCACAGGGCCGTGGGCCTTTGGGGGAGCTCTGTCATGCATCATGTCCACACACCCGCTAGTCTCCCCGCAGCACGCCCCACAGCACGTCCAATCCCAACATCCGGTACACATGTAGGACGGGGGCCACGTGAGCAGCTTGGAGTCCATACCTTACATCACAGCAGAAGTCACATACTGTCCCGGTTGTATCCATTTCTGCATTGACAACTGCCGTGGCGCATTGTGTCAGGCAGAGTCAGGCGGTCACGTTCACTTCGGGATCACGTGACAAGGAGATACCGATCACGTGATTCTGTTTTGGGTCATGTGACTAGGAATCAAACGGTATAAAAGCAGAGTTCCCGCAACCACACATCGCTTCACAGCTGTTCTTCACGACTCTGTTTGGCGTTTGCTCTTCAATCTTGATTCTTGCATAACTCGAACTCGGACCTCGAACTACGGACTTCTTTTGGTTTTCCCTTCGGATTTGGCGCTTTTTATTGTGGATATCTGGCTGTTTTTGACCTCAGGACTTTCATACCGGACTTCTTTTGGTTCTTCCCTGGATTGATTTTCACTTCTCACAAACTTACGTATATCCACATCTTGCACGTCAACAACTGCAGGTGGGCTCAGCAACTGGTGACTTCTCTGACCACCATCCCAAGTCACCATTACCATCATCTGTAGGTGCTGCTCATGTGCCCCCAGGTAGCTGTATCTCAGGCCCCTGTGTGGTTAGCAGCGACCTTACTACTACACTTCGGTAAGCTTCTTCCTGGACAGTACTAGTCCGTTCTGTGTACTGCAACTGTGATTGTTTGTACTAATAATTACTTGCCTTACAGTGGCTTTGGGGTTTCCAGTGCTACGTGGTTCCGGCGTTTCAGCATCTACCACCTGTGGCCTCAAGGATCGCATAGAGAGTCATATTATCTCTCCCTGTGTGGAACTTGGGGACGGAGGCCCCTCTAATCTTCACGACAATCAAGTCTCGACAAATGGTCAGCGAACAAAGGGGCGTAAGGATGAGAGAGACAGGTAGGGAACAATGCACTTGACGCGTCTCAGGGGATCCTGTTTGAGTGGAAGGAGAGGAGGGGCCGGGTCAGGAATGCAGAGGAGCAGCTCTGAGAAGGGTGCTCTAGGTCAGGGAGACAGGGACAGGATGCATGGGGTAAGTAGCGAGGGAGCTCACGTGGCCTAAGTTGCAAGGGATCACACGTGGCTTAAGCTGTGAGAGAGCACACGTGGCCTAAGTTGCGAGGGAGCGCACGCAGCCTCAGTTGCAGGGGAGTACACACATCCTAAGTGGCGAGGAAGCCCACGTGGGCTAAGATGTGAGGGAGCGCACGCGGCTTAAAATGCGACGGAGCGGATGTTGGAAGGGGTTAAGGGAGGGGCAGGGGAAGCGAGGACCGGTTGCAGGGGGAACAAACACATGTGCAAGAGGCAGAAGGGGCACAATGTTAGGGGGGTTGTATGGAGTGTAGCAATGCTAACTCTCACTGCACCTTCTTTCCTTCTGGCCACAGAGAGAAGGGTGAAGTTGTCTGCACTCACAATCTGCACCGCTACCCCATCACCACAAAACACCTGCGTAACTCAACACTGCGTCCTTGTCCTGCGAGGGCTTTGCCACAGAGGGTCCGAACCTTGGTCCTTAAAGGATTGGAAGCACGGACATAGTGTTGCGTGCTACATGAAATCCGGCAGGGCCTCCTGTGCACCTGTGTCGCTCAACACCGTGGCCTTGTCCAGCGAGGGTTTTGCTGCAGAAGGTCAGAACCTCGGTTCTTAAAGGATTGGAAGCATGTGTGATGCTAGAAATGCATCGGAGGGACAGGGCCTCCGTATCCTTGTCCTTTACTGCCTTTTTATCATGTGTTCTGTCATGTTTTCCACACAGGAGTTCATGTGGGACTCCTGGCGGTGCAGCTCTCTCTCTTGTGGATGGGTGGGAGTACAACCCTGTGCCCCTAGTGTATGTTTTTGGGCACCTGTGGGTGGCCCGCAGAGCAGGGTATGGGCTGGTGGTAGCTCCATGCTGAATTTGACAGGTGCGCTGAGTATCTTCCATTTTGGGATACCCAGGCCCTGACATTGGAATCAGTTGATTCCTGATGGAAAACAGGATGGCCCTTGTGGCCTCTTGCTATCTATTGCCTGTTACCTTGTTTTCCCAAAGTCCTGGGAAGCCCTGACTCTGTCCCTTCCCCCTGACTGGCTGTTGGGTGGAAGTTCCATATATGGTGTTGTTGTGAAGACCAGTCCAGACTGACTGGAGCCTTCCCAGTGACTGTATGTTGTGGGTACGCCCAGTGGGTGGGACCTGGGTGAATGGAGTGTGTTACCAATATGCACTTCTTGTTGTGGCTGTCTGGTTTCTGGTATGAGAGACAAAGACTGAGACAGCCTTGCCCGAAACTGGTCTGAATGCAGTGTGTAGTGTTGAATGGCTGGGTCTTGTCCCAATCCACATTCCTTGTTGTGAGTGTCTGAGAGGGAGGAGGATGGCCTGAATGCACTGTGTGCCTGATTGACTGACTGACTGCATAAATGCCCTTCTGTATGATTGGCTGCTGAGAGTGACCCAGCAGTGTGGATGAGAGACAAGATAGTATATCTGGGGACCTCTCACCACTGGAAATTGTTCAGAAGCTGTGTCTACACTTGAAGAGTAACTGGAACTGCTGATCCTCGACGCCCAGCTGGAAGAAGACTTGCTGTTACATTTGCTTCAATCTGATCTGAAAGCTGCCGAATTCGTCGAAGACTGATCCGAGAGAGGACCTGGTAAGGCGCCCTCTTCCCGTACTCCGAGTTACCTTCAAGCACCGCTAACCTTCGCCGAAGCTCCCTGGAAGTCAGACGCTCGAAAGGCTGCCGACCCGAGACGGGACCGCTGAGGAGAACGAAGCAAAGCACCCGGACTTCGCCGATGTCGAATTCTATTGCCATCGACCAGGGTTCACAGGTTTGTGTAACCGCTGGAGGCCCGTCGAAGTTGTGTTGCCCAGCCGTGGGGACCACTTGACGCCGTGCCGCCGATGACCGTAGCCGCCCGCTCCTTTGCCTAAGAACATTTGAATCCAAGGACTCCCTTGTCCGCAACGTCGACCGCTTTGTCCTGCCGGAGAAAGTCAAGGACGACCAACGTGCTGAGGAGAATCCGCCGGTGGGTTTCCCGACCACCTGAAGGCCACAAAGACTTCGACGACTCGACGCCCTCGCTGGGCCACAGTTCTTCTGAAACTCTTTGCGGTCCTGACCAATCCATCGCAGAGGTGCCCCGCACACCTCATCCTCGCAGGACGTCGCTGAAGAGCACTGCCTGGATCGACATCGGGGTCTCAGCACCCTTGAACTTCTCATCGCCGCCGTCGACGCCAAGTTCACCATCTTCGACGCCTCTCAACGATCCGTGGCTCCTGCTTTAAAGGGAGTTACTCAAGAACAATCCTTCAACGCGTCTTCGAAGAACTCTACTCCACCAGGTACACTGGGGGGGTAAAACATTAATAGGAGGAATTAAGACTAGTGAACAATATATGGACTGGGCTTGTGCTATATATCTTTATTTTAAAGGTTGCCCAGGTGGGGGGATCTCCACACAGAACTGTGCCTAGTGGTAGGGGCCAGTACTCTGCCTATTGTTTCAACCATCTTGCGTTCTTTCCTATCTCTATTGCTGGTGTTCTTGTTATTGATCTGTATGACATTTTAACCGTACAGTTGATGCACTTTAATGAGATTTGATAACATTGGTGGTACCACTTTAGAATTGTATATATTTATCATTGTTGATTTCCGAGTACAAAGTGCGTTATTGTGATCGTGTACATACTTTTGAATATTAATTATATAAAGACTGTGTTTTCAGTAATACAGTGTGTGGTCATTCCTTTGTGGGGTTTGGGGACTACACTGTACTTAAGAACCAGCCTGCATCACCTCCTGAGAAGCTAGGCCTTGATTGCTTGACTATGTTACCAATAATAGAGAATCTTGGCTGGGGTCCTCTGTGCCTCTCCTCTACCATATAGAGAGCGGAAGTACAGACACCCCCCTCCAGTCTTTACACCTTAAAGGATCGGAAGCACAGACATAGTGTTGCGTGCTACATGAAATCCGGCAGCACCTCCTGCACACCTGTGTCGCTCAACACTGTGGCCTTGTCCTGCGAGAGTTTTGCCGCAGAAGGTCAGAAACTCGTTCTTAAAGGATTGGAAGCATGGACATAGTGTTGCGTGCTACATGTAATCGGGCAGCGTCGCCTGCGCACCTGCGTCGCTCAGCACCGCAGCCTTGTCCTGCAAGAGCTTTGAGGCAGAGAGTCCGAACCACTGTTCTTAATGGCTCGGAAGCATGGACATAGCGTTGCATGCTCCGTGTAATCAGGCAGCGTCTCCTGTGCACCTGCATCTCTCAACACCGTGGTCTTGTCCACGATGGGCCTGCAATATGTTTAAGTCTTTAAATAAAAGTATAACTACTTCTTTGCCAGGTAGCCAGGTGGAGGCCCATCCCACAGTGCAGCATCTCAGTGTATGCAGACAAATAGATCAATCTTTTCCTGCTTGTTACCACTCTCATTTTGTCAGCCATCAGCTTAGCTAGGAGCTGATTGAGATTTACAAGGTGCTAATGGCTAGGGTGTGGATACCAGCCCTTCACCAAAGATGAACTGTAACTGGTGTGCTGCAAAGCGCGCACTTGCACAGAAGTAAGCATGTCAATGTTTTTTGTTTTTTAAAATGATTGCCAATATTGAGTGGCGAGAATGCAAACTATGTCTGTTTATTCTAATTTTTACAGCACCTCCTACAACAGTTTGACACGCATGTAATTGCCAGGGGAAATATTCTCAAAGACAGCCTTCACACACCAAAACATATTTATTGAGCATTGGGTCAACATAATTTCCATTACTATGACTTTCCTATTACATCTGGGAATGAAGCCTATTTGTCACTTTCTTTTGTTTTCTCTTGGGGACACAGGTTGCAAATCAAATTTGCCATGGCTTAGAAGTGGCCCAGTATCTGACCGAGATAGCATTTTCCCGGCCTTTGTGTGGTACAAGCAGCTATACGAACAGTTAGAAGACAAAGACATAATTTACTTCATACATTATGCTGTGCGAAAACTATACTCAGTTGCTTTCAGAATTGTTGCCATCTCGGGCTATGCATCCTTGCTTTCTGAAACCATACACTTATTTACGGACCAGGTGGATGGGGGGCCCCCTCACTGTGTGCCTTGCAGAATCAACGGTTTAGGGGGTTTGCCACACCAGAAATACTTTCCACTAAAGTGAGGACCTGCCAATGCCCTCCTCAGGCACCCTCCCCCCAATGTGATGACTTAATTTCTTCCTCGGACAAGCATTTCTTTTTAACTCCATGAGTCATGTTATTTTGGCCTCTTTTAACCAACCTGGCACTTAAGTAATCAGTGGTTTCAATGCTCAGCTGAACAGTACTCATTTTATCTGCCTCTGAAAGTATGAAAGGCTGAGTTGGCCCTGATGGGGTTCAGAAAAGGTGTCCTGCAGGTTACAGGGGTAATCGCCCCATTTCCTTTTCCTTTAACGTTTTATATATTTTGGGTACTCTGAGCAGGTTATTACAAATCCTACGTAATTTGAAAAGTGAACTGTTACTGCCCATCTCCCATATCCTGCCGGATAAAAGCTGATATTTGAGATAGATGGCATCAGGGCTCCCTCAAACATGCGCTACTGCATGCATAACAATCTGGCCTTGGGGCTTTGGAGGGGAAATTAGAGAATCCTAGAAGTGAAGAAACGATATTAGCACACAGCAGCACAGCAGCTGGTGGCTACATTTTATATTACTTTCTACATAATTTCAGTTTTAGACACAAGGAGATGCAGAGATTTGTCCAGAATAACACTGTGCTGATCAGGTACTGAAGCTAGGATTTAAATCTAAGTGTCTGCATGCTAGACTCAGTAACGTGGACACTAGGCCGCACATTCCAATTCGTCATCACTGGGACTTCGCCGCAGATGCCAGAAGTGCTGTACAACCAGCGAGACTGGGCCTGCCCTGCAAGGTCTGGGCAGTGTGCCTCTCTGACTGGCCCTCCCCTTGTGACGGCTATGCATGGATGATGAATGTACATACCTTCCCCAATTTGATGTCCATTCGTCTCGCTTGCATCAAACCTCAAGGAGGAGCGACTCGAGGAAGAGATCCTCAGGCTTCTGGCTGGCTGTCCTTCTGTGGCAGGCAGGCTGTTACCAGCAAAGTGAAAGGGCTGATCATGGGGGGCAGACAAACAGTAAAATTGGTGGCGACCTGCTACACCACACACTGAGAGAGGGCAGAGGCAGAGCAGCCATCTCAGGCAAACTACTGCAGTGTGCCACCCACACAGGAGGAGGGGAAGAATTCGATCCAGAGCAGGCAGGAATCTAGATAGAAAGCCATGGTGTGCTGCCTCTCAAAGCATGGGCCGTCGTGCTGCTTGACTCTGAGGCTCATGCAGGAGTGCTTACTGACTTTCACACCCCTGGCCATACCCAGCAGTCAGGGAAGGCAGAGAGAACAGTGACAAATAATTGCCTTGCTGCAAGGACGGGAGGTGCCAACAGACAACACAAGCACCTCCATGTCAATTATCATTACTGTTTTTTTTATTATTGGCTATTATATAAGCTGAAATTATTGCATTAGAGTACATATAGGGAGAAATGGCATATGAGGAGGAACACAAAGCTTGTAGGTGTTGTGTGGTTATTTGCCCACAAATTGACTGCCCGTGGTCCTTCTAATCCCTATGCCCATTGCCACCCAGCCCCTCCTCGACCAAAACACCTCCTCATGGGAACTCGTTTAGCTTGCTTTAATCAAGCCTTACCATCAAACGTTGCCACCAAAGTACCTGACAGTTTTTCCATCAAAGTAGTCGTCTGAGATTTAATGACTCAATTGACGCAATAAAGGCACTACCGGTGCAATAAAACTGTCTTAACCAGGTCTGCATTCAGCCACTCGATTTATAAGCACTATGCATATCCTTCACTGAAGGCCTGTTAAAGTATTAGGCATTTGTGGACACTGCTATTAGACACCAAGGTACTGGCAACATTGTTGCACCTACTACCATCAATAGCCAGTTAATACCAGTGCAGCAGTGCCTGTGAAGTGCCTTTCCTACGTGTACACAACAGCCCAAACTGTTGGCATTTACAATGCTTGTTTTTAAATCTTCCTAGTTCCTGGCTGTCATCCCCACTCTGGCGCCAGCAGTGAGCAGCATGTGTCCAATCAGCAAACTGATTGGTTGCCATGTGGTGGGGGCTGCACGGTCTGTGGGAGCAATGAGACATCTCATTACTTTGGGCTATTAGGTGGCATAGCCACCTATCGCCAAACCTATTACATTAGAATACAGATAGGGTGAAATGGCATCTGAGGAGGGACACAAAACTTGAAAGCGTTGATAGGCTATTTGCCCACCCACTGACTGGCCATGGCTATGCTAATCCCTATGGCCATTCCCTCCGAGTTTCTGCCCCTCCCCACCCATAAAACC
Organism: Ambystoma mexicanum; assembly: GCF_040938575.1. Lineage (NCBI taxonomy): Eukaryota > Metazoa > Chordata > Amphibia > Caudata > Ambystomatidae > Ambystoma > Ambystoma mexicanum. The sequence goes on along the minus strand of NC_090933.1, from coordinate 1,034,882,272 downwards.
TCCTCATGGGAACTCTTTCAGCTCACTTTAATGAAGCCTTACCATCAAACTTTGCTCTCAAAGTGCTTGCCAGCAGTTTTTCAAAGCAGTCTTCTGAAAGTTCATTACTTAATTTGAGTTGTAAACATGCTACTGGTGTAATATAAATGGCAACCAGGTCTGCCTTCAGCCACTCGATTTATGAGCACTCTGCATGTCACTGAAGTCCTGTTAAAAACAAGCATTGGCAAAGTCACCAGCTTTGGCTTGTTTATACGTTTTAGGCATTTGCCAGATGTTACTATTAGATGCCCAGGTGCACCATTTTGCACCTGCTACTATCAATGGGCAGTTAATAGCACTAAGCAGTGCCTAGAAAGTGCCTTTCCCATATCTACACAATATCCCAAATAGTTGGCATTGCTAATGCTTGTTTTCTGTGTGTGTCGAATGTATGTCAGGCATGCATGCACAAATCATATGTTCTTTTCAGTGTCTAGATGATGATATAAACGAAAGAAAGAACGCAAAAGGTTTTGTGGCCTTGTGACTTGGCCACACACCATGAAGTGCCAACCCTCCCACCCCAAGCAGTGTCACCCCACCAGTTGGGCAGCACGTGGGGCCCTCTTCAAGGGTGGGGACCCCCGTTTGTCCACCCATTAAAATACCTCTGAGTCCATTATGTGAAGATGGAAACACAATTTGATTAAAAATGCATTCATGAGTTAAAGGGAAAAATCTATAACTCAGAAATTATTTGTTCTATAATGATAAATCTTGCATCAATTGATTTGTGCCAGAGAGAGGAATCTGGGGAGGAATGTTGTTAAGTGGTAACATAGGGGGAATGTAATGTTCTGTAATGTGAAACATTTTAATGGAAGAAACCTCTGAAATGTCATTATATTAAATGAGAGGGAAACAGGGTATAGATGCTACTCCCATTGACTGCCCCCTTCTTAAATATGCCCAATGACTACCAGGAGGAAGGTCTACTCTGTCACTATGTCACTTAAGAACATTGTCCAATCATATACATTGACCAATTAGATTGACAAAATCATACACACCTCAAAAAGGTGGGATTTTCTGTTCTATAACAAGTCAAACTCAAACACAAAGGAGACTGACTGACTTACTCATTCACTCACTCACTCACTCACTGACTGATGGAGAAAAATAATTGATAACAGCAAGAAGGAGAAGGAATAGATTGCTCTGCTTATGGACCCATTGGTGGATTATTAGCAGAGACTGTACGTGAGGACTCTTCAGGGAACGAGACAGCAGAGAAGTGGTGGAAGAAATCGAGAAAGCTGATCCCATCTTGCTGATTGATGCCCACCTGTTCCTTTCCTACAGGGGGAGAATCGAACCAGTCCTTAAGAGGGTGCCCACCTGTCGGTGATGAAGCCAAAAGAAATGTGAGTATGATCTTAAGGGGAAATAATCCTGAGGGGAGGTCAATTAGATTAAATCCTGGCCCTGTTCTTTGTTATTACAGAGGGGTTTGAGTATATGAATTGATCTTGCATCCCAAGAAGTTAGGGAACATTTCAGAAGTGTATGTGCTTCTGGAAAAACATATATAATTGATAGAATAGGTCCATGGAGTGTAGAAGGTGAGATCCCCTGACTCATTCTCTGTGCATTGCTCATGTACAGAAGAGCATAGGACATCTCACTGTGTGCATACGTAGACAAATGAAGTACACCATCAAATAGAATACTGTTGTTAAAGGTAACTTGTTACAGACCAAAGGCAGAGGGTAATAATTTGCTCTTGCTGTTTAAAGTTTTCCATTGAAAGTGAGAAAGGTACACTTTTATGTGATAATTAAATAGAAACATCAGGGAAGGGAATCTGTTAAATTCTAACATGTCTATTGATTAAGGGGGGTGGTATCTATTTCAAATAAAGGGGAAGTGGTGAGAGTTGGATAGACAGGGATATTTTAACTATTCTGTTCTTTTACACAAATGAAAGATTCCTTCTGGACTCTCATGCACTCAATCCATGATGCCTGTGTTAAGATGGATTTCTAAACTCTGGCCTGGTGGGCAGAAGTTTAGGAGGCCACCTTAGTTTAGTGGAACAGGGGAACCTTCTGGACAATCCAGACCAATCCACGGTAGCTTGTCAGGCAGTCAAGACTAAGTCTCAGGAGGGGTGAGAGTGATCGGAAGCCCACAATGAGCACACAGAGTAAAACTCCACAGATTACTCTTAGACAGATGTATCAAAAATGCATTTATTATAAGCCTTTAAAATCAAATCACAATTAACCCACAGTTATGAAGAAACAATACCAGACACGATCATTCACTATCTAACGTATATACAATAATGCGATAAGCCTAAGGCTGATGATGGGGGGAGAAAATAACCACAACCTGTAACAGAAAGGGTTTAAATCACCACAAATATCAGTTTAGGCAGTCCTTCATCAACAATCCCAAACTTATGTAGTCCAGCCCTACGAAGAGAGGAGCCTAGCGCTCAAAGTACAGCTCTGTGCTAATAACGCGCGGTTGTGCGTAAATGAAAAAGCGGGTTTTCTTCAGGGGGCTGTAGCTGCTCAGGAAGAGGCTTGAGGCAATGAAGAATATGTTCCTATTCCTAGAAGAGGGTCTACCCTTACAGATAGAGAAACTTTCGGAGTTCAGGAATAGCTGGGGAGCACATGCTATCCCAGCCAAGGTGAGTATCCTTTGAGGGACGCTTGTGTGTAAAAATGAATAGATGTGCCAGGGGGCCCCCGGTAAGTTAGAAAAGTATTCACCGACCCTCAACACAGTCTGAACCAAACTTTGTCAGTCTAGCCCACTTCGCCTGTTGGTGTTAACACTGGAGTTTCAAGATGCTTAGGCTGTCAGCGGCTGCGGTATGCGACAATCGTCCATGATGGGACGTTTGCTTTTTCTGGGCCCTTGAAGGAAGAAGAAGGATAATTCTGGTGCAGCACGTCTCAGGACATGCTAGGCAAGAACTGCAGGCACTTTCAGCTATGGTCACCACAGCACGGTGGCACATGGACTGCAAACGCTTTCGGCATAGCGCACTCTCATAGATCACGACCTAGAGGAGCTAGGACAACGTCTTTTGGTGGGAGAGGGCCCACGACCACAAGCTAGCAATTTCCAGAGTCTCAAGTCTCAACTCAACGGCGGCATTGCATTGCCATACCCCAGTTTCAAGATGGTTAGTTCACTGGATGGCCAAGGAATACTTCTGAAGAGGCTCTTGTCGGTAAGTAGGATAAGCCGAGAGTAGTTGTTCCCACTACTTTAAAGGGGCAAAACACCCTTGCAGGTCTTCTTGGTATGATGAAGAAACAGGGGCCCGATGGGACAACAGCGGGGTCAAGGTGCCAAACCTTCCAAGCACGTCACTGGCGGTTCCTTGAGTCTGCTTTCTTGTTAAGGATACTTGGCTCCTTATGAGGTTCAGTGTGAACCTCAGTAGATTGACATGGAATGAATGCAGAGCCCCTTCTCTTATCCAAGATTCGGTTCACGCTCAAAGCTCAGATAGCCAATGGAAGATCTGCTCTCTTGCATGCATGCCAAACGTTGGCCAATCATGGCCGACAGTGTTTCCAGTCATTCAGGACTACCAGACATATTGGCACCAGAAGTGTGGATTGGGACCAGACAGTCCCAACCTTCTTCAAGGGCACTAGCACACGTGACATGCACAAGTCCGGGAAATGTGCTGTTTTCGCAGGAGGCTGCATGCCCAAATAAGGAATGCCGAGGTCTCTCGACCTGGGGGGAGGCAAAGGGACAAAATGGCCAAAGGACAGAATAAAAGGCTTTGTGGCATGGCCATTTTCGGCACTGGCCATTGTCTTCGGTCAAATGCGGTAAATGCGGTATGGTCCATAAAAACATAATAAAAATACTTTAAAAGTAAACTGCGGCCACCAGTTCCTCCGGGGCACACTTGTACAAACACCAAAACATCATTAGAGGGTAGCTAGGGCCGTAAAACAAAAGGACCCCTATGTGCAGTACAGTAAGGGACTTGGCACATAGATAAAAAGTTACCAAGAAATGGCAAAAAAGTTGAAGAGTAAGGGAAACATAGTTTCCCAGTACTGACAGCCTGAAGGACATGTCAGTTTCCTAATAACAAATGAGTGAAAGCCAAGAGGAGCGCAGCTGAAGGCTGTGCTTCACTGGAAAAAGTCATTTTAGGTACTCCAAACAAACGCATAAAGTTTGGGTGGTTCACAAATGGAGAGAAAATAGCACATAAGGAAAATCTTTATTATCAGCCTGCGTGCTCAGGGTGAATTAAATGCATAGATACCCATGGTGAAGTGTGTATTACAAAAGTCTCTATTTCATTAACTGTGGCATTGAAAACTGAAGTGACTAGTGTATTGATGATTTCTTATCATTGGCTTTTTATAAAGGAACAATTTGTTTGTCTGCAATCTGATTCAATTATTTCTATTTGTTATTATGTTATGTCATTTGGCATTTATATAGCACTCTGTATATCATTGGTATGACCTCAAGGCGCTTGTGGGTTGAACGCCCTCGAGGACCGTAGTCCAGGTCAGTCGAGAGAGTAGTGTAATCTAGGGTGCTTGGGTGCACTCAATATGTGAGCAGTTTATGCGATTGACTGATGGTAGCTGCATCCTAACATTAGGTGTTGTGGTATTGAGAGATCAGTTGAATGTGTGCAATCTGGTGGTCGGGCTCGGAGATTGCATTCTGGCGGCATTAGGCCTGTGTAGGATGCTTATGTGAGCAGCTAGGCTGATTTCTCATGGGGTATAGCTGCGTTCTAGCAAGGTGTTAAGGTGATCATGGGGTATTGTTCGTATGTGAGAAGATAGGCCGCATTGATCGAGGGGTGTAGCTGCGCTCTATTGTGTGTTGGTGTAGAGCAGAGAGTGAGCATAATGATAGGATATTTGAGTGTCTGGAGTGGATGTTTTATTCTTACCAGACCATTGTTCCAGGTTACATTCACGGGTTTCGTGATAGCTGCACTCAGAGGTAGATGGCCCAGGAGGTAGCTAGGCATGTGTAGTAGACTCATATTGATATTGACGTCTTGATCCATGGTGTAAGGTTCAGCGGCCCTAGATGGTCATTATTCAGGTTTACGGAAAGAGCCCTTGATGGTCATTATTCCGGTTTTACGGAAAAAGCCTGGTTTTTAGAGCTTGGCGGAAGGCCATGTAGTCTTGGGTGTGTCGAATGTGTGGTGGGAGTGAGTTCCACAGAGTAGGAGCCAAGGTTGAGACGGCAAATCTACCAATCCTGGCTGAATTGGAGGTTAGAATCGCAAGTAAGAGGGCAATACTTGAATTTAGGGTGCATGATGGGAGGTAGGGTTTAATCTTCTCTTGGAAATAAGTTGGGCCTATCTTGTGCACTGCTCGGTGGGTAATGTATAGGGTTTTGAAGGTGGTCCTTCTTCCTACGGGGAGCCAGTGAAAGGTGGGTAGAGCGGGGGAGATGTGGTCTCTGGTTAATAAATATACCTTCCGCGCAAACCCTGTGTTTTTCTTGTCCCAAAAGTGGAGGGCAGCTGCAAGGAATCAATTCTATTAAATGTGGGGCCCCAGATTCATAAAAAGAACTTTATTAAATAAAGAAAAATTGTGCGTACCTAGTTTGGGGTTGGTGGAAAATTATCGCCCAATTAAAACATCCTACAGAACGTCGTCATGAATCAGGGAGAGTGGTCTCCTTGTTCAGCCAGTACAGGGTAATCAGCTGGATGTCAGTTAAGGTGCATGATGAAGGCCTGACCCGGGTAATGTGCCCTTGCCTTGCATGGCATCTCCTCATCCTCTATGCACCCTGTCCTGCTGTTCCTGCCTCTGCAGTTCAATGTGGAGCAGGTTGAGCTGCATGTCCCTGTTTGTGACAGTTAGTAGCAGCATGGTGTTGGAAATTGTGTTGGGTCAGGTGCAGGCATTTTGTAGTCTTTCAAAGTGGATTGGGTGAGCCTGTGACTTGTTTTCTATCACTTGTATGCATTTACCTCTACCTTTTAGATGGAGGTAACTGCAGTGTGTTTCAGCTGAATTACTGCCCATTTTCAGTGGTATTTTGGCACTTTTTTGAATTGTGATATCGTGCAAATACCATTTTCCATCTTGGCAGTAATTCCATTGGCGGAATTAAAATCAGGGCTAATTCCGTCAGTTGTTGGCTGTAATTCTGTCAGGGCTAATTATGCCAGTGGAATTAGCGCCAACTCCTTGTTTGGCTGTGTGGTAAAAATGTTGGTAATTCTATTACCGCCACTTTTACCATATACCGCTCATCTCAGGATGAGGCCCATAGTTCCTATGGCCTGCAAAACAGTTAAATAGCTTTATGACGCTTCTCTAGGGAATACATGCATACTGAACCCCTTCCTTGCACGGGACTAAAACCCGAAGAATTTCACGTGACAGGAAGGCACAGGGGAGCTGAAGCCATAAAAATGAGTATTCAAGAGTGATTAAGCAAGCAGGCCTACGACTTTTGTTTTAGAGAATGAAGGTAAGGAAGTTGATTTAATCAATGTTTACATCAGTGACGTAATTTGGGGGATGCCAGGTGTAGCAGATGCTACCCCTGGCTCCCTCTCTGCCACCCCTATACCTGCCTTGCAACCCCTGGGCCACTGGATAAAGAGGCAGAGCCAAGAGCAGGTATCTATGTTGCACCTGAAAAAGGCAGTTGTAAATGCAGCTAAATGTGCTGCAGCTTTTTTCACCTGGAATCTAGCTCTTGTTCGCTGGAGAAATAACAGAGATGCAGGAAAACCATGAAACCACCATCACTAACAAGTCGACAGTCCATTAGTGAAGAATGCCTGAATGGTTGGGTTCTGAGGTGGGGCTGTCTGTGCAGCAAATACCCAGCACTGTAGCAACAGGAAGGGTATGGGGGCTAGTTCTAGCTAGCTGGGAATGGGTTAGAGCATCCTGCAGTACTGAATGACAGCACAGCATGAATGCAAATCTCATCAGTGTTTCTCGTGTGTCTGCTTTGCACATTCAGTGAGCCGCTGGGCCTGTGATGAGAGGAGTGTGCCCCAGTGGCTTCTGCCACCAATCCTGCGTGGGCACTCTGTGACCTGACCCGGATCTGCCAGACCTGCATCAAAGGCACAGTTTAGATAGATACAAGGTGAGATAATTAATTTGCCTTTAAACTAAACCATCTGTTGCTTCCTCAAGCAAAAGGATATAGATTTGGAAGGATAGCTCAGGGGCAACGCACTTGCTTTGGGAACAAGAGGATGCAGTGCAACATGGGTTCAGTTCCTGTGCCACTGCTTAGAAGCTGGGAGAGGCTGGCATTAAGCAGCATATAAAGGACCAACGAAAATCATACAATGGCCCTGTTCTAGGGGTGATTTCATGGAGCTGCTGCTGCTCTGAACATTTAAAAATAATAAAAACATCTACAATTACTGTGACCTGCAACACATCCTTCCCCTCTAGCTCTCATCTAACAAAATAATAACTGTGGGTTACTTAGCAAATAAGCAAAACAGAAAGGTGATGACTGGAAGGTTTCCAATCATTCATAACCACTGGCACAGCTGTGGGTCTGAGGTGTATGCTTGAGCCTCAATGTTATGGAGGCTGGTACTGGAGATTTAAGAGGTTGTACTTGTGACTTACATATGTTGGCAGAGAGTGTTTGAGACGTAATGTGTTGTAAGAGAGTTGAAATGCATTGAATGCACATATAAGATGTTTGAGGAGAGTAATTGAGACTGACACTGTTAGGGTGTTGAAGGAGGGTACTGGAGACTTACGTTGCTAGTTTGCTTATGATTGATGGTATTGGAGAATGCCGGAGGCTTATGTTTCTGTAGGGTGGCACTGTGTAAACATGAAGGTGTTGGAGCAGGGCACTGGAGGTGTAAGGTATTGGAGGGCAGGAGTGGGTGCCAGACATTTAAAGCTGTTGACGGAGGGGCCTTAGCGACTCACAGTGGATGGTGGGGTGCCCGGGGTGAAAATGGTTGGGGGACATTCAGGTTCTGGGTGACGGCCAGGATTGGGTTGCTGTGCAATGGTTATTGACAAGAAAATACCTGCATATATTGTTCCAAGTGTAAAAGAATGTAGTGGTACAGCCTCTGATTATCTTCTGGCTGGACTGGTGTTGGTCAGTTGCTGATTCCAGTCTGTGGCCAGACACTTGGCAGGCACTGGATGTGTGCTCTTTGAGGTTGAGGCCTCTTTGAGATGCTCTGTCTATTTACAGTTTAGCCCGAGTGATGTACAATAGTCCAGATTGTTGTGTTGGATGCCTGCTTACATTCACAGTCATTTGGTAATTTGGGCCTGTACACACTGATATTAACGCTACATATGGTGATACATTCTTGCATGAAAGGTATAGCCTATTACAGTGATATCGTAACTATATTTTTCTTAGTGTACTGAGGAACAATGCTATATAATGCCACAGCCTGTTATGTCAAAGGGTGAAAGGTTTCCCGTGGTGTCACTTGGGGGCGGGGTCAATGGTATAATTTCCTCTGATGTCATCAGAGGTCAAGGGCTGGGTCATGTCACTTCCTCTACTGCTGGCATTTTGCAGAAATGACGTCCCCGGATTACATTTCTTATATCCCCAGTCAGAAAGGGTTCTATTTACAGACAGCACTTTATGTGGAGAGTGAACCATAGGGAGTTGTATTTACAGTATGCGGACTGGCTGCAAACAAGACCTCCTGAGACCATGCTGATTTGCCCAAAGTAAATGTGTATAGGGCCTCCTGATGTATTGTTTGTGTTTAGGGCAGGTGGACCTTCCCTGTCACCTGCCTCTCGTTTAGCTCTCGTCCCCTTTCCAAACCCCCCTCGATTTTGTATGCCGCTTACAGCTCTGAGTATGGACGCAATAGCAGCAGGAATCGTACCTGATTGGGAGATTCGGAAGGGATTTCAGAGGCCATGCACATTTAATCATTGATCTCTCTGCTGAGGCAAAAGCAATAGTGCTGGCACTGTCACACTGCAATTATATCATCCCCGTTAAGAAGTGCAGGTACTGTCCCAGTACACAGCAGCCCCGGTAAGAAGTGCAGGTACTCTCCCAGTACACTTTGAGAAGCAGAAGCCCAAATCAATAGTAGCATGTCACTTTAAAACAGTACTAGTCCTGCTGTGAAGTACACAATGTCATATTAAAAATAGCAAAGGTCCTGCTGAGAATTGTTGGTACTGTCCAATTGAAACAATAGATATCCTATTGACAAGTGCAGCACAGCCCCATTAAAAAAAACTCCCTATTGAGGAGCTTTGTACGGTATCTTTAAAACAACAGCCGTCCATCTGAAACCTTCCAGGGCCATGGAAGGTATCGCAACGTAGTTGAAAAAAGAATGCACTGCCTCATTCTAAGTATGTGAGCTCTGCTGGGAAACGTTGCCCTGTCCTGTTAAACGTGCAGCAGGAGTCCTACTAAGTTAGTGCTGGTCGTCTTTCATTGAATGTATTGCAGATCTTCTGAGAACTGCTTGTTAAGTGCTATGAAGTGGCAGTGAGCTGCCATTGAGTGCTTTGTAAAAATAAAATGTCTACTTAATGTCGAGCACGCCTGCTATGAAGAGCTCGCCCTTCTCAACAGAGTGCTATGCTTTATTTAATTTGGCAATGTACCTTTGTTTGTCTTTAAACATCACGCAATGCCATTTGGCTCTTCACAATGCAGTGGAGGAACTTCCCAAAGCCACACTAATGATACACCGGCTCCGCTAGAAGTGTTGTCACTGTCACACTGAACGCATTTAACCCCTGCTAAGAAAGGGAATCCTAAATCAGGGGATTGAGGTCCAAATCTGGGAAATACAGATAACAAAGATAAGCAAATTACAGCAACCCAAACTGAGCTGGATAAGCAGGAGTGGGTCCTGTGACCAGCATGTTAACACAGATCTCAGAAGCAGTTGTGTTAAACGTCTGAGTTATATCACCTAACATGTCAGCACTTACCACAGGCATAGTTCTGTGCTGATCACATGTAAGGCACGCCTGACGTTTCACCTGAACTGCCTTAGCTCTACCAGCATCTCAAAAGACAGGTGGTTTCACGACCGGCACATGCCATTGAAAGCCCGATAGGCCAGGGCAGGGCAGGGCAGGGCAATATCTATGTTTATCTAAAAGGAGAGAGGATGAGGTGATGAAAAGGTGCTGGATTAAAAGCATGAGGGTTTGAAGCCCCACGCAGCACACTGTTTACCACTAGAACCTCCACCATTCATTTTACCCTGCTAAGGATGGTAAGAAGGAAGTTCAGAATCTATGCCCATTCAATGCTTGGGTTCCCTGCTGGTACTGCAAACGCGTGTTTACACTATGCATATAACTATTCTTTTGAGAACTGAAGGTACGGTATCATTAAAAAGGTATAATGGGCCTGGTGAGGAATGTTAGCAACATTTCATTGAAAGTATAGCAAGTCTTTTCAGAGCTGCCATTATTGCTTGGTTAAAGGTATAGTAGACCAATTAAAAGTATAGTAGGCCTAAAGCAATTCGAAGAACTCCACAAACTACTGGAGGCAGACATCTTTGAGCCATGGAAGGGCCCACCCCCTGGGTGTCTACCATCGTCCCTGTGCCAAAAATCTATTCAACTGACATCTGCATATGTGTGGACATGCATCGGCCAAATGAAGCCATACTACGGTAACGCCACCAAGCCCCTCTTATCACAGACATGGTCCACTTGTTGAATGGAGCCACTTTATTCTCCAAGCTAGACCCCAAACAAGGGCTACCACCAGCTAGAGCTAAATAAAAACTCCAGATACATCACCACGTTTGTCACACATTTGGGACTATTTAGGTACAAACGTCTTCGCTTCGGAGTCTCTTCAGCTGCAGAGATATTTCAATCCGAGATCCACAATGTCATAAAGCACATACCAAATTGCTTGAATCAGGAACAGCATGACAAACACTCACTCAAGTCTGCATGGCTCTCGACGAGGCACATCTCACCGTAAACAAAGAAACGTGTGAATTCAAAAAGAATTTGGACATCTTTTTTGGACATCTATTTTCTTCAAATGGCACGACCCCAGACCCCGAGAAGGTCACAGAATTCACAGACGCGGAGCCATCACAGAACGTTTCAGATGTACGCTCTTTCCTAGGGCTGGCCAGCTATTGTATCCGCTACATACAAGATTTAGCATCGATCAGCAAACCCCTAAGGGCATTAACGCAACAGGACACTGAGTTTGTGTGGAGCAAAGATTGTCAGCAGGCATTACAAGCAATTAAACAGCACATATCGGACTCAAAAAACATGGCATATTTCAACTCTAAAAGGGAGACAGAGCTCATAGTGGATGCCAGCCCGGTGGGTTTAGGCACCATTCTGACACAATTAGATGCCAAGGATAATCACACAAGACATATTGTTTCAAACGCCAGCAGGAGTCTATCAAAAACGGAACAGGCATACTCGCAGACAGAACAAGAGGGTTTGGCAGTGGTCTGGGCCTGTGAGCACTTCCACCTCTTCCTTTACAGAAAACCGTTCACAGAGATCACCGACCACCAAGCATTATTATTCACATACAGGAATCCCCAAGTAAAATTGCTGCTAAGGATCACCAGCTGGGCACTCAGGCTGCAGGACTACAGCTTTCAAATAACTCACTGACCGGGGAAGGACCACAACCCGGCTGACTTTCTGTCGCAACATCCGTGCAAAGAGACTCAACCTCCATTGCGGACCAATGCATCCATTATATCGTGCATGAGAACACACCAAAAGGACTAGACCTGCATCAAATCGCACAAGAGACGGAAAATGACCAAGGTTCACAGGTGATATTCAAGTGCATCGAGAAAGGACACTGGAAGCAAGCAAAGCAGACGGGAGGGAGAACCTGTGAGGAAACACTGCAGGACATCAGCTGCCTACTAGCTTTCAAGGAGGAACTGACAAAAACTGATGGGGGGGCTATTGCGCCAATCTGGGTTCCGCCCACGTCATGGCACCGAGACGGCCCTCCTTGACCTAAAGAACCAAATGGACGATCTCGGAGACAAAGGCAAACCTGCTCTCTTATTGCTCCTGGAACTATCCGCCGCCTTCGATTTGGTGGACCACAACACCTTGTGCCACCATCTAGCCACCCAAGCCAATTTCTCCACCAAAGCGTGTCAATGGATCACCTCCTTTCTCCAAGAAAGAGCCATGAAGGTCTTCTCTGACTCAGCATCCGCCTCTCCCAGCCTTATCACATGCGGTGTCCCTCAGGGCTCTTGTATCGCGCCCACGCTTTACAACCTCTTCACAAGGCCCCTGTTCAACATCCTCGACTCCCTTGGCATTTCATATACCAACTACACGGACAACACACAGGTCCTTATCCCACTTACCAGAGATTACCTAGCTGAAACCAAAACCCTCACCTCCATCTACTCCAGAACTGGCTCTGCCTTAACAGTGATAAAACTGAACTCCTCCTCATAGGCTCCCCATTCACGCTGGGCAAACTCGGAGATCAATACGCCTCCTTCACCATCGATAACATTGTCATTAAGGTCTCCAACTACGTGAAGACGCTCGGAGTCTACCTAGATTCCAACCTATCTATGGACAGGCAGGTAAATGCTATCTCCGCCTCCTCAGCGTACTACTCTAAAGTCCTCAGCGCTGCCAGGCCCTTCCTGTCCCCTCATAACTGCCTCACCATTGCCAGGGCAATTATCGGGGCAAAGCTAGACTATTGTAATGCCCTCCTCGTTGGGACCTCCAACAAAAACATTGCTAAATTGCAGCTAGCCAAGAACAACGCTCTGAGGGCAGCCACAGGTACCACCAGAAGAGACCACATCTCCGAAATCAGGAGGCAGACTCACTGGCTCCCAGTCAAACAGAGAATTGTCTTTAAGACCCTCGCCATCACCCACAAATGCCTGCATGAGCTTGCCCCCCCTTACCTAACACACAGAATCACTAAGCACACGGCCACAAGACCCTTAAGGTCGTGCTATGTCAACACAATTGTCACGCCCACCACGCGAAAGGTACGCGCTGGTGGTTCCAGCATCCCCACCCAAGCAGCCACGCACTGGAACACACTGCCACCTCAACTCAGACTGATTGAGTCAGACCTAGCCTTTTGTAAGGCTATCAAAACTAGGCTCTTTGCCTAAAAGGCCTCCCAATGTGATTCTCCTTAGGCTTTATTCCTGTACCTGCATAACATTGTATATCTATGTGTAACCATGAGACCTATGGTCACCCGCTTTGCTAATCACAGTCCTCTCACATTCTGTAGCAGCGCCTCGATGCCTTATGGCTGCAAGTGTGCTTAACAAATGCAAATAAATAAATAAATAAATTGCTCAAGGGAACAAAGATAGTGATCCCTCGCACACTACGTCATTAAGTGCTGGAACTAGCACACAAGGGTCAGAGGAATCGTATCCACGAAAAGAATGCTCAGACAAAAAGTATGGTTTCCTCACCTAGACTCTCAGGTTGAAAGCCTGCTCAAACAATGCCCCACATTGTGGGATGTTTGAACCCACTCATCCAAGCCCTACAACATCGCTGGCAGCAGAAACATCATAATGGCCGCCAGAAAGCATGCTGCTCGCCAGAAATCATCCAAAAATGCACAGTAAAAATCTGAAAAATAGGCTGCCACCCACTTTTGCCTATATTAGTGAGCACAGGAGGTCACTGCCTAAAACCACCATGGGGCTACACACACAGTAGCCTGAAACCATTTGGGAATAGCAATACTGATTGCCAAAAGCAACCCAGAGCTGTTGGGAATTCATTTTCTTGATGTCAAAAAGTGCTAAAATCATGGCTCACCAAAACCACTAAAAAGGTCCCACCTCCTTGTTGGGGGGTCAACATCATCCTCCCGCAAGAATCTACATGAATCTGAGGTCCACAGAAGTGTATCTATATTTGAACAAAGTATCTTTTGAGGATTGCTTACTGGTAAGGCAGCTGTCAAAAATGGGTGCAATACCGGTGCTTGACACTGACCGGCGCTAGCGATCTAAATTCTGACAGGAGACCTGTATTTCAGGAGCTAAACAGTAACCTGATGTAGCTAAGACTTCAAAGGCTGGCTGTCCATGGGAAGCCTTCACACCTAGTCTTCTCAGCAACAGCACAGGAAATCACATGGTCCTGTTGATTAAGAGGGAGGAGATTTTTCCTGCAGCCTGGAAAAAGGAACAATAGACTCTTTCAATTGAATAGAATATGCTGATTTGGGTGTGGCTGAACAACACTGCTCTGGGGGAAGGCAAGACATGTGATCTCTGAGTCAGAGCCAAACTTCTGGGGGCGGAGACAAACGACTGTGGATTCAGAGAGTCCAGCAAATATATGTGTTATGGGAATACTGATAACTAATTATACCAAGCGGACAAAAATGTACAATTTGGAGATTCTTAATATGAAAAATTCACTCACAGTTTGAGACAAAGTTGGATGCTGTGGGATGTTCTGAGGCCAAGCCCCATAATTATTAATATTGTGGATGCGGTGTTTATGCTAGAAACCTAAGAACTTCCAGTAATATGCTCAGAGAGGGTGTGTACCTCTGTGTAAGATTTGGTGCAAAACCCATCTTGCGAAACCCACTAAAATCGCGAATAAGTTGTCATTTCTGAACCCAACTCTTAGAAAGAGCAGGGTTGAACAGAGACCTGTCTTAATTAATTTGCGATGTGTACATGTAATTTCAACAACTTGTGTATCTGGGAAGCATGTTTAGTTATGAAAAATTGTTTTCTAAATAAATGCAAGGGGGAGTGTTCTTTCCTTCAGCCATAAAGATGATACCTGATGACTCATTCTGACTCACTACTCCGTTCTCCAGTCAGAGGACAGAAAATCCTCTAACCTATCAGGATCCTCAGAGGGTTGGGCATAAAAAGTCAGCCTTCAGACCCCCTTTGAGAACACATAAAAAGAACCGCTGAGACCCAGATAGAAACACTAATTTTTCCACTGCTCATCGATTCCTGCGCAGCACGCTGCCCGACCATATCCAGACAAAAACTCCAGACTCCTGAGGCTCTAGGCTCCAGAACGTAGACTCCAGATAGACTCCAGAACCAAACTCTAGAACTAAACTCTAGAACCTTGGAGAAAAGAGGCCTAATCCACAAGCTGAATCCTTTTCAGAGGACCCAGAATCCAGCAACCTAACCAAACTATTCAACAGCCTTGCCGTGCTGTTTGCTTCTGGCCCAGAACCCTGTGCCAGAACCGAAATCCAGAGAGCGCAGTGCTGTATCCAGACTGACCAGACCAGACCACTGTGCAGTGCCGATAGCAGACCAGAGCCCACGATGTGAGCAGAACCAGTGCCAGAGACCATCCGGTGGCGAGAGCTCAGTCCCAGGCCCATTCCAGTCAAAAACTAGGAGTGAGTATCCAGTATAAGCATTGTACAGAACCAATCTCTTAGTTTAAAATAATCTTATTCAACCCATTTCAACCTGTCCAGAACTGCATAGGAATCGTGTGTCCATTCTGTGATTTCAAAGCTGTAAAAGTGTCATCTGTCATTCTGAAATCTTGACTTCATTCCTGAAAATCTATCTCCACAAAAACGTCCGTATTTTTTGAACCGCACGTCCTAGAAGCGAGATTTAACTGTCAATTTAAAGCTAATTTAAAGCTAAGATCCTAAGCTTTCCAACAAACCCAAAATGACATCCCTTATAGTTTTTCCGTAATCGCGCTTTACGCACTCGGAAAAAGTGCAGCGAATTGAAAAGTTAGCTCCTGTCAAAATTGCTGTCTTTTGCTTGCAACTGCTGAATTTCGTTTTCAACCTGATAATCACTCATGAATCATTGCTAGTGTTGACCTGTCCCAATTCAAAGTCACTATCACCTACCCTGAATCTCCTTTAGTGAATTAAAATTATTTTTAGCATAATTGTCACTTCATTGAAATCAGATTTAAAAGTATTTTTGCCTGTTTAAAAGCATACCGGTTTTCTCTAAGCTTGATGGGGGGAACTGGAATTTGAACTGCAATTTATTGTATTCCTGAAAACTGTGTGCTCTCCTTTCTATGTCTTTATATTGCCTAAGGGGGGGAGTGAGTTGTCACAAGGGAAAAAGTGATCATATTATCTCTTGTTGAAACCATATCAAGTTTATTTCTGTGCTGCATTCTTTCCCATCTTGCATTTCCTAGAAACCATACAAGTAGTCTCTGCTACCTTATTCTTTCTATACCTACTCCTCATTGATTAAAGAGAGTGTGCTCTTGTAATATTACCCATTGTTGATCACTATTATATTCATAAGTGTGTTATCAAATATTACATTATTCATAAAAGTGTGATATATATATTGTTTAATTTTTCCAATAAACCTTTTCATTTGCAAAACAAACCTACTTCTTGGCTCAGTGAGGTCAGGGGGATTCAAAGAGAGGGGCGTTATATAAGGGTTCATCATCCAGATTTAAGAACTTGACATCAAAATATATAAATGAGGGTTCCATTGGGCATCCCAGACTAGGCATTGACTTAGTTGGATTGCTGTATTGAAGTCACTTACAAAGTGGGGGCTCGTAACGGGATGTCTGGATTAGAACTACCACTTGTGCAGCTTAATACAGTGTGCTAACTGATAGGATACATAAATCCTGTTGGGCTACTATGCTGTGTTATGCTGTGAAAGCACCCCTCAAAAAGGAACACTCTAAGGAAATGGTCTGTTTTGCAAAATAAAATACAAACTTCTGTAAGTCAGGAAGGAAATCAATTTCCAGAATGACGACATTGGTAGATATCAAAATAGCCAGAGAGCACCTCTTACATAAGCTATTTGTGAGAGGCGAATGGACGGAACAGGATCAGAAGGTGTGGGTGCAGGCAATCCCACAACAGGTCACTGCAACTGAGTTAGATATCTGGAGAGATCAGGGCCCCTTACACGTGGCCCTGAGTGAACTATACATGGCCCCTAAAGCCAAGGATGAGCATGACAAGATTGTCAGGATAGCGGCATATTTATATTTATATATGGGAGCCATACTGGACAAATGTCCTGAAGGCCAAGATCTGGCAAGTGGAAACTGATGGCATTAGAGAAGGCCCAATCTGAGCTGGACTCTTCTGAGCAAAGGCTGCACAGAAGCCAGGAGTCAGAAAATGATAGTAGGCAGTATGTCATTAAAATCAAAGAGGACATGGTTATCCTGCATCAGGAAAGGGCAGACCAGGATACCAGAATTCTGGCCTTGCAGAAGGAGTACCAAGACGGTTTGGACTCCCTACTGCAGAGCCAGAAAAAGCTGGAGCAACAACTAGACTTCAACAGGGCATGCACAGAGGAGGTAGCCACCCTGCAAAGCCACATAGATAGAGTGAAGGCAGAGAGCAACAAACTGATTTTGAAAGACCTGGATGCCCAGGCAGAGTTTGATGAGGAGCGCCAGAGAGCTGGTGCCTTCCAAAGGCAGAGGGACGACCTGGCAGCACAGATGCAGGCTCTTACTCAGGAAAGGGATACCTTAGGCCAGGAAGTCTGCCACTTGAAAAAGAAAATGGAAGAAAATCACCTGGCCCTACTGGGACTGGGTGACCTCCAAAAAGAGCATCAGAACTTGTTAGAGCACACCAGGAGGGTGGAAAATGCTCTGGCAAGAAAGGAGCAGGCCAGTAGGGATGGGGCTCAGGAGGTAACCCTCCTGCAGCAAAGACTGGCCCAGTACTCCAAGACTAACCAGGAAGTACAGAGAGAGAATGAGGCTCTCTGCCAGCACATTGATAGGCTCCAGCAACAGGTAGCCATGCAGGAGAGACTGACAGAGTCTAGAAAGGCCTTGATTGAGGAACTGAAAGCACAGGCTCTTGCAGGGCAACAGGGAGCAGGGGGTGATAGAGATGAGGTTCGCTGGGAAAGGGAAACACCTGAGCATAACCTCAGGAGCCCTAGTACCAGAGGCCTCCATCTCTCCCAGTCCCTGGACTCTGCCACCCCCATGTCCCCTGGTGCATATGAGCCCAGGGCCACAGGGATGGCTGATTACTATCCAGTTAGGAGTATGGGACTCATGAACCAGTGCCTCCCAAGAATGGATGGGCGGGCATCCGGGTATGGGCACCCAAGTACAACGCAATTTAGTGGGGAACCCCGGGAGAGTAGGCCCTCTAAGGGCATTCTGAAAACCTCTGCCCAGTTAGGTCAGTGGGGGGGTACCCATCAAATCCGGGCAGCAAGGAGGCATCTGAAGACTCCTCTGTGCGTCCCAGGACACAAGAGACTAGGTCCCCACATTCTGCCAGGAAAACCTGGAAGATCACACGGGCACCTCTGGGAGCAGTGCTTCTGAGTCAGAGGATGAATGGACCAGGGTTACCCAAACCAAGAAGGCCAATAAGGCAAAAAGGGCCTTGCTTAAGGACCCCTTAAAACAAATTAAGGCAATAAGGAGTGTCATTACCCCTTATCACAAGAACACCAAGTATTCTGTTTGGGAACACTTGGAGCTCTTTGTGCAAATTATGGAGACTTTCCATTTGAAAGACAGCATTAGCTGCATTCAGTATGTAAAATGGACATTCTTCCCAGAATACTCCAGTTTCTTTGCGGGGCTGGAGGACCAGAATCATTCAAGATGGTCCACATATAAGGCGGCCATCTTGAAATACTTTTCCGTTCACCAAAATCCCCAAGAGGCTCGCAAGGCAGCCTATAATTTGCAATGTGGTGAGGATCAGGCCCCACAAGAAGTTGTGCAGGAGCTGAAGCGTGCCTTTGCGCAGACTACCAAAAGGGTGCTCACTGATAGCAAAGAATGTGTTAACACTTTTTTCCATGCCTTACCCAAATACATCATGACCCAGCTAGTGAGAGATTTTTATGAGAAAAGGTCACTAGACTGGGTCATTGAGCAGGCCACCCGAATCTATGAGGTGCAGAAGCCCATAGAAAATAAAAGTAATGCTCAGAAAAACCCCAAACCGACCAGCACCCCTGCTGCTGCTAAGGAGGCAGAGGTAAGGGTTGCCCCCATTTTGGATTTGGAGATGGGGGGGGGCCTAAAAACTTGCCTGCACAGAATAATTCCAAGCCCAGAAGGCCCTTGGGCCAGTCACAGACAGGGAGTCAAGGAGGTAGTCCCACAAATGGGGTCCCTCACTCCCCTGACTATGTACGTCCCCGCTACAAGGGAAACCGACCCATCCTGGGTTATGTGTGGACTCCTCCAGCCCAAGGGGGGGGGGATCCGGCCAAGCACCTAACCCAGGGAACTTCCCTCCTAACTTCCCACAGGAGGGCAGAAATTCACCAAATCCTGGGCAGAACTTCACCCAATTTCCAACCCCAAAATCATCCATCCTTCTTTCCCCAGTTCCCTGAGCACAGACCACCTAAACCGGGAGAGGGGAGGCCAAGGGTGGAGGGGTACCCAAATCTTCCCAACCCGGGGTACTACCAGAGAAGGGATAGCTACCCTTCCCGGGATCAGCCCAGGGGAGAAAACAGAACCCCGTATCAGCCTGAGCGGGTTTCACAGTTAGAGCGCCAGGTCCAAGATATGGCACAGGAGCTGGGTCGCATGCTAAGGGCTCAGCAGAACCCTCAGATGAGCATGCCGGCGCAGAATGCACCAAACTCTGGGCCTGGTGCTCCAGAACAATGACGGGGGCAGCACCCCGATAAACCACTGGTTCCCAGGGAGGAGGCACAAGGGGAAGGGGGAGTAAAGCCTTGGAGGAAGCTTCCTTCCCCACTTGTAAACAGCCCCTGGAAAACCAGGAACCGGAAACAAAATCTCCTACCCCCGAAGGTCTGCCACCCAAGGAGCAGAGAGGAGGTAGGAGAAACCAAGGACCCAAACAGACCCAGTTTGAGGAGGAGGTACAGATCTACCAGTTTGAGGGAGAGGGATCCTCAGAGGATCCTGGGAAAAGGATCTTCTCTTTCAGAGATGGGGGAACTCCTCCCAAGGAAAAATGGGTCCCAAGGGATTCACATCCAGACTGGGTAGATGTGGGGACTGAGCTAGCGCCGCCCATCATCTCATCCCAGAACCAACAGCATCAAAATCCCCTGGTTCAAACCCATTCTGGTGACTGCCTCCAAAAAGGGGGGGGGGTGGCCCAGAACCGGAACCAGGGGAACACAAAACGTCTCCTATTTCTAGTTGCCAACTTTTTCTTTCAGATTCCCAGGACTCTCCACAGAATTCTGCCCAAATCTCTTCTCTTTGCATGTCCAAAACCAGAAAATTGGCCCATCAGTTGTCCAAAAATGTGCATTATCTGTGCCCCCTTGAGGAGAAGGAGGGAAGATACTATGCCCCGGTACAAGTACAGGGGCAGGGTACAATTTTGGCACTGGTGTACATGGGATCCCAAGCTACCCTTCTGTCCAAAAAGGCCCTTGATTAACTAAATGCAGGGATGGGGGAGAATTACCAAATTCCTCTCACCTCCCTTCCTGGACAACTTCAGAACTTCAACGGGAAGGAAATCCCCGTTGAGGGGACTGCAGATCTGGACATTAAAATTGGGCGACACAAGGTGAAACACCCGGTCATTGTAGTGACTCCAGAGGGCACCCCTTGTTTACTAGGGAATGACCTCCTGAGAAGGTTGTCACCCCTAATAGATTGCGTAAACAAGGTCCTCTGGACCCAGACTAGCCGCCCAATAAAATTAAAACAGAGTGTCAACCATGTTAGTTTAAACGGCACATGCCACATGGTTGAACAAAAATCTGACCAAGTAGAATTTCACTTCCAGAACAACCAAATTCCAGACGTGACAGTAATAGCAGTAGGACAACAGACTGGTGATGGGGTGGTCCTCTCTGTTTCTGAAAATCAACCTTCCTTCCAGTTTAAAGTGGTATTCCACACTGGAAGGAAACACTCTGAAATTCTTTACCAATCCACTATCAGACATTCCCACTCCAATAGCCCAGAAAGAGGTGAAATCAGCTCAGAGCCTGGCTGATATTCAACAAATTGGAGAGCAGTTGTTCATCCCTGTTCAGTTAAATGATGGGGAGGACTCTGTTCTCGCCCGAGCGTGTGTGAACAATGGTGAGAGCTTCATCAGCGAAACCATGTGCCGCCAACCCCCAAATGATCCAGCCATTCCCACATTCAAACTGATAGACAAATGGGAAATGGATCTGGAAACACCCAATTCCAAACATCTCCTGCCAAGCAGGTGTATGCTCAAAATCTCCATCAGCAACAAGAGCATAGTCCATAATTGTTGGGTCGTGCAAGACGTCACTGCCGCCTTTTACTTAGGCAGTGACATTCTCAATCGCTTTGCCATTAGTTCGGACCTAATAAAATTCAAAGCTTGGTCCCGATTAGCGGATAATCCCATGAGCTTTGATGATCCAGAGAAATCATTTAGGTCAGCTCAATTGCTACCTAATGCAGTTGAAATTCAGATTAAAGAGGAAGCCACCATCCCAGAAAGGACCCGACAATTCTCCCTGGGAGTGAAAGTTAAAAGAGGACAAAAATTGAAAAACCCATATGCTTATATTCTTTTTTATTTTTTTTTATTTTTTTATACGGTTTTTACAAACCTTTAAAATATTTCTTACATACATCAACGTTCCTCAAAATACTTCATTCGGGATCGCCATCCCATCTAACTTTCCCCCAGTTCATCAGCTTTCAAGTTGGACAATGGCCCTTTATACATTTCCAAATCATCAACAACCATATTCAGCTGGTGTTCAATTATTGCTAGAAATTGTGTCAGCGGAAATAACAGTTTTAGGTCCGTACCGTTAAACATATGATCCCACCATGCTTCCGCACACAACGAAGGGTGATTGGGCCCCAAGGTCCCAAAAGCAATGTTCTGTTGTCCCGAAAACTATTACAAAACAACACTAGATGTTTCAGCGTCTCTGGTGCTTTGGTACAAAATCTACATCTGAGGTTTATGCTTTTGCTGCATTTCCATTTTTGTAGCCGCTCTTTCGTTTTAAACAGATTCAAACGAAATAACATAAAACGTCTACGTGCATTTGGTTCCGGGAACAAATTGATGTAACCTTGAGGCGTGTTAAAGGGGCGTACTTTCAAAGGAGCATTCGACATCAGCTTTGCCGTCGATCTTTCAGAACAAGTTTTCTCCCAGTCCAAGCGCCAAATTCTCGTTTTAGCAGCGACTGGATTTTCATGGAGTAAATTGGGCTTGATGTCGAATTCTACTAGTAAGCTTTCGCCTCTGTGCATCCATAAAGCCACCAGGTTCGGACCTTGCAAGATGTTTTCTCGCGCTCGAGTCTTTCGATATAGGGCCAGTAAGCTCCACACAATCCTTGCATGCAGTGAAATCAGGGATAACTCGTATCTGATACACAAGGACAAAGTCCCTGTGGGGAGACCCAACACCTTTGACCAGAATTGGTTCTCCAGGGAGGACCACAATTCATGGGAGCATCCCAGAGCATTTTCCGCTCCATAGATCAGTGCCGGCACAACTTTTTGCTGATAGAACATCCGCACCGGTTCCAAAGAGAATTTCCCATATTTCTTTTTCATTAGCAGAGCTTAATTTGCTAACTGGGTGCATTTCCTTTTCGTGTCTGCCACCCACGGGGCATCATTATTGCAGGAACTTAACACCATTCCCAAATATTTGACTTTGTGTGATATCGTCATTGGAATCCCACTCATGTACCATTTAAGATTTTTTACTTTCAATGATGTTGCCTCTTTTAGGTTTTTGAATATTAGGACTTCGCTTTTCTTTGCATTGATCAACAAGCGATTCTCACCAACATAGACTTGGATTGCATCTAATTTACGTTGCAAGCCGACCGGTGTTAGATCCATGATCACCAGATCGTCGGCATATAGAAGCCAGCTTACGTGCGCATTGTTCACTTTTGGTAGATAAGAGGTCACTGCATCTAATGAGTATCCCAATTCTGATATGTACAGACTAAATATTGCAGCGGCAAGCGGGCACCGTTGCTTGACTCCCTTGTGCGTCTTGATTGTGGTTGACAAAGACCCTCTTTGGTCAAGTCGAATTTTGATTGAGGTGTCCGTGTGGAGCCCTTGTATTGCCGCTACTAGATCTTCTGGACAACCCCACCGGCGCAATTGTGATCATAGCAAGTCGCGGTCAACAGTGTCAAATGCACTAGAAAAGTCAATAAAGGCCAAGTAGATGACAATATTTGATCTCAAGGCCTCCATTTTTAACAGGTTGAGCAGTAGTAGATTTAGAGAACAGCCCACCTGTTTTACAAATCCAGCCTGGCGGGCATCAACGTGCCCTGTTTCAACCGCCCATGCTACCAATTTTTGTTCCAAGACAGTCGCGTAAATCTTGCCCAGGACATCCAAAAGAGCCACTGGTCGATAATTACCTGGGTTTGATCGTTCTCCTTTTTTAAATATTGGTACTATGACCGCTGATTTCCATGATTCAGGGGATATTCCAATGTTGTTTATTCTTTTAAATAGGGTTACACACAGCTCTGCCCATATCTCGGGATGTTGTTTGATAGTATAATTGGTTAACCCGTCCGGGCCAGGTGCTCTCGAGCTGTTTGATTTTGCAATTATCGATATGATGTCCTCCTTACAATAATCGATTGATCGAGGTGGAAACATCGGAGCGTCGCCATCCTGGCCCTTATATAGCTCTTCAAAGTGGGCGATCCAGTCCTTCTCCAACACCAAACACGCTTGCAAGGCCTTTTGTGGAGCCTGCATGGTGTTGATGATCCTCCAAAAATCTCCTGAATTTTTATTCTTCAGTGCCATCAACATTGATTCCGCGTCATTTTGGATGGTCATATGTTTGTGGGCCTTTAACCAGTTTTTATACTTCTGTTTTGCCATTCTAATAGCCTCTTTTCGGAAACACTGGTCTCCCAATCTGGCATGTTGGATCACTTGTCTCATCTGTCTTTTATGGATCTGTATCTCCTGGTCAAACCAATGCTTGCGCACCATATTTGGATGTTTAAGCCCAACATGTTTGCTTTTGAAGTCGACCAGTAGGTGTACATAGTCTGTTTCGTTGCTATGCTGACAATAGGCTGTTGCCAATTTAGCCACCTCGTGCAACTCCAGCCAAAGTCTAACCCTATTAGATGTGACTCGGATCTTATGTTTCCACCACGAAAGGTCCTCTTTTGGTTTCATAATGAGGCTTGTTAGCAGCATATTGTGATCACTGTTCGTTTGGCTCCTAACTTTGAAGGACTTTATTCGAGCATGTAGATTTCTGGATACAAATATGTAGTCGATTATGGATTTGGTCTCGGCTCGATGCCATGTTGCTGTCGGTTTCAAGTCTCCAATCGTGTTTCCGTTTAGCATTTGCATTTCTCTGGTTTTCATTTCCTCCAACCAGCTATTGCTCAACGCCTTTATTTTTTTGGTAGTATCGTTGAAAAGTTCGATGTTCAGGTCCCCACAAATCAAAATATTTGCGTGCTCCTTAAGCACAAACAGGGAATCAAGAATCTCGCTGATTTGATCTACAAATTCTTGTGCCCCTGCCCTCAGATGGTTCCAGTACACGTTTAGAAGAATCATCTCGTCTGGCTCTTTGGAGCAACCCCTGTTGTTTGTGATCATGATTTCCTGTATGAAGGGGGAGTGGTTGATCGACTCACTAATCCTATAGCCCGAGGTCTTCTTAACTAAAGTTAATAACCCCGCCATCGGGCGTCCTTTTTCTAACTTCATAGCTGGGTTAAGTGCCACTTCATAATCACTTGCAAGGGGACTCTCACTTAACAATGTCTCTTGCAGACACACAAATTAGATAATCCTTCTAACCAATTCATGTTGAAAAGGTGCATGAAACCTCGGGTGTTCCACGAGGCCAGTAAGCACTCACCTGGCTTCCTGGCATTATTGTTGGATTTTTGTGTTGATCGTTGTTGCTACCCAACCCCACTCGCAGTTGGTGATCTTGGGACTCAGGCTCTTGATATCATTGGCTGGTATTTGTCTGCAGTTTTGACCTCCACTTATCGTGATTCTTATGCTTGCTTTTGATGCCTCTAGAGTGCTCGCATTTCTAAAAGTAGGATCCTCTTTTTCAGCCTGTTTTATCTCAACACCCGTTGTTCTAGTATCGAGGCTGTTGGCTTTTCCTCCAGCCTTGTTGTTCTCCAAACAGATCTCTGCTGCCTTGTTATGTCGTCGTAGTATAGTGGTTTGTTGTAGGCATTTTGAGATGTCGCCATTACTTCTTTCAAAACTTTCTGGGTGATTCGCCCTCTGTGCTGCCAGCTCGTAAACTTCGAACCCCAGTGAGAACAGAGCAACATTCGCTTCCATGATAGATTTGGCTATTAACGACAAGGTCACATGGAGAATTACCTTATTGTTCCGATTTTCGTTTGGAAATTCAACAATCTTAACATCACTTGACTTAATAGCACGTAGATTTGGGATCAAGTCAAATAAATTAATGATGTTAGCACGGTTTAAAATCAGCTTATCCACAGAATCCAGCCTCTCGATCAATAATTTAAAGACCAGCGTTGCTCCTTTAGCTTTTATCATTTGCTCTTTGTTCCTTTCTCGTCCAATCTCGCTAGAATAGGCTTTTACATGTGATGGTTTATCGATCTCATCGAATTTTAAGGTCTCTCCAGCTCGCTCTTTGAATCTGGGGGCGTAGCCGACCTCCAAGTTGACTTTTCCCAGTGTTTCCAGCCTGGATTCATTCAAAGCAGTAACATTTAAGCCTTCTTGTTTAGCGCACAATTTCAATCTTTTTTCGTGCATAGTCACAAATGGTGGACTTGTTGGGAGAGTTAGATCTATTGTCGAATTTTCTGGTTCGTTGACAAGCCGACAAATTCTGAAGATCTTGTCTCGAGCAATTAATGGGGAGGTTTCTCGATCAGCCTTTCTTGGACTCCTGTTCAGCCGTGCTGGAGTCTCCATCGCCTTGAGCTCCTGAGCTGCCATTAACAGATTCGGTTGAGCTGCGCCGAGAGGAGCTTTAGTTCCCATGTTAATACTTTGAGGTCTTTGTGTACTTACGGTGGGAGAGGTCACAAAGACAGAGCGTTGAAGGTCTGAAGTGTCTACACATTCCTTTAGCGGCCTCTGTGTGCCAGATGGAGCCGCCTCCAGTACATCTGTCTCATCATAAATTGACATATTTAGGAGCTCTTCTGGAATGCTCTTTAGCGCCTCTTCATTCTCATCCCGTGATTGCTGGTTGATGCCTTTTATAGGTTGTGCCACTTTGGTTAACGTTGATTCATCTTTCTTACAGTTTTCCGTCACAATATCAACAATTTTAATGTTCCTTAAGAATTTTCTCGCTCCTGTGTTTGTGCAACCTCTCTTAGCCGGCATATTTTTGGGGGGTTTTTTGTAGAATTTGCAACTTTGAGTTTTGGTTCCGCCAGTTTTGAGCTATTTGCTGTTCCACCAAAGATAGAGAATATTTTACGTTTTTCTTCTCCGTGGTGGCTCATTGGCCCCTTGTTCTCCTTATGTACGGGAGTTTCCAACGCTGATGTAGTAGGAATTTGCTCCTCAATGGCTAGTCATTGTTTACAAGCTCTTGCTTGTTCAAAGGCTGTATTAAAGAAGATATCGGCTATTTGATCACACTCCTTAGCAGCGCTATCAATTTCCACCTGTAAGTTGGATGTTGTACCCGACCTGGCTGGATCAGTGTGGGTCACTGTATCTGAACTTTTGGCGCTCGAGAGATCAATAATATCATCCTGTGGTGAACGTTGCACCTCTTCAGGAATATACGCCACATTTTCTGTTCCACCAGGATCACCGCCTAGTGGAACTGTCGCCATTTTTGGCACAGGTTCTAAGGACCCAACCGTGGGTTGCTTTGTAGATCGTCCTAAGATGTTAGTGTTTTGAAATATGGCCAACGCTTCACGCGCAACACCTGCAAGCAATTTTTTATCGGTTGCATCGTTTCTCTTTTGCTCACGTGATGATTGCAGTGAAGTATCCAGAGTTTTCAATACCTCAAGCACCTTTCCTAAGGACTGGCCACATATTTGTTCCACATGAGTCACTTTTGAATTCAGTAAAGCGTTCAATGTTGTAAGATCTTTCAAAGAATCATTCAGATTTTCATAGAGTTTCATGTAGGGGGCCAGAGAAATTGCTATTGATGAGATTAAGGCAGAGTGCAACTCAGAGGATAACCCCAGATTCTTGGACTCCAGCGAGTTAGCATCAGAGGCACGCTTTGTTTGTTTGACAGACCTACGGACTCTTCGCCTCCTTATTTTGGGAAAGGGGCGCTCAATAAATGAAGAGTCAGACAGATCACATGACCCTGATATAATAGAGCTGGGGTGCAGTATAGATCGAGTGCTCAGATGTGTTGAGTTCAACTGCGCCTGTTTGAGGTTAGTTGCTCTTTTTTGAGAATGTTTCTGGTTAAAAGACATGTCATTCAAAGAAGTTGGGCTTCTGCTCTCCTTTGGGTCGCTCACTGGCGATTTCCTCCGTTTATATGAAACATTAGACCATATGTCTTTATTTGAGCCAATAAGCTGCTCATTATGCCGTTTATGAGTAGACTTTTGCAATTGGCCACCCTGGACGGACAAGTCCTTCCCTACAGTGCTATGAGCCTTGTTCATTAAAATAAGATTGGCTAGGATGTTATTTGCTACGTCCATCGAGTCGCGATGTCTCTCGTATTCATGAGGGGCTTGCCCATTCCCTGAGCCTCCACCCACCTCCGAGTCTGGAATGGCGAGGACTTTTAATTTCCTGTGCGTGGCCGCGAAAACTTCATCATCATGAGCCTCGCACACCGTCCGCACGTTGCTCAGCCCCTCATTTACTGTAAGTATATTCTCACCTGATTTTGGGGGGTCTCCTGGCACGCCTACAGGAACTGGACACTGTCTCATGCCCAAAACCCCGACCTCCAATGTCACGATCGGAGAAGCCGGGGTGGACCCAGAATGCTGCACCATAGCATGAGCGCCGTCGCGGGCCTCGACAGCCACCCACTGCACAGCTCCGCCCCCAAGCTCCGAGCCGTCACTGGGCCACAACAGTGACGCGGCCTCTCCTCCGCCGACGCCATCACGCCAGCCGGCATCAGGGTTACACGTAGACACATCCGCGCGATCGGCGAGATCAGCAAGACAAGCCCCACCCACCGTGCACGGATCTCCCTCCATGGCATCACCGGGGGCCACGAAGACCGAAGACTGCACATTCGCCACGGGTAAGTGTACCTTGAGAGAACCGTCTTGCATGTGGCTCACACTAGAGCCCACTTTAGGTTGTTGTGTTGAGCATGTTGAGACACACGTGGACACTGTTGCGATGTTATGTTTAGGGTTTTCGGGGTGACTGCTACTGTCAGTCCCCAAACCCTGATGGACGCATTGCAGGTTGCACTCACTCTCAAACACGTGATCATCGTCAGAAATATTTGTATAGCTGATGTATTCCTCGTTAATAGCAATATTGACATCATTGCATGTTGAAACACATGTAAAAAAATGACTCGTTTTCTTTGTAGTAGTGGAAGATTTGTTTGGGGTTACTTCACACCCACCTGTTCTCTCACGTCTTCTTTGGGCTCGCATTCTGAGTGCTTGCGTGCAATTGTCCGCCATCCCTGCCAGCACTCGCCAAACAGCCTAACAGGCAGTAAAGTCCAGCCCTTTCTCCACAGGGCTTACGCCACAAGTGCGGAAGAGGCGGCCTTTTAAGGGCTGTTGTTCGAGCTCCCTTAAAGGCACACGCACCTCAGTCTTTTCACAGGTAGACTCTCTCCACTCCACTCGCCACAGCCTAACAAGCAGTAAAGTCCAGCCCTTTCTCCACAGGGCTTACGCCACAAGGGTGGAAGAGGCGGCCTTTTAAGGGCTGTTGTTCGAGCTCCCTTAAAGGCACACACACCTCAGTCTTTTCACAGGTAGACTCTCTCCACTCCACTCGCCACAGCCTAACAGGCAGTAAAGTCCAGCCCTTTCTCCGCAGGGCTTACGCCACAAGGGCGGAAGAGGCGGCCTTTTAAGGGCTGTTGTTCAAGCTCCCTTAAAGGCACACGCACCTCAGTCTTTTCACAGGTAGACTCTCTCCACTCCACTCGCCACCTTATATTCATCTAAATGCTTCTCTCCAACAGCAAGGTTTGGGGGTAAACCCAACACCATTAGTCAATATAGAACATGACACCATTCCAATAGAGTGGATAACAGCGACTTAAAGAGTATCACTCTAGCCGCAGGCACCATTATTGGAAGGGCGGTTGATGACCAACATTTGTCCATTGATTTAGGAAATTAACTGGTAGGACCAATCTCTAAAGACTGTTTTGACAGTGACAGTGATGACCATACAACACCAGACAGGATGTTTACCCGGCATGGGGGGAACCTCCTGGTGCACACTTCCTGCCCTTATGGTAAGGAAGATGTAACTTGTGACTTCAGAGGGGATGAGGTGATTTTCCAGGTCCATGAGGGCTGCCTTTCCCACCTGAAGCCACCAGTCCAAATCAGCACTCTGACCAGGGACTTCTCCACCCAGCTGGAGGAGGCCGCTGAGATAGCGAAACCAGAAGTCTTTTCAGGCTTCAGGCAGATGGTTGAAGAAAGAGTCAGCCTAGCTGATGCCTGTGTGACTCTGGAGCAGAAGCAAAAGTTGAAACAAGTTTTCTTGGATTTTCAAGATCTCTTTGCGGTGGACTCATATGACTGTGGTTGCACCAACATCCACACAACAACAATTCCCACGGACCCTG
This sequence comes from Ambystoma mexicanum, assembly GCF_040938575.1. Classification (NCBI taxonomy): domain Eukaryota; kingdom Metazoa; phylum Chordata; class Amphibia; order Caudata; family Ambystomatidae; genus Ambystoma; species Ambystoma mexicanum. Next base: position 1,034,852,548 of record NC_090933.1, on the reverse strand, counting down.
GCATGACTCCAGTGTTTGTGAAACAATATCGCTTGCCTCTCGCATCCATGGAGTCCCTTACTGAAATAATTAAGAACCTTGAGTCCCGGGGGATAATCCGTCCAGTACACAGCACCTTCAATAATCCGGTGCTGGGAATATTGAAGCCAAACGGCCAGTGGAGACTCTGCGCCGACCTTAGGGAGCTCAGCAAACGGGTCCATACTTCCCGATGGCCTCTTCCCTACATTGACCAAGGGCTGGCCCAGATCCAGGGTTCACTAGTATTCACTGCAGTAGACGTGACCAATGGATACTGGACTGTGCCTGTCAGTAGGGAGGACCAATACAAACTGGCTTTTACCTTTGGGGGCCAGCAGTACACATGGACCCGGACTCCCTTCGGATACCTCAACTCCGGCAATGAATTCAACATTTTCCTACACAAGGCCATGCACGACCTGGGTGTGAGGGGTAACCTGACTTATGTAGATTATGTCCTCATCAAAAATATATCGGTGGAGGAACACATAGCGGAGATCTGTTATGTTCTGACACAGTTGAGGGCCGCCAGAGCAAAACTTTCCTTTCAGTAAGCACAGTGGTGTAGAACCCGTGTTAATTTCTTGGGGCATGAGATTACTTCTCAGGGTCTCTGTCCCCAGGAAAAGAAAGTGGAAGCACTTCAGAAACTGAAAGACCCCACAGCTCTGCGGGAACTAAGGAGCGTCCTTGGACTGACTAATTACAGCAGAAAGTTTGTTGAGGGCTACGCAGAGATCACTAGACCCCTGATTAATCTTTTGAAGGCGGGGGTCAAGTGGCAATGGGGTCTAGAACAAGCCGAGGCAGTAAGACAACTCAAAAGAAGCCTCTCACAAGCGCCCTGCCTAGCTTACCCTGTCAGAAACAAGGCGTTTTTCTTGGAGACAGGGTTCCCTAATACATGCTTGACTGCAGTATTATATCAAAAGCATGACAGGGTCAATAAAGTAATCTCCTATGCAAGTAAAACTTTATCCTCTGTGGAGGAAAAATTCAATGATTGTGAGAAGGCACTCCTGGCAATGGTGTGGGCATTGAAGAATTACCGCCCGTTCATCCAGGGGGAACACATCATAGTGGAGACTCCACACCAGCCTCTGCAATATCTGCAAAGTGACAGAATCTGGGCCGGAAATGTGAGTAATTCCCAAATTACTTCCTGGATTCTGTCAATGCAAGGCTTTCCTATGGAGGTCAGATATGGCCAAAGCGAGAAGAGTCCCCTCGCACAAGGTCTGGCTGACTTGCATGATTGTGCCAGAGAAAACTGTCTTGAGGACGAAAGTCTAAAAATCAAGGACAACATGGAGGCATACCTTAATTCCCCACACAAAGTCTTTGAAGAAGATAAGTGTGAGGGAATGCCCACTGTCTATGTGGATGGATGCTCTTACCATGTTGACAACAACGGGGAGAAAGAACTTGTGGCCGGTGTAGGGAATGCATGGGTGAATGAGTTCCCAGAACCCTCCGCTGGGTACAAGATTGGTCCCCGAAGTAGTCAGGTGGCAGAGTTGATGGCTGTGCATCAAGCCATCCTCACTGCTGTCCAACATCAACTCCATGAACTGGTCATAATCACAGATTCGGATTATGTACGGAACAGGTTCGTGGAGCACCTGGTTAATTGGAAAACCAGAGGCATGGTATGTGCTAATAACAAGCTCTTGAAACATGGGAAGTTAATCCAAAATATTGATGATCTGGTCACCTCTAATGGGATGACCATCTACTGGAAAAAGATCAAAGGTCATTCCAAAGTAGAGGGACCAGACAAAACTGGAAATGACTTAGCTGATCAGCTGGCCAAAACCGGGGCCATCCTAGGGGATCTAATAGAAATGGAGTCCCTGTTGGGAGAAATTCAGGTCACTGCTATCACTAGGTCCCAGACAAATGCTCACAATGATCTTTCAACTGCACAATGGAGTAAGGAGACCCCAGATGCTGATTTGATTACGGCTCAGAAAGGGGATCAAATAATTGGTAAGTTTTACCAATATATCGAGAACCCTCAGAACTTTCCCCTGACGGATACCGATTACGTTGGGAAAGAGGACATCAGAGTGTTGATGAAATGTCCAAAAATGTTCCGAATCCAAGACGGTTTGTTGGTAAGGAAATCCCAAGCTGGTCATGATCAGTGGGTGGTTCCTACCTCATTTCGAAGCCTGATGTTAAGTCACACCCATGATGCGGCCACCACCGGTCATAGGGGGTTTCAGACAACACTTGAGATCTTAAGAGAGGTTGCATAATGGCCACACATGGGGCAGGACCTCGACCAATACTTGAAGGGGTGTCTTGTGTGTGCACAATTTCAGCCAACATCCCTCACACACCGTGCGCCTCTCCAAAAGAGGGGGATGGCACTGCCATGGTCAGATTTACAAGTCGACTTTATCGGGCCCATGATTCGCTCCGCTAGGGGGAATAAGTACATGTTGACAGTGACATGCTTATTTACTAAATGGGTGGAATGTCTCCTGGCCCCAAACTGCAAAGCAGAAACAGCAGCTGCCCTGATGATCAATCACATCTTTTCGCGTTTTGGACTACCCCAAAGGATTGAGTCAGACAGAGGTAGCCATTTCACCAGCAAAGTAATGACAAAGATGTTGGAGATACTGGGGGTTAAAAGGAAGCTACACATTGCTTACCGGCCAGCCTCTTCTGGTGCAGTAGAACGTTCCAACAAAACCATTGCAAAGCAGAAACAGCAGCTGCCCTGATGATCAATCACATCTTTTCGCGTTTTGGACTACCCCAAAGGATTGAGTCAGACAGAGGTAGCCATTTCACCAGCGAAGTAATGACAAAGATGTTGGAGATACTGGGGGTTAAAAGGAAGCTACACATTGCTTACCGGCCAGCCTCTTCTGGTGCAGTAGAACGTTACAACAAAACCATTGTGAGCATCTTGAAAAAGTTTGTGGCATATTCTGGGCCAAGTTGGGATATTCGCTTACCTCTTGTCCTAATGGCCATAAGATCTACCCCTTCATATGCAACTAAAATGTCACTGTTTGAGTTGATGACTGGACGCAGGATGGTGCTTCCCCATCATCTGTTATACAGGACCCAAGAGCAGACATTGATCAATGCCTCCACAACTCATGAGCATGTTGAGAATTTAAGGAAACACCTTCAACATGCTTTTGCCTATGCTCAGCGAAATCTAGAAAGATCAGCCAATAGCATGAAGACCCACTTTGACCTGAAGACCACCAGAAAGGAATACAATGTAAGAGACCGGGTTTATCTGTACAATTTCCACAGGAACCAGGCCAAACAGCGGAAATTTCTGCCTACCTGGAAGGGAACTTTTGAAATTGTAGAAAAGATCTCACCAGTCACCAACAAGATCCGCATCTCCAAAGGCAGTTTGGCAGAGGGGGAAGATAAGTGGGTCCACATTAATCAGCTAAAGTGTTGCCATCCCAGGCACAGTCTGCAGCAACTGGAGCAGTCCTCTGGAACCCCAGAGGGGGCCGCTCCAGATTAATACATTTCCAACCCTAAAATATTCCACATATAGGGCCTCATTACACGGACGGCGGTAAGGGTTAACGGTCACCGTTAATGGTACCAGTGACCGTTAACCCTTACCACCTTACTACGAGGTTCCTTTGCAGGTTGGAGACTTTAACGCCTGCTTTTTGCAGGCGTTAAAAACCAACCCGCAAAGGGACCAGGGAGCTAATTACAGTACTGCAATTTGCGGTGCCGTAATTAGCACCTTCCCCATTCCCATTATGCCCTATGGGGCAAAAATGGGAATGGGGAAGGGCAATGGGGGAAGGGGGAATTACCGCCCCACCAACCTTGGAATAGGGCGGTATGTCCCCTTTCCTCCAAGGCGGTGCCGGTATTTTACCGGCATGGACCAAGGTGCTAATAGCACCTTGGTCCACCGCCGTCCGTGTAATGAGGTCCATAGTGTATGAAATACCATAATAAGAATGCAAATGTCTCCTGGTTAAAGGATGAAATACCATAATAAGAATGCAAATGCGTCCTGATAAAAAATGTATATGTTCACCCCACTACATTAATAGTGGTGGGGAAATGTCTACGGATATGTTTCTGCCACTTTTGCTTTGTCATCCTAGGAGTGATGAAACCAAGGAGACTGCCTAAGGAGGACGACCCGGGGACTGGGAGCAAAGATCCGAGGGGCCCGGAGTACCGCCCAATACTCCCATCAGGAACGGCGAGGAGAACTGATTGATCCACCCTGATGGAGGAAAAGATGCTGAACTTTGCCATCTGAGGAATCAGAAGAAGATGAGGACATCCCAGTCTTGCGAAGTTCCATCGATGAGAGATCAAAATGGCCATCGCAAGAGGGGGGCTTGTGGGATGTTTGAACCCACTCTTCCAAGCCCTACAACATCGCTGGCAGCAGAAACATCATAATGGCCGCCGGAAAGCATGCTGCTCGCCAGGAATCATCCAAAAATGCACAGTAAAAATCTGAAAAATAGGCTGCCACCCACTTTTGCCTATATTAGTGAGCACAGGAGGTCACTGCCTAAAACCACCACTGGGCTACACACACAGTAGCCTGAAACCATTTGGGAATAGCAATAATGATTGCCAAAAGCAACCCAGAGCTGTTGGGAATTCATTTTCTTGATGTCAAAAAGTGCTAAAATCATGGCTCACCAAAACCACTAAAAAGGTCCCACATCCTTGTTGGGGGGTCAACATCATTCTCTCGCAAGAATTTACATGAATCTGAGGTCCACAGAGGTGTATCTATATTTGAACAAAGTATCTTTTGAGGATTGATGACTGGTAAGGCAGCTGTCAAAAATGGGTGCAATACCGGTGCTTGACACTGACCGGCGCTAGCGATCTAAATTCTGACAGGAGACCTATATTTCAGGAGCTAAACAGTAACCTGATGTAGCTAAGACTCCAAAGGCTGGCTGTCCATGGGAAGCCTTCACACCTAGTCTTCTCAGCAACAGCACAGGAAATCACATGGTCCTGTTGATTAAGAGGGAGGAGATTTTCCCTGCAGCCTGGAGAAAGGAACAATAGACTCTTTCAATTGAATAGAATATGCTGATTTGGGTGTGCCTGAACAACACTGCTCTGGGGGAAGGCAAGACATGTGATCTCTGAGTCAGAGCCAAACTTCTGGGGACGGAGACATACGACTGTGGATTCAGAGAGTCCAGCAAATATATGTGTTATGAGAATACTGATAACTAATTATACCAAGCGGACAAAAATGTACAATTTGGAGATTCTTAATATGAAAAATTCACTCACAGTTTGAGACGAAGTTGGATGCTGTGGGATGTTCTGAGGTCAAGCCCTGTAATTATTAATATTGTGGATGCAGTGTTTATGCTAGAAACCTAAGAACTTCCAGTAATATGCTCAGAGAGGGTGTGTACCTCTGTGTAAGATTTGGTGCAAAACCCATCTTGTGAAACCCACTAAAATCATGAATAAGTTGTCATTTCTGAACCCAAGCTCTTAGAAAGAGCAGGGTTGAACAGAGACCTGTCTTAATTAATTTGCGATGTGTACATGTATTTTCAACAACTTGTGTATCTGGGAAGCATGTTTGGTTATGAAAAATTGTTTTCTAAGTAAATGCAAGGGGGAGTGTTCTTGCCTTCAGCCATAAAGATGATACCTGATGACTCATTCTGACTCACTACTCCGTTCTCCAGTCAGAGGACAGAAAATCCTCTAACCTATCAGGATCCTCAGAGGGTTGGGCATAGAAAGTCAGCCTCCACACCCCCTTTGAGAACACATAAAAAGAACCACTGAGACCCAAATAGAAACACTCATTTTTCCACTACTCATCGATTCCTGCGTAGCACGCTGCCCGACCATATCCAGACAAAAACTCCAGACTCCTGAGGCTCCAGGCTCCAGAACTTAGACTCCAGATAGACTCCAGAACCAAACTCTAGAACTAAACTCTAGAACCTTGGAGAAAAGAGGCCTAATCCACAAGCTGAATCTTTTTCAGAGGACCCAGAATCCAGCAACCTAACAAAACTATTCAACAGCCTTGCCGTGTTGTTTGCTTCTGGCCCAGAACCCTGTGCCAGAACCGAAATCCAGAAAGAGCAGTGCTGTATCCAGACCGACCAGACCAGAACGCTGTGCAGTGCCGATAACAGACCAGAGCCCACGCTGTGAGCAGAACCAGTGCCAGATACCGTCCGGTGGCGAGAGTGCAGTCCCAGGCCCATTCCAGTCTAAAACTAGGAGTGAGTATCCAGTCTAAGAATTGAACAGAACCAATCTCTTAGTTTAAAATAATCTTATTCAACCCATTTCAACCTGTCCAGAACTGCACAGAAATCGTGTGTCCATTCTGTGATTTCAAAGCTGTAAAAGTGTCATCTGTCATTCTGAAATCTTGACTTCATTCCTGAAAATCTACCTCCACAAAAACGTCTGTATCTTTTGAACCACACGTCCTAGAAGCGAGATTTAACTGTCAATTTAAAGCTAATTTAAAGCTACGATCCTAAGCTTTCCAACAAACCCAAAATGACATCCCTTATAGTTTTTCCGTAATCGCACTTTACGCACTCGGAAAAAGTGCAGCGAATTGAAAAGTTAGCTCCTGTCAAAATTGTTGTCTTTTGCTTGCAACTGCTGAATTTCGTTTTCAACCTGATAATCACTCATGAATCATTGCTAGTGTTGACCTGTCCCAATTCAAAGTCACTATCACCTACCCTGAATCTCCTTTAGTGAATTAAAATTATTTTTAGCATAATTTTCACTTCATTGCAATCACATTTAAAAGTATTTTTGCCTGTTTAAAAGCATACCGGTTTTCTCTAAGCTTGCTGGGGGGAACTGGAATTTGAACTGCAATTGATTGTATTCCTGAAAACTGTGTGCTCTTCTTTCTATCTCTTTATATTGCCTAAGGGGGGGAGTGAGTTGTCACAAGGGAAAAAGTGATCATATTATCTCTTGTTGAAACCATATCAAGTTTATTTCTGTGCTGCATTCTTACCCATCTTGCATTTCCTTGAAACCATACAAGTAGTCTCTGCTACTTTATTCTTTCTATACCAACTCCTCATTGATTAAAGAGAGTGTGCTCTTGTAATATTACCCAATGTGATCACTATTATATTCATAAGTGTATTATCAAATATTAAATTATTCATAAAAGTGTGATATATATGTTGTTTAATTTTTCCAATAAACCTTTTCATTTGCAAAACAAACCTACTTCTTGGCTCAGTGAGGTCAGGGGATTCAAAGAGAGGGGCGTTATATAAGGGTTCATCATCCAGATTTAAGAACTTGACATCAAAATATATATAAATAAGGGCTTCCATTGGGCATCCCAGACCAGGCATTGACTTAGTTGGATTGCTGGAATGAAGTCACTTACAAAGTGGGGGCTCGTAACGGGATGTCTGGATTAGAACTACCACTTGTGCAGCTTAATACAGTGTGCTAACTGATAGGATACATAAATCCTGTTGGGCTACTACGCTGTGTTACGCTGTGAAAGCACCCCTCAAAAAGGAACACTCTAAGGAAATGGTCTGTTTTGCAAAATAAAATACAAACTTCTGTAAGTCAGGAAGGAAATCAATTTCCAGAATGACGACATTGGTAGATATCAAAATAGCCAGAGAGCACCTCTTAAATAACCTATTTGTGAGAGGCGAATGGACGGAACAGGATCAGAAGGTGTGGGTGCAGGCAATCACACAACAGGTCACTGCAACTTAGTTAGATATCTGGAGAGATCAGGGCCCCTTACACGTGGCCCTGAGTGAACTATACATGGCCCCTAAAACCAAGGATGAGCACGACAAGATTGTAAGGATAGCGGCATATTTATATTTATATATGGGAGCCATACAGGACAAATGTGCTGAAAGCCAAGATCTGGCAAGTAGGCAACTGATGGCATTAGAGAAGGCCCTATCTGACCTGGACTCTTCTGAGCAAAGGCTGCACAGAAGCCAGGAGTCAGAAAATGATAGCAGGCAGTATTATCTCTTGTTGAAACCATATCAAGTGTATTTCTGTGCTGCATTCTTTCCCATCTTACATTTCCTTGAAACCATACAAGTAGTCTCTGCTACCTTATTCTTTCTATACCAACTCCTCATTGATTAAAGAGAGTGTGCTCTTATAATATTACCCATTGTTGATCACTATTATATTCATAAGTGTGTTATCAAATATTAAATTATTCATAAAAGTGTGATATATATATTGTTTAATTTTTCCAATAAACCTTTTAATTTGCAAAACGAGCCTACTTGTTGGCTCAGTGAGGTCAGTGGGATTCAAAGAGAGGGGCGTTATATAAAGGTTCATCATCCAGATTTAAGAACTTGACATCAAAATATATAAATAAGGGCTTCCATTGGGCATCCCAGACTAGGCATTGACTTAGTTGGATTGCTGGATTGAAGTCACTTACAACATGTGCTGTTCTCAATCCCCAAACTCGATCAGAGCCCCTGCTCATGACAGATCTCCCAGAGAATGTGTGGGACGAAATCGGTGTGGATTTCTTTGGACCACTGGAAGCGGGTGAGCACATATTAGTAGTGGTGGACGAATACTCCCGGTTCCCAGACCTACAGTTAGTGCCGTCCACGTCAGCATTCCACACGATACCCGCCCTTGACAGGATGTTCGCCACTTACGGCACCCCCAAAGTCCTAAAATCTGACAATAGACCCCCCTTTCACTGGACAGCACTTCAAAGTGTTCGCAGAGTACATGGGTTTCACGCATAGTAGAATCACTCCACTATGGCACCAAGCCAATGGTACAGTTCAACGTTTCATGAGCAACGCCAAAATGAATGTACAAATTGCCTGAATGACAGGGAACCTGTCGAGAAAATATTTTGCCAGCTGCTACGGGATTACTGCAACACCCCACACAGCACAACTGGAAAGACGCCATCAGAAATAACTTTGGCCGAAACATCAGAACAAGACTACCCCACATGATCAACCCAGAAGAAGGATACAAAGGAGATACTGAGATGAGAATGCAGGACACCGGACAAAAGGAGAACATGAAGAAGTGAGCCACTGAGAGTAGAAGAGCCAAGGAAAATTACCTTGAGCCAATGGATGTGGTTGTAGTGCGGCAACTACAAAACAGAAAGTGCATGGCTGCCTTTAATGAAGAGTCAGTGACAATGACCCAAGTGAAAGGCTCGCGTCTGTCAGCAGAAGGTGAAAGCAGGAGCATTACCCAAAATTCCTCTCATTTCAGAAAAATGGCAGGTGTCATCCTGCCAAAATCACACCTCTCAGACCCCATCTCGCAAGAGTGGGACCCATCCTACAAAGGTGACGGTGAAGACTCTTGTGAAGAGAGCCTACCAAACCCTCAGGAAGGTCGTGAGAACAGTCAAACCACCAGAGTGACAGCCCGACCTCAGAGAGCTCGGAATCGACCTCAGAGACTAATCAAGGGAATGAACTAAAGTACTTTATTGTGTATAGTACAGAGGGTGTGACGTCACTTTACGTTGAGTTCCCTGCATCATGTGGCGAGGCAGCGGGAAGTTCAGTTTGATGTTAAGGAGTGGAGAATAAGGGCGTGTTACAATCTCCTCCTGTCTCCGCCTCATGATTGCAGTACACCTCATGATGCAGTACGCCTCATGATTGCAGTACATGTGACAGAGGAATTGTGTGTCCGCATCTAGAGGTGACCTCTGGACATGACAGGTACATTAACAGAATCAGCTTTATTTCCTAACATGTTAATTGCTCTTTAAGTCCTGTAGAGGTAGTGTCCTTCACATACGAGATGTGCCTGAATTGTGAAAGCCCCTGCCCCAACACAACCAGCATCTGTAAATGCTGTCTTATTTGGGGATGTTTTTGTCAGGCTTTGCAAGGAGTTTAAACTTGCTGGATGAAGAGCACGATGGCCCCAAGCGACCCACAGCAATTCAAGCTTTTTCAAGTATGCACCTCGGCTGCTTTGGAAGTTAAGAGGGACGTTAAAACGCGGGCCATTCATTACTCTGGATTTCTGGCGAGACTGCCATCACGTGACGATCCTGTGCTAGCTAAGGCGAAGGTCCCCTTCTGAGAAGTTCAGGTACTATTTCATTAAAAGCGCGGCAGTCCTACTGGGAAATGCCAGCATATTTCAGTTCAAGTAGATAAACGCTTCTGAGAAGTAAAGCTGGCAAACGTTAGGCTGCGCTCGCAATTATTTTACGCTGTTCTGTTACCCAATGTTTGTACTGTTGCACTATGAAAAGAATAGAATAATTTCTGAGTAGCCTGGGTACTCTCACTAAGATAAGGTGTCAGGGCTCAGGAGAAGTGCTGGTATGTGCCATTAGAGGCAAAGCTGCCCCACTGAGAAGATCTGGCATGCATTATTACAAAAGTAAGGAATGAGGGTTCTACGAAAATGAAAATGATACACTAAAACACTGGCACAAACACGCCCACTGCTTTAGATGGCAAACTATTTGGTTCTCTTCCATCGTCTTTTGTAATCATCTTCTGTGTGCCCTTACTGGCGGGTTTAACCCTTCCTTATACTGCGTAATGGTCACGTCGTATTCCTTGTACTGCACTCCTTTGACCCATCCTGGGAAGTTAACTGTTCCTTAAGGTTCAGTCCTCGGCCCGTTTTTTCCTTCACTTGGCTGACTGAGTGGCCACTTTAACGATGGTGCTTTACAAAGCAATCGTAAGTAAATAAATAAATAGCAAACCTCCAGAGAAGTGCAGATACTGTCCCATTAAAAGCATAGAAGCCCTACTCAAAAGTGCTGGTAGCCTCGTGCACTACCCACCAAGGCATAGTGTACCTTCCCTGTAGGCTTAAAAGATGAGTTCTTACTTCACGTCCAGCCAATTACAGGCCTCTCCACTTCGGCAGCCAAAACATCTTTTACCCTTTGAAATTGGCAATTTTTAAAACCTATAGACAGAGCATGAAGTGCGTGATACCTCGTAGTTGGTGAATGCTGCGCTTTAAGTATTATCAATCATTAGTACCCAGCACGCTGCGTCCATGGGAAACACTAAACGTGGATTGGTTCGTTTCTGATCCATACCACAGTGTAATCCCTTGGACACATTCGCCTGCCAGGTAGACTTTTCTTTTTTTTCAAGGCACCCTTAGAAAGGGAGAAGGGACCACACGTAGCCCTTCTCCCTTTTCCAAGGTGGCCTTTTTTATTTTAATTTGTTTCCCATTCATTAGTACGGAGCAAGTTGGCCCAAAATGGCACCCTGTTGCTCCTACTAATGAATCAGTACACGTGTTCTAGTGTTCCTAGAACCAACGCGTACTGCCACACAACCTTTTCAAACAGCAAAAGAAATGCTGCTTGAAAAGGTTTCGTCAGCCATTGGTGTTCCGGGGCTGCAAACTCGGGAAAACTAGTATCCCGAGCCTGCAAACCCCAGAATACTAATGGCAATAATCGCCTCGCTGGCAGGCCATTACTGCCTTATTGTCAGGGCTTTAAGTGGGCCGGGGCCTGCCGGGGCCGGACCCCGGCAGTCTCCAAAAAGTGGGACTGAGCCGGGGCCCTGCCGGGGCCCCCGTCCCACCACACGCAACATTGGCGGGATGCATTATCCCGTCGCGGCGGCAGCCGCGACGGGAGATGCGCCTGCCATGAAGTCAGGCGATCTGACAGAAGTGGCAGCCAACCACAGCGATGCTGTGCCTGGCTTCCACTTCTGTAAATCATAGTAACTGCCTCTGGTGACCTCTCGCGCGAGGGGTCACCAGAGGCAGTTACTGTCCCTTTGTTTCCCCAGGTCGCCGAGGCGTCTTTAACCCTCGGCGAACCTGGGGATTCCTTGACATTTTTCGAGGTTTATGAAAGAAGGCTTGAAAAGTACACAATTCAAGCCATCTTTTATAAAGCTTTGCCGACGGACAATTTTCTCCGTAGTCAAAGCTTTATAAAAGATGGCTTGAATTGTGTACTTTCAAAGCCATCTTTTATAAAAACCGAAATGTTTTTTAAAAAAATGGCCTGAAAAGTAGGCAAACCGTAAGGTATGCACACACACATATATATGCATGTTATATACCTGTGTGCGTACCTTACTATGGTTTGTGTACTTTGCAAGCCATCTTTTCTAAACATAGAAATACATATTTCTATGTTTAGAAAAGATGGCTTGCAAAGTACACAAACCATAGTAAGGTACGCACACAGATATATAACATGCATATATATGTGTGTGCATACCTTACGATTTGCGTAAGTTTTAGGCCACGCCCCCGCAAGCCACGCCCCCAAATGAGGGCCCCCCCTCGATTTCTTACCCCACTTAAAGCCCTGCTTATTGTAATGCCCTGGAGCCACTTTTAAAGCCCTTGCTACGCTCGGGCCTGTAACTTCACGCCTCGGGGGCATTACCATAGGCGGTAATGGCCCACCGACTCAGCGGTTATTGCCACAATCACCCTCCACATGCGCATTGTTTTCTGTATAAAATATTGCTTTAGCTTAGTCAAAGCTTGCTATGCCTGGGTTTGTTAAAGGAGAGGTTCTCGCAAGAGTTTTATCTAATCAATTGGTAATGCATGTATTTTTGAGCATATATCGATTGATAAAAAAAATTCTTTCAATGAATCTAACCTTACATTTCCAGACATTTACACATGTGAACGGCATGGCTCTGAAGCCTCCACCTTGTGATAATCTATCAATTGATCAATCGCCTTAAGCTCAAGTGCCCCGGCGGCAATAAATCATATCCCGCACCCCTGTAGGTGACATCTGCATGTCAGACCGCTCGCTATACTACACTCCTTGTCAAGATGTTACTGCACAGATGACACTTATTAGATGTACACACAGGGCCTCATTACACGGTAGGCGGTAAGGGTTTACCGGTACCGGTATTTTACCGGTACCGGTAAACCCTTACCGCCTTACTACGAGGCCCCTTTGCGGGTTGGAGAATTTAATGCCTGTTTTTTGTAGGCGTCAAAAACTAACCCGCAAAGGGACCAGTGAGCTAATTACGGTACCGCAATAGCACCTTCCCTATTCCCATTATGCCCTATGGGGCAAAAATGGGAATGGGGAAGGGCAATGGGGGAAGGGGGAATTACCGCCCCACCAACCTTGGAATAGGGCGGTAATTCCCCTTTACACCAAGGCGGTGCCGGTATTTTACCGGCATGGACCAAGGTGCTAATAGCACCTTGGTCCTCCGTCATCCGTGTAATGAGAATCACAGACTTAGTTTGTTTAGTAGCTTCTCACAAAAATAAAATAGAATGTTTTACTTTTCAAACAATTGCAGTCGAGAATTTAAGTATATCGTTATATTTTGTATTTTTACTTTTCAATAATTGCAGAGTCGAGAATTTAAATATATCGTTATATTTTGTATTGCAGTGAAAATGTTTCACTACATATATCGCAGTCATTTAAACTGTTTATGTGCATAACCATTGAAATAACAGATCATCCATCAATAGGATTGTTGTAGTCTAAGCAATAGGAAGCATGTTATAAGAAACAATCAGATGTGTATTTGAGGTATTTTCCAAAAAAAGCTGTTTCTTGTAATATTTATTGTTTCATGTTATATTTTATTCCGAGTTCTTTAATTGGAAATTAATATGTCCCATTGACTCACATCAAAATCCATAACTGGAACACATCCGTCTTTTAATTCCACTTGACCCCTGTTATCACGAAGTAAATTGCGTTCCCTTGTGTAGAAAAAATGGTTAGTTCAACATCCGCTAAAAAGCTGTATTCTCCTAGGCAAACGGGCGTGGCCCGATCATTCCATAACATTACAAAGATTGATCCATTGGTAATGATATTCCAGTGCTGGGAATGAACTACATCCATGGGAATATGGCTTCTTGACACACGCACATTTTTGTGTCATAAGTAGGTATCAAGACAAAAAAGATTTTAGTTTGTTACCATAAGCGATAAATGTAACATTATTTCCTAAATTGGATCTATACATTATTTTACGTAGATCCAACAGAGAGACATTATGTGCCTGATGCTCAGAGTGTTTTTCAAGGGGATTGCGCCATTAGAAAAAGCTTCTGTTAGTCGGGCACCATGTCTGTTTCACCAGTGTTTCTCTTTTTTGGATGTGTCACGATTTTTACTCGATATTTAATATATTGTTTCTATGCAATACTGTTGATACAAGTAAACTGTCTTTATGTCTGTTAGTACGCCAGTACATGCCCAACATCAACACACACATTCATCCCTTACTTCTTACATCATGCTCAAAATGACATTGTTATATTAAAAATAAATAACATCCTACTTACATAAAACTTAGTACGTTCATTGTGGATCTCTTATGGCATTGTTTTCTTTCAAGAACAAGTGTGAAATCATATTTCAATTTAGTCTGTGTGCTATTTTAGTAACAAATTATGCATTATTTGGTCACTTCCATTAGAATATGTTATCATTGGAATGTGTACTCCCTAAAATCCCAGGGTCAGAATGCAACGTGAGCTCAGTTTGACAAACTCACTGACCAAGGCCAACATGCAATTATTCATCTGATGACACCAGTCACAATTATTTTTAAATCTTAATAATTATGTTACTTTTTTGTAACTATTGATAAAGAATAGGTCTGTTTTAAAATAACCAAGATATGCTGCAGAGTGGTCTTGCATTATTCATTGTGGTCGGACACTATTAAATAGATCAGTATTTATCACACGCTTTCCTAATGAAAAATCATTACCATCATGTTTTGAATCCAATTAACCTCGTGCACACATTTGTTTTTTTAAAACATGCTAGCCTACTAGTTCAGTGTGATGTATTAAAATATGGAATGATAAAAGTAGATCATTTAAAAAAAAGTGGTATTTGCATCCCTTGTGACAGAGAGAGGGACAGGGTGAGGCGGGAGGGGTAAGGGGTAGTGAGTATGAGTGACAGAGGTGATGATAGGGAGGGTGAGAGATAGGCCAAACAGTACAGTAAGACATGCACATTTAGGTAAGACACATTTGGCTCTAGAACCATCTAGTATACACTGATGGAGGCACATTGTTACCAACTGAGAGACATGTGGTCAGACATATCACTTGGGACAGAGAGAAGTGCAGGGATAGGGTTAGGGAGTGAGGGAAAGGGAGCAATAGTGTGTGTAAGTTAATAAGGAGAGGATAGGTAGGGGGCGATATGAGAGATGGGCCTAACAATAGAGTAAGACAAGCACATTTAGATAACAAACATGTGGCTCTATAACCTTAGAGTCTTGACAGATAGCAGTACATTGTAACCAACAAAGAGACATGCAGTTATACACATCACTTGGGGCAGACATGGAGAGGGAGAAAGACGGTGGGAGGAGGGAAGGTAGGAAGGGAGGGAGGGAGAAAGATGGGGGAGGTAAAGGGAGTGAGGAAGAGAGAGAGTGAGAGGGATGGATAGAGAGAGAGTCAAAGGGAGGGAAACAGAGCAAGTGAGAGGGAGAGTGAATGAGGTGGGGATATGCAGAGGGTGAGTAAGAGATAGGCCTAACACTAGAGTAAAAGCAGCATATTTAGGTAACAGACATGCAGCTCTATAACCTTAGATTCTCAACTGCTAGAGATAAATTGCTGTAAATAGAGAGATATGCACTTGAGACAGAGAAGGGAAGGGGGAGAGAGAAAGGGAGAGACAGAAAATATGTTCACAGGTACATTGGAAAATCTGAAAAAGACAGACAATAATAGAGACAGATATAGAAATCGACTGAGTAATACTGATAAATAGAGATAGAGTTTCATATATTGAGAGGGCATTTATGAGCGATACAATGGACTTAAATAGATAGAAATAGATTCTAGACAAACAGACAAATAAAGATAGTAAAGAAAATTCTACAAAAAAGTATGAATTGTCTAGAGTAAAAACAGATAAAATGATACGTTGCAATACATCTTCAGTCAAAGCGATAGCTACCATGAAACAGAGAGAAGAAGACATATTGAAACATAAACATACATTTTTTAAAATGAGATAAGGCAACAGATATGGATAGAAATGTACAGATAGTAATTTGCTGTGTGTGTTTTGAAAGATTGACACAAGAGAATTACAATAACAAAAACTGAGAATAGAGACACAAATAAATATAGACAGACAAAAACAAGCAAATATATATTGTGCAAGAGTTGTAGAGAAAAGGAGAGACACATTGAGAGAACATACATAGATTAAGTGATGGTATTTGAGAAATGGATATAAGGTTTAAGAGATATGTGTAGATATCATGAAATATAGGCACATAAAACTATAGATGCCTTTAGAGAAAACATATATTTTAATAAGAAATAAAATACTATAGACAAGGAGCTTGAACAAGAGAAACAGAAAGGTATATTACAATGTTTATGTATATTGAAAAATATAGACAGTGAGAAAAATGAAAAAGGAGAAGTGGAGAAAAATATAATATTTAGAAATGTGTACAACGAGAGAGAGAGATGAACAGAGGCAAACGGATAAAGAAAAGAATAAAGCAAATATCCAAAGTCAAAATGTATGACAGTCCGTAAATACACCCAATATAACAATCATAATGCAAGCATTCAAGAACTTTTTTTGTAGAAGAACCTTTATCAACCACACTACTTTACTTGAATCTTGTTGTTAGTTTTGACACCAATGTTCTTCAGCATAGACTGTACTATGACAACATATTTTGTTGTCAGTCCATGCATTTCCTTTGCCAACACAGTCAAAGTCATATCTTTCGCTAGGTCAAAGTGCATCTGCTCTAATACTGTCTTAATTACCCCTTCTTTTTTCCTTTGGTAAATGCCATGTTGTAACGCAGTATACCAAGAGAATAGGAGTTCTCACTTGCTCCCTACCAACGTTCTCATTGTGAGCAAGTACCGCCAGCCTTGTGCGGGCCTCCATGCTGTCTATGCCGAAATGCAAACCGTTTGGGCCTGTACTTTAGACATATATTATGGAAAAAAATCCAAATCCCCATGGCAAAATTCAGTTAGTCCCTTTCGAATCTTTAGTCAGCACGTTGTCACACATTATCCTTCAAAGAGAGCAGGGTAGCCAGGCACCAACCACTTTTTCCTACGCTCTAGCTTGTTACTCAAAGTCCCATGTTGGCAGATGTGATAATGCTCATTATATTCCCATGAGTGTTTCTTTGATAAATGTTGGCGCAGCAACTGCCACATTTCCAAAAGAACCCCAACCGAACCCTCAGATGTTTTCAAACACCACCATAGATGATTGCAGATGGACTGGTCTCATTTTAGAATTTCTTCACATCTCATTTCCCAGCAGCATTAACTTTCTTGGCTATTGATTTGTACATGTGCCATACATCAAATTGATGCTTTATGTCTTGGAATTGCTCTTGCATGACCTTTGCAATACCCACATGCCTGTCTGTGACTATCAATTCTAGTTGCAAACCCCTTGAAAGCAGAAGTTCAATGGATTCAACTAAACCATATTTCTCCATGGCAACAGATGCACATTCTGACACTTGTACCATGACAGAGCCCACTATTTTGTGGTTGTCCATGTCCTGGAAGTGGTAAGCGCAGTAATTAGCCAAAACTCCACAACTGTTGCACTGTCCATCATCAGCAAGGCTGAGACTTTTGCCTGTGAGAGCATTGTCAATTGCTAGTTGTTCGGGATTCCAGGCATGACTTATAGTGGGGAACAAGTACCGTCTCTGATATTTGATAGTGTGCAGTTTCATCAATTAACAATTAACTCAAGTCCTAAAAATGTACAGAAACATGTGGTCTTATTAAATGTTGATCCACTGAATAATAGAGCCCCAGACTAATAACATTTCCTGAATCCACTTTTCCAACAGTGGGTTGAGCATACCATGAAAATGTTGAATGTTTGTGCCCAAATCTCCCCTTAATCTTCAGGTTGGTTCCAACCACTTCTCCAGTAAAATTAACCAATGGCTCCCCACAAGTTCTCCTATGTTTCCCAATGTTGAATAATCATTTTTAAAATCTCAAACAGGCAGCTCCTCTTGTTTAGAAACACTTGTGTATAGGTGCGTTATAAATGCCATATCATATCAGCTGTCCAACACAATATATTTAGGCTCCCTCAATAGCCACTCGTCGTGGTGCATTCAGATTCAACGGTGGTGGTGATTTCCTCCTCACTACTCATGGTGTAGTTAGTGTCTTTCTCCATGTCGTCAATCAATTCAGAAGATATCACACTTTGAATTCAGTGAGGTATTTCATGATTTTGAGACTCTATTGGAGGAAACAATAAACAGTGGATCTTTATATTGCACCAATCCTTTTGACGGGATAGATTGGGTGAGTTGAACAAGTAATAATGATGCACTTTTTTGTGGGTCTGTCAGTTCATGTGGACATTGTGTGCTGTAACAATGATCCATCATTACTTTCCATGGCTCGCTGGTGAGTTTCAGTTCAAACTCCGCCCAATGCACATCATGAGTCTTAACTTTGGGACGAGTATTTGAAAGTTGACACAAAAGTTCCTAACAAGTCACAGCAGCTGAACAAACGTCATCAATTGTTAGTTGTGTGGTCTGAGTTTTCCTGTCCTTCTTCCTAGACCTCGATTGAAAAAAATAATTAATAATTCTTTCCTATTTACGAAACATATCAGTATAAATGTTACAAGGTAATCCTCTACAACGAATGTCAAAAAACAACTTTGGTAAAACATGTTCATATTGTAATTTATTAATATGATTTATAAAAATCATCTCTAATTTTGTATTAACATTTATATGCACATAAATTAATACTTATGGAATGACTAATACTTTGACCTATAAAATAGATGATATTTCTATGTTCATCACTTTTCATATCAGTATGCCTGAGGTGGTTGAATGACGTAGTTTGTTACATAATAAAAAAAAGTGCCATTATGATCTCATCGGTTTAAAAAAAGTAAAACACACAAAAGATACACACACAAATTCAAAGCAAAAACATAACTTTAAAATGGTATTTGCATACAGTTATTACATTTTATATAAAACACTTTTACATTTAAAAATAATAGAAAACGGCTGTCAACTGAACTTATGTAGCTGGGTTACTTGTGTTCGTTCATGGTCAAGTGCATCAGTGGTCAAATCTTTGTACATCGCAAAGCACACATAAATTGTACAGAAAATTAATTGGTAAATTTAATAGTCTGTATCTTGATCATTTCAAGTTGAACATATTACATTTGAAAAGATGTTATATTATACATAGTAGACATATTTTGATCTATAGATCCTAATCATGTACAGGCACACCCAAAAATCTGCTGCTTAACCATTTACTCTTTGTGCTATAACTTGACATGCATTTACTTTACAGAGTCATGACTGTAAGGAAAGGCTTGGTATCATCAATGAAGACCGACACAAATGAGACATAGGTCAAGGGTGTTTATTGAATTTTAAAGGGTTGGTTAAACGCCTATCTAAACCTAAATCTAAGGATGGGAGCAAGCTACAACCATCAAATAATAATTATGCAGTCCTCTGTCAAAATAAAAGGGCCTATGGTAATAAACCTATTGCCAATCCATACTTCTAAATACAAAGGTGTGGGAAAGTAGTGTATGCAAAAAAGGAAAAGTGTTCAAGAAATAATATGTCAGGACAGTTGATCTGTTGGCCTCTCTTCCCCACGCTTTCAGCACAGGACAAGGCAGCACGCTTGAGCCTCATGCACACTCTGGCTTCCTCGGCACAAGAACACAGTTCAATGGCTCAGCTGGTCTCACACCACTCTGGCAAAGTCTTTAAGAAACAAAAAGGATTCTCAAAAGAAATGGCTCTTGTCAAAACACAGGCTTCCTCCACCTTGAAACAAAAGTTCACTTTACTTGTCAAAACACACAATATTACCATCTTTCACAGTGACCGCTGATACTTGTAGTTCCTTTTGTTACTCATACAGTTAAATAGCTCAGCATCAGGACCTTCTGTGCGAAAGTCTCTTTGCCATTCAAAGTATCTTATTGCAGAGGGTCTGATGTAGCAAACAAAACACAAAAGTTCCTTTCCTTTGACAAGATTCTCACATTCATAAGTTCACGATTGGTCTCCCTCCTCTGGGCTCGGACCACAGGTGCCCCTTGTCTGGGCTCGACCCCTTTTCTAAAATTTTCACAATTCTGTCTCCCTCATCCAGGCTCTGATCACGGATCCCCCTCTTCCAGGCTCAGATCCCTTTTGACACCAGAATTGAAGACTTCGGACTGTGCGCAGGATTTAGGTTGACCTGTAGCAGGACCACTTCGATTTACAATTCTTTACGACTCTTTAACTTTCACTTCTGCCACTTCTCAGCTGGATACCTTACAGAGACATTCAATTGGGCACACACACGGTGCCGGTCCACTCTATCTCACAGCTTTGCTCTTTTGGACTGCAAGTCCCAGAATTCACATTTGAGGTTTTGCTCCCACTTCGCCAGTTACAGGCACTTTTGGGATTTACACAAAGTTCTTGCCAATACAGCTTATCCCGCCTTAGCTTCCCTTGAGTCACAGGGTCTCTATCTTTTACCCTCAGTGATGAGGTGTTAGCGGGTCCTCAATGGGGATTCACTTGAGGTCAGGGTCCCAGCATCTTCCCTGCAACTACCTGGGTTTCTGGAATTCACCCAGGGAACTAGCATTGATTTAAACACTACCAGAAACGTGTAGCTGGAGTTTTGGTTCCCTGGGGCACGGCTTCCCTGCCACACTGTAGCCCCCTTTGTACTCACAGGCCTCAGGGTCTTGGCAGTCCATCCCCCTTCTGGTTTCCTAAAGTTCTCCCAGCTGCTGACTTCTCCTTCTGGTCCTCACAGTTCCTTCATCATCCCCAGCTCGCTCAGAGAGTTGATTGGAGTCAGGTGTGAGTAGTTGTCACTACCTGCCTGTCTCTCAGTGACCTCATTATCAAGACAACATGGTGACTGCCCATAGGAATGAATTCATTGCCCATGGATTCCTATGGGTAATCCCCATGACTCCCATCTGCCTCTTCTTCTTCGTCCCAGTAGTTGGACTTGAATGCAATTAGGGATTGTGGGAGTTGTAGGTTTTCCTGGAGATCATGAAAAAAACATGTAGGTTTTGTCAGGATGAAGGGGGTAATTGTATTGTGATGGGTGAATGGATTTTCTATTAGGTTTTAATTTCCCTGGTTGTTTTCTCCTTTTTCTTACAGAACAGTACTGGGGTATGATGCTGACAATATCCCATGACAACTGAAAGGATGTCAGGTAAGGGTATATCGGAATGGGAGGAATACCATGTCTCACCCGAAGGTGTGTCTCCCATAGTCCCCGAGGACCCCCTGCCCAGGTGATCCTCCCTCGCTCGTCCGCCCCCAGGGTTGGTATCCAAGAGTGATGGCCCTCCCTTGGCCACCTGAACAAAGGATCCCCGGGAATAACCTGGGAGAAACGCTGCAGGTTTCTCACATGGCACAGC
Organism: Ambystoma mexicanum; assembly: GCF_040938575.1. Taxonomy (NCBI): domain Eukaryota; kingdom Metazoa; phylum Chordata; class Amphibia; order Caudata; family Ambystomatidae; genus Ambystoma; species Ambystoma mexicanum. The sequence continues at coordinate 1,034,831,064 of NC_090933.1, read as the reverse complement.
ACAAGAAGTGAGGAGAACATATTAAAAATGGAATACTTATGAAGGCGTACTGTTATGAAGGCTTGCAATAAACAACGATCAGACAATGGATTTAACTAGAAAAGATACTTACAGATTCACCTTTCAATTGTTTTACTGTAAATATAAAAATATTCTAAAAAATATTCTAAGAAATACCTGTTGTCCATCACTCGTGTCATAGCGAATGGAGCTTACTGTTTGCACTAATGAATCCTACTGCGTATCATACATAAAAACTGATGAGAACACAATATATAATCAGAAATTAAAACATATTGTTTGAATGTGCTTGATGTATCAAATATTGGAAAAAGTATAATCATCATTACTAAGACACATGAAGTAAGTAAAATATACCAATCACACAATTTCACTTTAATGATCACTTTGCACATTGAAAGGGAAATTAAAATACAATGCAAAATAAATGATGAAGGTCACTTTTACTTTTGTATATGTTGTCATGTATTTTAGCTGAACAGAGAGGAAATACATTAAGGAGATCTGAGCATTATTTGCAAACTGTGAAGTCCTGTTATATGTTAGTATGGCTAGGAAACCCATCAGCTTAAATATATAGGTATATTTACAGCCCTACAGATAAGGGGTATATTGGCCACTTTTACTCCCTAAAAATAGAAAAAATACTCCCAATAAATAAAAATAGGGAGTAAAAATACTCCCAACACAATATATAGAAAACAGACATGTAGGACCTTGTGCTCTTGCTATCACCCACAGAGCTCCATTGATATGTTTGGACCAGTAGTGCACATAGTACCAAAGGTAGAAACTGCTGCTATTACCGCCTTAGTGGAAGAAGTAAACTGTATCTTTTAATGTGCATGAATAACTAGGTGCAAAGGAATCATTATTACAAAACATTTCTGTTTTCCAGTTAAAACATTTGTACTCGCTTACAAAAGACTTCCATTGGGAATTGAACTTACATTACTTCTCCCTAAAAAAATCACTACTACAACTTTAAAAAATAGGGAGTACAATACTCCCACTTCAAAATCTTGTCTGGAGCACTGCATTACACGGCCCGCAGTAGCAGGCGTGTAGTTATGGTTAAGTTGCGAAACTCATAGGAAGCGCACTTTTTCGGCGGCTTTTAACTTCGCTCCCCAAGGACGAATCCTCACCAAACTTTGCAAAAGAAGTATATGGCCGGCTCTAAATTGTTTCGCCAAGTTGGGCAAGGTTTTGTGCGGGCAGGGAAACTTATAGGGGGGGTCCCAACATTTCTTTTCCCTTAGACTGAACACGGCCCAAATGGCTAGATGGATTTTAACCAAATTTGCACCAGGAGCGGGGGCTTGGCCCAGAAAGAGTGCTTTTGTGTGATTGGTGGAAATCCGACAAGTAATTTCTCAGTAAAATACTGAAATGTACATCCCAAAAAATTAGTGATATCTGGGTCCACTCCACAGACTCATTTCCCTGTTCGCTCCGTGGACAGAAGTGTCATTGGATCACGGTACGGCGTGGTGTCGGAGAAGTTTGGATGTGGCCGGTGGTTGGCTGGAGGGAAGCGGGCTGTGCGTCAAAATTTTTTGGGAAAGCCGCCATGGTGTATCGGAAGACAGTGCAGCGGTGGAAGGGTCTTGAAAATGTACCGTACGCATTGTGTTGGTGGCAATAAGGGAGGGAATTGCTGGGGGAGTGAGAAGTGGCTCATGTGACATATGTAGGTGAGTATTTGCTGTGGTGATTGGAGGCAGTTGTCGTAACGGTCCCATAGCCTCTGCCACGACCTGTTTGCTGCAAACTCTTTTCATGGTGAGTGGTGGCAGGTCATTTGCAGATGGGAGTGAATTGCACATGACATAGGTTGGGTGGGAGTGCGGGTGGTGGTGCGCTGCGGATGGAATGCGGTAGTTGGGCACATGGAGGCATGCATGGGTGAATGAAGGTGCAATTGGTCTGTGGAAGGATTACACTTTTGAGTGCATGGCTGAAGCCCATAGCCCGTAGGCTGTAGGGCATGCACTGAGGAGCGTAGGTCTGCAACATACACACCGCAGGAGGGCATGTTTGACTCTGCATCCGGTACAGGGTGGAGCTTGCATAGTGTGGTGTGTGCAGATTGGTTGCAGTAGCGTTAGTGCTGAAAATTGAATGTGGGTAGGTTGGCAGTGACACAGTACTTTTTGAATAGGAATGGGTACGCCCATAGTATGTGAATGAAAGTGTATATGGGTGCAGGAGAGAGTGTTTTCTTTCTACATTGTGTGAACTGTTGCAATTTGTTCCTGCATAGCTACATGGTGGTGCGCATGTTGGTTAGGACTGCTGGTGGCAGTGGTGTGTATGTGGATGGTCGTAGTTGGTGAAATGGTGACATGCATGGTGGCATTACATTGCTGTAGGTGTCTTCAAGGCCTATGCTGTGTGCAGAATTGTTGAAGTAGACCGAATGTTGTGAAAATGTTGTGGTTAGTGACACAATACTTTGTGAATGTCTGTGGGTAGAGGTGGTGGAAAATGTGGTATGTTTGTGCATTCTGGTAATTCTGGTTCTCTGATTGGGTGTTTTATGGTGTGGGGGATTTGGGGTGAAGTGCTGCTACCTACGTGTGGCACGTTTGTGCAATATGGTAGCTGCCCACATGGCCATTAAGTTAACTGTTGCCATGTGTTGCTGCGTAGCGTCATGCGGTGTACAGGTTGGGTAGGAGTGTTGGTGGCAGTGGTGTCTACGTGGATTGTTGAAGTTGCTGATATGGAGACATGCATGGTGGCATTACGTTGCTGTGAGTGTGTTCAAGGCCAAGGCTATTGGATTCAAGAGCCTAGGCCTTGAGGACACGCACAGCAGCAATGCATTTTTCAATGTGCATCAGTTAGAGGGTGGTGACATGTAAGGAATGGGTGTGGAGCACATTTAAGCCGTTATAGGCCACTGTTGCAAACACATTGTGGGTAGGTTGGCAGTGGCACAATACTTTGTGAATAGTAGTGGGTACACCCATAGTATGTGATTGAAAGTACACAGAGATGCAGGAGAGTGTCTTGTTTGCACATTATAGTAACTGCTGCAATTTGTTACTGCATAGCTCCATGGCAGTGCCCTGTGGTTGGAGATGCTGCAGTATAAAGTCACGCTTTGTGGGCACTGGCTGCAATGCTTTTATACTGTCAGTATGTTACAGGTTATGCTTGAAGGGCAGCTTATATGTGCTTGGATAGTGTGCTTTGTGCACAATGCTTGTAGTATGGGCAATGTTGTAAACATGTTGTGGTTACGTTGGCAGTGAAACAAACCTTTCTGAGTGGAAGTGGGTAAGACAATAATATGTGAATGAAAGGGCGTTGGGGTTCCGGAAACAGTGTAATGGTTATGCATTATGTTAACAGTTGTATGTAATGATGTGCATGTCCATTGCAGTTTTGAGGTTGGTTTGGGCATGGTTCATTGGAAGGGCCGGTACCATTTTGTCACATTATTGTGTCGTGAGGGTGGTCGACATGGAGAGACGCTCAGTGCTTATCGTTGCCGATATCTTTGTGCGCCATCGGCACAGGTGTTGCGTGCAAAGAGGCGTTGCAGGTAATTTCGGGGTTGAAAGGAGTGGACGCTTTCAGGGCCTGTCAGGGTAATTGCAGTTTCGGCGGGATTGTTCGCCTTTGCAGATATATGGCGTTCATCGCGACCATGGACTGTGTCGTGACGAACTATGGAAGTAAGTGTACATTTGGGTTACATGTCGTGTGGACGAATAATCTATCTTCTGAAGAGGTTGCTGACCGCAGTGATGCATATTTTTCCTAAAGCCAAGGTCGTTTTCTCATGCATAACACCAAGAGCAGTGTGGGTTCATGACGGTGTAAGTTGTCCCCAGCCAGAGGTCGGAAGGTGTGCTATAAACAGAATTATGCGTCAGTTTATGCAGACTGCTGGCATGTTCTCCACACACTATGAGATCATGAGGTGGCAAAATATGCAGTGGTTCCGTAGAAATGGCATTTATTTGAGCGCCATTGGCAATGCCATTTTCTTTTACACTGTGCAAGAAGCATTGACCAGAATGTTGGAAACATGTGAGGAGAGGCAAACAGAAACGCATATAAAGAGAAAATAGAAAAATAAATTGCTTGCAATCATGTAACAAACAACAAATACTATATACATCTACGCTGGAAGACTGAATCCCCTACCCAGTTTCATATCGTTTACTACCCATCCCTCCCCCAACTTCACTGTCACGAAAAGGTAGTGGATTACGCAGTACTTTCAGGATTGCACATGCTTTGCAATGGCACGACATTTATACTGTAAATGTGTAACAGTACATTTCAAGTGTTGTTGTCATGATCTCTGCTTCCAAAAGGTCAGGGTTTTCCCAACTCCCTTGGAAGCAGATCCATAACCCAGGTTCCGAGTGCCAACCAGTCCCAATTGGGACCTTTTGGACCCAGTCCTGGCGCCAGTGGCACCAGGCTCATAAATATAACCAGTCCCAGCGCTGGAAGCGCCGGGCTCATAATGCTTGGGTGGACTTACCTGCAGCAGACCATGCTGCTTACTTGCCTGCCAGTTGAGCCTCTGATCCTCTTCTGTTTGGAACTACTTTTCCTGTTGGGTGGGGCAGGAGCCACTCCCTAGATTCAGAACACTGGAACTCTTCTGGAAAGCAGGAACTCTTTTCTTACCTAGGCGTGGCTGTGGAAGGAGACACCTAAGCACTACAGGAGGCTATTTAAACCACACCCGATGGATGAATCTTGCTTTGCGTTATTCTGCATCCTCTGCAGCAGAACGCTCATCGTGTCTTCTGCATCTGATCCTGGGCCTAAGGAAAAAGGCTTACCATCCTGAATCCAGTCTTCAGCAACACCTATAAAGACAAGAAAGAACAGGTTAGCATTACGGTCTTCAGTGCGCTCCGGAGGTCTTCACACTGCATTCCGGCATCTGAAAGACAAAAGCTTACCAACTCTTCGCACGCTCCGGAGGCCTTCGGCGCTGCATCCCGCATCTGAAAGACAAAACAAGGTGTGTTTAAAAACATTGGGGAACTTTAATACTCACGTGCCATTACTCCTTTCCACATCTAACCCAGTGGGTATTCCGGCACCCTGCAGCCGCTCCGAACTTGTACCTGCAAAATAAAAAGACAGTTAGAGCGCATCGTGAAGTAGGCAACAAGCGCTTACTTACGTGCTTCCAGGCGCTTCTATTCATCACACGGGCTCCATCTTCAACTCACTTCAGCCCGTCATCCGCCATCGCCGGAACCCTGCAAAACAAGAGACATCATTACTAAAGACTTTAAAGACATTAGGATTACTTGAAACTTACCGTTCGTGCAGTAAACGACGGACAGCAGTCCTCTGAAGTCAAGAGGCCTGCTCCCCTTATCCAGTGAAGAAACTGGTTACAGCACCCTGCCCCGAGGCAGATGGAGAGCACGGCGTTCACTTACCTAAGGTGAGAGCGTTAACCTTTGGGGTTCTACAGGAGAAGAGAAAGGGAAGAAGAGAGAGACATTCAATAACCCAGTTCCTTAATCCCATATTTTCTATCTGCAGACATCTTACCCTTCGAGTCAGACATACAGTGCACAGAGGTCCAGCCCAAAGAGCCAGCCGTGTGTTACACATCACCTTTGAAGATACGGTATACGCCCAGTCAAGACCGGCGCCTCTACGGGAATCAGGTGAGCGTTACAGAACGCAAAGCCTACCACAAAACTCCCGTCCAGGCGCTATGGAAACCTCGGATACCGACCAGCTAGCCCAGTTACTTGGGGAACTAAGGGCAGAAGTGCATGCAGCCCGTCAGGAAACGAACGCTCTAAGAAGGGAACTGATTATTTCCAAGGAGCGAACAGATGATCTCGCTAGACAATTGCTACAGTCACAAGCCGGACAGACCCCGTTACCCGCATCTGGGGGAAATCTTCCTTCTACATCCTCTATGAATCCAGTGCAGATCAACCTACCTGGGAATGTACCTCTGGCTCCGCCCAAACGATTTTCTGGTGACCCAAAGAGGTTTGCAGTATTTATCAATCAGTGCCGGTTGCATTTCTTATGCCGGCCAGCAGCCTTTCCAAATGATCAAGCTAAAGTAGCTTTTGTGCTTTCGTACCTTAGTGGCAATGCGGCAGACTGGTCGATCCCTCTAGTAAATCAAGATGATCCGGTCCTCCATGATTTTCAAGCTTTTCAGCTCAGTATGGAAAAACTGTTCGCAAGACATTCACAGGGGCAGGCCTTGGACAATGAGCTTCTTTCGTTGCAACAAGGTAATCAAGACCTTTTGGCTTATATTGCGTCTTTCAACAGACTGATAGTGGAAACTCAATGGCCTGAGGACAAAAGGATTATGCTGTTTTATAGAGGTCTACGTGGAGAGCTCAAAGATGTGTTAGCCCAAGTAGTGAATCCCCCACAAGATTGTTCGGACTATATAGACTTAGTCGTTCAAATAGATCACAGACTGCAGAACAGGAAGGCCGATCGTTCCAAGTTTGATGCTCGAGTATTTTCCAAACCGCCAACTCCTTCCAAAGGAGTAGACTCCGGGGCACCCATGCAAATAGGGGGTCTGAAAGGTCCTCTAACACAAAAGGAGCGGGAAAGGAGAAAACAGTTGCAATTATGCCTCTATTGCGGAAACTCAGGGCACTTTCTTCGAGACTGTCCGGTGAAACCTGCCAAGAAGGCAGTAGGAGCTGCAGTTACCAAAGTTACAAACTCTGAGCAGGGAAACGACCTTGCCCGACAAGAATAGAGGTCCTCTTGCCGAGCGTGAAAACCAGTTCTGTGACCTCGCATTTCGTGATACCTATGGTCCTCATTAGCCCTGATAATCCGGATCGATTACATGCAATTGAAGCTTACGTCGACAGCGGTGCCATCGGCAATTATGTGGATCATGAAATGGTTTTGAGGATGAATCTAACTCTTTGTCCCAAGGCTGTAAAGGACGTCATTACTACGGTGGATGGTACGGAGATAGCCTCCGGGCCAGTAGCGCATACCACTCAAGAGGTGGCGCTAGTAAGTCAAGATGGACACCATGAGAAGATCGTGTTCGATGTGATCAAGGCCCCTCAGTTTCAGATTATTCTAGGAATACCTTGGTTAGAGAAACACAATCCTCTGATCGATTGGCGAGCAAGAACGGTCCAGTTTCCAGAATGTGTCTCTACTTGTCACCCTCCACCTGGTGTTGCACTGGCAGCAATTTCTTCAGAGACTCCCCAGTTACCTCCCGAATACCTAGAATACCAAGATGTTTTCCGGAAGGATCAGGCCAACTCTCTACCTCCTCATAGGTCTTATGACTGCCAGATAGACCTGATACCTGGATCTACTCCTCCTTGTAGTAGAATTTATGCCCTCACCGAGCCTGAGAACCTTCACCTTCGACAATACCTGGATCAATACCTGGCAAATGTGTTTATTTGTCCTTCCAAGTCCCCTGCTTCTTCAGCTTTGTTCTTAGTTCCAAAAAAGGAAGGAGACCTTAGAACTTGTATAGATTATCGCTCCCTGAACCAGATCACCGTTAAGAATAGATATCCGTTACCTTTGATCCCTGAACTCCTGGACCAAGTCAGAAAAGCATGCATATATACAAAGCTGGATCTTAGAGGAGCTTACCACTTGGTACGAGTAAAAGAGGGCGATGAATGGAAGACGGCCTTCCGCACCAAGTATGGGCTATTTGAATATCAGGTCATGCCCTTCGGACTTTGCAATGCCCCGGCCGCCTTCCAATATTTTATGAACGATGTCCTCAGAGAGCTCATAGATGTGTGTGTTGTTGTTTACATTGACAACATCCTCGTTTATTCTTCATCGGAATCTGAACATCGGAAACACGTGAAAATGGTCCTCGAAAGATTGCGTCAACACAAACTTTTCGCTAAGTTGGAAAAATGTGTTTTCAACGTGACTGAAGTTGAATTCTTGGGATTCATATTATCATCTGGCGGAGTGCGTATGGATTCAAAGAAGGTCGATGCAGTTCTCAAATGGCCATCACCATCCTCCGTAAAAGGTGTGCAAAGCATGTTAGGCTTCGCTAACTTTTACCGCAGGTTTATCCCCGAATTCTCTCGAATAGTCCAGCCCATCACTGCCTTGTTAAAGAAAAACAAACGTTTTGAATGGTCTACCAAGGCGGAACAAGCTTTCCAGGATTTGAAGACTAAATTTATCTCTGCACCAATCTTAAAACACCCTCGCCCCGAACTCCCCTACATCGTGGAAACTGATGCTTCAAGCCTTGCCATGGGGGCAGTTCTATCACAAAAGGACCCGGTAACCAATCAGTTGCATCCCGTGGCATTTTGGTCCCGCAAATTCTGGCCTCCTGAAATCAATTACACGATTACTGACAAGGAACTTCTGGCTATCAAGTCTGCCTTTAAGGCTTGGCGGCATTATCTGCTGGGGGTCCGACACACCGTTACTGTGATTACGGATCACCGAAACCTGCGATATTTGAAAACCGCAAAGCCCAATCCTCTAGACAACTCCGTTGGGCATTATTCTTTGCCGAGTTTGACTTCATAATTACCTATCGACCTGGTACAAAGAACGGTAAAGCTGATGCCCTTTCTCGGATGGGAGTGGAAGAACACTTGATCAACCCTAAACCTGTACCAATCATTCCCGAACAAAGAATTCTGGGTGTAATCGCCACAGAATCCATAGAGGAAGTTAAGGATAAAGCCAGGCAACTTGTAACTCCAGCAGACATACAGAATTGGCATCTGCAGGGAAAGGACTTTGCAGTAAAGGACAACTTATTGTATTTTCAAGAACGATTATACCTACCCAGCACAGATTTACAGAAAAAAGTAATCTCTTGTTATCACGATTCTTTAATGGAAGGACATCCCGGTATGGCCAAGACCTCAGAAAAGATCAAGCGCTACTTCTGGTGGCCGTCTTGGAAAAAAGATATCAGAGACTTTATAATGTCCTGTGGAGTATGCGCCCAAAACAAGAGTCAAAAGGAAAGACCAGCAGGCCTCTTACGCCCTATTGACATCCCACCTCGCCCTTGGCATACGCTTTCTATGGACTTCATCACCGATCTACCTCCATGCTCCGGATACAATACGATTCTAGTAATCGTGGACTTATTCTCCAAGATGGCGCATTTCATTCCGCTCAAAGGCTTGCCAACAGCAGCAACTCTGGCCCGAGAATTTCTCGAAAACATCGTCCGACTGCACGGTTTTCCTTCGGTTCTAATTTCGGATCGAGGTAGTCAATTTATTTCTCATTTTTGGCGAAGTTGCTGTCGGTCGGCTCAAATTGATGTGAGACTATCGACCAGTCACCACCCTCAGACCGACGGACAAACCGAGAGGACCAATCAAACTCTGGAACAGTATTTACGCTGCATGCTGCAACAAACGGAAAAAACTTGGAAAAACATCCTTTGGATAGCCGAATATGCCTACAATAACTCTGTCCATTCGGGAACTGGGAAAACCCCGTTTTTTCTTTTGTACGGCAGTCACCCTCGAACCTCGGAGTTGGATCCCCTCCAAGATCTTGAAACACCAGCAGTAGACTACCTGCATTCTACAATCACCCAAGCCTTTAAGGAAGCTGTTTCTCACCTTCAAAGGGCTAAAGAACAATACAAGAAAGGAGCAGATCAACATCGGAAGGAATCCCCTCAATATCAAGTAGGGGATCAAGTCTGGTTATCCACCAAATATCTACCTCTAAAAGGGCCACGCACATTCAACCCAAGATACCTTGGTCCCTATTCCATCACTACCATAGTAAACCCAGTAGTGGTCAAGTTGGACTTGCCCCCGCACATGAAGATACATCCGGTCTTCCACGTCTCTCTATTAAAACCCGTGCAACCTCAAACCCGACTAACTAAATCTCCAAAACCTATCCTAGTTGATGGAGAACTCGAGTTTGAAGTCAAAAGCATTCTGGACTCCAAGATCTCCAAATCTAAACTATTTTACCTAATTGACTGGAAAGGCTACGGCCCCCAAGAGAGATCCTGGGAACCTGCTGAATATGTCCACGCTCCTCGCCTAATCAAAAGATTTCACCGAACATTTCCTGACAAGCCAAAACCCCCGGAGAAGCCCGGTTTGGGAGGGGCCTTGAGGGGGGGTACTGTCATGATCTCTGCTTCCAAAAGGTCAGGGTTTTCCCAACTCCCTTGGAAGCAGATCCATAACCCAGGTTCCGAGTGCCAACCAGTCCCAATTGAGACCTTTTGGACCCAGTCCTGGCGCCAGTGGCACCAGGCTCACAAATATGCCCAGTCCCAGCGCTGGAAGCGCCGGGCTCATAATGCTTGGGTGGACTTACCTGCAGCAGACCATGCGGCTTACTTGCCTGCCAGTTGAGCCTCTGATCCTCTTCTGTTTGGAACTACTTTTCCTGTTGGGTGGGGCAGGAGCCACTCCCTAGATTCAGAACACTGGAACTCTTCTGGAAAGCAGGAACTCTTTTCTTACCTAGGCGTGGCTGTGGAAGGAGACACCTAAGCACTACAGGAGGCTATTTAAACCACACCCGATGGATGAATCTTGCTTTGCGTTATTCTGCATCCTCTGCAGCAGAACGCTCATCGTGTCTTCTGCATCTGATCCTGGGCCTAAGGAAAAATGCTTACCATCCTGAATCCAGTCTTCAGCAACACCTATAAAGACAAGAAAGAACAGGTTAGCATTACGGTCTTCAGTGCGCTCCGGAGGTCTTCACACTGCATTCCGGCATCTGAAAGACAAAAGCTTACCAACTCTTTGCACGCTCCGGAGGCCTTCGGCGCTGCATCCCGCATCTGAAAGACAAAACAAGGTGTGTTTAAAGACATTGGGGAACTTTAATACTCACGTGCCATTACTCCTTTCCACATCTAACCCAGTGGGTATTCCGGCACCCTGCAGCCGCTCCGAACTTGTACCTGCAAAATAAAAAGACAGTTAGAGCGCATCGTGAAGTAGGCAACAAGCGCTTACTTATGTGCTTCCAGGCGCTTCTATTCATCACACGGGCTCCATCTTCAACTCACTTCAGCCCGTCATCCGCCATCGCCGGAACCCTGCAAAACAAGAGACATCATTACTAAAGACTTTAAAGACATTAGGATTACTCGAAACTTACCGTTCGTGCAGTAAACGACGGACAGCAGTCCTCTGAAGTCCAGAGGCCTGCTCACCTTATCCAGTGAAGAAACTGGTTACAGCAGCCTGCCCCGAGGCAGATGGAGAGCACGGCGTTCACTTACCTAAGGTGAGAGCGTTAACCTTTGGGGTTCTACAGGAGAAGAGAAAGGGAAGAAGAGAGAGACATTCAATAACCCAGTTCCTTAATCCCATATTTTCTATCTGCAGACATCTTACCCTTCGAGTCAGACATACAGTGCACAGAGGTCCAGCCCAAAGAGCCAGCCGTGTGTTACACATCACCTTTGAAGATACGGTATACGCCCAGTCAAGACCGGCGCCTCTACGGGAATCAGGTGAGCGTTACAGTTGTACAGGAGTGACAGTGTTCGATGATGGTGGCTTTAATGCGATTGGTGGATGCGTTTGTGCCTATTTACCAGTAACCCAATGAAGTAGAGCTGCAGAGAAGATAGTGCAAAGGAAAGAAGGACTGCTCCAGTTTTACAGGGGTTCAGCCCATGCACTACTTTGGGAGGCGCATGTGCCAAAATCTGTCCTTTGCACCACATTGGCCAATTCCCATGGCAGTGTGGGGAGTAGCCAATCAGGTAGTGTGGGTGTGGTTAACAGGAAGGGGAGGTGAAATGGTTGCACATTATACTGTGCGTACTGAGGGTAGCTGACATGGAGGAACGTATTGTGTGACTGTAGATGATCCCTTTGTAATAGATCTGCACAACTATGCCCTGCAAAGAAACTTTGACAGCAGTTTTAGTTTGGAAGGAGTGGACGAATTGTGGAACGCTGTGTATGTGTCATGATCTCTGCTTCCAAAAGGTCAGGGTTTTCCCAACTCCCTTGGAAGCAGATCCATAACCCAGGTTCCGAGTGCCAACCAGTCCCAATTGGGACCTTTTGGACCCAGTCCTGGCGCCAGTGGCACCAGGCTCATAAATATGCCCAGTCCCAGCGCTGGAAGCGCCGGGCTCATAATGCTTGGGTGGACTTACCTGCAGCATGCTTGCCTGCCAGTTGAGCCTCTGATCCTCTTCTGTTTGGAACTACTTTTCCTGTTGGGTGGGGCAGGAGCCACTCCCTAGATTCAGAACACTGGAACTCTTCTGGAAAGCAGGAACTCTTTTCTTACCTAGGCGTGGCTGTGGAAGGAGACACCTAAGCACTACAGGAGGCTATTTAAACCACACCCGATGGATGAATCTTGCTTTGCGTTATTCTGCATCCTCGGCAGCAGAACACTCATCGTGTCTTCTGCATCTGATCCTGGGCCTAAGGAAAAAGGCTTACCATCCTGAATCCAGTCTTCAGCAACACCTATAAAGACAAGAAAGAACAGGTTAGCATTACGGTCTTCAGTGACAGCTCCTCACTTACCTGGTCCATCGGCTGTCACCAACGCCTCGCGCTGCATTCCGGCATCTGAAAGACAAAGGCTTACCTACTCTTCGTGCGCTCCGGAGGTCTTCACACTGCATTCCGGCATCTGAAAGACAAAAGCTTACCAACTCTTCGCACGCTCCGGAGGCCTTCGGCGCTGCATCCTGCATCGGAAAGACAAAACAAGGTGCGTTTAAAGACATTGGGGATCTTTAATACTCACGTGCCATTACTCCTTTCCACATCTAACCCAGTGGGTATTCCGGCACCCTGCAGCCGCTCCGAACTTGTACCTGCAAAATAAAAAGACAGTTAGAGCGCATCGTCAAGCAGGCAACAAGCGCTTACTTACGTGCTTCCAGGCGCTTCTATTCATCACACGGGCTCCATCTTCAACTCACTTCAGCCCGTCAGCCGCCATCGCCGGAACCCTGCAAAACAAGAAACATCATTACTAAAGACTTTAAAGACATTAGAATTACTCGAAACTTACTGTTCGTGCAGTAAACGACGGACAGCAGTCCTCTGAAGTCAAGAGGCCTGCTCCCCTTATCCAGTGAAGAAACTGGTTACAGCACCCTGCCCCGAGGCAGATGGAGAGCATGGCGTTCACTTACCTAAGGTGAGAGCGTTAACCTTTGGGGTTCTACAGGAGAAGAGAAAGGGAAGAAGAGAGAGACATTCAATAACCCAGTTCCTTAATCCCATATTTTCTATCTGCAGACATCTTACCCTTCGCGTCAGACATACAGTGCACAGAGGTCCAGCCCAAAGAGCCAGCCGTGTGTTACACATCACCTTTGAAGATACGGTATACGCCCAGTCAAGACCGGCGCCTCTATGGGAATCAGGTGAGCGTTACAGAACGCAAAGCCTACCACAAAACTCCCGTCCAGGCGCTATGGAAACCTCGGATACCGACCAGCTAGCCCAGTTACTTGGGGAACTAAGGGCAGAAGTGCATGCAGCCCGTCAGGAAACGAACGCTCTAAGAAGGGAACTGATTATTTCCAAGGAGCGAACAGATGATCTCGCTAGACAATTGCTACAGTCACAAGCCGGACAGACCCCGTTACCCGCATCTGGGGGAAATCTTCCTTCTACATCCTCTATGAATCCAGTGCAGATCAACCTACCTGGGAATGTACCTCTGGCTCCGCCCGAACGATTTTCTGGTGACCCAAAGAGGTTTGCAGTATTTATCAATCAGTGCCGGTTGCATTTCTTATGCCGGCCAGCAGCCTTTCCAACTGATCAAGCTAAAGTAGCTTTCGTGCTTTCGTACCTTAGTGGCAATGCGGCAGACTGGTCGATCCCTCTAGTAAATCAAGATGATCCGGTCCTCCATTATTTTCAAGCTTTTCAGCTCAGTATGGAAAAACTGTTCGCAAGACATTCACAGGGGCAGGCCTTGGACAATGAGCTTCTTTCGTTGCGACAAGGTAATCAAGACCTTGTGGCTTATATTGCGTCTTTCAACAGACTGATAGTGGAAACTCAATGGCCTGAGGACAAAAGGATTACCCTGTTTTATAGAGGTCTACGTGGAGAGCTCAAAGATGTGTTAGCCCAAGTAGTGAATCCCCCACAAGGTTGTTCGGACTATATAGACTTAGTCGTTCAAATAGATCACAGACTGCAGAACAGGAAGGCCGATCGTTCCAAGTTTGATGCTCGAGTATTTTCCAAACCGCCAACTCCTTCCAAAGGAGTAGACTCCGGGGAACCCATGCAAATAGGGGGTCTGAAAGGTCCTCTAACACAAAAGGAGCGGGAAAGGAGAAAACAGTTGCAATTATGCCTCTATTGCGGAAACTCAGGGCACTTTCTTCGAGACTGTCCGGTGAAACCTGCCAAGAAGGCAGTAGGAGCTGCAGTTACCAAAGTTACAAACTCTGAGCAGGGAAACGACCTCGCCCGACAAGAATAGAGGTCCTCTTGCCGAGCGTGAAAACCAGTTCCGTGACCTCGCATTTCGTGATACCTATGGTCCTCATTAGCCCTGATAATCCGGATCGATTACATGCAATTGAAGCTTACGTCGACAGCGGTGCCATCGGCAATTATGTGGATCATGAAATGGTTTTGAGGATGAATCTAACTCTTTGTCCCAAGGCTGTAAAGGACGTCATTACTACGGTGGATGGTACGGAGATAGCCTCCGGGCCAGTAACGCATACCACTCAAGAGGTGACGCTAGTAAGTCAAGATGGACACCATGAGAAGATCGTGTTCGATGTGATCAAGGCCCCTCAGTTTCAGATTATTCTAGGAATACCTTGGTTAGAGAAACACAATCCTCTGATCGATTGGCGAGCAAGAACGGTCCAGTTTCCAGAATGTGTCTCTACTTGTCACCCTCCACCTGGTGTTGCACTGGCAGCAATTTCTTCAGAGACTCCCCAGTTACCTCCCGAATACCTAGAATACCAAGATGTTTTCCGGAAGGATCAGGCTAACTCTCTACCTCCTCATAGGTCTTATGACTGCCAGATAGACCTGATACCTGGATCTACTCCTCCTTGTAGTAGAATTTATGCCCTCACCGAGCCTGAGAACCTTCACCTTCGACAATACCTGGATCAATACCTGGCAAATGGGTTTATTCGTCCTTCCAAGTCCCCTGCTTCTTCAGCTTTGTTCTTCGTTCCAAAAAAGGAAGGAGACCTTAGAACTTGTATAGATTATCGCTCCCTGAACCAGATCACCGTTAAGAATAGATATCCGTTACCTTTGATCCCTGAACTCCTGGACCAAGTCAGAAAAGCATGCATAT
Source organism: Ambystoma mexicanum (assembly GCF_040938575.1). Taxonomy (NCBI): domain Eukaryota; kingdom Metazoa; phylum Chordata; class Amphibia; order Caudata; family Ambystomatidae; genus Ambystoma; species Ambystoma mexicanum. Next base: position 1,034,815,749 of record NC_090933.1, on the reverse strand, counting down.
ATACAAAGCTGGATCTTAGAGGAGCTTACCACTTGGTACGAGTAAAAGAGGGCGATGAATGGAAGATGGCCTTCCGCACCAAGTATGGGCTATTTGAATATCAGGTCATGCCCTTCGGACTTTGCAATGCCCCGGCCGCCTTCCAATATTTTATGAACGATGTCCTCAGAGAGCTCATAGATGTGTGTGTTGTTGTTTACATTGACGACATCCTCGTTTATTCTTCATCGGAATCTGAACATCGGAAACACGTGAAAATGGTCCTCGAAAGATTGCGTCAACACAAACTTTTCGCTAAGTTGGAAAAATGTGTTTTCAACGTGACTGAAGTTGAATTCTTGGGATTCATATTATCACCTGGCGGAGTGCGTATGGATTCAAAGAAGGTCGATGCAGTTCTCAAATGGCCATCACCATCCTCCGTAAAAGGTGTGCAAAGCATGTTAGGCTTCGCTAACTTTTACCGCAGGTTTATCCCCGAATTCTCTCAAATAGTCCAGCCCATCACTGCCTTGTTAAAGAAAAACAAACGTTTTGAATGGTCTACCGAGGCGGAACAAGCTTTCCAGGATTTGAAGACTAAATTTATCTCTGCACCAATCTTAAAACACCCTCGCCCCGAACTCCCCTACATCGTGGAAACTGATGCTTCAAGCCTTGCCATGGGGGCAGTTCTATCACAAAAGGACCCGGTAACCAATCAGTTGCATCCCGTGGCATTTTGGTCCCGCAAATTCTCGCCTCCTGAAATCAATTACACGATTACTGACAAGGAACTTCTGGCTATCAAGTCTGCCTTTAAGGCTTGGCGGCATTATCTGCTGGGGGCCCGACACACCGTTACTGTGATTACGGATCACCGAAACCTGCAATATTTGAAAACCGCAAGAGCCCAATCCTCTAGACAACTCCGTTGGGCATTATTCTTTGCCGAGTTTGACTTCATAATTACCTATCGACCTGGTACAAAGAACGGTAAAGCTGATGCCCTTTCTCGGATGGGAGTGGAAGAACACTTGATCAACCCTAAACCTGTACCAATCATTCCCGAACAAAGAATTCTGGGTGTAATCGCCACAGAATCCATAGAGGAAGTTAAGGATAAAGCCAGGCAACTTGTAACTCCAGCAGACATACAGAATTGGCATCTGCAGGGAAAGGACTTTGCAGTAAAGGACAACTTATTGTATTTCCAAGAACGATTATACCTACCCAGCACAGATTTACAGAAAAAAAGTAATCTCTTGTTATCACGATTTTTTAATGGAAGGACATCCCGGTATGGCCAAGACCTCAGAAAAGATCAAGCGCTACTTCTGGTGGCCGTCTTGGAAAAAAGATATCAGAGACTTTATAATGTCCTGTGGAGTATGCGCCCAAAACAAGAGTCAAAAGGAAAGACCAGCAGGCCTCTTACGCCCTATTGACATCCCACCTCGCCCTTGGCATACGCTTTCTATGGACTTCATCACCGATCTACCTCCATGCTCCGGATACAATACGATTCTAGTAATCGTGGACTTATTCTCCAAGATGGCGCATTTCATTCCGCTCAAAGGCTTGCCAACAGCAGCAACTCTGGCCCGAGAATTTCTCGAAAACATCGTCCGACTGCACGGTTTTCCTTCGGTTCTAATTTCGGATCGAGGTAGTCAATTTATTTCTCATTTTTGGCGAAGTTGCTGTCGGTCGGCTCAAATTGATGTGAAACTATCGACCAGTCACCACCCTCAGACCGACGGACAAACCGAGAGGACCAATCAAACTCTGGAACAGTATTTACGCTGCATGCTGCAACAAACGGAAAAAACTTGGAAAGACATCCTTTGGATAGCCGAATATGCCTACAATAACTCTGTCCATTCGGGAACTGGGAAAACCCTGTTTTTTCTTTTGTACGGCAGTCACCCTCGAACCTCGGAGTTGGATCCCCTCCAAGATCTTGAAACACCAGCAGTAGACTACCTGCATTCTACAATCACCCAAGCCTTTAAGGAAGCTGTTTCTCACCTTCAAAGGGCTAAAGAACAATACAAGAAAGGAGCAGATCAACATCGGAAGGAAGCCCCTCAATATCAAGTAGGGGATCAAGTCTGGTTATCCACCAAATATCTACCTCTAAAAGGGCCACGCACATTCAACCCAAGATACCTTGGTCCCTATTCCATCACTACCATAGTAAACCCAGTAGCGGTCAAGTTGGACTTGCCCCCGCACATGAAGATACATCCGGTCTTCCACGTCTCTCTATTAAAACCCGTGCAACCTCAAACCCGACTAACTAAATCTCCAAAACCTATCCTAGTTGATGGAGAACTCGAGTTTGAAGTCAAAAGCATTCTGGACTCCAAGATCTCCAAATCTAAACTATTTTACCTAATTGACTGGAAAGGCTACGGCCCCCAAGAGAGATCCTGGGAACCTGCTGAATATGTCCACGCTCCTCGCCTAATCAAAAGATTTCACCGAACATTTCCTGACAAGCCAAAACCCCCGGAGAAGCCCGGTTTGGGAGGGGCCTTGAGGGGGGGTACTGTCATGATCTCTGCTTCCAAAAGGTCAGGGTTTTCCCAACTCCCTCGGAAGCAGATCCATAACCCAGGTTCCGAGTGCCAACCAGTCCCAATTGGGACCTTTTGGTCCCAGTCCTGGCGCCAGTGGCACCAGGCTCATAAATATGCCCAGTCCCAGCGCTGGAAGCGACGGGCTCATAATGCTTGGGTGGACTTACCTGCAGCAGACCATGCTGCTTACTTGCCTGCCAGTTGAGCCTCTGATCCTCTTCTGTTTGGAACTACTTTTCCTGTTGGGTGGGGCAGGAGCCACTCCCTAGATTCAGAACACTGGAACTCTTCTGGAAAGCAGGAACTCTTTTCTTACCTAGGCGTGGCTGTGGAAGGAGACACCTAAGCACTACAGGAGGCTATTTAAACCACACCCGATGGATGAATCTTGCTTTGCGTTATTCTGCATCCTCGGCAGCAGAACGCTCATCGTGTCTTCTGCATCTGATTCTGGGCCTAAGGAAAAAGGCTTACCATCCTGAATCCAGTCTTCAGCAACACCTATAAAGACAAGAAAGAACAGGTTAGCATTACGGTCTTCAGTGACAGCTCCTCACTTACCTGGTCCATCGGCTGTCACCAACGCCTCGCGCTGCATTCTGGCATCTGAAAGACAAAGGCTTACCTACTCTTTGTGCGCTCCGGAGGTCTTCACACTGCATTCCGGCATCTGAAAGACAAAAGCTTACCAACTCTTCGCACGCTCCGGAGGCCTTCGGCGCTGCATCCTGCATCGGAAAGACAAAACAAGGTGCGTTTAAAGACATTGGGGACCTTTAATACTCACGTGCCATTACTCCTTTCCACATCTAACCCAGTGGGTATTCCGGCACCCTGCAGCCGCTCCGAACTTGTACCTGCAAAATAAAAAGACAGTTAGAGCGCATCGTGAAGCAGGCAACAAGCGCTTACTTACGTGCTTCCAGGCGCTTCTATTCATCACACGGGCTCCATCTTCAACTCACTTCAGCCCGTCAGCCGCCATCGCCGGAACCCTGCAAAACAAGAAACATCATTACTAAAGACTTTAAAGACATTAGAATTACTCGAAACTTACCGTTCGTGCAGTAAACGACGGACAGCAGTCCTCTGAAGTCAAGAGGCCTGCTCCCCTTATCCAGTGAAGAAACTGGTTACAGCACCCTGCCCCGAGGAAGATGGAGAGCATGGCGTTCACTTACCTAAGGTGAGAGCGTTAACCTTTGGGGTTCTATAGGAGAAGAGAAAGGGAAGAAGAGAGAGACATTCAATAACCCAGTTCCTTAATCCCATATTTTCTATCTGCAGACATCTTACCCTTCGCGTCAGACATACAGTGCACAGAGGTCCAGCCCAAAGAGCCAGCCGTGTGTTACAAATCACCTTTGAAGATACGGTATACGCCCAGTCAAGACCAGCGCCTCTACGGGAATCAGGTGAGCGTTACAGTATGAGTGCAATTTCTTCGATATGCATGCACTTTGCAAAGACCTCGCCACGTTTCCAGTAGTAGATTTCATCGTAATTCATTACGGCGGCATGCATATGCGTTACCTGCCTTGCTTAGATTTGTTCCGTAGACTGAGGAGGTTGGTGGATGTCGTGAGGACGCTTTTTCTCACCGCCAAGGTGCTTTTCTCATTATAATACCGCAAAGCGTATGGCCTACTGCTCATGGATGTTGTTCCTAGCCAGATGAAGGAAGGTGTCTCATCAACAGAAGCATGTACTCTTTTTTTGTCTGCTCATGGAATGTTCTTCTGCAACAATGGCCTTATTACTTGTGGAAATGCAGAGTTTTTCCAAAAAATGGCATTTTGTTGTCATCCATTGGCAATGCAGTTTTGTTTGCTGGTCTAGAGGATGCAGTGAAGAGTTTACTGAACTAATGTGCGTAGAAGAAAACTCAAAAGCTACTAAAAACAGACAAAAAAGGTGTTTTTGTAGAAGGATCTACACAACAAAAACAACAGACTCTTTTATGAGTCGCCCCTTACTACAAACCCCCCCTGCCCTGGTTCCAAGTCATTCCCCCACGCCTGCATGCAGCACGAAAGCTACATGCAGGGATTTTGCGGGTGGCGGCCAGGAAAATGGAACTGTGGGGATTGTCCAATGAGTTGCTTAGGATGTGCAGCAATAGGAAGAGGGACTCCTGCTGCACTGGGGAGCGGCCCTCGACGTACTTGAGGACCCGCACGTGCCACATTCGACGCTCCTCACCATGCTGGCCTATGGAAATGGGACTGTAGCGATTGTCCTATCAGGTGCTGCTCAGGGTGTGCGTCAGAGGAAAGCGCACCAATAGGAAGAAGGACTCCTCCTGCTTTACTGGAGCGCTGCCGTGGCGGTACTTGGAGAAAGGCACGTGCCACATTCTGCGCTTGTGAGCATGCTGGCCAATAGAAATGGGACTATGGACTTTGGCGAATCAGGTGCTTTGGGTGTGCGTCACAGGAAGGGGAGGCATTCACTTTCCTCATTACTTTGTGTACTGCGGCTGGTAAACATGGCAAGACGTATAGTTTTCGTCGTGGGTGATGGCTTTGTGGAAGATCTGTTCGTGTATGCCCTCCAAGACGACATGTCTGGCAATTTTGGCTAGGAGGGAGTGGACGCTTTGTGGAGCAGTGTCGAACCGTGCTGTTTTGGTGGACTGCTTTTAGAATGTCGACGAGTGTCCTTTTCGGCGACTGTATATGTAGTGATTGTGCATTTTGGAACCATCTTTATGGGTTACATGCCTTGTACCCGTGTGTTCCAACTGAAGATTATGATGAAAGCAGTGCAGTGCTTCTTTCCTACTGCCAAGGTGCTTTTAGTCATGTATACCCCCGAGAATAGTGTGGAAGTATTCCAATGATTCCTGTCGCCAGCCAGAGGTCGGAAGGGGTCTCATCAACAGAAGCACGTGTGACGTCTTAAGTGCTGCTGGGATGTTCTACTGTGAGAATGAGAACATAGGTTCGCGATACATACACCTTTTCATGACAAATGGCATATCTTTGTCGTACAGTGGCAATGAAGTGTTGTTTTGCAATCTACACACTGCACTGATGAGCCTATTGTAAGAATGTAAGCTAACGTTGAAAACACACATTTACGTATGAAAACAGCAAAAACAGTGTTTCTAGGGAAGCACCTTAAAAAAAAACACAAACAAATACCCCAAAGGTTCTTTTCAGAGCCACCACAAGTAACAATGTCCACTCCCCTGGTTCAAAGTTATACCCCACTCTCGTGCGCGGCTAGCACGAAATGTCAGCAAATATCGCGATAGTTGCAGGGTGGCACGTGTTACATATACCCCTTTTGCAGATGACGCTCATAGAATTGGGCCTGCAGAGACTACGAAATTGGGTAACAAAGTTTGTGGGTGTGGTGTCTACAGACAGACTGTGCTACACAGTGTATTAGTGGACAGAAATGCAGAGGGTGCGGCTATGGCTGTGTGTTTCATGAGGCACAGCGTGCAGGTTGTAGACGATTCCGACATACATTGACTGAAAGTGAATGGAAAACACTGCAGTGGCTACTCATTTTGCAATCTATGATGTGAATATGTAGTGCTATGGAGTAGCTACAATGAAGTACCTGATTTTGGTTTCTCTGTGTGACACTTTGGTGGCAAACAATCATGCCGATATTATTGTTGCTGATTGTGCAGGGAAAATTGCACAGTGTGTTACACGAGTTTCAGTGCCGTTAGCGATGAAGGAGGCACTTACCCAGTTCATGCATTTGATTCCAGTCTTTTGCATACGTTTTTACCGCATTATGCAATCACCGATGTGGGAGCATCATTTTCTATTTGGTCCGTGAATGGAGACAGCACGGAATATAGCAAAGAAGTGTATTTCTGCCTTTCTTTGACATGTGCCAATGACATACTTTGCCCTTGGGAATATGACTTTTCACAGCACAAATACTTTTCGTCAGCTATAACGTTCATCTTAGTATGCCAGCAATCCCGATTTTTGTACACCCCATCTACATTGGTTTGGTGCCCTTCTTGAAAGAATTCACATTCTTTTGTAGTTAGTGTTGGACTTTGACTCTCTTGAAAACGCTCTGCAACACATAAAAAATCCTATTTGTACAGCGACCCCCTTTCTAACCGATTCCACTACAGTGTTTAGCACACTGTCACACGTCTAGCCGTGCATGTGTGCATTGGCAATTCCGTTGTTGATCTGCGAAAGGTGCTTTCTTTATTTATCTTTTGCTCCTTTCCCAGTTAATTTTCATTTATCATGCTGTTCTCCCACACGCCAGAGAAGGAACGACAGCGAAGGTCAGGTACAAAAGGGGCAGCACCTATCTGGATACTATAGGGGACGTGCCAGGAGACAGAATTATTGGGTGGCCCTCATGTACATAGGCGCCAGTCATTGTTATGCTCCCGTAAGGACCGTTCCCACGCACTTCAAAGTACCTTCCCTCTGTACAGTAGCGCGTTCCAGTAAATGCACAATACAATTCCCTTTGCCAGGTAACGGTCTGTAGTGTGGCATATGGTTTGCTAAGGTTGTTTTAGAGCTCCACTGCCCTACAGGAGTACCCCTCTTGTTGCCCACAGCAGATCCAGGAAATGCTGTACATGAAATATGTACATAATGGTTGGAAGGGTGGTAGCCTGCCCACTTGTCCCCTGTGCTTTCATTTCAGTTGTTGTCACATGCAGTATAAACACTTTATGCTACACCATTAGTGTTAGGGGTAGCATACACGGATATGCATACATTGTGGAATACAAGAATGTTTACAACAACAGTAAACACAGCGTCATTACGTGCAGCTGGAAGCCATTTATTGTGTGCGACCCATGCAGCTAAAGTGCTTTTCTAACCACCGCTAAGGATGCTTGCGCTCTGCATATTCTGCTGTTTTTTTATTTTCCTTTGCATGCACTAGTTTGTGCGTGAGGAAGGTGCACCAGCTTTGCCATTTTGCAGACTTAGTACAAACTGTCCCACCTGCAGTTACATGTTTTTTTCAACTGCACGACCGGCAGGCGACCTCTTGATACTTTCAGTCCCACTGCTGAGTGCACACACAATGTATCTGTTTCACGGGTCATGGAAAGGCAAGCAGCAGATAAATTAAAGTAATGCAACATTTACCACGCCCACTTAACGCTGCATGTTGCTGTTCCTTGTTTACCAGTGGTCGTTATACAGTTAGAAGTACTTTAGCCACACATTGGTAGGTTTGCAGAGCCACCCCCCAGGAAGTCAGCAGCAGTACTTTAAATGCGGTAGCCTACTGCATGAATCCATAGGGCTACCAACAGGGGCGGTGTTACCAGCATACAGTAGATGACCTATGCATTGGTCTAGGTGTGGAACGGAAACACGTGCACTTCCCCAACTACTTACAAGCCCATTCGCAGATGTGGACATGCAGCCACTAATGGAGTCCTACGGAAAGCTGCAGTGTGATTGCACATACGACAACCAGGTGGAGTGTCCCTAGGAAACGTCCATATTACTCATCTGTATTTATCTCGGCCAGTAGTGTGCGGTACAGATTTATCATACACTGTTAACAGAAAAAGAGAGCCTCCTGACACACTAAACAACATTTACTATGTACATCTGTAATTGGTACGATACACCAACTCCATTCAGAAAAGTAAGGGGTAGCGCAAATGGATAAATACACCAGACAATTTGCCCTTTCCACACATTTACCATGAGGGCAGGCAATGAATCAGTAACAAATCGTTGTTAACGGGACGTTATGGTTATGTTGCCGTACCAAATACCTATCCTCTTCACAGAAAAGGGTATTCTAAAGCAACGTTCTTCTTACAGAACCCTGCGAAAAACCTATGAAATTCACTAACAAAAATAATGGTTAAAGGGACGTTTGTCATGTCCACTGGACAAGGGTCCAGTCCTTCCTCACCCCCATGGTCCAAATGGACCCAGTCCTGGTGCCTCTGGCACCAGGCTCATGAAAAAATGTGCCTTGCACACTCTGTGCCTAAGGCACAAGCAGCAGGGCCGGGCGTGGCCATAGAACATCATTGGAAGGCACGTGCAGGAGTCCCTGGAAGGGGCAAGGTGGAGCCACTAGGCGGGGCTAAACGGAGGGGCCAGGGCCAGCCTATATAAGGCCAACCCATCCACATGCCTCCGCTTTGCGTTATTCTGCTTTCTGCAGCGTAACGCTTACCGCTGTCCTTACCTGTGCATCCACTTGATTCCAGCCGCTCATCTCTGAAGACATTTTACCGGATTCCAGGAAATCCATCACTGAAGACGCCTTTTACCTGAACCCAGCTACTCCACCGCTGAAGGCGTATCTTACCTGTTTCCAGCTACTCCAACGCTGATGGCGCCTCTTCCCTGAACCCAGCTACTCCACTGCAAAAGACGTAGCTTACCTGATCCCAGCCACTCCATCGCTGATGGCGCCTCTTACCTGATCCAGCTACTCCATCGCTGTAGGTGCACCTTACCTACTTCCAGCCGATCCATCGCTGTGCACGCCTCTTACCTGCATCCCATCACTATCGGAGTCGGAGCCTTCTTCTCACCTGATCCAGGCGCCCAACTACTCGGAGCTCCACTTCTTTTCTTCTCCTTCACGGTACCTTCATCCTGCAACCGCAGAGCTGCGCCAAACATCCAGGCTTCGCTCTACGCCACCGGCCTTCTCCTGCAAGGGAAAAAGAACACAACAGGTTAGAAATCATATAGATAACGAACGCTTGGCCGCACCATACTAGAGACTAGAGTTCCATCATAAAGGTCAACTTAGCAGCTACTTTGGGAGCTCCATCTTCCTCAAGAGAATCCCCCGATTCGCTCCACAACTCCGATCTGCATCTTCACACCTATTGGGAAGAGATAAGGCATTTCAAGAATTACTATTTATGATCAAGACAAAAGCCATTATAATAAACAAACTATAATCATAACCAAAAGACTTACCTTCTAAGTGGAATGGTCGCAGCCAGTCTGGATCAACACTTCCACGGACCAGTGAAGCAACTAGGTCCACTCTATGCACCGCTGCTACAAGAAGCAGGACGGATAGCTCAACATTACAACACAATAGGTGAGCTTGCATGGGAAAACGCTTGCGCACTTCATTTTGGCACAAGAGGGTCGAGGGAAGTCACGACACCACCACGCCATTCTCATTGCCTCTCATCTTCTCTCAGGGGCAATACAAGCTTCCATAACAGCAGGCTATGCAGCAACAGGGAGAGAGAGGCGATCCAGGGGAGCCAAGTCGAGGGAGGGCTCCAACCGTGTCCCAACGCCCCCGCAGAGACCAGGTGAGCGTTATGGTTAAGTTGCACTAGCAAAAACCTATGAAATTCAATGGAAAAACGTTGTTACAGGTAAAACAGAAAAACCCACGAAATTTCGGCAGTTATGGTAATCAAAGATGGCATCACAAATCTCATTGATGACATCACTCATGTTTTTGTTAGTGATATACATATGGGGGAAAGAGGAATGCATAAAACACGGAACTGGTTTATGTCCATGAAGATAATCACCATAACGTCCCATTACGGTAACGTTTGTTACTGATTCCTTGCCTGCCCTCATGATAAACTTGTGTAAAGGGCAATTGTCTGGTGTATACATCCATTTGCGCTACCACTTACTTTTCCGAATGGATTTGGTGTATCGTACCAATTACAGATGTACATAGTAGGAGGGGCGTGGCCTGTGGCCATGGAGTGAGGTCTGATTTAGCTGGAGCTCCTGTCACAATCCTTTATTTGATCCTGAATACACCGGTATATAAAGATTTGAGCAAATACAAAACTAGATAAGCCTCAAGCGATCCATTATCCCCGGTGCGCACTGGCGGGGAAGACCAGAGCAGCCTTCGTGAAGAAAAATCCTCCCAAACTAGGTGCCCAGTGCGAACAAAGATTGCAGCCACAACTTGGATGTGAGGAGAAGGACGCCAGCGGGAGGAGAAGCGAAGCCAAAGGTGAAAAGAGGCAACAAGGGCTTCTGGCGAGATGATTGGTGAAGACTGCGGAACCCCTGAGGCCCAAGACTCCCAACCGCTACGAGCCAGGTGAAGCGGATGCTGGCGAGGATAATAACTGGGCTAGATGAGGCCCTGGGAGGTGCAGATGCGCAGGACCCCTGGGCAGCATTGGGACAGAAGACAAAGGGGCTGCTGACCGCCGCATCATACTGAGGATCCAGCGCGGCACAATAAACCCGACCAGTCCTGAGCCGTGAGATGTGAGGCTACGGCAGCGAACTACGTAACATAAGAGCGCAGGGGCAAAGAGGCAGATAGGGCAAGAAATGGCCGAAAAGTGACAGCGCGGTGCAAGGGCAGCATACCCTGAGGGGACTGTGGTAGAGCCACACAACGGAGCGCAATAGGAGCACCGGAGCCTGCGTCCGTGCCTACCCTGATTGGTGCCAGCGTGGAACGCACACTCACTGGGTTGCAGACGAAGTGACCCGGAGCATGGCGCAGAGGAGGGGATGCTTGCCGCTGCACGCTAACACCCAGTTATCGGGAAGGAGGGCTCAGTGAGGCAGACGAGGAACTGAATGGAGCTGAGCCTAGCAGCACTGGAAGAGGGACAGCGGGACCGTGGATGCACTGAGGACTAAGGTGAGCCAGCGCACTTGCAACTGCGAAGCGACCACCCCACGGGCCAGCCCCGGACCTGTTGCCGCACAGCCCTGAGAGCATCAAGAGACATACATTGAACGTAGGCGGAGGTGGAGGGGTCACGAGAAGCTACAAAGGGAAGACCCGGGTTCATAGTAGCGCTGCTGCCTGCCGCTGGGTGGTGGTCACACCGGGCTGTCGCCGCAGGAGACACCAAAGGACTGGGATACCTGAGTGACTTGATACACTACGTTACACACCACAAACTACCTAGAAGGTGGGAGACAAAGGACCTTCAGGCCACGGAGCAGCAGAGAAGTGCTACCACGAAGTGGCCTGTCAACAGCGGTTATATGAACCCATGAGTGTGTAGGGGATACAACCCACTGGGACTTGAGAGGCATGAAAAGCTAAGGCGCACGGCCGGAAGCAGGACATTATCTAGCTAGACAACTACAACAGGGGTAGACACAGCAGCACGTTCCTTGTGGCCCAACAGGTCCCCACCAGTGTCGGGCCACATCACAGCCCACCCACCCAACAGCACCCAGGGGCAAAATAGATTACAAAGAGGGCAGGGCTGCCTCCCTTGACTTCATAAAAAAACCACATACGGGCCCAACTGGGACGGCGCTGCCCACACAATCTGAGGAATTCAAACACTACGCAGAAGCAAAGAGTGCATCCAGCACTGTGAGGACCTAAGTGAACTGCTATGGCCAACTCCTGACACCTGACTAAAGGTTAGCGCATGGGGACCCATAATACCTGAGAACCATTGTGTGATCCTTAACTAAACAACCACACTTCCTGGTATATACAAACACAGGCAACTGAATAGAGCTAGGGGTGCCGCGGAGGGGGAGTAGGCTCCGGGCACGACCAGGACAAACACGGAAGCGTAACACAATAGCGAGAGGACAGTAACACCTGGAACACAGACAACCACTGCCAGAGGAGAAGCCTCAACGAAAGAGAAGAATAAGACCTACAATATGGACTCTTTTGCGGCAGCCAAGACAAAGGACCAACCCCAGGCTAGCAATGGATCCCGATCAACACAAGAAACCCAAAGTGATGACGGCAAAGATAAAAAGGCGTTGGATGCAATAGCAGCATTGCGCTAATTCATTGACACCAAAATAGCGGAGGTCAAGGAAGACATGCAGCTCATGAGGCAAGACATGTGTAATCTGACAGAGCGAGTGACGGCCACTGAGACGGAGCAGAAGGTATCAGCTGAAACAATTAAGGACCTACAGACCAGGGTGCAAGAATTGGAAAGGAGAAACACGACTCTAGAGTCGATAGCGGAGGATGCGGTGGGGCGTGCTAGACACAACAACGTGCGCTTATTGGGAATCCCGGAGGGAAGGGAAGTACCCAACCCCACGAACTTTGTGGAGACCCTACTGCAACAAGAAATAGACAGTGGCCGACTCTCACAGGGCTTTGTGGTGGAAAGGGACCACAGGAAACTACAGGAGAGACCCCCACCGGGCTCATATCCCCGCCCGATGATAGCTCAGATCCTTAATTTCCAAGACAGAGAAACCATACTGAGGTATTCAAGGGAAGGAGGGGAGGTAAAAAGAGATAACGCTAAAATCGCCATATACCCAGACTACACTGTGCAAAGGGCGAGGAATTCTTTTTTCCCAATAAAGGCCAAACTGCGACAACTAAATCTCAAGTACATGCTGATGTACCCATCAAGGCTGAAGGTGTTGTACAAAGGTCGGGCTGTGTTCCTGGAGACCCCAGCGGCGGCCACTATGTGGTTGGAGCATAATAATCTGGACATGGGAGAAGAGGATGTGCCACAGTCTACACAATGACATACAGAGTTAAGGGACGGGCAGATGAGACGAACGGAAATGGACGGAGTGGAAAAAGCTTGATATTGAAAGCGATTGGAACTTACACCGCCGAGCAGCAGAATTCGCTTAAGACAGGGGCACAGCTGGGCCACTCGGCCTGGGCTATTGGACATGCCCCGCAAAGGGACTAGTGTTGGCCTGTTGCTGACACTGCGAAATCTGTGCACGATGACCCGGATGGGTCAAGAAGGTGCAGGGGTGCCTGAGTGTTGCTCGGTCGGAGCAACTGCTGGGCGCAGTTGGTTAATATTGGTTCATTGTTGTTGTTACTGTTTGAAATGTACTAAAGTCTTCATAGTGCTTGGTGAAACGGGACAATGGGTGCATGATGAAGTGCACATGGAGATTGGGGGCAAGAGTGGGTTGAGAGGGAGGGATTGGTAGGGGCGGCCTTGGGGGATTCCAGGGGGGACTAAAGCACACAAAGATGGCGGCTGACATAAAGGCCCAATTTGGGCCTTATTTGGATGAATGAAATACAACTGCCAAGGAGGGGGCTCTCAGTCCTGCAGTAATATCTGTCTAACTATCAGGATAACACACCAGAAATGAACGCGCATTAGCGTTTTCAGACATTTATCCGCACCTACCCATTGGAAGGACTCCCTTTTTCGCGAGCTTCATATCATCTACGTTTTGCCTTGAGAAAGACCTGGCGAGGGTCAAAACATGTGTCGGCAGATCTGATACAATACATTCAAATCTTCCTTGTTTTTCCACTTCTTGTTTGGATGCTACTCATGTAATTTGGTCCTTGTCTACACATGGTTAAATTTTAGTCTTCACCTTAAACTCCTACACTAGCACCGCTCTCCAATGTGGATTTACTGTTTCCTCATGAAACGTTAGAGGGCTGGGCACCTACGTGCGTAGGAATCAGATCAAATCCTTTCTAAAACGAAAGAAAGTCTCCATAGCACTCTTACAAGAGACCCACCTCAATGCTGAAAGCAACAACAAGATAGCGGGACACTGGGGAGGACAAGGCTTTGGAGCAACATACTCCAAATTTGCCAGAGGCGTGTACACTTGGATCAGTGACACTGTACCCTTCCGCCTGTTGACAAAGGAATTAGACACAGAGGGGAGATACATAATACTCAGAGGCAGCATTGAACAGGTGGGGATCTGTATAGTAAACTCTTACCTGCCTAACTATGGGACCTCAGCATACCTACACAAATTGAGCTTGAAACTGGCACCTTGCCATGACTGCTTCTTCATCTGGCGGGGGGGGGGCGATTTTCAACAGTGTCCGCAACCCTGTCCTTGACAGGTACCACCTGCCTTCGAAAGGGGTGGCGCAGACCCCAACGACTTTGGATAAGGTGAAAGAGAACCTAGACCTAGCGGAAGTGTGAAGAAAGCTACACCCAGGGATCAGGGAGTTTTCCTACTTCTCATCAACCCCAGGCTTTACTCCAGAATAGATTACCTGCTGAAAGGCAGGACGCATCTACCCCAAATAGAGATGGCTGTGTACCTGGGTAGATCAATATCCGACCACTCACCACTACTTATGAGCTGGAAAAAGCGGGGCCCAAAACCACCCATACCACAGTGGCGCATGTCAGCAGATGCCTTGACGGGGTAAATTATCGGACTACTTAGACATTAATGTGGGGAGCGTAGAGAGATGGAGTACGGTCTGGGAAGCATTGAAGGTTGTGGTGAGGGGGGAAGCCACTGCCAGTGCGGATGGGATCAGGAGGTCATTGAGAAACGAACTGGAAGAAAGCGAGGAAAAGATTAGGCAGATGGAAACCTGGACACAAAAAACCAGGGTACGAGAATGACTGGTAGCCGGAGGTAGCTGTGGCGACGTTTGGGATAGACTATCGAAAGTTTGACTACACGGCAAAGTCCACCAGGGCACACGCAGAGGGAGATAAACCGAGCAGGTTGCTGTCGTGGCTGTGCAAAAGGGAAACTCTGAGGCATCTGACCACTATGATTAAAGACGTAACTGGCGAGGTATGCACTTAGCAACGATCAATTAACGACGCCTTTGGGAAATTCTACTCCCAATTGTACAGCCATGGCACACCAGTGCCCCGGGGTGACATATTGGAAATACTGGAAGAAATAGGCATACCCACACTAAATAGCACCCAACACGAACCACTAGAGGGAGAAATAACGGCTGAAGATATAGATGAAGCAATTAAATCACTAACCACTTGCAAGGCCTCTGGGAGCGAAGGGTTAGCCCCTGAGTTCTATAAAGTGTACAGCCACAAACTAACCCTGGTCCTACATGAGCTATTTTAAGAGGCGTATAAAGACAAAGTGCTGCCCAGGACCATGAGGGAGACATTGGTTGTGCCGATACCTACGCCTGGTAAACCAATAGATGAATGTGACTCATACAGAGCACTAGCGATGCTGAATTATGATGTCAAAATACTGACCACCATATTGGCCAATCGGCTGTCCAGGGTCATAGGAACCATAGTGCATGAAGACAAAAATGGGTTTATACCAGGCTGCAACACAGCAATAAATCTAAGAAGGCTACAACATATCATAGCTCAAACGACAGGCTTACAAGGGCAGTACGCGATAGTCTCATTGGATGCTACATATGACTCCATATATTGAGAATGGTTGATTGCTGTATTGAGGGAATTTGTAATAGGCAAATACTTAATTGGTTGGGTCAAAATACTATATGAAAGGCCGATGGCAAGGGTGAAAACTGGTAGGACAGTATCGGAGGCCTAGGACATCCAGAGGGGCATCAGGCAGGGCTGCCCACTATCGCCAATGCTTAACATTTTGTGACGACAACTGAAATAAAAGCACAGGGGACCATTAGGCAGGCTACCACCCTTCCAACAATTACGTATCCTACTTTCATGTACAGAATTTCCCACATCTGCTGTGGGCAACAAGAGGGGCACTCCTGTAGGGCAGCAGAGCTCTAAAACAACCTTAGCAAACCATGTGCCGCACTACAGACCCTTACCCAGCAAAGGGCATTTTACTGTGCATGCACTGGAACACGCTACTGTACAGAGGGAAGGTACTTCGAAGTGCGTGGGAATGGTCCTTACGGGAGCATAACAATGACTGGCACCTATGTACGTGAGGGCTACCCAATAATTCTATCTCCTGGCACGTCCCCTATAGTATCCAGGTAGGTGCTGCCCCTTCTGTACCTGACCATTTCTGTCGTTCCTTCTCTGGCGTGTGTGAGAACAGCATGATAAATGAAAACGAACTGGGAAAGGAGCAAAAGATAAATAAAGAAAGCACCTTTCACAGATCAACAACGGAATTGTCAATGCACACATGCACGGCTAGACGTGGTGCAGGGTGTTATAAACTGTAGTGGAATCAGTTAGAAAGGGAGTCTCTGTACAAATAGGTTTTTTTACGTGTAGCAGAGCATTTTCAAGAGAGTCACAGCGCAACACTAACTACAAAAAAATATGAATACTTTCAAGAAGGGCACGAAACCAATGTAGATGGAGTGTACAAAAATCGGGATTGCTGGCATACTAAGATGAACGTTCTAGCTGACGAAAAGGTTTTGTGCTGTGAAACGTCACATTCCCAAGGGCAAAGTATGTCATTGGCACATGTCAAAGAAAGGCAGAAAAAACACTTCTCTGAAATGTACCGCGCTGTCCGTATTTACGGACCAAATAGAAAATGACGCTCCCACATCGGTGACTCTATAATGCGGTAAAAAAGTATGCAAAAGATCAGAAACAAAAGCATGAACTGGACATGTGCCTCCTTCATCGCAAATGCACTGAAACTCGTGTAACACGCTGTGCAATTTTCCATGCACAATCAACAACAATAATATCGGCATGATTACTTGCGACCAAAGTGGCACTCAGAGAAAACAAAATCAGGCACTTCATTGTAGCTATTCCACAGCACTACACATTCACATCATAGATTGCAAAATGACTAGCCACTGCACAGTGTTTTCAAGTCACTTTTAGTGAATGTATGTCACAATCCCCTAAAACCTGCACGCTGTGCCTCGTGAAACACACAGCCATAGCCGCACCCTCTACATTTCTGTCCACAAATACACCGTTTAGCACAGTGTGTCTATACAACCCACACCCACAAACTTTGTTACCCAATCCTGTAGTCTCTGCAGGCCCATTTCTATGAGCGTCATCTGCAAAAGGGGCATATGTAACACGTGCCACCCTGCAACTATCGTGATATTTGGAAACTTTTCATGCTGGGCACGCGCGGGAGTGGGGAATAACTTTGAACCAGAGGAGCAGAGGTCATTACTTGTGGTGGCTCTGAAAAGCACCTTTGGGGTCTTTGTTTGTGTTTTTTTTAAGGGTGCTTCCCTAGAAACACTGTTTTTGCTGTTTTCATACGTAAATGTGTGTTTTCAACGTTAGCTCACATTCTTACAATAGGCTGTTCAGTGCAGTGTGTAGATTGCGAAACAACACTTCATTGCCACTGTATGACAAAGACATGCCATTTGTCATGAAAAGATGTATGTATCGCGAATCAATGTCTCATTGTCACAGTAGAACATCCAAGCAGCACTTAAGAAGTCACACATGCTTCTGTTGATGAGACCCCTTCCGACTTCTGGCTGGCAACAGGAATCATTGGAATACTTCCACACTGTTCTCGTGGGTATACATGAGAAAAGCACTTTGCAGTAGGAAAAAGGCACTGCACTGCTTTCATCATAATCATCAAAGTTGACGTAACACACAGGAAAATGGCATGTAACCCATAAAGAAAACTCCATAATAGCACGATTGTTAGGGAGAATTCTCTGGAATGGCTAATTTCCCTTATCTACTGAGTCCCTCAGAAGCTTTGCTGGATTTCTAGGATTTATTTTTTTCACCTGGAAAGAGTGTGAGCCTTTTTTCCCACTCTTACATGTGTTTTGCTGTGTGTTTAACATTTTTGTGTACATAGACTGTGGAGCTTCACCTACTCCATAGGCATCATCCTTTTACTGTGTGTTACACAGCACCTTTAGTGCAGTGACACAGTGTTGTCTTTTTCAGACTTCCCACTTTAAACTCCATTTTTTGGGACTGACTACTGTCTCCCAGAACATGTAAAGTTACCATTGACTTTATTAGTCTTTTTAAAAGCACAGACCCAGTACAAACTATCTTACATAGAGTACTGGAAAGGGTATATTAGTGTCCCTTTTTGTCTGTTTCTCATGGAACATTATTTTCGTTCCCCTTTCTTGAAGATTTGGCTGGTGGCAGTGATATCTACCATATTTTTCCTACCGCGGTTTATTTAAATAGCCTTGGTACTGTTTTAGGCTAAGTTAGTAGCCTCGAACTTAAATCCGCTGGACCCCATTTACTTTTATTTGGTTCCGGGTGGGTTTATTGGCCATTTCTTTTTGTAAAGGTCTTTCTCGTGTTTTACTCTGCGTGCCAAAACAGGTTTGGTTCCTTTGTTTGCCGTCCTTTGGCGGGCTTCTGCACAGAAGCCCTCCTTAGGTGCCTGAATGTCTGAGGGGGACAGGATGTGAGGGAGGGGTTTGAGACTCCCTGCACATGGTCTCCTTATAGACCTATGTCGCACTCTGTATGATTGGCTGTGGTGACTGTCCCGCCAGGGCAGCCACCCTGCTGTGTGATTGACATCCAGGCTGTTTGAATGGGGGAAAACTGCATAAAAAGCAGGTCTCTGGGTCTTGGAAGGCAGAGTCGCCATTGGATCGAGAGAACCAAAGAGAAGCTGAAAGAAGAGGACCACTACCACGACTGAACCTCCCGGTGAAGCCCTGCTGCGGGTCCGAATCTCCAAACTTCGACAACAGAGAAGATCTTCAAGGAATCTTCTTCCCTTGAGCTGGTGGGACCAACCAGTTCGCCAAACACCAAGCAAGGCCTCCCTCCCCTGGTCGAATTTTCTGTGCACAGCTGTAGTGAACCGGATAGCCAGGAGGACCGGACCCTGTTTGGGTTTTAAGGAGTGCACATTTTATTTGTTGCTTTGCTCTGCTGCTGGTTTCTTCCCTGGTAAGTACAGGTCCCTCCAGTCTTCCTACTTCGTGTCAGTCCGATAGTGGCTTCAGGACCCGTGAGCCTGCAGGATCTGCCAGGTCTGCCTCAGCTACAGCTTTCTTCTTCATTTAAGGTACTGTTCTAACCCGGTCGTTCGTTCCGTCTGACCGCGGTGAAAGTGTTTGAAATCTTTCGCCAATCCGAGGGCTTGTCCTTCTCTACTCTTTTAAATAACTTTTCCTTCGACCAACTTCGTTTCGATCTCTTGGCAAAGACTTAACCGCGAACTACTCTGAACTGTGTGATCCTCTGCAAAGACTCTGAACTATTAACATTGGCCCAGGCCTATTGATTTGAATCCTCATAGTAGCAAGCCTTTTCTAGATTGCCCTGCCTACTTACTTGTTGGTGTTGCTTAATTTTGTTTAACCTTGTCTTTCCCTCCCTTTTAAATTGCTGGAGTGCCATTTTGCTCACACTTCATTTTGAGCTTAACTTTCTGCTGCTTTAGTTAGTGAACTGTTTTACACATGATTGTGTAAATAAATGTATATTCTTTTACTCAGAAACCTTAAGTCAGTGTTTTGTGAACCATAGTAATTGCTGTCCTTTGTGTAACTATTGATACTCTTCAGTTTACTCTTGAGAAAGTCGGGACCAGGCTTTGTAATTTATCAGGTTCAAGTCAATGGCAAAACAATTGAGAATGTCACTGCCTAAATAGAATGCAGCAGGGACATCTCGCACGACCCAATAATTATGTACTATGCTTTTGTATCCTATAGAAATTTTTAGCATACACCTGCTAGGCAGGAGATGTTTGGAATTGGGAATTTCCAGACCCATTTCCCACCTATCGATCAGTTTAAATGTGGGAATGGCTGGATCTTTTGGGAGCTTTAGGAACATGGCTTCGCTGATGAAGCTCTTACCGGTGTTCACACAGACTCGGGCAAGAACAGCCTCCTTCCCCTCATTTAACTGAATAGGGATGAACAACTGTTCTCTAATTTTCTGAATGTCAGCTAAACTTTGAGCTGGTTTCTCATCACTTTTGACTATGGAATTGGGATTTTCAGATTGTGAATTGGTATAGCATTTCAAAGTATTTCCTTCCAGTGTGGAATGCCACTTGAAACTGGAAGGAAGGTTGATTTTCAGGAAGGGAGAGGAGTTCCCATCACCAGTTTGTTGTCCTACAGCAATTACTGTCACGTCAGGTATTTGATTGTTCTAGAAATGAAACTCAATATGATCACGTTCTTTTTCAACCATGTGGCATGCGCCATTTAAACTAGCATGGTTGACACTCTGTTTCAATTTTATTGGCCTGTTAGTCTGAGTCCAGAGGACCTTGTTCACACAGTCTATCAGGGGGTACAACCTATGCAGGATGTCATTCCCTAGTAGACAGGGTGTGCCCTCTGGAGTCACGACTATGAACGGGTGTTTCACTTTGTGTCACCCAGTTTTTATTTCCAAATCCGGAGTCCCCTCGACAGGAATTTCATTCCCATCGAAGTTCTGAAGTTGTCCAGGAAGAGGGGTGAGAGGGATCCGTTATCTCTCCCCCTTCCTGAATTTAGCTGCTCAAAGGCCCTTTTTGACAGAAGAGTGGCTTGGGATCCGGTGTCCACCAGCACCGAAAATGTACATTGCCCTTGCACTTGGACCGGGGCATTAAATCTACCCTCCTTCTCCACAAGGGGGCAAAGGTAATGTGCATTTTGGGCAAGCTGGGTGGTCAATTTCCTTATTTTAGACTCCGACACAGGGGTAGTTTGGGCATAATTCTGTGTTAGAGTTTGGGAAATTTTACGTTCTGATATTTGGGGAGTTTCTGGCTCCTCCTTCTGATTCTGGGCTGCCCCCCCTTTTTTGGGGACAGTCACCAGAATGGATTTGGGAAGTTTGGGAATCCTCTTTTAATATTAGGTTTTCTTGATGCTCATTCTGGGGTTCAAGGATGGGTGATTCTGACTCAGTCTCCAACTCCACCCAGTCTTCATTTAGATCTCTTGGGACCCATTTTTCTTTGGGGGGAGCTCTCCTGTCCCTGAAGGAGAAGATATTTTCCCCAGAATCCTCTAGGATTCTTCCCCTTCAAATTGGAGGACACTAACTTCCTACAAAAAATTGGCCTTTTTGAGGTCTTTATTTCTCCTACCCACCCTCTGTTACCTGGGTTGCAGATTTTCAGGGGCAAGAGATTTTTGTTCTGGTTCCTGGGTGTCCATGGCCTTTTCACGAATAAGGAAGGAAACTTCCTCTAGGGTTTTACACCTCCCTTCCCCCCCGTGCCGCCTCCTCTGGAACCGGTGAGTTGTCAGGGTTCTCTCCTTGTCATTGTTCCGGGGTACCAGACCCTTGATTTGTGGGGTTCAGGGCTGCCATGTTCATCTGAGGGTTCTGTTGAGCCCTTAACATGCGACCCAGATCCTGTGTTAGGTTCTGGACCTGGCTCTCCAGTTGGGACACCCATTCCGGATGGTACGGGGGTCTCTTTCCCAATCTAGGTGGATCCCGGGAAGGGTAACTATCCCTTCTCCCATTGTACCCTGGATATTGTGATTTTTGGTAACCCTCCACCCTTAGCCTCCCCTCTCCCGGATTGGGTTGTCTGGTTTCGTGAAAGCGGGAAAAGAAAGGAGCATTGTCCTATAGGTTGGGGTTTTGTGAGTACCGGGGGAAGAAACTTAACCCATCATTTGGGAATTACTGCCCTCCTGCGGGAAGTTAGGAGGGGAGTTTCCCGGGGCGGTACTTACCTGATTGGATTCCCTCCCTTGTGCTGGGGGAGTCCATACATACCCCAAGATTGGTTGGTTGCCCCTATATTGGGGACTGATATAATCAGGGGAGTTAGGGGTCCGATTAGTGGGATTACCTCCCTGACTGCCACCTGTTTGTGACTGGCCTGAAGGCCTTCTGGGTCTCTGATTTTGTGTAGGTACATTTTTAGGCTCCCCCATCTCTAGGTCTAAAATGGGGGCAACCTTCACCTCTGCCACCTTAGCAGCAGCAGTGGGGTTGGCTGGCTGGCTTGGGGTTTTTGGACAGATTTTTATTTTCTGTAGGTTTTTGGACTTCATAAATAAATGGGGTTTGCCTACTCTATGACCCAGTCTAGAGATCTTTTATCGTAGAAGTCCCTCACCAGCGGGGTCATAATATACTTTGGGAGTGCATGAAAGAAGGTGGTTACAAACTCCCTGCTATCCGTGCGCACCCTCTTCTCGTGGGGCCTGAACTTCCCCGCACTGCAGATTGTAGGCCACTTTGTGAGCCTCTTGGGGGTTTCTGTGGGCGGCGGAAAAGTGTTTCAAGATGGCCGCCCTGTAGGAGGACCATCTTGAATGGTTCTGGACCTCCAGACCAGCAAAGAAGCTGGAGTACTAAGGGGAGAATGTCCATTTAACATACTCTATGCAAGTCTGGTTGTCTTTAAGGTGGAAAGTATCCATCATCTGTTCATAGAGTTCCAAGTGTTCCCAAACAGAATATTTTGCGTTTTTATTGTATGGGGTTCTGAAACTCCTAATGGCCTTAATCAGCCTAATGGGGTCTTTTTTCATAACTCTCTTGAGTTTGTTTGCCTTCTTTGGATTGGTCAGGGCTGCTAGTCTCCGCCTCGCCCTCAACTGGTTGGATTTCAGAATAACATGTCAGATTTATGATGTGAGTTTTACAATGTTCAAAAATCTCCCACAGTTACTTTAGCTAAATCCGATTTAGCCACAAATGGTACATTTATACAGTTGAAGTCTCTTAGCAACTTACAAAAACAGGTTACATATTTTGTGTAGAGCATAGCACTCCAACTCTGCTAACCGTGAGACATTGTTTTGTCCGGTTAATACTTTTTAGTAATTTGGAGTATGAAAGGTTCGGCCTAAAATTCCATAACTTTATACATGTGTGTGGATTATCATAAGAGAGGTAAGTATGAAAATTTGCAATGGGATCATGGATACTTTTCTTAGAATCCTCTATTCTTTGCCATTTCTGTCCCCAAGGTGTCAGTGAATTCTACAATGTCTCAAATAATACCCCACAAAATCACTTTTAAACTGCGATATTTTTCCATTTTTACAAAGTCTTGCTGCAAATATAAAAGTCTTTACATTTTTTATTAATAAATATTCTTTGGAATCGAATGGCAGTCCTTTGTCTGTCACTGGACCATGTTTTCTTTTTTCAGCAGCCACAAACTGTCATTTCCTCGAGAGTAAGGTGGGGGTTTTCCCAGCTTGATTGAAGGTTTATTGCCCCTTCCCCACTTCACACTTCCTTGTCCTGGGAGTTCCATTGTTGGAGGGTTCAGCCCAGACCAGATTCTGTCCATCCTAATAATTACCACTTGGGTGTTAGAATCTGCTGAGAGTTTATGGTGGCTCCCTTTCTTTGCGGGAAGCCTTAGCTCTGCCAACTGGAATAACCTGTTTTTGAGAGCTTGCAAAATCCCGATAAAGGTGGTTTAAACCCTTTATTTTCTTATATTTGGTTCTGAATTAAAACAAGCCTGTGGAATAAAAGAGCCCATGTGTGTATTTTCACCAGCAACAACCCCCTTCACATTGCTAGGTAATGGCATGCTTTCATTCAACAGTTGTACTTTTTCAAAACGGGCATTTTTATCCTTTAGTTTGCAAAGCCCCTTTTTTTACACATTTTACACATGTGGTGCAAGCTGCCATTTCTTTTTAAATTCAGTTTTGCATCTCCATCAGATTCCCACACTGTTTTGCAGCCATAGTTAATTTCTTGTATACCAGAGTTTTGTTTGAAGCACAGATGCATTGAAATTGACATGGCCAGATAGCTGGAGTTCCTTTGAACTACTGATCTTTGATACTTTCTGAAGAAAATGAATGCGTTTTCCTGTGTGAGTAAAAGGGACGTCCTTTGTTGATTTTTCACAGAGTTGATTTGACAGGGCCTGTCAATTAGAAATCATGCTTGGCCTTCCTGAAGCACAATGGGATATACTGGGCATGGCAGGGCCTGATTAATAACAGTAGTTTAAGGAAGAGCAAATGAAAATAGTGTCAGCAGCATTATTTTAAAGGTGAAAAGGTTTCTTTTTTAATGGGGATTTGGCTGGCACCAAAGCAACGCTTTTTTTTTCACTTTATTCCATTTGTATATGTCAGAACACACTGGCACGCTCCCTCAGTGTGTCCCCTTGTTCCATCCTGCCCAATGTGTTCTTGGCAAGACGGTGTAGCCATCTTTTTGTTGCTGCAAAACGTAGTTTTGAGGACATTGAGTTCACAGAAGCCAGCGCAGCTTTTTTGCTGTTTCTGCTGAAATACAGCTTTGTGATGTGGGGAAGCACAGCTGAGTTGGGTCAATATATCCCACAGGCCTCAAGAACTTGGAGTAGACCAATAGTTGTCTGCACTGTTGTCTAGCATGAAGAGAGAAAATGTTTAATTTGTGGTGAATCACTGAGTTAGGAATAGATGATGTCAAACCCAATACATTCTTTCACAAGATCCCTTGCATAGCGTCTAGACAGGGCCCCAGGTCAACAGACGCCATGTCTAGACCATACAACAGAACAGGCTCTACTTTCCCCAGATAGTATTTGATTGCCGGTAAAAGGGAGAAACCACACACTTTCCTTACAATATGCTTCATATGGGACCTCATAGGCATAAGTTTGATCTTCAGCATATCTTTCCACGTCTTAATGGATGAAGCATAGGCCACCCTCTCAACCAATCCTGAAACTAGTGACATCGCGTGACTAAAGGCTTTTCCCACTCTAGAGAATACAACCACCTTGGACTTGCCGCCATTGGCCACTAAGTTGTATCTCGTGGTGTACTAATACAAAATATGTAACTTCCGTTGGAGGCCCTGCGCAGTCCTGTCAAAAATGACAATATCATCCGTGAAGGCCAACTAATGGATGTTAAGATGACCCAACCTAACAGGAATCAGATCATATGCATGCCAGAGCTCCTTGATATCACACAGATACGTATTGAAAAGGGTTGGTGCCAGGGTACAACCCGGCTTAAGCCCCACCTTGACCAATATTTGCCTCAATATAGCTCCATCTCTACTGAGTCAAACTTGTAGCTTGGAATCTTGATGGAGCAATGCAATGAACTGGACAAGCTTCAGAAGAACCTTGAATCTATGAAGTTTATCCCACAAACCTTCACACACTACACAAGCAAAGGCTGAAGATATATCAGGAAAGGCCATATATATTTCCATCCCCCTAGAGGCTTTGACTTTCTGCAGTAAATGTTTCAGAACAGTTGCATTGCCGGATGTGCCGATTTCACATTGAAACCCCCACCTGGAAGCGTGAAAGAATATTGTTTTTGTTGAGGGAGATGTTTAGATTCCTTAAGAGCAAAATTGAAAACCCTTTACTGGAGGGGTCAGTCAGTGCAATGGGCCTATAGGTCCCAGAATCCTGGACATTGCCATTTTTATAAATAGGAATAACGATGGACTCATTCCAGGATAAAGGAACCCTTAACATTGTTGTGCATTCTTTGCTGCTATAGAGCAAGACACTGCACCTTCCACCTTACACAGCAGTCTTTATTGCGCAATGACGAAACACTTTTTAATGATCCTTCCATCTCGTTAGAGCGTGTGGGCCCTCTTAATATTACTTCATTTTTTCCAGCACCTGCGCTGCCTGATGAATATTTTTGGGACTGTTGTTTCTCAAGGCACTACAGTCAGGCCTTGTATAAGATAGGTTCCCTTGGAAAGAGGGTGCACTATTTTCATGGACTGATCATCCTTGTACCTTCCTTTGGTGCTCTCTCGTCTAGGTTTGCTGCCATTGAACTGTAGAATGATTAATTTTTTGTTTTAATTGCTCAATTGACATACATTCCTACCTCATCTCAAGTTACAGAACATGCATCAGCTGACTCTGTCACCATATACACAGACAGCAGATATGCATGGGGCATAGCTGGCATAGCTCCATGATTTTGCCAAATTTGGAAAGAGCGGGGTTTCCTAACTTCAGCAGGGACACTGATTCTTAATGGCCCCCATATTGCAGCCTTCCGTGATGCTATCATGTTGCCCATAAATATGGCAATTGTCAAATGCTCAGCACATACAAAGAGGGAAGACATATGGGCCTCATTACTAGCTGGGTGGTATCCCGGTGGTAAATCTGCTGGACTACCGCCCAACTGAATTACCATTACCGCCAGTTGGTCCGCTGGAATTACCGCCGGATTACAACTGGTGGTGGTGGTGTAAGTCCACATGTCTTTTAGGTCCACTGGGCTCAATGGGGGTTTGTTGGAGGAATTACTGTGGCAGAATTTCCACTGTGGTAGTTCCACCGATTCTGCTGATTTGTTGCGATGAGTGAGAGAATTTTCCTCCATGATTTTCCTGGAGGTAAATCCTCCACTCAAGTCCCAAACTCATAATTTGGCATAGTGGTAGGAGAAGGGAAGACTATCAAGAGAGAATGCGGTATGTTAACCACCATTCTGCCCTACATTATCCACGACACAACACAGATAGGGCCCAAGCACCCCCATCCTCTATGTCTCCTCTTTCTGCTGTTAGTTACTTCTTGCAGAGTAGCCCTGTCGATAAGATAGTCAATGCTGCGACAAGGACCAGTGAGGAAAGTATCGGAATAGATGGCTCGACAAGTACTGACATGAGGAAGAGCAGGGCAATTAAGAGCCCTTTGCGGGACCAAGGAAAACATACTAGCTATTCGCAATTCAAGAGTCGACCAACCATGACAACTGATGATGGACTTTCCTCAGAGTCAGTCCTGCCTCAGAGGAGTATCAAGCTGGGAAGCGAGACGGCGCAGAGAAGATGCATTGCAGTCCCAGACGCCAGGAGAAGGAAGCCGACATACGAAAAGTCAGAGGGAAGCTTAAACTCACCTGAAGGCTGGGGAACCCAACGTCCATTGGCAGGAAGGAAGCCAACCGAGTGTTCCATGTGGGACCTGATGTGTAAGGAGAAACCAGTGTGATGGAGCAGCCAAAAACCGAGAGCAGACCGAAAGATCCAAGGAGGAGCCAGAGAAGCTTGCCTGTGTTGCTGAGGACTGTAACCCCACAGATTAAGTTAGAAGGTATGTGAAGGGGGACTGGAAAATTGCTGCAAACCCCTAGAAGCTTTGGTTGGGAGGAAGTGGGGAATCATTTTCCACGTCCCAGTGGGACAGAGCAGAGAAACAAAACAGAGATATACTGGGTGAGAGAGCACCCCAAAGAAACCAGAAGAGAGACTATGGTCTGGGACCCATGTATTGAGATAATTGGAGAACTGCATATGTGAGACAATGCCTGGCAGGTTAGTCAACCGGGCCTGATTATGCAAAATTATAAGCCAGAGAAGAGGGTATGGCACCCACATAATGACAAGTGAAGAACAGGGGAAGAGAGATGTATCATTTTGGCAAAAGTCAAAAGAAGACTGTTAGGGAGAATTCTCTGTTAAGGCTGAATTTGCTAACCTAGTGAGTCCCCCAGCAGGTTTGCTGGATTTCTGGAGTTTGTTTTTTCCATCCTGCCAAGAGTGAGACTCTTTTTCTCCCACTCTTGGACATGAATGTGTGTAATTCCTTTGACTGTCAATGTGTTCTATGGGCTATGGGGTCTTTTACTCCATAGGGTCTCATATGTTTTTCTATGTGTGTTACACTGCACCCTACGTGCCGTAACACTGGGGCGTCCTAGCGGACCTCCATCATAGACTCCATACCCGGGGACTGACTACTGTCTCCCCGGGCATGTAAAGTCACCATTGGCTTTACTAGACCTAAATTTACTAACAGAACTGGTACAAACCATCCTATTGTGGACGTACTAGTAGGGGTAATTCGATTACTCCTGGGTCTGTTATTCGAGGGGGCACTGTCCCGTCCCCCCTCGTCGAGTTTTGGCTGGTAGCAGTGGAAACTACTTGTTATATTCAACCCCGAATATAACCCTATGGGATTCTTCCCATTGTTAGAGATTGATAATGTTTCTCGTTAACCTCTAACATACCTCCGGTCTACTTATCTTAAATAAGTCTATCGGATGGTATTTTCTGCCAGAACTCGGCTTTTTAAAATGGCGTCTGTGTTTGTCTCTGTGACTCCTAAACCAAAGGTTGAGCCCTTTTGTTCCACTTTTGGCGGGCTTCTATACAGAGACCCTCCAAAGTGGTGCCATTCTGTCTGGGTTACCACAGGGGTGTGGGAGGGGGTTTAGGCAACCTGGACAGAGTTGCCTTGCCAACTCCGGTCGCACTCTGGTGTGATTGGCCCAAGTGGTGAGCCTCCCCGCTCACCACTTAGCATGTGTTGATTGACAGCTAGGCTGAATGAATGGGGGTTTTCTGCATTAAAGCAGGGCTTTTGGGACTGGATCTTCAGAAGTCGCCACAGGACCTAAGAATCCGACGAGGGTAAAGCTGAGCCGACCTGCAACGACGACACCTCCAGTGGAGCCCTGCTGAACCGACTCACCACTTCCCGACGACAGAGGAGATCTCCCTGCCGGAGAGTCTCTTCCCCTGACTGGTGGGAACAACCAGTCCCCTTTGCTTTTTCTTCGCCTCAGGACGCAGTGGTCGAATTGCCCGTGCAGAGCACCTCGGCATCCGGATATCCACTACCCCTGTACCGCGACCAAAAGGTGGTGCCTTGTGACGGAGCACTCCGCGGCTGGTCTCTTCCCTGGTGGTGCAACGATCTTCAACTTTCCTTCGACGACGAGATCCTCTCTTCTCTTGGCAAAGACCGGACGTGCATCCACCACCAGGAACAACTGCCCCCGCCAGAGCTGTCTCTCCACAATCAAGGTACTGTGTCCGCCTGGCTTCCCTTGTTGCCGGATAGAGTGGGGTGTCTTAATCCTCGCCTCTCCATAGGGTCGCCTCCAAGCTTTCTCTAGCGTGTTGTTCTGAACTGGTCCAATCTTCCGATAACAATTTGCTACAAAGACTTGAACGCATTTCCACTAAGAGACTTTTTGGGACATATCGCCTTGCCTCTCTCCGAGTGGGCCTGGCCTCTGAACTTTATGATCTACCGTGGTTCTTGTCTTCTTGCCTTGCCTTTGTCCGTGAAGTATTGAACTGTGTTGATTTCGTAACCTGCTTATTTTTCTCTCCCGTCCTAACTAATATTAGAGTGCCATCTAGGTTGAGGCATACACCTCTGTCTGCAAATAAGTGATGCTGATAGAACCTAGACTTGTCGAACTATTGTTAGGGGGATTGATCTTTTCTTCTTCGTAGAGTAATTGTAATTGAAGTGTTTGCCATGATAGTGCCAAAGTGTTTTCCATAGATGTTCCGTTATAAATAAATACCTTAATATCTTTACACTGAAGCCTTGTTGCGTGTTTGCTTGTCTTACGGTGAAGAATTGCCCTATTTTGTATACTCCACATACTGCTTAACTCTTCTTGAGGGAAGTCTGACTGCTCAGCCACAGCTACCAAGTGAATCTGTGTGGTACAGACTGCTACCAAGTGGGTTTACTGCGAAACACCTGTAGTCCTAAATCTTTTGCAGTGGTCCCAGAGGGAACTGCACAGGTTTCCACCTAACAAAGACCAAGGGAGGAGAGAAATATCCTTCAGCAAAAGTCAAGATAAGACCAGGGGAGGAAAGATATATACTCTGGTAAAAATCAAGATATTCAGGCCGATTCATGGAATTAATGTGTGCTGAAATTTTCAGCGCAAGCGTGCGAAAGCATGCGATTCGCAGTGCCAGTGCGAAAATAGCAGAGAAACCCGCGCACAGCAATTCATGGAAGTCCGTGCGCGTGTAAATCCCAGGATGTGTGCCAAAATTCTGCATGGCGCACGCTGGCGCACACGTCTCCAAACAGCGTGCGCTACGCGCACAGCGAAATCACCCATAGCGCAACGCACACAACAAAAGTAGGAGGAACAGAGGACGTGACACGCGGAATGGGGAACAACGCGTGAAAATGTGGGCGTCACGGGGGTAGCACAGGAGGCAAATGCACAGAACGCCCACAAGCACGTTCAAAACACGTATTCATGGATTCGAACGGGGCTAACGCGTGCGCCTAAAAAGACACGCTAATCCTGAAACCCGTAAGCCAGCAGGAAGCAGGCATACGTGGACCCGCGCAGCATAAAAGTGCTCACAAACAACAAACAAGCTCAGACGCCAGGATCAATATGCTGTTCCTAGCAGCAGTGGTCGTGGGATACCGCAGGAGGAGGAGGATAGTCAGGCCCAGAATTTTCACACCCAGAACCAGCCTTTTTGGGATGCCTGATGACCAGGTGTATGGGAGGTACAGGTTTCCACCTCACATAATACTCGACCTGGTCAGTGAGTGGGAGGATGACCTCACATCACCCACCCTGTGCTCCCAAGCACTCAGCCCCCTGGAGAAGGTCCTCAATGTACTGCACTTCTTGGCCACTGGATCATTTCAGCGGACAAGTGCTATAGTGGGGGGGGGGTATCACAGGCCACGCAGTCACGCTGCCTACACCAGGTCTTGGCCATCATGACTGCACGCCCATCAGTCCGCAGGCACATATACCTGCCCAGAACACCTGCAGAAAGGCAGGCTGCCGTCCAGGATTTCTACGGGGTGGCACAATTCCCCAAAGTCCTAGGTGCCATTGATTGCACCCATGTGGCTCTATGTCCCCCCAGGGCATCAGAGCACATCTATAGAAACTGCAAGCACTGGCATTCCATCAACGTCCAGGTAGTATGTGATGCCAAGGGAATCATCACCTCAGTATATGCCAACTATCCAGGGTCCACCCACGACAGTTTTATTTAAAGAATGTCAACCCTAAACCGGGACCTAGAAGCTGGGCGGCATGGCGATGCATGGCTGCTCGGTGAGTATAAATGCCACAGCACATGCATGCATGTCAGATACTGAGTAATGTCACAACCCCACTAATGATACCCATCACCACCTCCCCAGGGGACAGTGCCTACCCTCTGAGCACCCCCATGATGACGCCAATTCGGAACCCCACCACGCCACCCGAGGTAAGATACAACACAGCCCACATTGCAACCCGGGGCATAGTGGAGCGCACATTCGGAGTGCTCAAGTCACGCTTTCGCTCCATTGGCCGCTCTGGAGGGCAGCTGTTATACGCTCCCAAAGTAGTGTGCACGATCATAGTGGCAGCATGTGTCCTGCACAACGTTGCAACACGCCAGGGCCTGCCCGTGGACATGGTGGTGCCCCCACATCCCCAACCACATGCATGCCCACTGCGCATGGGAGGGGAAAGGGCACGGGGTGAGGCAGCCCGTACGCAGCTGGTGGCTAATTACTTCACCTAGAATCACACCCCTGTGGAGTGCACACAGCCCTGGCACATACCATCTGACAATCAATGATGATGACATAAGGGACAGTCAACTGTCACAACCATACCAGCCTGAGATTGGTCACCGGGAAGTGTTACATTGTGTGCATCCCTACCTACACAAACACCACCAATGCTGTGTCATCAAAAGACACACTTCTATGCTGCTAAATTCATTACCCCCTTGCAAAATACAACATGACAACAGTGCCATTGTCCCCCCCAGCACCACCACCCAACACACCATGGCATGTCATGCTATGTGAGAGGAAACAAAGCAATCCCCAAAACATGACACAAGTGTCACAAAGTACAGTGTCCCTAATGGAAACTGGCCACACACAATATGCTCCCAGTAATGTAGAACTAACAACACACATGACCAAATACTTACCAACAACACAATACAGCTACACAACCTCAAACATAGCATAAACATGTCAGTACTAAGTTAAAGTAGTGGTAGTCTTACCACTTCCAACTGTACAGTGTTGCTGCCACGCAAATGTGTAAGTGCACTGCTTACAACATGAACTCCATCTCCAAAGTAGGCGGCCTTGTGAAGACATGAGGAATGAACCTGCAAATTAGGAGGAAGACATGGATACACAAGCACATCTCAATACACCATGCAGTGTACAATACAACAACAATATCCACTAGGAATGTATACACAGTATTGACTACAGACTGCCCACACAGCTCATGGGAGTCCAACGTTACTGTGTAAGTCACTGTCACTTGGGCACACCCTTTGCAAGCCCATGGAAACGGGAAGCAGGAGGGGTGTGTGTCTCACGAACCCAAGCATCTACCCCATACTCAGTACAAGCCTGCATGTGCCCAGCTGGAATACAGTGGATGACCACGGGAGCCATACAAGGCAACACACTGTAAAAAAAAATCAAAAATCAAAAATGGCCATGTGGGGACCAGGGGGGAGGCCACCCAGGAGGTCCGAGGACAGGGTGTGCACCAACAGCCACCTGTGTGGATGTTGGGGAAAAAAACACCTCCATGGGCTCATGGCCTGCACGGCTATGCCAATGTGGGAGAACTGCTGCTGTCGCTCTCATCACCCTCTGCTGCTGCCACAGGAGGTGGTGGTGCTATGGGAGGCAGCCCACGCAAAGCCCTGGTATGGTCCTCCATGGCAGCAAGCATGCAGGTGTGGAAGGTCTCGTTCTGGAGGATTATAGTGCAGAGATCCCCATGCACCACCTGACGTGATGCCCGGATCTCCTCCCGAGTTGCCTGCATCTCAGCTGAGAGCGAACGTGTGAGCCGCTCCAGCTGCTGTTCTGTCCTCAAGTTAGTGGATGCCTCAAGGTCAACAAGAGTCTCCCTGAGGTGATGGAGTTCTACCCTCATGGCTTCCCTGTGGCCCTGGGACTCTATTGATATCGATTGGCGTAGAGTCTCCAGTGCCGCCCGTCTGTCTCTGTTGGATGCCAACATGTGATTGGCAAATGGAGTCTGTTGCCTGCTGTAGTTGCTCCATCTGCCTTTCAGGGGGGACAATGGAAGTGGCCACCCTCTCCATTGCTTGAGCCATCATCTCAACTGATGCTGCCTGTTGGGTTGCCATACTGTAGATGGATTGTTCCCATGCGGTATTGCCTGTTGGCGTACGGCCACCGCGTCGGCGAGCACCACACCTGTTTGGGGCAAGGCGATCTGCGCCTTGCTGTGCCGGCACTGCCTGAGGCTGCAGGACTGCATTCCCCCTCTGATCTGCTGGCCCAGGAACAGGATCAGATGTTGTGTAGTGTGACCCTGCATCCGTAACCACCAAAGGCGGACTTACCAACACTGACATCCCCATAGAGGGTTCTACCCCTGGTGCAGGTGGGTTGGACAGAACAGAATCCCTGCCAGAAACACTTACCTGCGACGGCACATAGGTCTCATCATCCGAATCAGCACCTGAATAGAGGTCTGGGGAGGTGCACCCAGAGACACCCCTGGACAGAATGGTCTGCAGCAAGATTGGGTTCTCACCCACCACCACACCACGTCCCCCACTGGTGCCCGGTCGTGCCTGAGATCCCTCCTGGGTCTGCACCATCTCCTCAACCTCAACAGCATCAAGTGCGTCATCCCCTGCAAAAACATAAAAGACAAAAAATGGAAACAGGCATTAGCACCATAGCACACAAATAAGCCTTACAAGCTACAGAACCAGTACATGATTTACACATGTCCCACATGACTATAACTCTCCCATGCATGCACTGTCACTGAGTTGGAAGGGGAGGCAAAAGGCAGACACTCGAGTCAAGATTCTGGCGCAAGATTCTAAATCTCTCTCAATCGTATCCAATGACGAGAATACGATACGAATTAGCAGCTCAATCCATCGGATCCATGGTACGCTGGATCTATCGCAAACTACTGTTGGGCGACAAGACCCCTGCAATCCAAATCTTGAAAACCAACCTAAACACCTTAAATAACACAGTACTAGAAAAATGGAAAAAATCAATCACCAAAGAAATGGACCAGGAAGAGATATCTGAAGAACTCTTAATCATGCGTCCTCAATACGCCAAAACCAAATTACTACAGAACGATTGGATCAAAACCATCGAACAGAAAAACACCTACAAGCAGACGCTGCAATGCAACAAAGATAACAGAAAATTACACGAACCACAGCCATATCTGCTATCATTTCCCGACTCAACCATCAGATCAATATTCTTAAGAATCCGTTTGAATATTTTACCAACAAACTCCTATTTGGCCACAACAAAACAGATTTCAAAAGCACAAAACTACTGCCGTTTCTGTGAAATCGAAACTATACCAGAAACCATATTCCACCTGGTTATGGAGTGTCCGTTTCTTGCATCTCAACGCAAGCATTTTGGCTCCCACTTTGACATGGCCTCACAAAAGATGAATACAGATGAAAGATGGGCTGCTATTCTCAGTGGAAAAAATAACAAATTTATATACACAGTTGTTCTCTTTCTCTCCAGCATCCTGGATCTCAATGGAAGAAAACCCTAAAGCACAACAGATCTCGGCTTCCTCTTTTCCCCCTTGTCACTGTCTTTCACACTTTTTCTATATTCTTCACAAATCACAATGATGGAAAAGTTTGATACCAAACTAAATAATCAAAAAAAAAAAAAAAAAAAAAGGCAGACACTGATGCCACCAAGATGGAATAGCAACACATTTGCTGCATGCTGGGTAGCACTGCCATCACACATTGGCCTGTGAGTGGCATGTCCAATACACATACATGACACATGCCATCACACAGATAGCATGTACCATAGCCATGGTACATTCCACAAGTACATCCATATGTCAGTGAATGAATACTGTCAGCCATCCATGTGAGATGGACATGATGAGATGAAAAATGCTACATAGTGTGACAAAATAGGCATGTGCCACACACTGCAACACATCCAGTGTACAAAAATACAGTGATTGCAGGCCGATGTACACATCAATGGTTGTGCACTTCAACATGACAGGAAACAACTATCATGTTCCACATTCAAACAGGCCCCAAAAATGTATGTGATCAGGCCAATACTCAATCAGCCTGAATGGTCAAATCATTCACCTAACAAGGTAACACATGTGGGCCAATGTGGGGTTCATCAATGACAGAAGCATGTCACAAATATGACAATAGGGCTGAGGAATGTGTAGCAAAAATGGGAGAATTGAAACAATCAGCCTGAACGAACACTGAAAAATACAAACAATGTTGTTGCAAGATGCCACTTCAAGGGCAACTGCCGTAATGTTGTGCTAAATTACTACTGTGGCCAGAAGGGATACTGTCACACCCAAATCCAAGGCCGCTGAATCTTTTGGATGAAGCACATGGGTGACCCCTACCACGCAGGCACACACACCCTCACCTGGCACTCAATCAGAACCCATCACCCAAACAACATACACATGCATTACACACACATGCATGGGCACTCACCGGACAATGCATCATAATCAGGTAGTTCTCCCACACCTTGGATCTGTTCCTCTGTGACGAAGGCCCCAGCAACAGACTCATGTTCAGTGAGTTTGTTGTTCTCTTGTGGAGACCTACCGCCAGTCACCAGAGTAGCGGCATGATTTGAGGCCAGCTTGTTCTTTGCTCTGCGTTTCAGGTCATTCCACCGCTTGTAGCAATCATCAGCTGTGCGCCTCACAAATCCAAGGGCACTTATGCGGTCTGCGATGGTCTGCCAGTGTGCCCTACGTTGACCAGGTGTGGTCCAGCACCCTGCAGTCACCACCATTTCGCGGCTATGTGCTGACACATAGGCCACAAGTGCATCAAGTTCCGGATCATTAAAGCAAGGCTTCCTTGAGGTACCAGAGTGTGTAGCCGTGTCTGGGGTCTCAGCCTGTCATGCCAGAGCACCCTTCTTCCTCTTCTTTAAAGGTGGAGCAGAGCCAGAGTGGCTTATGCCACTCTGGTCAGTAGGGGCAGAATCACTGATGGACTGGGTAGTAGGAGTGTGGGAATGCACAATGACCATAGGTCTTGATGCAGGCAATGGTTGCAGGGTATTGTTGGCAGGGGGAATGTCAGTTCGATGGACCTGGACTGACACTGTCCTGGCTGGGAGAGTCAGAGCTGGGGCGGATGGAGCTGCAGCTGCCCCTGCAGCCTACCCACCCTGCATACTTAGGGCAGCAGATGACATAGCTGCTCCAGATCCACGTGGCTTGGTGACAACAACTTGCACCGCCACACGTGGCCTAGACTTGCTGACTTGGAAGTCAGCCAGGGAGTCATCCTGCGCCAGGTCAGGTGCCACAATGGGCTGGTCCAACAGGGGCTGAGCTGGGATGGTGTCAGCAACGTTTCCCTCAACCATGGGGGGGGGCATGGGTGTCCCTGATTGTTCCTCCACATATGGGGGTGTAGGGGCACCCTGCAAATCCCAGCCACGTCCCCTACCATGCCCACCACGCCCACCTTTTGAAGGTCGGCCACCTTTGCCTCCCTTACCGCTTGGTCGTCTCCCAACCATGGCACTGATGTTGTTGTGTGTATGGGAGTTGCAGTAAACTATTGTCCTGGGCAATTGGGGGTCAAAGGGGTAGGATACCAGATGGAATTCATACCCTAGTGCTCTAACAAGGCTGTCTGTGACCCCTGGGGGAAGATGACAGGTCACGCAACACACAGGCAGCCCAAAATTAAAAATTAACGTGCATGCAACCCCTCGTAGACCATGTGCGTGAAAAAATGAACCCGCACTACGCTGTGGCACCCAGAAACACAAAACTAAGCGTACGCGTAATACACGCAGTCTACAATGACCTCTGAAGGGGAACGCGACACATGGGGCAAGCACAGTTGCTAAGTACGTGCGGAACTCACCGTCTGCCTGGAAAAAGAACATGAAAAATACACGCGTGTGCGCGTTGGCAACACCCCCGCCAAAAGAAGAATTGTACGCTGTCTGAGGAGACAGGACAAAAGGAGAAGTGAACTCTGTTTGAGGAAACAGGCCCAACAAAAATTCAGAAAAGAGCTGTCAGAGGTAACAGGGAGTACGAACTAGAAACGCTGTGAAGTAATCTCGTGTGACCCGACAAGAAGCACAGATTTCACCCACTCGCTCTCCGCGAAAAGCACGTACAAGGAAATGGCGTCCTACACGTAGCTTTTAAACCGGCCCACACGTACACGTCAGATACACGTGTACGCGGGCGCTTTCCTCCAATTACACGCGATGACACTCAGACGTGCAGTTTTTCCATGTGTGCTCTGTCATCACGTGCTATGAGGGAAACGCCTGCGCGCGTAATGTAACTTACGCGCTTACGCGCTAAAGGCCTTTGGTCCAATGAAATCGCGTGCGTGTGCTGACGCGCTTACGTGCTAAGGCCCTTTCCTCGAATTACACGCTGACGTGCAATTTTTTCACATGCCAAATCACTCCGTATCAAGCTGGCCACGCGAAAACACACGGAAGACCACGCTCCTGCCCAGAAGTCCGAATTACTGCCCCCCAGAGCCCCGAGCATGCTCCCACCTGCCATCTGCTGCTGCCTGACTGCCTGCTGCCCACGTGCCCTGCCATTTTCTGCCTGCACGTCAGCCAGGGGTGTAGTTGCTGTGACCACCCCTGCTGGAACCGAAGACTCCCGACTGGGATTCCATCGCTCAACAGCCCAGCCCCAGGACCCAGTTGGCCACCCACTCCTGCCTCTGGGGTTGCCATGTCCAGCAAAACACCATCTGGCAGCACTGCCAACCCCCAGCCAGAGAGGCAGAGGGCCACCAGCTTCACTGCCACCGAAGTTGGTGTCCTGGTGGAGCAAGTCCTGGGGTAGTATGATGCCCTCTTTGGAAGTTCGCGCGCCGACAATGAAGGACGGACCAGGATCTGGATGGACATCGTGACTGCCATCAGTTCAGGTCCAGGACACTCAACAAGGCCCGGTGCCTTGCTAAGGCAGCGGATGCCAAGGGGCGCCGGGGCCAGCTGTCGATCCATCAAATGAGGGTCCTGGAACGCATATGCCCAACGCTCTACGTCCAGATCCTTGAGAGGCAGACCCGTCTGGAGTCGAGCAGTAAGTGTACATGCATGCTGATAGTACGCTGTGCGTGTCATGGTGTGCCAGTAGTGTGCAGGTTGCACATGTGTTTATGTAGGGCCATGTAGGGATGTGTATGAACATGGGCGTGAGGCTGCCACATGTGAGTCCCCTCAGTTGTGAGACACATTGATGGTGTATGTGTTGGTAAGCATGCTGGGCAAATGCAGGTGTGGGAGCACACATGTTTGAATTTCTGTGTATGTGCATTGGCACGGTTGTGGCATGGATGGTGGTTCATAATGCATGTATCTGCACTGTGTACATGTGCATGTATGTGTATCTGACAAGTGTGCAACTGTGATGCAACATGGATGCACGTGACACTGATATGTAGAAGGATGAATGGCAGATGTGACATGTATGGCGATCTCATCACTGCAACAGTTGTAGGATATGTAGACATGCATGTAAGTGTGGTGGCGTGTGTGCATGTCTAGTGCATGTCTAGTGCACTCCTTGTGTTTCATGTGATCGCAGGCTCACCTTTGGCTGTTCATGCTGTTGTATGTGTATGGATGATGCTGCCTGGTGCAATATTGCTGGTGAAATGTTCATGTGTGTGAGTTAAAATGACATGTGTCTCATGGAGTGTGATGCTGTGTCTGAAGTTAAACATTGCCACTCATGTGCAACTGTCATGTGTGTATCAGTCCATTTTACAGTGCCCTGATGCCTGTGTTTTATCTCTCCCTGTCTGCAGCGTCAACTGAAGAAGAGGGCGGAGAGGGTGCTGAGGAGCACAGCGGCAGGGATCGTCCCGCCAGCCGGAGATGCAAGGTGAGGAGGAGTCTGGTGCCGCGTCCCAGGACGCAGCTACCGAGGGTAGGTCCAAGAGGCGGAGGTTGGAGGTGGACTCCTCGGCAGCAGAAGGGGCAGCTGAGACCCCACAGGGCCCGACAGAGGAAGATGGCATGGAGTCATCCAGGTTGCTGGGGGTTTTGGTGGAGGAGGAGGCCGTGGAAGGGACGCACACGGGGTCTGGAGGTGAGGATTCCACTGGTGCTAGTGGTGCAGTGCAGGACCAGGGACAGGAGGCAGCACAGGCCGCCGCGGAGGTGCCTGTGTGCAATCCTGTCCCTGATCCTGTCACTGCATCATCTGGCACCAGCAGGGATGCCTACGTCCAGACCCGTTTTCAGAGAGGGGATGAGCGCACAACAACTGCCTACCTCTCCCTGCGGACGTGGCTATCCGGGACCGTGTTGAGCCTGTCCTGGCCGGGATAGCGTCGTGTCAACGGGGCATGCGAGGTGACGTGCAGTTTTTTCGTGAAGAGACTGCACGTCATCTCGGGTTTCTCTTTGACCGCGTTGACCTGCTGGGACGGGTCACCAGTGCTGGATTCCTCTGTGTGCTGGACCTCCATGCGACCCCCTCCTCACCTGAACCCCCTACGTGCCAGTCGTCCTCCATGCCATCTTCCCACCCATGTATCACCTGGGTACCCTGTGGAGCTGCCTCTGCTCCAACTCCCTGGCGTGAAGTTTTACACGCGAAAGAGCCATGTGCGAGCGAGGTATGTGTATTACTGGGGTTTGCGGGAAGTCTCACACGCGATTTCAGCAGGGTACGTGTATTTGGGGGGTGCCGGGGAGTCCTACACGTGAATTGGCAGTGTGGGTCCTCCCAGGTGTTCCCTCTACACCCTCCACGGCCCTTGCAGGCAGCCCACACTACAGGGGACTACCCTGCACCCCTGGTCATGTTCCGCAGCAGCCCATCCACCATGGGCATGGCCCCCACCCAAGCCACATGTCAGCTTGCACTACTGATCACCAACGCATGATCCCCTGCACCCCCACCCCCCAGCAATGCAGGGCACCTGCCAGCAGGCCCCCACTCATGTCCCCCTGCACCCCCACCCCCAGCAGTGCAGGGCACCTGCCAGCAGGCCCCCACTCATGTCCCACTCATGTCCCCTTGCACCCCTTGCCCCCAGGTCATGATGATCCTCAATTGTGGCTCTTATGGCCAGCCTCCCCAGCCCAAAGACCCAACCAAGTATTGCATCCACCCACATAGAAAAGGCAAATACATGATACAACCCCAATGGCAAGTATGTAAATGAACACATGTTCATCACACACATACAATGGGTGCAATTGAATGTGAAAACCCATATCACGACATGCATGAAACCAATGAGATAATACCACACATCAAAGTATGAAGAATAAAATGTATTAAACACAACATGAATGTAATCAAAATCCAACACACAACAATGGGAATAATAAAAGAAAAGCTGCATGTCCGTAAAAGAATAAAAAACAAGACATCATAATCCAAAGAAATCCAAAAGAAATGGTGTCCAAAGTCACAGTCCAACAAAGCAAATCCAAGGGAAAAAAGAAAGTGAAAACCATTGCTCCATGGTGAAAATAAAAAAAGAGAACAATCCAATGGTGAACTATGTACAGATGAACAATCCAGGGTCCATGAGCCCAACTGATGAAATGAAACCTATCAAAAACACTACCTAATAAAAAACTATATTATTATTTTGTTTATTTGTTTTGGTTTATAAAAACCTTTACAAAAATAATACTAATAAAAGACATAACTTTGTATTTAGGAGAAACATACATATAGAGCAAGGTAGAAAAAGCAAAAATAATTAAAAGAAGAGACATCTAATTCTCAATTCTTAGTAGTTACAACATTTCCTACAGAGTTATAAAATATAAAAATCATAAACATTTCAGTCTAAAACCAAGAGCAACTAAAACAACAAAGAATTTCCTTCTATGAGAAAGCACACACATTCCTCAGATAAGTAACCACTCTAATGTTTAGATTATCTTCACAGTTGTGTAGCATTCTAGTTCAAATGAAGTCCCTATTTACATTGGCAGTATAGTGTACATATTTTGCAAAATATTTTATCCTTTCGGATTTTAAAGCCAGGCATACAAGTAGAACATGTTGCAATGATTCAACCATGCCTTCAGCTCTACAAAATCTACACCACTTCCAATCATCTAAATAGTTATTTCTGATGACATTGATTTGATTTGTTAAAACAACATTGAACCTGAAGCGCATGTAGTAATTTCTAATCTGTTTACTGGGATATTTATGTAAATATCTTTCCATAGTTGGATACCATTTATGTACATAGCAGGCTTGCCGATAGAGTGACGATTCCGCGATCTTTCTCTTGGTATTAAGCCAATCAAAGCCCATAACACACTCTTTCACCCGCAAAGGTTTGTTCTTTAAAGAGATTACAGACATACCCAACATTTTCAAACAGTTAAAGGTCTCCACAGTCAAAGCTTCAGTAAACGGGTTAGCGGAATCCAGCCCCACACATGTATACAATGACCCTTCCATCCCTACGTTGCACTTCCTCCACAGAGCTAGTCTTTTCCATTTCACATTTGCAGCCAGTGAGTTTAGTCTGAATTCATATCTGACCAGTTCCCCTGGTATACATTTAGGAATAAAATAAAGAACTGCTTTCCATATGTAATTCTCAATGTCCGTTAGATCGGCCTCCCAGCTAGTCGTGTGAAATTCTGCGCCATAAGTCAAGCGAGGGATGATTTTTTTCAAATAAAATTCCCTTAGAGGCGTCATTGTAAATTTACCATACTTTGTTTCCAATGCTCTCATTTGCCTAATGGCAATGTCAGCCTTTAATTTTAGTTGGGACTTAAATAAGGCTCTCGAGTTTGTACCTGAGAATACGTAGCCCCATAAAAAACTATATACAAAAACATGGTGCATTGTCCAAGCGCAACCAAAATAAAGAAAATACGAAAGGAAACCTAACACTATCTAACTATATACAATGGCAGCGGGCAAGTCCAGCGGCTCACTCTGTGGTGTCCCGGGGCAGGGCATCATCGAACTCCATGTCTATTTGCCGGAGGCAGGCCTCTGTCCTGGCCCCGAGGTCTCGCAGGGAGGCACTCATGGCCTGTTCCAACTCCCTGCGAGTTGCCTCGAGGCACTGTGCCCGCCTCAAAGCCCGACGCATGGAGAACTCTGCCCTGACCATGGTGAGCCGCGCCTCTTCCGCCTGCCGCCGCTCCGCACCTTTCTGCTGGCCCAACCGGTGCCACACGGAAGACACTCCCATTCCTGGGTCCTCCTGCCCTCTGGCCGATGCCTGCCCCTCCGATGTTGATGGCTCCGAGCCATCATTGCTCCCACCTAGAGCCTGCTCCTGCTGCTGCTGTCCATGTGCCACGTGTCTGATGGTGCCTGCACATCCTCCATCAGCTGGTCTCCAGTTGTGGTATCCACCCCTGCTGGGCCGCCGACTCCCAACTGTGGCAGGGATGTTAGCTCCACCAAGCTGGCTGTGTTGGTCGGGCCAGGTCCACAGGGGGACCTGGTGGAATCTGGGCCGGAAGAAAGTGTGGAGAACGACTGGCGCATAGTCTCCACAGAGGAGGAGAGGTCCGCCAGAGTGCGCGACACATGTTGGAACCCACCAACCAGGACGGAGCCCATACATTCGTGGGACCCCTCGTCCACAGGTAGTGGAGAGGCAGATGACATGGCACTCTCCCCTACCTGCGGACGGGCCTGGGACGGGGCCTCCCTGCTGGTGCATGGTGGTGCAGTCACAGGGTCAGGGACAGCGACATGCACAGGCCCCTCTGCAGCGACCTGTGCTTCCTCCTGACCCTGGCCCTGGACTGCACCACTTGCACCAGTGGTACTACCCCCACCAGGCCCCATGTGCGGCTCAGTAGCGGGCTCCTCCTCCTCTGTGGAGACCACCAACCTGATGTCTCCACACCATCTTCCGCCATTGGAAGCCCCCGTGGGGGCTCACCCAGCCCTTCCACCACAGCCGTTGTGGCAGACGCAGCACCAGCCCCCTCGCTCCCGGATGATGGTAATTCCTGGGAGGGTGGCTGGGCCTTGCGTCACCGCCCAGTGGAGGCATCCCCGCCACTTGGCTCCACAGCGCCGTCTCCGCCCTCTTCTTCACTTGACGCTGCGTAGAGGGAGACATAGAACACAAGCATCAAGGTACAGTACAAAATACCCTAAACAGGAAGCAATAACACATGAGTAGCACTGTCAAATGTCGCTTCCATCCCGTCATTCTACAACACATGGGAGAATGCACACAACACACATGCAGAAACAGTCCAGGCGCCTGCAATCAACATCAACATCCATGTAGAAGGGCCCCTGTAAACCAAGATGTTGCCTTCAAAGTCACATGCATCCATGGCGTTTCAAAGTCACACACACACTTCTCAGGCACACACACACACACATGTGCATCATACATGTACATGACATCAGCACCCATTCCTCACCCCCCCTCCATGTCCAGGAACAGAGACAGCCATGCTTTCATGTGTGCATTCCGCATAGAGCTCCCCATGTTGCATTAAAACACATGCACCAACCATGTGGTTCACACATAACTGGTCTCACATGCATGACCATGATGTCCCTGCACACACACATCCATACATGGCCTATGTCACACATACAGGCAAGCATCAGTCTACCAGCACACTGCAACATGCCCTGTCTCACACAGCAATGCTTGGCCACTTACAGCTCAACTCCAGACGGGTCTGCCTCTGAAGGATCTGGGCGTGGAGCGCTGGGCCTAC
This sequence comes from Ambystoma mexicanum, assembly GCF_040938575.1. Lineage (NCBI taxonomy): Eukaryota > Metazoa > Chordata > Amphibia > Caudata > Ambystomatidae > Ambystoma > Ambystoma mexicanum. The sequence goes on along the minus strand of NC_090933.1, from coordinate 1,034,772,200 downwards.
GCGTTCCAGGACCCTCATCTGGATGTTACTCATGCGTGCCCGGCCCCCCTCCGCGAGGCGCTGGGCCTTGTGGAGGGTCCTGGACCTGCAGTCCTCCCAGCGCTTCTTGACGTGCTTGATGTCGCGGGTTGCAACCCCCTCTGCATTGATGGCAACCACTAAGTCGTCCCAGATCCTCTCCTGTCCTTCCTTGTTGGCGCATGAGGTTGCCAGTGGTGCCAGATGGAGATGTGCCCGACATGGCAACCCCAGAGGCAGGAGTGGGTGGGCAAGTGGGTCCTGGGGCTGGGTTGTGGAGCGATGGTATCCCAGTCGGGAGTCTTCTGTTCCAGCAGGGGTGGACACAGCAACTCGACCCCTGCAGATGGCTGATGCAGGCACCAAATAGCAGGGCACGTGGGCAACAGACAGTCAGGCAGCAGCAGATGGCAGGTGGGAGCGTGCTCGGGGCTCTGGGGGGCAGGAGAATTGCCTTCAGGGCAGGAGCGTGGTCTTCCATGTGTTTTCGCGTGGCCAGCTTGATACGGAGTAATTTGGCACGTGAAAAAATTGCACGTCAGCGTGTAATTCGAGGAAAGGCCCTTAGCGCGTAAGCGGGTCAGCACACGTACGCGATTTCATTGGACCAAAGGCCCTTAGCGCGTAAGACAAAGTTGCCCTTTCGCATGTAAAACATCACGCGAACCCCAGGAATACACGTACCCCACTCGCACAGGGCCCTTTCATGTGCAAAACTTCACGTGAACCCCAGGAATACACATACCCCAGTGCACAGGGCCCTTTCGCGTGTAAAACTTCACGTGAACCCCAGGAATACACGTACCCCACTCGCACAGGCCCTTTCGCATGTGAAACTTCCCGCGCACCCCTGTAATACACGTACCCTGCTGAAATCACGTGTGAGACTTCCCGTGAACCCCAGTTATACATGTACCCCACTCGCACAGGCCCTTTCGCATGTGAAACTTCCCGCGAACCCCGTAATACACGTACCCTGCTCGAATCGCGTGTGAAACTTCCCGCGAACCCCAGTAATACACGTACCCTACTCGCACAGGGCCTATCGCATGTGAAACTTCCCGTGAACCCCGTAATACACGTACCCTGCTCCAATCGCGTGTGAGACTTCCCACGAACCCCCCTAATACACGTACCCTGCTCCAATCGCGTGTGAAACTTCCCGCAAACCCCAGTTATACACGTACCCCACTCGCACAGGCCCTTTTGCATGTGAAACTTCCCGCGAACCCCCGTAATACACGTACCCTGCTCCGATCGCGTGTGAAACTTCCCGCGAACCCCCGTAATACACGTACCCTGCTCCAATCGCGTGTGAAACTTCCCGCGAACCTCAGTTATACACGTACCCCACTCGCACAGGCCCTTTCGCGTGTGAAACTTCCCGCGAACCCCATAATACACGTACCCTGCTCCAATCGCGTGTGAAACTTCACGCGAACCCCAGTTATACACATACCCCACTCGCACAGGCCCTTTAACGTGTGAAACTTCACGCGAACCCCAGTAATACACGTTCCCCGCTTGGTGTTTGCTGTTTGGCAGCCCTGTAAACTAGTCCAGGGTTAGCGCAGCACTTTGCGCTAGATTGGGGATTTTGATGGCTTTTCCTTGCGCGAGGGCATTCTTGGGGGTGTAAATGGCGTTGCTGCAGGGTCGCTGCGCCACTCTGCGCCACGGCTGGTTTTGGAGGCTGAAATTCATGAATACTCTGTGCACGGAAATCGATTTTAGCACACGCGGCTGGCGCAGACATTCGCACACACACACTGTGCGCCAGCCGCGTGCGCCACTTGTGCGCAAAATTCTATGAATTACCCCGATTATTGAGAATATTGAAGAAGAGCCTAGGAAAGGCCTGGGGAAGGAAGATGAAGTAAGGCAGGGGAATTATTATCATTCACCCCAATTACAAACAAGAGGAACCGGGCCGAGGAAATCTCCTGCACAAAATCTCCAGTCATGTGACAAAAGGTTTACTGTTTATTCAAAGGTATTTACAATAAAGGCCGTAGTCTCGACTGGCTGGCAGACCTCAATTTCAGCATCAAGGTACTGGCTAACACACCATGTGCGTGGACTGACCACCACTTAATTATATTCTCCATAGATAAAACTAGACCAAAATCACCACCCTCCCAAGCCCATGCCGCCATGACAAGAAGTCAACGTAATCTCACACTTGAAAGCCTGCTACCACTACTACGACCCATAACACATCCGACAACCGTCCATTTAGATCCTTCTGATCTAGTAAATTTATATAACGAGACTATCCTCAATGCCATCAACAAAATAGCCACACTAAAACTACAGAAATCAAAACCCAGCACCCACATCAACAAATGGTATGCGCCTCAATTAAAATTACTCAGGAAAGAAAAACGTTCAGCAGAAACTAGCTGGAAAAAATCTGCCTCTAAACAAAATAAAGATCTCTTCAAAGCAGCCTTGTTCAACTACAAAATAGCCATTGTTCAGGCTAAAAAAAGATAACTATAACGATTGAATTGAGAAAGCTAACTCCAATACTAAGGAATTGTTCAACAGTCTGAAAGAATTGGAATCACCCGCTTCCATACCTGAATCCTGCACTAAGGATACCCTTTGGTGCACCAATAGTCAGAATGCCTTACAAGATACAATTACGCTCCTTCTCAATAAAATATCTACAAAAGAAAATCTTATAGATCATGCCTTACCACAGAATCCACCACCTACCTCTAACTATAGCATGGGACAATTCCGTTTCAAACCCCTATCCATCAAAGAAGTAGAGCTAATCATACTAAAACCATCTAACTGTAAGGGTGATGTCTGCCCTGCTACGATTGTTAAGGAAGCTACTTCTGCACTTGCTCCCTTTATCACTACATTTATTAATGCATCATTCGATTCAAGTATTGTACTTACCAATCTGAATGATGCATGGGTACTCCCTCTATTGAAAAAACCTACACTAGATCGCAATAGCCCGTCTAACTATAGACCCATTACAACGGTACCCTTCCTGCTAAAAATATTGGACCGTGCAGTTTACCTCCAAATTCAGCAATAAACTAATAATTTACTAGGCCTAAGACAATCAGGTTTCAGACCAAGACATGGGACGGAAACCGTGCTCATAGATCTAAAGACACTAATTCAAGCCCTAAAAGATAAAGGAAAGTCTGCCCTCCTCATACTACTCGAACTATCGGCAGCATTTGATCTGGTGAACCATGAAATCCTTTGCAATCATTTGTCACCCGCAGCTCATTTTTCTAATCAGGCGAACGCTTGGATCAAATCCTTCCTTAGCAATAGATCTATGAGGGTCTTTGCACCTAATGCATCAGCATCTCCACACCAGTCTCTTGTGGTGTCCCACAAGGTTCCTGTGTGTCCCCAACACTTTACAACGTTTTCACCAAGCCTTTATTTGACATACTTGATTACCTGGGCGTTACGTATACAAACTACGCGGACGACACTCAGGTACTCATACCCATCACCGGCGACTACCCTGTAGACAGTAAAAAATTGAATGGCATATATAGTACTATACAAATATGGATGGCAAAGCATGGTTTATGTTTAATTGACTACAAAACCAAACTACTCCTGCTTGGCTCCCCACAAAAAATGAATAAATTAGGACTGTCCTTCAAAGCCTTCAATATTGACGGCAACATTATTAAAGTAGCCAATGATGTGAAAACACTTGCTATCTACCTTGATTGTACACTGTCCCTCACAAGACAAACACCTTAGCCTCAACTACATCATATACATGTAAACTTATTACAGCATGTCGTCCATACTTATCCCCTAATCATTGCATCACAATAGCAAGAGCTTTAGTACTATCAAAGTTAGACTATTGTAACGCGATCTACTTAGGAACATCACAATTCAACATTAACAAAATGCAAGGCATGCAAAATAATGCAGTGAGATCAGCCTGCAATATCCTGAGGAAACAGCACATCACATTAGCTAGACAGAACTTAACATGGCTCAATGTCAAGCAAAGGATAGACCTCAAAGCACTCTCTATAACACACAAATGCCTCCACAACTAAGCACCTCTATACATTTGCGACACCATAGTACGACACACATCAGTGCGACCAAGTAGATCTGCACAGTCCCATAGTGTCACCATACCAAGATTTAACCAACAACGAGCAGGCGGGGTCAGCTTCCCTGTCTTGGCTTCAAATAAATGGAACACACTTCCTGTCTCCATAAGGGCTGAACCCTCTTTCACGGTGTTCCGCAACAAGGCCAAAACTTTGCTTTCAAACCAGGATCACAACCTTCCCACAATTTAAATTACATCAGCCACCACTATTACCACTGCACATAATCATGAAACTGTATTTTTTTGCCATTATCTGAATCAACGTATGATTATCATTCTTTTAGTATTATCATGCAAATGTATATCTGAATATTGACCATTGCTATGACTACTCAACTTGTATTATCACTATTTAAGTTATAATCATTTGTTAAACTGTATAACCTTATTATATGTAAAGAACAGCACTCAGTTGCCTCTGGGTCTTGATGCGCTATACTAATAAATAAATACAAATACAAATTTAACAGGGATTGAGACATGGACATTGCAGCATTTTCCAGTACTCTAGCTTAACGATCTTGAGCCTGTCATCCAGTTTTGATACTGCGTGACGTCACAAAAATAAAGATACACCCAAAAAACTTAACGGGGATCCGAATTGGTAAGTGAAGTAAACTAGATATATATTGAATAGGGGATTAGTACATTAATTGGATAAAACATATCTGGTGGTTCCTCCTGCGACCACCTCAGCCCAGAAGGTGGTGTATGTTCTCAACAAGTTACCATCTCCGATCTCTTAGGCCTTGAAACACGATATTCGGATTTGAACCTGCTATTACTTTTGTATAATTCTGCCTTCGGTTGGATGGGAACAACTACCTTAGCCTGGCTCAAATGAGTACGCTTTGTCTTGCAGGTTCAGATCACTTGTGGAGCAACCACAAATTTGATTTCTCCTGCTTGCATTTGTGAGGATTTTCACCATATTACACACGCAGGTGCCCTATCTCTTCTGTTAACTTGAAACTTTCCCACCTCTGCGTCCTTGGCAAGAGTATGCACAGTGGCTGCACTGGAAGCCTGGCCTGCGCATCTCTGCGGGATCAGCCTGTCAGCTTCTCTCTGTATTCTCGAGTCCTTTCAGCTCCTTCCATTCACTCCAATGTAATAGTGGCTTCCATCTTAATTTACATGGCTGCCCATGTTAGTTGAGTTTAAGCATCAGCAAGCAGTTCGTATGTATTCTTGTGCAACTTGTGGTTTCTGCATAGCAAGAGTGTGTCTGTCCTCTATCGAAGTGAGTGATAAGCTTGTGCTTCATGTCTGCCAGCAATTAATCTAAGTGTCTGCGTAATTTCATGCAGAGATGCCTATGTGATTCATGTGTAATGCATCTATGTTATGATGTCAGTCATGACATCATCAGTTTTCTTCAAGGTTGCAGTAAGTCGACTTGCTCCATCGATTGCAAGCTCGTCTCTTCAACAACGTCATCAGGACAGGGTCTAAATGACTGTCTGAATGAATAGCGTTTCTCACATCTATGATACATCGGTGATGGGGAGGAAGGACCCAGGAACGATGTACACCTTTCGTTTTTCTGGCGCTGAGATGGGGGTGGGATAGGTGCAACAAGGGTGACATTTAGGTCTCCCTCTTCAATCCTCTGTCTTCTGTGTGAGCACTGCTGTCATCACCACTCGGTTGGAGTGCGAGAACAAGTAGAACTCTGCATTGTAGTGTGGAATGCCTAACACTGGAGCTGTGCATATTGCCCCTTTCAGCTCTTCGAATGCTTCAGTCATCTCCCTTATCCATGTCAGTATACAATCCCCCTTTTGCGCCTCCCTGAGCCTGCTTAGAAGTGGTCTAGAGTATGTGCTGTAGTCAAACACCCAGGCCCTTACAATAATTACAGATACCCACAATTTGCAGCATTTCCCTCATAGTCTTTGGTGGTGGTGCTCTGAAAATCACCTCTGCTCTTTCAGGGGTTACTTTCCTGCCTTCCTGTGATATTAACTGCCTAATGTATACAACCTTGCTCTGACAATATTGTATCTTCGCTTTGTCCACCTTGTACCCCTTTTCTGCAAGCACTGTCACCTGTACCAAGTCCTTCCAACACTGCTCTTCTGACCTGTGTGAGGGACTAGTTTTATCAACAGTAAATATGCAAGACAGCAGATGCAAGTTTCAAAACCTTTATTTGGTATTTGGTGGGGTTGGATAATTCCTAGCTGGTCCTAAACATAAAGTGGGAGTAAACTTGACCATTAAGTAAAAGCAAAACAGTCTTAGTCAGTACAGTCAACACCTAATGCAAAAAGGTGAAAGGGAAATGTACACAAAATGAAAAGGATAGTGTTCTCAACAAAAGGATCAGGATGGTAAGAGGTTTGAAGCAAGGATGAATCCCTCCGCACGATTTCACCTTGGGACAATGGGATTTGAGGGCATATGAACTTAACAAATCTTTACCCAGTGAGGCACACTCTGGCTTACTGGGGCAAGTCAACAGAATGTTCAGGCTTCTTTCATAATCAAATGTTAGTTTGGACTTTCCAAAAACAAAGGTTGCAAATGTTTTCCACAAATAGTCTTCTTTGTCTTGAAAATAAAACCTTAATATTCAAAATCTTTCATAGAGGTCTCAGGGATACCCTTCCCCAAGCTTTCTTGGTTGAAGACGTTCGAGATGGCATAGGTTTGGCTTCTGACTATGCCTGACCACTTCGACAACCGTTACCTTCACTTTCTCCCCATGCTTTCTGGTACTTGTAGTGCAAGATTATGGGCTTCTCTCCATCACGCACTAGCCACTCATAATATTACTGGTGTCCCTCACTCAGGCTCATTCCTTCAATACCTTTTCCACAGTTCACACAAGCCTCCCTCAGTTAGGCTCAGGCTTGAAATGTGTTTCTCTAGCTCACACAAGCTCCTTCAGATCGGACGCAAGCTTCAATCCACGTTATATTCTATTTTCAACAATCCCTTTTGACTCAGGCCCTTTAATAGTCAGGCATGTCCCCAAGTTTCTATTCAACTTGATACAATTCTCTCAATAGGTTTCTGGTTGTCAAAGCTCCTCCCCCTGCTGCCTATATGTTGGGAGCCAGAGTGTGCGACACATGCAGTACCAGTGAAAATACCTATATCGCAAAGAATCATGGAAGTAAGATTCCCATTGAGAAAACCATAGGCACTCACAAATATATGATGGCCATTTGAATGAAATCCCAGAGGAAGTGGGAAAAACAAACGAGAGAGGAGGCTGGTGATGTCATACAGAGCAGAGCTGACGCACTCAGAAGAAGAAGCTGAAGAGTATAGACATTCTATAGAATCAAAGGAGGAGGTGTTAAAGATGAGAAACATTTCGGGCTCGAGATGAAGATGCTCATGCTACATAAATAATGAAGAAGATATCAAGTCATTTTATAATTGTACAGATGCAGCAACACAAGCAGACAAGGTTTTCTTGAAGCTGACGACGCAGTGAATAGATTGCGACGATGCGCCAATGTATATGCATAGGAATTTATGGACTATGGATGCTCCACAATGCACTTTAGCAGAGTCTGGACCCAGTGGACAGAACGGCTTCTTCAGAGTGGCGCAGTTGTAAAACTAAGCTAATGACATAGGTGAATCGAAGAAAGGCTTGACCGGCCCAGCACCAGGAAGTCAAGGCCACTGTGAGCCTGGATGTTCATGCACAAGTTACAAAACGTGTGAAGAGAACAAACTCCTTTCTGAGGTGAGGTGCAAGAACATTGAAGACGTCAGAGGTTCTTCATTAAAGAGAGTTTAATACAGCAAAAATGCTCTGAAACATGGTCTCTAGTCACATGGTTGGATGAAAATCGACACTGGAATGAGATTCATCGAAACCAAGAGACAAAGCATGCCTGTACTCCCTTTTATTCTCAGGCACAGAGAACATTCCCAATGCCAATGTTCAAAGGGCTAATTGACTGGCAGACGGCAAGAGTGATGATAGATGGCAGGCTAATGGGGTGGGAAGCTATGGTTATGACCAGCTCACCAGCACCTAGGTGCCAGCCTGTGTGCTACTAGCGTGTGTGGAATATTACAGAGGGGTACGAGGGTGCCAACCATTTATAGAGGGCCACGTAATAGAGAGCCCTATAGTTTGTATAACTATTGGGACGTTGTGTATTTGATGATGTTCGTAGTGACCTGTACTAGAAAAGGGCTTAGTTACCCACCTGATGTTAGAAACCCAATCATCTTCCCTGACGAGTATGGAACGTATATCTAGATGTTCCCTGTAAGCCTATCACTCTCCCAAATTGTAGTTTGCCCAGTAGATTGACATCAATAATTATGAGTTTTTAGTATACAAGCTAAATTCTTTATGAAATGCGCTGAGTGAGAAGATTTAGCGTGTTTGTTGATGTTTACGTTGTACTCCCTGTTTTGACAATTGATATTAAAACAGAATTACATTGCCAAGTTCCGGAGTCAGTCTGATTATTGATTTTTGAGTATATTCTGCATCCCCATCTATCTCAAAGTATTGCCACCCCATATTAAAGGGCCTTGTGTTGGGTACACAGGTTCACGTGGTAGCAGAGGGATGATGGTTATTAAAGACCCATCGACATAGTGCGCTTTAGGGTCCTGGAAATATTGGACGTCCTCTGCCATTTATATGGAGGAATGTGAAGCTCCCTGTGGACAGCAGCCACTAGTAAAAGAAAACTTGCAAGTAAGGTGGGATGGGTTTCTTTCCATCTTTGTACGCTACAACGATGATGTGTTTGGCATTTGGACAGGACCCAAAGATGAACTACAGGAGTTCTTCAGCATGATGAACGGGATGCACCCATGAATAAAATTTACAACTGTAACCAGCAAATCGATGATTAACTTTCTGGATGTGGAGGTCTACAGCAAGGATCACAGCTTGGTGACCAGAATTTTTACAAAACCAACGGATATGAACAGCCTCCTACTTGCCGCCAGCTTCTATCCCAAACACATCATTGACAGCGTACCTCTACGTCAATTCCTTAGATACAGAAGGAATATCTCTGAGACGGATGAATACCCGTGCCAATCCATATCCCTACAGAAGAAATTCCGGGAGAGAGGTTACAGTCCTACCCTGCTTTCGAACGTTGCAGAGAAAGACGAGGCAATTGACAGGAATACCCTTCTAACAACTAAGTCTCCTAAGAGGAGCGAATCATTGGTCTGTGTGACTACACACTCGACTGAAAGCCATACGATCAAAAAGATCATACAGAGGAATTAGCCAATACTGAAAATTGATCCTCAAATGCAATCACTTTTTCAACAACCTCCTACCTTTGCCTATAGGAACAGTAAACCTTTGTGCAACAGTCTAATAAGAGCAGAAATGTCCACTACCCAAACACATAAGATTCAATAAAAGGGAACACAGCCATGCCATAATTGCCAACACTGTGTTAATGTTATATCAGGCAATTCCATCTCACATCCTCACTCAGGGAAACCTATCTGGCTTAAACATTCCTGTACATGTGATTTGTCAAATGTAAATGATGCACTGAAATGCCCTTGTGGCTACTACTAGGTAGGAATGACGATGAGGAAAGCCAAGATAAGTTGGACAGAGCACAAGTCAAACATTCGTACAATAATCTGAAATCACCAGTAGCCATGCATTTTGTAGCCACATCTTCTTGACTGTCTTAGCCCAAGAGGCATGAATTGTGATTTTGATTTAATGTGCTTTGTATAATGTCTGTGAAATCGGTGGAATCAATATACCTTGTATCATGCCTGTAAAATCTGTGGAATCACTATGCTTTGTATCATGTCTGAGTTATCCATTGTGCATCAGACAGTGGATCCACATATTAGACTGTGAATAGGAAATCACCTACGAGAGTGCACCAGACAAAACCAAATAGACTTGTAGAGATCAAATCACAAAGTAATAGACTGTGAGCGGGATGGTAACCCGAGAGAGTGAGCTCAGTAGTATTTAGAATCTGATTTCGGGGATTATGGTTATTGGGCCCCAATCAAGTGGAGGTCAGCGAATGTATATATATATATATTCAGTGAAAAAACTTTGTTAAAGGGACGTTATGGTTCCAAGTAAAACCGAAAAACCCTTGAAATTCGCCAGTTATGGTAAGCTAAGCAACCATAACTCGCGCCACCACCGTGCACTGCTAAGACTAACACCCAGGACATCAAAGATGACATCACTGATGACGTCACATGTCTGTCTCACTATTTTTTCTTTTGCTGACATATCTAGGCCACATGGTTTTCTTCAGTAACAGTCAGAAACTAAGAATTTTATTTCATTTGTAGACGTATCCTTCTAGTAGGTTCTTACAGTAATTCTCTTAGAGTACAGTCACATCATATGAAAGATATACATATGGGAAAACACAAGCTTGAAAGACAGCAATCCTTTTTGTGCATAAAGATAATCACTAGACTTATGAGCACTTTCTGATAGTTCTGTTGTTTTTTTTTATGGCTGTACTTTCCCTGTATATGGTCATATTTGTATACATTGTGCTCAGACTACTTTCCTTAGGGTCCAATAACATCAAGTGATACATATACATAGGGTAAATAGCAGCTTTGAAACAGAGCAATCATTTATTTGCATGAAACTAATCAGTTAAGTTATGAATTGTTTCTGCTACTACTTGTGCTTTTTTGCTAACTTCACTTTCCCTGTATATACCCATATTGGTATGTGTTCTTGTGTCTTTGTGTTTTGTCTATAGTAATGCAATTATGTAATACATGGGTTTTATTAGCTACTTATTACATATTTCACAGTACACAAAAATGTATTAAGAAAACAATTATCATTTCATTATTCAACATATTAACATTACGAATATCATACCTTCATCTTGTACGCTGCACACAATGTTATGTTTCTGTATGAGTAGCTTAGTATACTAGATAGAACCCCATAATAGGATGCTATTTATATCAATGCATCGTTCAATGCACTTATTAGGGTATATTTCTTGCAATGATTCTTGACACTTTTTTCGCAACATAATAAAAATCCCTTCTACACATATTTCATGAGAAGTACATACACATGTGATGTCATCAGTGATGTCATCAATGACATTTGTGATGTCATCTTTGATGTCCTGGGTGTTAGTCTTAGCAGTGCATGGTGGTGGCGCGAGTTATGGTTGCTTAGCTTACCATAACTGGCGAATTTCAAGGGTTTTTCGGTTTTACTTGGAACCATAAAGTCCCTTTAACAAAGTTTTTTCACTGAATTTCATAGGTTTTTAGTAGCACAACTTAACAATAATGACTTTGACTTTATATACATGTCATATGGAACTGACTAGATCTCTTCTTATGAACTTAATGTCCGTAAACTTATTTAATGTTCGCGGACATGTTCGGAGAACAGTACCACCACCTAAAAACTCTGGGGAGGTATGTGTAATAGTTATATCATAACATAGGAACATTTAACAAATTCACAAAGCAGCACACATACAAAGTATATGTAGTAATACTTAAAAAATGTTACCCATATATGTAACACACTAACCATTCATATAAATACAATATGTTTTAAAAAGGAATATACCAAAAGAAGATAAAGTGGCTTCCACCATAATTACCTCACAGACGCTCCACAACCAACAGCAAGACCAGACGTATACACTACTGATTACATATCTCACCAGACATAGTAAGTGCACTTCTTTTTACTCATATATTTATAAACCTTCTATATTAGAAAAAAAAACATATTACTTTTTTGTTTTCTCACAGAAATGTGTACTACTCTCGACTGGCTAGAGGAGCATTTCCCACGAGAGGAAATGTTAGAAAATAGTCCACCTAATGGTACACACTTTACTATATAAACCAATTAATAAATATTATTTTGTATACATTTAACATATACATTTCTTTTTATTACAGACCATACAAAAATTCCAAGCATCTCACAACAACAATCAGAGGATATCACTCTACAGCAGATTCATCAAAAAATGGACGACCTTATGCAAAATTTTATGGATTTGAAAAACTTTGTGGAAAATTATGTGAAACCCCCAACAGCACACCATTGTCCAACCTGCACTTGTCCCCCCTCACCCTATCCCACGCAGTTAACCCCAAACCCTGTCTATGGACCAAAGCGTTTCAATGACATTTCCTTCCCTTCTTCACCTGATCCCAGTTATCTAGAAATCCCTAATTCTCCTGTTTTTGTTTCCGTTTCTGCCCCACCTTCCCAGTCATAATTGTATATATATATGAAATAAAGTTACTTTTCTTATATTGTGTTGTAATTACTTTCAGTTCCTTGTAATAAAACCAATTTAGGTGTCCACGGACACCGCGGTTGTTCGGAAATGTTCGTAAAGAAACGAAAATGTAACTGACCTGAGGACACTACATCTGTCCGTAATGTTCTCATGCAAGTTGAAAATGTTCTAAGAACACTCGTAGTGTCCTGAACTGTTCGTAAAGAAACAAAAATTAAAGTGTTCTAAAGAACACTATACCTGTCCGTAATGTTCGCTATCAACTTAAAACTGTCCTAAGAACACAATTGCTGTCCTGAAATGTTCCTAAATACACAAAAATGATGTGTCCTGAACAACAGTGCAACTGTTCGTAGTGTTCGCTACCCAATTGAAAGTGTTCTAAGAACACAATTGGTGGCCTGAAATGTTCCTACATAAACTAAATTACACGTGCCCTGAAGAACACTATATCTGTCCTTACTGTTCGCTACCAAGTTTAAACTGTTCTAAGAACACACGCGGTGTCCTGAAATATTCGTTTCACGTGTGACGCACTTTTAATTACTTCAGTACCCGAACAGTGTCCGTAGGACATCAATGCACATGCGCTAACCAATCTCCGTGCACCTGGTGTCCTGCGGACAGGTGCTTCCTTCGCAGACTAGTTCGCAAACAGATCATATGACCGCGCCCACGCTCATCGTGTGTCCTGAAATGCGGACACTGTTCGTGTCCCCGAACAATTTAAAAGTACATTTTAAGTTAATCCAATATATTTTTCAATAAGTCCCACATAGCAATCTTGACTTTCTATATACCTTTTGAAACTTTCCGATCCTTTTTTTGTGTTCGATCTGTCCGCGCACAGTGCGCATGTCCGCGGACCGCGCACAAGCACCCCTATAAAAGACCACGCCCAAGAGCTTATTCCCATTGTGTTTCTGGCTATTCTTCAGAACACAGTGATTTTTGCTGCCACCTGCAGACTACACCATCATCGACATGGCATCCTTGGCTGCTGAACTGCCAGTTGGTGCTGCACCTGCTTCAGCACCACCACCACCCCCTCCACCACCACCACCTCCCCAAGGGCCTGAAGAGGGGAACTGGAGTGAGGATGCGGAGGAGGAAGAAGAGGATGATGAGAATGAGGTAGAGGAAATCCCTACTACCCGCACTAGGCGTGAGTCTTGGGTGTGGCGGTTATTTACCATTCATGGGAATGGTCCTAAGGCTCGTGCGAACCATGTTACCTACAATGAGTGCAAAATGATACTCGGTCGCGGGAAGCACGGTAACTACAGCTTTGGGACCACTACTATGAAGCGACACCTGTGGTCATTTCACTCTGGGGCTATTCGCAGGGTTGTACCTTGCGAAGAACGTAGCAGGTTGATTTCCTCTACTTCATCCTCTGTTTCTGATCCTGTCACCACAAGGACCACCTCTGTGGGACAGCGTCTTTCTCAAGCTGCCTCACAGGCCATACAGAATGCTGATACCCTTACCTTGCGAGGGTCACAGTTGTATGTATGTACTGTGACGCAGTACTCTGCAGGGGGGAGCGACTTTGGAGTGCTTTTGAGACTATCGTCTCAGAGCACGAGAAGACCTGCTCACTACCCAAATAAAACCCACTCTACATCTTCCTCTCTCAGCTCGCCCTTTCTTATCCCTGTGGTTGGTGTCCCCCCCTTTACCCTCCTTTTCCCTCCTCTCCTACTGTGTCGTGTCTGAAAAACCCAAAAAAATACAAAATTACAAAAATCAAAAAAAAATAAGGCTCTTTTCAGAGCCGCCTTTCCCAGTTAAAAAATAGAAGTGAAAATAAATGAAGCAGGGCTCTTTGTATTTTTTAGAAGTCCGCGAACAGTTTGCGAACATTAAAAAAATTGGGTTACTACTCCATCACAAACATTGTAATCTTCTCTGGAAAGAAGTGGTGGCTCTGAAAAGAGCCTTTCGGTGGTGTTTGTAAGTCAAAAATTGTAAATGCTTAACATCTACTTCAAAATCGTTGTTGTAATTCCAAAAAAGGTCGCAATGCATTTTGTACATTTCTCAAATAAATCTGATTGCCAGCATAAGTAAGATGGACTCCATCTCTGCGAAAAATGTATGTACTACAAAACATAATATTTTCATTGTGAAAAGAAGACATGCCAAAATCTCTTAGAAAGCCACAAACAGCCTTATTAACATTGCGCCTTGCTTTTTCCATTTGTGGACCAAATGAAGAAGAACGAAGCCACATTTGTCTCTGCGCAATACGTGAAAATATCACGTGCGAATTAGGAAACATGTCCATAACCTTCCTCAGTCCTTCTTTCATAGCAAATTGCAAAAACATTCCAGTCACATGCCCTAAACTGTTCCCTCCACAATGAATTACAATTATGTCTGGATGTTGCTCTGTCTCCAAAGTAGCACAGAGAGGTAGCAAATCCAACCACTTCATTCCACGTACTCCATGCCATTGTACTTCCACATGTGGGAATCCAAGATCTACAGCTACTCCACAGCTTTCTGCATGCACCTTCAACTAATGTATCCACGAATCTCCTAAAATCCAAACAATCTGTTTTCTGAAACACACAGCCATAGCTATTTTTTGTTCTCTCAGCAAAAAGAGTATCTCAAAAAATCTCTCCTGGCACAACACACCCACCAAACTTTCCTGACCAATCCCTTTCAGTGCTTATACTCATTTGCATGACTTCTGAACCCAAAAATCCCCGGATGTAACTCCCGATGTCCTGGAACTACCGCCATGTCCGCGGACATATCGTAACATGAACAGCCCTTCTACCATTTCCACTACACTCTCTCTGCCATTCCCTCATTGGATGTACTTCAAAAATCACATGACCATGCACCAATCAGATTCAAGACCTCTACATCTAACTGCATCATCATAGATCAGCACTGCAAATGTACTCTGAATCTCTCTGAGTACAAGTGTCATATCATTGGCAAGCAGCATCTAACACAAATACTGTACAAATCTTCAAGATTTCTACTTGCAGCTCCACGCATATCCATATGCATGAACACAAACTTCAGGTATGCACATTTTCTGTATAGTACATGACATAGCTCTCAACCATTTTTGTTTTACAGGCGGGTGAAATCACCAGATTTTGTTTTTAGCAGGTGAGAAGCCCATTGGAATGAATGGGCGTGCAGGAGGCTTGGCGGGTGAGTCGGCCCTTTACAAGGCGTGTGACACCCGCCAAAAGCATGTGACTTGAGAGCTATGGTAGATGAACACATTTTCAATCAGACTTTTACCTTGTAAAATCTGTTAAATGAATTTACTGTACGTTTTTCAATTTCCTAAAATCAACTACCACTTATACACCTTTATACTTTTTACTTTCTTTAAACACACACACTCAAATCATGTTAAACTAACATTTTTTAAATGAAATATATAGACTACATATATTCAAACAAAATTGCATGCAAACACAATCTATGTTTAAACCTTTATAAAAATACTTATACAATTTCATATTTTTTGTTTTTATTTATTTATTTACTTAATTACTTTAAATTAGACATGACATTGAGGCGCTATTACCTAGAACAGTTTACTTACAGAAATAGTGGTATTCACTAATATATTATTAATTTCACAAGACATAGTAAAGATATTTTTTTTTGCTACAGTTAGTCATTCAATACAATTTGTTCATTAAGAACATATCATATACACTGAACTGATGCAATGTATCTTATGTAAATAAATTAGTTTAATAGTTTTACAGAAGGCACTGAGGATTTCAATTAAAAGAATCAATATCTAAATTAAAAACAGTGCTATATACAAACAAAGTTACTAATTTGAAGCTTTCATAGTTGCAGTGAAGACCAGTTTCCTGAAAAGAAGCAGCCGAATTCGAAGAAGAAAGAAAAACTAAGAAGTTACCTGTTAATTTAAAAAAAAAAGTAAGTAAAATATCACCATATTATTTATATTATTAATCAAATATACTATAAAATTAATACCAGCTATTTTCGTTTGTTAAAATAGAGATTTTGTACCATTTTGTCCAAAGTCCAAAAACTTGCATGTCGTAAACAGCGATTTACAACCAGAATGGCCCACAAATTTCTATTTTTGGACACACAAATTAGCCAACTGAACCACTACAATTTTCATATTATAGAACAAACAACTGTTTTAATTGTATACATTACATTTACTATTTGTACTTTTCCACACCACTAGCTTACTTTTTTTTTGTCATCTGAACCCCAGTTTAGTGACACATAAATTCAAGAATACCTACCCCTACTAGTTTTAGTTCCCAATGCACAATCACACACCATTACATACATCTTTATCATCTTACTCAAACACTCATGCACACAGCACACATACATTCCAGAACACCCCAACCCATATCTTCTTTATTTTTTTCAACAGACCCTAAAGAATGCCTACCAAAAGACAACTCCGTAGAAAGCAACGCAAAATTAGAGCAAATGAAAATAAAGGTGTCCAACATAAGCATCCATCTCTAGCAGAATTTGTAAAAAAAGTTGAAACAAAACAGCTAATACAATCATTTAGTGAAACACAAAAAGTTTCAAGTACAACAACTTCGCTTCCTCTATCAAAATGTAAAACAAACCAAAAAACAATTAACAGAAAATCACCTATCAGTACAGATAAAACCACTTCTTCAAATTTTAATATAGTGCAAAGTAAGCTTACCAAGAAAAGTATTTTAGCCAAAATATACTGTCACAAAGTCCTTCAAAATCTTATAAAAACAGGAGAGAAATCAGGTTCAAAGCTTAAAACCTATCGTAGGAAATTAATCTTAGAAGCATTGATGGACAGTGCAATTCTTCTCAAAAGAAATTTATTTATTTTACTGTTAAACAAAATGAAACCACTAACAAAACTAACAACTAAATTACAAAAAAGACTTCTCAATAAGCGAAATGTCAACAGAAAGAACTTCTTAAGTATCTGCGGAGGTGAATGGAATCACACTACGAGCACAGAACCATATTTTAATGAAGAAGCGTACAAACAAAAGCAAACAAATACAATTGCCATAAATAGCAGTGGTTGAGGTTATGAAAAAGTGAATAATACCATAATGGAACAAGAAGTACTCCTTACAAAAATATGCCCTGAAAACTTAGAATTACCCCTCCATTCAACTGAATCAGAACGTCTAGTGTACAAATGGCCATGCACGTCAATGTGTAACATTCCCAAACAATGTTTCAAATCTTTACACCAATTCCTCAATAAATATGTAAAAAGCAAAGACAAAATCAAAATTAAATTACTGCAAAATATAGATACCTGTCCAGTGCGCAAGTACACAGGACTACAAGGACATTCATTGGCCTGCATTACAGGACCTACTTGTAAAACCACTTTCCATGATATCAAAAGGATATCAACACATCATTCAACTATAAGAAATCTAGTCTATAAACTCTACTATGCTAAAAGACCTGCTTTAGCACTAGCAAAGTTAAATAACATCCTTCTACATGGTACAGCAAAAGACCTACTTGAAGAAATTCACTATATCCAGAAAAAATATTTTGGAAGTGAAAGCCATTTACAGAATGAAATAGCTTTAAACCAATTAAGCAACAATTCTACACATGGCAACCTTTTGCTAAACACATACAAAAAAGAAATACTAAAATTTAAAAGTACATCAGCTGAAGTACCAAACCATGTATGTGTATGTTGCCGTAGAATTTTTTATAAAAGTAACACAAAAACTGTGGACCTATCATACAAAATAGAAGACAATGAAGATTCTAAATGGTTTGAATTAGCTCTCTACCTTCTAGCAGAAAACAAATATGAAATAACTGAGCCCTTAATACTTTGCAGTTATTGCACCACAAAACTTGACAACAACCAAACTCCTTCACATTCTATAACAAATAAATTGGAATTATACCCAGTACCAAAACCTCTACAACAACTTAATTTATATGAGAGCATCATAATTCAAACAGTACACCCATTTCAAGCAATAATACGCCTTCAACCAAAAACAGCAAAATTACCTCCCTCTGAATTGGTAAAAGGCATTCGTGGAAAAGTAGTTTATTTACCATTAAATCTAAAAGAAAATGTGCATACTCTAGGAGTGCAACGTCCAATGCACCAATCTTTAATTATATTAGTAAATAGAGTACCTACAAAAGACAAAAAAATATGGCAACAGCTGGTAGATTTATATAAAGTTAGACAAGCCTTCCAATATCTTAAAGAGAATAATGAATATTACAAGGAAATTAATATTGAAGAAAACTTGAAAGATACAACTGAAATAATTCAAGAAACACAAGAAGCTGGTCAATTTGAGCTACTAGATCCTGCTACAATATCAAATACTTTAGACCATTATACAATTCATCCTTTGCACTGTAATGCACCGTACAAGATGTACTGGAAACTTACCAAATGCGTCAAACAAAAGGATCATCAATCAGTATATGGGAAAAAAGTATAGAAGCACGTGCTTTTCCTCTACTCTTTCCTACTGGCAAAGAAGGAAGGTATGATGATAGACCTATTCAAATATCAGCTTCAGAATACCGCTCATTACGGATGTATTCTGAAGATCCCAGATTTAGACAAAATGTGGAATACATATTCCACCTACTCTTTGAAAGTGAACTAGCAACTTTATGTTACGGAGTGACACACATATTAAAATCAGGATCAAACTTTCAACATATGACAGCTACACAATTATTAGAGAAAGTGCAACAAAAGGATGAGATTTTACAATCAAATATTACAACTCTATTAGCAAATATGCGTGGTACTAAAGAGTACTGGTTTCGACGTCATGGAGATGTACGTTGTATGATCAGAAACCTTGGCCCACCCACTTGGTTTGTTACATTAAGTTGTGCAGAATATGCATGGGAAGATTTACATGATTTCCTACGCATATCAAATAAAAACAAAACAAACATAGATATTCTAACACCTGGAGAACTTTGTTCTTTGGATCCTGTTAATGTTTCAAGAAATTTTCACCATCGCTTCATTGCTATGCTACATTTTATTTGTAATAAAACTGTTCCTCCCCTTGGAGAAGTGCAACACTTCTTTTGGAGAAAAGAATACCAAGCCAGATGAGCACCACATATCCACATGCTTTTATGGATTAAAGATGCTCCTAAATTTGGTCAAGACAGTGATGCCACTGTTTTACAGTTTATTGAAAAATATGTCACTTGTCAAATTCCATCAGAAGCCACAAATAGTGATCTTTGTGCACAAATTTTACAATTTCAAAGACACAAATGTGGAAAATATTGTCGTCGCAAATACAAAAACAAAGGCAAATACTACACCAAATGCCGATTTGGTTTCCCTAGACCAGTTACAAATACAGGTCAAGTAAACAACCTCATGTCTTCAGTTAGACATACTGTTAAAGGAAAGTCACCTAAAAATACATATTACATAAAAAGAAAAGAAGAAGAAAAATATATCAATGATTATAATGCAATCATTGCCCACTTATGGAATGCAAACATAGATGTGCAGTACATTGCAGACAATTCTACTGCAGTTGCACGATATGTCACAGCATACTTAACTAAAGAAGAAAAGACAGAGCTCCAAGACCTCTGGAATGACCTGTCATCAGATAAAACAGTATCTCAGAAATTATACAGCTTTGGCATAAAAATGCTCACCCATAGAGAATGTGGATCTTATGAAGCAGCTGATCGTTTAACTGGTACTTTATTATATGGTAAATCTGAAAATATAGTATGGCTAAGTCTTGGTCCAGCTAAATCTAGAAAAAGAGTTCTAAAATCATATGAAGATATAGAAACAATAGCCAAACATGATCCCAACAGCCAAGACATTTTAAAAAACTATTTATTGGACACATACTACCCAAACAGAAGTAATACTTTGGAAAACATGTGTCTATACCAAATAGCCCAAAACTACACATACAAAAATAATATGAAACCCGATGAAAAAAAAGGTAAATATAGAGTGACAGACTGTGAAGGCAGCTTAGTTAAACTCACTAAACCAAATTTAATTAATCATATCAAATTGTCATTGAAGACTCCTCAACATAAAGAAGTATATTACATGTCCCTGCTACAATTCTTCAAACCATGGAGAAAAGAAGAACAATTACTAGATAACTATGACTCATATGAGGATGCTTTCAAAGCAAATGAAAGCACTATAACTGATGTAAACTTTACACAGTACAAAACAATGTTGCACAATGAACAGCAACATGAAGAAGAACGCCAAGCCCAACTAGATAAGGATACTCCTGACAGTAGTCAACCTTCTGTAACAGGAAGCCAAGAACCACTGGGAGAACCACTAATAACAAATGAGGCAGAATTAGCTATGATAGAGGTAGAAAACACCATGTGTCAGTATGTAGATAAGGAAGACTTAACTATACTACAATCAAAACTAAACAATGAGCAAAGTAGCATTTTTCAAGAAGTAACAAAACAAATTGCATATGGTGTAAAACATGAAAATAAAGAATGTTCCTGCCATAATTATAAACCTATACTACTGTACGTCAGTGGTGAAGCTGGTTCTGTCAAAACATTCCTAATCAAAATCATTAGTAAGTTCCTTCAACAATTGACAAACAACAAACTGTCAGCTGTTGTCACTGCCCCCACAGGTTTAGCTGCCTACAACATAGGTGGTGTTACATTACACCGATTACTACTATTACCAGTAGAACACCAGAAGAAATTAGACTATTACAAACTTTCTGCAGAAAGAAGTATTGAAACAAATGAAAATGCTACTAATAGATGAAGTGAGCATGGTCCCCAACCTGATGTTAGCTTTGATTCACCTCAGATTACAAGAAGTACTCAAAACAGACTATGAAGAGCTCTTTGCAGGAAAACACATTATTGTTTTTGGAGATCTGCTTCAATTAACACCAGTAAAAGGTGAACCTATTTTTAAAACATTAGGACACAAACTCTGCCGTAAAACTGTTGGCAGCATTGGAAATGTCAACCTTTGGTAACATTTCCAATACAGAGAATTAACAGAAAACATGCGCCAATCTGCAGATTTCACTTATGCCAACATTTTAAAAAGTTTGAGAGTTGGTATACTTTCTAAAGAAGCAGAAGCAACATTGAAAACCCGGCACATTAATGCACTTTATGGCGATAATGCATGTGCTACAGATGTTATGGAACAATTAGCCCACAAAAATGTCAATTGTATGGCCTTAATGCCAACTCTTGCAAGCTGTTTCAAATTCAATGAAATCATGCTAAGTAAAGAAATGCAACCAATAATGGATATTAGCGCCACAGACAAACTAGATGTACATGGTATGACACTACCCTTGTGTGACCAAGCCACAACAAGACTAAATAATTTAGAAAAATCAATCTCAAACACAGCAGGCTTAGAAAAGATGTTAAAATTATCCTTAAATTGCAGAGTAATGCTTAAACGTAACCTTGACGTGGACCAAGGACTAGTTAATGGAGCACTGGGTACAGTTGTTGGCTTTCAAACATACCCACGTGACAACAAAATTCAGTTTGTCAATATACTCTTTGACAAACTTTCAGAAGTAAAACGGATAGGACGCTCAACAGCTAGATTCCTTCTCTTCAAAGATATGTATGTACGCAGAGAACAATTTTCTCTAACTCTTGCATAAGCAGTCACAATTCATAAATCACAAGGTCTTACCCTAGACAAAGCAATGATAGATATTGGTAACACAGTCTTTAAAGAAGGCATGAGCTACGTAGCACTATCACGCTTACGTACACTTGACAGTCTATTTCTAATCAACTTTGATGCAAGTAAAGTAAACGCTGATATTCCTTGCATTTTAGAATATAATAGACTTCGCTCACTATACACTCCCCATCTAAACACATATTCTGTTCCACAAAAACTAAAACGTTGTAAAAGAAAACTAAATAAAACTGAAATGCAACAGGACGTCACTGGAAATCCTCCAAAGAGAGTAAAAGAAACTAATACTCCATCAAGTACCACAAACAAAAAAGAATCAATTAGAGAAAGTAAACCAGGTACTTCTTTAAAGAAGGAAGACAAACTCCAAAAAAAGCAGTTAGATACAGAACTACCTGGACCATTTAAATTCTCAAATATAGTTGGTGTAAGTTGCTACGCAAATGTAGCAATGAATATTCTATTTCAATTACCACCAATTGTTGACAACATTTACTCACACAGTACAAACCCATTGTGTTTGCAAATGTTAGTACTTCACAGAAATGCAGCAAACAATCCTGACAACACATATAGTGTTTTTGGACTAAGACGACAATTGGACTACTGTGCTGGAATGGTGAAATTCACTATAAACTCACAGGAAGATCCACAAGAATTTCTAATGTACTTACTACAAGTACTGGAAAACAAAAACATACCTATAAATGAAATCTTTCAGATTTCATACATGTGGAAACATACATGCACTCTCTGCAACAATGTGACACAAGAAGAAATCCCCAATGAATACTTCATATATATATCAATACCAAATTGTGAATCCATTCCATTTCAGCAACTTGTACAAAATGCAAACCATGGTAGATTATGCTCTACCTGCAATTCAGATAATCGCTCCACGTTAGTAATACAAACACATAGTAAATACGTAATACTAATGCTTCTACGTTACAATGCAGATGGTACTAAAAACAACTGCAAGCTGACTGGATTCACACATGGTCAAATATCACTTGGTAAGAAAACCTTCACAACAATAGGTATAATCTACCACGTAGGAGCCACAACCAATTCAGGGCACTACACTGCATACATAAAAAAGAAATGTGGATGGTTTGAATGTAATGATAGTACCATTACTCTAAACCAGAGATTACCAGCAAATCTTACAAACGCTTATTTGATGTTCTTAAAACCAAAATTTGATAAATAAACTGTATTTAAACCTTTAAGTAAATTTGTGTTACAAAAATATAAACTGTTAGAATACTCCAAACCCTATCTAACTGCTTAAAGATTCTACAACAACTAATCAGATAAATGAATACCACTAAATTAGACCAAAAAATACACAGTTAGAATACGCCAATTGGTATCTAACTGTCCCAAAATTATAAATGTGTGTTAAAGTAATAAAAAACTGTTAGAATACTCCAAAAGCTATCTAACACTCAAAGATTCTACAACAACTAATCAGATAAATGAATACCACTAAATTAGGCCAAGAAATACACAGTTAGAATACGCCAATTGGTATCCAACTGTCCCAAAATCTAACAATATCCAAATAGGTAAATGAAAACCACTACAATATATTAAAAAAATAGACAGTTAGAATACGCCAATTGGTATTTAACTGCTCCAAAATTTTATAATATCAAAACAAATGAAGAATCTGTTACTGTTCCAAAAGAAATACAACAAAGCAAAGTATAAAGCATTAGCCAGAAACAACAAGTGAACACTGAAAACAAACAAACAAATAAACTGTAGCATAAAAGAAAAAGGGTTTTTTTTAAATCCAACATGGATTTTTTTTTCTCCCACAGACCCAATGATTTTAGCAACAAATACAGAAACTGAGCAAATTGCACAGTACTCTGATTTGTACTCTACTAAATATGAGGGTCGAAAAAAAATAAAAGTATATTGCTTATACAATGTAATAAGTCATTACAAAATACTAATACTAACATGCTATTTTCTTTTATCACAGAAATGAAGAAAAAAAACATGGACTCCCATTACTAGACCAAACAGTAAGTATACAATAATAAGGTCAACCATAGCAGCACATCACATCCATAGTATCTAATACCTTTGTTCCTTATACATTTGTTTTTCACCCAAAGTTATAAACAAATATGAATGTGATATGCTGCGGTGGTTGTTGCCAGGGCATAGAGTCTTGGTGCATGGCCAAATGGCCATGCACCAAGACTCTATGCCCTGGCAACAACCACCGCAGCATATCACATCCATAGAGTCAAACATTTCAACTATGATCTATGGGAAACTTTTAATGTCCGCGAACAATGTGAGTGTTCTAAGAACACTTTGAGCTTGCCAGCGAACAATACGGACACCGTTTTCAGGACACCCCCTACGAACATTTCAGAACAACGCGATAGTTCTTAGAACACTTTCAACTTAACAACGAACAATACGGACACCGTCCTAATGACACCCCCTACGAACATTCCAGGACACCGGGAGTGTTCTTAGAAGCGTCTTCAGAATACCACCATCTTGTTTATTTGCGAACTTTTCAGGATACCGTGAGTGTTCTTAGGACACATTCAACTTGACAAAGAACAATACGGACAGCGTCCTCAGGACACCCCCAACGAACACTCCCCGGACACCGCAAGTGTTCTTAGAAGCGTCTTCAGAACACCCCCATTTTGTTTATTTGCGAACATTTCAGGACACCACGAGTGTTCTTAGGACAGACTCAACTTGACAGAGAACAATACGGACAGCCTCCTCAGGACACCCCCTACGAACACTCCCCGGACACCGCGAGTGTTCTTAGAAGCGTCTTCATAACACCCCCATTTTGTTTATTTGCAAACATTTCAGAACACCGCGTGTGTTCTTAGAACACATTCAACTTGACAGAGAACAATACGGACAGCGTCCTCAGGACACCCCCTACGAACACTCCCCGGACACCGCGAGTGTTCTTAGAAGCGTCTTCATAACACCCCCATTTTGTTTATTTGCAAACATTTCAGGACACCGCGCGTGTTCTTAGAACACATTCAACTTGACAGAGATCAATACGGACAGCGTCCTCAGGACACCACCTACGAACACTCCCCGGACACCGCGAGTGTTCTTAGAACAGTTTCACTTTGCTTGCAAACAAAACGGACACATTTTGACTCCTTAGAACACCCCCTCGTCAGTTTATTTAGAACATTTCAGAACACCCGTGATGTCCGCAAACAAATCGAACACAAAAAGAACGTCTAACACATAAAAAACACAACTTTCATCCTATCTCACACACTCCCACCCTCCCCAAACACTCCTACACACCAACAAACTCTACAAAATACACATTTTGAACAAAGTTTCACCACGCTGTCCGGGACGTCCGTGAATCCAATATGGCAGGCGCTACCGAAAAATCTGACGCGCTTCACGCTCCACGCCGTCCAATCAGCGAACACTTTGCATGTCCGCGAACATCACGCAAGACAATTGGCTAATCAGGACACTTTCCGCGGAGCGAACAGGGAAGTGTATCCGCAAACCGAACACAGATATCACTAATTTTTTTTGACCTACTTTTTGGTCATTTTAAAAAAAAACTACTGGACGAATTTTCACCAAATTTGCAAAAGCACGCTTTCGGGACCAAGCCGCTGCTCCTGGTCCAAATTTGGTGGAAATCCGTCCAGCGGTTTGGGCTGTAGACGCGAGCAAAATTTTTTTCCCATTCACTCTATGGAGAGTGACTATAATGTATACAAACATGAGCATATAGAGGGAAGGTAGAGTAATAAAAATAAAACTATGACAAAGTGCTGATACCATAATGATTATCTTCATGTACAGAAAGGATTCCTCTCTTTCAAGCCTGTATCTTCCGCTACGTACATGTTTCATATATGATGTGACTGGAACCCAATTCTACAAATATAGTACCTTTTCAATTTTTACTTCCTGACTGTTACTGTAGAAAACTATGTGGCTTCGATATGTCACTAAAGGATAAAAAGGGAGAGCCAGCCATGTGATGTCATCAGTTATGTCATCAATGACATTTGTGATGTCATCTTTGATGTCCTGGGTGTTAGTGTTAGCAGTGCACGGTGGCGCGAGTTATGGTTGCTTATGTTACCATAACTGGCGAATTTCAAGGGTTTTTCGGTTTTACTTGGAACCATAACGTCCCTTTAACAAAGTTTTTTCACTGAATTTCATAGGTTTTTAGTAACACAACTTAACCATAATATCCCTGACATGTAACATAGAACATACTAACCCCCTCGTAGTGATTTTCATGTCCGCGGACTACCGCCATGTCCGCGGACACATCGAAAATCTGAGCGTGGTGAATGTAAATTTAAATAGTGTGCCCCATTTCCCCTTTGAAGTTGGCTCTAAAAAGAGCCATTTTTTTTTTTTTTACAGATGCTTGACAGACACCTGTTATTTTATATTTTTTTTCTTGTTTTTTTTTCTTACTTTACTCCTAAAATCTTCACATAACCTTCTCCAAAGCAACCCTTACATTCCAAAATAAAAAGGCATTTCCGGTAAAAGATAAAGAAATGCCATCTTCTTTAAAATTAACAGCATTACTGGCATCAATATTCTCATTGTTACAGAAGAACATACCAGCTCTAAGCATGAAGGCACACATGCCTTGGTTGATGACACACCTAGCAATGTTTTGCTGAGGACAAAAAACTGAACTATTGTCCCATATTGCCCTAGGTAGTAATCCAGAAAAAATTACTTTCGCATTTGGAAGGATCTTCACTACGGCTTGAACCAGGCGTTCCAAATCAGCCAACAAAGTAGGGGCACTGACGTTGCCCAAATGGAAAGCACCATAGTGCAAAACTACCACATGCGGACTGTTCATCGTGGCCATATCCGCAAAAACTTGTACAATTCCCTGTACATTGCAATCAGGCACAGTGCTCCACACCACCTCCACTCCTTTGACATCAAAGTTCTTTGCAACATGCCTGTATTCAGCGTACTTCTGTAAACCATGCACAAACATATCTCCGAGCACCAACACCCTGACTTTCTCCACTTCTGCCATCTTCACCACACACAGTCTCTTTCAACACAAATCCACAACCTCAACATCTGATTGGCTGATCCGTACGGTCTTCTTTCCATGTTGGATTTCCTGGAAAAACCCGGACTTACCACGCCCTGTCCACGAACAGCCGCGGTGTCTGCGGACGACGTCCACTTTACTCTCTGTACCATTCCCTCATTGCATACAGCTAAGCAATCACACAATACGAATAACGTCCTCAGAACACCCCCATTTTGTGAATTTTCCAACATTTCAGGACAATTATCATTTCATTATTCTACATATTAACATTACAAATATTATACTTTTATCTTGTACTCTGCACACAATGGGCCTCATTACGACCCAGGCGGTAAGTTACCGCCTGGGCCGTGACTTTACCACCATGGCGTAAACTATGTTTACGCCATGGTGGTTGGCGGACTTACCGCCCCATTCCGACCTTGGCGGGGCGGTAAGTCCCCAATCCCCATTTACCCTTCCCCATTCCCATTTTTGCCCCATAGGGCATAATGGGAGTGGGGAAGGCGTTAATTACGCCACCGTAAATTACGGTGGCGTAATTAACTCCATGGTCCCTTAGCGCCATGGATCTTAACGGCTGCAAAAAGCAGCCGTTAAGATCTCCATGGCGCTAAGGGACCTCGTACTCAGGCGGTAAGGGTCGGCGCTGTTTACGGCGCCGTAAACCCCTTACCGCCTGAGTTGTAATGAGGCCCAATGCTCTCTTTCTCCATTAGCAGCTCAGTATACTACATAGAATCACATAATACAATGCTATTTATTGATATAAATGCATCGTTCAAAGCACTAATAACGGTATGATATTTATTGCAATATCCTTGACACTTTTTTCGGAACATTATAATGAAAATCCCTAGTACACAAATTCCATGAAAAGTACATACACATGTGATGTCATCAGTGATTTCATCAATGACATTTGCGATGTCATCTTTGATGTCCTGGGTGTTAGTCTTAGCAGTGCATGGTGTTGGCGCGAGTTATTTTTCATAGCTTACCATAACTTGCTATTTTCAGGGGTCTTTCGGCTGTACTTAGAACCATAACGTCCTTTAAACAAACTTTTTTTAATATCACGCAAACAATATACAAACATGGCGTGCAAAAACCAACTTCTACAGATGGCTTTATACAGAATGTTGCAAAGTAAGAATTTATGCTCGTTCACAGTGAAGGTCAGCTGCTTCATTTTTTTCTCGGGCCCCGGAGAGGCTCACGAAGCAGACTATAAGGTTGTATTGTGTTTTGACCTTGACAGACAGAGATTGTGATGAAAGACTTCTCTTGAAGGAGTGTTGCTAAAACGTAAGAGAAGATAAAGATGAAATTTCTGAAACGAAACCACTTTTACATATTATATCACTATGCGAAAGATCGTTGGCACACGCGGAGTCGTATTTTCGGACTGCACCACTCGTAGACAATGGAAATTGCAATTGTACTGTAAGTAACCCTTTACATTACTTTATACCAAATATAATTACAATAGCGTAGCATTAAAGACCACTGAAGTTGAACTTGTTCGTTGAAAGTGGCATAATGTTTTCTACCGCGTACTATCACCGCCGAATTGATCCCCTGTCGTTTAGAGGGCTCTGAAAAAGGCAGACGACACAGAGTGGGTTAATAGAAATAATTTAACCGGTCTATAGGCGGTCAAGCGCTCTACTCGCTGTGCCACTTTACTGTAGCCTGTCAAGTGGCACAGCGAGTACAGCGCTCGCTTTGACATCCGTGCACAGCTTGCTAACGCAAGTTTGAATCCCGGCAAGCCCAAACTCAGCCTTTCATCCTTCCGTGGTCGATAAATGAGCACCACACACCGTGGTTAATAATAAGCACCGCTTAGATACCTCACAGTTCTTAGCGCTATATGAATGGGAAAATATTATTATTTTATTATTAACATACTCTGTTGCACTATCTTCGATAGCAAATAGTTTCACGCCCTAATAAATAAAATGATGATTTTTAATGAAGATCGGCTGGTGAGACTAATTTATGTTTTTTAAAACAGGTACGTGGCCCCGTTTTGTCTATGTCACGATTTACAGACTCCAGCGGATGGGGTCTTCAACTGCCAGGTGCAAGTCCAAATATGCAACTTCATGACCCTCACCATTTTATGGGACAATCGCCAAGGACCAATATGCCCTTAAGCAGTACTAGCGGCTACAAACAACATACCAACCAATACGGTGGTCCAATGGCTCGTTGTTGGAGCAACCTTCCGATTATCAGAGAGACCATTTACTGCTTTTATCATAAACCAACAGCCTATCTACCGCAAAGGAACAACGCGCGGCTCCAAATAAACTTTTGCTGATCGACAGCAGAGACAATAGCAAATCGCTGAATATTCACTAATCATTTCATGTGAAATAAATGTACTTTACCAAATGTACAATCCTGCTGTTTACTTTTAAACCACAGTTTCATATTCCGAATTGTGGCGCACTGAGTTGTAACATGATCTAACACTCTCTGTACCGCAAAGGAACATCGCGTGTCTCAACATGAACTTTTGCGGATCGACAACAAAGACAAATGCAAATTGCTGAATATTCTCTAAACATTTGATGTCAAATAAATGTACTTTACAACATTTACAATCTTGCTCTTTGCTTTTAAATCACAGTTTCATATTCTGAATTGTGGCGCGCTGTGTTGTGACATAATGTGTGTTGTCTTCCGGGTTCTGTGTAAAGTCGCGTAGTACTGGAGACGACTGGGCGCATTTCATTACGCACCCTGTAACGTCACGGAGAGAGGCGGGGAATATGAATGCTTTGATAATATCAGGCTTAGTGGCGGGACATATGATTTAGTGTCGCAAAAGCAAGTCAGCCAGGTCAACAGCGCCAATCATAGGATTATCACATAATGTCGACGCACACCAGCCGGATTTATCGTTTCTTTAGTGGACAAAAAGTCGGTTGACGCCCCTAGGAAATTGTACTATTAGCGGACAAAAGGAGTGCTCTTAAAACACTTTCACCCTGACAACGAACAATACAAACAACGTTCTCAGAACACCCCCATTTTGTGTAATTGCAACCATTTCGGGACACTGCAAGTGTTCTTAGAACACATTCAACTAGACAGATTACAATACGGACAGCGTCCTGAGGACACCCCCAGTTTGTGTATTTACGAACAATTAAGTACACCGCGAGTGTTCATAGCTCATTTTTACCTTCCTTGCGAACAAAAATGACACATACTCCCTCCTCTAAACACCCCACCATTTAGTTTATTTACAAAATGTCAGAACAGCCGTGTTCTCCGCGGACACATCGAACGCAACAAAAACGTCTAGCACATAAAAAAACAAAACATTGAACCTATCTCATACTCCCCCACCCTCCCCAAACACTCTTACACACCAACACACGGCACTAAATACAATTTTTACGCGGTCGACTGCGAATACAAGATGGCGGCACAGAAAATCTGACGCGCTCCACGCCCCTCGCCGTCCAATCAGCGAACACGTCGCATGTCCGCGGACATGACGCAAGCCCATGGGCCAATCGGGGTGCTGTCCGCGGAGCGAACAGGGAAGTCTGTCCGCGAAGCGAACGCAGATATCACTAATTTTTTTGCCTTACATTTTAGTCATTTTTAAAAAAACTACTGGATGGATTTACACCAAAATTTACAAAAGCACGCTTTTGGGACCAGGCCGCCGCTCCTGCCGCAAATTTGGTGTAAATCCGTCCAGCGGTTCGGGCTGTGGGAAAAAAAAAATTTGGGACCCCCCTATAACTTTGCCCCCCCTGGACGAATCCTCACCAAACTTTGCAAAAAAATTCAGAGTGACCCAACTTGCAAAGTTTGGTGAGGATCCGTCCAGGGAGAGCGAAGTTATAAGCCGCCCAAAAAGTGCTCTTCCTATGGAAACAGCAACTTAACCATAACTACATGGCCACTGCCGTGGCCATGTAATATATATATGTGACGATTATCAACCAAGTTACAAATCATTTACACAATGATGTAGAGCCAATTCTCGACCACAGACACACAAACTCCCACCACCTGAAGGATCAATATCTGGAGGAGGCCTTACAGCCCAGAGATGAATGCCCCCTATCATTACAGCAATTTATTTATTTATTGTACTATGCGGTCCTAGAGGCTGCACACAATTCTCTCTATCTACTACAAGCAGAAGTGGGGCGCCCCGCAGATTATTTCTGCAAGTGGGCCTCATTTCCTGCTTGCATCAAGATCAGCTATCTGGTACCCTTGTAGATACCTTAGGTGCTGAAAGGAAGGAAGAAGCTTCTTTTTATTCACAGTACGTGTCTACGTACTTGAAAACCCCACTACTAGTTTGGATCAACATATTTTACCACCACCATAAGCAATCGTGTACCCGTAGAGGCACTAGATGTGCTGAATGGTAAGAGTATGCCCCTTGATTTACAGCACTCACTAAAGGTAGGCACGTACCCACTTACTGTTGTTTATTTGAAAACAAAGCAAATATAGGACCCAAAGGTATTTGTTTAGACAATTCCTGTAAACTATCATGTACTCAATACTATTCAACATAATGATAGGAGGAGCTGTGCGCACCCGTGCACAGCAAGATTCTGAATGGGCAGTAGAACAAGTTACTTTCTTACCTGGTAACGTTCTTTCGATGGGATGGTCCGACGATGTATTCCATATCTATGACAGGTAATGTCCACAGCTGTGCTGCTTCGGAAAATCTTTGGCGTCTGCGTCCTGCGTCAATGACGTCGATGCGCCGTCCCCGAGGACCTCCTCCGACGGCTGACGTCACCCGATGTGATAAGTAGGACGCACGACGCCCATAGCCGCAGTTATAGTTTTTTCCCAGAACGTGTGCCACCAGTTTTGTGCCAGTCAGACACACAAGGCCTTGCGGAACGCAAGCTGCAATCGCAAAAGAAATTCTGCAGCGGGGAAGGCAGGGAGGGAGCGATATGGAATACGTCGTCTGACCATCCCATCGAAAGAACGTTACCAGGTAAGAAAGTAACTTGTTCTTCGAGGGGATTGAGTCCTCGAACGTATTCCATATCTATTACAGACTCCCAAAGCAGTACCAAGGAAGGAGGTGGGAAAGAATTTAGAATACAAATTTAGCATGCCCAATCAAATTGCGGAATGGAGAACTGCCTTGCCAGATCTTGCCCTCTGATGGAATCAAGGGAATAGTGACGTACAAAAGTATGCACTGAAGCCCAGGTGGCTGCATCACAGATGTGACGAATAGGAACTCCCCTCTGCAGGGCAGTAGACGCAGCCACTCCTCTGGTAGAATGGGCCCGCATGCCAGCCGGAGGGTCCTTACCCGCCAAGCGATAACACTCAGAGAGAGCTAAAATAATCCAACGAGACAAAGTCTGTTTCGTCACAGCTTGTCCCAAACGCTTCCCAGCGTAACCAATGAAAAGTTGATCGTCCACTCTGAACCGGGACATGCACGAAATATAAAAGCTCAACGCTCTCCGAGGATCAAGCCTATGGAGCCTCTCCTCTTCCTTACCAGTATGTGGAGGAGAATAGAACGCCGGAAGAACAACCTTCTGGCTCAAATGAAAATCCGAAACCACCTTCGGAAGAAAAGAAGGACGAACTCTAAGGACAACCCTGTCCTTGTGAAACACAGTGAAGGGTGGCTTAACTGAAAGTGCCTGTAACTCACTCACTCTGCGAGCGGAAGTAACCGCAACCAAAAACACAGTTTTCAGAGTCAACAGCCTCAAAGGGCAAAAATGTAAAGGCTGAAACGGAGCACCCATAAGAAACTTAAGAACAAGGTTCAAATCCCAACCTGGCACCAAAAAAGGTGACGGAGGGAACACATTAGTGAGCCCTTTCAAAAACTGCGAAATTAAAGGAATCTTAAAATAGGAACACTCTTCAGACGAGCGCTTAAATATGGACAGCACCGCCAGGTAACCTACAATGGTCCCCACTTGCAAGCCCCTGTGGGCCAAAGAAAGCAAAAAAGACAAAACCATGGGAATGTCGCATTCAAAAGGATCCACATTCTGAACTCTGCACCAGTCGCAGAACATTTTCCAACGGCAATGGTACAGAGCCTTTGTTGCCGGCCGCCTGGCCGAGAACAACACCTCCATCATGTCTTCAGGGAGGTCCCAGTCCTTATACCTCAACCTTTCAGAAGCCAAGCGTGAAGATTGAAGGGATCTGACCTCTGGATCCAGAACCTGACCCCCCTCCCGTGAGAGCAGATCGTCTCGGTAGGGAAGACGACGTGGAGGGCAGATGGACAAGTCTAGAAGGTCCGGGTACCACGTCCTCCGGGCCCACGCTGGAGCAATGAGGATCATCCGGGAACCGAACCTCCGTAACCTCCGCAGCACTTGCGGGATGATGGGGACTGGAGGAAATGCGTACAGCAGTGGGAATGACCACTCCACCACGAACGCGTCTCCTAAGGCTCCTTTTGGAGGGAATTCCCGCGAGCAAAACCTTTTGCACTTCCGGTTGACACTGGAGGCGAAGAGATCCACTTGAGGGGTCCCCCAAAGGGCGAAGATCTCCAGGAGAATCTCCTGAGCCAGCTCCCACTCGTGAGAGATCGTGCTCTGCCTGCTCAGAGCGTCCGCCGTCCCGTTGTCGTCTCCGGCCAGATGAACTGCCGAGACCGAAACTTCCTGCTGGATGGCCCAGAACTCGAGCTGCATCGCCTCCCTGCACAGCGGAAGTGACCCTGCCCCCCCCTTTTTGTTGATGTAGTGCATGGCCACCGTGTTGTCCATCAGAATCAGGACACTCTTCCCGTGCACAATCGGCAGAAAAGCCTTCAGGGCTAGCCTGACGGCCCTCAGCTCCAACAGATTGGTATGGAGTCTGGACTCCGACGGAGACCAACGACCGCTGACTGTCAACTCGTTGACATGAGCTCCCCATCCCATGAGGGATGCGTCCGTCACGATCATCACCTCCGGCCAGTTCAGCCAAAATGGGGGCCCCTTCATCAGATTGCCCTCGACGGCCCACCACAAAAGGTCCCGGGCTACCGAGGGCGGCACCTGAACAGGGTCTGACAGCCTGCCGGAGGACTGAGACCACTGGAGCTTGAGTGCCCACTGCAAAGATCTCATCCGCAGATGAGCCTCTGGCACCAGAAGAATGCAGGATGCCATGAGGCCGAGCAGTCTCAAAAACTCGGACACTGGGAGATTCTGGGCAAACTGAAACTTGTGCACCATCTGCTGAATGTGAAGAGCCCTCACCTGATTAGGAAAACACTGCCCCAAAGACATGTCGAGCACTGCTCCGATGTACTGGAGCCGCTGCGTTGGTGTCAAATGGGACTTCTTTAAATTGAGGGAGAAGCCCAGCCTGTGAAGGGAGTGGCAGGTGACAGACAGATGATCGAGAACTTGCTCGGGAGAGCTCCCCCTGATCAACCAATCGTCCAGGTAGGGGTAGACGTGAATCTCCCCTTTCCTGAGATGCGCTGCCACCACCACCATGAGCTTGGTGAAAACCCTCAGGGCGGAGGTCAATCCGAACGGCAGGACCCGAAACTGAAAGTGCGAGTCGCCAACCGCGAACCTCAGGTACTTCTTGTGCTTGGGATGGATCGGCACATGGAAGTAAGCATCCTTGAGGTCGAGAGACACCAACCAGTCCTGAAGTTGAAGGGCCTGGAGGACTTGAGAAAGAGTCACCATCTTGAACTTGTCCTTCCTGAGGAGTTTGCTCAAACCGCGCAAGTCCATGATGGGTCTCAATCCCCCGTCTTTCTTTGAAATCAAAAAATAAGGGGAATACCATCCCTTGTTCCTCTCCGCTACAGGCACCAGTTCTATGGCGCCTTTGTCCAGCAGGGCTTGAATTTCCTGCGCAAGGAGCGGATCCGGACTCTTCAAAGAGAGGTTCCCTGGTGGATTGTCATGAGGCCTCTGCCGAAAAGGAAGACAGTAGCCGTGGGTTATGATCTCCAGAACCCACACATCCGAAGTAATGGCTTGCCACTCTACAAGATGCTGCGCCAGCCTTCCCCCAACCAGCGAGCCATGGGACCTGGCCTCATGACTGAGTGGTAGCGGCTGCGGCGTTGCCTGAGGGCAAAGAGGCAACTGCCCGAGCGGCCTTGGCACCTCGAGTACCTTTGTATCCACCTCTGGCACTCTTACAATGGCCTCTTTGACTTCTAGCTCCTCTCGCTTTACTGAAGGACGAGTAATAGCGAAAGGAACCTCCCCTCCATTGCTGTCCCCTAGGACAAAAAGGCGGAGGTTGGCGAACTGCAGCGCCCAACGACTTCGCTGCAGCTTTGGAGGTCTGCAACCTCTCAATGCTCTGGTCAGCCTTGCTGCCAAAAAGGTGTTCACCGTCAAAGGGCATGTTGAGGAGCCGGGACTGCACATCAGGAGCGAACCCAGACTTCCGCAACCACGCAAACCTGCGCATTACGGTGCTCACCACCATGGACTGGCTGACACAATCCGCCAAGTCCAAACCCGATGAAACGGCCTCACACATGGCATCCTTGCCATCCTGAACCATAGCAAGGAAACCATCCCGTTCGTCCCCTTCGGGAATATGATCAGCCGCTAATGCAACACAGTTCCACAGAGTGTGTGTGAAACGAGACAAGGCACATATGGAGTTGTCCGCCTGAAGCGCCATACCCCCAGAAGAAAACACTTTCTTCGCCCAGCCATCAAAACGTTTGTCGTCTCTATCCAGAGGGATGGTAGGATACGACGCCTGCTTTGCCGGGGCTGTATCCGCCTGCACCACCAAACTCTCCGGGGTGGGGTGCCTAGACAAGTAGCAGGGGTCGCTACTGGCTGGACGGTATTTTCGTGACAAAGACTTGCCCACTGCCGGGAGACTCTCCGGAGCAGTCCAAGCCGCCGCCACCCTTCTCTGCAGAGCCATATGAAAAGGCAAAACCGGGTCAGTGGGTGGACCGAGATCAAGGATGTCCGTGAGATCATCCTGAACGAACTCCCCTGGGGGAGCTGACCAACCCAAGTACTTGGTAACCCGAGACATAAGGCGCCGATATGACGAATCGGCATGAGTGCCAGGCTCCGGCCGACAAATGTCCACCTCCGGAGAGGTGTCCAGTCCACTGGCATCATGCAGTGACTGCCTCAGGTCATCAAACTGGCTATGGCCCAAGATAAGGTCATCTGGAACCGTAACCGGAACCAGGCCGCCATCAGAGCCTTCATCACCCTCTGAAATGTACTCCAAGCGGGGAGAGGAAGACCTCTGCGGACCAAAGCAGTGCCGGACCTTAGCCATAACCGTTTTAGGGGCAAACCCTGTGCCACGGGGCCCCTCCGACACCATCGCCTCGAAAGGCGTTGAGGGCGCCGAACGAGTCGGAGCCGGCGTCGACAGAAAAGGCGTTGAGGGCGCCGAACGAGTCGGCGCCGGCGTCGACAGAAAAGGCGTCGACTTTGAGCGAATCGGCATCGACATCAGCTGCAACGCCTCCAGCATCTGCGGCGTCGACACAGTCCTTGAAGCCGGAGCTCCGAGCGTGTCTCTCGACAACCTGGGCGCCGATGGCGTCGACGACCCCCTCGAAGACGGAACCTCGAGAGAAATCGTCGGCGAACTCGGCGCCACAGGCGTCGACGTCTTCTTCGAAGACGGCACAGGATCACGCGTTCTTGAGCAAGTCGAGGACCAGGACCTGGAACGGGCATGGCGAGAACGGTTACCCTTGTCCGAGTGGGACCTCTCCCGCGAGCCGTGCTGACCACCCGAGCCCGAAGGCATACTGGCGGTGTCTCTCGACCGGTGCCGACCGACCCCACTCGGAGGCGCAGACGGACCGGTGCCCTGCGATTCTAGAATCGCTAGCATCTGCTTCCCGAAGGCAGCCCATTCCTCTGGTGTCGCTTGCATGGAGGGATAAGCGACCCGCCGATGGGCGGAGTCCTCGGAAGAGGACGGGGAAGGCGACCTATGCCGGCCCTTCCTGGAATGCCTAGAAGAGGCGGAGGTGTGGCGCGACCGACTCCTGGAAGGAGACCCAACGGACTTCCGACGACGACGCGGAGAGTCACCCCTCAAGTCATCGGTCAAAAGCCCTG
The DNA here is from genome assembly GCF_040938575.1 of Ambystoma mexicanum. Classification (NCBI taxonomy): domain Eukaryota; kingdom Metazoa; phylum Chordata; class Amphibia; order Caudata; family Ambystomatidae; genus Ambystoma; species Ambystoma mexicanum. The sequence goes on along the minus strand of NC_090933.1, from coordinate 1,034,734,903 downwards.
CAGACCTCGACTTCTGGGGCTTAGACACCCGGCCTACCAACAGCTTCTTCTTGCGTTCCCGCAAGGCCTTCACAGTGAGGGACTGGCAGTCGACACAGTCGTCCGTATCGTGGGCCTCCCCGAGGCACCAGAGGCAGGCGTCGTGCGAGTCTGTGACCGACATCTTGGACCCACAGTCCCCGCAGTTCTTGAAGCCCGGACGCGGGGTCGAAGATGAGAAAGACATCGCCACGAACAGGTCTTCACAACCACCGAACAGATTCAACGAACCGAGAATAGAAAACAGCAACTCCACGAGTCGAGGCGTACCGAGATTCACGAAGCGAACACGTTCGCGGAAAAAATGGAACTGAGGCTATGGGCGTCGTGCGTTCTACTTATCACATCGGGTGACGTCGGCCATCGGAGGAGGTCCTCAGGGACGGCGCATCGACGTCATCGACGCAGGACGCAGACGCCAAAGATTTTCCGAAGCAGCACAGCTGTGGACATTACCTGTCATAGATATGGAATACGTCGGAGGACCCAATCCCCTCAAACTGCCCGTATCCGACACCAAGATGGTTTCCAGTGCAAAGTGGCACCAACACGCATGCGCGCCAGTGCCATGGTTACCATATACACAGTGAGGGATCAGGCCACGCGTCTTGCAGACAGTCAGCCCGACCCCTTACTGTGTTCGTTCGGGTAAGTGATTCTCCCGAGTTATGGACATTCTTAACCGTATAAACAGCCGTATGAAGAATGAAAGTGGACGTACCAAAGTACAGCCCTTTACACCGTATCTTCTTGCATTACGATCATAGACGCACAGCGTTCACTCTCTTAGTGGAGTCACGCCATATATCATTTAGTTTACTACGCCCCCTAATCTGGGGTGCACAGCATTTTTTATCACCTAGAAATGTATTGCTGTAGTGGAAACCACTGAGAACACGCCACATTTAAATATCTGTGATTCCTTACACAGCATGCGTCTCCTACATCGAGCGCTTAACTCACGCTAAGAACTTGAACTAGGGAAATCTGATATCGGCTACTTGTTGATTTCAGTAACTGTAATGTGGATACTCTCGAATTATAATTTACATATACAATTTACCTACACCTTTATTGTTTTCCTAACCAGAGAACACGGCATTCTAACGGCTGGACTGCATACTGGCTGCCCTGCATCTGACTATCACACTCAAGCCAGGTGAGTTATTCATGGTCCTGCAACTCTCCTTTAATTTGCACTTCCTTTGGGATGGTCATTTATATGTATAGTAACATGTACCTTTTTAAACATACAGGGCCCCCCTGGCTCCGAGTTGTGGGAGTCGAAGGTTAGTAACTTGATATATTTGAATATTTCTACATTGAGTCACTTAGGAATGATGGCACTAAGTAAGTGAACTTATTATTTCTTAGGTGCACAAGAGTATTTAATGGTCACACTACAGAACATTATGGAACAATGGGCTCCCAAGCCCAAAAGGCGTTGGCAATTGTATATATAGGAGGAGCCCAATGGACAATTTCTGTCACTAAATGACACAAAATAATTTTGTATAACTATTGTGGAATTCTTACAACTCAGATCAGAATTGTGAGATGAACGAAACACAAACCTCAGCTGATGAACTCTCGCCGAGGAACGCTAAGATTTATTGTTTGAGAGATTTGATGGATCCTGACTCATATTTATGAATTTTGTATATATCTCTTTGATAACCATTGTGAAAAAACAGCCATTTTTGGTCTTGCTTATTACAATCTGAAAATGTTTTTCTCATCTTGATATTGTTTTCATAAAATGAATATTTGAACCTTTTACTGACTGGTCCACTAGAGCAAGCCCTTGGTGGATGGACCTCAAGATATTTGGGACTTTATGTCCCCTTAGGAGTGCATATTAGGGTTACCGATTGGCAACACCTGGTTGTATTTTTGTGCATTCTCTATCTGTCTCGAGTGGCTTCGGGACACTTCCCCATTGCACCTGAAACAAATCTCTACATCCAGTAGTAACTTTTTTAAATCATATAATTTACTCCAACCTTATTTACATTGTTGTGCCTCCCCCCTTCTTCTTCAACAACGAGAGAGCATCATGACGTACAAGAGGATATTGATGTATAAACTGCCCGTATTGGTATATAATATATACATGAATCATGTTCATTGTTATTCTTCTATCTCTCACGATACGCACTGTTTATTATATCGGTCCAAAGAGAGCAGGAGTTCCCGTATATCTTCCAATGCAGCAGGAAGGTTCAGATATGGCAATTGTAAGACAGCCAATACCTTATGTAATTGTCCCTACTCCAGTAGTACATGTAAAAGTTTTATCAGGTAATATTATCCCCAACAAAAATATCGCCGTATATATGGTCATCGGGAATGGCCATAGGCGATATTTTTAGTGGGGGTAATATTACGTTTTTTTAGGAGTGGGTGTTGCAGGGGTGTCCCCCTCTCCTTTTAAAATAAGAGGGGTGTTGCGGGAGTGTCCCCCGCAGGTTCCATGCCTTAATATCGCCGCAAAAATATGGCGATATGTTTGCGGGGATATTAACACGAACCATGTAAAGATGCTGATTCCACTGACAAATGTTTCTATGATTCTCCCTGTAGGAAGGATGGCTACTGATATTTTTCATGAGTATACTCTTCTTGCAAGGAAGAGACCTAAGAGAAGTGCAAGGGAGGATGATCATGAGTGATTTAAATGACTACCTAGATAGTACAGCACATTTGGGGAACAATATGTGGTATCAGCATATGAAAGAGGTGGACAAACGACCTTCTGAGGAGGAATGCTATTTGTGTGCACTCCTGCCCTATGCTACAAAGAGGTCTAAGATATTCATAGCCGTTGAAATAATTGTTCAGACAGCACGTTGCCTATCTCACGTAGCACTCTGCCGAGCAAGAGGTCGGTTCATGGGCCGAACAGCATCTATGGTATGGGCAACAGAATGGACTGATTCAGATGAAGATGATTATGTTCAAGGCACAAAGGAAGAGCAAGAGCACACACCAAGAATCATGTGATAAGATATGAAAAGCCTGGAGTGAAAGGATCTGGAATCAGATGGGAAGTGAATAGATGACTTGAAAGCCCAGGAAAAACTGCAGAAGAAATTTGAAGATGGAAGGCCAGAGGCCAGATGGAGATTTGGGGATCAGTGCTTTCTCCAGATGGATGGGAGGAAGGAGTGGTTATCTGTAGAGCTTGGGTAGTAATTGGTTACCGCAAGCCAACTATCGACATTGTGGAAAATTGATGCAAACCTTTATGGCCAAGACTTGCAAAACTACTGACATAGGTCGAAGACAAAGGAGGTCCTTTGCAGATAGTACCTCTGGAAAACGCAAAGCTGTGCTTCAGAAACAATGGCACAAGAAAACTTGGAGAAAACCAGGATTGTGCTCGAATCTTCGATGTACCAGGAATGAGTATCGAGACAGCAGTGGTAATCTATCAGTACTGGGCTTGTGGATCCAGAGTTTACATGAAGCTGCCCAGAGTTTGGGGAGGTCTGTGTCCTATAGTGAACATTCATGTTCCAGCATTGGTGATTCCTAAAAGTGACCTGAACATTGATGAATTTCCAAAGGTAGACGCTCACCTGAGGAAGAAGAGATCTGCTGAGCTACTGAATCGAATGAGGAGAGAGAACTATTTCTCAGCCAAGTCAATAGAAGCTTTTGATTCTATTCCATATGAACACAGATTGTTCAGTCAGACTTCGTCGATATTCACAATAATCTTCATGCCCAGGATCCAGACTGCAGCAAATACCAAATGGTTACAGATAACCAGATGGGAACTTCTGCAGACGATTAATACTACTATAAAGGGATTCAATGCAATCAAGGAAGAGCTGAGAGCCATACGACTGATGACTCTTCAGAATAGATACGTCCTGGACATGATCACAGAAATGGATGGAAGTGTTTGTGCCAAAATTGGAGAATCTTGTTGCGCATTCATACCTTCTCATGATGACGAGAATGGCACTTTGACAGAAGCTATAATGTTGCTGACGAAACTACAAGTGCAGATGATAGACGAAGTGTAAGACATTGCTGATGACAGTTGATTTGAATCAATCTTTTCATGGGTCCCACAATGGATGGCGGACATTTTCAAGTTCCTTGGTGCCCTGATAGTGATGGTGTTGCTTGGATTTTGTGTGATCAGGATAATAATCTCACAGTGAAAGAAGACTGCACAAAAAGTGGTAGGAATGAAAATTATGATTGATGTCAAATCAGGATGGAAATCTAAAGAGTTGACAGATGAAGAAATCAGAGACTACTATGGGTCCCAAAGAAGCATTTCTTCGGACGAGGTTGTCTAGATGTGAAGAGTGATGAGAGAGTGGTTGATGAATCGCCCAGAGGGGGGGAGGTGTAGAGGTGGAGCCAAGTACCCCCACCCAAAGCTCCACCCCCATGCTGCCTATATGTTGGGAACCAGAGTGTGAGACACGTGCAGTACCTGTGAAAATACCTATACCGCAAAGAATCATGGAAGTAAGGTTCCCATTGAGAAAACCATATATGCACTCACTAATACATGATGGCCATTTGAATGAAATCCCAAAGGAAGTGGGAAAAACAAGCGAGAGAGGAGGCTGGTGACACCATACAGAGCAGAGCTGATGCACTCAGAAGAAGAGGCTGAAGAGTATAGACATTCTATAGAATCAAAGCAAGAGGTGTCGAAGATGAGCAACATTTCGGGCTCGAGATGAAGATGCTCATGCTACAGAAATAATGAAGATATCAAGTCATTTTATAATTGTACAGATGCAGCAACGCAAGCAGACAAAGTTTTCTTGAGGCTGGCTACGTCGTGAATAGATTGTGGCGATGCGCCAATGTATGTGCATATGAATGTATGGACTATGGATGTTCCACAACGCACTTTAGCAGAGTCTGGACCCAGTGGACAGAAAGGCTTTTTCAGAGTGGCACAGTTGTAAAACTAAGCTAATGATGGAGGTGAAACAAGGAAAGGCATGGTTGGCCCAGCACCGGGAAGTCAAGGCCACTGTGAGCCTGGATGTTCATGCAAAAGTTACAAAACGTGTGAAGAGAACAAACTCCTTTCTGAGTTGAGGTGCAAGAACATTGAAGACATCAGAGGTTCTTCATTTAATAGAGTTTAATACAGCAAAATGCTCTGAAACATGGTCTCTAGTCACATGGTTGGATGAAAATAGACACTGGAATGAGATACATCGAAACCAAGAAACAAAGTATGCCTGTACTCCCTTTTATTCTCAGGCTCAGAGAACATTTCCAAGGCCAATGTTCAGAGGGAAAATTGACTTTCAGACGGCAAGAGTGATGATAGATGGCAGGCTAATGAGGTGGGAAGCTATGGTTATGACCAGCCCACCAGCACCTGGGTGCCAGTCTGCGTGCTGCTAGCGTGTGTGGAATATTACAGAGGGGTACGAGGGTGCCAACCAATTATAGAGGGCCACATAATAGAGAGCCCTATAGTTTGTATAACCAATGGGACGTTGTGTATTTGATGACGTTCTTAGTGACCTGCACTAGAGGAGGGCTTAGTTGCCCACCTAATGTTAGAAACCCAATTACCTTCCCTGACGAGTATGTAACGTATATCTAGATGCTCCCTGTAAGCCTATCACTCTCCCAAATAGGTTTTTGTAGTTTGCCACATAGATTGATGTCAGTAATGATGGGTTTTTAGTATATAAGCTACATTGCTTATGAAATGCGCTAAGTTAGAAGTTTGAGCCTGTTCGTTGATGTTCGTTGTACTCCCTGTTTTAGACAATTGATGTTAAAACAGAATTACTTTGCCAACTTTCTGAGTCGGTCTGATTATTGATGTTTGAGTATATTCTGCATCACCATCCATCTCAAAGCATTGCTACCCTGTCTTAAAGGGCCTAGTGTTGGGTACATGACCACTTGGACTTCCCCCTTCTTAACAGTTCTCAGCTTTTCCACAGTCAAGACAGCATTTAGCAGCAACGCTTCTTGGTACTTGTAGTGCTTGTACAGTTTAAAACACAATCTCAAACTGTTCAATGTTTCCTCATTTTGATGCTTGCCTTTTAGCATTCAATATATCACAGTTGTTTTTCTCACTCACGTTTACTCAGAGTCTTTTGAATGGGCACTTTCCCTGCGCCAGACCACGCAGTGATAAAGCTTTTAATTCAAACGTTTTTATCAACAGTCTTTCACTCTGAACACAGACCAGCTCCTTCTTGGGCTTTGATCACTGACTGGTCATGTTCGCTACGCTTTCTTTCTGCAACACCCTCTCGGTCCCTCCTAGGCCATCACATGCGTCCCCTTTGCACGGCCTCAAACTCGCTCTTTGTTCGGGAGGGCATTGAGAGCTCCTGGGGCATCTGGAAGGTATGCCCCTCCTTCTCTTCTGAGTCCCATTTTGGAATGCTAACGGCTGCACGGCAATGCAGGATGCATACCACCATCCGTTCTGCTCCTGACAAGTGGTTGAGTAGCCTCTTCGCTTCTGGCAAGTGGTTGCGCAGCCTCTTCGCTTTTCTTCGTTGTCAGCCTGGCCTGTAGCAACTCGGGAAGAGTCGCACTGGCTCAGTGTCCTGGCAATCCTTCCTCCTCCAGGCTCTCCAGGGTTCCTCCAGCTGCTCTTTTCTCCTACTAGCCTCTGTGCATCGTCCACCATCCCCAGCTCGCCCAGAGTGTGCTTGTGTGTTGCACCTTTTATACTTCCTGCAAAAGTTAATGGGAGTCAGGTGTGGGTGGTTGCCCAGCCCTGCCCGACTCTGCCTGACCTTATCAAAAGGGTCAAGATGGAGAATGCCCATGGGAATCCATTTCCCATTGTTTCTTATGGGTAATCTTCATGGATCCCAGTCACTTCTTCTTCGTATCAGTCTTTTGGCAACTAAGTGGGGAAATAGAATTATGGGAGTTGTAGTGTTCCTTCGTGAGTGTAGGTAAATTAGGTGCAATATTGTCAGGAAAAGGGGAATAATTGTGTTGTTGTAAAACACAGAGTGATAGGTTTAATTCCCTTTTCCTGATTCTCCTATGCCTCCCTTTTATCTTGGTCTCTGTTGGAATTGGGGAGCGGGTAACAGGACAGGACTCACAACAGCCTATTAAGGTGGAGGAAATGTCGGGTAGGAGTGTGTCAGAAAGGGGAATACCATGTTCCTCCTGTTCCTCCTGAGTGTGTTCCTCCCGCAGTCCCCAAGGACCCCCTGCCCAGGTGATCCTCCCTCGCTTGTCCACCCCCAGGGTTGGGATCCAAGTGTGATGGTCCGCCTCTGGCCACCTGAACAAAGGATCCCCGGGGTTTATAAGTGAGAACACCCTCAGGTTTCTCACACCTGCTACATAGCAACAATTTTTCTTCATACTGAAAAACTGTGCTGTCCAAATGTATGTTCCCCAGGTCCATTTGAAGGACCCTGTTAAATATAGAAGGGGACTTGCAGTACCCTTGAGGAAGCCTAGTATGTTTCCACTTTTTATTTCTATATAGAAATTATGTGGGGACCCTGTGATTCTATGTGAAGTGGGATAGAGAAGAAATCGTTCTTCAAATCTATCACCGTGAAGTGAGTAGCTTCTGGCAAAATGCTAAATAGTATTGTCGCTGTATTGGGAACTAACAGGAACTCTGCTTCAATGATGCTGTTCAGAGGGCTCAAATCCTGGATAAAACACCACGATCCCCCTGTCGCCTTCATTACCGGGTACACTGCTGTGTTACACTGTGATTCTGATGGCACCTAAATCCATTGCTTCACTAATGCAGAAATTGTCTCAAAAAGGTCTTTGTCTGCTTCCCTGGATAAAGAATTTTTTTTTTGCTCTTGGTATAATCGCCCATGGCTTGAGCTAGATTTTGACAGCGCTGATCCCTTTCAAAAAGCCAATGTCAAATGGGCTGTTGGTCCATAAGATTCTCGGTACATGCACTAGATCTTCTTTGAAAAATGGCGCTGGCGCCTTTTTCACTACGGCCATTCTCTGTGGTACTTCCCTGTAATGAATTCTCACCCAGTAAGTAATTCTCATAAAGAACACTGTCTCAAGGTCCAAATAGTCATCTCGAAACAATTCTTTGTCTGTCAAAAGTCCTACCACAATCACTGCTCTCCACGCTTGTCTTGTTACATCAGTACTGTGTAGTACTATCCTTTCGTCTCTCACGATAACTGTCTCTAGTTCCAGTGGAAACACCTGTTCATCTTCCTCATCTAGGGGAATCTCTTGTCTGAACAAAAACTCATTGGGCAACCGAAGCAGTTTGGTCCTGTATCCCTGGAAGCCATGCTAAAAGCACTTCCACTCCTTATTGAATTCGGGTTCTATAGGCACCCCCCTCTGTATGGTCTGACTGCAGAATGTGTGAACAAACTCTTGTGAGTTCATGTAGTGAATTCCTGGGGTAGAACACACCATCCCCTGCTCTGTGAATAAAATGGTCATGTTAAGTCTGCTCATCATTATGTTAACTGGTGTCTGTCGGGAATATAACAGCGGCATGGCAAGATCATGCTTCTCCATGGAAATTGGATGTTTGTCAGTAAAAGGAACCAAATCCGGAGCCCCAGAGAATCCTTGCACATTCATGGCAATGCCTGATATAGGGTATCTCCCCTCCCTAATACAGGAGCTGGTTTCCCCCGTATCTATGAGAAAAGAGAAAGTCTTGTCACCTGTGGTTACCCCTACACGTGGTTCCTCGTTCGGATCGGGTGTAACCGATTGAACACATCAAGTCAGTCTGTGGGCTGTCCTATTGTGGATATAAAATCATCTCAGACCCAGTAAAGGGGTTACCCCACTACGGACACTCCCCCTAGTCTTTGTAAAGGAGTATGCATTGTGGGGTCTGTGTGTCTCATAGCTATAGCATTCAGCTGCGCTGGTGCTTGTGGTGCTGCTTGTGGTGGCTGTGTGTATCCCTGTGCCTGTAATGTGTACACCATGGGCTGTTTTGGCTGTACTGGAGCCTGTTGTGCTAACGCAAGTTGCGACGCATATATCTGTGTCTGCATGTGATCTTGGGCATAGTAGTCAGGCTACTCGGCCTGGTATGTTGGTTGATATATCTCCCCCCCATTCTGCTGAATTCCACCTCTGCCCCTACACATTCGCAACCGGTGGCCTATTTTTCCACATGTCCAGCATTGTGGTGGATTTCCCATGCGTCTAGGATGTCCCCTGTTAAACTTGTATCTACCTTACTGCAGTGGATACCCAACTCCTCTTCCCCTGGGTACCACTCCTCTTCCCCGTGGCCAACAGTTAGCATCTCTTTGTAACGCTCACCTGACTCCCACGGAGGCGCTGGCCTGGTTCGCACTGCCGTGACCTCTTCTAAGGTGATGCACAGGGTTCGGAAGACAGACTGGACCGGGCCCCAAAATCTGGCTTGTCTGGCTCGCAGAAGTATCCTTCTGCAGGCAAAAATAGGGGATTAACTGTCTGCGGGGTAATGCAATCAGCCTCCCACTTTCCCCTATCACCCTCCTCGAAACCCTTCTGTGATTCCTCGTAGCGTCTCACCTTAGGGTCTGGAAGGACGAGCTATCCATCCTGCTTCTGATGCAGGGGCGCGTTGGTATCCAGTTACTTCACTGGATTTTCGGATTGGTGAGAACCAAACTTGCTTGGCTTCCAGGTAAGTTTTTTGATAAGAGGTTCCCCTTGTGTCCATGCATTAATGTACTAATGCTAGTGTCTTTTTCCCCATAGGGGCCGGGGTACGGAATTCCAGGGAACAGGCACCGACCCGAGATGAGAGGTGAAATCCTTGTAGAAATCAGGTAAGTCTTTAATGAGCGTTTTTTGGTAATGTCCTTTCATTCGCTCATTAACGCTGATGTCTCTTTTTCCCCATAGGGGCCGGGGTACGGAATGCCGGGGAACAGGCACCGACCCGAGATGAGAGGTGAAATCCTTGTAGAAATCAGGTAAGTCTTTAATGAGCGTTTTTTGGTAATGTCTTTTCATTCGCTCATTAACGCTGATGTCTCTTTTTCCCCTTAGGGGCCGGGGTCCGGAAATGCCAGGATGCGGCGCGGACCCGAAATGAAGAGGGAATGAATCAACAGGTAAGTCTTAGCATGGAGATTTAGCTTTCCTTATTCCCTTCTTTCTCTCACCTTTAGTTCTGGTCTTTTTCTCCCTAGGCGCTGGGGCGTGACTGCGAATCCGGATGATCGCTGCTGAACATGGAGGCGCCCAGTAAAGGTGAGTGGAATGCGGCGCTGCAGCGATCGACGCAATGAGCTTTTAAATAAAAGTCTTCCTTTTCAGGATTGTCGGCGAGATGTCTCCGGGATGCGGATTTAGCAGGTAAGGACTTTTCCTTCTTCTGTTCTCTTCTTCTCTTCCTTTGCAGGTGATCCGGGATGCTGGCAGGCGTGGCAGAAGTCAGGATGCAGGAGCAGAAACGGTGAGCGTCCAGCTGCTAGATGCAGAACAACGCGAAGCACGTGTGGCTGTTCGGGTGGGGTTTAAATAGCCTTGGAAGAAGTTCCAGGTATGTATCCTTCCCCGACCACGCCCGGATGGTAAATTAGTCCCACAGGTAAAGAAGTTCCTTTCAGGCCTCAAGGAGGCCGGGATCCTGCAGCATGGTCTGCATCAGGTAAGTGCACCCAAGCACATCCATAATGAGCCTGGCGCCTATGGCGCCAGGACTGATGTCTTTTATGAGCCTGGCGCCATAGGCGCCAGGACACTGTCCAAAGGGCCCCTATATGGGGTTGCTGGGTCCTTCCTTGGGGACTGGATGTCCGCTTTCGGGGACGCAGGGCTTGAACCGGCTCCCCGGAAGCGGGCATCATGACAGCACTCCCCCCCAAGGCCCCTCCCAAGGTTGTTCCCTCCGGGTGTTTTGGTTTGTCTGGGAAGAGTCGGTGGAATTTCCTGACTAATCGAGGTGCATGCACATGGTCGCTGGGTTCCCACGACCTCTCCTGAGGTCCGTACCCCTTCCAATCAATTAGGTAGAACAGTTTTGACCTAAACATTTTTGAGTCTAAAATGTTCTTCACTTCAAATTCGGGCTCCCCATCTGATAGAATATGTTCTGGAGGTTTGAGTAGTCGGGTTCCGGGTACCACTGGTTTCAGAAGTGACACATGAAAAACAGGGTGAATTCGCATACTAGCTGGTAAATCAAGTTTAACAGCCACTGGGTTAATTATTGCCGTAATAGAATAAGGTCCCAGATATTTTGGGTTAAAAGTTCGAGGCCCTTTGAGTGGTAAATGTCTGGTAGCTAACCATACTTGATCCCCAATCTGATACGGAGGAGCTTCACTCCGATGTAGATCAGCATTCTCCTTGTATTTTCTCTTGGCTTGTTGTAAATGCGTAGTTGCCTCTTTGAAGGCTTGGGTGATTGTAGAATGCAGATGTTCTACTGCAGGCATTCCGAGGTTCTGAGGTGAGTCAAGGTTTGAGGGTGATGCCCAAACAAAGTATAAAAAGGACTGTGGCCAGTTCCAGAGTGTACCGAATTAATATATGCATATTCGGCTATCCAAAGAATGTCTTTCCAGTTGCTTTCAGATTGCTGTAACATACACCGTAAGTATTGCTCAAGGGTCTGATTTGTCCTCTCGGTCTGACCATCGGTCTGAGGGTGGTGACTGGTCGATAATCTTACGTCGATCGGCGCCATTTGACAACATTTGCGCCAGAAGTGGGAAATGAATTGGCTTCCCCGGTCAGAGATTAGTATAGATGGGAATCCATGTAGCCGAACAATATTTTCGAGGAATTCTTTGGCTAGGACAGAAGCTGAAGGTAAACCTTTCAAAGGAATAAAGTGGGCCATTTTGGAAAACAAATCCACAATTACCAGAATAGTATTGTACCCCGAACAAGGAGGCAGGTCCATAATAAAATCCATTGATAGGGTGTGCCAGGGTGCTGGCGGTATGTCTATAGGTTGAAGGGGACCGGCTGGTCTTTTCTTTTGACTTTTATTTTGGGCGCAAACACCACAGGACATCACAAAAGATTTAACATCTTTTCGCCAAGAGGGCCACCAAAATTGTCGTTTCACCTTTTCCTCTGTCTTGGCAATACCGGGGTGTCCCTCTATTAATGCATCATGATAACCGGAAATAACTAGTTTGTGTAATTCCTTATGTGGCAGGAATAAGCGTCCTTGAAAATAAGGTAAACCATTATCTATGGTAAAGTCTGATCCCTTTTGTATCCAATCCTGTAAGGTTGTAGGGTCCAGGAGTTGTTTCACTCTGGCTTGAATGTCTTCAAGCGTCTGTAACGAAGTCATGCCTAGAATCCTCTGTTCGGGAATTATTGGTACTGGTTCTGAGTTTGTGTCAGATTCTCCCATTCCGATTCGGGATAAGGCGTCTGCTTTGCCATTCTTGCAGCCAGGTCGATAGGTAATCACGAAATCAAATTCAGCGAAAAACAAAGCCCATCGGAGCTGCCGTGATGACTGAGCCTTGGCGGTTTTCAAATACTGTAAATTCCGGTGATCAGTGATCACTGTGATGGTATGTCGAGCGCCAAGCAGATAATGCCACCAGGCTTTAAAAGCGGACTTAATGGCTAACAGTTCTTTGTCCCTGATTGCATAATTAACCTCGGGTGCCGAGAATTTTCTGGACAAAAATGCTACGGGATGCAGTTGGTTGGTTTCGGGATCTCTTTGGGACAGGACAGCTCCCATGGCTAGGCTGGATGCGTCAGTCTCGACGACATAAGGGAGATCTGGACGCGGGTGTTTCAATATAGGTGCAGAGGTAAACTTAGCTTTTAAATCCTGAAAGGCCTGCTCGGCTTCTTCAGACCATTCAAAACGTTTATTTTTCCTCAAGAGTGCAGTAATGGGTTGTACCACACGTGGAAATTCCAGGATAAACCTACGATAGAAATTGGCAAAGCCGAGCATGCTTTGAACCCCTTTTACAGAGCTAGGTGATGGCCATTTGAGGATGGCATCCACTTTTCTTGAGTCCATTCGGACTCCTTTGGGTATCAGGATGAAACCTAGAAACTCGACTTCTGTGGTATGGAAAACACATTTCTCCAATTTAGCAAATAGTTTGTGTTGGCACAGTTTTTCAAGTACTGCCCTGACGTGTTTTCTGTGATCAGATTCCGAAGAGGAGTACACCAGAATGTCATCGATATATACGACAACACAAACATCGATGAGTTCCCGAAGGACATCATTCATGAAGTATTGGAAGGCAGTCGGCGCGTTACACAATCCGAAAGGCATCACCTGGTACTCGAATAATCCGTATATAGTACGGAAGGCAGTTTTCCATTCGTCGCCGTCTTTAACTCGTACCAGATGATAAGCCCCCCAGAGATCTAACTTGGTGTATATGCAAGCGTCCTTCACCTTGTCAAGGAGTTCAGGGATCAGAGGCAGAGGATAACGGTTTTTAACCGTTATCTGGTTCAATGCGCGGTAATCGATACAAGTTCTAAGGTCGCCTTCTTTTTTGGGCACGAAGAACAAAGCCGAGGATGCCGGGGACTTTGACGGGCGAATAAAACCATTAGCTAGGTCTTGATCCAAATATTGTCTCAAATGCAGATTCTCAGGTTCGGTAAGGGCATAAATCCTGCTACAAGGGGGTTGTGCACCGGGCACCAGATCGATTTGGCAATCGTACGATCTGTGAGGAGGTAACGTGTTGGCCTGTTCCTTTTGGAAGACGTCCAGAAAGTCTTGGTATTCCAGAGGTAGTTGCATGGAGGCAGAGGTTACAGATGCTAGATTAATCTTCAGGTTTTCTGGGTAGCAGATTTGTGTACAATCCGGGAAGGTTATTCTCTTAGCTCGCCAATCAATTCGAGGATTATGGGCCTCATTACACGGATGGCGGTAGGGATTTACCGGTACCGGTAAAATACCGGTACCGGTAAATCCCTACCGCCTTACTACGAGGTCCCTTTGCGGGTTGGGGGATTTAACGCCTGCTTTTTGCAGGCGTTAAAATCCAACCCGCTAAGGGACCTCGGAGCTAATTATGGCACCGCAAAATTGCGGTGCCGTAATTAGCGCCTTCCCCATTCCCATAGAGCCCTATGGGGCAGAAATGGGAATGGGGAAGGGCAATGGCGGAAGGGGGATTTACCGCCCCTCCAACCTTGGAATGGGGCGGTAAATCCCCTTTCCGCCAAGGCGGTGCCGGTATTTTACCGGCATGAGCCATGGCGCTAATAGCGCCATGGCTCACCGCCTACCGTGTAATGAGGCCCCATGTGTCTCTAACCAAGGGATTCCAAGAATAATCTGAAACTGTGGAGCCTTGATTACAACCAACACAACACCCTCCCGATGGCCGTTGGGACCAATAAGAGTCACCTCAGTAGTGGAATGTGTTACCGGTCCAGAGGCAATTTCAGTTCCATCGACTGTGGTGATGACATCTTTGCTGGTTTTAGGATGGAGAGGGAGGTTAATCCTAGAGACCAATTCACGATCCACATAGTTTCCAATAGCCCCACTATCAATGTATGCCTTTATTGCATGCAACCGCTTAGGCTGTTCTGGATCTACGAGAACCATTGGCACAATGAAATGCGAGGTCTGAGAGTTAGTTTTCAAGCTCGGCAAGCGGACCCTTACACTTGTCGGGAGGAGTCGTTTCCCGAAACAGAGTCTTCATGGTTTTTATCAGCGGCTCCTACCGCCTTTCGGGGCGGTTTTGCTGGGCAATCTCGTAGAAAGTGTCCAGAATTCCCACAATAAAGACATAATTTTAACTGCCGCCTCCTTTCACGTTCCTTTTGTGTTAAGGGTCCTTTAACCCCTCCAATTTGCATAGGCTCAGGGACCTCAACTCCCTTGGGATTAGCATGGGTCTTGACCAACACCCGGGTCTCAAACCTGGACCGATCTGCTTTTCTGTTTTGAAGTCTGTGATCCAATTGGACCACTAAGTCTATATACTCTGTGCATTCTTGGGGCGGATTTACAACTTGGGCCAAGACATCTTTAAGTTCTCCGCGTAGGCCTCGATAAAACAACGTGACTCTTTTATCCTCTGGCCATCCCGTTTCCACAATTAGTCTATTAAATGTTGCAATATAGGATAGGAGGTCCCGATTGCCCTGTCGCAGAGATAGAAGTTCGTCATCCAGAGCCTGCCCCTGAGAGTGTCAAGCAAATAACCTTTCCATGCTTGTTTGAAACCTTTCAAAATCACGGAGAATCGGGTCATCTTGAGTAACCAGTGGAACTGACCAATCGGCAGCGCAGCCGCTGAGATATGACAATACAAAGGCTACCTTGGTCTGATCATTAGGGAAGGCCCCAGGTCTGCATAGGAAGTGCAAACGACACTGATTCATGAATACGGCAAATCGTTTGGGGTCCCCAGCAAATCGTTCGGGTGTGGCCAGCGGCATGTTTCCAGGTAGATTAATCTGCACAGGGTTACTGGAAACCACAGGAGCAGGGTTCCCTCCGGAAACGGGTAGAGGAGTTTGCCCAGCTTGACCTTGCAAAAGCTGTCTGGCCAGGTCATCAGTTCTTTCCTTTGATATTATTAATTCCCTCCTGAGGGCATTAGTCTCTTGACGAGCGGCATGTACTTCGGGCCGTAATTCCCCCAGTAATTGGGCCAACTGATCAGTCTCAGAACTTTCCATAGCGCCTGGGTGGGAATTTGTAGGAAGGCTTCGCGTTCTGTAACGCTCACCTGACTCCCATGGAGGCGCTGGCCTGGTTCGCGCTGCTGTGACCTCTTCTAAGGTGATGCGCAGGGTTCGGAAGACGGACTGGACCGGGCCCCCAAATCTGGCTTGTCTGGCTCGCAGAAGTATCCTTCTGTAGGCGAAAATAGGGGATTAACTGTCTGCGGGGTAATGCAATCAGCCTCCCACTTTCCCCTATCACCCTCCTCGAAACCCTTCTGTGATTCCTCGTAGCGTCTCACCTTAGGGTCTGGAAGGACGAGCTCTCCATCCTGCTTCTGATGCAGGGGCGCGTTGGTATCCAGTTACTTCACTGGATTTTCGGATTGGTGAGAACCAAACTTGCTTGGCTTCCAGGTAAGTTTTTTGATAAGAGGTTCCCCTTGTGTCCATGCATTAATGTACTAATGCTAGTGTCTTTTTTCCCATAGGAGCCGGGGTACGGAATGCCGGGGAACAGGCACCGACCCGAGATGAGAGGTGAAATCCTTGTAGAAATCAGGTAAGTCTTTAATGAGCGTTTTTTGGTAATGTCTTTTCATTCGCTCATTAACGCTGATGTCTCTTTTTCCCCATAGGGGCCGGGGTACGGAATGCCGGGGAACAGGCACCGACCCGAGATGAGAGGTGAAATCCTTGTAGAAATCAGGTAAGTCTTTAATGAGCGTTTCTTAGTAATGTCTTTTCATTCGCTCATTAACGCTGATGTCTCTTTTTCCCCTTAGGGGCCGGGGTCCGGAAATGCCAGGATGCGGCGCGGACCCGAAATGAAGAGGGAATGAATCAACAGGTAAGTCTTAGCATGGAGATTTAGCTTTCCTTATTCCCTTCTCTCTCTCACCTTTAGTTCTGGTCTTTTTCTCCCTAGGCGCTGGGGCGTGACTGCGAATCCGGATGATCGCTGCTGAACATGGAGGCGTCCAGTAAAGGTGAGTGGAATGCGGCGCTGCAGCGATCGACGCGATGAGCTTTTAAATAAAAGTCTTCCTTTTCAGGATTGTCGGCGAGATGTCTCCGGGATGCGGATTTAGCAGGTAAGGACTTTTCCTTCTTCTGTTCTCTTCTTCTCTTCCTTTGCAGGTGATCCAGGATGCTGGCAGGCGTGGCAGAAGTCAGGATGCAGGAGCAGACACGGTGAGCGTCCAGCTGCTAGATGCAGAACAACGCGAAGCACATGTGGCTGTTCGGGTGGGGTTTAAATAGCCTTGGAAGAAGTTCCAGGTATGTATCCTTCCTCCAATCAGGTATGTATCCTTCCCCGACCACGCCCGGATGGTAAATTAGTCCCACAGGTAAAGTAGTTCCTTTCAGGCCACAAGGAGACCGGGATCCTGCAGCATGGTCTGCATCAGGTAAGTGCACCCAAGCACATCCATAATGAGCCTGGCGCCTATGGCGCCAGGACTGATGTCTTTTATGAGCCTGGTGCCATAGGCGCCAGGACACTGACCAAAGCGCCCCTATATGGGGTTGCTGGGTCCTTCCTTGGGGACTGAATGTCCGCTTTCGGGGACGCAGGGCTTGAACCGGCTCCCCGGAAGCGGGCATCATGACACTCCTCTTCCCACAAAATGTCCTCCTGCCACCTGCAGTCGGTTCTGTGCATTCTGGGTAACCACTCCCACTCCGTCTACACTGACTGTTTTTACTGAACTAACTATGCTTCTTGTTTTCTCTCCTTGCATTTCTTTCTAGCATTTTCATGCAATAGCCAACAGTTATGTACTATAGTCACCTGAATTTCTGACCACGGCTTGACCTCCATCCCTTCTAATTTCTTTCATTGTTTCTGTACCTGCTCTGGTAGCCCTTGGCTTCATATGTGGTAAAAATAAACCCACTGTTTTATCCCACGCTTCCCTCGTCTCAAGACACCAATGCTCCTGTATCTCCTGAATATATTGAAGCGGGTCTTCATCCTCATGCATTATGTATGCCATAATCGTGCTTATGTCAGATGTATTTGGGTAATGTACTCTCAGAGCTTGGCATATGGCTGCTTTGCAGTTGTTGAATGGCGCTCTGTTATGTGCTGTGTTATGTGCTGTCATTCCGGGATACTCTCCCCGTTTCCAAACATCGTCAGCTACCTCCCTCAGACTGGCTGAAAGTAAGCTCTTCATGTCACCCGCCGCCAATGCCATCCTTGCCGTCAGCCTTTCTAACTCATAAATCAATTTCCCCACTCCTGCAGTCAGCGAGGGTAACTTACACCTCACATTATCCTTGTCCATCTGTTGTCACGGTATATATTGTGGTCGTCCTCTGTCATTTTCTAGCAATGGAAGCTGTGTCAGCCCCACACCTTTTCATATTTCCCGTCGTCTGTTGTGATCTTGAATGCTCTCGTCATGCTGGTTCTCTTTCATCCCGGTAATGCTCTCAACCTCTGCGCACATGGAGTAAGTTAATCTACGCTATGCAATCTGCCTTTGGAACACTTGAGGCGTCCCTGGGGTTCTAGCTTTCCTCTTTCAATATCCTCCTCTACATCCCATAGTGTCTCCCGCACTGGGCTTACTTCCCTGGAGGGGCAGCATAGCCACCTCCCTCTGTCAGCATCACATTCCCCAAAGTCCTCACCTGACCCCATGGTCCCCATCCTGTCATCACTGTCCTCACCCTTGTCGTCTTCGAAATTAAGTCTCCTCAACATGCGTTTCCCCTTCTGTTTCCCCATTGTTTTGTCCAGTGAGCCGATCCCCTCACTCAAGGGGGACCCCACGATAGGCCTGCTTGCCTTAGGTGCAGAAGCATTATCCCTCCTGCTCCTATACAGTATCCCTATTCACCTTTGTATTCCTTCTTCCTCATCGTCATTTAGACACTTTGATCCCGTCCAATTCCTTGAGATGTCTCTCTCTACTCCTCTCTCTTTCCCGTACCTGCATCCTATCTCTTTCCTCTTCCTCCCTACACTGAAGCTCTTTAACAAGTCTTTCATCTTTCAATTTCCATTTTCCTCTTCCCTCTCTTCACTTGCAACTGCCTCTAAATAGGGGATTTACTGTCTGCGGGGTAATGCAATCAGCCTCCCACTTTCCCCTATCACCCTCCTCGAAACCCTTCTGTGATTCCTCGTAGCGTCTCACCTTAGGGTCTGGAAGGACGAGCTCTCCATCCTGCTTCTGATGCAGGGGCGCGTTGATATCCAGTTACTTCACTGGATTTTCGGATTGGTGAGAACCAAACTTGCTTGGCTTCCAGGTAAGTTTTTTGATAAGAGGTTCCCCTTGTGTCCATGCATTAATGTACTAATGCTAGTGTCTTTTTTCCCATAGGAGCCGGGGTACGGAATGCCGGGGAACAGGCACCGACCCGAGATGAGAGGTGAAATCCTTGTAGAAATCAGGTCTTTAATGAGCGTTTTTTGGTAATGTCTTTTCATTCGCTCATTAACGCTGATGTCTCTTTTTCCCCATAGGGGCCGGGGTACGGAATGCCGGGGAACAGGCACCGACCCGAGATGAGAGGTGAAATCCTTGTAGAAATCAGGTAAGTCTTTAATGAGCGTTTTTTAGTAATGTCTTTTCATTCGCTCATTAACGCTGATGTCTCTTTTTCCCCTTAGGGGCCGGGGTCCGGAAATGCCAGGATGCGGCGCGGACCCGAAATGAAGAGGGAATGAATCAACAGGTAAGTCTTAGCATGGAGATTTAGCTTTCCTTATTCCCTTCTCTCTCTCACCTTTAGTTCTGGTCTTTTTCTCCCTAGGCGCTGGGGCGTGACTGCGAATCCGGATGATCGCTGCTGAACATGGAGGCGTCCAGTAAAGGTGAGTGGAATGCGGCGCTGCAGCGATCGACGCGATGAGCTTTTAAATAAAAGTCTTCCTTTTCAGGATTGTCGGCGAGATGTCTCCGGGATGCGGATTTAGCAGGTAAGGACTTTTCCTTCTTCTGTTCTCTTCTTCTCTTCCTTTGCAGGTGATCCAGGATGCTGGCAGGCGTGGCAGAAGTCAGGATGCAGGAGCAGACACGGTGAGCGTCCAGCTGCTAGATGCAGAACAACGCGAAGCACGTGTGGCTGTTCGGGTGGGGTTTAAATAGCCTTGGAAGAAGTTCCAGGTATGTATCCTTCCTCCAATCAGGTATGTATCCTTCCCCGACCACGCCCGGATGGTAAATTAGTCCCACAGGTAAAGTAGTTCCTTTCAGGCCACAAGGAGACCGGGATCCTGCAGCATGGTCTGCATCAGGTAAGTGCACCCAAGCACATCCATAATGAGCCTGGCGCCTATGGCGCCAGGACTGATGTCTTTTATGAGCCTGGTGCCATAGGCGCCAGGACACTGACCAAAGCGCCCCTATATGGGGTTGCTGGGTCCTTCCTTGGGGACTGAATGTCCGCTTTCGGGGACGCAGGGCTTGAACCGGCTCCCCGGAAGCAGGCATCATGACACTCCTCTTCCCACAAAATGTCCTCCTGCCACCTGCTGTCGGTTCTGTGCATTCTGGGTAACCACTCCCACTCCGTCTACACTGACTGTTTTTACTGAACTAACTATGCTTCTTGTTTTCTCTCCTTGCATTTCTTTCTAGCATTTTCATGCAATAGCCAACAGTTATGTACTATAGTCACCTGAATTTCTGACCACGGCTTGACCTCCATCCCTTCTAATTTCTTTCATTGTTTCTGTACCTGCTCTGGTAGCCCTTGGCTTCATATGTGGTAAAAATAAACCCACTGTTTTATCCCACGCTTCCCTCGTCTCAAGACACCAATGCTCCTGTATCTCCTGAATATATTGAAGCGGGTCTTCATCCTCATGCATTATGTATGCCATAATCGTGCTTATGTCAGATGTATTTGGGTAATGTACTCTCAGAGCTTGGCATATGGCTGCTTTGCAGTTGTTGAATGGCGCTCTGTTATGTGCTGTGTTATGTGCTGTCATTACGGGATACTCTCCCCGTTTCCAAACATCGTCAGCTACCTCCCTCAGACTGGCTGAAAGTAAGCTCTTCATGTCACCCGCCGCCAATGCCATCCTTGCCGTCAGCCTTTCTAACTCATAAATCAATTTCCCCACTCCTGCAGTCAGCGAGGGTAACTTACACCTCACATTATCCTTGTCCATCTGTTGTCACGGTATATATTGTGGTCGTCCTCTGTCATTTTCTAGCAATGGAAGCTGTGTCAGCCCCACACCTTTTCATATTTCCCGTCGTCTGTTGTGATCTTGAATGCTCTCGTCATGCTGGTTCTCTTTCATCCCGGTAATGCTCTCAACCTCTGCGCACATGGAGTAAGTTAATCTACGCTATGCAATCTGCCTTTGGAACACTTGAGGCGTCCCTGGGGTTCTAGCTTTCCTCTTTCAATATCCTCCTCTACATCCCATAGTGTCTCCCGCACTGGGCTTACTTCCCTGGAGGGGCAGCATAGCCACCTCCCTCTGTCAGCATCACATTCCCCAAAGTCCTCACCTGACCCCATGGTCCCCATCCTGTCATCACTGTCCTCACCCTTGTCGTCTTCGAAATTAAGTCTCCTCAACATGCGTTTCCCCTTCTGTTTCCCCATTGTTTTGTCCAGTGAGCCGATCCCCTCACTCAAGGGGGACCCCACGATAGGCCTGCTTGCCTTAGGTGCAGAAGCATTATCCCTCCTGCTCCTATACAGTATCCCTATTCACCTTTGTATTCCTTCTTCCTCATCGTCATTTAGACGCTTTGATCCCGTCCAATTCCTTGAGATGTCTCTCTCTACTCCTCTCTCTTTCCCGTACCTGCATCCTATCTCTTTCCTCTTCCTCCCTACACTGAAGCTCTTTAACAAGTCTTTCATCTTTCAATTTCCATTTTCCTCTTCCCTCTCTTCACTTGCAACTGCCTCTAAATAGGGGATTTACTGTCTGCGGGGTAATGCAATCAGCCTCCCACTTTCCCCTATCACCCTCCTCGAAACCCTTCTGTGATTCCTCGTAGCGTCTCACCTTAGGGTCTGGAAGGACGAGCTCTCCATCCTGCTTCTGATGCAGGGGCGCGTTGGTATCCAGTTACTTCACTGGATTTTCGGATTGGTGAGAACCAAACTTGCTTGGCTTCCAGGTAAGTTTTTTGATAAGAGGTTCCCCTTGTGTCCATGCATTAATGTACTAATGCTAGTGTCTTTTTTCCCATAGGAGCCGGGGTACGGAATGCCGGGGAACAGGCACCGACCCGAGATGAGAGGTGAAATCCTTGTAGAAATCAGGTAAGTCTTTAATGAGCGTTTTTTGGTAATGTCTTTTCATTCGCTCATTAACGCTGATGTCTCTTTTTCCCCATAGGGGCCGGGGTACGGAATGCCGGGGAACAGGCACCGACCCGAGATGAGAGGTGAAATCCTTGTAGAAATCAGGTAAGTCTTTAATGAGCGTTTTTTAGTAATGTCTTTTCATTCGCTCATTAACGCTGATGTCTCTTTTTCCCCTTAGGGGCCGGGGTCCGGAAATGCCAGGATGCGGCGCGGACCCGAAATGAAGAGGGAATGAATCAACAGGTAAGTCTTAGCATGGAGATTTAGCTTTCCTTATTCCCTTCTCTCTCTCACCTTTAGTTCTGGTCTTTTTCTCCCTAGGCGCTGGGGCGTGACTGCGAATCCGGATGATCGCTGCTGAACATGGAGGCGTCCAGTAAAGGTGAGTGGAATGCGGCGCTGCAGCGATCGACGCGATGAGCTTTTAAATAAAAGTCTTCCTTTTCAGGATTGTCGGCGAGATGTCTCCGGGATGCGGATTTAGCAGGTAAGGACTTTTCCTTCTTCTGTTCTCTTCTTCTCTTCCTTTGCAGGTGATCCAGGATGCTGGCAGGCGTGGCAGAAGTCAGGATGCAGGAGCAGACACGGTGAGCGTCCAGCTGCTAGATGCAGAACAACGCGAAGCACGTGTGGCTGTTCGGGTGGGGTTTAAATAGCCTTGGAAGAAGTTCCAGGTATGTATCCTTCCTCCAATCAGGTATGTATCCTTCCCCGACCACGGCCGGATGGTAAATTAGTCCCACAGGTAAAGTAGTTCCTTTCAGGCCACAAGGAGGCCGGGATCCTGCAGCATGGTCTGCATCAAGTAAGTGCACCCAAGCACATCCATAATGAGCCTGGCGCCTATGGCGCCAGGACTGATGTCTTTTATGAGCCTGGTGCCATAGGCGCCAGGACACTGACCAAAGCGCCCCTATATGGGGTTGCTGGGTCCTTCCTTGGGGACTGAATGTCCGCTTTCGGGGACGCAGGGCTTGAACCGGCTCCCCGGAAGCGGGCATCATGACACTCCTCTTCCCACAAAATGTCCTCCTGCCACCTGCTGTCGGTTCTGTGCATTCTGGGTAACCACTCCCACTCCGTCTACACTGACTGTTTTTACTGAACTAACTATGCTTCTTGTTTTCTCTCCTTGCATTTCTTTCTAGCATTTTCATGCAATAGCCAACAGTTATGTACTATAGTCACCTGAATTTCTGACCACGGCTTGACCTCCATCCCTTCTAATTTCTTTCATTGTTTCTGTACCTGCTCTGGTAGCCCTTGGCTTCATATGTGGTAAAAATAAACCCACTGTTTTATCCCACGCTTCCCTCGTCTCAAGACACCAATGCTCCTGTATCTCCTGAATATATTGAAGCGGGTCTTCATCCTCATGCATTATGTATGCCATAATCGTGCTTATGTCAGATGTATTTGGGTAATGTACTCTCAGAGCTTGGCATATGGCTGCTTTGCAGTTGTTGAATGGCGCTCTGTTATGTGCTGTGTTATGTGCTGTCATTCCGGGATACTCTCCCCGTTTCCAAACATCGTCAGCTACCTCCCTCAGACTGGCTGAAAGTAAGCTCTTCATGTCACCCGCCGCCAATGCCATCCTTGCCGTCAGCCTTTCTAACTCATAAATCAATTTCCCCACTCCTGCAGTCAGCGAGGGTAACTTACACCTCACATTATCCTTGTCCATCTGTTGTCACGGTATATATTGTGGTCGTCCTCTGTCATTTTCTAGCAATGGAAGCTGTGTCAGCCCCACACCTTTTCATATTTCCCGTCGTCTGTTGTGATCTTGAATGCTCTCGTCATGCTGGTTCTCTTTCATCCCGGTAATGCTCTCAACCCCTGCGCACATGGAGTAAGTTAATCTACGCTATGCAATCTGCCTTTGGAACACTTGAGGCGTCCCTGGGGTTCTAGCTTTCCTCTTTCAATATCCTCCTCTACATCCCATAGTGTCTCCCGCACTGGGCTTACTTCCCTGGAGGGGCAGCATAGCCACCTCCCTCTGTCAGCATCACATTCCCCAAAGTCCTCACCTGACCCCATGGTCCCCATCCTGTCATCACTGTCCTCACCCTTGTCGTCTTCGAAATTAAGTCTCCTCAACATGCGTTTCCCCTTCTGTTTCCCCATTGTTTTGTCCAGTGAGCCGATCCCCTCACTCAAGGGGGACCCCACGATAGGCCTGCTTGCCTTAGGTGCAGAAGCATTATCCCTCCTGCTCCTATACAGTATCCCTATTCACCTTTGTATTCCTTCTTCCTCATCGTCATTTAGACGCTTTGATCCCGTCCAATTCCTTGAGATGTCTCTCTCTACTCCTCTCTCTTTCCCGTACCTGCATCCTATCTCTTTCCTCTTCCTCCCTACACTGAAGCTCTTTAACAAGTCTTTCATCTTTCAATTTCCATTTTCCTCTTCCCTCTCTTCACTTGCAACTGCCTCTCCTTTTCTTCTGTAGCCTTTCTCATCGCCTTCACCTCTATTTCCTTCTGCCTTCTTTTCTCTCTTTCCTCTCTCTCCTTCTCTTCTACTTTCTCTGCCTTCCTTCTCAATCATTCCTGTTCCTCCTCCTCCTCTTCCCTCTCTTTTCTCTTCACTTCTTCCATTATCTTTGCCCATTCTCTGTCCTCTTTCTCTTTCCCCTTTCATCTCTGAACTTCCTCCTCAACATTTACATGCGTGTTACGCTCACCCGGCTCCCACAGAGGTGACGATCTGAACTGGACAGCTGCGGTCTCCACCAATGTGACGCGTAGGGCCGAGATGACGGACTGGACTGGCCCACCTAGCTTCGTTTGCTTGGCCCATAGGAATATTCTTCTGATGGTTTGAAAAGATGAGCTCCCCATCCTGCATTGAGCGGAGGGGCGCGTTGATAACCAGTTGCTTCACCGGCTCGAAGGAATTGGTGAGTTCCAGAACAATATTGACTCTGAAAAGTATGTAGTTCGTAAGAGTTCAAATGCATGACTTTCACTCTTGTCCGATTCCTTGCAGATTGTAGCTTGACCCTAGTGAAGAGTTCCTCGTGGCAACCGGTAATATTCTGGTAAGGATTTGTATTTCCAACACAGTTCGATAAATAATGTCAATATGTAACCTGTTGCTTTCTCCCTTATTCAGGCACTGAGAGAAAGTATGAAGTCTCGGGGAATAATACCTCTGGCGGTAAAATCAGGTAAGTCTAATGTGGTGAGGAGGGTTCCCCTTGATAGTCCCTTTGTTTCACCTTGCTGTCCTTTTGTTTCCTCTTAGGGGCCGGGGTTCGGCAAAGATGCAGTGGAAGCTGCACCGACCTGTGAAGAGGAATAGTACCCCCGGTGGTAAAATCAGGTAAGTCTATGGGGGGGTTACTAATATTCCTCTGTGTATTCCCTTGGCTCACCTTGCTGTTCTTGTCTACTCCTTAGGTGCCGGAATGCGGCGGGACCATGCAGGAGGATGCGGTGGAATGTGAAGATGCTGGTGATTTCAGCGCGGCGCTGCAGCAGGCGAGGCGAAGCGCATAAAATAACTTCTTTCTTCCAGCTCGAAGGTGCGATGGATCGGGAATTCAGCTAAGGATCAAAGGTATTGCTCTTGTTCTAACCTTTTCTCCTTCTTTCTCCCTTTTTCAAGGAGCTCCAAACTCGAGGTGGGCATGGCAGAAGACTGGATGCAGACTTGCAGGCACGGTGAGCGTTACGCTGGTGGATGCAGAATAACACGAACCGTGTGCTGCTCTTCGGGCGTGGTTTAAACAGCCTCCAAAGTAGTCCCAGGTAAGTATTCCTCCCCAGCCCCGCCCGAGTAAAACAATAGTGCCTAGGTAAAATAGTCCCTTCCAAGCCTCATTTGGCTTGGAGCTCTTGCAGCTTGGTCTGCATCAGGTAAGCCTGCAGCATGGTCTGCATCAGGTAAGTTCTACTCTATGAGCCTGGCGTCTATGGTCCCAGGACTGACTCTCCATATAAGCCTGGCGCCATAGGCGCCAGGACTGCACCCAAACAGCCCCTAGCAGGGGTTTTTGGGCCTGCCCAAAATAACTTGATGTCTGCTTCCGGGGTTGCTGGACCTGGTCTGGGTCCCCGGGGGTAGGCATCATGACAGCACTCCCCCCCAAGGCCCCTCCTAAAGTCGTTCTTCCCTGTGGTTTTGGTTTGTCTGGGAAATTTCGGTGGAATCTTTTCACCAATCGAGGTGCATGCACATGGTCACTAGATTCCCAAGACCTTTCCTGTGGTCCGTAACCTTTCCAGTCGATTAAATAAAAAAGTTTTGACTTCACCATCTTGGAGTGCAAGATGTTTTTAACCTCAAATTCGGGTTCCCCATCTATAAGGATGCGGTCTGGTGGCTTGGTTAGTCTTGTCCCTGGTTGCACTGGCTCCAAAAGTGACACATGAAAGACGGGGTGAATTCGCATATTAGCAGGTAAGTCCAACTTGACGGCCACCGGGTTGATAATGGCCTTAATAGAGAAAGGCACCAAATATCTAGGGTTAAAGGTCCGCGTTCCCTTGAGAGGTATGTGTTTTGTGGCCAACCATACTTGATCCCCTATCTGGTACTGTGGAGTATCACTTCTATGCCGATCAGCATCTTTCTTATATTTCTCCTTCGCTTGTTTTAAATGTGCAGTTGACTCCTTAAAGGCTTGTGTAATCGTAGCGTGTAGATGGTCCACTGCGGGCATTTCTAAGTGTCAGGGTGAGTCAAGGTCTGAGGTTCGAGGATGGTGCCCATATAGGGTATTAAAAGGGGCTTTGTCCAGTTCCAGAATGTACTGAATTATTGTATGCATATTCTGCGATCCAAAGAATGTCCTTCCAATTACTCTAAGTTTGATGTAACATACAACGCAGGTATTGTTCAAGAGTCTGGTTGGTCCTCTCCGTTTGACCATCGGTCTGGGGGTGGTGACTGGTCGATAATCTCATGTTGATTTGCGCCAATTGACAACATTTCTTCCAAAAATGTGAAATGAATTGACTGCCCCGGTCAGAGACCAACACGGACGGAAATCCATGTATGCGAACAATGTTTTCGAGGAATTCTTTGGCCAGGATTGAGGCTGAAGGTAATCCTTTTAAAGGAATAAAGTGGGCCATCTTGGAAAAAAGATCCACAATAACTAGAATGGTGTTAAATCCATTACAAGGAGGTAGATCAGTAATAAAGTCTAACGATAAGGTGTGCCATTGTGTAGGCGGAATGTCTAAAGGTTGTAAGAGTCCAGCTGTTTTTTTCTTTTGACTTTTGTTTTGGGCGCAAATGCCACAAGACATCACAAATGATTTAATATCCTTTCGCCAGGTGGGCCACCAGAATTGTCTTTTAATTTTAGCTTCAGTTTTTGCAATACCTGGGTGCCCCTCCATTAGGGTATCATGATAACAGGAAATGACTAGCTCTTGTAGTTCCTTGTGTGGCAGAAATAGCCATCCTTGGTAATAAGGCAGATCATTGGTGACAGAGTAGTCCAGGCCTTTCTTTACCCAGTCCTGCAGGGCTGTAGGATCAAAGAGTTGCTGGATCTTTACCTGAATGTCCTCTAGTGTCTGTAGAGTAGTCATGCCAAGAATCCTTTGT
This sequence comes from Ambystoma mexicanum, assembly GCF_040938575.1. Classification (NCBI taxonomy): domain Eukaryota; kingdom Metazoa; phylum Chordata; class Amphibia; order Caudata; family Ambystomatidae; genus Ambystoma; species Ambystoma mexicanum. Next base: position 1,034,707,393 of record NC_090933.1, on the reverse strand, counting down.
TTGGAAATTATAGGTACTGGTTCTGGATTCACTTCTGCCTCTCCCATCTCTATTCGGGATAAGGCGTCTGCTTTACCATTCTTACAACCTGGTCGATAGGTTATCACGAATTCGAACTCGGCAAAGAACAATGCCCATCGGAGTTGACGTGAGGATTGGGCATTGGCTGTTTTTAAATACTGTAAGTTCCGGTGATCGGTGATCTATGCCTGGCACCGAGAAGATAGTGCCGCCAAGCCTTGAAGGCGGATTTAATGGCTAATAACTCCTTCTCGGTAACCGCATAGTTTAACTCGGGTGCCAAGAACTTTCTGGACGAAAATACTACTGGGTGAAGCTGGCCAGTTTCAGAGTCCTTTTGAGACAGGACAGCTCCCATGGCTAGACTGGATGCATCAGTTTCCACTATGTATGGAAGGTCAGGGCGCGGGTGCTTTAATACAGGTGCAGACGTGAATTTCGCTTTCAACTCTTGGAAGGCATTTTCAGCTTCTTCAGTCCACATAAAGCGTTTATTTTTTCGCAAGAGTGCTGTGATGGGATGTACGACATGTGAAAAATCTGGGATGAATCTGCGGTAGAAATTGGCAAAGCCGAGCATGCTTTGTACTCCTTTAACTGAACTTGGTGATGGCCACTTAAGGATTGCGTCCACCTTTCGTGAGTCCATTTGGACACCCTTTGGGATCAGGGTAAACCCAAGGAATTCAACTTCTGTGGCATGAAAAACGCATTTTTCTAGTTTTGCATATAGTTTGTGCTGGCGCTATTTCTCAAGGACTGCTCGGACGTGCTTCACATGGTCAGATTCTGAAGAGGAGTATACTAGAATATCATCGATATATACAACAACACAAACGTCAATGAGTTCACGAAGGACATCGTTCATGAAGTATTGGAAGGCTGCTGGTGCATTGCACAACCCGAAAGGCATCACTTGGTATTCGAATAACCCATACTTAGTGCGAAAAGCAGTATTCCATTCGTCGCCCTCTTTTACACGTACCAGATGGTATGCCCCCCGGAGATCTAATTTATTGTATAGACAAGCGTCCTTCACTAGGTCTAGTAGTTCAGGGATCAGAGGCAATGGGTATCGGTTCTTAACAGTTTATCTGGTTCAATGCACGGTAGTCTATGCACGTTCTGAGGTCACCTTCCTTTTTGGGCACGAAGAACAAAGCTGAAGATGCAGGGGGCTTGGATGGGCGAATAAAGCCATTGGCAAGGTACTGGTCTAAGTATTGTCGTAGGTGAAGGTTCTCAGGTTCCGTAAGGGCATAAATCCTGATACAAGGGGGTTGTGCACCGGGTATGAGATTGATTTGACAATCGTACGATCTGTGAGGAGGTAAGGTGTTTGCCTGTTCTTTTTGGAAGACATCCTGGAATTCTTGTTATTCTGGAGTTAGTTGCATGACTGCTGTGGTTACTGTGGCCAGGCCTGCATTCTAATTTTTCTTTGGGTAACAGGTTTGTGCACAATCCGGGAAGGTTATTCTCTTCTCTCGCCAATCAATACAAGGGTTATGTGCTTCCAACCAAGGTATCCCCAGTATTATTTGAAACTGTGGGGCTTTGATTAGATCAAACACAGTAGTCTCTTGATGCCCATCCTGACCCAATAGTGTCATCTCTGCGGTGGAATGAGTTACAAGCCCAGAGGCAATTTCAGTTCCGTCGACTGTGGTGATGACATCTGAGGTGGTTTTTCGGCAGAGAGGTAGATTCATCCTGGAAGCCAATTCATAGTCCACATAGTTTCCTATGGCCCCGCTATCAATGTATGCCCTTACTGCGTGCATACGCGATGGCTGCCCTGGATCTACGAGGACCATTGGTATGATGAAATGCGAGGTCTGAGTATCCTTCTTCAAGCTCGGCAAGAGGACCTCTACGCTTGTCGAGCGTGGTCATTTCCCGAGTCTGACTCCATATAGCTTTTATCAGCAGCTCTACCACCTTCTTGGTTTGTTTTACAGCGCAATCCCGTAGAAAATGCCAAGAAGTTCCACAATATAGACATAATTGCATTTGGCGTCTCCTTTCTCTTTCCTTCTGGGATAAGGGTCCATTAACCCCGCCAATTAGCATGGATTCTGAAGCATCTGCTCCTTTGGGGTTAGCGTGGGTTTTGACCAACACCCGATTCTCAAACTTGGCTCGATCAGCCTTTCTGTTCTGAAGTCTGTGATCTAACTGGACCACTAAGTCAATATATTCAGCGCAGTCTTGAGGTGGGTTCACGACTTGAGCCAAGACATCCTTGAGTTCTCCTTGAAGCCCTCGATGAAATAACGTGATTCGTTTTACCTCCGGCCATCCAGTTTCCACTATCAACCTATTAAAGGTCGCGATGTAGGATAGAAGGTCCTGGTTACCCTGTCGTAGGGACAAAGGTTCGTTATCCAGGGCCTGTCCTTGGGAGTGCCGGGCAAATAGTCTTTCCATGATCGTTTGAAAGCCCTGAAAATCCCGAAGAATTGGGTCATCCTGAGTAACTAGTGGAATTGACCAATCAGCTGCACTGCCGCTGAGATATGACAATACAAAGGCTACCTTGGCTTGATCGTTTGGGTAGGCTCCAGGTCTGCATAAAAAGTGCAAGCGGCATTGGTTCATAAACACGGCGAACCTTTTGGGATCTCCGGAAAAGCATTCGGGTGGAGCTAATGGAATATTTCCTGGTAGGTTTATTTGCACAGGGTTACCCGATAACACAGGAGCTGGATTTCCCCCGGAACCAGGTAGGGGTGCTTGTCCAGCCTGGCTTTGCAATAGTTGCCTAGCAAGGTCATCAGTTTGCTCCTTTGACAAAATCAATTCTCTCCTAAGTGCATTGGTTTCTTGACGGGCGGAATGCACTTCAGCCCTCAGTTCCCCTAGTAATTGGGCCAATTGGTCAGTCTCTGAGGTATCCATAACGCCCAGGTGGGAATTTGTGGGTAGGCTTCGTGTTCTGTTACGCTCACCTGGCTCCCACAGAGGCGTCGATCTGAACTGGACAGCTGCGGTCTCCACCAATGTGACGGGTAGGGCCGAGATGACGGACTGGCTGGCCCACCTAGCTTCGTTTGCTTGGCCCGTAGGAATATTCTTCTGATGGTTTGAAAAGATGAGCTCTCCATCCTGCATTGAGCACAGGGGTGCGTTGATAACCAGTTGCTTCACTGGCTCGAAGGAATTGGTGAGTTCCAGAACAATATTGACTCTGAAAAATATGTAGTTCATAAGAGTTCAAATGCCTGACTTTCACTCTTGTCCGATTCCTTGCAGATTGCAGCTTGACCCTAGTGAAGAGTTCCTCGTGGCAACAGGTAATATTCTGGTAAGGATTTGTATTTCCAACACAGTTCGATAAATAATGTCAATATGTAACCTGTTGCTTTCTCCCTTATTCAGGCACTGAGAGAAAGTATGAAGTCTCGGGGAATAATACCTCCGGTGGTAAAATCAGGTAAGTCTAATGTGGTGAGGAGGGTTCCCCTTGATAGTCCCTTTGTTTCACCTTGCTGTCCTTTTGTTTCCCCTTAGGGGCCGGGGTTCGGCGAAGATGCAGTGGAAGCTGCGCAGACCCGTGAAGAGGAATAGTACCCCCGGTGGTAAAATCAGGTAAGTCTATGGGGGGGTTACTAATATTCCTCTGTGTTTTGCCTTTGCTCACCTTGCTGTTCTTGTCTACTCCTTAGGTGCCGGAATGCGGCCGGAACATGCAGGAGGATGCGGTGGAATGTGAAGATGCTGCGAAGGCCGGTGAGTCCAGCGCGGCGCTGCAGCAGGCGAGGCGACGCGCATTAAATAACTTCTTTCTTCCAGCTCGAAGGTGCGATGGATCGGGAATTCAGGTAAGGATCAAAGGTATTGCTCTTGTTCTAACCTTTTCTCCTTCTTTCTCCCTTTTTCTAGGATCTCCAAACTCGAGGAGGGCGTGTCAGAAGACTGGATGCAGACTTGCAGGCACGGTGAGCGTTACGCTGCTGGATGCAGAATAACACGAAGCGTGTGCTGCTCTTCGGGCGTGGTTTAAATAGCCTCCAAAGTAGTCCCAGGTAAGTATTCCTCCCCAGCCCCGCCCGAGTAAAAAAATAGTCCCTAGGTAAATAGTCCCTTCCGAGCCTCATTTGGCTTGGAGCTCTTGCAGCATGGTCTGCATCAGGTAAGCTTGCAGCATGGTCTGCATCAGGTAAGTTCTACTCTATAAGCCTGGCGCCATAGGCGCCAGGACTGACTCTCCATATGAGCCTGATGCCATAGGCGCCAGGGCCGCACCCAAACAGCACCTAGCAGGGGTTTTCAGGCTTGCCCAAAATAACTTGATGCTTGCTTCCGGGGTTGCTGGACCTGGTCTGGGTCCCCGGGGGTAGGCATCATGACAATGCGCGACTGTACTCCTTCCACCTAGTTTGAGCAGTATCTGTCCTCTCATCCACTCGTTTGGTGGAACTGTCAACACCTTGTCCCCACTGTGTCCCTGATCCATCTTGTCGCCTCCCGTTGTTAGAATGGATTTCTAAACTCTTCTCTGGTGAACAGATGTTTAGGAGGTCACCCTTGTTTATTAAAACAGGGAACACTTCTGGAAAAATAGCCAGACCCATTCACGGAAGCTTGGAGAGCAGTCAAGGCTAAGTCGCAGGAGGAGTGGGGGTGATCTGAGGTCTTTGATGAGCACACACAATTAGACACCAAAAATTACCCTTAGACAGTAGTATTCGAAAATGTACAATTTATCAGGCACAAGAACAAACACCAGTGAATAATGAAAAGCACAGTAAAATCACCACTCATACACACACTATGTAAAATATCTACAGTCACTTTGGTAAAGTGCGGAATTCCGCCAAACCCTGTAAGGGAAAACGGCAGGCAAATTTTATAACATTGACAATCTTCAGAGATGGGTTACCCTAACTTTACAAGTCCAGCCTTGCGATGAATGGAGCCTTGTGCTCAATGTTAGATGTGTGCGTAAAAGCGTTTGGTCGTGCGTAAAATCACAAAGTACAATAAAGCAGCTGGCCAAAGTTAGAGACAGGATTCTGAAGTGTGGAAATCAGGTTCCGAGAGTTAGGGGAGGATCTGCTGTGGAGAACAAAGCTATTCCTAACTTTCAGAGGGCTTTAGGAAGCAGAGGTTACCCAAGCTGAGGCAAGGACCACAAGGAATCCTTTTGTGTAAAGATGCAATGGATGAACTAGGGGCCACCGGTAAGTGGTTACAGTAGTCACTGCCCTTAGCTCACTCCAGGTCGAAACTTGGCAGGTCTGGAGAGGGTCGCCTGAAGTACTATTTCCCACCCTTCTTTCAGCTTCAAAGTGCACAGGCGCTGTGGGTGCAGATGAAGGTCCGGTTTACACCAGGAGCTGTATCTCTCGTCTCGGTTGTAGGACAAAGAAAATACTGGGCACTTGAAGAAAGGCAGGAAAAACGCCAGCAGCGATCATCACTGTTGCACAGTGACGCAGTGGCACCTAAGTCTCGCAGTCTGACGCACGCTTCTCTCTCGGGGCTCAAAGCAGCTGGGATGGCAATATTTGGCAAGAAGATGCTTTGTTGTGCCAGCCAGGATTCCACCAAAGCCTGAGGTAAAACTTGATAGGACAACGCTCCTGCGTGTATGCCAAGGATCGAGCTGGACAGTCCACTGAGTGGCCCAAGGACACTTCCGAGAAGACTCTTTTGCAGGGCACCTAGGAGATGTCGAGAGTGATTGATCCCACCACTCCCTTATAGGTCTTCGTAGAGCGAGCGCAGAGCAGGGCTATACCGGGACAACAGTGGGCACAGGGTGTCAACCTCCTTCTGCGCATTTCTGGATAGTCCGCGGCTCTTCTGGATACTTGTCTCCATCTAAAGGTCAATTCGAACCTATTGCTGATCTGCAGGTCTGCATTTAATTTTATTTTTATTTTAATTGTTTTTTTTATAACGTGCTTAATATCCGAGTTTGGTTTCTAATTGCGGATCCAGGATTCAAACCTCTGTTGCTTTGCGTGGTCTTGCTTCCAAGACCAGCACGTTGCCTCTGTGCTATCCTCTGTTCACCATTCAGGACCCTTCCTCTTATCTACAAGTCCAGTGAGTGCTCGCACCCAACTGGCCAATGAGTAGATCTGCCTACTCATGCACCCCAGAAGTAGTTCAATCAGGGACCACTGCGGCTCTCATGTCCTTGTGCACACCAGACATCCTCGCACCAGTAGTCAGGATTGGGACCAGACAGTCCTGGCCCACTTCCTAGGCCTACACACGTGACCAGCAGTAGCCCACAAAAAGCAGTGGCTTACGCGGGCAACTGCATGCCCAAATAAGGTTCACCCTGGTCACAAAGACCAGGGGGAAGACCAATGGACAAAATGGCCAAAGGAGAAGACAAAAGACCTTGTGGAACGGCCATGACGGACACTAACCACAGTGATGAGTCAAACGCAGTAAGATTGGTATGGCTATGTAAAATATTGTAAAAATACATGAAAGACTTCTGATGCCACCAGTCTACTCCTAGGTACATTGTCCAGTTGCCAAAACATCCTTAGTGGACGTCTAGGGCCCGGAAACGCAATGACCCCATTGCACAATACAGTAAACTACTTTGCGCAGTGAAAAACAGTTGCCAAAAGTGGCAACAAGGTAAAAAGACTAAGAGAAACAAAATTTCTCAGTACTGACAGTCTGAAGGATGTGTCAGTTTCTCCATAATGATGAGCGAAAGCCCGCTGGAGTGCAGCTGAAGGCTGTGCTCCACTGGTAAAAGTCAGGATAGAAGGCTGCAAAAAAAGCAAAAAGTTGCCTGGGGTCTTAGCGACCGTCCTCTGCTTCCTCCTGAAGTAAGGCATGGAAATTATTATCATTCAGCCCAATTGCAAGCAAGAGGAACTGGGCCGAGGAAATCCTGTGTACCAAAAACGGAAGAGTCCAGCCATGTGACTAAAGGTTTTCTGTTTATCAAAAGTATTTAAGAGGGATTGAGACATGGACAATACAACATTCTCCAATACTCTCTCTAGACTATCTTGAGCCTGTCGTCCAGTTTTGATACTGCGTGACATCACAACAATAAAGATACACCCAAAAAACCTAACAGGGACCGGGATTGGTTAGTGAGGTAAACTACATCTATAAAAGCGTTTGGTCGTGCGTTAAGTCACAAAGTACAATAAAGCAGCTGGCCAAAGTTAGAGACAGGATTCTGAAGTGTGGAAAACAGGTTCCGAGAGTCAGGGGAGGATCTGCTGCGGAGAACAAAGCTATTTCCAACTTTCAGAGGGTTTTAGGAAGCAGAGGCTACCCATGCTGAGGCAAGGACCACAAGGAATCCTTTGTGTGTAAAGATGCAATGGATGAACTAGGGGCCACCGGTAAGTGGTTAAAGTACTCACTGCCCTTAGCTCACTCCAGGTCCAAACTTGGCAAGTCTGGAGAGGGTCGCCTGGAGTACTATTTGCCACCCTTCTTTCAGCTTCAAAGTCCACAGTCGCTGCGGGTGCAGATGCAGGTCCGGTTTACACCAGGAGCTGTATCTCTCATCTAGGTTGCAGGACAAAGAAAATACTGGGCACTTGAAGAAAGGCAGGAAAATCGCCAGCAGCGATCGTCACTGTCGCTCAGTGACGCTGTGGCACCCAAGTCTCGCAGTCTGACGCACGCTTCTCTCTCGGGGCTCAAAGCAGCTGGGATGACAGTATTTGGCAAGAAGATGCTTTGCAGTGCCAGCCAGGATTCCAACAAAGCCTGAGATAAAACTCGATAGGACAACGCTCCTGCGTGTATGCCAAAGTTTGAGCTGGACAGTCCACTGGGTGGGACAAGGACACTTCCGAGACTCTTTTGCAGGGCAACTAGGAGATGTCAAGAGTGATTGTTTCCACCACTCCAAGTGGTTGAAGAACCCTTATAGGTCTTTGGAGAGTGAGCGCAAAGCAGGGCTATACCGGAACAACAGCGGGCACAGGTTGTCAACCTCCTTCTGCACATTTCTGGATAGTCCTCGGCTCTTCTGAATACTTGTCTCCATCTACAGGTCAATTCGAACCTATTGCTGATCTGCGGGTCTGCATTTAATTTTATTTTAATTTTAATCGTTTTTTTATAACATGCTTAATATCCGAGTTTGGTTTCTAATTGCGGATCTGGGATTCAAACCTCTGTTGCTTTGCGTGGTCTTGCTTCCAAGACCAGCATGTTGCCCCTGTGCTATCCTCCATTCACCATTCAGGACCCTTCCTTTTATCTACAAGTCCAGTGAGTGCCTGCACCCAACTGAACAATGATGAGATCTGCCCCACTCATGCACGCCAAAAGTGGTTCAATCAGGGACCAATGCGGCTCTCATGTCCTCGTGCACACCAGACATCCTCGCACCAGTAGTCAGGATTGGGACCAGACAGTCCGAGCCCACTTCCTGGGCCTATACAGGTGACCTGCAGTAGCCCTCGAAAAGCGGTGACTTTCGCGGGCAACTGCGTGCCCAAATAAGGGTTACCCGGGTCACAAAGACCAGGGGGAAGACAATGGACAAAATGGCCAAAGGAGAAGACAAAAGACCTTGTGGAACGGCCATGACGGACACTAGCCACAGTGATGAGTCAAACGCGGTAAGATTGGTATGGCTATGTAAAATATTGTAAAAATACATGATAAAACTTCTGATGCCACCAGTCTATTCCTAGGTACACTGTCCAGTTGCCAAAACATCCTTAGTGGACGTCTAGGGCCCAGAAACGCAATGACCCCATTGCACAATACAGTAAAGTACTTTGCACAATGAAATACAGTTACCAAAAGTGGCTAAAGACTAAGAGAAACAAAGTTTCTCAGTACTGACAGTCTGAAGGATGTGTCAGTTTCCCCATAATGATGAGCGAAAGCCCGCTGGAGTGCAGCTGAAGGCTGTGCTCCACTGGTAAAAGTCAGGATAGGAGGCTGCAACAAAAGCAAAAAGTTGCCTGGGGTGTTCCTCTGCTTCCTCCTGAAGTAAGGCAGGGAAATTATTATCATTCAGCTCAATTACAAGCAAGAGGATCTGGGCCGAGGAAATCCAGTGCACCAAAAACGGAAGAGTCCAGCCATGTGACTAAAGGTTTTCTGTTTATCAAAGGTATTTAACAGGGATTGAGACATGGACAATACAACATTCTACAATACTCTCTCTCGGCTATCTTGAGCCTGTCATCCAGTTTTGCTACTGCGTGACATTACAAAAATAAAGATACACCCAAAAAAACTAACAGAGACCAGGGTTGGTTAGTGAGGTAAACTACATATATATTGCATAGGGGATTAGTACATTAATTGGATAAAACATATCTGGTGGCTCCTCCTGCGACCACCTCCTAAATATTTCAGGTGAGTGTGCTGCGATTGGGTGATGCAACAAAGTGTAAGCTTAGCATGGAAGATGAATAGGGATTTAGCAAAGAGGGTCTTCTCAGCCTTGGAGCTTTGGAAAGTTACCAGCCCAAGTGCAACTATTCAAGGTGGTGAGAACCACCCTGAAGGTACTGTATGTGCTCAACAAGTTACCATATCTGATCTCCTAGGCCTTGAGACAGAACATTCTGCCTTGAACCTAGTATTACTTTTGTATCATCCTGCCTTCGGTCAGATGGGAACAGCTACCTTAGCCTGGGTCGAATGTATAGGCTTTGTCTTGCAGGTTCAGATCACGTGTGTAGGGACTGCAAACTTGATTTCTCCTGCTTGCATTTATGAGGCATTTCAGCTTATTAAAAAAGGCAGGTGCCCTTTCTCTTCTGTTAACATGGAATGTTCCCTTTCCCTGCGTCCTTGGCAAGTGTACATGCAGTGACTGCACTGGAAACCTGGTCTGCGTGTCTCTGCAGGATCTGTCTGTCAGCTTGTCTCTGTATTCTCGAGTCCTTTCAGCTCCTTCCATTCACTCCAATGTAATAGTGGCTTCCATCTCAATTTACATGGCCGCAATGTTAGTTGCGTTTAAGCATAAGCAAGCAGTTCATATGTATTCTTGTGCAACTTGCGATTCCTGCATAACAAGAGTGTGTCTGTCCTCTATTTAAGTGAGTCATAAGCATGCTCTTCATGTCTGCCAGCAATTATCTAAGTGTCTGCATAACTTCATGCAGGGATGCCTATGTGCTTCATGTCTAACACATCTATGTCATGGTGTCAGTCGTGATGTCATCGGCTTTCTTCGAGGTTACAGTCAGTCGACTTGCTCCATCTATTACAAGCTCAACTCTTCAACAACGTCATCAGGACAGGGTCTAAATGGCTGTATGAGTGAATAGCATTTCTCACATCTGTGATACATCGATGACAGGGAGGAGGCACCCAGGAACAAGGTACACCTTTCGTTTCTCTACCGCCGAGATGTGAGTGGGATAGGTGCAACAAAGGCCACAATTATGTCTCCCTCTTCAGAAACATTTCCCACACCTTGGTTGAACTGGAAAGAAATGCCTGGGGCGGCCTGGGGAAGGGAGACTTCCCCCCGCCTTTGTGTGGAACTATACCGAAAAGCCTGGTGAAGGCCTGGGGAAGGAAGATATTCCCCCATCATTTACAAACGAAGTAGCATCCTGAGGGAGGGAGTCATCCTTCAGGAATCAGGGTGTATCCCATTCTTTTAATTGTAAGGGATGGAAATAGGTTTAGGACATAGGACAGTGGATTTTTTGATTTTTATGGACGCTCCTGACATTATCCTTAGTTTTATTTGAGGAAGGGAAACCCCTCTTAGTTAGAGTGACAGATAGCGTTATTTCTTATTTTTATATATATTTTTTTTGTAAAGTATTTTATTGGTATTTGCTCATATGCATACAATTTGGTCATATCACATAATAAGCTTTAGGCATTGCATAATGTCTTTTTGGTTCATTTAACTGTTAACAAATAACAACAAAACAACAATTAACAGGGACTGTTTTCAGACTATAGTATGTTGTATCCATTCTTCTGTATAGGCGGAGGGTACAGAGGGTTGAGAGTTCCGGTATTGGGAGGTCCTGCGGAGGCCACGTCAGACGGCTTGGATGTGTGGTTCTTCGTTCTTATTGGGTGGAGTGTGTGAGTCAGGGGGGGGTTGTGGTCAACAGAGAAGTGCATGTCCCTTAGCAGTGCTTTCCATGACTCGAGCGTATCATTTATGTCTTCTTCCCCTCCGGTGTATCCTTCTTGCCAGGCTCTCGTTTCTGCTTCTGTCCATCTCGCCATCTCTCTGATCCAGCGTTCGTATCTCGGGCCCCCTGGCGATTTCCATGCCATGGCGATAGTTCTCTTTGCAAGGATGCAGGACATGTCCATTAGTTTAACAATGTGTTTATACTTGCTTACTCGGGGGTGTGTGCCTAGTAGGCACTCTTTTGGGTCGCAACTGTATCTGATTAACCCTGCCTCGGTGCAGGTTTGCTTTATTTTGGCCCAGAAATCCGCTGTCTTGCGGCAGGTCCAGAACATGTGGATCATGTCGGCGTTGTCATTGCCGCACCAGGGGCATTTTGAGGTGGCCTGCTTGCTGAAGCTAGCTACTCTCTGCGGGGTCATGTAGGTCCTGTATAGGACGTTTAATTGTATTTGCCTGAATCTGATATTTCTGGACACCTCTTTGGGGTAAAGTAGTGCCCTCTCCCACTCTTCTTCGGTCAGTGTCACTTCCAAGTCGGTTTCCCATTTTTCTTTCAGCGTTGCGCTTCGGGGGTTGGGCTTGTCCATCAGTCGGCTGTATAGCCGGGCCACCGGTTTCCAGCCATCCAAGAGGTCGTAAATCTCCTGTAGGAGGGGGTGCGGGGTTGGCTCCTCAGGCCTTACGTGCCATTTCTTTTTAGCGATGTGCTTAACTCGCTGGTACCATAAGAACTGGCCTTTCGGTAGTCCTTCCAGTGCTTGTAGTGATTCAAAGTCCCTGAAGCTGCCGTCCTCAAACATGTCCCCCCATGTGTAGATCCCAGCTCTTTCCCAGCTCCTCATTACTGGGAGGTCACTGAGGGTTTTGCATGCATCAGCCAATAAAGGGGTATTGGGTGAGTAGGGGTGGTTCAGGTGTAGTGTTGAGCAGGTTTTGGACCCTATCTGCCTGCCTAGTTTTGCGCTCATGGGGGTATCCTGGGTTTGGATCTTTGGGTTCCATAGTACTTCCTTGGGAAATAGTGAGGACGAGGATTGTTGCAGTAATTTAATTTCGGCTGTTGATTCGTCTGGCAGCCATCTCGTCACATGGCAGAGCTGCGCCGACAAGTAGTACATCTGGAGGTCAGGGAGTTGTATCCCTCCTTCCTTGTATGGTAGTGTGAGAATTGGAAGGGGAAGTTTATGCCTGGTTGGTCCCCATAGGAAGTCCTTGAGTAGTGCCTCTAGTTTCCTGAAGAAGGGCGGTCTAATGTAGTGGCAAATGTTTACAAAGTAATACAGGAATCTTGGGAGGATTATCATTTTAGTGATGGATGCTCTGCTCATCATCGAGAGTGGGAGCTTAGACCAGAATTGCATGGATTTACGCAGCCCTCTCATTACAACCTCCGTGTTGCATTTGTGCGTGAGCTCTGGTGTGTGCTTTATGTTGACCCCCAAGTATCGGAACATTTCAGGCTGCCACTTTATTCCAATTCCGGCAGGTCAGCTTCCTCTAATTCCCTGAGTCTAGCTGTCAGGCTCCAACCTTCAAGCGCAGGAGTGGTACGAACCAACCACCCCCTCCGCGGTCTGGGTGCCTGCAAGTCACAGCTTACACAGACCTCCGAGACCCCGGCGGGGAAAGAGGGTTAGGGAATCGATGGTTGGACAGGAACTGGTTTTCAGGATAACCGGAAAAAGGGTTAGGAGAGGGAAGGTGGACAGGACTGGGGGTGACAGGGTAAATACAAACTAACAATTAAACATGCATACCCAAACCTGCATATACATTACATGCCCACATTACAGACTGTCATCAATGAGGCAATTAGAGCAAAAGGACTTATCTCTGTTTTTGAGTGCTGGCCTCCTGCCTGCGTACTCTCAGGTCCGGTCTCCAGAGCAGATAAATGCTGCAAAGAGAGTTATGAGTTACTACCTTGTGAGTGTTTCCTCACACACACACAACAGATGCATCAGTGGGTAAACGACATTCCTTCATGCACCCCCACTCATATCCAAGTTGCCACGTTCTAACTCGTATGCCCCCTTGAGTGGGTTTCACCCTGAGATGCGGTTAGGCTGCACGTGGCCCCGCAGTTCACGCTGATCCACGTGTTAATATGCACACATAGAGTAAATAATAAACGTGCCGCTAGCCGCACGTGGCGCGGTGCGACTTCAGTACAAGCCACGCCGTGTTCCCAGTTGCGGTTCCCTTAGCTGGTGCACATGGCTAATTATGCATGCAAATAATATGCACTGCTCGTGGGATCGCTGCGCTTCGGTGCGAGTCTTGCGCGGGTCTTAGCTTTGGATTAATGCTGCACTTATCTTTTGCCGAACAAGGGGACTCATGAGTCTGGGCGGTGCCCCCTTGTGTGTGCCCCGCTTCGCGTGAGAGATTCCTGACTGTTCGCCCCTGAACGCGGCTTTGCTGCCCAAGCGCGGTTTTCCCAGCATGTGCTGCAGCTGCTCCCCTGCGCTTGCGGTACTTATCTCAGGCGTGTGAGGGGCCCGGGTGATGGCTGGCTGGGGTGTGGCCCCTCGTGTGTGTCCCCTTCCTCGGAGCTGCAATAAACACGTCCTCTTCGTTCGGGAGTTCAAGCACAAGCCCCGTGCTAACGTGCGCGCATGCGCGGATGTGCTCCACCCAACGTGGGTGGGGTTTTGTAGCTTCCGGCCCAGGGCCTGCTGGGAAGTGGAGTTTGTAGGCCTTTGTTCCTGCAAAGAGGGCACATAAGCCTTCTATAAGGCAATATCCGTTTGTGCTGGGGTTTTTTGTGTTTGCCCATGTGTGGACCACGTCCACAACTCACTCCAGGCTCCCCTCTACACAATCCCAATGCCTGCACCCCGACAGTACTCCCCCCCCGCACAGAAGGCTCTGGGTTTGGGTTTCCCTGGGTAATCTCGATGAAACGCTCTAATCAACCTGGGCGCATGCACATTGCAGGCCGGCTCCCAAGACCGGTCCTCCGGGCCATATCCCACCCAATCAATAAAGTAATACAAACCATTTTTTCGGTGCTGAGAATTCAGGATTGCCCTAACCTCATATTCTGGGTGTCCCTGGACTAATATTGGAGGTGGTTTCTTAGTAGGGACAGTGGAGGGTGCAGGTTTCAACAGGGATACATGAAAGGTGGGGTGGATCTTCATTTGTTTTGGCAAGACCAGCTTTACTGCCACCGGATTAATCCCTGCAGAGATGGTAAAGGGACCCAGATATCGCGGTTGCAACTTACGTGGGCCGGACATTTTAATATTGCGTGTGGATAGCCAAACGCGGTCCCATTGTTTATATGGAGGGCTTTGTCTCCTTTTCAAATCGGCGTAATGTTTGTATGACTGTTTTGCAGCATCTAAATTCTTTTGTATACTAGACCAGACTTGTTGTGCATAAACATGATGCCCCCTGAGTGTGGTATATCCTCCAGTGTTGGGCTGGGAGCTGTGGGCAAAACCCTTGGGTGGAAACCATAAACCCCGAAGAATGGGGTATGTTTCGTGGAACTATGGAGAGCAATGTTGTACGCTATTTCTGCCAACCATACATACTGAACCCACGAAGTTTCAGTGTCTGCAGTGTAGCAGCGTAAGTACTGCTCCAGGCCCTGGTTTAACCTCTCGGTTTGTCCATCGGTTTCTGGGTGGAATCGCGAGGACAAACTTACTTCCATACCGATTAACTGGCAAAAGGCGCGCCAGAAGCGGGAGGTGAACTGTGGACCACGATCAATAATTACTCGTGTTGGAAGTCCATGCAGTCGCACTACGTTTTGTAAGAACAGTTCCGCTAATTCCCCAGCTGTGGGTACCCTTTTACATGGAATAAAGTGACCATTTTTGTGAGCGAATCAACCACTACCAAAATGGAAGTGTATTTTTGGACAGGTGGTAAGTCCACAATTAAGTCCATGGTAACAGTGTGCCACGGGGTAGGGGGAGTTGGCAAGGGTTGTAGTAATCCCGCCGGTTTTTGATGGCTGGACTTCTGTCTTCCACAAACGTCACATTCTGTCACATATTTGCGCACATCCCGTAGCAGTGTAGGCCACCAAAATGCCGAGCCACGTTCCGTTGGGTTTTGGCTACACTTGGATGATCCGCGGTAGTGGCATCATGGCACCATTGCATAACCTCCTTTCTGAGCTCTTCTGTGGGCAGGTATAATGCTTTAGCATAGTAGGGAAGTCCATTCACCAGAGAATGATGTAAACCCTTCCCACACCAATCTTGCAACTCTTGTGTAGTCATGGCTGTTTGTACATCTTTGAATATGTTAGGCCGTCCGACAACCCTGATAATTCGATGAGGAGGCACAATAGGCCGATTTTCAATACATAACTTATCGTCCGAATCAGGGTATCGCGACAAGATATCCGCTTTTTTGTTATCAGCTCCAGGCCGATAAGTAATAAGAAAATCATAATCAGCGAAGAATAATGCCCAACGTAGTTGGCGTGGACTAAGTGTCTTAGCTGTTTTGATGAACTGTAGATTCCGATGATCGGTAATCACAGTCATGATATGATGAGCCCCCATGAGGTAATGTCTCCATTCCTCAAAGGCCGCCTTTACTGCTAGCAATTCCCGATCAGCTATGGTATAATTAGCTTCGGCAGGGAGTAATTTGCAGGAATAGTAAGCAACAGGATGGAGCATTCCCATCTGCACTTCTCGTTGTGAAAGAACTGCACCGATGGCGTAGCTGGAGGCATCTGTCTCGACCACGAAGGGCTGAGCTAGATCGGGATGCTTTAGCACCGGGGCAGACGTGAAAGCTTTTTTCAACCGTTGAAAACCTAGTTCTGCGGCTTCGTTCCAAACATAAGAACGTCCTTTTTTAGTAAGGAAGTAATGGGGGTCACCAATTCCGAGAAATTTCGGATAAACCGTCGGTAGAAGTTAGCGAAGCCTAGGAAGGATTGCACTTCCTTCACCGATTTTGGTGCTGGCCAGTCTAAGATTGCTTGTACTTTACGTTGATCCATTTGTACCCCAGACGGGGTCAAAAAATACCCCAGAAATTCCACCCTAGAACAGTGAAATTCACACTTCTCCAATTTAGCGAACAAACCATGTTCTCGTAAACGTTGGAGTACTGCCTTGACATGTTTGATATGTTCGTGTTTGTCTTGTGAGTAAATTAAGATATCGTCGATGTATACCACCGCAAAGATATCTAGAAATTCACGTAGCACTTCATCCAGGAAATGCTGGAAGGCAGCTGGGGCGTTGCACAGGCCGAACGGCATCACCTGATACTCGTACAGGCCAAACTTAGTCCGGAACGCTGTTTTCCATTCGTCCCCAGCCCGCACTCGTACCAGGTGATATGCCCCTCGAAGATCTAGTTTAGTGTATATGGTCGCCTTCCGCACTTGATCCAGTAAGACTGGAATTAACGGTAATGGATACCGATTTTTGATGGTGATACGATTAATTCCGCGATAATCGATGCATGTTCTTAAGTCTCCGGTCTTCTTCGGTATGAAGAATAATGGCGAGGAGACTGGAGAATTAGAGTGTCTAATAAACCCGCTTTGTAGGTTAGTGTCTATATATTCCTTTAGATGTTTTGTCTCATCTTCCGTGAGCGCATATACCCTACTGCAGGGTAAGACTGCTCCTGGCTCTAGGTCAATTCGGCAATCAAATGGGCGATGAGGTGGCAGGGTTTCCCCCGCTTGTTTACTAAACACATCGGCATATTCCGCGTACTCGGCGGGTAAGGCACTCATGTCTGAGGGTTCCATTGAGGCTATACATGGTTTCTTTTCGGATTGTAAGCACTGTGCGAGGCAGAATTCTGACGAAAAGCTCACCTTGTTTTCTGACCACACTATCTTGGGATTGTGTTTGTAAAACCAAGGAAGGCCCAAAATAATCCCAAATTGTGGTGCTGCAATCAAATCAAATTGGATGTCTTCCAGATGATTTTGCTGACAATGCAAGGTTACTACTTGTGTGCTTTGGATGACGGGTCCAGAACATAATGCGGTAACATCGACCGTCTTGACGGATTCCGGAGTAGATTTACTACACAAAGGTAGCCCCAGCTTGTTAGCATACGCGACATCAACGAAATTGCCGGTGGCTCCTGAATCCAAAAACAATGTAACTGTAACCTCCTGGTCCAGGAAACCTAACACACCAGACAACGTGACATGCGGAGCATAATTGCTGAAACCAACTGCTGGGGCAATCTCCATGACCTGGCTCGACTGTACCACCCCTACTACTGCCGAGCCAAGGCATTTCCCTGCGGCTTAGGTTTATTTGAGCACTATTTTACAAAGTGCCCCGGGGTACCACAGTACAGACATAGTCCTTCCATGCGCCTACGCTCCCTCTCCTGTTTGGTGTGAGGACCGCGAACAGCTCCTATCTGCATTGGCTCGTCTCCTGTCACTCTCTCCACAGATGCTCTGTGGGAGGACGGGAAGTCCCAAAACGGTCCAACCTAGCTATGGGACGCGGGTCCCCACGCTTCTTGTCTCTGCGACGTTCAGCTTGCCTATGATCCAGTCTTAATGCTAGATCAATCATTGACGGACAATCCTGGGGCTGTGGATCTACCTGGGCTATGAGATCTTTTAATTCATCACGTAATCCTAGGTAAAAGAGAGACATTTGCTTTTCTCTTGGCCACTCAGCTTCAGCGACCAACCTATTAAACTGTGTGACATAAGTCACCAGTTCCTTGCTACCTTGACGTAAGGTAAGCAATTCTCTGTCCCTACACGTGGCGGCTGCCTTCCGGTTGAAGATCTTGCCGAATTCCAGCTGGAATTCATCCCAGTCATACAACACTCCATCATCCCTATGCACTAAAGGGTTTGCCCAAGCTGCAGCGTCCCCAGTTAGATAAGAAATTACGAAAGCGGTCCGGGCTTGAATGGTTCGAAAGGCTGCTGGTTTCGTAAGGAAGTGCAGCTGGCATTGGGTCATGTAGGTCTGGTATTTCTGGGGGTCTCCCGCATACCTCTCAGGTGGAGCTAAGGGTACTACAGGTTCAGGAGTAACCTGGACTTGTACGGGCGTAGGGAGCGTAGGCTCCGTAGGGAGGGGGGCTGTTTGTGCAGCTAAACTGCGCACTTGCGTAGCTAACACAGCGTAATCCTGTCTGGTGGCAGCAAGCTCAGCCTGGAGGCTCTGCAAGACCTTAGTAAGCTCCTCCATGACAGGCTGGTTCGCACCACTCGGTCGCCTGTTACACTTGGGCTTGTGCTTCTGTCAGGCTCCAACCTTCAAGCGCAGGAGTGGTACGAACCAACCACCCCTCCGCGGTCTAGGTGCCTGCAAGTCACAGCTTACACAGACCTCCGAGACCCCGGCGGGGAAAGAGGGTTAGGGAATCGATGGTTGGACAGGAACTGGTTTTCAGGATAACCGGAAAAAGGGTTAGGAGAGGGAAGGTGGACAGGACTGGGGGTGACAGGGTAAATACAAACTAACAATTAAACATGCATACCCAAACCTGCATATACATTACATGCCCACATTACAGACTGTCATCAATGAGGCAATTAGAGCAAAAGGACTTATCTCTGTTTTTGAGTGCTGGCCTCCTGCCTGCGCACTCTCAGGTCCGGTCTCCGGAGCAGATAAATGCGGCAAAGAGAGTTATGAGTTACTACCTTGTGAGTGTTTCCTCACACACACAACGGATGCATCAGTGGGTAAACGACATTCCTTCATGCACCCCCACTCATATCCAAGTTGCCACGTTCTAACTCGTATGCCCCCTTGAGTGGGTTTCACCCTGATATGCGGTTAGGCCGCACGTGGCCCAGCAGTTCACGCTGATCCATGTGTTAATATGCACACGTAGAGTAAATAATAAACGTGCCGCTAGCCGCACGTGGCGCGGTGCGACTTCAGTACAAGCCACGCCGTGTTCCCAGTTGCGGTTCCCTTAGCTGGTGCACATGGCTAATTATGCATGCAAATAATATGCACTGCTCGTGGGATCGCTGCGCTTCGGTGCAAGTCTTGCGCGGGTCTTAGCTTTGGATTAATGCTGCGCTTATCTTTTGCCGAACAAGGGGACTCATGAGTCTGGGCGGTGCCCCCTTGCATGTGCCCCGATTCGCGTGAGAGATTCCTGACTGTTCGCCCCTGAACGCAGCTTTGCTGCCCAAGCACGGTTTTCCCAGCATGTGCTGCAGCTGCTCCCCTGCACTTGCGGTACTTATCTCAGGCATGTGAGGGGCCCGGGTGATGGCTGGCTGGGGTGTGGCCCCTCGTGTGTGTCCCCTTCCTCGGAGCTGCAATAAACACGTCCTCTTCGTTCGGGAGTTCAAGCACAAGCCCCGTGCTAACGTGCGCGCGCGCATGCGCGGATGTGCTCCACCCAACGTGGGTGGGGTTTTGTAGTTTCCGGCCCAGGGCCTGCTGGGAAGTAGAGTTTGTAGACCTTTGTTCCTGCAAAGAGGGTACAGAAGCCTTCTATGAGGCAATATCCGTTTGCGCTGGGGTTTTTTGTGTTTGCCCATGTGTGGACCACGTCCACAACTCACTCCAGGCTCCCCTCTACACAATCCCAATGCCTGCACCCTGACACTAGCCAGTGGAAATGCGCAGGATTTCTGCTTGCTGAATCGAATTCCTGAGTAGCGTGCATAGTTGTTGAGAATGTCCAGAGCAACCTGTGCATTTGTTTGTGGGTCCTTCAGGTATAGGAGGACATCATCAGCGCACAGTGATATTATGGAGTATTCGTTGCCCAGCTTTATCCCCGCATCAAAGTACTGCTTTCTGAAGTAGATAGCTATCGGCTCGAGTCCTAGGATATACAAAATTGATGATAGTGGGCATCCTTGCCTGGTACCTCTCTGTATCGGCCAGGGTTGTGATATTGTGCCCCCAGTTTTCACCCTGGCCACAGGTGCGTTGTACAACACCTTAACCCCTCTCACGAAGCCTTCGCCAAAACCGAACTCCCTCAGTACTTCGACAAGCCACTCCCAGAATATGGAGTAGAAGGCTTTGATGGCATCAAGCGAGAGCACTGCTAAATCCTCATCTCTGCCATGATGTACTGGAGCCTCCTCATATTGGCTGTGGTGTTGCGTCCTTTTGGCCAGTATGGTGTTTATGATCTTGCTATCGTAATTCAACATCGCTATTGGCCGATTGTTTGGTTTAAGCATAGGGATTATGATAGTTTCCTTCATGGTGTTGGGTAGGGTCCCCGTCTCGTATGCCTCAAGGAATACCTCATGCAATATCGGGTTTAGGGTTGCTTTGTAAGCCTTATAGAATTCTGGCAGAAGGCCATCTGGCACATGGCGAGTGATCTGATTGCTTCTGTCACATCTTCCGTGGTTATTTCTTCCTCGAGTGTCTCCCTGTGTTCGGTGGTCAGTTTCGGGAGCCCTATTTCTTCTAGGGTGCTTTGATTTCTTCTCTGGATACCTGTTTGTCGTGAACATATAGTTTGGAGTAGAATTCCGCGAATGTGTTATTGATCTCCATGATGTGGAAAATAGGAGTTCACCAAGCATATTTTGATGTGTTTAATTATGCCCCACATTATTAGGTACCTGCCCTCCTTGTCGGCCTCAGCTTCCAGTAGTTGGAATGGTATGTTAGGGTTCACCCATATGTAGACTCCCCGTGCATATTTGGAGTAAGGTGCTCCTCTTCCATGTCCGCCCCAGCGTTCAGGTAGCCAGGACATGGCTTCTTCTGTGAGGTGAGTCTCTTGGAGCAGTGCGATTGAGACTTTTTTCCTGCAGAGGCAGGAATTAATCCAGTTCCTTCGTAGATACGACCCCATCCCTCGCACATTCCATGTCATCACCTGAAGTTGTGTTGCCATTGTGCAGTTGCAATGTTTTTGTTGTTTCGGTCCACGTTGGTGTATCGGGGGTAGCCGTCGCTTCCAGCTCGTGGGTCTCTCCTTAGGTTCCCAAGTCTTTCTTGGTTTTGGATCTTGAGGTTCTCCCACCCTTCGCCTCTCAGGTTTTTGTAGTTTGAAGACAGTGGGGGTCATTACAACCCTGGCGTTAAAGGTTTAACGGCGCCGTAAAAGGTGTCGGCGCCGTTAAACCCTTAACGCCTGATTACGAGGTCCCTTTGCGGGACCCGACCTTAACGTTCTGCTTCGTGCTTCCAGCACTGGTTCTCTTGTTAAACGTTCTTTTCTGGGGCAGCTCTTTTTATCAATTCTAACCGTTCCTGTCTCACAATAGAGAGTTTCTCACTTCATGCAAGTCGTTACTTTGTCCAACTTGTTTACTAGTATAGGTTACGTATGCCTTTAACTCTTGATATTCTGTTTCCTTTATTTCAGACCCTTTTCCTTTGGGCATCTTGCAGGGGTTCTGTTCTTCCTTAGATAAGAATATTTTCTATGGGTTGTTCCCCTCTTTGAGGATCTCTTGATCTCTCTCTCTATTGTATTCACATTTATAAGATTTATCTCTCTTTCATGTGGGTGCATCTCTGGAAAAGTTATTCTCTCCTTCTTAATTCCATCCAGGTTCACATTTAGTAAATGTATTGTATTTTTAATTTCCTTCCCTCCCGGAAATACTTGTGTTCGTTTGCATAAAGTATCACACTTCACCTTTGACAATAACAATTCTTTTATATCCAATTCTCCTACACTAAGTGGTATGGATATCACACTTATTTCATCACAGGTCACATGTTGTAACTCTCCTTTCGTACTGGAACAAGCTATTTGTTCCGTGTAATTTCCTCGTTATTCTTCCCATTTCTCCCCGATCTCTTATCACTTCACTCTTCTTCAGAAATGGTTCTGGGACTCTTACGGGTGTGGCAACAGTTCCTATTCTTCATTGCAAGCCTGCGTTCTCAGCATCTCCTGCCAGAGGTCCTCGCACTTTTTCCTCTTGCTTCATTATTTCAACAGGGAGCCACATCACCTGCAGCTGCGTCCCTGGGATGATCTCCGCGATGTTGCATGGGCCCGCTCTTCCAAGGGCATGCCACCATAAATTCTTCTTCTCTCCAGCGCTTCAGTACACTTACAGTTTAGTGTTCATTTAACTACCCAACAGCAAAGTTTGGATTTTGCGGGTTCCGCTTCCCACGATGGCTCTGCTTCTTCCCAGTCTTACGTCAGCAGGGTACGTCCCCATTGTGTAGATGTCGTGCTCTCCCTCCTGCCATACTCGTTTTCCTTCTTTACATGACGGGTGTTTTCTTCTCAGCCTACTTGTCTCAGTGGATTGGTCAGTTTTCATTAAAGGGATATGTTATTTTTCTCATGAAGAATACTATCTTTCAGCATCTTCTTCAGCGCAGTCTTTGTGTTTGATAAGACTTGATTGTTCCATGCATGCCATTAGGCTTACTGGTGAATAGAGTTCCTCACAGGAACGGAAGTCCTTGTCCCGAAATGGGGAGTCTCTCTGGGTGAGGTCCCACTTGCCTCGATCCCTAGGGAAGGTGTTGCAAAGCAGGCTCACCTTCCTGGCTTCACAGGGGGTGGCTCCCCCTTGGGGAGAAGGGAAGAATTCCCTTGTTTTGTCACACCCTGCAAAAGGGATGATGCCCAAACAGTAGCTAAGTGCTTGTTGCAAGATTTTATACCGAGTTGGGGAATCCCTGTCTATAAAGATAGCGACTTCTACAATGCTTTAATATCTCTCAATTGTAAAGCTTTATCTATTGAACATAAGTTACAAATGCCTTACCGACAACAAGCATCATCACACGTGGAGAGGAGGAATGCAGATTGTAAACTAGCGAAGATCTGCGCAGATATCCAACTTCAGTGTCTGAGCTCTGCCCATTGCATTAATGTATATTTGGGATTCCATAAACTGAACTACTGGTCTGGCCCCTCATGAAATTGTCACTGCACAACCTGTGCGCTTATCTGCGGCAGAAGGAGCAGTCTTGTCTGATGATTCTGTTACAGTACTTCTTTTTTCCCCTTGACCTCTGTGTGATGCTGGAAATGCATCAGAGGGACAGGGCCTCTGAATCCTTGTCCTTTACTGCCTTTTATCGTGTGTTCTGTCATGTTTTCTGCCCAGGAGTCCATGAGGGACTCCTGGCAGTGCAGCTCTCTCCTTTGGTTTGGTGAACAGACCCATGGGATACCCTTATGGCACCCATGGGTAGGGGTACAAACCTGTGCCCCTAGTGTATGTTTTTGGGCACCTGTGGGTGGCCAACAGAGCAGGGTATGGGCTGGTGGCAGCTCCATGCTGAATCTGCCAGGTGCTCTGAGTGTCCTCCATTTTGGGACACCCAGGCCCTGCCATTGGAATCAGTTGATTCCTGATGGAAAACAAGATGGCCCCTGTGGCCTCTTGCTTTCTATTGCCTCTTACCTTGTTTTCCCAAAGTCCTGGGAAGCCCTGACTCTGTCCCTTCCCCCTGACTGGCTGTTGGGTGGAAGGTCCATATATGGTGTTGTTGTGAAGGCCCAGCTAGACTGACTGGAGCCTTCCCATTGACTGTATGTTGTGGGTACCTCCTGTGGGTGGGACCTGGGTGAATGGAGTGGGTGACCAATATACACTCCTTGTTGTGGTTGTCTGGTTTCTGGCATGTGAGACAAAGACTGAGACAGCCCTGCCCGAAACTGGCCTGAATGCAGTGTGTAGTGTTGAATGGCTGGGTACTTGTCCCAATCCACATTCCTTGTTGTGAGTGTCTGAAAGGGAGGAGTGTGGCCTGAATGCACTGTGTGCCTGATTGGCTGACTGACTGCATGAATGCCCTTCTGTGTGATTGGCTGCTGTGTGTGTGCCAGCAGTGTGGATGAGAGACAGAATAGTATATCTGGGGACCTCTCACCACTGAAAATTGTTCAGAAGCGTTCAGAAGCTGAGTCTCCACTCAAGAGTAACTGGAACTGCTGACCCTCGACGCCCAGCTGGAAGAAGAAGACTTGCTGCTGCATTTGCTTCGACCGATCCGAAGGCTGCCGTGTTCGTCGAGGACTGACCCGAGAGAGGACCTGGCTAGGCGCCCTCTTCCCGTGCTCCGAGGGACCATCGAGCACCGCTGAATATTCGCCGAAGCTCCCTGGACGCCAGACCATCGAAAGGCTGCCGACCGGAGAAGGGGACTGCCGAGGAGAACGAAGTAAAGCACCGGACCTCGACGCTGTCGAAGTCCATTGCCGTCGACCAGGGTTCGCAGGTCTGTGTAACCGCTGGAGGCCTGTCGAAGTTGTGTTGCCCAACCGTGGGAACCACTTGACGCCGTGCCGCCGACGACCGGAGCCGTCCGCTCCTTGCCTAAGAACATTTGGATCGAAGGACTCCCTCGCCCGCATCGTCGACCGCTTTTGTCCTGCCGGAGAAAGTCGAGGACGACCAACGCGCCGAGGAGAATCCGCCGGTGGGTTTCCCGCCACCTCACGACCCCAAAGACTCAAGCGACTCGACGCCCTTGTTGGGCCACCGTCATTCACAATCTTTGCGGTCCAGAACTAGTGTCACCGAGGTGCCCCGCACGCCTCTTCCTCGCAGGACGCCGACGTCTCGACGCCGACGAGCACCGCTCGGATCGAAGCCTGCCGCCTCATCAACGCCGTTCTACCCTGTTTGCTGTCGGACGTTCGACGCCCCGTGTCTCCCGCTTGAAAGGGAAGGCATTCAAGAAGGGCCGTCGATTCCCCGACGCTGAACGCCGAGTTCCTCGACGCTTCTCGACGCCTCTCGACGATCCGGGATTCCCGCTTGAAAGGGGGTCGCTCAAGAAGGATCTGTCGACGCCTCTTCGAAGAACTCGACTCCACCAGGTACATTGGGGGGGTAAAAACATTGTAGGAGAGAATAAGACT
Organism: Ambystoma mexicanum; assembly: GCF_040938575.1. Lineage (NCBI taxonomy): Eukaryota > Metazoa > Chordata > Amphibia > Caudata > Ambystomatidae > Ambystoma > Ambystoma mexicanum. The sequence continues at coordinate 1,034,682,516 of NC_090933.1, read as the reverse complement.
ATTGAACAATATATGGACTGGGCTTGTGTTATATCTCTTTAATTTGCAGGTTGCCCAGGTGGGGGGATCTCCACACAGAACTGTGTCCAGTAGTAGGGGCCAGTCTTCTGCCTATTGCTTCAACCATCTGTTATCTCTCCTCTCTCTATTGCTGGTTTCCTTCTTATTGATCTGTGTGACATTTTGACAGTATTGTGAATGCACTTTAATGAGGTCTAATATTAGTGGTACCACTTTAGAATTGTAGATATTTACCATTATTGATTTTCCTGAACACAAAGTGCGTTATTGTGATAAGTGTACATAACCTTTGAATATTAATTATATAAAGACTGTGTTTTCAGTAATAGTGTGTGGACATTCCTTTGTGGGGGCTTGGGGAATACACTGTACTTAGGAACCAGCCTGCATCACCTCCTGAGAAGCTAGGCCTTGATTGCTCGCCCATTGCTACCGTATTAGAGAATCTTGGCTGGGGTCCTCTGTGCCTCCCCTCTACCATATAGAGAGCGGGAGTACAGACCAACCCCTACCGGTCTTTACAAGCTGGTGGCAGCGGTGGGATGCTTATGGTTTTAAGACTCAGTGTATAACCGTGCCACTTACAAAATATCCGCACTTTATTAGATTAAGGTTTGGGTGTGTTCCAAATAACTGCATTACAAGCAATGGAGTCCATTGCGAATGGTAAATTGACTAGGATGAGCTTAGAGGCTCTCCAGAGTGCTTGTGAAGCCAGGGAGTTAGACTTTGTGGATAAGTCTAGGGCTGAGCTGATAGCTGCCCTGGTGGACTACCAGACTGATGGTGAAACTCTCGATGACGGGGGGGATGCAACCAGTGGGGACTCTGCCCCTGGGGTTGTCGCTGAATCTGTTTCTGGGAATGCCGCCATTCCTGCTGCCTCTGTTCCGAACCCCAGCAATTCCATGGAACTTGAGTTATTAAGGATGAAGTTAGCCTTTGAATATCGCAAGTTGGAAATAGAAGCTGAGCTTAAGAAAGAGGAGCTGGCACAGCAAGTGGAACTCAAGAATAGGGATCTTGCGCTCAAAGAAAAGGACACTGAATGTCAGAGAATCCAGTTAGAGAAAGCTCGAGTGGAGACTTCAGCTAAACCAATTGAGAGTGGCAGGTCCCCAGCCACCAAGTTTATGAAAGATTTGGTTGGTGTGTTTTTGGAGGGTTCAGATATCCTCCAATGGATTGAAGCGTTTGAAATGGCTTGTGCAATTCATGATGTGGATAAAAGAGATTGGGCTAAGTGTTTGTTAAGCAGAGTGCCTCAAACTGGATATGACTGTATTCTGAAGCTGAGTGTGGAAGAAAGGGGTCAGTATGAGTGTATGAAGTCTGCTTTAATTGCCAAGTTTGGCAAGGCACCTACCCAATACCTTAAAAGGTTCAGGGATTTTAAGAAACGAGAGAACATGTCTTGGGTTGACTGGGTGAGTGCTGCGCACATGAACATGATGGGGTGGATTGACGGGTACAAGGTGAAAACTTTTGCTGAATTATCCCACCTGTTGTTTTTTGAGCATTTTTCTGAAGCCTGTTCACCAGAGCTGCGTCAGTATGTTGCTGACCAGAACATTTTGGACCCCTTTAAGCTGGCTAGGTTGGCTGACAAGTGGGTCTCCCACCGGGTGTCCCCTAAGCACTCCAGTGGGAAGGACAAGGACAAAGAAAAGGGGACCTCTCAGAAAGCTGAGGAGTCCCAAAAGCAATCACAGTCGGGTAAACCAAAACCTTCCTCTCCTAAGACCCAAAAACCTAATGGGGATAAGTCATCTGTGGGTGGGAATAAGAGTAGTGGTCCACCTGCTGCAAAGTGGTTCCAGTACCGTACCTCGCACTCCTAGCACTTGTTGGGATTGTGGGGCTCTGGACCACAGAAGGGGTGACTCCAAGTGTAAAGGTAAGGCACTTGGAGTACAGGCTGTCAGCCTGAGCTACCCTTACCCCATGTCTGAAGTGGAGGCCACTGTCCTCCCCTCCTCTACAGGAATCACTTTTGGTGCTCTTGTAGAGATTTCCTTAGTGTCCCTTGGGGCCTGGGACCAGTACGCAGAAGTACTGGCGACTATCCCGCAGAACACCCGTAGGTTTTTGAGAAGTGTCCTCTTGAATGGCCAGCCTTCTACTGGCTTGAGAGACACTGGGGCAAGCATGACAGTGGTGGACAGGACCCTGCTCAGGCCAGAGGACTATGTCAGTGCTCCTCTGAGAACCACAGGTTAGCTGGTGGGCCTCCCAAATTATCGCCTGTAGCCTTAGTCACACTCATGATTGGAGACAAGACAGCAAAGCTTCCTGTCCTGGTTCAGGACAATGTCCCTGCTAACATTCTGTTAGGAAATGATCTAGTAGAGTTGGGGTTGATCTCGGATGGTCTTCCCATGACTGCGGCTGCGGTCACTAGGTCACAGGTGACACCGGGTCTGGCTGTGAGTCAGGTACCCGAGCCAAAGGCGAGGCCTAAGGCAAGACGAAGGAAGACCAAGAAGGCCACCTCTGTGGGGGGAACACCTTCTCTTCCTGCTGTTCCGACAGCACCCATTGGGATCCATGCTCCGGACGGGCTGGGTCCAGTGGAAAACCCAAACTCAACTCCTGTGGGAGAAGAGACAGAAGACTCTCCTGTGGGGGAGGTTCTCAACCCGGAGGATCATCCCGACCTTCAATGCTTGTTAGCTGAAGGGGGACCCTCCCGGGCAGACTTCTGTAAAGGACAGAGAGAGTGCCACTCTCTCGAGGGTCTGAGGAAACAGGCCCTGTCCCAGGCACAAGGTGAAGTGCCTAGGACATTCAAGATTTATTGGGAGGGTGAGCTCCTTATTAGTGAGCCCACTAAGCCTGAACCTGGTGCCCTCAAGAGGCTGGTGGTACCCCAGGTTTACAGGCCCTTCCTGCTGCAGTTGGCGCATGAGGTGCCCTTGGCTGGTCATCTTGGTACCAAGAAGACTTAGCAGAGGCTCTCTGCCCACTTCTACTGGCCCCGGATGGGAGTAGAAGTGGAGTCCCACTGCAGGACCTGCCCAACTTGTCAGTTGTCTGGCAAGACTGGAGGCAGAGTCATTGCCCCACTGCATCCATTGCCAGTGGTTGGCACACCGTTCGAGAGGGTGGGCATCGACATTGTCGGTCCCCTGGACCCTCCCACTTCCGGTGGACATCGGTTCATCCTGGTCTTGGTTGATCATGCCACCAGGTACCCTGAGGCTATACCCCTTCGGACTATTACTGCCAAGGTGGTTGCCAGGGCTCTCCTGGGCATTTTTACCCGTGTTGGATTCCCCAAGGAGGTTGTCTCTGACAGAGGATCCAACTTCATGTCCAGTTACATGAAGACCATGTGGAAAGAGTGCGGGGTAACCTACAAGTTCTCCACCTCTTACCACCCCCAGACCAATGGTCTGGTTGAGAGATTTAACAAAACTCTCAAGGGCATGCTAGGTGCTTTGGAAGAGCCCCTAAGGAGGAAATGGGATCTCCTCCTGCCATGCCTGCTGTTTGCTTACAGAGAGGTACCTCAAGAGGGTGTTGGTTTCAGCCCCTTTGAGTTACTCTTTGGACATCCCGTGAGGGGGCCCCTCGCCTTGATCCGAGAAGGCTGGGAAGCCACCCCTCCAGGTCCCGCCAAGCAAGTGGGGGACTATGTGTTAGGCCTCAGGCGGAGGATGACACAAATGATGGGTCAGGCAACAGCAAATCTCAAGGCCAGCCAGGAATTGAATAAGTACTGGCATGACCTTAAAGCTTCACAAGTGGATTGGACTCCGGGACAGGAAATCCTTGTGATGGAGCCTACAAAGCCTAGAGCTTTGGCCGACAAATGGACTGGACCCTTCAGGATAATCTCCAAGATGGGCGAAGTCAATTATCTGGTTGACATGGGTGCCTCTGGGGTAGCCCCTCAGGTATTCCATGTCAACAGGCTCAAGCCTTTCCACAGGCGAGCAGAGGTCTCATGTCTCTTGCTAGCTTCAGGGCAAGAAGAGGATGAGAGTGAGCCCCTTCCTGATTTGTTGCATAGCAACCCTCAGGATGGCTCAGTGGAGGGAGTACGTCTCTCTCCAGATTTGACAACAGAGCAGCAGAGGGCCTGCAGGGCTTTGCTCCAGCAGTATGCCTCTCTGTTTTCACTGACACCGGGCCTTACATCGTGGTGTAAGCACGAAATTGACACTGGTGACAGTGTGCCTGTCAAAAGCAGGTGCTACCGTATGTCAGATACCGTCAAGAACCAAATCCAGGCTGAGGTCGCCAAGATGTTGGATCTGGGTGTTATTGAACCCTCAACCAGTCCCTGGTCCAGTCCAGTGGTCCTTGTCCCTAAAGCAAGTTCCCAGGCGGGTACCAAGGATTGGAGGTTCTGTGTGGACTACCGAGGAGTCAATGCCGTCACCAAAACTGACGCGCACCCATTGCCCAGGGCTGATGAGCTCGTGGACACCACAGGTGCCGCCAAATTTGTGAGCACCTTTGACCTCACCTCAGGCTATTGGCAAATAGCTCTGACGGACCATGCCAAGGAAAAGACGGCATTCTCCACCCCTGAGGGACTCTACCAGTTTAGGGTCATGCCTTTTGGGTTGAAGAATGCCCCTGCCACCTTCCAGAGATTGGTCAACCATGCGCTCAGTGGGCTGGAAGCCTTTTGTGTGGCTTACTTAGACGACATTGCCGTCTACAGTTCCACCTGGGAAGAGCATTTGACACATCTGGATAAGGTGTTGCAGGCCTTGAAAAGGGCTAACCTCACTATCAAGGCCACCAAGTGCCAGATAGCTCAGGGGAAAGTTACCGATCTTGGTCATGAGGTATGAGGGGGTCAAATCCAGCCTCTCTCCAGTAAGGTACAGGACGTACAGAACTGGGAGACTCCCACTACTCAAACCCAGGTGAGAGCCTTTTTGGGCCTCACTGGGTACTATCGCAATTTCATGGCAGACTATGGAACCATAGCTGCACCCCTGACAGCTCTAACTTCGCCCAAACAGCCTAGGAAGGTTAATTGGACCGAAGACTGTCAGAGGGCCTTCGATGGCTTGAAAGAAAGTCTGTGTAGGGCACCTGTGTTGTGTGCGCCTGACTACAGCCGACCCTTTATCGTCCAGACGGATGCCTGCGACACCGGAATTGGAGCTGTCTTGTCCCAGTTAGATGACAAAGGGAGAGAACATCCTATCATATTCATCAGTAGACAACTCAAGAGTAGAGAACTTAGGTGGGCTACTGTTGAAAAGGAATGTTTTAGTATAGTTTGGAGCCTTAGGCGTTTTAGGCCCTACCTTACGGGGTCCACCTTCAAGGTCCAAACAGATCATAAGCCCCTGAAGTGGCTTATGCAGATGAAGGGTGAGAATCCGAAATTGCTCAGGTGGTCGATTAGCCTACAAGGGCTAGACTTCACCATAGAGCACAGACCAGGGAAGAGTCACGATAATGCAGATGGCCTTTCCAGAAGGTATGTTGACCGTCTGGATGAGGGTGTCTATCCCGTGGGAGATTAGGCACCCTCCACCTCAGTCTGGGGGGGGGGCGACTGTGATGCTGGAAATGCATCAGAGGGACAGGGCCTCTGAATCCTTGTCCTTTACTGCCTTTTATCGTGTGTTCTGTCATGTTTTCTGCCCAGGAGTCCATGAGGGACTCCTGGCAGTGCAGCTCTCTCTTTTGGTTTGGTGAACAGACCCATGGAATACCCTTATGGCACCCATGGGTAGGGGTACAACCCTGTGCCCCTAGTGTATGTTTTTGGGCACCTGTGGGTGGCCCACAGAGCAGGGTATGGGCTGGTGGCAGCTCCATGCTGAATCTGCCAGGTGCTCTGAGTGTCCTCCATTTTGGAACACCCAGGCCCTGCCATTGGAATCAGTTGATTCCTGATGGAAAACAAGATGGCCCCTGTGGCCTCTTGCTTTCTATTGCCTCTTACCTTGTTTTCCCAAAGTCCTGGGAAGCCCTGACTCTGTCCCTTCCCCCTGACTGGCTGTTGGGTGGAAGGTCCATATATGGTGTTGTTGTGAAGGCCCAGCTAGACTGACTGGAGCCTTCCCATTGACTGTATGTTGTGGGTACCTCCTGTGGGTGGGACCTGGGTGAATGGAGTGGGTGACCAATATACACTCCTTGTTGTGGTTGTCTGGTTTCTGGCATGTGAGACAAAGACTGAGACAGCCCTGCCCGAAACTGGCCTGAATGCAGTGTGTAGTGTTGAATGGCTGGGTACTTGTCCCAATCCACATTCCTTGTTGTGAGTGTCTGAAAGGGAGGAGTGTGGCCTGAATGCACTGTGTGCCTGATTGGCTGACTGACTGCATGAATGCCCTTCTGTGTGATTGGCTGCTGTGTGTGTGCCAGCAGTGTGGATGAGAGACAGAATAGTATATCTGGGGACCTCTCACCACTGAAAATTGTTCAGAAGCGTTCAGAAGCTGAGTCTCCACTCAAGAGTAACTGGAACTGCTGACCCTCGACGCCCAGCTGGAAGAAGAAGACTTGCTGCTGCATTTGCTTCGACCGATCCGAAGGCTGCCGTGTTCGTCGAGGACTGACCCGAGAGAGGACCTGGCTAGGCGCCCTCTTCCCGTGCTCCGAGGGACCATCGAGCACCGCTGAATCTTCGCCGAAGCTCCCTGGACGCCAGACCATCGAAAGGCTGCCGACCGGAGAAGGGGACTGCCGAGGAGAACGAAGTAAAGCACCCGGACCTCGACGCTGTCGAAGTCCATTGCCGTCGACCAGGGTTCGCAGGTCTGTGTAACCGCTGGAGGCCCGTCGAAGTTGTGTTGCCCAACCGTGGGAACCACTTGATGCCGTGCCGCCGACGACCGGAGCCGTCCGCTCCTTGCCTAAGAACATTTGGATCGAAGGACTCCCTGGCCCGCATCGTCGACCGCTTTTGTCCTGCCGGAGAAAGTCGAGGATGACCAACGCGCCGAGGAGAATCCACCGGTGGGTTTCCCGCCACCTCACGACCCCAAAGATTCGAGCGACTCGACGCCCTTGTTGGGCCACCGTCATTCACAATCTTTGCGGTCCAGAACTAGTGTCACCGAGGTGCCCCGCACGCCTCTTCCTCGCAGGACGCCGACGTCTCGACGCCGACGAGCACCGCTCGGATCGAAGCCTGCCGCCTCATCGACGCCGTTCTACCCTGTTTGCTGTCGGACGTTCGACGCCCCGTGTCTCCCGCTTGAAAAGGAAGGCATTCAAGAAGGGCCGTCGATTCCCCGACGCCGAACGCCGAGTTCCTCGACGCTTCTCGACGCCTCTCGATGATCCGTGATTCCCGCTTGAAAGGGGGTCGCTCAAGAAGGATCTGTCGACGCCTCTTCGAAGAACTCGACTCCACCAGGTACATTGGGGGGGTAAAAACATTGTAGGAGAGAATAAGACTATTGAACAATATATGGACTGGGCTTGTGTTATATCTCTTTAATTTGCAGGTTGCCCAGGTGGGGGGATCTCCACACAGAACTGTGTCCAGTAGTAGGGGCCAGTCTTCTGCCTATTGCTTCAACCATCTGTTATCTCTCCTCTCTCTATTGCTGGTTTCCTTCTTATTGATCTGTGTGACATTTTGACAGTATTGTGAATGCACTTTAATGAGGTCTAATATTAGTGGTACCACTTTAGAATTGTAGATATTTACCATTATTGATTTTCCTGAACACAAAGTGCGTTATTGTGATAAGTGTACATAACCTTTGAAAATTAATTATATAAAGACTGTGTTTTCAGTAATACAGTGTGTGGACATTCCTTTGTGGGGGCTTGGGGAATACACTGTACTTAAGAACCAGCCTGCATCACCTCCTGAGAAGCTAGGCCTTGATTGCTCGCCCATTGCTACCGTATTAGAGAATCTTGGCTGGGGTCCTCTGTGCCTCCCCTCTACCATATAGAGAGCGGGAGTACAGACCACCCCCTACCGGTCTTTACACTCTGCCCTACAGTCTCTTCATTCACAGGTCTCTGCCTCCTTCCAAGAACATCCAATCAAGCCACAGCATGACATAGAGCCTGGTGTTGTAAAGGAGGGAAAGGGGGGTGGGGGGTCCTCTTTTATTTTATAGAGGGGCCTGAATCTGGAGGATATATATGCTGTGGAGAGGGGGGGGTGGGTTCAGGCTACCTCTTCCTCTGAAACACTTACAGGTGTGCCACACATATACATGTAACAGATCCTAGTACATGAGATCTGTGTAATTGTTATGATGGATCACAGACTTTTTAAGGTACATAACATTGTTTATTTACACACAGAGGATAGCTTCCTTTTCTTAACATAAAGACATATAAAACTAAAAGTCAATGTTTACATTATATTGTATCATCATATAATGTGATTGTCTGATAGACATAGGCAAAAGTGAGGATTAGTATATCGTGACTGAGAGTGCAATTTTACTAAACATGCATCTATCGAGTCGACACTCAATTGTGTTTCCAGCTATGAACAAAAACAAGTGCAGATGATGAAATGTCCTATAGCTTTCCTCAGGACTAGTTAGGCAGAGTATTGTAGGATGATCTTCCACATGTTGCTCGTAGTGCCAGTGAGGCTGTGGGAACATAAGAGGTGTGTGTTTTAAAACCGTGTCTACACGGGTGGTAATGACTAAAGAAAAACATGTATTTGTGCCATCACATACCTGTTACAAGGAATTAGGTGTCTCAGGGACTACAGAGATGGAGAAAGTGCCCAATTCACCCAAGTGCTTTTCTCGAGTGTGAGCGTCTGACATTACCTGGTCGCTGCACGGTGGACTCAAGATGAGCTGTGTTGACTGGAGATCTCCGAACGTCCTCTGCACATGCGTAATGGTGTGCAGGGGAACGTGTGGGATCTTAAAGGAGCTTGTTTATGTGCAAATGATCAGTGTTCCAAATACTGCGCATGCGAATCAGTGTGTGCGGTTGATGGGAAAAAAGGGGTTGCCGGCATTTTGTAACATGCAAACACAGGAAGTCGTATACTGATACATGATGTGGTAATATTACATAAATGCATATTTCACATAGTTTGTAAAAAAATGTGTGAAAAGGTGTGGTACGATTTTTGCCGTATAAATAATGATGCCATAGTTATTAGAAGAATTATGAGACACATTAATGACAAGCATATGAAAAACGTGATGAAGCATTCAAACCACGGTATTACAGAAAAAACACCATTTTTAAGAAAACCTCTTATACAGAAAGGCTTTCAGGGAAAACCACCACATTTTTTTGGGAGACAGACATTTGCATAATTCTAGTTAAGCATATTACTATGCATAGTCCCTGATTGATATCTAAAGGGAGCTTCAGAAAGAGGTTGCCGGCATTTTGTAACGGGCAAATGTAAATAGTTTGTGCACTGATGTGGTACTGTTGCATAAATGCATTGTTCACATAGTTTGTGAAAACAGAGTGGAGTGATTTTTACCGTATATATATTTGTTACCGTAGTTATTAAACGATTTGCACATTGCTGGCAAGCATTTGGAAATGTGTTAAAACATGTAACCCATGGTTTAAGCCAACATTTGTTTGTATGGGAAAAATCACATATTGGAAAAACAGACATTTGCATATTTATAGTTGGATACATTCCTATGCATAGTCCCTGTTTGACATCTAAAGGGAAAATCTAGGTTATGCTTACACAGAGCTACTGGCTGTAGGATTTATTAAGTAGAGTATGTCTTGCGTGCCTGTAATGGCAGAAGCTGGCAGGGTCTGTTTCAGAAGAACAGATTCCACTCTATGCAAATATTAAGTCCATTTCTCACTGTGTCCAATCTATGGATCCATTTTTGTTCCAATTTTCTGAGGGCCAGGTCTCTGTCTCCTCCACGTTCTTTTTCACTGATGGTTTGGATGATCGACCACTGGAATTCTCTGTGTTTGGGTTTCAATTTGCTAAAATGTGCTACCATAGGCTTGTCCTCTACAGCATTTTTTAGACACAATCTATGTTCACAGATACGTTGTGACATAGAGCCTGGCCTCATTAAAAGTTTGGTGGTATCTGGGCGGCATATCCACCCATATACCACCAAACTGAATTACTGTTACCACAACTGGGTCCGGCTGAATTACTGCTAGATTGAAAGTGGCAGTGGCGGTGTAAATCACAATTCTTTTCCAGTTCAGAGGACTCTATGGTGCTTTTTTGGTGGAATTACTGCTGCATTAATTCCACTACAGTAATTCTGCCAATTTTTCAAAAGAGAGTTGGAGGATTTACCTCCAGCATTTTGCTGGAGGAAAATCCTCAACTCCGGGGCCATACCTGTAATATGGCGGAGGGGGAAATGTGGCAGTGATTCCGTTACCGCCAAGTTTTTACTGCTCCACCATACTTGTAATGTCGCCCTATAGTCTATGTTCTAGTCCACCCCTGAAAATCTGCGTTAAAACCCAGGTGGATGAGTCCTCTATGAAGTACTACCAAAGTGGGTGCATGCCTCTCATGTAAAAAGACAGAAGGGCCCTGCCCTTGTATCACCACAAGCAGCGCCTTTACAGACTTTGCCCGAATTGTGGAGAGTGAAGGACTCAACAGCTACAACTTTACCTTATAATTTGAGAAGCAGGAAATATTTAGCGATATGGACATTGAAATACAGCAGTTCTTGGCAGAATTGTTATAACGATCGGCAAGTGTCAGATCTTAGTAGCAAACTGGTGAGAAAGAACATCATGCAATTGTCCTCCCCAGGACGTACAAGTAGATGACAGCAATAATGATGAGGTGATTCAGATTTTCCTCACAAGCATTATATTCACCATGTTCTCACAGAAGATTGTATTTGTACAGGACATATGTTGCATCTACTTCACGTCAAAGACTACCCCTTGTTTATCAACATAGGCATGTATTAGTCAAATGGTCAGTGCATGAATGTTATTGGGACTGTGAAAGGTGCCTCTGTGAACGTTGTACACATCTACCAGTTTTAGCAGTCCCTAAGAACAGCTCCTTTGGGGAATTTCTGCCTAGTAGGCGAAGGGGGGCTGAAAGGAGAACTGTGGGCACACAGACTCCCTTAGGAGACACAGCTCAATCTGTAATACACACAGGAAAAATCAATTTCACATCTACAATCAAATACATTAAGTGGGAATGCTCATTTCCAGATCGTTTTAAACCCTGTAGGGGTGAGATTACCCATCATTCCCATATTTGTGAGGTTCTCACCCGACACGATTGTACTGTACCAGGTTGTATAACTTGCCTCTCTGACTCAACAGGCTTTGCATGGGGAAACACTGCGTTTGGAACCAAAACCTCATCCAGAGTTTGTGGAATATGATCCCATTACATATTGGCCACCCTAGCCACATATCTATAGGAGAAGATATATGCAAAATAAATGTACTCAGAGGACAATAGCCACTTAACATTGCAGACATTGGCACTACTATACCTGAGGGACCTGCAGCCTATACGCTTCACCAGTAAACCTGAGTCAAGAACAAGGATCTGTGCCACCACTGGGCCAGTGAACCCTAAAGGGGAGGAGAAGCAATAGGAATAAAATAGAGAATGAGGGCCAGTCAGTTAGCCTTCGCATTGACCCCAGAAGTCTTTCAAATGAGGTTGAGTAGCTCTGATTTTTCTGGAGTGGGTCCCTGCTTCTGTCATTCCTACGCAAGACTACACCTCCTTTGAATGCCTGGTCGGCATGCTTGCTATCTCTCCTGGCATTGCACTGACTGGCCGCCATCTACAGGCCCCCTGTCCAGGTCGCCCTCTTCCTCTCAGAGTGGGCTGACCTCTTCTATTCTCTCCTTGCCTCTACCTCTCAGTTTCTCCTCCTTGGATACCTCAACATCCACCTGGATGCTTCTAATCCCTCCTCTGGGCTATTCCGCAACCTCTGCAACACTCTCTCTCCCTCTCTCTCCATTCTACCCTCTGGTCTGACACACTCTGCCGCACACCTTGGATGTTCTCAACTCCTCTAACATCACCCTCTCGAACCCTCTCACCCCTCCTCTCTCCTGGTCTGACCACTTTCTGCTTTCCACTCACCTGAAACACTCTTTCCCCCAGGCAAAGCCCACCCCAGCACTGCTATCTACCTTCTCTGCCGTTCTGCCCATGAAACATGTGTCAGTGGATGCCTTTGCCTCTACCTTCTCTGCTCCTCCTACTCCTGTGGCTGACTCACACCCTGACACAGCCCTCTCTAACCTGCATCTCTGTATCTCCGACATCCTTGCCCCTGTCATGAGAATCCGTCTGAAGCCTACCCTCAAATGCAACTCTTGGTATGACTCCGACCTCGCCGCCCTGAAACACAAGTGCAGGGTGGCTGAGAGGAAATGGAGGGCCTCAGGTGCATCCTCTGACAAATTGGCCTGCCGCCTGCTCCAAAGGTGATGCAGACTCTCTGTCCTGTCCAAGAAGAGATCCCACATCCAAGCCTGTGTCTCTGCAGCCTCTAGCAAAACAGCCAAAATCTTTAAAATCTGCAACGAGCTGGCCAATCCTTCTGCAGTCTCCACCTCTCCTGTTCCCTCCCATACCCTCTGTATGCCTCTGTCTTCTCACTTCACCACTAAATCTCAGGACATCCTGTCCTCGCTCTCCTCTTCCTCTCCCTTTACCTCTCGCAGTCCCCATCCGGCCACCTTACCCTCTCCTCCTCCTTTCTCCTCTTTCTCTCTGACAACACCTGACAAGGTTTTTATACAAGTCTGATATATGAAAGTGTCGTCCAAACAGGTGCTCCCCTACTCCTCAAGAACCATCAAGGACCACATCAACACACTTGCTCCAGCCTTGTCTGATTTCTGCAATCACTCTTTCAACACTGGATCTTTCCCCTCTCTCCTCAAGAACTCCCTTGTGCACCTCCTCCTCAAGAAATCTTTTGCCGATCCTTACTGTCTGGAAAACTACCGCCCGATTTCTATCACTCCTTTCCTGGGCATACTCCTGGAAAAGATGGCCATCTTCCAGCTTACTTTCCACACTGAATCTGTTGGTTGTCTCCACGACCATCAGTCTGGCTTCAGAGCAGCCAGAGGCACGGAAACTGCTGGCATGAACACTGTGAAGATCTGCTCGCTAATCTGGACTCCAGCCTTCCTTCTGTCCTCATCCTCCCTGACCTTTCCTCTGCTTTTGACACAGTCAACCACTCCATCCTGATTAAGCGACTCCGTGAGAACCTGGCCATAACAGATCAGACTCTGGAGTAGCTGACCTCCTTCCTCCTGGACCGACCCTCCCAGGTACAACTTGGGTCCTTTCTCTCTGCCACCTCTCTCTCCACTTGTGGTATTCCCCACGGCTTCAATGTCTCCTTGGCCCTGTTGGCCCACCTGATCTCTACCTTCTCCTCTAACTTTCAGTGTTATGCAGATGACATTCAGCGATCCATCAGGCTCCCCTCAGCCTCCTCTCTCGCTCATTCCGGACTGTCTATCCGTAATCCAGGATTGGTGCACCTCCAACGACCTGTGCCAGTAAGACAGAGATTCTTCTTATTGGGACCTCTGCTCCCGCTTTCCCTCTTTCACTCTGGCCGCCCTCCTCTTCCTTCGCCTTCCTGTGAGGCAGAAAACCTTGGTGTCATCTTCAACTCCACCCTCTCCTTCTCTCCGCACATCACGGACCTTGTCAGGTAGGCCCACTACCAGTTGCACCTCCTCAGAGGTATTCTTCCTTTTCTCACTTTCCCCCAGAAGCTCACTGTCTCTCGAGCCCTGGTTCTCTCTAGGCTGGACTACTGCAACAGCCTCTTTCTCAATCCTCCTTCCTTTACTCTATGCCCTCTGCAACTAATCCAGAACAGGACTGCAAGAATTATCATTGGCCACAAGCCCAGGGACTGTATCTCTCCAGCCCTGAAATCTCTCCACTGGTTCCTGGTGGCTGCAAGGATCAAGTCCAAGACCCTCTGCATAGTCCACAAGGCTTTCTGGAGCCACCCCTGCACTGCATCCAACTCTCCCCTCCTAAATACCTTCCTTCTTGAGACCAGCTTCCTCCAACTCTCTGAGGGTCAGAAGGTTCTCCAGGCATAGAAGGGGGCTGGGGAGGTAGATCTCTCTCCTCTACAGGTGCCTCCCTCTGGAATGGCCTCCGCGCCCTTCTCAAACTTGAGCCGGAGCACCTGAATTTCCAGAAGCAACTCAAGGCTTTCCTTTTCTCCTCTGCTTACTCTCTTTCCCTCCTCTGCTGACCAACTGTACACAGCGCCAACTGGTTACTTGGCTACCCTCAGAGTCTCGCTGGGTACCAGGCTCCCCCATCATCAGTCTCCCCTTCACTGCCTCCAGGCCTACCATGCACTTAGGGGCTGCAACTGTAACCTCTACAGTCCCTGGCCCCCTTGCACTTACCCAGAGCCGTGCTTCCCTGATTGCACTTACTCCTTCCCTCTCCCTGACACTTCCCCTTCTCTCTTCCCCCTGCACTTGGCATTGTCGCACTTGCACAATCTGAATGACACAAGGCCTAGTAAGCTTGTTTGTCTTGTCCTCCCTCTGTCGTTCCTCCCTTGTCTGGTTGCGCCTAAGAACACTTGTGTACAGGCAGGTTATAAATCACTTATCATATCATTTGCAGGGATAATTATAAACGTCCTTGTTCATCGTGCCCATTTCATTTTAAGCTATCATACTTCACTAGAGGGTAATGCATGAAATTGGCATACATAACTGCTTTAAATATAAGTGATTGATGGGTATGCAGCCACCTGCTACACCATTCCGAAGACGCTTATCCTCTTGTCGCTGTCACTGACCTAGCACTATGGAACTACTCAATTTTAGTGCTGGGACCCACAAATTTGGCTACCTCCAAGTGCCATAATAGATTGTCCAGAACGCTTAGCGTACAACCTGCATACTGGTGTCCCTCTTTGTGTGGTGATAAAAGAAGATGGGAGAGTGCCGGGTAATACAATGGGGTGTATCGTTAAAGTATAACTGCTTGCAAATGGCACTGCCTTACTGACAAGAGACAATTGGGGAACAGCCAGTCTTGAAGACAAATGGACCAATGCCACAGATCCTGTCTTACGTTTACTGAAAAGGCAACGCTAGTTTAAGAATGTGCACACCTTTGTCAATAAACTGTATTCTTACAATGAAACTAACAGTACTGTGGCTATGTTATGCTAGGTTATGTTATTGGGCATTTGTATAGCGCCTTTTACCATTGGTATGATTCCAAAGCGATGTGGGTTGAATGCCCTCGGGGACCGTAGTTCAGGTCAGTGTAGAGAGTAATGTGGTAAACGTGCTTGGTTGCACTCGGTATGTGTGCAGTCAGTGTGGATTAAGTGGTGTGTAGCTGCAATCTATTGCTAGCTGTGGTGCAGTGGTTGTGTGAGATCAGTAGAATGTATGCAGCAAGGCTAAATGGACTTAGGTAGCTGCATAATGTCAGCGATACAGGTTGTGAATGGGATTATGTGTGCAGTTAGCCTGATTTTCGTGGGGTATAGCTGCGTTCTAAAGACTGTTGAGGTGATGATGGAGGAGTATAATTATGTGTGCAACTAGTCTGATTTATTCGAGGGGTGTAGCTGCATTCTGTTGTTTGTTAGTGTAGATGAGAGAGTAAGCATATTTGTGTGTTTTAGTGTTTGTGTGCTTTCCAGTGGGTAGCCTGTTCCATGATGACTTTCCAGTGCCTTTCGATGGGATGATATCTCCCTTTGTGTTTGGACTGTTAGGCTAAGGTCCTCCCTGTATCTCGTTGGTTCAAATCGCTTTGGCGAAGTCCGACGGGCGGTGACAGGATTATCTGTCCCAAATCATGTTGTTACAGTATAGGTGCTAGGGATGCCCTTGGATGTCAGTTCTGCTAAATAGGTTCCCCAATAGGTAGCACTGCTAAATACATTCCCAGATAGGTGGGATTAGCAAAGAGTAAGTACTAGATGGTCCGCAGTATGCAGTTCTGCTCCAGGATTTCTCTAGATTTTCAGATGAGTGGGGTTAGCCAGAATGGGCATTTCCTGGGCTGATAGCGTGGTGCATATTTGCAGGGCAATGATCAAGCGCATAAGGTGCTACTATTGTTTGGGTCAGTAGTTCTGCTAGATGGATTCCCCGATTTGTAGTTCTGCTAAATACATTCCCAGGAAGGTCAAATTAGCGAAATAAGTGCTCGGCGTCCCCGGTATCTAGTTTTGCTCATGGAATTCCCAATGAGTCGGGTTGGCAAGCATGGCATTTCTTTGTCTGATAGCGTGGTGCATATTTGCATTGCATTGATCAAGCTCATAAGTGCCATTTAGGCTTGAGTTGGTAGTTCTGCTAGATGGATTCCCTGATTGGTAGTTTTGTTAAATACATTCCCAGATAGGTGGGATTAGCAAAGTAAGTTCTAGACATCCCCCAGTATCTAGTTCTACTCATGGCTTTCCAGATGAGTAGGGTTAGCAAGCATGGCATTTCTTGGACTGATAGCGTGGTGCACATTTGTGTGGCAATGGTCATGCTCATAAGTGCTATTAGTGCTTGGGTTATGAGTCTAGCACAGTGCATCCAGATTATTGGAGATAGATATCTTTAGGCCTCAAAGCATACAGTATTCCTGGTGAAATCAATTGAGCGGGTTTAACACGCCATTCCTCGGTCGTTGTGGTAAGTCGACTGGTCATTGTGTTCTCATATGTGTTTTTAGGGGAAAAGCCATGTAGTCTTTACTGTGCCTAATGCGGGGAGGCAGTGAGTTAAACAAAGTTGGTGCCATCGTTGAGTAGGCAGACCAGACCCTCTGATCCTGGACGAATTGGAACCGGGGACCACTAGGAGGAGGGCAGTGCTTGACCTTAGGGTGCGAGTTGGGTGGTAAGGCGTAATCTTTTCTTGTAGGTATTTGGGGCTGGGTTTGTGCATCGCTCGGTGAGTAATACAAAGGATTTTGAAGGTGGCCCTGCGTCCAATTGGGAGCCAGTGTATGGTGCAAAGAGCAGGTCAGATGTCCTTTCGTACCAATGTGAGAAGGTGTCTGGAAGCCTAGTTTTGTAATTTTTGGAGTTTGTTTAGCTGGTAGGTCGGTGCACCCAGGTAGAGGGAGTTCACATAGTGAAGCCTGGACGTGACAATGGACACAATTGCAGCCAGTCTGTTGGGGTAAGTGAGGTAATGCATTTCAGAATGCTGCAGTGGAATTGGCAGGATTTGGAAGCATTGTTTATGTGGTGAGACGGAGTTAGGTCTAAGTCCATTGTGCAGCAGAGGTTTTTAACAGTGGTGGTGGTCGGGGCGGGGTGGCAGCCGATTGAGGTCGGTTGGGGGAATAGAGCAGTTATTCTGCATACCACGATCTCCGTTTTCCCTGGGTTCAAGAGGAGATTGTTAGTCGTCATCCAGCAGTCAATGTCATTGAGACATGTTGCTAGATAAGGACGAGGGTGGGCAGTCGATTTAGGGATTTTCAAGATGATTTGTGTGTCACCTGCATAGTTATAGCAGGTGAGGATGTGTGAACGGATGATCCTGGGTGGGGGGTCATGTAGAGGTTGAAGCGAAGTGGTGAGCGGCAGGCACCTTGGGGTTCTCCAGTGTTAACTGGGCATGCGGTGGAGAGGAAGGGAGGGAGATGGGTTATTTGCTGACTATTAATAAAGAATTAGGTGATCCAGTTGAGCACTGAATCTCGTATTCGATGGGAGCGCAGTCTGTCAGAGATCAGCGGGGTTTCTGTTCTGTGGCACGGACGGAAACCTGATTGTGTAATCAAACAATCTCGTAGACCCTGCACAAAGTCATTGAGCTGTGAGTATACAGTGCAGTTGATGGGTTTTGCCAGGAATCAGGTATTGGAAATGGGACTATAGTTGATTGGAAGGAGAAGTTCGAGTGATGCTTTTTTAAGCACAGGTTTGCCAGAGGTGAGGCAGCTATTAAGAATGGACTACTCCTGCGCAAGTGGGGGTAAAGATTTCTTTGAGGAGAGAGGCAGGACAAGGGTCGAGAGGGGAGCCAGAAGATCGGCTGTCGGATAGTGGTTTAAGAAACTCCTTGCTCGAAATAGGGTTAAAAGAGCAGAACAAAGTGTTTTCGGGGAGGAGAAGGAGGGTTGGTTCTTGAAGGGCAGGTGGACAGGTTGGAAAGTTTGGCTTTGATGGTGGCCGTCCTGTCGGTACGTCATCATTTAATCGACAGTTGTTTTTTCGACAGGTATTTTTACGAAAACACTTTGCCGAAAAACCTCATAGACATTTTTTGGTGGGGTGGAAAAGGGCAGATAAAGGATTTGGGTGGTCAGGAACAGTATAAAATAGGTGAGGTGAGGGGGTTTGGTAGGAGAAACCCCAAATATAAAAAAAATGTTTTCGCAAAAGCACCTGTCGAAAAAACCAACCGTCGATGATATGACATAGAACCGTCCTGTCTAGGGCAGTTTTATGGAAATGTTCAGAGAGTGAGTTGAAGAGTGTTTGAGAGGAGGCAGATGGGGTTGCGGTTCAGGAGGGGTTTAGGAATTCTGAGATAATCCTGTGTGGTTCTTTGCTGCTGCTACAGCAGCTCAAAATCCTTATTATTATAATAGGCTTTTTTGGCCTTTCGGATCTCAGATTTGTAATTTCGGTGATGGTGGGCGAGTACTGATTTGCTTTACGGGGTTCTGGAAGCTCACCATTTGCACTCGAGGGAGTGGTTATGGGCTTTGAGAGTCCATTTGGAGGTAGGTCCTACGCGGGAAGGAGCAGGCTTCAAGGGGGTTACGGGACGGATTGAGTCATTTAGCCAGTTCTCAAGAGCTCTATGGGTATGAGTCTATCTGTGGTCAGGAGCGAGGAGAGGGTGTGTAGCAACGCCTCGGCCAGGTCCAGTAGTACCTTGACCTTGTTCCAGCACTTGAACTGAAATTTAGGGGGGTGGTGGTGTGAAGGGAGAGAAAGGTATGGCCGACTGGTCAGTCCAGATGTGGGATTTGGGGTGGACGTGGAGATGAGGTCGGGGAGCTGAAAATGTCATCAAGGGTGTGGCCAGCCGTGTACATGGGTCCTGTGATATACTGGGTGAGGTTGAGTGCTTCTAGGCTGTCGACCAGGAGCAGGGTCATGGAGTTGTTGGGCATGTCAAACCAGATATTGAAGTCGCCCAGTATGTGAGTGCAGGGTGGGTAACTAATGTATGCCGCTAGTGAGTCGCATAGGCTGTTGGCGAAATGTCTGTCGCATCCGGGGGGCCTGATCCCCTCACCAGGTTAGTGTGGCAATATCATTGCAGCATAAACAATACTGAGTCATACGGCAATCTATGCACCCTAAATACCACTAGCTTTCCACTATCACTATGGTGTGATTTCCTCTGCAGGACAAGTGGGTATAAGGCACTACCTTCCCCATAGATGAGACAATGCACCCTTATATATGTATTTCCCAGGTTGCTGGTGTTTGAGGACCCCCCCCCCCAGGAAAATGTGAAATACTCGCTCACTGCATAAGAGGAGCGAAGAGATTGCACTTGCAATCGTGGATACTTACCGCCCAGTAACATCTGGGGAGATTGTAGGAGGGGGAGTAGGGCAAGTATTTGCAGGGTTCTGAGTTTGCACATATTCCACCACACAAATTGGTACTGCTCTCTTAAGACTCCAGGCAGTGCTTGAGCTATTGGTCAATGCTACATGTTGGATGCTCTGGTGCAGGAACAGGGGAATATTAGGACTTTGGTCCTACAAAATAGATTAGCCCTTGACATGACTCTAGCAGCACAGGGAGTCTGTGCTCTCATCAAAGAGCGGTGCTGCATTTGTGTATCTAGTAACAAACTGCAGGTACATGCTCATGCGGTACACATCAGAGAAATTGCCCACATCCCCACAGACTACTTTATGGATTGGTGGCCAGTATTCACAAGTATGTTTGGCGGCTGGGGGTTAAAAATAGTGATGTTTCTCCTACCAGGCATACTCATATTAGTAATATAAAAAAAGGTCTGGGAGCCCCTCTACCGAGAACAAACACGGCCAAATAACCTGTTTTCTGGGAACGTGCCTACTTGGGAAGGTCTAAAACCACATTTTACCTCACTGTACCTTTCACAGAGGAGAAATACCCATTTGCATATCAGTCTGGTCCCACCCACTTGGGCAGTCCAGCACCAAAATGCTAGGCAATTCGACTCTGAAAAAGAGTACCAACAGCAACCGCAGACACGTTTCGCCCAAGTTGGGCCTCATCAGCGATGTGAAGCTGTGCCTCTCTGAGCACAGTGAGGATTACCCTGGGTAATTTAGGGTGAAACCCCAAGTTCCTAAACACTTTAAAAAAGGTCTGGAAGCCCCTCTACCGAGAATGAACATGGCCAAATAACCTATTCTCTGCGAAGGTGCCCACTCGGGAGGGTTAATAACCATGTTTAGCTCACTGTACCTTTCACAGAGGAAAAATATCCATTTGCATAGTAGTCTGGTTGCACCCGTGGGCAGTCAAACTAGCCAGCTTAACCTCTTAGCTTCTACTGAGAAAAGTTGCTTGTGCGGTATAAGGATTCCCCTGGGGCTTCCCGTGCTTCCTGTTCTCCCGTTACCTTCGTTCTTGAAGGAGAGCGTCTTCGGGAGCCCTCTTCCTTCTTTAAAGGGACATGTTCCAGTCTTGGTACTTCACAGTTTCAGGTAATTTTAAAACATCCCATGTAGGCCATAGTATGTGTAGCTTTAAGGTGTTCCCGAATGGGAACGGGAGTCCTTATCCCCTAAGGGGGAGTCTCTCCCGGTGAGATCCCACTTGCCTCTATCCCTAGAGAGGGCATTGCAGAGTGGGCTCACCTCCCTAATCTCACTGGTGGCTCCCCCTTGGGGAAAAGGGACAAATTCCCTCCATTCGTCACACTTCCTGTCTCCAAATCCCATTGGTATCCTTTTCTGCTCCCTTCTTGTCCCATCCGGCCTTTTCTTCATTTGTGGTGAATGCTTGCAACTTGCTGAAACTGTCTGGCACATACACTTCAGTTTCATTCACATATATTCGAGCCATGGTTTCAGGCGTGCGCAGAATATTACATATTGGTGTGATAATCCTCAGGGCCACTCCCCGTGCTGCATCGACAGCTGCTTGATTACCTCTGGAAACCATGTCCTCCGCCTTATGTCGAGAGCATTTGACAATTGCAATGTTTTTGAGTAGCTAGATAGCATCAAGTAGGGCCGCAATCTATGGGCCATTGAGGATGGGTGTTTTCAGGTTTCACTTTTACTTGCTTTTTGGTGGCGGTGCTTCTTTTGTGTAAGTATAAAATGACAGAACTAACATTGCCAAAAAATCTTTCAAATGTTTACGCCAGTTCCTCAATCAGTATGTGAAAGGCAAAGACAAAATCAAAATGAAACTACTACAAAATATGGATACCTGTCCAGTGCGCAAACACCCAGGACTACAAGGACATTCATTAGCCTGCATTTCAGGATCTATTTGCAAAAGCACCTTGCATCATATCAAAATGATATCGGTGGAGTCGGTGCAGAGTCTCGTGAGTCTCTGACCCACTGCTTACCTGGAGTTTCCTGCTGGAGAAGTGCTGTCCTTCTTCTATTGTTACTACTAACCAGAGGGGTGTGGACTTAAAAACCTCCTCTTACCGCGGAGCAAAGGGCTGTGTTTCTGTTTCGCCGTATTCCTACCAGCGAGTGATCACCGTATGCAGCTGTCCCTTTAAAGGATCACCGTGCTGCTGCTGCCTCGGTGAACGAACACGCCGACGTGTTTGTATAAACTTGACCGCGCCGCGCCCTTGCGGCGCTAAGCCCTGTGGAGCAAAAGGCTGTGTTTCTGTTTCGCCGTATTCCTACCAGCGAGTGATCACCGTATGCAGCTGTCCCTTTAAAGGATCACCTTGCTGCTGCTGCCGCCTCGGTGAACGAACACGCCGACGTGTTTGTATAAACTTGACCGCGCCGCGCCCTTGCGGCGCTAAGCCCTGTGGAGCAAAGGGCTGTGTTTCTGTTTTGCCGTATTCCTACCAGCGAGTGATCACCGTATGCAGCTGTCCCTTTAAAGGATCACCTTGCTGCTGCTGCCTCGGTGAACGAACACGCCGACGTGTTTGTATAAACTTGACCGCGCCGCACCCTTGTGGCGCTAAGCCCTGTGGAGCAAAGGGCTGCGTTTCTGTTTTGCCGTATTCCTACCAGCGAGTGATAACCGTATGCAGCTGTCCCTTTAAAGGATCACCTTGCTGCCTCGGTGAACGAACACGCCGACGTGTTTGTATAAACTTGACCGCGCCGTGCCCTTGCGGCGCCAAGCCCTGTGGAGCAAAGGGCTGTGTTTCTGTTTCGCTGTTTAGCTGGTGAGCGGAGGAGCGGCGCCCTTGATGACTGCAAACACAGGACCAAAAACTAGGAAGAAAACGCTCCAGCATCGGCGGATGCTAAATCCGTGGACAGCAATGAAAGCGGCAAGTGGCTCTCAAACAGTAAAGGTAAGCGAGCGGGGAGACGGGCTTCCTGACCCTGTAGAAGCAAACATGTGCCTAGAAATTCCTACAGTCTCTCATATATCCACGCCCAATGAACCTGCTGTCACTGATTCAATAATGTCTGTCAACACGTCCCACGTACCAGTCGAGGTAAATGACATCTCCCAACCAGATGTTGAAATTATTGCGAACACTGCAAATAAGGCTTCCGTAACTTACCTCTGCAAGCAGTCACATGTGCCCTACGAAGAGCCGTCACGGCCTTCCATTCCAACTTCCTCTTTCTCTTCTGTCCGCTCACCTGAATGCCCGCCGGTGTCAGTTTCTCTACTTGACGAATCTAACAAGCAGAATGATCCCACTAGCAGCAAAGGGAATTCTATAGCAGCTGCATTACTCATCCATCCTGCCACTCCATTGCTGCGAGACAACAAATCACCCACTCCGTTGATCAATAGTCCTGAAGTCTTTTATTCGCCTTTTGACGTGACTGACGTCGAAATGATTGAAACCGACCCCCAAATTGTAAATACTCCGGCTGAACCTTACACACCCCATATTGCCATCCCAATTGCTGCTTCAAAGCGACTCGCAACATCTAGCAAGAGTGATAAACCATTCGTGTCCATTAACACGTCTATAAAGTCGGCTTTTCCAACCCCTCGATTATCAAACGATGATTCCGTAAATTCAAAAATCACAACATGCACTCGCAATTTACGTGATCCACCTGGCATGCATTCCTCTATAGACTGTTCCACTCTAAATCGAACGTCTATAGCATCAAGGAAACAGCCTCAGGACATTATTAGATTAGTACCCGAAGTAAACAGCGACAAGGAACCCTTAACACCTGCCAATCATCAAGCATGCAATACCTTTAAAGGTCTAGACAACAATCACTTCAAGGATATTCAAACTGCGCCACCTCACAATTCCAACAAATCTCACACTGCCGGAACACAGTGCGAGAACATTAGAAAAAAAAAAGTACAAATCTAAATATGGAAGGCCGTGAGGCACGTCTGCTGGCACAACTAGATGCGGACTATGCCGCCGCAAAACAAAGGCTGCTGACTTACTACGACCAACGTCATCAAACCTGTTCTCGGACAACGCCACAGTTAAATTCAACAGAATCAGCTGTCTTGGTCACTCAGGGAAATCTCTCACGGCAAGACTACTCATCATCAAACATCGATGGGGCTGACCTGAGTAGCAATTTACCTGATATTGCGGACGAAGAGCCTGCTACAAAAACCAACGTGTCTACAAACAAAAGTGTTGCTAAAGGTCCCCGATTATCAAACCTGGCATCTACAAGTACTCCTCGAGTCTGTTCCTCCTTGTCGAAGAAACATTTGGCAGATCATCTGAAAAAAGTCCAATCAAGCGCCCAAGCTGCGTCACATGAGGCGACTTCCTCGAGTTCACACTCCTGTGTCGATGGCTCCTCATCGTCATCTCAGAAATCCAGTCTCTCGGCTGCAGCAGCCACGCAGTTGTACAACAATGTGCTTGCTGCAACATCGATGGCAATGATTCCCTTTACAAAACTCTATGAATCACTTCACGACGCCTTAAAAGATCAAACAGCCCTAATCGCAGTCTTATCCGACAAAATGGTGAAAACCGAAAACTTTAACAACTTTCTGAAAAATCAGATCTTGAGAGAAGCCGATCTTACGACTCGGTGGCAGGAACGTTTGACAGACTTAGCTGCACGCCATCATTGCCAAAACGACACCTTATCGGAAGGTCTCTTGGAAGCCCTAAAGTGGATGCGGCACAATGTGGACGCCGTCCTTTCACACTCAGTATTGCAACACCCACCATCCACCAAAGTCCCAGAACTTCTAGCAACAGAGTCTCCCACAGAAAGTGAGACAAATGTTCTTCCAAACTTGGCTCCGGGGCAAATCTCTAACTCGGGAAAGAATCTTTTGGTATCCTCAACTGCGTCTCAAAATGGGCAACTTAATCATTCAACACTGACGCCTATTTCGATAGGTAGTCAGTCGCATCTTGATGACTCTCAACAAAATCTGAAATCAAGAAAGGACAATACTGAAAAGGAAACTAATTCTTTAAGTAAGACTTCAAAAGGAGCGGTCTCTGACACGGCCCAATCTGCAGCAATTCTTCCCAAAGACAGGAACCCGGCCTCTGCGCCTTCAATCTCGCAGGGGATGCCAATCTCATTTGGCATTTTTGCGGGAGCCGCAAAATCAATAACCCTTTCTCTTCCTGATTCTACAGCTAATTCTCTCAAAAAAGTGAAGAGTCTACGGGCCGCCAGTAAGATAAATTCTAAACGCTCACATGGTGCCATCGACAAATCGAAAGACAACAACATCAACAAACAAAAAAAATTCATTAGAAATTTACCTTCGCCGACAAAATTGAGTTTGTTCACACGAACAACCATACAAGAAGAAGTCGCAGCCAAAGTTCCGCCCATATCTGCGCAAACTGCAAGACCAACTCGTGCATCGGTCCATCCCTCATCGAAAAGACGAAGAACTGAGTCTGTAAGTGAGACAATCGTAAGCTCCGAGAGTGATCCTGAAATAGATCTCTGCAATCTCTCTACTTATTCTGACCTGGAAGCCTCACTCGAGAGACAAAATGTGAGTGCCATTGATGGCATACGCTCTCTCCCTCCTGCTGCTCAGGGTCAGTCTAAACCTACTATAAACCGAAGGTCCACGTTAGCGGCTCTGTGCTCACGCACTGGTAATGAAACTCGCAGTGTACGTGATCACTTTGCGCATGTATCCGATCAGTCATCTAGATGGAACCCCAAATGTACTAAACACCAACAAAGCAAGAAGGTGTACCATGTCTCTAGAGCTCACCAAAATCTCTCTTCCTCTTCGACTGTACAAATTGGGAAATTGCGTCTTCAAAACATTCAAGACGATGATAATGACGTCAATCTCAACCGTGCAAATGTGATGAGACTACTCAAATGCATTCCTTCGCTACGCACAATCGAATCAGCCGATATTAAGATTGTCGAATATCCAACTGAATACACGGCTGACCAGGTTATTTTGCATATTCCTTCTGCCTCTGTACGAAACACTATGTTGCGTGCCTCTGACGAGTTACTGGCATTTGGTTTTGACATCTCGACCGAACCTCTGGCACCCACAAAGAGTCTTAACACCAGCTCCTCCTCGCCTTCATCTAAGGCTGACGCTTCCATAAGTTGCAAGGAGCTAAGGCAGTCACTTGCGGCAATTTCATTACGACACAATCAAAATCTTCAGAATAGTCGAAAGTCAACTTGGAATAATCAAACCCCCCGCTCCCGCAACACGAAACAATAGCCACAACTATCTGATTGTGAACCTCGGTGGGAGATTTTATCATGGAATACGAGAGGATTTATACACCTCTTTAATAACTTCGAAGTTGACCTTCAGCGTGTGATTGTAATCCGTCTACAAGAAACGTGGCTTGTAGAGGCTCCAATGAGAGACGGCTTTGAAGTTCACCTGAACCCTGCCGTAAAAAATCCACAAGGTCGCCCTTATTCTGGGCTATTAACAATGACCAAAGTCAACAACCAATGGAAAACTATGGAAGTCTCAAATCCAAACGCCTTTACTCAGGGGATTCACATGCAATCGACTCAAGGCTCCATAGATGAGCGGCATAATCTCCTAATTATTAACGGATACTGGAATCCGTACAAAATCAGTACTGCCACATTTCTGAAGGCCATTACTAGCCTTATAGACAACGCTGTTATAAAATACAGAAATTTGTCAATAATCTGTTTTGGGGATCTGAACTGTACTTGGTTTGGCTTTGACATCAGTCGACAAGTATACTTGCCCCTTGGCGAACACGAGCTATCTTTGTTATTGTTATTTTGCATTTATATAGCGCCTTATATACCATTGGTATGGTCTGAAGGCGCTGGTAGGTTGAACGCCCTTGGGAACCGAAGTTCAGATCAGTAGAGGGAGTAGAGAGTCAAAGGTGCGTGTGGGCACCATGTATGTGTGCAGCTTGTGCGGTATTCGTGTAATAGCTGCTTCTTAGCGGTAGGTGTGGTGGTTGAGGGGTCAGGAGTATGTGTTCGTTCTGGCAGGATTAATCCAGACCGGATGTGGCTGCGTTAGGCCTGAGGAGAACGCCTGGCTGGGGGTGTGTAACCAGCAGTGTTTACATAGAGTGATGTGGAGTATGAGACGGATGTTGGTATGAGAACAGTTATACCGAATGGTGTCATAGTATCTCTGTGTTCTAGTTGAGTGGTGGTGTAAAGGAGAGAGTAAGCATATGGTGGGTTATATGGTCATTCAAGTGTTTTCTAAAATGTTCTAAGGAGGCTATTGGGAACACTTCTAAATTCTACTTTCTCAGAGAGGCTATTGGGGACACTTCTAAATTCAACTTTCACAATGAGGCTATTGGGCACACTTCTATAGTCAGTTTTCACAAAAGGCTATTGGGGACACTTCTAGGTTCAACTTTCCACAGAGGCTATTGGGCACATTTCTAAATTCTACTTTCACAGAGAAGCTATTGGGGACACCTCTAAATTCTACTTTTCACAGAGAGGCTATTGGGAACACTTCTAGGTTCAACTTTTCACAGAGGCTATTGGGCACATTTCTAAATTTAACTTTAACAGAGAGGCTATTGGGTACACTTCTAAAATCGACTTTTCACAGCGGCTATTGAGGACACTTCTAAATTCAACTTTTACAGAGGGTATTGGGCACACTTCCAAATTCAACTTTCACAGAGGCTATTGGGCACACTTCTAAATTCTGCTTTCACAGGGGGTATTGGGCACACATCTAAATTCAACTTTCTCAGAGAGGCTATTGGGCGCACTTCTAAATTCTACTTTTCACAGACGCTATTGGGCACACTTCTAAATTCAACTTTAACAAAGAGGCTATTGGGGACACTTCTAAATTCTACTTTCACAGAGGCTATTGGGGACACTTCTAAATTCAGCTTTAACAAAGAGGCTATTGAGGACACTTCTAAATTCAGTTTTCACAAAAGGCTATTGGGGACACTTCTAAATTCTACTTTCTCGGAGAGGCTATTGGGGACACTTCTAAATTCAACTTTAACAAAGAGGCTATTGAGGACACTTCTAAATTCAGTTTTCACAAAAGGCTATTGGGGACACTTCTAAATTCTACTTTCTCGGAGAGGCTATTGGGGACACTTCTAAATTCAACTTTAGCAAAGAGGCTATTGAGGACACTTCTAAATTCAGTTTTCACAAAAGGCTATTGGGGACACTTCTAAATTCTACTTTCTCGGAGGGGCTATTGGGCACACTTCTAAATTCTACTTTCACAGGGGGTATTGGGCACACAACTAAAATTCAACTTTCTCAGAGAGGCTATTGGGCGCACTTCTAAGTTCTACTTTTCACAGACGCTATTGGGCACACTTCTAAATTCAACTTTTCACAAAGGCTATTGGGCACACTTCTAACTTCAACTTTAACAAAGAGGGTATTGGGGACACTTCTAAATTCTACTTTCACAGAGGCTATTGGGGACACTTCTAGATTCAAACTTTAACAAAGAGGCTATTGAGGACAATTCTAAATTCAGTTTTCACAAAAGGCTATTGGGGACACTTCTAAATTCTGCTTTCTCGGAGAGGCTATTGGGGACACTTCTAAATTCAACTTTAACAAAGAGGCTATAGAGGACACTTCTAGATTCAACTTTAACAAAGAGGCTATTGAGGACACTTCTAAATTCGGTTTTCACAGAAGGCTATTGGGGACACTTCTAGGTTCAACTTTAGCAGAGAGGCTATTGGGCACACTTCTAAAATCGACTTTTCACAGAGGCTATTGAGGACACTTCTAACATGCTAATGATCCTATTTCTATCTAGATGCGACGCAAGCTAGAGTTAAGAATCCTGAGTGAGGCACATGCTAACAATCACATTTCTATCTAGATGTGACGCAGGCTAGGGTTCAGAATTCTAGGTGTGGTGCATGTTAAGAATACCAATTTTTATCTAGATGCGGTGCAAGCTAAAGCTCATTTCCCTACACGTGTGGCACTAGCTAAAGTTGGCAAGTAAGTTCATGTGCATCGTAAGGCAGTATTTACAATCCATTTACAGTGGTCGCAAGTCTTCCTAGGTATGTCTTGATTTAAGTCTATGGCAGTCTATGCTATGGAAGGTAAGGTAGAGTGACAGGGGCTTTCTGGAGTAGAGTGATTGCTCTACACCCCACCCATGCCATACTCACAGTTTTGTTGGTGTCTGGCTTCCTTAGCTTCCCCTGCGGACACCTGCAGACACGTCCTGGAGCCGCCAATGTAGGAGCCGCCCTTTGCCCCGGGCCCTTAGCCGCAAGGGCTGCCGGGCAGGGGGCTGCCCTGGAAGGGTCAGACAAAAGGGGCCAGCAAGCCAATCAGTCCACGGCGGACGGCTGGGGGCGGGAGGAGGGAGGAGAGGGGAAGCAGGGACACGGGGCGGACAACGCTGCAGGCAGGGCCCGGGGGGCTCAAGCACGAAGACAAGGCCCGGATCACAAGGCCCAAGAGGGTCGGGGTCTCACCCACGCTCACCTGAACACGCCCGGATGGAAAGGCGGTCGGGAGCTGGGACGGCGACTAGGTTCGCCGGCTGCCTTAGAGCAGCCAATCACATCACGGGGGACGGCTGGGGGCGGGAGGAGAGGGGAAGCAGGGACACGGGGCGGACAACGCTGCAGGCAGGGCCCGGGGGGCTCAAGCTCGAAGACAAGGCCCGGATCACAAGGCCCAAGAGGGTCGGGGTCTCACCCACGCTCACCTGAACACGCCCGGATGGAAAGGCGGTCGGGAGCTGGGACGGCGACTAGGTTCGCCGGCTGCCTTAGAGCAGCCAATCACATCACGGGGGATGGCTGGGGGCGGGAGGAGGGAGGAGAGGGGAAGCAGGGACACGGGGCGGACAACGCTGCAGGCAGGGCCCGGGGGGCTCAAGCACGAAGACAAGGCCCGGATCACAAGGCCCAAGAGGGTCGGGGTCTCACCCACGCTCACCTGAACACGCCCGGATGGAAAGGCGGTCGGGAGCTGGGACGGCGACTAGGTTCGCCGGCTGCCTTAGAGCAGCCAATCACATCACGGGGGACGGCTGGGGGCGGGAGGAGGGAGGAGAGGGGAAGCAGGGACACGGGGCGGACAACGCTGCAGGCAGGGCCCGGGGGGCTCAAGCACGAAGACAAGGCCCGGATCACAAGGCCTGGATGAAGGCACTACAAAATCGAAACTGCCACTTGGTGAACGGAAATGTTAAAGGAGATGATCCTCCATCTTCAACCTGGCATCGTGACACTTCTCATAGTATCTTGGACTACTTTTGGGTGTCTCTAAACATGATGGACAAGATAACAAACTTAACGGTTGTCAAAATGCAGAATAGCGATCATGATCTCTTACGCCTCTCATGTACTCTCGAGTGGGTACTACCCGAAGGACACTATGGACTTCCTATCATAGTAAATGCAGGAGGTAATCGTTTACGAATAAACGGTCCAAAACTCCATGCACTAAGCGACCACCTATACAATCTTTATGCAGATCAAAACGTCAATTATGCACCTCTGGTCAGCAACATGTTGTCTACCACCATCGCAGCCCGATCAATGGGAATAGTTCACAAACATGTATCAAGCACAATCATTTCGGCACAAAAGAAAACGATGAGAGCTGATATACGACAGCTGAAAAAGCTCTTAAAATCACCCTCGATGGCCATGACACTCAGAAAAGAAATTAAACAAAGGCGTCAGGTGTATCGACACTGGCTGAAATCGCATAAAATGATCATTGACCAAAATAAGGCTGAAGCAATGATGAAAATTTTAGTAACCAAAAACACCCGGCAGATATGGGACATCTTAAATTCTGGCAATTCCCGTTGCTCGGCTCACATATCCAATGAAATCAACAGTGCAACCTGGGCAGAGCACTTTGCTGAAGTGTACCAGTTGCCCGAAAAAGAATGCAATTCAGACTTCAAGCCCTCCGGTGTTGTCTGGGAGGTAACCATGTCTGTTATCGAAATAGAGAAAATGATCATGACTCTGAAGAACTCCCATGCCGCAGGTCCTAACATGATTACTAACATCATGTTGAAAAAACACGCCCGGCAATGGGCCATTTTGATAGAAGCCTTGTTAAAAACGATTCAATCCACAAAGCTAATGCCTGATTCATGGCTGGAGGCAATCGTGGTCCCAATATTCAAGTGGGGAAATCGAGCGATCCCAAACAACTATTGCCCGATAGCCCTACTCGATACTATCGGAAAAATTTTGGGCTCGTCACTTCGCCAAAAACTTGAAGGTTGGGCTTCGCACGTAGGGATCCTAGACATCAGACAAACAGGATTCACTAAGGGAGTAGGGGTGGAAATCAACTTACTTATATTAACTATTTTAAAGCTGGAAACTTTGCAATCAGGGGAAAAACTATTCCTTGCTTTTATTGATCTACGTCAAGCTTTTGACATGATCAATCGTGATCTGCTGTGGACAAAACTCCAAGCCTGGAATTGTCCGAAATCTATATTGGAACCTATTCAAGCCCTACATTTCGGTACATCAATTCAAGTAAGGCTCAACAACCAAGGTACTTGTCACCAAAAATTCCTACACACAGGGGTGTGAAGCAAGGCTGCCCTTTGGCAGCTGAGCTCTTTAAGCTCTTTATTGCAGACATCCCAGCCTGCCTAAACCGGGTCCAGTGCTTTTCTCCAAAAATCAATAACACTCCGATAAACTGCATAGCATACGCGGACGACCTCGTCTTAATTGATCGTACCCAGATAGGTCTTCAACGGCTGCTGAGTAGTCTCAGTGACTACCTAAAACAAAATGACCTAAACTTGAATGTCGACAAAACTAAGATAATGGCTATCGGTACAATAACATCACGGAAAGACCAAGCCTTTAAATGGACCATTGAGAATAATACCCTGTCATTAGTGAAGTCCATCCGCTATCTTGGCATCATGTTCAATAATTCCATCAATGAACACGATTGGATGCAAGACCTGATCGCACAAATGAACCAGTTCGCAATCCAAGGGGCCAAGATAAACAGAGAATTTGGAAAATTTAGTCTGTCACCAGTTTTGATATTTTATGTCCAAAAGGTAATTCCAGAAATCTCCTTTGGTGCGGAGGTCGGATGGAACTTGGCCGCACAGATCTGGCATAAACTTGAGGCAATATTCTGGAGGCGTGTCTTAAGACTTCCAAACTATGTATCCATCACCGCGATCCGCTATGAGTTATCTTTGAACTCCCTACATTCTGTTGTAATCGGGAAATCATTGACTGTCTGGAGGAAAATGTGCGTAGCTGCACCGTCCCCTGCTTACCAAATTCTGGTTGAGAAACACGTAGTTACCAATAACCATCTACTTCGTGCCTGGAAAACTGCCTTGGCAACCTACCTAAACAGCGCTGACATATCAATCGACGAATTAATTAACTTACCACAGTTGGCAAAGATCAAATTTGACAATTGGTCGTGGATTTGCAATTAAGAACTTCGAAACAAACTGAAATCCACACTGAAATTAGAAACCACAGTTCATAAATTGAACAAACCTTGTCGATACTTAGTAAAATGTCCAAACTCACAATATCGTGAAAAGTTTTTGAAGTTTCGGCTGAACGCCATTCAATCTAAAGAAATGCTGTGGCAACGTAAAATCAAGGACATTGCTGATAACATATGCCGATTCTGCTGCAACGACAGTGAGGCCACATGGAGAGGACCCACAAACTCCAATGTGATAGAAGGATCTATTGAAGAGTGTGTCCTTGTAGTGCAGCAAGCACTGCTGTGTTAAGTGTTGTGTCTTACTTTGCAACAACAGAGAAAATGCACAACGCAAAAGGTGATCCTAAAACAATTGCAGTGACTTTCTTTGGAAGCAACACAGTCTCTGAAACCGCTCTCAAACATGCTGGAAAGCACTGAGCATCTCTATCCAGAGATGTTTAAAAATATGCAGTGGGTTGTGATTTGCCCCCATGGTCCTGTGTAAGGACTACAGACGCTACTCCTGAGTGCTCGTACAGTAAAGAACAAAAGGTTTCTCACAAGATGGTAGGCCCAACATTGGGGTGGTACAAAGTGCAGTTTTCATTTGATCAAAATCTTCCCTCAACACTGGTGTCCAGACAGTATCATTTGGGGCGCCCCTCTTACATGTGTATGGCAGACCTCAGGATAACCAGTGAGTAAAAAAATACTCCTCTAGCTCAGTGCACCTCTTTGCAAGGAAAACAAAGTTTATTTCGTATCCAAAAAGGAAGAGGTAACAGAACCAAACTGCCACGGAGCTCTCCGTTCGTTCAAAGCAGTCACATGTGTTTAAGGGAGGAAGCGTCCCTCGTGATGTAATCAACATACAGTGTTAATCACCCACCCTCACTGGCTACCAGTTATATGCATACTACCAGTCCCCATTGGTCCCTCAACCAATTGGCCACATTCTAATCTACCCGCACCCTCTAACAGGTGGTCCCCCTACTCCATCATCTTGGTTCTCTGCCACCTGACTGGCGAGGTACCTGGTATGTTACCCTCCCCATTGGTTTGGTCACATGTGTGAACCTGGTCATTAACATGAGCTCAGTGGATAACTCCAATGTCAAATTGGCCCCTTAGACTAATGTTACACTTCTCTTGATACCAGACATGCTGGTGCCCCTACCATGCCTCCCTGAACTAAATTTGTTGGCATCACCCCATGCTCCTTGTATGACAAACACAGGATGTCTTACTCTTTTCTACCCCCTTATCAGCTGTCCCTCCCCAGAGCTTCTCCTGGGCCTTTCGAGGACCATACTGATCAACTGAATTTGGTGGATTTGCATGCAGAGGCAGAGATAGGAAGTGAGGACATAGGAAAGGGGTTCAAAAGGGAAGAAAGAGGAGGGGGGAATTGTATGGGAAAGAGGAGGGGGGAATTGTATAGGCTGGGGAAAAGAGGACTTTTGTTTTGGAAGGTTTTATATGAAGGTAGTGAGAAGACATCCAAGTTTGGATTGCGAAGATGCAGTTATAAAGAGTAGAGTGAATAGTGTCAGTTATTATATATTTATGTGGCCAAACTCGCAGGGTCTCCCTAAAAAAGCATGAGACATGATTACATTATGAGTCTGTGTTAAACAAAGGGCCATATGTAAGTGTGAATCCACACCTACTCACAATACGGCAGCTGCTTGTTCATCCCAGGAGATAAGGTCTGCATACTATTAGGGCATCCATTGATAGCTTTCATCCATATGATCATGGAATAAGGTACAAACATATCCTACTTCAGAATGATATTGTATTCAGCTGTTAGATGCCAGAACTGAAAACATTTTGGGGGGATTGCATCACTTTAACAGGTATTATTATGGCACCTGGCCTGCTGATTTATATCATGGCTTTAGTGCTCTGTAGCATGTTGCATTTCAGGGAGACACTCATTGTATTGGTTATTAAATCTCATACCTTTTATCAAGTTCTTTTTAAAAAAAAAATGTAATGGACTGTTCCAGCAGCCTGGGGATGGTTTCATCAATACTTTCAAAAATAAAAAGAGATTTGTACAACTGAATTTGATGGATTTAGGGACTCTATTTTACATGAATCTGGCAGTTCAATGGGATGGCCACTCTCCTGGGGCGATCGCTAGTGTCTTAAATCTAGAGTAGGCATTCTGGCAGCTCGAGACCTCAACCCCAGCTCCCAGGGGTTTGTCCTTCGGGACGAACACAGCCTTGCCCGTGCTTGGCCATTTACATTCCTTTCTGGTTTCACAGGCCTGTAGCTCGATAGAATTTGGTTTTTCGTTTGTTCTGTGAGGAAGGAATGATATCAAACAGTGAGACAGACACAGGTGACCACAATCCAAGGGTGTTTATTGAACTTCAATTGGGTTTGAAAAACACCTATCTAATCCTAAATCTAAAGATGGGAGCAAGCTACGACCATCAGACAATAATAACGCAGTGCGTAACTTGACAAAATAAAAGGGCTTATACTAATAAACCTATTGCCAATCCTTACCTCTAAATACTAATAGTGTGGGAAACAATGTTATGCAAAGGACAAGTGTTCAAGAGCAGATATGTCAGGATATCTGAGCCGTTAGCTCCCCTTCCCCACTTTTTCAGCAAGTGACAAGGTGGCACACTCGAGCTTAGCACACTCTCTGGCTTCTTTAGTACGAGGACACAGTTCAAAACCTCAGCATCAGGGCCTTCTGTGCCAAAGTCTCTTTGCCATTCAAAGTCTCTTATTTCAGAGGGCCTGATCCGACAAACAGACATTAAAGTTCCTTCCTTCTTAGGATTTCACATGTACACAATTTTGCAGGTGATTCACTATTCGCCTTAGGTCCCCCTCCGCCGTGCTCAGACACTATTGAACACAAAACTTTCAATTAGTCTCCCTCCGCCAGGCTCGGACCAATTTATGTACTTTAACAGAAACTTTCTTTACTGTATCAACATCAAAGACTTTCGGCTGCGTGCAGGATTTTGCTTAACCTGTCGCAGGACCTCTTCGATTCACAATTCTTTACAACTCTTTCACTTTTGCACCTGCAAAGCTGGATACCTTACATAGACCCTCGATTGAGCACACACGCAGTGTCAGACCACTCTGTCAAAGGTATCGTATCTTGGTTTCAAAGTTCAATCACTCATCAGCAATTCAACTTTACTTGCATCTTTTATCACACGCGTTTCAAACAATGTTGGTTCCAGCGCTCACCATTCAATGTTGTCACTTGCAAACTTAGCTTCAAACACGGACCGGTCTTGTATCGGCCTCCCCAACTCACCGGCTGTGTTGATTCCACTGACCCTGCTTTGTTCTTGGAGCCAAGGACGGTACCACGGGGGCTCCTCGCGTTGATTACAGACGCAGGAGGGCCCCGGTTATCTCCGACATGCAATGCAGAAATCTTTAGCCTGGTTTTCTGGTCTTACGCTTTCTATTCTCAAGGGTTCTGAAAAGTAACGGTTCCTTGTCTAAAAGGTCAAGGGAATTTCCCTCCTTGCGATCCCCTTCTGTTTTGCTGTCTTTCTTCTGGAGTTCAGTCCCGAAACCGCTGTTTCCTCATGTACTTTGCCTTGCTCCGAATGTACTCTTGTGCTCCACCTTTCATCCGTGTGGGGAAGCTTAATGGGAATCAGGTGTGTGTGATGGTCAGTAATTGCCTTACCTCGCCTGACCATTGTATTGGGACACGTCAGGTATACTGCTCGGGTGTTAGTCTGTTTTCTCCCATAGCGGGCTGTCCGTGTGAAAGTGTTTGTGTTGTGAAGGGGGGTATAGCTCCTATGTATCATACCTGGTAGGATGGGGTAAAGGTGTTACAGGGAAGGTGGATACTGCACGTCACCATCCTGTATCCCATTCCCACTTCCACTCCCCGAAGACCCCTCACCCAGGGGATCCTCGCGCACTGGACCTCCTTCAGGAACTGGATCCAAAAGTGTTGGCCGTGTACTGGCAACCTGGATAACAGATCCCCGGGGACCAGTGGGTGAGACACCTTCTGGTTTCTCACAGTTTACCCTGAAGGCATCTAGGCTCAATTGTACTGCTATTTTAATGCAATTGTAATTGTATTGGAAAGGGAGATAATTCTAACTCTTTATCGCACAGTGCTGCCATATTTCCAACAGGGATCACATGCAGCTAGGCCTCACTTCCAATATGGCAGTGTGTTAGTATTTCTCGCGCATGGGATCAGCGTCTACATTGTCATCACTAAAAACCACATTTTGACCGCTATGCTACAATATCACTCATGCCCTATATCTACAAGTCCACAGCTATTACAAAACATCTATATCTACTATTCCCTCTTTGCATTTTTAACACCCCCTACAGCCACGCATATTCACGTTTGCGTGCACTAATATATTTTCCAGAGCCTGAAGGTGTTTCACTACTCAAGCCCCGGGGATCCCTTATCCAGGTCACCAGAGAAGGGCCACTGCTATTGGATCCCGACCCTGGGGGTGGACAAGCGAGGTAGGATCCCCTGAGTAGGGGGTCCTTGGGGAGTGGGGAAGAAACAGTGGAAGGCGAGACATGGTTTCTCCCATTTCCTGACAATTATTTACCCCATAGTCCCTCTACCTTTATGGGATACTACAACTCCCACAATTCCCCTCCTTTCTGTGTTAGCCCATCTACTGAGACGAGGAAGAGCAAGACTGAGGAAGATTACCCCTAGTAATATGCAATGGCCCTGTGCCAGTAATGAGGACAGGCAGGGTCAGGCACTCATCCATAATCACACACACCTGAAAGACATTGACAGCGACCCAGAGTATAAGAGGTGTAGCATAGAGTCACACACTGAGCGAGTTGGAGCCAGAGAAGGCACACAAGTTGGAGGTCGAGCAGGCAGGTGAACTGGGACACTTGGGTACCCTGAAATCTGTCAGCAGAGAACAAAGCGCCGAGACGCTGTGGGCCTGAGAGGTGAAAAGGCTGCAGAAGTATAGCGAGGGAGTCGTGTCTCTAAGGAGCAAGAAGGGGGTCGCTCGAGGACACAATCTCCAAAGAGAAAGCCTGGTACAGGTGCTCATTCCCCCGGGATGGAGAGAAGGCCCGGAGGTGTCGGAAGGCCCTGACCTCCACATGCATCAAGCGATTAAAGAGAAACACAGCCGGTGAGTTCCAAGCACGCTGACGCTGTGGGCCTGAGAGGTGAAAAGGCTGCAGAAGTATAGCGAGGGAGCCGTGTCTCTAAGGAGCAAGAAGGGGGTCGCTCGAGGAAACAAACTCCAAAGAGAAAGCCTGGTACAGGTGCTCATTCCCCCGGGATGAAGAGAAGGCCCGGAGGTGTCGGAAGACCCTGACCTCCACATGCATCAAGCGATAAAGAGAAACACAGACGGTGAGTTCCAGGCAGAAGGGAACCCAGTTTGTGAAAACCACGAATGAAATATAATGTTGCAAAGTGAGGACAAGCGTATGGGGAGAGACGCAATGAAGATGAAAGCTTCAATTGACCATTCTTGAAAGAGTGCGATGAGAAACAAAGTGACGGCGAGGCCGCGTGTATGTTTACACGAGTAAAGAGAGACTTTTTGAGATTGTGAATTACAGAGGGCTTGAAGCGCGAGCGAATGTCAAATAAGAACGGTTATATTTGTAGAATTAAGAAGAGGGTCTGGGACCCGTAATTAAAATTAAGGAGAGGGTCTGGGAGCTGTAATAAGAATTAAGAAGAGGGTCTGGGACCCATAATGAGAATTAAGAAGAGATATGATATGTCATTTATAACGTGCCTGTACAAAAGTGTTTCTAGGCGCGACAAGACAAGGGAGGGAAACAGAGGGAGGACAATACAAACAATCTTACTAGGCCTTGTGTCATTCAGATTGTGCAAATGCGACAATGCCAAGTGCAGAGGGGGAAGTACCTGGGAGAGAGAAGGGGGATGCAATCAGGGCAGCATTGCTCCGAGTAAGTGCAGCCAGGGCAGCGCGGCTCTGGGTAAGTGCAGGGAGGCAGGAGACTGTAGAGGTTACAGTTACAGTACCTAAGTGCATGGTACGCAGTGCAGGGGAGACTGATTATGAGGGAGCTTGGTACCCAATGAGACTCTGAGGGTAGCCAAGCAACCAGTCAGCGCAACAGGCAGGAAGGTCAGCAGGGGAGAGAGAGAGAGAATGCAGAGGAGAAAAGGAAGGTCTTGAGCTGCTGCCGGAACTTCACGTGGTCCGACTCAAGTTTGAGAGGGGCAGTGAGGCCATTCCAGAGGGCGGCACCTACAGAGGAGAGAGATCTACCCCCCATTCTCTGCACAGAGAAGCGTCTGACCCTCAGAGAGTTGGAGGTTGCTGAGCGAAGGGCTTGAGAAGGAAGGTATTTAGGAAGAGAGAGATGGATGTAGTGCGGGCCCCAGAAAGCCTTGTGTACAATGCAGAGGGTCTTTAAGTTGATCCTTGCAACAATCTGGAGCACGTGGAGAGATCTCAGGGATCGAGAGATACGGTCCCTGGGCTTGAGTCCAATGATAAGTCTTGTAGTCCTGTTCTGGATTAGTTGCAGAGGGCGGAGAGTCGAGGAAGGCAGAGGGCTATGGACTGTGGAGACAGTAAGCTTCTGGGGAAAGTAAGAAAAGGAAGTATACCTCTGAGGAGATGCAGTTGGCAGTGGGCCTTCTTGGCACAGTCCATGATGTGAGGAGAGAAGGAGAGAGTGGAGTCGAAGATTACACCCAGGCTTTTTGCCTCAGAGGAAGGCGAAGGAAGAGGGCTCAAGGAGGGCAGCCAGAGTGAGAGGGAAAGCGGGAGCAGGGGCCTCAATGAGAAGGATCTCTGTCTTACTGGCATTAAGGCAGAGATTGTTGGAGGCGCACCAATCCTGAATCGCGGATAGACAGACAGGAATGAACGACAGAGGAGAGGAGGCTGAGGGGAGCATGAAAGAGAGCGGAGTGTCATCTGCATAACACTGGAAGTTAGAGGAGAAGGTAGAAATCAGGTGGGCCAAAGGGGCCATGTAAACATTGAAGAGCCACAGTGAGAGGCTAGAGCCCTGGGGAACACCACATGTGGAGAGAGAGGTGGTGGAGAGAAAGGACCAAAGTTGGGCCTGGGAGGCTCGGTCCATGAGGAAGGAGGTCAACCATTCCAGGGCCTGTTCCATGATGCCCAGGCTCTCACTGAATCAATTGATCAGGATAGCATGTCTGGCTGTGTCAAAAGCAGAGGAAAGGTCAAGGAGGATGAGGACAGGCTGGAGTCAGAATTAGAGAGCAGATCTTCATGGGTGTTCAGGAGAGCAGCTTCTGTGCCTCTCACTGATCTGAAGCCAAACTGATGGTCATGGAGACAACCTACAGATTCAGTGTGGAGAGTAAGCTGGGAGACAGACAGGTAGGATGGGCAGAAGATTTTTTAAGGAGGGGGTACAAAGAGGGTCTGGGACCCATGAATTGAAGATTGTAAAAGACAGTGCCAAGGGCATGACCAAATAAAGATTGTGAAAGACAGAGCCAGGGGCACGACCAAGTGAAACATAAAGAGGAGCATGAACTGTTTAGAAGGCCTTAGTAACAGAGTGGTCCTGCACAAGCCTTAACAAGATACTCTGCATTTGTGAAGGTCTCAGTTACTGACTATGAAGTAAAGTTGTGTGAAAGCCTCACTGACAGAGTGGTCTGACACAGAGCTAGTGATTACTGCGTGTTGGGAACGTCTGTCATGTAAACCATTGAAGGATTGCTGAACTGTCAGGGAAGGGAACCCCAGTGTGTAATCAGTATTGAACTGTTGGGGAAGGGAACCCCATTATGAACCAATTTTTTGCTCATGCCGTTCAGTCACGAGAAGCCTGAGAAAACTGTGTTTTGAGAAATTGATACTCAAGCAGGCGAGGGAAGCCTGAGCGACCTGCATGCTGATGAACTGTGTGAATTCTGAGCCAGGCAAGGGAAGCCTGGAAGAACTGCGCCTCATTGAACTGTGTGAACTAGCCACCCAAGTCCCTAATAAACATTTATTACAAAAGCTTGGGGAAGTGAGTGTTATTTAACTCCATTGCCATCCTGATATTATTTGACTCAAGCTTTTGTTTTGAAATAGTTTGGTTGTAGAGGTGCACACTGTGGTTATCAAAAAATCAATAGGTTGTATCCACATTTTCATTAAATAGTTTCATGTGAAAGCAATGTCAATCAGTTCTCAGGTGCACCCTGTTAGATCTGTCCTACCAGATCAACACTATGAGAGAAGGGGAATGGTACCTCGAGAAACCTCGGGATACAAACAGGGGCACAGCATTCACAACCCAAAGGTTGTCACAAATTTTCACAGAAATGTACCACTACAAGAAGTTGATCAGAGAACATTTAAAATAACTGTATTGTTAAATAAAAAGATCTTTAAATAATACTTTTAAACATTCGATTGGTGAAACGCCAAAAATTATAATTCCATTTCTTGATGTTTGTCAAGCATTGGTTACATAGGTTTCCAACAAAAGATGATTCTTACAGAAAATAACTTTTTTTAATATATAAACAATAGAACAGATAATCAATACACTTGAATTTACAAACAAAATATATTATCTTGTGTTCTGATTGATTGTATCGTAATATCTGGACAGGGGATTACTATATGCATGTATTCAATATTTCTCCTCCTATCTTATACTAGGCGTTTCGGGCGTAAAAAGCCCTTCTTCAGGTATTGATTTCTTGGATATTCTTTCTGAAATGTTAAAAGAAAAACAAGTTTTAGTTCTACCGGTTAAATTTAAGGGTCATTGAAAAAAGTTTTTTTTAATAAACGAAATTAATCAGAGAGAATGGGTCCCTTCACTCACCTGTAAAGGCAATTGGATAAAGAGCCAGTATAGGTAGCACACTGACTCAAAGGATATTCAAACAGTGCAATAAAAAGATGTAGCCAGGATTACTAAAAAGTCTGTTATAACTCAGATACATTAGCTCATTAACATCTCTCTGTAATGATCTATGGCGGGACAAGTCGCTAACAGAAGTGCTGTGTCCCGCTCTCAGACCACAGCTAAGGAGTTGCAGCAGAATCAATATATTTGCTGTAGTAGTTTATGATTTCACTCATCCACAAGAACGGGGGAGGAGAGGTTACTTGCTTGAGGAAGTGCAGAACTGTTAGGTAGTAACAGTGTCGTTTTATCTACGGAGTCTCCCTGATGGATGATATAGTTGCTGTAATCGAATATTAATTGAGGGTCACTATCATAAAGTCATACATGGTTTGTATGTTGGCCGAAACTAAGTTGGTAAAGAAGAGTACCTTATTGCGACTAAATCAGCTCCAAGTACACTCTAACAGGAAAAAGTTGAATTGGGCGCTCAACTTGTAAATTGCACTCACTTCCGATGTCTCTACGTCCTTTCAGTCACTGAGGGATAAGTACATATGGCGTGATATGATTAGGACTGTATGCCCCAAAAGTAACATGCTTTTGTAAAGTCTCTATTAAACTAATGTAATTTAAAATCTTACCAAGAATAGTGTTTCTCGCCGGACAATAATATCCCAATTGTCAGCCCGCACAATACTTTCTGAAGCGGTCTCAGTGTTCATTTACCGGTTTTTGTATGCTGATCGATAACATGCTGAAATCAGCAAAAACAATACGCCAAGACTCAATGGCCTGATTCATGGAAGTGTTTTATAATGGCGGAATCCCATAGGAAAACGTTCCATGAATCAGGCCCAATATCATTTGCATTACCGGAACTCAGGTAGTATTATTATCTGTCTACTTTGAAACTTTTAGGAGGCTAACCCGTATAATTAGCTTCCTGAACGCACTTTCGCCAATCCTCCACGAACACTGAATCTCCACAGATTCTTCCTGTTTTCAGATCATAGCTAGGCAACTATATCTGCCGTGTGTCCTAAATAAAGACTAGATGGTCACTGCAAATAATGGAACACCGCCATCTTGGAATAAAAGATGGCCATGTGTTTCAATTACATTAGTAAAGTTGCTCTTCTCTGTGGGTAAACGTGGAGGTATTGATTATTGAATTTGGGACATTACTATTATTGGATAATATCTACCCATATAGTAGCCCATTAAGTTTCAATTAGTACGATTATTGATTGAAAGCCATCCTTTAAACTAAGTGAAGAAAGTGAGTGAGTAAGGTTTATTTATTTAACATTGTAAATCACTATTTTGTTTTGACCTAAACCCGTACACATAATCATTGTAGAATTAAGTGAGGGTAAGATTAGGTTTGACACGGGCACCTTTATTATTTTGACAGACTGACTTCAACATCTTTTAGTTTAATTCGATGGTTGAGACTACTCCCATTATAGAGATGGGGCCAGATAGGAAGTCTCCAAACCCTGTTAAAGTTAAATAAAGGTTTTCGAAGCCGTTCATTTGTGTCTGCGTCTGCCTTCTGAAACCATGTCGACCTCACAGAGGGCATGCGAGCTGGACATGCATCCCAACACATGCACCTTTCAGATTAATCCCCAAAATGGCTTAATCTACAATCCATTGCCAGCAAATCCTTATGGCCCTCAACACTTATCATAATTCAGCTTTTGTGTGTGGTGGGGGATGGCCATTAATGCTTTTTTTGTGGATGGATCTAAGACCTTGTGAAAAGGCGTTAAGATGTGTCCTACGTATTTCACGTCAGGGTGACACAACTGTATCTTAGATGGGGACACCTTATCGGCCGACCCTGCAAGGCTACTCAACAAATAAAGAATATCATGTTGTGCTGCTGCTTGATCGGGGGAGCAAAGCAGTAGGTTTTCAATGTACTGAATGAGCATTGAGTCTCCCGGTAAATGAAGCAATGCCGTTATCGGCAGGCAATATTCTGGAAAAGATTTTAAGGAAGTGTACGAATTGCAGGGAGAGCATAGCCCTCATAATTTGGCAATTCTGGTGTTTGTCCTCCCTCTTTGGAAGGAGAAGGCAAAAAGGAACTGAGACACAGGTGCAACTGGCACTGAGAAAAAAGCATAGCATAAATCAACTAGACTGTAAACAGTGCTGTCCGAGGAAATTGCTGAGATATTTGTGTGCGGGTTGGGAACCACAGAGGCCACAAGCTCATTGATTGCCCTGTCATGCACTAGTCTCCATTTCACTTCCAAAGTTACCCCACTGTGAGGAGCCAGAAATGAAAGGCGGACACAGATGAGACATGTTTGCGGCTACAAACATTTATTAAAGCAAATGGGGTTTGAAAAATCCCCCTCTCTATCCCTAATCTAGGGAGTATTTTCCCTACCTCAACCAAACTAATGGGTCTGTCCTTTGTTAAGATGTCCAAACAAAAAGTATGTCCTATCTCATTAATCCTATTCTGGCTCTCACACTCAAAAACTTAAATGTGTAAAGGGTACTGTCTCTTGATGATGAAATGTCCAAGTCCAACACAAACGTTC
Source organism: Ambystoma mexicanum (assembly GCF_040938575.1). Lineage (NCBI taxonomy): Eukaryota > Metazoa > Chordata > Amphibia > Caudata > Ambystomatidae > Ambystoma > Ambystoma mexicanum. Next base: position 1,034,639,151 of record NC_090933.1, on the reverse strand, counting down.
AGATCCAATGAAAAGGTTTCCAATGGACAATAGTCACAGTTCCAGGGAAAGTATCACTTCGCAGATTCCTTGTACAATACAATAATTTCGAAAATAAAGAAAAATCAAGTTCCTCAGAATCCAAGAGGATCACTCTCTCCCCTTGGTGTATTCACAGTTCACTGGGAAACAGCTCCCTTTCCCAGGTTTTCTCTTACCTTTAATATTCTGCCCCTTTTAAAGTGTGGGTTCCAAATTCACAGGTTATCTGTTATCTTCCTTGTCAGACTTTTCTCACACATGTAGAATAGTTCATAATCTCAAGGGCATGGTTCTTCCTTAAGATTCTCTCTTTCCACCTTTATAACAATTCATATCACAGTTCACATTTTCAAGGGCATGCACCTTCCTTGAGATTCTATTTACATTATAATTTGCACCCAAACGTGTGTTCACCTAGTATACGCTCCGGCCAGGACTTTATTAAACAAACACTTAACTTCACCTGGTATACCCTCCTGTCAGGATTTTATGCTGGCTCATAAACCTTGTTTCATACTGTTATCTTCACTACCTATTTCCCTTTTCCCAAAACGCTGTTATGACGTTTGCAAGGTTCACGAGGTGAGGGGTTATCCTTCTCTCCCCTTGACCTCTCCCATGCTTTGCTTCCCTTTCAAAGGGGTATGGGCCTTTCCTTGTCCAAGCACCTTCAACTTTAGTTTGTTTCCTCCTTTAAGGTTGGGGATCAATAACCAGTTCGTGTCTGCTTTATAATTACTTTCACTTCTTTGATGGCCTCCCTTTTGGTCTATCACTGTGTTTTCGTGAAGTGACACTTTGTTAAACAACCCGGTAACCCACTTGTATTCTTTGGGCTTACCGGTTGTTTTAGGTGTCCCCTCGCTTCGGTTCTCTTCTTTCTGTGTTACTCCTACGGAGCAGCATACCCTTGTAGGCAACCCAGTAACCCACTTGTTTTCCCTGGGCTTACCGGGTGCATTCATCATTTCTTCACTTCCGTCTGCTTCAATTTGTTGGATCTGCCTGCGCCCTGTTAAGCGCTGCACTCTGGCCGAGTTCCCGATGCTCTCTTTCCTTGAACTGCCTGCACCTAGTCTTCTTCTTCCCGTCGATCGGGTTTGCCTTCACACTATCTGCCTCAGTGCGTTTCCCCTCGGCATGGTACTCAGCGTCGGTAAGGGTTGCGATACAACCTCGCATCTGCAGCTCTCTAGGTCAGCTGTGTCAGGCGCGCATTTAAACTTCCCTGCCTGATTATACATTTTCCAACAACTAGACCGCTGCGTTGGTCACCCGGTCTTAGTGATCTTCATTGCTCTGCTGTTCTTTCTCGTCACAGTGGCGAGGGGAACATCTCTTGAATAATGTTGAGGAAGTGGATATTGAACTTCATTGGGAGTGATCATCACTGCTCCCTGCCTCTTCCTCAGTCCAGTTGTCAATATACTATTCTTAATGAAATGTTGGGGAGTATCCATAGTACATATACCAAGAAATAAGGGAAGAGTGTGACAATATGCCATTAAGACATGTGGAATACAGGAAACATCCTTGAAAGGAAAGGGGGGTATGTGGCTTCCTCCAACGAGGCTGTGTCGTCTCCCTGAGGTTTACCTCTCCCCAGATGGTCCTCCTTCATATAACTGCCCCCAGGGTCAGGAGCATGTAGAGGCTGCCGTCCCCTGGCCACATTGGAGAAGGCTACATTGTGGAAAGAAGTGAGGACATCGCTAGATTCATTACATACCCTTCCCCTAATGCCCCGGCTTCCCACCCAAGGGTCTTCGAATAGATTATGATTCAGGGTTTCCCCCAGAAGACTGATCTCTCCCTCAAGTGTGTTGCCCCGCTCCCAGCTAAGACTTTCTGGCACAAACCCTTTGCCATCCCAGGAGTTAAAAGGAGAGTAAGTACTAGAGGGGTTGAATACATCTTTCGGATAGGGAGGACCAACCTTGTGGGTTTTTATTTCTATTTTTGCCACTTGTGTGACCAACTGATCAAACTGAGGAATATCACTTCCTATAACTAATTTGGCCAGTAAGTTAGAGATCATGGCCACTGAGAGATGTAATTATTTTGGTATCAGGTAATAAAATCACGGCAAAAATGTTGCTGCAAAATAAATCATGGCAAAAATGCTGTGGTTTGACCCACTGAAAGTGTACCCCATTATACCATTATGCCATTTAAGAGGAGCAGGGGTTGCGGGATTGTCCCCCACCCCGCTTAAATGGTATAATGGGTCTGGGGGCTTGCGAGGGTGTCCCCTGCATCCTTTACATGATTGTGGCGGTAAAACTATTGCATTTTTGCCATGATATTTTGTATACATAGACATTTTTGCCACGATTTTAAGACATGGAACCATTATTTTCCCCAAGATGGTGATGGGGATTTGTGTCTGTGGGTGTCGCTCAATGTGGCTGTGGACACAGCCTATTCTTTCTTCTCCTATCCTTCTCTACCCCGGGGGAAGTAATCCTGCCTGTATGGCACACCCCTTACTCTCAGTGTCTAATCTGGCCCAGATAGTCTTCCCACCTAGGATAGCCGGAATTCTATCAGAGGTTCTGCCTCGGTGTATAGAAAAGTGTGTGGTTTTTTCCTGGTTTTCTTTTCCCTTTTCCTAGATATCTCTCCAGGTTCTCTTCCCAGTTGGCTAGTATCTCACTAGGATGGGTGCAGAGGGTACTCGTATAAGATGGTTCAGCCCTTGCTTTCTGATTTTGCCCATCTTGATAGGGTTCTTTCGCGGGTGGTATGGTGGGGAGATCAATCCTATTTAAAGGGCAGTGCCTCATTGGATGACCATATTCTCCACAAAAGAGACATCATTTCTGGTCCAATTTAGGGGATGATACATCCCGATCCCTGTCTCACATTCTGAGGGTGCTAGTCAATCGTTCACTATCCCCGAAGCTCATGGGTTCCTCCGATCCCTGAAAACCACAGAAGCGTGACCTTAGGGTAGATGGCTTTTGCTCTTCCTGGTCTAAAGGGTGATACCCTGAAGGGAATCTACAATCTTCCCATGAGGGATCTGGCTTATCTCTTATAGGAGACGATGATCTAGGGGATATTTCTTCATCCTCTCCACCTACATCCAGGGTCTCTGATTTATTAAGGGAAGTAGATAGTTCTTCCCTACATACTGTCTTTTTCGCACCCATTTAAAATATCATCTATTATCCCGGTCTTCTACTTTGTGAGCGGTTGGCATTTTCCTCTCACACATTCATTCATTGATTGTACTGTTTGTTCTTTTTAAATTGTAATGGCACTTTGGTGAAAGCGCGGTATAAATAAAAATTAAAATACAAAAAGAAAATTGAATTTAAAGATGGGTGTTTTGATGTAAGGTCCTGAAGCTTCCTCATGTCAGTATGAGACGTCTGAGTGTCCTGTGTCATACGGGTTTGCCTGTGGATTCAATGGATTTGTCTCATGTTCTGGCTGCCTCTGTATCGTAGTATTACTAGGGGGTCCTTTATGTGCTGGTTGCTTTGGATACCAGGGTGTCTGTTGGGTCTGGCTAGTCCACCTGTGTGCATTGGGTGGGACCTGGGGCATATGTGGTGTTAACCTATTGGGGCACTCTGCCTTGCAGTGGACAAGTCCTTGACAGTAATGACATTGAGAGCCCTGTGGGGTTGATATGGTGGGTATGATTGGGGCAACATTTCTTTGGGGCCTGCTAGGCCCCCTTCTCCTTGACTCTTGTATGTTAAGTGCTCCCACAGAAGTTTGTTTCTGTGGTTAGTCAAATTGGACTAACTGTAGGGTAAATAGTCTCTCTGTTTTCTGACCCTTGTTTTCTAAACATAAACTGTACATATGCACCACTGTTGGCATGATTTCTGGTACATTCTTACATTTTCAGTCAATAACTGCCTTTCCTACATCATTTTTTAACTGCGGGGGAGGAGACCACCAACAAAATATTGTGTTATTAGTTTAGCGGCTCAGTTAGTGACAGCTTAAATATCAGAATGATCTTCCAGGGTAGCTATTACTCCTCTGGACATAATATCATCTGGATGTTCCCCTTTGTCTTGTCTTAATGATACCACCTTTGACCAATCTGTTTTGGTCGTTGCCCATTCGTTTACTACATCCAGTATTTTACTCCTTTTAATGGCAATTTTTGTCATGTCTAGCCTCAGATCCATTCCAGCAGCGTTCCCCATTAATGGATCTCCAAACTGTTCAGGCCATTCTGCCTTTGTTTAGACTGCTTGTAGCTGCTCTGGGGTAAGGGTTTAAGTAATACTGCCAAATCTGTGGTGGTAGGGCTATCGGAATCTATGATGCTTTCTAGTTCCCTAACAAGCATTTTAGATTTTGTATGGAGTGGCGGCAATGCTTCCTTAAAGGACTGTGATGAATCTTACAGAGTCATCACTGATACCCAGTCTAAGACCTCCTCTAATGTGGCCAGGGGAATGCAGCTGCTACCTGATCCTAACCCTGGGGGTGGTGTCAGGAGGGAGGATCACATCAGAGGAGATTGTTGTCAGGGGGAAGTGTTGCCTCCTTTAGGAGAGACACAGTATTCATCCTTTGCTGAGGATTGGAATTCTATAATTACCAAATACCTAATGGCTTGCTGTCATTGTTAAATTCCCTCCCATGAAATTACCCAAAGAAGAGGTTGTGATAAGTCAACTAATCAGATTAAAGTGTGCACCTGATACTGTCATGATACTGTCTTAAATAGAGGACCTAATCCGAATGTTAGAACACAAACACTTTTTACAACATTTCCTAACTTTGACAACTCTGTTTTCAAAGCAATCTAAACTAAATAAGTACCAAAGGATCAAAACCACTAGGGACTTCAAGATCCAGAATGCCTGTAGTACTGGGACAAGGAAGAGGGGATCAGAGTTAGTAAGGATCCAAAGGGCAACTAACCAGAATGAGCGGTCTAGTGGTTGTAAAGGAAAACACCTGAGCGGGACATTTAAATGGAGAAATTAAATGAGGGGGGAGTAGGTGAAAACAGCTGAAGCAGACCTGGGTGCTGAGGTCACAGTGAAAGCAGCAAGAAGTTCAGCTGGTGCTCATGTGAAAAGGGAAGCTGTAAGACCATGCAGAGTAGTCGCAGTGGGAAGCGGCATCAGAGAAGGAAAGCCAGCTGAAGGGGAAACGTGCTTCCATTCATCAAGCAAGCGATGCTGTGGCATACAAGGAGAAGCAAAGAAGCACGGAAGCTACCTGAGAATTGGAGTAGGAAGAAGCAGTCCACTGAAGGCAAGCGGACACTGTCAGCAGAGCGGGCAGAACACGGGAGGTCCGCCACCTCAGCTAACCAAGAAGACGCCAAGTCAGACCAGTGAATTGGCCTGAAACCAAAGGGGGCCCCTGGGTGCTCCAAGAAGACTACTTAATTGCAAATGATAATTTTGAATACCGAACAAAAAAGTTATATAACAGCAACCAGGGTTTACTGCCTCTCTTATGGGATACCAATTAGGGGAAACCTATAACCCACATTGCTAAGAGGCTGTTAAGAAGCAGCACAGAAGAAACTCAGGCATAATTTCTCTTTTATGGGACACCAATTAAGGGAAACCGATACCCGCATTACCAACTGCCAAGAGGCCAAAAAAATAAAAACACACAGAAGCAACAAGGGTGCAATTCCTCTTTGGTGGGATACCAATTGGGGGAAACCTGTAACCCATATTGAATATACAAAGAGGCAGCCATTGTGCAGCTCTCCTCACATGGGATGCTGGTGTGGAGAGTAGAGGAACAAAGATTGCCACTAGGAATAATTGTAGTTGTATGGGTTTTAACCTGGCAGGCGAGTACACCAGGAAAGGGATCAATAGAAGTTAATCCTGGCAGGTGAGTGGACCAGGAGAGAAGACGATGTGATGAAACAATGCATTTGTGGCAAAAGGTGTGGTAGAAAGAAAGTGCTATCACTATTATCATTTTGAAAAACGGTTGCTTAACAAGAAGAAATTGTTTGCCATCATGACAAGTCTTCATTTGGAAGAAAATGTGTGAGTTGCTAATAATTGCTTTGTATACTGAAAAATGCACTGTCCTTGGTTTATTGATTTTTGACACATTGGCCTTACCAAGAAGGATATCATGGAAGATATCAATTGCTTTGAATATGAAAAATTGTGTTGTGAGAAAGACATTTGCAGTACCAAGGAGGAAATTGTGGAAGATAACAAGTGCTTTACTTTATGGAACAGGTGTTTATGAAAGAGACATTTAATTTATCCAAGGGAAAGTCGTATTGCGAGGAAAGAAACTTTTGTGTTGGACTGAATAGAACTTTGTTCAATCAGAATTTTTCCACAAGTGTTCCTGTATTGAGCCAGTGGAAGGGAAACACAACCCTGGTTACAAGGAGTACTCTTTGAAACTTATATGTTTGAACTTTTGCACTAGTGTGTTCAATTGAAGATTGCCAAATATTACTTGTATTATTTTGTTGTTTGTAATAGTAGGAGGTTCCGAGACTTTTTGGACACTAGGTCATCTTTCTTCAGTTTAGTTTGCTAGGTAGGGACATTCTCGTTAGGATAGGGGGGAAAAAGGCGTTTAACTCACCCTTTATTATTTAATAAATGGGCTGAACTGTTCTTCGGGAGCCTCCCCACCTTATAATCTACTGACAGCTAGCCTTTGCAGTGACCTCAGGTTTCCGTTTCCATTGCCTCAGCATTCGATAATGTGCACGTTTTCCAAAAGCAACTTTTTCTAATTGCAAGCATTATTTAGGCTATGTGAGTGTAGCTTTAAGATGGCAGAATGTAGCAAAACAAAAAGGTAATCTAACACTTCTGCGAGGCTGACATTTTGTCAGCTATACTTCGCCATCTTAGGCTGCTCATTTGAAAGATAAGAGACACTTGCACAATAAATGTTTATTCTGGGGCCATGCACACGATTACACAACTAGCAGTGGGAAGAAAACTATGTAAGGTCGCTGGTGAAATTCAGTCAGACCTTGGTTGTCAGCACACAGATAGTTCAGGAAGCCTCCTTGCGTGAGCAATCACACTGTGTGCTGGCAACCAAGGTTGTTCGTGTTCCTCTTAAAATAAACGCACACAGGATAACTGATTTAACACGGCTTTCAAGTTGTTTATGGGCATCATTACAAGTTTGCTGGTATCCTGCCGGAAATTCCTGCGGGGCACCGGCAAACGCTAATACTATTACCGGCACTTGTCTGCCGGTATTACCAGCAGATTGCGAGTGCCGGTTTAAATGGTAAATTCCCATTCCATGGAGCCATGAGGGGATTTTGACGGTATTACCAGCAACGTTATTACTGTGCCGCTAATACGAACGGGTTTCTGCCGGCAGGGGTCAGATTTACCTCCAGCTTACTCCATCCCTACTGGCAAAGTTGTATTCGGGCCGGTCTGGTAAAATTGCTGGTAAACGTTATTACCTGCAGTTTTACCGTGTAACGGACAACTTATAATGAGGCCCATGGAAATGTTTTATGAGAAAATGGGGTTGTGATGATATACGTGTATTTTTCTGTCTGCAATTGCATATTTCTGTTGTGGGTTTTGGCTAAAAAAGCCAACTGGAACAATAAACATATTGCACATTACTCCGATTACTGATGGTGTGTGGACCTTGTTTATTCTAGCAGAAAATGTTTGTCCTTCTCCTAAGATTCTAGCATGATGTGAGCGAGGAAGAGGCAAGGATGCATGACAATTTGGTCCCATGACTCAGACCTTTCCGAGGGAAGGCCACGGCTGCAGGAGGGGGCCGCACAGCGACATTGGGTTAAGTCTCAATAAACTGCTACCTTCCCTTCCACCGCTGTGCACGCTTTATTTTTTCCCTGCTATCTGATCTAACACACAATGTACTCTCTCACACCTATGGAGAATGCCTGGGCTTGAAAGGAGAAGTTGTTAGTCAGTTAATTATGTCTTATGTTTACACAATTGTATTGCCTCGTCATCTCTCTGGGGCATTGTCGCCACCCCTCTCCCCTTGTTGTCTCAGGCGTTTCTGTCACCATCTCCCTTGTTTTCTCTGTGGAGGTTTTAGCCGCATATAAGCTATGCTCAGTATGCCATTGATACTCCTGCAGGAAAGATGGAGACAGCTTATGGGAAGGATTCAGTGACGTTTGTTGTTGAGTGGCATAAATATACTGCTGCAGCAATCCAGGGGATTGAGGAGTTCCCACAATCAGGGACATTTGATTAAGGCCCATTGTCTGTGTTGTACTGGACTAAGGGATTGAAAGCACAGCCAAAGGAATGGTCAGTTTTTTCCCTTTGAACTAAAGAATCTGCACGATTAGAAAAGAAATTGCACGAAAAACAAATAAAGATAAAGCTGAGCATAATCCTGTTCTCACACCCATTGGTCCACCTCCTACCAATGATGATGGCCCCATGCCAATATACTACCCCCAACAGCATGACAGAATCCGCTACCTCCCTCAGCTCCACCACTACCTCAATCCCAACCTACACCATCTCCCCAAAGGGAAGCAGCGTTACAACATTCCACAATGCCAACCCACACTTATTTGCCACAAGCTTTAGGAAGGATAAAAAGCCACTTGTGGAGCCCAGATAGGGATGGGGTCTCCACAATGAGTTGCTGACAGTAGAGGAGTTTAGGACCAATGCCGGTTGCATAGACAATAGAGTCATATCAGGGATGTGAACAGGACTTGTGAGCTGCAGTGGTAGCAATAGAGGGTGTCATGATTTATGAATAATGGTACGAACAAGCTAAAACAGTTAAGCCACAGATCAGATGACTTAAGCAAAAGACCACTACTGTGTGGCGAATACAAAGTACACCGTTGCACATAAGGCAAGAGCTAGTGGCAACAGACAATTGTAGGTACTTGTGGTAGGGAAATATGTCTTGAAATACACTTGGGTTTAGCAGGATCAAAGTAAGAAGCTACAGATGTTCTTTAAGCAGAAAGCACGCACTCACACACAATGCAAGAGTGGCGTTCAAAAGACAGGAACAGACACTAGCCTCTGATAACATGAGTTCCTTAACTAAATATGACTAAAAAATCACAGGTGCCTGCAAGCTGTAAACTCACAGACACTTGCCGTTTAGGGTCAGCTAAAGACGATCAGCTTCCCAACAGAAGAAAGCCAACTACAAGTGGCAGCTTCCTGTTTTAGATGAGCTCATAGCAGAGTAAAGAGATGCTTCTTCGCTGATAAGCAGCCAAGGACAGGAAGCATGACACCAGAATACACATATGCAGTTAAAGTGTCCAAAGCAATTGTCGCTCTTAACCTCTTCAAAAACGCCGTTAAGATAATGGGGTTTTAAAATGGGCTAGCAGAGAACAACACGCTTCGCTTGTTCGCCAAGCGGAAGCCCATTTATTCTAATGGAAACAAACCAAGAGTCAAGAGCAGCACATGTTGCTTAATTGTATACATAGGTACATCATGTAAGCAACGCGAACCAAAGCACAAACGCAGGTTCAAGCTCTAGGCTAACTTTCCAGACCGAGGAAATGATGCACATAGTTTATGCAGATAAGCACAACAGACTAACGCACAACACAGCCGCAAACAAAGGAATCGTGAGGGGTGGTGTCATGATGCATACCCCCGGGCATCCAGACCACGTCCATCAGCCCCGGGAGCAAGCATCATGTCGCCTTGAGAAAACCTAGCAACCCCTGCTAGGGGCTGTCTGGGTTCAGTCCTGGCGCCTATGGCGCCAGGCTAATATGGGACATCAGTCCTGGCACCCTAGGCGCCAGGCTCATAGGTGCACACTTACCTGATGCAGACCATGCTGCAAGAAGATCCAAGCCCATGTGAGGCCTGAAAGGGACTACTTTACCGTAGGGACTATTTTGTTACTCGGGTGTGGTCGGGGAGGAATACCTACCTGGGACTACTTTGGAGGCTATTTAAACCACGCCCGAAGAGCAGCACACGCTTTGCGTTATTCTGCATCCGTGCCAGCAGCAGCATCCAGCCTTCTACCACGCCCGCCTCGAACCTGGAGCACCTAGAAAGAAGGAAAGAAGCAAAGGTTAGAACAAGAGTATTACCTGATTTCTTACCTGATTCCGGATTCATCGCATCTTCAAACCAGAGGAAAGACTTTGTTTGAAACGCGTTGCATCGCCAGCAGCAGCGCCGCGCCAAACTCACCGTTCCACGCAGTATCTCTTCGATCTGGCGATGTCTCCATCTTTACATCGCCGAATCCCGGCACCTAAGGGGGACAAGAAACAACAAGGTGAGCAGAGAGAACAGACAGAGACAATCTCTTTAGCCGCCATATGCTTACCTGATTTTACCGCCAGAGGTATAATTCATCAGCACGCCACATCTTCTTATGCCGCACCTGTAAGATAAGGAGAAAGCAGCAAGTTTAACCCTTGGCATTATTTACCAAACAGTGTTGCGTAACACAGACTTTTACCGGAGGGCTTTCAGCTGTCAATCTTCTTATTGGGTCAAAGCAGCAAAATAAAAGAGGAATTGGACAGGAGTGAATTCCAGACATTTTGAACTCTTACAAACTATATACTTACGGCTCTTCGCCAGGATCTTTCGGAGTCAGGATTCGTCTACAACTCTTCCAATACCTTCAAGCCAGTGAAGTAACTGGTCATCAAGGCGCCCCTGCGTGCTTTGCAGGATGGAGGGCTCATCCTTCAAGAATATAAGGTGAGATTGCTGAGAGGGCGCTTCAGAGGTGATTAGTGGGGAGGACAGTGGGGGTGCTATCACTTGAATCCACAAGTGGCTAAATCCATCTCTCCACTTGTAGGAGAATATTTCTACGGGCCAAGCAGACAAGATTAGGAGGGCAGATCCAGTCAGTCAACGCTGTTCTACGCATCACGTGGGTGGAGGCCGCAGCAGTCCGGGTCCGACCAATGCCCCTGTGGGAGCCAGGTGAGCGTAACAGGTGGGAAGAGCCATCCATCGCAGGTACCCGAGCAGCAGGCCCCATGGATAGGAAGTTGTGAAAACTTTGCATGCAGCCTGGCAAGGCATGATAAACGTGAGTTTGGATGTGAAGGTTGAACTGTTTGCATGGGTGAGACTTGAAGGCGTGTTTTATTATGCTACTCCACTCCTGATCATTACATAGTTTAGTATAGACCACCATAACATACACTCCATGTTTCACAAGTTGGTTTCTTAAAATAATGAATTGTACTTGATCTTTGTTAAATGTAAATCATGCTTTTAGCTTATGCAATAATGCTCTCTCTCTCATATATATATATATATATATATGTATATATATATGACAATATGTTATGCCATGTTAGAATTGCTGCTTCATAGCAGGTGTAATGATAATTAGAACTGGTAGAAAACAGAACTGATATTAAATATATTGACTTGTTACCTTCAAGTGTCAGCTTCATATTTGTGAGTAATGCTTCATAATGAGGTCTCTGAGTCAGAACGAACTACACAACATTTTCTGGCTGTATTGTTGTCAATTGTGTCAAGGGGTGCAAACAATCAGGGGAATGCCAAAGCGCTAGGCTGGAACCCTGAGGCACCTCTCAGCATAAAGTAAGACTGATGATTCTATGCCCATTCCACACAGCCCTACCTAGGGTCGAGAGGAGCGGGCAAGGAAATCACGCCATAAGGGGAAATCAAGTCAGATGGCACCCCAAGAGATGCGACATCTTAAAGATGACCACAGCATTACTAATATTTAAATAACCTCATGTCCCAGTCACAGGAGATGACAGGACAGAATTTATTTTTCTAAAAAGCTTTTTTTAAATAAGAGGTTAGAGTGAGTACAGAAGATGGTGCACAATGAGATCAATATTCCCATCCATTGCAGAATGGCTCTATATGATTGGATCAGAGCAGCGCACTGCCACGCAGTGAATACAAACTTCAGTAGCAGTGGCGGACTTGGTGGCCTACCAGCAGAATCACTCTTTACTTACTTAAAGACCACAGCTAACAGGACAAATAATGTATATGCACCTCTCCTAGTGAGAGGAGACTTAGACACCATTCAGTATCGCTCATACTAGTATCCTGAATTGGCTCTAACACATACAAATCACAAAAACAAACACATGCAGCCCTACAGGTTTCACAGAATGCAGAGTCCATGCACTCATTGCATCGTCCCCAAGACTAAGCGACACATGGATTGGATTGAGGTCCTATTAAACTCTGGGTCTGACATTTCCATATTTGAATGCAGCCACAAGGCACTATTGGAGCACACAAGGGCACACAGGAATGAACAGATCACTACTCCTACTGGGCAGACATTGGCACATAATGAAGTGTATTTTGTAACGATTCAGCTAGAAGGCGAACACCCCAAAAAGAATGAAACACTGTTTTGGCCACAGTTACACATTCAATATAAAGGGCTGTTAGCGTTTCAAGACTGGCCACCATTGTATGTGCGACAAGCACCCAGGGGTGAGGAAGTGGTAATGCCTGCCTTTTCAAACTAAGTGAGTGGGCAACTGATGCAAAAATATGCAAGAAAATGGTCAGCGCTGGCAGCGGTGCAGTTGTTTACAAATCATGTGGGGCATGACAAAGAATGTCCAGCGCATGTGATTCCGGTACTGAAACCACCCCCGCAACAAAGGCAGTATCCAGTTACACCACAGGCAGTGGTCCACGTGCAAACCATCAGCTAATGGACCAGGGGGTAATCATAAAGCAGGCTAGCCCACATAACAGTCCGGTGTTCCTAGTTTCAAAACCTGATGGTACCTACCGTTTTATTGTAGATTTTAGAATTTTGAATGCACACTAAGACAGAAGCAGTCCAGAACCAACACAGTTCTGGATTGCTAGATAACACACAGATGCAAATATAAAACAAACCTTGATCTAGGCAATGGGTATTTCACACAACCTTTAAGTGTAGAAAGCCAGAAATACACAGTATTTACATTTAAGGGAACATATTTCCAGGTCACTGGAATAATGCAGGGGTATACAAATTCACCTAGCACATTCTCAAATAGAATACAGTGCTTACTTGCAGACATTCCTAATTGTTGGCAGTATGTAGAAGATATTTATAACACCCATGAGAATCTCAGTGAACACTTGCAACAAGTAGACAGAGTTATTCACACATTGGCTGCAAAGGGGTACCCGATTAATTTTAAAAAATCGGGAATAGCTCATTGTGAGGTTACCCTTGTAGGATTCACTCTTTCAGATGAGGGAAGAGGGTTGTCAGCAGATTTTCCTGAGAAGTGTGCCAATATAAGACCGCCCACTATGCTTAGGCAGGTACAGGCCATTCTAGGGCTGTTACATTTTGGCAGTTCGTATGTTTCTAATTTTGCTGAGCTAGTGAAACCATTGCATGCTTTGATAAAACCGAATTTCAAGGCAGTTCACTGGCTGCCAGAACACACTCATATTCCGCACCAGGTATATTCAATAATGACTCACACTGGTCCATTGCAGGACAGGAATACAGATAAAGACTTAGAGGTAAACCTTGTGGTGGAGACAATGCTTTCACATACACAGTGTGCAATCTAGGGGAGACTAAACCAATTGCATATAAGACACATGTATATTCCACACCCGAGTTAAAATTTACACCCGAGGAGAAAATTCTGGCTAGTTCAGATGATTATTCAGAAAGAGACCGCTGGCAGCAAATATAACCATACACATAAACATGCCTTTAGCTCAACTAGAAGCTGCCACAAAAGCTAGCGTGCCAAATGAAAAGGCATTACACACCAGATGGATTCAATGGTCAGCATCTCAACATGCTTCAGACGTAAAGTACCATAAAAAGGCAGAATTGCAGAGACTGAGTGGATTGAGTTGGACAACGGACACAGAGCAAGACACGTCACGGCCTGACATACCATTGTTTGATTTTTTCCAGGTAATTTACTCAGATGGGTCGGCTATTCATGCAGTGGGGACACGGTCTAAGTACGCTGCCGTGTGTGCAGCAGTCGTAGGATACTTCACACATGAAGAATTTATACATACTGATATTGCAACCAAGCATCTGGGAGACTGCTGAATTGCATGGGTTACTACTTGCATTGCGCCAAGCAGATTCAGGGAAGCCCACACTAGTAGTCTCAGATTACTTACAAAACTTACTTGCATTGGTGGATACAAAATGACTTCAAAGACATTGGGCATACAACTATTGCTTCCAGGCAGCTCTGGAAGCAGGGTTGGGATCTTAAACAGACTTGCCCTTTGTTATGGGTGATGCACACAAGATCACATACCAAAGGACACAGTCATAGCACTGGCAATGCATTGGCAGATAAATATACCAAAGAGCACACAGTGAGAAAAACAATAGCAGCCATAACTCGCTCAGCGACTGCAATGGATGAGGAAATAAAAGAGGCTTGTTTAGGTATTGCACCAAGGCCAAAAGGTTTCCCCAGTAATTATGTTTATGACATTGAAAATAACAAAGCAATAGTCACCATTCCTATGAAAAAAGGGAATCCTATTCAAAGATTAATCCCTAATAAACAGACAGGGAAAAGCTGATTGCAGCCACACACGCTGGACTTTCATCTGCCCTTCTGGGGTGAGTGCAACTTCACAGCTACTCCTTGATCACTTCTGGTGGCCAGGGCTTCGACAGCAGGTGAAAATATATATAGCAAACTGTGACACATGTTTAAAGACAACTGTGGACCACAGCAAAAAACCTAAGGAAGTTCCTTTCAGAAAGGCAGCCTCGTCTTTTGCGATCCAGTATATGGATCATATAGGCCCACTACCAGCAGTGAATAAATACAAGTACATTCTAGTAATAGCAGATTCATGCACTGGGTTTAGCTGGATGATTCCTCATAAGAAGGCAGACTGCAAATCAGTCATTCAGGCACTTAGGAATGTAGTAGCGATAAGCGCAAGCAAAACACTCCATGCTGACAATGGTCCTGCTTTCTCAGGGAGGGCCCTGAAGAAGGCATTGGAAGCACGGGGAACAGAGTTGCGTTTTTCCAATCCTTTCCGAGTGGAAACAAACGGAATTGTGGAACATGCGAACCAGACCATAAAAGTTAGCCTGGCTAAATGCATTTTTTTACTGGGAGGTAACTGGTTAGATCATGTGCCCTTAGTAAACAGGAGTGTGAATAATTTACCATGACAGTCTCTATGAAACGGTAAGACCCCATTTGAACTCTTGTTTGGGAGAAAGATGTATATGCCTGACCTGCATGCTCTTCCTACCCCCATACCTAGGAACGAGCAACTGCTGGCGACAACGCTGCTGAGAGAATCCCTCCAGGTGGAAGCAGCTGAGGCCAGTCCCGAGAACACTCTCAAAGCAGGAGATTGGGTCCTGGAAAAGATCCATGACAAGACTCAGTTTGGCCCGTTTTACAGAGCAGCAGTGCAAGTAATCAAAGTGAAAGGTTCCAGAACTGCCATCCTACCCACACTACCACCTAAGAGAGATACTAGGCAAGTCGGTGGACCACCTGAAACCGGTGCCAGATGGTTACTCTGTGATGTTTCCACAAAATCTTCCTCTTCCAAGTGAGGAGCCCACGGAAGATGATGAAATGGAGATCCGGCAAATGATGATGATGGTGTTCAAGATGAGGAAGAATATGCCAATATCGATTACACGTCCACAATTCAGGAAAGTACTGCAAGTCTGCCAAGTTGGAAACAAAAAGCCTTTCTAGTTGCTTAAGTGATGAAAGAATTCTTTTGGACAGACTTTTTAAAACAGTGTTATAAATTGTTGGCAGTGTATTTCGTCCTACTGTGGTTCAGCCTCATTTTATTCTTCATCTCACAGACTTCTGGGGATTTTCTGAGCAAGGTTTCCACTCCACCTGTAAGCAAAGAAGTTGTTCTAAAGCCTTTAAGTTCTTCACACATGTTAGAGAAAAGAGAGCTCCAAGAGCCAGGAACTCAATTCTCAATACAGATGTTTCCTCTAACTATGGGTCACGTGTGGATTCCATCATTCAAGACCTATAATGGCCCAGCAACACAGCTACAAGTCCACACCTTTGCTTTGCTGTGAGTGATGAATCCAGACTGTTTACACCTAGTAAGCCTGTGTCTAGAACATACAGAGAACTGTTAGGAAATAGGCTTCAGACATTTGCACAAAATGCATGGTTTGATGATGTGGAGGATCTTCATGAAATGGGGCCTCATGTGTGTTATGTGCGATATTACAATGCCTTTTTACTTGTCAAACGTGAGCCAATTCTGTGGGCTAAATACACATTCTGGAAACATTGTGCAGTGCCTTTCCAAACTGATAGTCCTGAATTCAAAGCACAATTCCCATATATTTCACTGAGACCATACCAAGCAGGGGACTATATGTTTGAAAATCAATACAAATTCCCTCGATAGCCACATAATGCACAACACATGTATGTTGCAGATTCAGTCATCTTTGACAGAATACTTTGCGAACATGACTGAACAAACATGGCAAGGAACTGTCCATCTATGGTCTATTTGGGGTCAACAGATATGGCAAATTAAAGGGGTTCACACGTTAGACATGGCTTGTAGATTCCCAAATTTAATGTATTTCTTAAATTACACGCAGTTCCAGACCACTTGCAGCAATAGGAACCTTAGTTTCTACCCTGAGTGGGAAAAGGCAGAAGGTGAGCTCTGGAGTGCGTCTTATAGAGAAGCAAAAGAATGCAATTGCACCAAGCATATTACTTTTGCATCAGGGAGACCTGTGTTATGGGTGGTTCAACAAATGAATGCAATAAAAGAAAAGCAGGACTCTGTGGGCCCATATAGGGCTTAGAACTCCCATAACGCATCCCTGATACAGGCTATATCCATGCGTAAGCAGTGCCAAGGAATGCTTTCACAGTATCACCTGAGAGAGGTGATACAATCTCTAGATAACATCGTAAAAGAAGAGAATTGGACAGCTATCATGCCGTTAGCTGCTGGTCTGAAGCGCACCCAAAGTGGGCGTGTCAGGAGAACAGCTACCTGCACCACCTCTGACCCTACAGTACCCTGCGAGGTGGGACAAGCATCCATAACAGGAAAAATGTACACTTGGTCACAAGCAATAATGCAAATCCTGTGAACTGAAAGTGAGGCAGTACAGCAAGCTTTTCATGTTTCAGATGCTAATGATCAAGCGCTACAACAAGGCTTCTATGTGCTAAGAGATGTTATAACAGATGTTGTGGGTTTGATTCAAAATTACTTATCTATCATTGGAAACGACCAAGAAGCCTCAGTAAGTCTTTCTGTAGTAACTGATTTTTTGGACATTCTCAGCAGAGGGGTCCCAGATTGGAATATGATTTCATGGCCAGAACAAATACAGGCACTTAACTTGCCCAAGGTGGCAACACGCCAGGCGATGTCTGGCTCCACTTTCTTATTTCTTAGTGTACTGGCAAAGAGTATATTGGCAGCATCTGCTTGGGCGTCAGGCTCCACAAATTGGATTGTGCATGGGGTACTAGACATCCCCATTCAAACGGCACCCTCTATCATATGTCAAGAATTACACTCTTGGGGTAATGTACATTTGGTAAATGATACGTGGATAAGAGAAGATTATGTGGTACCATATTCACATGCATGTGTGTCACCAGCTTGGCCTGAACTAACATTATACTCATTACGGGAATGCAAAGGTTCTACTAGGATAATGTGTGCACATGCTGAGCCAGTGAATTCCTGTGGCAGTAACTCGAGATGCACACTGCATATTGCACCAATTGACTCATTCTACTGTAAAGCGCATAGACTACAAAATGGTTCATATTTGGTAAATTTCAACCAATCTTGCTGTAATGTCCCAATAGGAGTACCGACTCTGATCGCTGTAGGCACACAAGTTAAATGCTGTGGGTTCATTTTGGATCCACCTAGAACATTCCAATTAAAAGCATTATCCTGGCCTGGCGTCAATTTAGAAAAGCTTGAGTACCCAAAATTGATCTTATACATAGCAAAGCTGTTAAAAATGCGGTTGGAGGTGCAAAGTACTGAATATACATATCTCGGAGCACACTATGCTGTGGTCAAACAGATTGCATTTCTGCTAGGCTCCGAACATACAAGGCAAGAGGCAAGAAGCCTTGCACTCTCTGATGGACAGTTCACAGCTTAATGGGGTCAATACTGCTCTTTCTGCAGTCACTAAAGCAAAATCAAGTCTCCTACATAAAGGGATGATTGCCTTGGACACAGTCATTAGAACATTGACATTGTCGAATGCTTGTTATAGGTGGCTGTTGATAATAACTGGACTTTGTCTCC
Organism: Ambystoma mexicanum; assembly: GCF_040938575.1. Classification (NCBI taxonomy): domain Eukaryota; kingdom Metazoa; phylum Chordata; class Amphibia; order Caudata; family Ambystomatidae; genus Ambystoma; species Ambystoma mexicanum. The sequence continues at coordinate 1,034,620,891 of NC_090933.1, read as the reverse complement.
TATTTAGTTGCAGACACTGAAATTATGACAAGCCACAAAATGACAGCCCTTGAAGCAAACCGTCTCCGGTAGAGAACAGAGCTGTGCAGACGTCTAGGATAGGAGCTGTGTTCGCTTTTTCAAAAGCATTTTATTTTGTCATTAACCAGGAAGATATCTACGGTATCAGCCATAGCTAAATGCAGAGTCCGTCACCAAGAATTATTGCTTGCAAAGAACGTGGGAGTCACAGCATCACTGTCTAGATTAACACTGTGGTGCAAGAGAATCTTTAGGACATTGGCTGTGCATAGAGACATTTTTGGGATTCAAAGGTACTTCCCACAAGTATTCTATTGCGAGTTCATTGAAAGTCCCCCTGAAACCACACCTGATGAGGGCATGCCGTAGCAAGAGAAACTGCTCAGAAAACGACAAAAGCGATTATTGTCAAATGCGTCCAGTAATCCCAACGGTGCGGCTAAGGAAGCACCTGGGCCCTCTGTCTCACAGCCCGACACCAGTCAGCCACAAAATGATGGACGGGAGAATTGCTCCGTTTAGTTTTTAACAGAACAGAGATAGACGATGAGTTAGAAAAGGACATGCCACCACTACAATGGGAGGGAGTGTCAGGGGAATATTGCCCTCGTAGTGTAGCCGAAGAATTCTTCTGACTATTATACCCCGCTGGCTGAAAGTGAACAACCAGTGCGATCTAGTAGCCAAAAGATAGGATGCCAAACGAAGACCAGGATGGCTGCAGTACTCAGGATAAGGTGTGCCAACACAGGAGTATAGGTAGACTGGAAGCAACTGTAAGGAAAGTGACGTAAGTTATCCACAATCCGTAACAGTAATACAGTGTGAACAAAGAATAACGGAACACTGACCTTTGAGTTAAACACTGTCAAACCCAAAGAAATGAACCAGCCAATCTACCAGTTTACCCCTGTGGATGAAAAAATGAAACAATAAATGCTAGCTACTGGAATTGACAGGCTAATGATTACAAAAAGGGAAACTCAAAGACACCCTTACCGTGAAGGAAGCTGTACTGGAGCAGTTGAGGCAATGAAGATTCGAGGGTCCGTAGAGGAATGCAGAGAATCCAAACAGAAACTACCCCGACGGAAAGAGGACGCCTAAGCAGGACTCACTGGCAGTCTTAAGTTCAAAGTACACACAAAGTTTCAAATCCAAAAGGAAGATCCAGAACCAAAATCCAAAGTATCCGTAAACCAAGGCAGTTCAAAGGCAGTCCGTAGCAATCCAGAAGGCAAACAAACGTAGGCTAGTTCGAAATCAGTGGATGTTCCGAGGTCAGAGCAGTACAACGAATAGATCAAACAAAGTTCAAACACCAAGGAGGCAGGAGACAGGCAATATGCAGCGACAGTCCGAAATCCGATACACAGGAAGGCAGTTCCAAGATGGGCGGGGAAAGGGAGGGAAGGTACACAAGATTCAATGATACAAAGAAATGCCACTGGAAACCAGGAAGTTCAGAAGCACCGAGTGATTCCCGGCGGCGCTATTTAAACAATCACGTGAGCGCATAGTGATCACGTGAACACGCTAGCAGCACGCCGGAGGCGGGGCAATGAAGAAATGACAGGACGCCAGCGTTGCCAAGCCAACTTCCATGCGCCTGGTAATCCTCGTCTTAAAGGGCCAGAACCTGTCAGAGCACGGCTTCTCTTGCGAACAACAAAGGGGGCCACAAATCTTCTTGAGCCTGAAGCTTTATTCATGACAGGAAGCAGGAGCTCATGCGCTCACTGTTAGAATAATTCCGAGGGGTTTCAAACTGTTCCATACAATGTAGCCTGGAGACTAGATCAAATATGGTCCTTCAAGGATGCAATCCCACCCCTTTGCACAAGATGTTTTTTAGGGAACTAGAAAGCATTATAGACCCCCATAACCCTACTATTGTTGATTTGGCTGGCTTACTTAAACAGGTACTTAAACCGGAGCAGCTTCAAACGGTAAGAACTAAGGCAGACTGGCCCCAAGGGTTTAAGCATCCATTAATAGGAGAGTCTGATGGCACAAAATGTAATTTAGGATTAAACATGGAGGAGGTTGTGAAGAAAAGCAGTGACATATTGGAGGCAGTGAAGGAACTAGCAAAGGCTAAAACAGATTGGTCAAAAGTGGTGTTTTTAAGGCAGGATAAGCAGAAACACTCTCAGGATTTCTTATTGAGAGCGATTGCCACCCTGGAAGATCATTTTATGTAAATAATGTCACCCACACAGCCCCTAAGGTTCTAACACAATATTGTGTTGGTGGTCTTCTTCCTGCAATTAAAAGTGACAATGAAAAGGCAGTTATTGTTTGGAAATGTAAGGAGACATCAGAAATCATGCCAACAGTTGTACACATGTACAGCTTGTATTTAGCAAAGAGATATCTCAAAACAGAAAAACTGCTTATTGTAAGGAAGGCATGGTATCAAACAGTGAAGACAGACACAAGTGATCACAGTTCAAAACAATTGTTTTTGCTCCATTACTACAAATACTTAAATATTGTTTCAATATGTCAAGAATGTCACTGATAGTGAACACAAGCGCTCAGAAGCGACACATTTTGCTTAAGATCACAACACATCATTGCAATCATGTACACACTTCCACTGAGAGATGCAAATAAGATGCAAACTAATCAAACTAATGGCAAAACACAGTCACTCAAGGACAGGTCATGGGGAAAATACACATATATACACAAAGACAAATAAAAACGACTACAAAAGGTACAATGAAGTGAACTGTGTTCCTGAGTCTAATGCAAAATGACCTCAAAGCGGTTGGTTCATTTCATATTCTTTTTTAAGGTGGGGTCTGATTATGCAAATATGCAAATGTTTGGAGGGTGGAGCATAGGAGTGGCGGCACAGCAGGAATGATCCTCGAGCCGACATTAAAAAGTTGGCATCTATGGTAGTCACTGTGCAGAAAACACGAGGACTGGCTGAAGGTGTCACACATGACATGTGGACACTTGTAGGTGATTCGGCAGGACAGTGAGGCTTGTTATGTCCTGGCAAGCGATCATGCAGTCCAGGCAGACCAAGGCTGGGGGCACCCGCCTGACATCCAGGGACACGAGGCACCCTGTCAGCCGGTGAACACACAGACACTTCAATGGCCTGGGGCACACAGGCCAACACCAAGGACGGCACCAGAGTTGCCCAGCAGGGGCACCAGCACCTCGATGCAGAGGTGCCCGGCAGGGACTCTGCTGACATGGTGGGGTATCATAGACAGTGTTGCCCAGCAGGGGCACTGTCAGGGTGGAGGGCCCTGCAGCAGCAGGCCCTCTGCCTGCCACGCAGCATCGCGCTGCAACAAAAGACACACGGCAGGTAGGAGTCCGTTTACATCGACTGACGAGCCGGAAGTGGCTTGTCCCTTTTATTCTCTACATCGCATGGTCACAGACATGCGACCTTAGCATGAGCCCTGGGAAGGAATCGTTCCCTCAGAAGGGGTGGCACACCACACTCCTCCTTTTCCATAACGAACAAACAAATGGGAAACACCACTGGACATTAAATCAATTAAGTCACAAACAGTAATACTTGGAATCGGGGTGCAAATAATAGTCACGTGCATTGGAACTCAGGTTGGGACAATAACTACCTCTGAGCTTTCTTTGCTAGTTTCAAACAGAACACATATACTGAGCATTGGTACACATGTAGGGCGACAGTCAGGGTTGGTGGATACTGGTGACACGTTGGAAATTCCAAATAACAAAAGACACTTTATTCAATTGGGTGAGTGGAACTTAAACCACTGAATGACACTATCGGTAGCTCCTGACACCATTTCAAACATGCCCACCACATGTAGGAACACAGCTTCACACAACATTTGAGCTGGGACCACTTTAAGCATGTCCAGGGTCTGCAGGCTCAGAGCATTTATGGATGGCTACTGAGTCCATTTTAAGCATTTGCAGGGCTGCAGGAAAACCTGCCTAACTTACATTAATGTCTGCTCAGGACAATTTAGTTCCCAGTTCATGTGCCAGCAAAGCCATACCTCGGGGCCACATCGGCTCGGTCCAAGTGTCTGTTCAGGAAATTTAGTTCCCAGTTCACAGGCCGGCAAAACCAGACCTGGGGGCACCATGGGCCATATCGGCTTTGTCCCCTGGCGGTCGGAGCAGGCAGCAACACTGGTGGCCGGGTGACAGGTCACGCATTTCACTCCCTCTTCCAGGCAGGGACTGTTGGCGCACAGGCATTCATGGGAGCCACAACCCTTGTTTGCCATTTCCCTTCTTACATACACCCTCAGCTTCCACTGGAGTGGTTGGGCCGCATGTTATCAAATGAGCATGGGAGGCTACACTACTTTATTTCTTCCCCTCGGGAGGAGTGGTTCATTGGCATGGGAGGGTGCACAAGCACTCGCGAGAGCTGCAACCCTCATATGCTGATCAGCCACTGGCCTTTTTTTATTTTTCAATTCACTGCCACTTGGGCTCAGGATTCTTCAGATGGCAGTTTGTGTGCAACACAGAGCACTATATTGCTTTCACTGCACACACCACACCGCCGATGGGCCCAGGATCTGGAGGAGCCCTGTTCATTTGATCTTCCCAGCGCAGTCATGGAACGCTTCTTTACTCCACCACCGGGCGGCCCCGGAACATCTTGGAGCTCATTTACATTATTTTTTTTCTTGTGCTCTGACATGGAGCTGCTGCTTAATTCCCCTACCTTCACCGCCAGGTGGCCCGGGTTCTTTCTAGGGGCTCCGGCTGGATGCACGCTCACCTCCATTCCAGGGGTGGATGCAGCTTCAACGTCCTCCTCCCTGGCCAGAGCCGACCTCACTTGGTGCGGGGATAATGATCACACTCTCCCTCACTAAAGCCGCAGGGACCGTTTCACAATCTTCACACTGTGGGCACAGCGCACTCCTCCTCCATGGAGCGCACATCGCGCAGGGAGCAGCAGCCAGCCGGGTGGCCGCACTTGCATCAGGGGTCTGCTTTCCCTTGTAGCCATTGTTATGTCCTGGCCTGCGGTCATGCAGGACAGGCCAACCAAGGCTGGGGGCACCCAGCCGGCATCCAGGGACAGGGGGAACCCTGTCAGCCCGTGAATACACAGGCACTTCAATTGCCTGGGGGCACCCAGGCCAAAACCAAGGACACTGCCGGAGTTGCCCAGCAGGGGCACCGGCACCTTGATGCAGAGTTGCCCAGCAGGGGCTCTGCAGACACATGGATGCTGAGTTGTCCAGCAGGGGCTCTACTGGCATGGGGGGCATTATAGCAGCATTGCCCAGCAGGGGCACTGTCAGCTGCAGCCCCTCTGCCTGCCAAGCAGCGCCAGCATCGCACAGAAATAAAAACCACACAGCAGGCAGGAATCCGTTTACATCGACTGACAAGTGGGAAATGGCTCCTCCCTTTTATTCTCTACATCACATGGTCACAGACATGTGAATTTTGCACGAGCCGGCCCCTGGGAGGGACTCGTTCCCTCAGAAGGTGTGGCACACCGCAAGGCTCACTGAGCTGACCTATCTGGTTGTGATTTGCCTGTGTACTGAGTCTTTCTCTACATAACGGTTGTATTAACATCAAACTCCCTCTAAAGTTAAAGTCTGTAGGTGCACTGCCTCTTTGTATCCTAGGGGACAGGAAGGATGGAGCCTGGACGGTCTAATCTAAACTAGAAGAAGAGTACATTCTTTCTCACTTTTTCTGTTTAAATGTATTAACTTTCCCCAAAGGTTGCTGGCGAATGAAATGTTGGTCGAAGAAAATACGTCCTGCGCAACTGGGAAACAGTGTCTCACATCTCGCCTTTCACGTTGTTAGGATACACCAATATACATTGCTGCTGTCAACATTTGGACCCACACCCAAGATGGTTGCCGTTGTCCATTCTTAGTTACTTCCCTATTCCACTGTGCGTTAGCGCAACTGCCCTGCGCATTTGCTGTCCTCTCAAACGGAACATTCGACACCTTAGGATCAGGCATGACGTCAACGCTTATGAATATACGAGAGCCATCCCTTAATAGCACAGAAAGAGTAGGATTTAGCCTAGCTTCAAGATGGCCGCCTGTTAAGACACTGCTCTTCTCAAACGCGTGCCCCCGACGTGTTGAGTAGGGCGCGGGCACGCAACAACTACAGCGGACACAGTGTTGCCAGTAAACATCCTGGCGAGATTTGAACGCGGAGTTTGGGCGGCAGGAAGAGGCGCGCCCGCCATCTTGTTTGTTGTAGTGACTCTAAGTCGGAGTGAGCGCGGTGGGGGCAGCGCGCACACTGCTCTAGTGTCATTGGATTGTTTTATTTCTTTGCGTTTCGGTACCGAGGGGTGATTTGCAGGGAATACGGTAAGAGACGCCATAGGGGCAGAAAGCATGGGGTAGTGGGAGCGCATGCAGGCATCCCAGGTGGGCGGGGGGCTTTTGCACTGTAGGAAGAGGGCTTGGAAGGAGCTGCTGGGCGGACATCCCTAATGAGTGCATAGACCCCCATATCAAACTCTTGCAGTAACTTTTATGCAGCGCCAGGCAGGTAAACACTCAATTGTTGGCGCCCATAGGGCACCTTTTTCCGGAGTGAGACTGGTGTGGGTGGGGGCTCGAGGAAAGCCGGTATCTCATACTGTACCTCCCTCCTTAGCTTGGTCACCGACGGGGAGTGACACTGTGGCAGGGGAGTCTAGTGCTCTTTGGCTCCTGCCAGTGGTCTGTTTGTTTTGGTTTGTGGTGCGCTCAATGCTCTTCGCCCTGTAGTTACCTATACTGGGAGGCCTCGTTCTGTCATCTCGGGGGTGAGGCCTCCTCCTGTCACTTGCGACCTCCCACCGCAAGTCTTTAAGCGCTTCTGTATCCTGTGCTTTCTCAGCTATAAGGCTGCCGACGTGTTTACGTAAAAGGTTAAACGGGAAACGTGCACCTACCCCAAAGGCCGACATAACGGGATTATTGTGAACATGCTGATAAACTTAGTTAAAGTTGGTCAGGAAGTTTGTTCTGAATAGGAACAGTTCCATTTTTTTTTATTCCGTTTCATTAACTCTGTGTCTGGTCATATGCTCTTGGGCAATGAGATATGCCCAGATATCGTTCTATGAACTTATTTTTTTTATTTAGCAGTAATACACGCTTTACATTAAACTTTTCCTAATTATACTTCAAATTAATTTCAATTTCGACAATTTAAACACCTGATCAATTATAACACAACTTTAAAATGCTGCCACACACTGGCAATGTTCTTGGTCAGTTTAACAGTCAGACCAGTAAAAAAGCAATTCCTCAAGTGAGACAAGTCGCTAATCTTCCACAATGTTGCTGTATTTCATCAGTAGTACACGTAAAAATAATTGGATGTTTTTGTCAGCACATCAGCTAAACCGTGTACCTTTTTTTTTTATTACACATTATCCATTCGGTCTTCTGTTTTCGGTATTCACTTCATATTTTCTCCTATCTTAGTATTTCTCTTCTCCCCCACCCTACTTTTCCTATCACACGCAGGTTGTTAAAGTTGGCAGCTGCTATTGCTACATCTTCATTTTGTGGTTTAGTGAAATCAGATATGATAATAATCTAGATAGTTGTTTAAGCATTTGCCTACATGCTGTTGTATTAATGATGTGCGCGTGTTGCTGTTTAGGCCATACTTGGTGATTCTACGCGGTGAGCCCAAAGTAACGTTGCGTTGTCCATTATATATTAAATACCGCGATCCGTTGTTGACAGTGCAATTGCGTTTACTTTAATGCAGCATCTTCTCATTACCTTCAACAACCAATGACTAACTTTTTGTGAAACGTACCATTGCTGATGTGGTGTTTCATGTCCCGCATTGTTTTTTCTTGGTCTGTCCGCCTATACCGCCACTACTTGTTGATGATAACGCAATGCATATAATTTCTCTACCGAAACCCAATACCTTTTTTGATAAATCCGCAATACCAATTGAGAAATGCATCTCAACGCTGTACAGTACCCGAAAACAATAATTCAGACTGCTTACTTTTGAATGCTGTCGAGGCAATCTACAATGCGGTGAATTGGCTTTAACCACGAAACCGATTTTTATTAGTGTGGTAAAGCTGCAGCTTTAAGGATATTGCTGTTTTTACTACAAGTGAGAAAAGAGCTATCGCATGAAATTGTAGTAATTCGGAGGGAGTTGAGAATGTTATATGGTGATGTGCTTAAAGATAAAAAGCGACCTGTTCATCATGGGTGTGAGTAATTGCCATCTGATAAGGGTGCAGAATCCCGGCCTTTCTTTATTTTACGAACTAATAAAATGAAGCAGGTTATTCTGCTAACCAGATTCTCCACCTCCCCTCCCCATTCATATGCTCGATGCCAAAAGCATAGTGGCATGTGCCCTGCTTCATCAGTCGTCTGATCTGCAGCGGCTGCTCTTCAGAGGGCATGTGCACTTTCGACACTGGTGACAGCCAAGTCACTTCAACACAGAGGCTGCATGGAAGGTCTGCACTTATGTTCCAAAATCAGAGTCCTGAGGAATTACTATTCTTGTGGCATTTTAACCATTAAACATAAAGCCATATCTCAGTTTAGGTGTATGGTGGATAGCCATTCACATAACTAAGACAGCCTCGTCATATTGATATCATACATGTGTTGGCACTGTGAGACCAGGTGAGGTGTGGAAGGATGGACCCTTACACAAGTGATTCATGCCAAACGGAACGTTGAATCTGTGGAAAAGGGAAGGGGTTGGCATAGACAGGGGGAGCTCAGCCTAGTTGGAGGAAGATTGCACCATCGTGTTTCCATCTTTCATGTCTCCTCCTCCTTCTATAGTCCAATATTTAAGTGCAAAAGGCATCTCGCTGGTATCTAGACGCTAAAATAAAGCAATACTGATAACACATAAAAGTCAAGGGGTGCGGTGGTGGGGGGGAAGTCGAGGAACAGTTTGAACCACCCAGGGGGTCAAGGAGAATAGGGTGACCAGGACTCTTGATTAACCCACAGAATGGCCCAATTTGACGCAAGGGTCCGAGCCAACGCACTTAAGAAGGCGACCTTAAATGTCAAAGGCCTTAATTCCCCCACTAAGCTCTTTGCTGGGCAGGGAATTCCGAAACAGGGGTCTGGATGTATTGATGGTCCATGAGACGAGGCTGATTCAGGGGGAGGAAAGGCGTATTCCTGGGGCTCAAGTTGGGCAGATAGTTTGGGCCTACCAAGAAGTGGGGAGTGAGTATAAAGCCACATGGAGAGGCCTTGTGATAGGGATGGTCAATGGGAGATTGTCGAGGCCCATCAATCAGATGAGGGGCATGAGACAGGGCTGCCCTTCCTCGCCACTTTTGTTTGCGCTTACGTTGGAGGTGCTGGTGAAACGGCTTAGAGGGGCCCACAGGCGGAAGGGATCAAGGTCAGTGAAAGGGAATTCAAGGTGCGGTTATATGCGGATGACAGCTTGTTACACTTGGTGAACCCTCTGAGCTCAACCTCGACAGCCCTGGAAATAAATATGGATTATTTTTTTTTTTTTTAAGGTGAACCAAGAGAAGACAGTCGTGTTTCCCTTTGCAGGGGACAATGTTGAAGTGCTCCAGCCTTTGGGGTTAGAAATCAAGCGGGACAGAATACAACATTTGGGAGTCACCCTGGTTAGGCCAGGAGAAGGTCTATGCTCAGCCAATTAACCCTCTCTATTTAACACTCTGTTTAAAGAAATGGAGAGATGGATCTTATGGATGGGTAGGCTCACAGCCTTGAAAATTAACGCTACCGCTGGTTCTGTACATGTTCCAGATGTTGCCTATTCGGGCCCCCTAAATACTCTAGAAGGAAGCCAAAACCTGAATGATGCGGTTCCTACGGCAGATACATTGATAATGCCAAAAGACCAAGGGGGGTGTGTCTCCCAGACCTGACACTATGGTGGCTCAGCTCATAGCAATATTCCCACACTTAAGGGAGGACCGTGAGAAGCTATGGATTTTCTGGGAGAACCAACACTTGAGCCCGGCAACAGTAGGGGAATGGCTTTGGGTCCCAAGGGGTCAGCTACCAAGGAGAGGCAGGGAACATCTGTATTTGGGGGTTTATTGGGGGGTATTAAATAAGGGTGCCAGGACGCAAAGAATCACCTCATGGCCCTCCCCAATGAGTCACATCTGGGCCCCCTGGTATACCCGAGCTGGATAGATACCAAAAATGGTTTGAGGCAGGACTCTTCAGAGTTGGTAAATTGTGGGAGCGGGGGAAATTCATAGGCCTTCAGGATTTGGAAACCAGTCTGGGTATAGGAATGCTGCCTGTGCTTCTTTACCTCCGACTGAAAGGAGTTTTCACAGCAGAGAAATGGAAGGTTAAAATACAATATATACCTACCCCAGTCGAAAAGGTTCTCGATGGACACAGAGATGAGGGGTCTAATCTCACTACTTTACAGTGCCTTGTTGGAAACAGGGAATCCAGTGGAGGGTCTCGGACAGAGTGGGAGCGGGATATGGGCCTGGAATTGGAATAACACCTTTGGCAACTCATGTAGAAGGGCTTTTTAAACGTCAATATCCTGCCAATACAAAATCCATGGCCCGAAGCTTCTACACCGGTGGCAATATGACCTGTTGCTGTAATGTTCCCATCAGTGAATCCCCTATGCTGGCATGGTAGGCGACAGAGCCGACTACTGGCACATGGGGTGGGTTTGTCCGAAGGTCCAGATGTATTGGGCGTAAGTTCTGGGGTGGATTAAGGATTTAGGTGGGAGGGAATTGATGTTGGACCCCATGCTGGTGGTGTTCAGCCTCGATAGGCAGGAGGAGCAATGGCACCACCCAACTTCCATGGTTCACTTTCTTCTATTGGCGGCTAGCGCTTGCTGAGCGAGACATTGGAAAAAAAGGAACTCCCTAGTTTATAGGAATGGGCGGACACAGCAAAGGACATTATTTTATGGAAAAGACCTGTGCAGTTAACAAGACTTCAGTCGACTCCGTGGTGGGCAAGTGCCCGACCGCCACAGGGCAAAATTGTTTGCCTGAGAAGTTAACATATAAGTTGTATTGCAGTTCAAAGGAATGGTGAGTGGGGTGGGGGTAAATAAGTATATATGAAAGTTTCAGAACTGTAAGCGATTTGAGTGGGCATGCGCGCTCATGTCAATCCATATCTTTCAATGTTCCTTTTAAATTCAATTTACCAAAAAACACGTCGGATTGAAATGACTACTTGTCTTAAGAACAGGATTTGTATCTCTCATATCAGGCATGCTTTTGTCCACACTTTTTCTAATAAAAAGAAGGGGTCTACTGCTCCCTAGATTCACTTACGGACAAACGAGAAGAAAAATGTTTATCTCTTGGGGTATTTGAACTTACCAAAGCCCTCGGCCATTGAATGAAGAACAGTCTGCTCCCTACCCACTCCGAGGGCACTTTGGGGGTGACTCTGGCTGAGGACCAGCACCTGCCACTTTGCACCTAACTTCCTTAGATGATGAGGGCATAACCTATACTGACTCATCCTGTCCCAGCGCCCCTGGAAGGTGTTTCGCAGCATCAGAAGGACCTGATAAGCCAAAGCTCCCCGTGCCGCTTCATCAGACCGATCAAGACATATTTAAACTGTGCCCACCGCATTTAAATCGGAGAGACTCGCCAGTGACGTTCTTGGCTCTCCATTGAACTCTTAACTACTACTGCTGCATCGCACCGGTCAGAGTGGTCACTGCTGCATCATACGGAGCACGTCACCGGTTTCTGCATGGACAAACCTGTTCGCTGCTATGGACCGAACACTAACACTAACTCCAGATAAGATTTAGAAGCAGGAGTATTTTACTCCCTATTTTTTAAAGTTGGGAGTAAAACAAAATCTTTTTTTTTTTTTTTTCGGGTGTATCCAATTCCCAATGGTAGTATTTTATGAGTAAACATGTTTTAACTGAAAAACAAATGTTTTTGCAATACATATTCCTTTCACGTAGTTACTCATACACATTAAAACATACATGTGTATTTCTCTTCCTATCGGGCAGTAAGATTAGTACTACCTTCCTGGTGGTAGTACGTGCACTACTGGTCCAAACATATCATGGAGCTGTGTGGGTGAAATCAGGTGCGCAATGTCCACCGTGTCGATTTGCTATTTTATGGGAGTATTTTTACACTCTATTTTTATTTTTTTATTTTTTGGGAGTATTTGCCTATTTTTACAGAGTAGAAGTGGCCCATACACCCCTTATCTATAGGGCTGTGTGGCACCATCAAACCTTGCAGTGTACTACTAAAGTCGCTGCATCAAACAGACATGACACAACCCGCTGGAGCGTCGTGTTAAATGTCAACCCGAGCCAGCAGATGTCAACATCTTGAAACATCCGAACTGCACAGCATGAATGCCACATTAAGCTTCCGATTTGAACCAACTAGACGCCAATTTGACTCTTGACCCAGAGCTGTTCGCAACACCGGAACCTGGCACAACTCAGTTGCTTATTGCAGTTTCACCTCTTTCGTTACCCAGAGTGCTGCATTTTTCTATATTTTGTGTATTCAGTGTTTTCTAAAGGGGTGTTTTTTTTTTTTTTTTTTTGTAAAATGTATTTTTTTTTTTTTTTTTTTTTAATATAATGGGACATTCTTTGTTTATTACACTGTTGTACTTTGCTGTGTGGGCTACTACTAGTAGATCACATTCAACCGCTTCTGCAAGTATAGCCTTCCTTGTCCCATGTAACCATACAGCGGTGAATGCTGGGCCTGTTTTATCTTTGATTGGGATCACTGTTGGTTTGTAGAAGTGTTGATGCTGGGTAGGCGCTTCAGCCACTACCCATTCTACTCCTGCAGAATAGAAGTCATTTTGTCACAGTTGGATACAAAGAACTGACAAAGCTAATAGTCTTGCCTGATTTATGGCCATGATATTCCCATGTAACCATGTCTGCTAAATCATTACCCTGGGATACATAGTCAAGTACCTTGCGGTGGGCTGCACATTTTACCACTGCCACACCTGTAGGTAATGTCAAAGTGTTTAGGAGTTCACATATCAACGCTGCATGTTTTACCTTGGTACCTTGTGTTGTCAAAAATCCCCTTTCAGTCCAGAGTCTCCCAAAGTTGGTCAACACCCCATGTGCATATGCTGAATCATTATACACTGTTATGCATTTTCCCTCACCATGTTTGAATGCCTTTTTAACAGCATGCAGTTCTGCTGCTTTTGCAGATTTTTCTGGTACTCCCCATGTTGACTATGGTTTTACCCGTTACCGCATACCCTGCTACCATTTCTCCTGCAGCCAATTTATGGCAAGACCCATCACAGAATAACCCACCGTCCCCTTCCTCTAAAGGCCTGTCCTGTAAATCAATTCTTCCCTTGGTGCTTTCTTCCGCTCTAATGGGTCATACATCACTGCATTCTCATTTGTTTGCACCGGTAGCAAAGAAGCTGGATTCAACACATTGCATCGTTCCATTTTAACATTTCTACTGAACGGGTGCATTGTCAATCTGGCTGCCGTGAGGTGCTGAGTCTGGGTTCTGTTTAATAATGTGGTACTCTTACTGTTACATCGTTTCCTAGGATTATTCCTGCGCTTTGCTTCAGATCTAGGGCTGCCACTGCCCTCATACATGGTGGCAATCCTCAGACAACTGCATCCAATTTAGTTAAGGTAGGCACAAGGCCTTTGCCTCCCACCTTGCTCTTGGGTTAATACAGACACCGAACACCCATCCACACATAAATAAAACATTTTCCCATAATCAGGTGTCCCCAGAGCTGGTGCGTTACACACAGCACTTTTCAATGTATCATATGCCCTGTTCATCTCTCCTGTCCAGAGGAAGACTTCACCTTCCTTTTCCGTGCCACTAACAATGGTTTTGCTATTACAGAAAACTCTGGTATCCAATGTCTACTATATGACACTTTCCTTAACTTTTTGTAGCTCTTTTTGTTCTGGGACAGGGCATAGATTGCGCCAGTGCCCTGCGGTCGACTGACAGTACCGTTCTTTCCTTTGACAAAACATATCCCAAGTAGTGAACATCCTGTTGTACAAACTGCATCTTTGCCAGGGACACCTTGTGATTATGTTTTGCCAAATGAAATAATATCAAGACAGTTGCTTCTCTGCATCCTTTTTCTGACTCTGCACTGATCAATATATCGTACACATACTGGACTAAGGATGTCCCTGTTGGTAGCATGAGCTCGTCTTAACTGGGCTTTCAATGATTGGCTAAAAATAGCTGTGCTTTCCATGTAACCTTGCGAAGACCTCGTGCATAGATACTCCCGTTGCCCCAAAGTGAAACTGAACAAGTATCTCGACTCTGGGGCCATGGGCAGACTAAACACATTTTGCAAGTCAATCACACTGAACCATTCAGCCTTACTTGGTATTAAGGTCAAAATACTAGGTACTACAGGGAACTGTGGTTCCACTATTTTATTAATTTCTCTCAAATCAATAATAAACCTGTAGGGCAGTGTCTCATCTCCTTTTTTATGGACCGGAAGCACTGGAGAGTTGCAAGGGCTATCATTGCATTCTTCTACCACCCCTATGTCCACCAAATCTCCCACAATCCTGATTAGAGCAACCTCCTCGACTGATTTCTTATACTGTTTCACTCTGGGGAGTCTTGCGTTCTGCTTCAGTTTTATCACAATTTAATAAATTAGCAGAGGTCCCACATCATTACTATGTGCCGCCCATAAGTGTTCTGGTAAATTCTGTAATTCTACTGGTAATGGTCTGCTGAGTGCCATTTTATAATGCGGTTACTTGGGTCATTTATGGTCATGCGCACCCTGTTCGGGGAACAATGAATAGTTGCATTTAATGCCTTCAATGAGTCCATTCCCAATAAATTCTCTGGACACTTGTCCCATTGGTCCATTTTACCCCTTCAAATTGTGCTTCCATATCTTCACCCACTGGGGCTACTAGGGGTTTCCCGCCAAACCCCACAGATGTCTTGCTTGCTTCCGATATTGGCGCTTGGGGGACGGTCTGCAGACATCAAGCACTGTTCACAGCTCTTGTATCCACCAAACATTTCACTGCGGGATGTTGTCCCAGTCGTACGTATATATACAGACCCTTTTGGTCGACCAGCACAGACACCGCTCCCCCAGTTCCACCTCGGCCCTCTCACATTAAACCACTAGTCGGGCCCTGGAATCTTTGTGTCATTCCCAAACAAAAGTCTTTGCATTTTTCAAATTTCATGCTTTGTCTGGGCCCTTGGTCAAATGCCTGGACCTGGTGGCGAAAAATTTGCTCTAGGTCCAGGCACCATTCCTTGTTGAGGCATTGCCCGTCTTGGCCCACCTCATGGGACTCGCCTTCCTCGACCAGTGCTCTCCCGACACTGGGTTTTCCAATGCCCTGGCTTTTTGCAGAAAGCGGCAACATTGTGAGCCAGGCCGTCGGGCGTGAATATGTACGTACCTGGCCGGTGCCATGTTCTGGTTTTCCCAAGGTCTACCTCCGTTCTTCTGGTTCCCTCTAAACTGCTGTGGACCCTGATGTAACTGTTGCATAAGTACCTTATTTTTAAGTTCCTTTTCTGCTCGCGCCTTTGTCTGGATTTTGGTTTGTTCACTGTGCTCATAGTATGGCGCCATCTCTAGTAGGCCTTTTGGGGATCTCGACTGCCATATACTTTCAGCGCTCCTTAGACTTTTCTGGATTGGCGCGTGTAATCCTTGCACGAAACTCCCTGCGAAATACCTGTCCTGTTTCAGACACCAGATCTAGTCCACTGTGCGCTTTGAATGCTGCCTCAAATCTTAAAAAAATAGGCCGCAACATCCTCATTCGGGCCCTGTGTAACTAACTGCTGCTAACTTCTCTATGTTCACATCTTGTGGCAGCAATACCTTTTCTAGGGCGTCTAATACCGGTAGGCCGTGTCCCTTTAGGTGGACGGAGGGAGGCTCTTGGGGCTTCCTTTCATTTTCCTTCTGTCTACCCAGGTTCCCCCAAATCGTTCCTTTTTTCTAAAGGGCAGCCTGATCTCATCGGGCACCAGTGATAACATAATGTTGTCCACATCTTCTACTGTGTATTGGCCTGGCCTGAATAGTTTTCTTATTTCTTTGTAAAACCCTACTGTATCTATCCGTGCGTCGGGTATAGTTTTGGTTATTTGCATGAGTTCCATACGGGTCAGGGGAACATATACACAAGTCCTTACTGGCTCGTTATTAGGATTATTACCTGGTGTGGGCTGACATTCCCGAAGCAGATAATTTCCTTCCTGCCAGGTTCCCTTTTCTATGGGATCTTTAGGTAGTATTTGTACATATGTTGTCAAAGCCTTTTTTAATTCCCCCTTTTTATTTTGCTGTGTCTTTCCGTTCATGTCTACATCCAAACCTACCTCGGTTCCTTTCTGTCCCTACCAGATCATAGTTCTCATTTTGGCCTTCCGAATTAATCAAATCATCAAATCTTGGGTATCACTTACTAGAGACTGTAGACATGTTAGTTGTTCTGCCCAATTATGAGTCATTATTCCTTCTACTGCTTTGGCGATGGACTCCCTGACGGCTTGCTCTTCCTTTCTGCCAAATCATTACCTATTGTCATAGCTTCCTCCAGCCTCTCTCGTCGTTGGGCTCGTTTTCTTTTGTCTCCCTCCTGCTTGTTGCTCCTGTTATTCCCCTTGAGATCTGTCATTATTACTTTCATATATTCCTACAACTGTCTGGTGGTCCGTGCTACATATATCCCTTCTACTGCATCCCGATAGCCTGCCGGAAGCTCATCCTGTATCGCACATTGCTTTGTTATAGTCCTACTCATCAATCAAGGTCTTAGCTACTCGTTTGAACTCCACGGGTCTTAATTTTTCCAATTTATCCTTAACACCATTTCCCATCTTTTCTCCATAAATGTCCTTTGCCATACTTTCCAATTCCTTGTTCCTTCCACTAGCTATCCGAGCAGTCCTTACCGGACCTACCTTGCTGGCATCCGCACTATATTTCATGGGGTACATACCTTCTTCTACAGCTGTTATTATTGCTGGGGCCGTAGCTCTCGGAAATAAGTTGTTCGTGATTGCTTCAGCTTCCCGCGTTATGTCCTCATATCGGCATGCTGGTAGGGATGGGTACATGCCTCCACTTATCAACATTCGCCTATCCATCTGGTCAGACTTGTCCTAAACTTCCCTGTTGTCTAATTCCCTTGTCTTCTGCACCGCAGACCGCTTCTGCTGCTCCCTCTCTTTTGTTGTGGGAATTTTTCTTTCTTATTGCTTCTAATAGCCTCAAATTGTGCCGGGCGGACTTGTTTCGTCAGTTCTATTTCTACAGTTGCTATAGCATCCAAGTCAAAGGTACTATGTTCATCCATTTATGTTATAATGACCCTTTTGTGTATTCAGTCCATTGTTTTACGAATAGATTAGAATTTAGTCCATGTTTGATCAACATTTTGAACGCCGGGGTTCTTTCGAGAGGGGCATAACGTGGCTTTGTCATTCTCTGCCCATGAGATATTAAGTTCCCCATTGTTCTTTTATCAGTGAGTAGTAAATAACAAAACAATATACACAAACAATACCTACTCGGACCGGTCCACACATAAACCCTTCATCTTTTACTTCCTTACTTATTTTATTATCTAAAAGAAATGATCTACAAAACAGACCTCAAACTGAGCAGTACCAAATAATCAATACTGCTTGTCAACGGCCTTACCGACCGTGTTCCTAATTCACTCACCTCCTATGGGGTCTTTGCCCGAAGTTCGCCAGACCCGAAGAGCGGCAGCCTGCTGTCCTATCGTCCGGCGGGACTTGCGGAGAAATGGTAGGTGTACCATTACCCCTCCAGTCTCGCCCTGGAAGGCGTCACCCAGTGAAGGGCTGCCGACCCTTCGGGTCCCTTCGTGGTCGCCAGAATTGAGGGTAAACTTTTGCTCGCCCCACTCCAGTCAAGTGACCCCAAATCAAAGACTCAGACGGATAGTCAAGTCAGACAATTTATTCATTAATCTTTTGCGAGGGGGCTGGACTCAGCATTCTCAAGTGAGAACAGGAGAGTGAGCTGACAAGCATTGAATTTGTGCACTTTATATACATTTCAGACAACAATGGTTTCAATAGCTGGCACGTACACAGGAAGGAATTTGCATAGGCGTTTAGCAGTTAAGTCACGTAATCTACCCATCTCTTTTCCATGCGAAGAGTTTCTCGTAAACCCGTTCCTGTAGTGAGCAGATAAGCCTGTAACTGCACGAACACCAAGCTTCACCCACGCCCTAGGTGGTTCACTTTGGGGAATTCTCTTGTGTGGTTCACAATTCATGTTTATCTGCCGTGTCAAGCCTTCACCGCCCTCTACACTTCCCCTCTTCTCAGAACACTCGATGCATGATTTACAAGGAAACCGGATTCTGCGCCTAGCCACACACCATCACTCCTCTTGTCTCTGGGGCCCTACAGGGTTAATCTTGCTGTGACATGAGCACAGCCTTGCCACGTTCCATATCCATACAAGCCATTTGACAAGCTATGCACTTGACTCGAAAAATGCCACATGTGCATTCAGTGTTATTGTCACAGGAGTTCTCTTGCACAGTATGTACAGAAACTATGCGAATGCAACCTTGGCATTCCTGTAATGAGTACAGCGTTATTTCAGGATTTGAAGGTGAAATGCACGCATGTGAACAAGGCACAACATCGTCCTCCCTGTCCCACATGTTTATTAATTAAGTGCACATTACCCCATGAATGCAGTTCCTGACAAACCACGGGCGGTGTGGTTGGAAGAGGAATGTTTTAAACGCCATGTAAAATCCAATTAGTGAATCCTGGTACCCAGGCAGATGATGCCACAAAACTTCTTGTAAGCATATCAAGACAAAAAAAGGTAGAGCCTTGCGTCAGCTGGCTTATTGCAGCTCTGGGCAAGTGTATTTATTTGATCTGGCCATGAAATCGCATTCCAATCTGGGACTCCTCTAAGAGTTTCCATTTAGTCTGTTTAAAACAGAAAGACTTACTGCTTCTTGGTCGCTTCTACGGGTCCTTCTGAACCAGTTCTCCTACATCTATAATGACATCCCTTAGCGCATAGAAGCCCTGTTCTAGCGCCTGATCATTAGAATGTGATTGTGACCAAGTGTAAGTTCACCCTTCTGCCGACACTCGTCCCACCTCACAGGGTGTTAGGCAGAATTGCATACAGTGCCCTCTGCGACCACTACACACAATTAAGACTACAGGTGTTGGCCAAACCAACCTTTGGTAGGTATGTACCACACAGTTTTTGGTAGCGAGCTGAGCAGCCAGGCTCATCTCGAGTGAATGTGAGTTGTACAAGTAATTACACAGAGGACTTTCAATCACAGTGGTTCAAGTAAACATTTATACTCGAGGTTTCTTGGTAAAACACTTATTAATTTATTACACCATCATTTAGAAAACATTTCACTAGCGGAAGACAACTTAATATTTATATACCAATACACTTCAATACAAAACGCTAAGATTTTGAGACAGTTTGAGCTCCCCTGAAATAGGAGCCAAATGGCAGTTCAGTTACTTAGAAGTGAGCAAAAAGGACAAGGTAAGTAGAATAGATCACATATACTTCTTAGACAGTGCAAATAATTTCAGTTCACCAGAGGAGTTCAGTTCAAGTCAATAGACCAGGCCAAAGTCAGTGGGCTAGTTTTCTGGATAGGAAAGAGCAGTTCTGGTATCAAACAAAGTCTTTGCAAAAGTTCTCAGAAGTAGTTTAGACAAAAAAGAATCCTATGTCGGGTCACAAGCTGATGAGAGTTTCACGAACTTTCACCGCGAGAGTGGCGTTCTCTCAATCTGGTTGGACAGTACCTTTTTAATATGAAGAACAAAATGCAGCTGAGGATGTTGGTTACTGGCAGGTCCTGCAGATCTCACTGTTCCTGGGCCTCAGTCGTGGGACAAGAGGGAGGATGTTGGGGGACTCCTGCACTGTGCGGGATCGTCGAAAAAGCAAACAAAATGGAGTCACTTCAGTAGCTGTAGATTCAAGTGCACAAGCTGGTATCCCTCTCCCTGGTTAATCCTAACCTGCCTTGCGAATGGTACCCAGGTGGCTAACAAGTTGATTGGTCTCACCAACTCAAAGGAAGAAGTCTTCCTTGAAAGGGCTTCTATCGACCTTAGCATTTCGGACCTGCAGCAGAGCTTCACCGGGCAAACCAACGGTCCAGGAGTTGCAGCAGCCGTCCTCTTCCAGCTCTTCTTCGGTTCTTTTGTTCCAGTGGTCGACTGCTTTTCAGTCCAAGAGACTCGCCTTTTAAACAGTTTCTCTCTTTCATTCCAGCCTAGCTGTCACTCACCAAGCAGGGTGGCTGTCCTTGCCAGACAGTCAGCCAATCACACCAGAGTGCATTTTTGGGTCTCCTAGGAGACTAAGCACATGGAGTTTCGGGCACCTCCTTCACTTCCTGCCCACCCCAAACACTCGGACACCAGAGGCGGTCTTCAGTCCTGAAGCCTGCCAAAGGCACACGAACAAGGACCCAAACCTGGTTTGGCGCGCAGAGAGAAACACTAGGACGACCTTTCCAAAAAAGAAACGGTGAAAAAAGACTGGGACCTGTTTAAACAAAGGGGCTTAAGGCACCATCTTGAAAATCATGGCCCCTGTAATTTCTAGCTCCCGGTGTTCGCGGTCAGGAAAAATAATGGTAGTTCGTTGTAAAACCACTGCAACTAGCCTTGTCAATAGGAAAGGGTAGCATGTGACTGATGCATGAGTATTTAGACACAAGGGATATGCTCTAACCCCTCCAACAGTCCATTGTAAGCTAAGATGGTGTGTGCTGGGTCTAGAAATTTGGAAAGATTAGTAAAGTCAATTTCACTTTACATTCTCTGGGAAAGAGTAGTTTATCCCAGAGAAGGGATTTTAACGTTTGGGAAGTCCAAAAAGACATCCCTGTGTCACTGCACTGAGGGTGCTGTGTAACACACATGAAAAGATGCCTATGGAGTTATCCTAAAAATCCCATAATCAAAGAACACAAGTGAGAAACGCACATCAAAATACATGAAAGAGTGGTAAAAAGGATCACACTCTTTCCAGGTAAAAAAATCAAGTCCTCAAAATCTAGCAAAGTTGCCGGGGGTCTCTAAGGTGAGAATTGGCACATTTATGAGAATTCTCCCTAGCACAGGGTACTCTAGCATCAGAGGTGGTGCAGGTAGTTGACACCCACTTGCGTGCGCCTCAAATCAGCAGCTGTCTGAATGATGGCTGGCCAATTCTTTTCTTTTAATACGATTTATCAAGAGCTTGTATCTCCTCACTCGGGTGAGATTGCAAAAACATTCCTTGGTCAGCTTACCTATTGATACAGCTTGTGCCCAGGTAGTGATATGGGAATTCCAAGTCCTATATTGGCCCACGCTGGTTCCTGCTCTTCTTATATTGCATTAATTTGTTTGAACAGCCCATAATACAGGACACCCTGATGCATAGGTAATATGCTTGGTGCCATTGCATTCCATTTCTTCTCTATATGGCGCACTCCAGAACTCCCTTTTTACCCTCTTCCAGTCAGGGTAGAAGTGTAAGCTTCTACTACTGCAAGTGGTCGAACTGCGTATAATTAAGGAAATGCATTAAAATGTGGGAATCTACATGCCATGTTTAACATGTGAACACCTTTGATTTGCTGACCCCAAGTGGACCACAGGGACAGTGTCCCACCATGTTTATTCAGTCATGTTTGAAAAAGTATTCTGTGTCAAAAACGACTTGATCTGCAACATAAATGTGCTCTGCGTCATTTGGTTCTGGAGGGAACTTGTTCTGATTTTCAAACTTGTAATCCCCTGCCTGGTATGGCTTCAGTGAAATATATAGGAACTGTGCTTGGAATACTGGACTATCAGTTTGGAAAGGCACGGCACAGTGTTCCCAGAAAGTGTATTTCGGCTACAGGATGGGCTCACGTTGTAATCTCTCATAACACACATGGGACGCCCATCTCATGGAAATACTCTTATCAAAAGCCTCAAACAAAGCATTTTGCGCAAATGTATTCACACTAGTTCTTAACATTTCTCTGTTTTGGACACAGGATTACTGGGTACAAACAGTCTAGATTCATCAATCACAGAAAACGTGTGTACTTGCAGCTGCTTTGCTGGGCCATTAAACGTCTTGGATGACATTCACACATGACCCATGGTTAGAGGAAACTTTTGTATTGAGGCTGCTCTTGAAGCTCTCTTCTCTAACATCTGTGAAGAATTTAACAACTTGTTCTCATATGGTCGCGGCTTATAGGTGACTCGGGTTACCCCTTTGCACTGCTCCCCCGCCTGCAACTTTTCCTTAGTTTCCCCTACTTTTCCCATGGCCCTGCCATAACATTTAGGCTGCCTTTACTCTCCAGGGATTTCACTATAGCCTTTACCTTCTGCCTCTGTCTGATTTCTGATTATAATGTCCTTCCCTACTGGATTGATGATACTATTTATGATTAGGGGGGTTGAAGTTATTGGGGTGGGGTGTTGGGTAAATTACCTGATTCGAGGACAGGTGCTGTAAGTTGTTACATGGATCCCCTTTACGCTTGCACTTTGGATACCTGAGTAGACTGTTGTCAGGGGTATTTGATCAGATTGTGCTGGACTTTAAGGCTTACGTGAGGGATGTATATATGAGTTCTGTTTCGGTTGGCGTGGTGATGGAGATGCTTGGATATATATGTGTGCGATGGATAATTCTAGGGATTCGGGTGGCTGTGACTGAATCTGGTGGGTGCTTTTCCATGTTGCGGGGTGCTGATTTGTATTGCGGCTAGGCTTACATGTATATGTTTTGAGAGTTGTATGCCTGGTATGTGGCTGTGTTATGTGCAAGGTAGGTTGTCAGGGATATTGTATCTTTGGATAACTTGTTTGAGCATGTGGAATATGTTCAGCATTGTCGGGTGGGAGTGTGATGATTGAATAGATGGTTTGAGTCTTACTAGGTTTTGTTTCCCTTTCATTGCAAGGGTACACCTTGGGATGAAGATGTCAAAGGTGGTGTCTGTATTATATTGGGGTTTCCTGTTGATATTGAGTAATTGCGTTCATTGGTTAATAGGAGAGGTGTCCAGGACATTGGACTATTAGTTATGTTCATTAGGGTTTTTAAAACGTTGTTGTTGACTTGCTTTCTTTTCAGAGGGGGTGGTGTACAGTTCACATCTGTTGGTCAATTTTTGGGTTCTGTGCATTTAGCTGAGGCTGCACTATTGGAGCATTTGGATTCATTTATTGGTATAATAAGAATGGCGGGGGATTTGCATGTAATCACTTGGAATGTGAATGTGTTAAACAACAAAAAGAAGAGAATGAAGGTTTTTTCCTATTTGAGGGAACAAAAATGTGATATTGGTTTTATTCAAGAGACTCATCTGCTCAAAGATGAAATTGAGACCCTAAAAAAGGGGTGGGTTGGGAGGGTTTATGGTTCATCCTTTTCCTCTCGTTCTAGCGGGGTTGCTTTTTTGATCAGGAGCAATGTCCCAATAAAAGTGAAAGAGGTGTCGGATCGGGACAGGAGGATGGTGGCAATACTAGTTAACATACGGGGGTTTGTTTTGACGTTATGTAATATCTATGCCCCCCTCTGTGGATGATGGGTCATTTTACAGGGGAGTGGCTCAAACATTACAGGATTTGGGCACGAATAATATCATTGTAGGCGGTGATTATAATATTGTCTTGGACAAGAACATGGATAGGAGTGTGTCTGTGGCGAGTGGTCATGTTGATTGCCATTATCAATCTTTACGGGACTTACTAGAAGAGCACGCCTTGCAGGATTGTTGGAGGTTAAGTCATCCATCTGCAAGGGAATATAGTTTTTTCGGGAGCACACTCGGTATACTCTAGGCTGGATATGATTCTGACAGCTGGGAAAATGACGGAATGCCATAAGGCCAGTACATTAGGTGATTGTTAACGGATCATGCTCATGTATCGATGCACATTGCAATGGATGATGCAGATCGGAAGCAATATACTTGAAGGATGAATACTGCAATTTTAAAGGATGATGAGGAGGTTGAAAAATTAAGGTCTGAAATAGACTTTTTTTGTGTCTGTGAATTATAAGGATGGCATCAAACCTGGAATTGTGTGGGAGGCTTTCAAATGTGCTATGCGTGGTTACTTGATTGGTTTAACGTGTGGTCTGAACAAGAGGCGCACTACTAAGCTAATAGATCTTGAGAGGAGAGTTAGTGAGTTGTCTAAAAAAGTTATGAGGGACCCGACAGACTTGGAGCGAACTAAGGTCTTGTTGAAGAGGGAACTTGGACAGGAATTTGATGAACAAACAGAACGGAGATATCAAAATCAGAAATGTGTGTACTTCGAATATGGAGAAAAGTGCGATAGGCCAGCCACCTATTGGCTGAAGAAGAGGGAATCGGAGAGATCAATATCTTCGATTCAAGCTCAGGATGGTCGGGTCACGTTTGATCCTAAGGAGATCAATGATATCTTTCGGGATTACTATGCTACTTTATATAGGAAGGACTTAGGTTCACCAGCTAGCTGTGTGGACTTTCTGGAAAGGGCGCAATTGTCCAGGCTCTCTGAGTCTGACTCAAATTTGCTTGATGGGGACTTGGCTTTGGATGAGATTAAGAGGGCAATTTTTAGGCTGAATGTAGGGAAGACACCAGGGCCAGATGGCTTCCCTGTAGAATTCTATAAATTATTGCCAAACTCGGCGCTTGAATTGTTGAGAGATATGTATGTGGATTCCTTGAGGGAGGGCCTTTTACAAACTATCACGAGACATGCGTCAATAACAGTGCTTCCAAAAAAGGGGAGAGCTGAAACGCTGCCCATGAGTTATAGACCAATCTGTCTTCTTACGGACAATAACATTTTGGCGAGTCCTGGCTTTCAGACTAGAAGTTTTACTACCTGATTTGATTGTGACCCAATAAGGTTTTGTGAGAGGCAGAATGACTTTGTAACATTCGGAGGCTGTTGCACACGATTTCTAAGGCTTCTGATTCTCTAGATGGTGTTGCTGTCTTCTCGTTAGATGCTGAAAAAGCGTTTGATCGTGTAGATTGGAATTTCCTCTTTTGTGTGTTGGAAAAAATGGGTTTTGGGGTACGGTATAGATCGTGGATTGAACTGTTATACACAGAACCTACAGCTGATGTGAATACTAACGGCAGGCGCTCAGACCCATTTAGACTAGAGAAAGGGGCTAGACCAGGGTGCCCACCTTCACCGCTACTGTTTGTTATTGCTGTTGAACCGCTGGCAGCAGTGATCAGAAAAGTTCCGGATATTTGCGGAGTCTCATGTTGGGGGTTGCAGCAGAAGCTATGGATGTTTGGAGATGATATCCTTTTGGTCCTCCGGGACTTGGAGAAATCTTTACCTGTTCTTATGGAGATCTTGGCTGAGTTCCATGATTTTTCTGGCTTTAAAATTAATTGGACAAAGTCAGGGGTACTTCCCTTGAATTCTTGCTGTAGTAAACAATATGTTACAGGTTTGGGGTTCAGGTGGTGTCGTGATAAAATGCAGTATCTCAGAATCTGGATTACTCCCAATATTAGTTGGTGGGTGAAGGAGAACATGAATGATTGTTGTAACTCTTAAGAATGACCTAGAGAGGTGGCGACTATTGAATCTCTCCTTATGGGGGAAAGTAAATGCATTAAAAATGGTTTCAGCTCCCAAAATAAATTGTTTTAAGCATGCTACCGCTTAATATTGAGAATCGCTATTGGAAGGAGTTGGACAGGCTTGTTCAAGGTTTTTTGTGGGATAAGAAGCCCCCTAGGTTACAATTATGGAAAGTTACAATTGCCCCTAGAGAAGGGTGGCTTAGGTGTCCCTAATTTCAGGGCCTATCCCCTTGCATATATTTGTGATTTTATTGTTGACTTCTTGTCATCCTCGCCCGACGATTGGGTTAGGGCTGAAACGAGTTGCAGTGGCCCATTCTCACCAAGGGCGTTACTGTCTTCAGAATCGGGGGGGGGGGGGGAGGGAAAGGATCCACTGACGGCCTGTTTGAGGATCTCATGGTCGAAGCTGGCTGAGTGTGTGGGTGTGGATGCTTACAGGAATCCGGATGCTTACATTTGGCTGAATCCCTCTAAGTTGGGGAATAAATCTTTGTTCTGGCCGGATTGGTTCTTGGGGGGGGGGGGGGGGGTGTTCATTGGATTGGTGACTTACTCTCAGAAGGTAATTGGATGTCTGCCAGAGAGCTGCAACAGCGATTTATGATTGACAACTTTAGGGTTTCGGACTATAGACTGTTGAAGGCTGCTATTGGTGGGCAACGATGGGCTGAGAGTGGAGTAAGAGGCTTGGTGTTGTGATAACAGTAGATGCTTGGACGAGGATGTGTGCTAATGTCAGTCTATGTTCCCAGAGCCTTTCTGAAAGAACGAGACAAAGATTATGAATATGGTGTACTGGACCCCGGAAAGATTGTGGAAGAGGGGTTTGAGGGATGGGCCGGAGTGTTGGACATGTGGTGTTGAAAATGGTACTTTCGAACATATGTTCTGGACCTGCATGAAAGTTAACGTTTTTTGGAATTGTATAGGAGGTGTTATGGAAAGTGTCATGAATGAACATGTTTGTTTGGATTTTGAAACTCTAAATCTGGGGAATGTCAATTTGGAGGAATTTACTAATTGCCAGAAGAAATGGATATTTCGTGGTGCCTTGATTGGGGGGGGGGGCTCATCCTACGAAATTGGAAGTCTAATGTAGCACTATTAAAGGAAGATTGGTTGAATGAAATGCAGTCTTGCAGCAGTTGAGAAATGCATATATAGGAAACATGGCAAGGCGGGATTGTTCGAAAAGATTTGGCGTAGATTTCTGGCAATGTACTGAAACTTTTTTTTGGGTACTTTTAAATGTGAACTGTGTACATACTGGGGAAAGGGGGGGTAGGGATGTTATAATGGTTTATTTTTGTAATTTGTATATATTTGTACCTATTATTGCTTTCTGTATGTAAATCATAAATAAAGTATTAAAAAAATAACTTTTTCGCTTACGGGTGGAGTGGAAACCTTGCTTAGAAAATGCCCTGAATTTAGTGAGATGAAAAACAGTGACTCAGCCACAGTAGAAGGAAATATACTGCCAGTATTATGTAACAGTTTCAGAAAGTCTGTCCAAAAGAATTATTTTATTTATTTGGCAACCAAAAAGGTTTTCCATTTCCAAATTGGCACCTTCCCTAAAATCTTCATTTGTCTGATCTCCAGCTCCTCTTCAGGCTTCTCAACTGGTAGAGTATGATTGCATAGAAAACATTGCAGTAATCATGTGGAACAGGTTTCGGGTGATCCACAGACTTGTCTGGTGCCTCTCTTGGGTGGTATTGCAGGCAGTACAGCAGTTCTGGAACCTTTCAATCTCATTACCTGTACTGCTGGTCTATAGCAAGGGCCAAACTGAGAATTATCATGGATCTTCTGCAGGACCAGTCTCCTGCTTGAGTGGTCTCTGGACTGGTCCAAGTAGCTTCCACTTGGAAGGATTCCATCGGCAGAGTTGTCACCAGAAGTTGCTCTTGCCTAGAGAGGAGTCTGGGGAGTGTGCAGGTCAGGCATACACATTTTTCTTCCAAACAGAAGTTCAAATGGAGTCTTAACGCTGCATAGTGATTGGTGTGGTACATTATTTAAACCTCTGATCACCAGATGCACATGTTCTACCCAGTTGCCACACTCCCATTGAAAGTATGCATTTAGTCAGGCCCACTTTTTTATATAGTGATTGAATCGTTCAATATCCAATTTGTCTCAGGTCGAAAGGGATGAAAATAGTGCAGCTCTGATTTCCCCCAAGCCTTGCGAAAGATGGACCATTATGAACATGGAAAGTTTGAGTTGTCATGGCTACTACTCCCGGGAGTGCTTGTATGACTGACTGATTTGCAGTTATGAGGAATCATCCAGGTGAACCTAGTGCAAGAATCTGCTTTACTAGAATATATTTGCACTAATCTATTGCTGGTAGTGGGCCTATGTGATCAGATCTTGAATCTCAAAAGGAAAGGCTGCCTTTCTTAAAGGAGCCTCTTTAGATGTTTTGCTGTGGCCCAGTCTTCAGACAGGTGTCAGTTTGCTTTGTGAATTTTAACCTGCTTTAATCCAGGCCACCAATACCTACAAGGAAGGAGCTGTGTGGTTGCAGTAACCCCAAACTGGGTAGATGCAAGTCCAGCATGTGTGGCTGCTATTGGCTTTTCTTTGTCTGCTCCATTGGGGATGAATCTTTTAATGGGATCCTCTTTTTTCAATGGAATTGTGACGACTGCTTTATTCTTATTGTCATAAATGTAATTGCTTGGGAAGCCATGTGGCCTGGGTAACATACCCAAACTTCTTTATTTCCTTATCCATTGCAGTTGCAGGGTGAGTTATGGCGACTGTTTTCCTCGCACTGTGCTCTTTGGCATATTTGTCTGCCAATGCATTGCTAATACAATAAATGTGCCCTTTAGTATGTGCTCTTGTGTGCATCACCCATAACAAAGGGTGAGTCAGTTTAAGGTCCCAAACCTGTTTCCAGAGTTGCCTTGAATACATTGTTTATGCCTGATGGCTCTAATTTTGAATCCACCAATCCAAATCAGTGTTATAAGCCCTGACAGTGTAATCGAATTCTGAGACCACTAGTGTGGGTTTCTGAGCCTGCTTGGTGCAATGCAAGCAGCAATCCATGCAATTCAGCAGTCTTGGGGGACATGTCCACCCACATTCTTTGTGTATTATCTGTCCTACCACGGCTGCACATGCAACTGCATATTTGGAACATGTCCAACAGCTGGTATGGCAGAGCAATCACAATGGCATGCCAGGAACGGAGGTGTCTGGTTCTGTAGCCAATGTCCAAGTCAACCCACTCATTATTTGCAATTCTGCTTTTATGTTTTACATGTGGTGCATGTTGAGATGCTGACCGTTAAATCCATCTAGTGTGTAATGCCTTTGCATTGGGCACGCTAGCTCTTGAGGCAGCCTCGAATTGAACTAAAGGTGTATTTGTGTATAGTTTTATACACAGCCAGGGGCCTTTGTTTCTGAATGATCATCTGAGCTGAAGAGATTTGTTTACTTGGGTGTTAATCTTAATTCAGTTGTTGAATACACATTTGACATATATGCAGTTAATTTAGTCTCACATAAATTACAGAATGTATTTGATGCATATCTCCCACCAACAGATTTATTTCTAAACCCTTTTCTGTGTTTTCTTACAAAAGACTAGTTGGAGTTATTAATGAGTATACATGGTACAAAATGAGTGTGCTCTGGCAACCAATGAGCTGCTTTGAAATTTGGTTTTATCAAAGCGTACAATGGCTTCACTAGCTCAGCAAAATTGGACACAAGATCTGCCCACGTTCTTAAGCCCTAAAAGCCTGCAATTGCCTAAGTGTTAGGCGGTCGTATCCTGGCACACTTCTCAAGAAAATCTGCCGACAATCCTCTGCCCTCATCTGTAAGAGTAAAACCTAAGAAGGTAACCTCACGATGAGCTATTGTGGATTTCTTGAAATTGATCAGGTACCCTTTTGCAGCCAACGTGTGCAAAACATGTCTACTTGTTGCAAGTGTTCATTGAGATTCTCATGTGTGATATCTACATATTGCCAACAGTTAAGAATGTCTTCCAGCAAACTATGTATTCTACTTGAGAATGTGCTGGGTGAGTTCTTATACCCCTGCATTATTCTAGTGAATTGGAAATGTACCCTTTAAAAGTGAATGCAGTGCGTTTCTGGCTTCCTACACTTAAAGGTTGTGTGCAATACCCATTGCCTAGATATAGGTTTGTTTTATATTTGCATCTGTGTAAACTGGCTAGAGGTCCAGGGCTGTGCTGATTTTGGACTGCCTCACAATGCATGTAAAATTCTAAAAGCTACAATAAAACGGTATGTACCATCTGGTCGTAATGTAGGCAATATTGGGCTATTATGTAGGCTTGCTTTGTTTTATTATTACACCATTGTCTATTAATTGATCCACTACGGTTTGCATGTGGACAATTGCTTGTGGCTTAACTGGATTTTGCCTCTGGTGGGGTGGTTTCAGCACTGGAATCACATGTGCTGGACATTCCAGATCATGTCCTACATGATTTTTAAACCGTTGCGCTGCCTATTTTGTGCATATTTCTGTACTACTTCCCCACTCACTACTTTCAAAGGCAGGCATCACTACATCACCTCTTTGTGCTTGTCTTGCATACTGTCTTGCATACAATGGAGGCTAATCGTGAAAAGCCAAAATTACTTTATTGGCTATGTAATTGTGGACAAAACAGTGCTTCAATCCGTTCCCCTTCCAGCTGAGTGGTAAGTACACTTCGTTATTTGCGGACGTCTGCCCAGTGGGTGTAGTAATTTGTACATTTTTATGTGCTTTGGTATGCTCCAACAGTGCCTTGTGGCTGCATTAAAATATAGGCACATCATACCCAGAGTCTAACGGGACCTCTCTCCAGTCAGTGTGTAGCTTAGTCTTGGGAATGATCCGATAAGTGAGTTGACTCTGCATTCTGTAAAACGTGCACGTCTGCATTTTTTCTTAATTTTCACGTTGTTCTCCCCTCTCGCCCACCACCCCTAGTTTTAAAACGGTCTGGTGTCTTTGCCTGTGAGGAATGTGATTAACTGTCATCAGTGCCATATTTTCTGTGGACTTTTTTCTGTCTCTGAAATTATAGTCTGTTGGTCTAAAATGGAACAGCTCCCTTGATTTACCCGAAGGTCGTCTACCCCTGTGAGTGCCTTGCCACTGCTGGGTGTCCCCTTCTCACCTTGATTTATGTTCTGGGTAGATCGGTGAAGCTGTTGTCTGTATGTTCTTCCACCCCTCTTACCTTGGAAAGATCTCCTTCCTTATGAGGGTTTCCCTTGCTGGTGTGTCATTGTCTGGTTTACCATCCATGTTGGTCTTTTTCTGTGCCTCTGCCGACGTTCTCCTGCCTAGGTGATCTCTGCCTAGTGATTGATAAGTGGATGTTTCTATGTGCCAAAATTGCTTCCTTTTTTCCTTGCTCATTTAACTGCGACAATTTTCTATGAACTTCTAATCTTGCAGGCTTTCCTTTCAATAAGGGTAGAATTAAGCTCTCAACCATTTAATAATTATTGGACGCTATGGACTAGCTTAAGTTCATGGCTGCAGCAGAACCATGTGTTCCCATAATGTCTGCCAATAGTGATGCTAAAGATGTGATGGATGGAGTGCCTACCTGCTGTAAATCAAGCCAGCTATACATTGAAATCCAACTGTCACAGCTTGCTAAGGGCGGTGTGCAGCCTGAGGGAAGAAACCTGGCCAGGGCCCTATGCCTGTGCTGTAACTTGTAGGCAAGTGGCTTGTTGCTACCCTAGCTTCTCTGAATACCACTTGGTTATGTAGTCCTGCATCACATCTAGAGGATTGTGAACGTTGGCATGTGCCACACTTAAATGAAACTGTGAATGTTACCACGCGGCAAACTTGGAGGGAATCGTGATCACTAGCCTGCCTCACATCTAGATAGGCTAGCAAGTGCCACACTCAGATGGAATAGTGAATGATAGCAAGCATCACACCTAGACATAACTGCAAGGACAGCAATGCCAATTAACCAAGCCACTAACAATTTCACCCCCCTGCATACACCTTTCAAACTCTAACCAAACACAACCACAAGCCTACAACCCAACAATCCACACAAACTTCACTACACTGCAACAACAAAACAAACCTGCACACTGCACAACAGCACATGCCGATTACCGACCGTACAACACCCCAAGCCCAGTGAACGGACCACCTGGGCTGAGGCTGCCAACAGCACATCACTGCTCTCTTGCACATTTCACTAACTCGCACCCCCTCTTTCCCTTTTTCAGAGCCGCCAGGGGACCACTCCGGTGGTGGTAGTGCGCGGTACAAATATCCTTTTACATTAACAAATGTCCTCATTCTTGGAAGGGCATGACCCTAATATAATTCCCAATGTCTGTAGCTGCCCTCCTCCTGTGTCTGTCCTTGTGTTTACTGCCCAGGCTCTATGCCTTGTTGCGCAGCATATTGTAATGCAATGTTAGGTACAGTGTCAAACTGTGAAGCCAGGAGTTGATAGCCTGCTTGTAAAAATGGCTTCTGCAAGTTGGATAAAACGGCTAGGAATACTAGTGACAGGTTGGGTGTGGCTAATGGACCGTGCCTAGCATTTGGTTTGTGGGTAAACTAGATTATCTCCAACAAGTTTACATGATTTGTGTTAAAGCCAATTCAGGAAACTGGTATGGGCGATATTGAATGGTATTTGTCTCCTCTTATCATGAGAGTTGCATATACGTTCACCTTGTTGGCTGGGGTTTTCAAGTTCGGCTGGCAGACAATTTCGCAATCACTACTGTAAAGTTTATATTCACTCCCTCAGTGTGATAACCTGAGCCAATTGTACTTGGCTGTTGTGCAATGGATATGCATATTGATTTCCTGATATGCCATTTTCTCTACCCACCTAACCTCTTCATTAAAGCTCATTTAAAAAAAAATATTTTTCCCGGTCCTTTTATTGTGACTAAGGCATGAGGTTATTAGCAATGCTACTATAATCTCTGAAGTTGCATTTGTCTGGGGTTCCACCTGTCTTGATGGCCTAAGATTAGGCGTGACTACGAGCCTCTTGATCTCCACCTCGTTTGAGGCTTTGAGAACTGACTCCTGGTCATCGGTCTTTCATGTCAAAAATCATGTTAGGCACTGTCTCATCGCTAAAAGATTGGTGGCATGGCTAGGCTCATGTGCTTATCAACATGATTAAACATACACAGTCAGGAATTGAAAGACCATTCTGATGCATTGCACTGAAGTATACACTTGACACAGGAGTTATCATTTGAAGGCATTCAATTTGATCCCCCCTCCTACTTTCTGAGGGTTATCCTCATTAAACTAGCAAAAGCAGGTATAACAACACCCATTAACAAGACTGTCATATAAGCAAAGAGCATGTTCGGGTAAATAATAGAACACTTGCAAGGCATAAATTAGTTTTCAAAAATTGATTAGTAGAATTTGCAAATTAAAATATTTTTGATTAGCAAACTTATTTGATTAGCAATTTTGCATTCCTATTTTAATGAAGTAATACATTAGTGGAATGAGTGTCTGTAAAATGTAAAGGTTCACTGCATGAATGGACCACATACATTTTAGATCTGATAAAGAAAGCTCTGAAATTTTTTTCAGTTCAAGGTGCAGCTGGGTCATTCAGCAGTCAGTGATGCATACTGCAGTGTCCATTAAATTGTCAACAAGACATCAATAATGTGTCATTTTTTATTTTATCCAGTTTCATTTAGCTAGTGTTTGGCATAGAACAGTCACAACCAACTGCCCAAGATGAATACAGAAGCTACAAGAAGTTTATGTGAAATTGGGGACATTAATGATCTTATTCTGCAGAACCAAATGCCCATATGCCAGTCTCTTGGTCAGCCCAGGTCAGTGAGGCCCTGATGCAGCACCTACCAGTTACTAGTGCCATAAAATCTCATCTGCGAGACAAATTGGCCCATCAAGTTAACAACATCCATTTGTGGTATGGCTGATTGCAAGTCAGCAAAAACTGAGCTGATTTAAAAGATCAAAATAAATGATCTAAAGCGGAGGTGCCGTACCAGACACCTAAAAGCCAACAGAAAAATCACCAGGAGGCCCGAGCGGTCAGAAATCTCTTCTCCACTCCAAACCAATGGCGCGCACACAGGCACTGCATTTTGTGGCTCCACAGCATTGTGGGATGTACTGAGTGGCAAGTTAGCAGTAAATTGTGAAATGTAATGCCCATCAGGCCACCAACACTGCCCAAGGATAAATAATACACATTTCTGTTCTTGCCAGCTCACTGGTGTGGCTGGGTTGTATCAAATGATTTGCCCAGGATCACAGTTTGGTTAAGCAGTGAAACCAACATTTTCCAGCACCTTACCACATACCTTCCAAGCTCTAATTAGTAAACATTTGTTTTGTGTTTCAAGAACCACAAAATGGTTAAAGAACACAAATCACTCAAAGCAACCACCTTTGGGGGGAGTATTTGCACCACCTTGAATATAAGACTACAAGTGACAGCCCCCTGACACAACCTGCTTGCAAATGGCTTTTTAAATATTGCTCCATTCTCTTAAAGCGCTGCCGTGGCACCAAACACGAAAGACAGTTGTTTTAGTATAAAAAGATATGTACACTTTTCTTACCTCTCGGATAACTCTTCCCTTGTTAGTGTGAAGGTCCACTCTTGGCTGATATCTTCCGCTACAGACACATTTCAATGTCTACAAAACAAAGAGCAACTGATTACCCACAGCAATTTGCTTAAGTGGCTGGAAATATTTCTCCCACCGGAACGAGTAGGAGAAATATTAGTGACAGCCACTTGCTAACAACAAGCCCTGCAATCGGTGACAGCATTGGGGAATTTCAGCTTTTTCAGTTGATAAGGGCCATGAGCCTTAGGGATGTCCCCAGCAACTGTCCCATGTTGCCAGTATGTAGTGTTATATAATAACATAGCAATATATTTATCTGTATATACTTTTGTTCTGGGGCTTAATGCCTTACAAGCTGCATTTGCGGGAGCCCTTCCGGCCGTTGGGGTATACAGAAGTGTTATCACCTCATTGCCTTTTCACACGGGTTCCTCCACAGCAGGCACTTGCTGACATAGGATTTGTAGATTTTCAGTGAGTATTGTTTCAGCTTCCTGATGCCTGGCTGTTTAGTGATAATCGGCGACTGTTAACCCCCAGATTATTTCTTTGTCATTTCATTGGGTGAAATGGATGTGATTTCATTGGGTGAAATGGATGTGACATCTCCTGTGATTTCATCATATGCTACTTACAATTTTTTAAACTGGTCCCAGAATGTTTGCATGTCAATTATCTGCAATACAAAAAATTTCCAAAATGTGCTTGTGGCACCTTAATCACGAGACTGAAGACATATTTAAAGGCCTTCTACAGCACCATGCTGTTATTAGTGCAGGGACTGGGTGCTTAATTATTTCCACCCACTAGGTGATCCGTAGTCTTGACACTTCTTGAAGCCAATTTTAGGCTTTGATAGAGCTAACGGAGAAGACATTTTCATTTCTGAAAATTAGTGGCGAAGTTCAGTGAAGAACCAAAGTACTTCATTCTTCAAAGCATTAGCTTGGAAAAACTGAATGATGCAATCGACAGTCGAACGGAGGCCCTTGAGGGAAATGATAAGACTGCACACAGCCCCTATTGTTGAAGAAAAAAAAATCCGAAGCAGCTCCACCTGAAAGAATTATCATAATATGAGGAATATGTGGGAGGACTCAATCCATTGGCATTCCAACGAATCCTCATAGGGGTAAGAAACGCACATGAAGCTACGCTATCTGTATTTGTGCGTGACTGAAAGTTAATCCTCATATTCAGGTGTTTGGTGTTTTAGCGATGGGAATACTGGTATAGGAGATGAAATCAGAGCATACACACAAATGCAACACACAAAGGTATCTGATGTTGGGGGTATTTCGCTTACTACCCTTTGCAGCACCACCATTAGATCTTACCATCCGCCAGACACCTGGGACTGACATGAACTCAGAATAATTTAAGACTGGTGTGGCCAGCAGCGCCGGCTATGCGGACGCTCTACTGATGGCCTCCGCATGAAGCACAGGCATTATGCATCAGCGCTTCTATCCCTTTTCCGCAGCCTGTAAAGCAAGGGCTGCGGGTGGCAATACAGGAGGGATATGTGAATGAGCGAGCACCGCTGAATTCAGCCCGGGAACCGAGGTGCAGACTAATCACTATGACAACGGTACCGTTCCAAGATGGTGCTGACATAGTTGAGGGAGCCGCCCGCATATTCTCCAACTCAAGTCCTCTATCATTGGAGCCGGAAGACCCTTCGCCTCGATTCCTTTGCCTAAGATTGGAGCCACTGTGGTGAAAGCGCGAGGCGGAGATCTGCCAAAGTCAGCAAAGGAAAGGGCTTGCTTGTCACGGTGACGACACATGTACAGTGCGTATTAGGGAATGTTCTTCCTTGGGCATTAGCTGGCTTGAGCTCCGGCTTGTTACAGACTGGGTGGCGGCGGCACCTTGCAAACTAGCGTACAATGACGGGCGATTGTAACACAGTGCGAGAGGAGGTGGCTCTCTGGATTCCTGCACGCTCCAGGGGCACTGCTTTTGGCAGTTGATCAGTAAGCAGCCTTTCCAACCCAAATACCCTGGCTCTGTTGTACTAACGCTCTCCATATGCACAAGACCTACAGAGTAACCGCCAGGAACTACCTACCTGCTATGTCGTACTTCTCATGTAAGCTATACGCACTGCTCCAGTCAACAAGGCAATTATGCTCTTATATTGATTAAACTGACACAGCCCCAACATTAAGAGGGACTTTGAATAGCTGTGCAACATGTCCGGACAGCCAAAGGTACAAAAAAGCAGACCTAACCACGATGCTGCAACCTCTAGATAAAGGGGAAAAAGCAGACCTGGTCAATTGGCCACCAAGGATGACATTCAGGCTTTTGTAATTGATATTAAAACCAAGTTCCCCAACTGCATATCCGAAATCTCAACCAAGCTGGACAGTCTAGATCAAAGAGTTCTAGAAGTGGAACAAAGACTAGGAGAAACTGAGGACCGCGTATTGGATCGAACTACTGCGATGGTGGACCTACAACACAGGATCCAAACTTGGAAAGGAGAAGCAAAACCATGTAAAGCAAACAGGAAGATATTAAAAATAGAGCAACAAATATACAAATTAGAGCGATGCCCCCTTCAATCTCCGATCAAGCTTTGAATGACTATAGGAGACTTTTCCAAACGGCCTCATCTTGATAAGCCGATGCTGCTTTTGGATCGTACCAAATCTCAACTGCACACCTGAATAGGTGGATATGTTTGCAAGCGTAATCCCTCTGAAGGAAGAAATCTAAAAATGCATAAAGAGGAAGAGCTGAAGGAAGCTGATTGAATCTTGGGCTCCAAGCAGCCCATGCCAGCCCTGTCTGAAATGCCACTTGGAGGCAGATGGGGCAAAATGCCATGTGTTTTAAAGTTTATTTATGAATTGTTTGTTTGCTCAGTTAAAACTATGCTTGTCACATGGAACCATGAGAACATTAATGGCGAATGAAACCCATCCAATTCCTCCCCCTCCACAGAGGAGACCGACTCTCGGATGACTCCTCTGCCTCATCAGAAACTGGAATTGGGCACTCAACGTAAAGGGATTGTACTCTCCAGTAAAGCTTAGATTCTGCGACAACTAAAAGACCTGAATGGCACGGTGATCTTCTTGCAGGAAACCAATCTACTCCCTTCGCAATGTATTCGGCTACGGAGCAAAGACAATTTTTAGCTTGCAGTGGCTTGAAAACTAGTGGAACAGCTATTCTGCTTGCGAAAGGAACCCATTTAGGGAATTGGACATCATATACGGTCCGAAGGGTTGCTACATCTGGGTTAAAGGTATGGTGTATGGCTAATTGTATACTGATTTCTATGTATGCTCTCACGAAGGACAAGGAAACATTTTCAAAGACCTGGAAGCTACAGTTTTCCCCCTT
This sequence comes from Ambystoma mexicanum, assembly GCF_040938575.1. Lineage (NCBI taxonomy): Eukaryota > Metazoa > Chordata > Amphibia > Caudata > Ambystomatidae > Ambystoma > Ambystoma mexicanum. Next base: position 1,034,583,218 of record NC_090933.1, on the reverse strand, counting down.
TCTAAAGATTTTAAAATTGTTAGGTATACTGTATTTCCTAAGTCCTTGGGGGTGCTTGACATCTGGAGTGTATTACATCCGGGGGAACGTGATTTTACCTTTTTTTTCTCTCATGTTCACTGCTCTTCCTCTTGTATAGACCTACTCTTGGCGTTCCCCCCCCCCAGTTTATGCCATTTGTTGATGGGGTGTTCATTGGCCCTAATGTGTTATCGGACCATGCTCCAGATCTCCCAACAGTCCAGGTATGTGAGACCCGGCCCTAAATTCTTGGCCAGTGGCGCCTATATGACCAGATATTAAATGATATGGCCCTTACAGGCGCAATAGCTAAAGCCATAAAGAATTATTTCCAAGAGAACACTGTTGAACTCAATAGACAGCAACCACGTGGGCTGCCATGAAGGCAGCGGTTGGGGATGGGGTGGGGGGGGGAGGGGGACAATCCAGTAGCCCATGCAACGGCTGGAAGTGACAGGCCGTATCCAAGCTGGAGCAGGAAATATCAGAGATAGAGGGCAAACATAACAGGGTTGGTCCCTGTAATTCCACCAATCCCTACAAATTGTTCAAAATAAACTAGAGGCCCTTTATGCTGAAGGAACAGTGCATTCCCCTCTTAGTAATGAAGCAAGGATGTTATGCCAAGAGTAATAAGGCTAACCAGTTTCTGGTGAGGAAACTAGCCAAATCTAAAAGACGTATGATTATAGGCCTGCATGACCAGCAGGGGGGGTGGTACAGTATGGGGAACAGGCTAAATTACAGTTAGCAGAGTCCCACTTAATTGAAACTGTCTGCATCCCCTGCTCTTTAGAGGGGCAGACACGATATATCATGGAGGCTGCCCTAGCCCAGCTTTCTCTAGACGAAAGTGAGGCTTTAGAATCCCCAATCCAGATGAAAGTAGATGCAGTTATCGGATCTTTGAAGACTAGGGCCCCAGGCCCGGATTGATTCTCAACAAAATGTTATAAACTTTTCTGAGCCCGACTCTATCCCAGCTGACCGCTCCAACTCCTTCAGATAAATGGGATCTACGACTCCCTCTATGCAGACTTCACAACCATCCGGCTGCTAACATCTGACAGACACTAAGGATTGTTCCTCCTATAGCCCAATCTTTTATATTGATGCTAACATCCACTCTAAGGTATTGGCTAATCGTAGATTTGAACCAAACAGGATTTGTCCCAGCGAGAAGGAGAGGGGACAATATTTGACGGGCTTTGAATTTGATAGAAGCCATAACATCTGAACAACTTTAACTAGCACTCTTGCCACTATCCCATGGTCCCTCGCCATCCTGCTCCCACCGCAGTCTCTGGGCTCCCCCATCCCGTTCCCAGCACAGTCTGAGAGCCAGTGGCGGCTGGTGAATTTTATAAGTGGCTGGCATAACTATTTCCCCCCAAAAATGCCATAGCGACCAAGCGCAGTGAGGGAGTCCGAACCAATCAAGGGAGATTCGGGGGGAGGGGGGGTTCCCTCGTTAAATAATGTGTTAAAATGTTGCATTGTAGAGCATTCTTTTAAAATAAAATTGGTAAATATCCAAAAAGTTTGCAATTGCTGCTGTGGGGGCCCAGGGGGCAGGCATGGCATGTTTTAGTGGCCATCCATGATGGATGTCCAGCAAATAATACCATCCCTGGGCCCCACTAGGCCTAACGCAACCAACATGGTTATGTGTATGCAAGGTGCTGGGGTGCCAAGGGGGAAGCATGGTATTTTTGACTAGACATCTTTTTTAGAAATCCTGTAAAAAAAAAAAAACATCCCTGTCTCCTGGGCTCCACAGCACCTCATAAGGAGAGCTGCTTGTACAACCCTCCTTCCCCCCACTTGCCAAAATCAGCTCAACGGACACACCCCTCTATCATTCACGCGAGCATCCATCTCCATACACTCACAAGCATCCATACACGTTTCATTAAAAAATGAACATAAACATACCTTCTGCATGTTGGTGCTGAAACGCCCTGTTCCAGGCTGCTCTGTCCATATGTGCGAGGAGACGCCGGAGCTCCTCCTCGCACATACAGACATGCAGTGACCCAGTCAGCATTTCCAATGCTGGAACATGGTCGAAATTACTAACCAATGAGCTGTGCAATGCTGGCAAAGCAAAACGCCCCAGCCTTGCATGGCTCAGTGAGCATGTGTGGCTGGGGATCTGAACTGTCAAAGGGAAATAGGATTTCCCCTTGACAGTTAAGCCAGCCCAGGAGCACTCCCCCAGCTGCAAAAAAAACAGCTGAGGGAGTGCTCATTGTTTCACTGGGCTGGCTCCTTAGCTCCTCCATAATGGGTGAGGGGGCCACTTGGTGGGTGCCCCCTCGTCATTATGTATGAGCCGCCAGGCTCGGACTGGCCAATAGGGCAATAACTGTACCAAAAATACAAAATGCTAGTGTGGGCTAGTCAAAATGTGCCACCTTTTTGGCCAGTTTGATGAGTTACTTTACTATGCAGTTAGTAATTTCGACCATTGTTGCTTAATAAATGTACTTGCATTTTAACACAAAGCACCCCCAGTACTATTCCAAGTCTGTGAATGAATATCCATTTACAACTGTGGGCCACTTTTTCATTGGTGCCTGAGAAAGTCATGCTTCAGCCCGACCATGTGAGCAGCCCCTGCCCATTTCTTCTAATCTAAAATGCTGGGTTCTCACGGCCCTCCCGGGTTCGCGACCCACAGTTTGAATGCCGCTGCTCTACGCAGATGTTTTACTTTGAGCAACATCCAATCCTCCCTTCATTACGCCATCCTGGAATTAAAATCCTTGCGACAGGTGTAGGGTTTTGAAATAAATTATGGCAAATCCGTGGGACGGAGTTCTCGCTCTTCAGCCATCCTGTCCCAAGTCCACATCACTACTTCCCCCAGAAGAATTTTTCCACCTTTTTAAAGTGTTGGAGGGAGAGATGGGAGACTCCGGAAATCTTTGGTGGGAGGGATCAAGGCCATCAAATTGATCTTCCTCTCTGGCTTCCTTTATTTTTGCACGTCTCTTCCAGTAGAGATCCCGCGGAAATCCCTTGATCGCCTTCAACAGAAAGTGTTATGGTTCATTTGGCTGGGTAGGAAAACTAGGATTCCCAGGACGGTGATCGGGGGCTTGGGGGTGCCAGACCTGCACAAGTATTATGTGGCGGCACAGATATCGCATCTCCTGACATGGATGTCTTCTGACACCCATCCAAAATGGGTCGACATTGAACAGTCGACACTCCCTCTCCGTTTCTTGACATTCGTCCCCCACATAGCACGGAAACGGTGGCAAGTCTTGCTTGCCTCCTCAAGGGTCACATTAAGGCCTTGGACTGGGCATTGCAACAAAAAAGAAGGCACAGGCCCCCAATTTTGTATAACCCGGTCTTCTTCCCCGCCATTCAACTGAACGCATTTATAAACTGGAGGCGAGGGGGGCCTTCAAATGTTTGAAAAGGATGAGCCACACACTTTTGAAAGTTGTAAAGCAGCATTTCAACTCTTAATCAGGTTCTCTTATACGTCACTGGATAACATCCATTCACTAGACGGAGGGCAACACGCAACGGCAGCCCTATTGAGCTCACCATGCAGGAGCGTTCACAAACGAAGTATTTCTTGGATATATAGACTCCTACGACATGCTAGCTAATCGTCCTACTTGCATGAACGGTTGCAAAGCTGACCTGCATCAACCGATGAGGACCAATCCTGGCTGGACATTTGGGCTAGGAATTACTCTTCTTCCATATGTGTAACTAATAATGAATGTGCCCTTAATCTTATTATGCTGGTACTATTCTCCAGTGCAGTTGCACCATTTTCAGGCAATGGTGGAGCGAACATGTTGGCGGAATCATGGAGCACAAGGTACATATTTTCATATGTGGCGGGACTGTCTGCTGCTTAACATTTTGGGGAGAAAATGGTCCCTATAATAGAGGCCGTTACCTATTATCAGACTTCCAATTAATCCTGAAGATCACCTACCCCCCACTGCATATGTCTGTGGTGTCTCGTACTGGTCACCGTACCTCTGACTTCTGTCGGGCGATTGCCAAAAATGCTCTCAAGGACCGTAAAGGTAAATTGGCGGTTACCTTCGAAGTCTACTTTGCAGAGTTCCAAGTCGATTGATTCTCCTCGACGGGGAAAAAGCTCTAAAAAATCTCAAAGTCGATCATGCAATTCTTGATCTTCCAAGAAGGCCAAGAAACGACGGCACAGGTCACCTCCGACCTCCAGCTAAATGGAATGCATTTCGTGAAGAAATGCTTAAAATCTTCGAGAATGTGGCCCGACCCCCACGAAGGACGAGCAGAAAACCCATGCGCCTGTTGATCTGCATCAAGACGGCAAAGGCAAGTCAAAGATGTAAACTTTAAAAAAAAAATATTTCTAATCCGAGCTAGAAGCCGGAATTGCATGGAGAGAAATCTAAATCCGATGAGAAATCGTCAAGCACTTCAACAAGCCAGGAATCCAGTCCATCGATAGTTCCTTCGAGGAAACTAAAAAGTGTGCGACTCAGATAGCCTCAATAACTCTGCCAAATGCTCAACTGCTAGATCTAAAGTAATCAATACTGCTAGTAGCATAGCAAATAATGTAACAAAGTCTAGAGAAACCACTACGCTCATCCCTACTATTTTGATTAAGGGTACTCTTATAAAAGCCAGATCTGTCTGCTCACTCATTAGACATTGCAGATGTCATAATCTCTAACGACTTGGACTCACCCTTGTCATTCCAGATGAGTACTCGTCACACGACTAGACAGTCATCAAAAGGCAGTGTCTCATTCATTTCCAAAACACTAGGCATTAGACCTATACCTAACCTAACATTCCCTTCTGGTGAATTATCTATCAAGTTACCCATTACAGCATCCCGAACACTCCCCATCCACCTCATAACACCAAACCCAGCTTGCAAATTCTACTAGGTGACCTCAACCTAGGATTTCAGGACCCTAAAGGCAATAAAGCGTTAGCCATTGCTAACACCATCTCAGAATTTGGCTTCACACTTGCATATCTAAACCGACACACATCAAAGGTAGGACACTAGATTGGTTGGCCGACCTTAATCGCGACACTAATATTATCTCCAATACACTGTGCGCCTGGCCGGACCAGCACCTTCATTTTTACCATAAAATAAGACAACCAGCCTAATCACCAAATGCCTCCTCCACCTACATGCACGAGAAACAACCGGAATATAACATCGGATAAATGACTTCCCTTGCTAAAATCAATCATTGAACTCTTACCTACTAATTCTGACCCGACTCTTCTTGTAGACCTCTACAGCCAGACCCTACTCGAGGCCATTAATACTATTGCGCCATTACAAATGCGTAAAACTAAACTTTGCGCATACTTAAACTCTTGGTATATCCCCCATCCTGGAACCTTGCATTAGAAATAAGAAATGCAGAAACCTATTGGAAGAACCTCCCCCCTCAGCCCCCAATAATAACAAATTCCTTATAGCATCTTTTGGTTATAAAGAAGTTATTCTTCAGGCGAAAAGACACCTACAACGATCGGATCATCAAAGCTAAATCTAGCACGAAAGAACTATTCAACATAGAGTTGGAATCAAAATCTTCGCTTGACACCTGTACTAAAGATGCCACATGGTGTACTAACATTCAGAATGCCTTATTAAAGCAATATGACCCGAGCGGCAGGGGCATTACCAACTCTGGTAATGCCCCGGGGCCCATAGTTATAGTCCCGAACGAAGCAAGGGCCTTAATGAAGGCCCGGGGCATTACCTGCCGCGAGGGTAATACTGCCATTAGTACCCCGGCCCTCATTATGTGCGTGACCGGGGCACTAAAAGACCAAGAAAATGGCCAATGGCCGCCATGCAAAGGGAAAACAGTCCCTTTCCATGGCGGCCATCGGGAGCGGACGCGCTGGGAACAAGTGTTCCCATCGCTCGCTCATGAAAAAGAAAAAGCATCAGTTAAGTGGGATTGGGAGGGAGGTGAGAAAAAAAAATAGTACCTGCGTCCCCGGCGGGGGACGATGAAAGCTTCCAGCCGTGTGGAGGTGCGGCGTGGGGATGGCCGCGCTCCGAGTCTCCACATTGCTGGAGGCTGCTATCATCCCCCATCGGGGACGCAGGAGCAAGCAGGTAAGTGGGGTGGGGAGGGCAGGGAGGAGGAAGGGAAGGGGGAAAAAAAAAGCTTACCCGAGTCCCCCGAAGGGGACGAAGACAGCCTCTCAGCCGTGTGGAGGCTCGGAGCGGGGATGGCCCCGCCGAGGACAAGGCGGCTGGAATCCCGGCCGAGAATCGAAGGATTCTCGGACGGTTAAGGACCCGGCGAGAGCCAATCAGAATGCGTGTTGCATTCTGCTTGACTCTTGCCGGGTACTAATTGATAAAATAACAATACTACAAGCAAAAATGGTCCAAAAAACCTAGTCCCAGCTCCCCCCCCCGATGCAGTTCAACCCCTCCCCTCCCCACCCTTAACACCACGGCCAGACTTTCGTGAGTCGTTCAACTTCTCACCTCTCTACTAAAGAAGTAGAGGACATAACCATAAAGTTGAAACCCTCAAGATGTCGGGGAGACACCAGCTCTGCTCCGATCATTAAAGATATAGCAAAAGAACTGGCACCTTAACGCCTCCTTTGAGACAAGTACAGTCCCTACCAACTTGAAAGATGCCTGGGTCCTTCCCTTACTAAATAAAACCCTACACTAGCTCCAAGCATCCCTACTAATTACAGACCGATCCCGACAGTACCATTTCTCCTTAAAATCTTGGACAGTGGCATATCTACAGATCCAAGATCTTCTCGAAATAAATAACCCACTGGGTCTGATGCAATCATGTTTTAGACCAAGAACGGAAACGGCCCTGATTGACCTTAAAACTGAAATGAATGGTCAATGGCAAACTAGCCCTTCTACTACTACTACTACTACTACTACTATACCTCTTGACTGCTTTTAGTAAATCACAAAGTCCTCTGCAATCACATCTCAACAGCAGCACACTTCTCTGGTAAGGCTAACGCCTGGATGCAGTCATTTCTAGATAACGGATCCATGTGAGTCTTTGCACATTCGGCCTCTTCCGAGCCAGCACCAGTTACATGCGGAGTCCCTCAAGGCTCCTACGTGTCCAACGTTATACAGTGTATTCAGTCTCTATTCGACCTTGACAGTTTGGGTGCAACCTACACGAACAATGTGGATGACACCCACATACTCCCCCTTTCACCGGTGTCTACAATTTAGATTCCAAAGTACTAAATGATATTTACCTCCCTATACAAGCTTGGATGGCTAAGCATGCACTTTGCCTCAATGACAAGACTGAGTTACTCCTGTTTGGATCCCAAACAAGACAACAGACTTGATGGACAGTTTACTACTTTTAACATTGACGGTAACAACATTAAGGTATCAAAGGACGTGAAAACTTTAGGCATACACCTGGACTCGTCTTACACGGACAAGGCAAACTAATACAATGGCTTCCTCTACTGCCTACACTTGCAAGTTACTTAATGCTTGCAGTCCGTTCTTATCAACAACCAACTGTATATCAATAGCCAGAGCTTTAATTGTATCTAAATTGGATTACTGTAATGCACTCTACTTGGGAACGAACCAGCGCAACTTAGCTACAAATCCAAAATAATGCCCTCATCAGCGCTGAACTCACCAAGGGCCTACCACATCTGAGATGAGACGGAATACCCGCTGGCTCTGTCAACCAGAGGATCTAGTTTAAAACTCTTGTCACTCACTCATAAGTGCCTTGCAAACCTTGCGCCTAGCAACCTGACTGACAATTTGTCCTGCAACAACTCTTAACTGCCCAACAAGATCCTCCCAATTACGTTGCCTAAAGATCCCTGGTTTAAACTCCAGAGGGCAGGAGGGAGCAGCTAAACTCTGGAATACTTTGCCATTAACACTAATATCTGAACCATCCTTCCAACTATTCAGGAAAAATGTTAAATCTTTGCTCCTCTCGCAAGAGACTTAGGAATGTTTTCCACGTCTCTGCTTGCCTGGACTTTCTACTGCACTTTTGATGATTTTATCTACTATCCTTGCTTGACTGTACTTCTCTACTGATTTTGTGTGCAATTATGTATTGTACCCACTGTTATATTGTATCCTAGCTGTTTGTAATTCTGTTACATGTTTTGCAAGAAATGTGCCCATGTCTCAGGGCTCAGCGTGCTATATAAATAAAGAAATAAACTCCCATCGGCATCTGAGCCGTCAACGCCAGTCCAAGCCCAACAAAATAGGCTCTGACTTTGATGTCCTTGTCTATTTCTTTGAAGTTGTTGAAGCCAATAGTTATTCGGGAGAAGGTTTTCAAACCATTACCGAAAAAAGATTTTTCCAAGTCCTTTAACTTCAATCTATAAAAATGAGCTTTCAGATGAAAATACACCATTTGGCACCTGAAATGTACCAGAGCAGTTAATTTCTGAAGTCTAGATTAAAAGACGTGTATGATAGCCTACAATCAGCTAGTGGTATAGATAACTCTGCAGAGCTGGGAATTGGTTAACCAGATCCTACTGACCATGACTCCTCATACAGGCTACTAATGGGCTAGGTGGTTGAATTTTTAGGTCGGCGCAGACCTGCACCTTCTTTCGAGCAGGATGGCCTAATGGATATTTTGGCTTGGGGTCCCCAGAGATCCAATTTTGCCTTTCATATTGACCTACAAAAAAGGGTCTCATGTAATTGAGAAACAGATTGCAGCTGCAGTTAAACATTTGCAAAACAAATACGCCATCCAGCAGTGACCCAGAGTACTTAACTAAGCACCCAACACGAGAGTTTAATGATTTAGGCTGCTACATCTACCAAGCAATCGGCATACCCTTCTATCCCTCCCTATAGGGTTGATAAGAGGGTGGATGCCTGGGCAAGAAAAATATTTACTGCTGGAAGTATGGCTTTAAAATCAACTAGCACAACTTGTGCCTTGTCAAGGTTTACATTTACCCTGTGGGACAGTGTAGCTATGCTGGCTGACCACATCCCAGAAGAGGTGGATTCCTGGCTGCCATCCAGGATGGAAAGGAAGCAATGTGTGAATGCCTTCAGTAGGGTCTGGATACTGTAGATCGCATTAGCAGGTCCATGGCAACTTGCACCGTGTTGCGCAGATTTGCATTGTTGAAGTTCTTCAATATAGTTCAGGGATGCCAACTAACCAATCCACTAACAATTTCACCCCTCTGCATACACCCCTCAAACTCTAACCAAACGCACCCAAAGCCTAAAACGCAGCAATCCGCACAAACTTCACTACACTGCAACAACAAAACAAACCGCACATAGACCTGTACAACAGCACACAACGAGTACCGACCATAAAACACCCCAAGCCCAGCCAACAGACCCACCGGGCTGAGTCTGCCAACAGCACATCACTATCTTTCACTTTTCCAGCTCACTCCCACTAATTCACCCCCGCCCTGCTCTCCCTCTTTCAGAGGCGCCAGGGGACCAATCCAGTGGTGATAGTGTGTGATACAAGTATCCTTTCACATTAGCAATATGCCCTTTGAAGGCTCGAGGCTGTTCGTCAGCAAGGCTGATGAAAGTTTGGAAAAGCTGCAGACCTCAAGCGGTGGCTCAAACTTAGTGGCGCCATTAGACAGCCTCAACACTCCTTCGCTGGTTCATCATCTTGGAGGGGTAAGTCCTTTCGATTGTACTTATCAGATGGAAGAGGACAAGTCAGTCGGAGGTCTGAGAGGATTCCCTTGTGGTGGACGACTGAGAGGTGCTAAGTCAGCCCAAGCAGCAGCAGTTTTCTCTTCAGCCGCCTCAAACACTGAGGCCTTAACCCACAAGGCCCCTGTGGGAGGCAGACTTTCTCAGCATCTGTAAGAAAGGCGGGCATTTCTTGAGATGCTTGGGCACTGGAAACAGTAGCCCAAGGTTACTGCCTTTTCTAAAAAGGCCTCGGGATCACCCACTGTGGAATGGCTCTTTCATAATTCCAGATCCGCTTTTTGTGCATGAAATCTTGACCCCGCTAGAATAGGGTGCTATAGAACCAGTACCTGTGGTGGAGAGGAACAAAGGTTGGTACTCCCTGTACTTTCTAATCCCCAAAAAGGGTGCAGGATTGAGACCCATCTTGGACTTATGAAACTTGAACAAGTTGATGTTTACATTTTAAAAAAAAATGTTTTTATTTTTTTATTGTGAATCGGTTTAAATTAAACCTTACACAAAGATAAAACTACAAAAAAAGTATGCAGTGAACAAAATTCAAATATACATAGATCCTCATATAAAGTGGATCCGCGAAGGAGAAAAAAAACAAGGAAGGACAAGTTCAAGAGGGTTACCCTTTCTCGGGTCCTTCAGGCCCTACGACTCCAAGACTGGATGGTGTCATTGGACCTTCTGGATGCTTACTTACATTTGCCTATCCATCACAAGCACAGAAGGTACCAGAGGTTCGCTGTTGGCGGTTCTCCTTATCAGTTTCAAGTTCTGCCAATCGGGCCAACCTCCGCCCTCAGGGTTTTCACCACGTTAATGGCAGTGGTGGCAGCGACGGAGAGGGGGGATTCAAGTCTACCTGTGCCTGGATGATTGGCTGATCAGGGCATGTTCACCCGAACAAGCCTGGGAACATCTCTGCGTAACCTGCCACTCTCCACAAACGGCTTCTCCCTCATTGCAAGAAGTCTCACAAGATACCATCTCAAAGACATACATTTATTGGAGCAGTCGTGGATGCTTCTTCGGGGAAAAGCGCTGCCGGCCGAGGTGTGAGCTCCACGCATTCTGCAGATGGTCAAAAAATGTAGAGTGCCCAGTATCTTCTTGCCTTTGATGCTTGGCCTCATGGCATCCTGCATTTTCCTGGTGCCAGAGGCTTGCCTGAGGAAGAGATCCCTCCAATGGACTCAGTGGTCCCAATTCTCAGGCAGGATCTTCTGTGGTGGACTTGCAAGGACAACATTCTGAAGGGAGAATCTTTTTGGCAGCCATGGCCTGAGAGAACAGTAGTGATGGACACCTGACACAAGGGATGGGGAGCCCACACCAACGATCTGACAATTAGCGGTCATTGGTCTCCATCGGAGTCCAAACTACACATCAACCTTTTGGAGCTGAGGGCGATCAGACTAGCGCTGAAGGTCTTCGTGCACGGGGAAAGAATGTCCTGATGGCGATCAACACAGTGGCCATGTAATACTTGAACAAGAGATGTGTAGGGTCCCTACCACGGTGCAGAAGCAATGCAGCTCTGGTTCTGGGCAATTCGAGAAGGAATCTCCCTGTCTGCAATTTAATCTTGCTGGAGAGAACACAGCGGCGGATGCTTTGAGCATGTGAACGAGTAGGAGGGAACTAGCTCAGGAAGACCCTCAAGAGATCTTCACTCTTTGGTGGAACCCCCCCAAGTAGGTCTATTCGCGACCAGTGTAAACGCAAGTGCAAACTGTGCTTCTCCAGAAAATTTCCCCCAAGAGGAGCTCTAGGTTACGCGTTCGCAGTAGACTAGCAATTTCCACTCCTGTACACATTTCCTCACGTAATTTTATACTGGCAACACAAAAATAAATGGATGTACCACATTACTGCTGGCAATAAAATGCCACTGCACTTTGCAATAAAATGTATGCCTTTACATTTTGGTAAAACGCTATATATTTTCTTACATATTTCCCTCCTTTTCCGGTAATTATGGCTACCCAAATCCACAATTGGATGGAAAGAGAAGAGCACAATCTGGGTTTCCTCCTAGCAACTCAATAAAATATTGACATTTTTCATCATACATCACTGTTCAATCATAATAAAAGTAAAATTCATCCCAACTGGATTCATAAATCCTTATAAATTATTGTACGCGTTTCTTTCCAACTGCAGTGTCCATGTGTATTCAAATGTCTTTGTTCAATTGTGAAATCAATTATTTCAAGTTACAATACCAAAAGAATAAAATAATTAAATAAAACAAAGTTGTGGGACTCCATTGCACCATACTTCCAGTCACGTAGGATAATCTTCTTCACCCACCAAGCTGCAGAAGCTCAATTGAATAAGTTCAGTTCATCACTGTTCCATTAATAATGATCACTTTCTTTATGATGGCACCTCTGAGACGTCTCATCAACTTCATCATCTGGTTCATTCGGTGAAATCCATTTTGGGCACCCTTGTATTCTTTTCCAGAGAAGTCATCTCTTTGGGCGTCCCGGTTACTTGGTCTTCACCTCCATATTTCGGTCCGGAGGCATTGAGCTTCATCCCGAGGACTCCGTCGTCTCTCGTGTCCTCCGGTCCTGCGACCTCAGACCTCAAAAGATATATTAGTTCTATATCAAATGGAAAAGACAGGTTAAGTGCATAGCACAATACCAATTTCTCCCTTTATACCATTAAAAAAAAATAGTCCAACATTCTGAAACTAAGCAAATGCAAAGAGAAAACATATATATTTTTAGACACCATTATACATCAAAATATATTTCAACATTGTACCATAATAATTCAATCTGCTGTTTATCATCTTTGGTATTTTCATCTACCTTATCTCTAATCTCAAAGGACCACAACTATTTATCCACAACAGATCTGTTGCAAAGTTCAACATTCCCAGAAGAGGCGGGTCGGTACGCAGTATGCAGTTTTCTTTTCACCCCAGTATCTGCCACACTTTACTCATTAAAGCGCTTGTAAAATGACTTCCTCTATCTGATTCTATTCTTTGTGGTAACCCAAATCTTGAAAATGTGATTTACCGGTAATGTAGCTCCGTTTTGCGCACTACAATCTGGTGCAGGAATACACTCTTTCCATTTTGACATCAAACAAACCACCCACAAAATATAACGGTTCCCCCCTACTCGACCTTTTTACAGGCCCTACATAGTCTATTTGTAAATTTGACCATGGAAGGGTTAAGCCTCTTCATCAGTGGAGTTCTATGCATTGGTGGAGCAGGTTTTAATTGGCCATATACTAGGCACACCTTAGTATATAATTCCACATCTTGGGGACATATGTGGCCAAGAAGCATAATCTTTCAGTATCTATAAAGTTTTTTGTGAACCTCTGTGTCCTGCAGTTATTGCATAATGTGCATGGTGTAGCATTAGCCCTCTGAATGAAAGGGGTACCACCCACTGTATTTGTCCTGTTATGGATTCCCTGATCATGAGCCCGTCCTGTAGTCTAATTTGTTTTTTATTCTTTAATAATACCCTCAACTCCTCTTTTCCTGTACAATCATTCTCAGTTAAGGGATTTTGTTCGGGATTCATTAAATGATTATAATAGATCCCCAATATTGGATCATCTTTTTGTGCCTTAATCAGATCTTGATCTGGTGTATCATAACTCCATTGCACTTCTGGTTGGTCTACCTCCTTTGGAGCCTTGGAGCGTGTAACAGCATCTATCTGTATTTCACCAATTAAGTGTTCAATGGGTAGCAACTCCCCCATCACAGCCCCAATTTTGGCTAAGTGATCTGCTTTATCATTTCCCTCCTTATCTTCTGGAGTTTTTAAATGTCCATGAATTTTCCTCCAATCATTCTGACACTAATTTGTCTATAACAAAGCACAAAAATCAAGCCAGCGGATATGTAAATAAGTCTACTGAAAGAAGCACAATCCCACCAGCAGTCGGGAGCGGTCCCTCTATAAACTCCTCAGATCACTGCACATAATTCACAAAAACATTTATGAAAAATTTGTTTTCCTTTATTTAATTAGAAACATTCAAATGATTATTAAATAAACCAGAGCTCATACATGAATAAGAGTAAATGTAAATATAGAACATAACAACTATACAGCACGAATAAAGTGCATAATGTGAAGAAAATACTAATTTTCCAATAGGCCTGCTAAGAGCTTGCTGCCAGATCACAAACTGGGGAATGATCACCATCGTCCCCAAATAGGTCTAAGTCAATGTCGGTGGATTAAACCCACTCGAGAGAAGGGAATCCCTCAGGTAGGAAAAATCCAGGTCAACCGAGCAAAGTTCGGATGGTTTATATGAATTCAAAGCTTGATTTTTGTTGCTGGTTGCTTCCCCTTTTGCCAGTGACGTAGGGGGTACCCATCTATTGCATTGTTGTACTAAATAGCCTGTATCATTTTTCCATGTTTGAGGGGCTTTTTATTTTATATAAGCATGCCTCTTGCTTTCCAGCCAGGCAAATATTCCACAAAGCTATTTTGTGCATAATCAGAATCAGCCACCAGGACAAATTCACTGAATTTATTATCAACTGCAGTAGTAATTGCTTTATAAATGGCTGCCAATTCCGCTACCTGACTACTCCTAGCTCCAATTCTCATCCCTATACTAGGAATCCCTTCACATTTCAACCAGACATTTCCTATTCCTGATACCAACTGTTTATTAATGTAATTTTCAATGTGAAAAGCACAACAGTCAACATATACAGTTGGTAAATTCTTGCATGTCTTCATCAAAAGCTTTGTGTAGTGATTGTTCTAACGCCTGCAAACTAGATTCCACCTCTACTTCATCTGATAGACATTCAGCTGCACTGTCATGTAAATCTGCTAAACCTTGAGCAACTGGGCTCTTGGCCATACAATGCCAATGTCCATGAAGTAATTCTGGACTGTGCTAGGTTGCCTGACCTAATCTTTTTACTCTGTAAAAACTGCAATGGTTGATGATTTGTCTCAATGATTACCTTTTCTCCTTGAACAATGGGGCGGAAATGCTGCAACGCCCATACAGTGGTCAAAAGGGACTTTTCACATTCACTGAATTTAATTTCAACTTGAGAAAATGCCTTACTTGCATAAGCAATGGTTTTGTGGTTCACATGTTTGAGATAATACTGCTGACATACAATGTTCAGTGAAACCTATTTCTATAAAGAAATCCCTGTTTTTATGGGATACGCTAAACATGGTGCCTTTATGAGACATTCCTTTAATTTAGCAACTGCCTCAGATTGCTCCTTTTCCCATTTCCACGGTGTATTCGGCTTCAATAGTTTAGTTAATGGTTAAGTAATTTCAGCATAATTTTTAATAAATTTCATGTTATATCCCGTCATTCCTAATAAACTTTTTAAACTTTTGACATTTCTAGGATCTTTCAATTTCTGTATGGCCTCCACCTTTTTCTTTTGTGGATTTAGTCCATGTTCACTTACTTCATGGACTAGGAAATTCACCTTTTTCTTGCACCATTGTGCTTTCTGTAAAGATACCTTGGCGCCTGCCTTTTGTAATTGGCCAAGTACATGTCTAATTTCATCAAAATGGCTTTTAAGTCCACATAAACTATAGTTCCTCTTTCCGCTGCATCGGGCATAGCCTTTCTCAAAAATATGCCAAATTCACTCCCACTGACATAACCGAATGGTGTTCTAGCCCATGCATATTATGTTTTATCAAATGAAAACAAATTTTGAATATCCTCTGCAAGTGGCACACCCCAATATCCAGATGTGAGATCTAATGTAGTAAACGCCTTTGAGCCATGCACCTGAGCAAGTCCTTGATCAATGAATGGCAGTGGCCTTCTGGACACTGGCACTCTTATTTAACTCTCTCGTCTGCACACAGACGCCATTGACCATTTGGCTTTAACACACCCTAAATAGGAGTGTTGGCGGTGCTATGAATGGGCCTGATAATTCCCAGAGACTCCAAGTTTTTAATTATCTCTGCCAATGACTCTAAACATGCTAGTGGTAACCGATACTGGCACACAAATACTGGACTTCTACCACACCCCTGCTGTAATGTGGCAGCATGTAAAATAGTTAGGCCGCAATCATATGCATCTTTGGCAAAAAACATCTTTAAATTCCATAAATATTTTCCTCAATTCATTTTTATCCTCATCGCTATCACATGCATCTGCTAACAAAATCTGCTCCTCTAACATTTTTGAAAATTCTGGGAAATCCTCCAGTGGAGGAATCTCTGTGCTTTCTTCCAACTGTGTGGCTGGATCTCTCTGTAAAGCTGCCGCTTTTAAATATTTTGGCATATTAGCCTCCACTTCAATGTACTGATTTTCTATTTCACTTAAGTCAAATACTATACAATTTTCTTGGTGACAGCATACTGTCTCATTTGCATCATAAGGGTACACAGACTGAATTTTAAAGATCCCTTTGGGTTGAGAATCCAGATATTCTGGCAACACACCCTGTGCATCTACATCTCTCAGGAATATTTCCAATCACCATATTATTGAAATCTGCGGTGTAATGTGTTTTGTTTTTTTTTTTTTTTTTTTTGTATGGCCATAGAATTCTCTCCTAAATTAATATCGTGACACCCTTTATTGTTCACCATAATTTTGGCAGATCCTTCTCCAACATTTATCAATGGGGTGTATTCATAATCCAGGCCCTGCTGTTTGATAGTCATTCAGGCGCACAAATGCATCCGAATCATTCATTTGCTGTCCATTCTTGCATTTTAGTGTTATAGCAACCTGCTTGGTGAATGCAGGAATAGTAATATCCTTCACCTGTAATTCAATTGCATATGGGACCAGTTGTGCGCAATGATGACCCTTTCTCTTATCTTCAAATTCAGGTGCAGGCCCGCTTGGTTGAGACCATATTTTCTGGTTAAGGAAATCTAACACCATACACATTCTGTGCATGATATCATTGCCCTTGTAAAAATCATTAGAGTTCCACTCACTATCCACACATTGTGGTAGATGGTTTTCTGTCCAATATTAATCTTTAGCATACAGTTTCCTGCAATTTGGCTTTCAAAATCTGGGTTTCCAAACCGGAGACATATTGGTTTTTAATTATACATTTTGGGATCTCCTCCCTCCACATTATTTTCTGCAGTAATTTCTCATTAATAAAGCTCCTTTCCTGTTCAAGCGCCAAAGTAGCTTTTATCACTCTAGAATGGTCATTTATACCAATGTGAATCCATGGCTGCTCATCTTCCATGTGTATTTCAGAAAGTGTGGTAATGTGTTTTTCTGTGTCTGTTTTAGGAATAGTATTTTGTTTGTGCTTCTATTTTAAAAGAGAAGAAATGCAATGTGTGCATCTATTTCAGTTTGCCATTTCTTCCTGGGATCCAAATAAATCTGCAGATTGTTTTTTCTTTTTCATTTTGCATTTTATCCTGACACATCAAAATGACAGTGACACTAGGCACACAGCTTTTCTGTAGGTATACCTCCACTGCATCATTAGTTTTAGCAACAATGTGACATTCATTTATACTGTGTTGGGATTTTATTTTCCTAAGTCTTAATGGTTTTTTGGTTAAGGACCACAGTACCCCATTTGCCCCATCTATGAGAGGAGACAATCTTTTCAGGCAATCTGTTCCCGTTAGGAATGGAATTTCACAAATGGATGTGATCAGCACTTCCTGTTTCATTGTGCGTTTTCCTATCTTTGTCAACCTCAGTGACGCCCACAGTAGGAACCTCCTCACCGTTAGTTATGCACTGGGCCTTCACTATGCCTCACTGTGATCTGGTTCTGTGGAGATCTCCCTTCATTGATACTTTTTACCAATTCTTTGGACATACACCCTGTGCATCTCATACCAACTATGCAGATGTCACTCAGGTGCTCATCCCCCTTAGGGGAGATTCTTCAACGGATATGAACATCCTCAACTCCATCTACTCCACGATCCAATACTGGATGGCAGAAAACTGGTTATGTCTCGACAGTGAGAAAACCGAACTTCTGCTGATTGGTTCACCCTCCGCCCTCGGCAAACTGGACAAGCAATATTGCTCTTTCACCATTGATAACATCCCCATCACCATCTCGCAATAACCCTGGGCGTCTACCTTGAATCCAACCTGACCATAGACAGGTCAACACTATTGCATCCTCCGCAGCCTATCATTCCAAACTGCTCAATGCAGCCAGACCGTTCTTATCCCAGGAGAACTGCCTCACCATCGCTAGAGCAATAATTGGTTCAAGGCTTGACTATTGTAATGCTCTATTTGTTGGAACATCGCACAAGAATCTTGCCAAGCTTCAACTAGCTCATAATGCTCTTAGGGCAGCAACGGGCATCTCACTGAGGGACCACATCTCTAGGGTTAGAAACGTTTACTGGCTTCCTGTCAAGGAAAGAATTTTCTTCAAAACCCTCGCCCTGACACACGTGTCTCCATGGCCGTGCCCCCCCTTTACCTCACCCAAAGGATTGTCCAACACACACCATCAAGCCCTTCTAGACTGACTTACTCTAACCAAATCACGGTTCCCCTAACTCATAGTGCGTTTGGGTGGCACTATCTTCTCCACCATGGCCGCCACCTTCTGGAACATGCTCCCGCACCAGATCAGAGCCATTAACGCTCACTCAGCATTCTGCAAAGCCATCAAAACGAGGCTCTTTGTCTAGGCTTCTTGCGCACATCTATGAATGTCTTTGTCTGCATCTAAGTAACACTGTATCATGAGCATCTTGTAACGTAACTTTTTGTACTAAGCAATATTCTGTTGGGCTGCATCTCTGTAACCCATAATCAAGTTTGTCTTCTCACAGCGCCTCTATGCCTGTGGGCAGTAGTGCGCTCTACAAATGCAAAAAATAAATAAAATTGTGGCCTGTGCGCCGGTGTCAATCATTGCAAATGTATTGCATTTCTCTTCCACTGTAATGGGAGCATATCGGTCTTCAACATCCTCTAACTCACAAAGTGTGAATTCTTACTAATTTCAGGGTTCACTTTTTTTCAGACCATTTTCACTTTTGGCTAAGCACATTGGTAAATGAAGGTGGTGTGTTTTTTTTTTTTTTTTTCCTTCTTCTTTCTGTCCATTTCCGTTCGAGAAACCTTACTCATTTCCCCATATTCAGAGGTCCTTTGGAGTGTGGCCACTGTTTGCCCTTCCATCCGGGGATCATCAGAGTTCACACTACAATCCTCCAACTGAAGATGCGTGGAAAAATCACTTGATAATTTGTCATTTTCTAATTCTGTGCATTTGTGGTTATTTGACATGGAATCCATATTTTTAATTTCCTCAAACAGCTGTGGCTCAAAGAATTCTTCAGGTGATTGATCTGTTCCCTCCTTTTAGTACATACTCTCTCTCTCTCTCTGTATTTTGTTAGTGTTTTGATTGTCTAGGGATAGCGTTCTAACATCCCCACTTATTCCCTGTTCATTTGTATTAACCATGCATGAATTGTCTTTCTTAAATCTGTCCCTTTCTTCTTTTGGAACTTCATGTTTCCCTTTTTCATTTGTGCATTTTGATTTAGCTCCAGGTTAAACCGAACTTCTTTTTTAGATGTATTTGCAATTTCTGTCGCATGTTCATTTGCAGATATTTTGGTTTTTATATCATTAAGCATCTGTCATTATGCAAAACCAGATCACAGCAATCTGTCTTGTTAGCACTGTAGGTATAATTCTTTAGTCGCTTATCATCGGAAACCACCCGGTCACTTCTAAGGCCTCTGCCCCCTCCTTTGACTGTTTTTGTGCCGTACAGAGCTTGCCTATTTGTTCAGCCAACATTTTCACTTGGGCCTCGAGACACTGGAATGTTTCCATCTCTCTAGAATCTTCTCTCTGTGCCCTAGGTCGATATCGGTTGTTTTCCCCCTATCTATTCTGATATCTCTCAGGAGAATGGTTTCTATTGGGGTTGTTTCTGAATTCTTGATTCATGTGGGGCGGGGAGCGGGATGGACCTGTCCTTTGGTTATAGTCCCCTGGTGGCGGTGATTCATTGCTTTGCCGTGGGGCATAATTCATACTTTGCCTCACGTCCTGACTCTCATTTTGTGAGTATTGTCCCCTATGCTGATTTCCATTTTCAGTAAATCGATCCACATACCGGGGTCGGTCTTGATTACCGTATTTCATGGTATTGGGGTCAAATCTGCTTTGTGTCCCCAATGTCTGGTCGGGACCACTATTTCTCTGACTCTGATTATTATTCATACCTGACATGTCAGGCCGATATCCTGCCCAGGGCCAGTCTCCTAAGTACCTAGGGCTAATGTAGCTCTCCCTATTGCTAGGATCATGAGATTGTCACTCCCTGCACTTTGGGGGCGTGGCTAACCACCATGTGAGGAAGACATGCCTCTGGTTTGCTCCGCCTGATGTGTCCACCATAAACTGTCTTAAGGCTTTAATGAAACTTCAAACGGGCTCCGGACACTAACTTGATGCTCCACGACTCTTTTCTTTTTTTAATTTTTATTTATTTTTTGGGGGGGGTGCCTGCTGGCCCCGCAACGCTGCCCGCCGCGGACCATCAGAGCGGGAACAAGATGGCGGCTCGGGCACGCTGATCCCCACGTTTGGCTGAGGCGTTCAGACACTGCAGAAGCCTTCGCCTGACGCTGGTCGCAGACTTACCAGAGCGGAGCCACATCAGTGCTGGAATAGAGGGCAGATCCGCCTCCCCAGGGACTGGGGTGGAGAGCCCCGAAGTCCTGTCCTGTGAGGGCTCTGGCGGACTGGGCGCGCTGCCGAAGTGACGGCGGCGCTGCGCCCCTGGCCGCCTACAGACAAGCCGCCCGGGCGCACCCGAGCCCGAAGGCTACGTGAGGGGTGCAGCGGTCCTGCCCTGGAACAACCGCAAGGAGTGCCTGGTGCGGATTGGCGCCGGAGAGGTGAGTGGGAGGGTGGAGGCCAGACGAGAAGCCAGTGGACAGCGCCGGGCACCAGCGGCCTGTAATTGAGTATAGCTCCCCCCCTCCCTGGACACCGCAGCAGACCGTCGGAGAGCCCGCAGAACCTGGTGCAAGACCTTTGTGTTTCTCACCCCTGTGTGAAGGGACACAAACGTTCAACGAGGCAGCCTGCTGTTGCCTCCCCAGTGCCCTACTTCTCCTGGTTGGCCTTCCTAACTACATCAGATATCACCGGCACAGGAAACACTGCATGCTTGCAACAGCAGGTCTGCGATGGTCTGCAAGATGCTCCACTCCTGCGCACCAGCGACACACGAAAGGAAAGAGGGCATAAGCTAGTTCCCAAGGTGGGACTGATTGCCGCGAACACATATAAGCTATCATAAACTAACCTACCTTACTAACTTATGCCGGAGTAGGCAATGGAATGAGAGGCACCTGAGACACTGGCGCCCCCTGTGCATGCACTCTGCAGCCACTTGCTGGGTCCCGTACACCAACCTCGCCCAGCATAAGTGCCACTACAACCTGAACTGTAATAGCCAACTTGCTCGCCTACGACCCCTGGACTACATTACCAGCACCCTGGGTGGTGGGGCGCCCACACCTGGTGAGATGTCTGGGAAGGGTGCACGGTCCAAGCAGCACCAGACAATGACAACTTCACGGCTAGTGGCCCCGCGAGCCCCGAACGCCCCACAGCGAAAATCTGGTACAATCTGGTCCCACTGAAGCGGCAACAGAACCCGGCAATACCCAGATCCTTGAAGCTATTAATTTGTTTCAAGCCACAATGGAAAATAAAATAGATCCTGTCGCCACTGACCTGGGCCTCCTCCGCCAATATGTCCGCTCGTTAGCCAGCAGAACTGAAACATTGGAAACCCAGGTCCGAGAAAATGCAGAAGCCAAACCCAACTCCTACATGATGTGGATGAACTTCAACAAAGAGTCAAGAATCTGGAGGATCGAGCCGAGGAGGCAGAAGGGCGGGCTCGCCGGAACATTCGCCTCCTGGGATTACTGGAGGGTATTGAAGGCCCTGATCCCACAAATTACGCTGAAAACCTCCCACTGCAGGAAATGGGTGCGGAAAAGCTCTCCCAAGGCTTCACTATCGAAGAGCCCATAGGTCCCTTGCAAAAAGACGGCCACCGGGCCCCCCGCCCAGGCCAATGATAGCGAAGGTACTCAATTACAGGGATCGAGAGGTCATCTTGGCTTTTTCGCGATCAAGGGGTCGGATCCAAAAACTCCGCAAACATTGCCATCTACCCAGACTATACCTTCCAGGTCCAAATGAAAAGAGCGAAATTCATATACACAAAGGCCAGACTGAAGGCAGCGGGATTGCGTTAAACGCTGTTATACCCTTCAAGATTGAAAGTTATACACAATAACAAGGCCCACCTGTTCGACACACCGGCATAGGGCTGAGACTGGATGGATGGACTGCAACTTCCAGACATCGAAGAAAAAAAACGGAGGCCGCGCTAAGCCCAGATCTATCACGCTCAGGAAAATCCTATCTACAATAGCCCAACTGCAGAATGATGAAGCCTAGGTACAACTGGAATGATCCTGCTCAGCGAGACACCGGACACAATTGTCGTTGTGTTTATGGTATTTGTTAGTATTCTGGACAGCTGCCTTATATTGAGTTCACTATCTGCCTTAAGCCTGGAATCAATGATTTTGCTACATCAGTTGCTATCAAAACACCCTTGTCAGTCCTTTTTACTCTAGTTCTGGATAGTCTGGCCATGTCTGCTGTTTCTAAGAGGAATACTCCTGGGAACAGTAGACCTAGGTAACGTGTACCTCCCCAGTTTCTGGGCAACCAAGGATATGCTTTCTCTCCACATATAAAATAAACTGGATCTCCCACATATACTGGTTCTATTTCCCATTTCAATACCACTGTATTCATGCACCCAGTATACGTTCCGACTGAAAAAGAGCCTTTCTTTTTTAGACAAAAGGACAGTTATTGGGCTAGAATTCACCGTGTAAGATGGGGGGGGGGGGGGGGGGGGGGGAAAGTTGCATCTTTGTCCCCTTCTGTTCTTACACGAAACGTCATTACAGATGTCTTTTCTGGTGGGGACAATCTATCTCGTCTATTTTGTCATCTTTCGTGTACTTTTCCTCGTGGGCTCTGGGGCCATTACTTGTGCTTTATGGAAAATGGAACAACCCACAGGCTTCATTATTACTTCCTCAAACTCATTCATGTTGGTTCTGTCTAATTGACCCGTACTACTCTCATTCCATTTCCCATAGAACATTGCACCTAAAGATGCACTACATGCAGAACTTGATGGTAATGGCTGTACATACCATCCTATTCCTTTCCCAGCATGCTGTGGTAAATGGGCACATAGCAATTGGTTTTCTTCAGAATTGCATGTGTCATGTTCATGATTAATAACGTGTTATTCCCGAAACCTTCCCTGTGTCTTTCTTCCATTGGGGGCAGAGTATAAGTAATCACCTGAACCAGGCTTTCAGTAGTGGCTATATTAACTATGGGTAAAAACATTTCTAATGGG
The DNA here is from genome assembly GCF_040938575.1 of Ambystoma mexicanum. Lineage (NCBI taxonomy): Eukaryota > Metazoa > Chordata > Amphibia > Caudata > Ambystomatidae > Ambystoma > Ambystoma mexicanum. The sequence continues at coordinate 1,034,560,005 of NC_090933.1, read as the reverse complement.
TGTATCGATTCCACATACCATAATATTAGGGCTGTCGTTATTGGTGCTAACACGCTCATAAAGCACATTGTCAGTTCCAGCATACAATTCGTTTTGCCATGCGTTTTTCTTAAGCTTACAGTCTTAATAATTGACTCATTCTCAGCAGTGGTGGTGCAGGAGGAGGCTGGAGCCGGTCCCGACGTGTTTCTCATCGTCCTTCTTCCTTATTACAATTCGTCATGGATATCTCTTCGTCGCACTTCCTCTGATGTCAATAAGTTCGACGGAATTGTCAGTTCAGTTCTGCCAGTCCTTTATAGCCTGGATTTGCTTATTTGTTTTTAGGCAAGGTCACTTGTCCTTTCTCATACTGCTCAGAGGACCTTTGATCAGTTATCGATTGCCTTAGTACCATGTGCGCCCAGCTTGTCCGCTCTGGTTCCTGACACGTACTTTTTATGATCGCACTGAGGAGCCGCGAGTCTTGAATTGTCCGACTTGCACAATTCTCACGCTCGTCTCCTCTACACCTCTAGTTCCTTCTCCGTCCATGAGCAGAACCAGAGGTTGACATAACCACCAAAAAGAACTGCGGATCACTTTCTTTCGAGGCCGCAAGTTGTATCGCCTCACTCCTGGTATCGTGTGATCCGTGAACAGTGCCGGTGCACTTCCAGATTCAGGCTCAAAGTCAGCCTGTGGTGGTACTGCAAGTGCTGGTGTGCGCCGCGCCAATGGTGCAGATTCAGTCTTGGTGGGCGCCAAAGGGGTACACGGTTTGTTTCTGCTGGTATTTGCAAGGCAGATTTTGTGTCGGCCAACAGTGATGTCGATTCTGCTGGGCAACGTTGGGGCACTCTTTGCCCTTCCCCGTCTTTGGCAATCGTCTCAGGCTTTGTTTCGAGTTTCACTTCTCGTTTTGGCAGATTTGGTGGCTGCTTACTGGCAACAGTTTCTTCCGTTTCTGGGACCGCTGTCTCTTTCCGGGCATCTGGGTCAGGCAAGTCTTTCAGTGAAGTTGGAATCTTTTTGGCATGGGTGGCATGGATCCACGACTTCCTCCCATCCACCCGTATTGCCGTCTGCGTTGCCAAGAGTACTTGATAGGGCCCGCGCCACCTGGGTGCTAACAATGAGTTTCTTTCAAAATTCTTTAGCAGCACCCAGTCTCCTGGCTCCAGCGCGTGCCCCGGACCGGTGTATCTCACTGGTAATGCCTCCTGCACCTGCTGATGAATCGAACGCAATTTCTGCATTAAAAGGCCACAATAAGTACTAAGCATGTTCTACCCCACTAAGTCGTTTTTTGGCTGTGGTGCGCACCATACATTTGCCGGCCTCCCCATTACGATCTCGTATGGGAAGAGCCCAGTTTTAGCCTGTACAGACGTATGCATGAATAATACTGCTATTGGTAATGCATCCACCCAACTCAACTTGCTTCCCGCACATATTTTACTAATTTTTGATTTGAGAATCCCGTTGTGCCTCTACACAAGACCGGCTGAACTTGGATGCCTTGAACTATGGAATCTGAAGACCCGCACATATCTAACACCACTGCACCCACAAAATGTGGTCCATTATCGGACCATAAGACACGGGGCAAGCCAAATCTGGAAAAGTATTCCTTAAGCATTACTTTTGTCGTGCTCATTGCTGTGCAGTCCTTCAAGGGATATGAATCCACCCACTTACTGAATGCACAGATCACCACTAAGACGTATTTTAAGTTTTGGCATCCCTCCATCTCTATGAAATCAAAATGGATCACCTCAAATGGCATGGAGGGCGGGCCAAAACTGCCTATTGAGTCACTGTTCCCTTTCCTACATTGTGTTGCAAACATGTGATGCAGTTCTGCACCAACCTCTCTGCATTCTTTTTTGTTTACATTCTGCCATACTGTAGATAGGTGCTGTATTATCTTTTTCGCACAGATGTGGGTAGGGCTGTGGGCCATTGTGACCATTGCTGTCACATAGGAATTTGGCAACATCCAGTTTCTAGTTCCCTTGTCCACCCAACAACCCTCCAGATCTAATTCAGCAGAGCCCTCTGCCCACCCTTGTATTTCATCGGCCGTAGCTTCGGCCTGCATTTCTTTGGCAGTGGCAACTCCATTTTCTATCATACAGGGTACTTCCTCAGTCTGAACCGTCATCATTTTGGTATTTAAATCAGTGGCAGTTTGTTTCGCAATTCTGTCTGCAAACGCGTTTCCCTCTCCTACTTTGCATGTTACCTTTTTGTGTGCCTCGCATTTCACTATTGCTAGGCGTTTTGGAAGCGTGAGTGCAGACAGTAATTGTACAATGAAAGGGCCATGTGGAATTCTGGCACCATGTGATGTCAAAAACCCTCTCTCAGCCCAGAGTCGACCAAAGTTATGAACCACCCCAAAAGCATACTGGTTATCAGTATATATATTCACATTCAAATTTTCAGAAATCTCGCAGGCTCTGGTTAATCTTATTATCTCTGCAGCTTGTGCCGAATTGTAGGGGATTCTTTTGCTTTCTACAACGCTCTCTAGGCTAGTGATGGCATATGCGGCAGTTGTCGTGCCATCTGGTAATTTAAAACATGAGCCGTCACAAAATAACTCCATCTGGCTCTTTCTGTGGGGTATCACTTAAATCAACTCTCCCCTGGGTTTCTTCCTCAGTGACCATTAAGCAATCGTGGGGGGGGGGGGGTTGATTCATCCTCCCCAATTTCTTTTATGGGTAGTGGCATTAATTCTGCAGGATTCAAAGCGCTACACCTCATAATTTGGATATGGGGCGCAAACAAGATAATCTCATATCTTGTCATTCTAGCAGAGGGTGAGGTGTTGCGTCTGTGTCCTATTTAATAGAACGTCTATGGCATGTGGCACCATCAGAATTAAAGTGTGCCCCAATACCATCCCTTCAGTTTGTTTCACTGACGCAGCAGCCGCCGGGACAGATCGCAAACATCGTGGTAGGGCGCGCGCTACAGGGTCCAGCGCAGAAGAAAAATAGCCGCATGGCCTATTTCTTCCACCTTGTTCCGGAGTCAAAACCGCCAATGCACATCCTTCACTTTCACACCAAACCGTCTCAAAACCTTCTCATAATTCGCCGTCCCCAAAACTGGAGCTGAACATAATGCAGTTTTCAATTGATCAAATGCTTTCTGACATTACTCATCCCACTGTAACGGCATAACCACATCTTTTTTAGTCAAATTCACCATCGGTTTCACAATTAACGCAAAATTACCAATCCATTGTCGGCAATATGAAGCCATGCCTATTATGGCTCTGACTTCTTTTTGTGTCTTTGGAATAGGCATACAAGAAATACTCTCTATGCGTTCTGGCGTTGGCCTTCTCCCTTCTTTCGAAAGAAGGTAGCCTAAATAGGCCACCTCCTTTCGATTATATTGAAATTTCTTCAAACTAGCTTTATGGCCATGTGCCGCTAGGTGTGACTGTAGTAATGCAGTGCTTTCTTTACAAATCTGTGTCTGCAGCTAACAATAGATCGTCTATGTATTGCAAGAGTACACAACCCACTGGTAATTCTAGCATGTCTAGCTGCTCTTTTAATGCTCTACTGTAAATACTCGGACTTTCCGTGTAACCTTGCGGAATCCGCGTGGATTGTAAATGATCGTCCTCCTAATGTGAACGCGAACAAATATCTGCTGTCCTTTTCACTGGAATGCTGAACGCGTTTTTCAAATCCTCTACACTAAAATATTCTGCTGAAACAGGTATCATTGTCAATATTGTAGTGACATCTGGCACTAAAGTAATTGTGGATCTACTACCTTTAATGCGCGCAAATCAATTATAAAACGGTATGGTACTTCATTGCCTCCTTTAACTGGAAGAATCGGGCTGTTGCTTGTACTGCCTGTAATTTCCTCAATTACCCCTAATTTCACCAAATCTGTAACAATACTCTTCAATCCTTTCTCACCTTCAGCCGAAATTCTGTATTGGGAAATTCGCGGTAGGGTAACGCCTTCTTTCAAAATGACCTTTACTGGCTCTATTTTCAAGCATCCTACATCGTTGTCATGCATTGCCCATATACAGGTTGGCACTTTACTTAGTTCTCCTGGTAAAGTTTTGGGAGCATCGTGTGGCCAAATCGTTAGGAACACCCCGTCTGCCGTGCAATGTATAACGGAATCTAATTTTTTCAACAAATTTAATCCCAACAAGTTCTCCCTTAAATTTTCTGTTAAAAGGAAAGGACAATGTTCAGTAAATGGTCCTATAGTAACTGGGACTGGTTTGGACACTGGGTTTATGACTGGTGTACCTGCGAACCCTACGGAAACATTCTTTTGCCCTGACAGTGGTATATACGGAACCAAGTGGTGGTCTATTGAACACTTCTGTGCTCCTGTATCTACAAGAAAGCGGTGCTCCTCATTCCAGACTCTCATTTCTACGTAGGGTCCTCTCTGATTCACGGGAATACACTGGTTCCGACCCCTGTCCTGGGCTGTCCTATTGGGGAAATAACACATCGTCCGATGTGTAATCATTGCTGTTACTGTAATACATGTTTGGCTGTGTATCGAAAATGTTCCCACTCCTTCCTCTATTCCCCCCACTCTGGTTTCCATACTGTTGGTTTTGCTGTCCCGGGCTCTGGTTAGGGACATTTTGGTTTTGGCCTTGGTTTTGATTACCCCCGTTATTGTGGTGCTGCTGCATACTATTCCTATTTGGTCCGTTCGCTCCTTGATGTCCTCTATGCTGTCTCCTCTGACCAGACCCATTTCTATTTTGCAGATGCGGACATTGCGCTCGCCAATGTCCTTCCTCCTTACAATACGCACACTGATTTGGTCCCACTGTTCGCCCATGCATATTCGAATTACTCCTTCCTTGTGCGTTCCCTCTCCCTCTATTGTGTCCTACTACTTGCTGCAGTACTACCCGTGTTTTCAAATTTACCCTATCCTTCTCCTCTTTCGCCGCAGTCACTCTGTGCTCATAATATTGGGCATGTGCAATACTTCGCCCAACGCTTTTGCTTGCCATGCACTTTCTGATGCCATTATTAGTTCCTGGATTGGAAGTTTTAACCCCCTCACATATTTGTCAACAAATCTTTTTCCCGCTTCCGAGCCCACATCCTGCCCACTGAAAACTGTGAATACTTCAAATCTGTTAAAATAATCTGTAGCTAACTCATCTTTGCCTTGTACACATGCAGTCAATTTGTCCCATTGAATTTTTTCTCGGACAATTTCTTTTAATTTCTGCACTATACGTGCTGGTAATGCTACCAGGTTAGGTCCCGGTGTTCCTCCAACCGCTTTATTCCTGTCTTCTATTATCAAGTCTGCCCATGTGGCGCCAAAGGCCGTTGCGTCATCCACCTTTCTTATTTGTTTCCATATGTCTGCTGGCAGGATCACTGGGAATATTAGGTCTATGTAACCAATGGTAAGCACGGATGATTGCAGGCAGGACCCTACTTCCTTGTAAAACCCTGCAGGATTCTTTCTTATATCAGGAATCGTCTGCTTTATGATGTTCACCTCCTGTCTGGAAAAGGGGACATGCACATATTGGGCGGTATAATGGGCTGGCGTTAGATGTGCCGCTATATTGCCTGCTGCGGGAACCTCTACTATGGGCACAAAGGTAGGTGGGACCTCTCATTGGAAATGCCCCACTTACTGTCCCTCCCCCTTCTCTCAGGTGTAGCAATATTCCCAGATCTAGCGATAGGGCTGTTTCTCCTGTCCCTCGCTCTAGTGCTCTTCTATATACTGCCATTATTTCGGGTGGGCTGGCCTTATCATTTTTTATATCTTTGTCTAATAAATGTTCAGCCATCGACTGCAGTGCTTTTCTTTTCATGGGCATGGAATATTCATCAAATATCATGTATCTCCATCGTGGGGATACTGGGATCCGACCTACATCTAAACGCTTCTCGTATACATACTTTTAACTTGTCGCCCCTCTGTACCGACGACATTGAATGTCGTATGTACAGCTCTACAGTTTCCTTCCTATGTCTCCCAATGTCCCTACTCCTGTACCCAGGTGTAGCAAACATTTCGGCATAATCTAATTCATCTTTAAGTTCAAAAAGTTCATATACATGTTCTCTCACTTCATCCCTCTCCCTACAGCGTGCTAATGCATTCAAATCTAACAATCACTGCGGTGGCAATTTCCCAATTAACTGTTTCCATTTCTCCACCAAATATTCACCCATGCATTCCAGCACTACCTGTCTTTCGTTGCTTCTTCGGAAGTCATATAAGCCAATGTTGTCGTCCCATCATTCCTGTCTATATACATCTCTGCCTGTTGCTGCAATTCCACCTTCCTTTCTTTGCTGATCGCGTTGCGAGTTACCCTCGTGCATCCCCGTTGGTCAGTCCCGCCTCTTGCCCCCGTGGTTTCAACTTCAACCCCGGGAGGAACGGACGGTACCGAGACTGTGCCTGAGGCGGTAGGTGCGGATGGGACAATGGGAACACTGAGTGTCTGTTGTGGGCCTGGTTAGCTATTAGGAAGTGTTACGTGCGCGGTCTGTGGCTGTGGGAGGGCTTGGGCTACGGGTGGGGTTTGGGCAATAGCTACTGACGTGTATGTCCTCACTTCTGATCTTGGGCCTTGTTTTGTATGGGTAAATATGTTTTCTATCAATTCATCTGCTATGTGTAATTCTCGTTGTGGATATATTTTTTCTATATTCAACTGGTCACACCTACCTGCCCTTCTTAGACTCTCAGTCCACTCCTCCTCTTCTGCTACTTCACCTTTCGATTTATGCCTGCGTGCATGCTTCGCTCTACTTCTAAATCGGAGCATTACTTCCCTTCTCCAGTCTTTTAATAGTCTCAAATGTTGCAGGACGCGCTTTCTTTCTTATCAACACCCTTTCCAAGTTCTCTATTCTCGCTATCTCAAAACTACCATTAATCGGCCACTGATGGTCTTGTTGCTTTCTGGTTTGCCTATGCCAAGTCTCACAGAATATAATCGCACCCACTCCATACTTCACATACATCTCATACGCCGGCGTTCCCCCAGGTGGTACAATTTGGCCATCTTCCAAAGATTGTCTACCACAGCGGAAAATCCCTGCTAGAGTGGACAATACCCCAGGCATGTTTCAATGTTCCCCCTGGTTAATCAACCTTACCTAGGGCGTTTAATTTTGCAAAGTCAACTCTCAACCAATATCAGCATTACTTTGAATCGGGGAATGACTCACCTGATAGATCAAGTCGTCTGTATACTGACGCACCAAATGACGTGTCTGCGTTTCTTGGCTTCCGCCTTGTTTCGGGACCCTCGCCTCCTTGTTCTCTAGCCAGGCACGTCGATCAGGGATCAGATGTGTGCAGATCTGCAAAGGAGTCTCATCACTTCTACAGGGCGCCCCGAACACCTCTTGATCCCGGCTCGATCGTCCCGTCCTCGCCGTTCTCCGCCTTACTCAATTACGTTATGCCATGGAACAAGTGGGAGAGGGTTCCTGTTCGGGCGCCTTCTTGAAAGGGGCCCTCCCTAACGTCTATGGCAACAAGGCGAGTCACCACGCACAATAGATACGCCAGACACGAGGTTGTATTCCCAAAGCTAGGGTTTATTGCAAAGAAAGTCTCAGTTGGCCAACTCGGTCTCACGCCCCGCGACGTGTATCTCTAGACCTCGAGGGACGCAAAAGAGTGAATTACGTACATCAGTTACATATATACAAAATGCATATCAATCAGCTATGACATGTTGAACACCCCCCTTATTGGGTTTCTTTGAACTTGGTGTGATGATGGACATCTTCGACAACTGACACCTTCAAACATCTATTCTAGTAAAAATGTGCAATTTGTGTGTGCGGAGGCATCTTTCAGTTGAACAGAACACAGCGCTTCTGTTCTTGGAAGCGAGCTACATACGGGGGGAAAAGTTGCATTCCAGACCTTGCTATCTATGAGGTGCTATTCGTGTCCTGGGAGCCGACGCGCTCTAACGGGGCTCAGCAAAGGGGGGGGCCGTAAGAAAAGCATAATTCAAGCCTTTAGCTGCATTATTCTAACATATTCTACCATGTAACGAGACTGGATGGCAGCTGTGAAATGATTAAATGCCCTGCAGCTCTGCTTCAAGGCTACATTCGGGAGGGAGCCGGGCATTCTTCCTGGCGCAGCCTACGTTGTGTTTCAACGAACTCTTGTTATCCTCGCGGCCCTGCGGCCTTGTCCTTTTTACGTGCAGACAACAATGTTTTACAGTCTAGCAGTGTAAGCAGAAAATATACTGCAAAGCAATAAGAACAGAAAGCAATGAGCAATGGTTAGAAAACAAAATTGTGATTCTTGTTACATCAAAATGGCCGTTCATTGACAAACTCGAAAACCTATATTCTGTCATATCGTGCATGAGACGGTTGGCCCACGGCCATCAAAATGCGTTTGCGGTTACAAAGTAGAGGTATCCATTTTTCTAGACTGACACTTCCCCACTTGTGTTGCCTCAATGCACTTTTTTCCTTGGTTGGAACACCCTTGTTGACTGTAGTCGATGTGGTTGGAACTTCTAGGGCGTTTAGCTTAGGAGATGCATGTGTGCAGGTTGCCGTTCTAAGACTTGGGTGGCTTGCAAGGCTCGACTAAGCAGCCCAGGAGCATCAGACACACTGGTGGGTGCTGTTGGGGGTTAGAGATTGATTGCTATTGTTGAGAGTCTGTGAGGCCAGCTATACCTGGTTTCTTTCGGGTGGTGGTCGCTGTATGCTAGTGGCAGAGGTGTTGAGGTACGTCGGGTGTTTGTCTGGACGGCTATGTGTGAACTAGACCGGATGTGCTTAGCCATGGCCGTAGTTTATCGTGCATGGATGGTTGGCTGTGCCTGCGGCCTGTGTCCATACTAGTGGTGTGAGATATACGTACCGTAGGCTGCGAGATTGATCGGCTGGGGCAATATTTGTCCAGTTCTATAATTGAGTCCTGAAACATTTGGCCTCTGTTTCATACTGTAGCAGGTATCTGCGTATAGTAAACCAAGATGGAGGCTACATCTAGACTTTAGAATCCTGTATAGTGGGAGAAAGGCCTATTTTTCACTGCATTAGGCTTGGCATATAGTAAACCAAGACGCAGGCTATGCCTAGATTAGAGAATCCTGTATAGTGGGAGAGGCCCAAGTATCGCAATGCAGTAGGTTCAATTATGCAGTATACAGAGATGGAGGCCACACATATATTTGAGCCCTGCACAGTGGGTGGGAGGCCTAGGTTTCAGATTGTAGTAAGACCTCATCATGCATTAAACAAGGATGAGGCTACACCTAGATTCGCGAATCCTGCATAGTGGAGGGGGGGGGGGTTCTAGGCCGTAGGATTCGGTCTGTTGTACAGTAGGTTTCCGTAATGTAACGGTCATTGATGGTTTGTTGTACCACGATTTGGGACTACATTTGTAGTAGAATGATAGTGTTGAGGGCTTCCCTGAATGAGCGAGGAAGGTTAATAGTGGAAGTGATTACTTAGTGGTGGGCGTGTGCTAGCCTGGGCTACTTATATCATTGTTAGTCATCTCTCATGTGGACTGATTGGCGGAAGCGCCCTGAGAATGTTGCGCGTGTGCCATAGCGAAAGCTGCTGGCTTATCTGGAGTGCATATCTGGGAGTGTTGTCAAGCAATATGTGGTGGTGTCAGGTGAGAACCGCAGCAAGAGCGGTCGGCCCCTGAGTTGTGGATGTTGGGTGGGGGGTGTATTGGTTGGGTTGATGGTGAATCAGGGGTGCCACAATGAAAGCTGCTGGCTTTTCCTGAAGTAAGACGGCTGGCGGTGTTGAGCAATATGTTGTGGTGTCAAGTGAAACCGCTGCGAGAGCTGCTGGCCCCGGAGTTGTGATTGATGCTGGGGGAGTTATGGTGAAGCCTACTGCATTGTGAGGCCTGGGCGCCTCCCACTATACACGATTCTCAAATCTAGGTGTGCCTCCATCTGTTTATAACATGGCGAAACCTACTACATTGTGGAACCTAGGCCTCAATGGTGTATGACTCTCAAATCTAGGCCTGTTTCTGCTGCTGCACTGGACAAAGATCGCCCCAACCAAACCATTTCGAAGCTTACGGTACGTATATCTCACACCACCAGTGTGGACACAGGCTGCAGGCACGGCCAATCATCCATGCACGCTGCTTTGGCTATGCTCATCCGGTCTAGCATCACATATAGCCGTCCAGACTGGAACGCCTGACGTACCTAAACACCTCCGCCACTAGCATACAGCGACTACCATCTGAAAGGAACTCTGTATAGCTGGCCACACATCACCTCTCAACAATAGCAATCTATTGCAAACCTTAAACAGCACCCACCCACGTGCCTGACCTCTCTTTGGCAAGGCTTGACTAAACTGCCCAGCCACCCAAGCCCTAGACCGGCAACATGCACACATGCATCCCCTAAGCTAAACTCCTTAGAATTTTTTCCACCACATTGACTACGGTCACCGAGGCCGTTGCAACCGAAAAAAAGTGCATTGAGGCCACACAAGTGGGGAAAGATCTCTATATAAATAACCAAATACAAAACCTGACGAATCTGGGCCTCCAGATTGGAACAATTAAAGGTCAACTGGAGGTGCTGTCTATTTTCAAGCGCTCTTCAGAGGAGGATTCCTATTTTTAAATCACTCTTGTTCAATTCCTAAACAGTCTTACTAACATATTCCCACCAGTTCCTTTCCAAATCCCTATATGGGATCTTAATCTGGTGTTACATTTTTTGAACCTGCAACCCTTTTGGGCCAATACGTTCATGCAATTAAGACTTAACTTTGAAAATTGTTTTACTATTAACAATGTCAGCACGCAGGGTAAGCGAGTTGCAGGCACTTTGCAGTAAACCTCCACGTACTGGTTTCTATAAAAACAAGTTCTCAGGGTAAAATAGTCTTTTCTACCAAAGGTAGTCTCCGCTTCCACTTGTTGGAAAAGATCATTTTGCCAACTTTCTACCCACCTCCTCATCCTGGGAAAGAGGAAGAAACCTAGGCTAGACCCCAATAGGGATCTGTTTTTATAGATCAAGAATGGCAAAAAATGCTTCAAAATGACAATTATTCATTAGCTGTACAGGCCCTAAATTGGGTTTGTGACCGAACAGACCCTATCCAGATGGATCAATCTGGTTATTGGTGAATGTTACAGGTTGGCGAGCAGACCTGCCATAAGGTTTGAAAGCACTTTCCACCATAGGCATGGCAACCTCTGCTGCTCTTCAGTGGTGTTCCAGTAAAGGACACGTGCAGCGGCCACTTGGTCGTCTGTACACTTTTGTGAAACACTACTGCCTGGATTCATCTTCCAGTCAAGGACAATTTGGAAAAGTGGTCCTTCATCCTTCATTAGTCCATGATAAAAATGAAGACAAAATATAATTAATACTCCGACCACCAAATTATTACTGCCTTGGGAGTCTATCATAAGATGAGGAATACGTGGGAGCACACAATCCATTCGAAGAACAACTTACTTACCCCTGGTAATGTTATTTCGATTGCATGTTCTTCCCATGTATTCCTAATCGCCCCATCTAGCCTACCTCACTATAGAATGTACGTCTCTCTTTACACTTTACGCTTTCTTGGAGTCTATGGTACGCCTGGTAATTCCTCTACAGAAGGGGGCGGGAAACAGAACTGAAGCCAACGGGCGCTGTATGTGCCATTTAATCTAATGGTGACGTCAACAGTCAAACAGAGCCCCTCGAGGGATATTGACTTGACAAGATGCCACACAACGCCCCCTGTCGAAAAATTCCAAAGCAGCTAGAAGGATAATTCTCATGAGATGAGGAATATGTGGGGGGAACATCCAATCGAAAGAACGTTACTAGGGGTAAGTAATTTGTTCATCTCATTTTACCCTCCTATTTTTCATGAATGTATCCTGCAAATAGATAATTGCAGTTCACTATTGCTCTCATATGTTCTGTGGCTGTTCTGAGACAAAATAGTGTGCTTCCTATATACCGTTTCAATAAAGGACAATTTAAGCACACATTACTTTTTCTAACATGATCTTAAACTCTTAGTAACATTTTTTTTTTGTCCTTGATTTAAATGTATGTTTGTTTGGACTACACAACTTAAAAAAAAAAGGACTTTACTAGGAGAGCCACGTTTCGTTCGCTTCTGATCTACTTTTGTGCTGCATGTACAAACAGGCTCCACTTAATCACCAGATTGTGGAGCCACCCCCATCGCAAACACTCTTGTCATTACAAGTCAAATTATCTAAAACTGCCACACAAGATGACTATGCCTACGCAGACACTGGTTAAAACTATGGCACAAACAACTTTCTAAACCGAGTGGGGCACCGCTCCTTATAAAAGTACTGGTTACTTCTGTGGGCTGATAGTCCCTGATAAAACTTGTTTTTCATCAAGGGGAGTTTATATTTTTTTTGTTATGCAATTAAGTAAATTACTACTTTTTGCAGCATTTTTTAAATTGTTTCTTTCTTGCCAACATAAATGACCTCCTTTATACCATTTTTGTGTATCCCTTTTATAGTTATTACTCGAGCACTTAGGCCTTCAAGGATTGGCGACCCTTTGGGTGTGGATTGGGTAGGGATCCGGAGGGAATGATCATAGGCTCAAGTATGGCCACAAACGTGGAATGGATGGGCACCTGGCATGTCTTCTCCCCTAACTGCGCTCATGCCATAATTTTGCCACGCTAGTTGTTGCTAACGTAACATCTACCCAACGCGAAAAAAGGAAAGTGGAAATGAAGACTATGTAATGAAATGCTGCCTTTAGAACCAGATAGTCTAGTTCCAGTCTTCACTTTACTTGACAAAATGTTTGATCTTCGGTAGACTGTGCTTTGGTTACCACCTCTACATATATTTTCTGTTCATGTTTATGGCCAATGCAACATCTCTATTGTCACTCTTAAGTCTCTACTATTACTGTCTAGGAGCCAGCACAGCCAAATGCACAGTGAGCGGCTTTCAAAGTTGTTGCTACCTAAGATGGTTTCCATTGGTTTGAGTGCTCGGATGAAGTGTGCATTTTTCACGTTAGGTCGGTGCTCGTTGGAACCCGAAATCGAAGATGGCATGACATTTCTCACAAAACTGGTTGGGACATTGTCCACACCTGCACGGCACAGTTATGCTATGATATTGATATATTTTATTTATATCGCGCCCATACACAGGTGTTTCAGAGCGCGATTCCATACTTTACTGGCTCAATCTTACTTTGTTTTTGCCACTCCCGGGAATAGTTTCCTATTTTAACAGGCTTGTGATCCAATTTCCGCCAAAGCCGCCCCCCCCTTTTTTTTATTGTAATTTGTTTTAGGTGAAGTAGGCACAGCTCGCCACTTCCAAGTGTGCTAGTATTCTGAATTCAAACTGTCCTCATCACCATGTAATTTGCGTCAAATAATAAAGTGTAACTTGCAACCGGGGAGCAAAATCTGTAGTCACCACTACCCAGTTGCTGGTGGTAATTTACTCTTGGCGAGTAAGGAATGGTGTGCCGTGTTTGTGCAGAATTGAGTTTGCAAGTAACTTTTTTATGGCTGGCTATAGTAGCTTGTACATTATTTTGTCCGTGCATTTCTCGCTGGTTATTTTTTCGTGGTCTAAATTCCACTTTTAAATTCGGGTCGTTACAGATTAGCGTCTATAATTTTAACTATCTTTTTTTTCTTTTTCAGGTTTCCCTCGTGTTTATTAGCCTGCTGGGACAATGTTCTACGCACACTTTGTCCTGAGCAAGCGAGGGCCGCTAGCCAAAATCTGGCTAGCGGCCCACTGGGATAAAAAGCTAACCAAGGCCCATGTATTTGAATGTAATTTGGAGAGCAGCGTTGAAAGTATCATTTCTCCCAAGGTATGTTTTTTAAAAAAAATGTCAAATGTATTTCTTTATTAAGAACATGTTTTTATATATTTAACCCAAGAGTATGTTTACTGCACGAACAGTCTGCATTACATTAATTGTGATACTTAACATGTGAACATTAGTAATTGTTTGATGTTCAACTGGCATGTTAAACTGAAGGAGCAGGTGTATGCGATTTAAGCAATGACCCTGGAGGTGTGGGGGGGGGGGGGGTACTGGCTAGAGCATAAGGTAAAGTTCTCGGCGAGGTGAAATGGGGCCAGTACATGTTGTGCCAATGAGTGAAAGAAATTGAGGTCTAGCGAGGAGGCAGAGTGAGAAACAAGGTGGTTTGCATGCCAATATGGTGGGGATTATGGAAGGCTGATGGTGAAAGGGGGTGCAGAAAATCCAGAGGAGCTGGCTGGATGCCCCAGGCCAGCCTTTGCAGAACACTGCTGGTGGAAGGAGGCAGGGAGGGCAGCCTGGAGGAGTGTACAGTTGGGCGACATTAGCAGGTGGTGGCAAACGTCCAGACATTTTTATAAGGCCTGCCATTTAAGCCACTGATTTTGGCTTTAGTGTGTTGAAGTAGTAAACTATTGCATGATGAATTTACCTGCACTTGCCTTTAACCGCATTGTGAGGCCAGCGGTTCTCCAGCTATCGCTGGCAACTAACCATGTGTATTCTGATACTGGAAGGCTGTTTGGTTCCTGGGGAAATTCACATGGAAGAGTAGTCCGGCCAAGTAGGAGTCTAACCTGAACCACTGACCCTAACCACCTCTATCACCCGAACTGCATTCCTAACCCTTTCGCTAGCTCAAATTAAAATACTTAACCATTACTGAACACGAGGCCTTCAGTATGCTGAAGCATTTTATTTGCATGGCACTAAAACGCAAACAAAAAACACGTTCTATTTGGCATTTAGTATTTTTTTTTTTTTAACAGCAAAATGTGGGGGGGGGGAATCGCCTTATTGCCCCTCTCACCTACCTCCCTCTTATGTACCTGACCCCCAACCCTGAATCCTGAAATTGGAAGCTCATTTAAAATTGAGCATTCTGGTGGATATTAAGGCCTGGGAATGCACATTTTAGATGCATAACCTTCACATCAACCACCTCCTTTGTCAGTGATATTTCAGGTAAAGGGATGCTGTGACTTTAATCACACCCACTCTTTGCTCAGTGAACCCCCCCCATACCCACCTTTAACACACCTCACTTCAGCCACCCTTGCCCAGTGGTAATCGTAAAGACACCAAGTCTTGCGCTTGTGTGGCCCCACACTCTATTACCTCTAATGCCCATTCCCTGATCGTTCTTTTGCCCCTTCCATCTTCCTTATGTTGGTTCTTTTTTCCTCCCCTCTTGAAGGTTCTGTGCTTCTTGGCCTACTCACGTTTTTTCACTTCTATGCCAAATGTTAATTTAACCCCCAACTGACTGTACCCCGAATGCAGTTTGTATGTGCTGAATTCTATATAGTGCAATCTGTGAAGCAACAGGGCGCACTTTACAAGTGGATTCAGTCCAGTAATCTAGCATGAATGCATTTAGAACGTACCGAGGGAACGATGAGATGGTGTTCCAGAATGGAATACAGGTTAGGACTGTTAGGACAGAACTAGTTATAATATCTTCGGTGTAGCTGCTGCTGTGCTCATTTGAACCTATTTCTGTGACCTTTCTACATAATCTAGACGTCCATACGGCAGAGTCCTTGAGTCTTCATCAGTGATTGCCTCCGTTGCTGGTTTGTGACCTTTTATCCCCAGAAATGACCAAAGCTGACATGCGATTTAGAAACGCATTTGTCTGTCATTTGCTATGCTTTTAATGGTTTTAAAAATGTTTAATCCTTTCCTACTTCAGTTAGCCACTATTCTGCGACTGATTGAATATCTGATTAGCTATTGGGTAGGATGGGTTAATCTTGACGGTCCACCTTTCACTGAATGATCAGTGGTTAGGCAGAATTCAATTATCTTTTATTTTCTGGATTTGGTTTTTCATGTCATATTAACTATTAGCCAGGTTTAATGTATAGCTTGACTGGCTCAGTTGTTCTCTCCCTTATGTCCTTTTTGCTCCTAGGAATTCCTCAGAGGTTACCACCACTGCTCCAGATAAGATTTTGTGGTGGGAATATTTTACTCCCTATTTTTGAACTGAGTAAAAGTAATTTCAAAGGAGTTTTGTCCTCCAGATGAGTAAGTTAATGTAAGAATCCAGCAGACTTATCCAAAGAGCTAAAACTACGGAAATCATTGTGGCAGTGGTACACACGACGGGAAAGCATGTTTCTCTCACAATTAATAGATAACCGTGTGCGCCCTCTCTCAAACTAGATGAGCACGAACACTGTGAGCTTCCACTGCATGCAAAGAATTCGTACAAGAGATGCATAATCCTTTTAATGTTTCATACCGGAAGAGGTCATCTTGGGTAGGAGCCGATCAGGCTTCCCTCACACAAACGGAAAAGGCAAATGAGGGCAACAGCAGTGCAAGCTTCCGTCATGTAGAACAGGTGTAGTGGATCAGTGCAAGTTGAGCAAGGGTAGAAGACCCCACACAGGTAAGGAATGGGTCTGTATAGGATTCGGGTGTCCACACTGATGATACTACTCTCGGATAATACTAATACGTCCTCACAAATATTAGTACTAGGTGATTTCAATCTAGGATTTAACGACCCCAACATTCACCAGTCTTTAGCAGCTGCCAACACCCTTACAGAACAAGGTTTTAACCAAAAAGTCACCCAACCTTCCCATTACAAAGGAAGGACCCTTGATTGGGTAGCTGATCTTAACTGTGATACCAAAATCATAGCTATTACACCCAATCATGGACAGATCACTAGTGTCATTTATCCTCACAGCAAATATTCTGAAAACTAAACAGAAACCTAACACCCTCATGCTCTACAAGGAACAAATGGAACATCACCGTGGATGCTATCCGGCCACATGTGATCCCTAATCTGAACTCCCTAGAGGACATTTCTGACCCTAACAAGTTAGTAGAGATCTATATGACCAAGGCACTGGACAAAATCACCCCCCGCCCCTTAAAAGGCATGAAGGCAAACAAAGCGCTCATGTGAACTCTTGGTTCACTCTGCAACTAAAAATCTTACGTGCTGAAAGAAAATTGGAAACTCTATGGAAACACATCCCCTATGTAGAGAATAAAACAAATCTGTTTAGTATATCTGCAAAATAAAAGGAAGAAATTGTTCGTACTAAACATGTGTCGTACAACGATAGAATCAACCAAGCTAGCTCCAGTACCAAAGAGCTCTTTGTGATCCTGAGAGATGGAGATGCCTATTACTCCTACGATCCCTGTGTAAAGGGCATATTCTGGTGCACGAACATTCAGAATGCTCTCACCAATAAAATAGCCTTACTGCAAACAAAAATCGCTGAAAAAAGTCTAAACCTACAAAACTCAGATACCCCACATCATAACCGAAAATCAGTCTACTAAAACATGCCAGTGCTTTAAATTCTGTATGGCCTCTGTCCCTGAGGTTCAAAAAATCATTGCTTCCCTTAAACTGTCAGTGATAGTTGCCCTGCCTGGCTCAAATGATCAAAGATGCCACAAGAGACCTGGCACCATTTATATCTAAACTAATCAATGCTTCCTTTACTTCAGGCATTGTACTTAGCAACCTAAAGGAATCATGGGTCCTACCCCTTTTTAGAAAACAGTCTTTGGACCCTACCATTCCCACACACTACAGGCCAATCCCGACAGTCCCATTCTTACTGAAGATATTGGACAGGGTAGCATACCTGCAGTTCAAGGAATACTTGGAGACAACCACCTCCTAGGGACCTGCCAGCCTGGATTTAGACCTCAAAACGGGACCGAAACGGCGCCAATTGATTTAAAAGCCCAGATTGACTATCTCAAAGATAATGGGAAAATCGCATTGCTACTACTGTTGGACCTGTCGGCAGCGTTCGATTTGGTTGACCAGTGTACTATGTAATCACCTTGCCTCCGCAGCCCATTTCTCCCGGAACGCCATCACATGGATACAATCATTTCTAAACAATAGGACAATGAGTCTTCTCTCTGTCAGCAGAAGCTGACCCCCATTCCCATTACATGTGGAGTCGCCCAAGGCTCTTGTGTATTACTGTTACGCTCACCTGGTCTCTGCTGAGGCGTTGGAGCACTGTTGCAGCCCTCCCTGAACTTGAATCACCTCCCTTCAGGGCTCTCAGTAGAAAAGCTGTGAGTGGTGGTACATGGTGATACTGCTCCTGCGTCGACAGAGTGTGAGTGCGCTAATCTGTGATTGTTGTACCTCTCGAAACCTTCACCCCAAAGTATGGTTTCTGTGAGCATATGGCTGCCCATAAAGCTCACCTGTGAATTATGGAAGATAAGCTCTTCTTCCTGCTACTTCTGGCAGGGGCGCGTCGAATGGGATCTAGTTCCTTCACTGATCCCTGATAAGGATTAGTCCAGTCCAGCTGCCACTATGCTTCTCCTTATGATTGGTAAGTCTTTCTTGAGCTCTTGTGATGCTGTTAGTTCTGTTTAATGTCTTTATATGTTGCTCCTATTTATGCCCGCAATAATGTCTCTTCTGTTTTCTTCCCTTAAATGGAAATGCGGCCTCAATGCAGCTGTGTGACGCGAGACGTGGCTGAATGGAAGATGGATACTACCGCAATGTTCGACAGTAGAGCAGTATGGCGAAGCGCAACCTTAAACAGACTTTTTTCAATGTCTACCCTTGTCTTCTGTTTTTCCTTGCAGGCGCTGCTGTCGACGATGGAGTGTGTTGTGCTGTGGTGCCAAGATGAAGATTTCGGCGTTCTGGAAAGTGTAAAGATGAATGCTTGGTTCGCCGAAGAGATGTACAGCTAAGAACAGCTTCCCCCAGTTAGTAAGTATGCTGGCAGGAAGCGGGATGTCTGGGAAGCAGGATCTTCAAAGGTAAGTCTGACCTCGGGCGACGGTGAGCGTTGCGCTGCTTGCAAGTGCAGAACAACGCGAAGCGTCTGTCTTGAGGCTCGGGGCAGCTTATATAGCTGAGATCGTGGGCACGCCCATTGGGGCCGGCTTACCAGCCACACCTTGCCACTCCTAGAGAGTGAGCATGTGCAAAGGCAATCCATTAGCAGCCACACCCAAGAATAAACTTGGGGGCTGCTTAATGGATGGAATGTTCAAGGTTAATGCATCTGTGCCCCTGACTTTATGACCATGACAATTACTGACCATGTAAAACATCTTCACAAAGCCCGTATTCGATCTGGACCATCTGGGTGTCACCTACACTAACTATGCAGATGACACCAGATCCTCATACCATTAACATGTATTTGACACATGTACTTCCTGTGAATAAAATGTACTTAATCATTCAGGCATGGCATAACCTCTGCCTGAATGACGATAAAACCGAGCTCTTGACCTTAGGACCACCAGCCAACCTGAATAAACTCACTCCAGATTATGCTTCCTTAGATATCGATGGGAATAATATTCCAGTGGCTAAAGAGGTAAAAACATTAGGTTTTTACCTAGACTCTACACTGAACCTACATAAACAAATGAACGTCTCGGCAACAGCCTATACTGGGCTGCTCGGGGCCTGCAAACCTTTGCTCTCCAAGGGGAGTTGCCGCAACAGAGCCTTCATCTTGTCCAAGTTGGATTATTGCAACAAACTCTATTTAGGAGCAAGTAAATACGTTCTCAATAAACTACAAATATATTGCAAAATAATGCACTTGGGTCTGCTCTGAGTATGTCAAGGAGGGAAACACATTTCAGAAATAAGACCTCACAAATGGCTGCCTGTTGGGTGTCCTGACCCACGTTTGGACTATTATGCTGCGACATTTGGTGCTGTGGGCTTAGGATATCCAAGCGGGTGGAAAAGCCCACATTTGCGCCAGAATCCTCTAGAACCGTGCAGTTTTGCGCACAGCAAAATGGTCCCCTGACCTGCCACCCACCAGTGCAAAGAAAGATGGTTCTGTTCAAAACCCGTTTTTATTAATGTCAAAAATTGCTAAGATCATGGGCCCGGAACCACCAAACAAAAATCCAACTATGGTTGAGTGTTTTACTTTACTCTACTACAGATCCACATCAATGCCATGTCAAGCAAGGATCATATACTATCAAGTAAAATCCTTTCCTTTTGAAATGTTTTAATTCAAGACAGCTGTCAAAAAAAGGGGCAGTACCGGCATTGAGCACTGACCGGCGCTGGCGCTCTATAAATCCTGACAGAAGAGCGGTCTTGCAGAACTGTGCAGTGAACAGAAGGGGGTCTTATGTAATTAAAAGTTCAAAAGACATGCCTTTCCTGAGAACTCTTAACACCCCAGAGACCCAGACCAGGAGGCAGGATATCACATGGCCCTGTTAATTGAGAGGGAGGGGTTTCTCCTCCAGCCTGCAGGACCCAACACAATGGTCTTTCAATTGAATGGGATATGCTGATTTGGCTGTGGACTGTAAACAGAGCTCTGCTTGGAAGAGACGACATGTGATCCCTGACTCACCCAGTTCCTAGGGGCAGGCCAGACACTTTTTGTGAATTGAAGGCAAATATGTTTTATAAAAACTGATAACTAATTGTAACCAGATGACAGGAATGTACAATTTGGAGATCCTTAAAATGGAACATGTACCTACAATTTGAGTCTAAACTCAATTCTGTACGATGTTCTGGGACCGAATTCCCCACAATTTATTCATGTTGCAGACACTGGGTTTAAGCTAGAGACATGGAAATTTACTGGAATATGTGTAGAGAGACAGGGTACCTGTGTAAATTTGGGTAAAAGTCCAATATTGGGAAACGAACCAAAAAGCGCAAAATGTTGTCATTTCTTAATCCAAGCTCTTGGAAACATCAGAGTTGGAACAGAGACTGCCTTATGTGATATATGATGTGTATATGTAATGTCAACCACTTGTGTATCAGAGAAATGTGTTTAGTTATGAAAATGATTTTCTAAGGTAAAAGCAAAGGGAGTGTTCTTTCTGTATGCTATAAAGATGACTCACTCGGACTCACTGCTCCCTTCTCAAATCAGGTGAAAAATCCTTGACCTATCAAATCGTGAGTGGGTTGGGCACAGAAAGTTAACGTCCACACCCATTTTCAAAAGGCATAAAAAGAGCCACTGGAAGCCAGACAGGGACAGTCACTTTCCACTTTCTTGTGGGACGCTTTGCCGGGAGACTCCAGACTTCAAATCCATTAATATCCAGAGACCAGAACTTTGAATCCAGACTCCAGAACTTGTAGCAGAGAGGCCTGAATCCACAAGCTGAATCGTTTTTCAGCAGGCCTCAAAATCCTTTGCAAATTATTCAAACAGCCGGGCTGAGCTGTAGGATTCTGGCCTAGAACCCTGTGCCAGAAACACCCAGAAAGCAGATCTGTAGCCAGAACCGCAGACCGGACCCAGACCAGATCGCTGTGAGCAGAACCAGAGATCCAGAACCAGAGATCCAGAACCAGAGACCGCCCAGAAGTCCAGGCCAACCTGTTGACCAGATCCGTGACAAGGCCCATTCCTTCCAAAATTAGGAGCGAGTACCCAGCTAGAACTGTGCAGAACCCATCTCTTAGCTTAAAATAATCTGATTCAAAACATTTAACCTGTCCAAAACTGCATCAAAGAATCGTGTCCGTTCTCCGATTTTAAACCTGTAAAAGTGTCATTTGCCATTTGAATCATTATTTAATTTCTGAAAAACTACCTTCATAAAATCGTCCGTATCTCTTGAACCGTTTGTGATAGAAGCGAGATTTAACGTTTACCTCAGTGTGATGGACTTGGACCGACACTGTCCCGGCTGGGAGACTCGGAGCTGGGGTTGATTGAGCTGCAGCTGCCCCTGCAGCCTCCTCACCCTGGCTACTTGAGGCAGCAGATGACATTGCTCCCCCAGATCCACGTGACCTGGTGACAGCAACTTTCACCGCCACACGTGGTTTAGAGTTGGTGACACGGAAGTCAGCCTGGGAGTCATCCTGTGCCGGTTCAGTTGACAATATGGGCCGGTTTAACAAGGGCTGAGCTGGGATGGTGTCAGCTACATTTTCCCCCAACCATGCGGGGGGTGGGGGCATAGATGGCCCCGATTTGTCCTCCACACACTGGCCTCTTGGGCCACCCTGCACATCCTGGCCACGTCCCCTACCACGCCCATCTCTTTGAGCTCGGCCACCTTTGCCTCCCTTACTGCTTGGTCGCCTCTGGTTATTTCTGTGTTGCATTCTGTCCCACCTTGCATTTCCTTGAACCATATAAAGCATTCTCTGCTACCTTAGTCCTCTGTTCTTATTCATAAGTAAACAAGAACTGTGCTACTGTAGGATTACCTATTGCTGATTACTGCTCATATTCACAAGTGTGCTATCAATTTATTTATAAAAGTGTGATCTATATATTTGTTTAATTATTATTTTTCAATAAATCTTTTAAATTGCAAAACAAACCTGCTTCTTGGCTCAGTGAGGTCAGGGGGATTCAAAGAGAGGGGCGTTATATAAGGGTTTATCATCCAGAGTATAACTTGTCATAAAAATATTTAAATAAGTGCTTCCCTTGGGCGTCCCAGACGAGGCATTGACTTAGTGGGATTGTTGAATAGAAGTCATTTAACATGTCGAAGGATAAGATCTAACTTAAAACGATGTGTCTCACGTATAATGCCACGCCTTTATACCCAACAGAAAAATGTATCCTCAGTAAGGGTCACCAGGTTTTAAAATACCCCGGGACTGATGGTCCCCAGGTATAAATTAAAAAAGGCAGGAGGGAATAGCTTCCCAGTTATGGAACTCACTTCCACACTCCTTGAAGACGACCCAGTCATTCTCGAACTTCAGATGTAAATCCATCATATGGCTAACCGAGAAGTAGTAAGAAGGATTCTGTTAGTCTAGGATTTCCTACTGAAACAGGTTGAACTACGGCCGTGAAGTGGCAGCTTCGTTCCTAGCGGTGCTCGTCGACGACAGAGCGTTGGCGTCCTGCAAGGAAGAGGTGTGCGGGGCACCTCGGTGACGATAGTTCTGGACCGCAAAGAGATGAACTGTGGCCCAGCAAGGGGTCGAGTCGTCGGCGTCTCTGTGGTCTTTAGGTGGCGGGAAACCCACCGGCGGAAGCTCCTCGGCGCGTCGACGGTCGGGCCTTCTCCAGCGGGAGACAAGCGGGTGATGATGCAGACGCGAGCGTCCGATCATTTGAATTTCTTAGACAAACGGGAGCACGGCGGCTCCGGCCGGCGACGGCGGTCGTCGACAGTGGCGGACAACAGTCCGGGCACTTCTCCTTGGCGTTCCGCAGCAGTCCCCGTATCGGGTCGGCAGCCTGTCGAAGGTCTGTCTACCAGGGAGCGTTGGCAAAGATCAGCTGTGCACGATGGTCCCTCGTAGCTCGGGAAGAGGGCGCCTTACCAGGTCCTCTCTGGGTCAGTCCTTGGAGGCACAGCAGCTGTCAGATTGCGTAGGAGAGCAACAGCAATTCTTCTCGTCCAGCAGGGCTTCAAGGTCAAGCTTCAGTTACTCGTCGTAGTGGACTTCAGCTTCTGAACCCGATTCCTAGCAGTGAGAGGTCCCCAGATATACTGTTGATCTCCCATTCATTCCGCTGGGTCACACTCAAGCATCCAATCACGACCAAGGGCATTCATGCAGTCAGGCAGCCAATCGGGCACCCGAGGTATTCAGGCCATTCACTTCTCTCCAGACACTCGCAACAAGTTGTGTATTGGGACAAGTACCGAGCCATTCAACACTCCAAGCTGCATTCATACCGATTTTTGGGCAGGGCTGTCTCAGTCATTGTGTCAACCACCAGATACTAGACATCCCCAACACAGAATGCATATTCGTCACACTGTATTCACCCGGGGTCCCACCCACAGGAGGTACCCACAACATACATCACCGGGAAGGCTCCAGCTAGTCTGGCCTTCACAACACCATATATGGCACTTCCATCCAACAGCCAGTCAGGGGGAAGGGACAGAGTCAGGGCTTCCCAGGACTTTGGGAAAACAAGGTAATGGGTAATAGAAAGCAAGAGGCCACCGGGGCCATCTTGTTTTCCATCAGGAATCAACTGATCCCAATGGCAGGGCCGGGGTATCCCAAAATGGAGGATACTCCGCACCTGTCAAATTCAGCATGGAGCTGCCACCAGCCCATACCCTGCTCTGTGGGCCACCCACAGGTGCCCAAAACATACACTAGGGGCACAGGGTTGTACCCCCCCCCCCCCCCTTCCCCACCCATGGGTGCCATAAGGGTATCCCACAGGTCCCTTCACCAAACCAAAAGAGAGCTGCACCGCCAGGAGTCCCACATGAACTCCTGCATGGAAAACACGACAGAACACACGATAAAAAGTAGTAAAGGACAAGGGATACTGAGGCCCTGTTCCTCCGATGCATTTCCAGCATGGCAAGCGCCAACTGGCACACCGAAAGTTTCGGCCCTGCCCGCCGACAGTCTGGGTCGGCAGTTCTCCCTGCAACTGCAGATGCACCTTGCGACTGGGCCTACTGAATCAAAGGGCGCGCTGACCCAATATCCACCATCCCGTTGAGACTCATTGGAAGAAGGCGTCCACGGCCGAAAGGCCCCGGTTGCGCCGAAAGTAGTTGCACAACCAGAGGCCCGCACTTCAGAACTTCCCGATGAAGTGATTACCGAGGGCATCGCCAGGATCATTTGGTGGATTCTCAAAGGTCCCAAGGATTCATCGAAACCCAAGGACAAGCACAGGGATTCGTCTAAACCCAAGGATGGTCTGAAGAGTTTACCGGAACCTACGGAAAGGCCTACAGACAAACAAAAGGACAAGCTCTGAAGGGATTTTTTTCAGCATAGAAGAAACCATCCCGACATTTACAGATGTAGGATCCCCTAGATGAGCCCTTTCCACCCCTGGACCGCTCTGGCTCATCTGTTTGTAGCCTGTCCATGCATCCTTCACCTTTTTCTCTGGTCCTGAGGTTTGTGGAACTCTCTGAGAAGTCCACACCCAAGAGGTCTAGCGAGGAACACACCCCGCCCCCTACCCCCCACCACCCTTCCCTGTGGCTAAGCTGCAGAGGGTCTTTGAACCTACTCAAGATGAGGATGAGGTAGAGGAGGAATACATTTGACCTCACTGAAGAGGAGGCTCAAAATGAAGATCCCTTTATTGACTCTGACGAGGTCCATTTAGACCCCACTGAGGTTTGGGGGGTAGACCCGAACTCCATTGATCCTCGCCCTTGGCAGTGACCTACTCCAACTCCGGAACACGATTGCCTTGTGCCTGGACTCCCCTCCAACCACTCCACTAGACAGGCCTCCCCTGTGGACGATCAAATGGCTTTCAATGCCATTTTGAGGAAAGCAGCAGAACACTTCAACATTGCTACGCAGAAAGCTGTTCCAGAGGCTGATTTTGTGGAGGACATTTTGAAAGAAAAACCTCCTGCCAGCCCAGCTATTCCTCTACTAAATTCAATTAAAGAGGTTGGCCCCTTCTTAATTAACACCTGCACTTGCTAGAGCAGTGAAATCCGAGGGTAGAGAAGCTTTATTTTTTTACCCTCCTCCCTCTGGCCCCCTATACACCAGGGGGGTCATTCTACTCCATATTCATTGGTTGTTACAACTACCAGGAAAAGAGCAGGGGTTCCCCCTATCCACTGGGGAGGCACCCCTGACAAGGAAGACTTTACACTTTGGGGAAAAGGATCACTGCGACGGCAGCATACTCCACTAGCATCGCCAACAATACGTTGTTAGCCAGTTATGCTGATGTGCAATGGGCCA
Source organism: Ambystoma mexicanum (assembly GCF_040938575.1). Taxonomy (NCBI): domain Eukaryota; kingdom Metazoa; phylum Chordata; class Amphibia; order Caudata; family Ambystomatidae; genus Ambystoma; species Ambystoma mexicanum. The sequence goes on along the minus strand of NC_090933.1, from coordinate 1,034,534,293 downwards.
AGCTAGAGGAAAGCCTTCAAGAAGTCCCTGAGCCACTGCAAACCCGTCTGCTCTCAACAGTGACGGAGGGCAGGCAAGTTAACCAAAGTAAATGAATATACGAAAGGGAAAGCCCAAAACAAAGCACAGGACTAAGGGCTATCATAAACGAGAAAACACAAGGGGGGTGGTCCTGGCTGACGTAGTCAAAGCTAATTGCAGATGATTGGACTGCAAATAAAATTTGCTATATCTACTCCTTTGTTAAAATACTCATTGATATGAATACAAAGGAACAGTGGGACAGTACCCAGGAGTAAGGATATATACCACAAACACTTAGTTAGTATAAGACTGGGAGTGTTTTTTATTTACTCTCCTCCGTCAAGGATTCATTTATAAACCAAACATAGGATGCAGTACAATTTTAAAGCAAACAAAAGTTACCTGGACCTATGAATGGTACAAGCATTGCATTGTATAATGTTTTCATAACATATTGTTTCTTCACATATTTAGACATGTACAAAGCAAAAACATATTGATACCAAGCTCAACAAAACATTTTTGTTGCTCTAACACAGAACCTTGGATGGGTCTGACAAAAGCCAGGCTAGAGGGTGACCAAAATAGATCGACGTCACTGACATAAATCAAAACAAATTGGAAAACAGGGACCTGATACCCCCCGGGGGGGAATGGTCCCAGGACGTTTCGGCTAGACAGTGGATCACAGCCTTCTTCATGGAACCAAGGTAATGGAAACCCCTGTAGAAAAGGAAGGGGTGCCATGGTTAACACACCTAATGTAATGGCAGGACATGGTATACAAGAACACTCCACATATAGAGTTTAATAAAATCCATACAAAAAGGACACGCTGATTAAAACAGAAAGACTCTGGTAGCCTCATATTGTTGGTCAAGTACTGACCTTAACCAGGACGAATTCCTGGGTGGTGGCCAGATGGCTAAAATTGCTATATGCAGTGGGTAACTCAGGTGGACAGAGTAGTAGCTGTTTCTATCCCGGAAGAGCTGGAAAACAAATATGCAAGAATTTTGGGTTCTAGCATCAATGGGCCCCCTGTGGTATAGCATGGGGCCAAGTTGTTGGAAAATAGGGGTATGGTCATGGAAATTACCTGGAGTAACAAAGAGGTGGCCTCGATGCTCAAGCAGTGCAACTGGGAAAAGGTCCAAATTGCCGGCTTGGGAAACTTGTGGCAAGCGGTGAGCAGGGACGGCTAAGATCTGCAAGGAAGAGAGTGCCGGGATCAGCTTTGGTCTGACACATAGGTTGCGAAAGCAAAACACAGGCGCCAGAGCTCCCGGGTGTAGAGGGGAGAGCACTAGTCACCTGGAAAGATACAGTGGCAAAGGGGAGGTAAAAATACCTGGATCGTGTGAGCTGCGGCGTTCACGTGTGATCGTGAGCACGGTGGGACACAGAGTGAAGCTGTGTGCACCGTGCTCTGCGACGCATGCTCAGTATTAGCTAATTTCCTGCGCATGTGTAGCGGGTGCTGGTTGACTGCGCATGCGCGTAAGGAGTACGGCGCATGCCCCCAGGTACCAAATGCTGTATTGCACGCATGCGTATAGGACGCTGGTTACCTGCGCGAACGGACTCGAGGTAGCGTCCCCATGTCCAGGTGGCCGCAAAAACAAGTGGAGAAAGTGAGCAGAACAACGGCCCTCATGTCAACGAGGACAGGTATTAGACTTGCCGCTGGGGTTCTATTTCATTGAGTCCTGAAGCAATGGATTGGAGTTTATACATCCACCAGCTTTCTTTAAAATTCAAAGAGTTGGCAATGTTGCTGGTATTGTTTACTTTATCCGCGACCCACCAGATAAAGCTGTCTGGACCATGTTGCATTTCAAGAAAGTGTGGAACTAGTGGGGCCGTCACAGTTTTGCAACGTATTCTTGAGCGATGTTCCCCAATTCTTTTTTGTACTGGTCTCGATGTTTGGCCCACATATCGTAATTTGCAAGGGCATTCTATGATGTAGATTACGTTGCAGGTCTTGCAGTTGGAAAAATGCTTGAGTTTCCATTCCTTATTGCCAATCATAAAAGAATTCATTTTTTTCGTCTGTTTGCATGCTGTGCAGTTCCCACATGGATGATGGCCATTGATTTCTCTCAAGTTCCATAGAGTAGATCTGGTGCTTGTTTTGAACAGTCTGGCATTCGTGAGTATGTCTCAAGTTTTTAGATCTTTTGAGTGCCATTCTAGGCAGCGGTTCCTGAGGTAGGCTAAGTTGTATAAGTGGCCAGAACTTTCTAATGGCTCCTCTAAGTTTAGTCGTGCTAGGGCCAAAAGTGGTGACACATGCCATGATGTCCTGTTGGATGTCCTGGATTTTGGGTGTGAGAAGTGCTTCTCTAGGTGTGAACCTGGCTCTCTTTTGGGTATCTCTGAGAAGTTTTTTGGGGTATCCTCGAGCTTTTAATTTAGTTTCAAGGGCTGCTGCATTTATTTTGAACTCTTCTGTGTCAGTACAGTTTCTGCGTACTCTAAGAAATTGGCCATAGGGCAAGTTGTTTCTCAGGTTGCGCGGGTGGTTGCTTGTATAGTGGAGCACTGTGTTGCGATCTGTTTCCTTCTTAAACATGGTACATTCCAAAATGTTGTTCTTGGGTCTAATGGTCAGATCCAGGAAGTTAATGCTAGTATTGCTACTGAGGATGGTAAATTTGATTTCTTCCGTACGATTATTGATCCATCCGAAAAACTCTGTGAGGGTGTTATTCTCTCCTTTCCAGATAAAAATGATATCGTCAATATATCTGTGCCAGAGCATTATGTTGTCCAGGAATGGATTGCATGTATTGAGGACATGATTATATTCGTATTCTGCCATGAATATTACTGCCATGCTAGGGGCAAAGGCTGCCCCCATGGCTGTACCCCGAATCTGTAAGTAGAAGGTCTCTTCAAATTGGAAGAAATTGTTCGTAAGAGCCAATTCCAATAGTTCAACTATAAAATTGATAGGAACTCTTGTCTGTGACATGTGATGAGTAAGATGATGCCTGATGCATTCGACCGCAGCTTCTTGGGGGATGCTGGTGTAAAGGCTGTTAATGTCCATCGTCACTAAAATATCTTCTGAAGGATTAAATGGTTGGTGTTCAAACTTGTTTATGGTTGCCATAGTGTCACGCAGATATGTTGGGGTTTTCTGACTTAGAGGTTTTAAGAAGAAATCAATAAATTGACAGATGGGTTCAAGCACTGAACCGCATCCCGACACAATCGGTCTTCCCGGGGGTGTGGTCTGATTTTTATGAAGTTTGGGTAAGGCATAAAACGCTGGAATTCTTCCCTCAGAGTTGTTGAGGAAGATTTCTTCTTTATCCGAAATCCAATTATTCAACATGGCTAAATCAGTTGTCTCTTTGATTTTCATTTTGATTTCTGATGTAGGATCTTTCCGAAGCTTTTTGTAGTTATCCTCTACATTGAGTAATACCATTACCATTTCCTTATATTGTTGTTTACTCTGAACCACAACTCCACCTCCTTTGTCCGCTGCTTTGATCACAATGGAAGAGTTTCCTGACAGAGATTTGAGGGCTTGTTGTTCTCCCTGTGAGAGATTATTTCTTTTATACGAGGGTCTAAGTTGGACTTTTTTCATTTCTTGTTTGATGCATTTTTCAAAAGAGAGAACAGATGCTCCAACAATATAAGGAAATGGTAATGGTATTACTCAATGTAGAGGATAACTACAAAAAGCTTCGGAAAGATCCTACATCAGAAATCAAAATGAAAATCAAAGAGACAACTGATTTAGCCATGTTGAATAATTGGATTTCGGATAAAGAAGAAATCTTCCTCAACAACTCTGAGGGAAGAATTCCAGCGTTTTATGCCTTACCCAAACTTCATAAAAATCAGACCACACCCCCGGGAAGACCGATTGTGTCGGGATGCGGTTCAGTGCTTGAACCCATCTGTCAATTTATTGATTTCTTCTTAAAACCTCTAAGTCAGAAAACCCCAACATATCTGCGTGACACTATGGCAACCATAAACAAGTTTGAACACCAACCATTTAGTCCTTCAGAAGATATTTTAGTGACGATGGACATTAACAGCCTTTACACCAGCATCCCCCAAGAAGCTGCGGTCGACTGCATCAGGCATCATCTTACTCATCACATGTCACAGACAAGAGTTCCTATCAATTTTATAGTTGAACTATTGGAATTGGCTCTTACGAACAATTTCTTCCAATTTGAAGAGACCTTCTACTTACAGATTCGGGGTACAGCCATGGGGGCAGCCTTTGCCCCTAGCATGGCAGTAATATTCATGGCAGAATACGAATATAATCATGTCCTCAATACATGCAATCCATTCCTGGACAACATAATGCTCTGGCACAGATATATTGACGATATCATTTTTATCTGGAAAGGAGAGAATAACACCCTCACAGAGTTTTTCGGATGGATCAATAATCGTACGGAAGAAATCAAATTTACCATCCTCAGTAGCAATACTAGCATTAACTTCCTGGATCTGACCATTAGACCCAAGAACAACATTTTGGAATGTACCATGTTTAAGAAGGAAACAGATCGCAACACAGTGCTCCACTATACAAGCAACCACCCGCGCAACCTGAGAAACAACTTGCCCTATGGCCAATTTCTTAGAGTACGCAGAAACTGTACTGACACAGAAGAGTTCAAAATAAATGCAGCAGCCCTTGAAACTAAATTAAAAGCTCGAGGATACCCAAAAGAGAGCCAGGTTCACACCTAGAGAAGCACTTCTCACACCCAAAATCCAGGACATCCAACAGGACATCATGGCATGTGTCACCACTTTTGGCCCTAGCACGACTAAACTTAGAGGAGCCATTAGAAAGTTCTGGCCACTTATACAACTTAGCCTACCTCAGGAACCGCTGCCTAGAATGGCACTCAAAAGATCTAAAAACTTGAGAGACATACTCACGAATGCCAGACTGTTCAAAACAAGCACCAGATCTACTCTATGGAACTTGAGAGAAATCAATGGCCATCATCCATGTGGGAACTGCACAGCATGCAAACAGACGAAAAAAATGAATTCTTTTATGATTGGCAATAAGGAATGGAAACTCAAGCATTTTTCCAACTGCAAGACCTGCAACGTAATCTACATCATAGAATGCCCTTGCAAATTACGATATGTGGGCCAAACATCGAGACCAGTACAAAAAAGAATTGGGGAACATCGCTCAAGAATACGTTGCAAAACTGTGACGGCCCCACTAGTTCCACACTTTCTTGAAATGCAACATGGTCCAGACAGCTTTATCTGGTGGGTCGCGGATAAAGTAAACAATACCAGCAACATTGCCAACTCTTTGAATTTTAAAGAAAGCTGGTGGATGTATAAACTCCAATCCATTGCTTCAGGACTCAATGAAATAGAACCCCAGCGGCAAGTCTAATACCTGTCCTCGTTGACATGAGGGCCGTTGTTCTGCTCACTTTCTCCACTTGTTTTTGCGGCCACCTGGACATGGGGACGCTACCTCCAGTCCGTTCGCGCAGGCAACCAGCGTCCTATACGCATGCGTGCAATACAGCATTTGGTACCTGGGGGCATGCGCCGTACTCCTTACGCGCATGCGCAGTCAACCAGCACCCGCTACACATGCGCAGGAAATTAGCTAATACTGAGCATGCGTCGCAGAGCACGGTGCACACAGCTTCACTCTGTGTCCCACCGTGCTCACGATCACACGCGAACGCCGCAGCTCACACGGTCCAGGTATTTTTACCTCCCCTTTGCCACTGTATCTTTCCAGGTGACTAGTGCTCTCCCCTCTACACCCGGGAGCTCTGGCGCCTGTGTTTTGCTTTCGCAACCTATGTGTCAGACCAAAGCTGATCCCGGCACTCTCTTCCTTGCAGATCTTAGCCGTCCCTGCTCACCGCTTGCCACAAGTTTCCCAAGCCGGCAATTTGGACCTTTTCCCAGTTGCACTGCTTGAGCATCGAGGCCACCTCTTTGTTACTCCAGGTAATTTCCATGACCATACCCCTATTTTCCAACAACGTGGCCCCATGCTATACCACAGGGGGCCCATTGATGCTAGAACCCAAAATTCTCGCATATTTGTTTTCCAGCTCTTCCGGGATAGAAACAGCTACTACTCTGTCCACCTGAGTTACCCACTGCATATAGCAATTTTAGCCATCTGGCCACCACCCAGGAATTCGTCCTGGTTAAGGTCAGTACTTGACCAACAATATGAGGCTACCAGAGTCTTTCTGTTTTAATCAGCGTGTCCTTTTTGTATGGATTTTATTAAACTCTATATGTGGAGTGTTCTTGTATACCATGTCCTGCCATTACATTAGGTGTGTTAACCATGGCACCCCTTCCTTTTCTACAGGGGTTTCCATTACCTTGGTTCCATGAAGAAGGCTGTGATCCACTGTCTAGCCGAAACGTCCTGGGACCATTCCCCCCGGGGGGTATCAGGTCCCTGTTTTCCAATTTGTTTTGATTTATGTCAGTGACGTCGATCTATTTTGGTCACCCTCTAGCCTGGCTTTTGTCAGACCCATCCAAGGTTCTGTGTTAGAGCAACAAAAATGTTTTGTTGAGCTTGGTATCAATATGTTTTTGCTTTGTACATGTCTAAATATGTGAAGAAACAATATGTTATGAAAACATTATACAATGCAATGCTTGTACCATTCATAGGTCCAGGTAACTTTTGTTTGCTTTAAAATTGTACTGCATCCTATGTTTGGTTTATAAATGAATCCTTGACGGAGGAGAGTAAATAAAAAACACTCCCAGTCTTATACTAACTAAGTGTTTGTGGTATATATCCTTACTCCTGGGTACTTTCCCACTGTTCCTTTGTATTCATATCAATGAGTATTTTAACAAAGGAGTAGATATAGCAAATTTTATTTGCAGTCCAATCATCTGCAATTAGCTTTGACTACGTCAGCCAGGACCACCCCCCTTGTGTTTTCAAGTTAACCAAAGTATGCTAAAAAATACTTTGGATGCAGCAGAAACGGTCGGAAGGTCTTTGGCTCAAGGTACCCTCCTGAAAAGGGACGCAAGGCTAAAACTCTGGGTTCAAGCCAGAGACACAAGCCTCACTCATAAATAAACCAGTGGAGGATACTAATTTATTTGGAAAGGCAGTTGATGAAGCCCTTGAAAAAGGAGCATGACACCCTTAAGACTCTCAATCGGATCACCCAGAGACCTTCACAAAGAAGGGGGAGCGGGAATGGACATTCCTTTTGCGGGCAACAATTCCCTCAAAATCAATACAGCTCGGGGAACCGGCAGCTACAACACCCCATTCCCCACAAGGGGACAACAGCACGGTAAAGGAAGGGGCCTAAACTCTACCCCTCGATACTCCCCACCTCAGGCCTGAAATGACCTGCAGTTGTCACCTCGCATCCATCCCCGGTCTGGGGCCGGCTAACATCTTTCCTTCGAGCATGGGAGGGAATAACTACAGACCAGTGGGTGCTAAAGACGTCGGCCACGGGTACTGTGTATAGAATTCAGCCGGACCCCTCAGTTCAGACCACGAGCAAGACGCCTGACGCCAGAACATCTGACGAAACCGTGCAGGAAAAGGGCGCCACCATAGAGGTCGTACCTCTTCTACAGGTAAACTCGGGTATTTATTCAGTGTACTTCCTTGTACCCAAAAAAATCTCACCATGCGCCCTGTACTAGGTTTGCGCCCAGCGAACAAATTTGTGAGGTCCCAAAAGTTTTGTATGGTCACTCTGTAAGAGGTAATTCCCCTGCTCACACAGGGGTATTACATGGCAACATTGGACTTGAAAGATGCATACTTTCATATTTCAATGTTGCTGGTGCACAGAAAATAACTCAGATTCATGATTCAAGACCAGCACTATCTGTTCAATGTACTACCCTTCGGCATTGCTTCTGCACCAAGGTTATTTACAAAGGTACTGGTACTGGCAGCAGCACACCTGCACAGGCAATCCATTCCAGTTTATCCTTGCACTTGCGGGATCTGAATGACACCTGGCCTAGTAGGATCGTTGCCTGTCTCCCCTTGACCCCCCCCCCCCTGCCTTGAAACACTTGTGTATAGGCGCTTTACAAATGCCATATTACCTCGACGATTGGCTCATAACGGGGGAATCCTACGAAACATGCCTGTCAAATACCCAATGAACTATAGATCTTTTATTCAGTCTAGGATTCTCTCCAAGAAGAAATCCACCCTAGACCCCATCCAGGTCAAACCGTTTCTAGGGGCTCTAATTCGAAAAAAGGATGGCCTTGTCTTCCCCTCAAACGAGAGGGTCCAAAACATGCTGTTTCAAATCCTGCAATATGTAGCCAGTCGAGAGGTGACGGTACGCAAAGCTATGCGACTGTTGGGAATGATGGCATCATGCATTTATTTGGTTCTTGACACGCGCTTGCGTCCAGTGCAGAAGTGGATTAACAGCCAGTGGTGTCGGGCCAGTGGACAATGGGACAATCTAGTGGTTTTCTCGCCAGCCCTCATTCTCTCGCTACTGTGGTGGTCTAGGGAGAACCTCTTGAAGGGGAAATTCTTCACCACCCCCGCAGTGGAGGCCACTCAACTACAGATGCATCTCACATGGTGCAGAGCTCACCTGCGTCAACAGACGGCGCACAGGGTTTGGTCATCGGACATGGCATCCAACTACATAAACCTGTTGGAACTATTAGCAGTATTCAAAGCACTGAAAGCTTTCCAGACACAACTGCAGGGAAAGACGGTCCTGAACCTCACAGACCGCACCACAGCCATGTACTATCTGAACAAACAAGGGGGCACTCACTCTGCAGGGCTGTCCAAACTGTACCAGAACATTTGGAAGTGGGCTCTCAAACACTTGTTCCTGTTGTCGCAACATGTTCCAGGGGAACTCAAATCTTCTGGCAGACGTAATCCGCAGAGATTTCCCACTACCCATGGAGTACGAATGGTGATTACACGAAGACATCGTCTCCAACGTTTTTGCAGAATGGGGCTTCCCAGAGATCTACTTGTTTGCAACTCTGGAGAACGCTCCATGCCAAGATTACGCCTCCAGGCACAAGATGCACCAGGAACCAGTCACCATATTGGTGAAACTGCCTTGGCCATACAACATGTTGCAAGACCAGGGGGAGACACTTCACCCATGCCCGCAAACATTGAACTTAGCGGCCTGGCTCCTGAGTTCGGACACCTGCAACTACCTCAGACGTATGGACGTACTCGGGGAGGCAAGAAAACCTAATGCATGATATAACTATTCCAGTAGGTAGAAAGATAGCAGAGTGGAGCAAGGAGAGGGCTGCGTCAGGGTGCGAGTCACCCAAAGCGATGGGGGGGAGATAAGGTGGTGGCGAAAGCCTCAGCTGACACAAACTTCATGGTTCGGATGATCGAGAAGGTAGGTGGCAGGGATGGAGGTGGCTTGAGGGGTAGGGAGGGTAAGGTGGGAGGAGAGGAGACAGTGATCACTCCAGGAGAGTGGTGTGGAGAGAGGATCAGAGAGGGGAAGGTCTGAGGAGATTGGAACATCCAGCGGATGTCCTGCAGAGTGAGTCCGGCCATAGGGGAGAATAGTGAGTGAGTCGCAGAGTTCATGAAAGAGTACAGAGGAAGGACAGGAGGCATCCAGGTGAATGTTGAAATCTCAGAAGTTGGTGTTGGGTTGTCTCGGCCAGGAGTGAGTAGAGGTCCGCCTACTCGGAGGAAGGAGATCTGACCAGGTGACTGATAGATAGTAGCCACAGTAAGGGAATGGCTAGGCGAGGGAGAGAGCCTGCAGACGAGGCATTCAAAAGAGTAGGACTGCGTAGGAGTGACAGAGGCAGGAATCCACTCGGGGAAGATCAGGGCAACACCCCCTCCAGAGCGGATGGACCTGGGTGGGCATTGAGACTATCTTGTAGCCATCGGGTAGGAGCGTGTCAAAGCTGGTGACAGAGCTGGCCGTGAACCATGTCTCAGTGAGACGGAGGACATCAAGGTCGAGTTCTTCCAGAGTTCTTCCAGAAGGCGGCAGATATCGGAGGAGTGTTTGACAGCAGAGCGAGAGTGGCAATATGGAGAAGGTTGCCACCCTTGAAGGACTTCTGGGGAGGGGTACAGATCAGAGGTACGCCCTTCGGAGGTGTAGAGGTGGCCGAGAGGGGAGGAGAAGGCAAAGTAGCCAAGGAGGGGGCATAAGGGGGGAGGCGAGGAAGACACGCAAAGGGGGAGAGGGGACAGCAGGAGAAGATAGGAAATTTGAGGCGCAGGAAGCGTCTATCAATGAGGCGAAGGTTAGCCTGAGGGCCTTGGACCAAGACGGTCCCTTTCGAGTAGACCTTAATGATGACCTTAGGGGAATGGAAGGAGGCCAGGAGGGCATCCCAACGGGTGCCCCCATTAATGGGAGAAGGGAGAGGGCACAGACCGTCTGAAGAGTCCATAGGTCTGGCGAAGGAACGACGAAGATGTCGGTGAAAATTTCCTTAGAGGAGGCACTGGTGTAGGTGTCGGCGATAGGGAGGCCTGGGTTGGAGACCAGGATGTCCTTTTTAAACTTCTTCCAACCAGACTTAGTGAGGAGAGCAGGATAGTCGATAGACAAGCAGTTGGAGAAGAGAGAAGATAGGAGAGATGGAGGGTACCATAGAGTGGGTGGGAGAGGAGAGGGGTGGAGGTACTGGAGGAGGACAATAGAGTAGGCAAACAAGGAGCAAGAGGCAGACGGGTAGCACAATAGGACACGTAGACACTCAGGCTTACAGAGCTAACATATTGCTAACATATAAGCTGCACAACCCCGCTCCCCCACCCCCCGCCCTACACTGTAACAAAGTAATGCATCAATGGACTTGAAATATCACCCCCTATACTATTTATCACTGATGATGAAATTTGTGCATAAAGAGGTGTGTTGTATTGTTGCCAGATCGCTCTGAGCAGCCGTATCCTCTGCATGTATCATTTACTTTATAAAGCTTTATTCAACTTGCAATCTTTCTCCTGGTCTCATTCCCTACTGGGGTGTGTCCATTTATTCTGAGTTGGGATTTGTATTTTTGGGAATGACCACCTTCGCTATTCAGAAGCAACACGGCTTGGGTGGCTACTTGTTCTAGGTATAACTGTGTCGAGGATTATGCAGTAGCATTTGCGGTATCCTCTACTAATCGTGACTACTGGGTCAGACTATCTCAGTCCCACACAAGTTTGTCCAGTTGGTGCTTCTCCCGAGACTGCACTGAGCAGGGAAGGTAGGAGTATGACACACTGCAGGCAAAAATTACCCCATATAACTCCCTCACCAATTAATTGGTATCCAGGGATAAGCTTTGTCCGCACAGACCATGTAGCGTAACTGGACTGGGGAAAAGAATAATTGCTATCAAAGGCAAATGTAAAATTTGTAATCACTAATCTGAATTGGTGGACAGAAAATGGCATTTGCTACTTCCCATTAACAAAGGACCTGGGTTGGTGTGACATATAAGACCAATTGCTGGGGAAAGGTGGAGTGTTGCTGGCTTAGTGCTTACTCGGTTTGCGGTAGGAAAATTTGGAGGACCGGTAATGCCCAAGTGGGAGTGCGCGTCCCTACAGGGTCCTGGGCTTTGGGGACTGGGTAACCAACTTGCGATAGCGTACCTGGAGGATAAGTCATGTTGCAAATGTGCACAGACCTAGTAGTCAGTGAGATTATAAATGCAGGCATACTGCCAGGAGAGCTGCAAGTAAGTGTTTTCACTTTGGAATCCAGGGGTGTGCAGAGGGAATGTTATTTTCATGACTGGTGATGCAGAAGGCAACAGTTGTGGTGAAGCAATGTATCCATATTCGGACAATCCATATGATTACAGAAATGTAACCAGACTGTGTACGCAAGGTGCAATTTGAGTTCAGGAATCTGGTCATTCCATCCAAACAAGTTTGTTGCTTGAAGACAAATTTCGATCAAGGCAGGTAAGGCAGAGGACACGAACACAATATTTGCCAGACCAAAACTTCAGTTCAAGGTTTATAGTCTCCATGAAGATGCAGCCAAGTACATATCCAAGTTCAAAAGTTCCACCAAGAATCTGCTACTGAGCATAGAATCCATGGTGCATAGTTTATGATTGAAAGTTCCAGCTAATTATCCGAACTACAAATATCCCAGATACCGGATCCACGTGCATATGAGGGTCATTGTAGCAAGGAATGACCGTATGATCAACAGGGGCCATAACTTGCAGGCATCGGGGAAATCAACAGTAGTGCTTCTACTCCATTGCACCGCCACCTCTGGACTCATCTTTGTTGAGGGGACAAATCCAGCGGCAAGTTGCCACTTGGTTCTGAGCTATTGACTTTCAGAAGCCCGTTCACTGAATCGCACAGCATTCCTTTTGGAGGTTGTGTTCTGAGCTAAAGAGGGGTGGGACACTGGAGGTGGTATTCCAACAGTGAGGTCTGAATCGGGGGTGGTCTCATCCGGAACTTGGACAGCTTCGCGAAGGCACCTTAGCAATAGTTCCGACGGAGTCCAGACTATGGAAGAGCTTAGAAGTTGCAGATCCTGGTTCAGCACGAGAGCAGACCAGCTGATGGAGGGTCTCGCCTTCTGGTACTGCCTTTTCAGTTCCGGCAACACTGGAAGTCTGACATGTGAAAATGATTGGTGGCGACACTGGTGGGGGAGACGGTGTTCACAGTGGAGCTGGACCCAGACAGAGGAAAAAATGTCGTTGCCGAGGTGATGTGAACTGGGCTGGCCACTTTGCGGCAATGCGCAACATGGATCCAAGCCGGGATCCCTGGGCACTTCACTGTTTTGTGTGTTTAGGTGAACCTGGAATGGGCCTCGGCTGGAACACATTTCTGCTGGTGGACCTTCACCAGGACCCAGTGTCCTGGCTACAGAAGGTGGAAAGGTTCAGTAGCCGGTTCAGGCAGGGCTTTGCAGACCTGATCATGGAGAGATCTGACAGTTTTGATCAAGATGCGACAATATTGGAGCAGTGTGACATCTAGATACAGGAGGAAGAATGCTCTTTTGATCACAAAAGAATGTACAGTGGATAAATCAGATTTGTCAGGAAGCAGTGGGCTTCTTGCAATGGGGACAGTTTGAAGGACATTCGGATCTGGTTGTGGAGGGAAGTAAATGTAACACCGCGGATGGGATAATACACAAGTGGACAGACCTAGATTAAGGACAATGAACATTGGACATTTTTGTGCGGGTAGGTGGTACGGCCAACTGTGCTCGGGATGGGACTATGATCAGTGAAGTGATAAAGTGGAGGCAGAGGAAGTGAGGGACAGAGGCAGGTTAGAGGTGAGGAAACTATTAGCTAGGCAGATGACAGTTGGGTTAAGATGGTAACTCAGAGGCTAGGCTTTTTTGGTTTTGAACCCCTCTGTTTTGTTTAACAGAGTGCAAAGCCATCAAATAATTAATGGCAGACTCTGTTGGAAATTTTGATAGAGATCAGAGGAGTTCAGAAAAACAAGTTTATTTTGGTGTCGTCCACGAACAGTTAGTTCAGAACCCAAAGGATGAGATTAGTGCCCCCCAGAACATAGGTGTAGAGTGTTGAGGAGCAGAACCAAGAGTGAGCTTTGTGGAACAGTTAGGAGGTGGTGTTGCTCCCGCAGCTGCAAGGTGGGATTCAATCCAGGCCAGAGATGGATCACGAATCCCAGGAGAAGAGTATTAAGCAGATCAGAGGGATTGACAGTGGGATCATCTTTGACTCCTCTTTCTCTCCACACATCAGACCTTGCCAAGAAGTCCAACTTTCAGCTCCACCTTCTCAGGGGCATTCTAACTTTCCTCGCCTTCCCCCAGAAGCTCAACTTCTCCAGAGCTCTGGTTCTCTCCAGGGTAGGCTACTGCAACAGCCTCTCCCTCAATCTGCCTCCTTTCTTAACTTCGCTCCCTTCAGCTAATCCAGATTGGGACTGCAAGATTTATCCCTTGCTTCAAGCCCAAAGGCAGCAGCAGGTTGGTGTGCTTAGCAGAGGCAATGAAGATAAGACATTCATGAGGGGGCAGAAGCGTAAACCTGCTTGAAGGGGGTCTGAAAGGTTGTGGAATGTTGGGAAGAATTCTCAGAAATGTGCTAATTCCCCTCTACCTTAGAGACCCCAGCAACTTTGCTGGATTTTGAGGTCTTGATTTTTTTTTTTAATCTTATCTGGATAGAGTGGGGCCCTTTTTCCCACTCTCGTATTTTAATGTGTTTCTTTTAAATATTTTTTATTTTTTTTAATTTACTTGTGCACAATCAAAATACATGATTTTTACAAGGCTAACATCGTCCATAGAGATGACGTGCAGATTCTGGTTATCAAAATTCAAGTATACTGTCAGGTAGACATCGGATGTCATGTTTGTGAAGAACTTCCATTGCTGGCCTCATAGCAAGAGGAGGCAATTAAGGCAAAGAGTTGGGGGAAGTTGAGCCAAGCCCGAGGGTGTTGATTTTAATAAACACGGCTTCCATCAGTTTGGATGTTGCTAAAGCCCAGCGGGTTTTTTCCCCTGAGATGAGACGGCACCACCAGGTGTCTTCTTCAATCAAACGAGAATCTACCCAACAGGGTGTCAGGAAGGCAGTAGGTTCTTGTATTACTGAGGAACAGTTCAGGAGGAGATGGCGAACTGTCTCAATAGAATCTGGGGCTTTACATAGTCTGCAGATTTTTGTGACTGTTTGGTGTCTTATTCCCAAGATTTCTCTTGTGTCAAGCATGTTCAAGCAGGCTCTTAAAAAGATGGACCTTAGTTTCCTGTCCGGAAATTTTAAGCAATAAGCTAAAGGAGAGTTTAGCCTATTAAACGTAGGAGGAAGATGGTTCAACAACATGCACGCCGAAGCTCGGTCGTTGGTATTTATCCAATCCTGATTGTTCAATTTTTAGCTAACTCTTTGGGGATTAGTGATAAGGTCCTCCGTTGTGCATGCTGGTTCATTTTTTTGGAGTTCTGCCCAGTTCACGAGAGTCTTGCACTTCGTAGAAGCCATCTCTTGAGCAATGACGTTGAAGATAGGGAGCCCATCTTTTGTGAGGGTCTTTCTGAATAGAGCTAATGTAGACACACTCAATGATAGACCTAACTCTCTTCTCACAGCCGCGATGGGAATAGAATTAGGAAGGCCGAGAGCTGATTTCCAGATGAATCCCTCCAATTTCTGCCAAAATGAGGTGGGTATGGTAAGTGTAGCATCCATGCCATAAGTCGGGGCAGGAACCATTTTGCCCTTGTAAAAATTAATGGCTGGCACCAAGGAAAATTTGCCATACTTGCGATCCACCATTCTCAGTTTGGGAATTTAGATTTTTTGCTTTTGCCCATAGATGTTGCATTTTTGTTTCTTGCATACTCCCGTCAAGAAGTGCGAGACCACTTCAATTTTTGTTTGGTGTATAGACCAGGGCCTGATATTTTTCATTGATGGCTGATTTTTTTGAGAATATCATGATTTTAGTTTTCAACTTATTTATGGACAAGTTCTCTAGCTGGCGTTGGAGGCCAATGGGCGTCTTGTCGAGCAGAATCATATCATCCGCATATAAGATGCGGGAAAGATTGGAGCCACCAAACTTCGGAGGAAATGAGCGCACAGTGGTTTCAGAAGTCTCCCAGGAAGGCGACAAAGAGCGCCGGGGCCAACGGGCAGCCATGCTTGACTCCTCTGTTAGCTGAAATTTCCTTTGATAGAGAGCCTTGTTTGTTCAGACGGACACTTAGCGTGGTATTAGTGTGCAGCGCAATTTTGGGGTTGAGGATGGTGTCTGGGCATTTCCAGTTTTTCAGCTTGTTCCACAGAAGCGATCTGTCCACTTTATCGAATGCCTGCGAGAGGTCGATAAACGCTGCATACACTGTAGGTGCCCCTTGTTTGATGTTTGCCTTCAAGATGTTAATTATAAGGATATTCACTGTCGTGCTTCCGTTCTTCATGAAGCTGACCTGGAAGGGATCTCTGCAGGGGGCCGATAGTGCCCAGCGCCGGAAACGATCCAGAAGGAGGGAAGCAAATAGTTTTCCCATAATGTCCAGCAAAGCTATGGCCCGGTAGTTGCCTGGTTCATCTCAACTACCTTTTTTGAAAATAGGAATCACTATAGCTTTGGTCCAAGATAGAGGGATTTTCCTGCTGTCGGCACAATGTTTGAACAGCAGACTTACAAAGGGTACCCATTCCTTGATGTGAGTTTTTAGGTCAAAGTTAGAGAGGCCGTCGGGGCCTGGAGCTCTAGAAGATTTCAGTTTGTGAATAGCCGCGAATATATCAGTTTTATCAGACAAGTCGGCCCACGATGTCTGCGTCGGCTCTACCCGCAAATTTATGGTGAATCTTGGCCTCATAAAGAGCACAGTAAAGAATTGGACTCAAGCCGCTTCCGACACTGCGTTGATCATGTTATTGTGTATGTTACGCTGCGAATGGTTTATCAAATTCCAAAAATCTGCAGTTTTTTTTTGAGGTGAGGGCTTTCAGCATTATTTCTGCGTCGTTTTGGTAGATGGCTGCTCTCCTTGATGTAATCCATGATTTATAGATCTTATTGTAATTGTCCTACACGTCCCAGGCTGCCCGTGTGTTTCCAATCTTGGCCTATGTGTTTTTGTTTTCTTAACTCCTTCTTTTTCTCTGCTATGAGTTTATCATAGTTATGGGTGAAAGCGGGTAGGATTGCCATCCCAGACCCCGCCTTTTTTCTATGTTCGATCAGCATCGGGAGGTATTTCGGCCTCAGTGCCTTCTCGGAAGTGTACAGAGCTTTTGCTACCTCGGCGTATTGCTGGGTTAGAGACATCACATTGGCCGCTGTTAGACAAAAACAGGTTTGTTGAGGGTACGTCTCTATGGAAGGAGAATAATGCTTACACACCTGGGCGGCGGCGAACCATTCCAAGGTAAGCATGTTGTGGTTGCTCGCCTCGGTTTTCACCACCTGGTACTTTTGGATTTCTGCGGGAAGTGCCTGCGAGACAAAGATATAATCCAGGGTTGCCATCGACAGGCCTCTTTCCCAGGTCGGAATATGGTGGTCTCCGCCCGAGTCCATTCCGCATTATATAGCCCTCTTGCTGCCATTAAGTTCATCCAGGCTTGCCCTCTGTGTTCAGCTTGTGTAATGGGAGCATTAGCAAAAGTTTGTTGGTTAGGGTGGATACAATTAGCGTTAAGATCTCCGCAAATTATTGCAAAGGGAGTGTTCCAATCCAGCATAATGGCATCTATGGTTTTTTGCCATGGTTTGGCAGAAATCTGCTGATGTTGTTCTTTGCGGGTTCCAATACGTAGTTATCAACGCTAGAGGGTGCCTGGGACGGGTCTTACTATGTAGGCCAGGACTGTCGGTCGCATAATTCCAATCTATAGACAGCCAGCACCCCGTATGCCCTCTTCGTCTTGATGATTCGCAGGTTCGGCCCGGGACGTACCGCAATAAGAAGGCCGGCAGACGGGCAGCCTAGCAGGCCCTTTATAGCTGGAGAGATCTCAATTTCAAATCCGTCCATGGACGGTTTCTCTTGGAGCCAAGTCTCTTGGAGACAGAAAATATCAAACAAGGCTAAATCGACAGTGCTGGCTTCAGCTAAGTGGGCGTGTCCTCTCGTATTCCATGAGGCCAGCGTTAGTCTTTTCGACACGCACATCGCTGGCTTCAGAAGATGGTTGCTATCTAGATCGTTTGACACTCAGCGCTCCTTTAATCCAATTCCATGGACCACCTGCGGGAGATGTTTTTTTGGGAATCTCACGTATCTCTTTGGAGTTCCTGGTTGATGAGCCTTGCCGATATTTTCTTTGAGTCTCGGTTCTTGTATAAGGAGAGTATGCTCTGATTGTCTTCTTGCATATGGACGATGTTTGTCCATACGTCGTTCGAGCGGGCTGTCCCTGTTCTTCCCATTGCGGCCTCTCCTATCCGAAATGTCAGCTGTAACTTCCACGTAGGTTCGGACATGATGGTCTGTTCGCCGGATTGCTTCAGGAGTTTGTTGGGCCGGCGAGTTGCTTCCGGAGAGCGTCGTGTATACTGGTTTTGACCCCTAGAAGCTTTGTTCTTATCCGCTGAGTCAAAAAAATGAGCTTTTAAAGCTTCTCTCCGTGCCGAGTGGTGATAAGCAGGGCTTCGGGCATTATGACTTGTGGCGGCGGCCTTATCTTCCGTCGAAAAACTGCTATTTGCTGCAATTTTTACTTCTGAAAGAAGGAACCCCAATGATTTTAGTTAATCTCCTACTTTACGGGTGAGGTCCTGTATAGCGGTGGCATGTATATACAGGTAGGCCTTAGCCTTATTGTCACTGTGGTAAGGCTGGATCCATTTAAAATCATCGGATTTCAATTTCTTTAGTGCGACTGTCGAAGATGTTATTTTCAGAACTGTCCTTCGATTTAGAATCATAAAGCTGTCTTTGCTGGAGATTTGTTCAATTTTAAACAAGCGGATCTGATTTTCCCTGTTCACGTCTGCCTCTTTGGTTTCTACATGATTGTATGAATTGAGATGGCAGGATGGCGAGGATCCATTTTGGCGGTTTCTACGTGAAGTAATGTCCCTTGGTAGGGTGAGATTTCCGTAGGGGGGTATTTGAGGCGGTGGGAAGCTTCAGCACTTCCTTTGGCTTTGTGTCTCTAGTAGATGGAGCTTCGTCATGATGTACTGAGATGTTCAATAAAAGGCTTTAATCCATAGTCATCCGCACATTTAGGCAACTGCGTTAAATCAGTAGCGGAAGCTGCCAAATTGCCCCTTGCATCTGGTGTGTCCAACTCTGGGTGAGTCCGGGAGGCTATCCCGCTGATCTCCGGTTTCTGGTGTGTGGAATAGGCGGTCGACCGTTCTGTCTCTTCTTTCCTGCTTAATTTTAATGTTTTTTTTTTCCCCCTTGGTCAGGAGTTGCATCTGACCAGAGCTACTACCTCCTGTCAGAGCTTCACTTGGTATAGACCTACTAGACGGGGTTGTAGCTGGAAACTTATTGCGGAACAGTGATGCAAGTTCCTCATTGTGTGTAGATAGGTCTGTGTAGATTTATTGACCGCATGTTCGACCGGGCCTCCTTTGGCACATGTGCATGGTGAGGGACTGGACAGAGATGCCTCCGGCAAGTCTGTTTTTTTTTTTTTTTTTTTTTTTGGGATATCATATTTTAAGTCTATTGCCGTGATGTATCCCTCCAGAAAGGTTAGCGTCGATTGGATAATAGCTAACGATGCAGTATTTTCTTTTGATGTATCGCCCAAGGATTCGTAAAGTTTGCAGAAAGGCGCCATTGCTATTGTTATGGCAGACATGATCATAGTCATATCTTCCTCATGTTAGGTGAATCTTTGCATCAGTGATTCGAGGTCATTGGATCTTCCATTCCTAGCAGGTGTAGAGTTGGCAACTGAATGTCTACGTCTAACACTAGATTCCTGTGGAGAAGAAGCCGCTTTGGGTGTATTCAAATGGGCTGTGGTCCACGCTTGTGCAGACATCCCTCTTTGGGTAGGATAGACTTTAGGCTGTAGCAGATCCAAGATCTCTGAGACTCGTTGCGGATTGGCCTGGCCTCAGGAGATGGAGACTGCGGCACTTTACACAGAGAAATAGTGCGGTTAACTGACACTATCCCCAATTGAGGCAGTATTGACTGAGCCGGAGTCGTAATCAGTGGAGTTTGTGGGAACGATGTAGACGTAGATGAGGCCGTCATGGGGATTTGCCGGATATCCAGAGCCTGGGCAGCATCTGGCTCAGCTGTCGGTGAGTGGGGCGGTAAACCCCCCCCCCCTGCCGTTTTCCTACATTTAGAGGCAGGTGGGGTTTGCTCCAGAGCTTCCAAGATCTCTGCATCAGACAGTTCGGAGTCAATCAGTGCTTTTCTTTTCCCTGTGTATTGTTCAATAATGCGTTTGACAACAGGGGAGTTGAGAGCAGGCTTTTCCCCAGGGCTTTTTTTTTTTTGTGTACTAAGGGTGGCCCCGTTTGTTTCATCTGCCTGCTATTCTTCCCTTTAGGATCCGCTTGATTTTGCTGTGTTTTGTTGGCGGAAAAGCATTTAGCACTAGAGCCTTGGGTCACGGAATTTCTCAGATTCGCCTTTCCTTTTTTTTTTTTTGTATAGAGGTCTTTTCATATTTGAATTTAGAGTCGACTTAGGACTTGCCAGGGATGTAGAGGAGTGGTCTGAGACTGACTCAGAGTCTGACTCTGAAATGGCTTCGGGGGGGGCCTCTCGTCATTTGAGAGATAGGGCGGGGAGCCATAGCCCGACAATCATCCATTGATGGAGATGTTCCCATGGGTATGGCCAAAGGCAGACGGGGGTAAGGATTCATTAGGTAATGAGGCCAGTAGTGCTGAGACTCTAGGAGTCACCAAGGGTGCGGTTTTCCTTAGGTCAATGGACTTTATGGCCAAGTCTTCCGGAGCAGAGTGCGTCATAGCCATGATAGTCTGAGATGGGAGAGAGTCAGGCCGGGCAGCCACTTGGTCGCAGCCACTTGGTCGCAGCCACTTGGTCGCAAGGAATAAGAGGAGTGATGGCCTGTGTTTGTGGCTGAGCCTGCAAAGACGGCTCCAGGGGTTTAGGCAGATCAAGCGTTGGAGCAGTGGAAGCGGTCTGAAGGGAAACCTGAAGAGAGCCGCCAGCCTGTGTCACCGCCCTCAAGCCCCTCCGACCCTCACGGTGGGCGGGCCACTCGCCGAGGCGGTGTGGGGGGGGGGGGGGTGGGGATGGCACTGGCTAGCGGGTTTGTATGTAATCCCAGACCATGTCTGGAGGCGGCTTTAGCGGAGGTTAAATGGTGTCTGGGACCTGTTGCTAAGGTCTGCGGAAGAGGCCATTGAAGACAGTTAGCTGCCGCAGATTTCAAAGTAGATAATGCTGTTCCGGAAAGCGGCAAAGAGTTTGGAGCTTTAATTCCATTGGGGCCATCTTGCCGAGTGAGGGGACTGGTGGGCGTGCAATCCAGCACTTGGTCTGAAGTGGACGAGGGCACAGACAAAAGGGCCACCGGCAAGTCCGTAGTGGGAGTCATTGGTAAGCTGGGCTGCGCCAGTATGAGTTTTTTTAGCGTGGCTTCGCAAGAGGCGCTGCTCAGTCTTCTTCCATACCTGGCAGAGACCAGGGGGGTGAAGGTAGGGACGGGGGAAGGGGAAGGGAGAGAGGAAGGGGGGGCGGGAGAGTAAGAAGAGGGAAAAGAAAGAAGGGAATAGGAGACGGAAAGAGGAAGGGCAAAGGGAGAAGGGAGAAGTGAGAGGGAAGGGGGAAAAGGAAGGAAGAAAATGGAAAAGAAGGAAAAAAAACTAGCAAGAGTGGGGTAATTAAAGAACGTGGGCTGCCTTGCACCGGCGATCACAGTTCACCTTCAAAGAGCCATGAATGGGAGAAGTAAAGAAAGTCAGCTTACCTCCCGTTCGTATAAAGAATTACCTCCACTCCCAGCGTTCCAGCGTCCTAATGCGGACTGGTGCAGACTGGAACTCTGCCCGGGACTCCGCGCGGAAATAGAGTTTTTAAAGGCAGTAGGGGATACTTTTCCTTAAAGGTGCAGGTCGCCAAGGAAAATCCCGTGAAGCAGGAGAGCAGCAAAACGCGTCCTCTCAAAGCAATAGCTGGTGCAGACTGGAACTCTGCCTGGAAAAAAGTGGTTTTTTAACTGTTTCTTTTGATTGTGGATTCTGACAAATTCCATAGGCATCTTTTCTCCAGCATGGGGTCTGGCATGGATTCACATGCTCATGAATATTCCCCGTCGTCAGGCTGGGAATCCTTGGTAAAGAAAAAAATCAGTATCGGTTTAGTTTCTGATCTGTCTTTCTTAGTAGTAACCAATCACTGATCTCTGGGTCATACTGCCCCCAGCCAATGACTGCCCTCTCCCTAAGCCCCTCCCCTGGCAGCCATCCTCAGATTTTTACTGCACGTTCAAGTGTTGGGGGTCCTTGTGCTATAGCTCTCGAGCTTTTACTGCGTTTTTCGTACTTTTTTAAGGAGATTTCTCATTTTTCGGTCAAATCGAGCCTCAAGCTCCACCGTTTCTTCATCCGATCAACAGGGACCCGTTTTGGATTTTCCGACGCCCCTCAAGGGCGAAGTTTTCTTCGAGTTACGCTTCTTGGAGGATTCCAGAAGTTTCTGAGGCCTACATCGTGGACAAGGCCCAGGAGAAAGGAAGCTCGACACCCAGATCCAAGCTGTTCAGGATTTGTCCTGGATGCCAGCTACAGAATGTGTTCGAGGAGGAGCATTCGAGATGCCTCTACTTCACAAAGACAAAACTCACGTGGAGAAGGACTGTGCGTTTTGCATGAACATGTCGGAACGGACTGTGAAGGATCTTCGTCTCCGTCTCACCAACTGGCTGGAAGACAAGAGCCCGTCGGGTAAGAAGTCTGAGCGGTCTTCTAAGTCCTGTGAGGGCGCCCCGGCGATGGGGGCCCAACAGAAGGCAAAGCACTGCGAGTCCGCTGGCACCGGGAGCGCCGAGCGGTTGGGCTCCTCGGCGGCCAGGCAGGGCGCATCCTCACCGGTGCCATCAACCACGAGCCAACGCTCTGGCTCGAGGAAGAGGAAGTCCGAGAACCCGGCTAAGCTTCTGGAGAGGCCCCGGTCGATCTCGAAGGAACCAGCCGAGGGGGTAGCTTGGGTTGAACCCCCCCACCCCTCCCCCAAGGTGAAGGCTGCGAGCATGCACAAGGTGGTGAAGGCCTTGACTCACCCGGCTAAGGCCTCGATCGAGGAAGTCGCTGCGTCCCTGGGGCAGCCTGTGGAGGCTACCCCAGTGGAGGTGACCTCGGGGCCCAGAGATTTCCCTGCCCCCGCGGAGGGAATCTTTCCAGCCCATCGAGAAGGCCCCAGTTAAGACCCCGGTGGAAAAAGAGGGGGAGGGGAGGTGGTGGCCATTAAAGACACAGCCTCCGAGGAGGAGCTGGTTGAAGTCTTGGAGGGCCTCGGCAAGAACGTTGAGGCCCGGTCCCACGGGAGGGATCCCGACGAGGAAAACGATGGTGGCGCCGACGAGGTTCCAGTGGAGCAACCATCGTGCCCGTCGCAACAACTTGGCGGCCATTTTGGTGGCAATCCAATCCTTATGCACAGAGATGAGGACGAGATTACCTCTACCCCCGACGGACGACCCAGAGCCGGGCCTGTCGGGAAGCCCTCCAAACAAAAGGAGAGTTCATCCACCCCCTCCGTTTCAGCCCTCTGAGTCTTTGGATGACAACGGTGGTGATGACGGGACGGATCTCCCTTCAACACCTCCTCGGGCCTCCCCGCCCAACGAGATTGGCTCCTTCCATGCCATGATTGCCATGGCATCCGAGCTTTTCCAGCTCTGCCCCAAAGAGCAGAAGAAGGAAGGCTTCCTCTACCAACGGCGTGAGGCCACGAGGAAGACGGTTCGCACAGTGCCTCTGCTGGATGACATCTGCGACGAGGGGCTCGCCCTTCTGAAGAACCCGTCCACGACGCCTGCCAAAAGGGACCGGTACGAGAAGTACCGGGTCCCCAACGCCGCCCCCTGTGCCTTGGGGCAGAACCGACCCCGGACTCGGTCGTCTCGGCGGCTGCCAAGAAGAAAGCGGGGGGGGGGGTGAAGGGGGCCATCGGCTTCAACTTCGTCTTCCACGCCGGACGGCGAGGGAAAAGAAACTGGATGCCATGGGACGACGAGTCATCTCGGTGACGACGATCAAGGCAGCCAATGCCCTAGCGATTGTGGCCCGCTACGACAGGGAGCTGTGGTTCAAGATCGCCCCCCTGTTGGACTAAAAGGGCAGAGGCCCTAGCGATCTTACAGGAAGGTGAGGTGGCGTCGGACCACGCCATAATGGTGGCCACAGATATTGCCGACACGGTTTCTGCCAGTTGGG
This sequence comes from Ambystoma mexicanum, assembly GCF_040938575.1. Taxonomy (NCBI): domain Eukaryota; kingdom Metazoa; phylum Chordata; class Amphibia; order Caudata; family Ambystomatidae; genus Ambystoma; species Ambystoma mexicanum. Next base: position 1,034,510,403 of record NC_090933.1, on the reverse strand, counting down.
CAACAGCGTTTGCCTCGACGGCGAGGATGGCTCAAAGCGACGAATTTCCGTCAGGACGTGCAAACCAAGGTTTTGGACATGCCCTTCGACGGGAACAATCTGTTTGGGAAGACTGTGGACGAGTCACTCCAAGCCATCAAGACCGACACGGAGACGGCTCGGGCCTTGGGAGTTCTGCAGCAACGACGGCTGCCCTTTCGGACCTCCGGAGGCAAGCAAGGTGCCTCCAAAGGATTCGGCAGCGACTCCTCGACATACCGCCAGGCGGCCCGCTCCTCGTCGCAAGAAGACGGGGGGCGAGGCAATCCCAGTGAATCTGCCGACGTCGCCAGGGAGGCCAAGGCGGCCTCCAAGCAAGACTGAACCGGCCATTGCGTTGGGCCCCCACCGAAGCACCCCGATGGGAGGCCGGCTGACGAAGTTAGTCAGCGTGTTCGTCAGCGTGTGGAAGTCCATCTCCACCGACCGTTGGGTGCTGGATGCCCTGGCCCAGGGACACATGCTCGTATTCCTGAAGAAGTGTCCCCGCATTCCTCCCGTGGCCAGGAAGGAAAACCACGTCCCTCAACTGCTGCTCGAGATAAGGGTGATGCTCAAGAAACGTGCCATTGAGCCCATAGCAGACCCATGCTGGAGAACAACAGTTACAGGTAAGTAACTTGTTCCTTACATTGTGTCACACAGCAGTGGCAAGGTTTAAATACCTTCTCTTGGTTAAACTGTTTCCAAGGACAGTAAAGTGAAACTTTCTAGACCCAGCACACACTCTTACAATAAGGTGCTGGTGGGGGTTACTTGGTATCCCCTTTGTCTAGTTTGCCATGCAACATTTTTTACGTTGGCCTTTCCTCACTGAATGGCTGGTGGCAGAGGTTTACCTTTAACCACCGTGGTGTGCATTTACCACGGGTTGTGTTCGCAACTGCAGTAAAAGCACCCAAGGGGGCCATTTTTGTCAAAATGGTGCTGGTCTGTTTTCGCCATTCCTTTTTGGAAAGGTCCTTCTTGCGCGTCAAACCAGGTTTGGTCCCTTTGTTCGCTTTGCCTTTGGTGGGATTCATGAGTGAAGCCCGCCTCTGGCTCCAGTGTGTCTGGTGGGGGCTGGAAGTGAGGGAGGTGCCCGAAACTCTTTGCTTGGTCGCCTATGAGACCCAAATTTACCCTGTGGTGAAGGCCGGCTGACTGTCCAGCAAGGACAGCCACCCTGCTAGGTTACCGACAGCTGGGCTGGAATGAATGGGAGAAACCTGCATAAGAGTCTTTTTGGCTTGGAAGGCAGTCGACCACTGGACAAAAGAACCGAAGAACTACTTGAAGAGGACGTCTGCTGCAACTCCTGGACCGTTGGTTCGCCTGGTGAAGCCCTGCTGCAGTGCTGAAACTCCAAATTCATATCGACAGAAGCCCCTGCAAGGACCACTTCTCCCCTTGAGTTGGTGGGCCCAGTCAACTCCGAAGTAATCCACCTGGACATCCTCTCAGAGCTGGTTGAATTTCCATAGTTGCTGCTGGAAACCGAAACACCAGGGAAAGGAACACCAGATTGTGTGCGTTGCTTTTAAGCTTGCCAAGAGCTCCAGGAAGATCCTCCAGACTCGCAGGAAGCAGGACGGAGCCTGAGCCACAACAGAGTGTTGGACCCCAGATGCAAGGAAAGACCATCTCGACGACAGTAAACCGCAGTGTTGCTATTTGCGGTAGACGTGAGGAGCTGAAACACCGAAGTGCTACTTGTTTGAAGATTGCCGGTTGCGGTCAGTAACCGACCTATTGAGTGCAGGAGTCCCCAGAAGTCTTCCCTCTTGTCCCCACGACTGAGGCCCAGGAACACCAGGATCTGCAAAGTTGCACAGGAACAGAAGTAATCTGCTGCATTTTTCTTCAACCTAAAGGTACTGTACAGCTAAGAACGTACCTCTTGTCGTGTAACTATACTTGTTCTCTGTTGGTGAAACTTGTTGTTGCGCTGTAGAGTTGCTGACAACTTCTTTACTTCACAAGCCTAAACAGCTTGTTGCCCAACTTTGAATTCTTCAAAGAATTTTAAAATATTGTGTAAGACTTTCACCTACCTCCTGAGAAGTGCTTCAGTTTCACCTAAACTTTTGCTCAAATTGACTTGGGCTTAGCCTGACTCCCTGAATGACTCTTCTTCCCTCTGTGAATGTTTGGTCTTCCTTCCAGGAAAGGGTTAACTAACTTTGCGTTGGGGGTTTACAAAAGTACTTACCTGCTGTGTGAAATATTTGAGATCTCTTGTGCCATATTATAATAATATTTTGCTTTGTAGTTTATTTGAGTGTTACGGTTATGTTGCCCCGTTCTGAAGCAGGGTTATTCAAACTGATAATTGTTTATTCAAGAAACTTTGTGTAAATGTTTATTTGAATACTTGTCACTGTGAATCTGTGACTCTCCTACAGCTCACATTGACCCCTCTTGAGATCAGCCTGGCTGCTCAACATGCAACCGACCTGCGTAGTACAAGCTTATACCAAAGGTTGGGTTCCTATTGCCAGGAGGTCAGGGTTGTTGTAGTGCACCCAATGGGTACTGCATACAATCTTGCCTAACATGGATGTCTAAAAAATTAAGACAGTTGAACACAACCCTTTTCGAAAACTTTAGGGTAGTGCAGATGGAGAGGTGCAGGACGAATGTGAGCTGCTTTTTTGGAGAGGAATGACCATGGCTGTTTAGAAAACAGAGGGAAAGCAAGCTGAATCAAAGTATGGCTAGAGTTCAGCAAGGTAAGGCCACTAAAGGCGCAATAGTCTTGACCAGCTGAGAAGCAGGAGGGTGTGAGGGGGTAACGAGGGGTTAGCTTTCATCCGTAGAGAGCACTTCGGTATTAGTCTTACTAAAGTGGGAGATGGAAGCAGAGAATGATGGTAGAGTAAGCATAGTATAAAATGTAGGAGGGAGTATGAGGAAGGCTAGTCTTAGTTTGTACATTTTTACAGCTAAGTATTCAGGTAGGTCATTGGCTGTGAGTGCAGCCGAGTCATAGATTTAGCTGTTAGTTTAGGGTGCCCTGTAGCTGGCGAGGATGGCTGAGTGAGTCAATGAGGGTTAGGTAGAATTCCCTTTTTGTTTTATCAAGAGTGGATGTGAGAGTTCAGGGCAGAGTGATAGTTGCAGGTCTTCATGCGAGTGGGTACGCCTCCATTTGCGCAACAGCTTGACGCATGTCTGTGTGGAGAGGGTGTGTGAATGGGGTGACCCATTGTCAAAGGAAGCCAAGTCTTTGGGTGAAGATAATCAGTGGGAACTGAGAATTTATTTGAATTTATAAAGCGGCCCTGGTGCATTGTGGCGTTGTTAGAGCAGTGCTTACTTAGTTGCACAGAAAAAAGTGAGGAGCACACGTCTGTGGTTCTTGGTTACAGTGAACCTGTTGGCAGATAGGTGCGAGATAGAATGACAGAAGGCAGCAGTTAGAAAGACAGACTGCAAAAAGTGCCAACATACATGCTATAGGGTTGAGGTAACAGAGCTGGCGGGCAGGACATCTCAAGGGTGCAGGGTGAGTGACTAGACTAACACACGCAAAACACCATTCAAGATGCCTGTTCCTCATGTGGGGGGGATAGATGGTGCTGGGTGTGCTGGGCAGAGAGTATTGGGTGAGCTAGTTCACTTTTGAGTGCTTTGCGGAATGCTAGATTGGATGTCTAATTTTGTGAAACGGGCCCCTCCTGCTTTGGCCCTTTTGAAGGTGGGGATTTTTAGCTGATTGGAGTACTGACCTTTTGGGTCTGGAGGAGGTTGCTCTGATTATTTCTACCAGGTAAAGGGTGGGGGCTGTGAGGGAGAGGTATTTGGGTGTTAAGGACAGAGTCTTGAAGAATATCCTTTCTTTGACTGGCAGCCAGTGTGCCTTTTGTCTGGCACTGATCTCTTTTGGGAATGCGAAGGGCAACCCTAAGCGCATTATTTTGGATGACTTGGGGTCGATTCAAATTTTTGGAGGTGGTGCCGGCAAATAGGATATTACAGTAGTCCAATTTGGCTCCAATGGTGGCTCTCACAATGGAGAGGCAATTTTGTTGTGGATAAGTATGGTTTGACCGCATTTATTAATTTATTTGTGCAAGAGGGTGAAGAGACAATGGCTCTGACTTGGCGAGTCATTGAGAGTATGGAATCAATGTGTACCCTAAGGGTTTTGACTGCTGCTGAGACAAGAATTTGGGAGTTGTCAGTGCTGAAGGACTTGTATTGTTTGTCAAGCTTGTTGACCGTTTCATTGGGGCCTACTATGAGGAGCTCAGTTTTATCCCCATTGAGGCATAATCCATTGGCTGCCATCCATGCTTTGTTGGTGGAGTAGACTTTGCAGAGTGCTTCTGCGTTCGTTTCATGGGAGCTAGTGAGGAAGGAGCACTTGGGTACCGTCGGCATAGTTTGTGTATGATATGCCGAGATTGTCTAGATCGTTGACGCACAGTAGAGTAAAGAGATTGTACAGTGTAGATGATGTGCATGAGCCTTGTGGGACTCTGCAGTGTAAGGTGGTAGGATTGGCGCAGACCTGTTATGAGAATACCTTCATGGCTCTCCCTTCAAGGAAGGAGGTAACCCGGGCAATAGCTTCCTGGGAGAATTGGGCTAATTTGATGAGTTGGCTGCAGAGTGTCGAGTGGTCCACCAATTCAAATGCTGCACATAGGTCAAGAAGGAAGAGAAGCGCAGGCTTTACTTCATCCATTATTTTACCTAGTTGGTTCTTAAGTTCCAGTAGCGGTTGGAAGCTGGAGAAGGCAGTTTTGGTGGAAGAGGCATCCGGTGTGAAGGAGAGTGAGAACTCGTCGAAGGGGAATGGCAGAAGGTTTAAATTTCCTTTGGTGAGGAAAGTTCAGGGTGGAAAGGAGATGGTGGAAACAATTGAGTGAATAGATATGGATGTTGTAACAGTAGTATTAGTGCTTGAGCGAGAGGTGGAGATGAATAAGAGATCCAAAGAGTTAAGGGGTGGTTGAAGGGTGAATAAGGTGGGAAAAGGGGGGGGGGCGTATCAAATGGGACATGTCCCTTGAATTTTATAGCTACACCTGCAGGAAGGTACGATGCATTAAATAAAGCGCCTGTTTTTTATAGGTCGTCCCAAACAGACACTAGGAGGACTGTTTCTCAGAGGGATCTGAAGCCAGATTGGGCAGGGTCGAGGAGGTGGTTTGCTTCAGTGAAATGGCCGAGTTGCTTGTATGCTTTGCGGTCCACGAGTGTGGCCACGAAGCAGGTGTTGGAAATAGGGCAGTAGTTCTGGGGAAGGAGTGGGTTTAGCGTAGGTTTTTTGAGCTGTTTGTGGGAGGTTTTTAAGGCTTGAGGAAGATTCCCAATGTTGGGGGAGGGGGAGGGGTTATTTGGTTAAGGATTGAGCATGGGATGCTGCTTGCACAGGTTGAGGCTAGGATGTTTTTGAGGGTGGGCGGGCAAGGGTCTCAGAAGAACCTGACTGGTGGCTTTGTGCTAGGAGCGAGAGGAACTCATGATATTGAAGAGAAAGAGGCACAAAGGTTTGCATCGGGGCAGTTTGGATGGGGAGGGAGCGGGGCATGGGCATTATTTCTATTTTAGAGATGAGAGAATGTCGTTGGCGATGTGGAAATGTTCTGATCAGGAATCGCATAGGGATTGGGAGTAGGGTGGGCGATAGAGCAACTTGGAGAATTCAATTCAGAGAGGACTGTATACAGTTCCTAGCTTGGGTTGCAAGAGTTCCAAGATTCTGCTACCATAGAATGCTTTCCTGGTTTTTATGATTTCCAATCTGTAGGCCCTTGTTAGTCTTGCTATGGCGGTTTTGTTTTGAGCGGTCGGGTTAGTTCTCCAGGTCTGTTCCAGATGGTGCTACATGGGTTTTAGCAATTTGAGGTTGCTTGTGTTCCACCTGGGTGTGGGGCCTGGTTTGAGAGGGCTGTTGTGAGATGGGGTAAGAGGTGCAAGGGGGCTGGGGAGCCAGTGGTAAAGTTTGATTGGGGAGGCGAAGGAAAGGCTTCTTGGAGGGGGTGGTGAGAGTGGGTTTAGCTAGTTCACTAGACCCGGGGTGATAAACGACTTTGTTCCCGAGTGGGGTGAGAGGTCGGTGGTCGGTGGTCGCTGTGCGCAGCCCTGGGCACGGTCTACAGCTGAAAGGGCTGAAGACTGCATTAAGGGTGTGGCCTCCATTGTGGGTGGGCAGAGAAATGTTGGGTTGAAGGCTTCTAGGTTGTGATGGGGGTTTAAAGGAGTCAACCCAGATGTTGAAATAACCTAGGATGGTGAGCGCTGGATGTGGGTTGAAGGTAGTTGAAACTAGTTGGAAGGTATGGGAACTGGTGGGTGAGAGGTGGGGTGGGTTTTACAAGAAGGGCTTCATAATCTGTGGTGCTCGCTAAGGTGTCCTTGATGAGCGGTGGAAATTGGTGTTTGAGTAGGATTGCTAGTCCTCCACCTCTTCTTGATCTATTCAGAACAATCTGGTTGTTGCACCCGGGGAGAGCTAAGGGAGACAGCTCGTATGCAACAGGTTCGTCGTTGGCAAACCAGGTCTCTGATAAAAAGGATGTTGTGGTTTTTGTCTGTGATAAGGTCATTGATGTTACATTTGTTTTTAGAGACTGACCTGGCGTTGATGAGAATGCAAGAGATGTGGTGGGGTTTGGTTGGGAGTGCTTGTTTGGTCGAGGCGGGGATTGTTGAAAGGGAGGGAGTGGTATTAGGCTGAGGGAGAGGGTGGCCAGTGGAGGGCTTGGGGTGGTGATCGGTTGAAGGTAGGGGGTGGTCCATGGAGGGCACAGGGGTGGTCCATGGAGGGCACAGGGGTGGTGGAGGTAGACATGGGGAGGAGGGGAATAGTGCCAAGACTGGGTTGGGTGCTATAACAGGGGGTGGGGGCGGCACAAGGTTTGGGATCTGGGTTGGAGAACAGGTGATGCGAGGTGGCTGAGCACAGGGCCTTTTCTTTTCTTGTCTTTCGATACAATAAGCAGAAATGCTATTACGGTAAGTAATGCACGTCTTTAATCTTACCAGGTCATAAAACAATTGGGAATAATGTCTTTCTGCATATTCATTGGTACGTCACTGCATGCAGTCATCACTATGGCCACAGGCCTCGTGGACCGAGCCAAATATGCTGAAGGATGAGACCCTTCAACAATATGCCAGTACAAATAATTACCACTGACCCACACCCCCACCTCCCCCTCACAGGTCTGTTGGTGGGGGGAGCCTGCATTGTCAAAGACATAATGGTGTGCATGGACACAGCACAAATGTGTTACAGCCCGTTTCAATCAAAATGGCCATGTACGCCTTCCAGACCCAACTCCCGAGTGTGTGCTTATCAACGCAGACAATACCATGGTCATGTTTTACATAAACGGCGTGGCACATGATAAAAACGAGTCTTCTCGCTCAAATATGCCACTGCTGCGTCAGACACAATTTCATTAAGGTGCAGCATGTGCCAGAAGAGCACAACTGCCTTTCAGGCAATCTAAGCAGTACTTCAGCAGGAACGTAAAACAACATTATAAGACACATTGTTGCAACACGTCTCATGTGTTAGTGGACCTGTTTGCAAATGCGAACGCAAAATAAGCAGCCTTCATGTCCAGGTTATGGTAACGCCGGTTGTTGTAGAACGTACTATATAGGGCCTGGCAGTGATATTTGCATACTCTTCTGACACAACTGCTTCAGAATGGTACACAAATTACTACATTAACACTGATTCTCATTGCTCTATTGTGGCCAAGATAAACGTGGTACCCTCATGAGAATGTCAGTGCGTACACCAATGTCCAATCTGCGGCCAACAAAAACAGCAACATTGGTAGATGAAATACCTCAGGACCTTTATGGTTTTGGCAGTCGACCTCCTGCAGTCATTTTGGCCATATACATTTGCCACCAAGATCCATGGACCTCTTGTGCGAGGCAAGGAGGATTATGATCCAAATATGGACATTTCTAAGCACACTTTCCAATCAATGTATGACGCCAAGCTAAATCTTGTGGTGCTCATCCTAAATGTTTGAGTTATTTCAGCAACTCGTGTAGAAATTTGAACGGAAGGCTTTATGCATTTTGAAAATAACATTGGCTTTGCATTGAAATATGTACAAAATTAGCTAATGTAAGGGTAGACAGGATGGAAGTAATTAATGCTGCAAGGTCCTCATGCCTGAAGCCCATGGGCCAGTTCCACAGTGCTAACGGTTGTCCACGAACTGGCCATGGGCAGTGCTCTTTGGCCAGATCGGATGGCCTGGTGTTTCTGAGGAATGACTAAAAGCCCTACATATGCTGGCAAATTGTCTGAGCATGGACTGGCCCCCTGCCCGATGGGCTAGTTGGCGATCTGGGAGAGGCCCAGAGGCCAAGTGTCCACAGGGCATGTGTACTGTAGGTGTTTACATTCAATATACAGCCAATTAGTTATTTTGTCCTGCCTCTAGTGTTCTGTGTAATGCAAACATTGTATTGAGTTGCTGCAGTAATTTAATGCATGTTTTCTGACTATCTTTTTGGACAACCAACCTATGTCTACCACTTCAAATCTCTCATAGATTTGTTTCGTTTCAGGTGAAGATGGCTCTTCGGACTTCAGGACATCTCTTATTGGGAGTAGTACGAATCTATCACAGAAAGGCAAAATATCTTCTTGCAGATTGCAATGAAGCTTTCATTAAAATCAAGATGGCTTTTCGTCCAGGTATTGTTTAAAGATCAGTTTCCAATTTCACTTTCGGGATTATTAAAATGTGCATTTTATTTTTAATGTGGCGTTTGTGTTTTGCAACATGGATTAGTACCATTGAGCACACCATGTTATGTTAAAAGTCCTTGTATGGTGCCCTGTTGCCACCTGTTTCTTGGCAGATCTGTAAGGCGGGGGGAGGGGGGATAAATTAGTAGGCCCAAGCAGGAGAAAAGGACAAGATATCTGTGTTGTGCTGTTGGCAGCTTCAGTTGGGTTTACACCGTTAGGTGAACGTACATGTTTTGCTGTTGGGCTAGGCTCAGTGTGGTTTGTTTCGTTGTGGTGTAGTGAAGTGCATGTGGTTTGTGCTGTAGAAGTATGGTTGTTTGCTTCAGAATTTGAGGAGCATGCAGAAGGATGAGGTTTGTTTCCCCCATTTTATTTTTTTAGTAGGGTTTGTTAGTGGCAGTACCCTATCTCCCTCTGCGACCCCTGTTTCGTTTTCACTGCCGTCGGCACATATCCTGTACCCAGTCATACATTCTGATGTGGGACTACCTTCTCCACCCCCATTGTTTAGACCAGTTGCTGCCCACGTCCCTTCCTCCCTAGCACACACTGGTGTACAGCAACTCCCCTTTCTCATGTGCCCCGAACTTGCTTTCCTTTTTCATCTCAGGCCCTCTATATGTAGTCTGACTAAGTTGGACCCATCGCTCCCCTGTTTCCGGTTTGACCCTCTATGGGGGGGGAATGGGTTCACCTGGGTCTCCCTCCCATTCAGAGGCCTCTCTACTGCTCTGCACTTCGGTCCGACATACTCCCCAGTCATTTTTAGTTAATTTCATGGGGTGTGGTTGTTGGCTTGTTTTCGTCCCGTTCAGTGTCAAAGTGCCAGGTTTTTAGAAGTGTAGATGGTCCTTCACTGTTCATATTTGTCTGGGGAGGGAGTTCCAAAGTTTTATGGCTAAGCAAAAGTATGCCGATCCACCAGGGTTTTTTCTCGTGTATGGTTTAGGTTTTATGCAGATGTAGTCGCTGTATTTGAGTGTTCTAATCGGCTGGTAGATGGGCATTTTTCTTTTGTATGAATTCCGCTCCTAAGCCGTGGATTGCTCTTATACACATTATTTTGAAGGGGATTTTTTTTTTTGATTGGGAGCCAATGTAGCATCTTAAGCGCTGGAGTGATGTGATCCCTTCATGAGTTTGTGCTTCCTCCACCTCCCTTTCCCCCTAGTTCTCACACTTGCACGATCTGAATGACACAAGGTCTACTAAAATAGTTTGTGTTGTCCTCCGTTGTCACACTTGCGTACAAGCGCATTATAAATTAACTATAAAGTCTGGCAGCTGTGTTCGGAATATGTTGCATTTTCTTCAGTAAATGATACTGCATTCCGAGTTACAAGCTGTTGGCGTAGTCTATCCTGGACATGAGGGATATGATGCCCAGCGTTTTATGTGTGAAGGGGTGGAATGGTAGAAATGTTTCGATCGTGTGTAGATTGAAGAAGCATTTCTTTTATTCTAGTTTATTTGTGGTTCTAGGGTTGGCTCGATGTCAATTAGGATGCCAAGGTTTTTGACAACTTTGGATGGTGTGGGTGCTGTTCCAAGTTCTGTGAGCCATGGGATGTACTGGTTCCTTCCTTGGCTGTTGGATCTATTCATGATTTCTTTCTTGCCGGGCTGATTTTGAGGTTCTTGGTGTTCATCCGATGGTGAGTTCTTTGAGACAGTTTATTAACGTTGTGTTCTCTTCTTCACCGATTTCTGTAGATTTAGGTGTAGCTGTAACAAGTGAAACTGTCTGTGTTTTTTTTTTTTCTTCTCAGTCTCTTGATGAGGATGTTATGGCTGACTGTCGATCATTGGAGACTGCATTGGTCTTTAGGTTATCCCCTATAGAGAGAAGTGATGTCTCCACATACCTCTCGTGAGTCTGAAGCCGACTTGTGTCTGGTCCAATAGTTGGTGATTTTCTGTGTGCCAGTGTTTGTTCGTAGACCGAAGTCTCTAATTGCTGGATAAGGGAATGTTGGAGATCAGTCTCTAGTTTGTGAGCTCTTCATGTTGCCCCTTGTGTCCTTGAGTGTTTTGATGTACACAGATTTGAATGCTCACAGTACTCTCCCCATTAAGATTGCTAGGTTGAAGAGGTTTAAGTAGCATTGTGATGGTGTGTCCTGTGTAAGGGTTGATTTATAGATGTCGGGTGGGCAGGGGTCAATTGGGGAGCCATCCTTGTGTTTTTTTTTTTTCCCAGGTTTAGGAGTTTTGCTCTTGACATTTGGGTGAGGTTTTCAGCCTGTTCTGTGATCCTGGGATAGCAGGCTGCACACATTCGTCCACTAGACCTGCAAGGAGAGTTTTAGTGAGCAGAGGTTTGATCCCATGAATGATCTTTATTCAGTGAGGCTTCTTGATGGAAACTGATGAATGTCCACATGCTGGACACGGTTTATAGTCAAAATATCGAAGAAAAAAGTCTAATTTCTTTTACCTTTTTTATTCGAAATGAGGGGGGGGGGCTCCCCCAACCCCCCTTTTTTTTCCTTTTTTTTTTTACACGTGAGAGCCAAAAAATAAATATAAATTTAAAAAAATGCAACTTTTTTTTTCGGCATTATTTTTTCGATATTTTGACTGCACACCGCTGGACACTGGAACTGAACTGCCCATGTTTGGGTTGTGCAGATGTGAGGACGTGCGCAGTTTTGCTACATGAATGATCAGGTCCATCGACCATTGGTCAGCTAGAGAGACTTGGTCACTTGTTAATGACTGGAAGTACTAGGAACTCTTGTGTGCAACATCAGAGAAAACGGATTGCCCATGTCCATGTATCACATGCAACACTTGCGCCATGTTATGTTTTCTTTTTGAGTACACATGCTTGATAGTGCATTATGAGCACCAGGATGAGATATATTTCCTGCTATCTGCTATTTACACCAATTGCTATTCATCAGTTAGAACAATGTATTCAGGTTATTAGGATAAATGCACCACGTTTTGTTCACTATTGCAGTGATCATTGGGATACTGCCAATGTATACAATACTAGAGCTTGTTTAGTTTCCATGCTATGTGCATGTTTCCAGAGATCTGACGCCCTTGTCAGCTCATGGTAGATTGCCAGCACACTAGTAATAGTGTCACTATGCTTTTTCAATGGTATTACTGTCCCAGTGGCACTATTGAAATGTCTGTTACTACCTTAGTATGCCTGACGTATTTAGCCTACTACTTGCTTGTTTCTTATCCATGTTTTGACTTGCCACACTAATGTCTAAATATTAGAATTCCTGGACGGGATTATCGCATGATAAAAAGGATAGTTTGTGAAAATGTATTTTTCTGTGATGGTTACCAAGAGCAAATCCATCCACTAATTCATGCATTAATATTTGCATCTGTTTAGCATTAGGCTATGTTTAAGCTCTATAGTTTTGTTCCATGCTATCATGGTTCAATATTTGCTGAGAATCATTTATTTCCATTTGTAAAGCGCACAATCGGCCCTTGGGCATCGAGGCGCTGTTGCAGAGAGCTTACTTAGTTACATGAACACAGCATTGTATACATACATTTGAGTAGGGACAAGAATCGCAGGAGTGTTTCATTTGGTTAACAGGTTACAGTGTGTTCCTTGGTTACAGTGGAACAAGTGGTGCATGTTAAACAGTTTAGTTTTAAGAAATTTACACTTGTCATGTATAGCACATTGTAGCTTAGTTTCTACGTGCTAGAGGTCTGCGTTGTCTGTCAATTTATGAATTTGGCTTCTTGCTGTGCACTAAATGGCAGCCTTACAGTGTGTAAATGTTTTGATAAAGAGATTCTTAGCGGACTGATGGGGAAATATCCTTGCTGACTGCGAAGAGATGGTGGTTTTAGTTTTTGCAAATTAGACTGTGTCAATGCGAAGAGACACAATATGCTTGTTCTGTTCTTAGAATGTAGAAAATGTCACCATGAACTAGTACAAAATGAATATGCTTTGTTGCAATTATGTATGCACATACACAAGTATAGAAATGCACATAGTTTGATATGGAATGCTTTCTACGCAATTGTAAAATGAATGCGTATTGCTCTGCATAAAACAGTGGGTTTTATTGCTAGGTGTGTGCGAGTTAGAGGGTGTTGGGTTCAGCGAGTTGGAGAGGATTCTCAATGGTGGGTTGTGAGAGAAGGGAGACAGTGACAGCTTTAGTCTATGGAGGCCGGCTGGGTTTGGGTGAATGCACTCCTAGCTAGAGAGTGCTCTGCTTGCTAGAGATCAGTGTCATTTTGTAATGCATAAAATAAACTTGCATTTTGCAGCAAATTTATTACAAATTCTGGCTTGTGATCTCGCCGTGTAGTTTTCTTTCTTGTTTCGGTAGTATTTATAGAGCAATGCACTTGCCCCAAGGTTACTGGTGCTTGTCGCCATAAGCACACTTCATATTTCTGGAATGCTGTAAAGCCATGCCCAGTGAAACTTGTATTTGACATTTACTGCAAACAAAGTGCATTTACATTAAAGTTTCTAACATTCCCACACTCGCTAGCAAGGTGGAGTGTCATGCAAATGGTACTCGTCCCTTCTTGAGAAGTACTAGCCAATGCTAGTGGGTTAGTAGATTTTGCTAGCCCGGGATGGGTATGGGATGGTGCACGGTCTGGTTGATATACTTCTGGTGTAGGTCAATGATTTTATTAAAATCTGAGATTGCAATTTTTTTTGACTGTACCAGGGTTTTGATGCATCCCGGGGATTTCTCATCTCGTTTATGATGTTGGATAGTTTGTTCAGAATGTTGGTGGCTTTTGTGATCCGTTCGTCGTATTTTTTTGGTTTTAAGAGATTCAAGTGATCAACTAGAGCCCATGCCTTTATATAACAATTATTCTTTTGTCTGTTCTGCCAGCACTCTGTAAATCCATTGTAATTTGTTTTGTTATGGACATGCGGTCTAGGTGCAAGTTACTGGTTTGAAATAATTCGACCCTGCTTTCCAGAGCCTAACCTCTACCCCAGATGTAGTCAGAATGTGCTACTGAGAATGTGGTCGGTTTTACAGCAGAAATAATGCTGTAATGAAAACCAACCTCTCCATACAGTGTTCTTTGCACTTTATTGTAAGAGTACCCTTCACTCTTGAGTACCTGATGGGTTTACTGTTGGTCTGCAAAATTGTTGTGGGCCTACCTCCAGAACATTTTGGGACCAATTATTTTTACCCTACCGCCTCTTGATACTCCAAACATGGCTATGTTAAGAATGCGCTTTCGTCTGATTAGCATTTGGCCAAATGTTTCGGAGTATTATATTATGGAAAATACAAAAAATAAGATATTCCCAATCTTAATGTGCTTGATTATAAACTTCGCACCTTGCTCTTTTCCTTGTCATTTTTAGGAATTTAAAGCCATTTAATGTGTAGTCATCTAATGTATGGTACAGTGCTTTCAATCGTATTTCAGCCAATGCGAAACCTATCAAAATAAATGGTTCAGGTTTCATCAAAAGCCCAGTCTCTACTAAAAAGTGCTATGTTCTAAAAAGCAAAAGGTATGGATGGAAAATGTGAGTCAACTAAATCCGTTCACCTGCTGGTTTGATCTCTTCCACCTACCAATTGTCAAAAGGTGCAAATTGGAGCAAGGTTGTAAGATCCTCCTAAAAGTTCAATTCTGCCTGGTATATAAACCAAGAATGAGATGCTTTCATAGAATAAGTCACATTGATACGTTTATTTGGCATCAACCAAGCACTCTAGGAGAGGCAACAGTTGTTTCGCTAAGGCCCTTTCTTCACAGAATCTTGTGGTCTTTTACATCTTCGCTGTTAGCATGACATGTAAATGAAAGGGTCCTTGAAGGGTAACTCACTGACGGTGAACAGAAAGCTCTGTGTAAAAATAGTTGAATACAAATAGACATTTAGGGGGGAACATTTGTTCTTTAATTGCCCATTTGTATGGCACCTATGTGTGATACAAAAGTAGGAAAAAATGTATATTGGCCTTGTGACAATCCTACCATGCAAGTGCATGACAAGGTGTGCAAGGGGAACGGGCAGATGGTGAAGTGCCGGAGTTGGGTACCCCATGGGTGTGGGTGGGCAAGTGCTGGGCGGGGCCAAGGCGGCAAGTGCTAGGGAAGGGTGTAGTAAAGGAGGACCAACTTGGGCTAGTCCGGGAAAGGGAGCCTGAGGGCAAGTGCTGGCAAAGGATTCTGGGGGGGACTTGTAGGGAGGTGGACTGGCCCCTGTATGATTCTGAAGGGAACAAGCCACAGCAGCAGATGGAGTTGGCAAGGGAGGGTGGGTGGGGGGGGGGAGTAGAAGAGGGAGGGAATGAAGAGAAAGGAAAATTCTTGGGAAGTCTGCGGAACTCGATTATCTGGCTCAAGTCTGAGGAGGGGGGTAGGCTGTTCCAGCAGGAGGATCCAGCCCAGGAACCTCCCACTCTCTGCTTGGAGAAGTGTTTGACCTGCAGAGAATTGTAGCCAGAAGAACGAAGCACTTTGTCCGGGAGATATTTGGGGAGGGAAAGCTAGATGTAGAGGTCCCAGGCCCCAGACAGCCTTGTGGATGTTGCAAAGGGTCTTGAATTTGATCCTTGTGGTCACCGGGAGCCAGTGGAGGTTTAAGGGCTGGAGAAATGCAGTCCATGGAATTGAGGCAAAGGATCAGTCTGTTATATTCTGGATTAGTTGAAGGGGGGCGAAGGGAGGAAAGAGACAGGGTGAGGAAGAGGCCATTTACAGTAGTCCAGCCTAGAGAGAACCAGAGCTCTGGAGATGTTGGGCTTCTGGGGGAAGGTGAGGAAAAGTAGAATGCCCCTGAGAAGATGTAACTGAAAGTTTGGCTTCTTGGCAAGGTCTATGGTGTGCGTAACGGAGAGAGGAGTCCTAAAATGGTCCTAAGGTTTTTTTTTGCCTCCAGTGAGTGAGGACCCAGGGAGTCTTGCCAGAGTGGGTGGGTGGGGGGGGGGGGGGAGAAATCAAGGAGCAGGCAACCCAGTGAGAAGGATCGGTCTTACTGGCATTAAGGCAGAGATAATTGGCAGAGCACCATGCCTGTATTGCAGTCAGTCTGGTATGAGGGAGGAGGTAGAGTAAAGCAGCTTCAAAGAGCTGTCTGCGTGACACTGGAAATGAGGGGAGAAAGTGGGCCAGAGGGGCCATGTAGATGACGAAGAGCCAAGGCGATGAGATGGAGCCCTGAGGGACGCCACAGGTAGATAGTTGGGTGGTGGAGAGAGAAGGGCTTATTTGCACTTGGCAAGCTCTATTTGAAAGGAAGGCCAGCCACGCCAGTGCCCAGTCTGTGATGCCTATGGTATCATGGAGACAGTTTGAGGATGGAGTTGTTGACTGTCAAAAGCAGAGATCGAGGAAGATCAGCAGGAGTGTTGGAGTCTAGGTTGGAGAGTAGGTCTTCACAGGTGTTCAGGAGAGCGGCTTCTGTGCCTCTGACAGTCCTGAAACCAGACTGGTGGTTGTGGAGGCAGCCGGCCATTTCGGTATGGAGGCTCTGTTAGAGGGGGGTGGATCAGCTTCTCCATGAGTTTGCCCAGTGCTAGGTTTATTGCAGGCAAACACATTGGTCATGCAACAATTTTGTGGTTTTACAAATCTACAACAGGGATTAAGTTTCTAAAAACCAGTGTATGAAATGAGGTATGCATATTTCCATATTCCCTTGTACATCGGATTCAAGGTGCTGCCTTCTACTTTGGCACCTTGTATATTTACATTTACGCAAATAAGGAATTTGAGTGTGCCTGTATCTGGCCGACTAGCTCATAAAATGGAGTTGCCCCAAACCGTGTCAACGTAACTCGAACTATATTTGTTCTGTTACATCAACTACACTTCTCGATAAACCTAGCTTTCAAGCCAAAACAGTTTCTGCAAGCACAGCTAAACTGAGGTAGCCCTGACATACTTCTATGGATATGGCGAACACTGCTGGCAGAGGTTCCTGTATCCGTCCCAACAGTCCCTCTGTCTGCAAAGCCGTGCAGCTCTTGTGGTTGATGGTGTCTTGTATCTTCCTCATTTTCATTTGGCCTTTGCAGGGGATGATTACAACACATGCCTCACTGTTGGGACGGGGAGCTCATTTCATCCTCTGTCCAATGGAAATGATTGCTATAGCAGGCAAATCACCTCCTCAATAAACTGGAACTATTGGAGGTAAAGAACATGTTACACAGATTCCAAGCACTAATGCAGAACAAGTGTGCTTCCCAAGACCAACACCACAGCCATGTTTTAGATCCATTAACCGGGCGGGAGACTTTCCAAGCCGATCATGTCGGTAAGACTGGCACTGGTGCATCCCTGGCAAAGCTTGTTTTTACAAGCACTGCACGTCCTGGAGGTTCAAAAAGCCTAGTAGACCTTAAGTATTCTGGTTGTGCAAGAACACAAGTGTGAACGAAACGCACGCTGTCAAACTGATTTTCAGAAAGTGGGGAATTTTTGGCATGGCATTATTTGCAACAATTTTAAATGCAAAATGACCACTTCTGGACCAGATACCCACAATCGTGGTGTCTATGCAATGCTTTAAGAATGAAAATCTCCTTAACCCACAAGGCACGACACCGCCGCAGTGACTGGCAAAGTCTGCATACACGCCAGGAGGTGGGGAAAACGGGTTCAAGACCCGCAGGTGGGAGGGGATGGGGGTTGGGAGGAGGGAAGAACGAGGTGGCCCCGAAACAGTCCTTTTAGCCCGTCGCCCAAGCCATGGAGGTCTCGTCCACGGAGGACGAAGACCAGGAGTCCTTGCACCCGGTCCACAAGGACGTGGAAGAGGACTGATAGCACAGGGCTCAGGTTTCCTGCTCTGCCATCTCAGCCAAGGGACATTTCCTTGGATATTCTGTGGACGCTACACAACTTGGTGTCAGAGATCCAGTTGAGGATGCCTACGGCTCTGGTAAGTGTTTCCCCAGGTCCCTGATCAGCCGTTTCAACTTCCGCCACCACATTGGGTCCCTTCTCACCCAGCAGACCCAGACACTCGTATGGGTGGACATATATAGCCAGGATGATGGATGGTGAGGATATCGTTACAGCGGACAGTGAATCTCCACCTTTGGATGATCCACAGTGTCCCCCCACTGGATGGGGTGGGATTGTTGCATCCTCATCCTGCTTGATCTCTCTTCTGCCTTTGATAATGTCCACCATGGCATCCTCCTCAACCGTCTCCGTGATAACCTGGGTATCACTGGTCAGGCTCTGGCTTGGCTGACTTCTTTGCTCTCTGACCCTCCCAGGTCCAACTTGGGTCCTTCCTGTCCGCTCTCTTTTACTCTACCTGTGGTGTCCCCCAGGGGTCTAACCTCTCTCCCTGGCTTTTCAACCAATACCTGGCACTCCTTGCCCACCGCATTACCACTCTGCCCCAACTTTCAGTGTTATGCAGATGACACAGCTAATTTTCAGGCTACCCTCGGCCTCCTCCTCTTCCCTCATAGAGATGAGAGAGCCATGACTGGCTGTCTGTCCAGGAGTGGTGTGCCGCCAATGACCTCTGCCTTAATGCCATAAAGATTCTCCTCATCCGCACACCCCCCCCCCCCCCTTCCCTGTAGCTCTCTGGCCCGACTCTCTTGGCCCTTCTTCTGTCACACCTTTGAGGCTAAAAAAAAAAGTCACACTACCAACTGCACCTCCTCAGAGGTATTCTTACTTTCCTCTCCTTCCCCCTGAAGCTCACTGTCTCCAGAGCTCTGGTTCTCTCTGGGCTGGACTATTGCAACAGCCTTTCTAAATCTGCCTGCTTCTACTCTCCACCCTCTGCAACTTATCTAGAACAGTACTGAAAGACTTGTCCTTGGCCTCAATCCCAGGGATCGTATCTCTCCAGGACTGAAATCTCTGCACTGGCTCCCAGTGGCTAGATGGATGAAGTTCAAAACCCTCTGCATCGTCCACAAGGCTGTCTGGGGCCTCAATACCTTCAACTCTCTCTTCCTAAGTATAATCCTTCTCGAGCTCTTCGCTCATCCACTCATCCACCGCCAACTCCCTCAGGGTCAGTTACTTCTCCAAGCAACGAGTTGGTGGTAGATCTTTTTCTGCGGCTGGGGTCTCCTTCTGGAACAGCCTCCCTTAAACTTGAGGAGAACCATCTCCGGTTCCGGAATCGCCTCAAAACCTTTCTTTGCTTCCGCCTTTTCTCCTCCTCTCCTGTGCTAACCTCCTGGCTGTTACCAGAACTGCACTGGCGACCTGGACACTCTCTGATCTCGGGCCCAGGTCCTCTCCCCCCCCCCCCCCCTCCCCTCCATCCCAACCAGCATCACCCACCTGGCAACCCCTACACTAGGGGACCGTTTCTGTATCCCTACAGGCCCCCTACCGGCCGTTGACACCTGATGTTGGCACTTAACATTGCACTTGCCACTTGTTGCCCGTTAATTATCATCTTTCTCATGTACTGCACTGTCCCTGCCCCCTCCCATGCACTTGCTCGATCTGAATGACACCTGGCCTAGTAGGATCATTGTCTGTCCTCCCTTGCCTCGTCTCACCTTGAAACACTTGTGTATAGGCGCGTTATAAATGCCATATCATATTATTCCATGCCATGATCTCCAGAGCCTCTGAGCTATTGCAGCTGGTTCCTGGAGAAACCAAGGAGGGCTTCTTGTACCAGAGGCCAAGAGGAAGACTATCGTGGCAGTGCCCCTTCTGGACGATTTTTGGGATGAGGGTCTTTCACGACTCCAGCCAAACAGGATAGGCTGGAAAAGAAATCTAGGGTGCTGTACTCTGCACCCAAGTGTCTGAGGTTGCAGCCATCACCGGAATCTGTGGTATCAGTGGCTGTGAGAAAACGGTCAGCCAACCTCTCCTAGTCTTCGGTCCCTACGGACAGCGAGGGGGGGGGGGGGAGGATGGACACCATGGGAAAAGAGGCGATTTACACCACAGCGTCCACTATCTAGGAGGCCAACACATTGGCGATCCTGGCCAGGTACGACAGAATTGTGGTACAAGCTGGGGCCAATTCTTGAGTTCCTCCCTGATGAGATGGAGGCAATCACTCTTCCAGGAAGGGGGAAGTGGCGTTGAATCACGCCATCAGTGGCGTTGGACGTCGCTGACTGGGGGGGGGGGGCTCCGACAAATGGGGAACAGTGTCTGCCTTCGTCGCCAAGGCTGGATGAAAGCCGCAAAATTTCGCCAGGAGGTCCAGGCGAAGGTGCTGTACATGCCCTTCGACAGACAACCTGTTTGGGAAAGTCGTCTAGTCCCTCCAGGCCATCAAAGCAGTATGGAGACTGCCTGTTCCCCGGGCACTCTAGAGCAGCACTGCTCTTCTTTTTTCACTCCTCCAAGGGTTTCTCAACTTTGTACCAACAGCCTTCCAGACCACAACCCAGGAAGCCTACAGTGGCCGTTCCCAGGCCTACGGTAGCAGAGGACAGCGTTGCCTGCAGGGCAGGACACCAGTGCTGAAGCAAGCATGAACTGGTTGGGACATTAGGCCCCCACTCGTGCACCCTGGTGGGAGGCCGGCTGACTAAGTTCGTCAGCGAGTGGCCCAAAACCACCACTAACAGATGGGTTGCTGAACACTCTAGCCCAAGGACACACCCTGGAGTTTCAACGCAGGTGTCCGCGGATCGCTCCGGTTACCCGTCGGGAGCAGCACATCCCTCGGCTCCTGGTAGAGGTACGTGCCATGCTGCGAAAAGGGGCAATAGAGCTAGTTCCCCAACTGCTCCAAAGTCCATTCCAATACTTTCTTTCTGACAGTGGTCTGGAGGCCCATCCTAGACCAACATCTGAACAAATACCTAAAGTCCCAAGAATTAAGGATGGTCCTGTTTCAGCACATGCTCTGCCAACTGTAAAAAAGACGACTTAGGATTCGTGGTGCAGAGATGGTACTACCAGTTCAAGGCCCTCTCTTTTGGCTTGAAGTCAGCCCCCACAGTGTTCATGAAATGCCTGGCACCGCTGGTGGCCCATCTAAGTCTACAGGGCATTCACGTATACCCGTACCTGGACGACTGGCTGATCTGCGCCCTATCGCAGGAGCTAGTCAGGCACACAGAGGCGACCTTCCGGCTACTAATGGATCTGGGATTCTCTGTCAAATATCCAAAGTCCTGCTTCACGCCATCACAGAACTTACTGTTCCAGGGCGCCAGACTCCATATGGTGTCTTGCCTGACGTCGCCCTTAGAGGAGAGGATAGCAGCCATTCTAGGGAAGGTGCAACGGTTGTCTTTTATGAAGATGGCCATGGTGCCGGCCATCAAGTCGTTACTAGGCATGATGATGTCCTTCATCTACCTCGTCCAGCTCTGCAGGTTGCAGAATTCTGAGACAGCCGTTGGGTACAGGTGTCCGGAAGCTTAACAGACAAGATCCTGCTCAATGACTTGTTCTGTCGGGCGATTGTATGGTGGGGGTTCGCATTTCAAACCCTGCCATACCAGGAGACTGTTACCACGTACGCCTCCCTGGAGTGATGGGAGCACACACCAGATGTCTGCACACCACACACCAGATGTCTGCACACCAGAGGCCTGTGGCTCCCAGAGGAGACGGATCTATATATGAACTTCATGGAGCTACGGGCATTGTTCTGATCCATCAAGGTGTTTATCCTGTCTCTGAAAGGCAAGGTGGTGAGGATCTTCAGACACCACCACCATGTGTACATTAGGAAGCAGGGGGAGCGCTTGATCCCCAGCCCTCCAAGGAAGCTGGGCCGTCGGACAGGGGGATGTTCTTCATCCCTCTCCACCTGGCTGGAGTCAAGAACACAATTGCAGACTCCCTCAGCAGGGAACTGGGCTCCTGCCACAAGTGGGAGCTTCGTCAGGATCAGGTGGACCTCCTATTTGTCAAGTGGGGCAGACCCAAGATCGATCTTTTTGCGACAGCGACAAATTCCAAGTGCCATAAGTTTGCCAGCAGATTCCACCATCTGATGAGCTTGGGGATGCATGCTTTTTTCCATGGACGGGTGATTTCTGTACGCGTTTGCTCAGTGTCCTCTCCTGCTATGAGTCAACCTACTTTGACAGTGTCGATGCAAGATGATACATTGCCCTGGTGTGGCTGAGGCAGATTTGATACCCAGACCTCCTCAGCCTGTCTGCATCGCATCTGGTCAAGCTGCGAGTGGTTCTGGATCTTCTCACCAGAGGAGGTGGCGCAATCCTTCATCACGACCCAGGCTCGCTCAACCTGAGGGCTTGGCTCCTGCAGCCCTAGAGTTTGGAGTGTATGCATTGCCAGAGGACTGCAAGGAGGTCATTGCCAAGGGTGTTGTCGATTTTGAAGTGCTGTGGTCACAAGTGGAAGTGTTTTGCTACGTGGTGTCGGTCACAGATTACCCCTCTGAGGGATCTGGCGGCTATCTCCTGATAAACCATTTCACCAGAAAGATCTTCACTTTGGTCCCACTGACATGTCAAGGAGTTTATCAAAGGACTTTTCAGATCTTTCACACCAGTGAAGGCCCCGGCCCTGTGTGGTCTCTAGGGAAACCTGAATGCACCCAGTCCTGATTGGTTGGCTGTCCAGCAGGACATCAACCCTGCTGTTTGAGTGACAGCTAGGCTGTTTATGAATGGGAAAAACCTGCTTAAAATGTGAGGTGTTTTTGGACTGAAGACTCAGTTGACCACTTGGAAGAACACCCGACGAAGTGAAGGAAGCTTGCTGCTTCCTCCTGGACTGTTGAACTGCCTGCTGAAGCCCTGCTGTGTGCTAAAACTTCTAATCGACAAGAGAAGCTCCAGGAAGGGACGACTTCTTCCCTTGGGTTAGTGGGACCAACTAACCCTGAGACGAACATTGCCTGAAGACCTTCCCCCCAACTAGCTGTACTCCTTTGCTGCTGCAGGAACCGAGTGCCAGGGGTTGAGAAATCGTTAGTCGAGTGCAACGTCTGTAAGCTGGCTAAAAGCTCCAGGAAACTCCAGAGGACCCTCCAGAAACAGGATCACCAGAGCTCGTCACCTCACCAGAGTGCTGGACTCCAGGAGTGAAGACAGCCCAACCGGTGTCCAAGATCCGCGCTGGTGCTATTTAACAAGTGCTGAAACCGCAAAGTGCTGCTGATCTGAAAAGAGCCCGTAACTGCTGCAGGAATCCCCAGACATCCTCCCTCTTGTCCCCACGACTGAGGCCCAGGAACACAGTATCTACATCGCTGCAACCAGACAGAAGCCAGCTGGACCCTCTTCTAACCAAAGGTACTGTTCGGACTTAGGGTACTTATCTCAGTGTCTGTAGCCTGCTCTTCTCAGTTGAGACTTGCAGTAGCTGCTTTTTTAGAGTTGATCTCAACTCTAATTTTCACAAGCATAATTGCTTGTGAGCCTACAGTGATTTTTCTTCAAGCTCTAACTTCGTGCGAGACTTTTACTATCTAAGAAGTTCCTCAGCTCCATAGACTTTGCTCCAATTGACTTTAGCTGTCCCGTCTCCCTGCAGACTGTTACTTGGCTGGTTGTATTGGTGGATTTCATTGCTACAGCTCACATTTACCCCTATTGAGATGAGGCTGGCTGCTCAGTCCCACTACCAACTGGTGTAGTACAGACCTATACCAATAGGTGGGTTACCTAATACCAACAGGACAAGTGTTGTGTAGTCTCCCACAAGGTTACTACATCAATTCATGCTCAACACTGGTGGAATAGACTTGGAGTGGTTACATTGATTATTTGCTGTACTTGTGCCCAATTAAACCAGCCACAAGGCTAAGCTCCAAAAAAGTGAAGCAATTGTAACATGCCAAATATGCTTAACTTCAATGTTACAGCCCTGATTGTCCCGACAGAAGATCAACTGAAAGAGATGTACAAAACCAGGGGTCTGACCCCGAAAGGAAAAACGTGAATTGATTACAAGGTTGTTGAATCACCAAAGTTTGGGTAGTAGGCCTGTATGTTTGTTTATTTATAATGCGCTGCAGACCCAAAGGTTAGCGGGCGCAGCAGAAAGTATATGCGAAGCTTACAATGTTACATGCATAAAATTTACAATGATTAAAATTTACAATATTACATAAATGTACAAAACTCAGATGTGCAGGAATGTACATACAATATAGGCATAATGAGAGGTAGCTAGTAGTACCTATGTGCCATTGAGAAGAGGTTACTCGTACAGTGGAAAGGAATCGTATTCAGTGTCTAGGCATTAGCATTAATGTGTTTGATAAAGTTCCTTCTGAAGTGTGAAAAAGGTTGGTCTACTCTTAGGTTGGGTGGCAACGCGTTCCACAAGTTGGCAGCTCTCACAGGGAAGCTATTACCACTAATTTTGGCAAGTCTAAATCTGGGTACTACCAGGCAGTTGGAGTTGGCAATTCTCGTAGGTCTGTTGGACGTTTTTCTTTTTATTTTGTCCGTCAAGTAACTGGGAGCAGCATTGTTGAGAGCCTTATGGGTCAAGGAGATAATTTTTAGATGTAACACCTACTCGCCCAACTAATGTGGAAAATGAGGATGCAGGTTTAGAGTTAAGCTCCAAGAGGAGTCAGAGCCTCGGCAAGAGACCCTTTCTGCCACAGCCTGCCCTTAATGTCTCAGCCCATTTCCATTGGGACCCCATAAAGCCCTGTTTTAAGCCCAGAAAGTCAAACTAAATGCCCAGGCTGAAGCCAAACATCAATATATCAAACTCGTGAAGAGGGCGATGCAACATGAAATGAATAAGAGTGTCCCTTGATTCTGCTTCTCTTTAGTCGCAAGAGGCCTTGCTTGCCCAAAGAAGCAGTGAGTATGTATGAACCTAAACCTGATGTATTCAAAACGTACCCAGCCAATCCAATACACCTATGATCTTCAAGGAAACAGTGGGAATGATTTAATTCCATGGCTCATGTCTAGGCTCCCCCTGAATGGCTGTGATGGAGTTGGGGCCCCTCAAAAAGACTGATACCCCTTAGGCTACCTGGGTATGAACTTGGATGGTTGGGTTAAGGGTTACAAAGTGAACTCCTTTGAAGGAATGAAGTATCTTTATTTAGTTTTGCTTGTTCTCCTGAGCTGAGGCAGCACTTGGCTGATTCAAAATAGAGATTGATCCCAAAACGTTAGCACAGGCTCCTGACTTGTGGGTAGCCAACAGGGCCACTCACAAGGACCATGGAGCAACTCGGAAGAAGGAAGTGGAGAAGCAGCACAAGAAAGAGGGAAAGGAGAATTTCAAATTCCAACCATCCAAATAGGGCCACAAACATAGCCTGGGTAAATTCCATGGGAAACCTGGTAAGTCTAGTGAAACCTCTGGTGCCAAACCAGAGGGAGGTCAACAAACCCCCATTCCAGAGAACATTTGGGAAATGTTTTGTATGTGGGTCTGTAAATCATGTGAAGGGGATCCCAGATGTAAGGGTACATCTCTAGGGGTCCACACTGCCTCATTAGCCTTCATCCTTGAGGGAGAGGTTCAAATGGAAAGTGGCGACTTTCAATTACTGGCTGAAGACCCCATTGGAGTTCAAGCCAGTGTTTCTTTAGTGTCCTTGGGTCTGTGGAAACAAAATGTAGAATATTATAAGGACAGTGTAATTGATGTCAGGGGTCTAGTTTCCATTTACAGAGACACTGGGGCTATCATTACAGTGGTTGAACGGTTTTCCAAAGTTGAGGCTGTAGCTAAGGCACCCAAAAGTCAAACTAAACTTGCAGGCGGCCCTATCCAAATGGTTCCTATTCTGCCAGCTCTCATCCAGTGCAATAGAATGACTGTTAGAATTCCTGTCAGTATATCAAATGAAGTGCCAGGGAGAATCCTGTTGTGAAATGATTTTAAAACTCATGGAGTTGTATCTAGTACCCCCCAGGCCTCCCAGCCAAAAGGAAGCTAGAGCAAAACAGATTGGCCAGCGAGGCAACCTTGAGAGACTAAGTGGGAGGTTTACGAGATTTCCAATGACCCTGGTCCAGAGGAAAGCCACCCTTCGATTTCCAGAAAAGGTAAAGAGACAAAAGAGAAATCTCTGTGAGAAAGAAAGGTCTTCAACTTAAACCTGTTCACACACAGTACAGGGACATCCCTGAGAGGAACTTCCCAGGTCAACCCAGTGACCCCCTTCCCCAGCTGAGGCTTAGTGGGAGGACCAACCAGACTCTGTAGAGCCAGCTACTGCTGACCGAGCTGGAGTAAAACCTTCCCTGCGTTGGAGATCTGGATCTTGGAGACAATCGGTGGACCCTCTAGGGCAGACTTCAGCAGAGGTCAGAGTGTTCCTCACTAGAAGGTCTTAGCCAGTCAAGCATAGGCTTTACTAGTGAGGAAGGCCTCCTCTACAGGGAACCTACTGAGTCTACAACAGGGGACCACAGGTAGTGACGCAGGAGGTAATGCAAAAGTTCTTAGCCCATGAGATTTCTCTGGCTGGCCACTTAGTTTCAAGAGGACCAAAGAGAAGCTATCTCTATTTCTACTGGCCCACGATGGGGGGCTGATGTAGAAATGTTCTGTAAGAGCTGCTACACTTGTCAGTTTTGTCAAGAGTGGGTCCAAGAATGTGGCACCTTTAGTGCCCCTCCCTGTGGTGGGAGTCCCTTTTGAGAGGGTGGGGATTGACCTTGTTGGTCCCCTAGACCCGCCAACTTATTCCGGCAATCAATTTATATTGGTTGTGGTAGACCATGCTACCAGGTATCGTGAAGAAATACCTATGAGAACAGAAGTGGGGAATAAGTGTTTTGCGTGGTACACTGACTTTGGAAATGTCGCTTTGGGGTAAATTGCTTTCTCTTCCCCCTCCAAACCCCCCTCCCACACCCCTCCATACTGCTGGAGGAGCCAACATGCTGCACTATGCTGTGCCTTTGAGAGGAAGGCTTTAAAAACCATCGACTTTGCGAAGTGAGGCTGAAGTGTTTTTTTGCATGTTCTGCGGTAGTCTGCAGTGGACGCTCCTCCCCGTTCTGCAGTAAGTACTTTACAGCGTTGTGCATTTATTTAATGTTATCTTCCTCTTAAGTATACGATTTTTGATTGTTTGGCTCTGGGCCTGCTTGTCTAATTAACGGAAAAGCTGGGGTGACTGTTGGCCTTTGAGCCCCAAAGTTTTTCGCTTTCTGAAATCCGCCTAAGAAGTAATACTATCTTGCTAAACACCATATTTAGCATACTCTTAAGTCCTGTCACGTTTCCTCCATACTGTATGGGCGTCCTTTCCAAGGGATTGGAGACAGAACCTTTTTCACCAGAAAAAAACCTTCTTCCACAGAGGCGCGCTGCCCTGACTGCCTTCGTGCGCCACACCTCAGTCCCCTTTTCTGCGTAGACGGGAACAGGCCGAATTCACCAGTGCTCCTGGGTTTGGCTTCGGCCATGTAATTACACGCGTGGTTTCTACTTCTTTGTCTTTTGTCTTTTTGTCTTTTCTATTATTCAGGTACTCGGTCCTCAGGCGTCACGCTCCTCCCCGGCGCATCTTGACTTCTACAGGGTTCAGCAGGTGTCCATCCTGCAATGGGCTCTTCCAAACTTCAGACCCCACACCCTCTGCCTACGTTGCCTTGGCCCAGACCACGGTTGGCAATAGTGTTTGGCGTGTGACTCGCTGTCCTCCAAGGAGCTGAAGAACAGACTAGCCAGGTGGAGGGAGCTCTTCCAGAGGTCGCCTCCAGTGGATCTCAAGAACTTTGAAGCATCGACCCAGGCCCAAAGTAGGGCCGATACTTTCCAGCGCACCCCGCAAGGGAGACTCCTTCCCAGGGACCAGCCAGTTTCTTCTACCAGCACGTGCACCGAGGCTGCTAAATCTACCCCCCTTTGCATTGAGGGGGTCCTGAGATCCTCCCGGACGCAGTGTCGAGAAGACCGGAAGGTTCTTGTACCGGGTCTACACCCGAGGGGCTATGCCCTTTTACTGGCACAATGGCAGAGGGGCTACACCCTAATACCGGCAATACATCCGAGTGGGTGCCTAAACGCACCTCTACCGAACCCCTGGTCGAGGGTGTCAGACCTACCGGGCTGAGACCCGAGGAGCAGGGTAGGCCTCGTGATCGACACAAGAGTCTTGGATGAGGCCGGACCCAGCGGGCTGGGCAATATGTCACAGGCACGCGGTAGGCACTCGACAAAATAGCAGCCGCATCAGACAGGGGCACCCGTCTGACACCATTCCACGAATTCGGCGAAGGAGTGTCAAGGTGGGACTGGTCACAATCAGGTACTTTGCCTACAGTCAATCCTTCATTTGCGCAGGGCAACTTTCCCATGCGTCCATACGGACTGGGTACGCAGCAGCTCCAGGAGTCCCCCACTACACTGTTGGTACCCCCTGCCACCTCAGTGAGGAGGTGCTTTTCGATAAATTCCTCGGCCTCATGAGGTCTTCTCAGATGGACGTTGTCATCAAGGACTTAGTCGGGGACGTCCTCCCCGCCATGCTAGCGGCACCACAAACTCCTCCATCGGGCCCCCTGCCACCGATGCAGCCGACTCCTTCGGCTCCACAGCCAACTCTGCAACCTCCGCTGCCTCCTCAGACTCTGGCTGCTGTCCCTGTACCCCAGCCTTTGGCGCCCTCTACCTCTCCTCCACCACAATATCCTCCAGACCCGCAGGATACAGACGAAGAGTAGGAGGAGGAGGAACCGGACACACCAATGTCAGCCAGGGCCTTCAATGAACGTTTTGCTGGCCTGGCAGAGTACCTGGGCCTCCCTCAGCCTGAGGTCGAACAGCCGGCAGAGGGGGTTCTGGCTGAAGTCCTCACAATACGCCCCTCTGCCAACACGGGGATTCCACTGCAAACCAATGTCTCCCTGGCCAAGAATGGTTGGCTGAAGCCCCACTTAGTCAGCCAGTCAACCGACGCCTGGAAGCCAAGTACAGGCAGATGGAGGGGGGGGGACACTCTTGCTCTCGACCAATCCTCAGCCACACTCCTGTGTGATCGCTGCAGCATCACTTTACTCCAAGCCTCAGTTGTCCTCAGCCGCCACCTCTGGCACGCTGCTAGGCAAAGAGGAGATTATCTTTGAGGCTTATGGCAAGAACTACTCCAACGTCTCCTTGCACCTGCGTCAGGCCAACGCAGATGCCATGCTGGCTGCCGCCACCCAACGGTTATGGCGGGAAATTGCAGACTTCCTCCCGGAACTCCCCACCCAATGGCAATCACGCTTTAAGGCAGGGCTACCGGAGGCCAAGCTCATGGCGCATGACCTCATGGAATCCACAGTGGCGCATATCAATATCTGCATTGCCACGGACATGAGGCGAACAGCCTGGCTCCGGGAAACGAAATTCAACACGGATGTCCAGGAGCGCATTCTAGATCTGTTCGGGAGGGGGGTGCTCTTCCACTCCTCTATGGATGAAGAGCTGGACAAGAAGAACAGCTCACAAACGGCAACGTCTTTAGCCATTCTTACAAAGGCCAAGCTCAAATCATACACCCAATCTCGGCAGCGCTCAGAGAAGGGCCGTACATATGGAGGGTTCTGCCAGGAACGCAGATCCAGGCAGCCGGACAGCTCACTGTCTCAGAACCAGTGCAAACAACAAAAAGGGGGTCAGGGGGGTTGGGGACTAAGGGCTTTTTTCAGTCCGCCTCCGAGGGAAAAGGTATGACACGCCCTTTCGGGTCCACGTGTCTCCGGTGGGGGGCAGGCTTGCGCGCCATTTACAATTCTGGCGCCAGAACTTTGAACTACTGGATCCTCTCCGTAGTATCCACAGGGTCCCGCCTTTCCATCCCAGCCTCTCCTTCCTCCTCCACCCCCACAGGTTGGGACAGCAACTCTTGGCAGAGATCCGGTCTCTCGTAGAGATCCAGGCAGTGGAGGAAGTTCCAGCCTCCAAGTGAGGCTTTGGCTTCTACTCCAGGATTTTCGCCATTCAGAAGAAACCACCAAGCGGGCCTGAAATTTGTGCTGGACCTTTCCACCCTCGACCGCTCCTTACCCCTGCAAAAATTCAAGATGGTTACGCCAGCTTTTATAGTGGAGACTGGATGTGCTCCCTAGACCTGAAGGACGCGTGCCTACACGGCCCAATTTGGCAGCCCCATCGTTCTTTCCTATGGTGCAGGATTATCGGCTGCCATTTCCAATGCAAGGTCCTCCCGCTTGGCCTCAACTCGGCCACCAGGGTCTTTACCGGACTTTTGAACGCTGTAGCGGCCCTCCACGTCTATCCATACCTCGACTGGCTCGTCGGGACTACATCTCCAGAGACGGTTCACCACTCCTCCCATGCCCTTAACACCCTGCAGGACCTGGGCTTCTCGCTCAACCTCAAGAAGTCACAGCTGCTCCCTTCGCAGACTCTTGACGTTCCTGGGTCTCATTAGGGACACATGCTCCGAGGGGGGTCTTCCAATCGGATGACAAGATCTCTGCCATCAAGAGGGCCACCGTCCACCTCCTCAGCAGAGGTGACCTCGGCTTTGTGGTATCAATATCTCCTGGGTCTACTAGCGATGGTCCTGCTAGCTGTCCCGCACACGAGACTAAGGATGAGAAATATTCAGCTGCTCTTCCCTGCCTCATGGAGTCAGGAGCAGTGCTCTCAATCTGAAATGATCAACATTCCTCCATCTCTCCACCTGGACCAACTTGGTGGTCCAGGGACTGCAACCTACGGACAGGTAAGCACGTCCGGCCGCCTTCTCCGCAGGCCACCATCACCACAGACTCTTCGCTCAGAGCCTTCCTACCACTTCTCAGGGGCAAGGTTGTCCTCATCCAGACAGACAACTCGACCATCATGTACTACCTCCACAAGCAGGGAGGCACCAGAATCCCCTCCGCTGTGCAGACTGGCGATCAGCATGTGAGAATGGGCCTTGGAAAATGAAATTTATTGCTCAGCAGTCCACTTCCTGGGGCAATCCAACCTGGAAGCAGACAGGCTCAGCAGGCTGGGAGCGGACAATTACGAGTGGCAGCTAAACAACCTCATTATTCAGGAGATCTTCAACAGGTGGGGGTCACCCCCCAAGTGGATCTTTGCCACCTAGCACGGCAAGACGTGCCCCCAGTTTGCATCCTGGCAGGATAAGGGCCCCGGCTCTGAGCAACGCATTTCACCTCCAATGGACCAGCATGAAGGCCTATGCCTTTCCGCCCACTGCCCTGATCCACAGGGTAATTTGCAAGACCAAGGAGTTTCACCGACTTCTCATCATTCTGATTGCTCCATGGTGGCCGGCCAGATCATGGTTTTCGGAGCTCCTCAGTCTGAGGTGCCCCCTATACACCTCCCGACGGGCCGAGTACATCTCCTGGCGTAGCAGGGGAGGATCATCCACCCCGAGCCAGGGAACTAGCCCTCCCAGCGTGGTACCTGAGCAGGTAACGCTTCGGCACCTTAGCATCTTGCAGGCCAATCTGGAGATCATACGGGGCACCAGGAGCAAAGCCACCAGGGCCAGTACAAAAGCAACTGGACCAGATTCTGCCAACGGGCAGATTCCAAGGAAATAGACCCTCTGGCCTGCAATCTGGACAACGTGCTCTCCTTTTCGGCACACCTCGCTCATTCGGGTGTACAGGTCGACCCCTGCCATACATACCTTGCAGCCATCAGGGTTTAGAGGAACTCAGGAAGGCATTTTTTACTACTCCAACTCTATAGTCAAGAACCTGACCGGTCTCGCGAGGCTCTACTCGCCCATGAAGAGACTGCACCCTGTGTGGGACCTGAATATACTTGAGCACCCTGCCGCACACACCATTCGAGCCAATGGCGTCCATGGACTTTTGCTGGTCACCATCAAGACGGCCTTACTTGTCGATCTTACCTCGGCTCTGAGCCAGCGAGATTCAGGCGCTGGTCGCTTCTAAACCGTATACCACCTTTCACAGGGACAAGGTAGACCTGCGGACGCACCTGGCATTTCTGCCCAAGTTTCCATCTGCATTTCACTTGAATGAGGAAATGGTCCTTCCTACATTCTTTCCCGATCCCAAGGACGAATGTTTGGCGCGCCCTAAAATTCTACTTGGACAGGACCAAGGGCTTCCGTAGGTTGGACGCCCTGTTTGTCACTTTCGGAGGCACGAGGCCAGGCTATCAGGCCTCTAAGGCTTCCATATCCCGCTGGATGGTCTCTGCCATCAAAGAAGCGTATGAGGACCAGCGCAAACCGCTCCCAGCCAACATGCATGCCCACGCAGTCAGGGCCTAGGCAACGGCCATTGCATTCCAGTGCCATGTCCGTTGGCAAGTCATAAGCAGGTGAGTAACTTCTAATTATTTGACTTAAGGCGATACGACAATGCTCAGTGCAAAGAAGTGCGTTGTGGACCAATTCGTTTTCTTAAAGCACAACATTCACAGGATGGAAATCTTGCAGAGGGAATTCGGTTTAAAGTACACTTGTTCCCTATCTTCCATAAACTCGTGGAATGGCGACCATGTTTTCTGGTATTTCGGGAGTGATCCATATGCCAATGCCATTACCTTTTCCATGGCCATCACTCCCTATATTCTCACCCACCATCTGGCCACTAGTGGCCCCTGTTTTTTTGCCATGCTTGTGTTAGATTGATTCTTGCCGAACTCAACATGTGGGCGGCTTTATTCCCAGTGTTTGCGTAACTACCCTCTACCGCCTTTTCCAGCAGGATTACCATTGGGTCAAGGGGCAGTTGTACACCCACCACCTCCTAGATATGACTTTTTTTCCAATGTCTCTGCCATTGGGCAAGCCCACCACATATGGATCAAGTCCCGGAGTTGCCCGCAGCCTCTCCAGCATGTTGGAGGGGGAGGGGAGTATTTTGGGTTAATGGAATGCATCTGCTGTGTTGTCGTAAACCACCTCAAGTGCATTGCATACGCTGCCTCTTTGAGGTACATTTGGAGTCTTTCGTGGCCCGTCGCCATATTTGACTCAATACCTCCCCGGGTATTGGTTCTCCTACATCAAGCTCCCATTTCTGCATGTGTAGTAGGCTCTCTTCAGGGTTTGCTCCACTCATCAGCCTAGAGTCTTGACGCCCCTTTCTCAGGAGTCCCCTCCTTCATGGTGAGTTTTAGGCCTCCTGGGTCCCGGGTTGCCCCTGCCCGTGTTTTTGATACAATGTTTAACTTTGCTGTAGCAAGATCGTTCCCTCTTTGGGATTTGGAATTTATACCTGCATCCTTCTTATGTCAAGGGTGTCCCCTCCGTGTAAAAGTCCCCCAACATCAGAGGTTGGCCCCCCTCCCCAATGTGTCCAAAAGCCAGGCTGCAGTCCCAGCGTGAAATCGGGGTTTTATGCCACTGGCGTGAAGGGGGCCTCCCCCTATTTTTATTCCTTTTCCCTGCAGCGCCTTATCCCAGTACCATAGTGTGGCTTTAGTTATTTCCAAAAGTGTTCCTCCTTTACCTCTGCCTTGCTGGTAGGAATCAGACTTTCGAGTGATCTTGGTTGCCTCCCTTTCTAGGGTTGTCAACCTGTTTTGGTTTTCTCTAGGTGCCATTGCAGCATAGGTGCCACTTGTGATGCCCATAAGTACCTATGGAATTCTGGTACCTCCAGCCCCCTTGGTGCATGTGGCCGGTACAAGACCTTTCTGGGAACCCTGGGCTTCTTCCTGTTCCAAATGAAGGACCTCACTTCCTTTTGTAACATTTTTATCGCTGGGCCTGGGATACGTATTGGGGGCACCTCCATAACATATAGGAACCTGGGGAGAAGGTATATATTGACTGCAGCTATACGAGCAAGCCAGGATAACTCCTTCATATCCCAACGTTTAAGGTCCGCTAGTAGCGTTTTCAGTAATTCTGGAACATTTGCCCCGTAGAGCCTCCCATATTCGGGTGCTAAGTGTATCCCTGGGGATTTCGTTCCCATTTCATTGCATAGCAGCTTTCCCTTTCTGGCACTTGATCTGGGTCTTCAGTAATGTTTAGGACTTTGGATTTGGGGTAATTAATATGGAACCCGGAGACTATAGCAAAGCTGTCAAGAATTTTATGGTCGCAGGGAGTGAGTGTGTTGTATCTTTCAGGAACATCAGGACGTCCGCATAGAGTGCAATTTTCTGGGGCCGCTGATTCCCACCTCCACTCCTTGGATTCCCTGATCATCGCAGGCTTTTTCTGCGATAGGGGTTCGATGGCCATAGTGGAAATCAACAGTGGGCACCCATGACCCTTTACAGATTGGGGTGCCATCTGTGAGTTGGCCGTTGACCATTAGTCGTGTGGTGGGGTTTTCATAGTTGGCTAGGATCATATGGGTGAAAATTGGACCTCGCCCACATTTCTCAAGGGTCAGTCATAGGAACTCCATTTAGGCTATCAAAGGCTCTAGAGGCATCTAGGGCCAGCAAAGGGAACCACTGCCCTGTCCTTTGCCCCCATTCAACGGTGTTTATTGCCCTATGGATGTTACCATGTGTCGCGCCCTTTCACAAAACCTGCCTTGATCTGGGTGGATTATGTTCAGGAGAACGATTGCCAACCTCTGGGCCAGAATGTAGAGTACATTTTTGTGTCCCCATTCAGTAATGAAATGGGGCAATGGCTTGCGCAATCCGATGAGTCCTTGTCTGGCTTTAATAGGAGCACTGTGGTGGCTGGGCCCATATGCCGGGAGGTTCGCCCCGTGTCTCTTATGTGATTAATCGGTTTTGTTAGGGGGCCTACCAGGGTAGCCTTGAACGTTCTATAGCATGCATAACACAGCCCGGCCGGGCGATTGGTCCTTTCAGAGCGTGTATTACCTTTCCTACCTCTTCATCCATTATAGGCGCTTCTAGCATTTGCCTATCCGATTCTGTGATTTGTGGTAGCGCCACCTGTCTCAAACGCTTCTTTTGCCTACCTTTTGCCTACCTACCTAGTCCGTCCCCCCCTCAGGTTTCATGTATAGTATGAGTACATAATCTCCCTTGGCTCCTTTTCACCCCTCATTAAGTTGCCTCCCTGTTTGAGTTGAGTGATGCGGTTCCTGGTTTTGTTTTCTTAGTTTGGCCGCAAGAAATAGATTGGCTTTATCCCCATTTTTATAATAGGACTGTTTGGCTCGTAGGATGAGCTGTGCAGATTCGTCTGCCTGGTGTGCCTCTAGGGCAGCTTTGGCTTTTTTGAGTTCCTGCCATGTCCTTGGTGACCCTTTTGTTCTTAGTGTGCCTCCGCGACCCTTATTTTAGCTTCCAGTTCCTGCCTCACCCTCGCTTTCCTCTGGACAAAGTGCAATGAACTGCCCCTTAACACTGCTTTGCTAGCGTCCCAGATGGTTCCCCAGTCGACCCCCTGTGTGGTGCTTTCTTGAAATTAATTTCTTAGGGTCTGTTCTATGTCTGCCCTCAGAGCCAGGTCTTTTAAAATTATTTTGCTTTGATGCCATTGGCTTCCGGGTTTGCGGAAGTGGAGTGATCGGTTCCACCATCAAGGAGACTGGTGCATGGTCGGTCGAGCAACGCACCCCTATATCCCTGTGACTTGCAGGACCATGGTGTCTGAGATTAGCACCATGTTGATCTGCGAGAAGCGCCTATGCACTGCAGAGTAATGTATCTGCTTTTTCCTGGGTGCGAAAGAACCGCCAGGTTTCGATCAGGTGTAGTTCTGAGGAATCGGGGTAGGGCTAGTCTGTATGTGCTGTCATTAGGGGTGGCTGGGAGGGTTTTATCCATCAAGCCGTCAATTACGCCATTGAAATCTCCCCCTATCAAGATCTGCCCTACCCCCCATTCTGCAATCTTGGGCAACAGCCCTAACATAAACTGGTCTTGTCATTGGGGGCGTAATGACCTGTTGGTCCATCAGTGTCCCTCCCAGTACCAGGTATCGGACCACTGAGTCGCTTTACAAATTGTTTCTCAAACCGAATTCCTTTGGCCTTTTTAATTTTAACCCTGGATTGAGTGAGCCCTTTATTTTTTTCTCACTCTTGTGTTGCCCTGATTTGTATTGTTTCCTTTGTTTTTGGTGTCTGACAAACTCCATGGGCATCTACTTTTTGTATGGTGACAGACCTTCAGTGCAGTGTCACAGATTTTTAGATTTCTTTAGAAATCTTTAGGTTTCTCTTAAGGTTTAAATACCTTTTCTTGTGAGAACTACCCCAAGAATAGTAGACTGAAATTGACTTGACTTTGCTTTTCTTTGTAGGTCCAGCACACACCATCTTATGTGGAGTGCTGCAGGGTTACTTAGTTGCCCCTTTTCCTACTTGGTTGTGTAACGGTTGCCTTCACTACTTTAAATGGCTGGTTGCAGTGGTTTAATTTTCCTACCGCGTGCATTCCGGAAGTGCGCTGTCTGAAGTGTGCTGATACGGCTGAGCTGAGACGGACGCTTGCTGCTCGGCATTTTCTTTTTGTGATTCGTGTTTGCACTGCATTAAGGGTACGAACGGATATCTGGAAGGAGATCAGTATACATTGGTATACATGGACTGAATACATGGACTCTGAATAGCAAATCTGTTATGTTGATTGGCATTTATATAGCACCTTATGTATCATTGGTATGATCTCAAAGCACTGGTAGGTTTAACGCCCTCGGGAACCGTAGTTGAAGTCAGTAGAGAAAGTCATAAGGTGCAGGTGTGCACTCGATATGTGTGCAGCTGGTGTGGTAGTTGCATGATAGCTGCTTCTTAGCGGTAGGTATAGCAGTTGGGAGGTCAGGTATGTTTGTTCTGGAGGGATGACGCCCAGACTGATTTGTGGCTGCGTTAGGCCTGAGGAGACCCTTAAGCTAGCGGTGTGCTCAGCTGATGTTTAATTAGGATGATGAGTATGTGGCGGGTGTTAATATGAGAACAGCTATACCGAATGTCATAGTATTGTTGTGTTCTAGTTGCGTGTTGGTGTATAGGAGAGAGTAAGCATGGTAGTGTAATATGGTGGCTGCCTTTTCCGCCCGCTCTGCCTGTTCCGTCCTGTAAAACTACCCATGCTTTTACTATTTCTGCAGTGACCTCTGGGAGATCCCTCCCACCTCACCTGGAAGCCTTATCAAGCCGGAACGCATGCGTGTTTTGCGCGTGCGCATTCCAGAAGTGCGCTGTCTGAAGTGTGCTGATAAGGCGAGAGGGTGTGGAGTGTGTAGCGGAGGCTAATTTGCTATCTGGATTTGAAATACTAAAAAGTTGAATGCTTTTTTATGGCTGAAATTTTGAATTTATCTAGGTGAGACTGTGTATTGGAGACTAAAAGCAATGGTGTTTTTGTATAACTATTTATTCCCTGTGCATCGCTATGCCATCCATCCCCTGAAATAATTGTGCGTGCTATTGCACTAGGTAACATAACTCAAACGCTCCACATACTCCAACTTGGTGCGTAGCGCAGGCACTGTTGTACGTGCAAAGGCAATGTCACTCACAACGGACATTAAATTCTACCCGTGTCTGTCCCCTTTTCCGCCTCTATTAGACACTAGGGTCATCTCGGACTCTGCAATATTGCAGTCAAACCACTCTGGATTTCCCATTAATTTATGCACTTCATCGGATTCTAGTATGGAGTAAGTTCTTGATGTCAAATGCCCGCCTGTAAATGAATCATGGCCCTTGAGGGAAAATATGAAAACTAAATGTGGCCACATGTGTCAATAGGGATGTCTCTGATCGGGAGAGCTTG
This sequence comes from Ambystoma mexicanum, assembly GCF_040938575.1. Classification (NCBI taxonomy): domain Eukaryota; kingdom Metazoa; phylum Chordata; class Amphibia; order Caudata; family Ambystomatidae; genus Ambystoma; species Ambystoma mexicanum. The sequence goes on along the minus strand of NC_090933.1, from coordinate 1,034,473,145 downwards.
CACTCTGTTGATACTGGCGCAGCTAATGCTGTCGGGTAGATCTGCATCTGCAGCATCAGTGGTGGCTATATCTATAACTTTGTCCCCAAGGAATGAGCCAATTGATGTTAGAATTACGACTTCTTGATCACTGCTGTAATAATCACTGGTGGTGATCTCCAATTCAGGACACGACTGTTCAATTAACTCACCTTATGCGCAACCCACTCCAAGAAAGCTTACTTCTGGGAATTGTCAAAATGCTGATGCAGCAGCGGTGCTGCTGTTTGACGAGATTTCCCTGCAATCAAACACTGCTTTATTCTCACTTGCAAAGCTTTGAGAGCCTAGACAACCGAATGTGATTAAACAACTCGTACAGAGCCCAGCCTTTAGGTCTGGCAGTAATCCAGTCCTTCACAGTAACACCACCCTAGAAAGCCGTGGGGTTAATGGTCACTCTTGATACAAGAGGTGAGACCAGCTTTTGTTTGATTCCTCTAGGAATAACATTATTAATGGTGTGGGGTTTGTTTCTTCAGATGCCCCACCTCCCACGATTGACAATGTAGGAGTAAGGGTGGTATCATCTGTGGGAGGTGGAAATAACTGTGTAGCTGCTGATGCTGGATGTATACTTGATGGCTCCACACCAGCAGAATCCAATGATAAACCTATTGGAATACTGGAGGACAAACCAATATTTAACATCTTTTCTGAACCTTACTCCACCATTGTAACTAGTAATGGCAAAAGTGGCACTTAAAAAGAAAAAAAAAAATCAATAGTGTATGTAACAAGAAAATAATCTTGGCTAAAAAGCGAATAGTTAATAGTTAATAAGACCAATCTAGAACCTGGGATTCCTCCCGATGTTCCACTAGATAATTTGGTGAAGGAGATTCAAAGAGCGATGGAACTAAATTCTATCTCAGCCCCACCTCCTATTCAAATAATCTCAGCAGAGGGGTCTCTAGTCCAAATTCCCTTATGCGCAGAAGTGGTACATGGTGAATTCCTTACCTTAGAAGATCGTCGCAAAGACATATGTTGCTTTATTTATGGCCGCTGCTTTAGGGGCTGTGCAGTTAGATTCTAAAGATCCTACTAGAATTCCGTTGGGACCTGCATATGTAAAGCGATTTAACATCTAATCCATCCAACAATGCCCCTATGAATTATAAACCACCCTCGAGGCTACATATGCCTCTAGTGCAGAATAAACCAGCTGAGCGAAAGAATGTTCGTGCTGCACTGGAACCAAAATCGAATAGCAATCAAGCTAATTTGAATTACAAACAAACCTGTTTTTTGTGACCTGGCAACTCACCATAGCCTTATCTGCCAGTGTCGAGGTGGACAATTTCCAATATACGAGCTTCATAGCTCTGGGCAACCTTCCATACCATCGTTCTTCGCCTAACAAGCCATTACAAAAAGGGACAGACATATGCAACTCAGACTTGGTCCCACCCCCAAAGTGGTAAATCCAGCCCGAACTGCTAAATCACATCCCTTCTGCACAAGACTACAAGCATCCCCGGACATGTTTCAGTCTTGTTGGGCGTCAGTGAGGAGTAGCTTGGTTCTCTAGGCCCAGCAGGTACGGAACCCACGTCTGCGCATACCCGTCCCACTCGGGTTGATAATAGGACATTGGTCCTGAATATCTTGGAAGAGATCCCGATACTTCAGGACGTAATTTCTAGCGACCTATCACAGATTGATTTCATCCATTATTACGACAAGTCGATGCTGAGACACTGGATGTCATCCGGAGTCCTAAGAAACACTATCTGATGGCTAGAGAGACTTTATATAACATGGGATTTTTGCTTTTGCACCATCCTGATTCTATAATGAATAATGCCGATGATAAAGAACAAATTGTGCGGCCAGTTCAGAGTAAACCATTGATTACATCTCCTCTAGCAATATCGTGTTCACACACCAATCAGTTTGCCTCTCGAGTTGTGTCAATTAACCCATTTTGGATAAGTTGGCCATTCTTAAATTAGCCTCTTGGAACACTCAGGGCTACGCCCATCTAATTGTGTCCTCTGCAGCTCCATTAAATGATTATATCATCATGTTACAAGAGGTGTGGCTAACTGTTCCTCCAATATGGGATAACCATGGAATATATCTATTGCCTGCATCCAGCGCAAATCAATGCAGGCTGATGGCAGGTATTCTAGTGGCTATAAGATCTTCTGCGAATATCAGGCTCCAAGCATGGGCCTCCCCCGAACCCTTATATCCAACCAGTTAAAATCAGTTTTTTTCCTTTTACTTTTGCATGTGTCCATGTATATTGGAACCATGTGACAATCGGTGACTATCAATTTATGGAGGATATGGAAGCTATATTAGATATCATTGCGAATGACCCCCTAATTGACTACACGATTATCGCTGGCGACTAAAATATGCAATGCTTTTTTCCACAGAATAAAACCTTGACAAAAGAAGCGTACTGCTGGACGAGGCTTATGCAAGATCGTAACCTCCTAATGACTCAACAGTTGAGAGTAATTTAGCCTCTCGTACATGGAAAAGAGGGTTTCATTAATAGATAATATATATGTTGATCGGAATATTTTCTAGAATGGAAAACTTTAGAGTTGTCACGCAGTCTGTCAGTGACCATCATATAACGATGCTGGCATGCCCTCTTCCTGTGGTTCAGCAGATAATGAAGCCAAATCAATGATTTCCAACTGTCCTGTTCTAGCAATGGTAATCGGTTCAGATGGACCCTGGCAAAACTTCAGGTCTTCATGCAGAGAGTGAGGTATCCTTCAAATGCAAATGCCCTCCTTCCAGATCTTGTGTATGCCGAACGTCACTATGTGGCAGCTATGCAGATTTTTAAAACCCAGGGATCAAGACAATCTGCAATGCCACATACTCGTACATATGTTGCCGATGTACAGAGGAAGAAATCTTAGCTAAGAGCTAATATTAGAGCCCTCGAGAATTTACCAATTGAGATGAAAATATGTGAAACTGGCAGACTCAAAAATCAATATACCAACTGGATAAAAGCGAGAAAAGCCCACTTGCATCTTAATGATGCTCAAACAATGCTACACTCCATAGTATCCAAAGGTTCTGCCCTAATATGGGGCCTCATGGAAAAGGTGACTGCTACATCCCAGACCTTGGCACAGATAAATGCAGTACCAGTCATTATGGATACAATATTACAGCTCCCTTTATGCTGCTAGTTCATGGATTAACTATTCCTTCCAACCATCACCTCTTTTGCTATTATCAACCCGAATGGGACGGGTATGCCCAGACGTGGGTTCCGTACCTGCTGGTCCTAGAGAACCAAGCCTACTCCCCACCGACGCCCAACAAGACAAACATGTCTGGGAATGCTTGTGGAACGCGCACCGTGGGAAGTACAGAGGAAGTACTGTTGACTGGCGTGCCGTGCTCTGTGGAAATTGTCTGGGATTAACATCAAGCATTTGTTTTGCCTGCACGGACGTTCGTGAATTGCCTCGCTCGACAGCAGGAGGAAGTCTTTCTGCCGAACACCTTGGACTGCCTGATCTAGTGGCACTGGAACAAGGTGACTGTTCAATCTCCAGTACGCATAACGGGCATGCCTAGTACTTTAGCGGGCACGCGAGTACACTGAGTGTTCATGGGGTGTTTAGCCTAATATTCATCTTGTGATATCATCGTGCACGTGAGAAGTGCGCTAACGTTGTATGTGGGTGGATGAATAAGCTAGTATATTGATTGGCTGTTTTTTTCTGTCCCTTTCTTTGGAAGGACTACTTTGGCTGGGCTCCGCCCTTGTGACGCCCACACCGCTTGGAAGCCTCCTATATTTACCCAGCAGGCAGTGCACTCGCGCGCGCACCGTGGGAAGTACAGAGGAAGTACTGTTTACTGTTCAGTGTGCGGTGCGCTGGCTGCTGGGGGGGGTAAGGTAGGTTGACTGCAATAATTGTAAAACCAAGGCGCTCTTTGGATTATTTGAGCACTGGGTAATCAGCTCCTTTTACTCGACTTAATATGGTGAATGGTCTCCGTAGCGGGCGAAAAATCCACAGCAAGATGAGCAATGATATGGTTGATACTATGTTAATACTTGCAGATAATGAGGCAATGGTAGACTCTGAGAGTGAGGAGAACAACTCATCTAACAAGGTGGGAACGTCGGCATGTGTAGAGACCCTTGGAGATTTGACTGGTAAAATAACACAGCCTGAGATCTTAGTGGAAACCATGCCCGAGAATAAGTCTGATACCGCACTAGTGACCTTTAACCTCAAAGCAATGAATCATGACTCTGATAATGGGGTTCTGAGTGAAACCTCAGGAGATTATCCGAAAGGTGATTTATTAGCAAAAATGGGTATTTCCAACCTCGATTGGCAATTATTGCACCTGAAATTGAGGCATTGTTGGACAGAAGGATGCGGTTCTCTAGAGGGCCCTCCACCCCAATTAAAGCCAATAAGTACTGTATGGAGGATGTACATGTGCATATTGATGCTGATCTAGAACCAAGCTTGAAGGACCAGGTGCATACTTTTTTTGACGACCAAATTGGTAACAATGAGGGGAATAAGGAACTTAAAAAGTTAGGGACCAGTTCTCCTTCAGAAATAAAAATCCCCTCTGAAGGGACTCAGGATGTCGGAATTTCTTCCGGCTTTGGTACCCTCCCCTGTTGAACCATAAATTACCTTGTCGGCCCTAGAAGCCGAGGCAGAATTTAACTTTATTAAGTCCTCTGATATTGGAGCTGAGTTTCCGGTATTGTCTAGAATCCTGAATCTTCTAGATAAAGGACATGATCAGACGCATGTCCAACTTGGATATTCACACAGTTTAACTGACCTTCTTACAAAGGTCAACAGAATAGAGGGGTTATTGTTCACGTGTGATATGGTAGCGGCTCTCTCTAAAGGGAAACAAAGGGTGAGCTCCTCACTGAACAATAAAGCCTCCCAAACACCCGCTGACCCACGATTGGGATTCATGGCGACAACCACTTTTGCTGGTGATACTACCAAAAATGATTTGCCTGTAGCAGCAGAAATAAAACATCTAACTGAGCTGGTATCGACCAATGCAGAGGCCATACAACAAATAATAGCCAGTATAACAAGGGGCGATCATAGTGAACAACTTTTAGATGTTCAGATGATTAGTGATGAGGTGATTGCTGTTCCGATTCCTTCGACACCTAATTTACCAAAAGAGGAACCTTTAGATAGTCCCTCAACTCTAACCAATTTGATTGATTTAGAATATGAGGCTCAGTTAGGTCAGCAGGAATTGAGAACGCCGATGATTGAGGAACAGGTATATGAACCTGTCCTGTCAAGGAAACAGAAAAAAATGCTCCTGAGAGCTACAAAACGTAAAATAAATCGAGCAAAAAACCTAAAAGCAAAGAACCAGCAAATGCCTCTTAAAGTCACTCTAGAATCATTGAAGGTCGATCCAAAGAACTTGTCGCATGATGAAGAGAGGATTGATTTATCGCAACTGAATAAAGAGTCAAGGGCAGTATTGAGCATTGACATAACACATAGTCCTGGCGATCCACAGCAATTGCCGAATAAACACAACACAGGAAGATATTTGGGGGAGACGGCTGCGGGAGAGCAGGGTTGTTCGCCCAAACAAAAACAAACAGACTTGATAAAGTTCTTTCCTGCCTTAGATTTATTTATAGTAAGTTTATTCGTAACTGTTATTTTCGTGCTTTTATTTACAGCTGCAACCTTGATTTTATTGGAGGCCTTCTTTATATATAAGATAAATAGTAAAGGACAGGCCGACTTGGATCGGCCAGTGATGAATCAACCCCCCCCCCCCCCACAGCGGGACCTTCGCATAGTGCTAACAAAGCTCCTGTATTTAGGGCAGCAACTGATGAGGGGGACCAACTTGAAGAGTTGGGTGCTTTGCAATAAAAGCACAGTATAAACCGGGACCTCAATAGGTCAAAATTAGAACCATTAATTCAGAGTGATGAGGTCTACGCTGAATCTTACTCTAACGATCAAGTGGCAATAAAAGACGGAATGTTTCTAACCCCTGAGATGCCTTCTATTATGGGATGGGAAAGCAAACAACTAAACTCTTCCAAAACGAGCTTAAATCGCTCGGCATTGCTTAAAGCCTTTCAAGAAATCCCAGCACTACGTACGATTAGAAGTAATGATCTAGATTGGGTTCGTTTGGCTCACAATAATCCCACGCGGATGATATGTGGCTATCAGTCACACATCATCATAAAACTGATTTGGGCTCAGTGTGAAGACCTGGAATTACTGGGATTACATCCTTGTCTCTTTAATACCAGTGAACTTGCTGAAATTTTCATTACGACTGTTCCGGATTCCCCGCAAATAGCTAATGCAGTTGGTTCCCTACCACTGATCAATGAGGAGGTGCTGAAACAATTTATGAACCTAGCGGCATCCCTAACGGGTATGATGAGTATGGGGGCTTTGACTGCACCTGCCCCGCATCCTAAATTAGGAAGCAAATAGGATGAACATTTGGGGATTGGGATTTTCTCGTGGAACTCATGCGGAAGTGCTAATTTAAGGTCATGGAATGAGACATTAGATAGGGACAGTCGCCCTGGGATTTGTCTGATACAGGAGACTATGTGCATGGGTAACTTGGTCCTAGAAGGATTCGATGCTTATCTACAGCCTGCTAGAAGAGGTGATCAAGGCCGTCCTGCTGGAGGCCTTGCTATATTGATTGATAAGCAGTTAAAACTAGAATCCTCTATTGTGTGGGCTGATTAAGCTTTACTGGTGGTGGGAATTGTATACAAAGATATCGTGGGTCAAGAGATTCTGATTGTTGACTTATATTGGAATGAGGTCGCAGTTTCTTTTGAAACAATCACTAATCGACTGAACCATATTTTTGAACAGGCTGTGATTCAGAACCTAACCCTCAATGTAATCATTGGAGGTGACTTCAATTCCACCTGTGTAGTCATAGATAAGAATGGGAAAGAGGCTATCCATGATGTAAAAAAAAAAATCCCAGGTAAATGGTTTAAGGTGGTTGGAATTCTTTCTCCAATGGGACATTCAATGTGTCCCGTTCCTACCGGAGAGCACCCATTATACCTGGGCTAGAGGTACCTGTGCGTCACTTATTGATTATATTTTTGTGTCTACTAGGCTCTTAGAATTAATGGACCCCATAGCGGTTTGTAATCCTGGGAAGGGAGATCATCTAACCTTAGATTAAATGTGACACTTTTTTATAATATTCCCATGCTTACTGCAATTGAATTTGATCGCGCAGGAGCCACTATTAAGTGGTCTTCTAGCACGTGTAATGAAGTTGCCGCCAAAATCGAAAATGATATCTTGATCAACAGGAGTTATGTCTCTTGTGGTATCTCGGGGGTCATTGTTGAGATCCAGAATTCCATTCGAGTTGCATTTCATATAGCTTGTTTGATGAAATATAAGGCTACTAAGCCTATAATTACGCACCATCATCACTATAATTTAAAAGTAGTCGCTCTAAGGAAAGAGAAACGTACACTGCTTAGACAGCTTACTAAATCTAATTCTCCAAACAATGTTTTTAATGAAAGCAAAGCCCAAATTAACATGTAAGAGGATTCAATTCAACACTACAGCTAAGTCAATGCCTAGTCTGGGATACTGAATGGAAACCCTTATTGATATATCAGTCCAGTTCATGAGTTCTGGATGACTACCCCTATAATCACACCCCTCTTTTGGAATCCCACTGAGCCAAGAAGTAGTTCTGTTTTGCAAGTTAAAAGGTTTGTTAAAAAAAAAATGAACAATATATATATCACACTTTTATGATAAATTAATAATTAATATCACACTTCAGAACAGGAGCAGTTAACAACAATGGGTAATGTTCTAATAAACTGATTTGGTTTCCCAGGAGTAGTATAAAGGATGAGGTAGCACGCTTGGGAATAGGAACAGAAGAATAAGGTGGTAGAGAATGCTTTATCTAGTTTCAGATGGATGCAATGTTGGATGAAATGCAATACAGAAAATACTCAATATGATTTCAACAAAACAATGTAATCACTTTTCTCTGGCAATCCACTCCCCCCCCCCCCCTTATGCAATGTAAGGAAATGAAGAGGAGAGCACACAGTTCTTAGAAATGCAATCAAATGTAATTCAGTTCACCCCAGCAAGCTTAGACTACAGAAAAAAGGCCCAAAATGCTTTTATATGTGCTGGCAATGAAGTGAGGAATATGCTGAAAATGGTTTTAATTCCTTTTAGGAGGTTCAGGGTGAATGAAATATACTTGGGATGAGTTCAGGCTCACTTTAGCAAGGATCTAGGAGTAACTAGCAGGATAAACAAATTTTTGGCAAAGGAAAGCAAGGAAGCTGCTGTTTTCACACGTGGCTGGATTTTTAACCAAATTGCGAATCGCGGTAAAATTCGCGAATGCGTGAATCACGATTACGGCAAAAGTATAAGGAGTAGCAAGTCTGTTCTAGGTTCGTTGAACAGCTAGGATTCTACGCTTTCAGGAAAGTTAAAGCAAGTTTCTAGCCTAAACGGTTACAGAGTTATGAACGATTTTGTGAAGGTTGTTTTTCGGATTTGAAATTTTAAAAGTTCAAACCGACAGGTTACAGCTTGCAGCTAGAAAATGACAGGTGACAGTTAGGAGGCAGTTCTGGTTAGATTAAAATAGTTTGGATTAGATTATTTGAACGAAGAGATTGGTTCTGCACAGTTCTGCTAGGTACTCACAATATATTTTTGAAATAGGCCTCGCCACGGATCTGGTCAGGTTTTGGACTGCACTCCGGTTCTGGTCTCGGCACTTCAGTGATCTGGATCAGCTCTCTGGTTCTGCTAACAGCGGTCTGGGTCACTCTGGATCTCTGGCCTCTGGTTCTGGATACTGCTCTGCTTTCTCTGGGTACAGCACTGCTTCTGGATTTTTCTGGCACAGGGTTTTAGGCCAGAATCAACAGCTGGGTCCGGCTGTGAATAGTCTGCAAATGATTTTTGGGCCTGCTGACAAATACTTTTGCTTGCAGTGGGCCTTCTTGCTTCAAAGTTCTGTAGTCTCTGTTTAGCTTGGAAGTCTAAGTGTAGGATCTCTGGATGTGAAGTAGTCGGTCAGCATGCTCCGCAGCAAATGGAATTGAATGTCCCTACCTGTCCCAGCAGTCTCTTTTTATGTGTTTTGAAAGTGGGTGTGTGCCTGGGCCTAGCTAAGCCTGCCCTTTTCTACTTGTCATTGGCCCAATTCTTCCCTCTCCCATGATTGGGGGAAGGAAATGTGAGTCAGAGTGATGCTGTAGGTTTTATGGGTCAGAGGATCCTCCCCTAGTCAGTTTGCCCACAAATCTATATTTGGCCTAAAGACACATTTCATAGATACACAGTGGTTTGAAATTACATGCACCCATCACGTATCACATGAGGTATACTCTGTTCAAACTCTGATGTTTCTAAGAGCTTGCATTCAGAAACTGCAACATTTTGCGTTTTTTAGTGGGTTTTGCAACATCGGATTTTTCTCCAGATTTATACACATATACACCCCCCTCCCACACATCTCAGTAACTTTCCAGGTCGCTAGCTTAAACAGAGTATGTGGTGTCAATAAATAGTGGGGTTTTGCCCCAGAACATCACACAAATTCCCCACGCGTCTTAAAACGTGCACAGAAAAATCACAAGAATTATGGTATCATTTAAATAATTTTCACAAGTCCGCACTGTGGGTTATACATCTTTCTTAGAATCATGTTCTGGCCAACAGGGGTGTCTCTTTTCAGGTCACATGGTGTAGAAACCAGTTTATCCAGTTTCTGCCAAGCTCAGAGACCCTGCCCCTCCCAGCTTCTGCCAAGAGGAAGCTATGTTACGAAGAGGAAGCTATGTTACGGCCCCCCAATAAACCATCTGTCTGGGCCCTGGAAGGCCCATTGTTCAAGAGGAAGCCATTTATGACCTCCCCCCAATAAACCCTCTGCCTGGGTCCTTTGTTTAGTCTCTAGCAGTCCCTTGGTAATTCAATCAGAGAGTGTGTGACCTCCTTTTGGCAGGAGCAACAGAATGCAGCCAGGCCTGGGAATGCATTTGTTGGGCAAGCCCCCACTCCTGTCGGGGGTAGCTGTCTGGCAGAATTCCAGTTTCCTTAAGCCAGGTTTCAGGTAAAATGTCACTTTTTGTTCCCCAGTTTAAGTCGAGACAATTTTTACATATGCAGCTAGAATGCTGATTCGAAGTACAAAACTATGACATTTCAACAGTGACAAACTATGTGACACTCAAAAGTAGGTCACGCAGTTAATTTAAACATTTTCGATTTTTGGTAGTTTTAAATCCAGTTTCAGTTAGGCTGCTGCAGACCTGCAGAGCTCAGCCAGTCTTGTTATGAACATTGTTTTGGGGCTCTTCAACTTCCCAGATTTAGTATGCACACATACTTCATTCTGCCAGATGTCCGCTGGTGTTCAGTGAGATTTTTGGATGTGTTGCAATGTTTGAAAATAGGCATTTTGAGCTGGCATTCAGAGAAACCAAAGGTAATTTTAAAGCGCGGTTTTTCCTTTGGCACACATTTCACTCATGGCACCCCGGCCCATCCTGCTCGCACTGGTGGGTGGCAAGTTAGGCAACCATTTTAGTGTGAACAAACTGCGTGGTTCTCCTGGATTTTGGCGCACATGTGGGCTTTTTGGCCATCTTCGATTTTCTAAGCCCACAGCACCAAATGTTGCAGCATGATAGCTCAAACGTGGGTCAGGACACCCAACAAACACGACCTACAAAAGACACCTAAAACTAATGAGGTGTGAACTGAGAAATAAGGATAATCAACATCTAATTACTTTATTATTAAAGAACAATACTAGACAGGTGTGGGCTACCATGCGATCCCTGTTTGAGTCATTGGAGAAGCGGCAATATCGGCAGTTGTCTGGATGGCGTATATTAAGGCTAAATTTACTAAACCTTTGGCTTTCTGCGGCTATGGGGATATTTTAATCTTTAGGCCTACCCGGTGTGGCTGCCCATGGACGATAGAAGACATAACTATAATCATTAAGAAATCAAAAGGATCTAGAGCCCCAGGTCCGGATGGGATTCCTCCGTGTCTAACTTAACCCGGACTTGTGGGCAAGAATGCTCAAAATAAAATTTGATGCGATTTACTGTTTGGGCTACATTCCTAAGTCGTGGAGTATGGCTAATATACCAATCTACAGAAAGGGCCAATTGAATGATCCGGCCAATTATAGGCCGATAGCTTTGATGGATGCTGCAGCAAAGATCTTTACTAGTCTGCTTCTCCAACAGATTAATCAGCACATCATAAAGTTCAATCTTCTCTCGAAATATCAGACTGGCTTCCGACGCCAAATGGGTTGTCAACTTAATGCGACACTCATTGCTCATGTATACCAACAAACTAGATCTTATAAGGCAGGGCCGATATACATGGCGTCACTGGATCTCACTGCTGCATTTGATTATGTAATTAGACACACTTTATGGACACAATTGACCAAATTTGGATTTCCTGAGCAGCTTGTGTCTATCATTGCTGCCCTTCATAAACAAACCACTTATCGAATTCGGTTGACTAGCAATGGGGCATTCACCGATATAATTCCCACTGAGATCGGACTGAAACAGGGATGTAACCTTGCTGCAGTCCTCTTTAATTAATATCTATTAAACCTGGACGAGCAATGGATGGATGCCATCATTTTTCCAGTGAAAGTAGGGGCAACGGCGCTAAATTGGTTGTTTTGCAGATTTTGTTATTTTTTGATAGGACCCCTTTTGGGTTACAGACAAAATTGGCCCTGTTTCATTCCTTTGCTAGCAAACAGAATCTTGAGATCAATCTTAAAAAATCCTTCATAATAACGTTTATTGAAGGTCGGAAAAAAATTGTTAAATTTGAATGGGGCCTGAATGGGATTGCTATTCCTAAATTCACTGCCGTCCGCTATTTAGGCTACCAACTTGCTAGCTCGTACTCTTCGGAGGGATGGAAGATATTTCTGGCCGATAAGGCAAAAATGTTAACTATACAGATGAAAATGATTCATCATCGTCTTGGGAAATACTCTATGATCCCTATAATGAAATTTTATAATCAAAAGATTGAACCAATACTATTGTATGCTCTACATATGTTTGCTTGATGTGGAACCAATTCTTGAGGTGATCCAAGGTAAAATGTGGAAAACTGTTTTGGGTCTGGCTCACTCGATCCCAAATGTTGTTGTGTCATGAGATGGGCTTACTACCATTATCAGTGAAATGGCACTGGCGACTTCTCAGGCACTATGGTAAAATGCTTGTGCCCCCCCAAAGATTCACTCTATGAAGATCTAGAATCTATGATAAAGAAAGGATACCCTCCATCATTTCTAAAATATAAGAATAAGATGGAGGAGTTGCTATTTAGTGCCATGATCTCTCGGCATGAGTTGGTACTGTGCTTGCCTTCATGCAAACTTAAATACTTCAGATATCATTGGTGTTTATTGATTGATAAAATTAATGAATATCATACTTTTGGTGAATGCGCAAAATTTACATGGCAGTGGGGACATCGGCCTATGTATCAGGCTATTTTTCCTTGCGAACGGGCCAGGAAGACGTATTTGAGATTTCGCTTGAACCAGTTACTTACAAACGAGCGACTGATGTCATGGAAATCCTATAATAATTCACCTAATAATGGTCAACGTAGATTCTGCAATGATAATACCATGTTGGAAACATTGAAACATCTGACAGTTTACTGTGTGTATTTTGAATCTATTAGAACCCACATACTTGGTAAATATATTTACACAGTATCTACCCTAAGCAGAGAGGCCCTCTGGCAAAGATGCATGGTAGGGATGAATCAAAGCCTCATTATTGGGTTAACAAATTTCTTAACAATTATTGAAAAAAAATTGTCAGAAAAGCTACCAACTGAAAGTGATGAACCATGAACTACTTATCAAGATGGCTTCACTAGAGGAATATTGTGTTTGTACTAATTTCTGTACCAGCTTGGGTAGTGCTTTTTAAAGTTGTAGCCCTATGTAAATGTTTTTGTGTGCAATTGGGATATGAAATGAATTGAGTGTTTTATACCTCTGTCAAGATTCAAGTAGTGAACCCTGGACTTTTAGTATGTGATGTTGATGCCTAAAAACAGTCTAGTGATACTAGCTGTGGTCTGCTATGTTGATGTATAATCAATAGTTTTTAGATTCTTAGGAAACAATCTATGTAGAGATGTTGTCTGGGTTTGGATGTAAAGGAGGGTGCTTGTTATGATGTATGTGAATTATATGAGATATTATTGTCTCGTTTTAAAAGAATTTTGTAAAGGTTTGTAAAACAATAAACAATAAAAAAAAAATGCTTGTGGTCTCGTGCAGAAGGGATGTGACTTAGCAGTTCGGTCTGGACTTACCACTTTGGGGGTGGGACCAAGTCTGATTTGCATATGTCTGTCCCCTTTTGTAATGGCTTGTTAGGCGAAGAACGATGGTATGGAAGGTTGCCCAGAGCAATGCCAGAGGTTAAGATGTATTCTAAACCTTCCAACCAACCCCCTCCCCTTTTTTTGTTTTGCTTTTTTGCTTAACTATTCCTCGCCCATGCTTGATAAGCAAGACACAAATCTTAAGATATCTGAAGAGGATATATTTTTCATCTCAAATTAGCCACTTCCCGTGCTGCAGGGCCTGATGGGTTATCAAACCGCATGTTGAAGGTGCACCTGCAAGCTTGGGCGAGGATTTTGTATGCGACTTTTTTTTCTCAAATCTATACTAGTTTCATTCCTCCGACCTGCTAGAAATAGTGTTCCAATTCGCTCCCAACCCACAAATTATCAGGCAGTGGCTTTATTGGATGCACCGTGAAAATTTGCTCGGTGCATACTTCAGAATTTAACAGTTTGGCTGAGCAAAACAATATTCACGACCCTAGTCAATCTGCTTTCATGCCCAGTCTGGGAACTGCGATCAAATTGCATATATTATAAACACCAAGCAGGGCAGAAACGGCCCCTATGCGTACCATTTATAGGTTTCCAAACTGTTCGGATTCTGTGTCAAGAGAGCTTTTATACTATAAATTAACTAGGGCTGGATGACCACCTAGTCTTCATTACTAGAACCAAAATCGCAAAAACACGACAAAGTAAGATCAACGCTTGATGGTAAATTGTCAACACCAATAAAAACTAGTAGGGGTCTGAAGCAAGGTTTCCTGCTGGCATCGTCACTATATAACTTTTTTATATCCGATGTCAGTGAAGGCTTCCTGCAGATCATCTCAGATCACCTCGTATGGAACAGCACGCAATCCTGTGGCTTTTTTACGCTGATGACCTCGTTCTGGTGAAAACGCCACAGGGTTTGCAGGCTCTGCTTAATGAATTATATAAGTATGTTCGAATAAATGAACTGATCATTAACCATTCTAAATCGGAGTTTATTATTTTTGCCACTGTGCAAAGAAAAAAACGAAATACAGTGAAATGGACTATACAGGGAGAACCCCTGGAATTAGTCAGTATAGATATCTGGGATTGATTGTCAATGATTAACTTTCAGAAGCCCCATATTACTGTGATGTGGCGAATAAAACGAAGGCAGCAGCCCAAGCAATGCTAATAAACCGTAGGTACGGCAAGTTCTTTATTCCAGCGCTGACCTTTTACGTTCAGAAAGCAGTTACCTCTACCATCTATGGTGCAGAAACCCGGAACTGGCGTGGACCAGTCAGTATTCTGGACCACTGTTAAAGGTTCATTTTGGAAGAAATTGTGAAGACTACCAAATAGTGTCCCCGTGTGTATTTTAAGATTTGAGTTGGGCCTGGTATCCCTGTACCCAAAATGTATATGTGGAAGCTATGTGCTCTTCATAGAAAGTGCATAATGAACACTAAAAAGGGTACATTGCTTGATGCCCTTGCCAAATACAAAGATACAACTAATCATAAACAAACGAGTGTATAGCGAACCAAGTGCAAGACTTTTTGCTCGCAGCTGATGTGAATTATGACATCTTAATCCATAACCCCAATAAGGTCCCAAAAAAATAATAGGGATTGGATTAATACACAGGCAGAGTGTCTGATGAAGAAACATCTAAACGTATACACTTCAAGAAAAAAACTATCGTATGTCACACAATTTCCCTCTGCATGGCATTGTGACCGATTTATCCGTTTCAGGTAAAACGTCTGGCACTCAAGAGAAGTCTTGGCTAACTGGACTATAATTGAGACAAGTGATAACACCTGCCGCTTTTGTAAAAATGTGTCTCAACCGGAGTCTGATGCATTTGATTACCAATTGCTGTCAATTAGCTGAGCTAAGAAAGAAGCATGTTGCATGTTTTTCTGGTTTTTCGATTTGTAACATAATGTTTTGGAAATCTCTATATAATGCTCAGACTAAATCAATGAGATTAGCTATTGTACATTTTTTTTTTGTTGTTGGCTCTAAAGCTGGATGTAGTAGACTATGTATTACACTAAATTTTACTCATCTGATGAACTTAAATAAAAATGAGGATGTTGCAGTAGTTTCAGAACTCCACTGGTATAATGTAACACTACATGTTGAATTAATTTTATATTGATGAATTTGTGTTTAATCCCGTAGATGTGTAACTTGATTGATAATGATTGTTTTTACATGATTAGTCATAGTGCAGTTATTTTATGAGATTAATTGATGTCATTATTTTATACATAATACTTTATATACGTTTATGTTGAAAAGTTGTTTCAACAACTGAATCAATAAAAATTAAAAATGTCCTACCATTGTGCTTTTCTACCACATGCTGAATCCTCAGCTGCAGTATAGCACCCATCGCTGACCATTTTGTCAAAAATGGCCCTGGTCGTCTTTTTCTGTTTGTGAGGTCTTTCTTGGGTTTTGTTCTGCGCGCCAACCCAGTTGGAGCCCTTTGTTCGTTTTTGCCTTTGGCGGGCTTCAGTACTGAAACCTGCCTCTGGCTCCAGTGTGTCTGGAAGGGCAGGAAGTGAGGGAGGTGCCCGAAACTCCCCTGTCCTTTGTCTCTAGGGAAACCTGAATGCACCCAGTCCTGATTGGGCAGCCAACCTGCTGTTTGACTGACAACTAGGCTGTATATGAATGGGAGAAACATGCTTAAAAGGCAAGGGTTTTGGGACTAGAGTCAGAGCCGACCACTGGGAATGACACCAGACGAAGAAACCGTAAACAAAGCTTGCTGCGTCCTCCTGGACTGTTGAACTGCCCAGTGAAGCCCTGCTGCTGTGCTGAAACTCCTTTTTCTAATTAACGAAGCTCCTGGAAGGGATGACTTTTTTGCTTTGGTTAGTGGGACCTACTAACCCTAAAATGAGCTTTGCTGGAAGACCTTCCCCAACTGGCTGTACTACTTTGTTGTTGCAGGAACAGAGTGCTAGGGGTCGGGAAATCCATAGTCTAGTGCAATGTCTCTAAGCCGGCCAAAAGCTCCAGGAAGCTCCAGAGGACCCTACAGAAGCAGGACGACCAGAGCTCAAGTCAACTCATCCGAGTGCAGGACTCGGAGGAGTGAAGGAAGCCCAACCGGTGATCTGCGGTGGTGCGATTTGCTGAGCGCTGAAATCGCAAAGTGCTGCTGTTCCGAAAAGAGCCCATAGCTGCTGCCGACCATCGAATTGCTGCTGCAGGAGTCCCCAGACATCCTCCCTCTTGGCCCCACGACTGAGGCCCAGGAACACAGGATCTGCATCGCTGCAACCAGACAGAAGCCAGCTGGGCCTGCTTCTAACCAAAGGTATTGTTCTGAATTGGGATACTCATTGTCTGTAGCTTGCTCTTCTCAGTTGAGACTTGCAGTAGCTGTTTTTCTAGAGTTGATCTCTGCTCAAATGTTCACAATTATAACCGCTTGTGTCCCTTCAGTGATTTTTCTTCAACAAACTCTGCAAGACATTTACTTTATCAAGTGCCTCATCTCCATAGACTTTACTCCAATCAACATTAGCTGTGCTGGCTCCCTGCAGACTCTTCAGTTCCATTTTGACTTTGATTCTTGGTGTCCCTCATAGGTAATTGGTTTTAAACTAATATTGCAGGGAAAGGTTTTTATCTAGACTTAATTGGAAGATTTAAAGTGCTCACATGCTTTGAGAACCTGTTTAACCTTTTTCCTTCCTTTTAACCTTTCCTTTCTACCAACCCAAGAATTTACAAAGTGCAGTAGTGATATATAAATGCCATTTACTGTCCTAGTTCGTGAAGTCACCTCAGGGTTTAAGTGTGTAAGAAGCATCTCTAAAAAGTATCTAAATTTGTGTGAATTCTGAACCGCTATTTTTGAGTGTATTTGATTGCTACACATTGCCCTTTTTAAAGAATGCTTACTTAAAAACTATTAAATCATTATTTTAACTACAAACCTTGAATAGAAGTGTTACTTGGCTACTTGTATTGGTGGATTTCATTGCTACAGCTCACATTTACCCCTTTTGAGGTACGTCTGGCTGCTCAGTCACACTACAAACTTGTGGAGTACAGACCTATAGCAAAGGTGGGTTGCCTGATACCAGGAGGACACGTGTTGTACACTGTGGGAGACTATACTTCAATTATTGCCTAACATCCAGAATTGTCACTTTGTTTTTTTCAAAGGAGTTGGAGTACACAATACTGAAGAGAACAAGCAATACCCATGCCAAATGACGAGCCCTTTTCATAGTGATAATCCTGTTGAGAGCTATCTACCGACTGTAAAGTTGTCACTAGTCCAGTAGTCAAAGATATCAGTGTGGCGGCGTTACCTGAAGTTGAACGAGTGGTAATACAGCTTCTGGGTAATTACTGGAGTAGAAGAGGTGTGATTAAAGCTGGGGAAGGGGAGCTGGGTGCTTGTAAAAAATATTCTGAAGTTAACCTGTAATGCTAAAGACTGCTGAAGCGGAGAGGAAGTAAGTCTTGTGGGCATAAGCAGGTTATTCTTGTGCTAGTTGGACATAAGAGGCAAAGAGGTTGCCCTCCTTTTGGAAGTCATTGAAGGGAGGGGTGCCTTGCCTACCTGAAGAGGCGGAGCTTTGCCTGATAATTCAGAAGTAGCAGTTGTAAAAATAGTGGTGGTATACAAAGTTGTCAGTAGATGTCACATTGGAGTGGTTTGAAGTAGTGGCATACTGTGGGATAAGGTTGGCTCTTCTCACAGCAACAGCTGAAGAGTGGTTGTGAAAAGGACAGCAGCAACCCAAAGAGAAGCATCCTGACAAATATACATACAAGCCAATACATGGAATTAAGGTGCGCTGAAATTTTCAGCGAAAGCGTGCGAATCGCAGCACCAGTACGAAAATCGCAGCGAAACCCGCGCACAGCGATTCATGGAAGTCCGTGTGCATGTAAATCCCAGGATGTGCGCCAAAAGTCGGCGTGGCGCACACGTCTCCAAACAGCGTGCGTTACGCGCACAGTGAAATCGCACATAGCGCAGCGCTCACAACAAAAGTAGGAGGAACACGGGGCGTGACACGCGGAATGGGGAACAACGCGTGAAAATGTGGGCGTCACGGGGGGGGGGGAGTACAGGAGGCAAGTGCACGGAACGGCCACACGCTCGCCTACAACACATATATTCATGGAATCGAACGGGGCTAACGCGTGCGCCAAAAAAGACGTGCTAATCCGGAAACACGTACACCAGCAGGAAGAAGGCGTACGTGGACCCACGCAGCATAAAAGTGCGCGCAAACAACAAACAAGCTCAGACGCCAGAATGAATATACCGTTCCCAGCAGCAGTGGTCCTGGGATACCGCAGGAGGATAGTCAGGCCCAGAATTTTTACACCCAGAACCAGCCTTTTTGGGATGCCTGATGACCAGGTGTATGGGAGGTACAGGTTTCCACCTCACATAATACTCGACCTGGTCAGTGAGTGGGAGGATGACCTTGCATCACCCACCCTGTGCTCCCAAGCACTCTGCCCCCTGGAGAAGGTCCTCAATCTACTGCACTTCTTGGCCACTGTTGCGTAGTGACTACACAAGTGTTACGCATGCGCGAGCGGGATCGAGGCTTGCGCATGCGCTGTCATGAATAAAGACGGTCCTCCGGCAGTTCGTGCCGGGGACCCGAGCAGAGCACACACACACACGTCCTGCGTGGTTCCTGGTCTGTGTGTCTGTGTGTCAGTGTGTGTGCAAGTGCAGGTGGGGGCCCTGGGAAGCCCCCACCATCTAACACTGGTGACGAGGAGGCTCAGGAGCATCCGGTACCCTCTCCGACTGCATCTGAGTGTGAGTTGATGCTCCATGTCGTCTCGGACTCACGTGTGGCCGGCGGCCATTTTGTGCTATCGGAGATTGCAGCGGTTGTGGCCCGAGAGGGTGCTTGTGCGCCGGTTGCGATCTCCATTGCAGCATTTACAATTTTTGGACCCTCCCACTGCCCTAGGGCTGTGGTTTTGATAAAGAAGGAGAAGAAAGGTGGTTTTGGCGCCGAGATCACGTCTTCAAGTGTCATCGTGAGTGCGTGGCCTGCTCGCCAGCATGGGTGAAGGAGAGAATGAGGGTGCCCTTGCGCCCATCCCACGCAGAATGCACAGCACACTAGCCCCCATGCCCGAATTTGACTGGAAATGTTTTTCAGGGCCTCTGGGGAAGAGGACGACTGCGCCAAAATTGCCATCATGGTGTAGTCTGCAGGCACAGAGGTGCACAGAATTTGACTCTCTCAACATCCCAGTGGTCACATATGATGCGGTGAAGCAAGCCCTAAGAGATCACTTCCTGCCCATGGCCAACGTGGACTTTGATAGATTCGTCATGTGCGCGGAACGGCAACATGAGTCGCTGGACTCGTTCTGTGCACGGCTGAGACACCTGGCAACCTCCTGCAGGTGGGTGAATGAAGAGGAGATGGTCCGTAACCAGCTGCTGCAAGGGTGCAGTTCTGGGAATCTAAGAAGGCAAGTACTGAGAGAGCCTGGTCTAACTCTGCTGCAAATCCTGGACACGGGAAGAGCGTACGAACTGGCGGAGGCCAAAAGTGGACGCACCACGCACTCTAGCAAGGGCAAAGAGGCGTTTGCCATTGGACGCTCTGCCCTGGGGAGGGCGAGATGGACACCAAAGAAGGGAGATGGCCCTCCAGTGCCTGGGGCTGCTCTGTCTTGCCCCTACTGCGGAGATGACTTTCCACACGTGGGGGAGTGCCCGGCAAAGTCGAGGGTCTGCGGCCGGTGTGACACACCAGGACATTATGCAACGTGTGCAGGGCTACCGCACCAGTAGCAGCCTCAAGAGGACCAGCGATAGTTGGCGGATGCAACACTCGGAGGGTGAGGGGCGTGTCGGCTGTCGAGCAAGGCATGCAGGATCTGAACATTGCTGAGGAGGAGGAGGAAGAAGTCTTCATCTCAAGCATCGCCAAGGGCCCAGGAAGCCGGCAACCGACATGTACGGTAAACATCGGGGAAGTCCCCACCCCAGTCCTCACAGACACAGGGGCTTCGGTCTGTGTGTTAGCAACGGACCACTATGAAGCACTCCAGGGCCCACCTGAGTTGGCACAATCCGCAGCGTGGATATATGCATTTGGAGGACACTCGCCACTCCCCATTCAAGGGGTGTTTGTGGCGCCGTTTCCCACGGGCAGAGCGAGATAAAAGCGAGGTTCTTCGTCTCCGGTCCGCATCTGCGTGGACATGAGGCTACATAACCTGGGGATCAAAAGGGAACGACACCTCACGCCCACCCTGGACGACATTGTCGGCGAGCTGCAGGGAGCAATTGTTCTCTAAACTGGACTTGAGATCTGGCTACTATCAGCTGGAGCTTCACCCCGAGTCAAGATACATTACTACCTTTACGACTCACGAGGGGCTGTATCAGTTCAGGAGGCTCAGCTTCGGGGTCTCGTCGGCACCAGAAGTCTTCCAGAATGCCATCAGGGGAGCACTGTCGGGACTCAAAGGGGTGATCAATATGTCGGACGACATCCTGATGTTCGCGAGATCGGAGGCGGAACACCTAAAGCGCCTGGAAAACACCCTGGAAAGGCTCCGTGGCCTCGGCCTGACTCTCCACAAACAAGTGAGTTTTTGAAAGACCGGCTGGAATTCTTCGGCTTTGTGTTCCACGCGGGGGGCATCTCCCCAGATCCGGAGAAGGTGAAGGACATTCAGGAGGCTGCCCCACCGGGGTCACCCGCGGAAGTAAGGAGCTTCCTGGGGATGCTCAACTATTGTGGACGATTCATTCGCAACTTGGCATCCCTGTCAGAGCCCTTGCGGGCACTGACTAGAAATGACGTGGACTGGAACTGGACCGGGAAGGAACACAGGGCGTTCGCTGCCATCAAGAACGCCTTGTCGGGCCATGAGACGATGGCCTACTTCAATCCGGACCGGGAGTCGGAGATCGTGGTGGACGCCAGCCCGGTTGGACTGGGGCGGTTCTCATGAAGGCGGACCCCCAAGGGACCACGAGACCCATTGGCAAGGCTCTCACCGAGACACAGGCGCTGTTCACAGATCGAGCGCGAGGCCTTGGCTATCTTATGGGGCTGCAAACACTTTCGCATTTACATTCTGGGGAAGCCCGTAGTGATGGTGACGGATCATAAGCCCCTGATACCGATAATGTCTGGAGCGTCGTCCAAACCACCACCACCATGCATCGAGAGGTGGATGCTCTTGCTAATGGAGTAGGGGGTCAATCTGATGTATCGCCCTGGCACCCACAATCCAGCGGATTATCTGTCTCGACTCCCGGGGGCTGGGTAGCCCAGGGACTCGGGCGAGGTGGCGGACTGTGTTGAGGCGGTGCACCTGGTGGTGGAGGCAGCACTGTCCGTCGCCCTGGCGCACCAGGAAATTGCGGACAAGTCGCATGCTGACAAGGTGTTCTTGAGGATCAAGGAGGTCGTGTCAAGTGGGGAATAGCGCGAGGTGCTGATGAACAATGCTAGAAGGGGCGACGATGCTCAAAAGGACTTGAGGGCGCTCTGGAAGACACGTCATGAGCTGTTGATGGCCGAGGATGGACTCCTGCTGAGGGGGCACCAGATAGTCATTCTGCGCACTCTGGTGGGTAAGGTGCTGCAGTTGGCCCACAAGGGTCACCAGGGGACGGCAAAGACGAAGGCGCGGCTCCGGTTAAGTGTGGTTCCCGGATCTAGAGAGCAGGGTGGACGAGTGTGTGCGGGCCTGCGTTCCATGCCGGGCGGCGAATCTGGTGCAGAGGGGGCTGCCTATCCAAGCCATGGAGAGAAGTGAACGCCTGTGTGGGACTGTGCATGCAGACTTTGGGTCCACGGGCCATGGAATGTACTTTCTGGCGGTGACTGACCAGTGGTCCCGCTATCCCGAGGTGGAGCTGGTTGAGTCCATTGCAAGTGACCACACCATCCTGGCCATGGAGAAAATGTTTGCCACCCATGGTTTCCCTCTGGAGATCTGTTCGGATAACGGGTCGTCGTTCCAAGGGCAGTAGTTTGCTCGCTACTTTGAGGAAAGGGGGATAAAGCACCGGAAAGTCACCCCGCTCTGGCCCAGGGCCAATGGGGAGGTGGAACGCTTCATGCGGACGCTTCAGATCTTCCGCATATCGACGGAGGGGAAGATCTACGGCGCAATCTGTTGACTTTTTGCGGGAGTATTGCACGACCCCACATCAATCTACTGGGGTCACGCCGGCGGAGGCCTTTTTAAACAGGTACCCCAAGGACTGTTGCCCGAAGTGGGAGATCGACAACAACCGGGTGCGAGCAGAAAGAGCTGCCCGGAACGAGAGTGAGACGGCTCGGATTGCTGGAGAAGGCGATCGCAGTGGGGGACACCGTGCTGGTGCGAAACAGGAGGCCGGAAGGAAAACTGTTGTTGCCCTATGAGGCACAGCCACTGGGGGTGACCCATGTCAAAGAGTCCATGGTCACTGCGGCCAATGCACAGGGAACAGTCACGAGGAATGTGTCGTTCTTCAAGCGCATAGAGGCAGCGCCTGACCCGCAAGAGCACCATGCGGGAGCCCGAGCAGCATGCCGGATCGGCACAGAGGGATGATGGACCGCCCAAGACTCCAGGGACACCAGAGGTGCCCCCAGCCGAGGCAAGCGGGTACCCGAGCCGGGCGGGGCGCAAGCCGCCGCAGAGGTTCCAAGACTTTATTATGGACTCTGCTTCGTAACCGGTACGAGACTGGCCGTTAAAGTTTGAAGTACTGTTGGTAGTTACATAAGTTATGGTTTCTTGTTTGGGGGGGGGGAAGGAGGGATGTTGCGTAGTGACTACGCAAGTGTTACGCATGCGCGACCGGGATCGAGGCTCACTCATGCGCTGTTATGAATAAAGACGGTCCTCCGGCAGTTCGAGCCGGGGACCAGACCCCACACGTCCTGCGTGGTGCCTGGTCTGTGTCGGTATGCGTGCAAGTGCAGGTGGGGGCCCTGGGAAGCCCCCACCATCTAACAGCCACTGGATCATTTCAGTGCACAAGTGCTATAGTGGGGGGGTGTCACAGGCCACGCAGTCGCGCTGCCTACACCAGGTCTTGGCCATCATGACTGCACGCTCATCAGTCCGCAGGCACATATACCTGCCCAGAACACCTGCAGAAAGGCAGGCTGCCGTCCAGGATTTCTACAGGGTGGCACGATTCCCCAAAGTGCTAGGTGCTATTGATTTCACCCATGTGGCTCTACGTCCCCCTAGGGCATCAGAGCAAATCTATAGAAACCGCAAGCACTGGCATTCCATCAACGTGCAGGTAGTATGTGATGCCAAGGGAATCATCGCCTCAGTATATGCCAACTATCCAGGGTCCACCCACGACCGTTTCATTTACAGAATGTCAACCCTAAACCGGGACCTAGAAGCTGTGCGGTATGGCGATACATGGCTGCTTGGTGAGTATAAATGCCACAGCACATGCATGCATGTCAGATACTGAGTAATGTCACAACCCCACTAATGATACCCATCACCACCTCCCCAGGGGACAGTGCCTACCCTCTGAGCACCCACATGATGACGCCAATTCGGAAGCCCACCACGCCACACGAGGTAAGATACAACACAGCCCACATTGCAACCCGGGGCATAGTGTTGCACACATTCAGAGTTCTCAAGTCACGCTTTCGCTCCCTTGACCGTTCTGGCGGGCAGCTGTTATACGCTCCCCCAGTAGTGTGCAGGATCATAGTGGCAGCATGTGTCCTGCACAACGTTGCAAAATGCTGGGGCCTGCCGGTGGACATGGTGGTTCCCCCACATCCCCAACCACATGCATGCCCGCTGCGCATGGGAGGGGAAAGGGCACGGGGTGAGGCAGCCCGTACGCAGCTGGTGGCTAATTACTTCACCTAAAATCACACCCCTGTGGAGTGCACACAGCCCTGGCACATACCAGCTGACAATGATGATGACATAAGAGACGGTCAACTGTCAAAACCATACCAGCCTGAGATTGGTCACCTGGAAGTGTTACATTGTGTGCATCCCTACCTACACAAACGCCACCAATGCTGTCATCAAAAGACACTTCTATGCTGCTAAATTCATTACCCCTTTGCAAAATACAACAGGACAACAGCGCCATGTCACCCAACCCCTCCCCAGCTCCGCCACCCAACACACCATGGCATGTCATGCTATGTGAAAGCAAACAAAGCAATCCCCAAAACCTGACACAAGCGTCACAAAGTACACTGTCCCTAATGGAAACTGGCCACACACAATATGCTCCCAGTAATGTAGAACTAACACACATGACCAAATACTTACCAACAATGCAGCAACACAACCTCAAACATGAGAAAAACATGACAGTACTAAGTTAAAGTAGTCGTAGTCTTACAACCTGAATATGCCACCACATCGACCCCTTCCAACTGTAGTGTTGCAGCCTTCCAAATTTGTCAGTGTACTGCATAGAATATGAACTCCGTCTCCAAAGTAGACGGCCTTGTGAAGACATGAGAATGAACCTGCAAATTTGGATGGAGACATGGAAGCACAAGCACATATCAATACACCATGCAGTGTACAAAACAACAATATCCACTAGGAATGTCTACACAGTATTGACAACAGACTGCCCACACAACTCATGGGAGCCCAATGTCACTGTATAATTCACTGTCACTTGGTCACACCCTTTGCAAGCCCATGGAAACGGGAAGCAGGAGGGGTGTGTGTCTCACGAACCCAAGCATCTAACCCAAACTCAGGACAAGCCTGCATGTGCCCAGCCGGAATACAGTGAATGCCCACGGGAGCCACACAAGGCAACACACTGTAAAAAAATAATTAGAAAAAGACAACAAAAAAAATTAAAAATGGCCATGTGGGGGTCTGGGGGGTGCACCCAGGAGGTCCGAGGACAGGGAGCGCACCAGCAGCCACCTGTGTGGATTTTGGGGGAAAAACACCTCCATGGGCTCATGGCCTGCACGGCTACGCTATTGTGGGAGAATTGCTGCTGTCGCTCTAATCACCCTCTGCTGCTGCATCAGGAGGTGGTGGTGCTATGGGAGGCAGCCCACGCAAAGCCCTGGTATGGTCCTCCATGGCAGCAAGCATGCGTGTGTTGAAGGTCTGATTCTGGAGGATTAAAGTGCAGAGATCCCCCATACACCACCTCACGGGTTGCATGCATTTCTGCACGCATGGCCTCCCATGATACCCGGATCTCCTCACGTGTTGCCTGCATCTCAGCTGATAGCGAACGTGTGAGCCGCTCCATCTGCTATTCTGTCCTCAAATTAGTGGAAGCCTCAAGGTCAAGAAGAAGTCTCCCTGAGGTTATGGAGTGCTTCCCTGTGGGCCTAGGACTCTATTGAGATGGATTGGCGCAGAGTCTCCAGTGCAGGTCCCTGTTGGACGCCAACATATCTTCCCTGTGTTATTGGCAAATGGAGTCTGTTGCCTGCTGTTGCTCCATCTGCCTTTCAGGGGATGATGGAAGTGGCCACCCTCTCCATTGCCTGAGCCATCATTTCAACTGATGCTGCCTGTTGGGTTGCCATACCGTACATGGAGTTCTCCCATACGGTATTGCCTGGTGGCGTACGGCCACCGCGTTGACTGGCACCACACCTGTTTGGGGCAGGCGATGTGCACCTTGCTGTGCTGCAACTGCCTGAGGCTGCAGCACTGCATTCCCCCTCTGATCTGCTGGCCCAGGAACAGGATCAGATGCTGTGGAGTGTGACCCTGCATCCGTAACCGCCAAAGGCGGATCTACCAACACTGACATCCCCATAGGGGGTTCTACCCCTGGTGCAGGTGGGTTGGACAGAACAGGATCCCTGCCAGAAACACTTACTTGCAATGGCACATAAGTCTCATCCGATTCAGCACCCGAATAGAGGTCTGGGGAGGTGCACCCAGAGGCACCCCTGGAGAGTATGGTCTGCAGTAAGATTGGGTTCTCACCCACCACCACACCACGTTCCCCACTGGTGCCTGGTCGTGCCTGAGAGTCCTCCTGGGTCTGCACCATCTCCTCAACTTCAACAGCATCAAGTGCATCATCACCTGCAAAAACAAGAAAGACAACAAATGGAAACGGCATGAGCACCATAGCACACACATAGGCCATGACAAGCCACAGATCAGTACATGATTTGCACATGTCCCACATGACTATAACCCTGCCATGCATGCACTGTCAAAGAGTTGGAAGTGGAGTCAAAAGGGCAGACACTGGGAGAGCAAGACTGAAAAGCAACACATGTGCAGCATGTTGGGTAGCACTGGCATCACACATCAGGCTGTGAGTGCCATGTCCAATACACATACATGACACATGCCAGCACACACGTCATGTAGCATAGCCACGGTAAAGTACAAAACTACAGCTATATGCCAGTGTATTGGCACTGTCACACATCCATGTGACATCGACATGATGAGGGGATTAATGCTGAACAGTGTTGCAAAATATGCATGTGCCACACACTGAAACACATCCAGTGTCCAATAATACAGTATTTGTGGGCTGATCTATTTTTCGTCACTTTGACATCACAGGAAACATCTGTCATTTTCCACATGCAAACAGGTACTTATCAAAACATTTCTGCAGGCCAATACTCCATCAGCATGAATGGTCTAATCGTGAACATAACCAGGTAAAAAAATTGCCCCAGTGTGGCCAGTAAACAATGACCAAAGCATATCACATGTCGCAATAGGGTAGATAAATGTCTAGCAAAAAGGGGAGAGTGGAAACTATCATCCTGAAGGCACACTTACAAATTCTGACCAATGTAGTTGCAAGATGGCAGTAGAAGGTAAACTGCACTAATGTGGCCCGAATAGGCTACTGTGGGCAGAAGGGATGCAGTCATAGCCAAATACAAGGCACGTGATTCTATGTGAGGAAGGAAATGGGTGACCCTTACCACTCTTGAGTACACACCCTCACCTGGCACTCAATCAGAACCTGTCACACACACACACACACACACGCATGGACACTCACCGGACAATGCATCATAATCAGGTAGTTCTCCCACACCTTGGATCTGTTCCTCTGTGACGAAGGTCCCAGCAACAGACTCCTGTTCAGTGAGTTTGTTGTCCTCTTGTGGAGACCCACCGCCAGCCACCAGAGTAGTGGCATGATTTGAGGCCAGCTTGTTCTTTGCTACAAGCGGTGGAATTACCTGAAACGCAGAGCAATCAGCTGTGCGCCTCACAAATCCAATGGCACTTATGCGGTCCGCGATGATCTGCCAGTGTGCCTTACTTTGACCAGTTGTGGTCTTGCACCCTGCAGTCAACAGCATTTCGTGGCTATGTCTCGACACATAGGTCACAAGTGCATCAAGCTCTGCGTCATTAAAGCTAGGCTTCCTTGACGTGCCGGAGTGTGTAGCCGTGTCTGGGGTCTCAGCCTGTTGTGCCAGAGCACCCTTCTTCCTCTTTTTTGAAGGTGGAGCAGAGCCAGAGTGGCTTACGCCGCTCTGGTCAGTAGGTGCAGAAGCACCAGTGGACTGGGTAGTAGGAGTGTGGTAATGCACAATGACAATAGGTCTTGGCGCATGCATTGGTTGCAAGGTGTTTTTGGCAGGGGGGGAACGTCAGTTTGATGGACCTGGACCAACACTGTCCTGGCTGGGAGAGTCAGAGCTGGGGCGGATGGAGCTGCAGCTGCCCCTGCAGTCTCCCCACCCTGCATACTTGGGGCAGCAGATGACATAGTTGCCCCAGATCCACGTGGCTTGGTGACAACAACTTGCACCGCCACACATGGCCTAGACTTGCTGACCTGGAAGTCAGCCTGGGAGTCATCCTGTGCCAGGTCAGGTGCCACAATGGGCTGGTCCAACAAGGGCTGAGCTGTGATGGTCTCAGCCACGTTTCCCTCAACCATGGGGGGTGGGGGCATGGGTGTCCCTGATTGGTCCTCCACACATGGGGGTATAGGCGCACCCTGCAAATCCCGGCCACATCCCCTACTGCGCCCACCACATCCACCTTTTGAAGGTCAGCCACCTTTGCCTCCCTTACCGCTTGGTCGCCTCCCAACCATGGCACTGATGTTGTTGTGCGTATGGGAGGAGCAGTAAACTATTGTCCTGGGCAATTGGAGGTCAAAGGGGTAGGGTACTAGATGAAATTCGTACCCTAGTGCTCTAACAAGGCTGTCTGTGACCCCTGGGGGAACATGACGGGTCACGCAACGCACAGGAAGCCCAAAAACTAATATGCACGCAACCCCTCGTAGAGCACGTGCGTGGAAAAATGAACCAGCACTACGCTGTGGCACCCAGAAACACAAAAATAAGCATACGCGTAATGCACACAGCCTACAATGACCTCTGAAGGGGTACGCGACACACTGGGCAAGCACAGTTGGTAAATACGTGCGCGACTTACCGTCTGCCTGGAAAAAGAACGTGAAAAAGAAGCGCGTGTGCGCGTTGGCAACACCCCCGCCAAAAGAAGAATTGTACGCTTTCTGAGGAGACAGGACAAAAGAAGTGAACGCTGTTTGAGGAAACAGGCCCAAAAAATAAGAAAAATGAAAGCTGTCAGAGGTAACTGAGTACGAACTAGAAATGCGTGTGAACTGACAAGGAGTACAGATTTCACCCACTCGCTCTCCACGAAAAGCACGTACAAGGAAATTGCGTCCTACACGTAGCTTTTAAACCGGCCCACAGGTACACATCACATACGCGTGTACGCGGGCCCTTTTCTCCAATTACACGCGGTGACACTCGGACGTGCAGTTTTCCCACGTGTGCTCTGTCATCACGTGCTATGAGGGAAACACCCACGCCCGTGATGTAACTTACGTGCTAATGGCCTTTGGTCCAATGAAATTGCGTACGTGTGCTGACGCGCTTACTCGCTAAGCGCCTTTCCTCGAATTACACACTGACGTGCAGTTTTTTCACGTGCCAAATCACTCCGTATCAAGCTGGCCACGCGAAAACACACGGAAGACGACGCTCCTGCCCTGAAGGCCATTTTCCTGCCCCCCAGAGCCCCGAGCACGCTGCCATCTGCTACTGCCTGCTGCCCACGTGCCCTGCTATTTGGTGCCTGCACATCAACCATCTGCAGGGGTCCAGTTGCTGTGTCCACCCCTGCTGGAACAGAAGACTCCCGACTGGGATACCATCGCTGCCTAGCCCCAGGACCCAGTTGCCCACCCACGCCTGCCTCGGAGGTTGCCATGTCGGGGCAAACACCATCTGAGACCACCGGCGACCCCCAGCCAGAGAGGCAGAGGGCCACCAGCTTTAGTCAGAAGGAAGTTGGTGTCCTGGTGGAGCATGTCCTGGGGCATTATGATACCCTCTTCAGAACATCACGTGCCAACAAGGGACGGGAGAGGATCTGGGACGACGTAGTGGTTGCCATCAACGCGGAGGGGGTGGCAACCCGAGACATCATGCACGTCAACAAGCGCTGGGAGGACTTCAGGTCCAGGACCCTCATAAAGGCACGGCGGCTCGCGGAGGGGGGCCGGGCACGCATGAGTAACATCCAGATGAGGGTCCTGGAATGCGTAGGCCCAGCGCTCCACGCCCAGATCCTGCAGAGGCAGACCTGTCTGGAGTTGAGCGGTAAGTGGCCAAGCATTGGTGTGTGAGACGGGGCATGTTGCAGTGTGCTGGTAGTCTGATACTTGCCAGTATGTGTGACATAGGTCATGTATGGATGTGTGTGCAGGGACATCATGGTCCTGCATGTGAGGCCACTAATGTGTGAACCACATGGTTGGTGCATGAGTTGCAATGCTACATGGAGAGCTGTTTGCGTAATGCACACATGAAAGCATGGTAGTCTCTGTTCTTGGACATGGAGTGGGGGGTGAGGGATGGGTGCTGATGTCATGAACATGTATGGTGCGTGTGTGTGTGTGTGTGTGTGAGAGACTTTGAAACGCCATGGATGCATGTGACTGTGAAGGCAACATCTTGGTTAACAAAATCCCTTGTACATGGATGCTGATGTTGATTGCAGGCGGCGGAACTGTTTCTGCATGTGTGTTGCATGCATTCAACCATGTGTTGTGGAGGGACAGGATGGAAGTGACATTTGACAGTGCCACTCATGTGTTTTTGATTCCTTTGTAGGGAAATTATGTACTGTACCCTGATGCTTGCGTTCTATGTCTCCCTCTACGCAGCGTCAAGTGAATAAGACGGCGGAGACGGCGCTGTGGAGCCAAGCGGCGGGGATGCCCCCACCGGGCGGCGACGCAAGGCCCAGCCACTCTCCCAGGAAGTTCCATCATCCGGGAG
Organism: Ambystoma mexicanum; assembly: GCF_040938575.1. Classification (NCBI taxonomy): domain Eukaryota; kingdom Metazoa; phylum Chordata; class Amphibia; order Caudata; family Ambystomatidae; genus Ambystoma; species Ambystoma mexicanum. Next base: position 1,034,442,376 of record NC_090933.1, on the reverse strand, counting down.
CGAGGGGACTGGTGCCGCGTCTGCCACTACAGCTGTAGTGGAAGGGCCGGGTGAGCCCCCACAGGGGCTTCCAATGGCGGAAGACGGTGCAGACATATCCAGGTTGGTGGTCTCCGGAGGAGGAGGAGCCTGCTACTGAGGCCTGGTGGGGGGGTAGTACCACTGGTGCAAGTGGTGCAGTCCAGGGCCAGGGTTAGGAGGCAGCACAAGTTACCGCGGAGGGGCCTGTGCATGTCGCTGTCCTTGACCCTGTGACTGCACCACCATGCACCAGCAGGGATGCCCCGTCCCAGGCCCGTCCGCAGGTAGGGGAGAGTGCCATGTCATCTGCCTCTCCACTACCTGCGGACGAGGGGTCCCACGACCGTATGGGCTCCGTCCTGGTTGGAGTTGCGCACGCCTGTCATTCGTGACGACGTGCGTTCTTCATGGGTGGAGAACGCACGCCATCACGAAGAGCAGCGTCGTGACCTGGCACTGCTGGGAGGGGCCCTGGTCAGTGGGTTCCTACATGTGTCGCGCACTCTGGCGGACCTCTCCTCCTCTTTGGAGACTATGCGCCAGTCGTTCTCCACACCGTCTTCCGGCCCAGATTCCACCAGGGCCACCTGTGGACCTGGCCTGACCAACACAGCCGGCTTGGTGGAGCTCACATCCCTGCCAGAGTCGGGAGTCGGCGGTCCAGCAGGAGTGGACACCACAACTGGAGACCAGCTGATGGAGGATGTGCAGGCACCATCACACAGGGCACATGTACAGCAGCAGGAGCAGGCTCTAGGTGGGAGCAATGATGGCTCAGGGACAGGCATCGGCCAGAGGGCAGGAGGACCCAGGAATGGGAGTGTCTTCCGTGTGGCAGCGGTTGGGCCAGCGGATAGATGCGGAGCAGCGGCAGGCGGAAGAGGTGCAGCTCACCATGGTCAGGGCGGAGTTCTCCATGCGTCGGGCATTGAGGCGAGCAGAGTGCCTCGAGGCAACTCGCAGGGAGTTGGAACAGGCCATGAGTGCCAGGGCAGAGGCCCGCCTCCGGGACATAATCATGGAGTTAGATGATACCCTGTCCCGGGACACCAGAGTTAGCCGCAGGACTTGCCCGCCGCCATTGTATATAGTTAGATAGTGTTAGGTTTCCTTCCTGTTTTGTTTATTTTGGAGTGCTTGGACAATGCACCACGTTTTTGTATATAGTTTTTTATTAGGTAGTCTTTTTTGTAGGTTTCATTTCATTAGTTGAGCTCATGGACTCTGGATTGTTGATTTGTACATAGTTCACCAGTGGTTTAATCTTTTTTTCTTTTTTATTTTCACCATGGAGCAATGGATTTCACTTTCTTTTTTCCCTTGGATTTGCTTTGTTGGACTGAGCCTTTGGACACCATTTCTTTTGGATTTCTTTGGAATATGATTTCTTGTTTATTTTATGGACAAGCAGCGTTTCTTTTCTTATGCCCATTGTTGTGTGTTTTTTAATTACATTCATTTTTTTTCATCATGCATTTTTTTCATCATACTTCCATGTGTGGTATTATCTCATTGGTTTCATGCATGTCATGATATGGGTTTTCACATTCACTTGCGCCCATTGTGTGTGTGACGGACATGTGTTCATTTACATACTTGCCATTGGGTTGTATCATGTAATTGGCATTTCGAAGGGATTGTGTCCTCCGACGTATTCCTTATCTTAGATAGAAATCCTTCAGCTTTGCTGGCCTCGGAAAATTTTTTCGCCAGAGGGCGCTGCGCGTCGATGATCGCCGAGTCGATGACCCTCGACGGCCTCCGTGCCGACGTCGACGTCATCCTGCCTATAAAGGCCGCGCGCAGCGTCCGTTGCTCAGTTCCGTTTTTCCGCGCTTCGTTGTGCCTCGGAACACCGTTGCTCAGTTCTCGTCAAGATAACGTATATAATAACTACTATTTACCTCGATATCGATGGCATCCTCCTCCGACCCGACGACCCCTCGGTCCGGTTTCAAAAAGTGCCGAGACTGCGGGAAGAAAATGTCGTTGACGGACCCTCACAGGGTCTGTTTGTGGTGTCTGGGAATCACGCACCAGAGTTCGGAGTGTGAGGAATGCCTTTCCATGACGGCGAAAGCCTTGAAGGAGCGTAGGGGGAAGCTCGAGAGAGGTAGGTCAACTTTAACTTCCTCGAAAGCTTCTTCGGTAGAGTCGAGACGTTCGTCTCCTCACCATAAAAAACACTCTCGATCTAGATCACGAAGTGGCTCCCACCACTCGTCGACATCGAGACACTCGAAGAAGAGACGTAGGAGATCCCCTTCGTCATCTTCGTCGAGTTCTCCTGAGAGAGTTCATTGCCCCACAAAACGCAGCTCGCAAGCTGAGTGGGAGGAATTCAGGAAAAAGATGCTAAGCGTCTTCGAGAAAGCGGCCTCGTCCCCCTCGAAGACAGCTGAGGGTGATACCCCGGGTAAAAAACCCAAAAAATCTAAACGCCGCGAGTCGCAGTACCCGGCGGAAAAGTCAACCCGAAAGCGCCTCGAGCCATCGGGAGATAAAGCATCATCGACGCCATCGTCGAAAACTCCTTCGAAACAGAGGTCGGCGCCATCGACGCCGTTGTCGAAGGATTCATCGGCGCATCAGTCGATCGAGTCGACGCCGACGTCGACGCCGATATCGACGCCGGTGAAGGAAAGAACCACGGCTACTCCACAGCCAACGGTTAGACAAAAGACCTCCGACTCGACGCCGAGAACGTCGACGTCGTTCTCGAGCAGGACTCCGATCCTTTCGAGTTCTTCGAGGCCTAGTACACATTTCTCGACGCTTTTCACGGCGCCTTCGAGTACTTTCACGTCGGTGTCGACGACATCGACGTTTTCAAGGCCTGTGATGATGGCTCCTTCTGCATTGGAAATGGGGTTTATACCATTCCAAAAACCAATGTATCCCCCTTTAACCTCGATTTTTGAGGAAAGGGAGGATTCAGACCAAGATATTGATTTACAGAGGACCACATCACCAGAGCCAGAGACTTTCGCCTCTGAGGAAGGAAGATTAAAAAATCTTCAGGATGCACTTCAGGAAGCTAGTGGCTTGGACACTTCTCCTGAAGCAGAATTTATCAAACCAGACCCAGGAGAACATGCGGAGACTCCATATAGAGCTCTGATGTCTAGAATCATAGAATTTATGGGTTGGTCTGCACCTTCTCCTGCCTTTCAGCAGGATGACCTCACTGACATACTGGACAAGGGCCCACAGGAGGATCCTGTGGTTCCATTTCACTCTGCTCTACAGAGAAGGATTTTGACAAACTGGGAAACGCCAGAAATTATCCCGGCAGTAAATAAAAAACTGTCAACAAAATACAGGGTGGCTAGTTCTGACCCTGAATATTTGTCAAAACACCCTACTCCTGAGAGCTTGGTTGTACAGGCTGCAACCTCATCAGGCAGCACATCTGCATACCCCACTGCTCCGCAGGATAGGGATGACAAAAAGTATGATGCCATGGCTAAGAAGGTTTTTTCTGCCTGTAGCATGGCGTTAAAGTCTATTAACGCGACCTGTACGCTCGCTAGGTTCAGCCACACCCTTTGGGAGTGCGCTTCATCAGCGGCTGACTGCCTCCAAGAAGGAGAGGAAAGGGACGCATTTTTAAACATCATCAGGGATGGTAAAGATGCGATGTGCGAGACCCTACAAACTGGCCTAGATTCTGCTGACAGTATCAGCAGGGCCATGGCGGCAAGTACCACAATCCGCAGGCATGCGTGGTTGAGGAAGTCTGGTTTTGCCTCTGACGTGCAGACCAGGCTTTTGAATATGCCCTTTGACGGTTCTACCCTCTTTGGAAAGAAGGCGGATGACAGTTTGGAGAAACTGCAAACGTCCAAGGCAGCAGCCAAGTCATTGGGAGCTGCTATCCGTCAGAATACCTTTCGTCCTTCGGGATCATCGTGGAGAGGACGGTCCTTTCGTTACTATTCCTCATATGGAAGGGGCAGGGGACGACCGGCTCAAAGAGGCCAAGGAAGATTTACCCGTGGTGGACGGGGTAGGGGAAAGAAAGCCGCACCCGCAGGAGCAGGAGCCACTTTACCTTCGGCAACTGCATCAGCCGCTTCAAAACCACTCTGAGGTCTCCCCTCACAGAACACCAGTAGGGGGCAGGTTAACTCACCATCTGACGGAATGGCAGGCTATTACGTCAGATGCTTGGGCTCTGGAGACAGTGGCCCAAGGTTACTGCCTGCCCTTCCTACATATCCCTCAGAGTCATCCACCGGGGAACAACCCTTTGAAGCTTCCAGATCCGCTCCTCTTGCAGGAGGTTTTAGACCTGCTAGAGAAAGGTGCCATAGAACTGGTACCTGTAGCGGAAAGGAACAAGGGTTGGTACTCCCCCTACTTCATAATACCGAAGAAGGACGGAGGACTGAGACCCATCTTAGACTTACGGGAATTGAACAAATTCCTCCGAAAGGACAAGTTCAAGATGGTGACTCTCTCTCAGATCCTTCAGGCCCTCCAGCTTCAGGACTGGTTGGTATCTCTAGACCTCCAGGACGCTTATTTCCATGTGCCGATCCATCCCAGGCACAGGAGATACCTGAGGTTCGCAATTGGCAGCTCTCATTATCAATTTCGAGTTCTGCCATTTGGGCTAACCTCCGCCCCGAGGGTCTTTACCAAGCTAATGTCGGTTGTGGCTGCAAGTCTAAGGAGGGAAGGGATTCATGTCTACCCTTACCTAGACGATTGGTTGATCAGAGCTGTATCTTCGGAACAGGCTCAGAGACAACTAGATTATGTTTGCCACTTCCTTCACAAGCTGGGCTTCTCCCTCAATTTAAAGAAGTCACAGATGATACCATCACAGAGACTCCAATTCATTGGAGCAGTCCTGGACACTTCCCTGGGAAAAGCCTTGCCACCAGAGGTGAGGGCTCGAGATATTCTGCAGATGGTCATCAGATTTCAGAATGCCCAATATCTCCCAGCCTACGACTTTCTGAGGTTGCTAGGCCTCATGGCATCCTGCATATTCCTCGTGCCGGAGGCTCGCCTGAGAATGAGATCCCTCCAGTGGGCACTGAGAACTCAGTGGTCACAGTTCTCAGGAAGGATGACAGATCTCCTTCGGATCCCGGTCAAAGTAGCCCGAGACCTTCAGTGGTGGGCCTGTCGGGAGAACATCCTGAAAGGAGAAATGTTTTGGCAACCATGGCCGGAGATAACAGTAGTCACGGATGCCTCACTCACGGGGTGGGGAGCTCACGCCAACGACTTGACCATCAGCGGTCGTTGGTCTCCATCGGAGTCCAGACTACATATCAACCTGTTGGAGCTGAGAGCCATCAGACTAGCGCTGAAGGCTTTTCTGCCGTCTGTACGGGGAAGAAACGTCCTAATAATGACGGACAATACAGTGGCCATGCACTACCTCAACAAAAGAGGAGGCGTAGGCTCACTACCACTGTGCAGAGAGGCGATGCAGCTCTGGTTTTGGGCAATTCAGGAAGGAATCTCTCTATCGGCAATTCACCTAGCCGGAGAGAAGAACTTGACAGCGGACGCTCTGAGCAGGCAGAGCACAGTCTCTCACGAGTGGGAGATAGCTCAGGAAGTCCTTCAAGAGATCTTCGCCCTTTGGGGAACCCCTCAAGTGGATCTGTTCGCCACCAGTATCAACAGGAAGTGCGACAGATTTTGCTCAAGGGAATTTCCCCCGAGAGGAGCTCTAGGAGATGCGTTCGTAGTGGACTGGGAGTTCCCACTTCTGTACGCGTTCCCTCCGGTCCCTGTCATTCCTCAAATGATCAGGAGGTTGAGAAGGTTTCGGAAGACCATGATCCTAATTGCCCCGGATTGGGCCAGGAGAACGTGGTACCCGGACCTTCTAGACATGTCCATCTGCCCTCCAATTCGACTGCCATACAGAGAGGATCTTCTCTCGCAGAAGGAAGGTCAGGTTCTCCATCCAGCCATCAAGACCCTCAACCTTCACGCTTGGTGTCTGAAAGGTTGAGGTACAAGGATTGGGACCTTCCGGATGATGTTATGGAGGTGTTGCTTTCGGCCAGAAGGCCGGCAACTAAAACTCTATACCGCTGCCGTTGGAACAAATTTTGCAGCTGGTGCAGAGAAAAGAATATTGAACCCTTTTCTTGTGGTACACCTATGGTGTTGTCATTCTTACTTTACCTGGCTAATTCAGGCCTACAGGTTGGCACAATTAAGGGCTATCTCGCAGCGCTATCAATCTTTAAGCGCACTGCAGAGGAGCCTTCATACTTCAAAATTCCATTGGTAATACAATACCTAAAAGGATTAACTAATGTTTATCCCCCGAAACCTTTTCAAGTTCCCTTATGGGATTTAAACCTAATTTTAAACTTCCTAAAGGGTGCCCCTTTTGAACCACTACACTCTTGTTCATTGAAGCTTCTCACCCTCAAAACTGTTTTGCTAATAGCATTGACATCTGCTAGAAGGGTTAGCGAGTTGCAAGCCTTATCGTGTAAACCTCCACATACAATCTTTTACAAGGACAAAGTTGTTCTTCAGGTGAAGCCTAACTTCCTCCCGAAGGTAGTCTCGGAGTTTCACATCACTCAGAAGATTATATTACCTTCTTTCTACCCTCCTCCTCATCCGGGGAAGGAGGAAGAGAGACTGCACAGGCTGGACCCTAAGCGAGCCTTGAGCTTCTATATCAGCAGATTGGCTAAGATCAGACAAGCAGACCAACTCTTTGTAGGTTATGCAGGACATAAGTTGGGCCTTCCAATAACAAAACAAACCATCTCCAGATGGATTATTTTAGCCATTCTGGAGTGCTACAAATTGGCAGGAAAGGAGCCTCCTCAAAATCTAAGGGCTCATTCTACCAGGGGTATCGCAACATCCTCAGCCCTTCAAAGAGGGGTGCCAATTCGAGATATATGTGCGGCTGCCACATGGTCGTCCGCACATACATTTACCAAATTCTATAGCCTGGATTCCTCCTCTAGTCAAGAAACTAGATTCGGCAAGGCTGTGTTACACTCTGTCCATTCTGGAAGGGTAACATAACTTTTATTACTCCCGCCTCCAGTCACAATACCACTGCTATGGGAGTCTATCTAAGATAAGGAATACGTCGGAGGACACAATCCCTTCGAAGAACTAGTTACTCTTACCTTGTAACGTTCTTTCGATGGGATGTTCCTCCGACGTATTCCTTATCGACCCTCCCATCCATCCCCGCAGTATGACTTCCTGTGGGTTTGCAGCCTATGCTCCTTCAAGGTGATTAGTCTAATCCAAAAACATTACTGGGGACTACAAAACGGAACTGAGCAACGGACGCTGCGCGCGGCCTTTATAGGCAGGATGACGTCGACGTCGGCACGGAGGCCGTCGAGGGTCATCGACTCGGCGATCATCGACGCGCAGCGCCCTCTGGCGAAAAAATTTTCCGAGGCCAGCAAAGCTGAAGGATTTCTATCTAAGATAAGGAATACGTCGGAGGAACATCCCATCGAAAGAACGTTACAAGGTAAGAGTAACTAGTTCTTCTATGTGGGTGGATGCAATACTTGGTTGGGTCTTTGGGCTGTGGAGGCTGGCCATAAGGCCCATGATTGAGGATCATCATGACGTGGGGGCAGGGGGACATGAGTGGGGGCCTGCTGGCAGGTGCCCCTGACTGCTGGGGGTGCAAGGGGACATGAGTTGGTGATCAGTGGTGCAAGCTGACATGTGGCTTGGCTGGGGGGCATGCCCATGATGGGATGGGCTGCGGGACATGACCAGGGGTGCGGGTTTGTCCCCTGTGGTGTGGGCTGCCTGCAGGGGCCGTGGAGGGTGTAGAGGGAACACCTGGGAGGACCCACACTGCCAATTCACGTGTAGGACTCCCCGTGCACCCCCGAAATTCATGTACCCCACTGCACAGGGCCAATCGTGTGAAACTTCATGCGAACCCCAGTAAGTCACGTACCCCACTCGCACAGGGCCTATCGCGTGTGAAACTTCACGCAAACCCCAGGGATACACGTTCCCCGCTCGCCGTTTGCTGTGTGGCGGCCCTGTAAACTGGTACAGGGTTAGCACAGCCCTTTGCGCTGGATTGGGGATTTTGATGGCTTTTCCTTGCGCAATGGCGTTCTTGGGGGCGTAACTGGCGCTGCTGCAGGGTCACTGCGCCACGGCTGGTTTTGGATGCTGAAATCCATGAATACGCTGTGCTCGGAAATGGATTTTAGCGCACGCGGCTGGCGCAGAGATTTGCACACACACACTATGCGCCAGCCGCGTGCGCCACTGCGCGAATTTCAATGAATTACCATGATAATGTATTGCAGACGTCCTAACCAGTTGTAAAGTTGGAGAAGTCCTGAAAGTAAATACTACATATTTGTTTGAACTGTGCCCAATATTGAACAAGATAATTTATTGTCACAACCAGGATTACCATATGTGCCATTTTCTTTGCTGGAATTGGAAAGTGATCTTTTCAACCAACACAATTGATGCCAGTGGATTTTTGCTTTGACTTGGAACTAATGAGAACTGGTTCTTCAAGACTTTTCGAGGGTCCGTTAAATCATTGCTAGAGATTGTACCCTTAGCCTAAGTAGGGAATTACTCGGTAGAGTAGGGCAAGCAAGGCTTTATTTGAAAGCATTTACTTTAACAAAATGTCCTACTTTGAGAACTACAAGTAGTTGTCCGCCTCGGTGTCCTGTCATTTTATCAAAAGCAAAACTTTCTAATGCAATTTATTTTTGAGAATACACTTTTTCTTAGTCATTTTTTCAACTAGTCATTCTGAAAAAACATGTAATATGGTATCTAAATGCAGGTAAGTATTAGCGCAGTGTTGGGGCTTGGGTTAGTTTAAGGGTTTCATTGCAGGGTTACATTAAGGTTCGGGGTTGGAGCTAGGGTTAGTTTATGGGTTACATTGGGGTTGGGGTTGGTGTTAGGGTTGGGGCTAGTTTAAGGGTTACATTGGGGGTTGGGGTTTAGGTGTTGGGCATTTGGGGTTGGGGCTTGGGTTAGTTTAAGGGTTTCATTGGGGTTAGGGATTGGGTTGGGTCTTGGGTTTTGCAATATACACAAACTTTAAAACGTAACATCGGGATGGCCAGTGCTGAATTTCAGCACTGGACAGCTCCATGTAACTTTTTAAAGTTACAAAAAAGCATCGAAATGCTACTTTTAGCATGTATAAGTGCATTTCTATTGAAACCAGTCCATGTCTATTGTCGACAGATTGGTTTCGATAAAAATGCACCTTTGCATGTTAAAAATAGCATGTTGAAGCTTTTGTTTCGAGACTTTAGTGATTCGAAACTTTTGTTTAAAATAAAATCACTAAAAACCGTCCGCCTCGCATTATTGGCGCCTCACAATAGGCTGTGCAAAACTAGTCTTTCTGGAATATTCTGTCCAATGGCTACACCATGCAAGCCACTATGCAAAATGTGTTCAGAATCTGCGAACCCAACACAAATACATAATTTACAAGCCTAGGACCTACATTAGACTAGTTCTTGTTTCCCTGGTTCCATTTTTCCATTCCTTTCGTTCTCCAATGTGTAAGTCTGCGTCGCCCCTAGTTTTAGTCCTGCTTCAATTACTCTCATCTCTGCTTCCCTCCTTTCATTACCGTCATAGTTCCATTCACCGCCATATCTTATTTTGCTCACTTTACCACATCAAATGGGGTCTACCCCATTTTAAAAAAAAACGCAGCTCTGCCGTAGTTTTGGTAGGGTCACTCTTTACATTTCTACCTGCTTCAAAATGGCGACATGAATATCGAACTGCATGCCTGATCACTCTACACACATCTTAAAATTATCCACAACACATCTTTGTTCCTAAACATTTTTTAAATGGAAATCGTTTTGGATACTTGCTGATAGTGCGGGTTCATATACCATTCTAGATGCTTCTGAAGATGTATTCCCAGTGTCCACATTTCAAGTATTTGATTATTCTACTAAGCTTAAATAAAATGTTTCAAATTTATTTTTAGGTGTTGTTGATCTACCGGAGGAAAATCGAGAAGCTGCCTATAATGCCATCACGTTGCCTGAAGAGTTTCATGATTTTGACCAGCCCCTTCCTGATCTTGAGTAAGTCGTCTTAAACTAGTTCATACAGGTGTTCCCTTTAAATCTGCATTCTATAATCCTTAAATTCAGGGCTGGAGTCCTAAAGAGAAACTTGCACATTTCAATGTAGGATGCCTTTCCCAACGCCATGCGCACAGTACAAATAAGCATTTGCAAAGACGACGCATTTTCCTACAGCATTCCTCGATATGCAAGCAATGGGCCATTTGTCTTGATGTTAAAGAAACCTGCCCTGTACAGCCGAAAGTCAGTCTAAGCAATTTTGCAGCCAGTTGTTAATTTGTATGGTCTTGTGGTTATGTCTTGTGGTTATGCTTTTAGGCTCACAGCTGTGCGACCGGCATTGGAATACTGGGAAAGTGCGGGTGGTCGTTTTATACATTTAAAAAATGTAAAACATATGAAAAAATGAGTGGACACTCTCTTCCTGTCTGCTACTTCGAATTATGGGTATGATATGATAGGTTATTTATAACGCGCTTAATACCCAGAGGTTTCTAAGCGCGGATCTGTGGATCGAACCTATGGTGCTCTGTGTTGTCTTGCTCCCAAGGCGAGCACGTTGCCACTGAGCTATCCTCCAACATCCTTTCATCGACACCTGTTTTTACGCTGGGTGTTTTTCCACTGAGTTTAGGATTGGTGGTGGGGGAGGTCAGGAAAAACAAAAAATAGAGGACGGGTGGATTGGGGTGGAAACCCCCCCCCCCCCCCCCCAACAATTTTTAAAGTGGCAGTTTTTTCAGTGTAAAAACACGAGTTGTAAAAACGGGTGTCGCTGAAATGACATAGAACCGAATTGTGTGATGCTTAAAGTTTCTTATGGAAACGGACTGATCATCTTTGTGGGAAATGCAAATGTGGGTATTGCAAGGTAGTGGGTATGTTTTCTTGTACGGTAAGTACCGTGTATGCCATCTTGTGGTCACTTTTGGGAACTCTTCCTTTTGCAAGTAAATAAATGCTTAAGTCTAGTGGACAAACATTGGCGTTTGCCGCAACCTCCTTAAGCTCCCTTGTCGAAGTTTGCTGCTTTGTGTGCCCCTACTTACCATCCCAGTTCCTCAATACTGTCTGGCTTATGGAAAATTATGCCACATGACATTGTCCCAAACCACATATAGCCTGTTGGTGAATGGCTGGATTTAAACCTGAAAAACGGAGGATAGCACAGGGGCAACGCGTTGGTCTTGAAAGCAAGACCACGCAGAGCAATAGAGGTTCAAATCCCGGATCTGCGCTTAGAAACCTAACTCTGTTATGCGCATTATACAGAACCAATTAAAAAATAAAAGCCACACCTGAGAAACTTAGGCGATGCTTTCAAAAGTTAAATGTCACTGCCCTCCCCAGTGATTGCATGGCAGCTAAAGCTTTGGCTATATGCAATCATCTGAATGATGGAAGTTGCCTACTGAGCCCAGTCACTCACATAAAGCAAGTCTGTGTCCTTACCATACTTTGTCAGAGCTGTGGACCAGTGCCAATAGAGATGCTTAAAGTGGAATCGTGTGGATGCTCTACTGCTCACTGTACTATTGCAAGAACTGTTCCGATTGCAAAGCTATGCCCTTTATCTGCAGACACTGTACTTTTAAAACCAGATGGAATAGAGCATCAGCACTTCCCTTTCATGTCCTGGTGTTGGGGAGATTTATCGTTTTTATTCTTCATGCCCTCTTAACGAGTCCCCCAGCACTTTTAACTGGACTTCTGGACCTTTTTCTTTATATCTTGTGTTAGGCAAGATTTGGTGCTGTACCCTTTGCACTAAAACAACCTTGTCCTCCTGGCAATGGGTAACCAACCTTTGGTATAAGTCTGTACAACACAGGTTGGTAGTGTGGCTGAGCAGCCAGGCTTATCTCAATAGGGATCAATGTGAGCAGTAGGGTGGTTACACAGATTCACGGTGACAAGCATCCAAATAAACGCTTACACTATAAGCCTTCTTCAGAAGGGGGCAACATATAAGTAAAACACAAATCCACTCCAAAATACACTTGGTTTCTCTTAATCAGTGGATACCCATTGGCGATGGCACACACACTTCCTACACCCTCAGGTGACTTAAATAGCTAGGACATTGTGAACATTAATATATCACTGGTGCATTTAGAGCAATACTGAGATGAATGTCAAAGAAAAGGGTTATAGAATAAACCAAGAGATCACACAATTATTCTGAAGCAGGTAAGTACTTTTGAACCCCCAATGCAAAGTAAGTTAACCCCTTCTTGGAGGAAAGGTAAAGCACAATGTCGGAGGTAAGAAGAGTCATTCAGGGAGCCAGGCCAGCCACTGTCAATTTGGCACAACTAGGTGAGCTGAAGCATTTCTTGCAGGTAAGTTAAACTTTTGCTCAGTGTTTTAGAAGTCTTTGTTGAAAATGTAGAATCAATGTAGGGCCACAAGCTGGGAGGCTTGTGATGGGTAGATGCAAGCAACTCTCCGGAAGCAACCGAAGACAAGACTCAACTGAGATCAAGTAAGGCTACAACAAGATAAGTCCCCTCAAAGTTTACAGTACCTTTTCGTTACAAGAAATGGCTCCAGCTGGCTTCTGTTCCTCTGCAGCTCTGCAGATCTTTTTGTTCCTGTGCCTCTGTTGTGGGACAAGAGGGAGTACTTCTGGGGACTCCTGCAATGGGATGGTCGGCAGCAGAAAAGGACAAACTTCAATTCAGCTGCACTTTGCGGTTTCAGCTCCTCATGTCTCAACAAATAGCACCACCACAGTCTCTCGTATACCACTCTGGACTTTCCTCGCATCTGGGGTCCAGCACTCTGAAGTGGCTCAGGCTTCGTCGGTCCTGCTTAGTGGGAGTCTGCAGGATCTTCCACAAGCTCGGGTCTGATTTAAAAGTGATGCACTCAGTTTGGTGTTCCTCTCCCTAGCACTTTGTTTCCAGCCGCAGTACTTCCAGCTGCGAGAGGATGTCCAAACGAGTTCACTTTGGAGTTGATTGGTTCCCCCCAACTCAAGGGGAGAAGTCATCCTTGCAGGGCTGCTCTAGTCGAAATTAATTCGGAGCTTCAGCACAACAGCAGGGCTTCACCAGGCAAACCAGCAGTCCAGGAGTTGCAGCAGGCGTCTCTCCCAAGTTCTTCGAATTCCTTCGTCCAGTGGTCGACTCTTCCATTCCAAGCCAAAAAACCTCGCCTTTTATGCAGGTTTCTCCCATTCATTCCAGCCTAGCTGTCAATCGCACAGCAGGGTGGCTATCCTTGCCGGACAGCCAGCCGGCCAATCACCTTTGGGTGCATTCCTGTAACCAAGGGGATTAAGCACAGTGAGTTTCGGGCACCTCCCTCACTTCCTGCCCTTGCCAGACACTCTGGAGCCAGAGGCAGGCTTCACTCGTGAATCCCACCAAAGACCAAACTAACAAAGAGACCAAACCTGGTTTGGCGCGCAGAGAAAATCTCGAAGGACCTTTCCAGCAAGAAATGGCAAAAAAAGACCGGGCCATTTTGACAAAATGGACATCCATGGGTGCCTTACTGCAGCTGCGAACGCAGCCCGCAGTAAAAACACACAATAGTAGTAAGCAGTAAACCACTGCCACCATCCATTAATTGTAGAAAGGATAACATAAAAATGTTACATGAGAAACTAGACAAAAGGGATACCAAGTAACCCCTCCAGCACCCTATTGTAAGATCGTGTGTGCTGGGACTAGAAAGTTACGAATGTAAGTGAAGTCAATTTCACTTCACTTAGAAACCGTAGTTTATCGAAACGAAGATATTTAAGCCTTTGGTAAATCTACGACTTCCTTATGCCACTGCACTGAAGGTGCTGTGTGACACAAGGTAAAGATGATAGGTATGGAGTTTGTCAGACTCCAAAAACCAAAAAGAAAGGAGTTCAATGCACAGAGAAAATACATGAGGGAGTGAGGAAAAAGGGCCTCACTCTCTCAGGTTAAAAATCAAGTCCTAGAGTCCAGCAAAAGTGCTGGGGGTCTCGAAGGTAGAGAGGAATTAGTAAATTTCTGAGAATTCTCCCGAATAACTTGAATGAGGGGTGCCTTTATCCACTCATCCACTCATTCATTTTTATTGGCTCTCCCTTTTGGAACTCTGTTCTGTTTACTTTTATGTGGAGTCCACTTTCCTCCATGTCTCAAGGCATCTGTATTTTACTGTTGCAGTACACATCTCCTTATGGGCAGTGTTGCTGGGGAACCCTTTGGGTTCTTTATCCTAGAGTGACTACAATTCTTAAGGATGGATACTTTGTATCCCTCATAAAAAGTTATATTTTGAGATTGGCACACCACACATTCTGTGGAGTACCAAGGTAATATCTAGTATCACCCTTCTCTCTGCTCCTGTGAATTTTTAGTCACAAAGACCTAGTTATGGCTGGCGGCAGTGTACGTGTGCTACAGATTATTGTGCAAAATGGGTGCACCAAAGTAATAGCTTGTGGGGTGGGGGCTAGTGGGGAGTAAGGTGGCATTTCTTTTTTTACCATTTCTAGCGTGGTTGTTTGTTTTATTATTTGTAGAACGCCGCCTGGCCCTAGGGCATCCAGGCGCTTGGCAAGGTTACATAGTTACACAAGATGGTACAAAGTAGTCAAGGCATTGTACAATCGCTTTCTCAGATAGGTATATTCAAAAAGACATCAAAGATATATATATATACAGGCAGTAGAACACGGATGCGGAAGGATATAAACATTTGTAGGGTAGAGGCGTGTGTGATGAACTAGCATTTTAGACTTTGGCAAGAAGCCATGCTCTGGCTCCGTGCCTGAAGTGGTGAAAGGAAGGTTCAGCTCTGAGATTGGGAAGGGAGTTCAAAGTTTAGAAGCGAGCACAGTGAAGCTTGTACCGCCCGCTTTTTGGAGTTTAAATCTGGGGATGTTTGGGGTGTGTTTGGGCTGATCTGGTTAGGCGAGATGAGGTGTGGAATGTGAAGTTGTCCAAAAGGTATCTAGGTGCTTGGTTGAATAGACACTTGTGTGTGTGAGAGAGAGTGTGATTCTTTGAGGTATGGATAGCCGTTGGGTGGAGCGTCTAGCGTTAGAGATGTGCTCGTGTTTGGGTATGTTCAGTGCTGATCTTAGTGCGTTGTTTCGGATAACTTGGAGCTTGTTGATGTTGTTTTGGCTAGTGCCCAGGTATAGCGCGTTGCAGTAGTTGACTTTTGAAAGTACTCGTGCTCTGGCTAGCGTAGTACAGTTAGGGGTCGAGAGGTAAGGTCTACTTGCATTAATGAGCTTGCATGTGTAAGCGGTGGCGGAGGAGATGGCATTGATTTGTCTAGTCAGTGAGGGGAGGAATCGAGATAAATCCCCAGAGTTTTGACACTGTTGGAGACCGGGATGTTATCGTCCATTGTGAATGTCTGGTAAAGTTTGTCGAGGTTAAGTCTGAATTGAGAGCCTAGAAGTTCGGTCTTGTCGTCGTTGAGGCAGTGTCCGTGTTTGGCCATCCATTCTTGTATAATGGAGTAAATGTTGAGTACAGAGTTGTCAATGGAATAAACACTAGTTAGTGGGATGAGTATTTGGGTGTCCTCTGCGTAATTCGTGTAGATGACACCCAAATGGTCCAGTATGTCAAATGGAGGTTTCGTGAACACATTGTATAGTATGGGGAAAACACAGGAGCCCTGGCAGAGAGGTCAAGGAGGGGAAGGGCTAGTTTGCCTTTGTCTTTGAGGTTGACCATTTGTGTCTTGAGATCGATTAGGGCTGTCTCTGTGCCGTGTTTGGGTCGGAAGCCTGATTGTCTTAGTCCTAGCAAATTGTTTTTCACAAGGTGGTCCTGGATCTGCAGGTAGGCAGCTCTATCGAGGATTTATAGCAAGAAAGGGACGGTAGTAATGGGTCTGTAGTTGGTGGGTACGTTGGGGTCTAAAGTGGGCTTCTTGAGTAGAGGTAAAACCCAGGAGTCCTTTTAAGTTGTTGGGTACTATACTGGATGCGAAGGAAGAGTTGGTAAGAGAGGTAATGGGCAAGATGTTCTTTGTTAGCCCTACTACCATTCTAGGGGAGAGGGGTGTCGGGGAGTTTTCCCTTGGTGGGAACCCTTGGGTGTCCCTGCCTAGGCTTCAGTGTGTCTGGGCAGGAAGGAAGTGGGGGGAGGAGTTTTTCACTCCCCTACTGTCTTTCTGGGTGCTTGAATGGAACCAGCTCCCACTGGGGGGGGTTCTGGCTGTCATGATTGGACAGCCACTTTCTGTTAACTGCTGAGAGATTGTGTGCTGAAACTGAATAAAAGGTGAGGTTCCTGGGGTGAAAGGCAAGTCAACCACTGGAAACTGTATAGACTGAATAAGATGACCAGAGACGCCTGCAGTCCCTTAGTAACACTGTGAAGCAACCACTGCTGTCTTGGCCCAGTTTTCTATTCGACAGTAACTCCGAAGAGGACTCCTTCCCTTTGACTGGTGGGAACAACTAGTTCCTAGATTAACTTCAATCTGAGCAATCCCCGAGGTGCTGTACCTCTCCAGAGCTGCAGAACTCCACTACCAGGAGACGGCCAACCCAATTGAAGTGCATTGTCTTTGAAAGGCTGAATCCGTCCAAGTCTTTGCTGAACTCCTGGTGAACCTCCAGAGACACAATCTGGCTCATACAAGTCCCCTCGGCAGAGTGCAGGACTCCAGGAATCGATGAAGATTGACCAGGCGAATTGTGTCCTTTGTTGGTGCTGCAGAAAAGGCCCCAAAACCGCATAGTGACCACAGAAGTTATCTGTGCCAGAGGTCCTCCCTCAAGACTGGTGCTGAGATCCATCCATTGTCCTGCCTTTCATAACCAGACAGACTAATCCGGAGCTGGGGTTCTGTGCTGCCACATCAAGGAGAATCCATCTATGAACATTCCTTCATACGAAAGGTACTGTGCGGAAAAAGTTATTGCTTACCTTGATTCGAAAAGTCGCTCCAGAGCGCTGGAGTGCATTTGGAGGTGCCTAGAGCAACCCCCTCTACCTCTGACCCAAGCTGCTGCTTGTGACAATTTAGAGCGTCCTTTAACAGTGTTTCCAACATTGGTTGTATCCTCTTGCATCTTAAATACTAGAAAATATCCACAGGAGTTTTTGTTGGTCTGCTGCTTGTCAAGACTTTGAGCCCTGTTCGAACTGCTTTTAGCTAGGTTTGCATTTTGGACTTTTAAAGTCTTGCTATGTGAAGAAACTGCCGCTAACCTTAATTAAGCCTTACTAGTATTACACTAACCCACTATGTTCCTTCCTAAAAGTCATTTTCTTATGTGGTTTTGCCAACTAAATACATTTACCGTATTATTTTGTGTGCGCTATTACCGATAATGCAGTAGAACTGTCGGTGTCAAAAGATGTAACAATTGTAACCGCAAGCAACTACAAACTAAGCAGTGGCCTTTGGAAAGTATTCTGAAGTGTTTTGGTTTAATCCTTGTGTGTATATAAAATAAAGAAATAATATGGGTTCAGTGTACCTATTTACATCTTGCATCTTCCTCATACGAGCCTGACTGCTCTGCCACTCTACCAAGGTT
This sequence comes from Ambystoma mexicanum, assembly GCF_040938575.1. Classification (NCBI taxonomy): domain Eukaryota; kingdom Metazoa; phylum Chordata; class Amphibia; order Caudata; family Ambystomatidae; genus Ambystoma; species Ambystoma mexicanum. The sequence goes on along the minus strand of NC_090933.1, from coordinate 1,034,424,763 downwards.
CCATGAGTAGTACAGACTGTTATTAAGAGTTTGGGGGGGTGGCGGGGGGGGGGGGATCTAAAACCATTGGGATAGTGTTATAAAGTCTTACCTGGCACCTGGGTGAACTTCAAGAAAACCTGGTGCCTGCAACCTAATTCCAGGCAGAAGGATTCCCGTCTGATCGAACTGACCAGTTGCACCTTACCACTGCTCCAGAAGTTATTCTCCGACACGGCTGTGTAACCTCTAGCTCCAGAGCAGTTTATGATCTTCATCTGTGTTGCACCACCACTGGATAACGCAAGAAATCTGCTTCCTTTTTGCAAGTGAACAGAAATTGCAAGTTTGTGATCCGTTACCTTTGGAAAGACACCAGACTATTCCTAAAGTAAGTCTATAACATTGGGTCCCATATGCACCATTAGGGTCTACCCAGATTTATGACGTGTGCCTACCCGTGCAGGAACAGGTACACCTCTTCCACTATTTCTCATACTGAACCTTGGTTGAACATTCATTTCGAAGCACCTTCAAAATACCCGGGAGACAAGGGCAAACATGCAACACCTGCTCTTAAGCACACAAACCCTACGCTTTCCTTGACGGATCCACCAAGAAAGCAGTGGGCACCCAGGGGGGCCCTATGAAACTCATGGTTCAGCACCCACTGCGCACCCACCATCCTGTCCTATGCATTGCGATAAAACCTTTGTTTAAGCCAGCGCTCTTGCTAAATCCCTGTAGCAGTAGCATCGGAAGACGCGCCTGTTGGGCTAGATTGTATGCAGTAACCCTGTGGGGAGACTACACCAGTCTTGTCCTCTTGGTATTGGGTAACTCACCTATTGGTATAGGTCTGTACTACACAAGTTGGTAGAGTAACTGAGCAGCCACACAAATGTGATCTTTAGAGCTATAGCATTGAAATCCACACTTCTGATGCTTGTTAATCTGCTTAGAATTACATGCTTTGCATATGGTCCAACATCCAGTGGCAACCGCGGAGTATTCCATTTTGCCTTTCGGGGACAGAAAGGGGACGTCGGCATAGGCATGTCTGTAACACTATCCCTATCGTGACGTGTAGTGTACCTAAAATCCCTCACTCGCCGAGGTCCTTCAGATTGTTTTTTTTTGCGCCCAGATAACTGGTCGCCCTATAACAGAGCTCTTACATAAGAAATTGTTTATCTTAATCCGACTTGTCAGTTATTCCCCCTTAAGTCATTTCGACGGCAAGAAAAACTTCGACTGCGGGGGACTTGCCTACAGCGGTGGATTTTGGCGCCTAAGAGCCGGCGGCTGACGCATCCATGTGGCCGGGCCCTCTGGCCGGCCTTCACAGTCGGGAGAGTGGGGTCGGGGTGGCCATATTTCCATGGTCCTCTTCCCCCTCTTTACCCTCTAGGTCTGGTCATCTTTCCCTTTCGCTATAGAAAGGACTCCTTTTAGGTTCCACCCGAAGTGTAGGGCCAGATGTCCGTGGAAGGACGAGCACAGGACGTGCAACTCCTGTCTCCCCTTAGATCACGTCGAGAAGCGGTTTGTGGCTTGTAAACTCCTTCCGCATAAGACCTTTAAGGAGCGCCGTGTAAAACGGTGGGCTGTGTACGGGATGTCGCGGGCGGAACCCTCTTCTCCCCCCCCCCCTCTCCCCTGCCACATCCGCCGAAAGTGACGGGGCACCTCCAATGAGCAAACAGCCATTGCGGATGTGATGGACCTCAAGGCGGACACTTCTAGGTCTGCCACTCCCATCTCCGACCCTTCAAGGCCTGACAGTGGTCTCGCATCAGGTACAACACCCGGCGACGGGGGCATACAAAGAACGCATTACACTAAACGTGCAACCCCTCCACCTATTTCGACGGTTACATCGAAAAAGGTGAAGGTGCCAGCAGGGCCGTCAAAAATGTCAGCAGATTCCTTGTATCGTTCAGATCCAAAGCCTTCCCCGCGTCGGCAGCAGCGTTTGACTGGGCATTTCAAAACAAACAAGGGCGCTACCCCTAAATCAAATTCACACGTTGAAGCACAGAACTTTGACGCTCCGGTCTCGAAAGATCTGATAGGCCCCAAAACTAAGACTAGGCCTCAAGGCAAAAAACCTACCGCTAGGTTCTCCAACGCCACGGTAGGCGGTAAATCTACCGATAGGCCTTCAGAACCACTGACTTCTCCTGATTTGGCAGAAATTGAACACAGTATCACAAGAATTACTTCGGCGGTTGGGCTTATACATACTTCGTCGAAAAACATGGGGCAGGCCGCTGACAAATCTGTAGATACGCCACGATTCTCGAAATACCTACGAGGAGAGTTAAGAGCCTCACCCTGAGTGACACATTTCGGCGTCAACGGGCGGAAGACCTTTTTCCACTCATCGGCCCTTCCAGTTCCTCTAAGTGGACAAGGGAGAAATTTGAAGGGTGCATGGACCGTCTTGAGAATTATTTATTTTTCTAAACATCTTTCCCCGAAAAGATCTCGTGGGGAACCTAATCTTAAATCTGCTTCACATTTCCAAGAAGATCCGCCCTCGGTCCCCTTCCATCATGAAGCCATCGTTCAAATGGATACTTGCCAGGACATTACAGGGAAGATGAACATTCCTTCCTGCAGGGCTACAACGAGGACCAGACAATTGGGAAGAAACCCTCCAAGTGGGGACGGTCCCATGGACGCTCCACCAACAAGATCAGGACACTGATGTTCTGTGCCAGGATACTCCTCCGGCTTGCCAGGCCTCACCTGTATACTCCCAAATGGCCTTCAATGCCATGTTAAGGAAGGCAGCAGATCACTTTCAAATCACTACTCAATAGGTGGTGTCTGAGCAGGACTTTAGAAGACATTCTCAAGGAGAATACCCCTCCCTGACCCCCCACTACTCTAGCCAGGGCATTCCCCTCCTTAATTCTGTTAATAGAAGATTGGCCTCCTCCCTGGTGTCACCAGCTCAGACCCGGGCAGTGAACCCAAGAGTAGAAAAGTTATTTCGGACCCTCAATACATTAAAGGGCACACCACCCCCGATTCCCTGGTAGCGACTACCACCCGGAAACTGGCAGGAGTACCCCTTGCTATGAGGGAGGCGCCTCAAGATACAGAATCAAAGAGGTTGTATGCCTTAGGTAAGCGGGTTACCTCGGCTGCTGCATATACCACGCACGTAGCGAATAACACTACACTGCTGGAGAGTTATGCTGACGCTTAATGGAACCTAGTACAAGGTGGTCTCCAGGGTGTCCTAGAGCACGTCGGGTCCAAGTTTCTCACTATTGTGGCCGAAGGCAGGCAAGTAAACCAGAATGTAATAAAGAACACTCTGGACACAGCTGAAACAGCAGGCAGGTCTCTGGCCCAGGGAACCTTACTTAAGAGGCAGGCTTGGCTTCGTACCCCAGGGTTTAAACCTGAGACACAGACCGCTCTCATCAATAAACCCATTGAAGAAACTAACCTCTTCGGAAAGGCAGCCGATGAGGCCCTAGAAACAGCCAAAAAAGAGCATGAGACCATCCCTGCAACAAATTTACCCAAAGACCCTCCCTCCCTCTAAAGAGGGGAGGTAATTCTCGTCGGTCCTTTCGAGGGCAGTCCTGTGCAAGTCAGAACTACTATAGCATGGTAAACTTTGATGCTGGACAAACATCAGGAATCCCTGCCTACTACCCACCAAGGGGTCGGAAGCCAGAGGTAGAGGCCCCAACTCTAGAGGAGCCGCAGACTCTGGTCAGAAATGACTCAGTTCCAGGTCCCCTCCCATGTCCCCCCGGTCGCGGGGCACTTAACATCTTTCCTCACGGCATGGGGGAGGGGATAACTTCAGACCAGTGGGTCATAAAGAAAGTCGCCCATGGGTACTGCGTGGAATTTGCCCGACTGCCACAATTCAGACCACTGCGCTCACAGCACCTCTCACCGGACCATCTGGAGATCCTAAATCAAGAGGTGGAAGCGCTGCTGGGTAAGGACGCCATAGAAGCCGTCCCTATTCTTCAGGTAAACGAGGATATTTATTCAGTGTTCTTCCTTGTAACCAAAAAGGACCTCACCGTGCACCCTGTTCTAGACTTGCGTCCAGCGAACAAATTCATAAAATCTCGTTTTGCACGGTAACATTAGATAGAGGAGGTGATCCCACTGTTGAAACAGAGGGACCACATGGCAACATTGGACATGAAGATGCATACTTTCATATTTCAAGGTTGTCAGCGCACAGGAAATATGTAAGGTTCATGATAGATGACAGGCATCACCAATTCCAAGTGCTCCCCTTTGGCATCGCCTCGGCGCCAAGGGTGTTTACCAAAGTACTGGCAGCAGCACACCTGCACAGACTATCCGTCCCGGTTTACCCATACCTCAACGACTGGCTTATAACAGGGCACTCGTACAACACATTTTTTGAACATCCAAAAGACCTTAGACCTTCTGTTCAGTCTGGGGTTCTCGATCAATGAGAAAAAATCCAGTTTAGTCCCCAGGCAAATAAACAAAAATTCTGGTAGCTATAATTTGGACGAAAGACTGCCTCGTCTTCCCCTCCAAGAGGGTTCAGAACATGCTTTTTCACATCCCTCAATATGTAGCCAGTCGGGTGGTGACGGTGCGCAAAGCCATGCGTTTTCTAGGAATGATGATGTCATACATATACTTAGTGCCCCACGCATGGCGTGCATGTGTCCCATGCAAGAGTGGTTCAACAGCCAGTGGTTTCAGGCACGCTTACAATGGGAGGATCTGGTAGTTGTCTCGCCAGCCCTCGTTCTCTGCAGTGGTGGTCCAGGGAAAACCTGAAGGGGGAAAACCTTCATCACCCCTGCAGTGGAAGCCACTCACGACTAGGGATGTAACGGTATTACGGTATACCGTTAAAGATACCGTGAACCATTTAATTGAACAATAATAACCGTCACATTGTTTATACCGGTATACCGTTCATACCGTTAAGTTTGCTTTTCAATCTGATTTAGAAAGGCTGCAGTAAGAAACTGCTGCGCAGTCTTGGTCTTGCACTGTTGGATGTGCCGTCTGCCAAGTAGTTTCAGTTGGAGCAGTTTTTAATGCCATTCCATAAACCACACGTGCCTGACACAAAATCAATATGTTAGCAATAGGAAGAATAAATACAGTGCCAAGAAGGAAAAGGGTTTACTTTGGGTTGGCGGTTTGGGGTTTATATATTTTATAATGGATAATGTTTTCTAAACATATGACAATGGGGGATTTCCCTGGCTCCATCATTGAATTTACATATAATAAGTCGGTGCGAAATTTGTGGGTATTCCTTGCTGCCATACCAAAGTGTAACATGTCCGTGATTACTGAACACCTTTTGGGCCTGCAAGTAAACTAAAGGCTGTGACGTAAAGAGAGTGTCTGTGTATGCGCACAAGCGTATACTACCATCAGACTCCTTTGATCTGTGGCATGCAGGTTATCAAGATGGCAACATGTTCATCTTCGCCAGTGGGGGGGCTAAAAGCCGAAATGACCACTTAAGAAAAGCTATTCAGTTTGCTTTGCCAGTCGCAGCAGGGCTCCCCCCCCCCCCCCACCCCTTCTCCTCCTCTCCACACGTGTGTTTGTGTTTGGTGGAAGCAAGGGGTGGCATTTCAGTGGAAAGTATTTTGAAAAGCCCAATTCTGGCCCTGGGTTCCTTGTTTTGTTTGTGATGATAAATCTGACAATTTATGACCTTTTTAGAAAATATTTGTTAAGATAAGTTAACTCCACCTGCTATACCGCGATAACCATGATATACCGTCATTTGGCAAGAAGGTTATTGTGCCATCCTAAAACTAATGCCGTGACACCCCTACTCACGACACTCATCTCTCACTGGGTGGGGGAGGGGGCCAACCTGCTTCAGCAGACAGCGCATGGAGTGTGGTCCCCACAAGTAGCGTCCAACCATATAAACTTACTGGAGCTGTTAGCGGTGTTCAAGGCATTAAAGGCTTTTCAGATGCAACTACAAGGGTAGACAGTGCTGATTCTAACAGACAGCACTACAGCCATGTATTACCTGAACAAACAGGGGGGGACACTCACTCTTTAGGGCTATCCAAGCTGTCCCAAAACATTTGGATGTGGGCTCTTAAACACAAGATGTTTCTGCTGTCCCAACATGTTCCAGGGGAACTCCATCTTCTGGCAGACGTGCTCAGCAGAGATTTCCCTCTGCCCATAGAATACGAATGGCGTCTGCATGAAGACATTGTGTCACAGAATGGGGCTTCCTAGAGATCGACCTTTTCACGACTCGGGAGAACGTCCAATGCCTAGACTGCGCCTCCAGGTACCCCCAGAACCGTAGAACCGTTCCAAGGCGAACGGTCTCTGGATAACATGGTCAGGGAAATTTGTCTACGCTTAATCCCCCCCGACTCCCCTTCACAAGATAGTGCACAAGATGTACCAGCAACCAGTTAGTGCACAAGATGTACCAGCAACCAGTTACCGTGATACTGGTGGCCCCGCCAACCGTTCGCTCACCTGTTGGAAATGTCCCTCTCCCCACCAGTAAAACTACCCTGCCAGTACAATATGTTGTCTCAGGACGGGGGGGGGGGGGGAGCGACCCTACGCCCATGCCCACAAACTCAGAACTAAGCAGCTGGCTCCTGAGATCATAGTTTGGACACCTACAGCTCCCTAAGAGGTGCATGGACATACTCGGGGAAGCTAGGAAACCTAACACCTGTTATTGCTATGCCAGCAAATGGAAACCTTTTGTTGTCCGGTGTAATACCAAGGGTGTCCGTCCCATCGATAGCTTACCCACGCACATTGTGCTATACCTAACCCATTTGTTGGACACAGGCTTGGTCTCCAATTCCTGAAAGTTCATCTGGCTGCTCTTTCAGCCTACACCACGTCACAACAAAAGGTGTCATGGTGGAAGATACCAGTGATTAAGGCCTTTATGGAAAGGGTTAAAAGAATGTATCCTCCCATTTCTCACCCAGGTCCTGGATTGGATCTAAATGTGGTTTTAACCAGACTCATGGATCTCCCTTTGAGCCAATGCATAAATCAAGTCTAAAAGACCTTATAGAACGGCCTTACTAGTGGCTATCACTTCTAACAGAAGGGTTAGTGAACTGCAGGCCCTTTTGGTTCTAGACCCCTTTGTTACAGTCCACAGGGATAAGATAGTTCTGCGCACACATCCCAGATTTGCGCCTAAATTCATCTCGAAGTTCCATGTGAACCAGTCGATTGAACGAACTACCTTTTTTCCAGAATCCCACTTGCATGGCCGAAAAGAAGCCTACACACTAGATGTGCGCAGGACAATCATGTTTTACCTGTAAAGAACGAAACCACTGAGGAAAACAAACCAATTTATTGTTTCAGTGGCAGCTGGTAGAGAGGGGGATCCTGTCTCTAAATCGGCTATCTCAAGGTGGATTTGCAAATGCATCACACTGTTACATTCTTGCAAAGATAACTGCCCTTCAAGCCTATAGCACTTGCAAAGATAACTGCCCTTTAAGCCTATAGCACTCTACTCGGGGCACTGGGGCTTCCATAGCATTTATATGTTCTGCTCGAGTCCATTTGCAAAGTGGCAACCTGGAGTTCTGTACACACCTCTACAAAACACTATTGCCTAGACACTCTAGGTCTGATTCTCAGGTGGGACAAGCAGTACTAAGACCTCTTGTCACTACTGTTCCTTCTCACATCCCACCTCCAACTCCTAGTACTGCTCGCTAGTCTATGCACAGCATGTGATTCTAAGCAGATTCGCAAGCATCAGAAGACATGCATTACTTACCGTAATAGCATTTCTGATGATTGTATCTGCTTGGATTCACATGCGCCAGCCTTCCGCCCCGCTCAAATGGAAGGAACATAGACCTCTTGCTGCTTCTTTTCTCTTCTGTACTCGCAATAGTCAGAAGGCTCCCTCACGGCACAGAAGGCTCCCTCACGGCAGAAAAAATACAATCGGAGGTACCTCGATGCGTGAGGTATTTTGGGTACACTACATGTTAAAAATGTCGACGTCCCCTTTCGATCCTCTAAAAAAAAAGATGCCATACTTCCCCGGTTAACACTAGATGTCAGACTATATGCACAGCATGTGAATCTAAGCAGATGCATTACTTGCTTATTGGGGTAAGTAATGCATGTCTTATTTAACGTCCGTTTTAAATGAGCATTCTTTAAAAAGGGTAATGTGCAACAATAAAAATACACTTCATAACATGTTCTCAGAATCAAGATAAGTAGATATTTTTTAGAGCTGCTTCATACACATTTCCTACACCCTGAGGGGACTTCCATTACAAGGACAGTATTGGCAATTACTAGGACAGTATTACTATTTTATATAACTTTAAACTTGGTAGAATTCTGATGTTGTGGAAAGGTTATGGTGAGGAAAAGGTTAACTTTCTCAGAGCATTTAAGCACTTTTAAATCTCCCAATGAAGTCTAGATAAAATATTTCCCAGCAATACTAGTTAAAATCCAATGCATCTCCTATAAGGGACAGTTGGAATCAGTCAAGAAGTCAGTCTGCAGGGAGCCAGGACAGCCGAAGTCAATTTGAACAATGCCTGTGGAGCTGAGGCACTTCTTAGCACAAAGGTCTTGCACAAAGTTAGAGGGTTTGTAGAAAATCACTATTGGGTCACAAACTGTTAGGCTTGTGAAAGTCGGGGCTGAGATCAACTCCTCAAAAAGCAGCTACTGCAAGTCTCAATTGAGAATGCAAGCTACAAACAAGAGGTAAGTACCCCTTAGTCAGAACAGTACCTTACTTAGGTTAGAAGAGGATCCAGCTGGCTTCTGTTCTGGTTGCAGGGTTGCAGATTCTAGGCCTCAGTCGTGGGGACAAGAGGGAGGACGTCTGGAGGACTCCTGCACTGCAGTTTCGAATGTCGGCAGCAGCTAGTGACTTTCAGTTCAGCAGCACTTTGCAGTTTCAGCCACCGGCAAATTTCACCATCGCAGATCTATGGGCTTCCTTTGCTCCCTGAGTCCAGCACGCTGGTGAGGTGACTTGAGCTTGGGTTGTCCTGCTTAGGGAGGGTCCTCGGCATCTTCTTGGAGCTTTGGTCCGGCTTAAAGATATTGCACTCGACTACAGATTTCTCTACCCCTGGCACTCGGTTCCAGCAGCAAAGAAGTACAGCCAATTGGGGAAGGTCTTCCAGTAAGGTTCGTCTTGGTTAGTTGGTCCCACCAACCCAAGGGAAGTCGTCCTCTCCGGAGCTTCTCTTCTCGATTGGGTAAAGCAGTTTCAGCACAGCACTAGGGCTTCACCGGGCAGTTCAACAGTCCAGGAGGATACAGTGAGCTTCTCTTCACGATTCCTTTGGCTGTTTCGTCCAGCTGTCGACTGTCTTCAGGCCAAGGAAGCCTTCCACCAGAAGCTCACTGTCTCCAGAGCCCTGGTCCTCTCCAAGCTGGACTACTGTAACAGCCTCTATCTAAATCTTCCTGCCTCCACTCTTCGCCCTCTGCAACTTATCCAGAACAGGACTGCGCGACTTGTCCTTGGCCTCAAGCCCAGGGATCGTATCTCTCCAGGACTGAAATCTCTGCACTGGCTCCCAGTGGCTGCGAGGATTACATTCAAATCCCTCTGCATTGTACACAAGGCCATCTGGGGCCGAAATTAACTCTCTTCCTAAATACCTTCCTTCTGGAGCTCTTCGCTCATCTGCCTCCAACTCCCTCAGGGTCAGTCGCTTCTCCAAACAACAAGTTGGTGGCAGATCACTCTCTTGGCAGGGGCCTCTCTGGAACAGCCTTCCTGCCTCACAAACTCGAGGAGAACCACCTCCGTTTCCGAAAACCCCTCAAAACCTTCTCTCCTCTCCTCCCCTCCCTTGCTGAACTCCTGCACTGGTTACCTGGCCACCCTTCTGATCTCTGGCCCAGGCCCTGTCAACTGCCCACCTGCACTGCCTCCCTGGCAACCTCTGCACTTGGGGGCTGTTTTCTGTATCCCTTCAGTCCCCTTTCCAGCACTTTGTCCGCACTTCCTTGCACTTGCCTGTTTTTTATGTATTTTATTTATCTTCTTTATTCCACTTCCCATGTATTGCACTTTCCCCCCTCCCTTTCCCCCCTTGCACTCTTCCTTTCCCCCTTTCCCATGCACTTGCGCGATCTGAATGACATCTGGCCTAGTAAGATAGTTGTCTGTTCTCCCTTTGTACCCCCCTTACCTCGTCGCGCCTTGACACACTTGTGTATAGGTACGTTATAAATGCCATATCCTATATCATATATCAAGGAGCCTTGCTTTTTTATGCAGCTTTTCCCATTGATGCACAGCTTAGCTATCACTCACACAGCAGGGGGCTGTCATGCAAAGACAGCCAATCACGACTGGATGCATTCAGGTTACCAAGGAGACTAAGGACTGGGAGTTTTTGGCACCTTCCTCGCTTCCTGCCCTGCCAGACACACGAGCCAGAGGCAGGTTTCAGCACTGAAGCCTGCCAAAGGCAAAACAAACAAATGGGTTAAACCTGGTTTGGCGCGCAAAGTAAAACCCAAGAAAGACCTCACAAACTGGAAATGGTGAAAAAAGACTGGGGCCATTTTGACAAAATGGTCACCCATGACTGCTATACTGTAGTCGAGGATTCAGCCTTTGGTAAAAACACACAATGGTAGGAAAATTAAACCACTGCCACCAGCCATTTAAAGTTGTGAGGGTAACATAAAAATGTTACATGAGTAACTAGGAAAAGGGGCTACTAGGCAACCCCCCCAGCACTCCAGATTAGATGGTGTGTGTGCTGAAACTACAAAGAGAAAAGGTAAGTGAATTCAATTTCACTTTACTTTTTTTGGGAACTTTAGTTCACCCAAGAAAAGGTATTTAAACCTTAATAGAAACCTAAAGGATTTCTGACACTGCACTGAAGGTGCTGTCGCCATACAAAATTTAGATGCCTATGGAGTTTGTCATTCTCCAAAAACAAAGAATACAGAGTCCAAATCATACCAAAAATACATGGGTGAGAAAAAGGTTTCGCTCACTCCAAGTTAGAAATTAAACTACTAAAGTCCAGTATACGATCTGGGGGTCTCGAAGGTTGAAGGGTATTGGCACAGAAATGAGAATTCTCCCTAACATGGGTCCATTTGTCAAACACTCCCGAAGCATCCTGCGAACAAATGTCAAACCTCAAATTCAGGATGACAACTCCTCAGGAAGTAATCCCACTATTATACTTACAGTGCATTACAGAAATGTTTGCTTAAACATGCCTCCCCATTCTTCAGAACTTTCTGGCTATGTGTCAAACTGAATATTTTAACAAATTATGTTATATGGAGTTGTTCTGGGGTACCACAATCTGATGGTGTATGCAGTTTTTGTAGGTTGAGTGGTGAAACTCGAACACCGATTTGTTGTTTGCTCAATCTTATCAGATCTTTGAGACGACAGTTTAAAAGTATATTTTAGTACTCGCCCATTTTAACTTGGTATGATTTATGGTGCAATATGTTGAATAATCCAAATGACAGGCTGATGATTAATGTTTTACATTTTTTCTAGCTGTTAGGGAGAATTCTCAGAAATGTGCGAATTCCCTTTTACCTTGGAGACCCCAGCTCTTTTTGCTGGACTTTAGGACTTTAATTTTTAACCTGGAGAGAGTGAGACCTTTTTTCCCACTCTCTATTTGTCTGTGGTTTGGACTTTATTTTGACTTTAGAGTCTGACAAACTCCATAGGCATCATCTGTTACATATTGTCACATAGCACCTTCAGTGCAGTGACACTGGGAAGTCTATCAGATTTCCCAAAGATTTAAATACCTTCTCTTGGTAAACTGTTTCCAAGAGCAGTGAAGTGAAATTGACTTTACTTGCTTTTCGTAACTTCTTACAATAGGGTGCTGGAGAGGTTTCTTAGTATCCTCTTTGTCTACGTTCTCATGTAACATTTCTGTAAATGGCTGGTGGCAGTAGTTTTCTTTTTCCTACCCTTGTATGCTTCTACCGCAGGCTGCATTTGCAGCTGCGGCAAAGCACCCATGGATGCCCATTTTGTCAAAATGGCACGCTTGGTCTTTTTTCGCCTTTACATGTTGGAAAGGTCCTTCTTGAGATTTACTCTGCGCGCCAAACCATGTTTGGTCCCTTTGTTCATTTTGCCTTTGGCGGGATTCACTGGTGAAGCCCGCCTCTGGCTCCAGCGTGTCTGGCAGAGGTAGGAAGAGAGGGAGGTGCTCATCTTGGTTACAGAAATGCACCCAAAGGTGATTGGCTGGCTGTGCGATACATCTTTTGCTCATCCCAACCCGGTACAAGGGACCCCACCAATAAGACTCAGACCAAATAAGTCAAGTCATCCATTTATTCAATTTAGGCTTTCGCAAAAGGGCATGACTGACTTCACACTCGTAGGACTGCGCAGCAGTGAGCTGAGCATTCAAAGTTCAAACAGCTTATATTCAATTTGGTTAGAATTACATTCAATAGCTGGCACATAGTCAAGACAAGAATCTGCATAGCCATTGGCAGCTGGTTGCACGCCCTTTTTCATGCATTCCTGTAGCTTAGCAGTCCTGCAGCTGCACACACACCACACCTGTCTTATCTTCAGGTGGCCTAGTTCAGGGAATTGCTCGCGTGGTTTCATAATTGGTGCATATGTTCCGCGATAGACATGCGTCCCACCCCTGCTTTGCTCTTCTTGGAATAACAAGGGTCTTGGCCACAAGCTATCGGCCCTTCCCCCCGAAAGCTTTGAAGGTTTCTGAGAAGGGTTTATCGTGCTAAAAACATGAGCACCAACTGAAGCGACATGGCCGGCCCTCCCACAAAGTATCTACAAAGCGGCCCTTTGCTCATCTTGAGCAAGATTACTTAAACGTCAATCTTATTTAATCCTTCTATTTCTTTCAACCACATTACATGCTTATACTCTTCATTTGCAGCCACCTGGACTGGCCTTGTGTGGATTATTTTATTACCTGTTCTACCGCAGCAATCTACACAACACTCTACAAGCATCAGGAAATGTGTCACACAAAAACAATGGAATATTATTATCCCAGCTACTACCAACAGTTGGGTCAACAATTTCCATCCCCAATCCTTCAACAATGACATCCACCAACTTTCACCTGACCCAGTCTCGTAATGAATGGTTTTGGCAATCTTATGCAGCTTTGATATACCAGACGACACCCCATCCATTGTGCATTTCATCTGGGGTATAGATCATGGCTGCAGGCTCCACTTTTGCAATAGAAAAGGTTCCTGAAAAATTCCGGGAAAGCCACAAATAAGCCTTTCCATTACACACATGTATGTACATCAGCCTGGCCTATTCGACTCCTGAGTTTGGTAAAGTCATGGGTAACATTGCAACCCATATCAGTTTCCCCTGGCCCTTCTAAAACAGTCTTCTTAAACGACTCCCTATTTACCGGAAAAGGAGACGGTAAGGCCAGACCCATCGTGTCCGGACCAGTCTTTTGTCCAGGTCACTCCTTCCTTCATTGATTCGTAAATATAAGTGGAGGTATTACTATTCTCAGGCCCTCTTCCCATTTGGCACACTTTCCCCATTAGTCCCCTTAGATACAGAACCTTAATTGCCAACACTGCACAACTTAAATATTCCGTCATTGCTAAGAAATAGACTGGTATCCCGTCCTCAGCATGGTGGGGTATATGGCTACATAAACATTTCGACACATTCAATGCCTTCTGTGTTTCATTCATCAGTTTCACATGTGTTTTTGTTCAATTATCTTCATGGACATCATGTTCATGTTTGTTCTTGCTATAGACATAATCAATACAGTGCTATTTTTGGGAGTAGGCATGGGAAGCATACTTTTGAATTCGTACATTGCCGGATGTTCTAAATACCACACACAGGCACCCAACCCTGTTAACAACACAATACCAATTGCACAAAAGACAGCCTTTTCCTTTGTCGTACACCCATATTTGTCCACCTTAATCTGTCCCTGTGGGTGGGCAGGTAGAGCGAAATTCTGCATTTCCTTCTCTGTTGCCATTACTTCTGCCACCTTACCTGGGTTTACGTTCACACCTGCAGGTTAAGTTCTGTGGCTTGGCTGGGTCCTAGCGTTTTACCCTAGTGAGCAGCCTCTTACGGCTTACGTTCCCAACCCTATTTAAAGCTCCATTGTCTTTGTACCCTAAACATACAGGCGCATCAGCGGCCCTTTCACCGATCTGTCCCACGTCTCGTCGTGCCTTAGCATGAACGGCCTCCGGCATCCCTCCTGGACATTTGCCCGATGTCTTCAGTAAGACTGTGCCATGCTCTGACTAATGAGGCCATATCTCTATCCCAACCAAAGTTAATTTCACAGATCTTACCCTTTAGTACTGGGCATACACCTTGACACCTTGGAGTATACTTTAGCACATCCGTTGGGGAAACATTCAAGTCCGTATCTTTCGATTCTGATTCAACTTCTGGCGGGTGACCTTTTTACATGGTTCGCTTGATACCAATGAGTTTTTCCATTCACTTTCAAAGCAGTTTGCGTGGTTAGTAGGACCTGGTACGGTCCCTTCCATCTGGGTTGCAAGCTGTTGGCATGATCAAATGCGTTGATGACAACCCACTCACCGGGTGTCAGATCATGGCTGGGCCCAATCGGTGGTACTGGGGCAGCTTCCTCTACCTGTGCACATATAGAAAGCAATCTGTTAGTCAGGGCTATATTTTTGCAACGCAGGCCATGATTGATCAGTCGGTCAGGACTAACAGGTGTGCCAATACCTGGTGGGCGGCCCATCACAATCTCGAACGGGGACAGGCCATGCGTACACTTTGGGGTCACCCTCATGCTCAACAATGTTAATGTAACACCTCGGGCCATTTCAGGCCTGTTCCTGCACATGCCTTAGCCAGTGTGTCCTTCAGCACTCCGTTGGTTCGTTCAATTAGACCCGCTGACTGGGGATGGTACACAGAATGGAACCTTCACTCAATTCCTAGGGCTCTACACACCTTTTCAATCACTTGCCCTGTAAAGAGTGGCCCGTTGTCTGACCATAGGTATGTGGGATCTGTATACAAAGGAACCTAATGCTTCAATGTGCATTTTACAGCAGATGTTGCTCCATTGTCGCTTAGTGGGAAAGCATCCACCCAACCAGAATACCCACATTTCATCATCATTCACTTCCAATCAACATGGGGACTCCAAAAACTGACCCAAAACCTGGTGAGACTCACTAGACACGAGACCTGCATTTTGAGCCATCCCGCACGTTGCTGTGACCTTCGGGCTGCAATACTAGATACCCTGGGACCTCAAGCAATCATGTGGTGTATGGTCTTCTGAATCTCGCTGAAACTTCGTGGGCATCCTGTTTCTCTAGAGACACCAATAGTCTGAAAAGTCCCATAAACAGAGTGCTGAACCTTTGTGACAAAGAGAATTCAACCGCGATTTTCTGTCTTATTGCGTGCTCCTGTGAAAGGTGCCAAATCCGCAGAACCGCATTCAGCCACGAGGAAAACCTTGCCTAGAGCCTTCTTCATTGATCCCTGCTCCAAAGTTCCTTCTGGGGTCTTGTTTTCAGTAACCACAACAAGGAATCCTCTGACCAGGCATTTGGCTGCAGATCCCGAAGTCCTCCTGCAGGAAATCTTCAATGCTAAGTTACTGTATTGGCTTGGGTATGTACTTACCTTAAGCCTCTTAGGATTTCTGTATAGCTGTGTGGTGGTTTCTGTGATGGGGGGCCTCTCATCCAGTGCACCCAGTCCCACTGCTAGAATCCTGCTATGGTGTCTTCTGCGAAGCCCCTGGATCATCTTCTAACCCTAGAAGTTAAGTACTCACGTGTTTTCCCAGTCTTCGTAAGGAAGTCTGACTTTTGCTACTTCCGAACCTATTCTGACACTGTGTTGGTCACTAGTCTCTAGTGCCCCCCTCCCCGCCCCCTTCTGCCACTGAGGACACTCATGCTCCAAGAACCAGGGAAAGTCTTTGTTTGCCTAGAAAAGAAAATAAATTGTAAAGAGTTGGTTGGTAACTTTACTTACCTTGGATGTGTGATGAACAGTATGGTTAACATCTTTCTTTCCTTAGAAACAGTTTCTACATTCTAATAGAAAGTAGATGTGATTAGGTTGTACCTCTTCCCAAAAGTAATGGGTTGTTATCACCATATTAGACCAGTTAGGATAATTGTATGAGTGTCCAAACCAACCCCCACCGCCCCTACCCCCCCCCCCCCCCCAACTGGGTCTTGCTTCCCCTGACTTGCTGCTAACCTGTCCAAAATAAGTCTGCATTAGGTTGTTGCCTACCTAGAATAACTGAGTCACTCAGTAAAGTGTACCATTTGGGTTTTGCTTTCCCTGTACTGTTGTGGACAAACGGAATCTTGGTGTCGAACTGTTCCTTTATAAGGCATACATAAGTTACTTGTACAGCTGGGAAAGATCTAACCTGGACTTCATTGTAAGATTAAAGTATATGGGGGTTTACATAACTTGAGTTAGCTGTGTGCCATCCAAAAAGAAGTTGCTGCTCATCTCCATCTGTGTTTCACTGTTCTCAAAAGCACCGATAATTGAAAATTACATCCTTAAGTTTTCTCACCTATTATAATAGTTATTCCAAAGGTAGTTGGAGATTTTTACTGTACCTGGAATAAATGTTTCACTATTCACAAAGTATATTGTCCAGTTGACTGGCTGTTATTTGTGTTGAGTCACTGTACAACTGGTAGGGTCTAATGCCCTTGCATTACTGGATGTAATTGTGAAAGTAACCGTTGGTTTTCACTCCTCACGAATAGGTGTGACCTATACTGAATGTGTATGAAAAGGTTTTGACTTCCCTCAAACTAATTTTAGGTGTTCCAAATAAGGTTTATACTTTGGTCTGTGTACCTTCAAGCATAGTGCTGTGTTTGTATAATTGTGATTAAATGTGTGATGGTACTTATTTACCACTAGATTTATCTGAGCCTACCTTTTTATTTAAATCATGTATTTTTACATACATAGTGTTTCAGTGTTTCTTTGGACCATTTGCATTACAATTTAATTTGTTCTGATTATACAGCCCTCTGCCTCCTAAGGTAAGCCTGGCTGATCGGTCTACACTATCATTAACTCAGGTGGTACAGCCTTCTACTAAGAGTGGAGTCTTGTATTGCCTCAGTTGAAGGGTTTTATTAAGCCCTTAGTTGGACTTCAGAAAAACTGTCATAACGATGGGTAAAGCGGCACTTCACGCCGCCTACTAATAAACTCCTGGATGCCAAGTATACGCAGGCGGGAGGGAGCATGGGGGTGGGGGGGCCTCGCTCATACTGTAGGTTGTTGAGATGGATTTCTAAACTCTGACCTGGTGACAGAAGTTTAGGAGGCCACCCTCCGTTTAGTGAAACGGGGGAACCTTCTGGACAAGCCAGACCAATCTAGGTAGACTAAGTCTCAGGAGAGTTGATGGGAAGCCCACAATGAGTACACAGCAACGAACTGCAAGTTACTCTTGACCAGTGTACATGAAAAATAGCTATAATTTTGTCGGCCGGACCAAATAGACACAAGTAATTTTAGCAATGAGAAAACAGTTATCACACAAATGGCATTCGGTAATTCTTAAGAGTTAGTTCTCTTAACTTTTGTGTCCAGCCCGAAGTAGTGGAGAGCCTTGTGCTGAACAGTACACTAGTGTTTAAAAGCACGATCACGCAGATTAACAAAAAGCGCGTCGTCTTGGAGGGGCTGTCGCAAGTCAGGAAGGGGCTTGAGACGATGAATTGGTTGCAACTAATTGAGTAGGCCCTGCGCTCGTCGGCAAAGCAGTGTTAAAAGAGGGGAATAGCTAGGGAGCGCTTTCTCACCCAGCCAAGTTTGACTACCTTTAAGGGATACTTGGCTGTGCCAGGGGGCCACCGTTAAGTTATGCAAGTACTCTCCAATCCTCTGCACAATCCGGACCAAACTTCGCCAGTTTAGTTGGTCGCTTGTAGGTTCTAGTCCTGCAGTGATGACTCGCAGCGGCTGTGGTGAACGATCGTCCACGACGGGACAGTTGCCTTTTCTCAGCTCCTTCTGTAGTTCGGTGAGAACACAGGTGATCGACCTGGAATGGCTGCAGAGCCCCTTCTCTCATCCAAGATTAGCTTCATGCCAAAATCGAGGACTTTCTGCTCTTGCAGGCATCCCAGACATGGATCAATCATGGCCCACAATGGTCTATCATTCAGGCACTCCAGACATCCTGGCACCAGTGGTGTGGATTGGGACTAGACTGTCCCAGTCCTCTTCCTGGGTACACATACGTGGTGGGCAGAAGCCTGCGAAAGATCTTTCGCTGGAGGCTGCATGCCCAAATAAGAAAAACCCGGGTTACTCAACCTGGTAGAAGGTAAGGGACAAAATGGCCAGGGGACAGAACTAGACTGTGTTTCGGCCATTTTCAGACTGTGCCATTCTTGAGCCAAATGCAGTTTAACTCACTTTTCGTAATGTTTTACCTTTTTAGTAACTGCTGCCACCAGTTCGTCCCAGGCACATTCGTACAATCACCAAAAAATCCTTTGAGGGTGTCACTCCAGTGCACAGTACTGGAAGGTACATTGTGCACTGGTAAAGTGACCAGGAAATGCGAACATAGTCAGACTAAGGAAAACATAGTGATTAAAAGCCCAGGGGAGTACAGCTGAAGGTTGGGCTCCACTGGAAAATCAGGTTAGGATAGCCACACAAGCAAAATGTTTGGGGATCCATAAATGGAGGAAAAATTGCACATGAATGAGATCTTTCTTAACATCGGTGCACCCGCAATTGCATTCCTCTGTTATAGCTGCAGCCTCCCTTGATTCAAAATCGCAGTCTTCCTTATCTGCACCCACCTCAGCACTCCTCGGGAAGGAGAAAATGCTGTTGTAGTCCTACTGCAAAAAGATTTACTCTAATGCCACGATCCACCTGCACCGCTGACTCCATGTTGGCTTCAGTGAATCAAAGGCTTTGGAGGGAGATTGCGGACTTCCTCCCAGAGCTCCCCATGCATAGTATGGCACGATTCAAGGCTGGATTGGCAGAGGCCAAAATCGTGGCCAAGGATAACATGGAGTCTCACATCGACACCGCATGTAGTGCCATCTGTATTGCCACTGATGGGACGGCTTGGCTTAAGGCAACAAAGTTTAACACTGATGTGCAGGGGGCGCATTCTCGACCCACAATTTGAAAAGGGTGGGCGGCGGGGTGGGGAGTAGTTTCACTCGTCCATTGACGAGGAACTTGACAAGAAGAAATAGCTTGCAAACAGCTAAGTCCTTGTCAATCCTTACAAAATCGGCGCCCAAGGCCTATTTCCAAAGTCACCAACGCTCGGACAGACTCCGGTGCTTCGGTGGCTTCAGAGTTTTTCAGGAGAGACGCGCTAGACAGCCCGTTCAGTCTGCTAGTCAGCATAGGCGCAAGCAGCACAAATCCTCCCAAAAGGATTTTTTCCAGGCACCAGCCTCCGAGGGTAAAGAACCACAGGTCTCCGGTGGGGGCAGGCTTGCCCTTCACATCAACTCCCGGTGGGCAAGGTTCACAGACCCATGGATCCCCTCAGCTGTTTCCACTGGCTTCCACCTGCCAATTCCTCAATTTTCTCTTTCCTCCCCTCCCACAGATTGGGACCGCAACTCTTTTGGCAGAAATCTGCTTATCGCAAGTCGGTCCATGGAGGTGGTTCCAGCTTCACAGGGAGACGGGCTTCTATTCCCGATATTCGCCATTCAGACAAAGAACCAGGCTGGCCTGAGTTGTTCTAGACCTCTTCCTTGAACCTTTCAGCTCTGCTGCGAGGGATCATCCAGCGTACTGCAGCTACAACCGCCGCACCTACTTTCATATCTACAGAGGATCTGCTGCCTGCAGAATCCCCACGAGTCACCATTGAGGCCCACGAGGCTCCTCCGAACCTTAAGATGGCCGCCTCCATGGGAGTCATGGCAACAGCACCAACATCAGCCCTCCGCCCGGATTAGGCCCCACACCTCACATGCCCTCCCCTCCCGCTTTAAAGGGAGGAGAGATGAGCCGGCAGGCGAAGCCGCGCAGGGAAGGCCTGGAGGCAAGGCCAACGTCCCTCTGCAGCTCTCCGCTGCTCGATGGCGCTCAAGGCGCCTGGAAGTTATCTCACGCAAGGTAAGGCTACAAGCTACTGCACGCGTGCCCCAGCGCATACGTCGTGCCCCCAGCAGGAAAGGGTGAAAGCCTGCACGCACAGATCCCACCTCTGGCGCTCCAGAAACACACGGCTCCGGTTGCACACTCGTCCCACAGTGCCCTCACTCCCAGAGTACGGCTGACCGTAATACAAATGTCAGCCTTAGATTCCAGCCCATCTCACTCTGCCCCCACCTTGACCATCATTGTTCGGTGGATATTGCTTGGAAACCGTGGGGCCGCACAGCTGAGATGCCGCTACAGCGCACATCGTGGACCTTCATTGACACTTGCACTATCGCCGTTAACATTGCAGGATCACCTGCAGGGGAATTCCAAAACCCCAGCACCACTTCACCCAAGCATGCCTCCCCAAAAGCTTGCATGCCTAACCACGCAATTGGAGGAGGGTGTCTGTCCTCAGATTTAACTTTATATGGACCACAGCACACCTACCCTATCACTATTCTTCCCATTTCACATGCATCAGCTACTCTGCGTGAGCCTTCTGAAGCGCCCATGCCCGACAATGCCACTGCCATTCACCATGTGCCTGAGCTCTATGCACCTATGCCCAATATTACTGCACTGTTCTGTGTCTGAGCCTTCTGAGGCGCCCTTGCCCGACAAGGCCACTGCCAGACACCATGTGCCGGCACTCTATACACCTATGCCTAATGTTGTTACTGCACTGGATTCTGTGTCTGAGCCATCTGAGGCGCACACCACCCCACTTTCTGCTTGTACTAA
Source organism: Ambystoma mexicanum (assembly GCF_040938575.1). Taxonomy (NCBI): domain Eukaryota; kingdom Metazoa; phylum Chordata; class Amphibia; order Caudata; family Ambystomatidae; genus Ambystoma; species Ambystoma mexicanum. The sequence goes on along the minus strand of NC_090933.1, from coordinate 1,034,403,846 downwards.
TAACTCCCTGCCAGAGACACCCACCTCCCCAACCCTGGTGCATGCCTCCGCACACCCTATGACCCACACTCAGCTGTGCTATGGTCAACGCACGCTCGGTACCTGCCCATGCCCTCGACATAAATGACCTAATCATTAGAGACAACCTTGACCTTCTAATAATCACCGAAACTTGGCTTAACAAAGGCTCAGGCCCGGGTCTATCTCTCGCCATCCCTACAGGTACGCCATTTTCAGTAAAGACCGTACTCCCCAGAGTGGCAGGGGAGTGGCCCTTATTGCCAGGAAAACCCTAGCTATCAGAGGCTGAAGGTCAACCTGGCCAGCACTGTGATTACCTCCTACTCAAAATCAATGTCGCCCACAACTGCACCATCACCATGCATATTGTTTATAGACCTCCAGGGCCAATCTTGGACACCCTCGTCCTATCATTGTCTGACATTAAAAAGACGTCCCAAGTCATACTCCTGGGCGACCTTAACTTAGGCCTCAACGATCCTAAGGATTCCCACGCCAAAACCCTCAAAGCCCTATCCACATAGGGCTTCTAACAAATAATTTCTGAACCCACCCACGTCAAAGGGCGTACTCTTGATTGGATTAGCCATCATAACTGCTGCATCCAAATCACTTCCAACTCCCCCATCCCCTGGTCCGACCACCACGATCTTCAATTCAACCTCGACACCAAAAAAGAGCCCTTCAGGCCCAACACCCCATGTCCAGCTGCTCTCGCAAGAAGCTCACGCCAATTGACAGCTGAAAAGATAGCACCCTTCCTATGTGTGCCTGCCCTGCAGGCCCCACTTTCCAAAAACCCGGAAACCCTAGCCAACACCAGATTGTTGCCCAAGCTGTCGACGCCACTGTTCCCCCCCCCCCCCCCCCCCCCGCCCAAAAAAAAAGCCAAAAAAACATTCTAATGCCTGGTTCTCTAATGAACTTCTTAGCCAACATTCTCCGAAGAGGCTTGCCCTCAGCATGGAAAGCCAACCCCTCTGAAGCCACTAGAAGCGCCTTCAAAGCCATTTCCATAGCATACAAAGCCAACCTCACTAGAGCAAAAGCAGTGTCCTTCAACTTAAGGATTAATGGCGCCAAATCGGGGTCCAAGGAAATCTTCACCATCTTTAGAGAGCTAGGAAAACCATTCACACCCCGTAAACCCCTCTCCTCAAGGATGAAAGCTGGTGCAACAGTATTCAGTCTGCCATGCTAGACGAGCTCAATTCTAAATCCTCAGCCATCAAAAATCGCTGAACCTTCTCATAGAGCACCTGCACAAGAAAACGCCTAGGCCCACCATAGCGAAGTCCTCCACATCCTTTCACTTCAAAGATATGACAGTCCTGGAAGTCATCGCCCTGCTCAAATCCATCAAACCTTCCAATTGCAAGGGGGATGCCTGCCCAGCTCAACTCATCAGACTCGGCACACATCCTAGCACCCTTCATAACCGCCTTCATCAACTCCTCTTTCCAGGCGGCCCATGTCCCTACTGGCCTTAAGGAAGCTTCGGTACGCCCACTCCTTAAAAAAAAAAAAAAAAAATCCCTCGACCCAACGGTCCCAGGAAACTATAGGCCCATCACTACCGTGCCATTCTTACTCAAAATCTTGGACAAAGCAGCCTACCTGCAAGTCCAAAAATATCTTGAAGATCACTGTTTCCTCGGCCTGCGGCAATCTGGCTTCCGCCCACGACATGGCACTGAAACGGCTCTCCTAGACTTAAAAAAACCAAATGGATGATCTTGGAGATACAGGCAAACCTGCACTCCTATTGGACCTCTCCGCTGCCTTTGACCTGGTGAATCGCAACACCATGTGCTGCCACCTAGCAACTGAGGCCAATTTCTCCCCTAAAGCATGTGACTGGATTACCTTCTTTCTCCAAGAGGTCATGAAAGACTTCTCTGACTCAGCCTGTGCAAAACCCCGTGCCATATCAAATGTGGTGTTCCACAGGGATCTTGCATAGCACCCACGATGTACAACATCTTCACGAGGCCTTTGTTCAGCATCCTTGACTCCATGGGCATCTCGTATACCAATTACGCAGATGACACAGGTTCTTATCCCACTCATGGGTGACTATGAAGTAGATATGAACACACTCACCACCATCTACTCTACCATCCAATCCTGGATGGCAGATAACTGGCTTTGCCTCAATAGCGAAAGAAAACTGTACTTCTGCTCATTGGGTCACCCACCACCCTGGGCAACCTAGATCAGCAGTATTCATCCTTACTATCGACAACATCCCCATCAAGGTCTCCAACATCGTTAAGACACTTAACCTTGGACAGACTGAATGCAATCGCTTCATGGTCAGCATATTTTAAGGTTCTTAATGCTGCCAGACCCTTCCTATCGCGCCAAAATTGCTTCACCATTGCTAGGGTAATAATTGATTCAAGGCTGGACTATTGTAATGCCCTTTTCGTTGGGACCTCCTGCAAAAATCTTGCCAAACTCCAACGTTCAAAACAACACCCTCCGGGCAGCCACAGGAACCTCCAGAAAAGATCACATCTCCGAAGTTAGAAGGCAAGCCCACTGGCTCCCAGTCAAAGAGAATTGTGTTCAAAACCCTTGCACTCACAAATGCCTCCATGACCTGGCACCTCCTTACCTGGCTCAAAGAATCACCATGCACACTGCCACAAGACCTCTGAGGAAGGGAACTGCAACATGATTCTCACCCCCAGGACTCGTAAAGTCTGCACGCGCGTGGGGGGTGTGGGGGTGGGCCCTCTAGCCTTCCCACATTGGCCGCTACCCACTGGAATGCGCTCCCAGTCACCTAAGAATGATAGTCTTACCAAGCATTCCGCAAAGCAATCGAAACCAAACTTTTTGTCTGAAAGTAAAATGTCAATGATTGCCTGTATTATGATGTAACTGTATTAACTTTATGTATGCAACCCTTATAATTCCCTTACTGCATACTGTGTCTACCTGTAACCATGAGACCTCTGGTAGCCCGTCTTTCAAATGAATCACAACTTCTTAAAATGTCTAGTAACGGCACCTCGATGCCTCCCGGCTGCAAGTGTGCTAAATAAATCACTTCGAACGTTCAAGATGGTTACTCCAGCACTCAGAGACCCTGTGTGTGGGAGACGGGATGTGCGCCCTGCATCTGAAGAATGCTTACCTGTACGTTCCGATTTGGGAGCCCCATCGTTCCTTCCTATGGTTCAGGATCATGGGCTTTCATTTTCAATACAAAGTAATCTTTTGGCCTTGATTCGGCCCTGAGGGTCTTTATAAGATTAATGAACTCTGTAGCGGCCCTGCCTAGGGCCACCACTTTTATCCGTACCTCGACGACTGGCTAGTCAAAGCGTATTCTCCCGAGGCTGTACAACACACAGCCTTAGCACTTCTACACATGCTATACGATCTGGGGTTCTCTATCAACTTCAAGAAGTCGCAGTCACTCCCCTCTCAGTCCTTAACATTCCTGGGGCTAGTTTGGAATACAAGGGAGGAGAGCATCTTCCCTCGGTAGACCAGATCATAGCAATCGGGAAGGCCACCAGGCATTTTCTCAGCCGACCAGTGACCTCAGCATGGTGATGGCAGCACCTGCTTGGAATAATGGCGGCTTGTCTTCTAGCGGTGCCGCACACAAGACTCAAAATGCGGAGGGATTGTGTCCTCCGACGTATTCCTCATCTTAGATATCTCCTTCGAGCTCTGCTGGCCTCGGAAAATTTTTTCTCTAGAGGGCGCTGCGCGTCGACGTCCTCCGAGTCGATGTCCCTCGACAGCCGCGGTGTCGATGTCATCCTGCCTATAAAGGCCGCGCGCAGCATCCGTTGCTCAGTTCCGTTTTTCCGCGCTTACTCAGTGCCTCGAAATACCGTTGCTCAGTTCTTAGTCAGATTAATCCTATTTACCTCGAGTCATTCGATCCGTACTCGATGGCTTCCTCGTCGGAACCGACAACTCCTCGATCCGGCTTCAAGAAATGTCGAGATTGTGGGAAAAAGATGTCGTTGACTGTGGTGTTTGGGAGCTGAACACCATTGTTCGGAATGCGAGGACTGTATGTCCATGACAGCTAAGGCCCTGAAAGAGCGTAGGGTGAAGCTGGAGAAAGGTAAGACTTTTAAAGCTTCTTCTTCGTCGACGAAGTCGAGACATTCGTCTCCTCGTCACCATTCGCGCTCCAGGTCTCGGAGTGGGTCTCATCACTCCTCGAGATCGAAGCACTCGAAGAGGAAACGTCGAAGATCCCCTTCTCCGTCTTCCTCTGTTTCGCCAAAAAGAATCCCTTGCCCCACGAAACATAGTTCCCGGGCTGAATGGGAGGAATTCCGCAAAAATATGATGAGCGTCTTCGAGAAAGCGGCCTCGACCCCCTAGAAGACTGCCGAGAGCGATGCTCTGGTCGAAAGAACCGAAGGTCAAAAACGCCTCGAGTCGCAGTACCCGGCGAAGGAAACCTCTCGAGCGCGTCTCGAACCCTCGAGTAGGACTATGACCTGCAAACCTTACTCAAAGGTTCCGTCGACGAGGGTTATGTCGAGGTCGATGTCTTCGACGCCGTTGTCGAAGGGACCTTCGACACCGGCGTCGACGCCAAGAAAAGTCACGGTTACGACACACCCAGTGACTATCCCCAGGTCCTCGACGTCGATGGCTTCGAGATTGTCGAGTAGAATTCCAATTCTGTCGGTCTTCGAGGCCTCCGCCTTTGTTTTCGACGCCACGCTCGAAGCCGTCGACAACATCGACGTTTTCGAGGCCGATAATGACAAGTTCGGCACCCTCTGCCTTGGAAATGGGATTTACTCCCTTTATGAGTTCAGAACAATTGAGAACTATGTCCTCAATTTTGGAAGAGGGTGAATTGTCTGAACAGGAAGACACATTTGTGTTGCAGGGACTTGTAACCCCAATTAGAGAGGAATTTTCCTCTGAAGAGCGCAGGCTAAAGGATCTTCATGATTCCTTACATGAGGCAAGTGGGTTAGACACTTCCCTGAGGTGGAGTTTGCTAAGCCAGACCCGGGAGAGCATGCTGAAACCCCCTATAGAGCCTTAATGGCCAGGATCACAGAGTTCATGGGGTGGTCTGCACCTTCACAATCTTTCCAACAAGATGACCTCATGGATATTCTTGACAAAGGCCCACAGGAGGATCCTGTGGTGCCTTTTCATAAAGCTCTTCAGAGAAAGATCATGACAAACTGGGAAACCCCAGATGTAGTACCAGCAGTAAATAAAAACTGTCTACAAAGTACAGGGTATCTTCTACAGACCCAGAGTTTTTGTCTAAACACCCATCCCCAGAAAGTCTGGTGGTACAGGCAGCATCCTCTACCGATGTCAAGACGGCTTATCCTACCGTCCCACAAGACAGGGACGATAAAAAATATGATGCTATGGCAAAGAAAGTCTTTTCAGCATGTAGCATGGCGTTAAAATCTGTTAATGCTACTTGCACCCTTGCTAGGTTCAGCCATACACTTTGGGAGTGTGCTTCTACAGCGGCTGACTGCATCCTGGAGGGAGAAGAAAGGGATGCGTTCCTGAATATTATACAGGATGGTGAAGACGCTATGTGTGAATCCCTCCAGACGGGCATTGATTCGGCTGACGGTATCAGCAGAGCAATGGCGGCAAGTACATCAACCAGGAGATTCGCTTGGTTGAGAAAGTCTGGTTTTGCCCCAGATGTGCAAGCCAGGCTCTTGAACATGCCATTCGATGGCTCTTCTTTGTTCGGGAAAAAGGCGGATGACAGTTTAGAGAAACTGCAAACTTCAAAAGCAGCAGCAAAATCCCTAGGAGCTGCAATCCGTCAGACTCCTTTTCGTCCCACAGGAACCTCTGCGAGGGGCAAGTCCTTTCGCTTCTACTCCGCATTCGGAAGAGGTAGAGGATGACCGGCTCAAAGGGGACAAAGAAGAACTACCCGAGGTGGACGGGGTAGATATTCAAAAGCCGCAGCAACAGCAGGTAACTCTTTACCATCGGCATCAGCCGCCCCAAAACCACTCTGAGGACTTCCCTCACAGGACACCTGTAGGAGGCATTTTTACTCAACATCTGGCGGTATGGCAGGCTATCACGTCAGATGCTTGGGCATTGGAAACAGTTGCCCAAGGTTACTGCCTGCCTTTCCTACGTATACCTGAGTCATCCACCGGGGATCAGCTCTCAGAAAGCTCCAGATCCGCTCCTCTTGCAGGAAATTTGGGACCTGCTAGAGAATGGTGCCATAGAACCGGTACCTGTAGTGGAGAGGAACAAGGGCTGGTACTCCCCTTACTTTCTCATTCCAAAGAAAGACGGAGGACTGAGACCCATCTTGGACTTGCGAGAATTGAACAAATTCCTCAGAAAAGACAAATTCAAGATGGTCACTCTTTCTCAGATCCTCCAGGCCCTTCAGTTCCAGGACTGGTTGGTATCTCTGGACCTTCAGGACGCTTATTTCCATGTGCCTATCCATCTCAAACACAGGAAATACCTGAGGTTCGCAATTGGCAACTCTCACTATCAATTTCGAGTGCTGCCATTTGGGCTGACCTCCGCCCCAAGGGTCTTCACCAAGTTAATGTCGGTAGTGGCTGCAAGTCTAAGGAGGGAAGGGATTCACGTCTACGAATACCTGGACGATTGGTTGATCAGGGCTGTTTCTCCGGAACAAGCTCAGATCCAGCTAAATCACGTGTGCCACTTCCTTCACAGACTGGGCTTCTCCCTCAATTTAAAGAAGTCACAAATGATACCATCGCAGAGACTCCAGTTCATAGGAGCGATCCTGGACACTTCCCTGGGAAAAGCCTCGCCACCAGAGGTGAGGGCTCAAGATATTCTACAGATGGTTACCAAGTTCCAACATGCACAACGTCTCCCAGCCTTCGACTTTTTGAGGTTGCTAGGCCTCATGGCATCCTGCATTTTCCTAATGCCAGAGGCTCGCCTGAGAATGAGATCCCTCCAGTGGGCACTGAGGACTCAGTGGTGTCAATTCTCAGGGAGAATGACAGATCTTCTTCAGGTTCCCGGCAGGGTGGCTCAAGACCTTCAGTGTTGGGCCTGTCAGGAGAACATTCTGAAAGGAGAACAGTTTTGGCAACCCTGGCCGGAGATAACAGTAGTCACGGATGCCTCACTCACGGGGTGGGGAGCCCACGCCAACGACTTGACCATCAGCGGTCGTTGGTCTCCATCGGAGTCCAGACTACATATCAACCGGTTAGAGCTGAGAGCCATCAGACTTGCGCTGAAGGCGTTCCTGCCAGCTGTACAAGGGAAGAACGTCCTGATAATGACGGACAACACGGTGGCCATGCATTACCTCAACAAAAGAGGCGTAGGATCACTACCCCTGTGCAGAGAGGCGATGCAGCTCTGGTTTTGGGCAATCCAAGAAGGAATCTCTCTATCGGCAGTTCACCTAGCCGGAGAGAAGAACTTGACAGCGGACGCTCTGAGCAGGCAGAACACAGTCTCCCACGAGTGGGAGCTAGCTCAGGAAGTCCTTCAAGAGATCTTCGCCCTTTGGGGAACCCCTCAGGTAGATCTGTTCGCCACCAGCCTAAACCGGGAATGCGACCTGTTCTGCTAAAGGGAATTTCCCCCGAGAGGAGCTCTGGGAGACGCGTTCATAGTGGACTGGGAGTTTCCGCTTCTGTACGCGTTCCCACCGGTCCCTGTCATTCCTCAAATGATCAGGAGGTTGAGAAGATTCCGGAGAACCATGATCCTAATTGCCCCGGATTGGGCCAGGAGAACGTGGTACCCGAACCTTCTAGACTTGTCCATCTGCCCTCCAATTCGACTTCCACTCAGAGAGAACCTACTCTCACAGAAGGGAGGTCAGGTTCTCCATCCAGACATCAAAACCCTCAACCTTCACGCTTGGCTTCTGAAAGGCTGAGGTACAAGGATTGGGACCTCCCTGATGATGTTATGGAGGTGTTGCTTTCGGCAAGGAGGCCAGCAACAAAGTCTTTATACCGCTGCCGTTGGAACAGATTTTGCAGCTGGTGTAGAGAACAGAATATCGACCCTTTTTCATGTGGTACACCAATGGTTTTGTCCTTCCTACTACATTTGGCAAATTCAGGCCTTCAAGTTGGCACCATTAAGGGCTATCTCGCAGCGCTATCCATCTTTAAGCGTACTGCGGAAGAACCATCCTATTTCAAATTACCCTTGGTAATACAGTTTCTAAAGGGGTTAACCAATGTTTATCCCTAAGACCATTCCAAATTCCCCTATGGGATTTAAACTTAGTACTAACTTTCCTGATGGGTACACCTTTCGAACCTCTCCATTCTTGTTCGTTAAGATTCCTTACCCTTAAAACTGTTTTATTAATAGCACTTACATCTGCTAGAAGGGTGAGCGAATTACAAGCTCTTTCTTGTAAACCCCCTCACACAATATTTCACAAAGACAAAGTTGTCCTGCAAGTGAAGCCTAATTTCCTCCCAAAGGTGGTTTCTGAATTCCATATCACTCAGAAGATTACCCTACCATCTTTCTATCCTCCTCCTCACCCGGGGAAAGAGGAAGAGAGGTTACACAGGCTAGACCCTAGGAGGGCTTTAAGTTTTTACATCAGTAGACTAGCCAGGATAAGACAGGCAGACCAGCTGTTTGTAGGTTACGCAGGTCACAAGCTGGGGTTACCAATAACTAAGCAGACCATTTCCAGATGGATCATTCTAGCCATTCTGGAATGTTATAAACTGGCAGGGAAAGAGCCCCCTCAAAACCTTAGGGCTCATTCGACCAGAGGTATTGCAGCTTCATCGGCCCTCAAAAGAGGCGTGCCGGTTAAAGACATATGTGCGGCCGCTACATGGTCGTCTGTCCATACCTTTACACGTTTTTACAATTTGGATTCCTCCTCCAGTCAAGAGACTAGGTTTGGAAGGGCTGTACTGCATTCTATTCATCAATAGAAGACAGCGTGAAGTCAGTACTCCCTCCTCCGATAATAGAATACTGCTATGGGAGCCTATCTAAAATGAGGAATACGTCGGAGGACACAATCCCTTCGAAGAACAAGTTACTTCTTACCTTGTAACGTTCTTTCGACGGGATGTTCCTCCGACGTATTCCTCATCGACCCTCCCATCCATCCCCGCAGTTCTACTTCCCATGTTGTTGCAGCTTACGCTCCTTCAGGGTGATTAGTTAGTCCAGAAAGTATTATTGTGGGCTACAAAACGGAACTGAGCAACGGACGCTGCACGCGGCCTTTATAGGCAGGATGACGTTGACGTCGATACGGCGGCTGTCGAGGGACATCGACTCGGAGGACGTCGACGTGCAGCGCCCTCTAGAGAGAAAAATTTCCGAGGCCAGCAGAGCTGGAAGGAGATATCTAAGATGAGGAATACATCGGAGGAACATCCCGTCGAAAGAACGTTACAAGGTAAGAAGTAACTTGTTCTTCTCAGCTTCTTGGAATAAGGAGACTGGTTCCCAGGCAGCATACCACAGCACCTACACCCAGACTTGGAGTGGTTTAGCGCAGAGACCAACCTATTTGAGGGCAGACCGTTCAGGCAGCCTTCCCTGGAGATCACCATCACCCTGGACTCCATCCCTAGAGGGATGGGGGTGAGGGGGGGCTACACTGGACAACCAGTGTCTATGTAGTACGGTCACCACAGGAACAGTTGTAACACATCAACTGGCTCGAAGTGATGGCCATCTGGCTTGCACTAAAAGCATTCCTCCCCATTGTCAACAGCAAGGCTAGTCTGACCAGATTATGCCCTCTTGTCAAACTTCCACATCTGGTCTGGGACCTTATTGTCATGTTGGGTACCCTGGCTCACACACCCTCCAAACCCATGGAGTCAGCAGACATCAGGCTGGTTACCATGAAGACTGCCCTGCTGATTGGCCTTACATCAGTGCGTTGGATCAGTGAAATTCAAGCTCTGGCTTCAGAGCCCTATACCACATTCTCGGAGCTGGTTGGGATTAACCAGGGGAAAGGCACCAGCTTGTGTGCTTGATGAACGGCTACTCGAAGTGACTCAATTTTTGTCCGTTTTCTGACGATGCAGTGCAGGAGTCCCCTGACGTCCTCCCTCTTGTCCCCATGACTGAGGCTCAGGAACAGTGAGATCTGCAGGAACTACCATGAACAGAAGTCTTCAGCTGCATTTCTTTCTTCATTGTATGGTACTGTAAAGCAAGACTGTGAGATCTTACCTCTCACGGTGCGAGAGCTTGAAACTTTTGTAACTCGCAGGCCTAACCAGCTTGTACCCCACATTTGATTCTTCTTTTTACAAACTACTTCTAAGAACTTGTGCTGAGACTTTTCAGTTTACTTACCAGAACCGCTTTATCCTATCCAAGACTTTAGCCTAGCCTATTGGATTGAATTGACTCTTCTGGTGAACTCAAGACTACAATTATTCTTACAGTGCAAATATTTTATGTTCTGATAACCTTTGCCTTTTACCCCTCTTGAAAAGTATTCTGAATGCCAACAGTGAGATATTTATGTCCCCAGCACCATTGCTACTAAAATTACCTGTAGGTGTAGGTTGTCTGTAGGCCATCCCCAAAAAGGGTCTTGTCTGATTCAGAAACTTAGTGTACAGTATTAAAGTATATTTGTGTTACTATATGATTACCTCCTTCTAATGAATGTTTTATAACTGACAGATAAATAAGTATTTATCAAAGAAACCTTGAGTGTAAGAGTGTGAGTTTATTTGAACACCTGCGATTGTAGACCTGTGTGTAACATCATTACTGCTCGCATTCTCCTCTTGAGATAAGCCTGGCTGCTCAACACTCAAAAACTGTGTAGTACAGACTTCTACCAAAGGTTGGTTTGCTTACACCTGCAGTCATAGATGTGTGTTGTGTTCCCAAAGGGTACTGCATACAAACTTTGCCTAACACTTAGTTGCTTTTCAGATCAGTGTGAAAAAAAAGTAAGTTTATTACACCATTAGGTCTTACGCACCTAGTACAATTTAAGGTTATCCTGAATGTAGTTGTAGGTTGATACTGTTCCATGAATTCAGAAAAGTATCCTAGTAACAGGGTTGGTTTATTAAGTAATGTATTTTAACTGAGTGGGCCTGCATGACTTGCAGGGGTTACTATCCTTATATTAATGGAAGTAATCAAAGTAACTTGTGGTTTTACTCCCCTTGAATAGGTGTATTCTATATACGAATGATGAGGACTGACTTAACGAATTACTGTTAGTATTCTGAACCAGGTCTATGCTTTGGTATGTGTGCCATAAAGCATTAAGCTTTTATACTGTTTGATTCTATGACAAAGTACTAACCCACCAAGATTTACCTTGGTCTACTTGTATTTATAATACACCCAGAAGTATTATGAAAAATAAAGGTTTGTGTTTCCTTGGAACCATTTGTATGCTACAAGTTCTTTGTACCTTCCTACAGCCCGATCTCCCACTTAAGATCAGCCTGGCTGCTCTGTCTACACTACCAAATACTCTGGTAGTACAGCCTTGTACGAATAGTTGAATTTTGTCCTGTCTCGGTTGTATGGTTTTACTAAGCACTCAGTTGTACTTCAGAAAAACTGTCCTAGTGGAGGCTTACTCAAAATTCAGTCAATTTCTTTGAAAGTTGTGCTCCAGATGATTTTAGTGCAACCCATTTTGTACTGTCACATGCATTCATTTTTTTAAGATGCATTTTTAGGAAGCCTTATCCAGTTTGCCATTTGAATGCCATTTTGCTTTCTCCAAAGCCACTTTAAGCAATAGTTGCCATTGAACTGAAAGTGTATGGTTGTAGTGCCTTTTCTTTTTGGGTAGCTTCTTGCATCTTGCACTTTTTTTTTTTAATGCACACTTTTAGTACCTTTCCTTACAATATACCTATTCTGTAGATCATCCAAATTGTTTCCCTTAAAACGATTTTACAACCAATTGGCAGATCGCGGTACCCATGGCAAGAATTGTGTACTGGAATTCCTTTCTAGTTCTGTGCAATGATTATTCTGATGTGCCTTATAAACACGAACATTTTGTCGAAAGGCTTGTTATGCAGGGGTGTGGTTCTTCTAGACTACAGAACAATTATGGCGAGTAACTTTTTTGTTTTCTATTTTAGTGACATTGATGTGGCTCAACAGTTCAGCTTAAATCAGAGCAGAGTGGAAGAGATTACAATGCGTGAAGAAGTGGCAAATATAAATATCCTTCAGGATAATGATTTTGGTAAATATATCTTGTCAAAGCTTTGTTAGGGAAAAATAGAAGTACATGGCATGTGATGAAAAGCAAATGTGTGTCTCGTCTACATGTCAGATGTTAATGGACCAAAACAAATTAACTAGCTTGTCCCTGTATTTTACCCCATCTTTTTCTTTATAAAATCTAAGCATTTGAATTTCAATGTGGACTCTATTGTACTGTCTCATGTGGTGAAATTATTTGCCTTCATATTACTGTTGGTACTGTGAGCTGAAATTGAATGGTAAATTTAAGTTTCAATTTGAAAAGTAAACATTGATATTCCTCTATTATAGACTTTTCTGGTCTTTTCTTGACTGAGCCCAGCGTTTATATTGGGTTTCCTCCCCTTCTGTTCCATAAACAGATTATTTGTTTAAAGTACAATCCACATCTTGTTCATGAAAGTTTTTTCAAAGGAAGTTTTCTTTTGGAGCGGACTTGCATTTTCATTTTAAATAAGGTAGATTGGGCCTCAAGAGAATGGTGGTCGAATATATCAAAAGATCATTCTGAATAGTTCTAAAAATCTGTAGGGCATCACTGCATGTGTATTTGTAAAAAATGATGCACCCCTTGCCGCTACCCTCTTCAAGAGGAAGTGCTAACACATTTGTCCTAGGTAGTTAAACCTTAATGATTTGAAATTAGTTATTAATTATTCTGTATGTGCCTTCCCTTTCTGCACATCAAGAAACTTGCGGGAGAAGTTGGTATTCTTATGGCCCTGAACTGGATATGCCGAGCACCTAGACTTCAGCTTCCTTTCTCCTGTTGTCTCTTGGGCAAAAGTCTTTCAGTATAGTTTAATGCTTTCCATATGTCAAAAATGTGTTGGGTCTGGGAAACATTTATTTATATATATTTTTTTTAATGACATTGAGGATTTTCTTTTGAAAAGAATGTGTTGCAATAGAAAGTCAAACAATATCATACATTTTAGTACTACAATAAATCCATGCATGACATGTACCGACGTACATTTAAAGTGCATACTACTGCTTTCAAGACCTTGGCGGTAAAATGTGTTTACATCTTTATACCACTTTGCACAGCTTTTGCCTTTAATCCATCCCGTACACCATGCACTTGCATGCCTGATCGGGCACGCTTCACCTCATGCACACTGCCAGCCCACACTTTAGTAGATTAGTCTGTTTAGCTAAACCGTGACGTAAAGCACACCTCATTAGAGACAATCCCATGGCAGCCAGCCAGCAGCCGGTAAAGGGCTGCAGCAAAGGGCACCTCCATTGGCACCTTCATCCCCTGTTTGCCCTAGGTGACACAGAGCGGCCTCTAAAACTGTCTGCAACAACTCCCAGGTAAGAGACATTAGTTTGGTAGGATGTTGTACTCCTACATCCTGTCCCCTTTCCTCCATACTAGTGATGACATTCTGTCCTTCAGGACCGGAGCACTTTAAAGCATCGCATTTTTGTCCTTTTACTTTTGCGTGGTGCCACCGCACATGTCCGTAGCCCTGCCTTCCTGAGCTCCGCCCATCTTTCAGGATGTGATCAGGAACATGCTGGGTGGGGGACGGTGGGTGAGGAGATCACATTCAAGGGAGATGCTATGGTCCCATAGTTCTCAATGAAGTTCCTATAGTAACCAGTGAGACCTAGAAAGGCTCACTTGGGTTTCAGTAGTTGGGGTGGCCCAGACTTGTACCTTGCTAGGCAATGGCCTTACTTCTCCTCTTCGTACCTCATGACCAAGGTAGACCACTTTACTTGGACCAGTTTGACATTTGCTAGCCTTTGGTCAGATGGGCCTGTGCAAGAGCCTGCAAAACATATCCAAGGCTGTTGGTAGCCCATAGCCAGGCAGTCCTTATGTCCATGGCGATGCAGATGGCACGGCCTGAGGTGTCGATGAGCGCAACAGTGGACTACATGATGTCCTTGGCCACCATTTTAGCGTCTGCCAGCCCTGCCTTGAAACGTGCCCAGCTGTGCACCAGAAGTTCTGGAACAAGCTGGTCTGGAGTAAACTTCACCATTTTGGCTGAGCCTGACCTGCTTTCAAGTTATCGGAAGCTTTTGTCATTTGGGTCATTCTCCTTTGGAGACCTAACACATAGTCAGTGACTCTAACTGGCTTGAGGGAAGGAGCACCCTCCAACCCTTCCTTGATTATGGCCAATGGCTCTCAACTGGATGACTATAGAGCAGCTCAAAGGGGATGAAAGCAGTAGAAGGTCCCCCGTTCTTCTAAGGGGTTCTTCTAAAGCACCAATCATGCTCTTCATAGTTCTGCTCTCCACCAACCCATTGGTTTGGGGGATGGTTGGTCTTTACCAGGCTTATAAATGCGGTAGAAGTCCTGCTCAGGGTCACCATGTCTATTGGAAACTAGGCGAGTTCCCCGGAGGCGGTCAAACGCACCGCTTCCTCCCTCATGAATACACTGCACGAATTGGGGTTTTACATCCATCTCGAAATTGCAGCTGGGGCTTGTGCAGAACCTAACGTTCCTGGCCCTCATCTGGGATACAAGCACCGAGGGAGGATTTCCCCTCGGAGGACAAGATCACAGCCATCAAGAGGGCCACAGGTCATTTTCTCAGCAGAGCAGTGACCTCCGCATGGTGGTACCAACACCTCTTGGGTATCATGGCTGCAGGTCTACTGGCAGTGCCGTACACAAGGCTCAAAATGAGACGATTGCAGCTGCACTTCGCAGCCTCATGGAATCGGGAGCGGGTTCCCAATTGGAACTTGCCAGCATACTTCCACCAGGACCTCATCTGGTGGAGCATGGACTGCAACCTGAGGATAGGGTGGCCTTTCAGGCATCCGACCCCGATGGTTACCATCACCACGGACACCACGGACAATTCCACCAGCATGTACTACATCAATAAGCAGGGTGGCACCAGGTCTCTGCCCCTATGCTCCTTGGCAGTCAACATCTGGGAATGGGCTCTGAAGAAGAGCATGCACTTAAGGGCAGTCCACCTCCTGGGGAGCCCAACCTAGAGGCGGATAGACTCGGCAGACTGTGTGTGGACAACTACGAGTGGCAGTTGAACGAACAAGTCCTTCAGGGGATCTTCAACCGATGGGGTCAACCTCAGGTGGATCTTTGCTACCTGGTCCAACAGGAGGTGTGCCCAGTTTGTATCCTAGCAGGGACAAGGCTGGTGCTCTCTGGGTGACGCCATGCAGATACAATGAGACAACATAAACGCTTATGCCTTTCCTCCCCCTCCCCTGGTTCACAGGGTAATCTACAAGATCAGGGATGGCCGACATCGCCGGGTCATCCTTATAGCCCCATGGTTCTCATAACTACTCAGCATGTTGGATCAGGCCTCGGTGCATCTTCCGCTGGGCCCAGCTCACCTGCTATCACAGCAGGGAGGCACGGTCATCCACCCCGCACCCCAGAAGCAAGCCCTTTCAGCGTGGTTACTGAACAGGTCACACTAAGGCACCTACATCTGTCTCAGGTCAACCTAGACATTATACACGGTACCAGGAGTGATGCTACAAGGAGCCAGTAAAAAAGCAAGTGGACTAGGTTCTGCCACTGGGCTTTGTCAAGGGAGGTCGATCAGTTGACCTACACTCTGGATGACGTCGTATCCTTCTCTGCACACCTCGCACACTCTGGGGTACAGGTGGACACATGTCGCACCTACTTGGCGGCAATCGGAGCCCACCGGAATTGGTAAACCTATCCACAGGTCTCACCAGGCTCTACCCGCCTATTAAAAAGCCACACCCAGTGTGGGACCTTAACCTTGTCTTGGGCGCCCTGGCTCATTAAACATTTGAGCCCATGGCATCCACGGAACATCAAGCTAGCCACTTTTAAGACGGCCCTACTGGTGGACCTTATATCTGCACGCAGGATCAGTGAAATCAGGCACTTGTGGCTTTCAGAGCCTTACCCTACTTTTCATAAAAACAAGGTGGTGCTTAGAATGCACCCTGCATTCTTACCAAAAGTAGTCTCCTCTTTCCACCTGTATGAGGAGATAATGTTACCAACTTTCTTCGTGGACCCTAAGGACAATGCTCAGAGGGTTCTGCACTATCTAGACGTTGGGCACACTCTAGAATTCTACCTGGACGGGACTAAAAGCTTTTGCAAGTCGGAGGCTTTTTGTCACCTTCAGTGGATCAGGCCAGGCTCTCAAGCCTCCAAAGCATCCATAGCAAGATGGGGGTTGGGGGGGGCTAGGGGTGGGGTGGGGAGGGTGGGTGGTGTCCATCAAGGAGGCATGAGGGGCAGCACAAACAGCTTCTGGAAGACATGCATGCCCACGCTATTCGAGCCAAAGCTACAGCTGTGGCTTTGCAAAGACACGTTCCGTAGCAGGTCATCAGCATGGCAGCTACCTGGGCTACCCCTTTGGCCTTTAGCAGACCCTACTGTTTGAATACCTGCTCCAGGTCCGACACAGCATTTGGGCAGGTAGTGCTAAGGAGCTGGTTTGCTTAGGAGGGTCACCTCTCCATCCTAGGGCTACATTCAGTTGTAATCGCCATGCAGTGTGGAAGGAAGGGGACTAGACGTAGAAGTAATTACAAGTACTCTTACATCCCTACTGTATGGGCGTCCCTTCCAAGGGACGGGAGGGGGGAACCTTTTTCACCAGAAAAAACCTTTTTCCCCTTTAAATTTAGAGGCGCGCAGGGTGAGGCCCAGGGAGCATTTGCTGCCCTGACTCCGCCCTCTGGCGCCACACCTCAGTCCCCTTTTCCGCGTCGACGGGAACAGGCCCAATTCACCAGCGCTCATGGGTTTGGCTTCAGCGATGTAATTCCATGCGTGGATACTTTGTCTTTTTTGTCTTATCATTCAGGTCCTCGGTCGTCGCACTCCTTCCCGACTCAAGTTGACTTCTACAGGGTTCAGCAGGTGTCCATCCTGCAACAGGCTCCTCCCAGCTTCAGACCCCCACGCCGTCTGCTGCCTTGGCCCAGAACATGGTTGGCAATCGTGTTCGGGGTGTGACTCGCTGTCCTGGAAGGCGCTGAACAGACTAGCCAGGTGGAGGACGCTCTTCCAGAGGTCGCCTCCAGAGGATCTCAAGAACTTCGTGAAGCATCGAACCAGGCCCAAGGTAGGGCTGCTATCTTCCATCACACCCCGCAAGGGAGACTCCTTCCAAGGGACTCTCCTGCGCAGTAGGGACCGGTCGGGTCCTTCTACCAGCACATGCCCCAAGGCTGCTTTAGCTACCGGCCTTCGGGTTGAGGGGTCCTCTGTAACGCTCACCTGATTCCCATAGAGGCGCCGGTCTTGACTGGGCGTATACCGTATCTTCAAAGGTGATGTGTAACACACGGCTGGCTCTTTGGGCTGGACCTCTGTGCACTGTATGTCTGACACGAAGGGTAAGATGTCTGCAGATAGAAAATATGGGATTAAGGAACTGGGTTATTGAATGTCTCTCTCTTCTTCCCTTTCTCTTCTCATGTAGAACCCCAAGGTTTAACGCTCTCACCTTAGGTAAGTGAACGCTGTGCTCTCCATCTGCCTCGGGGCAGGGTGCTGTAACCAGTTTCTTCACTGGATAAGGGAGCAGGCCTCTTGACTTCAGAGGACTGCTGTCCGTCGTTTACTGCACGAACAGTAAGTTTCAAGTAATTCTAATGTCTTTAAAGTCTTTAGTAATGATGTTTCTTGTTTTGCAGGGTTCTGGCGATGGCGGCTGACGGGCTGAAGTGAGTTGAAGATGGAGCCCGTGTGATGAATAGAAGCGCCTGGAAGCACGTAAGTAAGCGCTTGTTGCCTGCTTCACGATGCGCTCTAACTGTCTTTTTATTTTGCAGGTACAAGTTCGGAGCGGCTGCAGGGTGCCGGAATACCCACTGGGTTAGATGTGGAAAGGAGTAATGGCACGTGAGTATTAAAGATCCCCAATGTCTTTAAACGCACCTTGTTTTGTCTTTCCGATGCAGGATGCAGCCCCGAAGGCCTCCGGAGCGTGCAAAGAGTTGGTAAGCTTTTGTCTTTCTGATGCCGGAATGCAGTGTGAAGACCTCCGGAGCGCACGAAGAGTAGGTAAGCCTTTGTCTTTCAGATGCCGGAATGCAGCGCGAGGCGTTGGTGACAGCCGATGGACCAGGTAAGTGAAGAGCTGTCACTGAAGACCGTAATGCTAACCTGTTCTTCTTGTCTTTATAGGTGTTGCTGAAGACTGAATTCAGGATGGTAAGCCTTTTTCCTTAAGCCCAGGATCAGATGCAGAAGACACGATGAGCGTTCTGCTGCAGAGGATGCAGAATAACGCAAAGCAAGATTCATCCATCGGGTGTGGTTTAAATAGCCTCCTGTAGTGCTTAGGTGTCTCCTTCCACAGCCACGCCTAGGTAAGAAAAGAGTTCCTGCTTTCCAGAAGAGTTCCAGTGTTCTGAATCTAGGGAGTGGCTCCTGCCCCACCCAACAGGAAAAGTAGTTCCAAACAGAAGAGGATCAGAGGCTCAACTGGCAGGCAAGTAAGCAGCATGGTCTGCTGCAGGTAAGTCCACCCAAGCGTTATGAGCCCGGTGCTTCCAGCGCTGGGACTGGGCATATTTATGAGCCTGGTGCCACTGGCGCCAGGACTGGGTCCAAAAGGTCCCAATTGGGACTGGTTGGCACTCGGAACCTGGGTTATGGATCTGCTTCCAAGGGAGTTGGGGAAAACCCTGACCTTTTGGAAGCAGAGATCATGACATCCTCCCACACGCAGTGTTGAGGGACCGGAAGGTTTTTACCGGGTATACACCCGAGGGGCTCCGCCCTTTTGCCGGCACCATTACCAAGGGGGGCTATACCCTAATACCGGCAATATGTCTGAGGGGGCACCTAAGCGCAACTCTAACGACCCCTGGGTCGAGGGTGTTGCACCTACCGGGCCTAGGCCCGAGGAGCAGGGTAGGCCTCGTGATCCACACACCAGAGTCTTGGAGGAAGCCGGGCCCAGCGGGCCAAGCAACATGTCGCAGGCATATGTCGGGCAGCTCGACAAAATGGCCACTGTGACAGAAAAAGGCACCCGTCCGACGTAATTCCAGGAATTTGGCGAAGGAGTGTCAAGGTGGGACTGGCCTCAACCAGGTACGTGGCCTACAGTCTACCCCTCATTTGTGCAGGGCAGCTTTCCTTTGTGTCCATATGGACAGGGTACGCAGCGGCTCCAGCAGCTCCCCGTGACCCTGTCGGTACCCCCTACCACCTGTGAAGCCAGTGAGGAGGTGCTCTTCGAGACGTTCCTCGGCCTCATGAAGACACCTCAGATAGGGTTCTCATCAAAGACGCCATCAGGGAAGTCCTCCTTTCAATGCTAGTGGCACCACAGATGCCTCCACCCAGGCCACGGCGCAGCCACCTCCTCCGTTTCCCCAGCCGACTCTGCAGGGGGCCTCTATCGCAGCCTCTGCCACCTCCTCAGCTTCTGGCCGCAGGCTCTGTACCACAGCCTCCAGCGCCAACTACTTCTCTACAGGATCCTCCAGATCGCAGGATACGGATGAGGAGAATACAGACACGCCATCCTGAGCCAGAACCTTCCATGAACGTCTTGCTGGTCTGGAGGAGTACTTGGGCCTCCCCCAACCTGAAGTCGAGCAGCTGGCAGATGGGGTTCTGACTGAAGTCCTCACGCGATGCCCCCCTCTGCCAAATTGGAGATTCCTATGCAGACCGATTTAGTCTCCCTGGCCAAGAAGGGCTGGCTCAAACCCTGCTTGGCCCAGCCGGTCAGTCAACGCCTGGACGCCAAGTACAGGCAGGTGGAGGGGGATACACTCTTGCTTTCGGCCCATCCTGAGCCACCCTTCGGTTATCGCTGCGGCATCACTATACTCCAAGCCCCAGTTGTCCTCAGCGGCCCTGCTAGGCAAGAAGATCTTGGGGAGGATTCAGCTGCCTTTCACGGCCTCATGGAATCAGGAGCGGGGGGTCTGAATCCGAGATCAACGTTCCTCCATCTCTCCACCCGGACCTAACCTGTTGGTCCAGGGACTGCAACCTATGGACGGGCAAGCCCTTTCGGCTGCCCTCCCCGCAGGCCACCATCGCCACAGACTTCTCGCTCGGTGGCTGGGGAGCCGCCCTGGACGATCTCTCAGTACACGGCACCTGGACTAGACAGGAGCAGGAATACCACATCAATTGGTTGTAGCTGCTAGCCATCTGGCTAGCGCTCAGAGCATTCCTACCACTTCTCAGGGGCAAGGTTGTCCTCATCCAGACAGACAACTCGACCAACATGTACTACGTCAACAAGCAGGGAGGCACCAGATCCCCTCCTCTGGGCAGACTGGCGATCAGCATGTGGCAGTGGGCCCTAAAAAACATTTACCTGGTGTCTAGTCAAAGGATCCAATCTAAAGGGTTGACGGGTCAAAGGATCGAATTTTTTTTTAAAATTATTTATATATATATATATATTATATATTTTTTTTAGGTTTTCGTTTAGGGAAAAAAAGGGGTTTGGGGGGGGTGGGGACCCCCCAAAAAATGTGAAAAAAAATAATTCGATCCTTTGACCTGTCCCTTTCACTGTCTATCCTTTGACTGGCAACCCATTTACCTCACGGCAGTCCATCTCCCAGGGGAATCCAACCTGGAAGCGGACAGGCTCACAGGCTTGGAGCAGACAATTACGAAGGGCAGCTAAACGACCTCGTTATTCAGGACATCTTCAAAAGGTGGGGTCACCCCACGTGGATTTCTTTGGCACCTGGCACAATAAGTAGTGTCCCCAGTTCACATCCTGGCAAGGTCAGGGCCCTGGTTCTCTGGGCGACGCATTTCACCTCCAGTGGACCGGCATGATAGCCTACTCCTTTCCGCCCACTCCCCTGATCCACAGGGTAATTTGCAAAATCAAGGAGTCTTGCCGACGACGACTCATTCGAATAGCTCCATTGTGGCCTGCAAGGCCATGGTTTTCGGAGCTACTCAGCCTCTCGGGGGTGCCCCGATGATACTAGTGGCCCCTATGTGGGCCCGACAACCCTGGTTCGCTCACCTAATGGAGATGTCACTGTCTCCACCGGTGAAACTTCCATGCCCGTACAACATGCTGTCACAGGACAGGGCCAGGAAGCTGCACCCATGCCCACAGACACTCAACTTAGCAGCCTGGCTCCTGAGGTCCTAGAATTCGGACATTTGCAACTCCCTTAAAGAGGCAAGGAAACCGAACACTCGTTACTGCTACTCTAGCAAGTGGAAACGGTTCGTCATCTGGTGTAGGGCAAAAAACATCAACCCCGTTGACTGCCCTCCCACACAAATTGTTCTTTACCTAACTCACTTATTAGACTCAGGGTTAGTCTTTAATTCTATTAAAGTTCATCTAGCTGCACTTTCCGCTTACACCACGTCTCAACATAAAGTGTCATGGTGGAAAGTTCCAGTTATCAACGCTTTCATGGAGGGAGTAAAAAGGAACCACCCTCCTGTATCTAACTTAGCTCCCGGATGGGTCCTAAATGTGGTACTAACCAGGCTCATGGGCTCCCCCTTCGAACCCATGCACAAAGCAACACTTAAGAACCTCACTCTTAAAACTGCTTTCCTAATTGCTACCACCTCGCTTTCTATACTAGATACCTTTGTAACAGTTCACAAGGATAAGGTGATTCTACGCACGCATCCTAGGTTTGCACCTAAATTCATTTCTAAATTCCATGTCAACCAGTCTATAGAACTCCCAACGTTCTTTTAAAACCCATCAAACTTGGGAGAAAAAAAGCCTGCATACACTTGATGTGCGCAGAGCTGTCATGTTTTATATGGAAAGAACTAGACCACTGAGAGAGACTAATCAGTTCTTTGTCTCCGTGGCGGCAGGAAGAGGAGATGCAGTTTAAAAATCCACTATATCTAGATGGATTGTCCAATGCATCACTCTGTTACACTCTTGCAAAGCGAGAACTACCCTTCAAGCCAAGAGCACATTCTACTCGAGGCACTGGGGCTTCCATAGCAATAATTGCAAATGTCCCTCCTTGAGTCCATTTGCAAAGCGCCAACCTGGAGTTCTGTACCCACCTTTGCAAAACACTACTGTCTAGATGCCCATTCTAGATCCGATTCCGAGGTGGGACAAGCAGTATTAAGACATCTTTTCGAGGGGATTGGGTCCTCCGACGTATTACATATCTATGACAGGTAATGTCCACAGCTGTGCTGCTTCGGCAAATATTTGGCTCCTGCGTCGATGCGCCGTCCCAGAGGACCTCCGCCGATGTCACCCGATGTGATAAGTAGGACGCACGACGCGCCTCAGTTCCGTTTTTTCTGCGAACGTGTTCACTTCGTGAATCTCGATACGCCTCGACTCGTTGGAGTTGGAGAACTGCGGGGACTGTGGGTCCAAGATGTCAGTTACGGACTCGCACAACGCCTGCCTCGGGGAGGCCCACGATACTGTCGACTGCCAGTCGCTCACTGCGAAGGCCTTGCGTGAACGCAAGAAGAAACTGTCGGTAGGTCGGGTGTCTAAGCCCCGGAAGTCGGTCTGCGGGGCTTTCGACCGATGACTCGAGGGGTGACTCTCCGCGTCGTCGGAAGTCCGGTGGGTCTCCTTCCAGGAGTCGGTCTCGCCACTCCTCCACCTCTTCTAGGCATTCCAGGAAGCGCCGGCATAGGTCGCCTTCCCCGTCCTCTTCCGAGGACTCCGCCCGTCGGCGGGTCGCTTATCCCTCCATGCAAGTGACACCGGAGGAATGGGCTTCCTTCGGGAAGCAGATGCTAGCGATTCTGGAATCGCAGGGCACCGGTCCGTCTGCGCCTCCGATTGGGGTCGGTCGGCACCGGTCGAGAGACACCGCCCGTACGCCTTCGGGCTCGGTTGGTCGGCACGGCTCGCGGGAGAGGTCCCGCTCGGACAAGGGTAGCCGTTCTCGCCATGCACGTTCCAGGTCCCGGTCCTCAACGCGCTCGAGACCGTTTGATCCTGTGCCGTCTCCGAGGAAGACGTCGACGCCTGTGGCGCCGAGGTCGTTGACTATTTCTCTCGGTTCCGTCTTCGAGGGGGTCGACGCCGTCGGCGCCCAGGTTGTCGAGACACGCTCGGAGCTCCGGCTTCGAGGACTGTGTCGACGCCGCAGATGCTGGAGGCGTTGCAGCTGACGTTGACGCCTTTTCTGTCGACGCAGGCACCAACTTGGTCGGCACCCTCAACGCCTTTCGAGGCGGTGGTGTCGGAGGGGCCCCGTGGCACGGGTTTGCCCCTAAAAAGGCTATGGCTAAGGTCCGGCACTGCTTTGGTCCTCAGTGGTCTTCCTCTCCCCGCCTGGAGTACATTTCAGAGGGTGATGAAGGTTCTGATGGCAGCCTGGTTCCGGTTCCGGTTCCAGATGACCTTTATCTCGGGCCATAGCCAGTTTGATGACCTGAGGCAGTCACTGCATGATGCCAGTGGACTGGACACCTCTCCGGAGGTGGAGTTTTGTCGGCCGGAGCCTGGCACTCATGTCGATTCGTCATATCGGCGCCTTATGTCTCGGGTTACCGAGTACTTGGGTTGGTCAGCTCCCCCAGGGGAGTTCGTTCAGGATGATCTCACGGACATCCTTGATCTCGGTCCACCCACTGACCGGTTTTGCCTTTTCATATGGCTTTGCAGAGAAGGGTGGCGGCGGCTTGGACTGCTCTGGAGTCTCCCGGCAGTGGGCAAGTCTTTGTCGCGAAAATACAGTCCAGCCAGTAGCGACCCCTGCTACTTGTCTAGGCACCCCACCCCGGAGTTTTTGGTGGTGCAGACGGCTACGGCCCCGGCAAAGCGGGCGTCGTATCCTACCATCCCTCCGGATAGGGACGACAAATGTTTTGATGGCTGGGCGAAGAAAGTGTTTTCTTCTGGGGGTATGGCACGTCAGGCGGCCAACTCCATATGTGCCTTGTCTCATTTCTCACACACACACACACACACTCTGTGGAACTGTGTTGCATTAGCGGCTGATCATATTCCCGAAGGGGACGAACAGGATGGTTTCCTTGCTATGGTTCAGGATGGCAAGGATGCCATGTGTGAGGCCGTTCAGTCGGGTTTGGACTTGGCGGCTTGTGTCAGCCGGTCCATGGCGGCGAGCACTGTAATGCGCAGGTTTGCGTGGTTGAGGAAGTCTGGGTTCGCTCCTGATGTGCAGTCCCGGCTCCTCAACATGCCCTTTGACGGTGAACACCTTTTTGGCAGCAAGGCTGACGAGAGCCTTGAGAGGTTGCAGACCTCCAAAGCTGCAGCGAAGTCGTTGGGCGCTGCAGTTTGCCAACCTCCGCCTTTTCGTCCTAGGGGACAGCAATGGAGGGGGAGGTTCCTTTCGCTATTACTCGTCCTTCAGTAAAGCAAAAGGAGCTAGCAGTCAAAGAGGCTATCGTAAGAGTGCCAGAGGTGGAAACAAAGGTACTCAAGGTGCCAAGGCCGCTCGGGCAGTTGCCTCTTTGCCCTCGGGCAACGCCGCAGCCGCTACCACTCAGTCATGAGGCCAGTTTCCATGGTTCGCCGGTTGGGTGAAGGCTGGCGCAGCATCTTGTAGACTGGCAAGCCATTACTTTGGCTGTGTGGGTTCTGGAGATCATAACCCACGGCTACCGTCTTCCTTTTCGGCAGAGGCCTCACGACAATCCACCAGGGAACCTCTTTGAAAAGTCTGGATCCGCTCCTTGCGCAGGAAATTCAAGCCCTGCTGGAGAAAGGCGCCATAGAACTGGTGCCTGTAGCGGAGAGGAACAAGGGATGGTATTCCCCTTCTTTTTTGATTTCAAAGAAAGACTGGGGATTGAGACCCATCATGGACTTGCGCGGTTTGAACAAACTCCTCAGGAAGGACAAGTTCAAGATGGTGACTCTTTCTCAAGTCCTCCAGGCCCTTCAACTTCAGGACTGGTGGTGTCTCTCGACCTCAAGGATGCTTACTTGCATGTGCCGATCCATCCCAAGCACAAGAAGTACCTGAGGTTCGCGGTTGGCGACTCGCACTTTCAGTTTCGGGTCCTGCCGTTCGGATTGACCTCTGCCCGAGGGTCTCCACCAAGCTCGTGGTGGTGGCAGCGCATCTCAGGAAAGGGGGGATTCACGTCTACCCCTACCTGGACGATTGGTTGATCAGGGGGAGCGCTCCCGAGCAAGTCCTGGATCATCTGTCCGTCACCTGCCACTCCCTTCACAGGCTGGGCTTCTCCCTCAATTTAAAGAAGTCCCATTTGAAACCAAAGCAGCGGCTCCAGTACATCGGAGCAGTGCTCGACACGTCCCTGGGGCAGTGTTTCCCTCCTCAGGTGAGGGCTCTTCACATTCAGCAGATGGTGCACAAGTTTCAGTTTGCCCAGACTCTCCCAGCGTCCGAGTTCTTGAGACTGCTCGGCCTCATGGCATCCTGCATTCTTCTGGTGCCAGAGGCTCGTCTGCGGATGAGATCTTTGCAGTGGGCACTCAGGCTCCAGTGGTCTTAGTCCTCCGGCAGGCTGTCGGACCCTGTTCAGGTGCCGCCCTCGGTAGCCCGGGACCCTTATGTGGTGGGCTGTCGAGGGCAATCTGATGAAGGGTGCCCCATTTTGGCTGCCCTGGCCGGAGGTGACGGATGCATCCCTCACGGGATGGGGAGCTCATGCCAGCGAGCTGACAGTCAGCAGTCGTTGGTCTCCGTCGGAGTCCAGACTCCATATCAATCTGTTGGAGCTGATGACTGTCAGGCTAGCCCTGAAGGCTTTTCTGCCGACTGTTCGCGGGAAGAGTGTCCTGATTCTGACGGACAACACGGTGGCCATGCACTACCTCAACAAGAAGGGGGGGGGCAGGGTCACTTCCACTGTGCATGGAGGCGATGCAGCTCGAGTTCTGAGCCATCCAGCAGGAAGTTTCGATCTCAGCAGTTCATCTGGCCGGAGACAACGAGACCGCAGACGCTCTGAGCAGGCAGAGCACGATCTCTCACGAGTGGGAGCTGGCTCGGGAGATTCTCCTGGAGATCTTCGCCCTTTGGGGTACCCCTCAAGTGGATCTCTTCGCCTCCAGTGTCAACTGGAAGTGCGAAAGGTTTTGCTCGCGGGAATTTCCTCCAAAAGGAGCCTTAGGAGACGCGTTCGTGGTGGAGTGGTCAGTCCCACTGCTGTACTCGTTTCCTCCAGTCCCCGTCATCCTGCATGTGTTACGGAGGTTCGGTTACCGGATGATCCTCTGGGCCCGGAGGACGTGGTACCCGGACCTTCTAGACTTGTCCATCTGCCCTCCACGTCGTCTTCCCTACCGAGACGATCTGCTCTCGAGGGAGAGGGGGGGGGGGTCAGGTTCTCCATCCAGAGGTCAGATCCCTCAATCTTCACGCTTGGCTTCTGAAAGGTTGAGGTTTAAGGATTGGGACCTCCCTGAAGACGTGATGGAGGTGTTGCTCTCGGCCAGGCGGCCGGCAACAAAGTCTCTGTACCGTTGCCGTTGGAGAAAGTTCTGCGACTGGTGCAGAGTTCAGAATGTGGATCCTTTTGAATGTGGCATTCCCATGGTTTTCTTTTTTGCTTTCTTTGGCCCACAGGGGCTTGCAAGTGGGGACCATTAAAGGTTATCTGGCGGTGCTGTCTATATTTAAGCGGTCGTCTGAAGAGTGTTCCTATTTTAAGATTCCTTTAATTTCGCAGTTTTTGAAAGGGCTCACTAATGTGTTCCCTCCGTCACCTTTTTTGGTGCCAGGTTGGGATTTGAACCTTTTGTTTCTTATGGGTGCCCCGTTTGAGCCTTTACATTCTTGCCCTTTGAGGCTGTTCACTCAAACTGTTTTTGGTTGCGGTTACTTCCGCTCGCAGAGTGAGTGAGTTACAGGCACTTTCAGTTAAGCCACCCTTCACTGTGTTTCATAAGGACAGGGTTGTCCTTAGTTTGTCCTTCTTTTCTTCCGAAGGTGGTTTCGGAATTTCATTTGAGCCAGAAGGTTCTTCTTCCGGGGTTCTATCCTCCTCCACATCCTGGTAAGGAAGAGGAGAGGTTCTATAGGCTTGATCCTCGGACAGCGTTGAGCTTTTTTATTTCGCGCATGTCCCGGGTCAGAGTGGACGATCAACTTTTCATTGGTTACGCTGGAAAGCGTTTGGGACAAGCTGTGGCGAAAGACTGTCTCCTTGGCTTATTTTAGCTATCTCAGAGTGTTACAGCTTGGCGGGTAAGGACCCTCTGGCTGGCTTGTGGGCCCATTCTACCAGAGGAGTGGCTGCGTCTACTGCTCTGCAGAGGGGAGTTCCTATTCGTCACATATGTGATGCAGCCACCTGGGCTTCAGTACATACTTTTGTACGTCACTATTCCCTCGATTCCATCAGAGGGCAAGATCTGGCCTTTGGAAAGGCAGTTCTCTATTCCGCAATTTGATTGGGCATGCTGAATTTGTATTCTAAATTCTTTCCCACCTCCTTGCTTGGTACTGCTTTGGGAGTCTGTCATAGATATGGAATACGTCGGAGGACCCAATCCCCTCGAAGAACAAGTTACTGTCTTACCTGGTAACGTTCTTTCGATGGGATGGTCCGACGACGTATTCCATATCGCTCCCTCCCTGCCTTCCCCGCTGCAGAATTTCTTTTGCGATTGCAGCTTGTGTTCCGCAAGGCCTTGTGTGTCTGACTGGCAGTAAACTGGTGGCACACGTTCTGGGGAAAAACTATAACACAGGCTATGGGCGTTGTGCGTCCTACTTATCACATCGGGTGACGTCGGCCGTCGGAGGAGGTCCTCGGGGACGGCGCATCGACGTCATCGACGCAGGACGCAGACGCCAAAGGTTTTCCGAAGCAGCACAGCTGTGGACATTACCTGTCAGATATGGAATACGTCGTCAGACCATCCCATCGAAAGAATCTTAGCAGGTAAGAAAGTACCTTGTTCTTCTCTGTTCCTTCTCACAACCCACCTCCAACTCCGGGTACTGCTCACTAGTCTCTGCACAGCATGTGATTCTAAGCAGATTATCAAGCATCATAAGACATGCATTACTTACCGTAAAAGCATTTCTGATGATTGTATCTGCTTAGATTCACATGCGCCCACCCTTCCTCCCCGCTCGGGTGTAAGGTACATAGACACCTTTCTACATCACTCTCTTTTCTGTACTCGCGTCTAAGAAGGCTCCCTCAGGGCAGAAAAAATAGAGGGACCTCGACGCGTGAAGGATTTTTGGGTACACTGCACGTCACTATAGGGATAGTATTACAGACACGCCTATGTCCCCTTTTCGACTATGAAAAACAAAATGCAATACTCCGCAGTGACCACTGGATGTCGGACTATGCACAGCATGTGAATCTAAGCCACAATCATCAGAAATGCTTTTACGGTAAGTAATGCATTTCATATTTACCAGTCAGTTAATATAAGCCTTCTTCAGAAGGGAGCACTGTAAAACCCCAAACAAATATACTTCAAAATGATACACCCAAGTTCAGAATCAGTAAATACCCATTTGGGATAGCATACACCAGAGACCTACACCCATAGTTGACTTCAATTGCTAGGGTGCTGTTGTCATTAATGTATTACTGTTGGCATTCAGATTTAGTTAAGAGCAACAAAAAGGGAAACCATTATCAGAGCAAACAAGATACCACAACTATTTTGTAAGCAGGCAAATACTTTCAGATCCCCCAATAAGTAATTTCAGTTAAAACCGGCTAAGCCAGAGTCAATAGGCAAGAGTGTATAAAGGGTGAAGCACTTCTTTGAAGATAAGTAGAAAAGTCTTTGCACAATGGTTCAGAAGTCTTTTTAGAAAAAGATGAATCAATGTAGGGCCACAAGCTGTTAGACTTGTGAGTGGTAGAAGATGCAAGCAACTCTACATCAAGAGGCAAGTTCTTAGACTTTGTACAGTACCTTTTTAAAATGAGCAAAAGATGCAGCAGATGATTCCTGTTCCTGTGCAGCTCTGCAGATCTCACTGTTGATCAGTTGTGGGGACAAGAGGGAGGACATCGGGGACTCCTGCATTGGGACAGTCAAAACTTGCAACCCGCAAACTTCACTTTCAGTGGCTGTTCAGTGTTTCAGCTCCTCACGTCTAACGCAAATGGCATCACTGCGGTTCCAGGCTGTCGAGGTGGACTTTCCTTGCTTCTGGGGTCCTCGCACTCTGAGGGGGGGGGGGGGTGGGCGCTCAGGCTCGGTCAGTCCCGATTCCTCTGAGTTAGAGGATCTTCCTGGAGCTCTTGGCCAACTTAAAAGCAACGCACACAAACTGGTGTCCCCCTCCCTGGCTCCACCGTTTCCAGTAGCAACTCTCTGGAAATTCAACCAGCTCCGAGATGGATGTCCAGGTGACTGACTTTGGAGTTGATTGGTCCCACCAACTCAGGGGAAGAAGTCCTTGCAGGGGCTTCTGTCGATGCAAACCTGGCGTTTCGGCATTGCAGCAGGCCTTCACCGGGAAAACTAACTGTCCAGGAGTTGCAGCAGGCGTCCTTCAAGTTCTTCTTTGGTTTCTTCGTCCAGTGGTCGACACTGCCTTCCAAGCCAAAAGACTCGCCTTTTATTCAGTTCTCTGCCTTTCATTCCAGCTTAGCTGTCACCCACCCAGCAGGTGGCCAGCCAATCATCAGAGTGCATATCGGTCTCCTAGGAGACTAAGCACAGGGAGTTTCAGGCACCTCCCTCCCTGCCTACCCCAGACACCGTGAATCCCGACAAAGGCAAAACCAACAAAGGGACAAACTGGTTTGGCACGCAGAGTAAATCTCAAGAAGGACCTTTCCACAAAGAAATGGCGAAAAGACAGGGGCAATTTAGACAAATTGCACCCTTTGGTGCCTTACTGCAGCTGCGAACACAGCCCGTGGTAAATGCACACCACGGTAGTAAACGTAACCACTGCCACCAGCCATTCAGTGAGGAAAGGTAACATAAAAATGTTACATAAGATAATGGACAAAAGGAATACTAGGTAACCCCTTCAGCACTCTATTGTAGGATGGTGTGTGCTGGGCCTAGAAAGTTACAAAGGTAAGTAAAGTCAATTTCACTTTACTGCTCTGGGAAACAGTAGTTTTTCCCAGAGAAGGTGTGGGGAAATCTAAGACTTCCCTGTGTCACTGCACTAAAGGTGCTCTGTGACACAATTTAAAAGATGATGCCTATGGAGTTTGTCAGACTCCACAACCAAAGGAAACTGTGTACAAAATCAGATTAAAACACAAGAGTGGGAGAAAAGGGTCTCTCTCTCTCCAGGTTAAAAATTAAAAGTCCATAGGGCCAGCAAAAGTGCTGGGTGTCTCTAAGGTAGAAGGGGAATTAGCAAATTTCTGAGAATTCTCCCTAACAAAGACTAAGGGAAACAGTTTCCCAGTACTGACAGCCTGAAGGGCATGTCAGTTACTCATAACAGATGAGCCCAAGTCAGTGTAGCTTCACTGCACTGCAAAAAGAACAGCACCGATAGAAAAATAAAAGCACATGGTTTGGGTCCATAGCAATGGAAGGAAAGGTGCAGTAAAGAGGAATCTTTCCTAACGATGCACTGCAGTTAGGACGGAGGTCCCCTGGTATTCCCGGTATGCAGCCCTGAAGGGTCCAATCACGTTGATGGATGGCTCAATCTGCAGTTCAAATTATGGCTTGTTAATCCCACCAGCCAAAGGGAAGGAGTCGTCCCTTCAGAGCTGTCGGGTTGCGGGGGGGGGGGGTGGTTTGGGGGTAGGGGGAGAAACTAGTTCGGCACAGCAGTGGTTCTGCCAGTGTCTCTGGTTGTGTTCAGCTTCGGATCTTCTGTTCCAGTGGTCGACTTGCCTTCTGCCTCAGGAACCTCACCTTTTATTTGGAGTTCCCATACACTCCTCTGCAAACTCTCCCTACAGTTTATAGAAAGGGGTGGGTGGCTGTCCAATCAAGCCAGCCCTCCCTACCCCGTGTGATTTCAGGCACATAAGCAGACCAATACTCCTCTCCTGCTTCCTGCCCTCAGACACACAGAAGCCTAGGCATGGACAAAGGGTTCCTGCCAAAGTCAAAACTCATTTTCAGACCTCCCCCTCCAAGAATGGTAGATGGGCTAACTAAGGACAACCACCCAAAAAATTGTGAAAAAAGAAATGAGCCACCAAGTTAGAACATTGACCCTTTTGTGCATATCCGAGCCTGTGAATCCAGTCTGCAGTAGAAAATAGCACAAGCTGGCCGTACACGTCCACTGCCACCAGCCATAACGTCAGGGTTGTCGCTGTGACCAAAAAGTCACAGGAGCAGAGCGAAGGGTGATGCTAGGTATCCCTTTAGCACTCCACATAAGGTAGTGTTTGCTAAGATCTCATAAGTTAAAGTTGTAGGAAGGATGCAAGTATCCCCCTTTCAGAATATAAATGGAGAACCCAAAGGTTTCCCAGCAACACTGCACATAGTGCTGTGTGCTGCAAAAGTGCCTTTAAGAGAAATTGAAGAATGCAAGACTGTTCTTTAGGTTTTACCTTATATTAAAGTTCCCATGGTTAGAGCAAGTAAGAATGATTGGAAAAAGTTCCCCTCATTCAGGAGACCAAGGAAAAAAGTCCAGAAGTCCAGCAAAAGTAATGGGGCTGGGGGAGGGCATTAAGCATGAAACTGATCAATCTCCCTAACGAGTCATCAAAAGGACACAAAAAGAGTAAGAAAGGGCGAGTGAGGAAAAAGATCCCACTCGGGAACATAGAAAAATAATCCACAAGTCCAGCAAAAGGTGCTGGGGGGAGGGTCTCGCAGGTGAGGGAGATGTAGCACAAAAATGAAAATCTAACACGTGGTTACAGGTTTTCCTGCAATTATTAATTTTCCAATGTGGACTTTTTTCAGTTCAGGTCAAGCGCCCCACCTGTAGCTAGTCTGCAGATCTGGTACTGTAAAGTCATTGGCTAATGCACAGTCAAAGCATCAGACGCAAGGTTTTATTAAAAATGAATGTGGCAGGTTTGTTTGATACTCCATTGTCAGTGCTGAAAAACATGTTCAGGAGAAATGAACCTTCAGCATTACAAATAATAGATCAATGGACGAGTGAAAGTTTTCCAAGCCAATTTTACTACAGTTGTGCTAATTGCAACAAATATTGTGATTTTACTTAATTTATGTTTGCCGTGTGTGTGGTCAGGTTGATTTTATTTTTTTTTTGGTGCTGCAGCTGTTGCAGCATTATCAATCCTAACATTGCAAAATGTGTAATCTCACTTCTTTCAGTGCGACACCCTAAGCTAGTTGTCATTATTTTGACAATGTTTTGCAGGTTTACGGATATTGGCTGCTCTTTTCAAACTTAAATGCAATTTATTTCCAGGTGATTTTGGCATGGATGATCGGGAAATGATGCGCGAAGATGGTGCCTTTGAGGATGACATGTTGGTTAGCACTAGTGCCTCCAACCTCTTGTTAGAACCTGAGCAGAGCACTAGTCAGATCAACGAGAAGAGTAACCATCTTGAATTTGAAGACCAGTACAAAGATGACAACTTTGGTGAAGGAAATGATGGAGGAATACTTGGTATGCTTTTTAGAAACTGATTAAATATTTGTAATGGGGATATTTCCAGAAACAGGTTTGCTGCCAAAACGAGCCACACAGATGTAAAATAGTTTCCCCTTTGATATTTTACAAAATGTTACATTTTGTGGGTTGTTAGGTAAGGGGTTCTTATATGTGGGGTACTTACTACTGCATCACTGGAAATAGTTTATACTAGGATATTACGATAATCATTAGTGTATGTAAGTAAGGGTTCTCAGCTCTCAAATTGTAGCTTAGAATAAAGGGCACACATTCAAACTCTTCAATTCGACAGATACCTTTCAATGTTTTGAATTGTTGCTCTACGGTGTTGTAATATTGTACATAATTGAGCTGTGTATACCGTAATAATTCTGCATCGCTGTCCACTGCATGATCACAGGAAAGGCTTCGTTCTACATATCAAACTTCAGATCTGCTTTTGATTGGTATTAGTAGTCCTGTCTACTATTGAAAATGTTGCTTTTTCTGTGCCTTGTAAGGCGGGATTACCTTTTTGAAACATTGCATACTTATTTGGCGGTTGCCTCATTTCTTTATTGAATAGTTAATGATTAAATTCACTTTTCAGATGACAAACTTCTAAGTAATGATGGTGGCGGGATCTTTGATGACCCTCCACCCCCAATTGCAGAAGGAGAAGTTCCGATGCCAGAACAGCCAGCTCATGAGGATGATATGGATGATGATAACGATGGTATGTATCAACATACTGTGTAGTGGTGTTTTAAATAGTGTCTGCCCTTGATAGCTATTGATTACATTCTGTTTTTGCAGTGGGTGGCCCAGACAGTCCAGATTCTGTAGATCCTGTTGAACCATTGCCAACAATGACTGATCAGACAACTCTGGTTCCCAATGAAGAAGAAGCATTTGCTTTGGAGCCCATTGACATTACAGGTAATTGAAGTGGATTTCTTTTTTAAACTCTGCACAAAAGGACACCAGAGATACTGTTTCTCAGTAAGCCTCACTTTTGATTGAATGTCTACCATTGTTTGGATTATTTTTATTTTTTGTCTTTGAGTTTGTAAGGCGCTTATACAGCAAGTAAATTGTTTACAAGCGCCCACAGGGCAACAAACGGAACATGGCAATGAAATAAATTAAACCAGTGAAGGCTAGAGGAAGCCCTACTAGGCCTTGTGAGCATTCAGAACGTGCAAGTGCAGAGGGAGGAAGAGGGAGTGGGGGGGTGGGTTGTAAGTGCTAGGTGTGCCTGGAGGAAGTGCTCACAATTGAGCAGTTCCAAGTGGAGGAAGTGCTACAGTGGTCAGCTGCCAATAAAGTACAGTACTGCGTTGGTATAGGCCAGTGGGTGGTAAGGTAAGTGCTGGGAACGGTCAAAGGCTGAAGGCGATTGGGTGTGGGAGGCCAGGGCCCAGAATGACACATGGGCCATGGTCACCAATCTCGGCACCTATGGGGTTGGCACAGGAGGAAGGGAGGGAAGAGGTGAAAATGAAGTCTTGAAGAGCTTCCGGAATTTGAGGAGATCCGGCTAAAGACTAAGAGGAAGGAGGAGGCTTTTCCATAGGAGGGAGCCTGCTGAGGAAAGAGATTGTCCACCAGCTCTGTTTAGCAAAGCGCTTGACAGAGTTTGTGCCGGTGTAACATAAAGATCTGGAGGTAGAGTATTTAATAAGAGCAAGTTGTAGATGGTGTGGTCCCCGGACCTAGATAGCAGCATGGATGATGCAGAGCGATTTGAATTTGATACTTGCAGCAACCGGGAGCCCGTTTAGAATGTTTAGGGCTGGAGATCTGTCCCTGGGCTTGAGGCCAAGGATGCATCTTGCTGCTCTATTCTGGATTGCCTGGAGTGGTCGCAGAGAAGAGGGTAGATTAGGGAAAAGGCTATTGCAGTAGTATAACCTAGAGAAAACCAGAGCTCGAGATATTGAGCTTCTTGGGGGGAAAGTGAGGAAAGAGAATTGCTTTCAGGAGGTAGTTGAAAGTGGGCCTTCTTGGCAAGGTCCTGAATGTGAGGCTGGGAGGAAAGAGGAGTCTAAGATGATACCAAGGTTTCTGGCTTCGAATGAAGGTGGGGGGAGAGCCCATCGAGCATGGCCAGAGAGGGGAAGAGGGAGCAGGAGTCTCAGTAGGAAGGATCTCAGTCTTGCTGGTATTGAGGCAGAGATCATTGGACCTGCACCAGGATTGGATGGCAGATAGGCAGTCAGGAATTATTGAAGAAGGAAGGAGAGGGTAAGAGGGAGGTTTGAAGAGTTGTCTGTGTAACACTGGAAGTTGGGGGAGAAGGTGGAAATGAGTGCCAGTGGAGCATGTTAAGTGTTAAAGAGCCAGGGGGAGAGGTTGGAGCCCTGGTGGACACCACAGGTGGAGAAAGAGGTAGTGGAGGAGAAAGAGCCCAGTATAACCTGTGGCGGACGGTCACCGAGGAAGGTCAGCCAGTCCAGTGCCCGCTCCAAGATACCCAGGGTATCGTAGAGCAGTTTTGAGATGGCATGGTTGACGCTATCAAAAGGGGGGGTGGAAGTAGAATGAGGACAGCTGGAGTTTGAATCGAGATGCGAGGGGATTACATTTATGAACTGTAAAGATTCCAATGCAAACTAGTCTTCCATTTACATCTCTGTAAAGGTGGAAAATGGGATCTCCTGCATGCTTGCTGTTTGAATTCTTCACCGAGTCATTAAGTCTGATGTCCAGCTAAGGGCTTAGTAAAACAATTCAACAGACAGTACAAGACTCCACTCTTAGTACAAGGCTGTACCACCTGAGTTCATGCTAGCGTAGACAGAGCAGCCAAGATTATTTTAGTAGGGAGAGAAGGCTATAGAATCAGTACAATGAAATTGTTGTACAAATATGGTCCAAAGAAACACTGACGCACTATATATTGTAAAAATAAATGATTTATTTAAATACAAGTAGGCCCAGATAAATCTAGGGGTAAATAAGTACTATCACACATGTAATCACAATTATCAAAACACAACACTATGCTTGAAGGTTCATTGACCAAAGCATAAACCTTATTTGGAACCACCTAAAAGTAGTTATACACATTCAGTATAGGTCACACCTATTCTTCGGGTAAAAAACAATGGTTACCTTCGGATTACAATGGAGTAATACAAGGGTAGTAGACCCTACCACTTGTACAGTGACGCACGGTAACAAATCACATCGGTCAACTAAACAGTATACATTTTGTGACTAGTGGAACACTAATTCTAGGTACAGTAAAAACCTCGAACTACTTTTGTGATGACCCATGTCAATGTAAGTAAGACCATAAACGTTTTCCAGTAGCTATCAGCAACTTGGGGCAGGTATTAAACTTGAGATTCTTTGTGTCTGTCTAAACAGCACAGGGAAAGCAAAACCCAATGTTACACTTTACTGAATGACTCAGTTAATCTAGGTAGGTAAGACCTAATGAAGACTTATTCTGCAAAGGCCAACAGCAAGTCAGGGGAAGCAAGACCCAGTGAGGAACACCCCTACAATTATCCTAACGGGAATAATCTGGGAAACCAACACATTACTTTTGGGATGAGGCAGAACCAAATCACAGGTGAGTAATATACCCTCACATCTACTTTCTATTAGAATGGAAAAACGATTTCTTAGGAAAGAAAGATGTTAACCATACTTTTGAGAAAAGTGCATCTCACATCCAAGGTAAGAACCTTTGTAAATGTTCACTCTGAGTTAGTTACCAATGGACTCTTTTTCAAGTAAGTAACTTTTAAACACTTATTCTTTTCTAGGCAAAAGGCAGAATCCTTAAAGTATTTCCTTTATTCTTGGAGCATGAGTGTTCTCAGTGGCAGAAGGGGGTGGTCTCTAGGATCTAGTGACCAACGGACAGTGTCAGAATCGGTTCTTAAGTACCAAAAGTCATAGTTCCTTAGGAGGACTGGGCAAACGGGTGAGTATTATACTTCTAGAGTTAGAAGAGAGTCCAGGGGCTTCCCAGAAGACACCCTAGCAGTATTCTATCAATGGGACTGGGTGCACTGGAGGAGAGGCCTCCCCATCATAGAAAACACCCCAAAACTACACAGGAATC
The DNA here is from genome assembly GCF_040938575.1 of Ambystoma mexicanum. NCBI lineage: Eukaryota > Metazoa > Chordata > Amphibia > Caudata > Ambystomatidae > Ambystoma > Ambystoma mexicanum. The sequence goes on along the minus strand of NC_090933.1, from coordinate 1,034,367,110 downwards.
CCAAGAGACCTAATGTAGGTACATAACCAAGTCAACACAGTATCTCTGCATTGAAGATTTTGCAGCAGGAGTACTTCAGGATCTGCAGCCAAATACCCAGTCAGTGGATTCCTTGTTGTGGTGACTGAAAACAGGACCTCACAAGGAACCTTGCAGCAGGGATCAATGGGGAAGGCTATAGGCATAAGGCGCCATCTTGAAAAACATGGGTCCTGCGATTTAACGTTACCGGTGTCCGCGGTCAGGAAAAATCATGGTAGTTCGTTGTAAAACCACTGCCACCAACCATGTCCGTTTCAGGAGCCCCTGGTCGATTGGAAGGCAGGGCAACAGCAGGCTCAGATTACCCAGCAGGCTCTCTGCAGGAAATTCTCGCAACCACATTTCCTTCGCCTTCAGTTTTGGTTCCAGTGGTCGACTTGTCAGCAGCTTCCTGGTTCAGAGTTTTTATCAGCAACTACAGCACAACCTCTGCATGCTCTCCCCGCATTTTCTGGAATGGGGCGGTCTGGCTGTCCAAGCCGGACAGCCAGTCCCCCTCCCCCACTGGAAGTTCTCTTTCAGGCAAGGTGGAAGACCAAGGGCTGCATAGTTTTGGACTCCTCCCTCGCTGCCTGCCTTTCCAGACACACTGTAGCCGGGGCGGGGAATCCACCTGATTCCTGCCGAAAACAAAACAGCCACATGGTCGTTCACGCCTAGAATGGCAGGGTAACACCTCAGCAACAGCAAGCACACAAGAAATGGCAAAAAAGATCCCACCATTTTAGAAAAATGCTGTGCCGTCTGTGCATTTCTGAGGCAGAGTTAACAGCCTGTGAGTAATAAAGACTAAGTCATAAATCTAAAACCACTGCCACCAGCCATTCATGTGAAACTCACAATTGAAACAATGTTGCCAGGTAAGTACAAAAGTGGATACATTGTATCCCCCAGCACTCCACATAAGGTGGGGTGTGCTGGCTCACTATAAAAAATGTAAAGGGGGGTGAAATCCCTTTTCACTAATTGGGAACTGTAGTTCACCCAAATTCATGAAAGAGAAATTAACAGGGGAGACAATAAGGGTGTTGGGGAGATTAATCATGGTTATGCTTCATCCCCTCTACTAGCGAGACCACCAGCACTGCTGGACTTCTGGACCTTTTTCTTTCAATCCTGAATGAGTGGAGCCTTTTTTCCGCTCCTTTCTTGTGGGCTCTTTTGGAACTCTATTCTTTGTAATCTAAACGTACTATGGAGTCTGTCTGCTTCATAGCGCTTAAACGCATCTGTGTTTTACTACTGCAGCACACAGCTCCTTATGGCCAGTGTTGCTGGGGACCCTTGGGGTCCTTCTTTAAGATTTGTTCTGTATCCTCCAGTAACTACTGTTCTTAAATATAGAGTATCTCAGACTATAGAATTTTGGGAGCGAGATTGGCACACCACCTTCAGTGGAGTGCCAACGGGATACCTAATATCCCCCTTCTCTCTGCTCCTGTGACTTTTTAGTAACATAGACAATCACCTAGTTGTGGCTGGTGGCAGTGGACATGTTACAATTGTGTTTTTTGTACCGCAGATTGCCCATAGCGGCACCAAGTTGGTACTTGGGTGCCCCTATTGTGCACTACCATTGGTAGTGCACAATAGGGGCACCCAAGTACCAACTTGGTGCCTCCCTTTTTTCACCATTACTAGCGTGGTGGTTTGCTTTTCTAACATTTTGGGGGGGGGGGGGCGGGAGGTGTGTGTGTGTGTGTGTGTGGCGCCTTTGGCGGGAACCAGTAGGTATCCCCGCCTAGGCTCCTATGTCTGGGCAAGCAGGAAGTAGGGGAGGTTCCCACCTGCTTGTGCTTTGTCTGCCAGAGTGCCTGAATATGTCCAGCTCTCACAGGGGATCTGGCTGTCCCGATTGGACAGCCGAACGCCCCTTTCTGTAAAATGCTGTTAGATTGCAGAGGAGTGTGCTGGAACTGTATAAAAGGTGAGGCTTCTGGAGTGAAAAGCAAGTCGATCACTGGAAATGGAAGTAACGGAAGAAAAGACACTCGTGCGGACCGGTTAGGGAGAATTCTCAAAGTGCTAATTCCCTTCACCCTAGAGACCCCCAGCAACTTTACTGGATTTTGAGAAATTTATTATTTTTACCTGGAGAGAGTGAAAGCCTTTTTCCCCCACTCACTCGTATTTTGATGTGCGTTTTACTCTTGTGTTGTCTTTGATTATAGAGTCTAAACCACTCCATAGGCATCTTTTCATTTGTCATACAGCACCCTCAGTGCAGTTACACAGGGAAGCCTTTTTAGGCTGTCCCAAGGTTTAAATACCTTCTCTGGGATAAACTACCGTTTCTCAGAGAAAGTAAAGTTAAATTGACTTTACTAGGATTTTTGAATTCCTAGAGCCAGCACACCCTATCTTACAATAGAGTTCTGGAGGGGCTACCTAGTAACCCCTATTCTAGAAACTCATCGCAGTCTAATGCTACCCTTTCCTCTCGAAATGGCTGGTGGCAGTGGTTTTACAACGAACTACCATGATTTTTCCTGACCGCGGACACCGGTAACGTTAAATCGCGGGACCCATGTTTTTCAAGATGGCGCCTTAAGCCCCTTTGTTTAAACGGGTCCCAGTCTTTTTTTCACCATTTGTTTTTGGAAAGGTCCTTCTAGCGTGTCTCTGCGCGCCAAACCAGGTTTGGTCCCTTTGTTTCCATGCCTTTGGCAGGCTTCGGGACTGAACACCGCCTCTGGAGTCTGAGGTGGGCAGGAAGTGAGGGAGGTGCCCGAATGCACTCTGTAGTGATTGGCTGGCTGTCTGGCAAGGACAGCCACCCTGCTGGGTGAGTGGTAGTTAGGCTGGAATGAAGGGGAGAGAACTGAATAAAAGGCAAGGCTTTTGGCTTGGAAGGCAGTCGACCACTGGACAAAGGAACCGAAGAACAACTTGAGGAGGACGGCTGCTGCAACTTCTGGACCGTTGGTTTGCCCGGTGAAGTCCTGCTGCAGGTTTGAATCGTCGCGTTCGCCTCGACGGAGAAGCCCTGCAAGGGCGACTTCTCCCTTTGAGTTGGTAGGACCAATCAACTCCCAAGTGAGCCACCTGGAAACCAATCTCGGAGCTGGTTGCATTTCCTCAGAGTGCTGCAGGAAACCGTATAGCCTGGGAGAGGGACACCAGATTGAGAGTTACTTGTAAACTGACCTAAAGCGTTTGGAAGATCCTCTGGACTCCCACGACGTCGGGCAGACCGACCGAGCCTGACCCTCCTCAGCTGAGTGCAGGACCTCAGAAGCAAGGACAGTCCACCTTGACAGCCAGGACCAGCGTCGTTACCAGTGCAGTAGCTGAAACGCAAAAGCCACTGAAATTGAAGTTTGCCAGTTGCAAGCTTTTTGACCAGTGCAGTAGCCACCAGACGTCCTCCCTCTTGTCCCCACAACTAAGGCCCAGGAACAGTGAGATCTGCAGGTACTGCCAGGAACAGAAGTCATCAGCTGCATCTTTTTCTTCATTGTAAGGTACAGTAAAACAAGATTGAGAGAACTTAACTCTCACTGCGAAAGTGCTTGAAACTTTTGCAACTCACAGGCCTAATCAGCGTGTGACCCAACATATGATTCCCTTTTACAAACTTCTTCCAAGAACTTGTGTAGAGACTTTTCCGTTTACTTACCAGAGCTGCTTTATTCGATCCAAGACTTTAGCCCTTTGACTTTGGCCTAGCCTATTGAATTGACTCTTCTGGTGAACTCAAAATATCTGCACAAATATGACATAAATGAAAAGATGATGCCTATGGAGTTATCTAAAACTCCATAATTAAAGAACACAAGAGTAAAACGCACATCAAAAGTGGGAGGCACATTTATGAGAATTCTCCCTAACAAAAGCTCCCAGGGCGGAGCGCTGGCCTCCAAGTAGGTCTAAACCGGCCGGGACGTTGGGCCTGGATACCGGTGGGAGGCCGGCTGGCGAGCTTGGTCAGTGTGTGGGAAATATTTTCGACCGTCGATGGTTGCTGGCGCTCTCGCCCACGGACACACTTTGGAGTTTCAACTAACGTGTCTGCGAATACCACAGGTGGCCCGGCAGGAACAACACATCCATCAGCTGCTGCTGGAGGTGCGAGCCATGTTAAGAAAGGGGGCGATAGAGCTAGTTCCGCAGCAACTCTGGGGCTCTGGAGTTTAGTAAAGATACTTTCTAGTAAGAAAGAAGACTGGAGGCCAATTCTCGACAGAAATTCAGGATAATCATGTTGCAGCACGTGCTCTGTAGGATAGCTCGGGGGCAACTCGCTCTCCTTGGAAGCAAGATCTCCTTGGAAGCAAGATGACGCGAAGCAACACAGGTTCGATCCCTGGGTCTACACTAAGAAACCTCTGGGTATTAAGCGAGTTATAAATAACCTATCCTATCGTAACTGGAGGAGGGAGACTATCGTCGTTGGTTCTGGACACCGCGTACTTCCACATCCTCATTCACGTAAAACATTGCAAGTTCCTGTGCTTTGTTGTACAAGGGAAGCACTACCAGTTTAAGGCTCTCCCCTTCGGACTGAAGTCGGCGCCCAGAGTCTTTACGAAGTGCCTGGCTCTGGTGGCAGCCCACCTGTGCCTACAAGGGATTCATGTGTACCCATATCTCAATGACTGGCTCATTTGGGCCAAGTTGAAGGACATTACCGTCCATCACAGTGACATTCTCTGTGAACTATGCAAAATCCTGCTCAACTCGCAGCATGTGCTGTTCCTGGGGTCCAGGCTTAAGTGTCCTGCCTAGCGCCTCTGTCAGAGGAGAGGATAGCAGCCATTTGGGGCAAGATGGGACAGCTGTTGGCACTGAAGATCCCCACGGTAAGGAACATGAAGTCGCTGCTCGGCATGATGTCGTGTATCCGACTTTGCAGGTTGCAAATGTGACCGCTTCAGGAATTCCTGGAAGCCTGTTGGAACCAGGTGTCCTGAACTTTCAAGGACAGGACCGCATGTGATGATGGGTTCTGTCAAGCGATAAAGTGGTGGCGGCGGTGGCAGCAGCAGCGGCGGCGGCGTGCACTCCAACATTGCCAGAGGCACGGAGTCCCCGGTACCAGGAAACTGTCACAATTGACGCTTCACATAAACGTCCTAGAACTACAGGCTGTGTTTTGGACCCTCAAGTCTTTTTTTCCGTCCCTTAGGGGCAAAGTGGCGGGGATCTTCACGGACTATACCAAACCAATGTTTTACATCGGGGGGGGGGGGCACCAGATCCCAGGCCCTCTCCAGAGAGGCGCATGAGTTGGGGCACTTGGCTGTCGCCCAGGGGGATGTTCCTCATTCCTTTTTATCTGGCGGGAGTCACACTGTCACTGATGCCCTTGGCAGAGAGCTGCGCTCTTTCCACAAGTGAGCTTCGGCATGATCAAGTGGACAATTTTACTTAGGTGGGGCAGCCCCCATATCTGTTTGCGACGAACACTAAGTGCCGGAGGCTCTCCAGCAGGTCCAGGAGTAATCGGTCAACTCGGACGGTGCAGGATGATCCTAGTCATGCCAGCGTGGCCAAGGCAAATAGGGTCAGCGTCCCGTCAAGCTACCAGTTGTTGCAGATCTTTTCGCCAGAGAAGCAGGCGCATCTAATCCACGACCCAGGATTGCTGAACCTGAAGGCCTGGCTCCTGCAGCATTATAGTTGGGTGGTTACGAGCTGCCTGCGGACTGCAGGGAGGTCCCCACCAAGGCCAGGGAGTAGACTCTGAAGTGTTATGGACTCAAATGGAAGCATTTCGAGACTTTGTTCCGGTCGCAGAAGATTAACCCTCTGGGGGTCACAGCCCCCAAGTCGTTCCGTAGTCTGGGCTGGCTCACGCCTCCATCAAAGTACATCTGGTGGCTATCTCCCGCTACACCATGTCTCCAGGACAGTCTTCTTTGGTCACACCATCTAGTGAATGAGTTAATCAAAGGGTTTGTTCCCGCCAGTGAAGGCTCCTGCCCTTGTGTGGAAACTCGGCGTGGTGCGGACTAGGCTCATGCGGGGAGGGCATTCGTGCCGCTGCAGCAGGCTCCAATTAGGTTCATGTCTTGGAAGGCAGCATTCCTCGTGGCCATTAACTGTCAGGAGCGTAGGGGAGATCCACTCTAGCTTCTACGAGACAAGGGTAGTGCTGTGGACACACACCCCTCCATGCCCAAGGTTCTGTTGGAATGTCATCTCAACGAGCCCATGGTGTTGCCTGTGTTTTATCTGACGTCTTTGTCGCCGGCTGAAAGCTCTTTGCACTCACTGGATGTGGCTTGAGCGCAGAAGTTTTGTGGCTGCCGAGAGTTTCCTGGCGACTTCACAGCTTTTTGTGCACTTTGGTCCTGTGAACCATAGGAAGGCCTTGTCCAAGGCTTCCATCTCCAGGTGGCTCTCCTGCTGCATCACACTGTCATTGGTTGGCGAACCGACTGCTGCCTGTCCGTCCGAGAGCCCATTCTACCAGAGCAACAGCGGCGTTCCTGTCTGGTGTACCCCTGCTGACATATGCAGGGCTGGGATGTATAGGTCTACGCACACCTTCACGAAATTCAACTGTGTCGACGGGGGTTCCAGGGAGGAGTCCAGAGTCGGCCAAACAGTGCTACGCAACCTGTTTGCTTGAAGGTGAGCCTGGTGAGGAGGTAAGAGTAATTGCTTCTGGTGAGCCCTGCCGCCTCCCGTGGTTGTGTATGTACTGCTATGTATTCTTTATTCATGAGCATGTGAATCCATGCCAGACCCCATGCTGGAGAAGGAACAAGTTACTTACCTGTAAATGTTTTTCTCCAGCATGGGTCTGGCATGGATTCACATGTGAGATCCCCCAAACCCCCCCATCTGCGGCTCTTCTTGGTCATACAGCCACTTTACATGAAAATCTGAAGATGGCTGTCAGAGGAGGGGCTTGGGGAGAGGGCAGTCATTGGCTGGGGCAGTGTGACCCACAGCTCAGCGATTGGTTTATAGTAGATAGAACAGTTTCACTTTTGTTTATAAACTTTTACTGAGGATTCCCAGCCTGACTCAGAATATTAATGAGAATGTGAATCCATGCCAGACCCATACTGGAGAACAGTTACAGGTAAGTAACTTGTTCCTTATCTACCTTCCTTGTGTAAATAATGGTTTATTTTTATTATAACTTTGTTTCTTTTGGACTATTGAAATTACTGGCATCCGTGTACTTACCTTTATTTGGTTTTTCATAACGTGCCTAATACCATACTTGAGTTCATTTTCCAAGCGCAGATCTGGGATTTGAACCACTGTTGCTCTGCATTGCCCCGCTTCCAAGACCAGCGCGTTAACCCTGTGCTATCCTCTGTTCAACTACAACTCGCATCTTACTCCTATGATGAGCCTGGATGCTCTACCATTCTACCAAGATCCTTTGGGTAGTACAGACCTATACTAATTGTATGCCAAGGGATCATTTTGAGGTCTTACCTCAAGTGGACTTTAGCAAAACTCCCCTAGCATTTCTTTAAAATCTACCCTTCAGATTGCAAGTGGGCAATATATTTGCAAACTTTATATGATCTTCACCGAACCTGCCTCCAAACATCCAATCTACGTCTGAGATTAAACTGTACAATTATGCACTGTAGAGTAGGTCAGAAACCTCATACAGGGGTTTTACTGACCCAGTTTGCCTTCTGTATTCATGAATGTACTTGTTTTGAGTTGACCACCATGGATTATTTCAGTAATGCTTTCGGATAGCCTGTTTGCACATACTAATGTTAAATCTTGCTTCAGTTAAGGAAACTAAAGCCAAGCGAAAAAGGAAACTCATTGTGGACAGTGTGAAGGAGCTGGACAGCAAAACCATCCGTGCCCAGCTAAGTGATTACTCTGATATTGTTACCACGCTGGACCTGGCACCCCCTACAAAGAAGTTAATGATGTGGAAAGAAACTGGTGGGGTAGAAAAATTATTCTCCCTGCCTGCTCAACCCTTGTGGAACTGTAGATTGCTGAAGGTAAAATAACAGTATAGTGTATTCATCACTTTGCAAAATTGTGAATTGTACCTGTGCTGCCAGGGAAGTGATTTAAATGCAGATGTATTTTGATATGATGCATTATTGCACCTCTCCGTTCTGTAATTACCTCGTAGCTCGAAATATTGGTTAGAAGTTTCCCCTGGTAAATATTCTGTGTGCCTATTTTGGTAATCTAGGGGTGGGGTGATGTGATCTTTGTTTTATACTATATCAATGGGTTTACATTTGTAATTGCATGATTTATTTGCATTTCAATATGTAATGACTATCAAATCCGTGGAAAAATCTTTTATAGCTCTTCACCCGTTGTCTGACACCAGTGGTGCCGGATGAGCTCAGGAAGAGACGAAAAGGAGGTGAAGCAGACAATCTTGATGAGTTTCTAAAAGAGTTTGAAAATCCAGAAGTTCCAAGAGAAGAACAGCAGCCACCACAGCAACAGCCACAGCAGCCCGGTGATGTCATTGGTTTGTTTTCTTGTTACGTTCCATATATAATATATTGGTAGCTTTCGATTATAGGTTATTTCATAATGTACGTTTCCGTGAATGGATTGTATTGTTGCCATTTTCAGCGCCAAACTTTACATGAAAATTCCCAAGCAAGCTTCTTTTGCCGAGACTCATTTGCCTGGGTCCTGTTTTTACAGAGCTGTGATTTTTGTTCGTTCGCCTGCAATGACCCTTCTCTTGTCCCAGCGGTTCTGCCTGACATCGCCCTCCCCCAGCGCGCGCACACATCCTTGTCATGTGCAGTGGACATACCTTCAGCCCTCCCTCTCCTGGTCGACCCCACTCACTATTCTGCGGGCCTGCCACCCTGCGCTCTCATTGCTTATAAAATCCTAACTGCCCCCACCACTCTGTTGCTGCTGTCCATGACATCGCCATTCTCTTCCCACCCTTTTCTGCCAATATGAGGGAAATGGCATTTGGCAATCGTGACAGGCCTTTCGTGAAATAGGCAGTAGTTAGGGTACATTTCCTTTCTTGTGTGAAATCTTTTGACAGTCAGTCGGAACCTTTTCAACCCCCTACCCCCCAATCCCTCACACCCCCCTCCCCCCCACCTACTTTTTACTCTGGTGTATGGAGCCTTTTGGACCACCTTTTCTAAGTCTATTTGAAGTCATGCTTTCCGCCAACTTTCTGGCATCTACATTTTACTAAAGCAGCACACCACCTGTGCACTGCTGCTGCGACTGTTAGGCAAGAATTGATGAAGTAACCCTGTGGGAGACTACACAACACCTGTCCTCTTGGTATTGGGTAACCCATCTATTGGTGTAGGTCTGTACTACACAAGTTGGTAGTGTGACTGAGCAGCCAGACTTATCTTAAGAGCGGTAAATGTGAGCTGTAGCAATGAAATCCACCAATAAAAGTATCCTAAAAACATTTAACACTCAAGGTTTCTAGTTAAAATAATTGTCATTTTTAAATAAGCCTGCTTTAAAAAGGGCAATGGATGCAAAAGTCAAATATACTTTAAATACTTTCACAGAATCAATATAAAGCTAGTAGCAGATACTCTTTAGAGATGCATCTTACACACTTCCTACACCCTGAGGTGACTTCACTAACTTGGACAGTAATTGCATTTATATACCACTGGTACACTTTGTAAATTCTAAGGTTGGTGGAAAGGTTTAAAGGAAGGAAAAGGGTTAAACAGGTTCTCAAAGCATGTGAGCACTTAAAATCTTCCAATGAAGTCTAGATAAACCTTTCCCAGCAACATTTAACACCAATGTGTCCCCTATGAGGGAACAGTAAGAATCAGTGAAGTGGAAAAGAGTCTGCAGGGAGCCAGGACAACCAAAGTCAATTGGAGCAAAGTCTATGGAGCTGAGGCACTTCTTGGATAGGAAATGTCTTGCACAAAGTTAGTTTGATGTAGAAAAATCACTGTAGTGTCACAAGCTTACACTTGTGAAAGTCAGAGCTGCAGTCAACACTAGAAAAGCGGCTACTGCAAGTCTTGACTGAGAAGTGCAAGCTACAGACACTGAGGTAAGTACCCCAAGTCAGAACAGTACCTTTGGTTGGAAGAAGGGGGTCCAGCTGGCTCCTGTCTGGCTACAGTGATGCAAATCATGTGTTCTTGGGCCTCAGTCGTGGGGACAAGAGGGTGGACGTTTGGGGACTCCTGCGGCAGCAATTCGATGGTCAGCGGCAGCTACAGGCTCTTTGTATCAGCAGCACTTTCGGTAAATAGCAACATTGTGGATCTTGAACACCGGTTGGGCTTCTTTCACTCCTCCGAGTCCTGCACTCTGGTGAGTTGACTTGAGCTCTGGTCGTCCTCCTTCTGGAGGGTCCTGGGGAGACTCCTGGAGCTGTTGCCCTGCCTATAGGTGTTGCACTAGACTACAGATTTCTCAACCCCTGGCACTTGGTTACTCCAGCAGCAAAGTACAGCCAGATTGGGGGAAGGTCTTCCAGCAAAGTTTGTCTCTGGGTTGGTTGGTGCAACTAACACAAGGGAAGAAGTTGTCCCTTCCTGGAGCATCCCTTGTCGATCAGTAAAAGGAGTTTCAACGCAGCAGGGCTCCACCAGGCAGTTAAATGGTCCAGGAGGATGCAGCAAGCTTCGTTCAGTTTCTTCGTAGGGTTGTGTTGGGGAGAATTCTCAAAAATGTGCCAATTACCTCCACCTTAGAGACCCCCAGCAACTTTGCTGGATTTTGAGGACTTGGTGTTTTTACCCTGGAGAGAGTGTGACCCTTTTTCCCACACATTTTTGTATGAATTTTACCGGTTTCTTTTGGTTATGGAGTCTGACAAACTCCATAGGCATCATCTTTTACAATTGTCCCACAGAACCTTTAGTGCAGTGACACAGGGAGTCTTAGATTTTCAAAGGTTTAAATACCTTCTCTGGGATAAACTGTTTCCCAGAGCAGTAAAGTGAAATTGACTTTACTTAGCACTGTACTTGCTTGTACTTGCTAGACCCAGCACATCCTATTTTACAATAGTGCTGGAGGGGTCACTTAGTATCGTGTCTAAATGCTCATGTAACATTTTTGTTACCCTTTCCTCACAGAAGCTGGTGGCAGTGGTTTCATTTCAAACTACCATGGTTTGCATTTACCACGGCTGTTCGCAGCTCCGGTAACGCTAACCGCAGGAGCCATCTTTTTAAAAAATTGGCGCCTAGCATTCTTTGACAAAATGGTCCCCGGGCGTCTTTTTTTTTTTTTTTTTTTGCCATGTCTTTGTGGAAAGGTCCTTCTAGAGCAGTGGTATTCAAACTGTGGGTCGCGATCCCCTAGGGGTCCGCGGGTGCATCCCAGGGGGGCCCTGAGAGCTCAGCATGAAAAAAGATTTTTTTTTTTTTTAAGATTGGAAGAAATGGGCAGGGGTGGCCCACATGGGCGGGCTGAAGCATGAAACTGTCTCAGGCAACAATGAAAAAGTGGCCCACAGTTGTAAATGGATATTCATTCCTTTAGTCACAGACTGGGCCTCATTACTACTATGGCGGACCAGTAACAATGGTGCTGGTAAGCTACCGGCACCGTTGCTACCGTTCCGCCATAGTAAGAGTTGTGCTCGTGGGTGCTTGACAGCCCCCGCCAGGTCTGACCTCAGCTCGTCGGATGCACCGGCACCGTTATTAACGGTGCCGGTGCATCCGAGCTCCCCATTCCCATTTGAGCCATATGGGGCTCAAATGGGAATGGGGATCTACCGGCACCTTCGAAAGGGCAATTATCATGTCCGCCTAACTTGGCATGACCTAGTAATTGCCCATTCGCGGGTGCCAGACCCGGATGCAACTCCAGTGGCAGCCGTGCCGGTTTTACCGGCACAGCTACCGCCAGAGTAGTTATGAAGCCCACTGTTTCAATAGTACCCAAAGGGGTGCTTTGTGTTAAAATGTAAGTAAATTGTGATATATTCAGCAACAATGGTCAACATTACTAACTGCATAGTTAAGTAACTCATCAAAATGGTCCACATTGGCCAAAATGGTGGCCCATTTTGATTGGCCCAAACTAGCATTTTACATTTTTGGTACAGGCATTGCCCTATAGGCCTGTCCGAGCCTGGCGGCTCATCCATAATGGCAAGAGGCGCCCACCCAGTGGCCCCTCACCCATTATGGAGGAGCTAAGGAGCCAGCCCAGTGAAACAGTGAGCACTCCCTCAGCTGCTTTATCCAGCTAATGGAGTGCTCCTGGGCTGGCTGAACTGTCAAAGGGAAACACTGTTTCCCTTTGACAGTTCAGTTTAGTTCCCCAGCCGCACATGCTCACTGAGCCATGCAAGTGCTGGGGCGTTTTCTTTTCGCCAGCATTGCATAGCTCATTGGAAATGCTGGCTGGGGCACTGCATGTCTGTATGTCCGAGGGGGAGCTCCTGCGCCTCCTCGCACATATGGACAGAGCAGCTGGAGCAGGCCGTTTCAGCACCCACACACAGGCCAATGCAGAAGGTACGTTTATGTTCATTGTTTTTATTTAAACATGTGTATGGATGCGTTATGAGTGAGTGTATGGTGATGGATGCTCATGTGAATGATAGAGTGATTGCTGTATGAATGTGCAGCGCCTTGCATATACACATAATCATGTTCATTGTGTTAGGACCAGTGGGGCCCAGGGGACAGGGATGGTATCTTTTTACCGGACATCTATCATTCAAAACCCTCTGCCTTGTCCACAAGGCTTTCTGGGGCCTGGGTCCAAAATACCTTCAGCTATTCCTCCGCAAATACCTCCCCTCTCGAGCTCTTCACTCATCTACCTCCAACTCCCTCAGGGTCAGTCGTTTATCAAAGAAACGAGCTGGGGGTAGATCTCCGTCTTCGGCTGGGGCCTCCCTCTGGAACAGCGCCCTGCCACTCTAAAACTTGAGGAGAACCATCTTTCTTCCTGCACTTATCAGACCTACCCTGTCTGCTGCCTTAAACGTAGCACTTGCAAATTGCTGGCTGCACTACCACTGTTTGTTGCCTTTATTATTTATTTATTGTTATTTATCTGTTTCTCCTCTGCTTCGCACTTTCCACTTCTCCCCCCTTCCATGCACTTTTCCCCTCACACTTGCGCGTTCTCAATGTCACTGGGCCTAGTAAGATCGCTGTTTTATTCTCCTCTGTTCCCCTCCCTTGCCTTGTCACGCTCTGAAACACTTGTGTACGAGCGCGATAGAAATAAAATATCAATGCCTGCCCCCTGGACTCCCAGCAACAATTGCAAACTGTTTGGCTATTTACCCATTTTTTGTTAAAAGTATGCTCTACAATGCAACATTTTAACCTATTATTTAAAAAAAAATTCACAGGGGGAAACCCCCCCCGAACCTCCCCTTAATGCCCCTCCACTTAAAAAAGATTCACCAGCCGCCACTGGCCCTCAGACTGTGTTGGGAACGGGATGGGGGAACCGAGGGACTATGGTGGGAGCACAATGGGCGGGAACCATGGGATAGTGATGGGAGCAGAGTGGGGAGAGCCCTGGGTGTGTGATGGGGTGGGGAGAGACCAGCGACTGGGTAGGAGTGGGATGAGGGAGCCCAGCGACTTTGATGGGAGCAGGTGACGGCGCGCAATATATACTGTCCATTTGGCATTTCTGGGGGGTCCCGACCTGCCCAAATTTTGCTCAGGGGGGCCCTGGCCAAAAAAGTTTGAAGACCACTGTTCTAGAGATTCTCTGCGCGCCAAACCAGGTTTGGTCTTTGTACATTTCGCCTTTAGTGGATTTCAGGAGTGAAACCCGCCTCTGGCTCCAGAGTGTCTTGGGTAGGCAGGAAGTGAGGGAGGTGCCCAAAACTCCTGCTTAGTTTCCTAGGAGACCCAAATGCCTGTGGCGATTGGCTGGCCGACTCTCCGGCAAGGACAGCCACCCTGCTGGGTGACTGACAGCTAGGCTGGAATAAATGGGAGAAAACTGAATTAAAAGGCGTGTCGTTTGGTTTGGAGACAGTCGACCACTGGACGAAGGAACCGAAGAAGTGCTTGAAGAGGACACCTGCTTCAACTCCTGAACCGTTGGTTGGCCCGGTGAAGCCCTGCTGCAGTGCCGAAACGCCAAGTTTGCGTCGACTGAGAAGCCCCTGAAAGGACTACTTCTCCCTTTGAGTTGGTGGGACCAATCATCTCCCAAGTAAGCCATCTGACATCCATTTCGGAGCTGGTTGAATTTCCCGAGTTGCTGGAGGAAACCGTATAGCCACGGAGAGAAACACCAGATTGTGTGTTGCTTTTAAACTGGCCTAAAGCTTTTGGAAGATTCTCCAGACTCTCACGAAGCAGGACTGACCAAGCCTGAGCCCCCTCAGCAGAGTGCGGCACCCCAGAAGCAAGCACAGTCTGCCTTGACAGCCAGGAACCGTGGTGTTGCGATTTGCTGTAGCTGAAATGCGAAACAGCCACTGAAAGTGAAGTTTGCAGGTTTTGGCAGTCGCAGTGCATTGCCCCCAACGTCCTCCCTCTTGTCCCCACGACTGAGGCCCAGGAACAGTGAGAGTTGCAGAGCTGTACAAGAACAGAAGTCATCAGCTGCATCTTATCTTCTTTACCAAGGTACTGTAAAACAAGTCTGAGAACTTGCCTCTTACTGTAGAAGTGCTTGTAACTTCCACAACTGACAAGTCTAATCAGCTTGTGGCCCTACATTTGATTCTTTTCGTCAAAGACTCTTAAGAACTTGTGCAAAGACTTTTCCATTTATTTACTAGAAATGCTTTATCCTATCCAAGACTTTTGCCCATTCACTTTGGCTTCGCCTATTGAATTGAATGACTTCTTGTGAAGTATCTGCACTGCTTAGGAATATTTGTGGTCTCATGTGTTCTAATAATCTTTTCCTTTTACCAACTTATAACAGTATTCTAAATGCCAAAAGTAAGATATGAATGTCCCCAGCACCCTTGTTATTGAAGTCACCTGTGGGTGTAGGTTGTGTCTGTGGGCCATCCCAAAAGGGTGTTTACTGATTTAGAAACTGTGTACAGTATTGAAGTGTATTTGCATGTTACTATTCTATTGCTCCCTTATAAAGAAGTCTTTTATAACTGACTGATAAATGAATAATTGGTTATGCAAGAAACCTTGAGTGTAAGAGTTTATTTGAATACCTGTAACTGTGAATCTTTGTTACTCCACTACAGCTCACATTTCCCCTCTTGAGATAAGCCTGGCTGCTCAACACGCTACCAAAACCGTAGTATAAGCTTCTACCAAAGGTTGGTTTGCCTATACCTGTGGTCAGAGTTGTTTGTAGTGTTCCTAGAGCGCACTGCATACAAACTGCCTTACATCAAACTCCAAAAACAAAGGAAACACGTAATCCAAATAAGGTAAAAACACGTGAGAAAACTCACTCTGGGGGGGGGGGGGGCGCTGTTGAGCAGCCGACAAGATGGCCGCTTAGCCACGAAGCTCTGAGACCCACAGTTTTGTATTGACGGACAACGGCGGAATCCGAACATCTACTACCCAGATAACCACTCCAATCACATCCTCTGGCCATGGAGCGCTCGCCGTGGGAGAGCTGTGGCCTGGGTCTTGACCGCTTCCGAGATACGGCCGACTGCGCCAACCTACCCTGTGCAGCCATTGGTCCTGCCCTTTGCCGCCTCGAGGAGCGGGGCTCTGTGGAGTTGAAGAGCGCCGCTGCCGGGCTGAGAGCTGAAATCTGCTGAGGGCCTCCTGGCATGCTGCCGCAGCGGGTGGGGACCACGCTGCTGCCCTGGGACGCCGTTGGGGGGGGTCTACTGACTGCCGTCGTGAGGACCGCCGACCACGGCCGGAGGAGGGGAGTGCCTCGGGGGGCGGACCAACGCGCCGCTAGTCATCCGCTGCCTCGCCGGAGCTCCTGCAGGCCCGGCTCGACCGCTGAGGCAGCTGTGGCTCGCTCTCGTCTTATCCTTGTGTGCCTCAACACCAACGATCATACCCGTCACTGGTAGGGAGACTCACCAGTGTCAGACTTTCTCCAAGATCCTGAAAACGAAAAGACAATAAGACAACTGCTTACTGTCATTGCCAAGCAATTTATCCTACTCCCTGAGTACAGTGAGAATAAATCAAATGTTCCCAACAAAGGCGGAAATAGATTAACTTATCAACACACTGTTCTTTCGCATAATCGAAGACTGTCCAACTATTTTCGAGATCCAGCAAACAGAGAACCTAAGTCGTCTCCTAAAGAACATAGTATTTCTAGTTGCACTCCACGCGACCGGACAGTGCAGACATTGCCTACATTGAAGAAAACATATGATCCTGAACCTCAGGATCACAGATGTCCCCGTCACCAGAAGACTGCAGGTTGGCATACGTTTTCTTTCACCTTATTGAGGACTTTCCAGAGCTAGTGGGAAGACCAATCCATGTTGACGTACTTACATTTCTCGGAGATCCAGTAAAGTATACCCAGCTAAGCATGCTCCTGTGTGGTATTGTAGCAAAAATTAAACTTTCCAACCTCCATCGAAGTCTCTGGAGGAGACAGTGAAGCTTTTCCCCGATGGGCAGATCGAGGAAGTCAAGAACTTCACCTGTTTTACCTGTTAATTCTCATTTCTTTATACTGATCAGTGGCCAATAGGTCAGTGACCAATATGTGACCAATATGTCCTCTGGATTGAACCAGATTCGAGGGGTGGACTGGGAGTTTACCTACTTTGAACATGCACAGTAAAGGGACTCACTGAAGTGCTACTTAATTAGATTTTCTTCCCATAGTCTAACAAAGGAACTGTATCCTGAAATAAGCAACAATTGTCACTCGCAAGAGGGGGGGGACACTTGTGGAGCACCTGACACACTAAACACAGAACCTAAGACTATATTGGGTAAAGTAGTAATAACATTTACACTTGCTGAATGATCGAAATGGGGGTCCAAAGCAGCAATCTGGTCCTCCCACAAGGAGAGGCACCCCCGCTTCTCTGGAAGAAAATGCTGCTGCCTAACGTATAGAACTATAATGTACCTATGCATCATATTCATCATTATCTTGTCATTAACAATCAGAACTGCAGTCTTTATTGGTGCACAAAGCATTCCAATTTCAGTTCACCCACCAGATGATGCACACATGAAACCCACAAAAGCCCCCAGACCTTATCTAGTCATTCCCATCCCTAGAAGATCTGATGGTGGAGTGAATGAACTTGAAATGGATGTAATTAGCAACGATACGCACGCACGTGTGGTAACGAATGAAAAGAAAAGCCGGGGACGGGGTCTGCAAGAGATGAATGGAGTAAAATCACTGACAACTACACGCACGCAAACACTGAATGTACACGAAACAGGCCTAGTGTCAATGCCTGCAAAACCACAAACCAAAGCAGTAGAAAACAAGACTGCCTGCCACAAGAAACTTCACAGAAGATGTGAGGAAACAAGAAGAGTTGAGAGGAAAGCCAACAGAAGCAGTCATATCAGAGACTTATTCCTGCACCTAGCCAGAGCGAGGAAACTGCATGAGGAGCTGAAGAACAAAACCGCAGAGACTGTATTGCCAAGCATGTTTGTTCCCACGCAAGGGACAAGTACCAGTTCCAAAATACAGCCATACACCAGGCCAGCGTCGGGCTGGTTGGCATGGGCATTTGCATCCAGCAGGGAAAAGATGTATGAAGAAAAGGAAAGAGCTGCCAGACTCTTGTCCACTCAAATGGTGCAGTTGAGGAGGCCTGCACCATGGACCGGGATACCTGAAAAAAACCATACAGATGCATTCAGAGATGCAGTAATGGCGAACCGCTTCTAAAGCTTAAGAATCAAGAGAAGCATGCATGGAGATGACCATCTGAACGTAACCTTTGGTACCAACATATGAAGGAAGTTGGAAGACGAAATTCCGAAGGGGAATGCTTTGTTTGCGCACTCCTCCCGTACAGCATGGGAAAATCCAACATCTTTGTGGCTGTAGAAATTGATGTCCCAACAGCACACTGTGTCTCACACGTAGCAATGTGCAATACCAGAGGCCAGTTCATGGGAAGTGATGCCTCATTAATATGGGCAACTGAAACAGCTTATCCTGATGATTATGTCCAGGACATTAGGACAAGAAACAGAGCTCATACTAGGAATCATGTGATCAGGTATGAGAAGCCTGGAGTGAAAGGAGCAAGAATAAGATGGGAAGTGAACCCAAGACTAAATCTCTAAGGAAATACTCCAGAAGAGGCTCAAATTTCGAAAAACGGAGGCCAAATGCAGATTTGGGCAACATTTTTTCACCAGACGGATGTTAGAAAGGAGTAGTGATCTGCAGAGCATGGATGGTCCTTGTGAGTTTTCAATTGCTTCTTTGCAGGCTCCAAAGACTGTGCAAGCCATTATGGCCGAAACTTGAAAAACTGCTAACGTGGGTCGAAGACGGAGGAGGATCGCAGCAGATGGTGCCAATAGAAAGCCCGAAATTGTGCTTCAGGAACAATGACACAAGAAAAATGGGTGAGCATCAGAACTGCAGACGAATTTTTGAGGCTCCAGGAATGATACATGGGACTGCAGTGATCGTGGATCATTATTGGGCATGTGGATCCAATTCATACATCAGACTGCTGAAAAAATGGGGAGGCATATGCACAATAGTGAATGTCCATGTTCTAGCATTGGTGATCCCAAAAAGTGACCTGAATATTGACAGTTTCCCGAAAGTAGATGCTCACCTGAGAAAAGAGATTTGTGGAACTGCTGACGTGAATGAAGAGAATTATTTCTCCGCTGAATCAGAAGAAGCATTTCATGCAATCCTATATGAACATGTTCAGCCTCACCTCATCATTGTTCACGATGATCTTTGTGCCAAGAATCCAAGTTTGAGTAAATACTAAATGGTTGCGGATAACCAGATGGGAGTTACTGCAGAGGATCAACACGACTATAAAAGGATTCAATGCCATTAAGGAAGAGTTAAGAGCCATCCGACTAATGACTCTCCAGAACAGAGATGTCCTTGACAGTCACAGCTATGGATGGAGGAGTTTGTGCAAAAATAGGAGAATTATGTTGCACATTTATACCTTCTCACGACAAGGCAAATGGAACTTTAACAGACGCTATAGGGATGCTGACAAACCTGCAGAACCATATGATCAATGAAACAGACGAAGTTGATGACGGCTGGTTTGGATCACTGTTTTCATGGGTTCCACAATGGATGGCAGATGCATTAAAGTTCCTGGGAGCCCTGCTGGTGGTGATACTAGGATTTTGCGTTATCAAGATAGTTATTTCGCAATGCCAGAAAACTGCAAAGAAAGCCATAGGGATGACGATCATGATTGATGTCGAGCCAGGATAGAAGCCCAGAGATCTGACTGATGAAGAAATAAGACTTTGTGAAGGCTAGCAAGCACACACCAGAAGGTACAAAGTTATCGGAAGTTTTCGAGATAAGAAGATGCAGTTTCGAGGCTAACATTAATTTATTTCAGTCAGTTATAAAACATTCACTTGAAGGATGCAATCTATATCACACAAAAATATACTTCAGTACTTTACACTGTACGTTTCTGAGGCATTTAAACTACTTTGAAGGAGGAGCAAAAAGGCAGAGGTTAATAAAGATGAGTTACTCTTAGACAGTGCAAATAGTTGAGTTCACCAGAGGGGTCAATTCCATGCAATAGGTTAGGCCAAAGTCAATGGGCTAAAGTCTTGTATAGGATAAAGCAGTTCTGGTAGTTAAACGAAAAAGTATTTGCCAAAGTTCTGAGAAGTAGTTTGTAAAAAGAATCATATGTTGGGTCGCAAGCTGACTAGGCCTGCAAGTTGCAGAAAGTTCCTCGGTCGGGTTTTCACAGTACCTTACAATGAAGAAAAAGATGCAGCTGAAGACTTTTCCTGCAGATCTCACTGTTCCTGAGCGTCAGTGGTGGGGACAAGAGGGAGGACGTCGGGGGGGACTCCTGCACTGCACGGGGACTGGTCAAAAAGCTGGCAGTGTTGGCAAAGCTTCAATTCCGGTAGCTGTAGTCAAGCACACAAACTAGTGTCCCTCTCCCTGGTTATTCGGTTTCCTGCAACACTCTGAAGAAAATACAACCATCTCCGAGAATGGTATCCAGGTGGTTTACGGAGTTGATTGGTGCCACCAACTCAAAGGGAGAAGTCGTCCTTGCAGGGCTTCTCTGTTGAGATGAACTTGGCTATTCGGACCTGCCGCAGGGCTTCACCGGTCAAACCAAAGGTCCAGGAGTTGCAGCAGCTGTCCTCTTCAAGCTCGTCTTCGGTTCCTTTGTTCCAGTGGTCGACTCTGCCTTCCAAGCCAAGAGACTTGCCTTTTTATTCAATTTTCTCCCATTCATTCCAGCCTAGCTGCCACTCGCCCAGCAGGGTGACTGTCCTGCAAGGACAGTCAGCCAGCCAATCACACGAGTGCATTTGGGTCTCCTAGGAGACTAAGCACAGGGGGTTCCGAGCACCTCACTCACTTCCGGCCCACCCCAGACACTCGGGCGTCAAGGGAGGACTTCAGTCCTGAAGCCCGCCAAAGGCATACGAACAAAGGGACCAAACCTGGCTTGGCTTGCAGAAACAAACACTAGAAGGACCTTTCCAAAAAGACATGGCAAAAAAAGGCCGGGAACTGTTTAAACAAAGTGGCGTAAGGCGCCATCTTGAAAAACATGGCTCCCATGATTTTTAGCTACCAGTGTTCGTGGTCGGGAAAAATCATGGTAGTTCGTTGTAAAACCACTGCCTCCAGCCTTTTCAATAGGAAAGGGTAGATTTGACTGCTACATGAGTGTTTAGACACAGGGGATACTATGTTACCCCTCCAGCACTCCATTGTAAGGAGGTGTGCGCTGGGTCTAGGAATTTGGAAAAGACTAGTAAAGTCAATTTCACTTTGCATTCTCTGGGGAAACAGTTGTTGATCCCAGAGAAGGTATTTAAACCTTGGGGAAGTCTAAGACATCCCTGTGTCACTGCACTGAGGGTGCTGTGTAACACGCATGAAAAGATGATTCCCATGGAGTTATCTAAAACTCCTTAATCAAAGAACACAAGTGAAAAACGCACATCAAGGTTCATGAGTGAAAAAAAGCTCCCTCTTTCCAGGTAACAATCAAGTCCTCAATCCAGCGAAGTTGCTGGAGGTCTCGAAGGTGAAGGGAATTGGCACATTTATGAGAATTCTCCCCAACAGATACCAACTGGTAACGTTCTTACGACTGGATGTTCCTCCCACGTATTCCTCATCGCCCCTTCCAGTGTACCCGCTGTAAAATTTACATGAATTACCCTCTGCATTTCCTGAGAACTTGCGCTCGTGGGTACGCCTGGTTAGTTCCTAGATTGATGGAACTTAAAAACTGAAATGAAGCAAACGGGCGCGGCACAAGCTACTTCTGCTACTGATGACGACACGCCATGGCGGCCCCCGAGGGACATCAACTCCACAACATGGTGCACAAAGTTTTCTGAAGCAGCTAAACTGGGGAGATACGAATATCAAAGATGAGAATACGTGGGAGGAACATCCAGTCGAAAGAACGTTACCAGTTGTTAAGGAAATTGTTCTTTACACTTTAAGAATGAAGCATGGTCATTCAAGACAGGTAAACCCTATTGGTAAGATGTTAAACTCATTCAGTTAAGCAATGATCAAATAGTACCAACACTTATTACTTTTTAAGGGGGTGGGGGCACCATTCAAAGTTAGACACTTTTTAGATGGGCAGAATGCAATTGAAAGGTAAGCTACTTCTTTCACAGATATAGTTACCAACCACACTACCTTCTTAGCAAGTAAGTACCTTTTACACTTGTGCATTCAAGGCAGAATGCTTTTCTTATCCAGGCCTTCCCTAGACTATTGCATGAGTTCTGAGGTAGAAGAGGACCCTAGTGCTCTAGGTGCCAGTTATAGGCAGGTTGAGATGGGGTTCAGTTGCATGAAAGTCAAAGTTCCATAGGCTGTCTGCTTAAACAAGTAAGTATTCACTTTCAGAGTTGGTCAAAATGTTCAGGCACGTGACAAAATGCTCCCTATATGCATTCCAACATGGCAACTTGGCAAGTGGTATGGGCAAACTTCCAACCATACGAATCTCCCACTCAGGTTGCACACCAGACTTGAGGTATGTTTTGCCCAAGCCATCACAGTACCTTTGGAGAAAAGAGCTTCAGAGTGGATGCTTTCGGGATGCAGCTGCGCATACCCGGTCCCTGTATTCTTCGTCTGGAGATGAAAAAAACTGGACACTGGATGGGAACTTGCAGCAGCAGTCGGAGGAGGCTTCAGCAAAGGTTTCTTCTCAGTCTCGCGGCTCTTTAGATTTGGTGCCTTTTTACAGCAGCTGGATTAAGAACCAATATTGCCAGTCGGATTCTCTTTACTCTCTCGCCCCTGCACTCTGAGGGGACTTGGTCTCTGGAGATCGAGCAAGAGTCCACCAAAGATTCAGACTTCGGAAGACCATGCACTTTACCCAGGCTCAACATCCCAGGGTATTGGCGGTTTGCAGCCCAGCCAGGTCGCAGCATGTTGTGGGTTGGCTCGAAATGCAGGTCTTCTCGGGACTAGAGGATCTAGCAACTCTGGGGAGGAGTTTTCACATTCAGAACCCCTGGGCTGATTGGAACGACGTGTTGTCAGGCTCGTATTAAAAAGCATGCTCTCTGGTCGCTGGAAATCTCTACAGATGTCTTTTCTTCATCTTCCTCTTTAGTTTCAGCTACAGTGGTCGACTTGTCTGCAGCTTTCAGGTTCAGAGTATTTATCAGGAACTACAGCACAACTTCTGCAAACTCTTCCTTCAGTTTACAGAAAGGGGTAGTCTGGCTGTGCAATCAGGACAGCCAGCCTCCCACTGGGAGTTGGTTCCTTTCCGGCAAGGAGGAAGACAACGGGCTGCAGAGTATTGGACTCCTCCCTCGCTTCCTGCCTTCTCAGACACACTAGAACCTAGGTGGGTAATACAAAGGATTACCACCAAAGACAACTTCCACTGAGGTTGTTCCCATCTAGAATGGTGAGGGAAGACCTCAAACAACAAGGATACTTGAGGTCGAAAGAACAAACCCACCATTCTAACAGAATCCTGGCCCTTCTGGACTTTACTGAGGCTGATGTAACAGCCTGCGAGTAATAAGACTAAATGGGCAATAAGGTAAAACCACTGCCACCAGCCATTCAAGTAAAAACATTTTTTACCGGGTAAGTAAAAAAAGGGGATACATTGTATCCCCCCAGCGTTCCCACTTTACTACTTGGGAACATTAGTTCACTCAAATAAGATAATTAAAAGCAAGCAACATCATTTAAAATGCTGTTTGCTGCCATAGTACTTTAGACAGTACAAAGTTATATGCAGCTATGTATTTATTGAGCACCAAAGCCATCAGGGCGCTACATAGAAACAAACAAGAGAAAGAGAACTGCAACTATAACTCTAACCACACACTATGGAGAGACAAAAAGAGGTAGCCCATAAAAACAGTGAGACTAGTTAAGGGGGAAAGCATTCCTACTCTCCTAGGGACAAAGTAAAATAATTACCAAGTAAAATGTTCTGGGGTAGACACTGGTCAGGAAGATTAATCATAAAGATGAAAATCTTACCCTACACACTGGACTGAAAAGGAATTCGAAGACTTCCCAGCAACTCCAAGTGACCGCCAGAGCTTTAAGTGACAGTTGTAGACCCGACCCTGACTTTCAAGCAACATGGAAGATCTCTTCAAGACTACTTCCTCCCATAGACTTGTGGGACCAAACCAATCTGAAGACATCTACTTTTTGCGCCATCCCATAAAGAGCTCTGCCCCATCCCCCCTGCCCCCCCCCCCCACCCCAGCTGCAAACTCCCATTACCCGTGGACTTGTGACGTTTTCTGGTGCATTGTCATGTGAAGCGCAGATCCGGCTAAAAACTTGTGGTCCTCAATCTGGGCCTGCAGTGACACTCTTCACATCTTGAAGTTTCCTCAACTGAATCGAGGACCGAGACCAAATAAGTCTTGTACCGTCGCTGAACCGAAGCCTCTGAATGGCTCCCAACGCACCAGTGCCGCAAAGATCCCCTGCTGGGTGTCCCACTGCTCAAGTGCATCAGTCTGTTCCCTCAAGTTCCTTCTTCAGCCATCCAGGCCAAGAAATTTGTTCCAGTGAAAACCTGCTGCACCAAGTTCTTCATTGAAAAGGTAATGTTACAAGACTATGTAGTTAACTTGGTCTTGTTGCGCTGCTTGGGTGTTTTTGAAGGGCTGCAGTAAAGCAGTTGTGTGCACCCACCCCCTCCAGGGCACTGGAGTCCCAAGTGGTTAAAGTCCACTAAAGTTGTAAGAGTTCATCTAAGTTTGCTTATTAGCAGTTTTCACTCACGTTTGTGATTTTAAAGCCTGCTACCTTTTATTGTATTGTGATTTTACTGTGTGGATAGTACTTGAATGACTTTTTTTGTAAAGCCTTAGTGTAAATAACAATTTTAAGAAATTGTAACTTGGTGTCAGGATTTCCTTGAACCAATTTTATGCTCCAAGTAATGTGCCTCATTACAGCCCTTATCCCTCCTAGACGAAGCCTGGCTGCTCAGCCATTGCTACCAAACCTTGAATAGTTTGGGCTAAAACCAAGGGGGGGATACAACCCTGTTAGCTAAGATTGACTTTTCCTAGCTCTGTCACACAGTAACTTGTGTAAAATTCCCTAATACACATTAAGTGTAGACTGAGTGCTGTTGTGTGCAACCAATTGTCCCATGATGCTAGCCCCACTTGGGGGAGGGGGGGGCAGATTGCTGTCCAGCTACTATTGAGAGAATTTGCATTACCATGGTGGACACACTACAGGTTTAGTATTCTTTACACACTGAATAGGGAATTCAGAGACGCTTCTTAACAGTGGGCATGATCTTTCTATGAAAAGGAAATACTAATTGGTATTCTGTTTCTCTTGCTGTTGGGAATTTTACATGGCATTGTGTGCGTGCAGCAGCTGCTTGAAATAGTAGGCAACATGATCAAATGTTACCTCATGGAAGATGAACACTAAGGGATTTTATGCAAAGTGTCATAGTATCTATTTTGTTCTTTGTAAAACACAGATCAGCCAATTTTAGAGGAGCCAAGCCATTTACAGGAAACTATTATGGAAGGCAGCCGAACCCAACTTGACGAAACTGTTATGCCACCACCACCAACGCCCGACCAAGGCGTGAAGCGCAAGGCTGATGAAATGGAACCTGCATTACCGGTAAATGCTTCATATTTTGTAAACATGTCTTAAAAAGCATTGTGTACCTTTTTGGGAGTCTCTAAATGCTGGATCCTTCTAGAGGGATTGAAGGTTAATGATAGTATTGCATGATATGCTTATGCATGATATATGAAGGTTCTGGGTTTTTTGTATGCTCGTTAGTTGCTGGTTATTAGTGTTCAGGGTTCTGTATATTTACAGAAGCCCCATGCCAACCTCTACATCACTCTGACCCTTCCTTCCCCGCGAACCCTGATAACTTCATATCCTGCTCTCTGCCATTCTGTCAAAGCTTTCCTTTGTCTAGGTGACCACGAGGTAGGCTAAAATGGCCTTTCTGACCACAATGGCAGTCTCCATATTGGTCCTAGCTGGTTTAGACCAGTATAGGTTCCTGAGGGTGGCCAATGTTGGGGGAATTTTCATTTCTGTGCTAATCCCCTTAAACCTTTTTAGCAGGATTTGGGGCTTGTGGTCTTTTCCTCATGAATGAGTGGGACCTTTTTCTCACTTCCTCATTGCAAGGAAAGGTTTGTATGCAGTACCCTCTAGGACCCCTACAAACAACTGACTACAGGTATAAGAAACCCAACCTTTGGTATAAGCTTGTACTACACAATTTTGGTAGCGTGTTGGGCAGCCAGGCTTATCTCAAGAGGTGTCAATGTGAGCTTTAGTGTAGTTAGTGAGAGATTTACAGTTACAAGTGTTCAAATAAACTTACACCCAAAGTTTCTTAAATAAACCATTATTAATGTATCAGTCAGTTAGAATAAGCCTTCTTCAGAAGGGAGCAATATAATAACACTCAAATACACTTAATGAAATACGCACTCTTAATATCTCTAAATCAGTAGATACCCTTTTGGGATGGCCCACGAACACTACCTACACCCTCGGCTGACTTCAATTGCTAGGGTGCTGGAGACATTAATATATCACTGTTGCATTTAGAATCGGATGGTAATAAGTCAAAGGAAAAGATTATTTAGAACATAAGGGACCACAATTATTCTTAAGCTGCAAATACTTTTGGATCCCTCCAGAAAGTCATTCAGTACAAAAGGCTGAGCCAAAGTCCATGGGCAAAAGTCTTATATAGGATGACGCACTTATGGTAGTTGAGTGGAAAAGTCTTTGCATAAGTTATAGGAGTCTTTGATGAAAAGAATAATCAAATGTAGGTCCACAAGCTGATTAGGCTTGCGAGTAGTAGAAGATGCAAGCAACTCTATGGCAAGAGGTAAGTTCTCTCAGACCTTGGTACAGTATCTTTAAAATGAAGAAAAAGATGCATCAGATGACTCCTGTTCCTGTGCAGCTCTGCAGGTCTCGCTGTTCCTGGGACTCAGCCGTGGGGCCAAGAGGTGAGGACCTCGGGGGACTCCTGCAATGCACTGGGACAGTCAAAACTCGCAACCGGCAAACTTCACTTTCAGTGGCTTTTCAGTGTTTCATCTCCTTGCGTCTACCACAAATGGCAACACTGCGGTTCCTGGCTGTTGAGATGGACTTTCCTTGCTTCTGGGGTCCCACGCTCTGTGGGGGCTCAGGCTCGGTCAGTCCTGCTTCTTGGGAGTCCGGAGGATCTTCCTGGAGCTCTTGGCCAGCATTACAGCAACGCACACAATCTGGTGTTCCTCTCCCTGGCTATACGGTTTCCAGCAGCAACTCTGGAAATTCAACCAGCTCTGAGATGGCTGTCCAGGTGGCTTACTTTGGAGTTGATTGGGCCCAACAACTCAAGGGGAGATGTCGTCCTTGCAGGGGTTTCTCTGTCGATACGAATGGAGTTTCGGCACAGCAGCAGGGCTTTATCGGGCAAACCAACGGTCCAGGAGTTGCAGCAGGCATCTTCAAGTTCTTCTTTGGTTCCTTCGTCCAGTGGTTGACTCTGCCTTCCAAGCCAAAAGACTTGCTTTTTATACAGTTTTCTCTCATTCATTCCAGCCTAGCTGTCAGTCGCCCAGCAGGGTGGCTGTCCTTGCCGGACAGTCAGCCGGCCAATCACCACAGAGTGCATTTGGGTCTCCTAGGAGACTTAGCACAGGGAGTTTAGGGCACCTCCCTCACTTCCTGCCTACCCCAGAGGCAGGCTTGACTCGTGTTAGGGAGAATTCTCAGAAATGTTCTATTTCCCTTCACCTTAGAGACCCCCAGCAACTTTGTTTGATCCTTTACCTGGAAAGAGTGTGAGCCTTTTTTCCCACTCTCGTTTTTGATGTGTGTTTTACATTTGTTTTCTCTCATTATGGGGTTTTAGTTAACTCCATAGGAATCATCTTTTCATGTGTTACTCTGCACCCTCAGTGCAGTGACACAGGGATGTCTCCTTCTCTGGGATCAACTACTGTTTCCCAGAGAATGCAAAGTGAAATTGACTTTACTAGTCTTTTCCACATTCATAGACCCAGCACACACCATCTTACAATGGAGTGCTGGAGGGGTTGCAAAGTATCCCTTGTGTCTAAACACTCATGTAGCAGTCAAATTCTACCCTTTCCTATTGAAAAGGGTGGTGGCAGTGGTTTTACAATGAACTACCATGATTTTTCCCGACTGCGAACACCGGTAGCTAAAACGGGTCCTGGTCTTTTTTTGCCATTTCTTTTTGGAAAGGTCCTTCTGTTTGCCTCTGCACTCCAACCCAGGTTTGGTCCCTTTGTTCGTGTGCTTTTGGTGGTCTTCAGGACTGCAGTCTGCCCTTAGCATCTGAGTGTCTCGGATGGGCAGGAAATGAGTGCCTGAAACTCCCTGTGCTTAGTCTCCTAGGAGACCCAAATGCACTCTGACGTGATTGGCTGACTGTCCGCCAAGGACAGCCACCCTGCTGGGTGAGTGACCGCTAGTCTGGAATGAAAGGGAGAAAACTGTTTAAAAGGCGAGTCTCCGGGACTTGAAAGGCAGTCGACTACTGGAACAAAAGAACCAAAGACGAGCTGGAAGAGGACAGATGCTGCAACCACTGGACCGTTAGTTTGCCCGGTGAAGCCCTGCTGCAGGTCCGAATTGCCAACTCCATTCAACAAAGAAGCTACTTCAAGGACGGCTTCTTCCTTTGAGTTGGTGGGACCAATCAACTCATAAGACACTTGGATACCATATTCAAGGCTGGTTAGCACACCAGTTTGTGTTCTTGAATCTACAGCTACTGGAAACTGAAGTGACTCAATATTCAGCGATGCCGTGCAGGAGTCCCCCCACACCCCCCCTGGCGGCCTCCCTCTTCTCCCCACGTCCGAGGCTCAGACTGCCAGGAAGCACGACTTCAGCCACATTTGTTTTTTTAATACAAAGGTACTCTGCCAACCTGATTGGGAGAACGCCACTCCTGTGGTGAAAGTTTGTGAAACTTTCCTAACTTGCAGGCAAAACAGCTTATGACCCCACAAATGATTATTTTTCACCTAAACTACTTCTGAGAACTTTTGCAAAGACTTTAGCGTTTGATACCATAACTACTCTTTCCTATCCAGAACACTAGCCCATTGACTTTGGCCTGGCCTATTGATTTGAATTGACTATTCTGGTGAACTGAAACTATTTGCACTGCCTAGAAAGTATGTGATCTATTCTACTTAATTTTGTCCTTTTTGCTCACTGCCAAGTAACTGAACTGTCATTTGGCTCCTTTTTCAAGGGCTCTCAAACTGTCTCAAACTTTTGTATTGAAGTGTATTGGTCTATAATAAGTTGCCTTCATTTAAAATGTTTCATAAATGATTGTATAAATAAATTAGATCAGTGTTTTACCAAGAAACCTTGTATGCCTACTTAAACCACTGTGATTGAAAGTCCTTTGTGTAACAATTCATTCTGCGCACATTCACTCTTGAGATGAGCCTGGCTGCTCAGCTCGCTACCAACAAACTGTGTGGTACAGACTCATACCAAAAGTTGGTCTTGCTTACACCTGTAGTCCTAATTGTGTGTGGTGGTTCCAGAGGGTACTGCATGCAATTCTGCCTAACAACTTGTGAATTCCGCCAAAGGCAAAGTAAACAATGGGACCAAACTTGGTTTGGCACGCAGAGTAAATCTCAAGAAGGACCTTTCCGCAAAGAAATGGCGAAAAAAGACTAGTGCCATTTTGGCAAAAATTGCACCCTTGGGTGCTTTACTGCAGTTGCGAACGCAGCCCGTGGTAAATGTACACCATGGTAGTCAAAACGAAACCACTGCCACCAGCCATTCAGTGAGAAAAGTGTAACATAAAAATGTTACATGAGAAGCTAGACAAAGGGGGTACTAGGTAACCCCTCAGGCACCCTATTGTACGATAGTGTGTGCTGGGTCTAGAAAGTTACAAATGTAAAGTCCATTTCACTTTACTACTTTGGGAAACAATAGTTTATTCCAGAGAAGGTATTTAACTCTTTGGAAAATCTGAAAGACTTCCCTGTGTACATGCACTGAAAGTGCTGTGTTACAATGTGAAAGATGATGCCTATGGAGTTTGTCAGAGTCCACAACCAAAAGAGTCCTCGGCTGCCAAGCAGGGCGCATTATCACAGACACCATCAACCACGAGCCAACGCTCTGGCTCGGAAGAGGAAATCTGAGAACCCGGGTAAGCTTCGGGAGATGTCCCGGTCGATGCCGACGGATTCAGCCGAGGGGGAACGAGGCGGTGACCCTCCACTCCCCCCTTAACGGACACGGATAACACAGAAGAATGAGTTGGCAAGCATCCAAAGGATCCTGGACTAGAACTTCGAGGATTCCAGGCCCTTTGGGAAGGATCCCAAGGGGGTCAATGTGGAAGACCCTGTGCCCCAACCGTCTGTCCCATTGCAGCCGGTACCCTTACCGCAGGACAGTTCAGGAGCTATCCTGATGGCGATACAGAACCTGTGCACGGAGATGAGGACAAGGATGCCCTTATCCCACTCAGATGACCCAGTGGGACCTGGTCCGTCGGGGAGCCCTCCTAACAAGCGGAGAGGAGTCCATCCTCCTCCCCCCACCCTTTTTCCAGCCTTCACCCCCATCCCCTACTCCGAGGGATGAGACTGAGACTAGAACGGGGACGGACGACAATGGTTACAACGGAATGGACCTCCCTTCACCACCTCTTCGTGGTGTGGTGGCTTCAGACCACGCCATTACAGTGGCCACGGACATCGCCGACATCGGCTTTCGTCAGATGGGCAACAGTGTTTACCTCCGCCGACACGGTTGGCTCAAGGCCACCCACTTCCGTCAGGACGTGCAGACCAGGGTACTGGACATGCCCTTCGACGGGAACATTCTGTTCGGCAAGGCAGTGGACGAGTCAATGCAGGCCATCAAGGCGGACAACGAGATGGCTCGGGCCTTGGGTGTTCTTCAACAGCGACGGCCGTCCTTTCGGAGCTCCGGAGGCAAACAAGGTGCCTCCAAACGATTCGGTGGTGGTTCCTCGTCGTACCGACAAGCGGCCCGCTCCTCGTTGCAGGAGGCCTACAGAGGATGCAGCAAGACAGGAGGATCCTGTCGTCACCAAGGCAGCAAAGCCTGCAGCGAACAAGTCTGAACCGGCTGTGGTGTCGGGCCCCCACCGAAGCACCCCGTTGGGAGGCCAGCTGGCGGAATTTGTCAGCGTGTGGGAGTCCATCTCCACCGACCGTTGGGTGCTAGATGCTCTGGCCCGCGGGCACACCCTGGAATTCCGAAAGGTGTCCCCGCATTCCACCCGTGGCCAGAAAGGAAAACGTCCCACAACTACTTCTGGAGGTACGAGCTATGTTAAGAAAGGGAGCCATAGAACTCGTCTCAGAGGCTCCAGGGCTCCGGAGTGTACTTGCAATACTTCCTCGTCCGAAAGAAGAACGGCGGGTGGCGACCCATCCTGAAACTTCGTCGTCTAAACAAGTACATCAAGTCCCAGAAGTTCCGGATGGTCACCCTCCAGCATGTGCTGGGACAGCTGGAGGAAGTTGACTTCATATTGTCGCTGGACACTATCAGTTCAAGGCCCTTCACTTCGGATTGAAATCGGCGCCCAGGGTGTTCACCAAGAGCCTAGCACCAGTGGCGGTGCGGCTGCGCCTGCAGGGGATCCACCCCTACCCCTACCTGGATGATTGGCTCATCCCGAGCAAGGTCAAGAGAACTCGCTGTCGATCACACAGCAAAGACCGTCCAACTTCTCACGGATTTGGGATTCTTGATCAACTTTGCGAAATCCCACCTGGTACCGTCGCAAGTCGCCCTGTTCCTGGGAGCCAGGCTCGACAGTGGCGCGATTGGCTTCACCATCTGAGGAAAGGACGAAAGCCATCCTGGGCAAGGTATGACTGTTGACCATGGAAGTGGCCAGGGTGAGTTCCATCAAGTCCCTACTCGGCATGATGTCATTGTGCATCTACCTTGTGCGCCTATGAAGGCTGCGGATGCGACCCCTACAGGAGTTCCTCGACGCCCGTTGGACAGGATCGCTACGAGACTTTCTGACAAGCGAGACTGTGGTGGGGCACCCGCACGCACCTAGCGGCAGGTATGGACTTCCATGCCACGTTGCGTGTCAGGAAACTGTGACGACAGACCCCCCCACTGGCGGGATGGGGAACTCACTCGGCGATCTCCACGCAAGAGGCCTTTGGCTCCCGGAGGAGAGATCACTACACATCAATGTCCTGGAGCTCTGGGCAGTGTTCTGGGCCCTCGGGTCGTTCCTCCCGTCCCTCAAGGCAAGGTGGTAAGGATCTTCACCGACAACACCACCACTATGTTCTACATCCAGAAGCAGGGGGGCACCAGATCCCAAGCCCTACCAAGGAAGCGCAGGACCTGTGACACTGGGCCGTCGCCCAAGGGATGTTCCTGGTACCCTTCCATCTTGCAGGAATAAATAACACCATCGCCAATTCGCTCAGCAGGGAGTTACGCTCGTGCCACAAGTGTGAACTTTGGCAGGATCAGGTGGATCTCCTATTCCGACATTGGGGCAATCCCCAGATGCTTATTTGCGACAGCGACTAACGCCAAGTGCCGGAGGTTCGCCAGCAGGTTTCCCCAGCCGGGGCGCATGGGCGATGCCTTCTCATTCCCCCTGGGACGGCCTGTTCCTGTATACGTCCCCTCCCCCCCTCCGTTGCCATTGCTGCTACGACTCCTCAATCAACTCAGGCGGTCCTGGTGCAGGATGATCCTCGTCGCACTGGCATGGCCGAGGCAGATCTGGTTCCTGGACTTTCTGGACATGTCTTCGTCCCCTCCGGTCAAACTTCCGACGGACTCGGATCTTCTCGCCAGGGAAGGAGGCACCATCCTCCATGACCCAGGATCGTTGAACCTGCAGGCCTGGCTCCTGCAGCGCTAGAGTTTGGAGGGTATGATATCCTGGCGGACTGCAAGGAGAGGTGCTTGCAAAGGCCAGGGCGTCCTCGACTCTCGTGCTATGGACACAAATGGAAGAAGTTCTTTGTTGCTGTGCACAGAAGAACCCTCTGCAGATTACGGCCCCTCACGTGCTGCCATACTTGCTATCGCTGGCTAAGGCGGGGCTGGCACATGCCTCCATCATCCATCTGGTGGCTATCTCCCGCTACACCAGAACTGCAGGACGATCCGTGGTCCCATTGCCTGGTGAAGGAATTCTTGAAAGGACTGTTCCTATCGTTCCTGCCTGTGAAGGCTCTGGCCCCGGCATGGGAGCTCCACGTGGTGCTGACCAGGCTCATGGGGCCGCCATTCGAGCCTCTGCTTTCGGCACCATTGAAGTTCCTGTTGTGGAAGACGGCGTTTCTTGTGGCCATCACCTCCGCACGATGAGTTGGAGAGATCCAGGCCCTCTCCTGTAAACCTCTATACCTGATATTCCACGCAACAAGGGTAGTGCTGAGGATGCACCTCTCCTTCATGCCCAAGGTGCTGTCGGACTTCCATCTCAACGAGCTATTGGTGTTACCTGTTTTCTTCCCGTCGCGTTTGTCGCCGGCTGAGAGGACTTTGCACTAGCTGGATGTGGCTAGAGCGCTGAAGTTCTACGTGGACCGCATAAAGAGTTTTCGAAGAAATCACAGCTGTTTGTGAACTTTGGACCTGTGAACCAAGGGAAGGCCCTCTCGAAGGCTTCCATTTCCAGATGGCTCTCCGGCTGCATCATGCACTGTCACCGGTTGACAAACCGACCGTTGCCCGGCCGTCCGAGAGCCCATTCGACCAGAGCGATCGCTGCTACTATGTTGTTCCTGTCGGGTGTGCCCCTACTGGACATCTGCAGGGCTGCTACGTGGATGTCGACGCACACCTTCACGAGATTCAACTGCGTCGACCGGGATTCCAGGGAGGAGTCCAGAGTCGGCCAAGCAGTGCTGTACAACCTGTATGCTTGAAGGTGGGCCTGGTGAGGAGGTAAGAGATGCTTAATGTTGAGTTGTTGATATGCTTAATGTTGAGCCTTGCCACCTCCTGTGGTTGTTCATGTGGGTACTGCTATGTATTCTTGTATTCAGGAGCATGTGAATCCACATCCATACAGTGATGTGTATTGTACCCAAAATCCCTCGCGCGCCGAGGTCCCTCATAGTTTTTTTCACCTAGATTACTGGTCACCCTAATGCGGAGCTCTTTACATAGAGATGGCATTATTGTCATTATTCTTGACTGTTATTCACCTTGTCACTTTGACAGTTGAATCCTGAGGAAGTGACTCTGCCTATTTGATGGCCTTGATCTTGTCCTCTGAAGGGAAAACTCTTGGCGCTAGTGTCTCATATGAGGCCCAGAAAGGTCAGGCTCTGAGTAGGCTGCAGCGGTGACTTCTTGACGTCGATCGAAAATCCCAGCTCTTGGAGTGTGATTATAAGAACACAGGAAGGGTGATGAACCACCTCCGGAGATATCGCCCTGATGAGCCAGTCATCCAAGTATGGGTAGACATTGTGGCCCTGAGGATGGCCGCCACTGCATTCAGGAGTCTGATAAATGCCCTGTGGGGTGAATTGAGGCCGGAGGGTAGAACCTTGTATTGGAAATGGCAGCCCATGACCCAGAACCACAGAAGGGAGCAATGTGGCTGCCAAATAGGGACGAAGCGTCCTTCAGATCCAGGGAGCACGTCCAGCCTCCCCTGCACAGAGTCTCCGCTATGAGTGCTGGCGTAACTATCTTGAATTTTTGAAGAGGGAGGGAGCGGTTGAGGGTGGAGAGGTACAACAACTCTGTCCAGCCTGGTTCTTTTGTATGGTGAAAATCCTGGAGTAGAAGCCCACGAGTCGCTGTCCCAATCTGTGGGAGTGGAGGAGGGAGGAATCAGACTGTACTATGGATAGGATCCAGAGGTCAGCGAACATCTGACACCAAAACTGCGTGAAGGGCAAGCCTACCCCCCACCAGTGACATGTGGACTGAAAGCTCCCCCCCCCCTTGTTGTTTGGACTGCTGTTAGGGAGAATTCTCAAAAATGTGCCCATTTCCTTGACCTTAGAGACCCCCAGCAACTTTGCTGGATTTTGAGGATTTGATTTACCTGGAAAGAGTGAGCCTTTTTTCTGCACTCTTTCATGTATTTTGATGTATGTTTTACTCTTGTGTTCTTTGATTATAGAGTTTTAAGATCACTCCATAGGCATCTTTTCATGCGTTACACAACACCCTCGGTGCAGTGACACAAGGATGTCTTTTTTTGACTTCCCAAAGGTTTAAATGCCTTCTCTGGGATAAACTACTGTTTCCCAGAGAATGTAAGGTTAAATTAACTAGTAAAGTCTTTTTAAATTCCTAGACCCAGCACACACTATCTTCCTATAGAGTGCTGGCGAGGTTACCTAGTATCCCATGTGTCTAGAAACTCATGTAGCAGTCAGATGCTACCCTTTTCTATCGCAATGGCTGGTGGCAGTGGTTTTAGAACAACTGCCATGATTTTTCCCGACCGCGAACACTGATGGCTAAAAATGTCGAATCCATGTTTTTCAAGATGGCGTCTTAAGCCCCTTTGTTTAAACGGGTCCCGGTCTTCTTTTTTTGCCATTTCTTTTTGGAAAGGTCCTTCTAGAGTTTCTCTGCGTGCCAAACTCTGTTTGGTCCCTTTGTTTCTATGCCTTTGTCGGGCTTCAGGACTGAAGACCGCCTATGGTGTCGTGTCTGGGGTGGGCAGGAAGTGAGGGAGGTGCCCGAAACTTCCTGTGCTTAGTCTCCTAGGAGACCCCAATGCACTCTGGTGTCATTGGCTGGCTGACTGTCCGGCAAGGACAGCCACCATGCTGAGTGTGGCAGCTAAGCTGGAATGAAAGGGAGAAAACTGTTGGTTAGTCTCCTGGACTGGAAAGCAGAGTAGACTACTGGAACAAAAGAACCGAAGACAAGCTGGAAGAGGACGTCTGCTGCAACTCCTGGACCGTTGGTTTGACCGGTGAAGCACTGCTGCGGGTCTGAATTGCTAAGTTCACCGCGACAGAGAAGCCCCTTCACGGATGACTTCTTCCTTTGAGTTGGTGAGACCAATCAACTCGTAAGCTACCTGGATAGCATTCTCTGAGCTGGTTAGGTTTAACCAGGGTGAAGGACACCAGCTTGTGTGCTTGATGAACAACTACTCGAACTGAAGTGACTCCATTTTTGTCTGTTTTCCGACGATGCAGTGCTGGAATCCCCCGACGTCCTCCCTCTTGTCCCCACAACTGAGGATCAGGAACAGTGAGATCTGCAGGAACTGCCAGGAACCAACGTCTTCAGCTGCATCTTTTGCTTGATATTAAAGTACTGTGCCAACCCGATTGAGAGAGCGCTTCTCTTGCGGTGAAAGTTCGTGGAACTTTCCCAACTTGCAGGCCTCATCAGCTTGTGACCCAACATTCTTTTTCATACAAACTACTTCTGAGAACTTTGGCAAAGACTTAACCGTTTACTTCAAGAACTGCTCTTTCCTATCCAAGATACTAGCCCATTGACTTTCGCCTAGGCCAATTGAACTGAATCGAGTCCTCTAGTGAACTGAAACTATTTGCACTGCCTAAGAAAGTATTTATGATCTATTCTGTTAATTTGTGCCTTTTTCCTCCCATTGAAAGTAACTAAAATGCCATTTTCCTCCTATTTCAGGGGTAGCCTACATTGTTCAGAAACTTATTGGTTTGGTATTGAATTATTTGTGTATAATTTGCCTCCTTCTAGTGAATGTTTTCTAAATGATTATGCTCCTTTTGGTTTATTTCTTTCATTCTGTTATTTTCAAGACAATATACTTGGGATTTTGTTTATTTTCCTAGAATGCGATTTATTTGGGATGTTCCTAGGTGCAACTCGATTGGGTGTCGCTATTGGTAAAGTTGGAGGAAGAGAATGTGGTGTAGGGAAGAGGCGAGGGAAAGGTGGGAGAAGATTATGGGAGAGGGCATACGTTCTATGTTGAGAAGGGTTGCGAATGGGTGCGGCTTGTCCAGCGCTGAGATTTGAGCTGGAATGTTAAGGGTGTGAATAATCCTATTAAGCGGAGGGAAGTATTATCAATGCTAGGGTGGCGGAGACTAGATCTAGCATTTTTTCAGGAGACTCATTTAAGAAGAGAAAGTGCGATATATCTTGAATGGTTCGTATGTAAAAGAATGTTCAAGTTACTTTGCAAGTAATTCACGTGGAGGGTCTGTCCGCTTTAGGAGAAGCCGGAGATATTGAACTGATAGTGTGTGTGGATCCAGAGGGGAGATATGTTGCACTCAAATTACATATTGTGAACAGGTTCATGACGATTTGGAATATTTATGCACCCTATGTGAATCGCAAGTGTTTTTTTTAACACTGGATGAAGTACTAGACCAACTGGGTTGTACAGAAATCATAGTTGTGAAATGCAGGGAGCGAATGCAGAAGTTGTGCTGTAGTTCCTGTTAAATAATCTGTACCTGGAAGCTGAAGACAAGTTGACCACTGGAACCTAAACCGAAGAGGACGATGGAAAAGCGGCTGAGACTATTTCCAGCGACCGGTGAGTCTGCTGTGTAACCCGAGCCTGCTGTAGCCCTTGCTTCCAATTGACCTGGGGACTCTGGAAACGACGACCCAGACCCTGGTGGGACCCATTAGACTCAGTCATACATTTTGAGACATCCCGCGCTGCGACCTTGCAGGGCTGCAATACCATGGGACCTCGAGCCATTGTGCGGTGCACAGTCTTCCGAATCTTGCTGAAACTTCGTGGGCATCCTACTGGATCTCCAGAGACATGAATTGAGTCCGAAAAGTCCCCTCACCAGAGTGCTGGACCTTTGTAACGATAATCCCACCTGGAATATTCTGCCTTCTGTGCTCCTAAAAACACCACGCTATACTTGAAGGTACACAGACCAAAGTTTAAAACTTATATGGAACACCTCACAGTAGTTCTAGGGAACTCTGAACCTTTTCATACATTCAGTATAGGTCACACTTATTCTTGGGGTAAAACCCAATGGTTACTTTCAGTTACATTCAGTAATGCAAGGGCAGTAGACCCTATTAGTTGTACAGTGACTCTCAGTACCAATCACATAGTCAGCTGGGCAATATACTTTTTGTGAATAGTGGGACACTTATTCCAGGCACAGTAAAAACCTATAACTACTTTTGTAATAAGTTATAGTAGGTGAGTAAAGCCTAAGGATGTAATCTTCAATTACAGGTGCTTTTGAGATCAGTGAAATACAGATTGCGATAAGCAGTAACTCCAACTTATTTTTGGATGGCACACAGCTAACTCGAGGTAAGTAAAACCCATATACTTTTTCAATCTCATAAGGAGTCTAGGTTAGACCGTTCAAACTATACAAGTAACTGATGTATGACTTATAAGGGACAGTTGGAACCACAGACTACTCTGCGTTCGATAGCACAGGGAAAGTAAACCCGAATGTTACACCTTCGTCAAACTGGTAAACCAAAGCAACAAATCGGGCTCTCCTGAAGACCCCTGCTCCCCGGACATATACAAAACAATTCTCAAACAAGGAACCCCCATGGAATACCACAGGAATCTCAACCTCTCAATCTCAGCAGGTAAAGTACCACAGGCCTTCAAATCGGCTTACATCAATCCGCTACTCAGGCACAACAGGAAATGTAGAGGACTTTTCCAACTACAGACCCATTTCCAACATACCCTACATAGCCAAACTGCTAGAAACTTACGTCAACAAAATGACCCAAGAATTCATAGAAAAGCACTGCCTAATAGACCAGGCACAAGTTGGTTTCAGACCAATGAGAGGAACAGAATTGGCTCTCCTCTCAATGTGGGACGACCTAAAAACGAACGCAGACTCGGACAACAGTAACGCCCTGATTCACCTTGATCTATCCGCAGCTTTCGATACGGTCAACCGCGACATCCTCAGAGATTAGAAGGACTAGTAATAACAGACACCGTCCTAGTATGGACCAAATCCTTCCAAACAGAACCGAAACCTTTTAAGTACAAACCTAGAGTCTCCACATGCGGA
This sequence comes from Ambystoma mexicanum, assembly GCF_040938575.1. Classification (NCBI taxonomy): domain Eukaryota; kingdom Metazoa; phylum Chordata; class Amphibia; order Caudata; family Ambystomatidae; genus Ambystoma; species Ambystoma mexicanum. Next base: position 1,034,328,519 of record NC_090933.1, on the reverse strand, counting down.
GTACCACAAGGACCATCTTTCGCCCCGCTTCTATTCAACATCTACATGTACCTATTAATCAAACCCATCAAAAAACACGGCCTCGCATGCTAAAACAACGCAGACGATACTCAAATAATTTTCAACAAGACACCCGAGAAGAAAACGATACACTAGAGAATTGCCTTTGTGATATATTCAACTGGATGAACCTCCACCTCAAAATCAACCCAGGCAAAATAGAGAGAATGATTGTTTCAAAACAAGGGCGGAGACATCAGCTACGTCCCTTGGCCAAGAGAGCTCCGCACCGCACCATCCTCAACTGTAAAAAACCTAGGGGTCCTGATGGATAACAACCTCACTCTAGAGCCACAAGTAAATGCTCTACTCAAGAAATGTTTCTTCCTGCGAGCACCAAAAAGGATCCTACCGTTCGTGTTCGCCAACAAAACATCATCGCTCTGATCCTATCCAGAGTAGATTACGCCAATAGCCTATACCTGGGCATGCCCGAACGACTTCTAAAAAAAAAAAAACGCATACAAAATGCGGCAGCCAGACTCCTCCTCAAGCTACCCAGAAGAGAACACATCACACCCATGCTAAAAATACTACACTGCCTACCATTAAAACAGCGAATAAAGTTCAAGTCCATGTGCATCACGAACAGAGCAATACACAAACAAGGTGCAGAATTCTGAAGCGATAAACTACGCCTATGTCAATCAACAACACTGAGATCAAGCACTGACATCCGCCTGGAACCAAAACCCTATAACAGAAGAAAACTCAGGATCGTCTTTCTCACCAGACACCAAAAACCTGGAATTACCTACCTAAGAATATACGGAACACAACAAACCAGCTAGCATTCAGGAAACTCCTCAAATCATGGCTCTTCACAGCATAACTACAACAGCGACGCACTAGAATGCCCACCCATTAAACAATGAAAAAAACACCAACCTCGGTCACTCCCAAAATGGACATACACAGAACCCAAAGAACGGACCCCACAACAGACCATAAGATGATATGGGAAATAGCCACAAAAGAATGTCACCATAGACAGATCACATACTCGGACAGACGAAAGCCCTTAAACGACTCATCCACTGCCTCCCGGTCGTACCATATCCAAACCCCCAGCTGACACATTTAGATAGAAAGAGGAGACCACAACACCAGCTCCAGCACCCAAGTAGGAGAATAGACACCCAACCCACACTAATCATTCTATCATCATTAGAACTCCTACAGAGCTCGCTAGAAAAGAACGGCGAGGAAAAATTAGATGTGTTACAGAGCGCGTTAGAACAGCACAAATCTAAAACACTGCCAGGCGTAACCCCTTCACCCACCCTGAGATTGGGAGGATTGGTGAGCGCCACACTCGGACAGAGTTCTAAATGTTAGCATGTTAAACTTTATACAACCCACTAACAAAAAACTCAGCATTTCTGCAGACTTATCTCACTCAAAAATCTCAGAACCACCTCTCGCACAACAACCCACACGCAATTCACAACACCGCAACCTGCACCAACAGCACACAAGGACTGACATCGATCCGATACTCGCAACAAAGCTCAGCACCCGGTGTATACCGAGTTGAATCTACCAACAGAACACCACTCATCTCACTATCCTACTCCCGCTTCACCTACTAACCCATCCCACCACCTTGTTTGCAGATCCGCCAGAGCGCCTGGGGACCAACTCCATTGGTGACGGTGCGCGGTACAAATAACTTTAAAATCTAACTTACTGAATGACTCAATGCTATTTTAGGTAGGCAACAACCTAACAGACTTATTCTGGACATGCTAGCAGCAGGTCAGAGAAAGCAAGACCCAGTTGGGGGACACTCCTACAATTATCCTGCAGGAATAATCGGCTGAAACCACACATTACTCTTGGGAAGAGGCACAACCTAATCACAGGAGAGTAATATACCTTCACATGTACTTTCTATTAGACTGACAAAACGATTTCTAAGGAAAGAAATACATTAACCATACTTTTAAGAATAGTGCGTCACATATCCAAGGTAAGTAAGGACTTAACTGTTCACTCTTAGATTTACAGTTACCAACCAACTCTTTACAAGTAACTTTTAAACACTTATTTTCTTTTCCTTTCTAGGCAAAAGACCCAATCCTTAAAAAAAATATTTCCCTGGTTATTGGAGCATGAGTGTTCTCAGTTGTAGAAGGGGGGGGGGCTGTCACAAACAGTGTCAGACTAGGTTCTTTAGTAGCAAAAGTCAGTTCCTCAGGAAAACTGGGCGAACAGGTGAGTACTTTACTTCTAGGGCTGGAAGAGGGTCCAGGGGCTTCAAACACCCTAGCAGGATTCTAACAGTGGGACTGGGTGCACTGGATGAGAGGCCTCACCATCAGACAACACACCACAGCTACACAGAAATCCTAAGACTTAAGGTAGTACATACCCAAGCCAACACAGTACCTCAGCATTGAAGAATTTGCAGCAAGACGACTTCAGGATCTGCAGCCAAAAACCCGGTCAGTGGATTCCTTGTCATGGTGACTGAAAACAGGACCTTGAAAGGGATTTTGCAGCAGGGATCGATGTAGAAGGCTTTAGGCAAGGTTTTCCTCACGGCTGGATGAGGTTCTGCGGATTTGGCGCCTTTTCAAGGAGCACGGAAGACAGAAAATCGCAGTTGAACTTCCGTCGTTACAAAGGTCCAGCACTCTGAGGGGACTTTTCAAACTCTATTTGTGCCTCTGGAGATCCACCAGGATGCCCACGAAGTTTCAGCGAGATTCAGAAATCGTAAGACCGTGCACTGCACAGTGGCTCGAGGTCCCAGGGTGTATTGCAGCAACGCAAGGTCGCAATAAAGCGTGGGATGGCTCAAAATGCAGGTCTCGAGTCTAGTAGGTCTCACCAGGCTCTGGGTTAGGGTCGTCGTTTTCGGAGTCCCCAGGTCGATTGGAAGGAAGGGCTACAGCAGGCTCTCTGGTCGCTGGAAATTGTCTGCCGTTTTTCCTTTATCCTTCGATTTCAATTCCAGTGGTCGACTTGTCTTCAGCTTCCAGGTTCAGTTGTGAACACAGCCAGCGGTAATGGTGCACCAAATTAATACAAGATATCACTGCCAACAGCCATTGAAGGTACGCTTGTCCCTGTAACAGAATTGTTCGTTTTAGTGTGAAAGTGGATGCATTGCATCTCCCCAGCACTCCAGATAAGGTAGGGTCTGCTGGTTTCAGTAAATAATGTAAAAGGGATCCAAAGATCCTTTCTACCGTTGGGAACTGTAGTTTCAAGTTTAGCAAAAGAAAGTTTTAAAGGGGGAGCCCCTAGGGCAACCCAACAGCAACATGCACTTACTGCCAAAAAGTTAGTGGAGGATGACTATAAAAAGACACTATGGAGAGTCTAAAAAATGACACCCATAAAAAGAGTAAAAGGTGTGGGAAAAGGTTTCCACTCAGATGTAGTAAAGAAAAATATCCCACTAGTAAAGCAGAAAGTTCTGGGGTTCACCCAGGGCAGGAAGATTTACCATTTCTATTAATATCTTACTCAACAGGCACCCAATACTGCAGCGGAGGATTCAGTCCGCGGTTTAAAACGCACTATGGTAGGTAAAAGTAAACCACTGCCACCAGCCATTAATTGTAGAAAGGGTAACATAAAAATGTTACATGAGAAGGTAGACAAAAGGATACTCCTCCAGCACTCTATGCAAGATAGTGTGTACTGGGTCTACAAAGACTAAAAGGTAAGTAAAGTCCTTTTCACTTAACTAGTCTTGGAAACAGTAGTTTATCCATTGGAAGGTGTTTAAACCTTGGAGGGATCCAAAGGACTCCTCTGTGACACTGCACTGAGGGTGCTGTGTGTCACAATACAAAAATGGAGCTTGTCCGACTCCAAAACCAAAAAAAGAAATCCACGGTTAAAATCAGTCCTAAAGTCCATCAAAGGAGCTGAGGGGTCTCTGAGGTAGAAGGGAATTAGCACATTTCTGAGAAGTCTCCCTAACAAAGGGAGAATCGAGGTTTGAGAGCAGGTGTTAAGAGTAGTTTCTGTGCCTCGAAGTATATCTGTGTATAGTAATGTTTTCTGTGTTGAATTGATACAAACTTGTCCACTAACCTTCCCCTCAACCTTGAGAGAAGCCTTACTACTGTGCAATAGTTACCAATAAGCGTTTGGTAACTTCTGTTTGGAACCCTTTAGGATAAACGCTGCTCACCTAAGGACTGTGGAAAAATATCCACAAGGCGAGTCACTGGTAAATTCACCCCTAGAGTATAGCAGTGATCTTGCCTGAAGATTCAAAGGCATTTCAGCTGTGCCCTGTTGCAGTCTTATTTGAATACACTTGCCAACTTGGGCTGGATTCGGCACCATCAATCCAAACGTTTGTGATATTGAAAGTACTTAAAGCAAGTTGGTTTTGTCAAAAAATGTAAATTTCTCTGACCACCGAATCAAACTAAATGCTGTGGTAGGTTAAATGTGCCTGCAACGCGTGGTGGTGAATGCACATGTTCTAGTGAACTCGTGTTAGTGAATGCACATTTTCTATTGAACTCTTGAAGACTCATTTTCCATTGGGCAATACTCCTGTGATTGCAATTATGTCCTATGGATTAATGCCTTGTAATAACCTCTGCCATTTAACATGTTAACCTTCAGCAGCCAGAACCTGAGCAACAAGTAGAAATACCACCAGTGGAACTTCCTCCAGAAGAGACTCAAACTCTTTGCCAGATGATACCAGAGTTGGAACTCATTCCCGACAAAGAAAAGGAGAAAGAAAAGGGGGAGGAAGAGGAGGTAAGACTCAACATTGTGAAACTCTCACAGTAACGGTTACGTTTTCTTCAAATTGAAGGGAGATAAAATTGCAGAATTTGTATACTTTTGTTACTTTTGTAGTATATTTCCCTAAAATAAACAATGCATTTTATTTTATCTGTCCTTCTGTAAGGTAAGATTTCTCTTATGGCAACTTTCCCTCCATAGTTCTATGGACCAACTGTTTGCTTTTGTTTCCGAACCTGTCCTGACTTTTTACAGGGAAGTGAAGCCCTTCAGCTTCATTCCAGTTTCCCCATAATAAATTGAGCAGGGGATCAGTCGTCCAGACTCTGGGAAACTGTTTCCCTTTTTACTTTTACTCTTTAGTAACTTTTTAAAGCTTGCACACAGCATCTTACAATGCAGTGCACTGGGGTCGCCGTAGCTTTTTACACATGGGATTTTTGGTTACTTGTATGTCCCTAAAGACGAGCTGGTCGCAGCAATGATTTTTTTCTCCCATTTTTGTGTTCTTTTGCGCACATTCACATTTACTATTTATGGCTACTACGTGTGGCTAATGCTTAACATGGCCATGTCACAAGATTTTCGCTAGTTTTTTGGCCCTTTACTTGGGGCTTCTTTCTGTGCCAGGTCTGGCAATTCCATATTGGATCATTGTTGGCACCGTTCTTTTTCTAAAGTCCTGTCAAGACTTCATAAAAACCATATCTGAGGCAGTACATGAGCGCCACTTTTAGTAATGGGCTGTACCACCTGAAAATGTTTTGGCAGCATGGACAGAGCAGCCTGGCTTATCCTGGGAGGGAGAGAGGGCTGTAGCCCTGTACAAAGAAATGGTAGCATACATATGGTACAAAGAAACACTGACACTATGTATTGTAAAAAAATAAATGGTTTATTGAAATACAAGTAGACCCAGATCAATCTTGGGGAAATTAGTTCTATAACTTATCATATAAACACAATTATAAGTGTTGGGGAGAATTTTCAGTTTCTGTGTTAATGCCCTTTAACCTTAGAGATCCAGCCCTTTGCTGGAATCTTGTACCTTTTTGATTTTTAACCTTGAGTGAGTGGGCCTTTTTGCCACTCACTCATGCCTTTTCCCTCTTAAGATTTTGTTTTAATGGAGTCTAGTAAACTACATAGGCATCTGCTTTTTATATAGTGACCTACGGCACCCTTTGTGCAGTGCCACTGAGGAGTCGCTTGGCCTCCCCTAAATGTTTAAATAGATTTTCTTGTGTGAACTGCAGTTCCCAAGAATAATAGGACTACTTTTGTCTATTTACTTTTTTCCTTTTTGGGGTCCAGCACACACCACCCTATGTTAAGTGAGGGCAGTTGTCTTGTCGGAAATGCAGCAGATTTGGCCCTGGCTGAAGAAAGGTTGTTTCAAATATGATGCAGATGCACCTGTGTTGACCAGCACTGACAAAGGCAGCTCCTATGCCCAGTTTAAATGTTCATCAAAAAGCTTGAGGGCAAGAGGTGTCTCAATTAAGACCCGATTGCCCTGATGAAAAACTGAGGTCCGAAATGCATCAGCGACTTTGGCCTCTGTACTACATTTGAAGCAAATGAAGAATAAAACGATTTTTATTAAATATTTGATTTTCTAAAAATCATTGCTCTTTAAAATTTTCTGAATAAGAAATGCTATATGATACCGATAGTGTTTTCTACCACCCCTGGTGTCACAAGGTCTGGTGAATGTTTCACCAGACACCTTTTTGTGCTACGGGCTACATCGTAACCCCTTATCGCACTTCTCATATAACCTTTTGTTACACTAACTTCAATGGCTGTTGGCAGTGCTTTCTTCTTACTACCTAGTGCCATGTATGTGCAGGCTGATTGCTCAGCTGCAGTACAGCACCCATTGGTGACATATTTACCAAAATGACCCCTGTCTTTTTTTTTCACCATTTCTCGTTTTAGTTCCTTCTGGGCTTTTGCTGTTTAGACCAGGTTTTAGTCTATTTTGCCTTTGGCAGGCTTCAGCCCTGAAGCCCTGCCTTCCCCGACGCACTGGAGCCTGGGTGCAAGTGAGAGGAACTCAAAGCACCACTGGCCTTTGTTGGCATGCCTGGCCGAAACCAGTTCCAACTGGTACGATGGCTATCCTAGAGGACGCCCCACCACCCTGTGTTATTGACATCTTAGTGCTGTGAATGAATGGGATTTTGCATTTAAGGTTGAAGGTTTTGGGAAAACTGGCAGCTGACCACAGGAACATCAAATCCGAAGAAGGCGGAGGCTCCAGCTGCACCTTCCAGGTCCACGAAAGCACAGGTAAAGCATTGCAGCTGTGCTGACTCAGTTTTCCTATCGACAGGGAAGCTCCCCCAATGACTACTTCCTCCCTTAGGCTGGTAGGACCAACGAGCCTCAAGACCGGCTTTGTTCTGGGCCAACCCCTGAGTAGAGTCACTGACTTTCCTGAGCTGCAATTTCCGGGGGTACCAGGACCACCGATGAGTAAAATGTTTTCCCGAGAACGAATCGGGCCAAAACTTTGTGCATCTTCAAGGACCTTGTAGGCGTGGACCTTTAGCTCTGACCTTTTACACAAATTAGGCCCACCTCTAAAATTAGTAAGTGCGCCTTTTCTCCATAAAGCAAGTTTATTGTAAAAGGGCTGGGAGGGGTGCTTAGATGACATCTACCACACAGAGAGCACATTATATACAGTTTACAACAGTAAATACACTCCCCCCGATAGTGTTACCAAGTCATCCCCCGAACATGATTGTTTGCCATGTACAGAGAAATCTAAAACCCACACATTTCATTGGACACAGACTTACTCTTACGTCCCCTTTCTTCCATACTGTATGGGCGTCCCTCGCTAGGGACAAGAGACAGAACCACCTTCAACAGAAAAATACCTTCTTCCCCTTTAAATCTAGAGGCGTGGCCCTGGGAGCATGCGCTCCCCTGACTCAGCCCACCGGCACCACTCCCCTGTCCCCTTTTCCGTATCAACTGGAATGGGATGATTTCACCAGCGACCCTGTAATACCACTCGTTCCCCCGGATACTTCTATCTTTTTGTCAATCAGGTACTTGGTCTTGGTCCTCTTGTCGCCACGCTCCTCCCCAGCACATGTCGACTTCAGCGTGCTTCAGCTGATGTCCAGCCTACGAGGGGCTCTTCCCTACATCTGACTCCCACGCTCTTTTCCTCTGCTGCCTTCGCCATGACCATAGCTGGGAAGGGTGTACCGGGTGCAACACTTACTCCATGCGCATTGAACAGGCTAGCTCGGTGGAGGGAGCTCTTCGAAAGGTCACCTCCAGAGGACCTGAAGGACTTCGTCAGACAGAGATCAAGGCCCAAGGGAGGGCTGCTGTTTTCCATCGCACCCTGTAAGGGCCACTCCTTCCCAAGGAAACACCGCAGCGGGAGGAACCTTTCCGGTTCTCACACCAGCATACTTACCAAGGCTAGTCCAGCAAATGTCTTCACGGCCGAGGGGGGTCATCAGATCCTTCTGTGCGCAGTGTTGAGGGACCGCAAGGTTCTTTTACCAGGACAACGCCTTAGTACCGGCCTAATCCAGCCCCCGGCCTGAGGTGCAGGGTAGGACTCCTGCTCCACCGCCAAAAGTCTTGGAGGCCAGGCACAGAGAGCCAAGCACCACAACCTCGGCACGTGGCACACACCAACAAAATGGCCCCTCGTCCAATGCCACTCCTAGGAATGAAGCAGGTGAGAGAACGAGTTACAAGGTGGGACTGGTGTCAACCAAGTATGTGGTCTACAGTTTATCCATCCGCAGCGCATGGTAGGTTCCCCTGCAACCGAGGCAGTGCGCTCTAGCCCCAGCAACTGCCAGTCACTCCGTCAGTATCACCTGCCACCTCTTCAGCCTCCGAAGACCGGTTATTTGAAAGGTTCCTAGCACTGATGCGTACTCCACAGATGGGGGGGCCATCCTTCGAGATGCTATATTAGACATGCTTCCTCCGGTCACTCCACCGGCACCCATAGTCATTCCTCCTATGGCTCCAGCGCCACAGACCCCAGTGCAGCCCCTGCCGGCTCCTTCGATTCGGGCTCCCCTACCTCCCTGAGTACAGGCGGTTCCGCACCAGCCACCGGCTCCGGTCTCCACACCCCAGCCCACGGCGCCCAGTACTCCTCCACCTGCTCCGGGCCAACCGGACCCTTTGGTGGACACAGATGAGGAGGAGGACCCTGATACGCTGTCGTCAGCCAAGGCCTTCCACAATTGGCTTGCCGGTTTGGCAGAATATTTGGAGCTACCTCAACCGGAGGTCAAACAACCAGAGGAAGGGGTTTTGGCAGAAGTCCTCACTCTACGCCCACCTGCCAGAACGGGGATCCCGATGCAGAAAGATGTTGTTGCCTTGGCCTAGAAGGGGTGGCTCGAGCCACCCTCGACCCAGCCTGTCAATTGGCGCCTCAACGCCAACTATAGGCAAATGGAGGGTGGTCCACTCTTGCTGTCAGCACATCCTCAACCGCATTCTTCGGTGATCTATGCAGCGTCACTCTACTTGAAGCCTCAGTCGATGTAAGGAATGGGTATTGAGCAACAGGCATGACCTGTTGTGTATAGGTAGTACTGTACGGGAATCTTTGGACTTAGCGGCCACAACCTGGGTTGCTGAGGGACTGAGGTCAGCCTGCAACAGGGGGGCAGTGCCGGTAGTGTCAGTATCTTGCAGAAGAGACCCACCTCCGGGGCTGGATATGGGCAAGCACGGGGAGGGAAACATTATAGAATTGTCAGGGTTAGTGTATTCTGCGCCCAAGATGGGAGGTTGGGGGCCTAAACAGGGCTTGCACAGGTGTTTTGGAAAAAGTTTCTGGGACAGCTTGTTAGCCGGTGGAGGAAACGAAGGGCAATCAGTAGGGGGAGCGGCGGCAGACTTACTAGAGTTCGCCGATTGTTGCTGGATAAGTGCTTGTTCGCGAGCAAAATACCTCTTTCTTGCCACTTCAATGGGGTTACATGACGTTATGGCTACCATCGTAGTACAGCAAAGAACAGTGATCAGTCCATAAGCACGGGGAAGTATAGAGCCTGGTCCTAACGTCCAGACACGGACTGACGCACCCTCCAGTGACTTAAATAGCTCTAGGACACTGTGGACATTGATTTATCACTGGTACATTTAGAGTTATACTATTTGTGGTGTAAAGGTTAGCTGGAGTAATAAAAGATAGGTTAACACAGCACTTCATAAACTGTTAAGTACTTTTTAAAACCCTCCAGTGCAAAGTAAATTCCCCCTTTCCTGGGGGAAAGCTCAAGCCCAGAGTCAGAGGTATAATAATCTTTCAGGAAGCTGAAGATCTTCCGGTGGGGTAAGTAAACGTCTTGCACAAAGTTTTCACAAAGAGTTTGTGGCGTAAAGAACACTTGAAGGGCCACAAGCTGTTATGCTTGTAAAAAGCAAAGATGCAAGCAACTCTGCAAGGCAACCAAGACAAGTCTCAACTGGGAACAGGAAAGGCCACACAACAAGAGCCAAGTTCTCGTAGACTGTACTGTACCGTACCTTTTGGTTGGAAGAAATGGTTCCAGGTAGCTTTTCCTGTGTGGTTCTCGAAAGCCTGTTCCTGTGCCTCAAGTCGTGGGGACAAGAGGGAGGACTTCTGGGAACTCCTGCAATGGGACGGTTGGTGACCGAAAAGGACACATTTTCTATTCAGCAGCACTTCGTGGTTTCAACTCCTCACGTCTCAGCAAATGGCACCACCGCGGTCTCACACATACCACTCTGGACTTTCCTCGCATCTGGGGTCCAGCACTCTAATATGGCTCAGGCTTGGTCAGTCCTGCTTACTGGGAGTCTGGGGGGGTCGATCTTCCAGTAGCTTGGGCCTGTCTTAAAAGTGATGCATTCCAATCTAGTGTTCCTCTCCCTGGCACTTCGGTTCCTGCAGCAACAAGGAAGTACAGCCAGCTCCGAGAGGATGTCCAGAGGAGTTCACTTTGCAGTGGATGGGTCCCACCAACTCAAAGGGAGAAGTTCCCTTTGCAGGGCTTCTCTAGTCGAGGTGAATTTGGACCTTCAGCACTGCAGCAGGGATTCACCGAGCAAACCAATGGTCCAGGAGTTGCAGCAGGCGTCTCTTCCAAGTTCTTTTTCGGATTCCTTCGTCCAGTGGTCGACTCTGCCTTCCAAGCAAAAGAACTCGCCTTTTATGCAGGTTTCTCCCATTCATTCGCAGCCTAGCTGTCTGTCAACCAGGAGGCTGGCTGTCCTACAAGGACAGCCAGCCGGACAATCACCTATGGGTGCATTCGCCTAATCAAGGGGATTAGGCACGGAGTTTCAGGCACCTCCCTCACTTCCTGCCCCTGCCAGACACACTAGTGAATCCCGCCACAGACCAAACAAACCTTGGGGGGGGGGGGGGGAGATGAGGGGTGTCGGCAATGAAGAAGAGTGGGAGTTGCACGACTACTCCTGGTTGCCCCTGTTCAGCTTTTCGGGTTCACAGACCTAGATTTGTTTGGATCCCTTCTCGATTCCAAGTGCCCCAGTTTGTTTCATGGGCAGGAAGGGGTCAGGGGGGTTCTCTGGGAGATGCCGTCCAGATCTGTTGGCTCAGCTGCAGGGGTTATGCGTTCCTGCCCACCCCTCTGTTCCAACACACACTCCGCGTGACAGGCTTTGGTGTGTTGCAGCCTCATACTGATTGCCCCGCTGGCCTTCAAAAACCTGGTTTCGGATCTGCTGCAGTTCTGCTACCAGGGTCCCGCCCACCTTCTGATCTCCAGCAGGGGCTTCTTGACACAGCAAGACAGAGCAGTGGAACATCCGGACCTGGCCCTGGCAGCCTAGTTCCTGACCAGCTGAGGCTTCAGCATGCTCAATTTTCGGTTGACAACTGGGACATCATTCAGCAGGCCAGAAGGCCCTCTACTTGGTCCCAGTCAACGAGCAAATGGACTAGGTTCTGCCATTGGGCTTGTTACCAGGGTCTGGACCCTATCGCCTGTCCTAGATGACGTACTGGCTTTTTGCAGTACACTTGGCTTGCTCTGGAGTCCTGTTAGGCAAAGTTTGTTTGTGGTACTCTCTGGGAACACTACGCACAACTGACTACAGGTATAGGCAACTGTAAATGGCTACAATTACAAGGCAGAGGTCTCCGTCAAATAAGTGCACTAGTAAGTGAGTTTAACAATCATTTATTTCCATCAGGACAAAGGCTTCCGCGGAAGGGCCGACACAGGACATCATCGTAGGGATACTGTCTGTGTGAGCTACTAACATTACTGAGTTGATACATTTTATAGGAAATCGCTAACCTTCAGTTCTATGGCTGGCAAGAAAACGACACTTCCAGACATAGTTTCCTGCCAAAACACTTTTGGCTGTAATCCCAGACATTGCGGTTAGAAACAAAGGCCGGACATTTCTTTTTTATTTTTTAATTTTTTTTTTTTATTTTTGTCGGCAGAGGTTCACAAGGCACATACGTCAAGGCAACAAATAATTAAGTCAAGCATAGCATAAAACACCGTAATGGTTGCAGAATACAGTTCCAACAGTGGATATAGAGCATCAACAATACAGAAATACACAACAAAAATCACGGTACATGGGTAGAGACCGGAGATAAGCCAGAACCGGGCGTGTTCTCACTTTGATTGTTGAGAGATGTATTAAATTCGCTCCAGATATTCCTGGGGCGAGATTGGGCGGGCAGCATTGTCAGGTATTCCTCCTCAGTTCTGCGACCATGTGAGCATACCCAGCCATTTCTGAGAGGCCGGTGGGGAGGAGCGCTTCCAGTTCTGAAGCATACATTTTTTGGCAATCATGCAGCTTATATTCAAACTTTTTCAAACGCCTAGTTTCGTCAGACCCCCAGACCCCAAACATAACCGCCAAAGGATCGGGTTCAATCACAGTTTGTTACCGCACTCAGTGTATGGAGGACACTGTCCCAGAAACCGGACAATTTGTTACAGGTCCAGAATATGCAAGTGATCAGCATCCACAATTTGTTACAGGTCCAGAACATATGCAAGTGATCAGCATCCACTGCCCTACAGCGCGGGCAGAGGTGCACCTCAGAGCGAGCAAACACTGATGTCCTGCGTGGTATATAGTAAAGCCTATTGAGGAGCTTGTATTGCATGGCACGAAAACAGAAATTGAGAGACACTTTTTGCGTGTGGCAGCACATATCCTCCCACAATTCATCAGAAATTTCTGGACCCAGTTCAGCCGACCATCCGCCGCGCGCCCCAAGAGTGGGACTGGGGATGATATTATGATAGTAGGATTTGATACAGTGAAGGCGTGCACCGCCCGAGTTGGCGAAGTAGGCTATCGCCGTGTTGTCCGGGGGCTCATCAGGAAAGGAGGGCCACATGGTGCGGAATGCGGCGCGAAGCCTTTAGTATTGGAGTCTCTAGGGGGGGATCTGGTGTGCCCCGGTCTCCAGGTTTGGGGGCCTATGAATTTGCCCTCAGGATAGAAGTCAGACAGGGCCCGATACCCCAGTGTCGCGCCAAAGCGGTATCGAGCATGGGCTCCAGGCCTGGAAAGGCCCACACAGGAAGCCATTTGTAATATAGGGAGGGCCCAATTGTCGAGTGTAGCAGACATGACCAGGCATACAGGGTCGCATCAATGGGGTCAACGGGGAGTCAGATGTGTAGCGTCGATGTAATATCAGCGGAGGCAAGCCGTTCCAGTTTGACATGTGGGCGCACTGGGGAACCCGGGTACCAATGAGTAGCATGCTGGGCCTGGGCCGCAATCCAGTATAGTTCCAGGTCCGGAGCAGCAATACCACCTCGTTTGTATGAAAGTGCCATGTCAGTCCACTTCTTGCGCACCGCGCCGGAGTGCCAGAGAAATTGCGAGCAGAGCTTCTGCAATTTAGTGAAGTAAGCCCTCCCGGGCCATATAGGAATGTTGCAAAAGGTGTATTAGAGCTTGGGGAGCAAGATCATTTTAATAAGGGATAGACAACCAGCGACGGACAATGGGAGGGTGTGCCAACGTGAAAGTTTGGTCTCAACTGTTCGTGCTACAGCGGAGTAGTTATCGGCAAGCAGGGTGGGCTAAGTAAGGGACATCTGCACCCCAAGGTATCTCGCATCTTCAGGGGCCCAGCGCAGGGGATACTCGGTGGTGGGCTGCAGGGTAGCTTTAGTGAGCGGGAAAATCTCCGATTTGGAATAATTAATCGTAAATCCGGAGTGGGTGCCAATCCGGGTGATGTCTCTCAGTATGGGATCCAGATGGGTTGTGGGATCTCTGACGTATAATAGGACATCGTCAGCATATAGGGATATTATTTCAGGATCGTCAACCAATCGTACTCCTTTACGCGCGTGCCGTGCTCAGATAAAGTCCGCCATCGGTTCTATCACCAATGCGAAAACGATCGGGGAGAAGGGACCGCCCTGTCTGGTGCCTCTGAATAGAGTGAACATCTCTGATGTTAGTGAGTTGGCTCGTACCTGCGCAACGGGGGGGGGGGGGGGGGAGTGTACAAGAGTTTAATGAACCCTATCATGTTAGGGCCGACGCCCATTGTTTCGAGGACCAGCCACATATATTTCCAGGAGACCATGTCGAAGGCCCTCCTGAGCATCCAGCGTAACCGCTACGGCCTGAACTTGGTCTATACGGGACATGACATTGAATAGTCTCCCGATGTTATGGGAGGTGGACCTGCCGGGGACAAAGCCTGCTTGGTCCTCTTGTACCAAGTGCGTCATGATGGGCAAAAAGCGGTTAGCAATGATTTTAGCAAAGATCTTTGTGTCTAGGTTCATGAGGGAGAGAGGTCTATAGGACCCGCACTCGTCCTCAGGTTTACCTGGTTTGAGCAGTACTGTGATGGCCGCTTCCCGCATGGAAGGGGGAAGGATAGTGGCTAGGAGTGCCTCATTCCATACCTCCAACAGCCGGGGGGCCAGAATAGCCGCATGCTCTCGATAGAAGTCCACCGTGAGGCTGTCAGGTCCCGCTGCCTTGCCTATGGGCAAGTCTGAGATAGCCGATATCTCGTCTAGCATGAACGGGGTATCCAGCTGGTCTCGGGTCTGTGGGGAAATTTCCGTGGTGGGAATCTGGTCGAGGAGTTCTCGCATATGTTCAGTGTGCTCTATGGGCTGGGAATAAAGGTATCTATAGAACTCAGTGAATATATCAAGTATTCGCTGGTCCGCCCATTGAGCGTCACCGTTCTGATCTTTTATGGAAGTGATCTGCGTGCGGCCCAATTCACCCCCCCAAAACCCCCCCCCCTCACGTGTTGCAAGTGTCTTCCCGGGTCTGTTCCCCTCTCAATATTTCCTAGCGGCCTGCGGGCGGCTGAAATAATCAACTTCGCTGGTCGCTAAAGTGTTGAACACCTGGAGCTCGTCAGATTTGGGCCAGAGTAGTGGGGTCAGACCGGAGCAACATTGCTCCAACCTTTTCAGTTTGGCCTTGGATCGTCCAAGGGGGGCTCTAATAGCTTTCAACACCCCTGCCTCTCGGGAAATAGACATGCCCCTAATGTAAGCCTTAAAAGCCTCCCATCTGACCGCGGCGGTCGTGTCTTGAAGAGTTAAGCTCAAAGAAGGACTCAATGTCCGCTAAGATCTCAGATTTAAACACTGTCTTTTAGAGCTTCGGACATAAAGCGCCAGGTGCAGAGTGTTGGGATGGGAATTCCCAGCCCTAAGGACAGTACGATCGGAGAATGATCCGAGAATGTGCGGGGCAAAATGTGTATCATCCACCCTACCCATAGCCTCTCTCGAAACCAAAAACAGATGTATCCTGGACGAACTATCGTGTACAGAAGAGTAATATGTGTAATCCCGCTGCTGGGGGTGAAGTGTTCTCCAGGCGTCACAAATATTGAGCGACTGCATGTGGCCATGCAGCCTGCGTGCCGCACCAGACTGGGCTCTGGGTGTAGTGGCAGTTCTGTCCAGGGCAGTGTCCAGTTTAAGGTTCACGCCCCCCCCCCCATATATGAGCTGCACCCCCACGAAGCCCAGCAGTATGGTAGTTACGGTGTCAAAAAATTCCGGAGAGTCTGCACTGGGACAGTAAGTGTTAACCAGCAAGTACTCTTTATTGACCAGTGTGCAGTGTATTATAACATAACGACCCTCAGGATCAACATAGCTTTTATGCAGCACAAACTTAATTGATTGTGTGGAGTAAGAAGTAAAGAACCTGGCAGAACCCCATGATGGGGCAACAGGCCTCGGAATGAGGCCATCAGTGTGTGTCTCTTGTAAAAGCAATATCTTGCAGTTATGTCTGTTAGCATATGCAACAATCTTTCGGGCCTTAGTGTGGTTGCTCAGCCCCCGAATGTTCCAGGACATTATGACTGTAGCCATGTCAGAGGTAGGCATCTACAGAACAGTACCCATAAATCAGTGAACATCCCAGCTCCCGTGATGATATAAGCTCCCAGAGTTTGAACAGCAAATGGGCATGGGGCCCTTCAGCATGCGTGCCGCGAAACCTCGTGTCTTTTTGTAAAACAACCCCTTTCCCACCCCCCACCCTCACCACTAACCATGGATCAGCAGTGCAAAGATCACCCGCCCCTAACAACGCACAGTTGGGCCGTCCCCAACCTGGCCCAGTCTTCCCCGAGGCCCAACTGGGGCCAACGCACACCAAAAAATTGAGAAAAAACAGTGCAATCGCAATGGGGTGCGCCGTTGCCGTGCACCAGCACGCTTGGAGCCAAATGGCTCAGTTACAAAACGAGAAGTGGTGGCGGACTCGCGGCGCAGGCCCCGCCCGCTAAGCGGGTAATCGGGGACCGCACCCGAGCCCCAGCGGTTCCGAAATAGACAAACAGTTTCGACAGTCGAATAACGTACATCTCCGCATCTCAAAAGCGGGGAACGGGGCATAAAACTGAGAGATTAAGGACCTGAACAACAGGAGGACAGAAATTGAGGTAGGACAACAGAACAATGTGAGACCAGCTCTGTGGAGTGCGTCGTAAGGATACGTGCACAAACGCTGCAGCACGCAAGGACTGCAGTGGCAGAGCGTCACAGTAAACAGAGCAGTTTTACCAGTACCACAGTGCAGATTGAATAAACAAGTTCAATAAGTGTCCACAGTGCGTGCCAATCACAGTTGAGTAGCGTCCACTCAGCCTTCTCCAGAGCCCTGAAGCGGTATTTGCATCTCGATTAATTTCACCGCCACGTCCGGGACTGTGAAAGTACAATTTGCCATTATGAGTGAGCTTGAGACGAGCCGGGAATAAAATGGCATATGGTACATTGCGTTCCCTGAGCATTTTCTTGACGCCAAGAAATTGGCGTCTCTCCTGCTGCACCGCCACAGAAAAGTCTGGGAAGATCCTGATGACATGAGACTCCAGTCGCAGCTCCCCTTTCTCCCGCGACAGGCGAAGAATGAGGTCCCTGTCACGATAATTAAGAATCTTGGCTATAAATGGGTCTGGGGATGTCGCCAGGTCGGGGTTGCGGGGCAAGGGCCCGATGAGCCCGTTCTACCGTGAAGCAAGGGGAGAGGTCTGGGTCCCCCAGCAAGTCCTTGAGTAGTTGTTCTACTACATCTTCCATGCGCCCCTTCAGGGCAGTTTCAGGGACCCCAATGATGCGAAGATTGTTTCATGCGGGACTCCAAGTCATCGCATTTTGCTTTAACACTCTTCATGTCGCGCAATAAGGTGGCTACTGTGTCCTGAAGTACGTGTATCGCATCTTCATTAGTGGAGATCCGGCTTTCGGCCTTGGTGATTCTCGATTCAGCCTGATCTACCCGGGTCTTGAGCGAGGCGACATTTGCGTTGATATCGGCAAGCTTCTCATGAAAGGAGGCAAAGTTCTTAGCCATCGATTCCATCATGGTAGTGAGGTCCGGCGCCGCCACCCCCGGATTAGGGTCGTTGTCAAGTTCTTCCTGTGGAGGCGACGGGTGGCCCACCTCCGGTCGAGGGACCGTCTTAGTGAATTTGTCCATGGCACCCCCTTTAGCAGCTCCTTTGGAGCGACTCGACATGGCTGGAACCAGAGGGCACGACAAAGCTCGGTCGATGAAGCCAGTGGGTCGGGTATGGAAGAGAGCCCGTGAGGGCACGACAGCAGTCCCCGCCGGCTCGCGCCAGGCAGCCCAGCCCAGGCTCCCCGCGGTCGCAGATGGGGCGCCGGCGCGCCTCAGTCGTCGGCGGCTTAGGCCCCTAGCGGAAGGGACCGTCCGGCGGGACCGGGGCAGGAGCGAGTCGGCGCACGAGTGTAGTGCGTGTGCCAGGGGCAGAGCAGCCAGCAGCGAGTCCAACGGGGGGGACACCCGGTCAGGTCGCGATGAGAGCAGGGCCCAGTATAGGCCCAACAGCGGCGAGGCACAGCGGGACAAGGATCTCCAGTTCCGAGAGTCCGATTTCTCCCAGAACTCGACGTGCGGATAGAGCTCAATGGCCACAGTGCAGGGGTTGTAGCAGGTACACAGGATCGAAGGCAGAACGACAGAAGTCAGCGGATAAGAGGCGGCTAGGCACGGAGCTCTTATGCTAGGCAGCCATCTTGCAGGCTGCTCAACGCGCCCCCCCCCCAAAGGCCGGACGTTTCTAAAGGCTATTAATTCATATTGCTTATCAGGGCATGTCATAACGTGCAGGATGCAGATGTGGCATTGGTACGCATGGACGTGGAAAAACAAGCATCTCATCAAATTTGATTGTGGGGAATCTTACCGAACCACGCATATCTTGCTGTGCAACAATATTAATTTCCTTTTATGGACTTTTAAACAAAAGCTGGACATACATTTTACTGGGTGATGCAGAAATGTCGGACAAAACTCCCCTGCACACACATTCCAGGAAATGACAAATGCCAAATATAGACCGGTTTATGCTTACGTTTGCGGGAAAGAACACAGATGTTGAACAATCATTATTCATGAAAGGGACTCGAAGGTCAGTGGACACATGCTGACTCGAAGTTTGCATATTGTGGGAAGGGAAGCCTACCATCGGTTTAAGACCAACTTAATGCTGTAATGTGAACAATGGTTTAGTCTTGCTGAATGCAAACTAATATGGCAGCTTCAAGAGAAATTATTTCTGTATTTACAAAACTACCCTTTTGAGTCAGTAAGACTATCAGTTATAAACTTGGTGTGCCTAGTATTTATTTATGCTTTAACAGGCGCTTTTTTCCTGATGGGTACTGGACAGAGCCCAACTGCGGCTCTTTGCTGATTCATTTGCTCAGTATATGTCACATATTTTGGCTTGAATGTTCCCCTCTTTTTATTTTCCTTGTCAGAAACCTCAATTTTTTGCAACCCTTCTATTGCTTCCTCCAATTTTATCATCTCATTGGTTGCCATAGCATTAGTGGATTTAGGTGTCAGTGCCCCCATCATTTTCCTGCAACAATCTCCTAGTACAGACACATTCAGTGCTTTCCCTTATGTGTAACAGCAGCAAGCAGCTATCAATCCTATAACGAGAAGAGGGGGTAAGAAGCTTCCAGTTCCGTAATAGTTCCCAGAACCAGGATTTCCCATCCCCGGGCCCAAATTCAGAGTGTATTTGAGCTGCCATTTTATACATTTCATCGATCCCTTTAAAGATGTTGGTGCTATAATCGGGTATAAAGGTGCAACAGGAAGTTCCAATACTCTTACAAGCTCCTCCTACCTCGGCCAGCATAGTGTCCAGTACCAGACTATTTTGTAATGCGACCATTCGAACTACCTGTATTTCTTTAGTAATATTAGTTAGTATTTCGCTTATCACATTGGGTTCCTTTTCCACTAATCTAGCCAGATGCCTAATGCTCTGGGAATTCATAATTATTCCCATCTGCATCACTATTCTCTTTAAGAAATCAAAACACGTTGTCCCAAGTGGTGTCTTCATCATCAAAAACACCTTTTCCTTCGCCCGTAATCACCCATATTCATTTTTATTCTCCTTGTTTGTCTCAAGTTCGCTGCCTCTAATGGTTTATAATGCAAGCCTAACATTATATAACCAACGGTACATCTACCTTTCCAATAGCGGTGCAACCAAAGAAAGGCGTCCTGTCCACAAATAAACATTGCCCCCTTTGGAGGAAGGAAGGGTGAGGGCGCCTCATTCATATCTACCGTAATCTGACAGTTGTGTAGACCGATAAACATGCCTTCGCCTTGCGTTTTGTTTTGTTGATAACAAAAGGGGGCCTTTTGTACTAGATTATGTACAGGGATTCGGGGGGGGGGTGCAATTTGTCTCCTCATTGTACTGTAAAAAGGTAAATTGGATCGATTTGTTTCTTTGTTGGGCGCAAGGAGTGGATTTTCTTAAAAACCGGGTTGCGTGTTAGGATAATGTGGATAATTTTTTTAAACCGAAACCGGGTTGCTTTGGGCCTGACAGTTATTGGAGGAATGCAAGATAAAGTCTTGCAGGGGCACACCTGTATCATTTGTAGCGGGAGTTGCGTACCAGTCTGGTCCACTTTGGTGGCTATGGGGAACATATGTGCATATGTAACAATTGGTTTTATTTAGTATTTGGTTTGTATCATTCATCCATGTCAGGATGCTATTCCCGGGGTGCTTCTTCCGATACTCCTGATCTACATGGGGGAATAGTTACCAGTTCTGGAGGCTGCGTTGTGACTGTTAACCAGTTTTGAGCAACATAAATATCATGATGTTCAAGGTACCAAAAGAATATAGTTGACCCCACTGCTATAAAAACACAAACTATGGATATGAGTTTCTCTTTTGGGGTGCATGCATACCTATCAACTCGTGGACACCTTTGTCCTGCATCCTCGTTCCTCTCTCTCTGGTTATCGTTATGCATTGCAACAACCTACTTGGTTCCCTCGCACAGGGCTGATCCCAGATGGCTGAGTTTGGAACTTGGCTGTCAAATGTTACACGTTACATACAGTATATATTTACACAAAGTTTAAAAATCCCTAACAATTACCCTAACTGTGCCGTCCGTTTTTGCACTAGATC
Source organism: Ambystoma mexicanum (assembly GCF_040938575.1). NCBI lineage: Eukaryota > Metazoa > Chordata > Amphibia > Caudata > Ambystomatidae > Ambystoma > Ambystoma mexicanum. The sequence continues at coordinate 1,034,307,756 of NC_090933.1, read as the reverse complement.
GCAAGGGTTGCACAGTATAACGTGTTCTGCTGTCACCGTTTCTGGCACCTACCTTGACATGTCTCGGTGAGGCTATTTCCTTACCCTTGAGGGGCTGTTGAGGCCACTTCATCTGCTTTTTCAATTGTCCTTGCTTGTTCTGACCCTTTACCAAGTCCTTTTCTCAGCCAGGTGTCAGAGTTCAAACATAGGCAATCCATGCTGCTTCCTAAAGCTCAGATTGTACCTTGGAGTGTCCTCCATTGGTTAGGCTGCCAAATGGTCTGTGTCCTTAGTTGGGGGGTGGGGGTGGGAATATCTGAGGTGGCGCTCGTTTTAGATGGTTCGCATGTATCCAAGTTTTATGGCCAGTGACCTTCACTGCTGTCTGTTGCCAATAAGACCAAGTAAGGCCCTTTCCATCATGCCTGCAAGCAATTGGCCCGATCAAAGCTTTTGACAAGGGCGTATTCGCTGGCTTGATAGCGTGGCCCTCTCCTCCTAGGGCCGACGGAGCTGCTTCTTTCACCTGTTGATGGATAATAGTTGTGGGAGTCCAGCACAGTATTCTCTGAACAATGGCTGCTCAATATCGCCAATAGCTTTGGGATGGACCATGCACTTGGCGGTCGGCCCATCGCTATTTCAAATGGGGACAATTTGTGTCACCTTTGGAGTAGTATGCATGCTGAGCAATGCCAATGGAAGTGCATCTGGCCATTTTAGATTTGTGGAGGCACAGATCTTGGCCAATTTATTCTTCACCACAGAGTTGGCACGTTCAATAATCCCAGCTGACTTGGGGTGATATATTGAGTGGAATCTTTGATCGATCCCTAAGGCAGTACAGACATATCTGACAACTTGACCAGTAAAGTGTACTCCGTTGTCGGAATACAGAAGGCTGGGCACTATATACTGAGGTACCCAATGTTTCAAAATGCATTTTGCTGTGGAAATAGCAGTGTTATCTCTCGGGGTAGGCATCCGTCCAGCCAGAAAACCTACACCTCATCACAAGACAATATTTCAATTTGGCAACTTGTTCCATTTGTATAAAGTCCATATAAACCACCTCAAAGGGTTGCGTTGGGAGCCTGCCATGACCTGCTGGGACTCTTACAGATTTACCCACATTATGCTGGGGGCAGATGGCGCATTGTGCTGCCCACCTCCTACAGTATGATCCAATTTTCTGGTTCTTCCATACCTTGCTCAAAATATCCTCCATTGCACTTGCATTAACATGGGCATTCCCATGTGCCATGTCTACTACCAAAGGTAAATAACTGTCAGGGAGCAGCCACTTCATCTGAATTTTATCCAACCACACACCCTTGGAGGTTTATTCATTGTTACTGTCCTTTGTCCATGCTTTAACTTAACCTTTGCTGCTTCTCTTTGAATGTCTTTTACTAGTTCTTCAATGTGTCTTCCTAGTTCACCATCCCTCTATCATGTTGCACTCTGGAAGGGGCAGTTTACAGTGTTCTGAGGCATATTTAGCCACCTGGTCTGCCAAATCATGTCTCTGTCCCACAAAATCTACTATTCTTTCTATAGGCGGAGCACTTCACTATGGCCACCTGAGCGGGTTCAGCCAATGCTGCTAATAATTTGCTTATCAAATTGTCATGTTTTATTTTGGTACCATGTGAGGTTAGAACCACTTTCTTTCCATAGTAGGCCAAAATTAAAGGCCACACCATGCGCATAGGCCGAATCCGTATAGATGGTTACAGCCAAGTCCTTGCTTAGTTCTAGAGACTGTCAATGCCCTTAATTCTGCAGCTTGTACTGATAACTCGGGTATGCGCTCCATATGGACAATTTCATTTTCAGTTGTTACCGCATACCCAGCCACTGTCTTCCCCACTTTACAATTTGTAACATGAGCCATCACAAAATAGAGCCCCATCACCTCCCCCCAAGGGAAGGTCACTCGGGTCGACTATACCTCGGGTCTGTTCATCAGTGCTTATTAAACAATATTGCATGTCTTGATCTCCCTCCTTACTTGGCAAAGGCAAAAGGGAAGCCGGGTTCAAAGTATTACATCTCTTAATAGTCACATTTGGTGCAAACAATGTCAATTCATAGTGTTAGGCGGGCTGCAGTTAGATGCTAAATCCGAGTTCTATTGAGCAACACATCCGCAGCATGAGGAACTCTTATAATTATGGTAGTTTCCAACACTAAACCAGCACTTTGTTTAAGAGCCACTGCTGCTGCAGCAACTGATGTCATACATTGGGGAAGCGCTGCAGCCAGACTGTCCAAGGTACCAGAAAAATAAGCACAAAGCCTTTCTTCCATTTTGTTCCTGCGTTATCTCAGATAGGGCACAACCTTTCTGTTCATTTACAAAAAAGGTAAATGGTTGGCCGTAATTGGGTGTCCTGAGCCCCGGGGCACTACACAAGGCGCTTTTTAGGGCGTCACAGGCCTCTCATTTCTAGTGTGCAAATAAAGGGTATGTGATCTATTTCTGTTTTGGACATTGTAGCAGGGGCTTGGCCAGCAGTAAGAACTCGGGGACCCAATGACGGCAATATGAGGTGATACCTAACGGGCGTCTCAATTCTTTAAAGGTACTGGAATAGGCAATTTCTTGGATTACCCGTACCCTTTCAGGTGACGGTGATCGACCCTCTGCAGTGAGGACATATCCCAAATCATCTTTTGGCTGTACATATTGCATTTTCTTAAGTGACACTTTGTGAACATGGTATGCCAAATTCTGTAACACAATCAAGGTACCTTCCTTACAACTCTAAATTCCGTATCTCCACAAATAAGGATGTCATCCACATATTGGATGAGCATTACTCCAGGGTGTAATAAAATGTCATCCAGTTGTTTTGGTGCTTGACTAAAAATGGCAGGGCTCTGTGTAACCTTGGGGTGCTCGACAAAACCTGTATTGCTGCTGCGCTAATACAAAGGAGAAAAGGTGTCTAGATTCTTCAGCTATGGGTATGGAGAAAAAGGCGTTCTTTAAATCTGCCACACTAAAATAAGTGGCTGTGGGGGGGGGCCATAGTGAGAATACTGGTCACACTGGGGACAGCCGGATACCTGGGGCCCACAGCCATGTTAATCCACCAGAGGTCAATAATAAACCTGTACAGGGTCACTTCATCTCCTGTTTTAGGAACAGGGAGCACCGGAGAGTTACATGAGCTGTCATCACACTCCTCAACAACCCCAATCCGTAGCAAATCCTGTACAATGTTGACCAACGCTGCTTCCCCTTCTGGTGATATTCTATATTGGGGGGGTCCGTGGGTAGAGGGACCCCATGTTTCACCTTGATCACAATAGGGGGACATGTTCAGAACACCTACATCATTACTGCCAGCAGCCCAAAGCTCTGCGGGCAATACCTGTAACTCTGGTGGCAATGGTTCAGCCAGATAACCTCCAATTTTGGATTTACATATAGTCATGCAAATCCTGTTGAGGAACAATAAATAATTGCATTCAAAGCTTTCAAAAGATCCAATCCAAGGAGATTCTCAGGACACCTGTTGGTGAGTAACCATTTGTTTGTCAATTTCACTCCACATATAGATGTCTCGATTCTCTGGGACACCGGCATACATATGGGCTCCCCACCAAACCCTACAGAAACCTTATTGTCACCTGATGTCACGACCCTCACCCAAAACCCTCTCTGGCAAACCCATCGGCCAGGTGCAGTTAGGACTCGGGCCTCTAGAGCCTGGCATCCTCTTCAAAAGCCCCCATGGGGCCAGTCCTGGCGCCTATGGGGCCTATGGCGCCAGGCTCATACACCATGAAAAACAATGTGCTTGGGAACTACTTTATTGTATTGTCAGCCAACATGGAGGCATCCACATAGCTTGGTTCTTAGGAACCAAGCAATGCGGTCTAGTGTTTTGGGTGTGGCAGGCCTGGAACTACTTTCCCTGGTACTACTTTACTGGGCTATATAAACCACACCCTGACTGCAGAACATGCTTCGTGTTACTTTGCAGCTTGCAACTTGACACACCGTGTCCAGCTATTCCCTCGAACCTTGGAGAAGCAGAACCTGCAAGGAGACAAAAGGAACATCATAGCAGCAGCATCTTACCTGCAGTCTTCATCTTTAAACACTTGCAGCTACTGAGAACAGCTTCCTCGAATCTGCACGCCTCCCGGACAGAACGAGCTGAAAGAGGAAGATAGAGGCAACATTAAAGAAAGCTGTAGAGACATTTACAAATTACAAATTGCTCAAAATGCTTACCTGGCTGGTTGGCTCTCGGCTAGCACCACTCCGGACATTCCACTCGCGCTGAAGAATACCGCGACCTACAAGGAAGGAAAACACAGGTTAGTAAAGGCAAGACTTCGCACCTCTGCGCATAGCGCTTACTTACTTCATCATAGCGCTCTTAATGCGCCATCATTTACCAGCGGGGCTCAACCAAGCCAGTTCGCTGCGCTGAAGCGCCGCATACCTAAGGAAGAAAGACATTTTAAACAAAGAAAGGCATTCAGGATAGCAACCAAACTAAAGAACAGCAATAAGACCTACCTGAACAATATCAAACGGGCCGGCGTCAGTGAAGTAACTGGACCGTACTCGCCCATGATAGGTGCTGTCCTATTTGTTGCTATAGAGCAGAAGGGACCTTATGTTAAATTGCAGACGCCACCTTCTCAGGTTCACTAGGGGTGTTTCAACCAATTGCTGCGGTTATCAAAAAGCATTCCACTCAATTCATCTTCCGCAAACCCATTGCCTTTCACTCCAACCATTTGTTGCTGCGCAGCACCAGCTGAGAATACATTATTCTCAGGGTTTATAAACCTTCCTCGTCCTTAGGGTGGCCCCGTAGGAGGTCCACCTCAACCTCTTCCTCTCCCACCTGCCAGTTGACCACCCTGTGCCATTAATGTGGGACAATTGTTTTTCCAATGTCCCGTCTGTCTACAAAATGAACACTAATCTATTCTTGGGGGCTTCCATTGCAGGGCGTTACCTACAGGGTTTCGTAGCTGGTGTTGCGGGTCCTTTGATTTATTGTAAGGTGCCTGTATTAACTGTTGCATCAATACCTTGTTTTGAAGGGCCTTTCAGTTTTTCTTTTCCTCCACTTCTTCTGCTTCCTGTCGTTCATAATATTTCGCCATTTCCAGAATCTGGTGGGGAGTACAAGCATGCCATGTACTCTCCCCCAACTCTAAGGGGCCTTTAATTCCTTTCCTTAACCCTTTCACAAGCCCCATAGCGAAATATCTCTGGCCTGTGAGGTTACTGGTTGTTAGCACACTGTGCTTGAAAGGCTCCTTCAAATCTCAGAAAATATTCCCCGACACCTTCACTGGGCCCCTGTACTATAGCATCTAGTTTTTCAACATTGACATGTGTCTCAGGTAAGACTGTGGTAAGAGCTGTCAAAATGTGCATAACTAGGTTTTTCATATCTTTGGGGAGAGGTTTGGTTGGGGGGGGGGGGCTCACTGGCTGCCTACAATGCAGCCCAATCCAGAGTGTCGTGGTCTCTGCCCCTAAAAGGGTCCCAAATTTCTCTAGGGGTCATCATGGCCATAACGGTTTTCACATCTTCAAAGGTTAAATGCCCTGCTTTAAGCAGTGTTCTTAATTCTTTGTAAAACCCTGCAGCATTTGTTCTGGGTTTAGGGGTGCTTTTGGCAATGCTCATTAACTGAGATCGGTTCACCCTTGTCATTTATCATTGTTGGGGGCGCATTCCCGAAGGGGCATGACAATAGCTACTGGAATCATGGACTCCACCAAGTTCTGGAATAATTTACATATTCTCTTTCCCAATCTGGACCTATCCTTTCCATCTCCTTTGCACATTCTCGTGCTGTTCTACAGATCCCCTCGTCACTTGTCTCATCACATTTTAATTCTACCAATTCTATTAAACTCATCAACCACCTGACCTGTATCGCCTCATCCTGGCTCTCGTATATACCCATCCATTCTCTCGCTGTTTTTCCTTTGTCTTTGTCCATCACCTGTTTGGCAAACTGTTCCCCTTTTCCCCTGGCCTGGATCGCTGCCCTTCTCTGTTGGTCCATCCGTTCCCCCTCTTGTTCTTCATCTCTTTCTCAATTTCTCTCTCTATGTGGATCCATGTATCTTGATCCCATAAATGTGGTCGATCAGTCTCGGTACTGAGGCGCTCATAAAGATCTGTCAATAAACGAGCCCATTTATACGGGGTCTCCTTTAACCATTTGTTAACTATACCCCCATGCAATCCCATCACCTGCCTAAATTTCTTTAGTTCTGCCAATAACTCGGGGTCATCACCTTCTTCGTCAAAAATATGTTGTGCTATTTGTTGCAATCCCCGCAATCTCTGTGGGGCGAATCTCTCATTCCTACTTACTCGTATTTCCTTCTCTTCTAGACTGTCTGTATCCATCGTCCCTTTTGTTACTGTCCCTTCATAAGGTGGCCTGGGTTACTAACTGCAGAAGGCTCATTTGTTTTCTCGTTCTCTTGATCACTGCCATTACACCCCCTATGGCTTGCTTTTGTATGATCTGGCAGGAGGCGGTACATCCCTTTGCTGTATTTTATCAATGTAGCCTTGTCCTCAACATCTAACTGATGTTCAAGTTTATCTAATTCACAGGCCTTCTCCTGTATGGTTCATTTTGGTTTCTTCCTATCCTTTTTATCTTGGGCCATTTTCTGCTTTATTGCTTCCGTTCGCCATTGGCCAAAAGCATCGTGTTGAGCGGGGCGGACCTTTTCCCTTAGTAATACTAGTTCTAAGTGTTCAATCGTTTTCACATCAAAAGTTCCTGATATCGGCCATTTATACTGTATGGACCTTTTGGAATAGTCCTCCCAATTTTTACAAAACTGCACTGCCCCCAGCCCGTAATTTGTTAACATGGTATAAAACGCAGTGCCTTCAACAGGCGCATACATAGGTTCCTCATTCTTATTTTTATCACACAAATTTCCCATTATTAATTAACAATATATCCTTACCAAAATCAAATAATACGTACCATAAAACTGATACCAATTGTGGCTTACCATCCACCAATACAATTTCTGCAGATGCAATCAACTCACCGCACCACTGGAGACCTCTGTCTGATTCCTCTAGTCCTCGGCAGAGCAGCCTTCTCTCCTTCCTGATCCCCATCTTAAGACGAGGACACCGCTGTTTGTGCATCAAAGGTGCGATAGATGTAGTGCCCCAAAGTCATCGTCTAAGATGACGTTCAGTGGAAGGCACACGTCAAAGTGAAGGGCTGCAACTGCGAGGCCCACCCAGGGACGCCAATTTGTAAATGTCTACAATTGCAAGGCAGCGGTCTCCGTCAAATAAACGCACTAGTGAGTTTAACAATCATTTCCATCAGGACAAAGGCTTCCGCAGAAGGGCCGACACAGGACATCATCATAGGGATACTGTCTGTGTGAGCTACTAACATTACTGAATCGATACATTTCATAGGCAATCACTAACATTCCGTTCTATGGCTGGCAAGAAAACGAGACACTTCCAGACATGCAGTTTCCTGCCAAAACACTTTTGGCTGTAATCACAGACATTGCGGTGAGAAACACAAAGGCCGGACATTTCTAAAGGCTATTAATTCATGTTACTTATCAGGGCATGTCATAACATGTGCAGGATGCAGATGTGGCCTTGGTACGCATGGACATGCAAAAACGAGCATCTCATCAAATTTGATAGTGGGGAATCTTACCGAACCACACATCTTGCTGAGGCAACAGCAATAATTTCCTTTTTATGGACTTTTAAACAAAAGCAAGACATACATTTTACAGGTTGACGCACGAGCGTCGGACAAAACTCCCCTTCACACACTAACCAGGAAATGCCAAATAGACGGGTTTATGCTTATTTTTGTGGGAAAGAACACAATGTTGAACAATCATTATTCATGAAAGGGACTCAAAGGTCGGTGGACACATGCTGTCTCGAAGTTTGCATATTGTGGGAAGGGAAGCAAAGAAACCTACTAGATGTTATGCACGCATTTACAGGAAAGGCAAGCAGGGGGACATTCCTAAGCCTGAGTAATGTGTGCTCAAGGCAGAACCCTAGGGCTCGTGTGTGGACACAAAGCAATCGGTTTAAGACAAACATAATGCTGTAATGTGAACAATGGTTTGGTCTTGCTGAATGCAAACTAATACGGCAGCTTCAGGAGAAATGATTTATGTATTTACAAAACCAACCTTTTGGTATAAGCTTGTAATACAGTTTTGATAGCGTGTTGAGCAGCCAGGATTCTCTCAAGAGGGGTACATATGAGCTGTAGTGGAGTTGCGCAGGGATTTACAGGTTCCACCAACTTAAAGGGAGAAGTCGTCCTTGCAGGGGCTTTTTTGTCGATACAAATTTGGAGTTTTAGCAAAGCAGGGCTTCACCGGGCAAACAAACGGTCCAGGAGTTGCAGCAGGCGTTCTCTTCAAGTTCTTCTTCGGTTCCTTCGTCCAGTGGTCGACTCTGCCTTCCAAGCCAAAAGCCTTGCCCTTTATTCAGTGGCTGTCTTTGCGGACAGTCAGCTGGCCAATCACCACAGAGTGCATTTGGGTCTCCTAGGAGACTAAGCACAGGGAGTTTCGGGCACCTCCCTCACTGCCTACCCCAGACACCCTGGAGCCAGAGGCAGGCTTCACTTGTGAATCCTGCCAACCGCAAAGTGAACAATGGGACCAAACCTGGTTTGGCGCGCAGAGTAAATCTCAAGAAGGACATTTCCACAAAGAAATGGCGAAAAAAGACTGGGGCCGTTTTAACAAAAATGACGCAGCCCGCAGTAAATGCACACCATGGTAGTTAAAACAAAACCACTGCTACCAGCAATTCAGTGAGAAAGGGGTAACATAAACATGTTACATGAGAAGCTAGACAAAGGGGATACTAGGTAACCCCTCCAGCACCCTATTGTAAGATCGTGCTGGGTCTAGAAAGTTACTATGTTAAGTAAAGTCAGTGTCACTTTAGTACTCTTGGAAACATTATTTTATCAAAGAGAAGATATTTAAACCTTTGGGAAATCTGAAAGACTTCCCTGTGCCACTGCACTAAAGATGCTGTGACACAATGTAAAAGATTATGCATTTGGAGTTTTTCAGACTCCATAACCAAAAATAAGAGTTCCAAATCGCATTAAAATACATGAGTGGGGTCTCCTTCTCTCCAGGTAAAAAAAAAATCAAGTACTCAAAATCCAGCAAAGTTGCAGGGGAGGAGGGTCTCTGAGTTGGTGGGAATTAGCACATTTCTGAGAATTCTCCATAACAAGTCCAGGTGGATACTTGCTGCACTTCCTTGACAGCCATTGGGGCTTACAAGAATTCCTGAGCATGTGTTTTGCATAGCCAACCCAGTGGTTAAGACCCACCTTTATGGGTTTGACTATGCTTTTTCCTCCAGTGCAGAGTTGGCAAGCCGGTCTGGGACCTCCCTGTGGTTCTTGCAGAGCAAGCCTTTCGAGCCGATGGCCTCTGTGGACATCCGCTTGATGACACTAAACGGTTCTACTGGTGGCTCTCACCTGCGTACAGAGTTAATGAGATGCAGGTGTCAGTTGGGTAAGTATTGGTGCAGTCACAATGAGACTACACAAAACACTTATGTGCTTGGTATTGGGTGAGCGCTGCACATCTGTCCGTCTGTCCTGGCAACAAGACCACCCAGAATTGGGGTTCATACAAGCTTACACCAACCCCTCAGGTTACCGTCTCTCCAAGGAGGAGATATTAAAGTCACGCTCTGTGACAAACCTTTCAGTGCCTTAAAGCCCGGACGATGGACTTTGTCTGAAATGCATTGGCAGGTCTAATTTTGGCATTGAAAAGTCGGGCATACATTATGATGGAAAAATGAAAGCTTTGAATGTGGGTTTACCACAACTAAAAATGAATTGAGGTTTGTTTACTTATTGAAGTTCATCGAACTATACTTTTCAAGCTAGAAGCAATTCCAGAAGGAGCGTAGAGTGAGCACATCCAGGAACAGATTCAATTATGTTTCCTCATTTGGATTAGTATACAGTGACCTTGTGCCAAGGCAACAGGGTGTGCTCCCATTTCAATCTGGATTTGAACTCTTACTTTACCTTATTTTACTTTATTGAATATAATCAAAACAATAGCAGTGCCCACCCTCGACCTCCTAGGTATTAAGGTAACATACCTTTTGGTATTGGTCTGTACTACACAAGTTGGTAGTGTGACCGAGCAGCCAAGCCCGTCTTAAGATGGGTACATGTGAGCTGTGGAGCTGCTGCAAAGATTAAATCAGTCAATACAAGTAGCCAAGTAACTCTTATACTCAAGGTTTCAGTTATTAATGTTTATTTAACATCGGTTTTAAATGAGCATTCTTTAAAAAGGCAATTGATTGTAACAATTCAAGTACATTTTGAAATTACTTTTCAGAATTAGTGAAGTTCTCCAGCATTGGATCTTTCGTGGATTCACATGCTTAGAATATTCCCCGTCGTCAGACTGGGACCCCTCGGTACACATAGCCTTTTCCCATAGGAAAAACTTCTGACACTTGTGTGTCCTATCCTCGTCCTTTTAGGACCCGCCTAGGCATGCTCCGCAGGCCGTCCCAGTATAAGAGGCCCACACTCGCGGTTCCCCTTCAGATTTCAACCGTCTCCAAAGTAGTGGGATCTCCTCGCGTTGTCTTACTATTTTGTACTAGGTTGCCTCATTGGATTTCGAGTACGATATGTCCTCTATCAGGAAAAGCGCTGTTCCGTCCATGCGCGACGTGCGGCTTGAAAAAGGTTTACGAGGGGGACGGACATATGGATTGTATATATTGCCTCCAGCCTCACCATTCGGCGGATGCCTGCGACATATGCAAGGGTTTTTCTCAAAAAACCCTCAAAGACCGGAACCGACGCCTGGTGGCATGGCTGAATGAGGGTGCGGGGGCATACCCCCCCTCGGAGGTAGGCTCCACACAGTCGGCGAAAACATCACGCCGCGCGGCCTCGTCGGAACCACCGGCGAAGAAATCTAGACCGTCGGAAAAAGAGTCGTCTGGAACTCACTCCACTACAGACTCCTCGTCAAAGAAATCATCCTCATCAAAGAAGCATGAGAAGGAAAGGAAATCCTCCTCTGGCGATCATCACAGATCGACCACGTCGAGTAAAAGCGGGCACAGTGTGGAGAAGGCGGGACCGCCAAAACCACCTGCGAAGCCTGCGTCGTCGACGGCGATCCAGTCACCGGCCGCCTTCCCGCCACTAGCGCAAGGGGCATCCTCTGTCCCGTCGACAATGGTGTCGACGAGAGCCTTGTCGACGGGGGTCCTACAGGAGGCCTGAAGTCTTCGACCCTACCCCCCCAGAGGCTTTGCTACAAGAGCAAGCTATGTTGCTGTCCTCGAAGGACGAGAGCGAGGCTGGCCCAGCAGACCTAGGGCTACGAGCGGCTGCCAAGTCGTCGACGAGGGCATCCGTTACACCGGTATCTGCCCCTCTCCTCAATCGGTTTTGTCGTTGGATATTCTGTCCTCGCTTCAGTCCTTGCTACGGTCGTTGGACCAGCGACTTCCCCAAGCCAGCCTGCCACAGTCACCCGTCAACGAGCCGGGCCCGTCCCGTCAACCGCCACACCCACGCACGCCAATCTCCACTGGCGCAGGAGGAAGGTGAGCTGCCAGATTCGGAGTCGGACAGGGGAGCCATGTCAGAGGTCTCTTTATCCCCCTCCAGGGATCCTACCTGGGAGTCAGAGGCGGAGTTAGAAAACCCCAGAAGCCCAGCTCACCCGTCCCCTCCGGACGACATTGCGTCATTCCATTCGATGATGGAGAAGGCATGCAAAGAATTTGGTCTGTCCCAAGAAGAACAGAAGGACTGTTTTTTTTGTTCGACCACATGGGCAAGAGGTCGGTGTTCTCAATACCGATACTTGACCATGTATGGAAAGAGGGGTTGCAGACAATGAGACACCCATTCTCACAACCAGCAGTGAAAGGACGCCTAGAAAAAATGTTTAAGGCTCCAGAGTCTACACCCAAGTGTCTATCCTCTCAACCAACACCAGACTCGGTGGTGTCGGCGGCGGCAGCGAGGAAGGCAAAAGGCACAGCACAAGTGCACGACTCTACCCGAGAATGAAGCGAGACGCCAAGATGCCTTTGGCAAGAAAGTGCTCTCCGTGGGAGCGACCACAGTAAAGGCAGCAAACTCTCTGGCAATTGTAGCCAGATACGATAGGGAGATGTGGCACAGGCTGGCTCCGCTGCTTGACCATCTTCCGGAACAACAGAGGAAGGCCGCGATGCGACTGGTCCGAGAGGGCGAGGAAGCCTCAAATCACGCAATAAACATCGCGGTGGATCTTGCTGAGTCTGGCTTCAAGCAAGTCAATAATGGGGTCGTATTACGTCGACAGTCCTGGCTGAAGTGTACCTACTTCAGACCAGAAGTACAATACAAGGTCTTAGATATGCCCTTTGAGGGAGACCTTCTTTTCGGTGAGAAGGTGGACGAGGCCCTAAAAGGGATGAAAGAAGATTCGGACACGGCACGTTCTTTGGGTGCCCTCCAGAGTGGCAGAAGCTACAAGTCTTTTCGCCCCTTTAGAGGGACTTCAGGTAATTCAAGATTCTCTTCTGGAGACAGATCCTTTGCCAGATCGGCTTACCCATCCCAGGGATACCGACGTGCCTCACAATCGGCTAACCGTCAACGAAACTTCCAGTCTTCCAGAAAACGACCATCATACCCATCGTCGGCGAGAGACAAGCAAACTAAAGATCAGCAGTGACGTTCCACAACCCGTTCTGGGGGGAAGAGTTTCAGCGTATGTCGACGAATGGGAAAGGATAACGACGGACCAATGGGTGTTAGACACTAGAAGACACGGACACTCTCTTCAATTCAAACACAGCCCTCCGCAAATTCCACCTGCGGTCACCGCTCAGTCCCATATGAAGGCACTGCAACAAGAGGTTACACTCATGTTAGCGAAGGGAGTGATAGAATTAGTTCCAACATCACAGAGAGGCCCAGGAGTCTACTCAAGATACTTAGTCGTAAAAAAGCCGAACGGCAAATGGCGTCCCATTCTGGACTTACACGAGCTCAACGTCCTTAAAGAGCCTGAAATTCAAGATGCTCACTCTGCAGGAAGTGATCCGCGCAGTTCAAAAGGGAGATTTCCTGGCGTCCCTGGATTTACAGGACGCGTATTTCCATATTCCAATGTGTCGAAAGCACAGGAAATTCCTACGTTTTGTAATAGGGCGAACCCACTACCAATTCACGGTTCTTCCTTTCGGGCTCAAAACCTCCCCCAGAACGTTCACAAAATGCCTGGCTCCAGTGGCGGCCTGGCTAAGGAAGCAAAGCCACCATGTATACCCATACCTCGACGACTGGCTGGTAAGGGGATCCTCCCCAGCGTCGACCAACACAAGTCTGCAAGCCACCATGCAGCTTCTACAACGGCTAGGATTCGCCAATAACTTCGAGAAATCCTCTCTGCGGCCATCGGGAACGCTGGTATTCTTGGGGGCACAGTTCGAGACTCAGCTAGGGCTGGTGAAACCTTCTCTCGACAGGACCTCGAGACTCATTCAACAGTGAGAAAGTATGTTTCGGTCCTAGGGGCCATGGCATCCTGCATCCATCTGGTGAGAAACTGTCGACTTTTCATGAGGCCAGTCCAAGAATTCCTCGCAGACCGATGGACACAGGCTCAGGGATCGTGGTCGGACAGGATAACCGTCGACGACGACAAGCTACTTCGGACCCTTCAGTGGTGGCAGAGCTCCCACAATCTGAACAAAGGTGTGTCCCTACAGGAGCCGGAGTTCCAGAGCACCATAGTTACGGACGCGTCCCTAACCGGATGGGGAGCGCACATGGGTGCTCTCCAAACGCAAGGTCGCTGGTCTCCAACGGAGTCACTCCTACACATAAACGTACTGGAACTCAGAGCAGTACGATGGGCCTTGAAGGCGTTCCTACCACACATCAAGAGGTCGCGGGTGCGGATACTGACCGACAATACAACAGCCATGTTTTATCTGAGGAAACAAGGAGGGACACGATCAAGGACTCTCTCCATAGAAGCCCAGAAAACATGGCATTGGGCATCGAAGCACGATATCTGCCTTGTGGCTCATCACCTTCCAGGAGTGAGGAACTGCCAAGCCGACTCCCTCAGCAGAAACATGGCCCAGATACACGAGTGGGAAATGGACACGGGTCACTTGAAGAAAGTGTTCGAGAAATGGGGCCACCCCCCTCTGGATGCCTTCGCGACCAAAGAAAACAAGAAATGCGAGAAATTTGCAAGCAGGTGGCCCCAAGAGGGTTCGGTGGGGGAGGCGTTCTCCTTCTTTTCCCCCGTTTCCCCTCATACGGAAAACAATACAGTGGATACGCAGATACAATTGCCGGGTGATTCTAGTGACACCATACTGGCCGAGGCAACCGTGGTTCTCAGACCTCATCTATCGCTGGAACATCCCATAGCGTTACCGAAAGTCCGGTACCTTCTATCCCGGGACAGAGGCACGTGTGGCATCACGACCCGGACAGTCTCAACCTTACGTCCTGACTTCTCGGAGTTCGGGGCTTTAGACATTTCAGAGGAGTGCCAAGAAATTCTGCAGGCGGCTAGAGCCCCTTCCACTAACAAATCCTACTCCTATATGTGGCGGAGATTCTGTGACTGGTGTAGAAAACAGCGGGACCTACAACCATTGTTGGTGACACCGGAACAAGTTCTACCTTACCTGCTCCTCTTAGCAAAAAAGGGATTGTCCCCCTCATCGATAAAGGTACACCTGGCAGCCATCTCGAGGTTCACAAGGAAGAGGCAGTCGTCTCCTCTATTCAGTGACAGACTGGTGAAACACTTCATGCGGGGTTTATTTCAAGCCTTTCTCCCAGTGAAACGTTTTCCCCCGGCGTGGAGCCTCAACACAGTGTTGGCAGGTTTGATGAAACCACCTTTCGAGCCTATGGCCACGTCCGACATGAAATTCATTTCGTGGAAGTTGGCATTCCTGATAGCCATCACATCAGCCAGACTTATCTCGGAACTACAAGCGCTGGTCGTGGACCCGCCCTACCTAAGATTCTTTAAGGACAAGGTAGTCCTGGCGACTAACCCTACGTTCGTCCCTAAGGTTCCGACGGTATATCACAAACACTCATCCGTGGTTCTGCCTACTTTCTTCGCCACTCCATCGTCGGCAGCAGAAAAAAATCTTCATACCCTGGATGTTAAGAGGGCTCTGAAATTCTACCTACATCGCACACAAGACATCAGGGCTACTCTGCAACTGTTCGTCGCATATGGTCCGTCGACGAGAGGTAAAGCAATCGCGAAACAGGGATTGGCCAGATGGGTCTCGTTGATGATTGTTTTTTGTCACTCTAAGGCCGGGAGGCCACTGCAAAGACATCCTAGAGCCCATTCTACAAGGTCGATGTCATCCTCAACAGCGTTATGGGCCGGAATTCCGCTGACGGACATATGCCAAGCTGCGGCATGGTCAGTGCCCCACACGTTTACCCGCCGCTACTGCCTTGCCAGGCAGCATGCGGATGAGGTGCAGATGGGAAGAGCTGTCCTGCGCCATCTGTTTCAGTAAGGTAAGCTCCACGTTGTGGAGAGTGTGTTTTCTACCTTTGATGACAGTATACTTTCGGTGGGAAAGATTATATGAGTAAACTTATTACTGCTGCGCATATGTGTTGCGTAGTAGGGTGAGGGTGCGTTACATTGCATTCTCACCACCGTCTCAAGTGTTACTGCTATACAATCTATTCTAAGCATGTGAATCCATGAAAGATCCAATGCTGGAGAAGGGAATAGTTTCTTACCTGTAACTCCATTTCTCCAGCATTGGTATCTTTCATGGATTCACATGCGCCCGCCAAGCCTCCCCGGGACTGCAATGTATGTGATGGATAAGTTTAACCCTTCCTACTTTGGAGGGGCCGAAATCTGAAGGGTAAGCGCGGGGGCGGGCCTCTTACACTGGGACGGCCTGCGGAGCATGCGTAGGCGTGTCCTAAAAGGACGAGGATAGGACACAAAAGTGTCGAAGTTTTTCCTATGGGAAAAGGCTATATATGTGTACCGAGGGGTCCCAGTCTGACGACGGGGAATATTCTAAGCATGTGAATCCATGATAGATACCAATGCTTGAGAAATGGAGTTACAGGTAAGAAACTATTCCCTTATGTCTTTACACAAATTAATGTTTGTTTTGTTTGTTTATTTGGTATAGCGCAGAACCAAACCCGAAGGGGTAGCTGGGCGCAAACAGTACAAGATTACTTAAGAACTTAGTTATAGGAGAAATACAATTTAAGCAGTTCACAATTAGATCAGGAAAAGTGCAGTTTATACAGTTCACATTAGATCAAAGGTAAGTGTACAAAGAACGCAGAAAGGAAAGAAAAATGCAGAACTACGGTTCAGTCTAGTTGATCGGATGTCATTCAGCTGGTTGCAGACGTCTAGTGTCTATATGGGAGGGGGAGGTCAAGCTAAGTGTCATTGGCACGAATCCAAGTGAGGACTTTTCGCCTGAAACTAGAGTAAGGTTGGTCCATTCTGAGATCCAAAGGGAGTTTGTTCCAAGTTTGCGCAGCTATGATTGGGAAACTAGAGCCGCCGGCTGTACTCTTTTTGTATCTAGGTATCACTAAGGTGAAGGCGTTAGTCAGTCTAGTGGGACGGTTTGAGGTTCTCTTGTGGATTCTGTTGGCCAGATAAGGGGGGGCAATTTTGTTAAGACATTTGGATGTGAGGGAAAGTATTTTGAGGGTGATACTATCTTTGATTTTTAGCCAATGGATATTTTTCCTAGAGGTGGAGATGTGGGCTCTGTTAGGAATATTTAAAGCTACTCTGATAGCGTTGTTTTGGAGAGTTTGTAGTTTGTTAAGGATATACTTGTTAGAACCTGCATAGAGGGCATTGCAGTAATCCAGCTTGGATATGATGAGAGCATTGGCTAATGTGATGCAGCTAGTCTCAGTTAGAAATGGTCTGCATGCTCGGATCAATTTGCAATTATATGTAGTGGAGGATGCTAGAGAGTTTGTTTGTTTTTTGAAGGTGAGCGCTGAGTCAAGATAAACCCCGAGGGTTTTGACTGCAGGCATCACTTTGATGACGTTATTGTCGATGTTAAATGAGGCATAGTTAGGGTCAAGTTTTTTGATGGCCAACGCTGAGCCAAGGATCAGTAGCTCAGTCTTGTCGTCGTTCAGGCAGAGGCCATGGGATGCCATCCAAGCCTGAATGAGGAGATGTATCTTATTTACTAAGGCCGTGTCTTCCAAGAAGTTACCCGAAAGGGGGATTAGAATCTGAGTGTCATCTGCGTAATTAGTGTAGACAACACCCAGTCTGTCCAACTTATCAAACAGGGGCTTAGTAAAGATGTTATACATCGTCGGAGAAACACATGATCCTTGGGGAACACCGCATGAAACTTGTATGGGATCAGCGGCTGCTGAGGGGGAGAAGACTCTCATTGTCCGGTTTGCAAGGAAGGATTGTACCCAGGTTACGGCATCACTTGAGAAATGAGCGGCCGAGCTTAGGTGATTGCATAAGACTGCATGATCTACCAAGTCGAAGGCCGCAGATAGGTCAAGGAGGAGTAGCATATCTGATTTACCATTGTCCTTCAACTCGTCAATTTGGGTCTTGAGGTCAATCAAGGCTGTTTCAGTACCATGAAGGGGACAGAAGCCAGATTGCCGTGATCCTAGTAAATTGTTAGTTTCTAAGTAGTCCTGGATTTGCAGGTATCCTACTCTGTCTATGATTTTAAGTAGGAAAGGGACGGTAGTGATGGGTCTGTAGTTAGTTGGTATAGCAGGGTCAAGTGTTTGTTTTTTTAGCAAGGGAAGCACCCAGGATTGTTTGAGGTTGTTAGGTACTAGATTAGACTTAAAGAATGCATTAATGAGTTTCGAAATGAAGGGTGCTAGGCCTCGAGCTGCATCTTTTATAATTTGGGCCGGACAGTTGTCTCCTTTACAGTTGGAGGGTTTTAGAGATAGTATGATTTTTTTTCTGTCTCCAATATGGATATTTTTCTGAAGCTAAATGGGTGAGGGGTGTTAGATTGGTTTGGGAGGAGCTGAGGTTGCAGTATGGGTTCTGTTGGCAGGAGCAAGGAAGCTTTTTTGTTAGCAATTTTGGATTGGAGCAAGCTAATTTTACCCGCCAGGGCATTTTGTATATTAGTGCACCAGGGCTTATTTTTAGCAATGTTGTCAGGTGGGGTTATGGGTGTTTCCATTTCACGGAGGATGAAAATAGCTCCTTAGTGTCTGATTTGGCTTTAGAGATTCTATCATTGAAGGTATTTCTTTTAGTACTTATGATTTCCTTTTTATACTGTTTGGCGAGGGTGGCTATTTTAGTTTTGTTCTCCTCAGTGGGTGAGTGTTGCCAGATTGACTGCAACTTTC
Source organism: Ambystoma mexicanum (assembly GCF_040938575.1). Taxonomy (NCBI): domain Eukaryota; kingdom Metazoa; phylum Chordata; class Amphibia; order Caudata; family Ambystomatidae; genus Ambystoma; species Ambystoma mexicanum. Next base: position 1,034,289,300 of record NC_090933.1, on the reverse strand, counting down.
TTTTTTGGATTCTAAGGTCTTTCAGGTGTGGCGTGAACCAGTTGTTAAGGTGACAGAGTTGTTTGCTTTTGCGCAGCTTGGTAGGGGCAATCGAGTCAAGTGCCTTGATCATTGAACTGTTGTAAGCTTCTACAAGCGACGTGGGGTCTGTGATGTTGTCTAAGTTATTAAGAGTAGGGAGAAGGTGGGGTAGGAGTTGTTCTGATGTGATGTCTTTTTTACTTCTGGTGGGGAGTGGCGGGGCCATGAGTATAGGTTTAGGTCGGATAAGGTCTAGTGAGGCATTGAATACAATTAAATGGTGGTCGGTCCAGGATTGTGGTATTATGTTGGTAATGCTGATGTTACAGTTCCGATCAGCAACCCAGTCTAGGGTTCTACCTTTGGCATGAGTAGGAGAGGAGACTTTTTGAGTTAGGGCGTAGTCATTCAGGAGTGAGGCGACAGGGCATGTTTGTCGTTGCTGTCATTAAAGCCGAGGTTAAAGTCTCCCAGTAATAGTATTTGAGCGTGGTCTTTAGTATTGTTAGTTACGATGCTGGTTAGGTCGTCTTCAAAGGTTCCTAATGGTCCAGGTGGTCTGTAGATAACATGCAAGGTGAGAGTCCGGTTACAAGAGAGGTGCAATTTGGCAGTAAGGAGTTCACAAGATGGGAATATCAGGGTAGTAGCTAGTTTGATAGGTAATGTGGCTTTATGAATGATGGCTAGGCCGCCACCTTTAGTGTTAGGTCTATCGACTCTTAGTAGTTGGTAGCCGTCAGGTATAGCTAGCATGATGGCAGGGCCAGCCGCATCATGGAGCCATGTTTCGGTTATGACTAGTAGGTCTAAGTTTTCATTAGTTTGGGTGTCCGAGATCTCAGTAGCATGGGCGACCATGGATCTTGCATTAATGAGAGATCCAATTATTGATAAGGTACTAGTTGGTTGAGTCGAGGGAGGTTGTTTATTTTTAGTGGGGGCATCTCTTTGTGACGGTGGCTGGTTAGTAGTTTTGGGGTATTGCGAACGTTTGTTTGCTAGATCGATATAGCCTCTGTGATTGTGGTAGGAAGATGGTTCATGAAGACAGGACAGTCTTGCCCTCAGTCTCATGTTTCTGTCCTTAGCAGGGTGAGAGTCCGCGGATGCAAATGCCATGGTGGTAAGGAGGCTCAGAGCAATGTGTAAGGATTGGTAATGGGTGATTTTCATTCTGGTTGTGGGCAGGGATGAGTGGGTGGGCAAGTTCAAACTATGGGCGTGGACTAGGTTGCATGCAAAGGCATGTAGCTAGTGGTTCGGCGCCAGAGAGGTCTAAGCAGTCTGTAGAGAGACCTGTATATTGGCAGTTAGGTGAACTAGGCAAGTACCAGTAGGCTAGGTTCTATGTGGGCAAAGCGGTGGCAAACTAGGCAAGTGTAGAAGGCTAGCTAGGTAGTGTCACCTGAGTGTGTCAGGGCAACTAGAAGCACATTGAAGTATATAAAGTGGCTAGGGCAGTGTTATACCTAATGACAACCATGGGGCAGGGGCACAGGTCAGGGCACAAATCAGGTGAGGTGCTATCTGTAGCAGCACAGATTAAGGCACAGATCAATTGTGGTCTATTGGCGACCATAAGGCACAACACAAATTGAGGCACAAATCAGATGAGGTCTGATGGCGACCATAGGGCACAGCACAGATTAAGGCACAGGTCAATTGTGGTCTATTGGCGACCATAAGGCACAACACAAATTGAGGCACAAATCAAGTGAGGTCTGATGGCGACCATAGGGCACAGCACATATCCAATCTTTGGATATGCTTCATACACTTCTACTACATCCTGTGGTGACTTCAATAACAAGGATAGTATTTGCATTTTTTTTATTTTTTTTATTTTTATTACTTGTGTGTAATCACTTTGTGATTTTTACAAGGAAGAACTGAGCGATATAGTTTCTCCGAAGAGATGAAGTTTCGTGTACTTAGCAGTCGACAGTTCGTTGGTCAGCCTGCAAGTTTACTTTGTTAAGGGCAATGCTGAAAAGTTTGGCTGCAGTGTTGGTCCATTTGGCATTTTCCCCCCGACAGTAATCTGTTCCACCAGACGTCTTCTTCCAGAACCGAAGAGGCCATCCCGAGAGGCGTGAGGTAGGCTACTCTTTCCTGATTCAGTGCTTTGCAGTGCATCAACAAGTGTCTTAAATGTTCACGCTCTTCAGATGTGGCACATAGTCTGCATTCCTTAGACCTGGACTGCAGTCTGATGCAGAGAATTTCCTGTGTGGGAAGTAAGTTCAGGCATGCTCTCAAAAAGATCTTCATGAGGCCTTTATCTGGAAATTTCGAAAAGTATAGCAGTGGAACTTTGTTGAAGCTCGGCGGCAGATGTGTTAGTTTGTTTGCCTGGGCTTTTTCAACTGTGTAGATCCAGTCCTGCAGTTCCATTTTGCATTGTATTCTCTGTGGATTCGTTGCAAGGTCTTCTTCAGTACATGCTATTTCTTCTAATATATCGTTCCGTAGGTTATGGCTGGGACGACTTTGCCTTTTGTAAAATTGGATTACAGGAACCAGCACGAATTTCCCATATTGCTTGTCGAAAGCTCTCATCTGTGCCGCTAGATTCCTGGCTTTACCCCACAGTGAACTTTGCATTGTCAATTTGTGCGCTGTGCCACCATTATATTAAAACAAGACAGTCACAAGGGGGCACGGATGGCGTTACGCCCAGGTATTTGAAGTGTGTGACTACTTCAAGCTTGGTGTTTTCCAAGAACCAACCTCTGCAGCGTCTATTGTACGGACGTTTTTTTTCGAAGATCATAACTTTTGTTTTTAGTTTGATTTCCAAATTGTTTGAGCCTATGTACTGCACCAGGTTTGTCATTTGACGCTGTAAGCCAATTTCCGCCTGCTCTAACAAAATTAGATCATCAGCGTACAGTAGGCGGAACACGTTGAGTTTTCCTATTTTTGGCGGAAATGCTCGAACTGAGGGTTCTTTGTCCTTAAAGTAACCCAAGAAGCTGATGAAGAGGGCCGGGGCTAAAGGGCAACCCTGTTTGACCCCACGCTCTGAAGAAATCTCTTTTGACAGCAATCCTTGGTTGTTTAGTCGGACCTGGAGTTTGGTTAGTGTGGAGTGCAATGATGGGTGTCTAATATTTTGCTTGGGCATTTCCAGTTTTGCAGTTTAAACCAGAGTAGGCTCCTGTCCACACTGTCTAAGGCCTGTGAAAGGTCTATAAATGTCAAAAACACTGGTGGTGCCCCTTGCTTGACTTTAGATTTGATTAGGTTCAACAGCAGGATATTTACAGATGTTCAGCCGTTCTTTAAGAAGCCCATCTGGAATGGGTCGTTTGCTGGTGATGCCTTTGCCCATGATTGGAAGTGTTTAAGTAGTAGTGTAGCGAACATTTTGCCGATGTCCAACAGCGCTATTGGGCGGTAGTTCTTTGGCTCTTCCCTGTTGCCGCGTTTGAACAGTGGAACTATTACTGAATGGGTCCATGAAGTCTGAATTTCTTTTAGTGACTCAGTGCTGGAATAGGATGCTGATGAATGTTGTCCAGTCTGTCGATGCATATTTTTTCGAACCCCTCCGTGCAAATGCATTTGGAAAGGTATTTGTTGCAAAGTCCAGATACTGGTTCAGATCAAAGAAACGTGTGAGAGTTGGAAAAGGTCTCTCTCGCAGGATAAACATTAAAAGTACAGCAAAAGAGCTGGGGGTCTCGAAGGTAGAAGGGAATTAGCACATTTCTGAGAATACTCCCTAACAAGTAATTAAAAAAAAAAATGCTTAAAAAAAAAATTGGCGGCCCTATGGGTGTTGTGGACGACTTCGACACTGCGGAAGTGGCCTTTAGGGTTTGTGTGCTCAAGTATATTAGGCAAGCATTGATGTAGTTAACACTGTGTGAGACTACACAACTCTTGTCCTCTTGGTAGGTAACCCACCTTTTGATATAGGGATGGTCTACACAAGTTGGTACTGTGACTGAGCAGCCAGGCCTATCTCAAGAGGGGTACATGTGAGCTGTAGCAATGAAATCTAACTCAGTTTCAGTTATAACTAGTCATTTATTTAACATCAATTTTTAAAGTCTTATTTAAACAGGGCAAGATATGTAACCATGAAATACTTTAAAATACTTTTCCAGAATCAGCATACGTTTAGTGGCTACTCTTTAGAGATACTTTTTACACATTTTCTACACCCGGAGGGGGCTTCATTCACAAGGACAGTAATGGCATTTATGTATCACTAGTACACGTTTGCAGATTGAGGTTGCAGAAAGGAAGTTAGTTTCTCAGGGTATGTCAGTCTACTTAAATCTTCCAATGAAGTCTAGACAACCTTACCCAGTAATCACTATTTAAACCCAAGGTATCACCTCTGAGGGGCACATAATATCAGTCAATGGACTAGTAGAGTCTGCAGGGAGCCAGGACAGCCAAAGTCAATTGAAGCAAAGTCTATGGAGCTGAGGCACTTCGTAGTTAAAACATTTTGCACATGGTTAAGAGTTTTGTAGAAATCACTGGTGGGGGTCACAAGCTGTTCTGCTTGTTGAAAGCAGAGCTGAAATTGACTCTAACAAAAGTAGCCACTGCAAGTCTCAACTGAGCACAGCAAAGCTAAAGACACTGAGGTAAGTACTCCAAGTCTGAACAGTACCTCTGGTTTGAAGAAGTGGTCCAGCTGGATTCTGTTCTGTTACGGCAATGCAGATCCTGGGTTTCTGAGCCTGTAGTGGGGACAAGAGGAAGGACGCCTGGAGGATTCCTGCGGCAGCAATTTGGAGGTCGTCTGCAGCTAAGGGTTCTTTTCGGATCAGCAGCAAATTGCGTTTTTAGCACGCGGTAAGTAGCACCACTGTAGAACTTGGATACCGGTTGGGCTTCCTTCACTCGTTGAGTTCTGCACTCTGGTGAGTGCACTCGTGCTCTAATCGTCCTGCTTCTGGAGGGTCCTTAGGCTCCTGGAGCTTCTGACCGGATATCGGATGTTGCACTAGGCTACAGATTTCTTGACCCTGGCACTCAGATCCTGCAGCAGCAAAGAAGTACAGCCAGTTGGGGAAAGTGGTCCAGTGGAGATTGTCTCTGGGTTAGCTGGTCCCACTAACCCAGGGAAGATGTTGTTCCTTCCGGGGCTTCTCTTGTCGATCAGAAAAATGAGTTTCAGCACAGCAGCTGGGCTTCACTGTGCAATTCAAAAGTCCAGGAGGATGCAGCAAGCTTCGTCTTTCCCAGTGGTCAACTCTGCCTCTAGTCCTAAAACCCTTACCTTTTTAAGCAGGTTTCTCCCATTCATGCATAGACTAGGCTGTCATTCAAACAGCAGGGTGGCTGTCCTGAAAGGACACCCAACCAACCAGGACTGGTTGCTTTTGAGGCACGCCAATCAAAGGACAGGAGTTTCAGGGAACCTCTGTCACTTCATGCCCTTCCAGACACACTGTTTCAGGACTGAAGCCCGCCAAAGGCAAACTGAACAAAGGGCTCAAACCTGGCTTGGAGCGCAGAGTGAAACCCAAGAAAGACCTCACAACCAGAAAATGGCGCAAAAAAACATTTTGACAAAATGGTCACCCATGGGTGCTATACTGCAGCTGAGGATTCAGCCTGCGGTTGAAAAGCACAATGGTAGGAATTTTAAACTACTGCCACCAGCCATTTAAGTAGCGAGCGTAACATAAAAAAAATGTTACATGAATAAGTAGGGTAAGGGGCTACTAAGTAACCCCCCCAGCACTCCACATAAGAGTTTGTGCCGGACCTACAAGAGAAAAGTGTAAGTAAAGTCAATTTCACTTTACTATTCATGGGAACAGTAGTTCACAAGTGAAAAGATAATTAAACCTTATGAGCAATCTAAATGATTTATCTGTGACACCGCACTAAAGGTGCTGTCACCATATAAAAAGTAGATGCCTATGGAGTAAACTCCAGAAACAAAGGAAACCCGTAATCCAGATCGGGTCAAAATACATGAGTGAGAAAAATGTCCCACTCACTCCAGGGTTAAAATGAAAGTCCTAAAGTCCAGCAAAAAAGCTGATGGTCTCTAAGGTTGAAGGGAATTGGCACAGAAATGAGAATTTTACCTAACAAAGTACACCTGGTGCGTGGGTGCCCATGTCTCTAGGGTGTGACTTTCCCATAACAGTGCCCGACGGCCTGCCTATCGGGTCCTGGAATAGGCACATGGGAGCGCCTAGGCTCAGCAGAAAGGTTGATGGTTTCCGAATTGGAGCCATGGCTGCCGATGGATTCCTCATCCCAAGCGCTGGCGGGGGAAATGCTTTCGGCCTGCATAGCGTAGGCCAGCCACTGAAAGTTTACAGGCCTCGCATGAGAGCTTGTCGTGGTCATTAGGAAGACACTTATTGCATCGAAGATTGGTGTCTTTCATGGGAAATTTGCTGTTAGTCGGGCAGAACGTAAATGGAGTCCTCTCCATAGCAGAGAGGAGTGAAGGAAATTAATTCTCAGAGAGGAGAAAGAAAACTGGACCCCACTCTCCCTACTGTAAAGGCCAGGCCTAAGGGCCGAGGCCATGCGGTCAACAGTCTCTGTGCGGTTGTCGATGTAGTCAGTAGCAGCAGGAAAACTCACGATACAGCCGTTGAGAAGGATGTCGAAGTGGACTTAACCACCATAGGCCGTTGGAATAGATATAGCAATATAAACTCTTACGAGCTCTGCATAAGCGACAAACTAGGTTGGCAGGAATAACATCCGGCGGGACCTCAACGCGTGAGGGATTTTGGGTACACTACTTGTCACGTTGGGGATAGTGTTAGTCACGCCCATGTTGACGTCCCTTTTCAAGCTTTGAAACAAAAGATGCAATACTCTGATTACCTCTAGATGTCGGACTATATGCATAGCATGTTAATATAAGGAGATACAAGCATCAGAAATAAGATTACGGTGAGTAATGTGTGTTTTATCTTATTACTCTTGGGAACTGCAATTCTCACGAGAATGTAATAAAACAAGGACCCCCGGTGACCATGCACAAAGGGTGCTGGATGTCACAAAGTAAGACAGATGTCTGTTAAACATATGGATATTACCAGACTCCATAAAACAGAACAAAAATCCCAGTCGGAGAAAAAGAATGAGCGAGTGGCAAAACGTTCCACTCACTCAGGATTAAAATTAAAAAGTGTACATTTCAGCTGAACTGCTGGGGGTCTCTCAGTTTAAAGGTGATTGGCACACACTGAATATTGGTCCTAGCAGTTTGAGCCAGACAGGAATGCTGCACAGAGCTTTTGATTCCTAGAATTTCAAACATAAGTGCATATTGTAGCGTTGCCACAAGTTTTCAAGCATACAAGACTGCAATTTGCACAGTGTAGAGACATTTTGGGTAGGCACTCTGTTAGGCAAGATTGTGTGCAGTAGCCTTTGGAAGACTGCAGCAACCTTGACCTCCTGGCAATAGGAACCCAACCTTTGGTATAAGTCTGTACTACACAGGTTGGTAGCGTGTCTGAGCAGCCAGGCTTATCTCAAGAGGGGTCAATGTGAGCAGTAGTGTTTACACAGATTCACAGTGACAAGTATTCAAATACACTTACACTCGAGGTTTCCTGATTAAACAAATATTAATTTAAGTCAGTTATTTAAGCCTTCTTCAGAAGGGAGCAAAACATGTAACCCTTCAAAATACACTACAAAACACTGTTTTTCTACATCAGATGATACCCATTGGGGATGGCGTGCGCGCGCACACTCACACACACACACACACTTCCTACACCCTCGGGTGACTTAAATAGCTAGGACATTTATTTATCACGGGTACATTTAGAGCAATACCGAGTTTGGTGCAAAGGTTAGGTAGGGTTATAAAACAATGGTTAACAAAATTCATAAACAGGTAAGTACTTTTTGAACGCTCCAATGCATAGTAAATTAACCCTTTGCTGGGGAAAAGGTAAAGACAGTCAGAGGTGCGAAGGGAGACCGGACAGTTAATGTTAGTTGAGCAATGTCTAGGGGAGCGGAAGATCTTCTTTGCAGGTAAGTAAGTTTTGCACAATGTTTTTAGGAAAGTTTGTAGAAATAAGAATCACTTGAAGGGCCACAAGCTGGTAGGCTTGTGAGGGACACAGTTGCAAGCAACTCTGCAAGGTTAATCCAAGCCAAATCTCAACTGAGAACAAGTAAGGTTACACCACAAGAGGTAAGTTCTCAAACTTTATAGTACCTTTGGTTAGAAGAAATGGTTCCAGCTGGCTTCTGTTCCTGTGTGGCTCTGCAGATCCTTTTATTCCTGTGCCTCAGTTGTGGGGACTAGAGGGAGGACTTCTGGGGACTTCTGCAACACAATGGTAAGGTTGGCGACAGCAAAGGTCTAACTTCAATTCTGGGGTCCAGCACTCTGTTGTGGCTCAGACTTTGTCAGTCCTGCTTCAAGTGAGTCCGGAGGATCTTCCTGAGGCTTGGGTCTGAACTTAAAAGCTATGCACTCGATTTGGTGTTCCTCTCCCTGGCACTTCAGTTCCAGCAGCAGTGGAGTACAGCCAGCTCAGAGAGGATGTCCAAACAAGTTCACTGTGGAGTTGATTGGTCCCACCAACTCAAGGGGAGAAGTCTTCTTTGCAGGGCTTCCCTAGTCCAAACAAATTTAAAGCTTCAGCAGGGCTTCACAGGGCAAACCAACGGTCCAGGAGTTGCAGCAGGCGTCTCTTCAAAGTTCTTAGGAGTCCTTCGTCCAGTGGACGACTCTGCCTTCCTAGCCAAAAAGCCTCACCTTTTTTATGCAGGTTTCTCCCATTCATTCCAGCCTAGCTGTCAATCGCCTATGGGTGCATTCCTGTAACCATGGGGATTAAGCACAGGGAGTTTCGGGCACCTCCCTCACTTCCTGCCCCTGCCAGACACTCTGGAGCCAGTAAGTAACCCCTCCAGCACCCTATGGTAAGATAGTGTGTGCTGGGTCTAGAAAGTAAAAAAAATGTAAGAAGTCCATTTCACTTCACTGCTCTTGGAAACAGTTTTACCAAGAGAAGGTATCAAAACCTTTGGGAAATCTAAAAGACTGACTTCCCTGTGCCACTGAACTGAAGGTGCTGTGGGACACAATGTAAATGTGATGCCTATGGAGTTTGTTAGACGCCAAAGTCAAAAGAAATGGAAACCAAATCACAGAAAAGTACATGAGAGTCGGAAAAAGGCTCTCTCTCCAGGTAAGAAATTAAAGTCCTAAAGTCCAGCAAGAGTGCTGTGGGGTCTCTTAAGGTAGAAGGGAATTGGCAAATTTCTGAGAATTCTCCCTAACGCACACACCACACCCAGAAACTCGGTGCATCTGTACATTCACCCAGTGCACACATACATGGCCCAAGAGCAGCACAATCCTGCCTCTCGACTTCAGTAATGAGTTTCTTAATGAGTTTTAATGTTTTTTGTTCTTATGTGGTGTTTTCTTATGGATGTAAAAGGTTAACCAAATGCAATTTAAAAAGTCATGCCCAAGACCGCTCCCCTGCCTCACCAGCCCAGATAAAGGCACTGCTGCTCAGCCTCCCTCCTTTAAAATAGGTGAAATGTAACCCACTTTTCTGTAGGACTATAGTGGGAAGGAAGAAAAAGGTTCCTCCAGAAATGGTTGTTTCAGTAGGGGAACATCTGGATGTCCTTCATAAATCGCACATAAGCCTCGCGGTTTTCCAATGCCATAGTCTCAGAACAGTGTGTCCCTCAGGTTTTAGAGGTCCAATGACACAAGGGTGGAGTTGGGGGGGCAGGGGAGGTGGTTTGAGGAAGAGTAAGCAAACATTTCTCTGAATTTTAATATCTGAATGAGCCTCACTGCTAAAATAGTAAGCAGTATTACATATCGTGGATTAAATTACCTGGTGTATCGTTAAAGCTGAAGTATACTTTTTTGACAAGTGTTTGTTGCTACAGGAAGAAGACGCTACGGGAACAGAACAAGATCAAGAAGAGAGGCGGTGGAACAAGAGAACTCAGCAAATGCTTCACGGTCTTCAGGTACACTACTTGCTGCTTTGTCTTCATTTTGCACAGCACTTCAATACATTAGTCCTTACTTTTGGGGGTCAGTTTGAAATGATTATGTAGTTGAGTAATTTTTATTTTCATGAAGTTTATTAGGCTTCCGATGTGGAGTCTGATGTGTGCATTTGCTTGAAACTACATGTGATTAGGTGATTTTGTCGAGGCAGTTCATTTTTGTTTTCTGCCGTCATCTTTTGTGGCAAAGCAAAATAAGAGGTGATGGCGAAGGTTTAAAATTAATCTTAACATCTGGCATTGCTCTTGGTAACCCTTCAAACCATCGTTCTTCGCCTGCCAAGTAATTACAAAAGGAGAGAGACATTTGCAAATTGGGCTTGGTCCCACCCCAAAAGTGGGGCTTGGTCGCATCCTTTATGCATGAGACCACAAGCATCCCCAGACATGTTTCCACTTTGTCGGGCCTCATCAGTGAGGATTTGCAGAGCAATCTCGGAGGTTGTTTAATTCTAAACCTTCCAGCCATCACCTATTTTTTTTCTTTTTTTTTTTTTGCTGTACTCTTTAATGGCAACCCGAAAGGTTTCTTTTTCATATTTCTTTTGGGCTCTTTGGCCTTGGTTTGTGGTCAGAGGGACTTCTACTGAACTTTCACTGCAAACCTTTTCAATCAAAGTGCTGCCCTATGGTAGACCGTATTGCTCTGAGAACAGAGGTGCTTCGCAGGCACCCCATTTTGGCCCTACACTAATTTTGCAGAGTGGACGGCTGCAAAGTTTTGGCACATTAGTAGACCAATTTACCACTTGGTCATTGGTTACAAATAGGACATTTAGTTTTAGGCCATCCCTTTGACTGTGGAGCAGGACTAGAGTGGACCTTGTGCTACTCTGGGCTCACCTTGAACCCAGTCCTGAAACCTCTTCAGTGGTTAAAAAGACTGATGTCGTATGGTCTATGGCCCCAGACTGCTTCGGTGGACATCCTCTGCGGGTGCACCTGAATACTTCCAGCCAAGTCTGATTGGCTGTCCAGCAAAACCTTTGGCTGCTTGCTATGCTCTCGTCTTAAACCGCCTAAATATACCTGTGATCTGAAAAACTCTCAAAGGCAAGGCACATACGCCTGGAACCTGGCTATTGACTTTGACAGAGTTTGGTTGAACACATTAATGCAGAGTCACATATGTGCAGTTAGTAGCTTAAACGGATATTCCTTTTTATCAAGGTAAAAACCACAAACCATCATTGCAATCTTAAAATTACATCAGGAAAACAAATCTTCGCTGTAAGTGCATGAGGGTGCTGACTTAGACAGGTGAGCGATGTATGGTTAAAAAATAATTCTGTGGGAAAAGCATAAACCATGTAAAGGGTTCATTCTGGTCTGGTATTTGCATACAAATCGATGCTTTGTGCTCTGTCAATTAGTATGTGTGGCTTTTCTTTTAATTATCTTGCTAAATTATGAAAACACAGTATGTGACTAATCAATTTCCAGCCGCCCTAATTTAAAACGAAAGGAAATGTGAACGATTCATTTTATAACTGTAATAGAAGTGTATTTACATTCTCACAAATAGCTCAGTTTTGTAAAGGGTAAAATGGTCAGTCTTATTTTTTACAGATCTGTGGTACTAAAAATCTGAGAAATCCATCATATCGAAATCTGATAACATTCAGGGAGAAAATACTTAGGCGCTATTGGTCACAATATGCGGGTGCTAATAGGCTGCAAATATAAATAGATGTTGTACAAGTACTAATCTGAAGTTGTTTATGTACACGTTTACACGGAATACATTTATCAGGTCCCAGAACTTCTTTCCTTGCCTGTGCTGACGATGAATCCACCAGATTCCAAAATTCGCCCATTGCAAAGCAGGCAACCCCGAGGGGAAGTGAATAAAATAGTCTGGCCCCAACTTGCTGTTAACTCTGCCACCCTGCTCTCAGCTTGATGGCTCACTGACCTGTAAATTTACTTGTGTTAAAACATGACGATTGTTACCACCTATCCCTTAGCAAATGTTACCACCATAGCGTAAACTATGTACCTGTAAGCCTTTGCCTCTAGCTGAATGGCTCTTTGGATATCTTGCAGTTTCCTTGGATGACTCTCAAATTCTTCTAGGGTAGCTGGTATTTAATCTGGTTCAGGAAACTATTTGTTTCTTTGCCTACAGTACTCCTACATACCGTCCCCTTTCCTCCCTCCAGTATGGGCGTCCCTAGCTAGGGACGGGAACTGAACTTTTTTGACCAGAAATAATTGCCTTTCCCTTTACATTTATTCACGTGCTGCCCCAGGAGTATGTGTTCCCTTGACCCTGTCCACCAGCGCTACACCTCAGTCATGTTTTCCGCATTGACTGGAGCAGACTGACTTCACCAGCGCTGGTGGTTGAGTCCCTACGACACGCATTTCCCTTTTTTCCATACTTTTCTTTCCTAATTCTATCTTCTAGTTCTCATAGGACACAGTCCACTGGTGCCCTGGCGCATGTCAGGTGGTCTTCAGTAGGTGCCTGCCTTGCGACGTTTAGTTTCCCACATCTGACCCACATGCCTCCAATGCCTGGGCCGGGACCACGGATGGAATGGCTGCTTGACATACTTACTCCCCGGTCCCTTAAGAATCTATTGGCACGGGGGAGGTAGCTGTTTGACAGGTCTCCACCAGAGCATGTAAAAAGACTGTGAGAAGGAAAACCAAGAAGGCAAGTATATTTTTCTCAGTCACCCTGCAGGAAGCCCGCCAGCAGGAGGGGCCAATCTGGCTCTACTACAGGTGACAAGGGTACTGAGGCTCAGGTAGCCCAACAGCGACCTGAACACAGGACACGTCCTGATGGTCACTGCTCTATTACCAGACCTAGGCCTGAGTGTTGCCTGTACACACTGCAGATAGCACTACCGGCTCCATGGCCAAGGGCCAACAGGTGCAGGCAGTGGCCGAGCCAATGCGTCAAAGTAAGCAGGCCGAACCCAGGCCCAGTAAAGCCACAGAGGCATGTGAAGCGACGCTTGACAAAATGACGCCCAGACTAGATGCGCATACAATCCCAGAGATGGGAAACCACAGGACTGGTCTCAAACTTTGACGCCACAGCTCACATGGTGCATCACCTATCTGACCACAGCGGGACAAATGTGGTACGAGGCGGCGTCTTAGTCTTACGACAGTGTGGACAGACAACAAGCGTACACAAATCCGCCTACGCAGGTACCGGTGCAGGAACTAGCTCAACCAGCCCGTCAGGAGTGCTTTGACACATTTCCACAAATGGGAACCTTTCTTAAGGGTATCATACAGGACATGATCCCTCCCATGCCCGCCCCACAACCAGCACCAGTACAGCTCCAAGCGGAAGCTCTCCACACCCGCAACCGACTCCACCGATCGATATGCCCCGCATTGTCTCCACCTCCAGCAGTCACTCCACTCCCTGGTAGCACACTTCCATTGGACGCCACAGACACTACAGACAGACACTGAGGATCAGCAGGACACCGATTAAGAGCTAGACACCCTTTCCTTGGCAAGAGCGTACCACAACAGGATTGCCAGACTGGCTGAGTACCTGGGCATTCCCCAGCCCCCCAGAAGGAGCAACCGGAATCAGGGGGTCTTAGCGGAGGTCCTCGCCATCCGCGCAGAGGCCAGATCAGGCATACCTCTACAAAAGGACGTGGAGGCCCTTGCTAAAAAGGGATGGACCAAGCCACATTCCACACAATCGGTCAACAAGAAGCTGGATGGGAAGTACAGGCAATTGGAGGGCGATTCACTAGTCTCGTCAGTGCACCCTCAGCCTTTCCTCTGTCATAGCGGCAGCATTCATGTATGCCAAACCTCAGGCATTTTCTACCAACACATTCACTTAGTCATTGTAGGGCAAGGAGGGAAAGGTCCTAGAGGCCTATGGCAAAAAGGTATTCTCGAACGCTGGCCTTCACCTCCTGCAAAAGAGCTGGGGTCTAAAAGGAATTGGCACAGAAATGAGAATTCTCCGTAACAGGGAGGCACACTAGCCTTCCACAGCCAGCCCAGGCGAACTGTTTGCCGACCCATGGGTGGTATCTGTAGTCCCTCAGGGCTTCAGTCTTCCCATTCTGCCCACCCCCCGTTCGCCTCCTTTCCCTCAGATCGGGATACCAGCACTCCTAGCGGAGATACACTCGCTTATCACGAGTCAGGTGGTGGAGGAAGTTTCAATCGTGCAACAAGGGTTGGTAATTTACTCCTGTATCTTCGCTATTCAAAAGAACCAGGCAGGCCTGCAAATGTACCTGCCCTTGCAGAAATTCAAAATGGATAAGCCAGCTCTGATGGGGGAGTCGCTGTGTGGGGGAGACTGGGTGTTGTTGGCAGAGCTTTCCTAAAGTCCTACTGGTAGTAAGACTTAAGCTATCCCAGTGGTTTGTAGATCCCCCAACTCTTAGGATAAGCCTGACTGCTCTGCCACTCTAAGGTGCTGAGTTAGTACAAACTGATACTAAGAGGAAGATGTGAGCTGTAGGTAAGTACTGAATCCAGTTAGACATGCACAGCAAAGATGCATTTACACTTGTTGTTTATTATAGTTACACAAGAATCACTTTAAATACTTCTGACGTTTATACTAGAACACTCAGGAAAACTTGATAATACACTTCAAAGAGCACTTTCACTTTTGTGTATTTGTTAGCACAGTTTTTCTGAAGCCCAGGGATTAGTAAAATTGAACTGAGGCAGTACAAGACTCAAATATTAGTTTACGGCTGTACCACCTGAGTTCATTGTAGCGTAGACTGAGCAGCCAGGCTTCTCTTAGGAGGGAGACTGGGGCTGGTGAATCGGTACAAATACAATTGTAATACAAATGGTCCAAAGAAAAACAAACACTATGTATTGTAAAAAATAAATGGTTTATTTAAATACTAGTCGGCCCAGATATATCTTGGGGGAATTAAGTACTGTTAGGCAATGTTTGTATGCAGTACCTTCTGGGAACACTACACACAACTGACTACAGGTATAGGGAACCCAACCTTTGGTATAAGCTTGTACTACAGTTTTGGTACCGTGTTGAGCAGCCAGGCTTATCTCAAGAGGGGTCAATGTGAGCTGTAGTGGAGTTACACAGATTTACAGTTAAAAGTATTCAAAAACTCTTCAACTCAAGGTTTCTTGAATAAACTATTTATCAGTCAGTTAGAATAAGTCTTCTTCACAAGGGACCAATATAATAGTAACACTCAAATACATGTCATGAAATACACACTTAAAATCTCTAAATCGATAATACCCTTTTGGGGGTGGCACACAGACACTACCTACACCCTCAGGTGACTTCAATTGCTAGTGTGCTGGGGACGGTGTGCAGTCATAATGTCGACATCAATAATGTCGACAGTCAAAATGTCGACAAATTAATGTCGAAAATCTATAATGTCGACATACAAAAATGTCGACATAATATATTTTCGACATTAATTTTTCGAATCATAAATAAATACATAAATACATTCTATATAAAATAAACAACTCGGACGATAATTTAGTTTCATCTTTATGTTTATTAAATCTAAAAAAGTATTTATAGGTAATACTTAATGCAAACATAACTGCAACGTATTGTATTAAATAAATAAATAAACATAACAATGCTTCTTTTCAGTTAAATAAATAAATGCAACAACTGTTTGTAATGCAGTTCAACATGTTATATACTAAACAACCAGTAGATGGCGCTAGCGAGTTAAAAATGTATGTTTATAATTATTAACGTATATTTGTTTTGACTTTCTACGCACGGTACGTAGTACAACGTAAACGTGAGCGCCATTTTTAAAGCTCACTATCGACTTGTTTCTACCGCGGTCGCGTCTTCGTCCGTTCGGTCCTTGGATTGTTTTTTTTTTGGGGGGGGTTTTCATCATTTTTTTCTTGGTTTTTCATCGGATGGACCGAGTCTACTTGGATTCCATGGATTTTCCCGTATGGATGTTGGATTTTGCATTCCTGGATGTTTTCATTTTTTTGGGATATGGCTTTCTTGGTAGTCTTTTTTTCATGGAGCAGCGAGTTTACCTGGAACAAATTTTTGGATCTTGGATTAATGTGGATTTTGGATACTTTACGTGGACTTTGGATACTTTTTTTTACTCAAGCTGTGGATTTTAGCCTGGAATCGGCACTTTTTCATGGTTAATGCAATGTCCTTTTGCACCTGGATTTATGGTTTTTTTTGGGGATTTTTCAACTTTGTCAACACGGATTTTTGACGACCATAAACTGTAAGTGTTCTTCTTAACATTTTAAGTTAAATGCAATAGAATCTAAGTAAATGTCCTTGTTCTCTATTGTGAATGCTTGTACTAGTTGCACTAATTTATTATCATAGTCTCTGTATTTTTTTGTTTTCGGTGCTTGATTTGCCAAAGAAATTGTTTGTGAAATTCTCAATTCCTGGTGGTGTTCCTCTAATTTTAAGTCTCTTAAGAAATGCCATAAATTTGGATGTAGGGTGTTGAAATTTTTATTTATGCGGCTATGCCAGCCTTCTAACGCGTTATTTGTTCTTGGTTTGTTGTCCATGGTAGACTGGTAGCAGTTCCACAATTCAATTGCGTATTTCGGTCTGCGTCTGTTGCCACTCCTAGTTAATTGGCCTATCCAGGTATTCTCGAAGTAGTCCAGTAAATTTGTACATTCATCCTCATGATTTTTATAGTACTGACTTTCAATTAAATGTTCGTAATAAGTAATAACATGATTTTCCGGTACAAAAGCCAATGCAAAAAGTTTCTTAACGTTAATCTGAAAGTAACTGTCCTCCGTATATTTTGATCCCAAACCTAATTTTTGTATTTTTCTCCAAACACTTTGTGTGAAATGAAAAAAACATCCTTTTATTCTAGTTTCTTTGTACACGCTAGAAAAACCCTTGATTTGTGCTGTTTCATAATCCATGATTATTGTCTCTGGTTGCGAATCTGGTGTAGTTTCCTTAATTTTATTGTATATGATTTTGTATGCGTCCTCTGTTTTTTTTGGCATCAAAAAGTAAATCCGTGGTAATATTTTGTCATTGATTGTTCCATGTACGGTATAAAATTGAAAAAACGGGTGAGGGCATACCTTAAAAGTTGCGTCACTCTGCCAATTTTTGCTTTGACTTAGATGTTGAAAGTTTTGTGCGGTAGCGAACACCAAGATTTTGTCATTGTTTATTCCAATTGAGCCACAGTAAAAATTTTCTCCTCGTGCTGTAACCTTAAAAATATCCGGAATAGTTATATTTTCAAAGGATGTAGGTGGAGGGGGTAGGTTTTCACTAGTATGTTTGGCTCGGTTAATAGTGCGCTGCATTAAATTTTCAGCTGGTAATTGCGCTGTTACATGTGTTGGTAATTGGCCACAAACTTCTCTGAGTACAGATCCACTAGTTTCCCCCTCATGTTCTATTGCTTTTCTTTTTAGTTCCGTTAATGTTTTCCTGATTATATTTGTCTGATCAGGCATATGATTGTGTTCAGCTTTTCCCTTTACTTCTGTTCCCACTGTTACTGCGCGGGCTGTACATTTATTTTTCGCATATTCTGTGCAGCGCCAGTAAATTCTCTTTTCGCTGAAGCTCTTTATAGAATATGTATCCATTCCAAATTAACTGCTTTCCTCCCTTTTGGCTTTCTATAAATTCTACTTTGTTTTCCATTTTATCACCTGAAATGATACATAAAATTAGTTTTTTTGTGGTATTTTATACTATGTGTTTTATTGTACACGTTATTTTTTATAATGGTAGTGCGTCTTACTTTTTCTCCTGTTATAAGTACGAAAGAAGTGTAATCAATTGCCCGAAGTAACCTCTCAAGAGATGTTCTGTCAGGTAATGACGGTTTTCCACAGCCGTTACTGGTTTTCTGCTATCAAAAACAAGGTGCTTTACTCAGGAATGTTATCTAGTGTGTTAACCATTTCGTAACCTATCTTTATCTAGTGTAACAGACAAGTGGGTGATTACGGACGAAGGGGAGGGGGTGCTGGGATGGTTCGTGATGTAGGGTGAGGTTGGGGGGGGGGGGAAGACCCCCCAATAATTTCGGGTTATTGTCTATGATAATAGACCATTTTTTTTCGAAAAATTGACTTCCTCCATTGTATGTATAGGATGTCGACATTATTGTTTTCGACATTTTGACTATAAACCGCTGGGGACATTAATATATCACTGTTGCATTTAGAATCAGTTAGTAATAAGTCCAAGGAAAAGATTAGTTAGAACAACAAGAGACCACATTAATTCTTAAGCAGGCAAATACTTTTGGATACGCCAAGAAGTGTCCTTCAATACAATAGCTTAAGCCAAAGTCAATAGGCAAAAGTCTTGTATAGGATGAAGCACTTCTTGTAGTTAAGTGGAAAAGTATTTACACAAGTTATTGGGAGTCAATGTGAGCTGTAGGGTTGCAACATAGTTTCACAGTGACAAGTATCCAAATAAAACATACTCGAGGTTTCTTGATTAAACAATTATTTAAGTCTGTTTTAATAAGCCTTCTTTAGAAGGGAACAAATATGTAACACTTAAATTTACCTCAAAAGTACACACTCCGTTTCAGTAAATCAGTAGTTACCCATTCCACCTGACCTTGGGGAATTTGGGTGAGGAGATCACATTCAAGGGAGAAGCCCATAGTTCTCAATGAAGTTCCTATAGTAACCTGTGAGACCTAGAAAGGCTCTCACTTGGGTTTGGGTAGTAGGGGTGGCCCAGTCTTGTACATCCTGTACTTGTCTAGGCAATGGCCTTATTTCACTGCCTCCTACCTCATGTCCAAGGTAGACCGCTTTACACTGACGAATTTGACATTTACTCGCCATTATGGTCAGCTTGGCATGCTCAAGAGCCTGCAATACATATCCCAGGTGGTCGATATGTTCCTTCCAAGTAGACCTGAACACTGCAATGTCATCCAAGTATGCCATGCAGAAGTCCTCCATCCCATTCAGAACATGATTAACCATCCTTTGGGATGTAGCAGGTGTAGTCTTTAGTCCAAAGGGCATTACCTTAAACTGGTAGAGGCCTCCTGGGGTTGAAAATGCAGTATTCTCCTTGGCATGGTCAGAGCGTTTTGCCAATAGCCTGGGGATAGGTCAAATGTACTGAGGTACTTGGCTGAACCAAGCTTGTCCACCAGCTCATCTGTCTTGGGTAAAGGGCATCAGTCGTGGTGACTGCATTAAGGGCTCTATAGTCAACACATAATCTCGACTCCTTGGATCCTGTCTTTGGTACTAGTACAACTGGACTAGACCATGGACTTGTAGATGGCTCTATTACCCCGAGATCCAGCATCTTGTTGACCTCTTCCTTTATGTGGGTTCTTACATAGTCCGACATTCTGTAACCTCTGCTTTTAACAGGTAAACGGTCACCAGTGAGAATCTCATGCTGGCCCCAAGGGGTCAAGCCTGGTGATGGTGAGAACAGAGGGGCAAACTGAGTTGGAATTTTGCACTCCTCCTGTACCAGTGTTGTATCAGAAGAGAGATTAACTCCTTCTATCCTTCCATCTAAAGGTTGTCCCCTCTGCTCAAGAGGAGAGTGAACCTCTGCATGACCTGAGACTAGAAGCAAAGCGCCCAGGTCTGGTCTAGAGACATAGGCCTTTAGGCGGTTGGTGTGAAAGGCCCTGGGGGGCTCCTTAGGGTTGCCTGAGTACACCAAATAATTGACCTCCAAGTTTTCCTACAACCTTGAAGGGTCCAATCCATTTGTCCTGTAAGGCCCTCTGCCTTGTAGGTACCATAACTAGAACTATCTGGTCTTAAGTAAACTCAACCATGTTTGCCTTCTGGTCGTGCCATTGCTTTACCAGAGCCTGACCTGCTTTCAAGTTATCTGAAGCTTCTGTCATAATGCGTGTCGGTCTCCTTCGGAGACCCAACACATAGTCAGTGACTCTCACTGGCTTGTGGGAAAGAGCACTCTCCAACTCCAACTTGATTAGGTCCAATGGACCTCTAACCGGATGACCATAGAGGAGCTCAAAGGGTCTGAATCCAACCCCTTCCTGAGGGACTTCTATATAAGCAAAGAGAAGGCATGGCAGTAGTAGGTCCCACTTTCTTCTAAGGGGTTCTTCTAAAGCACCCATCATCCTCTTCATAGTTCTAGGAAACCTCTCTACCAACCCATTGGTCTGGGGCTCATAGGCTGTTGAGAACTTGTAGGTCACTCCAGTTTTTCCACATGGCCTGCATGTAGTAGGACATAAGGTTTGATCCCGTCAGAGATAACCTCCTTAGGAAAACCTACTCTGGTAAAAATACCAAGTAGGGCCTTAGACACAGCCTGAGCTGCGACAGTCCTCATAGGTATGGCTTCAGGTTATCTGGTAGCATGGTCTACCGCAACCAATATAAATCGGTTGCCTGAAGATGTTAGTACCACGTACTATCACCACCGGAGTGGTCCCCTGGTGCTCTATGATGTTGAAGGGTCTAAGGGACCAACAATGTTGATTCCTACCCTCCTCAAAAGGGACTCTCGCCACTGGGAGAGGCACTAAAGGTGTCACATTCTTGCCAGATGTCTGACAAGTGACAGCTTCTACATAATTTATCTACATCAGACCCCATTTTAGGCCAGTAAAAATAAAGAAATCCTTTCGTTGGTCTTCTTAAAACCTTAGCGAACAGCTGCTTACTGTATAAACTGGGGTCTTGCCTCCTGGGGCACTACAAGTCTTCTGTAGTCTTCTTGGGTAGACTCAATAGGTTCACTGTAGAGTTGGCAATCCTCCCAGTATAACCTGTGCTTCCCTGGCTCTTACCCTTCCTGGAAAGCTGCCTGTTGGCGAAGTCCTTCAAGAGTAGGACACTCTCTTTGACCTCTGCTGAAGTCTGCCCTACAGGGGGCACCTTTTGCCATTAAAGACTGCAGTTCAGGATGGTTTTTAGGATCCAGATCTCCAACAGGGGCGGGAGGTCTTCTTCCAGCTCTGTATCATCAGTAGCTGACTCAACCTCTTCCAGTTGGACCTCACACTCCGTCTCAGCTGGTGGAGTAGTCTGTCCTCTCGTGGATGTCCTGGTTTGATGCGCAGGAGTGCTATCTTTCTTGTTTCCTGAGACCTTGGGTTTCCCCTTTGTCTTTCTTCTTGGACATAGAAGTTGGCTTTTCCTGTGGACTGGGTGTTTAAGGTTCTTCTGTAACAACCCACTAAGTCATTTAAGGTGAGCTCTCTGGCCTTCCTAGTCTGCTTCTGCTTCCTCTTACTGGGAGGCCTGGGGGTGCTCGATACAACTCCAAGAGTTTTTAAGTCATTCCCTAGCAGGACTCTCCCAGGCACCTCACTTTGTACACTGACTGGTATTCTTAGTCGTATTGTTGCACTGGATGAGAGCTGGTAGTATTGGAACTATCTGGATAGGGCCTCCAGCAAGCTGAATGGGACCTTTTGGGTGCCTTAGCAACATCCTCAGGTTTGAAAAAGGTTTCATCCACCACCGTGATGCTGGCCCCAGTGTCTCTAATGGCAGTGGTCTCCTGACCATTTACAAGTACACTGTACTTGTAGTATTCTTGAGTTATCTGGTATAGAGTTATAGACTTCTACATTCTGCTGTTCCCACAGACCCAAGGACACAAACACTGGCAGACTCCAATGGGGCCTTCAGCCATTAGTTGAGTTTCCACTTGCCATATGTACGTCTCCCTCAGGGATGAAGGCTAAGGAGGCAGTGTGGACCCCTGAAGGTTTACCCCTACATCTGGATCACCTTTCACATGGTCAGTTGACCCACAAGCATAACATTTTCCAAATTTTTTGACAAATGAGGGTTTCTGCTGACCTCCCTCTGGTTTTACATCGGAGGTTTCACTAGACTGACCTGGTTTCCCATGTGGCTTATCCTTTTATGTCTGTGGCCCTCTTTTGGATGGGAGGTTTTAGAATACTCCGTCATCTTTCTTGCGCTACTTGCCCCTCATCCTTTTTATGAGTGCCCACAGAATCCTTGTGAAGTAGCCCTGTTGGCAACCCACAAGTCAGCAGCCTTTGCTAGCTTATTGGGATCAATCTCTTGAGTCAGCCAAGTGCTGTCTCAGCTCAGGAGAGCAGGCATCTGTTGGGGAGAATTCTCAATGTGCGAATGCTCCAGGGTGTCTGGGGTGGGCAGGAAGTGGGGGAGGTGCCATCTTCAGATTTTTACCGCACGTTCATGTGTTGGGATCCTCGTGCTATTGCTCTCGAGCGTTAGTGCTATTTTTTCACGTTTTTTCTCAAAAACTTCATTTTTTTCGGTCAAAAGAGCCTCAAGCTCCACCGACTCTCCATCCGATCAACGGGGACCCGTGTCGGATTCGTCTGCGCCCCTCAAGGGTGAAGATTTCGTCGAGCTACGCTTTTGGAGGACTCCAGAAGTTTCTCAGGCCTGGACATGGCCCAGGAGAAGGGAAGCTCGACGCCCGGAAAGCTGTTCAGGATCTGCCCTGGATGCCAGCTGCAGAACGTCTTTAAGGAGAACGAACACTCCTTTTGTCTCTACTGCTTACATGAGGACAAGACGCACGTGGAGAAGGACTGTGCGTTTTGCGGCAACATGTCGGAGCGGACCATGAAGGACCGCCATCAACGTCTCGCCAACTGGCTGGAAGGGAAGAGCCCGTCAGGCGAGAAGAAGAGGAAGAAATCCGAGCGGTCTTCTAAGACCTTTGAGGACGCCCCGGCGACGGGGGTCCAACACAAGGCCAAGCACCGCGAGTCCGCTGGCACCGGGAGCGCCGAACGGTCGGGCTCTACGGGCGCCAGGCAGGGCTCACCCTCCCCGGCACCTTCAACCACGAGCCAACGCTCTGGGTCGGGTAAGAGGAAGGGCGAGCACCCGGCGAAGCTCCTGGAGAGGCCCCGGTCGAGCTCGAAGGCCCCATCGGAGGGGGAGCGAGGCAGTGTCCCCCCCCCCTCAAGGATAAGGCGGTGAGCGCACCTAAGGTGGTGAAGGCCTTAATCCATCCGGCCAAGCCCTCTATCGATACTGTCGCGGCGGCCCTGGCTCAGCCTGTGGAGGCTACACCAGTGGTGGCGACCTCGGGGCTCAGTCTCCCTGCCACGTCGGAGGGAGTCCTCTTTTGTGCCCATCGATAGGACCCCCGTGAAACCCCCGGCGGGGAAGAAAAAGGGGGGGCAGGGCGTCGTCGTAGATTCGGCCTCAACCTCAGAGGAAGAGCTGATTGAGGTCTTAAGCCACGGCCTTGGCGTGGAAGAAGGACCGGCCCGTTGGGATGGATCCCGACGCAGGTGACGACGGGGCCCCTGATCGCCCGTCGGATTCCCCTCTGCCAGTGCCGCAAGACAACTCGGCGGCCATTTTGTTGGCTATACAGTCCTTTTTGTTCTGAGATAAGGACGAGACTACCATTGCCGACGGAGGAACCTCTCCCGTCGGGGGATCCTGAACCGGGACCTTCTGGTGCTCCCCCGCCCAAGAAAAGGAGGATTCACCCTCCACCTCCTTTTCAGCCGTCGTGCCCCGTCCAGCCCTCCTCCCCGTCCACCCGAGGGGATGATACGGGGACTGACACGGCAGCGACGGGTACGGACGACGAGGTATACGACGAGGATCTACCGTCGTCACCTCCCACCAGGGCTTCTCCGCCCGACGAGTTTGGATCGTTCCACTCCATGATCGCCAGGGCATCCGAGCTTTTCCAACTCTGCCCTGAGGAGAAGAAAAAGGAAGGATTCCTTTATCAACGGCGCGAGGCCAAGAGGAAGACGGTCCTCGCAGTGCCTCTACTGGACGACATTTGGGATGAGGACCTCGCCCTCCTCAAGAACCCTTCCACGACGCCAGCTAGAAGAGACCGGTACGAGAAGAAGTACCGGGTCCCGGACGCGGCCCCCCTGTGCCTCCTTGCGCAGCCTACCCCGGACTCCGTCGTCTCCGCGGCGGCCAGGAAGAAAGCGGGGGGGGGGTGCGGCCTCCACATCGACTTCCCCACCGGACGGCGAGGGAAAGAAATTGGACGCTATGGGACGCTGGGTCATCTCGTCGGCAGATTAAAGCGGCCAACGCCTTGGCTATCGTGGCCCGCTACGACAGGGAGTTATGGTACAAACTAGCTCCCCTGCTGGACTTCCTACCGGACGACAAGAGGGCGGATGCCCTGGAGATCCTACAGGAAGGCGAGGTGGCGTCGGACCACGCCATCACTATTGCGACGGACATCGCCGACACTGGGTTTCGCCAGTTGGACAACGGCGTGTGCCTTAGGCGGCGTGGATGGCTCAAGGCTACGGACTTCCGTCAAGACGTACAGACCAGAGTCCTGGACATGCCGTTCGATGGGAACAACCTGTTTGGGAAAACAGTGGACGATTCCCTCCAGGCCATTAAAGCGGACACTGAGACGGCCCGGGCCCTTGGGGTTCTGCGGCAACGACGGACGCCCTTTCGGAGCAGCGGAGGCAAGGGTGCCTCCAAAGGTTCCGGCGGCGGTTTCTCCACCTACCGTCAAGCGGCCCGCTCGTCGTCTCAGGAGGCCTACAGAGGACGAGGCAAGTCTGGCGGACCCCGCCGTCGTCGCCAAGGAGGTCAAGGCGGCAAAGCCTCGTCGAAACAGGATTGAACCGGCCGTGGGGTCGGGCCCCCACCGAAGCACCCCGGTGGGAGGCCGGCTGGCGAGCTTCATCAGCGTGTGGGAGTCCATCTCCACCGACCGTTGGGTGCTGGACGCCTTAGCCCGGGGCCACGCGCTCGAGTTTCAAAGAAGGTGCCCGCGCGTCCCCCCCCGTGGCCAGGAAAGAGCTTCACGTCCCTCAGCTTCTTCTGGAGGTAAAGGCGATGCTCAGGAAGGGCGTCATCGAACTCGTCCCAAAGAGGCTTCGGGGCTCCGGAGTTTACTCTAGATACTTCCTCGTAAAGAAGACTGGAGGATGGCGCCCCATCCTAGACCTGCGACGTCTGAACAAGTTCATCAAGGCGCAGAAGTTCCGGATGGTCACTCTCCAGCACGTCCTGGGGCAGCTGGAGGAAGGAGACTTCCTGTCGTCGTTGGATTTGGAGGATGCCTACTTCCATATTCCCATCCTAAAGGGGCACCGAAAATTCCTCAGGTTTGTGGTCCAAGGGCGTCACTACCAGTTCAAAGCCCTTCCCTTCGGACTACGGTCGGCACCCAGGGTATTCACCAAGTGCCTTGCACCGGTGGCGGCGCAGCTGCGCCGCGAGGGGATCCACGTCTACCCCTACCTGGACGACTGGCTCATTCGAGCCAAGACGAGGGAGCTCGCCGTGGAACACACGGCAAGGACCGTCCAACTTCTCTCGGACCTGGGATTCTCCGTGAACTACGCCAAGTCCCACCTGGTACCCGCGCAAAACGCACTGTTTCTGGGAGCGAAGCTCGACAGTGTCCCTTCTGGCCTCCCCGTCGGAGGAAAGGACCAGGTCCATCCTGGGCAAGGTACAGCGGATGTTGGTTTCCGACGCGGCCAAGGTGAGGTCCATCAAGTCCCTCCTCGGAATGATGTCTTCTTGCATCTACCTCATTCCCATGTGCAGGCTCCGGATGCGCCCGTTGCAGGAGTTCCTGGACGCGCGCTGGATCCAAACGACGGGCGGCTTCGAGGAGAGGATCACACTCGACGAGAGTTTCCGCCGAGCGGTCCGGTGGTGGGGCAACCGCGCGCATCTGACGGCGGGCATGGACTTCCAGACCCCAGACCACCAGGAGACAGTGACCACGGATGCCGCCCTGGAAGGGTGGGGAGCGCACACCGAAAATCTGTACGCGAGAGGCCTTTGGCTCCCGACGGAGAAGTTCCTCCATCAACGTCCTGGAGCTCCGTGCAGTGTTCTGGGCCCTCAGGTCCTTCCTTCCGTCCCTCAAGGGCAAGGTGGTGAGGATCTTCACCGACAACACCACCACCATGTTTTACATCAGGAAACAGGGCGGAACCAGGTCTCCAGCGCTGTCCAAGGAGGCGCGCAGGACCTGTGGCATTGGGCCGTCGCCCAAAGGATGTTTCTGGTGCAGTTTCATCTGGCAGGGATAAAAAACACCATCGCCGACTCACTCAGCAGGGAGCTGCGCTCGTGCCACGAGTGGGAACTACGGCAGGATCTAGTGGATCGCCTCTTCCGACGGTGGGGCACACCCCAGATCGACCTGTTCGCGACGGCGACGAACTCCAAGTGCCGGAGGTTCGCCAGCAGGTTTCCCCAGGTGAGGAGCATGGGCGATGCCTTCTCGTTCCCCTGGGAGGGCCTGTTCCTCTACGCGTTCCCTCCTTTGCCACTGCTAATCCGGCTCGTCAACCAGCTCAAGAGGTCACGGTGCAGGATGATCCTCGTCGCACCTGCGTGGCCGAGGCAGATATGGTTCCCGGACCTTCTGGACTTGTCAGCGTCCCCGCCAATCAAGCTGCCGGTGGACACGGATCTACTCTCCAGGGAAGGAGGCGCCATCCTCCACCACGACCCGAAATCGCTGAACTTGCAGGCCTGGCTCCTGCAGCGCTAGAGTTTGGAGGATACGACATACCGGCTGACTGCAGAGAGGTTCTTGCAAAGGCCAGGGCGTCCTCGACTCTTAAATGCTACGGACACAAATGGAAGAGCTTCTCTGTCTGGGGCCACGCACAGAAGATTAACCCTCTACGGATTACGGCTCCCCAGGTACTGCCGTACCTGCTGACGCTGGCCAAAGCTGGACTGGCACACGCGTCCATCAAGATTCATCTTGCTGCGATCTCCCGATACACCAGAACCACGGGCCGGACGTCCTTGTGGTCTCATCGTCTGGTGAAAGAGTTCATGAAGGGACTGTTCAGATCGTTCCCGCCGGTGAAGGCGCCGGCCCCGGCGTGGGAGCTCAACGTGGTGCTGACCAAGCTCATGGGACCTCTGTTCGAGCCTCTGCACTCGGCCCCGTTGAAGTTTCTGTCGTGGAAAACAGCGTTTCTTGTGGCCATCACCTCCGCACGACGGGTGGGAGAGATCCAGGCCCTTTCCTGCAAGGCCCCGTACTTGACTTTTCACGACACAAGGGTAGTGCTCAGGGCGCACCCCTCTTTCATGCCCAAGGTACCGTCGGACTTCCATCTCAACGAACCCTTGGTGTTGCCTGTGTTCTTCCCGTCGCCTTCGTCGCCGGCTGAGAGGACTTTGCACTCGCTGGATGTGGCTAGAGCGCTGAAGTTCTACGTGGACCGCACGAAGTGTTTTCGGAAGACGTCACAACTCTTTGTGAACTTTGGACCTGTCAATCAGGGGAAGGCTCTCTCGAAGGCTTCCATTTCCAGATGGCTCTCCGGCTGTATCATGTACTGTCATCGGTTGGCAAACCGACCGCTGCCTGGCCGTCCGAGAGCCCATTCCACCAGAGCGATCGCAGCTACCACGGCGTTCCTTTCTGGTGTGCCCCTGCTGGACGTATGCAGGGCTGCTACGTGGAGGTCGACGCACACCTTCACGAAATTCTACTGCGTCGATCGGGATTCCAGGGAGGAGTCCAGGGTCGGCCAAGCAGTGCTGCGCAACCTGTTCGCCTGAGGTGAGCCTGGTGAGGAGGTAAGATTGCTTGATGTTGAGTTTGATGTAATGCTTAATGTTGAGCCTTTGCCACCTCCCGTGGTTGTGCATGTGTGTACTGCTATGTATTCTTTATTCATGAGCATGTGAATCCATGCCAGACCCCATGCTGGAGAAGGAACAAGTTACTTACCTGTAACTGTTGTTCGCCAGCATGGGTCTGGCATGGATTCACATGCGAACCCTCCCGCCTACCCCTCTGCGGCTCTTCACTTGGTCATACTGCCACTTCACGTGCTTCCAAATCTGAAGATGGCTGCCAGAGGCGGTGCTTAGGTAGAGGGCAGTCATTGGCTGTGGTCAGTATGACGCAGAGACCAGTGATTGGTTATTACTACGAAAGACAGATCAGAAACGAAACTGATACTGTTTTTTTTTCTTTACCGAGGATTCCCAGCCTGACGACGGGGAATATTCATGAGCATGTGAATCCATGCCAGACCCATGCTGGAGAACAACAGTTACAGGTAAGTAACTTGTTCCTTCTTCAAAGACTTCTAAAACACTGTGCAAAGACTTTTCTACTTGCCTACCAGGAGTGCTTCAGCCCATATAAGACTTTTGCCCATTGACTTTGGCTTAGCCTGTTATACTGAATGACTCTGCTTAAAGGATCCAAAAGTATTTGTCTACTTAATGTTTGTGGTCTCTTGTTTGTTCTAATAACCTTTTCCTTTGACCAGGTTCTAAGAGCAATCTAAATGCAAACAGTAAAATATTCATGTCCCCAGCACCCTAGCTATTAAAGTCACCAGAGGGTGTAGGTTGCGACTGTGGGCCATCCCTGTACTAAGAGTGTACAGTTTTTGGAGTGTATTTGTGTGTTGCTTTTATATTGCTCCCTTCTGAAGAAGGCTTATTCAACTGACAAAATTAATAATGGTTTATTCAAGAAACCTTGTGTGCAAGTGTTTATTTGAATACTTGCCACTGTGAATCTATGTAACTCCCCTACAGCTCACATTGACCCCTCTTGAGAGAAGCCTGGCTGCTCAACACGCTAACAACCTGTGTAGTACAAGCTTATACCAAAGGTTGGTTTCTTATTGCCAGGAGGTCAGGGTTGTTGTAGTGCACTGCATACAATCTTGCCTAACAGCCCTCACAGCAAGGTTCTTGAACCGGTCACGCTAGGACATCTCAACCTCTCGGGCTAATCTAGAAATCGTATAGGACACCAGGAGCAAATCTACTAGGGCCCAGTATAAAAGAGTGTACCAGGTTCTGTCACTGGGCAGACTTGAAGGGCTTACACCCTCTAAACTGTTGCCTGGACAACGTGCTCTCCTTTTCGGCGCATCTCACCCATTCAGGTATGCAGGTGGACACTTGCCACACATAGTTGGCATCCATTTGGGCATACAGAAACTCGGAGGAGAGTTTTTCTTCTTCTAACCCAATTGTCAGGAGACATTAGCGGGTCTCGCCAGGCTTGACCAGCCCATCAAGAGTTTGGACAAACCTTTCGAACCACTGGTGTCCGCGGACATCAGGCTGGTCACCATTAAGACGGCCTTGTTGGTCGGCCTCACCTCGGCTCGCAGAATCAGTGAAATCCAGGCGCTGGTCGCCTCGGAACCATACACTACGTTATACAGGGGGAAGGTGGTCCTCCGGACACACCCAGCTTTCCTGCCTAAGGTACGGTCTGCGTTTCACATAAACAAGGACATGGTGCTGACTACGTTCTTCGCAGATCCTAAGGACGAGGCACAGACAGTCCTGCACTACTTGGATGTCAGGCGGGCACTGAAATTCTACTTGGACAGTACTAAGGGCTTCCGCAAGTCGGACACCCTATTTATCACCTTTGGTGGTTCAAGACCCGGGTATCGGGGATCCAAGGCCACCATAGCCCGGTGGATGGTCTCGGCCATCAAAGAAGCCTACGAGGGGGCAGCATAAGCCACTACCGGCCAGCATGCATGCCCATGCAGTCAGAGCCAAGGCAACGGCCATCACCTTCCAGCGGCATGTCCCCTGGCAGGTAATAAGCACGGCAGCCACTTGGGCCACCCCTTCGGCTTTCTGCAAGCATTACTGTTTGGATGCCGGCTCTAGATCAGATGCAGCTTTCAGAGAGGCGGTTCTTAGAAACCTGTTTAAGGAAGGTATCCGCTCCACCCTGGGGCTACTCAGTTGTAATCGCCCATGCAGTATGGAGGAAAGGGGATGGGACTGTTGGGCAAAGTTTGAATGCAGTACCCTCTGGAAACACTACAAGCAACTATGATGACGGGTGTAAGCAAACCAACCTTTGATAGAAGTCTGTACTACAGTTTTGGTAGCGTTTTGAGCAGCCAGGCTTATCTCGAGAAGGGAAATGTGAGCAGTAATGACGTTACACAGAGGTCTACAATCAGAGGTGTTTAAATAAACTCGGTTTCTTTGATAAATTCTTATTAATGTATTTGTCAGTTCTAAAACATTAAATAGAAGGAGGCAATCGTATAGTGCCACACAAATATACTTCAATACTATGCACTCTAAGTTTCTGAATCAGATAAGACCCTTTTGGGATAGCCCACAGACACAACCTACAACCACAGATAACTTTAGTAGCAAGTTTACTGGGGACATGAATATCTTACTGTTGGCATTCAGAATAATTTGTAAGGAGTAAAAGGCAAAGGTTATTAGAACATAAAGGGTTACAATATTTCTTAGTGTAGATATTGAGTTCACCAGAAGAGTCAATTCAGTAGGCTAGGCCAAAGCAATGGGCTAAAGTCTTGGATAGGATAAATCAGTTCTGGTAGTTAGACGGAAAAGTCTCTGCACAAGTTCTCAGACGTAGTTTGTAGAAAGAAGAATCATATGTTTGGTCACAAGCTGATTAGGCCTGTGAGTTGCAAAAGTTCCAACCACTTTCACGGTGAGGCAAGTACTGTCTTGTTTCACAGTACCTTACAATGAAGAAAGAGCCAGCTGATGACTTCTGTGCCTGGCAGTTCCTGCTGATCTTGCTGTTCCTGGGCCTCAGTCGGGGGACTCCTGCACTGCACTTGAAAAGTCAAAAGCTCGTAACTGGCAAACTTCAATTTCAGTGGCTGTGAGTAACGCACACAAACTGGTGTCCCTCTCCCTGGTCCTACGGTTTCCTGCAGCAACTCTGAGGAAATTCAACCAGCTCCGAGGTGGTTGCCAGGTGGCTTACTTGTAAGTTGATTGGTCCCACCAACTCAAAGGGAGAACTCGTCCTTGCAGGGGCTTCTCTGTCTGTGAACTTGGCAATTCGGACCTGCAGCAGGGCTTCAACGGTCCAGGAGTTGCAGCAGCCATCCTCTTCAAGATGATCTTTGGTTCCTTCGTTCCAGTGGTCGACTCTGCCTTCCAAGCCAAGAGACTCACCTTTTATTCAGTTCTCTCCCATTCATTCTAGCCTGTCACTCACCCAGCAGGGTGGCTGGCCTTGCTGGACAGTTGGCCAGCCAATCGCCACAGTGTGCATTTGGGTCTCCTAGGGGACGAAGCACAGGGAGTTTTGGGCTCCTCCCTCACTTCCTGCCCCCCCAGACACGCTGGCGCCAGAGGAACTCCTGAAGCCCGCCAAAGGCAAATGAACAAATAGGCCAAACCTAATGTTTCCAGAGCTACGAATAGTTTGCGGTCGGGACAAATCATGGTAGTTGTAAAACCACTGCCACCAGCCACTCTAAGAGGACAGGGTAGCATTTGACTGCTACATGAGTATCGAGACACAGGGGATACTAATGTAACCCCTCCAGCACTCTATTGTAAGATAGGATGTGCTAGGTCTAGGAATTTTAAAGACTAGTAATGTCAATTTCACTTTACTTACTCTTGGAAACAGTAGTTTATCCCAGAGAAGGTATTTGAACCTTGTGAAAGCCTGAACAGGCTTCCCTGTGCCATTGCGCTGAGGGTGCTGTGTGACACAAATGAAAAGATGCCTATGGAGTTGGTTAGAATCCATAACCAAAGAAAACATGAGTAAAACCACATCAAAATACATGAGTGGGGAAAAAGGGGCACACTCTCGAGATAAAAAAAATCAAGGCCTCAAAATCCAGCAAAGTTGCTGGGGGTCTCTAAGGTGAAGGGAATTGGCACATTTTTGAGAATTCTCCCTAAGGGATGTAAGAGTAATTAGAAGTTACTCACCGTAGTGTCTAAAGTACTTAGTCCCCTTTCCTAAGTATACGTCCCACCACCTAATAAAACTGGTGTCATTAGGCAATATTAACCTATTGTCGACGCATCTATGGGGACTCGGGTGTGGTGCCAGAGGGCAGAGTCAGGGTAGCGCATGCTCCCAGGGCTGCACCCCATCGCGCCTCTAAATTTAAAGGAAGATTTTTTTCTGATGAAAAAGGTTCCATCGCCCATCTTTTGGAAGGGACGCAGATGCAGTATGATGTTAGTCACTATGGTGAGTAACTTATAATTATTCTTCATGAGCATGTGAATCCATGCCAGACCCCATGCTGGAGAAGGACCAAGTTACTTACCTGTAACTGTTCTCCAGCATGGGACTAGCATGAATTCACATGGCAACCTTCCCTCCTGCCCCTCTGTGTCTCTTCTTGGTCATAGTGCCACTTTACATGTTACCAAATCTGAAGATGGTTGCCTGGGGAGGGGCTTAGTCAAAGGGCAGTCATTGGCTGTGGACACTATGACCCAGAGCTCAGTGATTGGTTTAGGAAAGACAGACAGTTAATTTTTCTTTTACCGAGCATTCCCAGCCGGACGACGAATATTAAAGAGCATGTGAATCCATGCCAGACCCATGCTGGAAAACAGTTGCAGGCAAGTAACTTGATCTTTAGTTTTATTTAGTACTTAGTTGGTTTGTGACCTAGTAAAAAGTAGTATAATGCAAGCCGCTTCTTTTCATGCTTGTGGTCTACGTGCACTCCATCCCCTCTTTAGAACAGTAATATTGCATGAAATATGGTGTCTGAATGGTAATCTTGATCTGTTTCATTTACAGAGAGTTCTGGCTAAAACTGGGGCAGAATCTATAAGTTTGCTTGAGCTCTGTGTGAACACTAACAAAAAGCAAGCCGCAGCAAAGTTCTACAGTTTTTTGGTACTTAAAAAGCAACAAGCTATCGAGCTGACGCAACCTGAGCCATATAGTGACATCATTGCAACACCAGGACCAAGATTCCACATAATTTAAAGAATTGGACTTAAATGGCTAGTGTGACTTTCGCTAGCTGAATGCATTGCCCCCATGTGTAGGGCGCTTAGATTGTTGCATATGATCTAGGGTGTTTATCGTCTGTACAGTTTTTTTTTTGTGTGAGCACATCTATTTTTATGGAAACCACAGGGGTTTGCGGACTTGAATAATAAGGCAGAAAAAGGAATGCTTCACGGACCCTTTAAATTGTGACAAAAGGAAAGCAAGCATTCGTGACAGTGGTGGCGATTTTGATACTTTCATCAACCAACATGTTGGCTATGAATACTGGAATTTGAAAACTCATTGATTTTTGCAGCCCAAGGATATAGTTTGCCAAATGTCATTACTTTGTATACACTGGATGGACTTTAGGCATCTACCTTACGTTGAAATATTTGACATTTATCACTGCCTGACTTTTTTTAAACTCTTATTTTTTAAAATGTGAAAATTCACAATTGTGGCGTTTGGATGAGGTACCTGATTTGCAATCAGTGTTTAGTTCTGTTAAGGTGGCAAATGTGACTCGGGAGCATTTGTAGTAAAATGTCTCCCAGTACAACAGTGCTATTGACCCACGCAACCTCTTCCTTTTCTGGTCATTGAGAATATTCTCCCTTGAACAGTGAGTTTTGGGTAAGATATGCTTCATCATGTTGATCACATGTTGCTTATTTTATCTTTCATAGCAGTATGCATTTCTCCACTGGTTTAATTCTTGATGCAGTCTTTCAAATGTAAGCTTGCTTAAGGGCCAGTATTGATCACTCTTTGCCCTCTGCCTTATATACCGAGCAAGTCGAAATTGCTTCCCTTCTAGCCGGCCCAAAAACTGGTCCGGAATTGAAACTTTTAAATATAAATTTTAATGTAAATTATCTTTTGAAGATATTATTTTATGAATCACTGTCCTCAATCTTATCAGTTAATGTAAAGGCATATTTTCATTACCCATCTGTCTTAAAGATATGATGCTGTAAATTATGCTGAATTAGCGATTAGTTTAATATTCATTGAACACAACATAAGCTTCATAAATTTAGTACCAGCTCCTTTAATATATTTATTGTTTAAATGTTACTTCATTTTCCTGAACTGCATTCTTGTGTTTTGAACTTGCTTTTTAAAAAACTTTGTACATGCTTTTACTTGTGCAAAAAAAAAGTACAGGCTTTACTGTTACAAGAAAGGAAAAGAAACCCTCGATAATTATGTGAATGGCAAAAGTTTATGCTTCAAACGTTTTTTATAGATATATATGTATATAAATAGCTAAATTATTCACAAAGTTCTGGTGTCATGTTGGCACTTGTGAATGATTCTCCTTTGGGACTTGGGATATGCCCAACCATGTAAAATTATGTGAAAATGTTTTAAAGAATTTGTGAGACTGGATAAGTTTTAATATGACCTTTTAAGAGATAATTGTAAAAAATAAATGGTTGCAGCTACTTTTTTATTTTCAACATGTGCCTGTAAAACCATGCTTTCCCCTTTGTATAAAAAGACATTGTAGATATATTGAATGTTTAATTATAGAAAGTTAATCATTTTCTTGTTAACACATTTTTAGTCTAAGGTTTTGTCTCTTATCAAGGTTAAAATTCTCAAATAGTTAAATGATGTTATGTATAATTTTTCTAATAAAAGTTGTGCTAAAGCTCTTGGGTGTTTGAAGATGCTTTGGCTAAATGACCCTAAATAAACCTGAGACTGCTGTGACTTTTCTGAAACATGCCATAGCTGGAATATTTAGTTCAGATAAAGAAAAATAGAATGACACTATGTCTACCTCAAGGGGGGGGTTTGTGTGATTAGAAACTATCCAGGACAGCCAAGTTCACACCACTGTTATAACCCAATGTGCCTTTGCTTGCTTTCCTCTTCAAATTTGTCTGTCGAAGGGTTCTGTCCAAGAAACTTGTGTCTGGAACATTTTTGCAACATTTGTACTTTCAGAACAAGTTGCATCAGACGGGCAGTAAACGTGAGCTCCGAGGGACAACAGAGATGAGTGATTTTTCTTTAACTGGTCAAATGGTTGTTTTGAAATCCTATGGGGAAATTACAGATTTCTCTGGAAAATAACCATGACACAGGAGGTGTGCTACTCCAGGGCTTAATATTACGCATTCCTGTAGATCAGAAAGACCCTATTTTCTGAAGACTGGTGTTAGGCTATAAGAACATTACCTATGCTAAAACATCTACGGCCTTTCCACCGTTGTCTTCCCCAGCAAGGGGGACTGGAGCATGTTGTGCGGCCACATAGTCTAGAGGGCCAGCACACAGGGCCACTCTTTTGCGTTTCAGGGCAGCTGCCATTAAATCATTTTTAACTAGCAATATGGACTCCATATAACATTCAGGAACTGAGGTGTGGTGTTACAAGTTTTCTGAAGTCCAACTAGTGGTTTAGTAACCACTGAGACAGTACAAAATGCCACTCTTACTGTAAGTACCACCTGAGTATTTGGTAGTGTAGACTAAGCAGCCAGGCTCATCTTGGGAGGGAGAGAGGGCTGTAGGAAGGTACAAAGAACATGTAATATACCTAGGGTTCAACAAACACTTACAATCGGAGGTATTCTAAAAAATAAAGTTCGAATGGATTGTGTCCTCCAACGTATTCCTCATCTGACATGTCCACAGCCTTCGGAAAGTTTTTTGCCAGAGGGTGCTCTTGCGTCGATGGTGTCGGGTGGATGTCCCTCGATGGCCTCTGTCGAGGGTTACGTCATTGGATGTTATAAGTAGTACGCACGGCCTCAGTTCTGTTTTTTCTGAAAATGTTTGCTTTGCGAGCTCGGCGCGCCTCGTGTCTTCTACTTAGTATTGTGCGATTTGTCTTCCACCCCGACGACCCTGCGGTCTTGCTTCAAGAAATGTCGGGACTGCAGGTCCAAGATGTCCATCACGGACCTACACCGTATCTGCTTTGGTACCTGGGCGAGGACCACGCCACGTACCACTGCTCTAAGTGCCAGCCGTTGACCTCCAAGGCCTTGCGGGAGCGTAAGGGGAAATTGAAGGTAGGGCGTGTTTCCAAGCCCCATAAATCCAAATCTACTGGTATGTCGACCAAGTTGAGTCTCCTCGTCGGAAGACGTCCATGAGATCTAGGTCCCAGAGTGGTTCACGCCACTCGTCAAGGTGGTCCTGGAAGCGGCGTCACCGGTCGCATTACCCGTCCTCATCAAATGACTACCAAGGAAAAAGTCCTGCCCCACTAAATCCTCTACCCCCGAGGAATGGGCGTCATTTTGGGAGCAAATGTTAGATATGTAAATCTCACGGCACCGTTCTGTCCGAGCCTCCGGTTGAAGCGGCAAGGAACGGTCTCGGACGGATGCTCGTGCGCCCGCAGTCCTGTGTAGTTGGCACAATAAACATCGGGAGCTATAGGTCCCGTTCGGACAAGGCATCAGGGGATCGCCAGAGACGTGCCAGGTTGTGGTCTTCGTCTCCCACTAATCTGTCCAAGCCTGAGAAGGTGTTGGCAACGTGTCAGTCAAATGAGTCTGTTGGGTCTTTACCCGCGATCAGACCTTCGAAACCTTTGGCGCCATAATCAACGCCTTCAGTGACCTTGATGCAATCGCGCCTACTGGGCAAAATGTTCAGCCAAATGCCCCTGGTGCTGTTGAGCCTCCTGCTAAGTCTGTGAAGCCCGTCTCTGATCAGAGGTGTACTCCTCTCCCTCGGAAAGAGTTCTTTCAGTCTGCTTCAAAATATTTGAGGATGAATAGGGTTCTGATGAGGTTGGACATTTTGGTCTACCTTGTGGGACGCCTGGTGTTCTGAAAGGTCTCATTTTCTGTGGAAAGTCGGATTGAGGATCTGCATCAGTCCTTGCATGATGCCAGTGGCCTAGACCCATCTCCTGAGATGGAGTTTAAGCCCGAGCCTGGTGATCATGCTATCTGAGAGTGATGTTGAACGTTGTGGAGTACCTGGGTTGGTCCAGGCCTCCGGTGGCTTATGATCAGGATGACATTACAGACATCTTGGATCAGGGTCCATCCACTGACCCGGTGTTGCCATTTCATGTGGATTTGCAAAAGAGGGTGGCTGCTACTTGGCATTCCCCAGAGTCTATTCCGGCAGTTAACCAGTCTTTGTCAAAGAAATACTGCCCACCCAGTAGGTACCCCGGCTACCTGTCCACACACCTCACTTGCGAGAGTTTGTTGGTCCAGGCGGCTACAGCCACCTCGAAGCAGGCAGGAATACCCTACCATCCCTCCTAATAGGGACGATAAACACATGGATGGGCTCGCAAGGTATTTTCTGCTGGGAGTATGGCAGTGAAATTGGTCAACTCAACCTGTGCCTTGGGAAAACGTTTGCACACTGAAATTGTATTTTGCTTGCGGATGAGCATATTACTGAAAAGGATGGCTTTCTAGCTATTGTGTAGGATGGCAAGGATGCCGTGTGTGAATCCCTTCTGTCTGAGTTGGACACTGGGGATAGTGTTGCAAGGTCCATGGCTACGAACACTGTGATTCGCAGATTTGCATGGTTGCGGAAGTCCAGTTTTGCACCCGATGTGCAGGCCCATCTTCTCAACATGCCCTTTGACGGGTCGCATCTTTTTGGCAACAATGCTGACGAGAGCCTTGAGGTTGCAGACCTAAAAAGCAGCTGCTAAATCTTTGGGCGCAGCAGTTCGGCAACCGCAGCCTTTTCGGCCTATGGGACAACAATGGAGGGGTGGTTCCTTTTTGCTATTCCTCATTCCGAAAAGCGAGGGATGGTCAGTCAAAGGGCGCGACTAAGTTCACTCGTCGTGGATGAGGTAGGGGGTGCCAAAGCCGCTCAGGCAGTTGCCTCTTTGCCATCAGGCGCTGCTAAACAGCTCTGAGGCCATGACTCATTGTTCTCTGGGGGGGAGGGGGTGGGGCATTACTTCAGATGCATGGGCTCTGGATACAATAGCCCACTGTTACTGCATACCTTTTCTCAAACGGCCTTGTGACAATCCACCTGGGAAACAAACTTGGAAGGTTCCGGATCATCTCCTTGTGTAGGAGATTTTGGCCCTGCTGGAGAAAGGTGCCATAGAACCAGTGTCTGTGGCGGAATGGAACAAGGGTTGGTATTCCCCTTATTTTTTGATACCCTAGAAGGACGGAGGACTGAGACCCACCTTGGACATAAGATACTTTAGCAAGTTCCTCAGGAAGGACAAGTTCAAGATTGTCACTCTCTGATCCTTCAGACCCTCCAACTTCAGGATTATTTGGTGTCATTGGACCTGCAGGATGCTTATTTTCATGTGCCTATCCATATCGAGCACAAGATACCTCAGGTTCACAGTTGGCGGATCCCACTATCAGTTTCGATTCCTGCCATTCGGGCTCACCTCTGCCCCAAGGGTCTTCACCAAGTTCATGGTGGTGGCAGCGCATCTCAGGAGAGGGGCGGGGGGATTCACGTCTACCCCTACCTGGACGATTGGCTTATCAGGGTGAGTTGTCCCGAACAAGCCTTGGATCATCTCAGCGTCACCTGCCACTCCCTTCACAAGCTGGGCTTCTCCCTTAACTTCAAGAAGTCGCACATGACACCTTCCCAACAGCTCCAGTACATATGAGCAGTTTAGAACGCGTCCTTGGGGTTGTGCTCGCCACCCAAGTTGAGGGCTCATCATGTTCAGATGGTCACAAAATGTCAACATGCCCAGAGTCTGCTGGCTTTCGAATTCTTAAGTTTGCTTGGCCTCATGGCATCCTGCATTTTTCTGGTGCCAGAGGGTCGCTTGAGAATGAGGTCTCTCTAGTGGGCTCTATGGACTCAATGGTCCCAGTTCTCGGGCAGGATGTCGGGTCTCCTTCATGTTCCGCTCTTGGTCTCGCAGGAGCTTTTGTGGTGGACCGACGAGACAAATCTCATGAATGGGGAGCCTTTTTGGCAGCCATGGCCGGATGTCACAGTAGTGACGGGCGCTTCACTGACGGGGTGGGGAGCTCATGCTGAGGATCTGTCCATCAGCGGTCATTGGTCTCCATCGGAGTCCAGACTTCACATTAATCTTTTGGAGTTGAGGGCCATCAGACTGGCGCTGAAGGCTTTCCTGCTGTCTGTACGAGGGAAGAAAGTCCTGATAATGACTGACAACACAGTGGCAATGCATTACCTCAAGAGGAGGTGTAGGGTTGCTACCTCTGTGCAGGGAGGCAATGCAGCTCTGGTTCTGGGCGATACAAGAGGGAATGTCCCTCTCAGCGATGCCTCTGGCCATTGAGGAGAACATGGCGCCGGATGCTCTGAGCAGGCAGAGCGCGGTCTCCACAAGTGGGAACTAGCTCAGGAAGTCCTTGAGGAGATCTTCGCCCTTTGGGGAACCCCACAGGTGTAACTGTTCATGACCGGTGCCAACCGGAAGTGCGATGGGTACTGCTCAAAGGGAATGTCCTCTGAGGCGCTGGAGGAGACGCATTAATCGAGTGGCTCTTCCCGCTACTATACGCGTTTCCACCAATCCCAGTCATCCCTCAAATTCTCAGGAGGTTGAGACGGTTCTGGACCTGCATGATCCTCATTGCTCCGTATTGGGCCAGGAGAGCCTAGTAGACAGGCCTTCTAAACATGTCCATCTGTCCTCCAATGCGTCTGCCCATAAGAGAATCTCTCGTGAGAGGACGGTCGGGTTCTCCATCCAGAGGTCAAGACTCTCAACCTTCACGCATGGTTGCGATATAGGGATTGGGACCTTCCGGATGACGTGATGGAGGTGTTGCTTTCGGCTAGGCGCCTGGCAACAAAGTCACTGTGCCGTTGGCGTAAGTTTCACGACTGGTGCAGAGGACAGAATGTGCATCCTTTTCAGTGCTCGATTACGGAGGTTCTTTCCTGCTTTCATTGGCCCACATGGGTTTTCAGGTGGCACCATTAAAGGTTATTTGGCAGCGCTGTCCATCTTTAAGCGGTCTTCAGAGGAATGCTCTTATTTTAAAATGCCACTGATCACTCCGTTTTTGAAAGGGCTCACAAATGTGTTCCTGACGTCACTGTTTCAGGTGCCAGTCTGGGGCCTTAATTTGGTTTTGAAATTTCTGATGAGTGCTCCGTTTGAACCTTTGCACTCGAACTTTGACATTTAAAACTGTTTTCTTAGTTGCAGTTACATCTGCTAGAAAAGTGAGCGCGTGGCAGGCACTTTCTTCTAAGCCACCCTTTACTTTGTTCCACAAGGCCAGGGTTGTATTGAGTATGTCTGTCCTTTTTACCTAAGGTTGTGTCTGAATTCTGATTTGAATCAGAAGGTGGTACTTACCGCTTTCTATCCTCATCCGAGAGAGGAAGAGGAACGACTCGATAGGTTGGATCCTAGGAGAGCCTTGAGCTTTTCTCTCCAGGATGGCCAAGCTCCGAGTGGAAGACAAGTTCTTTGTGGGGTATACTGGACACAGTTTAGGGCAGGCTGTTTCTAAGCAGACCTTGTCTATGTGGATTATCCTCACTATTTCGGAATGCTACCGGTTGGCTGTTAAGGACCCTCCTGAGGATTTACAGGCTAATTCCACCAGGCGCATTGCTACTTCGACAGCACTCCAGAGGGGTGCACCTGTTAAAAATATCTGACGCTGCAAACTGGTCTTTTATACACCCGTTTGTTAAGCATTAGTGCCTGAATACTTACCATGCACAGGATGTTGCCTTTGGTAAGGCAGTGCTGTACTCTGCCATTTAATTTGGATATGTCTAAATTAATTTCCCTCCTCCAATCATGTTCACTGCTTTGGGAGTCTGTCCTAGATGAGGAATACGTTGGAGGGCACAATCCATTCGAAGAACAAGTTACTTACCAAACTGATAACGTTCTTTCGACTGGATGTTCCTCCAACTTATTCCTCATCGCCCACCCGGCCTACCCATCTCAATTTCCCTTGCCATTACAGCTTACATCCCGAAAGGCTAACTGCAGTTGCTTTGGTGTTCTGGACAGGTATACCACACGTTGTTGGGGTGAGGGGGTTGTGGAACATGAACTGAGGCTACGGGTGCTGTGCATACTACTTAAACATCCGTTGTCATCACCCTCGACTCAGGCATTTGAGAGACATTGACTTGACGCAAGGGCTCCCTCTGCCGAAAATATTTCCGAACCAGCACAGCTGTGCACATTACATGTCATAGATGAGGAATACGTTGGAGGAACATCCAGTCGAAAGAAAGTTACCAGTTTGGGAAGTAAATTTTTAATTTATTATGAATGCAATTAGGCCAAGTTAAATCTTGGTACTTTGTCATAGTCCTAAACACATTTTAAAAACACAATGCTTTAAAGTACACAGACCATAGCATAGACCATGTTCAGAAAACGAACAGTAATTCCAGTGAAGTCCGACCTTATGAAACACATTTAGTATAGGACACACATATTCATGGGGAGTAAAACCATCAGTTACTTTTGGATTACGTTACAGTAAGTCAAGTGTAGTAGACCCCGTCAGTCATGCAGTGACAATCAGTTAAGCAATCTCTTAGTAAACAAAGCCTGTTACCAGGATACTTTTCTGAATAGTGGAACACAAATTCATGGAACAGTATAAACCTCTAACTACACTCAGGATAACAGTTATACCAGGTAAGACCTTATGATGTAATATACAATTAGTTGCTGTTCAGATCCGTGGAACACAGACCTAAGGTAAGCAATAACATTCTGCGCGCGAGTCCCGTGAGTCCCAGTCCCTCCCCAGACAGCTTGTTGGTGACTGTGGTGAGCAGACCCGAGGAGAAGGCTGAAGTACTGTGTCTTTAACAACAAGGCTCTGCCCTTAAAAACTGGTTTCAGGTTCGCGGGTCCTGAGAGGGTCCCAGTCTCTTTCCCCAGTCCCTCCCGGGGCATGACTGACTGGGTGGAGAGATGGCTATCAGCGATCCTAGCGGTGCTCATGATAGGAGGAAACTAATGACTGAATACACAGGCTGACCTAGACTGGTGCACCAGGTCGCCCCATCAACAGCAATCCGACCTTGAACCATTCAAAACCTCAACCGACCAGGGTCACATTAGACAATAAGATAATAGACCGTACCAACCCAGTCCCACACCTGAAGAAAAGGTTCAGACACACATCACTCCATGGTAGGAGATAGTAGGCACTCCATACAATACTCAATATGATAAAGCTGGATCAGCGCAGCACCACCACAGTGAGACTGCCCATAAGGAACCAGCAACCGTCCCACCCACAGGGATACAACTCAAACAGAACCAGAGTACCTGACATCAAACCTGGCATCATGATACAGACCCCACCAACCCAACCCTTGACTTTCTGCTTACTTAACCAACACAAGTCACACAACGATTTCTCTCCAAGCAATCCGCAGGCACTTTACCACACCACAGCAAAAACAGCACCTAAAGCACATGAGGTCACGCCCGATCCGATACTTGACCTAAGCCCAGCACTCGGTGTATACCGAGCTGAAGCTGCCAACAGCACACCACTTCTCCCACTCCCCTCCTCCCGATTTACCCTACCTGCCCTCCTTCCTGTTTACAGATCCACCAGAGCACCTGGTGACCAATTCCGTTAGTGACGGTGTGCTATACAAGTACCTTTAACACAACATTCACAGTGACAAGTATTCAAATAAACTCTTTCAATAAGCCTTCTTCAGATGGGGCAATATAATAGCAAC
Organism: Ambystoma mexicanum; assembly: GCF_040938575.1. Classification (NCBI taxonomy): domain Eukaryota; kingdom Metazoa; phylum Chordata; class Amphibia; order Caudata; family Ambystomatidae; genus Ambystoma; species Ambystoma mexicanum. The sequence continues at coordinate 1,034,246,909 of NC_090933.1, read as the reverse complement.
GCACAAATACACTCTTTAATATTTCTAAATCAGTAAGTACCCTTTCTCCAGCATGGGGTCTGGCATGGATTCACATGCTCATGAATATTCCCCGTCGTCAGGCTGGGGAATCCTCGGTAAAGAAAAATCAGTATCAGTTTTGTTTCTGATCTGTCTTTCGTAGTAGTAACCAATCACTGATCTCTGTGTCATACTGACCACAGCCAATGACTGCCCTCTCCCTAAGCCCCGCCTCTGGCAGCCATCCTCAGATTTTTACCGCACGTTCAAGTGTTGGGATCCTCGTGCTATTGCTCTCGAGCTTTAGTGCGTTTTTGCGCTTTTATGGGAAAATTCTCTTTTTTCGGTCAAAAGAGCCTCAAGCTCCACTGTTTCTTTATCCGATCAACGGAGACCTGTGTCGGATTCTTCTACGCCCCTCAAGGGTGAAGATTTCGTCGAGCCACGCTTTTGGAGGACTCCAGAAGTTTCTCAGGCCCATCTCGGACATGGCCCAGGAGAAGGGAAGCTCGACGCCCGGAAAGCTGTTCAGGGTCTGCCCTGGATGCCAGCTTCAGAATGTCTTCAAGGCGGACGAACACTCCCTTTGCTTCTACTGCCTGCATGAGGACAATACGCACGTGGAGAAGGACTGTGCGTTTTGCGGGAACATGTCGGAGCGGACCATGAAGGACCGCCATCTGCGTCTCGCAAACTGGCTGGAAGGGAAGAGCCCGTCGGGTGAGAAAAAGAAGTCCGAGCGGTCTTCTAAGAACTTTGAGGGCGCCCCGGCGACGGGGGCCCAACAGAAGGCCAAGCACCGCGAGTCCGCTGGCACCGGGAGCGCTGAACGGTCGGGCTCTTTGGCTGCCAGGCAGGGCGCAACCTCCCCGGCGCCATCAACCACGAGCCAACGCTCTGGCTTGGGTAAGAGGAAGTCCGAGCACCCGGCGAAGCTTCTGGAGAGGCCCCGGTCGAGCTCGAAGGTCCCATCGGAGGGGGAGCGAGGCGGTGACCCTCCCCCCAAGGAGAAGGCGGTGAGTGCACCTAAGGTGGTGAAAGCCTTGATCCACCCGGCCAAGGCCTCTATCGAGACAGTCGCGGCGGCCCTGGCTCAGCCTGTGGAGGTTACACCAGTGGAGGCGACCTCAGGGCCCAGAGTCTCCCTGCCACCGCGGAGGGAGTCCTCTTTCAAGCCCATCGACAGGACCTCTGACGGGGAAGAAAAAGGGGGGGCAGGAGGCCATCATGGATTCGGCCTCAACCTCCGAAGAGGAGCTGATCGAAGTCTTAAGCCACGGCATTGGCGTGGAAGACCACCAGCCCGTCGGGAGGGACCCCGACGTAGGAGACGAGAACGTCGAGGGTGCCGACGAGGTTCCCGACCTCCCGTTGGAATCCCCTCAACCAGTGCCGCAAGACAACTAGGCGGCCATTTTGTTGGCTATACAGTCCTTATGCTCGGAGATAAGGACGAGATTGCCGTTACCACCAACGGAGGAACCGCTCCCGACGGGGGACCCGGAGCCAGGACCTTCTGGGAGCCCTCCTCCTAAGAGGATGATTCATCCTCCACCTCCTTTTCAACCATCGCGCCCTGCTCAGCCCTCCTCCCCGTCCACGACCCTGTAATGATGCCTACCTCCAAGGAGCCGGGTCCGACCCAGCAACCCCAGAGGCAGGATCATTTCCCCCAGGGAAGTGCCAGCGGGCCCAAGCTGGGGCCCTTTGGACACAGTCCTGACGCCTTAGGCGCCAGGTTCATGTTGGACCCCTGTCCTGGCGCCTTAGGTGCCAGGCTCATAAAGCTAGACATGTGTTCAAGTGTTTTAATGTGCACTTACCTGATGCAGACCATGCTGCTACATCAAGCCCTCTTGAGGCCTGAATGGAACTACTTTACCTGTGGGACTACTTTCCCTGGGTGTGGTCGGGGAAGAATACATACCTGGAACTTCATCCAAAGCTATTTAAACCACACCCGATCAGCAACTCACGCTTCGCGTTGTTCTGCTCCTCGCAGCTGGACGCTCACCGTGTCAGCTCCTGCTTCTGGACTTCAGCCACGCCTGTCAGCATCCTGGGTCACCTGCTAAGAGACAATTGGAGAGAAAGAAGACCTTACCTGCTAAAGCAGCATCACAGAGACATCACACCGACAATCCTGAAAGGGAAGACATCATTTTAAAAGCATTTCGCTTCGATCGCTGCAGCGCTGCATTTCACTCACCTTTCCTGGGCACCTCCATCTTCAGCAGTGATCATCCAGATCCGCAGCCACTTCCCAGAGCCTAGAGAGAAAAAGACAAGAACACAAGGTGAGAGAAGGAAGGGAATAGGAAAATCTCAGTTTCCTTCTAAGACTTACCTGTTGGGTCATTCCCATTTCATTTCGGGTCCTGCCGCTTCCTGGCATTCCGGACCCCGGCCCCTATGGGGAAAAGAGACAAAGACATTGAATGAGCGAATGCAAAGACATTACCCGAACGTTCATCCAGAACTTACCTGTCATTTACTGGAACTGCATGTTTCACTTCGGGTCGGCGCCATATCTCCGGCATTCCAAACCCTGGCCCCTAAGGGGGAAAAAGACATAAGCGTTAGCGCTTGCTGCAATAAGACAATGAACATTATTATTAAGCTTGAACTTTTGAACTTGCTACAGAACTCTTACAGCGCCTTACCTGAATAGTCAAGCTTATTTGAACTCCCATCAAACCTCAATCAAGTGAAGTAACTCGGTTTCAACGCGCCCCTGCATCAGAAGCAGGATGGAGAGCTCATCCTTCCTGACCCTAAGGTGAGACTTTACAGGGAATCGAGGAAGGGTATCGTGGAGGGTTGGAAGGAAGTGGGAGGCTTGAGCATTATTCCGTCAGTAGGTAATACTCCCTTTTCACGCACAGGGGAATATTCCTGCGAGCCAGTGAGTCCATCTTCAGAGTCCTGCGCTTCACCATTGAAGAAGCATCAGCACTCGAAGCCAGACCTGCGCCTCCGTGGGAATCAGGTGAGCGTGACAGACCCATGGGGATGATACGGGGACGGACACGGCCGCGGTGGGTACAGACGACGAAGTTTACGACGATCTTCCGTCGTCACCTCCTCCCTGGGCTTCCCCACCCGACGAGATTGGATCGTTTCATGCCATGCTCGCCAGGGCATCCGAGCTTTTCCAGCTGTGCCCGGAAGAGAAGGAAGGTTTTCTTTATCAACGGCGCGAGACCAAGAGGAAGACGGTCCTCGCTGTACCTCTACTGGACGATATCTGGGATGAGGGTCTCTCCTTCCTCAAGAACCCATCCACAACGCCTGCAAGAAGGCACAGCCGACCCCGGACTCGGTCGTCTCCGCGGTGGGCAGGAAAAAAGCGGGGGGGCATCGGCCTCTACGTCAAAATGACCCCCCTCCCCCGGACGGCGAGGGAAAGAAATTGGACACGATGGGACGCAGTCTCATCTCATCGGCAGCGACGACGATTAAGGGCTGCCAATGCCTTGGCTATCGTAGCCCGCTACGACAGGGAGTTGTGGTACAAGATCGCCCCCTTGCTGGACTTCCTACCGGACGACAAGAGGGCGGAGGCCCTAGAGATCTTGCAGGAAGGAGAAGTGGCGTCGGACCACGCCATTACGATAGCGACGGACATGGCTGACACTGGGTTTCGCCAGTTGGGCAACGGCGTGTGCCTTAGACGGCGTGTATGGCTCAAGGCAACGGACTTCCGGCAGGATGTGCAGACCAGAGTTTTGGACATGCCGTTCGACGGGAGCAACCTGTTTGGGAAAACAGTGGATGATTCCCTGCAAGCCATCAAGACGGAGACGGCCCGGGCTCTTGGTGTTCTCCAGCAACGACGGCCGCCCTTTCGGAGCACCGGAGGCAAGCAGGGTGCCTCCAAAGGTTCCGGCGGCGGATATTCCACCTACCGTCAAGCGGCCCGTTGTCGTCACAGGAAGCCTACAGGGGACGAGGCAAGTCAGGCGGACCCCGCCGTCGTCGCCAGGGAGGACAAGGCGGCAAAGCCTCGTCTAAGCAGGACTGAACCGGCCGTGGGGTCGGACCCCCACCGAAGCACCCCGGTGGCAGGCCGGCTGGCGAACTTCATCAGCGTGTGGGAGTCCATCTCCACCGACCGTTGGGTGCTGGACGCCCTGGCCCAGGGTCACGCGCTCGAGTTTCTAAAGAAGTGCCCGTGCGTCCACCCCCCCATGGCCAGGAAGGAACATCACGTCCCTCAACTTCTCTTGGAGGTAAAGGCGATGCTCAAGAAAGGCACCATCGAGCTCGTCCCACAGAGGCTTGGGGGCTCCAGAGTTTACTCAAGATACTTCCTCGTGAAAAAGACAGGAGGATGGCGTCCCATCCTGGACCTACGATGACTGAAAAAATTCATCAAGGCACAGAAGTTCCAGATGGTCACCCTCCAGCACGTCCTGGGTCAGCTGGAGGAGGGCAATTTCCTGTCGTTGGATTTGGAGGATGCTTACTTCCATATCCCCATCCTAAAGGGACACTGAAAGTTTCTCAGATTCGTGGTCCAAGGGCGCCACTACCAGTTCAGAGCCCTTCCCTTCGGATTGAGGTCGGCACCCAGGGTGTTCAAGTGCCTCGCACCGGTGGCGGCGCGGCTGCGCCTGGAGGGGATCCACGTCTACCCCTACCTGGACGACTGGCTCATCCGAGCGAAGACACGGCGAGGACCGTCCAACTACTCACAGACCTGGGATTCTCCATAAACTACGCCAAGTCCCACCTGGTGCCCGCGCAAGATACACTGTTTCTGGGAGCGAAACTCGACACAGTGGCGCTTCTGGCCTCGCCTTCGGAGGAAAGGTTGAGGGCCATCTTGGGCAAGCTGCAGCGGATGCTGGTTGCGGACGCGGCCCGGGTGAGGTCCATCAAATCCCTCCTCGGAATGATGTCGTCTTGCATTTATCTCATCGGCCTGTGCAGGCTTCGGATGCGCCCGTTACAGGAGTTCCTGGACACTCGCTGGATCCAGACGACGGGCAGCTTCGAGGACAGGATCACACTCGAGAGTTTCCGACGAGCGATCCGGTGGTGGGGCACCCGCGCGCATCTGACGGCGGGCATGGACTTACAGACCGCGGGCCACCAGAAGACAGTGACCACAGATGCCTCCCTGAAAGGGTGGGGTGCGCACACTGAAAGTCTGCACTCGAGAGGCCTTTGGCTTCCGACGGAGAAGTCCCTCCATATCAACGTCCTGGAGCTCTGTGCAGTGTTTTGGGCCCTCAGGTCCTTTCTTCCGTCCCTCAAGGGCAAGGTGGCGAGTATCTTCACCAACACCACCACCACCATGTTCTACATCAGGAAGCAGGGCGGTACCAGATCCCCAGCCCTGTCCAAGGAGGCGCAGGATCTGTGGCATTGGGCCATCGCCCAAGGGATGTTTCTGGTGCCGTTTCATCTGGCAGGAATAAAAAACACCATCGCCGACTCGCTCAGCAGAGAGCTGCGCTCGTGCCACGAGTGGGAACTACGACAGGATCTAGTGGACCGCCTCTTCCGACGGTGGGGCACACCCAATATCAATCTGTTCGTGACGGCGACGAACTCCAAGTGCCGGAGTGGCAAACCAGCAGGTTTCCCCAGCCGAGGAGCATGGGCGATGCTTTCTCGTTCCCCTGGGAGGGCCTGTTCCTATACGCGTTCCCTCCATTGCCGTTGCTGGTCCGGCTCATCAACCAGCTCAAGAGGTCACGGTGCAGGATGATGCTCGTCGCACCTGCGTGGCTGAGGCTATGGTTCCTGGACCTTCTGGACTTGTCAGCGTCCCCGTCAATCAACCTGCCAGTGGACGCGGATCTTCTCTCCAGGGAAGGAGGCGCCATCCTCCATCACGACCCGACGTCGCTGAACTTGCAGGCCTGGCTCCTGCAGCGCTAGAGTTTGGATGTTACAACATACCGGCCGACTGCAGAAAGGTTCTTGCAAAGGCCAGGGCGTCCTCAACTCTTAAATGCTACGGACACAAATGGAAGAGGTTCTCTGTCTGGTGCCACGCACAGAAGATTAACCCTCTACGGATTACGGCTCCTCAAGTACTGCCGTACCTACTGACGCTGGCCAAGGCTGGACTGGCGCACGCTTCCATCAAGATTCATCTTGCGGTAATCTCCCGATACACCAGAACCACGGGACGGATGTCTTTGTGGTCTCATCGTCTGGTGAAAGAATTCATGAAGGGACTGTTCAGATCGTTCCCACTGGTGAAGGCTCCGGCCCTGGCATTGGAGCTCAACGTGGTGCTGACCAAGCTCATGGGACCTCCGTTCGAGCCTCTGCACTCAGCTCCGTTGAAGTTCTTGTCGTGGAAAACAGCGTTTCTTGTGGCCATCACCTCCGCACGACGGGTGGGAGAGATCCAGGCCCTTTCCTGCAAGCCCCCGTATTTGACTTTTCACGAAATGAGGGTAGTGCTCTGGACGCACCCCTCCTTCATGCCCAAGGTGCCGTCGGACTTCCACCTCAAAGAACCCTTGGTGTTGCCTGTTTTCTTCCAGTCGCCTTCGCCGCCGGCTGAAAGGACTTTGCACTCGTTGGATGTGGCTAGAGCGCTGGAGTTCTACGTGGACCACACAAAGAGTTTTTGGAAGACGTCACAACTTTTTGTGAACTTTGGACCTGTCAATCGGGGGAAGGCTATCTCAAAGGCTTCCATTTCCAGATGGCTCTCCGGCTGTATCATGTACTGTCATCGGTTGGCAAACCTACCACTGCCCGGCCGTCCGAGAGCCCATTCCACCAGAGCGATCGCAGCTACCACGGCGTTCCTATCTGGTGTGCCCCTGCTGGATATCTGCAGGGCTGCTACGTGGAGGTCGACGCACACCTTCACGAAATTCTACTGCGTCGACCGGGATTCCAGGGAGGAGTCCAGGGTCGGCCAGGCAGTGCTGCGCAACCTGTTCGCTTAAGGTGAGCCTGGTGAGGAGGTAAGAGATGCTTAATGTTGAGTTGTTTTATTGCTTAATGTTGAACCTGTTGCCACCTCCCGTGGTTGTGCATGTGTGTACTGCTATGTATTCTTTTATTCATGAGCATGTGAATCCATGCCAGACCCCATGCTGGAGAAGGAACAAGTTACTTACCTGTAACTGTTGTTCTCCAGCATGGGTCTGGCATGGATTCACATACAAACCCTCCCGCCTACCCCTCTGCGGCTCTTCACTTGGTCATACTGCCACTTCACGCTACCAAATCTGAGGATGGCTGCCAGAGGCGGGGTTTAGGGAGAGGGCAGTCATTGGCTGTGGTCAGTATGACGCAGAGATCAGTGATTGGTTACTACTACGAAAGACAGATCAGAAACGAAACTGATACTGATTTTTCTTTACCGAAGATTCCCAGCCTGACGGGGAATATTCATGAGCATGTCAATCCATGCCAGACCCATGCTGGAGAACAACAGTTACAGGTAAGTAACTTGTTCCTTTGGGGTGGCACACACACTTCCTACACCCTCAGGTGACTGTAATAACTAGGACACTAATATACTATTGTTGGCATTTGGAATCGGACTAAGAGTAGGTCAAAGAAAAGGTTATTAGGACAAAACAAGAGATCTCTCAAATATTCTGAAAGCAGGAAAATACTTTTGAAAAAAAAAACCAATGCAAAGTTAGTTCACACTTTCCTGGAAGAGGGACAAAACTCAATGTCAGAGGGAAGAAGAGTCATTCAGGGAGCCAGGCTAGGCCAAAGTCAATTGGGCAAAAGTCTACATGAGTTGAAGCACTTCTCAGAGGTAGCTAAAAGTCTTGTACAATGTTTTAGAAGTCTTTGCAGAAAAGACAATCAAAGTAGGGCCACAAGCTGTTTAGGCTTGTAAAATAAAGAAGCTGTTAGCAACTCCACAGAGCAGCCAAGACTGGTCTCGGCAGAGAACAAGTGAGGTTACACAACAAGAGGTAAGTTCTCTTAAACTGTAAAGTACCTTTGGTTAGACGAAAAGGGCTTTGGCTGGTTTCTGTTCCTGTGCAGCTCAGTCGTGGGGACAAGAGGGAGGACGTCTCGGACTCCTGCATTGCATTGGACGATCGGTGACAGAAAAGGACCAACTTCTATTCAGTGGCACTTCAGTTTCAGCTCCTTGCGTCTAAGCAAATGGCAACACCGTGGACTCTTGGCTGTCGATGGGCTTTCCTTGCATCTGGGGTCCAGCACTCTGTTGTGGCTCGGGCATTCGAAGGCATTGGTTCCTCCGACGTATTCCACATCTATGACAGCTAATCACCACAGCTGTGCTGCTTTGGAAAATTGTCTGCGTCGATTACTTCGATTCACTGTCCTCGAGGGCCTCCGTCGAGCCAACAATGTCACCAGATGTTAGAAGTAGGATACACAAAGCCCGTAGCCTCAGTTCTGTTTTTTCCACGAACCTGTTCGCTTCGGAGATCTCGGCGCACCTCGGTTCTTGTTACTTCTATCGGTTCTTCGAACTTGGTGTTTGTGAAGATATCATGTCTGTCTTCTTCTACCCCGCGGTCGGGATTCAAGAGGTTTCGGGACTGCGGTTCCATGATGTCAATTAAGGACCCGCACGGCGTCTGCCTTTGGTGCCTCGACGAGGACCACGCCACGGATGACTGACGATTGCCAGTCGTTAACGTCAAAGGCCTTGCGAGAGTGGAAAAAGCTTACTGTAGGTAGGGTTTCCAAACCCCGGAAGTCGAAATCCGCTGGGCTTTCGACCGACGATTCGAGGGGCGACTCTCCACGTCATCGGCGTAAGTCCAGGGGGTCTCGGTCCCGGAGTGGTTCCCACCATTCCTCTGCCGCCTCGAGGCACTCGCGGAAGTGCAGTCGCCGTCCTTGTCAAGGACTCAGCCAGACGGCAGGTTGCTTGTCCCAACAAGCACTCCTCTCCTGCAGAATGGGATGCATTTTGTAGGGAGATGATGGCGATTTTCCAATCGCAGGGCTCCGTTCTGTCCGCGCCTTCGAAAGAAGCCAGCAGGGAACGTGCTAAGGCCACCGCTCAAACGCCTTTGGGCTCGGGCGGTCGGCGCAATCATCGGGAGCCTTTGGGGTCCTGATCGGACAAGGTGGATCACTCTAGCCATGCCCACTCCCGGTCCGCGACGCCCTCTAGACCGGTGGAACCTGTGAGGTCTTCTAAGAAGACTACATGTAGTGAACGCTCACAACCGTCCTTTGTTGTAACTCTTATGGTTAAATCACTATTAATTTGGAATTTAGAGAAGGGTGCAAACCCGCTGGAAAAGGTGCCTCCGTGGAATGGCATACAATGAAAACAGGAGGTGAGGACCAAGGCTGTTAAACCAGCGGTGCGGGCTGCACTCCTAAACACCACTCGTGGTGTATAGATTCAATATTGTTCAAGAAAAAAGTAACTAACTTCTGTTGGTTTACTGCAAAAAACGATAGTTTAATTGATTTTTGTCATCAATTTCAGTAATTGTACATTTTAGGAAAAGCAGATGTGCAGGGCGAGCTCAAACAATTGGCCAATGCATTTTGGAACCGCGTTCCTTCGTCAGGGCCAGCTCTTTCCCAAACTAATCAGATTCAAGTTCTTAATAAATGAACAAACAAATCTGTTGAATAACCCACAATATATTAGCAATATTGGTTGATTAAACGTACAACAATCATGAAGCAAATCCACATGAATCATAACAGAATAAGTAAATGAAGCCATCAATGTATACATCATGAGCATGATTTTGGAGTTTTTCAAGTATGCTGGGTATGGATACATCATGCCCAAAAAGGCAATATGGATGCACAAGTTCAATTATATAAACCGCAGTGAACAACACGATTTCAACACATACCAGGAGAAAAGTTATATATAATAAAGAGTACATACATATCATGAACCATAAGAATTCCAATGAATACCAGAGGTAAAAAGTAAAAAATACCTACGTGGAATCCCATTATATACACGTGTTGATAAACCAAGGAATCACAGCAAAGAAAAAAGGTAGAAAAATGACCGCCAGAATGCCATATATCATTATTCCTAATCAGCATTAAGTAATCACATAAATATTACTGCACTAACCTGGCCATAGATACAGCATGGACTTGAATCTTACACCAAAACTTCCAAAGTGAAGATTATTTCCTGGCGTTTCAAAACGCGCGCAGGCGTTTCGATTGCGTGCAGATTCTTGTCTGAAAGAGACATGCAACTCAGTAAGCAGCATGTCAATATGCGATTCTGTTAGAAGAGCTTGGATGCCTACGAGTAAATTCAACAAAGGTAGCAGGCGCCCCTCTCTCGGAAGAACAAGGCATGATAACTTGTTCAGTGGTTGTTAACCACATTGAGAGTTCGCAGCCATCTGCTTTTTGCTCACTGTACCTTTCACAGATGGGAAATATCCATTTGCATATCAGTCTTTGTCCCGCCCACATGAGCAGTCCAGCACCGAAATGCTATGGCAATTCCTCTCTGAACAAGAGTACCTACAGCAACCCCATACACGTGTTTCAGCCTTGTTGGGCATCATCAGTGAGGTGAAGCTGAGCCTCTCTAAGCACAGTGAGCAGGGAGTCCACGTCTGGTTGCCCCCAGGTAACCTAGGGTGACCAACCCCAAGTTCCTTCAAAAAATTCAACAAAGGTAGCAGGCGCCCCTCTCTCGGAAGAACAAGGCATGATAACTTGTTCAGTGGTTGTTAACCACATTGAGAGTTCGCAGCCATCTGCTTTTTGCTCACTGTACCTTTCACAGATGGGAAATATCCATTTGCATATAAGTCTTTGTCCCGCCCACATGGGCAGTCCAGCACCGAAATGCTATGGCAATTCCTCTCTGAACAAGAGTACCTACAGCAACCCCATACACGTGTTTCAGCCTTGTTGGGCATCATCAGTGAGGTGAAGCTGAGCCTCTCTAAGCACAGTGAGCAGGGAGTCCACGTCTGGTTGCCCCCAGGTAACCTAGGGTGACCAACCCCAAGTTCCTTCAAAAAATTCAACAAAGGTAGCAGGCGCCCCTCTCTCGGAAGAACAAGGCATGATAACTTGTTCAGTGGTTGTTAACCACATTGAGAGTTCGCAGCCATCTGCTTTTTGCTCACTGTACCTTTCACAGATGGGAAATATCCATTTGCATATCAGTCTTTGTCCCGCCCACATTAGAGAGGCATCAGCTTCACCTCACTGATGATCCCCAACAAGGGTGAAACACGTGTATGGGGTTGCTGGTGGTACTCTCGTTCAGATTGGAATTGCCATTGTATTTCGGTGCTGGACTGCCCCTGGGCAGGACAAAGACTGATATGCAAATGGATATTTCCCATCTGTGAAAGGCACAGTGAGTAAAAGCAGTGGCTGCGAACTCTCAAGTGGTTAATAACCACTGAACAGGTTATCATGTCTGTTCTTGCGAGAGAGGGGCGCCCGCTACCTTTGTAAAGCTATTTGTTAAGGAACCTGGGATTGGTAACCCTAGGTCTCCTGGGGGCAACCAGACGTGGTCTCCCTCTCACTGTGCTTAGAGAGGCATCAGCTTCACCTCACTGATGATCCCCAACAAGGGTGAAACACGTGTATGGGGTTGCTGGTGGTACTCTCGTTCAGATTGGAATTGCCATTGTATTTCGGTGCTGGACTGCCCCTGGGCAGGACAAAGACTGATATGCAAATGGATATTTCCCATCTGTGAAAGGCACAGTGAGTAAAAGCAGTGGCTGCGAACTCTCAAGTGGTTAATAACCACTGAACAGGTTATCATGTCTGTTCTTGCGAGAGAGGGGCGCCCGCTACCTTTGTAAAGCTATTTGTTAAGGAACCTGGGATTGGTAACCCTAGGTCTCCTGGGGGCAACCAGACGTGGTCTCCCTCTCACTGTGCTTAGAGAGGCATCAGCTTCACCTCACTGATGATCCCCAACAAGGGTGAAACACGTGTATGGGGTTGCTGGTGGTACTCTCGTTCAGATTGGAATTGCCATTGTATTTCGGTGCTGGACTGCCCCTGGGCAGGACAAAGACTGATATGCAAATGGATATTTCCCATCTGTGAAAGGCACAGTGAGTAAAAGCAGTGGCTGCGAACTCTCAAGTGGTTAATAACCACTGAACAGGTTATCATGTCTGTTCTTGCGAGAGAGGGGCGCCCGCTACCTTTGTAAAGCTATTTGTTAAGGAACCTGGGATTGGTAACCCTAGGTCTCCTGGGGGCAACCAGACGTGGTCTCCCTCTCACTGTGCTTAGAGAGGCATCAGCTTCACCTCACTGATGATCCCCAACAAGGGTGAAACACGTGTATGGGGTTGCTGGTGGTACTCTCGTTCAGATTGGAATTGCCATTGTATTTCGGTGCTGGACTGCCCCTGGGCAGGACAAAGACTGATATGCAAATGGATATTTCCCATCTGTGAAAGGCACAGTGAGTAAAAGCAGTGGCTGCGAACTCTCAAGTGGTTAATAACCACTGAACAGGTTATCATGTCTGTTCTTGCGAGAGAGGGGCGCCCGCTACCTTTGTAGTGCCTACGAGTAAAGCTACTCTTGAAAGAGACATGCCGCGCTGTACACGGCATGTCAATGTATCATTCTATAAAAAAAACTCCGGATAAGACATGCGGCGCGTATTGCTGTCAATTTGCTATTCTATTTGAAAGGCTCAGATGCCGACGAGTGCCGCAGCGCTCTATTTTACATGCAGAACACTTCTTACCTGACAGTAGAAAAAGGCGAACAAACTGGAGACGCTGCTAGGACGCGTTCGTTGTAGCCATGGTGCTATTTGTGTTCATTTCGCGTCGCTAAGGCAACGCATGGGGCCGCAAATACTAAAACGCCGGCGGCCATGTTGGAAAGGCTGCTGATGTATATTACAAGTATAGCATGTCTTATTAGGCGTACGCTCTGTGGACTCCTAGTTACAATTGTATGGCTCACACTGTAAAATAATACATTCTTGGGAGCGTAGGGCATGCATTAACGAGCCATTCTTACATAATTAAAAATTATAAGAATGTAAAACTAAACCCGATAATGTAAAACCATGCGGCATAAAAAAGATACTAGTATAATAAGGATGAAAACCAACATAGTTTCAATCATTAGAAAATACGCCTACCGTATCTTGGAACCTAACGCCTCGGCGTGCACAGGCGAGAGTTGTTAAAGCAGTATGCTCCCCTGTGCTAATTCGTAGATATCCTTAGTGGGAAGTAAGAGAGTAAAGAACAGATCAAGGCTGCGAATGCCCCGTGTGCTATTCCTAAGGTTGCTATCAGGTGAAATTATACTATGAAAGTAAGGAGGAAGAAAAGAAAAGAAAAAACCTTTGGACAACATTCTCCGACAGTGTGAGGTTGGTAGCCTGGATGAATCCAAGGAGTGTGTTTAGTTCATTATTGGTCATATAGGCCATGTTGTATATTCTGAAGGTAAGTACATTCATGACCATACCTCTGCTGGCATACCCTAAGTGAGCCTAGAATTGGCTCAATGTCATAATACATTCTGACATACTACACATTATCAACTCCACAATAAGTCATAAATCATGATAGTTACTCAAACATCAAAGGAAACAACTGAGGTCCAGCTCCTCGTTCATTCCATTCGGTGACAGCGAGTCGAGTTTGTCGATCCAAAAAGCCTCCTTCTGTGCTCGCCATTGTTTAATGTCTCGAGATTGTCCTTTGGGAGGCATGACTTCTAGTACAAGGAACCTCAATTGGCTCACCATGTGCCCATTGTCATTGAAATGTCTAGCAACAGCTGACATCCTGTTCTTATTCCTGATGTTAGATTTATGCTCATTAATCCTGATTCTAATCTTACGTGAGGTCTCTCCAATGTAATACGTTCCACAGGGACACTTTATTGCGTAAATAACATTCTCTGAAAGACATGTAGCATGTTGCCTTAGTGCGAACTTTTTGCCCGTTCTTGGATGTGTAACTGTGCTTCCTTTGATGATGCTGTTACAGTTCCCGCAGCTCATGCAAGGATGAGTCCCAGGGAATTTGTCTGGTCTCTTGACAGGTATCTTCTCTTTGGTTTGTACTAGCAAATTACGCAGATTACTACTCTTCTGATACGCAAATATCGGTGGAGTAGGAAACAGGTCAGCAGTCCGTTCGTCGCTTGTGAGAACATTCCATCTGTTGTGTGTAATGGCCTTAATTTGCTTGCTTTGTATTGAGTATTTGGTAACAAAAACCAATTCAGGACTGTCTTTCACAGGTTTCTTCACTAACAGCTGCTGGCGTTCTTGTGCATCGGTTTTATCATGGGCAATAGCTAAATCTGTCTCTGGATATCCTCTTGCTTGTAGTTTCTCTTGCAGCTTCTGCAATTGTAAGCGACAGTCCTCTGGGTCACTTACAATCCTTTTGACCCGTAACATCTGCCCATAAGGCAGATTCTGGAGAGTTTTGGGCGGATGAAACCTGAGTCGATGAAGCAGATTGTTTCGGTCTGTGGGCTTTGTGTACAGCGTAGTGGAATTCTATTAGCTTAGATGACTGTTTGTACGTCAAGATAATGTACATTAGGATTACCTATCTCAATAGTAAACTGGATACGTTGATCGATCCCATCGAGGAATATCACAAACTCTTGAAGATCTTGTCTACTACCTGATCATATGCCAAAGATATCTATGAATCTGACCCATGTCCTGAACTGGTGTTGCCATCTTGGATTGGATAACCACATGCGTGGTTTCAAATTGATGCATAAAGCTATTGGCGTATACTGGTGCCATAGTGGGTCCCATTGCTGTCCCCGATATTTGATTGTAGAACTTTCCATCGTACCTAAAGCAAGAATTCTTGGAGATGAAGTCAAGCAAAATGACTCCAATTTCTGTTGTACTGAGCAACAGGGGTTATACTGCTTGTTGTCCAAGATCATGCGGAATGCTCGTATAGAGGCTAATTACATCAATCGTAAATAGGATGTCTTCAGGGGCCAAAGAAATGGTGTCTAGTATTTGGAGAAAGTGTGTTGTATCTTTCACATATGTACTTGTGGCTTGAATGATTGGCTGCAAAAAGAAGTCTATATATGTTCCAAGTGGTTGTAGCGAGCTCTTTGTGGCCGCTACTATGGGCCTTCTAAGAAGACGTCAATGCCATCGGTGCCATGTCCGTCGAGGGACTCTCTTGAGGCTCCGCCTCCGAGGAAGTCGTCCACGCCATTGGCCCCGAGGCCGTCTAAGGACACGCTCGGGGCACCGCCCTCAAGGCCTGTGTCGAAGCAATCCGCGCCATGCTTGATGCCGATTCTGTCGAAGCCCTCGACGCCTTTTGTAGAGGCTTTACCGGAGGTGCCCCGTGCATCGGTGGAAACTCTGAGGAAGGCCCTGAAGAAGTCAGGGAGGCCTGTATTTGAACCTTTTTCTGTGCCCTCATCCAGGGATTTATTCCAGCCTCTGGATTATATCTGAGGTGGATGAAGGGTCTGAGGAAGGTTTGGTACCTGATGAGGTTCCTGACGACCTGTTATCTGGTCATAGCCAGTTGGAAGACCTGCGTCAGTCTTTGCACAACGCCAGTGGTCTTGATACCTCCCTGGAGGTAGAGTTGGGCAGGCCTGAGCCTGGTACACATGCTGAATCTTCGTACAGGTGCCTCATGTCGAGGGTGACGGAGTACTTGGGGTGGTCTGCACCACCAGTGGATTTTCTGCAGGATGACCTGACAGATATCCTTGACCAAGGTCCACCCACTGACCCGGTGCTGCCATTTCATATGGACTGCTCCGGAGAGTATCCCGGCAGTGAGCAAGGCGTTGCTGAAAAAAATACTGTCCAGCCAGTAGCGACCCCTGCTACTGTACAACACACCCTACTCTGGAGAGTTTGGTGGTGCAGGTAGCTACGGCTCCGGCAAAGCAGGCGTCGTACCCTACCATCCCTCCTGATAGGGATGAAAAACGTTTTGATCACACTCTGTGGAATTTCCTTTAGCGGCTGAACATATTCCTGAAGAGGAGGAACAGGATGGTTTTCTTGCCCTCGTTCAGGATGTCAAGGATGCCATGTGTGAATCCGTTCAGTTGGGTCTGGACATGGCAGACTGTCGGCCGGTCCATGGCGGCGAGCACTGTGATGCGCAGATTTGCGTAGTTGCGGAAGTCGGGGTTTGCTTCTGACGTACAAGCCCGGCTTCTCAACATGCCCTTTGATGGTGTCCATCTTTTTGGCATCAAGGCTGATGAGCGCCTTGAGAGGTTGCAGACCTCAAAGGCTGCAGCGAAGTAGTTGTGCGCTGCAGTTCGCCAACCCCCACCTTTTCGTCCTAGGGGACAGCAATGGAGGGGGGGGGTTCCTTTCAATACTACTAGTCTTTTGGTAGATCAAGGGGAGCAGCCAGTCAAAGGGGTCAACGTAAGAGTACCAGAGGTGGAAAACACGGTGCTCGAGCAGTTGCCTCTTTGAGCTGAAGCGGCAGTGCCTGAAGGCAGGCATGAGGCCATGTCCCATGGTTCGCCGGTTGGGGGAAGGCTGGCGCAGCATCTTGTAGAATGGCGTCCCATTACTTCAGATGTGTGGGTTCTGGAGATCATAGCCCACGGCTACTGTCTTCCTTTCTGGCAGAGGCCTCACGACAATCCACTGGGGAATCTCTTTGAATAGTCCAGATCCGCTCCTTGCGCAGGAAATCAAATCCCTGCTGGAGAAAGGCGCCATAGAACTGGTGCCTGTAGCGGAGAGGAACAAGGGATGGTATTCCCCATATCTTTTGATCCCGAAAAAAGACTGGGTGATTGAGACCCATCATGGACTTGCATGGTTTGAACAAGCTCCTCATGAAGGACAAGTTCAAGATGGTTACTCTCAAGTCCTCCAGGCCCTTCAACTTCAGGACTGGTTGGTGTCTCTCGACCTCAAGGACGCTTACTTTCATGTGCTGATTCATCCCAAGCACAAGACGTATCTGAGGTTCGCGGTTGGCGACTTGCACTTTCAGTTTCGGGTCCTGCCGTTCGGATTGATCTCCGCCCTGAGGGTCTTCACCAAGTTCATGGTGGTGGTGGCAGCGTATCTCAGGAAAGGGGAATTCACGTCTACCCCTACCTGGATGATTGATTGATCAGGTTGCGCTCTCCCGAGCAAGTCCTGGATCATCTGTCAGTCACCTGGCACTCCCTTCACAGGCTGGGCTTCTCGCTCAACTTGAAGTCCCACTTGACACCTAACCAGCGGCTCCAGTACATCGGAGCAGTGCTCGACACATCCCTGGGGCTGTTTTTTCCTCCCCAGGTGAGGGCTCATCACATTCTGCAGATGGTGAACAAGTTTCAACATGCCCAGAGTCTCCCGGCGTTAGAGTTCTTGAGGTTGCTCGGCCTCATGGCATCCTGCATTCTCCTGGTGCCAGAGGCCAGGCTGCGGATGAGATCTCTGCAGTGGGCTCTCAAGATACAGTGTTCACAGTCCTCCGGCAGGATGTCGGATCCCATTCAGGTGCCGCCCTCTGTCGCCCAGGATCTTCTGTGGTGGGCCGTTGAAGGCAATCTGATGAAGGGGGCTCCATTTTGGATACCCTGGCTGGAGGTGACAATCGTGATGGACGCATCCCTCACGGGATGGGGGAGCTCATGCCAACGAGTTAACAGTCAACGGTTTTTGGTCTCCGTCGGAGTCTAGACTCCATATCAATCTGTTGGAGCTGAGGGCCGTTGGGCTAGCCCTGAAGGCTTTTCTGCCATCTGTTCGGGGGAAGAATGTCCTGATTCTGACGGACAATAGTGGCCATGGACTACCTCAACAAAAAGGGGGTGGGGGGGGGCAGGGTCTCTCCCTCTGTGCAGAGAGGCGATGTGTTAGGAGGGGATTCGAATACATGTGCAAAGTTCAGCAAGGGTGCTGGACATGACTTTCGACAAACTTTTCGGGAAGGTCGTCGATGAGTCCCTGCAGGCCATCAAGGCAGACAGTGACGGCCCTTCTTTGGGGACGCTCCAGCAGCACTGCTTCTTTTCGCTCTTCCGGAGGAAAGTTGAGCAGATCGTCACAAGGTTTTTACTTCGTACCACCAACCTTCAAGATCTACGACTCAGGAAGCCTACAGGAGTTGTTCCCAGGCCTACTGTGGAGGAGGCCAGCGTGACCCTGGACCTGGAGGACGCCTACTTCCATGTCCCCATTCACAAGAACCACTAAGTTTCTACTCTTCTTAGTGCAGGGACGGCACTACCAGTTAAGACCCTTCCTTTCGGCTTGAAGTCGACCCCCATGGTGTTCACGAATTGCTTGGCACCTGTGGCAGCCCATCTGCGGCTACGGGGCGTACATGTGTACCCGTACCTAGACATCTGGCTCATCTGGGCCAGCTCACAAGGGTTAGCCGCCGGACACATGGAGACGACCGTACAGCTGCTGACAAATCTGGATGCTCCATCAATTATTCAAAGTCCTGCTTGATGTCATCGCAGAATGTGCTGTTCCTAGGAGCCAGACTCAACACAGTCTCCTGCCTAGGGTTGCCTTCGGAGAAGATGGTAGCTGCCATTCAATGGACAGTGCCACGCCTGTTGGTTATGAAGAAGGCCATGGTGCAAACCATCAAGTCGCTGCTTGGCATGTTGTTGTCTTGCATCTACCTTATCCAGCTCTGCAGGTTATGGATGCAACCTTTTCAGAAGTTCCTGGACGCTCGCTGGATACAGGTGTCCGGAAGCTTTGCGGACAAGATGCCGCTCGACGAGGAGTTCCATCGGGTGATACAGTGGTGTTGCACTCCCTCCAACATCACTCAGCGCACAGGGTTTCAGAACCCCCCCCCACCCATAGCAGGAAACTGTCACCACAGGTGTTTTCCCTAGAGGGCTGAGAATCCAACACCGGACGTCTGCACGCCAGAGGCCTGTGGCTGCCGGAGAAGGATCTCCATATACATATCCTGCTACGAGTCATCAATGCACTCAGACAGTGCCAATGCAAGATGAAACTCTTCGACCCGGCATGGCCGATGCAGATTTGGTATCAGGACCTTCTCATATTTGACTGGAGGGATAACTCCCTGTATTAGGACCTTGGGTCTGAATACTATATAACATGAAGTTGTCCTAATAACTATATTTCAAAGCATGATTCAGTGACATTGTTCTATTTGGGGGCGTTTAATGTCTTCAAATAGCCCCCATATAATAGCACCAATAAGATTGAAATCACCATTTAATTGTGATATCACTTATTTTATTTTTGTTTTTCTGTGTCGAGTGATATCAATCTTCATCTTCTTGTATTTTCATTTTCCAAAAATAGTTTCAACAAAAAGACCTTCAGGGCTTTTTTTGTTCCAGAGGTATGAGTTCATGGCTTCTGTTGAGCCTTGCCACCTCCCATGGTTGCGTAATGTTGTACTGCTATCTATTCATTATTCATGTGCATGTGAATCCATGCCAGACCCCAAGCTTGAGAAGAACAAGTTACTTACCTGTAACTATTTTTCTCCAGCATGGATTCACATGTTAACCCTCCCTCTGACCCCTCTGCGGGTCTTCTTGGTCATACTGCCACTTTACGTGCTTACCAAATCTGAAGATGGCTGCCAGAGGAGGGGCTTGTGGCGAGGACTGTCATTGGATGGGGGCAGTATGACCCAGAGGACCGTGATTGGTTTAAAGGAGAAATACAGTTTGTAAGTGAAACTTTTTTCTTTTTTTTTTTTTACTGAGGATTCCCGGCCTGACGACTGGGAATGAGCATGTGAATCCATGCCAGACCCATGCTGGAGAACAATAGTTACAGGTAAGTACCTTGGTCCTTTTGTTGTGTACATCAGGCCCTCCAACTCAAGAGAATTTGATGGAAAAGAGACTTGAGCCCAGAAGGCCCTGATGCTGAACTTGGAACTGTATCCTTGTGTCAAGGAAGCCATAGTGTGCGCTTTGCTTGAATGAGCTGCCTTGCCCCGTGCTGAAAACATGGGGAAGGGAGGCCAACGGCCAAGAATACTGACTTATTATTTTGTGAACACTGCCTTCTTTTTCATGAACATTATCCCCCCCACTATTTGTAAAGTAGTAGTAAGGATTGGCAATAGTTTTTTTTTTTTTCCAATATAGGCCCTTTTATATTGACAAGACTCAACTAGGAATGCAATATTTTGATGGTCGTAGTTTGCTCCAATCTGTAGATTTAGGTTTAGATAGGCGTTTTTCAACCCCTTTTGAAAGTTCAATTAACACCCTTGAACTGTGGTCACATGTCTGTCTTGCTTCGATACCACGCCTTTCTTACAGAAGTAGGGAACCAATTCACAGGTGAGTAAAATAACCTTACATATACACTTTTCAAAATGGCAAACACATTCAAAGAATAGTAAGAATGTTTGTGACTGCTCATATTTCAGAGGGCCAATTGCCAACCCAACTCTGTTACAAGTCATTTTTAAACACTGGTTACATGTTCTGGGCAAAAGGTCCAAGCCTCATAGGTCCTTCCGTGTTCACGGAGCATAAGTGTTCTTGGTGGCTCTATGGGGTCACTAGCTCTCTAGTGGCCAACGGACAGGTCAGGATAGGCACAGGTGTAGCAAAGGTCAGAGTTCCTGAGAAAAGCTTTTAAAACTAGTATGTATTTTACTTTAGAGTTATAGAAAAGTTTCAGGGACTTCGGAAAAGACACCATAGAGGGATTCCAACAGAGGGCATGGGTGAACTGGGTGAGAGGACTCCCAATCACATGATTTCTCCCCCAACACTTCACAGGAATCACAAAAGACTGAAGGCAAGTAATACCCCAGCCAACACAGTACCTCAGCACAGAAGAGGAGTTTGCAACTACACATATTCAGGATCTGCAGCCACAATGGTGGTCAATGAATTTCTTATTGTGAAGACAGGACACTGGAAGGGAATTTGCAGCAGAGATCAACAGGGAAGACTCGAGGCAAGGGTTTTGTTGCGGCTGGATGCGGTTCTGTGGTGTTGGCACCCTTTTTGAGTAGCCAGGAGAAAACTGAATTTAGCCTCACGGATTCTCGTTGCTAATCTAGTCCAGGACTCTGGTGAGGGGACTTCAAGGACTCGCTGGAGTTCCAGCACGATGGCAGCAAAATTTCAGCGCGATTCGTAATTTGGAAGACTGTGCTGCACATAATTGCTCGAGATCCCAGGGTATCTGAGTATTGCAGCCCAGCAAGGTCGCAGCATGCCATGGGATGCCTCAACATGCAGGTCTTATTCAGTGTAGTGGATCTCGCCAGGTTCTGTGTTGGAGTCGTACTTTTCGGGATCCCCACATTGCTGGAAGCAAGGGTAACCGCAGGCTCTAGTTACACAGCAGGCTCTCTGGCCGCTGGAAATAATGACAGCCGTCTTTTAACAGGATTGACAGCACAACTTCTGCATGCTTTCCCTGCGTTTTACAGCTACGGGAGGTCTGGCTGTCAGGACAGCCATCCCCCCACTGGGAGGAGTTTCCTTTCAGGCAAGGTGAAAGACAAAGGGCTGCAGAGCTCTGGACTCCTCCCTCGCTTCATGCCTTCTCAGACACTCTGGAGACTGAGGTCGTTCCCGCCTAGAATGGCAGGGGGGGCCTCAAACATCGAGCACACAAATTGTGAAAAAAGGAGCCCACTATTTTAGCAAAATGGTGGCCCTTCTGTGCATTACCCAGCCTGAATTAACAGCCTGCGAGTAATAACGACTAAAAGTCGTAAAGGTAAAACCACTGCCACCGGCCATTCATGTAAACTCACAATTTTAACTAAAGATTTTACCAGGTAAGAAAGGGGATAGTTTGTATCCTTCCCACCGCCGCCCCCCAGTACTCCATATAAAGTGGGGTGTGCTGTCTCACTTAATTAAAAATGTAAAGGGGATGGAAATCCCTCTTTACTACTTGGAACAGTAGTTCATCCAAGTGCATGAAAGAGAAATTAACAGGGGAGCCCAAACTCACTCTTACCAAACACTATGTAGAGACATAAAAAGATCACCCATAAAGAGTAAAAGACTAGGCGAGAGGGGAAAAAGATGCCCAATCTCCTAGGGACAAGGTAAATGAATTACCAATTCCAAAAAAAAGGTTCCGGGGTTGAAACAGGTCAGGAAGATGTATCACTAATATGAAAATCTTACCTAATCTAGACCACTCACCTTTCGACCTTAACTGGTTTGGCTACAGTTCCCGGAGTTGTCCCCATCTCAAAACTAGGTTGGCCTTCTATACATCTGTCCACCAGGCCAGAGTACAGAAAATCCGTCCTAACAATTACTAAATGCAACAAGACCATGGGGATGATGATCGGGGTATGTGGCCAGCTACACCCACTTAAGAGGATGCAGATGAGCCATTTAGCTTTTGGGGACCATGATCCTATAGATCAGCCAGGCAACGCATCTATAGATGACAGCTTCTTTTAACTACTTGCTTAAAAAGGTAGCTGAACATTTCCAAATGCAAACTCTAGTCAGTGCTAGACTCTGATTTTGTGGATGACCTCCTAAAGAAAAAAAAGACCCATCAGCCAATCCCTTCCTTTGTTAAATTCCATTAAAAAGAGGATTGCACCTTCCCTGCTTACTACATCCCTTACATGAGTGGTTAACCCTAGGGTAGAAAAACATTTCAAACCTGCACCTACTGACCCTCTTTACATTCGGGACCACATTAAACCCTATTCTCTAGTGGTTACACGTACTAGGAAACGTGCAGCTGTCCCTTTATCAAACGCAGATGCACCTCCAGATAAAGAATGTAAAAAGCTTTATGCGTTGGGAAGAGAGAAAACACATCTGCTGCTTACTTGGCAAGCATTGCGGTTTGTTTTATTTGTAATGCGCGCCAGGCCCAAGGGTAACCGGGCGCAGCGAGGAGAATATGCAAAGCTTTCAATGTTACATGGAATTACAAGGTTACATAATTTACAGTGGTAGAGATAGGTATGTACAAATTTAGCAGGATACAGATCTGATCAAAGTTTAAGGCACTGCTGTCGAGCGAAGCAGTAAGTTATATACAGTGTTACTATAATTATTTACATTTATGGTATATCTCTAATACATATATACAGTTCAGATAAAGTAGCACAACAAAGGTGTCTAGCAATACATTACATATTTTTGTCATTGAGGTGTGTGTTTGATGAGATTCATTCTAAAGTATGAGACAGGTTGGTTTATTCTCAAGTTGTGTGGCAAGGCATTCCACCATTTAGTAGCTAGCACAGGGAAACTGATGCCGCCAATTTTAGCAAGTTTAAATCTAGGTATTAACAAGCAGTAGGAGTTGGGGGTTCTTGTAGGTCTACTAGATACGTTTCTTTTATTTTGTCCATCAGGTAGCTGGGAGCAACGTTATTGAGAGCTTTGTGCGTCGAGGAGATCATTTTTATGTGCATTTTGTTGTCAGTGGAGAGCCATTTATATTGGTGTCTGATGGAGGAGATATGTTCCCTTTTGTTTATGCCTAGAGCAGCTCTTAGGGCATTGGTTGTGTAGGATTTGTAACCTTTTGGTCATAGTTTTGTTGGCACCACTGTAAAGGGCATGACCATAATCAAGTCGTGATAATATTAAGGCTCTTGCTAGGATCAGGCAACTATCATAAGATAAGAAGGGCTTACCTGCTCTTATTAATTTATAGGTATATGCTGTGGTGGAAGCTAAGGAGTTAACTTGTTTGGTGAAAGACATGGTGGAATCAAGATAGAAACCTAGTGTTTTTACTTCCCTTGAAACGTTAATGCTATTGCTGTCTATGTTAAACATGGAGTAGTCCTTGCCTAACTTGTTGATATTGGCCTGCGTACCCAGGATAATCCGCTCAGTCTTATCATTCAGGCAGAGGCCATGGGATGCGATCCATGCCTGAATAATGAGGTACACCCTATTCACCAACCCCCTGTCCTTGCTGTGATCCCCAGAAAGCGGGAGGAGAATCTGTGTATCATCTGCATAATTAGTGTAGGTGATACCTAGGTCCAGATCATCGAAGAGAGGTTTAGTGAATGTTGTATA
Source organism: Ambystoma mexicanum (assembly GCF_040938575.1). NCBI lineage: Eukaryota > Metazoa > Chordata > Amphibia > Caudata > Ambystomatidae > Ambystoma > Ambystoma mexicanum. The sequence continues at coordinate 1,034,222,984 of NC_090933.1, read as the reverse complement.
AGGTCGGTGAGACGCAAGAGCCTTGAGGGACTCCGCAAGTGATTGGTGAAGGGTCGGCCGCTGCCGAAGGGGAGAAGACTCTCATTGTTCTCTTGCTCAAAAAGGATTCAATCCATTTAGTGGCATGGGTGGAGAAGTGTGCAGCAGTGTCCAAGTGTTTGCAAAGGACCTTGTGGTCCACTAGATCGAAAGCAGCTGAGAGATCAAGTAGGAGTGCTGTCTTACCTTGATCTCTCAATTCATCTATTTGGGTCTTTAAATCAATGAGGGCAGTTTCAGTTCCATGGAGTGGACGGAAGCCAGATTGTCTAGCTCCCAATTGATTATGTAATTCAAGGTGTCTTTGAATTTGTGTATAGGCAACTTGGAATCAGCGATGCAGTCAAGTATTCCACCCTTCACATGGGTAGGGGTATTAACTTTTTGGGTTGGTCCTAAGGTGTTAAGGGTATTGGCAATAGCTGATGCATGAACATCTGCTTGGTCGTTGAAGCCAAGGTTAAAGTCCCCTAGTACCAGCAGTTGTGATGTAGTTTTGATATTGTTGGACAGAAGGCTGTGCAAATCCTCCTCAAAGGTTCCAAGAGGACCCGGTGGTCTGTAGATTAGGTGAATGGATGGAGTTTGGGTATTGTTTATGGGTATTTTCACAGTGAGGGTTTCACAAGATTGCAGAGTTGTGGCAGGGGCTAATCTTAATGATAAGTTTGTTTTGGATATAATGGCGATTCCACCTCCACGGGAACCTTCCTGGTCTTGCCTGGATATGGTATAACCATCGGGAATCACCAGCATAAGTGATGGACCTGCCGCATTGTGTAACTAGGTCTCGGTTATAGCGATAAAGTCTAGATTGGCTTCTATTATTAAATCAGCAAGGTCGATGGCCTGTGCCACTAAGGATCTTACTTTAAGGAGTGCTCCCTTAAAGGAATGTCCTTCAGAATCCATTTTAGTTAGGGTAGTATTTGATGGGTTAGTATTTGTCTTGGGCTTGGAAGTTTGGATGTTTATGTTCGCTGGTAGGGAATGAGGAAGATTGGGACCATTACATATCCTGGTATGTTGGCCTTTCATTGTGTGCTTTAAAGCGGGAAGGAGTCTTCTGGGAGGTTCATAAAGTTTGAGTCTGGCACGTAATTTGAGGTTTCTCTTGCGAGTTGGAATAGGCTGAGAGGTATAGGCTAGTTGGCCTGGTGCATACGGCTAGTATGGCCAGAGTAGTTGAGTACCTTGGGAGTGATGGGTGGTAATACCACTCTTTTAGCTAGTTATGATGCACAGTCTGTATTCCTTCAAGACAATTTAGACAATGTACCTGGGCCAACAAAGTCTCAATTACAGAAGATTGTTAAAGAAGGTAGGAAGGTCACATACAACTTTTAAAGAACACCCTTAATTCTCCTGAGACAGCAGCCATAATTCTTGCAAAGGGAACTTTAGTAAAACGGCATTCATGACTTTGCAATTCTGGTTTTAAACCAGAAATTCAGGCCACCCTCATGAATATGCTAGTAGAGGTGTGTCCTGTTTGGGAAAGCTGTATACGATGCCTTCTAAACAGCTAAAAGAGAACACAATACATTGAAGACTTTAAACCAGATCGCCAACAAACCATATGTCGAACACAGGGTATTCAATGCCTGCCGGTACTTTCATTCCCCAAGCTTCTCAAGATACACGCAGTCAGGGTTCTCCTCTAGCTCTTCTCCCTGGTACTCATTGCAGGAGGGCATCATCTCATTTCCAAATCTGCCAACAAGAAGGCTTTAGGCGAGGCAAAGGTTGTGGTTGGACTTAACCATGTGCCCTGTATTAGATCTGCGTCCTGCAAACAAGTATGTCAAGATACAAAGATTCAGGATGACTATGCTACAGGAGGTAATCACACTTCTAGAATAAGGGGATTACATGGCAACATTAGATAAGAAAGATGCATACTTTTAATATTGCAATGAAAATACCTGAGGTTCAAACTAGGAGCAACAAACTACCAATTAAAGGTGCTATTCACCAAAGTGCTTGCAGTGGTAGCAGCACACCTGCGCAAACAGTCAATCCCAATGCACGCTTACCTCGACAACTGGCTGAAAACAGACACACCACAAGCTCGTCTTCAAAACACCAAACAGACTAGGCTTCTCAATCAATGAGAAAAGATCAATTCGAGGGGATTGGGACATCCAACGTATTCCATATCTATGGCCGGTAATGTCCACAGCTGTGCTGCTTCGGAAAATCTTCTGCGTCCTGCGTCAATGACCTCGATGCGCCGTCCCGAGGACCTCCTCCGACGGCGGACGTCACCCGATGTGATAAGTAGGACGCACGATGCCCATAGCCTCAGTTCATTTATTTCCGCGAACGTGTTCGCTTCGTGAATCTTGGTACGCCTCGACTCTTTGGAGTTTGCTGTTTTCTTCTCGGTTCGTTGAAACTGTTCGGTTTTTTGTGAAGACCTGTTCGTGGCGATGTCTACTTCGTCTTCAACCCCGCGTCCAGGCTTCAAGAAATGTGGGTACTGTGGGTCCAAGATGTCGGTCACGGACTTGCACGATGCCTGCCTCTGGTGCCTCGGGGAGGCCCACGATACAGACGACTGTGTCGACTGCCAGTCGCTCACAGCAAAGGCATTGTGGGAACATAAGAAGAAGCTGTTGGTAGGTCGGGTGTCTAAGCCCTGGAGTCGAGGTCTGCGTGGCTTTCAACGGATGACTCGAAAGGTGACTCTCCGCATCCTCATCGGAAGTCCAGTGGGTCTCATTCCAGGAGTCGGTCTCGCCACTCCTCCGCCTCTCCGAGGCATTCCCGGAAGCGCCGGCATCGGTCGCCTTCCTCTTCCGAGGACTCCGCCCGTCAGCGGGTCGCTTATCCCTCCATGCAAGCGACACCGGAGGAATGGGCTTCCTTCAGGAAGCAGATGCTAGCGATTCTTGAATCGCAGGGCACCGGTCCGTCCGCGCCTCCGAATGGGGTCGGTCGGCACCGGTCGAGAGGCACTGCTCGTACGCCTTTGGGCTCGGATGGTCGGCAAGGCTCGCGGGAGAGGTCCCGCTCGGACAAGGGTAGCCGTTCTCGCCATGCCCGTTCCAGGTCCCGGTCCTCGACGCGCTCGAGACCGCGTGATCCTGTGCCGTCATCGAAGAAGACATCGACGCCTGTGGCGCCGAGGTCGTCAACGATTTCTCTCGAGGCTCTGCCTCCGAGGGGGTCGTCGACGCTGTCGGCGTCTAGGTCGTCGAGAGACACGCTCGGAGCTCCGGCTTCGAGGCCTGTGTCGACGGCGTCGATGCTGGCGGTACTGCAGCGGACGTCGATGCCGTTTCTGTCGACGCCGACTCGTTCGGCGCCCTCGACGCCTTTCAAGGCGGTGGAGTCGGAGGGGCCCTGTAGCATGGGGTTAGCCCCTAGAAAGGCTCTGGCTAAGGTCAGGCACTGCTTTGGTCCCCAGTTGTCTTCCTCTACCTGCCTGGAGTACATTTCAGAGGGTGATGAAGGCTCTGACGGCTTGGTTCCGGTTACGGTACCAGATGAGCTTATCTCGGGCTATAGCCAGTTTGATGACCTGAGGCAGTCACTGTATGATGCCAGTGGACTGGACACCTCTCCGGAGGTGGAGTTTTGTAGGCCGGAGCCTGGCACTCATGCCGATTCTTCATATCGGCACCTTATGTCTCGGATCACTGAGTACTTGGGTTGGTCAGCTCCCCCAGGGCAGTTCGTTCAGGATGATCTCGCGGACATCCTTGATCTTGGTCCCCCCACTGACCCGGTTTTGCCATTTCATATGGCTCTGCAGAGAAGGGTGGCGGCGGCTTGGACTGCTCCAGAGAGTCTCCCGGCAGTGGGCAAGTCTTTGTTGCGAAAATACCGTCCAGCCAGTAGTGACCCCTGCTACTTGCCAGGCACCCCACTCCGGAGAGTTTGGTTGTGCAGGCGGCTACGGCCCTGGCAAAGCAGGCGTCGTATCCCACCATCCCTCCGGATAGGGACGACAAACGTTTTGATGGCTGGGCGAAGAAAGTGTTTCTTCAGGGGGTATGGCGCTTCAGGCGGCCAACTCCATATGTGCCTTGTCTCGTTTCACACACACTCTGTGGAACTGTGCTGCATTAGCGGCTAAATGTATTCCCGAAGGGGATGAACGGGATGGTTTCCTTGCTATGGTTCAGGATGGCAAGGATGCCATGTGTGAGGGTGAGGCCGTTCAGTCGGGTTTGGACATGGCAGATTGTGTCAGCCGGTCCATGGCGGCGAGCGCTGTAATTCGCAGGTTTGCATGGTTGTGGAAGTCTGGGTTCGCTCCTGATGTGCAGTCCCGGCTCCTCAACATGGCCTTTGACGGTGAACATCTTTTTGGCAGCAAGGCTGATGAGAGCCTTGAGAGGTTGCAGACCTCCAAAGCTGCAGCAAAGTCGTTGGGCACTGCAGTTCGACAACCTCCGCCTTTTCGTCCTAGGGGACAGCAATGGAGGGGAGGTTTCTTTCGCTATTACTCGTCCTTCAGTAAAGCGAGAGGAGCTAGCAGTCAAAGAGGCCACCGTAAGAGTGCCAGAGGTGGAAACAAGGGTACTCGAGGTGCCAAGGCCGCTCTGGCAGTTGCCTCTTTGCCCTCAGGCAACGCCGCAGCCGCTACCACTCAGTCATGAGGCCATGTCCCATGGTTCGCCGGTTGGGGGAAGGCTGGCGCAGCATCTTGTAGAGTGGCGAGCCATTACTTCAGATGTGTGGGTTCTGGAGATCATAACCCACGGCTACTGTCTTCCTTTTCGGCAGAGGCCTCATGACAATCCACCTGGGAACCTCTCTTTGAAGAGTCCGGATCTGCTCCTTGCGCAGGAAATTCAAGCCCTGCTGGAGAAAGGCGCCATAGCGCTGGTCCCTGTAGCGGAGAAGAACGAGGGATGGTATTCCCCTTATTTTTTTATTTCGAAGAAAGACAGGGGATTGAGACCCATCATGGACTTGCGCGGTTTGAACAAACTCCTCAGGACAAGTTCAAGATGGTTACTCTCTCTCAAGTCCTCCAGGCCCTTCAACTTCAGGAGTGTTTGGTGTCTCTCGACCTCAAGGATGCTTACTTCCATGTGCCAATCCATCCCAAGCACAAGATGTACCTGAGGTTTGCGGTTGGCGACTCGCACTTTCACTTTCGGGTCCTGCCGTTCGGATTGACCTCTGCCCCGAGGGTTTTCACCAAGCTCATGGTGGTGGTGGCAGCGCATCTCAGGAAAGGGGGGATTCACGTCTACCCCTACCTGGATGATTGGTTGATCAGGGGGAGCTCTTCCGAGCAAGTCCTGGATCATCTGTCCTGCCACTCCCTTCACAAGCTGGGCTTCTCCCTCAATTTAAAGAAGTCCCATTTGACACCAACGCAGCGGCTCCAGTACATCGGAGCAGTGCTCGACACATCCCTGGGGGAGTGTTTTCCTCCCCAGGTGAGGGCTCTTCACATTCAGCAGATGGTGCACAAGTTTCAACTTGCCCAGAATCTCCCAGCATCCGAGTTCTTGAGACTGCTCGGCATCATGGCATCCTGCATTCTTCTGGTGCCAGAGGCTCGTCTGCAGATGAGAGCTTTGCAGTGGGCACTCAAGCTGCAGTGGTCTCAGTACTCCGGCAGGCTGTCGGACCCTGTTCAGGTGCCACCCTCGGTCGCCCATGACCTTCTGTAGTGGGCCATCGAAGGCAATCTGATGAAGGGGGCCCCATTTTGGCTGCCCTGGCCGGAGGTGACGATCGTGACGGATGCATCCCTCACGGCATGGGGAGCTCATGCCAACGAGTTGACGGTCAGCGGTCGTTGGTCTCTTCTAACAGACAACACGGTGGCCATGCACTACCTCAACAAAAAGGGGGGGCGGGCGCAGGGTCACTTCCTCTGTGCAGGGAGGCGATGCAGCTCGAGTTCTGGGCCATCCAGCAAGAAGTTTCGATCTCGGCGGTTCATCTGGCCGGAGACGACAACGAGACGGCGGACGCTCTGAGCAGGCAGAGCATGATCTCTCACGAGTGGGAGCTGGCTCAGGAGATTCTCCTGGAGATCTTCGCCCTTTGGGGGACCCCTCAAGTAGATCTCTTTGCCTCCACTGTCAACCGGAAGTGCGAAAGGTTTTGCTCGCGGGAATTTCCTCTAAAAGGAGCCTTAGGAGATGCGTTCGTGGTGGAGTGGTCCTTCCCACTGTTGTACACGTTTCCTCCAGTCCCCGTCATCCCGCAAGTACTGCAGAGGTTATGGAGGCTCTGTTCCCGGATGATCCTCATTGTTCCGACGTGGGCCCGGAGGACATGGTACCCGGACCTTCTCGAATTGTCCATCTGCCCTCCACGTCGTCTTCCCTACCGAGACGATCTGCTCTCACCGGAGGGGGGGGGGGTCAGGTTCTCCATCCAGAGGTCAGATCCCTCAACCTTCACGCTTGGCTTCTGAAAGGTTGAGGTATAAGGATTGGGACCTCCCTGAGGACGTAATGGAGGTGTTGCTCTCGGCCAGGCAGCCGGCAACAAAGTCTCTGTACCGTTGCTGTTGGAGAAAGTTCTGCGACTGGTGCAGAGTTAAGAATGTGGATCCTTTTGAATGTGACATTCCCATGGTTCTGTCTTTTTTTTGCTTTCTTTGGCCCACAGGGGCTTGCAAGTGGGGACCATTAAAGGTTACCTGGCGGCGCTGTCCAACTTTAAGGGCGCGTCTGAAGAATGTTCCTATTTTAAGATTCTTTTAATTTCTCAGTTTTTGAAAGGGCTCACTAATGTGTTCCCTCAGTCACCTTTTCTGGTGCCCGGTTGGGATTTGAACCTTGTTCTTAAGTTTCTTATGGGTGCTCTGTTTGAGCCTTTACATTCTTGCCCTTTGAGACTGCTAACTCTTAAAACTGTGTTTTTGGTTGCGGTTACTTCCGCTCGCAGAGTGAGTGAGTTACAGGCACTTTCAGTTAAACCACCCTTCACTGTTTCATAAGGACAGGGTTGTCCTTAGAGTTCGTCCTTCTTTTCTTCCGAAGGTGGTTTCGGATTTTCATTTGAGCCAGAAGGTTGTTCTTCCGGCATTCTATCCTCCACATCCTGGTAAGGAAGAGGGGGGGCTCCATAGGCTTGATCCTAGGAGAGCGTTGAGCTTTTATATTTCGCGCATGTCCCGGGTCAGAGTGGACGATCAACTTTTCATTGGTTACGCTGGAAAGCGTTTGGGACAAGCTGTGACGAAACAGACTTTGTCTCGGATTATTTTAGCTATCTCCGAGTGTTACCGCTTGGCGGGTAAGGACCCTCCGGCTGGCTTGCGGGCCCATTCTACATGGGGAGTGGCTGCGTCTACTGCCCTGCACAGGGGTGTTCCTATTCGGCACATCTGTGATGCAGCCACCTGGGCTTCAGTACATACTTTTGTACGTCACTACTCCCTCGATTCCATCAGAGGGCAGGATCTGGCCTTTGGCAAGGCAGTCCTATATTCCGCAATTTGATTGGGCATGCTAAATTTGTGTTCTAAATTCTTTTCCCACCTCCTTGCTTGGTAATGCTTTGGGAGTCTGTCATAGATATGGAGTACGTCGGAGGACCCAATCCCCTCGAAGAACAAGTTACTTTCTTACCTGGTAACGTTCTTTCGATGGGATGGTCTGACGACGTATTCCATATCGCTTCCTCCCTACCTTCCCAGCTGCAGAATTTCCTTTGCGATTGCAGCTTGTGTTCCGCAAGGCCTTGTGTGTCTGACTGGCAGAAAACTGGTGGCACACGTTCTGGGGGAAAAAACTATAACTGAGGCTATGGGCGTTGTGCGTCCTACTTATCACATCGGGTGATGTCGGCCGTCGGAGGAGGTCCTTGGGGACGGCGCATCGACGTCATCGACGCAGATGCCGAAGATTTTCCGAAGCAGCAGAGCTGTGGACATTACCTGTCATAGATATGGAATACGTCGTCGGACCATCCCATCGAAAGAACGTTACCAGGTAAGAAAGTAACTTGTTCGTCTTGTCCCAAGCTAGGTGAAACAATTTCTCGGGGCATTCATTCAAACAAAAGACGCTTAAGTCTTCCCCTCCAACGAGAGCGTACAAAACATGCTCTTCCAAATCCCACAATATGTAGCCAGTCAGGTAACCATACGAAAGGCAATGCGCCTTCTCGGGATAATGGGCTCATGCATTTCCCTAGTGCCACATGCCCTGCTGCACATGCATCCTATGCAAGTGTGGTTGGCAAAACAATGGTCACAAGCAAACGATCAATGGGACGATCTAGTGGTTTCGCAGTCCCTCGTTCACTCTGCAGTGGTGGACAAGCGAAAACCTCAAGGCAAAATTGTTTAACACTGCAGAGGTACAAGCCACTCTATCCACATACTCATCCCTCACAGGTTGGGGCATGCACTATCTTCAGCACACCGCACACGGGGTGTGGGCACAGACAATGGCAGAAAAGCACATCAATCTTCTAGAACTACTGGCAGTGTTGAAGGCCCTAAAAGCCTTTCAACACCAGATTCAGAACAAGACTGTTCTAGTCCTGACCGCACCACAGTGATGTACTACATCAACTAACTGAGGAACACACTCTCCAAGTCTGTCCAAACTAGCCCAGAACATATGGCTTTTGGGCACTTCATCACAACATATACCTACTGTCCCAGCATGTTCTAGGTGAACACAAGTGTGTAGCCAATGTGCTAAGCAGGAGCATGCAACTTCCTTCAGAGCATGAATGTCAGTTGCACAAAGACATCCTTCACAATGTTTTCAAAAACTGGGGTCAGCGAAACGTAGCCCGCCTATGTACTCATCTACTATTGGTGGCCAAGATCGCCCTCGTCCGTCTTTGGAAGCACCACGAGGGCCCCTCCATCCCACTCTGGTGGGCTAAATGTTGGGACATTGTTGCGAAAAGAGTCACTGCATCCCGCCTGGGCAACCTCAATCCCTTCCTGAACACCTGGGCCCCATTTATGGACTATGCGGACCGTTGCCCTGCCCTCACACTAAAGCCGCCCAGTGTCCGCTGGCTGAACTGAACTTCGCTCGGCTATAGCCCGGCCCAATATAGAAACATCCTCCTCCATTATCGCTTCCCTATCAGAATATTGCTATGAATGAGTTGCATACTAAACTTCACCTTCTACTATCCATTCTTCCACTATAATGAACTGTCATCACAATCTTGTGCTAATTCTGTTATCTGTTTGATTTGTCTCCTTCCTTTGTTGTTTTGTTACTGTTATTGATCAATATTTGAATAAAATGTATATCTTGAAAAAAGAAACTGGGGTCAGCCAGACCTAGATCTCTTTACAACACAAGAGAACGCACATTGCCCATACTTTGCGTCCAGGTGTCCCCAGAAAGGCTCCAAAGGCAATGCTCTGTGGATTAACTGGTCCGAGAGATTTTCTTTTTTCTTACACATTCACCCCCCACCACCAAACACCACTTCTGAACAAAGATAGTCCACAAGATGCACCAGGAGCAAGTCAAGCTTATTCTAATAGCCCCAATGTGGGCACGTCAACCATAGTTTTCACACCTGCTCAAGATGTCTCTTTGCACAGCAGTCAAACTTCCATCCACTTACGACTTGCTGTCGCAGCATCAGGGAACAACACTTCATTCATGTCCTCAAACACTGAACTTGGCAGCTTGGCTCATAGTTTGGACTTTTAAACTTGTCACAGAGATGCCTAGATATCCTCAAAAAAGCATGCAAACCCAACATGAGAAATTGCGACTTCAACAAATGGAAACGCTTTGTCATTTGGTGCAAGACATGCAGCATCAATCCTATTGACTGCTCACCTTCCCACATAGTTCTTTACCTTCTAGACTCTGGGTTAGTCTTGAACTTCCTTAAAGTTCACCTGGCAGCACTTTCTGCATACACCACTTCTCAAAGTAAAGTGTCTTGGTGGAAGGTTCCAGTAACTAAAGCCTTTATGGAACAGCCTAAAAGATTACACCCCACAATTACAAATCCAACTTCTGGCTGGGTCTTGAATATTATACTTGCAAAACTCATGCGTCACCCTGGTGAGCCAATGCACAAAACCAGTCTTAATCATCTCCCTTACAAGACTGTCTACTGGCTATTACTTCTATAAGAAGAATTGGTGAACTGCAAGCCCTCTCCTTGCAAGACACATTTGTAGTTATTCACAAGGACAAAGTGGTTCTGTGAACGCAAACAAGATTCTTACCTAAATTTATCTCAAAGTTCCATGTTAACTAATCCATAGAATGGGCCGCTTTTTTTCCAAATTCCTACTAATTCAGCTGAAAAAAGCCTTCATACGCTAGATGTAAGAAGGGCTGTTGTGTATTACCTAAACAAGACAAAACCACGAAGGAAAATAGATGTTATTTGTGTCCATAGCTACTGGAACAGAAGGTGACCGTTTCTAAATCGGTTATTTGAAAGTGGATTCAAAGATGCATTCAATTGTTATTCTCTATCCAAGAAAACTTTACCTTTTACGCCTAGAGCACACTCAACTTGAGGCACAGGGCCACACTAGCATTTCTTGTGAATGTACCTTTAGATACCATTTGCAAAGCAGCTACTTGGAGCTCACTTCGCACATTCACATACTACTACTGCTTACATACACATTCAAAACAAGATTTACAGGTGGGACAAGCAGTGTTAAGGCATCTTTTTTCCACTGTACCTTCAAACAACCCACCCACCACCTCTAGGTACTGCATGCTAGTCTATGCAAAGCATGTAATTCTAATCAGATCCACAAACCTCAGAAGGCATAAATTACTCACCGTAATCATATTTCTGATGCTTGCATCTGCTTAGATTCACATGCACCCACCTTTTCTCCCCTCTTGGAGTTAAAGGTACATAGACATCTTACACCTTTCTTTTCTTCTCTCACGCATACTTGATCCTCCCTCATGTCAGAAATAAAACAATCTGAGGGACCTCGGCACATGAAGGACATGGGTACAGTACACGTCACACTAGGAATAGTATTGCAAACATGCCCAGTCTCCGTCCCTTTTCTAACTTCGAAAACAAGTCATGCAATGCTGTGCACCTACCACTAGATGTCTTTCTATGCAAAGCATATGAATCTAAGCAGGTGCAAACATCAGAAATACTATTACGGTGAGTAATGTATGCCATATGCATTCACTATAGTTTCTTAAAATGCATTCAATTACTTAAATCAGCACAGGAGGTAAATAAAATGATGCAGTAGGTACAGTTGATATTCCCTTCAGCAGTCCAATCCCTAAGCATGCTGGGGCCTTGTGCACAAAAGTCATAATGATTTGCCCCAGAATGAATCTGTAGCAGGTTAGTTACTTGTGTTGGTGATTGTTCAAACAAAGAGATGCAACAAAGTTAATATGCAAATAAAATGTTATCTTTCAGATGGCACTACCAAGGTTCAACAACCAAAAAGCAGAGACTTGTTCTCAATGTTATCCTATAGAGGACTGGGTGGAGATAAATGCTTTGTGTTCAAACACGCGATCCACCCCTCCCCAGACTCCAATTTTTCCAGGTGTCTTGATGGGTCAACTGGGGGTCGCTGGAGGTTGGATTTCCTGCTATTGGTTCTGGTAAGAGGTGCCCAGGAGCTGCGGGTGCAATGATTCTTTTGGTTTAGTCCAGGAGCATATGAATCTTTCATTTTTCAATTTCCAACAGTTGTACTCTGCTACTTTGAAGAAGTGCATCTATTACAGGACAAATGCTCTTCTACTTGTTGGGGAAATAGGATACTGAGGTGCACATGGCAGGGACTTGGCAGGGTTTAAAGTAATTTTGACTGGCTCTACATTGACCATATAACCAGTGTCATTTGCATGAGTTTGTCATAATTTAGCTGAGACTCAGTCGAAAAGTTCCTGTTGTGAGTAGGGAGTGTTGGTCCGGTCTCCAGGATTTGAATGGTTACTTTCCTGTAATACTGGCAAAACCGCCTACTCTGAGTGGGGATGTCAAGGTATACACAATCAGGGGACCAGTAAATGGAGCAACTTGGCTTGCACAATAAATCTAATTCAAACAGGGCTCAGCAAAAATGCATGTTGGTCAGAAATTGGACCTATCGTGACCCTAAGTACACACAGAATGAGGTATTGGTGTACCCCCTATACCTACAGCATTAACAATGTAATCAGAATGTGTTGTGCATGAAAACTCATAAGCTTTTTGTGTGGTGCTTGATGCTCCAGTGTCAACCAAACATGAATTGTTTTCAGCAGCTATAAGACAATAAAAATTCGGGGCAGTAGGATCAGTCGAAATGAGTAGTGCAACAATGTCGGACTCCTTGGCAATCCTAACCATCGGTCTGAAGTGGTGGCTGGCCATTCCCGTTGGCCGTCTGCCTCGACAGTCATACTGAGGCCAAAACTTTCCAGTATCCAAACTCTTTACAGTAGTTGCACTGTTCACCGTTTGTGTAATACCTCCCAACAGTTTGCCCTGGTTTATATGATTGGGGTGGCCCTCTTCCCTGCACTGGCCCTCCTGATATGGGGCAGAACCCTTCCTTGGGAAGGTTGCAAACCCTTGTATCTGCAACGCCATACCAAACCGTCTCCTTCCCAGCCTATTAGCACTGCCTTAATTCCCTCTTATACCTTAGGTTTCAAACCCATAACAAACAGCTATCATGGCTTGATGTGCTTTAAGGGCTGAATCAATGATCCAGGAATGTTGCTCAAAACATTGTTTCAAATGATTAAGATATTCTGCAGGATTTTAACCCGTGGCTCGCTTGCATGCATTCATTTTAGACCAATCAGTCTTTTGAGGGCACATTTCAGTGATAGTTTGTACCAGTTTATCAGTAAAGATTTTCAAGTCCCTAGCAGTGGCAATTTCTTCATCTTTACTAGAGCAAAAGCAGGTGAGACATGGGCTACACTTCCCTTTTCCACTGGTAGGTATTGGTAGTGAACCCCAGAAATACAGACGTATTGCTTAATCTGTTATTCAGGTACTTATTTCAGACTGGTAAAAACAAAAATGTATTCATCAAATAGTCAAAATAAAACCAGGTTCAACAAAATATAAAAATTATTTTGATGTCTTCAACTCATATCAACACTTTAGGGTTGCTCAAACATCCATTCTGTGCGGTTAGTACAAGTGACTTTAATGCGTTGTATTACTTCAATATACTCATGTAAGTCAAACTCACGAACCGGGCCCCTCGACAACAAAAAGAGGGCATTTACCCCTTTCCTTACCTATAAGGGTTTTTCAGCTTGCCAGTTGTCTGGCACTTTCAGCAGGGTAAAGAGTACTGTGGGCAGCCCTGCTCCCAACAATGGATTAAAATGAACACACAGTGTGATAAGTCTATTATAAACTGAAGCTTCTCTTGAAACTACAGGATCTTCTCGTATCTTTGGGAATCTCTGGACAATATTAAACCAATCAGTAGCGCTCCAGGGGGCATGTACAGTAACTAACGTATCACTTCTTCCAGGTAACTGAGTGGGAATGCAGCAGTACTGGTATTGGGTGTCTAATTTGGGAACCCTTCAAATGTGGCTGAGGAAGGCGAACAGTATATTTGTGCCGTTTTTTCAGGTACTTGCACGATTTGGGCGAGTAGTGAGTAAACATGAAGTGTGCTGGACTTCCTTTAGGAGGAAGTGGCACTTGTCTAGACTGACATGAACCCATTCTCTCAGGGATAAGCCAAGTCATGGCTTATTATGGACCCAGGTCTGTTCCTAACTTTGTCTGCCTCTCGATGCTTTGGTGTCCTGTAGCTGGTGGAGTGAGTATGGCTCATAGTGGACTGCTCAGCCACATCTATCCAGAGTTGCAGATATCAACGTCTGACCTCCCTTCCTCCCCCTATACAGAATCTTCAGTGGTCAGATTCAGATGGCTGCTGGTTTACAGCTTATATCCCAAGACACAATCTGCAGAAACAAAGGCTGTTACAGCTCCTGTACTTGCATAGAGAAGAGTGTTGTAAGGACATGTATAGCATTTTTGCCAGCATATAATAGCATTTTGCCAGTATGTAATATAGCATTTTTATTTTGGCCAATATAATATATAGCATTATTGGTAGCATGCAAAGTACGGGATTTATAACACAGCCAGGCCCAATTTGAAACTGCAGTTATTCAGAGCACACATAGAAAAACTTAGTGTGCTGCCAGGTTCAAATAATGAGATGCACCATGGACAATACAGATTTTGAAAATCGAATTGCAGAAAGGTGCATGCTAAAGATTAACATTGGACAAAAAAACCATCTTCACAATGTGTGGATAGTGAGTGGAACAAAAATGATTTTTTATCTGGGCAATGATATCATGCACAGAATGTGCATGGTGTTAGATTTCCTTTACCAAAAAATATGGTCCCGGCTAGGCGGGCCTGCGCCCGAATTTGAAGACAAGAGAAAGGCTTATCATTGTGCACAACTGGTACCATATGCAATTGAATTACAGGTGAAGAGGGATATTACCATACCTGATGGCAGGCGTGGCTAGGAAGCCATGTAGGAGGGCGTGTCCATACTGGAGCTCCTGCAGATCCGTACAATATCCGGCTGAAATCCACGCAATGACTGAAATAAATACGCTATAACTAGAAGGATTGTGCATCTGAAGCTTAGGAGCACGCGTGGATACTCTGTGGCATGGACCCATTCATTAAGAACATTGCCGGAGGCTGCGGAAAATTTTGGGTGAGATTACTACAAAGAAAAAGATGGCCGCCGCCTGACAGACAAAGAGAACAAAGACGTGGCTGGATCAGGTGCCTATCTACTTGCGCGATTGCAGTAGAGGTGCGCGGAGCGAATAAAGTGTTGGCCGTGGGGGCTAAAGACATTGTGTACATCCGACAGACACCCTGTTCGGGGCTCAAGAGGTGTGTAGCCTACATGAGGAAGCGGCTCCAAGAGCCGCGGCTCTGGGACCCGACTTGTCACTGAAGCAGCCAGTAGCTGGGGCGTTTCATCCGACACCCTGTTCAGGGCTCTGGAAGAGTGCAGCCAGTGTGAGAGAGTGGCTTTGTGGGCTGTGGCTCCAGGGCTTGAACTGGCATTGAAGCAGCTGGGACGTGAGAAGAGTTGGGATGAGACCGGGCCTGATCGGTGATACATTGTATTGTGTGCAACAGGGGTCGACAGGAGTGAGCCTTGTAATTGACAGAAGGCTCCGGTCTTTAGCAACAGCAAGGGCGGAGGACTGCTGGGACACTGAGCCCTGACACCGACACGGGTCTTCCCGAAAGGCTACAAATGTAACGGGCGCTCTTAACGCCAAGCGCGACCTATGATACACTGTAGCTTTAGTGCCCGTGCCCTCAATTGAAGTGTGGCTGTGTGTGAACATAAAGCTTGACAGGAGGGGAGAGCCGGCAACACTTTATTGGATTTATGGTCTGCTGGAAGCCGTGGTGCAGCCCATACGCTGTGTTGAAGGGTACCTATTGTAAGGTGGATTCATGATGGGATGCTCAGACTAGCGGGGATAATAAAGCTAAGGCAGCAGCCCAGTTAAGGCTGCAGTTGTGTGTTTTCCATCAGCATTATAAGCTGTTTGGCAGTCACTGTGCACACCGACCCATTATTATTATTATTTTTTTTTTTAGCGTCAGAAAAGCCTAATATGATAGTGGGGTCGTTATAGACCTCCAGCATGATTGAACAAAGGTTCATGAAGGGAATTTTTATCTGTTTCCTCCACAAAATTTATGTAGGGAGGGCCAAGGGAGTGAGACAGCAGCATTAACAAAACCTTGACAATGTTCTGAGTTAATTAGATATATGAGCATGACGTTTCGTTCCATGTATCCCTTCAGGAACATTGAACTGGAATCACTGCGCAGTGAGAAAAAAGTGGGGTACCAGAATAAGAACATATCTGGACTCGGCCACATGAGGTGAGGCGAATTGATAGGAGGTTTTGATTACCTCCAGTGTTGTCAAGATGAAAATATTTGAGTCTGGAGTCTCTGTGTTGCATTTCAGGCGAGAACAGGGATTTTTCCTCTTTGGATTTATTGACTAAAGACGCAAGACACCCCCATACCTGAATTTTTGATCAGGTAAGATAGTGCATCCATACCATATATATAATGGTGTATTGTTTATAGGGCAGGCTTACTAAGATGCTATGTCCTCCTCTTACGTTGCAGTATAGGCGCAGCGTTATCTAGCACCACTGCAGGATTTAGTCCATCGTTGACACGTGTCTCCATTATTTCACGTGGAGGTGAGTGCCAATCTGTATACACAAACTGAGATATACACACAAGATATATCTGTGTCTAAACAAATAAGAGATCGGAATTCTGATGTTATGTATATTGTTTGTTTGTAGATTGAGGTTTGATGACATCCTCCACCTTTTGACATTTCGGAGTGGTTGCAACAGAACCATCCGTCTCCTGAAGAAGGTCGCTTATATTTACCGGCTTGAATTAGGGGCCTATTGTGACGACCAAAAAATATGTTGAGTTACAGCAAATAAGAAATATGCTATTAGTTTTTGTATTAACACTTACTGTAATCACCAAGAGGTGTTGAAATTTATGTTAATATATTGGTTCTAGGTGGTCTTAGTACCACAAGTGTGGAATATTGAAATGTATAGTGAGCTTGTGAATGAATGATGGAATGAATGGTGGTGTTTAAATGTGGATGTTGAGAACAATAAATATTTGTGTAAATTGCTTATAAATATATATATTTTTTTGACAAGGCTTGGTATTGTTTAAATGTGTACAGATGTTCTGATCTCATTTTGCCCAGGTTCATTTTTGTTGTTCCATTATATTTAGCCTGTAGAACCTGTGGCAGTAAGGCGATCCCTATTTCGAAACTCTGTGCTATACCAAAAGCACAACACTACTCAGAGAGCTCCTGAAATCTGGATGTAACCTGCAGCGAGAGCCTGCTTCTTTTTCACAGGGAGCCCACGGACAGATCCAACACGGTGGGCTACAAGTAGCCGAGGCCTACGTGAGGAGGCGGGCCTCGTGCTGTTGCGCTGCAGGCTGTCATAGATGCTCGAGGGTGATGAGACCCTAGGGGCCGGAACGGGCAACAAGAGGGTCCATCCTGGACAGAGGATGGATGTCAGCACACTAATGGAAAGAGGTGGCTGGTAATGGAGCATATGTGTTTTTTTGACGCGCTGTTGGCCCGAGCTGCGCTGGTGGTGGATGCGTGGGAGTGCCTGGTGACACAGTGCCAAGTGCCATAGGTAACCGGGGTGCAGATCACCACAGCCAAGACGGTACGTGGGAGGGCACGACCCACTTGAAGAAGTATATATTGTGTTTTTTGCTAAGTGGCGGGCGGCGCAAGAGCGGCCTCAGCAGACATTGACAGTGGTGCGCAGAGTATAAGGAGCACAAGAGGCAGGCGTTTCGATCGTGGCCAGCAGCAACTTGCAAGAAACAGTAAGGACAAACGGAAACGTGGGAAGACACAACCCACCCATGCATATAGCTCAACGCAAGTGTACCCAAACGGGGCACCTCGAGGATATTGATCTGAGTCTGGTGTGGATCGTGGGTGACGCGGTGGGATAGCGAAGCAGAATCGCCGTGCCACGAATGAATAGCCTTGGATATTCGACCGGGACTGCAATATGACGGGGAGAGTAATCAAGGGCAAAAGCAAACAACCCATGATGGAAGTGTTTACTAAAACACAGCAGTCTCCAGCGGCGTCATCACACAGCGGCGCAAATACACCCACGGAAAGTCCCCCAGGGATTGAAAACCAACAGATACTTACGGCTATAACGGAGCTAAGAGACTCATGGGGGATAGCAATGGCGGACCTGCGAACCTCCTTAGAGGCCAAAATAGACACAGTGGGGATAGATGACAAACCTGCTGCGGCAAGACGTCAGGGCACTGGCGGATAGGACGAGCAGTCTGGAGAGTGCGGTCAAAACCAAAACGGACACCAGCACAAGTAATGCTAAGGAGGTCCACATATTAAAACAGCAAGTGGCCAACCTAGAGAATCGTGTGGCGGAAGCGGAAGGTAGGGCGAGACGGAATAACATCCGTGTGGTGGGCCTACCGGAAGGAGAGGAAGGCCAAGACCCCACTGATTATGTCGAGAACATGATCCTGCAAGAAATAGGGGCCGACAAACTCTCACAAGGATTCACAGTGGAGCGAGCCCACAGAGCCCTCATGAGAAAACCGAAGCCTGGAGCCCCTCCGCGTGCAATAATTGCCAAGATACTGAATTACAGAGATCGCAAGAAGATTATGGAGTACTTTCGAAAAGGTGGAACGATCGAAAGAGCTTCGGCTACTATAACAGCTTTCCCTGATTATACCATGCTGGTCCAGAGGCAGCGGTATAGCTATGTGTCTGTAAAGAGGAGACTGCGCACGGCCGGCATCAAATATATGCTTTTGTACCCTGCCAGACTGAAAGTACTGCACAAGAGTAGAATGTTGTTCTTTGACACCCCGGAGGAAGCAGCGACATGGCTGGACTTGCAGGGCTGTCCGGAACGAGATGCAGAATGGGCCCAAGAAGAGCACGATAAGTGATTGGGATGTTACAAAATGGAGCAATATGCAGTCCCCACAACGGCCATAGACCTGATACAGGAGAAAATGATGGTTGCTGAAGACGAGGAAGCCGAACCCTCCCTTAAAGACATTATGAATGCCATAGCCAACTCCAGAACCTCCATGGAAATAAAAATAGATGGCATCAGCACGGAGGTATCCCTCCTACGCCATGATTTGCAAAAACTAACATCTCGCACAGGAGAGGTGGAAACTCACATATCCAATACGGAAGATGGTCTCCGGAACATAGGGCAACAGATGAACAGAGTACTGCAACGTGTAAAAATGCTAGAGGAACGGCTGGAGGAGGGAGAGGGCCGCTCTAGGTGAAACAATATACGAATTTTGGGGCTGCCCGAGAAAAGTGAAGGCCCCTCCATGGAGCTATTTATTGAACAACTGCTCATAGACCTTTACGCCCTGAAGACATTTTCAAAACTCTTCTCCATTGAATGTGCCCACCGAGTCCCAACGGGCAGGTCAGCTCCTGTGGCCCCACAGTGATTGCCAAGATTCTAAACTATAGAGACCGAGACACAGTACTACAAATGCCAAGAACCAAAGGCCCTATAACAGCTCTAAAATCGCCTTCTTCCCAGACTTCACTAGGGAAGTACAAAGAGCACAACGATTCTTCGACCAGCTTAAAAAACGACTACAGCTGCAAAACATCAAATATGGCCTCCTGTTCCCGGCACAGTTAAAATTCTATCATAATGGCACAACTGTGCATTTCAATAAGCCTAAAGATGCATGGAACTGGGCGGAATGTAACCTGGAAGGGGACTGGGTCCCGCTGAACAGACGGGAACAGGAACGGATCAGACCACATCCGAATGGGCTACCGAACGCACAGCCAATATAAGAGCGAGAAGAATTACTACTGAGAGAAGCCGACTGATGTAAATAATTACAATCAGATAAAAACATGACCACCGATAACTACAATGAAACCAAACCAAGAAACCCGTCAACAATGCACCATCAGATTTCCCCACAAATCAACAAAATGGTGGCCCAAAACAGGCCCCCCTCCAGAAAAAGTGTCAAAAAAAGCATCAAACTAGACTGTGAGAAACACAGACACAGTTACACAAGTGTCCTATCCAGCATCCCTAATGCTGGAATAGCAAGAGACACTAAACAAATTGACTAATTGTTAGAAAGTTGGTTGAATGGGCGACAGATGCTTCAGTTGGGGAAGGAGTATAGGGAGGGGGAGTTGGGAGTTAGAATTATTTTATGTTCACAAAACATGCACGCCACACCTGCTCATATCAGAAAGAAAAGGCAAAGAAGAATTCCAGACTGCATCAAAAATTGATGTCACACACAGAAACCATGCTCTCCGAAACACAGAATACCAAGAAAAACACAATGCTTCAAACAGAATCCAACGCTAGAAAGCTATCCCTCCTACCGTGGAACATAAATGGTTTAGGCAACAGCATCAAAAGAAGACTGGTCACACAATACCTAAACCGGCAGAATCCAGATATAGTCCTCCTAACAGAAACCCACCTGGCAGGCACAATATGCCAGTTCTTTAAGAGAACTAAATATTGCACAGCAGTGCATGCAGGATTCTCCATGGGATCGAGAGGAGTATTAATATTGATGAACAAGAAAATTCCCATTACGGTATTCAGCATCCTCCAAGATACAGGAAGAAGATATGTACTCGTACAGGGCACCTTATGGAACCAAACCTTCGCCATACTAGCGATCTATTCACCCCCGGCTCTCATGACGACCCTACTAGAAGATATCACACCAATAATAGCAAATAACACAGCTGACACCCTAATAATAGGTGGAGACTTCAATGAAGTAATGAATATTAACATGGATCGGACACACATAAGAGGAAGAAACCCAGCGGTACCAACCAAACTAGCTACATTTGCAGGATTAAGAGACGCATGGAGAGATCTCCATGCAACTGAAAGACAATACTCATTTCTGTCAGGTGCACACGCATCACTATCTAGGCTGGACTACGTCTTTCTTCCTGCTGTGAATATACATAAAGTAGTAGAAGCAATCCTACTCCCACAAGGAATATCAGACCACTCACCCCTACTGATACAGCTGGAAACTGAAAGGCCACAGCCCCCACCAATCTGGCAACTGAATCCATACTACTTAGGCCTTCCCGAACTAGTGGAAGTAATTCAAGAAGCAACAACCACATACTTTGAAATAAATCAAAATTCGGTATCCGATAATGGGATATTATGGGAAGCATACAAAGCAAGCTTGAGAGGAGTGGTCCTTGAGCTGGACAGCAGCATACAAAAAACAGCATAGAAAAGATGTAGAAGATGCAGAAACCGAGGTGCAAAATACAGAAGAACAATACATTAACTCAGGAACAATTGAAGAAATAGAGCCCTGATCCTAGCGCAAAAGAAACTACAGAACATAACCCTAACCTGTGCAAAGCAGGCACATAGAACAATGAGAGCCATGCTATACGAACGAGACCGGGGACAAAGCCAGCAAGATGCTAGCATGGCTGGAGAAACGAGATGAACCGCACCTTCAGGTCAGAAGAATAAATAAAGAAAATAAAGAGCGGACCTCGACTGACTCAGAAATTGCAGAATGCTTCGCAGCCTACTATGAAACACTATACGCCGCCCCGCCAACCCCGATAGACCCCGCCATACTGGACGAAATCACCCTCCCGTCCCTGGACGATACTCAAAGACTGAATTTAGAAGCAGAAATCACAGAAGAAAAATTGACAACGGCCCTATCCCAACAACAAAACGGGAAAACTCCAGGACCCAATGGCTTCCCAGCGGAAACGTGGAATAAAATAGGGAGTAGTGAGGTAGCATCACACATGCTCAAGATGTTTCGACACGCGAAGGAAACAGGGACTCTCCCTCCAGATCTAAGAAAGGCTTGCATAGTGGTAATACACAATGAAGGTAAACCACCAGATACATGTAGTTCCTATCGACCGATTTCGCTTATAAACACAGAGGCTAAAATCCTAGCGAAGATACTCGCAAATAGGCTGCAAAAGGTGATAACGACCCTCATCCACCCAGACCAATGCGGCTTTATGCCGCAGAGATCCACGCAGATGAACATCCATAGATTACACGTTGCCATTGAAAGAGCACCAACACTAAAAGAGGCACTTGCGCTTCGCACCATTGACTTTGAAAATGCATTTCATTCCGTCCATTGGGAGGCTCTATGGGTCATAATGAACAAAATGGAATTCGGCGATCAATTTATGAGCTGGGTCAAACTCCTATATAAAGCCCCGACAGCTGTGATTAGAGTAAACGGATGGTCCTCACACAGTATTAATTTAGGGAAGGGAACAAGGCAAGGATGCCCCTTATCCGCAATGCTGTTTGCGCTAGTGATTGAACCCCTGGCAATAATGCTGAAGGATACACAGTCATGGAAAGGATTCCACTGGGCCCAGGGATGGGAGGACAGGGTGTCCCTATACACTGATGATTTGCTCATCTATATGAGCAACCCGAAAGAATCATGTCCTATTGTCACTCACCTACTGAATAGATACGAGACGTTTAGTGGGCTGAAGGTAAACTACCACAAATCCATATTATTCCTAATTAAGGGGATAAACGAGGCAATCCCAAATAACTGTCCATTTCAAGTAGTAACCACACAATTCAGGTACCTCGGCGAGCAAATCACGACTGATCTTACAGAATATGTCCCCAAAAATCTTTACCTGATCATAGATAGATTCACTAATGATGTGAAGGATTGGATGGCCCTCCCTCTAACTATACTGGGCAGAGCTGCCTTGTTTAAGATGCTAGCTCTCCCACGCTTTCTATACATCCTGCAGAATGTACCGCTATCCATACATAAAACAGAATTCTCCAAAATGTATGGAATTCTTAGGAAATTGCTGTGGGGAGGTGGTCACCCTCAAATAGCGCTGTGTACGTTACAACGCTCCACGTGGGAGAGAGGGATCGGACTCCCCCATCTTCAGACATATTATTGGGCTACCCAGATGGCAATAGTAAATGACATCCTACACAGCAACCCAGAGCAGCCACATATTCGAGCGGACACACGAGCAAGACAGGGATCCTCCCCACTAGAGAGCCTATACCAACATACACCACGACAAACCCCAAACACAATCAAAGCTCATAAAACACGGATATGGAGAGATGTACATAAACATTTAGGCTGGGAGGGGAAAATCACACCGGTGCAACCACTGTGGAGGAATAGGCATCTCCCTGAACTTAACAGGCTTCCGAGATGGGCAACCTGGGAAACAGCTGGGATCTCCACGATTGGAGACATAATACAAGAGGGCGCAGTGCTTTCCTTCCAATGTTTATGTTTAAGCATTTGTATAGCGCACCAGGTACCCTAAGGCTTAAGGGCGCTGAGAAACGTAAAACATACAAACAACACAGAAACAGAGAGCGAAGCCCAATCTAAAATAGGCTCCTAAGCAGTAATCAACTCGGACAGGATCAGGCCTAGGGAATGGTGTTCTATATAAAAAGTGCGGTTTTCAGCCCTTTTTTAAAGATTTCCACAGAGGAGGTGGTCCTCAGTGTGGCTGCTAGCGAATTCCATTTAAGGGGGGCTACCGAGACAAAGGCTGATTCTCTGTATTTTTTAGTTTTCAAGCGTGGCATGGCCAAGGTGTTGGTTTCATCCGATCGGAGGGATCTGATGTTATTTTTTACCGAAACTAGTTCTTTCAAATAAAGAGGCATAACTCCATGTATGCATTTATGAGTAATGAGGAGAAGCCTAAACACAACCCTGGCCTGCACCGGTAACCAGGGTAAACTACACCGAGCTTCCGACACGTGGTCTCTTCTTGATAGACCTTTCACTACCCTAACTGCGCCATTCTGAATGACCTGTAGCCGATGAACATCCGATAGCGGCAACCCCAAAAGGAGACTACAACAATAGTCGATCTTAGATCCAATTATGGCTCTCGCCAGGGTTTCGGAGTTGGATTCTGAAATAAAAGGTCTAAGGCAGCGAAACAACTTTAGGAAATATGAGGCCGATGACACAAGATTGTTCACTTGGGCATTCATATTCAGATTTTTGTCGAGGTATATTCCAAGTGTTTTTACCTTGCTCATGACCTCAATGTAACAGCTATCTATGAAAAATGCCTTATAGCTGGATCCTAGTTTATCCAATTTAGCCTCTGAGCCAATAAGTAAGAGCTCTGTTTTGGAGCTATTAATGGCTAAGCCATTTAGAACCATCCAGTCCTGGATTTTTTTGTATATTTCATTAATTCTTTGTTCATCTTCCACATGGGATCCAGATATGGGGATGACACATTGGGTGTCATCTGCATAGTTTGCAAATATGATCCCCTCTTTCTCAAGCATCTGAAAAAAGGGGATCATGAATATATTGTACAAGCACGGCAACACGCAGGCTCCCTGAGGGACCCCATACGTAAGTAGAAGTTCCCTAAGAGAGAAGTTTGACCTACCCATGACAGAACATTTCCACTACAGGCAGCTGGCACACGCGCTCACAACATATACAGCAGATTTGACTGATATGCCTGAGTCCACACCAAAAGAGAGAAACATTGTACTTGAGCGAATAAATAATAAGGTAACCTCCACAGTGTATAACGCGATCTCCTCATTTGCAATACCAGAGCTCCATGGTTTGAAAGCCAAATGGGAACAGGACGTAGGACTAATACAACCAGAAGATTGGGTTACGACTCTTATGTATCCCAGAGAAACAGCCATATCCGCCAGAATCAGACTGATCCAGCTCAAAATACTATACAGGATATATTATCCGAGAGAGGATTTATACCGATGGGTGAGAGCAACAAATCCCAACTGCCTTAGATGTGGGCGAGAGAGAGGGACCTTCTTCCACATCCTATGGGAATGCCCACAAATCCAAACCTTCTGGCAGAGATGCTGTAACAGACTCTCAATAGTCACCGGCCAGGAAATACCAAGGGACCCCAAACTACTACTACTGGGAATAGAGGAAGACATTGCGCTATGTCGATTTGAAAGGCTTCTATTCTCAACAGCCACAGGCCTAGCAACAAGAAATATAGCTCAGCTATGGGGCTCACCCTCCTCCCCACAATATCATCAATGGGTAACGGACGTGGACGCATGCATAATAATGGAAACAAGAGTATATACCACCAGAGGCTGCCCTGAGAAAGCACACAAGATCTGGCAAAAATGGGAAGACAACTAAAGACAATAACTTTCAAAGCATAACGTGTAATGAACTGCCGTAAAGACTTGAATTATAACTTTCATATGAGATCATGGTTTACATACGATCTGCAGAATTACCTGGACAAATACCCTTAGGTGTATGCTATGCAATGTAAATGTTTGTACATTTGAAAGTTTGTATGTTTAATGTATTGGGTGAGTAATGTATTTCAAAACCAATAAAATATGTTTTAAAAAAATTATAATAATAAAGCATGACCAAATATTGAGCGATATTATGAATGTAATAAATCCTCTTCATAGATTGTTGACAAATTACATGAGGGAAGTCCAAACTGCAATTTCCCAATTAATTCAAGGACATATACCGTTATATTTTGTTTCGCAAGACATTATTCATCAGATGATGGAGAGGATCACAAAAAGGGAAATTGAAATAATGCAGGTGAAAGTTGCATTTGAAATGGGCAGTGCAATGCCACTATATGTGAATTTGGAAAGAATGGAAATAGGTTTTTTACTGTGTGTTCCATATATTGCTCCAGAACCTATTTACCAAACTAAGTGGGTACATAATGTGGGATTTTGGCAAGAGGGGAAATATATAAAGATTAAAACCCCAGAGGTGGTGGCATTTCAGTCATTGGAGCCAGAGCTTTACTTAATTCCAAATCTGGAAACATGTATAAGGTTTAAAGAACAAAATTACATGTGTCCAGGTAAACCATCTGTGGTTTAAAATCTGACCCAGGTGTATCGGGGGGATGTGAAGTAGTTATTAACAATTCGGTGATGAGTTAGCACAAGCTAAACTGGTTAAAAATAGATGGTTGGTCAGCACTTCTGTGAAAAATTATACTGTCACACATTTGAATCATGGAACGTTTGTTGTCAAGCAATTGAAATATAATGTATTTTACTTGCAGGTTCCAAAAGATACAATCGTCTCGGTTGGGGGTCTAACACTATTCCGTATTGCAAATGATATTTGGGAAGGCCAAGTGGAAAATATTGAGTTTTTTCAAAGGGATACATTTTCGATAGATCCGGATGTAGAATTTTATTGAGTCATAAGGAAAAGCACACCATTCAAATTAATCTAAGGAAGAATAACATTACAGTTCGTAGTCTGGGTGTAATGGAGGTGGATATGCTTAACTGGAGAACCTGGGTGGAACGCAGTATGGTGTGCTTGGCAGTATTGGTGTTAGTGATGGGAGGATGGTTGATTATTTTGTCTATAAAGATGACGATGTTACTTATGATATTGGCTACAATGGGAAATGAAAGGTATCCAAATGCACATATATTCTAAGGTAAAAAGAAGAACAATTTGGGTTTCCTCCAATTGTGGGTTTGATTATTGGGAATTGTTATTCAGAGCACACATAGAAAAACTTAGGTTCAAATAATGAGGTGCACCATGTATTTTGGATGCTTCATGTATGAAGACTGCATTAGAATACATTACCGACTAACATTAGTAACATAACTACTAAGTGCTAACTTTTAACATGAGAATGTAGTCTTCTATGCAAAATGAGGTGAAATCCATGTTTTGGTGGTATTCATTTTTAAATGCATACTAACGTTTTATTCAGCTTGTGAGAACAGAAAATATGCAAGATGCAGGAAGCAAAGTGAAACAGTAACTCTGGACCTGAAGCTTTCATTGTTTTGAAAACGAAGGCTGGCACAGGGAACATTCTTTTTATCCTGATTGGTAGAAAATGTTGGCAGACAAGCCACGTCAATAAAGGGACGGGTAAAAGTTT
Source organism: Ambystoma mexicanum (assembly GCF_040938575.1). NCBI lineage: Eukaryota > Metazoa > Chordata > Amphibia > Caudata > Ambystomatidae > Ambystoma > Ambystoma mexicanum. The sequence continues at coordinate 1,034,196,436 of NC_090933.1, read as the reverse complement.
GCTTGATAAATAGAAATTAAGAGAGCAGTTAGTTCATGCTGGGCTGAGGAGACAGACAGATGGAGTTTCCAGAGGGTAGAGCGCTGACTGAATCTTCTCAGTTGGTGCTCCCCACACAAATATACGGAGCAGTTTCAAGCTATATTGGGACTGCAAAAGACAGCGAGGTTGTGTAGGAATCTCAGATTACTGGCCTTGGTAAGAGATCTGTGCCAAGTGAGGAATTTGTATGCTGTACGTGTGGCTAGGATTTTTGCAGTGCAGAGAAGTTAGAAATCATTGCATGTTTGTTTTTCTCTTTATCCAAAATGTGGGAACATTAATCCATGTTTACAAAATGCCTGCTTGTTCTGTTTGTTCTTTTATATTGCAGATGCTGTAAATAACACATGGTAAGATCTGGTGACTTGTAAATGATATGCAATACAAAAAACGTATATAAAAACAATTGGGATTTTTGTGTTATTCATGCATCTGTGAATTATTTACATAAGTGAAGTACAAAGGGGAGGTTCATATTAGTGCAGTAGTGCATTTACCAATTTACCACTGTAACTAAAATAGCAAACGAGAAAGTTAGTAATAAACAGCTACAAAGTAGAGGGTTGTGTGCGGTGTGATGAATGTTTCCTTCCCTGCATGCTGATGGGAAGGGGGTGTCTAATCTGACACATAGGTTACTGGATGTACATATGCCAGTAACACCAGCCGCAAACTATAGGTGGCGCTATGAATAAAATCATTGGGTTTTACTAGATGTGCTAAGTCTGGGGCTCTCTACAGGCAAATAGAAAATATTCTAATGGAAAGGTTTGTTTTTATAATGGGGTTATAGTATCAAAACAAAGAACCATTCTCGCCACCATACCACAGGAATAAGATAATTCTGAAAATACTGCAAAGCAAGATACCACTGAAATTACCACCAATACAAGCTAACAAGGTAGGGTCACTAAAATAGTATGTTACCAGGCCCACTCTAAATGTAATACTAATATACTGCCAAATTACTGCCAATATTTTTACGGTAGGAAAATACCGCCAAATCCCAAATTTACCCCAATAAGACAAAATCTCCTACAGTGTGAAATATAAAGCTGGGTTACAACTGTGTTGCACGTTTAGGGTTTCAAGTGTCAAGGTATGGGTTGAGTAAGGACAATCCTGGTGCTGTCATCCAAAATATTTTCTTGGCACTCATACAGAACACATTTGTCTTTGTCCCTGATCCATACTAGACAACTCTGACTGGCGAAATGGGCTAATGGTCTCTTATCTTAAGTCAGTAGGGAGCATTGATGTGCTGCTTTTACCTTTTATTCTAAACTACGGTGGCCAACCGGGTTTCCTTTCTTATTCATATACATTTCTGTAGGCAGGGTACCTTCCCTCCTGTATCCTTGGATTGTCACAACAGATTTCATAATTTTTTAACCAGAGACAAACATTTACCCCAAACCATTTCAGACAATACTATACAAGACATGACAATACACTGATGCAATTACTTGTATTCACCAACCTATGATTTTCTGTCTGCGCTTCGTCCGCATCCACCCTGTTCACCTTCCCTGGGCCCCTAGGCGCTCTGGCCACATCGCCCCTCTGTCGGAATTCTCTCCTGTAACCACAGAGATAACTGGGTGGTGCGCTCGGCGACCCCTGGACTTAGCCACAGGGCAGCAGTAATCCATCGCAGGCACCAAACGTGGAAATAATTACCACTGACTATTCCTGTGGAGTGGTGAAATTAGTAAAAAACAGGCCAAAGGACAGAAACAAACCAAAAACAGTATGAGACTTTGATGCAAGTGAGAATCCCCCTCTCTGCAAGCACTGCTCTCTTGTACCCAAAAGAACACATCCATTTTAATGGAATGGGGAGGTCCTGACAGGGCAAGGAATCATACTGAAATAATGTTAAAAGCAGGGAATAAAGCACCTCTATCCAAGTCTTTGATACCAACTGCGTTCTTACATGTAAATGTAAAACGTTATTTGTACCACGCGCAATCACCATCGGAGTGGTCCTCTGGCGGATCTGAAAAGGAGGGTGTGAAGCAGGGGGGATCTGGGAAGTGTTAGTAGGGTAGAATGGGAATAGGAAAGTCAGAGTTGTGATGTCCTGTTGGCAGCTTCAGTTCGGTATGCACTGTTTTCTGATCTTGGGTGCATTTTTCAGATCTGTGCTATTCCCATGTGATGTTTTGCATGTTGTTGCAACGTGATGAAGTACGTGCGGATAGTTGTACTGAGCTGTGGTTGTGTGAGTTTTTGTAGGAGAAGTCTATGTGAAAAATGAGGTTTTAGTATTGGGTTAGTGGGGAGTTTTCTTACCTCTTCGCATTCGGCTCTCAACATCTATGACCATCCTGTGTGCTTTGATATTGTTTGGCAGCATAGTTGGCAGGTACGTTGTGGTGTGGATGTTTTTCTTCATAGATATCTAGTGGTATTCCTCTGTAAACTAGCAGTGTGTGGATATTAGTGGTAGGTGCCACCCTGCATCCTCCGGTTAAGGAGGATTATGTTGGGGTTTGGGGGTCCCTCCCTGGGCTTCCTGTTTTGAGCAGAGTCTGTTTCCTAGTCGTTCCCTTCTGATTTTGGAGTGAAGAGCCAAGTTTTGAGTAATTTTCTGAATCTCAGATGATCCCTTGTATTGTGTATGTTTTTTGATAGGCAATTCCATGTTTTTTCTGCCAGGTGTGAGAAAGATGATCCTCTGAATTTTCTTTTGTTGTATGGTTTTGGTTCTAGGTGGATGTCATTGCTTCATCCGAGTGGTCTTGCTGGATGGTAGATGGTACTCTACTCCTTGGCCTTGGATTGCTCTATGTGTTATGCACTTTGTGCTGCAGAGAGATCCAGGAGTATTAGAGCTGTGCTTGTGTCTGAGTCTGCATTAGCCTTTAGGTCGTCCCAGATTGAGAGCAGTGCCGTTTCTGTTCCTCATGTGTTTGAAGCCTACTTGTGGCTGGTCCAGCAGTAGGTGCTCTTCTTTGTCTTCTTGTATTATTCTATATACGTAGGTTTTGAGTAGTTACGCCAGGTAGGGGATATTTGAGATGGGTCTGTAGTTGGAGAGGTCTTCCACATAGCCTGCAGTACCCTTGAGGAACATCTTGATGTATGCCTTTTTGAATGATCGGGGTAGTTTCCCTGTTGATATTTATTGGCTGAAAAGGTTTCTATAACATTCCATGGGTGCTCCTTGTGTGTAGATTGATTTGTGAATGACTGGAGGCATGGGTCCATGGGGGAGCCTGCTGTGTTGCTATTTCTTACCAGGTTGACGAATGCTTCTGCTGATATTTGGGAAAGCTTTGCAGTTTGTTCTGAAAGTCCTCCATAGGCATGGGGGTGGGGTGGTTGCGTGTTGTGGTTGATCGATCTGCTTTATATGATTTGGTGGATGGTGCGTATTTTGTTTATGAAGTGATCTGCCAGATCGTTGCATAGTTTCAGTGAGAGCGTTGGTGTGTTGTTGCAGCCAGGGGGGTTTCTCATTTCGTTTATGATGTTAAACAGTTCTTTTTGAGTGTTGGTGGCTTTGTTGATTCGGTTGTCATATTTCTTTTTGGTCTTGTGGATTTACTTTTTGTACGCGCAGATTTGTTGTTGGAATTGTATTTTCTTTGCCTGATAGTATTTATTTCTCCATTCTAGTTCCAGCTTCAAGTTTTTTCTTTTCATGGCATTGAGTAGCAGGTTAAACCATTTTGCTGTAGCTCTTTTGCTCTATGGGGTGGAAAGGTTTTTCTTTGGAGAGCTTGTCGATTGTTTCGGCGATCTATTTGTGAAGTAGTTCTGTTTTTATGTCTGGTGGCTTTGTCCAGGATCGTTGTTGGTGGTTTGTTAATTTCCAGTTCTATTAATTAACTGGCTTTTATAGTCCTCCAGTTTCTTTTCATGATAGTGGTCAATTTGTCGGATTATTTGTCTGTTGTCGTGGCTAAAGAGATCAGGAAAGGGATGATGAGGTGATCACTCCACAGGATCTGTATTGGTGGTGTCATGGTGATGAGGTTTTTGTTGGCGAAGATTGCGTCTAGTTTGTTTGTTTGTTTGTCTGTTTATTAATTTGTAATGCGCGCCAGACCCAGAGGTAACCGGGCGCAGCAGAAAGAATATGCAAAGCTTACAATGTTACAAGAATCCAGAATTTACAATGTTACAGAGATGTACAGTTTACATACTTACAGGTATATGCAAATAAAGTAAGATTAATATACAAAGGTGCAATAAATTTACAAACAGTGTTGAGGTTATATGCATTTGTTGACAGAGTTTTAATAATACATATGTGCAATCCAGTTAGGCTAAAGATACAAGGTATCTAAAGGAGGGTGACTACAAGTTATTAGAATTAATGTGATTGATGAAGTTCCTTCTGAAGTGTAAGAAGGGTTGGTCTACTCTCAGGTTATGTGGCAGAGCATTCCACAGTTTAGCAGCTATCACAGGAAAGCTGATGCCGCCAATTTTAGCGAGTTTAAATCTAGGTACTACCAGGCAATTAGAATTGGCAGTTCTTGTCGGTCTGCTAGATATTTTTCTCTTTATTTTATCCGTGAAGTAGCTAGGGGCGGCATTATTAAGAGCTTTATGGGTCAGGGATATCATTTTTAGATGTATTTTGTTATCAGTAGAGAGCCATTTATGTTGGTGTCTAATAGAGGACATATGCTCCCTTTTATTTATACCAAGTGCAGCTCCTAGGGCATTGTTTTGTAGAATTTGTAACCTTTGGGTAATGGCTTTGTTGGCACCACTGTAAAGGGCATTACAGTAGTCGAGTCTGGAGAGTATTAAGGCTCTCGCCAGGATCATATAGCTATCGTTGGATAGGAAGGGCTTACCTGCTCTTATTAATATACAAATTTACAGCTATAGGCTGTGGCGGATGCTAAGGAGTTAACCTGTTTAGTGAATGACATGGTAGAATCAAGGTAAAAACCAAGCGTTTTTACTTCCCTAGAAACCTTGATGACATTTCCATCTATACTGAACGATGAGTAGTCTAGGCCTAGTTTGTTGATATTAGCCTCTGTGCCCAGAATGATCAGCTCTGTCTTATCATCATTCGGGCAAAGACCATGAGATGCCATCCATGCCTGAATGATAAGATACACTCTATTCACCAACTCCCTGTCCTTACTATGATCCCCAGAAAGCGAGAGGAGAATCTGTGTATCATCTTCATAGTTAGTGTAGGTGATACCCAGATGGTCCAAATCATCGAACAGAGGTTTGGTGAAGATGTTGTATAAGGTTGGGGAAACACAGGAGCCCTGGGGGCCTGTAGGGTATTTTGTGGAGATTTGGGGCCTGACGGTATTTTATTACCGCCGAAAAATAACTTAGCAATAATCACTCTTTGCATTCAGATTTGGCCATGTGCAACAATAATACAATGGACATGCATTATTTCAGCACCCAGACCTGCATATTTGGTATACGTGGTTGGTGGTATTTTGGTGAGCATAATTCCCTTGTTTTATTTGTGGCCCCAATGTCCAGAATCCCTTATCTTTGCTTAGATTTTTCGTGTGATCACTAGAGAGACCTCAGACCTACATTTTAGGAATACCACATTTTTCAGTGATAGTGTTGGTGTGCCACCATGGGCGAACTCACTGACTTATTTACGACAGAGAGCTATATATGGTAGTCTTGTGGTAATTTCCACTACCTTATATACGGTAGTGAGCTATGTTCAGAGAGTCTCTCTTCCCGTTGGCTCATGTACCTCCAACAAGCTATGCTACAGTCACTCACAATTATTCATACTGATTCTGACATGCACACATCTGTCTTAAAATGACCATTGCACTGTTTAAAAATCTCCCCACATCATCGGCATTGTAATGGTAAATAGTAAATACACCACCCGTCTGTTTTCAGATATTTTTCTCTATTATAAAAGTTGCATTGAAACACGATCTCACTCTTTACAGAAATAAATAAAATGGTACAGTAAAAGCATTGTCTATGACACACTGCAAAGAGCGTGGCGGAGAACAGAACTCAAATTGCAACATTGGTATTTGATTAAGACACGCACAGGAATCCCCTTTCCTACACTGACTGCATATTTTCGTGCACACACGGCTCCCACGCTTATGTAATTACCTTATCTTTTTAGTTGTTCTCTTTGGCGGTCCTCTTTCTGAATGTGGCTCCCTTGAAGATTAACTCCAGTAAAAAGGAACGCTGGCCTTCTCAAACCGGGGCCATTGCCTGGAATTCTCAGCTTTTGCAGATAGGAATGCCTCAGCCAGTGGAAAGGTCCTTCTTTCAGCTCTCCCCAATCTCGACTGCAGCAGGACGCAGGAATCTGCATTCAGTCAGGAGTCCCACAGCCAGGTCTTCTCCCCAGTAGTGCAGAAAAATGTCTGCCTGTCTTTTTCCCCGATACTGCCCACTAAAACTTTCATCTCAGCCCTCTGTATGACGTGTCCCAATGAAATCCATCATCTCTCATCCTCCTACTCTCAACAATAGCTTCGCTTATACATTTGCAATTGTTGCAAATCTGACTTCCTTCTTCCTGCAGTTACTGTGCACAAAAACACGGAGAATCAGGCAGAGAAGAGAAGAAAAAAAATCTGCACACACATTTAAATGGCTTTCAGAGTATGCCTAATTCTGCAGTGGAGAACACATTTTATTAGTGGGTTATGTTAAATAAGGTTTTATTAGTCAGGTTAATGGTTAATAGGTTAGCTGTTAATTTTCAAATGTGTCTCTCGCACCATAGGCATTTCAGGTGAAAAATAGTGTGCATTTTTAAATGAGCACGTGTGCTTTTAACTGTAAAAATAGATTTGCATCTTATATTTAAAATCGTTTTTGACTGAATAGCCTGTCTTTTCTTGTTAATCTGGTAACACATATAGCAATGCACCGCACCCTTGTGGTGGTGCTGCGAAAAAAAAATTGCTACCTGTGCAGTAGTGCTGTACTCTGTGCTGTTTGCTACCTGTGTAGTAGTGCTGTACTCTGTGCTGTTTGCTACCTGTGCAGTAGTGCTGTACTCTGTACTGTAACACGCCAAATATCCTTACATATACCCTCCTTTTGTTTTTAGAACTTGGCTATAATCCAGGCCAATTCCTAAAAACAACTTGTTCTTTTTTTTTTTTTTTTTACAATATAGCAATCCAACAAAATGAATATTCATGTGCATCAATGAAAATTTGCAATCAACATTTCATCTGAGTCCATCAGTTCATAAAATGTTCCACATTTGCCTTCTCAGTTGAAGTGGCATTACTTTATATTTAAATTTTCCAAGTCAATTAAAAACAACGAAATAAAACAACTAACTAAAACAAATAATTAATATAACAAATTAAAATAAATAATTAAAATAATAAATACGTGGAACTTCATATGCCGAACTTTTGTTTTGTCTCTTTTGGTATGTCCCGACCAGCGAAGTTATTCGGTTCATTCGAGTACTCTTTCATCTTGGCAATCATGAATCCACAGTAGTCATCTCTTTTGGCATTCCGGTTATTTTGTCTTCACCTCCACCTGGAGGCAGGCATCTTTTGGTCTTCATCCAGGGGACTCCATGACCCCATCGTCTCTCCCGTGGGCTCTGATCTCGGAACCTCCGACCAAATAATGTTAATTGTCTAAATCAAAATAGAAAATAAACAAATTAAGTACATAGCATAATACTAACTTCATCCTTTTGCCAAAAATAAAACATGCTTGGTAAAAATATTTCATTTTTTTTTTTTTCTGAAATTAAATACAAGTTAAAAGAAAACAAGCAGATATTCAATATTTAACACACTTTCTCTCTGCACACCAACCATGAGCTTCCATTATATGTGCATTTATTTATTTATTTATTTATATTTATTTTATATTATATTTTACATATACTACAGTGTTTATGTGCCATCATAACAATCAACTTTTTAACTTCTTTGTCACTGCCTCCTGATTGTACCCATTTATTTTCTCTTTTTGTGTTCAAGGGATTTTATCTGTTTCTACATGCTCAAGCCGCCTGATCTCATGTCTGGGATGGCATGGTTTGACTTGATTTACATGGACAAACTGCTCTATTGCTGTTTCACCTTCATTTTTCAAAATTTTATACACTACAGGAGAGACCTTATCTATAATCCGAAATGGCCCCTGCCAGGCTGCTAGAAATTTAGAATTTTTCTGTTTACTTTTTCCAAAATGAAACTTGTACACCTGATCCCCTACACTGTATTCCTTTACTGATGTCTTTTTATCATAATATGACTTTGCACTGTCAGCAGCTCTTTCCAGATTTCTCTGCACAAAAGCAAATGCATGTTGCAAATGTCTCCTCAGTTCATCAATATATTCATGAACTGTGGATGCACTCACAAGGGTTTGCTCATGTGTTCTGTATAGTAGGTGTTGTGGTAACACCATTTTCCTACCTGTTAAGACCTCATGGGGGCTAACACCTGTTGCTTTGGCAGGAGTCGACCTGATTGCCATCAAAACCAATGGTAAACGCAAATCCCAACTGGAACCTGCTTCTGCCACAAATTTCTTTAAAATATCCACAACAGACCTATTGCTTCTTTCAACTGTACCTGAAGATGCCGCCCGATATGCGATATGTAGTTTCCTTTTCACACCTAGTATTTGCCATACCTTACTCATTAGAGCACTTGTGAAATTACTTCCTCTGTCTGACTCAATTCTTTGTGGCAACCCAAACCTTGAGAACACATGGTTCACCAGCAATGTGGCTGCTGTTTACGCACTACAATCTGGTGCAGGAATGCACTCAATCCACTTCGACATCAAACATACCACACTCAAAATATAACGGTGTCCCCTGCTCGACCTTTTTAAAGGACCTACATAGTCTATTTGCAAATCTGACCATGGGAGAGTTAGGCCTCTTTTCATCAATGGTGCTCTATGCATTGGTGAAGCAGGTTTAAATTGGGCGCATACTAGACATCCTCTAGTATATAATTCCACATCTTGGGACATATGAGGCCAGTAAGCATAATCTTTTAGTATTTCTAATGTTTTTTGTGAACCTCTATGGCCTGCGGTTATGGCATCATGTGCATGGTGTAGCATTAGTCCTCTGAATGAAAGGGGTACTACCCACTGTAGTTGTCCTGTTATGGACTCTCTAATCATGAGTCCATCCTGTAATCTGATTCGTGTTTTGTTCTTTAATAACACCCTCAACTCTTCTTTTCCCATACAATCATTTTCTGTTAAAGGATTTTGTTCAGGATCTATCAAATGATTATAATAGATTCCCAAAATTTGATCATTCTTTTGTGCCTCAATCAAATCTTGGTCTGGCGTGTCATGACTCCACTGCACCACCGGTTGATCTACCTCCTTTGGTGCTTTAGAACGTGTGATTGCATCAATTTGTATTTCACCCATTAAATAATCAATATGTAGCAATTCTCCCATCACAGCCCCAATCTTAGCCAGATGGTCTGCCTTATCATTTCCCTCCTTATCCTCTCCTGGTGTTTTTAAATGCCCACGAATTTTTCTCCAGTATATTGTTAAATTATTTTCTGACACCATTTTGTCTATGGCTTGTATCATTTTTCCATGTTTAAGTGGCTTTTTGTTGTATGTAACCATGCCTCTTGCTTTCCAACCAGGCAAATACTCCACAAAGCTATTCCGTGCATAGTCAGAATCAGTCACCAGGACAATTTCACTGAACTTTTTATCAACTGCAGTAGCAATTGCTTTATAGATGGCTGCCAATTCCGCCACCTGACTGCTCCTATCCCCTATCCTCATCCCTATACTGGGGACGCCTTCACATTTCAACCAGACATTTCCTATTCCTGCCACTAACTGTTTATTACTGTCATTTTCAATGTGAAAAGCACAACCATCCACATATACAGTTGGCAAATCCTTGCATGTTTTTTCATCAAAAGCTTTGTGTGGTGATTGTTCAAATTCCTGCAAACTAGTTTCCACTTCCATTTCATTTGGTATTTGTTCAGCTGCACAGTCATGTAAGTCAGCTGACCCTTGAGCAATTGGGCTCTTTTTATTTTGTCCATATCTCACTTCTACGGGAAAACCTTGTAATGCCAGCGTCCATGAAGTGATTCTGGATTGCGCTAGATTGCCTGATCTAATTCTTTTACTCTCTAAAAATTGCAAAGGTTGATGATTTGTTTCAATAATCACCTTTTCTCCCTGAACAATGGGGCGGAAATGTTGTAGCGCCCACACAGTGGTTAATAGGGCCTTTTCACATTCATTAAATTTCATTTCAACTTGGGAAAATGCCTTACTTGCATATGCAATGGTTTTGTGATTCAAATCGTGTTTTTGTGATAACACTGCTGACATACAATGTTCAGAAAAACCTATTTCTATAAAGAAATCCCTGTCCTTTATGGGGTATGCTAAACATGGTGCCTTTACAAGACATTCCTTCAATCTAGCCACTGCATCAGACTGCTCTCTTTCCCATCTCCAGGGAGTATTTAGTTTAAGCAGTTTAGTCAATGGTTGAGTGATTTCTGCATAATTCTCAATGAACTTTCTGTTATAGCCTGTCATCCCTAATAAACTTTTTACTCCTTTCACATCTTTAGGATCTTTTAATCTTTGTATGGCCTCTATTTTCTTCCTTTGTGGATTTAGCCCATGTTCAGTCACTTCATGCCCTAGAAAGTTCACTTTTTTCTTGCACCATTGTGCTTTTTGCAAAGATACTTTGGCGCCTGCTTTCTGCAATTGGCCAAGTACATGTCTTATTTCATCAAAATGGCTTTTCAGGCTTTCATTTTTTATCAGGACATCATCCACATAAACTATTGTTCCTCTTTCCGCTGCATCCGGCATGGCCTTTCTCAAAAATATGCCAAATTCACTCCCACTATTGATGTACCCGAACGGAGCTCTAAGCCAGGCATATTGAGTCCTGTCAAATGTAAAGGAAAATAAGTGTTGTATCTCCTCTGCCAATGGCACACACCAATATCCAGATGTGAGATCTAACGTGGTAAATACATTTGAACCATGTATCTGAGCTAGGCCCTGATCAATGAATGGTAGTGGCCATCTAGATACTGGTACTCTTTTATTTAACTCTCTTAAGTCTGCACACAGCCGCCATTGACCATTTGGCTTTAACACACCTAAAATAGGCGTATTGGATGTGCTATGAATGGGCCTGATTATTCCCCGTGATTCCAAATTTTTAATAATCTCTGCCAATGATTCTAAACATGCCAGCGGTAGTCTATACTGGCGTACAAACACTGGATTTTTGCTACAACCTTCTGGTAGTGTGGCCACATGTAAATCAGTTAAACCACAATCATAAGCATCTTTTGCAAATACATCCTTAAACTCCATAAATATTTCCCTCAGGTCGTCTCTATCCTTATCGCTGTCACATGCATCCGCTAAGGAGATCTGCTCTTCTACCATTCTGGAAAATTCGGGAAACTCTTCTGGTAAAGGAATCTCAGCGCTTTCCTCTAACTGTGTGGCTGTGTCTTTTTGTAGAGCTGCCACTTTTAAATATTTTGGCATATCAGCTTCCACTTCAATGGGCTGATTTCCTGTTTCATTTTCATTTAAATTAAATATTATGCAATCCTCTTGATGGCAGCACACTGTCTCATTTGAATCATAAGGATACACAGAATGAATTTTAAATATTCCTTTGGGCTGAGAGTCCAGGTGTTCTGGCAACTCGCCCTTGGCATCTACATATTTTTCAGGAATATTCCCAATCACCATGTTATTTAAATCTGCCGTATAATGTGATTTTTGTATGGCCATTCCTAATGGGGAGTTTTCCTCTAAATGAATATCCTGACAACCTTTATTATTTACCATGATTTTTACAGATCCCTCACCAATGTCTACCAATGGAATGTATTCATAATCCAGGCCTTGCTGTTTTATGGATTCATTCAGGCACACAAATGCATCAGAGCCTTTCATCTGCTGTCCATTTTTGCATTTCAGTGTTATTGCAAACTGTTTTGTAAATGCAGGAATAATAGTATTTTTCCTCATTTGTAATTCGACTGCTTAAGGAACCAGTTGTGCACAATGATAAGCCCTTCTTTTGTCTTCAAATTCAGGTGCCGGACCACCTAGGCGTGACCATATTTTTTGATTAAGGAAATCTAACACCATACACATTCTGTGCATGATGTCATTGCCCATGTAAAATTCATTTTGTGCTCCACTCACTATCCATACATTATGGTAAATTGTTTTCTGCCCAATGCTAATTTTAAGCATGCATCTGCCTGCAATTCGATTTTCAAAATCTGGACTGTCCAACCCAGAAACATATTGGTTTTTAATCCTAAATCTCGGGATTTCTTCCCTCTCCATAATTTTTTGCAACAATTTCTCATTAATGAAACTCCTTTCATGTTCAAGTGCTAAAGTGGCTTTTATTGTTTTAAGATAATCATTTATACCAACATGAACCCATGGTTGCTCATCTTCCATGTGTATTTCTGCCAGAGTGGTAATGTGTTTTTCTGAATCTGTTTTAGGAGCAATATTCTGTTTGCATGTTTTCTCTTTTAAATAGAAACGTAATGTGTGCTCATCTATGGCAGTCTGCCAATCTTTCCTTGGGTCCAAGTATATTTGTACAGGTAGTTTTTCATTGTCGCTCTGCATTTTGTCTTGACACATTAATATAACAGTGACACTAGGTATGCAGCTATTCTGGAGATATACCTCCACAGCATCATTTGTTTTGGCAACGGTGTGACATTCATTTATATTGCTGTTTTGTGATTTTAGTTTCTTAGGCCTCAATGGTTTTTTGGTTAAGGACCACAGCACTCCATTCACCCCATCTATGAGAGGAGACAATCTTTTCAGGCAATCTGTCCCCATCAGAAATGGAATTTCACAAATAGATGTGATCAATACCTCTTGTTTCATTCTGTGCTTTCCTATTTTTATGTCAACCTCAGTTACACCTATGATGGGCATCTCCTCCCCATTAAAGTTATGCACTGGGCCTTGATTTGCCTTCACTGTGATCTGACTCTGTGGAGGCCTCCTTTCATTGATACTCTTTACCAGCTCCTTGGACATAATTGTGGCCTGTGCGCCAGTGTCAATCATAGCGAAGGTGTGGCATTTTTCTTCTACAGTGATGGGTGCATAATATCTGTCCTCAACTTCCTCTAATACACATAAGAAATGTGAATTCTTACTGATTTCAGGGCTCACCTTTCTCAGGTCTGTTTCACTTTTGGCTAAGCACATTGGTAAATGAAAAGACATTTTTCCCTCCTTTTTACCCATTTCTGTGCGAGATATTTTATTCATTTCTCCATGTTCAGAGGTTTTTTGGAGTGTGGCCACTGTTCGCCCATCCATCTGGGTAACATCAGAGACCACATTACAACCTTCCAACTGAACATGTGTAACAACATCATTCAGCAATTTGTCATTTTTTAATTCTGTGCATTTGTGATCATTTAGTGTAATACCAGCCCGTTCAGCCTCTTCAAAAATATGTGGCTCAAAGAATTTTTCAGGTGATTGACTTGTACCCTCCTTGTGAGTATTTCCTTTTTCTGTCCATGTTTGGTCATTGTTTTGCTTGCCCAGGGAAGGAGCTATGGCATCCCCACTTACTCCCTGTTCACTGGTATTCCCCATGCATGAGTCATTTTTCTTAAATCTGTTCCTTTGTTCTTTTGGAATTCCTAATGTTTCTTTTTCATTTGTGCAAATCTTTACTGTTTTATTTAGCTCTAAGTTAAACCGTACCTCTTTTTTTAGAAGTATTTGCACTTTCTATCACAATTTCATTTACTGGTACTTTCATTTTTAATCCATTAGGCATCTCAGAGTCGTTATGCAAAATTATATCAGAGCAATCTGTCATTTTGGCACTGCGATTATCATGAGTACTTAGTCACTTTTCGGAAGCCCCCCGGTCATTGCTATGGCCATCAGCCCCCTCTTTGGAAGGTTGTTTTTGCGCTGTATAGAGCTTTCCTATTTGCTCAGCTAACATTTTCACTTGGGCCTCAAGGCACTGGAACCTTTCCATCTCTCTAGGATCCTCTTTCTGTGGCCTAGGTCGATATTGGTTCTTTTCCCCCTGAATGGACTTCTGATACCTCTCAGGTGATTGATGTCGGTTGGGATGGTTTCTGAACTCTTGATTCATTTGTGGAGGGGAGCGGGTTGCACCCATCCTTTGATTATAGTCCCCTGGTGGGGAATCATTGTACTGGCGTGGACTGTAGTTCACGTTTTGCCTCATGTCCTGTCTCTCAGATTGTGGGTACTGGCCCCTATGTTGATTTCCATTATCAGTAAATCGATCCACATATCGGGGCCTATCCTGATTACCATATATCATGGTGTTGGGATCAAACCTACTCTGTGTCCCCAATGACTGGTAGGGACCATCATTTCTTTGATCTTGATTTTGTCTCTGGTTATTGTTCATACCTGCCATATCAGGCCGATATCCTACCCGGGGTCTATCCCCTAAATACCTAGGGCTGATGTAGCTCTCTCTATTACTAGGATCATGTGTTTGGAACATTGGTACAGGAAATGGCGATCTTTGTTGATTACCCCTTTGTTCAGGTGTCACATTATTTTTACCTTGACTTTGAGCAGACTCAAGGGACATTTTGGCTGACCTGATTTCCATTACTGTGGCTGAGGGTTCTTTAGATTTAGGCCTGGTATCTTTCATTTTATCACTTTCTCTACCCTGACAATAGAGTACCTCATATAGCTTTGTGCTTTGATGTACAATCCATTCAAGGGACTTGTCACGGTCAAATTCACTGACCAATTGGGATATGATGTCTTTCTGTAGCCCATAGAAGTATGCAGTTTTAAACTCATTGGAATTTGAGTCAAAAGATACATCAAAGCGAGAGAATGCTCTTTTTAAGACTTGTAAAAATTGGCGAGGGGATGTATTAGGTCCAGCAGTAATTGTGTACGCGACTTTCTTTGCCTCCTGCAATGACTGAAAAGGAGAAAAATGACGCCTAATTTCTTTTTCAAACTCCAGCCATGTCATATTCTGCTGTTCATTTAATCCCCTTATGATGCTGGCCGTCGGGGCATCTAAAGTTAAATGAAAATATTGTCTGTACTGTTCCTTAGGTATCTGGAGTGCTTTAAAAATGTCATGCACCGCTTCTAAGTGATCCTCAATGCAGCATTCACCTCCATTTTTAAATGGTTTGATCAGGGCTTTAATGGATTTCATTATTTTTATGGGGCTACTTGTTGCAATACATGGAATTGCACTATTTTGTGATTCAATCCTGTTTTCAGGTGTATGAGATTGGTGGCTGCCCCCAATGGGAGTATCAAATCCCCCAAGGGCGCTGCAACCAAGTTCAGTCACCGGCCCAGCCACTGTAGCACTAGCTCTTTGGGCATAGCTAGAATTCACCTCCACTCCATTGAATGTGGTACCCTGCCGCCTCTCCTGGGACCTGGGAATGCACATTTGCTGTTCTAAGTCCTTACACTTTTTAAGGAGTCTGGTTGCTTCATCATGCAAATAATTATTTTCATCACTCATTTTATTAATCACCTCCTGCATTTCGCACATTTGCATTTGGCATTCATTGAACTCTTTATTTCTCTTGTCTCTTTCTTGGATCATTTTAATCATTTCTTGTTCTGCACTCTGGAGGTCACCTTCTTTTTCACAATGTTCTTTTTGTAAAATCTGCATTTCTGAAACAACCTCATCTTTATCCTGCCTAATGTGATCCACTAAGGCTTTTAAGTGTGCCAATTCTTGCTCACTATCTTCAAATTGTTTCTTGCTTTTGGATAACTGAGTATCAAAGTCTCTGCATTTTAATTGCATGTCTTTTTGGCATACATCCAATTCTGCTCTCAACATTTCCTGATTTTTACTTGCCCCCTCTAATTCATTCTTTAACCTGTTAATTAGCTGAGTATCATTCTCTTGCATTCGCAGGGACTTGTTTAAAATAAACCATATTTTGCCGCATAGCCGTATTAAACAGTCTTTCTCTGCACTTTTATCGGCTGCATTCAATAATCTTGTAAGGCAGACCTGAATTATGCTGCCTGCTGCAAAAATATTGTCTAGTTTTTCTTTCTGCACCTCACCCTGAATGCGGTTACTCCATTCTAACGTGCTATTCGAAGACCAATTCCCATGTGCAAATAACTTTGCCTCTAAATATTGCACTAGATCTGAGAATGTGGTTTCCCTTTGTGACATTCTGAAATTCGTTTTTAGTGGCACACTGCTATTATAAAATGGGTTCCCTTTAATGTGCAAATGGCAGTGTGAGACACACTTGCCACGCCCAGTAGGTACTCTATGATCACTTTCCCGGCCTGCAACGCACCATAAATATGTAGGGGATTTTGTGGAGATTTGGGGCCTGACGGTATTTTATTACCGCCGAAAAATAACTTAGCAATAATCACTCTTTGTATTCAGATTTGGCCATGTGCAACAATAATACAATGGACATGCATTATTTCAGCACCCAGACCTGCATATTTGGTATACGTGGTTGGTGGTATTTTGGTGAGCATAATTCCCTTGTTTTATTTGTGGCCCCAATGTCCAGAATCCCTTATATTTGCTTAGATTTTTCGTGTGATCACTAGAGAGACCTCAGACCTACATTTTAGGAATACCACATTTTTCAGTGATAGTGTTGGTGTGCCACCATGGGCGAACTCACTGACTTATTTACGACAGAGAGCTATATATGGTAGTCTTGTGGTAATTTCCACTACCTTATATACGGTAGTGAGCTATGTTCAGAGAGTCTCTCTTCCCGTTGGCTCATGTACCTCCAACAAGCTATGCTACAGTCACTCACAATTATTCATACTGATTCTGACATGCACACATCTGTCTTAAAATGACCATTGCACTGTTTAAAAATCTCCCCACATCATCGGCATTGTAATGGTAAATACACCACCCGTCTGTTTTCAAATATTTTTCTGTATTATAAAAGTTGCATTTAAACACGATCTCACTCTTTACAGAAATAAATAAAATGGTACAGTAAAAGCATTGTCTATGACACACTGCAAAGAGCGTGGCGGAGAACAGAACTCAAATTGCAACATTGGTATTTGATTAAGACACGCACAGGAATCCCCTTTCCTACACTGACTGCATATTTTCGTGCACACACGGCTCCCACGCTTATGTAATTACCTTATCTTTTTAGTTGTTCTCTTTGGCGGTCCTCTTTCTGAATGTGGCTCCCTTGAAGATTAACTTCAGTAAAAAGGAACGCTGGCCTTCTCAAACCGGGGCCATTGCCTGGAATTCTCAGCTTTTGCAGATAGGAATGCCTCAGCCAGTGGAAAGGTCCTTCTTTCAGCTCTCCCCAATCTCGACTGCAGCAGGACGCAGGAATCTGCATTCAGTCAGGAGTCCCACAGCCAGGTCTTCTCCCCAGTAGTGCAGAAAAATGTCTGCCTGTCTTTTTCCCCGATACTGCCCACTAAAACTTTCATCTCAGCCCTCTGTATGACGTGTCCCAATGAAATCCATCATCTCTCATCCTCCTACTCTCAACAATAGCTTCCCTTATACATTTGCAATTGTTGCAAATCTGACTTCCTTCTTCCTGCAGTTACTGTGCACAAAAACACGGAGAATCAGGCAGAGAAGAGAAGAAAAAAAATCTGCACACACATTTAAATGGCTTTCAGAGTATGCCTAATTCTGCAGTGGAGAACACATTTTATTAGTGGGTTATGTTAAATAAGGTTTTATTAGTCAGGTTAATGGTTAATAGGTTAGCTGTTAATTTTCAAATGTGTCTCTCGCACCATAGGCATTTCAGGTGAAAAATAGTGTGCATTTTTAAATGAGCACGTGTGCTTTTAACTGTAAAAATAGATTTGCATCTTATATTTAAAATCGTTTTTGACTGAATAGCCTGTCTTTTCTTGTTAATCTGGTAACACATATAGCAATGCACCGCACCCTTGTGGTGGTGCTGCGAAAAAAAAATTGCTACCTGTGCAGTAGTGCTGTACTCTGTGCTGTTTGCTACCTGTGTAGTAGTGCTGTACTCTGTGCTGTTTGCTACCTGTGCAGTAGTGCTGTACTCTGTACTGTAACACGCCAAATATCCTTACAGGCCTCCACATGTGATGGGTGTGGAGTCTGCTGCTGCCGAGGGGGAGAAAACTCTCATAGTTCTCTCACTCAGAAAGGATTCTATCCATCTGATAGCCTGGGTAGAGAAATTAGCAGCTGAGTCCAAATGTCTGCAGATCGAACGGACCACAAGATCGAATGCAGCTGAGAGATCAAGTAAGATGAGGAGTGCTGTCCTTCCTTTATCTCTCAGTTCATATATTTAGGTATTTAAATCAATAAGGGCTGTTTCAGTTCCATGTAATGGACGGAACCCAGATTGTCTAGCTCCTAGTAACTTATGTAGTTCAAGGTGTTTTTGAATCTGGGCATAAGCCACCTTGTCCAGTATCTTCAATAAAAATTGTACCGTGGTAATAGGGAGGTAATTAGTAGGGATGAGAGGATCTAGTGTCTGCTTCTTGAGAAGCGGGAACACCCAAGATTTTTTTAGGTTGGCAGGAATGTTGCCTGTAGAGAATGAGGCATTAATGAGTTTGGAGATGAAAGGTGATAAATCTCTGGCAGCGTCTTTTATTATCTGTGCTGGACAGATCTCACCTTTACAATTGGAGGGTTTAAGGGAGAGGATGATTTTCTCTACCTCTATTGTAGTGGTTTTGGTGAAGGAGAATTTGTTTGTATGGGTGATGAGGATAACATTAGGAGGTGACTTGGGCGGATTAGGAAGGTTTAGCAAGTTTGTTTTTTTGTTGGATTTTATTTTGGAGGGTGTTTATTTTATTTGCTAATGCATGTTGGATATCTGCACACCAGGTCTGATCCTTGGTGCAAGTGTCTGGTGTGGCAATAGGTGACTCGAGTTCTTTCAGTACGGAGAAAAGTTCTTTAATGCTCGAATTGGAGTTGGCGATGCGATCATCGTAGGAATTCCGCTTTGCCAGGCAAACTTCATTTTTATAGTGGCGAGAGATAGAGGTTAAGTTAGCCTTATTCTCATCCATTGGGCATAGTTTCCAGGAAGATTTAAATTTTCTCTTTCTTAAGCGTAAGGCCTTAAATTCAGGCGTGAACCATGTATTTAAATGGGCTTTGGGTTTACTTGTTCGCATTTTTAGTGGGGTAATTTTGTCCATAGTGGTAGGCATGATTTTATTGTATTCATGGACTACTACACTGGGGTCTAGATTGTCTGGCAGTGCATTTAATGTTGGGAGGATAGCAGGAATGACATTGCCCACTGTCATGTTCTTCTTATTTCTGGTTAGGCATGATGGTGCCGTGGGTGGGGCTATGGTAGATGGTCTGGTGGTTAGGAGATTAAAGGACACCAGTGAGTGGTCGGTCCAGGGTAGTGGCAAAATGGAAGAGATGACAGCTGTGCAGTTGGAATCGGCGACCCAATCTAATATTCTACCCTTCAGATGGGTGGGATTGTTAACTTTTTTGGGATAGTCCTAATGAGTTGATAGTGTTAGATATGGTCAAAGCGTGCGTGTCCGCTTGGTCATTAAATCCTAGGTTAAAGTCACCTAGTACCAGCAGTTGTGAGGTAGTTTTAACATTGTTGGTTAGTAGACTGTGCAGATCCTCCTAAAAGGTCCCAAGCGGGCCCGGTGGTCTGTAAATTAGGTGAATGGTTAGTGATTGGGTGTTTGTTATAGGGAGTTTAGCGGTAAGGGCTTCACAAGATTGCAAGGTTTGGGTAGGGGCTAGCCTTAGCGATAAATTCGTTTTGGATATGATGGCAATTCCACCTCCACGGTGGATGTCCCGCTGAGTGAGTTGCTCCTTTGACTATAGGATGTAGTTTAATTGTCTTCAGTTATTTGGCTAGGGACTTTTGTGAGTTAGCGGTTTTTTCCTCAATCCAGATGTTGATGTCTCCCAGGATTATCAGGTGTTCCTGCTGGATGGCTAGGTTGGTAATAGCTCCAGAGAAGGCGTCCATGAAGGTTGTATTGTATGTTGGTGGTCTGTAAAGGAGGACAGATTTAAGGTTTGTTTTTGGGTTTGTTGTTAGGTGAAGGATTAGGGATTCACAGATTTCATGCTTAGTGATTCATCCGTTTTTCATTTTCAGATATATGATATGATATGGCAATTATAATGCGCCTAGACACAAGTGTTTCAAGTCGCGATGAGGCAAAGGAGGGGAAAACAGTGGGAAGACAGACAACAATCCTACTAGGCCAGGTATCATTCAGATCGCGCAAGTGCAAGGGTAGGGAGAAAGGGAAAAGTGCCTAGGGGAAGGGAGAGGGGAAAGTGCAGTACATGGGATAGAAGAATAAATAGATAAATAAAAGCAGCCAAATGGTGGGAAGGGGACGGTAAGAGCAGAACATAAGTGCTGGTAGGGGGACTGTAGGGATACAGAAAACAGTCCCTAGGAGCGGGGGTTGCCAGGGAGGCAGGGCAGGTATGCAAAAGGCGGGGCCTGGCCCCAAGATCAGAAAGGCTGGCCCGGTAACTAGTGCAGTTGCAGCCAGGAATTTCAGCAGGGGAGAGAGGCAGAGAAAGCAGAAGCAAAGAGGAAGGTTTTGAGGTGTTTCCGGAACCGGAGATGGTTCTCCTCAAGTTTCAGGGAGGCAGCAAGGCTGTTCCAGAGGGAGGCCCATGCCGAAAAGAGAGATCGACCACCAACTTGTTGCTTGGAGAAGCGACTAACCCTGAGGGAGTTGGAGGCAGATGAGCGAAGAGCCCGAGAAGGAAGGTATTTGGGAAGAGGGAGTTGAAGGTATTGCGGCCCAGGCCCCAGAAGGCCTTGTGGACAATGCAGAGATTTTTTAACTTAATCCTTGCAGCCATTGGGAGCCAGTGCAGAGATTTCAGTCCTGGAGATATATACGATCCCTGGGCTTGAGGCCAAGGACAAGTCTTGCAGTCCTGTTTTGGATAAGTTGCAGAGGGCAGCGAGTAGAGGCAGGCAGCTTTAGATAGAGGCTGTTGCAATAGTTCAGCCTAGAGAGAACCAAGGCTCTAGAGACAGTGAGCTTCTGGGGGAAGGAGAGAAAAGGAAGAATACCTCTGAGGAGGTGCAGCTGGTAGTGTGACTTCTTAGAAACGTCAGAGATGTGAGGAGAGAAGGAGAGTGTGGAGTCGAAGATGACCCCAAGGTTTTTAGATGTTTCTTGTATGCTACTGTCAGTCCTCCTCTTTAGTTTTTCCTGTTTGCCTGTGAGCACTTGAAGTTGACAGGGAGGCAGTTGTGGAGTGTGATTTTGGAGTTGTCATCTAGCCATGTTTCATTTATGAATAGGATGTCGATGCCCCCGTTGCACAGGCGGTCATGGATCTCTGTGGCATGTTTGGACATTGATCTTGGGTTGATAAGGTTACAATGGATCTTTTTGACGTGGTTACGTTTATTTTTTAATCCTTGTTTTGTCTTGTGGTTGTTCTGTTGGGGTGCGTCTGTGTTGCTGTCACAAATTGATTGGTGCTTAATGGAGTCTGCTTCATTGTTGAAATGGTCTGTTAGATTGATTGTTAGGTTGATGAATTCTTCTACTGCTTCATCTTCTATGTCTTGATGTGTTTGCTGGCGGTGCCCTTGTGTTTTTATGATATAGGGAATGAGGGTGTTGATTTTGTTCCTTTCTCTTCTCGGATCTTCTCTTCCTGCGAGGTTCCAGTAGGTTTTTGGCATGCCTAGAGCTAACGGTGGCCTTGAGGCAGTTGTGAGGTACAGTGTTATATATAGGGATTTATTTCTTCTAATGATGATTGTTCTGTTGGCTGTAGTGTTTGTAGGGGTGTGTTCTGTATTTGTGGCAGTTTCTAGTAGAAGAGGTTGTGGATACATGTGGTTTGTTCCTGGTACCATGATTCTTTGGCGGCGTCCAGTTCTGTGCTGGGGCATCTTGTGATCCTAGGTGGTAGGATGACTTTGGGTTTGGGTTACGGGTTGTAGCCTGCCTGTAGGACCTTGTGTGGTTTGGAAGGATTTGGAGTCTTGTCCTCTTGTGTTGTGATGTCGGGGTACACTCTGTTGCCTCGCGTCTTTGTACTTTGGATATAATCCGGAGGTGGTAGTGGTATAGTGGGCTGCTGTTGTCAATTGGCTGTGGTGTCTGCATTTGCATGTGTTTAGGGGTATTGTAGGGGTTCCAGGCTTGGGTGGTTCCAGGGTGTGGTTATTTTGCTCAGCTTTCACAAATGGCAGACGTGAGGTAAACGCACCTGAATTTGAGGATCCTAGATATTGGGAGAAAGGCCTGGGTTTCACTAAACAGCAGACGTGTGGTACAGAGACCTACATCTGAGATTCCTAAATAGTGGAAGAAAGGCCCAGATCTCACAGAATGGCAGATCTAAACACACCTAAATTTGAGATTCCTATATGTTGGGAGAAAGGTCTAGGTTTCAAATACAATAGGCATGTAAATGGGTTTGGAGTCGCAATGGGCTTCTTTGAGGTTGTCACGAGTGTGTGTGGTTGTTTGTTGGGGAAATTATTGCCAGTGCTGGTGGTTTAGGGTGAGGTGAACATTAACATAGCTATTTTAGTACGAGAGGTTGTGCCTACCTTGTCCGTTGATGGCTGTCTGGTCCTCGTCTGGCACTTGTGGACACTTTTGGGGGGCTGGTTCTGCTGGTGGATTGCCGGGTAACCACCCAGATGCGTAGAGATGGGAACCGGGAAACAAGTTGCCTACTGTTTGGGGAG
This sequence comes from Ambystoma mexicanum, assembly GCF_040938575.1. Taxonomy (NCBI): domain Eukaryota; kingdom Metazoa; phylum Chordata; class Amphibia; order Caudata; family Ambystomatidae; genus Ambystoma; species Ambystoma mexicanum. The sequence continues at coordinate 1,034,173,652 of NC_090933.1, read as the reverse complement.
TAGGCAGAGTTTTCCAGTGCAACCAGGGTACTAGGTGTCGGGCACTGCTCTCCTGTTCTTTGTGCTCAGCGTTCAGTGGAGCCCTAACAGTGGGGCCACAGTGGCTTGCTTTGTTATATATGTGACTGGGGACAGTGGGGTTAGGGTGGGATTTGTGGATGTTATTGTTCTTAGTGGGTGGTTGCTTGCTTCCCATGCTGACACCTGCAGACACTTCTTGGGGGCTGCCCTTTGTCATGGGCGGCCTGGGCAGAAGGGCTGCGCCGTGTGTGTGGCCTAGGAGGGCGGTCAGAACCAATCACGGGTCATGGGTGGTGCGGGAATGGTGAGGTAGAGGGCGCTGGGGGAAGGAGGCAGTCGGGATGCACGGGCTGTAAAAAGGTGCCTTTTTGCCATGCCAAATAGTACGATTTGGGCAATAAAGTGCTTACCTCAAGGCCGGAAGCTAAAGTGGCCTCTCCATTCATCTTCCTCCTCACAGTACTGTAGGGACGTTTCCCCATAGTTAATCTTTCATACTCTCGGATGCCTCTTACTCATCTAAGTATGTGTTGGAATTGGGGAGGGGGGAACAGAATAGGACTTATAATAGCCCATAAAGGCTCTGGGAGAGCAGGGTAATGGATAATAGGAAAAGGGAGGATACCGTATCTCACCCTTAGGAATCCGGTTCCCACTCCCAAGGGCACCCTACTCAGGTGATCCTCCCCCCGATTGTCTGCCCGAGAGTCAGGCTGCAACAGCGTTGCCCTTTCCCTGGCCACCTGAGCAAACAATCCGATGGGAAGAAATGTCAGGACACGCTCAGGTTTCTCACAGTACTGAAACAAAGCAGATGCCCAGCGAGCCATGATCTCGTTTTAAAATCAGAAAAAAGTATCAGACATTCCACATGGCCCTTGGGTAGCATCATGAAACAATAATGAAGATTTGTATAAGTAAAAGAAAAGAAAAACGGACTGGCAGGATTCATAGTTAAAGAAATGAATGCAGGACACTGATCTACAACAGTAACATGCATACCAGTAGTAGGAATGAAAAATAAATGGTAGCAGGATTAGGACCAACAGGAAAAGCAGGAAGAACCACTGCATTAACAGTACAGAGGTCCTGGACACAAAAATCTGAGTATTACAAGGACAATGGGAAGGCATGCGTGGACCACAATTGTGGCAGCACCTGGTCCAATGGTCGCTGTTGCAAAAAGGCAGTGTAATTCTATGGCTCTTCTTTTGAACTTGGAGACTCTTGTAAAAATTCAAATGTTCTGTGCACCGGGACAACCAAATGAATACCAACAAGAGAGCAATAGATACTGCAACCCATTTTCCCCAAAAAGTCCAACCCTAATAAATTCACTGGGATAGAGGGGCTCAATAAAAAGCCATGGTTCTCAGAGGCAGGTCCTCAAATGACAGACAAAGAACGAGTAACTGGATGGGGTATTAGTCGACCCCCAATTCCTTCATCATTCACCACTTTATCTGTACAAGGGAAATGTGGAGAATCAGCGGGTCTTGAACTGGAGCGTGATGCAACATTAGCAACAAGACAGGATACACGCTTTCTGCCGATGACAAAATTAATATAAGGAGCAGAAGGATGAAGCCGTATAAGTGGTGCAACAACCTTACCGTCCCCCTGGCTGTCCTATTGTGTATTAAATTTAGTAGGTGGTGGAGCAGGTATAAAAGAATGTGAGAATGACAGAGGGAGCTGCGTTGGCCATGCTGACTGCTGAGCTAGTCAGTTCGGTTACTCAGGCTTCTAATTTCCTAACTCTTTACAATAGGAACATTGATCATTGTGTGCATTAATCGTCGGTCTATCCTTCACCCATAGTAACAGGGGCTCCTCTTCTCATCTGAACCTAGTTTCTGATCTTTCCTGTGTGGGCTGGAGCTACTGAATTTGTTTTTCATTCAAACACTTTTATTTAATACACAGTGGGACGTGACATAAACACACTGATCATATTTCAGGGACGCATATTCACAAGGCCAACAACAGGCCCTGCACAGAGTACAGCATTGAATTCCTTCCATATCCATGATCACATATTTGGACCTGATCCCCCTCCAACAGTCGTACTTACAACATTGGAAATTGTCGCATAAGTGGGTGTTTACTTACAACACCTGGGTACTTGTCCGCAAATTCAATGAAGGGTGTCCAGATGGCAACGTATTTGGCGTATCTCCCCTTATACAGGGCAGTCATTTCCTCAGCCACCAGAGTATCCTATATCTTTACCCACCACATCTGGATCACTGGGCCCTCTACAGACAGATTTCCAATTTCAGACTATAGTCAATTTAGCCAATAAGTGTAGATAACCTATCAATGTAGCGATAGGCCCCGTTAAGGGGAATACCCCCTTGCCTGTGTCTCCCAATAACACCAACCTCTGCGTCCATAGGTAGCAACAGTCCTGTAATATCTTTAATTTTGGACTGAACTTTCTTCCAGAATATAACCACCTTCTTACATGTCTGCACCATATGATAGAGAGAGACTGCCTCTAAACACCCACACCAGCAGCACGCTGAGTAATCTCCGGACATGTGATGCAGTCTTTCTGGGGTTAGGTACCAACGATAACTTGTCTGTGACCCACTTCGAGGACTTATGCATCCGTGTCCATATCCTTAACCAGGCGTCATCCACAAATACTTCCCCAATGTTCTCTACCCATTTGGTCATGTATGGAAGATGTATGGAAGATGCACTATAGGGTCACCCGTATCCAATAATTTGTACAGCTAAGAGACACAGCGCTTGGAGACTCCTCCCTGAATATTCAGTTCAAGAGTGTTTAGTGGCCTAGTGGCACTCCTTTTCGTGTGAGGATGAGTAGCCCAATGTCTCAGTTGAGTATAGTGAAACCTTTCCCTTTCAGTTATGTTAAAAGCAGTCTTACACTCGTTAAAGGTCAGCGGTTCACCATTACTAAACAATTGTTGCAAATGAGTGTGCCACCCAGCCCGCCAAGCCTCAAAACTCCTTACATCATCACCTGGCTGGAAGTCCGGGTTGTTCCAAATCGGGGTCAATGGGCCCATCCCCAGTGTAGCGCCCCATCTTCGTAGAGCCTTTCCCATGTAATTAAGTGTATTTTTGATCGTTGTCAGAAGCTGGCAACCTGAACTTTTTATTAGGGCCTTTTTCTCCATATATGGGTGTTGTGAGAGATGTAGGTCGACTGTTCCCTGTAAACTGCCATAACCCATTTGATGAAGCCCGGACCGATCCCTATTTGCTCCATAACCCCCTGAAGATAACACCATCCCACCCTGTCAAAAGATTTATGCGCATGAAGTGCGATTATCCCCATATCATCCTCTGATAAGGATCCCACTTCCAAAATATACAGGGCCCACCGCACATTATCATGCGTACTGCGCCCCAAGATTAATCCAGTTTGGCCACCGTCCATAATCTTTTGTAGAGCCTCCATCAGTCTGCGTGCAAAGATTTTAGAGAAATTCTTCGAATCAATATTGGTGAGTTTGATGGGGTGGGAAGAGTCGCATAGCCTTGCATCTTTACCCGGTTTTGGGATCAGTACCATGCTTGAAAACCCCCCATGGAGGGCGCCCTTCTGCCCGAATCGAAAATTAAATTAAAGAGATCTACTGGGGGGAGACCAAAATAGAGCTAAACTTTTTATAGAAGGGGGCAGTAAATCAATCTGACCCTGGAGTTTTATTCTTTCAGAGATTTAATGGCCCATTCTACTTCTCCCAGGGAAATCCGAGCTTCCAAGGCTCCCCTCTCCTCTGCAGATAGTCTTGGCTAGGTATTTAGTTTGTCTATTGTTTGGACCGTCCTCTGCCCAGAAGATAGCCCTAAAGGGATCTTCAAGTATACCCCTTTTAACAACTTCACCCCTCTGTAACACCTCTTGAGAATCCCTTAAGGCCAGCACTGTATTACGATTTTGGAGTTTCTTCAATTTCGCCACCAGGAAGTGATTTGCCCGGTTGCAATTGGCATAATAGTACTGTCTAGTTTTGAGCATTGCTTGGGCCGTTCTCTCTGCCAAGTGTTCTTCTAATTTCTTACACACTACCTGTATCGAGCGCAGAGCCGCTGGTGACCCCACACTCTTGGGTTCCTCCTCTGCTGTTTTCAGGTCCTGTTCTAGTCCTACCTGAATGAGGTGCCTTGCCCTGGTGTACGCCGCTGTTTTGCTAATTAGTTCCCTGCTAACCACCACCTTCATGGTATCCCACCCAATTCCCAGCAGAGGTTCTGAGGCCTTATTTTTTGTGAAAGTTAGTTAGTTATAACCTCACTTATCTCTCTACATAGAGCAGGGTCTCTCAGTACCAGATCGTATAATTTCCATGGACTTCTAGTTCTGTCTGGACCACCCATCACAGAAATGGCGAGTGAGACTGGGGAATGATCTGAAAGCCTCCATGTATTTATCTCCACCCCCCGAACATATGGATACAGGTAATTGGAGATCTAGTCTAGAGAAGCCCATGTGAACATGCAAGTAGAATGAAAAAAAACCCTCTCCCCATGGAATAGCCTCCAATCGTCCACCCCCCACCCTAGTTCCTGAAGAAGAGATGAAAAGTTTAAAATCAAACCTGGTAGGAGGTAAAGTCTTATCTGCCAGGGGATTGGGCACCAAATTTAAATCCCCTCCCATCAGGACTTGTCCCTCCACAAGGGACAAGGGAAGCGCAAGTAGGAGGAAGTCCTCTAGGAAGGCATGCTGTCCGTTATTGGGGGCATACAGAGACATTAGTGTGTACATGCGTTCCCCTAGTAGGCCCTTAATAAGCACATACCTACCCAGAAGATCCCGTAGGAGCTTGATCTTAGATAAGGGAATCTGCCACCCCCTTCGTCTTAGTATCAACTGAAGCAATAAACGGTCTCAGAAATGACTTATGATGCAACCTCTTTTCATCCCTCGTGAGTCTCCTGGAGGAACTCTATAGAAAGACATTTCACTTAATTTCCTCATTACAGGCTTTCTTTTCATCAGAGAATTCAACTCTTGAACATTCCATGTGCACATATGTATACAGTCCTCACACTCCAGATCCTCTGTTATACTAGCCATACTTCATGTGCTGACCCCGAATAATGCTCCATTCACCCTAAAATCAAATGTACGTACATATGTATTGTGAATCAAAGTCAGCCCCACAGTGAATTTGTGTAACATAACTCCCCCCTAACAACCAACAATGCACCCATCAGAGTGCAGCCCCCACACTCAAGTAGCTTGAACAGGAGGTCTGTTTACAAGGTAACCAAGAACTATAGTAAACTCAGCCATCCCCCCCACTCCACCGCACCCCAAGCTTAACCATACTTAACTAGAGCACAATTCTGAGATCTAGTATCCCAACTGGGTATATGACTTGGAAGGCAATCAACTGCACCTAACACGTGCCCCATTTACCCACCTCCGCTCCCTAAGCAATAAAACCAACCCCTTCTCTCCAATTATTCCTCTTGGGTCCACCCCTGCAGTAGACACCCCAGCTACCCCTGTTGAGTCCCGGCTTCCTCAAGTCTTCCTGAGGGGACCCTTAACTTTCCTACCCCTCCCCCCTTTCAACCATTTATATGCTCCCTCCTGCCTAGCAACCAAGTTCAGGACTTCCACCCCTGCCTCCCCATCTATCATCAGACCCTCAACCTCCTTCAGCGTACGGACAGACCATCTCCTTCCCTGATAGGTGAAGAGAAGCACAGTGGGAACCCACTCCTGTAGGTCACCTCCCTCTTCCGCAGCCACTCAATCAATGGGTGGAGTGTCTTTCATTTTGCCAGAGTAACCGGGGCCAGGTCCTAATATAGGGATAGGGACATGTTACGAAATGTGATGGTGGTTGAGGTTCTCGCCGACACCATTATGCGTTCCTTCCCCCATGAAAAAATTTACTTGAGACAGTACATTGGGGAGCCTATCCTGCAGTATGGAGGAACGTGCCCTTGTTCGGTGTGTCCTATCCAAGCCAACAGCTGTGTCATCAGGAAGTTTCAGAATGTGGCAAAAGAGGCCCGCCACGAAGTCCGGTAACTCATCATCTTGCACCGTCGTGGAAATCCAGCAAATACGGATTTTATTCCTTCAAGAGCAGTTCTCACCATCCTCCTGCTTGTCCTGCAAGACCTCACACCGGGCCTCAAGGGCTTCCAGCTTGTTGGAGCATTCCCCCACTTCATATGCTTGCTCACACAATGTCCTCCACTTCAGAAACCCACTGCTCTGTCTCTGCCAATCCTTTGTGCTTTTGTGGATTTCCTTTAAAATTTCTGCAAGGAGATCCTGGAGGTCTGTTTTGGTGGACATCTGTGTAAGCAGAGTTGGAAGTAGATCCACTGCATGGATCTGGGCTGTTACCGTTTCATAGCATTTATTCTTATCAGGCGGTTGTAACATTGTGGAGATATCTTCCTGTTTACGCAGTTGGGTGTCTTCGCCATCTCGTCTGCCAAACGTGCTGAATATTGGAGAGGAGCCTCCAGGAGTCACCTTCTGTATGCCCCCCACCGAGCCACTGGCCAACTATGCACTGTTGCAGATTCAGCCCATCTGGCTTGTAGCTGCACAGCCCCCAGGAACTTCCCTACAATTGTGATTACATCAGTGCTTGCATACCAGGGGTGCACAGATGGGCCGCACAGGAGCCCATTGAGCAACCAGAGTCCACAATGGAGAAGCCTGTTATAATAGCTGCAGCACAACAATTCTGTGATTATTCTTCTGAGCCGGAGACTCAAACGAGGGTGTACGTTTATTGAACTGCCCACACCATCTGTAGAGCCCTGAGGGGCTACAATGGGGCTCTACACTAGCCCCTGCACCATAGCCTTCATTCCCAGATCTCCCCAGACATAGCTCCACCAGCAGGCAGACCCAACTGTTTATGTACTCTGTCCTCTCAGATGCCGTCCTATCTGGGAGAGGCCAGTGAGGCTTCAGGCTTTGTTAGCTTGGAGGAGACCTCTACTTCCCAGACCTGTTCTTAATGCATTGTCCAGACGTAGGATTGGTTGGGCCCTCTTGATTGACTCTCTCCAAGGTGATGGGTGCCCACCCCTGCTTCAACACGTATAGTGCATGGGAGAAAGGGCCCCCAGGGAATGGCTCTGAACTCCTGGTGCGATGGAATCATCCGGAGGAGCCGTGCTGCCACCGGCTCATAACGCTGTGCTCCTCACACACTTGGCACCACACTGCCTCTCTCTCCAGGCCAGCGATCTCTAGTCCATCGCTGTAGGTAGGATCCCATACCGCTGGCACGACAGCCCCTCGCCTCACCTCTTCATGCGTCACCAGGTCAAGCACAATAACGTGGCATCCAGCAGGGCCCAGAGGCCGCAGGGTCACTCCCAGCCGTGCCACCCGGGCCACGGCAGTTGCCAGCAGAGCACGCTTCCCCCTTAAGAACCAGTCTGTAGCCTGAGCTCAGAGCTCCCGTGACAGCCCAGGGGCACTGCCCAGAAGTGAGAGCCGATCACTCACAGCACACTGCGGAGGCCGCAGCACCGATTATTATATTCAGCGTTTCATGCTCTGACCCGCCATCATGGATGTTGGGGGTGTGTCCTGACCCCCAGCGATTCCCGTAAACCCCCCCAGCGCACAAGGACTCACACAGCACACGTCCTTCTGGCTCGGGCTTCCCGGTCGCACTGTTGCGGCCGGGAACGCCCCGTTTATTTATGCTGCACATGGCAGCGTGCAACGTCACGCTGCCGCGTGTGCGCCCCGTCATCGGGCAGCACCACACTCCTCCTTTTTCTGGAGGACAACCACAAACACTTAAAAACTACACACTGCAAACCAAATAACACTACAATGATAACCACATCTAAGACCCAGTTCCAAAGCACCCCTTTATTGACATCCACCCGTGTCCCTTTATTTAACAGTTCTCACCATCAGGATGCTCAGACAAATGTCCCAATACGTAGTTGCTGAGGTGAGCGGGTTTCCCTCGCCCAGCCCTCTGGGGGTACCTCCTGCTCCCCTCCGGCACGGGTGATCTGTCCATAGGCGTCGTTCGGGCCGGGGACTCAGGCATGCAGGGTGTCTCTCCTTGGTCCTCAGGAACCACCCTTAAGTCCGGATCAAGGGGTGGGTCACGTATCGGATCCCCTAGCTTCTTGAAGAAGCTCACATTGCGGGTTACCACAGACCTTCCGTCCGAGGCAGTCACCATGGATCCCTTGACTGCAACGACGTCCAGCGGCTCAGGCTCATACGGAAGGGAGAGCTTTCCATGGGGGTGTCTATTTCGAATGAGGACCTCATCGCCCGGCTCCAGCCGCTGCGGGCGAAGTCCTCGCCGGGTATTTTCCTGCTCGATCCTCACTCGCCGGTCTGCCTCGACCTGTTGGTTGTCGATTACCCCCGGTTCTTTCTCCCCCACTTCCGGTAACAGCCCCCGAGGGCACCGTTTGAATAACGCCTCTGCCAGGGCCACTCCAGTGGAGGCATGCGGGGTGGTGCGGTGTACCCTCAGGAATTGATAGAGAGCTCTTTGGGGGGATTGCCCCTGGCCCTGGGCGATTCTAAAGGTCTTGTTCAGAGTCCTTATCAGCCGTTCGGCTTCGCTGTTTGCCCTTGGCCATAGGGGTGTGATCTTCCTGTGTAGCACCCGGCAGCTCTCCATTAGCTCCGAGAATCGCTCGCTCTGGAACGGCACCCCGTTGTCCAAGCACAGTGTGTGAGGGAAACCATGGGCCGCAAACACCTTTTCCACGGCCACCACCACATGCTCAAATGCCACCGAATCCACGAATTCCACTTCCAGGTATCTTGAGTATTCGTCGACCAGCACCAGGAAGTGGGTGCCCATCGTGGTGGAGCCAAAGTCTGCATGAACAACTTCCCAGTGTCGCGTCGCCCGAGGCATCGCTTCTATGGCAGGCTCACGCTGCAAGGGAGACGCCGCCTGACACCAGACGCAAGCTGCCACAAAGTCGTCCACCTTGCGTTCCAGTTCTGGGAACCACACTTTCAGTCTTAAGGCGGGCCTTAGTCTTGGCAGCGCCCTGGTTTCCACGGTAGGCAAGGGTGATCACTTCCCTCACCTTGGATTGGGGCACGACAATGCGATCTCCCCAGAGAAGAAGACCGGATGCCGAAAAAGAGAGCTCCTCCCGGACCTTCAACAGCTGCTCCAGTCTGCTTCTGGCCTCCGGAGTGCGCCCCGCCAGGGCCTCCAGCACCGACTTCCAGGAGCCATGATACATGGAGTGCCTCAGGATTTGGAAACACTCATCTTCCACTACAGCAGCCTCGAGCTCCTCCAGGGGCATTGCATTCGGTGTGGCCGCGTCCACCACCACACGTACATATTCATCGGCTTCTTCCGCACAAGTGTCATGGTCTTCCTTCCCAGGCGCACCCGGGTGTCTTGAGAGATAGTCCGCCGCATTGTTCGCCCCCGGCCGATACACCAAGGTGACTCCGTATTCCAGGAGAGCGAGCATCCACAGCTCAATCCTGGCCGGCGGCTTGGATGACGACCCAGCCAAGATAGGAAGCAATGGCTTGTGGTCCGTCACCACCATCACCGGGCGTCCGAGGACATAGAGCCAGAAGTGCCTGCAGCCCCAGAGCACCGCCAGCGCCTTGCGCTCAATCTGTGAATACCGTTGCTCCGCATCCGACAGCGCTTTGCTGGCGTAAGCCACCAGGCGGATACCCCCATCACAGTCAATCTGCGTCAACATGGCGCCCAGGCCCAATGGGCTGGCATCGACAATGATCTCCGAGGGCAATGCTGGATCAAAGAAGGCCATGGTATACTCTGCTGCCAGGGCACCCCTGATGTCATCGAATGCCGCCTGTTCAAGCGGACCCCAGTTCCAGGTGGTATCTTTCCTTGTCAATGCTCTGAGCGGTTCCGACCTGGAGGCCAGATTCTGGATGAACCGTCCACAGCATGTAACCATACCCAGGAAGCTCGGCACATCGGACACGGATTCCGGAGGCTGTGCCTTTTTTATGTCCGGGACCTTCTTGGGATCCGGTGATACACCACCTTCTTTAAATACAAAGCCAAAGAACTCTATTGATGGTCTTAGAAACTCGCATTTCTCCTTGTGGAGGGTGAGGCCCAGGGACTGCAACCTCTCAAACGTTTTCACCAGCCGCCTCAGGTGGTCCACCTCCGTCCTGGCAAACACCAGGATATCATCACTAATATTCAAGACACCCTCCAGATCTGCTAGGGCGCTTCGGAGGATATTTTGGAACACCTCCGCCGCCGAAGACACACCAAAGCTCAGTCTTTTGTAGTGGTACAGCCCTCGGTGTGTAGTAAAGGTGGTAATATACCTCGACTCTGGGTGGAGAACAACCTGGTGGTAGCCCGCTCAGAGGTCCAGCTTTGAAAAGAAGCGAGCGCCCTGTACCTAGACAATGATGTCATCAATCGTCGGGGTGAGGTGCCTCTCTCTCTTGATAGCTTTATTCGGCAGCCTCATGTCGACACAGATTCTGATGGCATCTGGTTGTTTGGGTTTCCGTGCCACTACAATTGGGGACACCCAGGGAGTCGGACCCTCCACCTTCTCAATTATGCCGAGACTGACCAAGTAATCGAGCTCCTTGTCGACATGTTCACGAAGGTTAAAGGGTACCCTGCGATGTTTCAGGGCGATGGGCTGCACAGATTCATCGATATGCAGCCTCACTGGGTCACCAGCCATCTGTCCAATCCCAATGAACAGTGCAGCATACTTCTCAAGCAAGTCATTGATGTCCTCCAGATAGACCGAGTATGCAAAGCTGACGATGGCGAGGGCCTCCGCCGCTGCACAGCTTAACAAGGTATTGGTGCTCACCTGTGTCACGTAGAAGCGTGCAGTGATTTGCGAGCCGTCGTGCTCCACCTTCGCCACGAAAGCACCATCCAGTGGGATAGGGTCCAGACCACCGAAAGCGAAGATGCAGGCTTTCGGTGCTACCAACTTAGGAGGCATGTCCATAGTGTCATAGTGTCCCCAGGCCATCACATTGACAGACGCCCCCGTGTCCACTAGGACTGGGACTGGAGACCGATTGACTTCCAACACTCACCTTGGCTGCCTCCTGTTCTTCCCTTTCAGGATCCCCACGCTGGAGACGAAGAAAATGTTCTCTTCCCCCTCTTCGTCTGCTTCTTCCACCTGGACGTCCGCTTCGCTCTGGTCCCCCTGAGCGACGTTAGGCGGTCGGCCCTGGCGAAGGAGACTGGACCGGGCCGGGCCTCGCAGCACCATCACAGGCATGGCCGCCTTGCACACCCTCGAGAAGTGATCTGGCAGCCCACACCTTCCGCATGTCCTTCCGGTCACGGGGCATTCCGTTGGGTGGGGCAGGTCGTACCCACACTTTTGGCAGGATTCCCCTGCCCTCCCGGCTTTGTCCCGGGGTCTGCCGCCAGGTCTTCTGGTGCCTCTCCTACTGCGCCACATCGCACACACCTCCTCAGTCTCGATGGAGCGTGACCCAGCCTCCATTCTAGCTGCCCTCGCCTCAGACACTTCATGGCATCTCCCCAGTTCTAGGATGCGGATGCGTGGCAGTGTGATTCCGGGCTCCCTTAACCCTTGGCGCCTGAGCTTGCCCGAGGAGCACGCCTGGATGAGCATGGTCCTGATCATGTCCTCCGCATCGCCCCAGGCACAGGCCAGCGACAGGCGCCTCAGGCGCCCATAGAAAGTGTCCAAAGTCTCGTCCTCTTTCTGTTTGGCGGACAGCATCATGAAGCGTTCATAGTCTGCGTTGACAAGAGGCAGAAAATGGGCTTGAAGCTCGGTTTTTGCCTGACCGTAGGATACATCCCCTGGTGGAAGCTATTCAAAGATCTCCTGGACTGAGGGCCCTGCCGAGTACAACATGGTTGCCAGCCTGCTGTCATCATCAACCACTTGAGCGGCCCGAAAGTACATGTCCAGGCGGTCAACCCACCTCTTCCATCTGGGCCCCGAGCTAGAAGGCGGGCCCGAAACATCAAACTCTGGGATAGGCTGCAAGGCCGCCTGTGCACGTGCTGGGCCATGGCAGGAAGGATTGGCTGGGCAACAGGTGCTACCGCTGGCTGCACTGGAGGCAATGGGCCTTGAGGCCCTGCTTGAGCAATTGGAGGCTGCTGCACCGGCTGCACTGGAGGCAGTGGGCCTGGAGGGCCTGCTTGAGCAAGTGGAGGCTGCTGGAGGCTGCTGCACCGCTACTGGTTGTGCACCGTCCTGATCTTCAGTATCAGAGTTCGAGCGCACAGGCACCCCCAGCATGGAAAATGGGGGCCGCAACTCAAACTCTGATCCACATCCAGGCACAGGAAAGTTCACCCTGGGAGCGAAGACGGCAAGAGCACACTGTCCTCCTCCACGGGCAATCATTAACAGCCCAGTCCCAGCCACCAGGCCTGATGATTCCAGGAAGCAGAATGAAGAACCACTGCAACACACCTCCGTGATGATGAAGAAGATGAAAAAGCAGTAGGGCCACCAGTCTGATGATGAAGAGGATGAAGAAGGCCCCAGCCTTCAGCTGTTCCAAAAATTGAGTCAAGGAAGAAATTATGGGCTATGCAGGCCCAGCCATTGTAGCCCTCCTCCTCGCTTGCACTCGACGTAGAAGACCCAAAATTCGGGCATAGGCACGCAGATCAAACTGTCTGCTAGCAGTGTGTCCAAAAATTAGGTCTGGATGCCACTCACCGTTCAAACCGGAGCTCTGTGAAGTCCACGGCCTGATTATTCAAAATGGCCACCAGCCACGTGGGTGAAGCACGGCCTATGGCATGAAACGAAATGTCAGCAAGATTCCGTTTCAGGAAGAAAAATTGCAGATTCATCACCGCCGGGCCCAGGCATCATTCCCCACTCGTCGCCTCTGTTGGGGGTGTGTCCTGACCCCCAGAGATTCCCATAAGCCCCCCCAGCGCACAAGGACTCACACAGCACACGTCCTTCTGGCTCGGGCTTCCCGGTCGCACTGTCGCGTCCGGGAATGCCCCGTTTATTTATGCTGCACACGGCGGCATGCAACGCCATGCCGCCACGTGCGCCCCCGTCATCAGGCAGCGCCACAATGGAGAGTGGCCCGTCTTCCGTTGCAATCTCTGCATTACCGCCACCAATTTCATCCGGAGAAGCATCCAACGGCAGCCCACGGACTCGTGCAGCCCATTATCTCCTTTCCAGGCAGGATGGAGAGCTAGGAGAAGGAGCATTTAGCATTATGTTCCTTCACTTTGCCGGAGGCTCTTAAGGAGCCATCTTGTCGATGGTGCTCCTAACCACGCCCCCAAGCTACTGAATTTGCAATGCTGGCCTAGTTTCAGTAGTTCCCTTCTTTGTTTCTGATGTTTCATAAAAATGCTGCACAGCTAACACTCCAATTAAATTCTTGTCTTTCCAGCCAATGAGTGCTCTTTTAATTCCATCAGCAATCTTGGGGTGCTGCCTCATCGTGAATTCTGAAACTGAAGATTGCAGTGTAATAATTGCCTTATTCATGATTCATTAAAACTGATAAACACATTTCTTTAATCGCTCTAGAAAATTGGCCGGATTCTCTCCCTTATTCTGATTGCATGCATTCATTTTTGTCCAGTCTGTCTTCTTAGGACAGATTTCTAGGATGGTGCAAAGCAGCCTGTCAGTGAAATCTTTCAATGCATCCCTAGGGGGTTCCTGCAATGGCCAATTGCGTCTCTGCTTCAATAAAGTGCAGATGTCTGAAGGAAGGGCAGCTTTCAAAAGCTGGTTGAGATTGGAACAGGTAAGATTATAACAGTCAATGATAACTTGGACCTCTTCTTGAAACCTAAAAGGGTCTTTACGAATTTTAGGACAACTTTGCAGTATATTGAACAGAGCAGTGGCGCTCTCTACTCTGCCAGGCACCAATGCACTTCCTGCCCCAGGCAACTGTCTCGAAGGATATGCTGCAGTGTCAGTTCGAGGGAGTGAATTAGTGCCAAAGGGAATAGAAATTTGTCATCTATCATTCAATGATTGTATAGGTGTTTGCTGACTATATGCTGAGGGCTGAATCTGGGCTCTTAACTTGGTTCTGCTCACCTGGTGATCGTGCAGGAGCCAGGCGCAGCAGTTTCAATTTGGTTGGACGTCCGATCAAGTGCGAGATTCAGTATAGCAGAATTATATGAGTTTACAATGTTCTCTGGAGTTTCTTCTGGTGAGGGTAATCCATAGAGGGCCAGATAAAGGCTGCTGTGACCTTTTAGGTCTTTATCAATGACCACGTTCTTGAGTTTCGTTTGGAGATCTTTTCGAACGACTTTTACTAGTTAAACAAAGAATCCCAGTGCAGTTAGTGCATTTTCAATCTCCAGCTATCTAGGGTACCCCATAGATAAATAGTTTGATAAAGAGCAAATTACTACTACTATATTAGCTTTAGCAGTTGAGTGTGCCGCGCTGTGTGTTTCATTATGTCAGTGAATTAATGATTGCTTCCATGAGGAACGTAAGAATACGCCTCTAGTCAGGCACCCAGCTAAAGGGAAGGTATTGCTTAAAGGTTATCGTCATGGTTTCAGGTCCGTGCCATCATAGTCTATAAAGCAAGTCCTTGCCCGGTTGCAAGTCCTTGCTCAATTTTCTTAAATAATTTTTTTGCTGAATTAGGCTCTTCCAATATACAAACGGCACAGTACTTGGAAAGCGTAGGAACGCGAGGACTGTGCCAAGGAAGACTTAGGGGGTCATTCCGAGCTTGGTGCTAGGGGAACAACGATGCTGGTAAAGGAATACCGTCATCGATTACCGCTACAGGCTATTCTGACCAGCCCGACCGATATCAGCGGCATAGTAAAGTACAATGCCGTTAATAGCGGTCTGGGCGCGGGCACGCGACCCACCATGCCGGCATTAGCAGCATGCCGTAAACTGGAGTATATCACAAGTGAAGCGGACATGCAAATAACGGCTTCATGAAGGCGGAAAAAGTGGTTACCGGCATGCCGTAAATACTGGCATCGCCGACCTGCTGTAAAATGCCCTGAGCAGTGTTCACAACTGCCACAGGTGCACACAATCAGCACAGGTGGAGGCAATGGAGTCTGGCACAGTACAAAAGGAGCACACCCATACACCACACCCCCTCCCACACCAAGATGATTCCAACAGTAGTAGCATTACTGGAGCTGGAGGACATGCTCGCATTGCCACAACATCAACAACAATAACAACAGCCGCCACCACAGAGGAGAAGGAGGGTGAGACAGGGCCAGCATGCCCAACCAGTGCAGCCACCGTTACTACGCCGGCAGCCCCCAATCCCTCGCATCAGAGCCAGTCCTTTCAAACTAACACCTGAGCAGATCCACACCCTGTACCATCTCGACCGGGACACCATCACCACCATAGTGGACCTGATACACGACGACATAGTGAGCCTCATTGAAAAATGCACCGCCATCCCCCCTCTACTGAAGGTGGTGTCTGTGCTCCACTTCCTTGCCACAGGCACCTACCAGCACAAAGTGGGGCGCATGCGTGGCATATCACAACCCTTATTTTCTCAGATTCTGAACCAAGTGCTGGATTCCCTCCTCAAGCACACAAGGGACTACATACCCCTACCATGGACTCGCCAGGAGATATTTGATACAAAAGTTGGCTTCCATGCACTGGCAGGCATTCCAAATTAATTGTGTAGGTGGATGGTATGCGACACCAGCAAGATCATCACACATTGTTGTGCCCGATATCCCGGATCAACTCATGACTCTATGGTCCTGCGGAACTCCACGCTTCATGGAGCGACATGCTGGACGACGTGCCTGGCTGCTTGGTAAGTTGCATGACTGGCACATGGCATTGAACTGGGGGGAGAGATGCACACACCACCATGCTGACAATCTTGAGGTGACTGCACGATGTGCACATCACCGAACACTGTGCCCCAAAGCATCACAAACGGTACATGACACCCAAATCCCATAGGAATGAAGTAAGGTTGACACCTATCACTACATGACTAACAGGAAACCACACCACATCCTACAACACATGCACCACTCATCAGCGGCCCTCACCCTCCATAACACCATCCTGCACCATGCAGTGCATATGCACTATGTTGCTGTCTCCAGCATATCACCACACAGGACAAGCATCCCTGTGAGTGCGCAAAACTGAACCTACTAGGGAATCCACTGTCTGGCACAGGGCCGGCACACTCACAGGAGTGCTGCATGTCACCATGGGAATGATCAGCGCTGATTGCCCAATATTGCACAGACTACTGCCAACGCTCCCTCTAAGTAAATCTCACAGAACACAACACCTCACTAATTTGACACTAACACAGCTGTATACATACACGATGCATGTGCAACAAGACATCAGAGCACACCATGTATCATCTTGAAGATGCAACCCACACCATCAGTCCATGGCGCAGTAAGCATTGAGGGACTGAAAAAGGCGTCAATACATCTAGGGACATGTGCATGTGTGACTAATACAGCTGTCCATCATGATTCGCCTGACATTTACCTTTAATTGCCTCTGATGCAGGTGATAGTGGCTATCCCTTGAAGCCGTGGCTCCTCACCCCTGTCCGAAATCCACAGAACAGGCATGAGTAGGACTACAATCATTCCCATACCCGTACCTGTGTGGTCATCGGGCAGATCTTTGGCCTGTGGAAGGCACGATTTCGCTGCCTCAGCCGGTCGGGTGAGGCACTCCTCTACAGGCATGAGAAGGTGGTCAAGATCATCATGGCATGTGCCATGCTGCACAATATGTGCATCCGCCGGAACGTGCCCCTGCCCCCTGACATTGAAGTGCTACCACCTGGTGATGATGAAGGAGAACAAGAAGATGTGGCTGGACATCATTGCGGCGCCGATGAACATGAGGGACGGGCTGTGCGCCAGTCAGTGATTGCACAATATTACTGACACACATGGCAGCAGAGGGTGACATGATGGTTGGACAGAGGGCACTGGGTGTGGGGGTACATTTACACTATGCACTGCAAATGAATCAATGACACATGCGCAATGATGAATGTCCACTCAGGTCTTGTTTTTCACACAACCGGTGTATTAAATGTAACAATGTAAACGTAAGTGCAAAATCCCTCCACAATCCTCACCCCCCTCCTGCTCCCCCTACAACTCACCCACACACCCTCACCCCCTTCTCCCTCCCCCCACACCTCCCCCACACACCCTCACCCCCCTCACTCCCCTGACCCCTCTCCACCTCCCCCCAGAAACCCCCCACACGTGTCCCATTGAGTCTCCAAAGCCTACATGAGGCTGCCCTGATGATTAATTGGAACTCCCTGGTCCAGGGGGCGGCATGTCTTGTCGGCGCAGGGTACGTGCCGACTTGCGGAGCGGGCTTGTTTCAGTAGAACTGGAGGAAGACGGCGTGGCCGCCTGCTGTGATTGTGTAGCGGGATGCCCTGCCTCCATGGCATCCGCTATGCGGCCTAACACCTGCCGGAGGGCCGAGACCTCCTCGCAGAGGCGGCTGGTGGTGTCAGTGAATGATTTGGCCATGGAGGCAGTGTTGTTCGTGATGGACCTGCCTAGAGCGGCTAAGTCCTGACGCCACTCCTGTCTGGCCAGTCTGTTGTCCTGGATTTACTCCCGCACAAGGGCAGTAAGCAGGTCAGACCGCTGCAGCCCTGCAGGAGCACCTGTGGAGGTAGTCAGCCCCTGGCTGTCCTGCCCAGCCTGCTCAGCCTCCCTAGTCGTGAAAATTGGACTAAATGGTCCCTCCGTCTGCTCCTGGCCAGACTGCTCCGGGGTGGTGGGGTGCTCTGTATCGAAGGACGATACTTGGGGGGATGCCGGTGGAGTTGGGGTATGGACCACTTCCAAAACATCCGCCTCCATGGGCACCCATGTGTCGTCCTGTGTGTCCTCCACAGCCAGGGGTGCCGTGGCTGCCACCTCCCCAGCCAAACTCAACTCCTCGGATTGTGGTACCTCGCATGAATCATCAGGACGGCCAATGGGTGGTGGTGGTGGTGCTTCGCCCTCTATGGGCCTTGTTGGCACTGGTGTAATGGGTACCTGGGGTGGCTTGCCTGTTGGTACACGGCGCACCCTGGGTTGTCCCCTCGAGGTCAAAGGGCAGTTGCTGTCATCCTGGGACCTCTTCCGGGGTGTGGCCTGTACGGGGGTTGCGTCCTAGCCATCGCTGTCATGGTCAGCGCCTGTGGTGGTCGAAGAGAGGGACGATATGAGTGGACGGCATCAAACATACATTAGGACAATTGCTCATCCACACAATTGAGGGTAATAGGCATTTGTGTTTGTATGAGCACGTTCTTTGATACATGGGTGGTTTATGCAGGCATACGTCGGCGTCACTCATGTTGCGCAAGAGCAGTGCTATCTGACATGCATAGTATTTTGGCCATGCACGCTGTGTGACTCATGGCATTTACATCTTTGTGTGGTATGTGTCATGTACAATATTGCCTTGCACCAGGCATCTGCAGGTGTCTGTGATGCGTCAGCCTACTTTCCTGGGAGTGTGTGTGTGTGTGTGTGTGTGTTAGGGAGAATTCTCTTATAAGGCTAATTTCCCAAACCTAGTGAGTCCCCCAGCAGCTTTGCTGGATTTTTGGGGTTTGTTTTTTTCTCCTGCTAAGAGTGAGACTCTTTTTCTCCCACTCTTAGGCATGATTTGAGGTATGTCTTTGACTTAGTATGTGCTTATGGGCCATGGGGTCTTTTACTCCATAGGGTATCATCTGTTTTAGTATATGTGTTACACAGCACCCTCAGTGCAGTAACACAGGGGTGTCATAGTGACCCCCAAATATAGACTCCATACCCTGGGACTGACTACTGTCTCCCAGGGCATGTAAAGTCACCATTGGCTTTATTAGTCCAAAATTGTGAACAGAACCAGTACAACCCATCATATTGTGGAAGTACTGGAAGGGGTTAATTAGATTGCCCCTGGGTCTGTTTCCAAGGGGGCACTGTCCAGTCCCCCCTTGTCGAGTTTCTGGCTGGTGGCAGTGGTTATCAAGCGAAATATTCCACCAGAATATTTCCTACGGGATTTTCCCATTCATTTTTAACGCACCACTTTTTTGGTGCATTGTAAAGATACCGCTGGTTTATTTAATTAATATAAAATCACCGGTTGGGTCTTTTCGCCAGAACTCTTTTCCAAAATGGCGTATGTGTCCGTCTCTGTCACTCCAACCAAGGTTGGGCCCTTTGTTCCACTTTTTGGCGGGCTTCTCCACAGGAGCCCTCCAAATGGTACCACTCTGTGTGGGGTTCACAGGATGTGTGGGTGGGGGAATTGGCACCCTGAACTGCGTTGCCTTAGCAACCCAAGTTGCACTCTGTTCTGATTGGCCCAGCGGTGAGCAGCCCGGCTCACCACTTAGCATGTATGAGTGACAGCTAGGCTGTTGAATGGGGGTTTTTCTGCATAAAAGCAGGGCTTTTGGGACTGGAACTTCAGAAGTCACCACTGGACCTGAGAAATCCAAAGAGGGGAGAAGCTGAGCCATCTGCAACAACGACACCACCGGTAGAGCCCTGCTGCAACGACGTCACCACTTCCCCGACGACAAGAGAAGATCTTCTGCTGTAAGAGTCTTCACCCCCTGAGCTGGTGGGATAAACCAGTTTGACATTCGTCTTCCAGGACGCCCCTTGGTCGAATACCCAGTGCCAAGCACCCGGCGGCCGGATAGCCAAGCTTCAGTCCACGGGAACCGCAAATAAAAGGAACGCACCTTTTAACCGAACGAACTCTGCGGCTGGTTTCATCCCTGGGCAGTGCAACGACTCCAAGTTTCCTCCTCGATGAGATCTTCTCATTCCCTGGTCGAAACCACAAACTCCACCCGCTGCCAGGAACAACTGCTAGCGCTGGAACTTCCTCACTTTTAAAGGTACTGTGTTCCACCTGGCCTACCTTTTCACGGATTGCTAAAGGTTAGCCTTAAATCCTTGGCTTTCCAACTGGGTTGGCCCCCAGACCTTATAACTTTATCTTTCGCATTGAACCAACCTCTTTTGAACATTTTTGCAAAGACTTGAGTGCATTTTTTAAACTGTGTCATCTTGGGCACATTTCGCCTTGCTCCAGTTAAAGTGGCCCTGGCCTATGAACTTTGGCTCTACAGTAGACTCTGCCTTCACTAGCTTGCTCTGGTCTTAGAAAAGTGTTGGGAAGTGTTTTATTTTCATGACTTGTCTTTTTCTCTCCATTTAAGTTAATTATTGGAGTGCCATCTAGGTTAAGCACTCGCATCTGTTTTTACAAATAGTGGTGTTTTGACTTAGACTTGTCTAAATAGTTATTAAGGGAGGTGTGTATACTTTTGCTAATTGTGTTTGAACTTGCTTTGCTCTATAATGCTAGTGTATTTCCTAAAGTATGTTTTAAATAAATAATTATATACTTTTGATACCAAGCTCTGGTCAGTGTTTGTTTGCTCCGCTGTGTTTTTGGCCCTATTGTGTATCCTCTGTATACTGCCCTACTCATCTTGAGAGATGTCTGACTGCTCAGCCACAGCTACCAGGTAAATCTGGGTGGTACAGACTGCTACCAATTGGGTTTACTGCTTACTCCTGTAGTCTTAATCTTTTTGCAGTGTTCCCCAAGGGAACTGCACAGGATTCTGCCTAACAGTGTGTGCGTGTGGGACCATGGGTTGACTCTTTGAACTGACATATTGGTTGACTTTCATCAGATTTGCCATTGCATTGCAATGTTTACTTTGGACACTCACCTCCATCGCCCGATGTCGTGGTGCCACACTCCATCTCGCCAACACCTTCGATAGCTTCCATCCCTATGTCCTCCCATGGGGTGAGCTTGATCGGGGAACTGGGACCTCCTCCTGTTCCCATAGCCTGGCTGCGGTTCACTGAGAGGATGTTTCGTGCCCTTAGTCACAGGTTGTCCCAGCGCTTGCGACAGTCCTTATTCGTACGTGGGGTGTTCCCCACAGCACTGACCTTCTAGGCAACAAGTGCCCAGGTCTCTTTTTTCTTAAGTATTGCCTCTCTCTTCATGTCATTAGAGAACACTATGGCAGCATGCTCCTGCAGTGTGTCTACCAGCATCTGCAACTCATCCTCATTGAACCTTTCTTTCCTCTGACGGGCAGCTCCCTTCTTCAGGGCCTTGGGCATAGTGGTGTTAGAGGTGGATCTTTTCCAAAAATCAGCAGAGTAACAGGGGTCCTGTGTGGTGAGGATGACAATGGATTGTGTTTTTAAAGATGGCCGCCGTGCTCCTTCTCGTTCCTGTGCGATGACGGTACTTCCGGTTCCGCTTATTATCGGTGACCGAAAATTGCGGTGACCGTTATTAGCGGTCACCGCTATTTACAGTCACCACTAATGCCGCATTGGACAATGTCGATAGTGTTATCTGCGCTATGCTTAATGCCGCTAAGGGCATTTTGGGTGCCTTTAACGGCATGGCGCAAATGACCTTACCGGCATGGCATAAAGCTTGTGCCCGCGAAGTCGTAATAGTCCTCCATTAGCGGACTGGTGACAGCCCGGACACGTTACTTAACTCCAAACTCGGAATGAGGGCCTTAGACTACGTAAAACCAGTAATTAATCTAGCCGTGATCTCATCCTCCTGACTCGTCACAATCCTTATTTTAAAGGATTATGAAATCCAGTGCGTGAACCCTGACCCTATCAGAGACGTGACCAAAACACAGCCAGGGTCGGACTGGCACAAGAAATAGGCCCGGTCACTCAAAAAAAAGTGGCCCTCACCTCACGACCCTTGACCTTTGTTGACATCACCCGGGAAGCTATGAAACATGACCTTTCAACCCCTACACTAATGTATGTAAGGGGGGCTGCCTGGACAGATGATCTTTGTGCTATTGGCAAAGCAACTCTTGAAATGCGCAGGTCATCTTTGATGATAAGGATACTTGTGCATTTCAGCAATGAGCGCACATGAGAAAAACGCATTTTCTGCACTTTTTTCATTTGCACTCATTCTTGAGATTCACCTCTTGTTCTTTCTTATCCTCAGGGCACAGCATTTATTCCTGCGCGGATGCCCCATGATACGGCTTTGCCTCATCTAAGTGCCTTCACCATCTCATTGCTCTACCACCGCCACCACCCCATGAAAACACAACGAGGTGCACCTACATTACCATACTCTACCCCAATGGACTGGGGGGGTCATTATTCCTGTCGCCACATTAGCCATGTTCACATGGCAGTGGGATCACCCAGGGACGGGGTTGCCCGGCAGGGGCACCGCCCTCGAGCTGGGCCCCATCCCTGGGCCCAGCGCACACAGTGAGGCACCAGCATGAATCACTCTTCCTGTGCGGGCGTGCACAACATCACATTGCCCACCAAATGGGCCATTTTAAACACGTCCATGTCTGCAGGCCACCAGTGTTCATGGGGATGTCGAGGTCGATGTCCATCCTTCACACTTGTAGAGTTGCAGGAAAACGGTCCATGTCTTCACCAGCATTCGCCAGTCAAGAGAGGGCCGGCAAAGCCGCACCTGTGGAGGCCCCGGGGCCACATCGACCAGGTCCAGGGCAAACCTCGTGGCATGGTGGTAGCGGTGGCCACATGGTTGCACTGCTCCGGGGCCAACACCATGGCACCTGGAAACGCCAGGGACACTGACAAGGGGACACGAGTGATGGTGTCCATGCTCTTTTGACACCTGGCTTGTTTTAGAGAGTTAGGTGACAATGAGGGCGCACGAGCACTCCGGATGGAGCCGCTACCCTGTTGTAGGGCGATGGACTCAGCCCTCCCAGTGTGGAAGGTGGAGACTTTGGCCTGTGTATGCTGTTCACAGGGCCATGTGCAGTTCTATTGGCGCTTTACTTCCCTCATCTCCCCTTCATCCGTTCTCCTCGCTGTTTGACCTTGGCCTCGCTCCCTCATGATGGTGGAAGAAGGAGGTTCTGCAGGCCTTGACATTCTCATTCCCTGCATCCTCATTAACAATACTGTGGACTTGATGCCTGCTGTGTGGCAGGGTACTCGTAGTGTGCCCCTCTTTGTTAGTTGTCCGGGGGCTGCCTCCCACCGACGTGCAGCGTAATTCATTTACGCCCCCTTCCTTTGCACACGCTCCGGTGCGGAGCGATTTTCGTTTTTTTTCCCAAACATTTTTTTTTTGTTGCTTTTCACTGCCGCGGGCCCGGGTTGTTTCGGCCACGCCCACTCCTTTGTTTTTGTTGCGCCTGTTATGGGCTTTTGTGGGACGCTCTGCTGCGTCTGGGCACAGCTGCCGGGCGGCTCCTTCCACTCGGTGGGGTGGAGGGGCAGCTCGCCTCCCTTGTTGCTTTTGCAGGCCCCGTTGGGTTTGGGCCTGCATCATCATTTCTTTTAAATTATTTTTTTTTAATTTTTTGCCACGGCATGCCCTGGGCACTTGGGGGCTGCCACGGACTTCCTCCCGGCTTGCGGGCCCGCCTTCGGTTGGGGGGCAGGCTCACCTTGCTGCAGCCAGGGGGGCCGCCATGCATCTCGTTGTGGCCGACGCCACTGTTTCCTTTGTGGCGGCCGAGGCTGCAAGCATTTCTCCCTCACAGATGGGAGAGGGGCAACGGCTCACGCGGCCACATGCCGCAGATCCTCCCTCGTACAGGGCGGCAGTTCTTTTGCGGGCCCAGTTGTAGTTGGCCCGTATCAAATCTCATGGGGCGATGTTAGCCGCTCCTCCCCTCCGGGGGTCGCGGGTGGGGGAGGAGCAGCGCCTCCTCGCTGTGGCCGACGCAACGGGGACTCTCTCCCCCACGGGGGAGAGGAAACGGCATCCTCGCTCCTGTTGGTGATGGTGGGGGGCGACCCTCTTCCTCTTGCGGCCGACGCCGCCCATCTGTTTCTCCCCTCCCTTGTTGCGGCAGAGTCCGCGTCCAAGGTGGGGGAGGGGCGCAGCCACCCATGCGGCCGATGCCGCGGACTTCCTCCGTCTCCCTCAGGGGATGGGCAGGCAGCTCGCCCACCATGTTTCCTTCGCGGGCCCAGTTGGCCACCTCACTATCTCGCTTCGGGGCACGCGGGGCCCCTTCCTTCATCGCCATTGTTGTGGGGGCTGCTCCGGATCACCGGGCAGCCCCCATACTCATGTCAGGGTCACCCGATGGGGCACACTGGTGCGGCGATCACGCTGCGAACTCATGGGTGGCGGTTACCCCACCCGCTCCGGATCACCGGAGCGCCACACGTGGCCGGGAGCACCCGGCGCACAGCGGCCCCGGCTCTGGGGGCACCCAGGCCGGGGTCGCCACATTAGCCCTGTTCACATGGCAGTGGGATCACCCAGGGACGGCGCTGCCTGCCCGGCAGGGGCACCGTCCTCGAGCTGGGCCCCGTCCCTGGGCCCAGCACACACAGTGAGTCACCAGCATGGTGCACCAGGAACGACACCGGAGCCCAGTGATGGTCAGACTGCCGAGCCGGCGCTTGTTCTTCTTCTTGCTAATAGATTTTTATCCATCAGCAGTGATTTTTGGATACCGAGGCTTGAGCCTCATTACTCCATCTTCTCGGGTTGAGTGTGTAGTCGTGGGTTTGTATTCTTCTTGGTCTGTGTGGTCTTGTCACAGTAGGGCTGGTTTCACTGGGTCTTCGCAGTGATGGGCCGCGGGTAGAGGTCGAAGGGGTTTGCAGTGGTGGCAGTGAGTCTTCTGATCAGAGGGTTCGGGTTCTGATCCAGTTCTTGGCAGAAGTTCTTACTCAGCTTCGCTAGATGTTCATCCAACATCTCGATGTCCAGGTCTCTGTGAAGGTCTGCTATCCTTGTGAAGATTGGAGCTCCAGATGATATCCGCAGGGCCTTGTTCTGGACTATCTGAAGACTCTTCCGGTGTCGCTCATGGCAGGTCATCCATGCTGGTGAGGCATAAGTCAGGGTTGGTCTGATGATCGCCTTGTAGACGTTGATCTTTGTCCGGAGGGGCATGGACTTGCCGGAAGCGGCTCGGACCTTTTATTAGGTTGGTCACATGGTTAACCATGTGACCACACAACAACACAGTGGGAGATACCATAGCCCCTTACAGGGGTGCCATGCAACACTTAAGTTGTCGATATTCCTATTAAATTTGCTTTTTTGGTAATTGTTGGGCTTTTGGTTATAGTGTTGTATGGAACTTGGCTGCATAGCGTCCCACCATCCAGAGTCTCATTGTTTCTTTTCTGCTACAACTCAGCCTTTCTCGGTAGCTCCTGCCTTGTGCGTCTAAATATCGTGCAAGGGTCATTTCTCATCTCACATTAAGATGAAATTGCGAGGGCAGTCCGACTCTTATTAATTCGCATTGTCGTTAGAACAACAGAGGACCGAGGACCGCGTTCTGCGCCTGCTGACAAACGACGGGCATTACCTGGATGTATGCGTTCAGAGGGAACACGCAAGACTATGATGGCCTATGATGAGGAGGACTTGAAACCATGACGATAACCTTTAAGCAATACCTTCCCTTTAGCTGGTTGCCTGACTAGAGGCGTATTCTTACGTTTCTCGTGCAAGCAATCATTAATTCACTGACATAATGAAACACACAGCGCGGCACACTCGACTGCTAAAGGTAATATAGTAGTAGTCATCTCCGCCAAAGCAATTGTCATTGTACTGCCATGCAGTGCACAGTTTATCATGCAAATGTACAGACTGTGGTCTAGCTAATTCCCCATCAATTCAAAGCCCTCCAAGGCCATGACAATAAATGAAATGATATTTTATTTATATTGCGCTCCTACACAAGTATTTCAGAGTGCGACTAGGTGAAAAGTGAGGGGAACAAGGGGGAGCAAAAGATGAAACAGCGATCTTACTAGGCCCAGTGACATCTAAGAAAGTGCAAGTGCATGGACAAGGGGGAAAGTGCATGTAAGGGGTGGGGAGTGGAAAGGGCGGAGAAGAGGAGAGAAAACAGAATAAATATTAAATAAAATAAATAAGGGCGATAAAACCAAGGTAGTGCAGCCAGCAAGTGGCAGGTGAAAGTTGGTCAGATGGGGTATATTTGATAAGTGCAAAATTAAAGTGGGAGGGGGACTGTATGGGTACAGATACAGAACCCTAGTGCAGAGGGGGCAGGGTGAGAAGGTACCTGGGCCTGAATGACAGAGGGTGGCCAGGTGCACAATGCCAAGAGAGAAACAGATCAAAAGGGGAGAAGAGGGGCAAAGGCAGAGGCAAAGAGAGAGGTCTTGAGATGCTTCTGGAACCGGAGATGGTTTTCCTCAAGTTTCAAGGTGGCCGGGAGGCTGTTCCAAAGGGAGGCACCAGCAGAAGACAGAGATCTACCCCCAGCTCGTTTCTTTGCAAAACGACTAACCCTGGGGGAGTTAGAAGTAGAGGAGCAAAGGGCTCAAGAGGGGAGGTATTTACAGAGGGATAGTTGAAGGTATTTTGGACCCAGTCCCCCAGAAAGCCTTGTGGACAATGCAAAGGGTTTTTAATTTAATCCTTGACTCCACTGGGAGCCAATGAAGGGATTTCAGGGCTGGAGAGATACGATCCCAGGTTTTGACGCCAAGGATAAGTCTTGCAGTCCTGTTCTGGATTAGTTGTATAGGGCGGAGAAGGGATGCAGGAAGATTTAGAAAGAGGCTCTTACAGTAATCCAGTCTGGAGAGAACCAGAGCTTGGGAGATGGTGAGCTTTTTCAGGAAGGAGAGGAAAGGCAGAGTACCTTTAAGAGGTACAATAAAAAGTTTGACTTTTTGGAGATGTCAGAGATGTGTGCAGAGAAGGAAAGTGTAGAGTCAAAGATAACCCTGAGGTTCTTGGCCGCGCAGGTGGGTGTAGGAAGAGGGCAAGGGAAGGCCGGCCAGAGAATGAGAGGAAAGGATGGAGATTGTGTAACAATAAGGAGGAGCTCGGTCTTGTTGGCAGGTAGACATAGATCGTTGGCGGCACACCAATTTTGAATGGCGATTAGACAATCGGAGATGAGGGAAGGCGAGGAGGAGGCTGAGGGAAGCCTGAAAATGAGTTGAGTGTCATCAGCGTACCACTGGAAATTTGAGCAGAAAATGGAGATGCAGTAGGCGAGAGTTGCCAGGTATTGGTTGAAAAGCCAGGGAGAGAGGTTAGACCCCTGGGGGACACTGCAAGTTGAGAGGGAGATAGAAGATATAAAGGACCCAAGTTGTACCTGGGAGGGTTGATCAGAGAGAAAAGAGGTCAGCCAGGCAAGAGCCTGATCAGTGATACCCAGGTTGTCACGGAGACGATTGAGCAGGGTGAAATGGTTGACAGTGTAGAAAGCAGGGGAGAGATCAAGTAAGGTGAGGACTGTTAGGGAGAATTCTCTGTTTAGGCTGAATTTCCTAACCTAGTGAGTCCCCCAGCAGCTTTGCTGGATTTCTGGAGTTTGTTTTTTTTCATCCTGCCAAGAGTGAGACTCTTTTCCTCGACCTCTTGGACATGAATGTGGTTGATTTCTTTGAATGTCAATGTGTTCTATGGGCTATGGGGTCTTTTACTCCATAGGGCCTCATGTGTTTTGCTATGTGTGTTACACCGCACCCTCCGTGCCGTAACACTGGGGTGTCCTAGAGGATCCCCACCATAGACACCATACCCTGGGACTGACTACTGTCTCCCAGGGCACGTAAAGTCACCACTGGCTTTACTAGACCTAAATTTACAGAACTAGTACAAACCATCCTATTGTGGACGTACTGGTAGGGGTAATTCGATTACCCCAAGGTCTGTTGTTCGAGGGGGCACTGTCCCATCCCCCTCGTCGCGTTTTGGCTGGTGGCAGTGGATACTACTTTTTATATTCGACCGCGAATATATTCCTATGGGATTCTTCCCATTGTTGGAGGCTAATACTTTTTCACATTAGTCTCTAACATACCACCGGTTTATTTGTCTTAAATAAATCCACCGGTTGGTATTTTCTGCCAGAACTCGGTTTTTAAAATGGCGTATGTGTTCGCCTCTGTAACTCCGAAACCAAAGGTTGAGCCCTTTGTTCCACTTTTGGCGGGCTTCTGCACAGAAGCCCTCCAGAGTGGTGCCATTCTGTCTCGGTACCACAGGGGGCGTGGGAGGGGGTTTAGGCACCCTGAACTGAGTTGCCTTGCCAACTCAAGTCGCACTCTGGTGTGATTGGCCCAAGTGGTGAGCCGCCCCGCTCACAACTTAGTGTGTTTGATTGACAGCTAGGCTGAATGAATGGGGGTTTTCTGCATAAAAGCAGGGCTTTTGGGACTGGATCTTCAGAAGTCGCCACAGGACCTAAGAATCCGACGAGGGTAAAGCTGAGCCGACCTGCAACGACGACACCTCCGGTGGAGCCCTGCTGAACCGACTCACCACTTCCCAATGACAGAGGTGATCTCCCTGCTGGAGAGTCTTCTTCCCCTGACTGGTGGGAACAACCAGTCCCTTGCTTTTTCTTCGCTTCCAGGACGTCCAGTGGTCGAATTGCCCGTGCTGAGCACCCCGGCAACCGGATAGCCACTGACAACTGTACCGCGACCAAAAGGTGGTGCCTTGTGACTGAGCACTCCGTGGCTGGTCTCTTCCCTGGTGGTGCAACGATCTTCAACTTTTCCTCGACGACGGGATCCTCTCATCTTCTGGCAAAGCCCCGACTTGCATCCACCACCAGGAACAACTGCCCCCGCCGGAGCTGACTCTTCACTTACAAGGTACTGTGTCCGCCTGGCTTCCCTTGAAACGGTTAGCGTGAGGTGTCTTAAATCCTTACCTTCCCATTGGGTCGCCTCCACACCTTCTTAAATGTTTGTTCTAAACTGGTCCAACCTTTCTGTGACATTTTGCTACAAATACTTGAAGTGCATTTCCACTGTGATACTTTTTGGGACATACAGCCTTGCCTCTCTCCCAGTGGGCCTGGCCTCTGAACTTTGTGATTTACAGTCGACCCTGGCTTGCTCGCCTTGCATTTGTTTCGTAAAAGTGTTGGTACTGAGTTGGTTTCATACCCTGCCTTTTCTCTCCCTGTCTAACGAATATTAGAGTGCCATCTAGGTTAAAGCATTCTCCTCTGTCTGCAAATAAGTGGTGCAGTTGAACCTAGACTTGTCGAAATATTGTTAGGGGATTGATATACTTATAGTAATTGTGATTGAAGTTATTTGCCGTATTAGTGCCAGTGTGTTTTTCATAGATGTGTTTTTAAATAAATAATTCTATATCTTTACACCCAAGCTCTGATCCATGTCTGCTTGTTCTACTGTGTAAATTGCCCAATCTTGTATACTCCAAATACTGCCTAACTCATCTTGAGAGAAGTCTGACTGCTCAGCCACAGCTACCAGGTAAATCTGGGTGGTACAGACTGCTACCAATTGGGTTTACTGCTAACTCCTGTAGACTTAAACTTTTTGAAGTGGTCCCAGAGGGAACTATACAGGTTTCTGCCTAACAAGGACAGAGGGAATGTTAGAATTGAGGTTGGGATGTTCAGGAGAGCAGTTTCAGGAGAGCATTTAGCTGCCATACAAATGTCACATAACATTTCAAATCTACATTTTCAAATGAAACACCAGTATTGAAGCGAGTAAAGGGAAAGACTACATTTCCATCTTTCATGAAAGAGACTATATTTTCAAACTTCGGTGCTTTCAAACTTCCATTTTCTCTCTGAACGCATACATCCAGGTAATGCCCATCGCTTGTCAGCAGGCGCAGAACGCAGTCCTCGGAGTCGGGTCCTTGAGTAGCCGGGGCGCCTCATCACTGCCGCAGGTTCACTGGGTGGCTTGGTGGGGATTTGTTCTGGGACATTATCTCTTGTTCTAACGACAATGCGAATTAATAAGAGTCGGACTGCCCTCGCAATTTCATCTTCATGTGGGATGTTTTAGCAGAAAAGAAACAATGAGAATCTGGACTACGGGAAGCTATGCAACCAAGTTCCGTTCAACACTATAACCAAAAGCCCAACGATTACCAAAAATGCGAATTTAATAGGAATCTCGACAACATAATGATGCGCTATTTAGCGCGTTAAGGAGAACCTATTTATATTTATCCAACCCACCGGAAGTTGTAAGAATGAAAGGATGAGTTGGCCTTGCTGGGATAAGAATTTGCGACCTGCACATCACACACAGATCACAGCAGCGTGCGCTCAACCTGCTGAGCTATTTTATAAGAGACTTACCACCGACCCAACTAAAGATCTAAAAAACCTAATTGAAATAAAAACTACTAAAGCACTAGAAAGATGCTGGATTAGTAAGCAAGAATGGTCCTTCCTGAACAACTTGGAACCAACGACATCGAAATTTTACTGTCCACCAAAAATCCACAAAACCTTGATTAAACCACCAGGTACAGCCATTGTGTCAGGGGTAAATTCCATCGTGGAACCCCTCTCCAAATATGCCAACCATTATTTGAAAGGCTATGTGGTAAAAATGAGATCCTACCTAAAAGATACCAAAGAGGTGATAAAAAGATATGAGATAGGCACCGCAGCTCAGTCTAGCCCCACCCAGCAAGCTATCCAAGCAGTTGACCCCCAAAAGGTATACTTTGGAGACTCACTGCATGCTGTCTGTGATAAGGACTGGTTTTGGGAACAGTTGGTGCAGAGAGTTGATATGTTATCCACCTGTAATTGGGACCTATGGTACAGCACTGAATCTGGGGAAACAGACAACAGGCCTTTTTGAGAACGGTCACACAGATCGACATGCAGAGTCATCGAGGATGTTAAGGCCTACCTTGAGGAACTGTTAAATGCAGGCATCATCTAGGATTCTGTATGCCTCCCTAATCGTGGTGGTGCACAGAAAGAATAATGACTTCAGAATGAGCATCGACTACAGAAAACTGAACAGCAGGACAATACCTGACCAATACACTACCCCCCGGTTAGATGAGGCTCTCTATTGTCTCACATGGAGCTAGTGGGTTAGTGTATTTGCTATTTGTATCTAGTACTACCAAATACCAATGTACTCTGATCATCGGGAGAAGACTGCCTTTATATACCCGCTGGGGTTCCATGAGTTTGTCAGAGTGGCCCAAGGAATCTCCTTAGCATCTGCCACCTTCCAGCAACAGTGGACATGATTCTCCTTGAGGTGTTGGTGTACCTAGACAACACCATAATCTTTAGTTGCACCTTCAAGATGCACAACCAACAGATTTGGAAGGTCCTGGATCCGTTGTGGGAGGAAGTGCTAAATATATCCCTCGACAAGTGCCAGTTTTGCCTCAAGAGCATGAAGTATATGGGCTATATCGCCTCTGAGCCCGGTATCTCAGTTGATCCAGCCAAGGTCGAGGCTCTCCTCACCTGGCCATGTCCAAACAACCTGAAAGACCTACAGAGCTTTTTGTGCTTTTGTAATCAGCACAGAAGGTTTGCGACAAACTTGCTGAAGGTCAGCAGGACAATGGTAGAGCTGACAAAGGGGTACCCTTCCTTGCAGATCCATTCCACCAGAAATCCTTGACCATGGAGCCTCTACCAGGTTTGAGACCCCTTTGGTGACGGCTGGACAGAGGAGTTTCAATGGGAATTCAGAATCTTGATAAAGACTCGGACTGAGGCACCATTGTTGACCCATGCTGATCCACATAAGTCCTACATAATTCATAAGGACACCAGCCTAGACAACCTTGGAGCTGTCCTCTACCAAAAGAAAGTTGGTGCATTGTAACCACCTACACAAGCCATTGACCCCACCTGTCTGAGTACAATTATCCAGTCCATAAGTTTCTAGCATTGAAGTGGGCAGTGACCGAGAAGTTCCATAACAAAAACAACCCACTCACATGTGCTCAAATCCACCAGACAGGAGGCCACTGACCACCGTTGGCCATCAACCCTCTCTGTGTACCAGTTTCAGCTTTGATACCGGTCCAGCTGTAAAAAACACCAATGCCTTGTTGCAACAGCCTTATCCTTAGTAGGCCGACCAATGAGAATGGGAAGGGATCCCTTAAATTGGAGTAAAAGTCATAAGACAGGTAGCGAGCGCCAGAGTCCCTGTGAGGTTCCAGAGCATTGACTCGATAGGGCCATGGTGGAAGGGCTCCTTCTGGTGTTCTGCAATATGGCCGGTTTAGAGCCCTGTGAGCTGCCCCATGCCCAAAAAACGGATCCTGGAATCAGGCCCTTCCTACATGCCAAGACTGATGTAGCTGTGAACCTGGACATCTCAGAGGAGACGTAGGGCTTGCCATCCTTCTCTGGTAGTTGAACTCTTTTGTACTACAGGGAGGTGTGTTGTACAAAGACAATTACATCTGAGACTGTGTTCTCCATCGCCTGATACTGCCACAAATGTTTAGGCCCATTGTGCTATTTGCCCTTCACGACCAAACATGGACAGAGACCATACTTTTGAGTTTCTACGAACCAAGTGCTACTGGCCTCGCTTGGCAGCGGAAGTAAAAACTATTACCAATACTGCTAGCACTGCCTGGTCAGATAAACACCAGCACGGCCCTCCCTTTTATGCACCATCTCGAGAGCTCTGGGCCCATGGACCTGGTTTGCATTGACTAAGTCTTAAAAAAGATGGACTATAGTGGTACTCCGATCATCCTTGCAGTAACCTACCACTTCACTTACTACACCTAGGCCTTTTCCACAAAAGATAAAAAGGCAATGACTGTGATCAACACTCTGGGAGAAGTTCTTCGCACTCTATGGCTGGCCAGCATGGATCCACTGTGATCAGGGCCCAGAATTTAAATCACACCTGATCAGGAAAATGATGGAGCTGGTGGGTGTCAAAAAGACCTGCACCTGTCCTTGCTACCCTCAGTGAAATGCTTCGGGTGAGCGCTTTAATGGAATCTGCTTGACATGCTTGTCGCCCTAACATCTGAAAAGAAGTCCTGCTGAAGCTAGGACATTGCCTCACTGAGTCATGCATAAATTGCACTCACAACGATGCAACTGTTACTACCCTTATTTCTTTATGTTTGGGAGGGAAAGCCGATTACCGGTGGACCTGTGCTTTGGGGTAAATCACAAAGGTACTGGGTCAGGCAACTAGCTGAACTATGTCAAACAACTCCAACAACAACCGAAGCATGCCCATGAACTTGCCAAAGCTTCTGCGGACCGCAATGCTTGAAGGAACAATGGCAGGTATGATGTGAAGCCACATATCAAAACTCCAGCCCGATGACCATGTCCTCATATGCAGCCTGGGCTGCTGAAGGAATAATAAGATCGGGGATAGGTTGGGGTCACAGCTCTACCATACAAGATCTACCTATATATTGGTTGCGAGAAAAAGACAAGCCAAGAAATTATAGGACATTTCATTAAAGCCAGTGTTCGGATGAGGTTGACTTGACTGGTGTGGCTCCAGAAGAACCGGGACTGTTGGGAAGATTTGCCACCCAGAGGTGCCCCAATCCTCGACTGGACTTATCAGCTCCTGAGTTTGTTCCCAACTCTGGGCAGAATGTAAATAGTTCCGCCCCCTTTGATTATCAGCTGAAAGGCAAGAAGTGGAGGATCTCTAGGAGGCTCACTCAACACTGTAGGAAGGAAGTGAGGATGAAGAAGACCTGACAGAGGGATTCACCCAGCCATGGTGGTCCTCACCCAATCCTGCCTAGATTTTACCTTTGACACCCAGTGCCACACGTGAAGACAACCTGTCAGCTCTATTATCTCCTTTGGTTCCCGGAACATGTGTCTTTACTGCCCAGTTCTGTCTTGTGTCATCCTGCCACTCCACTGCCAATGCCATCCCGGTCACAGACTGCTGCACTCATATTACCACCTACTTTAGGTTCCAAAGCCAAGAAGTTTCCCCAGCGATGGGATCTGGTGTCTTTCTCCTTTGTCTTCTGTTACTTCATCGTTGTATGTCCCAGTGTGTGCTCCTGGTTTCTGTGTTAAATTCAGTCCACATGTTACCACTGTCCCCTGAACCGGTTGATGTGGCTCTGCACCTGAGCCACAGTCACCACATGCGCTGTCTTTGTCTATGGTACCTGCCCAACCGGTTCGCCATCCACTGGAGTCAGGTACTCCTTGTAAAGTAGCCCCTGTTTCACCTGAAGCTCTTCAGAGGTCTTCTTGTGAATGACAACCAGTCATGAAGCTCAGTTATGAAGCCCAATGAGTACCCTGTGAAGTCCAAATCTCTAATATCTCGAAATCTGTGGCATGCCACGCAGGTGCTTCTCCCTTACCCTTTTCCCTAAGGATCATCCCTGTGCTAAATCAGTCTGTCACATGAGTTCCATCATGGCCTCTGCCATGTACAGCAATGACCCCTATCGGTGAGGCCACAACTGCAAGGGGAGGGGTGTAATACCCCCTCAAATAATGTCCAGTACCAAGACTGGTACATGGTCCCGATGGCAGTGGTCTGTAGGGCCCTAGACTCTGCAGATGTAGTTTTGGGGCATTCACCCATTTGCACAGTTTAACTTGTAGTTAGAAAAGGCCTGTCCAAGGTACAGATCAACAACTTGAACAGAAATAAATGCGCAAATATACACCATAGGACTGCTTTGTTCTAACAGAGTAATTTGTTTTTAAAACCCCCTTTTAAATTGCACTGACACTCTCATTCTGTTCTGTGAGCTGCATTAACTTCAATGGGTTGACATTTTCCTATGCGTCAGCTTTGCTGCAGAGGCCATCCCCCAGTTTCTATTTACCAGGCTTTTCAGTCTGTGATCGTTAGAAAATGGTACTTTGTTTTTTCCACTCCCCTCTTCTCGATAATAACAGAGGATTCTAGGTCTCCTTCCACACTCAGGAAGAGACGGCCCACCTGCGACTAACTGCAAGATGGCAGTTGGACACTTTCTGGAACCTGCATTTATTTATTTAATTCTATATACTCAAAAAGTTGTGTAAATACTTGTAAATACTTGTTCACGTGATTGTATCATTATAGTATAAGCGGTGTTGTTGTGATGTGTGCTCTCAAGTTGGCTCTTTATTTGTATGTTTTTATGTATAGATCTAATATTGCTACCCTTTTATTGTAAGTGGTACTAGCCCGGTGTCCCCCACCACCACGTCTGCATGGACTATCCTTTTAGTTATTTTAGCCCATACCGTGGGGTGGGTTCTGGCTGTACGTCCCTGGTTCTAATGCTCTGAACACTGCTTTGGGTGTTTTTGACAGTTCACCTGAGGTTTGTGACTCTTCAGCCTATATTTAAGCCTTGTGTAAATATACTGGAAACATGTTTACTCAGATGCTGAATTCTGTGTTTGTAAATCACTTACTGTACTCTTAAAGCTCATTTATTCATTGCACCTGCGCAAGGTTGTGGGTCTGCTTGGCCCCAGTCGTTTTGGGAGGTGTGAGGCTAGTGCAAGAGCGCCGTAAGCTTTGCGTAACGGGTGATTTTGATGAA
Organism: Ambystoma mexicanum; assembly: GCF_040938575.1. Classification (NCBI taxonomy): domain Eukaryota; kingdom Metazoa; phylum Chordata; class Amphibia; order Caudata; family Ambystomatidae; genus Ambystoma; species Ambystoma mexicanum. The sequence goes on along the minus strand of NC_090933.1, from coordinate 1,034,138,324 downwards.
AAACCTGGTTTAACCCTACAAAAGGGAACTTTAGTTGAAAGGCACCCTAGATGTGTCAGTAACTGTAAGTCCGATAGCATTAATTGTGTTGAATTCTTTGTCAAATCCCTGGGTGAAATCTCTGGGTGAAACCTTGTTCAGCTCTAGGCTGGTCCAGAACACAGAGAAAGAGAGCTCTGCCGCCACATGCAGGGCAGCTGCCTGAAAAGATGTGTGGTTTCGAAAAAAAGAGATGAACTTTGTGCCACAAGGAACTCTTGACTTCATATCAACTCATACATGTACAAAGGGTTTATAATCACAAAAAAGAAAACGATGGTATACTGGAACATTCTTGAGTGTTCATTTTGCTTTGTGAATAGACCATGCACTGTAAAATACATGCGAACCCCCATTTGGTGCATTGGTATCCGTGCTGTGTATATAAAGGCATACCTGCCCAATCTCTCCTAGTACTGTCTCTTATGCTCATTTGTGCACACCTGTCACTAACAGTTGTTCTGATTTCTATTCAAGTGTCATGTTTGTTATCATGTTTGTTATCTCTGGAGTACAATGTTCAGCTTTGCATTCCCTTTGATAAGCCTTGAATGTGTATTCTGACTAGTCTTCCTGCCATTTAGTATTTGCTTCCCCATTCCCTTCCTGTCTATACGAGGCTGGCCTCACCCCATTTTGTCAAGAACTCAGTTAGGGGATCCCAGGTAACACATTTATCGCTGTCCCCACAACTGCATTACTTTACTGACGGTCTCGGGGCACAAAACAAAAAAAAGAAAAATCAAGACAGACAGGATACAGATACAGCAGAAAATTCATAGTCAAGGGAGAAGGTTTTTAGACTAATCGACGACTCGATCATAGGACAATGTTTTGATCGATTTCCTAAAGGGAACCAGGCACTGGATACCTCTAATAGAAAGAGGGAGCTCATTCCATATATGTGGGGCTTGGATGCCTAAGCTGATTCCACCATGTTTCTTCAAATTATACCGGGGAACAGCCGGGTAGTTAAGTTCATTAGACCAACCAGTCCTTCTAATGATATGATATGACATTTATAGCGTGCCTATACAGACGTGTTTCAATCGGAGCGACCTTCAGGTGCTCAGAAAGATAAGTGGGCGCTAGTCCGTGCATGCCTTTATAATTTAGGTTGCAGGCCTTATGATAAATTCTCTGTTTCACAGGTAGCCAGTGTAAATTCCGCCTGGCTGCAGTGACATGCTGTTTCCCAAGGCCTGCAACAGCCCTAACTGCCCCATTCTGGATAGTCTGCAATTTCTTGATGTTAGTAGCAATGCCATCCAGCAAGATATTGCTGTAATCAAGTTTAGTATTGATTAAAACTGATGCAACGACTGCTCTGTTTTCCATAGCGAGATAATGGCATATTTGCCATAAGAGGTTATTTGGGTAATTACATGAGCGTATATAAATTATAATTGTATTAAATGACAGGTTACAATCAAAGTAAACTCCCAGTGTCTTTACATGGGGAGATACTTTGACAGGGCACCCAGCTATAGCCAAAAAACATGTTGTGGTTCATGTTTTCCAAGCCTGTGGGATGATGCTAAGATCAGTAGCTCTCTTTCACCATCATTAAGAGCAAGAGAATTTCTAGCCATCCAAGATTGCTTGGCAGAATTGATATTATTGATATATGATATGATATGGCATTTATAATGCGCCTATACACAACTGTTTCAAGGTGCGACGGGGCAAGGGGGGGGGGCAAAGGGACAACAGACAACGATCCTACTAGGCCCGGTGGCATTCAGATTGCGCAAGTGCATGGGAGGGGGGAAAAGGGGAAAAGTGCGAGGGGGAAAGGAGAGGGGAAAGTGCAGTACAAGGGGTAGTAGAATAAATAAGATAATGAAAACATCCAGATGGTGGCACATGCAAGGTAAGTGCAGAGATAAGTGTTGTTAGGGGACTGTAGGGAGACAGAAACAGTCCCTAGGTGCAGGGTTACCAGGGAAGGCAGTGCAGGTGTGCCCGGATCAGACAGGGTGGGCAGGTAGTTTTGACCAGTGCAGATTCAGCCAGGAATTCAGCAGGGGAGAGAGGGAGAGCAAGCAGAAGCAAAGAGGAAGGTTTTTAGGTGCTCACGGAACCGGAGATGGTTCTCCTCAAGTTTCAGGGAGGAAGGAAGGTTGTTCCAGAGGGAGGTCCCTGCCGAAGAGAGAGATCTACCACCAACTTGTTGCTTAGAGAAGTGACTGACACTGAGGGAGTTGGAGGCAGATGAGCAAAGAGCTCGAGAAGGACGATATTTGGCAATTATGGCAATAGAGTCCTGGCTGTAGTCACCGGACAATTCAAACAATACCTGGTTGTCATCTGCATAGTTAGTATGGCAGACCCCCAGGCCGTCAAGCAGAAAAAGCATGGGGAAAGGCAAGATACTTGTGGGACACCACAGGTAAGTTTGATTGAAGCAGCCTGAAAATCCCCAACTGCTAATTTAGCTTTCTGAGGGCCCAGGAAGGAGTGTAGCCAATCTGCAACAGGTTTGGAGCATCTGCCTATTTCCAAATGTCTATCAATAATCTGGGAGTGGTCTACCAAATCAAATGCTGCAGACAAGTCCAACAGCTTCAATAATGCACTATGACCCTGGTCGATGATATTTACAATGTTAGATTTGAAATCAAGAAGAGCAGTTTCTGCCCCATATCGAGATCAAAAACCGGATTGACGTGCCCCATTACAATTGTGAGATTGCAGAAAGTCTTGAAGATGAAGAAGTGCTAACCTGTCCAATATTATTTTTTTTAAAAAAGGAAAATTAGTAATTGGAGGGTAGTTACCTACTATAAAAGTGTCAAAGTTATCTTTTTTTTAAAGTGGCATAATCGGCGCCTCCTTAATAGAAGCAGGGACTAAGGATTCGGCAAAAGAAGAATTTTCACACAAGAATCAGCAGGTTGTAATGAAGTGAGATTGATGAATGCTTGGCGGGATGTAATATTCTGCTGATGAACAGGAACTTTTCTAACAAACTCATTTTGAATTTCCTCACACCAAGCATTACTCATCCAAGACCTCATTTTCTTTCCCTGAAGTTCAGAGAATTATTTAAAAAAAATCTTCTGTAATTTAGATTTGGATTCAACAATTCTGCTATTACAGTTGGCTCATTTAGTAGACAGAATGGCCTGCATATAAGAGGCCAAATCCTTGTTATAGTTCAGGAGTGAAACATGGCACAGAGTCCTTTCTCCATATATACGCTGTCTCACCCTTTGTAGCTTTGTAGGGGCAATCAAATCATTGTTAAACCATGTATTTTTTGTTGTATCCCTTTTGCTATTATTAATCCTGACCGGGGCAAGGGTATCAATAGCTTCAGTAATTGTCTGCTGATATTGAACAACCAACTCTTCAACTTGCAGAGATGAATCTATGTTCACAGGTGGAGCAGCAACAACATTTGCCAAAGCCACAGAGGTAACGTTCTTAATATTCCATGTCTTCTTTTGTCTATTTAAAGATGAAGTCACTTTGTTCGAAGTGACTGGCAAAATAAGATCAAACGAAACAAGGTAATGATCAGCCCAAGGACAATGAGTTGTCTTAATAGAAACTTGGTCGATATTACGGGCTAAAACCCAATCAAGAATGTTACCTCCCCGATGCGTGGAAGAATGTACTTCCTGACAAATCCCAATAGAGTCAAGAACACTAATAAGAGAAGATGCTTCTACATCCTTGGAATTTCCTGCCCATAGATTAAAATCCCTGAGTGCCAAAAAGTGTGACGAGGGTTTCAAAGATTCTTTACAGAGGGCAAGAAATCGTTCTTCAAAATGGGGAATTGAGTTAGGTGGTCGATATGATACCAAAAGACTAACTGAGGTGGTAGAATGTAGCCTAGGTTTCACTAAGAGTGTATCACAATTATCCGGTGAAATTATATTAGAAACATTTATCTTCAAAGAACCTTTATAAATAAGGGCCACTTATGTGGAGGCCCACCATTACCATCCTCCCAGAACTCTCTGACAGCCGTTACACCAACTTCAAAAGCAAGACTCTAAATGCCTTGTTATGATGATTTTGGTGTGTGATAAAATCCTATGATGGAAACTAGGTGATAGTGCTAGGGTGACAATGGGCGGCCAGGTGCCACCACCCACTTAGTGATGCAGAGCCATCAGGAAATACACATAGGACTGCTAAAAAACCCCAGGCATGACCGCCTTTAGTGAAAAGCTTCCCATCAGGACCCCTAAGCATCATGAGTCTACCATCTCTGTAGGCCCCGGACACTTCAGGACCCAGAAAACCTAAAATATCCAAACCCGTGGGGACAAAGGAGGGGGATAATAAAGGTAGTCCTGCCCAGCACTCCATTGTGGTACTTAGTGCCACCCACAGTGTTCCACTGACTTTCTCAGAGTGGTAGAGGGAAACCTATAACCCACTAACCCCAGGAAGAGAAGGTGACACCACACCTCAGAACCTAAACACTCTCCAGTATAGGGCTCCGCAGGGCCGGTGCAAAGGTTTTTGTCACCCTAGGCAAAAGGTAAGTTTGCTGTAGTCTCTTCCCATCCCTGGTGTCGTAACTATACAATCCCCTCGTTCCAGCTCTGTCCTCAACACTTCACATGCATGTCTTTCCCACCATGTTCACAAGCTGCAGTTTCTCTATCATGCTTTAGACCTTTTCATAACAAGGTAAAATTAAATTGCTCTCTTACACACACAATATATGTTATACAGACTTGATTAGAACCTATGTCCAGATCAGGAAGAATTAGAATACAAATAGGCAGAAGCATACAAATCTATGAAACAAGTAGAATTGAAAATAATGACCCTCAGACATCCCCTTCCCCCACACCCCACCTACTCCCTGTACCACTCCCCCCACAACCCTGCTCCCCCCCCCACACACACACACACACACACACACACACACACACCCACGTGTGTGCCTCTGCGAGGCAGTGTTTCTGGGCTATTGTGAGCAACTTTATTTGATACAGCACGCATCTAGTTAAAGGTTGTTGATGGAGGCTTTTGCTTCCTTCCACCAATCCCACTGGCTTACTGCGAGCCCCCAATTTTGAGATGGAACTACCACTGGCCATGCATGCCATATCTCTGCCTCTTCCCTGTCCCCTCTGCATCCATTGAGCCTCCACTAAAGAAAGTGTCAGTTGCCGCTCGAGTCACTGAAAGCAAAAAGGTGCTAGTCGCTCGGGCTGCTTGTAAATTTTGCTAGCACTACTGCTAGCTCTGTTTGGTGTTAGACCCCTCACATTCTCTTTCCAGATGTCAGGGATGGCAGAAAAATACCATTCGCTCCACTACATTCGGAGGTGAGTCAAGAGAATTCCTTTGTTCAGTGGTGTAGCACAAAATGTAGGGGCCCCCTGAAAGCCAGGTTGAGGACACCCTCCATGCCTCAGCAGGAAAGCATGGGCAGCACCACACTACGGGCCAGCCTGGACCGCCAGGCATGCTCAAAACGCATGATGATCATGCTGCTGCAGGGGCACGCCAGGCACTGCACTAGGCAGCAGATATCAATATGTGTTTTAATCAAACCGTAAATCTTTCACCTAGCATAGAAAAAAAGAGGTCTGTGCCTGGCTTCGGGCACCCAAATGTACCAGCCATCTCTGTGCAGGGCCAGTAATATTACACAGAGTACTGATACCATAAGAAAACATGTTCATGCTGGCTCTGCCATTATGTACCAGCATCTCCATATAATTTTCCCTTAATACCAGTAAAAATCACTTGCTACAGGAAGAAAATATGTTATTGCTAGCTGCACAAAAGCTTGCCCAACTACATCACTACCATGCAAGAACACGTTTCAAGCTGCCTTTGCCCTCAACGCCAGTAAAACATGCAATGCTACAGTAAGGAAACATTTCCTTGTTTGGCTGCACAAATGCCTCCACTCACCAAGTAAGAACACATATCATAGTGGTCTTGCCCCTTATGTGAGTAAAAAATGCCATGCCACAGAAAATGTCCATAATGCCTGCTCTCTTGTGCTTTAAACCCCCCACCCAAACATCCCTCCATGTAATAACAGTCATCAAGTTGACTTTGCCCAGAAATGGCATTAAAACATACCAGAAAACGTCCATGTTCCAATGTCCCATGCCCTGGACCAACCTTGCCCTCACACATAGATGCACATTCACCCACGAGTCACTCGCCCACCCACCAGTCACTCACTCAGTGGTGACTAGTGAATATGCCTTAGTGGCCGAGTGTAACAAGGGTGCACAAACCTTCCAAAGGTGATTTGGCTTGCCCCCCACCCCACCCAAGATAAATGTTTGAATAATGGGTTAAAATGATGCATTGTACAGCACACTTTCATTGAAATATTGGGTAAAAAGCCAGTGTCAGCAATTGTTTTTGTAGGGTAACTCCAATCCAAAAATCCAATAGATGCAAGTCACCAATAGTGCACAGGAGCGTTGAGAGAGAGAGAGAGAGAGAGAGAGAGAGAGAGAGAGAGAAAGAGAGAGACCCCTAAACTAGCCGGTAAGTGTTAGCTAGCTGTGTTTTATTAGGAGAATGGGTAGTTTGATGAGTCATGTTAGTATGAGAACAGCTTTACCGAATGTGTCATAGTTGAATGGTGGTGTATAGGAGAGATTAAGCGTAGTAGTGTGATATTGTGGTAATCAGTAAAGTGTATGCGACCAGGCACACTCAATGATTTTGGGAATACCTTCTACAGTTAGAAGGTATTCTTAGGCACACTTTCTAAGTTCAACTTTAACACAGTGTGCTATTAGGGCACACTCAATGATGTTGGAATACCTTCTACAGTGAAGCTATTAGGGCACACTTTCTAAGTTCAGCTTTAACACAGTGATGCTATTGGGGCACATTTTCTAAGTTCAACTTTAACACAGTGACGCTATTAGAGCACACTTCTAATTTCAACTTTAACACAGTGACACTATTAGGGCACACTTCTAAGTTCAACTTTAACAAAGTGACACTATTAGGGCACACTCAATGATGTTGGAATACCTTCGACAGTGACGCTATTAGGGCACACTTTCTAAGTTCAACTTTAACACAGTGACGCTATTAAGGCACACTAAACGATGTTGGGATACCTTCTACAGTTACGCTATTAGGGCACACTTTCTGAGTTCAATTTTAACACAGTGACACTATTAGGGCACACTCAATGATGTTGGGATACCTTCTACAGTTACGCTATTCGGGCACACTATCTAAGTTCAACTTTAACACAGTAACACTATTAGGGCACACTTTCTAAGTTCAAGTTTAACACAGTGCCGCTATCAGGACACACTTTCTAAGTTCAACTTTAACACAGTGACGCTATTAGGGCACACTCAATGATGTTGGGATACCTTCTACAGTTACGCTATTAGGGCACACTTTCTAAGTTCAACTTTAACACAGTCACGCTATTAGGGCACACTTTCTAAGTTCAACTTTAACACAGTGACGCTATTAAGGCACACTAAACGATGTTGGGATACCTTCTACAGTTACGCTATTAGGGCACACTTTCTGAGTTCAATTTTAACACAGTGACACTATTAGGGCACACTCAATGATGTTGGGATACCTTCTACAGTTACGCTATTCGGGCACACTATCTAAGTTCAACTTTAACACAGTAACACTATTAGGGCACACTTTCTAAGTTCAAGTTTAACACAGTGCCGCTATCAGGACACACTTTCTAAGTTCAACTTTAACACAGTGACGCTATTAGGGCACACTTCTAATTTCAACTTTAACACAGTGACACTATTAGGGCACACTTCTAAGTTCAACTTTAACAAAGTGACACTATTAGGGCACACTCAATGATGTTGGAATACCTTCGACAGTGACGCTATTAGGGCACACTTTCTAAGTTCAACTTTAACACAGTGATGCATTTAGGGCACACTCAATGGTGTTGGGATACCTTCTACAGTTACGCTATTAGGGCACACTTTCTAAGTTCAACTTTAACACAGTGACGCTATTAGGGCACACTTTCTAAGTTCAACTTTAACACAGTGACGCTATTAAGGCACACTAAATGATGTTGGGATACCTTCTACAGTTACGCTATTAGGGCACACTTTCTGAGTTCAATTTTAACACAGTGACACTATTAGGGCACACTCAATGATGTTGGGATACCTTCTACAGTTACGCTATTAGGGCACACTATCTAAGTTCAACTTTAACACAGTAACACTATTAGGGCACACTTTCTAAGTTCAAGTTTAACACAGTGCCGCTATCAGGACACACTTTCTAAGTTCAACTTTAACACAGTGACGCTATTAGGGCACACTTTCTAAGTTCAACTTTAACACAGTGACGCTATTGCACTCAATGATGTTGGGATACCGTCTACAGTTACTGTCATGATCTCTGCTTCCAAAAGATCAGGACTTGCCTGACTCCCTTGGAAGCAGACCCATAACCCCGGTTCTGAGTGCCAGCCAGTCCCAATTGGGACCTTTTGGACCCTGTCCTGGCGCCAGTGGCACCAGGCTCATAAAGATGCCCAGTCCCAGCGCTGGAAGCGCCGGGCTCATAATGCTTGGGTGGACTTACCTGCAGCAGACCATGCTGCTTACTTACCTGCCAGTTGAACCCCTGATCCTCTTCTGTTTGGGACTACTTTTCCTGTTGGGTGGGGCAGGAGCCACTCCCTAGGTTCAGAACACTGGAACTCTTCTGGAAAGCAGGAACTCTTTTCTTAGGCGTGGCTGTGGAAGGAGACACCTAAGCACTACAGGAGGCTATTTAAACCACACCCGATGGATGAATCTTGCTTTGCGTTATTCTGCATTCTCTGCAGCAGAACGCTCATCGTGTCTTCTGCTTCTGATCCTGGGCCTAAGGGAACAAAGGCTTACCATCCTGGAATCCAGTCTTCAGCAGCACCTGTAAAGACAAAGAAAGAACAGGTTAGCACTACGGTCTTCAGTGGCAGCGCATCTCTTACCTGGTCCATCGGCTGTCACCAATGCCTCGCGCTGCATTCCGGCATCTGAAAGACAAAGGCTTACCTACTCTTCGCATGCTCCGGAGGTCTTCGCACTGCATTCCGGCATCTGAAAGACAAAAGAAGGTGTGTTTAAAGACATTGGGCAACTTTATTACTCACGTGCCATTACTCCTTCCCACGCCGAATCCAGTGGGTATTCCAGCACCCTTCAGCTTCTCTAAAGCTCCGAACTTGTACCTGCAAGATAAAAGGGACAGTTAGTGCGCATCGTGAAGCAGGCTACAAGCGCTTACTTACATGCTTCCAGGCGCTTCTATTCCTCACGCGGGTTCGATCCTCAACTCTCATCAGCCCGCCATCTGCCATCGCCGGAACCCTGCAAAACAAGAGATATCATTACAAAAGACTTTTAAGACATTTGAAGTGCCCAGAACTTACCGTTAGTGCAGTTAACGACGGACAGCAGTCCTCTGAGGTCAAGAGGCCTGCACCCTTATCCAGTGAAGAAACTGGTTACGGCACCCTGCCCCGAGGCAGATGGAGAGCTCGGCGTTCACTTACCTAAGGTGAGGGTGTTAACCTTTGGGGTTCTACAGGGAAGAGAAAGGGAAGAGGAGAGAGGCACCCAATAACCCCAGTTCATTAATCCCATATTTTCTATCTGCAGACATCTTACTCTTCGAGTCAGACATACAGTGCACAGAGGTCCAGCCCAAAGAGCCAACCGTGTGTTACACATCACCTTTGAAGATACGGCATTCACCCAGTCAAGACCGGCGCCTCTGCGGGAATCAGGTGAGCGTTACAGAACGCAAAGCCTATCGCAAAACTCCCACCCAGGCGCTATGGAAACCTCGGATACCGACCAGCTGGCCCAGTTACTTGGGGAACTAAGAGCAGAAGTGCATGCAGCCCGTCAGGAAACGAATGCTCTAAGAAGGGAACTGATTATTTCCAAGGAGCGAACAGACAATCTCGCTAGACAATTGCTACAGTCACAAGCCGGACAAACTCCGTTACCCGCATCAGGGGAAAATCTTCCTTCAACATCCTCTACGAACCCAGTGCAGATCGACCTACCTGGGAATGTACCTCTGGCTCCGCCCGAACGATTTTCTGGTGACTCAAAGTGGTTTGCAGTATTTATTAATCAGTGCCGGTTGCACTTCTTATGCCGGCCAGTAGCCTTTCCAACTGATCAAGCTAAGGTAGCTTTCGTGCTTTCGTACCTTAGTGGCAATGCGGCAGACTGGTCGATCCCTCTAGTTAATCAAGATGATCCGGTTCTCCATGATTTTCGAGCTTTTCAGCTCAGTATGGAAAAACTGTTTGCAAGACATTCACAGGGGCAGGCCTTGGACAATGAGCTCCTTTCATTGCGACAGGGTAATCAAGACCTTTTGGCTTATATTGCGTCTTTCAACAGACTGATAGTGGAAACTCGATGGCCTGAGGACAAAAGGATTACGCTGTTTTATAGAGGTCTACGTGGAGAGCTCAAAGATGTGTTAGCCCAAGTAGTGAATCCCCCGCAAGACTGTTCAGACTATATTGACTTAGTCGTTCAAATTGACCACAGACTGCAGAACAGGAAGGCCGATCGTTCCAAGTTTGATGCTCGAGTATTTTCCAAACCACCAACTCCTACCAAAGGAGTAGACTCCGGGGAACCCATGCAAATAGGGGGCCTGAAAGGACCACTAACACAAAAGGAGCGGTAAAGGAGAAAACAGCTGCAATTATGCCTCTATTGCGGAAACTCGGGGCACTTTCTTCGAGACTGTGCGGTGAAACCAGCCAAGAAGGCAGTAGGAGCTGCAGTTACCAGGGTCACAAACTCTGAGCAGGGAAACGACCTCGCCCGACAAGAATAGAGGTCCTCTTGGCGAGCGTTAAAACCAGTTCCGTGACCTCGCATTTCGTGATACCTATGGTCCTCATTAGCCCTGAACATCCGGATCGATTACATGCGATTGAAGCTTACGTCGACAGCGGTGCCATCGGCAATTATGTGGATCATGAAATGGTTTTGAGGATGAATGTGACTCTTTGTCCAAAGGCTGTAAAGGACGTCATTACTACGGTGGATGGTACGGAGATAGCCTCCGGACCAGTAACGCATACCACCCAAGAAGTGACGCTAGTAAGTCAAGATGGACACCATGAGAAGATTGTGTTCGATGTGATCAAGGCCCCCCAGTTCCAGATTATTCTAGGAATTCCTTGGTTAGAGAAGCACAATCCTCAGATCGATTGGCGAGCAAGAACGGTTCAGTTTCCAGAATGTGTCTCCACTTGTCACCCTCGACCTGGTGTTGCACTGGCAGCAATTTCCTCTGAGGCTCCTCAGTTACCTCCTGAATACCTAGAATTCCAAGATGTTTTCCGGAAGGATCAGGCTAACTCTCTACCTCCTCATAGGTCTTATGACTGCCAGATAGACCTGATACCTGGATCTACTCCTCCTTGTAGTAGAATTTATGCCCTCACCGAGCCTGAGAATCTTCACCTCCGACAATACCTGGATCAATACCTAGCGAATGGGTTTATTCGTCCTTCCAAGTCCCCTGCTTCCTCAGCTTTGTTCTTCGTTCCAAAAAAAGAAGGGGACCTTAGAACTTGTATAGATTATCGCGCCCTGAACCAGATCACCGTTAAGAATAGATATCCGTTACCTTTGATCCCTGAACTCCTGGACCAAGTCAGAAAAGCATGCATATATACAAAGCTGGATCTTAGAGGAGCCTACCACTTGGTACGAGTAAAAGAGGGCGATGAATGGAAGACGGCCTTCCACACCAAGTATGGGCTATTTGAATATCAGGTCATGCCCTTCGGACTTTGCAATGCCCCGGCCGCCTTTCAATATTTTATGAACGATGTCCTCAGAGAGCTCATAGATGTGTGTGTTGTTGTTTACATTGACGACATCCTCGTTTATTCTTCATCGGAAACTGAACATCGGAAACACGTGAAAATGGTCCTCGAGAGATTGCGTCAACACAAACTTTTCGCTAAGTTGGAAAAATGTGTTTTCAACGTGACTGAAGTTGAATTCTTGGGATTCATATTATCACCTAGCGGAGTGCGTATGGATTCAAAGAAGGCCGATGCAATTCTCAAATGGCCATCGCCATCCTCCGTAAAAGGTGTTCAAAGCATGTTAGGCTTCGCTAACTTTTACCGCAGGTTTATCCCCGAATTCTCTCGAATAGTCCAGCCCATCATTGCCTTGTTAAAGAAAAACAAACGTTTTGAATGGTCTACCGAGGCGGAACAAGCTTTCCAGAATTTGAAGACTAGATTTATCTCTGCACCGATCTTAAAACATCCTCGCCCAGAACTCCCCTACATCGTTGAAACTGATGCTTCGAGCCTTGCCATGGGGGCAGTTCTATCACAAAAGGACCCAGTAACCAATCAGTTGCATCCCGTGGCATTTTGGTCCCGCAAATTCTCGCCTCCTGAAATCAATTACACTATTACTGATAAGGAACTTCTAGCTATCAAGTCCGCCTTTAAGGCTTGGCGGCATTATCTTCTGGGGGCCCGACACACCGTTACTGTGATTACAGATCACCGAAACCTGCAATATTTGAAAACCGGAAAAGCTCAATCCTCTAGGCAACTCCGTTGGGCACTATTCTTTGCCAAGTTTGACTTCATAATTACCTATCGACCTGGTACAAAAAACGGTAAAGCTGATGCCCTTTCTCGGATGGGAGTGGAAGAACATTTGATCAATCCTAAACCTGTACCTATCATTCCCGAACAAAGAATTCTAGGTGTAATCGCCACACAATCCATAGAGGAAGTTAAGGATAAAGCCAGGCTACTGGTAACTCCAGCAGACATACAGAATTGGCATCTGCAGGGAAAGGACTTTACGGTGAAGGACAACCTATTATATTTCCAAGAACGGTTATACCTGCCCAGCACAGATTTACAGAAAAAGGTAATCTCTTCTTATCACGATTCTTTAATGGAAGGACATCCCGGTATGACCAAGACCTCGGAAAAGATCAAGCGCTACTTCTGGTGGCCGTCTTGGAAAAAAGATATCAGAGACTTTATAATGTCCTGTGGAGTATGCGCCCAAAACAAGAGTCAAAAGGAAAAACCAGCCGGCCTCTTACGCCCTATTGACATCCCGCCTCGCCCTTGGCATACGCTTTCTATGGACTTCATCACCGATCTACCTCCATGCTCCGGATACAATACGATCCTAGTAATCGTGGACCTATTCTCCAACATGGCGCATTTCATTCCACTCAAAGGCTTACCAACAGCAGCAACTCTGCCCCGAGAATTTCTCGAAAACATCGTCCGACTGCACGGTTTTCCTTCAGTTCTAATTTCGGATCGAGGTAGTCAATTTATTTCTCATTTTTGGCGAAGTTGCTGTCAGTCCGCTCAAATTGATGTGAGACTTTCGACCAGCCACCACCCTCAAACCGACGGACAAACCGAGAGGACCAATCAAACTCTGGAACAGTATTTGCGCTGCATGCTACAACAAACTGAAAAAACTTGGAAAGATATCCTTTGGATAGCCGAATATGCCTACAATATCTCTGTCCACTCGGGAACTGGGAAGACCCCGTTTTTTCTTTTATATGGTAGTCCCCCTCGAACCTCGGAGTTGGATCCACTCCAAGATCTTGGAACACCAGCAATAGACCACCTGCATTCTACAATCACCCAAGCCTTTAAGGTAGCCGTTTCTCACCTTCAAAGGGCTAAAGAACAATACAAGAAAGGAGCAGACCAACATCGGAAGGAAGCCCCCCAATATCAAGTAGGAGATCAAGTCTGGTTATCCACCAAATATCTACCACGCACATTCAACCCAAGATACCTTGGTCCCTATTCCATCACTACCATAGTAAATCCAGTAGCGGTCAAAGTTAGACTTGCCCCCTCACATGAAGATACATCCGGTCTTCCACGTCTCTCTATTAAAACCCGTGCAACCTCAAACCCGACTAACTACATCTCCAAAACCTATTCTAGTTGATGGAGGACTCGAGTTTGAAGTCAAAAGCATCCTGGATTCCAAGATCTCCAAATCTAAACTATTTTACCTGATTGACTGGAAAGGCTACGGTCCCCAAGAAAGATCCTGGGAACCTGCAGAATATGTCCACGTGCCTCGTCTAATCAAAAGATTTTATCGAACATTTCCTAACAAGCCCAAACCCCCGGAGAAGCCCGGTTTGGGAGGGGCCTTGAGGGGGGGTGCTGTCATGATCTCTGCTTCCAAAAGATCAGGACTTGCCCGACTCCCTTGGAAGCAGACCCATAACCCCGGTTCCGAGTGCCAGCCAGTCCCAATTGGGACCTTTTGGACCCTGTCCTGGCGCCAGTGGCACCAGGCTCATAAAGATGCCCAGTCCCAGCGCTGGAAGCGCCGGGCTCATAATGCTTGGGTGGACTTACCTGCAGCAGACCATGCTGCTTACTTACCTGCCAGTTGAACCCCTGATCCTCTTCTGTTTGGGACTACTTTTCCTGTTGGGTGGGGCAGGAGCCACTCCCTAGGTTCAGAACACTGGAACTCTTCTGGAAAGCAGGAACTCTTTTCTTAGGCGTGGCTGTGGAAGGAGACACCTAAGCACTACAGGAGGCTATTTAAACCACACCCGATGGATGAATCTTGCTTTGCGTTATTCTGCATTCTCTGCAGCAGAACGCTCATCGTGTCTTCTGCTTCTGATCCTGGGCCTAAGGGAACAAAGGCTTACCATCCTGGAATCCAGTCTTCAGCAGCACCTGTAAAGACAAAGAAAGAACAGGTTAGCACTACGGTCTTCAGTGGCAGCGCATCTCTTACCTGGTCCATTGGCTGTCACTAACGCCTCGCGCTGCATTCCGGCATCTGAAAGACAAAGGCTTACCTACTCTTCGCATGCTCCGGAGGTCTTCGCACTGCATTCCGGCATCTGAAAGACAAAAGAAGGTGCGTTTAAAGACATTGGGCAACTTTATTACTCACGTGCCATTACTCCTTCCCACGCCAAATCCAGTGGGTATTCCAGCACCCTTCAGCTTCTCTAAAGCTCCGAACTTGTACCTGCAAGATAAAAGGGACAGTTAGTGCGCATCGTGAAGCAGGCTACAAGCGCTTACTTACGTGCTTCCAGGCGTTTCTATTCCTCACGCGGGTTCGATCCTCAACTCTCATCAGCCCGCCATCCGCCATCGCCGGAACCCTGCAAAACAAGAGATATCATTACAAAAGACTTTTAAGACATTTGAAGTGCCCAGAACTTACCGTTCGTGCAGTTAACAACGGACAGCAGTCCTTGGAGGTCAAGAGGCCTGCACCCTTATCCAGTGAAGAAACTGGTTACGGCACCCTGCCCCGAGGCAGATGGAGAGCTCGGCGTTCACTTACCTAAGGTGAGGGTGTTAACCTTTGGGGTTCTACAGGAGAAGAGAAAGGGAAGAGGAGAGAGGCACCCAATAACCCCAGTTCATTAATCCCATATTTTCTATCTGCAGACATCTTACTCTTCGAGTCAGACATACAGTGCACAGAGGTCCAGCCCAAAGAGCCAACCGTGTGTTACACATCACCTTTGAAGATACGGCATTCACCCAGTCAAGACCGGCGCCTCTGCGGGAATCAGGTGAGCGTTACAGTTACGCTATTAGGGCACACTTTCTAAGTTCAACTTTAACACAGTAACGCTATTAGGGCACACTTTCTAAGTTCAAGTTTAACACAGTGCCGCTATTTGGACACACTTTCTAAGTTCAACTTTAACACAGTGACGCTATTGGGTCACACTTTCTAAGTTCAACTTTAACACAGTGACGCTATTAGGGCACACTCAATGATGTTGGGATACCTTCTACAGTTACACTATTAGGGCACACTTTCTAAGTTCAACTTTAACACAGTGACGCTATTAAGGCACACTTTCTAAGTTCAACTTTAACACAGTGATGCTATTGGGGCACACTTTCTAGGTTCAACTTTAACACATTGACGCTATTAGGGTACACTTTCTAAAGTTCAACTTTAACACAGTGACGCTATTAGGGCACACTCAATGATGTTGGGATACCTTCTACAGTTACGCTATTAGGGCACACTTTCTAAGTTCAACTTTAACACAGTGACGCTATTAGGGCACACTTTCTAAGTTCAAGTTTAACACAGTGACGCTATTAGGACACACTTTCCAAGTTCAACTTTAACACAGTGACGCTATTAGGACACACTTTCTAAGTTCAACTTTAACACAGTGACGTTATTACACTCAATGATGGTGGGATACCTTCTACAGTTATGCTATTAGGGCACACTTTCTAAGTTCAACTTTAACACAGTGACACTATTAGGGCCCACTCAATGATGTTGGGATACCTTCTACAGTTACGCTATTAGGGCACACTTTCTAAGTTCATCTTTAACACAGTGACACTATTAGGGCACACTTTCTAAGTTCAACTTTAACACAGTGACAATATTAGGGCCCACTTTCTAAGTTCAACGTTAACACAGTGATGATATTAGGGCACACTTTCTAAGTTCAGCTTTAACACAGTGATGCTATTAGGGCACACTTTCTAGGTACAGCTTTAGCACAGTGACGCTATTGGGGCACACTCAATGATGTTGGAATACCTTCTACAGTTACGCTATTAGGGCACACTTTCTAAGTTCAACTTTAAAACAGTGACGCTATTAGGGCACACTTTCTAAGTTCAACTTTAACACAGTGACGCTATTGGGGCACACTTTCTAAGTTCAACATTAACACAATGCTATTAGGGCACACTTTCTAAGTTCAACTTTAACACAGTGGCTCTATTAGGGCACACTTTCTAAGTTCAACATTAACACAATGCTATTAGGGCACACTTTCTAAGTTCAGCTTTAACACAGTGACCCTATTGGGGCACATTTTCTAAGTTCGACTTTAACACAGTGACGCTATTAGGGCACACTCAATGATGTTGGAATACCTTCTACAGTGACGCTATTAGGGCACACTTTCCAAGTTCAACTTTAACACAGTGACGCTATTAGGGCACACTCAATGATGTTGGAATACCTTCTACAGTTACGCTATTAGGGCACACTTTCTAAGTTCAACTTTAACACAGTGACGCTATTAGGGCACTCTTTCTAAGTTCAACTTTAACATAGTGACGCTATTGGGGCACACTTTCTAAGTTCAACATTAACACAATGCTATTAGGGCACACTTTCTAAGTTCAACTTTAACACTGGCGCTATTAGGGCACACTTTCTAAGTTCAACATTAACACAATGCTATTAGGGCACACTTTCTAAGTTCAAGTTTAACACAGTGCCGCTATTTGGACACACTTTCTAAGTTCAACTTTAACACAGTGACGCTATTAGGGCACACTTTCTAAGTTCAACTTTAACACAGTGACACTATTAGGGCACACTCAAAGATGTTGGGATACCTTCTACAGTTACGCTATTAGGGCACACTTTCTAAGTTCATCTTTAACAAAGTGACGCTATTGGGGCACACTTTCTAAGTTCAACTTTAACACAGTGACGCTATTAGGGCCCACTTTCTAGGTACAGCTTTAGCACAGTGACGCTATTGGGGCACATTTTCTAAGTTCAACGTTAACACAGTGACGCTATTAGGGCACACTCAATGATGTTGGGATACCTTCTACAGTTACACTTTCTAAGTTCAACTTTAGGGCACACTTTCTAAGTTCAACTTTAACACAGTGACGCTATTACGGCACACTTTCTAAGTTCAACTTTAACACAGTGATGCTATTGGGGCACACTTTCTAGGTTCAACTTTAACACATTGATGCTATTAGGGTACACTTTCTAAAGTTCAACTTTAACACAGTGACGCTATTAGGGCACACTCAATGATGTTGGGATACCTTCTACAGTTACGCTATTAGGGCACACTTTCTAAGTTCAACTTTAACACAGTGACGCTATTAGGGCACACTTTCTAAGTTCAAGTTTAACACAGTGACGCTATTAGGACACACTTTCCAAGTTCAACTTTAACACAGTGACGCTATTAGGACACACTTTCTAAGTTGAACTTTAACACAGTGACGTTATTACACTCAATGATGGTGGGATACCTTCTACAGTTATGCTATTAGGGCACACTTTCTAAGTTAAACTTTAACACAGTGACACTATTAGGGCCCACTCAATGATGTTGGGATACCTTCTACAGTTACGCTATTAGGGCACACTTTCTAAGTTCATCTTTAACACAGTGACACTATTAGGGCACACTTTCTAAGTTCAACTTTAACACAGTGACAATATTAGGGCCCACTTTCTAAGTTCAACGTTAACACAGTGATGATATTAGGGCACACTTTCTAAGT
Source organism: Ambystoma mexicanum (assembly GCF_040938575.1). NCBI lineage: Eukaryota > Metazoa > Chordata > Amphibia > Caudata > Ambystomatidae > Ambystoma > Ambystoma mexicanum. The sequence goes on along the minus strand of NC_090933.1, from coordinate 1,034,119,969 downwards.
TCAGCTTTAACACAGTGATGCTATTAGGGCACACTTTCTAGGTACAGCTTCAGCACAGTGACGCTATTGGGGCACACTCAATGATGTTGGAATACCTTCTACAGTTACGCTAGTAGGGCACACTTTCTAAGATCAACTTTAACACAGTTGGCCTCATTACGACCCTGGCGGAAAGGGGTTTGCGGCAGCGTTAGCTGCGCCAACCCCTTTCCGCCAATTACGAGTTCCCTTTCCGCCATGGCGGTTTTTACACCTGCTTTTAGCAGGTGTAAAAAACCATGGCGGTAAGGGAACTTGGTGTTAATTACGCCACCGTAATTTACGGTGGCGTAATTAACGCCTTCCCCACTCCCATTATGCCCTATGGGGCAAAAATGGGAATGGGGAAGGGTAAATGGGGATTGGGGATTTACCGCCCCGCCAAGGTCGGAATGGGGCGGTAAATCCCCTTACCGCCATGGCGTAAACGTAGTTTGCGCCATGGCGGTAAAGTCACGGCCCTGGCGGTAACTTACCGCCAGGGTCGTAATGAGGCCCAGTGACCCTATTAGGGCACACTTTCTAAGTTCAACTTTAACACAGTGACGCTATTGGGGCACACTTTCTAAGTTCAACATTAACACAATGCTATTAGGGCACACTTTCTAAGTTCAACTTTAACACAGTGGCGCTATTAGGGCACACTTTCTAAGTTCAACATTAACACAATGCTTTTAGGGCACACTTTCTAAGTTCAGCTTTAACACAGTGACCCTATTGGGGCACATTTTCTAAGTTCGACTTTAACACAGTGAGGCTATTAGGGCACACTCAATGATGTTGGAATACCTTCTACAGTGACGCTATTAGGTCACACTTTCCAAGTTCAACTTTAACACAGTGACGCTATTAGGGCACACTTTCTAAGTTCAACATTAACACAATGCTATTAGGGCACACTTTCTATGTTCAGCTTTAACACAGTGATGCTATTACAGCACACTTTCTAAAATCAGCTTTAACACAGTGACCCTATTGGGGCACATTTTCTAAGTTCACCTTTAACACAGTGACGCTATTAGGGCACACTCAATGATGTTGGAATACCTTCTACAGTGACGCATTTAGGGCACACTCAATGATGTTGCGATACCTTCTACAGTTACACTATTAGGGCACACTTTTTAAGTTCAACTTTAACACAGTGACGCTATTAGGGCACACTCAATGATGTTGGGATACCTTCTACATTTACGCTATAAGGGCACACTTTCTAAGTTCAACTTTAACACAGTGACGCTATTAGGGCACACTTTCTAAGTTCAACTGTAACACAGTGACGCTATTAGGGCACACTAAATGATGTTGGGATACCTTATACAGTTACGCTATTAGGGCACACTTTCTAAGTTCAACTTTAACACAGTGACGCTATTAGGGCACACTCAATGATGTTGGGATACCTTCTACAGTTACGCTATTAGGGCACACATTCTAAGTTCAACTTTAACACAGTAACGTTATTAGGGCACACTTTCTAAGTTCAAGTACAACACAGTGACGCTATTAGGGCACACTTTCTAAGTTCAACTTTAACACAGTGACACTATTAGGGCACACTTTCTAAGTTCAACTTTAACACAGTGACGCTATTACACTCAATGATGTTGGGATACCTTCTACAGTTACGCTATTAGGGCACACTTTCTAAGTTCAACTTTAACACAGTGACGCTATTAGGGCACACTTTCTAAGTTCAACTTTAATACAGTGACGCTATAAGGCACACTTTCTAAATTCAACTTTAACACAGTGACGCTAATACACTCAATGATGTTGGGATGCCTTCTACAGTTACGATATTAGGGCACACTTTCTAAGTTCAACTTTAACACAGTGACGCTATTAGGGCACACTCAATGATGTTGGGATACCTTCTACAGTTACGCTATTAGAGCACACTTTCTAAGTTCAACTTTAACACAGTGACGCTATTAGGGCACACTCAATGATGTTGGGATACCTTGTACAGTTACGCTATTAGGGCACACTTTCTAAGTTCAACTTTCACACAGTGACGCTATTACACTCAATGATGTTGGGATACCTTCTACAGTTACGCTATTGGGCACACTTTCTAAGTTCAACTTTAACACAGTGACGCTATTAGGGCACACTTTCTAAGTTCAACTTTAACACAGTGACGCTATTACACTCAATGATGTTGGGATACCTTCTACAGTTACGCTATCAGGGCTCACTTTCTAAGTTCAACTTTAACACAGTGACGCTATTAGGGCACACTTTCTAAGTTCAGCTTTAACACAGTGACGCTATTACAATCAATGATGTTGGGATACCTTCTACAGTTACGCTATTAGGGCACACTTTCTAAGTTCAACTTTAACACAGTGATGCTATTAGGGCACACTCAATGATGTTGTGATACCTTCTACAGTTACGCTATTAGGGCACACTTTCTAAGTTCAACTTTAACACAGTGACGCTATTGGGGCACACTCAATGATGTTGGCATACCTTCCACAGTTACGCTATTAGGGCACACCTTCTAAGTTCAGCTTTAACACAGTGACGCTATTAGGGTACACTCAATGATGTTGGGATACCTTCTGCAGTGACGCTATTAGGGCACACTTTCTAAGTTCAACTTAAACACAGTGACGCTATTAGGACACACTTTCTAAGTTCAAATTTAACACAGTGACGCTATTTGGATGCGGATAATCGTTGGACCTTAATATGTGACTGTATGATGTAACACAGTAGGATTTCTGGGTAAGAGTGGTAGGGCTTTCAGGCGTGAAGTGATTGGTTCAGTCCCAACCCTTGCCACACTTGCGTTTTTGTTTGTGCTGGTTGACAGCTGGCTACTGGCTTCTCCTGTGGATACCTGCAGATACGATCTGTAGCTGTCTCATTGGAGCCGTCCCTTGCCTCAGGGTCCTTAGCCAATGGGGCTGCCCTGGGAGGGCCAGTTAAGACCAGTTGGGAGGAGCAATGGGAGGACGGGGCGGGTTGGGAGGCAGGAGGAAGGGATGGAAAGGAAGGGGAGCTGGAGCTCGCAACAAGGGTTGGGGGCACACATGATTGTGGGGACAACAAAAATCGAGGCCCAGGCACATGTGCACTGACCTGCATCGCCATCCAGAAAACAGGCGACTAGGGAGCAGTGCTTGAATACAGCTTTTGCACGACAACCAGTGAACCAAACACAACGGAGTGGGGGTAGGCTGGGGGGTGGGCTGGGGGCGGGCTTGGGGGCAGGCTCTTGTGCACTCACCTGCATCGCCATCGCCATCCAACAGCAAGGGTCTTATTGCACTTTAAGTGTAAAGGCCATGTCTAAGTGCATGCAGAGGGGCATCGGCCCGCTCTACACCACTCCCCCAATCTTCATCCATGGCTTTCACTAGCATGGGAAAGTTTCTGTTAAATTGGCCTTGATCCTGAACAGGCTACATGAACACGTATACGGGCAAATTTGCTGTGCTTTTGCATTTGTTGGGTGTCCTGACCCACGTTTGAGCTATCATGCTCCAACATTTGGTGCTGTGGGCTTAGAAAATCCAAGATGGCCAAAAAGCCCACATGTGCGCCAGAATCCAGGAGAACCACGCAGTTTGTGCACACTAAAATGGTTGCCTAACTTGCCACCCACCAGTGCGAGCAGGATGGGCCGGGGTGCCATGAGTGGAATGTGTGCCAAAGGAAAAACCGCACTTTAAAATCACCTTTTGTTTCCCTGAATGCCAGCTCAAAATGCCTATTTTCAAACATTGCAACATATCCAAAAATCTCACTGAACACCAGCAGACATCTGGCAGAATGAAGTATGTGTGCATACTAAATCTGGGAAGTTGAAGAGCCCCAAAACAATGTTCATAACAAGACTGGCTGAGCTCTGCAGGTCTGCAGCAGCCTAACTGAAACTGGATTAAAACCACCAAAATCGAAAATGTTTAAATTAACTGAGTGACCTACTTTTGAGCGTCACATAGTTTGTAACTGTTAAAATGTCATAGTTTTGAGCTTAGAATCAGCATTCTAGCTGCATATGTAAAAATTGTCTTGACTTAAACTGGGGAACAAAAAGTGACATTTTACCTGAAACCTGGCTTAAGGAAACTGGAATTCTGCCAGACAGCTACCCCGGACAGGAGTGGGGGCTTGCCCAACAAATGCATTCCCAGGCCTGGCTGCATTCTGTTGCTCCTGCCAAAAGGAGGTCACACACTCTCTGATTGAATTACCAGGGGATTGCAAGAAACTAAAGAAAGGGCCCAGGCATATGGTTTATTAGGGTGGTTGTAAATGGCTTCCTTTTGAACAAAGCCCTGCCTTGACTCAGGCAGATGGTTTATTGGGGGGACCGTAAAACAGCTTCCTCTTGGCAGAAGCTGGGAGGGGCAGGGTCTCTGAGCTTGGCAGAAACTGGATAAACTGGTTTCTATACCATGTGACCTGAAAAGACACACCCCTGTTGGCCAGAATATGATTCTAAGAAAGATGTATAACTCAAAGTGCGGACTTGTCAAAATTATTTAAATGATACCATAATTCTTGTGATTTTCCGGTGCACGTTTTAAGACGCGTTGGGAATTTGTGTGATGTTCTGGGGCAAAACCCTGCTATTTATTGACACCACAGACTCTGTGTTTAAGCTAGAGACATGGGAATTTACTGGAGTATGTATGGACAGGCCGTGTATATGTGTATAATTTTTAATGAAAAACCAATATTGCAAAACCAGTTAAAAAACGCAAAATGTTGCCAGTTCTGAATGCGAGCTCTTAGAAACATCAGAGTTTGAACAGAGTATAACTCATGCGATCCGTGATGGGTGCATGTAATTTCAAACCACTGTGTATCTATGAAATATGTCTTTAGGTCAAATATAGATTTGTGTGTAATTTGACAGGGGAGTGTCCTTTCTGCAAGCCATTAAATGACATCATTCTGACACACAATCCTGTTCTCCAGTGAGAACGCAAAGAATTCTCCAACCTATCAGAACTCTGAAGAGGTTGGGCCTAGAAAGCTAGCCTCTCCACCCACTTTCAAAACACATAAAAAGAGACTGCTGGGACAGGTAGAGACATTCAATTCCATTTGCTGCGGAGCATGCTGACCGACAACTTCACATCCAGAGATCCTACACTTAGACTTCCAAGCTAAACAGAGACTACAGAACTTTGAACCAAGAAGGCCCACTGCAAGCAAAAGTATTTGTCAGCAGGCCCAAAAATCATTTGCAGACTATTCACAGCCGGGCTCAGCTGTTGATTCTGGCTTGAAACCCTACGCCAGAAAGATCCAGAAGCAGTGCTGTACCCAGAGAAAGCAGAGCAGTATCCAGAACCCGAGGCCAGAGATCCAGAGTGACCCAGACCGCTGTGAGCAGAACCAGAGAGCTGACCCAGATCACTGTGAAGTGCCGAGACCAGAACCGGAGTCCAGTCCAAAACCTGACCAGATCCGTGGCGAGGCCAATTTCAAAAATATATTGTGAGTACCTAGCAGAACTGTGCAGAACCAATCTCTTAGTTAAAATAATCTAATCCAAACTATTTTAATCTAACCAGAACTGCCTCCCAGAAGTTGTCACTTGTTATTTTGCAAAGCTGTCACCTGTCATTTTCTAGCTGCAAGCTGTAACCTGTCGCTTTGAACTTTTAAAATTTCAAATCCGAAAAACTACCTTTATTTAATCGTCCGTATCTCTGGAACCGTTTGGGCTAGGAACTTGGTTTAACTTTCCCCTGAAAGCTTAGAATCTCAGCTTTACAACAAGCTTAGAACCGACTTGCTACTTATACTTTTGCCGTAATCGTGATTCACGCATTCGCGAATTTTGCCGCGATTCGCGATTTGGTTAAAAATCCAGCCACGTGTGAAAACAGCAGCTTCCTTGCTTTCCTTTGCCAAAAATTCGTTTAACCTGCTAGTTACTCCTAGATCCTTGCTAAAGTGAGCCTGAACTCATCCCAAGTATATTTCACTCACCCTGAACCTCCTAAAGGGAATTAAAACCATTTTCAGCATATTCCTCACTTCATTGCCAGCACATATAAAAGCATTTTGGGCCTGTGTTTCAAACCTCTGTAGTCTAAGCTTGCTGGGGTGAACTGAATTACATTTGATTGCATTTCTAAGAACTGTGTGCTCTCCTCTTCATTTCCTTACATTGCATAAGGGGGGGAGTGGATTGCCAGAGAAAAGTGATTACATTGTTTTGTTGAAACCATATTGAGTATTTTCTGTATTGCCTTTTCATTCAACATTGCATCCATCTGAAACTAGATAAAGCATTCTCTACCACCTTATTCTTCTGTTCCTATTCCCAAGCGTGCTACCTCATCCGTTATACTACTCCTGGGTAATCAAATCAGTTTATTAGTAGAACATTACCCATTGTTGTTAACTGCTCATGTTCTGAAGTGTGATATTAATTATTAATTTATTATAAAGTGTGATATATATATATTGTTTACATTCTCAAATAAACCGTTTAAACTTGCAAAACAGAACTACTTCTTGGGTCAGGGGGGTTCCAAGAGAGGGGTGTTATATTGGGGTAGTCATCCAGAACTCATGAACTGGACATAAAGATATATCAATAAGGGTTTCCATTCAGTATCCCAGACTAGGCATTGACTTAGCTGTAGTGCTGGATTGAATCCTCTTACACAGTGGGGGCTCGAGCCGGAAGTCTGGGTTAGATTCATCACTTGTGCAGATTAATACAGTGTGCTAACTGACAGGAGACATACATCCGGTCGGATCACCACGCTGTGTTACGCTGTAAAGCACTCCTCAAAGGAAAGCTCTAAGGAAACGGTCTGTTTTGCAAAAATAAAATACAAACTTCTGTAAGTCAGGAAGGAACTCAAATTCCAGAATGACGACACTGGTAGACATCAAAATAGCCAGAGAGCACTTCTTACATAAGCTATTTGTGAGAGGTGAGTGGACTCATCAGGACCAAACGGTCTGGTTGCAGGCAATCGCGCAACAGGTCACTGAAACAGGGTCAGATATATGGGGAGATCAGGGTCCCCTACATGTGGCCCTGAGTGAACTATACATGGCCCCTAAGGCCAAGGATGAGCACAACAAGATTGCCAGGGTAGCGACATATTTATATTTACATATGGGAGCCATGCAGTACAAATGTGCTGAAGGCCAAGATCTGGCGAGTAGGCAACTGCTGGCATTACAGAAGGCCCAATCTGATCTGGACTCTTCTGAGCAGGGGCTGCTCAGGAGCCAGGAGTCAGAAAATGACAGCAGACGGTACATCACTAAAATAAAGGAGGATATGGATGTGCTGCAACAGGAAAAGGCGGACCAGGATACCAGATTTCTGGCCTTGCAGAAGGAGTACCAAGAAGGTTTGGACTCCCTACTGCAGAGCCAGAAAAAGCTGGAGCAACAGTTAGACTTCAATAGGGCATGTGCTGAGCAGGTAGTCACCCTGCAAAGCCACCTAGATAGGGAGAAGGCAGAGAGCAATAAACTGATTTTGAAAGACCTGGATACCCAGACAGAGTTTGACCAGGAGCGTCAGAAAACTGGTGCCTTCCAAAGGCTAAGGGACGACCTGGTGGCACAGATGCAGGCTCTTAGTCAGGAAAGGGATACCTTCGGCCAGGAAGTCTGCCACTTAAAAAGGAAAATGGAAGAAAATCACCTGGCCCTCCAGGGACTGGGTGACCTCCAAAAAGAACACCAGAACTTGTTAGAGCACACCAGGAGGGTGGAGGATGCTCTGGCAAGAAAGGAGCAGGCCAATAGGGACACAGCTCAGGAGGTAACCCTCCTGCAGCAGAGACTGGCCCAGTACTCCAGGACCAATCAGGAGGCACAGAGAGAAAATGAGGCTCTCTGTCAGCACAATGATAGGCTCCAACAACAGGTAGCGATGCAGGAGCGACTGATAGAGTCTAGTAAGGCCTTAACTGAGGAACTGAAGGCGCAGGCTCTTGCATTGCAACAGGGAGCAGGGGCGGATAGAGACCAGGTTCGCTGGGAAAGGGAAACTCCTGAGCATAACCTCAGGAGCCCTAGTACCAGAGGCCTTTATCTCTCTCAGTCCCTGGACTCTGCCACCCCATGTCCCCTGGCGCACATGAGCACCGGGCCACGGGGATGGCAGATTACTATCCAGCCAGAAGCATGGGGCTCATAGGCCAGTACCTCCCAGGAATGGATGGGCGGGCATCCGGGTATGGGCACCCAAGCACAGTGCAATTTAGTGGGGAACCCCTGGAGAATAGGCCCATTAAGGGCATCCTGAAAACTTCTGCCCAGTTAGGTCAGTGGCGGGGGTACCCATCAAATCCTGGCAGCAAGGAGGACTCTGAAGACTCCTCTGAACGGCGCAGGACACAGGAGACCAGGTCCCCACATTCTGCCAGCCATTCCCAGGCTCGCAGAATCCGGGAAAACCTGGAAGATCAGACAGGAACCTCTGGGAGCAGTGCCTCTGAGTCAGAGGATGAATGGACCAGGGTTACCCGAACCAAAAAGGCCAATAAGGCAGAAAGGGCCTTGCTTAAGGACACATTGAAACAGATTAAGGCAATCAGGAGTGTCATCACGCCTTATCATAAGAACGCCAAGTACTCTGTTTGGGAACACTTGGTGCTCTATGAGCAAATGATGGAGACTTTTCATTTGAAGGACAGCCAAAGCTGTATCCAATATGTAAAGTGGACATTCTCCCCAGAGTACTCCAGTTTCTTTGCGGGGCTGGAGGACCAAAATCATTCAAGGTGGTCCACCTATAGGGCGGCCATATTAAAACATTTTTCTGTTCACAGAAATCCCCAAGAGGCTCGCAAGGCAGCCTACAATTTGCAGTGTGGGGAGGATCAGGCCCCACAAGAGTTTGTGCAAGAATTAAAGCGTGCTTTTGCGCAGACCACCAGAAGGGTGCGCACAGACAGCAGAGAATTTATCAATACTTTTTTCCATGCCTTGCCCAAATACATCATGACCCAGCTCGTGAGAGATTTTCACGAGAAAAGATCTTTAGACTGGGTCATTGAACAGGCTACCCGGATCTATGAGGTGCAGAAGCCTATCGAAAATAAAAATAACGCGCCGAAAAACCCCAAAACCAACAGCACCCCTGCTGCTGCCAAGGTGACAGAGGTAAAGGTTGCCCCCGTTTTAGATTTGGAGATGGGGGGCCTAAAAACCTGCCTGCACCAAATAATTCACAGCCCAGAAGGCCCTCGGGCCAGTCACAGACAGGGAGTCGAGGAGGTAGTCCCACAAATGGGGGTCCCCCGCTCCCCTGACTATGTAAGTCCCTGCTACAAGGGAAACCGACCAATCCTGGGTTATGTGTGGACTCCTCCAGCCCAAGGGGGGGGATCCAGACAAACACCTGACCCGGGGAACTTCCCTCCTAACTTCCCCCAGGAGGGCAGAAATTCTCCAAATCCTGAGCAGAACTTTTTCACCAGGTATCCACCCAATTTCCAGCCCCAAAATCATCCATCCTTCTTTCCCCAATTCCCTGAGCCCAATTCCCTGAGCCCAGACAACCTAATCCGGGAGAGGGGAGGCCAAGGGTGGAGGGGTACCAAAATCTTCCCAACCAGGGGTACTACCAGAGAAGGGATAGCTACCCTTCCCGGGATCAGCCCAGGGGAGAAAATAGAGCCCCGTATCAGCCTGAACGGGTTTCCCAGTTAGAGTGCCAGGTCCAAAATATGGCACGGGATCTGGGTCACATACTGAGGGCTCAACAGAACCCTCAGATGAGCATGCCACCACAGAATGCCCCAAACTCTGGACCTGGTGCTCCAGAACAATGACGGGGGCAGCACCCCGATAACCCACCGGTTCCCAGGGAGGAGGCACAAGGGGAAGGGGAGTGTAAAGCCTTGGAGGAAGCTTCCTTCCCAACTTGTAAACAACCCATGGAAAACCAGGAACCGGAAACAAAATCTCCTACCCCTGAAAGCCTGCCTCCAAAGGAGCAGAGGGGGGGTAGGAGAAACAAAGGACCCAAACAGACCCACTTTGTGGAGGAGGTACAGGTCTTCCAATTTGAGGGAGAGGGATCCTCAGAAGATCCTGGGGAAAGGACCTTCTCCTTCAGAGATGGGGGAACTCCTCCCAAGGAAAAATGGGTCCCAAGGGATGCCAATTCAGACTGGGGAGATATGGAGACTGAGCTACCGCCGCCCATCATCTCATCCCAGAACCCACAATACCAAAATCCCCTGGTTCAAACCCATCCTGATTACTGCCTCCAAAAAGGGCGGGGCGGCCCAGAACCGGAACCAGGGGAACCCACAATGGCTCTGATCTCCAGTTGCCAACTTTTTCTTTCAGATTCCCAAGGCTCTCCACAGAAGTCTGCCCAAATCTCTTCTCTAGCAATGTCCAAAACCAGAAAGTTAGCCCACCAGTTGTCCAAAAATGTGCATTATCTGTGCCCCCTTGAGGAGAAGGAGGGAAGATACTATGCCCCGGTACAAGTACAGGGGCAGGGTACAATTTTGGCACTGGTGGACACTGGATCCCAAGCTACCCTTCTGTCCAAAAGGGCCTTTGAGGAACTAAATGCCGGAAGGGGGGAGAATTACTGTATTCCTCTCACCTCTCTTCCTGGACAACTGCAGAACTATGACGGGAAGGAAATTCCCGTTGAGGGGACTGCAGACTTGGACATTAAAATTGGGCGACACAAGGTGAAACACCCGGTCATAGTAGTGACTCCAGAGGGCACCCCTTGTTTACTAGGGAATGACCTCCTGAGAAGGTTGTCACCCCTAATAGATTGTGTAAACAAGGTCCTCTGGACCCAGACTAGCCGACCAATAAAATTAAAACAGAGTGTCAACCGTGTTAGTTTAAACGGCACCTGCCACATGGTTGAACAAAAATCTGATCAAGTAGAATTTCACTTCCGGAACAACCAAATTCCAGACGTGACAGTAATAGCAGTAGGACAACAGACTGGTGATGGGGGGTACTCTCTATTTCTGAAAATCAACCTTCCTTCCAGTTTAAGGTGGTATTCCACACTGGAAGGAAACACCCTGAAATTCTTTACTAATCCACAATCAGAAACTCTCACTCCTATAGTCCAGAAAGATGTGAAGTCAGCTCAGAGCCTGGCTGATGTTCAGCAAGTTGGAGAGCAGTTGTTCATCCCTGTTCAGTTAAATTATGGGAAGGACTCTGTTCTCGCTCGAGTGTGCGTGAACAATGGTAAGAGCTTCATCAGCGAAGCCATGTTCCACCAACTCCCAAAAGATCCAGCCATTCCCACATTCAAACTGATAGACAAATGGGAAATGGACCTGGAAGCACCCAATTCCAAACATCTCCTGCCAAGCAGGTGTATGCTCAAAATCTCCATTGGCAACAAGAGCATAGCCCACAATTGTTGGGTCGTGCGAGACGTCACTGCCGCTTTTTACTTAGGCAGTGACATTCTCAATCGCTTTGCCATTAGTTTGGACCTAATAAACTTCAAAGCTTGGTCCCGATTAGCGGATAATCCCATGGGCTTTGATGATCCAGAAAAAGCATTTAGGTCAGCTCAATTGCTACCTTATGCAGTTGAAATTCAGATTAAAGAGGAAGTCACCATCCCAAAAAGGACCCGACAATTTTCCCTGGAAGTGAAAGTTAAAAGAGGACAATATTTGCAAAACCCTGATGCTTATATACATCTAAATGCTTCTCTCCAACAGCAAGGGTTGGGGGTAAACCCAACTCCATTAGTCAACATAGAACATGACACCATTCCAATAGAGGTGGATAACAGCGACTTAAAGAGTATTACTCTAGCCGCAGGCACCATTATTGGAATGGCGGTTGATGACCGACATTTTTCCATTGATCTAGGAAATGAACTGTTAGGACCAATCCCCAAGGACTGTTTTGACAGTGACAGTGAGAACAATACAACACCAGGCAGGATTTTTACCCGGCATGGGGGGAACTTCCTGGTGTACACTTCCTGCCCCTATGGTAAGGAAGATGTGACTTGTGAATTCAGGAGGGATGAGGTGATTTTCCAGGTCCATGAGGGTTGCCTTTCCCACCTGAGGCCTCCAGTCCAAATCAGCACTCTGACCAGGGACTTCTCCACCCAGCTGGAGGAGGCCGCTGAGATAGCCAAACCAGAAATCTTTCCAGGCTTCAGGCAGATGGTGGAAGAGAGAGTCAACCTAGCTGATGCCTGTGTGACTCTGGAACAGAAGCAAAAGTTGAAACAAGTTTTCTTGGATTTCCAAGATCTCTTTGCGGTAGACTCATATGACTGTGGTCGCACCAACCTCCACACAACAACAATTCCCACGGACCCTGGAGTGACTCCAGTGTTTGTGAAGCAATATCGTTTGCCTCTCGCATCCATGGAGTCCCTCACTGAAATAATTAAGAACCTTGAGTCCCGGGGAATAATTTGTCCAATAGACAGCACCTTCAATAATACGGTGCTGGGAATATTGAAGCCAAACGGCCAGTGGAGACTCTGCGCCGACCTCAGGGAGCTCAACAAACGGGTCCATACTTCCCGATGGCCTCTGCCCTATATTTACCTGGGCTGGCCCAGATTCAGGGGTCACAGGTATTCACAGCAATAGACCTGACCAATGGATACTGGACTGTGCCTGTCAATAGGGAGGACCAATACAAACTGGCTTTTACCTTTGGGGGCCAGCAGTACACATGGACCCGGACTCCCTTCGGATACCTCAACTCCGGCAATGAATTCAACATTTTCCTACACAAGGCCATGCCCGACCTGGGTGCAAGGGGTAACCTGGCTTATGTAGATGATGTCCTCATCAAAAGTTCATCTGTGGAGGAACACATAGCGGAGATCCGTTATGTTCTGACCCAGTTGAGGGCCGCCGGAGCAAAACCTTCCTTTCAGAAAGCACAGTGGTGTAGAACCCGTGTTAATTTCTTGGGGCATAAGATTACTCCTCAGGGTCTCTGTCCCCAGGAAAAGAAAGTGAAAGCACTTCAGAAACTGAAAGACCCCACAACTCTGCGGGAACTAAGGAGCCTCCTTGGACTGACTAATTACAGCAGAAAGTTCATTGAGGGCTACGCAGAGATCACCAGACCCCTGATTCATTTCCTGAAGGGGGGGTCAAGTGGGAATGGGGTCCAGAACAAGCCGAGGCAGTAAGACAACTCAAAAGAAGCCTCTCACAAGCGCCTTGCCTAGCTTACCCTGTCAGAAACAAGGAGTTCTTCCTGGAGACAGGGTTCTCTAATACGTGCTTGACGGCAGTATTATACCAAAAGAATGACAAGGTCAATAAAGTAATCTCCTATGCGAGCAAAACATTATCCTCTGTGGAGGAAAAATTCAACGATTGTGAGAAGGCACTCCTGGCAACGGTGTGGGCTTTGAAGAATTACCGCCCGTTTATCCATGGGGAACACATCATAGTGGAGACTCCACACCAGCCTCTGCAATATCTCCAAAGTGACAGAATCCGGGCCGGAAATGTGAGTAATTCCCGAATTACTTCCTGGATTCTGTCAATGCAAGGCTTTCCTGTGGAGGTCAGATATGGCCAAAACAAGAAGAGTCCCCTCGCGCAAGGTCTGGCTGACTTGCATGATTGTGCCAGAGAAAACTGTCTCGAGGACGAAAGTCTAAAAATCAAGGACAACACGGAGGCATACCTTAATTCCCCACACAAAGTCTTTGAAGAAGACAAGTGTGAGGGAATGCCCACTGTCTATGTGGATGGATGCTCTTACCATGTTGACAACGACGGGGAGAAAGAACTGGTGGCTGGCGTAGGGAATGCATGGGTGAAGGAGTTCCCAGAACCCTCCGCTGGATACAAAATTGGTCCCCGAAGTAGTCAGGTGGCAGAAATGATGGCTGTGCATCAGGCCATCCTCACTGCTGTCCAGCATCAACTCCATGAACTGGTCATAATCACAGATTCGGATTATGTACGGAACGGGTTCGTGGAGCACCTGGTTAATTGGAAAACCAGAGGCATGTTATGTGCTAACAACAAACCCTTGAAACATGGGAAGTTGATCCAAAATATTGATGATCTGGTCACCTCGAATGAGATGACCATCTATTGGAAAAAGATCAAGGGTCATTCCAAAGTAGAGGGACCAGACAAAACTGGAAATGACTTAGCTGATCAGCTGGCCAAAAAACCGGGGCCATCCAAGGGGATCTAATTGAGATTGAGTCCCTGTTGGGGGAAATCCAGGTCACTGCTCTCACTAGGTCCCAGACAAATGCTCACAATGATCTTTCAATTGCACAATGGAGTAAGGAGACCCCTGATGCTGATTTGATTACCGCTCAGAAGGGGGGTCCAATAATTGGTAAATTTTACCAACACATTGAGGACCCTGAGAACTTTCCCCTGACGGATACCGATTACATTGGGAAAGAGGACCTAAGAGTGTTGATGAAATGTCCAAAAATGTTCCGGATCCAAGACGGTTTGTTGGTAAGGAAATCCAAAGCTGGCCACGATCAGTGGGTGGTTCCTACCTCATTCCGAAGCCTGATGTTAAGTCACGCCCATGATGCGGCCACCGCCGGTCATAGGGGGTTTCACACAACACTGGAAATCTTAAGAGAGGTTGCATACTGGCCACACGTGGGCCAGGACCTCAACCAATATTTGAAGGGTTGTCTTGTGTGTGCACAATTTCAGCCAACATCCCTCACACACCGGGCGCCTCTCCAAAAGAGGGGAATGACACTGCCATGGTCAGATTTGCAACTCGACTTTGTAGGCCCTGTGATTCGCTCGTCTAGAGGAAACAAGTACATGTTGTCATGATCTCTGCTTCCAAAAGGTCAGGGTTTTCCCAACTCCCTTGGAAGCAGATCCATAACCCAGGTTCCGAGTGTTAACCAGTCCCAATTGGGACCTTTTGGACCCAGTCCTGGCGCCAGTAGCACCAGGCTCATAAATATGCCCAGTCCCAGCGCTGGAAGCGCCGGGCTCATAATGCTTGGGTGGACTTACCTGCAGCAGACCATGCTGCTTACTTGCCTGCCAGTTGAGCCTCTGATCCTCTTCTGTTTGGAACTACTTTTCCTGTTGGGTGGGGCAGGAGCCACTCCCTAGATTCAGAACACTGGAACTCTTCTGGAAAGCAGGAACTCTTTTCTTACCTAGGCGTGGCTGTGGAAGGAGACACCTAAGCACTACAGGAGGCTATTTAAACCACACCCGATGGATGAATCTTGCTTTGCGTTATTCTGCATCCTCTGCAGCAGAACGCTCATTGTGTCTTCTGCATCTGATCCTGGGCCTAAGGAAAAAGGCTTACCATCCTGAATCCAGTCTTCAGCAACACCTATAAAGACAAGAAAGAACAGGTTAGCATTACGGTCTTCAGTGACAGCTCTTCACTTACCTGGTCCATCGGCTGTCACCAACGCCTCGCGCTGCATTCCGGCATCTGAAAGACAAAGGCTTACCTACTCTTCGTGCGCTCCGGAGGTCTTCACACTGCATTCCGGCATCTGAAAGACAAAAGCTTACCAACTTTTCGCACGCTCCGGAGGCCTTCGGCGCTGCATCCCGCATCTGAAAGACAAAACAAGGTGCGTTTAAAGACATTGGGGAACTTTAATACTCACGCGCCATTACTCCTTTCCACATCTAACCCAGTGGGTATTCCGGCACCCTGCAGCCGCTCCGAACTTGTACCTGCAAAATAAAAAGACAGTTAGAGCGCATCGTGAAGCAGGCAACAAGCGCTTACTTACGTGCTTCCAGGCGCTTCTATTCATCACACAGGCTCCATCTTCAACTCACTTCAGCCCATCATCCGCCATCGCCGGAACCCTGCAAAACAAGAAACATCATTACTAAAGACTTTAAAGACATTAGAATTACTCGAAACTTACCGTTCGTGCAGTAAACGACGGACAGCAGTCCTCTGAAGTCAAGAGGCCTGCTCCCCTTATTCAGTGAAGAAACTGGTTACAGCACCCTGCCCCGAGGCAGATGGAGAGCATGGCGTTCACTTACCTAAGGTGAGAGCGTTAACCTTTGGGGTTCTACAGGAGAAGAGAAAGGGAAGAAGAGAGAGACATTCAATAACCCAGTTCCTTAATCCCATATTTTCTATCTGCAGACATCTTACCCTTCGAGTCAGACATACAGTGCACAGAGGTCCAGCCCAAAGAGCCAGCCGTGTGTTACACATCACCTTTGAGGATACGGTATATGCCCAGTCAAGACCGGCGCCTCTACGGGAATCAGGTGAGCGTTACAGAACGCAAAGCCAACCACAAAACTCCCGTCCAGGCGCTATGGAAACCTCGGATACCGACCAGCTAGCCCAGTTACTTGGGGAACTAAGGGCAGAAGTGCATGCAGCCCGTCAGGAAACGAACGCTCTAAGAAGGGAACTGATTATTTCCAAGGAGCGAACAGATGATCTCGCTAGACAATTGCTACAGTCACAAGCCGGACAGACCCCGTTACCCGCATCTGGGGGAAATCTTCCTTCTACATCCTCTATGAATCCAGTGCAGATCAACCTACCTGGGAATGTACCTCTGGCTCCGCCCGAACGATTTTCTGGTGACCCAAAAAGGTTTGCAGTATTTATCAATCAGTGCCGGTTGCATTTCTTATGCCGGCCAGCAGCCTTTCCAACTGATCAAGCTAAAGTAGCTTTCGTGCTTTCGTACCTTAGTGGCAATGCGGCAGACTGGTCGATCCCTCTAGTAAATCAAGATGATCCGGTCCTCCATGATTTTCAAGCTTTTCAGCTCAGTATGGAAAAACTGTTCGCAAGACATTCACAGGGGCAGGCCTTGGACAATGAGCTTCTTTCGTTGCGACAAGGTAATCAAGACCTTTTGGCTTATATTGCGTCTTTCAACAGACTGATAGTGGAAACCAATGGCCTGAGGACAAAAGGATTACGCTGTTTTATAGAGGTCTACGTGGAGAGCTCAAAGATGTGTTAGCCCAAGTAGTGAATCCCCCACAAGATTGTTCGGACTATACAGACTTAGTCGTTCAAATAGATCACAGACTGCAGAACAGGAAGGCCGATCGTTCCAAATTTGATGCTCGAGTATTTTCCAAACCTCCAACTCCTTCCAAAGGAGTAGACTCCAGGGAACCCATGCAAATAGGGGGTCTGAAAGGTCCTCTAACACAAAAGGAGTGGGAAAGGAGAAAACAGTTGCAATTATGCCTTTATTGCGGAAACGCAGGGCACTTTCTTCGAGACTGTCCGGTGAAACCTGCCAAGAAGGCAGTAGGAGCTGCAGTTACCAAAGTTACAAACTCTGAGCAGGGAAACGACCTCGCCCGACAAGAATAGAGGTCCTCTTGCCGAGCGTGAAAACCAGTTCCGTGACCTCGCATTTCGTGATACCTATGGTCCTCATTAGCCCTGATAATCCGGATCGATTACATGCAATTGAAGCTTACGTCGACAGCGGTGCCATCGGCAATTATGTGGATCATGAAATGGTTTTGAGGATGAATCTAACTCTTTGTCCCAAGGCTGTAAAGGATGTCATTACTACGGTGGATGGTACGGAGATAGCCTCCGGGCCAGTAACGCATACCACTCAAGAGGTGACGCTAGTAAGTCAAGATGGACACCATGAGAAGATCGTGTTCGATGTGATCAAGGCCCCTCAGTTTCAGATTATTCTAGGAATACCTTGGTTAGAGAAACACAATCCTCTGATCGATTGGTGAGCAAGAACGGTCCAGTTTCCAGAATGTGTCTCTACTTGTCACCCTCCACCTGGTGTTGCACTGGCAGCAATTTCTTCAGAGACTCCCCAGTTACCTCCCGAATACCTAGAATACCAAGATGTTTTCCGGAAGGATCAGGCTAACTCTCTACCTCCTCATAGGTCTTATGACTGCCAGATAGACCTAATACCTGGATCTACTCCTCCTTGTAGTAGAATTTATGCCCTCACCGAGCCTGAGAACCTTCACCTTCGACAATACCTGGATCAATACCTGGCAAATGGGTTTATTCGTCCTTCCAAGTCCCCTGCTTCTTCAGCTTTGTTCTTCGTTCCAAAAAAGGAAGGAGACCTTAGAACTTGTATTGATTATCGCTCCCTGAACCAGATCACCGTTAAGAATAGATATCCGTTACCTTTGATCCCTGAACTCCTGGACCAAGTCAGAAAAGCATGCATATATACAAAGCTGGATCTTAGAGGAGCTTACCACTTGGTACGAGTAAAAGAGGGCGATGAATGGAAGACGGCCTTCCGCACCAAGTATGGGCTATTTGAATATCAGGTCATGCCCTTCGGACTTTGCAATGCCCCGGCCGCCTTTCAATATTTTATGAACGATGTCCTCAGAGAGCTCATAGATGTGTGTGTTGTTGTTTACATTGACGACATCCTCGTTTATTCTTCATCGGAATCTGAACATCGGAAACACGTGAAAATGGTCCTCGAAAGATTGCGTCAACACAAACTTTTCGCTAAATTGGAAAAATGTGTTTTCAACGTGACTGAAGTTGAATTCTTGGGATTCATATTATCACCTGGCGGAGTGCGTATGGATTCAAAGAAGGTCGATGCAGATCTCAAATGGCCATCACCATCCTCCGTAAAAGGTGTGCAAAGCATGTTAGGCTTCGCTAACGTTTACCGCAGGTTTATCCCCGAATTCTCTCGAATAGTCCAGCCCATCACTGCCTTGTTAAAGAAAAACAAACGTTTTGAATGGTCTACCGAGGCGGAACAAGCTTTCCAGGATTTGAAGACTAAATTTATCTCTGCACCAATCTTAAAACACCCTCGCCCCGAACTCCCCTACATCGTGGAAACTGATGCTTCAAGCCTTGCCATGGGGGCAGTTCTATCACAAAAGGACCCGGTAACCAATCAGTTGCATCCCGTGGCATTTTGGTCCCGCAAATTCTCGCCTCCTGAAATCAATTACACGATTACTGACAAGGAACTTCTGGCTATCAAGTCTGCCTTTAAGGCTTGGCGGCATTATCTGCTGGGGGCCCGAAACACCGTTACTGTGATTACGGATCACCGAAACCTGCAATATTTGAAAACCGCAAAAGCCCAATCCTCTAGACAACTCCGTTGGGCATTATTCTTTGCCGAGTTTGACTTCATAATTACCTATCGACCTGGTACAAAGAACGGTAAAGCTGATGCCCTTTCTCGGATGGGAGTGGAAGAACACTTGATCAACCCTAAACCTGTACCAATCATTCCCGAACAAAGAATTCTGGGTGTAATCGCCACAGAATCCATAGAGGAAGTTAAGGATAAAGCCAGGCAACTTGTAACTCCAGCAGACATACAGAATTGGCATCTGCAGGGAAAGGACTTTGCAGTAAAGGACAACTTATTGTATTTCCAAGAACGATTTTACCTACCCAGCACAGATTTACAGAAAAAAGTAATCTCTTGTTATCACGATTCTTTAATGGAAGGACATCCCAGTATGGCCAAGACCTCAGAAAAGATCAAGCGCTACTTCTGGTGGTCGTCTTGGAAAAAAGATATCAGAGACTTTATAATGTCCCGTGGAGTATGCGCCCAAAACAAGAGTCAAAAGGAAAGACCAGCAGGCCTCTTACGCCCTATTAACATCCCACCTCGCCCTTGGCATACGCTTTCTATGGACTTCATCACCGATCTAACTCCATGCTCCGGATACAATACGAATCTAGTAATCGTGGACTTATTCTCCAAGATGGCGCATTTCATTCCGCTCAAAGGCTTGCCAACAGCAGCAACTCTGGCCCGAGAATTTCTCGAAAACATCGTCCGACTGCACGGTTTTCCTTCGGTTCTAATTTCGGATCGAGGTAGTCAATTTATTTCTCATTTTTGGCGAAGTTGCTGTCGGTCGGCTCAAATTGATGTGAGACTATCGACCAGTCACCACCCTCAGACCGACGGACAAACCGAGAGGACCAATCAAACTCTGGAACAGTATTTACGCTGCTTGCTGCAACAAACTGAAAAAACTTGGAAAGACATCCTTTGGATAGCCGAATATGCCTACAATAACTCTGTCCATTCGGGAACTGGGAAAACCCCGTTTTTTCTTTTGTACGGCAGTCACCCTCGAACCTCGGAGTTGGATCCCCTCCAAGATCTTGAAACACCAGCAGTAGACTACCTGCATTCTACAATCACCCAAGCCTTTAAGGAAGCTGTTTCTCACCTTCAAAGGGCTAAAGAACAATACAAGAAAGGAGCAGATCAACATCGGAAGGAAGCCCCTCAATATCAAGTAGGGGATCAAGTCTGGTTATCAACCAAATATCTACCTCTAAAAGGGCCACGCACATTCAACCCAAGATACCTTGGTCCCTATTCCATCACTATCATAGTAAACCCAGTAGCGGTCAAGTTGGACTTGCCCCCGCACATGAAGATACATCCGGTCTTCCACGTCTCTCTATTAAAACCCGTGCAACCTCAAACCCGACTAACTAAATCTCCAAAACCTATCCTAGTTGATGGAGAACTCGAGTTTGAAGTCAAAAGCATTCTGGACTCCAAGATCTCCAAATCTAAACTATTTTACCTAATTGACTGGAAAGGCTATGGCCCCCAAGAGAGATCCTGGGAACCTGCTGAATATGTCCACGCTCCTCGCCTAATCAAAAGATTTCACCGAACAATTCCTGACAAGCCAAAACCCCCGGAGAAGCCCGGTTTGGGAGGGGCCTTGAGGGGGGGTACTGTCATGATCTCTGCTTCCAAAAGGTCAGGGTTTTCCCAACTCCCTTGGAAGCAGATCCATAACCCAGGTTTCCGAGTGCCAACCAGTCCCAATTGGGACCTTTTGGACCCAGTCCTGGCGCCAGTGGCACCAGACTCATAAATATGCCCAGTCCCAGCGCTGGAAGCGCCGGGCTCATAATGCTTGGGTGGACTTACCTGCAGCAGACCATGCTGCTTACTTGCCTGCCAGTTGAGCCTCTGATCCTCTTCTGTTTGGAACTACTTTTCCTGTTGGGTGGGGCAGGAGCCACTCCCTAGATTCAGAACACTGGAACTCTTCTGGAAAGCAGGAACTCTTTTCTTACCTAGGCGTGGCTGTGGAAGGAGACACCTAAGCACTACAGGAGGCTATTTAAACCACACCCGATGGATGAATCTTGCTTTGCGTTATTCTGCATCCTCTGCAGCAGAACGCTCATCGTGTCTTCTGCATCTGATCCTGGGCCTAAGGAAAAAGGCTTACCATCCTGAATCCAGTCTTCAGCAACATCTATAAAGACAAGAAAGAACAGGTTAGCATTACGGTCTTCAGTGACAGCTCTTCACTTACCTGGTCCATCGGCTGTCACCAACGCCTCGCGCTGCATTCCGGCATCTGAAAGACAAAGGCTTACCTACTCTTCGTGCGCTCCGGAGGTCTTCACACTGCATTCCGGCATCTGAAAGACAAAAGCTTACCAACTCTTCGCACGCTCCGGAGGCCTTCGGCGCTGCATCCCGCATCTGAAAGACAAAACAAGGTGCGTTTAAAGACATTGAGGAACTTTAATACTCACGTGCCATTACTCCTTTCCACATCTAACCCAGTGGGTATTCCGGCACCCTGCAGCCGCTCCGAACTTGTACCTGCAAAATAAAAAGACAGTTAGAGCGCATCGTGAAGCAGGCAACAAGCGCTTACTTACGTGCTTCCAGGCGCTTCTATTCATCACACGGGCTCCATCTTCAACTCACTTCAGCCCGTCATCCGCCATCGCCAGAACCCTGCAAAACAAGAAACATCATTACTAAAGACTTTAAAGACATTAGAATTACTCAAAACTTACCGTTCGTGCAGTAAACGACGAAAGCAGTCCTCTGAAGTCAAGAGGCCTGCTCCCCTTATCCAGTGAAGAAACTGGTTACAGCACCCTGCCCCGAGGCAGATGGAGAGCACAGCGTTCACTTACCTAAGGTGAGAGCGTTAACCTTTGGGGTTCTACAGGAGAAGAGAAAGGGAAGAAGAGAGAGACATTCAATAACCCAGTTCCTTAATCCCATATTTTCTATCTGCAGACATCTTACCCTTCGAGTCAGACATACAGTGCACAGAGGTCCAGCCCAAAGAGCCAGCCGTGTGTTACACATCACCTTTGAGGATACGGTATACGCCCAGTGAAGACCGGCGCCTCTACGGGAATCAGGTGAGCGTTACACATGTTGACCGTTACATGCTTGTTTACCAAGTGGGTGGAATGTCTCCCAGCCCCAAACTGCAAGGCAGAAACTGCAGCTGCCCTGATGATTAACCACATTTTTTCCCGTTTTGGTCTACCTCAAAGGATTGAGTCAGACAGGGGTAGCCACTTCACCAGTGAAGTAATGACAAAGATTTGGGAGATACTGGGGCTCAAGAGGAAGTTACATATTGCTTACCGGCCAGCTTCTTCTGGGGCAGTAGAGAGATATAACCAAACCATTGTGAGCATATTAAAGAAGTTTGTGGCAGATTCTGGGCCAAGTTGGGATATCCGATTACCTCTGGTCCTAATGGCCATCAGATCTACCCCGTCATCTGCAACCAAAATGTCACCATTCAAGTTGATGACTGGACGCAAGAGGGTGCTTCCGCAGCATTTGCTCTACAGGACCCAAGAGCAGACACTAATAAAGGCCTCCACAACTCACGAGTATGTGGAGAATTTAAGGAAACACCTTCAACATGCTTTTGCTTATGCTCAGCGGAATCTAGAAAGATCAGCTGATAGCATGAAGACCCACTATGACCTGAAAACGTCCAGGAAGGAATATCAGGTGGGGGACCGGGTATATTTATACAACTTCCAAAGAAACCAGGCAAAGCAGCGAAAATGTTTGCCTACATGTAAGGGACCCTATGAGATTATAGACAAGATCTCCCCTGTGGCCTACAAGATCCGCATCCCCAAGGGTGGTTTGGCAGAGGGGGAAGATAAGTGGGTCCACATAAACCAGTTGAAGTGTTGCCATCCCAGGCACACTTTGCAGCAACTGGAGGAGTCCTCTGCAATCCCAGAGGGTACCGCTCCAGAGTAATTCAATTCCAACCCTAAAAGATCCTACATATAGCCTATCAAATTCTGTGTTTCTCAAGTGTATGTGTTCCTGTCTCTTCATTTAAAAAAAATGTGCATGTTCATATCTGTTGAGTTCTAAAATATATATGCCACCCCACTATATCAATGGTGGGGGAGAAATGTCCATGAATAGGTATTGCCGCTTTTCCTTTGTCGTCCTAGGAGAAAGAAAACCTGGAGACTGGCCAAGGAGGACGATCCGGGGACCGGCGAGCCGAGACCCAAGGGGCCCGGGTACCGCCCAATATTCCCATCAGGACCGCGAGGAGAACCGATCGATCAATACCGGATGGAGGAAAAGATGCTGAACTTTGCCATTTGCAGAATTGGAAGAAGATTATGCGGACATACCAGTGCGTGGGTCAAAACCCTTGTGCACCCGACTCCCCATCGACTCAAATTCAAAGTGCAGTCGCGTGGGGGGGCTTTGTTGGGTGTCCTGACCCACGTTTGAGCTATCATGCTGCAACATTTGGTGCTGTGGGCTTAGAAAATCCAAGATGGCCAAAAAGCCCACATGTGCGCCAGAATCCAGGAGAACCACGCAGTTTGTGCACACTAAAATGGTTGCCTAACTTGCCACCCACCAGTGCGAGCAGGATGGGCCGGGGTGCCATGAGTGGAATGTGTGCCAAAGGAAAAACCGCACTTTAAAATCACCTTTTGTTTCCCTGAATGCCAGCTCAAAATGCCTATTTTCAAACATTGCAACATATCCAAAAATCTCACTGAACACCAGCGGACATCTGGCAGAATGAAGTATGTGTGCATACTAAATCTGGGAAGTTGAAGAGCCCCAAAACAATGTTCATAACAAGACTGGCTGAGCTCTGCAGGTCTGCAGAAGCCTACCTGAAACTGGATTAAAACCACCAAAATCGAAAATGTTTAAATTAACTGAGTGACCTACTTTTGAGCGTCACATAGTTTGTAACTGTTAAAATGTCATAGTTTTGAACTTAGAATCAGCATTCTAGCTGCATATGTAAAAAATTGTCTTGACTTAAACTGGGGAACAAAAAGTGACATTTTACCTGAAACCTGGCTTAAGGAAACTGGAATTCTGCCAGACAGCTACCCCCGACAGGAGTGGGGGCTTGCCCAACAAATGCATTCCCAGGCCTGGCTGCATTCTGTTGCTCCTGCCAAAAGGAGGTCACACACTCTCTGATTGAATTACCAGGGGATTGCAAGAAACTAAAGAAAGGGCCCAGGCAGATGGTTTATTGAGGTGGTCGTAAATGGCTTCCTTTTGAACAAAGCCCTGCCTTGACTCAGGCAGATGGTTTATTGGGGGGACCGTAAAACAGCTTCCTCTTGGCAGAAGCTGGGAGGGGCAGGGTCTCTGAGCTTGGCAGAAACTGGATAAACTGGTTTCTATACCATGTGACCTGAAAAGACACACCCCTGTTGGCCAGAATATGATTCTAATAAAGATGTATAACTCAAAGTGCGGACTTGTCAAAATTATTTAAATGATACCATAATTCTTGTGATTTTTCGGTGCACGTTTTAAGACGCGTTGGGAATTTGTGTGATGTTCTGGGGCAAAACCCCGCTATTTATTGACACCACAGACTCTGTGTTTAAGCTAGAGACATGGGAATTTACTGGAGTATGTATGGACAAGGCCGTGTATATGTGTATAATTTTTAATGAAAAACCAATATTGCAAAACCAGTTAAAAAACGCAAAATGTTGCCAGTTCTGAATGCAAGCTCTTAGAAACATCAGAGTTTGAACAGAGCATACCTCATGTGATCCGTGATGGGTGCATGTAATTTCAAACCACTGTGTATCTATGAAATATGTTTTTAGGTCAAATATAGATTTGTGTGTAATTTGACAGGGGAGTGTCCTTTCTGCAAGCCATTAAATTACATCATTCTGACACACAATCCTGTTCTCCAGTGAGAACGCAAAGAATTCTCCAACCCATCAGAACTCTGAAGGGGTTGGGCCTAGAAAGCTAGCCTCTCCACCCACTTTCAAAACACATAAAAAGAGACTGCTGGGACAGGTAGAGACATTCAATTCCATTTGCTGCAGAGCATGCTGACCAACGACTTCACATCCAGAGATCCTACACTTAGACTTCCAAGCTAAACAGAGACTACAGAACTTTGAACGAAGAAGGCCCACTGCAACCAAAAGTATTTGTCAGCAGGCCCAAAAATCATTTGCAGACTATTCACAGCCGGGCTCAGCTGTTGATTCTGGCTTGAAACCCTACGCCAGAAAGATCCAGAAGCAGTGCTGTACCCAGAGAAAGCAGAGCAGTATCCAGAACCCGAGGCCAGAGATCCAGAGTGACCCAGACCGCTGTGAGCAGAACCAGAGAGCTGACCCTGATCACTGTGAAGTGCCGAGACCAGAACCGGAGTCCAGTCCAAAACCTGACCAGATCCGTGGCGAGGCCGATTTCAAAAATATATTGTGAGTACCTAGCAGAACTGTGCAGAACCAATCTCTTAGTTAAAATAATCTAATCCAAACTATTTTAATCTAACCAGAACTGCCTGCTAGAAGTTGTCACTTGTTATTTTGCAAAGCTGTCACCTGTCATTTTCTAGCTGCAAGCTGTAACCTGTCGCTTTGAACTTTTAAAATTTCAAATCCGAAAAACTACCTTTATTTAATCGTCCGTATCTCTGGAACCGTTTGGGCAAGGAACTTGGTTTAACTTTCCTCTGAAAGCTTAGAATCTCAGCTTATCAACAAGCTTAGAACCGACTTGCTACCCCATATACTTTTGCCGGAATCGTGATTCACGCATTCGCGAATTTTGCCGCCATTCACGATTTGGTTAAAAATCAAGCCACGTGCGAAAACAGCAGCTTCCTTGCTTTCCTTTGCCAAAAATTCGTTTAACCTGCTAGTTAATCCTAGATCCTTGCTAAAGTGAGCCTGAACTCATCCCAAGTATATTTCACTCACCCTGAACCTCCTAAAGGGAATTAAAACCATTTTCAGCATATTCCTCACTTCATTGCCAGCACATATAAAAGCATTTTGGGCCTGTGTTTCAAACTTCTGTAGTCTAAGCTTGCTGGGGTGAACTGAATTACATTTGATTGCATTTCTAAGAACTGTGTGCTCTCCTCTTCATTTCCTTACATTGCATAAGGGGGGGAGTGGATTGCCAGAGAAAAGTGATTACATTGTTTTGTTGAAATCATGTTGAGTATTTTCTGTATTGCCTTTTCATTCAACATTGCATCCATCTGAAACTAGAAAAAGCATTCTCTACCACCTTATTCTTCTGTTCCTATTCCCAAGCGTGCTACCTCATCCGTTATACTACTCCTGGGTAATCAAATCAGTTTATTAGTAGAACATTACCCATTGTTGTTAACTGCTCATGTTCTGAAGTGTGATATTAATTATTAATTTATTATAAAGTGTGATATATATATATATATATTGTTTACATTCTCAAATAAACTTGCAAAACAGAACTACTTCTTGGCTCAGTGAGGTCAGGGGGGTTCCAAGAGAGGGGTGTTATATAGGGGTAGTCATCCAGAACTCATGAACTGGACATAAAGATATATCAATAAGGGTTTCCATTCAGTATCCCAGACTAGGCATTGACTTAGCTGTAGTGCTGGATTGAATCCTCTTACAAAGTGAACACTTTGAATTCAATTTTTTCTGACACGTGTTCTCTGCTCCTTCACCATTCAAATGGACAACTGAAGCAAGATTTCGTCTGGTGCCTGTTTGTGCACCATGACCTTAACCCCTTAAGTGCTAAGGACGAGGTATCTCGTCCTTGTGATTACCTCCCTGTTGCCAAGGTCCTTGGCACTTAAGGGGTTAATTAAAGAGAAAACTTTAGAGGGCATTGAATGGCGACATACCAAAATCACCAAAAAAGGCCTTGCCACTGGGGGGGAAAACCCATGGCAGTTAAGTAAGGAACTGTGCATCATATTCTCCCAAGAGAAATTATAGGACAAACCAAACGTTACCTCGATAAAATGCCTTCACTGCATTAGTGGAGTTTGGAGGGGGGGGGGGGGCTCACCGTTATATTATCCCATCTCCTCTACAGTACATTTTTGAACAGTGTTAACAGGCAGTGCAGTTTTTCAAGGAAATGTTTGGATGCATGCAGGAAGACTTCTGAATGAGTGTGGGTTACCACTGTATTAATTCATCAGCTTTATTCAGAAACGTTCACACTTGTCCCTTGTGATGTAATTCTTTGCTATTAAAAATTCAGTGAAACGATAAGAAATCATGTCTAGGCACGTAATAACACTTATGTTTGCTTTAGCCTTGATGAAGCCTGGTAAAAAATGCAATGCCACAATGAGACATACTTAGAGTGGCTGCACCAAAATAGCAGACTAACCACATCATAACACTTATCATGCTTACTTTATCATAGATAAGGAAGGCATGGTATCAAACAGTAAGATAGACACAAGTGATCACCATTCAAGGGTGTTTATTGAACTTCAACTGGGTTTGAAAAACGCCCATCTAATCCTAAATCTAAAGATGGGAGCAAGCTACGACCAACAAATAATAATAACGCAGTCCTAGTAGTGTCTTGTCAAAATAAAAGGGCCTATACTAATAAACCTATTGCCAATCCCTAATTCTAAATACAAATAGTGTGGGGAACAATGTTATGCAAAAGTAAAGTGTTCAATAAATAATATGTCAGGGTATTCAAGCCGTTGTCTTCCCTTCACCATGTTTTTAGCATGGGACAAGGTGGCACACTCAAGCTTAGCAGTCTCTGGCTTCTCTAGCACAAGGATGCAGTTCAAATCTCAGTATCAGGGCCTTCTGTGCCAAAGTCTCTTACTTCAGAGGGCCTGATGTGACATACAAACATTCAAATGTTCGCTTCTCCTCAGGATTCTCATCTACAACCTCTTTGGTGATTTTTCATTCACCCAGGGACCCCATCTGCTGGGCTCAGACCCACTTTCTCTACTTTTCCAAACTTTCTTTATTTCATCAAGATCGAAGACTTTCGACTGTGCATGGGATTTTGCTTGACCCGTCGCAAGACCACTTCGATTCACATTTATTTGTTCTCTTTCAATTGATCTCCCTCCACCGGGCTTGGACCAAATTGATCTACTGTTATTACTTCTCAGCTGGATACCTTACAGAGAACTTCGATTGAGCACCCACGCGTCAAAGGCATTGTAGCTTGCTTTAAATTTCTATCACTCATCAGCAGTTTAACTTCATTTGTCTTATCACATGCGTTTTAACAATGTTCGTTCCAGTGCTCGCCATACAATGTTGCTGCTTGCAACCTTGGCTTCAACACAGACCAGTATTGTAATGGTCTCCCCAACTAACCGGCTGTGTTGCTTTCACTGAGCGGCTTTGTTCCTTGAGCCAAGGACAGTACCACAGTGGCTGGAGATTCTCCCCACCTGGATTACTGACACGGGAGGGACCTGGGTATCTCTGACACACAAACAAGGATTCGTCAGCCTGGTTTCCTGGTCTCCTGTTCTTACGCTTTCTCTCAAGGTTTCGGGAAAGTAACGGTTCATTGTCAAAATGGTCAAGGGAATTTCCCTCCTTGCTATCCCCTTTGGTTTTCCTGCCTTTCCTCTCTTGCTCAGCTACCTTCTACAAACTGTGGTTTCCTCATGTGCTTTGCCTTGCTCAGAGTGTGCTTTTGTGCTCCACCTTTTATGTGTGTGGGGAACTGTAATGGAAGTTAGGTGTGAGTGATTGCCAATAATTGCCTGACCTCGCCTGACCCTAGTATTGGGACATGTCAGGTACACGGCTCAGGTGTTAGTCTGTTTTCCCTTAGAGCGGGCTGTCCGTGAGAAAGTGTTGGTGTTGTAAAAGGGGGGTAGAGTTCCTAAATATCCTATCGGGTAGGATGGGGGGAAAGCTATTACAGGGAAGGGGATACCACGTCTCACCATCTGGTGTCCCACTCCCACTCTACGAAGACCCCTCACCTAGGTGATCCTCCCACACTGGTCCACCTCCAGGAACTGGATCAAAGAGCGATGGCCGTGTTCTGGCCACCTGGATGAGAGATCCCCGGGGACTAGCAGGTGAGACACCTTCTGGTTTCTCACAGTAAGAAAAGGCTGGACTGGCTGCACCCTAATGCAGGTCTAGCCATGATTGCTTCATGATTGCTTTATCAGAGACGCCCAGTAAAAAATATAATAATAGATTGTCTTACCTTTTTCCTGAATCTGTTGCTTCGGGGAACTCCTCTTAAGGCAGGCCTCTGGCGCTGTGCTTCCATGTCCTGTGGGGGTGGCTCTAACTTCAAAAAGAAATCATTTCCCTCATGTGAAATGGTAACGGAAATCATTTCTTTCTGAAGTCAGAGTGACTTTAAAAATAAATGTCTTTTTGAAGTGTGAGGCCCCTTCGCCAGAGCATGTAGTGACGGAGCCCCACCTATGCCAATGCCTTTGGCATCTTGGAGATGGAGACGAAAACAGGATCCCACCATCCCCAAGCAGGTGGAAAATACCAGCTGGTGTTTCATGAAATCCGCCTGATGAAAATTCTCTGTCCATGCTGATGATATTCCATGGGCTGCATTAGGCCTAGTCACCAAAATAGAACAGTGGCTTTGCCTACAGGCCAGGACGCCACGAGATGTAGTGAAGATCTGGTGAAAGCACTGCTTATACCAGGTTTTCTAAATAGGGGTTTCAATGCGCTTGTCAGTTGGGAGATTTAACCAATTTTACTAGCCCAATGTTCTTTAAAATGTCCCATTTCTCACAAACTGCCCAAAAAGGGTCCTCCTGTTACCACCCAGTTTGTCACGTAAAGATAATAAGTACATTTCACAAATGTGTGCCACACCGCTTCCTTAATTCACTCACATGTACAGTACTGGCACAAATGGTGCAAACGTTATTCACACACAGAAAAGACAACACATGCACCAGAAGTTATATCTTCCCTGACATGCTGGAAATATACAATATGTGTATCAGAGCAAGTTACCCTCTCACAAAAAACAGGAACCACATGGGGAGCAGAATTGATAGCTTCCATCGCACACTGGACAGATAAATCATGGTCATCAACAGGGGAGCCGACTTATGAATTTCCCAAGGGGGGCCCAAATACAGGAAGTGACATCATATGACCGCAAATTTGCATGTAGTCGCCAACTTGGTGCAACGGCGCATGGGGGCGTGGGTGTTGGCGCGCGCAGCGCAGAACAGTGGAAACATTGGCTACTGCATACACTAAAGTCAAGAAAGAAGGAGATTTAAGCCTTCGAGTTGCATTCCAGTAAGACATCACTGCCCCTACTCCACCGCTCTATAATCGTCCAGCAACACAACTAGGATGGGAGAATGAAATGCTTGCTAAACGGAAGGTACAGCTGCAAGGTGGAGTACCACCACCAAAAAAAAAAGTTCCCAATTCAAGGGAAACGAGAAGTAAAGACGTTTCCCGATTTAAAAAGTACCAAGCAAGACGTGTGTGGTGCCATATTTCAGTAAAACATCAACAATGCAAACTTACAATAGTGCTGCTGTAGATTGGCTAGCCACAAGTGAAATTTGCTAAGATGTTACCTCTGGGTAACCAGATAGAGTTAGGGATGTAGCTTAATCTTAAACCTTTCAGTGGACACATCATATGTTCTGCTGAAGTATAATGCAATCCTGGCTGAAGTATAATGCAATCAAGTGTGGTTTCAGACTTGGAGGGGAAGAGTGTTAACTGCTTTTAACATTGTAGTTTACCAGAAATTCTGGTAAAGTAGTGTACAATGTTAAAAAGCAGTTACCCAGGCTCACCCTGCACCCAGGTTATGTTTGGGACTGATGGAAGCACTCGCGTCTAAATGTTGTAGCCATGGTTGTCTCCATGTTTTAAAAACTCCCACTTTCCGGGTTTTCAACATTCATTTGAAACACCCCTTATTCAAAAAATGAAGGAGTCAGTAAAAAAGCCAATGCTGAAAAGCCTATTTCGCACAAGTAGTAAGAGGTGTCCAGTCATAATGTCGAATACAATAATTTCGAAAGTCAAAATGTCGAAAATATTTAATCGAAAATAAAAATGTCGAATTACAAAAATGTCGAATTTTTTTCGATTTGTTTTCGAATTAATGTTTAAATAAATAATTAATTAATTATAGTTTTTAAAACATAATTTTTTTAAATGGTTAAAGGTATATCCATGGTGGGTGGGGGGGTGTGGAGGAGGGGGGGTTGGGGTAGGGGTTTGGGATGGTTTTTTTTAATAATTAATTATTTAATTAATATTTAATTAAATATTTTTTTTAAAAAATTAAAGGTATATCCATGGGGGATGTTGGGGGGGATGGGGAGGAGGGGGGGTTGGGGTAGGGGTTTTGGATGGGGGGTTTGGGGGGACCCCCCCAATAAAAAACGTTAGTATGTGTGACATTTTACAGTTATTTTAACATTGGTTTTTCGATTTTTTTTCGACATTTTATTTTCGAATTAATGACTTTTTCTATTATATGTATGTGTTTTCGACATTTTTGCATTCAACATTTTTTTTTCGACATTTTTGTAATTCGAAATTATTTTTTCGATATTATGACTATAAACCGTAGTAAGACCAAAAGGGTAAGAGCGACTGTATAGCAGACCATGCCAATGTAGGATACTCCAGGATTACCTTCAGTCAAAATCCACCCACTGCAATGTTCCTAAATTCAGATTGCAGAGTAGTGTCCGACTGAACCTTAATCAGCTCTTCCTGGGCATCAAATGGATGATGCACCACCTCCTCTGCCAGAAAAGTCTGCATCACCAGTCATTAATGCCAGCATTTACTTCAGGGAAGTATTCATCAAAGCTGGACCTTAATGTTGCTAGGTGGCTTGCCCAGCTCCAACTGTTCTTTTGCAAAGGTCTAGCTTCCTCTTGAAGGCAAATACTTTTTTATTCATTATTTCCTCTGTGTTCCCATGTCCACAGGAATGCCCCCAAAGGTGGGATTGGGAGTTTCTGGGGTGGTGAGTTCTAGTGATCTTAGTTTCCTTTATAAAACACACAAATCACATAGTATGTCAACCAGACAATGTATCATTGTGTACAGCTTAAAGGGGGCCACCTGACCCAAAGCAGCACACTAGGAGATGTATTATGGAACAATCAATATTGTAAACACACCTCTAGTTTAGATTGTAAAGAGTGCTTGTGCTGCAATTACAAGCACCAAGTTAATAAAGTCCAGACTTAAAACACTTGATCAGCATTCAGTGAGTAAAATAACCTTATAAAAATAAAATGCAGCTTTGCATAAAATTACAGAGAATTTTGGGATTATCAGGCACTGGCAAGCGGGCTCTGCTGTTGCTGTGGGAGAAGTGAGACTTGCAATGGCGACAAATTTAAGGTTAATAGCTGCCGTTTATCACAAGATGGCAGGCCAGCATAGATCGTAACCACTGAATGCCCACTGAACAGCTATAAACCCTTCTATGTCAGCAAGAGGCTGATGTAGAGGAACCAGTGTTAGAAAGCAATGAGGTAATTATACTGTACCATATCCTGTGGGAGGTGATGCCCCCCCAAGACTCGGTGAAGGCCCCTCGTGTCAAAAGGTTGAAAAGTCCTGCCGTGTCAGTCCCCACAGTCCTAACTTCTCCCCTGCTTAGAGTGGAAGCAGTCTGCGGCACACAGCTTGTAATGCAAATCGCACATTTTAAGCGTCAGGACAAAAAACAGAGAACTGAATACATTGCTGAGGTAAATTAGTCCTGACTGGCAACAATGGTAATACCGTATAGAGCCACATTATTGCACCGCCCAACTATGAGTTTAAGGGCAAAGGTGGAGGAAAATCCTCCAGCAAGAAGCTGGGGGTATTTCCTCCACCATACCGCCCAAAATAGAACTATTGTAAAGTGGATTACCAGGTTTCAGACCTGTAAAATACCCCTGTCTCCTCAGGTGACTCAGACCCCCACCATTCCATCCTACATAAACTTGATGCCCCCAGGCTGTTGATCTTCTAGTCTACTTTTATTCTACCCATGTAGATCCAGGAACATCATACTCCTGTTACTTTCATGGATTATTTTACTTCCTGTCCCTTAAAGCCAGGGGTCTTAAACATATGACTTTCCAGATGTTTTGGACTACGACTCCTATGATCCATCACCATTGACTATGCTGGCTGGGGCTGATGAGCATTGTAGTCCAAAACATCTGCAGAGCTAAAGGTTGCAGAACCCGGCATCCAAGCAGAGGCCTGGAACTCCATACTGCCACAAGCACCTTATCATTTGACTCTGACTCTGAAATAGAGACTTTATGCCGGCCCTTTACCCACAAACACTGGTTGTTAATAATACACCTTGGAACTGCACGTGTTAATAGCACTAGTGCAAGAAACAGACGTTCAGGACGGGCGGTAAAAAGACTTCTGTGGGTCGTATGCGGCGTATGAGTTCACAGGGTTTGGTTGACCAGGGAATAGCACACGAGGCATGGAGTTGGGACAGGATGGCAGGTTAGCTGCTGGCAACCTTTCAGGTGGCAACCATAAACCCATGAAGAGGGAGCGGAGATGTGCAGTGCTTCTTTGCCCCCCTGATTCTCTGATTTGTCAGAGCTACATTTTCAAAGCCTCTCTCTGAATGGAGCATGAGTGCATTCATCTCTCAGTTGACTCACACAGTTATTGTTCTGTCTGCGTCTTTCATTTGTTATAAAACAGCACCCAAGGTTGGTGGCTTTCAGGGGGTAGGCAGCCTGGGACGCTCCAAGGACAATGAACTGGCACAGCAAAGGGGTTTTAGAAATGCACTACTTTTGTAAACAAAATGAACCCCCAAAAAAACTTTTTTTTGTGACTGCACCAGTAAATCATCAAGAATCGATGACTGGGAGAGAGGCTGCAGGAGAGCGATTCCCCTTATTTGTATGGTACAGTAGCACAGATAGGAGAAAGAGGTTGGTTGGCTCTCGACTTACATCTACCTGTTCAGTAGCATACCTGGGAGTGGGTAGTTGAACTGGCTTTGGGTTCCCTATTTCTCTGTGATAGCATACTCTTGAGGGCATACTTTTTTAATGAACATTTAATTGCAACTGCATGTGTATACCAAGTGCTTAATTTGTAAAACAGTAGGTGCCTGTGCCCAAATATGTTGTAGAACTTCTGTGACACTTGGGCAGTTCCACACCACTGCTGCCACCCAGGGTCAGACTGGGACAAGAAATAGGCCCGGTCACCCAAAAAAAAATGGCCCACCCCTCGCCTCAAAAAAGTGGCCCACCCCTCGCCTCACGACACTTGACCTCTGATGATATCACCGAAAGTGATGTAATTTGACCCCACACCAAAGTGGCATCCCGGGAAGCGATGAAACACAACCTTTCACCCCTTGACAAAATAGGAAGTGGCATCAAATAGCATTGTTCCTAAGTAAACTACATTATGAAAAATATGGTTATGATTTCACTAAGGTGATATACATTTCATACAAGAATGGATCACCATACGTATCATTAATGTCTGTGTGTATAGATCCATATTGTCAAATTACTGTGACTCCAAGCAGACGTCCAAGGCCAGATGATAATATGGTATTATATAGCACTTACCCTTAAGCTCTTTTTTATAGAACAAATATGCATACAATATCACCCAACCTGTGTTGGTACTCATATCGACCCAAAAAGGATGAAAGGTTTTTGAAGAATAAAAAATGAAAAAATAAATTTGAAAAAAAATAATTTTTCCAAAAAATGTTTTTCAAACCGCCCCAAGCATGGCCGGAAACCGTCCCTTACTCCCCAGGGACGATTTCGGCCCTGCCAGGGGCCAATCCGACCCTGCTGCTACCACCCATAGTGTGACAGAGACCGGGCCTTTGTGGGGCCTCAGGCTCCATTAGGAGCCTATTCATGAAGACAAAAAAAAGCACACACATTCTTTTGCCGTGATGACCATCATCACGGCAAAAGAAGGTGTGCGCTTTTTCTTTTGTTTTCACAAAGTTACTATATGCACGGAACCAGCATAGGCTTCCCTGAAACAGGTACAATATAGATCGTTCTATTGCAAGCTTCCCTCAAAATCTATCAGGAACTGCATGGGACGCTTTCCACAAATTGATACAGCATTACAAAGTTCACTAACAACTATGTATACTTATAGCATGGACAGGTGGACAAACATTGGATTTATACAACAAGAGCAAACCTCTCTCACAAACGGTTGAGCATGGTCAAGTGGGAGTTGCCTCACAAAATAAGTCAGTGCAAGCGTCCTTCACAAACAGTACAGGTGCAGAGTGGACACACACGTGCATGTTTCCCTAACAAATGGGAACATGGACAGCATGGGAAGGACCGGACAGCCTCCCTCAAAAACAGGCACTGGGCCTCATTACAAGTTCAGAGGTGCTGCAAAAAAGTGTGAGGCAACTCCCACTTGACCATGCTCAACCGTTTGTGAGAGACGTTTGCACTAGTTGTATACATCCTACATTTGTCCACCTGTCCATGCTGTATGCAGAACAGACACTAGTGGGCCTCATTACAAGTTCCGAGGTGGGGGAATAAAGTGGCAGTAATTCCCTTCCCACCACTTTTCCTGCTCCACCAAATTGCAATTGTTGGGGGATTTACCACCGGCACAATTACCATGCAGTAAATCCGTCACTTGTTGCTGATGGTCAATCCTCCACTTTACCTCCTAAAATCAGTAGATTTACTGCTTAGTAATTCCACCGGCGGTAAATCCAACAAAAATCCACATTGAGCCCAATGAACTCCAAAAATGGGAAGTTACCACTACTTGTAATCCTGTGGTAACCCCACGGGACCAAGTGGCTGAAATGGTAATCAAGTTTGAATTACCACCAAACTCATAATGAGGCCCATGTGCAGGGCCACAACAAGCTCCCTTAATAAACAGGCACAACATAGGCAAGGTCAGTGCAAGTCCTGTGCAACCAGATACTGGCATAACATGCCTGGGCCAGTGTAAGATTCCATAACAAACATGTACAAGTACAGCATTGGCAGAGCAACTGATTACAAGGGCCTGTGCACACTTCACTCAAATCGGTACATTTCTGGCACAAACCGGATCAGTACAGTCTTCCCCCACACACAGGTGCAAGACCAGTGCAGGTTTCTCTCCTAAACTAGTACATGTGCATTATGGTCGGAGCCAGGGCAAGCTCCCTCAACAGACAATGTGCACAACATAGGCAGCGAAAGTGCAAGTTTCACTTGCAAATAGGTACAGCATGAGCTCTAGATCCATGCAGCCTGCTAGATCCCATGAACGTGGAGAACGACTCTTTTATATGACCCTCCAACCTCAGCAGTTCTTACCAGTGACCATGTGCTGGCCGGGGAGTGGGCCAGGTACAGGGGGTGCACTGTGCAAACTTGCCTGATTTCTGCACTCTATCAAGTCAATAGCTCATTACCAGACATACCTGGCTGTGGGTGCAAGAGCGAGGTGAAGAAGATGGAATGGTAAGGGCACTTTTTTTGCTGGCCTGCAAAAAATACAATCACGACCATTGCAACAAGTCTCCACTCCCAAGTCTGCCCAGTATGTCCAATAGCCAGTCTCAGGCTGTCCAAGGTGGTGGGAGGGGACAGTCAAGGAACACGTTCTAAGACTGCAGGGCAGTGCAGCTTGCTTGGAGCATATGTGGCCCTTTGGAGCGCCAGTCCATTGCAGGAAAAGTGCCATTGCGTCCTTTATGTTCAATAGCACCCCCAGTGATTAGTTTCCCCGGCCCTGCTTTTAAGTGCCATCAATTTGGAGGGTCATACCTTTCCATCATCAAATTGCTAGTATGACCTTCCAAATTGTTAAATTTGTTCAATACTTTTCACAGTAAGTTTAAAGTTCGATTAGCATTTTAACATCAAATGACGCACATAAAACATTGACAGGTTGACTGTTATGCATTTCCCCTTAACATGCACACATTCTCAGGCAGGCAATGCTTGACCAGTATGGTTCAGCACTGCTTTGAAAGTAAGCATACAAAATTATAAATTAATTGGGCAGCCTTGTTAACTTTCCAAGTAATGCTTGATAATGCTTGCAGCTGTGGATTCACCCGGAAATGAAGAAATTCAACTTTCAATAGCGCGTGTGCCCAAAATAAAGTCTATTTATTCATGAAGTAGTTTTAAGTGACATGTATAAATATGCTTTACATCCACTTGAGATCAAACGCTGCAAAATGTGAATTGTGGGGTCAGTACTCAGAGTCTACCCTTCCAGCATTGCTTAAAAAATGATATCTATCAGGTTGTTCATGCCAGTGAAAGTGTTTCTGAGTAAATGTGGTGCAAGTACAGCACGCTTTGACCTATTCTGAGATTATGTGGATAAGGCCATTAAGCTCCCTTTTCTGAACGTGCATGAGCCCCTACCCCCCACCCCATCACCCTCCAGATCTTACCTGTGAGGTGTATATTGCCTGGCCCATGCTTTGCACCAGAAGTTCCAGGAGGGTTTTACCATGACTCTTAACGTTCCTGGTATAAGTGCCCTGATTCTGACCACGTTGTTTTATCCAAAGGTCTTCCTGCTAGGCCACCATGCTTTTATTAGAGCCAGATTATGTACTCTGCTGCCCAAAAATGTTTTTCAGTAGGCAATAGCTATGCTACCGTCATGTTAGACTCCTAGAATTGTGAGCACTGTGATTTGCAGCAAGGCACTGCCTAAATGCAGGAAGGCATTATGCAGCTACTTTCATTCAGATTGACTTACATCTCTTATCATTCATGAAAGCAGAGGGGAAAACCTACTCTTTGCACCCTCTGCTGGCCAGCACAATAGGTAGCCGCCTAGTGCCTGCACCGGCCCTGGAGTGGAGGGGGCTGGGGGCATAGATAAGGAGACAAGGGGGCTGTGGCAGAGGGAAGGTGTAAGAGAGAAGGGGATATAGGACCGGTCCAGTTGCTCGGAAGATGTGTTTCTTCCCATAGCAGGAGTCCACACATGGCAGAGTGGACGAGGGGAGCTGGACCAGCGGCAATGCCGCAGAGGGACAGGGCATCGAAGTTGCCTTCAGGTGACCAGGGAACACATTAGTCAATGTCATGGCATTGGTTGGGGAGTGTTGGGGGCACATGGAGTGGCGGGGGGTTCAGGGGTTATGGCTGGTTTGAAGGGCCGAGGAGGAGTAGTACGGTGTCAGGGTGGAAAGAGGGAAGGAGGGTGGGTCATGGAGGTACAGATGGGGAGGGGATGTTCGGGTGGGCATGAATATGGGTGAACAAGAGAGGGGGGTTGGAAGAAGGTGAGGTGAGGAAAGAGGCCAGGGGCAGGAGAAAGGTGGTACACCTGGGGGAAAGGTAGCCAGGAAGGCAAGGATCACATTTCAAGCAGTGACTAGGAAGGTAAGAAAGTGAAGAAATTACCCTACAAAGGCATAACTAAGCCATTGGGGTTGCACTTAATGCAGGCAACAAAATAAAATTATGGAATGGGGAATTTGTGGATGTTTTCAAACTGCTGCATAGTGAGGTGAGGAATAAGGATGGATCAAAGGAGGAAGACAATGGCTTGCCACGGAGGCCAAGGGTGCCAATGATGATAGAGAATTGGACGTAAGCCTTCATTATTTATGCTACTGTACATTACAAAAATAACCAGAGAGGTGTATAGCACTATCAAAGTACATGGACATAATAAGGATGGCGTTTGTGAACTTGTGGGCTTTGCCTGGGTTTCGTAGGATGAGTTTAGGGCGAGGCTTGGGGGAAGATCAGAGTGTGTTGTGGGGGGAAATTGACATTAATCTGTGGTTGCATTGTATGGCGCAGACGCACTCTGCCCCCACCAGGAACACTGCAAGTGGTTTGACGCTCCACTTTGTGCCTTTTCTTAACCGCCCCACCCTGGACAGAGTGGAGGCAATGAGTAGAGGACAGCAGACAACAGCATGTTCCGCTTTCAACAGGGAAGCGCGTTTTTGGGCGATCTGCAAGTTTAGAGTGCAGCACGTGTGCTGGAGAGCACCCAGTCACACAGTGTTTTGCAGCAGGCAATCAGGAGGCAGTAACAGGAGACGAGAGAGGGATTGTTGGAAAAGGCCCATACACCAGTTAAATTGGGATCCTTTGCTGAGGTGGCTAGAGTTTTACCCAGACAGGGAAATGGGACAGCTTTTGCGGCATGGGTTCCGGTGGGTTTTCTGTGGACAGAGAACTTGAGGTTAGCAAAAGAAATGCCTGAAGTAGTGTTGAGGAAATTGGGAAAGGAGTTGGAAGAGGGGCAAGTATTGGGCACCTTTAATGATTGGGGCGTAGATCTGGTGGTGCCGCTCCTGAGTAATGTAGACAGGCAGATGTACATGTCATCTATAGAGCCCACCCCCTCACCTCCTTCATTTTGGAAAAACAGCAAAAGAACACTGAGCATGACACCTGGTATGATCCCAATACCACATCGAAGGTATGAGAGACGTTATGCACTGAGACAACCTTACCGAATGTACTCTCGAACTGATGTGGTAGACATGAGTCTGCAGACACCACTGGACATAGAAGCACTATAAGTAAAGTCTGGCAGGTGTGAAGTGATGTCATGAAGAAGAGAAGATGTGTGAATGCATTGAATTCAACGTATGAATATTCAGAGACTGAATATGTGACTAAAGTGACAAAGTAAATACATATGCGAAGATGAAGAAAACCATATACACTTATAAGATGAGTAAAAATGGATGCAGTAGATGTACATACACAGAAACACAAGGTAGATAAGGTGATGAAGAAGCTTGCTAAAGTAGGACATATAATGCAAGCAAATCAGCCGTGTTGAGAAAATGGATGTCGGCATCGTATGATAGTAAGCGAGAAGCCTCCAGGAGAAAAACCAAGGCTGCAGAGATGACAGGCGCTTGTATACTGATTTGTGCAAGAACAAAGGATATTTGTTTGGCTCAGAATCAAGGATGCTGCAGTAAGAAGCAACTGCAAGGCACAAAAGGAGTCAAAGAGGATAAACCATGTACGCAAGACATATTTCTCTTAGATTAAGTAAAGGAGTGAATAATTGTGAGTGCCACGTATTGAACAATCTAAGATGCAGAAAGCAAATGCAAGACAGAGCAACCAAGTCTCCAGAGGCCAAAGAGAGTAATAGCACCCAATATAATGTAATCAAATAACATAAAGTAAAAGGACAGAATGGTCAAAATCATGGTCTTCTTACACGTGGTACAAGACCAGAAGACAAGGCCTATTCATAAAGCTCCAGACGAAGATGGTAATGTACCTTCAACTCCCTTTAAGGCTAATTAGCTAAGGAGGGCAGATCTCTGACGTTGTTCCCTTACACCTTGGTTTCGTTGCTTACATGCTGCTAACGAGCCGAAACAATGTCTTGTGGGAGATGATGAAATTGGGGTGAGGGAATTCTGACATATATATGGGGTACATTAGAGAGCTAGGGGGAGAGAGTGAGAGGAAACAGTAACAGAGATATTGCATGTTTATTTCTCTTTGCAGATACGGTGCATAATGCGGGTGAGGTTCCTGAGGTGTGGATCTGTGGTCATTCGATCGTGAAATGGAGGGGCAGGCAAGGTGGGATGAGAGTGTTTGGAGCTCAGATGGTGTTTAATTACAAAGATGTACTGGTGAGGTGTTCCGGTTTGGGGGAATTGAGGTGGGACCAGCTACTTC
Organism: Ambystoma mexicanum; assembly: GCF_040938575.1. Lineage (NCBI taxonomy): Eukaryota > Metazoa > Chordata > Amphibia > Caudata > Ambystomatidae > Ambystoma > Ambystoma mexicanum. Next base: position 1,034,079,254 of record NC_090933.1, on the reverse strand, counting down.
CATTGTTTGATGGGATGAAAGAGGGCATGATCAAAAGGATGAATAGGGATATTATGATACTTCGTCATCGGCTTGGGTGTTATGGACGGAGCTCCTACGGAGAAGGGTATGGAGGGGGTATATGGAGAGGGCTAGGAGGAAGGTAAGCAAAGAGATGGGAAAGTTGTGCAAGGCCTGGGAGTGCAGGTAGTGTGCCACCCAGATATAAAGGAAGAAGCATTGAATTTGTTCAGGGAGGATGGAATTCACCTGCCGATGTTGAGGAACAAGTACTATATTTTGGAAGTGAGGATGGAGGTGGAAAAGGTGGTGGAGGTTTTAAAAGAGAGAAGGGTGTTGGGGAAGAAATTACACCTCTGCTGAGGCCTATTCTGGGTGCTGAGTAGCACGGGCAGTTAAAGAAATGGTTGGGTGAAGCGTAGGGGTGGTATGTTGTGAAGTAGTGTGGTTAGAGCTGTTCAGACAGACAGGCTAGCTTGTGGTTTTGGGAAAGGAGAGGAGATAGTGAAGAGCGATGGACATCGGCTCTAGGAGAGGACAGGACAAGAGTTAAGAACATCTGTGGGTTCTGATGGAGGAGGGAAGGTTTGACGGGAGAGAACAGGGGCAGGAGGCGTATGGGGATTGCTTAACAGTGTTAATTAATTACTATGTTAAATATTTTGTTTATCTGTAAGGGTGAGGAGCCGGGTTAGCTGTGTTTGTAAGCTTGTTCCTGTCACGTTAAAGCAACCTTTTCCACTTGAGACGAGTTTGGGTGTGGTTTATGTAGTTTAGTCCAAAGGTTCCACTGGGGTAAAGTGCCATGTTTTATTTTTTGGTCAGTGACTGCAAAAGAAATGGGGTAGTTCTGAACTCTGCAAGCCATCCCTGAGGCCGAACCATGTCTGGAGATTCTTGTGGTCTCGTGCAGAAGGGATGTGACCAACCAATTCGGGCTGGGACCAAGCCTGATTTGCATATGGTCTTTCCCCTTCCTGTAATGGCTTGGCAGGTGAAGAATGATGGCCTGAAAGGTTGCCCAGAGCAATTGATAGAGGTTTAAGATTAATTCTAAACCTTCCAGCCATCAACTTTCTGTTTCTGCTACTTCACCCAGAGTGGCATGGTTATGCCCAGATGTGGGTTCTGTGCCTGCTGGGCCTAGAGACCCATTCTACTCCTCACTGATGATGCCCATTGAGGCCGAAACATGTCTGGGGATGCTTGTTGTCTCGTACAGAAGGGATGTGACCAAGCAGTTCAGGCTGGACTGCCCCTTTGGTGGGTGGGACCAAGCCTGATTTTCATATGGTCTTTCCCCTTCCTGTAATGGCTTGGCAGGCGAAGAACGATGGTCTGGAGGGTTGCCCAGAGCAATTGCCAGATGTTTAAGATTAATTCTAATTATTACAGGCATGACCTCCTTGGTTTGCCATTTATTCACAGGTGATGCACTTGCATGTCCACACTTAAAGGTAAACCAAAGAGCTCAGGGTGCTCTCTAAAGGGGAAAGGTTTAGACACTTCTCTGTCTTCATTTTATAGATTGCTTTAAAGCTTGCATTTACTTTCACAGCAGGTAGTACTTATTGTAGCACTTTCCCTTGAGGGTCCAATGCACCGTCATCTTACACATAGGGTCACTCTTTCAAAGGTAAATTAACAAACTTAACGCTTAAACTGGAAGAAAACACAACCTAGAGACTACACCCAAATCCCATCAGGTCCTCTAGCAAGTGGAGGAGGGCATACTAGATCCTAGAAAAGGACTGTCAATAAGCTTCACCAAGAAAGAGATGGACTGTGTAAAGGTCTGAAGAAGAGACACCAACCAAAAAGCAAAAACAGGTGAAGGAGCGAGTACCCTGGTCAGAAGAGAGAGAAAGACGAGACTGATGGGATAGAGGGTCTAAGGAATGGATCTGTGAGACACAACCGAAAAAGTATTAGTTTGGCAAAGGGCCTGAGGACTGGTTCAGCCCAAGTGACTCCAAGGCTCCTTACCCTAGGAGTAGACAAAGGTGATCGTAGTGGGGCGAGGGAAGCAAGCAGCCACCCAAAGGCACTGGCAGTAACAAGTACCTTGATCTCAGAGAGAGAGAAAGAGAGAACAGAAGGAGAAAGACTTTTAGACAATAGACCCATATGAGGAGCAGGGTTCTCTATGTCCCTGGTTGGGTAGAAAGAGCTATTGCCCAACCCCAATGGCAGTGCAATAAGGGAGTATGAGAAAACACAATTTTGTGAGGACTACAGGACAGAAAAGGCTGTGTAGAGGTTTAGCAATGCAAAGGCTAAAAGACAGAGAATAGGTCTGGATAAGAAATTGAAAGGCCCTGGGGAGGCCAGGCCGTAACAGTGAGTAGTTCCTCAAAGACATTGCAGAGGGAACCATTGTTTGTGTTTATTTCTAGACTAGAGCCAGTCATTGACAGATTAAAAGTGGAACTTGTGTTGGGCAGGATTTGGAACATTTCTTTTTTGTGTTTTGGGTTAGCCTGGAGGTTAAAGAACTTATGAGTAGGTTGGAATGTTCTGTTGGCCATCACCTTTGTACTTTGATTTATAGGCTAGAGTGGCCCTAGAGGGACCAGTGCTTTTTAAGATTAGGTTCAAGACACTTTTGTTCACTGAAAGCATCTGCGCAGCGGGTTGGAGAACCTCTGAAGACCTAGACTTTGTGTTGTGCCATCCTTGACAATGTTTAACAGAGTTACTAATTATTCATAGGTTTCGTTACTCAAATATAATTATAGACTTTAAAATGTAAAGGTGTTTTCCTATAAATTATCTCTAGGATGCACCCGTGCATGAGGTAGGTTCTCACTTTGTATTGTGCATGTGAGTGAATATTTAGGGAAGACTTTTGACCTCCTTTCAGATTGTCTGTGAAATGTCAATGTTGCAAAAGGAACCCGGCGGAGGATCAGGGTTGCTCCCTCAATATGAGAACCACAAGCACTTAATGAGGAAAAACAAACCCATAAATAATCTTAGCTGTTTACTTCCCCCAGCAATGATCCTCCCACCTGAAAGATGCTGCATGGATGTTTATGGCCGATAAAGTTTAATTGCTTTAGTTTTGTGGAAGTTCAAAACAAGGTCCTGTCTGTGCCAAAAAGAATGAAAGATATGTAAAAGCTTCCTGAACAACAGTTCGGTCCTGGCCATCAACACCACATCATTTGTATACAGAAGACCAGGGGTGTTTGATAATCCTTGGGACACCAGTTGTTGCTTCCTTAAGCTCTACCACAGCTCTATAAGTTAGAAGAATACAAGGAGAAGGGGGCATTAACTAACCCTATCAAACAACTTTTGGTAAGGAAGCTTAGGCAGTTACCTCAACCATATTTACTAAAGCTGCATTCCTAGAGTACAACAAATGAATAGTTTGAGCAATATCCTCAGTTACTCCTTTTGTTATCATAGCCCACCATTTCTCTCTATTAACTAATTAGAAGTTTGCCCTGAGATTAATACCTGCTAAATACAAATAGACCTTCTTTAACAATAGCACTCTGAGGGTTTCTAAAACCAGCATCTTGCAACAAATACTTGCCAACAATGCCCTCATTTAATATTTCTCAACAACACATTCCCCAAAACCTGCGTTGGTGTCCAGAGGAAAGATGGGTAAGTAATTACTGGGCTTTAAACTCCCTTTTTGTGAACAGGAATAAATATGACTGAGTGCCAAGAAATTGGAAACAGGCTACATATCAAGATTGCCTTAATAATTTATAGATCAACGGGCACGACCCTATATCATCAAATGACTCCTAAATAAGCCTGCCGGAACTGCATTTGAAGCTGAGGCTTGTAGGGATTTTTGAGTATTGAATGCTTCTTGAACTTAGTCTAGTGTAAAAATCCAGACAAGATGGTCAGCCAATTCTAAGCACTTCTCATGATCTGATGTAATGGTCTTAGTTTTGGCCTATGATTCTATAGAATAAAGTTGCAAGAAATGATCATACCAAGTTAAACTATCACTATTAGACATGGGGTGGAGGGGAGATTCATAGTTAAACTTCCACCGCTGGGCACAAGGGAAACAAGTTTCCCACAACCTTTAGAGTCAACGATAGCCACCAATTTGTGGAGGCTTTTTCCATTTTCTTATAATAAACTCCTCTTTCTTCATAACTAGCAAAAATGTATATTGCTTTTATGTTTCAGTGGTCACAGATGGACTAACCATTGAACTCACCCTTTTGCTTTTGGACAACATCTGTTTTACATTTCGGCAATCTTGTTCAACCGAATAATCCCCAAACAATTGTTAAGCCTTTGCAGAACCGATTTCTGTAGGAATTCAGATTTATTCTGCGACACAATTTCTCGTACTAAATCAATATAGAGTCCGGATGGGCTAACAATTCCATGATTAACTTCATACGGCCCTTGTGAAAGAAACAAGCAAAGCCATCACATTCTATGAAGGTTTTCCAAGTCACTCTTCTCATAATATTATTTACCTTCTATTCTGGAAGAGAGTTAAGTAGAGCAGCATTATGCAAGATGTTAGAATTAGCACTAGTCACTTTCCACTCTGGTCACAACCTTGCACTTGTCCACCAGCCTCCAATTAGCTAGGACAAATATAATATAATCAATAGCAGTTCCTTGATTTCCTTTAATAAATGTAAAGGCTGTTGAGGTATCAGAGGGCGTACAACTGTTAAGTTGACATAACACATGCTCTATTAAAGTATATTAAAGAACCTGGCTCCCTAGCTGGCCCTTTTACCACAATAGCTGGGTTCAGAACTCCCCAAGCAGAATTGAGATTACTGCAAGAATGTGAAGATTTGTTCGGCATTATATTAATTTCACCTGCCAATAATAGGTTGTTCCTTATGATGTTGGCCTGAAGGTAAATCCTCCATCAAAGATAATTTCCTTAGTGTGTGCGAGTTCCCTGGTGAATCAACATGAGAATTATACACATTTAAAAAACAAATAATCATTTCACCTACTACGCTTATCGTCAACCATTGGCTATTTGGGTCCCCTCTTGAATGAGCAGGGACTACTCCAAGTAAACCTGTGTCCATCCACCTCAAAAGAGTTTTTTTATTTTTTCAACAAACTGACTTTGTGGCAGGCATAAAGTATGTCACTATCCTGGTTTAAATATTGGACTGCAAGTCCAGGAATTCTGAAGGGAACAAATGCTATTTTCCTCCATGATTGACTGCCAATCCAAATTTGGTTTTAATTCCTACAACTTTGCACGACAGCAATGATTAAAAAAATGAGACTTTACGAGAAGGCCAGTCACCCACAAAGAAAGGTCAGACACATGCCAGTATGTAATACAGTCTGCATAGGATCTTAAGATCTATAAGGAGAACTTAATCAACCCTGTGTGCAATTACTGGAGTATTGTTGGTCAAAACCTTGGGGCAGTCATTTAATTAAGGTTGTGCCCCCATTATTTTGAGATAAACTATCTTTGTCATGTCTGGTATTATCTAATTCAAATGATATAATCCCTAATATCTCCTTGCTCCAGATAACCATGATAATTGGTTTATCCAGGGAACTTTCTTGATTAAAATGAGTTAGTGAGTTTATTACACTTTCGGCTGGTTAGGCCTTTTGTGATTCAGATAAAAAATACATGTAAACTCGCATTTCATGTGGGTTGCCATGTGTAAATGTGCCCTGGTGTCATGTTTTGTTTTTAAAGGCTCTCTCTCGTTCCGTAGGGGTGTCCAGCACAAGAAGTCCTGAGAGACTTGGTATGCTCCGTCAACAGGGGGAGCGGGAGTGTGGCTGGGGTGTTTCCACCTCCGTTCCTGTCATGAGTCCTCTGCAGTTCAGCAAATGGTGGGCAGATCAAGTACAATAAAGGGTGCCCTGTTGTGGCTGCTAGGCAAAGTTTGTATGCAGTACCCTTTGGGACCACTACACACAACTAGGACTACAGGTGTAAGCAAAACCAACCTTTGGTATAAGTCTGTACTACAGAGTTCTGTTAGCAGATCTGAGCAGCCATGCTTATCTCAAGAGGGGAATGTGAGCAGTAATGATGTTGCACAGAGGTCTACAATCACAAGTGTTCAAATAAACTCTTATACTCAAGGTTTCTTTGATAAATACTGTCAGTTATAAAACATTCATAAGATGGAGGCAATATAATCACACACAAATATACTTCAATACTAATTCACAATACTTTTCAAGAGGAGTAAAAAGGCAAAGATTATTAGAACATGAAAGGTTACAATTATTCTTAGACAGTGCAAATACTTTGAGTTCATCAGAAGAGTCTATTCAATTCAATAGGCTAGGCCAAAGTCAAACGGTTAAAGTCTTGGATAGGATAAAGCAGTTTTGGCAAGTAAACGGTAAAGTCTTTGCCAAAGTTCTCAGAAGTAGTTTGTAAAAACAAGAATCATATGTTGGGTCACAAGCTGATTAGCCCTGCGAGTTGCGAATGTTTCAATCACTTTCACCACAAGAGGTAAGTACTCTGTCTTATTTCACAGTACCTTACAATGAAGAAAAAGATGCAGCTGGCGACTTCTGTTCCTGTCAGTTCCTGCAGATCTCACTGTTCCTGTGCCTCAGTCGTGTGGACAAGAGGGAGGACGTCGGGGGACCTCTGCACTGCACAGGGAATGGTCCAAAAGCTGGCACTTGGCAAACTTCAATTCCGGTAGCTGTAGTAAAGCACACAAACTGGTGTCCCTCTCCCTGGTTATTCAGATTCCTGCAGCACTCTGAGGAAAAGCCAAACAGCTCTGTGATTGGTATCTAGGTGTCTTACTGTCGAGTTGATTGGTCCCACCAACTGAAAGGGAGAAGTCGTCCTTGTAGAGGCTTCTCTGTCGAGGTGAACTTGGCTATTTGGACCTGCAGCAGGACTTAACCAGGCAAACCAATGGTCCATGAATTGCAGCAGCCATCCTCTTCAAGCTCCTCTTCGGTTCTTTCGTTCCAGTGGTCGACTCTGCCTTCCAAGCCAAGAGACTCGCCTTTTATTCATTTCTCTCCTATTCATTCCAGCCTAGCTGTCACTCACCCAGCAGGGTGGCTGTCCTTGCCGGACAGTCAGACAGCCAATCACCACAAAGTGCATTTGGGTCTCCTAGGAGACTAAGCACAGTGCCAGTTCTGGGCACCTCCCTCACCACCTACCCACCCGAGACACTCGGGCGCCTGAGTCGGTCTTCACTCCTGAAGCCCGCCAAAGGCGAATGAACAAAGGAACCAAACTAGGTTTGGCGCGCAGAGCAACACACTAAAAGGACCTTTCCACAAAGAAATGGCGAAAAAAGAAGATCGGGACCTGTTTTTACAGAGGGGGCTCAGAAGCCATCTTGAAAAACATGGCGCCTGTGATTTAACGCTACCGGTGTTCGCGGTGGGAAAAATCATGGTAGTTTGTTGTAAAACCACTGCCAGCAGCCATTCTGAGAGGAAAGGGTAGCATTTGACTGCTACATGAGTAACTAGACACAGGGGATACTAAGTAACCTCTCCAGCACTCTATTGTAAGATAGGGTATGCTGGGTCTAGGAATTGAAAAGACGAGTAAAGTCCATTTCACTTAAGTTACTCTGAGAAACAGTAGTTTATCCCAGAGAAAATATTTAAACCTTGGGAAAGCCTGAAAAGGTTTCCCTCTGCCACTGCACTGAGGGTGCTGTGTGACACAAATGAAAAGATGATGCCTATGGAGTTGGTTAGACTCCATTACCAAAAAGAAACAAACACAGAAAACAATTTGAATTAAAAGTCCCAAAATTCAGCAAAGGAGCAGGGCTATAAGGTGGGAGAAATTGGCAAATTTCTCACATTTCCATTTCCAGCGGAGCACAGTGAGTGAGAGCCCCTCTTGGTGTGCCTTTCTTCTTTTTTTGTGGATATTTGCAGGCCCCGAGTCCCTCTGAAAACTCCCACCAGCCCGCTCCCACCCCGAGCCCTCTTCCTGCTTTCCCTCCCGCCTCCCGACTCGCCCAGTACTGCTCTCCTTGGTCCTTAGGACCTTGTTGCTCTGAACCTAGCGACTCCGCTAGAATCACAGGCTCCATTTCCAGCGGAGCACTGTGAGTGAGAGCCCCTCTTGGTGTGCCTTTCTTCTTTTTTTGTGGATATTTGGAGGACCCTACGCCCTCTGAAAACTCCCACCAGCCTGCTCCCACCACGCGCCCTCTTCCTGCTTTCCCTCCCCTCCCGCCTCCGGACCCGCCCATCGCCGCTCTCATTGGTCCTTAGGACCTTGTTGCTCTGAAACTAGCGACTGTGCTAGAATCACCGGCTCCATTTCCAGCAGAGCATGGTGAGTAAGAGCCCCTCTTGGTGCGCCTTTATTCTTTTTTTGTGGATATTTGCATGCCCCAAGGCCCTCTGAAAACTCCCACCAGCCCACTCCTAGGCCGCGCCTCTTCCTGCTTTACCTCCCCTCCTGCCCCCCGACCCGCCCAGCGCCACTCTCATTGGTCCTTAGGACCTTGTTGCTCTGAACCTAGCAACTCTGCTAGAATCACCGGCTCCATTTCCAGCGGAGCACGGTGAGTGAGAGCCCCTCTTGGTGTGCCTTTCTTCTTTTTGGTGGATATTTGCAGGCCCCGAGGCCCTCTGAAAACTCCCACCAGCCCGCTCCCACCCCGCGCCATCTTCCTGCTTTCCCTCCCTTCCCACCTCCCGACCCACCCACCACCACTCTCATTGGTCCTCTCAGCCTTCATCACTGATCTTCACAGGGCAGCCCTCTGCCCGGCAGCCCTTCGGCTAAGGGCCCCAAGGCCAAGGGCGGCTCCAACAGAGGCGGCTCCAGGAATTGTCAGCAGGTGTCCGCAGGGGAAGCCAGTGGCCAGCCGTCAACCATCAACTACAAGGACAAGTAAGGTAGGAGTGTAACGCTCACCTGATTCCCGTAGAGGCGCCGGTCTTGACTGGGCGTATACCGTATCTTCAAAGGTGATGTGTAACACACGGCTGGCTCTTTGGGCTGGACCTCTGTGCACTGTATGTCTGGCTCGAAGGGTAAGATGTCTGCAGATAGAAAATGTGGGATTAATGAACTGGGTTATTGAATGTCTCTCTCTTCTTCCCTTTCTCTTCTCCTGTAGAACGCCAAAGGTTAACGCTCTCACCTTAGGTAAGTGAACGCCGTGCTCTCCATCTGCCTCGAGGCAGGGTGCTGTAACCAGTTTCTTCACTGGATAAGGGGAGCAGGCCTCTTGACTTCAGAGGACTGCTGTCCGTCGTTTACTGCACGAACAGTAAGTTTCGAGTAATTCTAATGTCTTTAAAGTCTTTAGTAATGATGTCTCTTGTTTTGCAGGGTTCCGGCGATGGCGGATGGCGGGCTGAAGTGAGTTGAAGATGGAGCCCGTGTGATGAATAGAAGCGCCTGGAAGCACGTAAGTAAGCGCTTGTTGCCTGCTTCACGATGCGCTCTAACTGTCTTTTTATTTTGCAGGTACAAGTTCGGGGCGGCTGCAGGGTGCCGGAATACCCACTGGGGTAGATGTGGAAAGGAGTAATGGCACGTGAGTATTAAAGTTCCCCAATGTCTTTAAACGCACCTTGTTTTGTCTTTCAGATGCGGGATGCAGCGCCGAAGGCCTCCGGAGCGTGCGAAGAGTTGGTAAGCTTTTGTCTTTCAGATGCCGGAATGCAGTGTGAATACCTCCGGAGTGCACGAAGAGTAGGTAAGCCTTTGTCTTTCAGATGCCGGAATGCAGCGCGAGGCGTTGGTGACAGCCGATGGACCAGGTAAGTGAAGAGCTGTCACTGAAGACCGTAATGCTAACCTGTTCTTTCTTGTCTTTATAGGTGTTGCTGAAGACTGGATTCAGAATGGTAAGCCTTTTTCCTTAGGCCCAGGATCAGATGCAGAAGACACGATGAGCGTTCTGCTGCTGAGGATACAGAATAACAAAAAGCAAGATAAATCGGGTGTGGTTTAAATAGCCTCCTGTAGTGCTTAGGTGTCTCCTTCCACAGCCACGCCTAGGTAAGAAAAGAGTTCCTGCTTTCCAGAAGAGTTCCAGTGTTCTGAATCTAGGGAGTGGCTCCTGCCCCACCCAACAGGAAAAGTAGTTCCAAACAGAAGAGGATCAGAGACTCAACTGGCAGGCAAGTAAGCAGCATGGTCTGCTGCAGGTAAGTCCACCCAAGCATTATGAGCCCGGCGCTTCCAGCGCTGGGACTGGGCATATTTATGAGCCTGGTGCCACTGGCGCCAGGACTGGGTCCAAAAGGTCCTAATTGGGACTGGTTGGCACTCGGAACCTGGGTTATGGATCTGCTTCCAAGGGAGTTGGGAAAACCCTGACCTTTTGGAAGCAGAGATCATGACAAGGAGTGGCCTGGGTGAGGGGAGAGCTACAACTCCACCCCAGAATCCTAGCCACTTAGCAAATCAACGTTAAATAGGGTGATTATTCCCCATTGCCCCTCTCCCTCCCACACCCCCAAGGAAGGCAAATCGAACTATGTAATACGGTACCCAACAGACATGCTGGTCGTGGATCACTCTCCCACTATACAGGTATCTCAATTTTAATAGGGGTTCTGTGTCCATATTGCATTGTGTGATATTTAGATTGCATTGATTGGCCTCTCTCCCGCTCTACAGATTCTGTGTCCATATTTTTTTTAAATAAAAAAATTATTTAGTTTATACATAAACTTTTCATTTCATGTTCCAAATACATTCAGATTTCACGTCCTATACAAAATATATTGATTCGTAAAGCGTTTTTACTTTCTTACAAAGTGTCCAATCTAGGGCTAAATGCGTTATCTTTGTGTGTCAGCTTGTCCATTGTCATTTCCCAAAATTTCATAATGACATAGATCAATTTTTTTTCTTTCCCCGCCATTATTTTATCCCATCTTGCTTCCAGGATGAGAGTTTCTTTGCAAATGCTGAAGTATGACCTACATAAACTTCTTTCATCTTGTAGTTCAGGGAATTTCATAATAATATGATTCAGTGTTTCTATGGTTTCCTTATTTTTGCAAAATATGCAGTATTGTTTTCCATTAGTTTCTTGCTTAATAATTGACAGTCTTGCTCTTGTTAGAAGGACATTAAACCGAAATTTCATGAATAGTGTTCTAATTCTGTTATCTGGAAATAGGATCAAATATGGAGGTAATTGGTTAAGTGCTCTTATTTCAGTGTCATTTATCAAATTTTCTTTGTAGTTTGTTTTTTTTAAAAATCGTTTTTATCCAGTCATTTCGCATTATTTTTGTTTTCGTATACTGTGGTTGATTGAGTACCATTTCGGTTGTAATTTCTTCTTGTGTCATTATTTGGATCATCTGTTGCTTGCATTCATGGGATTTTCACATTTATTGCATTTTGATTTGATCTTAATATCTAGATAGCTGGAATTTTTTCATTGGAGATAACTTTTCGATAAAGTTGTAATTTCTTCCATGCTACAATTGAACTCATTGACTGGATCGCTACTTCAAAACGTATCCTTACGATTGGAAATGATATTGGGAGAGCCATGATCTTTCTCCAAAAGATCGCTTCTAATTTAAGCCATATATTTGGATGTTGTATTGCAAACATTTCACTTCCATATGTTAGAGCTGGGATAACTTTGCTACTATAAAATATCATGATTGGTTGGAAGGAAAACTTTCCAAATGTACGATGAATCACTTTTCCTTGTCTTGAAAAGGAATATGCTTTTATTATAAAGTATGTCTGTCCATTCTTTTTCGTCCTTTGTTTGATTGATTGTCAAGCCCAGATATTTTAAGAAGTGGACTTTCTCTAAAACCAGATAATTGATTTGGAAGATTGGTATTCGTGCTTTCATCTTTGATTTTGTTACGGCCATTATTTTTGGTTTTTTCACGTTTATTTCCAGTTCATTTTTTTTCATGTATATTTCCATAGCATTCAGGCTATGCTGCAATCCTTGAGGTGTTTGGTCAAGCAAGACGATATCATCCACATACATTAATAATGGCACTGGTGTCGAATTTAGCCTTGGAGGATTCTTTCTGGTCTGTCACATTTCTTGTTCAATCTCAGCAGTAAACAGATTCAATTGAGTTGCTGCCAGCGGGCAGCCTTGTTTGAGACCGTTCCATGTTTCAATATGTCCAGTTTGTGCTCCCTCTTTTGTTAGCCCTACTCTGATCTTGGTCTTTGAATATAGTGCTTTCATGGGTTGTAATATATGATCCGGGCATTTCCAATTTTCGAGTTTCTGCCATAGTAATTGGCGATTAATGGAGTCAAATGCTAGATGTAAATCTATGAATGCCATCCAGATTGTTGTATTCTTCTTCAGGGCTTCATGTTTTAGAATATTCAATATAAGTAGGTTGATGTTTGTACCCACTAATTTAGTAAAACCTGTTTGTCTTTTTGCAAATCGGTTTTCTTCAGTTGCCCAAGTAGAAAGTTCTTGGAGTAGGATGCTCACATATATTTTGCCCAATGGATCAAGAAGGGCATTGGGTCGATAGTTTTTTGGATCGGCTTTATCCCCGTACTTAAATATCATTATAAGCGTTGCCCTTCTCCAAGTTGCTGAAATTTGTTTATATTGATTGACTATGCCTAGCATTTGCACCAAAATTTCAGCCCAATGTTCCGGTGCATTTTTTATTATTTCATTGGTCAGACCATCAGGTCTAGAGACCTGTGTTAAGCTCCAAGGCTGGAAGTAATTGTTTTTGCCGGGGTGCTCCACTGTCAGCCCAGGTTAAAATAAGAATATAGAGGTCGCTATTCAATGACTGTACTATCTCCATCCCTTGTCTTGCAGCAGAAATTGCTGCAGATGTGAATATATAATCCAATACTGCTTTCGATGTTCCCTGTGACCAAGTCAGAATGATTTGGTTTTGCTGTGTTTGATAAATACCCACATTCACCATGCCTCTAATGTCCATTTGTTTGGTCCATTGTCTTTCTTTTGCTGTCAGCTTATTTATCTCTTTTAGCTTGCCCATTTTAGCGACTAGATGAATATGTATGTCTCTGCATATCACAATGTCTAATTTTTGATATTTTGTTAATAATAGATCAAGTTCGGTCATGATTATATCTATAAAGATCCGTTCATTAATTGCTGCAGGATTCCAATATAGATTAAACACTACCAATGTGGAGCGGTCCTTTTGGTAGAAGTCATATTTGGTTTCTCTGTTCTTTTTCTGCAGCACGGTGTATTTTGACCATAACTTCAAGTTTTTGACTCGATTGGCGACCATATGGAGTCTATTATGATCACCATCAAAAGCCCTGAGTATGGTCTTCCTTTTTCTTTACATTGGGCAGGATTCAGAAAAGTATTTTAGCCGTCGCACATTGGGCAGTGTGAGAGCCATGTCTCTTGAAGGCAAATTATTTGACTTCCCAGCAAAGGTGAATGCATCTGTGCAAATAGATGATCATGTCCCCTTGTATTCCATGAGATCAGTTTCGTTTCTGTTAAATTTCTCAATGTTGATTGTTATAAATGCTGTTGATCTTGTTCTCTTCCAGCTCTATGTGTATCTTGTAGGTCATTTTGATTAAGTTGCTTTCTACGTGTCTCATTTAGTGTAGAACGAGGCAGAGTCTTTTGAGTCTGATGTATGCTTGATATAAAACTGGTATCTGGATCTGAGTAGTAGCTGCAGTCACTGAATTCACGATAGAATGGATTTCTATTACTGAACCGGGCATCATCTGACTTTGTCTGTTCTTTGGGCTGATATATTTTACCTTCTATGCAATGAAATCCTATAAATTCCAGTTGCTTGGATATTTTTAGTATTTCTTGCATTATTATGGATGTCTTTACTTCAATTTCCACTCTATCAAGTTACTGATCATCCATGAATCTCACTAAGTTAATGTCGCATGATCTTAGGTATTTCAATTCCGGAATTGCTCCAAATAGTCGCAATATGTTGGTTCGATTGAGTATCACAGGGCTTTTGGCGTTATTACATTGTGCTATGGCTAGCACAAATTTTTCTTGATTTTTTATCAGATCTATACATGTAGGCATTCTCATCTGTGGGAAGGCAAATTGTCTCTCCACACTATGTGAAGATGGTAATGTTTCTAGAGGTCTCAATTCAAATTGTCCCAAATGGTGGGCTTTCATTGTCGGTATCTCTCTGCTTTCTTTTATAATTGTTTTCCGTAAGACATAAGATTCCTCCATTTCTTCATCAAAGATATCTTCACATGTCAGGTCTCTATTGTTGTTAACTGGTCAATTTGTGTCTGGGTATTGATCAATTAAAATCATGTCCTCGTTTTCTATTGGTTGAGATTCTCTCAGCTCATCAGAGACTTTGTATAGTGAGAGTTCCATTAATTCCACTTGTCTTATTTCTTCTTCTTGTTCTGTTTTTGAAACAGCGGCCTGTTTCTCTTTTGTTTTTATTGCTTTACTTTGGACATGTTGGGATATTTGATCATTTATTTCATTAGACAGATGATCCATGATTGATGATTGTTTATCTTCGCAAGATGGAATTTTTCGTGGAAATGCTCTTGAACCATTCTGCTTTTTCTTTATTTTCTTATCTATCGGTTTCTTCTTTAGTGAAATATTCGTTATAGGTTTCTTTCCAAATATCTGAAATGCCTGTTGTTCAATCTCCACAGGAATCTGTGGGTGTATCCTTATCATCTCAATCTGGTCAGCCGCACCTTCTTTTCTGTTGTCTGTATTCACCTGATCTCCCTTCATATTTAGATTGCTCTCCTTCGCTTGAGATTCTGTCAGTTTTGTAGTTATTTTGAGACATTTCTTTCATCAGAGACAGCAGGGCTGTTGTAGTTTGCATTCCTTCCAGCCTGTCAGAACTAGCAATATCTGCTAGTCTCGCTTGCCATAATCGACTTGTCTCTGCTTCCATCTCTAATTGTTGCTGTATCTGAAGTATGAAGCTCTCTATGTGTATTTGTTTTCTGTGCATCAGACCTATGAGTGTCGCCCGATCTTTTATTGCCTCGACATTTGCCTCATGTAGTTTAATAAAAGGAATCAATGATTGTGAGGTTGTCGTTATCAGAAGATTTTGTAGTTCGTACATCGTAGTTGGGAGTCGGGCCAGAGGCTGGTTTTCCAAATGATTTTCTCCTGGTGAGGACCCAACTCTATTATTTGATATAGGGTGAGTTGTTTCATGGTTTAGTTGTAGTTGATCTTTTTCTGATACACATAAAAGGTCCTTTGGGTCTTCTTGGACCCTGTGTATGTCATTCGGCAAAAAGGAAAGGTTCCGAGCATTCTGGTTTATTGCCGGAGTAGATGTATAGCATGGCATTGATTTCTTTCCATGCACTTGTTCATCTAACTCTTCCCATCTTTTATCGTGTGGACTCATGATAAAATCTAGTTCTTTAATATTTAAAGACAGCTGTGGAAATCAGTCCGGTTTTTGGTTTTTTGGTTCAAGTCCCGGTAAGTCTTTTACCATTTTCTTCTCTTGAGGTTGTAGCCATAGTGCCCTTGCTCTTATCGCCTTTTCTTTTCTGTTAGTGGTTTTCTGCGAATCATCATTCAGAGTGTTAACAAGACTTTTTCTTTGTGTGTCTGAGTTGGGCTCAATTGCATTATTTTGAATTTTGGAGGCTTCGTTTGCTTCTAGGGTTATTCTATCTATTTCATCGGTTTGGCGTCCACTTGAAGTAATTTACTCATTTGATTGAAATTGTTGAGGCTGGTGAGAGGTGTAAGATTCTTCTTCCCTATCAAACTCATCCCTCTCGGATGGAGTAAGATGTATTTCAGCTCTTATCATGTTGTTAGATTTTCCCTTATTTTCTGGCGGGTCTTTTTGAGTATTGGGTTTTGAGAGTAAAATTGTTTCATTTGCTTTAGCTTGTTGTTCAGGAGAAATGGGGTTGAGTTTTTCGTCTTTCTCCTCATCATTCTCCATTAGAGGCGCTATCTGACCTAGAATCACGAGGTCTCCTACGGGTAAAGTTTGGCACACAGGTTGAGACTCTCCTGTCATTGCAACATCAGCAATTGTGTGCGTCCTCTTTGCTTCTTCTGAATTTATAGGTTGATCACAGGTTACTGGTAGGCAGCGAAAGAGTATGGGTAGTGAAGCATTATGTATATCTATTGCAGAGTGTGCACGAGGGAGATGTTGGGACTTATTTACCTGTTTAATTTCCAGCTTCATTGTTCTTTGAATTTTCTTCAGGTGTTTCTGTAAGCTCTTTAGATTCGGATTGGTTTGCTTACCAAGATTTTTGTTTGCTGGTATGGGTACTCTTGTTTCACTCTCTTCGATCGATGATCCTGTATCTTGGGATATTGTATCAAGCATAGATTGAATTTCTGCGACAGGGGTAATTTTTTTCTTTGTTGTTTTCGCAAAAATTTGGTATCGACAATTGTCGTTAATCATTTATGGTTTTCGTAGTTATCGCATCCTTTTTTATCGATTTTCCCTCTGTGGCGGGTCCTTGGGCCTTCCGTGGTTGCCATTAATGATCCTACTTGGTTAGGATAATCGTGGGGTTCTTAAAGTATGTATCCGCCTCGGAAATAGATCAGTATTACGCGTAATTTGTGCTTTATTTGTCCAAAGAATTTGCAATTATACTGATTTAATGTCAAATGTGAGCGGGATCAAAGGGGAACGCCCCACAGTCTCCCTCTCACGTAAAACCTTTTTCTTGGTATTTATTTTAATTGGTTCTTATGGCAAGTCAAATTTTGGTGTTTGTCGGATGCAAGATCAAAGGGCAGCGCCCCGCAGCCTCTTGCTCATGACACCAGTTTCTTTATATGCAATTTGTTTCAGGATTAGACGAAGTTTATACTGGTATAGCTTGACTTACCCGATTGGTGTCGTTCAGGAATCTCTGCAGGTTGTTATGTAACTACAGGATCTTCTACTTCTCACGAGAATAACAGCATATAGCGAGGTGATAGGCACGGCTTTTCCTAGAGTGTCTGTACTGACACACTCAGGGACGCTCTCATCCTCTGTCGTGAGGGGGTTCTCAGATGCCAAGACAAAACAGGGGTGAGAGAGAAGTTAGGTGGTATCACGGTCCCACGTCCACACGCCCAACAGCCCAACAGAAATCGCGCGCCCTTGTCTCCAGCACGGGCTTAAAGCCACAAGGGCGTTGTGATTTCACCTTTGAAGTCAGCTGGAGGCGGGGGGCGTGGCCTTGAAATCAAAATCAAGACGGCTTTCCTTTCTTCCTTCTTGCAGCACTCGTGAATTAGAGTATTTATATATTTCAGGCAGTGCTTTCCCAGAGCAGCAGAAGCACAATAGGTTGAACAGTGCAGCTCCAGGCAAAAGTCACCGCTCAATTCACGCAGTATAGCACACACACAGAGCAGCCCAACAGAAATTGCATGCCCTTGTCTCCAGCGCGGGCTTAACCCATGTGTCCATATTGCATTGTGTGATATTTATATTGCATTGATAGGCCTCTCTCCCACTATACAGGTCTCTCAAATTTAATAGGGGGTCTGTGTTCATATTGCATTGTGTGATATTTAGATTGCATTGATCGGCCTCTCTCCCACTATACAGGCCTCTCAAATTTAATAGGGGTTCTGTTTTCCAGGCTGCATAGTACGACATTCAGATTGCATTGATAAACCTCTAGACAGGTCTCTCAAATCCCGCTGACCAACTCACTCTAAAGCGAAACAGAACCCATCAGTGAATTACTATGGAGTGACACCCCGATTAGGGGCTCACGCCTCATAAGGCGCAAGTCCTAGCTGTGCCCCTCAACAAAAAAAAATCATCCTTCAACTAGTAGATATCCTCTTAAACCCACATTGCTAGTTCACTGCAGTGAACCGCATTTAGGGAGACGGACACTAAGGAGAGCCAACGATAACACCCAACTATATAACCCCCAACGACCGCCCCTACCCCTCTCAAGACAGCTGAATGAGTCCGCAACATCAGCCGGAAATACCACCTACAGACAGAGCCCTAACTGTTAGTGGACAGCCCTCCACACCCAATACTACACCACAAGACAACCAGACCAAATCAGAACCAACTGGACATCAGCAAACAAATAAAGACTAAACAACTCTCAATCTTATAATCCCACGCCAACAACCCATTCTGAGGGAAAGAAAAAGAGAAGAAAGAACAAACACTCCGGAGCAGCAACAAAGAACCACAACTACAGAACGCACCCCCGCAGACAGGAACAAAAATTGAACCAACGTTGAGAGAAGAGACAAATCCCTCTACTTACTTCCATACCTTGCTGACAACTGGTCACCCGAGCAAACCAACCCAACACTAGAAGAAGCAGCAACATCAAACAACCCAACACAAGCACACAGAAGAAGCATGAACAACACAAGAAACAAAAAACACATGACCGATGCGATAACACCTTACATCACCAAAGCAAGACGAACTTCCAATCAACAACCACAACTCCTGGAAGACGAACCCGATGAAAACAAAAACCCAAGACAGAACCTAGAAGAACTCTTCAAAGACAATGACAACCCAAAACCTACACCTAAACAAGAGATCGACAAGGAAGGAAACCTCAACACCGATCAGAAGATGACCTCAACAAACAAGTCCAACCAAACAACACCTCCAAACTCCACTGCAATCTTATAAACGCAAGATCCATGTCAAAAGACTCAACAGAGATCTTCGACCTATTTGATGAAAACAGCATTGACATCCTGTTCATCACAGAAACATGGCTGGATGACAACTACAAAATCACACTCCAAAGCTGCCTTCCAACCAACTTCAAATGCCTTCAAATAAACAGGAAAAACAAAAAAAGAGGAGGCATCGCAATAGCATTCAAAGGACACCTGAAAACAGACGAACCGCTCAACATCCTCAACTGCAAAACCATGGTAATACACCTAACAACAAACCCAAAATCCAACATCACCTTCATCCTGGTGTACAGACCACCGACATATGATGCAACTTTTGTCGACAACTTCATAGAAGCCATCACCAACATAGCCATCAACCACAAACACCTAATCATCCTGGGGGACTGCAACATCTGGTTTGGAAGACAGTCACGCCAACTCCCAAAACTCACCGATTGAACAACTCACTACCATGAAACTATGACAACTAGTCAAAGGGTCAACACACTTGGCAGGACACATCCTCGATGCAATTTTTGCCAAGGAAAAACTCATCACCATGGCACAGCCAATACAAATACTATGGAGCGACTATCTCATCATCCCATTTGTGATGACTCTGCCTACTCAAGTCTGCACCCAACCTCCTGAACTCACAACCACCACCAAATGAAACTGGAAACACGTCAAAGAAAGCAACCTATTTGAACAACTGGAGCTAACCAAACCCTCAACTATAGAACTAGAGCTAGCTGACCTACACGGGAAAGCAGAGCTACTATACAAATGGATTGCAGATACAATTGACAAGATCACCCCAGAAAAACCATTCACCCCTTCAAAAAAAAGAGCAATGGCAAAATGTTTCACCCCACTATTAAGCACCATGAAAAAGGAAAACAAAAAGATGGAACTGGAATGGAGGAAAGGATACAACCCAGACAAAACAGAAACACATCCGTGCAGACAAGAAGGAAATTCAAAAGGTGAAGAGAAGACATTATGATGATAGAATCACCAATGCCACCAACACACAAAAAAAATGTTTAACATCGTTAAAGAGATGAGAATCCCACCAGGCTGAGACAACACCCCAATCCCCTCAGAGAAACTATGCAATGACCAGGCAGACCACTTCAAGAAAAAAATCAATGACATCCGACAAACCATACAAAACATACCTATCGACCACAACATACAACCAAGCGAACCTAACACAGAACCTCAGCACAAACTCAAAAACTTTCCTGAAATCACGGCAGAGGCATTTGCAATGCTGGTAAAACACAGCAAGAAAGCTGGATCACCCATGGATCCCTGTCCCACGGAAATCTACAAATCAATCCTCGCACAAGGAACACCAGCAGAATACTACAGAAACCTTCTGAATCTATCACTAGCAACAGGAACTGTACCGAGGACCTTCAAATCAGCATATATCAAACTACTTCTGAAAAACACATGTGGCGACGTAGAAGAACTCTCCAACTACAGGCTGATTTCAAATATTCCCTACCCGGCAAAACTCCTGGAACTCTACGTATATAAATTAACCCAAGAACACGTAGAAAAAAACCACTTGCTGGACCAACCTCAAGTCAGTTTCAGACCCGCAAGAGGAACAGAAACAGCACTACTATCCATCTGGGACGACCTAAAAACTAACGCAGACTCAAACAAAACCTCAGCCCTTATCCTATTCAACCTCTCCGCAGCCTTCGACACAGTTAGTCATGACACCCTAACCAAAAGACTAGAAGACATAGGTATAACAGACACAGCACTACTCTGGACTAGATCATTCTTAGCAGACAGAACAGAAACCGTATGGATTAAACCCTTCAAATCCACTACACGAGTCAAGGACTGTGGAGTGCCACAAGGATCCTCACTATCACCACTGTACTTCAACATCTACCAGACTCCAGTTATCAGAATCTTCAAAAAATACAACATTACATAGTGATAGTGATACTCAAATCATCTACAAAATCAAAGACACCCAAGCCGATCACTCAACCCTAATCGAGTGTCTAAAAGAAGTCTTCAACTGGGTGATTGCCTATAACCTGAAAATCAACCCAGCAACAACAGAAATCATGATCATATCCAAAGACCAAGAGAATGAAACCGCCATCCCGTGGCCAACGGAAATGGGAACCGTACCATCACCATCTAAGGTACTAGAAAATCTGGGAGTCCTGATGGACAACACCCTAACCCTTAACCACAAATAAATGCAACAGTCAAGAAATGCTTTTTCCTCCTCCACACGGCAAGAAGAACCCTACCTTTCCTCTCCTTCATGCAAAAAACACTCACTATCGTCACCCTCATCATGTCAAGAATCGACTATGCAAACAGCCTTTACCTCGGAATACCAGAATACCTCCTGAAGAAACTACAACGGATCCAAAATACAGCAGCCAGACTACTCCTCAAACTATCAAGAAGAGAACACATCACTCCGGCCCTAAAAACACTGCACTGGCTCCCAGTAAAATATTGCATCACCTTCAAAACAATGTGCATAACACACAGGGCAATCAGTGGACAAGGAGCAGAAATCCTACAAAAGAAAATAACAATCTACAAGCCAACAAGACTCCTCAGGTCAAGCAACGAAATCCACCTGGAACTAAAACCATACCTCAAGAAAAAACTTGGAGGCACCTCCTTCTACCACTTAGCCGCAGAAACCTGGAACAACATCCCAAAAGAAATAAGAAACACCAAATATCACCTAAAATTTAGGAAATTACTAAAAACCTGGCTCTTCAACACCACAGACTCAAACTGAAAACTGAAACAACAGAAAGGAAAAGGGATGACTAAACTGGAGTGGACACGGACAGCTCCCAGAACCGACTGGGAAATTCCCACGGCACCTGGACGGGAGCACCAGGTAGAGTGGAACACAGGCGACACCCATGGAGATGGAGTCAATAACCCCACCCAAATCCCACCCAACACCCGCACTTACCCCTTAGTTGCCACCAGGGAGACTGGCAATCATCACACTAGCTGAGTTGTGGACATGGGCAGGTGCACTGGCCGTATGAGTGGGAAGGGAAGACAGGTGAGGCTGTGAGGGAGGCTGGTGTAGGATGGGGCCAGATATGAAAGGGACCTTGAATGCCCGACAGACCCAGATCAGGACGGAGGCGCAGGGGTGCTTCCGAACCCCATCTGGGGAGATTACGCAAGCCCAGCGCCTCAATTCAGGATAGAGATGCCAACTGACCAATTGCACTAACAATTTCCCCCTCTGCATACACCTCTCAGACTCCAAACCAAACACAACCACAAACCTTCAGCACAACAAACCGCACAAACTTCACTACATTGCAACAACAAAACAAAAACACACATAGACTTGCACAACAGTACATGACGACTACCTGCCGCAAACACCCCAGGCCCAGCCAACAGACCCACCAGGTTGAGGCCGCCAACAGCACATCACCGCTTTCTTGCACTTTTCCAGCTTCCTCCCACTAACTCACCCTCCCTTCCTCTTTCAGAGCCGCCAGAGCACCAGGGGATCACTCCGGCGGTGATAGTGCGCGGTACAAATGGCCTTTAACATTAACATTAACATAACATTTATGAGAATTCTCCCTAACACTCGCCCCCCCACAGACTAAGGGACAGGAGGATCTAATCCCCACCAGGATGGATCTCCTGTTGCAAGTCGGTTAAATGCCCTGCTGAGTACACCAGCGACCTTTTGTAACACTTGCTACGGCAATTTTTATCAGTTGTTTTCATTTGTAAGCTATATGACCTACACACCCTGTTTGGTACATCTTTTTTATTTAACGTATAGGGGATCTGATCTAAAAGTCCCTCAGAAGATGTGACAACCTCTGAACCTACAATAGGCTTTTTTAAGGTGTCCTTGGAAAGGAATCCCTTAGACCTAGAGGGGCCTCCAGGGTTCCTCACCACCTCTCCCACAAGAGCAGGTTGGGTCTCAGGTATCTTGGTTGGAGGGGCTGTGGTCAAGCAAGGTATATGCTTCCACTTCCTCTGAGATCTGGTTTTACCTAGTTTAGAAGTGTCTCTCCTAACACTAGGATTGACACTTGAGTCTTCAGTAAAAGATCCAACAGTCTTAAGGTGTTTAGCCTTAGACCTATCTTTCCTGGTTTACCACCAGCTTTGAGAATTACCAATTCTCACAGGCCCAGAGAGGGGTCCAATGTGTCTATGCACCTCTTCCTCAGAAGCAGGGGGGTCAGAAACTTTACAACTGGATGGGCAATGTTGGAGCTTGGTTGGGGCTCCCATTTCCCTATTATTCTAGCCACAGGTTTGCCTTGTTTAGAGGTAAACTTTCTAACACAGGGCTTAGAGTGGGGGTCTCTGTAGGGGGTCCCACAGGCTCAGAGTGGTTTCTTAAGGTTGCCTCTGTAGCCAATTTGGTTTGGGTCTGTTTCCCCTTACTGGGAGGCCTCCTAGAGTTTTTAAGTCATTCCCCAACAGGACTCTCCCAGGCACCTTATTCTGAATACTGACAGGAATCCACACTGTCATACTGTTACACTGAATGAGAGCTGGTAGAATTGGAACCAATTGGACAGGGCGTCCAGCAAATCTAGTGGGACCTTTAGGTGCCTTAGCAATATCCTCAGGCTTGAAAAGGCTTTCATCCACAACTGTTCTGCTGGCCCCAGTGTCTCTCATGGCAGGAGTATCCCGGCCATTCACAAGAACACTGTCCATATAATACCCTTTAGAGTTCTCTGCAATGGAGTTATACACATCCATATTCTGCTTCTTACCCAGACCCAGGGGCTCTAAGGATACATTGGCTTGAACACCCAAGGTTTCTTCAGCCAATAGGTGAAAGTGGGCACTAGCCATTTGTACTCCTCTCTCAGGGATGAAGGCTAAGGAGGCAGTTATGACTCCTGCAGGTTTCCCCTGGCATCTGGGATCTCCTTTCAGATGGTCTACAGACCCACAGACAGAGCGTTTACCAAATGCTCTCTGGAAAGGGGGTTTCTGCTGACCTCCCTCTGGTTGGGCACCAGAGGATTCACTAGACCTACCAGGTTTCCCAGGGGATCTACCCTTAGATGGTTTGGGGGCCTCTTCTGTTTGGTTGGAATTAGAAATATATTTATTCTCATCTTTGTGCTGCTTCCCCTCATCCTTTTATGATTGGCCCAAGAATCCTTATGAGTGGCCCTGTTGGCTACCCATGAGTCAGCTGCTCTTGCCAACTTTTTGGGATCAATCTCATTTGAGTCAGCCAAGTGCTGTCTCAGCTCAGGAGAGCAGGCATCAAACATAGATTCTAATAAAAACAGATTTCTCATTCCTTCAAAAGTGTTAACTCTGTAACCCTTTACCCAACCATCTAAGTTCTTCAAACATGCACACACCCAGGTAGCCCAAGGGGTACCATCAGTCTTTATGAGGGTCCTAAACCTCTTAAGGTACTGGGAATGAGTTTTCCCAAATCTAGCTATCAAAGCTAGCTTCACATTGTCATACTCCAATCTTTCAAGTTCCCCCACCTCCATTACAGCGTCAGTTGCAACCTGGGGGAGCCTAGACAAAGCCAAGGAATCAACCGATTTGCTGTGAAACCTTGAATCCCATAGTTATATTCAAAATCATCCAACCAATCCAAAATATCAAGTTTCACCTCATACATACTCACAGCTTCCTTAGGCATGTAAGGTCTCTTAGGACTGGAAGACCTAGAAGACTCTGGGATAGAAACATTTTCAAGAGACAATTTCTTCATTTCAAGAGCATGTTGCATTTCCATTTCCCTTAGTTTTAGCTCATGATGTTTGCGCTCAGTTTGCATTTGTAGCCTTTTGAATTCTAACTGTATTGAATGTCCATATCTTGTTGTAACCTCCTCTAAGTCTCCGGCGCCCAGTTACCCCAGGGTTCGGCGCACGGTATAAATAAAGAAACTAAACTAAACTAAACTAAACTAAACTAACTCAAGTCTCATCTTTTCAAGAGAGACACATTCTGGACTCAGTATTGGACCTTGTCAGGTCCCTGTGGCTAAAGGCTGAGGCCTAAGAGCTTGTTGAGGTGCAGAGGGGCTCACATCCTGAGACTCTTCTATCTCTTCTGGCTCTCCAATAACTTTAGAGTTATACTCTGAATCATTATCATCCTCATCAACATATTCCACATTTTCTGAAATAGCAGGTGTGACAGCCCTACCATTTAGGTTTTGATGATTCAATAATCTTCCAATCAATTCATTTTTCTTTCCTTTAACAGGGAGATTCCTGACCGTACACATTTCTTTCAGTTGCTCTACTGTTAGATCAGGGCTTCCTGTCTGAAGTTATCCATATCTGGCTTGTTAAAATTGCTTTTCTGTTGGTGCTTAGCCTTGTGAAGGTTAGTATTTGAACAAAAGTAAAGCAGAACTCTCAATGTAACAACTCTACAATGTATCCTCACCGCCTGCCACCAGTGTCAGGCAAAGTTTGTATGCAGTACCCTTTGGGACCACTACACACAACTAGGACTACAGGTGTAAGCAAAACCAACCTTTGGTATAAGTCTGTGCTACACAGTTTTGGTAGCGGAGCTGAGCAGCCAGGCTTATCTCAAGAGGGGAATGTGAGCAGTAATGATGTTACACAGAGGTCTACAATCACAAGTGTTCAAATAAACTTCTACACTCAAAGTTTCTTTGATAAATACTTATTAATTTATTTATCTGTCAGTTATAAAACATTCATAAGAAGGAGGCAATATAATCACACACAAATATACTTCCATACTAATTCCGAATATTTTTCAAGAGGAGTAGAAAGGCAAAGATTATTAGAACATGAAAGGTTAAAATTATTCTTAGACAGTGCAAATACTTTGAGTTCACCAGAAGAGTCAATTCAATTCCATAGCCTAGGCCAAAGTCAATGGGCTAAACTCTTGGATAGGATAAAGCGGTTCTGGTAATTAAATGGTAAAGTCTTTGCCAAAGTTCTCAGAAGTAGTTTATAGAAAGAAGAATCATATGTTGGGTCACAAGCTGATTAGGCCTGCGAGTTGCGAAGGTTTCAAGCACTTTCACCGCAAAAGGTAAGCAAAGTCTTATTTCACAGTACCTTACAAATGAAGAAAAAGATGCAGATGACGACTTCTGTTCCTTGCAGTTCCTGCAGATCTCGCTGTTCCTGTGCTTCATTTGTGGGGACAAGAGGGAGGACGTCGGGGGACTCCTGCACTGCACGGGGACTGGTCCAAAAGCTGGCACTTGCCAATCTTCAATTCTGGTAGCTGTAGTAAAGCACACAAACTGGTGTCCCTCTCCCTGGTTATTCAGATTCCTCCAACACTCTGAGGAAAAGGCAACCAGCTCCGAGATTGGTATCCAGGTGGCTTACTGTCGAGTTGATTGGTCCCACCAACTCAAAGGGAGAAGTCGTCCTTGTAGGGACTTCTCTGTCAAGGTGAACTTGGTGATTTGGACCTGCAGCAGGGCTTCACCGGGCAAACCAACGGTCCAGGAGTTGCAGCAGCCATCCTCTTCAAGCTCGTCTTCGGTTCTTTCGCTCCAGTGGTCGACTCTGCCTTGCAAGCCAAGAGACTCGGCTTTTATTCCGTTCTCTCCCATTCATTCCAGCCCAGCTGTCACTCACCCAGCAGGGTGGCTGTCCTTGCCGGACAGTCAGCCAGCCAATTACCACAGAGTGCATTTGGGTTTCCTAGGAGACTAAGCACAGGGAATTTCAGGCACCTCCCTCACTTCCTGCCCACCTCAGACAATCCGGCCCCAGTGGCGGTCTTCACTCCTGAAGCCCGCCAAAGGCGAATGAAGAAAGGAACCAAACTAGGTTTGGCGCTCAGAGCAAAACTCTAGAAGGACCTTTTCACAAAGAAATAGAGGGCTCTAAGGTGGGAGGAAGTGGTACATTTATGAGAATTCTCCCTAAAACAGTGGCGTGAAAGGGAAAAGCTTCGGGGGAACCAGAGAGGACAGCCAGGCTCTCTGTTCGTTGAAGGCACGTCCCTGAGGCCGTCCTCGTTTCGGGCTGGCCTGTTTTCTCTCCCCAACCCTGGGTCGACAGAGTGTGCTCGTCCGGAGCCAAGGGAGATAGTCGGCCGGTGTGTTCCCCACTGCCGGCGCCGCTCTGTTTAGACAGAGCAGCATCAACAGAGCAGCGTCGCTCTCACGCATTGCCATGTGTGACTGGCTTCGAGGTAGGAGGGGAAAAGTGAGAGGGAGGAGCGGCATTCCCGAAATGTATGGCGGTATCCTTCTCTCATGCGTCTCATAGACGGGCTTGGTAAAGTGTATAATTCCTGTCAGTATTTGGAGAAGACTGACCCGATTGGGTTCCTCGGTCCCTCAATACATGCTGAGGAAGAAGTTTACTCAGTCCCATTGAACGGGGCTCCCACAGGGGTAGTTCGTATTGGTGGAGAGACAGAAGGGAAATGTTTATCAAATAAAATAAAAAGGATTACAAGAGAAAATAAAAGAAATGAAAACAAGCAAGGGAAAGTGAAGGGAGCGGTCACAGACTCGTTCCCAAGTTTCCACACAGGGTTTCCTTGGAGGCGTGTAAAGCGCCGGGAAGTTTGGTTATTTGATCACTACCCTGTAGTGTTTACTTTCCCCTTTCAAGCGAAAGGGTGTTGTGCGAATGTTCTCGGAGGATGGGGGAGCCGCTAATCTAAGCGATCACCCTGGGCTCTCTCACGCCACCACACCTTACTCATGAGGTGTGCAGGTGCCCGGAAAGGCATTGTTTTCCCGGTGCCACGAGTGAACAGTGACATTGACCTTTTCACATGCAGTCAGCATTCATAGGAGCATTCAGTGGGAGATCGTAGGTCTCAGTTGTGGACAATATACCCTGCACTGTGCACGGAATTATGGTGGGGAATTTCCTGTGTTAGTCGTATTGTGCCTGTGAGAGTCTTTGTGTTAAGTGGTGTGTCATGTGGTAGACTGCAGCAACCAGGTGCTTAGGAGTATGGGGTGAGATCAGAGTAAACCAGTGAATACAAAAAGAGAGGCCAGGACTCTGGCATATACTGTATTAAGAATATTTAATTCTATATTTAACAAATGTGAACGGACTTGCTTACAGGTGATCCAATTGTTAATATTTAATTATTTATCTACCAAAGGTGAACTGACTCACTCCCAGGTGACACAATTTATGATATTCAACTATTAATTTACCAAATGTGAACTGACTTGCTTACAGGTGATCCGATTGTTAATGTTTAATTATTTATTTTCTAAATGTGAACTGACCTGCTCACTGATGACCGTTTGTTATGTAAGGATTTTATACCAAGGATCTAATTGCACAATTTCTGTCTTATAAAGAAGGCTGTCAAGCTGGTCAAATGAGAGTCTGACCGTTTATTTAACTATGGTGCACACTAATCAATGTTAGCCACCAGGGCTAACCAGCTCATATGAGAGGGCCTTCACTCCCACAGTCTACTCTTCACTCTGAGGGCAGCCATAGGTCCCCATAGCAGAGCCCACTCATCACCCCCTGGGTTGTCATTTGCATATGTGTGCGGTAAGGTGTAAATATCCCATGCTCAGGACCCCTACAGGTTTCTGCCCACCTCTCCTTTCAGATACATTAGGGAAAAACTCCTTGCATACATAATAAAATAATTTACCAATATACAGAAGTCACAAGTATAGGATATAGAAAAAGCTCAAAATACTCACCCCAAAAATGTAACAAACATCTGCAGGTTTTTTCAGACCAATTTTACCTATAACAATAATTATTTAAAACAAAATAAATAGGCTGGTACTACTCCAAGGAGGAGGTGGGGGTAATAGAATGACATAAATAGTATATTTTGTCATTCAACGTTCCAGTTGTATAAATATTGCACCCCAATTCATCTCCTCCCATCCTTGCTTGAACCTGTTTCCATTCCCCAGGAATGAACCCAGCAGTCGATTTTGAGATAGCCATCTCAAAATCCTCTACTAGATATGGAAGTGCTGCATCCTTGTTAGCTATGAGACCTTCCTTCCGGACTAGTGGGGTGATACATCTTGACCTCAAATGTACATAGGCTGGGCAGAGGAGGAGAAAATTGTACACATTGTCCTCCTCCACCCCAGTCATGCGCATTATTACAAAGTCCAAGACCACCCCCCACCCCTTCGCCCCATGTGTACATTGTTAGGGAAAAGGAGGATTCTGATTGAGCTCATCAGTTTTTGATTTAGGGAAAATTCTGCACCTGATTTGCTCATTGAAAAATAAATCAACCGATGAACCTTTATTTCAGGTTTACAAGCAGATATCACTTTTTAGGGCCTAATCTGCAACTATTTCATCAAATGCTATATAAGTCTGTGCTCGCCCTCTCAACTACATTTCATTTGGGGATGCCAAAAAAGACTTTACAGGCCTGATCATTCCTTGTTCGAGTTCCTTCAAGTTATAATCATGAAGCACCTTTTTAACACTGGAAAAAGGTCACTCTGGGAGGGTGAATTTTTAATAATATGATTAGCCTCTATGTTGGGAATAGTCATAAAGGACTCTTCTAGTAGTTTCTTTTTTAATCTATTGATATCATCGTGTTGTTTACTTACAATATGTTTAAATTCTCTGTGGTTAACTTTGGCTTTGCGGCGGTCAGATTTAAGGCCAGTATATGGAAAAGGGCTGAATTCAATGTTTTTGTCACCCCTCCGACTTGCAACAACAGGAGAGAAACGCTGGGTTGAATTAATAATCAAGAGACTAGGCCCTAAATTGGGAGTCTTTGCAGACTGATTAGATAGAAAAGAGAACGTATGCTTCTTCCATTTAACTAAAACTCAAAATCTGTTATTTTAGCTACTGTTCAGGAAGAACCCCCAGAGGGCAAACAGCTGCCTGCAATAACATTCCTTTCTTCATTTGCATCGTACATGATGGTGAATAACTATTAACTAGCAAACTCTCTTCCGCTATAATATACTCCCAGACATCTGTCAGTGCACAGAGTTCCCCAAACCGTACCACTCTAAACCAAAAAAGTATTGACTGAATAACTGACCAGACTCTAAAAATTCACCCTCCGATTGGATGAAAATCGTGATGGATTTTGAATCCCGGGAGCTCGTTTTTCTCTTGCATATTCACTCTGGCCATTGAAGGGGAAAATGGCGGGTAAAAGAGCGCCATTGTTGGCTTTATGCAATGAAAGCCTGTAGATTTGACTAATCGTTTTTGCCCATTAGCCAAGTCATGGAAAAAAAACTAAATTCCAATAGTTTTCCAAAACTAGGTTGGTGAAAAATGTGGGCTAATTTTATATTTTGCAGTCAGTAAGAGGAAGGGAGGTAAAGGTTCTATGTGATATTTCCACATTTTAAAGGAGGAACACAGAAAAGACTGATTTTATTTTGCCTGATTTTGTGTGGCCTTTAAAATGCCAAAATATGACATTCTGAACTCCGTCCTACACACCGGGAAGACGTTCCCGCACCACCCCACCTCTGCTGCACTGGCTGGATATCTAGGAAATCAGGGGGTTTTACCCCCGAATCCTCCTTTCATCCCTCACTGCCCCCTTCCCATGCCTGCACATTCCCCCTCGTCTACTACACAAACACACGCTTACAAAAATGAAAAACGCATAACTCGCTCGAGCGACTTCCCTCGTCTGACCATGCCTGTCTGCCCCTGGGCACACTCATGTGTAGCAGGGGTATGACAGTTTGATTTAGAAAGACCGCTTAGGTAAAAATAATTAAAGATCTGATAAGATTTGCCTAAATCTTAATTTAAAAACAACAATATAACACATCAAAAGCCCTTGGGCCTCATTACGAGGGGTCCGGTTTCCGAAATAGGGACTTACCGGGTCATTCGAACCTTTGAGGACCCGATAAATCCCCATTCCGGGAACCATTCCCTATTCCCATTCGAGCCCCCATAGGGCTCAATGGGAATGGGGATGGAGCTAATAACGGTACCGCAATTTGCGGTACCGTTATTAGCTCTGAAATCCCTTAACGGGTCCCGTCCTTAACACCTGGTCAGACCAGGCGTTAAGGAAGGGACCCACTAAGGGACCTAGGAATAGGGTGGTAAGGGATTACCGCCACCAGTGTCCTTACCGGTGCCGGTAATCCCTTACCACTTACCTCGTAATGAGGCCCCTTGAGTTGAAGTCGCTATCTAGCTCTTAGAGTGGTAACCAAATCTCCCAAATGTTCAATAATACGTCTGAATTATATTCTGTATTGTCAATACTAACTATTCAATTCAATGTAGAAGGCCTGCAAATGAAAAGTCCGGGGAATGCCCGACAGTTTATAGGGACATTTTAGTCATTTTTCTCACCCTGAGCCACAGGTAATACTTCCAGCACTCATTTTACCAACCCAACCACCACTTATGAGGCTTAGTCCATCTCCTCACCCCCAGTCACCAGCAGTACTCCTCGAGGACTAATCACTAGTCATCATGTCCAGATTGCATCAATCAGAGGTTAACACACATTTTACCAGGGCCACGCGCGGAAACGTACACGTTTTGCAAATTGGACTCAATAATGGCAAGACCGTCTTGGTATTATACAGCGATTATTCACCTAACTGCTTAGAGCCATATTAAACTGATAGCATCAGCTTGATAATTAAGGAGATGGTGTTCGTGTTCCAGTACTGCTGCTACTATGCCAAGTTCCCTACACATTCTCCACACACACCTTGATTGCAGGTGGACTGCTAAGAATAGTCATACAAGATCAAAGAGAAACCAAAAGCATTAGAGGTAGTCAAGAAGTTACGAATCAAGGAAATCCCATTCAGGGAATATTTCTCACATTGGGAACAATCAGTGGAACAACAATTGTGGAGAAACTATGTTGCTGCCCCTGCTATAAATTCTCTTTGTACCTCTCTTGAATTATTAGTAGGGCTTCCAGGGGCTTGAAGCGCTTACCAGTGTGAGGTATCTTTTCCTGATTTAGTCTTCCCAAGCTTTGCCAGGCTTCACCTGTGGGTAGGTCTTTGAAGCATAGATAGCAGGGTCAAGCAGAACAGTCAGATCTCCTGGTACTTAGAAGGGCTGTGGGGTTCAGCTCCCCTGCCAAAAACTGAACTTTCACGGCACTTCTGAGAACTCCTTGGAACAAGGGATGTTATTCACGTCTCTCTTAATGAAAAGCTCACTGCAAGGTTTAATGTTAATTGACAAAATCATACACAAAAGAAGCTCCTTACAACCTTTTTCCACAAAAGTTGGCACATATGTGTCCATGAAAGCTCCTTAAAAAGGCTCCCCCTGCATATCGTCCTCTGACAGACTTATTTCCTCACTAAACTGAAAAAGAAGCAAGCTTCTAAGGAGGTCTCTAATCATGAAGGCATTGCTATACTAGTACATCTGTTCAGTATATAGGATGGTGGGATACTCTAGGATACACACTGCAAAAGATTCAGCCCACAAGTTGGTAGGGAGACACACTAAGATGTAACCTATAACAATAAAAGTGTACGTGGTGATGTGGAGACACACCACAATGTACTCTGGTCAAAATTCAGTTTACCGGCAGAGTTACACCAAAGAAAATAGCATATGGGGATGGCACAGAAATTTGGAAAGATTTGGGAAAATTGGGTGGGCTACTGGGACAATGGATAAGGATCCTCTTGCAAAGTGCGCGATACGTAGGTGACAAGGGCAAGGGATTTAGAATTAATTCCTACTTTTTTAGACAACATGATTTGCAGTTTTCTTTGATGCTAAGATTGGAGGGGAAGTAACTTGGAAGGTGGGGGTCTTCTAGTACGACTCCTGTTATTTGGGTTAGCCTATGAATTGTCCTCCCTTTTTTCTTCTGGTTTGTTCAATATGTCAATATTAAAATGTGATAAAGATTCAAAGTAAAAGGAAACCTCATATGCTAAGCCTTTGAGAAAGACAACCAAAATGGCTCTGACCACAGAGAATCTGTTTTGCACATTTGTTGCAGGATTTTGTACTTTCCTGATTTGATGACTTTCAGTGCATACATTTTCTTACTCCTAGTAGAGACAAATAAACGTTCAGTTTCTGGGGTACTTATTGAAGGTGCCCAGTGTGCAATGCTTTAAATATTTGCTAGCAACCTTAAAGTGGGTCCTTGTCTCAGGGAACCCTGTGGAGGAGTATACAAGATAGGAGTGATGTGGTCTAACAATCCTTTCCCACGCTGCAGCATGGAGTGTCAAGGGGATGATTAAGGGCACTGCAGGCTATATTGCCTTCCCAGAGTAAGGGCCGTGACATTATCCTCGGTGCAAAAATCTGCAGCTGAAAATTGTGATTTTGTAGACACTTCATATGGCGGAAAGGCAGTAATCTGCCCATTTGGAAGTGGAAACATTATGTGACTTGATGTCCCAAATCCAAGATGAAACACAAACATCTCACCTGGATAAGTCTATCTCATGTTTAAGCTTGATATGATAAATTGACTTCTGCCCTGCAGGGCTACAAGGATGAGCAGAGGTTAAAGTGCCTACTCAGCGTTCACACTTCTACAAACCAAGAGCCAACACAATCATAAAGGTAAAACAGGCACAGCTAAGAGATATACTTCCTTTGCCTTTTGTGGTAGGGGTACCCGTAGAGGGGTGTGACTGTGGTTCAGTAGCAACCCAAAAAGCATAGTATAACAGTCCAAAATATAGGAATATCCAATCAAGATTCTATATATATATATATATATGTATATTTAGACTTTAATTAAACACCTCATGTACAATAATAATTAACTAGAAAATCACTACCCTAAATGCACCACTGAGGAAAGAACACATAACAATCAAAGATAGCAAGATGCAGCTAGCGCCAAAAATTGATACAGGGGGCAGTTAGCAGTCAATAGAACCTTATAGCAGTTTTTGGTGGTCCGGCAGCACTCAACCAGACTCCATGGCTCTGTGCTAGCATTCGAAGATGAGGGGAGTGTAGAAGGCAGTAACAGAGGGACCTGGTGGTTCAAATGTGTCCAACAGTTCTTGAAACGTGGCCCAAGCAGTTCAACCATGAAAACACAAAGATCTCGGCTGTCTTGGCTCTCATGATGTGCAGAGTCCTAATCCATTGGCTCAGGGACAAGAGGAATAATTTTCTCGTGCTCCCAAACACAGGGGACGTTGGCACACAACTGAAAAATTTCAAACATTCTAGCAATTTGAAATCAGGGACTTTTGGCTGGGTCGAGAGCCATACAATTCTCAAATCTGATTAGTTCCTGCATGGATCGGGTTAAGTGCGTCCGTGGGCTTTTGTGACATTAGGGTTAGTTGCTGACAGTTTTTCAAAGAAAATGAAAAGGGAGAAGCCATTGGGGAAGGTACAATGAAGCTTGAGTACATTGCAGACCAGACTCCAGCAAAGGCAACATGGTAAAGAGACATTGCTCAAGTACTAATGCCATTGGAGGGTGGGTCGTTTCCAATATTTACATCGAGTTAAGCAGATTCAGGTCTTTGGCACTGTCCCTGTGCACCTCACTTTGATTACTCTTCCCTTTGTTGTCAGGGTCAGCACAGTTTGTGGATCAAGCAAATCATCTGCAGGGCATAAGGGTGCAGTTGCTATGACTTGAGCCAGACCACCTGAAGATCCGAAAGCGGCTCAAGGCCTTACTTTTCTCCTCTGCCTTCTCTCTCGCTTACCTGTCTGCTGCAGCGACTTGTTTCTTGGTACCCTTAGAGTCCCACAAGGGTACCGGGCTCGCCCAAGACCAGTCTTCCCTACAGTGCCTCCTGGCCTACCACACACTTAGGTGCTGTAACTGTAACCCCTACAGCCCCATGCCTGCTTGCACTTACCCTGAGCCGCACTGCCCTTACTCAGAGCCATGCTGCCCTGATCGCACTACCCCCTACTCTTTCCCCTGCACTTCCCCCTGCACTTCTTGTTGTCGCACTTGCATGCTCCGAATGTCACAAGGACTAGTAGGATCGTTTGTCTTGTCGTCCCTCTGTGTCCCTCCCTTGTCTTGTGGTGCCTAGAAACGTATCATATCAAGGCTGGTCTAATTTCAGAAGTACAGTTCCCAGAGATAGCTTTAGCAAAAGTGCTTTATAAGTTCCAATACAAAATATCTAACCACGTTTACATTAGGAGCATCTAACATATTCAGGTTTTGCAGGTTCCTTCTCAGGTAAAACCTCCAGTTGTGGTTCAAGCTTGAATCCAGGCACTCATTCATGCTGGTCTTCACCTAAGCCACCCCCCTAGAAATCTCAGACTAGCAGAACTACTACCACATGGGGCAAATGATGAGGGAGTTTGGCCACAGCCCCCATCACCTGATCAACACGGCTCTTTGCCTGATGGGTGAAAGAACCAAAATGCCCCACTGGGCCTAGTACTCGTGCAAGTTATGGTGAGGAATCAGCCATACCTTGTATAATAAGAAAGGGGACCTGCATTTATGCACCTAGCAAGTTCTCAGGCACACATCTCCTTTACCTTCGCACTCCAAACTGACCAACACGCAAAAACCTACTCACGTTTCTGCCCACGCAAGCCAGAGTTTCTCCAAATGTGTCCCAGAGTCAAACAACCCCACCTCACTGGGACATTATCCGGCAACACACAGCACCATACCTCCCTTAACACATCAATGCCTACACAGAGCAAAGAATCTCTAGTCTGCCTCGCACCACCACTTTAACAAAAGCAAACTTGCTCTCCTCCAGCTATACTGCTAACCCCATGGTCTTACAAGATCCAAAGTGCCAAGGGGGCAGGCAAAGGTCAGTAGTCACTCTATATAAGAACCAACAACAACATATACATTCTTCTGTAGGAACACGTTCTATCTGCTAGAGCTCATGCTGGATTTTGAACTGCAATAGCTAGAAGGATTTCAGTACTCTTTGCAACTAAGAAAGGGGGCCACCAACCAGTGAATCCTTTGAAAGCACTACGCAAAGGGAACACAGGCTAGGTAAATGGTTTAGCTGTAATGTATTTTTATACCTTAAGATTCCTCAGACTGCACCGTCGCATCCTTGATATTCTCCAGGATTAGAGCCCGTGAAGGTGGAAAAAAAAAGAATAAGTAAACCAAAAATGGTAGCAGAGACCGCTGGGTGCCCTTCCCTCCTGATCCAGGAGCATGACGTGAGCTTCGAACAGAGATGAGATAATGAGCCCCGAACCCAAAGAGGAACACATTGTTGCAAGCATTCCACCCCTGCCGAGAGATGCAGCCATAGATGGGCTCCTGTGCTGCCACACCCTGAACGAGGACGAGACATGAGAGCACAGCTCAATTGAAGAGCTTGTCTGGTAGTTCTTCCCAGGGATGCTGCTCTCTGAGACCAAGGGTAGGAGATGTGTCTGAGTCAAGTTGTGCATCTGCTGATGGCACTGAGGCAATGAATGATCAGGTAGGTTGACATGCACTGGCCCACCAACACATTCTCTCTTCAACTGTCAGGGTCAGATTGTAAATCCAGCCCCACCCCATTTTACCGGGTTCGCAGAATGGGGAATTACCGGGCCATTGTCATGATGCCCGCTTCCGGGGAGCCGGTTCAAGCCCTGCGTCCCCGAAAGCGGACATCCAGTCCCCAAGGAAGGACCCAGCAACCCCATATAGGGGCCCTTTGGACAGTGTCCTGGCGCCTATGGCGCCAGGCTCATAAAAGACATCAGTCCTGGCGCCATAGACGCCAGGCTCATTATGGGAGTGCTTGGGTGCACTTACCTGATGCAGACCATGCTGCAGGATCCCGGCCTCCTTGAGGCCTGAAAGGAACTACTTTACCTGTGGGACTAATTTACCATCCGGGGGTGGTCGGGGAAGGATACATACCTGATTGGAGGAAGGATACCTACCTGGAACTTCTTCCAAGGCTATTTAAACCCCACCCAAACAGCCACACGTGCTTCGCGTTGTTCTGCATCTAGCAGCTGGACGCTCACCGTGTCTGCTCCTGCATCCTGACTTCTGCCACGCCTGCCAGCATCCTGAATCACCTGCAAAGGAAGAGAAGAAGAGAACAGAAGAAGGAAAAGTCCTTACCTGCTAAAACCGCATCCCGGAGACATCTCGCCGACAATCCTGAAAAGGAAGACTTTTATTTAAAAGCTCATTGCGTCGATCGCTGCAGCGCCGCATTCCACTCACCTTTACAGGGCGCCTACATGTTCAGCAGCAATCATCCGGATTCGCAGTCACGCCCCAGCGCCTAGGCAGAAAAAGACCAGAACAAAAGGTGAGAGTGAGAAGGGAATAAGGAAAGCTAAATCTCCATGTTAAGACTTACCTGCTGATTAATTCCCTCTCCATTTCGGGTCCGCGCCGCATCCTGGCATTTCCGGACCCCGGCCCCTA
The DNA here is from genome assembly GCF_040938575.1 of Ambystoma mexicanum. Classification (NCBI taxonomy): domain Eukaryota; kingdom Metazoa; phylum Chordata; class Amphibia; order Caudata; family Ambystomatidae; genus Ambystoma; species Ambystoma mexicanum. The sequence goes on along the minus strand of NC_090933.1, from coordinate 1,034,042,352 downwards.
AGGGGAAAAAGAGACATCAGCGTTAATGAGCGAATGAAAAGACATTACCAAAAAACACTCATTAAAGACTTACCTGATTTCTACAAGGATTTCACCTCTCATCTCGGGTCGGTGCTTGTTCCCCGGCATTCCGTACCCCGGCCCCTATGGGGAAAAAAACACTAGCATTAGTACATTAATGCATGGACACAAGGGGAACCTCTTATCAAAAACTTACCTGGAAGCCAAGCAAGTTTGGTTCTCACCAATCCGAAAATCCAGTGAAGTAACTGGATACCAACGCGCCCCTGCATCAGAAGCAGGATGGAGAGCTCGTCCTTCCAGACCCTAAGGTGAGACGCTACGAGGAATCACAGAAGGGTTTCGAGGAGGGTGAGAGGGGAAAGTGGGAGGCCGATTGCATTACCCCGCAGACAGTTAATCCCCCATTTTCGCCTACAGAAGGATAATTCTGCGAGCCAGACAAGCCAGATTTGGGGGCCCGGTCCAGTCCGTCTTCCGAACCCTGCGCATCACCTTAGAAGAGGTCACAGCAGCGCGAACCAGGCCAGCGCCTCCGTGGGAGTCAGGTGAGCATTACAGAACGCGAAGCCTTCCTACAAATTCCCACCCAGGCGCTATGGAAAGTTCTGAGACTGATCAGTTGGCCCAATTACTGGGGGAATTACGGGCCGAAGTACATGCCGCTCGTCAAGAGACTAATGCCCTCAGGAGGGAATTAATAATATCAAAGGAGAGAACTGATGACCTGGCCAGACAGCTTTTGCAAGGTCAAGCTGGGCAAACTCCTCTACCCGGTTCCAGAGGGAACCCCGCTCCTGTGGTTTCCAGTAACCCTGTGCAGATTAATCTACCTGGAAACATGCCGCTGGCCCCACCCGAACGCTTTGCTGGGGACCCCAAACGATTCGCCGTATTCATGAATCAGTGTTGTTTGCACTTCCTATGCAGACCTGGGGCCTTCCCTAATGATCAGACCAAGGTAGCCTTTGTATTGTCATATCTCAGCGGCTGCACTGCCGATTGGTCAGTTCCACTGGTTACTCAAGATGACCCGATTCTCCGTGATTTTCAAAGGTTTCAAGCAAGCATGGAAAGGTTATTTGCTCGACACTCTCAGGGGCAGGCTCTGGATGACGAACTTCTATCCCTGCGACAGGGCAATCAGGACCTCCTATCCTATATTGCAACCTTTAATAGACTAATTGTGGAAACGGGATGGCCAGAGGATAAAAGAGTCACGTTGTTTTATTGATGCCTATGCGGAGAACTTAAAGATGTCTTGGCCCAAGTTGTAAATCCGCCCCAAGAATGCACAGAGTATTTAGACTTAGTGGTCCAATTGGATCACAGACTTCAAAACAGAAAAGCAGATCGGTCCAGGTTTGAGACCCTTGGTTTTGGTCAAGACCCCTGCTAATCCCAAGGGAGTTGATGCCTCTGAGCCTATGCAAATTGGAGGGGTTAAAGGACCCTTAACTCAAAAGGAACGTGAAAGGAAGCGGCAGTTAAAATTATGTCTTTATTGTGGGAATTCTGGACACTTTCTACGAGATTGCCTGGCAAAACCGCCCCGAAAGGCGGTAGGAGCCGCTGATAAAAACCATGAAGACTCTGTTTCGTGAAACGACTCCGCCCGACAAGTGTAGGGGTCCGCTTGCCGAGCTTGAAAACTAACTCTCAGACCTTGCATTTCATTGTGCCAATGGTTCTCGTAGATCCAGAACAGCCTAAGCGGTTGCATGCAATAAAGGCATACATCGATAGTGGGGCTATTGGAAACTATGTGGATCGTGAATTGGTCTCTAGGATTAACCTCCCTCTCCGTCCTAAAACCAGCAAAGATGTCATCACCACAGTCGATGGAACTGAAATTGCCTCTGGACCGGTACCACATTCCACTACTGAGGTGACTCTTATTGGTCCCGACGGCCATCGGGAGGGTGTTGTGTTTGATGTAATCAAAGCTCCACAGTTTCAGGTTATTCTTGGAATCCCTTGGTTAGAGACACATAATCCTCATATTGATTGGCGAGCTAAGAGAATAACCTTCCCGGATTGTACACAAACCTGCTACCCAGAAAACCTGAAGATTAATCTAGCTGTAACGCTCACCTGATTCCCGCAGAGGCGCCGGTCTTGACTGGGTCAATGCCGTATCTTCAAAGGTGATGTGTAACTCACGGTTGGCTCTTTGGGCTGGACCTCTGTGCACTGTATGTCTGACTCGAAGAGTAAGATGTCTGCAGATAGAAAATATGGGATTAATGAACTGGGGTTATTGGGTGCCTCTCTCCTCTTCCCTTTCTCTTCTCCTGTAGAACCCCAAAGGTTAACACCCTCACCTTAGGTAAGTGAACGCCGAGCTCTCCATCTGCCTCGGGGCAGGGTGCCGTAACCAGTTTCTTCACTGGATAAGGGTGCAGGCCTCTTGACCTCAGAGGACTGCTGTCCGTTGTTAACTGCACGAACGGTAAGTTCTGGGCACTTCAAATGTCTTAAAAGTCTTTTGTAATGATATCTCTTGTTTTGCAGGGTTCCGACGATGGCGGATGGCGGGCTGATGAGAGTTGAGGATCGAACCTGCGTGAGGAATAGAAGCGCCTGTAAGCACGTAAGTAAGCGCTTGTAGCCTGCTTCACGATGCGCATTAACTGTCCCTTTTATCTTGCAGGTACAAGTTCGGGGCTTTAGAGAAGCTGAAGGGTGCTGGAATACCCACTGGATTCGGCGTGGGAAGGAGTAATGGCACGTGAGTAATAAAGTTGCCCAATGTCTTTAAACGCACCTTCTTTTGTCTTTCAGATGCGGGATGCAGCGCCGAAGGCCTCCAGAGCATGCGAAGAGTAGGTAAGCCTTTGTCTTTCAGATGCCAGAATGCAGCGCGAGGCGTTGGTGACAGCCGATGGACCAGGTAAGAGATGCGCTGCCACTGAAGACCGTAGTGCTAACCTGTTCTTTCTTTGTCTTTACAGGTGCTGCTGAAGACTGGATTCCAGGATGGTAAGTCTTTGTTCCCTTAGGCCCAGGATCAGAAGCAGAAGACACGATGAGCGTTCTGCTGCAGAGAATGCAGAATAACGCAAAGCAAGATTCATCCATCGGGTGTGGTTTAAATAGCCTCCTGTAGTGCTTAGGTGTCTCCTTCGACAGCCACGCCTAAGAAAAGAGTTCCTGCTTTCCAGAAGAGTTCCAGTGTTCTGAACCTAGGGAGTGGCTCCTGCCCCACCCAACAGGAAAAGTAGTCCCAAACAGAAGAGGATCAGGGGTTCAACTGGCAGGTAAGTAAGCAGCATGGTCTGCTGCAGGTAAGTTCACCCAAGCATTATGAGCCCGGCGCTTCCAGCGCAGGGATTGGGCATCTTTATGAGCCTGGTGCCACTGGCGCCAGGACAGGGTCCAAAAGGTCCCAATTGGGACTTGCTGGCACTCGGAACCGGGGTTATGGGTCTGCTTCCAAGGGAGTCGGGCAAGTCCTGATCTTTTGGAAGCAGAGATCATGACAGCACCCCCCCTCAAGGCCCCTCCCAAACCGGGCTTCTCCGGGGGTTTGGGCTTGTTAGGAAATGTTCGATGAAATCTTTTGATTAGACGAGGCGCGTGGACATATTCTGCAGGTTCCCAGGATCTTTCTTGGGGACCGTAGCCTTTCCAGTCAATCAGGTAAAATAGTTTAGATTTGGAGATCTTGGAATCCAGGATGCTTTTGACTTCAAACTCGAGTTCTCCATCAACTAGAATAGGTTTTGGAGATGTAGTTAGTCGGGTTTGAGGTTGCACGGGTTTTAATAGAGAGACGTGGAAGACCGGATGTATCTTCATGTGAGGGGGCAAGTCCAACTTGACCGCTACTGGATTTACTATGGTAGTGATGGAATAGGGACCAAGGTATCTTGGGTTGAATGTGCGTGGTCCTTTTAGAGGTAAATATTTGGTGGATAACCAGACTTGATCTCCTACTTGATATTGGGGGGCTTCCTTCCGATGTTGGTCTGCTCCTTTCTTGTATTGTTCTTTAGCCCTTTGAAGGTGAGAAACGGCTTCCTTAAAGGCTTGGGTGATTGTAGAATGCAGGTGGTCTACTGCTGGTGTTCCAAGATCTTGGAGTGGATCCAACTCCGAGGTTCGAGGGTGACTACCGTATAAAAGAAAAAACGGGGTCTTCCCAGTTCCCGAGTGGACAGAGTTATTGTAGGCATATTCGGCTATCCAAAGGATATCTTTCCAAGTTTTTTCAGTTTGTTGTAGCATGCAGCGCAAATACTGTTCCAGAGTTTGATTGGTCCTCTCGGTTTGTCCGTCGGTTTGAGGGCGGTGGCTGGTCGAAAGTCTCACATCAATTTGAGCCGACCGACAGCAACTTCGCCAAAAATGAGAAATAAATTGACTACCTCGATCCGAAATTAGAACTGAAGGAAAACCGTGCAGTTGGACGATGTTTTCGAGAAATTCTCGGGCCAGAGTTGCTGCTGTTGGTAAGCCTTTGAGTGGAATGAAATGCGCCATCTTGGAGAATAGGTCCACGATTACTAGGATCGTATTGTATCCGGAGCATGGAGGTAGATCGGTGATGAAGTCCATAGAAAGCGTATGCCAAGGGCGAGGCGGGATGTCAATAGGGCGTAAGAGGCCGGCTGGTTTTTCCTTTTGACTCTTGTTTTGGGCGCATACTCCACAGGACATTATAAAGTCTCTGATATCTTTTTTCCAAGACGGCCACCAGAAGTAGCACTTGATCTTTTCCGAGGTCTTGGTCATACCGGGATGTCCTTCCATTAAAGAATCGTGATAACAAGAGATTACCTTTTTCTGTAAATCTGTGCTGGGCAGGTATAACCGTTCTTCGAAATATAATAGGTTGTCCTTCACCGTAAAGTCCTTTCCCTGCAGATGCCAATTCTGTATGTCTGCTGGAGTTACCAGTAGCCTGGCTTTATCCTTAACTTCCTCTATGGATTGTGTGGCGATTACACCTAGAATTCTTTGTTCGGGAATGATAGGTACAGGTTTAGGATTGATCAAATGTTCTTCCACTCCCATCCGAGAAAGGGCATCAGCTTTACCGTTTTTTGTACCAGGTCGATAGGTAATTATGAAGTCAAACTCGGCAAAGAATAGTGCCCAACGGAGTTGCCTAGAGGATTGAGCTTTTGCGGTTTTCAAATATTGCAGGTTTCGGTGATCTGTAATCACAGTAACGTTGTGTCGGGCCCCCAGAAGATAATGCCGCCAAGCCTTAAAGGCGGACTTGATAGCTAGAAGTTCCTTATCAGTAATAGTGTAATTGATTTCAGGAGGCGAGAATTTGCGGGACCAAAATGCCACGGGATGCAACTGATTGGTTACTGGGTCCTTTTGTGATAGAACTGCCCCCATGGCAAGGCTCGAAGCATCAGTTTCAACGATGTAGGGGAGTTCTGGGCGAGGATGTGTTAAGATCGGTGCAGAGATAAATCTAGTCTTCAAATTCTGGAAAGCTTGTTCCGCCTCGGTAGACCATTCAAAACGTTTGTTTTTCTTTAACAAGGCAGTGATGGGCTGGACTATTCGAGAGAATTCGGGGATAAACCTGCGGTAAAAGTTAGCGAAGCCTAACATGCTTTGAACACCTTTTACGGAGGATGGCGATGGCCATTTGAGAATTGCATCGACCTTCTTTGAATCCATACGCACTCCGCTAGGTGATAATATGAATCCCAAGAATTCAACATCAGTCACGTTGAAAACACATTTTTCCAACTTAGCGAAAAGTTTGTGTTGACGCAATCTCTCGAGGACCATTTTCACGTGTTTCCGATGTTCAGTTTCCGATGAAGAATAAACGAGGATGTCGTCAATGTAAACAACAACACACACATCTATGAGCTCTCTGAGGACATCGTTCATAAAATATTGAAAGGCGGCCGGGGCATTGCAAAGTCCGAAGGGCATGACCTGATATTCAAATAGCCCATACTTGGTGCGGAAGGCCGTCTTCCATTCATCGCCCTCTTTTACTCGTACCAAGTGGTAGGCTCCTCTAAGATCCAGCTTTGTATATATGCATGCTTTTCTGACTTGGTCCAGGAGTTCAGGGATCAAAGGTAACGGATATCTATTCTTAACGGTGATCTGGTTCAGGGCGCGATAATCTATACAAGTTCTAAGGTCCCCTTCTTTTTTTGGAACGAAGAACAAAGCTGAGGAAGCAGGGCACTTGGAAGGACGAATAAACCCATTCGCTAGGTATTGATCCAGGTATTGTCGGAGGTGAAGATTCTCAGGCTCGGTGAGGGCATAAATTCTACTACAAGGAGGAGTAGATCCAGGTATCAGGTCTATCTGGCAGTCATAAGACCTATGAGGAGGTAGAGAGTTAGCCTGATCCTTCCGGAAAACATCTTGGAATTCTAGGTATTCAGGAGGTAACTGAGGAGCCTCCGAGGAAATTGCTGCCAGTGCAACACCAGGTCGAGGGTGACAAGTGGAGACACATTCTGGAAACTGAACCGTTCTTGCTCGCCAATCGATCTGAGGATTGTGCTTCTCTAACCAAGGAATTCCTAGAATAATCTGGAACTGGGGGGCCTTGATCACATCGAACACGATCTTTTCATGGTGTCCATCTTGACTTACTAGCGTCACTTCTTGGGTGGTATGCGTTACTGGTCCGGAGGCTATCTCCGTACCATCCACCGTAGTAATGACGTCCTTTACAGCCTTTGGACAAAGAGTCAGATTCATCCTCAAAACCATTTCATGATCCACATAATTGCTGATGGCACCGCTGTCGACGTAAGCTTCAATCGCATGTAATCGATCCGGATGTTCAGGGCTAATGAGGACCATAGGTATCACGAAATGCGAGGTCACGGAACTGGTTTTAACGCTCGGCAAGAGGATCTCTATTCTTGTCGGGCGAGGTCGTTTCCCTGCTCAGAGTTTGTGACCCTGGTAACTGTAGCTCCTACTGCCTTCTTGGCTGGTTTCACCGGACAGTCTCGAAGAAAGTGCCCCGAGTTTCCGCAATAGAGGCATAATTGCAGCTGTTTTCTCCTTTCCCGCTCCTTTTGTGTTAGTGGTCCTTTCAGGCCCCCTATTTGCATGGGTTCCCCGGAGTCTACTCCTTTGGTAGGAGTTGGTGGTTTGGAAAATACTCGAGCATCAAACTTGGAACGATCGGCCTTCCTGTTCTGCAGTCTGTGGTCAATTTGAACGACTAAGTCAATATAGTCCGAACAGTCTTGCGGGGGATTCACTACTTGGGCTAACACATCTTTGAGCTCTCCACGTAGACCTCTATAAAACAGCGTAATCCTTTTGTCCTCAGGCCATCGAGTTTCCACTATCAGTCTGTTGAAAGACGCAATATAAGCCAAAAGGTCTTGATTACCCTGTCGCAATGAAAGGAGCTCATTGTCCAAGGCCTGCCCCTGTGAATGTCTTGCAAACAGTTTTTCCATACTGAGCTGAAAAGCTCGAAAATCATGGAGAACCGGATCATCTTGATTAACTAGAGGGATCGACCAGTCTGCCGCATTGCCACTAAGGTACGAAAGCACGAAAGCTACCTTAGCTTGATCAGTTGGAAAGGCTGCTGGCCGGCACTGATTAATAAATACTGCAAACCTCTTTGGGTCACCAGAAAATCGTTTGGGCGGAGCCAGAGGTACATTCCCAGGTAGGTTGATCTGCACTGGGTTCGTAGAGGATGTTTAAGGAAGATTTGCCCCTGATGCGGGTAACGGAGTTTGTCCGGCTTGTGACTGTAGCAATTGTCTAGCAAGATCGTCTGTTCGCTCCTTGGAAATAATCAGTTCCCTTCTTAGAGCATTCGTTTCCTGACGGGCTGCATGCACTTCTGCTCTTAGTTCCCCAAGTAACTGGGCTAGCTGGTCGGTATCCGAGGTTTCCATAGCGCCTGGGTGGGAGTTTTGCTATAGGCTTTGCGTTCTGTAACGCTCACCTGATTCCCGCAGAGGCGCCGGTCTTGACTGGGTGAATGCCGTATCTTCAAAGGTGATGTGTAACACACGGTTGGCTCTTTGGGCTGGACCTCTGTGCACTGTATGTCTGACTCGAAGAGTAAGATGTCTGCAGATAGAAAATATGGGATTAATGAACTGGGGTTATTGGGTGCCTCTCTCCTCTTCCCTTTCTCTTCTCCTGTAGAACCCCAAAGGTTAACACCCTCACCTTAGGTAAGTGAACGCCGAGCTCTCCATCTGCCTCGGGGCAGGGTGCCGTAACCAGTTTCTTCACTGGATAAGGGTGCAGGCCTCTTGACCTCAGAGGACTGCTGTCCGTCGTTAACTGCACGAACGGTAAGTTCTGGGCACTTCAAATGTCTTAAAAGTCTTTTGTAATGATATCTCTTGTTTTGCAGGGTTCCGGCGATGGCGGATGGCGGGCTGATGAGAGTTGAGGATCGAACCCGCATGAGGAATAGAAGCGCCTGGAAGCACGTAAGTAAGCGCTTGTAGCCTGCTTCACGATGCGCACTAACTGTCCCTTTTATCTTGCAGGTACAAGTTCGGAGCTTTAGAGAAGCTGAAGGGTGCTGGAATACCCACTGGATTCGGCGTGGGAAGGAGTAATGGCACGTGAGTAATAAAGTTGCCCAATGTCTTTAAACGCACCTTCTTTTGTCTTTCAGATGCGGGATGCAGCGCCGAAGGCCTCCGGAGCGTGCGAAGAGCTGGTAAGCTTTTGTCTTTCAGATGCCGGAATGCAGTGCGAAGACCTCCGGAGCATGCGAAGAGTAGGTAAGCCTTTGTCTTCCAGATGCCGGAATGCAGCGCGAGGCGTTGGTGACAGCCGATGGACCAGGTAAGAGATGCGCTGCCACTGAAGACCGTAGTGCTAACCTGTTCTTTCTTTGTCTTTACAGGTGCTGCTGAAGACTGGATTCCAGGATGGTAAGCCTTTGTTCCCTTAGGCCCAGGATCAGAAGCAGAAGACACGATGAGCGTTCTGCTGCAGAGAATGCAGAATAACGCAAATCAAGATTCATCCATCGGGTGTGGTTTAAATAGCCTCCTGTAGTGCTTAGGTCCCTCCTTCCACAGCCACGTCTAAGAAAAGAGTTCCTGCTTTCCAGAAGAGTTCCAGTGTTCTGAACCTAGGGAGTGGCTCCTGCCCCACCCAACAGGAAAATTAGTCCCAAACAGAAGAGGATCAGGGGTTCAACTGGCAGGTAAGTAAGCAGCATGGTCTGCTGCAGGTAAGTCCACCCAAGCATTATGAGCCCGGCGCTTCCAGCGCTGGGACTGGGCATCTTTATGAGCCTGGTGCCACTGGCGCCAGGACAGGGTCCAAAAGGTCTCAATTGGGACTGGCTGGCACTCGGAACCGGGGTTATGGGTCTGCTTCCAAGGGAGTCGGGCAAGTCCTGATCTTTTGGAAGCAGAGATCATGACACTAGCATCTGTAACCTCAGCCTCCATGCAACTACCTCCGGAATACCAAGACTTTCAGGACGTCTTCCAAAAGAAACAGGCCAACACGTTACCTCCTCACAGATCGTACGATTGCCAAATCGATCTGGTGCCCGGTACACAACCCCCTTGTAGCAGGATTTATGCCCTTACCGAACCTGAGAATCTGCATTTGAGACAATATTTGGATCAATACCTAGCTAATGGTTTTATTCGCCCGTCAAAGTCCCTGGCATCCTCGGCTTTGTTCTTCGTGCCCAAAAAAGAAGGCGACCTTAGAACTTGTATCGATTACCGCGCATTGAACCAGATAACGGTTAAAAACCGTTATCCTCTGCCTCTGATCTCTGAACTCCTTGACCAGGTGAAGGACGCTTGCATATACACCAAGTTAGATCTCCGGGGGGCTTATCATCTGGTACGAGTAAAAGAAGGCGACGAATGGAAAACTGCCTTCCGTACTAAATACGGATTATTCGAGTACCAGGTGATGCCTTTCGGATTGTGTAACGTGCCGGCTGCCTTCCAATACTTCATGAATGATGTCCTTCGGGAACTCATCGATGTTTGTGTTGTCATATATATCGATGACATTCTGGTGTACTCCTCTTCGGAATCTGATCACAGAAAACACGTCAGGGCAGTACTTGAAAAACTGCGCCAACACAAACTATTTGCTAAATTGGAGAAATGTGTTTTCCATACCACAGAAGTCGAGTTTCTAGGTTTCATCCTGACACCCAAAGGAGTCCGAATGGACTCAAGAAAAGTGGATGGCATCCTCAAATGGCCATCACCTAGCTCTGTAAAAGGGGTTCAAAGCATGCTCGGCTTTGCCAATTTCTATCGCAGGTTTATCCCGGAATTTTAACACGTGGTTCAACCCATTACTGCACTCTTGAGGAAAAATAAACGTTTTGAATGGTCTGAAGAAGCCGAGCAGGCCTTTCAGGATTTAAAAGCTAAGTTTACCTCCGCACCTATATTGAAACACCTGCGTCCAGATCTCCCTTATGTCGTCGAGACTGACACATCCAGCCTAGCCGTGAGAGCTGTCCTGTCCCAAAGAGATCCCGAAACCAACCAACTGCATCCCGTAGCATTTTGGTCCAGAAAATTCTCGGCACCCAAGGTTAACTATGCAATCACGGACAAAGAACTGTTAGCCATTAAGTCCGCTTTTAAAGCCTGGCGGCATTATCTGCTTGGCGCTCGACATACCATCACAGTGATCACTGATCACCGGAATTTACAGTATTTGAAAACCGCCAAGGCTCAGTCATCACGGCAGCTCGGATGGGCTTTGTTTTTCACTGAATTTGATTTTGTGATTACCTATCGACCTGGCTGCAAGAATGGCAAAGCAGACGCCTTATCCCGAATTGGAATGGGAAAATCTGATACAAACTCAGAACCAGTACCAATAATTCCCGAACAGAGGATTCTAGGCATGTCTTCGTTAAAGACGCTTGAAGACATTCAAGCCAGAGTGAAACAACTCCTGGATCCTACAACCTTACAGGATTGGATGCAAAAGGGATCAGACTTTACCATAGATAATTGTTTACCTTATTTCCAAGGACGTTTATTCCTGCCACATAAGGAATTACATGAACTAGTTATTTCCGGTTATCATGATACATTAATAGAGGGACACCCCGGTATTGCCAAGACAGAGGAAAAGGTGAAACGACAATTTTGGTGGCCCTCTTGGCGAAAAGATGTTAAATCTTTTGTGATGTCCTGTGGTGTTTGCGCCCAAAATAAAAGTCAAAAGAAAAGACCAGCCGGTCTCCTTCAACCTCTAGACATACCGCCAGCACCCTGGCACACCCTATCAATGGTTTTTATTATGGACCTGCCTCCTTGTTCGGGGTACTATACTATTCTGGTAATTGTGGATTTGCTTTCCAAAATGGCCCACTTTATTCCTTTGAAAGGTTTACCTTCAGCTTCTGTCCTAGCCAAAGAATTCCTCGAAAATATTGTTCGGCTACATGGATTCCCATCTATACTAATCTCTGACCGGGGAAGCCAATTCATTTCCCACTTCTGGCGCAAATGTTGTCAAATGGCGCAGATCGACGTAAGATTATCGACCAGTCACCACCCTCAGACCGATGGTCAGACCGAGAGGACAAATCAGACCCTTGAGCAGTACTTACGGTGTATGTTACAGCAATCTGAAAGCAACTGGAAAGACATTCTTTGGATAGCCAAATACGCATATAATAATTCGGTACACTCTGGAACTGGCAACAGTCCTTTTTATACTTTGTTTGGGAATCACCCTCGAACCTCAAACCTTGACTCACCTCAGAACCTCAGAATGCCTGCAGTAGAACATCTGCATTCTACAATTACCCAAGCCTTTAAAGAGGCAACTACACATTTATAACAAGCCAAGAGAAAATACAAGGAAAATGCTGATTTACATCGGAGTGAAGCACCTCCGTATCAGATTAGGGATCAAGTGTGGTTAGCTACCAGACATTTACCACTCAAAGGGCCTCGAACATTTAACCCAAAATATCTGGGACCTTATTCTATTACAGCAATAATTAATTAACCCAGTGGCTGTTAAACTTGATTTACCAGCTAGTATGCGAATTCACCCTGTTTTTCATGTGTCACTTCTGAAACCAGTGGTGCCCGGAACCCGACAACTCAAACCTCCAGAACATATTCTATCAGATGGGGAGCCCGAATTTGAAGTGAAGAACATTTTAGACTCAAAAATGTTTAGGTCAAAACTGTTCTACCTAATTGATTGGAAGGGGTACGGACCTCAGGAGAGGTCGTGGGAACCCTGCGACCATGTGCATGCACCTCGATTAGTCAGGAAATTCCACTGACTCTTCCCAGACAAACCAAAACCCCCGGAGGGAAGAACCTTGGGAGGGGCCTTGGGGGGGGAGTGCTGTCATGATGCCCGCTCCCGGGGAGCCGGTTCAAGCCCTGCGTCCCTGAAAGCGGACATCCAGTCCCCAAGGAAGGACCCAGCAACCCCATATAGGGGCCCTTTGGACAGTGTCCTGGCGCCTATGGCGCCAGGCTCATAAAAGACATCAGTCCTGGCGCCATAGGCGCCAGGCTCATTATGGGAGTGCTTGGGTGCACTTACCTGATGCAGACCATGCTGCAGGATCCCGGCCTCCTTGAGGCCTGAAAGGAACTACTTTACCTGTGGGACTAATTTACCATCCGGGCGTGGTCGGGGAAGGATACATACCTGATTGGAGGAAGGATACATACCTGGAACTTCTTCCAAGGCTATGTAAACCCCACCCAAACAGCCTCACGTGCTTCGCGTTGTTCTGCATCTAGCAGCTGGACGCTCACCGTGTCTGCTCCTGCATCCTGACTTCTGCCATGCCTGCCAGCATCCTGAATCACCTGCAAAGGAAGAGAAGAAGAGAACAGAAGAAGGAAAAGTCCTTGCCTGCTAAAACCGCATCCCGGAGACATCTCGCTGACAATCCTGAAAAGGAAGACTTTTATTTAAAAGCTCATTGCGTCGATCGTTGCAGCGCCGCATTCCACTCACCTTTACAGGGCGCCTCCATGTTCAGCAGCAATCATCCGGATTCGCAGTCACGTCCCAGCGCCTAGGGAGAAAAAGACCAGAACAAAAGGTGAGAGTGAGAAGGGAATAAGGAAAGCTAAATCTCCATGTTAAGACGTACCTGCTGATTAATTCCCTCTCCATTTTGGGTCCGCGCCGCATCCTGGCATTTCCGGACCCCGGCCCCTAAGGGGAAAAAGAGACATCAGCGTTAATGAGCGAATGAAAAGACATTACCAAAAAACGCTCAGTAAAGACTTACCTGATTTCTACAAGGATTTCACCTCTCATCTCAGGTCGGTGCCTGTTCCCCGGCATTCCGTACCCCGGCCCCTATGGGGAAAAAGACACTAGCATTAGTACATTAATGCATGGACACAAGGGGAACCTCTTATCAAAAACTTACCTGGAAGCCAAGCAGGTTTGGTTCTCACCAATCCGAAAATCCAGTGAAGTAACTGGATACCAACGCGCCCCTGCATCAGAAGCAGGATGGAGAGCTCGTCCTTCCAGACCCCAAGGTGAGACGCTACGAGGAATCACAGAAGGGTTTCGAGGAGGGTGAGAGGGGAAAGTGGGAGGCCGATTGCATTACCCCGCAGACAGTTAATCCCCTATTTTCGCCTACAGAAGGATACTTCTGCGAGCCAGACAAGCCAGATTTGGGGGCCCGGTCCAGTCCGTCTTCCGAACCCTGCGCATCACCTTAGAAGAGGTCACAGCAGCGCGAACCAGGCCAGCGCCTCCGTGGGAGTCAGGTGAGCGTTACAGCCATTCCGAGTTCGGAGGGCCCGGTAATTCCTCCCTCTGGGAACCCGGGCCTGGACCTTCCCCATCTGAGCCCCCATAGGGCTCAATGGGAATGGGAGAGGGTGCAAACAACTGGACGATTACGAGTGGCCCGTTGATGCTCCCTCTTCCCCTCGCGGGACCCGGTAACGACGCCTGGTTTGACCAGTCGTTCCTTACCGGGTCCCGCGAGGAGAGCTTGTAATCGTGCGGAATGGAGTTAACGGGTCCGCACCCATTTGCGGAACCCGTTAACCCATTTCGCCGATCTTATAATGAGGCCCCTTGTCTTTTCTTTTTATCAATATCAAAATTCTTGCATAATGTCCTTTGAGTGGTCAGGATACCTGGTGTACTCTCCTGCCATGGTTTCTCTGCTCTCTTATATTCTGTTTAATAGAATTATTTTCCTAGTCCTGATATTTCTCCTCAGGAATGCTTTGTTCTTGGTCAACACAATTCTGATCTTGATATTCCTTTTCAAGATTTCTTTAGCTTTGAAACCTTTCTTGTGCCTGCCTGGTATCCTTTTCTGCCATGGCTTCTTGTATTTACAATCATCCACTTCTAATTGCCTGGTAGGTTTTCTTGCCAGGGCTCCTCTATTCATACACTTGTAATTGCCTGGTATACTTTCCGGCCAGGGCTTCTTGTATTCACACACTTGTCTGTACTTCCACTCTTGACAATTCACTACATTAGCCCTTCTGGCTAATTCATCCTTTCCATGGCGTATCGCCTCATTAGTGTTTTGCTCACTCTCCCACACTTGGTAATCTACCACTTTAGCCTTATTGGCTAGTTCACTTAGTCCATTATTTGCTGAATTGTTACTGTTTCCTATATGTATATTTCATACATATGGGCAAACTTCAAAGGTTCCCTTCTTTAAATAATGCAATTCCACTTTCTCTCTTTTGGACTTAAAAAACTGCTTTCTTTCTTTCTCCGTTGAATTGTATTCAATTACTTGCATGTGGCATGCTCCCCAATACACCGCGGTTTTCCCTTAGTCTCAATGTGGACTCACAAGTTCTTAGTGGCATTCTTGGACCTTCTTGCAGCCTCCCGATAACAGTCTTCAGGTGATTTCTTCCTCGTACAGCTCGACTTTCCACATCACTGCTTTCCGCGATTCCAAATGGGCTTCTCTGCTTCATACGGGTCTTCATTAAGTGTCTTGCTGCTTCCTCCTACCGCCTAATGCCCAGGAGCCCTGCACTGGCTTTTGGCATTCTCGCCATGAGTAGTATTCCTTGCGCTGCTTTGCTCTTCACAGCACTTGAGCCGCTTGGATCCACCATCTTTCTCTCCATCCATCGATAGCACAGACAGGAGCACCCACATTTTAAATGTCCCAGGCACAGGTGCGTGCTCCCAACAGCTAGAGCATTGCCTGTGCTCGGGGCTTCTCTTGCTCTGCATTCCTCTACTCCTCTTCTTCGTCTCAGTTTCAAGGTGTTCCTGGACGCAGTAGTCCTTTTTAGTTCACTTGCACAAAAACATTGGAGGATTGTTTCTAATAGATTTTGAGAACAAGACAGTGTTTGGAAGTTGGTCTGTAGAGTGGAATGAGAGAGATTCAGCACTCTCTTTTGAGGGATTGGGGAAGAATCACAATAGGCCATTGGAGTGTTACAAATGGTGGCGATTCATCCTGCAAGGGGTAAGGGCATACCATGTCTCATCCGATGAAGCCGTGGTATGTCCCCAGAGATTGATCCTCCCTCATATAGCCGCCCCAAGAGGTCAGAATCATGTAGCGGATGCTGTCCCTATCCACATGAGAGCAGTGCCCTGCAGGGCAAACAGTGATACTCCATTGGATTCATCACAACATGCTCCTGTCCATTACACTCACAGCCTACATTTATCCAATGCATTTACCGCCACGCCAACACACTCCAAACTTCCACATTGACTGGACTGACTTCACAACTAACAACCCCTGCTCCGATGCACCAATATCTACTTGCTGATTCAAAACCTGATAGTTACCAACCAGACAACTACCCCCTACTAAAAGGTATTCTCACTCTACCCACCTCCATGATCTCATCCAACTCACCTCCTACCCCACTCACATAGCAGGCAACACCCTCGACCAAACAACATTCAATCCTATGTGAAAATAGAATCTAGGTATTGTGGTCTGACCACATTGTGATCCCCTTTACACTCACTCTGCCACACAACATCCCCACCTGCTAAACATCCCCACCACCCAACAGCCAGACAAATGAAATACATTACAGACACTGCCTTAGCACCACTATATCCACCCTTCGCCTTCCCTCATACATATCCTTCCATTCTCAACAATTACATCATTACCCAAGCACTCAAACCTCTCTGGCCCCCCAATCACAAAAACCCAGCAACCACCTCCATAAACCAGGGTTCAACAGTTCCCACCGCCACATCAAGCAGGAATCCAGATGCTATAAAAGATCCCATGCCATACCACCAGGATACCCTTCAAACACTGCCGCAACAAGTACAAAATATCATTGCACAATGCCAAACCTTCCACTAGACCTCCATCCGCCAACAATTGCACACAGAAACTTTTCAACATTGTAAAATCACTCTCCGAATCACCACCAACACCTTCCATATCCCTAGCCACTTAAGTATGCTACTTCCTCATGGACTACATCATCTCTAAAACGTGCATCAGACAGCTCAATCCTCTGCTGTCCTGCTCCCATCCCCCAAACTCAAACATTCCAACACATGGGACACTGTTCTCCCCATCAACGGTCACCCTCAGCTAAATTTAAACCTGCACACTTCTTGGATGACGTATGTCTACCTCAAGCAGCATCCAACTGCATCCCCACCCTGGCTCCTCACTAACTGCATCTCACTTGCCTGCTCCTTACCTGATTGGTCTCACTGCTCTATGCTGTTTACATAGCCAAATCTGTTTACAGCTTGCTGGATTGGACTTGCAGCCCCCTGCTGTATTCGCAGCATATTTATGTTGGTACATGATGGATTGGACTTGCTAATACCTAACATGACTCTTTCAGCCTCGCGCTTCGTATTATGTGTGCCTGTAACCCACTGAATTGACTTTTCTAGCCTTGCGACAGTTATGATATGTGCCTCTAACCTACCCAATACCCTTCCAGCCTTGTGCTGCACATGATCTACCTGATACGATTCTTCCAGCCTTGCGCTGCATATATGTGCCTGTAACCCACCTGATTTGACTCTTCCAGCCTTACGCTGTATATAATATGTACCTGTGACCTACCTAATATGGCTCTTCCAGCCTTGCACAGTGTATGATATGTGCCTGTAACCTACCTGATATGACTTTTGCAGCCTGGCGGTGTGTATGAAATGTGACTGGAACCCACTTGATATGAGTCTTCCAGCCTTTCACTGCGTATGATATATGCCTGTTATTTACTCAATTGACAATTATAGCCTTGTGCTTTGTACGATTCCTGCTGATCTTTAAGTATTGCGAATAACATGTTTGCAACTGCGCATTGATGCCTGAGGGCTTAGTGTGCTTCACAAGTTTAAAATTAAATAAATAAATAAACTCAACACCTTCAACTCCTGTCTCTCATACTGTAGTATCCATCCGCACTCAAAACAGGACAAATCACCCCCTCTTTGGAAAACCATCTTCAATCCCACACCCCAGAAAACTACCTCCCCATCACTATTCTGCAATACCTCTCCAGTTTCGTGGAACGCTTTTGTCACAAATGAACTCCATCACCACAAACTACTTCTTCAACCACTTACTAATCTGCCTTTCGGCCTCCTCACAGTACAGAGAGCGCTACACTTCATATCCCTGATGATCTCCACAAAATCACTGACTAAAGGACACAAAGCCCTACTCATACTTCTCCACCTCTGCAGCCTTCAATACCATCAACCACACAATTCTTCTCAACACCCTATCCCACAGGATCAAACTCTCAGGCATCATCCTCAACTGTTTCACCTCTTTCCTCACTGGCAGAACACACTTTGTCTTCATTCCCCCTTGTTAGATTGACCTTGTCCCACTCAAGTAAAGGGTTCTGGAAGGATCCGCCCCATCTCCACTCTTCTTCACCCCATATGTAAAATCCCTCAGGCAGACTCTTAACAAACACATCCATTTCCACTTCACACCCTCAAAAGCGGTCCCTCCACCATCATGGCCACACACTTCTGCATACATAACCCTTTTCAAAATAGAATACCTCCTCATCTGTCCACCCACCCCCACTCCACTCTCAGACACAAACTCACCATGGACAATCCACACATATCTGACAAGTTTTGGAGATTGTGGAACAGGGCTCACCTGTGAAATCTTTTCTGAGGACTTCTTAGTTGTTTTAGTCTTGGTGGTGTTCTTTTTAGTCTGGGCTTCATGTAGAAAGGGGCGAGCCTCCCCTGACGCCACCCTGCCTAGTAGGCAAACCACCAAGCAGACTGACCCCGGGGAGACCACCCAGTATCAGGAAGAAAAAAAAGGAAAAAAAAGAAAAAAGGTGGGGGGGGGGGGACCTGTAGTTGATTCGTAGGTGCGCAGATCAGGTAAATCCAGAAGTGTTGCAGGGTAACACAGAGCAGGCTGATCCAGGAACATGCAGTAGGATGTTTGCAGAGCAAGGTGATCCAGGAATATGCAGCAGAATGAATGCAGGGCAATGAAATCCAGGAATAAGCAGCAGGAAGTAAGATGTGTAAGGAATGAAAGAGAACAGCAGGACCAGAAAGGAGAAGAAGACAACAACAAGGCGCAGAGCGCAACAAAGCAAGGAGAATCCAGGAAAAAGGGAGCAGAAACAAGGACAGGGAAGAGCATAGAGCTAGGAAGTAATGACCGGAGCAAGGTAAGGTAGGTACAACCAAGCTTTGAGAGGCAAGGTTCGATTGAGTCTCTGGCGCATATGAACGCTGCCTGAGAAGACTAGACAGTGTTCAACGCTATCCGGGAACACTTGTGGTGGCCATCTTGGTGAAAAAAATGTCTGCCACGAACGAGACCTCCAAGCTTGCCAGAGCAGCCGGACACAATGGGTCATGACATCATGCCCCCTCCGAAGACCTCGACCACCAGGTTTGCCAACATGTAGAAGATGAAAAACTGAAGACATGGCGAGGGGCATGAATATTGGCAACAGGCTCCCAAGAACGTTCACTAGGAGGGTAACCTTTTCAATCAACAAGGTATTGCAGGCATCCTCTCCAATACCTCTAGTCACATATCCTAGATACCTCGTATTCCAGTTGTTGATCATCAGCTATAACTGGTGAAGGAATTACAGTCTTCCTTGTAGATGGATGAAATGGCTTTAGAAAAGAAGTGTGCAACACGGGATGGATGCGTTTCAAAGAAGCTGGTAACTTAAGATGAAAAGCCACAGGGATGATTATTTTGATTACAGGAAAAGGACCATAACAACGTGGTGATAGCTTGTTAGGTTGCAAATGCCAGGGAAGGTATTTAGAGGATAGCCAGACTTCATCACCTTTGGCATATAGAGTGGATGGATGTTGTTTATGGTCCGCAAACCTTTTAGTGGCTTCTCTAGCTCTCAACAGATGTTCCTTTACATTCCTAGAAGTGGTTTGTAGATCGCTAATCCAGACGTGCACGGAGGGTACATGACTGACTCCAGCAGAATCTGCAGGCAAAATGGAAGCATGAAAACCATAGTTGCAGAAAAAGGGACTGGCGTCCAAGGATGAGTGATCCGAAATTGTTATAGGCGAATTCAGTTACAGGAAGAAGAGACACCCAATCATCCTGGACTTGAGATGAAAAGCATTGCAAGTATTGCTCTAGTGTTTAGTTGACCCTTTTGGTTATCCAATTGCTCTGAGGATGATATCCAGAGGACAAGGGTCTTTGAACTCCGAGAAGTTGGCAAAGTTGAGACCAGAAACGAGATGTGTACTGAGTACCCCGATCAGACAAAATGGTAGACGGTAAAGCATGTAAATGAAAAATCTCAGAAAGAAAGATATTTGCCATTTCACAAGCGGTGGGTAGTTTAACTAGCAGAGTGAAGTGAGGCATGTGAGTGTAGAGGTCAATGGTAACCATGATGGTGGTACATCCTTTAGATGGAGGTAACTCCACAATGAAATGAAGTGCCAGGGTCGAGAAGAATCTTCAGGCTGCAGTAGTAGACCAGATGGCTATCGGGTATCATACTTGCTGTGAGCACAGAAGTAATGGGATTGCAAATATGATTGTACATCAGCTGACATCTTAGGCCAGCAAAAGTACCTTTTGAGATTCTGCTGGGTAACTTTGACTCCCCGGTGTCCAGAAAAGGAGTATCATGACAGAGATATATCACTGAATCTCTTAAGGTCTTGGAAGGCAGGTACAAGGCTGTTCCTTTGAAGAGTTTTCCTTCTTTGACGGTTAAGTCCCAGGGGTTGTCATGAGGATCTTTCCGCCACTCCTCATAGGAAAGAGTCTCTTGATGGACTCTTGCTAGTAAATCATCAACATGACTGATGAAAACAGTCTCTGGAAACAGCCTAGGAACTGGCAGAGAGTTGTTCGTGATAAGGTCTGGATGACGTGAGGGAGCATCTGCAATTACATTGTGAGGTCCAGGAATACAGGTAATCTGGAACTGGAACTGGGCAAAGAAATAGACCCAATGGGCTTGTCTAGTGTTTCTGCATTCCATCGACTGCAATAACTGGAGGTTCCGATGATCCGTTCTAGCCTGTACAAGAAACACTGCACCTAACAAGAGATGTCACCATTCCACAAAGGCTTGACATATGGCTAATAGTTCCTTTTACATGATTGAGTAATGTTTTTTGCTGTCAGACAAGGTCCTGGATAGATAAGCAATAGGATGTTCAGACCCGTCTTGCTGTTCTTGTTTAAGCACCGCGCCGATAGCAAATTCAGAAGCATCAGTTTCCACAACAAAGGGTTTGGAAATGTCTAGTTGATAAAGTACAGGACCTTCAGTGAATTTGATTTTTTAATAATTTGAAGGCTGAATCTTGAGTAAGGGACCATACAAAAGGGGTATTTTTTTGAGTAATGCAATGATTGGCCGTACAATGGTGGAAACATTTTGAATGAATTTTCTGTAGATGTTAGTTCTAGGAAGGACTGGATCTGTTTCACTGTGGTGGGTGCAGGCCGTGACGTGACGACAGATACTTTATTAGGATCCATGGAGATACCCTGTGGGCTTAGAGCAAATCTGAGATAGCGGATGGCAGACACATGAAACTGGCTCTTCTCAGGTTTAGACAACAAATGATTTTCACAGAGTCGAATTAATACCTTGGTGACATGTTCCTGGTGGAGTTTAGGATCCCAGGAGTAAACAAGTATGTCATCCAAGTAGACAGTTACAAAAAGGAACAACATGCTAGAAAAGATACGATCCATAAAGCTGTGAAAGACCGCTGGCGCGTTGGTCAGGCCAAAGGACATTAGCAAATATTCAAAATGGCCAAAAGGAGTCTGAAAGGCAGTCTTTGATTTGTCTCCTGCCCTTATCCGAATGAGGTGGTAAGCTCCCCGAAGGTCTAATTTAGAAAATAGAACCGCCCCTTGAAGGGCCTTCAAAATATCCAAAATGAGAGGTAACAGATACCTATCCTTCTGAGTAACCAGATTAAGGCCTCTATAGACCAGACAGGGGCGTAACTTTGTGGTGTCCTTCTTAGGGACAAAAGATAGAGAAGCTCAATCTGGAGACTTAGATGGTCGAACTGTTCCATTTTCTAGATTTATTGTCAAATAGCCTTTTAAGGCCTTCGTTTCAGGGGTGGATAGAATAAACATTCTTCCAAAGCGAATGATGTCATGTTCTGCTGTCTCGATCGCATAATCCTCGGGACGATGAGGGGGTAAGGACTGAACCATAGATTCTGAGTAAACATCAATGAAGTCCTGGTATTCCTGTGGTACATGATTGATTTTGAAACAGAGACATGATGATCTTCAGTATAACCAATTAGAGGACTCTGGATGATGTTGGAGTCTTTCGACAAGCAATGAGAAAGATAGTATTCTAAACCCAGAAACAGTGAACCCGCAGACCAGTTAATCTAAGGGTTGTGTCAATGAAGCCATGGCATACCCAAAAACACTGGATAATGGGCTGCCTTGATGATATCAAAGCAGAGAAATTACTGGTGGTTGTTTGTGGTCAAGAAAAGAGGCTTCTCGCTGTTGTGTAATCGGTCCAGAAGACAATGGGCGTCCATCGATTCCTTCCACTGCTTGGACATGTTCCTTGTTTTCTCTGGGAATCCGATGTTGTCGGGCCCATTCATCATCAAAAAATATTCCCATGGGACCACAATCTACCAATTCGAGTTCAGAATGGGCTTTACCTTGATTCGACAGCAAGGAAACTTGAAGGACCACCAATGAGGAATGTGAAGCAGGTCCCCGAGAGGCAGAAAAAAAGGAGCGAATTTCGACCTCCTGAGCCTGGGCTCCATTTAGGAATGGGAGCTTGCATTTCCTGAATGTCTAGGAGGAACAATAGGACAGTTGCGTACCATGTGTTTGGGAGACGCACAGTACAAACATAATCCCTTATCCACTCTTCGGTTCCTCTCTTCTGAGATAAGGGGTCCTCGCAATGAACCCATCTGCATGGGTTCGGGTTCTCCCATGGAGGACTGTGGTGCTTCATGGGGACTCGGATAGATGGGAGTAGGTTTCTGAGATAAGGAGCAAACCTTTCTTTTTTCACCTTTCTGTTCCTGAAGACAGTTGTCTATTTGCATAGCCATGTCAAGGAGAGCCCGAAAAGAGCCTGGCCAGGCAACACATGCCAGTTCATCTTTAATCTCCTCATTCAGTCCTCTCCTGAATAAGGTAAAGCAAGCATTAGCTGACCAATCAGCCAGCTGCTTAAATCTGGTGACATAGGTAAGCATGTCCTGCGTTCCTTGTTGAAACTCAAGAACCTTCTCTTGGGCTGAAAACACCATGCTGGGCCAATCAAACATGGCTTTAAAGGACAAAACTTAGCCATCATAATTGTCCAATTGTGGGTCTCCAGAGACAACTAAGGGTGTAGCCCAGGTGAGGGCATTACCAGTATGGTGAGATATAATTAAGCCCACATTGGCCCTATCAGTAGAGTAAACATGGGGCTTAAAGGTAAAGTGTACCATACAGAAATCCAAAAATGCCTGCAACATCTTAGGGGAACCATCGTACTTCTCTACCACACCCCCCATGAATGTTCCTTCCTGCGTGACGCCACCCTGCCTAGTAGGCAAACCACCAGGCAGACTGAGCCCAGGGAGACCACCCAGTACAAGGAAAAAAAAGGGGGAAATCATGTAGTTGATTTGTAGGTGCGCAGATCATGTAAATCCAGAAGTGTTGCAGGGCAGTGCAGAGCAGGCTGATCCAGGAATATGGAGCAGAATGAAGGCAGAGCAAGGTAATCCAGAAATAAGCAGCAGGAAGTAAGCAGTGTAAGGAATGACAGAGAACTACAGGACCAGAAGGAGAGGAAGACAACAACAAGGCGCGGAGCGCAACAAAGCAAGGAAAATCCAGGAAAAAGGAAAGAGGAACAACTACATGGAAGAGAGCGCTGAGCTAGGAAGTACTGAACGGAGCAAGGCAAGGTAGGTACAACCAAATGGTAAGACGCAAGGTTCGATTGTGTCTCTGGCGCATATGAACGCTGTTTGAGAAGTCTAGACAGCGTTCACAGATATCTGGGAACACTTGCAGCAACTATCTTGGTAGAAAATATGGCTGACACGAACGAGACCTCCAAGCTTGCCAGAACAGCTGAGCACGGTAGGTCATGCCAATATCCCTCACCACACCTAATAAATCCCTATTCTTCACCATCGACCCCAGCAAAACAAAAGAGGGGATGGCTGGAAGGTTTAGAATTAACCTTAACTTCTGGCATTGATCTGTGCAACCCTCCAGACCATTGTTCTTCACCTGCTAAGCCATTACAAAAAAGGAAAGACCATATACAAATCAGGCTTGGTCCCACCCCAAAAGAGGCAGTCCAGCCCTAACTGCTTGGTCACATCCCTTCTGCACAAGACCACAAGCATCCCCACACATGTTTCGACCCCGCCTTTCATTCACGCACCACACAGCTGTTGTCACCAAAATCTACAACTACAACTCCTTTGCAAGATAACACACATCCAACTCATGACTTCAGCACCACATTCTAATCACTTATCATGGCCAGGCTCTCACCCTGCTGCACTGGCTCTCCATACTACAGATACTTGCATTCAAAAGTAACAAAGGTGTCCACCTCAAAACCTCATCTTACCTTCATGACAAACTGAAACCAACACAAACACCAGAGAAGCTAGCCAGCATCTTCTACACATTCCACTCTGCAAACTAACATGCACGCAAATACAAGCATTTACTTAGTGGGCACCCTGAACATGGAACACACAACCACTTTACATCCACTCTGCACACTTCATGACCACTTTCCCAAAAAGGCAAACCTGTTTCCTTACACCTAATCCAGCCTCTCGCCTCCACTGCTTTTGGCCATCTATCCTAATCTTCCTATCCTGAAAACGGTTTGAAACTTCTGTTTCACCTCCCACCTCTTGCACTTTTGATCCTTGTAGGGTGCCCCAAGACCCTCTAGTAGGCCACGATGAACAAAAACGCAAATAAGGAAAATAAAATGGTGGGCAAAACCCAGTGCTGAAAAGAAATCTGCAGACAACCAGTGTTTGGGTATAAGGATGGCCACTGACCCAGTCAGTTTCTTTGCAGACTACAGGCAGTGAGGTGACCAGCTCCAAAGCAGGCCTAGATCATGGTGTACAGGGCTAGAGATTTTGTCTGGGGAGATACACCTAATCTCGTGGAATCCTTTCATTGTGGTATAGCGTTATTGTGGTAATGCCCTATATAGAGTGATAATGCTCCCCTCAGAATACCCTAAAATCTGTATTTCATCCTGGGATTTCCCTAAAGGAAAGTTACCAGACTTATTACACTTGGATTTTGACAGTGTCACTTGTTGTTCCCAGCAACTTATCTATGAGTCTGGGCTAATGCCTTGATGGCAGATCTGTTCAGCTGTAAACATGCCAAATGAAATACTCCACACTCACATACTAACTACAGAGCCCACAATAGACCATTCTCATGAAAACCTTTACCATTACACACTTGCCTTTGTTAGCAGATTAAATATAGTGATCCAAATGTTTCAGACACAAAATTATTTTTATAATGTGTAGTTATCTTGACAGATAACTTACCACTTTTGTACACTACAACCATTACATGAAATATATTTGTCAGTGCGAATGTGGAGAAGCAGGAAGAAAGAAAGGAACAGAAAAAAACTATTTAAGAAATAAACACAACTCAATAATAGAATGAACTGTAGTCAGCTCAGTCTGACCTTGGATCATGGGATTTGACAGAAGTCACGCTTAATAACAAAGTCTTTTACCTTTTAAAAATGCATTTGTACACATGAAAGGAGCCCCCTTCTGGCTAACTAAAAAAAAAAAAGACATCCATTCAAGCATGCCCTCACTAATGGACTGGCATATTCACCTTGCACACGGGAAGATTCTTGCTCTGCTATCTCTGGAACAACCCTCTGTTGGTTTGGCAGCAAAAGCAGTGTCGCGACCTCTGCACACTCCAGCAGCCCACAGGAATGACACGATTTCTATGCCAGGATAGCGGCTTCCTCAGTGTCTTGCATTCTCATGCCATCTCCCAGTAAGTTTCTGCAGCTCTGCTCTGCCAGTCTCCTGCTCGTCTCCTGCTCATCTGACTACACCTCGTCTATCCCTTGAATTTAAATGCTATCCCTGTGAATCAACAGGACCTGCCCCTCTGTGTTGAACATGCCCACATCATCAGAGTGGCCTCAGAATTTTTCCCCTTAAAGGATAGTTTTACCAACCTATCTGCAACAGTTGCTTCCTGCGCATACAATGGTGCTTTTGAATCCATGCATATTTCATCCTCGCAGTTTGTGCAAAGCTGAATGAGATCACATAGCCAGTAAAATGTATTTGCATGTTTTCTCTCCATTGTAAAGAAGCACCTCACTTTTGACATCTCATCTGAGTTCATTTTGCACTGATTTGTTAATGGCAGGTTACCAATTATTGCGAAGGGTTAATTGATTAGTTCTGGTTAGTATTCATGTACATAGTGCAAACCAGACAGATGGTATGTTTACCCTGAAGTAGACCATTTTAAAACATGTGCTCACTGCAAGCATGTGTGCCTTTCATTTGTAAGGTGCACCTGCCATTCATGATGTCTGTATTTTCCACTTGAACCCTTACCACTCTATACTGCTCACTCTGTGTTCCTACATATCCCTCCTTTTTTTCTACTGTTGTAATCCCCTGCGTCAGCACATCAATAGAAAACCTAATAAACTCTTCAAAATGTGTGTTCCCAATTGAAGTGTCCAGATCTGAAAATAAATACTATACAGATTGAAATCCCAGCGTCATAAATTATATATATATCCCCCAGCTACCTGCAAGCAATCAACATTCCCAATCATAAATACAATAGTGATATTTCAACACATCAATAAATAGTGTATATTCTTTTTATCAGATCTCATCATTTTTATCAGTGGTCCGATCTCCATTATTTTTTTATCTTTATGATAGATTTATTTTAAGAGCACCCTTTATTTTATTTTTTTATTTTTTTAAGAGATCTTTTTCTTCTTTATTTTTTATCCGATCACCATCTTTGAATAGATAGGTATTTTTATCATTTTTTTTATCGAAGATCCAATGACATATTTCTTTAAAAAAATTATTTTAAAAAAATTCTCATTACCATTTCCAGACAACATACAATTAAATCCAAAACAAATAGTAGATGAATGAAAACAAAAATAAAGACGGTGTATACTGTAGCAAGATAGTTCCTGGTAGCCAAAATATAATGGACCACGCCTCCGGAATGTCCTGTCCATCAACCTTTGCACCACAAATACACATAAAGCTGTCATCGGCAGAACTCCTCCAGTCTGGCACTCCATGGGACCTTCTCCAAAGACGTCACCTTCATGGCGTCTCAAGCTCCTTATCTTCAAACCCCTTTTTCGGTCCGGGGGATTTCCCGGAGCCTCTGATCCCGTGGCATCCTCCAGGGGTCCAATGCTTCAGGAATCCGGCACTGCCAGGGCAATCAATAAGTTATCTAGAGTAAAAAGAAACAGACACATTGGGTACCCAGCACAATACATTTTTCATCCGTCTTTCACTGAAACACCGAACAATGTAATTGGATTTATCCATAAACACACATCTGCCATGCTGGGACACCTGAAAATACATTTACCATTATACACATCAAAACATACATATCATATTATGCAACCAAAATATTTTCAGAAAAATACATCTCCCCACATTATATCTCTTCATATCAGAACCTCTTAGCATTTTCCAGGTATTATTAAGTTTTACCTCCTTTCCCTGGCTAGAGCAACCTTTCACTCTGCACTCATTATTTTCTTTTTAACTAGCCTCAACTTGCTCAAGCCTTTTCACCTCATGTTTCGGGTGGAAAGGCTTTATTTGATATACATGTACAAAACTGTTCCACTGACATCCCACCCTACTTTTTAACTATCCTGTACACCACAGAGGAAACCTAGTCTATTATTTTGAAGGGCACTTGCCATGCTGCAAGAAATTTAGAGTTTTTATGTTTGCCCTTTCCAAAAGTAAACTTGTAAGCCTGATCTCCTACTTCATACTCATTTACAGATGTCTTCCTGTCATAATATGTTTTTGCACTATCAGCAGCCTTCTCCAGATTCCGCTGCACAAATGCAAATGCTTGTTGTAACTGCTTCCTCAACTCATCCACATATTCATGAATTGTGGAGGCATTTACAAGTGTCTGCTCATGGGTCCTGTACAGTAGATGCTGTGGCAACACCATTTTTCTTCCTGTTAATATTTCATGAGGGCTGACATTTGTTGATTTAGCGGGAGTCGATCTAATGGCCATCAATACTAAAGGCAGTTGAAGGTCCCAACTAGAACCTGCTTCAGTCACAAATGTCTTTATTATGTCACCTGGCGTCTTTAAATTGCCTCGGATTGTTCTCCAATATATTACCAAATCATGTTTGAGAGGTTTTTTGTTATAGGTGAGCATGCCTTTTACCTTCCAGCCAGGTAAATACTCTACAAAACTATTTCATGCATAATCTGTATCAGTCACTAGAACTATCTCTTTGAGTTGGTTTTCAACTGCGGTAGCTACTGCTTTGTAAATAGAACCCAACTCTTCCACTTGACTACTTCTAGACCCAATCCTCATGCTCACTGAGGATTACCTCTTTGTCACATTTGAACCAGATATTTCCTATTCCTGCTACAAGCTCATTTTCCGTGTTATTTTCCACATGGTATGCACAACCATCTACATACACAGTTGGTAAATCCCTACGTACATCCTCATTATAGCTTTGTGTGGGGATTGTTTAAATGAATTCAAACTGGATTCTATTTCTGCTTCATCGGGTGCACATTCGGCTGCACAATCATGCAAATCTGCCAGCCCTTAGGCAACTGGGCTCGTTTTATTTTGTCCATATTTTACTTCCACAGGAAACGCCTGAAGTGCCAACATACATGAAGTCATTCTGGACTGTGCCAAATTCCCTCATCTAATTCTCTTGCTTTGAAGAAACTGAAAAGGTTGGTGATTTGTTTCAATAATTACTCTTTCCCCTTGAATGATGGGACGGAAATGTTGCAATGTCCCAACAGTGGTTAGGAGTGCTTTTTCACATTCACTGAACTTAGTTTCAGCCTGAGATAATGCCTTGCTAGCATATGCAATGGTTTTGTTATTCACATCATGCCTTTGAGATAACACTGCTGACATACACTGGTTAGTGAACCCCACCTCTACAAAGAAATCCTTGTTTTTTATGGGATAAGCCAGACATGGCGCTTTCATGAGACATTCTTTCAGCCTAGCCACCGCTTCACACTGCTCCTTATCCCACTTCCAAGGTACACCCTGCTTTAATGATATGGTTAAAGGTTGTGTAATTTCTGCATAATTTTCAATGCATTTCCTGTTATAACCTGTCATCCCTAATAAACTCATCAATCCCTTCAAATTAGTAGGGTTTTTCAATTTCTGTATTGCCTCCATCTTTTTCTTTTGTAGATTTAACCCATTTTCAGTCACCTCATAACCTAAGTTCACTTTCTTTTCACACCATTGTGCTTTTTGTAAAGACACCTGGGCCCCAGCCTTCTGTAACTGGCCAAGCACATGTCTAATCTCATTGAAATTATTTTGCAGATTCTCTTTTTAATTACCACATCATCTACATAAACTATTGTCCCCCTTTCCGCTGCCTCTGGGAGTGCCTTCCTCAAAAATATTCCAAATTCACTCCCACTATTGACATATCCAAAAGGTATCCAGGACCAAGCATATTGGGATTTGTCAAAAGAAAATGCAAACAAGTTTTGGATATTTTCAGTCAGTGGCACATACCAGTATCCAGTTGTAAGATCAGATCTAATGTGGTAAACACTTTTGACCCGTGTACCTGTGCGAGACCCTGATCAATAAATAGGAGTGGCCACCTGGAAACAGGTACTCTCTTGTTTATCTCTCATAGGTCTGCACACAAACGCCATTGGCCATTAGGTTTTAATGCCCCCCCCCCAATATGGGAGTATTTGATGTGCACTGAATGTGCCTAATGATTCCTTTGGATTCTAAATTCTTAGTTATCTCAGCTAATGTTTCCAAACATGCCAGGGGCAACCGATATTGTTGCACGAATACTGGTTCCCTACCATGTCCTTCTGGTAATGTGGCAACATGCAGATCTGTTAATCCACAATCATATGCATCTTTGGCAAAAAACCTCTTAAAATTCCATAAATATTTTCCTCAACTGATCCTTTTCTTCTTCATTTGTGCATGCATCTGCAGCCTGAACCTGCTCTTCTACCATTTTTGAAAATGTTGGGAAGTCCTCTAACGGAGGAACCTTTGTGCTCTCCTCTAACTGTGTGGCTGTATCTCTATGGTAAATATTTTGGAATATTGACTTCCATCTCAATATGCTGTTTCTCTGCTTTATCTCTGTTTATATTGAATAGTATGCAATCATCTCAGTGACAGCACACTGTCTCACTTGATTCATATGGATACACAGACTGAATTTTAAATATTCCTTTAGGTTGAGAATCCAAAGATTCTGGCAACTCAGCCTGCACATTGACATATCTTTCAGGAATATTCCCAATCACTGCATTACTGAAATCTGCAGTGTAATGAGATCTTTGCATTGCCATTCCTAATGCTGAATTCCCCTCTAATTGAATGTCCTGGCATCCTTTATTGTCCACCAGAATTTTAATGGGTCCATCCCCAATCTCTACCAGTGGTGTATATTCACATTCTAGTCCTTGTTGCCTCATGGATTCATTTAGGCACACAAATGCATCAGAATATTTCATCTGTTGCCCCTTTCTGTATTTTAATGCTATTGTAACTTGCCTGGTAAATGCAGGAACAGTAACATCCTATCTCACCTCTGACTCAATCGTATATGGGGCCATCTGCACGTAATGATAAGCCTGTCTCCTGTCTTCAAATTAAGGTGCAGGCCCTCCCATCCCGGTCCAAACCTTGCTATTGAGAAAGTCTAACACCATACAAATTCTGTGCATGATGTCATTTCCCAGATAAAAAGTATTTTGTGTCCCACTCACTATCCACACGTTGTGATGAATAGTCATAGGACCAACTGGGATTTTTAGCATGCATCTTCCTATGACGCTAATTCCTGACTCCGGATTGTCCAACACAAAAATGTGTTGGTTCTTTATTCTGAATTTTGGGACCTCCTTCCTGTCAATTATTTGCTGAAGTGTTTTCTCATTAATGAAACTTCTTTCCTGCTCAAGTGCTAAAGTGGTTTCTATCACTTCAGAATGCCCATTTACACGGATAGGGATCCATGACTGCCCATCTCCCATGTATATTTCAAAAAGGGTTGAAATGCGCTTCTCTGTGTTTGTCTCTGGAGTAACATTTGGCTTGCATTTCTCTTCTATTAAATAAAAGCACAATATGTTTTCATCTATCTCTGCCATTTATTTCTTAGGGTCCAAATAAATCTCCAGAGACTGCTTCTCTTTTTCACCTCCCATTTCCCCTGACACATGAGAATGACAGCGACACTTGGCACACAGCCATTCTGAAGATATACCCTCACTGCATCATCTGACCTAGCCACGACATGGCATTCTTTCACACTGTTGTTTTGCGAGCTCACCTTCTTAAGCCTCAAAGGCTTTTTGGCCAAGGACCACAAGACCCCATTTACCCCATCAATGAGGGGCGACAACCTCTTCAGATAATTTGTCCCCATTAGGAAAGGTATTTCACTGAGAGATGTGATTAATACTTCCTGTCTCATCCAGTGTTTCCCAATCTTTATGTCAACCTCAGTGACACCTTCAATAGTTATTTCCTCACCATTGAAATTGTGCACAGGGCCTTCATTTTGTCTCACCTTTATATGATTTTGTGGAGATCTCCCTTCATTGATACTTTTTGCTACCTCTTTGGACATGATTGTGGCCTATGCATACGTGTCAATCATTGCAAATGCACTGCATTTTTCTTCTACAGTGATGGGAACATAATACCGGTCCTCAGCTTCCTCCAGCACACACAAAAAGGGTGCATTTTTGCTGATTTCAGGACTCACCTTTCTTAGCCCTTTTTCACTCCTTGCCAAACACATGGGCAGGTGAAATTATATTTTTCCCTCCTTTGTGTCCCCTCCATTTTGGATTCCTTGGCCTATTTTTATGGGCGCAGAACCCATCTGGACTGTGGCGACTGACTGCCCCTCTGCCCCAGGACCACCAGTGTTCTCACCACAGCCTTGTGACTGAGCCTTTTCACATGGCAGCCTGTCATCTTCAGGCGCATGACACTTATTTCCCTGAGGTAACCTCTCCGTATGTGGCTAGATGACAGCAGCCGCTACCTGATCCTGACCCTGGGGGTGGCTATGTGAGGGAAGACCGCCTGGGGGAAGTGACTCTCAGGGGATGACATGACATAATTAGGAAAAAGTTACTTATCATATATCAACTACTGAGACGAGGAAGGGGCAGGGAGCAGTAATGATCACTCGCAAAAGGTTCCCATACCAGTTTCCTCAACATCACATGAGGAATTATGTGATAACAACTGAGACGAGAAAGAAGTATCGAACAATGAAGATCACTGAGACCAGGAAGCCCAAACAGCAGTCTATCCTTTGACATCTATTCAATCATGCCAGAAAGTTTAAATCCAGCACAGCTGACGACAAGCGGAAAGAGCTGTAGACACTGAGTTGAGCAGTGACCTGCACTGATACGGCGGACCAGTACGCTGAGGGAGAGGACACCACGGAAATGGTGTGGAGGCTGATCCAGATGAAAGAAGAGGAAACCAGGAGTGCAGACAGCTGGCTGCCCGAGCGTGCAAGGCATCAGGGATCGTATACACATACAGAGAGGGAACATCGACTAACAGGATGCACCCCAAGCCAGCAACCTGAAGGGAACTGAAGCAGAGGAGAACAAGGGACACTAAAAGCACTTGGTAAACCCAGGGAAAACGAAAGGGTTACTGGGTTGCCTGAACGTGTACACCATTTCATTGAAGCAACACATGAGCAAAGTGAAATCTGTGAAGACGCTTAGATACCTGTAAACTATGCAACAAAGGGGTTGTTGAACCCACACCTTAAAAGAGAAAGCAAAGTAACTTTGAAAGAAAGTCAAGTAAATGTGAACACACTGGAAATAGAGATTTATTATTGAAACAAACACTGTTAAACAAGGAAATACACCAACAGTGGGCAAATATTGTGTTATGGATAAAAGGAAAGCGCATTGTGTGAAAACCATGGCAGGGGAGTATACCAGGCAAACTTAAGTGTATTTTATGTAAAATCCATGTCCTTGTAAAGTGTCATTAAAGTTGTTGGGGGGTCATTACCAGGTTGGAGGTAGCCATGGCGCAATTAGCGCCATGGCTGCCTCCAAATCCTTACCGACTCCACCCTGGTGAATGGAGCTATTACCACCCCATTCCAAGGTTGGCGGGGCGGTAATTCCCCATTCACCAGGGCCCTTCCCCATTCCCATTTGAGCCCCCATAGGGCTCAATGGGAAAGGGGAAGGAGCTAATAACGATACCGCAAATTGCAGTACCGTCATTAGTTCTAAGGTCCCTTTGCGGGTCCTGTCCTTAACGCCTGGTAAAACCAGGCGTTAAGGGAGGACCCGCAAAGGGAACTCGTAGTAGGGCGGTAAGGGATTACCAGTAGCGGTGCCCTTACCGGTACCGGTAATCCCTTACAGCCCGGGTCGTAATGAGGCCCATTGTGTGAAAGTCCTGGCAGGAGAGTACACCAGTTCAAGATAAGTGTTTAAAGATTGTATGAAAGTTCTAGCAGGAGAGTATACTAGGTGAAGATAAGTGTTTGAAAGACTGTAAATAAGTCCTGGCAGGGGAGTATACCAGGCAAAGTCACGAGTGTGTAATACGTTACAGGAGGAGAAGTATCTCAAGGAAGACCCATGCCCTTCAGATTCTGAAGTGCTGCAGGAGTGAAGGCAGTAAAAGGGGAATTCCTAGGAAGTCACATGCCCTTAGGATTCTACATTATTTGAAACATGAAGAGAACCCTGGGGAAAGGAGCTATTTCCCTAAGAACTGTGAATGTGCCAAGGGGAGGGAGCTATCCTCTTGGCATTTCATATTTGTAAAGGAAATTAGGGGAATTGAGCCATTCCCTGGAGCTGTGAATACTAACCACTTAAGACCCTTGCGTTGAAGTCGAACATTTGTGCACCTTGAGATCCAGAGACACTTTCGAGTTTGTTTTTAGAGTGCGAGGGCCAGAATAGGATTTCGGACACAGGACATGTTTTTTTAACTTTGGACATCTTGACAAAGGACAGACCCCATAGTTTTTGGTTGGAGTAGGGTAAAACCTCCTAGATTAGGGATAGTGAGGCATTTTCCAAACCCCTATTATTTTGAATAAAAGTGTATAACCAAAACCACAAGTTCTCTGTCTCTGCTTCTCATTCAGGGCTCCTCACAATAGGCAAAAAGACTTTTTAGAGCAACCCTGGATGAAAATGACATCCTGGTCTGAGGGCCTTCTTATGATGGGTGTGGGCTTTAGTTTGTTGCAGATCTAAACCTTGATAGCTTGTTCCTAACACCTGCTATGTTGGAGACAAGCTGAGAGCTCCATCAAAGCTCCAATCATTAATGCAGAACTTTTGGATGGTAGGCACATGGAGAGAAGGAAACTTTCTTGGATGGACTATATTTTTGATGGAGGAAGAGCAGCAATATCTGCTGCAGCAAGCTTTGATTACTGCAGTTGTTTGGCATGATCACAGCATGGTTGTGTTATATTTTGATCCCCCAACTTCAGGGAAGGGCAAAGTAATGTATTCTAGCTTTAAGACCTATGGTTTAGGGAATTTTTTGGGTGGTTGGGAGGTGTCATGGAGATTTATCATTTGTATGCTTCATCCCCTCACCTAGTGAGATCTCCAGCACTTTTTGCTGGACTTCTGGAAAGTTTTCTTTCTATCCCGAATGAAGGGAGCCTGTAAGAGGTAGCTACCTAGAAGAAATAAATACACTGAGCCAGTAAGTAGTTTTGGTGGGAATTCTTTTTACCCAACTCTTTTCTTTATTAACATGGAGTTTTCTAACTTTCTTTTAAGGAAAAGGATACGTCTTGGCAGTAAATTCTTCAGAAGGTTCCTCCAGCTGTGACCCTTTTTGGCAGAGAAACAGTACAGGTGAGTGGTCTGAAAGGGTGTTCCTGCTTTTCCTCACACTTTTCCTACTCAGGGATATTCTCTAATGCCAGTTTTAAATTGTCTTTTCTTTCTTTTCTTTTGATGCCACACTGTCTTTCTTTACGACCTTGCTCTTTCTTCATTCTTCATTCTCTTCTCTATTTTCAGAAATTGTACCTTTCTTTCTTTTACTCTGTCCTGTTTCTTCTCTCTTTTCCTCTGTTAAATGGACAATTTTCTATATTGGTTGCGTGAGCTTTTACAGAGTCATCCACTAATGGTTAACACTGTAATTCCAGTCCCCTCATAAGCATTGTCTGAAAGCTCAGCACGTATGGACAGATTAAAAAAAAACTTTAGTTAAGTCCTTATTTCCCTTCAAGTTTGCCAGTAAATTATGGATTATTTTTAAACTGTCGTTGGCCCCACGCACCTTGTCATTGAAGCCTCCTGGTCAGCCTGCTTCTGCACTCAGTAAACTCTCCGAGCGCTCATTTTTCTTCCGTCAGGCAGTGGCTTCTTCCTTGGTTCAGCGTACCGCTGAGCCTGCCCCTTCACGCTCCTCCTACTTCTTTCGTTGGTGATTTGCCTCCACCAGTCTCCAGCTGGAAGCCAGCTGATCGATGACGGCCAGCCCCCTGAGTCGGAGGGCAGAGCGACACACCTGCACACGGCCGTATTATTTCAGCTGTAGGGAGTTCCCCAACATGAACACCGCCGACAATAACTTCTAGCCTTCTTCAGCGCAAAGGCGCCTTTCTGGAACAGGAACCGAGGTTTCCCCAATGGCAACGGCGCAACGAACAGGGAGACCAAAATCATCAACTCTCCTTCCTACCTTGCTCAATACGCCCACACAAAAGAGTCACTCTCTGGCTCGCACTGCTCTCCGCTGGTCACCTGGCAACCAAACAAAGTAGCTGTCAGGTTTGAAAATAGTACCTCCTGAGTGCTTCTCACAATGTAAACATAAGCACACCAGGGAATTAAAGGATTTGTGATCCCATACAATATTAATTAAGCGTTACTCAGCAACACTTCAACACAGAGGCTCATTCATTGTTATTTGCTCTGACTTTTGGAACTCTGTTCTCTGTGTTTTACCTTTACTATCAAGTCCTATTTCCTCCATATGTCTTTAAAGGCATCTGTGTTAAGCTTTTGCAGCACACAGCACCCTATGTGCAGTGTTGCTGGGAACCCTTTGGGCTCTCCTTTGAGATTCTTTCTTTATCCTTACTAACTACAGTTCTTAAAGATAGATACTTTGTATCCTTCCTAAAACTTTATACTATGAGAGATTATGTCATGATGCCTACCTCCAAGGAGCCAGACAGGGCCCGGCACCCTCAGAGGCAGGCAACATGTATACTAGGGAAGTCCCAGCCACCGAAGATAGGGGCTCTTTGGACTCAGTCCTGGCGCCGTTGGCGTCAGGCTCATAAGGGATAACAGTCCTGGCACCATCGGCGCCAGGCTCATACAAGATATAGAAGGAATAATGTTTGGTGCAAACTTACCTGGCAGACCATGCTGCAATTTCCTTACCGGGCAGATGATTCTACAACTTCCAGATGAAAAAGGAACTACTTAACCACACGGGTGTGGCTGGTGGCAGGATACATATCTTCAGTGGAAGGATACATACTTGGGACTACTTGAAAGGCTATTTAAGCCACGCCCAGACAGCAAACCACACTTCGCGTTGTTCTGCTCATAGCAGCTGGACGCTCACCGTGCCTGCTCCTGCTCCAGCCCTCGACCACGCCTGCCAGCATCCTGGAAACACCTAAGGATAGAAAAGGGAAGAAGAAACAGGTGAAAACAAACCTCACCTGTTAAAGCTGCATTCCGGATTCAGCGCGCCAACGTTCCTGCAAAAAGACATCATTTTAAATACTCACCGCGTCGCATACATCTCGGCGCACTTCTCTTACCTGCACGTGGCGCCTTCGGCTCTGCGACGCCCATCCGGATCCCCTGCAGCATTCCAGCACCTACGGGGAGACGAAGAGAAGAAAGCAAGGTGAGAAGGGAAAATAACCAAGAAGCTCTTACCTGCCAAGCTAATTCTTCTTACCTTCGGGTCGATGCCATTCCTTGGGCATTTCAGCACCCCGGCCCCTATAGGGAAAAAGCAAACATCACATTAGTGAATGCAAGAACCGTAGCAAACAAACTATTTAAAACTTACCTGCTTACAGGTCGGACTCAGCTTCTGCTTCGTGCCGGCTCCATTTCTTCAGCATT
The DNA here is from genome assembly GCF_040938575.1 of Ambystoma mexicanum. Classification (NCBI taxonomy): domain Eukaryota; kingdom Metazoa; phylum Chordata; class Amphibia; order Caudata; family Ambystomatidae; genus Ambystoma; species Ambystoma mexicanum. The sequence continues at coordinate 1,034,005,458 of NC_090933.1, read as the reverse complement.
CTCGAACTCCGGCCCCTAAGGAAAAAGAGACAGGAAAAGACAGTAGTGGGCCTACACCCAAACTCACCTGAAATCAGGTTTTCGACGGAAACCGCCCTCAGCCCGGAGTCTTCCATTACCTGCAAAAGAGAAGAGGAACAGTTTAGACTCAAGCTTGCCATAAACATTTACGGTACTTACCGGAACAGGCAAGCGAACTCGAACTTACTATCCAGTGACGTAACTGGACCCCAACGCGCCCCTGCATCAGAAGCAGGATGGAGAGCTCGTCTTTTCAATCCCTAAGAAGGGTATTCATCCAAGCCAGACAAGCCAGATTTGGGAACCCAGCCACTCCATCTTCAGGGTGCTGAACATCTCCTTCGAAGAGGCCATTGCCGTCCAGACCACGCCCGCGCCTCCGTGGGAACCAGGTGAGCGTTACAGAACGCAAAGCCTACCCACAATTACCCACCCAGGCGCCGTGGAGACTTCCGAAACAGACCAACTGGCCCAACTTTTGGGGGAATTACGGGCGGAAGTTCACGCCGCCCGCCAAGAAACCAACGTTCTTCGAAGAGAACTGATCTTGTCCAAAGAACGAACCGATGACCTGGCTAAACAGCTTTTGCAGAATCAGGCTGGACAAACGCCATTACCTGCTTCCGGGAGAGAGTCCACTCCTATGGCTTCCACTAACCCGGTGCAAATTAACCTGCCGGAAAACATGCCTTTGGCCCCACCTGAACGTTTTGCGGGGGACCCAAAGAATACGCTGTTTTCATGAACCAATGTCGTTTACACTTTTTATGTAGACCTGGGGCCTTCCCTAATGACCGAACTAGGGTGGCTTTTGTTTTATCGTATCTCAGCAGCTGTGCAGCCGATTTGTCTATTCCGTTGGTAAATCAAGACGATCCTATCCTTCGTGACTTTCAACGCTTCCAGGCTAGTATGGAGAGATTATTTGCCCGGCACGCCCAGGATGAGGCCTTGGATAACGAACTTCTGTCTTTACGTCAAGGGAACCAAGACTCCTATCTTATATTGCCACATTTAACAGACTGATCGTGGAAACTGGGTGGCCTGAGAATAAAAGAATCACCTTGTTTCATTGAGGACTTCGTGGAGAGTTAAAAGACGGTCTGGCTCAAATTGTGAATCCACCCCAACTCTGTGAGGAATACATTGATTTAGTGATCCAACTTGATCATAGACTCCAGAATAGAAAGACTGGTCGGACTAGATTTGAAACTCTGGCTTTGGTAAAAACCCACGCAAACCCCAAGAGTACCGACACTTCGGAGCCAATGCAAATTGGGGGAGTAAAAGGACCCCTAACGCAGAAAGAACGAGAAAGAAGACGGCAAAACCAGTTATTTCTCTATTGCGGAGAGTCTGGACACTTTCTACGAAATTGCCCGGTAAAACCACCCAAGAAGGTGGTTGGAGCCACAGACCAAAACCTTCCAAAATCTGATTCGGGAAACGATCAAGCCCGACAAGCGTAGAGGTCCGCTTGCCGAGCGTGAAGACAAACTCTTTGACCTCGCATTTCATCATGCCAATGACCCTCATGGATCCAAAGCAGCCTCAACGATTACATGGCATAAAGGCCTATCTCGACAGTGGGGCTGTTGGGAACTATGTTGATCTTGAATTGGCTTCCAGGATTGGTCTCCCTCTCCGACCAAAAATCACCAAAGATGTCATTACCACGGTTGATGGGACTGAAATTGCCTCTGGGCCGGTAACACATTCTACCACAGAAATGACACTGGTTGGCCAAGATGGTCATAGGGAAACCATAGTGTTCGACGTAATCAAGGCTCCACAATTTCAGGTAATCTTGGGGATCCCTTGGTTAGAAGCACATAATCCTCGAATTGACTGGCGAGCAAAGAGTATCACCTTTCCTAACTGCAGACAAACTTGTTATTCCGGAAATCCACAAGTGGGTCTAGCCTCAGTAACCTCTGTGTCAGCACAACTACCACTTGAGCATCAGGACTTTCAGGACGTTTTTCAAAAAGAACAGGCCAACACCTTACCACCTCACCGGCCATACGATTGTCAAATTGATCTGGTACCCAATGCTCAACCGCCTTGTAGTAGGATTTATGCCCTTACCGAACCAGAGAATCTTCATTTACGCCAATATTTGGATCAGTATCTTGCCAATGGGTTCATTCGCCCGTCAAAGTCACCGGCTTCTTCAGCTTTGTTCTTTGTGCCAAAAAAGGAAGGCGACCTTAGAACATGTATTGACTATCGCGCCGTAAATCAGATAACGGTTAGGAATTGTTACCCCCTGCCTCTGATCCCTGAACTCCTCGACCAGGTGAAAGATGCCTGCATCTTTACCAAGCTGGATTTAAGAGGGGCTTACCATCTGGTGCGCGTCAGAGAGGGCGATGAATGGAAAACGGCCTTCCGCACCAAATACGGACTCTTTGAATACCAAGTGATGCCCTTCGGGTTGTGCAACGCACCTGCTGTCTTCCAGTGTTTTATGAATGACATCTTTCGAGAACTCATAGATGTTTGTGTCATCATATATATATTGACGACATCCTAGTGTACTCTTCCTCGGAATCTGATCACCGAAAACATGTTAAGGTCGTCCTGGAGAAACTACGCCAGCACAAACTATTTGCAAAGCTCGAAAAGTGCATTTTTCACGTCACGGAGGTTGAGTTTCTTGGTTTCGTCCTAACGCCAAAGGGAGTTCGAATGGACTCACGGAAAGTGGACGCGATCCTCAAATGGCCATCCCCTAGTTCTGTGAAAGGGGTTCAGAGCATGCTTGGTTTTGCCAATTTCTATCGAAGGTTTATCCCGGAGTTTTCTCGAGTGGTTCAACCCATCACAGCCCTCTTACGGAAAAACAAACGCTTCGAATGGACTACAGAAGCAGAACAAGCATTTCAGGAACTAAAAACTAAATTCACCTCCGCACCTGTGTTAAAACATCCCCGTCCAGATCTCCCTTACGTTGTGGAAACTGACGCATCTAGTTTAGCCATGGGAGCGGTTCTATCACAGAGGGACCCAGTCTCGAACCAACTGCATCCTGTGGCCTTTTGGTCCAGAAAATTCTCAGCTCCAGAAGTAAACTACGCAATCACAGATAAAGAACTATTAGCTATCAAGTCAGCTTTCAAGGTTTGGCGTCATTACCTTCTCGGCGCAAGACATACTGTTACCGTAATTACAGACCACAGGAATTTGCAATACTTAAAAACGGCCAAAGCTCAATCCTCACGTCAACTCCGTTGGGCCCTGTTCTTTGCAGAATTTGACTTTGTGATCACCTATCGCCCCGGCTGCAAGAATGGCAAGGCGGACGCACTATCTCGAATAGGAATGGGCGATTCTACCCCAACTCTAGATCCAGTTCCGATTATTCCCGAACAGAGAATTTTGGGGGTGATCTCCTCACAAACTCTAAAGGATATTCAAACTAGAGTTAAATTGCTTTTCGACGCTGCAGCCTTGCAAGAATGGAGCCTGAAAGATCCCAGATTTTCAATTAATAACGATTTACCTTATTTCCAGGGGCGACTGTTCTTGCCTCAAAAGGATTTGCAAGATCTCGTTATTGCCCATCATCATGAGACACTAATGGAAGGACACCCGGGCATCGCTAAGACTGAAGAAAAAATTAAAAGGCATTTCTGGTGGCCCACCTGGCGAAAGGATATAAAATCTTTCGTGATGACATGCGCAGTGTGCGCCCAAAATAAAAGTCAAAAGCAAAAACCAGCCGGTCCGTTACGACCTCTGGACATCCCACCGGCACCTTGGCACACTTTATCGCTGGACTTTATAACTGACCTACCTCCTTGTCATGGATTTAATACTATACTGGTAATTGTAGACCTCTTCTCCAAGATGGCCCATTTTATTCCCTTGAAAGGGCTTCCTTCAGCCTCCACCCTAGCCAAGGAATTTCTTGAGAACGTCGCTCGTCTACATGGTTTTCCATCCATATTAATCTCCGATCGGGGAAGCCAGTTTATTTCTCGGTTCTGGAAGAGATGTTGCCAAATGGCACAAGTTGATGTGCGTTTATCTACCAGCCACCATCCTCAGACCGACGGCCAAACCGAGAGAACAAACCAGACATTGGAACAGTACTTACGGTGCATGTTGCATCAATCAGAACATAATTGGAAAGACATTTTATGGATTGCTGAATACGCGTACAACAATTCTGTGCATTCAGGAATTGGCCAGACTCCTTTTTATACCTTATTTGGCCACCATCCCAGAACTTCGAATCTTGAACCACCTCAAGGCCTTGAAATGCCCGCTGTGGATAACTTACATGCCACCATAACCCGAGCCTTCAAAGAAGCCAAGACTCATTTACAGCAGGCCAAGGACAAATATAAGGAAAATGCTGACTTACATCGGAGCGAAATACCTCCTTACCAAGTTGGAGATCAAGTGTGGCTGGCGACTAGACATCTACCACTTAAAGGCCCACGAACTTTTAACCCAAGATATATAGGGCCTTATCCAATCAAGGCTGTAATCAACCTGGTAGCCTTCAAACTCGATCTGCCCCCCAACATGCGAATCCATCCGGTTTTCCACGTATCACTGTTGAAACCTGTACAACCCGGAACCAGGCTACTCAAGCCACCAGAACCAATCCCAGTAGATGGGGACCTGGAATACAAAGTTAAAGACATATTAGATTCTAAGATGTCCAAGTCAAAGGTTTTTTACCTAATTGATTGGAAAGGATATGGACCTCAGGAGAGATCTTGGGAACCAAGCGATCATATATATGCACCTTGTCTAATACAAAAATTTCATCGTAAGTTTCCACACAAACCAAAGCCTCCGGACAGTACATCCTTGGGAGGGGCCTTGGGGGGAGGTACTGTCATGATGCCTACCTCCAAGGAGCCAGACAGGGCCCGGCACCCTCAGAGGCAGGCAACATGTATACTAGGGAAGTCCCAGCCACCCCAGATAGGGGCTCTTTGTACTCAGTCCTGGCGCCGTTGGCGTCAGGCTCATAAGGGATAACAGTCCTGGCGCCATCGGCGCCAGGCTCATACAAGATATGGAAGGAATAGTGTTTGGTGCAAACTTACCTGGCAGACCATGCTGCAATTTCCTTACCTGGCAGATCATTCTACAACTTCCAGATGAAAAGGAACTACTTAACCACACGGGTGTGGCTGGTGGCAGGATACATACCTTCAGTGGAAGGATACATACCTGGGACTACTTGAAAGGCTATTTAAGCCACGCCCAGACAGCAAACCACGCTTCGCGTTGTTCTGCTCATAGCAGCTGGACGCTCACCGTGCCTGCTCCTGCTCCAGCCCTCGACCACGCCTGCCAGCATCCTGGAAACACCTAAGGATAGAAAAGGGAAGAAGAAACAGGTGAAAACAAACCTTACCTGTTAAAGCTGCATTCCGGATTCAGCGCGCCAACGTTCCTGCAAAAAGACATCATTTTAAATACTCACCGCGTCGCATACATCTCGGCGCACTTCTCTTACCTGCACGTGGCGCCTTCGGCATTGCGACGCCCATCCGGATCCCCTGCAGCATTCCAGCACCTACGGGGAGACGAAGAGAAGAAAGCAAGGTGAGAAGGGAAAATAACCAAGAAGCTCTTACCTGCCAAGCTAATTCTTCTTACCTTCGGGTCGATGCCATTCCTTGGGCATTTCAGCACCCCGGCCCCTATGGGGAAAAAGCAAACATCACATTAGTGAATGCAAGAACCGTAGCAAACAAACTATTTAAAACTTACCTGCTTACAGGTCGGACTCAGCTTCTGCTTCGTGCCGGCTCCATTTCTTCGGCATTCTCGAACTCCGGCCCCTAAGGAAAAAGAGACAGGAAAAGACAGTAGTGGGCCTACACCCAAACTCACCTGAAATCAGGTTTTCGACAGAAACCGCCCTCAGCCCGGAGTCTTCCATTACCTGCAAAAGAGAAGAGGAACAGTTTAGACTCAAGCTTGCCATAAACATTTACGGTACTTACCGGAACAGACAAGCAAACTCGAACTTACTATCCAGTGACGTAACTGGACCCCAACGCGCCCCTGCATCAGAAGCAGGTTGGAGAGCTCGCCTTTTCAATCCCTAAGAAGGGTATTCATCCAAGCCAGACAAGCCAGATTTGGGAACCCAGCCACTCCATCTTCAGGGTGCTGAACATCTCCTTCGAAGAGGCCACTGCCGTCCAGACCACGCCCGCGCCTCCGTGGGAACCAGGTGAGCGTTACAGATTAGCACACACCACCTTATGTGGAGTGCTAAGGGGATACCTAGTATCTCCCCCTTCTCTCTGCTCCTGTGACTTTCTTTTCACATAGACAACCCTATAATTATGGCTGGTGGCAGTGGGCTTGTTCTACTGACTATTGTGCTATTTATGTTACCGCACACTGTATTCACAGTCTCAGTTGTGCATAATAGGGCCACCTATGTTCTAACATGATGACTCCTTTCTTTTTTCGCCATATCTATCATGGTTGTTTAGCCCTTCTTCTACCATTCTGGGAGGGGGAGGTCTGTTTTGCCTTTGCCGGGAACCCTTGGGGTCACTGCCTAGGCTCCAGCGTGTCTGGGCAGGCGGGCAGTAGGGGAGGAGTTATTCACTCCTCTGCCCTTTGTCAGTGTGCCTGGATGGAACCAGTTCCCACTGGGGGGCTGGCTGTGCTGATTGGGCAGCCACCTGTCCCTTTCTGTAAAATGCTGAGAGAGTTTGGGGAGAAGTGAGCAGGAAAACTGAATAGAAGATGAGGGTCCTGAGGTGAAAGTGAAGTCGAAGTAGAAGAACCGAAGCTGAAGATGACCAGAGACCTCTGCAGACCCTTCCAATCACTGTGAAGTGACCACTGCTGGCCTGACACCGTTTTCTAAATCGACATGAGGCACTCCAAATAGGAAGACTCCTTCCCTTTGGCTGGTGGGACCAACCAGCCCTGAGACGAACTATAAATTGAGCCATCTCCCAAGGTGCTGTGCCTTTCCAGAGCTGCAGACTGCGAATACCAGGAGACCTCTGACCCATTTGCAGTGAAACATCTTTGTGATGCTGAATCCATCTGGAACTTTGGCGAGCTCCAGTTGGACTTCCAGAGGCTCGATCCAAGCCATTGACGTCCCCTCACCAGAGAGCAGGACTGCAGAATAGAAGATTGACCGGGCTAATACCGTCCTATGATGGTGCTGAGAAAAAGGTGCCAAAACTGCAAACCGACCAAAGAGACTGAAGAAATCCATGCCAAGGGTCCTCTCTCAAGACTGCTGCTGAGACTTCTGCCGAGACATCCCATTCAGAGTTCTTTTCGTCACCAGATCGAGGAATCTGGAGACCGGGTCCATCATTGCTGCACAGAGGAGAATCCAGCTAAGAGCATTTCTTCTAACCTAAGGTACTGTGGGGTGAAAGTTATAACTTACCTTGAACCGAAGAGTTGCTCCAGTGTGACTTGAGTGAGTGAAGAGGTGTCCATCATAACTCTGACCCAGGCTTCCCAGCGTGTGTCCCTTTAGGGAGTCTTTTTGTAGGGTCCCCGTCATTGTGTTAAATTGCTAAGTAACGTATCATAGAGACAAAGTATCCTGAGCAATATTTTCTGTTCTGATGCTTTTTAAGACTTTGGATCCACTCCTCCACTGACTTTTTCGTATAGAGATTAGACTTTTAAAGCATTAGTTTGCCAGAAAAGTGTCTCTAGAATGTTAAGCTCTGCTGCTGTGTGATTAACCAACCCCTTTCCTTCCTAGAAGACTATCTTATGTGGTTTTCCTAACTAAATACAATTACTGTATATCTGTGAAGAAACGCGAGTGCATGATAGTACCGATAATAGGGTAGAACTGTCATAAGTGTCAAACTCTAACAATTGTACCACGAGCAACTACTATTGAAGTAATGCCCTTTGATAAGTGTTAAGAATTCTTGTGCGTGTTGGTTAAGTGAAATATGTATTGATCTACCTTCCTTGTGTAAATATGATAAATGTATATTTTAATATAACATTTTATGTGTGAGTGATTCTTTAGACTATTGTACTTACTGGGTTCAGTGTACTTAGCTACAGCTCACATCTTCCTCTCATGATAAGCCTGCCTGCTCTGCCATTCTACCAAGATCATTTGAGTAGTACATACATATTCTAAGAGTTAGGGGCCTGTGTAGCCAGGGATGGCTTTATGAAATCTTACCTCAAGCGGACTTTAGGAAAACTCCCCTAACAGGGGGTGCATTACTTTGAGAAATTGATGGGGGAAAATTATCTCAGGCAATGTCTGCAACACAGCTAAGGCTTCCTTTAAGAGGTTACTAATTAAGGAGGGCAGCAAGAGGGGGTAGGAATTAAGGGAGAATGACACAGAGATTTTGACTATGGTATTCATTTCTATAGGGTGATCAGATTAAGGGGGGGAAGGGACAAACCATAGACATAGAAGTAGGACTAAAGCAAACACAGAAAACCATAGTCCTACTTCTATGTTGCTGGCCTGTTGTGGAGGGGGGGGCGTGTGCTCACAGGCACACTCCTCTCATTGGAGGAGAGCGGCCAGGGAAGGGGAGGAAATGGGTGCGGGGTGAAAAGCATTCAGGCCCCCATTCACACGCAGCAAGGGTCACACCAGGCCCGCTTTTGGGATTTCAAAACCAAGACTGTAGCCACCCACCGTTCCAATCCTGGCACAGGGTTTATGAAATAAAAAAAACTCCCTCCCATGACCCCGGGCCAGAGGGTGATTTCCCGGGACTGTCCTGGGAAAACCAAGACGTCTGGTCACCCTAGACCTCTAGGAGAAATATCCCCTGGTGCAGATCTATTCGGACCATGCAGGTTTCCTTAGGGAAGGCCGGGGGGTGGCCCCAGATAGCAAAAAAAAACATTTACTCTGATTTATGCTGCATACCAACTCCATACTGCCCTGGTCCTACTCTTACTAAGGCATTTGACTGAGTCAGCTAGGAGTTTCTTAGTGTAAACAGAACAGGTATTTAGTTTCAGATGCACTTGACTACAATGATTTTGGGAAATCTACTCAATGCCTGTGGCCACAGTAAGGCTGAAAGTTTTCTTTCGAGTCTCTGGAAGGGAACTCTGCAGGGCTGCACCCTGTCACCACTCCTGTTTGCCCCGATTGAGTGATGGCAGCAGTCATCAGAGGGAAACTATGACGGACATTAAGGTAGACTCACACGAGTATGCATTTTTACTTTTTGCTGGAGCTGTATTAAAAGATTTGACCAGCCTTTTAACGTCCATTGTAGAATTCCAAACTGGACTGCAGCCATTTTGAGAATTATCTGCATATACCGAAATCCTTCTTACTCCCACTCGGACCAAAGCCCCACCAACTGCCAAATGACATAGTAAATGCAAAACCACCTAGGTTTGGGATACATGAAGGTGGGTGAAAAGTCTAAATTGGGGACACAACAGTCAATGCAAAACAGCCTAGATTTGGGATACACAGAGGTGCTAGAAAAGTATGTAAGGAGGCCTAAAAACAGAACACAAGACACTGTATAAGTGGTAGTGTTTTGTAGTCTGGTGCAAGTGGGACCGTTAACCCCACTGAATGCACACCTACACACGGCTACTTACCCGCTTTATGTTCTAGACTCTGCTCTAGTTTACAGCTCACTGAAGGTACAGCGGAAAACAGAAGGTATTGCAGTGGAAAGTACCAGTGGTTAAGGCCTTCATGGAAGGAGTCAAGAGGTTACATTCTCATGTTGCTTACCTGCTCCCAGGTTGGGACTTCATTGTACTCCAAAGACTCATGGGAGCACCTTTTGTGCCTACGCACAAGGCTACATTTTGGGATTTCTTAGAAAAGGGACTTTGCTCATAGCAGTAATATCTAGAAGATGTTGGTGAACTGCAAACCCCATCCGTGACTGAGCCTTTTGTCACCATACACAGGAACAAAGTAGTGCTTCACACACCACCATGCATCTCACCAGTTCTTATCAAAATGTCATGTTAACCAGTCTATCGAACCTCATCCTTTTTACCCAAATCACAGAGGGGAAAGAGCTCTCCGCACCTTGTCAGACAGGAACAGCACCAACATCATGGCCTGGCTTGATGCTGGACCATCAGGATCACTTGAGTAACAGCCCTTATTATCCAGCATTTGTAAGTCCGATAGAACAGAACTGGATGTAACTGCACATTGATAAGGTGTAAACCAATAAGCAATTACCGACTCAATTAGACACAGTGGACCACAGACCTGCAATTCACTTGGCACAGTAAAGATTTGGAATTGGCCAATTCAACACTGAAAATACTGTTAAGCTGGACAATACAGCCAAGCTTGGTAAACAGAAATAACTCCACACTAGGCCAAAACTGTTTCCAGAAGAACTAAAGCACCAAACCTCTAAAATAGAGGGAATATCTACCTCAGCAGGCATTAGAAGGTAAGCAGGAACAAGGGACACCTTCCAATTGCAGAGATGCTCAAACACACACCAATTTGCTGACTCTCTTCTTTGCACCAACAATAATAGAATGCAGCTATACCCCTCGATTAATTTGGCCTAGCTGCACATAAATATATACCGCCATGAACACTCAACAATCTTTTGAACGCAGCTATCCCCCACGAAAAACAAATCTGCCTTGCTACACACAATCTCACATACAAGCACCTCCTCCACCAGAATGCAGCTAACCCCAAGTCAATCGGCCTTGCTGCACACAGTCTACTGATCCCACACACTTGACACCACTCCTAGCATTAGAATGCAGCCACACATCATGAAAATGTGGCCTGGCTGCAAACCTACTGAGTGCACACAAGCACTACATACTACCCTACTCTCTCCATTGACCTGGACTACTGTTAACCCACAGCGCTTTGAGATCATACAAATGGTGCAAAACGCTATACAAATGCTCAATAACATAACAGTCTTATGCTGCAGACTGTGTACGGACTATATAAAATACCTAGGTGTATGACTCACTACAGATTAATCCAACTCTTATCAGGTTGAGGACTCTCCATTATGGGATGAATTTGAATTTAAGAGATGGGATACTCTTGGTCTCTCCTGGATCTATCGGTTTATCGCATTACAAACTGTGTTTTTCCTGGGCTCCAGGTCTTTTTTTTATCATCCTATACCCAAAGAGCTCTTTGCAGGAGGGAATTAAAGTACCTCTCCTTAGGTTCTTGTGAAAGAGGTGTCAAAGGATTGCTTATGAGACTCCTGTTCTCGGCCACCATCTAGACAGGGGGCAGTACATTTCTCTGTTGTGGAAGCTTATTACAGGGTGGTCCATCTAAGGATGCTACCAGACCACTTGAGAATCATTAACACAAAGTGGGTAGCTATTAGAAACGTAATAAACCTTAGAGCAACAGTAAGAGAATGTTTTTTGTCCCAAGAACAGCTATTCCCAGCGGTTCGAGATCATCTACTACTGGGGGACTGAGGAGATCACAGGCATTCTCATATGACCTAGCCTTCTCTCTTTAATTGCATTTGGGACTTGCCCCTCCTCCCCATTCCTGGAAGATCATCAAGATGCAACCAATTTTCATCGATGAGGTAGACCTAGAGTGGGTCAAATGGGGAGTGAAGAAGAATTTGTAATATTGCTATTTTAGAGGCTATCAGCAATACTTTACCTACACATGGGAAGGTGTTCTCTTGCAAAACAAATGGAACGTTAAGGTCTCATTAGAAAGGACCGATAGTGAGCTGCTCCTATATAGGCACATACAAAAATAAAGTCAAATATTGAAAATATACAAGATTGTTTTACTGTATGGTATGGAAACAAATTACAGCATAAAGAAAATGGGACACTGACCTCTCTAATAGCCTGTGGACTGTGATCTGTTAAACGCCTTTGGACTTTTAATAACAAATCAATCCAAACTGCATGGTAGCTTCCCCAAACTAGACTGGCTAGCATACAGCCAGGGATTAGAGTGGTGTTGGGATAGAAAGAAGTCACAAGATGATGAGGCAGTGATTCGGCCTTCCAAGACCCTTAAAGATCACACTTTTAACCTCTCTTCTGATGGTGCATTACAGGCTGCTAGCAGCCAGGGCTCGTTTAGATGTTGTATGGAAGAAAGCTAGCTACCATCACTAATTTTGCATAGCCGTACAAAGGTCTGGGAGCAATACCTTGAGGGGGGACTGAACTCACTGGCTTAATGAACATCGTACACATTTGGGGTCTGCGAAGTTTCCCCCATCTGGGCCCAAAAAAAATTCTAGCCGCCTTTCCACAATATGCAGCCCCACATGACGCATTTCAAGGTAGCTACAGCTTGGTGGTCACTAGTACCACTGTCCTCATAACAGATACCATGCCCTATTGATCACAATCACAGAGATGTTGAATACCTCTCAACTGTACATTGAAAGCCAACATTGTTTTTTTAACTCAAAATATGTTGTTTGTTAGTCCTACCGAAAGGGATGGAACTGGGAGGGAGAGTCTTGCAGCTTTAAGAGTTGCTTTCATAACTACTGTGGAATGTTTTTAACTTTTGGATGCACACTGTCTTTACAGGTGGTCACAAATCTTGTGGTTTTCACATAATGGGGCCTAAATGCTGATCTTTCAGAAACTAGACTGCATTTTTTACCCAAGATCCACAAGACTGTTTCGATTGTGGCCTCATCTATGTATATGGATTATTCCTCACTGAGACACCTATATCAAAGTTTCCTCTTGCGTGAAACTTATAATTTAATTAAAAACATTCCCTATTACCTGGCAATACCAATGTTCCTGGAACTTTGAAAGTAAAACTATAAAAAAAATCAGACATGTTGTACTACAAACATGTAATGACATCTATTTCTAAATGCACATAACATAAGAGCATCACGTCTGTCCTTTCTCCCTCCCATCGACCAAAACAAAATGGTGCAAGGTTTGCAGATGGAACCACACTGTTTTAGGGAGGTTTCTCCTTTGTATGCCAAATCCCCTCTACCTGTGAGACCCCTCAGCACTTTTTGCTGGACTCTTGGACCTTTTTCCTGTTCTCCTGAATGCCCCCCCCCCGCACCCCATCATTCATACTTTTAACTCTGTCCATGAGAACCGTGTTCATTATGTTTTTACTTTGTCTTATGGAGTCTTGCTAACCTCCATACATTTTAAAGGGATCTGTGTTTCACTTTTGCAGCACACAGCACCTTTTGTGCAGTGTTGCTGGGGGCACTTTGAGCTCTCCTTTTTAAATTATTCTGTCCTCAAGGTTAGAGGGATACGTGTTATCCTTCTTAGCTTTTCCTTTTGTGAGATCAGCACACACCACCCTACGTGGAGTGCTGAGGGATTACCTTGTATCCCCTTTCTCACTGCTCCTGTAACATTTGTTACAGTGACAGGCATGCATGTATGTATGCATGGCTGGTGGCAGTGGACGTGTTCTAATGACTTTTGTGCAATTTTTACTTGCAGGCTGTTTTCACAGCTCCGGTTATGCACAGAAGGGACACCATTGACCCAAAATGGTGGCTTCTTTCATCGCCATTTTTTGTGTGCTTGTCCTTTCTTGGTCCTTCTGCCATCCAGGAGGTGCAGGTCCTGGTCTGAGTTTCGTCTTCAGAGGGAATCCTTTGTGAAGCACGCCAAGGCTCCAGTGTGTCTGCGAGGACAGGAAACAGGGGAGAATCCCGAAACTCTGCTGTCCTTTGTTTTCTAGTATGCCTGAGAGAAACCAGTTTCCCCTTCTGTAATGGCTTGGCAGGCGAAGAACGATGGTCTGGAGGGTTGCCCAGAGCGATGCCAGAGGTTAAGATTCATTCTAAACCTTCCAGCCATCACCTCTTTTGTTTTGCTATTGTCACCCCGAGTGGGACGGGTATGCCCAGACGTGGGTCCCGTGCCTGCTGGGCCTAGAGACCCAAGCTACTCCTCACTGATGACGCCCAACAAGGCTGAAACATGTCTGGGGATGCTTGTGGTCTCGTGCAGAAGGGATGTGACCTAGCAGTTCGGGCCGGACTACCGCTTTGGGGGTGGGACCAAGCCTGATTTGAATATGGTCTTTCCCCTTTTGTAATGGCTTGGCAGGCGAAGAACGATGGTCTGGAGGGTTGCCCAGAGCGATGCCAGAGGTTAAGATTCATTCTAAACCTTCCAGCCATCACCTCTTTTGTTTTGCTATTGTCACCCCGAGTGGGACGGGTATGCCCAGACGTGGGTCCCGTGCCTGCTGGGCCTAGAGACCCAAGCTACTCCTCACTGATGACGCCCAACAAGGCTGAAACATGTCTGGGGATGCTTGTGGTCTCGTGCAGAAGGGATGTGACCTAGCAGTTCGGGCCGGACTACCGCTTTGGGGGTGGGACCAAGCCTGATTTGAATATGGTCTTTCCCCTTTTGTAATGGCTTGGCAGGCGAAGAACGATGGTCTGGAGGGTTGCCCAGAGCGATGCCAGAGGTTAAGATTCATTCTAAACCTTCCAGCCATCACCTCTTTTGTTTTGCTATTGTCACCCCGAGTGGGACGGGTATGCCCAGACGTGGGTCCCGTGCCTGCTGGGCCTAGAGACCCAAGCTACTCCTCACTGATGACGCCCAACAAGGCTGAAACATGTCTGGGAATGCTTGTGGTCTCGTGCAGAAGGGATGTGACCTAGCAGTTCGGGCCGGACTACCGCTTTGGGGGTGGGACCAAGCCTGATTTGAATATGGTCTTTCCCCTTTTGTAATGGCTTGGCAGGCGAAGAACGATGGTCTGGAGGGTTGCCCAGAGCGATGCCAGAGGTTAAGATTCATTCTAAACCTTCCAGCCATCACCTCTTTTGTTTTGCTGAGAGAAACCAGTTCCCACTGGGTGGCTGGATGTGCCAATTGGACAGCCACCTGCCTCTTTCTGTAAACTGCAGTGAGAGTTTGCAAAGGATGAGTTTGGCACTTTTGAAACACAATTCTGTTGTGTAAAGAGCCTTACAAATGCTCAATAAAATACATGAGTGTGGGTTCCTGACAAAAGACGAGGATCCTGAGGCAAAAGACGAGTCAACCACACGATCAGAGACGCCTGCAGCACCTTACAGCAACCGCAAAGAGACTAGTGCTGTCCTGACCCAGTTTTCTAAATCGACAAAGGTGCTCAGAAGAGGACAACTCCAACCCTTTGGCTGGTGGGACCAATCAGTCATAAAACAACCTGCAAACTTAGCCATCCCACGATGTGCTGCAACCTTCCTGAGCTGCAAACCGAGGGACCTTCAACCTTCTTGCAGGGCATCACCTTCCCGTGAATGAATCCCCCTCCAAACTTTGGCCGACTCCCGCTGGACCGCCAGAGGCAAGATCCCCCTCCTCAAAGTCCCCTCACCAGAATGCAGAACCGAAGATTCGAGGTGTATTGACTGGGTGGTAAAAGTTAACCTTGGAAGAAAGTCAAAAGGCACCAGAACTACAGACCAACGTTGGAGCACAAAGAATCTTTTGCTGGGAGTCCTTTCTCTCAACTGCTGCTGCGACATCCCTTCCAGAGTCCCTCCTTTCTTCACCATGACCAAGGAACAGGAGACCAAGCCTACCACTGCTGCACCGTGAAAGAATCCAGCTGCATTTTCTTCATAGCTCCTCAGGCACTGTGGTAGTACATACCTTGAGTTATTCTGTCGCTCCTTTGTTGCTGGAGTGCTGATTCCAGTGTTTGGGTGTTCGCCCATACCGTTCATCTGGCCTAATGCTTTTGCGCCGACAGGGAGTCTTTCCAAAGGCCCCTGAAACCTTTTTAATCAACAAAAGTCCTTTGCTTACATGTAACTGAAGAATCCTCTGGAACTTTTTTTTTCTGCATTTGTACCTTGTCTGCTTTACCTCCAATTTTACTTAGACAAACTCTTACCTAGATAGAGATGGACTGCTAAAGCCTTAAAGCCTCTGAAAAGTAATACATGTCTTTAAAAGTACTGACCAGCTATTGTTGGTGTTACCTAACTTTTTTTTAATCCTACAACAGAACATTTTTTGAGTTGCTAGAACAAGTGATTTTACTCGCCATTGAACTGTGTTCAATTGCATGCATAATTCTGAACTTATAGTTTACTCACTTGAAGTATTGCTTTGATTTGATATTGTGTTGCTTAGTTTGAAATAGTACTTACTTACCTGAGATCAATTTAACCTGGTGTATATAAGATAAATAACTATTTTACTATAACTACAAGCGTGTATGAAATTCTTTGGGCCTGTGTATTTGCTGAGTTCACTGTACTTACCTATAGCTCACCTTGATTAGTATAGACTTGAATGAAAAGTTGGGGCCTGTATACCAAGTGATAGTTTTATAAAGGTAGACTTTAGGAAAACTCACCTAACCCGCTCGTTGGGGGAGTTACCAAGTGTATTGGATGTGATGAAGAATGTGTTTATTACATTTATTTCTCTTTACAAGACCCGGATTCTCCTATGGGTGGTCTGCACTGCTTGCATGTCCATCTAAACTGCATCTCTCGTGTTTTTAGCCTTTAGGGAAGAGAGGAGGGGTCTTCAGGGGAATTCATGAATTAGTGCAGCTGTTCTAGAAACTGGGTGTGCTAAAGCCCAGAAGAAATAAAGGAGGGAATTAGTTAGGCAGGCAAGAGAGGAATGTAGCAATAATCACATTTGACAAATGCAAAGGGTGTGAAGGTAAGAAACGATGCACAACCTTGGACAGGCGGGAACTCAGACGTCTGGAGTACCACAGCCCCTTCTGCTATGCTGAGAGGTGAACCAGCACTATGGTTTCTCATTCTATCATTAACAGTGTAGGCTCACTTTTTCTACAGAGCTGACCATGTGCGAGAGACAGGTTTTGGCAAGGCATTAGCCACTGAAGAAGACTTGGCACATGACTAGATCGAAGACTAATTGAGAGGTAATAGCCTGCTTGACCATCAGCTTAGTGAGACTTGCAGAATAACCTGAAGAAACAAAGGGGAGATAAAGTAGGAGGAGAGGAAATGGAGATTGGAATTAAGAGGCATGGGTAACCCCCAGGGCTAATACTTAGTTCACCCAGAGTGGTTGAAATGTGACAGTGGCTTACCCATCCCAACTGCAAGATGTGTATCCCACAGACATTCAAAGCATCTCCAGTCTACAAATAAAGGTTAACTTTTTGTGATTTGTCTTTTTTTCCCAGAGATCCAGGTAGTGTATTTTGTAAGGCGAGGAGAAGCGCAATGAAAACTAGTAATTTAAGTGAAAGCAAATGTAAGGTAAGGAACAAGTTACTTACCTGTAACTAATTTTTCTCCAGCATGGGTCTGGCATGGATTCAGAATATTCCCCGTCGTCCAGCCCGGAATCCTCGGTAAAAAGAAAAGCAGTTTCACTTTCAAACTGTATTTCTCCTCTAAACCAATCACTGTACTCTTGGTCATACTGCCCCCAGCCAATGACAGTCCTCTCCCTAAGCCCCTCCGATTGCAGCCATCTTCAGATTTGGTAAGCATGTAAAAGTGGCAGTATGACTATGAAGAGCTGCAGAGAGGTAGGAGGGAGGGTTTGCATGTGAATCCGTGGCAGACCCATGCTGGAGAACAATAGCTACAGGTAAGTAACTTGCTCTTTCTCCAGCATGGGGTCTGGCATGGATTCACATGTTCATGAATAACGAATAAATAGCAATACAATATCACACAACCATTGGAGGTGGCAAGGCTCAACAGAAGCAATTACTCTTACTTCTGAACAGACACACCTCACATGAACAGGTTGCGTAGCACTGCTTGGCCGACTCTGGAATTCCTGTCGACGCAGTAGAACTTCGTGAAGGTGTGCATGAACCTCCACGTAGCAGCCCAGAAGATGCCCAGCAGGGGCACACCAGACAGGAATGCCATCGTCGCAGCAATCGCTCTGGTGGAGTGGGCTCTCGGACGGCTGGGCAGTGGTCGGTTCGCCAACCGATGACAGTGCATGATGCAACTGGAGAGCCACCTTGAGATAGAAGCCAGGGACAAAGCTCACAATGGCTCACAGGACCGAAGTTCACAAACAGTTCAGAAGTCATCCGAAAACTGTGTGTCACGTAGAACTTCAGGGCACGAGCAGCATCCAGCGAGTGCAAGGCTCTTTCATACGGTGACGAAGGCTTTGGGGAAAAACACAGGCAACAACAAAGGCTCATTGAGGTGGAATTCCAACAGAACCTTCCGCACGAAAGAGGAGCGCCTCCGCAGCACCACCCTTGGCTCGTGGAAAGTCAGATATGGATAGGGCCTAGATCTCACCCACCCTCCTGGCAAAGGTGATGGCCACAAGGAAAGCCGTCTTCCACGAGAGGAAGGAGAGGGGGCTGATGCCTGGGCTCGAAGGAGGCCCCCATGACCCTGGCAGCACCACGTTGAGCTCCGACGCCGGGGCAGGAGCCTTCACTGGCAGGAAAGATCGAACCTGTCCTTTGAGGAACTCCTTGACGAGACGGTGAGACCAAAGATAAGATCTTCCTGGAGACCTGGTGTAGCAGGAGATAGCCGCCAGGTGCACCTTGATACAGGCATGCGGCAGTCCGGCCTTGGTCAAGGATAACAAGTAAAGAAGAATCTGCAGGCCTGTGATGCTCAGATGGGGTGATCTGTGACCGGCACCACATAGCGAAATGCTTCCACCTGTGACTGTAGCACTTTAAAGTCGACGAAATTCTGGCCTTGGCAAGAACCTCCCTGCAGTCCGCTGGCAACTTGTATCCTCCAAAGTCTAGGACTGCAGGAGCCAAGCCCTCAGATTCAGCGATCCCGAGTCGTGATGCAAGATTGTGCCTCCTTCTCTGGTGGGAAGATCTGGGACTATGGGCAGTTTGATTGGAGGCGACGTTGGCAGGCTGAGAAGGTCCGGGTACCAAATCTGCCTCGGCCACGCTGGGGCGATGAGTATCATCCGGCATCGGCACGGTTCGAGTGCGTTGATGACTCGTAGCAGGAGAGGGAACTGAGGGGACGCGTACAGAAACAGGCCATCCCACAAGAAGGAGAACGTGTCACCCATGGTCCTCAGTAGGTGGAACCTGCTTGCAAACGTCTGGCATTTGGAGTTTGACGCCGTCGCAAACAGATACATCTGGGGGCTGCCCCACTTGTTGAAGATGCGGTCCACTTGGTCCAGCCGAATATCCCACTCATGGCAGGAGCGCAAGTCGGCAATGGTGTTCTTGACTCCCGCCAGGTGAAAGGGGACGAGGAACATCTCTTGTCCGACAGCTCAGTGCCACAAGTCCTGCACCTCTTTGGAGAGCGCTGGGGATTGAGTGCCCCCCTGCTTCCTGATGTACAACATTGTGGTGGTGTCGTCCGTGAAGATCCCCACCACCTTGCCCTTCAGAGATGGAAGGAATGACTTTAGGGCCCAGAACACTGCCCAAAGCTCCAGGATATTAATGTGGAGATCCTTCTCCTCCAGCAGCCACAGGCCTCTGGCATGCAGATGTCCAGTGTGGGCTCCCCAGCCTTCCAGGGAAATGTCCGTAGCGACCGTTTCCTGGTATGGGGCATTTTGAAACATGTGCCCCGGGCGACGTTGGAGGGAACACCCCACCACCTTATTGCCTGATGGAACTCTGCGCTGAGCAGGACCTTGTCCGTGAAGCTTCCGGACAACTGTATCCAGCGAGCGTCCAGGAACTCCTGAAGAGGTTGCATCTGTAACCTGCAGAGCTGGATAAGGCAGATGCAGGATGACATCATGTCGAGCATCTACTCGATGGTCCGTACCATGGCGGTCTCCAATGACAACAGCCGTTGCACTTTCCCCAGCATGCCCGCTACCCTGTTCTCAGAGGGAGACGCTAGGCAGGAGACTGTATTGAGCCTGGCTCCCAGGAACAGAGCGTTCTGCGATGGCATCAAGCAAGACTTTGGATAACTGATGGAGAATCCCAGATCCATCGGCAGCTGGACGGTCGTTTCTGTCTCCAACAGCCAACTCTAGTGAACAGGCCCGGATGAGCCAGTCATCGAGGTACGGGTACACGTGTATCCCTCATAGTCGTAGATGGGCAGTGACCGGTGCCAGGCACACTGTGGACACCCTGGGGCCGAATGCAGGCTGAAGGGGAGGGATTTGAATTGGTAGTGCTGGTAGTGCCGCCCCTGCACTACAAAGCATAGGAACTTTCAGTGCTTCTTGTGGATGGGGAGGTGGAAGTAGGCGTCTTCCAGATCCAGCAACGTCAAGAAGTCTTCTCCTTCCAGTTGGCCGAGCACGTGCTGCAACATGAGCATCCTGAATTTTTGTTACTTGTTCAGACATTGCAGGTCTAGAATGGGCCTCCAGCCCCCGGTTTTCATTTTGACTTTAAAGTATCTGGAATGGACTCTGGATCCTCAGAGTCATTGGTGAACCAGCTCCATCACCCCTTTTGGTAGAATGGCCCATACCTCCTCCAAGAGCTAAGGGATGTGCTGCTCCTGCCAGGCCACCGGAAGGGATCTGCGGACACCTGTGCTGAACCGCCAGGGTATGTCCATGTGCGAGAGCATCCGCAACCATCTGTCGGTGGTGATCTTCTCCCACTCGCTGACAAATCATATCAGCCAGCCTCCCAGCGGGGTGCACGGTTGGGGGCCCGATGCCCTGGCCGGTTCAGGCTTACTTTGTTGACGGTGTCCTGCCTTGCGGGCAACGGCTGCACCGACCGCCTCCACCGTAGGCCTGGGAACAGCCTATGTGGGCTTCCTGGGTCGTAGGGCTGGAGGTATGACGAGGAGAAACCTTTCGACGATCTGCTAGACTTCCCCCTGGAGGAGCAAAAGGAAGAGCAGTGCTGCTGGAGCGTGACCAGGGAACGGGCCGTCTCCATATCCGCCTTGATGGCCTGTAGTGACTCGTCAATGGCCTTCCCAAAGAGGTTATCTCTGTCGAATGGCACGTCCTTTACCCTCATCTGAACCTCCTGGCAGAAATTTGTGGCCTACTCCAACCTTGAAGACTAAGGCAGACACCGTTCCCCATCTGCTGGAACCCTTTGTCGGTGATGTTCAGTGCCACCATGATCGCGTAGTCCGAAGCCACCTCTCCCTCCTGGAAGAGGACGATCGCCTCATCCTCTTATCGTCGGGTAGGAACTCCAGCATCAGGACCAGCTTGTACCACAGCTCCCTGTTGTACCTGGCTAGGATCACCAGTGAGTTGGCTGCCTTGATGGTGGATGCCATGGTGTAAATGACCTTATTTCCCATGGCGTCCATTTTCTTTCCCTCGCTGTCCGGTGGGACCGAGGAAGACGAGTAAGGGTTCGCGGATCACTTCCTCACAGCCACCGATACCCCCGTCCCCCATCGAGTCCAGCGATGGTTATGACCCCAGGCACTTGGGTGAGGACTCTGGCACCCGGTACTTCTTCTCCAGCCTATCCCGCTTGGATGGAGCTGTGCAGGCGTTCTTCAAGAGGGCTAGGCCCTTCTCCCACACGTCATCCAGAAGGGGCACCGCCATGATGGTCTTCCTCTTGGCTTCACGCCTCTGGTACAGGAAGTCCTCCTTCTTGGTTTCCTCGGGCGTCAGCTGGGAACGTTCAGAGGCTTTTGTGACCATGGAATGCCTCATCTGGTGGGGATGCCCTCGGCTGAGGAGACCCTGTTGCCATCACGATAGCGTGGTTGTCTGTTGTCCCCATGGCTGTATCTGTACCTGTGTCCAAGTTCACAGGTGGGGGGGGGAGTGGGAACCGGGCCTTGCGGCATCCTCTTCTGGATCTCCCACAAAGTGTGTAGGGTCAAAAGGATGTCTAGCGATACATCTCTCAGCTGAATTGGCATGATCGGAGCACTAGGCCCTGCACTGTCATTGCTGCAGTCATTGTCCTCATCCTCCACATACTCGTGCACTGTGTGTGAAACTTCCATGGCCTGTGGCACGGCCTGGGGTTGAGCCAGGGCCTCCTTGCCCCCCCCATCACCCTTTTTCCATCCTGAGAAGTCGGGCTGAGCTCAGCAACGGCATCCTCTTCTCAGGTGTGCCGGCAGACTTCACCAAACTCACTGCAGTGGTTTCTCAACTCGGAAGAACATGTTCTGTGGTGCAGGGTCTCCCTTTACGGGGTCAGCCCCAGCACCAGCTCTATCATCGATGAAGACCGCTCCTGAGCCGACTGGGCAGTCCGGACGCTTTCTCCTCCGTCCCTGGCTTCTCGGGCCTCTCCCACAGCTTAGTCAGGTTGGGCAACTTCCTCTTGGAGAAGGAGCTCCATCGTTGGCTGGTGATGGAGGCGGATGTGATGTTGAGCGTGTCCTGCCCAACGCGGGACCCACTAGCGCACGACCCCAGTGGAACTGGACTTGCAGTGCCTGGCCTCGTCTTGGGCCCCCACAGGTGAGGCACCCTGAAAAGGACTTAAAAGCCCGCTCCTCGGACAAGGCCGGTCCTGGGGGAGGCATGACCCTGCTCGGAGCACAGGGCCGAGATCTTGGCTTTCAGCCACACTGCCAGTCTACTGTGTCGATCCTTCGTTGTCTTCTTGGAGAAGCCGATGCAGATCTTGCATTCTCCTTCCTTGTGGTCCAGGTGAAGACAGAAGCACTGGAGGTGCTTGTCCTCCACAAACACTTTTCGTAGCCCACACTTGGTGCAGTGCTTGAAGAGGGACCTTCCTTCCTTCTCCTCCATCATGGTCGAAGGTGTTGAATAGGCCCGATGGCCTTCTGGAAACTTCAAAGAAAACATGGACGATCTTCAAACTTGAGGGGTGCTGAAATTCACCGACAAACGGATCCCCGCTGTCAGCAGATGGAGAGAAGTGCACCCAGGCTCTTTTGGAACATAAATAGCAGGTATCTGGTGTTTTCATCGAATAGTTTTCCATCAAATGGTTTTCCAATTAAAAAATATGCATCAAATACATATTTTTGTGGGGTAAAAGGTTAATTTTTGGAGGGATGGGGTTTTAAGGCTAAAAAAATGGGGGTTAAAAAAATGCATTGAATGCTAATTATTTAGTTGCAAAATTTTCCATGGAAAACACCCTTGAATAGCAACAGTTTGTAACTGAAACTGTTTTTCTTTCAACTGAGGATTGCCGGCCTGACAACGGGGAATATTCATGAGCATGTGAATCCATGCCAGATCCCATGCTGGTGAATGAAACGTTCTGCGATATAAGTGTTCTGTTATGTTACTGGGATTTCTGCAATTTGCATGGTCTCTGGTGGATCTGAAAGGAAGAGGATGGGTGGGTTTTGTTAGCAGAAGGTAGAGCCCAAGAGTTCTTTTTCTGTATTATTGGTGGTTGCAGTTCAGAAAAACTGTTGAATGTGTGTGTTTGCATCTCGGTGGTATGGGTTGGTGGGCGTGCAAGTGATTGGATATATATGGGAGGCCTTGTGTGCCCATGGTGCAATGATGCATTGGGCAAGTTGGTATTTTTTAAGTTAGTGGAATGGGCTTTCAGTGCTGCTGTTGGGTGCCAGATAGAGGGGTGTTGTCAATGCCGTTTGTGCGTGGCATGGTTGGTTTCCTGAGGTGTGCTTCCAGAAGTATGGAATTTTAGTTTGGGTTTGTGGAGGAATGGGGTCAATCCTCATGGCAGAGCTAGATTACAGTTGCCAGTTAGCTCGTTGAGTAACCAAACCCATTACGCCTTGGGTCAACGATGTTCGGCTGCTCTTCACCAATGGCCCAATGTTAAGTTAGATTGGCATTTTAAAGAGCCACGTTTGTTTTTATTGTTTTTCTGAAGGTCAAGTGTTCCTCTATTATGCATATTCCTTTGTGGAGCGAGTTCCCGAGTTTATACGAGATGCTGGAAAAAGATGTTCTGCCTTATTTCTCTTCACTAGTTTAGTAAAGTCTTCTGAGGTGATCGCTGCAAAGCGGTTCAGTCTTGAAGTTGCCTGTTAGTCATATCCTTGGGCAAAACACCAACTGCTTGCTGGATGGTATGGGCTGTTTTTCTTAAGTGCTTTGGGAGGTTGTCACATTTTCCGAGGGAGTGTTCTTACATGAGGATGATTGTTTTTATCTCAATGTTGAACATCTCTTCCTGTGCAAGGTTTGCTTTCCCGATTCATTTGGCATAGAGCAATTTTAGGATTTCTGCTTTATACAGCCATATCTGCTTTCGTTAGGCAATTTTGTCTTTCTGATCATTTTTCCTCCATGCTTGTAGTAGTTTCCAGTTTATTTTCTTCAAAGCTCTGAGCTGGGGGCTAAATCATCATGCAGCCTCTTTCTTCTGGGGGCGTGAGGGGGACAAGTGTCTGTGGTGCTACAGATTTCAAGTGCTTCTATGAACTTTTTTGTGTGTGTCTCCATTAGTTCTTCTGGAGAAAGTGTGCCCAGCATGGAGTTGGATGGTTTTGTGGATTCTAACATGGTGCTGGGATCCACAGGGGTGTGGGATTTATGTATTTATTTATTTATTTTATTTATATAGCGCAGACCAGGCCCAAAGGCAACCGGGCGCATATCTTGACAGAAAGTTACAGGTATGACAAATCATCGCACTGGTACCAACAGATTGCGATCAGAATATACAGAATATACAATTGACGTTTACAAAGCAAAGCAATGAGCGGGACAGTAATGTCGGAGCAAAGCAAAGCCGGATGGTCCGTCAGAGTCAGTGAGATGTAACTAGCCAAAGCTTGGCTTTGTGTTTGAATAGGTTGAATGATGGTAAGGTTCTGATGGTGAGTGGTACAGTGTTCCAAAGCTTGGCTGCCAGGACAGGGAAGCTGGCACCACCAGCTGTGTGAAGCTTGAATCTAGGGATTGCAAGACCGTGGGACTGTGCAGATCTGAGTACTCGCGTTGGTATATGTTGAGTGAATCGAGAGGCTAGATATGAGGGGGCCTGGTGGTTAACACATTTGTATGTAAGAGTGAGTGCTTTCAGTGAGATCCTTTGGGCGACGGAGAGCCAGTTGAGGTTCTTCCTTGTTTCTGAGATGTGGGCAGATCGAGGGATATTAAGGGCCGCTCTAATGGCATTGTTTTGGGTAGTCTGAAGTTTGTTGAGATTGCCCCATTTCCAATGTATCTCCTCAACTGGACCTAGATTTCTGTGGGTGGCACGTACTCGCACTGGAGCTTGAATCATAAACATGGGCAGAGTCCTTTATGCGTCAAGTGTACAGATCTGTACATAGTTCATGCAAGTTGGTATGTGCATTCCAAAAGGGTCTCCGTCCAGGTTATTGCTTAATGGTGAAGGCAGTATGGCACTTCACACACAAAACACTTCCAAGGAGCAATTTGAGCTGAAAGAGATGTGGGCTATGCATGTCTGGTTGACATTGTAGGCACATATAGGGGTGGGGGTGGCTTCAAACATGTGTCCGGCATAGTATTAAATTACGCAGACAGCAATTGGAAACCAGGTTGCATATAGGTAATCTTATTTCTGCAGAATCTGGCCAGTCATTATAATCCAACACATTCTGGTGTTTTGGGGCAGGAGAAATGGATAATCTGTCACCAAAAGCATGTCTTTTCTTGCAAATTGCGAGGATAGTGCAGGGTTCACATGTTTTGTATGTGGTACTGGCTTTCAGACTATAACACAGAAAATAACTTTATTCTATGTCAGTTGGAAAGATGAACCGTGACAGTTCGCCCAAGGTTAAGGGAACAGATTTAGAAAACGAATTCTGAACTTTCTAATGTTCAACATCATTTCCTGGTGTAAAACGATCTGGGAATTGCAGTGCATTGTCTTTATGCATTCTTAACACATTTTATTTATTATGAAAATTGGTATTGAACCTACATGTATTGTGTATTCGAATTCTTTCTGGTTGTGACCAGCCCATCAGGCCTTTCAGAGTTAATGCCCAGGTTGCTTATCTGCACATCACGGTCTGAATTCTCACAAGGATATCTATCAGCTCACATGACTGCTTCCTCACGAAAAATTCAATTCTCTAGGATTTGTTTCAGTTCAAGTGTTGGAATATTTTCCTTTTTCAAATATTACCTTCTCTGTCCTGAGTCTCCAAGCACTACTGCTGGACTCACTGGGATTTCTTTTATTGACTTTGAAGGTGGGTGTGTACCTTAATCACTCCCTGTATTCACTTTTGATTTGGGAAGTCTGGGCCCTCTTTTTAAGGTTCCAGTGAGGAAAGAAATCTCCATTTGGTTTTGGCAGTTCTGATTTTCTTATGGCAGCACCACGCACATTATGTCCATTTCAAGAAGGCCTGTTCCTTGTTTTCTATCCTACCTTGACAGTTGGTGGGTGGGTAGGTAGGATCCCCTTCATGCTCCTTGGCTGGCTTCTTGCAAGAAGCTTTCAAAGTCTCTCCTCTGTGTGCGATCAAGCAAGAATTGGGGAGGGGGCGGTTTACTCATAATCCACATTGCTCTAGGGGCTTGGATGTTGGTTCCCTGGCCCAGGAAGGGGCCAGGGCAGTGGTGTCCACGTCAGTACTTCTGGTGATCATCATTTCTGGACCTATGGGGGGGTGGTACCCGATTCACCGTTCATTACAAACTTACTCCAGTCCCGATTTAGTTTGTTGCATCAGCTCTGTGTTAACTTCAGTACTTCACCTGTATTAGCTGAGTGGGGCCTTCTGGGCTACACCCCCCCAGCAACCTTTTCGGAAACCGAAGGTTTTTTCAGTAGTCTGGTAGTCTTATCAGATATTTGGTACTGGCTAGGGCTGGTCATCTTAAGTTTCAGTACACAGTGCCAAGTGCATTATAATTATAAGACATGTGTTCTGATGTGTGTGTTCATAAAAGCTTTTCTCCCTGCTTTGGTAAATTCAATTATTGTTTGAATAAGTGCTTGCAATTCTAAAGTAGTGTTACCCAACTGTGACTTGGAATATGTTTTATTTTTTTAATTCAGCGTAACTTGTGAACAAATCTTTCGCTAACACATATGCACAAAACATCCAATGCAATTATTATCTTAAAACACAGAAGACAAATACCACCAGTAATACATAGGCCCTCATTACAAGTTCAGCCGGTACCATACCGCTATTGGCGGCATGGCTGCTGCCGAAATCACATCCGTGTCCGGGTCCTCGGAAACAACAAGTTACTTACCTGTAACTGTTCTCCAGCATGGGTCTGGCATGGATTCACATGCTCATGAATATTCCCCGTCGTCAGGCCGGGAATCCTCGGTATAGAAAAAAATCAGTATCAGTTTCGTTTCTGATCTGTCTTTCTTAGTAGTAACCAATCACTGGTCTCTGGGTCATACTGCCCCCAGCCAATGACTGCCCTCTCCCTAAACCCCGCCTCTGGCAGCCATCCTCAGATTTGGTAGCACGTAAAGTGGCAGTATGACCAAGTGAAGAGCCGCAGAGGGGTAGGCGGGAGGGTTCGCATGTGAATCCATGCCAGACCCATGCTGGAGAACAACAGTTACAGGTAAGTAACTTGTTCCTTCTCCAGCATGGGGTCTGGCATGGATTCACATGCTCATGAATAAGAGAATACATAGCAGTACACACATGCACAACCACGGGAGGTGGCAACAGGCTCAACATTAAGCAATACAACAACTCAACATTAAACATCTCTTACCTCCTCACCAGGCTCACCTTAGGCGAACAGGTTGCACAGCACTGCTTGGCCGACCCTGGACTCCTCCCTGGAGTCCCGATCGACGCAGTAGAATCTTGTGAAGGTGTGCGTCAACCTCCACATCGCAGCCCTGCAGATGTCCAGCAGGGGCACACCAGACAGGAACGCCGTAGTAGCAGCGATCGCTCTGGTCGAATGGGCTCTCGGACGGCCGGGCAGCGGTCGGTTTGCCAACCGGTGACAGTGCATGATGCAGCCGGAGAGCCATCTGGAAATGGAAGTCTTCGAGAGAGCCTTCCCTTGATTCACAGTCCCAAAGTTCACAAACAGCTGTGACGTCTTCCGAAAACTCTTTGTGCGGTCCACGTAGAAGTTCAGCGCTGTAGCTACATCCAGCGAGTGCAAAGTCCTCTCGGCCGGCGACGGGAAGAAAACTGGCACCACCAAGGGCTCGTTGAGGTGGAAGTCCGACGGCACCTTGGGCATAAAGGAGGGGTGCGTCCTCAGCACCACCCTCGTGTCATGAAAAGTCAAGCATGGAGGCTTGCAAGATGCACCACATTAAGCTCCCACGCCGGGGCAGGAGTCTTCACCGGCGGGAATGATCGGAATAGTCCCTTCATGAATTCTTTCACCAGGCGATGAGACCACAAGGACGCCCGTCCCGTAGTCCTGGTATATCGGGAGATTGCAGCCAGATGTATTTTGATGGAGGTGTGAGCGAGTCCAGCTTTGGCTAGTGACAGTAGGTACGGCAGTACTTGAGGGGCCGTAATCCGCAGAGGGTTAATAATCTGTGCACGGCACCAGACAGAGAACCTCTTCCATTTATGACCATAGCACTTGAGAGTTGAGGACGCCCTGGCTTTGCAAGAACTTCTCTGCAGTCGGCCGGGATGCGTACCCTCTTAACTCTAGTGCTGCAGGAGCCAGGCCTGCAAGTTCAGCGACTCTGGGTTGTGGTGAAGAATGGCGCCTCCTTCTCTGGAGAGAAGGTCTGCGTCCGTCGGCAGCTTGACTGGTGTGGACGTTGACAAGTCCAGAAGGTCCGGGAACCAGATCTGTCTCGGCCATGCCGGTGCGACGAGGATCATCCTGCACCGGGATCTCTTGAGCTGGTTGATGAGCCGGAGCAGCAATGGCAGCGGAGGGAACACATAAAGAAATAGGCCATCCCAGGGGAACTAGAAAGCAAAGCCCATGCTCATCGGCTGGGGGAACCTGCTGGCGAACCTCCGGCACTTGGAATTCGTCGCCATCGCGAAGAGATCGATTTGGAGTCCGCCCCATCGTCGGAAGAGTCGATCCACTTGATCCTGGTGTAGTTCCCACTCGTGGCACGAGCGCAGCTCCCTGTTGAGTGAGTCAGCGATCGTGTTTTTTATTCCTGCCAGATGAAGGGGCACCAGAAACATCCGTTGGGCGACAGCCCAATGCCACAGATCCTGGGCTTCCTTGGATAGGGCCGGGGACCTGGTTCCGCCCTGCTTCCGGATTTAGAACATCGTGGTGGTGTTGTCGGTGAAGATCCTCACCACCTTGCCCTTGAGGGACGGAAGAAAGGAACTGAGGGCCTATAACACTGCGCGGAGCTCCAAGATGTTGATGTGGAGTGACTTCTCCTCCGGGAGCCAAAGGCCTCTTGCGTGAAGATCTCCGGAGTGCGCTCCCCAACCTTCCAGGGAGGCGTCCGTCGTCACCGTCCCCTGGTGAGCTGGGGTCTGAAAGTCCGTGCCCGCCGACAGATGGGAGCGAGTACCCCACCACCAGATAGCCTGACGGAATGTCTCGTTGAGAGGGATCCTGTCCTCGAAGCTGCCCGTCGACTGGACTCAGCGGGCGTCGAGGAACTCTTGTAAGGGGCGCATCCGAAGCCTGCAAAGGCGCACCAGATAAATGCAGGAAGACATCATCCCGAGGAGGGACTTGATAGATCTTACCCTGGCCATGTCCGTGGCCAGCAGACGCTGCACCTTGCCCAGAATGGTCCTGGTCCTTTCCTCCGACGGCGAGGCCAGCCGCGCCACTGTGTCGAGCTTGGCTCCCAGAAACAGGGCAACTTGCGACGGAACCAGGTGGGATTTTGGAAAGTTGATGGAGAATCCCAGGTCTGTGAGCAGCTGGACGGTCTTCGCAGTGTGCTCCACGGCGAGCTCCCTTGTCCTTGCCAGGATGAGCCAGTCGTCCAGATAGGGGTAGACGTGGATCCCCTGTAGGCGCAGCTGCGCCGCCACTGGTGCGAGGCACTTGGTGAACACCCTGGGTGCCGACTTCAATCCGAACGGGAGGGCCTTGAACTGGTAGTGCCGCCCTTGGACCACCAACCTGAGGAACTTTCGGTGTCTTTTTAGAATGGGGATGTGGAAGTACGCATCCTCCAAGTCCAACGACGACAGGAAATTGCCCTCCTCCAGCTGTCCCAGCACGTGCTGGAGAGTGGCCATAGGGAACTTCTGTGCCTTGATGTACTTGTTCAGTCGTCGCAGGTCCAGGATGGGGCACCATCCTCCTGTCTTCCTTTTTACGAGGAAGTACCTTGAGTAAACTCCGGAGCCCTGAAGCCTCTTTGGGACGAGCTCGATGGCACCCTTCTTGAGCATCGCCCTTACTTCCAACAGTAGTTGAGGGACGTGATTTTCCTTCCTGGCCACGGGTGGAATGCGAGGGCACTTCTTCTGAAACTCGAGGGCGTGCCCTTGGGCCAGGGCGTCCAGCACCCACGGTCGGTGGAGATGGACTCCCACACGCTGACGAACCTCGCCAGCCGGCCTCCCACTGGGGCGCTTCGGCAGGGGCCCGACCCCACGGTCGGTTCAATCTTGTTTGGAGGCCGCCTTGCCTCCTTGACCTCCCCGTCGACGACGACGGGCACCACCTGACTTGCCGCGTCCCCTGTAGGCTTCCTGGGACGAAGATCTTGCCGCTTGGCGGTATGTGGAGAAGCCACTGCCGGATCCCTTGGAGGCACCTGGTCTGCCTCCGGAGCTCCGAAAGGCAGCCGTCGTTGTTGGAGCACTCCCAGTGCTCGGGCAGTCTCTGTGTCTGTCTTGATGGCCTGAAGGGACTCATCAACCGCCTTCCCAAACAGGTTGTTCCTGTCGAAGGGCATGTCCAAAACCTTGGTTTGTACGTCCTGGCGGAAATCCATGGCCTTGAGCCATCCTCGTCGTCTCAAGCAAACGCTGTTGCCCAACTGACGGAAACCAGTGTCGGCGATGTCCGTTGCCACCGTGATGGCGTGGTCCGAAGCAATCTCACCTTCCTGTAGGATTTCAAGGGCCTCAGCCCTTTTGGTGTCCGGAAGGAAGTCCAACAGAGGGGCGATTTTGAACCACAACTCCCTGTCGTAGCGGGCTACGAGAGCAAGGGCGTTGGCGGCCTTGAGTCATCGCTGCGGATGAGATGATCCGTCGTCCCATCGTGTCCAGCTTCCTGCCCTCGCCGTCCGGCGGGGAAGTTGATGTTGAGGCCGATGCCCCCCCAACTTTCTTCTTTGCCGCCGCCGAGACGACCGAATCCGGGGTAGGTTTCGCCCGAAGGCACAAGGGGGCAGCGTCGGGGACCCGGTACTACTTATCATACCGGTCCCTCTTTGTCGGCGCCGTGGGAGGGTTCTTGAGGAGAGCGAGTGTCATGATCTCTGCTTCCAAAAGATCAGGACTTGCCCGACTCCCTTGGAAGCAGATCCATAACCCCGGTTCCGAGTGCCAGCCAGTCCCAATTGGGACCTTTTGGACCCTGTCCTGGCGCCAGTGGCACCAGGCTCATAAAGATGCCCAGTCCCAGCGCTGGAAGCGCCGGGCTCATAATGCTTGGGTGGACTTACCTGCAGCAGACCATGCTGCTTACTTACCTGCCAGTTGAACCCCTGATCCTCTTCTGTTTGGGACTACTTTTCCTGTTGGGTGGGGCAGGAGCCACTCCCTAGGTTCAGAACACTGGAACTCTTCTGGAAAGCAGGAACTCTTTTCTTACCTAGCCGTGGCTGTGGAAGGAGACACCTAAGCACTACAGGAGGCTATTTAAAACCACACCCGATGGATGAATCTTGCTTTGCGTTATTCTGCATTCTCTGCAGCAGAACGCTCATCGTGTCTTCTGCTTCTGATCCTGGGCCTAAGGGAACAAAGGCTTACCATCCTGGAATCCAATCTTCAGCAGCACCTGTAAAGACAAAGAAAGAACAGGTTAGCACTACGGTCTTCAGTGGCAGCGCATCTCTTACCTGGTCCATCGGCTGTCACCAACGCCTCGCGCTGCATTCCGGCATCTGAAAGACAAAGGCTTACCTACTCTTCGCATGCTCCGGAGGTCTTCGCACTGCATTCCGGCATCTGAAAGACAAAAGCTTACCAGCTCTTCGCACGCTGCGGAGGCCTTCGGCGCTGCATCCCGCATCTGAAAGACAAAAGAAGGTGCGTTTAAAGACATTGGGCAACTTTATTACTCACGTGCCATTACTCCTTCCCACGCCGAATCCAGTGGGTATTCCAGCACCCTTCAGCTTCTCTAAAGCTCCGAACTTGTACCTGCAAGATAAAAGGGACAGTTAGTGCGCATCGTGAAGCAGGCTACAAGCGCTTGCTTACGTGCTTCCAGGCGCTTCTATTCCTCACGCGGGTTCGATCCTCAACTCTCATCAGCCCGCCATCCGCCATCGCCGGAACCCTGCAAAACAAGAGATATCATTACAAAAGACTTTTAAGACATTTGAAGTGCCCAGAACTTACCGTTCGTGCAGTTAACGACGGACAGCAGTCCTCTGAGGTCAAGAGGCCTGCACCCTTATCCAGTGAAGAAACTGGTTACGGCACCCTGCCCCGAGGCAGATGGAGAGCTCGGCGTTCACTTACCTAAGGTGAGGGTGTTAACCTTTGGGGTTCTACAGGAGAAGAGAAAGGGAAGAGGAGAGAGGCACCCAATAACCCCAGTTCATTAATCCCATATTTTCTATATGCAGACATCTTACTCTTAGAGTCAGACATACAGTGCACAGAGGTCCAGCCCAAAGAGCCAACCGTGTGTTACACATCACCTTTGAAGATACGGCATTCACCCAGTCAAGACCGGCGCCTCTGCGGGAATCAGGTGAGCGTTACAGAACGCAAAGCCTATCGCAAAACTCCCACCCAGGCGCTATGGAAACCTCGGATACCGACCAGCTAGCCCAGTTACTTGGGGAACTAAGAGCAGAAGTGCATGCAGCCCGTCAGGAAACGAATGCTCTAAGAAGGGAACTGAATATTTCCAAGGAGCGAACAGACGATCTCGCTAGGCAATTGCTACAGTCACAAGCCGGACAAACTCCGTTACCCGCATCAGGGGCAAATCTTCCTTCAACATCCTCTACGAACCCAGTGCAGATCAACCTACCTGGGAATGTACCTCTGGCTCCGCCCGAACGATTTTCTGGTGACCCAAAGAGGTTTGCAGTATTTATTAATCAGTGCCGGTTGCACTTCTTATGCCGGCCAGCAGCCTTTCCAACTGATCAAGCTAAGGTAGCTTTCGTGCTTTCGTACCTTAGTGGCAATGCGGCAGACTGGTCGATCCCTCTAGTTAATCAAGATGATCCGGTTCTCCATGATTTTCAAGCTTTTCAGCTCAGTATGGAAAAACTGTTTGCAAGACATTCACAGGGGCAGGCCTTGGACAATGAGCTCCTTTCATTGCGATAGGGTAATCAAGACCTTTTGGCTTATATTGCGTCTTTCAACAGACTGATAGTGGAAACTCGATGGCCTGAGGACAAAAGGATTACGCTGTTTTATAGAGGTCTACGTGGAGAGCTCAAAGATGTGTTAGCCCAAGTAGTGAATCCCCCGCAAAACTGTTCGGACTATATTGACTTAGTCGTTCAAATTGACCACAGACTGCAGAACAGGAAGGCCGATCGTTCCAAGTTTGATGCTCGAGTATTTTCCAAACCACCAACTCCTACCAAAGGAGTAGACTCCGGGGAACCCATGCAAATAGGGGGCCTGAAAGGACCACTAACACAAAAGGAGCGGGAAAGGAGAAAACAGCTGCAATTATGCCTCTATTGCGGAAACTCGGGGCACTTTCTTCGAGACTGTCCGGTGAAACCAGCCAAGAAGGCAGTAGGAGCTGCAGTTACCAGGGTCACAAACTCTGAGCAGGGAAACAACCTCGCCCGACAAGAATAGAGATCCTCTTGCCGAGCGTTAAAACCAGTTCCGTGACCTCGCATTTCGTGATACCTATGGTCCTCATTAGCCCTGAACATCCGGATCGATTACATGCGATTGAAGCTTACGTCGACAGCGGTGCCATCGGCAATTATGTGGATCATGAAATGGTTTTGAGGATGAATCTGACTCTTTGTCCAAAGGCTGTAAAGGACGTCATTACTACGGTGGATGGTACGGAGATAGCCTCCGGACCAGTAACGCATACCACCCAAGAAGTGACGCTAGTAAGTCAAGATGGACACCATGAGAAGATCGTGTACGATGTGATCAAGGCCCCTCAGTTCCAGATTATTCTAGGAATTCCTTGGTTAGAGAAGCACAATCCTCAGATCGATTGGCGAGCAAGAACGGTTCAGTTTCCAGAATGTGTCTTTACTTGTCACCCTCGACCTGGTGTTGCACTGGCAGCAATTTCCTCGGAGGCTACTCAGTTACCTCCTGAATACCTAGAATTCCAAGATGTTTTCCAGAAGGATCAGGCTAACTCTCTACCTCCTCATAGGTCTTATGACTGCCAGATAGACCTGATACCTGGATCTACTCCTCCTTGTAGTAGAATTTATGCCCTCACCGAGCCTGAGAATCTTCACCTCCGACAATACCTGGATCAATACCTAGCGAATGGGTTTATTCGTCCTTCCAAGTCCCCTGCTTCCTCAGCTTTGTTTTTCGTTCCAAAAAAAGAAGGGGACCTTAGAACTTGTATAGATTATCGCGCCCTGAACCAGATCACTGTTAAGAATAGATATCCGTTACCTTTGATCCCTGAACTCCTGGACCAAGTCAGAAAAGCATGCATATATACAAAGCTGGATCTTAGAGGAGCCTACCACTTGGTACGAGTAAAAGAGGGCGATGAATGGAAGACGGCCTTCCGCACCAAGTATGGGCTATTTGAATATCAGGTCATGCCCTTCGGACTTTGCAATGCCCCGGCCGCCTTTCAATATTTTATGAACGATGTCCTCAGAGAGCTCATAGATGTGTGTGTTGTTGTTTACATTGACGACATCCTCGTTTATTCTTCATCGGAAACTGAACATCAGAAACACGTGAAAATGGTCCTCGAGAGATTGCGTCAACACAAACTTTTCGCTAAGTTGGAAA
Source organism: Ambystoma mexicanum (assembly GCF_040938575.1). Taxonomy (NCBI): domain Eukaryota; kingdom Metazoa; phylum Chordata; class Amphibia; order Caudata; family Ambystomatidae; genus Ambystoma; species Ambystoma mexicanum. Next base: position 1,033,970,665 of record NC_090933.1, on the reverse strand, counting down.
AATGTGTTTTCAACGTGACTGAAGTTGAATTCTTGGGATTCATATTATCACCTAGCGGAGTGCGTATGGATTCAAAGAAGGTCGATGCAATTCTCAAATGGCCATCGCCATCCTCCGTAAAAGGTGTTCAAAGCATGTTAGGCTTCGCTAACTTTTACCGCAGGTTTATCCCCGAATTCTCTCGAATAGTCCAGCCCATCACCGCCTTGTTAAAGAAAAACAAACGTTTTGAATGGTCTACCGAGGCGGAACAAGCTTTCCAGTATTTGAAGACTAGATTTATCTCTGCACCGATCTTAAAACATCCTCGCCCAGAACTCCCCTACATCGTTGAAACTGATGCTTCGAGCCTTGCCATGGGGGCAGTTCTATCACAAAAGGACCCAGTAACCAATCAGTTGCATCCCGTGGCATTTTGGTCCCGCAAATTCTCACCTCCTGAAATCAATTACACTATTACTGATAAGGAACTTCTAGCTATCAAGTCCGCCTTTAAGGCTTGGCGGCATTATCTTCTGGGGGCCCGACACACCGTTACTGTGATTACAGATCACCGAAACCTGCAATATTTGAAAACCGCAAAAGCTCAATCCTCTAGGCAACTCCGTTGGGCACTATTCTTTGCCGAGTTTGACTTCATAATTACCTATCGACCTGGTACAAAAAACCGTAAAGCTGATGCCCTTTCTCGGATGGGAGTGGAAGAACATTTGATCAATCCTAAACCTGTACCTATCATTCCCGAACAAAGAATTCTAGGTGTAATCGCACACAATCCATAGAGTAAGTTAAGGATAAAGCCAGGCTACTGGTAACTCCAGCAGACATACAGAATTGGCATCTGCAGGGAAAGGACTTTACGGTGAAGTACAACCTATTATATTTCCAAGAACGGTTATACCTGCCCAGCACAGATTTACATAAAAAGGTAATCTCTTATCACGATTCTTTAATGGAAGGACATCCCGGTATGATGAAGACCTCGGACAAGATCAAGCGCTACTTCTGGTGGCCGTCTTGGAAAAAAGATATCAGAGACTTTATAATGTCCTGTGAAGTATGCGCCCAAAACAAGAGTCAAAAGGAAAAACCAGCCGACCTCTTACGCCCTATTGACATCCCGCCTCGCTCTTGGCATACGCTTTCTATGGACTTCATCACCGATCTACCTCCATGCTCCGGATACAATACGATCCTAGTAATCGTGGACCTATTCTCCAAGATGGCGCATTTCATTCCACTCAAAGGCTTACCAACAGCAGCAACTCTGGCCCGAGAATTTCTCGAAAACATCGTCCGACTGCACGGTTTTCCTTCAGTTCTAATTTCGGATCGAGGTAGTCAATTTATTTCTCATTTTTGGCGAAGTTGCTGTCGGTCGGCTCAAATTGATGTGAGACTATCGACCAGCCACCACCCTCAAACCGACAGACAAACCGAGAGGACCAATCAAACTCTGGAACAGTATTTGCGCTGCATTCTACAACAAACTGAAAAAACTTGGAAAGATATCCTTTGGATAGCCGAATATGCCTACAATAACTCTGTCCACTCGGGAACTGGGAAGACCCCGTTTTTTCTTTTATATGGTAGTCACCCTCGAACCTCGGAGTTGGATCCACTCCAAGATCTTGGAACACCAGCAGTAGACCACCTGCATTCTACAATCACCCAAGCCTTTAAGGAAGCCGTTTCTCACCTTCAAAGGGCTAAAGAACAATACAAGAAAGGAGCAGACCAACATCGGAAGGAAGCCCCCCAATATCAAGTAGGAGATCAAGTCTGGTTATCCACCAAATAGCTACCTCTAAAAGGACCACGCACATTCAACCCAAGATACCTTGGTCCATATTCCATCACTACCTTAGTAAATCCAGTAGCGGTCAAGTTGGACTTGCCCCCTCACATGAAGATACATCCGGTCTTCCACGTCTCTCTATTAAAACCCGTGCAACCTCAAACCCGGCTAACTACATCTCCAAAAACTATTCTAGTTGACGGAGAACTCGAGTTTGAAGTCAAAAGCATCCTGGATTCCAAGATCTCCAAATCTAAACTATTTTACCTGATTGACTGGAAAGGCTACGGTCCCCAAGAAAGATCCTGGGAACCTGCAGAATATGTCCGCGCGCCTCGTCTAATCAAAAGATTTCATCGAACATTTCCTAACAAGCCCAAACCCCCGGAGAAGCCCGGTTTGGGAGGGGCCTTGAGGGGGGGGGGGGGGTGCTGTCATGATCTCTGCTTCCAAAAGATCAGGACTTGCCCGACTCCCTCGGAAGCAGACCCATAACCCCGGTTCCGAGTGCCAGCCAGTCCCAATTGGGACCTTTTGGACCCTGTCCTGGCGCTAGTGGCACCAGGCTCATAAAGATGTCCAGTCCCAGCGCTGGAAGCGCCGGGCTCATAATGCTTGGGTGGACTTACCTGCAGCAGACCATGCTGGTTACTTACCTGCCAGTTGAACCCCTGATCCTCTTCTGTTTGGGACTACTTTTCCTGTTGGGTGGGGCAGGAGCCACTCCCTAGGTTCAGAACACTGGAACTCTTCTGGAAAGCAGGAACTCTTTTCTTACCTAGGCGTGGCTGTGGAAGGAGACACCTAAGCACTACAGGAGGCTATTTAAACCATACCCGATGGATGAATCTTGCTTTGCGTTATTCTGCATTCTCTGCAGCAGAACGCTCATCGTGTCTTCTGCTTCTGATCCTGGGCCTAAGGGAACAAAGGCTTACCATCCTGGAATCCAATCTTCAGCAGCACCTGTAAAGACAAAGAAAGAACAGGTTAGCACTACGGTCTTCAGTGGCAGCGCATCTCTTACCTGGTCCATCGGCTGTCACCAACGCCTCGCGCTGCATTCCGGCATCTGAAAGACAAAGGCTTACCTACTCTTCGCATGCTCCGGAGGTCTTCGCACTGCATTCCGGCATCTGAAAGACAAAAGCTTACCAGCTCTTCGCACGCTCCGGAGGCCTTCGGCGCTGCATCCCGCATCTGAAAGACAAAAGAAGGTGCGTTTAAAGACATTGGGCAACTTTATTACTCACGTGCCATTACTCCTTCCCACGCCGAATCCAGTGGGTATTCCAGCACCCTTCAGCTTCTCTAAAGCTCCGAACTTGTACCTGCAAGATAAAAGGGACAGTTAGTGCGCATCGTGAAGCAGGCTACAAGCACTTACTTACGTGCTTCCAGGCGCTTCTATTCCTCACGCGGGTTCGATCCTCAACTCTCATCAGCCCGCCATCCGCCATCGCCGGAACCCTGCAAAACAAGAGATATCATTACAAAAGACTTTTAAGACATTTGAAGTGCCCAGAACTTACCGTTCGTGCAGTTCACGACGGACAGCAGTCCTCTGAGGTCAAGAGGCCTGCACCCTTATCCAGTGAAGAAACTGGTTACGGCACCCTGCCCCGAGGCAGATGGAGAGCTCGGCGTTCACTTACCTAAGGTGAGGGTGTTAACCTTTGGGGTTCTACAGGAGAAGAGAAAGGGAAGAGGAGAGAGGCACCCAATAACCCCAGTTCATTAATCCCATATTTTCTATCTGCAGACATCTTACTCTTCAAGTCAGACATACGGTGCACAGAGGTCCAGCCCAAAGAGCCAACCGTGTGTTACACATCACCTTTGAAGATACGGTATACGCCCAGTCAAGACCGGCGCCTCTGCAGGAATCAGGTGAGCGTTACAGCGAGCCCCTCATCCCAGATGTCATCCAGAAGCGGTACGGCGAGGACCGTCTTCCTTTTAGCCTTGCGCCGTTGGTAAAGTAACCCTTCCTTCTTCTCTTCTGGGCAGAGCTGGAAGAGCTCGGATGCCCTGGAAATCATGGCATGAAAGGATCCAATCTGGTCGGGCGGGGACGCCCGAGCAGGGGGTGACGGGGGACACGTCCCATCGTCGCCTCCGTCGTCATCTGTACCTGTCGTAGCCGTGTCCGTGCCTGTATCATCCCCATGGGTAGTAGACCGGGGGGAAGGCAGAGCAGGCCGCAGAGGTGGGAGAGGTGGCGTAGGATGCGTCCTCCTCCTCTTATGTGGTGGACTTTCCGAAGGTCCTGGCTCCGGTTCCCCTGTCGGGGGGAGGGCCAACCTTGTCCTTATCTCCGAGCAGAAGGCCTGAATCGCTGACAAAATGGCTGCCGAAGTGTCCTGCGGCGCCGGAAACGACGGGCGCGAGGGCTCTTGAGGAGCCTCGTAGGCGACACCGTCGCTCTCGTCGTCGCCCTCGTCGGGATCCCTCCCGATGGGCTGGGCCTCTTCCACGACTTCGATGAGCTCTTCTTCAGAGGTCGTGTCCGTATCCACGATGGCCACCAGCCCCTCCCCCACCTTTTCCAACGAGGACTTCGTGGGGGTCTTCTCAATGGGCCTGAAAGACGACTCCCTCCGTGGTGGCAGGGAGACTCTGGGTCCTGAGGTCGCCTCCACTGGTGTAGCCTCCACATGCTGTAGATTCCAGGACACATTAACTAGGGAAAAAGTTCCCAATCTCAGTTATATTTCAGCATCACACACTAGTTTAGTAGCTTGGATAAATGCACTTCTCGATTTCTAGTCATATAGTTCTAACCCATTCCATTACGAACCAGAATCATCAAACCTGACATCGACCTTCCCCTTTGGCTCTTTATCGCAGGTCAGTAGTTATGAGTATTTGCTTCTGCCAAGGCTCCTGGTAGCATGTCCAATCAGTTCCCTTTCCTCTTCTTAATAAAGATGATGGATCTTCCGTACTTTTTCTGTGTCCTGTCTCTGCAAAGGAGCAAGTCATTTTCAAAGCCGGAAATAACTAACAAAGTCCAATCTTTCCAATATTACCCATTTCGACCACTTTGGGTTTGACCGGCCTAGATCTACAGACTTCCGCTAATCGTATCCCATGGGCTGTAGAACAAGAGCAGTTTCCAGGATATGTCTCACTATCGATGATGGAATATAGGGCTTGATCCACTCTGTCAGCTTGACAGACCACCACCACCTCCTCTATGTCCCGCGACTGAATCACTCTTAGAGGGGGAATTACGTCATTTGTCCTATTTCATACCACTACATCATTTGACACTGGTAAACTTTCCAATTGTAAATATGTATCCATGTTCTTTATCCCTTGCTCCAGGTCTTCCAGGCCCCTTCCCAATTCCTTTCTTCTTGTATCTGGCTTATTGTTTCAGCCAAACTACAAACAAACCTATTGTGCCCTGCCACCATTTAGCCACTGCCTGCCCCACTAGAAAAATCGAATCTAGGCATTGCATTTTGTTGAACTGCTACCTATTGTGGCCTGCCACCATTTAGCCTATGCCTGCCCCACTAGAAAAATCGAATCTAGGCATTGTATTTTGTTGAACTGCTACCTATTGTGCCCTGCCACCATTTAGCCTCTGCCTGCCCCACTTAGAAAATCGAATCTAGGCATTGTATTTGGTTGACCTGCTACCTATTGTGCCCTGCCACCATTCAGCCTCTGCCTGCCCCACTTATAAAATCGAATCTAGACACTGTATTTTGTTGAATTGAGACCTGCCTCTGAACTACCTAGCACTAGTCGCACCTAGCATTATTCCCCCGTCATTTCTTGTCACATACCAGCTGCACACACACAGCCTCTCCACTATCATGATGCCCAAGAGTGCACCTCCCAATCATAGCATAGTTTCACTCTCCCGCACTCTTCCTGCCACACTCCGCTCAGCCAGCCTAACAGCCCTCACTATAATGGCCTCTACGCCTCCCCACATATACCCAGCACACCTCACTCAGCGCCCGGCATTAAATTCACATGCCGCAGCACCAGACTATAACATCACACACTCTCGGCCACCTAGCTTAGCCACGAGACTCCGCAATCTCAGAAATCGATCACTTCCTAGGTATTTACTGTGCTCACCCACACCATCACGACTAGAAACACCAGATTAGGCACCCGCAGTGCACCACTACCCCACACTAAAATGAGCAAAGGCACTGCCCCTCTCCCCCACCACCCCAACCTGCCTCTACACTACCTCTCACTAAGCCCCTCACTACCACACAACAAGCACACTTCACCCCATACTGGTACAAACAAAAACATCAAAGGCACACAACACCCACCTCTTAAATGTGCACTACTGAATTTACGCTCCCTACCTGCACATGCCCTCGAGATTACTATGCATCACCGAATCCTGGCTCAATGATGCCTCCTGCCGAGCCATCACACTAGCCCTACCTACAGGCTATACCATCCTTGGGCAAGATAGATGTGATAAGATTGGAGTGGGAGTCGCCCTTATCCACAAAGACTCGCTGTCCATTAGACTAGCAGACCATAGTACATGGGGTGGTCATGCTGATATCCTATCAGCCAAGCTTACGCTCTCCCCCAATAATCTAATCAATATCCACATCCTATACAGACCTCCCGGACTCCCAGCTGACTTCCAAGAGCACCTCTCCCATCGGCTCAGCAACAACATTAAAAAGTCCTCCAAAATCCTTCTATTAGGAGACTTAAATTTAGGATACAACGATCCCAAGGATAAATCCGCCACAACCCAAGCTAAAGAACTCGCAGACTTAGATTTCTCCCAAGGAGTCCTCACCCCCACTCACTCCAAAGGCCACACCCATGACTGGGTCATGGATCACAACTGTGTATCCAACATTACCTCAAACACCGCCCTTCCATGGACTGACCACACGTGCATCGAATTCCTCATCCCCACCAACCCCAAACCTAAGACTCTCACCCACACACCACCTGCCACAATAAGAAGCTCTAAAAAAAAACTCAACGCAGAAAACTTGCGTCCCCACCTTAAAAGCCCTTGCCTAGCACCACCTTTCTCTCAGGACCCAAATATACTATCAGCTATCTTCAATGATACTCTCACCAATGCCATAAACTCTATAGCCCCACTTGAAAGCAAGAAGGAAAAAAAAATAATTTCACTGCAACTCTTGGTTCTCGGAAGAACTCCAAACCCTCCGAGCTCAAAAGCGTCAGTCGCTTAAAAACTGGCAAACTGATCCGAGTGACCTAAATAAGAGCCTCTTCAAACAAATAGCCCTCCAATATAAAAAAGCCATTTTAGCAGCAAAATCCAACTCCTTCAATGATAGGATTTCAAAGGCCAATTCCCAAGCTAAAGAACTATTCGCAATCTTTAATAAATTAGTCACTCCTCCGCCTACCGCTGATGAGATTACTAAAAAGACAAAGCCTGGTGTGCTAGCATTCAGTCCGCCACGCTCAAAATAAAACTCCTCCAGAACAAAATCCAAAACCACTGCATAGCCCTCCCAAACCAAAAAAAAAAAATCAACCGCCCTACACAAGACAAGCGTAGTAATTTCAATCACGCTCAATTCTCTTTCAGAGACGTCAGTGAACCTAAGGTCCTTAATCTCATCAAACACCTCAAACCATCCCTCTGCAAAGCAGACATTTGCCCTCCCAAAATCATCAAGGAATGCACTAATGACCTAGCACCCCCGATTACTGCCTTCATTAATTCTTCTTTCCAAACCGGAACTGTCCCAAACAATCTCAAGGAAGCCTGGGTGCGGCCACTTCTAAAAAAAGGCCACACTTCACCCAGCACAACCCAACAACTAAAGACTGATAACGACAGTCCCGTTCTTCCTACAAATCCTGGACAAAGCAGCTCACATCCAGAGCCAATCATACATAGAAGCTAACTCCATACTAGGCAAAAGACAATCTGGCTTCTGTGTCGGGCATGGAACAGAATCTGCCTTATTAGACCTAAAAAATCAAATCTCACAGATCATGGACAAAGGCAAACCTGCCGTGCCCCTCTTTCTCGATCTATCAGCTGCTTTTGACCTGGTAGATCACCAAACACTCACCACCCACCTCACCCATGCAGCCCATTTCTCTAATCAAGCAGCATCCTGGATCACTTCCTTCCTTGAAGAAAGAGCCATGAAGGTCTACTTCGACACAGCAAACGCAGATCCTACCACTAAAAACTGCGGTGTCTCCCAAAGATCTTGTACAGCCCCCACCGTCTATAACCTCTTCACAAAACCCCTCTTCGACCTACTTGACTCCATGGGTGTTGCATATACAAACTATGCAGATGACACTGAAGTACTTATACCCCTATCTGGACTATCACCAAGACGCCACGGCCCTTCACCACATCTATGCCACTATCCAAGCTTGGATGGCAATCAATGGCCTCTATCTTAACGGGGAGAAGACAAATTCTCATCCTGGGCCAGACAAACACATTATCGAAACTATGCCCCTAATACAACAACTTCAATATAGACAACTCAACCATCTCCGTATCATCCTCTGTCAAGACTCTAGGTGTTCACATTGACGCAAATCTATCGATGAACAAACAAGTCAGCGCCATAGCCTCTGCATCAGCACCAAACTCATCAATGCCATTAAACCCTACCTATCCACCCCCAACCGCTTGGCAATAGCTAGAGCAACTATAGTAGCCAAACTCGATTATTGCAACGTCCTCCTAGCTGGCACCTCCGCCAAGAACATTCAGACTGCAAACCACACAAAACAATGACCTCAGAGCTGCTCTGAGCATCCCTAGAAGAGACCATATATCCCACGCCAGACATGAAGCACTGTGGCTCCAGGTCAAAGACTGTATATTACTCGGAAAATCCTCACCATCACTCACAGATGCATAAACAAAACCGCTCCAGCATACCTTTCTGAAGCAATAGCAAGGACCACATCCACTCGCCCCACCAGAGCTCAGTAGACCAACTAGCAACACATACCACGCATAAAGAGAGCCAAAGCTGGAGGTCTAGGCTTCTCCTATATTGCACCGAAACTCTGGAACACACTCCCTGCCACCCTTAGAGCTGAAACTTCCATCTCTGTCTTCCGCAACAACCTCAAGGCCACTCTCCTCAACTAGCAAGTGGAGGACTGCCTCCTCCTCTTCTGCCATGTATATTGTAATATAACACAAATGTAATATATCAATATTGTAACCTGTATATATATTGCTAATGACCATGTAACCAAGTAACTTTGTACTGTAACAAGTACCACTATGTTCTCGGGCTGTTGTGCGCTATATAAATATGAATAAAAGAAAAACACAGAGAACCCCTCCCTTCTTTTAATTTCTTCTAACTGATACAGGTTTGTCGATCTCATTCGCCCGATGGGTATTAACTACCTGTTGTATAATAGTAGGAGTAGGGTCCGGATTCTCTTTTACCTGTAGGAAAATGTCCTGTAGGACTACCATTGAGCAATCATCTGAATAATTAGAGAAATGTAATAAATCCTCTTCCACCTCGTTTACTTCTTCCAATTAGATACGTAGCAGAGCCTCACTTTGTAGTGACTGATTTCTCCCTCTATTTGGTTCTTTAAACTTCTTTTCTTTGGTCTTATAGTTGTGTGGGAGTGAGGGGTTGTTTGGGCCCCCGCCATACATTCAGTACTGCTTGGCCCATGTGCTCTTCCAATGGTGGGGGACGCCTCCATCGCCCTTTTGTTAATATCGGCCTTATGCTGGCATTGGCATAGATGGGGCTGTTGCGCAAGACATGTGGCATCCATTTTGTGCACCCTCGACTCCATCTTTTTAACTAGGCCTCACTGCGATATGAAAAGGCTTCTCTCCCCTTAGCAGCGCCGCACACACCGCGCACAGGGCCCCCACCTTTTCTCACTCTGTCTGAAGGTTTCGCAGCTCCATTTTCATGCTCGAGCCGGAGGCAATTGCAACAAAAAACAAATGTAACATCTCGCTCTTCCTCTGAGATCACTGTCCCGTGTGTGAACCGGCCTGAGCCAGGCCTTACAGCTCATCCATCTCCACAAACCTGCCCGTGCCCCCTCACCCTCGCTGTTGGAAAATTACTGCCAGTATAACCCTGTGTCCCTGCAAGGTATTCTCTTGATGTACCAGATATGTGACCCTGCCATGAAGCCCACCCCAGCATGCCCTTTGTTAAAATCAGACCTCTGTCATAGTATATTGCCTCCTACAACTAACAAACACCAACTCCCCCCCAGCCTCTTTGATAAGTCCAGACCCACCCCGCAATCAATGTTATCATATTGGTCAAGACCCTTAACCTGGTATCCCATATAAGTCCCAATAAGTAATGGTGCGATTACACAAATACAATTTATAGGTTCATGATGATTTGTTCAAAGGACTTGCAATGACTATTATTTAGTGCATGTTTTATTGTAGTGTATTATGTTAGCTTAGTTAGCAGCCACCCTGCCTCACAGCGACCTGATCCTCACCCCTGCTTGGACACAGACAGATGGACCTTGCGACGCTCACCCTCCCGCCAGCCCACCAGCCAAACACACAGGAGCAGCACCTATATGCGCCTATACAACACGAGCTTGTGTCCAACCACAATGAACTTTGTAACATTCCTGTCTGACATCACTTATGACCTTTTCTGCCCTTATAATCAATTTTAAGTGCATTGTTTGCCAGAGCACTCTCGAGCAGCAGAGTTCTCTGGATGCCAATTCTTGATTAAAAAAAAAGACTAACTCTCGCAACCGGTGCGCTTAGATACACCCCAACGGGGAATGAGACTATTTATTTGTACTGCACATGTTAAGACGGGGATGGACCTTTACATAGACATTCCAACTTCTTCTTCCTCTATGGCAATTGACTCAATTAGATTTCTCAGAAAACTTCTGGGAGCCTTCATTTCTCGATTGTACAGGGGCTTTTTGATTATTTTGCTTGGGCTCCCTTCTCCCCGCTTTTGTTTCTTTTTCTTCTGCTGCTGGAATATTGGGTAATTTGACTATGGGGGCTGTGCTTCACCTATTAACTCAGTTAACATATCAAGAGATACTACTGCTTCTGATAATAAATGAAGGTCCTAAGAGCTTAAAGACTAACTTGTGATCCTACAGGGATAATCTGTCCTGGGCCATTAACTTGTTGCATATATAATGATCCCGTTAAGTACACTGGTTCACTGTATTTTGGAGATTTCCCACTCACATTAACCTCCATATCTTCTCCTTTTTTATTATCATTCATTACATGCTTATTTGGCTGTGCTTCTAAGGCTTTCAAATAGCCTTCCACAAAAGAAACCTTAGCTACAAGAGTCGATAATATGAAAGTATGTTCACTGAAGTTGAAATGTATGGCTTCATAGAGTTTTAACAAAGTCATCAATGAAAAGCTACAAGCTGGTATCTTTGTCAGGTCTGGCAATGTGGAAGGAGCGATTAAAGAAGGTCTTTAAAATGAGTGTCCATGTGAATGACTCATTGATGAAGTAGCCATAGAAGAATCAGAAGAATCTGGATATAAAAACAGGCGAGGCAGATGATTAACTGTTCAACTCTCCATTTCTGCCCGCTTTTGTACAACAGCCTCTGCAAGTATAATCAGTTTCCCTATAATCTCAGATTGTCAGAGTATCTTACTGCCTCTGATCATATTAATGCCCGGCAAATTTCTAGAAACAGCCGTTGGTATATTTGTTATTTCCAGGCATTCTTTTTCATTTGCCACAGTATGCATAGTCCCAAGTACCACTACAGATATATCTGGGTCCTTATCCAAGAGCTCTAGATTTATTACGCCCAGTGAAGTGGACAATAAAATGAGCTCTTCGATTGTTCATTATATCCAAAAAAGCCTCATCCCAAATCTCCTACCCATTGTTACTAGGAGGTAAGCTTCTGTGGCATCCAAAGCTTTCTGGAAAAAGGACTTGATTTTTTCACTCCTGACCTCCCACCACTCAACACACCTCCTTGCAGCGAGGTCAGCAGTGTCTGAATCCTTGTTTTACAAACACTTAACGCCCCAACTCTCGGTGTGGAGATCATAACACTGGGTTCTCCAGTTTTCGAAATGGGGAGATTTGAATCCATATTCCCGAAAAGGTTTCCCACCTCCACGTTGTCAGTTAACCCAGTAGCATTCGCAAGAGACATTTCAGTAGTTACAGGCACTTTCCTTCTCAGCGCATAAATGGATGTCATAACTTAATGTCAATTTCAGAAAACTCACCAGCTCTTCTCCCTCTTCCTTTGGTTGCCTGCCATGTAACTGCCCAAACTTGCTGGCAATCTTCACACCAAGGGGTCTCCTTTTGAAGGGGATATTGCTTAAGAGCACAGTGTGTCCACAAACACCCAGCGGTACCAAACTCCAAGATTCAGCATTCAGTGCTTCCGACTGCCTGACTTGATACCAACTTTTGGCTTAATCGAGTTTAGATATCATAGTCAAATAACCGTGGGGTGCAAGATGCACTCACCACAGAATAGGTCACCCAGATAAGGTAGCGGCTGACCAGCTAGCCAGCAAAGAGAGAATAGCACAGCCACAAGCACTATACCTCCACCCCTGAGGAAGCTGGGTAGGATTAAGTGTGCTGAGTGTAGAGGGCTACTACACTACTGCAGCGCTACCACAGTGCAGCCACGGCTGCACCTAGAGCCATTTCCAACACTCGGATCAGCAAAGATAGCATAAACAAAAGAGCCAGTTAGATAACTGCACACGTTCTATGGAAAGTAAAGGCAAATGCCAGGGTAACCCTAACCGTTTGCTCAATGATGTTCTTATAAGATCTACACTCCTCATTTCTATAGACACTTCTGCTGGTTCAACCTCAGTGTGCAGTGCAATACCTGTGGAGGCAGGGGGCCGATCCTGAGCCCAACCCAGCGTCACTGGAGCCTTGTCTCCAGCCGCACAATGAAGACTACGCGCACCAACCCAATAACCCGGTTTGGCAAGTTGGGGCCCATCAGGGCCACGGCCCGAGGATGCCGTCGATCCAGGCTCTGAACATCCCACGCTGCACACCAGCAGACAGCAACCTTCTGCTCAGCCTCGCTAGAGGCAAGGACCTAGAACACACAAACTAGCATCAAACCGCACCAGGATTTGGCCTCTTCCGACGCTCAGAAGGTTTTCAATTGTCAACATTTGCAAGTAAAAATGTTAATATTTAAAGTGTGCCTTAGTGTAGTTTTCAAATAGTGTTATTTTTATACTTGCCTATGTGGTCCTTTTTACTGGCTATTTCTGCTAAATGTTCACTATACTACACAACAGTGCACTCTTTCTCATTAGTGTAGCCTTGTTTCTTGGTAAAGACCACAAAAGAGTGGTTTGTTCAACTGTGGTTGTGAATAACCCTGCTAACCATATGTGGTTGGCTTTTTGAAGGTAATCACACTGAAAAACTCTTATCACACAAGACTGGCATAAGTGGAAGTATTACACACACGGGCATAGTATGTAAATGTTAAACAAACATTTAACAAGTTATTACATTTCCAGAAAACTGTAAATATAGTCTCTAGGGTGCACCTCCTATTTAGTCAAGACTAACATAACCAGGGGACACATCCTAAAGTTAGTACAAACCCAGAGCAATCAGTCTTTAAAATGGAAACATCTGCACTCATCCTTGCAGTCAAACAACGCTACAAGACAGTTTCCCACCCAATTTAACAAATCTGGTTACTTTATGATGACTTTCTTTTTTTTGTTTTTATAGCTGTGGTTTGATGCCCATTATCATACATTGTTTAGAAACATGGTGTAGTCTTTGGTAGGGTTTCTAATAAATACATTTTTTTAAAGCAAACACTTGCCCGTCATTCTAGCCGAAGATCATTTGATGCGTCTTCCTGTGAGGAGTCACTTGTGCAAAGTCTCTTACCTGACCACAATAAGTTTGAATAGGACCAATTCCAATATTGGTTTATATACTTAACCAAAAATGCGTAATTTTGGGCAAATATCTTTCTCCATCAAAGTGAGCGTTCTTATCTGAAAATTATGGGTATGCTTAGGATTCTACCACTCACATGCCAGTATGAAGTTCTATGTGAAAAAAGACAGGGAGAGAAAATGGAGTTCATGTTGGGAAGCGCCAAGTTGCTGGCTTTGGGATCAGAAGACCAGAATCCTAATGTAGGCTTCCTTGTTGACCAAAGTGGTAAGAGGTTAGATAGTAAAAACAATATAAAAATCAAATGCCTCAGCACTAATTAACTGTCAATAGTAACATCCCTAAATATTACATTTGTCATGGGGAGACAGCCGAGCGTTCTCATAGATTAATGTCTTGGAGCAGAGTCGGACACTTGCTGTTTGAGTTTGATTATTGAAAATGGGACAGCTAGGCTAACTGTGATTTGTGCATTTCATTAAAATCGATCGTATGATGCGTTTCCCTCATGGGGGGCCTGTTCTCATTTGGACTCAAGGATTGACCAGCGAGAACTATAGAATGAAATTGTCCACAAACCTGGTTTCCAGGTGGGTGCACATTCTGAAGACCTGCACATCTGCTCTAATCACATCCATCTCAGACATTCAGTTAATCACACAGAGATATCTCCAGCTTGTTTGAGCCTCTCTCCAAGTAACATTTCTAGTTTGGCTGCCAGTATTGAAAATTGCGGAAGGCTGATTCCAAACTCCATCCCCTCAACCTTTTCATTCACAAACAAAAATATATTAGCTGTGACAACAATTTAGACATGACATTGGTAAATGAATAAGGAATAGGGGAAGAATTAACGTTATAAGAATTATAAAAATGGGTACAATAAACCATGGAATCTCATCTAACTCAAATAATCCAAAATACAAGCAACACCCATAGGTATATAAATAAATCTTTGTTTTGATAGGTAGAGGTCGCAAATTAATATACAAAGTCACAAACGTTTCCAATGGGAACATTCTGCACAGATGGGGATACATTTTACTGGATCAATTGAAAGCACACGCCAATCTTATAGCTAATTTAGTTAATTAGTAGCTAGAATACCGCCCTCTATTTAAAGAAAAAAAGAAAGCTTAAGCAAAGAAGCAGACATCAGCGTGCTACTGTCACTGGTACATTAAAAAGTATGAATGCCTCTATAAAGTCTATTTAATTCCAGGATATTGCATTAACGCCATATTTTTTGCAATGATGGCAATACAAAAATACCACACATTATAAATGTGCATGAATACAGGGTGTTTTCTCCCTCTCAATGTTTTTCCATACCAAGCCAGAACAATGTATTTTGGATGTTTAAAAAAAGTGTCCAAAATATGATTGCTACTTTAATTAAAAGAGAATTTTCAACAACAAAAAACAATAATTAGAAACGGTTTTCTGCTCAGTTCAAACTGACAGTAGTCCTCATTAACTGTGTAGAAATAGTATTCCCAGCGGATCTGGACCGTTTGCGTTTCCGCTTTTGCTTTCCATCAAGGGGTGGTGTTATGGGTTTTGGCGCGGTTGGTCCTTTTTTCTTTTTCTTCTTCTGGCAGCTAAGAGGATTAGGACCACTCATTTGCTTGCGTTTTTTCCCCCTGCGGGTCGAGTCTGTCGATAGCCCCTGTTCTTCTTTGAGCATTTTAATGCTTTTTTGCTGGTGCACAGGGACAAGCTGATTCATCTGCATTGATACAACGAAAGCCAGGGACTTAGGAGAAGGTTTGTCTAGCACAATAGTGTTCTGAATGATGAAGAGAAGGGGAATACCAGCCTTTTTTTTTGTTTTTTCTGCCAGCTCTTGATCCTGTTAAAAACAGAAATGACAAGAATCAGTATTCTTCCCAGGTGGTACAATGTCTACATTTCAAAGCGAACTACATTTAAGAGATATCACAATCAGAGAAACAAAATGGTTTGTCCCACGAAAGAGAATTTGCTTTCAGAAAGTAAATTAAGGGTGTTGCCAGATTGCAGTTTAGCACAAAATTAAAAGTTATTCTCCCAGGGTTTGTGCCGTTAAGTAGGGTTCTGTTTATCCACAGGTACAACAATGAGAATAAACACTATTTCCTAGTCTGAGAAATCTAGGAACATTTGCTGATCTAGTAGAAACCAGGTTCTAGCCACCATCTGATTAAGACATAAAAGCTAGACCTCAAGTTCATGTCCTTTGATGGTGCACTTTGGCATCTATGGCAACAGCATCAAGTTCAAACGACAACAGCAAGGATATTTTCTGAAGATTTGTCACGGATGCAGTAGCTAGTGGGCCCCTTTGCACACTGCAAACGTTGAATGTATTTAGAACTATGTAACATTTGCTTTTTAATTCAAGCCTACCCCAGTGAAAGTAACCATCTTAGATTTGAGCGTGGAACATTTCTTCTCTTCCATCAACTCGGGGTCACTGTGTAATAAGGACAGTTACTTCTATGTAATAGTTCTCATCCTAGGTATATTCCTTGCCTTTAAAGAGCCTTACTAATAAAAAAAGGTTTTTTTTAAAAGCCTCAAACAAAATGTTAAAAACCTTACCGATCCGATTGAGATTACTATAGTGATTTTACATGTGGGTCTTCACAGGACCAGGCACTTGGGTCAAACTCAAAAGAGCAAGAAACAGACACGGATTAAAAGCTGGATTGTTGCGACAGAATTCCATTCTTGGGATTGCAAAGACCCCCTTTGTTAGTCCCCTAAACTTTTTATTTGTTTCAAGAGATTTTTTTATATTTAACTTTGCTTTTGTGACGAGAGGAATGTTAGGTAAGATTTTCATAGCAATGAAAGCTTCCCGACCTGTGTCAACCCCAGAACTTTTTGCTTGACTAATGGACTACATTTCCGTACACCTCAGTGAGTGGAAACTTTTTCCACACTCAGTCAATGTTTTATGAATCTCCATAGTTTTTTTAATTTGATCGTCTTTGACAACTTTTGGCACATACGGCCTATTGTTGCTGGATTGCCCTTGGCGCTCCCTTTCTTTCTCTGGCTAACCTTGTGTGAACTACAGCTCTCATGGGTAGGCAGGATCTTTGGATCCCTTTTACATTTTATTGGGTATGACCAGCACCCTCCACCTTATGTGGAGTGCTGGGGAGATACTGCGTATCCCCTTTCTCATTCTAAATGTAACATTCATGTTACAAGGACAAACTTACCTTTAATGGCTGGTGGCAGTGAACCTTTAACTAATTCGGTGCACCTTTACCGCGGGCTGTTGCCAAAAAGGAACCAATGGTTGCTCATTTCATCAAAATGGCCCGGTCTTCTTTTTTCACCATTTCAGTGTTCCTTATTCCTTCCCCTGACATCCAGGGTGGGAAAATCCTGTGTGTAAATTTTGTCTTCGGCAGGAATTTTGTGGATTCCCCGCCCAGGCTCCAGAGTGTCTGAAAACAGGAAGAGAGGGAGGAGTACAAAACTCTGCAGCCTGATTGCAAGAATCCAGTTCAAACTGCAAGGCTGGCTGTCCTGACAGGACTGCCAACCCCCCTCTATCCCCCTATTCGCCCCCCCCCTCCATGTTTGATTTTGCAAGTCTGTTTGCGGCTGGGTTCTTGCATAAAAGTCTGATCCTGGAAACTGAAGAAGTAGTCGACCACCAAAACCGAAGAGGATGATTAAGAAAACACGGCCGAGACGATTTCCAATGACCGGAGAGCCTGCTGTGTCCCCATAGCCTGCTGATACCCTTTCTTCCGATCGACCCGGGGAGGGACTCCGAAAACAACAGCCCTGATCCAGAGCCTGGTGATACCCACTAGATTCAAGAAGACCTGCATTTTGAGCCATCCCACGTCGTTCTGTGACCTTGTGGGCTGCATTACCCTGGGACCTCGGACCACTGTGCGGTGCACAGTCTTCTGAATCTTGCTGATACTTTGTGGGCATCCTGCTGGACCTCCAGAGACATGAATCGAGTCTGAAAAGTCCCCTCACCAGAGTGCTGGATCTTGCCAGCAACGACAATCCGACCAGCGATGGGATAGTCTTCTTATGGCTCCTGAAAAGGGCACCAAAACCACAGAACCACATCCAGACACGAAGAAACTCTTGCCTGGAGCCTTCTGCATCGATCCTTGCTGAAAAAGGCCATCCAGGGTCCAGTCTTCTGTCTTCATGACAAGGCATTCAGCACCTGGGTTTTTGGCTGCAGATCCTGATGTCCTTCTGCTGAAAACTCTTCTTCTGTGTCGAGGTACTTGGTTGGCTTGGGTATTACTTCCCATAAGTCTCTTGTGATGCCTGTGCAGCTTTGAGGCATGGCGTTTCCTGTGATTGGTAGTCCCCCCCGTCCAGTTCACCCAGGCCCCTGCTGGAATCCTCCTAGGGTGTCATCTCTGAAGTCCCTGGACCTTCAACTCACTTTGAAAGTAGAATACCTACTTGTTTGAACAGTCTTCCTATGGAAGCCTGACACTACCTGCAACAGAGCCCTATCTCGCCCTGCCTACAGTTGACCCCTAGAACACTACGGTCCCTCTTCTGCCTCCGAGAACTCGCGTCATAGAATTGGGAAGGGCTGGATACTTAAAAGGGGTCTTCCTTGAAAAGTAAAACAACTGTTGAAAGGTTTACTTACTTGTAAAAGAGTTAGTTGGAAACTGTATCTGGTAACTATCTCTGAGAGTGAACAGTTACAAAAGTTCTTAATTACCTTGAATGCCTTCTGTCACTTATTTACCCAAGATATGTTCTACCATTCTGAAAATCATATATAGGTTTCACCTACCTGGAATAGATGTGTGCCATTCTGAATAAGTGTACCCAAAGTCTTACTTTCCTTAAAACTGTCCCGCCATTCTAAAAGAAAATAGATAGGTTAATTTACTCGCCTGTGAATTGGGTCCCCCTCTTCCCAAAAGTAATGTGGTTGGTTCCGCTGTACTATTCCTGTTAGGATACACAAATATATGAGTGTCCCCAATTGGGTCTTGCTTCCCCTGACTTGCTGTTAGCCTGTGTTGGGTACGAATTAATGCAGTCCAACTGATATGACAGTTTATTTGTATTGCGCTCGTACACAAGTGTTTCAGAGCGCAGCAAGGGAGGGGAACAGGGGAGAACAAATAGCAATCTTATTAGGCCCAGTTTCATTGAGAATGTGCAAATGCATGGGAAAAGGAAAGAGGGAACGTGGAAAGTGCGGAGCAGAGGAGAACTGATAAATAATAATAAACAAATAAATAGATAATGGAGGCAATAAACAGTGGTAAACAACTGAGTAAATCTGATAAGTGCAGAAAAAGAAGAAAAAGGGGGTTGCGGGGCCTCTATGGGTACAGATACAGTCCACAGTGCAAGGGTTGGCCAGGAGGCTGTACAGGAGGGTGGCAGGGTGAGCAGTTACCTGGGCCCAGGGGACAGAGGGTGGCCAGGTGCATAGTGCCAAGAGAGCAGATCAGCAGGGGAGAGGGGGAGCAAAGGCAGAAGCAAAGAGGAAGGTCTTGAGGTGCTTTCGGACTCTGGTTCTCCTCAAGTTTTAGAGTGGCAGGGAGGCTGTTCCAGAGGGAGGCCCCAGCCAAAAACAGTTCTACCCCCAGCTTGTTTCTTTGAAAAACAACTGACCCTGAGGGAGTTAGAGGTACAGGAGCGAAGAGCTCGAGAGGGGAGGTATTTGCGGAGGGATAGCTGAAGGTATTTTGGACCCAGGGCCCAGAAAGCCTTGTGGACAAAGCAGGGGGTTTTGAATTTAATCCTTGCATCCACTGGGAGACAATTGAGAGATTTCAGAGCTGCAGAGATACAATCCCAGGCCAAGGATAAGTCTCACAGTCCTGTTCTGGATTAGTTGCAGAGGGCGGAGAATAAAGGGAGGTAGATTTGAAAAAGAGGCTGTTCCAATAGTCAAACTTAGAGAGAACCAGAGCTTGGGAGACAGTGAGCTTCTGGGGGAAGGAGAGGAAAGGCAGAGTACCTCTGAGGAGGTGAAGTAGAAAGTTTGACTTTTTAGAGACCTCAGAGATGTGGGCAGAGAAGGAAAGTGTGGAGTCAAAGATGACCCTGAGGTTCTTAGCCTTGCAGGCGGGGGTAGGAGGAGGGCTAAGAGGCTGGACAGAGAGAGAGAGGGGAAAGGATGGTGAAGGTGTGCCAGTGAGGAGGATCTCTGTCTTGCTGGCATTCAGACAAAGATCATTGGTGGCACACCAATCTTGAATGGCAGTTAGGCAATCAGAGATGGGAGAGGGCGAGGAGGTGGCCGAGGGCAACCTGAAAATGAGTCGAGTGTCGTCAGCGTAGCACTGGAAATTTGAGCAGAAAATGGCAATGCAGTGGGCGAGAGTTGCCAGGTATTGGTTGAAAATCCAGGGAGAGAGGTTAGACCCCTGGGGAACACCACATGTAGAGAGGAAGATAGATGATAGGAAAGACCCCAGTTGAACCTGGGAGGGTAGATCGGAGAGGAAGGTGGTCAGCCACGCCAGAGCCTGATCAGTGATACTCAGGTTATCACAGAGATAGTTGAGCAGGATGGTATGGTTGACCGTGTCAAAGGCAGAAGAGAGATCGAGTAGGATGAGGACGGAGGGAATGCTATAGTCAAGGTTGGAGAGCAGATCTTCACAGATGTTCAGGAGAGCAGTTTCCATGCTTCTGGCCACTCTGAAGCCAGACTGGTGATCATGGAGACAGCCAACAGAATCAGAATGAAGGTTAAGCTGAGAGATGGCCAGTGTCAGGGTGCAGGGCGTTAGAAGGGGGAACCAGGGCTCAAAGAGGGGCCCCAGACGTAGAAAGATCAACCACAAAACAAGACAAACCCAAGGGAACAGCATCCAGCCTTATAGGAGACTTATCTGTCCCCTTTGCAGACAAAAGGCCCTCCGGACCACAACTCCCAGCAGCCTCCGGGCCGGGAACTACTTTTCCACTCCCAAGTTGGGAGGGGCTCGCGCACGCGTGAAGAACGAAGGCTCGGGGCTTGTGCTAAAGCTCCCGACCAGAATGGATGCATCCTCCAGAGCTCCTGCTGACGGGGATCACGCGAGGGGCCACGCTCCAAGGAATCACCATTCCGGCCCCTCGCATATACAAGATAAGTACAGCAAAGCCCTAGCGACCCAACCCAACTTGGGAATTACAAACGCAGCTACGGGGGAAAGCGCGGAAGAAGCGGGGACGCATAGGAACTACCACTCCTCTATGGGGCACGCGCAGGGAGCACCGCCCGTCTATTCTACGTCCCCTGCTAAAGGGAAAAGCTAAGTGCCTATCGGCTCCATAGCATTTAACCAACGTGATTTAGGCTCGCATGCTTCACTGACTAATGCGCGCAGCGCTTGGTTACCAACCAGTCTTCAGCCACGTGCGGCACACTTTGGCAGCACGGGGAGCCCATAGCCACGTGCGGCACACTTTGGCAGCACGTAGTGCTTGATATTAGGGCACGAAGGATCTTATTCCCTTAAGCCACGTGCTGCGAACTTGAGCCGCATGTTCTGAACAACCCTTTAGTTGGGCACCATTAAGCTCAGAGAGCAGATTAACCAGCTAGGTGTAATGTGCATGTGCTAGCACTAACCAAACTCAAGGTGGTTTTGTGTAGGTTGTATTTCGCCTTTGTTAGTTAACACAGGCCACTAATACTAAACTCTCTTGCAGCATTCGAACTGCTCAGAGTTCCGGACCTGAGAGTGCGCAGGCAGGAGGCCAGCACTCAACCACAGAGCTAAGTGCCTTTTGCATCAAAAGTTATTGTACTGCACTGTGTGTATGTGGGGGAATAGTATGTAAATATATTGTTGTGACTTTTGTTTTTCCCCCATGTGTTCCCTTGCCTGTCCACTTTCCCTTTCCTAACCCTCTATACGGTTACCCACTGTTCGAGACCCATCCAACCAACGATATCCTAACCCTCTTTCCCTGCTGGGGTCTCGGAGGCCTGTGTGAGCATAGACTTGCAGGTACCCAGACTGTAGTGGGGGTAGTTGGTTCATGCCACTCCTACACCTGGACTTTGGAACCGTGACAGCCAGCTTTTCCAGAGGTTTGCCCAGACAGGCAGTAATGGAGATTGGACGAAAGTTAGCTGGACAAGAAGGATCAGCTGTGGGTTTCTTGAGAAGAGGATGCACAAGGGAGTGCTTCAGAGGGGAAGGGAAGGATCCTGAGGCAAAGGAATGGTTGCAAAAATCGGCAAGGGCTGGAGCGAGGATGTCAATGTGGTCCTTGACGGTTTTAGAGGAACAGGGATGAATCTGTTTTGACGAGGCTTTCATAGATCGGACTTGTCTAGCGACCTCATCAGGGGAGAAAGGAGGAAAGGAACAGAAGGAGGGTGTGGGACTACACAAGGCTTATCTGCTTGGTATTAGGTAACCCACTTTTTAAATACAGGCTTTTAACGCACGTTGGTAGTGTGACTGAGCAGCCAGGCTTATTCTAAGAGGGGTAATGTGAGCCGTAAAATTGAAATCAGTAAGTACAAGTAGCCAAGTAACACTTACACATATATACATATTTATAATACACACAAGGTTTAAATCAGCACTTGAAAAAGCTTTCTCTACTAGTAACATTAAATTCATATATCATTCAAAGTTAGGATTCCGTGTTTAAAAGACAATAAAAGTTGTTAAAGTCTTTTCCTATGCTAACACATGTTCCAACACACAGAGTGACTTCAGTAAAGGTCAGTATTGCACTTACCAATTCAGTTATTGAGTTGTTAAAGGAACAAAAGGTTAGAATAAGATTTAGAACATACTTCAACAGTTTGTAAAAAATTACAATCTCCCAAAGGGAGCCAGGCAAGCATGTATCCCAGCAATAATAGTATCAACAATTAAAACCTATGAGGGAACAAGTATGACCTAAGCTAGTAGGTTCAGAAGAGTGCTTTTAGGTAGCCAGGACAGCCAAAGTCAATAGTTCTGATGCACTTCTTCTTAGATAAAGTCTTGACAAAGTTAGTAAGTTCAGAAGAAATCCCTGTAACTCAAGTGAGCTACTTTGTAGAGAGCACAAGCTGTTCGGTCAGTGCAGGAGGGTTGAGATAACTCCAAAAAGCACTTCCCAATGCAGGAGGCAAAACCTATGGCAAAAAGGTGAATACCCCAAGCACCACAGTACAGTGATTCGAAGAAAAAATGTTCCAGCTGGATTCCTCCTTGCTACAGCTTGCCAGACCCTTGTTCCTGGACCTTGGTCGTGGTGACGAAAGGGAGGACATATGGCGGACTCCTGCAGCAGTACTCGGGAGAGAGACTCCCCAGCAATGGATTTCCTTTGTTTCAGCCACACCTCAGTGTTTTGGCACCAATGAAGCTCTGGTCCTTGACTCTGGCGAGGGGACTCTGGATCAAGATTTCCTGCTGCTACAGGGTCCTCTGGATGCCCACGAAGATTCGGCCGGATTCGGACTTTGCAAGATAACACACTCGTCAGTGGTCACAGGATCCCTGGAATTGGGCTTCGGCAGCTCTGGTGAGGCACAGCAAGTTGGGGGTTGCTCCATTAAGCGTGATGTCACCTGTTTTATGGCAATGAGAGAGGATTTGGGTGCTTTGCGGGCCCAGAAGAGACACCCGCTCAGTAATGCCACTGCTGGATATGGTACCCAGTGGGAAGAGACTCCCAGGAGGCCAGAATCGGACACCCAAGAGGTCGCTGAGAGAGGAAGGAGGAGCCTATCCAAGCCCTCTGTGAAAAGATGTCCACAGCCGAAGGCACTATCCACACCACTACCTCGCAGACTGGAGGTAGCAAAGAGATTTCAGTGGCGCTTGTTTGGGAGCCACGAATCGCCAATTTAGTGTGCCCTGAAAATTAACAGGGAAGTCGCAAGTGACCAGGTAGATGTCATATTGGGACCAGACTCCCAAGATGGTGGCTCCCCTATTTGTAGCCTCAGCTTGTGGGTTTGCAGCAAATGCTATGTCAGGCATGAAACTTGATTGGAGAAAGGGGCCACATCTGTGCAAAGAAAAAGGTAAAATTGGGGAGGAGGTAGACCTGCATAGGATGGACCAATGAAGAACGACAATACCGGGCAAGAAATGGACCTAGCCCATTGGGGCCTGACTTAATCCAATCGGTCAACTAGCTTATAAAGGAAGGGAGGAAAACCTCTGTGTGGCACTCTAGTAGTGATAGAACAGTGCTTTAGGAATTCAAGCGGGTGAATGCTATTGCAGCCTACAAAGAAAGGTGCAGCAGTGCACGCTTGCGAAAAGGGCCAAGCTATGAGCCTGTTACAGGAAGAGTGATAGATAAGTGGAGCCATAGCTGGAGGGAGGCTGGGGCTGAGGTGTAAAATACGTGTGCAAACATTTGCTTCAGTGCTCACAAACAATGAACTACTGTGGAAAGTAACTTGACAGAAAAAGTAAGGTAGCTGAAAGCAATCATGCAGACACTGGTGGAACAGCAAAACCACCAGCTAATTAAAGAAGGCTTATTAGATCAGAAAAGCGAGAGAGCGATTAGCTAGGTAGAGAGCACTTAAATTCTAACCAGATGAACAAGTGTAAGGGTCTGAATTAATACAGCCGACAGACCAGTAAACACCACCGAGGCAAGGCTGTGGAAGGCTTCATTGGATGCGGTTGCCACGTCCTTCGTGATAAACCAATCACCAGGACAAGCCTGAACTACAGACATCACGTCTCACAGACATCTAGGAAAAGGACTGTGCAGGGGCACTTTTATGCTCAAGTCGCCCAATCATCCCGTGTCGACGCTTGGGAACCAGGGTTTGTTTACAAAGCAGAGATGCACGTCCCAACTCCATCGCTTTAAGATAGGTTTTAATTTAGAGACAGACTGAAGACCTCTGGTCCTTTAGATTAAGAAAGCTACTTAGACTTTATCCCAGGACCTTGCACTGTTTTGCTTAGGTATTTGCAATCTTAAGTTTTCCCATAACCTCTAGGCAGTCCTCCGAGCTAAACATTAACAGAGCTTTGCCCCAGCTCATCTTGTTGCCAAGGGGGATCCTTTTAGGTCCTGAAAAAAGAGGGGGTGTTGGGGCTCCTGATAACCAATGTGATAACTAGACCATGGTGCGAACTCCTCCACTGGAAAAGGCCTTTATTTATTGTTAGGGCAGTAAAACGTTTAGTAAAACAAAACCACTGAGACAGTACAAAACTCCACACTTCTTATAAAGCAGTACCACCTGAGTATTTGGTAGCGTAGACAGAGCAGCCAGGCTGATCTTAGGAGGGAGAGAGGGCTGTAGCTTGGTACAAAGACATTGTAGCATACATATGGTCCAAAGAAACACAAACACTATGTATTGTACAAATAAATGGTTTATTTAAATACAAGTCAGCCAAGAGGAATCTTGGGAAAATAAGTACCCTCAACATTATATATAAACACAGTTTTACAAACCAACTCAATACTTAAGGGATACATTCCAAAGTATTACCTTGTTAAGAATGGCAGTCAGCAGTTTAAGGTTAGGTAAACCTTTAACACATTCAGAATGCAATCAGCTATTCTTGGGGACTAAAACCAGTTTCCATATACTTTTTGAATAAAGTTAGTAATACAAGAGTAGTAGACCCAGTCAGTCATGCAGTGACACTTAAAGAATCACCTAGTAAACCAACTCGGTTACCAGGATACATTTCTGAATAGCGGAACACAAATTGATGGAACAGTATGAACCTATAACTACATTCAGGATAACCCTCAGTTATACTAGGTGAGTAATGGCTCATATTGTAATAAACTATTACAGTTGCTTTTTAAATCAGTAGAACAGAGACTAAGGTAAGCAAAAACTCTTTATACTATTTTAGGATTGCACCAGCCAGACCAACATCAGCTAAACCACAGACACTTATTCAAAATAGCACACAGCTATTCAAGGGTATTAAGAACTATATACATTTTAAAGGAGCTACCAGCAACGTAAAGGTATGTATAAACCCAATACTGTTTTATAATCTGTATAAAGCAGACCAGGGAAAGCAAAACCCAATGGTACACTTTGAGAACGACCCAATGTTATTCAAGGTAGGTAAAACCCAGGAGGATTCCAGCAGTGGGCCTGGGTGAACTGGATGAGAGGACTCCCAATCACATGAAACGCCCCAATGCTACACAGGATTCACAAAAGGCTGAAGGTGAGTAATACCCCAGCCAATACAGTAACTCAGCACGAAAGAAGAGTTTGCAGCATGACGTCTTCGGGATCTGCAGCCAAATACCCAGTCAATGACTTCCGTGTTGTGAAAACTGAAGACAGGACACTGGAAGGAAATTTGCAGCAGGTATCAATAGGGAAGACACCAGGCAAGGGTTTATTCCTGGTTGGATGCGGCTCTGTGATTTTGGCACCCTTTTCAGCAGCCAAATGAAGAACACATTTCGCCAGTCGGATTCTCGTGTCTCTCTCAGTCCTGCATTCTGATGAGGGTACTTCAGGGATTCACATCATGTCTCTGGAGTGCCAGGAGGAGGCCACCAGGTTTTTGGATGGATTCGGACTTCGAAGACCATGCACTGCGCAATGGCTCGAGGTCCCAGGGTATTGGGGTATTGGAGCCCAGCAAGGTCGCAGCACGTCGCTGGATGGCTCAAAATGCAGGTCTTCTATAGACTGGTGGATTTCATCAGCCTCCTGGTAGGAGCCATTGCGTTCGGCCCGCCCAGGTCGATTGGAAGGAAGGGTAACAGCAGGCTCCAGGTACACAGGCTCTTTGGTCGCTGGATATTGCTACGGCCTTAGTTTATTCATCTTCCGCTTGGGTTTCAACTCCAGTGGTCGACTTGTCAGCAGCTTCTAGGTTCGGAGTATTTAACAGGAACTACAGCACAACTTCCCCATTCTCTCCCTGCATTTTGCAGCAAGGTACGGTCTGGCTGTCCAATCAGGAAAGCCAAACCCCCGCCCCCCGATCCCCACGGGAGTTGGGTTCCTATCAGGCAAGGTGAAAGACAAAGGGCTGCAGAATTTTGGACTCCTCCCTCGCTTGCTGCCTTCTCAGGAACTCTTGAACCTGGGCAGGGAATCCAAAGGATTCCCGCTGAAGAGAAAACTTCCACTGAGGTGGTCCCCACCTAGAATGGCAGGGGAGGACCTCAGAAACAGCAAGAATGCAAGAAATTGCGAAATAAGAATGAGCTCACCATTTTAGCAAAATGGTGGCCCTTCTGTGCTTAACAGGCTGAATTAACATACTGCGAGTAATAAATACTAAAAGTCAAAAGGTAAAACCACTGCTACCAGCCATTCATGTAAACTCGCAATTGTAACAAAATGTTACCAGGTTAGTAAGAAAAGGGATACATTGTATCCCTCCAGCATGCCACATAAGGGTTGGGTGGGTGCTGACTCACTTATACAAAATGTAAAGGGGATGAAAATACATCTTTACTACTTGGTAACTGTAGTTCACACAAGTACATGAAAGAGAAAATAACAGGGGGGGCCCGCCCAAAGGGGCACTCCAGCCTAAGCCCAAAGGTTATAGGAAGCTATAACTCCAACCATTCACTATGGAGAGACATAAAAAGGTCACCCATAAAAAGAGTAAAAGACCAGGTGAGGGGGGGGGGGGGGGGGAGATTCCCCTTCACCTAGGGACAAGGTAAAATACTTACAAGTCCAAGCAAAATGTTCTGGGGTTGACACAGGTCAGGAAGATGTATCATACATTTAAACATCTTATCCAACAATTATGTTGCGTCATCATTTGGCTTAACCGTTTGTTTAAACGCCTTATTCTTGATTGCCAACCTGGTCCTTTATGTTGCATTATCCATTATTCTATAATACTCTTCTGGAAAATAAATGGTCTTTGAAAATATCAAATTCATGAGTACGATGGACTTCTCTGGTTTATTCAGGCAAAATAAATATTAATTGGCAGTGTAAAAGTCTGTGGGCTACAATTTAATACATCACAATTTCCTGCTCTTGTATCTCTCTAATGCTTAAGATTCATGAATCATTCGTATGGACATTTTCAATACAGATCCTTCTGCTGTAAATACAGATTTCTACTTTGCGTTTTAGTCTATCCCTTATACATATGGACTGGAAACCTAAATATTGCTCTTGTGCATTCCAATTTAAATCCCTATAATGTTATTCGACATAGAAGGCTGGTGTCCCAAAATGTGTGGTGGATGGGTAAAGCATACTTCAGAAAATACCTGCGTGGCAACAAAGTAATGATGGGGGTTGCCATCTCCAACCATTGACAAAAGACATGCCGATCCGCCAACTGGACTCTTAAAATGAGAACAATGTCGAACTTGAAATCGCTGAGCGATTATTTTTGCTCCATAGAGTTCTTTCCCCAACGACTCCAACTCTTTCAGAACACAACTAAAAAATAAAACAAGAATGATTACTTCATTCACCATCTTCCTTCTGTTTGTAGTTCATTTTGTCTGACAGTTAACAGAGTTTTCATTGGATTTGACAATTTAAAATAAAAATCCCCTAGTGGCATGCCTGCAAACATTTACAGAAAGCTGGATTGTGAGATTCAGGGATGCGAGTCTGCATAACTGAAAAGAGCATTTCGAGGCAGGTCTCTGAACCACCACTTCCCTCCATTCACTACTTGTCATTGCCTGCCTCAGGCTGCTGCAGATTAGTAATCGTGATTACACAGTGCTAGGCCCAGGCTGTGGCCTCGCATCTACAGAATGCTTAATTGAGGGACAGATATTTAATGGCTCACTAATAGGCCATTCAGAATAAATCGTTTTACCAGATTTTCATTAATACTAACAAGGCCGACTTCAGTCATCTATGCAGGTCTCCAACTTTACACTCTCAACTAGTCTTTGTCTAGTGATAACTGACTTTTGGCGACTAAGAAATTGTGTGCGGTGTGTATGTGTGGAATTGAGGTGTCAAATTACTTTGTATGCCTCAGTATTTGCATCCAACCTGAAATATTGCCCACCGGTCTACAGAAAGCAGTTTCACTCGTGTTTTGTTTTTCAAATTGCATATTAGTCATATCACTTTTTATAAACTAAGCATAAAAATTTAAAATAAAGCAAATAAGATATATTAGAGCATTAACAAGCTAAAATGCATCTTTTACAAATATACAACACCATATATTTACAGCCTTCCAAGAAATGTATTCTGTACCCAAAACCAGTCAAATAGTCCCCTCTATGAAGGAAAACGGGTATAGTTGCCCTTCATAAATCTCCACCAGACCAAATCACTCGTGTTTTACGTTTTGGATTGTTCTGCTAAGGCTGTCTTAAGTCTGTTGCAGAAGCCAAACCTGAAATATGTACACAAAATAGCACCACACCTTAGGGGGAAAAGAGCTGAAATAGGGCACATCCTGTCCGATTATTACACAAGAAAATAAACGTTCATGATTTCCATCCACAATGCTCAACAGCACTGATGACATGGGCTATCCTCCGAGGATGACAGAGTGGCAGTAAATGCAAGAATGCCGGATTAAGCAGTACATTCCAAGGTAGCAAATTTTGTAGCAACTTGATGAATGATGTGCTGTCCTGCTGGCCCTCTGTGAATGCTGACAGAATGTTGGTACATGATGCGACTGACCGCTCAGGAAAATGTGAACGAGTGCTTGAACGTGAATGTGTCGGATGAGGGCCAGAGCTGGAGCGCTTGAGGATGGCGATGGGTGGTGTGGTGTGTTAGAAAAGGATATGGACACAAGGTGGACATGTTTACGCATTATTTAAATAAGGAAAAAAAACAGACCCAACTCTCCTGATCGCTATAGGGTAGTTCCCTGCCTCACCAACAAAACTAAAAAGGTGCTTCTCTGTCGTCAGGAAGTCAATAAGGAAAATGTCCTCCGTCTATCTCTACCACTAATAGCTGTCTCAGCCCATTTTTAACATTTCAGGCTGGGGACTCGTGTCCCCGCGGGAATGCGGCTGCGCCCCACAGTTTGTAGACCTCTGCTTTAGAGTGATCTCTTGAAATACACATCTGATCTATACGCTCCTGTAACTCCTTCCAACAGTCACTATATCTTCGACTCCAATTCAAAGGACTCTTCTCAATGTTTTCTACATATGCTTTCCACCTTCTTTCTCTTCTTATTATATATGGTTCAAGCTTTTGATAAAACTTGGTTTTTCCACTCTTGGGAAAGCTTTAAAATATCCTATTTGTCTTGTTTTAATTCACTCAATTTTATTGCACAATGGGCCTGATCACTCTTTATTAAGTGGCTTATCCGCTTGTCTTCAAGTAACTTCCTTTGCGTTCTTTCTGTAGTGCTTCTAACCCCAAAAGTATTTTTCCTCTGCGTTAATACAACCCCCCCCCCAACCCAGAAGCTCAATGTGTCTAGAGCCCTGGCCCTCTCCAGGCTGGACTATTGCAACAGCCTCTTTCTAAATATCTCTGTCTCTACTCTTCAACCTTTACAACTGACTGCAAGAATTGTACTTGGACTCAAGCCCAGGGATCGCATCTCTCCAGCTCTGAAATCTCTGCACTGGCTCCCTGTGGCTGCAAGGATCAAATTCAAGACCATTTGCATCGTCCACAAGGCTTTCTGGGGCCTGGGACCGCACTACCTCCAACTTTCCCTTCCTAAACATCCTCCTTCTCGAGCTCTCTCCGCTCATCCACCTCCAATTCTCTGAATTCACTTTTCCAAGCAGAGAATGGGGAGCAGATCTCTTTCCTCAGCAGGAGCTTCCCTCTAGAACAGTCTCCTGGCCTCTCTCAAACTTGAGCAGAACCACTTCTGGTTCCGGAAGCAACTCAAGACCTTCCTTTTCGCTTTCACTTTATTTCTTCCTCCCCCCTGCTAATGTCCCCGATAGCTCCGCACACTGGTCAGACCTGAACTCGGGCCCAGGCTCCTGATGTCCAGTTGCCCTTGCACTTCCTCCGGGCTCCCTCAGCACTTAAGGGTCTGTATCTGTAACCCTACAGTCCCTTCTCTTTGCACTTAAGAGCCACCGTCTGGCAGCACTTATTGAGTCACCTGCACTTCTCCTCACCCTCCCCCCCCTTGGCACTTCTGCCCTCTTCTCTGCACTTGTGCGATCTGAATGACACAAGTAAGATCGTTGTTTGTCCTTCTGTTTCCCACTCCTTGTCTTGTCGTGCCTAGAAACACTTGTGTACAGGCGCGTTATAAATGACTTACCATATCATCATATCACTCATGATTCTTGAATATTTTCTCGGATGTCTCAATGACTTGGGTTTCTCTTCCTTTATCACACCTATGACTAACTCAGTAGTATGAGTCTTCCCGGTGGCTTCTCGCCACTCCAGTATACTCCGGTATCTGCATTCCCCAGATTACGCTTGCAGGGCTCAGCGCTTGCTCGACAGACCATTCACTTTGGTTTATCAAGTGTGGTTTCTCGCTTGCCTCAACTTCACTGTACGGCAGTCGTCGAGAGCGGCTGCTGCTCTCAGCCCTGCTGGTCTCGGCATTTTAAGGGTGCCCAGCCCACCACAAGACATCTGGTAACTCCACCACTTCGAACGCTGCTTGCTCATCCGCTTGGACAGCGGTTTCCCCGCTACCTGCCTCTTCAGCCCAGTGGTGTCTCTGATGGGGTTATTCAACTTCCCAGAGTGCTGCAGGTTGGCTCCACATCTCCAAGGTGCTCTGATGCAAGAGGGCTTTCCCTGCACACTGTTCTCGCCTACTTTCGAGCTTCCTCGTCCTAATTTCATATCGATTTGTTCTTAAAGGGGTATGCCCCTCTTCGTCCCATGGCTTGTTTGAGCCAGCATTGTCCTCACCAAAATGGGACACATTGTTTATGATATAAGGCAGTCTCATATGCAAAAAACATCTTCTAAAGGGAGTTCCGCAGGGGAATTTAATTTAGTCATTTGTATAGCACCTTTCACCACGAGTTTGGTCTCAACGCGCTGTAGGTTGAACGCCATCAAAGGGACCGAAGTCCAAAGTATGGGAAAGTTAGGAGGTGCTAGAGTATGCATGTGTGCATAGTAGCATTAAAGGTTATGGGTGCTTGGCCGAGTACCTCCTAGCCACCCATGTCTAATTGGCTTGAGTATGGATGGAAATGGGTACACTAGGGGATATACGCTGCTGGGAAGGGGTGTCTAAGAGGATAGTCAATTATGTGTGTAGCTATAGTTTGAATTTTATTTCGTGAAAGGTAGCTACATTCTTACGGCAGAAGTGTTGTGCAAAGTGTCATTCGAGTTGTATGTGAAAGCAGATGCAGGAATGAGTGTGGCGGCACCTTTGTCCAATTCCAAAGCACAGAGTGTGAGGGGAATGAATGCATTAGTTATAATCAAGTGAAAGCCTAGAAATGGTACATTTGGCAAATTCTGAAACATCCGAATTGAAAATGTCGGTGGTGCATGCATCCAGCTATCATTAAGTGGCTACATTCAAGTCCCCAATTAACCATACAGGCAGCATCCTGCCCGCACCTCCATTCCATGTAGTGGAACCCATTCTACAATTACCCAGAATCCATAACTTGGTTGCTCTAAGGGGGAGTCACTGCCAGTCAAGCCCCACTTGCCCAAACCGTTAGGGAGGGTCTTGGGTAGTGGGCTCACCTCCCTAGCCTCACAGGGGGTGGCTCCCCCTGGGTTAGAAGGGGTGAATACTCCAGAATCGTCACAGTGGTCTCTCTCTGTAATATACTTAAGCATAACTGGAACCCGCCCGTATATACTCTATACAAACACTTACCCAGACTTTTTAAGAGGCTTAAACTGGTCTGTGTCTGGACTACTATCAATGCTCCAGGAGGTTACTACATTATGGTTATTATTTGAATCTCGGGAGGTGTTACTTGCAACGAATTGCAAGTTTGTCCTAGCTATTAGTCCCACGAGTTGCAGCAGGATGTCTACAAATAATTTGTTCTAGCACATTTACACAAGAAAATTAAAGTCATGGTCTAGTAAAAATTTTTTTTGTCCCTACGGGTCGGCCATGTTTTCTTAAGCCTAAGTGGCTCGATTTTAGAAAACTTTCCTATGGACCTTACCCGAGTTTTCGTCCATTAAACGCACGCGAAAACAAGCACCAGGGAGCCGCCATTTTCTGATAATCCTATCTTTTCCCCGATCGCCCTGGCTGACCTGCTTTTGCGGCACTAAAGCAATTCCCCCGCCCCTGAGCCTGTCATCAGCAGACTCGTACCGCCCATTTCCCAATGCCAAAGCACGTCTCGTGTCAACATTCGCTGCGCTTCAGCTAATGACGTGTCGCCATGGAAATGGCAGGACGCCTCTCTCCTCAATAAGTATAAACAGACTGTTTCACAACACACAGCAGCAGATTTTCGATTCCATTCCTCTCTCTGTGTTACTTTGAGTATTCTGTGACTCGTTTCAGTACTCTGGTCAGCTACCTTCGCCGCTTGTAGCCCGTGTGAACAGATACTAGTACCACCGCTATAAATTATTTTAGTTTGTTTAACACACAATGGCTACAATAATGCCCTACATGTACGAGCCCGAGTATACCGAGGAGGAACTACTGGAAAGGGAAGCACGCGAAAACGATGGGGATTCGGACGGCAGTTGGCAGGACGAATCAACAGATGAAGAGCCTGGGCCTAGTCGAATGGACGGCGTCTCCACCTGGTGTACATGCAATCGGTGTGAGCTAATGCCAACTGAGGACGAGAACTGCTGCTGCCGAGAAAACTCGGGATGCCTGGCCTACATTTCGGAAGGCGAGCCACGACCGCAATGCATCACCGAGCTGCCAGACTTCAGGGCAGCCTGCCTCACACGGGCCGTATTGAGAATAACGATGGTGCTTATGCACGAACTTCGAGCAACTGTTAGTCCTCGTAATCCGAGTAACGAGTAAGTATACTCTGCTTATCATGCCACTCCTATTTCATGTTCTTCTACTATATCCAAAATTACATCTACATATCATTGTAACGCATGTAAGTCGTTCAATAGTGTGCATTGTCTAGATAGCATTTGTCCGTGTAAAATGCCATTAGTTAAAAGAATTGTCATTGACAACAAACGTTTATTAAACTTATCTTGGTCATTTAAAACAGTTTGTTTCATTCCTTTTCACAGGTGGTACAGGCTGGTGGCCTAATGTTCCTTTACATGGTGGCTTCACGGGAGGCTTGGACGCCGCGTTCGAAGAGTGATACCCGCCTGTGCCGTTCGTGCCATTAGAGAAACGTTCCCGAGTGACAGCGGATTTTCTCTCGCTGTGCTGCAACCTGACCTGTATAATCTTTAAAGTCTTGTATTTTTGTGTCATGAAAATAAGATACAAAATAAAACACCACATATATTTTAACAACAGTTGTGTCGATTTTTTAAATGAATCAAGTGTGTCTCCATTCAAGGATGGACGCCAGACATCTGCGCTCCGAATGGGTGAAGGTCTGGTCGCTGTGAAGCAGGTTGGTCACTATCTATCTAAGCTAAAATAACATATTCTCGATAATGCATGCACTAAATAACACTTGTTCAAAGTCTTTCAGTAGGTTATGTCTCTATAAAAGTCACACATATATCTATACTAACAATTACCATTGGATTATACAGGCCTTAGGGTCTTGACCACTATAATACACCGGTTGAAGTATGGGTCTGTGCTCACAAGAATCTCCGGTATGTGGCATTTGTTATTGATAAGCAACGATGTACTATCATTGATATAAAGGCGATATACTGTATATTGATATAAAGGCGGTTCGCGCCGGTGGATGCGCGCTGGCATGGGGGCTGTCAGGGGCGCGAAAGCCAAGGTGCCAAACTACATGTACACTTCAAAAGGTGTCCCACACCCAGGGGCCATCGGTCACATGGCCTCCTCAGACCCCGTGTCTCCAGGTAGGCCTCCCCTGGGGCAGGCCGCCCCTTGCAATCCACATAAGTGTGTCTCCATTCAGCAGTCTTCCTGTGCCTTATCTGCACGCCCCAGGCCCATCCATCCCACCCCCCTGTATCAAAGGCGGTTCGCGCCGGTGGATGCGCGCTGTCATGGGGGGCTGTCAGGGGCGCGAAAGGCCAAGGTGCCAAACTACACGTACACTTCAAAAGGTGTCCCACACCCAGGGGCCATCGGTCACATGGCCTCCTCAGACCCCGTGTCTCCAGCCAGGCCTCCCCTTGAAGCAGGCCGCCCCCCTAATACCACGACATACATACGTCATTCATTCACAAACACACCCCAGTTTCTAATACTTTAAAAACCACTCGATATGTCTCATGAGAACATCTTTGTGCTTTGCAAGTCAACTCCTGAACGTGCTACCTGGGAACCACTGTGATCTATGCTAATCTGCTCTTCGTCGTGCTATCCGTGAACTTCTGTGACCGCTTCGAGCATACCCATCAGTGCACTACCTGTGGCCAGCCACCTATTCTCCCGCAACATACTGTTCTGCTTGCTGAATCCAACTGTTTGCTGGTCAAGGCAAGGCCATGTATCCTGGTCATATTTCGCAGATTTTTAAATTTCTATCTATTTGCGAGTAGAGTACCCAATAGTGCTATGTTCATTGGTCTCATTGCTATTGACTTGAATTTCCATTGCTATGCTATCAATTTATTTTCATCTTTGTCTATTGTCATTGAATTGCATCCTTCGGGGGTCCAGTCTATAATGTAAGCATGTTTCCTTCTCGTGCAAGACAGAACATCCAAGGGACGAGTCACATGTTCAGATTTCAGTCACATCAATTATACATTTCTGCAACTTATGCAAATACTAAGCCGCACATAATGAACTGGTATAGTTCCTGCGACCAAAACAAACCTTGCATTGATCATTGTATGATTCATTTACTTTTGTATCAAATCTTTATTCTTGAAGATTGTATAATAATGTTGATATTTACTTTTCAGATTTATCAACAATGCCTGCCTGTTCGATTAGCGGTTGCCCTTCGAAGACCCATGCGAAATCTGAAGGCACTACAATGCATGTATTCCCGAAAACTGTTGATCGAATAAGAGAATGGGTCAGACATTGCGGATATCCACTGGATGAGCTGGAAAGTAGAGTCCAACAAGTCTTACAGGACAAGAGGGGTGATCGATACCGCATCTGCAGCCGGCACTTTTCCTTGGACATGGACACAACTTCTTGGGTAACAAAGAAGAATAAACGGCGAACGACACGGAAATTGCGCGAAAACGCTATTCCCACTCTATTCGTCCACATTCCGCCACCGGTGAGTCAAGTGTCCGGATTTAGCTTTAGGCCTTGCGGTAGTGTGTAGGTAGCCGAATGGATTAATTGATATTGTAGGTGTTCTATCCCTTTTAATGATTTCGATATTGATATGAGTATAGTTTTTTGAATAATGACATTTATCAATATATTCTTTTTCGATTTCATAACCCACAAACGCAATATATATATATATATATATATATATATATATATATATATATATATATATATATGGGGACAGGGAACTCTGCTGTATTGAGCATTTTCAATTATTCTGTCGGCTTACATGGCTATTTTTAATATTGGAATTTCATTATCAATCATTAATTGACCTTTACAACTTCTTGACTATCCCTTCAAATCTGAAGCAAGAACATTCTACATCCTTGACGTGGTCGCAGTTATCAACCACTTCTTCTATCAGGTAATCTTACTAGGCTAATTCGCTACATACTTGTTTTATGCATGTCAAGTAATAGTTTTATCCTATTGTGTAATTACTTTACCGAATGTTTGGTTACTGCTTTCCAATTGATATACACCTTAGTTATCGTCCACTGGTGTTTGTTTTCAGTTATAATTAGTGTTATCCATACTAATGCAAGTACTGTCTTTCAGGGAGATGCTGAAGCGTCCGCCACATCTACAACATTTCTAGATGTTCTTCAACAGCAGGAGGTATGGATACTGACAGCTCCATCGAGCGTCATCATCAGAGCTGGAATTCTTGTTGCTTGATTGTTCTACACAATGTTTCATTCGTGGTTAGCCGTTGATATGTACCTGTGCTGTCGACCCCAGGTGTGTGTTATGTTTTCACAATTTTAATCCTCACTAATGCAAGTACTATGTTTCAGGCAGTTGATGGAGCGTCAACTCCTGCACTTGATGCAGAGCCTGACATTCAAGTATACAAATCGGCGCAACAGCTTTCGGAAGTGCGCACTACATTTGCAACATCCATAGATATTCTTCAGCAGCACGCGGTATGGATAATGATAGCTCCATCATGCGTGATCATATAACGTGATTCTATTTGCTATACTTTCTTCTCTATTAACGCAAGTGCTGTGTTTCAGGGAGACGACGAAGCTTCCACCACAATCACAACATCTCATTTAGATGATGCAGATGTAAAGGAATCGTTTAAAAAAGGTCGATGAAATGTGATCATATTTAGATTTTCCTTGATTCTTTTGGACAATGCATCATTTGCGGTTATCTCTTTATTTGTACCTGTGCCGTCGACCCCAAGTGTGTGTTGTGTTTCCAATATTGAAAAGCATACTAATGCAGGTATTGTGTTTCAGGGAGATGCGGATGCCTCCTCTCCAATACAACCATTCATGGCAGTCCATGCAGAGCCAGAGGTATCACTGGTCGAATACTTGTTGTTTGATTGTTGCACACAATGTTTAAATCGTGTTTGGCTATTGAGATGTACCTGTGTGTTCGTCCTCACGTGTGTTTTATGCTAACAATATTTTGATACATAGTAATGAAAGTACTATGTTTAAGGGAGACGATGGAGCCTCATTCCGTGCTGTCTATGCGGATACAGAAAATATAGTCGTTGCAGCGCAAGAGGAAGGGAGGACATGCAGAAACGAATCGGAGCTACAGCGTGCAGATGTTGAAGGTCGAGTCTAAAAAATTGCAAAGATTAAAAAAACAAAAAAAAGTTAGTTACAAACAGTTCATAACTTTAAAAAAATGTTTGTGCTGGGGACTATTTTATGTTTTTTTCCAGTCAATTCTACTACACTCCATCTTGTGTTTAAATTGAACATCCCTTTTCCAATCTCTCCTCCAGTTACCCGTGGGTGTCAGAACTATGCACACACAGACAGTGAAGCGAATGAGAGATGTGGCTTGCCAGACCTTGTACACAATGGAGGAACTATTAATTGAGGCGAGGCGTGTTCAGGCTCGAAATGCTCATGTCCAATGGCCAGAACATGAATTAACTGTGTTTGGAGACTACAGCAAAGTTGCATTGGACCATAGCTACAGTACGACCGCACCACCACAAGAAGATGTTATTGAATGTATTGAAGATAGCTCTGAAGTAGTTGCTGATCAATTCACACAATCTACACCCGCCAAAAATTTGCCAACCAAAAACCTGTCGACATTGTTGTGTTCTCCCATCAATGTTGAAGTAATAGATGTCGAAATGACAGAGAATGAACCAGCCGCAGCATCCATAGACGCATCAGAACTTGATATCAGCGATATTACTTTCCAATGTGTTAAAATCTCCACAACGTCAAGAGGCCGAAACAACGTTGATGCAGGATGACAATCTAATGAAAGAGAGCAAATACATTGTATTCGACAGTTGTTTGACGGAAATTATAAGTATGCTGAAATGTGTGCATTCCATTAGTGGGAAAGTATGTGGGAAGCCATTGATTAATGTGACTCGTCAAATAAAAGGCAGTAACGTCAAAATAAATGCCGCCTGTAGATTAAATCATAGGTTCTCATGGTCTGCACAACCGATGCTGGGGAAACTGCCAGCAGGCAATCTACTGTGTGCAGCTCCATCACTTTTTAGTGGCTCCAGTTTTAGAAAGTTAGAAGCTTTCTTTCAGTTTCTGGGACTCCATTTCATTTCTAAAGCGCTGTACTACATATAGCAACGGGATTATCGGTTTCCGGCTATTAGTGATGCTTGGAAAATTGAACAATTGTCTCTAGCAAGTACATTCGAAGGCAAACGATTCAGGCTAGCCGGCGATGGACAGTGCGACAGCCCTGGATTTTCTGCCAAGTACTACACCTACCACTTTCAGGACATGGATAGTAAGAAAATTGTGAGTTCAGTGGTCGTGCAGGTAACACGTACATCCTCAGTAGCCATGGAGAAACTAGGTTTTATAAAATCAGTGGAATATCTACAATCGAGGGGAATGCACATCGACCTCATAGCCACGGATAGACACGTTTCAATTGCCAAGACAATGAGAGAGCAGTTCCCACATATTAAACATCAATTTGACGTATGGCATCTTGCTAAATCAATCAATAAGAAAATCTCGGCTGCAGGGAAAAAAAAGGTTTTGAAAGTATTTTGCAGTGGTCACATTCTATCACCAACCATCTTTGGTGGAGCTCAAAAACTTGTGAGGGGTCAGTGGGAATACTACTTGAAAAATGGCGGTCACTGATGCACCACTGTAACAATGTTCACCGCTGGACAGCAAATGAACATTTCCACCAATGTGAACATGGCCCTTTGTCCCCAGAGGAGGCACGGAAGAAGAAGTGGTTGATTCCATCTTCACCGACACACAAAGCCATCGAGAAGATTGTTTTCGACAAAACTCTATCAAGAGATTTGAGAGGACTGACAGAATTCTGTCACACAGGAGATTTGGAGGTGTTCCACAATATGTGCCTAAAGTACAGGCCAAAGCGCTTGCATTTTAGCTTTCGGGGCATGAAACATCGCACTCTACTAGCGGTCTTGGCCCATAACAGCAATGTCGGACGTGAACAATCTAGGACTAGGGGTAAAGTAAGGATGCCTCGCTACACTAAGGTGTTTTCAAAACAAAGTAAGCAATGGGTGATCAAACCAGTCTATGATGAAATGCAGTTCGACTTTGTGAAAGGC
This sequence comes from Ambystoma mexicanum, assembly GCF_040938575.1. Lineage (NCBI taxonomy): Eukaryota > Metazoa > Chordata > Amphibia > Caudata > Ambystomatidae > Ambystoma > Ambystoma mexicanum. The sequence goes on along the minus strand of NC_090933.1, from coordinate 1,033,931,173 downwards.
CTAATTGTTGCTGTGTTAGAGAAGCACAGATATGGAATTTTGGACGTTTCTGTGCAGAGCAGTGATCCATTGCCACCGAACATTGCGACTGTGCCATGCCCACCCAAAGCACAGCTGATTGTGAAGTACAAATCCCGGTTTAAATAATTGCAATACGATTGTCTTTTTGTAAATAAATGTTATTGTCCACTGTACCTGTAAACCTAACCCCTACCTTCACGGTCATGGGTGGCGAACAAGCTGGGTGTCATCTTTGAATTCTCTCTATTCACCTCACATATGTGTATGTATATATTTTTCTCATGTCTCATCTCATGTAAATGTAAATGCTGCGCACTGTTAATGGAGGGAAGGCTTGCGTATTGCAAATAATAAAACAAACAATAAATCTCACTTTTAACTCAACTCCTGTGGTACTTTATACTTTCCCTGACCTTCCGCCAAAAATGAAATGTCTCAATTTGGGCTGCAAAGCTCACAGACAACGGGGACAAAATTGGGGCACTTAGAACGCGCCAGCCAAGCGGGCCGTGGCATTTGGGAGAGAAGCCAGTACGCATTTGCACATTGAGGCGCACTACATAGACGGATTCTAAACTTCAAGTTCTCACAGATGCCTATACTACGTGATGTTGCAAATAAAGAATGCGAAGGACAGCGCCCAGATGAGGCCCACAAGTCGCACTGGAAGTATAAGGGTCTATTGTTTTTTGACCTTGAGACAGGGACCATGCCGAAAGAACTACATTTGAAGGGAGTGCGCAATAACGTAAGAGACGATAAGGCAGAAAATTCAGAAACTAGACCGAGTTTCAGTTTTAGGTCAGTATACGAAAAATCATTGTCAAGAGCACGGTCCGTTTTACAGACTGCATTATGAAAAGACACAATGGAAATTTCAAATATAATGTAAGTAAATCTTTACACGCTTTTATACCGGAATGAAGATTTAATTAATGGATGCATGAATGAATGAAGAGCTAGGAAAAGCAAGTAAAACTGTTCGTAGTGGGCACATGGACATGCAGGTCCACTGGTCTCACCGATCTCGGTCCTTGGCCCAGCCACTTTTCCCTGCACTGCCTACCTGCACTACGGGACTGTCTCTGTATCCTTCAGCCCCTTCTCCCGGCAATTACCTTGCACTTGCCACCAGCTGGCCCTATTATTTAATTTATATTCAACTAACCATGTACAGCCCTTCCCCAAAAGCGATCAGAAAGACACTTGGCCTAGTAGGATCGTTGTCTGTCTGCCCTTGTTCCCCACCTGCCTCGTCACGCCTAGAAACACTTGAGTATAGGCGTGTTACAAATGCCATATCATATATCAGATCATTCCTCACGCATGTAGACTGTCGTTTATCATTGTGTGTTGGCCTCGATTTATCTCGTTACTTTTCGCATTGATTTTAGAGACAAACATACTCCATTGAACTATCCTTGCAAGCAAATAGTTTCCGATAGGCCGTAATAAATAAAATGAGTAATATTAATGAAGTTCGGCTAGCGAGACTAATTATCATTTTTTTGTTTTCATAACAGGTATTTGATCCCTTTCTGCCACTGCCATCTGTTTGAGACACCGGTGGATGGATTCTTCAGCAGACACCTGCAGCTTTGTGTCAATAACTGGAGCACGATCACCATATTATGGGACGATCGCCAAGGGCCCACATGCCCTTACGCTGTACTAGTGGCTAGAAGCAACATATCAACCTTTAGGCTGGACTAGTGCGTAGTTGATGGAACAGCCTTGCGGTTCACCGTGCTTCCAAAGTGATTCTTTTTACGAAAATGAACACCCTGTGTACCATAAAAGAACAGCGCGTGACTCAAGATGAAACGGAACAGTTATTGCGGATACAGATAAAAGAAAATAAATGGCTTCCGGAGTTCATATGGCAATTGCTGAATATTCTCTAAACATTTAATGTCAAATGTACTTTACCAAATGTACTGTGTTGCTGTTTCATTTTAAAGTACAGTTTCATATTCCGAATTGTGGCGCGCTGTGTTGTGAGATGGTCTGTGTTGGTTTCCGGGTTCTGTGTGGAGTCGCGCAGAAGACGACTGGGCGCGTTTGCCTACGCAGCACAGTAATGTCACAGAGAGAGGCGGGGAATATGAATGTTTTGATAATGTCAGGGGCGGGGGAATTGATTTAGTGCCGCAAAAGCAGGTCAGCCAGGGTGATCAGGGAAAAGATAGGATTATCAGAAAATGGCGGCTCCCTGGTGCTTGTTTTCGCGTGCGTTTAATGGACGAAAACTCGGGTAAGGTCCATAGGAAAGTTTTCTAAAATCGAGCCACTTAGGCTTAAAAAAAACATGGCCGACCCGTAGGGACAATAACAAATTTTACTAGACCATGCCTTTAAGTCGAAAGGAAGACCACACCGCCCTTCATGGTTTAGTTTCTCTGGATGAAAATGCCAGCAGGTGTGATTTTCTAATGCACGACAGCCTGTAATAGTTGTATAAAATACTAGAAATATTATTCTCATTACAGGCTAGTTGTGATATCACTATTGACATTGACCTGCAATGAAAAAATAATTACATCAACTCTGCACTTTAATCAGTATTACAGGTGGGGCAGGGCGTCACAATACCTGCTGCTTGAGCAGTGACCAGCTTTTCAAATTACTTTCTTGTAAAACATCCTTATGACACTTTACAGCCATTCTTTGATAAGTGTTCTGTTATGGCAAAAAAAGTTTTTAGATGCATTTTATAAAACTGCTTGAACTATTTTTCTGCAACAGATTAGAAATGGCACAGTAGTATTTTTGACTTGAGCCAACCAGATGAACTAGACAATCTCTTCCATTAGATTAAACAGAAGGCCAGGCCTTAAACTGGATGGCACTGTGTTGCAATGCATATAATGAACATAATACCTATTAAAATATAGAAGGATATTGCAAGTCACCTCGAACGTCTGTGACCTAATAAAGGAAGGCTGTGTTAGGTTTGGCCACAGAACTCCTTAGTGACTTGCAATAACCTAATAACGTATGGTAGGGGTACTTTATTATATACAAATGTTTGTTATTGTACATTAAACATAGCAGGTCTAAGAGAGCTGCAGCCAACACAGCTGCAGGCTATCACGTAGGAAAGACTTAAGTTGTGATGCCACTCATCTGACAGATGCCAATATACTGTGAACTTGTTTCTGTGCCAACGCACCAAGTCTGCTGCGCTTTCTTGTCATAGCGGCAAACGTGACCATAAACTGCATTGCTATGTCCTCTTAGTAGCGCCAGTCGACATGCTTATCAGAAACCCTTCTCCAGATACATATACTTGAGCAGTCATTATTCGAGAATTGTCACGAGTGGATTATGAGCTATAAACTGCTTCACTGACACGGACTGCACCTCCGTGACATTAGTACATCACTGCCCAAACAGACTAGAAAATCACTTGCCTTTAGGACAGAATAATAGCCTTCCAGATCCCCCTCTTCCGGACCAAAGAAGAGCTTGGGAGACAGGCTGTTTAAACCAATAAATTAGTGCCATTTCAAAAATAATCACTGAACTCCTTTTCAACAAATGCGAAGGCAAAAATAGGTCTTCGGTATTTTCATTTTCTAGAAATCCACAATCTCTAAATGTACAAATTCTGCCAACATCTTGCCAACTGCAAGAATAATTACTGTTATACATGGACACTTTGAGGGACATCTGCATGTACTAGCCTACAGAAAATGTCACTGGTTTCCGGCACAGCAGGACATACTCCCCTTGGTACTGCTAATACCTTTCTGATTAGTCAACTGTGTGCGCTCAAAAATATTATTGTCCCGATCGTTCCAGCAAGTTTTTTTTAAGCATACTGTAACCGGTCCTTAAAAAGTTTCGTATGCATTTTACCTTAGATTTCTGCACTTTTAAACGTGCGAGAACCACGGGTTGGGCGCGTCCATCTTGTGCTAACCTCATCTGTTGAGGCATCGCTCTAAGTTCAAGTGCGCTCGTGGCAAGAGTACAGATCGCCTACCCCTGAACCTGACATCACTCGACCCATGCAGCCCTTTTCACAACGCCAAAGCACGTCTCGTGTCAATGTTCTCTGAGCGCAAGCTATTGACGTGTCTTTCCTCAACTAGTGTAAACAGACCCCTCCGATCAGACAACATTGGAGCTGCTTTGTCAATCATTTCACTGTATTTAGTTTAAATCGCCTGTGACTCATTTACGCTCTGTTCAGCTATCATCCTAGTACGAAGCCCCGGCGAACAGGTACTTACACTAGCATAACTGATTATACTTGTGACGTATAATGGCAACAATACAGCCTTACCAGTAGGAGTCTGAGTATTCTGAAGAGGAACTAAGGGAAAGAGAGATGCGGAAATGATGGCGAATTGGATGACAGTTTGGAAGATGAATCACCGGAGCATGAGCCTGAGCCTAGTAACATGGGCGATGTTTCAACCTGGTATACCTGCAATCATTGCAAAATCATGCCAACCGAGGCAGAGAACTGCTGCTGCCGAGAAAACTCTGGATGCATGTCCTACATAGCCGACAAAGCCCCACCACCGATATGAGTTACCGAGCTGCATGACTTCAGGGCAGCCTGCCTCACAAGGTCCGTGTTTAGGATTATGATGGTGCTTATGCACGAACTTCGCAACCTGAATCAGTGTTCACTTTTGTAATGTGTCAAGACTTCAAAAACCAATGTCAATTTTCCAGAAAGTTACTTTTTGAAGGACAACTATGCCATAGAATTTAGGATGCACTTTCAGGTAAGGTGGTACCTTATCCGGTTTATTCAATAACAAGATGTATGTTTTTCTTTCACAGGTGGTACAGGCTGGTGGCCTACCGTTGTTTTACACAGTGGCTTTATGGGAGGCTTGAATTCCACATTCAATGAGTAATACCCGCCTGTGTAGTTGGACCTGTTGCGCAAAATTCCTCAGTGACAGTGGACAAAACAGGGGATTTTCACAAACTGTGCTGCAACCTCAAGTATACAATGTGTAGTTTGTTTGTGCCATCAACAATTTAAATAAAATGAGCAGATAATTAAAAAATACTGTATGAATGAGAATAAATTAATTGAATTGTTTATACAAATCTTATGGACTTTTAAATGCCTTCATGTACTTCTGTGAGCCATGTCAAAACTCTGGGCACAGCCCTGCATAAAGTCCCGAAGGATATTGATTTATTAAGAAGATGGATTACAAATTGCGGTTTTGCAGCAGACGAGATTGAAAGTAGAGTCCAGGATGTCCTACGAGACGTGAGGGCCAATCGATTCCGCATCTGCAGCCTGCACTTTACTGACGATATGTATGAACAATCAAAGTTCACAAAAAAAGCATTGACCCAGAATCCTTCGTAAATTGCTTCCAAATGCAATTCTTACAAGGTTTCGGCACACTACGGCTCATGTAGGTAGTGGACGATAAATTTGTCATCTTTGTTGGTATGTATGACGATGGTCGACATAAATGAGTATTCTCTATAAATTCAAAGTACTATTCTTATCTGCTCATTTTATTTAAAGTAGTGGATTGACAAGGTAACTTCATGGACTGTTTACAGATTTCTGTGTTTATTTACATGAAAGTTGCATTACTCAAGTTTCCATAGTTACCAGATGCAAAGGAATTTACAAATGTTTTACTTCAGACTACTTCATCTATCTATGCTTTTGAGAGTCTCAAATAATTCACTGAAATGTGACCCTTAGTAAAAACTTCCATACTGAACTATAAAGTCTCATAATCGGTTCGCAATCTGTGGGTTGACATATCCTTTACATAGTGCACATTGATGGAAGCACAGACCCTAACCAGTGACGAAACTACCAACACATCTAGTATTCCAACGGTGAGCCGTTCTAACTTGCACAAAGTGATATTTTAGATTGTTGGTTGTGGCCACATTTCCAATACTAATTTACATTTTCCATTGTACTATTTCCTGACAATGTGCTGAAAATGAAGGCGCAACATTCTGAATCAATTTCCTTTCCGGAGTCAACATCAACCTCACTCGGCTATCAAGTATTTATATTCTACTAGTCCATTAAATGCGATTCAACTACGTTCATGTGTTATGCTTGGATTTTCAACATGTGGAAAATTATTATGTATATTATTGTTTATTTACAAAAGAAAGTAGTATGTTAGTGGTGTCTCTCTGTATGTACCATTGTCTGCATCTAATTTGTTCAATTTAATTTAGCTTTTTCATTCGTATTAAAACAAATACTGTGTTATGGGGGATGCTGGAACTTCGACTACAATCACTTCCTCCTTTGCAACAGGTCCAGAGTATGCGGTATGTGTACTTAGACTTCACTTGCTAGAACGAAAGTGAACCCTACAAAGGATATACTTTGAGACTGAAATGCATGTAACCTTGCACGGTTTCAAACTTTTCTAATTTTTGTTCTAATGTTACACTTCCTCCATAACGCAGAACTGGTTCCAAAGGAAACAATTACAAAGCAAACTACTTTTGAATGCAACATTATAATCACTATGTTTTACAGGGTGATCTCAGATCAAGTCCATGTGTCATCTCTGAAGGTTATCAGGTGATATGTGAAATCTTTATTATGACCAAATCACATACACATTTTTCAAGGGCATGTTCAAACAAATGTAAGATTTGTGTAGCAACAACAATCAAATGATTGTAGAGTTATTTGTGCGGAAGTGCTCTGTGCAATGAAAGATTGTAATTTTCAGCATGAATTACATTTTTTTTATTTTTTATAATGATATTCTATTCAAGGAATGTACTCAAGATGTGGAATTAGAAGAGGCACAAGGACCAGAGGTATATATAACCTAATCTGAAATACAATTTAACATCACATTAAGAATGCATTTTTATGATATAGTAATGTTCTTCAGTCCGTCAAGTGAGTTCTGTCTGTAACTTTTCAGCTTGATGTTGCAGTCTGGAAAGAGAAGGCCATGGTCACAAAGCCAATTAAGAAATCAAGGGTAAAGAAGAAAAATGTGTTGTGGAGAATTTTTAAAGTTGATTTTTTAGTAATATTATATTTTTTGTAGGGAAATCTTATTGATGCATGTGTGCTATACATTGATCATCTTTTTCTATAAATCTGCTAGAGGCCCAGAAGGAAGGGGAGTAAAGACTCAGACAACAACTGAAACCAAAGATGTCTCTTGCCAAACTGATTTAACAACGGAGGAAATACTATTTGAGGTGCAGCGTTGTCAGGTCAATATTCAGACTTGTGATGCATTTGTCCAGTGGCCAGAAAATGAATGGAATCTCACCTGCGAGCCGTACAAAAGTTACCATGGACCATTGCTACTCTGTGCAACCTAGCACAGATGAAACTGAAAACAATGAAAAAGCATTGCAATTGCTTGCAGAAACTTTGACAACAATTTACATTCCAAAAATGTTCCAACGAACAAGCATTCAATGTTACCCGTTTCTGCAATTCATGCGGAAATATCACAGCCTGAAGTGACAGAGGCTGAAGCTTTGTTAGGCAAGATTGTATGCAGTACCCTTTGGGTGCACTACAATAACCTTGACCTCCTGGCAATAGGGACCCCAACCTTTGGTAGAAGTCTGAACTACACAGGTTGGTAGAGCCGACAGGCAGCCAGGTTTTTCTCAAGAGGGGTCAATGTGAGCAGTGCGTTTGTGGTGGGGTTTCACACACAGTTATCCAAATAAACACTTATACACTTATACTAAACGCTATCAAGGTTTCTTGATTAAACAATTATATATTTGTCAGTCAGTTGGGGGCGTGGCCAATCAGCACACAATGAGGACATGATTCCTCGGTGCTCCGTGGCCGCCAGCCAAATCATGCAGAAATCCTGAAAGACTGCATCGTTACAGCAGAGTACAGGGGGAGTAAGAGGCGGTAGAGCCCGCTGGGGCCCGTTGGCGGAGGTGCCGTGGCTCCCTCCTGGTGTGATAGCCCACCGACTCAGAGCTGCTGGAAAGGCCCGAGACCCGGATGTCCCCGGTCCGGACGCCGCTGCCTGGCTGGCTGGGCTGACCCCGCCGTCCAGTGACGAGGTGGGACCCTGGCGCTGCTGCCTGCCCCCGTCCCACGCAAACAGCTGGAGCGGCCTCCTAAGCTGTGACGGGGCCCCAGCGAGAGGGAGAGTCACCCCTGCACCTGGATCTATGGTGCAGGGCTATCCGTGGAAGATTGCAGCTCCCATACTTTGCGCATCCACTACCAGAAGGAAAGGAAACGTGCCGGCGAGTGCGTATGGGAGCTGCGTGCAGACGGAGACAGTGGGGCGACAGACAGGGCGCCCGACTCAGTGGTGGCTCCAACGAGGGAAATACGCCCAAACCGCCCGGGGGGTAGGCGGCGGAGACCAAGGGTGAGCTGCCCCCTGGGGGGAGGGGCCCCGTGCAGCCAGGCCGGGAGAACGGGGGCTCTGATCCGGCTGTGTGGGGTGAGCCCTGTGAAACAAAGTGAAGGGCACCAGGTGCACCAGGGCGTGCTGGGCCTCCACCCCTGTATGGCTGTGTGACTGAGGGGTGCATTCATGGAGGCGCGTAGCACAGAGCGCTCCACGGAAGCGAACAGTTCAAACCCAACCTGCAGCTCCGGCTCCACGTTTATGCTTGCCGCCACATTCCCCCCCCCATCTATTCCCCCACGAGACCAGAAAGTGGGAGAGAGCCCATACTGCTAACAAAAGGTGGCAGAGTTGCACCTGCCAGGCTGCGCAAAGAGGAAGGTTGTGGTAGCAAGAGGTGCATGTGTTGGAAAGTACCCCCACCCTGCAACGGAGCTGATCCCACTGTGTGAATAGACACCGGCCAAACAGTGTGTGCTCCCGGTGCAAAAATGGCACCCTTGAGCATATGCCCCCATCCTGTGTGCGTTGTCAGAGCAGGGTGCCCGTGTGACAACCAGGGCGGTGTATAAGACCAAACATTCAAAAATCCACATATAGACGGCATATATGCTCTAAACGTGCAACGTACCACCAGAGCCGTGTAGAGGCTCTGCTGCACAGACACATTGCGTGACTGGGCCACGGAGTTGGCCTCAGCACAGACACATCACGAAAGCACACAATCATACGGCACCTGGTGGTCCTTTCTGAGAGCAATCAATTAGCAGTAATACATACCGCGATGGAGCATTACCTCTGAAATGGGCAAAGAGAAAGCCAAAAAAGCTGCCACGCAAAGCACAATGGAATAGTACACAACATCTACCACGGCCCCCCCCGACAGAACAAAATAAACCAGATGACCCACAGGGCCCGGAAGACAACATATCTCTCAGGGATGTGATGAATGCCATCTCCAGCTCACGCGCTTCCATGGAAGTGAAAATGGACAGCATCAGCAAAGAAGTGTCCCTTCTGTGCCACGATCTTCAGAAGCTATCATCCCGCACCGGGGAGGCAGAGATGCGTAAATCTGTGGCTCAAGATGAAATACGGGGCATGGGTCATCAAATGAGCAATGTATTGGAACACATCAAATGACTCGAGGAGCGTGTGGAAGAGGGAGAGGGACGATCAAGAAGGAAAATTATTGGCATCCTTGGCCTACCTGAAAAAAGGAAGGCCAAAGCATGGAACTCTTCTTAGAACAATGGCTAGCCAATCTATTTGCTCCAAAGACCCTGTCAAAATTCTTCTCCGTTAAGCGTGCTCACCGGATACCTTCAGGCATCACGATCCCAGGTGCACAACCACGCGCTGTGATCGCCAAGATATTGAATTATAGGGACCTCGATGCGGTGCTCCAAATGGCCAGAACAAAAGGCTCTAGAACATGTAATGGCTCCAAAATAGCCTTTCCCCCCCCCCGACTTCACCAGAGAAGTGTCATGATCTCTGCTTCCAAAAGGTCAGGGTTTTCCCAACTCCCTAGGAAGCAGATCCATAACCCAGGTTCCGAGTGCCAACCAGTCCCAATTGGGACCTTTTGGACCCAGTCCTGGCGCCAGTGGCACCAGGCTCATAAACATGCCCAGTCCCAGCGCTGGAAGCGCCGGGCTCATAATGCTTGGGTGGACTTACCTGCAGCAGACCATGCTGCTTACTTGCCTGCCAGTTGAGCCTCTGATCCTCTTCTGTTTGGAACTACTTTTCCTGTTGGGTGCGGCTGGAGCCACTCCCTAGATTTAGAACACTGGAACTCTTCTGGAAGGCAGGAACTCTTTTCTTACCAGGAACTCTTTTCTTACTTAGGCGTGGCTGTGGAAGGAGACACCTAAGCACTACAGGAGGCTATTTAAACCACACCCGGTGGATGAATCTTGCTTTGCGTTATTCTGCACTCTCTGCAGCAGGACGCTCATCGTGTCTTCTGCATCCAGTCCTGGGCCTAAGGAAAAAGGCTTACCATCCTGAATCCAGTCTTCAGCAACACCTATAAAGACAAGAAAGAACAGGTTAGCATTCCGGCATCGGAAAGGCAAAGGCTTACCTACTCTTCGTGCGCTCCGGAGGTCTTCATACTGCATTCCGGCATCTGAAAGACAAAAGCTTACCAACTCTTCGCACGCTCCGGAGGCCTTCGGCGCTGCATCCGCATCTGAAAGACAAAACAAGGTGCGTTTAAAGACATTGGGGAACTTTAATACTCACGTGCCATTACTCCTTTCCACATCTAATCCAGTGGGTATTCCGGCACCCTGCAGCCGCTCCGAACTCGTACCTGCAAAATAAAAAGACAGTTAGAGTGCATCGTGAAGCAGGCAACAAGCGCTTACTCACGTGCTTCCAAGCGCTTCTATTCATCACACGGGCTCCATCTTCAACTCACTTCAGCCCGTCATCCGCCATCGCCGGAACCCTGCAAAACAAGAGACATCATTACTAAAGACATTTGAATGACTCGAAACTTACCGTTCGTGCAGTAAACGACGGACAGCAGTCCTCTGAAGTCAAGAGGCCTGCGCTACCTATCCAGTGAAGAAACTGGCTACAGCACCCTGCCCCGAGGCAGATGGAGAGCTCGGCATTCACTTACCTAAGGTGAGAGCGTTAACCTTTGGGGTCTACAGGAGAGGAGAAGAGGAAAGAGATAGGGACACCCCAATAACCCCAGTTCATTAACCCCATATTTTCTATCTGCAGACATCTTACTCTACACCTCAGGCATACAGTGCACAGAGGTCCAGCCCAAAGAGCCAACCGGGTGCTACACATCACCTTTGAAGATACGGTAGTCGCCCAGTCAAGACCGGCGCCTCTGCGACAATCAGGTGAGCGTTACAAGAAGTTCAAAAAGTAAGACAATTGTTTGACCCTCTTAAGAAACATTTACAGATACTGAAGGTTAAGTATGGCCTTCTGTTCATGGCACAGCTGAAGATTTATCATGGCAGCACATGCGTACACTTCACTGACCCAAATGAGGCGTGGGCATGGGCAGCACGTCACCTGGAAGGAGACTGGGGCCCATGGAGAAGGCTAGAAAACCGAAGGAATAGACCTCGCCCAGACAGGCCACCGGACGAGAGGCAACAGCAACAAGAGGGGACAGTGCCGCAAAGAGATAATCAATGAACATGTACAATGGACAGACATGCAAGTATACCCGTTGAATGTGAATAACTGTTACACTGCCTCATCTCAATTCCAAGATAGGATTGTAGAACACAACTTACAAGACAGCTGGCGGCATAAGAAACGCCGCCTCCACCACCCCCCTGCCCAGTTAATGTACACGACAGCAGTGTACTGACGCCAGTGTAGTTCTGAGGAGCCGAAATGTCAGGTATTAATGCATAAGTGTTATTAGTTTTTAGGCTGATGAAGGGGCGACAGGTGCTTCAGTTGGGGTTGGAGTATAGGGAGGGGGGAGTTGGGTATGAGTTATTTGGTTATTGTTTCACGCAGAGAGGCATTGTGACCACACCAAACAAACAAGATAGCAACAGTGTACATGGTAGTGACTGAGGCACAGTCACTTCCACAAGCACATACTAACAGACCACACCGACTACAAATCCAAGGGGACCACCAATTGGGTCAATCAACAAACACCTGAAACTCCTGACATGGAATGTCAATGGACTGGGGTCTAGCATTAAGCGGCGCCTGGTGACGCAATTCATAAATAGGGAAACACCCGATATAGTGCTGACAGAAACCCACTTGGCAGGATCGATATACAACCTCTTTAAAAGAACCAACTACCGCACTGCGGTGCATGCAGGTTTTTCAATGGGTGCATGAGGAGTGTTAATTCTAAACCACAAGAGGCTGCCACTAACAATAACGAAGGTGACCCATAACATCGGGGGGAGATACGTACACATAAACGCAACAATTTGGAACCAAACTCTTGCGTTAATGGCAATATACTTCCCACCAGCGCTTATATCTACACTTCTGGGAGGGGTCATGCCCATCATCGCCACAAATGAGGCAGATATCTGGGTATTAAGTGGTGACTTCAAGGAGGTCATGGACAATACAAAAGACTGCACACATAAGGGGGGAGAAATCCTACGTTCACTACGAAACTAGCAACCTTTGCAACCGCGCTAGAGCTGAGGGATGTGTGGCGGGACCTACATGCAGATGCACGTGAATACTCCTTTCATTCAGGTGTGCATGCCTCACTCTCTAGAATAGATTATTTTTTTCTACCCTCTCAGAATATCCACAACACATGTAGCGCTTCCCTACTCCCGCAGAGCATATCCGACCACTCCCCATTACTGATAGAAATTGAGACAGAGAGGCCATGTCCACCACCTGCCTGGCGTCTAAACAACTATTACTTGGGGTTTCCTGACCTAGTGGAGAAAATGCACAATACCACCTCTACATATTTTGAACTGAACACGGGCTCCGTAGACAATCCAAGTGTACTGTGGGACGCCTATAAACCAGTACTTAGGTGGGAGAGCCTTACATGGACAGCCACACAAAAAAAAGGCACACAGGGAAAAAGTGGAAGAAGCTGAACAAGAAGTGACGAGCCGAGAGGCGCAACATGTAAGCACAAACACAACAGAGACGAACAGAGAACTAACAATGGCACAGAAAGATATTGCATAATATCTCATTAGACTGCGCCAAGAAGGCATACATAGCTATAAGAGCCTGACTGTATGAAACAGGGGAGAAAGCGGGTAAATTATTAGCCTGGTTGGAAAAAAGAGATGATGGCCATCAACAAAGCAGAAATATCAAACTGTGAACGCCGAAATTGCGTCAACAGACAAAGCAATAGCTGATTGCTTTGCATCCTATTATGAGGAGCTCTACAGCTCCCCAACTGCCCCGATAGACACCACATCGCTGGAGGGGATACTCTCCCCACACTAGACACTAAACAGGTAGACATACTGGAAGGTAACATTACAAAAGAAGAAATATCGGCAGCCATCTCCCAACTCCAAACAGGTAAAACTCCGGGCCTGAATGGATTCCCAGTGGACGTTTGGAAGAAATTGAATAGTGACGATATTGTACCGCATCTGCTTAATATGTTCGAACACTCCAGAACAGCAGGGATCCTTCCGATGGACTTACGCAAAGCCACCATAATAGTGATACCAAAGGAAGGGAAGCCACAAGAAGAATGTAGCTCCTATAGGCCCATCTCCCTGTTAAATAGTGAAACTAAGATACTAGCAAAAGGTACTCACCAACAGACTTCAGAAGGTAATCTCATCCCGGATACACCCGGACCAGTGTGGATTTATGCCAAGAAGATCCACAAGGATGAATACATGTAGACTCCACCTGGCGCTTGAAAGAGCGCCAGTCCTACAGGAATCAATGGCGTTGTTGGCGATTGATTTTGAGAAAGCCTTTGATTCAGTCCACTGAGAGGCGCTGTGGGTAATCATGAGTAAAATGGCCTTTGGAGAACAATTCATAAGCTAGGTTAAACTCCTGTACAACGCCCCTATAGCAGCAGTAAGAGTGAACGGCTGTCCCTCACTTAACATCCAGTTGGGAAAGGGTACCAGGCAGGGATTCCCCCTATCCGCCATGCTATTTGCATTAATAATTGAGCCCCTAGCAATAATACTGAGAAGTACACCGATGTGGTCGGGATTCCGATGGGACCCAGCCTGGGAAGATAGGGTCTCGCTTTATGTTGATGATCTACTGATCTACCTGGGTAACCCGTTGGCCTCCTGCCCCATTGTCACACAGTTACTGATATGGTACAGCAGGTTTAGTGGCCTGAAAGTGAACTGGGATAAAAGCGATACTGTTCCCAATAAAGGAACAGATTGCATACCCCCCCCCCCTCTGAGAGCTCCCCATATAGAGTCGAGACGGCACAATTCCCGTATCTGGGCATCCTGATCTCAAACAATTTGGAAGAATATGTATCCCATAACCTATACCCAATTCTGAAGCGGTTCGAGCAAGATGTGAATCACTGGGTATCGCTGCCACTGACCCTATTGGGAAGAGCAGCCCTCTTCAAGATGTTGGCACTGCCCCACTTCCTATATATACTACAAAATGCCCCCTTACACATCCCCACACTCGAATTTCGCAAAATAGACAAGGCACTGCGGAAGCTATTGTGGGGGGATAAACATCCAAGGATAGCGCTGAACACCCTTCAAAGCTTGGTATGGGAGGGAGGGATTGGACACCCACATATTTAAACATACTACTGGGCAAGTCAGATGGCGGCCATAAATTAGATATTGCACGGAGACCCAGCAATACCACACATACGAGCAGAGACAGCGGCAAGACACGGCATGCCCCCACTCGAAAGCCTATACCGCATAGTGGGCTGCCCTCCCCCTCGCACAATAACAGCCCACACGGCTCAGATCTGGGTGGAGTCTCAGAGACATATTGGTTGGGAAAATAAAATCACCCTGGTACAGCTCCTCTGGAATAATGCTCTGCTTCCTGAACTTCACAAACTACCTAAATAGCCAAGTTGGGAAACCGCAGGCATAGTAACAATCAAAGAAGTGATCAAAGATTGTAGAATTATACCTTTTCCTGAACTCTCCACCAACCACAGTCTTTTACCAACTGGACAATATCATCACACACAACTTTCCCATGCACTTATGAAACATATGGCAAATCTAGCTAACCTGCCAGAATGTACACCATTAGAGAGGAACATTGTCTTGGATAGTGTAAATATCAGAACTACATCTGTCATGAACAATGCAATCTCTTCTTTTTCCACGAAAGAACTATGCAGTCTGAAGGCAAAATGGGAGAGGGATGTAGGTCCATTGCTATCTGAGGACTGGACTTCGACCCTGATGTAGACCAGGGAGATAGACTGATTCGAGCAGATATTGCTAATACAATTGAAAGTGTTAAACAGAATATATTATCCACAAGTGTTATTGTACCGCTGGGGCAGAATCACAGATGCCAAATGCCTGCACTGTAAATGAGAGTAGGGTACCTTCTACCACATCCTGTGGCAATGTGCACACATACAACACTTCTGGAAAAAAATGTTGTGATAGACTGTCAAGAGCCATGGGCCGACTAATCCCCAATGAACCCAAACTATTGCTGCTAGGTATTGAGGAAGAGGGGGGTGGGGGGGCTCGGAGATCACACCCCAGTGTGAACAATGGGCGACGGATGTGGAAGCCTGCATAGCAATGGAGCGTCGAATATACACAGCTAGAGACTGCCCTAACAAAGCTCAAAAAATATGGCAGAGATGGGAACAAACCGGGTAGTTTAAATTAGAGTGCAGGGGTACTTGCTATGTGGTAATCATATGGAAAGGATGGTTTAATCATGGGATGTTGAGTTGTAACCAATTCTGCGGTCAAATCATGATGCCTTTGTTGTTTGTTGTTTATATGTAAAGTTTGTTGGTAAATGGTATGTTATAGAGCTTAAATAACAAAATAAAAATTTGTCAAAAAAAATAATCAGTTATGTAAGCCTTCTTCAGAAGGGAGCAAATCACATGTAACTTCTAAGTACACTTTAAAACACACTGGCAGTGGATTTAAATTAGTTGATACCCATTGGGGCACTTCCTACACCCTCAGGTGACTTAAATTTCTAGGGAACTGTGGACATTGATTTATCACTGGTACATTTAGATCAAGACTGTTGGGGTGTAAAGATTAGATGTGTAAATAAAACATAGATTAAACAACACTCAAACTGGTAAGTACTTTCACAACTCTCCAATGCAAAGTAAATCAACCCTTTCCAGGGCAAAGTTAAGGCACAGAATCAGAGGTAGAATAGTCTTTCAGGGAACTAGGCAAGCCAATGTTAATTGAGCACAGTTTAGGAAAGCTGGGAGTTTCTTCAGCCGAGTAGATAAAAGTCTGGCACAAAGTTTTCAAAAGAGTTTGGAGCAATAAGAACACTTGCAAAAGGGCCACAAACCGTCAGGCTTGTGAAGCAGAGAGGTGAGCAAATCTGCACAGCAGCCAGAGCAGGCCTCCAGTGAGGACAAGCACGGATAGACAACAAGAGGCAAGTCCTCTTAGGTTTACAGTACCTTTAGAATGAAGAAAGTAGGCTCGGCTGCACTTCTGTTTGAGAGTAGCCCTGCAGATCTCTTGTGCCGGTGCTTCAGTCATGGGGACAAGAAGGACGTCGTCGGGGGAATCCTGCATTACGATCTGGACGGCCAGTGTCAGTAATGGGCCAACTTCGATTGAGTGGCACTTCGCGGTTTCAGCTGCTCGCGTCTAAGCAAATAGCACCAGCGCGGACTCTTGGCTGTCGAGATGGTCTTTCCTCACATCTGGGATCCAGCACTCTGTTGAGGTGGCTCAGTCCTGCTTCCTGGGAGTCTGGAGGATCTTCCTGGAGCTCTTGGCCAACTTAAAAGCAACGCACACCGTCTGGTGTTCCTCTCCCTGGCAGCTGCAGTGGAATTTCAACCAGCTCCGAGAGGATGTCCAGGTGGCTTACTTTGGAGTGGATTGGTCCCACCAACTCAAGGGGATAAGTTGTCCTTGCAGGGCTTCTCTAGTCAAGAAGAAAATGCAGTTTCAGCACAGCAGCAGGGCTTGACCGGGGAAACCAACGGTCCAGGAGTTGCATCAGGAGTCTTCAAGTTCTTCGGATTCCTTCGTTCCAGTGGTCAACTCTGCCTTCCAAGCCAAATGCCTTGCCTTTTATGCAGGTTTCTCCCATTCATTCCAGGCCAGCTGTCAGTCACCCAGCAAGGTGGCTGTCCTTGCCGGACAGTCAGCCAGCCAATCATCACAGAGTGCATTCCTGTCTCCTAGGAGACTAAGCACAGGGAGTTTCGGGCACCTCTCACTTCCTGCCCCTACCAGACACTATGAAGCCAGAGGCGGGCTTCACTCGTGAATCCCGCCAAAGACAAAATGAACAAAGAGACCAAACCTGGTTTGGCACGCAGAGTAAATCTCAGGAAGGACCTTTCCACAAAGAAATGACGAAAAAAGAAGACCGGGGACATTTTGACGAAATGGGCACCCATGTGTGCTTTATCAAGGCTGCAATTGCAGCCTGCAGTAAAAACACACAATGGCAGTAAAAAGTAAACCACTGCCACCAGCCATTAATTGTAGAAAGGGTAACATAAAAATGTTACATGAGAAATTAGACGAAGGGGATACCAAGTAACCCCTCCAGCACCCTATAGTAAGATAGGATGTGCTGGGTCTAGAAAGTTACAATTGTAATTAAAGTCTCACTGCTCTTGGAAACAGAAGTTTTACCAAGAGAATTTATTTAAACCTTTGGGAAATCCAAGGGACTTCCATGTGTTACTGCACTGAAGGTGCTGTGTGTCACGATGTAAAAGATAATGCCAATGGAGTTTCTCAGACTCCAAAGTTAAAAAGAAACCTACAGAATAAATCACAGAAAAATACATGAGAGAGTGGGGTAAAAAGGACTCTCTCTACAAGTAAGAAATTAAAGTCCAACAAAAAGAGCTGGGGGGCTCTAAGGGAGAAGGGAATTAGCACATTTCTGATAAATCTCCCTAACAAGCTTCAACGCAATTGACCGATGAATTGGCTCAAGATTTTGACTACAGTTTGCCTAGTTTTGGGGGCGGGGGGATTTGTCCACCACTGTCGACTTAAAAAACACACTACTGACAGACAATTGGCTTTTAAAAAAGCAAAAATATATTGTATTTGACAGCTGCCTGCTAGAGATTGTACAAATGCTTAATTGTGATCATACATTAAGAGGCAACATACACGGGCAGCCATTGGTGAATGTGTCTCGTCTATTACAAGGCACCAACCTGAAAATCCATGCCAGGTGTGTCCACCTCCATAATACATTTTCAAGTGCCGCTGGAAATCTACTTTGTTCAGCAGCGTTACTCTTCAGCGGATTGACTTTCAGTAAGGATTCCAGTTTCTGTCAATTCGTGGGACTTGAGTTCCTTGCTAAAAGCCAATACTACAAATATAAAAGGAAATTCTTATTCCCTGCTATAGTCAAGCCTGGAAAATGGAACAGAGTTCAATGGACAGTACATTCTCTGGCAAAACGGACAGTGTGACAGTCCAGGGTTTCCCGCCAAGTACTGCACACACCACTTTCAAGAAATGGAAAGTAAAAAAATAGTAAGTTCGTTGATCGTGCAGGTGTCTGAATGTACATAGTCTGTGGCCATGGAGAAACATGGTTTCATCAAATCCATCAAACATCTGCAGTCCAGGGGAATTCAAATAGACCCGAGAGCCGCTGACAGGCACGTTTCCATAGCCGAGGCCATATGTGAGCAGTTTCCACAAATTCGGCATCAATAGGATGTATGGCACGTTGCAAAATCAATCAAAAAGATTACAGCTGCTGGTTAAGAATTGGGGGGGAAACCCTAAGTGCAATGGATAAGTCGAAATGGATAAACATACAGCCTTGGTAACTGCGGTGATGAAAACGTTGGAAGCAGTGTTAAAATGTTAGAAAACGTATTCTTTCTTTTTTCTGCTCAACTGCAGCATTGTTTAGATGATTGTAAATGAGTGATTGGAGGATGGAGTTAATGTGTTAATGGAGTTAATGTGTTAATGTGTAGTATCTTCACATGTGAAATAGCATGCATCTGCACGAGAGTATGCTCGTGCAGGAGAATGGTAGTGACGAGATGGAACGTGGCGAAAGGACAGTTGGAGGAGAAGCGAAGCAGTGAAGACGCACATTCTGTGTCCCCTGTTTATTTATAATATTAGCATAAAATAATAAATTAAATAAACCTTTCTAATTTGCCCCTCCTTACTTCAATGAAGACGAGGATGGGATGGAAGAAACAATAGTGGCCGTTGAGAAGGATCTCCGGCCGCACTGCAGGTAGGAACGCGGTTCGCATCTCAGCCGCGATCGCCTGCAGCGCACACTTCCAGACTGACGGTCGAGATCATTTATTCACTGCTTTCGGCCCCATCCACCGCCGCGTCCTACGCACACTGCGTTACGCGCTCTCAGAGGGGGCGGGCCCAGCTGTTGACTTTTGATCTCATTCACCGCCGCATCCTACGCACACCGCGTTACGTGCTCTCTGAGGAGGCGGGCCCAACTGTTGACCCAGTTAATTTATTCACCGCTCTCTGCCGTGTGCCCACCCTTTGTCTGCCTTAATCTACGCACACTACGTTGTGTGTTCCCGGTGAAACCAGACCCTGGCTGCTAATATCAGACTCCATCGTCATTACGCATTACTCCACTTCGAGTAATCTGTAATCCTCATCACTCCTCGTGATCTTCCTCTTCACAGTGGAAATTTAAAATTAAGCAAAAATAACCTCACAAAGTTTTCCACGCTACAATCTTCAGCAATCCTCATTACTCCTCACACTCTACCTCTTCACAGAAAAAAAAATAAAGAGTTTGATATTGTACAAGATACAGACTTTAGACGTAATCCTTGAACCAATTAAATACAATCAAAAATGGCCATGCAAGGAGTGCAGCCACCACACATGTTTTTACCGGAAATTGGTGAACCTATACTTCCCTGGAAACGATGGCTTAAAGCTTTTGAACATTACGCACATGTAGTCTGTGGAGTGAACTACAGTATAGAAAGGAAGAAGTCTCTACTATTACATTGTTTAGGACCAGCGGGCCAAGAGAAATTTGAGGATTTGCCTGATCTCACAGAGGATGAAACAGGGGACATGAATATGTATGAAATTGCCATTGCCAAACTCAAACATTACGGCAAGAAAATGAGCACCATTCTAGAAAGATACAAATTCGGAAAGCGAGTTCAAGAGAAAGAAGAATCTGTAGAACAATATGTTACTGCCCTGAGGAAAATGGCCCGGAATTGCAACTTCAACCAACAACTCGATGAAAGGATCAGAGACCAATTTATGCTTGAGTGCAGGAGCAGTAAGGTCAGGGAGAGACTTTGGTCTGAAGATGATCCCACACTCGATGTTGTACTTAGATTAGCCACACGTGTGTTTCTACTTTAGAAAATAGAATGAAGGACATATCAATCAAATCATCGATCAGTCTTGTACAATCAGACCAAGATGAAGAAATTGGAATAATTAGAGGCAACAAGAAAAAGAAGATGAGATCGCAAAGAGACGGAACAATACCCAACACCAGCAATTTACGGCGAAGATCCTTTGAGAGTAGAGATACGTACAACAATCTAGCCAATACTAGAAGGCCTGGCAGAGTCGAATCTAGGAGAGGGAATAGACCCGACATGATAAGGACGTCTACGTCAGGAGGAGAACGTCAAAACAGGAGCATGTTTCCCCAGGATGGTAGAGGGGGGACCAGACAAAGAGGATGCTACCGATGTGGTAGCCCAAGTCACTGGGCTGACAATAAGGAATGCCCTGCTCTTAAGATGATTTGCAGAAGGTGTGGGGGAAAAGGTCACATAGCAAAGTGCTGTAGGACCAACCCAAATGGTGAACAAGAACAATCATCTAACTGGATTGGAGATGATGACGAAGAAGAGGAATGTGTATTCATGGTTACTGACGAAGACACACACATAGAGAGCCCCAGAACTGAAATTGTTGTGAATGGATTTCCAGTCAATATGATGGTTGACTCTGGAGCGAAGTATACGCTGATACCAGAAGAGATGTGGAGGAAATGTGGCCCAGAGTATTTACATGAAGTTGATGTAAAACCCAAAGCATACGGTGGAGTCAGCATAGAATTGCTTGGGTGGTTTGTTGCAAACTTAGATTTCAAAGGGAGGAAAGCAAGTGGTCGCATTTATGTATCTAAAAGCGGAGAGTCTGCACTACTCAGTTGGACACACCAGAAATTACTCAAGGTCCGTTTAGACCCTAATGCTGATGAAATGGTTTACCAAATCGATGGATCATACATTGGTAACATTCAGAAGATAAAGAATGAAATATTTAGAGATGATGTAATAGGATGTTTAAAAGGGTTCTCACATCGCATATTGCTAAAAAGGGATTCAAGACCTGTGGCCCAGAAGCTCAGAAATATTCCGTTGGCTCTCAAGAGGGAAGTCAAAGAGGAACTAACCAAATCGGAAATGCAAGGAGTTATTGAGAAAATTGATGCAGCGGAATGGGTTTCACCATTGGTCATTGTTAGGAAAACTACAGGAAAAATAAGAATATGTGTCGACATGAGAGAGTTGAATAAATGTGTGATCCCCGACAGACACCCATTACCCAACATACATACAAGAACTAATATCCACTTTGGGCCCTGCAAGGGTTTTTTCAACACTAGATCTCACAGCAGCATACCACCAAATTAAACTACATGAAGATTCTAAACCTTTGACGGCTTTTATCACGCCAGAGGGGCTCTATCAATTTCGCAGGATGCCATTTGGGTTAATATCAGCAGCTTCAGTTTTTCAAAGAATAATGCAGAATATACTTGGTGATATGGAAGGTGTAGTTTTTTTTCAAGACGATGTATTGGTTTTTGCAGATGATCAAGACAAACATGATATGAGGTTGAACAGAGTTTTGCACAAACTACACCAGGCTGGAATGGTGTTGAGTGAAGCCAAATCGAAAATCAATAGAAAAGAGATTGAATATTTAGGACACGTAATATCTGGTGATGGCATTAGACCCAAGAAAGACTTGGAAGAATCTATCAGATCCATGAATACTCCAGACAACAAAGATCAACTAAGAACCTTTCTCGGAATGGCAGAATATTACACCAAGTTTAGAGAATTTTTCAGACCACACAGTTGAAATGAGGAGTCTAATGAAAATGAATAAGAGATTCGTCTGGAATAAGAAGAGTGAGAAAGAATTCCAGTTCATAAAAAAGGCTTTAACCCAAGCCCTGGCACTGCAAAGTTATGTTAGAGGCAGGAAGACTGTAATAACCACTGATGCAAGCGATGTGGGTTTAGGCGCATCCCTATCGCAATATTATAATGGACAAGAATGAGTAATTGCTTTTGCATCAAGGTTACTTAAAGGATAAGAAAAGAATTACGCCACAATTGAGAAAGAGGCTTTGGCAATCAAGTGGGCCATTGAGAAATTCTGATCTTTTGTTTGGGGGGTACAATTCACCATACACACAGATCATAAACCTTTAGTGGAAATATTCAGTACCAAAGGCCTGGATAGAGTATCCAGCAGGATTAGGAGATGGGTTACAAGACTTCAAGAGTTCAATTTCAAAGTTATATACATTCCAGGTTCAAAGAACATTACAGCGGATTGTTTGTCTCGTTTGACCAATCTTAAGGATGTTGAAGAGGATCTTGGAGATCAAGAAGTTGTGTGTGAAATATCGAGTCAAGCTGTATCCGAGGAAGATTGGAGCGATGGCATGGTGAAGGATGACACTCTATTAGAAGTTGTGAAGATGGTCAAAGAGGGAAGATGGAAGAAGAATGAAGTACTTTCTCCAGAAGTAAAAACTTTTTGGGACGTACGAGAAGAATTATATCTTCAAAGTGATTATCTCATGAAAGGAGACAAAATAATACCCCCTACCAACCTAAGAGAAAAGATTATAACAATGGCTCATGAAGGACATCAGGGCATTGTAAAGACTAAAAGAAGAATCAGAAGCACATATTGGTGGCCCGGTTGTGATAGGCTGATCGAAGACCAATTTAGAAAATGTATCCTTTGCTCCAAGAGTGATAAAGTGTGCAAGGGTGCGGACTATCCAATGGTTTTGAGAGAAGTACCTGAGAGTCCGTGGAGTGAATTAGCTATGGATGTGATTGGTCCCGTTTGGAGTGATGGGTGTGCTACGTATTGTTTAGTGATAATTGACATGTTAACCAGGTGGGTTGAAATTAAATTCTTACCTCAAGTTACCACACGCGATGTTATAAAGTTCATGGAAGAAGTGTGTGAAAGAGAGGGTTATCCCAAAATAGTTCTCACAGATAATGGCTCACAATTTAAATCTGAGGAAATGGAAACATATTTGAAAGGCAAAGCCATCAACCATAAATTGTGCGCCATTTACCATCCACAAACCAATGGTATTGTGGAGAGGTTCAACAGAGTAATAAAAGACTATTAAACTGGCATGGGCCAATGGGAAGGAATGGAAGGTAGCAGTCAAAGAGACCCTGTTAGCCCACAGGTTCACCCCTCAAGTTCCACTGGAGTCACGCCATTTGAACTTAATAGAGGCAGGAAAGCCAATACAAACATGTCTCCAGGGTGGATGAATGACCTTGTGAGAAGTGAGAATAAAATAGGAGGTAGCAAAGGAGAATATTAGACACAGGCAAATTGACAACAAAAAAATGCATGATAAAAAACGTTTTAGGAAATTACCTGAATTTCAAGTGGGTGGTTGGGTGAGGATAAAACTACCTGTGAATTTGAGAAGAGATGGTTGCAAATGGTCCAAGCCCGTGAGAGTGGTAGAGATATATTCCCATGCTATTAGGACCCAGGATGGCAGAGTATGGAACAATGAAAGGGTAATGGGTATAAGTGATCAATGTTGGGGGAGTAAGTCTGATGGCTTGGGTGAAATGGATAGTGAGAGAAGCAGAGTAAGTACATCTGTTGACATTGATGATAAGAATGTGTGAGGTGAGAGTGAAGTGTCGAGCAGAATCTTTAAGAGAGTTCCTTCCTTGGCAACAGATTCAGATGAGTATCAAGAACGAAGTAACAGGATAAGATCCAGGACGGGAAGAGAATGCAGACCACCAAGATATCTTTGTGACTATGTAGGATAATGAGAACTATTATGCCGAAGAGTCTCCTATATAAAGAAGGGAGATGTGTAGTATCTTCACATGTGAAATAGCGTGCATCTGCACGAGAGTATGCTCGTGCAGGAGAATGGTAGTGACGAGATGGAACGTGGAGAAAGGACAGTCGGAGGAGAAGCGAAGCAGTGAAGACGCACATTCCGTGTCCCCTGTTTATTTATAATATTAGCATAAAATAATATATTATATAAACCTTTCTAATTTGCCCCTCCTTACTTCATAATGTTAAAGGTTTTTTCTTTTTGTCCGGTTAACAATGTATTTGTTCTTGACTATGAAACCAATAAAACATAAAAAACAAACAATTGTACAGAATACAAATTATTTTAAAAAACAGCAAAGGTCTCTGCTGCTCTATAAGGTTAGGACTCGACAGTGAATGTTGGTGCCTTTCGCGAGGCCACAGGGTTATTATTTACATCACACATAGGGTCTGAACCCGCACGGTTGATTGGTTAGACAGTACACATGATCCTGCTCCATAGGGGATGCCAGGCCACAACTGGTTTGTTTCTCAGCTGACTGTAAATTAACACGTGGGTCAGCTGGGCACATATCCACGAAGTGATTGTCATGTCTGTCACAAGTTACATTTTGAAAAGCACAATGATATGCTAAGCCTATTACTATCTCACTGCAGAATGCACCCTGAATGTTCGTCGGATGTTGCATGGGTGTTGGGTGGAAGAAATACTCAAACTGACCAACACATTCTGCGCTTTGTCCCATGAAAGAGAGCAGGAGATGGGAGAGGGTGGGTTCCAATTTAATTTGATTACAGATATGATATATCCATGGATGTACTAACAACACATACCTTTCACAATTGTTCATACGTTCCTTTTGTCAAACAAATTTTACATAGCTGTTTATAACTGTACTTTGCATTCTGAACTCAGGCTTTTTTTTTACATTCATTTTTTTTAGCATTCTTTAACAAAATCAAAACCTACTATTCACGGTCTTCCATTTATGAAAACAAGCAGGCATTGTTATTTGTCTTTGGGCAAAAGTAAGCAACTGCTCGAAGGAAACAAGTTGTCGACTAGCCACATAAAATGATAACATTTACTATTATGTCCATATTATGCAATATATCAAAATTATGCGAGTTCAACTCAACAATGTTTTTGCGATTAAAAATGGCACATACGTTCGATGCATAATAACTAATTCACTGACATGCGAATGTGCGATAAAACCAAAATAATTGACACAGTACCATGTGTTATACCAATTTATATTTATACCGCGTTCTTTAAGAAACTGAGTGCTTAACTCACAGATTGTTTATTTGTCTAGTATTGACTGATATTTATGTAGAATTTAAAGAGGGCTGAATCGAGATTATTATTTTGGCAGTATTGCTTACCGGCCTTGATATGGGTTGATCGCTTGATCATATTGGGACAATTAGTCATGAATGATTAGTCATCAATCGATCTACAACCAGAACCTGTATGTAGGCTACTGATATCTAAAGCTCTTTGACGAGTGGAATACCCAGGTGTGCTTTCACCGTTGCATCCTTTGTTGCATCCTTGAGAAGCATAAAGTGGGGGTGCGCGGTGACGGGCTGGGGATGGACATTTGACGTGGGCACTTGTTTCACTTTTTGATCACTAAACATACCAGATATGTTATAATGCCACCTGGCTGTGGTTCAAGATGAAAACACGTTACCATCTTTGTCCTTATGTTATGCATCTGCTTCTACATCCCATTGGGAGCTATATAGCCACTTCACAGCGCTAACCTATCATGCGTGTCGCGGTATGACATACTCCAACATTTTGTCATGTGTGAATTATGTGTGGTTTGTGTTTTTTAATAGGTTTCATCTGGGTCTAAATTGTACGTTAACTTGTTATATTAGATTACAGAACCGTGACTAAAATATATTTTTATTTTGTTAACCACACAGCTATATTGTACCATTCTGCGTATGCCATAGTTTCCAGCTACCATCTGATGGATTCTTCAACGGACATCGGCGGATCACCATCTGCGATGCTTATAGTGTCACCGTTATGTGGGACGACCGACAGGGACCAATCTGCCCTTTGCCATTACCAGTAACAAGGAGCAACCTGTCAGCGTTCATGATTTAAAATCGCGATGAAGCGAAAACATTGCAGATATAACATATGGTCACAAAACAATTGGATTAATGGAATTAATCGATGGTTGAACGCAATCAGCGTTTTACGAGGACCACATAAAAAAAAACATTAGAATCATGCGATGGTCGCTAGTGCTTACTTCTATGGAAAATAAAATGTGTGTCCTTTCAGTGGACTAAAAAAATCTTGTGAGCGTTCTTTGATAAATTGATATTGATATTTTATTTCTATCACGCTCATGCACAAGTTTTTCAGAGCGCGGCAAGGGAGGGGAGAGGAACAGGGGAGAACAAAACAACGATCTCACTAGGTCCAGTGACATTGAGAACGTGCAAGTGCATGGGAGAGGGGGAGGGGAAAAGTGCATGGAAGGGCGTTTACATTGCAGACTAATGAGGTTTACTTGAAATATAAGGTTTTCCTATCAGATCGGGGACAAGAAGGAAAAGTGAAGCGCTGTAAGCAGGTGTGTGTGTTTATCTTCCAGGTTTTGCGTTAGGTAATGTTATGGCATGGGTGATGACTGGGCACGTTTAGCTACGCTGGCTGTGAACATCACGGAAATAGGTGGCGCTCATCGGATGGACTAGTGATGTCAGCTTCAGGGGCGGGCGATCCGTATTCTTGCCACAAGTGCACTTGAACTTAGAGCGATGCCTCAACGGATGAAATTAGCACAAGGTGGCTGCACCCAACCCGTGGTTTTCGCATGTGTAAAAGTGCGGAAAACTAGGGTAACATGCATCGGAAAAAATGTTAAGACCGATTACAGTATGCTTAAAAAAAACTTGCCGGAACGATCAGGACAATAATATTTTTGAGTGCACTTCCCTTTTAAGAATCTGGCACGGGGGCCATCCAAGTTATAGCGAACAGGGGAATTATGAGTGGTCAGCCAAAACCCAACCACAGTAGCAATGCAGAGCAGTCAAGACTATTCTAAGGATAAAATGAGTAGCGCCAGGGGTCCACAATGTGAAGCACACAATTCAATGTAGACAAGAACGTATACAAATACTACATTTATTCTAGGCCTAAAAAAAACACAAAACAGGCATTGGCAAAGCCAACCGTTTTGGCTCTTTTGTAGGCGTAGGATAGGCATTTGCCAGGAACTTCCATAATGGCAACATATGGAAAATGGCACGTGAACCTGGGCAAATGATAGCAGTGCCTGGAAAAGGCTTATCGAATACCTATACACAAGCCAAATCTGTAGGTTTTACCATGGTTTGTTTTTAACAATTAATTTCAGTGCAAGGAAAAGATCTGAGGACACAACTGCTTCTTATAAATCAAGTAGCTGAAGGAAGACATGCTCAAGACAAATGTATTACAGTAGTAGTACATTTGCAGCTGCAATTAAATTATTAACTCTCGGAAGACTGGTTAGAAATAACACAGTCGGGCCTTGTACATCACAACCTTGCTGTTACTGTGCAAACTTTACCGAATACAAAACACGTCCATAACAACGAGCATCAGTGACAAAGAACATGTGCACTACAGCCAGCAACAGTGCAAGCTTCACCTAACACAAAACAGGTCCATAACTATGAGCATCAGTGACAACAACTAAGAACATCAGTGACAAAGAACAGATACACAGGCAGCAACGGTGCAAGCTTCATAGGAACAAAGAACAGGTAGAGCATGGATACAGTAATGCAGGCTTAACCCACATCAGATGCAGTGGTTCCATGTGTTAAAATTGCGGCAGAAATGGCTGTGAAAACAAAATATCGCTGCAAAAAGGCTGTGGTTTTCCCACCGCAATCCATGTAAAGATGTGGGACGCACACCCCCCCCCCCCCCACAACCCCTGGACCCATTATACCATTTAAGGAGAGCGGGGGACATCCCCGCTCCCCTTAAATGGGGTACACCGTTAACGGGTCAAACCACTGCATTTTTGCCGCACTTTTATGTGCAGGCGACATTTTTTCCGCGATTTTATCACTGCATACTGATGCAGTGTAGGCAGAAGCAGCGACTGTTGATCTTAAACAAAATTATCACGTACACCACAGAGAGCTGTATAAGCTTCTCCCACACAATGTGCAGTACAGGAAACGCTTTAGCAAGAGGAGTTTGAGTTTACCTTAATATAAAGTGAGGACAAAACACTTGGGGGCAGTGCAAGCTTCTCTCACACACACTGCAGGCTTCCCGCACACACACTCCAAGCTTCCCTCACACACACACACACACACACACACACAATTGCAACAGTCCAGGTTACTTGCCCACAGAACAGGTACCAGAAGTGCAAGCTTCCCTCTCACACAGGCAACAGGCTTAGAATTAACAGAAACAGTCTAGGCTACTCACTTATAGAAAAAGCAGCAGCAGTGCACACTTCTCCCACAGGCAACATGCATAGCACCAATAAATATAATTTAAGAGAAATCCACTTGTTGCTTTAAGTTTAGGAACGGTTTTTCATTTTGGAATTGACCAGTTTGTTTCATATTAAAATTGTAATTAGTGCATTAAGCAAATGTGCCTCGGGATGTGGGAGGCCCGTGCTAAGATTAGATAGCCCCCACTCCGAGAGAGAAAGAATGGGAGTATGAGTGTGTCAGTTAATCACTTGCTGATGAGATCTGTGTTTAACCTGAAGGTGACACGGTGGAGAAAGTGTTGGGCACACTCGGTATTTCATCCTGCAAAAGTAAAAGGAGTACCATTCAAGTGGGAAATTATAACAATGCTAAGAACCGCGGCATTGGCGCTTTATAAAGTGCTAATATCATGAAGTGTGTGAGCCACAATGCACTCATGTTTCTCCCCCCTCCCCCTTTACGCGGGCCAGCCCCAAATAAAAAATAAAAAAATTCAATGATATTTTCCCCAGCAAAAAGGTGCCGCGAAAAAAAAACCGTCGAAGAATGTACTTCGAACCCTGATGCAGTTGTGTTGGTGATTGTTCAAGAGAAGCGATGCGGAAAAGTTACTGGTAAGTAAAAATCTGTTCTTATCTTGATGGGTTTTACTGCTCAGCTGGGACGACCATAATGCAGTGGAATGGAAGGTTACAAAGAGACTTGTTTTCAATGTTATCCTATGGAGAATGGGGGTGGGGAGGCAGAGACCATGCTGCGAGGAAGTCTACAGTGCGAGCTCCTGCAAAGAACCAACTCTGATCCTCAATACAGTGTGAGGGATCTGAAATTTAAGGTGTTTGCCGTCTAAACGCTTGGCAACGGACTGATGCGTTTTGGTGAAGATTGAGCATAGGAAAGTGTGGATCCGGCCACCTAACTCAAGGCAGCGTGAGTTGAGGCAGGAGAAAGCACGGTGAGGCAGCTGAGTCTCCAAGAAGCTGGAAGAGTTTAGAGAAGGGAGTCGAGGGGCTGGCTAGTCGCTTTCCTCCATAAGCCTGCAAACTGCTCGTTTCCTACCCTGGGCCCTGAGGCTGCCCAGGAGTGTTTGATGGGCAGGTGTGCAAGACCCTGACCTAGACGAGCTGAAACAGAAGGATGTGCGAAAGCAATCACAGCCGGTAAGTTCAAAGAAAGGCAGAGCCCGGTTTGTGATGTGTGCGATTGTGGAAACCTACAGTGTTACACGCAAGGTTACGTGTTGAAGCATAAAGACATTGTTAGGTAAGATTTTCATAGCAATGATAAATCTTCCCGACTTGTGTCAACCCCATAACTTTTTGCTTTACTGGTGGATTATTTTTGTCCTTATACCTCAGTGAGTGGGAAGCTTTTTCCACAATCACAATCTTTTACTCTTTTTATATGGGTGTCATGTTTAAGACTCTCCATAGTGTCTTTTTTTTTACTCTGACAACTTTTGCACATACTGCCTATTGTTGCTGGGTTTCCCTTAGGGCTCCCCTTTTACCTTTCTCTGGATAACTCTGCGAGAACTACAGTTTCCAAGGGTAGAAAGGATCTTTGGATCCCTTTGATATTTTATTAGGGGAAACCAGCACACCCAACCTTATGTGGAGTGCTGGGGGGATACAATGTATCCCTTTTCTCCTTTTAAGTGTATTAACTAACATATGTTACAGGGACAAGCTTACCTTTAATGGCTAATGGCACTGAACCATTTTATTAATTTGGTGCACTTTTACTGCAGATGGTTTCCACTGTCCTGGTAAAGGCACCCATGGGTGCTCATTTTACCAAATGGCCAGTCTTCTTTATTCACCATTTCAGTGTTCCTCGTCCTTTTTTGTTCCTTTGTGTCAATGTTGTCTTCGCTGGCAATCCTGTGGTTTCCCCGCCCAGGCTACAGAGTGTCTGAAGGCAGGAAGCGAGGGAGGACTCTAAAACGTTGCCTTCCAGTCTGACTGCAAGAATCCAGTTCAAACTGGGAGGCTGGCGGTTGTGAAAGGACTGCCGACCCCCCACCCCCTCAAGTTTGAATGTTGCATGGCTGTTTGATTGGCTGGTTTTGTGCATAAAGGTCTGATCCTGGAGGCTCAAGAGGTAGTTGACCACTGGAACTGAAGAGGATGATGAAGAAAATGGGGCTGAGACTTTTTCCAGCGACCAGAGAGCCTGCTGTGTAAACAGAGCCTGCTGTTACCCTTCCTTCCAATGGATCTGGGGATCCCGAAATCGACTACTCCGACGCAGAGCCTGGTGAGACCCACTAGACTCAAGACATGCTGCATTTTAAGCCATCCCACGTCGTGATGCGACCTTGCAGGGCTGCAATACCCCAATACACTGGGACCTCAAGCCATTGTGTGGTGCACTGTCTTCTGAATTCTGCTGAACTTTTGCGAGCATCCTGTTGATCTCCAGAGATATGAATCCAGTCCGAATAGTCCCCTCACCAGAGTGCTGGACCTTGCAAATGTCGAGAATCCGACTGGCGATATTCTGTCTCCTTGTATGCTCCTATAAACGCACCAACTCCACAGAGCCGCGTCCAGCCATGAAGAAACACTTGGCTGAAGCCTTCTATGTCTATTCCTGCTGAAAAAGCCCATCCGGGGTACTGTCATCCATCCTCCTGACAAGGAATGCAGTGCCTGGGTTTTTGGCTACAGAGCGTGAAGTCCTCCTGCTGCAAAATCCTCTGTGCTGAGGTACTGTGCTGCCATGGGTTTTTACTTACCTTACGTCTCTTGTGATTCCTGCGTAGTTTTGGAGTGTTTTCTGTGATTGGGAATCCTGAGTAACTAGAAGGTTCCCCTCTTTCCAAAAGTAATGCTGTTGGTTTCACTTTATTATTCCGGTTAGGATAATTGTACGAGTGTCCCCAAATTGGGTCTTGCTTCCCCTGACTTGCTGTTATCCTGTCCAGAATACGTCTGCCTAAGTCATACTTACCTTTTAGGTTGCTGGTAGCTCCTTACAAAAGTCAAAAGTATATAGGTTTTACTTACCTTGCATACCTGTGTGCCATCCAAACATAAGTTAAGTTATTGCTTCCCTTACTTAGTCTGTGAACTGAAAAGCACATATTACAGAAAAAGGGTCTAACTAACCTGGTATAACTGTGTTATCCAAAATTAAGTTAAAGGTTGATACTGTTCTTAGACTCTGCGTTTCACTAGATCAGAAAAGTATATTGTCCAGTCGAATTACTATGTGATTTCTTGCTGAGCGGCACAACTACTGGGGTCTACTAACATATATTACTGCAAGTAATCCAAAAGTAACTATTGGTTTTGACTTCCCTAGAACTGTTAGGCATTCCAAATTCAGTTATATGCTTAGGTCTGTACATGCAAGCATGGTGTTGTGTTCTAATAATTTGTTTATATATAACGTGATAGTACTTACTTACCCAAGAGTTACCTTGGTCTGCTTGTATTTGAATAAACCCTTTATTTTTACAACACAAGTGTTTCTTTGGACCATATTTGTATTATACATTCTTAGTACTGATTCTACAGCCCTATCTCCCTCCCAAGATAAGCCTGGCTGCTCCGTCTACGTTACCCTGAACTCAGGTGGTACAGCCTTATACTAAGAGTGGAGTCTTGTACTGTCTCAGTTGAATGGTTTTACTAAGCCCTTAGCTGGACTTCAGAAAAACTGTCCTAACTGAACTGAAAGCTTGAGGCGAGGGAGCCGATGAGAAAAAGAATACACGGCTAGCCGGCACGTACCTGTGGCGGAAGGAAGATGGACCACGGAATCGAGAGAGCAACGCAGAGCCCGGGAGGCCCAGCAGACCTGCAAACACATTGCCGGGATATCAATAGCGGAGGATGTTTGATGAGGTGAACGGTCCCTACAGATGACAACAACGCGGAGTGCTTAAAGCCGAGCCTGCGCGCCGACCAGATGGACACACTGGCAGCACAAAGAGCATAGCAGAGACATCTGTTACAGTTGCCTCAAGGAACGTAACAATGTAAATGCGGGAGGCCCATCTGATGAAGTGGCACACAGCTGGCAGTCACAAACGAAAATATGAATCGGTGAGCTCTGCAAGAGCTCAGGTGCCCATGTTCCACGTAATGCAGGCCAGGTCGTGAAAGGACCTAGCAGACTCATGGAAACCACACGGTATGGGAACCAGATGCCGTAGGGCGCGCTGGAGAATAAGACAAGAGATGCTGTGTCTTATATAATGCAATGGTACTCCTATGGAAAAAGGTGACAGCACAGACACCCACGTAGGTTACCCTAAACGAGACAGCAATTAAAAGCTTATGAGGACCCTCACTAGTACAGGGACTGGCAGAAACTGCTCTAACAATCACACGGCCTAGATGCGAGACGGCCCAGGCAGATGCAGAAGCTCGAGCACCACAGCGGTGTCTCCATTTATCAGAGGCAGAGACCGGAGGCCACGTGGATACAGTAACACCACCTGGGGAACTGGAACAGCGACAACAGATTGGTGGCACAAAGAGCAACTGGCGTACAAAGAACATACAGACCCCTGAGTGCAATTACTGACTTGGTCTGATTTAAATAAATAACTGTCGTATTTATCACACAGAACTTGGGAATCATCTCTGGCCCTACGCAGGAAAGGGAACGGGCCTCACTACAAGAACCAAAAGAGATTGAAAAATTGTCCGCCCACTGGAGGATCCAGAGTGGAAACTGCGCCCAAGCGAGGGCAGTCGAAGCCTTGATTCAGGTGGATAGTACGACATGGCGTCTAAAGCCGGCAAGCCCAAAAGGAAACAGCCACTGATGGATATATTTACCAAATCACCCCAAGAAGGAGAAGCAGCGAACTCCACCAACCGCAGCAGACAAGAGGTGGTCACCTCATCACCAAGGAGTGACCGTCAGTTCCTGGACGCTATCGCAGAACTGAAAGTAGCGTGGGAATCACTGCTGGGATCTGCCATCGCAGACCTGAAGATGTACCTAGAAGCCAAAATAGATGCAGTTAGTGTGGATGTTAACCTGCTAAGGCAGGATGTGAGGAGCTTGGCGGATCGCACTGCAGCATTGGAGAAAGACATGAAGGCCAATACAAGCAGCTGCACCACCAATGCTGAACAGATCTCTGCAATCCAACAGCAAGTATGCAATCTGGAAAAACAGGGTGGAACAGAAGGAAGGGCACGCAGAAATAATATCCGCATTGTCGGGCTGCCTGAAGGAACGGAGAGCTCAGACCCGATCAATTACGTCTAGAACTTGATACTGAAGGTAATTGGAGCTGGTACACTCACGCAAGGGTTCGCAGTGGAGAGAGCACACAGGGCCCCGATGAGAAAACTACCACCGGGTGCTCCCCCAGACCAGTTATTGTTAAAATTCTAAACTACAAAGATAGGGAGAAGATCCTGGAATACTTACATAAAGGAGGTACCATCAAAAGTGCATCAGCCACCATAACAGTATACACCTTTCAGATACAACGGCAGCATCTGGCCTATGTATCGATGAAGAGACAATTACGGGAGTCAGGCTTTAAATACATGTTACTATACCCGGCAAGACAAAGTGCTACATAAAGACAACATATGTCCTCGAATCTCCGGAGGAAGTGACGAGATGGATGGATATGCAGAATTGCCCGGCGAAGACGAAAGGCGATGGAGATAAGTGAACTTATGACCACTACAATCAAGCAATACAGTGAGAAGGATATGCCTTATGCAGAGAATCAAGAGGGTGCTGATTGGATACGTGACATTGGGTTGCATTACCACAGACTTGCATTAAGCGAGGAAGGTATTTTTCATACATATTGATGTGCACCTTTGGACTAGAATATAGAATATAACATGGGTTCTTTGAGCTGCAAGCGCTAAAGTTCTGGAAACCCACAAATGCTGCATTTGTGCGGGGGACTGGAGGAAGTGGAGTTCTCACCCCAATAGTTAGTTAGTAGGGATACTAGTAGTACAGTATC
This sequence comes from Ambystoma mexicanum, assembly GCF_040938575.1. Taxonomy (NCBI): domain Eukaryota; kingdom Metazoa; phylum Chordata; class Amphibia; order Caudata; family Ambystomatidae; genus Ambystoma; species Ambystoma mexicanum. The sequence continues at coordinate 1,033,896,611 of NC_090933.1, read as the reverse complement.
CCCCTGCTGCGTCCCGAGTAGTGGCAGAGGCCGCGAAAGGACTAGATGCGGGGTAGCCTGAGATCCAGGGATGGAGCTGGGTGACAGTTGGGAGGGATGTTGGACAGTTGGGGAAGGGTAGGGTGGGGGGCAGGATACGGGATGGGAGTTGTGGAGTTTGAGGGGGGATTAACAGTTAGGGTGCAAGCTTACACCTATACACCACTGTGCGTGGAGCAGAAGACAAGGGAGGATAGATGTGGGACTGGGTATGGATAAGAGGAGAGACCTGAAGATCGCCACCTGGAATGTCAGAGGCCTCAACAGTTATTTGGAAAGGAATAGGTTCATCATGATTTTGAAGAGACAGAGAATTGATATCGCCTTGCTGCAGGAAACTCACCTAATGAGAGAAAAACAGGAAATAGTGGGAAGGAAATGGAGAGGTACCACAATAGGAGCAATATACTCGGCGTACGCTAGAGGGGTTATAACGTGGATAGTGCTGCATATCCCGTTAAACTGTTACAGTCTACCATAGAGCCAGATGGGAGGATGGTGTTGATAAGGGGCTTGGTGGAGAATAGAGAGTTCAGTATCATCAACACGTATACCCCGAACCAGGATACAGTAGGCTACTTCAGGACTTTATACAGCAGGATCAGTCCATACATGGGAGGGGCAGTTATATGGGCAGGGGACTTTAATTGCACATTGGATCCCAAGGTAGATAGATCAGACAGGAAGATAGTGAAACCCACCCCGGCGGCTAAAGCCCTGCAGACCCTGTTGAGAGGTTTTCATCTAGTAGAGATATATGGAGGATGCACCACCCACAAGACAGGCAATATTCTCATTATGCGGCCCCACAGGACCTACACACACGGTTAGACTACATGTTTGCTGCATCAGAAGCGCCGAGTGTCTCTGTACGATACAACAAAATCCCACGAGGCGGAGGGCACAGGTCTCCAACCACCACCAGTTCCCACTCTACGTTATAGCACCCAAATGCCCTAGCCTTAAGAACTCCGAATTCCAAGGTCGACCCCTGATCGATCAAGAAAGATCAGAAAGTGGGGCTTTCTCACCTTCACTTTTGGGTCACGTGATTTGTGCTGCGAGGTGCCGGGAGGGATCAAATTATAGCCCAGAACGAGGGTGTAAGACCTTGGAGAGGTGTCGGCCTGTCTGTGAGTGAGAATTTTGTGAGTTAGCATGACCTCAGCTTTTCCCTTTGGGTCCACGTCTTCTCATACCAGGTGCACTGCTATATGGAGAGATATTTCTTTTGTCCATAATCAACTGCCACCTCATGACTGATGACAAATGCAGCATCGGCGACATGGAAGGTGGAGAGAAGGGGCTGGAACCAATGACCTGGCATTCCCTATGGAGCAGGTGGCCCATGTTTAGGGTCTCACCAACCAGCCATGTGGGATTCTACTGAATGTGATGTCACTGATGAAACTATGTACCTTCTTAATGTACTGCTAGTGCAGATTTTGGCAGAACGTTCGCCGGCAGCAGAGCTCTTTGCTGGTGCATTCCTATTATTTAGGAATAAAACACTTTGGATCCTTGCAAGATGTGTCTTGGGCCTTTTTCCCTAGCAGGTTGTATTTTTTTCTGGTGCGAGTGTTCAGGGGCATTCCTACAGTAGGAAGGCAACAATAGACCCATGCACTTGGTTTCTACTTTCCCCATTCTCTGGTCTGACCAGTTGGTTGTGCCTTTCCTCGTCCAGGCTCAGGTCTCCCGTGCCTCTCCAGAAGGCAAATATCAGTTATGCTGCAATTGGCTTAAAACCTCTAATGAGGACATTATTGAGGCACACTATATGGCATCAGGTGCCATGAATTTCTTCATGCTGACATTTTTACCCATCTAGCAGACACTCTAGCTCTGCTCACCCTGCGTTAAGTTGAGGGGTCGCCCCTCCTACTCCTGGTTTACGGACGAGTTCAAAGCATTACAGACTAAAAAACAGCAGCCTGAGCAGAAATGACGACGTACCTATTCTGCCAGTGCTAAATCTGCTTTTACCCTGATCTGCAATTCTTATCTTGCAATTTGAGTGGCTAACAGCACTTTCTATACTCGCAAAGTTCAAAATACCCTGAACCAGCCCTGAGAATTGTACTGTGTGGTTCGGTCACTTTCCTCCCCTCTGACACTGGGGTCCCAGGTCATTCACTCTCAAACGCTCTGGTGAGCTGGTGGCTTTTTATTTATTAGCAAAGTTAACCTTATTTACCAGATTCGCCTATCTTGCTCTGCCACTCTTGAGCAGGAGATTCTCCCCTGCCTATCTGACCACAGTTGGTCGGTATTTCCTATATTCTGAATTCAGGAGGTGGAGCTCGCTATTGGTAACCTAAGTCTGCATCAGACTTAGGATCTTAAACAGGCGATTGTTATCCCTCTTTTGAAAAAACCTTCATTGGATCCCTCCCTGCCAGCTGATTTTCACCCCATCTCACTTTTGCCCTTCTTTATGAAGTTGTTGGAATCTCTCATCTCACCTCTTTCTTGGAGCATTCCTTTCTAGAATCCGTTCCAATCTGGCTTCTGTCCTGGTCGAGGGACGTAGAGCATCTTGGTTTCAGTGCATGATGATCTTTGTCTACTGGCTGACAGAGGTGGGGTGGGAGCCCTAATTTTGTTAGACTTATCGGATGCGTTCGATACATTTCACCATCACGTATAACTTGTTCGTCTTGCAGTGGCTGGGTTGTCAGGTCTTTGCTTGATTCGCCTCTTTCTTGGCTGACTGTGGACAAACATTGACGCTCACTTCTTTCTTCTCGGCCGCTTCTGTCCTGCTGTGTGGGGTTCCCCAGGGATCTGCCTTGTCCCCGGCCCTTTTTAACATCTATATTCGGCTTCTTGTTTTGCTCATCTGCTCTCACGGTTTAAGGTGCTATTCCTATGCTGATGATACACAAATAATTGTCCAGTTGGATTCTACCCAACCGGGTCAAGCGTCTCAGCTTAGGGGGTGCCTGCTGGCCGTGAGTAAGTGGATGGGTGACAATTGGCTGAAGTTAAATGGGGACAAGATGGAGGACCCGGTGGTGTACCCCCCCCCCCCCCTGTATGGCTCACACTCGGTTGCTTCTTCCCCTTCTTCGACCTGGTCTTCGGCCTTTTGGCCCATTAAGCTTGGCCCGTGCCCTTCACCAGTGTCGGAGGTCAAAAACTTGAAGTGATTATCTCAGCTTCTCCGCCTACGGACCCTCAAGTTGGGGCTATCTGTAAGGCTGGGTTCTTTCAACTCAGAGTTCTTTGTAAGGTCTTACCCTTTCTTCCAATCCAAACCTCTCTATATTCTTCATCGCTTGCAGCTCAGAACTATGCGGCCTGCATCTGTACAGGTACGCCTTATGGTGCCCATATTTCTCCCATCCTTCAGTCTTTACATTGGCTTCCTATCCTTCAGCGGGTTCGCTTTAAATCGCTGGTGATAGCCCACCAGGATTTATGGATCTAGCACTGAATACTTGCAGGAAAAGTTATGTCCTTATGTTATGTTATTTTGCATTTGTATAGCGCCTTATGTATCATGGGGGAGAGAGGGGGTAGAGAGGGAGAATGTGTTCAGCTGGTGTGGTTGTTGCACGGTAGCTGCTTCTTAGCGGTAGGTGTGGTTCTGAGGAGATCAGTTGAATGTGTTCAGTCTGGAGGGGGACATCTAGACGGAGGTTTGGCTGCGTTAGGCCCGAGGAGACGCCCAAGCTAGCCGGTATGTGCTAGCTAGCTGTGTTTTATTATGATGATGGGTAGTTTGATGAGTCATGTTAGTATGAGAACAGCTTTACCGAGTATGTCACAGTACCGCTGTGTTCTAGTTGAATGGTGGTGTATAGGAGAGAGTAAGCGTAGTAGTGTGAAATTGTGGTAATCAGTAAAGTGTATGCGACCAGGGACACAATGATGTTGGGAATACCTTCCAACTTGAGTTTTAATACAGTGAAGCTATTAGTGCATATTCGATGCTGTTGTGAATACCATCTTAATTCAACTTTAACACAGTGACGCTATTGGGGCACACTATGTTGGGAATACCGTCTAGATTCAACATTAGCACAGTGATGGTATTAGGGCACGCTTTCTAAGTTAGCTTTATCACGGGGATGCCATCTCTCTCCTCTTTGGACTCCCTGTCTCTCACCTAACTCCCCTAAAATCCATCTACCACTCCTCTATCCGTACTCTATGCCTCCTCAGTTCTCAAGACTATTTCCTCCTCTCTCTCTCTCCCTCAACTTGCCTGGCTTCCCTTCCTCTCACAACTGAAATTTCAATTCCTCTGTCTTATCTACAAATCTCTCAATGACCTGGCACCCCCCTACCTTTCCTCTCTCCTCTCATTTTACTCCCCCCTCCCGCTCTCTCTGCTCAGCAAACCTCTACCTCCTCACTGTATCCCCAGCCCAATATGCATCCTCACGCTTCCACTACTTCCAACTCTTGGACCCCTACACTGGAACTCCCTTCCGATTCATATCCGCTCCACCCCTACCTACTCATCCTTCCTCCACTCCCTGAAAGCCCATCTTCTTCACTCTCCCCCCTGACTTCCCTTCCCTACCCCTCCCCTCCTACCCTTACCTCCCCTCATATCCCCCCATCCTCTCTCCTTCCCCTCTTGTATTTGTATTTTGTATTTATTTTTTGTAAAGCGCACCTAACCCGTGGGTAGCAGGGCGCAAGCAACAAGAGGAATGTACAGCTTAGGTTACAGAATATGCAGTAGATGAATCCCAATGGGTTACAGTGTTGGGAGCATCGAACATTTGGGTCAATACATCAAAGTATAATTTGCATGTGAATATATATAGTTTACAATTTATAGATATATCTAAGCATAAAGGTGAGAAGATATACGATTTATACATTTTACAATAGGTGCCGCAGTGGATGTGGTTAAATGTCTTATCATTAGGTATTGTGTTCCTTGATCCAGCAGATGGTATTGGATCTGAATTGTAGGTAGGGAAGGTCTTCTCTTAGCGGTGGTGGTAAGGAATTCCAAAATTGTGCTGCTTTAACAGGAAAGATATTCCCTCCAGCCATAGTGCGTTTGAATCTTGGGACGAGGAGGAGGTTTGAGTTAGCCCTTCTAGAGGGGCGGCAGGAAGTCGGTCTGGAAAATCTTGTTATTAAATATTGTGGGACCGCTTGGTGTAAGCATTTATGGGTCAGGGAGACCGATTTAAGGAAGATTTTGTCTTTTGTAGAAAGCCAGTTATACGATCTTCTAGTCTCTGAGATGTGTGCTTTCCTCGGGAGGCTTATGGCTGCTCTTAAGGCATTGTTCTGCAGGATTTTGATTTTTTTGTAATGTATTTATTGCTGCCTACATAGAGCGTGTTGCAATAATCCAGCTTGGATAGGATCAATGCTCTGGCTATAGTGATGCAGTTGTTTGGTGAGAGGAATGGTTTAGGTGCTCTAATGAGTTTACAAGTATACGATGTAGCATAGGCCATGGCATTGACTTGTTTTTTGAAGGTGAGTGTAGAGTCTAAATAGAATCCTAAGGTTTTGACCTCCTTGGCTACGGTAATGATGTTATTGTCTATGACAAAAGAGGAATGGCCCAATTTGTTGAGGTTAGGTGTAGTGCCTAAAATGAGGAGTTCAGTCTTGTCATCATTCAGGCATAGACCATGAGAGGCCATCCATGCCTGGATGATGAGGTACACATGATTTACAAAGGCCAAATCCTTGTCTTAATCCCCAGTCAACGGGATGAGGATCTGGGCATCATCGGCATATTTTGTGTAGGTGATACCCAGGCCATCTAGATCATCGAAAAGGGGCTTTGTGAAGATGTTGTACAGTGTAGGGGATACGCAGGAACCCTGTGGCACACCACATGTGATGGGCATGGGGTCAGCAGGTGCTGATGGTGAAAAGACTCGCATCGTGCGTTATTGAGGAAGGACTGGATCCATTCAGTTGCCTCCTGGGAGAAATGTGCTGCCGACTAAGTGTGTGTGCAGAGGATCTCATGGTTGACTAGGTCAAATGCAGCTAAGAGATCGAGGAGTAACAGAAGTGCTGTCTTGCCCTCGTCTCTCAGCTCATCGATCTGCGCCTTTAGACCTATAAGCGCAGTCTCAGTCCCATGTTGAGGTCTGAAACCCGACTGTCGGACTCCTAGAAGGTGGTTAAGTTCGAGGTAGTGTTGAATTTGTTGGTATGCTATTTTATCAAGAATTCTAAGGAGAAATGGCACTGTAGTGATAGGACGGTAGTTCGTAGGGATGGCAGGATCTAGATTAGGTTTTTTTAAGGAGTGGGCGGACCCAGGATTGTTAGGTATGATGCCGGCTGACCTTAAATTGGTAACAAATACTACTTAAGGGCTACGAGGACACCAGATCATTCCCGCTTACCCTGAGCCCCTCCCTCCGCCTCCCTCAAATCCTCCACCGTAACTCCCTTCACCTATCCCCTCATCTACCCTCCCCCCACCGTCCCTCCTTGTAAATAGTTCTAATGACCTGTTCATTTTTGTAAATATGCTTCTCTCACTTTTGTACCAGTTGTTATATTGTAAAGCGCTTTGGCCTAAAGCGCTATATAAATTCAATAAACAAACATTTTCTAGATTCAACATTAACTCAGTGACATTATTAGGCGTACTTTCTAGAGTCAACATTAACACAGTGACACTATTAGGCACGCTTTCTAAGTTCAGCTTTAACACAGTGACGCTATTCGAGCACACTCAATGATGTTGGGAATACCTTCTAGATACAATATTAGCACAGTGATGCTATTAGGGCACATATTATTTATCACAACTGTTTCTAAATGTGGTATATGATATCCTTCGGAACTCCGTCCAAATGTGGCGCATGCTGCCCTCCACAGTTCCAACCAAGAGTGGGACATGCCATCACTCATAATGCAGAGGGGGGAAAGGCGTGCAATTTTTAGGGAGGGGAAGGAGTGGGAGTCGGGGGGGGGGGGATGATGGTGGGAGTTCATGAGGTGAGTGGGGGGTGGATGGTAGCGGGGCTGGGTGTGCTTGGGAGGCTAGGCGGGCCATTAGTCTGGGGAGCGGTTAAGATGATAGGCGGTGGGTGGAGGGGATGGGAGCAGCAGTGGTTTTAAGATGGTTGGCTCACCATCATGCCCCTCTGGCTTGGTGTTTGGGTAGGGGGAAGGCGGGGATGGGAGGTAAGGCGGGCGGGCGCAAGGGGTTCATTTCCAGCAGATCTTGGAATGTTGGGTGGACTCATGGTTTGGTTTAGTTTAAACTGTGTTATAGCTGGCGTTGGATGATTTCGTTCACACCTTCCCACTTCAACTATACCACCAGATGTTAATTGTACTCACTCTTTATTATTAACTGTACTATGGCTGTACCACAGCGATTATTTGCACTTTCAAAGTTCAACTGTACTACTGGGAGAGATTATTCACAGTTTCTAAGTTTAACTAAACCACAGGGTGATATTATCCACATAATCTAAGTTCAACTATACCACAGGGTGAGATTAATCACAGTTTTAAAATTCAACTATATCAAAGAGTATGTGCCTTCTCGCCAATTACGCTCTAAAGCTACAGTCTTCTTTCGATCCCCTGCTATTAGTTTGAGCATGCGGGTGGCCGCCCTTTCTCCGTGGCGGTTGCTTAATTATGGAATTCTCTGCCTATATCACTTCAGGCCACCAAAAATCTCCTTACCTTCCGTTGGCTTTTAAAAACCTACCTGTTTTAAAATGGTTCTTTTTGTCAGCTAGTTTTTAAAAATGTCTGTATCATTCTTCAGCATGCGTTTTATAACTATAATTAACATAACACTTACAATGCAGGTATAGATGTTCTCTGTACAGTTTTTTTTTTATCTTCAGCATAGAACACATAAGAGATACGGCAGTTATAGAAAAGGAACAGAGATGTGGTATCCCTATTCCTGTTGACACTCTGGCAAGAACCTAGGTTCTAGAATGGAGCCACTGAAGCACTTTGGTGTCAACTGCTTGTGAAATGCTGAGGAGGAAAGCTGAAGACCTTTGATGTTGTGTGGCAACAAATTGCCTTTCTTCAAGGGTTTTAGGCAATTTTCTTCTATGTGATTGCAAAACTACCTCTGACAAATCTGCCACGGTCACAAAAATGGGTGAGGTGGCTCTGGAAAGTTCTCCTTCACTTTGCTGCTTGTAAAGCCTCTGCTTGCCTATTTGAGCACAACTCCCTTCCTCTGCCCCTCAGCCACTAGCTAATAATGCTATATTGCAGTAGCACGGTTGTTTCACCTTTATCTAGTATTCGATAGTCCCAACTCAACAGTAAGTGGTTCCCGTTGCTTAGTGGTGCTGGGTCTCTGCCTCCCCTTACAAAGTTCAAATACATTGCTTGGTCGGGTAGATTCCATTCCTGTAATGTGGCATGAAAAACCCACCTTCAGCTAACAGCCCTGTATATTGCCCAAGTGCTGTAGTCATCCATTTATTTTATTGCTTATAACGTGAACCTAGTTTGAGATCAGCAGAGTGCTTTATCACAGGATGGTGCCTGTGCTGGACTTGACATTTTATAAAAAAACACAGTACTGTTGGTGCCGGGAGGAATTTCTATTCATCTGGCAGGTATTGTTTAAAGTGCCAAGTTTCATGTTTTGCAGAACTTGGGGATGGAGGGGCATGTATTTCGAGGTTCTGGCCGCATTGAGCTCCTGGCATGAAAAGTACTGTGCGTCTTCTCTTTATGTGCTAGCTTAGACTATAACCTTTTAAGAGTTTTGCTACGTGAAGCGCGAGGACCACCAGAGGTCTGTTGGTTGTTCCGTTTGAGACTAGTTTGTAGGTAATATATGCAGCATCATGCAGTGTAGTAGATAAACGGCTGAATTTGCAGATGCCTGTAATGAGGCAGACTGCAGAGTGGTGGGCTACTTAGAGTGGGCCCAGAAAGCAAGGCATTTCCCCTGTTGATCTGAGAGAGCATGAGGTCTTGAACAACCGTGTGGAAGTCATGAAGTGCATGCAGGGTTTGATTTTGTGCTGTATTTTGCTACGTATCCACATGGTTTGCACCTTTTATGTGCTTTTGAAAAGGAAGGCTGCGGTCAACATTGAAGTCCAGGGATTTGGCGGAGTTGTACAGCTGTGGGGTGAATCCTTTCAAGTGCATGGTGGGGTTCAGTTTGTTACTGGCATGCAACATCATTCTTTGGATGGTAGCCATGCGATTGTGGACGAGAGAGATGTTCTGGGGGACACTGACTTCAAGGTACAGCTCAGTGTCATCAGCATACTGATGGATGGCTATATTGGGGTAATTTAGGAGAGTTCCCAAGGGGGGTCATGTATAGATTGAAGACAATTATAGAAGGCTAAACCCTGGGGGACCATCACAAGTGAATGGAAGTCAGTTGAATATGGATGTGCCCATCTGTATGACTGTCTGTCGAATAGGTAGGATGCAAACATTTTAGGATGCTTCCGGGGGAAGCCCATCTTGTCGTCAGAGGAGTGTTAGGGGGTCGATCGACTGTGTCAAAGGCAGCCAAAAGGTCAAAAGAGGACCTTGTCAGTGATTCATTGTCCACCACTTGGATGGTTGTGGTCCAAATACTGCATTTGGGGTAGAAGCCAGATTGACAATTGCAGGAGAGACCCTGCTGATCGATTTCAGCAAGTAGTTGGGTCTTAACTACTTTCTCGATAGGCTTCCCTATGAAAAGGAGACTACTCATGGGTCTGCTGTTGCAGAGGTCCTCTGGGCCACGCAAGGGATGTGTGTGTCTGGAAATGCACCTTCGCCAAGAGGAGCATTTCACAATACCAAGGAGTGCATTGAACGCTGGGCCAGCAAGTTGTTTAATGAGGGGCGCTGGGTGGAAAGTTTTCTAAACAAGAGGCAAGGTTAAGGGAACTGAATGTGTCTGAAAGATCCTTAGCAGAGAGGAAGGTAAAGCCAATCCAGGATGGCAGTGTTGAGGGAACGATACTGCGCCTCTTTCTGGTTTTGAGGCATCAATGAGATGACTGATCTTATCAATTTTGTTAAAGAAGTAATTGATACCAATGCATTTCTCTTTTGAAGCCAACAACTCAGACATTGGTGTTGGCTTGGTACAGTGCTCGACTACTTACATTAAGGTTTTGCTCCGGTTAGAGGCTGTCCCAATGGTGAAGGTGTAGTCGGGTAAGATCATTGAATTCTTCCAAGCAGTGTTTAGGAAGGAGGGGTGCCCACAACACATCTTTAAACATTTAGTGGCCGGTTTAGACACTGAGATCATGTGTGTGTTGAGTGCACAACGATTTGAGGTATGAGAGCACATCTGGACTGTGGTCCTTGGGCCACTGCTTCTTAAGGGATCTAACTTGAGTGTTGGCTGGGGGCAAGCTTGGGTGTGTACCATGGTCCGTATGGATGACTGTCGAGACTAGACTTTAGGGGTGCGTGGCACCCAGTATTTCTTTGGCAAAGTGGTTGAATGCATCCAGAAGGGCTGAGGCATTCACTGGAGAATGCAGCAAGGTTGCGTCAAGTGTGTCTAGTGGAAAATTATTCATTTAGTGGCACTAACTCACACAGTGGTCAACCTGGCCTTTGTGTGTGATATGAGAAGGGGGTTGGTTCATTCAAGAGGGAGTGAGCACGAGAAGAGGTGAGGACGAGGTTGAGCGTGTGGTCTTTAACACTTGTGGAGTGCAGTTAGACAGGGTAGAGAATGGCCTACTTAAAGTCCATCTGCCACCACACCTCTAGTCTTTCCTGTGTGGTCAGTATGTTGTATGCTGTAGCCCTGGGGTAGGACGACGCAAACATGTAGGGTGATCTGACAGTTAAGGAAGGGGCGTGGCTAAGCAGGTGGTGCATCAGAGGTTGCTTGACCTAGTTCCACTTGCACCAGCTGACCAATTGATATGAAAAGAGCCTGAAAGACTGGTTAGGTAGAAACAAAATAGCTGAAAACAAAAAGGCACCAACAAATTACCAGTGAGTAACAGGTGGGTGTGCAGGACGGACACGTGATGTAAACCCACTAGACCAGCTGACATAACTCCAACACTAACACCACACTTACCTAGTGTTGTGGCCAAGATGCTAACTTTGGAATCTGGAAAACTAGACTGTACTGCCAGCTAGGGAAGTTAGCAAAAAACATGTGATTCTGCACAAATCGGCCGATCTTCCTGCCCTCAAATCACATAACGTACAAACACGTAAAAGCAAAAAGTAAACAATGCCATTACTGTCCTATGCATTTAGTACCATCATATCCCGGCTTCCATAATCTGGTCCGAACTGGACTTCACACACCATACTATTTTTGTATATCACCTCGTGTGGAAATCCATGCTCCCCAATTATACTTTTTTTTTAGCAATGTCTGCCCAGCCTTGTGTAGCAGAGGTACTCAGTAAAGCAGCCTCCGAGATCAAACACGCAGCCTCCCATGATCATACGTGCCAAAAATGCCCCATTCCAGCGAGAAGATAATATCCAGTCTTGGTTTTAACTTTACATCCTTGAACATGTAGTCATGGGTTTACAATAGGAAAATCCAGAATGCAAAGTTTAATTAAACCAGAACTTTTTTACCACCTTCCAAATTAAATGGGGCATACATGTCTGATTGAATACCACCACCGAACAGTTGCATACTCCGTGTTCAAATAGAGGAGACTCTCACCCTGTCGTGCAGAGTGCCACCTCGCCCATCAAGTATTTGGGTAGCTGCTCCTTGATCTGGATCTGGCCGCGTAGTGCAGCCTGGCAGAAAGTTCCGTCCAGTAACACTTGGAACGGCTGCCTCAGGCCAAAGTTGTGTTTGTAGAATGACAATGTTTTCTTGGCATGCTTTTGCCGTCGGATCTTCATGCTTCCAAATCAAAACTATGGACCTCTAACAACTACAAAGTATGCACAGCTATGACCCGGAAGTGAAACGATCACCACGCTCGTTCTATTCAAAGAAACAAAAAACGGACTGTTCTCCTATATATATATATGTAAATCAACTGCCTGAAATCTAAGAACGCTTCCTTTCGGGCAGATAGCGGCTACGATTAAATCGAGAAAAAAATGCTCATGAATACCAATTTTGGGGGTAGCAGGGTAGAGTGGGACTGGGAGATGGAAGCAGTGTTTGCAGCAGTCGGAATTTAAAAAATAATCTGTTTGCCCTTCAGTGTTGCCAGGTTGAAAGAACAAAAACAAGCAGAATGTCCCTTCAAAACAAGCCCAAACCAAGCTGCCTCGCATATGAATCAGCTGAAAAAACAAGCACACACCTAAAATGCCACGGATAAGTCACAAAATTAAATGTCAGAATCGTCACACTAACATAGCTCTCAACCATTTGTCTGGTAAAGGCGGGTGAAATCACCCGATTTTGTTTCTGGCGGGTGAGACGCCCATTGGAATGAATGGGCGTGCAGGAGACTTGGCGGGTTAGTCAGCCCTTTTTACAAGGTGGGTGACACCCGCCAAAAGCGGGTGAGTTGAGAGCTATGCACTAAATTATAAACATACAGAAAGGACATAGACATAGTATGTTACAACAACAACAAAAAGACTTTATTTAATCTTGATGTTTTTGGCATTACCTCATGTCCTCTGTCCTTGCAGTCTGCCACTACTTTGGCATTTTATGGGCAATCAGTGTCTTAAATTCAGTTCTTGAGATCTGCGCCTCTTTGGGCATTTTATTGTGAATTATTGTCTAGAGTTCAGTTCTGTGATCCTCGTCTCCTTTGGCAGTTGTTTGGCCCATCAAATCTCTGGTCTGTCAGTCATCTGACCGTTACGTCTCTGGTCCTCTGACCCGCCACCTCTCTGGTCCATAGGGTGACCAGATTTAAAAAGTAAAAAACCAGGACTCGGCACATAGCTCTCAACTTACACGCTTTTGGCGGGTGTCACCCGCCATGTAAACAGCTGACTCACCCGCCAAGCCTCCTGCACGCCCATTTGTTTCAATGGGCTCTCACCCACCAAAAATAAAATCCGGTGTTTTCACCCGCCTTTGTGACACAAATGGTTGAGAGCTATGCTGGGCAACTAACATAAAAGTGGGACTAACTCTTGAAAATGGCTGTCAAGCCACTACACTTCATTAGCGTTTGGAGGAGAAGGGGGGTGAAGTGTTACTGTTCAAAGAAAAACATATTATAATTAATTTATCACAAACTAACACTATCTTAAATTGTAAAATTCAGCATTTCTTCTGGGCGAGATTTTGCATTCCTGCCTGCCAGCTATGAAGACATAGCTCCCAACCTTTTGTGTCACTAAGGCGGGTGAAAACACCCGATTTTCTTTTTGGCGGATGAGAGCCCATAGAAGTGAATGGGTGAATGAGGGACTTTGCAGGGGATTCAGCTGCTTTCAAGGCGGGTGACACCAGCCAAAAGCAGGTGAGTTGAGAGCTATGATGAAGACCTACTACAAAAAACAGGGACCACTGCAGTGTCCAATGGGAACATAATCTTGAGAAAGGGGGAGCACCAAATACTGGGACAGTCCCGACAAAACTGGGATGTCTGGTCACCCTACTGGTCCACCACTCATCTGGTCCTCTGGCCCGTCACCTCTCTGGTCTGCTGCTCATCTAGTCATCTGGATCATCACCTCTCTGGTCCGCTGCTCGTCTGGTCTGTCACCTCTCTAGTCCGCGGTAAATATGGTCCTCTGGTACGTCATCTCTCTGGTCCGCTGCTCATCTAGTCATCTGGCCTCACAGGCTCTCCAGGTACAACAAGAGGTTTAAGCATGCAAGCCAGTCTTTTAAACACTACATACACCAAGGGTAAGAAAAGAAAACGTTGTGATAGGGCATTCAGATGTGTGTAAAATTAATGCTGTCGTCTAAATCACTTAACAGATCTCTAAAAGTATGTAGCATGCGTGGTTCGTTTTATCAGTTCAGCATGCGGATAGTAGTTTTGATCAGTCTTACTGAATGCATTTTTTTTAAAATGCAGAATTTGCATCACATGTTATCAGACCCCCCACCCACCTTTTGTACTATTCAACCAGTCCGTCACTCAAGGAATGCATTGCCATTTGCAACGGTAGGCCACTTTTTTATTGGTGCCCAAGACAATTTTATGCCCCAGTCCCACTTAGGCTGCAGGCAATGAGGACTGGGCACACCAAGAGACCATGAATATGGCAGAGGATGCAGTATATACAACCAACAAAGAACACAAGATATCCACTGGAGAATGTATGGCAAGGGAGAGCAGTACGGGCCATGGGAGCTGCAATAAATGCTACTGGGCATATGAGGGCTGGCCGTACCCCTTACTAGGCATTGTGGGAACTGGAGATCTGGTGACAGAACAAGAGTACATGTCATGCCTGTGATCCACAATTATCTCATTATTAGGCACATAGTTTCAGTATCTGGGCCTCAACGTCAGCCTGAGTACCTCCCAGCTCAGTCTTTCAGAGCCGCTTGCCCACTGGCTGTTGGGGCTGAGAGCCACCTTAAACACAGCTTTGCCTTGCAGGCTGCAACCACGCCGCATCACCTTCTCTGCAATTAAAGGCAGAACATTCATAAACCACACCAAACCTCCTCTTTCTAAAACAAACACTCATCCACATACAGGCTCAGACTGGCCTATAGGGAAATAGGCACATGGCCGAACCAATAACACAAAATGTTAATGTGGGACCATTTTTTGGTCAAAGTGGGCCACATTTTTTAACCCATGTGGGGCAGTTTGATGAGTTACTTCACTAGGCAGGTAATAGTTTTGACCAGTATTGCGAGTAAATATACTTTAAAAAGCACAATTTGCATCCCATTTTATTAAAAAAAACTCCCCCTTGGATACTATTCAAACAGGGTCAGAAAAGGAACGAATTACCATTTACAACTATGGTCCACTTTTTCATTGGTGCCTGAGACAATTGCATGCCCCAGTCTGACCCTGCTCAGTAATTGTATACACAGGATGATCGGCACATGTACACGGGAGCAAACCTTACCAGCCATCTGTGCACCTAAACTACCAACAGCAATTTATTCTGCACTGTGCAAGAATCATTAAGAAGAGCAATAACTCTAGCTGATGGTGAAAGGGCAGATAATCTGTGGGGAAATCCTGGTTTAAATCGAGGCATTGTCCGGGAACCTCATTCTTAAAACCTACTGATTCATGTTCGACATAAGCAATGTTTTCTTTTACTTGACCACACCCGGCACAACTCCTGCAGCTCCCCTCTGAAAGCACTTGGATGGTTGCATCGTGTGGGATAGTTTCAATGTTAATAGAGGTATTTATTTATGCAATGTTTGTTGGATACCTGTATATTTATTTATGTATGTAATGTTTGTCGAATACTGTAAGTGATTTCAATCCGGCACTCCAACTAAGTCAATGCCTAGTATGGGATGCCCAAGGGAAAGCCTTATTTATATATTTTTATGTCAAAGTTTGTTTAATTCTGGATGATGTACCCTTATATATAACGCCCCTCTCATTGAATCCCCCCGGTCTCACTGAACCAAGAGATAGGTTTGTTTTGCAAATTAAAATATTTATTTGAAAAATTGAACAATATATAGATTATACTTTTATGAATATGAATAATATCTGAATATCACACTTATGAATATGAACAATGACCAGCAATGGGTAATATTACAATATCGACAATCTCTTTAATCAATTAGGAGTAGGAATAGGAAGAATAATAAAGATTACCCCTGCTAACTGCGCAGGGAGTATTAATTCTATTAAAGACTAGGAGGCGAGCATTATGCTTCAACTTCTTTATTTACTACCCTTCAGCAGTTTCAACAAACTATATCAATCAATAACAAAGAAATGTCCATATGACTTTTCACTTTTAAAACTACAAATCCCAAAGTCTCTGTAGTCCTTCTCTCTCTCCAGCTCAGCAATGACCACATCCTGTCCCTGAGCTCCTCCTTGCTTTTACATGCTCTGACTGTCCTGTAACCAAACTTCTCGTCCCGCCAACCGAGCAAGGACTTCTTGAACTCAACATAACAACTTCACGATGGCAGAACGCTCGCCTGCCTTTCTGGGCCATTCCCTCAATTGTTCTTCTGTTCTTCCCCTAGGGAAAACATAAACATAATATCAGGGTGGAATCCAGTTTGTCATCATATTCTTATGCAATCACATATCATATGATTATCAAACATTCGTGGGTGGGATCTAATGCTCGCCTCCTAGTCTTTAATAGAATTAATACTCCCTGCGCAGCTAGCAGGGGCAATCTTTATTCTATGACCAGACTGGAGACAAGCATTATGCTTGTTCAAAGCTGTCCCAACACTGCACTTGCTATGCTCTCTGTTGGTTTAAAATAAAATTCTCTAAATGTACGATCATTCGCCCAGTATGCTGCTGCCATAATATCCTGCAAAGGAATCCCTGTCCTATATGCTTTGGATGCCATGGCCCCTCTCACTGAAAGCGCACCATATCGCTGCAAATCAATCCCTGCCGCTAGCATTACTTCTCTGACCCATCTTGCTATGGTAGCTGTCTTTACCGCCTGAAAAGGCTTCCTGCACGCTATTAACAACTGACTTGTACTCATCGCTCTTTTCTCTGCCGTCCTGGCCTCGTATTCCTTGATGCAACTAGCTACGCACCATTTGGCATTATTCGGAAAATATGGATAGTGCACTGTGGATGTACTTGATTTAGTCCTTTGTACCACCAAGAAGGTCACACCTTCTGGGCCAAACGCCCTTCTATTAACCTCCAGTGCTTTAACATCTTATCCTCTCTTACAGGATATGAGACATAACAGCATCGCTAATTTTCCCGATAACTGCTTGAGAGACAAATATCTGTTACCCGACCAACTTTCTAATAATTTCAGTACTCTCGTGACGTCCCAAAGTATTGTATATCTGGGAACCGGCGGTGCCTTAAACTTAGCTCCTCTAATGAGCCGCTGGGTGTTCACCCGCTGGCACTCCTTCAATTGGTACGTGACCGGCGGAAATCGCTGATCTGTACACTCCAATAGTGCGGAATGCTTTCCCATCTTGCAGCAGATGTGCTAGAAAATTTAGTATGGCCACTACAGGTGCAGAAATGGGATGAAAACCTCTCCCTCTACACCAATTCGTCCACCTGGCCCAAGCCGCGTCGTAGATCCTCCTAGTTGATGGAGCCCAGGATTCGGCGATAAGTTCTGCTGCCTGCATCAAAATGCCTGGCAGATCCCATCGTCTCCTGATACCCTGCACGCGATGAGCGGGAGTGTCCCTCTCACTCTCAGAGGATGACACTGCCCAACTGGGTCTGTGAGCAATCGCTCCCCCTCTGGGAGGATCCTCGGCAGATCTATTAATCGTTCTATCAGCGTCGGGAACTACACCTGGGATTTCCACAATGGCACTACTAGCACCAGCTCCGCTCTCTCCCTCCGACACTTCGCCAGCACTCTGCTCAGCATCATGAACGGGGGGAAGGTGTAATGTGTGTGACCTGCCCAGTCTTGCAGGAATGCGTCCGTGCCTTTTGCGTCTGGGTCAAACTTCCAGCTGTAGAAGCTGGGTATCTGAGCGTTGAGGCGAGACGCAAATAGATCTGTGTGAAATGGACCCCATTTCTGATCCAGAATCTGAAACACTGCTGGATCTAGCCTCCAATCGCTGGAGTCTGTGAGATATCGGGAGTTCCAATCTGCTATCACATTCAGCGCCCCTGGTAAATACTCTGCTGTCACTGATGTCCCTGTCCTCAGGCAATAATGCCAGAAATCCTTCGCTAACTCGGCTAGCATCCTGGACTTCATCCCTCCTAAGTTGTTTATGTAACGTACAGCCGATATGTTGTCCATCTTTAGCGGGACGCAAGACTTCACTCTGTCTCTCGTGAATGTCTTTATCGCAAAGGATCCTGCTAGAAGCTCTAAGCAGTTTATGTGCAGGCTCAGCTCCTCTGCGCTCCATTTCCCTCCAGTTTGTAACTCTCCGCATCGAGCTCCCCATCCTAGCCGACTGGCATCTGACTCTATCACGAGGTCCGGCCGGTCCCCGAATATGGCACGCCCATTCCAGGCATCCATATTCTGCAACCACCATTCTAGTTCTGTGATAGATTCCTGATCTAGTGGTATCGATTGATGATATCTTAACCTTTGTTGCAGGTGTTTGATGTTCAATCTTTGCAAGGCTCGATAGTGTAAGGGACCTGGAAAAATGGCTTGTATGGAGGCTGCTAGGAGGCCCACAATTCTCGCTAGAACTCTCAGAGAAATCACTCTCTTCCCTAAGCATGCTCTGATCTCTCTCTTGATGTCTCGGATCTTCCTTAAAGGAAGCTCCAGGGTGGCTTTCCGTGTGTCCAGGATGAAGCCGAGAAAGTCCAACCTTTGTGCTGGCTTTGTATCCGACTTCTCTGTGTTTACTAGAAACCCCAGTGACTGTAACAGGTCTAGCACCCACTGCGTCTGATATTCCAGTGCCCCTCGATCTTCTGCTAGAAGCAACAGATCATCCAAGTATATAATCAGCCTAATACCTTTTTCTCGGATGGCTGCGGCTACTGGTTTCATCAGTTTTGTGAACGCCCAGGGCGCTGACGCAAGCCCGAATGGCATCGTCCTGAATTGCCAAAATAGTCCCTTCCAGCGAAAAGCTAGGAATCTTCTGAAATCCTTCTGTACTGGGACCGTAAGGTAGGCGTCATTTAGATCTAACCTGGTCAGCCAGTCTCCCACTCTCAGAGAGTCTCTGAGCTGATGGATCCCTTCCATCTTGAAAATGTTGGTACACTATCCATCCGTTCAGTTCCTTCAAATTTATTACTGGGCATACTTTCTCCTTCCTGTGAACGAGAAACATGTTGCTGAGGAAACTCGGGGCCCCGGGGCATCTTTCTATGGCTCTTTTCCTCACTAAATGCTCTAACTCTGTATTGAGGGCCGCTTGCTCCGTTCTCGCTAGGCGCGGGCGATGGGGTAATCTCGTCTGCACTGGGTCTTGAATGAACTCTAGCCGCAGACCCCTGACAGTTTGCAAAATCCAGGCATAGCTGGAAAGCACGCGCCAGTTTCCCCAGAACATAATCGTTCTCCCTCCCACTGGAGGGTAGGTTATAACTCTTACCTGTGTGAACCCTTGGCCTCGTCCGAAACCTCTGCCTCGTCGCCCTCTGGTGTTGCGACCTCTGGCCGGGAAGAACGTGTCTTGTTGTCTGTTCTCCCAGTACTGGGCTCTGTGATTATGGGGTCTTCTGCCTCCTTGCTGGCGACCGGTCGAGCGACCCCTGTAACGACCAGTCCCGGCAAAAACTCTCTGCGGGAAGATTTTACGTATGGATGCCTGCGCTTTCTGGGATGGTGACTTCCTCTCCAATCTGAATTTCAACTGCATGAGGCAGCAGTTGAGCTGACCTAAATGCTTTCTCTGGATCATCAAAGCTCATGGGATTATCCGCTAATCGGGACCAAGCTATGAAGTTTATTAGGTCCAAATTAATGGCAAAGTGATTGAGAATATCACTGCCTAAGTAAAAGGCGGCAGTGACGTCTCGCACGACCTACCAATTATGAACTATGCTCTTGTTGCCTATGGAGATTTTGAGCATACACCTGCATGGCAGGAGATGTTTGGAGTTGGGTGTTTCCAGATCCATTTCCCATTTGTCTATCAGTTTGAATGTGGGAATGGCTGGATCTTTCGGAGTTGGCAGAACATGGCTTCGCTGATGAAGCTCTTACCGTCGTTCACACACACTCGGGCGAGAACAGAGTCCTTCCCTTCATTTAACTGAACAGGGATGAACAACTGCTCTCCAATTTGCTGAATATCAGCCAGGCTCTGAGCTGATTTCTCATATTTCTGGACTATAGGAGTGGGAATGTCTGACTGTGGATTGGTAAAGAATTTCAGAGTGTTTCCTGCCAGTGTGGAATATCACCTTAGACTGGAAGGAAGGTTGATTTTCAGAAATAGAGAAGACCCCCCATCACCAGTCTGTTGTCCTACTGCTATTACTATCATGTCTGGAATTTGGTTGTTCTGGAAGTGAAATTCTACTTGGTCATATTTTTGTTCAACCATGTGGCATGTGCCGTTTAAACTAACATGGTTGACGCTCTGTTTCAATTTTATTGGTCGGCTAGTCTGGGTCCAGAGGACCTTGTTTACTCAATCTATTAGGGGTGACAACCTTCTCAGGAGGTCATTCCCCAGTAAACACGGGGTGCTCTCTGGAGTCACAACTATGACCGGGTGCTTCACCTTGTGTTGCCCAATTTTAATGTCCAAATCCGCAGTCCCATCGATGGGAATTTCCTTCCCGTCAAAGTTCTGAAGTTGTCCAGGAAGAGAGATGAGAGGAATTTGGTAATTCTCCCCCTTCCCGAATTTAGTTCATCAAAGGCCTTTTTGGACAGAAGAGTAGCTTGGGATCCAGTGTCCACCAGTGCCAAAATTGTACCCTGCCCCTGTACTTGAACCGGGGCATAGTATCTTCCCTCCTTCTCCACAAGGGGGCACAGATAATGCACGTTTTTGGACAACTGGTTGGCTAGTTTTTTAGTTTTGGACATTGAGAGAGAAGAGATTTGTGCAGAATTCTGTGGGGAGTCTTGGGAACCTGAAAGAAAAAGGTGGCAACTAGAGATAGGAGAAGTTTTGAGTTCCCCTGGTTCTGGTTCTGGGCCGCCTCCCCACCCCCTTTTTGGAGGCAGTCACCAGGATGGGTTTGAACCAGGGGATTTTCAAGCTGTTGGTTCTGGGATTGGATATTGGGCGGCGCTAGCTCAGTCCCCACATCTACCCAGTCTGGATTTGAATCCTTTGGGACCCATTTTTCTTTGGGAGGAGTTCCCCCATCTCTAAAGGAGAAGATCCTTTTCCCAGAATCCTCTGAGGATCCCTCTCCCTCAAATTGGAAGATCTGTACCTCCTCCATAAAGTGGGTCTGTTTGGGTCCTTTGTTTCTCCTACCCCCCCTCTGCTCCTTGGGAGGCAGGCTTTCAGGGGTAGGAGATTTCGTTTCCGGTTCCTGGGTTTCCAGGGGCTGTTTACAAGTGGGGAAGGAAGCTTCCTCCAAGGCTTTACACCCCCCTTCCCCTTGTGCCTCCTCCCTGGGAACCAGTTGGTTGTTGGGGTGCTGCCTCCATCATTGTTCTGGAGCACCAGTTCCAGAGTTTGGGGCTTTCTGCGCCGGCATGCTCATCTGGGGGTTCTGCTGAGCCCTCAGCATGCGAACCAGATCCTGTGCCATATTTTGGACCTGGCACTCTAGCTGTGACACCCGCTCAGGCTGATACGGGGTTCTCATTTCTCCCCTGGGCTGATCCCGGGAAGGGTAGCTATCCCTTCTCTGGTAAAACCCCAGATTGGGAAGATTTGGGTACCCCTCCACCCTTGGCCTCCCCTCTTCTGGTTTAGGTGGTCTGTGCTCAGGGAAGTGGGGAAAGAAGGATGGATGATTTTGGGGTTGGAAATTGGGTGAAGTTCTGCCCAGGATTTGGTGAATTTCTGCCCTCCTGTGGGAAGTTAGGAGGGAAGTTCCCTGGGTTAGGTGCTTGGTTGGATCCCCCCAACCCCCCTTGGGCAGGAGGAGTCCACATATAACCCAGGATGGGTCTATTCCCCTTGTAGCGGGGACTTACTTAGTCAGGGGAGTGAAGGATCCCATTAGTGGGACTACTTCCTTGGCTCCCTGTCTGTGACTGGCATGAGGGCCTTCTGGGCTTGGAATTATTCTGTAGTGCAGGCAAGTTTTTAGGCCCCCCCATCTCCAAATCCAAAATGGGGGTAACCTTTACCTGTGCCACCTTAGCAGCAGCAGGGGTGCTGGTTGGTTTGGGGCTTTTAGCATTATTTTTGTTTTCTATGGGCTTCTCATAGATCCGGGTCGCCTGTTCAATGACCCAGTCTAGTGATCTTTTCTCATGAAAATCTCTCACTAGCTGGGTCATGATGTATTTTGGTAGAGCATGGCAAAACGTATTAACACATTCTTTGCTGACCGTGCGCACCTTTCTGGTAGTCTGCGCAAAGGCACGCTTTAACTCCTGCACAAATTGTTGTGGGGCCTGATCCTCCCCACATTGCAAGTTGTAGGCTGCCTTCTGACCCTCTTGGGGATTTCTGTGAACAGAAAAATGCTTCAAGATGGCCACCCTATATGTGGACCATCTTGAATGATTTTGGTCCTCCAGCCCCGCAAAGAAACTGGAGTATTTGGGGAGAATGTCTATTTCACATACTGCATGCAGCTACCGCTGTCTTTCAAATGGAAAGTCTCCATCATTTGCCTAAAGAGCTCTAAGCGTTCCCAAGCAGAATACTTAGTGTTCTTATGATAAGGCGTGATGACGCTCCTTATTGCCTTGATCTGTTTTAAGGGGTCCTTAAGCAAGGGCCTTTTTGCCTTATTGGCCTTCTTCGTTCGGGTAACCCTGGTCCATTCATCCTCTGATTCAGAGGCACTGCTCCCGAAGGTGCCCGTCTGATCTTCTAGGTTCTCCCGGATTCTGCGAGCCTGAGAATGGCTGGCAGGATGTGGAGACCTAGTCTCCTGTGTCCTGGGGCGCTCAGAGGAGTCTTCTGATTCCTCCTTGCTCCCAGGATTTGATGGGTACACCCCCCCCTCCCACTGTCCTAGCTGGGCAGAGGTTTTCAGGATGCCCTTAGTGGGCCTACTCTCCTGGAGTTCCCCACTAAATTTCACTGTACTTGGGTAGCCATACCCAGATGCCCGTCCATCATTTCCTGGGAGGTGCTGGTCTATGAGTCCCATACTTCTGACTAGATAGTAATCTGCCATCCCCGTGGCCCTGGGCTCATGTGCGCCAGGGGACATAGGGGTGGCAGAGTCCAGGGACTGGGAGAGATGAAGGCCTCTGGTACTAGGGTTCCTGAGGTTATGCTCAGGTGTTTCCCTTTCCCAGCGAACCTCATCTCTATCAGCCCCTGCTCCTTGTTCCCATGCAAGAACCTGAGCTTTCTGTTCCTCAATCAAGGCCTTACTAGTCTCTATCAGTCTCTCTTGCATGGCTACCTGCCTGTGGAGCTTGTCATTATTCTCATAGAGAGCCTCATTTTCTCTCTGTGCTTCCTGGGTTGCTTTTGAGCACTGGGCCAGTCTTTGCTGCAGGAAGGTTACCTCCTGAGTCCCGTACCTACTGGCCTGCTCCTTTCTTGCCAGAGCATCCTCCACCCTCCTGGTGTGCTCTTAACAATCTATCATGCTCTTTTTGGAGGTCACCCAGTCCCTGGAGGGCCAGGTGATTTTCTTCCAGTTTCCCTTTTAATTGACAGACTTCCTGGCCTAAGGTGTCCCTTTCCTTTGCAAGAGTCTGCCTCTGTGCCGCCAGGTCGTCCCTCTGTCTTTGAAGGGCACCAGCTTTCTGGCACTCTTCATCCAACTCTGCCTGGGTATCCAGGTCTTTCAAAATCAATTTATTGCTCTCCTCTTTTTCACTATCTAATTGGCTTTGCAGGGTGGCTACCTGCTTTGTGCATGCCCTGTTGAAATCTATCTGTTGCTCCAGTTTTGTCTGGCTCTGCAGTAGAGAGTCCAAACCTTCTTGGTACTCCTTCTGCAAGGCCAGAATTCTGGTATCCTGGTCTGCCTTTTCCTGCTGCAGGATACCCATATCCTCTTTTATTTTAACTACATACTGCCTGCTTTCGTTTTCTGACTCCTGACTCCTCTGCAGCCTCTGCTTAGAAGAGTCTAGATCAGATTAGGCGTTTTCTAACGCCATTAGTTGCCTACTTGCCAAATCTTGGCCTTCAGCATATTTGTCCTGTATGTCTCCCATAGATAAATATAAATATGCCGCTATCTTGGCAATCTTATTTTGCTCATCCTTGGCCTTAGGAGCCATATATAGTTCACTCAGGGCCAATTGTAAGGGACCCTGGTCTCTCCAGATATCTAACCCAGTTGAAGTGATCTGTTGTGTGATTGCCTGCAACCACACATTCTGATCCTGCTCAGTCCACTCACCTCTCACAAATAACTTATGTAAAAGATGTTCTCTAGCTATCTTGATGTCTACCAATGTCGCCATTTTGGAAATATTGATTTCCTTCCTGACTTACAGAAGTTTTTTATTTTATTTTGCAAAACAGACCGTTTCCTTAGAGCATGGGTGCACAACATACGGCCCGCGGGCCAGTTGCGGCCCGCCATGCCCTTTTGACCGGCCCGCGAGGCACAAAGACTTTCCTAATGGAGGGCGGCTAGGAAAGTCTTTGTTGTCTTCCGGGCCGGTGAAAACACTGGCCCCCATTGGCTCAGCACACACACGCATCACGTCGCTCCTACGAGCCACGTAATGCGTGTGTGCTGCACCAATGGAGGGCCAGCACTACGGCTGGCATGGTCCATAAGGCTTGATGCCGGAAGGCATTTCAGCCTTGGACCACCACGCCAGTCGTAGTGCGATTCCAGCGTTCCAGCTTACCTGCCGCTTACCTGCCTGCCTCCCTGCCTTCCAGCACGTCTCCGGTAAGTGGTCTGTTTGTGTTTGTGTGTCGGGTTTGTTTTGTTTTATGTTTGTGTGTGTATGTTGCGGGGGTGGGGGGGTGTGTCGGATGTGTATGAATGTTTGTATTTGAATGTATTTTGTGTGTATGTTGAGATGCGGGGGTGGGGGGGTGTGTCGGATGTGTATGAATGTTTGTGTTTGAATGTATTTTGTGTGTATGTTGAGATGCGGGGGTGGGGGGTGTGTCGGATGTGTATGAATGTTTGTGTTTGAATGTATTTTGTGTGTATGTTGAGATGCGGGGGTGGGGGTGTGTGTCGGATGTGTATGAATGTTTGTGTTTGAATGTATTTTGTGTGTATGTTGAGATGCGGGGGTGGGGAGGTGTGTCGGATGTGTATGAATGTTTGTGTTTGAATGTATTTTGTGTGTATGTTGAGATGGAGGGGTGAGGGGGTGTGTCGGATGTGTATGAATGTTTGTATTTGAATGTATTTTGTGTGTATGTTGAGATACGGGGGTGGGGGGGGTGTCGGATGTGTGTGAATGTTTGTATTTGAATGTATTTTGTGTGTATGTTGAGATGCGGGGGTGAGGGGGTGTCGGATGTGTGTCGGATGTGTATGAATGTTTTGATTTGAATGTTTTTTGTGTACTGAGTTGGGGGGTGGGGGTTCGGGTCTGTATGGGTGCTTGTTTGAGAGTTTGCTGATTTGGGGGGTGGGGGTTCGGGTCTGTATGGGTGCATGTTTGTGTGTGTGCTGAGTTGGGGGGGTGGGGGGTTCGGGTCTGTAAGGGTGCATGCCTGAGTGTGTGTGTGCTGAGTTGGGGGTGGGGGTTTGGAGTTGGGGGGGTGGGAGGTTCAGGTCTGTATGGGTGCATGTTTGTGTGTGTGCTGATTTGGGGGGTGGGGGGTTCGGGTCTGTATGGGTGCATGTTTGTGTGTGTGCTGATTTGGGGGGTGGGGGGTTCGGGTCTGTATGGGTGCATGTTTGTGTGTGTGCTGAGTTGGGGGGTGGGGGGTTCAGGTCTGTATGGGTGCATGTTTGTGTGTGTGCTGAGTTGGGGGGTGGGGGGTTCGGGCCTGTATGGGTGCATGTTTGTGTGTGTGCTGAGTTGAGGGGTGGGGGGTTCGGGTCTGTATGGGTGCATGTTTGTGTGTGTGCTGAGTTGGGGGGTGGGGGTTCGGGTCTGTATTGGTGCATGTTTGTGTGTGTGCTGAGTTGGGGGGTTTGGTTGGGGGTGAGGGGGCCATGGGGCATAGTGTTTGGTCGGGGGTGAGGGGGCCATGGGGCATAGTGTTTGGTTGGGGGTGAGGGACATGGGGCATAGGGTTTGGTTGGGGGTGAGGGGGCCATGGGGCATAGTGTTTGGTTGGGGGTGAGGGGGCCATGGGGCATAGTGTTTGGTTGGGGGTGAGGGACATTGGGCATAGTGTTTGGTTGGGGTTGAGGGACATGGGGCATAGTGTTTGGTTGGGGTGAGGGGGCCATGGGGCATAGTGTTTGGTTGGGGGTGAGGGACATGGGGCATAGCGTTTGGTTGGGGGTGAGGGACATGGGGCATAGTGTTTGGTTGGGGGTGAGGGACATGGGGCATAATGTTTGGTTGGGGATGAGGGACATGGGGCATAGTGTTTGGTTGGGGTGAGGGGGCCATGGGGCATAGTGTTTGGGTGGGGTGAGGGTGCCATGGGGCATAGAGTTTGGTTGGGGGTGAGGGACATGGGGCATAGTGTTTGGTTGGGGGTGAGGGACATGGGGCATAGTGTTTGGTTGGGGTGAGGGGGCCATGGGACATAGTGTTTGGTTGGGGTGAGGGGGCCATGGGGCATAGTGTTTGGTTGGGGTGAGGGGGCCATGGGGCATAGTGTTTGGTTGGGGGTGAGGGGGCCATGGGGCATAGTGTTTGGTTGGGGTGAGGGAGCCATGGGGCATAATGTTTGGTTGGGGGTGAGGGGGCCATGGGACATAGTGTTTGGTTGGGGGTGAGGGACATGGGGCATAGTGTTTGGTTGGGGTGAGGGGGGGCCATGGGGCATAGTGTATCTAGGGTCAATAAAATATATATAAGTTAATTAAACAGGCGAGATACAATAACTAAATAGAAATAAATTATAACAATGGAAAATGTGTAGTACAAAATGTAAGTTTGAAATGCAAATAAAAATCGTTACCCCTCAAAAACATTCTTTTTCCATGTGTTTAGTACAAATTGGGGGTTTAAAAAGCCTGCTGCCACGCCCCGCCTACCGCCCCGCCCACATTTACTTTTCGGCCCACTATAGCCCTCATGTAAGGTACTTTCGGCCCTCTGTCAAAATCAGTTGTGCACCCCTGCCTTAGAGCGTTCCCTTTTGAGGGGTGCTTTTACAGCGTAACACAGCATGGAAGCCCCACAGGATTTATGTATCCTGTCAGTTAGCACATTGTATTAAGCTGCACAAGTGGTAGACCCAATCCAGAAGTCCCGCTACGAGCCCCCAATCTGTAAGTGATTTCAATCTGGCACTCCAACTAAGTCAATGCCTAGTATGGGATGCCCAAAGGAAACTGTTAGGGAGAATTCTCCTTCTAGGGCTAATTTCCCTCACCTAGTGAGTCCCCCAGCAGCTCTGCTGGATTTCTGGAGTTTATTTTTTCCACTCTTACATGTGTTTTGGCCTATGTGTTGTTACTCATTGTGTGATCTTGGGCACTGGAGCACACCACTCCAAGTGCCCCTGTTCTTGTATGGGTTACACAGCACCTTTAGTGTAGTAACCCAGGTTTGTCTTTTAGACTTCCCTTTGACTCCATTTCGCTGGGGCTGACTACTGTCCCCCAGAGAAAGTTAAAGTTGCCATTTACTTTACATAGTCATTTTTACCACAGACCCAGTACACCCCATTTTACATGGAGTACTTGAAAGGGCTAATCTGTACCCCTCTTCTGTCTTCACCTCCCTGAGCATTGTTTTGCTCTTTTAACTTTTAGACTTGGCTGGTGGAAGTGGTATCTACCCTAACATTTCTACCGCGATTATATAAGATAAACGTGGTACTGTTCTTGGCTATTATATTAGCCTCGAACATAAACCCGCTTGGCCAAATCGTCTTTCTTTTGGCTCTGGTTGGGTTTATTCACCATTTCTTTTTGTTAAAGTCCTTCTTGTGTTTTACTTTGCACGGCAAACTAGGTTCGCCTTCTTTGTTCACCGTCTTTTTGCGGGCTTCTGCAGAGAAGCCCTCCTCTTGGCGCCTGGGTGTCTAGGTAGACTGAATGTGGGGAAGGGGTGTAGTCACCCCCTGCACAGGGTATCCTAGGAAACCCAAGTCGCACTTTGCCATGATTGGCTGAGGTGGATGTCCCAGCTGGACAACCCCCCTGCTGCGTGATTGACAGCCAGGCTGTGTGAATGGGGGTTTTGCTCATAAAAGGCAGGTCTCTTGGGCTAGAAGTCAGAGTCGCCTCTGGAACTACAAGGAACTGAAGAGAAGTGGAGAGAACGACGGCTGCTGCAATTACCCTGTCCCGTTGAAGCCCTGCTGCAGTCCTGAGCTATCTTCCCTTCGACGAATAAGAGAAGATCCAGTTCGGAGTCTTCTTCCCATGAGCCTGGTGGGGATAACCAGCTCATCTTCTTCAGCCAGAAATCTCTGCTGTGGTCAAAATCGCTGCACACTGCTGTAGTGGTCCGCATAGCCACCTGCTGAGCCTTTCCTGTTTTTAAGGAGCACACCTTTGCATTGTCGCTGCTGCCGGCTTCATCCATGTGTGGTGCAGACCCCTTTTAGATGTCCTCCTTCACAATGAAGCTCCAGGAATCGTGGGTCTGCGGGAAACCAAGAGGAACAACTGCCAGGGCACCAGCTGCATTGTGGGAATAAGGTAATGTGTTCTACTCGAGGAAACTGGGTGAATCCCTTGTCTTCATCCTCAAGGCTCGTCCTTGTCTTCCCTCCTTCTTATAACTTTTGCTTCTGAACATTGACAATATCCAAGTACTTTTTGGCTACACTGAATTGTGAACTGTCTAACGGTGTGATCTTCGGCACAGGTCTCCGTTGTCACCTAAAC
This sequence comes from Ambystoma mexicanum, assembly GCF_040938575.1. NCBI lineage: Eukaryota > Metazoa > Chordata > Amphibia > Caudata > Ambystomatidae > Ambystoma > Ambystoma mexicanum. The sequence goes on along the minus strand of NC_090933.1, from coordinate 1,033,868,127 downwards.
CTGGCTCCGACCCTTTGACTTTTGAACTCCTGTTTCTGAATGTTTCTCGATACTGTCTGCCTAACCTAAATATTGCCTGTGATTTTTGCCTCCAACTCCCTCTGGGTATCTCAGGTGCTAAGTGTGTTTTTGCCCCGGTAGCATTTCATGTCACGGATACGCGTTTATTTAGTAGACCAAACTGTCAAAAAGTGATCACAACCGTATCCGCGGTATTGTGTTTTGTTCATAACACCGGTTCATTCAAACACAGGGTATTTACCTTGAGACTTACTGTACAAAGTGAATTGGTTAGTTGTAGTATATTTAAAGTGTGGTTTTGTTTAAAGTTAAATAGAGGTGTTGTGTTTATAACTGATGGTTCAAAAATAAATGTACTTATATTTTTTACCTGAAACCTTGAGTCAGTGTTTGCTTGAGTCAAAATAATTGTGGTCCCTTTGTGTAATCTCTGCTACTGCTCATATACTCTTGAGATAAGCATGGCTGCTCTGCTACTGCTACCACTATAACTTAGTAGTACAGGCTTGTACCAAAGGTAAAACTTGTATTGCCACCTGTGGTCTTAATCAGGCGTAGTGGTCCCTAAGGGCACTGCACAGGATTCTGCCTAACAGAAACCCTTATTTATATATTTTTATGTCAAAGTTTGTTTAATTCTGGATGATGTACCCTTATATAACGTCCCTCTCTTTGAATCCCCCGGTCTCACTGAACCAAGAGATAGGTTTGTTTTGCAAATTAAAAGATTTATTTGAAAAATTGAACAATATATAGATTATACTTTTATGAATATGAATAATATCTGAATATCACTCTTATGAATACGAATAATGATCAGCAATGGGTAATATTACAATATCGACAATTTCTTTAATCAATTAGGAATAGGAATAGGAAGAATAATCTAGCAGAATATACTTTGTATGGGTTCAAGAGATTGTAATGATAGGAAGAAATGCAACACAGAAATAAAACTTGATATGACTTCAATCAAAAGACAATATGATCACTCTTTCCCCCTGTTATTACTCACTCCCCCCAGTATGCAATATGAAGAGGTGGAAGAGGGCACACAGGTTTCAGGAATAACTGATATGAAAGAATGCAGTTCCATCCCAATTCCCCTCAGCAAGCAGAGAGAAACAGGAATTCTTTAAAAACAGGTCAAAATGCTTTTGAATGTGATTTGTAATGAATGGGAAAATGCTAATATGATTTTAATTCACTAAATGGATTCAGAACTAGTGAGAGTTGCTTTAGATTGGGTCAGGTCAACACTAGCAATGATTGTAGAATGATAAGCAGATGGAAAACGAAATGCAGAAGTTGAAACCAATAAATAGCTATTTTTACATAGAATGAAATTGAGCCAAATTGCAAATCGTGGCAACTTTTCTGCGTGCGGGAAACGAGATTGCAGAAAAACTATAAGGAATTGGAATGTCATTTTGGATTCGGTTGAAAGCTGAGGATGTTAGCTTCAAAATGACATTTACGTTTCATTTCTAAGACGTACGGTTCAAAAGTTACAGAGGTGTTTGTGAAGGTAGATTTTTCAGAAACAGAGTCAAGATTTCAAAAATGAAAGATTGCGCTTTAAAAGTTAGGAACCAAGATGGACTTACACTAAGGAGCTAGGTAAGTACAAGATACCCAAAGGGACAACCACCAGACCAGGGCGCCTTCCGCTCTGATTGCTGTGCGCCAGGACACTTGACTTTCTTCAGAAATATCAGCGCACAGATGATTATCGCTACAGTTATCACAGACTATATAATGAGAAGAATTCAGGATGGACACAAAATTCTATAATGCAGTTCTAGATAGGTTGAAATGGATTGAATAGGATTACTTTAAAATAAGAGATGGCTATGGACGGTTCTATACTAAATACTCACTCCTATGGCTTTGGAATGGAATGGGCCCGTCACAGATCTGGTCAAGGGTTTGGCTGGGATTCTCTCGCCACCGGACAGGTCTCAGGAACTGTGTTCTGCTCTCAGCAAGGCCCTCTGGTCTGCGCTGCCTCTTGGACTGGATCTGACGGGTTGGTTCTGGGTTACAGCTCTGCTCTGCGGGTCTGGATCTTGGTTCTAGCACAGGGTTCTTAGCTAGAATAGCAAAACAGCTCAGCCAGGTTGCAAAAGATTCTGAGGCCTGCTGAAAAAGGGTTCAGCTTCTTGGGTTAGGCCTTCCTGCTTCAAAGTTCTAGAGTTTGGTTCTAGAGTCTGGTCTCTGGATCTATGTCTGGAGCCTGGATCTTCCTGCAGGGTGCTTCGCCAAGAAATCAGTTGAGGATGGAAAGTGGGTCTGTCCTGTCTTTCCTCAGCAGTCCCTATTTATCCATTTCCAAAGTGGGTAGGGAGGCTGATTATCTATGCCCATCCCTCTAAGGATCTGATAGGTCAGAGAATTTCCCCTCTCCTGATTTGAGACAGGAGCAGTGTGTCATCAGGTGTCAGAGTGATACTGTGTTTATGGCCCAAAGGAAATCCCTCCCCTTTGCTTTTTCTTAGGAAATCTATTTCCCCCCAAAAACATATTTCCAAGATACACACGTTGTTCATAATACGTAATTACATGACAGATTACCTAAGGTACATTTCTGTTCAACTCCCATCTTCCTGCGAGCTTCAGTTCATAAATGACAACTTTTTCACACTTTTGGTGGGTTTCTCAATGTTAGTTCTGCACCAATTTTTACACATGCATGCACGCCCCCTCTGGGCACATTCCTGTAATTTTTCATGTTCCTAACATAAACACCATGGCTACAATATGAATAATTTCCGGTTCAGTCTAAGAACATCGCACAGATTCCAACTTAGTCTTAAACTGTGAGCAAATTTTTCATTTTAACAATCTCTAAGTTTCATATTTTTGTCAGTTCAGTACACTTTGCTATAAGCATTTTTCTAAACATACATTTAATCTAATGTCAAATCAACAATTTCAATCTGGCCCGCCTCCAGAGCTGGGCTGAGTCAGAGGGTCACATGGCCTGCCTTTCTACCAGAGCAGTTTGTTGTCAGTCACACCCGAATTAGCATTCCTATTCATCCCAAGGAATCCATTGTTTCTTGGTCTGGGCAGCAGGGGAAATCTCCTCCCCTCCTGATTAACATGCCAATGTGATATCCTCCTTTTGGTGGGAATGAACAAGGTGTGAGTTTCCCAGGGGAAGAAGGCCTCTTGGAAGTTTTAACTGAATCAGGTTACCTTCTGGTCAATTATAACATAGTTCCTTGTGAAAAAAATACATTTGTAAATTTAAAATAAGCAAACCCATCTTTACTTCCAGTCCTTTTTTCAACATGAAAATCAATGTGTGGCACTCTTATATGGCATCTTGATGGAAATCTCTTCTTTGGCATAGTTTGAGTTCAATGTTCAACTTTACACATGATAGGTTTTAAATTGCTGGCTTTTGACAGAGGTGAGTAACGGTACTACACCCATTTTTGACAGATTTCTTTCAGCAAGCAATCTTCAATGTGGATTTTCCTTTGATAACTGTACTCCTGTGGACATTGTATTTATGTGGATTCTTGCAGTAGAATAATGTGGAACACCCAACAAAGAGGATGGATCTTTTAGGTGGTTTGTGAGCCATGATTCTTGCACATTTTTGACAATCAAGAAAACGGATTTCCAAACAGATCTGTGCTTCTTTTTGGCAATCAGCATTGCTTTTTCAAGTGAATTCGGCTACTTTGTGTGTAGCCCAATGGTGGGTTTTGGCAGTGATCTCCTGTGCTCACTAAGATAGGCAAAAGTGGATGGCAGCCTATTTTTTGCAGATTTTTACTGTGCACTTTTAGGTAATTTTTAGCGAGCAGCTTGCCTTCCGGCGGCCATTATGATGTTTCTGCTGCAAACAATGCTCAGTAATGTTGCAGGGCTTGGACTAGTGGGTTGACACATCCCACAATACAGGTATCCGACAAACATTGCATAAATAAAAAAATAAATAATCCGGGTCCATGTATCCGACAAACATTGCATAAATAAATAAATAAACCCGGTCATGGCTGAGGACTGTAACTTCCTCTTGTGACCATTTGCACAGGGTCTCCAGTGGAAGTTACAGTTTGCTTTTCCTGCAACTGTGACCTGTATCAAAGTGAGTCAGAGAGTGTCAAGTCTTATGTCAAAGACGACACACGCACACCTGCAGAGAGGAAAAGCTGTCCTACAATGCATGCCAACTACCCTCACCCCACCGACTGCACCTCCCCTCCGATCAGAATGCAGGCACAAAACCATTCAGTGACTAATGGCCCATCATTAGCAGTTTTGTGTACTACATTTTGATTGGACGGGCTGGTCTTAGCTGCAGGGGGAACTGAACTGTTTTTATTGTTGTGCTTATGAAGAAACAAGCGCAACAATAAGCAGCCAATTAACACTATAAGCGGAGAAAATCCGCGATGAAAAAATGCGTGGCTTTGGTCAAAAACAAGCCCAAAGTCGCTTATTATAAGCGGACGTGGCAACCCTGATGCCCATCCAAAACAAGCCGACTCCCTTCCAAATAAGTTGAAAAAACAAGCGCACCCCTAAAATGTTTTGGATAGGTCGCAAAAGCAAGAAACAGAACCCAGTAGCATAAATATAGAGAGATGGGCATAGAGTGTTAGAACAAAAATATGTTATTATAATTCCATTTTTCGGACATTTAGTACCTGTTGTTTCCATTTCTTGTATATATAGCATTTAAAAGTATATCATTGGCATCTCTGGTCCCTTAAATGCCAACATCCTCGGGCACCTGGGAGGGAGATTGTGCCACAGAAATCGGGAGATCAGAATTTTGCCATAGGATTGCATTGGGGATTGAATTATGTTAGACAGGAGAACGTAAAAGAAATTGCAGTATTTTTAATTGAAAAATCAGGAGTCTGCAGCTTAAAATCGTGAGGGTTGCATACATGCCAACATTCGGATGCACCTCGGTGGGAGATTTCATCAGGCATATCGGGGGACCTACATTTTCCCATAGAAATGCATTGGGGCTACATTTATTTTAGGGAGGAGACTGAAAAATATCAATATTTTTCACTTCAAAAGCAGGAGTCTCCTGCCTTAATCGGGACGGTTGGCATATATGAGTTTGGCATGTATGCTGGTCCATCACCCAACTGGTCATTTCACTCTCATTTGGTCCTCGACTTTTTGAGTCCATCACCCTTCTGGTCCTTGGTCCCCCCACTTCCATAGTTGGTAGGTAGCCCCACACCATGTGTGACAATGTGGGTCAGTGTTGGGAAGGGGGCAACCCCATCCCACCCCCCTAAGCGCTTTAGAGTAAGGCAAGCTGCATTTGAAGCACTATGATAGACCAGGGGGGATGGTGGTTGGGCCCTACCCCAATATAATCAACCCACATAGTGTAGTCTAGGGCACAAGCACGACTGCCATTTTGCATAGATGTTAGTGCATTTTGCGTAGATATTAGTAACTATAGTTGGGAGACAAGGCCTCCATGGATGTGACATTTCATGTACTAGGTCCCGAGTGTGAAATGCGGAAAACCTCCAGCTATACCCGAGCTCCCACGAGGACAACCCACACCCCCCTACCGCCATAAAGCTCATTACTTGTTCTAACATTGTTGCAAACATGTTTTTCTACTCAGAAGAAAAGAATGTGCCCTACAAGGCCACGATCATAGACCGGCGCCTGGTGTGCATGTTTTCTCACACTGGCCAAAGCATGACCCGGCCCAACCCCAGGCAACCACGAGTTATAGCCCATATAACTGACTAAGCCCCAAGATCCAAGACATCGAGAGGATAGCTTGACATCGGGAGTATAGCTTGGGGGCAAAGCTCTCGTCTTGGAAGCAAGACGACGTGGAGCAACACAGGTTCGATCCCTGGATCAGCGCTATAAATAACCAATCATAATCATAATTATCCCTGAATTCCATGGCACCAGGTGACCTTCGACCATCAACCCTAAAGTAACAAGTCTTGAATGTTCAAAGGGAACGGACATTGCATGTCTTTGAGCTACAATCATATGATTTGTATTGCGAGGTGCTGGGAGGGATACATTATAGTTCAAAACGAGGGTCGATAACTTGGAGCCAGATGGCGCAAAAGGGAGTGAGTGAATGTGTGTGTGTGGCGGTCAGAGAGCCACAGAACCTCCGTTGTGCCAGTCTTAAACCCTGCCAGGTGAACAGTATAATGATGAAGTAGCATTGTGTTAGGAGTGTAATTAATTTGTTCTTTGACCTTCGTTGGTGAGAATAAGATGATCTTCGCAGCACCCACGTGATGGAAGATGGATGGACTGGGCTGGAGCTAATAACCTGGCATCCCTTAGGGAGCAGGCGGATCCTGTATAGGCGCACACCAACCAGCCACGTGGGTTATTTCTGTATGGTATAACGTCATGATGATGATGTCTTCTATTAAGCTCCTGTTTGTACCCTTTTTTCAGCAGAAGGTTCTTAGCAGCAAAGTTATTTGCTGTTGCTCTCATCCTTGTGTGAGATTAAAACGTGTTATTCTTACAAGATCGACTTGGGCCTTTCTTCCCTAGCGGTTTGTATTCTCCCTGGTGTGAGCATTCAGGGTTGTGCCTTCAATTGGAGACACTGACGTGATCACAGCACCCCACTTATTTGCAGAGGCTTTGGGCCGCTTCTCGTGTTCCGAGTGGTTTAGCAGGAGCCATTTTAAGAGAAGTCCTCTCTGCTCTTTGAGACAGGAGGAGGGGTTATGCAATGCCCATGGCCAGAACAGGGCTCTCACAATAAGAGCGTCCTGGAACATATGTCCATATTTGTAGTAGCTATGTATAAGGGGAAACAGCTAGAGAAGATCAAATAATTTTTATACATCTGGCGAATGTTTGAGGACACAGAGGACCAAGGGGAGGGAGCAGGCGCACAGATACAGAGAGATGGAAAGTGCAGGAGGGGAGAAGGAGAGGGTGGGGCACCAGCAAAATGCAGGGATTATATCCCTTGACAGCGTGTCCCGCAGTCGAGTACACAAATCCAACCTATAAACCTACCATGATAGGGACCCCTTCAGCATCAGTAACACCACAGGTACTGCAGCCACACCCCCATATACGAACCAGCCTGAAGTATCAGCAAACGCGGATGTCAGTTCAAGAGAGTTCGAAGAAAGGTTGGCAGAGTTCCTAGCAGAGCTGAACAAGATGCAGGCATCCCCAAGAGAAGTGAGGGATGTAAGGGTGTCACACAATGGATCAGGAGGATGGAAGTCAGGGGACATTTTGCTCAGAATGGATAATGAAGGAATAAGAAGTGTATGTGTTGAGAAGGAGGGAAGAAAGGGTGAGTGGATACTCTTGGGACAGGAGAATGAGGTTTTGGGAAATGATGAGAGGTAGGGCAACAATGGCACATTTGATGAGGGACAGGGAGAAGAAGAATTAAGGGGTGAAGAGGAGACTGAGAGTACACCCCAAGTAAAAGGCTTGTGGGTGTAAATGATTTCAATCCGGCACACACCCAAGTCAAAGCCCAGCATGTAGTGCACAACTGAAACCCTTATTTATTTTTGTCTATAAATTCAATATTCTGAACGATATACCACTCATATCACACCCTTCTCCTGGAACCCCCAGGTCACACTGAACCAGGATTCAGGCTAGTTGGCAAAGGTAAATATTTATTTATGTATTTAAAATTTTATCACAGTAGATTTTAATAGGTACACAACAATCACCAATGGGGTGACAGAACACTGAATAATATCTTTAATACACTAGGAATAAGTAAGAGCAAAACAAATGCAGCACAGAAAATAATACTTATGTGTTCGTTCAGATCAGATAGTACTATGGTTAGAGGTTCCCCCTGCAACACCCCTCAACCCCCAATAGACAATGTAAAGAGATGGGAGGAGAGAGCAGATATTCAGGAATAGCACAAATCAACAGAATAGCAGTCCCACTTTCCACCAGCAAACACAAGAGAAAAACGGAATTGACTTTTTAGCTGTCAGCATGGCTTTTAAATTATCTTTGGAATTGACTAGGAAAAAACACCAAATGTGGTCAAAAATACTTACATTGTTATAAATTCTTATGGGAGCCGCTTTGAACAGTTGTATACAAGCACAAGCAATGATTTAGTACAAAGAAAGCATTTGAAAACTTAAAGGCCAAGTTGGAAGCAGTTTAGAGCTCTTTCACACGTGTAAACCTTTCAGATTTTTTAAATCGCAGCAATCCTTTCATTGTGCGATATTTTTGATAACAGGAGAATCACACTGTATTGGGTTCTATGGATAGCTATAGATGTTAGGTACAAATAGGAGTTGAAATTCCGTTTCTATCACAAGAACTGAGGGAGTTATAAAGGTTTTAGTAAAGGTTGTTTTTGCGAGATAGGCGCAAGAATGGAAAACAGAAATGCACTTTTGAAAATGAAAAATGGGTTTGCTTTCACTAGAGGATGACTATGAAAAAGCGCATACCACACAGGGTTCTTACAGTCACTTGATCAGGGTGACCTGCCTGCTAAAGAAACTCGACTTCTTCAGATTAGAAAAGGGTCAGCGCAAAGATAATTATAACAATACTGGTTCTGAAGGAAAGATAGGATGGGTTTAAGATAGGGATAAGACAATGCAAAGATACTCCTAACAATACTAGTTCTGAATGAAAGATAGGATGGGTTGGAAATAGGGATAAGACACATTAAATATACTATGGCCCACAGTTGTACCTATTAATACTCACAGGATCAGTTTTTAAATTGGACCATCAGTTCTGGTCATGGATTGGGTCTGGTCTAGGAAAGACAGCACATCAGGCACGGGACTGGATCCTCTAGGCCGGTCGGAGGATTGGCACAGGATCTGTCCTCCTAGTCTGGGGGTATTTGAATCAGCTGGGTGGCAAATTTCTCAGGCAAGCCCAGAGAATTTCAGGATACTGGTTCAAAAGGCCTTCTCACACCACCCAGAGCTTTACTGGGTAGAGAGAATAAATTTGAGGATTTGGGCCTTGCTGAAATCAATAGTCTCTATTGCTGGCAAGAGTCTTGGCATCTGAATCTGGAAGAATATTAAAGCTGGATGTAGGATGCTGGATCAGAGTGCTTTGCCGGAATCAGGAAAGTGGCTGGATCAGTGAGTCCCTATATGTTGTCAGCTGTCTCTATGTATCCTCTAAAATGACATCACAAAGGGGGGCTAAGCTTGCACCTGTGAAAGGTGATTGGGTCAGAGTCTACTCTCTGCCTTGATAGGAGGAGCGAAACAGAGTATCATCTTTATGGTATAATTTTATGATGCTGAGAATCCACCCCTAGCCACTGGAACACAAAGTCTAACTTTGGAAAAATACATATTTACACATGTGCAACCTCTATAAAAATCACATACACAGATTGCATATTTTATGCAGTATCTGCTCATCAAAATTCCACAGCTCTGAGACTTTGTTTTGACTTTCAGCAGAATTGTGTCCATTTTGTAATGAGAACATGTTGAAATATTTCTGTAAATTTCCACAAATATGCACGTTTACCCTGGGAATGTGTATATAAAGTTTCACCATTCTAGCAGAAATTCAGTCCCCCTAAACCCACATTTAATTCCCTTCCTGTCCAGAATAAGCTACATGGTTGTACTACATGTTCAAAGATAGTGCTAAAAATTTGGTTAATTAATCTGCCATTTTCAGATTTTTCACCCCTTCTGATAATAAGTTATACACCTTCTAAAAATGTCCATTACATATCCTATTAACACCAAATGGTCAGTATTTGTCACTCCTTGAAGCATGTGGTAACCCCCTCCTTTGGAATTTTCTTCTGTCAGCCAGGAGTTTCCTGTGCTGCAGCAGTTTTATGACCTTTCACTCCTTCAATATCCTGGGTTGAAGGATGTCCATTGTTCAGTCCTGGGCTAACCAGCAATTAGCACCTCCCAGTGAGTTTCTGCTGAGAGGAAGGCCCTCCTTCTGGGAGAAAAACATGCTTTTCCAGTTCTTGCAGCTTCAGCCCAGCTAATTAACTTTTTAAACCCAGCAAAAACCAAATTTGTTACATCAACTATAAATACATTTCTTTCTTGGCCTTAAAATGTGTGGGAAAAACACAACTACAATCTGTATTCCTTTTTGGCAACAATCTTTTTTATGTTTGCTAATCCAACAGACTTTTTAGTTTTAGGTCATTTTAAAGTTTCCTCAGTACTCCTCTGAAAGCTGTCATTTCGGTAGCCCGGGGTACTGCACCCAGATTTTGGCATAGATGCTGTCAGTTTTCAGACTTTGTGTGTTCCACAATGCTTCATTTGATACATGAATTTTAGCACCAGGCAAGATTTTGAATGTGGAGTTGTGTATCGGCATTTAGGAGTTTTTATCAACAAATCAAATGTCATGTGTAAGCGCATTTTGGGGTTTCACTTGCAAAGTGTTGCTTCTCTCTCTCTGCACTCTGTTTGTTGGTCATGGAGCCCACTGGCACCTTTTCTGCAGGGTGTACTCTATTTCCCCGCACCTGCATCATAGGTGGTAGGTTGTGCAGCTCTCTTTTTGTGTGCTGAAGCACATAGTTTTTTGTAGGTTTTTGGCGTTTTTTGATGCGCAAAAGGGTTTTGCCGCCATTGTTGCTGTTTCTTTCGCCATAACTGGCAGGGTGATGCCGCATAGCATAGCAGAGTGAGTAATTACATCCAACAGAGCCCCCCTCCCGACTTGGTTTTGACCTACCGTTAAGGGGAAGATGGGAGATTGGGATGTTGTTTTCTTTTGTCCATGTGGTGAAATTCAGCTGCTTCTCCCGTCAGTGCTGGAGGCGACCCGCTCTCCTTGCTGGTTCTGGTCAGGAGTATTGCTGGTTCTGGTTGGGAGTATGGAGCGGCATTCCGGGCTCCTTGGGTCTTTCCTTCCGGTCCCCGAGTGGTCCTCCTTTGGATGATTCTTAGTCCAGATGCTAGAAGATAGAACAGAGCATGGTTATGGATATTTTCCCACTACTGTGTCCACACGTCATCTGGGGATGTCAGCAGTGGGAAAGACACTCGCATTGGTTATAATCGGCAATATTCCCCATCTATGTTTACTACTGGTCTTAACACTCTTCTTGCACCTACACGGTGAACATTTAGTGATTCTTCTATGTGTCTGGATTTTCCCCCTCTGGGTTTCCGGTTGGCTCCACTATTTGCCGCAAAGTATGCCTGGAATGGCAACTCTTCATCTGGTTTATTTGGACCACCTTCTGCCAAACTGCCCTTGGGGATGCGGATTCTGTAGGCGACTGGTGAGATTCTGTCCACAAAATCAAAAGGGGCCCGCCAATTTGGGAGGAATTTGCGCTCTTTGGCTTGGTTCCTTTGGAAATTGTACAAGTAGACCTGGTCCCCTACTTGGTATTCCTTTTTAGTTGTCTTGAGATCATAGTGGGTCTTCATACTGTCCACAGATCTCTCTAGATTCTGCTGAGCGTAGGCAAAAGCATGTTGAAGGTAATTTCACAGATTCTCAACATTCTCATGAGTTGTGGAGGCATTTATCAAGGTCTGCTCTTGAGTTCTGTAGAGCAGATGCTGGGGTAGCACCATCCTTTGTCCAGTCATGAGCTCAAATGGAGAAATGTTTGTTGCATAAGAAGGGGTAGATCTGATGGCCATCAGGACAAGGGGTAATCGAATGTCCCAACTTGGCCAGAATCTGCCACAAACCTTTTTAATATGCTCACAGTAGTTTTATTGAACCTCTCAACTCCGCCACTAGAGGACTGGAGGTAGGCAATGTGTAGTTTCCTCTTGACCCCAAGTATCTCCCACATCTTTGTCATCACTTCACTGGTGAAGTGGCTACCTCGGTCTGACTCAATCCTTTGGGGTAGTCCAAAACACGAGAAGATGTGATTGATCATCAGGGCTGCTGCAGTTTCTGCCTTGCAATTTGGGACCGGGAGACATTCCACCCATTTAGTGAACAAACATGTTACGGTCAACATGTACTTGTTCCCCCTAGAGGAGCGAATCACGGGCCCGATATAATCGACTTGTAAATCTGACCAAGGCAGTGTCATCCCCCTCTTTTGGAGGGGAGCATGGTGTGTGAGTGATGTTGGCTGAAATTGTGCACACACAAGACACCCCTTCAAGTATTGGTCAAGGTCCTGCCCCATGTGTGGCCAGTGTGCAACCTCTCGCAAGATTTCTAATGTCATATGAAACCCCCAATGACCGGCTGTGGCTGCATCATGGGCGTGACTTAGCATCAGGCTTTGGAATGAGGTGGGGACCACCCACTGGTCATGGCCAGCTATGTCTCCTCATCAACAAACCGTCTTGGATTCGGAACATTTTTGGACATTTCATAAACACTCTGAGGTCCTCTTTCCCAATGTAATCGGTATCCGTTATGGGAAAGATCTCAGGGTCCTCAATGTGTTGATAAAACTTACCAATTATTGGATCCCCTTTTTGAGCCATAATCAAATCAGCATCTGGCGTCTCCTTACTCCGCTGTGCAGTTGAGAGTTAATTGTGAGCATTTGCCTGGGACCTAGTGATAGCAGTGACCTGGATTCCCCCAACAGGGACTCGATTTCAAGTAGATCCCCCTGGATGGCTCTGGTTTTGTCCAGCTGATCAGCTAGGTAATTTCCAGTTTTGTCTGGTCCCACTACCTTAGAATGACCCTTGATCTTTTTCCAGTAGATGGTCATCCGGTTCGAGGTGACCAGATCATCAATATTTTGTATTAATTTTCCGTGTTTTAAAGGTTTATTATTAGCACATAGCATGCCTCTGGTTTTCCAGTTAACCAGGTGCTCCACAAACCCGTTCCGTACATAATCTGAATCAGTGATTATGACCAGTTTGTGGAGTTGGTGTTGGACAGCAGTGAGGATGTCTTGATGCACAGCCATCAGCTCTGCCACTTGACTACTTCAGGGACCGATTTTGTACCCAGCTGAGGGTTCTGGGGCATCATTCACCCATGCATTCCCCACGCCGGCCACAAGTTCCTTTTCCCCGTTGTTGTCAACATGGTAGGAGCACCCATCCACATAGACCGTGGGCATTCCCTCACACTTGTCTTCTTCATAGACCTTGTGTGGGGAATTAAGGTATGCCTCCATGTTGTCCTTGATTTTAGGACTTTCGTCCTCGAGACAGTTTTCTCTGGCACAATCATGCAAGTCAGCCAGACCTTGCGTGAGGGGACTCTTCTTGTTTTGGCCATATCTGACCTCCACAGGAAAGCCTTGCACTGAAATAATCCAGGAAGTAATTCGGGAATTACTCACATTTCCGGCCCAGATTCTATCACTTTGAAGATATTGCAAAGGTTGGTGTGGATTCTCCACTATGATGTGTTCCCCCTAGATAAACGGGCGGTAATTCTTCAATGCCCACACCGTTACCAGGTGTGCCTTCTCACAATCGTTGAATTTTTCCTCCACAGAGGATAAAGTCTTACTCGCATAGGAGATTACTTTATTGACCTTGTCATGCTTTTTATATAATACTGCAGTTAAGCATGCATTTGAGAACCCTGTCTCCAAGAAGGACTCCTTGTTTTTGACAGGGTAAGCTAGGCACGTTGCTTGTGAGAGGCTTCTTTTGAGTTGTCTTACTGCCTCAGTTTGTTCTGGACCCCATTCCCACTTGACCCCCCCCTTCAACAGATGGATCAGGGGTCTCGTGATCTCTGCATAATCCTCAATGAACTTTCTGCTGTAATTAGTTAGTCCAAGGAGGCTCCTTAATTCCCGCAGAGTTGTGGGGTCTTTTATTTTCTGGAGTGCTTCTACTTTCTTTTCCTGGGGACAGAGACCTTCAGGAGTTATGTCATGCCCCAAGAAATTGGCATGGGTCCTGCACCACTGTGCCTTTTGGAAAGAGAGTTGTGCTCCGGCAGCCCTCAACTGGGTCAGAACATAACGGATCTCCGCTATGTGTTCCTCCACAGTTGAGCTTTTGATTAGAACATCATATACATAGGCCAGTTGCCCCTTTCACCCAAATCGGGCATGGCCTTATGCAGAAAGATGTTAAATGAATTGCCGGAGTTGATGTATCCGAAGGGAGTCCGGGTCCAAGTGTACTGCTGCCCCCGAAGGTAAAGGCCAGTTTATATTTGTCCTCCCTACTGACAGGTACAGTCCAGTACCCATTGGTCAGGTCAATGGCAGTGTATACCTTTGACCCTTGGATCTGGGCCATTGGGAAGTATGGACCCGTTTGTTGAGCTCCCTTAGGTTAGCACAGAGTCTCCACTGGCCGTTTGGTTTCAAAATCCACAGCATTGGATTATTGAAAGTGCTGTGGACTGGACGAATTATCCCAAGGGACTCAAGGTTCTTAATTATTTCAGTAAGGGACTCCATTGATGCGAGAGGCAAGCAATATTGTTTCACAAACACTGGAGTCATGCCAAGGTCCGTGGGAATTGTTGTTGTGTGGATGTCGGTGCGACCACAGTCATATGAGTCCACCACAAAGAGATCTTGAAAATCTAAGAAAACTTGTTTCAATTTTTCCTTTTCCTCCAGGGTCTCACAGGCATCAGCTAGGTTGACTCTCTCTTCAACCATCTGCCTGAAGCCTGGAGAGACTTCTGGTTTTGCTATCTCAGCGGCCACCTCCAGCTGGGTTAAGAAGTCCCTGGTCAAAGTACTGATTTGGACTGATGGCTTCACGTGGGGAAGGCAGTCCTCATGGACTTGAAAGATCACCTCATAACTCCTGAAGTCACAGGTCACATCTTCCTTACCATAAGGGCAGGAGGAGTACACCAGGAAATTTCCCCCATGCCGGGTGAAGAACTTGTCTGGTGTTGTGTCATTGTCGCTATCACTGTCAAAACAGTCCTTGGGGATTGGTCCTAACAGTTTGTTACCTAAATCTATGGAAAAACGGACATCAACCGCCATTCCAATAATGGTGCCTGCGCCCAGAGTGATACTCTTTAGGTCGGTGTTATCCACCTATATTGGGATGGTGTCGTGTTCTATGTTGACTAGTGGTGTTAAGCTTACCCCCAACCCTTACTGCTGGAAATGAGCATTGAGATGAACATAGGCGTCAGTATTTTTCAGTTTCTGTCCTCTTTTAATCTTTACTTCCAGTGAGAATTGTCGGGTCTGTTCTGGGATGGTGACTGCCTCTCCAATCTGAATTTCAACTGCATATGCAGCAGTTGAGCTGACCAAAATGCTTTCTCTGGGTTATCAAAGTCCATGGGATTATCCGCTAATCGGGACCAGGCTTTGAAGTTTATTAGGTCCAAACTAATGGCAAAGCAATTGAGAATGTCACTGCCTAAATAAAATGCAGCAGGGACATCTCGCACGACAACCACCAATTATGGACTATGCTCTTGTTGCCTATGGAAATTTTAAGCATACACCTGCTAGGCAGGAGATGTTTGGAATTGGGTGTTTCCAGGTCCATTTCCCATTTGTCTACCAATTTAAATGCGGGAATGGCTGGATCTTTTGGGAGTTTGCAGTGAAGTTAATGAAGTTCTTACCGTTGTTCACACATACTCGGGCGAGAACAGAGTCCTTCTCTTCATTTAACTGAATAGGGATGAACAACTGCTCTCCAATTTTCTGAATATCAGCCAAGCTTTGAGCTGATTTCTCATCATTTTGGACTATAGGAGTGGGATTTTCTGATTGTGAATTTGTATAGAATTTCAGAGTGTTCCCTTCCAGTGTGGAAAGCCATCTTAGACTGGAAGGAAGGTTGATTTTCAGAAATAGAGAGGACTCCCCATCACTAGTTTGTTGTCCTACTGCATTTACTGTCACATCTGGGATTCGGTTATTCTGGAAATGAAATTCAATTTAGTCACGTTTTTGTTCAACCATATGGCATGTGCCATTTAAACTAACATGGTTGATACTATGTTTTAATTTTATTGGTCGGTTAGTCTGGGTCCAGAGGACCTTGTTTACACAATCTATGAGGGGAGACAATCTACGCAGGATGTCATTCCCTAGTAAACATGGTGTAATCTCTGGAGTCACAACTATGACCGGGTGCCCTTGTGTCGCCCAATTGTAATGTCTAAATCCACAGTCCCCTCGACAGGAATTTCATTCCCATCGAAGTTCTGAAGTTGTCCAGGAAGAGGGGTGAGAGGGATTTGGTATTTCTCCCCCTTCCCAAATTCAGCTGATCAAAGGCCCTTTTTGACAGAAGGGTGGCTTGGGATCCAGTGTCCACCAGTGCCAAAATTGTACATTGCCCCTGTACTTGAACCGGGGCATAAAATCTTCCCTCCTTCTCCTCAAGGGGGCAAAGATAATGCACATTTATGGCCAATTGGTGGGTTAATTTCTTTGCATTGGATTCTGACAAAAGGGTGATTTGGGTAGGATTTTGTTTGGGATCTTGGGAACCTGTAAGAAAAAGGTGGCAATTGGATATGGGGGAGGTTTTGGGCTCCCCTGGTTCTGATTCTTGGCTGCCCCCCCCCCTTTTAGTTTAGTTTAGTTTATTTATTTGTAAGGCGCGCCAAGCCCTGGAGCATCAGGGCGCACAGGACAAGAATATGCTCAACTTTGTTACAGGTACATCTACATAATCATAGTACATTCTACAATAAATAAAATATGTACAGGTACATGTGCATGGTCATAGTACAGTATACAATAAGCAAGAATGAGCAGGGCTGGAGCTAGGTCCAGACAAGAGGTGATAAGGGTACAGGAATACTTAACAATGTGGAGGTAATATACAGTGGAATAAGTACAGTAATATACAATGGTGTAAAATACAGACCGAGGTATCAGAGCTGGGGCATGCAGGTGGATCGCAAGTAGGGACAGTCAGGTCAAGCAGGTCAGATTAGTTAGATGTCATTGGCTCTCAGCCACTTGGTCAAATTCTGCCTGAATTTCGCGAAGGGCTGGGGTTCTCTTATGTCATGTGGTAGGGAGTTCCAAAGCTGTGCTCCTTTGACTGCGAAGCTATGTCCTCCAATAGTGGCACGTTTAAAGCGAGGGACATATAGGCAATTTGCATTGACCGTTCTTGTTGGTCTAGGTGAGGTTCTTAAGTGTAGCCTGTCCATGAGGTAGGGTGGTGCCATGTTATTGAGGCACTTGTGAGTAAGGGAGGCAATTTTGAGTTGGATTTTGTCCTGAGTGGATAGCCATTTATATTCTCTTCTTATAGAGGAGATATGCTCTTTCCTGTTGATCTTGAGAGCGGCTCTCAGGGCATTATTTTGTAGGACCTGGATTTTTTGGATAGTCTGTTTGTTAGCCCCAATGTAGAGACCATTACAGTAGTCCAGTTTGGACAGTATAAGGGCTCCGGCAAGCGTGATGCAGCTATCTGTAGAGAGGAATTGCTTGCTGGCTCTAATGAGTTTGCAAGTATATGCTGTAGAAGAGGCTAGGGAGTTGACTTGTTTGCCAAAGTTTAAGGTGACGTCAAGGTAAAAGCCTAGGGTCTTGACTTCTTTTGCTACTTTGATATTATTCCCATCGATAATGAAGCTGGCATAGTCAGGGTTAAGTTTAGTTATATATGTCGGAGTGCCTAGGATTATGAGCTCAGTTTTGTCGTCGTTCAAGCATAAGCCATGTGTGGCCATCCATGCCTGAACGATGCTGTAAATTTTATTCACTAAAGCCAGATCCACGACGTAATCTCCTGAAAGCGGAAGGAGGATCTGGGTATCGTCTGCATAGTTGGTGTAGGCGATACCCAGATGATCCATTTCGTCAAAGAGCGGCTTTGTGAATATGTTATAGAGGGTTGGTGATACACAAGATCCCTGGGGTACACCACACGTTATAGGGATCGGGTCAGCTGAGGCTAATGGAGAGAAGACTCTCATGGTGCGGTTATTCAAGAAGGATTTAATCCATAATATGGCCTCTTTGGAGAAGTGAGCAGCAGAGCCTATGTGGCTGCATAAGACTGTATGGTCGACTAAATCGAACGCTGCTGAGAGGTCTAGCAAGAGGAGCAAGGCTGCTTGGCCATTGTCCCTACATTGATCTATTTGGGCCTTGAGATCGATAAGGGCAGTCTCTGTACCATGCTGGGGACGGAATCCAGATTGGCGGGTTCCGAGCAGGTGGTTGGATTCAAGGAAGTTTTGTATTTGCATGTATGCCACTTTGTCTAAGATTTTTAGAAGAAAGGGCACAGTCGTGATAGGCCTAAAATTGATGGGCATCCCAGGGTCGAGGGTTTGCTTCTTTAGGAGTGGCAGGACCCACGACTCTAAGATTTTTCGGTACAATGCCGGTGGTGAAGGATGAGTTGATGAGTTTAGTTATGAATGGCGATAGTTCTCTCGCAGCATCCTTAATTAATTGGGCAGGGCATTGGTCGCCTTTACAGTTGGGCGGTTTAAGTCCCAGGATCACTGTTTCGACTTCAATGGTAGATACCTTGGAGAAGCGGAAACGTGTTATTTGTTTAGCTTTAAGTAGGGGTGCTGGGGTTAGAGCGTCCTGAGGTGTGAGAGATGCTTTTTTGAGGGCGATTTTAGTTTGTAGGTTGACTACTTTGTTAGTAAGGGCAAACTGAATGTCTGAGCACCATTTTTTGTCCTTGGTGCAGTTTTCTTGGGGAATGATGGGTGTTTCCAGCTCTTTCAAGATACTGAACAGTTCTCTGACACTTGATTTAGATTGGGATATTCTGGTATTGTATGTTTCCTGTTTGGCTAGTAGGGTATCTTTTTTGTATTGGGATGATATCTTTGCAAGGTTTAGTTTGTTTTCTACTGTAGGAGTAAGTCTCCATTTGGATTCTAGTTTTCTTTTGGTTAACCTGAGGTTTTTTAGATGGGGGGTGAACCATGAGTTGAGATGTTTTTTCGGTTTGCTAGTCCGTAATTTGAGCGGTGCTATGTGATCAAGGGCTGAGTTCATAGTTTCATTGAATTGATCAACTAGCATATCAGGCGCCGTGTTGGCTGGGAGCGAGTTTAGTTGGGGTAGTATGATTGGCAACAATTTTTCCGTGGTTATTAGCTTTTTGTTCCTCGTGGGTATAGGAGGGGCAGGTGTGGACTTGGCTGTGGCTAAGTTTGTAGCTACTGTAAATAGTAGTAGAAAGTGGTCCGTCCAGATCTGGGGAACGGTGTCTGTAATGGTTACTCCACAGTTGTGTTCAGCTATCCAGTCAAGGATGCGACCTTTATTATGAGTGGGACAGGTGACTCTTTGGGCAAAGCCCAACTCTTTTAGGATCAGAGCAGTAGCTGTGGACTGGGTGTCTTTGATATCATTGTAGCCTAGGTTGAAGTCTCCTAGCACTATAGTTTGGGAGGTGTTTTTCAAATTGTTGGACAGGGTGGTGGAGAGGTCCTCAACAAAGGTTCCAATAGGACCAGGAGGTCTGTAGAGCAGGACAATGTTTAATGTTTGGGAGCTGGCGGTGGCTATTTTGACCGAGAGGCATTCACAAGATTTCGTGATGGGGGATGTGGAGACTCTTATGTCAAGACTAATTCTGACTATAATGGCTAGACCCCCGCCCCGGGAGGTGTGTCTATCAGCTCATATGATGGTATAATTGTCGGGAACTGCTAAAGAAATGGCGGGACCCGCTGCATCGTGAAGCCATGATTCTGATATGGCCAGGAAGTCTAGGTGGTGTCCAGGAATAATATCTGAGATTTCTGTAGCATGAGCGACTAGGGACCTAGCATTTATGAGTGCACCTTTGAGGTGATGTTTAGTGAGCATGGTGCTTGCTATAATGGTAGGTTTGGAGCATTTTTGTGTGGGTCTTTTAGGGATATGAGCTCTCCTAGTGTGTTCTGCAGTGGTTTTCGGCTGTATGTTCATTTTTAGGAAGTTGATTTGTTCAATTTGCTTTGCTGGTAGTTCGTACAATTTTGGTAGGCGAGCACGAAGTTTGAGGTTTCTGTCTGTGGTACTACAGGGCCTGTATGTGGTAGTATCATCTTGATACTGGTTTGCTGTAGGTCCAATGGTTTGATGAGAAATAGGCATGGTAACGTAAGAGAGTGATAATACCACTAATATGATGAGGGAGGCGGCGCAGAGAGGTAACTTAGCAGTCCTATCTAGTGCAATGATACTTAGTTTGTTTGGTTTTGGAGAGTACATGCTAGGTGACTAAGTCAGGTGCGCAGATAGCAGCACAGTTAGATTTATCTTTAGCAATTAACCTGAAGATAGGGAGTTGCGGAATGCGAATCAAGGCACAGCTAGGTTCAGCTTTAAACTAAAGATATGCCATTGTAGAATGCGACTAAAAACCAAGGCATAGCTAAATTCAACTTTAACGTAAGGTATGCAGTTGTAGAATGCGACTAAAAACATAGCTAAGTTCTAAGTTCCATTTTAGCGACTAGAAACATATCACTAAACGCAATTTTAACCTACAATTGAAATGGTCTGTAAGCGACCTTAAGGCACAACCCAATTGAAATGGTCTGTAAGCGACCTTAAGGCACAACCCAATTGAAATGGTCTGTAAGCGACCTTGGGGCACAACACAATTGAAATGGTCTGTAAGCGACCTTAGGGCACAACACAATTGAAATGGTCTGTAAGCGACCTTAGGGCACAACACAATTGAAATGGTCTGTAAGCGACCTTAGGGCACAACACAATTGAAATGGTCTGTAAGCGACCTTAGGGCACAACACAATTGAAATGGTCTGTAAGCGACCATAGGGCACAACACAATTAGGGTTGCTGCTGCAGGGTCAATTAAGTAATAACCCCAGAGAGGGCTGACCTAGTGCGGCTTGGAGAGTATGCATAGCAGGCCAGCAGCACCGTAGCAGGATCCTATAAATGGCTGCAGATGGCTCAGGTCTATAGACTATAATCTCAGGCAGCACACAAGGAGGTAGTCATCAGAATTGGTTTGAACAAGGGGATTTTCTTGCTGGTCATTCTGGGGTTTGATGATGGGTGGTTTTAACTTGGTCCCCACATCTACCCAGTCTTGATCAGGATCTCTAGGGACCTATTTCTCTTTGGGAGGAGTTCCCCATCCCTGAAGAAGATCCTTTTCCCAGAATCCTCTGAGGGCCCCTCTCCTTCAAATTGTAAGATTCACACCTCCTCCACAAAATGGGCCTTTTTAAACACTTTATTTCTCCTACCCACCCTCTGTTCGAAGAAGTGCCACCACTCAAAAAGAAGGATATAGAGGCCACCGGGGGGCGCGGGCAAGATGGCTGCCTGAATCTCAAGTTCCCGTTCCAGTACCGTATGGCCCCGGGAAACCCACGGATAGACATGCCTTAAATGATTTTTAACCCCATCTACCAGCAATCGTTGAGGAGGGGAACCGCTGTGGACTACCCAGAAGCTTGTCCGGACTTCGGAGATGCCCCCGTTCCCCAGATAGCGACCTGTGATCGGCGACCCCCCCTCCTGGCCTCTGAGGGAAGGCCCTGGGCGGGAGCCGCACATCGCCTGGCTGCGTAGTGGGGGGAGGAGTCGAATTCCCCACCCGCTCTGACTCGCGCACCGAGGCCTGAGGTGCTGTCGATGGCCCGGGCGGGCCCTGCAGAGATCCCCACCAGCAGCTTATGCCCTCCCCCCCACCACTGGAGACGGACGGTGCCTCGTGACCGAGGCGGAGACCATGCAACGCAGGGTGAGGAGCCCCCTATCCTTTGCCACACGGCTGACGGCCTCCGCCTTTCCGGACATCTCAGAGGAGGCCCCACGCTGGATGCGGCGGGTCATCCGACCCCACCAGTCAGGAGAACCGGCCCCGCCCGAACAGCACACAGGGCCCAACGCCGGGCGGGCCTTCTGAGAAGCTGCAACAGCTGCCGGCGACCGGCTCATCCATTACTGGAGGCCAACAGTGACCTGCCTCCATCATAGGGGATACAGGGGAACCACCGCTATACTTACTCCCCCACCGCCCTCACCACCAGTGATTTGTCTGTGCCCGGGCCGACGCGGGAGCGTGCCTCGGTACCACCTCAACGGTCCACGTTTCCATGCCTGACCACCGCCTCAAAGACACCCGAGGCCTACTCCCCACAGCCCCTGCGGGGCTCCGGATTAGTGGCAGAGGAGCCCACCCAACCACCGGTGAAGGCTCAGGCTGTCGCGGGAGCGCGCCTGGGCAACTCCGCTTCCCTGGACCCCCCTCGGGGAGCGTTCCCCTGTTGGAGTCCGTGGCCCCCGCCTTCCGCAGTAAAGCGAGATTACTCCAGGCCTCCTGCCCACCAGCGACGCTCAGTTCCACACACCGGCGATACAGGTGAGAAACGGGGCTTCCCCCCGGGGGCTTCCTTGGGGCCCTCCATAGCTAACTGGTCACTGCCCACCTCCCTGCACTCGCGGTACCGGCAACGAGGGTTCGCCACATCACAGGGGAATAGAGCGATACCATAATCTATATTAGCCCCCTAAAACTCACCCGGAGGACACCTCAGGAGAACCATATAGCTTGGTGCGATCGATACCCCATGAACTGGAGGGAGACCCTTGCGCAATACCAATTCACGCCTGGGTCCTACAAAATGGAGACCGGCCCTGCAGCCTCGCAACCCCCGGACATGAATGCCATGCAGTGCAATATCCAAACGATCCTAGAAGAGATAAGGGTATGAGGACGGACATGGGGGCCAAATTGGCTGACCTCACAGCCAAGGTTTCAACGCTGGAGGATCGGTTAGAAGGGGTCAAGTGCAACCAGGTATCGACGGACATCCTCGAGGCGTAAATGGAAACTAGATTTCAGGAATTGCAACCCCGCGAGGAGGACCTCCGGCTCAAGGTTGACGATATGGAAAACCGGGAGAGGAGGAACAACTTGAGAATTTTCGGCCTTGAGGAGACGGAGGGAGAGACCCCGGTGGGACTTGAAAGCAAAATCCAAGACATCATCAGAATTGTCCTGGGGTCGGACTCTGGGGAGACTCTCCTGCTTGACAGGGTCCATCGGGCTGGCGGGGGGGGGTAGAGGCCCACGCTCAGTTCTTGCAAGATTTCACTACTATAAGGACAAGGCTAGGGTGTTGGAGAGGGCGAGAACCTTACGGGATATTTAACATGGTAACTCCGGGGTGACGATTTACCAGGATCTCTCGTCCCTCACTCTCCAGATGAGAAAGAAATGCGGCACTATCATCAGGTGGCTACAAGAAAAGGGGACACGCCATCGCTGGGGCCGCCAATTTCACCTAGCATTCGAATGGCAGGGCCAGAGGTACCAACTAGTCACGGAGGCGGAAATCCGAAGGGCCACCGAGGATCTCACAGGCAACATTGCGGGACCATCAGAAAATCGAAACGAAACCGACGGAGATCGCCCGTGTGCCCATCGAGGCCCAGACCTCTCCCAGGGGAAGCTAAAGGTCAAAGGCTCCGCAAATTTCGAAAAACCAAACATCCACCAACAGACCGAGGGGACCCTATATGATCGCACAAGCAGCAACCAAGGCTCACCTTTCTGTGTAGAAGGCTTGATCTACATTCCACGGGAGCACACGACGACTCATGGAGCCCGGCGGTCATAGTGTGTTTTTCCCACGACCAGTGGGGAGTTCTTTGTTCAATTGACTTTGGTCAAGGTTGAAGTGTTGCCCATTTAGAGGCTGTTGTATGGTTTCATAGAAAGTTACACCGCGACTCCACACTGACAACTGTCGGTGTCTCTCCAGGCCTCATGCCGTGACACGCCCCGTCAGGGGCAATGGGGCCCCGATCAAGTACTAAGGCCCGGGGGTGCCTGGCTCGGGAGACACTACAGCTTGTTCCCCACCGCAGTTCAGAGAGGGCCGGTACTTAACGAAGAAAGGCATGTTGGAAAGCGCTACACCTAAGAAATTGTTTTCCCGGGGCCAGGGAAGCGACCCCGGTGGTTCGTTGCCAGTCACATCCCCACCCGGGGACCCGGCGGCGAACGCTCCACAAAATGGGTAAAGGGTGGGAAGGGTGGAGAGGGGGGGTGGAGTGCCCCATGCGGGGCTCGAGGGGAAGGGGAATACCAGCTCAAACTATGAACACTTGTTTTGCAACGGGCTCTGAGTAACAGACACTTAGAGGCGATTACAGTGCGTGTAACGAAAAATGATAATGATTGAAGCAAAGATAGGCACGTTGAATGTCAAGGGCCTTAACTCCCAGAATAAGAGATCTCTCACGAGCAACATGTTCCGTAAGCAACACCTAACGGTTCTCTTCCTACAGGAGACGCATTACAGGCAAGGTAGGGAATCGAAGATCAAGGGGAAAGACATTGGGTGCAATTACCGGGCCTCACATAGAAGTTCTAAGAAGGAAGGGGTGGGAATCCTCCTGAGCAGGGGGTTCCGTCTCACAGATATAGAAATCAAGAGGGGTTTTGGTGGTCGTTTCCTGGGCATTTAGGTGAACCTGTGAGGGAGAGCACATTACCCTGGCCACTCTATACGCGCCCAACTCAAAACAAATACATTTCCTCACCCAGGTCTTTCATGTCATGGATGAATGGGCAGAGGGAGCCATGATACTGGCCAGGGACTTCAACCTTATAATGGACCCGAGGCTTGACTGGTGGTCCGCGAGAGGGGGGACACCCAGGGGTATCTCCAAGGATAATCTGGCACTGCAGACCCTCCTGAGAGAGCATTATTGGATGGACGTTTGGCGAAAAGCATACCCGTGCCAGGGTGGGTACACCTTTTTTGTACCCCGCATTGCACCTACACCAGAATTGACCTTTTGTTAATCTCGGAAGAGGGGAACGGGGTGGCACAACAGCCGAAGGTGGAAGCCATAACTTGGTCGGACCACAAACTACTCATAGCTAATTGGTCACTGCCCATCTCCCCAAGATCTTCCCGATGGTGTTGTAATGATACACTTCTCAGGGACCCGGTATTTCGTGATTTCATGAGACAGGAAATGTTGGCCTACTTTGAGACAAACGACACCGGTGAGACGGATATGTCCATGGTGTGGGATGCCGTAAAAGCAACTTTCAGGGGCCTTCTCATAGCAGAGGGCTCGAGACGTAAACGGGAAAGGGGCCTAATCAAGAGTAAACTCTGTGCAGAGCTGGGCGCTCTGCGAGCCAGACTGGGCCTCCCAGGGGTTGATCGTGGGGCTCTCTTGGAGGAGATGCAGGGTAAAAGACAGGAGCTCCATATGGTCCTCATAGGGGAAGTTATCAAGAAAATGAGATATACTAAGCAGAGGTACTACGAACGGGGAGACAAGGTGGGGACCCTACTGGCGCAGAGGGCTCGGGGCTGTAGGGTTTAGAAAGGAGTCGCTTGTCTCAGGGATGGAGTGGGTGGGATTCACAGGGGCCGTGAGGAAATAGTGGAGTGTTTTGCTGATTATTACAGCAAACTCTATTCCAAAAAGGCAGGCAAATCACTGGAGGACATCCGCGCCTACCTGGCAGAACACCCTCTGCCTAGGCTGTCCGACATGGAGCTAGAGGTCCTGGAGACTGAAGGTGGGAAAGGCACCAGGAGAAGACGGCTATACAGACGATTTTTACAAGCAGACCCAACCCGTCCTGCTGAAGCCCCTGGCCAAATTGTTTAACTAGATCAGGAATCGGGAGTCACCGACATTTCTGCAGGCCCCCATCACTGTTATACCCAAACCCGGCAAGGACCAGACGGAATGTGGGTCCTATAGACCCATCTCACTCCTCAACCTGGACGCTAAGATCTTTGCTAGAATCCTGGCCACCAGACTAGAGGGCTACCTCCCGCACCTGATACACCCCGACCAAGCGGGATTTGTCTTGAGCAGGCAGGGTTCCGATAATATGCGGAAGACGCTCCATGTACTTGCCTCGAGAGGGGTCCACGACGAAGGCGCGCTTCTACTGGCCCTTGACGCGGAGAAGGCCTTCGACAGGGTCAGCTGGGCTTTTATGAGGGAGGTATTACGACTCTGGGTATGGGCCCGAGGTGGCTAGGTTGGAGCTCCCCGCTCTACTCCTCCCTCTCCGCTAGAGTGGTGGCAAATGGGACCGAGTCGAGGACATTCCCCCTCGAGCGTGGTACACGGCAGGGATGCCCTTTGTCCCCACTAATCTACGCACTCGTGATGGAACCATGGGTAATTTCGATCCATAACGATGCGGCCATCAGGGGAGTACAGGTCGGAGGGATGCCTTTTTGCAGATGATGCACTACTCTATATCACAAACCCATCCCAAACAGTCCCCTGAATGCTTCAGGGCCTCTCGCGCTATGGGGACCTATCGGGGTACAAAGTCAATCTTGAGAAATCGGTGGCGTTCATAGGGGGAAACTTACCAGATTCAGAGTTGGCTTTTGTTAACGGGCTCCCCTTTATGCTGAGAGATGACGGATTCCGGTACCTCGGGGTCCAGGTCACCCGTGATCCTGAGGGCTTATACTCGACTAATTTCCCCCCCCCCCCCTCTGGTCAGCAATCAGGAAAGACATGGTCAGGGTCGGGGCTCTCCTGGATGGCACGTCTCAACCTCATAAAAATGGTAATCCTCCCAAGTTTTTATTTCTCTTTCAAATGCTCCCGGTGCTGATCCCCAAAACATTTTTCAAGGATACAAAGCGAGTCCTCCTCAACTTTCTCTGGTCAGGTAAAAAACATAGAATCTCCTACGAGGTGCTGACCAGACCGAAGGAGGATGGAGGGGTGGGATACCCTGACCTAGAAACATACCACAGAGCCTCCCAACTGAGGGTCCTGGTCAACCACTTTGCCCCGGGTACGAAAAAACAATGGGTAGCCATGGATTACAGGCCACTTGCGCCCGTCACCATAGAGGAATGGCTCTGGGTCCCAAGGAGGAAGATCCCTAGAAGTGTCTTGAATCACCCAGTCCTAAAAGTGCTGTGGTCCCTATGGAAGGAGGGAGGGGGTTACTACCGCTGGCTCACAACCTGGCCCTCCCCATTGAGCTGTATTTGGGCCCCCCCTTCCTGGCCAAGATAGCAGAGCCAGCGGTGTACCAGACGTGGTTCGAGGCAGGCCTTAGCAGGACTGGTCACCTTTGGGTGGAGGGCTCTTTCTTACCCTTGAAAGATCTGGAAGAGGCACTGGGGATAGGCACCCTGTCCCCCTTTCGCTATCTCCAGCTTAAGGGAGTCCTTACCGAACCATCGTGGGGGGACACCCTTAGGAGAGACCTCACAGACTTTGAAAAACTCCACCTTTTGGCGAGGGGCTCCAAGGGAATAATATCCCGTCTCTACAAGCTCTTCCTTTTTTCTGTCCCAAGTTCCCCCGCCTGCACGCACACAATGGGGAAAGGACCTGGGCGAGGAAATCGAAGACGAGAGGTGGGGAGATGTGTATTGCTCCACGGCCTCACTCCAGAACCGCCACCAGGCCCTCAAGGTATTGCATTGCTGGCACTACCCCCCGCAGAGGATTGCTAGAATGAGGCGAGGGTACGACCCACATTGCTGGAAGTGTAAGACCGAAAGGGGGGATTATATTCACATGTGGTGGAGGTGCCCGGTGGTCCAAAAGTACTGGGAGGAGGTATTGACATGGATTAAGGGGATAGATGGCGTGGAGCTGCCTTCCTGCCCCTGGCTTCTCCTTTTCAGAATTGACATTGGAGATGATCACGAGAATACCCATGACCACATGCTGCAGGTTATGTTGGTGGCGGCCAGGGGCTGCCTGGCACAAAAATGGAAGAACCCCGGAATGCCCAGGGAAAAAGCATGGGTAGCCAAGGTACGGGCCATTTACGACATGGAATTCCTCACACATCTACTTGACGAATCTAGATCCAACATCGAGGAAATATGGCTCCCCTTCTTCGAAAAATACGGCTGCTCAGTATAATCTTAAGCACCAGACCCAGAGAACTCCCCCCTGGGGGCCTCGGGCCATCGTTCACTAGTCCAACTTCTAGTCCCTCAAAGCTCGGCCCATGACTTCGGCGTGCTAAGTGCACATCATGTAGACATTGCTACGCTCTTTTCGGAACCCGTCAAACATGCAATTATTGAGAACTTGAACTGGTGGGGGGTGGAGGGTGGGAAGGGGTGGGGGGCGATGGGTTATAACTGGTTTCCTGTTTATTCATGTTTAAATATGTTCTGCATTGTTGTAACACATGTGCGAAACCTAATAAAACTTGATTTTCAAAAAAAAAAGAAGGATATAGTACTCGATCAGCCCACCACTACCAGCACCCCCGTGATAACAACTGAAAGTCAAGGTGGGGGGGGCAGAGGGAGCAGCAGAGGTAGCTCAGATATACCCCCCTCTTAAACCAGTGCCAGCAGAAGAGTATAGAGATCCCACATACGTGCCCACCACTGCCCCTGCAGCTGCCCCACAACCAACTGCACCACCACCATATGAGGGCCCCAGACAGAGTAGACAGGTAAGTACCCCCACAGTAGACATTGAAAAACTAACAGAGGATTTAGACTCTAGGCTCTTAATGGCCAGAGAAGAGTTGTCTAGGATAAGGTTTATATGTGAGCAAAGTGGAACGAGCATTGCAAGATCAGAACAAACGCCTAGGGTGCAACCGCTTGACAGGTCTACCAAGGAAGGGTGGAAAAAAGGGGAATACTGTTTAGAATCCAGGAAGAACCTACTCGAATAATGGAACTGGGACCACATGAACACAAAGAAAACACAGGAGAGGAGGGGATGGCCACTGGGGGGATAGAAGAACTGTGGTGTGATATTGAGGACGGAGAGCAGGAAAATGGAAGGCTGGAGGCAGCAGCAGGAGGTAGGTCAGGAAGATTGGATGAGACACCCCTGGGAAGAGGAATGGAAAAGGAATGGACAGGGAGGCTAAGGAATAGAATGGGAAGAATGGCCATATTGGAAAGGAAAGGATCAAAGGTAAGTAGAGGTAAAGTAACAAAGAGCAAGCTACAGCTCCCACTGATACATAGGGGAGGTGGGAGGCCAACTTACATACCGTGGGCCCAGATGGACAAAGCAAACTTGCTAAAGTCCCTGCCCCCGCTATCAGGAGGGGCAAGTAAGTGGATATATGCATTCAAGAAGCATACCGCGGGAGTGCCATTAGCGGTAGGTGATGTTAAGAGTTTGTTGGTATCGGCAGTAGGTGACCAAGCAGATAGAGTATGGGCAAAAGCTGGTTTCCCGGGGGTAACATTGGATTGTGACCGCCATTATGGAGCTTCTTTTAATACAGTACGGGCGAGAGTATGGGATGCATTAAGAGAAACGTTCCCAGTCACCCCAGATTTACAGTCAGTGATGCAATACACCATGAATGATGGGGAGGATGCTATGGATTTCATTTTCCGGGTGCAGGAGATGTGGAGAGCCGAGACGGGTATGGCCTGGGACCAGTCAACGTCTCTATTTTACTTTATAATAAAGAGGGGGCTCCCACAAGAAGTGCAGAAAGCACTTGACAAAATAGCAGGGATCGAAGCGAAGGGGTGGCCAGAAATTCAAAGCATAATAGTTCACCACTACAAAAGAATAAAAGAAAGAGAGAAGGAAATTACACAAAAAAGGTTGGCAGACGAAGCAAAGTTAGTACAAACAAAACTGGTGAAGGTCGCTGCAGCCGTAGCAGCACTCCCCCAAGATAGGGAGGCAGAGGAGGAAGAGGGAATGGTAGCGATACAAGGGAGGATGGCAGCAAATTGGGCAGGCAACGGGCAGACCCAGTGGAATGGACAGGAGCAGTACGGAGGACCGCAGCGGCAAGTGTGGGCTCCCCGCGGAGGACGAGTTGGGTACAGGGGACGCAGAGGGGGTGGTCAAGGGTACGGGGGAAATGGCGGGTATGGAGGGCAAGGTCCTAGGGGAGGACAAGGGAATTTTTGGAATTGTGGGAGATGGGGACACTTCTCACGAGAATGCAGAAGCAGGCCAAATAACATGTACCAAGATGACCAACCTTATGGTCACCCACACCCGGGAAGCCCATGTGGATTATCCATGGGAGGAGCACAAGGGCAACAAGAGCAAGGGTACCTAGAACAGCGAAGGGAACAACCCCATAATGTACAACAGCACCCGCAGAGCCGTGAGCATATGCCATATACGCAGGGCAACCCTTTCGCCACAACATCTAACGGTGCGCCAGCCCCGTATGGTGGAGTGGCAGTGGTATTAGGTAACGTCTTCAACCAAGGGGGGAACACGAGACACCCAGCATAGGACAGCCCACAGGGAGCACTTGCATGTCCTGTAATATCTACAACCTACAATGGAGCAGAGGAACCATTGATAGGGGCGCAGATAGGGAACAAACAGTTGATGGTAGATTCGGGAGCTGAGAAGTCATGTTTGCTTGAAGGCCGGTTTCCGCTATCTAATCATAAATTGGAGACACAGGGGTTCTCTGGGGCAGTTGTCAAAGTTCCTTATACAGAAGATTTGGATGTCACCATAGGGGGAAAAACAGTAAGGGTACCCCTATTATACTACGAACAGTCGCCAATGAACCTATTGGGAAGGAACCTTCTCAGTAAGCTTAATATGACTATCTCCTTTACAGAACGAGGTATAGTCTGTTCAACTCCGGGGATTTGCCCTATGCGTGTAATGCTGGTGGTGCATGCGCGAGAAACAGCACCAGAAGATTCGCGGCATTCCGGTGGACCCTGATGTGTTCATCCAACGGCTAAAAACATTAGCACGGGTGGTCCCAGAATTGAAAAATTGAGAATGGAGAGTACCCGCGGAGTTCATCTTCCGACCAATAGCACATGCAGAGATTGTGCCTGGGACAGTGATGTCACTAGATCTGCATGCAGTTCAAATCTCAGCCAAAAGAATAGCCGTAATTGCAATGAACATACACGGCTGCGAATGGCGCATGGTACTGTGCATCAATGCCGACATTGCATTGCGCGATCTATCAGATGAGAACCTTTTCTCAGACTCAGAAAGTGATGGTGAAATAATAATGGAGATAGCGATACCTTGTGACATCATGATACAGGAGAGACAAGTGCCTGTACAGCTAATGGCAGTGGTAGGAGCCCCCCCCTTCCTTCTTCGATGATGAAATGAAAGCAGTGCCCAGTAACCTGTGGATCACAGGCCCACACGATGTGGGACTACTGCATGGGGTCACACAAGTTAAAATAAAACTCAATCCTGGAGCCATATTACCCCAGGTAAAACAATACCCTCTGTCCCGGGAAGCAGAAGAAGGGATAAAAGAGACGATTAGTGCATTATTGGCTCAAGGAATAATAGTGCCCTCGCCATATAACGCTTGTATTTACCCAATCAAAAAAGCAAAAGGCGGGGCCTGGAGGATGATCCAAGACCTGCGCCTCCTCAATGACGTCATTCAAAAGGAATTCCACAGCGGTGGGAAGACCAAAAACAGTAAAGGAAATGCAAACATTTCTCGGCATCTGTAATTATTGCCGAGCATGGATACTAGATTACGCCGCATACACAAGACCATTATTGCAGGCACTTAAGGAGGCCAAACGAGAGAACACAGAAATAAAATGGTCTGCAGAAGTAAGTGACGCGTTCACATCACTTAAAGAATTGATATAGAGCGAACCCAGATTACGAGCGGGAGTTTTACCTGTTCTCCCACTGTAAGGGAACTCTCATGACAGCAGTGTTCACACAATAGACATCCCTGGGACACAAGCCCCTCGCCTACTACAGTGGCACACTGGACTCTGTAATGCAAGGACACTTTGCTTGTGAGCAATCTCTCGCAGCCGCAGCGTTCGCCATTGAAAAAAGTGAGACAATAGTGATGGGGTGCTCCGTTACCCTGTTTGTGGAGCACTCCCTGTTTGCTATCTTGGAAAGATCAAAAAGCACACACAACACAAAGAGCCACTGCCTATGAGATAATTATGTCTAGTGCAAACATACATATAGTGAGATGTAAAACAGTGAACCCCGCAAAATTCATCACAGAACCATGCACATTGGAAGACATGCAGGCACACGATTGCGCAACATATAAAGGGGAGGAGGGAGAAAGCACAGTGGTGAGCGAAAATGCATTAATCGAGGGAGAAGTATTCTTTGTAGACGGGTCAGCATCAATAAACCCAGACACAGGTGAAAAACACATAGGAATAGCAGTTGTGAGGATGGAGGAAGGTGAGTACGAAGTGATAATACAGCAGCGCCTACCTGCCCACTACTCAGCCCAAGCAGCAGAACTCATCGCCCTAATTGAAGCATTGCATGCAGCAAAAGGTTGTGCAGTCACAATCTACACAGACTTGGCATATATGACTACTACCGTACATGGGGGGCTGGCAAGGTGGGGACAGACGGGGTTCAACAGGGCTGATGGGTCACCTGTACAACATGCAGAACTCCTCAAGGACCTTATTGAAGCACTGAAAGACCCCACCATGGTACCCATAGTGAAGTGCTAAGCCCACACCACTAAGACAGATGTTATCTCTTTGGGAAACACTGCCACAGACGCTGCAGCCAAGGAAGCCTCTTATCTAGTAAAAGAACTGCCAGGTGAGTACCTAGTACACACACAGGTAGAGGAAGATCTCCTGATGGCTATAACACCATGCCCGTGTCACAAATACTAGAGTTACAAGAAGGAGCAAGTGAAGAAGAGAAAGCGTTGTGGAAAAAGAGGGGATGTAGCCAATCAGCAACTGATCTTTTATGGCATCAAAATAACACAGGAAAAGTGGTAATGCCAGTCAAACTCTTAGAAATAGCATTCCAACAATTACACTTTCCCACGCACAATGCAAAACAACATATTGCCGCGGAGATACAAGAAGATTGATTTCTACCGGGGTTACAGGAGCAGATATCAAAATTAGCAATGGAATGTACAAAATTCCAGATATACAATTCAGGAATGACATTGAGGACACTGCGGGGAACAATACCAAAACCAACAGGTCCCTTCAGTGAGCTGCATATTGATTATGCAGATATGGGGGAAAGGTGCAATGGTGCACGGTACATGATAGTGGTAGTTTGTCCATTTTCCAGGTGGGTCGAAGCAGGGCCCTGTGCACGTCCAGATGCCAAGTGTTCTTAGTGAGGGAAGTATTCCCATGCTGGGGAATTTGTGATGTGATTCGCTCAGACAATGGCACGCATTTTGTCAACGACCACTTCAAGGAAGTTGCAGCTCTGCTAGGAATTAAACATAAACTGTGCTCAATTTATCATCTGCAAAGCAATGGCATAGTTGAGGAGATCAACGCCCTCCTGAAGGGGAGGCTATCAAAATTTTGCTTCTCCCTTGATAGAGATTAGGTGCATTGTTTGCCTTTGGCCTTGTTCGATCTGAGAAATCATCCCAGCAAGGACCACCATCTGTTACCGCAAGAAATCGTGACAGGAAGGCGCATGCACACAGCTCACTCCCCACTCCGCAGACATTCAGATGCCCACAAAAGCGCCACTATATTAGGTGAAGAGTTCAACGACTATCTGACAAAACTCACCAGAGCAGCCCGCATGATTTCAAGACAACTCGCACCACCATTTACACGAGAAGAAGGAAGTGAGGAAGTAAAATTTATAGAAGAAAACCAGCAAGGACAGTTAATGCCAGGAGAGATGGTGTACGTTGGGAGCTTTGTGCGTAGGTGGAATGCTCTAAGATTTCATGGCCCCTATGAGGTAGCGTATTGCACACCGGCAGTGGTAAAAGTAAAGGGCCTGAGATATTGGATACATTTAACAGACGTACGAAAAGCCTATGATAGTGTTAGAGAAGAACAAGAGGAAGAAGTACAAGACACAGTAGAAGTGTCACAATAGAAAGAGAGAACCAAGAACATCTATGTCCTCCATGAGTACAGGATAATGCATGATAAAAAGAAAATGGACTGAAATAAATTATTCTCTGAGAGACCAAAAGTGTAAATAATATCTAATTGCAAATATTAAAAACTCTTTCTCTCTCTCTCTCTCTCTCCCTCTCTCTCTCTCTCTCTTCCTCTCTCTCTCTCTCTCTCTCTCTCTCTTCCTCTCTCTTCGTTCTATGATAAAAATGATACATGTAACTGTTTGAGTATGCTTAATGCACTTTTATGTTTTAACAAATAGGAATAACCATGGCAACGAACGGGCAGCCCGCAACGAATAATATTAGAGCAGTTAGAAATGTAAATGATGTATTTGACTTACGTAAATACTGGTATGAATGTGGATTGTTTGTGTGTGCTGTTCTATTTTTTACCATGATTTTTGGTCTTGTCATCTACTGGTTTGTTGCATTCATCAAGGAATGGGACCAATATGGGGAGTGGAACCAAAATGGTTAAGGAGGGGGCCTACTTGATATGGGATGGTTTTCAGCGTAAATGGGGGTATGATACAGATCCTACTCATGACCAGCCCCCAAATGATACCAACCACAGGCCAACCACAAGACCAGCTCCCCCCTCAAATGTCTCAGAATACAATGTCTATGGTTTAAATGATCATAATCCTTCTGTTATATCATGGTTATATGACACTACGACCACAATGCCCAAACCAGAGGTTAGCCCACCCACAAAAACTGGCCCCCCCGCGAGAAGGAAAGAAGAGAATGCAGAGATGGCAGAGAGATTTTTAACCTTATATGATGAATGGGAAAAGGGGGGCGCGGGAAAGGAGGGGGTGAGGTCAAAAGCAGCAACAGAAGCGAAAAACTACCTTAAAAGCAGTAGAAGAAGGAAGGATGCGGGGAGGAAGAAATATGATGAATATTCTGGCCTGGGTTTAGACACCATAGAAGACCCTAGACATCCACATCAGTCAAATAAATGGTATGCGGACATGAGCTCTACTGCAAAACAGACAACCAACGAGAGTTGCTGTGTCTGTTCCCTGATCTCCCACGCCTCAGGCACACCTAAGGTCTTGCTGCCTAAAGAATTGCCTCTTGCAGATGCCCAGTGTCTCCTTCATCTCACTCTGTGCAGAATTAAGAACACCTTCCAGGCACACGATGTCTCTTTTGAAATGCTGCAAAATGAAAAAACCTGCTATTCAAGAGCTAAAGGAGTGATATGTTTAAAAGAACCTTTTTTCGTGATTAAAGGAACTTTGTTTTTGGACAATAAGTGGAAAGATGAAGTAATATCGTGTAAGGCTGAAGCACTACGAGGACTTCCGGGAGAAAAACTACAATGGATCGACAAAACCTGTACACCAGTTTGGAAGGAACACATCCCAAAGCTGACCTGGGTGAACGCCATAGAAAAATCATTTAAATTGCCAAAAGAAATTTCATACGAACTGTGCTTCCATGGCGAGGGGAAAAACATCATGGGTGTAAACAAGAACTGCAATCGGACACTTATCATCCCAGACATGAAAAAAGGGACAGCAGCACTCATGGACACTTACTGGGTCTGCGGCAAACAGGCGTACTTGCACCTCCCACAATCCAGATGGGCACATGCTCTCTGGCAACACTGCATTCGGCTCTGATGGTGATCCCAGAGAGCCACATTGATGGGGGAAAAGGAGTGCCAGCTGCCCATCGTGAACAGAATATACAACCAACAGAAGAACTGTCATTGTATGCCCTGTCCTCGGGCGGCGCGCAAGGTGTGTTCTCAAGGCGGCGGAGATCATCCAATTACATATCCAAAGCCTCCTCAGACCTGTTGGCACAGATTCCTGACAAGTACCGATTTTTCAATTCCGCTGAGATGTTCTTCGCCTCCCTTATCCCGAGTATCCAGGCACGAGCCAATGCAAAATGGCTCCAGATCATGCGCTGGGAGCTGATCCAGCTGGCCAACGACACCGAAGAAGGGTTCAACGTGATCAAGGTGGAGCTAAGAGCCCTACGGTTAATGACTATGCAGAACAGATATGTCTTAGACCTGTTAACGGCGATGGATGGAGGTGTTTGCCGAAAAATCGGGAGCGCGTGCTGCACATTTGTACCTTCTGAAGATGCAGGCAATGGAACATTATCACATTTTGTTGCAGCAGTGCACAATCTGGGGGAACGAAGGTGGAGCAGATGCCAGCACTTGGTTTGACAAAAAATGTTCTTGGGTACCATCCTGGCTGGGGCTGACAGTCAAGATGTTGATGCCCATCGTGGTATTTTTACTCTTGATTTTTTGCGTGTGCCAGTTGGGTCTTCGATGCTGCGCAAATGTAGTTCCGAATGGCGCAATGATGATGGTGACAATGGGCAACACAAGAGGAGCAGCACAGATCAAGCAAGAAGCACAAGTACAAACAGGTGAGGACCCTGAGCCCAAATATAGAATGGTGCCATTATACTATGATGGGGACATAGTGGACAGGTTATATCATACCACAATAAAGGGGCCCGAGAACGGGAATGGTACACAGAAGTATGGGTGGACCTGGAAGGAGATGGGGGATGTATATATATGACCTGCACACCTGACGAATATGCTAGGAGGGGGGACAGTCTCCGAGAGGTATGTAGAGCCTGGATGCCAATAAAGGGTATGCCGGCTTGGAATGAAGCAGTTGCTAATGAGAAAGAACGCCAGAGGTTGGGCGAGTTACAGTATTCGTTACTTAAGTAACGAAAGGGGGGAAATGTATGGGAAGACAGGTCTTTAGGACCCCCCTCCCCAACATTCCCCACCTCCGTGAGGCTCGTGGCTCATCAGCGACCCCCCAGGCTCCTGAGCTCGGGAGGCTGGATGACTGCTGATCGACACACAAGGCCAGATGACCCGTACTGTAACATACCATAGACACCATTTTGAAAATGCCAAGACTCCATCTTAGATGTACAGGCCAAACCCCAAGCCAAATAACCTGCATGCGAAAGCTGTAGCTGTGCCTCCGCTCACCGCGCACAGGGAGCCATGCACTTCCCCCTGCGCCTCCACCCCATGGCAGATCCGCTAAAGGCCCGTTCGCACGAGCAACCAGACACAAACAAGTATTAGAACAAACACTGTATCATTTACCTTCTGCAGTACATCACTGTCCTAGAAGTGACCTGACTTACAGCTTGAGTCTGGAAAATAACAAGAACCATCCCGATCAAACAAGTCTTGACCCTGCATCTAACCCCCAGCATTTAAAATATATGGTGTCAATAACCTTCCTCCCTGAACCCTTGCCCACTGAAAAATACTGTGTGCCCTGAAGGCTCAATGGGAGGGCTTGATAGATTCTGCCTTATGCTAACTAATGATTGCTGCTAATGTACAAAGGATAAAGCGAAAAGCGTTGCAGAGATTACTTGTGTGTAATATAGTGAAGCACGGTTTAAAAAGTGTTACTGCTGCCAAGGGCATTGAGCCGGTTTTTGCTATGAACAAGAATGTAAACAAACGTATTGCTTCTCTGATCCTGCGTATACAATCCAACCCGACACTACCTCACGTTGTTATTCGTTTGTATGTCCGATGAATTATCAATATGTGTTCAACTAACGTTATGTAATACATGTGTCGCTGTCCGACCCCCATTGTTACGTATGAAGCAGTAAACAAATTTGTAAACAATAGAAACATGTAATCATTCTAATGCTACTAACTGTAGTAACTGTCTCCCCTTATGGTATATTGTGTAGTCCAGGAACAGAATCGCTTAGAGCTACAAGGCCATCTCCCCCTCCTCCCGTCAAGGCTCGCCAGAGCTTGCTGGTGTTTGAACAGTACAGCCTCACCTCCCCACATTCCTGCCTGAATTGGGAGTATTGTGCCAGTTTTTGCTGCAGGATACTCACCTCCTGAGTTTGGTCCTTACTGGTCTGATTATTCTTTGCCAGAGCCTCCTCCACCCGCCTGGTGTGCTCTAACAGCTTTTTATAATCGTTTTTGACTCCACTAAGCTCCTGGAGGGCCAACTTTCTTTCTTCTAACCTGGTTTTTAACTGGCTCACTTCCTGGCCTAAGTCGTCCCTCTCTTGACATAGAGTTCCCCTCTGCCCAGCCAGGTCGTCCCTTTGTTTTCTAATGGCATATAATTTCTGGTGCTCCTCATCAAAATCTGTTTGAGTGTGGAGATACTTTACTATTAATTTATTATTTTCCTCCTTTAGTTCATCAACATGACTTTCTAGGACAATTTACTGCCCTGCGCAGGCTCTATTATAATTTAATTGCTGCTCCAGCTTTTGTTGGCTCTGTTGTAGAGAATCCAACCTTTCTTGACACTCTTTTTGCAGTGTCAGTACCTGGACGTCTTGCTCTGATTTCTTTTGCAGTAAGAGCGTCAGTTATTCTTGCAGTTTGGTGGCATACTGCCTAACCTCTGTTTCAGATTCTTGGCTAAGCTGGAGCCTTTGCTCTTCAGAGTCCAGATTGCTCTGGACCTTCTGCATTGCTTCCCCTTGCCTCTTTGTGAAGTCTACATGGTCTGCGTATTTTTCCTGTATGACTCCTATGTGGAAGTACAGGTAGGCTGCTATTTTGGTAATTTTGCATTGCTCCTCTTTTATTTTAGGGGTCATGTACAGCTCACTGAGTGCTTGATGTAATGGACCCTTTTCCTGCCGGATATTAAGGTTGGTTTCAGTGACTTCTTGTTTTATTCCCTGCAGCCATACCTGTTTGTCCTGTTCTAGCCATTCACCCCTGACAAAAAATGTGTGCAGTTAGTGTTCCCTTGCAATATTTATTTCCACTGGGGTTGCCATTCTGGAAATATTATTTTCCTTCTGGCTTATTTCAGGGTTACTTTACTTTTGCAAACAGGCCCAACTTTATTTTGAGGGGTACTATTACAGTGTAGCACAGTATGGTAACCCAAAAAGGTGTATGTACCCCGTCAGCTAGCACACTGTGTTAGACTGTCACGAGTGGTATGTCTAATTCTGGATCTCACGACGAGCCCCCAAGCTGTAAGTGATTTCAATCCAGAACACACCCAAGTCAAAGCCCAGCATGTAATGTACAACTGAAACCCTTATTTATTTTTGATTTAAGTTCAATATTCTGAACGATATACCACTCATATCACACCCTTCTGCTGGAACCCCCCGGTCACACTGAACCAGGAATCTGGGTAGTTTGCAAAGGTAAATATTTATTTATGTATTTAAAATTTTATCACAGTAGATTTTAATAGGTACACAACAATCACCAATGGGGTGACAGAACACTGAATAATATCTTTAATACACTAGGAATAAGTAAGAGCAAAACAAATGCAGCATTGAAAATAATACTTTTGTGTTTATTCAGATCAGATAGTACTATGGTTAGAGATTCCCTCTGCAACACCCCTCAACAGCCAATAGACAATGTAAAGAGATGGGAGGAGAGAGCAGGTATACTATTCTCAAACGGCATGTGCCATGCTTTGGGGATCACACACTTCTTACCACATGGATAAGATCTATAATATTCAAAAAGAAGATGCATTAACAGATGTCTACACCACAACACGGGAATGAAAAAAACAGATGGTATATCAAGTATCCACATTAAAACGTATTTTTATTAAACCTATAGAGTTTTGCACTCATAAAATGATCACATTACATAAAACTCAATATCAAACACGATATATAAAACATTTAAAACATGCACCTTACAAAACACAAGGAAAACACATACTGTGGGTTAGTTCTTTTAGTAATTGAAACACTCCTCTGTATGAAACTTCACACTGGTGTAGTTTGTCTTATTCTAAGATGTTATTGGTATATTTTCAAACCCAACATGTACATGGTTCTGTCCTTAAAACACAGACAAATGTAGGACATTCATCAGGGGAAAAATTGCTTGTGTGTTAATACGAGAGAGCAGGTATTCAGGAATAGCACAAATCAAAGGAATATCAGTCCCACTTTCCCCCAGCAAACACAAAAGAAAAACAGAATTGACTTTTCAGCTGTCAGCATGGCTTTTAAATTATCTTTAGAATTGACTGGACAAAAACACCAAATGTGGTCAAAAATACTTAAATTGTTATAAATTCTTATGGGAGCTGCTTTGAACAGTTGCACACAAGCACAAGCAATGATTTAGTCCAAAAAAAGCATTTGAAATCTTAAAGTCCAAGTTGGAAGCAGTTTAGAGCTCTTTCACACGTGTAAACCTTTCAGATTTTTAAAATCGCGGCTAACTTTTCATTGCGTGATATTCGCAATAACAGGAGAATCGCACTGTCTTGAAACGCGGTGGATAGCTATGGATGTTAGGTACAAGTAGGAGTTGAAATTTCGTTTCTATCACAAAAAACTGAGGGAGTTATAGAGGTTTTAGTAAAGGTCATTTTTCGGAGATAGGTGCGAGAATGGAATACAGAAATGCACTTTTGAAAATGACAAATGTGTTTGCTTACACTAGAGGATGACTATGAAAAAACGAATACCACACAGGGATCTTACAGTCACTTGATCAGGGTGATCCGCCTGCTAAGGAAACTCGACTTCTTCAGATGAGAAAAGGGTCAGCGCAAAGATAGTTCTAACAATACTTGTTCTGAAGGAAAGATAGGATGGGTTTGGGATAGGGATAAGACAATGCAAAGATACTCCTAACAATACTAGTTCTGAATGAAAGATAGGATGGGTTGGAAATAGGGATAAAACAAATTAAATATACTATGGCCCACAGTTGTTCCTATCAATACTCAGAGGATCAGTTTTTAAATTGGACCGTCACTTCTGGTCATGGATTGGGTCTAGTCTAGGAAAGACAGCACATCATGCACGGGACTAGATCCTCTATGCCGGTGGCCGGATTGGCACAGGATCTGCCCTCCTAGTCTGGGGTATTTGAATCAGCTGGATGGCGAGTTCCTCGGGCAAGCCTAGTGGTGGCAAGCCAGAGAATTTCAGGATACTGGTTCAAAAGGCCTTCTCACACCACCCAGCACTTTACTGGGTAGAGAGAATAAATTTGAGGATTTGGGCCTTGCTGAAATCAATAGTCTCTATTGCTGGCAAGAGTCTTGTCATCTGAATCTGGAAGAATATTAAAGCTGGATGTTGGATGCTGGATCAGAGTGCTTCGCCGGTATCGGGAAAGTGGCTGGATCAGTGAGTCCCTATGTGTTGTCAGCTGTCTCTATGTATCCTCTAAAATGACATCAGAAAGGGGGCGTGTGGGCCGGCTTAGCTAAGCTTGCACCTGTGAAGGGTGATTGGGTCAGAGTCTACTATCTGCCTTGATAGGAGGAGAGAAACAGAGTGTCATCTTTATGGTATAATTTTATGATGCTGAGAATACACCCCTAGCCACTGGAACACAAAGTCTAATTTTGGCAAAATACATATTTACACATGTGCAACCTCTATAGAAAAATCACATACACAGATTGCATATTTTATGGAGTATCTGCTCATCAAAATTCCACAGCTCTGAGACTTTGTTTCGACTTTCTGCAGAATTCTGTCCATTTTGTAATGAGAACATGTTCCCATATTTCTGTAAATTTCCACAAATATGCACATTTACCCTGGGAATGTGTATATAAAGTTTCACCATTTTAGCAGAAATTCAGTCCCCATAAACCCACATTTAATGCCATTCCTGTTCAGAATAAGCTACACGGTTGTACTAAGTTTACAAATATAGTGCTAAAAATTAAGTTCATTAATCTGCAATTTTTAGATTTTTCACGCCTTCTTATAATAAGTTATACACCTTCTAAAAATGTCCATTACATATCCTATTAACACCAAATGGTCAGTATTTGTCACTCCTTGAAGCATGTGGTA
The DNA here is from genome assembly GCF_040938575.1 of Ambystoma mexicanum. NCBI lineage: Eukaryota > Metazoa > Chordata > Amphibia > Caudata > Ambystomatidae > Ambystoma > Ambystoma mexicanum. The sequence goes on along the minus strand of NC_090933.1, from coordinate 1,033,826,620 downwards.
GCCCCCTCCTTTGGAATTTTCTTCTGTCAGCCAGGAGTTTCATGTGCTGCAGCAGTTTTACGACCTTTCACACCTTCAATATCCTGGGTTGGAGGATGTCCATTGTTCAGTCCTGGGCTAACCAGCAATTAGCACCTCCCAGTTAGTTTCTGCTGAGAGGAAGGCCCTCCTGGGAGAAAAATCTGCTTTTCCAGTTCTTGCAGCTTCAGCCCAGCTAATTAACTTTTTAAACCCAGCAAAAACCAAATTTGTTAAATCAACCATAAATACATTTCTTTCTTGGCCTTAAAATCTGTGGGAAAACACAACTAAAACCTGTATTCCTTTTTGGCAACAATCCTTTTTATGTTTGCTAATCCAGCAGACTTTTTAGTTTTAGGTCATTTTAAAGTTTCCTCAGTACTCCTATGACAGTTGTCATTCAGGTAGCCCTGTGTACTGCACCCAGATTTTGGCATAGATGCTGTCAGTTTTCAGACCTTGTATGTTTCACAATGCTTCATTTGATACATGAATTTTAGCACCAGGCAAGATTTTGAATGTGGAGAAATGTTGTGTATCAACATTTAGGAGTTTTTAGCAACAAATCAAATTTCATGTGTAAGCACATTTTGGGATTCCACTTGCAAAGTGCTACTTCTCTCTCTGCACTCTGTTTGTTTGGTCATGGAGCCCACTGGCACCTTTTCTGCAGTGTGTACTCTATTTCCCCGCACATGCATCATGGGTGGTAGTGTAACGCTCACCTGATTCCCGCAGAGGCGCCGGTCTTGACTGGGTGAATGCCGTATCTTCAAAGGTGATGTGTAACACACGGTTGGCTCTTTGGGCTGGACCTCTGTGCACTGTATGTCTGACTCGAAGAGTAAGATGTCTGCAGATAGAAAATATGGGATTAATGAACTGGGGTTATTGGGTGCCTCTCTCCTCCTCCCTTTCTCTTCTCCTGTAGAACCCCAAAGGTTAACGCCCTCACCTTAGGTAAGTGAACGCCGAGCTCTCCATCTGCCTCGGGGCAGGGTGCCGTAACCAGTTTCTTCACTGGATAAGGGTGCAGGCCTCTTGACCTCAGAGGACTGCTGTCCGTCGTTAACTGCACAAACGGTAAGTTCTGGGCACTTCAAATGTCTTAAAAGTCTTTTGTAATGATATCTCTTGTTTTGCAGGGTTCCGGCGATGGCGGATGGCGGGCTGATGAGAGTTGAGGATAGAACCCGCATGAGGAATAGAAGCGCCTGGAAGCACGTAAGTAAGCGCTTGTAGTCTGCTTCACGATGCGCACTAACTGTCCCTTTTATCTTGCAGGTACAAGTTCGGAGCTTTAGAGAAGCTGAAGGGTGCTGGAATACCCACTGGATTCGGCGTGGGAAGGAGTAATGGCACGTGAGTAATAAAGTTGCCCAATGTCTTTAAACGCACCTTCTTTTGTCTTTCAGATGCGGGATGCAGCGCCGAAGGCCTCCGGAGCGTGCGAAGAGCTAGTAAGCTTTTGTCTTTCAGATGCCGGAATGCAGTGCGAAGACCTCCGGAGCATGCAAAGAGTAGGTAAGCCTTTGTCTTTCAGATGCCGGAATGCAGCGCGAGGCGTTGGTGACAGCCGATGGACCAGGTAAGAGATGCGCTGCCACTGAAGACCGTAGTGCTAACCTGTTCTTTCTTTGTCTTTACAGGTGCTGCTGAAGACTGGATTCCAGGATAGTAAGCCTTTGTTCCCTTAGGCCCAGGATCAGAAGACACGATGAGCGTTCTGCTGCAGAGAATGCAGAATAACGCAAAGCAAGATTCATCCATCGGGTGTGGTTTAAATAGCCTCCTGTAGTGCTTAGGTGTCTCCTTCCACAGCCTCGCCTAGGTGAGAAAAGAGTTCCTGCTTTCCAGAAGAGTTCCAGTGTTCTGAACCTAGGGAGTGGCTCCTGCCCCACCCAACAGGAAAAGTAGTCCCAAACAGAAGAGGATCAGGGGCTCAACTGGCAGGTAAGTAAGCAGCATGGTCTGCTGCAGGTAAGTCCGCCCAAGCATTATGAGCCCGGCGCTTCCAGCGCTGGGACTGGGCATCTTTATGAGCCTGGTGCCACTGGCGCCAGGACAGGGTCCAAAAGGTCCCAATTGGGACTGGCTGGCACTCGGAACCGGGGTTATGGGTCTGCTTCCAAGGGATTCGGGTAAGTCCTGATCTTTTGGAAGCAGAGATCATGACAGTACCCCCCCTCAAGGCCCCTCCCAAACCGGGCTTCTCCGGGGGTTTGGGCTTGTTAGGAAATGTTCGATGAAATCTTTTGATTAGACGAGGGGCGTGGACATATTCTGCAGGTTCCCAGGATCTTTCTTGGGGACCATAGCCTTTCCAGTCAATCAGGTAAAATAGTTTAGATTTGGAGATCTTGGAATCCAGGATGCTTTTGACTTCAAACTCGAGTTCTCCATCAACTAGAATAGGTTTTGGAGATTTAGTTAGTCGGGTTTGAGGTTCCACAGGTTTTAATAGAGAGACGTGGAAGACCGGATGTATCTTCATGAGAGGGGGCAAGTCCAACTTGACCGCTACTGGATTTACTATGGTAGTGATGGAATAGGGACCAAGGTATCTTGGGTTGAATGTGCGTGGTCCTGTTAGAGGTAGATATTTGGTGGATAACCAGACTTGATCTCCTACTTGATATTGGGGGGCTTCCTTCCGATGTTGGTCTGCTCCTCTCTTGTATTGTTCTTTAGCCCTTTGAAGGTGAGAAACGGCTTCCTTAAAGGCTTGAGTGATTGTAGAATGCAGGTGGTCTACTGCTGGTGTTCCAAGATCTTGGAGTGGATCCAACTCCGAGGTTCGAGGGTGACTACCGTATAAAAGAAAAAACGGGGTCTTCCCAGTTCCCGAGTGGACAGAGTTATTGTAGGCATATTCGGCTATCCAAAGGATATCTTTCCAAGTTTTTTCAGTTTGTTGTAGCATGCAGCGTAAATACTGTTCCAGAGTTTGATTGGTCCTCTCGGTTTGTCCGTCGGTTTGAGGGTGGTGGCTGGTCGAAAGTCTCACATCAATTTGAGCCGACCGACAGCAACTTTGCCAAAAATGAGAAATAAATTGACTACCTCGATCCGAAATGAGAACTGAAGGAAAACCGTGCATCGGACGATGTTTTCGAGAAATTCTCGGGCCAGAGTTGCTGCTGTTGGTAAGCTTTTGAGTGGAATGAAATGCGCCATCTTGGAGAATAGGTCCACGATTACTAGAATCGTATTGTATCCGGAGCATGGAGGTAGATCGGTGATGAAGTCCATAGAAAGCGTATGCCAAGGGCGAGGTGGGATGTCAATAGGGCGTAAGAGGCCGGCTGGTTTTTCCTTTTGACTCTTGTTTTGGGCGCATACTCCACAGGACATTATAAAGTCTCTGATATCTTTTTTCCAAGACGGCCACCAGAAGTAGCGCTTGATCTTTTCCGAGGTCTTGGTCATACTGGGATGTCCTTCCATTAAAGAATCGTGATAACAAGAGATTACCTTTTTCTGTAAATCTGTGCTGGGCAGGTATAACCGTTCTTGGAAATATAATAGGTTGTCCTTCACCGTAAAGTCCTTTCCCTGCAGATGCCAATTATGTATGTCTGCTGGAGTTACCAGTAGCCTGGCTTTATCCTTAACTTCCTCTATGGATTGTGTGGCGATTACACCTAGAATTCTTTGTTCGGGAATGATAGGTACAGGTTTAGGATTGATCAAATGTTCTTCCACTCCCATCCGAGAAAGGGCATCAGCTTTACCGTTTTTTTGTACCAGGTCGATATGTAATTATGAAGTCAAACTCGGCAAAGAATAGTGCCCAACGGAGTTGCCTAGAGGATTCAGCTTTTGCGGTTTTCAAATATTGCAGGTTTCGGTGATCTGTAATCACAGTAACCGTGTGTCAGGCCCCCAGAAGATAATGCCGCCAAGCCTTAAAGGCAGACTTGATAGCTAGAAGTTCCTTATCAGTAATAGTGTAATTGATTTCAGGAGGCGAGAATTTGCGGGACCAAAATGCCACGGGATGCAACTGATTGGTTACTGGGTCCTTTTGTGATAGAACTGCCCCCATGGCAAGGCTCGAAGCATCAGTTTCAACGATGTAGGGGAGTTCTGGGCGAGGATGTTTTAAGATCGGTGCAGAGATAAATCTAGTCTTCAAATTCTGGAAAGCTTGTTCCGCCTCGGTAGACCATTCAAAACGTTTGTTTTTCTTTAACAAGGCGGTGATGGGCTGGACTATTCGAGAGAATTCGGGGATAAACCTGCGGTAAAAGTTAGCGAAGCCTAACATGCTTTGAACACCTTTTACGGAGGATGGCGATGGCCATTTGAGAATTGCATCGACCTTCTTTGAATCCATACGCACTCCGCTAGGTGATAATATGAATCCCAAGAATTCAACTTCAGTCACGTTGAAAACACATTTTTCCAACTTAGCGAAAAGTCTGTGTTGACGCAATCTCTCGAGGACCATTTTCACATGTTTCCGATGTTCAGTTTCCGATGAAGAATAAAAGAGGATGTCGTCAATGTAAACAACAACACACACATCTATGAGCTCTCTGAGGACATCGTTCATAAAATATTGAAAGGCGGCCGGGGCATTGCAAAGTCCGAAGGGCATGACCTGATATTCAAATAGCCCATACTTGGTGCGGAAGGCCGTCTTCCATTCATCGCCCTCTTTTACTCGTACCAAGTGGTAGGCTCCTCTAAGATCCAGCTTTGTATATATGCATGCTTTTCTGACTTGGTCCAGGAGTTCAGGGATCAAAGGTAACGGATATCTATTGTTAACGGTGATCTGGTTCAGGGCGCGATAATCTATACAAGTTCTAAGGTCCCCTTCTTTTTTTGGAACGAAGAACAAAGCTGAGGAAGCAGGGGACTTGGAAGGACGAATAAACCCATTCGCTAGGTATTGATCCAGGTATTGTCAGAGGTGAAGATTCTCAGGCTCGGTGAGGGCATAAATTCTACTACAAGGAGGAGTAGATCCAGGTATCAGGTCTATCTGGCAGTCATAAGACCTATGAGGAGGTAGAGAGTTAGCCTGATCCTTCCGGAAAACATCTTGGAATTCTAGGTATTCAGGAGGTAACTGGGGAGCCTCCGAGGAAATTGCTGCCAGTGCAACACCAGGTCGAGGGTGACACGTAGAGACACATTCTGGAAACTGAACCGTTCTTGCTCGCCAATCGATCTGAGGATTGTGCTTCTCTAACCAAGGAATTCCTAGAATAATCTGGAACTGAGGGGCCTTGATCACATTGAACACGATCTTCTCATGGTGTCCATCTTGACTTACTAGCGTCACTTCTTCGGTGGTATGCGTTACTGGTCCGGAGGCTATCTCCGTACCATCCACCGTAGTAATGACGTCCTTTACAGCCTTTGGACAAAGAGTCAGATTCATCCTCAAAACTATTTCATGATCCACATAATTGCCGATGGCACCGCTGTCGACGTAAGCTTCAATCGCATGTAATCGATCCGGATGTTCAGGGCTAATGAGGACCATAGGTATCACGAAATGCGAGGTTACGGAACTGGTTTTAACACCCGGCAAGAGGACCTCTATTCTTGTCGGGCGAGGTCGTTTCCCTGCTCAGAGTTTGTGACCCTGGTAACTGCAGCTCCTACTGCCTTCTTGGCTGGTTTCACCGGACAGTCTCGAAGAAAGTGCCCCGAGTTTCCGCAATAGAGGCATAATTGCAGCTGTTTTCTCCTTTCCCGCTCCATTTGTGTTAGTGGTCCTTTCAGGCCCCCTATTTGCATGGGTTCCCCAGAGTCTACTCCTTTGGTAGGAGTTGGTGGTTTGGAAAATACCCGAGCATCAAACTTGGAACGATCTGCCTTCCTGTACTGCAGTCTGTGGTCAATTTGAACGACTAAGTCAATATAGTCCGAACAGTCTTGCAGGGGATTCACTACTTGGGCTAACACATCTTTGAGCTCTCCACGTAGACCTCTATAAAACAGCGTAATCCTTTTGTCCTCAGGCCATCGAGTTTCCACTATCAGTCTGTTGAAAGACGCAATATAAGCCAAAAGGTCTTGATTACCCTGTCGCAATGAAAGGAGCTCATTGTCCAAGGCCTGCCCCTGTGAATGTCTTGCAAACAGTTTTTCCATACTGAGCTGAAAAGCTTGAAAATCATGGAGAACCGGATCATCTTGATTAACTAGAGGGATCGACCAGTCTGCCGCATTGCCACTAAGGTACGAAAGCACGAAAGCTACCTTAGCTTGATCAGTTGGAAAGGCTGCTGGCCGGCATAAGAAGTGCAACCGGCACTGATTAATAAATACTGCAAACCTCTTTGGGTCACCAGAAAATTGTTCGGGCGGAGCCAGAGGTACATTCCCAGGTAGGTTGATCAGCACTGGGTTCGTAGAAGATGTTGAAGGAAGATTTGCCCCTGATGCGGGTAACGGAGTTTGTCCGGCTTGTGACTGTAGCAATTGTCTAGCGAGATCGTCTGTTCGCTCTTTGGAAATAATCAGTTCCCTTCTTAGAGCATTCGTTTCCTGACGGGCTGCATGCACTTCTGCTCTTAGTTCCCCAAGTAACTGGGCTAGCTGGTCGGTATCCGAGGTTTCCATAGCGTCTGGGTGGGAGTTTTGCGGTTGGCTTTGCGTTCTGTAACGCTCACCTGATTCCCGCAGAGGCGCCGGTCTTGACTGGGTGAATGCCGTATCTTCAAAGGTGATGTGTAACACACGGTTGGCTCTTTGGGCTGGACCTCTGTGCACTGTATGTCTGACTCGAAGAGTAAGATGTCTGCAGATAGAAAATATGGGATTAATGAACTGGGGTTATTGGGTGCCTCTCTCCTCCTCCCTTTCTCTTCTCCTGTAGAACCCCAAAGGTTAACGCCCTCACCTTAGGTAAGTGAACGCCGAGCTCTCCATCTGCCTCGGGGCAGGGTGCCGTAACCAGTTTCTTCACTGGATAAGGGTGCAGGCCTCTTGACCTCAGAGGACTGCTGTCCGTCGTTAACTGCACAAACGGTAAGTTCTGGGCACTTCAAATGTCTTAAAAGTCTTTTGTAATGATATCTCTTGTTTTGCAGGGTTCCGGCGATGGCGGATGGCGGGCTGATGAGAGTTGAGGATAGAACCCGCATGAGGAATAGAAGCGCCTGGAAGCACGTAAGTAAGCGCTTGTAGTCTGCTTCACGATGCGCACTAACTGTCCCTTTTATCTTGCAGGTACAAGTTCGGAGCTTTAGAGAAGCTGAAGGGTGCTGGAATACCCACTGGATTCGGCGTGGGAAGGAGTAATGGCACGTGAGTAATAAAGTTGCCCAATGTCTTTAAACGCACCTTATTTTGTCTTTCAGATGCGGGATGCAGCGCCGAAGGCCTCCGGAGCGTGCGAAGAGCTGGTAAGCTTTTGTCTTTCAGATGCCGGAATGCAGTGCGAAGACCTCCGGAGCATGCAAAGAGTAGGTAAGCCTTTGTCTTTCAGATGCCGGAATGCAGCGCGAGGCGTTGGTGACAGCCGATGGACCAGGTAAGAGATGCGCTGCCACTGAAGACCGTAGTGCTAACCTGTTCTTTCTTTGTCTTTACAGGTGCTGCTGAAGACTGGATTCCAGGATGGTAAGCCTTTGTTCCCTTAGGCCCAGGATCAGAAGACACGATGAGCGTTCTGCTGCAGAGAATGCAGAATAACGCAAAGCAAGATTCATCCACCGGGTGTGGTTTAAATAGCCTCCTGTAGTGCTTAGGTGTCTCCTTCCACAGCCTCGCCTAGGTGAGAAAAGAGTTCCTGCTTTCCAGAAGAGTTCCAGTGTTCTGAACCTAGGGAGTGGCTCCTGCCCCACCCAACAGGAAAAGTAGTCCCAAACAGAAGAGGATCAGGGGCTCAACTGGCAGGTAAGTAAGCAGCATGGTCTGCTGCAGGTAAGTCCACCCAAGTATTATGAGCCCAGCGCTTCCAGCGCTGGGACTGGGCATCTTTATGAGCCTGGTGCCACTGGCGCCAGGACAGGGTCCAAAAGGTCCCAATTGGGACGGGCTGGCACTCGGAACCGGGGTTATGGATCTGCTTCCAAGGGATTAGGGTAAGTCCTGATCTTTTGGAAGCAGAGATCATGACAGGTAGGTTGTGCATCCCTCTTTTTGTGTGCTGAAGCACACATTTTTCGTAGGTTTTTGTTGTTTTTTGGCACGCACAAGGGTTTGCCACCATTGTTGCTGTTTCTTTCACCATAACTGGCAGGGTAATGCCGCATAGCATAGCGGAGTGGGTCAATACATCCCACATGGGTAGGCTGCAGGTTGAGGAATAGGGTTGGCCGGATGGCATTAGTAAAGAGAAGGGGAATTATGGAGAAGAGTGTGGGAAGTGGGGCGAGGATGCAGAGGCCCCTAATACATAAGGGGGCAGGGAGGACACAATATGTGCCCTGTCCCCAGATGGATAAAACAACTTTATTAAGGCTCCCCCACAGCTAATAGCAGGGGCAAGAAAGTGGATATATGAGTCTGAAAAGGAAACAGCAGGGGTGCCTCTGGTAGTGGGTGATATCAAGAGCTTGATGGTTGCTATAATTGGGGACCAGGCCGGGGATGTGTGGGTGAAAGCTCGGTATCCGGGAGTAACCCTGGGGGATGATGCACATGATGGAGCGTCTCTGAATGGACTTAGAGCACAGGTGTGGGATGCGCTCCCAGATACCCCTGATTTACAGTCCCTGATACATTGTATAATGGGCGATGATGAGGACCCAGCTAAATTCATTCTTAAATTACAAGAGATTTGGAGAGCTGAAACTGGAGGACCGTGGGATTGTTCAATACCATTTTTATAATTTTATTGTAAAGAGGGTCTTGACAAAGGAAGTGCAGAAGGCATTAGATAAGATTGTGGGTATCTAAGCAAAGGTGTGGCCGGAGATACTAGTTGTAAGAAACCTGAGGGTGTTCTTTCAAGCAAGTCTCAAGAATCCCTTATTAAGGTGGCCAGAGAAGGGCTTGCACTCGCAGATCCCATCCATGGGGGTGGACAAGTGAGGGAGGATCACCTGGGTAGGGAGCCCAAGTTTGTGTTCAGGGAGAATACCCCAGGAGAGATGCGGTATTATACAGTGGAAGAAGGAGAGGAGGACGAGATCCCCGAGACCTTTGTAGGCTGTACCACCAATCTGCCTGCTGCTACTGTCCGCCCTCTGCAACTCATCCAAAACACGACTGTGAGACTTGTCCTTGGCCTAAAGCCCAGGGATCGTATCCCTCCAGCACTGGAATCTCTGCCCTGGCTCCCTTTGGCTGCAAGGATTAAGTTCAAAACCCTCTGGGTATTCCAGCACCCTTCAGGGGCCTGGGGCCTCAATACCTCCAACTATCTCTTCCTAAATATCTTCCTCCTCAAGCTCTTCCGCCTCCAACTCCCTCAAGGTCAGTGGCTTCTCCAAGCAACGAGTTGGTGGTCGAGCTCATTCTTCAGCTCGGGGCTCCCTCTGGAACAGTCTTCCTGCGTATCTGAAACTTGAGGAGAACCATCTCATCTCCGGTTCCGGAAGCATCTCAAGACCTTCCTCTTTGCTTCTGCTTTCTCTCTTCCTCTCCCCTGCTGAACTCCTTGCTGAAACTGCACTGGTCACCTGGCTACCCTCTGATATTGGGCCAAGGTCCCCTGCCCGCCAGTTGCACACCTGCACTGCCCCCCTGGCAACCCTTGCACTTGGGGCCTTTTTTCTGTATCCCTACAGTCCCCCTACGAGCACTTGGACACTTGATGCCTGCACTTACCCTTTGCACTTGCCACCAGTTGGCTGCACTTGGTTATTGTTTTATTGTTGATCCCATGTACTGCATTGCCCCCTTCTCTTTCCCCTCACACATTTCCTCTACCCCCTCCCCTGCACTTGTGCAATCTCAATGTCACCTTGCCTAGTAAGATCGTTATCTCTATCTTCGCTTTGTTCCCCCTCCTTTGCCCCGTCGCACTTGTGTATAGGCGTGTTATAAATGCCATATCATATCATATCACATCTGTCTTCCTTCCTCCCACAAAATCTCTCTGGCCCAAATCCAACAACCCCTCTCACTATGACAAATCCCCTAGGAACCCAAATCCCGACACAGTAGGAAACGACCTCTCGCAGAATCTTTGATTTTCTGTTGCCTACCCGAATACTCTCGGTTATTCCTTTTCACGTCCCTAGGATTATTCTTTCCTGAAACCCCAGTATACTGCATTGACAACACACTACCATTCCCACAATCCCCCCATTCAGGTCACATTAAAAACTCCCAACCCCACTAGGACGAGAGATATAATCCCATACAATACTTGTTCTCCATGCTACCCAGTAGAAATTCTTACTGTTCTCTTTTCCACCACAAACCCTTTCTTACATGATGACAGACAATGGACTAAGTCTAATGCTATTTACCCGACATGTCCCGATACAAGGGTCAGGCAGAGTCAGGCAATTAAGCAGAATCACACACACCTGATGGCCCTTTCTCTTCCCCACAGGGATAAAAGGTGGAGCACAAGAGCACATGACGAGCAAGGCAGACCGCACGTCCAGGGAGCTAACTCAGCATGGCAGTGCAAGAGGTGGAAGAAAGATGGCGCATACCAAGAGTGTGACAAGGAGAGAAGTGACCTTGCCCTTTCTGACCAATGCCCTTGATACCTCTGCAGAAGGAATCGTAAAACCGTGAACAATAGCCATCGTGTGTTGCAGCAGATGTCAACGGTACGACCCTCCTCCGCTGATAACCAAGCCAGGGAGAGACGCTTGTCTCCATGATGCCAACCTTGACTCCAAAGAGAAAGAAAGCCAAGCGCTTCCTCACAGCCGGTGAACCGAGGGGAGAGTCGATAAGAAATCGAACTGTGTTGAACAAAAAGTAGCAAACAGGTAATTGAACTGTGAAACATTAAAAGAACTATTGATGAGAAAAGGGGCAAACCAGCAACAGAGGTGTCCAGTACCACGTGGGTGCTCACTCAGGAAACTCTGGGCGATTACCCGATAATTGAAACTACAATAACCAGAAGGTCTTGGGAAAGGTGAGAAGGGGGCCAAACTGGTCATACAGGGGTCTTGTAAAATCCCCTGTACAGTCGAAAGTCTTCGACCGACAGATGATTGTGAAGCTAAGGGAAGTGAATTCCGCATTGTAAGATTTTAATGAGAAAGGCACGATTGTGAAGAGTGAACCCGAAAGAGGGATGTCGATAAAAGGGGATGAAGTCTAAAGTCCCGAAATACAGTGTGTTGACAAGAGTGAACCCAGCAGAGCGATGTCCACAGTGAACTGTACAAAAAGACAAATTACCGAAGTCACCAGATAAGTTGTATTGAAAGCCATAATGAACTCGATCGAGGGAGGCGAACAGTCGAGTCGGATCTTAGCCCAGAAGAGGGGGATCCAAGGGTGGAAAGCCAACACCCACCGGCCGGTGAGTGCAACCAATCAAAAAAAAGGAGGGAAAGCCTTTCTGAATGCATGACATGCCAGAGGGAACCCGACAAAGAGAAGTGATATTCGAGAGGGGCCTGAGCCCGGAAGAGGGAGAACCCAGGTGTGAAGAACTATCACCCAAATACAGAGAAGAGCTTTTTGTTGAACTTTTGTTTTGATATTGTGAATTTGACAGATCCTCGAAACCAGGAGAAATAATTATCAGATGTTCTGGTATCATTGAAGAACTTTCTAGGGATCTGCGGCCGGAAGAGGGAGATCCAGAGGTGAAAGACATCACCTGCTGTATCTGTGAAAAGGAACTCTTTGTTTATTATTTGAATACCTCAGTCCCACTGCTGCAAGAGACTTTTTGATAGAAAAGAGACTTAACCACTGAGTGCCCTGATTGCTAAAAGTGGAATTGTTAGCTCGTGCTGGGAAAGCTTGAGTGTGTGCTGTGCTCCAAAATCCCACCTTATCCTATGCTGAAAACGTGGGGAAGGGAGACCTCAAGTACTTCATCCTGACTTATCATTTCTGAACACTTCCTTCTTTCTTATGAACATTATCCCACACTTCTTTTCGTATTTTCCTTAAGGATTGGCATTAGGTTTTTCTTAGTATAGGCCCTTTTCTTTGACACGACACCACTAGGACTGCCTTATTATTATTTGATGGTCGAAGCATGCTCCCATCTTAGATTTAGGTGTAGATTAGGTATTTTTCCAACCTACCTTTACAGTTTAATAAACACCCTTGAACTGCGATCACTTGTGTCTGTCTTTACTGTTGCCGCCATGGGTTCCTTACACAGTGCACCATTGTAAAAGAATCAAGGAGCAGGACAGGGAAACAGCCCAAAGGTGTCAAATGGAGGAAGCAAAACTGGTAGAAAAGAAATTGGCAAAGGTTATTGTCCAGGCAACTATGTGGATGCCAGTACAGGTGGAGGGGACAGTGAGCACCCAACAGGTTGTGAGCAACACTTTTGCTGTACTCTGGGTTGAAGGAGGACAAGGACAGTGGGTCGGGGGTGGGGCAACAGTATCCCAGCCAACAGTGGAAGCAAGGAGGACCGCAGCGAGGAAGATAGGGATTCTGAGGAGCGAGAGAGGGGGGATTTGGACCCAGAGGGGGTGGTCTTGGACTATCACAATGTTGGAATTGTTTGAGGTTGGGGCATTTTGTAAGGGAATGCAGGAGCAGTTCTGCAATGGGGTATGATTACCTGTTCATCAAATTAAACATGACAATATCATTCACAGATTGCGGTATAGTTTGCTCCACACCTGGGATGTGTGCAATAAGGCAATGTTGATAATACATACAATGACAAGGGAGGTGGTGGCTCACAGGACTCCCTTGACCATGTTCATTTATGGCATTACTGTGCTTGTGGAGGCGGTGTCTCAGATCGCTAAACAGTATTGGCAAGTGCCCACAGATTTAATCTTTCGTCCAGTTGTGCCGCCTGAGGTGGTGGCGGCGGGAACAATATTTTCGCTAGACTTACAGGTATTGTTGGTCTCTTACAAGAGGTTTGTCGTGCTCGGAATAGGCAAGGATGGGTGTGAATGGCACACAGTACTCAGTATAGATCCAACCATACAGTTAAAGGAAGTGACGGATGACAAGCTGTTTGAGAACAATGGCAAAAGTGAGGAGATAATATTAGAGATTTGTATCCCCTGTGACATAATGTTAAAGTACAGGATGGTGCAGTGTCCCCTGATGGCAGTACTAACTCCACCTTTATTTCTTGACGAAGACTTACAATACGTGCCTCTGCATTTGTGGACTACAAATCCACACAATCTGGGACTACTGAAAGATGTGACCCCTGTGCATATAAAACTGAAGCCAGATGCGGTGCTATGTAGGGTAAAACAATATCCGTTATCAAGGGAGATGGGGGAGGGTGTTAGAAATACACTACAGGCCCTACTGGACCAGAGGATCATCATGCCGTCCACATCTCTTTCTAACGCACTGATATAATCTGTCAAAAAATCAACAGGCAGCAATTGTAGAATGATTTAGGACTCATGCCCCCTAAATGATGTGGTGCACAAAGAATTTCCAGTCGTTCCTAATCCTGCGACAATGTTATGTAGTATCCCCAAAGAAGCCACACACTTCACTATAGTGGTCTTGAAGAATGTATTCTTCTCTATTCTACTTCATCCTGAATCAAAGTACCTCACAGCATTTACAAGGGCCAAATGTGTTTCAAACACACTAGGTTATCTCAGGGGTACTGTGAGAGCCCAAGCTTCTTTAACAGAATACTGCACGCTGATTTAGGGAACATTCAGGTACCCAGCATGATTATCCAATATGTGGATGATCTGCTAGTGTGTAGTGACAGTGAGCAGCACTGCCGAAGGGATTCCATTATACTCCTATAATTGTTGCCCCACAAGGGCTATAAGGTCAACAAGGCTACGTTGCAATACTGCCAACACGAGGTGCTCTATCTGGGCCATTTTATAATAATGAATGGTAAACGAATACTACCAGATAGGGCAGCGTCAGTACGCGCCACCCCCAGACCCACCTCAGTTAAAGAAATGTAGAGGTTTTTGGGGCTGAGCAACTACTGTAGGGCATGGATCTTAGATTACATGGTATACACAATACCACTTCTGCAGGCCCCCAAGGAAGCACAAAACACAAAGGATCATAAACTACAGTGGACTGCAGATATGATCAAACAGTTTGAGGATTTAAAAGAAGTTATTAGTTCAGCGCCCCTACTGGCCACCCCAGACTACACACAGGAATTTTACTTGTTCTCACATTCTGATGACCAGCTCATGACTGCAGTGTTGACATAGAAAGGTACTATGGGCCATAAGCCATTGGCCTATTACAGAGCCACACTGGATTCAGTGATGCAAGGGCAGTTGGTGTGTGAACAAGCATTAGCAGCCGCTACATTTGCAATAGAAAAATGTTCTACCATTGTAATGGGGTGCTCAGTTACATTGTATGTGGAACACTTTCTATTTGCCATCCTAGATAGGTTACAATCCACCCTGACCATTCAGAGATCTTCTGCATATTAGATTATGATTTGAAAGCCCCACATTAATGTAGCTAGATGTAAAACAGGAATCCTGCCACCTTCCTAACAGACACTGCTGAAGCTCTAAAGGTGAACGACTGTGACACATAAGAGGGGGTGGAGGATGATATCCCCAAAGCAAAAGAATGCGCATTGACTGAGGGGGAGATACTGTTCGTTGATGGGTCATCCACAATTGACCAAGGGAGTGGACAGAGACATACAGGGGCAGCATTGGTACGACTTGAAAAAGGGAAGTATGAGACGGTGGTTATGAAAAGATTGCCCATGCATTATTCTGCACAGGCGGCAGAACTCATAGCATTCATCGCAGCATTGAGAACGTCCCAAGGGTGCCATGTCAATATATTTTCAGACTCGGCGTACGTCACAAGAACTGTGCATGCCAGTGTATCCCACTGGAAGAGGAGAGGGCTGCGGAGGGATGGTGGGTCAGCATGCGGCACTGCTAGAAATACTGATAGAAGCATTATCCCAGCCATCTGTTGTGGCGGACATCAAGTGTGCCAGCCACACTAATGGGACAGATGAAGTATCAATGGGTAATACAGCTGTCAACGCACAGCCAAAATGGTGGCGTATATGCCTCATAAAATGCCTGCTCAGTACTTCATGACCACTCCACTAGCAAGCGAGCATACAACAATTTACACAGCATTGCCTATCTCCCAGATAATCAAGTTACAGGGAAGGCCACCAGAAAGGGAGCACAAATTGTGGATCCACAACAGATCTTGTGTGGAGATGAGAGAGCCCTGGGAAGACAGTAATGCCCCAGGAGCTGCTGGCAGTAGCATTTGAACAATTAAACTACCCATCCCGCAGTTCGAAGCAGCACCTCGCAGCAGGAATACAGGAGTACTGTTTCATACCAAACATCCAGGAGAGCATCACAGAAATGGTTGTACATTGCACCACATGTCATAGTTTCAGTACAAGGATGACACTGCAGACGCTATGGGGCACATTGCCCCCCCTACTGGGCCGTACCGTGAATTACACACAGATTATTCCGACATGGCAATGACTCCAGGTATCGCATATTAGTGGTTTGCCCTTTCTCAAGGTGGGTGGAAGGTAGATTTTTGGTATGCAAGGTTTTCCCTAGATGGTGTGTGTGTGAGGTTTTAAGGTCAGACAATGTCACACATTTTTTCAATGCACTGTTTCAGCACATCACAGCACAACATGACATTAAGCACTGGATGTGTTCAATTTACCACCCACAGGCCAACAGAATTCTGGAGAGTATCAATGGGCTCCTCAAAAGCAAATTGTCCAAACTGTGTACCACGTTGAAGAAGAACTGGGTACACTGTTTGCCCCTGGCCCTCTTTAGTTTACGCACATAGCCCAGCAAAGACCACCATTTGTCACCTCACAAGGTGGTCACTAGTCAGCGTCTGCACACCCCATATGTCCTGTAAGTGAGCTTCAGACGCACATAGGGCAGCAGCGGTGTTCGGTGATGAGTTGAAACATTGTTAGCCCACACTAACAGAGGCAATCAAATGTGTCTCCAGACAGATTGCACCTCCCAGAATTGAGACAGCAGACACAACGGACGTAGCAACCACGACGGCGACTGATCCTGAGTACATGACCATGCACGACCACAGTGCTGCCCGGTACATTCACAATTTTATGCAAGGTGGAGCAACCTTCAATTTCACGGGTCCTACGGGTTAGTATTTTACACTCTTCTCGCTGTGACGATAAAGGGCTTGCAATATTGGGTCCACCCCTCCGACATCCGCAGGGCACCTCCAGACAGCAAGTTGGTACTTCAGTTATCTTAAAGGAAGGGTAGTAGTACCTGTGCCCTATCTACCTCACTGGCATGTGCAGGCACAGCTAGTGTGCAGTGTCACACTCCTCTAACGGGCCAAAACTCAGCTGCTAGCTATGTATTTTTTCCCTTTTTTCAGGAGCTCTTTTTCTACCTCTCTCTCTCCCTCTCTTTCTCTCTCTCTGTAAAGGTACGTCTTGTGCATCTCTTTTTTTGTAGTTATGTGTATTCTGCTACCATTTCAAGAGAGTAGATGATGAACCTCACCAATGTAAATAATGTAAATAATTATTTGTTAAGTAGAGATCTGAAGTGCAGATGCACAAATAATAATATACGGTCCTATTCCTATTACTGTGGAATGACCGTTATTGCAGGTTTATGTATGATATTGATGGTATTGTTGGGGCTTTATTGGGGAGTGAATGCTGTAGGGGGAGGTCATATAAAGGGGGGAATGGGACTGCATACTTAAACGGAACAGTACATATAAATGTTAATAATATTAGTGGATCTACATATATTAGTAGCAACATGAATGTTAACAATAATAATGGAAATACATATAAGAGTAGCAATAGTGTTGATACAAGTATTTGGTGATGATCATAGCAGGAACAATACAATAGCGAGTGTGCGTGCACAATTGGCAATCAGGGTAATAGTAAAGAGTGTGTTTCCAGTAATTCGAGGACTGTTTAATAATTCAAAACAATACAATGACATTTTCAATAGCAATGTTAAGGCCGGTACCGCTGAGAGCATGCATGGAATAATGAAAAGGGAAGTATGAAAGAAGTATGATACATATCAAGGGCTGGGTTTGGATGCAATTGAGGATATGCAATGTGTCATTTCTTAAATAAACATGATCGGCCACAAGATTATTGGTTTAGCTTTATTTTTCACTTAATGAATGGAAAACTAGAGGTCCCAGAATGCAAAATGATGCAGGCCTGAAATGTATTTTCTTTTTACGCTACTGTATTTTATTCACTTTGAGTATTGCTAATAAAAGTTGTTTAGCTTGTAACTTGGATAAAGAATGGTTATTACAAACTTCTGGCTTGCTATTGCGCAATACAGAACAATCCCTTTATTGAATTTCAGTGTAACTAACAGAATGACCAACCTTTCAAAGGTAGCTTTCTCCTCTGAATATGTTTAAGCTTTCAGCATTGATGGGGAACCTATTTGCTAGGTAAGGAACGCTCTGTGATTGGCCTTTCAGATGCGAATGTCCCATCAGTACCAAATGCCTATGCATATGCAAATGTAGGTAGCACCCAGGAGCTGAACAGAGGAACAGTGCAGGATGCTCTGTGGAGCAGGCGACATGTAATGGGCTTAACTGCAATGTAAACAAGCCCAATTGCACACACATACATGGTTAAACAAGTGGAAAAAAACATGTGCTGCAAAAATTATAATCGACTCTAGGCAAAAACAAGACCAAAGTCGCTTATAATAAGCAGACTGTAATCTAGTAGCCTTTTAAGACGGCGTGGTCAGTAGACACGGGTTATCACCACGTCACCAGGTTAATAAAAGGGGCCATTGCAGGCACGTGCGGCACTGTAGTGGAGACCCAGTTAGCGGCAACTCCTGGCTCCTGTGGTCCTTGTGTCGTGTCTTACTGTGGTTGCCTGGGCCTGTGTGACCACAGGGCCACGCGTTGTGTGCTGGGTGCCCCCAGTAGTGAGTCCACGGTGGGTGATCCCGTGACCTGAGGGTGATCCCTCATGAGTCCTGCACAGCGTGCCTGCTATGCACCCAGGTGATCCTGGGATCCTGTGGCCTGCTCCGGTGCCCTGGAGCACGCCATTACATGGACCTGGCAACACTGGGTGGCAGCGGGACAAGGGGTGGAGTCACAGCAGCCACGTGATAATATGCTAGTAAAAAGGGTAAAACAAACGGGGAAATAACACATAATCGTAGCAACATGTTTAACAAAAAGAGGTAATTGTAGCTATGCTTTTTCGCCATCCTGAGTGGAAGCCAGGAAGCCTAACATTAACAGCATGCAAAGTATACCTATGTTATGTTACTGGGATTTATAGCATAGACTGCCATTTGCATGGTGTCCAGGTGCTTTGATGTATCAGTAAGGAATAGGGAATGAGCTAGAATGGTGCTCTGTACCCCAGTGTGTGAATGACTACATTACGTACTGGTAATCTTCAATACTCCCAGTCCTACTCTTCCTCGTCCCGGTATTTACCTTTGGGAGAGGCTGCACCTCTTTCCAGAACACTTTCAAAGCTCTTGTTTGTTGGCTCCACCCCTCCCCTGAAGGTATAACATCCTCTTTACCGAATAGGTCTCTGTTTATACCAAGCCTTGTCATGGGACCCTTCCCCCATCCAGGGAGAGAGAGGAGAGGCGTATGTACTGGGACGAGAGAGAATGGGAGTAGGAGTAATGAAGATTTTCTGTAAGCAATTCAGTCATTACCTCCACGTCCCTCTACCTCGTCACAGTACTTACCTTTGAGATGTACTAAAGCCAAAGCCATGGGGAGGAGTCCAATGACTCAAATAAAACTTTACAGCCATCAACTATCAAGCTTAGACAACCCATCACCAATGCATTGTGCTGTCAGACCCTAGTGAAGGTGTGCATCCATCGAACCCCAGACTGCAGCATTCCAACTCCAAAGAACGTAGATCTGGGCCCCTCCACATTCAATTGATTGTGTAATAAATGTGTTGGGACCAGCCCATGTGTCAACTCTATAAACGCTGTGAAGCAATACTTCTTGCGCACTTCCCCCTGCCCCCAAGGTAGCCACCATGCTATGTTCAAGAGGCGGACGCGAAGTATGAAGTAAGGTATTTTATTTAAGATTAAAGAAAGGGATTTGGATCATTGGATTGCGCTCTTCCAAATACATTTCATGAAAAAATCAAATAAATGGTCAGTTGATAATCACTGGGTCTTAAATGGATGAAAAACATACAGATAATGAAGAGGTTGGGACATACAGCGCTTCACATCATCGTTCTCTTAAGACTCCATTTTGAACACCATATCCATGTTGGGAATTTACCATTAATATCAAGCGGACAGAATCCTACTTTACTTTATTTTCATGATACATCCAATCTACATGAACTTCCTTGTTGTCACTTAATTGCAATCTTATTCTCAACATCATACACAACAAGAAAACTTTTCCTTCGTCAGCTTGGCCCTTGTTACACCAAAGGATCTATCAACCTTTTGCAAAACAGGATCAACAAACAATCTCACAACTTGGACAATTAAGCCAGACCTTTCAAATCTCTTTAAGCCTGGACAACCCTATCTACATTACCTCCTGAAGAACCGCCCAGACCATAAAGCGGGGAAACACGTGTCGAGGTTTACTTTAAGGATTTTCATGGACATAGTCCTATTGAAGGACGGAACCCCATAAAGAACGTGGTTAATTTTGAGGATTTTTCATGAACTTAGTCCTATAGGACCACATTAAGAACATACCAACAATTAGTGAAGCGTAAACTCAATTGTTTGGTGCAACTTATAGAAGTTGGGTAATTAACACCTCTTCATTATTTTTAAGTTTTTCATCCATTTAAGACCCAGTGATTATCAACTGACCATTTATTTGATTTTTTTTCCTAACGGCTCATTAAAGATTAAATAAAAAAATATCTTTTTTCTTTACCTTAATGTTTCACGAAATGTATTTGGAAGAGCGCAATCCAATGACTCAAATCCCTTTCTTTACTCTTATTATTACTCAGGTCAGCCTCTGAGAGAGTCTTTGGACGCAGCCTTCGTTGTGTTTTATTTACATCCAAAATAATAGGCGCCAATCACTGCCCAATAGGCTGAAACTTTGTCAATCATTTTATTTAAGATACGCGGAGGGCGAGCAACAGGCACTGCGCCCGGCTCAGCTCAAGCAACTAAAAATGGATGGTTCCAGAACCCAAAGCAGTTCTGGAACCGAACCATGTAATCACGAATCAAAACACAACGCACCACCTTAGTGGATTTCTCCTGAATAGGGCACCTGGGGCGGAGACCTGCTAGTTCATTAGCCATCAGGATAACCGTTTTCCTCCACTAATTAATAGTGGATGCGGATGCCATCTAACTACTCCTATCAGCCCCAAGGGTAACCAGTAAGGTGCGTGCGGGGGTTGAAGTGTAAGAAAAAAAAGTGTGATGGAGCTATCTTCCCTTTCCCCCCACACCCTTTTTCTTCCACCTTCGTCACACCAGCTCCCCCCGCATACTCTCCATCACCCCGCGCCAATTCAAACATCATACCTGAGTCATTCGTTTCCTCCACTCCATCCCACCATGAAAACACTGTGAAATAAAAAGCATTAGCGTGTCATTGCCCCCGACATTCCGACCACTCGCAATTAGCACTTCCTAAATTACATGCCCATGACAAAAGCCAAACGCCGCACCCGTTACGTGCAAACACTGCTTTGCCTACAGCATTTAAACGCAATCATTCAAACGCAGAGCGCCAGGGAGTTGGGCTTTTGACAGTATGTGAAGGGGCTTCATGCCCCAAGCAGTATATTCAAATAACCTCCTCAATCCAGCACCTGCAAGATAGCGCAGTGAGACCTGACCCTGAAGTGTTGCTTCTAGGGCTCCGGGTTGGTTCTCCAAAGGGACACGTTGAAAGAAAAAAAGACACAGGTAGGAGTCAGATAACAGTACTCCGGGTCACAAGTGCGGGAATGATGACAGATTTCCATGAAAAGTAAGGCAACCCTCTCCCCCTTAGTTCCCGCAACTTTCGGCCTCTGATGAGGAGTCAGTTTTCCTAATGAACTTGGTAATATCAGGATATTCCAAAACTGTTCCTTTTACATCAGGGCAGTGCCAGGCCTGCTCCTCTGGAGATTTGGGCTCTGCAAAGAAAGCTGGTAAAACCAATTTTTGAGACCTGTGAAATCTCAAACGTTCCTTGGTAATAAAGGAGGGGTTGCATCACAAACGAGAGCTTTCTTGAGTTATCAGGCTGAGGTGACAGCGACCAATTACATGGTTTTTCAAGGTTAGACACCTTAAACCAATGGATTCTAATGACTCAAAAGAGCCCTTCACAGCACTCAAGCAGCCCTCCCTCCGCTTTCCTTTGCAGTTGTTGAGCAGGTGCAAGTGGACCCAGGTCACATGGCCTAAGACCCGCCCACCTGTCAATCACCTTAAACTATCGTGCCTTCCTGTTTTCCTACCCTTTCCCCCTACTTAAGCAGTCCTCCATCCTCTTTCCTTTGCAGTTGGTGATCAGGTGCAAGTGCATCTAGGTCACCTGGCCTAAGCTCCGCCCCCCCTGTCAATCACCTTAAATGGTTCGCTCCTTATTGTTGTCCTATCGTTTTGCCCTACTTAAACAGCCCTCCAGCCTCTTTCCTTTGCAGTTAGTGAACAGGTGCACATGGTCAGCTGGCCAAAGCCCCGCCCACCTGTCAATCACCTTAAACTGTTGGCACTTTCCCGTTTTCCGCCCTTTATCCCTATTTAAGCAGCCCTCCAGCCTCTTTCCTCTGCATTTGGTGAGCAGGTGCAAGTGGATCTAGGTCACCTGGCGTAAGCCCCACCCACCTTCTTAGCCCTGCCTCTATCTTTATGCTTTTAACTCTTAGATCAAGGGCGCCTCTCGCCGGGTGTCCGAACTGAAGGGCAGATGAAGAAAAGGGTAATTCCTGTTTGGACCGGTAGGGCCCAGGGCCCGAACTGCTGCTCAGACAACAGGCAAGCGAGCGCCGACATGTGTTTTCTCCCTTTGACCCCACAGGCCATCCCCACCATCACCAGGCAACACCAAGGTCAACAGTATTTCCCCTCCTCTAAGACATGGACTCACCGTCCACAACACAGAGGTTGATGCTCGCCAGTGTCTGCTCAGCCATCACCCATGCAACAGACATCACCAACCTCGTCACTACACACGACCATGATGCCATCTTCATCATCGAGACCTGGCTGACACCCACTTCCACCCACATCTTAGATGTCCTTGTCCCCGATGGCTACAGCACCCAACACCGAGACCAGCCGAACAAGACAGGTGGAGGCCTTGCAGTCATACACAAGACCTCAGGGCCCTGCATCACACTTGATGTCGACAACATTGGATCCTTTGAAGTCCTCCCACTTTCCGCTCTCCCTGACGGACACAGTTACCTTCCATCTCCACTCTGCTATATCTGATACTCTCGATGTTCTTGCCCCTGTCATGAGGATCTGCTTGAAGCCCAAAGCCAAGTGCAACTTGTGGTATGACTCAGACCTCATCACCCTTAAACGCAAGTGCAGGGTGGCTAAGAGAAAATGGCATGCTTCCGGTACACCCTCTGACAAACTGGCCTGCCGCCTACTCCAAAGGCAATACCGGCTCTCTGTCTGCACCAAGAAGAGAGCCCACATATCAGCCTGTATCTCTGTGGCATCTAACAGCTCGGCCAAACTCTTTAAAATCTGCAAGGAGCTGGCCAATCCTACTGCAGTCTCTACCTTTGATGTGTCCTCCCAAGCCCTCTGCACGGCCCTGGCTTCTCATTTCATCTCTAAAACTCAGGACATCCTGTCCTCTCTTCCTCTCCACCTCCTCCCTCTACTCCCTGTTCTTCCCCTGGCCCTTCTTCGGCCACCTCTCATCCCTCCTTCTCTGCCTTTCCCCTGTTCTTCCCAGATGAGGTTTCTAGACAAGTCCAATCTATGAAAGTCTCGTCAAAACATGTTCACCCCTGTTCCTCTAATACCATCAAGGCCCACATTGACACCCTGGCTCCTGCTCTGGCTGACTTCTGCAACCACTCCTTTGCCTCTGGAGTCTTCCCTTCCCCCCTGAAGCACTCCCTTGTGCAACCTCTTCTTAAGAAACCCTCTGCCGACCCTTATTGCCTGGCTAACTATCACCCAATCTCCATCACTCCTTTCCTGGGCAAACTCCTGGAAAAGCTGGCCATCTCCCATCTTAATATTCACACTGAATCTGTTGGTTGTCTCCATGACCATCAGTCTGGCTTCAGAGCTGCCAGGAGCACGGAAACTGCTCTCTTGAACATCCGTGAGGACCTGCTCTCCAACCTTTATTCCATCACCCCCTGTGTCCTCATCTTACTTGATCTCTCTTCTGTCTTTGACACGGTCAACAATGACATCCTGCTCAACCGTGTCCATGATAACCTGGGTATCACCGATCAGGCCCTGGCTTGGCTGACTTCTTTCCTCTCTGATAGAACCTCCCAGGTACAACGTGGGCCCTTCCTTTCCTCTTGTTACGCTCACCTGGTATCCACAGGGATGCCACCAGCCTGGTTACTCGCTGGTATGCTTCTCAGCTTTGCCCTGATATGGTCTGTGGGTAAGGTTCTTGTCATGATTCCTGCCCCTCATGTCCCCAGCCCTCCAAGATGTCAGGCTGGAGCCAGGCCACGATCACCTACATGGCCCTCAAGGGCCTCTCCATCCCTCCAAAGACCCACTTGGAGTTAGACTTGGCGCTTGTGGCACCAGACTCACTCACTCCCATAGGATAACATTGGGGATTGGACTTGTAGTGCATTGATGGGCATTGATGGGGACAAGATGGATGCCCCCACATATTTCGGTTCCCAGAACTGCATGTGCAGTCTAGTCTTTTGGTGTGGTTCAGCCCAGAGACACCTGGGCTACCCAGAGACTATTAAGCCACGCCCAGGCTGAGAAACATGCTTTGTGTTTTCTGCACCTGCAGCGTGACACTCACCGTGTTCGGATCGGTCTCCAGTAGGCCTGCATCTTTCTTCTGCGCTCGGCTCCTGCAAGAACAAGAACACCGTTAGGAACAGCCTTACCTTGCGGCTCTTTTGCCCATCATTCATCGCTCCTTCTGTTCTGCGGGCATCTTCGGCGGTGTCATTCCCATCCCGGCATGCCGCTTCCTAAGGAAAAGGGAAAAGAACAGAAAAAAGGCATTGGTAAGCATTCAGCAAATCTTCGCTTATTTTTTAAAGACTGTACGAATCCCAGCCGCTCTGGGGGAACTCTGTCTCCGGAACTTCTCATCCATCTGCAAGAGGGAAAAGACACTCCAGGTTAGCGTGGAAACATCTCTAGGCGCCACATACCGTGCTTACTCACTGCATTTCTTCTTCATAACCGGCATCCACGCTGAAAACGTCGCAGCATCTAAAAGACACAGAAAAAGAACTCAGTTCAATACAAATACGAAAGGGTCGCATCGCGCATCGCACTCTCACTGACCCTCAGAGCTACTCATTTCAGCAGCACGCTGCCATCCCCGGACGCCGGTCATCATCTAAGGAAGGAAAGGAACGAAGTTAGAGAACTGTTCAAAAGACTCATTATACTTACCTGTCGGACTCTTGCCAGTGAAGTAACTAGGCAGCAAAGAGCCTGCATCAATCAACGCGCCCCTGCGTTGAAAGCAGGACAGAGAGCACACTTTCCAAGATAACAAGGTGAGCTGTGGATCAAAGGGAGGGGTTGGACCCCGGGGGAGAAGGGGTTCAAGCACACAGAGACAATAGGGAGTTAAACTCTGCCAATCCGGTGTTTCAGGCCCAGTCTCCAGTCGAGTAGACTCCAGGGAAGGGTTTGAGGTCGTAAGAGGTCAGAACAGGCTGAGTGACGTCCCCGTGGATACCAGGTGAGCGTTACAGAACATAAAGCTTCACATCAAAATCCACCTGGGCGTCATGGAAACGTCAGAAACCAACCAGTTAGCCCATATGTTGGGGCAGCCACGTTCTGAAGTACATGCAGCCAGGCAGGAGACCAACACCCTGAGGAGAGAGCTGATAGTAGCCAAAGAACGCACTGATGATTTAAGCCGGCAACTTCTCCAGTCACAAACAGGGCATGCACCATTGCCGGGGAGCGTGCCCTCGATGCCAGCACCATCAGCCAATCCCGTTCAGATAACCCCTCCTGGGGCAGTTCTCTTGGCCCCGACGAACGATTTACGGGGGATCCCAAGAGGTTTGCAACGTTCATGAACCAGTGCCGCCTGCACTTCCTTTGTAGACCAGGGGCCTTTCCGAATGACCAATCACGGGTCGCTTTTGTGCTATCCTACCTGAGTGGTAGCGCTGCGGACTGGTCTGTACCCTTTGTGACCCAAGACGATCCTTTACTGCATGACTTCATGGGCTTTCAGCAGGAGATGGAAAAGCTGTTCGCCCGTCGTACTTATGGGAGGGCATTAGACAACAAACTTCTGTCCCTACGCCAAGGGAATCAAGACCTATTAACATACATAGCCGCATTCAATAGACTCGTAATTGAAGCATAATGGCCAGTGGAGAAGAGAACCATGTCATTTCATCAGGGGTTGTGGGGGAAGCTCAAGAATGTTCTCGCACAAGTAGTGAACCCCCCGAAAGACTGCTCGGAATTCATTGACCTTGTTGTTCAACTGGATCATAGGTTGCAGGACCGAAGAGCAGATCGAACCAGACCGGACCCTCACCCTATGTATGTGCGTTCAAAGGACAATATTGCCTTCACAACGGAAGGTACATGAGAACCAATGCAAATCGGGGGGGTCAGATCCCCCTTGACTAAAGTGGAAAGGGATAAAAGGAGACAGCAGCAGTTATGTCTGTACTGTGGAAGGTCAGGTAATTTCCTTAAAGAGTGCCCTGTGAAGCCACCGAGGAGGACGGTAGGGGCCACGGACAAGGAAGATACCAACAAGGAATCGGAAAACTCCCTAGCCCGGCAAGTGTAGGGGTCCACTTGTCGAGCGAAGAAAGTGAACTACAGACCTCCCATTTTGCACTATCCGTGGTCTTGATCAATCGCCAACAACCACCTCGGATGCATGCAGTAAGAGCGTACATTGACAGTGGAGCCGTTGGGAATTACATCGACCAGGATCTTGCGGCAAAGATGGGGCTACCTGTCATGATGCCTACCTCCAAGGAACCAGGTCCGACCCAGCAACCCCAGAGGCAGGCATCATTCCCCCCAGGGAAGTGCCAGCGGGCCCAAGCTGGGGCCCTTTGGACACAGTCCTGGCGCCTTAGGCGCCAGGCTCATGTTAGACCCCTGTCCTGGCGCCTTAGGCGCCAGGCTCATAAAGCTAGGCATATGTTCAAGTGCTTTAATGTGCACTTACCTGATGCAGACCATGCTGCTACATCCAGGCCCTCTTGAGGCCTGAATGGAACTACTTTACCTGTGGGACTACTTTCCACCTGGGTGTGGTCAGGGAAGGATACATACCTGATCGGTGGAAGGATACATATCTGGAACTTCTTCCAAAGCTATTTAAACCACGCCCGATCAGCAACTCACGCTTCGCGTTGTTCTGCTCCTCGCAGCTGGACGCTCACCGTGTCAGCTCTTGCATCTGGACTTCAGCCACGCCTGTCAGCATCCTGGGTCGCCTGCAAGGGGAGATAAGAGAGAATTGGAGAGAAAGAAGACCTTACCTGCTAAAGCTGCATCACGGAGACATCACACCGACGATCCTGAAAGGGAAGACATAATTTTAAAAGCATTTTGCTTCGATCGCTGCAGCGCTGCATTTCACTCACCTTTCCTGGGCGCCTCCATCTTCAGCAGCGATCATCTGGATCCGCACCCACTTCCCTGAGCCTAGAGAGAAAAAGACAAGAAAACAAGGTGAGAGAAGGAAGGGAATAGGAAAGGCTCAGTTTCCTTCTAAGACTTACTTGTTGGGTCATTCCCATTTCATTTCGGGTCCTGCCGCTTCCTGGCATTCCGGACCCCGGCCCCTATGGGGAAAAAAGACAAAGGGCCTCATTACAACTCAGGCGGTAAGGGGTTTACGGCGCCGTAAACAGCACCGACCCTTACCGCCTGAGTACGAGGTCCCTTAGCGCCATGGAGATCTTAACGGCTGCTTTTTGCAGCCGTTAAGATCCATGGCGCTAAGGGACCATGGAGTTAATTACGCCACCGTAATTTACGGTGGCGTAATTAACGCCTTCCCCACTCCCATTATGCCCTATGGGGCAAAAATGGGAATGGGGAAGGGTAAATGGGGATTGGGGACTTACCGCCCCGCCAAACTCGGAATGGGGCGGTAAATCCGCCAACCACCATGGCGTAAACGTAGTTTACGCCATGGTGGTAAAGTCACGGCCCAGGCGGTAACTTACCGCCTGGGTCGTAATGAGGCCCAAAGACATTGAATGAACGAATGCAAAGACGTTACCTGAACGCTCATCCAGAACTTACCTGTCATTTACTGGAACTGCACATTTCACTTCGGGTCGGCGCCACATCTCCGGCATTCCGAACCCCGGCCCCTAAGGGGAAAAAGACATAAGCATTAGCGCTTGCTGCAAAAAGACAATGAACATTATTATTAAGCTTGAACTTTTGAACTTGCAACAGAACTTTTACAACTCCTCACCTGAATAGTCAAGCCTATTTTGAACTCCCATCAAACCTCAATCCAGTGAAGTAACTGAGTTTCAACGCGCCCCTGCATCAGAAGCAGGATGGAGAACTCATCCTTCCAGACCCTAAGGTGAGACTTCACGGGGAATCGTGGAAGGGTATCGTGGAGGGTTGGAAGGGAGTGGGAGGCTTGAGCATTATTCCGTCAGTAGGTAATACTCCCTTTTCACGCACAGGGGAATATTCCTGCGAGCCAGGAAAGCCAGAGTAGAGGGGCCCTTCCTGTCCATCTTCAGAGTCCTGCGCTTCACCATTGAAGAAGCATCAGCACTCGAAGCCAGACCTGCGCCTCCGTGGGAATCAGGTGAGCGTGACAGAACGCGAAGCCTACCCACAATTTCCCACCCGGGCGCTATGGAGACTTCCGAGACAGATCAGCTGGCCCAGCTTTTGGGGGAATTACGGGCAGAAGTGCACTCAGCCCGCCAGGAGACTAACGCTCTCAAAAGAGAACTGATCCTATCAAAGGAAAGAACAGATGACCTGGCCAAATGGTTATTGCAGGCCCAGGCAGGGCACACTCCTTGACCTAATTCCGGAGGTACTTCCACATCTATGGGTTTGAATAACCCGGTACAAATCAATCTACCTGGTCACATGCCTTTGGCCCCGCCTAAACGTTTTGCGGGGGATCCCAAGAAATATGCCGTCTTTATGAACCAATGTCGTTTACACTTTCTATGCAGACCCGGGGCCTTCCCTAACGACCAGACCAAGGTAGCCTTTATACTATCTTACCTCAGTGCCAGTGCTGCCGATTGGTCTATTCCATTGGTAAATCAGGATGATCCCATTCTCCAGAATTTTCAGGGTTTCCAGGCCAGCATGGAAAGATTGTTTGCTCGACACTCTCAAGGACTGGCCCTTGATAACGAACTGCTATCCTTACGACAAGGTAATCAGGATCTCCTGCCCTACGTTCCCACCTTTAATAGACTGGTTGTGGAAATTGGATGGCCGGAAAACAAAAGGATCACATTGTTTCATCGAGGCCTGCGCGGAGAGCTTAAAGATGTTCTAGCTCAGATAGTAGATCCACCCCAGGTCTGCGCAGACTACATAGACTTGGTGGTTCAACTTGATCACAGACTTCAAAATAGAAAAGCAGATTGGTTCAAGTACGAAACCCGAGTACCGATCAAAACCCACGCTAACTCCAAGAGTACCGACGTATCCGAATCTATGCAAATCGGCGGTGTTAAAGGACCATTAACCTAGAAGGAACGAGAAAGAAGGGGGCAAATGCAACTTTGTCTGTATTGCGGGACTTCCGGTCACTTTCTTCGAAATTGTCCGGTTAAACCACCTAAGAAGGGGTTGGAGCCACTGATAACGACTTATTGACACCTGGTTCGGGAAACGACCTAGCCCGACAAACGTAGGGATCCGCTTGCCGAGCTTGAAAACAGACTCTTTGACCTTGCATTTTGTCATGCCAATGGTGCTAGTGGACCCAAAACAGCCTCAGCAGTTGCATGCTATAAAAGCATACATCGACAGTGGAGCTATTGGAAATTACATAGACCGTGAATTGGCTTCCAGGATTAAGCTCCCTCTCCGCCCGAAAGTAACCCAAGATGTCATTACTACAGAAGATGGAACCGAAATAGCCTCAGGGCCTGTAACGCATTCCACTGTTGAAATGACACTGGTGGGTCAGGATGGACATCGGGAAGCAATCGTGTTTGATGTGATCAAGGCCCCACAATTTCAAGTAATTCTTGGAATTCCTTGGTTAGAAACACATAATCCCAGAATTGATTGGCGAGCAAAGAAGATAAGTTTTCCTGATTGTGAACCAACTTGTTATCCAAGAAATCCAGTTATGGGTCTAGCCTCAGCAACTTCCACCCCTGTACAGATACCGTCAGAATACCAAGAATTCCAAGACGTTTTTCAGAAGGAACAGGCTAACACGTTACCTCCCCATCGGTCTTATGATTGCCAAATCGATCTGGTACCCAATGCTCAACTACCTTGTAGTAGGATTTATGCTCTTACGGAACCTGAGAACCTGCATTTGCATCAGTATTTAGATCAGTACCTAGCCAATGGTTTTATTCGCCCGTCCAAGTCTCCAGTCTCCTCAGCTCTGTTCTTCGTGCCGAAAAAAGAGGGCGACCTTAGAACATGTATAGACTATCGCGCCCTAAATCAAATAACGATTAAGAATCGTTATCCTCTGCCACTGATCCCTGAGCTTATCGACCAGGTGAAAGACGCTTGTGTGTACACCAAGTTAGATCTCCGAGGAGCTTATCATCTGGTGCGTATAAAAGAAGGCGACGAATGGAAGACTGCATTCCGCACCAAATTTGGGCTCTTCGAATATCAGGTGATGCCCTTCGGTTTGTGCAATGCACCTGCCGCCTTTCAGTACTTTATGAATGATGTTCTTCGGGAACTTTTCGATGTCTGTGTCATTGTTTATATTGACGACATCCTGGTGTACTCTTCTTCAGAATCCGATCACAGAAAACATGTTAGGGCAGTTCTTGAGAAATTGCGCCAGCACAGACTATTTGCAAAGCTCGAAAAATGTGTTTTTCATACCACAGAAGTTGAGTTTCTCGGATTCATCCTGACACCTCAAGGAGTCCGAATGGACTCGCGAAAGGTGGACGCCATCCTCAAATGGCCATCTCCTAGCTCGGTGAAGGGAGTTCAGAGCATGCTCGGCTTCGCCAATTTCTATCGAAGATTCATCCCGGAATTTTCCCGAACAGTCCAACCCATCACAGCTCTCCTAAAGAAAAACAAACGCTTTGAATGGACTCTTGAGGCCGAAGAAGCCTTTCAGGACCTGAAAACCAAATTCACCTCTGCACCTGTATTGAAGCACCCGCACCCAGATCTCCCTTACATTGTGGAAACCGACGCATCCAGTTCGGCCATGGGAGCTGTCCTGTCGCAAAGAGACCCAGAAACTAACCAACTACACCCTGCGGCCTTTTGGTCCAGGAAATTTTCTCGTCCTGAAATCAACTACGCAATTACCGACAAAGAGTTACTGGCTATTAAATCTGCTTTCAAGGCTTGGCGTCACTACCTTCTCGGGGCAAGACACACCATCACCGTAATTACGGACCACAGAAATTTACAGTATTTAAAGACGGCCAAAGCTCAATCTTCACGACAACTCCAATGGGCTCTATTCTTTGCGGAATTTGATTTTGTAATTACCTATCGCCCTGGCTGCAAGAATGGTAAAGCGGACGCCTTATCCCGGATTGGCATGGAAGAACCCAATTCGAGTTTAGAACCTGTGCCAATCATACCTGAACAAAGAATCTTAGGCCTAACTTCATTGCAAACTATTGAGGACATCCAAACGCAAGTAAAACAACTTCTAGACTCTTCAGCCTTACTGGAATGGAGTCAAAAGGGTCCTCATTACACCGTTAAGGATGATTTACCCTACTTCCAGGAGCGGTTGTTTCTGCCAAGTAAAGAATTGCAAGAACTTGTTATTGCCCATCATCATGAATTATTAATGGAAGGACACCCTGGTATCGCTAAAACGGAGGAAAAAATCAAACGCCACTTCTGGTGGCCTTCTTGGAGAAAAGACATAAAGTCTTTTGTATTGTCTTGCGGAATTTGCGCACAACAAAAGGGTCAAAAGAAAAGGCCAGCCGGCCTACTTCAACCCTTGGATATTCCACCGGCACCTTGGCACACCTTGTCAATGGACTTTATAACTGACCTGCCTCCTTGTGCTGGTTACAACACTATCCTTGTAATTGTGGATCTATTCTCCAAAATGGCCCACTTTATCCCTTTAAAAGGCTTGCCTTCAGCTTCCACCTTGGCCAAGGAATTTCTGGAGAATATAGTTCGCATACATGGTTTCCCTTCCATATTAGTCTCGGATCGTGGAAGTCAATTTATCTCCCATTTTTGGAAGAAGTGTTGCCAACTAGCACAAATAGATGTGCGGTTATCCACCAGCCACCACCCCCAGACTGACGGACAAACCGAGAGAACCAATCAGACTCTCGAGCAATATCTTCGGTGCATGTTACACCAATCCGAGTTAAATTGGAAAGACATCCTTTGGATCGCAGAATATGCATACAACAATTCAGTGCATTCTGGAACCGGACAAACTCCTTTTTATACTTTGTATGGTCACCACCCTCGGACCTCTGACCTAGATCCACCTCTGACCCTGGAAATGCCCGCAGTAAATCATCTGCATTCCACAATAACCCGAGCCTTCAAAGAAGCTGCAACTCATTTACAGCAAGCCAAGAAAAAGTATAAAGAAAACGCTGATTTGCACCGAAGTAAAACTCCTCCTTATCAAGTAGGAGACCAGGTATGGCTAGCAACGAAACATTTACCCCTCAAGGCCCCGCAAACCTTCAATCCCAGATTCATAGGACCCTATCCCATCAAGGCTATCATCAATCCCGTGACCTTTAAACTGGATTTACCGTCTAACATGCGTATTCATCCAGTTTTTCATGCATCACTTTTGAAGCCTGTACAACCAGGGACCCGACTGTCCAAGCCTCCAGACCCAGTTCAAATTGAAGGGGAATTAGAATTCGAAGTTAAAGACATTTTAGACTCCAAGGTGTTAAAGTCAAAACTCTTCTATCTTGTTGACTGGAAGGGATATGGACCTCAGGAGAGATTGTGGGAGCCTAGTAACCATGTTCACGCACCTCGATTAATACAAAGGTTCCACCGGAGATTTCCAAACAAGCCAAAACCCCCGGAGGGAACAACCTTGGGAGGGGCCTTGAGGGGGGGTACTGTCATGATGCCTACCTCCAAGGAGCCAGGTCCGACCCAGCAACCACAGAGGCAGGCATCATTCCCCCCAGGGAAGAGCCAGCGGGCCCAAGCTGGGGCCCTTTGGACACAGTCCTGGCGCCTTAGGCGCCAGGCTCATGTTAGACCCCTGTCCTGGCGCCTTAGACGCCAGGCTCATAAAGCTAGACATGTGTTCAAGTGTTTTAATGTGCACTTACCTGATGCAGACCATGCTGCTACATCCAGGCCCTCTTGAGGCCTGAATGGAACTACTTTACCTGTGGGACTACTTTCCACCTGGGTGTGGTCAGGGAAGGATACATACCTGATCGGTGAAAGGATACATATCTGGAACTTCTTCCAAAGCTATTTAAACCACGCCCGATCAGCAACTCACGCTTCGCGTTGTTCTGCTCCTTGCAGCTGGACGCTCACCGTGTCAGCTCCTGCATCTGGACTTTAGCCACGCCTGTCAGCATCCTGGGTCGCCTACAAGGGGGAGATAAGAGAGAATTGGAGAGAAAGAAGACCTTACCTGCTAAAGCTGCATCACAGAGACATCACACCGACGATCCTGAAAGGGAAGACATCATTTTAAAAGCATTTCGCTTCGATCGCTGCAGCGCTGCATTTCACTCACCTTTCCATGGGCGCCTCCATCTTCAGCAGCAATCATCCGGATCCGCACCCACTCCACTGAGCCTAGAGAGAAAAAGACAAGAAAACAAGGTGAGAGAAGGAAGGGAATAGGAAAGGCTCAGTTTCCTTCTAAGACTTACTTGTTGGGTCATTCCCATTTCATTTCGGGTGTTATGCACGATAGGTCAGTCACACACCCACACAACACCCTGCATGACACTCAGATACAAAATACTGTCAGGCTCCCCGGTTCACCGCCCAACCCTCCTCATGTCCCATCACCTAGGGTGCAGGGGAGTCGCCATCACCGATGGTTGCGGATCACACGAAGAAGACGGTGTGGTCTGTTTCCTCGTCTCCAATGGCAACTGCCATGGAGATTGCGATCGGGCTGGAACAGCCGATCGCGATCGCTTCCTGGTTGCACATCAGCTTCCCGATCACGTGCACGGAGCTCCGCTCACGTGATCGGGAGGCGGCTCGCATAAAAGCCGGGAGCTTTGAAACACTCGCCGCTTCACAGCTGTTCTCCAACACTGTTCGGCGTTCTTGACTCTCGTTTTTTGACCTCATCGGATTTCGACCTCAGGCTTACTCTCACGGATTTGATTAACTCTTGCTCCTTGGATACGGTTGCCGATACTCTGCACGGATACTGGTACTTTGGACCCTTTTACGCTTAACGGACTGCTTTGGATTTTCCCTGTCTGTTCACTTGCTACAACCTGGATTTCGACCCTTTGAAGGTTCAAGACCTTCCTTCTGTGCAGTCTTGGAAACCATTACGGATTACTGGTGGTCAGCTCGTACCCACCTCCAGGTACTTGCCGGATTGAATCATCGGCGCTCCCTTGCACCAATTCCTCAGGCTCCCTTCCATTGAACATAGGTAAGAAAGTATCCTTTCTTTCCTCTTTACTAAAGCACTGTTTTTGCCTGTATTAACCCCGACTTCCTTCCAACAGCCTCTGGAGTCCTCGGCGCCACCTGATTCTACAACCAACAAACCACCTGTGGCCTCAAAGCTCGCACAGGGAGTGTTTATCTCTCTCTCCCTGTGGGTGATTTGTGGACAGAGGCTCAATACACTTCACTACGCGGCAAGTCTCGACAGACTGTGAAGCCACGCGTTGTGTTGAGTATGGAGCCTGTAGCTGAGGACCCCGTGGCTGCATTGATACAGGCACTCACAGTTTTGAGGGCAGACATGACAGCCACCAACGCGGCTATACATCAGAAGTTAGATTTACTCCAAAGTGTACAACACCCATTACCCGCTGATGTAGAGTTTGGGGAAGCCGCTGCCCAACCCCCGGTTGTCCAACCTATTACTCCCCCTGTAGCGCCACAAATTCCTGTACTCATGCCTACGCCTTTTCCCTTGGCAGCTCCAGAAAGATTCCACGGAGACCCCAGAAAGTTCCGCACTTTTGTGAATCAATGCAAGCTACATTTTCTTTGTAGACCTCAGGCCTTTCTCAACTCCACCACAAAGGCAGCCTTCACCTTGTCCCATCTGGCCGGCACTGCGGCAGCATGGGCCAATCCCCTACTGGAAAACAATAGCCCTGTCCTATATGATTTCGAGTTATTGGTCACAGAAATGTCTCATGTATTCGACACCCGTCACAAAGCCCAATCCCGGGATCTTGAATTGTTGGATCTAACTCAAGGAAAGGGGTCACTCATAGAGTACATTGCCCGATTTAACCAATTGGCTGCTGAAACATCTTGGCCTGAACCCAAAAGGGCAGTTGTGTTTTACCGGGGGCTTAATAGTACCATGAAGGATGCTATGTCCGTTGTTCCTTCTTTGCCCACATCTCATACTGACTTAGTGGATCTCGCCCTACAGATCGATGCGAGGCGTTCCGAACGCAGGTTCGAAACAGGGTTCCCTACTCCTAGTTTATCCTCCCCCTCCTCAGATACCGGTGGTGAACCTATGCAAATAGGCGGTATTCGTAGCCCGATCACACAACTAGAAAGGGACCGCAGAAGAACCGACCATGCCTGCTTCTATTGTGGCCTGAGTGGGCATTTCATAAAGTCCTGTCCCAGACGCCCCAAGTTAAAAAATCCGGTTTTTCGGAATGCTCGACCCTAGATCCGGGGGCCGGATCGAGCAATCCTTCAACTCCCTCGGACAGGTTCCCCACATTTGGCAGGATCAGGCCGGGTATGGTAAAGGCTACGTTAAAACCCACACCCGACATCGTTCATGTTGTTTCGATCTATATCGATTCTGGTGCCACTGGCAATTATGTCGATATAAACCTGGCCGGATCATTGAATCTGCCCCTGATTACCAAACAACGTCCGGAACCAGTACAGGTGGTGGATGGCACAGCACTGATTTCTGGCCCAATTCGACAACAAACTGCCCCGATCTCCCTGACTATACAGAAAATACATCAGGAAGTCATATCCTTTGATTTGATTACGATGCCCCAATTCGGGATTATACTAGGGCTCCCATGGTTACATCAACACAACCCTTTAATCGACTGGAAGTCTGGGCAGGTTCACTTTGAATCGGAAATCTGCCAGAATTTTTGCCTCACCGCACCTGACGACACCGAATCTCCTTCACGTGCCTTGGGGGCCGTCGCACAACTTACCCTACACGAGGAAGTGTCCACGTCCTTGGAGTCTCACGTAGTGGGGGTGGTGGCGACAAATATCCCTATGGAATATAAGGACTTTCATGAGGTCTTTGACAAGGGTTCTTCGGAGGTACTACCACCACACCGTTCTTACGATTGCCCTATTGATTTCATCCCTGATTCCAGCATTCCCTCAGGACGTATTTACTCCCTGTCCCCCTCAGAGGAACAGGCATTGAAAGAATACATTCAAGTGGCTCTAAAGGTTGGCCATATACGTCCTTCCACCTCTCCGGCAGCTAGCCCTATTTTTTTTGTCCCCAAAAAGGAGGGCGACTTACGTCCTTGTGTGGACTACCGACGCTTGAATGCTATCACCATAAAGAACCGGTATCCTATTCCCCTGATTACACCATTGTTGGACAGATTGAGTCACGCCAACATCTTCACGAAACTCGATCTCCGCGGAGCCTATAATTTAATCAGAATTCGCCCCGGAGACGAGTGGAAAACGGCTTTCTGCACTCGTTACGGACTGTTTGAGTACGTAGTCATGCCCTTCGGGCTTTGTAACGCCCCTGCCACGTTTCAGCGTTTCATGAATGAGATTTTTCATGATTTGTTGGACATCTGTGTAGCGGTATATCTCGACGACATCCTAATATTTTCACAGGACCTGAAAGAACATGTACTACATGTCCGCGAGGTATTATCTCGGCTTCGCCGTTTTTCACTCTATGCAAAACCAGAAAAATGTCAGTTCCATACTGGAAGTGTGGAGTTCTTGGGATTCCACATTACCCCTGGGGGTTTAGCAATGAATCAATCCAAGGTTCGTGCAGTTTTGGACTGGCCAAAACCCTGTAACGTTAAGGCATTACAATCATTCCTTGGGTTTTCGAATTTTTACAGGCGCTTTATCCAGGATTTCTCGTCTCTTGTATCGCCTCTTACTGCCTTGACCAGCCCCAAGTTGCCTTTTATCTGGTTGGAACAACACCAAAAGGCTTTTGATGCGCTAAAAGCTGCATTTACTACCGCTCCTGTACTGAAGCATCCCGACCCGGAACTCCCCTTCATTGTAGAGGCGGATGCATCCTCCTTTGCTCTTGGAGCGGTATTATCCCAACATTGTCCTTGTTCCGGTCGGCTACACCCGGTGGCGTTTCACTCTCGAAAGTTTACCCCTACAGAAACGCACTATACGGTCACGGAGAAGGAATTGTTGGCCATCAAGGATGCCTTTCAGGTCTGGCGGCATCACCTGTTGGGAGCAAGACATGCGGTCACGGTATACACGGACCATCGTAACCTTCAAGATTTAGCCTCACTCAAGTGTGTCAATAGTCGGCAGGTGCGGTGGCATTTATTCTTTGCAGCCTTTGACTTCCAGATTAAACACCGGTCGGGTCTGTCCCACGGGAAGGCGGACGCTCTATCACGTTCTCCTGGTGGGGTATCCTTGCCTGTTTTTCCTGAAAAACTATTAGATCAGCATGTCATTTGCCTCTGTACTCCTCCTTTACCGCTTCTAGAGTCCATTCGCGCATGGG
This sequence comes from Ambystoma mexicanum, assembly GCF_040938575.1. Taxonomy (NCBI): domain Eukaryota; kingdom Metazoa; phylum Chordata; class Amphibia; order Caudata; family Ambystomatidae; genus Ambystoma; species Ambystoma mexicanum. The sequence goes on along the minus strand of NC_090933.1, from coordinate 1,033,789,324 downwards.
TTTCGTTACATCCCGAACAGACCTCTGAGTGGGATCCGGTGTTACATGATGGGCTGCCGTTCATACAAAACAAATTATGGTTACCGACATCCGACACTCGTAATCTTGCACTAGAATGGTCCCACGACAGTGCCATTAATGGTCATCCTGGACAGAAGCGCACGCTGGACCTCCTCAGGCGATGGTGTTGGTGGCCCTCCATGAAGCGCGATGTTGAAGGGTATGTCAAAACGTGCGCCGTGTGTGCCCAATGTAAACATCGCCGGGGACGTCCGGTGGGGCTCTTACTTCCCTTGCCTATACCTCCTAGGCCCTGGCACACAGTGTCGATGGATTTTGTGACAGACCTACCTCGAACCAAGGGCTTCGACACCATTTGGGTAGTGGTCGATTCTTTCTCTAAAATGGCCCGTTTTGTTCCCTGTTCTGGCATCCCATCAGCACCGGCTCTGGCCGACCTTTTCTTTAGATCAATCTTCTGTCTTTTCGGATTACCCACTATCATAATCTCGGACAGGGGACCCCAGTTCACTTCTCGGTTCTGGCGGGCGCTCACAGGCCTCTTGGGCATTGATTCCCGTTTTTCCTCCGCATATCACCCAGAGACAGATGGCCAGACGGAGAGGGTGAACCAGGCCATGGAGCAATATTTACGTTGCCTCATTCTACAGCACCAACAGTCCTGGCTGAGTGTACTTCATCTCGCTGAATTCTCGTATAATAATGCTCTGCATTCTTCTACTGGCTTTTCTCCCTTTTTTGTCTTATATGGCCAACACCCCCGCACCTTACCTGTTCCAGACCTTACACATTCCATTAACCCTGCTGCTGTTTCCTGTGCACGTGACCTATCGGCCGTTCATGCCCGGACTCTCGCTCACCTTCGTGAGTCCCAAGCCTCTGCTAAATCTGCGGCTGATCGGCGGAGGGCCGTTGCACCTTCCTATGTTGTGGGGGACAGGGTGTGGCTTTCCTCTCGTCACCTCCGGTCGCAAATTGCTACCCCGTTTTGTGGGTCCGTACAGGATATCTGCTGTGATCAACCCGGTGGCTTATCGCCTTTCAGTTCCCGCCTCCTGGCGCCTTCACCCTGTATTCCACACATCTCTGCTAAACCCTTGTCCTGCTCCTACTCGCCTTAGGTCTACACCTGGCCCTGTGTCTGTGGGTGACTCTGTGGAATATGAGGTGTCGGGTATACTGGGTTCTCGTATGGTTCGTGGTTGTCTCCAGTATCTGGTGGACTGGGCGGGTTATGGTCCGGAGGAGCGGTGTTGGGTCCCCGCGAGTGACGTCCATGCTCCGAGGCTTGTCTCCCGTTTTCATTTGGACCATCCCACCTGCCCACGCGGTCGTGGGCCATTGAGGGGGGGCTCTGTTATGCACGATAGGTCAGTCACACACCCACACAACACCCTGCATGACACTCAGATACAAAATACTGTCAGGCTCCCCGGTTCACCGCCCAACCCTCCTCATGTCCCATCACCTAGGGTGCAGGGGAGTCGCCATCACCGATGGTTGCGGATCACACGAAGAAGACGGTGTGGTCTGTTTCCTCGTCTCCAATGGCAACTGCCATGGAGATTGCGATCGGGCTGGAACAGCCGATCGCGATCGCTTCCTGGTTGCACATCAGCTTCCCGATCACGTGCACGGAGCTCCGCTCACGTGATCGGGAGGCGGCTCGCATAAAAGCCGGGAGCTTTGAAACACTCGCCGCTTCACAGCTGTTATCCAACACTGTTCGGCGTTCTTGACTCTCGTTTTTTGACCTCATCGGATTTCGACCTCAGGCTTACTCTCACGGATTTGATTAACTCTTGCTCCTTGGATACGGTTGCCGATACTCTGCACGGATACTGGTACTTTGGACCCTTTTACGCTTAACGGACTGCTTTGGATTTTCCCTGTCTGTTCACTTGCTACAACCTGGATTTCGACCCTTTGAAGGTTCAAGACCTTCCTTCTGTGCAGTCTTGGAAACCATTACGGATTACTGGTGGTCAGCTCGTACCCACCTCCAGGTACTTGCCGGATTGAATCATCGGCGCTCCCTTGCACCAATTCCTCAGGCTCCCTTCCATTGAACATAGGTAAGAAAGTATCCTTTCTTTCCTCTTTACTAAAGCACTGTTTTTGCCTGTATTAACCCCGACTTCCTTCCAACAGCCTCTGGAGTCCTCGGCGCCACCTGATTCTACAACCAACAAACCACCTGTGGCCTCAAAGCTCGCACAGGGAGTGTTTATCTCTCTCTCCCTGTGGGTGATTTGTGGACAGAGGCTCAATACACTTCACTACGCGGCAAGTCTCGACATCGGGTCCTGCCGCTTCCTGGCATTCCGGACCCCGGCCCCTATGGGGAAAAAAGACAAAGACATTGAATGAACGAATGCAAAGACGTTACCTGAACGCTCATCCAGAACTTACCTGTCATTTACTGGAACTGCACATTTCACTTTGGGTCGGCGCCACATCTCCGGCATTCCGAACCCCGGCCCCTAAGGGGAAAAAGACATAAGCATTAGCGCTTGCTGCAAAAAGACAATGAACATTATTATTAAGCTTGAACTTTTGAACGTGCAACAGAACTTTTACAACGCCTCACCTGAATAGTCAAGCCTATTTTGAACTCCCATCAAACCTCAATCCAGTGAAGTAACTGGGTTTCAACGCGCCCCTGCATCAGAAGCAGGATGGAGAACTCATCCTTCCAGACCCTAAGGTGAGACTTCACGGGGAATCGTGGAAGGGTATCGTGGAAGGGTATCGTGGAGGGTTGGAAGGGAGTGGGAGGCTTGAGCATTATTCCGTCAGTAGGTAATACTCCCTTTTCACGCACAGGGGAATATTCCTGCGAGCCAGGAAAGCCAGAGTAGAGGGGCCCTTCCTGTCCATCTTCAGAGTCCTGCGCTTCACCATTGAAGAAGCATCAGCACTCGAAGCCAGACCTGCGCCTCCGTGGGAATCAGGTGAGCGTGACACTACCATTACGCCCTAAATCAACCACTGACACTGTTACCACTGTCGACGGCACAGAAATAGCTTCTGGTCCAGTATCCCAATGCACTGCAGCTTTAACCCTTCTGTGCCAGGATGGACACCAAGAATCTATCATTTTCGACCTCATTAAGGCACCACAGTTCCGGTTGATTTTGGGAAGGCCATGGTTGGTAGCTCACAATCCTCGAATCGATTGGCGAGCAAAAGAATTGGCCTTTCCCGAGACTTTCTCCCACACATGTTATCACCAAGAGAAACAACCAATAGACACCAGAACCTCCACGCTTGTGACTGTGCCAATCGGCACCCTACCAAGTGAATACCAGGACTTTCAAGATGTCTTTCAGAAAGAACAGGCTAATACCTTGCCACCGCATAGACCATGCGATTGCCAAATCGGCCTGATACCCGGCGCACAAATCCCTTGCGGGCGAATTTACGCACTCACAGAACCAGAAAACCAGCACCTGAAGGCCTATCTTGACCAATACCTGGCCAACTTGTTCATCCGTCCCTCGAAGTCTCCAGAAGCCAGTCCTCTATTCTTCGTACCTAAAAAGGAGGGGGACTTGAGAACGTGCATCGACTATGGCGCACTGAACCAGATTACTGTAAAAAAACGCTACCCCCTGCCACTGATCCCTGAATTGCTTGATCAAGTCAAATATGCATAAATCTACACAAAACTAGACCTGAGGGGGGCATATTACCTTGTTCGCATAATACAGGGGGATGAATGGAAAACCGCTTTTCGCACCAAATACTGCTTGTACGAATATCAAGTAATGCCCTTTGGCCTTTGCAACGCGCCTGCAGCATTTCAATACTTCATGAACGATGTCATACGGGAATTGATTGATGTCTGTGCTCTAGTGTACATCGACGATATTCTAGTATATTCCGCATCAAAGCAGGACTACGTTAAACACGTCCGATCCGTATTGGAGAAACTCCGTCAACACCAGCTCTACGCCAAGCTCGAAAAGTGCTCATTCCACGTCTCCGAGATGGAATTCCTGGGCTTTATTCTCAGCCCGAATGGAATCTGAATGGATGTACACAAGGTAGATGCAATCCTGAACTGGCCATCCCCAAATTCATTCAAGGGGGTTCAAAGTATGCTGGGTTTTGCAAACTTCTACCGCCGGTTCATCCCAGGATTTTCGCAAATCGTGCATCCCATCACGTCATTGCTAAGGAAAAGCAACAAAAAGTTCCAGTGGACAACAGAAGCCGAGGAAGCTTTCCAAGAACTCAAAGCAAGATTCACATCTGCCCCAATCTTATACCACCCTCGCCCTGATCTCCCATACCTGGTGGAAACGGACGCCTCAAGCATGGCTATGGGAGCCGTCCTCTCACAAAAGGACCCCGAAACGGGCCAGTTACACCCTGTTGCCTTCTGGTCGTGTAAATTCACACCCCCTGAACTCAATTATACTATCACAGACAAAGAACTCCTGGCCATTAAGTCAGCCTTTAAGGCATGGCGGCACTACCTCTTGGGTGCCAGACACTCAATCACCGTAATAAATGACCACCGGAACCTCCAGTACCTAAAAACGGCAAAGGCCCAATCCTCACGACAACTACGTTGGGCTCTTTTTTTTGCTGAATATGACTATGTGATTACATTTCGACCAGGGGTGAAAAACGGGAAGGCCGATGCCCTTTCCCGTATGGGGGTGGAAGAGCAAGGGTATCAGACCCCTGACCCAATAGCAATCATCCCGAGTGACAAGCTCCTAGGAATCACAGCAACCATAACTCAGAAAGAATTACATGAAGAAATCCAAAACATAATGCATCCGGAGCAATTACAAGCGTGGAGTGCACAAGGAGAAAATTATATGATAAAAAATCAGTTGCCCTACTTCAGGAATCGTTTATTCTTACCAAATCAAGAACTACGAGAACAAGTCATGTCCGGTTATCATGATTCTTTGATCGAGGGCCACCCCGGAATCGCTAAAACCCTAGCCAAGGTAAAACGAAATTATTGGTGGCCCACGTGGCGTAAAGACATTATCCAATTCATCCTATCTTGTGGAGTGTGTGCTCAAAACAAGTCATCCAAGCAGAAACCGGCTGGGCTATAACAACCATTGGAAATCCCACCAGCACCCTGGCACACGTTGTCCCTCGATGTTATTACTGAGTTACCACCCAGTCAAGGGTTTAACACTATTCTTGTGGTCGTGGACCTATTTTCAAAAATGGCATATTTCATTCCTCTTAAGGGGCTCCCAAATGCTTCCACTCTGGCGAAGGTATTTCTTGAAGGCATCGTACGGTCCATGGGTTTCCTTCGATTTTGGTCTCAGACCGAGGTACTCAATTCGTATCTAACTTCTGGAGAAAATGCTGCTCTATGGCCCAGATCGACATCCGGCTATCCACCAGTCACCATCCCCAAACGGATGGTCAAACTAAGAGGACAAATCAGACGCTCGAGCAGTATCTGCATTGCATGTTACACCAAGCTGAAGGAAGCTGGTTCGACCTATTATAGATAGCTGAATATGCTTATAATAATTCCCTACACACCAGCACTGGACAGATACCCTTTTATACCATGTATGGCAGGCACCCACGTACTTCTGAGTTGGACGTTCCTACAACCCTGGAAATGCCAGCAGTCAAAACCTTTCACACAACCATTTCTCAAACCTTTAAAAGGACAGCTGAACACCTACTTCAAGCTAAGAATCGCCAAAAGAAGTTTGCTGATCAACACCGAGCAAAGACCCCCAACTACCAAGTGGGAGGCAAAGTCTGGCTGGCGTCTAAACACGTGTCCATTAAAGGAACCCGAACTTTCCATCCAAGATACCTGGTTCCATTCACCGTCACCTCTGTGATAAATCCTGTGGCGGTCAGACTTGCTTTGCTGTCAAACATGCAGATTCATCCTGTGTTCCACGTGCCTCTCCTTAAACCTGCTCAACCTGGGACCCGGGTAGCAACGCCACCGCAGCCAGTAGTAGTCGCCGGGGAGCCAGAATTCAAAGTCAAGGACATCCTGGATTCAAAGTACGTCAGATCCAAATTATACTACCTAGTAGACTGGAAGGGGTATGGTCCACAAGACAGGACATGGGAGCCTTGTGAGTACATTCATGCACCTCGCTTGCTTAGACGATTTCATCAAAACCATCCAAACAAACCAGGACCAGACAGAAGAGCCACCTTGAGAGGGGCCTTGGGGGGGGGGGGAGTGCTGTCATGATTCCTGCCCCTCATGTCCCCAGCCCTCCAAGATGTCAGGCTGGAGCCAGGCCACAATCACCTACATGGCTCTCAAGAGCCTCTCCATCCCTCCAAAGACCCACTTGGAGTCAGACTTGGTGCTTGTGGCACCAGACACACTCATTCCCATAGGATAACATTGGGGATTGGACTTGTAGTGCATTGATGGGGACAAGATGGGTGCCCCCACATATTTCGGTTCCCAGAACTGCATGTGCAGTCTAGTCTTTTGGGTGTGGTTCAGCCCAGAGACACCTGGGATACCCAGAGACTATTTAAGCCACGCCCAGGCTGAGAAACATGCTTTGTGTTTTCTGAACCTGCAGCGTGACACTCACTGTGTTCGGATCGGTCTCCAGTAGGCCTGCATCTTTCTTCTGCGGTCAGCTCCTGCAAGAACAAGAACACCGTTAGGAAAAGCCTTACCTTGCGGCGCTTTTGCCCATCATTCATCACTCCTTCTGTTCTGCGGGCATCTTCGGCAGTGTCATTCCCATCCGGGCACGCCGCTTCCTAAGGAAAAGGGAAAAGAACATCAAAAAGGCATTAGTAAGCATTCAGCAAATCTTCGCTTATTTTATAAAGACTGTACGAGCTTCAAACGCTTACCTGAATCCCAGCCGCTCTAGGGGAACTCTGTCTCCGGAACTTCTCATCCATCTGCAAGAGGGAAAAGACACTCCAGGTTAGCGTGGAAACATCTAGAGGCGCCGCATACCGTGCTTACTCACTGCATTTTTGTTCATAACCGGCATCCAAGCTGAAAACGTTGCGGCACCTAAAAGACTCAGAAAAAGAACTCAGTTCAATACAAATATGAAAGGGTCGCATCGCGCATCGCGCTCTCACTGACCTTCAGCGCTACTCATCTCAGCAGCACGTCGCCATCCCCGGACGCCGGCCATCATCTAAGGAAGGAAAGGAACGAAGTTAGAGAACTGTTCAAAAGACTCATTATACTTACCTGTCAGACTCTTGCCAGTGAAGTAACTAGGCAGCAACGAGCCTGCATCAATCAACGCGCCCCTGCGCTGAAAGCAGGATGGAGAGCACACTTTCCAAGAAAACAAGGTGAGCTGTGGATCAAAGGGAGGGGTTGGACCCCGGGGAAGAAGGGGTTCAAGCACACAGAGTCAATAGGGAGTTAAACTCTGCCGATCCTGTGTTTCAGGCCCATTCTCCAGTCGAGTAGACTTCAGGGAAGGGTTCGAGGTCGTAAGAGGTCAGAACAGACTGAGTGACGTCCCCGTGGATACCAGGTGAGCGTTACAGTTCTGCCTTGTGGTAGAATTAGAGCGTGCTCTCCGTCCTGCCTTCTTTGCAGGGGTTTGTTGTTTTTCATGGGCGAGTGCGGTCCAGTTACTTCACTGACGCCAGCCCGTTTGATATTGTTCAGGTAGGTCTTATTGCTGTTCTTTAGTTTTGTTGTTATCATGCATGCCTTTCTTTGTTTAAAATGTCTCTTTTTTTCTCCCTTAGGTATGCAGAGCTTCAGCGCGGCGAACTGGCTTGGTTGAGCCCCGCTGGTAAATGATGGCGCATTAAGAGCGCTATGATGCGGTAACTAAGCGTTATGCGCAGGGGGGCGTGGCCAGCACGCATGCCGTAAAGTCAGACCTCCACGGAGCTCCGTCCGCGATCCTGAGACAAATGCTCAACTTTCGCTGAATCCAGGTCCACAACACGAGTTGAGGCCAGAATATTGTGGGGGAACCGATTGCCAGCACTCGGCAGCAATACTGGGCGGAATCGGTGTGCGGACGATGGAAAACGGGAAGCCCGAAGCCGAGCCCCCTGGGACTCTAAGATGGCGGCGCCCGCCGCGGAGTAGGACTGAGCCAGCCTTGGCCCCCCGGGTCATCCTACGGACCGCTGCAGCTGGGGCGGCCGCTGCGGAGGAGCCTGTCACCTGCTCCACCGGCGGACACTTGAGAGCGGGAGGCCGGCGCCGATAACTGCTGCGGCTGCGGAGGTCGGAGGAACCGCTGCGTGGGCGCGGCCAGGAGGAGGTCGTATCCGCCGCGGACACTGGAACAGGGAACACTGAGCAGTTCCAGCGGCACGTAGGTGAGACCGACCACGCTCACAGCTCACAGCTGAGCGGAGATACGGGGAACAGAACAGAAGGCGGCGGGCCCCTCATTAACGCTGAAAGCGGGACCGGGTCCCCTTCACAACACTCCCTAACGGGATCACCTGAACTTGCCTCATACGGCCTCCCAGCAGCCTGAGGGAGCGAAGCACGGCCGGCCCTGGGGCCCAACACTGACTCCTGCGAGGAGGACTGGCCTAGATCTGTGGGGCCCCTGTCGCCCTAGAGGCTGCCTGATACGCAGGAAGATCCATGGGAGGAAGACCCCAGCAGAAAGAACCCACTCACAGCACTAAGGCCTGGGGGGGAGAAGGGCGAACAATATAGTGACTGGGAGCCCCAGGGAGCCCGACCCACAGGCGGTGGGACGACACCTGCCTGCCGGTAGCCCATTGGAGACACAGGCAGGAACCAGAAATAAACTGAACGCAGCCTGAAGCCCGGGACTTATTTGCACCACAACGACTCCTAGAACAAGGCTCTCCATAAAACCTGAGCCCACAGCCACTGGTCAAGATTTTGAAATCTAATCTTGGAAACACTAGCTGCTAGAAACAACTGAAAAGCTAGGGTTGGATCCCTGGAACCAAAGTTCCCTTGAAGCCCACACGAAAATTTAGATACATGGGTCGTCGACAGACCTGCACTCTGCAGGGGGTAGCACTTATAGACCTCAAACCAGGAGATGTCTCCCCCCAGGACCAAGCCGAAACTAGTCTCAATGGACTCCTTCATGACAGTCAGACCCCAACGGCAGTCATCACAACAAGACCGAGAATCCCCCGAAGACTTGCCTCAACAAGAGGAAGACCTTAAACACACGCAAGTCCTCCAAGCAATAGCTGCCCTCCGCACATCACTCGAGGGACGGCTTGAAGAGGTGAAGTCAGACATGCAACTCATGCGGCAGGACACCCGCAACCTAACGGAAAGAGTCACGGTGACAGAGACCGCCCTGCAGGAAAATGTTGAGAACACCCGAGATCTAAAGATGACGGTCAGAGATCTGGAACAAAAGGTGGCAAGGCTAGAGGCCCGCTCTGAGGACGCAGAAGGTCGGGCGCGCCGTAATAACATTCGTATACTGGGGGTCCCTGAACATCTAGAAGGCCCAGACCCGACGACCTTCATTGAAACGCTCCTACAGCAAGAAATAGGGGCGGCAAACCTCTCCCAGGGGTTCTCTGTCGAAAGGGTCCACAGGTCTCTTCAGAAACGTCCCCCACCTGGATCTCATCCACGACCAATCATAGCAAAGATTTTAAATTTCAGAGACCGCAAAACCATACTACGGTTCTCTAGAGAAGGCGGGGAGATAAAAAGAAATGACTCAATAATAGTTATATACCCGGACTACACCCATGCAGTACAACAAGCCAGAAACTCTTACATTCCAATAAAAGCCCGGCTGAGAAAGCTCAACTTGAAATACATGCTCTTATACCCGTCACGTCTCAAGATTCTATATAAAGGGAAAGCAACGTTCCTAGAGACCCCAGCCGCAGCTAACATGTGGCTTGAGCATAACAACCTGGCGGACGACAAGGAAGAAGGGTGGATCAGTAGAAGCACTCCCTAATATTGTATATTTAGAAATTAGTTTAATCAATGGTGTAAAGTAATATCAATACTTTTTTTGAGGTGCGGGGGAGGAAACGTGAACCTGGCACAGGATCACTGCAACAGTATATGTAGAGTACACACTCGTTTTCTCCCGTCAGATTTTACGACTTTAGAGGTAAGCCGTGACTTTATAATTGGCCCTGCTTTTTAGTGCTAACTATATAAAAACCATACTATTGTGTTGACCTCTTATGTGGGAAGTTAATATTTTATCTTTAGAATCGCTTTGTTCTTGTTTGACCCGTAGGCACTATGCACTTTTGAAAAGAGCAGTTTTCCTTCACTGACCGGCGGAAAGAATTGGAACAAACGGTTTTACCATGCTTTGAGTGGAAATTTACACTTGACCTTGATTTAAACTTAAGGTACGCCACTATTTGAATTCCTTGAATATAATTAATGGAGGCTGATGTAACTGATGGACATGCCATTATTTGCATTATTTGAATGGCTTTGATATATGTAATGTAGGCCGTTGTCACTGATAGGCAACCGTTAGCAACTCTTCTTGATTACTTCTGTAGTAATTAATGTACACTCTCTGGCGCACTGATCCCGGGTGGGACCCCTCTAACTGGGATGACTCGGATTAACATCCTTTATAGATGTCTTTGAACTGCACCCAATTGGATAGACCAATACATGTAATGTTTATGTGAGATCAATAATAATTACTTTGTTTAATTTCTAATATATGAACATGTTGTGTATTGAAACAGCTCTTTATGTTTATTTAGGTTCCGCAGTCCAAATCAACTAGGCTCAAGAAGAAGGGATATGTATCCCGAAACGCGTCAGCCATAAATTGTATACATGGACTATCATTGCTTATTGTTTTCATGGTATTTTTTAGACAGTCATTTTGGCTTTTTGTACACTTAGGCTTTATGGTTAACTAATTGTGACTATAATTAAAACCACCTTTTGGTGCCTTTATGAAATCATTGAATGTTTATCTTTATTATCTATCTAATTTGAAAACTATTGTTTAACTATTACTAATGCTTTTGAAAGTTTGTTGAACCATCTTTTGATGGATTTATGATAGAGTGCAGGGGACGGGAGGGTTCCTACTTTTGGATCCTCGTTTTTCCTCTAAATGGACGACAAGGAAGAACCACTGAACTCAGACTGAGGATGACCACCCACCCCCCGGTGAACGCAAGCAATGGGCAGTCCCTGCAGAAAACAAAAGGTAATGAACACGAACCGTAGACGAACGAATCACTATGAAAGTCCTACTACAAATCTCGCAACATCGGACGCGAGATCGGAGGAGCATGCAAGCGGCGGACAAACAACCCACCCCACCAGAAAGCGGCTCACACACAACCTGATCCGGAAGGCCAGGAGTGGCCTGGAAGGCTCAGGAACCCCTGAGCGCTGCAAGTTAAAAGCAACTGCTAGGGTCAGTTTGGAAAGTTTTGTTTAGTTTTTCCCCCATTCAACACAATGGGATTTACACAAGTTCAAAAATCTCCAACCAGCGAAGGACTTGGGGCCGGAACGAGAGGACAGGTGGGGAGAAGACCAGGACAGGATAGAAGGACAAACGAGGTCAACAGGGGTCGGACAACTGTGAGTGTTACTCAATTACCCTGTAATGGCGGCTAAAATAAATATAAAGATATTGACCTGGAATGTGAGGGGTCTGGGTTCATACCTACGCCGGAATAGAATCAAGTCCTGTTTGAACAGAAAGAGAGTGCAGATAGCGTTACTGCAGGAGACACACTGCACGGCTGAATCCCTAGCGAAGCTAAGTGAACACTGGGGAGGCCAGGGGGTTGGAACTTCGTACTCTAAGTATGCAAGAGGGGTATATACTTGGATTCACCCACAACTCCCTTTCCAAGTAATTAAGTCAGAGTCAGACCCAGAGGGAAGGTTTGTAATACTATGGGGCAGGCTAGAACAAATAGATATTTGCATAGTGAACTCTTACCTCCCCAACACTAACATCCCATCGCACCTAAACTCCATGTACGCCAAGATTGCGCCATATAGGCATGAAATCCTTTTTTGGGGGGGAGACTTCAACTGTGTCCATGATTCGATACTTGACAGGTCCTTCCTGCATCCAAAAGGGCCCTCAGCAGCTACAACAGCCCTCTCCCTATTAACCGATAGGTTACACTTGGCAGATACCTGGAGAGAGTGTCACCCTGACGCTCGAGGGTACTCATATTTCTCCTCTCCGCACGGTCTCCACACCAGACTGGACTATGTTTTCATAAGCAACGAACATCTGCCACAAATAGAAGAAGCCCAATATCTGGGCAGAACCATTTCCGACCACTCGCCACTTCTGGTGGGTTGGAATCACACTGGCCCCAGACCTCCTATTCCAATGTGGAGAATACCGATAGATGCCCTGGGAGATCCGATATTTAGGGAAGACCTACACGAATTCATAGAAAGCTTCATTGAAAGAAACACCGGAAGCGTGGACCGCTTAAGCACAATGTGGGACGCCCTAAAAGTAGTAACGAGAGGGGAAATCATAGCAAAGGCAGGGGGCGTTAAGAAACAACTTAGGGGCGAGCTGATCCACTGGGAGCAGCAGATAGAACAATTGGAAGCAGCCCCGGTTGCCACAGAACAAAGGGAGGATAACCTCAAAGTACTTAGAACTAACTCTACCTTAGCATGGAATAGGCTCGCCAAATTTGATTATGCCACCAAAACTAATAGAATACATACGGAGGCAGACAAACCAGGCAGAATGCTAGCCTGGCTCTGCAAGAAAGAACACCCCAGGCACACAATCACTGGGGTACAAACTGAAGAGGGGGGGTAGCACAGACACAGCAAGCCATAAACGATACCTTTAAGGGCTTCTATGAACGCCTTTACTCTCATAATGACCAGACCCCCCTAGAGAAAATCAAGGACACCCTTGAAGAGATAGGACTCCCCAGGATGCCCCCAGAACAATCTGAGGCCCTAGATGCAGATATCACAACTGAGGACATCACAGAAGCTATTAGATCACTATCCACTTGCAAGACGCCTGGGAGCGATGGTCTGCCCACTGAGTTTTATAAGGCGTATGAGTCCACCCTAACGCCCCTGCTACACAAGGTCTTTCAAGAAGCACACGAGACAGGGATATTACCCGATAGCATGAGAGAGACCCTCCTGATCCCGATTATTAAGCCTAATAAACCCCCTGATAGATGCGACTCTTACCGTCCGATAGCAATGCTTAACTACGATGCGAAAATCCTGACAACAGTGTTAGCAAATAGACTGGCCAGAATTATAGGGGAAGTAGTACATGAAGACCAATGCGGCTTTATACCAGCCCGAAACACAACCATGAATTTGCGCAGAGTGCAGCATGTTATCGCCCAAACTGAAGCTTGCACAGAAGCATACGCACTGCTGTCCCTGGACGCCATCAAGGCGTTCGATTCGATCTTTTGGGAATGGCTATTGGCGGTTCTGGAAGGGTTTGGCTTCGGCCCAAGGTTCATTAGGTGGATCAAGATACTATACACGAAACCTAGAGCCAGAGTAAAAACTGGGAAGCATAAATCGTAGGTCTGGAACATATGCAGAGGAACCAGACAGGGTTGTCCCCTCTCTCCCATGCTCTACGTACTAGGCCTAGAACCCATTGCTATCTATTTTCGAAAGCAATATTTTGATGCTGGGATCCGGCTGGGAGACACTGACCACATTATCTCTCTCTATGCGGACGATGTCCTATTATTTGTTAGGGACCCATACTACAATGTGCCCACGATGCTGGAAGTCCTAGACAATTTCGCGAAGGTTTCTGGAATAAAATTCAGCAGGGCAAAATCCTGCCTCTTCCCCCTGGCAAATCTTAAGGGAAAGGAAACATCGGAGCTTCCTTCGGTGGGAATACAGTGGGAACACACCTCATTCAAATACTTAGGCATACACATAACGCATTCCCCGGAACAAATGCACAAGCGCAACACTAAGGCTGCTCTCCCGACCTTGAGGAAATCTATGGCCTTCTGGGCGAAACTTCCCCTATCCATGAAGGGCAGGGCCTCCATAATTAAAATGATTGTCCTTCCTAGATTCTTGAATGGATTTCAGAACGTACACTTCTACATCAAAGCGCCCTTCTTTCGCCTACTGGAAAGTATGCTGAGAGACTTCCTGTGGGGGAAGGGAAGACGTAAGATAGCGCTTACCACGTTGCCATTACCGTATACTCAGGGGGGAATCCAACTCCCAAACTTTGAAAAATACTATCTGGCAGCACAGCTTAGCTTTGTCACCAAGTGGCTAGCAGACGATGCCACATCGGAGACGCCACTCCTGCAGCCACTGGTCTCCCCGTTGTATATGAAAGAACTTTCCTGGGCCCCCACCCACCTGATAAGAAATGCCCCCCTAATGGTCACCCTTGGACGCAAAATCTGGCATAGGACCGAATCCCTCGCCCATGTCAAACACCAATACTCCCCGAACATACCGCTGGTCTCGGACCTATGCAGATCCCCCGGGGACCTGCAACACCTCAGGCACTGGGAACAGAAAGGGATATACTTATGGGGGGACTTGTACACGGGGGGGGAGTTCAAAGAATTTGAAACGCTTCAAGAAGAAAATGATGTTCACACAGGCCAGTTTCTGTGGTATCAAAAATTAAGATCCACGGCACGTGCCAGATGGTCGACATGGCCAGAGGAACCAGACACAAACCCCCTGATTATGCTACTGTATGAACTGGGAGAAGGAGGGAGACCAGTGTCTCAGATCTATAGCCACCTAAATGACACCCCCAACCCACGCAGTGCTGGACTGAAATCCAGATGGGAAGCAGACATAGGCCGAGAATTAACAGTTGGGGAATGGGAAAGGGCTCTGACATTTCCTAAAACAGTATCCAGGAATCATAGATTTAGACAAATACAATTGAATCTTCTGCATCGGACATACCTAACCCCATCCAGGCTGGCCAAACTCCATAAAACTCAGAGCTCCAAATGCACTTGGTGCGAAATGGACAATGCCGACCTGCTCCACGCATTCTGGCGGTGTGCCAGGACACAATCCCTGTGGTCTTTAATACAGCAGACAAGTGAAAATCTGGGGCTGACCAGATATGAATGGACTCCTGCGGAGTGCCTACTCGGCACATACCCCAGACCAGCAAAGCTAAAGCACCTCGTTAGATTAATGGACATTATGTGTATCCTGGCTAAGAGGACAATTGCAATGTCCTGGAAGAAGCCATCGGGACCACAACAGAAAATTTGGCACAGAGAACTGAAACGATGGGTGCTGGCGGAAACGAAAGCCTGGGAAGAAAGTGTGGCCAGATCCACAGATGCCTCGAGTATGACCTTAGACGCCTGGAAAGGACTCACAGACCCCTTGTTCTACCCCTCCGACGATAAGCCACCTTGAGCCAGCACAAACCCACAGTAGGAAGACCTACGGACAGAATTGGAGTCCTCGAGGCAGCCCAATCATAACTTCATGCGATCCCTGCTAAGGGAAGTTCCCCTCCCCTGAAAGTCCTAATCCCCCCCTCTGCCCCCACTCAGCACCGGCTTCTCAAGAAACAAAACACTTGGAGATAGTTAAAGTTTCAATGTTAAGTTGTAAATGTTAATAATCCGAGATGCAATGTGATTTATTATTTGATGGCAGTCATGGTAATTATCCTGTGCTTGTAACAAATAACAAATGCCAATAAACAAATCTGAAAATAAAGTAAGCGTTATGCGCAGCACTGCAAAGTCTTGCCTTTGCTAACCTGTGTTTTCCTTCCTTGTAGGTCGCTGTGTTCTTCAGCGCAAGTGGAATGTCGGAGTGGTGCCAGCCGAGAGGTGACCAGCCAGGTAAGCCTTTTGAGCAGTTCGTAATTTGTAAGTGTCTCTACTGCTTTCTTTAATGTTGCCTCTATCTTCCTCTTTCAGGTTGTTCTGTCCGGGAGACGTGCAGATTCGAGGAAGCTGTTCTCAGTAGCTGCGAGTGTTTAAAGATTAAGACTGCAGGTAAGATGCTGCTGCTAATGATGTTCCTTTTGTCTCCTTGCAGGTTCTGCTTCTCCGAGGTTCGAGGGAATAGCTGGACACGGTGAGCGTCACGTTGCAAGCTGCAAAGTAACGCAAAGCGTGTTGTCTTGCTTGGGTGTGGTTTAAATAGCCCCAACAAAATAGTCCAGGTAAAGTAGTCCCTAGGCTACCACACTCAAAACACTGCACCGCATAGCTTGGTTCTTAGGAACCAAGCTATGTGGATGCCTCCATGTTGGCTGACAATACAATAAAGTAGTTCCCAAGCACATTGTTTTTCATGCTGTTTGAGCCTGGCACCATAGGCGCCAGGACTGGCCCCGTGAGGGCTTTTGAAGAGGATGCCAGGCTCTAGAGGCCCGAGTCCTGACTCCACCTGGCCAATGGGTTTGGCAGAGGGGGTTTTGGGCGAGGGTTGTGACACCTCTATCTCTTTCTCTACCTGTGGTGTTCCCGAGGAGTCTAACTTCTCTCCCTGACTGTTCAACCAATGCCTGGCACTTCTTGTCCACTGCATTGCCGCTCTTTGTCCCAACTTTCAGTGCTTTGCGAATGACACTCAACTCATTTTCAGGCTCCCTTCCACCACCTCTTCTCCTTCTCTAATCTATGACTGTCTGCCTGCTATCCAGGAGTGGTGTGCCACCAATGTTCTCTGCCTTAATGCCAGTAAGACCAAGATTCTCCTCATCGGCACACCTGCTCCCTCCTTTCCTGTCACTCTCTGGCCGGCCTCTTTTAGCCCTCTCCCTGCTCCCACTTGTGAGGCTAAAAACCTCAGGGTCATCTTCGACTCCACACTCTCTCCTTCTCTCCTCACATCTCTGATGTCTCCAAGAAGGTACCCTACAGCAGCACCTCCTCAGAGGTATTCTTCCTTTTCTCTCCTTCCCCAGACGTTCTCTCTAGGCTGGACTGCTGCAACAGCCTCTTTCTAAATCTTCCTACCTCTGCTCTCCGCCCTCTGCAACTCATCCAAAACAGGACTGCAAGACTTGTCCTTGGCCTCAAGCCCAGTGATTGTATCTCTCCAGGACTGAAATATCTGCACTGGCTCTGTAGGATATTTTGTGTAGATTTGGGTCTGGTGGTATTTTCTTACCGCCAAAAAAAAGAAAATGGTACTTTGGTGATCACTACTCCTTGCATTTAGATTGGGTTTGGCCTTATTTCCTTTCCGTGACCATACCTTATTACATTATATGGGATAATTTAGTAGTATACACTATTGTTGGTAGTTTAGTGGTGAGCATGATTTTTCTGTTTTATTCATGGCCCCAACATACACAAAACTTTCCTTATTCTTATAATGTTCTTGTGATCTATAGAGAGCCTTGGATCTATATACAGAGACACCACAATTTCATACATAGGGTATTATCAATAACCTGTGGTGTCATCATTGACTTATATACATCAGTGAACTATGCTTCCATAGGCCTCATTACTGGTTCATAGACCCCCAGTAATCTATATTTTGTAGTAGATTCCACCCAGACACCATGCACTGGGTGAACACACGCATACAACTATTTATCACTGCTAAGTCTATCTATTCCACCCGCATGGGAAACATGACACATGTATTACCTAAAAAAGCTTCCCCATTTTATAAGGTATTATTTTAAATGCACCAAGAAACGACAAAAACAAAAACACTCTACACAATCTGCATATATATCATTTGTATTATAACAGTTACATTTCAAAGAAAACATCTTACCATTTGTACATTTGTATTACCGCATTGTCTGTAACAAAAAGAAGAGAAAAAATACAGCGACAGAACAACATTCACATTGCAACATTACAACATGGCAATTAAACACAGGGGATTCCCTTTTGCTACTCTGCCTGCCTGATATTTTTAGAAGGTCATTCGTACAACAGGACACAGTAACCTGAATTCACTTTGGATATTTACCAATTATCTGTAGTTCTCTCTCCCACACGACCACCCTTCGCTCGCCTCTGAAGAATGGGCACAGGGTTGT
Organism: Ambystoma mexicanum; assembly: GCF_040938575.1. Classification (NCBI taxonomy): domain Eukaryota; kingdom Metazoa; phylum Chordata; class Amphibia; order Caudata; family Ambystomatidae; genus Ambystoma; species Ambystoma mexicanum. Next base: position 1,033,771,349 of record NC_090933.1, on the reverse strand, counting down.
CTTTGTAATCTTGAAGGCTTGAAGTGCACAGCGAGAACATGGAATTCTCAAGCCGGTGCTAAGTGAGACTGGGCACGCCTGTCTCACAGCCCAGTCTCAGATCCTCTGTCTCGGCAGCTCAGCAAAAACAATCTGAACTTTTTTGTCAGACTTTCCCCCAGCAGAACTCTGCTGCTTATGCAGCATATCTGCAGATATACTTCCCTCCAATCATATTAGCAGAAAGTGTATTAGGTTGACACACCTGTGTCACAAATAATGGGAGCTTCATACTAATTAATTCTGTTTGATTTCCTGCTGCCTTCCTGTCCTTCGCATTCAGCACAGCCAGAGAAAATCATAGAGAAACTGCACGTTTAAAACCGAATTTCAAAACATGTACTTCCACCCCATTTTCACATAGAGATTACATTATTATGTTAATGAGTTAGCACTAGTGATTCGTATTTGTTAATTAAGTTAGTCAATTAGATAGCTTATGTAGTCTCCTGTGTATGAGGCATTTCAAGGAAGAGAAAAGGAAAACATTGATGCACATGTACGCTCTATAATGGACTTTTTTTGCTACAATATGAATTCCATACCTTGCATGTCTCCAGCCATATATTCATCTGTTCTGTTGGCAACATAAAATGACTATATGTGTATACCACATTATTGCTGGCAATAGAATGCTATCACATTCAGTGAAGCGCTATACTTCAAAGCGCTACACTTCAAAGCACTATAAATTATACTACATTATCCCTCCTTTTCTGACAATTTGGCAGCGGTCCAAGCCACAATTGGAAGAAACCCAACTTGTGCTCCTTTTTTTTCCTTTTTCATCATAGCAATTCAACAAAATGAATATTCACACATTTCGCAATAAATCACTGTTCAACCACCATAATATCAAAATTCATCTCAAATGAGTTCACCAGTTCTTATAAAATATTTTACATATTTCTTCCCAATTGTAGTGTTCATAGTCCAGTGTCTTGTTTTTATACTTGACGTCAATCATAAAACAATAAAATAAAATAAATAATTAAAACAAATAGTTAACATAACAGATTAAAATAATTAATTAAAATAATAAAGACGTGGAACTCCATACTCCAGGATACATCAGAATTCATGCACCAACAACGCTGCAAGTTCATTGTTCCTCTACTGTTGTCTGCCTTTGAGACGTCCCGACCAGCAACACCACATCATCTGGTTCATTTGGGGCACTCTTTCATCCTGGCACTCTTGGATGCTTTTTCCATAGGAGTCATCTCTTTTGCCATCCCGGTTACTTTGTCTTCACCTCCACCCGGAGGCAGGCATCACTTGATCTTCATCCAGTGGACTCCAGGACTCCATTATCTCCCGTGTCCTCCGATCCTGTAACGTCCAACCAAAGATTTGTTAGTATTATAAATCAAATAGAAAAGAAACAAATTAAGTATAAAGCACAATACTAATTTTACCATTTTACCAAAAATAAAATATCCAAGTATATTTCAAAATATATCACCCTTTTTCTTTCGCTTTCTGAAATTAAGCACATGTTAGAGAGAAAACAAACATACATAAAGCATCAATGATCATTTAACATATTTCAACTTTGTAAAAATAATATCACTAGTTTCAACCCTCTTTTAATGATCATCACATATAGTCTTTTATTCACATCTATTCTATTACAACAATCACTTCTATTTTTATTTCTCTGTTATTGCCCTATGAATAGACTCATGTGTCTCCTTTCATGTATTTAAGGGACTTTATCTGTTTCTACATGCTCAAGTCTCTTTACCTCATGTTCGGGTGCCAGGGTTTAATTTGATTTACATGATCAAATTGTTCTGTTACTGTTTCACCTTCAGTTTTCAAAATGTTGTACACTCCTGGAGATATCTTATCTATAATTTGAAATGGCCCCTGCCAGACTGCCAGAAATGTAGAATTTTTCTGTTTACCTTTTCCAAAATGAAATTTCTACACCTGATCCCCCACACAATACTCTTTTGCCAATGTCTTTCTATCATAATATGGCTTTGCACAGTCAGCAGCCCTTTCTAGATTCCGCTGCACAAAAGCAAATGCATGTTGTAAATGCTTCCTCAGCTCATCCATGTATTCATGAACTGTAGATGCACTTACAAGTGTCTGCTCATGTGTTCTGTATAGCAGGTGTTGTGGCAACACCATTTTCCTACCTGTCAATACTTCATGAGGGCTAATACCTGTTGCTTTGGCAGGAGTTGATCTGATTTTCATCAAAACCAAAGGTAAACGTAAATCCCAGCTCGAACCTGCCTCTGCTACAAACGTCTTTAATATATCCACAACAGACCTATTACAGCGTTCAACTTCACCAGAAGAAGCAGGTCTATATGCAATATGTAATTTTCTTTTAACTCCCAGTATTTGCCATACCTTACTCATTAGAGCGCTCGTGAAATTACTTCCTCTGTCTGATTCTATTCTATGTGGTAACCCAAATCTTGAAAATATATGATTTACCAGTAATGTAGCTACTATTTGCGCACTACAATCTGGTGCAGGAATACACTCTATCCATTTTGACATTAAACAGACCACACTCAAAATATACCGGTTCCCCCTGCTCGACCTCTTTACAGGCCCTACATAGTCTATTTGCAAATCTGACCATGGAAGAGTTAAGCCTCTTTTCATTAATGGGGCTCTATACATCGGTGAAGCAGGTTTAAATTAGGCACATCCTAGACATCCTCTAGTGTATAGGTCTACATCTTGGGACATATGTGGCCAATAAGCATAATCTTTCAGTTTCTCCAATGTTTTTTGTGAACCTCTGTGGCCTGCAGTTATTGCATCATGTGCATGGTGTAGCATCAGCCCTCTGAATGAAAGGGGTACCACCCTCTGTATTTGTCCTGTTATGGACTCTCTAATCATGAGCACATCCTGTAGTCTAATTCGTTTCTCATTCTTTAATAGCACCCTCAACTCTTCTTTTCCCACACAATCATTTTCTGTTAAAGGGTTTTGTTCAGGGTCTATCAAATGATAATGATAGATTCCCAAAATTGGATAATCCTTTTGTGCCTTAATCAGATCTTGATCTGGTGTATCATAACTCCATTGTACTACTGGTTGATCCACCTCTTTTGGAGCTTCAAAGCATGTAACTGCATCAATTTGTATTTCTGTTACGAAGTTCGTTGGTCGTGTAGAGTATGAACAACCCCTCTGTCCCCAAGAAACACCCTGACGATAATAGATATATTGTCAGTGTGAATATTAAGGCCACAGGTGGAAGTCCGGAAAACCAGGACGCGGGAACAGCCGGAAGAACCCCTTGAGCGCTGTAAGGCAAGGTACAGTGGTTAAGTAAAGAAACAGGGCCCGAATAACTCCATGTGCATAAACCCAAAATACCAGAATACCTGTGAGATCTTGGGTCAAGGCGTGGGTCTCCTAGCTGAAGCTGGAACGAGCTGTAGGGTAGAACAGGTAACCACCTATTTGCAGGATCGAGGTCCTAGCCAGTGAAGGGTTAAGCAAGAACAATCCGTGGAGCAGGCGAGGGTCGTAGTAGGCAAAATCCAAAAGTACTTGAAGGGTTAAGCAAGAGCAATCCGTGGAGCAAGCGAGTGTCAGTAACAGACAAATCCAAGAGTACTTGAAGGGTTAAGCAAGAGCAATCCGTGAAGCAAGCGAGGGTCGGTAACAGGCAAATCCAAGAGTACTTGAAGGGTTAAGCAAGAGCAATCCGTGAAGCAAGCGAGGGTCGGTAACAGGCAAATCCAAGAGTACTTGAAGGGTTTAAGCAAGAGCAATCCGTGAAGCAAGCGAGGGTCGGTAACAGAGCAGGTCCTTGAACGAAGAGAGAACGTCACGTGATCCAAAACGAAACAGCTGTGAAGCAACGCCTTCGGTTCACAGACTCCTTTTATCCCTGGAAGGGACGCACGTAGAGTCACGTGTGAAGCGAACCGAAAGCGTTGCAATGCTGCTAGGCAACCAAAGTCACGTGATCCGTGTAGCGCCGGGAGGCGCCGGTCTCCGCAAGGGATGTGAGTTCCTGAAATGACGGAGCCTCCAGTTGATCTGCCACCGCCGTGAAGGGCGATAAACACCCGCTCCCCCAAACATGCCATGCCGTGCCCTGATGTGTGCGACGTGAGTGGGGGACATAATGCACGAGTGTCGGGGAGTGCGGGAATGGATAGACAAGGAGGGGCGAGTGGAAAGGTGTGTCCGTGGTCTAGGAAGCGGTGTGACAATTTCACCAAGTAAATGTTCAATAGGTAGCAACTCTCCCATCACAGCCCCAATTTTAGCTAAATGATCTGCCTTATCATTTCCTTCCTTATCCTCTCCTGGAGTTTTTAAATGTCCACAAATCTTTCTCCAGTATATTGTCAAATCATTCTCCGACACCAATTTGTCTATGGCTTGTATCATTTTTCTATGTTTAAGGGGCTTTGTACTGTATGTAATCATGCCTCTCGCTTTCCAGCCAGGCAAATATTCCACAAAGCTAAATTTCGTGCATAATCAGAATCAGTCACCAGGACAATTTCACTAAATTTATTATCAACTGCAGTAGTAATTACTTTATAAATGGCTGTCAATTCCGCTACTTGACTGCTCCTAGCCCCAATTCTCATCCCTATACTGGGGATGTGTTCACATTTCAACCAGACATTTCCTATTCCTGACACCAATTGTTTATTACTGTCATTTTCAATGTGAAAAGCACAACTGTCAACATATACAGTCGGCAAATCCTTGCATGTCTTTTCATCAAAAGCTTTGTGTGGTGATTGCCCAAATTCCTGTAAACTAGATTCCACTTCTACTTTGTTTGATACATGTTCAGCTGCACAGTCATGTAGATCTGCCAAACCTTGAGCAACTGGGCTCTTTTTATTGTGGCCATATCTCACTTCTACAGGAAAACCCTCTAATGCCAGTGTCCATGAAGTGATTCTGGACTGTGCTAGGTTACCTGACCTAATTCTTTTACTCTCTAAAAACTGCAAAGGTTGATGATTCATCTCAATAATAAGCTTTTCTCCCTGAACAATGGGGCGGAAATGCTGTAGCGCCCACACAGTGGTCAAAAGGGTCTTTTCACATTCACTGAATTTAATTTCAACTTGGGAAAATGCCTTACTTGCATAAGCAATGGTTTTGTGATTCAAATCATGTTTTTGTGATAATACTGCCGACATACAATGTTCAGAGAAACCTATTTCTATAAAGAAATCCCTTTCCTTTATGGGGTATGCTAAACATGGTGCCTTTTCAAGATATTCCTTTAATTTAGCCACTGCCTCCGACTGCTCTTTTTCCCATTTCCAGGGTGTATTCAGCTTCAGCAGTTTAGTCAATGGTTGAGTAATTTCAGCATAACTTTTCACTTTTAGGGTCTTTTAGTTTTTGTATGGCCTCTACTTTCTTCTTTTGTGGGTTAAGTCCATGTTCAGTCACTTCATGGCCTAGAAAATTAACTTTTTTCTTGCACCATTGTTGTGCCTTTTGTAAAGATACTTTGGCGCCTGCTTTTTGCAATTGGCCAAGAACATGTCTTATTTTATCAAAATGGCTTTTCAAGCTTTCATTTTTTATCAGGACATCATCCACATAAACTATGGTTCCTCTTTCCGCTGCATCAGGCATGGCCTTTCTCAAAAATATTCCATATTCACTCCCACTATTGACATACCCGAATGGAACTCTAACCCATGCATATTGGGTCTTATCAAATGAAAATGAAAATAAATTCTGGATCTCCTCTGCCAATGGCACGCACCAATATCCAGAGGTGAGATCTAACGTAGTAAACACTTTTGAGCCATGCACCTGAGCCAGGCCTTGATCAATGAATGGCAGTGGCCATCTGGATACTGGCACTCTTTTATTAAATTCCCTCAAATCTGCACATAGCCGCCATTGACCATTTGGCTTTAACACACCTAAAATAGGTGTGTTGGATGTGCTATGAATAGGCCTGATGATTCCCGAGACTCCACATTTTTAATTATCTCTGTCAATGACTCTAAACCTGCCAGTGGTAATCTATACTGGCGCACAAATACCGGGCTTCTACTACACCCTTCCGGTAGCGTGGCAACATGTAATTTAGTTAGGCCGCAATCATAAGCATCTTTAGCAAAGGCATCTTTAAACTCCATAAATATTTTTCTCAATTCATCTCTATCTTCATCGCTATTGCATGCATCTGCTGATAAAATCTGTTCCTCTACCATCTTTGAACATTCTGGGAAATCTTCCAGTGGAGGAATCTCTGTGCTTTCTTCTAACTGTGTGGCTGTGTCTCTCTGTAAAGCTGCCACTTTTAAATATTTTGGTATATCAGCTTCCACTTCAATGGGCTGATTTTCTGTTTCATTTTCACTTAAGTCAAATGTTATATAATCCTTTTGATGACAGCACACTGTCTCATTTGAATCATAAGGGTTCACAGAATTAATTTTAAAGATTCCTTTGGGCTGAGAATCCAGCTATTCTGGCAACTCACTCCTGGCATCCACATACTTTTCAGGGATATTTCCAATCACCATGTTATTTAGCTCTGCAGTATAATGTGATTTTTGTATGGCCATTCCTAATGAAGAATTTTCCTCTAAATGAATATCTTGACACCCTTTATTATTCACCATAAATTTTATAGACCCTTCACCAACATCTATCAATGGCATGTATTCATAATCCAGGCCTTGCTGTTTTATGGATTCATTCAAGCACACAAATGCATCAGAATCCTTCATCTGCTGTTCATTTGTTATTGCAAACTGCTTGGTGAATGCAGGGATAATAGTATCCTTCCTCAGCTGTAATTCAGTTGCATATGGAACCAGTTGTGCGCAATGATAAGCCCTTCTTTTGTCTTCAAATTCAGGTGCCGGCCCACCTAGGCGTGACCATATTTTTTGATTAAGGAAATCTAACACCATACACATTCTGTGCATGATATCATTGCCCATGTAAAAGTCATTTTGTGTCCCACTCACTATCCAAACATTATGGTGAATAGTTTTTTGTCCAATACTAATCTTCAGCATGCATCTGCCTGCAATTCGGTTTTCAAAGTCTGGACTGTCCAAACCAGAGACATATTGGTTCTTAATTCTAAATTTCGGGATCTCCTCCCTCTCCATTATTTTCTGCAGTAATTTCTCATTAATAAAGCTCCTTTCCTGTTCAAGCGCTAAAGTGGCTTTTATTATTTTAGAATAATCATTTATACCAATGTGAACCCATGGTTGCTCATCTTCCATGTGTATTTCAGCAAGAGTGGTGATGTGTTTTTTTGTATCTGTTTTAGGAGTAGTATTCTGTCTGCATGTCTTCTCTTTTAAATAAAAAAGTAATGTGTGCTCATCTATTGCAGTTTGCCATTTTTTCCAAGCGTCTAAATATATTTGTACAGATTGTTTCTCATTTTCACTCTGCATTTTATCTTGACACATCAAGATAACAGTGACGCTAGGTATACAGCCATTCTGGAGATGTACCTCTACTGCATCAATTGTTTTGGCAACGGTGTGACATTCATTTATATTGCTGTTTTGTGATTTTAGTTTCTTAGGTCTCAATGGTTTTTTGGTTAAGGACCACAGTATTCCATTCACCCCATCTATGAGAGGAGACAATCTTTTCAGGCAATCTGTTCCCATCAGAAATGGAATTTCACAAATAGATGTGATCAATACCTCCTGTTTCATTCTGTGTTTTCCTATCTTTATGTCAACCTCGGTAACACCTATAATAGGCACCTCCTCCCCTTTAAAATTATGCACGGGACCTTGATTTTGCTTCACTGTGATCTGATTCTGTGGGGATCTCCCTTCATTGATACTCTTTACCAATTCTTTGGACATAATTGTGGCCTGTGCGCCAGTGTCAATCATTGCAAATGTATTGCATTTCTCTTCTACAGTGATGGGAGCATAATACCTGTCTTCAACTTCCTCTAACACACAGAAGAAGTGCGAATTCTTACTGATTTCAGGACTCACCTTTCTCAGGCCTTTTTCACTTTTGGCTAAGCACATTGGTAAATGGAAAGATATTTGTCCCTCCTTTTTGTCAATTTCTGTGTGCGAGACTTTATTCATTTCTCCATGTTCAGAGGTTTTTTGGAGTGTGGACACTGTTCGCCCATCCATCCAGGTATCATCAGAGGTCACATTACAATCCTCCAACTGAACATGCGTAATAAGATCACTTGGCAATTTGTCATTATCTAACCCTGTGCATTTGTGATAATTTAGTATGGTACCAGTCCTTTTAACTTCTTCAAAAATATGTGGCTCAAAGAATTCTTCAGGTGATTGACCTGTACCCTCCTTTTGAGTATTTCTTTTTTCTGCCTGTGTTTAGTTATTGCTCTGATTGCCCAGGGAAGGAGTTACAGCATCCCCACTTACTCTCTGTTCACAGGTATTCCCCATGCATGAGTCATTTTTCTTAAATCTGTCTCTTTGTTCTTTTGGAATTTTAGGTTTTCCTGTTTCATTTGTACAAATCTCCAATGTTTGCATTGTATTTGCACTTTCTGTTACATGTTCTTTTGCCGGTATCTTTATTTTTGAATCATTAGGAATCTCAGAGTCATTATGGAAAAACACATTAGAGCAATCTGTTTTCTTGGCACTGCAGGTATCATAAGTACTTAGTCACTTATCAGAAACCACCCGGTCATTGCTATGGCCTTCTGCCCCCTACTTTGGTGACTGTTTTTGTGCTGTACAGAGCTTTCCTATTTGCTCAGCTAACATTTTTACTTGGGCCTCGAGACACTGGAATCTTTCCATCCCTCTAGAATCCTCTCTCTGTGGCCTAGATCAATATTGGTTGTTTCCCCCTGATTGGATCTATTCTGATACCTCTCAGGGGAATGATTTCTATTGGGATTGTTCCTGAACTCTTGATTCATGTGTGGAGGGGAGCGGGCTGCACCCGTCCTTTGGTTGTAGTCCCCTGGTGGGGAATCATTGTACTGACGTGGAGCGTAATTCATATTCTGCCTCATGTCCTGTCTCTCATGTTGTGGGTACTGACCCCTATATTGATTCCCATTATCAGTAAATCGATCCACATATCGGGGTCTATTCTGATTACCATATATCATGGTGTTGGGATCAAATCTGCTCTGTGTCCCCAATGTCTGGTAGGGACCATTATTTCTTTGATCCTGATTTTGTCTCTGGTAATTGTTCATACCTGACAGATCAGGCCGATAGCCTGCCTGGGGCCTATCTCCTAAGTACCTAGGGCTGATGTAGCTCTCCCTATTACTAGGATCCTGTGATTGCAACATTGGTGCAGGAAGTGGTGACCTTTGTTGATTACCCCTTTGTTCAGGTGTCAAATAATTTTTACCTGGACTTTGAGCAGACTCAAGGGACATTTTGGCTGACCTGATTTCCATCACTGTTGCTGAGGGTTCTTTAGTATTTGGTCTAGTGTCTTTCATTTTATCACTTTCTCTACCCTGACAATAGAGTACTTCATATAGTTTTGCGCTTTGGTGTAGAATCCATTCAAGGGACATGTCACGATCAAATTCACAGACCAACTGTGCTATGATGTCTTTCTGTAGCCCATAGAAGTAGGCAGTTTTAAACTCATTAGAATTGGGGTCAAAAGATACATCAAAGCGAGAAAACGCTCTTTTTAAGTCTTGTTAAAACTGGCGAGGGGATGTATTAGGCCCAGCAGTGATTGTGTAAGCAACTTTCTTCACCTCCTGCAATGACTGGAAAGGAGAAAAGTGACGCCTAATCTCTTTTTCAAACTCTGCCCATGTCATATTCTGTTCATTTAATCCCCTTATGATACTGGCTGTGGGAGCATCTAGAGTTAAATGAAAATACTGTCTGTATTGTTCCTTAGGTACCTGGAGGGCTTTAAATATGTCATGGACCGCTTCTAAGTGATCCTCAATGCAGCATTCCCCTCCTTTTTTAAATGGTTTGATCAGGGCTTTGATGGATTTCATTATCTTTATGGGGCTACTTGTTGCTATGCATGGAATTGCACTACTTGGTGATTCAACCCTGGTTCCAGGTGTATGGGATTGGTGGCGGCCCCCAATGGGTATATCAAATCCCCCAAGGGCGCTGCAACCAAGTTCAGTCACCGGCCCAATCACTGGGGCACGAGCTCTTTGGGTAGAAATAGGATTCACCTCAACTCCATTGAATGTGGTGCCCTGCCGTCGGTCCTGGCACGTGGAGATGCATATTTGCTGTTCCAAATCCTTACACTTCTTAAGGAGCCTGTCTGCCTCATTTTGCAAATAGTTGTTTTCATCACTCATTTTATTAATTACCTCCTGCATATCGCACATTTGCATTTGGCATTCATTGAATTCTTTGTTTCTCTTGTCTCTTTCTTGAAACATTTTAACCATTTCCTGTTCCACATTTTGGAGATCACTTTCTTTTTCTTAATGTTCTTTCTGTAAAATCAGCATTTCCGAAACAACCTCATCTTTGTCTTTTCTAATGTGGTCTACCAACGCTTTTGAATGTACCAATTCTTGTTCACTGTACTCAAACTGTTTCTTGCTTTTGGACAATTGAATATCAAGATCTCTACATTTTAACTGCATGTCTTTTTGATATCCTTCTAATTCTGCTCTTAACATTTCCTCCTTTTTACTTGCCCCATCTAGGTCGGCTTTTAACCTGTTAATCAGCTTAGTATCATTTTCTTGCATTCACTGGGACCTATTCAAAATAAACCATGTCTTAGCGCATAGCCGTAAAAGACAATCTTTCTCTGCATTTTTATCAGCTGCATTTAATAATCGCAGAAGGCAGACCTGAATTATGCTGCCTTCTGCAAAAATGCTGTCTAGTGGTTCTTTCTGCACTTCACCATATATGCGATCATGCCATTCTGTGGCATTATTTAATGACCATGTCCCATGTGCATATAACTTTGCCTCCAGATATTGCACTAGTTCTAAGAATGTGGCTTCTATTTGAGACATTCTGAAATTCGTTTTTTAGTGACACACTGCTATTGTGAAATGGGTTCTCTCTAATGTACAGATGGTAGTGTGAGACACACTTGCCACACCCAGTAGGTGCTCTATGATCACTTTCCCAGCCGACGCACCATAAATATGTAGGATATTTTGTGTAGATTTGGGGTCTGGCGGTATTTTCTTACCGCCAAAAAAAAATGGTACTTTGGTGATGACTAATCCTTGCATTTAGATTGGGTTTGGCCTTATTTCCTTTCAGTGACCATACCTTATTACATTATATGGGATAATTTAGTAGTATACACTATTGCTGGTAGTTTAGTGGTGAGCATGATTTTTCTGTTTTATTCATGGCCCCAACATACACAAAACTTTCCTTATTCTTATAATGTTCATGTGATCTATAGAGAGCCTTGGACCTATATACAGAGACACCACAATTTCATACATAGAGTATTATCAATAACCTGTGGTGTCATCATTGACTTATATACATGAGTGAATTATGCTTCCATAGGCCTCTTTACTGGTTCATAGACCCCCAGTAATCTATATTTTGTATTAGATTCCACCCAAACACCATGCACTGGGTGAACACACGCATACAACTATTTATCACTGCTAAGTCTATCTATTCCACCCGCATGGGAAACATGACACATATATTACCTAAAAAATCTTCCCCATTTCATAAGGTATTATTTTAAATGCACCAAGAAATGACAAAAACAAAAACACTCTACACGATCTGCGTATATATCATTTGTATTATAACAGTTACATTTCAAAGAAAATATCTTACCATTTGTACATTTGTATTACCGCATTGTCTGTAACAAAAAGAAGAGAAAAAATACAGCGACAGAACAACATTCACATTGCAACATTACAACATGGCAATTAAACACAGGGGATTCCCTTTTGCTACTCTGCCTGCCTGATATTTTTAGAAGGTCATTCGTACAACAGAACACAGTAACCTGAATTCACTTTGGATATTTACCAATTATCTGTAGTTCTCTCCCCCACACGACCACCCTTCGCTCGCCTCCGAAGAATGGGCACAGGGTTGTCTTTGTAATCTTGAAGGCTTGAAGTGCACAGCGAGAACATGGAATTCTGAAGCCGGTGCTAAGTGAGACTGGACACGCCTGTCTCACAGCCCAGTCTCAGATCCTCCGTCTCGGCAGTTCAGCAAAAGCGATCTGAACTTTTTTGTCAGACTTTCCCCCAGCAGAACTCTGCTGCTTACGCAGCATATCTGCAGATATACTTCCCTCCAATCATATTAGCAGAAAGTGTATTAGGTTGACACCCCTGTGTCACAAACAATGGGAGCTTCATACTATAATGACTGTTTCTGTTTGATTTCCTGTTGCCTTCCTGTCCTCCGCATTCAGCACAGCCAGGGAAAATCAGAGAGAAAATGAACGTTTAAAAGCGAATTTCAAAACATGTACTTCCGCCTCATTTTCACATAGAGATTACATTATAATGTTAATGAGTTAGCACTAGTGATTAGTATTTGTTAATTAAGTCAGTCAATTAGATAGCTTATGTAGTCTCCTGTGTATGAGGCATTTCAAGGAAGAGAAACGGCAAACATTGATGCACATTTACGCTCTATAACGGGCTTTTTTTGCTGCAATATGAATTCCATACCTTGCATGCCTCCAGCCATATATTCATCTGTTCTGTTGGCAACATAAAATGACTATATGTGTGTGCCACATTATTGCTGGCAATAGAATTCTATCACATTCAGTGAAGCGCTATACTTCAAAGCACTATACTTCAAATCACTATACTTCAAAGCACAATAAATTATACTACAGCTCCCAGTGGCGGCGAGGATTAAGTTCAAAACCCTCTGCATTGTCCACAAGGCCATCTGGGGCCTCAATACCTTCAACTCTCTCTTCCTAAATATCTTCCTTCTCGAGCACTTTGCCCATCCGCCTCCAACTCCCTCAGGGTCAGTCGCGTCTCCAAGCAACGAGTTGGTGGTAGATCTCTTTCTTTTGCTGGGGCCTTCCTCTGGAACAGCCTCCCTGCCTCTGTGAAACTTGAGGAGAACCATCTCTGGTTCCAGAAGCACCTCAAGACCTCCCTCTTTGCTTCTGCTTGCTCGCCTCTTCTCCCCTGCTGATCTCCTGGCTTAACCTGGAACTGCACTGGTTGCCTGGCTACCCCCTGATCTCGGGCCCAGGTCACCTCCCATCCAGTTGCACTCCTGCACTGCCCCCCTGTCAACCCTTGCACTCAGGGACTGTTTCTGTATCCCTACAGCCCCTTACCAGCACTTGACACCTGATGTCTGCACTTACCCTTGCACCTGCCACCAGCTTGCCGCACTTTTTATTTATTTAGTGTCTTTACTTATTTTACTGTTTATCCTATGCACTGCACTGCCCCCTCCCCTTTCCCCCGCACTTCTCCCCTTCCCCCTCTCCTGCATTTGCGCAATCTCAATGTCACCTGGCCTAGTAAGATCATTGTTTCTATCTTCCCTCTGTTCCCTCTCCCTTGCCTCGGCGCTCCTTGAAACACTTGTGTATAGGTGCATTATCATATCATATCTCATCTACAGACCACCCAAACCCAACACCACCTTCATCAGAGACTTCACCGACCTGTTCACCACCATGTCCCTCACGCACGCCAACAGCATCTTCTTAGGCAACTTCAACCTCCCAGGCAACAAGGTCACCAAACTGATGAAGAAAGCTCTCCTCAGCCTTCTCGACACTCTCAGCCTCACACAGCACACAAAAGACCCAACACACGAGAAAGATAACATCCTTGGCCTAATCATCACTGCACTGTCTTCCTTCTACTACAGCCACTACTCTACTACAGCTCTCCTCTCCCTCTTGACTGGTCTGACCACCTAGCCGTTCTTTTCAACATCCTGCACACCACCCCAGTCAAGTACTCCCAGCAGAAACCCAGCAGACAAACCTTCAGGTCCTTCAAGAACTTCCCAGTGGAAGCCCTTGCAGAAGACCTCGCCAACCTCCACCTTACATTGATCGAACACCCCCAACCGAACTGCGACTCTCTACTGGAAGCACTCAAGTTCACCCTCTCAGCCTCTATCAACCAACACACGCCTCTAAAACAACACAACTGCAAATCGAAACCATTAGCACCCTGGTACATGCAAGAACTCAACTTTAGCAAAAGAGTCATCAGGAAACAAGAGAAAATCTGGCACGGCTCCAGGACTGCATCTGACCTTGTGCAAGGAACTCCAAGCAACTGTTGTGTCTTGACTGTCGTGTAGTCAGAAGAGTCCTCTGTCCACAAGTGCCGCACAGAGAGAATCTAAATCACTCTCTGTACAACCTTTGAGGCCACAGGTGGGAGATGATCTTTCGGAACCGTGGACCTCTGGGAACCCCGAACCACTGTAAAGAAAGCACCGGTTAAGTAACAAGCCTAAGGCAGCATAAACAAACCAGACAACAAGGAAGTGGAACGATCTTACCAATAAGTGGCCGTGGAGTATCTGGTGCACCTATAGAGGAGGTTCCGGGACCCAGCAAGGTTGTTTCCTTATGCAGGGCAATGGATGTCACTGAGCTGTGTGTGCCGGGCCCACCTGCTGCCAGAATTCGGACAAGGAAGCTGAGCAGAACGTAGTACCAAAGGTTTAAGGAAGTAGAATGTCCAAGAGGCAGTCTGTGAATCGTAAAAGGGAATCCAATGAAGCAAGAGCCAGAAGCCAGGGGAAATCCGATAGCAGTCCGTAGAGTAATCCGAGGTCAATGTCCAAGTAATCCGAAGGAATAAGCGTAGCGCCGAACAGGTGTCCAAATAAACAGCTGTGAAGCACCGAAGTGTTGCGATGCGGCTGTTTAAATACCAGCGCTGCCTATTACCTTCCGGTCACATGTGTCGCAACCACATCACGTGAGCGTAACTTAGAAACACGTTAGCGGGAGATGCTGGTCATGTGACGCGGAAGAAGCCGGTCTCGCAATCGCAAAGGGACAAGCTAATGGAATGGGCGTCTCTGTGAGAAGGCAGCATGTCGAACCAGGCGCGGTGGCAGATGGGGACTCGGGGAGAGCACAAGTGAGTCCAGGAACCGGACAAGAGGACGGGAAGGGGTAGAGGTGCGAGAACGGGCAGGGGAAACACTAGGAACACTGAGGGGTGAGGGTGAGTGTGTGACAGCAACCCACAGACAACTAATCAATACAGCTAAGGCCTCCTATTATCGGAATACCATAGCAGAAGCTGACAACAAAAGCAGAGCCCTTTTCAAAACGTTCAAGCAGTGCGTGAACCCGCTACCCAACCCTGCCATACCGTACTCCATAGAAAAATCCACTGCCCTTTAGTTCCCACACTTTTAGCCTCTGATCAACCATCTTCATCGACAAAATCAGCAAGATTCACCAGTACATAGATGCCAGCTCTGCATCCACAGACCCACCTCGCGTCCCTACTTGCAATATCTCCACACCCTGGATAACATTCAAGATACTCTCGGCAGAGGACCAGATAGAAACCCTGGCCGCCCTCAAAGCCACATTGTATACAGATGCCAGCCTCTGCGCATCCATCCTCAAGACCCTCCCCACAGAAGCTCTCCTTCCTTACCTGGAGATAATCAACAGCTACCTAACTCAAGGCACCTTCCCATCGACTGCTAAAAACAGCACAAATCCTCCCTCTACTGAAGAAACCCACTCTGGATCCCGACAACCTAGGTAACTTTCGCCCCATCCCCATCTTTCCATTCCTCGGTAAGATCATCGAGAAAGCGATAGCTGCACAACTGCAGCAACACATCAACACCAACCATCTCCTCCAAACCTACCAATCTGGATTCAGACCCAGATGCAGCATGGAGACAGCAACCATACAGGTGGTTGACGACGTCCTCAGCATCCTTGAAAATGCCCACCCCTGCCTCCTGGTTCTACTCGATCTCTCGGCTGAATTCGACATAGTAGTCCACCAGGTGCTTACAGACACCCTGCATTGGTGAATAGGGATCAGCAATCTTGTCCTACACTGGTTCAAGTCCCACCTCGCCAACCGCAACCAGTTTGTTCAGATGGACTACTCTAGATTGCCAATGCTACCCGTCACCTGTGGAGTGCTGCAGGCTTTCAACCTCTCCTCCGAGGTCTTCAATCTATACATGGAGCCGCTGGGAGCCCTCCTAGCCATACTCAACATCCACATCCACTGATACGCAGACGACACAGCTATACCTTTAGATAGACTCCATCAATGACATCTGCAGGTTCAAAACCTGCCTCTCGCTGATCCAGTCTTGGATGTCCAGTGCATACTTGAAGTTCAACCCCTCCAAGACTGAATTCCTACTCCTCACCAACAACACCGAACACCCAGACATACAGAGCTGGCTATCAACCATAAACTCTGAGGGCTTCACACCCAAGCTCACCTCCTGAGCCAAGTCCCTCGCGTTCCAAATTGACGAACACCTCTCCTTCAAGACACACATAGCTAAGAAATCTCAGACAGCTTGGTATCAGCTCTCCCTCCTATGAAAAGTCAAGCCCTCCCTCCAGACAGCTTTAGACCCACTGTTCAAGCAATGGTACTATCCACCTGGATGGGGCAATGCACTCCCCAAAGGCCTCCCATCATCCTCCCTTGTGCCCCTGAGGAGTGCCCTACACAAGCCTGCGCGCCTCATCAAGTGTCTACGCATATATGACCACATTACTGTGGCCCACTGCATGTACAAATCACCTTCATGTCTTGCTGCATCATCTATAAGGCAGTTGCCCTCAACCTCAAATCACCCAGCTACCTCGCAGTGAATCTCTGCATCTTCTGCGCACAGCGCACCATAAGAAGCCAGAACACATGCAGACTTGAAATCTGCCGCTGCAAAAATGGAAAGGATCAGAAAACAAGTCTTCTCTTCCTAGGCCGCAATACTATGCAACCTCCTCCCCGTCGGCATTAGACTCGGCCCCATGCTCCTACAATTCAGAAAAGAACTCAAGACCCACCACTTTAAGGAGTCTCTCCTCCTCACCACCTAGCCCATAACATCACCCCTCGCGCCACTTGAACTGCTAGACACCACCCACCCCTCTCCTCACTGCCACCAGGTACAGCTGTATGCCTCCTCTGTCCCCCTCTGTATCCTACCCCCGCTGTATACTTGTTCTGTTGTTACCACTGAAAAGTGCTCTGTTATCCATCTGTAATGTTGTACACCTCTGTAAAGCTCTCTGTTATGAATCTGTATTGGTGCATTCCTCTTTAAAGCGCTAATTTGCTTCTCAAAGCTAGGTCCGCGCTCAATAAACACCATAATTATAATGGTCAGAACCAAGGGTAAGACCCAGAGGAACGGTCACCCAACGATGCAACTGGTTTCGTGACTGTCATACTCTTAAGGAACCTTCATACCAACTGTCCACTTCATGGAGAAGGGGCCCAATGTTCCCTAAATGCACACACTGCAGCCCATTGCGCCTGGAGGGATGAAACTGTAAATCCTATCACAGCTCTTTTATGTTGGACTAGATTTCTAGAATACCACATTCCAAGGCTGGAAGCTTCTTCCCGCTACACCATTCTACAAAGGTGGCCCAGTGACAGTCACATGACCTGAGTGTAGAAGATCCCCCAAGGATTTGGCATACTGAGGATTGTGCAGTCTCCACCTGTAGAGGAGTAGGCCCCCTGGGCAGTTCCCATGGGAGACTCAACTGAAGCTCGACCAGTATAGGGAACCACCCCCTCCTGGCCCAGAAAGGCATCACCAATATTGCTGTGACTTGGTTCTCCCTTATCTTACTGATGACCTGAGCAACAAGGAGAATGGAAGGGAATGCATTTACCAAGGTCTTGAGCCAGTCCAACAGCAAATCCTCCACATCACCAAGCTCCCTGTGTCAGTAACCTGGAGCAGAATCTGGGAATCTGTGCACTAAGGGGAGATACAAACATGCCTAACCAAGAATTCCCGAATCTCCTGCAGATTTCCAAAATATGGCGTGTTGGAGAGTCATTTCCTCTGCAACTGGATGGACCCAGCTGAGTCTGTCTACCTTTGTATTGTCCTCATCCCTGATGTGGATCACATGTAGAGACACTAGATGAGTCTCTGCCCAGCAAACTATGGACATCGCTTTGTTCCCCAGGGACTGGGATCTCAGACTTCTCTTGCGGTGTACATTGGATAGAGCTGCAGTACTGTCTGTCAGAAGGATTATAGCCTAGTTCCGAAGCTGGGACTTGAAGAATTGCAGTGCCTTGCCTCTGGCTGCCAGTTCTTTCCAATTGGAGGAGCAACACATTTCCTCTTGGGGCTACTTCCCCTGATGGTCTTGGTTCCGAAAAGTCCCCCACACTCCCAACTCAAGCTTCTGGCATCCATAGGAAGAGGATCTGACAGCACAAGATAGGTCCACTCTTCTACGAAGGACTAGCAGAGGGGATCCCTCCGGAGGGTGTGTGAGATCGGCATCTGGCAGATATAGATCCCAGATGAAGGGTTCCAACACAAGTGAAAATGTTGGTTGACAGGTAGCAGATAAAGTCTGGCCCAAGGGACTACGAAAGCCCATGGGGCCATATGTCCCAGGAGAGACAAAAGGACCGTGGCTGTTAAATATAATCTTCTGAGAATATAGCATGGGAAGTCCGGCAAGCTGTAAGCCCTGTCCAGCGGAAAGGCGAGCATTTTGTTCCTTCATGCAGAACTGAACATTGATAAACTGAAGAGACTGTGATAGAGCCTGTTGAGATTTCAGGGATGGCGATCAGCAATCCCCAGGTGGATACCGCCTGGCAACTCTCCATAGGCATACAAAAACCTTACTCATGTTCTTGTCTCGCCAATCAATCGTCTACATAAGAGTACACTAGAATAACTTCTTGAGATAGGACTGCACCACTGGGGGCCAAGAGCTTTAGGAAAACCCTGGGAGCTAACTATAGGCTGAACGGTAGAGCTCTGAACTGAAGGGGAACCTTCCCCACTCCGATTTTCTAGAAGCGTTGATAACTCCTGACGACAGGGAAATGGTAATAGGTATCTTGGAGATCTACAACACCGGCTAGTCAGTCCCCTCTTCACATTCCAGGAATGATTTGTTGTAGCGTCTCCCTCCTGAAGGTCCTGGATCTCTCAATGTTGTTCTGCTCCTTCAGGTCTATAATCAGTCTGTATTTGTCACCTCTTGGTCTAGGCACAAGGAATATCCTGGAGTAAACCCGCATCTTTTCTGATACTGAGGCACCCTCACTATAGTCTTCTTGTGCTGCAGATCTTGGAGCCCTGAAAGCAAAGCCACCATATTGTCCCTGATGCTGGGGGTGGAGAGGAGAACGCTATGCTATATCCCACCCAAACAGTGCTGAAGGCCCAAGCATCTGAGACCAATTGGCCCCCTATCTTTGAAAAATAGACCAGTCTTCCTTCCTCCAGGTGACAGAAATTGCCTGGGCTTCTGTCCTTTTGCGTATGGGTTGTTTGTCCTAAAAAACATGGACCTATTGCCGATTTGACCAGATCTTTTTAGTCACATTTCTTTTTGAACTAATGCAGGGTCACCCCCTGGACAACCCCCCCCCCCCCGACTTTCCCCACCTCAACCTATTCCCTTACCCCACAACTATTTGTTTATTAAAATATACCATTTGACCTACTGTCATGGTCATGAAGTCATGAGCAGCATGCACAGGAGACCTGGGTGGACACTGTCCTGGCACCTTTGGCACCAGGCTCATGAACAAAAGTAAACAAGAACATCCATTTAACACCAGAAAGCTTTTATTATGGACATAGCGCTTCAGATGCATTAACCTTGAACATTCCATCCATTAAGCAGGCCCAAGTGTATTCTTAGGTGTGGCTGCTAATGGATTGCCTTTGCACGTGCTCACTCTCTAGGAGTGGCAGGGTGTGGCTGGTAAGCCGGCCCTAATGGGAGTGCCCACAATCTCAGCTATGTAAGCTGCCCGATCCTCAAGACAGACGCTTCACGTTATTCTGCACTTGCAAGCAGCGTAACGCTCACCGTCGCCTGAGGTCAGACTTACCTTTGAGAATCCTGCTTCCTGGACATCCTGCTTCCTGCCAGCATACTTACCAACTGGGGGAAGCTGTTCTTACCTGTACATCTCTTCGGCGAACCAGATAATCTTTACACTTTCCGGAATGCCAAAATCTTCATCTTGGCACCGCAGCACGACGCGCTCCATTGTCAACAGCAGCGCCTGCAAGGAAAAACAGAAGAAAGGTTAGACATCGAAAAAACAATCAGTTTAAGGTTGCGCTTTGCCATAATTCGCGCTTTCCTTAAACCATCACTTACCTTCTGTCGAACATTGCGGTAGCATCCATCTTCCATCCGGCTGCGTGCCATCACCATGCCCTGGAGCACACTTCCAGCAGAAGCTCACAGGAAAAGAGGTCTGCATGCCACACATCTCCTTCTGTAAAGAATGGAATAAATAAAGTTCACAATCACTTAACTTTGCAGCTGCCTTCCTGTTTCTTTGCTGCCTCCATTGTTCTTCACAAATGAATTTTCTGGGAGAGGAACTGTCCCTTTGGTCAACTGTATCTTTTTCATTTGTATGTGGTTGATCAACTTGTGCGTCATTGCTCTCCAGTGTGTCTTTTGTCTCATGCATGTATGGTACTGGCTGTACATCCTGCAGATCACATATCAGCTCACAAGCTCCCACATCTCCTCCTTTTTTGAACATTGCTTCCCTTTCCACATTCCACCATTTGCTAACCCTCAGTAAACTAATCATTTCAAACGTTTTCTACACATACCGGCGTGCCATATTTCAATAAATTGGGTCTCATCAGGAGTTTGGCGGTATCCGAGCGCATATACCGCTGAGAGTTTTTTGCGTTAACGCCGTGAGTTGTGGAGCAAACAATGCCCCATCACGAGTTGGCGGGCATGCGCACATGGCCCAGACAGTAACGCAAATATCGTTCTGCGGTAATAGAAGAAGAAATCTGTGAACATTGCGTTACCACCGGCATCGCGTGCTATTAGCACGCACTAATTGCGAAGCAGGAAATGCGTCACCGCAGGAACAGGAAACAAATCAGCAGTCATTTTGGAAATCACAATCCACCCAAAATCAGAGCCCCTGGAAGCCATCCACTCCAAAAAACAACACATTTCTCAGGAGCTTGCGAGGGGCAAGCCTGCCCTGGACAGGGTGCGCAAACCGAAGTTCTCGGACACAGAACTCACTATACTGGTCGAGGAGGCCATTTCCCACCGGGACGAACAATATAGCCCATAACCAAAAAAGACAAGCTCACAGCAGCAACCCACATCTGGGCAGACATTAGCCGGAAGGTCACTGAAGTGGGCCGTGTCCCCAGGGATGGAGAGGACTGCTGCAAGCGCTTCAATGACCTGCGTGTACATGTCCGGGGGCTCCTGGCACAGCACAGGAGTGCGAGCATGGCGACCGGTGGAGGGCCAACACCACCACCACCAGAGCTGGCACCATGGGAGGAGCAGTGCACCACCTCATCAATATGGCATCCATTGAGGGAGTGGGAGGATCAGAGGAAGGCACCGGCACCCAGGAGGCTGGAGGTGAGTCACCCCCCTTGCAAATTTCATAGTAAATAGGCCACCACTCCATCCCCAGTGTAAATGCCCGACAACCGGACACTGTGAGCTGGTGCAGTGCATGTGATCTACCACAGCCACCCACGACTGCACCCTTGTACCAGTGCATCTAAGCGACCCCAGGGATCCAGTAGGGCAGTCAATGGACACATGCAAGCACCATGGCACACACATCCCTCGTAGACCTGCCAGGCACAGCAGCCCCGCACGGGATACAGGACCAGTTCCAGCCAATGCAGTGATGGCACGCCTAGATGCGATGGAGACACACTAGATGAGGATAGAAGGCATGGCCAGTGAACACAACTGCCACATCAAGGCAATTAGATGTGCGATTGGGTGGTCTGCAAAAAACATGGCGTGTGACAATGCCCGCACACGGAAGTTTGTAGAGGTATGCACTGCAGCACTTACAGGGTTTGGTCAGCGAGTACGTGAATTATTTGAGGTGCAATCAGTGCATGCCGAACAGATGAGTGAGGCAAATAACCTCCTCTGCCAGCAGCTGCAGTTGGCCGCATCGTTGCCATCCACCTCAACCACCCCCACAGAGGGATCCCTACAAGGGTCACCCAGGCATAGGTCACTGCGTCATTCACAGCAGCATTCACCTGAAGGCAGAGCACGTGGGAAGCGACAACGTCCCTGTTAGATGGACAATGCACAATTGGCTTGAGGGCCTGGCACATGGACCCATATGCACTGTGTTGGGGCAGGGGTGTATGTGTGCTGGGGAGTTGTTGGGGGGAGGGTGTTAGTTCCACTTCAATTAAAACATGTTCAAACATGACAGAAAGCAAGGACATTCATTATTGTGTACAAGTGAAATTTATTTTACAAGTGCTCCTCATGACATGTGCCCATACACCAAATCAGAAAACATTCTCAATCAACACCTGTCTGGCCAACCTCCCCTCCCTCACCCCATCCCTATGTGCATTAGCCCCCGAAACGGGCTCATGGTCATTGTCACTCCCATCCCTTGGGGGTTGCGTATCAGGGTGTAGTGGCACATACATCTGTGCCCCTCCAGTACGGTCCAGGCACCGGAACTGTGCCTTCAACAAACCAAAGGTCCTTTCCACACATATGCGGGTACGACTGTGGGCATTGTTATATTCCAGCTCTGCCAGAGTTTGTGGATTCCGCACAGGGGTCATTAGTCATGTGAGTTGCACGTATCCTGAATCACCTGCAAGGGATGAAATGTGTACAAGAGGCCTAGGTTGCTTCACTGGGTTTGCAAATAATATGCGTTGATGCACTATGCACTGTGGTCACCTTTGTGTGCAACAGGGACATGCAATGTTATGTTATTGGCTGATTCGTATACATCCATCATCTTTCAGGGCATGCATCATCTGACTCGTATTTGCACCCTGTGTGATTGAGTGGGCTGTTCTGAGGCAGGTTACATTTCCCTGCAGTTGGGATTATTGGACTCGCAGTAGTGGGTGGTGACCCATGTGTATGGAATTTTGTGGGCCACTCTTGCTCAACAAGTACTGTCATGTTACCACTCCTCCTTGGATTATGGTGTATTCATGTGCCACAGGTTTGCTCTGCAATGTGCAACATATCCCTTGTAGCCCACTTTCTACATGCAGCGTCCCATGTGTTTGATTGCCACAGTGGTGCATCCATGAGGTCAGATCAGGATCCCATCATGACTGCCTGTTCAGAGCCACTGTTCATTTGTATTTCGTTGTGGGTGTCTCAATGGATGGTGGGGCTTTAGCTACATGGCACCAGTTTTCTTCTTTTTTTGAACATGCATTTAAATGTACATTCATGGGTCACTCTCTCA
Source organism: Ambystoma mexicanum (assembly GCF_040938575.1). NCBI lineage: Eukaryota > Metazoa > Chordata > Amphibia > Caudata > Ambystomatidae > Ambystoma > Ambystoma mexicanum. The sequence goes on along the minus strand of NC_090933.1, from coordinate 1,033,747,930 downwards.
GGGAAGTCCATGTTTGGGCTTTATCCAGATCTTGGGCAGTGATTCCGCGGATGGGTATTGCATTCATCTCACTTTGCATTCCTGTGGGGTGCCCTGGGTGAAGTTGCTCTTGTGTGTCAGGGAGTAAAACAGCACTGCAACACAGACAATGTGCATTGTGGATGGTGTGGTCACATGTGTTATGGTGTTTTGACAAGTGTGTGCCCATCACCATTTGTGCGTTCAGGTGTGGTGGCCATGTGCAGGTGTCCTTGTGTGCCACGCGTATATGGAACTGGTGCTGTGATGGTGCTGGCTGTGGCTCCTGGTGGAATGCAGGGCTTCCTGTGAGTCTGCCACCTCCACATTTGGTGTACTTTGGCATGCATTTCAGGCCGGCTTTGTATTCATCCACTATCCATGTGCGTTGGGCTCTGTGCCTCTCTGTGTAGGCTGGCAGTGTGCTCTTGTGCAGCACCATGCAGTCGTGGGTGGATCCTGGCTAGCGAGCGCAGCAGTGGCTGATGGTCAGGTCTGGGCTACAGGTCATCTGCACGTTCAGAGAATGGAAATGCTTCCAATTCCTGTAGGCAGCCTCATGGTCCAGGGGTGCTACCAGTGCAACATGTGTGCAGTCTAGGGCTGCAATCATGTTCAGGACTTGGGCAATGGCATAGAACTATGCCTTCAGTTTGTTCACCTGTGCCTGGGTGGTAGGAAATGCAATGTGTTCATTCAGATTCAGCACCTGGCCCAGGACGGCACTGAATATGGACTGGCCACTGTGTGCTGGAATCAGCAAGTTCCAAGGTGTTGTAGGACTGAAACAAGCTTCACAATTGGGGGCACAGGTGTGCTGATGGCAATCCTGCTACCTATGTCTCCTTGGATTGTGTCCAGCAACTGGGTGATGGTAGTCCTTTCCAGCCTGTACCTGGCTACCGACTGACACTGGGGATGGCTGGCTGCCTTGCTGGGGCTGCTCCTCCTCCTCCCCTTCCTGCTCCTCCCCCTTTGCTCCCTGTGCCCTGGGATGGTTGTCAGGCCTCTGTAGCTCCTGGTGCAGCATGTAGAGGTCCACATCAAGGCTCCCTGCTCCAAATGGCAACATGGTGTTGGGAATGGTGTGTGGGGCCACGGTGGGTCTTTTGTAGGCCTCTTGTGTACATTGTGTGCACCTGTGGCTGGCTTTATTGCTGTCTCCTCCCTGGCCTTAATGACAACATGGTGTTGGGAAGGGTGTGTGGGCCATGGTGGGTCTGTGTGCATTCTTTGCACCTGTGGCTTCATTGCTGTCTCCTCCCTGCTCCTAATGGCAACATGGTGTTGGGAAGGGTGTGTGGGGCCAGGGGGGTCTTTTGTGGGCCTCTAGTATGCATTGTTTCCACCTGTGGCTTTGTTACTCTCACCTGTGTTCTTTTATCTCCAGCATTTGGCCGGGGGTATTTTCAGCACTATTAGCACCAGTTTTCCGGCACTAGGAGCGCCAATACTGTACTTGTGATAGGTCTCTAATAGCGTGTTTGGTTGTCGCTGCTATTACAGCTGGCTGTAATAGCACCCGACTGGGATTGCGCCGGCTGGACTACACTCGTGATCCGGCGGAGCAGTATTGGCGGTGCTAATACCGTTACTGCTGGATTTAAGGGCTACCGCCCAACTCGTGATGAGGCCCAGTGTCTTTTGGTTTTTTTGTTGACCTTGATTTTCACCATATCCCCGGGTGTATTAGAGGAGCTGATGTTGCATTATGAAAGTCATAGCTCTCTTTTTGTGTGGCTTGTTTGTTGTTTCCTAAAGCAAATTTCTTGGTATTGTACATGGGTCTGTCTTTGATGTGGGATAGCCATTTTAGAGGCAACCTGTTATCCACCCTCCTGACCCTCGTTTTTCCAAAAGGAGATACTCCTTTAATGGAGTTGAGTGTGCCTCTATGTGCAGCTAAGGCTTCTAAGACCATAGTTTTGCCATCCATTCCGAAAGTGGCAGTTCATTTCATGCATTCCTTTATAAACTTTTTTGCTGTTTCTACTTGCCCATTGGCCTGGGTGTGATCAAAAGCAGCTCAGCACTGCTTCATAGTGTTAATCTTTAGGAACTGCATTTGTGGCTGAGAGCTTGGACCACGTTGTCCATAACACATTCTGAGAGGTACCCCTCTCCCTGGAACAATTCTTCCATTGTGGAACATGTTGTGGTGTCTACTACGAACCTGAGTTCAATCCATTTGGACTTGTAGTCAATGGCCACAATGTCAGTATCCAGTTATTTAAAAGACTTTCTTTTGAAAGCCTGTAGTTTGTTTGAACAGTTTTGTTCGATTCAACCAATTACCTATTGTGACAAATCCCTACATGTCGTCCCTTCTCCCATGTGGGGGACCCTTTCCATGGGGTCAGGGCAGTACAGCCACAGTACAATAGTCCCCCTGGGGGCGGTGCATCATGGGAGGATCACACGGGAAGGGGAATCCCTTATGAGACAGCAGAGGACATCTTAAGGAGAACGCAGTGCCAATCCACCCCTTTTGCTATCTCCCTCACTCTTTCATCTTGTCAAAGGTTATGTAGTCCCAAACGCCCCAATATGTCTATGTATGGTAGCCCATTCTATCCCACTACCTTATACTGAGTTGAGGAAGAGCAGGGACAACCCATGTGAGACACACTGCAGAACTGGGACAAGGAAGAACATATGTGACCCAGTGGAGAGTACACATGATGATACTGGGATGAAGAAGAGGCGCAGAGTGCTGAAGAGCACCCCACGGAACCAACAAGAGTAGACTAGTCATTGTGGACATTGAGTATGTATAGAAAATGAAGAAGGACTCACAAGTTTGTTGAGCCCTTCCTGGAGGAACAACAAATGCAGGAACCACGCTATCCGGAGAAGGCTTTGCACTGCGGAGCCCCAGGAGAGCAGTTGAAGACGCTGAGAGCCGGAAAAGCCCAACGGCAGATTGCAGGTATTCCGAAAACCACAGGACCACTGCGGGCAGTGGGAAAAGGTACGCAAGTGGAAGGGGCAGTGCCAGGGACTCAAGCCAGTGGCAAAGAGGCGGAAAGGAAGACAGTAGCCCAGGAGTAAGGGTCTGGGACCTTGATAGAAAGCAAGGAACCTTTTCAGAGTGGAGGAGCATCCTCATCGCTCCTCATAGTTACAGTACCTGGCATGAGAGTATACCATGTGGACTGTGCAGAAAAGATAGAAAGTGCAAGTCTGGAACCCACACCCATAAAAGCATCCTTGGTGCTCCTCATATTCACAGTACCTGGCAGGAGAGTACACAAGGCAGTCTGTGCATTGAGGACATAAGGTGCGAGTCTGGGACCCGCACCCATAAAAGCAACCCAGTACATTCCTGTGGCTCATCATAGGTACAGTGCTGGTAGGAAAGTAAACCAGGTGGACTGTGTCCACAGAGCTGAGCAGTAAGAGAAGCACCATACCTCTTCTTCATCACAGTCTCTGACTAAGAAGAGTACTAGGTCAACCAACCAGGGTCGGGATCCACAACCAAGGAAGTAGAAGAAGCTAGGGGGAGAGAGACATCCCCTCTGGTATTGTGGAACATTGGGAAGAAGCCAGGGGGAGGGAGTCATTTGTGGAACATTGGGATACTTTGAAGAAACCAGGTGTTAGGTAAGAATTTCATAGTAATGATACATCTTCCTGACCTGTGTCAACCCCAGAACGTTTTGATTTTACTGATGGATTATTTTTCTCAGTGGGTGGGAATCTTTTTCCACCATCACAGAATCATTTACTCTTTTTATGGCTGTCATTTTGTAAGACTCTCTATAGTGTATTTTAAAAGTTATCCTCTTTGACAACCTTTTGGCAATACGTACTATTGTTGCTGGGTTGCCCTAGGGGCTCCCCTTTAAACTTTCTCTGGCTAACCTTGAGAGAACTACAGTTCCCAATGGTAGAAAGGATCTTTGAATCCCGTTTAAATTTTATTTGGTGAAACCCGCACACCCCACCTTATGTGGAGTGCTTAGGAGATACTAAGTATCCCCTTTCTCATTTTAAATAGTATTTGCACAGCCCCGGTAAAGGCACCAATGGGTGCTCATTTTAGCAAAATGGCCCCTGTCTTGTTTTTTCACCATTTTAGGGATCCTTGTCCTTTCTTGTTCCTTACCCTGACATCCAGGTTGGGAAATTCCATTGTGTGATTTTTATCTTCAGCAGGGCTGGTCTTCTCCTCCTCTTCCTCCTCCTCCTCCTCCTCCTGTGGACTCCCTGCCCAGGCTCCAGAGTGTCTGTGAAGGCAGGAAGCGAGGGAGGAGTCCAAAACTCTGCAGCCCTTTGTCTTCAGCCTGCTTGCGAGATTCCAGTTAAAACCGGAAAGGCTGGCTGTCCTGAAAGGATTGCCAACCCCCAAGTTTGAATGTTGCAAGGCTGTTTGATTGGCTGGGTTTCTGCATAAGAGTCCAAACCTGGAAGCTGAAGAGGAAGATGAAGAAAAGTGGCTGAAACAATTTCCAGCAACCAGAAAGCCTGCTGTGTAACCAAAGCCTGCTATAGCCCTTCTTTCCAATCAACCTGGGGGCTCGGAAAACAACAACCCCGACCCAGAGCCTGGTGAGATGCACTAGACTCAAGAAGACCTGTATTCGGAACTATCCAGCGCCGTGCTGTGACCATGTGGGGCTGCAATAACCCAATACCCTGGGACCTCGAGCCATTGTGCGGTGCAGTCCTCCGAATTACGAATCTCGCTGAAACTTCGGGGGCATCCTGCTGGATTTCCAGAGGCACGATCCCAGTCCAAAAAGTCCCCTCACCAGAGTGCTGGACCTTGCAAACAACGAGAATCCGACCAGCGATATTCTGTCTTCTGTGCTCCTGAAAGGGCACCAAATCCACAAAGCTGCATCCAGCCATGAGAAAACCCTTGCCTAGAGCCTTCCCCAATAACCCCCTGCTGCAAAGTCCCTTCCAAGGTCCTATTTTCAGTCACCATGACAAGGAATCCACCGACCGGGTTTTTGGCTGCAGATCCTGAAGTCCTCCTGCTGAAAAATCGTCTGTGCTGAGGTGCTATGCTGGCTTGGGTATTTACTTACTTTAAGTCTCTTGTGATTCCTGTGTAGTTTTGGGGATTTTACTGTGATTGGGAGGCCTCTCGTCCAGTCCACCCAGGCCCACTGCTGGAATCCTCCTAGGGTGTCTTCTGTGAATCCCCTGGACCCTCAACTAACTCTAAAGTAAAATACTCACCTGTTTGAACAGCCTCCCTTAGGAACTCTGGCTTTTGCTACTTAAGAACCTATCCTGACATTGCCTGTTGGACACTAGACCCTAGTGACCCCCCTCCTGCCACTGAGAACACTCATGCCCCAAGAATAAGGGAAAGACCTTCAAAGGATTGGGCCTTTTGCCAAGAAAAGACAATAAGGGGCTCATTCATGGATTATTTGTGCTGAAAAAAATGGGATTTGTGCGCCATTATGCCCGCAAATCCCTGTTTAACGAATGGGGATTTGCGGGCAGAATGGCGCACAAATCCCGTTTTGCAAACATTTCCCCTCTACTGGAACTCCCTTCCTCTCTCTATCCGTTCGATCCCCACCTATTCCTCCTTTGGTGTTTCCTTGAAATCTCTTCTTCTCCAATCCCCCAGATACGCTTATTCCACCTTCCCCTTTGCCTCCCTTTTTTACCCTCCTCCTCTTACCTCTCTCTCCCTGCTCTGTTCCTCTTAATTCTCCTCTCCTCCTCTCTCGCGCTCAGCTTATTCCACTTTCTGTTTCCCACTTCCTTCCCCTTCTCCACCTTCTCTTCCCTCGTTTATCTTCACTGGCAAATTGTTCTACTTGCTGTATTACTGGTTTGATTCATATGTTGTAATTGCTTCTACCGTTATTATTGTATCCTTGTTGTTATAATGTAAAGCGCTTTGGCGTAAAGCGCTATATAAACACAATAAACATAAACATATACTGTTCCTAGTATCTGTGTTTCACTAGAATAGAAAAGTATATCGTTCAGTTGATGGGACTATGTGATTTCTTGCTGAGCGTAACGGTACTTATTTCCCCCAAAATTTATCTGGACCTACTTATATTTAAATAAACCATTTATCTTTACAATACATAGTGTTTCGGTGTTTCTTTGGACCATTTGTATTACAATTTCATTTGTACTGATTCTACAGCCCTCTCTCCCTCCTAAAATAAGCCTGGATGCTTTGCCTACACTACCCTGAACTCAGGTGGTATAGCCTTATACTAAGATTGGAGTCTTGTACTACCTCAGTTTTACTAAGCCCTTAGTTGGATTTCAGAAAAACTGTCCTAACACTGTTGGCATGCACTGGGATACATGTTGATTGGTTTAGCCAAAGTAAAGTGTACTTATTGTATTTAACACAAAAACTAACACCATGGCCTGCTTTAGGCCTGGAGACTACTCTTATGTTGCAATAAAAAGATTGTTCACAATATGTAAAGAGAAGGGCCTCAATTGTAAAGGAAATAATCTTGATTTAATATAAAGGTTGTGGGACCATATGAATGGCTCCAGTGAACCTATGTCCACTTCTAATAATATTGCTGAGAGTGAGGATGATGAGGGTTCAGACAGCTGTCCAAACTCCTCTGAGGAGGAATTTGAGGGTTCTGATTAAGAGGATGTTAGTTCACCACCCCCTCCTTCTCCTGCCTCTACCTTACCTCATTCCATGACTTCTGAAATGTCTCTGCAACTTTATAAAAGGCAACTCATGTGGAAACACAACCTGCAGGTCTGTGAAAGCGAGGGAACATACAACTTATCTGTCAATGACAGGTTTCTGGACACTTCTTCTTTTTCAGAGTCTTCTGCGCCTGAAGTTTCCATGATCACAGGACTGGTGAGCCAGTATGATATGGAATGTGACATGGATGTATGGCTGAAAACCTATGGCCTCCCTTGTAAAAAGTTTGGTTTGTGTGAGAGTGATAGAATACCCTGGGTTCTTTTTAGGCTTCCCAAGAGTGACTACCAAGTAATCTTGGATTTAAATGTAGCTAAAAGAAGTAACCTGGATAGGGTAAAAGAAGCTCTCATAAATGTATATATGAGATAGCTTCTCAAAATCTAAACCCCTTAATGGACCATGAGAAGAAAGGTAAATCTAAAAGTGCTCTCTCCTCCTCCCTTAAGAATTCTGTCAACACTGAGCGTAGCAGCAGCAGAGAGATGAAGACGTGAGTCTCGGAGCTCTCCCAACTGCCGATGAACATCCTGAAAATAGCCTGCTATTCTTGCAAATCCTGAAGGGGAAACGTCCCTGTGGAGCGACACACATCTGGAGATCACTTGGGCGAAAAGCAGAATCTAAAATCAAATCCGCCAGCAAGATAGAGCCCGCAGAAGAAACCAGCATGTTATCGAGGCAGGAACGCCAAGATGGCCGCAGACTCAAGCACGACCTCCGAGAACAAGCGTGTCAAGGAGGCGTCGCCTGGAAACCCAGTGCGCACCATAGCAGGCCATCAAGCACATACAAGGAGGCATTCGAGACCCATCGAACACGAAGGACCTATCTGCCAACCAAGGCAGCCCGACAGGTGCAGAAGTGCCGGTTGCATCCGTGAAGGGGCAAGATTTAAAACCACACTTCCCGGGGACCTGTACGGAGCACCCAACCAGTTCGGTGCGGGCATAAGAGCACAGAAGATCGATCACCAGGTGGGGGTGACGCCGCCCTGCAGCAGCACCCCGGATTCCAAACCGTGGACCACCAGCACTGCCGCTCAAAGCGCCCGTCCAGAGACTGGGGACACAAGGGTGAGGCTTGCCAGTGGGTGCCGGAGACAGTGGGGGGCACAAGCGGGACTGGCTACACCAAGCAAGCTGTGTCCATAAGAGTGTCCCCACCTACCAACGAAGGAGCAGCCCTGGCTGAAGAGAATCCGGGAGAGGCCTGAACGGGCAGCGTGGCTTGCGGCGAACTGCAACACAGATAGCTCCACAAGCCTACCCGACCTGCCGTCTTCTCCCAGAGCTTGCTGAATCAGCTCTGCGTCCCCCTCCTACCGAACCCCGAGGACGCCCGACGCTGGATGTCTACAGCAGTGCGGGTGTGGAGCGGCTCAATTCGAAGCAGGGTGTGGACACAGTAAGTAAATCCTCAATAACGTGGTAAAGCCAATACAGACAATAGAGATCCCAGGGAGCCAACATTATATAATTATATATCTCGCAAGAAGCTGCACTTTTGTCCGCACGGCAGGAACACCATAAGCCGTAGCACAGACAGGAGACGCTTACTGGCGTAATAATAGTGGTCAACACCAGAACAAAAACCACTGTTAGTGACGCTCCAAACAAGTGACAAACCGTGGGGTGGAGTGTGCAAATCTCCCACTGGCACTACCAAACGCGACTGCACCCGAGATATCCTGCCACTATCAGCACCCACACGTAACATCGGGAGGTGAAAAGATGCTGACACAAAGACACCGGGGAGTGCAAAGTCATAGATCCCACAAAGCGAACAGGAAACATCAGCTAATCAGCTGATTGCACTGTAGCGGCCAGACAGGGGATCCCTAAACGGATAGAAACGCACTGCCACTCTGTACACAGAGATCCGTGACCAGCTGACCATATTGGATGGACTGCACCTTCAGTGCACATCACGTTAGAGCAACAGAGGAAGAATAAACACCAAGAGCCTCCTGTAGGAACACGAGGTGACTGAACTAGCACTGGAACTTCGTGACTCGGCAACAGAGGCCTGACCAGCAGTCTCCCGTGAAAACAAGCAGTAGAGAAAAGATAGACTCTGAAAGCTCACAAATCACTCCCCCACAACACCGTGCAGCAGGCAACAACCCTGACCCTTAAAGCTCACTACCACGCATAGACTGTGTTAGCAAAGATTTCATAATTGTATGTAATTTTCCCTCCATGTGGCAACCCCCAAACTTTTTGCTGTTGTTTTACACCCTGATCTAGACTTTGCCAGAGAAGCGCAGCCTTCCGCCGCACTCCTCTGGGCTTTCGCTCGAATCTTATGGGGAAACTGACATGCCCTTAGGACAGTCAGTGCTAGGAGACTTTGTTTCCCTTAGTCCTTTCCTCATGTTGCATTTTTTGTGCAACATGAAACAAGAGTGCACCGTAACTTACATTACCGCGCTCTTGGGTCTCTAGTCATTTCAAAGGCCCTAGAAACTCTCGCTGGACTTATTATGAACTGTGCAAGTGTGTCACAGACGGGACTGGTGGCAGCTATCGTTTCTCTTGTGTTTTAAAACCCTTTTTTGCCATGTTATCCGCGCTTACCGCGTTTGGCACAAATGAGTGGCCTGGCTCCAAAATGACCATGCCACGAGGTTCTTTGTCCTGTCCGCTGACCGTCTTGCCCCTTCACCTTCCCCCAGGTCGAGCCGACCCGGGGCAGTCCTTATTTGGTCATGCACTTTCCTGCAAAAGCCCAAAGCTTTTGCAGGCTTCTGCATGCCTTGTGTGTGCCTCCAGGATGTGGGCTGGGATGTCTGGTCCCAATACACATCCTGGGTGCCAGAGAGTCTGTAGTGTCCTCAATGCCTGGGACCACCGTGGTCCGTGATAGGTCCACGTATGGTGTGAGTGTTTGTGAGCAGATCTCCCATTTGGTCCTCTCTGTTTTGGCGCAAAGGGAACTTTGGATAAGAGGAGGCTGAAAACACCACTACATGTCGATCTCCTGAGTTCACACCGAACAAGGGATAAGGAGCAAGTATCCCACAACAAGAAGCTGAGTCGACGAACCGCTGGTGACCCGCTGAAGGTTTGGCACCCTGAACTGCTGTCGTCCTGCGAGACCCCTCTGAATTTTATCGTCCTAGAAGGTCTGCGAAGGCGCTTCGACACATTGGAATAGTGGGATCAACTATTCCCGGCACATTCATCAAACCCTGCAAGTAAGCCTCTTCGGAAGTGTACCTGGGCCAACCAGTGGGCTGACCAGCTTACGCAGGATGCTTTGCTCTGTCACTGCCGCCGTTTCGGGGAAGCCTTCGAAACTTGGTCTACTGCTTGCTCTGCGTCCACGGCACCCTCACACCGAATTTCGTACATTTGGCATTCCAAGGTCTGAAGTGAGACGAGTGCGCCCGGACCACAGTAAACGCGGTTGCCGTGTTGCCCTGCTCTGGTAACAACCTGTGCAAGTCAGCTGCATTTGGGACACCCTCGAACCTGCATCCTGCTTCGCAGAATCTACCCGGTGTCGAGACGTCCTGATCATCGCAGCTGAACCTGCCAGCAATGTGAACTGAACTGGAGAAGTCTGGGTCTGCCTGCGTCGGGGACCGGTGAGTAGTCCATACCCCAACCGGTGGCCCCTCGCGCCGGAGCCCGTTTCTTTTCTACCGCTGTTGCGAAATAGCGACTCTATCCCGCATTCTCACCCTGCCTCTGCCCACTAGTGGAGGCCTTGCTTGAGTACTGGGGACTTGTTCTGCATCGCTTCATTCACCTTCCTGAACTGCCTGATATCCTTGAAGAGGCCCTCTTTTGTCCATTGGCACCAGCATGTGCAGGTACTTTTGAGCATAAGGCTCTTCTCTTCGTAGGGCTCGGACTTCCTCCTAGTTAGGTGTATTTCGGATGTCGAACTGGGTCTAAAGATTACTTGCACTGCCTGTTTTCCTCCTCATCTAGGTGGTCTACATATTACGTGCTCCTAACTCCTTAGACCCCTCGGTCTGGTATATTTATTGTATTGATTGTGATGTGTTGGTTTACTTTCGTATTATTGTGATTCTTTACTATGGTCGATGTTACAAAGGCCTTGTAATAAATGTGTCTATATTTTTAATATAATACCTGTCTGGAGTAATTTGTAAGTGTCCTTGCTTTGTGTGCTCATTGCGGGCTTACAGTCACCCTCACCCCTCTTGAGACTTAGGCCCTCATTACGAGTTCGGCCGGTAGCCATGCCGCTATTGGCGGCATGGCTGCCCCCGAAATTGCATCTGTGTCCGGGTCCTCGGCATGAGGACTTACCGGGCCATTCCGAGTTCGGATGGCCCGGTAATTCCTCCCTCAAGGACGCGGACACGGTCCTTCCCCATTCCCATTTCAGCCCCCATAGGGCTGAATGGGAATGGGAGAGGGAGCAAACAACGGGCCATAACGAGATGGCCTGTTGTTTGATCCCTCTTCCCCTTGCGGGACACGGTAAGCACGCCTGGTTTTCCCAGGCGTGCTTACCGTGTCCCGCGAGGGGACCTCGTAATGTGACGGAACGGGTTGAACGGCGCCGTCACCTTTTACGGCGCTGTTTAACCCGTTCCGCCAGTGTCGTAATGAGGCCCTTAGTCTTGACCGCCGCCATCGCTACCCTGATTGGTCTGGCTTGTCCAGAGGTTACCCTGTTCCAAGAAACTAGGCTGGCCTTCTGAACCTCTGCCCCTCCAGGTCAGAGTTCAGAAATCAATCTTAACAAATTGGTGTACAGCGGTGGGATACGACTGAAGGTATCCAGTGTTGCGCACGAGCAAAGGCATTTCAAGTTATTCCTACCAGGACACATAGTGAATTGTCGTAGTATAACTTTTTAAAGGCCATAGTCCTATCTAACAGCACGGAAACAAGTACCTTGTTAACTTTAAATGCTTCTAAATCCGAAACATTGAAAAAGATGTGTGCTGAGAAAGGTGTCTCCTCGCAAGGCACCAAAATGGAAATGATCCAAAGAATCATGGCGTGGCAAGAAGCTCAGCTTAGCGCTATAGCTTCAGAGGACAGTGCAGAAGGAGATGGGGCTGATCTCACTGGTAGAACTGACAGTTCTGCCGCTGCACTGATCCACAGCGACCATGAGCACGGGGAGGATGAAATGTCCAATGTTTCCTCTGCCAGTGCTGATGGGGAAGCCATGCTTGAATTCAAGAAGCAAGAGCTGCTGTTTAGGCAGAAGGAGCTTGAGTTCAGTATGGTCAAACTCCAGGAAGAGCTTGAGTTCAATAGGGCCAAGCTAAAGATCGAACAGGCAGAAAAACAGAGAGACAGGGATCACCAGTTGGAACTGGCCAAGCTTCAAGTTGCCAATGGATCCAAGGGTCCTGGACATGGGTCTGGGGCCTCCTCTCATCCAAGGTTTCCAAAAGATCTGCTCAGTGTGTATGAGGAAAAGAATGACATTATCGACTGGCTGAATACATTTGAGTATGCATGTGAAGTTCAACAAGTTGACAATGCTGATAAAATTGCCTGGTTACTTAGCAGACTGCCCCATTCTGGCTGCAGTGCCATTATGGAAATGTCGAAAGCTGAGAGAGCAGATTTTGCAATGTTGAAGCAGACTCTCATTTTAAAGTTTGGAAAGACTCCTGCCCAATACTTAAAAAGATTCAGAGAGTATAAGAAAAAAGAAGAGGGTACTTGGGTATCTTATGTCACTGAATCCTTAAAAAACTTGACTAGTTGGGTCGAAGGTATTAAAGTTTCTACCTTTGAAGGTATGATAAGTCTTGTCATGCTGGAACATATTTTTGCATCTTCTTCCCCTGAGCTTAAGCAGCATTTGGCAGATTCAAAGGAGATAGATCCTAAGAAGCTCGCCATTGCAGCAGATTTATGGGTGTCACATTGAGTGTCCCATAAGGACAAGACTCATCCTGGTAAGCAGGAGCAAGGGAAAAAGTCCAAAGATAAGGAGGGTGGGGAAACTGATAAATCTTCTTCCCAAAAGGGCCACAAAAAGAAAAATAAGGGTAAGACACAAGAGAACTCACATGGTAGTGGAGGTCAGCCTCCAAAACAGCACTCTGGTTATAATAAGCCTCCCCATGTAAACAGACCCAATGGATCTTGTTTTGCTTGTGGAGCAACTGACCATGTGAAGGGGGATCCCAGATGTAAGGTCAAAACCTTGGGGGTCCACCCTGCTAATCTGGCCTTCTCCTCCTACGAGGAAGAAGAGATTACCGGAGCATCCTTCTCCTCAGACTCCTTCCCCAGCGGGATAGAAGCTGAGGTAGTTTTAGTTTCCCTGGGTTCCTGGGAGCCTAAAGTCGCAGAGGCTTATGCTAGGATTCCAGATAACACCAAGCACTACTTTAAAGACAGTGTGCTGATCAATGGAGTAGATACTCCAGCTCTTAGGGATAGTGGGTGCAGTCGAACTGTAGTGGATTCTACCTTGGTAGACTCAGAGGAAGTTGCCAGAGCTACTCTGATGCCCACTAAGTTGGCTGACGGCCCACCTATCATGTTCCCAGTAATACCTGTAAATCTTACTATCAATGGTGCAGCAGTCAGGATTCCAGTGAGCATTCAGAGGAGTGTCCCAGGAAAGGTCTTATTGGGTAATGATCTCAGAGCTTTAGGGCTTGTGGGAGATACTACTGACAGACCCTGCACAAGGTCTCAAACGAGGGCAGCACTGGCCAAACCAATGCTCTGCCCCAGCCAAAGGGGAAACTCGAGGCTAAAGGAGTCAAGAAACCAAAAAGAGGGAAAGAAAATATTCCCCGCTAACTCGCCTACCACTGCGGTGGAGGTAGTTGGTCAATCACCCAGACCTGACGAGGAGGTGGTGATGCCTGAAGTATTTGACCCCAATGACCATCCTGAACTAAAAGATTTGTTAGTAGAAGGTGGTCCTGACAGGGAAGAATTCAGTAATGGCAACGTGAGTGCCCATCTCTTTAAGGCCTAAGGAGACAGGCCTGCTCCCAGCTTGAGGGTGAACCTGCTGGGAAGCATCAGATTTATTATTGGGAAGGTGGACTCCTGTATAGTGAGCCCACAGAGTCTACAGAAGGAGACCATAGGAGGTTGGTGGTTCCCCTTGCTGTAAGACCCTTCCTCCTGCAGCTGGCACATGAAGTGCCCCTTTCTGGTCACCTTGGGATTAAGAGGACCAAGCAAAGGTTATCCATGCACTTCTACTGGCCCAAGATGGGGGTGCAAGTAGAAAGTCACTGCAGGTGTTGTGCCTCCTGCCAATTATCTGGTAAGAGTGGTTCAACAATCCCAGCTCCATTGGTACCACTCCCAGTTGTGGGAGTACCATTCGTGAGGGTAGGGATCGACATTGTTGGTCCCCTTGACCCCCAAACATCCTCAGGCAATAGGTTTATCCTGGTATTGGTCGACCATGCCACCAGATATCCTGAGGCCATCCCATTGAAGACTGTGACTGCCACGTAAGTCGCAAAAGCTTTACTCAGCATCTTTACTAGGGTTGGCTTCCCTTGTGCCTGACAGAGGCAGCAACTTTATGTCGAAGTATATGCAGGCTATGTTGAAAGAATGTGTGGTCACCTACAAGTTCTCTTTCGCATACCACCCCCAGACCAATGGTCTGGTGGAACGGTTTAACATAATTAAAAAGTATGATTGGGGCTCTGGAAGAACCTCAGAGAAGAAAATGGGATCTTCTTTTACCATGCTTACTGTTTGCCTACCAAGAGGTACCACAGGAGGGTGTTGGCTTCAGCCCCTTCGAACTTCTGTTTGGTCACCCTGTGTGGGGACCCTTAGCTATAGTCAAGGAGGGATGAGAGATGCCCACTCCCCCTATTACTACCAACGTAGTAGACTATGTGTTAGGGCTCAGAAAAAGGATGGTACTCTTGATGGGTCTGGCTAGTGACAAGTTGAAGGCAAGACAAGCCCTGGTGAAACATTGGTATGACCAGAAAGCTTCCCTCATCGACTTCACACCTGGTCAGCAAGTCCTGATCATGAATCCCATAAGGCCTAGAGCTTTACAGGATAAATGGTCAGGCCCTTACACAGTGGTGGAGCCCCTGTGTGAGGTCAACTATTTAGTGGACCTTGGAAGGCCTGGACAGGCTCCAAAAGTGTTCCACGTAAATAGGCTGAAGGCTTTCAACCCAAGAGTTGAAATCGCAGCACTGCTATTGGCTTCAGATGTTGAGGAAGAGGAGTCTGAACCTCTCCCTGACCTGTTTCAGAGCAGTCCTTCAGATAGCTCCTTTGAGGGTGTCCGAGTGGCCCCTCACCTGACTTCTGATCAGCAGGCTGAGGTGAAAAGTTTGCTTAGGCAATTTCCCCCCCTGTTTTCACAGTGGTCTGGTTTGACACCTTGGTGCAAACATAACATAGACACAGGAGACAGTGTACCTACCAAAAGTAGGGCATACAGGATGTCAGACAAAGTCTGGTCTTACATTAAGACGGAGGTCAACAAAATGTTAGATCTTGGGGTGATTGAACCCTCTAGTAGTCCTTGGTCCAGCCTGTGGTTTTGGTTCCAAAAGCAGGTACTTCCGAATTGAGGTTCTGCATGGATTACAGGGCTCTGAATGCTGTCACCAAGACAGATGCCCACCCCTTGCCTCGAACAGATGAGCTGGTGGATACCTTGTGTGCCTCCAAGTACCTCAGCACGTTTGACCTCACTGCAGGCTATTGGCAAATAGCCCTCGCAGAACATGCCAAGAGAAGACAGCATTCTCAACTCCGGAAGGTCTTTACCAGTTCAGTGTAATGCTTTTTGGGTTGAAGAATGCACCTGCCACTTTCCAGAGGCTTGTGAATCATGTGTTGAATGGGTTGGATGAATTCTGTCTTGCATATCTGGATGATATAGCAGTTTTCAGTACCACCTGGGAAGACCATGTGAAACACCTTGGGATTGTGTTACAGGCTCTTCAGAAAGCCCACTTGACCATAAAGGCCAGTAAATGCCAGATTGGACAAGGCTCAGTGGTTTACCTTGGACATGAAGTAGGTGGAGGGAGGATAAAGCCTCTACCCAGTAAAGTACAAGCAGTACAAGACTGGCCTACCCCTACTACACAGACCCAAGTGAGAGCCTTCTTAGGACTCACGGGGTATTACAGAAATTTCATGGCAGACTATGACACCATAGCTGCCCCTCTGACTGCTCTCACCACTCCGAAGAAACCCAAGAAGGTAACTTGGACTGAAGAGTGTGAGAAGGCCTTTAATGTCTTAAAAGACACCTTGTGCCAGGCCCCTGTACTCAGGGCCCCTGATTACCAAAGACCTTTTATTGTGCAGACAGATGCCTCTGACACTGGGATAGGAGCTGTACTATCACAAGTAGATGAGAAGGGTAAGGAACACCCGATTGGCTTCATTAGTCGCCAGTTTAAGGACAGAGAGCTCAGATGGTCCACAGTAGAGAAAGAATGTTTCTCTGTTGTGTGGGCCCTATGGAAGCTGAGGCCCTACCTCTATGGGACCCACTTCACTGTGCAAACTGACCATAAGCCCTTAAAGTGGCTGATGAAAATGAAGGGAGAGAATCGAAAGTTGCTTAGGTGGTCCATAAGTCTACAAGGCTTCGACTTCACTACTGAGCAGAGGCCAGGTGTCCAACATAGCAATGTTGATGGGTTGTGCAGAATGTTTAACCGACCTGAACAAGAAACTCATCCAGGGGTGGATTAGTTCCCCCTGTCCTTAGTCTGGGAGGGGCGAGTGTTAGGAAAGATTTCATAATTGTATGTAATTGTTCCTCCATGTGGCAACCCCCAAACTTTTTGCTGTTGTTTTACACCCTGATCTAGACTTTGCCAGAGAAGCGCAGCCTTCCGCCGCACTCCTCTGGGCTTTCGCTTGATTCTTATGGGGAAACTGACATGCCCTTAAGACAGTCAGAACTGGGAGACTTCGTTTCCCTTAGTCCTTTCCTCATGTTGCAGCTTTTGTGCAACATGAAACAATAGTGCACCGTAACTTACATTACCGCGCTCTTGGGTCTCTAGTCATTCTAAAGGCCCTAGAAACCCTCGCTGGACTTATAATGAACTGTGCAAGTGTGTCACGGACGGGACTGGTGGCAGCTATCGTTTCCCTTGTGTTTTGAACCCTTTTTCGCCATGTTATCCGTGCTTACCGCGTTTGGCACAAATGAGTGGCCTGGCTCCAAAATGGCCATGCCACGAGGTTCTTTGTCCTGTCCGCTGACCGTCTTGCCCCTTCACCTTCCCCCAGGTCGAGTCGACCCGGGGCAGTCCTTATTTGGTCATGCACTTTCCCGCAAAACCCCAAAGCTTTCGTGGGCTTCTGCATGCCTTCTGTGTGCTTTTAGTAATATAAGGGGGTAAAGTAGTCCTCTTTTTGGTAAGGGGGGGCCTAAGTCATGAGGGAGTGAAATATAATAGTGACAGGGACTTAGGCTACCCCACCTATCTGGCTCTGGCCCAGTATGGATTCAACACACTTATACAGCCCCCTACGGGTGATCTGTAATCAGAGAACACCCTGGTTGTTTATCATACAAAAACAATTTTATTCATGTACTTCATAAAACATAATAAAAATAGCTTTACAGAGCTATCATCCAAATGCCTTTTATTGTCCTTGATCACTGGTTAATAGTGTACTGTTCTAGGCATCTCATCTTGGCCTGACACAAATACAATTGGCATACAGTTTATGCAGTGTGAGTTAGTACATCCGGTGACTTTCAAATGTGGAATGACTGTCTACACATTTATCTAGTCGACACTCAGTGGTGTTTCTGGCAGCCTGTGGGTTGCTAGTCTTCAGGTGCCGTCTACAGGACGAGTGTGGAGGACTTGGTGGTGTCCGTGATGTTTCACAGTGGAGGGACATCTAAAGGTAAGGATGTACAAATTAGAAACTGGGTGTGTCTCTGCAGGGACCATAGTTCCTGGAATGTGTGTTGTGCTGTATCCTGCCTGCAGGATTTCTTTACAGAGTCAAAGGTGGCTGTATGAGTATTATGCTTCATGCGCCTTCTGTGCGCTTTAGATGAATGCGATCCTGTGTGTCTAGGATCCGGTCCGCTTCTTGCTGATTATGGGACAAGATAATGAATATCAGGTAAAGTGTTTAGTAGCGAACAAATAACCTGCACTGGTACTCGCTAAGTTATAGTCACCAATGTTAGCTGTGATCTTTGTCTAGTTTGTGGGCTATGGTGCAGAGCTTCTGCCCTATAATGTACAGTTGCCAAAATACTTAATTGACAGTGAGCGGTAGGGAGTCGCATAACGTGAACCCTGTGCTCTGTGACCGCGTGAAGGCAAGCTTTGAAAGGCGGATAGAATTCGATTTATTAACAGAACAGCACGATTTCCGTGTGGGCAGTCACTTACTTGTGGGAGACAAATTGGTTACTCTCAGTGGTGAGAATGTGATTAGGGAGAGCCTAGTTGTGGCATAAATGCTGTGTGCTTCGTTAGCCCCTGGGACTCGCAGTCTCAAAACTCACCGGTCTCCGTAGCTGCAGCTTGCCGAGGAAATGGCGCTGTTTGCTGTTTGGGGCATGCGTGGGAGCAATGCGTATTGCTCATTTAAAGGGAACCGAATTCCGTCTTCGTGTCTATTGTGCACGCGCGCGCGATCAGTGTAGGTCCGGCCGAGCCGTGAGGATTAGTGTCCCTACAGTAGGCACAGATACAGGGGGAGGTTGGATGCGGGAGCATGCTAATGCTGTGGGTTTCTCCTGGTGTTATACTATTGTTTCAAACTCACAATGTCACATGTTACCTCTCCTTTCGTTATTAGTGCAGGCAGATAGGCATTACGCATGATTAACAAACATATCATTGTACATTCCGCTTTTTGCACTTCTTTTTGCATATATCGGTACGATGCCTCATAACGTGATTTAGATGTATATGTTACCTCATTACTATACATTTTTCTTTCCCCATTTCTGTTCGTACAGATACATAGTGAGCCCAACATAGTTTAGGTTATTTGTGCAGGCAGAAGGGCCTTGTTCATGATTGAAACCACGTCATAATACATTCATCTTTGTACACATCTCTTCGTACATAGTGATACGATGCCTCATAACGTGACCTAGAAGTATATGTTACCTCCTCGCTACACGTTATTCTTTTCCCTCTTCTGTTCATACTGATTCATAGCCAGCCAGACATAGTTGTGTGGGTCCGTTATCAAGCATCCGTTGGTATGGGATGGAATTACAGAGTCTCATGATGTGATATGCAGCTTCAGGTTACTTTATAGTGATACATTATTCTTTTACATAATTCTGTTCATACAGTTGCATTGCTACCAGGGCAAAATGGAATGTGCTCGTTTATAAAAAACAAACCTGCCCCAACTGTCATAATTTAGATTTATTTGTTGCCGATGACGAGTTGGAAAAACTGCGGGCACGTTGTTAACACTCTCATTTGTGTGAGACCTTGTGTGTTCAAAAAAAGAGTTGCCACTCAATTGCTACATTGAGACCATTTTTTACCGTGTCAAGGCGGTGTATCCATTTTTGCTCAAGTTTTCTTAATTCCAAGTCTCTATCTCCCCTTCGGGCTTTTGCTTCTATGGTTTGGATGACACACCATCTTAGTTCTGTGTGTTTGTGTCCTTTTTTTTGAGAAATGGGCCACCATTGGTTTGTCCTCGGCTTTGTTTTTCAGGCATGATCTGTGCTCACAGATCCTTTGTCTTATCTTGCGTTTGCTTTTCCCTATGTATAAAAGATCGCAGGGGCATTTGATCATGTATACACTCCATTTGGTTAGGCAGTTCGAGAAACTTTTGTATTTCAATATGGTGCCGTTTAAATTGACCTCTTTCTGTTCTTGGGTGAGGTGGCACACTGAGCACTTGCCGCAGCGATAGTGTCCGACTACTGGTGGTAAATGCCAGAGGGTCATTTGGGCAACGGTCGCTGGTCTCTCTGTTGGATATGTATGGACCAGACGGTCTTTGATGTTTCTGCTTCTCTTGAAGGCGAAACGTGGAGTAGCGGGTTGGAAAATATCTGTTTGTAGTAAGTGCCAGTTCTTCATGATCGTCTTCCTGAGTATGTTACTAACTGGCGAGAACGTGGTGACACAGGTGATCTTGTCCTTCTGTTCTATTCTTGGTTGTTTCGTCAAGCAGTCTGATCTTTTCCGATTTCTTGCCGTTTTCCGGGCTTTCCTTAAGATTGCTGATGGGTATCCTCTGTTTCTCAGTCGTGTTTCTAGATCTTTTCCGTGGAGGTCGTATTCCGATAGAGAGGAGCAATTCCTTCTAATTCTCAAAAACTGTCCAAACGGGAGGTTCTCTTTGAGCACCTGTGGGTGGTAGCTTGTGAATTGTAATAGGGTGTTTTTGTCTGTCGGTTTTCGGTACAGCGTGGTCGTGATTGTCCCTTCTTCTGCTCTGAGAATGTTGAGGTCCAGGAATGCTAGGCAGTTGGTATCGTAGTGCATAGTGAATTTGATGCTGGGGTCCACGCTGTTGAGCCATGTATGAAATTCTCGTAACCGTGAAATGCCTCCAGTCCAGATCGTAAAGATGTCATCTATGTACCTCACCCACCCGACTAGATTGTTCTTGTACTGGTTGGTGTCACTGTATATGAATCGGTTCTCCAGATTATCCATATAGAGGTTCTCAATGTCTGGGGCGAAGGTGGATCCGATGCTGGTCCCTCTGATCTGCTGGTAGAACTGTCCTTTGGATAGTAAGTAGTTCTCTGTGAGTGCCAGGCAGATACATTCTTGGATAAATGAAGTAGGTGTTGACACGTCAGCACACAGCATTTATGCCACAACTACGCTCTCCCTAATCACATTCTCACCACTGAGAGTAACCAATTCGTCTCCCACAAGTAAGTGACTGCCCACACGGAAATCGTGCTGTTCTGTTAATAAGTCAAATTCGATCCGTCTTTCAAAGCTTGCCTTCACGCCGTCTGCACTGACCGTAAGACAGTCACAGAGCACAGGGTTCACGTTATGCGACTCCCTACCGCTCACTGGGCAATTAAGTATTTTGGCAACTGTACATTATAGGGCAGGAGCTCTGCACCATAGCCCACAAACTAGACAAAGATCACAGCTAACATTGGTGACTATGGGCCTCATTCCGAGTCCGGCGCTAACCAATGGCGGTAGTAGCGCCTTGGTCGGCACCGGACCTGTACCGGCACCGCCCTGGTGGAATGGGAAATTACCGCCCTATTCCGAGTTGACCAGGGCGGTAATTTCCCATTCCCCAGGGCTCTTCCCCATTCCCAAATGAGCCCCCATAGGACTCAATGGGAATGGGGAAATTGCAAATAACGGTGATCGTACTTTACGGCTTTAGCGTACTGTACTTTACGGTCACCGTTATTGGCTAAAAAGCCCCTTTGCGCCCTCGTCCCTAACGCCTGCAGGACGAGGGCGCAAAGGGAACTCGGAATGTGGCGGTAAGGGATTACCGGCACCGGTCTCGTTAACGGTGACCGGTATCCCTTACCGCCATACTCGGAATGAGGCCCTATAACTTAGCGAGTACCAGTGCAAGTTATTTGTTCGCTACTAAACACTTTACCTGATATTCATGATCTTGTCCCATAATCAGCAAGAAGCGGACCGGATCCTAGACACACAGAACCGCCTTCATCTAAAGCGCACAGAAGGCGCATGAAGCATAATACTCATACAGCCACCTGCGACTCTGTAAAGAAATCCTGCAGGTAGGATACAGTACAACACACATTCCAGGAACTATGCTCCCTGCAGAGATACACCCAGTTTCTAATTTGTACGTCCTTACCTTTAGATGTCCCTCCACTGTGATACATCACGGACACCACCAAGTCCTCCACACTCGTCCTGAAGACGGCACCTGAAGACTAGCAACCCACAGGCTGCCAGAAACACCACTAAGTGTCGACTAGATAAATGTGTAGACAGTCATTCCACATTTGAAAGTCACCAGATGTACTAACTCACACTGCATAAACTGTATGCCAATTGTATTTGTGTTAAGCCAAGATGAGATGCCTAGAACAGTACACTATTACCCAGTGATCACGGACAACAAAAGGCATTTGGATGATAGCTCTGTAAAGCTATTTTTATTATGTTTTATGAAGTACATGAATAAAATTGTTTTTGTATGATAAACAACCAGGGTGTTCTCTGATTACAGATCACCCATAGGGGTCTGTATAAGGGTGTTTGCCTTGTGTGTGCCTCCAGGATGTGGGCTGGGATGTCTGGTCCCAATACACATTCTGGGTGGCAGAGAGTCTGGAGTGTCCTGAATGCCTGGGACCACCATGGTCCGTGATAGGTCCACGTATGGTGTGAGTGTTTGTGAGCATATCTCCCATTGGGTCCTCTCTGTTTTGGCGCGAAGGGAACTTTGGATAAGAGGAGGCTGAAAACACCACTACCATGTCGATCTCCTGAGTCCATACCGAACAAGGGATAAGGAGTCAGGTATCCTGCAACAAGGAGCTGAGTCAAGGATCCGCTGGTGACCCGCTGAAGGTTTGGCACCCTGAACTGCTGTCATCCTGCGAGACCCCTCTGCATCTGATCGTCCTAGAAGGTCTGCAAAGGCGCTTTGACCCATTGGAATAGTGGTATCAACTATTCCCGACACCTTTATCAAACCCTGCAAGTAAGCCTCTTCGGAAGGGTGCCTGGGCCAACCAGTGGGCTGACCAGTTAACGCAGGCCGCTTTGCTCTGTCACCACCGCCGTTTCGGGGAAGTCCTTGAAACTTGGTCTACTGCTTGCTCTCCGTCCATGGCACCCTCACACCAAATTTCGTACACTTGGCATTCCCAGGTCTGAAGTGAGACGAGTGTGCCTGCACCAGAGTAAACACGGTTGCTGTGTTGCCCTGCTGTGGTAACAACCTGTGCACGTCCGCTGCATTTGGGACACCCTCGACCCTGCATCCTGCTTTGCAGAATCTACCCGGTGTCGAGATGTCCTGATCATCGCAGCTGAACCTGCCAGCAACGTGAACTGAACTGGAGAAGTCTGGGTCTGCCTGTGTCGGGGACCGGTGAGTAGTCCATACCCCAACCGGTGGCCCCTCGCTCAGGAGCCCGTTCCTTTTCTACCGCTGTTGCGAAATAGCGACTCTATCCCGCACTCTCACCCTGCTTCTGCCCACTAGTGGAGGCCTTGCTTGAGTAGTGGGGACTTGTTCTGCATCGCTTCATTCACCTTCCTGAACTGCCTGATATCCTTGAAGAGGCCCTCTTTTGTCCATTGGCACCAGCGCATGCAGGTACTTTTGAGCATAAGGCTCCTCTCTTCGTAGGGCTCGGACTTCCTCCTAGTAAGGTGTATTTCGGATGTCGAACTGGGTCTAAAGATTACTTGCACTGCCTGTTTTCCTCCCCATCTAGGTGGTCTACATATTATGTGCTCCTAATTCCTTAGACGCCTCGGTCTGGAATATATATTGTATTGATTGTGATGTGTTGGTTTCCTTTCGTATTATTGTGATTCTTTACTATGGTCTTGTAATAAATGTGTCTATATTTTTAATATAACACCTGTCTGGAGTAATTTGTAAGTGTCCTTGCTTTGTGTGCTCATTGCGGGCTTTCAGTCACCCACAACCCTCTTGAGACTTAGTCTTGACCTCCGCCATCGCTACCCTGATTGGTCTGGCTTGTCCAGAGGTTACCCTGTTCCAAGAAACTAGGCTGGCCTTCTGAACCTCTGCCCCTCCAGGTCAGAGTTCAGAAATCCATCTTAACAGAGTGCCTAGCAGGGGAACACCCAGGGAAGTGACATCATTGTACTGAACCAAAGGGAGAAAGCATCACAAACACCGACGGCTGGCCCGGAGAACTATATCAACGAGACAGGGTGACTCAGCAATACCTTACACAAATCGATCACCTTGCATACTAGGTGCAACAACGCTTAACATGGGCAAGGATAAGACCAAGAAGCTACCCGCCCAGAGTAGAATTGATCAATACACATTGCCAGTCACACATGCCTGAGAAGGACATGAACAAGAAGACTCTATGGCTGAAGCAGAGAGCTCAATATCGCTAAAAGACGTTATGTCCGCCATCGCAGACTCCAGGGTCTCTATGCAACAATAAATGGATGGCATCAGTATTGATGGGTCACTCCTCCGTCATGACCTGCAAAAACTAATGTCATGCACTGGTGAGGCAGAACAGCGAATATCTGGGGCCAAGGATGGGCTGCCTGAACTACAACAACAACTACCGGTGTGCAATCAAGACTGAAAACGATGGAAGAAAGAGTGGACGAGGGCGAAGGAAGGTCAAGGCGCAACAACGTCCGTATTCTAGGCTTGCTAGAAAACACAGAGGAACCAAACATGGAACTGTTCCTGGAACAATGGATCACTGATAGGTTTGAACCTAACTCGTTCTCTAGGTTCTTCTTCCTCCCAACGACAATATACACAAAGCTATCACTGCAACCCTGTGTAACGCTCACCTGATTCCCGCAGAGGCGCCGGTCTTGACTGGGTGAATGCCGTATCTTCAAAGGTGATGTGTAACACACGGTTGGCTCTTTGGGCTGGACCTCTGTGCACTGTATGTCTGACTCGAAGAGTAAGATGTCTGCAGATAGAAAATATGGGATTAATGAACTGGGGTTATTGGGTGCCTCTCTCCTCTTCCCTTTCTCTTCTCCTGTAGAACCCCAAAGGTTAACGCCCTCACCTTAGGTAAGTGAACGCCGAGCTCTCCATCTGCCTCGGGGCAGGGTGCCGTAACCAGTTTCTTCACTGGATAAGGGTGCAGGCCTCTTGACCTCAGAGGACTGCTGTCCGTCGTTAACTGCACGAACGGTAAGTTCTGGGCACTTCAAATGTCTTAAAAGTCTTTTGTAATGATATCTCTTGTTTTGCAGGGAAAAGAGTTCCTGCTTTCCAGAAGAGTTCCAGTGTTCTGAACCTAGGGAGTGGCTCCTGCCCCACCCAACAGGAAAAGTAGTCCC
Source organism: Ambystoma mexicanum (assembly GCF_040938575.1). Classification (NCBI taxonomy): domain Eukaryota; kingdom Metazoa; phylum Chordata; class Amphibia; order Caudata; family Ambystomatidae; genus Ambystoma; species Ambystoma mexicanum. The sequence goes on along the minus strand of NC_090933.1, from coordinate 1,033,723,295 downwards.
AAACAGAAGAGGATCAGGGGTTCAACTGGCAGGTAAGTAAGCAGCATGGTCTGCTGCAGGTAAGTCCACCCAAGCATTATGAGCCCGGCGCTTCCAGCACTGGGACTGGGCATCTTTATGAGCCTGGTGCCACTGGCGCCAGGACAGGGTCCAAAAGGTCCCAATTGGGACTGGCTGCACTCGGAACCGGGGTTATGGGTCTGCTTCCAAGGGAGTCGGGCAAGTCCTGATCTTTTGGAAGCAGAGATCATGACACCCTGCTCCCGAGGGGTATCTCGGATATCTCCCCATTGGTAATGGAGATGATGACGTAGAGGCCGCTCCCCCCACCATATTGGCACCACAACAGCTATTACCTCGGTTTCCCAGACCTTATAGAGCAATTACAAACTGCTACAAAGAATTACTTTGAACTAAACATCGGATCAGTGAGAGATCCTTGTGTACTGAGGGAGGCATACAAGGCGGTACTCAGAGGAGATCCTGGATCACTGCCCACAAGAGGAAGCACCAAAAATCACTGGAAGAAGGGGGGACAAATGTAAAACGAGCGGAGGAGACTCACCTCTCCCTAGGCCTACCTGACACACACAGAGCATTAATGCTAGCCCAAAAACGTCTACAAAATATAGCCCTAGACTGCGCTAACAAGCGCATGGAGCGATGCACGCTAGAATATATGAAACAGGCGATAAAGCAAGCAAAATGCTAGCGTGGCTTGATCGCAGGGATGAGGGGCACAGTCAGGTCAGAGTTATAAAACCTGATAACGCAGATCCGCTAGTAACTGACGAAGACATAACAGAGGGCTTTGCGGAATACTATACGGATCTATACAAACCACCAAACGCCCCCGTCGATGTCTCAATATTAGATTAAATTCCTCTCTCCTCCCTAAATGACGAACAAAACACGCTGCTGGAAAGGGAAATCACAGAAGAAGAACTAGTGGTGGCCATGACGCAGTTACAATCAGGGAAAGCAGAGGGCCCAAATGGGTTCCCAATAGAAACATGGAAGAAAATAGGACCGAGCGAAGTGGCCCCGCACCTACTGCACATGTATAACTATTCGAGAGAACGAGGACATTTCCCCGCAGATCATAGGAAAGTCACCATAATTGTGATACCAAAAAAAGATAAACCCCCAGATAAATGTGGATCGTATAGACTAATCTCCCTCATAAATAGCGAAACCAAACTTTTGGCGAAGGTACTAGCTAACAGAATACACACGGACCAGTGCGGCTTTATGCCACAAAGATCCATGCGCATGAACATACACAGGCTCCATGCAGCAATAGAAAAGACATCTACCCTACAGAACCGCCGGGCACTACTGGCAATAGACTTTGAGAAGGCTTACTGGGAGGCACTTTGGGAGATAATTCAGTGAATGGGATTTGGGGAATATTATATGAGTTGGATATGTCTCCTCTATAGCTCCCCGAAGCTGAAACCAAAGTGAATGGGTGGCCATCCACACCCTTTACACTTGGGAAAGGAACAAGGCAATTGTGCCCACTATCTGCAATGCTCTTCGCCCTGGCAATAGAACCTCTAGCCGCCCTGTTAAGAAATACGCAAACATGGAAAGGCGGTCGGCCGAGTGGGAAGACAAAGTTTCCCTATATGCAGACGACCTGTTGATTTACCTGAGTGACCCCATGGACTCGTGTCCAATTGTAACAGATCTACTGAAGCGATATGGAGCCTTCAGTGGCCTTCGGGTCAACTGGTCCAAATCAATACTGTTCCCAATGGGAGGTGAGAGGGATAGAATTCTAGCAGACTGTCCCTATAAAATAGAAACAAGACACTTTCACTATCTGGGCATAGTGATAACCCAAAGGCTAGACGAATACGTGACCAGGAATCTGCACCCGGTCACGGAGAGATTCAGGGACGATGTACGCCACTGGATGTCTCTACCCCTGCTTGACAGAGCGGCATTATTTAAAATAATGACCCTGCCCCGCTTTCTATACATTCTCCAAAGCGCGCCATTGCATATTCCACCACGAGAATTTCATAAGAACGAAAGCATAATCAGGAAGCTGCTGTGGAGTGGCGGACACCCGCGTATAGCGCTACAAATGCTGCAACGTTCCATATGGGAAGGAGGCATAGGACTCCCCTGGCTACAAACGCATTATTGGACAAGCCAGATTGCAACAGTCGATGACATGTTACATGGGGATAAAACACTACCACACATCAAGAGCGACATAATGGGGAATCCAAGAGCCGCCTCTACCACACAACAAACTTATCCTCCCCACGGAGCATGGCAACACACAAAACCCTAATCTGGATGGAAGCACATAAATACATCGGTGGGGCAATAAAATCACACCGGTACAACCTCTGTGGGGAAACAAGAACCTTCCTGAGGTAGGCAAACTCCCTAGATTGCCGAGCTGGGAACACGCTGGGATTATGAGGGTTGGAGACGTTATATTGAATGGCAAACTGATACCCTTTGAAGATCTAACCTCCAGCTTCAATCTTTCCGCTGCTGAGCGATACAGACACACGCAACAACAACATGCACTACAGAACCACCTCCAGCCTTGTCTGATATGCCTGACTGTACCCCAATAGAGAGGAATATAGTTCTAGAGAGTATTGACACTAAAATTACCTCTATTATGTACAATGCACTAACCTCCTTTGGCACGCCTGAGTTGTTAAGCCTGAAGGCGAAGTGGGAGAAAGATGTAGGGGAAATCCTGCCGGAAGACTGGGTCACAATTATAATGTACCCACGTGAAACAGCAATGTCGTCTAGACTCAGGCTTATCCAGTTTAAGATACTGCATAGGGTGTACTACCCGAGAGTAGTGCTCCATTGATGGGGCAAAATTGCAGACTCAAAATGCCTGAGATGCCGCACAGAAGAAGGTACATTCTACCACATACTTTGGGACTGCCCCAACATCCAACAATTCAGGCAGCAATGTTGTGATGAACTTTCAAAAGTCCTGGGACAAACGATCCCAAGGGACCCAAAACTATTATTATTAGGAGCGGAAGAAGAGGAAGCAATGACACAATACGAAAAAGCCCTCTTCTCGACCACCACCGCACTGATTAAAAGGAACATAGAACAGTTATGGGGAGCTGGAGAGACCCCACAATATGAACAATGGGTCACAGATGTAAATATGTGTATAGCAATGGAGTAACAAGTGTACAACGCCTGAGGATGCCCAGGGAAAGCCCGAAAAATCTGGCAAAAATTGGAAGGCACGCAATAAAGCATTATCAACCGACTGACACACGTCCTTAAGACTGTTGAAATACAATTAACAACATGGTAATATGATGAATGTGATTGATTACTGTGGATCCATGTCTTGCTTGTGAGTTATTGTAATTTGACTCCCTTGGAGTCCAAGTTGAGATATGTTATGTCTAAATAAAACCAATAAAATGTGTTTATAAAAAAAACACTGAGTGTAGGAGAAAAGCTGTGGCCTTAGGCTCAGCTGAGCCCACTTGTAAAAAGGCTGAGGCTCCTAAACTTGAAGTAAGAGAGGTCCCCTTAGGAGATCCCTCCTTGGAGGTAAAAGGCATTAACTTTTGGGTGTAGCTCCCATAACTTCAAATAGGGACAAAGCCCCTAGGCGCACAAAGCTAGAGTTCACTTCAGTGACCCCACCTTTAGCTACTGCTAAGGCGAAAGAACCTCTTGAAAACCCACCAAGAGTGTTACACATGAATAAAAAAGACACTGCCCCTTTAAGGGCAGCCAAGGAGAAAGAGCGGGAGGAAGGACGGAAAGGGAGGGGCTGGAGGGAGGAGACGGGAGTTGGAGTTTGGAGGTGAATAAAGTTGGTTCACCGCGAATTTGGCTCCGTGTCATTTGTAGGCCTGAGTGCGTGCGTATGAGCGGGGTCCAACACTGGCGATGAAGCCGATACGACCCGTTGCGTGCCGGCAGCAGTTTGGAGGGCCTGTGAGCCCAGCAGTGTGAGGAGGGCCTGCGCGCCCAGCAGCGTTCAGGGAGGGCCCGTGTGCCCAGCAGTTAAGGAGGGCTCGTGAGCCCAGCAGACCCGGTGGGCCCGTGTGCCCTGCAGCGTATCAAGACTGGAGAGCCCGGCAGCGGAGGACTGCCAGCTACAGACCAGCCAACCAGAAGATCGAGAGGCCCATACGCCCACGACTGAAGAGCCCAGCAGCGTAGAGCCCAGCAGCGGATGCCTACCAGCAGCTGACCAGCCGACCAGGTGATCGAGGGGCCCGTGCGCCCGAGACCGAAGTGCCCGGCGGCGGAAGCCCGCCGACTGCAGACCAGCCGACCAGGAGATCGTAGGGCCCGTGAGCCCAGGACCGCAGCGCCCAGCAGAGGAGGTCCCGCGCCCCCTCGGCAAGAAGAGGACCGCGGACGCCAACAACGTGAAGAGCCCGCGAGCCGGAAGAGGCCCACAAGAAGAAGGAGACCACGAGGGAATACAGCAGGCCCACACGTCACGGAAGAGGAGACCCGCAGGCTCGCGGCATCCACCCTTCAAGTAAGGTGTCGGAAAGGGGTAGCAGAAGGGGAACCCTGAGTCTCCCACCCACGTGACACATCAGTAATCACACCTAAAGGTGACATTTGCAAAGGGGAACCCCGAATCTCCCACCCACGTGACACATCAGTTAACACACCTAAAGATGACATTTGCCAGAGTGCCGTTCTGCGCACAAGAAGCAGAAGGTGAACAGTGTGCCCCAACACACGAACCTACACCGCAGCAGAACAAGAGAGCCATTGTGCAAAAGCCTATTGGGGCACCCCGAGCATCTGCGACGCAGCACTCCACGCTGCACACCAAGAAAACCCACAACCAGGTGACAACACACGCACACCACCTCAGTGGACGTAGGACCACCAAGCGACACCACCATGTCATCTGCAGACGTGGCAGACCCTAATGCACCACCACCACCACCGGGAGCTCCCTCCTCTCATGCAAGCCTAATGAGGAGACCTGCCCCGTTCACGTTAAACCCACACCATGACCAGGGGCAAAGATGGGAAGAATGGATGGAGGAATTTGACGACTTCGTAGGTGCCATTGGCACGCAAGAACCTCCCAACATACTGAGCATATTTGCAAATGTCGCAGGGAGAGAGATCAAAAACATTATACGCACAATCCCTCAACAAGATCGCACCACATATGCAAGACTCCGGCAAGCCATTAACGAAAAGCTGGTCATCTCACCTAACCGGGACTATGAAAGATACACTTTCAACCAATGTGGCCAGCTACCTCACGAATCAATAGGGGAGTTCGTAATACGTCTCCAAAGGAAAATATCCAAATGTGACTTTGCTAACTTTAATGACGAAGAGGCCATTAGATTACGCATTATAGAAGGGTGTGTATCCTCGATGTTCCGGAAGCACCTCCTCAAGAAACCCTTATCCCTAAAAGAAGTGCTAGACCTAGCCAGGGTCTACGAAAGAGTGGACATTCAGGCAGCAGCCATTGAGAACCCAAAAAAGGGAGAAACTATAGCCGCAATACATCCCTATGCCCGCCAGCTAAACCCCCAACCAAGGACCAACCAGAGGTACCCGACACAACAAGCACAGGGTGACCGCCAATGCTATCGCTGTGGATTCGAATATCCACACAGAGGACCGTGCCCCGCCATCGGGCAACGGTGCATGAGATGCGGAATGGAGAACCACTTCCAAGTGATGTGCAAGGAACTACTACCGGAAGGGGGATCAACACGCCCACGACCTGCCCCTCGCATGATAGACGCACATAAAGAACAGCATCACCAAGTGGATAGGAACTTACCTCTCGTGCCATCATATCAACGCCCAAACACAGTGAGAGCTCTGGAGGGACTTCAGATTGAACCGGACAGGAAAGACCACGAACTATATGATGCCTATCAGGATGACTTCATGCGGGAACTAGAACGCGAAGACAACCGCAAAGCGGAAGCACCAGACATCCGGGAGCACGACAGGGAGCCATACCCCTACGCCCCACCACATTATCCACCAGGTGGAAATGAACAGTCTCAATACCTGCAAGACGGCTACGACCGAGAGTATGTATGCCTTCTCAGTGTGGAGGAGGAGGACACTGAGGCTCCCAGAGTAACAATTCAAATGGGAAGAGCCCAAAACAGATTTATCGTTGACACAGGAGCGACGGTAAACGTCATGAATGAAGACATTTATCGTGAAATAGTTTCGGCATACCCCATCCAAGAGTCTAAGACACACATCTTCCAATGGGGAGCAGCCCAACCCATGACATCAAAAGGGAAATTCCAATGCGATCTACGGCACAGAGACATCACAGCAACCGCCACGATACATGTGATAAGAAGCCCAGCTATTGGCCGCTGCCTTCTCAGTTACAGGACAGCTAACGCACTTGCCCTGATTGACCTACATTATGACCAGTCGGAGGTCATTGAAGGACTACCACTACCATGCGAATCCGTCAGGGCAATGATAGATAGACCGGTGGCAAAAAGGGAACTCAAGAACACTTTCCCCAAACTGTTCGAAGGAGTAGGTATGTTAAAAGGGCCATGCATCAAACTACACATAGACAAAAATGTCAGACCAGTTCCACAACACCCACGGAAAGTGGGTTTCCACCTCCAGGAACAAGTATCAAAGGAAATACAACTTCTCCTCCGGAATGACATCATAGAGAAAGCGGAAGGGCCAACACCCTGGGTGTCACCAATAGTAATTGTCCCCAAGGACAATGGTCGCCTTCGCATATGCGTAGACATGCGCATCCCAAATACCGCCATCCAGAGAGAAAGGCATCCAGGACCAGGATTGGAGGACATGCTAATCAGGTTAAACCAGGCGAGATTTTTCTCAAAACTTGACCTCAACCAGGGCTACCATCAACTCGTCCTGGATCCAGAGTCACGACCCATAACCACATTTGCGACGCATGACGGCCTGTTCCGTTATAAAAGATTAAATTTCGGCATCTCATCTGCCGCAGAAATATTCCAAGAGACCATCAGGCGTCTCATAGCATCGGAGACGAATGCACTAAACTACAGTGATGACATCCTGATATTTGGGAAAGATCAAGACCAGCACGATAGGGCTCTCAGAAACATCTGCTCCATCCTACAAGATGCAGGGCTAACACTGAATGAGTGCAAGTGCGTCATTAACAGAACAAGTCTCAAATTTTTCGGCCACATATTCTCAAACAACGGAATATCTGCAGACCCGGACAAAATAAAGGCCATCACTGATCTTCGAGCGCCGACGAACACAGCAGAGTTACGCTCGCTATTGGGAATGGCGGGATATTGTGCGCGATACCTTCCGAACTACGCCACAACGACTGACCCGCTCCGCAACCTCCTGAAGAAGAACCAACCGTTCATATGGGACGCACCCTGCCAGGAGGCATTCATAGCGATAAAAGAGGGACTTACCAACAACAAACAACTGGCATATTTTGATCCAAACTGGCACACCATCATCACAGTTGATGCGAGCCCGGTGGGACTGGGAGCCATCCTAGCACAAACTGACTCTGCAGACAACGCCCACCATGCAATAGTTGCCTACGCCAGCCGAGCCCTGTCACACACGGAAAAAGCCTACTCTCAAGCAGAGAGAGAAAGCCTGGCCGCGGTATGGGCGTGTGAAAAGTACCACCACTTCATCATTGGCCGGAAATTTACCCTAGTGACAGACCACCAAGCCCTACTATCTATCTTTGGGAACCCCAGGATGAAGATGCCACCCCGCATAGAGCGATGGGGGATAAGACTACAGGAATACGATTACACCATTATCCATAAACCAGGAGGAGATGCAAACCCAGCGGACTATTTATCCAGACACCCTCTACAGGACAAAGTTGACACTTTGGCACATGAGGCCACTGAATATGTCTTGTACCTATCGTCAAATGCCATGCCGCCCACCATCTCGACCACGACGTTCGAGGAAAGGAGCAAAGCCGACCCAACGATCAGGGCCGCTATCACACTCACTAGCTCCAACAAATGGAGAGAACGCCACTCAAGCAGAACTGAAGAAGGAGGGGTAGACCAGAAAGAATTGGACCGGCTAGCCAAAGTAAAAGATGAACTTATAGCAACTGACCAAGGGCTGCTACTACGAGGAAAGAGGTTAGTAGCACCAAGAGACCTAAGAAAGACACTAGCAACGCTGGCACACGTAGGACACAGGGGAATAGACAACACAAAAAGGTTCCTTAGGAACTATGTCTGGTTCCCATATATGGACATGATAGTGGAGGACATGCTCAGACACTGCAGACCCTGCCAACTGGCAGCCCAAGGACGAAACCCAAACCCCCTCCAACTCACCACGCTCCCAACGAGACCCTGGCAAAAGGTCGCAATGGACTTTTATGGACCCGTAGAAGAGGGAGGGTATCTATTAGTAATAATAGATGAATACTCAAGATTCCCGTTTGTTAAGCAAACACCCTCGACATCCTTCACTGACAATGCACCCATAGTGGATGAACTTTTCAGCGAATGGGGCATCCCCAATGTCGTGAAGACTGACAACGGGTCCCCTTTCCAGGGACGAGAATTTGCAAACTTTGCAAAGCACCTAGGCTTCTCCCATCAAAAAATCACACCACTCTGGCCCCAAGCCAATGGGATGGTCGAACGGTTTATGGCCACGATCAAATTGACCCGACAAAAGGCAGTAGCGGAACAGACACCCCATCCGAAAGCCATCTGCAGCATGCTCCGAAGCTACCGGAACACTCAACATGACGCAACTGCAAAGCCACCCGCTGAACTCATGGTGAGATACCAACCCAGGACGCGTATCCCACGATGGGAGGACTACACACCGGAAGAAGACCTAGCCATCAGGGAACGCGACGCTGAGAAACGAAGGAAAGCCAAGCAATGGGCTGACACAAGAAGGAGAGCAAAGGAACAACAGCTGGAAGTTGGACAAACAGTACTGGTCCGACAAACACAGCGCAAGAAAACGGATACTCGATACCATCCAGAGCCAAGAATCATCACAGCCATCAAAGGGCCCATGGTCACGGCAACGGGAGAACTAGGGGACATTACCCGTAACTCCTCATTCTTCAAGAAGCTATATCTGGAAGAACCTGAAACACCAGAGATACCCGACGAGAGCTTCAATGAGGACGAGGAAACGGAACCCCCAATAGAGTCAAGCGGCGAGAGCCGAGAATCACCAGGGAGACCCCCGAGGACGATAAAGAAACCGGTGAGGCTCATCGAACAGATGTAGCTGGACTGTCATGATAAGTACGGGGGAGGTGTTACACATGAATAAAAAAGACACTGCCCCTTTAAGGGCAGCCAAGGAGAAAGAGCGGGAGGAAGGACGGAAAGGGAGGGGCTGGAGGGAGGAGACGGGAGTTGGAGTTTGGAGGTGAATAAAGTTGGTTCACTGCGAATTTGGCTCCGTGTCATTTGTAGGCCTGATCAACCGACTGACACACGTCCATAAGACTGTTGAAATACAATTAACAACATAGTAATATGATGAATGTGATTGATTACTGTGGATCCATGTCTTGCTTGTGAGTTATTGTAATTTGACTCCCTTGGAGTCCAAGTTGAGATATGTTATGTCTAAATAAAACCAATAAAATGTGTTTATAAAAAAAACACTGAGTGTAGGAGAAAAGCTGTGGCCTTAGGCTCAGCTGAGCCCACTTGTAAAAAGGCTGAGGCTCCTAAACTTGAAGTAAGAGAGGTCCCCTTAGGAGATCCCTCCTTGGAGGTAAAAGGCATTAACTTTTGGGTGTAGCTCCCATAACTTCAAATAGGGACAAAGCCCCTAGGCGCACAAAGCTAGAGTTCACTTCAGTGACCCCACCTTTAGCTACTGCTAAGGCGAAAGAACCTCTTGAAAACCCACCAAGAGTGTTACACATGAATAAAAAAGACACTGCCCCTTTAAGGGCAGCCAAGGAGAAAGAGCGGGAGGAAGGACGGAAAGGGAGGGGCTGGAGGGAGGAGACGGGAGTTGGAGTTTGGAGGTGAATAAAGTTGGTTCACCGCGAATTTGGCTCCGTGTCATTTGTACGCCTGAGTGCGTGCGTATGAGCGGGGTCCAACACTGGCGACGAAGCCGATACGACCCGTTGCGTGCCGGCAGCAGTTTGGAGGGCCTGTGAGCCCAGCAGTGTGAGGAGGGCCTGCGCGCCCAGCAGCGTTCAGGGAGGGCCCGTGTGCCCAGCAGTTAAGGAGGGCTCGTGAGCCCAGCAGACCCGGTGGGCCCGTGTGCCCTGCAGCGTATCAAGACTGGAGAGCCCGGCAGCGGAGGACTGCCAGCTACAGACCAGCCGACCAGAAGATCGAGAGGCCCATACGCCCACGACTGAAGAGCCCAGCAGCGTAGAGCCCAGCAGCGGAGGCCTACCAGCAGCTGACCAGCCGACCAGGTGATCGAGGGGCCCGTGCGCCCGAGACCGAAGTGCCCGGCGGCGGAAGCCCGCCGACTGCAGACCAGCCGACCGGGAGATCATAGGGCCCGTGAGCCCAGGAGCGCAGCACCCAGCAGAGGAGGTCCCGCGCCCCCTCGGCAAGAAGAGGACCGCGGACGCCAACAACGTGAAGAGCCCGCGAGCCGGAAGAGGCCCACAAGAAGAAGGAGACCACGAGGGAATACAGCAGGCCCACACGTCACGGAAGAGGAGACCCGCAGGCTCGCGGCATCCACCCTTCAAGTAAGGTGTCGGAAAGGGGTAGCAGAAGGGGAACCCCGAGTCTCCCACCCACGTGACACATCAGTAATCACACCTAAAGGTGACATTTGCAAAGGGGAACCCCGAATCTCCCACCCACGTGACACATCAGTTAACACACCTAAAGGTGACATTTGCCAGAGTGCCGTTCTGCGCACAAGAAGCAGAAGGTGAACAGTGTGCCCCAACACACGAACCTACACCGCAGCAGAACAAGAGAGCCATTGTGCAAAAGCCTATTGGGGCACCCCGAGCATCTGCGACGCAGCACTCCACGCTGCACACCAAGAAAACCCACAACCAGGTGACAACACACGCACGCCACCTCAGTGGACGTAGGACCACCAAGCGACACCACCATGTCATCTGCAGACGTGGCAGACCCTAATGCACCACCACCACCACCGGGAGCTCCCTCCTCTCATGCAAGCCTAATGAGGAGACCTGCCCCGTTCATGTTAAACCCACACCATGACCAGGGGCAAAGATGGGAAGAATGGATGGAGGAATTTGACGACTTCGTAGGTGCCATTGGCACGCAAGAACCTCCCAACATACTGAGCATATTTGCAAATGTCACAGGGAGAGAGATCAAAAACATTATACACACAATCCCTCAACAAGATCGCACCACATATGCAAGACTCCGGCAAGCCATTAACGAAAAGCTGGTCATCTCACCTAACCGGGACTATGAAAGATACACTTTCAACCAATGTGGCCAGCTACCTCACGAATCAATAGGGGAGTTCGTAATACGTCTCCAAAGGAAAATATCCAAATGTGACTTTGCTAACTTTAATGACGAAGAGGCCATTAGATTACGCATTATAGAAGGGTGTGTATCCTCGATGTTCCGGAAGCACCTCCTCAAGAAACCCTTATCCCTAAAAGAAGTGCTAGACCTAGCCAGGGTCTACGAAAGAGTGGACATTCAGGCAGCAGCCATTGAGAACCCAAAAAAGGGAGAAACTATAGCCGCAATACATCCCTATGCCCGCCAGCTAAACCCCCAACCAAGGACCAACCAGAGGTACCCGACACAACGAGCACAGGGTGACCGCCAATGCTATCGCTGTGGATTCGAATATCCACACAGAGGACCGTGCCCCGCCATCGGGCAACGGTGCATGAGATGCGGAATGGAGAACCACTTCCAAGTGATGTGCAAGGAACTACTACCGGAAGGGGGATCAACACGCCCACGACCTGCCCCTCGCATGATAGACGCCCATAAAGAACAGCATCACCAAGTGGATAGGAACTTACCTCTCGTGCCATCATATCAACGCCCAAACACAGTGAGAGCTCTGGAGGGACTTCAGATTGAACCGGACAGGAAAGACCACGAACTATATGATGCCTATCAGGATGACTTCATGCGGGAACTAGAATGCGAAGACAACCGCAAAGCGGAAGCACCAGACATCCGGGAGCGCGACAGGGAGCCATACCCCTACGCCCCACCACATTATCCACCAGGTGGAAATGAACAGTCTCAATACCTGCAAGACGGCTACGACCGAGAGTATGTATGCCTTCTCAGTGTGGAGGAGGAGGACACTGCGGCTCCCAGAGTAACAATTCAAATGGGAAGAGCCCAAAACAGATTTATCGTTGGCACAGGAGCGACGGTAAACGTCATGAATGAAGACATTTATCGTGAAATAGCTTCGGCATACCCCATCCAAGAGTCTAAGACACACATCTTCCAATGGGGAGCAGCCCAACCCATGACATCAAAAGGGAAATTCCAATGCGATCTACGGCACAGAGACATCACATCAACCGCCACGATACATGTGATAAGAAGCCCAGCTATTGGCCGCTGCCTTCTCAGTTACAGGACAGCTAAAGCACTTGCCCTGATTGACCTACATTATGACCAGTCGGAGGTCATTGAAGGACTACCACTACCATGCGAATCCGTCAGGGCAATGATAGATAGACAGGTGGCAAAAAGGGAACTCAAGAACACTTTCCCCAAACTGTTCGAAGGAGTAGGTATGTTAAAAGGGCCATGCATCAAACTACACATAGACAAAAATGTCAGACCAGTTCCACAACACCCACGGAAAGTGGGTTTCCACCTCCAGGAACAAGTATCAAAGGAAATACAACTTCTCCTCCGGAATGACATCATAGAGAAAGCGGAAGGGCCAACACCCTGGGTGTCACCAATAGTAATTGTCCCCAAGGACAATGGTCGCCTTCGCATATGCGTAGACATGCGCATCCCAAATACCGCCATCCAGAGAGAAAGGCATCCAGGACCAGGATTGGAGGACATGCTAATCAGGTTAAACCAGGCGAGATTTTTCTCAAAACTTGACCTCAACCAGGGCTACCATCAACTCGTCCTGGATCCAGAGTCACGACCCATACCCACATTTGCGACGCATGACGGCCTGTTCCGTTATAAAAGATTAAATTTCGGCATCTCATCTGCCGCGGAAATATTCCAAGAGACCATCAGGCGTCTCATAGCATCGGAGGCGAATGCACTAAACTACAGTGATGACATCCTGATATTTGGGAAAGATCAAGACCAGCACGATAGGGCTCTCAGAAACATCTGCTCCATCCTACAAGATGCAGGGCTAACACTGAATGAGTGCAAGTGCGTCATTAACAGAACAAGTCTCAAATTTTTCGGCCACATATTCTCAAACAACGGAATATCTGCAGACCCGGACAAAATAAAGGCCATCACTGATCTTCGAGCGCCGACGAACACAGCAGAGTTACGCTCGCTATTGGGAATGGCGGGATATTGTGCGCGATACCTTCCGAACTACGCCACAACGACTGACCCGCTCCGCAACCTCCTGAAGAAGAACCAACCGTTCATATGGGACGCACCCTGCCAGGAGGCATTCATAGCGATAAAAGAGGGACTTACCAACAACAAACAACTGGCATATTTTGATCCAAACTGGCACACCATCATCACAGTTGATGCGAGCCCGGTGGGACTGGGAGCCATCCTAGCACAAACTGACTCTGCAGACAACGGCCACCATGCAATAGTTGCCTACGCCAGCCGAGCCCTGTCACACACGGAAAAAGCCTACTCTCAAGCAGAGAGAGAAAGCCTGGCCGCGGTATGGGTGTGTGAAAAGTACCACCACTTCATCATTGGCCGGAAATTTACCCTAGTGACAGACCACCAAGCCCTACTATCTATCTTTGGGAACCCCAGGACGAAGATGCCACCCCGCATAGAGCGATGGGGGATAAGACTACAGGAATACGATTACACCATTATCCATAAACCAGGAGGAGATGCAAACCCAGCGGACTATTTATCCAGACACCCTCTACAGGACAAAGATGACACTTTGGCACATGAGGCCACTGAATATGTCTTGTACCTATCGTCAAATGCCATGCCGCCCACCATCTCGACCACGACGTTCGAGGAAAGGAGCAAAGCCGACCCAACGATCAGGGCCGCTATCACACTCACTCGCTCAAACAAATGGAGAGAACGCCACTCAAGCAGAACTGAAGAAGGAGGGGTAGACCAGAAAGAATTGGACCGGCTAGCCAAAGTAAAAGATGAACTTATAGCAACTGACCAAGGGCTGCTACTACGAGGAAAGAGGTTAGTAGCACCAAGAGACCTAAGAAAGACACTAGCAACGCTGGCACACGAAGGACACAGGGGAATAGACAACACAAAAAGGTTCCTTAGGAACTATGTCTGGTTCCCATATATGGACATGATAGTGGAGGACATGCTCAGACACTGCAGACCCTGCCAACTGGCAGCCCAAGGACGAAACCCAAACCCCCTCCAACTCACCACGCTCCCAACGAGACCCTGGCAAAAGGTCGCAATGGACTTTTATGGACCCGTAGAAGAGGGAGGGTATCTATTAGTAATAATAGATGAATACTCAAGATTCCCGTTTGTTAAGCAAACACCCTCGACATCCTTCACTGACAATGCACCCATAGTGGATGAACTTTTCAGCGAATGGGGCATCCCCAATGTCGTGAAGACTGACAACGGGTCCCCTTTCCAGGGACGAGAATTTGCAAACTTTGCAAAGCACCTAGGCTTCTCCCATCAAAAAATCACACCACTCTGGCCCCAAGCCAATGGGATGGTCGAACGGTTTATGGCCACGATCAAATTGACCCGACAAAAGGCAGTAGCGGAACAGACACCCCATCCGAAAGCCATCTGCAGCATGCTCCGAAGCTACCGGAACACTCAACATGACGCAACTGCAAAGCCACCCGCTGAACTCATGGTGAGATACCAACCCAGGACGCGTATCCCACGATGGGAGGACTACACACCGGAAGAAGACCTAGCCATCAGGGAACGCGACGCTGAGAAACGAAGGAAAGCCAAGCAATGGGCTGACACAAGAAGGAGAGCAAAGGAACAACAGCTGGAAGTTGGACAAACAGTACTGGTCCGACAAACACAGCGCAAGAAAACGGATACTCGATACCATCCAGAGCCAAGAATCATCACAGCCATCAAAGGGCCCATGGTCACGGCAACGGGAGAACTAGGGGACATTACCTGTAACTCCTCATTCTTCAAGAAGCTATATCTGGAAGAACCTGAAACACCAGAGATACCCGACGAGAGCTTCAATGAGGACGAGGAAACGGAACCCCCAATAGAGTCAAGCGGCGAGAGCCGAGAATCACCAGGGAGACCCCCGAGGACGATAAAGAAACCGGTGAGGCTCATCGAACAGATGTAGCTGGGCTGTCATGATAAGTACGGGGGAGGTGTTACACATGAATAAAAAAGACACTGCCCCTTTAAGGGCAGCCAAGGAGAAAGAGCGGGAGGAAGGACGGAAAGGGAGGGGCTGGAGGGAGGAGACGGGAGTTGGAGTTTGGAGGTGAATAAAGTTGGTTCACCGCGAATTTGGCTCCGTGTCATTTGTAGGCCTGATCAACCGACTGACACACGTCCATAAGACTGTTGAAATACAATTAACAACATAGTAATATGATGAATGTGATTGATTACTGTGGATCCATGTCTTGCTTGTGAGTTATTGTAATTTGACTCCCTTGGAGTCCAAGTTGAGATATGTTATGTCTAAATAAAACCAATAAAATGTGTTTATAAAAAAAACACTGAGTGTAGGAGAAAAGCTGTGGCCTTAGGCTCAGCTGAGCCCACTTGTAAAAAGGCTGAGGCTCCTAAACTTGAAGTAAGAGAGGTCCCCTTAGGAGATCCCTCCTTGGAGGTAAAAGGCATTAACTTTTGGGTGTAGCTCCCATAACTTCAAATAGGGACAAAGCCCCTAGGCGCACAAAGCTAGAGTTCACTTCAGTGACCCCACCTTTAGCTACTGCTAAGGCGAAAGAACCTCTTGAAAACCCACCAAGAGTGGAAGTGGTTCACCCTTTGGATAGAAACTTAACTATTCCTGTCCAATCTATAATACTGTGTAAAAACAATGTTGAAGTCACTGATGTGACTCTACCTTCAGCTGAGCCTGAGGTAGAACGTCCCTCTGAAACCTCACAGACAGTGGAGGGGGTCCTTGAATCTCAAAACCTAGATCCTCTATCAACTGCTATGGAGGCAATTCCTAGGGCTGACAAGAACCTTGGTGTTCATGTCACACACCCTGTGTGGTGTATGTCCTTTAGAATAAAGGCCCCTCCAGTTAACTGTGTAGTGGCTGAACCACTTGAAAACCCACTTACAGTGGAAGTGGTTCCTAAAACTCTAAAACTGAATAAACCTGAAAACCCACCTACAGTGGAGGTGATCCAGATGGATGTAAAAAACGTGTTTTAACAAACCTAAGAGGGCAAGGAGTTTCCTTGACCCCAAGGTAGGAATTGCGTGTTCTCCTATAGTTCAGAGTTCCCAGAAGGAAACTTCCAGACCTAAAAAACTGAAATACCAAAAGAGTAATAAGAAATCTAAGAATACCTT
The DNA here is from genome assembly GCF_040938575.1 of Ambystoma mexicanum. Taxonomy (NCBI): domain Eukaryota; kingdom Metazoa; phylum Chordata; class Amphibia; order Caudata; family Ambystomatidae; genus Ambystoma; species Ambystoma mexicanum. Next base: position 1,033,706,637 of record NC_090933.1, on the reverse strand, counting down.
TCTTGCTAGGCCTTCTAATAAAAAGTCTGTGGCTCCAACTGCTCCTACAGGGGGGATGCATAGGTGTTCTGTTTCAAGAGACCACTCTAAATCTGTGGTATCCTCTACAGTGGACCCTAAGACCTAATGTTAGCAGGGTGACTTCTAAGAAAGGCAAATCTAAGGCTAGAATGTTAGGGAAATGGGAGCCCAAATCATGCTCCACCATTTCACTTCCGATTATACAGTCTTTGACCCACAGAGCTTCTGAGGAAGGGGTGAATAGACATGTTGAAAACCTATCTAGGCCTTTGATGACTAGTAACCCTCAAGGCTGGTGGAAATGCAGAAAAGATAAGTCAAAAGCGAAACACCTTGACACTGTGGGATCTTCGGCTTAAGGCCCTCTTGTAATTCCTAGTGTTAGAAGGGAAGCCCCAAACTAAGGTAAAAACCAGATGTAAGAGGAAGTGGAAGAATGTACAATGGTTTGCCACAACCCCTCCAACTAAGATACCTAAGACCCAACCTGGTCCAGTGAGAGAGGTGGTGAGGAATCATGGAGACCCCTCTAGGTCTATGGGATTTCTTTATAGGAACCCCTTTAAAAAGCCTATTGTAGGTTCAAAAGTTGTTACAACTTTCAAGGGACTATTAGATCAGATCCCCTATATATTAGACAAGAGCAAAGTGTCCAACAATACTTGTAGGTCATATAATTTACAAATGATAGCTAATATTAAAAAGTATCACAGCAAGAGTTACAAAAAGATTACTGGTGGACTCAGCTAACAGTTTAACCGACTTGAAACATGAGATCCATCCTGGTGAGGACTAGATCCTCCTGTTCCTTAGTCTGGGAAGGATGAGCGTTAGGTAAGATTTTCATAGTAATGATACATCTTCCTGACCTGTGCCAACCCCAGAACCTTTTGTTTTTACTGGTGGATTATTTTTCCATATACCTCAGGGAGTGGTAATCTTTTTCCACACTCACAGAATCGTTTACTCCTTTTATGGGTGACATTTTTAAGACTCCCCATAGTGTCTTTTAAACGTTATTCTGTTTGACAACTTTTTGGCAATAAGTGCCTATTGTTGCCATTTTAACTTTCTCTGGCTAACCTTGAGAGAACTACAGTTCCCAATGGTAGAAAGGATCTTTGGATTCCTTTTACATTTTATTTGGTGAAACCAGCACACCCCACCTTATGTGGAGTGCTGGGATGGTAGTAAGTATGGCCTTTCTCATTTTACCTGTCTCATTTATGTTACAAGGACAAACTTACCTTTAATGGCTGGTGGCAGTGAACCTTTTAATTAGTTTGGTGCACCTTTACCGCAGGCTGTTTTCACAGCCCGGGTAAAGGCACCAATGGGTGCTCATTTTACCAAAAGGACCCCTGTCTTGTTTTCTTTCTCGCAATGTTAGTGTTCTTTGTCCTTTCTTGTTCCTTCCCCTGACATCCAGGGTGGGACATTCTTTTGTGTCATTTTTTTATCTTCGGTGGGAGTCCTGTGGACTCCCCACCCAGGCTCCAGAGTGTCTGTGATGGCAGGAAGTGAGGGAGGAGTCCAGAACTCTGCAGCCCTTTGTCTTCCAGCCCAAGTGCGAGATTCCAGTTAAAACTGGAAGGCTGGCTGTCCTGAAAGTATTGCCAAACCCCATGTTTGAATGTTGCAAGGCTGGTAGATTGGCTGGGTTTCTGCATACGAGTCCAAACCTGGAAGCTGAAGAGGTAGTCAACCACTGGAACCAAAACTGAAGAGGAAGATGAAGAAAAGCGGCTGAAACAATTTCCAGCGACCGGAGGGCCTGCTGTGTAACCAGAGCCTGCTGTAGCACTTCCTTCCAATAGACCTGGGGACTCTGAAAATGATTACCTTGACCCAGAGCCTGGTGAAACCCACTAGCCTCATTTATACCTGCATTTTGAGCCACCCCATGGTGCGCTGAGACCTTGTGGGGCTGCAATACCCCAATACCCTGGGACCTCAAGCCATTGTGCGTTGAATGGTCTTCCAAATTCTGAATCTTGTTGAACCTTGGTGGGAATCTTGCTGGATCTCCAGAGACAAGATTTCAGTCCAGAAATCCCCCTCACCAGAATGCGGAACCTTGCAAATGACAAGAATCCGACCGGCGACATTCTGTCTTCTTCTATGCTCCTGAAAAGGCGCCAAATCCACAGAGACACATCCAGCCATGAGAGAAACCTTGCCTAGAGCCTTCCCCATTTATCCCTGCTGCAAAATCCCTTCCAAGGTCCTGTTTTCAGTCACCACAACAAGGGAACCACAGACCGGGCTTTTGGCCGCAGATCCAGCTCCTGCTGTAAAATCTTCTTCTGTGCTGAGGAACTGTGCTGGCTTGGCTATTTACTTACCTTAAGTCTCTTGTGATTCCTGTGTAGTTTTGGGGTGTATACTGTAATTGGGAGGACTTTGTCTAGTTCACTTAAGCCCACTGCTGGAATGCTCCTAGGGTGTCTTCTGTGAAGCCCCTGGACCCTCAACTAACTCTAAAGTAAAATACTCACCTGTTTGAACAGTCTTCTTTAGGAACTCTTAGGAATTCTGACATTTGCTACTTACCAACCTATCCTGACACTACCTGTTGGACACTAGACCCTAGTGACCCCTCTTCTGCCACTGAGAGCACTCATGCTCTAAGAATAAGGGAATGACTTTTAAAGGATTAAGGCCTTTTGCCTAGAAAAGAGAATAAGTGTTTAAAAGTGACTTACTTGTAAAAAACTTGGTTGGTAAATGTAACTCTGAGAGTAAACAGTTACAAAAGTTATTACTTACCTTAGAAATGTTCTGTCATTCTGAAAAGTATATATAAGTTTGGTATACTTATTTTAGAAATGTTCTGCCATTCTCGAAAGTAGATATAAGGTTATTTTACTCACCTGTAAATTGGTTGTGCCTCTTCTCCAAATGTAATGCTGTTGGTTTCACTTTATTATTCCTGTTAGGGTAATTGTATGAGAGTCCCCCAACTGTGTCTTGCTTCCCCTGACTCGCTGTTAGCCTGTCCAGAATAAGTCTGCATTAGGTTCTACCTACCTCGAATAACCTTGAGTCCTTCATAAAGTGTAACACTGGGTTTTGTTTTCCCTGGTCTGTTTTAGGCAGACACAAAAAGAGTTTTAGGGTTTACTTACCTTGAGTATAACTGTGTTATCCTAAAATAAGTTGGAGTTATTGCTTAGTCTGTGAACTGAAAAGCAACTGTACTTGAATATTACACCCCAGGTTCCAACTCCCCTAGAATAACTGTGTTGTCCTGAATCAGAGTTATAGGTTTATACTGTTCCCACTATCTGTTTTTCACTAGATCAGAAAAGTGTATCGTCCAGTTGATATGACTATGTGATTTCTTGCTGAGCGTCACAGTACTTATTTCCCCCAAGATTTATCTGGGCCTACTTGTATTTAAATAAACCATTTATCTTTACAATACATAGTGTTTTGGTGTTTCATTGGACCATTTGTATTACAATTTAATTTGTTCTGATTCTACAGCCCTCTCTCCCTCCTAAAATAAGCCTGGCTGCTCTGTCTATGCTACCCTGAACTCAGGTGGTATAGCCTTATACCAAGAGTGGAGTCTTGTACTACCTCAGTTGAATGGTTTTACTAAGCCCTAAGTTGGATTTTAGAAAAACTGTCCTAACACCAGGGGCAGGGAATCATCTCCTCTGGTAATGTTGAACCTATCTCTGATACACTTGATTTGCAACCTGTGTGATTCTCTCCCCCACCCCCTCTCTCTCTCTCTCTCTCTCTCTCTCTCTATTCTTCCCTGTGGTCCATCTCACTCTGCAGGGCACACTCTTGATGTTATGATCTCCTCAGACCTCCCCCTCTCCAACCCTCTCACCACTCCTCTCTCCTGGAGTGACCACTCTCTCCTCTCCTCCCATCTCTCTCTCTCTATCCCTCATGCCAAACCTACCCCCACACTGCCACCCACCTTCTCAGTCATTCGGCCCATGAAGCGTGTGTCAGTTGAGGCTTTTGCCGCATCCTTCCCTCCCCCTCCTGCACCTCAGGCTGACTCACACCCTGACACAGTCCTTTCCATCCTCCACTCTGCTATCTCTGATACCCTTGATGCACATGCCCGTGTCATAAGGATCCGTACAATCAAGTGCAACTCCTCGTACAACGCAGGCTTTGTCACCCTTAAATGCAAGTGTAGGGTGGCTGAGAGGAAATGGTTGGCTTCCTGTTCATCCTCTGACAAACTGTTCCGGCCGCCTGCTCCAAAGGCAATACCGACTCTCTCTACTAACTAAGAAGTGAGCACACATCCAAACCTGTGTTTCTGCGGCAGCTAACAATTCAACCAAACTCTTCAAAATCTGCAAGGAGCTGGCCAATCCTGCTGCAGTGTCTACCTCCCATGGCCCTTCCCAGGCTCTCTGTTCAGCCCTGGCTTCTCATTTCATCTAAAAAACTCAGGACATCCTGTCCACTCTCACAGCTTCTCCTGCTTCTCCCTCCTGCCTCTCTTCTTCCCCTGACCGCCGTGCGGCCACCCCCCTTCCCTACCCTGCCTTCCCTCTCTTCTCACCTGATGAGGTTCCTAGACAAGTCTGATCTATGAAAACCTTGTCAAAACAGGTTATTCCCGGTTTTTCTAAATTCATCAAGGACCACATTGACACCCTTGCCCCAGCCTTGGCAGACTTCTGCAACCACTCCTTCGCCTCCGTAACCTTCCCTTCCCCTCTGAAGCACTCTCTTGTGCACCCTCTTCTCAAGAAACCCTTAGCCGTTCCCTCCCTCCCAGCTAACTATTGCCCGATCTCTATCACTCCTTTCATGGGAAAACTCCTTGAAAAGCTGGCCATCTCCCAGCTTAAACTACACACTGAATCTGTTGGTTGTCTCCATGACCATCGGTCTGGCTTCAGAGCAGCCAGAAGCACAGAAACTGCTCTCCTGAACATCTGTGACCTGCTCTCTAACCTTGATTCTAATCTCCTCTCTGTCCTCTTCCTACTTGACCTCTCTTCTGCCTTTGACACAGTCAACAATACCATCCTGATCAACCAGCTCTGTGATAACCTGGGTATCACTGATCAGGCTCTGGTCTGGCTGACTTCTTTCCTCTCAGACCGACTCTCCCAGGTCCAACTTGGGTCCTTCCTCTCCTCCATCTCTCTCTCTCCACATGTGGTGCTCCCCAGGGGTCTAACCTCTCTCCTTTGTTGTTCAACCTATTTCTAGCACCTCTCGCCCACCCCAACTTCCAATGCTATGCGGACGATACCCAGCTCACTTTCTGTCATGATCTCTGCTTCCAAAAGATCAGGACTTGCCCGACTCCCTTGGAAGCAGACCCATAACTCCGGTTCCGAGTGCCAGCCAGTCCCAATTGGGACCTTTTGGACCCTGTCCTGGCGCCAGTGGCACCAGGCTCATAAAGATGCCCAGTCCCAGCGCTGGAAGCGCCGGGCTCATAATGCTTGGGTGGACTTACCTGCAGCAGACCATGCTGCTTACTTACCTGCCAGTTGAACCCCTGATCCTCTTCTGTTTGGGACTACTTTTCCTGTTGGGTGGGGCAGGAGCCACTCCCTAGGTTCAGAACACTGGAACTCTTCTGGAAAGCAGGAACTCTTTTCTTACCTAGGCGTGGCTGTGGAAGGAGACACCTGAGCACTACAGGAGGCTATTTAAACCACACCCGATGGATGAATCTTGCTTTGTGTTATTCTGCATTCTCTGCAGCAGAACGCTCATCGTGTCTTCTGCTTCTGATCCTGGGCCTAAGGGAACAAAGGCTTACCATCCTGGAATCCAGTCTTCAGCAGCACCTGTAAAGACAAAGAAAGAACAGGTTAGCACTACGGTCTTCAGTGGCAGCGCATCTCTTACCTGGTCCATCGGCTGTCACCAACGCCTCGCGCTGCATTCCGGCATCTGAAAGACAAAGGCTTACCTACTCTTCGCATGCTCCGGAGGTCTTCGCACTGCATTCCGGCATCTGAAAGACAAAAGCTTACCAGCTCTTCGCACGCTCCGGAGGCCTTCGGCGCTGCATCCCGCATCTGAAAGACAAAAGAAGGTGCGTTTAAAGACATTGGGCAAGTTTATTACTCACGTGCCATTACTCCTTCCCACGCCAAATCCAGTGGGTATTCCAGCACCCTTCAGCTTCTCTAAAGCTCCGGACTTGTACCTGCAAGATAAAAGGGACGGTTAGTGCGCATCGTGAAGCAGGCTACAAGCGCTTACTTACGTGCTTCCAGGCGCTTCTATTCTTCACGCGGGTTCGATCCTCAACTCTCATCAGCCCGCCATCCGCCATCGACGGGACCCTGCAAAACAAGAGATATCATTACAAAAGACTTTTAAGACATTTGAAGTGCCCAGAACTTACCGTTCGTGCAGTTAACGACGGACAGCAGTCCTCTGAGGTCAAGAGGCCTGCACCCTTATCCAGTGAAGAAACTGGTTACGGCACCCTGCCCCGAGGCAGATGGAGAGCTCGGCGTTCACTTACCTAAGACATCTTACTCTTCGAGTCAGACATACAGTGCACAGAGGTCCAGCCCAAAGAGCCAACCGTGTGTTACACATCACCTTTGAAGATACGGCATTCACCCAGTCAAGACCGGCGCCTCTGCGGGAATCAGGTGAGCGTTACAGAACACAAAGCCTACCGCAAAACTCCCACCCAGGCGCTATGGAAACCTCAGATACCGACCAGCTAGTCCAGTTACTTGGGGAACTAAGAGCAGAAGTGCATGCAGCCCGTCAGGAAACGAATGCTCTAAGAAGGGAACTGATTATTTCCAAGGAGCGAACAGACGATCTCGCTAGACAATTGCCACAGTCACAAGCCGGACAAACTCCGTTACCCACATCAGGGGCAAATCTTCCTTCAACATCCTCTACGAACCCAGTGCAGATCAACCTACCTGGGAATGTACCTCTGGCTCCGCCCGAACGATTTTCTGGTGACCCAAAGAGGTTTGCAGTATTTATTAATCAGTGCCGGTTGCACTTCTTATGCCGGCCAGCAGCCTTTCCAACTGATCAAGCTAAGGTAGCTTTCGTGCTTTCGTACCTTAGTGGCAATGCGGCAGACTGGTCGATCCCTCTAGTTACTCAAGATGATCCGGTTCTCCATGATTTTCAAGCTTTTCAGCTCAGTATGGAAAAACTGTTTGCAAGACATTCACAGGGGCAGGCCTTGGACAATGAGCTCCTTTCATTGCGACAGGGTAATCAAGACCTTTTGGCTTATATTGCGTCTTTCAACAGACTGATAGTGGAAACTCGATGGCCTGAGGACAAAAGGATTACGCTGTTTTATAGAGGTCTACGTGGAGAGCTCAAAGATGTGTTAGCCCAAGTAGTGAATCCCCCGCAAGACTGTTCGGACTATATTGACTTAGTCGTTCAAATTGACCACAGACTGCAGAACAGGAAGGCCGATCGTTCCAAGTTTGATGCTCGAGTATTTTCCAAACCACCAACTCCTACCAAAGGAGTAGACTCCGGGGAACCCATGCAAACAGGGGGCCTGAAAGGACCACTAACACAAAAGGAGCGGGAAAGGAGAAAACAGCTGCAATTATGCCTCTATTGCGGAAACTCGGGGCACTTTCCTCGAGACTGTCCGGTGAAACCAGCCAAGAAGGCAGTAGGAGCTGCAGTTACCTGGGTCACAAACTCTGAGCAGGGAAACAACCTCGCCCGACAAGAATAGAGGTCCTCTTGCCGAGCGTTAAAACCAGTTCAGTGACCTCGCATTTCGTGATACCTATGGTCCTCATTAGCCCTGAACATCCGGATCGATTACATGCGATTGAAGCTTACGTCGACAGCGGTGCCATCGGCAATTATGTGGATCATGAAATGGTTTTGAGGATGAATCTGACTCTTTGTCCAAAGGCTGTAAAGGACGTCATTACTACGGTGGATGGTACGGAGATAGCCTCCGGACCAGTAACGCATACCACCCAAGAAGTGACGCTAGTAAGTCAAGATGGACACCATGAGAAGATCGTGTTCGATGTGATCAAGGCCCCTCAGTTCCAGATTATTCTAGGAATTCCTTGGTTAGAGAAGCACAATCCTCAGATCGATTGGCGAGCAAGAACGGTTCAGTTTCCAGAATGTGTCTCTACTTGTCACCCTCGACCTGGTGTTGCACTGGCAGCAATTTCCTCGGAGGCTCCCCAGTTACCTCCTGAATACCTAGAATTCCAAGATGTTTTCCGGAAGGATCAGGCTAACTCTCTACCTCCTCATAGGTCTTATGACTGCCAGATAGACCTGATACCTGGATCTACTCCTCCTTGTAGTAGAATTTATGCCCTCACCGAGCCTGAGAATCTTCACCTCCGACAATACCTGGATCAATACCTAGCGAATGGGTTTATTCGTCCTTCCAAGTCCCCTGCTTCCTCAGCTTTGTTCTTCGTTCCAAAAAAAGAAGGGGACCTTAGAACTTGTATAGATTATCGCGCCCTGAACCAGATCACCGTTAAGAATAGATATCCGTTACCTTTGATCCCTGAACTCCTGGACCAAGTCAGAAAAGCATGCATATATACAAAGCTGGATCTTAGAGGAGCCTACCACTTGGTACGAGTAAAAGAGGGCGATGAATGGAAGACGGCCTTCCGCACCAAGTATGGGCTATTTGAATATCAGGTCATGCCCTTCGGACTTTGCAATGCCCCGGCCGCCTTTCAATATTTTATGAACGATGTCCTCAGAGAGCTCATAGATGTGTGTGTTGTTGTTTACATTGACGACATCCTCGTTTATTCTTCATCGGAAACTGAACATCGGAAACACGTGAAAATGGTCCTCGAGAGATTGCGTCAACACAAACTTTTCGCTAAGTTGGAAAAATGTGTTTTCAACGTGACTGAAGTTGAATTCTTGGGATTCATATTATCACCTAGTGGAGTGCATATGGATTCAAAGAAGGTCGATGCAATTCTCAAATAGCCATCGCCATCCTCCATAAAAGGTGTTCAAAGCATGTTAGGCTTCGCTAACTTTTACCGCAGGTTTATCCCCGAATTCTCTCGAATAGTCCAGCCCATCACTGCCTTGTTAAAGAAAAACAAACGTTTTGAATGGTCTACCGAGGCGGAACAAGCTTTCCAGGATTTGAAGACTAAATTTATCTCTGCACCAATCTTAAAACACCCTCGCCCCGAACTCCCCTACATCGTTGAAACTGATGCTTCGAGCCATGCCATGGGGGCAGTTCTATCACAAAAGGACCCAGTAACCAATCAGTTGCATCCCGTGGCATTTTGGTCCCGCAAATTCTCGCCTCCTGAAATCAATTACACTATTACTGATAAGGAACTTCTAGCTATCAAGTCCGCCTTTAAGGCTTGGCGGCATTATCTTCTGGGGGCCCGACACACCATTACTGTGATTACAGATCACCGAAACCTGCAATATTTGAAAACCGCAAAAGCTCAATCCTCTAGGCAACTCCGTTGGGCACTATTCTTTGCCGAGTTTGACTTCATAATTACCTATCGACCTGGTACAAAAAACGGTAAAGCTGATGCCCTTTCTCGGATGGGAGTGGAAGAACATTTGATCAATCCTAAACCTGTACCTATCATTCCCGAACAAAGAATTCTAGGTGTAATCACCACACAATCCATAGAGGAAGTTAAGGATAAAGCCAGGCTACTGGTAACTCCAGCAGACATACAGAATTGGCATCTGCAGGGAAAGGACTTTACGGTGAAGGACAACCTATTATATTTCCAAGAACGGTTATACCTGCCCAGCACAGATTTACAGAAAAAGGTAATCTCTTGTTATCACGATTCTTTAATGGAAGGACATCCCGGTATGACCAAGACCTCGGAAAAGATCAAGCGCTACTTCTGGTGGCCGTCTTGGAAAAAAGATATCAGAGACTTTATAATGTCCTGTGGAGTATGCGCCCAAAACAAGAGTCAAAAGAAAAAACCAGCCGGCCTCTTACGCCCTATTGACATCCCGCCTCGCCCTTGGCATACGCTTTCTATGGACTTCATCACCGATCTACCTCCATGCTCCGGATACAATACGATCCTAGTAATCGTGGACCTATTCTCCAAGATGGCGCATTTCATTCCACTCAAAGGCTTACCAACAGCAGCAACTCTGGCCCGAGGATTTCTCGAAAACATCGTCCGACTGCACGGTTTTCCTTCAATTCTAATTTCGGATCGAGGTAGTCAATTTATTTCTCATTTTTGGCAAAGTTGCTGTCGGTCGGCTCAAATTGATGTGAGACTTTCGACCAGCCACCAACCTCAAACCCGACTAACTACATCTCCAAAACCTATTCTAGTTGATGGAGAACTCGAGTTTGAAGTCAAAAGCATCCTGGATTCCAAGATCTCCAAATCTAAACTATTTTACCTGATTGACTGGAAAGGCTACGGTCCCCAAGAAAGATCCTGGGAACCTGCAGAATATGTCCACGCGCCTCGTCTAATCAAAAGATTTCATCGAACATTTCCTAACAAGCCCAAACCCCCGGAGAAGCCCGGTTTGGGAGGGGCCTTGAGGGGGGGTGCTGTCATGATCTCTGCTTCCAAAAGATCAGGACTTGCCCGACTCCCTTGGAAGCAGACCCATAACTCCGGTTCCGAGTGCCAGCCAGTCCCAATTGGGACCTTTTGGACCCTGTCCTGGCGCCAGTGGCACCAGGCTCATAAAGATGCCCAGTCCCAGCGCTGGAAGGGCCGGGCTCATAATGCTTGGGTGGACTTACCTGCAGCAGACCATGCTGCTTACTTACCTGCCAGTTGAACCCCTGATCCTCTTCTGTTTGGGACTACTTTTCCTGTTGGGTGGGGCAGGAGCCACTCCCTAGGTTCAGAACACTGGAACTCTTCTGGAAAGCAGGAACTCTTTTCTTACCTAGGCGTGGCTGTGGAAGGAGACACCTAAGCACTACAGGAGGCTATTTAAACCACACCCGATGGATGAATCTTGCTTTGTGTTATTCTGCATTCTCTGCAGCAGAACGCTCATCGTGTCTTCTGCTTCTGATCCTGGGCCTAAGGGAACAAAGGCTTACCATCCTGGAATCCAGTCTTCAGCAGCACCTGTAAAGACAAAGAAAGAACAGGTTAGCACTACGGTCTTCAGTGGCAGCGCATCTCTTACCTGGTCCATCGGCTGTCACCAACGCCTCACGCTGCATTCCGGCATCTGAAAGACAAAGGCTTACCTACTCTTTGCATGCTCCGGAGGTCTTCGCACTGCATTCCGGCATCTGAAAGACAAAAGCTTACCAGCTCTTCGCACGCTCCGGAGGCCTTCGGCGCTGCATCCCGCATCTGAAAGACAAAAGAAGGTGCGTTTAAAGACATTGGGCAACTTTATTACTCACGTGCCATTACTCCTTCCCACGCCGAATCCAGTGGGTATTCCAGCACCCTTCAGCTTCTCTAAAGCTCCGGACTTGTACCTGCAAGATAAAAGGGACGGTTAGTGCGCATCGTGAAGCAGGCTACAAGCGCTTACTTACGTGCTTCCAGGCGCTTCTATTCCTCACGCGGGTTCGATCCTCAACTCTCATCAGCCCACCATCTGCCATCGCCGGAACCCTGCAAAACAAGAGATATCATTACAAAAGACTTTTAAGACATTTGAAGTGCCCAGAACTTACCGTCGTGCAGTTAACGACGGACAGCAGTCCTCTGAGGTCAAGAGGCCTGCACCCTTATCCAGTGAAGAAACTGGTTACGGCACCCTGCCCCGAGGCAGATGGAGAGCTCGGCGTTCACTTACCTAAGACATCTTACTCATCGAGTCAGACATACAGTGCACAGAGGTCCAGCCCAAAGAGCCAACCGTGTGTTACACATCACCTTTGAAGATACGGCATTCACCCAGTCAAGACCGGCGCCTCTGCGGGAATCAGGTGAGCGTTACACTTTCAGGCTCCCCTCTACTGCCTCTTCTCCTTCTCTCATCCCTGATTGGCTGCAATCCAGGAGTGGTGCTCCGCCAATGATCTCTGACTGAATGCACGCAAGACAGAGATCCTCCTTATTGGCTCCCCTGCACCCTCCTTTCCTGCCACTCTCTGGCCGGCCTCCCTTGGCCCTCCTACTGTTCCCACCTTTGAGGCCAAGAACCTTTGGGTTATCTCTGATTCCTCACTCTGCTTCTCTAGTCATATCTCCGACATCTCTAAGAAGTCAAACTATCAACTGCACCTCCTCAGAGGTATTCTTTCTTTCCTCTCTTTCCCCCAGAAACTCACTGTATCCAGAGCTCTGGTTCTCTCTAAGCTAGACCACTGTAATAGCCTCTTTTTAAATCTACCTGCTTCTACTCTGCTTCTTCCCTCTTATTTCCGACGTCTCTAAGAATTCAAACTATCAAGTGCACCTCCTCAGAGGTATTCTTTCTTTCCTCTCTTTCCCCCAGAAACTCGCTGTATCCAGATCTCTGGTTCTCTCTAAACTAGACCACTGTAATTATACATATACCTGCCTCTTCGCTCCGTCCTCTGCAACTCATCCAGAACAGGACTGTGAGACTTGTCCTTGGCGTCAAGCCCATGGACCTTATCTCTCCAGCACTGAAATCTCTCCATTGGCTCCCAGTGGCTACAAGGATCACGTTCAAGTCCCTTTGCATTGTCCACAAGGCCTTCTGGGGCATGGGCCCAAAATACCGTCAGCTTTCTCTCCTGAAGTATCTTCCTACTCGAGCACTTCGCTCCTCCACCTCCAACTCCTTGAGGGTCAGCTGCTTTTCCAAGAAAAGAGATGGGGGCAGATCTCTCTCTTTGGCTGGCGCCCCCCTCTGGAACAGCCTCCGTGCCTCTCTGAAACTTGAGCAGAACCATCTCCGGTTCCGGAAGCAGCTCAAGACTCTCCTCTTTGCTTCTGCCTTCTCTCTTACGCTACCTTGCTGATCTCCTGTCTAATACGGCACTGGTTACCTGGCTACCCTCTGAATCACTAGCCCAGGTCCCTGTCCTCCCAGTTGCACACTTGCAATGCCTCCTGGCAACCCTGCACTTGGGGCTGTATCTGTAACCCTACATCCCCCCCTACTTGCTTGTAGATATCACTTGTTTTCTCCACTTAATCCTACACTGCCACCTGTGTGCCACACTTCCTGTTTTTGATGTTTGATCCTATGTCTTGCTCCTCCTCCCCTTCTCCTGGCGCTTCTCCCGTTCCCCCTCCCCTGCACTTGCGCAATCTCAATGTCACTGGCCTAGTAAGATTGTTGTCTTGTTCCCCTACCTTGCCTCGTTGCGCATTGAAACACTTGTGTATAGGCGCGCTATGAACAAAATATCAAATCATCATATCATATCATCATATCATATCATATCAACCTTGAGAAACCGGGAAACCAGGGGAAGGGAAAAACTCCACCTGGCCAGTTTCAAAGGAGCTGTAAAAGCCCTTTGCCCAGAAGAAGATCATTCCTCTGGACACAGCAGCAACCTTTACCTTCAGTTGTGTTTAAGTGTTAGGGAGAGAGGTAGGAGTTGACACGACAGTGGACACTTATTATTTTGGACATTCTTACAGGTTCCTTCTGGAGGGAGGAACAAAGAGGGAGGGAGGAAGGACAAATCACGCATGGCGATGGGAAGTCTTAGAATAGTAACTTGGAACGTGAGAGGCCTCAATAGTTACCTGAAGAGGAACAAAGTAATTATGTACTTGAGAAGGCTAAAGGTGGACATAGCATTACTACAGGAAACCCACCTTACTAAAGAGAAATTAGAGGTGGTTATAAAAAAGTAGAGAGGGACCACCATGGGAGCGACATACTCTGCTTATGCAAGGGGGGTGGTTATCTGGGTGGCACCTCATGTGCCATTTCAGATGCTTCAGGCCACAGTGGAACCTGATGGGAAGATGATATTGATGCGAGGGCTGCTGGAAAATAGAGAATTGACTATTATAAACACATATGCCCCTAACCAAGACTCGGCAGCCTATTTCAGGACTTTATATGGTAAAATAAGCCCCCTACTGGGAGGCGCGATTATATGGGGAGGGGATTTTAACTGTACGCTATACCCCAAAATGGGTAGGTCAGATAGTAAACTAGATAAACCCACCCCTTCCGTGAAAGCATTAGAGGCCCTGCTGAGAGATTTTGGACTAGAGGATATATGGAGACAGCAATACCCGAAGTACAGGCATTATTCACACTATGCTGCCCCACATAACCTGTATACAAGACTGGATTATATGTTTGTCGCATCGGAACTCGTAGGGGTAATGATAGGCTCAGAATACAAGGCGAGAACATTATCGGACCACTCCCCCCTGGTCCTGGAGTGGAGACACCAATCCCCCAGAGGGAGAATCCCGACATGGAGGCTCCGAGCTGAGGCTCTGCAGGACGAGGTATTCCGAGAGGATTTAAGGGAGGAGATTATCGAGTACTTTGACACTAACACAGGGAGCGTGCAGTCAGAAGGAACCTTATGGGAGGCGTTTAAAGTGATAGTATGAGGTTCGGCCATATCCAAATCCAGAGGGCTCCAAAGGGGCATAGAGCGAGAGCTACAGGAGACAGAAAAGAAACTGGATGAAATGATGCGGAGGGGGGACACCTCACAGGAGGACGCCAAACAGGTGAATTTACTACGACAAACCAGCAGGCAGCACTGGGAAAGACTATGTAAATTGAACTATAAAAAAAATATTGAAAGGCAACACGTAGGGGGAGACAAACCGGAAAGGCTGCTAGCATGGATATATAAAAATGAGACACCCAGACCAGTTGTCAGAGAGATAAAGGGAAAAAAAGGTCAGACCTGGGACACCCAAGAGGGAGTAAATGAGGGGTTCCTTAGATTCTACAAACGCCTCTATGAGGATACGGGGGAGGAGAAGGGTCGGGAGATTCAGGAAACACTGGAAGATATAGGATTACCCAAATTAAATCATGAAGACGGGAGAACCTGGACGGTTGCCGGAGTCTCTGAGGGAGGAGGTGATTATTCCGCTCCTAAAATCGGGTAAGCCAAGCACAGATTGTGGGTCATACAGACCCCTATCTATGTTGAACCAAGATAGCAAAATTCTCACGCAGTGTTGGCAAAAAACTCCAAAGGGTAATTGGCAAACTTATACACCCTGATGAAACAGGCTACGTTGAAGGCAGGAATATAACCGACAACCACAGGAGACTCCACCACATCACAGAACAGACAGAGAAGGATCCCGGAGAAATGGCAATAGTCTCGCTGGATGCAATAAAAGCCTTTGACTCTGTGAGGTGGCCGTGGTTGTTGGCGGACTTGAAAGAATACGGGATGGGTCCAGGGTATTTGAGGTGGGTCAAGATGGTATACAGCTCCCCAATTGCCATGGTCAAAACGGGCATGATAATCTCAGATAAATGGCAACATAGTAGGGGCACTAGACAGGGCTGCCCCTGTTCACCCATGCTTTACATTCTTGCATTAGAACCATTGGCAATCTGTCTCAGACAACAGTACGGGGAGATAGGGATCCACAAGAAGTGGGGACTGCACCTGATATCATTGTACGCTGATTATATGCTGTTATACCTACGCTTCCCAGAAGAAAACTTACAGTATGTCCTGGAGGTGATGGAATGCTAAGCGACCCTTTCGGGCATAGCGGTAAACCCCAAGAAGTCAAGTATGTTCCCACTGGGGAGATATAGGGGGCGCCTGCATGGGAACCTACCTGTTTTGCCGATACCCTGGCAGACCAGGACATTTCGATACTTGGGGATTAATATATACCCTACGGCTGCGGACGAATACAAAAACAACACATTAAGGGCAGTGGAAGGCATCAAGAATAGTATGGGGTTCTGGGCAAATTTCCCCCTGGCCATGGTGGGAAGGGCGGCTTTGATCAAGATGGTGGTTCTGCCCAGGCTGTTACACTTTTTCACAAACATCCCATACATGCTCCCCAAACGCTTTTTCATGAAGCTCCACAGCCTACGCAGGGGCTTCATATGGCATACTTCCAGGAACAGGGTGGCCCTTTGGAAGTTGCAGAACCCGTGTGATAAGGGGGGCATAAACCTACCGAATTTTGAGATATTTATGTCCAGGGTGGGTAAGGAGTTGCTCCAACTGAGACGGGACTGGGAGGAGGAGGTGGGAGAACCTATGCAAGATGGACAATGGGATAGAGCCCAGATGTATCATAAGAAGGTGTCCCGGAATGCGAAGCTACAGCAGATCCAGTTATACATCACCCACAGGGCATACATGACCCCTAGGAAAATCGCCAGGGTTGGAAGCTCAGTGATACAGAAATGCCCCAGGTGCGGAGAGGTGGATGACGGGATGATTCACATGTCTGGGCGTGCCCGGAGGTGGGCAGATTCTGGACGGAGGTTAAACAACATCTGTCCCAAAAGGGGATTAAATTGGAGGTGGAGTCAGTATGGGCATGCACGCTGGGGGTTTTTGCCAGACCACGCAATCTGAAGCACATTAGTAAGATGAAAGACCTGGCCTACATCTTGGCCAAGCGGAGAATCGCAATGGACTGGAAAGCAGCCCAAAGACCCAGAATAGAGGTGTGGTGGGCCGACCTACTGAAGTGGGCAGAAGCGGAGACGGCAGCCTGGTATTAAGCAGTCAGTAGGGGAGGGGAGGAGGAAGCGGGACCCCTGATAACGTGGAGACAACTGGTTGCCACGATGGCAGGACTTTCCCACGCTGATCTCAGTGAAGATGACACGCTTGGGAACAATGAGAGAGATAAACCCTAAGGAACGAATTCTGAGGTATTGAAGTAGGTGCTCGAGTTAAGGGCGCGGCAGGGGGGGATGACTGTGATGTATAACATGTAAAAACAATGATGTGAAGCATATATGTGAATCTCCTAAATGTTGGTAAGGTTTGGTGTGTTGTTTATAAAATAATAAAAAGTGTTAAAAAAAGAATCTTACAGGTTCCTTAGTTTATTATTTGAGGCAGGGAAACCCCTGTTAGTATTAGACAAAGGTAGGGTTTTTGCTTTTCTTTGGGATACAATAAATGTTTGTAGCAATCACCATGCCACCATTGTGTCGATCTCTTACTTCTACACCCTTACATTATACATATGCATGTTTATGTGTATTGCGACAAATCCCAGGATGTTGCCACTGCTTCTGTATGTGTGGAGCCCCTTCCCATGAGGCCAAGGAGGTGAGGCTGCTAACCGACAGTCCCCCGGCAGGTGCTACTCAATGGGTGGATCTCATGGGAGGGGCAACCCCCTATGGGACCAGTGACAACTATCGGTGGAGAACACAGTATCCGCCCAACACCTATATCTCTCCTTCGTCCCCACTCTCTCCACCCCTAACCTCCTATCCCATGTACTTATATAACATGCAAAAAGTAGAAAGGACTGAGATGAGGAAGAATGGGGATGGCTATCATGAAGATTCAAGCCAAAAAACTGTGACGAGCAAGAGGTGCGGATCCTCAGGGATCAATAAGAGGAACATGTAAAGCGTACTGGAAACCGACATAAAACTGACCATTTTTATTTGTATTTATTTATTGTGTGAATTAGTTTAAAATCAAACTTTACACACATGTAGTCAACAATGAATACAGAATAAAACACAATCAAAACAGAAATTTTATACAGTAATAAAAGCAACTTCAATAGATTCGATACATTAATTAGAAGCCTATCAGTGGGATTATTTAGCAAATTCCAACACAGGTCATCCCAAATTAAAAGTGGGCGAATACTAAAATACTGTTTAAAAGTCTCTTCGCGGAGAACAGTTAAAACCGAACAATCAATTATTAGGTGTTTCAAAGTTTCAACTCTCAATTTACAACAGCGACATAGACGCTCAGGTGAGGGCACTCCATATCGGCCACCTATAACATCATTTGTTAAAAGGAGATTTAATTTAATGCATAACCATAGTGTTCTAAGGTGTTGTGAAGCGTGCTTGGTTAAATATTTATGTAGAACATTAAAGGGTTTCATGTCCATAGAAAAGTGATCAAATACTTTGTACAAAGATTATCCCTATTTTTCATCTAGTCTACCTCACATAACAGCTTCTGCACCGTACCTGGATTATGGTCCAACTCCTCAATGGAAATAGATTTTTCAGCCACCATTGACAACACAGAGTTGACCCAGTAGAACCACACAGTTCCCCTGGTTAAGTGATACATTAAGTTGAATGAACAGGGTACATCCTGGGGGAAATAATATAGATCGCAAGCGGAGAATTCTTTTCCAATCAACCTTCAAGCTCAATGAAATGATGCCCAAAATATGCTTTACCGGGGGGAATGGGTGCCAGCTGGAAGCTTCAAAAAACAATTCCACATGAAAGCCTCCTCCTTCTCCCAATCTAATTTAACATCTTTAGCTTCTGCCCCGTAAGTCAGTTTCGGGACAATCACCTGATTGTATAATTTTAGAGCAGGGATCATTGAAAAACGACCATATTTTCTATCTAGTACACAGAGTTGAGCTGCTGCTGCAATAGTACCCAAACTCAATAAATCAGTCACCAGCAACCTTGAATGCTTGGAACTAATAGTAATTCCCAAGTATTTGAACTCAGGCACCACCTGGAGCCTTTTGCCATCAATGTGCCATATACAATTAGCTCTCCCCGACAAGCTCCTTCTATGGTTGAAGATCAACATCTTTGATTTCGGAACACTTATCGCCAAGCCCAAATCCCTGAAAAAGTTCTGAAGTCCAACTGCCGTATAGTCAGTTAAAACAAGGTCTTCTGCATAGAGAAGATATTGAATTGTAACATGACCCAACCTCGAGGGAGTTAACCCCTGGCCCTTCCAATGCAGACCTAATTCCCAGGATATACAAATTAAAGAGAAATGGTGCAAGAATCCAACCTTGTCATAGACCACAGCCAACCAAAATCCACCCTGAGTAACCACCCCGCTTATCCCACCTCACCTTGATGCTCAAGTATTTGTGTAAAAATTCCAACATTGAAACAGGGCCTCAGGGCAACCCCACAACCTATGCATCCCCCATAGCTTGTTACGATCTACACAATCAAAAGCGTTTGTTATATCAAGAAAAGAGAGATTAATTGCCTGTCTGGTTTGAAAGCCCTGATTCTTCAGGAACTGCCAAATCATACAATTGAGGACTGTACTCATACCCTTACGAAAGCCGGACTGATTGCAGTCCAACTTATTCGCAAGGGTAGCCCATCTCTCCAATGCATGTAATAAAAATCCAGAGAAAATTTTATACGAAACGTCCAAGAGGGGGATAGGGCGATAGTTCCCAGGATTTGCCCTTTCCTCCTTTTTGTATATTACAACAATGATGGCCTCTCTCCAGGTGTCGAGGCACACGGTCGGCTCTACAACATTACGGTACACCTGTAATAAAACCGCAGCCCATAAAAGGGGCTTGGATTTGAGTGTTAAATCAGAAGTACCATCAGGACCAGGGGCATTTGAAGACTTAGCCTTCTTAATAGCTGTTAGTATTCATGCCAGATCAATATCTAGCAAGTGCCAAGCGTCTTCGCCCCAGGAAACATCAACTTTTGCTGTTAAACACCCCTCTTTGGAACCTTCTAAGGCATACAACTCAGTGAAATAATGCTCCCTTCCTGGCCTAAAATAGACTGGTGCTGTAATGAAAGCTGCACCACCCCCTCGAAAAGACTCCAAAAATTGTCCGTCTGTCAAGGGGACATTGCCCTAAGCATTGTTTCTGTATCGGCTTGAAGGAGGAGGGCTCAATGCCCTTTTAGTTTAAATTTAGCAATAGTATGTTCAACGTTTATGCCCCTTTTCAATGTTTCCCTGATGTTTCCACTCAACTTTCTCTTCATTTCACGAACTTCCGTATTCTACTCAAGTCTCAATGTTGTAAGACAATTCAGTCTTGTGAAGCTGGTATAAAACGAGTAAGAATGGACTGAAGATGGTGAGAGAATAAACGTGACACATCTCTACAAAGAGACCCTCCAATAATTCCTGGTCAATGCTAGCGTTAAATCTAAGGGCATACTTGGGTTTCCATATAACTGCGTGGTTCTGCGGATTAATTACCAGAGCGTCAGAAAGTAGGTCCAATGCAGATATATTAATACCCCCAAAACCGGCCAATCTTTAGTTAGCAAATAACCAATATTACACAAACTCTCCCTCAGCCATAACTAGGTTATAAACAAGTTTTGAATAAAAAACAATTTTCACCATTTCAACCTGGTGAAAATCTAAAAAGAAAATTCTGGTAATTTCTTTAGAGGAGAGTGATTGGAGACTGGGTATTTGTCCAAAGAGAGCCAAAATGTATTGCCGATTAAGTGGATAAAGGTCTTTAACCTTAAAAGTACGACTCAAGCATACATAACTCAGCTGGTCTCCCAAAGAGAAATGCTGGGAGGCAGACAATGGCACTGAACCCACCTCAATCAAGGGCCTCATCTCTTTCTGGGAGTCTAAAATAGAGCCCCCTGGACGACCCCTCAATGGTCTCTCAAGGACTGACAACCGACCACCCAACCCAGATCCACAGGCCAAGGAATTTCTTCTTGCTTCCATAGTTAGAAAACTTGACATATCCGTATTCGAATAAACGATTGGCTCCCCAACTGGCACAAATAAGCGCACTGTTGGGTCAAGTTTCTAAGGGATATTGCAGGAAGCAGAGAGAGAAGCCGGGCCCACTTGACTAATGTCAGCTGTCACCCTAAGTAACAAAGAAGATTCAGAGACCCCCACCTGGCATGCCTGAGTTGCTTCTACATCAGAGACAATAGAGTAAGTTGACAAAGAGGAGATATTAAGTTCTGCCTCATTTACATCAGCTTTCTTAGGTTTAAGGTAAGCTGTTATCAGAGATTTTTTGTTTACTTCCACGGGAGCCAAAGCAGAGAGACCAACAGATGTTTTTGGACTCAAGGACAAAGTCTTGCCCTTCTCTTGGGTGCCACCCCCCCTTTGAGTATACCTGTGCCTGGACTGCTTGATCATCTTCCTCCTCAGAGAATGTTTCAGTCAGGGCCTTCAACGATCTCAAATATTTTAGGGAACCTTTCTTTTTCCTACAAAGAGCTAGCTTTAGTTGTGTGACAATCTTAACTTTCTTCCTCCATCTGCAGCCAACCACCACTGGCGTTTTCTGAGCAGCCCCGGTGGAAGCACCAGAAGGAGACATCACACTCACTCCTTCCGGCTTTGATAGGATCAAGAGCTGCAATAACAGAGAAACTAGAGTCCTTAGATAAAAGTCTCTGACCGCAGGCCACCTCTCCCTCATCTGAGCCGCCCATATTATTAGTTTGAATGCAAGTAAGGGCAAGGTCACCACCAGATGTTTGACTAGCAACACATACTGCATTCACACCACTCAATCATGCATTTTTGCAAATTACCCGTGGGGCACTCAATGCCATGATGAAGCCCTCTATAAAGTTCACTTTAGCAAGCACGTCTTTCAAGGAAGATCAAACCTCTCTGAGTTCATACATATTCATATTATGCCCCTGATCCATGGTGTCCAAAATCCGATTCAAGACTGGAAAGGAAAAAGCATGCATTATGGGCTTCTCCTGGGTCTGCAAGTCTTGACCTGTGGTAGGACGATCATTCTTATTACCAACAGGTCTCGCATCCATTACTGGGGATGAACAAAATGATGCTTCAGGTTGGTTAAAAAAAGTATGAACATCAGCTGATGGCGGGGAAGAAACCTTTTTTTCCTTTTCATTGAGGCAGGCAGAAGATCCTGTTGAAACAGCTAATCTTCGTGCCTTTGAGAGAGAAATTAATTTCTCAGACAGAGAATCATCTAAAACCCCAACTATAGCTGAGGATTATTTGAGCAACCCTTCCCTGAGCGTCACAATGACCATCCTAGAAACTCTGTTAGCAGAATTAATGGCCCATCAAATGCAGCCGGAGATACGATTTCAGGCTGGATTGGGCAAAATTGTTGCCGCTCAACAAAGACCCGTTCTTCCCCATGGAGTATTGCAGCCTTATAAAGAGGGAGAAGACATAGGAAATGTTTTCCTTACTTTCAAAAGGTTGGCCAAGATTTCCGGTGGGCGGACGATTTAATAATCTGTTGTTTAGGTCCGTTATTAAGGGGAGAACTGCAGAACTAATATCAACTTGTAAATCCCCTAGGAACAGCAACATTTAATGAAATCAAACAGGGGCTATTGCAAAAGGTCGGTCAAACAGGGGATTTCTACAAACAAAAATTACAGGAGATTAAATTAAATCCTGGGGAGACACCTGTAGAATTGGGTGTTGGAGTGCAGAACACCATGTCCATATAGGTAGGAAAGAAAACTCTTCAGAAGTGATAGAAACATTAACCCTAGAACAATATATGAATTCCCTACCACCCTTCCTGCAGAAGGCAGTCCTTCAATTAAATAAACCATCCATGACAACGGCTGTTAAAACAGCCCAAAACTATGCAGAGGTCCTCCCTATCACCCAGGAGAAAGAAGAAATAATAGAGACAAGAGTCAGGACATCCTAAATAAATCAGGGATAAAACACCCTGAAAAGGGAGACATGTGGAATATAAGCAGTAAGGAAAGAGGAGAAACAAAGGTAGAAGAGGGGAGAATCTTTAAACCACCCATGAGCACCTGCTTTTTCTGTGCTCAATCGGGACACTTAGCCAGATAATGGGCCTCATTAGGGGTCCAGAGGTAACCCTGCCGGTGCTGCCGGCGGGTTGCCGCCAAATCCGTAATAATTTACCAGCGCCTGACTTCCCGGTGCCACTGGCTCATTATGAGTCTGGCGGCGCGGGAAGTCAGGCGCGACAAATTGTTAGTCTCTATGCGAGTGGGGACACAGGAGCACTGGCACCATTATCAACGGTGCCGGTGCTCTCATGAAGAGACTGCCTACCGTGGCCGCTGCTCCCGGCAGGCTCAGACCTGTCAGGCCCAGCAGCCACGGCAAGCAGACACAGGGTTTGCCGATCCGGAAACAAGGGTGCCAGTGAGCTTACTGGCACCCTTGTTTCTGGACCGGCAAACTCCTAATGAGGTCCAATGTCCCTTAAATAAGAAGGAAGAACTTATGGAAATAGAGTATAGGACTGGGAAAGAGTAGGAGGAAGTAAGCTTCCTGAGGAGGAATTCCTAGCGACCAGAAGTAACTACTACCGTGGAGCAGAGACTTCTTTATGGGAGGGCAAAAGGGGCACTTGCCCAAGGCCCCCACATTGGAAGGGGGTCCAAAAAGGCTGCCTGATCTGAAGAAGTAAGATTGCATTGTTAACTAGAATTAAATAGCACACATCAGGATATTTTATGGGGTGCTGCCGAGTCTTTAAACCCATTGCCTTTCTGTTTAGGCAAGTACATTCTGCTTTGATCAATTCATCATGTATTGCTTTCTGTGTTCACTGTGATATACATAGTTTGTGTGCTCCTTACAATGGTTCAGAAGTTAGCTCAGTGTGTGAAGCACCCATTGCAGAGATATGTGTTCATATGCAAAATTAGAATATCATATTCCAGCAAGGCTGGCTGACCCTTTCCTATGTCTGAAGTTTATAAAACTGCCTGCATATGTACTTGGTTTTGCAGAACAACATCTGCAGGTATCAGCAATGTACCTGCACCAGATAGGGAATGCTATAAAAACTAGAACTTGGTTTGTTCAGATGAGGTGTTGTAAAACCTAGGCAATCGCCTCCAACGATGGCATACACTTTTAGTCCAAGAGGTGAATAAGTATCTGTAATGAACCATCGGACGCGTCCCTTCTGGACTTCCTGGTCCCTGACACATAGAGGCTTGCACTTAGCAGTACTCCCAACATGGCCATCAAACACAGAACGCTATTTACCAGATTCTGCGTCGGACGCATCATGTTCTATAAAGCAGACACGCCCCCGTGGCCCTGCGCGTCTCTCTGCTACCGCTTGCAGTGGCTAGACGTGTGCTGCCGTAGTTCGCTCTTGCTAACTTCTTTGATTCCTGGTTCCTGGTCCCCCTATTACTTCCTCCTCATTCATTACTTCCCTTTTGTCCTCACTTGCATCCCGGATCTCCATGTACTCGCTTCCCGAGTACACGCTTCGCTGTTTCCAGGACTTCTCGGACATTCTGAACGATCCAGGAATCGGGACGCTGAATGCACGCTGGAACCCGAGGGCATACGCACAGGGTTATACAAGACCTGCACTGTGCGCAAGAAGACTCCATCAAAGAACTCTAATAAACAACACAGACAGGTTAGAAGGGGGGAAACCTGTGACAGATTGAGACGCCAACAAACCGAAACTGATACGGACATGGAGGCGGCAGTCCAAGAACTCATGCGCGGCATGCAGGAGTTAACAACAGAAGTTCAGAATCTCAAAGCCGAGAATGCTGCATTAAAACAATTAGTCCTGTCACGTGATTCCATGACCAAGGAAAATATATTGCTGGGCGGAGTAGTAGATAAATATGATGGTTCATCAAAAAACCTTTGCGGATTCCTTGATTCGTGTTTAGTCCACTTTACCTTTAAGCCCTACTACTTCTCTACCTCCAGGGCAAAGGTGGGCTTTATGATCTCGCATCTTTCCGGGAATGCATTAACTTGGGCTACGCCCTTGGTTAATTCTGGAGATGTCCTTCTGGATGACTATGATGGGTTCGTACAGGCTCTAAAGACCATGTTTGACCGCCCAGAACAGGTCTACAGTGCCCAGGTATGCCTACTGGATTTCCAACAAGGTTCCCAGGATATGCTTACCTATGTGACACGCTTTAAGCAACTGGCCAGGAAGCAGATTGGTCATCGGAGGCCTGCTTTACCCTTTTTCGAAGAGGACTGAATGAAGAAATAAAAGATGAGCTAGCCAGGGTAGCTCGCCCAGGTTCCTTCCAGGCTCTTATGGACCTCTCTCTACAAATAGACTTCCGTATTCAGGAAAGGAAGGCAGAAAAGAAGAAGACTAAAGTGCCTTAACAAAAGACCTCCATAGAACCTTCCTCTAAACATGAGCCCACTCCTGCCCTCACTACAGACCCAGAACCCATGCAACTGGGGGCCTTCCGCGAACCCATATCCCTGCAAGAAAGAATGCGACGGATTCACACTGGGCTGTGTATGTATTGTGACTCAGATAAACATCTTGTAAGAGAATGTCCCTTAGCTCCTCCACGGCGTTTGGGAAACGCCAGCTCCCGATCCTAGACGGAGCACAGCTTCGGGAGAGAGAGGTTTGCTCCACATCTATTCCATCCTTGAACTCTCTTGGACAAAACAATCTTGTGAACTTTCAGGCATTTCTATCGCCATCCAAGAAAGAAACTTACCCCATTTTGGCATTGGTGGATTGTGGGGC
Source organism: Ambystoma mexicanum (assembly GCF_040938575.1). NCBI lineage: Eukaryota > Metazoa > Chordata > Amphibia > Caudata > Ambystomatidae > Ambystoma > Ambystoma mexicanum. The sequence continues at coordinate 1,033,681,330 of NC_090933.1, read as the reverse complement.
AATCGGGGTATTATAGATCAAGATTGGGTCACTACCCACCACATTCCATATGAAACTCGAGGCATCATGCAACCTGTAGAGGCTATCGATGGAAAAGCTCTCTCTTCAGGACCCATAACCCTACAAACCAAAGAGATCCAACTCTCGATAAACCATCATCGAGAGGTGATACAATTTGACATCATCAAGTCTGCCCATTATCCAATGGCACTGGGTATGCCCTGGTTACAGAAGCACAACCCATACATCAACTGGGCAGCAGGATCCTTGTTTCTTGGTTCCGTGCACTGTATGTCTCACTGTCTATCCCTGGATTCCTTGTCGACATCCTCTGAAGGTACGCTGATAGACCAGCAGGGCCCATTCATGGTCTCAAATATTATCCAGGTCCCCAGGGCCTATCAGGAGTACACTGATGTGTTTTCAACTGCCATTGTTCAGGCCCTCCCTCCTCACAGACCTGAAGATTGCGCTATTGACACTGAACCCTCAGCAGTGATTCCTTTTGGAAGGATGTTCATTCTATCCGAACCTGAGAAAAGGGCCCTCCGAGAATACTTGGATACCAACCTTGAAAATGGCACCATACGGCCATCCAAATCTCTGGCGGGAACTTCGTTGTTCTTTGTTCCAAAGAAAGATACTAAGGAGCTTAGGCCTTGTCTTGATTTTCGTGGTCTAAATCAATGCACCTCCAAGGACCGCTACCCATTGCCCTTAATCTCGGATATCCTGGAAGCGGTGAGAGGAGCTGTAATCTTCATGAAGTTGAATCTCAGAGGTGCCTACCATCTGATCAGTATAAAGGAGCGTGACGAATGGAAAACAGCCTTTAGAACACCCTTTGGTCACTTTGAATACCTGGTCATGCCCTTCGGACTCGCCAATGCCCCAGCGGTCTGCCAACGTTTCATGGACCGGGTGTTCACCGATATGCTGTTCCTCTTCGACATAGTTTACCTGGACGATATTCTGATATATTCCAAGGACCATCTTAAGCATGAAGAGCATGTTAAGGCAGTCTTACAGCGGCTACGTGAACATAAGCTCCTGGCTAAACCCGAGAAATGCCTTTTCCATGTCTCTACTGTTCACTATCTAGGATTTGTTCTTAGTCCAGAAGGAATTGGTATGGACCACTCAAAAGTAAAAGCCATACTATCCTGGCCTGTTCCAACACCCGTGAAACAGATTCAATCCTTCCTGGGGCTTGCCAACTTTTACCGGAAATTCATACCTTCCTTTTCTGAGTAGTTCAACCAATTATTACATTGTTGAAACAGGATACTCCCTTTCTCTGGACAGCAGCCCAAGATGAAACATTCCAACAATTGAAGGTGGAGTTTATACAAGCCCCCATATTGGCTCAACCTGACATCGATCGACCTTTCCTATTGGAGACGGATGCCTCCAACTACGCCATCGGAGCAGTTCTAAAGCAGAAATTCGAGGTCAACTTAGAACACCCCATCGCTTATCTCTCGTGAACCCTAACTCCCAGCGAGACTCATTATTCTGTCTTGGAAAGGAACTGTTAGCCGTCTGTCAAGCCTTCACAAAGTGGCATCATCTACTCCTGGGAGCAAAACATCCTGTTCAGGTCCGTACGGACCATCGGAATCTTCAAGTTTTACAATCTCTGGAATGTAGGAATAGTCGTCAAGACCGTTGGGCCTTCTTCTTCGCCCAGTACCAGTTCCAAATCCATCATGTCCCTGGAACACACAACATAATTGCTGACACCTTATCCCGACGTCCCGACTACGAAACTCTTGGAGATCGGTCCTTCCCAAAGATGTTTCCCCACACAATTTTTGTAGCCCAAGCAATCAGCCTCCTGGAAGACATTCGGATTCAAACCCAGTCCTCTGAGATCTGGAAGGAATTTACAGGGAAGAATCGATGGAATCTTCGAACAAAAGATGGGTATTTGTTCAACGATAATGACCTGGTCATACCCACACAGAGACTGCGACAAAGGATTATAAACCTCTGTCACGATACCCTTCACTCAGGACATCGTGGCATCACCAACACTCTCCGTTTAATACAAAGACAATTTTGGTGGCCAAAAATGAATGTTGACGTCCAACTGTATATCCAAGCCTGTGCAGTCTGCAATCAAAACCAGCATGATAAGTAGAGACCGGCGGGTCTCCTACCTCAACCAACACTACCAACAAGGCCCTGGGAATACATCGCTATAGACTTTATTGTGGAATTGCCACCCTCCAGGGGATACACGACTATCATGGTCACCATTGATTTATTCACTCACATGGCTCATTTTACAGCATTGTATAAACTACCATCTTCCTCAGAACTCGCTGCAATTTTCCTGGAACACATATTCCGACTTCATGGACTCCCTTCCAAATAATATCAGACAGAGGACCTCAATACATATCTCAATTCTGGAAACACTTATGCCGTATACTAGGAACCCAACGTGCCCTCTCCTCAGGTTACCATCCACAGACTAATGGAGCTACAGAACGTGTGAACCAAACCCTAGAGCAATATCTTTGTTGTTTCACCACCAAGGTCCAGGACGATTGGTCACTCTTAATACCTGTGGCTGAATTCGCCTACAACAATTCGGATCACTCGGCTGTCCTGACCAGCCCTTTTTTTTGCAGCCAAGGATTCCACCCTTCGGTTCTACCATCCATTCTCCCACATCCTACACCAGTACCTACAGTTGACTCCTGGATTGAAACCCTCATCAACGTACACAAGGAAGCCAAAGAACACCTAGAAAGGGCCCGATCTAACACCAAGCATTATGCAGACTCCAAAAGAAGCCCAGGGCCTTCCTATGCAGTAGGTGATAAGGTCTGGCTATCCTCGAAACTACTGCCTCAACACTTACGACCGAATAAGCTGACTCCCCGGTACTATGTCCCCTTTTCCATAAAGGAAATTATTAACCCAGTGGCCTTCCGACTCCAGCTACCAGACTCCTGGAAGGGGATCCACCCAGTGTTTCACACATCTCAAATGAAACCCTACGTCCAGTCCTCCCGGACTGCTCCAAGGTCTACCCCTGTAACTGTCAATGACCAGCTAGAATACAAAGTGTCCAGAATATGTGACTCCAGGTACAGACGTGATCAGCTACAGTATCTGGTTGAGTGGAAAGGGTACCTTCCCAGTGAACGCACCTGGGAACCAATCTCAAACCTAAATGCCCCCAGATTACTCAAAAGGTATCATTTTATACACCCAGGCAAACCCGGAGGAACATGCCTTCGGAGGAGGCAAGCTGTCATGAACCATCGGACGCGTCCCTTCTGGACTTCCTGGTCTCTGACACATAGGGGCTTGCACTCAGCAGTACTCTCAACATAGCCACCAAACACGGAACGCTGTTTACCAGATTCCGCGTCGGACACATCACGTTCTATAAAGCAGACACGCCCCTGCGGCCTTGCATGTCTCAAGGCTACCGCTTGCAGTGACTAGACGTGTGCTGCCGTAGTTCGCTCTTGCTAACTTCTTTGATTCCTGGTCCCCCTATTACTTCCTCCTCATTCATTCCTTCCCTTTTGTACTCACTTGCATCCCGGATCTCCGTGTACTCGCTTCCCGAGTACACGCTTCGCTGTTTCCAGCACTTCTCGGACATTCTGAACGATCCAGGAATCGGGACGCTGAACCCACGCTGGAACCCGAGGACATACGCACAGAGTTATACAAGATCCGCACTGTGCGCAAGAAAACTCCATCGAAGAACTCTAATGAACAACACAGACAGGTGAGAAGGGGGGAAACCTGTGACAGTATCCAAATTCAAGACTATGGAACGAAAGCGTTCATGCTTGTATCCTGGCTTTGCCAGCAGACGATACAGTGATCCTGGTCAAATCATCTAATATATCTTACATTACTTTGCTGTCTTTTGTGATGTTTGCCTTCTTGCATGCTTCTGGCATCGTTTATCCCATTACTTGATCTTTCTTCTTATGTAGACCATTTGAGTGGAAGGGGGGTAGACAGAAGAGAGCGGAACAGATGTTGCAGGCCTTAGGCAAGCATATTTCAAGGTCTGCTTGTTTGACACAAAAAAAACGGTTAGCTTTTTGGTAAAAGTCAAAGGTTTTTATGCACATTTATAAATGAAAATGTCACAAGCCATTGTTTTGGAAGTATTTAAAGCTTTAAAATACAAAAGACAAACCCAGATTACATTTGTTAAATCACATTGATTGGTATGCTGGTACTTATATACTTCCCTTGATGATGGTGAGAATGAAGCTAGAACCATTCCCATTTTGCATATAACCCATCCATAATATTTTGCTGTTTGGTAATGTGATTTGTGTACATTACAAGTCCATTTTTATAAAATGAGATTGTTTTAGTTAATGGTAAGAACTGGAAAAGAAAGTGTTCAAATGCAGAAATTGCAGTGTTGGCACAAATCCCAGCTTCAACCCTTCAGCCCTTAACCAATGTGTGATCCTGGGCATCTCATTTAATCTTATATTGCCAGTCCCTAAACCTTTCAAAATTGTCAGCCCTTCAGAGTGATTCCTTCTCATGGTATGATCTTCATAAAAGACTTATTCATGGTTTCACTGGCTATAGGGTTGCTTCTACTTTAATAGTGAGCTTATTCATATCGCACACCACAGTCATGTATTCCTTTGATATCTAATGGCAACACTATTTGAAAAGCATATTCCACTTCTAATCCCAATCTGTCTGGATAAAGACACCTTTCTGGTAGCTTCTAATCTGCATCCACTATCCATGCTACGGTATGTGTAGCGTTCTCCTTCCTTCCAATTGGTCTCCGCTCTCCATGCATGAGCACTTTTGCATTCTGTGAGGCAGCTAATGTGAGTTCTCTGTCTATTAAGGGTGACATGTACCTTTTACATATGGTCCTGCATTAATACTACAGGCTGCACACCTTCCTGGATGTTATTGATAACAATTATCCTCTATGCACTAGAGCAGTAACCTATTTGTAGACTGCTAATGTTGGTCTTCAAATGCTACTTGTTTATCATTCTGATTAGAGCAAGAATGACGAAGGTAAGGGGACTTAAAGGGAGTAAATGTGCTTATTATGCTGCGAGACAGCATATCAACCTATAGGTTGCGAGCGCAGCGGGTGGGGGATGCAACCATTATTCTTGATCCCTTAATTTGTTTGGTTTGGTGGAGGGGGGCCCCAAAGATGTCCGTGCCCAGGGCCCCAAAAGTGCTTAAAATGGCCCTGCGTGGAGTTGCTCCTTTCAAAGCCAATGATGCTGCAATTGTAAATTGCATACCAGTGAGAAGTCTAACCGATTCTGGTAGTAGGCAAACAGCAGTGAGAGCTCACTTGATCCCGACAGGGAAGTTAGGAAAAGGAACTCCGGTAAGAATCACATGTGTTCATGGTGATGAGAAAATATATCATTGTACACCAGTAACCATCCAGGTTCAGAGGGAAACAACTCGGGTTAACTTTGTTGCTAGGTCTACCAGATGAGACTACAATCAGTACTAATTTTTCAAAATGCTAACTCTCCCCTTTCCTACTCCCCTTTTGACTCTTGGGAAGAAGATGGATTTATACCAGAAAGCCCTATCTGAAAGTGAGAGACCCAACTTGAGAGAGAAACGTCCTTACCGGAAGACACAAGAATCAGCTCAAGGAGGGAACCCTTGGGTGGGAAGTCAGAGAGTTAGGGGAAGGATATGTGATGAATCCGAAGATGGTATCACTCATTTTCTTGAGATAGCCTCTCCTCATGTGGCCAGGGGACGGTAGCAGCTACCTGACCCTGATCCTGGGTGCAGCTATTTGAGGGAGGACCACATGGGGGAGGCGACACTCGGGGGTGAGGGGGATGACGGGGGGATGACATGACATCATTAGGTGAGGCACAATATCCCCTTTTCCCTTTTAGGGATATTCCCTCCATTCCTCATGCCCTAATGGCAAACTGCCATCATCCCCTTCAACAAATTGACAATTTCACTTTCAGTATTCCTCAATATCAGAGAGCAAATAAAAGAACACAAACTAAGATGAGGAAGAGGCATGGAACAATGATAATTATTCCTAACATGAAAAAATGTGATTGGCCCAACATGATTTAAAAACATGCCGGGAAAAGAAGCATGGAGTTTGTCTTCTTACCAAGCTGTGGTGAGAACAGCTGAGGAGAGAGTCCGGGAGTACGGCAGCTGGCGGCGCAGGAGATTCTCTGCTTCCAGTGTGGGTTGGAGCAGCCAGAAGAAGCAGACTGTCTTGCCAAGTCATGGGAGGCCTGGTAGCAGCACTTGAAGAAGCTCACCAACGTACTGGGATGGGATGATCAGGCAACATTCACATAAAACTTTCCCCAAGCACTGAAGATCAAGTTTCTTCAATGACAAGCAGAGGAGCGTCGTATCGAGGGATGACTTTTTTACAGTCAGGCTATGGCAGAATGCCATCCAAGTCAAACATAAATTAGTACCCGGCGAGGGTCAACCAGAATGAAACAACCATTCTGATTGGCCCTCACCCGGTCCATACCTCGCAGAGAATCCCTCAAAGCTTCAGCTTCGTTCTCGTCCCTGGCGGGGGGTGGCAGCCCCTCAGCCAATGAGGAGGCTCGGAATAGGGTAATCCCGGGTCCGAGCCTCTGCAGGGCTGGAGGCTGCCATCCTGCCGCCAGGGATTCAGGTAAGTGTTTTCCCCACCCCCGCCCCACACACCCCTATCAATGCCCTCCCAACCCAACTTATCTTGTTTTTTCAAGAGCGGACACCATGGCAAGGGAAAACGGACTCCGTTTTCCCTTCCTGGCGGCCATTTTTGTGACATTTCTTTTCTTTTTTTTCTGTTCCGAAACACTGCAACGTTTTTGAAACAAAAAAAGATTGCTAGTAGTACCCCGGTCATGCGGGCCGGGGTACTAATAACAATATGCCCCGAGCTGCCGGGCATATTGCTTAATTAAGACCAGCTCCAGCCACAACGCGGCAAGCGTGACAAGCGCTGCAAGTGCAGTTGGAACAAATGGTCAACAAAGGCACTTTCGAGACTGTGGAGTGGTCAGAATGGCTGAGCCCGGTAATACTTACAAAGAAGCAAGGCTCAAGTGACTTGAGAGTGTGCATAGACCTACACAGCTTGAACTTGGAAGTCATCACCAACAGTTTCCCACTTCCCAGAATTAGCCAGGTGGATCACCTGGGAGGAGAAGGCCCCCAAGGGACTGGGATGACTCCATTGGGAGGGACGCGGTATTCATCCTCTTCTGTCGTGAGGTTTCTCTAATACCAGAATATGTAATGGCTTGTTGTCATAATAAGGCTTCCCTTCCCAATATTGCCCAAGTTGTCAGTTCTGAAAAACCCTTTGGTAAATGTGGGAATTAGGAAAACAATACCATCACTCCTAATAGTCTTAATTCCACTTTAGGTTGAATTATAAAATCAAGAATCATCTGTTAATTGCTTTATATTAGATATATTTTATGAGTCATTGAGTCAGAGGAAATTAGTTAATGTAAAACGGAACAAGAACATTAGGGACTTCAAGTCCCATAATGCTCTAAGTACTGGGACGAGGAAGAGGGGCTCAGAGGTGCAGAATTATAATCTGCAGTCTAGTTGTTTTAATGACCCACAACTGAGCGGGACATTTAAACGTTTAAAACCCCCTCAGGTGGAGCAATTAGAAGAAAACAGTGGGTGAAGACATAGACGAAGAAGCAGTTGCAGCAGCTGAGGCGGGTGGAACGAAACAGAGCCGCTGCTAGATTGGAAGCGGGATGCCATGCTGTGCAAGTAGCAGAAGTCAGAGGTCCTGTGGGATGCAGAGTACGCACAGCGGGAAGCGTTATAAAGGCTGGCTGTTCCGAGGAATAGAGGAGCTCTCCTTGTGTTGCAGTATATGACTCAGGTGTGTGGCGTTCACCGGAGTGCTGTCTGAGCACAGAAAGTTCCAGCTACAGTGGGCGCGAGCGAGGTAAACGTTACCGGATCTGTCAGACGCTGGTGCAAGTCTGACACATGGAGAAGGCGCAGTGGTTATATTGGAGGCGTGCAGAAAGGCCGGTGAGTTTGCCTATGTCAGGGAACCCTGGAGCACTCCAACACAGGCAGCTAACTCCCACTACATATTTTGAATACTGAACCATGGAATGGAATGAATGGAAGCCAATTGAGCATACTTTTATGTTAAATGAGACAGAAGGTAGGAACATTGTATCCAACATTGTTGAAGTGAACGCAACTCTTATGATAAAACAAATCAAGTCGAGGAACAGTGTAACCAGCATTGGCAAAGCCAAACAGGGATAATATTTGCACACGGTCAATGTGGTTTATAAAGAACATTTATAAAAGAGAACTATAACCAGTATTGCCAAAGTAAAGAAGGTGCAATTGAGGAAAACCAGTACTGCCAAAGTCAAAGCAAGGCAATTAAGGAAAATAAGGAAGGCAGAACAAAAGCACTCCTTGTAACCAATATCAAGGGAGAGAGGAAGATAATCAGCATTGCCATGGGCAAAGGAATTAAAGCAAGAAGCATTGCCAATGTGTTGAGATATATTCATGAAACAGTTGTTGGAATTTTTTAGTTAGTCCTATTAGGTTTGTGGACCAGGAAGAAGACGATTGTGGTAGAAGGTTGTGGTGGCAAAAAAGTGGCCGGAGCCATTAAAGTATTGTAATGAACTGTTGAAAAATTATCCTGACAAAGCTTTGTTGTTTTTGAAGAAGATATGTGGAAGTAGTTGGGGTTTTCAATGAAGAGAAATTATATTGAAAAACCATCCTGACCAAACATTGTTGTTTTTGAAGAATATAAGTGGAAACAATTGTGTGTTGCAAAAGAAGAGAAATTATACTGGAAAATGTCAGGAAGTGCAAAGTCAGGGTTTTTTGGTTTATCAAAGAAGAACTGTAGAATTTTGATAGAGTGATATAGTTTGTTGAACAATACGACGGTTCAAGTGCCAAGTGAAAGACTTGTCGAGTGAAAAGAACTTTTGTAACATTACTTGGCTATTGAAAGTAACTTTTGTGATTTGAACTTTGGTTTGGAAATTCCTGAATTAATCCTGGGGAAGGGGATCCGACTCTGGTTACAAGGATATATCTTCACAGAGTTTACATTTTAATATTATTGCTTTGTTATTGAGTTTAACCAGCTATATGATACCTCTCCTACCTGAAACCCTCTGTCCAGGTCAATACTCTATCCAGGGACCTCTCCACCCAGCTGGAGGAGGCCGCTGAGATAGCAAAATCAGAAGTCTTTCCAGGCTTCAGGCAAATGGGTGAAGAACGGGTCAACCTAGTTGATGCCTGTGAGACTCCAAAGCAAAAGCAAAAGTTGAAACAGGTGTTCTTAGATTTTCAAGATCTCTTTGTGGTGGACTCGTATGACGGTGGTTGCACCGAAATACACACTACAACAATTCCCACAGACCCTGGAATGACTCCATTGTTTCTGAAGCAATACCGCTTGTCTCTCGCATCCATGGAATCCCTGACAGAAATCATCAAAAACCTTAAGTCCCGTGGGATAATTCGTACAGTCCATAGCACCTTTATTAATCTGGTGCTGGAGATTTTAAAACCGAACGGCCAGTGGAGAATCTGTGCTGACCTGGTGGAGCTGAATAAACAGGTCTACATGTCCCGATGGCCTCTCCCCTACATTGACTAGGGGCTGGCCCAGATCCAGGGGTCAAAGGTAAACACTGCCATTGACCTGACCAATGGGTACTGGACCGTGCCAGTCAGTAGGGAGGACCAATACAAGCTGGCATATACATTCGGGGGGCAGCAGTACACCTGGAAATGGACTCCCTTTGGCTACATCAACTCCGGCAACAAAGTCAACATCTTCGTACATAAGGCCATGCCCGACTTGGGTGAAAGGGGTAACCTGGCCTATGTGGATGATGTTCTGATAAAAAGCTCAACTGTGGAGGAACCCATAGTGGAAATCCATTATGTTCTGACACAGTTGAGGGTTGCCGGAGCAAAACTATCCTTCCAAAAGGCTCAGTGGTGCAGGACCCATGTCAATTTCTTGGGGCATGAGATAACTCCTGAGGGTCTCTGTCACCAGGAGAAGAAAGTGGAAGCACTCCCAAAACTTAAAGACCCCACAACTCTGCGGGAGCTAAGAAGCCTCCTTGGACTGACTAATTACAGTAAGAAGTTCACTGAAGATTACGCAGAGATCACAAGACCCCTGATCCATCTGTTGAAAGGGGGGGTCAAGTGAGAGTGGGGTCCAGAACAAGCCGAGGCAGTAAAGAAACTCAAAAGAAGCCTCTCACGAGCGCCTTGTCCAGCTTACCCTGTCAAAACAAGTTTTTCTTGGAGCCAGGGTTCTCAAACACATGCTTGACAGCAGTATTATATCAAAAGCATGACAAGCTCAATAAAATCATCTCCTATGCAAGCAAGACTTTATCCTCTATGGAGGAAAAATGTCAACGACTGTGAGAATACACTCCTGGAAATGGTGTGGGCATTGAAAAATTACCGCCCGTTCATCCAGGGGGAACACATCATAGTGGAGACTCCACACCAGCCTTTGCAATACCTCCAAAGTGACAGAATCCGGCCTGGAAATATGAGTAATTCCAGAATTACTTCCTGGATTCTGTCAATGCAAGGCTTTCCTGTGGAAATCAGATATGGCCAAAACAAGAAGAGCCCCCTTGCGCAATGTCTGGTGAAGTCTATGAAGAAGACAAGTGCGAGGGAATGCCCACATTCTATGTGGACGGGTGCTCCTACCATGTCGACAACAACGGGGAAAAGGAACTGGTGGCTGGCGTTGGGAATGCCTGGGTGAATGATAACCCGGAACCCTCTGCTGGGTGCAAAATCGGTCCCCGTAGTAGTCAGGTGGCAGAGTTGATTGCAGTTCACCAGGCCATCCTCACTGCCATCCAACACCAACTCCACGAACTGGTCATAATCACTGATTCAGATTATGTCCAGAACGGGTTTGTGGAGCACCTGGTTAATTGGAAAACCAGAGGCATGCTATGTGCTAAAAACAAACCGCTTAAACATGGCAAGCTAATCCAAAATATTGATGATCTGGTCACCTCTAGTGGGATGACCATATATTGGAAAAAGATTAAGGGTCATTCCAGAATAGCGGGGCCAGATAAAACTGGGAACGACCTAGCTGGTCAGTTGGCCAAAACCAGAGCCATCCAGGGTGATCTCCTCAAGATCGAGTCCCTGTTGGGGGAAATCCAGGTCACTGCTATCACTAGGTCCCAGACAAATGCTCACAATGAACTCTCAACTGCCCAGTGGAGTAAGGAGAGCCTAGATGCTGATTTAATCGTGGCACAAAAAGGAGATCCAATTATTGCTAAATTTATCAACACATTGAGGCCTCTGAGAACATTGGGAAAGAGGACCACAGGGTGTTGATGAAATGTCCCAAAATGTTCAGACCCCAAGACGGTTTGTTGGTAAGGAGATCCATATCTGGCTGTGACCAGTGGGTGGTCCCTACCTCATTCCGAATCCTGATGCTAAATCACGCCCATGGCACGGCCACAGCCGGTCATCGGGGGTTTCACACTACTTTAGAAATCTTATGAGAGGTTGCCTACTGGCCAAAGATGGGGCAGGTCCTCGACCAATACCTGAAGGGGTGTCTTGTGTGAGCACAATTTCAGCCAACATCACTCACACACCGAGCTCCCTTCCAGAAGAGGGGGATCACATTGCCTTGCTCAGATTTACAGGTAGATTTCATCGGGCCCATGATTCACTCCTCTAGGGGAACACGTACATGTTAACCGTAACATGTTTGTTTACCAAATGGGTGGAATGTCTCTGGGCCCCAAATTGCAAGGCAGAAACAGCAGCTGCCCTGATGATCAACCACATCTTCTCGCGTTTTGGCCTACCCCAAAGGATTGAGTCAGACCGGGGTAGTCACTTCACCAGCGAAGTGATGACAAAGATGTGGGAGATACTTGGGGTAAAAAGGAAACTTCACATTGCATGCCGCCAGTCCTCTAGTGGTGGAGTTGAGAGGTACAATAAAACCATTTTGAGCATTCTAAAAAAAGTTTGTGGCAGATTCTGGGCCAAGTTGTCACATCCGATTACCGCTTGTCCTGATGGCCATCAGATCTCCACCTTCTTCTGCAACTAAGATGTCTGCATTTGTGCTGATGACTGGATGAAGGATGGTGCTACCTCAGCATCTGCTCTATAGAACACATGAGCAGACACTGATAAACGCCTCCACAACTCATCAGTATGTTGAGAATCTAAGAAAACAGCTTCAACATGCTTTTGCGCATGCTCAGTGGAATCTGGAAAGATCTGCAGAGGGTATGAAGACTCAATATGATTTTAAAAAATCCAAAAAGGAATACCAAGTAGGAGACAGGGTCTACTTGTACAATTTCCAAAGGAACCAGACCAAAGAGTGTACATTTTTGCCGAGCTGGCGGGGTCCTTTTGAAATTGTAGATAGAATTTTGCTTGTCGCCTAAAAAATCTGCATCCCCAAAGGAGAATTGACAGAAGAGAAATGGGTCCATATTAATCAGCTAAAGCGTTGTCCCCATAGGCACACTTTGCAGCTTATTGAGGAGCTAAGAGAAAATCATATAGAGGAGACATCTGAAGCATGAGAATAAGAAAAAGAAGAACCAGAAGGGAACACATAGATTTATAGGTATAATTATGTAACAGGGAGTATTTTTCTTCATTATCAATTGTCATTATTGAATGCATGTGTGTCCCACTGCTGTCATCCTTCCGGGGGGGGGCAGTCAGTGGGAAATTGTAGTAACCAGTTCTTATTTATTTAATAGATTTGTACTGGTTGCACCTACTCAAAGACCAAGGAGGACCTTCCCGGTGATCTGGAAGGGAGAAATCATAGAAAATCTGGGCGTGTCGCTCAGCACCATAACGGAAGATCCAAGAGAAAGCGGTGGGTGTCGCTCCACACTACAACGTGAGACAACGGGAGGATCGTGGAAGTACTGCTACCAGATGTTGGAAGGACACCACCTGATGAGACCCGATGCCCACCTGATGAATCCCACTTTCCCCTACTCTCCCTCGACAAGTAATCTCAGAAGAGTCGTGGGGGGGTTGTGGGATATATTGACCCAACTCAGCTGTACTTCCTGACATCACCAAGCTGCGCATCTACAGTCACCAACAAAATGGCTGCACTGGCTCCTGTGAGAATCATGGCCTCAAAACTGTGTTTTGCAACAACAAAAAGAGGTCTGCACCATCTTGCCAAGCACACATGGGCAGGATGGAACCAGGGGGCACACTGAGGGATCTTGTCAGTGTGTTCTTACATATACAAAAGAAATAGAGTGGAAAAGCAGCGCTGCTTTGCTGCCATCCCAAAGTCCCCATTCAAAAGGGGGTATTTTACCTTAAAATGATGCTGCACTGATGCTATTTTTATCTGTTCTTCCTCAAATTACTGTTAGTAATAAGGCCCTGCCATGCCCATTCATATCCCCATTGTGCTTCAGCAAAACCAAACATAACCCCTCAATGACAGGCTCTGTCAAACCAAGTCTGAGAAAAATCAACATAGAAACTTCAGTTTCCGCCGCCCAGGAAAAAGCTTCACTTAAGTTACAAAGTGTCAAGGATCAGTAATTCAAACACACTCCAGCTCTGGGCTATGTCAATTTCAGTGCATAGGTGGTTCAAATAAACTACTGCCTAAAAGAAAATAAATATAGCTGCAAAACAGTGTGGGAATCCAGATGGAAAGTCAAAAACCGAATTTGAAAGCAAAGTGCTAGCAGCTTGCACTACATGTGTAAAAATGGGCTTTGCAAACTAAAGGAGAAAAATGCTTGTTTGAGAGTACTAGGTTGAACAAACAGTTTTTCTTGCCTAGCAATATGAAAAGGGGATTGTGCTAAGAAAATACAATGTATGAGATGGGTCTATTCAGCAGATTTTCTTCCAATTCAGAATAAAAATATATACAAGTAAATTAAACTTCAGTGGCTGCACGGGGGAGGAATCAGCCCAAGACAGGTTTCTGCTGAGATGACAGAAACAAAATGGGCCCTCTCAGTAGATACTAACACCCCAGTGATAATTACTAGGTTGGACAGCATCTGGCCTGGGCGGAGCCCTCTACTATGAAATTTCCATGACACGGATGTGCGAAGTGGAGAAGGGGCAATAAACCTTCAATCAAGCTGGAAAATCCCATCCTCCGTCTGGGGGAAGTGACAGGTGGTGATAACTGAAAAGAAAGAAAATGGGCCAGTGTAGGACAAAGGATGCCCATTTATTTCAAAAGACTATTTCATTAAGAAACTTTGAAGATGGTTATCTTTGCAACAGGGCTTTGCAAAAATGTAAACATTTAGTAGTTTAAATGTGATTTTTGTGGCTTTCAAATAAGAGGTCTTGTCAATAGCATTTATGGGACACGAACGCCAGAAGAATGTGAATCATGGGTAAAGGACACATTATGGAAGGTTAAAAATTAACAGAAATAGGCCCCATGATAGTATGTACGCACGTGTGCAGTCACAGAATTTTAGGCCGAACATGTCACACTGAAAATGACCAAAGATTATTAAACGTACAAAACAAGGTCTCACAGATTGCCGAGTTCGACTTCAAAGGTCTGCATAAAATATGTAACCTGTTCATGTAATTTGCTGAGAGACTTCAACTGTATAAATGTACCATTTGTGGCAAAATCGGATTTTAGCTAAAGTAACTGTGGAAGGTTTTTAAACATTGTAAAACTCACATCATAAATCTGACATCCTGCCGTTGAAATCCAACGAGCTGAGAGCGAAGCAGGGAATAGCACCCCTGACCAATCCAGAGGATTAGATGTGTGTTTAGCTAAGCCTGCCCAGCCATATACTTCTATAATATATAGAATATAACCAGCCCCAAAATAAAGGGAGCTTTGATCAACGCCAGATCATTAGTAGCTCACGCTACAGAAATTGCTCACCTGATCCTCAAAGAAGACCTTGACCTTCTTGCCATTACTGAAACCTGGCTACACCCAGCAGCAGGTCCCATGCTTATGTTGGCAGTCCCAGACAACTACTCCATCTTGAGACATGACCGCCCTAACTCCAGAGGAGGAGGCGTTGCCATCATTCACAAATGTAGTCTTACTATGAGAGTAGCAACACATATAGAGGTCACATCATGCGAAACACTCTCAGTTAAAGTCCCACTAACCAACACACAAACTCTCAACATCCACTTGATCTACCGTCCACCAGTCCCCATGGGCACCTTTGATGAAGTTATCAACACTATCCTCTCCAGTAACCTTACCAGCTCTACCCAGGTTCTCACCCTGGGCGACTTTAATATGGGCTATAATGATCCTGAAGACCACTCCGCCAGCACCATAGTCAACACACTCGCAGAACTATGCTTCACGCAAAGAAGTATGTCACCAACATACGCCAAAGGCAGAACACTCGATTCGGTGGCTGACTACAACTGTCTAGCGAATATTACCAATACCTCAGCACTGGCCTGGACCGACCACCACCTGGTCTCGTTCCTGCTCTCGACTGACAGACCCCCACCCCCACCCATTACCAGGGCCCCGCCCACCCTCACAAGAAATAAGAAGAACATGACAGCTGAAAGACTTATCCCGCACCTACTTCCCGCACTTAACGCACTCCCAGGCAACCTGGACCCAGAGACCTTGGTTGAAGAATATAATAAGATCTTGGCCACCTCACTAGACCAAATTTCCCCCCTTAAACTCAGACCAAGCAAACCGAATACACACCTAAATAAATGGTACATACCATTCCTTAACAACTTAAGACAGCAAAAAAGAAACTGCGAGGCCACCTGGAGAAAATCCCCTTAAGCCGCAAATAAACTTAAACTCTCCAAACTAACCACTCTTTATAAAAAAGAAATCTACTTGGCTAAACGCACTTCCCACGACTCCCGCATATCCCAGGCCAAATCAAACATGAAGGAACTATTCGCCATCCTTAAAGAAGTAGAAACCCCCATAACACCTTCTGACACCTGCACTAAAGACAAAAATTAGTGCGCAGAAATCCAAAACGCCCTTGCAAGCAAAATTACGACCCTTCAAAGTAAAATCGCCCGTAAAAAAGCATCCCTCAATGACACTCTTACCTCAAAAACACTAGATAAGCCCATGCCTACAGATCTCTCTCGTTTCAACTTCTCTAAAGTCACCACTCTTGAAGTAGAAAATATCATCTTATCCCTGAAACCCTCCAACTGTCAGGGAGACCTGTGCCCGGCACAGCTTATCAAGGATGCTGCCAAGACCTCTCCCCCTTCATCACGAAACTAATCAATGCCTCCTTCACCACTGGCTCCATCCCGACTAATCTGAAACAATCCTGGGTACTTCCACTGCTAAAAAAACCCACACTCGACCCAGCCTCGCCTACAAACTACAGACCCATAACGACCGTCCCTTTTCTACTAAAAATCCTGGACAAGGTTGCCTACGTACAAATTCAGAAGTTCCTGGAAGAACACCATCTACTAGGCTCCAGACAATCAGGGTTCCGCCCTCAACCCTGGACTGAAACTGCTCTCATAGACTTGAAAGCTCAGATCGATACACTCAGCCAAGTTGCCCTACTCCTCCTCCTCGATCTGTCTGCAGCTTTCGACCTGGTCGATCACTCTGTCCTCTGCACACATCTCCACACATCAGCTCACTTCTCCACTGAGGCCACCACCTGGATTACCTCCTTTTTCAACGGTAGAACCATGAGGGTTTTCTCTCCAACTGCGGTGGCAGACCCTATACCAATCACTTGTGGCGTCCCACAAGGTTCCTGTGTCTCTCCCACACTGTACAACATATTTACCAAGCCCCTTTTCGATGATTTGGATCATCTCGGTATCACCTACACTAACTATGCAGATGATACCCAGATCCTCCTTCCGCTTTCTGGAGATTATGGAAAGGATTTGGCCTCGCTAAACAGGGTGTACATCATCATCCAGGCATGGATGGCCACACATGGACTATGCCTGAAGGATGATAAAACGGAACTCATCATCTTAGGCACCACGGCCAGTTTAAAGAAGCTTGGCCCCACGTACAACTCCTTTATGATCGATGGCAACAACATCAGGGTTGGACAAGAGGTCAAAACTTTGGGTTTTTACTTGGATTCTAATTTCTCCTTAAGAAGACAGGTGAGCTCCCTTGCGTCCTCCACGGCCTGTACGCAGGGAATTTCCTGGTGTACTCTTCCTGCCCTAACAGTGAGGAAGAGTTGACCTGTGACATCAGGCAGGATGAGGTGATGTTCCAGGTCCACAATGACAGTCTCTCATACCTGAAACCCTCTGTCCAGGTCAATACTCTAACCAGGGACCTCTCCACCCAGCTGGAGAAGGCCGCTGAGATAGCAAAACCGGTCTTTCCAGGCTTCAGGCAAATGGTTGAAGAGTGGGTCAACCTAGTTGATGCCTGTGAGACTCCAGAGCAAAAGCAAAAGTTGAAACAGGTGTTTTTAGATTTTCAAGATCTCATTGACCAGGGGCTGGCCCAGATCCACGGTTCAAAGGTAAACACTGCCATTGACCTGACCAATGGGTACTGGACCGTGCCTGTCAGTAGGAAGGACCAATACAAGCTGGCCTTTACCTTCGGGGGGCAGCAGTACACCTGGACGCGTACTCCCTTTGGATACATCAACTCCGGCAACAAATTCAATATCTTCTTACATAAGGCCATGCCCGACTTGGGTGAAAGGGGTAACCTGGCCTATGTGGATGATGTTCTGATAAAAAGCTCAACTGTGGAGAAACACATAGTGGAAATCTGTTATGTTCTGACACATTTGAGGGTTGCGAAGCAAAACTATCCTTGCAAAAGGCACAGTGGTGCAGGACCCATGTCAATTTCTTGGGGCATGAGATAACTCCTGAGGGTCTCTGTCACCAGCAGAAGAAAGTGGAAGCACTCCCAAAACTTAAAGACCCCACAACTCTGTGGGAGCTAAGAAGCCTCCTTGGACTGACTAATTAAGGTAAGAAGTTAATTGAGGATTACGCAGAGATTACAAGACCCCTGATCCATCTGTTGAAAGGGGGGGTCAAGTGAGAGCGGGGTCCAGAACAATTCGAGGCAGTAAAGCAACTCAAAAGAAGCCTCTCACAAGCGCCTTGTCTAGCTTACCCTGTCAAAAACAAGGAGTTCTTCTTGGAGCCAGGGTTCTCAAACACATGCTTGACAGCAGTATTATATCAAAAGCATGACAAGCTCAATAAAGTCATCTTCTATGCAAGCAAGACTTTATCCTCTGTGGAGGAAAAATTCAACGACTGTGAGAAGGCACTCCTGGGAACGGTGTGGGCATTGAAAAATTACTGCCCGTTCATCCAGGGGCAACACATCATAGTGGAGGCTCCACACCAGCCTTTGCAATACCTCCAAAGTGACAGAATCCGGCCCGGACATTGAGTAATTCCATAATTAATTCCTGGATTCTGTCAATGCATGGCTTTCCTTGGGAGGTCAAATATGGCCAAAACAAGAAGAGTCGCCTCGCACAAGGTCTGGCTGACTTGCATGATTGTGTCAGAGAAAACTGTCGCAAGGACGAAAGTCTTAAAACCCAGGACAACATGGAGGCGTACCTCAATTCCACGCACAAAGTCTATGAAGAAAACAAGAAGACAAGTGCGAGGGAATGCCCACAATCTATGTGGACCGTTGCTCCTACCATGTCGACAACAACGGGGAAAAGGAACTGGTGGCAGAGTTGATGGCAGTTCACCAGGCCATCTTCACTGCCATCCAACACAAACTCCACGAACTGGTCCTAATTACCGATTCAGATTATGTCCGGAATGGGTTCGTGGAGCACCTGGTTAATTGGAAAACCAGAGGCATGCTATGTGCTAACAACAAACCGCTTAAACATGGCAAGCTAATCCAAAATATTGATGATCTGGTCACCTCTAGTGGGATGACCATATATTGGAAAAAGAGTAAGATTTAAAATTGTTTTATTTGTTTTGGTAGCAAAAATTAATTTACACCTTTACAAATATTAGAATCTTATACTAATACATAATCAAAATATTCATGTTAATAATGCTCCTAATGGAGTGAAAACTTCAGAACACATACAACATACAAAACACAAGAGAAATTATTATTTCGGACATTTGACACATAATAAAAGATTTAAAAACACATTACAACCAACATAAAAACATTCTTTAAACCCATAACAAGATAAACAGATATACCACTGCTATGATCACGCATAGCAGCCTCTTTATAGTGTAAGATAACAAAGGACCAAACAAGTAGCAGAATCACAAAAGCATCTAAAATAGCAAATGTCGGTAGCATAAACAATACTACGCAAATTCTACTTAAATGGCCAGAGGAACTCCACAGACTGCCCACATAAAATGGCAGTGTTACATGGCAGAAGGTGCTCCTCAATCATCGCAACCAGTCTAACCGTAGCTAGCATGATAGGGATGGTGTTGCCCTGCATGCATCGAAGCCAGAGTAGATGACATTCAAAAGCGGAAGAGGAGGTCAGATATACACCCAAACAGCGTTGTCTTTGATTGATGAAAAAGTTACAATACACCAACAGGTGTTCTAAAGTCTCACATTCAGTCACTTTCAAGCAAAATCTGCATCCCTCCCACTTCACCAAATCCCTAAAACCAAGCCAATTTCTTATCCTAGAGCTAGTATGGATGAGGTCCATACGGAAACGCATATAGGTCCTTCTTGCAGTTTTATCAGTAAAGCATAGAAGATACGGCAGCCGAGGTGAAACTGCGTGCCTAAAAGTGGCATAGGTCCTAAAGGTTGAATAACCACCAACTATATCAGAGTTGCGGGCCCAAGAATTTTTAAAGAACCAAGATTTAACCTTACATGGAAAGTCAATCAGGTCCTGTTGCGTCATATTCAATGATGTTAAACTGTCAAATACTCGATCTTTGAATTCGGAAATCGAGGAGGGACAGTCTTGTGCAAGCATTCCCTGAAAGTCCTCATAAAGAGAGTTTGGAGGAGGTGATAACATTTTAGCATAAGCATTCACCATCCGCCATAGGTGTTTGTCTGCTAGGGGGTATAAACCTAGTTCATGTAAAATGATGGCGTTAGCTAAGTAAACTGGAAGCCCCAAAATTTTCTTCCATAGTGAACCTTGTAAAAGATTTAATAACGGTCCCAACTTCAAAAGACACACATCCACTGCATAGCATAGAGTAGAATAGGCTCCACTTTCATAGTATAGTATTGCAGAAGAGGCACAAGTGAGAATCTACAATATCTTTGAAAGATAATTCTCATCTGTGCCAAAAGAGGGTTAAACTTAGCGTGCAACACTGTGCGCCATGCGCTGACAGACAACCGATTTGATAAATGGTATCTCAAATATATGATCTCTGCTTTTCTCAGGATAGGTTGTGCATTGATAACAAAAGTGAATCTCGGTAAAATTTGTTTAGGTGTGAAAATCATTATATGAGATTTAGATGGATTAATGTGCATATTATTAAGCACACAATAGTCATGAAAGATCTTCAATTTATTTTGGAGACCAAAAGGAACCCTATCAAATAGGATGACATCATCTGCAAAAGCGAGCCAGTGGAGCCGTAGGTTACCCAGAGCTACCGGAAAGGAATTTGAGCCCTGCCAAATTTCCTCAATGTCAGCCAAGTAGAGGTTAAATAATACCGCTGCCAAATTACAGCCTTCTATGCACGAGGGAATGTTGTTGGTTAGAAGCCCTTCAGGGTTAATACGGACCTTATAGGACGTATTTTGGTGTAACGCGGCTATAATAGCAACCAATGGAGGAGGAATCCCGTAGGACAACATCTTTTGCCAAAGGCGATTACGCAATACATTGTCGAAGGGAGCAGACAAGTCTAATGCTGCCATATAAATGGTGCCATTGGGCTTAGAGTGGGCGGTCCGGAGAAGGTGAGCAAGAATTGCAGCATTTAACTGGGTACCCATTGCCCGCCGAAAACCAACTTGGGCTTTTGAAAGAATGTTCGAGGATCTTAAATAAGCTTCCAACTCACACAAAATTAGCTGAGCAAAGATTCTTGCAGCAGTGTCAATTAGAGCAATTGGTCTAAAATTGCTTGGGTTGCTCAAAGCACCCTTTTTGTGGATGGGAATTATGATGGCCGTTAGCCATGATTGTGGCACTCTGCCAGTTTGATAAATCAGCTGATAGCGAGGAAGCAAGTACCTGGCCCAAAAATAGGGATCATCCTTAAACAGGCAGGGGGGCAGCCCATCCGGACCAGCCGCTTTCGAGAATTTCAATTGGGAGATGGCCCATATGATGTCCTTAAGGTCCCATGGGCAGACATGTGTAAAAGATAGCTGCATGTTAATTGATTCTGAGTTAAGATGTGCCTCCGGCACTACATATTTCTGAGAAAAAAAGAACTCCCATTCCGGGCCCGAAATGGTTGCCACCAATCGAGAATCTTCCTTGCCAGCCGGGTTTCGTAGGACAGCCCATAATTTTTTTTTACATAACAGCTGGAGCATGTGTTGGTTGGCTACGTTAAACGCTGTCTGGCGAAGATTCATAAGGTGCTTCTTAAAGCAGGCGATAATATAGTTTTTTTCCTTATGGTACTTAAGCAGGCTAGTAGACTTACGGCTTAAGATACGTAGGTCCCAATTTTTCAGCTTTTTTAGGATTAAAACCAGATCCGAATTAAGATGGACATCAAAAGGGGTCATCTTGGCCTTGGAGACCTTCCCTAAATCGGATAAATGCCTGTGGATCATTATAAGGTTTATTTCATTAATTTTTTCCACATTACCCGAGAGAAAGTCGTCATGGCATACGAGGAGATCCCTATTCACCAGGAACACTAATTTTCTACAGACCGAAGGATGCCAATTGACAGAAATAGTATGCCTATCGCATTCAGCCAAACTGGCTGGAACAGAGGGTTTGTATGCATCAGTCCCCAAGTGTAAGCGCGAAAATAGCATGTAATGGTCGCTTACTCCCAAGTCTAAAATCAGAATTGGGTCAAGCAAACCGGAACATACTCTGGATGCAAACAAGTAATCAATAATAGAAGACACTGCGCCTCGTCTCCAAGAGATTTTCATGGAGTGTGGCGCAAGTTGGATTGGGTAAATACCCCATGCTTCGAAGAAGCTTGTCCATTTAGATCCTCTGTGAAATGCTTGTTGTGCATATAAAGAGGAAGAACGCGCTGGATGTACTACATTGTGGAGTTCTATGTATGAATTCAGGTCGCCTCCAATCATGAGCTCATGATTGGGACAAGACACTGAAGCATGGCCCAATATCCAATCCAATTCCTCTAGAATCGAGTTCAATGAGGCTGCCTGTGGATTCCAATATATAGACAACAAAAGGAGAGACGGCACAGTACAGTGCTTGAAGGACAGTTCCACCAATATACATGAATCAGATTTGTCCACTCGAGAGGAGACAGCCTTCAGTCCGAGGTTAATAAGGACGGCAATACCACCAGAAGGACAGCCTGCAAGCACACGACGGGCCGGAACAGAAAAACACGTGAACCCATCAAGCATGATCTCATTAAGCGCCATTGTTTCCTGTAAAAATAGAATATCCGGTTTCTTCTCAGGCTCAACCCGTCTATGCCATACCCCAAGGTTGCCTAGACCACAGCAATTCCATGAGGCAACTGTCAAGCTGGTCAATTATGAGACAGGAGAGGGACCTTTCATGGCGACAGCCACTTCGATCAAGGGCTCCAACTAAGATAGGCCACTCAATGCTTGCGTAAGAGAGGCAAGCTGTGCAGACAATTGCGAAGCGTGGGAATCAACAGGGCCCGAACCCAGGTCTACAAGACATTCAGTAGGAGGGGGGGGGGACCCAATCAAGAAAAGCCCAAGCACTCTCCATATCCAAAAACAAGGTAGGCACAAGGCCAATATATTGAAAATCATCTGCAAAGTCCAACAGCATTTTTGCTATGATCTGCGATTGTACTCTACAGAGTACTCTATGGTTATTATGGGCCGCTAGCTTGACCCAATCAAGGTCCTTAGATGACAAGTTTCTTAGAGCCGGGATCTGAAAAAAAGCGTTCATCAGAAATGACCTGTTTACACGCACTGGGCCATTGATGTCCAGATTACTTGACCATCCGAGGTTTAACTTCATGTCCTTAGGAATATGCGCAAGGGACAAAGCAGCACTCGGGGGCCTGGCAGGAGAGGAGTGATGACCTATCACATCTTCATCTGGACCAGGTCGCACCGGACTCAAAGGGGCCTGCGCAACCTCTAATAGAGTGTCAGGTGCCGTCTGCTCTTCAGATACGGCTAAAAGAGTAGCCGGCTTAACAAGTCGACTCTCAAACTGCTCGAGATCGAATCCAGGGGCGGTGAGATGATGTCGGGACTTGCAGTGGGTACCACATGCGGGCCAACTGGCAGCCGGACAAGCACTTTTTTAGACTCGATCTTTGGAAAGAAACAATGGAGCTGAGCCTGCGTCTTGCCCGTTGGCACCGTAAGAGAAGCACCTGGGGCAATCTGGACGTTGCCGCTTTTAAGGGCGGCAATCTGTAGATGTTTCTTGCTTTCCTCATAAAGTTCACATAGGTCTAATTCCAGCTTGTCCTGGTTAAGTACATTACTGGACGCCAATACTGGGCTAGGATCAACTAACACCTGCCCACCCTTGACAGGGGGTGTTTTAAAAGCAACTTTCTTCTGCAAAGCTTTTGTCTGGTTTAAACGTTTTTGGGCTCTTAGAAAGGACTTCCTTGCCTTCCGAGAAATAAAGTGCCTACCTTCGTGTACTACCGAGCCCTCCTCAACGTCCAGAGGCAAGGCAGAGGCCAATGGAGGAAGGAGGGGCTGAACGTCAATTAGCTCCGTCAAGGGAGAGGGGCTATCCGGAGTACCAACTATCCTCTCGACAGCCTCCGGGTCCACACTGGGACAATCGGACGGATCCAAGTGATGGTGGGACGCAGCCAATTTATATAAGAGGTGCTCCACCTGCAGGAGACGTTCATGCTGGAGTTTAAGAACTTCCAACATATCGATTGCCTCCGAATCTCCGTGCTCCAATTTAACCCCCAAGTCACCCTGCACTACTTGCGAGTAAGATCTCTGGGGAAGAAGAACGGAACAGAGCCCATAATCAGTTTGGGAACCTTGAGAGGAAGTCAGTTTACTACATTGGGGTTGTTGCGAGATTGAGGCAATACTCACCAACATTTTTTCAAATTGGGCCAGATAGAAAGGTTTAGATTGTTCTTCTGCTAAGATGAAACCTTCCAATCTAGACATCTTGTCTTTCATAAGCGCAAGAGAAGCCTGCATCTCTCTTATTGAGCAATGGGTTAGCTCGTGACCCTTGTCCAGCAGGTTGAGAATACGCGAGATTACTGGGAAATTAGAGGGCTCATTGAAAAGGGGGGAGGAAGAAAAGTCTTACGGAGTGGAAGCCACTCTTACTTCCCCCTGAGGAACAAAAGGCTCTTTATCTTCATTGGCAAGGATAAAGGGATCCACACCAGGGGGAGGCAAATGGTTTGCCGACATACCCTCATCAACATGGAAGTGGTCGTAATGTGGAACAGAGCCCCCTTCCAAGCCCATACTTGACATGGCCAAGACAGCACGTCCAAGGTCGAACAATTTCTTACCACTATTTTGCGATGGAAGATGGAAGTGAACTTGTTCACGGAATGGGAAGGAGCAGGAAGCTGGAGAAGAGGGGCCCAAAGAAAGCCGCACTCTTTTACTTAGTTCACTCACAATTGTTGGAGCCAACATTGAGGTGTCAGAGATGCAGGGGCGAACTCTGCTGTCATGCACGGCGGAACTGAATAACTCCAGATCATGAACGGCCGCGGCCCCCTTCTTGTCCACATTATCGTTGGCTTCCTGGACAGAGAAGGTCGACGGTGCCGAGACAGTAGGGAGGCCAGATAAAGGAGGAGCCGTAGCAAAAGAGAATGGTACCGTGGCAGCCAACTCAGGGACCCCGTCCGGAACCAGCCCGGCAGCCCTCTCCACCAGTGCACTAGACATTGATAAGAGAGATTTTCTGGTTGAAGATAGATGGGGGAGGGTACTAGGTAAAAGATTCTTGGCAGATTGAGACTTGCTTAACTTCGATGGAGGACTTGTCTTGCTGCCACTTCTCAGAATCAGGCTCATTCTCACCTACAATACCCACTGCAAACCAACAGGTGGATCAACCCCCTTTGTATTTAAACAGGGGCAAGACCAACAACACAAAATGGAAGACACCCAAAAATGTGTTACAATACCTTCACGAAGAGGCAAAGAACCTCCCCGTCCTTCACACCACACTATTTTAACAACTGTGCCTAAGCAGAATCTACAAACACCAATACAGAGTAGGATAAAGAACAGGTCATTAATTCAGAAATTTGTCATTTACATACATAGCAATCGACAAGGGATCATAGACAAAGGGTCACACCGTAATCTGTAGTGTGAGCTAAACCAATACACAAAATGACAATGGTATCTGTTCACCAATTAAAGTTTGCAGCCATCATTTAAGCACATACTGTGAGCAAAAAGGGGTGGAGAAACCGCAAAACTCTTCAAATGTCCTCAGTCCCACCAAACACACAGGATCAAAAGCCTTGCACCCGCAGTCACCTGGGAAGGGGGAAAGCCGGAGATGAGGAGGGGAGTGCACAAAAGCCCCTCTAAGAAACCAGCATAGGTACCCACCTCTGCTGACAATTGTGGCGGTGCCAACCAAGGACTACCCTCGGCAAGAGTGTACCTCAAGAAACCCCCTCACCCCCAACACCCTGTGACCCGCTGCTGCGCGGCGCGGGTGCGCAGTGAGGTTGGGTTAAGAAGAGGCTGGAGGGGCGGCACACACCACAGGGGGGCGGAGCCTCCGACAGGAAGGAAAACTTGAAAGGTGAAAAGGATATAAGGGAAAATTAGGCACAGGCCAAATTAAGTTGCACTGAAATGGGGGACACTTCAAAACAGTGGGACAAGTTTGGTCGGGGGGACAAGTTTGGTTCAGGAGGGGGGGGGGGGCAAACAGTCACCTCCTGGTTTGTTCGCCGCAACAGGGCCAGGCAGGCAGGGTGTTACCCTGTTAGACTTCCTCCAGGCACGCTCCGGCGGCAGAGTGGAAGCAACACGTTGAGGGACAATTCCGGCAGCAGTCCCGCAGCAGTCCGCAGTCACAGCCAACAGTACTTGTCTGTACTTTGCTGGTGCGTTGCGCGGGTGCGCAGTGAGGTTGGGTTAAGAAGAGGCTGGAGGGGTGGCACACACCACAGGGGGGCGGAGCCTCAGACAGGAAGGAAACCTCCTGGTTTGTTCGGCGCAACAGGGCCAGGCAGGCAGGGTGTTACCCTGTTAGACTTCCTCCAGGCACGCTCCGGCGGCAGAGTGGAAGCAACACGTTGAGGGACAATTCCGGCAGCAGTCCAGCAGCAGTCCGCAGTCACAGCCAACAGTACTTGTCTGTACTTTGCTGGTGCATGGAAAAAGAGTAAGGGTCATTCCAGAATAGGGCAGGCGGGGCTAACTAGCCATGGAATAGGACGAGCAATTCCGTGGCTCCTGCCAATCCTTCCTTGATCCTTGGAATCCTGCGCTGAAAAGGCGAACTACGTGTCCCACAGTCAGACATATGGCTGTGGGAACGTGAGCGGCAGGCCAGGAACACCTTTGTATCCAGATCCGGAGTGCCAAAGAGAAGATATGTGCGGCGAAAAGATGCAACCGTCTTGGGGACGCCTCGCCAAAATGGCCGCCCACCAGGAACAAAGGAACTGAAGTTCGTTCCTATGGACCCACGGTGGAGTGAAGCGCAGAGGCTCACAACCTGCTTGGGTTGAAGCGAACACCTTTGTAGTATTGTGCACCGCCGGGGATAGGCAGGGGAAGACGGGGAGGCCAGCTGACATCCCGCGGCCATTACCGGACCTTTGGAGGCATCCCGGCGGTGCGCGGTGAGCCGGAGGACAAGCCAACACCCGCCGGGGGAGAGGACGGAGCAGCTGCTCTGCAGAGCGAGCGGGCAAGTACTGTCAACCGCCCTGCCTACACACTCGCTGTAGCTGCAGCGCATCCAGAGCGCAACAATAAGGATACAAGTTGCTACAGTAGCAAACGTGGGAGAGCCCCGGGGCTGCACAGAGCGCTGAAAGAGGCGATCACAGGGTCCTGCAACAAGCGTTACGGAGCCAGCATGTCGTGCTGATAAGCCCAACAGGACAGCAGGGAGGTGCCTGGGGGAAGCCTTGCTGCTTGGGCACTGTGTGCGGGGCGAATAGGCTGCAATCCGTGTGAGGGGGCCCGTGTGACCAGAGCCAACACTGCTGGATGCTGGGCAGTGTTAAGTCCCACTCTGAAGAGGAGGCACTACAGGTGCCCACAGAAGATGACTGGAGGGGCAGACCAAAGTGCGGCAACATAACGGGGAGGCACTCTCCAGTAGCTGTGGCTGACATTGAGGGTCAGTGAGGACCCACAAGGCCTTAAGAGGAGCGTGCCAACACAGGCCAGTACAAAGAGCGCCAAGGCAGCAGCAATGACAGCAGCCAGTAACGTGGGGGGGACACAACCCCCTAGAAAGCCAGCACACAGCGTAAGAGGGGGCTGACGCGGCCTTCCGCCGGTGCCACGGCAGACCACGATAAGGCCGGATAACACCGGAGGCCACACTTAAGACAGCCAAACCGAAGCCACAGGGCAGCAGCGAGATGGCAGTCAGACAGACCAAGATCAGGGTGTAACAACCCACGCTGGAGGAGTTCACTAGGTCCCCGCAGGCAGCGGTAGGGGCCAGGAGCAAAGACAAGACCCCCTCTACAGACTCTGCCACAACACGGAATGACCAGCAGATCCTGGAAGCGATCGCTGATCTGAAACGCACTTGGGAGACCAAGCTGGAGTCCGCCATGACGGAACTGAAAGCAGCACTGGAGCTCAAAGTCGGAGAAGTCCAGAAGGACGTGAATCTCCTCAGGCAAGATGTAAGGGCACTGTCGGAGCGCACAGGCGAGCTTGAAAAAGAAGTTGGCCCAAATACTGCAGCATGTGCGTCCCATACATCGGAGAACCACGTTCTGAAACAACGGGTGAGCAATTTGGAGAATAGAGCTGAGGAAGCGGAGGGATACGCTTGAAGAAACAACATACGTCTTGTGGGACTACCAGAAGGGGCAGAGGGATCCAACCCGACGGAATATGTCGAGACAATGCTGCTGCAGGAAATACAGGGAGGGGTGCTCTCACAAGGCTTCACAGTTGAGAGGGCGCACAGAGCCTTGACAAGGAGCCCGCCACCGGGCGCTCCCCCAAGACCGATAATAGCCAACATCCTGAACTATCGGGATAGGGAGAAGATCCTGGAACATTTCCGTAAAGGAGGCACGATACAAAGGGCATCGGCAAACATCACAGTGTACCCGGACTATACACTGCTGGTGCAGAGACAACGCATGAACTATGGGGCCGTGAAGAGAAGATTGCGAGAGGCAGTTACAAATATGGGTTGATGTGCCCAGCGAAGCTGAAGGTGTACCATAACAACAGAGCCCTGATCTTTGACTCCCCTGTGGACACAACAGAGTGGCTGGACGCCCGGAACTGCCCGTCAGAATCAGACACTCAGAAGGAAGCTGGCGCAGATAAGTAGAACTGAGGCGGCGGGCCATGGGGCGCCGCCCAACCTGACTCTGGGACTGGACTATAAGATAGGGTGATGCCAGCTGTGATGGTTAAGTAATGGGGGGCATATGCAGGGGAGCCCAGTTTGGGCGAAATAGAGCAAAAGGCAGGATGCCTGAGGAGCTCGCCCTTACGCCCCCATAATTAGTTTAGTTGGACCGCCATTAGTACGGTTAGAACCCCCTTCTGGGTTCTTGAGACCGGCAGTGCCGAGTTAAAGGACCAAATGCGGGCAAGCCTGAGATCCAGGGATGGAGCTGGGCTACAGTTGGGAGGGGGGTAAGAGGGGAAGCATGGGGGTGTGTGTAGTGTTGTTAGTTGGGAAGACTAGAGGGAGGGGGTAGGCGAGGAGTTTATGTTGAAGAAGCAGGGGGAACAAGCTACCACTCAGACTAAGTTAACTGGAGGAGGAGGACGTGAGGGGTGGAGAGAAGAGGATAAATATGGATGACGATGGGAGACCTGTCACGCCCTGATTCCCACGGAGGCGCAGGTCTGGCTTCGAGTGCTGATGCTTCTTCAGTGGTGAAGCGCAGGACTCTGAAGATGGACTGGAAGGGCCCCTCTACTCTGGTCTTTTCTGGCTCGCAGGAATATTCCCCTGTGCGTGAAAAGGGAGTATTACCTACTGATAGAATAATGCTCAAGCCTCCCACTCCCTTCCAGCCCTCCACGATACCCTTCCACGATTCCCCGTGAAGTCTCACCTTAGGGTCTGGAAGGATGAGTTCTCCATCCTGCTTCTGATGCAGGGGCGCGTTGAAACACAGTTACTTCACTGGATTGAGGTTTGATGGGAGTTCAAAATAAGCTTGACTATTCAGGTGAGGCACTGTAAGAGTTCTGTTGCAAGTTCAAAAGTTCAAGCTTAATAATAATGTTCATTGTCTTATTGCAGCAAGCGCTAATGCTTATGTCTTTTTTCCCCTTAGGGGGCCGAGGTTCGGAATGCCGGAGATATGGCGCCGACCCGAAGTGAAACGTTCAGTTCCAGTAAATGACAGGTAAGTTCTGGATGAGCGTTCAGGTAATGTCTTTGCATTCGCTCATTCAATGTCCTTGTCTTTTTTCCCCATAGGGGCCGGGGTCCGGAATGCCAGGAAGCGGCAGGACCCGAAATGAAATGGGAATAACCCAACAGGTAAGTCTTAGAAGGAAACTGAGCCTTTCCTATTCCCTTCCTTCTCTCACCTTGTTTTCTTGTCTTTTTCTCTCTAGGCCCTGAGAAGTGGGTGCGCATCCGGATGATCGCTGCTGAAGATGGAGGCGCCCAGGAAAGGTGAGTGAAATGCAGCGCTGCAGCGATCGAAGCGAAATGCTTTTAAAATGATGTTTTCCCTTTCAGGATCGTCGGTGTGATGTCTCCGTGATGCAGCTTTAGCTGGTAAGGTCTTCTTTCTCACCAATTCTCTCTTATCTCCCTTTGCAGGCGACCCAGGATGCTGACAGGCGTGGCTGAAGTCCAGGTGCAGGAGCTGACACGGTGAGCGTCCAGCTGCGAGGAGCAGAACAACGCGAAGCGTGAGTTGCTGATCGGGCGTGGTTTAAATAGCTTTGGAAGAAGTTCCAGGTATGTATCCTTCCACCGATCAGGTATGTATCCTTCCCCGACCACACCCAGGTGGAAAGTAGTCCCACAGGTAAAGTAGTTCCATTCAGGCCTCAAGAGGGCCTGGATGTTGCAGCATGGTCTGCATCAGGTAAGTGCACATTAAAACACTTGAACACATGTCTAGCTTTATGAGCCTGGCGCCTAAGGCGCCAGGACAGGGGTCTAACATGAGCCTGGCGCCTAAGGCGCCAGGACTGTGTCTAAAGGGCCCCAGCTTGGGCCCGCTGGCACTTCCGTGGGGGGAATGATGCCTGCCTCTGGGGTTGCTGGGTCAGACCTGGCTCCTTGGAGGTAGGCATCATGACAGTACCCCCCCTCAAGGCCCCTCCCAAGGTTGTTCCCTCCGGGGGTTTTGGCTTGTTCGGAAATCTCCGGTGGAACCTTTGTATTAATCGAGGTGCGTGAACATGGTTACTAGGCTCCCACGATCTCTCTTGAGGTCCATATCCCTTCCAGTCAACAAGATAGAAGAGTTTCGACTTTACCACCTTGGAGTCTAAAATGTCTTTAACTTCGAATTCTAATTCCCCTTCAATGTGAACTGGATCTGGAGGCTTGGACAATCGGGTTCCTGGTTGCACTGGCTTCAAAAGTGATGCATGAAAAACTGGATGAATACGCATGTTAGACGGTAGATCCAGTTTAAAGGCCACTGGGTTGATTATAGCTTTGATGGGATAAGGTCCTATGAATCTGGGATTGAAGGTTTGCGGGCCCTTGAGGGGTAAATGTTTAGTTGCTAGCCATACCTGGTCTCCTACTTGGTAAGGAGGAGTTTTACTTCGGTGCAAATCAGCGTTTTCTTTATACTTTTTCTTGGCTTGCTGTAAATGAGTTGCAGCTTCTTTGAAGGCTCGGGTTATTGTGGAATGCAGATGATTTACTGCAGGCATTTCCAGGGTCAGAGGTGGATCTAGGTCAGAGGTCCGAGGATGGTGACCATACAAAGTATAAAAGGGGGTTTGTCCGGTTCCAGAATGCACTGAATTGTTGTATGCATATTCTGCGATCCAAAGGATGTCTTTCCAATTTAACTCGGATTGGTGTGACATGCACCGAAGATATTGCTCGAGAGTCTGATTGGTTCTCTCGGTTTGTCCGTCGGTCTGGGGGTGGTGGCTGGTGGATAACCGCACATCTATTTGTGCTAGTTGGCAACACTTCTTCCAAAAATGTGAGATAAATTGACTTCCACGATCCGAGACTAATATGGAAGGGAAACCATGTATGCGAACTATATTCTCCAGGAATTCCTTGGCCAAGGTGGAAGCTGATGGCAAACCCTTTAAAGGGATAAAGTGGGCCAATTTGGAGAATAGGTCCACAATTACAAGAATTGTGTTGTAACCAGCACAAGGAGGCAGATCAGTTATAAAGTCCATTGACAGGGTGTGCCATGGCGCCGGTGGAATATCCAAGGGTTGAAGTAGGCCGGCTGGCCTTTTCTTTTGAGCCTTGTTTTGGGCGCAAATTCCACAAGACAGTAAAAAACACTTTATGTCTTTTCTCCAAGAAGGCCACCAGAAGTGGCGTTTGATTTTTTCCTCCGTTTTAGCGATACCAGGGTGTCCTTCCATTAAAGATTCATGATGATGGGCAATAACAGGTTCTTGCAATTCTTTACTTGGCAGAAACAACCGCTCCTGGAAGTAGGGTAAATCATCCTTAACGGTGTAATGAGGACCCTTTTGACTCCATTCCAGTAAGGTTGAAGAGTCTAGAAGTTGTTTTACTTGCGTTTGGATATCCTCAATAGTTTGCAATGAAGTTAAGCCTAAGATTCTTTGCTCAGGTATGATGGGCACAGGTTCTAAGCTCGAATTAGGTTCTTCCATGCCAATCCGGGATAAGACGTCCGCTTTTCCATTCTTGCAGCCAGGGCGATAGGTAATTACAAAATCAAATTCCGCAAAGAATAGAGCCCATCGGAGTTGTCGTGAAGATTGAGCTTTGGCCGTTTTTAAATACTGTAAGTTTCTGTGGTCCGTAATTACGGTGATGGTGTGCCTTGCCCCGAGAAGGTAGTGACGCCAAACCTTGAAAGCAGATTTGATGGCCAGTAACTCTTTATCGGTAATTGCGTAGTTGATTTCAGGAGGAGAACATTTTCTGGACCAACAGGCCACTGGGTGTAGTTGGTTAGTCTTTGGGTCTCTTTGTGACAGGACAGCTCCCATGGCCGAACTGGATGCATCGGTTTCCACTATGTACGGGAGATCTGGGTGCGGGTGCTTCAATACAGGTGCAGAGGTGAATTTGGTTTTCAGGTCCCGGAAGGCTTGTTCGACCTCAAGAGTCCATTCGAAGCGTTTGTTTTTCTTTAGGAGAGCGGTGATGGGTTGGACTGTTCGGGAAAATTCCGGGATGAATCTTCGATAGAAATTGGCAAAGCCGAGCATGCTCTGAACTCCCTTCACCGAGCTTGGAGATGGCCATTTGAGGATGGCGTCCACCTTTCGCGAGTCCATTTGGACTCCTTGAGGTGTCAGGATGAATCGAGAAACTCTACTTCTGTGGTATGAAAAACGCATTTTTCGAGTTTTGCAAATAATCTGTGCTGGCGCAGTTTCTCAAGAACGGCCCTAACATGTTTTCTGTGATCAGATTCTGAAGAAGAGTACACCAGGATGTCGTCAATGTAAACAATGACACAGACATCGACAAGTTCCCGAAGAACATCATTCATAAAGTATTGAAAGGCGGCAGGTGCATTGCACAAACCGAAGGGCATCACCTGATATTCGAAGAGCCCAAACTTGGTGCGGAATGCAGTCTTCCATTCGTCGCCTTCTTTTATGCGCACCAGGTGATAAGCTCCTCGGAGATCTAACTTGGTGTACACACAAGCGTCTTTCACCTGGTCGATAAGCTCAGGGATCAAGGGCAGAGGATAACGATTCTTAATCGTTATTTGATTTAGGGCGCGATAGTCTATACACGTTCTAAGGTCGCCTTCTTTTTTCAGCACGAAGAACAGAGCTGAAGAGACAGGAGACTTGGACGGGCGAATAAAACCATTGGCTAGGTACTGATCTAAATACTGACGCAAACGCAGGTTCTCAGGTTCCGTAAGAGCATAAATCCTACTACAAGGTAGTTGAGCATTGGGTACCAGATCGATTTGGCAATCATAAGACCGATGGGGAGGTAACGTGTTAGCCTGTTCTTTCTGAAAAACGTCTTGGAATTCTTGGTATTCTGACGGTAGCTGTACAGGGGTGGAAGTTGCTGAGGCTAGACCCATAGCTGGATTTCTTGGATAACAAGTTGGTTCACAATCAGGAAAACTTATCTTCTTTGCTCGCCAGTCAATTCTGGGATTATGTGTTTCTAACCAAGGAATTCCAAGAATTACTTGAAATTGTGGGGCCTTGATCACATCAAACACGATTGCTTCCCGATGTCCATCCTGACCCACCAGTGTCACTTCAACAGTGGAATGCGTTACAGGCCCTGAGGCTATTTCGGTTCCATCTACTGTAGTAATGACATCTTGGGTTACTTTCGGGCGGAGAGGAAGCTTAATCCTGGAGGCCAATTCACGGTCTATGTAATTTCCAATAGCTCCCCTGTCGATGTATGCTTTTATAGCATGCAACTGCTGAGGCTGTTTTGGGTCCACGAGCACCATTGGCATGACAAAATGCGAGGTCAAAGAGTTAGTTTTCAAGCTCGGCAAGCGGACCCCTACGCTTGCCGGGCTAGGTCGTTTCCCGAATCAGGTGTCACTAATTCGTTATCAGAAGCTCCAACCACCTTCTTAAATGGTTTAACTGGACAATTTCGAAGAAAGTGACCGGAAGTCCCGCAATACAGACAAAGTTGCATTTGCCGCCTTCTCTCTCGTTCTTTCGGCGTTAATGGTCCTTTAACACCACCGATTTGCATAGGTTCAGATACGTCGGTACTCTTGGAGTTAGCGTGGGTTTTGATCGGGCCTCGGTTTTCATACTTGAACCGATCTGCTTTTCTATTTTGCAGTCTGTGATCAAGTTGAACCACCAAGTCTACGTAGTCTGCGCAGACCTGGGGTGGGTTTACTATCTGAGCTTGAACATCCTTAAGCTCTCCGCGCAGGTCTCGATGAAACAATGTGATCCTTTTGCTTTCTGGCCATCCAGTTTCCACAATCAGTCTGTTAAAGGTGGCTATGTAGGGCAGAAGATCCTGATTACCTTGTCGTAAGGATAGCAGTTTGTTATCAAGGGCCTGTTCTTGAGAGTATCGAGCAAACAATCTTTCCATGCTGGCCTGGAAGCCCTGAAAATTCTGAAGAATGGGATCATCCTGATTTACCAATGGAATAGACCAATCGGCAGCACTGCCACTGAGGTAAGATAGTATAAAGGCTACCTTGGTTTGGTCGTTAGGGAAGGCTCTGGGTCTGCATAGAAAGTGTAAACGACATTGGTTCATAAAGACAGCATATTTCTTGGGATCCCCCGCAAAACGTTCAGGCGGGGCCAAAGGCATGTGTCCAGGTAGATTAATTTGTACCGGGTTACTCAAACCCATTGATGTGAAATGTCTCCGGAATTAGGTAAAGGAGTGTGCCCTGCCTGTGCCTGTAATAACCTTTTGGCTAGGTCATCTGTTCTTTCCTTGGATAAGATCAGTTCTATTTTGAGAGTGTTAGTCTCCTGGCGGGCTGAGTGCACCTCTGCCCGTAATTCCCCCAAAAGCTGGGCCAGCTGGTCAGTCTCGGAAGTCTCCATAGCGCCCGGGTGGGAAATTGTGGGTAGGCTTTGCGTTCTGTAACGCTCACCTGATTCCCACGGAGGCGCAGGTCTGGCTTCGAGTGCTGATGCTTCTTCAATGGTGAAGCGCAGGACTCTGAAGGTGGACAGGAAGGGCCCTCTACTCTGGCTTCTCCGGCTCGCAGGAATATTCCCCTGTGCGTGAAAAGGGAGTATTACCTACTGACTGAGTTATGCTCAAGCCTCCCACTCTCTTCCAACCCTCCACGATACCCTTCCACGATTCCCCATGAAGTCTCACCTTAGGGTCACGAAGGATGAGCTCTCCATCCTGCTTCTGATGCAGGGGCGCGTTGAAACCCAGTTACTTCACTGGATTGAGGATTGATGGGAGTTCAGGTAAGCTTGACTATTCAGGTAAGGCTCTGTAAAAGTTCTGTTGCAAGTTCAAAAGTCCAAGCTTAATAATAATGTTCATTGTCTTTTGCAGCAAGCGCTAATGCTTATGTCTTTTTTCCCCCTTAGGGGCCGGGGTTCGGAATGCCGGAGATATGGCACCGACCCGAAGTGAAACGTGCAGTTCCAGTTCCAGTAAATGGCAGGTTAGTTCTGGATGAGCGCTCGGGAACTGACTTTGCATACGCTCATTCAATGTCTTTGTCTTTTTTCCCCATAGGGGCCGGGGTCCGGAAATGCCTGGAAGCGGCAAGACCCGAAATGAAATGGGAAAGACACAACAGGTAAGTCTTATTCCCTTCCTTCTCTCACCTCTTATTCTTGTCTTTTTCTCTAGGCTCTGGGAAGTGGCTGTGTATCCAGATGATCGCTGCTGAAAATGGAGGAACCCAGGAAAGGTGAGTGAAATGCAGCGCTGCAGCGATCGTAACGAAATGCTTTTAAAAATAATATCTTCCCTTTCAGGATCGTCGGTGATGTCTCCGTGGTGCAGATTTAGCTGGTAATGTCTCTTGTCTCCCTTTGCAGGTGACCCAGGATGCTGATAGGCGTGGCTGAAGTCCAGATGCAGGAGCTGACACGGTGAGCGTCCAGCTGCGAGGAGCAGAACAACGCGAAGCGTGAGTTGCTGATCGGGTGTGGTTTAAATAGCTTTGGAAGAAGTCCCAAGTGTGTATCCTTCCTCCGATCAGGTTTGTATCCTTCCCCGACCACATCCGGGTGGAAAGTAGTCCTACAGGTAAAGTAGTTCCATTCAGGCCTCAAGAGGGCCTGGATGTGGCAGCATGGTCTGCATCAGGTAAGTGCACATAAAAACACTTGAACACATGTCTAGCTTTATGAGCCTGGCGCCTAAGGCGCCAGGACAGAGGTCCAACATGAGCCTGGCGCCTAAGGCGCCAGGACTGCGTCCAAAGGGCCCCAGCTTGGGCCTGCTGGCACTCCCCTGGGGGAAATGATGCCTGCCTCTGGGGTCGCTGGGTCGGACCTGGCTCCTTGGAGGTAGGCATCATGACACTTGGACGGGCGAATAAAACCATTGGCTAGGTACTGATCTAAATACTGACGCAGATGCAGGTTCTCAGGTTCCGTAAGAGCATAAATCCTACTACAAGGTATTTGAGCATTGGGTACCAGATCGATTTGGCAATCATAAGACCAATGGGGAGGTAACGTGTTAGCCTGTTCCTTCTGAAAAA
Source organism: Ambystoma mexicanum (assembly GCF_040938575.1). Lineage (NCBI taxonomy): Eukaryota > Metazoa > Chordata > Amphibia > Caudata > Ambystomatidae > Ambystoma > Ambystoma mexicanum. The sequence goes on along the minus strand of NC_090933.1, from coordinate 1,033,644,640 downwards.
CGTCTTGGAATTCTTGGTATTCTGACGGTAGCTGTACAGGGGTGGAAGTTGCTGAGGCTAGACCCATAACTGGATTTCTTGGATAACAAGTTGGTTCACAATCAGGAAAACTTATCTTCTTTGCTCGCCAGTCAATTCTGGGATTATGTGTTTCTAACCAAGGAATTCCAAGGATTACTTGAAATTGTGGGGCCTTGATCACATCAAACACAATTGCTTCCCGATGTCCATCCTGACCCACCAGTGTCACTTCAACAGTGGAATGCGTTACAGGCCCTGAGGCTATTTCGGTTCCATCTACTGTAGTAATGACATCTTGGGTTACTTTCGGGCGGAGAGGGATCTTAATACTAGAAGCCAATTCACGGTCTATATAATTTCCAATAGCTCCACTGTCGATGTACGCTTTTATAGCATGCAACTGCTGAGGCTGTTTTGGGTCCACGAGCACCATTGGCATGACAAAATGCGAGGTCAAAGAGTTTGTTTTCAAGCTCGGCAAGCGGACCCCTACGCTTGTCGGGCTAGGTCGTTTCCCGAATCAGGTGTCAATAAATCGTTATCAGTGGCTCCAACCACCTTCTTAGGTGGTTTAACCGGACAATTTCGAAGAAAGTGACCGGAAGTCCCGCAATACAGACAAAGTTGCATTTGCCGCCTTCTCTCTCGTTCCTACTGCGTTAATGGTCCTTTAACACCGCAGATTTGCATAGGTTCGGATACGTCGGGACTCTTGGAGTTAGCGTGGGTTTTGATCGGTACTCGGGTTTCGTACTTGAACCGATCTGCTTTTCTATTTTGAAGTCTGTGATCAAGTTGAACCACCAAGTCTATGTAGTCTGCGCAGACCTGGGGTAGATTTACAATCTGAGCTAGAAAATCCTTAAGCTCTCCGCGCAGGCCTCGATGAAACAATGTGATCCTTTTGTTTTCTGGCCATCCAGTTTCCACAACCAGTCTATTAAAGGTGGCAACGTAGGACAGGAGATCCTGATTACCTTGTCGTAAGGATAGCAGTTCGTTATCAAGGGCCTGTCCTTGGGAGTGTCGAGCAAACAATCTTTCCATGCTGGCCTGGAAGCCCTGAAAATCCTGGAGAATGAGATCATCCTGATTTACCAATGGAATAGACCAATCGGCAGCACTGCCACTGAGGTAAGATAGTATAAAGGCTACCTTGGTCTGGTCGTTAGGGAAGGCCCCGGGTCTGCATAGAAAGTGTAAACGACATTGGTTCATAAAGACGGTATATTTCTTGGGATCCCCCGCAAAACGTTCAGGCGGGGCCAAAGGCATGTGTCCAGGTAGATTGATTTGAACCGGGTTATTCAAACCCATTGATGTGGAAGTACCTCCGGAATTAGGTAAAGGAGTGTGCCCTGCCTGGGCCTGCAATAACCTTTTGGCCAGGTCATCTGTTCTTTCCTTTGATAGGATCAGTTCTCTTTTGAGAGCGTTAGTCTCCTGGTGGGCTGAGTGCACTTCTGCCCGTAATTCCCCCAAAAGCTGGGCCAGCTGATCTGTCTCGGAAGTCTCCATAGCGCCCGGGTGGGAAATTGTGGGTAGGCTTCGCGTTCTGTCATGCTCACCTGATTCCCACGGAGGCGCAGGTCTGGCTTCGAGTGCTGATGCTTCTTCAGTGGTGAAGCGCAGGACTCTGAAGATGGACTGGAAGGGCCCCTCTACTCTGGTCTTTTCTGGCTCGCAGGAATATTCCCCTGTGCGTGCAAAGGGAGTATTACCTACTGATGGAATAATGCTCAAGCCTCCCACTCCCTTCCAGTCCTCCACGATACCCTTCCACGATTCCCCGTGAAGTCTCACCTTAGGGTCTGGAAGGATGCGTTCCCCATCCTGCTTCTGATGCAGGGGCGCGTTGAAACCCAGTTACTTCACTGGATTGAGGTTTGATGGGAGTTCAAAATAAGCTTGACTATTCAGGTGAGGCGCTGTAAGAGTTCTGTTGCAAGTTCAAAAGTTCAAGCTTAATAATAATGTTCATTGTCTTATTGCAGCAAGCATTAATGCTTATGTCTTTTTTCCCCTTAGGGGGCCGGGGTTCGGAATGCCGGAGATATGGCGCCGACCCGAAGTGAAACGTGCAGTTCCAGTAAATGACAGGTAAGTTCTGGATGAGCGTTCAGGTAATGTCTTTGCATTCGCTCCTTCAATGTCCTTGTCTTTTTTCCCATAGGGGCCGGGGTCCGGAATGCCAGGAAGCGGCAGGACCCGAAATGAAATGGGAATAACCCAACAGGTAAGTCTTAGAAGGAAACTGAGCCTTTCCTATTCCCTTCCTTCTCTCACCTTGTTTTCTTGTCTTTTTCTCTCTAGGCTCTGAGAAGTGGGTGCGGATCCGGATGATCGCTGCTGAAGATGGAGGCTCCCAGGAAAGGTGAGTGAAATGAAGCGCTGCAGCGATCGAAGCGAAATGCTTTTAAAATGATGTCTTCCCTTTCAGGATCGTCGGTGTGATGTCTCCGTGATGCAGCTTTAGCTGGTAAGGTCTTCTTTCTCTCCAATTCTCTCTTATCTCCCTTTGCAGGCGACCCAGGATGCTGACAGGCGTGGCTGAAGTCCAGATGCAGGAGCTGACACGGTGAGCGTCCAGCTGCGAGGAGCAGAACAACGTGAAGCGTGAGTTGCTGATCGGGCGTGGTTTAAATAGCTTTGGAAGAAGTTCCAGGTATGTATCCTTCCACCGATCAGGTATGTATCCTTCCCCGACCACACCCAGGTGGAAAGTAGTCCCACTGGTAAAGTAGTTCCGTTCAGGCCTCAAGAGGGCCTGGATGTAGCAGCATGGTCTGCATCAGGTAAGTGCACATTAAAACACTTGAACACATGCAGAGCTTTATGAGCCTGGCGCCTAAGGCGCCAGGACAGGGGTCTAACATGAGCCTGGCGCCTAAGTCGCTGGGACTGTGTCCAAAGGGCCCCAGCTTGGGCCCGCTGGCACATCCGTGGGGGGAATGATGCCTGCCTCTGGGGTTGCTGGGTCGGACTTGGCTCCTTGGAGGTAGGCATCATGACAGACCTTAGAATAGTGACCTGGAATGTCAGGGCCCTCAACAGCTTCCTGAAAAGGAACAAGGTTATGATGTACCTGAGAAGGCAAAAGATAGACATAGCCTTGCTGCAAGAAACCCACCTCATTAGAGAGAGACAAGATGTGGTGGGAAAAAAGTGGAGAGGGACCACCATAGGCACCACATATTCGGCTTACGCAGGGGGGGTGCTCATCTGGGTGGCACCATATGTACCCTTTCAACTGCTCCAAACCGCGTTAGACCTCAATGGGAGGATGGTGGCGATGCAGGTTCTGCTAGAGAATAGAGAACTGTGCATTATAAACACATACGCCCCCAACCGAGATACCTCGGCTTACTTCAAAACGCTATATCATAAGATTAGCCCCCATTTGGGTAGCGCGGTCATATGGGGGGGACTTTAATTGCACGTTGCACCTTAAAATGGACAGGTCAGATACCAAATTAGACAAACCTACCCCTGCTGTGAGAATGTTATAGGCCTTGTTAAGAGATTTCGGGCTAGTAGATATTTGAAGGCAGCAACATCCAAATGACAGCACTATGCGGCCTCACTTACCCTGTACACGAGACTGGATTATATGTTCACCACTCTGGAACTTGTGGGGGAAATGACTGGCTCAGAATATAAGGCGTGCATACTATCGGACCATTCCCCTTTGGTCCTGGCCTGGCGACACCATACCCCCAGGGCCAGAATTCCCACATGGAGGCTTAGGGCCGAAGCGTTGAAGGACACGGCTTTCCGAGAGGACCTCAGGGAGGAAATAATTGGGTATTTTGACAATAACACAGGGAGCATCGAGTCAGAGGGAACCCTATGGGAGGCCTTCAAGGTGGTAGTTAGAGGGGCGGCCATATCCAAAACTAGAAGAAATTATGCAGAAGAGGAGCCCCTCACAAGAGGACGCGCTGAACAAGAGGGCCAGTTACGACAGGTGTGTCTGGGACTCTGGGAGAGGCTTTGCAATCTGAACTATAAAAAATATGTTGAGAGGCAGCACGCAGGGGGGGATAAACCGGGGAGGCTGCTCGCATAGCTATACAAAAACGAGACACCGAGGCCAGCCATCAGGGAGATACTGGGGGAAGAGGGTCAGGTCTGGAACACCCAAGAGGGAGTGAACGAGGGATTCTATAGATTCTATAAACGTTTGTATGAAGATGTAGGAGAGACCACAGCACAGGAAATACAGGAAACGCTGGAAGACATGGGTCTACCAAAACTGAGTGAGGAAGAAAGAGAGAACCTGGATGCCCCATAACTTCAGAGGAATTAGACACAATGGTGTTACACCTGCCTACGTGCAAGGCCCCGGGGACGGATGGCCTCCCGAGCGAATTCTACTAAACATACAGGCTAGAGGTGCTCCCCCCACCGCTGGCAATGTCTAACGAGGCCTTTGAGAGTGGGAGCCTGCCGGAATCCCTGAGGGAGGCAATAATCATCCCGCTCATTAAACCCAACAAGCCAAGCACGGATTGTGGGTCATACAGACCCTGTCCATGTTAAATCAGGACAGCAAAATCCTAACAACAGTGCTCGCTAACCGATTGAAAAAGGTGATTACCAAACTCATACACTCTGACCAAGCGGATTACATCCCAGGCAGGGACATAACGAATAACCACAGAAGGCTGCACCATGTCATAGAACAGGCTAAGAATGACCCTGGTGAAATAGCGATAGTCTCACTGGGCGCAGTGAAGGCCTTCGGCTCGGTAAGGTGGCCATGGATGCTGGCTGCCCTGAAGGAGTATGGGATGGGGGGAGGGTACCTGCGCTGGGTAAAAATGGTGTACAGCTCCCCAATAGCCAGGGTAAAAACAGGGGCGATAATATCGGACAAATGGCAGCTCGGCAGAGGCATGAGACAGGGATGCTCATGGTCTCCGATGCTGTACATCCTGGTTCTGGAACCATTAGCTATCTGCCTAAGACAGCAATACGAGGAAATAGGGGTACATACTAAAGGGGGACTGCACCTGATATAGCTGTACACGGACGATATGCTGCTATATCTGCGCTTCCCCGAGGAGAACTTGCAATATGTCCTAGAGGTGATGGAGAACTACACCACCCTCTCGGGAATAGCAGTAAACTCAGAAAAGTCATGCATGTTCCCCCTCGGCAGGTACACGGGAGCCCCACAGGGTAGTTTGCCCATTTTGCGGATACCATGTCAGACCAGAACATTCTACTACTTGGGGATAAATATTTACCACACGATTGCAGATGAGAACAAACATAACACAGACAGGACGGTGGAAGGCATTAAGAACAGCATGCAGTTTTGGGCAAAACTCCCCCTAGCAATGGTGGGGAGGGCGGCCCTGCTCAAGTTGTGGTCCTACCCAGGCTGTTACACTACTTTGCTGCCCAAACGCTTCTTCACCAAACTCCAGAGCCTGTGTCGAGCCTTCCGATGGCATAACTCTCGGAACAGAATAGCCCTATGGAAATTGCAGAATACGTACGATCGGGCAGGCATCAATTTGCCAAACTTTGAGGTTTATCACCTGACAGGGCTGTTACAATATGTGGTTAAATGGCTGTAGGAAGAAGAGACGGCGGAATCTAGACTACTCAGGAGCGAATGTGAACCCTACTTCCTGAAAGAACTCGTATGGCTACCTAAATCAGACCATCTAGGCCGCCCGGGATTGCTGGTACTGGGCTGGGAGACGTGGTGCAAGGCGTGCCGGATGGTGGGTACCCCGGCCTCTAGCACCCCGCAGGTGCCATTGGTGGCGCTATGCGGAGCGGACAAGCAACTAAGGAGGGGGATCCGTAAATACTGGGAACCAGTGGGCCTGACGACCCTGGGAGATATATGGCAGGAGGGGAAGGCCTGGAATTTCCTACCATAGTGGTGGATACAGGAGTTCATAGTGGGCGGTATATCACGTACACCAGAATCATTAAATAGGTAATGGAGACATGGTCCGAGGCAGAACTAGCGGAGCCACCGGATGTTGCCATGTATGACATCTCGGAGGGAGGGCATGAAATATCCCGGATATATGAAGTAATGATGTCCAGAGTGTGTAAAGAGCTGCCCCAGTTGAGAAAAAGAGTGGGAGGAAGAGGCGTTTGAACCCATGCAAGACGGGCAGTGGAAGAGAGCCCAGAGACCACAAAAAGGTGTCCAGAAATGCAAGGCTGCAGCAGATGCAGTTGTATGTCACCCACAGGGCATACATGACTCCCCAAAGGATAGCCAGATCTGGAGGCCCATGGGTACAAAAATGCCCAAAGTGTGGGGAGGTGGACGTGGGGATGATCCATATGTCCTGGGCCTGTCGGAATACTTGCAACAGTCGGGTGTGTTGGTTATGATTTGTGTGTTGTGAAAACCAATAAAATATAAAATAAAAAAAGGGTCATTCCAGAATAGAGAGGCCAGATAAAACTGGGAACGACCTAGCTGATCAGTTGGCCAAAACCAGAGCCATCCAGGGGGATCTCCTCAAGATTGAGTCCCTATTTGGGGAAATCCAGATCATTGCTATCACTAGGTCCCATACAAATGCTCACCATCATGTAAGAAAACCACAGCAAAGTGGTTCAACCCACTACTCAACGCCATGAAAAGAAAAAACCGAAAACTAGAATCTGAATGGAGAACCAACAACGCAAACAAATTGAAATTCCTACAACAGATCTGCTCATATAAAAAGGAAATACAAAAAGCGAAGAGGAAACATTATGACAACCGAATCTTCAGAGCACCAAACAATCAGAAAGAACTATTCAAAATCATAAACAAAATAAAAAACCCACCGGGCTGCAACAACACGCCAATTCCATCGATGAAACTCTGCGAGGACCTCAGAGACCACTTCAAAAACAAAATAACCTCCATCCAACACACCATTCAAAACAGACCAAGCGATCACAGCGCAAACCCCACTAACACCGACTAGGAACATGCAAAAAAGCTATGAAACTTCCCAGAAATATCAGTTGAGGCTTTCGTCAAACTGTTAAACCAAAGCAACAAATCAGGCTCTCCTGAAGACCCCTGCCCCCTGGACATATACAAAATAATTCTCAAACAAGGAACCCCCATGGAATACCACAGGAACCTCCTCAACCTCTCAATCTCAACAGGTAAAGTACCATAGGCCTTCAAATCAGGTTACATCAAGCCGCTACTCAGACACAACAGGAAACGTAGAGGACTTATCTAACTAAAGACCCATCTCCAACATACCGTACACAGCCAAACTGCTAGAAACGTACGTCTACCAAATAACCCAAGAATTCATAGAAGAGCATTGTCTACTAGACCAGGCACAAGTTGGTTTCAGACCTATGAGAGGAACAGAATCAGCTCTCCTCTCAATATGGGACGACCTAAAAACAAACGCAGACTCAGACAACAGTACCGCCCTGATTCTCCTTGATCTGTCTGCAGCTTTCGACACTGTCAACCACACCATCCTCATAAAGAGATTAGAAGAAGGACTAGGGATAAGAAACTGCCCTACTATGGATCAAATCCTTCCTAACAAACAGAACAGAAACAGTATGGATGAAACCTTTTAAATCCAAACCCAGAGACTCCACGTGCGGAAAACCACAAGGTTCATCCTTCTCCCCGCTGCTATTCAACATCTACATGTACCTACTAATTAAACTCATCAAAAAACACAGCCTCACATGCTACAACTACACAGACGATACTCAAATAATCTTCAACATACAAGATACCCGAGAAGAAAACACCACACTAGAGAATTGCCTTTGTGACATATTCAACTGGATGAACCTCAACCATCTCAAAATCAACCCAGGCAAAACAGAGATAATTATCGTTTCAAAAAAGGGAGGCGACATAAACTACATCCCCTGGCCAAGAGAGCTCGGCACCACACCAGAACCATCATTAACTGTAAAAAACCTTGGGGTCCTGATGGATAACAATCTCACTCTAGAGCCACAAGTAAACTCGGTAATCAAGAAATGTTTCTTCCTCCTGCGAGCAGCAAAAAGGATCCTAACATTCCTGTCGTTCGCCAACAAAACACTTACCATCATCGCTCTGATCCTGTCCAGGATAGACTATGCCAACAGCCTATACCTGGGCATGCCCGAACGACTTCTAAAAAAAACTGCAACGCATACAAAATGCAGCAGCCAGACTCCTCCTCAAGCTACCCCGAAGAGAACACATCACACCCACGCTAAAAATACTACACTGGCTACCACTAAAACAGCGAATAAAGTGCAAGTCCATGTGCATCACGCACAGAGCAATACACAAACAAGGCGCAGAATTCCTAAGCGACAAACTACGCCTACATCAACCGACAAGAAAACTGAGATCAAGCACCGACATACGCCTGGAACCAAAACCCTACAACAGAAAAAAACTCGGAGGATCCTCTTTCTCCCACCAGGCACCCAAAACCTGGAATGACCTACCTAAGAATATACGGAACACAACGAACCACCTAGCATTCAGGAAACTCCTCAAATCATGGCTCTTCACAGGGTAACCACAACGGAGACGCACCAGAATGCGCAGACATTAAAACAACAATGAAAATAACTCCAATCCCAGCCACACTCAATCTGGACAAACACTCAAACTAAAGAACTAACCACTCGACAGACCATAAGATATCATGGAAAATAGCCACAAAATGAAGGCTCCAGAGACTGATCACATACTTAGACTCAGACGAAAGCCCTCAAGTGACTCACCCACTCGCACGTACCGGACGCACCATATCCAGACCGGCAGACGCACTTAGATTGAATTGAGAATATTAGCATGGCCACAATTGGATGGAGTTGTGGACATTGACCTGCGTCGCATCTGGAGGAAGGGACTTTGAGTGCTCGCATGCCCGACCCTGGATGGAATTGTGAATGTTGGCATGTCTACATTTGGATGGAATTGAGAATATTGGCCTGCATCGCATCTAGATGGGACCATGAATGTTGGCATGCCCGCATCTGGGTGAAACCTGAATGCCAACATGCCCACACCTAGATAGATTTGTGAATGTTGGCCTGCGTCGCATCTGGATGGGACTTCGAACGTTGGCATGCCCGCACCTATGCGAAACCTGAAGACTAGCACAGGCCACACCTAGAATTGTGGACATTGGCCTGCGTCGCATCTAGATGGGATTGATTGAAGGATGGCAGGCCCGCACCTGGATGAGGCTTGAATGTTGGCGTGTGCCACACTTGGAGTTGTGAACACCGGCATGTGTAGCATCCGGATAGGGTTGCGAATTATAGCATGCCCACACCTGGGCAGAGTTCTAGACGCTAGCTTGTGCCGCATCTAAATGGGACTGTGAATGTTGGCTTGCCCACACCCAGATAGAATTCTAAACATTGGCCCGCGCTGCATCCAGATAGATTTGTGGGGGTCAACTGGTGCCACACTGGGACAGAACCCACTAACCAATAGAAGCTCAAACTCTGCATACTTATCTCAATCAAAAAACTCACACAACCATCTCTCGAAGTTGAATTTAGAAGCATCCCAAATAGGGACTTAAAAGCTGAATTTAGAAGTGCACCTAGAAGTTGAATTTAAAGTGTGCCAATTAGACTCTCTGTGAAAGTTGAATTTAGACTATAGATGAAAGTTGAATTTAGAAGTTTGACCAATAGACTCTCTGTGAAAGTTGTATTTAAAAGTGTGCCCAATATCTTAATAGTCTAATACCGTGCCTGGTTAAACCAACTAATCTCCCTAATAACCTCTCTGTGCAAAGTGGATTTTAGAATCCAGAACTATGCCGAATAGCCTAAAACCCTCCCTGCATAAAGTCGAATTGAGAGAAATGTGCCTATTAGCGTACCCTAATTGAACTGTCTAGTGTTCAAATTAGTCTCTCTGCGCTTAGATCAAATTAGAAGTGTACACGACAGCATTAAGGTTAAAAGCGTGCCTAAATACCCTTCTGCGCAAAGTCTAAGTTAAAAGTATACCTAATAGTATATCTGTGTAATGTAGAATCCAGAACTGTGCCGAATTGCCTAATTCTCCCTCTATACAAAACTGAATCTAGAGATAGACCTACTATCATTCCTATATATCATCCCTGTGTACAGTGTGCAACTCTCTCTCCCTCCACTTTTACACCACGGCTCTCGAAAGAACAAATACTCTAGCCACTCTTTGACCTCCTCGCCTCGGAGAAACCAGACCTGGTTTTCATCACCGAGACCTGGTTCTCTGACAACTTCGCACCAATCGCTAATGAAGCCTTCCCCCCTGACTACTCCCTCATCCCACTGAACCGTCCCTCTAGAAGAGGGGGAGTAGCATTTGTCTTCAAATCTCTCTTCCACGCCTCAATCATCGACAACCAACCTGCAAATCTCTCCTTGTTAAATTATCCCTCTCTCCGTCGCTCTCACACAGCTTCCTAATAATCTACAGGCCCCCTGGCTACGATAGACAATTCAAAAACAACCTCTGCGACTCTATTGCCACCCTTCAACTAAACCATCCCAACCTCACCCTTCTTGGAGACTTCAACATATGGCTCGACATCCCCACCAACCCCATGACACACTCTCTGGTTGACGGTTTAGACGCAATTAACCTCCAACCCCACTTAAATGGCCCGACTCACTATAAAGGACACACTCTTGATGCCATCTTTAGCTCCAACACCATGATTCATCTAAACCCCCCCACCCATATCATCTGGTCCGATCACTTACTTCTCTCTTTCGCCATTCGCTCACCCGACCCCCTTCCCGTCCTGGAATCTGAACCCCCGAATCTACGCAAATGCTGGAAAAAACAAATAATCGTCCTGGACCTAGCCGACGCACTCCTCCAGTGTCCACCTCCAACCTGCCAACTCACTAAACAACTAACCCCAGATGCCTTTGACTCATGGCTCAACGTATCTCTGATGCGGCTCACACCCCCTTGCAAACCATCAACCCTCTGTGGCCTCTTCCCCAGATGGTTCACTCATGAGTTGAAGACCACTAAACAACTATATAAATACCTAGAACGCAAATGGCAGAAAGATAAAACCCAGGAGAGCAGGGCCACCTTGGCCCGTCACCTTTATCAGTACGAGGCCGAAATCCGGAAAGCAAAAAAAGCCCACTACAACTCCCGAATCCTAAACCTCAAAAACCCAAGCGAAGAACTCCACAAAATCATCACTGAATTCACCAAACCGGCTTGCACCACGACCGTCCCGACTCCCTCACAATCACTGTGCGACTCTCTCTCCCTCCACCCTTACACCACGGCTCTCAAAAGAACAAATACTCTAGCCACCAAACTGGCTCTCTCACAGCCACCAGGCAATACTGCCCCTTACCGGCCAGCCCACCAGCTGCGACAACTACGCAACCAACGTTCAAATCCTTTAGTCCAATATCACCAGAGCAATTTCTCAAACTTCTATCTGCCCGCAAACCATCTGGCTTTCCGCTAGACCCCTGCCCAGCCACAACCCTCATAGAAATGTTTGCTTCAACCTGCGCAGGCGAACACGCAAGATCCATCATAAATGCCTCCCTTTCCTCTGGATTTTTTCCCGACGCATTCAAAACCGTTCATGTCAAACCTCTAATTAAAAAACCTTCCCTCTACCCTCTCGAGCAAAAAAACTACCGGCCCAACTGAAACACCAGGTTCCTTGCCAAACTCATAAACCAAACCGCCTACTCCCAACTAAATGCCTTTGTCGAAGCCAACAATCTCCTAGACCCCGCACAATCAGGTTTCAGAGCCTGTCACAGAACTGAAACCACCCTAACCTCAATCTGGGATGACCTTAAAATGATGGCAGACTCCGCGGGATGCGCTGCACTAATCCTTCTTGACCTATCCGCTGCCTTTGACACTGTCAATCACTCAATCCTCCTAGACCGCCTCCACTCCCAAGGAATTCGTGGAAGCGCTCTTAAATGGATAGCTTCATTCCTCAAAGATAGATACCAAATAACAACACTCTCCACCTATACCTCCCAAGCCCGACCAGTCAACACGGGAGTCCCACAAGGAGCATACCTATCTGCCCTCCTATTCAATCTCTACTTGATCACCCTCCCACCAATAATTAGTTCACACAACATCTTGGGTTACAACTACGCCAACGACACTCAACTAATTCTAAACCTCATGGACTCAAAACCCAACTCCAGACCTGATCTGGCCTCCTGCCTCCTTGACATAGAACTCTGGATGACCCAAAGCCACCTCTTGTTAAACCCCTCCAAAACCGTAATCATGGTATGTGGCAACTCCGAACTTCTTCCACACCCACTACCCTGGCCATCCGCCATGGGCAACTCACCGACCCCCTTCAACTCAGTGAAAAATCTTGGATGCACCCTTGACTCTGACCTAACACTCTCGCGCCAAGACAACAACGTCTCAAAATCCTGCCAAAATCCTGCCACTACCACCTTAAAACCCTTCTTTCCATATCTCTCATTTCCCAACAGACTCTCCGAGGTTTAATCGATTGTTATATCAAGACTGGACTACACAAACCCCCTATACCTCGGAGTCCACGCGTACCAACTGAATAAACTCCAAAGGGCTCAAAACGCGGCAACCAAAATGCTACTTGCACTCAGCCCAAGAGACCACATCTCCCCAGCCCTTAAGACGCTGCACTGGCTTCCAGTAGCACGAAGAGTGGCGTTCAAAACCTTATGCATCTCCCATCGAGCACTGCATAAAACCGAACCTCAATATCTTCAAGACAAGCGAAAACCCTATCACCCCCCACGCACCCTAAAATCAAGCTCAGCTGGTCTACTAGTCATACCTAAGACAAACTCAGTCAGATTAGGCGGATCGTCATTCTCAGCCTTGGCCCCCGTGCTGTGGAACTCACTCCCGCCCCACAATCGCCTAACTGAGGATTTAAGGTCTTTCCGCAGACTGCTGAAAACCTGGCTCTTCCCCTAAAACCAACCCATACCAAGCTAACCCAACAGACCAACAGCATCTCAATGACACCAATCCAACAAACTACCTGATGCGAGAAATGGACAGCTAATAATATAAGCTAGAAGGACAAACAGAATTAAACGGGAAAAGTAGATCAAAGCAGTGAAATGGCTAATAAGAATAAATCATACGGAAACAGTAAAGAGATTTGAACTCCTGAAATGGACTTAATGCACAAGGAGTGAACGAAGTGAGTGGCATGGATGCAATAGTTAAAACTGATGAAGCGTGTGGAACAGATGAATGCGCTGAGTGGAAGAATGCATTAGTGGAAGAACAGATAACTATATAGTCCAAACGAGTGTGTTAACCAAATGAGTGAATAGATTGGATGAATGTATAAAATGGATGATCAAGCTGAGCGGATAAGTGTGTGGAATGGTTTTGCTTGGAGGGTACCCCAGGGCGCGCAAGCTTCGGCACGTGGAGAAGCTTAAAGATTTGGCTTATGTACTTGCCAAACGCAGAATAGCCATGGGATGGAAGAATTGTCAGAGGCCACGGGTGGAGGTATGGTGGCGTGACCTCCAGAAATGGGCTGCCGCCGAGACGACAGCATGGTGGGAGGCCAGCAGGGCGGGAGGGGAGGAAGAGGTGAGCTCCCTCACGGCATGGAAGGTGCTAGTGGCTGAACTGTTTAGTACGGGGTCGACCTCGGCTGGATCTGAGAGCGACGGAACCCCACCACACGGAACGGACAATGATGGTGGACACCCTACAGGCTCATAGGGGGGAGGGAAGGGGATTGTTAAGTTAATTCTGTTCTGTTTTTTCTTTCTTTTCTTTTTCATATCTGTTGTTTGGCCTTTGTTGTGGCTTGATGTGTTCTATTTATGTTCTGTTGCACTGTGTGGTCGTTATAAAATAAAATACATTTAAAAAAAAAAAAGTGTGTGGAATGGTTGGGTATGTAGAGCGGACGAGCGTGTAGAGCGGATGAGTGCATAAATAACAGAGAAGCGAGTAAAACGCAGGAGTGCGTAGAACAGATGAATGTGCAGAACGGAAGAGCGTAAACCGGATTAATATATGGAACAGATGAGTATGTAGAGCGGATGAGTATGCAGAGCGCAGGAGTGTGGATAGCGGATGAGTACGGAAGTGCGGAGAGTGTGTAGATCGCTGGTGCAGATAAATGTGCAGCCCTGGCGATTGTTTAGAGCGGATGAGTGTATACAGCGGATGAGTGTATAGGGCGGATGAGTGTAGAGAGCAGATGATTATATAGAAGAGGATTACTGCATATCAGCGAATGACCTTATAGGGCTGACGGATGCATATTGCCATTAAATGAGTGGAACGCAAGAGTGTGGAGAGAGGATGAGTGCAGAGAGTGGATGAGTGCGGAGAGAGGATGAGTGCGGGGAGAGGGTGAGTGCGGGGAGAGGGTGAGTGTGGGGAGAGGGTGAGTGCGTAGGAGGGGTAGAGTGCGTAGGAGGGGTTGATTGCGTAGGAGGGGTTCAGTGCGTAGGAGGGGTTGAGTGCGTAGGAGGGGTTGGGTGCATAGGAGGGGTTGGGGGCGTAGGAGGGGATGAGTGCGTAGAGGGGATGAGTGCATAGAGCAGACAGAATGAGTGAAGAATGTAGCTGGAATCTATATGGATAGAACAAATGATATATGTGAATGGAATTGATCACATATACGGATTTAACGGGTGCCGGATGTGAATGGAACGGGTGATGCACGGCCGACATATGTGAATAGAACGGGTGCCGTATACCAATGGATTGGGGGCCATAGGTGGATGATCGGATGCCGTATACACGTTTACGAGTGACGTATATGGGTGAAACGTATAACATAGGTGGATGGAAAGAATGAAATATGAAGATGCTACGGATGAAATATATGGATGGAGTGCATAAAACAACTTGGAATACACGAAAGAAAATAGATTGCATTTCACTGTGTGTGGCGGACAGGAGAGCGTGTGCCAGAAAGGAGTGCATGCTTGGGACTGACAGGAGTGCATGCTTGGGGCTGACAGGAATGCATGCTTGGGGCTGACAGGAGTGCATGCATGGAGCAGACAAGAGTGCATGCGTGGGGCAGGCTGGAGTACGTGGGGCCAACTGGAGGGCACAGGGCGGAATGGAGCACGGGGGGCAAACTCGAGTGCATGAGCAGGCCGGAGGGTGTGCAGCCGACTGGGGTGCACGAAAGGGATAGGAGTGCATGGAACCAACTGGAGCGCATAGAAATGCGTGACGTATATAGTATGGTCTGGAATGCAGAGAACGTTCAAAAGAGCTTATATCACATCATAACACACCACCACGCTTACTCTCTCCTTACACCACCACTCAACTAGAACACAGAGATACTATGACACCATTCGGTATAACTGTTCTCGTACCAACATTCTGCCTCATACTCCCCATCACTCTAAATAAACACTGCTGGTTACCCACCCCCCAGCCAGGTGTTCTCTTCAGGCCTAATGCAGCCACAATCGATCTGGATAAATCCTGCCAGAACGAACACATACTCCTGACCTCTCAACCACCACACCTACCGCTAAGAAGCAGCTATTACACGAATACCGCACCAGCTGCACACATATCCGGTGCTCACATGCACCTTGATTCTCTCTACTCTCTCTATTGACATGAACTTCAGTTCCCAAGGGCGTTCAACCTACCAGCGCCTTCAGACCATACCAATGGTGCATAAGGCGCTATATAAATGCAAAGTAACATAACATAACATAACAATGAACTCTCAACTGCCCACGGAGTAAGGAGAGCCTAGATGCTGATTTAATCATGGCACAAAAAGGGGATCCAATTATTGGTAAATTTTATCAACACATTGAGGACCCTGAGAACTTTCCCCCGATGGATATCGATTACATTGGGAAAGAGGACCTCGGGTGTTGATGAAATGTCCAAAAATTTTCCGAATCCAAGACGGTTTGTTGGTAAGGAGATCCATATCTGGCTCTGACCAGTGGGTGGTCCCTACCTCATTCCGAAGCCTGATGCTAAGTCGCGCCCATGATGCGGCCACAGCCGGTCATCTGGGGTTTCACACTACTTTAGAAATCTTACAAGAGGTTGCATACTGGCTGCAGATGGGGCAGGACCTCGACCAATACTTGAAGGGGTGTCTTGTGTGTGCACAATTTCAGCCAACATCACTCACACACCAAGCTCCCCTCCAGAAAAGGGGGATGACATTACCTTGGTCAGATTTACAAGTAGATTTCATTGGGCCCGTGATTCGTTCCTCTAGGGGGAACAAGTACATGTTAACCATAACATGCTTGTTTACCAAATGGGTGCAATGTCTCCCGGCCCCAAATTGCAAGGAAGAAACAGCAGCTGCCCTGATGATCAACCACATCTTCTCGCGTTTTGGCCTACCCCAAAGGATTGAGTCAGACCGGGGTAGTCACTTCACCAGCAAAGTGACAACAAAAATGTGGGAGATACTTTGGGTAAAAAGGAAACTTCACATTGCATGCCGCCAGTCCTCTAGTGGTGGAGTTCAGAGGTACAATAAAATCATTGTGAGCATTCTAAAAAAGTCTGTGGCAGATTCTGGGCAAAGTTGGGACATCCGATTACCGCTTGTCCTGATGGCCATCAGATCTACACCTTCTTCTGCAACTAAGGTATCTCCATTTAAGCTGATTACTGGATGAAGGATGGTGCATCTACTCTATAGAACACAAGTGCAGACACTGATAAATGCCTCCACAACTCATCAGTATGTTGAGAATCTAAGAAAACACCTTCAACATGCTTTTGCGTACGGTCAGCGGAATCTGGAAAGATCTGCGGAGGGTATGAAGACTCAATATGATTTTAAAACATCCAAAAAGGAATACCAAGTAGGAGACAGGGTCTACTTGTACAATTTCCAAAGGAACCAGACCAAAGAACGTACATTTTTGCCAAGCTGGCGGGATCCTTTTGAAATTGTAGATAAAATTTCGCCTGTCGCCTACAAAATCTGCATCCCAAAGGAGAATTGACAGAAGAGAAATGGGTCCATATTAATCAGCTAAAGAGTTGTCACCCTAGGCACACTTTGCAGCTTCTTGAGGAGCCAAGAGAACATCAAATAGAGGAGACATCTAAAGCATGAGAATAAGAAAAAGAAGAACCAGAAGGGAACACATAGATTTATAGGTATAATTATGTAACGGAGTATTTTTCTTCATTATCAATTGTCATTATTGAATGCATGTGTGTCCCACTGCTGTCATCCTTCCAGGGGGGGGGGTCAGTGGGAAATTGTAGTAACCAGTTCTTATTTATTTAATAGATTCGTACTAGTTGAGACTATTCAAAGACCAAGGAGGACCTCCCCGGCGACCTGGAAGGGAGAAATCATAGAAAATCTGGGGTGTTGCTCAGCACCATAAAGTAAGAGCCAAGAGAAAGCTGTGGGCATCTCTCCAGACTACAACGTCAGACAACGGGAGGATCATGGAAGTACCGCTCCCGGATGTTGGAAGGACTCCACCGGAGGAGCCCCATTGCCCACCTGATCAATCCCACTTTCCCCTACTCTCCTTCGACAAGGAATCTCAGAAGAGTCGGGGGGGTTGTGGGATATATTGACCCAACTCAGCTGTTCTTCCCCACATCACCAAGCTGCGCATCTACAGTCACCAGCAAAATGGCTGCACTGGCTCCTGGCTTTGCAACAACAAAAAGATGGCTGCACCATCTTGACTAGCACACATGGGCAGGATGGAACAAGGGGGCACACTGAGGGATCTTGCCAGTGTGTTCTTACATATACAAAAGAAATAGAGTGGAAAAGCAGTTCTGCTTTGCTGCCAGCCCAAAGTCCCCATTGAAAAGCAGGGTTTTTTTTTTACCTTAAAATGATGCTGCTCTGATGCTATTTTTTATCTGTTCTTCCTCAAACTACTGTTAGTAATAAGGCCCTGCCATGCCCATTCATATCCCCATTGTGCTTCAGCAAAACCAAGCATGGCCCCTGAATGACAGGCTCTGTCAAACCAAGTCTGAGAAATATCAACAAGAAGCTTAATTTTCCGCCGCACGGGAAAAAGCTTAACTTTTAAGTTACAAAGTGTCAAGGATCAGTAATTCAAAGAAACTCCAGCTCTGGGCTATGTCAATTTCAGTGTATAGGTGGTTCAAATAAACTACTGCCTAAAAGAAAATAACTATAGCTGCAAAACAGTGTGGGAATCCAGATGGAAAGTCAAAAACCGAATTTGAAAGCAAAGTGCTAGCAGCTTGCACCACATGTGTAAAAAATGGGCTTTGGAACTAAAGGAGAAAAATGCTTGTTTGAGAGTACTAGGTTGAACAAAAACTTCTTCTTGCCTAGCAATGTGAAAGGGGATTGTGCTGTGAAAATACAATGTTTGAGATGGTTCTATTCAGCAGATTTTCATCCAATTCAGAACAAAAATAAATACAAGTAAATTAAACTTCAGTGGCTGCACAGGGGAGGAATCAGCCCAAGACAGGTTTCTGCTGAGAGGATGACCGAAACAAAAGGGGCCCTCTCAGTAGATACTAACACCCCAGTGATAATTACTAGGTTGGACAGAATCTGGTCTGCGCTGAGCCCTTTACAATGGGATTTCCATGACACGGATTTGCGAAGTGGAGAAGGGGCAATAAACCTTCAATCAAGATGGGAAAACCCCATCCTCCGTCTGGGGGAAGTGACAGGTGGTGGTAACTGAAAAGAAAAAAAAATGGGCCAGTGTAGGACAAAGGATGCAAATTTGTTTCAAAAGACTATTTTATTAAGAAACTTTGAAGACTGTTATCTTTGCAACAGGACTTTGCAAAAATGTAAACATTCAGTAGAAATGTAAAACGTACATCATAAATCTGACATCCTGCCCTTGAAATCCAATCAGCTGAGAGCGAGGCGGGGAATAGCACCCCTGTCCAATCCAGTGGTTTATAGGTGTGTTTAGCTCAGCCTGCCCAGCCATATACTTCTATGATGTCACTATGAATTATAAATAAGAGTCCATGACAGGACTCTAGACACACACTCTTCCTGAAGTTCCAGCGCTGCGTTTCTGATCTGCTCCATTCATCTTGCTGATTCCCACTACTAGGCCAAAGCATTGCCGACCCTACTCCAGAGCCAACTGCAAAGCCCAAGCATAGCAGATTCCTATCCCAGCAAGGACAGTGATCCAGAATCAACCCACTAATCTCCCTTTAAAAGGGGGAAGCTGTGGTACCTTTTGCATCCTGAAATTAGACCGGCTTGCTGCCCACAAATTGCTTGCCCACTGATTACATCCAACGTTACCTGTGCCATCCATTGACCCGAATTGCCCAGCTGTTCGCTGCCCGGTGACCAGAACTTGCCCAGCTGATTTTGGCCAGACCCTGTTGACTGCCCAAAAATCCCAAAACCAAAAAATGGACTGTGAGTATAATCCCACCCCTTAGAAACACATAGCCTATCTTGTATTGCCTTTGTTCTGATGCCACTCTCTAAGTAGTCATATTTATACCCTGGTAACTTGTTGAAACTGTTAGAATTATCCTTGTATCCTGTCCTTATTGTTTAAGTGCTAGCGCCATCACTTTTCAATTTTGTCTGGTGTAAGTTATAAGCCCTTAGTTAGATTTGGAGTAATAAAACTAATTTCCATATATTTTATTGTTGGGGTTGAGCACTGGGGTGACAAGGTTGACCTCGCGAATTAACCTTGGAGCTTACTGTGTTCCTCTTTAACAATATAGTCTAGATAATTTAGTGTAAGAAACATTTTCCTTTCTTTCAGAACCGATTTTCTCACTTTTAACTGCTCTATTTTCCTAAAGATGAACCTCACTCTACCTTCCAAATCTCTCTCAATTCACCAGCTAGAGACCTATGTTCACCTCCATATTGTCCCTGCGATACATATCTATTCCCCAGCCCAAAATCCGCACTCCAAAACAGAGTATTTCACCCGTTTTTATTAAAAATCGTTTGGGTAATTTAAAGCGGGAATTGAGAAAATTGCACGTTTTCCAACGTGTCATTTGGCTGCGGCATGCTCTAAAATGTCCACTCATTTTGAATTGTATGGCTTTTGCTGATCCATTGCCTTGTGATTGCCAGTGATATAACATACCTGCTATTGTGATAATACATATTTATATTATAATTTAACCACACGTTAATTAATTATTTCTAAAATTCGAGTGTTATTTTAGGCCTTTGCTAAGGGTTTAAAGTCCATTTTTGTCTCTTATTCTGTGAGCGAAAGTTGGATTATGATTCTGTTTTCTCCCTCTTATTCCTGACTACCTGCTGCTTCTTTCTATCCACTCAGAATTTGATTATTTGTGGGTTGAGGGAACATTGCAGGGGGAAACCTTAACTTCGGTGCTATCTTTCCTAAAATCAAAAAGTGTTTGTATTCAATTGTGCAATGTATATGTTCTGGGAGAAAGTTAATTAAGTGCATTGCTTCCATTGTCACTGTAATTATCACCCATTGGTGATTGCTGCCCCATATTAAAAATGGTATAAGTTCCTTTGAATTTTAAAAATAAATAAATATCATATTTTCACCAACCGGCCTGGTTCATGGTCCATTGTGACCCGGGGTATTTGAAAAAGGGGGTGTGATAAGAGTTGTGTACCATCTCAAATTGAATTTGCATAAAATAAAGAGAAAGGCATCTAAGTTGTGCGCTACACACTAGGCTGAGACCAAGGTGTGTGCCGCCTGATTGAAATCCTTAACACACCCCACTGACGAGGCCCAACCAGGCTGAAACATGTGTCTGGGATTGCTGTTGGTACTCTTGTTCAGAAGTGAATTGCCTGCCATTTCAGTGCTGAACTGCCCTTGGGCGGGACAAAGACTGATATCTAGTGGAAATGTCTCTTTTGTGAATTGATGATGAGCTAAAGACTCTGGTTGAGACTCAAACCCTGGATATAGGCCTGTAGGGAGACACTCCCAAGACCCCTCTTGTTTGTGCATATTAAGTAACTTTGGGTTTTCACCCTAAGTTACAAGAGGTAATACAGATGTGGAATCCTTGCTCACTGTTCTTAGAGAGACACAGCTCTACCTCACTGAGGAGGCCGAACCAGGCTGAAACATGTGTCTAGGGTTGCTGTTGGTATTCTTGTTCAGAAGAGAATTGCATGGCACTTAGGTGCTGGACTGCCCTTGGGCAGGTCAAAGACTGATATGTAGTGGATATTTCTCTTCTGTGAAAGGATGGTGAGCTAAAGACTCTGGTTGAGACTCTAACCCGGATATAGGGTGGTAGAGAGACACTCACAGGGCCCCCCCTTGTTTGTACATATTAAGTAGCTTTGGATTTTCACCCTAAGATACTAGGGTAATCTAGACATGGAACCTTTGCTCATTGTTTTTAGAAAGGAACAGCTCCACCTCGCTGACGAGGTCTAACCAGGCTGAAACACGTGTCTAGGGTTGCTGTTGGTACTCTTGTTCAGAAGGGAATGGCCTGGCATTTCAGTGCTGAGCTGCCCTTGGGCAGGACAAAGACTGATATCTAGAGGAAATGTCTCTTCTGTGAATTGATGATGAGCTAAAGACTCTGATTGAGACTCAAACGCGGTATATAGGCCGGTAGAGAGACACTCCCAGGACCCCCCTTGTTTGTGTATATTAAGTAACTTTGGGTTTTCACTCTAAGATACTAAGGTAATCTAGACTTGGAACCCTTGCTCATTGTTTTCAGAGAGGAACAGCTCCACCTCACTGACGAGGCCCAACCAGGCTGAAACACGTGTCTAGGGTTGCTGTTGCTACTCTTGTTCAGAAGGGAATTGCCTGGCATTTCGGTGCTGGACAGCCCTTGGGCAGGACAATGACTGATATGTAGTGGACATTTCTCTTCTGTGAAAGGATGGTGAGCTAAAGACTCTGGTTGAGACTCTAAGCCGGGATTAAGGGTGGTAGAGAGACACTCCCAGGACCCCCCTTGTTTGTGCATATTAAGTAGCTTTGGGTTTTCACTCTAAGTTACTAGGGTAATCCAAACATGGAACCATTGTTCACTGTTCCTAGACAGGCACAGCTCCACCTTACTGATGAGACCCAACCAGGCTGAAACACGTGTCTAGGGTTGCTGGTGGTACTCTTGTTCAGAATAGAATTGCCTGACATTTCAGTGCTGAACTGCCCTTGGGCAGGATAAAGACTGATATATAGTGGATATTTCTCTTCTGTGAATTGATGATGAACTAAAGACTCTAGTTGAGAAGCTAACCCAGATATAGGCAGGTAGAAAGAGGCTTCCAGAACCCCCTTGTTTGTGCTTTTGACATACCTCACATCTCTGTACTGTAGGGAAAGCATGGTATCACAAGTATGACACTGGCACAATGGATACAATTTGTAAAACCTTTATTGAAAATGTTGGGGTGAGAGAAACTCCTATTTGGCCCTATAACTAAGATTGGAGTGGTCTCGACCATCAAGTGATAAACAAAACAGTACTAGTGGAGTTCGTCAAATCAAAATGGCCTATGCTAACAAAATCTAATGTCTCCCTATCTCTAATACAAAAAGTGTAAAAAGGAGAAATGAATGCAAAGGAAAAATCAGTGTTCAAAAGAATAAAGATAGTTGAACCAGCTCTCCTCCTCATGTTAAACCTCACAGAGTAAGGCTGTCCATGTAGGCAGGATGCCACACTCGGGCTCGTTTTCTAACATTCTAAGCAGCTCCAAACCATATTTTGAGGCCCACCTGGTTTTCCAGGTTAAAATCTCTTTCTTGACTTTCAAAATTGTATTCCAACGTAAAGTTCACCAAGTTCCCCCCCTGCTGGGCTCAGACCTTACAGTACACAGTTCACGTAGGTCCCCCTCTGTTAGACTCAGATGTCACAGTTCAACACAAACTTGCCGGAGGCTCCATTCCCTAAGCTTATTGTACTTCCGGTCTCCATCAATCGGGCTCAGACCCTTTCGGATGTCGAAGACGCTCAAATGCGCGTGGCTCTCTTTACAGACCACCGCAGGACCACTTTGACTCAAAGTTTACTCTCGCATAATTCACTTTTGCTGTTTGTTCACTTTATAGCTTCAAATAATCTACCTTTCACTGAGACTTTCGAATGGGCTTATTCCTTTCGCTGGACCTCTCCATTACTTATTATCGCTGATCTCACAGCTGCCTTTTACTCCAAAGTTCATTCACGTCTCATCCACATGCATGCAGCCTTCACTTGTGATATCATGTTGCTACTTCATTCACTTTAACACACACCAGTCTCGCAGGTCGCTTGCCAACTCACCGGCTGAGTGCACTTCTTTCTTGTTTTGCTAATTCCAATTCGCGAGTCAAGGTTAATACCACAGGCTTGGCCTCGCCTCCCCAACTTTGCTGTTCACCCGGGAGAGTTGCTGGCGTCCTTGAAACACAATGCAATCTTCACTTGTGGGATCTGGCCTTCTCCACGTGTCTTTCACGGTCTGTCAGAGGCAACAACCTCCAGTAGGGAACCCTTGGGTTTTTCGGCCCACTGCTCTCATGCCTTGTTCTGTTGCTCTGCTCCAGTAGGTGTGCCTTCGTCCCAGAAGTTCTGCTCATACTCTTGTTCCGCCTTGTTCAGGGTGTGTCTTTAGGTGTTGCCTTTTATTCGTGTGAGGAGAGCTAACTGGTATTAGGTGTATGCACTTAGTATAATGTGGCAGACTTTGCCTGACCCGATTAACGGGACATGTCCAGTACAATGTGAGAGAGTTAGTCTGATTACTCTCAGTCACCCTCTTCCTCGGCCCCCTCGGAAAATCCTACAAAATAGGATGGGGTAGATGAACAAAAATGGGGGGAATACCGCGTCTCACCATCGGCTGTCTCAACCCCACTCTCCAAAGACCCCTCACCCAGGTGGTCCTACCACATTGGTCCACCCCCGGGAACTGTATCCAAAAGCAATGGCCGTGTCCTAGCCAACTGGATGACTAGTGCCTGAGGACTACCGGGTGAGACACCCTTTGGTTTCTAACAGTGCAACGTTTTTAATATAGGCATATATTCCTGGCCAATAAAGCTTTCCATTAATATGGGCTTGACTTTTAACTTGTCCTAGATGTCCCCCTGTTAAATGTGAGTGGGCAATTTCCAGAACTATTTTCCGATGGGTTTTACGAATTACCATCTGGGTTTTACATGTCCCCTCCTCTGAGGTTTCCCTTCGATATAGTAGTCCTTGTTTTAAGAAAAAGAAGTGACCTCCTTTATCATTGCCTTCAGGCTCTGGGATTACCTGTAGGAAAGCTTCTGCTAGCAATGGATCATTTCTCTGATAAAAGCTCAAACTGGCAGGACAATTGGTGCATCATGATGGCTAGTATTGATGTTAGGTCTCTCATCAGCCTCTCCAAAACCTAGATTTCCTCTCTCCGTCCCCTCCTGTTCTGTCTCTTCTTTTAACTAGGGTAATAAAGCCCTTTCAAGATTCCCTTGTGCTAGTTTATCCCATGATGTAAAATGATGCCTCCCATTGATAATGCAAAAGCACTTTCACATCTCCCCTGAAATCTGGATCAATAACCCGTGCAAGTACATCCAGTCAAGGTCATCTTGATCATACTCAACCTGAGGCCTGGACCAACCCAGGTACTCCACAACTCTCAAGATCAGTCTCCTATAAGAAGATTCAGAATGCTCACCAGGAGCGGGTTTACCAAACTCCATCTCAGGAGATGTGTCGAGGACACTGGCATCATGCAAGGACTGACGCAGATCCCAAATCTGACTGTTCTAGTCAATGAGACATTCTGGAGCATTAGGCGTCCCATAAGGAAGACCAAAAGGACCAATGTCTTCATCATACCTCTCTTCATCATTATCTTCATAAATATTCTGGAGAAATTGGAAAAACTCCTTCCTAGTGGTAGGAGTGAACCTCTTCTCAGGAACAGGCTTCACAGACTTAGCAGGAGCCTTTCTTGGAGGTTCAACAGCCACAGGGGCCTCCATCTGCAATTTCTGCCCAGCAGGTGCTGACGGCTCTGATGGCGTCGACGTCAAGAAAGGTGATGAAGACTTCGAAGGTCTGACGCCACGTAAAGACCCGGCGGACGCACTTGAAGGACATGGCGCCAATGGCATCAACATCTTCTACAGCTTCTCAGGTTTCGACAGTTTCGAAGGAGACGAAGACCACGACCTGGACCTGCCACGTCTCTGGCGATCCCCTGATGCCTTGTCCGAATGGGGCCTCGACGGCTCCCGATGTTTATCGCGCCGACTACCCGGGCCCGTGGGCACACGAGCATCGGACCGGTCCGTTCCTTACCGGCTTCAACCGAAGGTGCGGATGGAACTGTGCCGTGAGATTGAAAAATCTGTAACATTTGCTCCTGAAAAGCCTTCCATTCGTCTGGTGTAGAGGATTTAGTGGGGCATGACATCTTTTTCGGGATCCGCCATCCAAAAATGACGGGGAAAGCGAACGGTGACGCAGCTTCCGGGACCGTCTCGATGAAGAGTGGCCCGAACCACTCCGGGACCTAGATATCCTGGAAGTTTCCGACGAGGGGACTCTCTCGACTCGTCGGTCGATCTACCAGTCGATTTACAGCCTACCTTTAATTTCCCCTTATACTCCCGCAAGGCCTTGGCAGTCAACGACTGGCACTTCGAGCAGTCGTCCATGGCGTGGTACTCACACAGGCACCAAAGGCAAATACGGAGCGGGTCTGTGATGGACATCTTGGACCCGCCGTCCCGACATTTCTTGAAGCCAGACCGCGGGGTCGTCGTGGTGGAAGAAGAAGACATAATCGAACAATATGATAGTAGAAGACACGAGGCATGCAGTATAAACAGAACTGAGGCTACGTGCACTGTGCGTGCTACTTATAACATACAATGACGTCACCATCGATGGAGGCCTTCGAGGAACATCGACCTGACACCATCGACGCAAGGGCGCCCTCTGACGAAACAAATTCCGAAGCAGCACAGCTGTGGAGATTGCATGTCATAGATGAGGAATACGTTGGAGGACACAATCCATTCGGATTTCGGTTCTTAGTAGAGGAAGGTTTTGGTTTATTCAACTGTGATTGCTTCTGGAACTCCTCAGACTGCTTAGAGGCCCCTTTCTCTTTGTCCTTGTCCTGGTGGCCTGGCCAGTTTAAAGGGATTCAAAATATTCTGGTCAGCAACATACTGACACAGCTCTGGTGAACAGGCTTCAGAAAAATGCTCAAAAAACAAAAGGTGGGACAATTCAACAAGTTTTCACCTTGTATCCATCAATCCACCCCATCATGTTCATATGTTCAGCACTCACCCAGTCAATCCAATACACATTCTCTCTTTTCTTGTATTTCCTGAACCTTTAAAGGTATTGGGTAGGTCTCTTGCCAAACTTGGCAATCAAAGCAGACTTCATGTACTCATACTGACCCCTTTCTGCCACACTCAGTTTCAGAACACAGTCATAACCGGTCTGAGGCACTCTACTTAATAACCACTTAGCCCAGTCTCTTTTATCAACATCATGAATTCCATAAGCCATTTCAAATGTGTAATCCATTGGAGGATATCAGAACCTTCCACATACACACCATCCAAATCTTTCATAAACTTGCAGGGGACCTGACACTCTCAACTGGTTTAGCTGAAGTCTCCACTCTAGCTTTCTCTAGCTGGATTCTTAGACATTCAGTGTCCTTGTTTTTAAGTTCAGGATCCCTGTCTTCGAGTTCAAGATCCCTATTTTTCAGTATCACTTGCTGTGCCAACTCCTCCTTCTTAAATTCAGCTTCACTTTTCAACTTTTTAATTTCAACCGCCAATTTCATCCTCAATAATTCAAGTTCCAAGGAATCCCCTGAAGAAACAATGCTGGGTTTCGGAATAGAGGCAGCAGGAGTGGTGGCACCCCAGGAACAGATTCAATAACAACCCCAGGGGGCAGGGTCCTCAATGGTTGCATCCCCCCCTTCATCAAGCACATCATCATCAGTCTGGTAGTCCACCAGGGCAGCTATCAGTTCAGCCCTAGACTTATCTCCAACATCTACCTCCCTGGCTTCACAAGCAATCTGGAGAGCCTCTAAGCTTTTAATGTAGTTATCTTAGTACACAACTAAACCTCAGATTAACAAAGTGTGGATATTTTGTAAGTGGCAAGGTTACACACTGATTCTTAAAACCATTAGCATCCCACTGCTACCACCAGCGTAAAGACTGGAGGGGGGATATCTGTACTCCTGCCCTCTATATGGCAGAGTAGAAGCACAGAGCACCCCAGCCAAGATTGTCTATGCGGTAGCGAAGATTGAGCAATCAAGGCTTAAGCTCTCAGGAGGTGATGTGGACTGCTTCTTAAGTACAGTGTAGTACCCAAGCCCCCCACAAAGGAATGTCCACACACTATGTTATGTGATTACACAGTTCTTTATATAAATAAGGTTCAGAATATATACAAAAGCAATAACACACGTTGTGCTTTGGCGATACTAATATCTTAAATATGTACAATGTCTATGTGGTATCACGGTTAACTCTTGACTCCTTTAAAATGCACCAACTGCTGGCAGTGTCAATGGCATACAAATCAAATAGTAAAGTGAATCAACACTAGACATAGGGAGGAAGACAAGTTGGGTTAAACAAATACCAGAATACCAAAGACAGTTCTGTGTGAAGATCCCCACACCTGGGCAACCTGTAAATAAAGTGTATTAGCAAGCCCAGTCCATATATGTTTAAAATAGTCTTGTTTCCTGCTAAAATGTTCTACTACCCCAATGTACTTGAGTTTAGCAGAGTTCTTTTGATGGTTCGTCGACGGGTCCTTTGTGGGTGAACTCCTTTGAAAGCAGGAGCCACAGGGCATCGAGATTCTTCAAAGATTCGTGAACACGATTGTCGGGACAAGACAACAAAAGAGGGAGATACCAGGCAGATGATGGTCTGTCAAACTAAAAGGTGGAAACAATAGACCACCACCACCACATGGGACCAACCACAGAAAAACACAAAGGAAAAATTAAATTCCTCAAAAGATTCTACAAAGTTCTAACAGACGAGTGCAGTGCCCGTTATTAACTATTAAAAGGAGATATAGAGACAGAATAGAAATTAAAGTCCAAACACAATTTCGCAGACCCCAAGAACCCACAATAGGAATAGTTGGTTATGGAATAAAAAAAGAAATACCAGGAACAGAAACCTATCTTGAGATGGAGATTGGGAAGTATTAGATAATGACACAAATAAATGCATCATGTTATAGTCATATGCCATCGATAGACTACATTTTATATTTTAGAAATCATTAGATTTAAAAGAAAGGGTATTCTATAATAGTCATGTAGGACAGATGTACTGAGCAGAAAAATAAAAAGGTTATATATGTCTAAAGACAGATGATAGAGAGAAAGAATATTATCAATGAGGAAACAGAGGAGAGAATTCCAAAAGGGAGAGTTGTAGCGGCTGGATATCAGTACACGGGGAAAAGGAGAAAGAAAACCCCTTTTTTTAAAGTGAAAGAACAGAACCAAAGTTATGCCAAAATCATCAAAGCATTCGTCCAAGGTCAAAGAGAGGGAACAAAAGTATAATGAGATCTTGAAAGAGTTATACAAACTGATAAAAGTCGCCCCAAAAGACTATTTAAAAATCATCTATTAAGAAGAACCTGGAAGAAGAGACTTGTGAGAAGCAAAACACCAGGAGAAGTCATTGTTGTTAGAATAGTAATAGGGTCTCTTTAAGGTTAGTTTGGGCATGGACATATTATTTGGAAAATTCACAGACGACAGATGAGCCACTTAGATAGTTTAATAGGTAGGGAACGCTCCATAGCTATAGGCAAGGTTAGGCTGTATCCTTATTCTTTAATAAACACATCTTGGACATCCTGTGAAGATGGGGCGTGCGGTGCACCTCGATGATGAGAGTTTGTTGCCGCAAAGCAGATCGATGAAGAACGTAGGCCCAGCACGGCGTCCGGTCGTCAGCGTTCACGTCAACTATTGAGACTCGACCACAGATGGCTTTCGGAACTTCGTCAGCGTCTTTCAGGACTTTGGGTGGCGGTAAACCCACCGGCGGATTCTTCTCGGTTCGTCAGCGACCTTGACTTTCTCTGGTGGGACAGAGCAGTCCACGGTGGTGGCAAGGGTGTCCTTGATTTCAAAGTGTTTTAGGCAAAGGTGGAGTGTCGGCAACACAGCGTCAGGCTGTCCCCGCTTCTGAGCAACACAAATTGACGGGCTTCCTGGTCGACGACGATGCTCTTTGATGTCTGAGTGCTTTAATTCAGATTCTATGTCGGACCCCGTCTCCAGTCGGCAGCCTTTCACAACTGACTTCCAGGGCACCTTGAAGAAGATTAGTTTTTGCACAATGTTCCCTCGTAGCTCGGGAAGAGGTGTCCTAGCCAGGTCCTTTCTTGGATCAGTTCTTGCAGACACGACAGCTTTCAGATTGGCAAAGGAAAGCCGCAGCAATTCTTCTCTTCCAGATGGGCTTCAAGGTTAAGCATCAAGTTTCGACTTCAGCTTCTGAACAATTCTGGTGAGAAGTCCCCAGATATACGTTTCTGTCTCTATTTCACACTGCTGAGCCAAGCTCTGGCAGCCAATCATTCAGAAGGGCTTTCAGGCAGACAGACAGCAAATCAGGCTCACAGTGCATTCAGGCCATTCACTTCCATCCAGACACCCGTAACAAGGAATGTGGATCGGGGCATGCACCCAGCCTTTCAGCACACCACACTACATTCATATCAGTTACTGGCAGGGCTGTCTCAGTCATTGTGTCACACACCAGAAACCAGACACCCATAACATGAAATGTATATTGGTCACACACTCCATTCACCTAGGTCCCACCCCAAAGGCATACCCACAACATACAGTCATTGGGAAGGCTCCAGCCAGTGTGGCCTGGACGCCCTCACAATACCATATTTGGTTCTTCTACCCGACAGCCAGTCAGGGGAAGGGACAGAGTCAGGGCGTCCCAGGACTTTGGAAAAACAAGGTAACAGGTAATAGAAACCAAGAGATAACAAGGGCCATCTTATCTCCTATTTGGAATCCACTGAGGCAGGGCCTGGGTATCCCAGAATGGATGATACACTGAGGACATGTCAAATTCAGCAAGGAGCTGCCACCAGCCAATACCTTGCTCTGTGGGCCACACACAGGTGCCCAAAAACTTACACTAGGCCACAAGGTTGTACCCTACCCATGGGTACCATAAGGGTATCCCAAGGGTCTATTCACCACAATCAAAAAGAGGAAAAGCTGCACTGCCAGGAGTCCCACATGGTCTCCTGTGCAGAAATCAACACAGAACACAGATGATAAGGGAGTACAGGACAAGGACATGGAGGCCCTGTCCCTCCAATACATTTCAGCATTATGCACTGCCTTTTTATTTTCACAACAGGGAGACTTAATAAGTCTCAGGTGTACATTATTAGAGCTACGTGCCTGGCTCTGCCTGGTCTCTTTACAGGGACAGGGCCAATGCAAGTCATGGGATGTAATCCTTCGGACCGCATTCCTCAATTTCCTTGGTGCAGAACTTTTGTCATGACAAAGTGGGGAGGAATTATGGGAGTTGTAGTTTCCCATAAAATAAACAGGTATAGGAGTTAAATGGGTTGTGTAAAAGAGTGGGTACCATGTGCAACCATTGGGTGCTTCTCCCCCACTCCCGAGGACCCCATACCCAGGTGATCCTCCCTTGCGTGTCCACCCCCAGGGTCGCT
Source organism: Ambystoma mexicanum (assembly GCF_040938575.1). Classification (NCBI taxonomy): domain Eukaryota; kingdom Metazoa; phylum Chordata; class Amphibia; order Caudata; family Ambystomatidae; genus Ambystoma; species Ambystoma mexicanum. Next base: position 1,033,613,922 of record NC_090933.1, on the reverse strand, counting down.
ATCCAAAAGTGATGGCCTTTCCCTGGCCACCTGAGTAAGGAATCCCAGGGACTAGGTTGTGAAACACCCTCTGGTTTTTCACAGTCAGCAATGTATGCCCCGCTGAAACTAGAATAAGGTTGCAAAATTCGATCCATTATTCTTTGGAACGACTCAGGGGCAACATGGATTCCAAAGGGCAAGACTTTAAATTGAAACAGTCCGGTTGAAGTTGAAATATCTGTTTTTTTCTCTGTCAGGCCTGTGTAGCAGGATCTTCCAGTACCCTTTCGTAAGGTCTAAGGTCAACAAATAGACGGCATCTACCAATTTGTGTTTTAAGTCGTCAATACAGGGCATGGGATAGGCATCAAAGGAGGAAATGGAATGTATCCTTCTGAAGTCTATGCAGAATCTCCAGCTCTGGTCAGATTTTGTCACCCGTACTATGGGAGAGGACCAGGGACTGGAAAAGGGGTCAATGATGTTCATTTTAACATATTTTCCATCTCTTTGATGAAAATCTTTTTGCGGGCTTCTGGTAGTCGGCATGGTTTCAAATGCATCACTTTACCTTCAGGAGTACATATGCAATGGTAGGTTCCTTTCACTCTTCCTGGTTTTACACTAAAGACATCAGGAAACTGTAAGATAAGATTGGATAGATCTTCCTTCTTACACTTTGTTCGTTCCTGGGAATTAGATTTAGGTTATCCATCTCTTGGGGTACTAAACAGAATAGGAGGGAAGAGCGAGAGGCTGAAGGTTTTGGTTACTCGCTTTTAAAGGATTGATACGGTAAATATGAGTTTTCTGGCGTCTATCAGGTTGTGATACTCTGTAATTACATTGTTGGAATAAAAAGTGTATCATGCCTCCTATTGTAATAAATATATTAATATTGGCCTACGCCAAGCTGCTCGAAAGTCACTTGCGAGATCTGTGTTACAAGGTCCTGACCTTTAATCTATGTAGGCCGACATTTTAGGTCAAACCGCCATTTTAGGATTTGTGTGGAAAAGTCACCCTGTGAGCTAAAATGGTGGACGATGTCATTGCAAAATACAACATGGCCGTCTTGACCTCTGTACATCGCTAATGTGTAATCTGCATGCAGGCTACTTGTTTAGGTCATGATCTGAGACCTCGTCCTACGTTGACCTATGTGTAAAAGGATTACTCGCGCAAGTAAACCAATCCACGAGTATGTATTATGATAATGTATTTACACATTGGACAAGAACATCTGTTTTACTATATTGTATTAATGTTTAAGAAGACCTGCAATACGAAACTTAGAATACACAGTTAATGCATACGCTTATTGTTACATGTAATAAAGAACAAACCAGTTAGATGCGGTTATTTGAGACTCGGCAACAAACCCTAGAATTGGTGATGTATAAAGTAGAATATTAACCCGAAGAGGGGTTGGCCATAGCGCTCACAAAATGTATCAAAAGCAAATGCATTCTAATGTACAGTCTCTCACTGAACACACTGAACCACGCTGGAGTTTGTTGTGTTGTACTGAGGGCCGATAGCTATTTGACTTTGCACTGTTTTGTAATTGTATTCAATAGAGAATAAAGTACTTTGTATGTTCCTTTGCAACCTGTGTTTGGTGTATTTCCTTTTGTGGTACTCAGCCTCGATATTTTGTTTCTGTTTTCACAACATGTCCCTGTCTGTTCAGTTATGATATGATATGGCATTTCTAACATGCCTGTGTACAAGTGTTTCTAGCCGCGACAAGACCAGGTTGGGGAAATAAAGGGAGGACAACACAACAATCTTACTAGTCCTTGTGTCTTTCAGATTGCGCAAGTGTGAGGAAGAGGGAAGGGGAGAAGTGCCAGGGGTCGGGGGGTAGGGAGAAGTGCAGGTTAATCAATAGATACAGCCAGCAGGTGGCACATAAGTGCAGAGAGAAGGGAATGCAAGGTTGCAGGAACAGACCCTTAAGTGCTGGGGAGCCTGGAGGCAGTGCAAGGGCAACTGGACATGCAGGAGCCTGGACGCGGGTTCAGAGGGTATCCAGGTGACCAGTGGGCGGAGCAATCAGGTACGTCAGCAAGGGAGAGGAAGAGAGAAAGCGGAAGCGAAGAAATGAAGGTCTGAGTTGCTTCTGGAACCGGAGGTGGTTCTGCTCAAGTCTGAGAGAGGCAGGGAGGCTGTTCCAGAGGGAGGCCCCAGCCGAGGAGAGAGATCTGCCCCCAACTCTCTGCCTGGAGAAGTGTCTGACCCTCAGAGAGTTGGAGGTGGATGAGTGGAGAGCTCAAAAATGAAGGTAATTTGGAAGGGAAAGTTGGAGGTAGAGAGGTCCCCGACCACAGAAAGCCTTGTGGACGACGTAGAGGGTCTTGAACTTGATCCTTGCAGCCACAGGGAGCCAGTGAAGAGATTTCAGTGTTGGAGAGATATGATGCCTTGGCTTGCGCCAAGGACAAGTCTTGCAGGCCTGTTCTGGATAAGTTGTAAAGGTTGAAGAGTAGAGGCAGACATTTAGAAAGAGGCTGTTCCAGTAGTACACCCTAGAGAGGACCAGAGCTCTGGAAATAGTGAGCTTCTGGGGAAAAGTGAGAAAAGGAAGAATACCTCTGAGGAGGTGCAGCTGATAGTTTGACTTAATAAAGTGTTATGCTTGGGCTAAAACATGGCGCTGGTGCGCAGTGTATTCTGGGGGCACTCAGAGCCATAGTGGATATTTACTCCATGCCTCAGTGAAAAGCTGTACTTACTTTGCTGAGAGCTGAATTTACTTTGCTGAAGAAAACATGCTTTCCAAACCTGGTATGCAGTCAAGGACATTCTGCTGGGAAAGCTGGTTTTGTTATGTCTTGTTATGAGTTATGGGACTGTTTTCCGTGGCGTTTGTTCTTAGGAGAGGGAAGAGCTTTGCTCCTTGAGGTTACTGTCGGTTGACCCAGCTGGCAACCAACGGTTACCCATCAATGCGCAAGTGCATTGCCAGAAGGTTCGAGAAATTACCACCCCTTTTTGAGGAGTGCATATATGCGGAACCCCTCAACAGTCAGACGGGACAAGTACAAATACCTCAGTCAGAAGGGGGACGCCTTTGTCCGGCATACCTGTGGGCTGTTGTGCTCTCGGCCTGGCTGTTACTGGGGTCTTCCAGCCGCTTCTGGCGAGATGAGGGAATCAGTTACGCCCACGGTGATGTATTTTCTTTTGAATTCTCTGTCTTTTCTGTGATTTATTTCTGTGTTGTCACTTGTTGCTTCCAAGCTTTGAATAAATAGCCGTATAAGTGCTCATTATTTTCTAAGTGTGCGTGTGGTTGTAAGTCATTGCGTCTTCTACCTGCGTTCAAAGTATTGGCTCTGCAATTGCGCTGGTGATTAATGACTGTCCGTGCACTCTGGGCGAGCAATACATTTTTGGCGACGAGGATGGGATATTTGTGATGAATTGCTCCAAATATTAACAACTCTGTTTGAAAGCAGATAGGCTTTGTTTACATTGCAAGCGAAAGTAATTTGGCAGCGAGTGTTGGACTGTGTTAACCTGTTGTTTTTTTTTCTTTTTGGTGTGTGTGTACCTGCGTGAGTGACTGCAGTGTGGAAAGGAAAAATATATATATATATAAAGAGGTTTTGTACATTATTGCAATGATGAATAGTTTGTTCAGGAAAAAGAGTGTTCCCGCTGGCGGTGAATGTTCTGATGTTATCATTCCAGGCTGGGCTAAGAGCCCATATGATAAATTGGCCCAGGAGTGGGCATGCGGCGCGGGGCTAAGTGAAACATGGGATCAGGGATTGAGAGATGCTGATCCGTCTGATGTAATGTTGTGCTTACAACAAGTTTCAGTGGAAAGGGGAAGGGAATGCACCACGTTGGGTAGGCGGGGTTGGGTCCTCCTGCATGCCTATAGGAAAATGCATCAAAAGAATTTGGAAATGAAAAATGATATTTTGCAATTGGAAAAAAGAGTTGGCTGCAGAAAAGCAGATTGCATTAATGTAGCAGATTCAAATGAAACTTTTCAAAGATAAAGCTGACACATATCAGGCCGTGGCCGAGAGGGCAGCAGTCAGAGTAGCCCGGTATAAGTATAGGAAAAGACGGGGAGGGGTCAACCAAAGAAAGGTGGCAGCTGTAATCGCTACCGCCGGTGTGGACTGGGATCTGGATAATTGGGATCGGCAAATGAGTCAGATCCCAAAACGGAATTTAATCAGAAGACAGTGGTGGCTAAGCCAGTTAGAAGATGGCCAGCCGGGCCCCACCGGCAAAATCCTGCGGGAGGGGTTGTGGATTTAACCACGCTGGAGGATTACACCCAGCAGGAGGTTGGGAAATTATTACTCGTTTGAGGCAAAAATCAGGGGAACCTTTATTGACATGGATGGTGAGGTTGCTACATGGGGGCGCCGCAGGGTTGCTGGCAGATTCCACGGACTCACCGCATTTTCTACCCTTGTTTTCTACCCTTGTCAACTGACACCCATGTACAGGAGGTCTTAAGGGCAGGGCCGCCCCCTGATGAGAATGGCCAAGATTCACAGGTGTCTTTGTTGCACCTACCATCCCAAGCATGTAACCGTAAATACCCCATTTCCACAGATTGCCTAGCGAGGAAACAAAGTGGTATACTTTGAAAGAGGCAATTCAAAAGGTCAGAGAGCATGCTATGAAAGAGGCAATTCACGTAGATGCTCCAGGACACATGGGGGCCGTGCCACTCTCAGTTTCAACTAGAAATATGGTAACCAGAACTGCACCGCACGCATACAAAAGTGTCATTATGACTTTGCTCGTAGGTATGACGGGCAAACCCACTGATGAGGTAGTGGATGCCATTCGGCAACTGGCAGATATAGGGGAGTGGGACAAGAGTGATGACAAGCCACGGGAGAGAGAGGGGCGTAGTGAGAGAAGAACTGAAGGCAGGAGGCAAGATAGTAGAGACTCCCGAGTGTCTAGGAAAGACATGTTTTTGGCTTTGTTAAAAGATGGTGTGCCACGAGAAGAAATTGATGGCATTGAAACTAGGGTAAAGTATGAATTATACAAAAAGAGAGGGCTTGCAGCCAAAGAGCGCTATAAACAGGTTCCTGAGGAACAACAAGAAGAAAGGTCTATGGTGACACATTCCCCGTACCAGCCAACATACGCTGATTTAAGGAAGGTGGTGAGTGCAAAGCTAGAGGCAGAGTCAGGTCACACTCATTCACTAGGGTTACGGCCAAGCTCCGGCAGCGTCTGCTCGCATAAAAGTTGATAGGCGGCCCCATGTTAATGTTAAGATTTTTTGGGGGCCAGGAAATACGCAAGGGGTGCAAGCATTGATAGACACCGGGGCGGAGGCCTCTCTGATTCATGGCAATCCAGCACGATTCAAAGGCAGACAATTTACTATTACAGGTCTCGGGGGAAAGGAGACCCCCGCAGTACAAATTGAAGTGGAGATGAAAATAGGCAATTTGAATAGGCAGAAATACCAAGTGTTGATTGTCCCGATACCTGAGTATATAATTGGCTTTGACATTCTGGAGGGGTTGACTTTGGGACTTGGAGGTAAAACGTACCATTTCGGGGTGAGTGCATTGACCTGCACACCCATTATCGTAGGCAAATTGAAGATGCCCCCAGTGCAAGTGCCTGTGGCAACCAAGCGGGTAGCAATGAAGCAATACCGCATTCCTGGGGGGCACAAGGAAATTTCAGACACCATCAAAGGGTATGTGGAGGTGGGTGTGTTACGCCCTATCACTACTGCATGGAACAATCCTCTCTGGCCTATCAAAAAAGGGGATGGGTCTTGGAGGATGACAGTGGATTACCGTGAGTTGAATAAACACACTCCTCCCTCAGTGCCCGCAGTCCCAGATGCCATTACCTTGATTGAGAATGTGCAAAAGTTTGAGGGGACTTGGTATGCAGTGGTAGATTTAGCCAATGCATTTTTCTCTGTGCCAATTGCTGAAGAGTGCCAAGAGCAGTTTGAATTTTCTTGGAGCGGGCGTCAGTACACCTTTACAAGGTTACCTATGGGGTACATACATAGCCCGACTATCTGTCACCGGCTGGTGGCAGAGCACTTAGACAAGATACTGTGTAAACCTGACATACAAATCTCTCACTACATTGATGATATTTTGATTCAGGGCAAGGATGAGCGCAGTGTGCAAAACCAGTTAGAAGTCATTATGGAAGGATTGAAGAAGGAAGGGTGGGAGATTAACCCGAATAAAATTCAAGGCCCAGCTGAAACAGTGATATTCCGAGGGATTCAGTGGCATAATGGGCATCGGGAAATGGTGCCAAAGGCCCGACAGAAAATACTTGAGTTCACCACGCCAATGAACAAAAAGCAAGCTCAGCAGTTTATAGGGCTGTTTGGGTTTTGGAGACAGCACATTCCCCATCTAGGGCAGATACTGGCCCCCCTCTACAAAGTGACACAAAAGAAATATGAGTTTCAGTGGGGGGAAGAGCAGCAGAAAGCATTTGATTTGGCGAAAGACACCGTGCAGCAGGTGCTTGATCTATGGCCATTAAAGGAAGGTGAAGTGGAATTGAATGTGTCTGTACAAGACAATTATGCTAACTGGAGTGTGTGGTAGAAACAGGACAGGAAACGTGTGCCATTGGGGTTCTGGAGTCGTAAGTTACCCAATGCCTGTAACTCATACACTCCGTTTGAGAAGCAGTTGCTGGCATGTTATTGGGCCCTTGTTGATACCGAGCAAATGACGGTGGGCCATGATGTATTGATGAGGCCAGGAATACCGTTTATGCAATGGGTACTGAACTCTCCTAAAACACATAGAATAGGACATGCTCAAGAAGCCAGCATAATTAAATGGAAATGGTACATTCAAGACAGAGCCAAATCAGGGAAGGGTGGAGTTGCAAAATTACATGAGCAAGTAGCCAACATACCGCCCTCAGATTACGTACCACCGGAAGTGCCTGAAAAACGCGAGTCTCCCGTGAAATGGGGAGTACCTTACAGCGATTTGACCGTGGAGCAGACAGAGCATGCCTGGTTCACAGATGGCTCAGGCCGATTGGTGGGAACCGAGCGATACTGGAAAGCGGTGTTGTACAATCCCAAGACAAAAAAGATTTTAACAACGTCAGGGAAAGGGAAGAGCAGTCAGTTTGCAGAGCTGTACGCAGTTTACCAGGCATTGAAACAAGAGACCCCTGGTCGATATCATTTGTACACGGATTCATGGTCAGTGGCGAATGGGTTGGCGGTGTGGTTGCCAACCTTGCAAAAGAATGGGTGGAAGATTCATTCAAAAGAGTTGTGGGGAAACGAACTGTGGCAAGATATTGCAGAAATGTTATCACAAAGTGAAGTCACTGTGTATCATGTGGACGCGCATTGTGCTACAGACTCATTAGAACGTTGGTTCAATTCTGTTGCAGATGAACACACCAAGATCTCATCTGTGGATGCGGAGGCTCAGGAAGACGATTTGGAGGGTTTGGCCAAGTGGGCTCACCAGAAATGTGGGCACCTTTGGAGAAAAGGCTACTATCAGGTGGGCACAAGATCGAGGAATCAGTATTCCTTTAGAGGTAGTGAAAACGATCATTTTGCAATGTCCAGTGTGCCAACACCAACAGCATAGGCCTATCCCTCAGATTGTTTGGGGTACATTGCGAGGAGGAAAATTACCAGGTCATATTTGGCAGATTGATTATATCGGTCCCCTGCCAATTAGTAAAGGTTGTCAGTATGCATGCACTATTGTGGATACATACTCAGGATACATGATGGTTTTTCCGTGCAAGCGTGCCACACAACTGAACACCATTAGGTTGTTAGATCAGATCATATTGCATTACGGAGTGCCTTTGCAGATTCAAAGTGACAATGGGTCACACTTCAAAGGCAAATTGATTCAGGAATATTGCCAGGAAAAGAGCATTGAATGGCTCTACCATATGCCTTATTACCCTGCTGCTTCAGGACTGATTGAACGAATGAATGGTTTGTTGAAAGAACAGCTGCGCAAATCTGGAGATGGCAATTTGGCAGGCTGGCGTGATTGTGTGTTTGATGCGGTGCAAGTGCTAAACAATAGGCCTGTGAATGAGCATGAAACTCCTTTGATGCGGCGAATGACTCCTGCTTTACAGATTCAACCCAACTCAGTCAGAGAAACCCTATTGTACTGGAAAATTACCCCGGGTTCTTTAGCTCCCTATCGGGCGACTCCAGAGTCAGCAGGGGTAGACTTGCATTCCCATGAGGAAATCAGATTAGACCCAAGAGGGATTGTCGTAATTGAAACAGGGATTGGAGTACAAATCCCCCCAGAGCATATGGGATGGATTGCCCCTAAATCTGGCCTAGCATTGAAGGGAGTTCAAGTGTTGGGAGGGGTCATTGATGCCGATTACCAAGGCGAGATCAAAGTCATCCTGATGAATAGTGGGGACCAATTGTTACCGATCTACAAGGGCGATCGGGTGGCCCAACTAATTATTATCCCCGTTAAGTTCTCCATGATTAAGAAGGGGGAGCCTCCTACAGTGTTAACTACCCGTGGGGATCGTGGTTTTGGCTCTTCAGACAGTATGGTACCGGGTGCGAAGGTGTGGGTGGAAAGGCCAAGTGGCCCACCAGTACCCGCAGATGTCATTGCGTCAGGCAAAGACCAAGTATTTTTAGTGATGGAGCCCGGTAGAAAGAAATGGCAATATGTGCCCGCAGACAAATGTTACCTAAGAGAGTGACTTACAACACTGATATCTCTTTTCTGGGTTTGCCTTGTAGATCCTATGTCTGGCTGGTGTAATTGTGGGACTAAATGGACTCCGTTCGGGAGAGTCAAACGGCATGCTGCTACCAATGAAAAATGTCACATCTGTGCCAACGATCAAGGAGAAACTGATAATGATGAGTAATGATGTCCAAAAGCAGCCCTATGCCGATGCCGAAAAGCCAGCCAGACCGAAGACCTGGATTCGTGAAATGCGGCAAACACGTCAGGCGCAAGTGAAAACAACATTGATGCCAGTTATGCGAGAGGCATCTTCAGGACGGCGAAAATATTTTCCAATGATCACCCAAACGGAGAATATGTGGACATACCTGGCACAACAGGTGCTCAACATTACGCACTTTTGCCTTTCTGACGTGCCCAATGCTGAAGCCTTACTGACTACGTGCTTAGTAGCAGTGCCGACGCCAGTTCCGGTTCTAAAGCATATTTTCGGCGTCATGCACAATGATTCTTTGGTTCAAGATTCCGATATCAGGCAATCCTTTTCCGTCTATGAGTACTGCAGGTTTTGCCAGGAAACAGATCGCAAATGGAGAAACTTGACACGTATTATAACCTATAATATAACCCAAGGAGATGTGTGTTACCTTACGACATGCAATGCAAAAGAAATTGGCAAATGCCAACAGCTCAATTTAACCAAACAGCAAAATCAAACTGTGTTCGAGAAACGATTGTGTTCACGAGTTCCACGCACATATACCAGTGTGAATAACACTATGGGCCTCATTACACGGTAGGCGGTAGGGATTTAGCGTTACCGGTAATGGAATACTGGTAACGTTAAATCCCCATGCGAATTACGACCCGGCTCACTGCTATTAGCCCTCCATCCCGTAAATAACGCCATGCCGCTAATAGCACACCATCACAAGCCGAGCGGACATGCCAATAGCGGCATGGTAAAGCCCCTCTAATCCCTTACCGCCATGTCGCTAATACCACCATTGCGAACCACCCGATAAGAGAACGGAGAAGTGTTTCCACCTGCCACAGGTGGACACAATCAGCACAGGTGGAGGCAATGGAGACTCTGGCAGCACAAAAGGAGCACACCATACCCCTTCCCACACCCCTTCCCACACCAAGATGGTTCCAATACTAGCAGCATTACGTGGGCTGGAGGACATGATTGCAGTGCAGCAGCAACAACAACAGGCAGCACAGAGGAGACGCAGGAGGAGGAGGGCAAGACAGGCACAGCAAGCACCACCACGGCACCTAGTCATACCACAGAGGCAGCCACCAATCCCCAGGATAAGAGCCAGTCCATTTAACCTGACCCATGAGCAGATACACACCCTGTACCGTCTGGACCGGGATACCATCACCAGCATCGTGGACATGATACATGATGACATCGTGAGCCTCATAGACATCAGAACTGCCATCCCCTCTCTACTAAAGGTGGTGACCGTGCTCCACTTCCTGGCCACAGGCACCTACCAGCATACAGTGGGGCACATGAATGGCATCTCACAACCAGTATTCTCACGCACACTGAATCAGGTACTCGATGCCCTCCTGAGGCATGCACCTGAACACATATTCATGCCACGGACTGCCCAGGAGATTGCAAACCCCAAAGTTTGCTTCTATGCACTGGCAGGCATCCCAAGTTGCATTGGGGCCAACAACTGTACCCATGTGGAATTGGTGGTCCTACATCACAATGAAGTTGTCTACCGAAACAGGAAGCAATTCCACTCCATCAATGTCCAAATGGTATGTGACGCCAACAAGGTAATCACACATTGTTGTGCCCGTTTCCCCGGATCAACCCATGATTCCATGGTCCTGTGGAACTCAATCATCCCTCGCTACATGGAGCGGCAAGCCGGACAACATTCGTGGCTACTTGGTGAGTAGCAGGGCAAGCTCATGGCAGTGTGAATGGGGGGGGAGATACATACTCCAACTGAGTGTGATTGGGGGGTGGGGGATACATACTCCAACTAGGTGTGATTGGGGGGGGGAGAGATACATGTTCCAACTGGGTGTAGCTTGTCGTCCGTAGGAAATGCACATACAGATGGACGCCAATGTCCATCTGGGAATGCCGCAATCTACCTGAGATGAACCGACATGCAAGTAAAAGCTACACAACATAGAGAACAATCTAGGTCTAGAAGCATTAAACATCCATCCACATCCACATTGCACAACATTCAACACCACAAGATACACAAATCTCCTACATGCCCTCAAGATAGTCATACAGATTCAGTGCTGCGCAACCACAATAATGCAATGTGCCCCTGAATGCATGCAAAGGGATCACCCCTACCCATAGCATTGTACCACGCACCTATAGCACCACTGAAGTGATGCCTCTCAGCATGGCAACATAAATGTTTGAATGGCAGTACACTACCACTGTGGTACCAATTCTGCCTGGGCCCAGGGACACATAAGACCTGGCCTCACCCAGGACATGTCAATTACTTTTGGAGGCATTAATGGGGCATGGTCACTTGCAGGGTTGAACTCAACTTTGCACATTGCAGTCACACAGATCGTCTGCATGCATGCTGTTAATTGTGGACTTCAATCACAATGCAAAGTCAATTTGTGTGATATGAACAGGCCGCTCTTGAGGTGAACAGTAACCAGACCCCCATTCGTCCCCCCATACAGGTGATGCCGGCTATCCCCTGAAGAGGTGGCTGCTTACCCCTTTACGGAACCCACAGAACAGGCACGAAGAGGACTACAATCGTGCACATACCCATACCCACATCGTGATCGAGCACACTTTTGGCCATTTGAAGACACAGTTTAGGTGCATTAGCAGGTCTGGTGGCGCTCTCCAGTATGGCCATGAGAAGGTGGCCAAGATCACCATGACATGTGTCATGCTGCACAATATGTGTATCAGACGGAATGTGCCACTGCCCCCGGACGTAGAAATAGAAGCACCTGATGAGGATGATGATGGTGATGAGGACGGAGTTGACGGGGATGCAGGTCATGCAAGATGGGATGGTAAGGAGGGACATGCTGTGAGACAGCATTTGATCAACCAAATATTCTGAGTTACATTTTTTCTTTTTGTGGGAATGGATATGGGCAGTTATGCACTGGTGTCTGTTTGGAAGCACACAATGGACCCTGTCGCCAATAAAACACACATACACAAAGAAGAAGTCCTAGCCTGTCTATAGATCAAACACCAGTGTATTGAGAAATGTAAAGTTGTAAAAGTGCATGTCCCCAAACATCCCACCACCTTTCTCCCCACCCCCTGCAACAGTCCAAAAACACCCTTCCCCCCGCCCCCCACAACAGTCCAAAAACACCCTTCCGCCCACCCCCCACAACAGTCCAAAACACCCTTCCCCATCCCCCACAACAGTCGAAAAACACCCTTCCCCCCACCGCCCACAACAGTCCAAAAACACCCTTCACCCCACCCTCACCCTCACCCCCCACAACAGTTCCTCATGTGTCTGCCACAATGTTTTCATCCAGCCATACACGCGGAAGCCTGACCATGCACTCCCTATTTGCCATTGCCACCACCAGCATTGGGAGACTGCCTAGACGTGCGCCTGGTGGTGCGTGAGGAGCGGCAAAGGGGGCTTGTCTGCCTCGAACTGGCGGATGAGGAAGTGGCTGACTGTCCAGGTGGTGGTGGTGGTGGGAACTGGCAGTCCATTGCGTCCGCTATCTGTGTGAAGACCTCCCTCAGTCGGACAATCTCCCCACACAGCCTGTCTGTACAGGCCTCCATCCCCTCCCTGGAGTGCCTTGCTGTCTCCGCAATCTCAGCCCTGAGACGGGCAGCCTCCTCCACATGCTGCCCAACCAGCACAGTTATTTCCTGTTGCCGCTGGCTGATGCTGGCCAGGTCGAGGGCAGTGTTGCGTTCTGGTGGTGTGGCTGCTGTGCCCTCGGATGCAACCAGGTCAACAGGTGAAGCCACCGGAGGGCTACTAAAACCTCCCACGTTGTCCTCGCCAGTGACACTAGATCCAGGTGTCTGCTGTGGTGATGCCTTCGAGGTTCCAGGGGGGTTGGGGTGTGCATCTCCATGTGGAAAGCTGCCGTATCCTCCACATCAGAGAGTGGTGCAGTGGCTGCCGCCTCTCCTGCGGAACTAGCTGCAGCTGAGGGTGGGCCCTCCGTGGCTGGGATCGATGGTGGTGGGTTCACCTCCGGAGGTGGGGCAGTTGTTGGTGGTGTGGACACTTGCGTCTTGGCAGTGGCGCTCCACCGAAGTTTGCCACTTTGCATGTGGACCCTTCTACCTTTGCCCCTTGATGTTGTGGGGGTGTCCTCTGTGTCCTGTGCCCTTGATTTCTTACTCATAGGGGGTGCCTGAGATGCAGTGCCAGCATCCTCACTGTCTGTATGTGAGCTTGTCGTGGACAAAGAGGGGGATGGCATTAGTTACGGTTATATGTACTTAATGCAGTATACATCACTAATGCAGTTGTGGGCATTTTGACTTCATTGTTAAGGATGGCTCATCCATGCCTGGTTGTGTGTGGCACTTGTCTCTGGTGATGTGTGCATGTGTGTGTGTTTGGGTTTGACACTGACATAGCCAGGGTTGGATGCATCTGTGGATGTTTGGCCATTCATGAGGTGATTCTGGCCTCACATATGGGGGGACCAGTAGATTCACATTGCATACTTTCATGTGTGCACTCCATCTGAAATGGTTGCCACGCCATGCTCCATCGTCCCGACTCCCTCTATGGATTCCACTCCAATGAGGTTGGCACAGGTCTCTTCCCATTCCTTCAATTTAATAGGGGAATCAGATCCACCTGATGTGGCAATGTTGTGGTTTGCTGATAGGATACTTCTAACACGTAGGCGGAGATCATCCCACCGCTTTCTGCACTCACGCACATTGCGGGTGGTGGTGCCCGCAGCACTGACTTTCAAGGCAACATCAGCCCAGATTGCCTTCTTTCTGATTAGTGTCTCCCGACGCATGTCGCTGGCAAAGACCACGGCAGCATTGGCAGCAAGGGTCTGGGTTAGCATCATTAGCTCCTCCGTGGTGAATTTTTCCTTCCTCTGCCGGTCGGTAGTTTTTTTTACAGCCTTAGGCATGTCGAGGGTGTCCCTGTGGATTTCCTATTGCACACTACTCAGAACAGGTCCAGGGGGCAGAGGATGGCAATGGATTGTGTTTTTAAAGATGGCCGCCATGCTCTTTCCCGTTCCTGTGCGATGACGCTATTTCCGGTTCCACTATTTAACGGTCATCGCTAATAGCGGTGACCGCTGTTTGCATGTAGTGTGAGGGCGGAGGTGCTATCTGCACTTTCGTGGAAGCAGGTAAGGGACTTTTTGGGGACTTTAGTGGCATGGCGGTGGGGTCATTACCAGCATGGCACTATGCTCGTGTCCGCGTACTCGTAATGGTACGCTATTAGCGCCCTCTTGCGAGGGCGGACCCGTTAATAGCGCCATGCCGGTAATTTGCGATTTTTACCGCACAACGTGTAATGAGGCCCTATGTCTTGTAATCCTACAGTGATAGCTGCCAGTCATCTGAATCATGTGAAACTTCCAACCGGATGGCTCTTTTCATGTGGCAACATCACATACACTTATATTCCAGCTAACATTTCCGGAGGTCCATGTGCCTTAACTCGATTAGGACTAATGATGTTCCCTTTACACCCAGCGATATCTCGAGGCAAAAGGTTAACTTTTGAGTCTGTGGGTCTATCCCCCGATTCTGATTCACATGTGCATTTGCTATCAGAAGCTGAGGTTCTAGCATCAACCCTTTCATTAGTGGGAGTTTGGGGTTTAGCTGCTGGGGGTTATAAATCTTTGATCAAATTAGCATGTTTAGTAGTCAAAGGACTCAATCATACTTCTCAAGCATTAGAAGAGTTACTCCTTTATAGCAAAGTTATTAGAAAAGCAACTTTGCAAAACAGGGCTGGTGTTGATTATCTATTGCTAAAGCATAATTTAGGTTGTAACGCAGTTGAAGGTATGTGTTGTTTCAATCTAAGTGACCATTCACGATCCGTTGAACGTCATATGCGAGGTTTGAGGGATCTCATTTCTCCAGTGTCCCAAGATCATATTGGGAATTGGTGGGATTGGTTATTTTCATGGATTCCTGATATTGGGGATACACTGCGTTATGCTTTTGCTTGTATTTGCATTATATTAGCTATCATAATAGCTTGTTGTTCTTGTATTCAATGCATTCCCAACTTAGTTTTAATATTTCGTCGGTTTCAGAGACCGGCTCCTCTGCTACTGGGCTATGGAAGATAAATATCCAAGGGTGGAATTGTTATGCTTAAGCTAAAACATGGCGCTGGTGCGCAGTGTATTCTGGGGGCACTCAGAGCCATAATGGATATTTACTCCATGCCTCAGTGAAAAGCTGTACTTACTTTGCTGAGAGCTGAATTTACTTTGCTGAAGAAAACCTGCTTTCCAAACCTGGTATGCAGTCAAGGACATTCTGCTGGGAAAGCTGGTTTTGTTATGTCTTGTTATGAGTTATGGGACTGTTTTCTGTGGCGTTTGTTCTTAGGAGAGGAAAGCACTTTGCTCCTTGAGGTTGCTGTCGGTTGACCCAGCTGGAAACCAACAGTTACCCATCAATGCGCAAGTGCATTGCCAGAAGGTTCGAGAAATTACCACCCCTTTTTGAGGAGTGCATATATGCGGAACCCCTCAACGGTCAGACGGGACAAGTACAAAGACCTCAGTCGGAAGGGGGACGCCTTTGTCCGGCATACCTGTGGGCTATTGTGCTCTCGGCCTTGCTGTTACCGGGGTCTTCCAGCCGCTTCTGGCGAGATGAGGGATTCAGTTACGCCCACGGTGATGTATTTTCTTTTGAATTCTCTGTCTTTTCTGTGATTTATTTCTGTGTTATCACTTGTTGCTTCCAAGCTTTGAATAAATAGCCGTGTAAGTGCTCATTATTTTCTAAGCGTGGGTGTGGTTGTAAGTCATTGCGTCTTCTACATGTGTTCAAAGTATTGGCTCTGCAATTGCGCTGGTGATTAATAACTGTCCGTGCACTCTGGGCGAGCAATACATAGAGACATCAGAAATGTAATCGGAGAAGGAGAGGGGGAGTTCATCAAGGAGGGTTATTTAATAGGGTCTGTGCCACTTCAAAACCAATTTATTTTCTGAAGTAGGCAGGAGGACTAGAACTTTCTGTCTCACAGAGAAAGATCTCAGATTGACCTTTTCATCGTAAGTGTAAAAAACTGTCAATCAGGGTGAGAGATCCTCAGACAAACTATCAAGTTTTGAAGCTATTTTATTTTGCCTTCAAAACGATTTTGCACAGATGAATATATTTAAACATTTACAAGACTTTCGCTAAGCACGAAAGTTTTTAGGACAGACATTTCTTTTTCAGTGGAAATATAGGTAAGTATCATCCTCATTTCTTGTTTGAGGAACAGTTTCCACGGTGGTGCACAAGTATACAGTACAGGTGAGTGGTGGCTTAGGATTAGACCAAGTGCGACCCAGGACTGTGGTAGGTCCGGGGATGCTAAACACAAAAGTGTACACAACACTTATCTACAAACACATATATACAGGGGTTGTGCCACAGGACATCGACACAGAATTGTTTCGGCCAAACAGGGCTTGGTAAGGGCCCGAGGTGGTGGTGGCCTTCATCAGGATAGTTGCTTGATAGCGGTGCTGTCCGTGTGGGTATCTGTGGGGGAAGGGATAGTTGTCAGGATCTCAGGACGTTATTGGTTCATTTAGATGTAAATTAATACAGGCTGAGTGGTGCCTACAATACACAGGAGGTGTATTTAAAAATGGAACAGCTTACCGTCTGCAATGGTGCACCGGGACGCTGTGCTAGGAGTCCTGTTGTGGGTGCTGGACTCTTGGATGCATGTCTGCATGTGACAAGCCGAGACTCGTATGAATCGGGTCACTGAGGCTACTCAATACAGCCTATGGTCTCAAGAAGCTGTAAAAGAAGGTATGTATGCTGTTAGCTACACACTCTGGAGAGACCCTTTGTAGTTTTCACAAGGCGAGGCCAACGTTCCACGTTTCCTTAAGGAAAGAGGCTACCCAAAAAAATCCATCAGAATGGCCCGAAAAAGAGCAGCAAACACTGACCGAACCATCTGCCTGACCCCGAGCACCAAGGCCCCCATAGACCGGAAGGTCTGTGTTACAACGTTCAACCCCATCAGCAACCTGTTGAAGACAACTATAAACAAACACTGGCACCTGATAAAAAACAAAGGAACCATGGAGAAAAAAACACTGTTCGCTTTAAAAAAAAAACAGGAACCTCAGAGACAACCTAGTACACACTTTTCTAGAACCAGAAAAACAACAAACCACTCTGTGGGGCCTTCCACCCATAGCGGGCCACTATTCATGCGGCAAGTGCGTCGCATGTCGTTACACCAAGACCAGTAAGACTTTCACACATGGTAATTTTACCTGGACCATGCAAAACCACACCAACTGTGAAAGCAAAAACGTGATTTATGTGATCAAATGTCCCTGCGACCTCATCCACATTGGGAAAACCATAAGACCCATAAAACAAAGGATAAGTGAACATCGATCTTGCATCAGAAACTCTATAGAGGACAAACCACTAGTGGAACATTTTAACAAAAAAGGCCACACCCACGATGAACTTACGTGGACCATTTTGCAACAACTACAGCAACAAAAAAGAGGTGGTGATATCAATCTAGCCTTCACCAGGCTCGAAAAAAAAGGGGTCCACAGACTAGACACAGTCAAAACCGGCCTCATCATCACCATAGAGTGGAAACACTTCTGGGACTGAGCTAGCCCCATATACTTCAGACTCTCTAGAGTCACCTGGCACCCGCAACCGCAGGGGGGTTCTCCAGGCTGAGTTTCCCTTGTTGAATTGTACCAACTTTATAACAGTCGTTTAACACACTTGGTTGTTTTGCCTGTGGTTCACATGTTTTTAGGAAATGTAATTTCTGAGAGCATGGGTTCCTTCCCAGACCAATTGTGACATTCATTAATTCAATACTGATTATAGATGCACAAAATATGCCATAATCTTATGACCAGTGTGTACATGGTAATTGTTTGAGATATACCGCAGTGATGCTACATCAGTTTGATCTATCTCTATGTCACTGCTCCAATCACTTCTGCGCCATGTAACCACCAATTTACTTTGGACATAAAATTTAGCAATTGGCGTGTGTCACCTACAGCCATCACTAACTTCAAGTCACACTTGGTGCATTACCTGTGTTTTCCTACAGTCATGTGTTAGGGTTTAAACGCTCTCGCCACTTTGGAGACATGGTAGCCAGCATCCCAGCCGTTCCTCCATCTAGCTGAGCGGGTTTTTCTCTCCATTACCTGCCTCAGCCACTGTGGCCCTCCGTGTCCATTTCCCCTCGGACGAGTTCCATCAATTGAGCACTGGGGCCCCACTTACACACGGGCAGCCCCTCACCCATGGTATTGCTCTCTTGCTATTGGCTAAACAATACTCCAATGATGATGCTCTTCATTCACTAGCTCACCCCTGCAAGCAGCGTGCATCCCATTGGTTGAGCACAGTCATAGCTAATGCCTTTACCTAATGGCCATTACACTCCTCGGCAGAATCCATTGCCGCGAGGAGCGCAACCGCCAATCTCTGACATTGGTAAGTCATTCTGTCATTTTTTACTCGCAATTGAGTCTATTTTTAACTGAGGTCAGCGGGCCAATGTACTTCCAGTTAGTACCACGCTAAATCATGCTGTCATTTTCACTCGCAATGCGGTCTATTTTTAAACTGAGGTCAGCAGGCCATTGCACTTCCAGCCAGCACCACGCTTCTTCACGAGCATTTTGAATAGCCCCCAAAGCACGACAGATCCCTGCACTGTCTTTTGCTACTCTGACACACACGGGCACTGAAAAGAAATGCCTCCAGCGTTTTTGCAGGTTGCACAGCAGTCCATATGACCTTGCCACCGCTAGCGCTGTATACACCTCATATAATGCACAAATAGCACATTCTATTTTAGACACTATACTAGGCACCGGTTGAATATTGTCACGGTATAATGCTTAGTCTTCCATGTTTGGTGCATCAATATCCTTCACCACCTTTAAAATCATTCTGAATACTGTACTATGTTGAGGCCTCCATTCTCTGTGCATTTTTACAATTTTTGAGCATTTTGTAAGCAGCATTTCATTCACCCGCACTATTAGATCCTTGCCCGAGCCATACAGCCTGGTTGGCGTTTTTGACCAACAGCCCGATCCACGTTGAGGCTATGCTCATGTATTGACTCCATTTTTATAGACACCAGTTCCAGTGGTGTTATCCAGCTCTGGGTCAAACACGTACTACACAGACACCTCCCTCGCTGAAAGTACGTTGGCCTTGCCTTGTGCAAACTACAAACGGTCTCTCCAGAGTGTGTAGCTAACAGCATACATACCTTCTTTAACAGCTTCTTGAGACCATAGGCTGTATTGAGTAGCCTCAGTGACCCGATTCACACGAGTCTCGGCTTGTCACATGCAGACATGCATCCAAGAGTCCAGCACCCACAACAGGACTCCTAGCACAGCGTCCCGGTGCACCATTGCAGACGGTAAGCTGTTCCATTTTTAAATACACCTCCTGTGTATTGTAGGCACCACTCAGCCTGTATTAATTTACATCTAAATGAACCAATAACGTCCTGAGATCCTGACAACTATCCCTTCCCCCACAGATACCCACACGGACAGCACCGCTATCAAGCAACTATCCTGATGAAGGCCACCACCACCTTGGGCCCTTACCAAGCCCTGTTCGGCCGAAACACTTCCGTGTCGATGTCCTGTGGCACAACCCCTCTATATATGTGTTTGAAGATAAGTGTTGTGTACACTTTTGTGTTTAACACCCCCGGACCTACCACAGTCCTGGGTCGCACTTGGTCTAATCCTAAGCCACCACTCACCTGTACTGTATACTTGTCCACCACCGTGGAAACTGTTCCTCAAACAAGAAATGAGGATGATACTTACCTGTATTTCCACTGAAAAAGAAATGTCTGTCCTAAAAACGTTTGTGCTTAGCGAAAGTCTTGTAAATGTTTAAATATATTCATCGGTGCAAAATCGTTTTGAAGGCAAAATAAAATAGCTTCAAAACTTGATAGTTTGTCTGAGGATCTCTCACCCTGATTAAACGTTTTTTACACACAGGTACCCTCCTGGGCATAACAGGACTCTGCCAGGCACCCTTTATATTGTCTTTACCTTTTCATCATAAGAAAGATTTAGCTGGCATTGGGCTTTCTTTATATGGGTACGGACTAAATTTCGGACTAATGACATATGGTCTCGCAATCTTGTGGTGGTTTGAGAGAGAGGTATTGGGGCCTCTTCTCGTTCCTCCCATGTTTCCAAGAGCATGTCCCAGGGCATACAGTAGCTCAAAAGGGGAAAAACGGGTGGAAGCATGTGGGGTTATCACAAGTAAGGACACAAGACACAAAGATACAGGTTTTAACAACTTTATTAAGTTTCAGTGGGGTTGGAGACTTCTGAGTTGGCCCTAATTATATAATTGAAGTAGTCTCAAGCATCAAAGTAAGTCAGTCAGTCAACAAAGGAAAAAGTCTGTGTCAGAAACCTATACTTGCCCTCACGTTTCACAATAATTAAGTGGGGGAAAATGTATGAAAATAAGAATGTATCAAAAGAATGACAGAATGGCAATGAAAGTGGCTCACCACTTCCTCCCTCAAGTTCAGTTCAGCTGGATTCTTACAAAGTTCCTTCAAGATAGGCAATATGCACAATTCAAAGATTTCCCATAAATCTGTTAGGCTTCCCTCGCCTATTTCAATTCCAGTTCAATATGCATCACAGTTCTCTTCAATGGATTCTTTCGGGCTTCCCTCACCCGGTTTCACACTTGTTACTTTGATTCTCACCGGCCAAATACATTCAAGCTTTCACTTCAATGACTTTACCCGTCAACACGTAGCCTTGCGTGTAACACTGTATCCTTCCACAATCGTGCGTATCACAAACCGGGCTCTCCCTTTCTTTGAACTCACCGGTTGTGATTGCTTTCGCGTGCCCATCTGCTTTCAGCTCATCTAGGTCAGGGTCTTGCCCACCAGCCCCTCAGACAATCCCGGGCGGCCTTGCAGCCCAGGGGGGCGGGGGAGAGCGGTTTGCTGGCGAATGGAGGAAAGTGACTAGCTGGCCCGTTGGCTCCCTTCTCTGAACTCTCCTAATTTCTTGGAGACACTGCTCCCTCGCCACGCTTTCTCCTGCCTCAACTCGCAGCATGTCAGTGTCTCTGCATCCCATTCTCCCTAGCTCTCTATCAGCTGCTCCTCTGTCTCACCATCCAGCTTGCCTTCCTTCTTGGCCTCTGTCTTGCTCTCCGTGTCTTTCTATGCTCCACCTTTTATAGTTTAGAAAATGGTCCATGGGTTTCAGGTGTGTATGATTGTGACTGAGTGCCTGACCCTGCCTGACCTTATTAGTGGGACAAGGCCAGTATATATTACTAGTGGTAATAGTCATAGTTTCAGTCTTCCTCTTCTTTGTCTCAGCAGTTGGGTTGATTAGGAAAGGAGGCGAGCTATGGGAGTTGTAGTATCCCATAAAGGTTGAGGGGATATGTGGGATACCATGTCTCACCTTCTGGTGTCTCCTCCTCATTCCCTGAGGACCCCCTACCCAGGTGATCCTCCCTCGCTTGTCCACCCGCAGGGTTGGGATCCAATAGCGATCGCCCTTCCCTGGTCACCTGAATAAAGGATCCCCAGGGACTGAGTCCAGAAAAACCTTCAGGTTTTTCACACCACTGAGATAAATGCTGCTGTCATTCCAGGACTACCCAAATAAATGATTATTGGCACGGACTTCCCCAATTTTGAAATAATTCAGAGAAATGCTAGTAAGACATCCCTTCCATATTCTCCAATTTATTCATGGAAAAGGTAGAGTTTACCTTTAACAGGCCCTGTACCTCTTCCGTATATGGGGAAAGATGATTGGATTTCATCAAACCAATAGCCCTAGAGCGGGACGCTGGATCTTTAGGGGAAGGGTATCTGATGAATGTGATGCTGGAAATGCATTGGAGGGACAGGGCCTCCCTGTCCTTGTTCTGTAGTCCGTTTTCATGTGCGTGTTCTGTATTGTTTTCTGCCCAGGAGTCCATGTGGGACTCCTGGCAGTGCAGCTCTTCCTCTTTTTGGTTTGGTGTACATACCCTTGGAGTACCCTTATGGCACCTATGGGTGGGGACCTTGTAACCCTAGTGAATATTTTTGGGCACCAGCGTGTGGCCAACAGAGCAGGGTATGGGCTGGTGGCAGGTCCATGCTGAATTTGACAGGTGCTCTGATTAACCTCCATTTTGGGATACCAAGGCCCTGCCATTGGAATTAGTTGATTCCTGATAGGAGACAAGATGGCCCCTGTGGCCTCTTGCTTTCTATTGCCTGTTACCTTGTTTTTCCCCAAGTCCTGGGAAGCCCTGACTCTGTCTCTTCCCCCTGACTGGCTCTTGGGTGGAAGTTCCATATACGGTATTGTGGGGAATTCCAGGCCAAACTGGTGGGAGCCTTCCCAGTGACTGTATGTTGTGGGTACACCCTTGGGGTGGGACCTGGGTGAATGGAGTATGTGACCAATTTGCACTTATTGTTATGGGTGTCTGGTTTCTGGTATGTGACACAAATTCTGAGAAAGCCCTGCCCAAAACTGGTATGAATGCAGTGCGGAGTGCTGAATGGCTGGGTACTTGCCCCAATACACATTCCTTGTTGTGAGTGTCTGGAGGGAGGAGAATGGCCTGAATGCACTGTGAGCCTGATTGGCTGCCTGCCTGCATGAATGCCCTTCTGAGTGACTGTTGCCTGAGTGTGACCCAGCAGAGTGAATGAGAGACAGAACAGTATATCTGGGGGCCTCTCACTGCTAGAAATCGGTCAGAAGCTGAAGTTGATACTTGATGCTTATCCTTGAAGCCCAGCTGGAAGAAGAAGACTTGCTGCTGCATTTGCTTCAACCCGATCTGAAAGCTGTCGAGTTTGTCGAGGACTGATCCGAGAGAGGACCTGGATAGGGGACCTCTCCTTGAGCTAGGAGAGAACCGCGTGCAGACTGCTAAACCTTCGCTGAAGCACCATGGAATCTGAAGTAAAGCACCCAGACATTCCATCCACCATCGTCGACCAGGGTTCGGAGGGTTCAGGTTGCCCAGAAGCGAGGACCGCTTGACGCCGTGCCGCCAATGACCGGAGGTGCAACGCTCCATTGCCTAAGAACATTTGAATCCAAGGACTCTCTCCCCTGCACCGCCTACCGCTTTGTCCCGCTGGAGAAAGTCGAGGCCGCCGACGCAGCGAGGAGAATCCACCGGTGGGTGTCCTGCCACCCAAAGACCAAAAAGTTGCGGAAGACCCAACGCCCTTGTTGGGTCAAAGTTCTTCAGTGAATCTTTGCGGCAACGAACTATCGCCGTCAATGTGCACTGCAGGGCTCATCTTCGCAGGATGTCCATGACCCATCGTCGACAAGCACCGCCAGGACCGAAGTTTCTGCCTCAACGCCATCAAACCTTCTCATCGACGACTCTCGACGCCAAGGTTCACTTTCATCAACGACTCTCGACACCAAGGTTCAATTTCTTTGAGGACTATCTGTGATCCTTGACTCCTGCCTTAAAGGGGGTCACACAAGAAGGATCTGTCGATGACCCATGGAAGAAATCTGCTATACCAGGTACATTGGGGTGGTAGAACAATTATAGAAGGAGATAAGACTCTGATAAACAATATATGGATTGGGCTTGTTTTATATCTTTATTTACAGGTTGCCCAGGTGGGGGGATCCTCACGCAGAACTGTGCCTAGTGGTAGGGGCCCAGTGTTCTTCCTATTGTTTTAACCAACCTGCTTTCGTCCTATGTCTATTGTTGGTTCACTTTATTAACTGATTTGTATGACATTTGACCTGAGTACAGTTGATGCATTTTAATGGAATCAAAGAGTAATTGTGGTACCACATAGAACCTGTATATATTTACCATTTTAGATTAACTTGAGCACAAAGTGCGTTATTGTGATTGTGGACATAACTTGAGCCTATTTATATAAAGAACTGTATTATCACTAACATAGTGTGTGGTGGACATTCCTTTGTGGGTGCTTGGGGACTACACTGTACTTAAGAATCAGCCTGCATCACCTCCTCAGAGCTTAAGCCTTGATTGATTGTCCAGCATTACCAAAATAGAGAATGTTGGCTGGGGTGCTCTGTGCCTCTATTATGCCATATAGAGATCAGGAGTACAGATACCCCCCCTCCAGTCTTTACAATGAATCCGGTGGAGACATCATTGATTTCCTGGCAGTAATCTCTTCCCATGTGGCCAGGGGATGGCAGTCACTATCTGATCCTAACCCTGGGGGTGGATATAGGACGGATGATCACATGAGGAGGCAGCTGTCGGGGGGAGGTTATGACTCCATCAGATAAGACACTGTATTCTCCCCTTTCTCCTGAAGAAGACCTTATAATACCCAGGTTCTTGATGGCTTGTTGTCCTCCCACAAATCCCTCTTATTGTAAAAAACAGAAACCACTTCCTCTACGTCACTCTAGACAAAATTCCATGTATACCTCAAATAGTCACAACACACATATAACATCTCCTGTTTGTAATGTTTCTCCATATGAAACTTTTGAATAACATTTTAGAAATCCAATAACATCTATGCTCTTCAGCTCCCATAATGCCTCAAGTACTGAGATGAAGAAGAGGAGGGAAAAGTTGATGCAGACTAAGCGAAGCACAAAACCGAATGTGCAGACTAGTTGTTTGACTAAACCTCAAGTGCACAGGACATTTAAAAATGGCATACTTAATCAATGCAGCAGAATGATGCACTCAACACAGCAGAACGGGGGAGAACAGTACCAGAGAAAGTTGAGAGAGAACAGGCACATCCAATGCGGTGGCTCGATAACGCGAGAAACACATACCGGCGTGGTGTGAAGGATGGAGAGACGCAGTAGGCACACCTGAAGGACCGTGTCCTGGGAAGCCCTGACTCTGTCCCTTCTCCCTGACTGGCTGTTGGGTGGGAATGCCATATATGGTGTTGTTGTGAAGGCCCGGCCAGACTGGCTGGAGCCTTCCCGGTGATGTATGTTGTGGGTACCTCCTGTGGGTGGGACCTGGGTGAATAGAGTGTGTTACGAATATGCATTCTGTGTTGTGGGTGTCTAGTATCTGGTGGTTGACACAATGAATGAGACAACACTGCCCGAAACCGGTATGAATGCAGCTTGGAGTGTTGAATGGCTCGGTACTTGTCCCAATACACATAACTTGTTGTGAGTGTCTGGAGAGAAGTGAATGGCCTGAATACTTTGTGTGCCTGATTGGCTGCCTGCCTGCCTGAATGCCCGTAGTCGTGATTGGATGCTTGAGTGTGACCCAGCGGAATGAATAGGAGATCAACAGTATATCTGGGGACCTCTCACTGCTAGGAATCATGTTCAGAAGCTGAAGTCCACTACGACGAGTAACTGGATTAACTGACGCTTGACCTTGAAGCCCTGCTGGACAAGAAGAATTGCTGTTGCTCTCCTTCACAATCTGAAAGCTGCTGTGCCTCCAAGGACTGACCCAGAGAGGACCTGGTTAGGCGCCCTCTTCCCGAGCTACGAGGGACCATCGTGCACAGCTGATCTTTGCCAAAGCTCCCTGGTAGACAGACCTTCGACAGGCTGCCGACCCGATACGGGGACTGCTGCGGAATTCCAAGGAGAAGCACTCGGACTGTTGTCTGCCACTGTCGATGACCGGCGTCGCCCACCGGAGCCGCCGTGCTCCCGTTTTCCTAAGAACTTTCATTGATCATCGGACACTCTCGTCTGCATCGTCACCCGCTTGTCTCCCGCTGGAGAAGGCCCGACCGTCGACGCGCCGAGGAGTATCCACTGGTGGGTTACCCGCCACCTAAAGACCACAGAGACGCCGACGACTCGACCCCCTCGCTGGGCCACAGTTCTTCATCATCTCTTTGCGGTCCAGAACTATCATCACTGAGGTGCCCCGCACGCCTCTTCCTTGCAGGACGCCAACGCTCTGTCGTCGACGAGCACCGCTAGGAACGAAGCTGCCACTTCACTGCCGTAGTTCCACCTGTTCACCGTCGGATGTTCGACGACCCGTGACTCCCGCCTTAAAGGGAGGGCACTCAAGAAGGGCCGTCGATTTCCCGACACCGAACGCCAAGTTCCCCGACACCTTTCGACGATCTGTGGCTCCCGCCTTAAAGGGAGGCACTCAAGAAGGATCGGTCGACGCATCGTCAGAGAACTCTACTCCACCAGGTACATTGGGGGGGTAAAAGCCTTAATAGGAAGAAGTGAGACTATTGAACATATGGACTGGGCTTGTGCGATATATCTTATTTTACAGGTTGCCCAGGTGGGGGGATCTCCACACAGAACTGTGTCTAGGGTACGGGGCCAGTATTCTGCCTATTGTTTCAACCATCTTGCGTTCCTTCCTATCTCTATTGCTGGTTTCCTCATTATTAATCTGTGTGACATTTTAACCGTACAGTTAATGCACTTTAATGAGATTTGATAACATTAGTGGTACCACTTTAGAATTGTATATATTTATCATTATTGACTTCTGAGTACAAAGTGCGTTATTGTGATCATGTACATACCATTGAATATTAATTATATAAAGACTGTGTTTTCAGTCATACAGTGTGTGGACATTCTTTTGTGGGGGTTCGGGGACTACACTGTACTTAAGAACCAGCCAGCATTACCTCCTGAGAAGCTAGGCCTTGATTGCTCGTCCATTGCTACCCTATAGAGAATCTTGGCTGGGGTCTCCTGTGCCTCTCCTCTACAAGATAGAGAGCGGAAGTACAGACACCCCCTACCAGTCTTTACAGAAACCAACACAAGTGCAGCAGGACCACCTCAAGAGTAGAGCACCAAGCACCAGCACATGAAAATACCAGAAGCCAAAAGAACACCACAGAGCCCCCTTCTATAGAAAGCAGCAAGTATCACACAGGTTTACCTCATTTTAAATTAGGACAGCACACGTTCTGGCTGTACCTCCATGCACTTGGGCAAGCCATGTGACTAGCCGACCCATTGAGTCAGCCGTGAGATGTGCACCAGCCCTCCACAATGTAAAACTTCAAGGGTGCCAGCAAGGACGTCATTTCACCAAAATGCCAGGGGTAGCGGAAGTGACATCACACGACTCTTGACCCCCTGATGACATCACAGGAAGTGATGTCATTTGCCCCCTCCCCGAAGTGATATTGCGGGAAGCGATGGAACACGACCTTTCACCCGTTGACAAAACAGGAAGTGGCATCACATAGCATTGTACACTACGAAAAATATGGTTACGATATCACCATAATGTGATGTACATTTCATACAAGAATGGATCGCCATATGTATCGTTAAGATCAGTGTGTTTAGGCCCATATTACCAAATTACTGTGAATGCAAGCAGACGTCCCTGACTAAATTATAATGATGTTTTATTATATAGCACTAATGCTTCAGCACTTTATATAGAAAAAATATACACGCATTATCACCTAACCTGTGTTGGTACTCATTTATCGACCTCAGAAGGATGAAAGGCTGAGTTGAGGCGTTTAAGAACAGACTAAATCAGTGACTCACCCCCTGAAGTGTGCCTGAAATAAACCTTTACTGAGTCTAGCATGTATTGTATAGAATTCCAGAAAGACACATTATTTGGAATTCCTATTCTTTCTTATTTAGGGTCAGTGCTGAGAGTGTTAGACTTGTGGCTCTTATTTTTCTTCTTTTTTTTTAAGGGGCCCGAACAAGAAAGCCAGCCACTCCAGAAGTAAAGAGCCACATGGTGCTGGCCACAGCCCAGGAGCTTCCATAAAAAAAAAATTAAAACAATTAAAAAAAAAGATTTCAATTTTTAGTTTTTTTTTAGAGATTGCAAAGGAGACCTCAGAGGTCGCAGTTGCGACCTCTGGCGACCCCTAAATAACATCCCTGCGTGCCAGTGTAGTAAAGAAATACAATCCTCAGCACCAAAGGCTTATGACAAAGCGATGAGCATTTGAAAAAGGCCATATCATTATTCTATATATGTAGAACAAAATAGGAACCCCGCGGAGGCGCCAGGCACAGCCCTCACTGCTGCAAGGCCTAAAGAACACTGCGGCCGCCCGTAGAGGTGGCTGTGCACATTGGAGCCCCGTCTCTGTGCCGAAAAACGGTGGAGATGGCGACCGGAGCAACCCTCCCACCAACCCCTGCAAGGAAAGCTGAGAGCCCGGCTCCAGCCCCCCACTCACCGCTGCCCAGGCTTGAAGTGACTCTCCGTACCGGGATAGATGAAGCAGAAGTCATCCTGGCCAGACCACCCAGAAGGACCACCAGGACAGGAGAATGCTCAACCAGGCCCCCTGCTCAGAAAAAGGGCCTAGGAGAATGACGTTCCCAACCCCATTCTGGCCAAAGCTCAGCAGGGAGCCAACCCTCCTGATTTAGCTAGAAGACCCCCAATTTTTCTAAGAAAAATATTGCTATTTTTCACTTTGCCCCACGTAAAATAATTCTAGCCCCAATGCATTCCTATGGGAACATGAATTTCTCCCTCCCAAGTGCTTCTGAATATTGGCATTAATGCAGGTGTCATGATTGGCCCTTTATGGAAGCGCTGGAACAGATGGACACATTGCCATTAATATGTTCCACTACGCTGTGGCACTGTATTGTGCATTCGGACTACTGCTTTTCCATCATGGCCGCCTGCCGTTCCATATCAGAGCTCCGTTCCTGGCAGCCGGCGCGTTGCAACCCTTCTCTTTCTATCGGGTAAGACGCTAGTGCTCTTTCTCATTGCTTACCTCTGCTGCTTCCTTTTGCTTTCCTGTTTCTGTTCCTACCACTAGTGCTGACTCCTGCCTTTACCTCGTCTACTGCGCTCCTGTTCCCTTCAAATTCACTACTTCTTCATTCAAGCGCCTCCTTCCTACTCCATTGCTCTTTCCTTGTTGACTACGCCACCTTTCCTACGGCTTCGGTGAGAATCCTCTGCTTCAACCCTGCCTCTGGGAACTTGCTACTCAGATCCACGTTGTTGTCAACTCTACAATCCACCATCCATAGGGGATTTTGTGCCTAAGACTTTTCTCCTTTGTTTTGGGCTCCTACCCGAGGGTAAGCCAGTTTGTCCTTTTATTTTGATATCCTCAGGACATAGTGGCTACCTCCCGGAACAGACCCTATCTCTTTGAGAAGAAGAGCTCTTCCCGAAGCAAGAAGTCTGACCCTGCTGCTGAGCCATTGGATTCACACCACTCCACTCAGGTGAGAGTGAAGAAGAAAAGACCGTTGTTTTTGTGAGGAGGGGGCAGGGAAACATACGGTGCTACTCCAAGCCCAGGAGGGAGAGGAATCGGTGGAGAAGCAGGTGACCCAGCCACCCACTGAAGATCCTGACAGGTAAACAGGAATACAAAAACTAACATGATGTGGGGTGGGGAGTTTGGGGTGAGGCAGGTATGGGATTTAGTTAAAAGATGTATTCCTGAGATGGAGGCCCGGGAACCTCACAAGTCTTATGGGGCCCGGTGGCACCATTGGTGAAGGGCTGTGTGGGGAGGCCCACATTATGGTGCGCAGCGCACGCTGCAATAAGACTGAGTCAGCCGTAGTTAGTGCAGTAACTGGATGCTGAGCGGGAAGCCGCTTGGCCCTTTATTGAGCAGATGACACGTCTCCCACTGTCAGGTAAGAATTAGTGCAGTCCAACTGGTGTGTGTTAGTCAAGATTGTATGTAGTAACCCTGTGGGAGACTACACCAGCCTTGGCCTCTTGGCAATAGGTAACCCAACTATTCATATAGGTCTGTACTACATAAGTTGGTAGAGTGACTGAGCAGCCAGACGTATCTCAAGAGGGGTAAATGTGAGCTGTAGAGATGCAACACAGTCAGTTTTTCAGTAAGCTTTCTTTAGAAAGGGCAATATGCAACAATAAAAAAATACACTTCACAACACTTCCTCTGATTTAAGTTTAGCAAGTAGATACCCTTTTGGGATGTCACACACACACTTCCTACACCCTGAGGTGACTTCAATTACTAGGATACTGTGGACATTGATATATCACTTTTGACACTTAAATGCAATACTGAGGTGGTGGAAAAGGAAAAGGTTAGGGAAGGAAAATAGCAATACAAGTATCTTATGCATCACCTATGAGGGGCAGTTAGGGACAATTAAACACAGTCAATGGGTATGAAGAATCAACAGGGAGCCAGCACAGCCAACGTCAATTGGGACAATGTCTAGGGAGCTGAGGCACTTCTTCAAATAGCACAAAAGTCTTGCACAATGTTATTTAGAGAGTTTGTAGAAGAAGAATCACTGTTGGGCCACATGCTGCAAGGCTTGTGAAGGCAAAGCTGCAAGCAGCTCTACAGAAGAAGCAGCTACTGCAAGTCTCCAGTGAGCCAAACAAGCTACAGACCAAAAAATGTAAGTACCCCCTTAGTCAAGAGAGTACCTTAGGTTGGAAGAAGAGGATCCAACTGGCTTCTGTTCAGGTTGCAGTTCTGCAGTTCATCGGTTCCAGGGCCTCAGTCGTGGAGACAAGAGGGAGGACGTCTGGAGGACTCCTGCACTGCAGTTTGAAGGTCAGCGGCGGCAATGGGCTCTTTTCAAATCAGAAGCACTTTGCAGTTTCAGCACCTTGTGGGCTCTCCTTGCTTCTGGGGTCCAGCACTCTGTTGAGGTGGCTCAGGCTTGGGTCGTTCTGCTTCGAGAGGGTCCTTAGGATCTTCCTGGAGCTCGGGTCCAGTTTAAAGATGATGTACACGTATCTGGTGTTCCTGACCCTTGGCACTCGGTTCCAGCAGCAGCAAGGAAGTTCAGCCAGCAGGGAGAGGGGTTCCAGCAAAGTTTGTTGTGTGGTCAGTTGGTCCCACCAACCCAAGAAGTCATCCGTTCCGGGCTTCTCTAGTCGAAACAAAATTTTGAGCTTCGGCACTGCAGCAAGGCTTCATCAGGCAAACCAACGGTCCTGGAGGGTGCAGCAAGTGTCTGTTCCAGTTTCTTCTTCGGATGTTTC
Organism: Ambystoma mexicanum; assembly: GCF_040938575.1. Lineage (NCBI taxonomy): Eukaryota > Metazoa > Chordata > Amphibia > Caudata > Ambystomatidae > Ambystoma > Ambystoma mexicanum. Next base: position 1,033,583,028 of record NC_090933.1, on the reverse strand, counting down.
TTCCAGTGGTCGACTCTGCCTTCTGTTCAAGAGACCTCGCCTATTATGCAGGTTTCTTCCATTCAGGCACAGCCTGGCTGTCACTCCCACAGCAGGGTGGCTGTCCTCCAAGGACAGCCAACCAGCTAATCACTGTTGGGTGCATTCAGGTAACCAAGGAGACTAAGGACAGGGTGTTTCGGGCACCTCCCTCACTTCCTGCCCTGACAGACACACTGGAGCCAGAGGCGGGCTTCAGCAGTGAAGCGTGCCAAAGGCAAACCGAACAAAGGGGTTAAACCTGGTTTGGCGCTTAGTAAAAACCAAGAAAGACCTCACATGCAAGAAATGACGAAAAAGGAAGACCAGGCCATTTTGACAAAATGGGCACCCATGGGTGTAATACTGCAGCTGAGGATTCAGCCTGTGGTAAAAACGCACAATGGTAGGAAACTGAACCACTGCCACCAGCCATTAAATGTAGTGAGGGTAACATAAAACATGTTACATGAGTAAGTAGGAAAAGGGGCTACTAAGTAACCCCCTAGTACTTCCACATAAGATGGGGTGTACTGGACCTACATAGGAAAAACAGGTAAGTAAAGTTAATTTCACTTTACTACTTTTGGGAACAGTAGTTTACCCAAGAGAATGTATTTAAACCTTGTGAGAAATCCAAAGGACTTCTCTTTGGCACTGCACTGAAGGTGCTATGTGTCACAATACAAAAGGTGATGCCTATGGAGTTTGTCAGACTCCAAAACCAAAATAAACACAGAGCTCAAATCACTTAAAAATACATGAGAGAGTGGGAAAAAGGTCTGAATCTCTCCAGGATAAAAAATTAAAAGTCCTAAAGTCCAGCAAAAGAGCTGGGGGTCTCTAAGGTTGAAGGGAATTAGCACAGAAATGAGAATTCTCCCTAACACGCGTCCCCCCAGATTAAGCGACAGGAGGATTTAATCCACTCCTGGATGAATCTCCTAATCCAGTCAGTCATACTTTCTGGAGAGACCAGCAGCATTTTGATGATTACACCCTGACCTGTGTTCTATGGTGAAATCAAACCCTTGGAGGCTGACTACCAACTTAACAATTTAGGATTCTCCCCCTTCATCTGCATTGACCATTTCAAGGTTTGTTGGTCTGTCTAAATTACAAAAGTAGAGCCATACAAGTATGGTCTAGACTTCTTCAGACACCACATAATGGCAAAACACTCATGTTCAATAGTTGCCCACCTTGTCTCACGGTCCTTCAGTTTCCTACTGATGAAGCATATAGGGTGTTCCCTGCCTTTCTCACCCAGCCGACTCAAAACTGCACCTATCCCTGTATTAGAAGAATCTGTCTGTACAATGAAGGATAAGTTGCAGTCAGGAGCTCTCAACACTGGAGCTTGACAAAGGGCTTTCTTTAGTCCTTCAAAAGCCTTAGTGCACTCCTCCTTCCACCTGACCTTCTTGGGGAATTTGGGCGAGGAGATAGCATTCAAGGGAGAAGCTATGGTCCCATAGCTCTCGATGAAGTTACTGTAGTACTGTCATGCCCCGGTTGGGGAGATGCCTGTGGGGCCGCTGGGGTCTGTTCCGGCATTACTAGTGCAGTCACGTCCTTCGACGGCGCCCTGTAACGGTCCAGTTGTTGTAGCTCTGCCAGTCGGCAGGTATTTGTTCCTTTCCCTTCCGGCAGACAGTGTGTTGCAATCCTTGGCTTGGCGTTTCTGCTTTTCCTCTTTGGGAGTCTTCGCTGGTGTTTTACCTTTCCGTACACACGGTACGCTGCTCTCTGCTGCTTCTTACTTCCCCCGCTTCGGTGGCTGTCCCCTGTTCCTCCTCTTTCTGCTTACTCGTGCTGTGCGGCTTCCCGTTTCTCCGCTCTTCCTTTTCCCCCTGGCTCTTCTCACGTTCGCTTGCTCCATTCTCCCTCTCTCTTACCTTGTACTTACTTACCATTACTCCTTTTTGTTTCCCCCGTACTCCGCGCACCCGCGCCTTAACTTATAGTTACCTTCGCTCTCCAGTGAATACCCCGCCGCGTATTCTTACGGGTCCGCTCTCCTCCAAATCCAGTCTCCACGGGCACTTCTTGGAAGAACTTTCCCTGCCTACACCTATAAGGGTTTTTTTGCGCCTCAGGGCTTTTTCCCCTCTTCCGGCTGTTCCGGGAAGGGGCCACTGGGTCGTTGGTAACAACTTCCACAGTGGCTTCATTCCATGGCAAGCCAAATCCACCTATAAAAAAAGTATTTGGGAGAGGAGACTACAAAAGCTACAACAGGAGGATTCTGATTCAGGTGAGGAGGAGGGGATTACACTGCAAACTAGTGAAGAGTGTGTAAACGTTGACAGTTTGCAACACCCAAATCCAACCATGGCGACTGCCGAACAAATACAGGAATTGGTAGCTGCTGTACAGAGCCTCAATCTAGAGGTTCAGAATATCAAGGCTGAAAATACTATCCTGAAACAGTTGGTGACTACCCGAGAAGTACAGTCTACCAATCTACCTCCTATGACACTTTCTTCAGGGAAGTATGATGGTACTCCCAAGAAGCTGAAGGAGTTTGTCGACGCCTGTCAGCTGTACTTCAAGTTCTGGCCTCACACTTATGAGTCTGTTAGCTCTCGAATAGGGTTCAAGGTTTTCAACATGATGGGGAATGCTCTGTCCTGGGCAACCCCACTCGTGAACAATAATGATCCGGTCTTGCAGAATTTTGATGAATTTCCACAAAGACTTAAAGATACTTTTGAATGTCCTGAGATTACGTTCACAGCTTGTGCAGATTTTCTGGACGTGCGCCAAGGATCATCCGATTTATTGTCCTACATCTCTACGTTCAAACACCTCGCAGTAGAAGCCGGTTGGCCTGAACAGGCCCAGTATGTGATCTTCCAGAGAGGACCTAAGGAAGAAATAAAGGATGAACTTGCAAGAATCCCCAGACCTGCCACGATTTCTGATTTGCTTTCTACTGTTTTGCATATCGAGCATCGTCTTGAAGAACAGGCAGAAAGAAGAAAGGTTAGACTTCCACAACCGACTACCCCTCCCTCCTCCTCACCAGGTACCTCCTGTTATGAGACCACCTAGAGATGAGCCGATGCAGATTGGTACCGGTAGAGCCCCGTTGACCCCAGAAGAGAGGAAACATCGCCAAGACTCTGGTCTATGTATGTATTGTGGCTCTGATGGGCACCTTCTCAGGAACTGTCCCGATGTACGACCCAGGAATTCGGGAAACGATCGCCCTCAGACCTATTAGGGAAAGGCATCCGAGGGTCCCTAAAGGGACCCTATGTTTCCTTATCTGTTACACCTACACAGAGCGAAGAGGATTACCGCTTCATGCTAGTGTCTATACAGATAGCCACTCCAGGACAAGTGTTGGACACTTTAGCACTCATTGATTGCGGAGCAGCAGGCAATTTTATTGACACTTCATGGGCTGAGAAGACTGGTTTGCGTCGACTCCACAGAGAAGAAGATCAAAAGGTGGAAGGAGTTGATGGTTCTCCCCTCAGCTCCGGTCCGATCACCCATTCTACTGAACCGCATCGGGTTCAAGTGTTAGGTCATACTGAGGAACTCACTTTGACATAATCAAGGCAGCCCATTTTCCCGTCACTCTGGGTATAACCTGGTTAAGAAGACATAACCCCACCATTGACTGGGCAAATAATACCCTGACATTTCACTCTATGTACTGTCGCCATAATTGTCTTGCAGATTTGCTGCAAAGAACCGTGCAAATACTCCCTACAGAGCCTACCACCATTAATAAGATTTGCTGTATACCACCTGAGCTCAGCCAATATAAAGAAGTCTTTCTACACAAAGAAGCTTTGGCCTTGCCTCCCCACCGTCCCGAGGACTGTGCCATAGAACTCATTCCCAATGCCTTGGTACCCTTCGGACGTATGTTCGCCCTGTTCCTGACGGAGAAGATCTTACAGAGGTACCTAGATGCCCATCTGGAAAATGGACTTATCCAACCTTCCAAGTCTCCTGCTGGTGCTCCGTTATTCTTTGTTTCCAAATGGGATTCCAGTGAACTTAAACCGTGCATAGACTACAGGGGTCTTAATAAGGTCACAATCAGGGACCGTTACCCCATGCCGTTAATATCAGACCTCCTAGATGCTGTTCAAGGGTGTTATATCTTTACTAAACTGGATCTACGCAGCGCTTACCATCTGCTTCGCATCTGCGGAGGGGACGAGTGGAAGACGGCATTCCGCACCACTTATGGACTCTACGAATATAAGGTTATGCCGTTCGGCTTGGTGAATGCACCAGCCAAATTTCAGCAATTTATGCACTGGATATTCTCAGACAGTCTGTACATCTATACCATTGTCTACCTGGATGATATTCTTGTCTTTTCTCATGACCTACAAGAGCATACCAGACATCTAGATTCTGTGTTTCAAAGACTCAAAGACAAGAAACCTCTGATAAAGCCACAGAAATGTTTGTTTGCAGTTTCTTCTGTGCCATATTTGGGTTTTGTACTTTCCGAACAGGGTATCAGGATGAATCCCGGTAAGGTGGAAGCTATAGCAGCCTGGCCGTCCCCTACTAATGTTAAAGAGGTTCAGATGTTTTTGGGTTTAGCTAATTTTAAGTGGTCCTTCCTATAACAGCCCTTCTCAAGAAAGAAGCAAAGCCTTTTAAGTTGACAGATCAAGCAGAAAAGGCATTCCAGCATCTGAAGGTTCTCTTTTGTTCGGCACCTATTCTCAAGCAACCTAACCAATTGAAACCATTCATAGCAGAGGCTGATGCCTCAACAGGAGCTATAGGAGCAGTATTACTTCAAGAAGAAGGCGGGAAGGAACACCCAATAGCACACGTGTCCAAGACGCTTACCTGTAGTCAACGGAATTACTCCGTAATTGAAAGGGAATTATTGGCCATCAGGACCGCCTGTGAAGAATGGAGACACCTTCTTCAGGGCGGGGCCGTTCCTTTTACAGTTCGCACAGACCATAAAAATCTACAAGTGCTACGTAACTTGGAATGTGTCAACTCCCGTCAGGCCAGGTGGGCCCATTTCTTCAGTCAGTATGATTTCATAATAACTTACATACCTGGCAGTCAAAACATCCTGGCAGATGCCCTTTCCCGTAGGTTCTTCCACGATCCTACACAAGCCTCAACTAATGATCTCATGTTTCGGAAGGAGTGTGTCATAGGAAGCATGACTTCGTTCCTTACAGATATCAAGGAAGCTACCGCGGCCTCAGCTAACATCTCGCCGGATCTGGGTAGGAACTTCCGAACCACAGGACTTCTCTTTGTCAATCAAAGACTGTTCATTGCCTTATTTCACACCCTCCTACCTCATGTCCAGGGTAGACCACTTTGCTCTGACCAATTTGACATTTACTAGCCTTTATGCTCAGATGGGCCTGTTTAAGAGCCTGTAAAACATATCCAATGTGGTAAGGATGCTCTTCCCAAGTGGGGCTAAACACTGCAATTTCATCCAGGTATGCCACGCAGAAGTCCTCCATCTCATTCAGAACTTGATTCACCGTCCTCTGGAATGTAGCAGGTGCATGTATGAGTCCAAAAAGCATATCCTTCAACTGGTAAAGGCCTCCTGGGGTAGAAAATGCAGTTTTTTCCTTGGCATGGTCTGTCAGAGCTATTTGCCAATAGCCTGAGGTCAGGTCAAATGTACTGAGGAACCCACCAGCTCATCTGTCCTGGGTAAAGGGTGGGCATCAGTCGTGGTGACTGTATTAAGGGTTTTATAGCCCACACATAATCTCAACTCTTTGGATCCTGCTTTAGTACTAGTACAACTGGACTAGCCCATGGACTTGTAGATGGCTCTATTACTCTTAGATCAAGCGTCTTCTTGACCTCTTCCTTTATGTGGGATCTTACATGGTCTGACATTCTATAACCCCTTCTTTTCACAGGGAGACTATCACCAGTGAGAATATCATGCAGGCCCCAAGGGGTCAAGCCTTGTGTTAGTAAAGACAAGGAGGCAAACTGATTTAACAGAGCCTTGCACTCCTCCTGTTGTTGCAGAGTCAGGTCTGAAGAGAGTTTTACTCCTTCAATTGTCTCACCTAAAGGTTTCCCCGGAGGAGGTCAGGTAGAGGTACACTCTCCTCCTCCTCCTCCTGATCAGAGGCTAAAGGCAAAGCTCCTAGTTCTGGTCTGGAAACATACACTTTCAGACGTTTAGTGTGATAGACCCTAGGGGTCTCCTTGGGATTGCCCAGGTCCACTATATAGTTGACCTCTCTAAGTTTGCCCACATCCTTGAAGGGTCCAATCCATTTGTCCTGTAAGGCCCTCTGCCTTGAAGGTACCATAACTAGAACACGCTGGTCTCAAGTAAACTCCAGCATGTTGGCTTTCTGGTCATGCCAATGTTTGACCAGAGCATAACCTGCTTTCAAGTTATCAGAAGCTTCTGTCATCATTAGTGCCATTCTTCTCCAGAGACCTAGCACATAGTCAGTGACTCTCACTGGCTTGAGGGAAGAAACACTCTCTAACCCTTCCTTGATTAGGGCCAAGGGGCCTCTAACCGGATGACCATAGAGCAGTTCAAAGGGGCTGAAACCAACCCCTTGTTGAGGGACCTTTTTTTTGTTGGTTTTTCACACCAAAAACCTTTACAAAAATTACAAATTACAAATCAAATTACAACTTTTATGACATGTGAAGATTTAAAATATGTACATAATCTTCCATACCATTACATAAGAAAAGCGAAAGAAAAATGAAGACAGTATTTTTCGATTTCATTAAAATCATTCAGTGTCCATCAAACCACATACTATCGATAGGAATCTTACTACTGCCAATTTTAAGGAAACCAATTTTCCGTGAAGCATATTCCACCAAATTACCTCTGGATACACTATTTCTGTAATAGACACAATTGTACCAAAGTATTCAAGTCTATTTTCAGAGAAGGACTCACAGTCCAGAAGCAAGTGTCTAATGGTTTCCTTTACTGTTTTGCTCTTGCAAAAACCACAACGCACATGCCCTCCCCACGAGTGATCTCTAATCTCAGTAATTTCCCCTGTTTTCAACACATTTAAACGAAATCACATAACCAAATGCCTCCACACTCTATCGAGGAATCTAATCAGGTATGGTTCCAGGGATCCTAGAGACTTCCAGTTCGATATCAGATGCCCATATCAAGATGTATGAATTACTTTCAACTTTGTTCCCCCCCCCCCAATCAGAGTATTGCAATAAGCGTTTCACTTTCTTTGGGTTTGAGACCAGGAGTTCAATATCTACTCCAATTTTGTCTAGTGAGTTTCTACAGCATTCATACATAGATAACAATAATTTCAAATTCGTGGGCGTGGCTTGGCAGCCATGGACTAGGACGTGTCTCTGTGAGTCTCCCGTTGATCCTACAATATCCTGGCAAGCACTAACTGTTAAACGAGTGTGCTCGTAGAAGAAATGAAGCATCTGATGTGGGAAGGAACCGGGATCAAGATGAACGTCTCGTGGTGAGGGCCCACAGAGCGAGACCACGGCTGGGACAAAAAGTAATGGAGAAGAAACCCGAGCTGCTGAAAGGAAAATGGCACCTGCCTCACAACAAAGGATTCTACAGTAAGTCGGCAAACAAGGGAGCCGGAATGTGCTGAGACAACGCTGGACCTAGGCTACCGCTGGCAATAAACGCAACCAGTCAACACACTAATAGGAACATAAGACGGTAGCGGGAACCGCCTGAGATTGGAGGACGGCACGGAGTAACAGACCCCAGCAGCGAGGTGTGGGGAACAGGGGGGCGGATCACTCTTCCCGGGGGATCGCTTCCCCGAGGTGCAGTGGTGTGGATCGTGATCAGGAGAGCCGGAGCAAGATGGCACCGGCCAACATCGGGAAAAAGAGCTTAAGTGAGAGGGATTTACCCTCCCCATGGTGGCAGAGCGACCGGAGCTGCATTGCCGTACGTACAGACGGGACTGGCTGACGGATGGCCGAATATGGAAGGGAACTGCCAGCAAGGTGAGTTGTGGTGCTGTGTGACGCCCGTGGAGGCACAAAAGGGTCTAAGTCCCAGCCTGAAGGCAGCGCAACTAGCGTAGGAATATTAGTGTTCCAGGCTGTTACAGACGCCGAGGCCGGGGGAACTGCCCGTTCTCTGGAAGATAAAGAAATACTGCGCACAAAGCGACCAGAGACCAGGAGAATTTCAATGTATCCATAAGGGAACATCTATAAACAATAGGATGTGGATGGACAGTAGTAGTGAAACTAGCACCCCAGAGACCAGCAGTAACATTGGAGGAAGGAGGGGGCGAGGCTACATGGCCACGGACTAGGGCGCAAATTCCGTGGGCTCCTGTGATACGCCAATGATCCGGCAAATATAGGATTTGACCGTGAACAATATGTAGTGGACCTGAAGCTGCTGCTGTGCGTATGGTGCGGGCATGAAGCGATACAGAGCCCGACGCGAAAAGTGCTTCCAGTGAAGAATTCGGAACTGAAGAAGTTTACAGAATACTGCTGACAAAGGAAGCAAGATGGCGTCCACCCGACGGTGATACAAAAGGCAAAACACAGACTGCCGGGAGAACGAACCGCAGACCCACTTTTCACCAAAGCAGACCGGGGGCACTGAAGACAAGCAGAAGAAGCAGATTGGTGATCAGCGCACATATTCCCAACTGAGAACTGCCGGTCCTCCAACAGTCTCGAACAGGGTATGCCCCGCGCACACAGCGCGTAACACCAGCAGGTCCAGCATTCACATTTCCCGGCTGCCTGGGAATTACTTTTTGCCTCACGTCCGCATCACGGGTGCATTCGAGTGACCTGATGCCTGCAAACTGCTTCCCCACATTGTGCCCATAGCACCTGCCCACTGGAATGACCCCTCTACATGGGGTTTGTTCTTCTTCATCGCGCCCGCAGCGTGAGTTTACTTAAAGGAACTGGTGCCCACAAACTCCTCTTCAACACGGTGCCTGCAGTGCCTGCTCAAGTCAATGGAATTGGATGCCTGAACATAACTTGTCCACATTGAGCCCGCAGTGCATGGGAACTGAGGGGGACCTGTGGTCCACAACTTCCTTTCCACATTGCACCTGCAGGGCCGGCTCATTTAAATGAACCTGAAACCCATAAATCACTTTTTATACCGTACCCACAGCGCGTATCCATGGAGGAACCTGGTGCAGAAAACCTTCACCCTATGTCGTGCCCGCAGAGCCTGCTCATTTGCATGAACCTGATATCGAGGAACTATTTCTCCAAATCATGCCCACAGCTAGTGCACATTGAATGCGACCAGAATAATTACCGCACCAAGAGTCTGCTGTGAGCCTCTAGTTCGGAGACAAGGACATAATTGTAGCCGCTGCATTTGGCGGCATGAGAAGGTAGGCACGGAAGCCCGGCGGAAACACTGTGGCACACGGTGGAGGAGAATGCAGATAAAGGGGAGAGAAATACACGCACAAACGGATGCATGGACAATAAGCACCCCATGGAGCACTGGTAGACCAGGACGAAAGGGAGCACAGATAAAACTTGTGGGGACATTGCACTGCACAGTGGTACCACAGGGACAGGTACCCGCTGGGGGAAAAGGCATCTGAACCTGGTTTGTGCACCCGTGGAACAACCCATGGAGTTGTGCAGGAGAGAGAAGGTCTGGAGTGCGCAGGAGTTAGGAACAAGTCACCACCACAGTAGACACAGTGGAGTTTGGCATATACCACTGTGGCCCAATGGGAACAAATAATTACTGCAGTGAGCCACCACATTGGCCAAGAGACAAGGTGTAATACAAAGGGCCTCAACACAGATAAGAGAGAGGAGGAAACTTGACCCACCCGACACCCAACCGGTGGCGGGAGGAAACGGTAACACAACTCAGACTACCGAGCAGACAAGTTGCCTGACAAGAAGGCCCCGACCAGAGAGGGGGAAGAACCAGAGGAGAGACATCACTACATAATGCAGAGAAGGCAAACGGAAGAGCAGGGGCATGGTGGCCAAAAATAATAAAGCCAAAGAGAGGCAACCAACAATAGACATTTTTACCAAACAGGCACAATCACCGGAGGCATCAGCACCAGCTAAAGGAGCTACTCAAGATAGAATCGCCCCGCCACACGACAACCATCACATCCTAGAAGCCATAGCGGAATTGAAGGCTGCCTGGGGAAGCAAACTCGTCACGGCCATTGGTGGAGTTGAAAGCTGCACTCGAAACCAAAATTGATGCGGTTAGTGTGGGTGTGAACCTGTTGAGGCAAGATGTAAGGGCGCTAGTGGAACGCCAAGGGGCCTAGAAAAGAAAGTACAGACCAACACGGAGACCAGCGCAGCCAACGCCAAGGAGGTGCATATATTGCAGCAACAGGTGTGAAACCTGGAAAATGGAGCTGAGGAAGCAGAAGGGCGAGCACGCCGCAACAACATATGAGTGGTAGGCCCGCCGGAAGGGGAAGAAGGCACAGACCCCACAAACTACGTGGAGAACATGCTGATACAGGAGATTGGAGCAGGGGAGCTCACACAAGGATTCACAGTAGAGAGCGCGCAGGGCTTTGACCAGGAGGCCTCAACCAGGAGCTCCTCCCCGAGCAATTATAGCCAGGATCCTGAACTACAAAGACAGAGAGAAGATCCTTGAATATTTCCGCAAAGGCGGAACAATATACAGAGCGTCAGCGACCGTCACAGTGTATTCAGATTATACCATACTGGTACAAAGACAATGGCTACATTACGTGGCAGTCAAGAAGCAGCTGCGGGAATCTGGATTTAAATACATGCTGCTGTATGCTGTATGTATGCTTATGCGTATTAAATGAAAGTAGTTAAATATATAATGATCTGTTAGGGTGCTGGACATTAAAGTAATGGTTAATTTGGGATATATTTAGCACAAATGAATGCCTAAATGGGGTCACGTTTACCCTGTTATTACAGCTCAAAGAGTTTTATATTCAATCTTGTTGTCCCATGTTTGACATTCTCCATGAACAATATTACACATTGCCTTATACCATACATCACCATTCTACAATTTTTACCAGTTGAACCTTATTGTCCATTTCTAATAATCATTGCACATTCATTATAAGTTATAGAAAGGAAGCCATCTCATTGTCAGAATTCAGGCCCCTCTCTACTGCGCGAAATCTGCAAATTAATTTCGCTTCTTCCTGTCTAAGTTTCAAATCATGGTCTCCGCCTCCTGGTCCTAATGTCACTTTCTTTAATCCTACAAATCTCAGCAGTTTTTTATCAATCAGTTGATGATTCTTTTGCCAGTGCAGGGCTAATGGCAAATTAATATCTTGACTTCCGATGGTTGAAAAATGTTCCCTTATTCTCGTTCTAAGTTCCCTTTTAGTGCTGCCTATATAAATTTCCTCACATTGGCAAATGATGGCATAAACCACATATTTTGTCTTACAGTTAATAGGCTCTTCAATCATTTGGGTTATTCCATATTTGTCTTTGAAGATCGATGTGCTATTTAATGCATGTTTGCACATTGAGCATGTGCCACATTTCCGAAACCCTTTTGGTAGTGGTGGAAGCCATGTTATAGGGTTATCATTTTTTGAGGGACTAGGAATATTTTTGATGGTTTTGGCACGTCTATAAATCATGGTTGGGCTGTCTCCAATATATTTCTTCACATTCGGATCTAATTGTAGCAAATGCCAATTTTTCTTCAGGATTCTTCTCAAAACTCCATTGTCTGCACAATAGGTGGTAATAAAACCAATATCTCCTCTTTCAGCTGGTTTTGTTTTGTTTGTAATTAGGGTGCTTTCCCTGTTCAAATTGGATGCTATCTCTTGTGCTTTCGCTATCGTTTTCTTTCCGTATCCTCTCGTATGAGATCGTCGAAACACGTGTTAAAAGACCAAAAGTGTACATGTCCGAATTAGCACCATTGGCCCTGATTTTAAAAAGACGATGAGATCGTCGAAGCACGTGTTATCATAAAGGGCACTGCTGAATGCATTTCAATATTTGCAATTAAAAACCAAAAAAACCATTGGAAAATTGAGGAAAGTCGTCATTTGTCTTCTTTTTCTCTGCAAAACGTGGGCGCATGAGAATATGTCAATGTAACTGCAAGAATTTGTTTTGAAGCTAAACGGAGTAGAGGAGCCAGAAACTCTGTTGTTACTATCCCATGCGACCCTGAAAAGATATAAGGGCGCTGAGGTCCAACTTTGGGAACCCCCCCCCAAAAGGTTCCTCAGATAATTACAAAATTGAATATACGTTGTTACCAGTTTCCAGAATCAGCTTTCTGAATAGTGCGATTTTCTTCCATTCAACAATACTTGTCAGAGACTGAAGCCCCAACTTGTACCTGAGAGCGGGATGCATTTAGGAAGACAATATAACAGACTCCTCCCGATTTTTGACTCCATCCTGCACAACTCATGATGCATGTTTGCTGGAAAGAATCCAAGACCATAGCTTATTTTAGGGATCGTCTTTAAATTGTAAAACCAAATCAACGGCTGCATAGAATATCTGCAAAACTTTGTATCAACCCTTCTCATTTGCGCAATCAAATGGCCAATACGCTCTTCCAGAATATTCAAATAGGCACTTTTAAAAAAAATGTGTGAAGACGGGGTAACCCAAAAACTTAAGTGAATTCCTACTCGTCAGTTTATGATTATTTAGGTACCAACTAAACAATGGTAGTTTTTTCCGATTCCTTAGACTAACAATCATGGACTTCTTCTCATTTATATTAAGCCGATTGGAGTCAATGATTTTTTTAAAGGCATTTATTAAGCACTGCAGACCAATTGGAGTGCTGTCAATCTGTAAGAAATAGTCAGCGTAGGCGCACCAATTTAGTTTCCTCCCTTCAATTTTTGGAGAGATAAAAGATGCAGGATCTAGAGATTTCCACGCGTCAGATACAAATAGGTTGAATAGGGTAGGGCCAAAAATACACCCTTGGCGTAAGCCATTCATAGTTCTAACAGGGATTGAAAGTTTGCCCTCCCTATTCAAACATACCTGAATCGTGGATTCTTCGTGTAAATGAATTACGATAGATAAGTTGTCCCGGGGCATTCCCAATATTAGCAATTTAGATAATAACAAAACCCTGTCGACCTGGTCAAATGCCTGTTACAGGTCTATTGCTGCCACATAAATGGCCATTCGCTTTCTAAAACCAAATTGCTTATAGGAAAATATAGAATGTTGTGCTGACCAATCATCCATATGCTTTAAGACGAGCCCACCGAAAATCTTTGAGTCTGCATCCATAATCGCAATGGGTCAGTAGTTTTTTGGGTCGCACCTCTCCCCTTTATTATACACAGGAATTATGTAAGAGACTCTCCAAGAATTATCACTGTGCTTGTTTATGATGATATCAGAGAACAAAAAACATACAGAAGGCCTTTTCCCACATCTCAGGATTTGCTTTCAGAATAACGTTGGCTAAGCCGTTTGGACCTGCAGCTCTAGAAGGATTTGCTTTTTGAATTTGAGTGACTATCTCCGCAACTGAGAAGTGAAATTTCCATAATTGTGTGCTCAAAGCTATACTTGGTGCTGGGGGCGAATGTTTGGCTGCATATATGTTCCCAAAATGGCCCACCAATACCTCCTTTGAAACAAAATTCGATTGAGTCGACAATTTGGGTGACTCTATATCGTTTTTCAACTTCCAGAATTGTCGGGCTGATCCATCTTTAAGGGCGAGTAACATGGCCTTGTTATCCGCTTGTAGCATTGCACACCGGTGGGTTTTAATCCAGTTTTTCAACTTTAGTTTTTCCCCACGAATTCTGATTGATTTCTCCACCCAGTCCATGGAAAGATTTGTAATTCTTCAAATCTCTTTATTACACACATTTTTGTGCGAGTTGACTAAGGGGTCAAATACATGTGTATGCATAATTTTAGGTTTTCCACCCTCTTTACTTTCATTGTGTAAAGACTGGAGGGGGGGTCTGTACTTCTGCTCTCTATATGGTAGAGGAGAGGCACAGAGGACCCCAGCCAAGATTCTCTATTACAGTAGCAATGGACGGGCAATCAAGGCCTAGCTTCTCAAGAGGTGATGCAGGCTGGTTCAAAAGTACAGTGTAGTCCCCAAGCCCCCAGAAAGGAATGTCCACACACTGTATTAGTTAAAACACAGTCTTTATATAATTAAGTTCAAGGTTATGTACACAATCACAATAACTCACTTTGTGCTCAGAAAATCTATAATGGCAAATATATACAGTTCTAAGTGGTACCACAATTATTATTAGATTCCATTTAAGTGCATCAACTGTACTCTAGTTAAATGTCACACAAATCACTTAATAAAGGTAACCAACAATAGACATAGGAGGAAAGCAGTTGGTTAGAACAATTGGCAGAATACTGGCCCCATTACCTAGACACAGTTCTGTGAGGAGATCCCCCCCCCGGGCAACCTGTAAAGTAAAGATATACTAAAAGCCCAGTCCATATATTGTTCTATAAGTCTTATCTCCTTCTATAATGTTTCTATCACCCCAATGTACCTGGAATAGCAGAGTTCGACGTCGGGTCATCGACGGATCCTTCTTGAGCGGCTCCCTTTAAAGCAGGAGCCACGGATCATCGAGATCCCTCGAAGAAAGTGAACTCGGCATCAAGGCAGCAGCTTCGGTCACAGCGGTGCTTGTTGACGACGGAGCGAAGATGTCCTGCAAGGAAGAGGCGTGCGCAGCACCTCAATGTCAATAGTTCAGGACCGCAAAGAGTTTGTGAATAACTGTGGCCCAGCAAGGGCGTTGAGTCGTCCGGCGTCTCTATGGTCGTTGGGTGGTGGGAAACTCACCGGCGGATGCTCCTCAGCGGTTCGACGGTCTGGCCTTCTCCGGCGGGATAAGGCCAGCGGCGGTGCAGACGAGCGCATCAGTGAATCAAGAGTCTTAGGCAAAGGAGCATGCGGCTCTGGTCGTCGGTGGTACGGCGTCAAGTGGTCCCCGCTTCTGGGCAACACCGCTTTCGACGGGCCTCCAACGGTTACAGCAAACTTGCGAACCCTGATCGACGGCGGTGGATGGAATGTCCGGTGCTTATCTTCATTCTGCTTGGCGGTCCGAGTCTCCGGTCGGCAGCCTGTCAAGGGTCTGACTTCCAGGGCACTTCGGCAAAGGTTAGCGGTGCTCGATGGTCCCTTGGAGCACGGGAAGAGGGTGCCTAACCAGGTCCTCTCTTGGATCAGTCTAAACGGCTTTCGGATTTTGGCGAAGGGAGACAGCAGTCAACCTTCTTCTTCAGGCTCGCCTTCAAGATTAAGCGTCAGTTTAAACTTCAGCTTCTGAATGAATTCTAGCAGTGAGAGGCCCCCAGATATACTAGTTGATCTCCCATTCATTGTGCTGGGTCACACTCAGGGAACCAATCACTCAAAAGGGCATTCAGCAGTCAGTCAGCCAATCAGGCATGCAGCACATTCAGGCCATACTCCTCCCTCTCAGACACTCACAACAAGGAATGTGTATTTGGACAAGTACCCAGCCATTCAACACTACACACTGCATTCATACCAGTTTCGGGCAGGGCTGTATCAGTCATTGTGCCAAACACCAGAAACCAGACATCCACAACAAGAAGTGCATATTGGTCACACACTCCATTCGCCCAGGTCCCACCCACAGGGTGTACCCACAACATACAGTCACTGGGAAGGCTCCAGTCAGTCCAGACTGGACTTCACAACAACACCATATATGGAACTTCCCCCCAACAGCCAGTCAGGGGGAAGGGACAGAGTCAGGGCTTCCCAGGACTTTGGGAAAACAAGGTTACAGGCAATAGAAAGCAAGAGGCCACAGGGGCCATCTTGTTTCCTATCAGGAATCAACTGATTCCAATGGCAGGGCCTGGGTATCCCAAAATGGAGGATACTCAGAGCACCTGTCAAATTCAGCAGGGAGCAGCCACCAGCCCACACCCTGCTCTGTCAGCCACACACTGGTGCCCAAAAACATACACTAGTGGCACAGGGTTGTACCCCCACCCATGCGTACCATAAGGGTATCCCATGGGTGTTACTCACCGAACGGGAGTAGACAAGACAGGAGGCCAGACCAGCGAGACTGTGCGTTGATTGAAGAGCTCGGGTTGGAGCCTCCACCCGAGCCTTCTCTCTATGAGGGAAAATGACCTTTCTGATGATATGACCCACTGCTGATAGGTGTGCCAGACAGAGGGACCGATCACCCGAAAGAGCGGGGAGAAACACGCCGCCACGGACCCAGCTGCAAGAAACAACACACGATTAATCGCTTGGAATGACAGCAACTACCAATAGATGGAGATAAGACAGAATAGTACCTGAACAACCCAGTCCCTGGATCCTGAAATGCCCTGATATCCCCTGAAATTATAGACAAGGAATTAGAAACTATCCTGAGTAGTGTAAGTAACAAAGAGAAAAAGGCACTGAAAGTCTTACCCTAGGAAGTCAAAGTTCCCTTGTACTCCAGGATGCAGAACACAACGACAGTGCAAAATAATAAACGGGGAATGTTAGTTGGGTAGCTAGTCCTGGGCAGAACGAGGGACGCACTAGATCCGGGTGGGTGCACAACTGCAAGGCGTCCCCAAAGTGCACTTATAGGGCGGAACCAGGTAGAATCCGTAACAGCAAACGTCCTTTAACAGTGGAGCCAAATGGAAAGATTCCAGAACAAGTGAGAGGAGAAGTGCAGGTGAGGGTAGGGAGCGTGGAGAAGGCGCACAAAAAACAAATACTTAGAACTTTGGGAAAAAGTGCTAAGGCAGTCCGTTGGGCAGTTTTCCGATTCGGTACACAGGCGAGCAAGAAGGTAACAGAATCAGCAGGCAGGCAGTCCTTACAACAATCCTCAAGTCGGTACACGGGCGAGCAAGAAGGTTATAAACGGCAGACAGGCAGTCCTTAGTTCAGAAGATGGTTCGGTACACGGTAGCACGGAATGAAGGAGAAGGAAACAGGATTCCGTTGAGCAGACTGGAAACTGTAAAGAGGAGCTTCAGAAACAAGGCGATAAAGACGGAACTTAAGCACCGGCTGTAACTTTCAAACAGAAGCAGCGTCCTCCGAGCTGCAGCCGCTTAAATCAATGAGGCGGTGGAGCCAAGTGAAGGGAGGCACACGTGATGTTATGGACTACGAATTCCCTTAGGTTTCATGGGAATCGTAGTTCGAAACCGTCTGGCTGGTGCAGTAGTGGTTAGCCTCCAGGGCATTCTCCACTTCAACAAGAATGGTGCTGCAGAATGCCAAACAGAACGGCGAAGCGAAATAGTTTTGCCAGATGTCCTTTTCCGCTGTCGGCCCTGAGGTAAGTATGAAGCACGGGGTCGTAGTGTGGAACGGCGCCGAGGTGTGACAATGGGTCTGTACACCAAGCCAAAAACAGGAAGAGCTGCACTGCCAGGAGTCCCACATGGACTCCTGGGCAGAAAACAATACAGAACACAAATGAAAAAGGACTACAGGACAAGGACAAGCCCTGTCCCTCCAATGCATTTCCAGCATCACAAATTGATCTCATAATCATGCTCTCAACATATCCTGTACATTTTTCACAGTTAAATAACGAGCTGCGCTCCTCGAGCTGGTGGCAATCTGCTATGAAAACCACATTCACCTTTCCCATGTTTCCTTCATGCCATATTATTCTGTTTTTATTAAGATTCACACTCAGGTTATCGTAGGAATAGTCTCTATTGGGTATATCGCACCTTATGTTTATGACTGCTTCCAATAGTCTATGGTCATTAAGATTTGTGTCGATCAGCTTAAAGGAGTTGCATGCTTCAAATATTTTTTCGGCCAAAAAGATGTGATCAAGGGTTGATCGTTTTATCCCATTTGACCATGTGTAAGGGTCTTCTTCTTGCTTTAAGATGGAGTTTACGTGGGATAGACCCCAATTCATAAAGAGAGAATACCAGATATGTCCCTGAAGACATTTCCTAATTGAGCTGTTTAGTCCCCCTACAATGTTATATCTCCCTTTGCCATTTAGGATTGTTAGAATACCCAAATCGGAATCCAAATTGCTATTCAGAGAGTTGCCTATGGGGATCAGAGCATTGAGATCGCCAGTGACTATGAAAAGAAGACCTTTATATTTTGAAGTCATATCAGAGAAGAGAGTGTTTATCTTCTTAATGGTATCTGATAAGTCATATAACGGGTTCCAGTAAATATTTACAACTAATATGTGGATTTTTTCCTGCCCAATTTTTAGTTTCACCATGATGGCCAACACCACAATAACCAGAGAGGCAGACTCTAAAATGCTTAACCCCTCACCAGTCCTTATAGCAATGATGAGGGGCGACCCCTCGTTTCCTTTTTTGCTAGTTGGAATCTTGAGTAATAGCCATCAAGGTGATATTCGTTTAGCATCCAAGATTCCTGGATGCATATAATGTTGTTTTTTGTTAATTTGAGACACAAGTCATTTGAGGATGATAAATGGAAGAGGCCCCTAGAATTCCAAGAAACCAACAGAATGTCATTTTTGATCTTAAAGATTTGGCTTTAAGGAGTTAAACTGGGCAATCAATTCTCTTAAAGATAGAGCCAGCCATGTCCAAGATTGCACATCATCTTGTTTTGGGGGCTTCCAGTGGTTATTGATTGCTTCTCTCGCATTCAAATCATCTCTCTTATTCACAAATTGAGCATCATCTTGTTCTGGGGATTCCGCTGATTATTCATTACCCTTCTAACATTCCAGTCATCTCTTTTGATCTCAGGCAATACAATTCCCTGATTGTGTGTTTTTAACATTGTAGTCCAACCTGTTAAACTCTGAAATTTCTATAAGAACCAGATCATGTACCGTACGGCAATGGAAAACAATACAACCAAAGTCACAGCATTCAGGGTGTATGAAATCGATTTGTTTTATATCTGCGGAAGTCAAGAGTCTCAAATTGGGTATCTCATTTAATAGTGATAGCACCCAACCCCTGTATAAAGAGGAAGGGCCCCCATAATGAAACAGAAAGAACAGGAAGATACTCGGATCATCTGGAAAAATTGGCTTACGCCACTGAATATTATTCAGGTCTTCCTGTGTTGACTTACATATCAATTTCCCTGTAGAATCACCAGAAACTGTCTGTTCCGTACAGTCTTCTGGTGAGACATTTTGAATTTCCTTCGGGGTTTCCTCCACCTTCACCGATTTTTGAGACTCCATCATTCCAAGCAGAGGAACAGTTCGATTGACTGAACTAACAGACTCTGTAGGCATTTTGTAGGATCCAGGGCCAGAGCAGGTGGCACTTTGGATATTGGATAGAGACTTAATGTTTGTTCTATGGCTTGTTTGATAATAGTCACCAGTGTAGGGTGATCAATAGTAGATTTTTTATTGGTCGTAACTCCACCGTTGGTGTTATTTGGACTTAATTGGGGTATTGTTTCTTGTTATTGCTTTCTACCCTCCCGAATTAGTGCAGAAGACAAATAAATGTTACCTCTCTGCTCATGGAATACCTCTAGGAAGTTGTTCGGTCCTATTTGTTGCTCTTTTTGTGGACCTTCTAACCGCTAACCGTTGAATGTTTGCAACTGTTATGTGTGAAACCCTAGCTTGTGGCTGGTTTTCTGAGGTGACACTGGAAGGATATGGGACTAACCCAGATTGGTTTGTAGGTATCCCCGAAAGGAATTGAGTTACATTTGGTCTGGTAGTAGAGTTACTGGTAGTAACCTGTTTTTTTTACCAGGGCCTTTAGTAGAGTTTTTGGAGAGGCAGAGTGATTGCGAGAGATTTTTGCAAACAGCTGGTACGTCACTTTACTTCCTACCCCTTTGTTGTCCTTTGTACCTTTATGTTACATTCAGACAGAGTATTAGCAGCCAATTTGGCCCCTGTCTGTTCTACAAGCAGTTTGACACCCGACTAATTGTCTAGCCCAACTCCAAAACAGACAGTACCAACTCCTTTAGTGTGTTCATTTTTAGGAGTTTCAGAGGGTTTCGGGGGACCTATTAAAGTCCTTATTTTTATGTTTTTATTTTTATTTTTAGTTTGGAATGTTTTAAGGGACTTCGTGACTCCGGTCCTTCATCATCTTTCCTTATCTCTAGTAAAGATTTAGATTCCTCATCTAATTGTTAGAGATCTTTCAGTACATCTTCACTAGATTGATTTTTCTGTTTTTTTTCCCAAACTTGTCTGGGTTTTCCTTTGATGTGCTCTTCTTTTTTCTGCTCTTAGGGCCAGACGTTCTTCTTTACGGGTGAGCATAACCACAGAAGTTACATGTGGGGCAGAATCCCCCTCCCCGTCCTCAATTTCAGTTTGACCCATATGTCCATCAATTTCTGACTCTAAGTCAATTAGATTGGTCAATGCGGATGGACTATTTGGACCCTTAGTGTCAACATGTAAATGGGACGTGGTAGGCTGGCCCTCATCTGTTAGGAGTGATTGCAGCATAAAAGTCTCAGTCTGACTTTTTACTGCCAGCGTAAGCTCTTCAATTCTTTCTGAGTTGAGGGTGACAGCTTGGGATAATATTCCCTCCAGTGTCCCTTCGCATGCTTCCCTACCAGAATTACTTTTGGATACTACATCTGCATACGTCTGAACATTTTTTTGAAGGACTTCTCTATAAGCAAATCGAAGGCATGGCAGTGGAAGGTCCGACTTTCAGCTAAGGTGTTCCTCTAAAGCACCTATCATGCTCTTCATAGTTCTGTTAAACCTCTCCATCAACTCATTGGCTTGGGGATGGTAGGCCGTTGAGAACTTGAAGGTCACTCGACAGTTTTTCCATATGGTCTGCATGTAGTGGGAAATAACATTTGACCCCCTGTCAGAGATGACCTCCTTAGGAAAACCAACCCTGGTAAAGATACCAAGGAGGGCCTTAGCTACTGCCTGAGCATGGTACCTGGTAGCATGGTCTACCACAAACAATATAAATCGGTTTCCTGAAGCCGTTGGAGGGTCTAGGGGACCAACAATGTCAATCCCCACCCTCTCAAAAGGAACTCCCACCACTGGGAGAGGCACTAAAGGTTCCGCATTCTTGGCTCCACTCTTGCTCCACTCTTGCCAGAAGTCTGACAAGTGTGACAGCTCTTACAACATTTAGCTACTTCAGACCCAATCTTGGGCCAGTAGAAATACAGGGATAGCTTCTATTTGGTCTTCTTGAAACTCAAGTGACCAGCCAGAGCGATCTCATGGGCTAACTGTAAGAACTGGTGTCTCACCTCCTGGCGCACTACACGTCTTCTGTAGTCTCCTGGGGTAGACTCAGTAGTTTCACTATAGAGGAGGCCATCCTCTCAGTAAAGCCTATGCTTCCCTGGCTCTTGCCCTTCCAGCTGGGAAGCTGTTTGTTGGTAAAGACCTTCTAGAGTAGGACACTCTATTTTACCTCTGCTGAAGTCTGCCCTAGAGGGTCCACCTTCTGCAAGTAATGTTTGCAGTTCAGGATGGTCTTTAGGATCCAGATCTCCAACATAGGGAAGGTTTTCTTCCAGCTCAGTTTCACCAGTAGCTGATTCTTCCCAAGACCTTGGGTTTCCCCTTTGCCTCCTTCTTTGGCCTGGAATTAGAAGGGCGTCCTTCCTGTGACTGTGGGTAAGAAGAATCTCTGTAACCTTCCACTGAGAGTCATCCAAAGTTGCCTCTCTAGCCAATCTTGTTTGATCCTGCTTCATTTTACTGGTAGGCCTGGGGATGCTTAATACAACTCCAAGAGTATTTAGGTCATTCCCCAGGACTCTCCAAGGCACCTCATTGTGTACACTGACAGATATTCTCACGGTCATATTATTTCACTGGATGAGAGCTGGCAGTATTGGAACCATTTGGTTTGGCCCTCCTACAAGTTTAGTGGGACCTTTGGGTGCCTTAGCCACATCCTCAAAGTTGAAGAAACGTTCATCAATCACTGTAATGCTTGCCTCAGTGTCTCTAATGGCAGGGGTTACATGTCCATTTACAAGTACACTGTCCTTGTAATATTCTTTTGTGTTAACTGGTTTGGAGTTGTACACATCCACATTCTGTTGTTCCCACAGACCCAGGGACACTAAAGGGACACTAAAGAAACACTGGCTGAGACACCAATGGGTTATTCAGCCAATAACTGAAAGTTACCACTTGCCATATGAACTTCTCTCTCTGGGATGGCAGTGTGTACCCCTGAAGGTGTACCCTTACATCTGGGATACCCTTTCACATGGTCAGTAGACTCACAAGCCTAGCATTTTCCAAAGGCTCTCTGGAATTGGGGTTTCCGCTGACCTTCCTCTGGTTTAGCACCAGAGGTTTCGCTACACTTAAGCTTCCCATGGAATGTACCCTTATTCTGTTTGTGGCCCTCTTTTGGATGGTTGGAATTAGAATTCTCTTTTGCCTCTTTCTTGTGCTGCTTTCCCTCATCCTTTTTTTGAGTGGGCCCAGAGTACTTGTGAGTGGCAGTCTGTGCTAACTTTTTGGGATCAATCTCCTTTGAGTCAGGCAAGTGCTGTCTCAGCTCAGGAGAGCAGGAATCAAAAATAGATTCTAAGAAAAACAGATTTCTCATTCCTTCAATGGTGTTCACTCTGTACCTCTTAACCCAACCATCTACGTTTTTCAAACATTTACATACCCAAGTAGCCCAAGGGGTAGCATCAGTCCTTTTGAGAGTTATAAAACTCTTAAGGTACTGAGAAGGAGATTCCCCAAATCTGGCTATTAATGCCAGCTTCACTGATTCATATTCCTGTCTCTCAATGACACCCAACTCGATTATAGCATCACGTGCATTCTGGGGAGCCTACACAAGAGCCAAGGGATTACATAATTCCCTCTGATCCCTTGAATTCCATAGGTGTATTCGAAAGTACCCAACCAATATTACACATCAAGTTTCACATCATACATATTCACTGCTTCTTTGGGCAGGCGAGGCCTCTTGGGACTGAAAGGCTGTAGTGCGTGAACTAAATGAGCCGGAAAACATGGCGCCGATACGCAGCCATCTTGAATATTCACTTCCATTTACTGCAAGAAAACAGTAATGAAAGCCTAGGTTTTCCTGGGCTCAGCTAGCAAACATGTATTTCTGCTGCGGAGAAAAGGTCACATATTTATGTCAGATGACCGAGCTGGGGAGAATAGTTATTGTATTGTCTGGCGAAGGACAAGCTAGACAGGGAGTCGGAGCACTCTGCAGGTGCAGTGATAAGGGACAGTGGAAACTACAGCAAGGAGGGAAGATGGGTTTTGTCGACTTCTAACTGGAATATTCTACTCAGTTTATGCCTGATGCTATTTGTCTGCTCTTCGGCCAAGGGCGGGGATCGAAAGAAGCCCCCATAAGAGACAAGGTTTTTCCTCTTGGAGATTCAGAGTTAGAAGATGGACCCGGGTGTTGCAGTCTCGCTGGAAGGGAGGACGCTCCGCTCCAGATCCAGTTAGAACGATCAATCTCTTTGCCTATCTGCTGTGGGACTAAGCAGTGTCTCCTGTGGCGATCTTAACAGTGAAGTCTTTTCTTCCTTATGTTTATATATAACCAAGTATGTGTTTATTCTTTCTGTTTGTGCATTATGATTGTATAAAGGGCCTATTAGGTGCCATTTTTTCATAACTATCACTGATGTGTTATGTGTAATTATGTGCCTGAGTCCAATGACTACTTTTGCAATGGTTCATAGAACGTAAGTACCGGATCTCCACAAGCGACTACGATGAAGCAAAACAATTGGCGCTGTGAGCAGGGTCTTTGTGCTGTTATTAATGCCAAAGTTCCCAGCCTATCTATTTTGAGACATATGATATTGGACTCAGTTAGGCAATCTCGTAAAAAAGTAAGTATTGTGTGGTGAGGTACTGACGATAGGGGACGTGTAATATCCAGTTGATAACATGAGCTCTATATTTAGGAAAAAAGGAAGCTCCGCAGGTGGAGGCTGTCCTGTGGTAACCATTCCGGGGTGGACTAAGAGTCTGAATGATAAAGTTGCCCAGACCTGGGCATGTGGGGCCGGTTTGAGTAAGGAATGGGACACCAGCATAGGAGAGGTGAGTCCGGATGACTTAGTGAGTTGTCTACAAAAGGTGCTGGTGGAAAAAGGGAAGGAGTGTTCGGCCCTAGGTAGGAGGGGCTGGATCTTGTTACATGCCTTCCGAAAACTACACCAGCAGAATGTTGAATTACAGTCAAATGTTCTGAAATTAGAAAAAGAACTGGCAGCTGAGAAACAACTAGCATTAATGCAACAGCTCCAGATGAAATTATATCATGATAAGGCAGATAAATATCAGTTGGTGGCTGAGCAAGCTGCTGTAAGAGTGGCTTGTTATAAATATAAAAAGAGAAGAAGGAGAGTGAATTCTCATAAGGTGGCAACTGTGATAGCCATTGTGGGGATGGATTGGGACCCCGATCACTGGGATGGTGATGTATTTGATAGTACTAGTACTGAGAGCGGTTCGGAACCTGAAACCAACCCCAAATCGGAACCCCGATCGTAAAGGGGTAGTGGTTAACCTGGTGATACGACAGAGAATGGGCTGTAAGCCCAACAATCCCGGGAGAGGGGTAGTTGATATGACCGCATTGGATGATTATTCCCAGCAAGAAATTGGGAAATAGTTGGCCGGTTGAAGCAAAGGGCGGGAGAACCCTTGCTGACTTGGATGGTCAGGCTACTTGATGGTGGGGCAGCGGGTCTTCACGTAGATGCGACTGACTCTGCTCCATTTTTACCGTTGACGCAGGAAGTCCAAATACGGGAAATTCTATGGGTTGGACCTCCGCGAGAGGTTAACAGAGGAGAGTCTCAAATGCCTTTATTGCAAATGGTGGCCCAGGGCTGCAATCGAAGTATCCCATTGCATCAGATTGGCCGACGGAGTAAAGGAAAAAATGGCACACTAAAAGAGGTGATTCAAAGGGTTAGAGAACATGCCATGAAAGAGACAATCCATTTAGATGATCCCGAACATCTGGGGCTGGTAGCATTATCTGTTTCAGCTAGAAGCACCGCCCCTCCGGCATATAAGAATGTTATCATGACTTTATTAGTGGGTATGACAGGCGAAACAACGGATTAAGTGGTAGATGCTATTAGACAACTGGCGGATTTAGGAGAATGGGAAAATGCAGAGGAAAAACCCCAAAAACGAGAGAGAGAGAGGCGCAGTGAAAGGCACAGGTGAAACTCCTGGAAAGAGGTTTGACAGCCGCGGTACGCGTGTGTCTAGAAAGGATGGGGTACCGCAGGGGGATATCGATGGGATTGAAACACGAGAAATGTATCAACTATACAAAAAACAGGGTTTGGACAGAAATGAGCATTATAAACAAGTAAAACAGCAAGAGGTTCATAAACAAGAGACAGTGGAGGATCCGTTTGTATCACCCACTGAGAAGGCAGACGATATGTCTTCAGATATGTCTAAGCAATCTCTGCAGACATATTCTGATTTGAGGAAAATGGTGAGTGCAATGGTGGGGATGGAATCCAGAAACTTGCACTCCAAATATGAATAGGATGATGGTCAAACTCTGGTAACAAATGCCCAAATTAAAACAGACAGAAGACCTCATGTAAAAGTAAAATTATTCTGACAATCGTGCTTTGATACCAGGGCGGACGTCTCATTGATACATGGGAATACTTTGAGATTTAAGGGGCAACATTTTACAATAATTGGATTGGGGGAAAAGAGACCCCTGCTGTACAAAAAAGCATAGACATACAAATTGGAAGTTTAAAAAGAGACAGCTATCAAGTATTAGTGGGCCTGATTCCCAAATACATTATTGGATTTGATATTTTGGAAGGACTGACCCTTGGATTGGGAGGAAAACTTTACCAGTTTGGGGTCAGTGTGTTCACTTGTAGCCCTGAGATGGTGGGTCAACTGAAGATGTCCTGGTGCAGGGTCCCATAGCTACTAAAATGGTGTCTATGAAACAATATCAAATTCTGGGGGGCAAACGGAGACTACAGAAACCATTCAAGGGTATGTAGAAGCCAGGTGTTACGACCAGTGACCACGGCATGGAACTACCTGATCTGGCCCATCAAAAACCCAGATGGAAGTTACCGGATGACAGTTAATTACCCTGAATTGAATAAACATACGTCTCCGCTGATACCGGCAGGTCCGGATAGAGTGACTCTAATTGAAAATGTACAGAAATTTGAGGGAACATGGCACGCCGTGTTAGACTTGGCTAATGCCTTCTTTACTATTCCGATTGCTGAAGAATGTCAGGAGCAGTTTGCATTTTCCTGGAATGGGAGGCAATATACTTTCAACGGTCTCCCAATGGGATATATGCATAGCCCAACTATCTGTCACCGGCTGGTGGCCGAACATTTAGACAAAATCACGTGCAAACCGGATGTGCAAATCGCACATTATGTTGCAGATATACTAATCGAAGGGAAAGATGAGCATAGTGTCCAAATGCACTTAGACCTTATCATGGATGGGCTAAGAAAGGAAAGATGGGAAATAAATTAGACTTAAACACAAGGTCCGGCTTGAGACCGCGATTTTTCTGGGAATTCAGTGGCACTAAAGCCAAACAAAAAATCCTTGAGTTCTCCACTCCAAGAACTAAAATACAAACCCAGCAGTTTCTTTGGTTGTTTGGATCTAGAGACAACACATACCCCATCTTGGGCAAATGCTGGCGCCACTGTACAAAGTCACACATAAGAAATTCAATTTTGAAAGGGGAGAGGAACAAGATTGAGCATTTCAATTACCTAAGGACACCATTCAGAAAGTGCTAGATTTGTGTCCATTGAGAGAAGGTGAGGTTGAATTAAATGTGCCTGTCCAGGAAGCGTATGCCAACTGGAGTTTGTGGACAAAACAGGACAGAACACGAGTGCCATTAGAATTTTGGAGTTGAACGTTGCCTGAAGCTGGTGACAGACATACTCCCTTTGAAAAGCAACTGTTAGCTTGTTACTGGGCACTAGTCGATACCGAACAAATGACGGTAGGTCATGATGTTTTGATCTGGCCATAAATACCTATTATGCAATGGGTGCTGAGTTCACCTAAATACATCGAATTGGACACACTCAGGAGGCGAGCATTATTAAGTGGAAATGGTAAATATAAGATTGTGCCAAAATAGGAAAGGGTGGCATGGCCAAATTGTACGAACAAGTGGCAGGTGTTCCATTAGCTGACTTTGAACACAATGAGGAAGGGAAGATTGGTGAATATCCTGTAAAATGGGGAATCCCCTATGGAGAACTGTTGAGTGAGCAAGTTGAACATGCCTGGTTCATGGATGGCTCAGGAAAAGTATCTAGGGGTTGAACGGCATTGAACAGCAGTAGCCTATAATCCCAAATTGAAAAAAAGGTGTTAAGCACCACAGGAAAAGGAGAAAGTAGTCAATTTGCTGAATTATATGCTGTGAATCAGGCTTTAAAACGGGAGATGCCCGGGAGTTGTTACATTTATACTGACTCATGGTCTGTAGCTAATGGTTTGATGTGGTTGCCTACGTGGCAAAAGAATGGTTGTAAGATCCATACCAAAGAAGTATGGGGAAAAGAAGTGTGGCAAGACATTGCTGACATGCTAACTCATATTACTGTGACAGTGTATTTATCATGTAGATGCACATTGTTCAACGGATTCATTAGAGCGGTGGTTCAATTCTGTTGCAGATGAACATGCAAAAATTGTAATCATGGACGCGAAAAATGAAGAGAAGGATCTGGAAGGGATTGCTAAATGGGCCCATCAAAAAAGTGGACATCTCGGAGAGAAAACTACTATCAGGTTGGCACAAGATAGAGGAATTAGCATCCCATTAGAGATTGTAAAAACAATAATATTGCAGTGTCCTATGTGTCAGCATCAGAAACAACAATCTATCCCACATATTGTCCATGGTACATTAAGAAGAGGCAAATTGCCCGGACAAATTTGGCAGATCGACTATATCAGTCCAAGGCCCATTAGTAGGGGATGTCAATATATGTGCACTATTGTAGACACATATTCTGGTTACTTAATGGTATTACCATGTAAAAGGGCCACAGAATTGAACACGATTAAATTATTAGACCAAGTGGCATTGTATTACGGTGT
The DNA here is from genome assembly GCF_040938575.1 of Ambystoma mexicanum. Lineage (NCBI taxonomy): Eukaryota > Metazoa > Chordata > Amphibia > Caudata > Ambystomatidae > Ambystoma > Ambystoma mexicanum. The sequence goes on along the minus strand of NC_090933.1, from coordinate 1,033,554,934 downwards.
TCCCTTGCAAATACAGAGTGACAATGTGTCCCATTTCAAAGGTAAATTGGTTTCAGGCTATTGTCAGAAAAAATTAATTGAATGGATCTTTCATGTCCCTTATCACCCAGAAGATTCCGGGTTAATTGAGAGAATGAATGGATTGTTAAAAGCACAATAATGCAAAAATGAGGAGGGTACCTTGAAAGGGTGGCGTGAACGCGTGGTGAAGGCTGTGCAAATACTTAACAACCGTCCCATTGCGAACGGTGAGACTCCATTAATGCGAATGTTGACGCCAAATTTGCAATTCAGAACCCATAGAGCTGTCTGTAGAAACATTATTATACTGGGAAATATCGCCTGGTGCATTAGCCCCTTACCGTGCCACTCCCGAATCAGCATGGGTGGATTTGCATGCAAGAGAAGAAATCCGACTTGAACCTAGAGGCATTGCAGTAATTGATACGGGTATTGGGGTACAAAATTATTCTGAACATATGGGATTGATTGCCCCTAGATCCAGACTGGCTTTGAAAGGCATTCAAGTGTAAGGTGGGATTGTGGATGCAGATACCAAGGAGAGATCAAGGTCATTCTTGTTAACAGTGGGGATGATACGTTACCAATTCATTAAGGAGATCGAGTGGCCCAATTGATATTAGTGCCTGTGAAATTATCTATGGTCATGAAAGGTGATCCGCCCACTGTGTTAACAATTTGTGGGGACAAGGGTTTTGGCTCATCAGATACCATGGTACCGGGTGTGAAGGTATGGGTCGACAAACCTAGTGGTCTGCCTGTTCCGGCAGATGTGATGGCTGCAGGGGAGGGTCAGGTGGTTCTTGTGATGGAACCGGGAAAACGGAAATGGTCACATATATCTGCTGACAAATGTTATTTGCGTGAGTGATGTACTTCACTGATATCTTGTTTTTGAATTCTGATTTATAGATCCTGTGAATGCTGAGTGCCGGTGTGAGGGACGATGGAGTGTATTAGGGAGGGTCTGGGGACATGCCAGAGGATGTGGCAAATGTCTCCATTCTGTTCTGCCGATGGACCTACATTGGAAAAACAGGTAAGTAAAGCCAATTTCACGTTACTACTCTTGGGAACAGTAGTTTACTCAAGAGAAGGTATTTAACCTGTGTGAGAAATCCAAAGGACTTCAATGTGACAATACACTGAAGGTGCTGTGTGTCACAATACAAAAGGTGATGCCTACGGAATTTGTCAGACTCCAAAACCAAAAGATAAAATCAGATAAAAAAAATACATATGGGAGTGTGAAAAAGGTCTCACTCACTCCAGGATAAAAATCAAAAAGTCCTTAAGTCCAGCAGAAGAGCTGGGGGTCTCTAAGGTTGAAGGGAATTAGCACAGAAATTAGAATTCTCCCAAAACAGTGTAGGACTACACAAGACTTATCTCTTGATATTAGGTAACCCACCTTTTAATATAGGCCTGTACTAGACAAGTTGGTAGTGTGACTGAGCAGCCAGGCTTATCTTAAGAGGGGTAATGTGAGCTGGAGAGCTGTTCAATGAAATCAGTAAATGCAGGTATCTAAGTAAACACGTACACACTTCAAGTTATATAAAATGTATTTATACACAAAGATATTTAATGCATTCTTTAAAAAGCAGTAACATTAATCCGAAGTCAGGATTCAATTCAAAAAGTGAATAAAGCAGATGAGTAATTCTTTCATATGTTACACATTTTCCAGCAACAAGGGTGACGTCATTTGTGTATCACCTTTGCAGTATTGATTTTATAAAGGAGGGAAAAGTTAGGGTTAGATCAGAACATACGGGTATTCTATAACAACAGTTAGATTCTCCCAAAGGGGTGCAGACAGTCTGTTATCCCAGCAATAATAGTGTTCAACAATTAAAACATGTAAGGCAACAGACACTGCCAAAGCAAATAGGTGCAGAAGGGGGCCTTTAGTGAGCCAGGACAGCCAAATTCAATGGGCAAAGATAACGTTCTGATGCTCTCTTCTTAGAAAATGTATTTAAATAATCAGTAGTTCAAATAGAAATTCACAGCAACTCAAGAGGAGTCACCTTGAGGAAGCACAAGCTGAAAGGCCAGTGCAAGTGAGTTGAGATCAACTCAGGATAGGGTAAAATAGCCCTCCCCAAGGTAGGAAGTACCCCAAATTGCAAAAGGATAATTTACCCCAAGCCTCACAGTACCTGTGAACTGAAGAATTTGTTCCAGCTGGATGCCTTCTGGTTGCAGTGCAGCAGACCCTTGTTCCTGGTCCTTGGCTGTGGTGACGAAAGGGAGGACGTCTGATGGGCCCCTGCGGCAGCACTGGAGAGAGAGGGACTGAGCAGCAATGGATTCCTTGGGATTCTATGGCTCTTTGTGGTTTTGGCACTATCTTCTCAGCGCCAAAGAAGAACAAACAGCTCTACTTAGAAGTTCATTGATCCCTCGGTCCTAGTCTCTGGTGAGGGGATTCTGGACGGATTTCCTGCTTCACAACGTTTTGGCCGGATTCGCACTTCGGAAGACAATGCACTCACAGATGGTCAAGGGGACCGGGTATTGGGATTCTGCAGCCTTGGAAAGTCGCAGCAAGTGAGGGGCTGCGCCAAAATAGAGTTTGTCTTGAGGCTAGTTGGCCCCACCAGTCTATCAGTCTATGGGAGGAAGTCTTCCAGTCGATTAAAAAACAGGGTCAGCACAGCGGCAGGGCTTCACCTGGCACTTTGCGGTCCAGGAGAGAGCTGCTGGCATCTCTTCGTGTCTTCTTTTTCGGATGTTGTCCTCCATTCATTGACTCTGCCATTCATTCACAGTCATAAGTTGTCAATCACTCAGCAGGGTGGCTGTCCTCCACGACAGCCACCTGGCCAATTGGAACTGGTTTCACTTAGGCACATCTAGAGACAAAGGACAAGGATGTTTCGGGACCCTCCCTCACTTCTTGCCTTTCCAGACACACTGGAGCCTGGGCGAGCTTCAGGGCTGAATCCTGCCAAAGGCAAAACATAGAAAGCACTTAAACCTGATTCAAACAACAGAGTAAATGTCCAGAAGAAACTAATTGACAAGAAATGGAAAATAAAGAAGACAGAGGGCCTTTTTGGGAAAATTGTCAATCTTGGGTGCTGTACTGCAGCTGAGGATTCAGCCTGTAGATAAGATACAATGCACAAGGTAGTAAAAAAGAAACCACTGCCACCAGCCATTCAAGTGAGTTAGTGTAACAGAATGTTACATGAGGAGTGGGTTAAAGGAGTTACTATGTAACCCCCCCAGCACTCCACATAGGTTGCTGTGTGCTGATCCCACAAAGGCAAAGGTAAGTAAGACAGGGGTCATCTTACTATTCTTGGGAACAGTAGTTCACCCAAACAATGTAGTTAAACATTAGGAAGTCCAAGGGACTTCTCAGTGGCACTGCACAAAAGGTGCTGTGTGCCACAATGCCTATGGACTTTACCAGATTCCATAAAACAGTAAGAAACACTATAAATCCTAGTCAGAAAAACACATAAGAGAGTGAGAAAAGTCCCACTCACTCAGGAGTTAAAATTAAAAAGCCCTGAGTCCAGCAAATGAGCTGGGTGCTCTAAGGTTGAAGGGAATTGGCACAGTAACGAAAATTCTCCTTAACATGTGGCTTCCGCACGAGCCCAGGAGGGGCTTAGGATAAAACATCCCATGCCAGGGGTATAGCCAAAACAACAACACATAAATGTCATTCCAGTAAAATGGCAAGTTGCTGGGACCACTTTAAACACTCAGAACTATGCAGGGAACAGTTTCACCTATCACTTTACTAGTCCATTAAACATTGGGGGCCACAATTGGGACTTTCGTCTTTGGGGTATGGGGTGCAGGGCTGACAGCAGCATCAGGAGCAGGATTGCTGAGTCCAGATTGAGCGGTGTGCAGGCAAACCTTACTCTTGGTCCCAGCTGCAGGTCGCTCCTTTCCATCTCGCATGCAGGCAAAGCCGCACCTGGACACACCAGGGGCAGAGCACTATTGCACTTATCATGCTCCCACAGTTTCAGAGCGTTCATTGCGGGATAAGAGGGTGACAGCCTGGTAATGACTCCAGCCGCACAAGGACTTTCCACTGGAAAATGGGTGTGATCCTGCCCGACTCGGAGGTTAAAGGGGGGGGCTGTTGGCCGTGGTGTGTGCTGCTCCATTCCTTCTGACCCCCACAGGAGGTGACTAAATTAGCGTGGCAGCAATGGTCTTCCACGGCTCTACCCCAGTCGGGAGCCCTACTTCACCACAGCGGCCCTTATGGCCATCTAACAGGCAGATGATCACTCGCTGCACCTCTTCTCCCTCCGATGGGAGTTACATTTCATTACTGCAGCAGCTGCGGTCTGCTCTTTCTCCCCCAGTCGGCAGGAGTATTTAATTCTTTAAAGATTGTTTGGCAGAGGGGGACTGTTTGAGAATTAGCGCCCTGACTGTGAATTGGTTTGTTATTGGGCTGCAGGTGGAAGCAGGTTGTAGACAGCCTGCCAAAGTTGCCTATGAGAGGAAACTGTAAAGAGAGGGTGGTTTGCTTCCTGTCTGCGCACAAAACACAATTATAAGTGCAATTATCAATGCCAGATCTATCTCAGCACACGCTCTTGACATTGCAGACCTTATCACTACACAAAACCTTGATTTTCCCGCTATTACAGAGACCTGGTTACATGCAGCCTCCGGCTCACTACTAGCCATAGCCATTCCTACAGGATACTCTATCCTTAGATGAGGCCGCAACACCAACCTCTCTAAAGGGGGCGGTATTGTCTTTGTTCACAAAGATTCTATTAACCTAAGAATCATCCCCAACTCACAGATACCGTCAGCTGAATTGCTATCGGTTAAAATTGCCATCTCCCACACCAGCACCGCCACACTACATCTTATATACAGGCCACCTGGACCTATTACTACCTTCGCTGATGAAATCTCCTCCATCTTAGTTGACAAAACTAAACCAAACTCCAAAATCATCTTACTAGGTGACCTCAACTTGGGACTCCTAGACCCCAAAGACCATAATGCGTCCATATCGCGAGCATTATCACTAACCTTGGCTTCACACATCCTATCTGCGAAGCTACTCACAACAGGGGACAAACACTAGACTGGTTAGCCGACTTAAATTGCAACATACAAATAACTTCCAACCTCCCATGCGTATGGCCGGATCACCACATCATCACCTTTAACATTCCAGCTAACAACCCATACATCAAACAGGACATAGCACTGGCTATCCCCACCAGGAACAGAAAAGACATTACTAGGGACAAATTATTACCCCTGATCCTGCCCATACTGAACAAGGCCTCCAAGACATGCTCCGACCCACTATCCTCGTTGACACCTACAACTGCACCATGCGGAAAGCATTAAACTCTGTCGCCCCCATGAAATCTAGGAAACCTAAACAACAGGCCCACCTCAACTCCTGGTTCACACCACAGCTAAGATTACTACGCAAAGTAAAACGCAACGCTGAAGCCCGATGGAAAAGCCTTCCATCTGAGTCCAGCAAAGACAGCCTTATCATAGCCACTCTCAATTACAAGGAGTCTATTTTCCATGCTAAACAAGAGACCTACAACACTCGCATAGAACAAGTGAAATCCAATACTAAGGAGCTCTTTCAAATTCTTAAAGATCTTGAGTCTCCCTCCTCACCACCTGACAGTTTCAGCAAAGACAGCACCTGGTGTGCTAACATACAAAAAGCTCTCTTTGATAAGATATCTTCTCTTCAGCGGAAAATCAACGACAAATAAAACTGCCTACTGCCCAAATCACTCTCCAACTCACTCCCACACAATCACCAATCACCCACACCTACACTCACACCTTTCAGCTTCTGACCGCTCACCACTACAGAGGTCGAAAACATCATCATCAAACTCAAACCCACCAATTGTCAAGGCAACACATGCCCAGCTCCTATTATCAAGGAATCCGCACATGAACTAGCCCCTCTCATCACGGCATTTATCCAGAACCACCTGGAATAAAACCATCTCCTTGGCCTCAGACAATCTGGCTTCCGGCCTAAGCACGGAACAGAAACAGCTCTCATTGACCTCAAAACACAAATCGAGGTCTTAAAAGACAATGGCAAATACTCGATCTCTTGGCAGCCTTTGATTTGGTCAACCATCATCCTCTGCCAACATCTCAAGACGACTGCCCACTTCTCAGACAAAGCTACAACATGGATCAGATCCTTCCTGAACAACAGATCAATGAGGGTCTTCTCCCCCTCCGCTTCCTCTGACTCCTCACCTGTTCTATGCGGGGTGCCACCAGGCTCTTGTGTCTCGCCCACATTATACAATGTTTTCACAAAACCTCTCTTTGATATACTTGACTGTCTGGGTGTCACCTACACGAACTACGCCGATGACACCCAGATACTGATCCCTATAACTGGAGACCACGTGGCAGGCACCAAAGCACTAAATGATGTTTATCTAGTCATCCAGGCCTGGATGGCCCAACACGAGCTCTGCCTTAATGATGACAAGACAGAGCTCCTCATCCTAGGCTCCCAAAACCGTCTCAACAAACTAGACACAGCGTTTGGAGCCTTCAACATTGATGGTAACATTATCAATGTCTCCAAAGACACCGAAACATTAGGAATCTACCTTGACTCCACTCTCTCACTCAATAGACAAACAAATGCAGTCATGGGGGGCGTGGCTAGCGCGCAAGCGATGCGGACGTGAGCCGAGTGAGCTCCCGTAAGCGCCGACACAATCCTGTACTTTTATCCTGATTCCTGGGGACATCGAGCGACATCAACGCCACGATTGTGCCCGTGAAGCTGTGGGCTACGACCGGCTGAAATCCGGGCTGTCGTCTGCCCGTTTAGAGGGCCATAATCTGCAATTTACCGAAGGCCGGGGGCCCCGAACTGCGAAACCAAGATGGCCGCCGGAGCTTGAGGGCAGACCACCTCCTATCTGATTGGGGCTTGAAGCGGCCTGGTGTGGTACGGCACACGCAGTGGACACTGACTTTTCTTACAACCGGAGGTCGGCCGGACAAACGGCTCCTGCTCTTGGGCTGTCTCGACCAAGCCCCGAGTGGTGGAGGACGGCAGCGGCCTGGCCCGACGGTGCTAGAAGGTAGGTGGGATTAACTCTCCCCCTGCTCCATACAGACGGTGGATTCGTGGAACCTGCGTGTTGGAAAGTGCTTGGAGGACCCCGAGGCCTTTCACCTGGCCTGTTGCGGGGCTGCGACTCGGTACACCGGAGTAGATCCGGAAGGGCGTAATTAGCACTGTTCGACCTACCGTGCCGGACGCCCCACGCCTCCCCGGAACTATGGGGAAAGAAAGGCAGAAGAAACCCTCCACACAGAGCAGCATGGACCAATTTGCCGTCGCCACCACCCCGGCCCCGGCGGCCCCAGCAACGCGACCGAACTCCCCTAATGGGGAGGGCCCTCTTTCTCTCCATGATGTAATGGCGGCCATTGCTAATTCCCGATCCTCCATGGAGACCAAAATAGATAGCATGGCGGCAGACGTCTCCTTCCTACGCCACGATCTACAGAAGCTAACCTCCAGAACGGGAGAGGCGGAACACCGTATTTCTGAAGTGGAAGACAACATAGGCGGGATTAACCGCCAACTGTCCCAGGCCTTAAACCGCCTTAAGACCCTTGAATCAAGAGTGGAGGATGGAGAGGGGCGATCCCGTCGCAATAATGTCCGTATCCTGGGTCTGCCAGAAGGGGAGGAGGGACAGTGTATGGAGCTGTTCTTGGAGCAGTGGCTTGTAGACATCTTCGAGGCCACATCCTTTTCAAAGTTCTTCTCAGTGGAGAGGGCTCACAGAATGCCGGCGGGTAGACCACCCCCGGGTGCCCCGCCACGTACTATCATCGCCCGCTTACTCAACTACCGAGATAGGGATGCCCTCCTGCAACTGTCGCGGGCACAAGGCTCGATTACCCATAACGGCTCCCGAATCGCCTTTTTCCCGGACTACACCCGAGAAGTGCAGCGGGCACGACAATCGTTTGAGCCACTCAAGAGACAGCTGGCCCAACTAAATGTGAAATATGGCCTGCTCTTCCCGGCCCAATTGAAGATATATCATGGTGGAACCACGGTTCATTTCAGCGACCCGCAAGAGGCATGGAAATGGGCGGAGGCCCATATAGAAGGTGATTGGACTGCGAGACCGAGGAGACCGAGAGGAAGACCGAGGCCCAGGCACGCCTCCCCGAGGGGAAACCCGGAGAGGAATGAACAGGGGGTCCTGGACCCCGATACAGATCAGCGAGAACATTGACCGGACTGTCGCCCCTCTGGCCTAGTAATAGCGCTCTGAAGTATTCTTTCTTTGTACTCTTAAGCCGGACGCATGAGTAGTCCACCATGGAAGATGTTGACATTGGCGCATGGGAGGGGACTCTGGAGGAGCCTCTGAAACCCCCCCCCCCCTAGCCGAACTTCCTTCTTTCCTTCTCCTTTTCCCTCCCCCCCCCCCCTCTTTCTTGTTCATCTAGACCCGGCTCTAGGGTCTGGGTTTTTGAGCTGCTACCTTAAGTTGAAGGTCCAGCTATGTTTGGGCGACAGGTACTTCGTGTTGGGGTGGAGTATAGGGTGGGGGTAAGTTGGGAATGTTTGAAAGTTTGTTTGTTACTTCAAGACTGTCATATGTTTATAAGGGACACGAACCACTGTCTTTGGTCGAAGTTACCACTCCACCATCTCTCACTGATTGCTACAATTGTACAGACCCCCATCATGTGTGATAGATATCCTGTGCACAGACTCACGAGACACCCATGCGACACACCAAATCCCTGAAGTTCCTCACCTGGAACGTGAATGGGATGGGGTCCGGGATTAAACGGCGCCTGGTTAGGCAATTTCTAAATAGACACTCCCCTGATGTGGCCCTTTTGACAGAAACCCACCTGGCCGGATCACACTGTACCTTTTTTCAGAGGACTAATTACCACCTTGCCCTTCAGGCGGGGTACACAATGGGCGCCAGGGGCACCCTCATCCTGATACACAAGCGCATTCCATTTACTCAGCAATTGGTTGAGCGCGACCCAAGGGGTCGATACGTGTTCGTCATGGGGACCATCTGGGGTCAGACGATGGCCATTGCCGCAATTTATTCCCCACCCGGGTTGGGACAGGAATTACTGGACGATCTTACTACCCTTATAGGGAAACACCATCCTGATACGTTCATTCTGGGGGGTGATTTTAATGATACCATGAATGATAACTTTGACCGTTCCCATCTCCGAAATCGCAACCCTGACACCTCGACTAGATTGGCCAATTTTGCATCGGCCCTTGGGCTCCGAGATGTATGGAGAGAGTTACACCCGACTGATAGGGAGTACTCCTTCCATTCCGGCGCTCACGGCTCCATGTCCAGACTGGACTACTTCTTCTTGCCACATACCGACCTCCATAGGGCAATGTCCGCAGATTTACTCCCCCGGGGCATTTCGGACCACTCCCCCCTCTTAGTTGAATTGCGTATGCAGGGTCCCCTTCCCCCTAGAACGTGGAGACTTAACAATTATTATCTGGGGTCCCCGGAACTGATAGATCGCCTGGAGGAAGTTTCTGGTGAATATTTCGAAATTAACGAGAAGTCGGTGGACAGCCCCGTGATATTATGGGAGGCCTATAAAACAGTGCTAAGGGGTGAAATCCTTTCTTGGACGACACATAAAAGAAACACCCGGTTCCGGGAAATATTAAAGGCCGAGGAGGAAGTGAGAAACAGGGAGATTGAGCATATATCCGATCCTACGCCCGAGACCCACCGATCCCTCCAGCGCGCCCAGGAGTGCCTCCGTAACAGAACGATGGATGACGCCAAGCAGGCCCATTGGCAGGCTAGGGCGAGGGTGTATGAACTTGGGGATAAGTCGGGTAAACTGCTTGCTTGGTTGCAGAGGAGAGACGAGGGGCAGTGCTATGTCCGGGAAATTGTCACGGCACAGGGCGACACCCAACATTCGGACTCTGGGATTGCCGAGGCCTTCACAGAGTTTTACGCAGATTTGTATCGGGCTCCGACCTCACCGCTAAACCCCTGCCTCCTAGAAGAGGTGACGCTGCCGACCCTCTCGGGGCAACAGAGGGACCAGCTGGACTCTGCTTTATCAGAGGCTGAGATTGCAGAGGCACTGTCTCAGCTCCAGTCGGGAAAGGCACCGGGCCCGAACGGATTCCCAGTTGAAACTTGGCAGAAGCTAGGAGTAGACAAAATGGCCGCTCCTCTACATAGGATGTTTCTTGCTGCCCGGGAACAGGGTACCCTCCCACCAGATCTTTGCAAGGCCACTATTGTGGTCATTCCCAAGCCTGGCAAACCTCCACATGATTGTGCTTCTTATAGACCTATATCGCTGATTAACGGGGAAGCTAAGGTCCTTGCTAAGCTATTAGCGAATCGGTTGCAGTTAGTCACATCCTCCTTGATCCATCCGGATCAATGTGGTTTTATGCCTGGCAAATCGACTCGGATGAATCTGCGCCGCCTCCATTTAGCATTGGAGAGATCCCCGATTATAAACGAACCCTTGGCCTTGTTGGCAATCGATTTTGAAAAGGCGTTCGACTCCATTCGATGGGACTACCTTTGGGAAATAATGCGCCGCATGGGGTTCGGAGAGGCCTATTTAGGCTGGGTGCAGCTACTTTATACTAACATCAAGGCGGAAATGAGAGTGAATGGCTGGTCTTCTGGGTCCTTCCCCCTGGGCCGTGGTACGCGACAGGGATGCCCATTGTCCCCTCTTTTGTTCGCTCTTGCTATCGAGCCATTAGCTCTTTGGCTTCGCCAAAACACCGCCTGGAGAGGATTCAGATGGCCGGAGGGACACGAGGATCGTACATCCCTGTATGCGGACGACCTCCTTGTGTACCTGGGTGACCCACTAACATCCTCTGCCATTGTAACGCAAATGTTAGTCCGCTTTGGGGAACTCAGCGGACTCAGAATCAACTGGGGGAAATCAGTCCTCTTTCCGGTGAAGGGGGGGGAACAGGCAATCCCCCAGGACTGCCCGTACCGGGTGGAACGACAGGGGTTTCGTTACCTGGGAATATGGATATCCGGGGATTTAACAAGCTATATAAGGAACAATCTCCGACCAATCACAGACCGCTTTATTATTGATGTCCGGCACTGGAAACTCCTCCCCCTGACACTTATGGGAAGAGCGGCACTTTTTAAAATGATGACCCTCCCTAGATTCCTCTATGTCCTTCAAAATGCCCCACTTAAAGTCCCCGACTCGGAGTTCCACCAAGTGGAGACACTTCTCAGAGACCTCATATGGGGGGGAGGCCAGTCACGAATTGCGTTAACTACACTCCAAAGATCTATTTGGGAGGGAGGAATAGGAGTTCCCCGCCTTCAAACGTATTACTGGGCATCACAATTGGTGGTGGTTAATGACCTTCTCCACGGGGACCGAGACCTGCCCCATATACGGGCTGAGATAGCCACTATGCGCAACACTGACCCGCTGCTTCTCCTCTATCAGCCCCTCTCGAGAACCTCTCCGCCCACAACCACTACGCATATGATCACAGTGTGGAGACAGGCACACCGATTCATTGGGTGGGAAAATAAAGCTACTAGAGCACAACCCCTCTGGCGGAACAACAACCTAGCTGAGACCCAGAAGTTGGAACCGTGGCCTAGGTGGGTGAACGCGGGGATTGCCAGGATTGGGGATATGCTTACACAGGAGTGTTTGGCCTCATTTGATGACCTACAATTGCGATTCCAGATTCCGAATACGGAACATTACCATTACATTCGCCTCGCCCATGCTCTGAGACCCTACCTGACAGCAGATACACAGTTACCGGACTATACCCCCATAGAGCGTAACATCCTTCCGGCGCATATCCCTACCAAATGCACTTCCATCCTTTACAATGCTATATCCTCCTTTGCTACCCCCGAACTGAATGAACTAAAGGCAAAGTGGGAAGTAGATGTGGGGGTGATAGATCCTGAGGATTGGATACAAGTCCTTATGCATCCCCGGGAAATCGCCATTTCCTCTAGGCTTCGACTAGTGCAGTTGAAAATACTACACCGGGTCTATTACCCTAGGACACGTCTATATGGCTGGAAACGGGCTTCTAACCCAAACTGTTTGCGGTGTGGGGATGGGGAGGGGACCTTTATTCACATTTTGTGGCTGTGTCCCCAGATACAAACTTTTTGGAACGCATGCTGTAGGGAACTCTCCCGAGTTCTGACTCGCACCATACCACTGGACCCAAGGGCTTTGCTTCTGGGCGTGCCCGATGAGATAGAAGCTAATAAGTGGGAAAGATTGCTCCTACACACGGCGATGGGGCTGATTAAGCGCAATATAGCGCAGAAATGGGGTGCCCCTGACCCCCCAACGCTGGAACAATGGAAATTGGATATGGACATATGCGCTATGATGGAGCGTAGGATTTACTCGGCACAAGGCTGTCCCAACAAAGCGTCGAAAATATGGGACAGGTGGGAGGAAGGTGTGGCCTGAGTGTCCCATGTACAGGCGGGGGAATGTGCACTGGGTGTTTTGTTTTGGGCTTGTACCATACTATACATTATTGAATGTGATGAGATGATCGCTCAACTGTTGATGTTCTGGGTACCTTTTCTGATTGTGAACGACTATGACAGTCTGGAGTTGTTTTTGTTTGCTTGTTGCTTTGTTATTATGACCACTGTATTATGTTAATAACAATAAAATACTGTATAAAAAAAAAACAAATGCAGTCATATCAGCATCCGCATACACATGTAAGCTTATCACTGTTTGCCGCCCTTTTCTTAGCACCACCAACTGCACCATCCTGGCGAGAACCCTGGTCATGTCTAAAATTGATTATTGTAACACACTCTACTTAGGGACCAGCCAGCACAATCTCAACAAACTCCAGGTTATTCAAAATAACGCCATCAGGGCGGCCCTTAACATCCCAAGATCATCACACATCTCAATCATCAGGAGAAATCTACACTGGCTATCAGTCAATGAAAGAATTTCCCACAAGACGCTCATCCTCACACACAAATGCCTGAATAATCAGGCCCCATCCTACCTGGCCAAATACTTTACCCACCACACCTCCATTCGACCGCTGCGCTCAGCCCAAGCCCACTGTCTCAGCATACAGAGATACATACTTTCAAAAGCAGGTGGGATGACCTTTCCAGTTCTAGCCGCCAAACTCTGGAACTCGCTACTCATCTCCCTGAGAACTGACTCATCTGCATCCTCCTTTAAAAGCAAAACCAAGTCATGGCTTCTATCTCAAGCAGATTAAACTCTGATAACCCATGCCTGATACATGCTTGGCTGTATATTATTGTGATTTTTCTGGTTGTATATCTCTGCCTGAATATGCACCCCATTTGCTGATATGTAATTCTTGCTAGACATGCACACTATCAATGTAACCCAAGATAGTTGCCCGGGGAGACCTGACAGCCGCATTGGAGCGTGATAGCTCCCGTGAAGCCCTTGAGGCGGTTGGCCGATGGCCAAGGTGCGCAGGCCGCTGCAAGCCATGCCAGACAGATCCTTTTCTTGTGTTGCATGCCTGGGGGGGTCAGGCCGGCAGAGCTTTGGAGCATTGGGGGCGGGGCGGCAGCAGGGCTGGTGATTGTTGGTGGTGTCAGGGAGGCTGCGCCCCTCGTTGTGGACACCACTCTGGTCTTTATGGTTGGCGGTGTGTCACAGCTTCCTTAATGCCGTTGGCCTGCCACAAGGCAGGGACCCGCAGCATTCCTTGCGCCGCTCAAACTCCTGGCACTGCCGGCAGCTCTGCAGAGGCCGGTCATGCCCCTGTGCCAGCGCTGTGTGTGGAAGGCCCACAGCATGGTATGCAGTGCGCGCTGCAATAAGACACTGTCAGCCATAGTTAGTGCAGTAACTGGGCGCGAAGTGGAGAGAACTTTGTCTTGCTGACAGTTTTGATGATCTGTCAGTGGGGGATGTTGGATACCGAGGCTTTGTCTCATTACTCCATGATTTCTCTGGTTGAGTGTGTAGCCCTGGTTTGATATGCTTCTTGAACTGTGTTCTTGGCACAGCAGAGATTGTTTCACTGGGTCAGCGTTTTGACGGCCGTGGGTAATGGTCAAAAGGATTTATAGCGATTGCAGCACATTTCTTGATCAGAGAGTTTGCGTTTTGATCCAGTCCTTGGCTAGACCTTTATTGAGTCTTTCAGGTGTCACTTAACACTTGGCTTCCGCACAAGCGGCATAGGATACAACAAGTAAGTACTGGGACGAGGAAGAGGGACGTGCATGCAGGTAACGGCTTCTAACAAGAGGGTCTCTTTAGATGCTCGGCATTGCATAAACTTTAACTTGTCATTAAAATACGAGGCTTCAACTGAAGCCATTAAGACTCGTTACAGTTCATGAAATGTCGAACTGCGCTTTGTAGTAATAACAAGACAGTTACATCTTATGAAAAGCGTCCCTATATCATCCTGTAAGTGGAGTATTCAGCATTGCAAGATGTGGTGAGGGGGACAGCCACAGTGAAACTCCCGCTACTTTCCCCTCAAATGCAGTGCACGCAATTCCAGGTTGTCTCATTCGCGCCCACAAACCGCCCACCCCTGCCCCAATCTATTTTTTTGGTAACATTGCTAGTGGCATCTCGCATTTTAACACAACAAAAAAAAAACTGCAGAATCATTACAGATGCAGGGAACTCATCTATTAGAGCTCTGTCCAGGCGCTCTGGGGCAAAATACATACACATCAACTAATTTGCATATGGATTGCACCAACAGAATTACTTCATATAAAGCAAATCGCAAAGAGCATTATCAGTCTTTGATACTTGCGCAAGGCAACTGACATTAGAATAAGTTGTCATAAGTAAGCCAAGTGGCAAATAATTTTTGGTGCAAAATACCTAAATTGCACTGTTATATATGGAGCAAGTCAGGCTTTTAAAAAAAAAAAAATAACAGCATGATATATTAAAGCTTTGAAGTGAATCACTTACAGAGCTGCAGATAAGACACAGTCTGATTACATGTCTGCCCAGGATCACACACTTTGGTTAAATGGTGAAACTAGGATGTGGACAATTTAAGCAACTGAGCACATCTTCACAGTTTTAGTTTATATAGATATTTATTAATGTTTCCCTTTGCATTTCATCTGCTTAAATAATACTTTATTTATAGCAATGCCTTGGAAGCAAAGCACATTACATAAGAAACTACCCTTTCATTATTAACTTTAACTATACATCATTATAGAAATATGTTGAGCAATAAGAGGATGGATTTAGTTTTATGGTCCCCATCCTGCATGCAAAGTCACAATAGCATCATTCAGATTAATGTGAGCCTACCAAACCCCCCTTGGGTAAACCCGTACTCATTATTTCATAAAGCCTGCAGCATTATGCAACTGTCACACACCTGATCACTCCCTCCCATGCACATTTCTAAAGGGACAAAAGTCCCTGGTAATAGTCCACCCTCCCTCCCATCATTGCCTAATGGTACACATTGAAATGCTCTGTTAACACAGAGTAAGTTGCGAGCCCCTCTGCTGCTGCCTGGAGCTCCTTGGGACATTGTCCTGGCAGAGGTTTCGGAAAGGGTAAGGTGTCCTGCTGCCAGGACAATTACTGTGCTGAGCAGGATTTACTCAGCACACATTGTCCTGCCAGGGGGGACACCTTTCCCGTTTGGGCACCTTCATTGAGGTGTGCCCAACAGGAGAGGTGGGCCACCGGCGAATGTCCCGGTCAGGCTCTCAAAAGAGCCTGTGGGGTGGCTGTGTGCCCCCCCAGCCCCTGCTCGGTACACCACTGTGTCCAGGTGTTCTCCAGCTGATCAAGATATGAAGCTTTACAGACCCTGGTGCCACATCTATGAGTTCATGAACCACCCTTGTACATTTCACCCATCCTACTGATTGAAGGGCTTTAACACACCACATAGGACTTCCCCCATTAGGTTCTACATTTTTTTTAATCAAAATGTTATATTCAAGAAAGAGCGTGAACAGTAATTTCAACAAAGTGATACATCCTCATCATATACCGCCACATATTCCTTACATAAATCAAGAAATGCAACCTTTCAAATACAATTTTCCATCAAAGAGGCACTAATAAAAACAACCACAAACAGCAATACATATGGAAAGTCGGTGGGTACAAGGTGTGTTTGTGACAGACAGCAACAGGAAAATCGACAAGACGGAGCACGCTGATTCAACAAGCATTAGCAATGCGAACAGTTTGGACTTTTTTGTAGGCATGGCAAAGGCAATTGTCAGGCACAGTCATATTGGTATTAACTGCCCATTGGTAGTTGCAGGTGCAAAATGGTGGCAGTACCTGGGCATCTAAGCAGTGCCCGGCAAGTTCCTAATATTATACACAAGCCAAAGCTGTTGGCTTTGCCAATGTTTGTGCTTAACAGCACCTCAATGAAATAAACACAGAGTGCTCATAAATTAAGTGGCTGAATGCAGACCTGGCTTCAGCATTTTTATTACACCAGTAGCGTGTTTACAGCAGCAATTAAGTCTGCAAGCTGTGTGACCCTCCTCATATGCCGACACCTGAAGGGTTTCTGTCAAAGAGGCTGGTACCTTAAAGGTAGGTACTGGGACAAGGAAGAGGAACATGGAGTTAATATGCCTGAGAGATATGTGTAGAAATGAGCTGACTTATGACTGTGCCGGCCCGGTAATAGTGGTGCCGGTAAGCCTACCAGCACTGTTGTTACCGGATCGACGCAGTACGACTCTGCGGGCAGGTGCCGTCCCGCCCACAGAGTTTCACGGAAGCACCAAAACTGTTATTAACGGTGATGTTGCTTCCTTGGTCCCCATTCCCATTGAGACTCAATGGGAATGGGGACGAACAGAATTACCGGCGCCTGACTTCCCGTCCACCAGGTTTTTAATACCTTGGTGTTACCGGGAAATCAGGTGCTGGTAATTGTAATGAGGCCCATAGTCTTGTTATTGTTAACAAGATACAGTATTATTCTTCATAAAGTACCTATGTTGCTATCACACCCGGCTAGTGTGCATAGTGTAGTGCACTCCACAAGCAGGAGAGCCCCATGGGAGCAACCTCTCTGCCTGCCGCTCTGTGCTTTTCTGTGCAGCGCCCTGCGAGACCCTCACACACCTCCTCGACCACGAATGGCGTGCCCTTGTGGCGTGGGGCAGAGCGATGCGGGCAACACATTATGCTGTGCAGAAACATCAACACAGTAGGCATACATGTTGTGCTTCTCACCCCTTACAGCATCTGCAGGTAAGAAGCCCTCAATTCCGAACACAAGTGGGATACTGCTTTGGTGCGTGGGTGCAGCAGGCACCATTATGTTGCCTCCCTTTTACAATGGCCTGGGCTCTGACCCTGAGTCAGGAGATAAGTGAGATGTTGTGCTGCTGCAAAGTGCCACCTCTTCTCTCCTGCATGTCCTTTGGTCTCACGTCCTTAGTTCAGAAGATGTGCATGAGTGGAGTACTGTACTAATGTATTCCTCTTTTGTGCAGATCAATACAGAAGCCTGCCGGATTATTTGTCAGTGATTAGGATTGATAAAGCCTTCCCTTTCAAACCCCACTGCCACAAGCTTGTTAAAGCATGTTCACTGCTTCTAGTGCAGTTCTTGGTGTAATCCCACGGTTTAGCAAAGTCTTCCATACCAGATGATACTCTTATAAAGCGGAACTGTTCCTATTTCATCAACCTTGCAGCCGTGGAAGCTGCCAATGTTGTCAACGCTGTGAGGCCTCATTAGAATATGTTTCACCATGAAAATATTTGAAATAAATAAAATAAAAATTGTACCTACTCCTGCTCACATGGAGGTCACGGTAGCAAGTGTATTAATCCTCTCCACAGCAATATTACCAGTCTAGCTATCTTATAGGCTGTGTATATCATACATTTGTTAAGAAGGAGATGCATACAGCAGGCACAGGCAGTATGTAAAAACAGATTAATTGGCATGCTTATTAATGCCATTCAAGGGTGCCCCAGTGATTGGTGGTGTTCCACAGGTGGGGATTATATTTATAACATGTGTTTATCCCTTCCATGATGATTTTCTGGATGCCATATTGGGTGCTGGAATAGTAGGTGTTTGTCTTTATCTCTCTCTACCTGTCTCTCTCACACAGTCTTTGCAAAACACCCTCCATAAACTAAATGCACTCTTGACACTTCAATAAAACACCTTGACCATTAACCTCATATAATTTCAAGGTCTTTGATAGACCCTGAAAGTATAAAAGGTGTAGTCTAGAGGTGTTCCTCAGATCTCTGTGGTGGGGACTCAACCCACAGAACAACCTTACTGGCTCAACAGATGGCTATAGTCGGCCATGGTCCACAATCGCTGTCCATGATTGGCAAGACTTGACCATGATTGGCGATGCTTGGCAATGGTTAGCTATGATTGGGGATGGTGGACCATGGTTGGCAATGATTGACTTGGGGATAGGCAACTGTGGTTGGTTTGGACGCTGGCGAAAGTCAGCAATGGCCAACTGTGTTTGGCAATGGTCACCTGCTGTCTGATCCTAAAACACGTTTGGTAATATGAATAATGCAAAATGCAAAACCTTTTAACTGCAGATAACCAAGACAAAAGACAGTTCAGCCAAACAAAAGCCAGACTCTATATCTGCCTCTGCCAACCCTTATGCCATGCTTTTGCCTAATTGGTGCTTATCTGATCAGGTTTCATCTTGGAAACGCTTTCAAATTGCGTCCCGATCCAAGATGGCTCCCAGACACTCTTGCCACGCGGTGACATCATCGCGTTCACGTGCTCGGCAACATCTGATACCCGGAAATAAATAGAGGTAATTCAGAAGGCTTCTCGCATTGCAATTGTTTTGTATTGCGAAACACTAGTTTGCCTTGCAACCTTGTGTTTTCTACTTGTTCCTGGCACCTGTAAAGACAAATTCCCAGAATAACAAATTTACCTGGAACGTCTTCTCAGCACATTGTTTTTTTTCCCCCTCAAGGTATTTTTCCCCCTGGGACCTGGCTCCCGGGGTAGCCGCAGTGCTTTCCTGTTATTCTGTAATCGGGTTGCATGGTGGCTACCTGAAAGGACAGGCCTTAGCTCTTCCCAGCAAAGGAGTCCAGAAGCAAAGAGGTAAGGACTGAACCTGACGCCTTATCTCCTAGTCATCATTTAGGGCATTCATTTTGGCTCACATGCAGAGGGGAACTAAACCACTACCTCATGGAGCCAAACCTTAAAAAATCAAATGTAATTAGTACTCAAATAATTCTAGTAAAATAAAAAGTCAAATAAAAAATGAATCAAATAAGAGATAAAAGTAAGTTTGAGTCCCTGTAATATAGCCAGGGGTGGTAATGTCTCTGTTACAGAGATATACTTGTATCCTACGGGTCCGAATTTCCCATTCCCAGTTAGATTGCACAAAGGGTTAATATGCCTGCTCTGATTTGTCTGTTACATGCACTGCACATACCTACAATTCTAAACAATGGAAGAGCTGTGACCCCTGCAGCCCACTCCTGAAAAACTGAAAAATATACTACGATTTGCTCCTCATAAAAACAAATGTCCCTTCTTCTGGATGCTCCAGCACGGGAGCAGGACGTTTTTCATTTCAATAGGGCACTGCTGCTACACCAGAATGGGACAGCCTTTGAAAGACTGCCCATGCTGGTGTGGCAGCGGCGCACTATTTAAGTGATAAGCTCTCCGCTCGTACACAACAGCTTGGAGCTTTTCATTTAAATAGGACGTTGCTGCTAAACCAGTACAGGGTAGCTTCTGAAAGGCTTCCCTGAGCTAGTGTGGCAGCGGTGCCCTATCACCCACCAGATACAGAGGGACGCCCTGCGGCAGACCGGGCTTACAGCCGCCCGTCTGCCTCATGGGGTAGAGCTTGCTGAGGTGGGTCGTAGCAAGGTTCTGGACCGAACTGGGACTTGCCTGTACTTCAGAGACCTATTCTAGAATCAGAGGACGCTGCTCTAGTATTTGTGTGAGTGGGTGGGGGCTGTGCATGGGGGATGTAGGCGCTTCCCTCGTGTGCTGAGGCGAGACACATTGAAACAATCAGTGAGGGATCCTAGCATTCTCACTGTCCCAAAAACGAGTCTGTTTGGGTTGTAGCTGAAGACTGTGATGGGAGGCAGGCCTAGTTCTCAGTTGTCAAACCCTCAGAGGAAGCCACTCCCCAGGGTTATGATCAAGCTCAGTGGGACAACTTGTCAACTAACTGCCAACTCACCCTAGTTTTGGCAGAGCCTCCATTGTTTGTGATTGCCCAGATTCAATTCCCTTTCACACTTTCCCTTCAACATAAAAAACATACCGTAGTCACTCAGTGGCCGATTAAAGCTTGCACCCTATGCCTGTTTAACTGCTGTGAGAAACCTGAAGGTGTCACCCTGGCTAAATCCCGGAGTTCTGTCGTCCAGGTGGCCAGGACATGGCCATGGCTATTGGATCCTGTGGGTGGACTAGTGAGGGAGGATCACCTGGATGGGGTGTCCTCGGGGAGTGGGAGTGGGACACTGACAGGTGAGACGTGGTATCCCCCTTCCTTCAACACCTTTTCCCCATCCTCTTCCGTAGGACATTCAAAAACACTGCCCCCCCTTTTCCGACACGAACACTTTCGCACAACATGAAAGACAATGGACTAACACCAGAACCGTTTACCTGACTTGTCCCAATACCAGGGTCAGGCAAAAGTTAGGCAATTTATCAGAATCACACACACCTGACAGCCCTTTCCATTCCCCAGAGGGATAAAAGGGGGAGCAAGAGAGCACAGTACGAGCGAGGCAGACCGCACAATGAGACAGCTATCAAGACCAGGCAGTTCAAGAGGAGGAGAAAGGCGAAAAACATCGAGAGGCAGACGAGGAGAGACTCGCCCTTCTTGACAAAACCCAGCAAAACCTCTGCAAAAGGAATCGTAAGACCGAGGACAATAGCCCAAGTGTCCTGGAGCAGATGTCAAAGGTACACTGAGCGTATTTACGCTGATAAGCTGGATCGAGGGAGACTCCTGGTACCATGGTACCGGCCTTGACTCCAGTTGCGAAGAAAACCAAGCGGTTCATCACAACCAGTGAGTCGAAGGGAAAACTGATAAGAACCGGGCTGTGGGGAATGAAAGTTGCAAAGTGGCAAAGTGAAAGAAGTTCAAAGAAAAATTGTAAAGGGGAGGCCAGCTGCAGAAGGGGACCAGCACCACGTGGGTGCTGCTTCGAGAAACTCTGGTCGACTCTGATTGATCCCTGAGTGAAACTACAGATACCAGAAGGCTGTAGGAGAGCCGTCAAGATAGCTCAAAGTGGTCATACAGGAGGTCAAGCAAAATCCCTGTACAGTCGAAAGCCTTTGACCTAAGAACTATAAGAAAGCAAGGGAAGTAAGGAACAAGTTACTTACCTGTAACTGTTGTTCTCCAGCATGGGTCTGGGATGGATTCACATGCTCATGAATATTCCCTGTTGTCGGGCTGGGAATTCTCGGTAAAGAAGAAATCAGTTTCAGTTTCGTTTCTGAACTGTCTTTCTACTAGTAACCAATCACTGGTCTCTGGGTCATACTGCCCCCAACCAATGACTGCCCTCTACCTAAGCCCCTCCTTTGGCAGCCATCTTCAGATTTGGTAGCACGTAAAGTGGCAGTAGGACCAAGAGAAGAGCCGCAGAGGGGTTGGAGGGAGGGTTCACATGTGAATCCATGCCAGACCCATGCTGGAGAACAACAGTTACAGGTAACAACAGTTACAGGTAAGTAACTTGTTCCTTCTCCAGCATGGGGTCTGGCATGGATTCACATGTCATGAATACAAGAATACATAGCAGTACACACATGCACAACCACGGGAGGTGGCAAGGCTCAACATTAAGTATTTCAACAACTCAACATTAAGCATCTCTTACCTCCTCACCAGGCTCACCTTCAGGCGAACAGGTTGCGCAGCACTGCCTGGCCGACTCTGGACTCCTCCCTGAAATCCTGGTCGACGCAGTAGAATCTCGTGAAGGTGTGCGTCGACCTCCATGTAGCAGCCCTGCAGATGTCCAGCAGGGGCACACCAGACAGGAACGCCATGGTAGCAGCAATCGCTCTGGTTGAATGGGCTCTCGGACGGCCGGTTAACGGGCGGTTTGCCAATCAGTGACAGTGCATGATGCAGTGCATGATGCAGCCGGAGAGCCATCTGGTAATGGAAGCCTTCGAGAGAGCCTTCCCTTGGTTCATAGGTCCAAAGTTCACAAACAGATGTGATGTCTTCCGAAGACTCTTCGTGCGGTCCACGTAGAACTTCAGCGCACTAGCCACATCCAGCGAGTGCAAAGTCCTCTCAGCCGGCGACGAAGGAGACGGGAAGAAAACAGGTAACACCAAAGGCTCGTTAAGATGGAAGTCCGACGGCACCTTGGGCATGAAGGAGAGGTGCATCCTCAGTACTACCCTCATCTCGTGTAATGTCAGGTATGGAGGTTTACAGGAGAGGGCCTGGATCTCTCCCACTCGTCGTGCAGAGGTGATGGCCACAAGAAATGCTGTCTTCCACGACAGGAACTTCAACGGTGCCAAATGCAGAGGCTCGAATGGCGGCCCCATGACCCTGGTCAGCACCACGTTGAGCTCCCATGCCGGGGCCGGGGCCTTCACTGGCAGGAACGACCAGAACAGTCCTTTCATGAACTCCTTCACCAGGCGATGAGACCACAGAGATGACCGCTCGGAGTTCTGGTGTAGCGGGAGATAGCCGCCAGATGGATCTTGATGGAGGCATGTGCCAGCCCCGCCTTGGCCAGATATAGCAAGTACGGCAGCACTTGAGGGGCCGTAATCCACAGAGGGTTAATCTTCTGTGCACGGCACCAGACAGAGAACCTCTTCCATTTGTGTCCATAGCACTTGTGAGTGGAGGTCGCCCTGGCCTTTGCAAGCACCTCCTTGCAGTCCGCCGGGTTATTGTACCCTCCGAACTCTAGTGCTGCAGGAGCCAGGCCTGCAGGTTCAGCGATCCTGGGTCGTGATGGAGGATGGCACCTCCTTCCCTGGCGAGAAGATCCGCGTCCATCCGTAGTTTGACCGGGGGGACGCTGACATGTCCAGAAGATCCAGGAACCAGATCTGCCTCAGCCACGCCGGTGCGATGAGAATCACCCTGCACCGGGACTGTCTGAGTTGACTGAGTCGCAGCAGCAATGGCAACGGAGGGAACACATACAGGAACAGGCCGTCCCAGGGGAATGAGAAGGCATCGCCCATGCTCCCCGGCTGGAGAAACCTGCTGGCGAACCTCCGGCACTTGGCATTTGTCGCCGTTGTGAATAGGTCGATCTGGGGAAGGAATGACCTGAGGGCCCAGAACACGGCTCGAATGTCCAGGTAGGGGTAAACGTGGATCCCCTGCAGGCGCAGTCGCGCCACCACCGGTGCCAGGCACTTGGTGAAGACCCTGGGCGCTGACTTCAGTCCGAAGG
The DNA here is from genome assembly GCF_040938575.1 of Ambystoma mexicanum. Lineage (NCBI taxonomy): Eukaryota > Metazoa > Chordata > Amphibia > Caudata > Ambystomatidae > Ambystoma > Ambystoma mexicanum. The sequence goes on along the minus strand of NC_090933.1, from coordinate 1,033,531,399 downwards.
GAAGGGCCTTGAACTGATAGTGTTGTCCTTGGACCATGAATCGTAGGTACTTTCGATGTCCTTTGAGAATGGGGATGTGGAAGTAGGCATCCTCCAAGTCCAGCGATGATAGGAAGTCGTCTTCCTCCAGCTGTCCCAGCACGTGCTGGAGGGTGACCATCCGGAATTTCTGGGACTTGATGTATTTGTTTAGATGACAAAGGTCCAGGATGGGTCGCCAACCGCCGGTCTTCTTTCAGACGAGGAAGTACGAGTAAACTCCGGAGCCTCGGAGCCTCTTCGCGACGGGTTCTATCTTTTTCAGCATTGCTCGTACCTCCAGAAGTAGCTGTGGGATGTGGTTTTCCTTCCTGGCCACAGGTGGTAGACGGGGACACTTTCTTTGGAATTCCAGAGTGTGCCCGTGGGCCAGCGCGTCCAGCACCCAACGGTCGGTGGAGACGGACTCCCACACGCTGACGAATTTCACCAGCCGGCCTCCCACCGGGGTGCTTCGGTGGGGGCCCGATGCCGCGGCCGGTTCAATCCTGCTTCGCCGAGGCCTTGGCGCCTTGGCCTCCCTGGTGACGACAATGTCCTCCGGCCTTGCCGCAGCCTCTGTAGGCCTCCTGTGACGATGAATGGGCCGCTTGGTGGTGCGAAGAACAACCGCCACCAAATCCTTTGGAGGCACCTTGAGACTTGCCCCCGGAGGTCCGAAAGGGTGGCCGTCGTTGTTGGAGAGAACCCAAGGCCCGGGCCGTCTCGGTGTCCGCCTTGATGGCCTGCAGTGACTCGTCCACTGCCTTGCTGAACAGGTTGTTCCCGTCGAAGGGAATGTCCAGTACCCTGGTCTGCACGTCCCGATGGAAATCGGTGGCCTTAAGCCAACCACGCAGACGAAGGCAAACGCTGTTGTCCATCTGGCAAAAGCCGGTGTCGGCAATGTCCGTGGCCACCATGATGGCGTGGTCCAAGGCCACCTCACCTTTCTACAGGATTTCAAGAGCTTCTGCCCTCTTGTTGTCTGGGAGGAAGTACAGGAGGGGAGCGATCTTGAACCACAGCTCCCTGTCGTAGCGTGCTACGATCGCAAGGGCGTTGGCCACTTTGATGGTCATCGCCGCCGTCGTCGCCCCATGGCGTCCAGCTTCTTCCCCTCGCCGTCCGGTGGGGAAGTGGAAGCTGATCCCATCACCCCTGCCGATTTCTTCTTGGGCGCTGCGCAGACCACCGAATCCGGGGACGGCTGAGCTCTGAGGCACATAGGGCGGAATCTGGGACTCGGTACTTCTTCTCATAACGGTCCCTCTTCGCAGGAGCCATGGACAGGATCTTGAGTAGCGACAGTCCTTCGTCCCAGATGTCGTCTAGAAACGGTACTGAGAGGACGGTCTTCCACTTGGCCGCCTGTCGCTGGTAGAGGAAGCCCTCCTTCTTTTGTTCTTTGGTACAAAGTTGGAAGAGCTCCGAAGCCCTGGCGATCATGACGTGGAAAGAGCCAATTTCGTCAGGAGGGGAGCCCCGGGCAGGAGGTGATGGGAGATCCGTCCCGTCATCACCACCGTCGTCCCCGTCGTCGCTGTCTCCATTCCAGTCTCATCCCTCGGTGGAGGGGAAGGAGGTGAAGGCTGGAAAGGAGGGGGAGGATGGATTCACCTCAGCTTGTTCGGTGGGCTTTCCGACGGCCCAGGCGCTGCTGGATCATCCGCTGGGGTTAAGGGCAATCTTGTCCTTATCTCCGTACACAGGGCCTGGATAGCCATCAAGATTGCTCCTGAGTTGTCCTGTGGCATAGGCACCAGTTGCGACGGGAGCAACGGCTGGGGAGTAGGGTCCTCCGTCTCCTCCACGGTCCGTGGCTCCTCGTCGGCTCCACCATCGCTTTCTACGTCCACCTCGTCGGGATCCCTCCCGTAGGACCGGACTTCCTCAAACCTCTTGTCCAGGATCTTTGCGATGCCAGCCAGCTCATCTTCAGAGGTGGTATCTGTGTCCATTATGGCTACCGGGCCCCCCCTCTTTCTCCACCCGGGGTTTCACGGGGGTCTTATTGATAGGCTGAAAAGAGGATTCCCTCTGGGGTGGCAGGGAAACTCTAGGCCCGGAGGTCGTCTCTACTGGTTAGCCTCCACAGGCTTCACCGGGGCCGCCACGACTCTTTCGATTGAGGCCTTATCCGGGTGAATCAGGGCCTTCACGACTTTGGGCGCGCCTGAGGCCTTCACCTTGTGGGGAGGGTCGCTGCCTCGCTCCCCCTCAGCTGTCGCCGTCGGGATTGACCGGGGCTTTCCCCTCCAGACAGTTGGCAAGTCGGGTACGACGATCCCTCATTGTCCGTTCCGACATGTTCTTACAAAACGCACAGTCCTTCTCCACGTGCGATTTGTCGTTGTGAAGGCAGTAGAGGCACCGGGAGTGCTCATCTTCCTTGAAGACATTCTGTAGTCCGCATCCTGGGCAGCTTCTGAACAGCTTGGGTCCTGGAGTCGTGTTTCCCTTGTCCTGGGCCATGACCACGTGGTGTAGGCCTCAAAGGTCTTCCGGAATCCTCCGAGAAGTGAAAACTCTACGAAAATTCACCCTTGAGGGGCATAGAAAATTCCGAAACGGGTCCCGGTTGATCGGAAGTAAACTCTTCGAAAAATCGCAAAATGCAGTAAAAGCTTGAGAGCTATAGCATGAGGACTCTTGAACCTGTGGTACAAATCTGAAGATGGCTGCCAGAGGAGGGGCTTAGGTAGAGGGCAGTCATTGGTTGGGGGCAGTATGAACCAGAGACCAGTGATTGGTTACTAGTAGAAAGACAGTTCAGAAACGAAACTGAAACTGACAGCTTCAAAGACAGGATCTCACTCAGCGAGACTTTCTGATGACGGGGAATATCCATGAGCATGTGAATCCATGCCAGACCCCATGCTGCAGAAATCCTGCAAACATTGAAAGTAAATGTGAATGTGAAGTTGGCCAGAGTGAACCCGGAAGAGTGATGGTGACTAAGAGGGGACAAAGACTAAAGTGCCAAAAAACAGTGCTTTGACAAATGTGAACCTGGTAGAGGGATGTCCACTATGAACTGTTAGAAAAGACATTAAGATTTGGGAACCCAGAGAAAGCCATAGAGAACCCGGTGGAGGGAGGCTGAAAGCACAGAGGGGTCTGCGCCTCGAAGAGCGGGACCCAGTGGTGAAGCCATCACCCGAAAAATAAGCCATAGTGAACCCAGTGGAGGGAGACTGAAAGCAACGAGGGGTCTGCGCCCGGAAGAGGGGGACGCAGGGGTGAAGCCATCCCCTGAGGAATACGTAGAACAGATCTTTGCGTTTGTTAGTCATTTTTGTAAACCTATCAGGCCCTCGGAAACAGGAGACTCAACCAGTGAAGGCCTTGATATCAATAGGAACTGTTTTAGGATCCAAGCCCAGAAGAGGGGGTTCCCGGGGTGAAGTCATCACCCAAGACCCACTGAAAGGGGACTGTATATATGATTTGTGGAAAGCGATTGGTACCTGAAAAGGAACTTTGTTTGTTATTTTACTCACCCTAGAAGGCGAGAGACATTTTGAAGATAAAAGAGACTTGGCCATCAAGGCTCCTGATAAGCTAAAACAGAACTGTCGTCTCATGCTGGGAGAACTCGAGACTGTGCTGTGCTCCAAGATCCCACCTTTCCGCGTGCTCAAAACGTGGGCAAGGAAGACCCAGGCTACCATATCCTGACATATTATTTGTGAACACTTCTTTCTTTTTTTGAAAACTATCCCACACCCTTTTCTATTAGTTGGAAGGCTTGGCAATAGGTTTCTTAGTATAGGCCCTTTTTCATTTGACACTATGCCACTAGGACTGCCTTATTTTCATTTGATGGTCGACGCTTGCTCCTATCTTAGATTTAGGTTTAGATTAGGCGTTTTTCCAACCTGCATACAGTTTAATAAACACCCTTGAACTGTGATCACTTGTGTCTGTCTTTACTGTTGCCACCATGAGTTCCTCCCCCTTTTTCTATCTGCCCCCTCATCCACAGAACTTCCTGACAAGAGTTCATATCTGCCAACTAGATATATGCCACCACACGTAGTGCTATGGGTCTATAGGAGGCACACTAAGTGGAGTCTTTCCTGGGCTTCAGGATTAGCGTAATCATGGCTTCACCATAGAAGGAGGAAGTCTTGCTGGAAAGCTTCTTGCCAGACTTTCAACAAATGCATGGACACTTTAGGACTAAATTTGTTTAAAAAATACAGCCGTTAAACCATCCGATACCAGGACTTTTGAGGTGGGTAGCGCTGCAATGGCATTCATTATATCCTTTTCCGTGATTGGGGCATTTAAGAGTATTGGGTGCTCTGATTTAACTTGCGCACTGGCATATCGCATAGGTTTGCTTTGAGTTCCATAGGGAATTGTGTATTCTTCCTAGCATACAGTGTCTTGCTAGAAGTATGAAACATATACACTAAGTCACTCAGATCAACATAATTGTCCCTTCATTGTTCAATATGGTCGCTATGTTGGTAGGCCCCCGTTCAGAATGCAAAACAAAAGAGGGGATGGCTGGAAGGTTTAGAATTAATCTTAACTACTGGCATTGTTCTGGGCAACCCTCCAGGCCATTGTTCTTTGTCTGCCAAGCCATTAAAAAAGGGGAAAGACCATATGCAAATCAGGCTTGGTCCCACCCCAAAAGGGGCAGTCTAGCCTGAACTACTAGGTCACATGCCTTCTGCACGAGACCACAAGCATCCACAAACATGTTTTGATCTTGTTAGGCCTCATCAGTGAGGAGTAGCTTGGGTCTCTCGGCCCAGCAGTCACGGGACTCATGTCTTGGCATACCCGTCCCACTCGGGGTGACTACAGCAAAACAAAAGAGGTGATGGCTCTTTCATTGATTGATTGATATTTTATTTCTATCGCGCTCGTACACAAGTGTTTCAGAGCGCGACAAGGCAAGGGAGGGGAACAGGGGAGAACAAAACGGCGATCTTACTAGGCCCAGTGACATTTCAGAACATAACAGTAAGGCTATAGTGTTGTAATATTTGGTATCCCCTTGATTTTGAGGGGTAACATCTAACAACGCACTGCTTGACCTAGCCATTGCATTGGGGATGGAAGTACATCACAAGCCTTCACTGTGACAGCTTCTGGAAGCCATCTCATTGGTTTTTTGGAGGGGATACTAAATATTACAGCTAATATAGTGTTGTAATATTTGGTGTCCCCTTGATGTTGAGGGGTAACATTTAACAAAACACTGCTTGAACTATCCCTTGTATTGGGGAGGGGAGTACATCATAAGCCTACACTGTGACAAGTTATGGAAGCCATCTCATCATTGTTTTGAAGGGGATACCAAATATAATTGATAATATAGAGTTGTAATATTTGGTATCCCCTTGATGTTGAGGGACAACATTTACAAAAGAGGTGCTTGAACTATCCCTTGCATTGGGGAGGGGAGTACATGATAAGCCTACACTGTGACAGCTTCTGGAAGCCATCCCATCCTTTTTTTGAAGGGGATACCAAATATAATTGTTAATATAGGGTTGTAATATTTGGTATCCCCTTGATGTTGAGGGGTAACATTTAACAAAGCACTGCTTGAACTATCCCTTGTATTGGGGAGGGGAGTACATCATAAGCCTACACTGTGACAGCTTCTGGAAGCCATCCCATCCTTTTTTTGAAGGGGATACCAAATATAATTGTTAATATAGGGTTGTAATATTTGGTATCCCCTTGATGTTGAGGGGTAACATTTAACAAAGCACTGCTTCAAATATCTCTTGCGCTGGGGAGGGGAGTACATCATAAGCCTACACTGCGACAGCTTCTAGAAGCCATTGCATCCTTTTTTTGAAGGGGATACGAAATATTACAGCTAATATAGTGCTGTAATATTTGGTATCCCCTTGATGTTGAGGGGTAACATTTAACAACGCACTGCTTGAACTATCCCTTGCATTGGGGAGGAGAGTACATCATGGGCCTTCACTGTGACAGCTTCTGGAAGCCATCCCATTCTTTTTTTGAAGGGGATACCAAATATAATGGCTAATATAGGGTTCTAATATTTGGTATCCCCTCGATGTTGAGGGGCAACATTTAACAAAGCACTGCTTGAACTATCCCTTGCATTGGGGAGGGCAGTACATCATAAGTCTACACTGCGACAGCTTCTGGAAGCCATCTCATCCTTTTTTTGAAGGGGATACCAAATATTACAGCTAATATAGTGTTGTAATATTTTGTATCCCCTTGATTTTGAGGGATAACATTTAACATGGCACTGCTTCAACTATCCCTTGTATTGGGGAGGGGAGTACATCATAACCCTACACTGTGACAGCTTCTGGAAGCCATATTATCCTTTTTTTGGAGGGGATACCAAATATTACAGCTAATATAGTGTTGTAATATTTGGTATCCCTTTGATTTTGAGGGGTAACATTTAACAACGCACTGCTTGAACTATCCCTTGCATTGGGGAGGGGAGCACATCATAAGCCTTCAATGTTACAGCTTCTGGAAGCCATCCCATACTTTTTTGAAGGGGATACGCAACATAATGGCTAATATAGGGTTGTAATATTTGGTATCCCTTTGATTTTGAGGGGTAACATTTAACAACGCACTGCTTGAACTATCCCTTGCATTGGGGAGGGGAGCCCATCATAAGCCTTCACTTTGACAGCTTCTGGAAGCCATCCCATCCTTTTTTGTAAGGGGATACCAAATATAATGGCGAATATAGGGTTGTAATATTTGGTATCCCCACGTTGTTGAGGGGTAACATTTAACAAAGCACTGCTTCAACTGTCCCTTGCAGTGGAGAGGGGAGTACATCATAAGCCTACACTGCAACAGCTTCTGGAAGCCATCTCATCCTTTTTATGGAGGGGATACCGAATATAATGGCTAATATAGAGTTGTAATATTTGGAATCCCCTTGATGTTGAGGAGTAACATTTAACCAAGCACTGCTTCAACTATCCCTTGCATTGGGGAGGGGCATACATCATAAGCCTACACTTTGACAGCTTCTGGAAGGCATCTCATCCTTTTTATGAAGGGGATACCAAATATTACAGCTAATATAGTGCTGTAATATTTGGTATCCCCTTGATGTTGAGGGGTAACATTTAACAACGCACTGCTTGAACTATCCATTGCATTGGGGAGGGGAGTACATCATAAGCCTTCACTGTGACAGCTTCTGGAAGCCATCCCATTTTTTTTTAAGTGGATACCAAATATAATGGCTAATATAGTGCTGTAATATTTGGTATCCCCTTGATGTTGAGGGGTAACATTTAACAACGCACTGCTTGAACTATCCCTTGCATTGGGGAGGGCAGTACATCATAAGCCTACACTGCGACAGCTTCTGGAAGCCATCTCATCCTTTTTTTGAAGGGGATACCAAATATAATGGCTAATATAGGGTTGTAATATTTGGTATCCCCTCGATGTTGAGGGGCAACATTTAACAACACACTGCTTGAACTATCCCTTGCATTGGGGAGGGAAGTACATCATGGGCCTTCACTGTGACAGCCTATGGAAGCCATCCCATCCTTTTCTGAAGGGGATGCCAAATATAATGACTCATATAGGGTTGTAATATTTGATATCCCCTTGATGTTGAGGGGTAACATTTAACAACGCACTGCTTGAACTATCCATTGCATTGGGGAGGGGAGTACATCATAAGCCTTCACTGTGACAGCTTCTGGAAGCCATCCCATTTTTTTTTAAGGGGATACCAAATATAATGGCTAATATAGGGTTGTAATATTTGGTACCCCCTTCATGTTGAGGGGCAACATTTAACAACGCACTGCTTGAACTATCCCTTGCATTGGGGAGGGCAGTACATCATAAGCCTACACTGCGACAGCTTCTGGAAGCCATCTCATCCTTTTTTTGAAGGGGGTACCAAATATAATGGCTAATATAGGGTTGTAATATTTGGTATCCCCTTGATTTTGAGGGGTAGCATTTAACAACGCACTGCTTCAACTATCCCTTGCATTGGGGAGGGGAGCACATCGTAAGCCTTCACTGTGACAGCTTCTGGAAGCCATCCCATCCTTTTTTTTGAAGGGGGTACCAAATATAATGGCTAATATAGGGTTGTAATATTTGGTATCCCCTCGATGTTGAGGGGCAACATTTAACAACACACTGCTTGAACTATCCCTTGCATTGGGGAGGGAAGTACATCATAGGCCTTCACTGTGACAGCCTATGGAAGCCATCCCATCCTTTTCTGAAGGGGATGCCAAATATAATGACTCATATAGGGTTGTAATATTTGATATCCCCTTGATGTTGAGGGGTAACATTTAACAACGCACTGCTTGAACTATCCATTGCATTGGGGAGGGGAGTACATCATAAGCCTTCACTGTGACAGCTTCTGGAGGCCATCCCATTTTTTTTTAAGGGGATACCAAATATAATGGCTAATATAGGGTTGTAATATTTGGTACCCCCTTCATGTTGAGGGGCAACATTTAACAACGCACTGCTTGAACTATCCCTTGCATTGGGGAGGGCAGTACATCATAAGCCTACACTGCGACAGCTTCTGGAAGCCATCTCATCCTTTTTTTGAAGGGGGTACCAAATATAATGGCTAATATAGGGTTGTAATATTTGGTATCCCCTTGATTTTGAGGGGTAGCATTTAACAACGCACTGCTTCAACTATCCCTTGCATTGGGGAGGGGAGCACATCGTAAGCCTTCACTGTGACAGCTTCTGGAAGCCATCCCATCCTTTTTTTGAAGGGGATACCAAATATAATGGCTAATATAGGGTTGTCATATTTGGTATCCCCTTGATTTTGAGGGGTAGCATTTAACAACGCACTGCTTCAACTATCCCTTGCATTGGGGAGGGGAGCGCATCGTAAGCCTTCACTGTGACAGCTTCTGGAAGCCATCCCATCCTTTTTTTGAAGGGGATACCAAATATAATGGCTATTATAGGGTTGTCATATTTGCTATCCCCTTGATTTTGAGGGGTAACATTTAACAACGCACTGCTTGAACTATCCCTTGCATTGGGGAGGGGAGCACATCATAAGCCTGCACTGTGACAGCTTCTGGAGGCCATCCCATCCTTTTTTTGAAGGGGATACCACATATTACAGCTAATATAGTGTTGTAATATTTTGTAATATTTGGTATCCCCTTGATTTTGACGGGTAACATTTAACAATGCACTGCTTGACCTATCCATTGCATTGGGGAGGCAAGTACATCATAAGCCTGCACTGTGACAGCTTCTGGAGGCCATCCCATCCTTTTTTTGAAGGGGATACCACATATTACAGCTAATATAGTGTTGTAATATTTTGTAATATTTGATATCCCCTTGATGTTGAGGGGTAACATTTAACAACGCACTGCTTGAACTATCCATTGCATTGGGGAGGGGGGCACATCATAAGACTTCACTCTGACAGCTTCTGCAAGCCATCCCATCCTTTTTTTGAAGGGGATACGCAACTTAATGGCTAATATAGGGTTGTAATGTTTGGTATCCTCTTGATTTTGAGGGGTAACATTAAACAACGCACTGCTTTAACTATCCCTTGCATTGGGGAGGGGAGCACATCATAAGCCTTCACTTTGACAGCTTCTGGAAGCCATCCAATCCTTTTTTTTAAGGGGATATCAAATATAATGGCGAATATAGGATTATAATATTTGGTATCCCCACGATGTTAAGGGGTAACATTTAACAAAGCACTGCTTCAACTATCCCTTGCATTGGGGAGGGGAGTACATCATAAGCCTTCACTCTGACAGCTTCTGGAAGCCATCCCATCCTTTTTTTGAAGGGGATCCCAAATATAATGGCTAATATAGGGTTGTCATATTTGGTATCCCCTTGATTTTGAGGGGTAGCATTTAACAACGCACTGCTTCAACTATCCCTTGCATTGGGGAGCGGAGCACATCGTAAGCCTTCACTGTGACAGCTTCTGGAAGCCATCCCATCCTTTTTTTGAAGGGGATACCAAATATAATGGCTAATATAGGGTTGTCATATTTGCTATCCCCTTGATTTTGAGGGGTAACATTTAACAACGCACTGCTTGAACTATCCCTTGCATTGGGGAGGGGAGCACATCATAAGCCTTCACTGTGACAGCTTCTGGACGCCATCCCATCCTTTTTTGAAGGGGATACCACACATTACAGCTAATATAGTGTTGTAATATTTTGTAATATTTGGTATCCCCTTGATTTTGACGGGTAACATTTAACAATGCACTGCTTGACCTATCCATTGCATTGGGGAGGCAAGTACATCATAAGCCTACACTGTGACAGCTTCTGGAAGCCATCTCATCGTTTTTTTGGAGGGGATACCAAATATTATAGCTAATGTAGTGTTGTAATATTTGGTATCCCCTTGATTTTGAGGGGTAACATTTAACAATGCACTGCTTGAACTATCCCTTGCATTGGGGGGGGCACATCATAAGACTTCACTCTGACAGCTTCTGGAAGCCATCCCATCCTTTCTTTGAAGAGGAAACCACATATTACAGCTGTTATAGTGTTGTAATATTTGGTAACCCCTTGATTTTGAGGGGTAACATTTAACAACGCACTGCTTTACCTATCCTTTGCATTGGGGAGGGGATTACATCATAAGCCTTCACTGTGACAGCTTCTGGAAGCAATCCCATCCTTTTTTTGAAGGGGATACCAAATATAATGGCTAATATAGAGTTGTAATATTTGGAATCCCCTTGATGTTGAGGGGTAACATTTAACCAAGCACTGCTTGAACTATCCCTTGCATTGGGGAGGGGAGTACATCATAAGCCTTCACTGTGACAGCTTCTGGAAGCCATCCCATTCTTTTTTTGGAGGGGATACCAAATATTACAGCTAATATAGTGTTGTAATATTTAGTATCCCCTTGGTTTTGAGGGGTAACATTTAACATGGCACTGCTTCAACTATCCCTTGTATTGGGGAGGGGAGTACATCATAACCCTACACTGTTACAGCTTCTGGAAGCCATATTATCCTTTTTGTGGAGGGGATACCAAATATTACAGCTAATATAGTGTTGTAATATTTGGTACCCCCTTCATGTTGAGGGGCAACATTTAACAACGCACTGCTTGAACTATCCCTTGCATTGGGGAGGGGAGCACATCATAAGCCTTCAATGTGACAGCTTCTGGAAGCCATCCCATCCTTTTTTTGGAGGGGATACGAAACATAATGGCTAATATAGGGTTGTAATGTTTGGTATCCTCTTGATTTTGAGGGGTAACATTTAACAACGCACTGCTTGAACTATCCCTTGCATTGGGGAGGGGAGCACATCATAAGCCTTCACTGTGACAGCTTCTGGAGGAAATCCCATCCTTTTTTGAAGGGGATACCACACATTACAGCTAATATAGTGTTGTAATATTTTGTAATATTTGGTATCCCCTTGATTTTGACGGGTAACATTTAACAATGCACTGCTTGACCTATCCATTGCATTGGGGAGGCAAGTACATCATAAGCCTACACTGTGACAGCTTCTGGAAGCCATCTCATCGTTTTTTTGGAGGGGATACCAAATATTATAGCTAATGTAGTGTTGTAATATTTGGTATCCCCTTGATTTTGAGGGGTAACATTTAACAATGCACTGCTTGAACTATCCCTTGCATTGGGGGGGGCACATCATAAGACTTCACTCTGACAGCTTCTGGAAGCCATCCCATCCTTTCTTTGAAGGGGAAACCAAATATTACAGCTAATATAGTGTTGTAATATTTTGTATCCCCTTGATTTTGAGGGATAACATTTAACATGGCACTGCTTCAACTATCCCTTGTATTGGGGAGGGGAGTACATCATAACCCTACACTGTGACAGCTTCTGGAAGCCATATTATCCTTTTTTTGGAGGGGATACCAAATATTACAGCTAATATAGTGTTGTAATATTTGGTATCCCTTTGATTTTGAGGGGTAACATTTAACAACGCACTGCTTGAACTATCCCTTGCATTGGGGAGGGGAGCACATCATAAGCCTTCAATGTTACAGCTTCTGGAAGCCATCCCATACTTTTTTGAAGGGGATACGCAACATAATGGCTAATATAGGGTTGTAATGTTTGGTATCCTCTTGATTTTGAGGGGTAACATTTAACAACGCACTGCTTGAACTATCCCTTGCATTGGGGAGGGGAGCTCATCATAAGCCTTCACTTTGACAGCTTCTGGAAGCCATCCCATCCTTTTTTGTAAGGGGATACCAAATATAATGGCGAATATAGGGTTGTAATATTTGGTATCCCCACGTTGTTGAGGGGTAACATTTAACAAAGCACTGCTTCAACTGTCCCTTGCAGTGGAGAGGGGAGTACATCATAAGCCTACACTGCAACAGCTTCTGGAAGCCATCTCATCCTTTTTATGGAGGGGATACCGAATATAATGGCTAATATAGAGTTGTAATATTTGGAATCCCCTTGATGTTGAGGAGTAACATTTAACCAAGCACTGCTTCAACTATCCCTTGCATTGGGGAGGGGCATACATCATAAGCCTACACTTTGACAGCTTCTGGAAGGCATCTCATCCTTTTTATGAAGGGGATACCAAATATTACAGCTAATATAGTGCTGTAATATTTGGTATCCCCTTGATGTTGAGGGGTAACATTTAACAACGCACTGCTTGAACTATCCATTGCATTGGGGAGGGGAGTACATCATAAGCCTTCACTGTGACAGCTTCTGGAAGCCATCCCATTTTTTTTTAAGTGGATACCAAATATAATGGCTAATATAGTGCTGTAATATTTGGTATCCCCTTGATGTTGAGGGGTAACATTTAACAACGCACTGCTTGAACTATCCCTTGCATTGGGGAGGGCAGTACATCATAAGCCTACACTGCGACAGCTTCTGGAAGCCATCTCATCCTTTTTTTGAAGGGGATACCAAATATAATGGCTAATATAGGGTTGTAATATTTGGTATCCCCTCGATGTTGAGGGGCAACATTTAACAACACACTGCTTGAACTATCCCTTGCATTGGGGAGGGAAGTACATCATGGGCCTTCACTGTGACAGCCTATGGAAGCCATCCCATCCTTTTCTGAAGGGGATGCCAAATATAATGACTCATATAGGGTTGTAATATTTGATATCCCCTTGATGTTGAGGGGTAACATTTAACAACGCACTGCTTGAACTATCCATTGCATTGGGGAGGGGAGTACATCATAAGCCTTCACTGTGACAGCTTCTGGAAGCCATCCCATTTTTTTTTAAGGGGATACCAAATATAATGGCTAATATAGGGTTGTAATATTTGGTACCCCCTTCATGTTGAGGGGCAACATTTAACAACGCACTGCTTGAACTATCCCTTGCATTGGGGAGGGCAGTACATCATAAGCCTACACTGCGACAGCTTCTGGAAGCCATCTCATCCTTTTTTTGAAGGGGGTACCAAATATAATGGCTAATATAGGGTTGTAATATTTGGTATCCCCTTGATTTTGAGGGGTAGCATTTAACAACGCACTGCTTCAACTATCCCTTGCATTGGGGAGGGGAGCACATCGTAAGCCTTCACTGTGACAGCTTCTGGAAGCCATCCCATCCTTTTTTTTGAAGGGGGTACCAAATATAATGGCTAATATAGGGTTGTAATATTTGGTATCCCCTCGATGTTGAGGGGCAACATTTAACAACACACTGCTTGAACTATCCCTTGCATTGGGGAGGGAAGTACATCATAGGCCTTCACTGTGACAGCCTATGGAAGCCATCCCATCCTTTTCTGAAGGGGATGCCAAATATAATGACTCATATAGGGTTGTAATATTTGATATCCCCTTGATGTTGAGGGGTAACATTTAACAACGCACTGCTTGAACTATCCATTGCATTGGGGAGGGGAGTACATCATAAGCCTTCACTGTGACAGCTTCTGGAGGCCATCCCATTTTTTTTTAAGGGGATACCAAATATAATGGCTAATATAGGGTTGTAATATTTGGTACCCCCTTCATGTTGAGGGGCAACATTTAACAACGCACTGCTTGAACTATCCCTTGCATTGGGGAGGGCAGTACATCATAAGCCTACACTGCGACAGCTTCTGGAAGCCATCTCATCCTTTTTTTGAAGGGGGTACCAAATATAATGGCTAATATAGGGTTGTAATATTTGGTATCCCCTTGATTTTGAGGGGTAGCATTTAACAACGCACTGCTTCAACTATCCCTTGCATTGGGGAGGGGAGCACATCGTAAGCCTTCACTTTGACAGCTTCTGGAAGCCATCCCATCCTTTTTTTGAAGGGGATACCAAATATAATGGCTAATATAGGGTTGTCATATTTGGTATCCCCTTGATTTTGAGGGGTAGCATTTAACAACGCACTGCTTCAACTATCCCTTGCATTGGGGAGGGGAGCGCATCGTAAGCCTTCACTGTGACAGCTTCTGGAAGCCATCCCATCCTTTTTTTGAAGGGGATACCAAATATAATGGCTATTATAGGGTTGTCATATTTGCTATCCCCTTGATTTTGAGGGGTAACATTTAACAACGCACTGCTTGAACTATCCCTTGCATTGGGGAGGGGAGCACATCATAAGCCTGCACTGTGACAGCTTCTGGAGGCCATCCCATCCTTTTTTTGAAGGGGATACCACATATTACAGCTAATATAGTGTTGTAATATTTTGTAATATTTGGTATCCCCTTGATTTTGACGGGTAACATTTAACAATGCACTGCTTGACCTATCCATTGCATTGGGGAGGCAAGTACATCATAAGCCTGCACTGTGACAGCTTCTGGAGGCCATCCCATCCTTTTTTTGAAGGGGATACCACATATTACAGCTAATATAGTGTTGTAATATTTTGTAATATTTGATATCCCCTTGATGTTGAGGGGTAACATTTAACAACGCACTGCTTGAACTATCCATTGCATTGGGGAGGGGGGCACATCATAAGACTTCACTCTGACAGCTTCTGCAAGCCATCCCATCCTTTTTTTGAAGGGGATACGCAACTTAATGGCTAATATAGGGTTGTAATGTTTGGTTTCCTCTTGATTTTGAGGGGTAACATTAAACAACGCACTGCTTTAACTATCCCTTGCATTGGGGAGGGGAGCACATCATAAGCCTTCACTTTGACAGCTTCTGGAAGCCATCCAATCCTTTTTTTTAAGGGGATATCAAATATAATGGCGAATATAGGATTATAATATTTGGTATCCCCACGATGTTAAGGGGTAACATTTAACAAAGCACTGCTTCAACTATCCCTTGCATTGGGGAGGGGAGTACATCATAAGCCTTCACTCTGACAGCTTCTGGAAGCCATCCCATCCTTTTTTTGAAGGGGATCCCAAATATAATGGCTAATATAGGGTTGTCATATTTGGTATCCCCTTGATTTTGAGGGGTAGCATTTAACAACGCACTGCTTCAACTATCCCTTGCATTGGGGAGCGGAGCACATCGTAAGCCTTCACTGTGACAGCTTCTGGAAGCCATCCCATCCTTTTTTTGAAGGGGATACCAAATATAATGGCTAATATAGGGTTGTCATATTTGCTATCCCCTTGATTTTGAGGGGTAACATTTAACAACGCACTGCTTGAACTATCCCTTGCATTGGGGAGGGGAGCACATCATAAGCCTTCACTGTGACAGCTTCTGGACGCCATCCCATCCTTTTTTGAAGGGGATACCACACATTACAGCTAATATAGTGTTGTAATATTTTGTAATATTTGGTATCCCCTTGATTTTGACGGGTAACATTTAACAATGCACTGCTTGACCTATCCATTGCATTGGGGAGGCAAGTACATCATAAGCCTACACTGTGACAGCTTCTGGAAGCCATCTCATCGTTTTTTTGGAGGGGATACCAAATATTATAGCTAATGTAGTGTTGTAATATTTGGTATCCCCTTGATTTTGAGGGGTAACATTTAACAATGCACTGCTTGAACTATCCCTTGCATTGGGGGGGGCACATCATAAGACTTCACTCTGACAGCTTCTGGAAGCCATCCCATCCTTTCTTTGAAGAGGAAACCACATATTACAGCTGTTATAGTGTTGTAATATTTGGTAACCCCTTGATTTTGAGGGGTAACATTTAACAACGCACTGCTTTACCTATCCTTTGCATTGGGGAGGGGATTACATCATAAGCCTTCACTGTGACAGCTTCTGGAAGCAATCCCATCCTTTTTTTGAAGGGGATACCAAATATAATGGCTAATATAGAGTTGTAATATTTGGAATCCCCTTGATGTTGAGGGGTAACATTTAACCAAGCACTGCTTGAACTATCCCTTGCATTGGGGAGGGGAGTACATCATAAGCCTTCACTGTGACAGCTTCTGGAAGCCATCCCATTCTTTTTTTGGAGGGGATACCAAATATTACAGCTAATATAGTGTTGTAATATTTAGTATCCCCTTGGTTTTGAGGGGTAACATTTAACATGGCACTGCTTCAACTATCCCTTGTATTGGGGAGGGGAGTACATCATAACCCTACACTGTTACAGCTTCTGGAAGCCATATTATCCTTTTTGTGGAGGGGATACCAAATATTACAGCTAATATAGTGTTGTAATATTTGGTACCCCCTTCATGTTGAGGGGCAACTTTTAACAACGCACTGCTTGAACTATCCCTTGCATTGGGGAGGGGAGCACATCATAAGCCTTCAATGTGACAGCTTCTGGAAGCCATCCCATCCTTTTTTTGGAGGGGATACGAAACATAATGGCTAATATAGGGTTGTAATGTTTGGTATCCTCTTGATTTTGAGGGGTAACATTTAACAACGCACTGCTTGAACTATCCCTTGTATTGGGGAGGGGAGCACATCATAAGCCTTCACTGTGACAGCTTCTGGAGGCCATCCCATCCTTTTTTGAAGGGGATACCACACATTACAGCTAATATAGTGTTGTAATATTTTGTAATATTTGGTATCCCCTTGATTTTGACGGGTAACATTTAACAATGCACTGCTTGACCTATCCATTGCATTGGGGAGGCAAGTACATCATAAGCCTACACTGTGACAGCTTCTGGAAGCCATCTCATCGTTTTTTTGGAGGGGATACCAAATATTATAGCTAATGTAGTGTTGTTATATTTGGTATCCCCTTGATTTTGAGGGGTGACATTTAACAATGCACTGCTTGAACTATCCCTTGCATTGGGGGGGGCACATCATAAGACTTCACTCTGACAGCTTCTGGAAGCCATCACATCCTTTCTTTGAAGGGGAAACCACATATTACAGCTGTTATAGTGTTGTAATATTTGGTATCCCCTTGATTTTGAGGGGTAACATTTAACAACGCACTGCTTGACCTATCCTTTGCATTGGGGAGGGGATTACATCATAAGCCTTCACTGTGACAGCTTCTGGAAGCAATCCCATCCTTTTTTGAAGGGGATACCAAATATAATGGCTAATATAGAGTTGTAATATTTGGAATCCCCTTGATGTTGAGGGGTAACATTTAACCAAGCACTGCTTGAACTATCCCTTGCATTGGGGAGGGGAGTACATCATAAGCCTTCACTGTGACAGCTTCTGATGCCATCCAATCCTTGTTTTAAATGGGATACCAAATATTACAGCTAATATAGTGTTGTAATATTTGGTATCCCCTTGGTGTTGAGGGGTAACATTTAACAACGCACTGCTTGAACTATCCCCGGCATTGG
Organism: Ambystoma mexicanum; assembly: GCF_040938575.1. NCBI lineage: Eukaryota > Metazoa > Chordata > Amphibia > Caudata > Ambystomatidae > Ambystoma > Ambystoma mexicanum. The sequence goes on along the minus strand of NC_090933.1, from coordinate 1,033,513,633 downwards.
GGAGGGGAGTACATCATAAACCTTCACTGTGACAGCTTCTAGAAGGAATCTCATCCTTTTTTTGAAGGGGATACCAAATATTACAGCTAATATAGTGTTGTAATATTTGGTATCCCCTTGATTTTGAAGGGTAGCATTTAACAACGCACTGCTTGAACTATCCCTTGCATTGGGGAGGGGAGTACATCATAAGCCTACACTGTGACAGCTTTTTGAAGCCATCTCATCCTTTCTTTGAAGGGGATACCAAATATTACAGGTAATGTAGTGTTGTAATATTTGGTATCCTCTTGATTTTGAGGAGTAACATTTAACAACGCACTGCTTGAACTATCCATTGCATTGGGGAGGGAATTACATCATAGGCCTACACTGTGACAGCTTCTGGAAGCCATCTCATCGGTTTTTGTGGAGGGGATACCAAATATTATAGCTAATATAGTGTTGTAATATTTGGTATCCCTTGATTTTGAGGGGTAACATTTAACAAAGCACTGCTTGAACTATCCCTTGCATTGGGGAGGGAATTACATCATAGGCCTACACTGTGACAGCTTCTGGAAGCCATCTCATCGGTTTTTGTGGAGGGGATACCAAATATTACAGCTAATATAGTGTTGTAATATTTTGTATCCCCTTGGTTTTGAGGGGTAACATTTAACATGGCACTGCTTCAACTATCTCTTGTATTGGGGAGGGGAGTACATCATAACCCTACACTGTTACAGCTTCTGGAAGCCATATTATCCTTTTTGTGGAGGGGATACCAAATATTACAGCTAATATAGTGCTGTAATATTTGGTATCCCCTTGATGTTGAGGCGTAACATTTAACAACGCACTGCTTGAATTATCCCTTGTATTGGGGAGGGGAGTACATCATAAGCCTTAACTGTGACAGCTTCTGGAAGCCATCCCATTCTTTTTTTGGAGGGGATACCAAATATTACAGCTAATATAGTGTTGTAATATTTTGTATCCCCTTGGTTTTGAGGGGTAACATTTAACATGGCACTGCTTCAACTATCCCTTGTATTGGGGAGGGGAGTACATCATAACCCTACACTGTTACAGCTTCTGGAAGCCATATTATCCTTCTTGTGGAGGGGATACCAAATATTACAGCTAATATAGTGTTGTAATATTTGGTACCCCCTTCATGTTGAGGGGCAACATTTAACAACGCACTGCTTGAACTATCCCTTGCATTGGGGAGGGGAGCACATCATAAGCCTTCAATGTGACAGCTTCTGGAAGCCATCCCATCCTTTTTTTGGAGGGGATACGAAACATAATGGCTAATATAGGGTTGTAATGTTTGGTATCCTCTTGATTTTGAGGGGTAACATTTAACAACGCACTGCTTGAACTATCCCTTGCATTGGGGAGGGGAGCACATCATAAGCCTTCACTGTGACAGCTTCTGGAGGAAATCCCATCCTTTTTTGAAGGGGATACCACACATTACAGCTAATATAGTGTTGTAATATTTTGTAATATTTGGTATCCCCTTGATTTTGACGGGTAACATTTAACAATGCACTGCTTGACCTATCCATTGCATTGGGGAGGCAAGTACATCATAAGCCTACACTGTGACAGCTTCTGGAAGCCATCTCATCGTTTTTTTGGAGGGGATACCAAATATTATAGCTAATGTAGTGTTGTAATATTTGGTATCCCCTTGATTTTGAGGGGTAACATTTAACAATGCACTGCTTGAACTATCCCTTGCATTGGGGGGGGCACATCATAAGACTTCACTCTGACAGCTTCTGGAAGCCATCCCATCCTTTCTTTGAAGGGGAAACCACATATTACAGCTGTTATAGTGTTGTAATATTTGGTATCCCCTTGATTTTGAGGGGTAACATTTAACAACGCACTGCTTGACCTATCCTTTGCATTGGGGAGGGGATTACATCATAAGCCTTCACTGTGACAGCTTCTGGAAGCAATCCCATCCTTTTTTTGAAGGGGATACCAAATATAATGGCTAATATAGAGTTGTAATATTTGGAATCCCCTTGATGTTGAGGGGTAACATTTAACCAAGCACTGCTTGAACTATCCCTTGCATTGGGGAGGGGAGTACATCATAAGCCTTCACTGTGACAGCTTCTGGAAGCCATATTATCCTTTTTGTGGAGGGGATACCAAATATTACAGCTAATATAGTGTTGTAATATTTTGTATCCCCTTGGTTTTGAGGGGTAACATTTAACATGGCACTGCTTCAACTATCCCTTGTATTGGGGAGGGGAGTACATCATAACCCTTCACTGTTACAGCTTCTGGAAGCCATATTATCCTTTTTGTGGAGGGGATACCAAATATTACAGCTAATATAGTGCTGTAATATTTGGTATCCCCTTGATGTTGAGGCGTAACATTTAACAACGCACTGCTTGAATTATCCCTTGTATTGGGGAGGGGAGTACATCATAAGCCTTCACTGTGACAGCTTCTGGAAGCCATCCCATTCTTTTTTTGAAGGGGATACCAAATATAATGGCTAATATAGGGTTGTAATATTTGGTACCCCCTTCATGTTGAGGGGCAACATTTAACAAAGCACTGCTTGAACTATCCCTTGCATTGGGGAGGGCAGTACATCATAAGCCTACACTGCGACAGTTTCTGGAAGCCATCTCATCCTTTTTTTGAAGAGGGTACCAAATATAATGGCTAATATAGGGTTGTAATATTTCGTATCCCCTTGATTTTGAGGGGTAACATTTAACAACGCACTGCTTGAACTATCCCTTGCATTGGGGCGGGGGGCACATCATAAGACTTCACTCTGACAGCTTCTGGAAGCCATCCCATCCTTTCTTTGAAGGGGATACCACATATTACAACTATTATAGTGTTGTAATATTTGGTATCCCCTTGATTTTGAGGGGTAACATTTAACAACGCACTGCTTGACCTATCCTTTGCATTGGGGAGGGGAGTATATCATAAGCCTACACTGTGACAGCTTCTGGAAGCCATCTCATCATTTTTTTGAAGGGGATACCAAATATTACAGCTTATATATTGTTGTAATATTTGGGATCCCCTTGATTTTGAGGGGTAACATTTAACAACGCACTGATTGAACTATCCCTTGCATTGGGGAGGGGAGTATATCATAAGCCTTCACTGTGACAGCTTCTGGAAGCCATCCCATCCTTTTTTTGAAGGGGATACCAAATATAATGGCTAATATAGAGTTGTAATATTTGGAATCCCCTTGATGTTGAGGGGTAACATTTAACCAAGCACTGCTTGAACTATCCCTTGCATTGGGGAGGGGAGTACATCATAAGCCTTCACTGTGACAGTTTCTGATGCCATTCAATCCTTTTTTGAATGGGATACCAAATATTACAGCTAATATAATGTTGTAATATTTGGTATCCCCTTGGTGTTGAGAACATTTAACAACGCACTGCTTGAACTATCCCTTGCATTGGGGAGGGGAGTACATCATAAACCTTCACTGTGACAGCTTCTAGAAGGAATCTCATCCTTTTTTTGAAGGGGATACCAAATATACAGCTAATATAGTGTTGTAATATTTGGTATCCCCCTGATTTTGAAGGGTAGCATTTAACAACGCACTGCTTGAACTATCCCTTGCATTGGGGAGGGGAGTACATCATAAGCCTACACTGTGACATCTTTTTGAAGCCATCTCATCCTTTCTTTGAAGGGGATAACAAATATTACAGCTAATGTAGTGTTGTAATATTTGGTATCCTCTTGATTTTGAGGAGTAACATTTAACAACGCACTGCTTGAACTATCCCTTGCATTGGGGAGGGAGGTACATCATAGGCCTTCACTGTGACAGCCTCTGGAAGCCATCCCATCCTTTTTTGAAGGGGATACCAAATATAATGGCTCATGTAGGGTTGTAATATTTGATATCCCCTTGATGTTGAGGGGTAACATTTAACAAAGCACAGCTTCAACTATTGCTTGCATTGGAGAGGGAGGTACATCATAAGCCTACACTGTGACAGCTTTTTGAAGCCATCTCATCCTTTGTTTGAAGGGGATACCACATATTACAGCTAATATAGTGTTGTAATATTTTGTAATATTTGGTATCCCCTTGATTTTGACGGGTAACATTTAAGAATGCATTGCTTGACCTATCCATTGCATTGGGGAGGGAAGTACATCATAAGCCGACACTGTGACAGCTTCTGGAAGCCATCTCATCGGTTTTTTGGAGGGGATACCAAATATTATAGCTAATATAGTGTTGTAATATTTGGTATCCCCTTGAGTTTGAGGGGTAACATTTAACAACACACCGCTTGAACTATCCCTTGCATTGGGGAGGGGAGCACAACATAAGCCTTCACTGTGACAGCTTCTGGAAGCCATCCCATCCTTTTTTTGAATGGGATACCAAATATGATGGCTAATACAGGGTTGTAATATTTGATATTCTCTTGATGTTGAGGGGTAACATTTAACAAAGCACTGCTTCAACTATTGCTTGCATTGGGGAGGGGAGTACATCATAAGACTACACTGCGACAGCTTCTGGAAGCCATCTCATCCTTTTATTGAAGGGGTTCCCAAATATTACAGCTAATATTGTGTTGTAATATTTGGTATCCCCTTGATTTTGAGGGGTAACATTTAACAAAGCACTGCTTGAACTATCCCTTGCATTGGGGAGGGGAGTACATCATAAGCCTACACTGTGACAGCTTCTGGAAGCCATCTCATCCTTTCTTTGAAGGGGATACCAAATATTACAGCTAATATAGTGTTGTAATATTTGGTATCCTCTTGTTTTTGAGGGGTAATATTTAACAACACACTGCTTGAACTATCCCTTGCATTGGGGAGGGAAGTACATCATAGGCCTTCACTGTGACAGCCTCTGGAAGCCATCCCATGCTTTTTTGAAGGGGATACCAAATATAATGGCTCATATAGTGTTGTAATATTTGGTATCCTCTTGTTTTTGAGGGGTAACATTTAACAACACACTGCTTGAACTATCCCTTGCATTGGGGAGGGGAGTACATCATAAGCCTACACTGTGACAGCTTTTTGAAGCCATCTCATCCTTTCTTTGAAGGGGATACCAAATATTGCAGGTAATGTAGTGTTGTAATATTTGGTATCCTCTTGATTTTGAGGAGTAACATTTAACAACGCACTGCTTGAACTATCCATTGTATTGGGGAGGGAATTACATCATAAGCCTACACTGTGACAGCTTCTGGAAGCCATCTCATCGGTTTTTGTGGAGGGGATACCAAATATTATAGCTAATATAGTGTTGTAATATTTGGTATCCCCTTGATTTTGAGGGGTAACATTTAACAACGCACTGCTTAAACTATCCCTTGCATTGGGGAGGGGACCACAACATAAGCCTTCACTGTGACAGCTTCTGGAAGCCATCCCATCCTTTTTTTGAAGGGGATACCAAATATAATGGCTAATATAGGGTTGTAATATTTGATATCCCCTTGATGTTGAGGGGTAACATTTAACAAAGCACAGCTTCAAGTATTGCTTGCATTGGGGAGGGGAGTACATCATAAGCCTACACTGTGACAGCTTTTTGAAGCCATCTCATCCTTTCTTTGAAGGGGATACCAAATATTACAGCTAATATAGTGTTGTAATATTTGGTATCCTCTTGTTTTTGAGGGGTAACATTTAACAACACACTGCTTGAACTATCCCTTGCATTGGGGAGGGAAGTACATCATAGGCCTTCACTGTGACAGCCTCTGGAAGCCATCCCATGCTTTCTTGAAGGGGATACCAAATATAATGGCTCATATAGTGTTGTAATATTTGGTATCCCCTTGATTTTGAGGGGTAACATTTAACAACACACTGCTTGAACTATCCCTTGCATTGGGGAGGGGAGTACATCATAAGCCTACACTGTGACCGCTTCTGGAAGCCATCTCATCCTTTTTTTGGAGGGGATACCAAATATTATAGCTAGTATAGTGTTGTAATATTTGGTATCCCCTTGATTTTGAGGGGTAACCTTTAACAACGCATTGCTTGAACTATCCCTTGCATTGGGGTGGGGAGCACAACATAAACCTTCACTGTGACAGCTTCTGGAAGCCATCCCATCCTTTTTTTGAAGGGGATACCAGATATAATGGCTAATATATGGTTGTAATATTTGATATCCCCTTGATGTTGAGGGGTAACATTTAACAAAGCACTGCTTCAACTATTGCTTGCATTGGGGAGGGGAGTACATCATAAGCCTACACTGCGACAGCTTCTGGAATCCATCTCATCCTTTTATTGAAGGGGATACCAAATATTACAGCTAATATAGTGCTGTAATATTTGGTATCCCCTTCAATAAAAGGATGAGATGGCTTCCAGAAGCTGTCGCAATATTACAGCTAATATAGTGTTGTAATATTTGGTATCCCCTTGATTTTGAGGTGTAACATTTAACAAAGCACTGCTTGAACTATCCCTTGCATTGGGGAGGGGAGTACATTATAAGCCTATACTGTGACAGCTTCTGGAAGCCATCTCATCCTTTTTTTGAAGGGGATACCAAATATTACAGCTAATAAAGTGTTTTAATATTTAGTATCCCCTTGATTTTGAGGGGTAACATTTAACAACGCAATGCTTGAACTATCCCTCGCATTGGGGAGGGGAGTACATCAGAAGCCTACACTGTGACAGCTTCTGGAAGCCATCTCATCCTTTTTTTGAAGGGGATACCAAATATTACAGCTAATATAGTTTTGTAATATTTGGTATCTCCTTGATTTTGAGGGGTAACATTTAACAACTCACTGCTTGAACTATCCCTTGCATTGGAGAGGGGAGTACATCATAAGCCTACACTGTGACAGCTTTTGGAAGCCATCTCATCCTTTCTTTGAAGGGGATACCAAATATTACAGCTAATATAGTGTTGTAATATTTGGCATTCCCTTGATTTTGAGGGGTAACATTTAACAACGCACTGCTTCAACTATCCCTTGCATTGGGGAGGGGAGCACATCGTAAGCCTTCACTGTGACAGCTTCTGGAAGACATCCCATCCTTTATTTGAAGGGGATACCAAATATAATGGCTCATATAGGGTTGTAATAGTTGGTATCCCCTTGATTTTGAGGGGTAACATTTAACAACGCATTGCTTGAACTATCACTTGCATTGGGGAGGGGAGCACATGATAAGCCTTCATTGTGACAGCTTCTGGAAGCCATCCCATCCTTTGTTTGAAAGGGATACCACATATTACAGCTAATATAGTGTTGTAATATTTGGTATCCCCTTGATTTTGAGGGGTAACATTTAACAACGCTCTGCTTGACCTATCCATTGCATTGGGGAGGGAAGTACATAATTTCTGTGCACTGTGACTCTGGGCACCGACACAAAATTAATGTGGCAGGGATCACCCTGGTCGTCGTGGTCACACAACAAGACCGCAGCTGCCATGGGCACCTGGACAAGTAGCTGTTCTGCGATCACACAGAGGGCCAGTGGTCTGGAGGCACCCTGTTACACATGCTGGTCTGGGGCACCCAGACTGCACCCAGACTAGCAGGGCCGCAGGCCTGTGATTACAAGGGGTAGGCCTGCAGGCCCTACACAGTGAGACACAGAGACAGAGTGCCATTACATTTAGTCTACCACCGTGGTATTGCACGTGCATGCGGAGGCTCCTTCTTCCAGTCAGGTATGAGGCTGTCATGACACATCCTTAGAGGGTGTGAGAAAAATTGGGCGAGACTCTCTTTTTTGTGAGGGGGCCTGACTCTAGAGGGTGTAGAGAGGAATGTCAAGAGAGGATTAGAGTCAAAGGCCTAGAACAAGGGTAGACTTTGACTCTAATCCTCTCTTGACATCCTTAGAGGGGCAATACATGTTCTTAAAAGGGAAACACTACAAATACTCCCACTATGCTATGAGATGTGTAATATATATATTGTCAGTCTCGTTTATTGTGTGATTTATCTGCGTTTCATGTCAACACTGTAAAATGAAATATTATTTGTATGTGTTTTACGAGCCTGCCATGATGACTGCACCGCTACACAACACCCTCTACAGTGAACCCATCTACCGGGTCAATTTCCCTAAGGAGGTAGTATTCCGGAGTATTTTTTCAATTTCCAAGCGTAGTTTGTGTACCCATTTCCATCACTGTTGGCAGCTGTGATTTATTCAGCTACTAATAACCAAATAACCCACCAAGTGTCGGCAGCTGTAATTTTTTTAAGCTACAAATAACCATCTAACCAACTAAGTTTCATTTAACTCAATGCAGTTCAGCCGACTGATCAAGTAACAGTAGCATACCGAGCCACGTGTTGGGGGAGGGGGCCACGCTGCCACCCCACAGGATCTTTTTAGAGCCTGACCGGGACTTTCGTCAGTAAGTCACCCTTCCCGTTTGGCACCTCAATGAGGGTGCCCAACGAGAAAGGTGTCCCGCTGGCAGGACAATGTGTGCTCAGTAATTCCTGCTCAGCACAGTAATTGTCCTGGCAGCAGGACACCTTACCCTTTCCAAAACCTCTGGCAGGACAATGTTCCAAGGAGCTCAGGGCAGCAGCAGAGGGGCTCGCAAATTGCTCTGTGTCAACAGAGCATTTCAATGTGAGCCATTAGGCACTATTGAGAGGGAGACGGTACAATTAGCAGGGACTTTTGTCCTTTTAGAAATGTGCATGGCAGGGAGTGATCAGGTATTAGAAGGTTGCATAATGTTTCAGGCTTTATGAAATAATGTTCTGATTACTTACCGGTACTCTTCATTACTCCTAGTCCTACTCTTCCTTGTCACAGTACTTACCTCATGAGGCACCCGCCTCCGACACAGGACCTTCTTCTATTTCTTCTTATTTCTATAACTCCTCCCCCACACCCACGTCACTTAGTTTCATATTACCAAGCCGTAGCATGGGACCTTCCCCGCAGGGAGGGTGAGGAGGGGGTCGCCAGTACTGTGATGAGGAAGAGTAGGACTAGGAGTAATGAAGATTACCGGTAAGTAATCAGAACATTACCTCCACGTCCACTCTTCCTCGTCCCAGTACTTACCTCATAAGGTATACCAAAGCAACAAACAGGGAAAAGGTCCCAATGAGACACAGAGTCAAAACAGTGCAGAAACAGACACCTTTAATACCCCCACAGACAAAACTCCAACCCCGAAGGAACCAACCCCCGAGTGGGAGACATTCAACCTATAGTGGTTGATGAAGGTGCTCTGATCAGCCCAAGTGGCAGCTCTACATATCTCCTGTAGAGAAACCCCACTAGCATCGGCCCATGAGGCCGCCAAACCCTGGTGGACCGCCCCTGAACATGCGCAGGCACAGGCAGGCCAGAAGCCACATAGGCCATGGAGACCACAACAGGGATCCATCGACTAATGGACACTACAGATGCCTTACGCCCAGCCCCAGCCGGGCCAAAAGTAATCAGAAGACTGTCAGAGCGGCGGAAAGGGGCAGTTCCAGCCAAGTACTCCAACACCGCCCGCCGCACATCAATGTTATGCCAAACAACTTCCTCTGGCGTTTGCGGATTTTGAAAAAAGGCAGGGAGAACCAGATCCTGAGAGGTGTGAAATCGAGAAACAACTTTAGGGAGAAGCTTCGGATCACACCTCAGCACCACCGAGTCCGGCAGAACCCTCAGGAAAGGGGTGTGACATAACAGAGCCCCAATCTCCCCAAGCCTACGGGCAGAAGTTATGGCAATCAGAAAGGCAGTCTTCAGCGTCAGATGTTTCATATCAATTTCGGAAATGGGCTCAAAGGGAGGCCCTTGAAGAAACTTTAAGACAAGAGGGAGATCCCAAGGAGGAAGCCTCTTATAAGGACAAGGACGGGAAGAAGAAAAACCCCTGAGCAACTTGCCCACCAACACCTCCCCATCCAAGTGCCCATCAGAGTCCCCCAAAAGGAATTTTATGGAGGCCCACTGAGAGCGAAGCTTGGAAACCGCCAGGCCCTTGTTAAACCCATCCCGGAGGAATTGAAGGATAGTGGGGAGGCCAGAACGTAGGGGAGGGATCCCAGACCGCCCACACCAGTCCCGGAAATGGCTCCAATGTCTGCCGTAAGCCTTCAGAGTGGAGGGTCTAAGAGCATTCATTATGGAATCTACCACAGGACCAGAAAACCCCTGAGATATCAGCCTAGCCCGTGCAATATCCACACTGCCCATTGTATCTGGCGGACCCCCAACCGTAGCTCCCCCAGAAGGGGACAAGGCCACTTCGGAACCAGCCCAGGCTCCTGGCACCGAAGCTCCAACAGAGAGGGGAACCAACTCCGGCGGGGCCAGTACGGAGCCAACAACAATACAGTCACCCTGGACACTCTGATGCGCTGAACCACCAGAGGCAGAAGAGGAATAGGTGGAAAAGCATAAAGGAGACCCTGAGGCCACTGTACAGAGAGGGCGTCCACCCCCCACGCACCCTCTGTCTGAAAACGAGAGCAGAAGAGGGGAACTTTTGCTGAGGCTGGAGACGCAAACAGGTCCAGAATAGGGATCCTGAACCTGAGACAGATCTCTGCAAAAACCTGGGTCGACAGGACCAGTTCCACCGAGGAGGGAAACCGGCGGCTGAGTAGATCCGCCCGAACATTGTCCCCCCCTCTGATATGCAAAGCCACCAGGGACACCAGATGTGATTCCCCCCAAGCACCTCTCTGAGCTGCCAGGGCATTCAAGGAGCGTCCGGAACCCCCCTTGGCAGTTGACGTAAGCCAAAGCTGTCATATTGTCCGTCCGGACCAAAAGTGCCCGGCCCATCGGCAACCTCCTGAAGTACACCAGATCCTGGAGAATGGCACACAACTCTCGCCAATTGGATGGCCGATGGCTCTCTTCCGGATCCCACAACCCCTGAGCAGAGAGGACCCCCAACGTAGCTCCCCAGCCCCTTCCACTGGCGTCGGTAGTAAGTGTGGTCACAGGAGGAATGACCAGGGACACCCCAGCCCGTAGTTTCGGAACCCCCAACCACCACTGCAGGGAGACCCGCAGCGCAGGGGACACCGGAATCAAAGCCTCGAAAGCTTGAGATGAAGGGAGCCAGTGGGAGAGAACGTAGGACACCAGGGGGCGTAGATGAAGACGGGCCCAGGGAACTAGAAAAACGCAAGAAGCCATGTGACCCTGCAATTTCAGCAATATGCGGGCCTGGGACATACTGCCTCCTGAGAACCCTGCCCAGAACATCCAGCAAGTGACGGACCCTCTCCAGGGACAGGAACACCTTCCCCATCCTGGTGCAAACCTGTGCACCAATGAAAACTAGATCCTGAGAAGCCTCCAGTTGAGACTTCTGCCAGTTCACGAGGAAACCCCAGTCCTGCAATGCCTGGCAGACCAATCAGAGATGAGAAATGACAGTCTGCCGGCAGGACGCTTTGATCAACCAATCGTCCAGGTAGGGAAATATCTGAATGCCCCGCAGATGTAAGTGCGCCACCAGGGGAGCCACCAGCTTGGTGAAAACTCTGGGGGCAGATCGCAGTCCGAACGGGAGCACCCTGAACTGAAAATGTCGGGATCCCACTGCAAAGCGGAAGAACTGCATGTGCCAGGGACGGAGAGCCACATGGTAATAAGCGTCCTGGAGATCCAGAGATGTCATCCAATCCCCCTTTAATAACATCGGAAGAATGTTCTGTAAAGTCTCCATCTTGAAGTGTTCCTTTTGGACGAAGCAGTTCAGGGCTTTGAGGTCCAGAATTAGACGGTACTTCCCCAAAGGTTTGGGGACCAGGACACCCGTGAGTAGAACCCCTGACCCTGCACAGGGAGAGGAACGGGCATGATGGCCACCTTCAACACTAGTTCGGTGAGAGCGGCGTCCATGGCCAACCTCTTGAGCCGAGACCTGGGAACCACAGTCCGAACCATGCAATGCTGGACAGGAGGAGACAGGAAATGCACTCGATACCCCCATTGTACTGTGTCCAGAACCCATGAGTCGGAACACCACCTTTCCCATACTGGAAAAAACTGCCGGAGCTGCCCGCCCACCGGCATTTCCAAACCGTCAGGACTTAGGTGCCGGGCCAGGACGTGAAGAGCGTGGAGGACCCTGACCCCCCCCCCCCCTAGCTCTCTGAAAAGAATGTGATGAGGAGCCAGGAAAAGACCTGCTGGTCACTGGACCAGCCTCAGAGGAAGACTTCTTGGCCGTTGAAGGAGGCTTGCGTCGAAGTTTGTCAGCATGTTTGTCCGCCCTAAAAACTTTGTGCACCTTATCCTCAAGGCAATCACCAAAATGTCTGGACCCAGTGAAAGGAAGTTTCAGGGCAGCCGCCTTCTGAGACCCATCAGTCTTCCAGTCCCTTAGGTGCAAATGCCTCCGGGCAGAAATACCAGCCCCCATGGCCATGGCTGAACCACGCACCCCATCAAAAGCCAGATCGGCCAAAAACTCAACCTGTCTCTGCATGTCTGCAAGCAAAGGGGCGCAATTAGAGCCTTCATTGACAGCCTTTTTCAACCCCCTGAAACCATTCAACACTGTTTCAGCTGTGTAGGAACCATAGATATTTGCTCTAAGAGCCAGATGCGCCCCTTCTTAAGGCCGGAATTAACTCGGCGGTCCACTGGATCCCGGACGGCCGCCTCCTCGGCCGACATAGAGGAGCGACCCACCAGGCTGGCGAGGATATCGTCAACCTCAACTGGATCAGACAGCAAAGTCTCGCCCTTCAAAGGGTAAAATTTGGACATGAAGCGGGGCATTGCAATCTTCTCCGGGTCATGCCATTCCCGGAGGATTTTATCCCGGATATCGGAAACCAATGGCAACCCCTTCCTAGGTGTATGCCTATACTGGCGAATAGAAGGGTCGGCCCCCTTCACCGGCACCAGGGGCTCTGAAAATCTCATGCAATCCCCAACTTGAGCCAGCACCTCCTCCACTCCCTCTCTGTCCAGATACTTCCCTTCAGCATCAGCCGAAGAGGAACAAGAAGAGGCCGATGACTCAGCGCCAGAAAAGAGGAGTATGAGGAAGACAGACGCCTGCTCTTGTGTCCATGAGCATGTATGCGACTCCCTCTACGATGCTTAAGCAGCTTCTTCAACTCCTTTCTGGTCAGGGAAATACGCTTAGCCTTCTTCTTTCTCTTTCTGTGTAACTCAGGAGAAGAGGAAGATGAAGAAGAAGAAGAAGACAGGACCAGATGCCTGCTCTTTGCAGAATGTTTTCCCATGTTGAGTAAGCCCAAAAACAGTGACCAAGGAAGCCTGCTTCATCGAAGACCCCTGCACACCGAACCAAGGCTACACATACAAACAATTGCTAACGTGCCTCTCCCACATTCAAATAGAGACCAGAAAGAACAACAACCAATAGGAATAACATCAATTAATTCCTATGGCAACACTGCTTGCAGCACCAGAGGAGGAGCCCACCCCCCTCCGGAGCACGTGGATCAAACAAGAAAAAGGAGCCGTCAATCCGTGCACAGCCGCCCATGCAGCATGGCCATGCAACAGGAAAAACATGCCCCCATTCTCCTTACCTTAACCCGGGTCCGTTCTCCAAGAACCCGGGCCACGATGCCTTGCGCTGGCCAAAGCCCAGTCGAAACCAGGCAAGGCAGCCTGACTCGACCGGGTCCCAAGCCCCGCAGGGAACCCAGGAGTCTTGCCACACCTGAGGGAGCCAAAGGCCCCGCCACACAGCCCCACCAGGGGGCCAGCATTCGGAGAACCCCAGCGCCCCGCGCCGGGAAGAAAAAACAAGCCCAACCTGCCGGAGGCAGGAAAAATTAAACTAAGTGACGTGGGTGTGGGGGAGGAGTTATAGAAATAAGAAGAAATAGAAGAAGGTCCTGTGTCGGAGGCGGGTGCCTCATGAGGTAAGTACTGGGACGAGGAAGAGTGGACGTGGAGGTAATGACTATGGCTTTACCCAAGGGAGATTTGTTAGGCTCACATTAATCTGCATGATGCCATTGTGACTTTGCATGCAGGGAGGGGAGAATAAAACCAAATCCATCCTCTTATTGCTCAACATATTTCTATAATGATGTATAGTGTAAAGTTAATAATGAAAGGGAAGTTTGTTATGTAATGTGCTTTGCTTCCAAGGCATTGATATAAATGAAGTATTATTTAAGCACATGAAATGCAAAGGGAAACATTAATAAATATCTAAATAAACTAAAAGTGTGAAGATGTGTTCAGTTGCTTAAATTGTCTCCATCCCGGTTTCACTATTAACCAAAGTGTGTGATCCTGGGCAGATCATGAAATCAGACTGTGTCTTATCTGCAGCTCTGGAAGTGATTCACTTCAAAGCTTATGTGTTAATATATGATGCTGTTATTTAAAAAAAAAAGCCTGACTTGATCCATGTATAACAGTGCAATTTAGGTATTTTGCACCACAAAATAATTCAGATTTTCCACACATTCGATAATTCTATTAAAGACACAGAGGCAAAGGATTATGCTTTCTCCGCAACTTTACTGTTCAGCAGCAAAGAAAAACCGTACCAAATGAACATGAATACAAATCTAATAAAACTACAATAACCATGTTTTTTGAGATTTCATAGTCCATTTCAATTGGTCCTCGAACTGACCATGTGACAAGTCCATTAACCAATAAACACAGTCCTCAGTATACAAAACTCCTGTCCTCTTTCCCTTCCTCCTCTTTCTTTGTTCTTGCGAGGATGAGTTCTGAACATCTTTGGCTTTTCTTCTCCTAGTTAATATTCCCGATTGTTTGATGTCCGTCGCCATCCTTATAGAAATATAAATTAGAGAGGTGACTATAGACCGAAAATAGGGTGGGTCAATCGTAAAACTCAACTATATATTAAATAATTTGTATCCACATTGAGCATTAACAATATCTTCATAAATATTATTATATTAATATTATTATACATCCTGCATGTCTCCTTAAACATCAATATCAACAATACATGACATGTAAATATCTCATTCATACGATTGATCGGATGGGATAATCCTTTGCCTCCGTGTCTTTAATAGAATTATGACTTTCTGTAACGAATGTTTGGAAAATCTGAATTCTATGTCAAGACCGGAGGCTCGGATTATGCTTGTTCAAAGCTTACTCACCACTAACGATGTTGCACTTTCCATGGGTTTAAAATAGAAAGTTCTGAAAGTCGATTCATTCGACCAATCCGCAGGCCTCATAATGTCCTCTACTCTGGCCCCTATGTTATAAGCTTTAGTAGCCATCGCTCCTCTAGCTGAATGAGCACCGTATCTCTCAATATCGATGCCTGCTTGTACCAACACCCATCTAAGCCATCTAGCTATGGTAGCCGGCCTAACCGCTTTAAATGGTTTACAAATTGCTATTAGTAATTGTGTTACCCCCTGGGGCCTTAGTTCCCTCGTCATATCTTTGTATGCCGTTAATCATCTGACTGACATAATTTTGGTTGATTTGGAAAAAACTCATAGGAAATCGATCTCAACCCTGTCTTGGTCCTCTTTGTTATAAGGAATGTCACTCTGTTAGGTGATATACTTTTCCTATTAATCTCCAGGGCTCTAACGTCAGAGGATCTCTTACATGCCAAAAGACATAAGAGCATGGCTAACTTTCCTGAAATTGCCTTACGTGTCAGATCCTGATTATCTGGCCATGATAAAAATAACCTCAAGACCTTGTCTACATCCCATAATTGACTATATTTCTCGGTAGGAGGTTTGATCATCTTTACCCCTCTTAGAAGTCTACAGATTAGTGGATGTTCCCCAATCGGTAAGCCTTCAACTCTAGGATGTCCTGCGGATATCGCCGACCTGGCCGTGTTAATGGTTCTATATGCTTTTCCCTGGGCTGCCATCTGCGCTAAATAATTTGCCACATGAACTACATCCGTTCCATCGGGATGAATGTTCCTCTCCAAACACCAGCTACTCCATCTAACCCAAGCTGATCTATAAGCCTTGTGTGTCCCTGGGGCCCAGGATTCGTTAATGATGTTTTCAGCTTCATCAGATAGTCCTGGCCTAACCCAAGATCCCCTGAAATCGCCCACGCTAAGAGATTGAGTCCTCCTGACCCCACCAAGGGGTGACTGAGGCCTCTGGGGTCTCGAATGATTAATTCTATGTTGGGTAAAGCCACTGAGTTCTGATGAGTCAATTCCAGTAAACTGGGGAACCACACCTGACCTCTCCAATCCGGTGTAATTAGGATTAGAGATGCTCTCTGACGTCTCACTTGAGCTAGCGTCCTCGTTATCATGGAGAAGGGAGGCAACACATAGTTCTTCTGTTGGCCCCATGACTGCAGAAATGCATCCGTCGCCTCTGCTTCTGGGTCCGGTCTCCAGCTGAAGAACCGGGGTAATTGCCTGTTCAGTCTCGATGCAAACAGATCGATCTGACATGGACCCCAATGAGACATCAGATCCTGAAACACCCCTTTGTCCAGTTTCCAATCGCTGGCGTCTCTGAGGTATCTGGAGTTGCAATCGGCCGCTTCGTTTTGTTGGCCTGGTAGATACTCCGCCCTCACTGAAACTCTTCTCTCCAGACAGAGTTCCCAGAATTCCTTCGCTAATTCTGCTAGTATTCTGGATCTTGTCCCTCCCAGTCTGTTGATATATCTGACTGCTGAGACGTTGTCCATTTTTAACAGAACGCAGCATTGAATCCTCTCCTGGGTCCAGCATTTCACTGCAAAGGACCCTGCCAGTAACTCAAGGCAGTTTATGTGGAGGCTCGTCTCCTGATCCGACCACCTGCCCCCTGTCGACAGGTTCCCGCATCGGGCTCCTGTAGGGGAGGAGTGGTCCAAAAGACCCCCTTGCCTACATCTCCACCCCAGGTGAGGGCCATGGCTCATCGGGCGTCCCCTCCTTACCACCAGGGCCCAGGTGGTGGATGGCTCACCTGCTGAAGACATTGCCCACACGTATTGTATCGAATTCAGCTAGGCCTCAGAAACCATTTTGTCTAATAAAGATGGTGTGAGCGTAGCGCACTGTAGTGCGGCCCCCACCCTCGGAGAGTTTCAATTATCCCTGTCGCCGCAGCACCCTGGCATATCCGCTGTGAGCCCGTTCCCACGAACAGGACGGACATGAGCTAGCATAAGATACTAACACTGTAACATTTCACCGTCCACAGTGTATCACTGCTCCCAGAGTGACCCGGTCAGCGAGGCCTGGGTGATGGGAAGATCTGTAGAATGGTCATGCGATGAAAGCAGAAAAATACCCAAATACGAATGTCAAAAACTACTTTTAATACGTGTATCCTTTCCATAAAACTACTTCTACTAAAGAAACCTGTAAAATTGTGTAATTATTGTAAGAAACGCATGTTTACATGACACCAGCAATGAAGGACCCACACCCCTGCAGGGGTGTGCAAATGATAAAAGCATTCCGGGGGATTATTCTTTATATGTATCATTGAAAACCGTACACCCGCGGTCCCGCGCCATAACTGAACTAATGATGCTAGAGTACACAAGAAAACAAATGTAACCATACAGAGGGCTCATGTGAAGGATGTGCGAGAATGCACTCGTCACGCGTGTATGTCTAAGCCCCTTATATGCCACCACCGTCACATACGGTAGCGTGTCATTTTCTATGTACTCCACCAACCTCAATACTACCTCACTTACTGCAAATGTATATGCATATAACTGAATATTGTAATTGTTAAAACATAGTGTACGAATAAGGTGCTCAGACTGGATATAATTGAGACACCTCCAGCAAAGTGAAATGTATGTTTTCAAGTGATTCAAACAAATATTATAAAGTGTTCTAATGATTGTGATGTTTTCACCTCTAAAAGCCGGCAACACGCGAGGAAGATACCTTTGTGAATACGTGCAAGGCCATTTCCCCTCCCACCCTGCGGAGACTGCCAAACATGAGAGCAGAGGCCCGCGCCGCGCTGCCCCACCACCCCCAACCAGACTGGAGCCGCTTCAAAGATGTGTAGCCCCCTCCGCAGCACCCAAGGCCACGGCCCACCACCTGCATTATTTACAGCACAGCAGTAAACCTATGCCTGAATACACACTTCCAAAGGCGCCCCCTCGTAAACCCCACAACCCACCGGAGCATCTTAGACTTATGGCCCTGTGCAATCAGGACACCCAATACTGTGGCAACACACAGCGGCACATTCATAACCACATCTAACAAGACAGGAAGGCATGTACCGCCCGTCCCATGCCCTGAAGCTTAGCCCCTCAACCTATGGCTCCGGTCAACAGGACACTGGTAACCATGCCCTGACGAATGACCATCAGACCCATCACAAGGTGCATTCCTCCTGTGTTGCATTAACCTGTACAATAACCTATTGGAAGATTTACTAAAGAAGATAATATTGCAATGACTGAATGACTGCGGTGTGCATGGCCTAGGGCAAATAAGTCAGGAAAAGACATTAATCTCTGACACTGGCCGCAATGGCACAACAACACCGCCCGGATGAACTCAGCCAACCTGCCAGGCCCAGCTCAACCCACGAGGCTGACCAGTGACGTCCTCCAGCCGAAGCCAACCGCATCGCAGCAGCACCTATAGTTAGTCATCGCCCCCCAATCCCATCGAACTTGTGCCCCCTATAATATGTAGGTTCTTATGACGTTTTTTGTAAATATATACGCCTGTCTTTGCTATTGTCAGGCAGAGCGCTCTCGGAGTTCTTTGCATGCCCTATTCTGATTGATAAACTCCCATTTAAGCTCACCCGCACTCTGTCTTGGCTTTATTCCCGAATTGGGAGAGTCCTTCATTGTCTCTCATTGCGGGGAGGATCGTGCTGGGTGGGGACGCTCGCCTTCAGTGGTGACCCCGAAAGCGTGATTATTACCACTATTATTATTTTTTCCCAACCTAACATTACGGGCCCCTTTTGGCACGAGAATCTCCGGTCGAAAAGGGATACGCACGGTGAGCCGGCTCCGGGAGGCTGCCCACCAACGGCGACCGGTACACTAAGAAGTGCGCACTCAAAAGAGAGAGGGTACGGGATCCCGGTTGAAAAATCCCCTTTGAGTACCGCTCGCCGGAGCCGGGGCTGACTGTTGAGCGGACGGCAACACTGCCTGGACGGACCCAGTTTCGGAGACTATCGGTTCAAGACGGGCACGTGAGTATTGAGTGCGAGCGATCGTAAAGGGAGTGGGGGAAGAAGTCTAGGACAGAGAACGAAGAGGGGGTACGCAGATCTACTAAGGATCATCCTAAAATTTCCTTGCTTTTTCTTTGCATATGGCCATTAGGATTAAGAGGTGAATAAGAGATAAAAGTGACGGGAACCTAGCTCCGAAAGGGGGTGGAAGGCGGCGCCGCATAGTGCTATCTTGACTAGTACTGGGAATATATGAAGAAGTGGATTATAAGATAAAAGTGTCTGGCAAAGGGGGACACGGAGAATATATTAGTGACCGCTATTACTTCTTTCTTTTCTTTTCTTTAGGGTTGGGGGGAAAATAAAAGTGAGATTAGTACAAAACGTTAGGGAGAAAGTAAAAGAGAGAGAGTCCTACTAGAAGAGGGAAGAGCAGACCAATATATATATATATATATGCGCATCCACATATCCGAATAAGACGGACAGGGACAGCCGGCTAGGGAGGAAAGGGAGGGCAGCTTGAATTGTGAATAGAGTGTTACAGAGAGGTGTGTGCACCTCGTATGTGTCAGACGACAATTTGGTGCTGTGAGTGTGTAAAATGGCTATAAATGTATAGTAATTGAATGGTCATGGTAAGTGTGGCCGGATAGAGCTTTTTGAAGACAAAAACGACAAGGTGAAGTGAGTGTGTACCCTTTTGATTTCCGGGTTAATGTTGTCGAAATAACTGATGGTTTGCTCTTGTATGTGCCCCCCAAAGAGAATAGAATAGAGACTGTGTACAGCCAGTTTTGTATTGCGCAGGCAGGGGGAAGAGCACAAAGGAGCCCATTTTTGAATGTGAAGTAGAAGACGAAACCCATATTGGTAATAGGTTTACATTGTAATTATGGACACACAGAGAGACACAAGTACTAGGAAAACACAAAGATGGGGGCCGAAACACCCTTATCACATATTTGTAAGAACCTACCAGGGTATGCGGAGCGAATTAAGAAATATCATGACCAATGGATAACAGAGTTGAAGGGAGAGGGGTTACCCCAGATATGGCCCGAGGGGGGGTCATTTGATAAAAGTGTTCTGGATATGGTGGCCACATGCATTTGTTTGAAATTCAAGGGGAAGCAGTTGCACAATAGGAGGGAAATATTAGATCTCTGGAGGTTATTTGAAGAGATACCACCGCCTAAAGCACCAGCATTAAATCCTGACCTCCCGTCCACCACTGACAATCCACTGATGATACAGAAAGATGCTAAAGAATCGTCAAATGTAGCGCCACCAATAGAGGTAATAAGCTTGTACCCGATATTAAACAAGCCTGTGCCCGCAGAAGGGTACAGTGACCCCACTTATGTGCCTCCCCCGACAACTACTACACCCCACCGGCCCACGGCACCCCCGCCATATGAAAGTACAAGGGAGCGAGCCTAGGCAAGTACACAAAGGGTGGACATCGAGAAGCTAACAGATGATTTACAATCAAGACTCTCAATAGCGAAAGATGAGCTCTCAAGGATAAAAGACATATGTGAACAAACAGCACTTAATGCAGCAAGATCAGGGCGCACGTCTAGAGCGCCAAGTGAGAATAGAACACTTGAAGACCGGTGGAAAAAAGGTGAGATACTGTTCAGAATTGAAGAAGAACCGACACGAATAATCGAAGTAGGGACACGAGAGGGAGGTATTGATAATGAAGAAAGGCCTATAGGGGACAGAGAGGAATTACTATGTGATATAAGGGACGATTCAGAAGAAAGCGACAGGTTGAGCATGGCAATGGGAGGGGGAAGTGAAGGGGTGGATGGTACATGTTCAATGAGAACACTGGATGATGAGTGGACGGGGCGATTAAGGAACAGGGTGGGGAAAATGGCATCACTGGGAACATCAGCAGCCAAAACGGGTCCAGATGCAACGACAAAAGGAAGGCTACAGCTCCCATTGATACATAGGGGAGGAGGGAGGCCGAATTATATCCCATGGGCTCAGATGGATAAAGCCAATTTATTAAAGGTATTGCCCCCGTTATCGGGAGGGGCAAGTAAGTGGATATACGCCTTTGAGAAACACACTGCCGGGGTACCCCTAGCAATAGGAGATGTGAAGAGCTTGCTAGTATCAGCAGTGGGGGATCAGGCTGAGAGAGTATGGGTCAAGGCCGGTTTCCCGGGAGTAACATTAGACTGCGACCGCCATGACGGAGCCTCCTTTAACACAGTGCGTGCAAGGGTGTGGGATGCCTTGCGAGAAACGTTTCCAGATACGCCAGACTTACAGTCAGTAATGCAGTGTACAATGAATGATTGGGAGGAGGCTATGGATTACATTTTTCGGGTCCAAGAGATGTGGAGAGCAGAAACGGGCACGCCCTGGTATCAATCGACATCTTTATTTTATTTCATTATAAAAAGAGGGCTCCCAAAGGAAGTGCAAAAGGCGCTCGACAAGATAGCAGGTATTGAAGCGAAGGGATGGCCTGAGATTCAGAGTATAATAGTACACCATTGTAAGAGAATAAAGGAAAGGGAGAAGGAGGTGGCGCAGAAGAGATTGGCAGACGAATCAAAACTAGTGCAGACAAAGTTGGTGAAGGTTGCAGCGGCTGTAGCCGCACTCCCCCCACAGCAGGGAGGGAGAAGAGGAGGAGGAGGGGCTGATAGCAATACAAGGAAGGGTGGCAACTAATTGGGTTGGAGCAGGACAGCGGCAATGGAACAAGCAGGAACAAGGTGGAGGTCCGCAGTGGCAAGAGTGGACCCCTCGAGGGGGACGAGGTGGGTACAGGGGCCGAAGGGGTGGACCGGGATACGGGGGAATGGGAGGAAATGGATGGCAGGGCCCTAGAGGTGCACAAGGGAATTGCTGGAACTGCGGAAGATGGGGACATTACTCTAGGGAGTGCAGAGCCAGACCCAACAACGGGTTCCAAGAGGTAGAGCAGTATGGCCATCCCCACCCGGGGAGCCCATATGGTCTCCCAATGGGACAACAACAACCGAGAAACCCAGGCCAAGGTAATAATGAGCAGCAACAGGGGCACCAGTATAGAACACAGAACCACCCACAAAACAATGACAATATGCAGTACACGCCAGGCAACCCTTTTGCGACAACAGCAAATGGGGCCCCCGCACCAGCACCCTACAACGGCGTGTCAGTAGTTTCAGGGAGTGTCTTTAATCAAGGGGGGGGGATGAGACACCCCGCATAGGACAGCCCACAGAGAACACTTGTGTGTCCAGTTCTATCTACCACCTACGATGCAGCAGAGGAACCATTGGTAGGGGCGCAGATAGGAGACAAGCAGTTCATATTCATGGTGGATTCGGGAGCGGAGAAATCATGTATCCGGGAGGGCCGGTTCCCGTTATCTAACAGGAAGTTAGAGACGCAGGGGTTCTCTGGGGCTGTAATTGAAGTTCCTTACACAGAAACATTGGATGTAACAGTGGGGGGTAAGACTGTAAAGACACCCTTACTGTATTATGAACACTCACCAATAAATTTATTAGGGAGGGATCTCCTGAGTAAACTTAACATGACCATATCATTTACCGAGAGAGGAATAGTGTGTTCAACACCCGGAATATGCCCCTTGCGTGCGATGTTGGTAGTGCAAGCTTACACAACCACACAAGAAGTACAAGGGTTGCCGGAAAATGAGGAAATGTTTATTGAAGGGCTAAAGACATTGGCCCTCATAATTCCAGAGCTGAGAAGAATGGACTGGAGGATTCGAGCGGAGTTCCTCTTCCGCCCCATAGTGTGCCCCGACACAGCACCAGGATCAGTGGTATCATTAGACTTGCACGCTGTACAGGTATCAGCGAAAAGGATTGCTGTGATTGGAGTAGATAGGGAAGGATGTGAGTGGCGTACAGTGCTCTGTACAAATGCCAACATCGCCCTAAGAGAGTTAACAGATGAAGATCTCTTTTCAGATACAGAAGGGGATGGTGAAATAGTAATGGAAATAGCGATGCCCTGTGACATTTTGATTCAAGCCAGGGAAATCCCCGTCCAACTGATGGCAGTGGTGGGAGCACCGCCGTCATTTTTTGATGACGACATGAGGCTCGTACCAAATAATTTGTGGACAACAGGCCCCCATGATGTAGGGCTGTTGCATGGAGTACAACCTGTGGTAATAAAGCTAAAGCAAGGAGCAATTTTACCCCGAGTGAAACAGTATCCATTGTCCCGTTAGGCTGAAGAAGGGATAAAATCGACAATAAATGCACTACTAGCACAAGGGATAATAGTGCCTTCAAACTCCCCATGTAACACATGTATTTATCCAATCAAAAAAGCAAAAGGAGGGTCTTGGAGGATGATACAGGATTTACGCCCCCTAAATGATGTAATTCAGAAAGAGTTCCCGTTGGTCCCGAACCCTGCATCAATATTATGCAGCATCCCAAAAACGGCATCACACTTCACAGTAGTAGACTTGAAAAACGCATTTTTCCTCAATCCCCCTGGCAGAAGAGAGTAGATACCTGACAGCATTTACACTGGGGGGAAAGAGATATGAACACTGCAGATTACCACAGGGATACTGTGAGAGCCCAAGCATATTCAACCTCATATTGCATGAAGACTTGGGAAACCTATCAGTTGTGAGTACGATCATTCAGTACGTAGACGATTTACTAGTGTGTGCACAAGACGAAGAAACATGTAGAAAGGATTCAACAACGCTCCTGACTCTATTGGCCAATAAGGGGTACAAGGTAGAAAAGGAGAAGCTACAGTACTGCCTGACAGAGGTCTTATACTTGGGACAGCTGATATCAAAAGATGGAAAAAGAATAATCCCCGACAGGGTAGGAGCGATAAGATCAGTAGCAGAACCCACAACAGTGAAAGAGATGCAGAAATTCTTGGGAATGTGCAACTATTGCCGAGCATGGATATTAGAGTATGCAGCATACACGAGACCCCTACTACAAGCACTCAAAGAAGCACAACAGGAAAATAAAAAAATCGAATGGTCAGAAGAAATGAGTGCGTCATTCAAATCATTAAAAGAGTTAATTTCAAGCGCTCCAGTGCTGGCAAATTCTGATTATGGGCGCGAATTTTACCTATTCTCACACTGCAAGGGAACACTCATGACAGCTGTTCTGACACAAAAGACGTCCCTAGAACACAAGCCTTTGGCTTACTATAGTGGTACTTTAGATTCCGTGATGCAAGGCCATTTCGCGTGCGAGCAATCACTCGCTGCAGCCGCGTTCGCGATTGAGAAAAGTGCCACAATAGTAATGGGTTGCCCTGTAACATTGTTTGTGGAACATTCATTATTTGCAATCCTTGAGAGGTCAAAAAGCACACTGACAACACAGCGGGCAACAGCTTATGAAATCATATTGTCCAGCGCCAACATCCATGTGGTGAGATGCAAGACAGTAAACCCCGCAACATTCATTACAGAAGCATGCACACTAGAGGACATGCAGGACCACGATTGTGCAACCTACACAGGAGAAAGAGGGGAGGACACAGTGGTGTGTGAGAACGCTCTGAGCGAGGAGGAAGTGTACTTCGTGGATCGGTCTGCATCGATTGATGTGGACACGGGAGAAAAGCATGTTGGTATGGCGGTGGTGAGGTTAGAAGACGGGGAGTATGAAACACTAGTACAGTACCGCCTCCCATCACATTACTCCGCACAAGCAGCAGAACTGATTGCGCTCATAGAAGCACGACATGCAGCAAAGGGTTGCGCAGTGACAATATACACAGACTCAGCTTACATGACGACAGTACATGGAGGTCTAGCGAGATGGGGGCGGAGGGGATTTCGATGGGCAGACGGAACACCAGTACAGCATGCAGAATTGTTGAAAGAGTTAATTGAGGCCCTACAAATCCCTACTGCAGTAGCAATAGTTAAGTGCCAAGCACATACATCCAACACAGACGTTGTGTCTTTGGGAAACGCGGCAGCGGGCGCTGCCGCCAAGTAGGCTTCCTATTTTCAGAAATATGAAGCAGGTGAGTACATGCTGCAGCACAAGACAAACGAAGAGCTCCCAGAAGGCTACAGCATGATGCCTATATCACAAATACTAGAATTACAGGAAGGAGCTAGTGCAGACGAAAAATTGATGTGGACAAAACGAGGGTGCAGCAAGTCGGCAAAACAACTCAGGAAAAGTGGTAATGCCAATAAAGTTATTGGAAATTGCGTTTCAGCAACTACACTTCCCTGCACACAATACCAAACTGCACATTGCAGCAGAAATACAGGAAGAATGGTTCGTGCCCTGTCTCCAGGAGCACGTATCTCGATTAGCAATGGAATGCACAACATGTCAGATCTACAATTCAGGAATGACATTACGCACGCTCCAGGGAACAATTCCGAAACCCATTGGCCCATTCAGAGAGCTGCATATTGATTACGCGGACATGGGTGAAAGGTGTAATGGCGCACGGTACATGATCGTGGTTGTATGCCCATTCTCAAGGTGGGTGGAAGCAGGACCATGTGCACGACCTGATGCCAAAAGCGCTGCAAAGTTCCTAGTGAGGGAAGTGTTCCCGCGCTGGGGAATTTGTGACGTGATTCGCTCAGATAATGGCACTCATTTTGTAAATGAGCTTTTCAAGGAAGTTACTACATTATTGGGAATAAAACATAAATTGTGTTCTATTTATCATCCTCAAAGTAATGGCGTAGTGGAAAAGATGAACGGACTGTTAAAAGGCAGGTTATCAAAACTATGCTTTTCATTGAAAAAGAATTGGATTTACTGTCTGCCACTGGTGCTATTTGAGCTGAAGAATCAGCCAAGCAAAGACCACCATTTGTCCCCGCACGAAATCGTGACTGGGAGACGAATGTGCACAGCACACTCTCCACTGCGCGAACACTCAGATGCACACAGAAGCGCTGCGATATTGGGAGATGAGTTCACAGACTATTTGAAGAAATTGACAAGGGCAGCGCGCGCAATATCGAAGCAGCTCTCTCCACCCTTTACTAGGGAGGAGGGAAACATAACAGGGTCTGTCACAGAGCGTGAGCAACGGCTACAGCTGATGCCGGGCGAATTCATTTATGTCAGGAGTTTTGTGCGTCGATGGAATGCTCCACGGTTCCATGGTCCATACGAGGTAGTGTTCTGCACGCCCACGGCAGTAAAAGTAAAGGGCCTGAAGTACTGGGTACACTTGACAGATGTACGAAAAGCATATAGTAATGTGCAAGAGGAGGTAGATGAGGAGGCACAGACAACAGCAAACGATGCAACTGAACAGAA
Organism: Ambystoma mexicanum; assembly: GCF_040938575.1. NCBI lineage: Eukaryota > Metazoa > Chordata > Amphibia > Caudata > Ambystomatidae > Ambystoma > Ambystoma mexicanum. Next base: position 1,033,487,223 of record NC_090933.1, on the reverse strand, counting down.
TGTCTGAATATGAACTTGTGTATGTGTGTCAGTAATGACCCTGAATGGGAAAATGACTGATAAAATATAACTGCATTCTTTTTAAAATGTTACTGGAAAAAAAAAAACAAACGTTTTTTTCTTTTTTGGACTTATATGTAATTAATGAGGTGATCAAATTATGATGTGTTTACACCCTTGTCTGTGAATACCCTTCCCTGCAACCCTACCCGCTTCCATTACCCGTCAATATATATTGGCACTAATAGTGCCAACAAAATGTTTACATGCATGTACTTAATGCACTTTTATATCTCGAACAGGAACTACCATGGCATCTAACGGGCAGCCTGCAACGGATAGAATTAGTAGAATGAGAGAATTATTAATTGAGAGATGCAGATATTCGTATGAGTGCGGATTATCTGTGTGCATTACGTTGTTTTTTATAATAATGTTTGGTCTGGTTACATATTGGTTTGTAACGTTCATCTCTATCGAGATGAACGAGGGGGGAGGGATTAACAGCACTGGGATTAACAGCATACTGGGACCAATGTAACTGCAAGTGTCAATATGAGGGAAGGTGATTTTCTGGTATGGGATGGAACTAAACTTGTATGGGGTTACTATACTTCACCATCCAATGCTGTCATCTCAGAAAAGAAAGAGCCACAGGGTTGAATGCAAAACAACACAGTGTCTCCACCAAAGATATCTAATTATAATGCTCGCAGTTTAAATGACCGAAACCCGTCTGCCATATCGTGGTTGTATGATACCCCCACCAGCCAACCTGCCCCCATCTTAAAAAACAACCTGCAAGATAACATCAGGGACGAGAAGGAAAAGATGCTAGCAGCACACGATATCTTATATGATGAATGGGCCAAGGGGGGCGGGAATGAGAAAGGGGGGTCTATTTTGTCCCTCGCCCAGGAGGCTGGGAAGTACATGAGGAACAAGAATAAAAGACGGAAAAGGGAAGCCGGGAGGAGGAAGTATGATGAGTACTATGGGTTAGGACTAGATAAAATGGAAGACCCACGACACCCCCACCAGACAAATAAGTGGTATGCAGATATGAGTGCCACAGCGAAACAAACAACAAATGAGAGCTGTTATGTCTGCTCCCTCATTCCTCATGCTTCAGGTACACCCAAAGTATTGCTACCCAAAGAGTTGCCAATTATAGATGCCCAATGTCTCCTTCATCTCACGTTATGCAGGATTAAGAACACCTTCCAGGCACATGAAGTTACTTTTAGAATGCTGCAGAACGAGAAAACTTGCTATCCAAGGACGGCAGGGGTGGTATGTCTGGAAGAACCATTTTTTGTAATACAAGGGACACTTTTTTCGGACAACAAGTGGAAGGATGAAGAAGTAATGTGTAAAGCTGAAGCACTGAGAGGTGTGGAAGAAACATGCACACCAGTGTGGAAGGAACACATTTCAAAACTAACTTGGGTAACCGCCATTGAAAAACCCTTCAAACTACAGAGCGAAATAGACTATGAACTATGTTTCAAAGGAGAGGGGAAAACCTCCATGGGAACAAACAAGAACTGTAACAAGACCCTCACCATCCCAGATCTGAGAAAAGGGACAGCGGCCCTGATGGACACATACTGGGTATGCGGCAACCAGGCATACCTGCACCTTCCCCCTTCATGGAGTGGCAGCTGCTCAATGGCCACTCTGCACTCAGCCCTAATGGTAATACCAGAAAGCAACATCGATGGGAGCAAAAAGACACAGGAACGCATACCACAGAGTGCAGCCCAGCCGACTGCGGAGTCACAAATGTATGTCCTGTCTTCCAGGAGCAAGGGAGAGGTGCTGACCCGCAACAGACAAGCATCAAACTACATATCAAAGGCATCATCAGAACTGTTGGCTCAGATCCCAGACAGATATCGATTATTCAGCTCAGCAGAAACATTCTTTGCCTCACTCATCTCAAGTGTCCAAGCAAGGGCAAACGCAAAATGGCTCCAGATAACACGTTGGGAACTGATTCAGCTGGCCAATGACACTGAGGAAGGGTTCAACATAATAAAAGTGGAACTAAGGGCTTTACGGCTGATGACAATGCAAAACAGGTATGTCTTGGACCTGTTGACGGCGATGGATGGAGGTGTTTGCCGAAAAATTGGAAGTGCCTGTTGCACTTTCGTACCTTCCGAAGACGCAGAAAACGGCTCCCTGTCCCATGTGATCGAAGCAGTCCACAACCTAGGAGAAAAAATGAAAATGGAAGGTGGAGCAGAAGACAGTACGTGGTTCGATAACATCTTCTCCTGGGTCCCCTCATGGCTTGGAACAACTGTGAAATTTTTGATGCCAGCTGTGGTGCTCCTCCTTTTAATTTTTTGCCTGTGCCAGGTGGGTCTTCGATGTTGTGCTAACGCAGTACCTAATGGTGCAATGATGATGGTGACAATGGGCAACACCCGTGGGACAATGCAAAACATGCAGGAAGTGCAGGTACAAACAGGAACAGATGACACACCAAGATATCAGCTGGTGCCTATCTATCACGACAAGGATATCGTAGATAAAGCATGGCACACCACCATTAGAGAGCCCCGTGTACTAGAATGGTACCAGGAGGTGTGGGTAGATTTGGCGGGAGATGGCGGATGTATATACCTGACTTGTACCCCAGATGAATATGCCAGAAGAGGGGAAAGCTTACGGGGGGTGTGCAGAGCATGGATGCCCATAAAAGGCACACCTGCATGGGATGAGGCAGTGATGGACGAAGCAGAATGTAGCAGGCTGGAGGACTTAAAGTATTCGTTACTTAAGTAACGAAAGGGGGGAAATGTAGGGGAGGAGTGGTCCAAAAGACCCCCTTGCCTACATCTCCACCCCAGGTGAGGGCCATGGCTCATCGGGCGTCCCCTCCTTACCACCGGGGCCCAGGTGGTAGATGGCTCACCTGCTGAAGACATTGCCCACACGTATCGTATCGAATTCAGCTAGGCCTCAGAAACCATTTTGTCTAATAAAGATGGTGTGAGCGTAGTGCACTGTAGCGCGGCCCCCACCCTCGGTGAGTTTCAATTATCCCTGTCGCCGCAGCACCCTGGCATATCCGCTGTGAGCCCGTTCCCACGAACAGGACGGACATGAGCTAGCATAAGATACTAACATTTCACCGTCCACAGTGTATCACTGCTCCCAGAGTGACCCGGTCAGCGAGGCCTGGGTGATGGGAAGATCTGTAGAATGGTCATCCGATGAAAGCAGAAAAATACCCAAATACGAATGTCAAAAACTACTTTTAATACGTGTATCCTTTCCATAAAACTACTTCTACTAAAGAAACCTGTAAAATTGTGTAATTATTGTAAGAAACGCATGTTTACATGACACCAGCAATGAAGGACCCACACCCCTGCAGGGGTGTGCAAATGATAAAAGCATTCCGGGGGATTATTCTTTATATGTATCATTGAAAACCGTACACCCCGCGGTCCCGCGCCATAACTGAACTAATGCTGCTAGAGTACACAAGAAAACAAATGTAACCATACAGAGGGCTCATGTGAAGGATGTGCGAGAATGCACTCGTCACGCGTGTATGTCTAAGCCCCTTATATGCCACCACCGTCACATACGGTAGCGGGTCATTTTCTATGTACTCCACCAACCTCAATACTACCTCACTTACTGCAAATGTATATGCATATAACTGAATACTGTAATTGTTAAAACATAGTGTACGAATAAGGTGCTCAGACTGGATATAATTGAGACACCTCCAGCAAAGTGAAATGTATGTTTTCAAGTGATTCAAACAAATATTATAAAGTGTTATAATGATTGTGATGTTTTCACCTCTAAAAGCCGGCAACACGCGAGGAAGATACCTTTGTGAATATGTGCAAGGCCATTTCCCCTCCCACCCTGCGGAGACTGCCAAACATGAGAGCAGAGGCCCGCGCCGCGCTGCCCCACCTCCCCCAACCAGACTGGAGCCGCTTCAAAGATGTGTAGCCCCCTCCGCAGCACCCAAGGCCACGGCCCACCACCTGCATTATTTACAGCACAGCAGTAAACCTCTGCCTGAATACACACTTCCAAAGGCGCCCCCTCGTAAACCCCACAACCCACCGGAGCATCTTAGACTTATGGCCCTGTGCAATCAGGACACCCAATACTGTGGCAACACACAGCGGCACATTCATAACCACATCTAACAAGACAGGAAGGCATGTACCGCCCGTCCCATGCCCTGAAGCTTAGCCCCTCAACCTATGGCTCCGGTCAACAGGACACTGGTAACCATGCCCTGACGAATGACCATCAGACCCATCACAAGGTGCATTCCTCCTGTGTTGCATTAACCTGTAGAATAACCTATTGGAAGATTTACTAAAGAAGATAATATTGCAATGACTGAATGACTGCGGTGTGCATGGCCTAGGGCAAATAAGTCAGGAAAAGACATTCATCTCTGACACTGGCCGCAATGGCACAACAACACCGCCCGGATGAACTCAGCCAACCTGCCAAGCCCAGCCCAACCCACGAGGCTGACCAGTGACGTCCTCCAGCCGAAGCCAACCGCATCGCAGCAGCACCTATAGTTAGTCATCGCCCCCCAATCCCATCAAACTTGTGCCCCCTATAGTATGTAGGTTCTTATGACGTTTTTTGTAAATATATACGCCTGTCTTTGCTATTGTCAGACAGAGCACTCTCGGAGTTTGCAGAGTTCTTTGCATGCCCTGTTCTGATTGATAAACTCCCATTTAAGCTCACCCGCACTCTGTCTTGGCTTTATTCCCGAATTGGGAGAGTCCTTCATTGTCTCTCATTGTGGGGAGGATCGTGCTGGGTGGGGACGCTCGCCTTCACTCCCCAGCCCCATCTGCTGGCGTCGGATTCTATGATCAGGTCCGGGGATGAACCAAATATTGCTCTCCCGTTCCATGCATCCATATGAATGAGCCACCATTCTAACTCCTCTCTCACCTCTTGTGAGATAGTCACTCTTGACTCGTATGAAGCGCCCCCCTGAAGTGATATATCTTCAACCTCTGGAGTGCCCTGTAGTGTAGAGGTCCTGGGAAGATTGCTTGTATTGATGCCGCCAGTCGGCCCACCAGTCTCGCAATGTCCCTCAATGAGAGTTCTCCCTTCGCTAGAGGGTGCCTCAGTTGTTTCTTGATATCGTTCACCTTGTGAAGGGGTAGACTGAGAGTTCCCTGGATTGAGTCCACTATGAAACCCAGGAATTCCATCGCTTGAGTAGGTACTACACTGGATTTCTCCCAATTTATCACAAAACCCAGACTCTCTAACAAGTCTATCGTCACCTGTACCTGCGCTATCAGGGTCTCCTTCTCCTGGCACATCAGACATATGTTGTCCAGATATATTATAAGTCTTTTCCCCTGCGCTCTGAGATTTGATACCACTGGTTTCATCATCTTGGTGAAGCACCATGGTGCCGATGCCAGGCCGAAAGGCAGGCATCGGAACTCCCATGTTGATTCTCCCCAGATGAATCTCAGAAATCTGCAGTGTTCTTCTGCTATGGGAATAGTCAGATATACGTCTTTTAGGTCTATCCTGGCTAACCAATCTCCCTGAATCAGGGTATCCCTGAACAGATGTATCCCTTCCATTTTGAAGTGTCTGTACATCACGTAACCGTTTAAACCTCTCAGGTTTATGATGGGTCTTGTCTTGTGCTTCCCTCTTACTAGAAACATATTGCTTATGTAACCTCCAGTCTGACCTGATGCAGGTCGAATAGCTCCTTTGCTTTCTAGCCCTCTCAATTCTTTTTCCAGCATGCTCTCGTCTTCCCTGTTCATCACTAACCTTTTTGGTGGTTTTACCTGATGTGGTGTATCTAGAAAATCTATATAAAAACCTTGAGCTGTCTGTATTACCCAGGAATCCCCCGATATGTTCAACCAATTTTGTAAAAATTGAGCCGTCCTCCCCCCTACTTCTAGGGTATTTGTACGTGGGAATGTTATTCTCACCTGGGTTATTTTGCTGACGTTCCCCTCGCCAGACTCTGCCTCTTCCTCTAGCCCTTGATGGGAAGAAAGGTGTCTGTTTACGGTCCTCTTGTTCTCTCCATTGAGCTCTGTCCTGGTAGGATCGATTGTATTGGAACCGGCCAGCCGAACCACCCCTTCCTCTGCTGGCACGTCCAAAAATCTGCCTCCCGAAAACCCTCTTAAGTGAGGTTTGAGCCTTATCCAAGGCCGCGCAGGAATTTACGAATTTGGTGAGCTCCTTGATAAAGGAGTCCCCAAATAGCTTTCCCTTCGCCAATGTGGCAGATTCAGAGGAGGCTAATTCGCTTAACTTAGGGTTGATCTTTACTAAGAAAGATCTCCTCCTTTCCGTGGTTATAGCATGATTAGCATTCCCCAACATGCATATCGCCCTTTGGGCCCATCCGATAAGAATTGCCGGGTCTATCGGCTCCCCTTTTGCTTTCACTTCTTCTCCCATCTGGAGAATCGTTGTGAGGGGTCCAGTCATATCAAGCATCTTATCCTGACATGAGCACCAGGTTCTGTCAAGACCCTTCCTCACATCCTTTGTAAACTTGCTCATAAAAGTTATCATCTTCTCATCTATATCAGGTGTGTCTGCCGCACGTTCGGGGAGGAGTGGTCTGGGGCATTCCGCCCTCATCTTGCTTCTAGCCTCTTTGGCTAGAGGCGCCCTCAGGCGCTTTCTTAAGTATGTCGTAATTCTTTTGGGAGGTTCCCATTCTGACGATCTGGGATGTATTAGTGCTTCCGGATCGAAATCCTCCTCATCAGCACCATCTTCCTCCTCCTTCCTTTTCTTTAACACCTCATGATTTTCATCCCCTGATGAGGATATTGATAACACTTCCTCATCTTCAGGGTATTCTTCCTCCCAATCTTTCTCATCCTCCTCTGATGTATAAGAAGATGACTCGCGTCCCCTGCTAGGCACCGCCTTACCCTTTCTCTTCCTTTTACCACCTTTCTTCTTCAGTGGAGAGCCCGGAGGGGTGTGGGCTTCTTCCGCCCTACGGGCTGATTTACTGCCCCCTTTAGATTTCATACGTGCCTTAAGGCCTTCAACCTTCTCCAGACCCTGAGAGAATCGGAGCCAATCCTCCATCAGCGCTATTTGCTGAGGATTATGTCCCAGTGAAGCCCCCAGGGCTTTCTGGAAAACATCAGTCATGTCTGAATGGTTCCTCTTTTGGCTAACACTAGCTTTCCCCTCATCACTGGAGGAGCTCATGATTCTCAGGCCCTGGGGAGTATTTATGTTATGAATAATAGTATTCAAATATATACCAGGGCTTCTCAGTACGAGATTGTAGGTAATTTGATAATATCTCCCTGGTTCTGATTATATCATGGATATAATGCTGATATTAACACAGGTTTTACCTGGGGCTGTGCCCGTATGAGGTGCGGTATCAGCTAACAGCCTGCAGGGGCGTTGTTGAGTTCTTCCACAGGACGCTACGTTCGTACGATGCGTGCTGTGGCAACTCGTATTTTTAATATAAAGCTTTCGCTGGAGTAAATAATCTCTTGTGCGCATCACCAACAGATCGAAATTGCAATGAAAACGAAGGAGAGAGCGCCGGAACTACGCGGTCCCGTCATGCTCTCCCTTCCGTTATACAGTGCCCTCTCTGACGGGTCGGAGAAGCTGCGGCCGTCGGTGCCCCAGCCCGGTCGCGGCCGCAACTCCCTGGAGCCGCCTGCACTTAGCGGATATGCTCCGCCAATCACATAAACAATGCGCGTGTCACTCGCGTGCTAAAAGTAGTCAAAATCACGTTCACACACAAACTATATAGAAATAACAAAATTGTAATTAACTCGCTGCCGAGCAGCAAAGAAAGAGGAGGAAGGGAAAGAGGACAGGAGTTTTGTGTACTGAGGACTGTGTTTATTGGTTAATGGTCAGTTCGAGGACCAATTGAAATGGACTACGAAATCTCAAAAAACATGGTTATTGTAGTTTTATTAGATTTATATTCATGTTCATTTGGTACTGTTTTTCTTTGCTGCTGAACAGTAAAGTTGTGGAGAAAGCATAATCCGAGCCTCTGGTCTTGACATAAACATAGAATTTACCACTTGGCTTACTTATGACAACTTCTAAAGTCACTTGCATTCTGCCTGCAAGTATCAAAGACTGATGATGATTCTTGAGATGTGTTTTCTGTGAAGTAATGTGTTATGATGTAAGTGTAAGTTAAAACAAGTTCATAAAAATGTATTACCAGATCCTAGTTAAACATTGAGCTGCACTATGAGCTCATTAAGTTCTAAGAATGTTATTCTAAGAATGTTGATGAGTTACAGTAGAGACTGCAGGGAGAGAGCCATGTTGGCACTCGGCTCTCATAGGCCGCTGTCGATGTAATGAAATAAATTACTGTTTCTTCATCACTGCTGCCTGGAGCCCTTATTTCCTCATTGGCGACGAGGATGGCTCTCAGCAGTGTCTCCGTACTCCTTTGAAGTCTCGTCATAGCGCGGCCTGCATTATTCCACACTCCCGTGCGACAGCGGACGCTGCAGGAAGGTCAGGAGGAGCGGAACAACAGGTCAGCAGGCGCGTCCCCTGGGGGTGTAATCTTGCCTTCCCCATTACTGTATTGACTCTGTCTCAAAGCAACAGTGTTTACTTTCAAGGATCCCTAGCATTGACATTATCGTTGCTGAGCAACCTGCCCATGCAGTTCTGGCAAGTTTCAGGAGCCAGCCATTATGACATGTATCCATTCTGTGGATGAGCAGCCATCACGTTCCAATTCAGACTGATGTAAGGAGGATTGTGACATCATATACAAGGGATTGTACTCATACAAGACTGATCCCTTTGTCTGCATAGCACAGCACTGTCACTGCTCAGTCTGTGCATCCACTGGGCATACTTGAACTGATCCAGAGTCTTTTGGTTGCATCTAGCAAGCCCATTCTTTACCACCTTTTTACCGCTTAAGACATGGCAGCTTCAATACCTCCCCAATGTCATTTTTGAATGAACCTGGACGCCCCCAAGTTAGGTGGGACAGGTGGGAAGACATGTTTGAAAACTACCTGGTGGCAATGGGAGGAGAGAGATTCAGCTCAACTCGCAAAAAGTCATTATTACTTCACAATCTTGGTGTGGAGGGCCGTGCAGTGTTTGATGGGTTAGGCAGTGCACAAGCTGGTGAAGCGGAGGACACAGATGAGTATGCCCTTGCGATTAAATAACTCAAGGATCATTTTGAGCCTAAAAAAAATGTTACATTCGAGAGGCACAAGTTATTTCAGCGTACGCAGGAGTCCTCAGAATCCATGGAATCGTACATAGCCTCATTAAGAACATTAAGCCACTCCTGTGAATTCGAACATCTATCTGACTCGTTAATTAGAGATCAGTTAGTGAGGTGCACAAATAATATTAGGATACAGGAGAAATTGTTGGCAAAAGACATGAAGTTGGATGAAGCAGTGGACCTAGCCAGAAGCATAGAACAAACCTCACAATATGTCAAAGAACTGAAGTCTGACAAACAGAGTACCCAAGCTGTGTGCGCAGTTGATCACAGGAAGAGACTTAATGTCAATACAAGCAGGAAAGGAACATGGGGTGCGAAGTGTACCAGATGTGGCAGTGTCAAGCATGGTCCGAATTACCCTTCGTGCCCAGCAAGGAATGCTGAATGTTTCAAGTGTAGGACCAGAGGACATTTCGCTAATGTATGCAAGAGGTCATCAATAAATCTCTTAGAAACCAGAGACAACCAAGAAGAAGGTGCTCACTCAGCTTACAACATACAGGAGGTATACTCCTTGCAAGACAACCCCAGACATGTCTTCGAGAGTTCGACCATTGGAGGAGGAGACAGCAAAGGTCCAACAGATGTTTTTGTAATTTGTAAAGTGAGACATGTGCCGTTAAACATGAGAGCGCAACCACGCAGTGAACTCGATAACTTAGTAGATAAGGGTGTCATTGAACCTGTTGAGGCCACAGAGTGGTTGTCCCCCATTGTTTTAGTGGCCAAAAATAATGGTAAATTAAGACTGTGTGTAGATTTGCGCAGTCTTAATCACAATATTCTGGTGGAGAGACATCCTCTACCCACCATTTCCGAGACACTCTCCAATCTTGGCGAACCCAAATTGTTCTCTGTCATTGATCTCTCTGCTGCCTATCACCAAGTTCCCCTTTCCCGAGAATCGCAACATCTCACTGCCTTTATCACACCTGAAGGCACTTATAAATACAATCGCATGCCATTTGGGTTGGCCTCGGCCGCATCTGTGTTCCACAAGGTGATGGAGGAAGTGTTAAAAGGGTTGGAAAATGTTAAGGTGTTTCAAGATGACATTCTGATTTTTGCAAGTAATAAGCATGAGCATGACAGAGTACTTAGGGCAGTACTATGCAGACTAAAAGAGGCTGGGTTAACGGTCCAAAGAAGCAAATGTAAAATAAGAGTTGAGGAAGTGGAGTATCTGGGACACAAAGTTTCGAAAGAAGGTATTTCTCCCAAAATGTCACTCATAGAAAGCATTAGTAATACTCCTCAGCCCCAAGACAAGGACCAACTACGTTCTTTCATGGGACTAGCTGAATATTACCATAAATTTGTGAATGGCTTTGCATCCATCTCATCTCCATTGAGGGAGTTACTAAAAAAGAACGTGAAGTACACATGGTCCAAAGAGTGTCAGGAAGCATTCTTGCAAATCAAAGATTGTATAGTCAAGGCCCCATCCTTAAGTGGATTCATGTTTGGCAGGAAAACGTTGCTTTCAGTTGATGCTAGTACCCTTGGCTTAGGAGCAGTTTTGACTCAGTTTGACTCAGGTAAAACTGAATACACAATTGCATTTGCATCCAGGCCACTTAGAGGAGCATAATAAAATTACTCGGTCATTGAAAGAGAGGCACTAGCAGTATTTTGGGCAGTCACGCACTTCAAGTTCTTTCTATGGGGTCAACCTTTTATTGTCAGATCAGATCACAAGCCTTTGGTTCAATTGATGAAAGGTTCTGAGTGGACCAAAGGGTCTCCAAGAGTTTCGAGGTGGATGGTAGAACTTGTGGTTATAATTTCAAGGTGTGTTACATTACCGGGAGGGAGAATGTGGTACCAGATTGTTTATCCAGATTACCTGTGTGTGATGGTGAATTGGAGGGAGCACCTGAATTTCAAGATGTGAGCATTGCAGAAATTGAGCATGATGCCATTGATAAAGAGATGTGGATAAGAGCTGGTGAGGAGGATTTAATATTGAATCAAGTTATGATTTGGACCAGAGAAGGATGGCCTCACAAGAATATTGTGGGAAAAGAGTTTGACAGATATTTTGGTGTGAAGGACGAGTTAAGTATGTCTGAGGACGGATGTAAACTTAGAAAAGGAAATAGGATAATACCCCCCAGTGGAGTCAGATCTCATTTAGTAAATATAGCACATCAAGGTCACCTGGGCATGGGAGGAACAAAGAGATATTTGCTGCAATATTTCTGGTGGCCCGGGATTGACAGCGATGCAGAGAAGTGTGTTAGGGGTTGTAGAGAGTGTGGTAAGAGTGACAAGACCAAGATGGTTAGAGAAGTACCAATAAATCCTGTCAAAGTACCGAGTGAACCATGGCAAAAAGTTGCAGTTGATTTGATAGGACCATTACAAAACCTTGACAATGGGTATAAATACATTGTTGTGTTAGTAGACTACCATTCCAAATGGATTGAATGGAAGGTTTTGCTTGAGGCAACCACTGCAGAAATGGTGTTATTCTTCGAGGAAGTGTTTTACAGGGAGGGTTTCCCGACAGAATTAATCACTGATAACGGAGTACAATTCTGTTCTGAAAGGATGTTAACTTTCTTGAAGAAATTTTGCATCAAACACACTAGAACTGCTTTATATCATCCAAGGGCCAACGGCCTCGTTGAGAGAGCCAATAGGTTCATAAAAGGTGGTCTGCAATTGGCCATGGCTTCTAATCTAAGATGGTTTGGTGTAGTAAGAGAAATGATATGGAACTACTGTACCACACCACACTCAGTTACAAATGTATCTCCGTTCATGTCATTGAAAGGGAGACAACCTGGAACAAAACTATGTCCAGGGTGGATGGACTTAGCCAAGAGTTCCAACATTGATCGCGAGAGAATTATGACTCTCATCAAAGAAGCACAGGAGGTGTACAAAGAAAGATTTGATGAGGACAAGAGTGTCAAAAGTAATACCTGGAAAGTGGGAGATTGTGTTCTCATAAGGAACCCTAGATTCACTCCCAAATGTGTAGAAAGCAAATACATTGGTCCCAAGAAAATATCTGCGGTAAGAAACAATGTAGTAATTGTAGAAGGGGGGGGAGTGTTGGTCAATGTCCAGAATTGTGAAATGTCCAGAATGCATGAAGGACAATGCGCATGATAAACATGACAATGGTGAACATGACAATGGTGAATTTGCTAATAACAGTATCAGAGACTCTAGTGTCATAGATAAGTGTTCCAAGGATGACAACAATTCAAGGTCTGCAGCAGAGACACATTCAAATAGAGTCAAGAACAAACCCAGCTGGTTTAAGGATTATTATGTGGAGTAAACAGCTGTATGCAGGTAAGGGATGAGATGTGTTATGATGTAAGTTTAAGTTAAAACAAGTTCATAAAAATGTATTACCAGATCCTAGTTAAACATTGAGCTGCACTATGAGCTCATTAAGTTCTAAGAATGTTGATGAGTTACAGTAAAGACTGCAGGGAGAGAGCCATGTTGGCACTCACCTCTCATAGGCCGCTGTCGCTGTAATGAAATAAATTACTGTTTCTTCATCACTGCTGGCTGGAGCCCTTATTTCCTCATAATGTCTCTAGATGCAATCCATATGCAAATTAGTTGATGTGCATGTATTTTGCCCCCGAGCGCCTGGACAGATCTCTAATAGATGAGTTCCCTGCATTTGTAATGATTCTGCCGTTTTTTTTTTGTTGTGTTAAAATTCGAGATGCCACTAGTAATGTTACTAAAAAAAATATATTGGGGCAGGGGTGGGCGGTTTGTGGGCGCGACCGTAGTTGTCCCCCCAGCCTCTCTGGCAATGCTGAATACTCCCCTGACTGGACAATATGGAAATCTGACGTTATGACGGTGTTGTGCAACATTTGGTACCCCATACTGAGGCTCGGAACTCTCCTACTTTGGTCTGCAATCTACGAAGACAGCCGAAGACAGGGGATCCGGATCGGCATGGGATACTAAATATTACAGAACACCGTCACTGACAGGGCAAGAAATGCACTGCAGTCTGGACGCTGCTCTGACACCCACGTGGAGCGGGCACGTTCTTATGACGCGCTAGCCGGCGCCGCTCTTGCCTTCGCTTCCGGTTTGCAGCTCTCGCTCTTTTCTTTTGCAGCATTTCAAATCCTGAACATGGCGACTCGTGCAGCCCCAGCACCGGCCTCTGTAGTCCCCGCTACCATTGCAGGCACAGTCGCTGTTCCCGCCTCTGTTACCGCTTCGCCAGGATCCCTTGACACCGCTGTGAAACAAGTGCAGATCGATGGGCTGGTGAGTGTATATGAGGGCGCCTTTCCCTCTCTGCTGTGCCAACACAGCCTGGTAGATTAGAACAGTCGCATACCCCAGCAGCTGTCCACACTGCCACCAAAGTGGACTCCCTCCTCTAATTACTGATACTGCCTTTGCTCCCAGCACCCAAGCTGAGACTCGTGGCTGCACGTGTCCGGATGTTGACTTGTCGCAGTGGCACCCCTGTGTTTTCATGGTAATGTGTAAAGTGTAACTTTTATTGCAATTTATGAAAATTGCCAACTTTGTATTCCTTGACGTGAGGGTCCTTGGGCATACGATTTAACTTTTCACTAAGAAACTAGGAATTGGGGCGTTAGGGGAGGAGTGACCCACACAACGTATTTTATTTTTACACTCTAGCAGCATGCTGACAGAATGCATTGTAAGCAGTATAGTAGAAAACAATGGTCTCTTCTCTGGAGCCGAAATCTTGTGGTATTTTGTATGATCGTAAGTGCCACACTACATAGTCAAGCGTTTGCAGAAGAAAATAAACACTACTAAGTCAACATATTAAGATTGTTTTACTGTAAAGTAGTGACACATGAATGGATGCGTGGTTTGGTACGTTTGTGTTTATGGCATTGGTTAAATATGTTTCTATAGTTGAAGTCTTATATAAAGGATGTATCGGAGATGCAAAAAGAGGGGAGCCAGATATGCAAAAAGAGGGGAGCCTCTTTACCGAGCACGAACACGAGGGGCTCCCACACTCCCTTGTAATGATGTATCCGAGATGCACTGTCATAATAGCATCGTGGGCTCCTATTTAGCGCTTGCTTGAAACCTGGCATAGCACGGTTAGCTTGACACGGTCGGCTATGGAGCTACTTTGGCCTTCATGCTCTAGCATTTGCCTGTAAGCATAACTTGTTTATAAATGAGTATTCGGGCTAAAGACATTTAACGCGTACTGGGCCATATGTTATATACAATTGTTCGTTTGTATTTGATGTGGAAGTTAGATTTGGAGCATGCTGGCTCCTTGTTCACTAGAGGTGGCTCAGGCTAAATTAAACGAGTGATGTCTGATGCCCAACTCTTGTTTTAGCTCCTGCTTATCAACGCTGTGGTATGCAGACTTTCCTACCCATTCAGTATATAGAGGCATTGTTTCAGATGTATGTCGGCCACAAAAAAAATGTTACTGCATAAATTGACATATGCTTTATTAAAAGTGTTGTAATCAATGGATAGAACAGGTTCATTAAGCTGGCCTCGCCATCGATATCTTGATCAGCCCTGAGTGGACGATGCTCGTCTTTACAGCGACATTTGTTCTCTACGCATATTCCATACTCGTCCGTACACCGTCCTGACTGCACCGTCCATGACTCGTTTAGTGTTTCCTGTAGTTGATGATATTTTGGCCATGTCGCCTACCCCTATCTGTGCTGAGACTACAGCTTTACGTTTATCGTCCCTGTCTCATGTACATTATTTTTTTTTTTCTAAATTCGGCTTTCGATTTTATTGCCCTACCTAATCAAAGCAGGCACCTTCGTATAAAGGGAGACACTTCTGTCTTGGAATATGGTGTTAAATGGTTGGCTTTGACAGTTTCCATAACGGCTCGCTGCCAATCTCCTCCCATCACTTCCAAACCCTTGTTTACCTTTTTTATGATACTGTTGAACCTTTCAACCAACCAACCTGTTCATGTGCACTATATTGTCGGGGGGAAAATTCTCCCGGGGGTCGGCTGGGCGGCCCACCGACCTCCGGGCAGGGAGGCCCCAACTCCTCCCGTGTATCCCAAAAAATGAGTATGAGGCACACACACAAGAAGCAAGGTGGTTCTGCTGTTTATTGAACGGCAGGGATGGGTCTAGGATCGTACGCGTCCGTCCTTACTCTCGAAAATCGTGGGGCTGGCAGGCCCCTTTTTGCTTCAGTATGACGCGCTACTTGCGTCACCTGGGAAAGTTAGCAAAAAACCTATCGCCACTCTGGATTGGTTCCTCGAGTGGTAGGGTTAGTATAGCACACGTCTAGAGGAGATTGTTAGTGGTTAAGGGTCAGTCAGGTGGTATACTTGTGTTGTCACTTCTATTAGATACATGAAAATTGTTACACAAAGACCCCTGATGATTGGTTAATGTTAGTGGCGTCAGTGATGAGTGCCCCATGTTCTGATTGGTCCACTCGCGAGCCCCCCAGCCTGGGACCATCGTTGTTCCCAGCTCGCGGTGTACCTGTCATTTGCAACAATATGTAACTATGTGTTTATGCAGACAATGCGTGGATTTGCTCATATGCTTGAGAGCAGACCATTCCCACCGCTGTAGGTGTCCATTGGGTTATTTCATTGTTGCAGCCTTTGTCCCAGACGTGGGACCCAGGCGACTTCTCCCTCATGGGGCTGGCACCCTGTCAGGTTCGGCTTGGTCACGTGAGGAGAGACCGGGGTTGAGGCAGAATTCTGCACATTTAATGTTGTATTTTCCACTGTGTGTCTGGCTTAGTTTGCAGGTGTGGCCTTGGCTTCGGCTTGTGGCATGCGAGTTGCAACATTGCCCCCTTGGCTGTCAGTTCTCGCTGGGCTCATTGTGCAGGGTCAGCAATTGTACTCTTGCTCGTTCAATGTTTGTGGAGGCTCTTGCTTGCGGCCTACTTGGGCCTGGTGCATAGGTGGGGATGTTCAATGTACGGCACTTAAAGTTATGGTATCATATTGCTTCATATCCAGTATCATGTCTTTGTTGCATTTCTCATCATAATGCATGGGTTAGGAGAAGCGTCAGCAAGCATTTTAGATGAGTTCTTTGTGCGTCTTGCGTTTCTGCATTTTGAAAAACCTATGTGAAAAATAATAAAGATGCGTGTCAGTGGGTGTGTCTGTCACCTACGTCATAGCACTGAATATGTTCTTCGTGTGGATTGGTGTGGGAGTGTCCAGTGTACATGGTTGCACGGGTGTTCTGACCGTTGGCTAGGTCGTCATGGCATCTCCAACGATGTGTTTATTTACTGTTGAATGGTTCAGTCGAGTTCATCCATGCCGCAGGCTGGTGGGCACATCCATATGTTCCTGTACCAGGGTATTTGGTCGTCTGGTAAATAGGCAAATTCTTCTCGTGGCGGGTGTCTGGGCCGCGATCCTCTAGGCCAGGGGCGCGAGGGGATTGGGGGGAGTCTTTTGTCCCATTCTCCCACTTCAATATCAAGCTCATTCTATGCTTAGTACCATTTTTCATTTGCTCCATTTCTCGTAATTTTTAACCAAACAGTTATCCGTTAGCAATATGACCTTGTATCCTTCACGCCTGAACACTTCTTTTAGCAATTTAATTACACAATGAGGTAGATGTAATTGGTAAATCCTACTTCTATCCACCTTGAAAGCATATCTACCAAAACCATACAATAGGTCTTTGTGACCCCATTTTAATTTTTTTATTGGACCTATTATATCAAAACTAACTCTCTCCCAAGGTACGCTCTTTACCGATATCCTCGAGGGAAGTGTGCGAGACAAGCATACTTTCTCGCTACTCGCACAATGGGAATTCCAGTACCTCTTTCTATTTGGAGGTCACACCCTGGCCACCAAAAGTCTTGCAGTATCCTTAATGTTTTTATTTACATTTTCTTCTTTTTTTGTGATTCCTTGATGGCACTTTTGTGTTACCAGGGATCGATATTAGGATTTTGTGCACCAGAAGCAAAAAGCAGCTCCTGGGTACCAGCCTTTGATTGTTAGGCAGGAGCTACCTCTAAAGATCCAGGAGCCAGACCGTAGCACGCAGTAATTCTAACATGTGCAATATGTAGACTTTTTTTTGTCCATTAAGTTTTTTATAATATGCTTTATTTTAGATTGGGTGTGCCCTTTATTCTTTAACCATATTTCAAATCTACATATTAATATCACATAGTTTTGTTTGCATGGTACCACTTGCATTGGTAGTCAAAAGTAGCTCCTGGTAGATGTTGGTTTGAGGCTAACCAGGCACCCGTTGGCTATAACCAAGTGCTAAATGGCTCCAGTCAATTTTGTACCCTCTGCTACAGATATAACTGTGAACACCTGCAGGAGGAATGCTCCTATCTTTTCACACTGCTAAACTTTGAACGACCTACAGTTCCTTCCTCACTCTACATAGTCATACCCTGCATCCATGTATAATTTAAAAAAAACACCCTTTTCTGTCTTTATTTTTAAGACCATTAAAATTGTTCTTCCTCTTCTCCGTTCTGTCTTAAGCATTTGACAGTGTTGATTGGCAATCTGCGGTTTTGTTTCTTGGACCAGGTAATTATCAGACGTTGATGTTGTGATTTTCCTATTCCTGGATGAAACTTTATCCAAACATTTCATGGATATTATCTCCTTAAGTGTTTTGTGATCTGATAGAACTTCTAATCGTATACCACCACAAAAAGGGGTTTCTTCGTAGCCCACTAATAGTTCTTGTGAAATTGTAGAGTAATTCGTTTTTGTATCCATTAAAACCCTTGTCTTAAAAGCAATCCACTTTCCTTTTTTAATTTGCATTAAAACCTCACCCAACCCTCTATAGCTGGTGTCTTTTGCAAATGGTTTACAGCTTTTGAGTGAAGCTGCCCTGGCTAATGTTTTTAATGTATTTGATTTCTTCTTGACATTTCTGATATGCGTGGATTTTTCTTGTTTTTTAGCCAGTTTGCACATATTTACCATTGTGTTTGCAAAATTTAGAGCCTGGTGTCTTATTGATGTTTCTTTATCCGTCCCACACTCTTTCCGGATACTATGTGCTCAAATACTATTTTTCTTCCCTGAATTTACATTTGTCTTTGCTGAATTATTCAAGCGCTTTGTAATATCTCTATCGCCAGTTTCAAACATTTGTGCTTGGTCGACTTGCCGTATATTACAACCTCACCCTAAAAGCAAATCACTCCCATTTCCTCTTGGAACAAATGATACATGATGCATTGAAAGACGGAGAAAGCTGATACCAACCCAAATGACATTCAGGTGTGTTGAAATAAATCTTCTGATTTGATAAACGGTGACGTTTATTGGGATAATTATGGAGTTTAATGCTATGTGCACTTTAAATCTAATGTTGGGAACACATTGGCATCTCCTATGGAACATAAATCTCATTTATGTTCGGAGGTGGGTGGAACCATGCACTTGTTCAAAACTATTAGATCAATACATCGTCTTATCTTCCCAGTGATTTTTCACACCACTGCTAAAGGTAACACCCACTCTGAGTTCACCCTTTTTGATTTATTTCTTGTTCCACTAACTATAATTCTCTTTTGACTTGTTCGCTTATAGATATGGCTATCAAATGTATTTTCTGTACAACTGGAATCGACCTTCCCTGTGTTATATGGTGCGTGTAAACTTTGAGACCTCAGATATTCTCCAACTACATCTTGGAATGGGTTCTCTTCCCATTCTTGCCTTCTTTCATATTGTGAATCTTTTCTGGTGAGACCAGTTTAAGAGGAGTGCTACCTTGACTGGCACACAAACTGAAGCCACCATACTAATTCAATCGGTTTGCTCCAATAAGCCATGTGACTAATGTCTATTTGTTCCTATTGGTGTTCCATATCTAACTTGGTATCAAATATTTTCTTCGAAATAGTTATTTTGCACCAGAATCAGTCTTCATGTTTTAAAGCTTTATTAGCCACCATCACAGATGCCATGGGGTGTTCTGTATTTGCATCATTGTTAATTGCGAACAGAGCCTCATTGTTAATTGCGAACAGAGCCTCCTCCAACTCCTCACATGACTCCTCCACCATGTTTGCACTGTTTGTTGTCCTGCAACACTTTATTATGGCCTCTTTTCTTGTACATTTATTGCACGCCAACTTGATTCTAGGGCAGGCTTCACTGTTCGGTAGGTGATACGGGCTGTCACATCTGTAACACTTCTATTACCTTCACAACATGTAGCCTGCCTGAGAGAATCCTTCTTGTGTGTTTTGTTCCTATCCATCTGCTGTACTTTTACAGCATGTATTTCTGTGGATATTTTCTTCGCTAATGTGCCTTCGCCCCACCAGCCCCCATTTAAAAACATTTTTTATTCTCTAACTCTCAATGCAGTATGTTTCTCTTCTTTAGCTGCTCTGATTATTTCTTCTAGCGATGGATCCCTTTTCAACCATAATGCGTCTTACACTTGGCTATTGCGGCATTCCCGCATTAACTGTTCTTTCAACCGTTCTATCTGGTTACCAAGTGCTAGAAATTATCCTTATTCTTTTATTGTAGTGTCCATTGATCTTTATACATTTCCCGTACCCGCTTAGGCTTTGGGATTCAGGACCCATATCATTGAAGTCTTCATTGTGTCCAGATGTGACCCATAGGTAGAGGAAAAATGCCTATTGAGACAGCGTTTCCTGAACCTCTTTTTGTAAAGTGTGTGACAAATTCAATTGCTTAAGGTTCATTTGGCTGCTGACGGGTGGATTGCAAACCTTAAAACAAAGGTTTGCAACCCGCACAATCAATGGTGAGGGGTCATGAAAGTTGTAGTCCAAACATGTGGAGAGCCACAGATTGCAGACCCCCGACTAATTCTATCCAGAAGTTAGTAAGACAAGGTACAAAGCAAAAGAACATTACGCTTTTTTTCTATGTATATGTTGTCCATAAGAACTTCTTTTGTGGCTTTAGAAATCAATGTGTAAAGAGGTGAGGCTACAGTCAGTATCCTGCGCTTAGATACATACGTAAAGTATGTGTCTGTTGCCTGCATTGGTGTTTCCTGGCCAGCTTCGGGCCAATGGGGAATACAGTAGGATATACACCAAGCTCCTAGCGCATAACTGAGGTTCGTATTGTTATAAAGAAGAGTCTATTCTGACCAGAAGAATAAGAATACGAATGCTAATGTTTAGCTTTTATTATAATGTAGTTGCATATAGTCTGTATCACTGTCATTTAGCATAATGCATAGGTCTACAATCTGATTGTGTCCATATTACACAAAAAACAAATGCCATATAAATGTCTGCGGCAGCTCTGCCTATTCACATATACACTAGTTTTAATTGAACTCTGATATATATTCAGAGTGAACTTCCATTTACCACCTGTTTGTCTGTAGCAGTAAAAAAATGTGACTGAAGCTGTCCCAATCTGTAAACCCATGTTAGTATTTCCCATAATACATTTTGGTGTCAATTTGTTAATTCATACATCTATATGAATATTAGAATCTGTACATTAGTGTTGCCCTTGTGCCAACACATGTTGTGACCAAACTAAAGGTCTTTATCAAGGCTGGCCTATATTCTCACATGGCATATGATTCACACTTTCCAATCGTTCAAAGATAATGAGCTTGAAAAAACCTTGGAAGGAAATCGAATTGACAAATACAGGTTAAGATAATGGGGAACCAGCTAGCCTGCTCGCATATTTTAGTACTAATAAGAATATAACTATTCCAAACTTGTCAATTATGTAGGCCATTATGCCATCTAGTCTTGTATTACTGGTGGGTAATGAGTGGCTATACACCTTGATGTTCTAAACCCTGCCTCATGCATGCCCAAGGCATAAAATAAGCAGTGTCGCATAGCAATTTGCTATGCAATTCTGTGGGTTGGCTAATCAAACGGACACTTGTGTAGTAAAGTCATCTATTTAAGTTGCCCTCTTAAATGAAAGTACAGCTTGCCCTGCATTCCTCTCTTGCCCTTGATGCTCTCCTCACCCTCTTTTCATTATTCACTTCAACTGCTAATGGTGAGAAAGTGCAGCATTAATCATCTCCTCCACTGTGGCAAAGACCAATATTTGTCAACTTTATTCTTTTTTAAATTTAATACAGTCATGCAATTCCATTCCTAAAGTGTTAAGTTGTTACACAATGCATAATTACAGTATTGATACTGTAAAACACTGCATCATCTCAATGTTTTACAGTTTAGGTAGCGTAGGATGCATCATATTGACAAGTTAACACTTTTGAAAATGTACATGATCAAATTCTTTTGATGGCAAACCTAGTTCTGTAACCTGCAGGTTGCATTCATCTTGCAGCTGGTGGTCAATCCACAAGCGAACCCATACTCCTTGACATTCTATATTATCCTGTTACTCTATACAAGGGAACCTGAAAGCGAGATGACCACAAGCTACAATATTCCACCCAGTCTGTCCAGTTCTCTGCCTGCTTCACAATCCAATCTGCTTAGTCTATTTGCCTCCTATTACATAATGAATGCACAAAGCTAACTAGATGCTTACGCAAAGTAGTGATCAATAGTTCCATCTAGTCTGTACATCTACAGATCTACTGCAATACCAAACAGTGGTTAGCCTTTAAAGCTCGCTTTGCTTTATGCTCATAATTGCATTATTTATTACCACCTGCGGGAGACTGCTAGTCAAACGGTTTTTAGAGCCTTTTTATCATATCAATTTGTGCCCATTCATGCAGCTAACGGTTTACATTTTACAGACACATCTATGGCTTGCAAAGTCTTTTTACCCACTCGCATAGTCGAGGTAGATGTTCTGAAGGGCAAGTAGCATTTACAAAAGATGTTTTAAACTTGTATTTAACATTTACTTTGTTTGCAGTAATTGTCAAATATTTCGCTTTGGATGGCTGGCCTCTGAGTGGCAGCAGTTTGCAAAATAAAGTGGGCACGGGACATGCACCATTTTACAGAAATGGCATTTTTAATTTGTTGTCCTCCGTCGCTATGGGTTAAGTGCATTTCTCTTAGGTTGAATAGGTAAACAAAGTTACCTGACCTGCAGGTCTAGCTGAAGTTTAAAGAATCTGTAAGGCCTGACCCCTCTCACTAATGTCTTATTTCAGCGACCCACAAAACTGCTGGATTGTTTTCCATTTCATGTCATGGGTACATATAACTTCTGGTGACATTAACAATATTAGTAGGACATTGCTAATCAAATGGGTCTATTTGCTAATCAAAAATATTTTCATTTGCAAATTCTGTTAATCAATTTTTGAAAACTAATTTATGCCATTGTGTTCCTGCAATTAAGGATAAGAGTTGATACTTGGTAAGCACTGTGACATCACATCATGCAACTTGTGACCCAATTGATCTGCTTTGCACTTGAGGCTGCTATTTGTAAAGCTTAAATGTATAATAATTTGACCCACTCTATTGGTGTCCAATTGAACTCTCACCTTGTTTAAGGTAGGTTAGATGTGTCTATGGCTAAGTTTGTCTGGCTGCTTTTGCTCTGAGATTAAAAAACATTAAAAAGATGAAATTGTTTGTTCATAATACCGGACTATTCCTTTAGTGTTATTTAGCAACTGTGTCCTAATAATTAGTAATGGGACACTTTTTAGCTAGGTAACGATATGTTGCACCTGTGGAGGATTGTATTGCTCTTTCCTCCTATTTATAGCCTGAATGAAGCGTTTATTCCTCCATGTATTGCCCCAATTGAACGTTCCGAGAGATATAATAATTATTGCCTGTGGGGTAGGATGTTTCCCACAGCATACATTAATTGATAATATAGCTCACCAATCTTCCTTTGTTTCGTGATTGTAGTCATATAAATAACCTCAATGGTAAATGCTAAGAAAATCCTCTCTAAATGCAATATTATTGCAAATAAATAATTGCCATCCATTTCTATTATTCATGCTCTTCATCTTACAGCTTACCTTCATGTCAGGATAGGATAGGCTGCGTTGTTGATGCACCCTTGTATGAAACGCTGCTGGTCGTCTTCCGACTGCGTCTTGCGACTGCCTTTTTGTTTTTACAAATGACGTCATCACGTAAGATGTCATTGTTTACTAACATTGCAGGCGTGTATAGTTCGCTAGTACTTCATGGGGCTATGCCCTTATACCCCTCCACCCCTCCAAAGCTTTAAATCTAGGTTGCTTGTTAAATCAGTCATGTTATTTATTGATACTATAATTCTTACTATTTTCGTGGCCGAGGCCAGTGTTACATATTAGCCATTCCAATGATTCAAAAATTAATTAATCAGCATCAAATGCACTATTCACCGTTTATTGAAGATATGTCCATGAGCATGTCTCGGCTTGAGAGAACTTACCCTTGCAAGGACGTGTTGCGTATATTTCTCGTTGGATAATGATTGACTTCCAAAAATGAATACTGTGGAGGGCTGATAACAACTTAAGGAGAGTAAATTAAATTCTAGGATCACAATAGCCGATGCAGAAAATAAACACTGCTCACCCGGTGTGTCAACCTAAATTATGGGTAGATATTTCTCATACACTGACAATCAATGAGCAAAGGTGCAGAACCATTTGAATTATGTGAAAATATGTTAATCAAATCCTTACTTGATTGATGAGAGGCAATAACTAGTCTCCTACCAAATATGTTTATGTATTTTTATTTTTTATCATAGTTCTGGACACAATTTTATCCCACTATATATCCACATCTCAATCCATTAGTAACCCCTGACACAATATGTTAGGGGGATATATTAATTGCAGGATATTTAAAGCCATAAAATTACTTCTTACAGGTTCTTGATATAAATTTAATGTCCAACGATAAATTTAATGTCCAACGTATGTAAACTTGTCACAGAAAAACGGACATCTCATGTTCCGTGTTGAGACCATGTAGTCTACTTCGTAGTTGGCAAATAAGTTTAGCCTCACCCTTCTCAAGTTTTTCTAAATCGCCTCCTCTTTTGCCAATTTTTGCTTTCAAATGTTCAATAAAATCAGAGTTCGAAATTAAGGTTGGATAAGCAGGTGCTAAAACCAGCACCTGGGTATCCAGCATTTACTATTGACCAGGAGCTACCACTGGGCAACGAGGAGCTAATACATAGCATTCCATAAATGTAACTTCCACATAGATCTAAACCTATTATTTTGTCCATTATTTATGACCGCTTCTACTTTAAATGGTTTATATGCCCCAATGTTGTTTTTTAGATTGCCCAAATGCTCACCATTAAATTTACATAGGTGTGTTTGTTTGGCATCGGTTGGCCTGAGGAGCCAAAAGCAGCTCCTGGTTGCTGCTGCAAAGCTAACCAGGCTCTTTTAGGCTACAAGCAGGAGCTAAATAGCTCCCAGCTCCCCTCATTTTCAAACCCTGAAATTTGATTTGTGATTTATCTCCCCATTGATGCTCTTGCTGCCAATGCGATGCCAGTGGATATCTTGGGTTTTGGCTGCCCAGTGTTGCCAAGTGTTCACGTATCCTAACTCGTAGTTGAATAGTACTGCCCACATAGGTTTTCATGCACCAACAGATTGACATAAACATGTTTAGAATGGCTATTAATCAAGTCTCTTATTTCAATTGCCATGGATATAAATATTGCAGTTATTGTGAGCATATTTGCACATAGTGCATGAACTACATTTGAAAAGCCAGAGGTAGGTGGTTGCAACCAAGTTCTAACACTATTAGAACAAGCTTTAATTTTGTCAATGAAGTAAGGGCTCCAATTCCTCAAAGTGGCGGCTTTCGTATAAATTATGCCTGGCCATGAGTCAATACTCTTGCTTAAGCCCTAATCCAATTTCAATAAATGCCAGTGCTTATTGAGCCGTGAGTAAATCATGTTTCAGTTATTACAGTATTTGGTTATATGTTTTATATGTACATCTTCTCTGTAAGCCATCAATACCACTCATAATGGGCCAGATCTCTGACAAATTAATGGCTTGCGTGTTTTGGGCAAAAAATAGATTGTGTTGGCATTGTAGTTTCTGACACATACAGAAAATCCTTTTCTTGATCTGTAAGTAAACCCTTACCCGTGCCACTTACTGATGAGTTCTAGCATGCATGCTGTAATTTCATCACTGGGGTTGGACATTAGTTGAACATGGTATCCTGGTATATTCAGATGCATAGTGCATTTCTCAATACAATAACATCTATTGAGGACAACAATATTCCCTCCTTAATCTACCTCCTTAATAATGATGCTAGTCTTTTTTTTTTTTTTTTTTTTTTAGGTTACTGAGGGCCAGTTGTTCACCAGCGTCATGTTATGAAAGTATGTTTCCTCTATGGTGTGTCCGAGTTTGCGTATGCAGAGTATCGCAGCTTTATGAAATGTGTCAATTAGGTTGTCTGTGTTGGCGGTATACGTTTATATCGAAGTCTAAATTCCTCAATGTCAAAGTTTCTGCATGATACTTACACGATCTTTAGCTAGTGTTACATGATCCACATCTGTCTGTTCTTCCAATGATGGGAGTAATTTGTTTTTTTTCTAGATCTGACATAGTGAGATCACTGATGGGACCTGGTTCATCCAATTTAGGTCTCTGGTAGGTTTTTGTCGAATAAAATGTGTTCAATTTGAGTTTTCTGTTGAGCTTAAATAAATCTAAGTATATCTGAAGGATGGTGCAAAAGAAAGACCTTTGTTCAGAAGCTTAATTTCAATATCATTCAGTTCTCTGATAAGTTTACTACTTTGTTTGTAGTCTCCCTTATGTCTGTTTCCTGGATTCTGCTGTTCGACGTTTGTTTGGGTCTGCCTCTGTGCCTCTTCCTAGCCCCACCCCCTTTCCCCTGGTGTTTGTGTTGTAATATTCCTCCCAACGGTGGCCTGAAATCTGATTTTGTTTGACTTAAAGTTCTGTTGCAACATTTGTACAATTTCATATGGTCTAAAAATGTCTTTTGTATAATATTGCCCTCAGTAGTTTTCGAAATGCTGGGTTTTGCACTAGAGGTTCCAGATGCTGTGTCTGGCTTAGAATCCACATAAGGGCTACCAGGTGTGGATGCAGGTGTGTGCTCTCCCGTGAGTACGATTTATTGGAGTCATCAAATATTTCCTGAAACGTGTAAACGTGGACATTTTTGTCATCCTGGAAAAATGTACACGATTTTCTAAGCTTCACATTATCCTGATATTCTTAAAGTGTCGTACATTTTACAATGGTTCTTTTCTTTGCCCCTGGAGATTCCATATTAGTTATTTATAACTAAATGCATCAATTTGTTCAACAATTCTTATGTTCCCTAGTAGCATGTTCGATGAGAAGTTCTGTCATAGTTTTAGAACTGTCAGGTTTTCTTCCCATTTCTCTGCTATATCCGAGTCCTCTGCATTACTGAAAATCGTTTTTAGCTGTGCCTCCATCCTACACCCAACACCCCGTCGACCTACTGTGCCAAGTGGCTCAAGTACAGAATCGTGCTTTGCAGCATTCCCAGCTCACCGTCTCTCTGCTTCTCTCTTCCAGCCTTGCTCCGAGATGGCACTCTCCATCTCTCCTACCTTTTCCAACTGCTAAACCTTCACCAATCCTCCCTCTCACTAAATCTGGACAGAAAAAGCATAAATAAGACATCCTTGCTGCTAACCCAGGCCTCCCAATTGCAGACATCTACCGTCCAATTAAATGAGGGTCCCAACACAGACGTTTCTGCTGATTCTGTCCTCAGCAACCTCTATATTTCAATCACCAACATCCTTGGTTCAGTCATGAGGATCCACCTGAAACCTTCCAAGCATAACGCGTGGTAGGGCGGGGTGGACGTGGGGGGTGGGTTGGACCGGTGGGCAGGGGGCGGGGCCAGGGGGGCCTTGACTCCCCCCTCCACCCCCCCCTTCCACCCCCCCCAAAATGTCTCTCATCCCAGCCGCTCTCTTTCTACTGCACTTACTTGGGCTCACTCTACCCATAGGTGGTTGCTCTTATGTTCTTCTCTTAGCACTTCATTATCCCTCACCTCTCCCCTCTTCACTTGCACGTTCTGAATACTCACTAGGCATAGTAGGTTCGTCTCCTTTTCGCTTTACTCTCATTACTTGTAATGCAATTAATTGTCCTTGCTGATATTGTGTACCTTCGCCTTTCCCCACACTGTCTGCCCTGTGGACGCTTTGAAATAGTTTTGCTAATTGTATAAGCGCCTCATAAGTGACCAATAAATAAAGTCAGGTAAAATAAGTCCCCTCAGAACTCTTGGTATGTTATCATCGGGCAAATAATTCGACATGTTAACTTTTTCCCTCTTTTTTTGTCTTTCTATCAAATTTCTGTCCAAGGTCTGCATTATAAGGTCTCCCGTCGTGAAATGCTTGTGTGTTGCTCCCTCGTGGTGTGAATAATGATGCAGTGTCCTCTTTTCTGAGATTTCCTGCTATTAGGTTGATTGACTCTCATTCAGCCTTCAGGCAAAGCCATTGAAACTAGTCTTTGTTTGGACAGGCTTTTTTATCCACTATTTAGCTCTGTATATTCAACTGAGTAACCGTTAAATGTATTATGCAAAGTAACAAATTGTACCAAGCACTACTCTGTTGGGCCGCATTCTTGTAACCCTGAATTAAGCCCTCTTACATTCCTCGATGCCTGTGGGCTGCAGCGCGCTCTGTAAATCCAAAAATAAAATAAATTTGTCTAGCAGCTGTATGACCGTAAGAATGATTGTAAAGAAATCGCAATGGTTCTCTGATTTCAAGTGAGCAGCTTTTCAGCACTGTTGGGGTGAATTGGGGCCTAGTGTGGCATGTCCCTGATTATCATTTGCCCTCTCACTCATCAAGTAGGACTGGGTGGTCAATCGCACACATCAGTGAGTATCTGGAATAGGCTTGAGATGATCTCCTGAACTTGTCTAGTGACCTTCCTTTCGCAGTAATGTGAGCAGGACTGCAGTTGGGGGGGCGGAGGGGGAGGAACCATCACACTTGAGCCCAATTACTTGAACTGCTGTCTGTTAGAGGGGCCAAATGGAATCTTGTCATGGATCTTTTTCAGGATGCAGTGACTTGCCTTCAGGGTTGCTGGAGCAGGGACTGAAATTGTGATTGGATAAGCAGGAGCTAAAACCAGCTTCTGGGTATCCTGCATTAACCAGTGACCCGGTGCTACCAATGGAGAACCAGGAGTGTTCTGCAAATCTAACTTTGACGTAAGATGCAAACTTATCATTTTGTCCCTTATGTTTGGCCCATATGTTTTGAATGTCTTATGTGTCCTAATGTTTGCTTATAGTTTGTCACAAAGAGTTGCATTCATTTTATTTATTTATGGTTCGCTTGTTGGGCGCTTATACAGCAAGTACATACTGTTTCAAAGCGCGCACAGGGCAAAGAGAGGGAACAAGGCAGTGATGCATATTGAAAATACAACAGAGGGGAAAGGAAAAAAGGACAAACCTACTATTTCTTGTGAGTATTCAGAACGTGCAAGTGCAGCAAGGAAGAGGGCAGAAGGGGTAGGTGCTGGAGTGTCTGTGCTTGTGAGTGAGCACCAGATAAGTGCATGGTGTGGTAAGTACTACACGGCCTGGAGCCATGTATGTGCGAGCCTCCAAGACGGAGGCAGTGCCAAGGCAAGTGCTGAGAGTAGACAAGCTGGATGCACAAGGGCCCAGGACACAATCCCAGCAACTGTGAGATTAGCAGAGGAGAGAAGATGGGAAGGAGGAGGTAAAGAGGAAAGTCTTGAGGAGCTTCCATAATTTAAGCAAGCCCTGCTCAAGGCACAGGGGGAGACTGTACCATAGTAGGGAGCCAGCTGAGAAAAGCAATCGACCTCCTGCCCTCTGTTTAGCAAAGTGAGTTATGCACAGAGTTGGTGCCAGAGGAACATAGAGGTCTGGAGGGAGAGTATTTAGTGAGATAAAGTTGAAGATGGTGAGCTCCCAGGGCCAGACGGCCTTGTGGATGATGCAGAGGGATTTCTGTGCAGCAACTGGGAGCCATTGAAGACTTTTTAGGGCAGAAGAGATGTGCTCCCTGGACTTAAGGCCAAGGGTAAGCTCGATGCACTATTCTGGATTAGCTGGAGAGGCCGCAGAGTGGGAGAAGGTAGATTCAGGAGCAGGCTATTGCAATAGTCAAGCCTAGAGAGAACCAGGATTCTGGTAAAGTTGAGCCTGTGGAGACAAGTGAGAATTCCTTATTGGGAAGGAATAGGTGAAAGTAGGACTTCTTGGCAATGTCCTGAAGGAGCGGGGGGGGCATCAAAGGTGATTCTAAGTTTTCTGGCTTCAGAAAAAAGTGCAGGGGGAGAGCCCATGGAGGCAGGCCAGAGTGAAGGGAAGAGAGCGTGCAGGGGTCCCGATGGGAAGAATCTCAGTTTTACAGGCGTTGAAGCAGAGATCGTTGGAGGTGCACCAGTACTGAATGGTTGATAGGCAGTCGGGGGGTGATGGTAGGTGCAAGGGGGGGTCAGCAGAAAGTTTGAAAGAGTGGAGTGTCTGCATAACACTGGAAGTTGAATGAAAAGGAGATGAGGCATGCCAGCAGAGCAAGGTAGATGTTAACGATCTCTGGGAAGAGGATGGAACCTTGGCCGACACCACAGGAGGAGAAGGAAGTAGAAGAGCAGAAGGTGCCCAGGATGACTTGGGACGAGCGGTCAGTTAGGAAGGATGTCGGCCAGTCCAGTGCCTGATCCGAGATACCAGTGTATCCTGGAGTCTTTGTATGGGGATGGAATGGTTGACCGTGTCAAATGCTGAGCGGAGACAGAGTAGGATCAGGACAGCTGGGGAGTCGAGAGCTGCAAGCAGTTCTTCGCGGGTGTTCAGAAGAGCAGTTTCCGTGTGTGAGTTGAGTTTGGGCAAGGCCTGCTTCTCCAGCAGTTTACCTGGGAAGGGGGTGATGGAAATAGGGCGGTAGTTGTTGGGCCAAGTAGGGTCTGCTGAAGGTTTTTTTTTTTTTTCAGGAGGGGGTGCACAATGGAGTGATTGTGGGGGGAGGGAAAAGATCAGCGGAAAAAAGTGATTGTAGAAATTGGATAGTGGGAGGGTCAAGTGAGCCAATGATGTCCTTGATGGTTCTGGTTGAGCATGGGGAAACCTATTTAGAAGAGACCTTCATGGAGCGGACAACTCTGGAAACCTCTTCAGGATTCATGAGGAGGAGAGTGGGGAAGGAGGAGGGTGAGGGGCCAAGGGAGGCAGGGGATGTGGGAAGGGTTGGGAGGGTGAGTGACAAGGGAGTTCAGGATCTCCTGAGTTTGTGGCCAGTGCGTTGCTGAGGGCCTGGGTGGAGACTGGGAGGAGACTGCAGAAGGGTTGGCTAGTACCTGCAAAGCTTGAAAGGTTCAGCCGTGTAGTTGGATGCATTCGAAACTGTACGCTCTTTTCTTGGCACGGATGGAGAGTCTGTATTGCCTTTGGAGCAGACGGCAGGCCCGTTTTTCAGGGGATGAGCCTGAGGTTTGCCATTTCTGTTCCGCCGCTTTGCACTTTCGTTTCTGGGCTGCAAGATCGGAGTCATACCGGGTGTTCCGCTTAGAGGCAGGTTTCAGACGGATTCTCATGACTGGGGCAAGGGTATCGAGAGTATTGCTGATGGCCAGATGGAGGTTGCTGAGAGCAGAATCGGTGGAAAAATCTGAGGTAGGGGGCATGAAGGTAGAGACGAAGGCAGCAGCTGACTAGTTTCATAGGGTGAATGTTGGTGAATGTGATTTGTCAGGGCTTCGGGGGGGGGCACGGCCAGAGGGCCCCAGGTGGGAGGAAAGGAGAGAATGGTCTGACCAGGATGGGGGTGACTAGTGGGGAAGAGAGGGAGCTCTAGTGGATGAGGGTATCCTGAGTGAGTTGGACCGGTGGGCAGAGTGATAGAGGTACAGAGGTCAATTATGAGAGTGGAAGCTGTGACGGGGGAGTCCAATTGGATTTTGAAATCACCCCAGAGGAGGGGATTGGAGGTGAATGAAGGTAAGGAACAGAAATCTGCCCATTCAGAGAGGAACAGGGTGGTACAGCCTGGAGGCCGGTAAATCATGGCAATGGTCAGGGTGGATGGAGAGAGATGACAAACATGCACACCAGGCTCTCATAGGAAGAGTAGGGCTGGGTGGGTAAGATGGAAGAAGGAACCCACTCATGGAAGATTAAGGCAACCCCACCACCACCACCAGCACAGTGGGGTTGAGGCTCGGATATGATCTTGAAGTTGTCGGGGAGGAGGGAGTATAAAGCGGTGACTGAGCTGGCATTGAACCATGTCTCAGTAAGAGCGAAAATGTCTGTCTTCAAGAAGGAGGCCGATATCGACAGTTTGTTAGCCGAGCGGACGGTAAGTCGCTGGGTGCAGGAGGTCTCTGCCTTTTTAAGGTTTTCTGAGGTGGGTACAGGGATGCAGTACACCAGTCGGAGGAGGGAGTTGGAGAGTAGTCGGGAGATGCAGCAGATGGAAGGAAGTTAATGAGAGACGGCAGGATCGGGTGAAAGAGAAGGAGCTTGGCTTGAGGACTCTGGACCTGGATGGTGCCAATGTGGTAGACCTTAACGAAGCCACGTGTAGATCAAAAGCCGGCAAGAGTACTTCCCACTTGGTTCTGCCGTTAATGGGAGAGGATATGGAAGGAGAGAGAGTAGAGATGAAATGGGGTTGGGGGGTCCATAGATCTGGAGAGGAGATGGAGAAGCAGAGATCAGTGAAGACCTCTTTGTAAGAAGCGCTGACATAGGTGTCTGCAATGGGAAGGGTTTACACTAAGGATGTTTTCTTGTGTTTTTTTTTCTTCGGAATTCGTGAGAAAGGGGGGGGTTGTTAGTGTAGTAGAGAAGATGGGTGAGATGGTGAGAGTCATAGGGGCGGCAGAGGATAGTAGAGGAATGACAGTGACTGCACAGTCTTCATGGGGGGGGGTTGGGGGTTATGGCTATAGCCTGGTGGTAACCTGATTTGGTGCAAGAAATCCTACCCAATCCTATTGCAGGAGTATGGTCACAAGACACGGGGGGGGGGTATAGGTGTGTTTGTTCTGCATCAGTTGGCTTGGGGAGCCAAATGTGACTCCTGGTAGCTGTTGGTGTAAAGTTAACCAGGCTCTACGCAGAAGCTAAATAGTACCCAGCTCCCCTCAGTATCTAACCCTGTTGAAGAATGTTGTCGGGATTGCACTTATCAGCAGCGTAGTTGCAAGCTGCTTATACTTGCCCGGAAACTGAGCTAGAGGGTTATTTTAGATGAGGCATGTACATCGTCCTGAAGAACAAATCCAATGTCTTTCTCTCTCCCCTTTCACTTTTGCACTGCCATTTTGGCACTCACTGTTGGCTATTGTGCAAAGGCTATGAACCATTCACAAAGTAACTGCTGCTGTGGCAAGGCAGTGGTGCCCATAGCCACAAGGTGCTCTCTGCTTTCTGAGAGATTGCATTAAGCGGTTTTCCTTCCCTACCATGATCTGCCAAGAATCTGGTCTGTATAAATGGTTCTGAATGTTCATCATTTGTGAAATTTGCCTACGGGCAAAGCATGCCATTAATGCACAGTGCTGCCTGTCTTCTAAGCAGCTTGTTCCACACAATCCGTGGCTGTTGGTGTCTGTCAATTTCCGCTTCCGAAACTTTCCATCACAGAATGCAGACCTGATGTAAAGGGCAGTATCTTATCAAGTTTCACACCAACCGGTTGACCCCACATTTTGAAAGAATGTTTTGGGTCGCCCATTCACCCATTATATTTGCAGTCGGTCGAGAAGGATTTGAACTTTTCAATTTGCATCCCCAACTTGAAAAGGCCTGCTTCATATGTTAACTAAAAGATGGACCGTTGTCCAAGTCATGAACTCCTGTCAAGGCTACTAGATCCCCGAGAGTTTGTATGACTGATCTGCAATCTGCTTTTCTTTGGGGGAATTATCCAGGTGAAATGGTTATCAGTCTTTGTAACGAAAAATGTTTCAACAAAACTTTTTCCATTGAATTCCAAACAACGAA
The DNA here is from genome assembly GCF_040938575.1 of Ambystoma mexicanum. Lineage (NCBI taxonomy): Eukaryota > Metazoa > Chordata > Amphibia > Caudata > Ambystomatidae > Ambystoma > Ambystoma mexicanum. The sequence goes on along the minus strand of NC_090933.1, from coordinate 1,033,454,000 downwards.
AAAAAGTGCATGAAATGCATTTTTAGTTTCTCTTTTTTTTTTTGGTGGTTGGGGGGCAGGCCCCCATTCCCCTGTTTTGACCCTTTACAAATCCACCCCAAACAAAATGAACCCTTTAACACACACATGCATTCGATGCATATTTTTTCGTTGGTTGGAATTCGATGGAAAATATTTCGCTGAAAATTGTTTTGATGGAAAGACTGGTTACCAGTGAAACCTGTACATAAATCCACTATTTGAAGATATTCATACTTCTTCGTTCATAGATGGTGGAATATATGATCTAGGAATTTTATCTCAAAAGGTGCATTTTCTTTTGTCTTCCAACTTTTTTCCGTTGCTCCACAATTGTCTTTAGACTGATATCACGGTTTTCTATATAAAGTGATCTGTTCTCCTCCCTGGCCACCAATATCGATCGAGGAGTAGCTGGATAGTTTGTCACTCCGAAATGGGTGCTGCAAGTCCTGCATTGAGTGATGGCTATTAGCTTCTAACTATACTATCTGGTTTGTTGGTGGTAACTCGCTGAATGTTTCCCCACTTTTTGAAAGAACTGTGATTAGTGCTTTGCTATTTTCAATGCTTGAAATGTTGGTGGTCTGATAACCTTTCGGTTTGGGTGTAATGCCTAAACCTATTAGCTGAACGTCTTCATCAATTTTAGTAGCTTAGTGAGTTACAGCTGCCATTGCTTTTTTTTTTTTAGTTTTTTTTTTTTCTTTTCAGTATGTGTTTGCCAAAGCGCTGCCAATGTTGATAACATGGCTTAAGTGAGCTATTGTGTGAACCCATACCAAGAGTGCTTCTAATGTCTGCATTCCCCCATGAAGTCATTCTGTACCCAACTGTGTACTTTTGTATTGTATAATCTGAGACCATTAATGTTTACTTTTCCGAGTGCCTGGAGATGGGCCAGCAGTCAAACGTTTAATGAAGCAGGTTGAGGGCAGGTATCCGGTAAATACTTAGTTGCAGTTTGTAAGTGCACCAAGTTTGTAAGTGCACCAATACATCTTAATATTTAAAAGGTTGTGGGTAATGTTGTTTGTTCAGGGCATGGTTCAAAACCAAGTGGCAGATTCTTTTCAAATCTGCCCTATAGTATTTTGCATTGCTGTCCTTTGTATCCCTCTAGGATGTAAAGATGTTCCACTGCTAAAAAGTTCTCTTATGGTGTGAACCCTGTTCAGGTTTAGAATAGATGGGTCATCTGTAGGCAATTAGTTTAGCATTTTGCAAATTGCATGCTATGCAAGGAATAAAATAAGGAGTGTTAACATAGCAATTTGCTATGCAATTGTGTAGGCTTGCTAATTACATTGACATTTTTGCGTAGCAAATCTAGCCATTTAATTTACCTTGTTCAATGAAAGCACAGCTAGCCCTGCATACCTCTTGTTAGGTTATTTTTCCGAAAGCCCTACTCGTAAGACTTTTTAGTAAACTGTCCCACGGGTTTGTAGATTTCCAGCTTAATATCGGTCTGTTCTAACTCTGGAACTTGGTAGAGTGGCAGAGCAGTCCGGCTTATCTTAAGAGGAAGATGTGAGCTGTAGGTAAGTACACTGAACATAGTTAGACATGCACATCAAAAACAACACTTATAATTTGTATAACATTATAGTTTCCATCAGAATCACTTTACCTCTTATACATTCACACTAGAACACTTCAGAATACACTTCAAAGGGCACTTTCACTTTTGTTTGTTCGCGGTTACATTTGTAGCAACGTCAGAAAGCATTGTATTTTCCCTATATTATAGGTAATTACGCATACATGATGTATCTTTTACAGTTTTACGGTAATGCATTTACTCTGCAAAAGAAAGGAAATTGGTTAGTAAGTGTAACATTAGCCTGGTCAAAGGTTCTAGAGGATTTCTTCACACTACAAGACTTGCAGGTCCCAAAACTCTTAACTAAAGGCAGTTCGGAGAAGGCTCAAAGTCTTGATGAGCAGCAGAATACAAAGCGTTCCTGTGGATTTCTTCAAGTCTCTAGTGTTATAGAAGCAGCAAGTTAACCACTAACGAAGGAGACCTTGTCAAGGACTCGAAGGGACACAAGCAGCGGCTTGGGTCGGAGGTTAGAGGGGGTTACCCTGGACACCTCTACGTGCACCCAACGCTTTCTGGAATCAGGTAAGCACTGACATTTCCCCCACTCTAACCTTAGGTTAGAAGAAAATGTTCATGCTGGATGCTCCGTGAGGTTGCAGCTCTGGACGCGGCCTCTGGATTCCATGGTCCGATGACTGGAAGGCAGGACAATGGACTGGATCTCGGCAGCATTCCCGAGGGAGGACCTGGGGCACGACTTTCAGCAACTTCTTGGTTCACTCTGCAGTGATCGTCCAGTCAATCTTTGCTTCCTCAGAGTCCCACACTCTGAGGGGGCCTGGGCAATTTGGATTGGATTGCTGGAGTATCCTTACGGGTTCAGCAAAGATTTGGACAGATTTGGCCTTTCCACAACGATGCACTAGAAATGGGCAGCAGGTCTCCTGGTATTGGGGTTCCGCAACTCTGGAAACTCCTAGGACCTCTTGAGATGGCTCAATTCAAAGTTGGTCTTGAGACTGGTTGGTCCCACCAGCCAAATGGAAGTAGTCCTCTGTCGCACAGAAAACTGGGTCAGGACAGCAATGGTTGCTTCAGTGTTTCAAAGGGTCTGCAGGCATCTCTGGTCGTAGTCTTCGGTTACTTCATCTTCATCTTCTGGAGGACTTTGCCCTCCAGAAGGCTCACCGTTTTATACAGTTCCAGCACACACTACTCTGGATCTCAGTATTTTACGTAAAGGGGCGTTTGGCTGTCCATTTAGGACAGCCAGACCACCACCCCCTCCCGCCCCGCACCCTGTGGGAGCTGGTCCTATTCGGGCACTCTGGCAGACAAAAGGACAGGGGGGGGTTGGGAAACTCTTCACCCACTATGTCAAAAACATAGTGTGCTGGTATCGTTTCATCTATATCTCCATAATCTGGAAAGGTCCCTTGCAATCATTAGATGAATACATACAGAAACTGAACAATAATTCTTTGAATCTCCAGCTTAACATGACTAGCAGTAAAAAGGAATTAATATTTCTAAATGTAGTGTTTCTAGAGAATGACCAACTACTAAGTAAAACTCCATAAGAAGCCCACTGCCTCCAATACTACGTGCCAGCAGCCATCACCTGAAGGCACTGATTAAAAGCATACCATATGGCGACCTAAGAGCAAAGCGAAATTGCTCAAAAGAAGATGCCCATAAATAATTCAAAAATATCATTGCTAGGTTTAAAGCCAGAGGATATACTGCACAAGACCTGGGAATGGCATAACGGAAAACCGAGAAAATGGAGAGGACAGCTGTTGAACAATACAAATAAAAAGGAGACCATGAAGGAGATGGAGTGAGATTTATTACACCATTCTCTAAAAGAGCGGGAGAATTGAGATCTATTCTAAAAAAGCATTGGTCTATGACAATCTGATAAAGATCTTGAAACTTATATTGGAGCACAACCGAAGTTCACTTTCTTCAAAGTAAAGTCAATAAAGGAGTATATAGCTCCTAGTAATTCCCATATAACCAAACTGGGTAATTGGTTAAGTAACAAAAATTGATTCTTCAATTTCCAAAGGTGCAAAAACAGGAGCTACAGTCCAATATGGGAGAGATAACCAACTCAAATGGCAGATTAACCAACATATTACCTGTACTACCAGGTTTGAAAAATATATTTTTCAATTCATTCATCTACATTGGGTCCATGATGTGCCCTCTGAAAATGACAATATTACAACACTATAGAGCAATTTAAACAAGGTTATCAGTTATCCATTGGCAGTACATTTTGAGGAAAAGCACTCCAGCATTACTGAAATGTACTGCCCTAGCACACATCCCAGAACATAGAAGTAATGGCAGTAGAGAAAGACAGCTAAGACAATTGGAATCTAAACTTATCAAATTTAATACCCAAAAGCCATCAATGCATAATACAGATTAAGAACTAGCCGTACATTTGTTTAACAACTGATAAGAGCCCTGTTAACTGCACTCCTTTAATGCACGCAGCCAAGATAACATGCATGAGTCCTGGAATCTTTCTGACACTGGGTCAGATCTATATATCTGCATGATATGGCCAAGATTTTTCAGAACGACTAAATTGAGTGTTAGTGGGGCCCACTGGGGCGGAAGTCCAATGTTAATTTAAAAGAAAATGTATTTAGAGTATTGACTGACATTTATCAATTGTAGCACTTCAACACAGCAGCCTTGTCCAGCCTTTTGCCTCCGAAGTCCTGGAGTTTGATCACCTACTGTTGAAATGCACTGGCACAGGATATTGAACTGGCAGGTTGATTAGACAATTTTTATTTCAGGCACAGTATGTGTAAACAGTCACACATTGCACTGATAATGTAACGTAATTTTCACTTTAAGTTAAAGCCATGACGGGCATTGATAACATTCAGTTCCACTATGGCACTGTGCTTAACTTGGAACACAGCACCATCAGCAGACAGTCACATGACTGTTCATAGCAAGAGGAACGGGACTGTGTGAACGCACAGATTTTCTTTTTTAAATATGGCGCCTGAACTATGGGAATTAAATTGCAAAATCACAGCTTGGGGGACGGAGCGCATGGTGAACAAGGAGGGCCTGATTCAAGTGTTTTAGGCGCAATCCCAAGGGAAAATGTTCCATGAATCAGGCCCGAGTGTGTACCCCAGGACTGAATATTTCTCAGTAAGTCTGTGCTTTTGTGATGCTTTTTTTGACAGTGGTTTTTAAATTAAATCCCAAGTGATTATAAAGCACAGATCGTGTCCTGGCTTGTGAAGGCAAGCGTCCCCAACCAGCACGATCCTCCCCGCAATGAGAGACAATGAAGGACTCTCCCAAATCGGGAATAAAGCCAAGACAGAGTGCGGGTGAGCTTAAATGGGAGTTTATCAATCAGAATAGGGCATGCAAAGAACTCTGCAAACTCCGAGCGCTCTGTCTGACAATAGCAAAGACAGGCGTATATATTTACAAAAAACGTCATCAGTACCTACATACTATAAGGGGCACAAGTTCAATGGGATTGGGTGGCGATGACTAGCTATAGGTGCTGCTGCGATGTGGTTGGCCTTGGCTGGAGGACGTCACTGGTGAACCCCGTGGGTTGGGCTGGGCCTGGCAGGTTGGCTGAGTTCATCCGGGCGGTGTTGTTATGCCATCGCGGCCAGTGTCAGAGATGAATGTCTTTTCCTGACTTATTTGCCCTAGGCCATGCACACCGCAGTCATTCAGTCATTGCAATATTATCTTCTTTAGTAAATCTTCCAATAGGTTAGTCTACAGGTTAATGCAACACAGGAGGAATGCACCTTGTGAGGGGTCTGATGGTAATACGTCAGGACATGGTTACCAGTGTCCTGTTGACCGGGGCCATAGGTCAAGGTGCTAAGCTTCAGGGCCTGGGACGGGCGGTACAGGTCTTTCTGTCTTGTTGGAAGTTGTTATGGATGTGCCGCTGTGTGTTGTCAAAGTGTTGGGTGTCCTGATTGCACAGGGCCATAGGTCTAAGATGATCCGGTGGGTTATGGGGTTTACGAGGGGGCGCCTTTGGAAGTGTGTGTTCAGGCAGAGGTTTACTGCTGTGCTGTAAATAATGCAGGTGGCGGGCCGCGGCCTTGGGTGCTGCAGAGGGGGCTACAAATCTTTGAAGCGGCTCCAGTCTGGTTGGGGGAGGTGGAGTAGCGCAGAGCGGGCCTCTGCTCTCATGTCTTGGCAGCCTTCGCAGGGTGGGAGGGGGAATGGCCTTGCACGTATTCACAAAGGTATCTCCCTCGTGTGTTGCCGACTTTAGGTAAAAACATCACAAACATTTGAACACTCTATAATACTTATTCAAATCACTTTAAAACATGCATTTAAACTTTGCTGGATGTGTCTCGATTATACCCAGTCCGAGCACCGTATTCGTACACTATGTTTTAACAGCTACAGTATTTAGTTACATGCATATACATTTGCAGTAAATGAGGTAGTAGTCGGGTTGGTGGAGTACATAGAAAATGACCCGCCACTGTACGTGACGGTGGTGGCACATAAGGGGCTTAGACATACACACATGACGAGTGCATTCTCGCGCATCCTTCACATGAGTCCATAGTATGGTTACATTCGTCTTCTCGTGTACTCTAGCAGCATTAGCTTGGTTATGGCGCAAAACCATGGAGGGTAGGTTTCCCAGTGATACACGTAACAAATAGATCCCTGGAGCGCTCCTTTATTATTAGCACCCAACTGCAATGGTGTGGGCTCGCCATTGCTTATATCATGGAAGCATGCTTTCTTATGTTTATACATTTTACAGGCTTTTGTAATATAAGAGATTTTGTGGAGAAAAGCATACTTTGCAAGTGGTCTTGGCATTTCTGCCATCTGAGGACCATTTTACTGTTCTTTTCATTGCCCAGGCCTGCTGGCCAGGTCATGCTGGGAGCGATGATACACTGCGGAAGGTGAACTGTTACAATGTTGGTGTATTACGCTAGCTCATGTCCGTCTTGTTCGTGGGAACAGGCTCGCAGCGGATCTGCCAGGGTGCCGCGGCGACAGGGATAACTGAGATTTTCCGAAGGTGGAGGCCGCGCTACAGTGCGCTGCGCTCACACCATTTTTAGTAGACAAGATGGTTTCTGAGGCCTAGCTAAATTCTATATGTGCGGGCAATGTCTACAGCAGGTGAGCCATCCACCACCTGGGCCCTGGTGGTAAGGAGGGGACGCCCGATGAGCCATGGCTCTCGCCTGGGGTGGAGGTGTAGGCAAGGGGGGGTCTTTTGGACCACTCCTCCCCTACATTTCCCCCCTTTCGTTACTTAAGTAACGAATACTTTAAGTCCTCCAGCCTTCTACATTCTTCTTCGTCCATCACTGCCTCATCCCATGCAGGTGTGCCTTTTATGGGCATCCATGCTCTGCACACTCCCCGTAAGCTTTCCCCTCTTCTGGCATATTCATCTGGGGTACAAGTCAGGTATATGCATCCGCCATCTCCCGCCAAATCTACCCACACCTCCTGGTACCATTCTAGTACACAGGGCTCTCTAATGGTGGTGTGCCATGCTTTATCTATGATATCTTTGTCGTGATAGATAGGCACTAGCTGATATCTTGGTGTGTCATCTGTTCCTGTTTGTACCTGCACTTCCTGCATGTTTTGTATTGTCCCACGAGTGTTGCCCATTGTCACCATCATCATTGCACCATTTGGTACTGCGTTAGCACAAACTCGAAGACCCACCTGGCACAGGCAAAAAATTAAAAGGAGGAACACCACAGCTGGCATCAAAAATTTCACAGTTGTTCCAAGCCATGAGGGGACCCAGGAGAAGATGTTATCGAACCATGTACTGTCTTCTGCTCCACCTTCCATTTTCATTTTTTCTCCTAGGTTGTGGACTGCTTCGATCACATGGGACAGGGAGCCATTTTCTGCGTCTTCAGAAGGTACGAAAGTGCAGCAGGCACTTCCTATTTTTCGGCAAACACCTCCATCCATTGCCGTCAACAGGTCCAGGACATACCTGTTTTGCATGGTCATCAGTCGTAAAGCCCTTAGTTCCACTTTTATTACGTTGAACCCTTCTTCAGTGTCGTTCGCCAGCTGAAGCATTTCCCAGCGTGTTATCTGGAGCCATTTTGCGTTTGCTCTTGCTTGGACACTTGAGACGAGTGAGGCAAAGAATGTTTCTGCTGAGCTGAATAATCGATATTTATCTGGGATCTGAGCCAATAGTTCTGATGATTCCTTTGATATGTAGTTTGATGCACGTCTGTTACGGGTCAGCACTTCTCCCTTGTTTCCGGAAGACAGGACATACATTTGTGACTCCGCAGTTGGCTGGGCTGCACTCTGTTGCAGGCGTTCCTGTGTCTTTTTGCTCCCGTCGATGTGGCTTTCTGGTATTACCATTAGGGCTGAGTGCAGAGTGGCCATTGAGCAGCTGCCACTCCAAGACGGGGGGAGGTGTAGGTATGCCTGGTTGCCGCATACCCAATACGTGTCCATAAGGGCCGCTTTCCCTTTTCTCAGATCTGGGATAGTGAGGGTCTTGTTACAGTTCTTGTTTGTTCCCATGGGGGTCTTCCCCTCTCCTTTAAAACATAGTTCATAGTCTATTTCGTTCTGTAGTTTGAAAGGTTTTTCAATGGCGGTTACCCAAGTTAATTTTGAAATGTGTTCCTTCCATACTGGTGTGCATGTTTCTTCTATCCACTGCAATTTCTCTGGTGCCACACCTCTCAGTGCTTCAGCTTTGCACATTACTTCTTCATCCTTCCACTTGTTATCAGAAAAAAGTGTCCCTTGTATTACAAAAAACGGTTCTTTCAAACATACCACCCCTGCCGTCTTTGGATAGCACGTATTCTCGTTCTGCAGCATTCGAAAAGTAACTTCATGTGCCTGGAATGTGTTCTTAATCCTGCACAACGTGAGATGGAGACATTGGGCATCTATAATTGGCAACTCTTTGGGTAGCAATACTTTGGGTGTACCTGAAGCGTGAGGGATGAGGGAGCAGACATAACAGCTCTCGTTTGTTGTTTGTTTAGCTGTGGCACTCATATCCGCATACCATTTTTTGTTTGGTGCGGGTGTCGTGGGTCTTCCATCTTATCTAGACTTAACCCATAGTACTCATCATACTTCCTCCTCCCTGCTTCCCTCTTCTGTCTGTTCTTGTTCCTCATGTACTTCCCAACTTCCTGGGCGAGGGATAAAATAGACCCCCCTTTCTCATTCCCGCCCCCCGTGGCCCATGCATCATATAATATTTCGTGTATTGCTAGCAGCTTTTCCTTTTCGTCCCTGACGTTATCTTGCAGGTTCTTTTTTAGGATGGGGGCAGGCTGGCTGGTGGGGGTGTTATACAACCATGATATGGCAGACGGGTTTCGGTCATTTAAACTGCGGGCATTGTAATTGGGTATCCCGGGTGGAGACACTGTGTTGTTTTGCACTCCACCCTGTGGCTTTTTGTTTTGTAAGATGACAGCACTGGATGGTGTGGTACGATAACCCCATACAAGTTTAGTTCCGTCCCACACCAAAAAATCACCTTCCCTTGTATTGACACTTGCAGTTGTATTGGTCCCAGTAGTGCTGTTAATCCCAGTGCTGTTAATCCCTCCCCCCTCGTTCATCTCGATAGAGATGAACGCTACAAACCAATATGTTACCAGGCCAAACATTAGTATAAAAAACAATGTAATGCAGACAGATAATCCACACTCATACGAATATCTGCATTTCTCATGTAATAATTCTCTCATTCTACTAATTCTATCCGTTGCAGGCTGCCCGTTAGATGCCATGGTAGCTCCTGTTTGAGATATAAAAGTGCATTAAGTGCATGCATGTAAACATTTTGCTGGCACCATCAGTGCCAATATATATGACGGGGAATGGAAGCGGGTAGGGTTGCAGGGAAGGGTATTCACAGATAAGGGTGTAAAACACGTCATAATTTGATCACTTCATTTATTACATATAAGTCTTCAGGATAAAAAAAAGGAAAACTTTTTTTTTTTTTTTTTTAGTAACATATCAAAAAGAATGCAAGTATACTCATCAGTCATTTTCCCATTCAGGCCCAGCACTAACACACATACACAAGTCCGTTTTTAGACACACTGTTCAGTTGCATCGTTTGCTGTTGTCTGTGCCTCCTCATCTATCTCCTCTTGCACATTACTATATGCTTTTCGCACATCTGTCAAGTGCACCCAGTACCTCAAGCCCTTTACTTTCACTGCCGTGGGCGTGCAGGACACTACCTCGTATGGGCCATGGAACCGTGGTGCATTCCATCGACGTACAAAACTCCTGACATAAATTGAGTCACCTGGCATCAGCTGTAGCTGTTGTTCAGGCTCCGTAACAGACCCTGCTGTGTTTCCCCCCTCTCTAGTGAAGGGTGGAGAGAGCTGCTTTGATATCGCGCGCGCTGCCCTTGTCAGTTTCTTCAAATAGTCTGTAAACTCATCCCCCAATATCGCAGCGCTTCTGTGTGCATCTGAGTGTTCGCGCAGTGGAGAGTGTGCTGTGCACATTCGTCTCCCAGTCACGATCTCGTGCGGGGACAAATGGTGGTCTTTGCTCGGCTGATTTCTCAGCTCAAATAGCGCAAGGGGCAGACAGTAGATCCAATTCTTCTTCAATGAAAAGCATAGTTTTGATAACCTGCCCTCTAACAGTCCGTTCATCTTTTCCACTACGCCATTACTTTGAGGATGATAAATCGAACACAATTTGTTTTATTCCCAATAATGTAGTGACTTCCTTGAAAAGTTCATTCACAAAATGAGTGCCGTTGTCTGAGCGAATCACGTCACAAATTCCCCAGCGCGGGAACACTTCCCTCACTAGGAACTTTGCAGCGCTTTTAGCATCAGGTCGTGCACATGGTCCAGCTTCCACCCACCTTGAGAATGGGCACACAACCACGATCATGTACCGTGCGCCATTACACCTTTCCCCCATGGCTGCGTAATCAATATGCAGTTCTCTGAATGGGCCAATGGGTTTAGGAATTGTTCCCCGGAGTGTGCGTAATGTCATTCCTGAATTGTAGATCTGACATGTTGTGCATTCCATTGCTAATCGAGATACGTGCTCCTGGAGACAGGGCTCGACCCATTCTTCCTGTATTTCTGCTACAATGTGCTGTTTGGTATTATGTGCGGGGAAGTGTAGTTGTTGAAACGCAATTTCTAGTAGCTGGATGGGCATTACCACTTTCCCTGAGTTATTTTGCTGCCACAGCAAGTCTGTTCCCGACTTGCTGCACCCTCGTTTTGTCCACATCAATTTTTCGTCTGCACTAGCACCTTCCTGCAATTCTAGTATTTGTGATATAGGCATCATGCTGTAGCCTTCTGGGAGCTCCTCGCTTGTCTTGTGCTGCAACATGTATTCACCGGCTTCATATTTCTGAAAATAGGAAGCCTCCTTGGCGGCAGCGTCCGCTGCCGCGTTTCCCAAAGACACAACGTCTGTGTTGGATGTATGTGCTTGGCACTTCACTATTGCTACTGCAGTAGGGTTTTGTAGGGCCTCAATTAACTCTTTCAACAATTCTGCATGTTGTACTGGTGTTCCGTCTGCCCGTCGAAATCCCCTACGCCCCCATCTTGCTAGACCTCCATGTACTGTCATCATGTAAGCTGAGTCTGTATATATTGTCACTGCGCAACCTTTTGCTGCATGTAGTGCTTCTATGAGCGCAATCAGTTCTGCTGCTTGTACGGAGTAGTGTGATGGGAGGCGGTACTGTACTAGTGTTTCATACTCGCCGTCTTCTAGCCTCACTACTGCCATACTGACATGTTTTTCTCCCGTGTCCACGTCAATCGATGCAGACCCATCCACGAAGTACACTTCCCCCTCGCTCAGAGCGTTCTCACACACCACTGTGTCCTCCCTTCTTTCTCCTGTGTAGGTTGCGCAATCGTGGTCCTGCATGTCCTCTAGTGTGCATGCTTCTGTAATGAATGTGGCGGGGTTCACTGTCTTGCATCTCACCACATGGATGTTGGCGCTAGACAATATAATCTCGTAGGCTGTCGCCCGCTGTGTTGTCAGTGTGCTTTTTGACCTCTCAAGTATTGCAAATAATGAATGTTCCACGAACAATGTCACAGGGCAACCCATTACTATTGTGGCACTTTTCTCAATCGCGAACGCGGCTGCAGCGAGTGATTGCTCGCACGCGAAATGGCCTTGCATCACAGCATCCAAAGTACCACTATAGTAAGCCAACGGCTTGTGTCCTAGGGACGTCTTTTGTGTCAGAACAGCTGTCATGAGTGTTCCCTTGCAGTGTGAGAATAGGTAAAATTCGCGTCCATAATCAATGTTTGCTAGCACTGGAGCACTTGAAATTAGCTCTTTTAATGATTGAAATGATGTGCTAATTTCTTCTGACTTCTATTTTTTTGTTCTCCTGTTGTGCGTCCTTGAGTGCTTGTAGGAGGGGCCTCGTGTATGCTGCATAGTCTAATATCCATGCTCGGCAATAGTTGCACATTCCCAAGAATTTCTGCATGTCTTTCACTGTTGTGGGTTCTCCTACTGATCTTATTGCTTCTACCCTGTCGGGAATTATTCTTTTTCCATCTTTTGATATCAGCTGTCCCAAGTATAAGACCTCTGTCAGGCAGTACTGTAGCTTCTCCTTGTCTACCTTGTACCCCTTGTTGGCCAGTAGAGTCAGGAGCGTTGTTGAATCCTTTCTACACGTTGCTTCGTCTTGCGCACACACTAATAAATCGTCTACATACTGAATAATCGTACTCTCAACTGATAGGTTGCCCAAGTCTTCATGCAATATGCGATTGAATATGCTCGGGCTCTCACAGTATCCCTGTGGTAGTCTAAACACACTATTCCTCTCTCGGTAAATGATATGGTCATGTTAAGTTTACTCAGGAGATCCCTCCCTAGCAAATTTATTGGTGAGTGTTCATAATACAGTAAGGGTGTCTTTACAGTTTTACCCCCCACTGTTACATCCAAAGCTTCTGTGTAAGGAACTTCAATTACAGCCCCAGAGAACCCCTGCGTCTCTAACTTCCGGTTAGATAACGGGAACCGGCCCTCTGATACATGATTTCTCCGCTCCCGAATCAACCATGAATATGAACTGCTTGTCTCCTATCTGCGCCCCTACCAATGGTTCCTCTGCTGCATTGTAGGTGGTAGATAGAACTGGACACGCAAGTGTTCTCTGTGGGCTGTCCTATGCGGGGTGTCTCATCGCCCCCCCCTTCATTAAAGACACTCCCTGGAACCACTGATACGCCGCTATAAGGTGCGGGGGCCCCGTTTGCTGTTGTCGCAAAAGGGTTGCCTGGCGTATACTGCATATTGTCATTGTTTTGTAGGTGGCCCTGTGTTCTATACTGGTGTCTCTGTTGTTGCTCATTATTTCCTTGGCCTGGGTTTATCGGTTGCTGTTGTCCCATCGGAAGACCATATGGGCTCCCCGGGTGAGGATGGCCATAATGTTCTACCTCTTGGAACCCGTTGTTGGGTCTGCTTCTGCACTCTCTAGAGTAATGCCCCCATCTCCCGCAGTTCCAGCAACTTCCTTGTGCACCTCTAGGACCTTGCCATGCATTTCCTCCCATTCCCCCGTACCCTGGTCCACCCCCTCTTCGGCCCCTGTACCCACCTCGTCCCGCTCGAGGGGTCCACTCTTGCCACTGCGGACCTCCGCCTTGCTCCTGCTCGTTCCACTGCCCTGTTCCCGCCCAATTAGTTGCCATCCTTCCTTGTATTGCTATCAGCCCCTCCTCCTCATCATCTCCCTCCCTGCTGTGTGGGAGCGCGGCTACTGCTGCTGCAACCTTCACCAACTTTGTCTGTACTAACTTCGCTTCGTCTGCCAATCTTTTCTGCGCCACCTCCTTCTCCCTTTCCTTTATTCACTTACAACGGTGTACTATTATGCTCTGAATCTCAGGCCATCCCTTTGCTTCAATACCTGCTATCTTGTCGAGCGCCTTTTGCACTTCCTTTGGGAGCCCTCTTTTTATAATGAAGTAAAATAAAGATGTCGATTGATACCAGGGCGTGCCCGTTTCTGCTCTCCACATCTCTTGGACCCGGAAAATGTAATCCATAGCCTCCTCCCCGTCATTCATTGTACACTGCATTACTGACTGTAAGTCTGGCGTATCTGGGAATGTTTCGCGTAGGGCATCCCACACCCTGGCACGCACTGTGTTAAAGGAGGCCCCATCATGGCGGTCACAGTCCAATGTTACTCCCGGGAAACCGGCCTTAACCCATACTCTCTCAGCCTGATCGCCCACTGCTGATACGAGCAAGCTCTTCACATCTCCTATTGCTAGGGGTACCCCGGCAGTATGTTTCTCAAAGGCGTATATCCACTTACTTGCCCCTCCTGATAACGGGGGCAATAGTTTTAATAAATTGTCTTTATCCATCTGAGCCCATGGGATATAATTCGGCCTCCCTCCTCCCCTATGTATCAATGGGAGTTGTAGCCTTCCTTTTGTCGTTGCATCTACACCTGTTTTGGCTGCTGATGTTCCCAGTGATGCCATTTTCCCCACCCTGTTCCTTAATCGCCCCGTCCACTCATCATCCAGTGTTCTCAGTGAACATGTACCATTCGCCCCTTCACTTCCCCCTCCCATTGCCATGCTCAACCTGTCGCTTTCTTCTACATCGTCCCTTATATCACATAGTAGTTCCTCTCTGTCCCCTATAGGCCTTTCTTCATTATCGATACCTCCCTCTCGTGCCCCTACTTCAATTATTCGTGTCGGTTCTTCCTCAATTCTGAACAATATCTCACCTTTTTTCCACCCGTCTTCAAGTGTTCTATTCTCACTCGGCGCTCTAGACGTGCGCCCTGATCTTGCAGCATTAAGTGCTGTTTGTTCACATATGTCTCTTATCCTTGAGAGCTCATCTTTCGCTATTGAGAGCCTTGATTGTAAATCATCTGTTAGCTTTTCTATGTCCACCCTTTGTGTACTTGTCTGGGCTCGCTCCCTTGTATGGCGGGGGTGCCGTTGGTCGGTGGGGTGTAGTAGTTGTCGGGGGAGGCACATAAGTGGGGTCACTGTACCCCTCTGCGGGCACAGGTTTGTTCAATATCGGGTTCAAACTTATTACCTCTGTTGGTGGCTCTACTTTTGACAATTCTTTAGCATCTTTCTGTATCATCAGTGGGTTGTCTGTGGTGGATGGTAGGTCAGGGTTTACTGCTGGCGCCTTAGGCGGTGGTTCAAATAACCTCCAGAGATCCAATATTTCCCTCCTATTATGCAAGTGCTTCCCCTTGTATTTCAAACAAATGCATGTGGCCACCATATCCAGAACACTTTTATCAAAGGACCCTCCCTCTGGCCATATCTGGGGTAACCCCTCTCCCTTCAGCTCTGTTATCCATTGATCGTGATATTTGTTAATCCGCTCCGCGTACCCTGGTAGATACTTATAAATATGTGATAAGGGTGTTTCGGCCCCCATCTCTGTGCCCTCCTAGTACTTGTGTGTCTGCAACTACAATGTAGATGTATTATCAATATTATTTTTCGTTTTCTACTTCACATTCAATAATGGGCTCCTTTGTGCTCTTCCCCCTGCCTGCACAATACAAAACTGGCTGTACACAGTTTCTATTCTCTTTGGGGGGCACATACAAGAGCAAACATTTATTTTGACAATATCAACCTGGAAATCAAAAAGGTAACCATTCACTTCACCGTGTCATTTTTGTCTTCAAAAAGTTCTATCCGGTCACACTTACCATGACCATTTAACTACTATACATTTATAGCCGTTTTAAAAAATTAACAACATCAAATTGTCGTCTGACACATACGAGGTGCACACACCTCTTGGTAACACTCTATTCACAATTCAAGCTGCCCTCCCTTTCCTCCCTAGCCGGCTGTCCCTGGCCGTCTTACTCGGATATATGGATGCGCGTATATATATATATATTTGATGTTAATATATATATATATATATATTGGTCTGCTCTTTCCTCTTCTAGTAGGACTCTTTCTCTCTTACTTTCTACCTAAGTTTGTGCTAATCTCACTTTTTATTCTCCCCCTAACCCTAAAGAAAAGAAAGAAGTAATAGCGGTCACTAATATATTCTCAGTGCCCCCTTTTGCTGAACACTTTTATCTTATATTCCACTTCTTCATATATTCCCAGTACTAGTCAAAATAGCACTATGCGGCGCCGCCTTCCACCCCCTTTCGGAGCTAGGTTCCCGTCACTTTTATCTCTTATTCACCTCTTAATCCTCATGGCCATATGCAAAGAAAAAGCAAGGAAATTTTAGGATGATCCTTAGTAGATCTGCGTACCCCCTCTTCGTTCCCTGTCCTACACTTCCTTCCCCACTCCCTTTACAATCGCTCGCACTCAATACTCACGTGCCCGTCTTGAACAGATAGTCTCCGAAACTGGGTCCGTCCAGGCAGTGTTGCCGTCAGCTCAACAGTCAGCCCCGGCTCCGGCAAGCGGTACTCAAAGGGGATTTTTCAACCGGGATCCCGTACCCTCTCTCTATTGAGTGCGCACTTCTTAGTGTACCGGTCCCCGTTGGCGGGCAGCCTCCCGGAGCCGGCTCACCGTGCGTATCCCTTTTCGACCGGAGATTCTCGTGCCAAAAGGACGGTAATGTTCGGTCTGGAAAGAATAATAATAATAATAATCACGCTTTCGGGGTCACCACTGAAGGCAAGCGTCCCCAACCAGCACGATCCTCCCCGCAATGAGAGACAATGAAGGACTCTCCCAAATCGGGAATAAAGCCAAGACAGAGTGCGGGTGAGCTTAAATGGGAGTTTATCAATCAGAATAGGGCATGCAAAGAACTCTGCAAACTCCGAGCGCTCTGTCTGACAATAGCAAAGACAGGCGTATATATTTACAAAAAACGTCATCAGTACCTACATACTATAAGGGGCACAAGTTCAATGGGATTGGGTGGCGATGACTAGCTATAGGTGCTGCTGCGATGTGGTTGGCCTTGGCTGGAGGACGTCACTGGTGAACCTCGTGGGTTGGGCTGGGCCTGGCAGGTTGGCTGAGTTCATCCGGGCGGTGTTGTTGTGCCATCGCGGCCAGTGTCAGAGATGAATGTCTTTTCCTGACTTATTTGCCCTAGGCCATGCACACCGCAGTCATTCAGTCATTGCAATATTATCTTCTTTAGTAAATCTTCCAATAGGTTATTCTACAGGTTAATGCAACACAGGAGGAATGCACCTTGTGAGGGGTCTGATGGTAATACGTCAGGACATGGTTACCAGTGTCCTGTTGACCAGGGCAATAGGTCAAGGTGCTAAGCTTCAGGGCCTGTGACGGGCGGTACAGGTCTTTCTGTCTTGTTGGAAGTTGTTATGGATGTGCCGCTGTGTGTTGTCAAAGTGTTGGGTGTCCTGATTGCACAGGGCCATAGGTCTAAGATGATCCGGTGGGTTATGGGGTTTTATGAGGGGGCGCCTTTGGAAGTGTGTGTTCAGGCAGAGGTTTACTGCTGTGCTGTAAATAATGCAGGTGGCGGGCCGCGGCCTTGGGTGCTGCAGAGGGGGCTACAAATCTTTGAAGCGGCTCCAGTCTGGTTGGGGGAGGGTGGAGTAGCGCAGAGCGGGCCTCTGCTCTCATGTCTTGGCAGCCTTCGCAGGGTGGGAGGGGGAATGGCCTTGCACGTATTCACAAAGGTATCTCCCTCGTGTGTTGCCGACTTTAGGTAAAAACATCACAAACATTTGAACACTCTATAATACTTATTCAAATCACTTTAAAACATGCATTTAAACTTTGCTGGATGTGTCTCGATTATACCCAGTCCGAGCACCGTATTCGTACACTATGTTTTAACAGCTACAGTATTTAGTTACATGCATATACATTTGCAGTAAATGAGGTAGTAGTCGGGTTGGTGGAGTACATAGAAAATGACCCGCCACTGTACGTGACGGTGGTGGCACATAAGGGGCTTAGACATACACACATGACGAGTGCATTCTCGCGCATCCTTCACATGAGTCCATAGTATGGTTACATTCGTCTTCTCGTGTACTCTAGCAGCATTAGCTTGGTTATGGCGCAAAACCATGGAGGGTAGGTTTCCCAGTGATACACGTAACAAATAGATCCCTGGAGCGCTCCTTTATTATTAGCACCCAACTGCAATGGTGTGGGCTCGCCATTGCTTATATCATGGAAGCATGCTTTCTTATGTTTATACATTTTACAGGCTTTTGTAATATAAGAGATTTTGTGGAGAAAAGCATACTTTGCAAGTGGTCTTGGCATTAATATGTAGAGACATTCTGCCATCTGAGGACCATTTTACTGTTCTTTTCATTGCCCAGGCCTGCTGGCCAGGTCATGCTGGGAGCGATGATACACTGCGGAAGGTGAACTGTTACAATGTTAGTGTATTACGCTAGCTCATGTCCGTCTTGTTCGTGGGAACAGGCTCGCAGCGGATCTGCCAGGGTGCCGCGGCGACAGGGATAACTGAGATTTTCCGAAGGTGGGGGCCGCGCTACAGTGCGCTGCGCTCACACCATTTTTAGTAGACAAGATGGTTTCTGAGGCCTAGCTAAATTCTATAATTGCGGGCAATGTCTACAGCAGGTGAGGGCAATGTCTACAGCAGGTGAGCCATCCACCACCTGGGCCCTGGTGGTAAGGAGGGGACGCCCGATGAGCCATGGCTCTCGCCTGGGGTGGAGGTGTAGGCAAGGGGGGGGTCTTTTGGACCACTCCTCCCCTACACTTGTCAGTCTGGCCCTGCTTTTTTCCACGCACAGGCAATAAAAGGTTAAACAACAAAGGTTTGTTTGTATGTTAGTGGTATGCTTCTGAATCCACCCAGCAGGCACCCACAGAGGCGGAGCACTTCTTGCAGAAGCGAACGTGTGTCTGTCTGTCTGTCTGTCTGTGTCTGTTTCACAGGCGTGTTAGTACTATCCTCTCCAGTGTGATGTCTGGCCCTCCATGCGTCGAGGTCCCTCGGATTGTTTTCCGCATCCTAGTCGGTTGCAGAGATTCCTGGCTATACGCCATTATTACAAAGTTTAATATTCTACCTGCTGTTCCATCCGTTTATTCGTCTCTCGTTTCCCAACAACCCTCAATGGTACTCGACGGACAGCTCCACTACCTGCGTCGAAGAAGAACCTAATTTTCAATTATCACTTGCTTCGGCCCATTGCCGGCGGGAGTGTAAAGGGGGGGGGGCATCTGCTGTCTCTTATAGAATGTCTATTGCCCTTACACGGAATCCCAAACAAGCGACGAGTAGGGTCGTTGTTTGCACCACTTCTAAAAAGGACCTTTTTTCATGTACCAAATATTCTTTTTCCGCACACTTCAAGCCCGTTGAAGCATCAGCTAATACTAAACATGTCCCCAAAACTGACCTCGATCTGCAAATATTTCGACACCCAAAAAAACAAGAAAAACACTGTACGCCCTCACGGGACACCAACAGGCTTAACTCCAGAACCCTCTCCTTCAGGACCAGACCCCCTTTCCAGGATACACAGTGAACCACTGAAAGGTTTGATAAATTGAGTGGTGTCTGTTTGCCCCAACACTGTATCAGATGTTGGACCCAACCTAAGCAAACCACCCCTAGTTTACCACGAAATTGGCAATATCCACATTTCATGGACTGCTTATGCTGAGGATTTCATACTAATGGATGTGACTTCAATTGGTCTCCAAAGACTATTATAGCTTCACGGAATACACAGAATTAAATATCTGGTAATTGATCCTAATAACATTTTAAAGTAATGCACATTTACTTAGCTTGTATCTTAATCTTATTGATTGACTATGAGACATATGGTCTACTTGGCATCCTGTTGCAAAGGTTATTCCCAGACTAATATACGGTCTGGAACTTCTTCCAGACTGAATTCTGTGTGAACTTGAACGGTATGAGGACTTAATATGGAGGAAGGTCTTATAGTCTTGTTGCATCACCTTTTCAGCCATAAGCTACGAGTTGGGCCTTAGGTTACTTTCTAGTCTGGCAGAATGGATGAAGTTGGTGCTGATGAAGAAATTATGGTCTGATCCGACATCAAATCTTTATGGTCTCTTTGGCACTAAAGGGAGGGGTTGAGGTAGCAAAGGCCATATTCAAGAACGAGTATGAAATGCCTACTAATTCTGGGAACGATTGGGTCTTCAAAGACTACCTTACTAAACAAACCCAACTTTGTAAAAAAAGAAAAATAGGCTATGACTGGTCTTAAACGATAGACACGACTACCTGTTCAAAGTTTGCCATGTGAACCGTACTTGATTCAGTTCCCAGGGAAACAGGTTATAAATAACTTTATGAGCCTCCGTTTTTAATGTTTTGCCAACTAATGAAATCATATTACACTTGCAAATAAATCATGAGACTTGTTGTAAATATTGTCAGAATAATCAATTTACTGAATCTTTGAGACTTTTATTGATTTATTGCCCTGCACTAAGGTCAGATTGTTGTTTTTTAGGAATTATATCTGTAATCCTCAATTTGCATCATTGGATGGTTTATGGCTAAATATGCTTCATGAGGGAAAACATGTTTCTCTAAGTGTGTAAAATGTCCAATAATAAAGGGACTTATTTTTTTTTCTTCGTTTCCCTTTAAAATGTATTTTTGATGGTACTGGTAGTAACTATGAATATGAATATGAATGTGTGGAATCATTTTATCTGGTTACAAAACCAAAAAGAAAATATTTCTTGTATACCCTGCTAGAACTCAAAGTCAAAATTGCTGCACAATCAGTGTGGACAAAAAATGAATCTAAATTAGCAATGTACAATTTTAATAAATTTGCGGAGGGAAGAATTTCTCATGGAAGAATTTGGTTGGGCTTTTGTTTGGGAACAAACTTTGATAATGTGAACAATGATGATATGACTCTAATAAACAATGAAGACCTTTGCTAACAAAGATGGCATGTTGGTTTTAAAGTAATTGTAAACCATCACAAATGTTTTAATCCATAAAATAGATGGACACCCTGGTCACTCTTTACTGGGAATGCTTGGACAAACGTGCCACAAAGTTCATGAAGAACAAAGCATATAAGGTGGCACACGCTGTCCCATTGCTGTGTTGTGCAGAATGGTGGATGATCCTTTTCAAATGAGGGAGGGTTAGGGGGGGTGGTCCTGCAAGTGAGCAACATGTATTTTCTTTCGTAGTTTGAATTGCTCCACCTCAATAGCAGTGAGATAAAGTGGAAACGTCTTCCACTCTACTAGGTTCTGCATCAGGAGAATCGGCCTTTGTATCTGTGTTCGGCATTTCCTCCAGGCTTTACCTTGATTACGTTTCTTGGCGTGTGGTTCATATATTAATTCAAGACTACCAACGATGACAAACACGAAAAAAGGATGAAAAAATATGTATTAAAGTCAACATTACAATGTGCTCAGAATTAATTTTTTAATTTTTTTGTGTGAGAATGTAGGGAAAAATGGATGGAAAAACGAACTTTAAACCTGTCATGGGTTCATGGTGCAAAAAAATCGATCAGAGGAGACTTATTGGGATTGCTTCATTGTATACCGAGGAGTTATTTTACCACAAATTATGATTTAAGTTGGTGGGCATTGAATACAATGAGCAACACAATACTCTTAATACTGACATCAGAGAAAAATACTTCTTTTTTTAAATTTTTTTTATTTTATTTAATCTATAAAGAACACTTGAGCGTCTTGCGCTTTATATGGCGATACGTGAATGCATTGTGTAGATAGGACTTTAAGCTGTGCATGCACTCAAATCTCATTTCGGGGCCGTGATGTTGCCACTGCGGCAGTTAGCGTCGAAAGCTGTGGCTTGGCAATGATTTATTGCCGCCAGGGCACTTGACTCTAGGTGGTTAGCTCTGCAGATTAAGTTATCGCTAGATGGTGAACGGGAACCGGTGCAGTTCAGATATTTGTGCAAAATATAAGTTATGCGTGAATAAAAAGTCAATAAATCAATATGTATTGTGTGATACAGGTATTATGATTGGTCGAATTTAGCACTGTAGTGAACCTTTCCTTTGTTGGGTAGGTAAATTGGCACGGCTGCGATTTGCATAGGGAGTAAAAGTAGCTCCTGGTAGCTGTTGGTGTGAAGCTAACCAGGGGCTAAATGGCTTTCAAGCGCTGGCAATTTCAAAACCTTTGCAGTCTACTTGAAAATGGATTCAGTTGCTGAAGACTATCTTGTTTGGTATTTGTAGCAGCAATTCGCTGCTGGTAAATGGAAAGTTCTTTTGAGATTTTCATTGACTGGGGGTGTTTATTGCTTCTAAAAGAAAATGGCGAGTAGGAGGATCCCCCTTGGGGAAGGTTCGCAGACCGAAGGAATAGATTTCAAAGCATCTCGGATGGCCAAGGAGCACATAAGTGAGGGCACAGGAAGATTTGGGGTGATGTAGAAATGAATGTAATGGCATTTGTGTAGTGCAACTCTTGTTTGGTAGCATCATTTTAATAAGTGTCTAAAATATATATATATAATTTTATTTTACAGGGCCTGCAGAAGCGACCTTGTAGTTATGGTTAAGTTGCTCAACCCAAAGGAAGAGCAGTTTTTGGGTGGCTTATAAAAGTTGGCTCGTTCGACAAATTTGCTGCTGCAAAAAATGTATGGCTACCTCCTGATGTCATTTAGCATTTTTTTTTTTTTTTTTTTATCATGCCTTCAGCCCAAACCGCTGAACGGATTTGCACCAACTTGCGTGAGAAGCGGCGGCCTAGTCACGAAAGCGTGCTTTTGTAAATTTGGTGGTGCTCCATCCAGTAGGATTCCAGTGTTTCCATTTTTATTTTAATGGCCGGCCACATTGTAAGCCAACAAAAATGTGATCGATGTATCTGGTCCGTGGACTCACTTCCTGATTTGGTGTCCACGGACACCTCTGGATCAATGGGAGTGATGTTCACTGACATCGTACGCGCCCACCGATTAGGCATTTAAAAATGCTTGTAGTTTGCAGAGATTGCAGTAAAAACATAACACAACATTTACACTTGTTGATCCCTGGGGACAAGAGGGGTGATGAGAAAGGGATGGGATATGGCCATAAAAAGCCAAGAATCGGGCGTTTTCATCTCCAATGTCTGCAAACCTCTCGGTTGTTCGGGGACATTCCCGATGTTCGCAAACTTGACAAAGGTTTGAGGAGATTCATGCATGTTTCTGCATTTGAGTTGAAGAGCAGTTTTTGGATGACTTATAACTTTAACACCAATGAAACTGCTTGAAATTTTGCGAAAATCATTTTAGACCCAACTTTGAAAGTTTTTGCAAAGTTTGGTGGGATTTTTGTCACGGGGTTGCGGGGGAATCCCTAACATCTTTAGATGATTCATGCGTTTGGTGGCGTTTGACAATTCTGCACAAATGGTTACAAATAGAGTATAGACCCAACAAGTTTGAATGGATTTTGTCAAGTGGGGGCTACGCTCTATTAAATAAAACACAGAAACGGACCTGAAACCATGCTTTTGCAAATATGTCCATCTTTATTTTGACCAGTGGCATAATGTAGGTACAAAAAATTATAATGTAACTGTTATGAATTCTGCTCCGATACACCAGGAAGCGTTGCTACTATATTCATTAAGATGTATTTAATTTCTTTTTTAAATTTTATTTTATTATTCGGACCCTCAGCACAGCTTCTTCACACCACGACCAGCTCCAACTGCTACACCTGGAATCAGAACTATCTTTGCATAGAACATTCTATATGGAGTGTCACACCCTCACACTCAATAAGCATTAAAGTAAATTGCAACACATCTCCTTTTGTTAACTTAACAAACGCCTCTCTTCACCACCGCAATCCTGTTATTATTCCACACTTGACCACCACTCACCCTGACTGCAACTTCAGAACAGCCACCACCTGTATGGGATTGGAATATAATGGATCTCCTTTCTTTTTCACCACTCCTTTCTTAATCCTCACTCAATCCTCCCATTCCACTCAACTCCTTTTTTTGCACGCCCCATGTTCTCCATTACGCACATCTGTGTTTCTTCAGTTTTCTCCTCAACTCACCAACCACACAACAGACACTCTCACCCCCCCGAGCCATTGAGGCCATACTTGTGTAGTTGCCTTGCAGCCCCTCATTAATTCAAAGGGACAGCACTCGTGGCTGCATGTCGCCATTGTTATGCCTGTGGCAACATGCACAATGCCTATAACCTCTCCTGAATGGCCACCTTCTTGTCCTTCCTGCATACATCAGCCATACAGATGGCATCCATTATGTGCCTATTCACCCTCTCCACATCCCATTTCCTTGATTGTACAAAGCTGACCTTTTGTGTTTGTTTTGGGAGTGTGCAAGGAGATGTGGAATCAATCTCCTGTAAACTGTGTACCAATAGCTGTTAAAACACTTCCAGGTACACCTTCTTTCGCAAACGCATCTTGAATGAAATCAACAATTCTCTCTCCACCAATATCTCCCTGACTATCTGGAACTCTGTGCACTGCGATAACAGGTCAACCAGAACTATCTCACATTTACCTCGTCCACCTCCCAGATCCACAGGGCCTAAAATATCAATTGCTAAATCATCCCACACTTTTTTGGGAACACCAGTTCTGATGCTTGTGGATCTGCTTCTGCTTGGAATCGCATGCTGTGCATATAGTCCGACATCTAGTGGAAGTCGCAGAGTATTACATCTTTCTTTCGTATATCGAAAGGGACATCAACATGTGTGTGACTGTAGCACTATCCGTGACGTGTAATGTACCCGAAATCCCTAATGCGTTTTATGTCTTTTTTTTTTTCCTCTGCTAATTTAGTTGGTCGCTTATGCAGAGCTCATAAGAGTTTATATTGCTAAATTAATTTCCACGACATGCGGTTGTCTAGTCAATTCGACCTTCAACTGCTTCGTGGGTTTGCTGACACCGACCTCTACAACTATCGACCACGTGTGCTCGGCCCACTGGCCGGGCCCTTGCAGTAGGGAGAGTGGGGCCCTGGGTTTTATTCCTCTGAGAATGTATTTCCTTCCCCCCCCTTCTCTTTCTCTTCTTGACCTGGCTGCTGCTAACCTCTGCTATAGAGAGGACTCCTTTTAAATTCTGCCTGTTTAACGGCAAATTTCCCTGGAAAGACACCCATCTCCTATGCAATCTGTGTCTTGCTCGTGACCACGACTAGCGCTCATGCAAGGCCTGTAAGCTCTTTCGACCGAAGACGTTGAAAGACATGCAGACTAAACGGTGGGAAGCCTATGCTATGCAGGCTGAAAAACCTTTCCCCGTGGGAAGTGTCGCTTCAGAGGACGAGGAATCTGACGGCAGCCATGGCTCCAAATTGGAAGCCATCGACCTCTCGGTGGATCCTGCCTGCTCCCAGATGCTCGTCCCTGGCCTGACGGGCCCATGGCACTGTTATGGGGAAATTGCACCCCGGTGACCAGGGCTCCCCCACACCACGTGTACACAAACGCACAACCCCTAAGGCCTCTTCGTCGGAAGTCGTCAAAGAAGCACTCAACGTCCACAGGACAGCTGACAATTTGGACGGCACCTGCCAAACCTCACGGTTTGACACCCTCCACGCAATCACATTCCCGGCATGCGACTGGGCATCCTTCTGGAACAGGCGTTCCCAATAAATCCTGTCGTCGACACGCATCCAAGGGCGCACAAGCGCTGAAGGATCCGGTGGATGCCAACCACGACTGCACCTGTAGGCACACATCGAGACCCTCTATACAGCCGCAAAGCTTTGCAAAAGCCTTTCGGAAATCATTGCAGTGGCCAAGGAGTATAAGGGCACCCTTCTCCTCGAGAGGACTATTCTGAAGCCCCTCATCCTCTCTCTAAGGCCTTATTAGGAAGATCTCCTCCCCCTTCTGGGCAGCCTTTCCCTCCTGACCATTCAGCTTCTTCTCTATGGACTAGGAAAAGGTTTAAGCAATACATGGACAAAACGTCCATTCATGGACTTTCCAGACAAATATATTCTTCTCAAGTGACCTAGGGAAGTGGACTCTTGCCCCATGCCCTCAACTCCCCACTGGGACACCAAGAAGCATCTTGCAGGTCCCAGATGACTCCACTCAGGAGGATTCTTATGAAGAGCTTAACCCCTTTTGATCAACACCCAGCTGAAGAACCAGACTGGGACCATGTTCCTTGGCTTACACTGACGCATACCGCCGACCCAGCGGCCATCTGTCTGAAACCTCCGTCTACTCCTCTACAAAGAGTAGTCACCTGTCGGTGACCAGATATTCAACTCCATTTTAAAGAGCAGCTGACCGTTTTAAAATTGCAAAGCACGAAGCCGATCCAGACTTCGTGGAGGATATTCTCAAGGAGAAGGCTCCAACTAGCCAAGCCATTCCTTTACTGAATTCTATAAAGAAGCGCCTAGCCCCATCTTTGCTGTCCCTGTCTCACACGGGCAGTTAAACCCCGGGTTGAGAAATTATTTCACCATTACACTCCGACCCCTTCTACATCGGGGGTCATGCCATACCAGACTCCTTGGTCGTTGCAACCACTCGGAAGAGGGCAGGAGTACCTCTGTCCTCTGCAGAATCCCTTCTGGGCAAAGACTGCAAGAAGCTTAATGCCCTGGTTAAGCGGGTCACTGCCTCTGCGGCCTATTCAACAAGGATCGCAAATAACCATGCTCTGGCAAGTTAAAGTGATGTCCAGTTAGGCCTAGTGCAGGATGGCCTTTAGCACATTCCAGACCCCACTTGATCACGCCTCCTGGTGGTTGTGGCTGAAGGTGGACAAGTAACTCAAAAATATACAAAAGAATACATGGGGCTCGGCTGAGACTGCTGGACGCACCTTCGCTCAGAGTACCCTGCTTAAGACATGCCTGGTTAAAGTTCTGGGTACAAATCCGAAACTCGGGCCTCTCTAACAAGCCAGTGGAGGAATCGAACCTTTTTGGAAAAGCAGTTGACTGACGCTCTAGAGACGGCAAAGAAAGAACACGAGACTCTAAAGTCACTTAGCCAGATCACAGATAAATCCTTTCACCAGCATGGAGGCTCTAACTCATGCTGGTGCTTTTGTGCCAATCCTTCTCCCACTTGCCCCAGGGGCAATAAGGCTCAGGAAATAATTCCTGGTCCTACGGTCAAGGCTCCTTCGGTAACTTCCAATACCAGCAAAGAGGCTCTCGTAGGGGAAGGGGTAGAGACAGAAACTCTACTCCCGGAGGCTCCCCGTCCTCCACCTCAAAGTGACTGAACAGTTTAAGTCCCCTCCCACGCTTCCCCAGTCAGGAGTCTCCTGTCTCCATTCAACCACGCCTGAGGGAGGTGGGGGGGCAATCACTTCAGATCAGTGGGTACTTATGACCGTTGCCCATGGTTATTGTATTGAGTTTCTCCGACCAACTCGCTACCACCTACCAAGTAGCAGATGCCTGTCGCCAGAACACCTGCGCATCCTGCTCCAAGAGGTTCAGGCCCTGCTGGAAAAGGGCGCCATCTAAGTCCCCCCCCCCCTCTACAGTTAAATAAGGGTATTTATTCAGTGTACTTCCTTGTACCCAAAAAGGATCTCACCATGCACCCTATTCTAGACCTGCGCCCTGTGAACCAGTATGTCAAACCTTAAAAGTTTAGGATGACGACACTTAAGGAGGTAGTAATCCTGTTGCATCAGGGGTATTACATGACCACATTGGGCATGAAAGATGCATACTTTCATATTTCAATGCGGCCAGCGCACAGAATGTACCTCAGGTTCATGGTAGAGGACACCCACTATCAGTTCAAGGTTCTTCCCTTCGGCATTGTCTCAGCCCCAAGGGTGTTAACAGAAGTACTTGCGGTAGTAGCAGCTCACCTGCGCAAGCAGTCAATACCATATCCTTAAAGTGATGACTGGCTCATAGTAGGGGATTGGTACGGAACATGTCAGACAAATACCCAGAGGACGGTAGATCTTTCAACCTATGATTCTCTATCGATGAGAAAAAATCCATTCTAACCCCCAGTCAAGTCAAACAATTTCTGGGGGTTGTAATTCAGACAGAAGACTGACTTCTTTCCCTCCAACGAGAAGGTCCAAAACATGCTGTTCCAGATCCCGCACTGTGGCCAGCCATGAAGTGACCTTACGCAAAGCCATGCGACTGATGGGGAATGATGGCTTCTGCATCTACCTAGGTCCTCACGCTCGTCTGCGCATGTGCCCAATGCAAGAGTTGCGATCAAGCGAATGGTGTCGGGCCCGCGGTCAGTGGAATGATCTAGTGGTTGTTTTGGCAGCCCTTGTTCAGGCTCTGCAGTGGTGGTCTAGTGAAAACCTTTTGCAAGGCAAGACCTTCACCAGCCCTGTAGTAGAAGCCACTCGCCACAGACACTCTCTCTGACTGGGTGGGGAGCTCACCTCCAACAGACAGCACACAGCGTGTGGTCTCCAGCAGTAACATCCAATCATATCAACCTGTTGGAACTGCTAGCAGTGTTCAAGGCCCTGAAGGCCTTCCGAATACACCTCCAGGGGAAAACAGTTCTAGTCCTCACACAGTACTATGTACTACTTAAACAATGGGGCACTCACTCCCTAGGGCTGTCCAACTGTCCCAAAACATTTGGAAGTGGGCACTCACACATTTTACTCCCCTCACATGTTCCAGGGGAACTCGATCTACTGGCAAACGTACTCAGCAGAGACTAGTTCAGGCACCTTCAGCTCCCTCAGAGATGCATGGACATACTCAGAGGCACGGAAACCTACCACCAGATACTGCTGCTCCAGCAAATGGAAGCGCTTTATCTGATATAATTTCAAGGGCATCAATCCGATTGATTGCTCAAGATAACGCCCTTTACCTAACTCGCCTGTTAGATTCAGGACTGGTTTTCAGTTCTCTTAAAGTCCACGTAGCCGTGCTTTTGGCATACACAACGTCCTAGAGCAAGGTTTCATGGTGGAAAGGTCCTGTAATCTACACCTTTATGTAAGGTGTAAAGAGACTTCATCCCTCTATCTCCAACCCAGCTCCCTGGTGTGTCCTGAATCTTGTTCTTACCAATGTATTGTAATGTACCAATTGTTCTCTCCTGAACCAATGTACAAGGCTAGCCTTAAAGCACTTGCCTACAAGACCGCCTTCCTGGCAGCGATCACCTCTATAAGGAGAGTTGGTGAATTGCAGGCCCTTTCAGTTTAGGACCCATTCGTCACAATTCATAAAGACAGAGTGGTTTTGCACCTAAAATGTCTATCAAAGTTCCATGTAAACCGGTCCATAGAACTACCCACCTTTTTTTTTTTTTTCCAGGATCCGACTAACGTGGCGGAAAGAAGCCCTACACACACTTGATGTAAGAGTGATTATCTAATATCTGGAAAAGACAAAGTCACTAAGCAAGACAAACCAGTTCTTTGTCTCAGTGGCAGCTGGTAGAGAATGAGACCCTGTCTCTAAATCGGCTATTTCCAAGTGGATCGTGAACTGCGTCACACTGTTTTACACTCCTGCCAAGAGATCTACCCTTCCCGCCTAGAGCACACTAACCTGGGCACAGAGGATACCGTAGCATTTATTGCAAATATTCCTCTAGGTTCCATTTGCAAAACAGCAACCTGGATTTCTGTACACACCTTTTTAAACACTACTGCCTGGATACACACTCTAGGTCTGAATCTCATGCGGGACAAGCCGTACGAAGAACTCTTTGCTAATGTTCCTTCACACATCACACTACCATCTCTGGGTAGTGCGCTCTACTCAATGCACAGCATGTGAATCTAAGCAGATGAAATCAGAAATGCTATTATGGTGAGTAATGATGTCTTTCCACTACAGATTGCAGCTTGGCCATCTCACCTTTACCAACCTTGACACATGCAATGCACCCAGCCAACCTCCTTTCCACATCCCTATCAAATCCAGGCCACCAATATTCATTCTTGCTTTTGTCTGTGGCACTCCCACATGCCCATCATGGGCTAAAACAACAATTTGTTTTATAATCGACTCAGGAACAATAGCACGTTCCAACCAAAATAAAATATCGCCAACAACACTCCACTCTTCACGGACCTCCCAATATGGCATCTCTCCCTAACGCAATTAATTGTTCATAGGCCACATAGTACCAACATAAATGTTTTCCTGCAACACCTCATCACTCTTCATGTCCTCTGTCCATTCCTCTTTACTTACAATGCCTTCATGATTAACAAAAACCTTTTCTGAAATATCCGTCTCTTTTTCATCCTCCAAACGATTGCCCTTTCGTGAAACAATCGGCCGTTATATTTGCCTGCATCGCTTGCATTTTAAATTTGTGACTGCATCCTAGTCACCCAACTTGCCACACATCTGGACACTTTAAACCCTTACACTCAAATATAAGTGGTTTATGATCTGTCCTTATGATAAAATCTCTCCCCCACACAATGTTCAACCCTCTCTACAGCCCAGTGACATGCCAGCGCTTCTTTTTCCAAAACTGAATAATTCTTTCAACACTGTCGAGGCATGAGCAATAATCTCCTCATCGGCACACTTTTCCACCTGCGATAGAACTGCTCCAATACCATTCCACTCCTTCTATGTGTATCAAAATCTCTCAAAAGTTTAGCTACATCAATTTCCTCTTTTATAGCGAAAAATTCCCTATCACACTGTTTGCTCCAGTTAAATTCCTCAACTTTCTTCAGCAATTTCCTCATATCACACACATTGTCTGCATAGTTCTTCACACATTTCTTTTTAATAATAAACACTATTTATTGATTTTGTAAAAATAATATTGGTTAACATCTTACAAACATACAAAAAACATCAATCGCATAAGTCTCTGGTCGCATGTTCTGATACAGTATATTGGTTTCACAACACTACTCGATCCTGTACACTATTAGGTTTTAGCCAGTTGGCTCATGAGCTCGTTCGCCCCATAACAGTACTGGTTCTTTATAATTTACTAGTTTTCCTCCCACCTTTGCCAAATCTTCCGTGCCTTGCCGGGGCATCCTCTGGCCGTATATACTCTATTCTCCATTGTAATGCACACATCCACATCTGCCACCCATTGGTCATATTGCGGAGAAATGTTTGTGTCCCAGAGTTGTGCTATGTTCCTCTTAGCAATGCCCATGGTCGTTGAGAACATTATTTTTTCGTATCGCGACATTTCACCTTCCTCCTCCACTCCAGTATTAGCAATATCGGGTCTCTGGGAATCGTTCGGCCCATAACCAACGTAATTCTGTCACAGCATTTTTGCCAGAACGTCTGTATTTGCGGGCATTCCCATAGGATATGAATAAACGTTTCTTCCTCCTGTTGGCATCTGACAATTCGGCTCTGCTGTTTTGCCCCATTGGTACAATGCTAGTCTCGGGTAATATATCCTATGTAGTATTTTAAATTGGGGGTACATGAGGACTGTGGTCCAATCCTCTGGCTGTAGCGGACCTACGTCTCTCTCTCCCATTTGGCATTCAGGCTACAGAGGGTTGGGGTTGCAAATGCGGAGATCACATTATACATTACAGAGGATGTTTTGACATCCACTCAATCAAGAACAATGTTTCTTTCGATTGGCATGCATTCTGGCATTTCAGCTATTTCTGTTAAGTGTTCTCTTAATGCGTGATACATTTGCCTATAGCAGAAGTGTTCTGTCAATGGCAAACCAAATTTGCTTGCTCGGTTCTCAAAGGATATTATTTTGCCTTCCTGTATTATATCGCTCACCCTGGCTATGCCAGCCCTCTCCCAGTTTGTCCATTTGGGGAGTCTGAGTTGGGGTAGGTTCCTGTTTCTCCATAGAGACTGGGCCGGAGTTAATTTCCCCTCCCAACCCATGTGTTTGTGTGCTTCCATCCACATCTGTGTTCTGTGTGCCGCCATTGTGCATGGGGATGGGCGTGTCATAGTCTGGTAAAGACTTTCCAGCAGGGAGACTCCTTGTATTGTGCTTGTGTCTGCACGTATGTGCGGGAGTTCGGCATTGTCGTGTAGTATGTCATATACGATTGCCATCTGGGAGGCCCAGTAATATATCGGTAAGTGCAGGAGACCAATGCCACCTTCCCAGATGGAACGTTGCAGAGTGCGTAGGGCTATACGTGGGTGCCCCCCTCCCCATAGTAGTTTCCTGAGTATCCTGTCCATTTTGCGAAACTCTGGTGTAGAGATGTGTAGTGGTGCGTTCTGTAGAATGTAAAGGAATCGTGGAGTACCAGCATGAACAGTGCCGCTCTTCCCAGTAGGGTGAGGGGGGTAGTGCCATCCAGTGTCTTACGTCATTTTGAAATCTATCAACTACAGGGTGGAGGTTCTTTTGAGTGTACTCCTTCAGATTACCCGTGATTTGTACCCCTAGATACCTAAACTGTTTCATCTCTACACAATATGGGGTGTCTTCTGAAGTCATATGTTGTCCCTTTTAGTGGAAATAGTATTGATTTGGCCCAGTTTACTTTCAGCCCACTGAACTGGTATCTTGTCAGCAGTTGGGAAACCGCTGGGCAGGATTCCATTGGATTGCTTAAGTAAATCAGTAGATCAGCATATGGGGATACCCTGTCCTCCCAGTCCTGAGCCCAGCGGAAGCCCGTTCATGTCAATGCGTTCCGCAGCAACGCCGCTAGAGGTTCTATCGCCAATGTGAATAACATTGCTGACAAGGGGCATCCTTGTCTTTTCCCTTTTCCCAGATTGATGTTACGTAAACACCAGCCATTCACCCTAATCTCTGCTCACGGGGAGTTGTATAGAAGTTTAACCCAGCTTATAAACTGGTCTCCAAAGCCCATTTTGTGCATCGTTGCCCATAATGCTTCCCAATAGACCGAGTTGAATGCCTTCTCAAAATCTATTGAGGAGTGCTAGTGGCTCCTGTAGTACTGGTGCCTTCTCAATGGCTACGTGGAGCCTGTGTATGTTCATCCTTGTGGAGCTTTTAGGCATAAAGCCACATTGTTCCGGGTGAATCAGAGTTATCACTTCCTGTAGTCTATTGGCAAGCATTTTCGCAAAAATTTTGGCCTCGCTGTTTATAAGGGAAATCGGCCTTATAGGAGCTGCACTTATCCGGGGGCTTATTGTCTTTGGGGATAACCACAATACTGGCTTTCCTCAGGTCCGGGGGGAGAATGCTCAGCTCTTTTTGAGTGGGGGCACATATTGAGTATGTGTGGCGCCAGTTCACTACTCCCTATTTTTTTCCATGTCTCCATCGGGTACCCATTTGGCCCTGGGGTCTTCCCTGTTTGGAGTTGATATAGCCTCTATCAGTCGCATCTTTTGCGCCTGGTTTAATCATGGCAGGCAGATTTCTTCTAGGATGGTGGTATCAATGGGGGCACCGTACAGGTTTTCATAATAGGTTGCGAAACACTCCGCTATCGATTGATCAGTTGTGGCCTTCTCTCCGTCTGCGCTGGTTATAAACCTAATTTGCTGGTGTCCCTTTTCTCTAACCATGCTAGTAGTTTGCCCGCTTTGTCACCCAGTTTTGCGCAATTCAGTGTTATGTTCTGTAGTTTCTTTTGTGCCAGTATTGGGGATCTATTACTCTTGGGTGAAGGCGTGTTTGTGTGCAATATGGCAGCTCTCCGCACTTCAGTTTTGGCCGTTTCCACATCTGATGTGATTTTCTGTGTGCTGCTATCCACCTAATGATCTCGCCCCTTAGAAATGCCTTATAGGCTTCCCACAGCGTCACCGGGTCGTCTATTGAGCCGTGGTTTAGTTCATAGTCAAGGGATGTGGCCGATTGGATTTTCGCCACCAGTTCCGGGAAGCCTAAATAATAGTTGTTCAGTTGCCAGGTTGGGGGGGGGCAGGGTTTTTCTGTTTCCAGTTGTATCAGTAGTGGGGAGTGGTCTGATATGCCTCGGGGGAGCAGGGTGTCCTCTGTTACTGTATGTATATTTACTGCAGGGAGAAAGAAATGGTCCAACCTGCAGAGCGATCCGTGTGCCCCTGAGTGGAACAAGTATTTGCGTTCTGTAGGATGGACGTCACGCCACACATCTCTTAGCCCTAATGCCGATGAAAATGCTGCCAGTTTGGTGGGTGTTGCGGGGTTCCTGGCCCTTATGTGAATTTCTACATCCATGACCTCGTTGAAATACCCTCCGACAATCTAGTTGTTTGCTTCCCTCTTAGCCAGGATGGGTGTAATGTCTTCTAGTAGTGCGGACATGAGTGCTGGGGGGTGAATAGACTGGTAGGAGGGCAAATGTCTGATTCCATAGTGTGCCAGCTGTGTGTCCAAATCTCCCCCCCCCCTGTATCTTGGATTACATTAGAGATCTCAAAGGGGACATTTTTGTGCAATATTAGTACTCCTCTCGACCCCATAGAAAATCCTGCATGTACAGCAACCCAGTAATTTGTTCTCTTAAGAGATGGCACGTTGTGCCTGCTAGGTGTGTCTGTGAGTAGTGCGCTATCTGGGGTGTGCCTGTTTAGGAACGGTCACCAATCTCCGCTTTAAAGTGTTACCCAGGCCATTTACGTTCCATGTTATGAGGTGTAGTTTTTTGGTGTTATGGCTTGTCTGCGCCAACATCGATCTTGTGAGTGCTTGTGTGTAGCATGCCCCATCTTTGGTGGGGGAGTCACCAACCTGATTTTATCTTGTGAGTTCCTTGTGTATAGTGACTTGCTGACCTTTCACTCATGCGGACTTTAATAAAACATCCCCAACTCCCTCCTCCCCATACTCCAACCCCAACTGAAGCATCTGTCGCCCCATTAACTAACGTCAAAAATAAGGAAAGGAAATGGAACAAGTAGTACTGTACATTCAGGTCTGCAAATATCTAAGTAGCCAAGGATGCTACTTTTCGTATTCACGCAGTGACTGTTGGGGGTATGTGCAGACCCTGCCCAAGCTATTTGAAACCAAGTCATGCAGCAATGCTGTTGGCGCTGTTAAGAGGTGCTGCTTCGTTCCTTGTCAGTTTGTATTTCCGCTTGTGCAGGCACTGTTACGTCAGCATTAGTTATTGGCTTCGTTTGGCAGCGGTTCCATCTCTGATTGCGGGCGTTCAGATGCTGCTCTCTCAGGCTGTGGTCTATTTCTGCTGATGTCCAGCCTCCTGCTCGGTCTCCAGTCACCCTCAAGGTTTCTTTCTGCCCAGTTCCATGCTGCTTTGGGGTCTGTGGTGTGCCGTTGTATAGTATTTTAAGTTGTGCGGGGAACAAGAGTCTGTATTTTATGTTGAGCGTTTGTAGATGCTTTTTGAGTGGGTTGAAGGATTGCCTCGCCTTCTGTACCTCCCTAGTGAAGTCTGGGGGAAAAAGGCGATCTTGGAGCCATTGTAGTTTATGGTTCCTTTGGTTCTGGCCATCTGTAGTATCGCGTTTCGATCCCGGTAGTTCAGGAGTTTTGCATCACTGTGCATGGGGAGCTCCAGGGATAATTCTAGCTGTTGGCATGCGGTGCGCCCGTTCCACTGAGAGAATTTTGATAGGGACTTGGGAGCGAATAGGTCTTCCAGCCATTGTTCTAGGAATAGCTCCATGCTTGGTCCCTCAGATTTTTCACAGTCCGAGAATCCTGATGTTGTTTCTTCTCACTCTTCCCTCCCCTTCTTCCACTCGCTCCTCCAGTGATTTGAGGTGTGCCATGGTTGCCGTCATTAGGTGGTTTGTTACATAGACCCTCTTCTGTTTCTGATATGCGGCCTTCAGCCTCCCCTGTACTGGCTGTTAGTTTCTGCATGTAGTGACCTCGAGTTGGCGATGGCATTCATGACATCCTTGAGAGAGATGGTCTCTTCTGCTCCCAGTGCGTCACTAGATTTGGCTTGCTCCTGTTGGGGAGGTTGGGAAGGGGTTGTGTATTGCTCCATTTTACTTTTTCAGGTACAAGATTGTTTGCTGTTGCTTCTTTCTCCCTTGGCCCGTGGTTTCACCGTTGTGCCGGTCAGTAGTTATGTATTCCGGATACGACCATTTGGCCAAGTGCGTTCTCGTGGCTGCAGTGTATGAGAAGTCCCCTGTGGAGTGGTCCAGCAGTGCCTTGGGAATCCCGTTTCACTTTTGCCGGTATTGTGGTTTAAGTTAAATGACTGTCAGAGGTGTCCTTTCTTGCCTATCAGCAGTTCTATGGGGTGGTGCACTTTCTGGCCTCAGAATCTGCCACTCCAGGGAGGTACACTTATAGTTTGTATCTGCGCCTCCATCTTTTCCGTGGCACTTGCTCCCTACAAGTCTGAGGTCTCGCCTCAGTCTTTAGTCCGATTTTATACACATAGGCTCAGCTCATCAGTATCCAGGTGGGCCTCCTGATCTGAATCTGTTTCAGTTGTGGGTTCGGGACCTGTATTGTGTGGGTTTGTAACACCCTGTATTCAGGGTCAAGCAGGCCGGTGTTTCAAATGTCACCCACAGCCGGAATTGTATTCCGTTTCATTTGTATGCAGATTGGGCTTTGCACGTTCTTCCGTGATTATGATGTAGGGTGGTGCACTAGCTGGTGAGATGCTCTTTTCAGCGGGGAATCGCCTGCATTGATTCGGGATCTTCCTTTGTTAGAAGTATGTGGGTGGCGTTTGCCTTCGCGTGTGGCGGTGAGTGAGGTGAATTTCCCCCTGTATAACTCCTCAATCGCGGGTCTGCTAAGCTGCGTTGGCCTTGTGTATTTTTAGGTAAACCCATTCCACTTCATGCAGTCATCTTAAATCTTCTATTCTCTGTTACCAATGTCTATGGGTTATGGCTTGCCGCTTGCTTACCAGGTGTTTCCGGGGGTGCCGCTCCCCTGGGCAGTTACTGCTGGGTGGCGCAGTTTCAGGCGTGGATTTGTTGTGGGTGTTCCAAGTGTCTCCGTGTTGCGGGCGCTGTGTTCCCAGTCTGTCTCCTGTCATGCTTGGGGGTAGGTGGGAGTCTGCTATCCTGGGGCCCGATGTCACGCTCCTCTCAGGCCTCCGCTGCATCCATTCACGGCTTGCTGCACTCTGCCCTCCTCACTCCTTGCCTTGCGTCTCTGGCTAGGAGTGGGGGCGGTATTCTTCCTGCGATTGGGACAGCCGGGGAGCGCTCGTCGCTTGCCGCGTCATCACAGGTGGATATGCAGTGGGGTCGGGGGCAGCAGTGTTCTCTCGCCCGTCTCCGCTCGTCTTGAGCACCCACGTTTCCTGGTTTTGGCGCCTCCGGGCACCAGAGCCAGCGACGGCACACCACCCGCTCGCTGCTGTGCTGGGCTGCTGGGCTTCTAGTCTGGTATGCGGGGCGTTAATGTTGATTACGGCAGCCCCACGCTGCGTCCCTTACTTTCAGGCCTCAGTTTCGATCTCGGCGGCCATCTTTTTCAGGTTGCTCGATCCGCCGTCTGCCTCCTTTGTAATCGTGCATATCTTTTGAAATCCACTCTGATTTGGTAATATGTCGAAGTGATCCTTTGCAGGAGACTTCTGCAGTGCGCTCAGGTTGTTTTCTTCAGTCTCGGGTCCATATTTGAGCAGGATGTTGGCAGGATAAAGCCGGCAGCCCGGGAGCAGTGGGGATTCAAGTCCTCATCCCGCGCCTGCTGGCCATGCCCCCGTTCTTCACACATTTTTGATACAATCATGCCCAAAAATTAACGCAATTCACCTTTTGATTTCAGTCTTTCTATACACTTTATAGCATCCACCATACTTCCGTTTGGCTTCACGGTTACCTCGTGGCCCAGGTATTCGACCTGGTTTTCTTTAAAGATGCACTTAATATTTGTATTTGTTATTTGTATTTATTATTGATGGGATATGGCATTTATAACGCGCCTATACAGTGACTTCTTGCTTGTGGTATTCCAAGCTGTTGCCTATATCTATCAACACAGGATTCTAGAGGGCGTTTGATTAACAACGTTATGAAAGATCTATGGCTGGTTGCGTTAAACGGGAGATGCCCTGATATTCCTCCAAAACCAACATTTAAATGGAGGTCTGGGGGGGGAGGTGGGTGTGGTCCTCTGTGAGACTATGGACTGGTAAACTAATACGCATATAGATAGATTTTGGATTTTAGAGTCATTGACCGGCCCGAGAGTGATCGTACTCCTCTAGAGATTTAAGCGGGACATTTTAGCTGACGGTCTAGAGGTGGAAAACTAAGAATCGAGTAAACTGAAATGCAACTATATTTAATCCTAACGAGGAGGAATTAAAGGTAATCCGTATTTTCTTGCTCCTAACCCAAAATGTAGTGGAGGCTCTAAAAAGGAGGCAAACCAGTGCATGAAGCACCAGGAGTAGAAGATGAGCTGACGCTCCATGGTTTCACTTGGAGTGTAGGGAGGCAAAACAAAGATAATGCAATGGCAAGGACTCTGAAGGTGTGGGAATCGTATGCCGCTACAAGCTGGTTATAAATGTTTATGCAGGAAGAAAGTCACCCATATAGAAAAACAATGGGATACTTTAGACCAGATGGTTCGAAACAATGATGTTCGTGGTTTCTGGTGGCTGGTAGCTGTTGGGGAGAATTCTCTCTTTAGGCTGAATTTCCTAACCTAGTGAGTCCCCCAGCAACTTTGCTGGATTTCTGGAGTTTGTTTTTTTTCCTCCTGCCAAGAGTGAGACAACCATAGACTCCATACCCTGGGACTGACTACTGTCTCCCAGGGCATGTAAAGTCACCATTGGCTTTACTAGTCCCAAATTATTAACAGAAACCAGCACAAACCATCACATTGTGGACGTACTGGTCGGGGCAATTCGATTGCCCTGGGGTCTGTTAGTCGAGGCGGCACGTCTCCGTCCCCCCTGATCGAGTTTTGGCTGGTGGCAGTGGAAACTACTTTTTATATTCGACCGCAAATATTTTCCCATGGGATTTTCTCATTGTTCGAGGCTACCAACTTTAACTATTTAATTCTCATAGCCTCGAAGATACCGCCGGTTTATTTAATATTAATTCGCCGGTTGGTATTTTTTGCCAGGACTCGATTCTAAAATGGCGTTTGTGTTCTCTTCTGTGACTCCAACCCAAGTCGAGCCCTTTGTTCAACTTTTTGGCGGGCTTCTCCACAGAAGCCTCCAAAAGTGGTGTCACTCTGTCTGGGTACCACAGGGGGTGTGGGAGGGGATTTAGGCACCCTGGACTGAGTTACCTTGGTAACTCAAGTCGCACTCTTGTGTGATTGGCCCACCACTTAGCATGTTTGACAGCTAGGCTGAGTGAATGGGGGGTATGCTGCATAAAAGCAGGGCTTTGGGGACTGGAACTTCAGAAGTCGCCACAGGACGTGAGAATCCGACGAGGGAGAAGCTGAGCCGACCTACCACGACGACGCCACCGGTGGAGCCCCGCAGAACCGACTCGCCACTTCCCGACGACAGAGAAGATCTCCCGGCTGGAGAGGCTTCTTCCCCTGACTGGTGGGCACAACCAGTTTTACCTTCCTTCTTCGCACCCCAGACCGGTTTGTGGTCGAACTGCACGTGCCAAGCACCCCGGCGGCCGGATAACCACTCACCACTGAACCGCAAAGCAATGGACCGCTCCTTGTACCTGAGAAATTCCGCGGCTGGGTTCCCTGGCAGTGCAACAGACTCCTGTCTACCTCCACGACGAGATCCTCTCTTCCCCCGGACGAAGCACCGACTTGCATCCGCTGCCAGGAACAACTGCCCCTGCTGGAGTGTTCTCACCACTTTAAGGTACCGCGTCCACCAGGCCTCGCTTTCTAAAGATTGCTACAAGGTAATAATAACCCCTTAACCTTCTGGACTGGGCTGGCCACCTTGACCCTCTAACTGGTCCCTTTCTTTGGTCCAACTCCTTTTTGAACCGTTACAAGACTTTTGTGCACTGCAACCGTGACACCTTGGACACATTTTGTTCCTCTGAAAGTGGATCCGGCCTATTGAACTCTAACTTCACGGTTTTACTTTGCCTTCCTCTCTTGTTATGTTCTTGTAAAAGTTTTGGGATCTGTTTCAACTTGTTCTCTCCCTTTTAAAAACGAACTATTAGAGTGCCATCTACGTTAAGCGCTCACCGCTCTCTGAAAATAAGTGGGGCTTTACTTAAGACTTGTCTAATTCTTTTAAGGGAGTGTATATCTTTAAGTGACCGTGTTTTTGAATTGCTTACTATTGGTGCCTGTGTGGTTTTAAATAAATCATCTCTTTTACACCAAGCCCTGGTCAGTGTGTACTTGTTCTATTGTGTTCTCTTGACTTATTGTGAATACTCTGTATACTGCCTAACTCTTCTTGTGGGAAGTCTGACTGCTCAGCCACAGCTACCAAGTGAATCACTGTGGTACAGATTGCTACCAAGTGGGTTTACTGCCAAACACCTGTAATCTTAAATCTTTTGCAGTGGTCCCAGAGGGAACTGCACAGGTTTCTGCCTAACAGTAGCTAAAGGGACAACATCTGGGGACAATGACGAAACCAGTATAATCCAGACGGAAGGGTGTTGCCATTTTTCAGGAATTTAATTTAACAGCTCCCTGGCTGGGGTTCCCAGGATAGGCCATGGACTCCCCTTAGCTGACAGTATAACATTCTCAGAAGAGGTTATTGCTTTACTGATGGCAACTGGGGGGGATGGAGATTCTTCTGGCCCAGGCAGCCTCCATATTGAGGTCCTAAAAATGGTTCCAAACATGTTGGGTGCCCATTCTGGCAACTGTTTGTGCGATAGAGAGCGCAGAGACTTGCAGTGTCATGGAAAAGGAGTTAAATCGTCCCTATTTTCAAAAAGGATTAACCAGTGATTCTCACTGTTATCGGCCCATTTTTCTACTTGATGGCATGCACAAAATGTTCACACATTGTATTTTGAGAAGGCTAGAGGAATGGGCCGAGATCAACCAGATTTTTCCCGAAAAGCAGGATGGGTTTAGTACAGGATTTACGTTGGATCAATGCTTTTTGCTGAACACTTTTTTTTTTTATTTTCTTTTTCACAAGTACAAAAGAACTACTTTCAAGAAGAATAAAATACATAAGAAAGGAAAAGAAAAAAGGCAGAAATTATACATTTCCTATTTGACACAGATAAAACCATATTTCCCAATTTCTTGTCTCCAGCTATCACTAATTAGAAGAGTGAATAGACATTTACAATTTCAAATGAAGCCTGTCTGTTGTAGGACTCTAACCACCTTTGTCAAAGCCGTTTCATGGCCTGAAGTCATTCTCACCCAAAAATCCTCAGATAATAACCAATCACTTGAACTAACAAAGTGTCCCAAGTGTTTCTTTCGCACATCCCATGTGCCTTCACAGAATCTTAGTAGATGCTCCAATGACTGTTCTTTGGGTCTTGACAATGTAGACATAAAGGTCTACTCCTTTCTCCCCAACCCCAACGAGCAAGGACCGCTCCTGTGCGAGTCGGTCCCTAACGGGCTATGAGGAAGTTTTGCCTCCCATTTACATCCAGGAATTTCGTCAGATAGTTTGCTAAATATCCAAGTCTCTTGTCCGTTGGAGAAAGTGAGGGTGCCACAGTAGAAGATCATGTGTGGTCAATTGTCTTTATCCAATCTGATAATAGTAGTGCCTTGTCTTCATGGGGTTTGTGGTTAGTGTGTCCATATCGCTGTTACATCTGAAGAGAATTTCTTTGGATACTATTTTTAAATCATACAGTACCCCCACAGAAGCACAGCTCAGGTGGACTTGTAGGTCTTCATATAGAAGGTTGCGCCTTGGGTTTGTTGTTGGGCTAATGAGTGACACAGGTTTCCAGTCTCCCTGCGACCCGAGTGAGGAAAGGCCCAGCTGAAATCGTAGGCTGGCCATTGGTGGACTATTAGGCAGGCATAGAGCTTTTTTCCAAACCCTGCCCTCTATTGTCTGCCAATCGATATTCCAGGCCAATGGTTTTGCCTCTAAGCCATATAAAAGTACTGGGATAATCTTTGCTCGACAAACGGATTGCAGGTAGGAGCGAAAACTTGCAGTATTGCTTAATCATTTTCTGCAGTTGTGCCGTCAATTGGGTACAGTTTTGTAATGTCTCTGCCCATATAAGAAAGGCTCTTGGTGTAGCATACAGAGTATAGCCCAGATAAATGACCTTCTCAATCACTGGAACCCGTTTGCCCCCCACTGTCCAGCAATACTTGCCTCCTCAACCACCTTTCTTTCCAAAAATCACGACTTTTGATTTTTCTGGATTTACATTGAGATCGTTATTTTCCATATATTGGTCCAAAGCATTTAACAGCCTCTGAAGGCCCACTGGTGTTTTGTCGAGGACAATATCATCCGCGTACATGAGCCACTTTATCGTGGTTGTAACAATCGTGGCACTGCCCAATGCCGCGGCCTCGCCCTCCTGTCCCTTCCGTGGTATTACATAGGGTGGAAAGTACTATGCCATTAAGGGATGTAGAATGTCCCTTCCGAAAACCTGTCTGCTGTTTCGGAAGGATATTATTTGTCTCGGCCCATCGTTCCAGCTCTCTCAACAATAGGCTAGCAAACAGCTTGCTTTCCACATCGAGGAGAGTGATTGGTCTGTAGTTTAGAGGGTCTTTTTGATCCCCCCCTTTTTGAATATTGGAACGATAATTCCCGATTTCCAAGATGACGGGATCTTTTTATGCCTTCGTATCTCCTGGAACAATGTATTCAAGAGATTGGCCCACCTTTTAGGGTTTCCCTTGATGACTTGGTAAGTTAGGCCACTAGGGCCTGCTGCCCTTGAAGCCGAAGATTTCACTATTGGGGCATAAATGTCCTCTTCCGTAATGTCCAAAGTCCACTGGCCACCAGAGGTAGAGAAGCTTGGCTCCCCTTTCGACTTAGCATATTTCTTTGAAAGGAAATTTCCCCACTCTAGTTCGGTGACCATGTTTGACAAAGCACCGACTTGATCGATGGATCAGTGATTAATCAAGGACCAAAGGACCAAAAAGTTTCCCTGTCATCCTGGGTGCGGGACATTCGTTGTTTTGACCATTGTTTATATTTACTTTTGATGGCCTTTATTTTCACCTCCCTAATAGACTTACAGTTTCCTCCCTTTTGATAGCTCTTATCAACCACCGCATCTCACGTTTCTTCTCCCAAGTGTGCATCAAATGTATGTTTATGGGCTTTTCTCATTTGCCCTACCACAAATCGGGGCGCCTCAAATGACCACAGAAAATCATGGAAGGTATAAGGATTGCAAGTGTCTTTCAATTCTCTGTCACTTGGCTCATAGGTATATTTGTCCAGGGCTTTATTCAATTTCTCTCCTTCCCTTTTTGTATTTGACTAGCCGATTTTTTTTTTAATTTTTTTTTTTTTAAATTTATTTTTGATTATTTACAACTATGCACTCCACCTGCCTCTTTATGTTAGTTACATAATGCTATCGAACTGATGTTTCTAGTCGTTTGTGATCGCTTGTACCTCCTTCTCTCACCCCAATGTTTTCACATTGATCAAACATGCTTGGTGACATGAATCCAAAATGGATTCTGATGATCCCCGGGACCATGTGCTGGCCGGGGGAATGTCCCCTTCCAAGGATCCATTCCCCCATTTTCAAGTCCCATTCTTTGAAAAAAGATACCCAAACATTCCCATTTGTGGAAATAACCTTATGTTTCGATACTCTTCTCCCTTTACCACTTTCCACACATGGTGAATTCTGCCACCAAAACATAAGCATCGGGATAGGACAATTTTATTTCCGTCAGCACACTAGACAATGTATCCAAAAAAACGGCAAGCTGTGAACTTGCAGGGTTCCAGTATAGATTTATTACTGCTATTTGTTTCATCCCTTGGGATGTTGAAACCACACATTATATTGCCAAGATCCCCTCTCTTTTTCATCTGAAATTACTGTCAACTCTTTAAAGAGTGGCATTACAGGCAAGTAGTAAACCTCCCTTTGGTCTTCCTTTCCCGGATGTCATTGCTGGTTGTGTGTTTGTTATGAAGCCCTCTAGCTCTGGTGTATTGACTAACCATGTCTCCTGTAGGAGGATCAGGTCATTCTTGCCAAATACCTCTGATCTCATATTGAGGTTCCTGAAGAAACTGGAGCCCCGCGTGTTCAACTTAACCACCCTCATACTCTCCCAACTAAAGGCGTATCTCGCCCACACCCAGTTTCTGGCAGACCTGTGTTATAATCTCCGGCAATAGCGACCATATTGCTAGCTTGTCCCTGTCAACTTGGTCTTGCACCGCAGCTTGTGTTCCCTTTGCTTGGTCATTTTTTGTATCACCCCTTCATTCGCTGCTTCCACCCTTCTTTCCCCCCACACTGTTGTCTGATGGCATAGATTCATATATGGTTAGAGCTTTTCTCTGTAAAAGGCCTGCTGCTTCCAGCACTGCCCTTGCCCCTATCTTAGATGTAAACCCAACTTCCACTAAGTGGGTCAACTGCCGCTCTGGGAATTTAACGTAATCAATATCTTTTGATGCAAAAAGATATAAATCTGGTATCTTTTTGAAGGGCATCATGAGTGACCCTCTATTCAAGTATTTACAGTTCATTTTGTCTTTGTGGCCCTGGAACCAAAGTCGCTGGGCTGCGAAAGGATTAATTTTTCCAGATGATGATTCCCTTTCATCACTTTCATTTTGCTCTCCTTTTCGCTTTCCGGTTTCTTTATAGTTTGGTTGCTCTAAAAGGAGTATTTGATGCATCATCTTCTAATGGTGATGGTGTTTCCGGGGCTTCTGATGCTTTTGTGGTCTTTTTATGACCTTGGAGAAATATCAGAGCTTTTTTAAAACATTT
Organism: Ambystoma mexicanum; assembly: GCF_040938575.1. Classification (NCBI taxonomy): domain Eukaryota; kingdom Metazoa; phylum Chordata; class Amphibia; order Caudata; family Ambystomatidae; genus Ambystoma; species Ambystoma mexicanum. The sequence goes on along the minus strand of NC_090933.1, from coordinate 1,033,409,711 downwards.
TTTTTACAGAGGCTCCTGATTGGGGCAGTATTGTCACCAATTTGACTCTAGGGAGGAAAATTGGAGCCCACTTTATCGATTTCCCTGCAATCAATGGTGGTAATGTACCCACCGCTGGTCCTGCCGATATCTCCGATATCTCGGTTTGTATATACAGATTGGCACTCACCTCCACGTGAATTAATGGAGACGCGTGTCAACGATGGAGTAAATCCTGCAGTGGTGCTAGATAACTCTGCGCCTATACTACAACGTAAGAGGAGGACAAAGCATCTTAGTAAGCCTGCCCTATAAACAATACACCATTATATATATGGTATGGACACACTATCTTACCTGATCAAAAATTCAGGTATGGGGGTGTCTTGCGTCTTTAGTCAATAAATCCAAAGAGGAAAAATCCCTGTTCTCGCCTGAAATGCAACACAGAATCAAGACTCAAATATTTTCATCTTGACAACACTGGAGGTAATCAAAACCTCCTATCAATTCGCCTTACCTCATGTGGCCGAGTCCAGATATGTTCTTATTCTGGTACCGCAGTTTTTTCTCTTGTCCATACCATATATATATAATGGCGTATTGTTTATAGGGCATTTTTTTAGTTTTTTAGTCCATCGTTGACATGCGTCTCCATTAATTCACGTGGAGGTGAGTGCCAATCTGTATACACATAAACTGAGATATAGACACAAGATATATCTGTGGCTAAACAAATAAGAGATCGGAATTCTGATGTTATGTATATTGTTTGTTTGTAGATTGAGGTCTGATGACATCCTCCACCTTTTGACATTTTGGAGTGGTTGCAACAGAAACATCCGTCTACTGAAGAAGGTCGCTTATATTTGCCGGCTTTAATTAGGGGCCTATTGTGACGACTGAAACATATGTTGAGTTACAGCAAATGAGCAATATGCTATTTGTTTTTGTATTAACACTTACTGTAATCACCAAGAGGTGTTGAAATTCATGTTAATATATTGGTTCTAGGTGGTCTTAGTACGACAAGTGTGGAATATTGACATGTATAGTGAGATTGTGAGTGAATGATGGAATGAATGGTGGTGTTTAAATGTGGATGTTGAGAACAATAAATATTTGTGTAAATTGCTTATAAATAAATATATATTTTTTTTGACAAGACTTGGTATTGTTTAAATGTGTAGATGTTCTGATCTCATTTCGCCCAGGTTCATTTTTGTTGTTCCTTCAAAATCTTTGGCCACTCTCCTTTTGGCTTTTTCTCCTTTTAATACCATAGTACTTTCAGCAAACCATGTAGCCGTGTGGAAGTGTATAAGATGGGACTTACTTGTGCTCTCCGCGATAGAGGCCTTTATGCCTAGATATGCCTCAGCGAACCCCGCGCAGTGTCTAGCCAAGCAGCTAAACAGACGGCAGCCCTTTTCGCGGCAGGGCTTATCAACCAGATTTTTCCCGAAAAGCAAGATGGGTTTAGTACAGGATTTACGTTGGTTCAATGCTTTCTGCTGAACACTATTGTAGAAAAATATACCAAGGTTAGGACTGGATCCGTTGAGTTGCTTTTATGGATTAATGAAAGCTTTTGACTCCTTAGACGAGGCAATTTTTATGGAAAAATTGGGAGTTCCCGCAAGATTACTTCAGTTAATCAAAGTTACATATGCAGAGACCTCCGCTGTTGAAAGATGTCCTGGTGTAGCCAGTTCTTCAAGGGAGTTTATCACTAATGGGTCAGACAAGCCTGCCCCATTATTTATTCTTTTCTTATCAGATCATGGCCTGTATAATTTGCTAGCTCTGACAAATCCTGTTATTAATGGGGCAAAATATAGTGCGTTAATGTATGCCGATAATACAGCTCTCCTCGGTTTTTGGGGCATTCAAGTGTCTCTAAATTATGCCCTTCAGTTTTTTACGAGCATGGCCTAGAATTGAAACTGGAAAAGACAAATAGTTCAATTTGGAAATTCAAAAAGGAAGTTTGTATGGGCAATAAATACGGTCAGTATTTCTATCGTGAGTGAATAGAATTTAAACATTTTGCGTGGTACCTAGTCTCACCATATTAATTGAACACAAACTCGACCAGGTTTCAAGGGGCTGAACCGTTTCTACTATAAATATGGTGGTTAAAAAATGGGCGAATGTTCCTTCTGTACTATATGGTTGCCAAATATGGGGCAGTTCCAAGTGTAGTAGACTGGATGTGGTGCAGAATACATTCCTGCGCAACATAGCAGGTATTGGTTCCATTGCACCGGGGGACGCTTCACGAGAAGAACTTGGTGTAAAAAGTATTGCAATCCTTGCTGAGTCCAGGTTTTGGGGATTTTATCTCACATCTAAGAAACGTGATCTCCTTAATCTGATTAAATGCAGTACCGTAAATGTTTTTGTAGCCAGAAATTGCCAGAGTACAATTACTGGAATAATCTGACAAACAATTGGGGTGTCGACCTTGGACAAATACATTTTGCGACTGAAGTGGAGACTATCTATCCATCAGGAATAAGGGATGGAAACTGAACTTGCTTCTAAGAGGAACTGTAGTTTTTCTCTACCATCAATGACCGTGGCTTCATCTCAAAACAGCCACGAGATGAGTGCTTAAGTTCCTTGATATCCCTGGAGCATAGAAAAATTACATTAATGGTCTGCCTTTATCGTTGTCAGCGAGAATGTCTTGGGTGGGCGGCCACGAAAAATGCTACTGTGTATTAGATGACAAGAATATTTTACATTTTTGTTGGTGTGCCCTAATTTTTGCTAGTTTTGAGCAGAATGCATTTTAAAAACAATTTTGTTAATTTAGGAATTGGGGATATCAGGAGTGCTATGCATTTTTGTATGAATTTTAACTATCTGAGTTTTATATCTGATGTTTGCAATTTTGTCAATCTATGGTAGACCATTAAGTATTTTATGGTTATTGACTAATGCTATCTGTTATCTATTGATGATTTCAGAATGTTAATGGCGAACGCTGAATACAAATGATTTGTCTTGCTGTTCGTCATGATTGTGAAAAATGTTGCCAAGGCATGATTGAAAGGGGCATCCCCGCTACTGATTGTTCCCTGGTGGAGGACTGAGGTCTGTTTTCTGATTTTTATTTTTTTCCTGAAACTCTTCAGACTTTCCAAGCCTACATCCACAAAATCTGAACATTCTGAATGACCCTACAAGGGTATTTTCATCACTAGGTGATAGATGGGACTTTGCAGCTGATGGCATAACACATTTTAGGGGACTTGTTGGGTCTACAAATTTCGGCTTTGGCTGTTGGCCCAGTTGAGGTTCCTGGTCCCCCTGTACCTCTTACGAGGCAGCCCTGTTTTTTCTGGTGTTTGAAGAGGGAGTGACATCATGTGGAAGCACGGTCAGTGGCAGTTTTAAATGTATTCTGTTCTCCGAACAAAGGGTCGGCCTGCCTCCCCATAGTCTTGTAGGTCAGCAATATCATCTAGTCTGGATCCTGTCAATGGCACTCCTAAGAGTGGGAGGGCGATCACCCTCTGGTCTGTTCCTCTGTTAGAAAGAGTTCCTCAAACCTGCAGGGCCCCCAATATGCCTCTCACAGACACATGAAGTGATCTGTGACAATGCCTCCTTCACCCTGAAAGTATGGTCTTCAATGTCAAGGTGCATTGTCCTGCAAGAGTGTGACAGATGTCAAAGCCCTTCATCGCACAACAGGCCTTCTCCCCTTATGTTGGGTTTCAAAAACTGTAAGCGCACTAGACCAGCATTAAGTCAGTGACTTATGCCTCATTTCTATCTTTTCTCCATGTATCCTTTGGTTGCTGCTGTCAGCTGTATGAACTAGTGAGGGGCCCCACATGCCACTGGTGGGCCGCTCGGTTGCTCCTAGGGATCATACATCATTGCTGACGCAAGCAAGATGGATCAGATGGGAGGTTGGGGTGGTTGTCTGGTGACCACTTCTCCCGAAGGGTTATGACATCCAAAGCATTGGCTGCAGGGACTAGGATAGACTATTTTGTATGATGGGCCAGCTGCTTGGTAGGTTCAGCCTTCAAGGAATTGTATGTCCTGTTGCTTAGTCTCCTTATTGTTCTTGAGTACGATCTAAGAGCATAATACTTGATTCAGGACCTTACCACAGAATGAAGATTTTCAATACTAGGTAGCGCTTATTCTAGGGAGTTTACTTGGAGGCTAGTATTTCGTATAGTAAAAGCTATTGATCATAAAAACAGCGGGTGTACTCTCATTATGCCTCCCTTGTGCTAATTGTTTCTCCTGGGTACAGAGCTTAACCAGTCCTAAGTTTTAGCCAGTTCTTTTGCATTTTTTGCAACATCCACTGGAACGTCATTTGCATTTGTTTGGGCAGGGGAGGGGTGGACACCCCTTTTGCAAAGTCGGCCTTGCGTGTGGCAGTGGATTGTACTGGTCATCAGTTTGCTACTTCTGTTTCGTTCCTTTTGAGACTTGTCTAGGCTAAGAGGATGAGCCAGGAACAAGATGCAATGTCAAGAGGCCTGGAAGCCTTGGATTCCTTTATGAAACTGACTTGAAAGTTGATTAAAAAATTCTTTTGAAGAAAGAACTGATGGCGCAGGATTTAGTGTTGTATAGTTTTGATTGAATGTTTTTAATGTTTGTTTGCTACTTACCTTCTTGCCTTTTTTTTAAATTGAATTAGCATTTCCTATTATGAGGTTGTGGACTCCATTTCGAAAAATCTTTAGTCTGAGGAATGAATGAAAAGCTCCTTGTGTTCCAGGACAAGCAATTATGGGAGCTAGTGTTCTGGTCTTGCCACTGGTCTTACCCATCGGAAGACTCTGGAATCTATCTCCTTTTTAAAATTTTTTTTTTTTTTTTTATAAGCCAAAGGCATCTTTATAGCTGTATTTCTCAAATGGGAGAGCAGGCTGGATCGCTTGCTAATATGCTGTTTCTAGCCTCTGATCAGCGGGGGTGAATAGTCTCAGAGGTCTTATATGCATCTGTTTGCAACATCATCACCAGGTCAATGCCCAGCGACCTAACATAGTTGACGCAAAGTATCTTTACAATTATTAGTGAAACAAACTCTATCACCCCGTTCTGTGGAAAGTCAATGGAGGGCAATTCAACATGTTCAATGTCAGAAGGTGTTATAGCTGATGGTGATGAAGATGTATGCAACTTGTCCAATATGCAACGTTGGTTCAAAAACTTGCTGTTGTCTAAATTTCATCGAATGTCACCCATTTACCAAACAGCTGGTTATCTGGGAACATGGATGTTGTCGTCACACCCAGAGCCTGTGAGTTTTTCAAGTTCTATTGATTTATGTGTAAAACCTCTGACCTATCTAAGGCACCAAGTGGGGGCCCTATGGGTATGGTTTGGTCTTTAATCCACATACAGAGCTTCATTCCATGTATTGGCCTGTAGCTGTGAGTGATGGGACCCTGTGTTATTCCTACATGGTTCTATCCACCACTTTAGACTGCTTTAGTTCAAACTGCTCCTTTGCAATATTAGCTCCCACTGTTGCCATGTTTTATGTTCTATGTCTCTGAAGCTAGGCATATAACTGTCATTTTCCTGCGTCCAGTCCAAGAGAATGCTGTAGATTACAGTTCACTTTCTGGGTGCATAGTATCATAAGCAATTTTATCCAAGTCTGGTGTTACAGATAAATTGGCGCCATTAACATATTCCTGTAGCACTATCGCCTCAGTCGCTTTCGTATTGATGTTGATGATGAGTTCTTGTTGCAGGCTAAGGCATAGGTTTAATAAAGCATTCCCCGTGATATAACTGAACGGTTGGGGCACAAAGGATCTGCAACCACGGTTAAAGCTGGCTTCTCCATCCCAATGGGCTGTGGAGCCGCACGGGTGAAGTTAGTTATCTTTATGATGTCACCAGTGCTTCGGTCCACATTTGCCTTGTGGTGCTTGCAGATAACACTGGTCACTGGCAAAGCCAGTGTGGCAGGGCTGCTGGCTCTTCTCCCTACCCGTTTCATTTTACTACATAGAGCATGAACACCCGCTGAGGTCATTCTCTATCCAAAGTTTATACTGCAGCTGCAAGTTAGACAGGGTAGGAAACGGGGCCTCCATGAAAAAAGCAGCAGCAGATGAAAAATTAAAATATTACGAGGGCTTCCTTCCAGGTCAGCTTGCCGTGGCACAAAAGAGAACAAAAACAGCTGCTGCAGCCCCAAGTCAGAAGTCTGCTCACTGAATGCCTTTGTTGGGAAGGAGCTAGTGCCTTCTTGCACCCTCAGCGCTTTAATATTAGGCAAGAAATCTTTTGACTGCTTTTAGGCACTACAAGGGACCAGGGTGGGAGGAGGGGTACTGGGTAAGCTCTCTCATACAAATATCCTATACCACAGACCTGGACAGGCACTAAAAAAAGGTCGGCATTATTTAAATATAAGGTGCAATTAACTATTAGCTGAATACATTTGTAAATGTCAAATCCTATGCAGTTCTAAAATCTTAGCACAATATGAGTCAAACTCCCGCTCCCTTCCCAGAAAGAATGCAGCCTGAGCTAAAATGGACTACAGGCATTGCCATGGTGTTGGTGCTAGCACAAGCACAGTGACCAGCTGTCTGTCAAAAGCCCATGCATGATAAAATGGGATTTTACATGCTCATTGCACAACATGCAGAATTATGAAAACTAGGTTTAAAAGAAATTACAGGACCACAAAAAAAAGTAGGATGAGTGAAGTATGATTAGAATTAATGAAAATTAGTTTTTAGAAATGTTTAGTTTTTCCTGGGCGTAGGCCTCAAGGTTTGTAAAAGTAGCATGTCCTGACAGAAATCACTGACAATGAAGGTCGGAAGACTTTGCAGCATCCCTTTTATGGAAGCAGGATGGTTTGGGATGGAGCCATGCCCTTATCCAGTGACACAACTGCAGCAACCCAGCAGTATATAAAACCCCTGCCTGGTACCAGATTGCGAGGAGAAGGGAACAGATGAGACACAGAAGACCGTTCAGGGAGCAGAGTTCTTTGCCCCATCCTCATTTCTGTAAAGAATAAACTTTCCATCCTTGCAAGATGGACTCTTGGCCTTACTTCCCTAGAGGGGTGTAATTTACTCTGCTGTGAGCGTAATTAAGGGGACACCCTTATAATTGGGGATAACCTCATAATTGGGGCCACCCTTGCACCATAAACGCTGCGATGCTCACCGCGCTGCGCTCCATGCTGCAGTGTGACTTTATAAATGACACGCCTCTGCCACAATAGGCGGTGTAGGTAGACTGGATTCAAGCAGCAAGGGATCTCCCACAATAACAGCACCAAACGCCATGCAATGCACACCAACATTACTCTGCATCTACCAGTTCTCTTCAGTGCAATCAATCATTTGCCTAAGTAAAATGCTGTGTTGGTTTGTAGGATTCCCACTTTTTGTGGATAAAGCTCTGGGACCTGTGATGAATCAAGGGAATTTGTCCCTTCTTTCTAAGGGGGAGCCCTGCCTGTGAGGATGGGGAGGTGAGGCCATGCCACGCCATCGCTAGGAGTCGACGCAAGTGGGACTTCACTGGGAGCAACTCCCCCTTTGGGGACAAGGACTCCCGTTCATATGAAAAACTCCCTAAGGCAACTCCACCCCCCCCCCCACCCCCCCTCTTCTTCACACCTCCAATGGTGGCATATATGAGATCATCCCATATGAAGAACTGTTTAAAATTCAGAGACTTTGCTGAGGATTGTATGCATTGGTATGGACACCTCCTCTTCTCTCTTTGAAAAGAGACCTCCATTTAACTAGGACAGAGAAAGGTCGGGGCGTGGGGAAGCGGAGAGGGGTGTATGCACACAGGGGGAAGCCCCCGAACAGCGGAACACCTGAGCGAGGGGGAGCTGAAGAGTCGCAGAGCATGTGACTTTTGAAAAGTGTTCTGGATGGACGACCAAAATGCTAGAGGTCTGGAAGAAGCCAAGGATTTGGGAAATAAAGTCCTGGTGGTGGTGTGACCGCGACAGCTTCGTGGTGGGCAGTACACCAGTAAAATGCCAAAACCACCAGCCTGAGCAATCTGCAAGACAGCTGCTTAGACAAAGTGATATGTGACTGCTGAGAGGGTGCCGACAGAGCGAAATACTGGCAGATGCAAGAAGCCGGAGAATAGGAACGGACAAAACACCCAAGCAGCCACTGGCCCAGACGTTCCCTGTAGATACCAATGTAACTGGGAGACTGTCGGGTAATCGGCCCAAATTGGGGAGAAACACTTCCGGTGGAGCGGACAATCTGGAATGTAAAGGTAATGAACGGGTCTGTAAAATTCTCCCTAGTGACTGGAGGATAGCATGGGGGCAACATGGCAAGACCATGCAGAGCAACAGGTTTGAATCCCAGATCCGTGCTTAGAAACCGAACTCTGGTACGGTATTAGCTGTCTTTTTATAAAAACAATTAAAATATTTTTTTATTTAAAATAAATTAAAGCCTCGTCTTTAAGCTTGAAAGGGAGACTAACGGAACTGAGCACACATACTCTGGGAAGAAGGGAAAATGCCAGATACTTATTAAAGGCTGTACAGCGAATTGGAGGGTGGAAATCCTCCAAAAAGAGGAGAAATGTATGAAATCGAGGGAAGCCTGTAAAGCAAAGAGCCACAAACCAAATAAGGTGAGGAAGAACATTAATGGACAAAGTATATACCCCATAAGAAAGAATCCAAAAGGCAGATCAGCCTAGGATAAGATTGAGGGCTACAAGGTATTCCTGGAAGTCCATTCTGTGGTAAGGAGGGCAACCTAAAGACCTTATGAAAGAATTGTAAGAGCTTGTACAGAAGGTGACAAAATACTGTTTAAAAATAGTCTACTAGCAAAAGGAGAACTCTGAAAAAGAGACAATCTGGAGAAGTGGGACTTTCTCCTGGTCTTATTTTTTTGTTAGAATAGTGGCAAGGTCAGTGTTTGTTTTTGGACAGTTTATTATATTTTTTTTATGGTGTGGTTTAAGTTGTGAACCTTTCATCAACTGAAGGATAGTTTTCTCCTTTATTGTTTATCTTGAACCTTAGGTTTCAGTTTCCTTATTTAATGCACTTGGATGCAGGCGGGCGAACAGTGTTAAGAGCTTCTTCCTTTGTAATGCTGTTCCAGAATTTAAGAGTTCACATTTCTTTTTTGTTGCCTCCTAGAGGGAATTTGGCCTATCTGTTTTCCTGTTCCAAGTGCATTGTGAATTTAGAGTAAATGTCTCTGAATTGATTCCTCTTTTCCGTTAAGGCGGGGCATGTCATTATGATATGCTGTATTGTTTCAGGTTGGTTCGTTTGTCTGCCGAACCAGCAAATTCCCAATTCTTAGTTTTATTTTTTTATTTATTTTTATTTTTTTTGCTGCCATGATTTCGCAAGTGGGAAGGAGGTTCAGACAGAGCCTCATGAAAGTTTCTCTTACTTGACGATCAGGGAAGATTTGTAGATATGTCGGTAGGCAGTTTATTGGTCTGTTGTCAAGCTTCAAGTGAAGGCTGTTGATATTGCGATTTCTGCTCTATTGTTTTGATCCAGTCATTAAGTGCTTTTCTTTGCTTTTTCTGGACGCTGTAGGAGCATTTTTGAGATCTCTGCTGAGGTCCTTATGGTTTCCATATGAGTTTTCCACGAGGTCAGTGTTGCTGCATTCGTGCTGATAGGTTTGTGTTTGAAAATTTGAAGCGTTGGAATGTGTGCTTCCGAGATCGAAAAAATGTTCCCACATGTTAATCGGCTTGAGTTATTGTATGGCCATTTTGAACCGGAGTCGCAACATTGGAAGTGAGGAGGGTAGGATATGGACCTTTCTCCAGAAGATCCCTGCTAGTTTCCAGATGTTTGGGTCAATGTTAATTATGGTTTTGCCTTGGTATGTTACAATGGCTATTGGCTTTTGCCTGTAGAAAGTGATCAATAGTCGAGCTGAGAATTTCCCGTATTTTGATGGAGCATGCATCCTTAATGGGCTAAAGAGAGGGCCTTGGATTTAAGATGGTGGACCCAGTCTTTGTCTTATCGGAGATTGGTTGAGCCAAATTCCAAGATACTTGATGGTTTTGACTTTGTTTAAGTGCTGTTATCATTTTTGATAAAGCGTTGTGTAGGTGTCATGACCTTTTTGTTTTTACAGTGTTTATTTGGAGTTGATTTGTTTCCATGTATGCTTTGAGTTTATGCAGCGCTGTTTGGAGTCCTGTGGGGTTTTGTGAGAATAGGGCGATATCCACGTAAATTATTTATTAGCATTTTTAAAGTGCTCACACAGCCCGCGGGCATCGAGGCGCTGTTAGTGTTTGCGTAATTGTTTTTTTTTTCTTTTCTTAGTTGCGTTTTTATAAAGTGCTTAAATACCCAGAGGTTTCTAAGCGCAGACCCTGGGATCAAACGTGTTGCTTTGTGTCGTTTTGCTTCCAGGGCGAACACATTGCCGCTGAGCTATCATCCCAGATGCACGATAATGTTGTTGCATTCACCTTTGGTGGTTTCGTCTGAGGAATATAGATGTTGCGTTCGAAGTCTGCAGTGAATAAATTGAAAGTGTTGCTGCGAGGGCGCAGCCTTATTTCAGTCCGTTCCATGTGATGGGATCTGTCAGTGCGCCTTCTTTGGACATTCTAATTCTAGTTTACGTGTTTGAATATAACTGTTTTATTGGTTGTAGAATGTTATTCAGGCAGCCCCATGTTTGCAATTTATGCCGTAGTAGTTTTCTATTTACTAGATCGAAGGCTAGTTGCAGATGGATGAACGCAACAAAGATTTGGGATTTGTTCTTTGTTTCTTGTTTTGCCAAGTTAAGTAGTAGGAGATTGATGTTTGTACCAAGATGTTTTACATAGCCTGTTTTGTCTGATGGTGCAGATGGTTTCCTTTTTTGCCCAGTTAAGTATTTATGGTCCGAAAGAGGCAAATATCTTTCCTAGCGGGTCTAGGAGAGCTATCGGCCTATTATTCCGGGGGTCTTTTATTTCGCCTTGCTTGAAAATGGGGATCATGCCGGCAAGTTGCCAGGAGCGTGGGATGTTGTTGTCTTGGTAATAAGAGGAAAAAATGTTGGCACAGATTTCTTTCCATATCCTGGGGTTGGCTTTGATTATCATGTTGGGAAGACCATCTGGCCCGGGGCCCTCGAAGGGTTTAGTTTGGCGATATCCCTTGCTATATCATCAAAGTCCCAGACAAAGTTCCATCGTTTGTTCTGTTGGTCATCTAATTGGATCACATGTTTGGATCGGGGTTTATATAGTTCCTTTAAAATGAGTCGGACAACTCCTCTCTGATACATCTGTAATCCTCCTCCTGCAGGCTTGCTGCTTGAGGGTGTAAAAGCTTCCACAGGTCATGTGTTGCGGTTTAGTGCTAAGAGCATTAATTCTGCATCCTGTTGATTTTGCATTGATCTTGCACTCTTTATCCAGTTTCTGTATCGTTGTTCAACGTGCCTAATCTTTTCGTAATTCATCAGCCTTTTGTATTTTTTTTATTTTTACTATTTTAGTGTTCTCTGTAGTTTGTTTACTATTTGTGAATTATAGGTGTGTAGCAGTGTCTGTTGATTATTTTTGGGCTGTTTTGATGGATGTTTGAAGGGAAAGAGTAGCCAAGCGTAGTTAAATTTCTCGGTGTCTTTCAGTTTCTGGTTCTTAAATGTCGGGGGCAATGTTTCAAGTTCTCTTTGGGATATTTTGAGCCTATTCATCCCAGTGTTAATTGCTAGGTCAGGTAACGTGAGTTTTTCGTTCTGAGTGTTTGGCGTTGCCCATGAAATTGACATGACGTGATCACTGTGGTGTGGGCTACATTGACCCACTGAACAAAATTTCTCCATAACCAAACTGCCCGTCAGCAGAAACAGCAAAAGGGCTGCGCTGGCTCCAGTGAGCACCATTGCACCAAAACTGCGTTTCTCAGCAACAAAATGATGGCTGCACTGTTTGCCAAGTGCCATTGGGCAAGATGGAACGGGAAGCACCCCGAGAAAGGCTACTAGGGCGTGTTCTTGTTTGTCTTAAAGAAATGGAGTGAAAAAGCATCGCTGCTTTGCTGCAAGCCCAAAATTCCCATTGGTGCTATTTTTCCCTGTTTTCACCAACTGCTTTTATACGCCCAGCCATATTCACATAGAAAAGAGCCTTACTCCTGAATGACAGGCTGTGCCAGCCAAACCTGAGAATCGACAAAGGCTTTCCTTCAGCTACACGGGAAACACTTAAATTGTGCTACAAAATGTCAAAAATCACTGCTTTAAAAATAAAATCCAAGCTTTCTGTGCCCATGTCAATTTCATGGAGACCTTTGCTTGGCACAGACTGTTGCTTAAAACAAGTTGGCTACAGAACCATATTGGAAAGGCAGATGCAAAAACCGAATTTGAAAGGAATATGCCCGCTTTCACCACATGTGTCAAAATGGGCCTTTGCAAACTAAAGAAGAAAATGCCTGTTGGAAGGTACTATGTTGAACAAAAACCTCTCCCTGCCTAGCAATGTGAAAGGGATTGTGCTGTGAAAATACATGTATGAGATGGTTCTGTTGAGCAGGGTTTCTTCCAATTCAGAGCAAAAATAAAATTAAATCAAACTCTGGCCAAGCCGGCAGAGACCCCGCCAGCGGAGACTGCCTCCGGGACTAGAGTTTCCCTGCCGCCAAGGAGGGAATCCTCTTTTCAGCCCATCGTCATGGCCACCATGATGGAAGAAGCGAGGGGGGGGGGGGGCGGCACGGTAGCCTCCTCGAGCTCGGAGTCAGCCTCGGAAGGGGAACTGACTGAGGCCGTGAGGAATCTCAAAGTCCAATTTGAGAAGGTTCGATCCCGCAAGGAAGATCCTCGGGAGATAACCGAGGAGGACGACTACGATGGCGAGGAAGAGCAGCCTTCCCTTCCGGCGCAGCCGGAACCTAGGCCTCAGGATAGCTCGGCGGCCATTTTGTTTGCGATCCAGTCCTTATGCTCTGAGATAAGGACGAGACCAGGCCGGAGGACCCGCAACCTGGCCCGTCGGGAAGTCCTCAGAACAAACGACTGAGGACCCAACCCTCTCCTCCACTCGCCCCCGTAAGGCCTGCAGTTCCCTCCTCATCCTCCCACGAGTCGGGAGATGACGGTGCGTTGGGCTCAACGACGGGTTCTGAGGACGACGACGGAATGGTTCTCCCGTCGCACGGGCCTCTCCGCCCGACGAGATTGGCTCATTCCACGCCATGATCGCCAGGGCGTCCAAATTGTTCCAGCTCTGCCCGGAGGAGCAGAAAAAGGAAGGTTTCCTCTATCAGCGCCGGGAGGCCATGTCATTGCGGTGCCTCTAATCGATGACATCTGGGAGGAGGGCCTGTCTGTACTCAAGAACCCCTCCACGGCACCAGCCAAACGGGACCGGTACGAGAAGAAATACCGGGTCCCCGAGACCGCTCCCCTGTGCCTCAGGGCCCAGCCAACGCCAGACTCGGTCGTCGCGGCGGCGAAGAAGAAAGCGGCGGGGTCAGGAGCCTCAACGTCGAATTCCCCTCCAGGCGGCGAGGGAAGGAAGTTGGACGCCATGGGGCGATGGGTCATTTCGGCGGCGACGACGATCAAAGCGGCCAACGCCCTGGCGATCGTGGCCCGTTACGACAGGGAGCTCTGGTTTAAGCTGGCCCCCATATTGGACTTCCTACCGGACGACAAGAGGTCCGAGGCCCTGGAAATACTTCAAGAAGGCGAGGTGGTGTCGGACCACGCCATAACGGTGGCAACCGATATTGCCGATACCGGGTTCCGCCAGCTGGGCAACAGAGTTTGCCTACGACGACGGGGTTGGCTCCGGGCGACCGACTTCCGTCAGGACGTCCAGACCAGGGTGTTGGACATGCCGTTCGACGGCAGCAACTTGTTCGGGAAGGCGGTGGACGAATCCCTCCAAGCCATGAAGACGGACACGGAGACGGCCCGCGCCCTAGGAGCCCTTCAGCAACGACGGCCCTTTCGGAGCTCCGGAGGCAGACAAGGGGCCTCCAAGGGATCCAGCGGTGGCTCGTCCTACCGCCAGGCGGCACGCTCCTCGTCTCAGGAGGCCTGCAGGGGTTGCGGCAAGCAGGGAGTGCCTCGCCGCCGTCAGCAAGGTGGCCAGGGTGGCAAGGCCACCACCTCCAAGCAGGATTGAACCGGCCGTGGCCTCTGTCTCCACCAACCGTTGGGTGCTGGATACCCTGGCAAGAGGACACTCTATCGGATTCCTGAAGAAGTGCCCTCACGTTCCACCTGTGGCCAGGAAGGAAAATCACGTCCCGCAACTGCTGTTGGAAGTACGGGCGATGCTCAGGAAAGGTCCCATCGAGCTCGTCCCGAAGAGGCTCCGGGGTGTACTCAAGGTACTTCCTCGTCAGGAAGAAGACGGGCGGCTGGCGCCCCATCCTGGACCTTTGTCGTTTGAACAAATACATCAGGTCACAAAAGTTCAGGATGGTCACCCTCCAGCACGTGCTGGGACAGCTGGAGGAAGGCGACTTTCTATCGTCATTGGACCTGGAGGATGCATACTTCCACGTTCCCATCCTCAAAAGTCACCGAATGTTCCTCAGGTTCGTCGTCCAGGGACGCCACTAACAATTCAGAGCACTGCCGTTCGGATTGAAGTCAGCCCCCAGGGTCTTTACCAAGTGCCTAGCACCTGTGGCGGCGCGGCTGCGCCTGCAGGGGATTCACGTCTACCCCTACCTGGACGACTGGCTCATCCGCTCAAGGACGAGGGAACTCGTCGTCGAACACACTGCGGGGACCGTCCAGCTACTTACAGACCTGGGATTCGCAATAAATTACCCAAAGTCCCACCTGGTGCCATCGCAGGTGGCCCTGTTTCTGGGAGCGAAGCTCGATACAGTGAGGCGCCTGGCGGCACCGTCGGAAGAGCGGACGAAGACCATTCTGGGCAAAGTGCAGTGCCTGCTAGCCACGGACCTGGCCAGGGTGAGGTCCATCAAGTCCCTCCTGGGGATGATGTCCTCCTGCATCTACCTGGTGCGCCTCTGCAGACTACGGATGCGCCCTCTTCAAGAATTTCTCAACGCTCATTGGATGCAGGCGACGGGCACCTTCGAAGACAAGGGTCCCCCTCAACGAGGTGTTCCGGCGGGCGATTCAGTGGTGGGGCGTTCAAGGGCACCTCACACGGGCAAGGACTTTCAGACGCCGGCGTACCAGGAGACGGTGACGACGGACGCTTCCCTGGAAGGTTGGGGCGCCCACACCGGAGATCTCCATGCAAGAGGCCTCTGGCTCCCGGAGTAGAAGCTCCTGCACATCAACATCCTGGAACTCCGAGCCGTGTTCTGGGCTCTCAAATCGTTCCTCCCGTCGCTCAAGGGCAAGGTGGTGCGGATCTTCACGGACAACACCACGACAATGTTTTACATACGGAAGCAGGGAGGTACCAGATCCCCAGCCCTATCCAAGGAGGCACAGGATCTGTGGCACTGGGTGGTCGCCCAGGGGATGTTCCTGGTTCCCTTCCACCTGGCAGGAGAAAGACACCATCGCCGACTCGCTCAGCAGGGAGCTGCGCGCGTGTCACGAGTGGGAGCTGCGCCAGGGTCAGGTGGATCAACTCTTCCGACGATGGGGCAAACCCCAAATCGACCTGTTCGCAACAGCGACAAACCCGAAGTGCCAGAGGTTCGCCAGCAGGTTTCCCCAGCCGAGAAGCATGGGCGATGCGTTCTCGTTCCCCTCGGACGGCCTATACCTGTATGCGTTCCCTCCGTTGCCGTTGCTGCTTTGACTCATCAACCAGCTCAAGCGGTCCCGGTGCAGGATGATTCTCGTTGCACTGGCGTGGCCGAGGCAGATCTAGTTCCCGGACCTTCTGGACTTGTCAACGTCCCCATCTATCAAGCTGTCGGCGGGCGCGGATCTTCTCTCCAGAGAAGGAGGCGCCATCTTCCACCACGACCCGGCGTCGCTGAACCTGCAGGCTTGGCTCCTGCAGTGCTAGAGTTTGGAGGGTACGATATACCGGCCGACTGCAGAGAGGTTCTTGCAAAGGCCAGGGCGTCCTCGACTCTCAAATGCTACGGTCACAAGTGGAAGAGGTTCTCTATCTGGTGCCGAGCACAGAAGATCAACCCCCTACGGATTACGGCCACTCAAGTGCTGAGGTACCTGCTATCGCTGGCGAAGGCTGGGCTAGCCCATGCCTCCATTAAGATTCATCTGGCGGCGATCTCCAGATATACCAGAACCACAGGACAGACGTCCCTGTGGTCCCATCGACTGGTGAAAGTTTATGAAAGGACTGTTCCGGTCGTTCCTGTCGGTGAAGGCCCCGGCCCCGGCTTGGGAACTTAACGTGGTGCTGACTTGGCTCATGGGGCCCCCATTCGAGCCGATGCACTCCGCACCGATGAAGTTTGTGTCGTGGAAGACTGCATTCCTGGTGGCCATTACCTCCGCACGACGGGTGGGAGAGATCCAGGCCCTATCCTGCAAAGCACCGTACTTGACTTTCCATGACTCGAGGGTGGTGCTTAGGACGCACCCCTCCTTTATGCCCAAGGTGCCGTCGGACTTCCATCTTAACGAGCCCCTGGTGTTACCTGTTTTCTTCCCGTCTCCTTCGTCTCCGGCCGAGAGGACTTTGCACTCGCTGGATGTGGCTAGAGCGCTGAAGTTCTACGTGGACCGCACGAAGAGTTTTCGGAGGACATCTCAGCTGTTTGTGAACTTTGGACCTGTGAATCAAGGGAAGGCTCTCTCGAAGTCTTCTATTTCCAGATGGCTCTCCGGCTGCATCATGCACTGCCACCGGTTGGCTAACCGACCGCTGCCAGGCCGTCCGAGAGCCCATTCGACCAGAGCGATCGCTGCTACTACGGCGTTCCTATCTGGTGTGCCCCTGCTGGACATCTGCAGGGCTGCCACGTGGAGGTCGACGCACACCTTCACGAGATTCTACTGCGTGGATCGGGATTCCAGGGAGGAGTCCAGGGTCGGCCAAGCAGTGCTGCGCAACCTGTTCGCTTAAGGTGAGCCTGGTGAGGAGGTAAGAGATGCTTAATGTTGAGTTTTTGTATTGCTTAATGTTGAGCCTTTTGCCACCCCCCATGGTTGTGCATGTGTGTACTGCTATGTATTCTTATATTCATGAGCATGTGAATCCATGCCAGACCCCATGCTGGAGAAGGAACAAGTTACTTACCTGTAACTGTTGTTCTCCAGCATGGGTAGGCATGGATTCACATGCGAACCCTCCCGCCTACCCCTCTGCGGCTCTTCACTTGGTCATACTGCCACTTCACGTGCTACCAAATCTGAAGATGGCTGCCAGAGGCGGGGCTTAGGGAGATGGCAGTCATTGGCTGTGGTCAGTATGACGCAGAGATCAGTGATTGGTTACTACTACGAAAGACAGATCAGAAACGAAACTGATACTGATTTTTCTTTACCGAGGATTCCCAGCCTGACGGGGAATATTCATGAGCATGTGAATCCATGCCAGACCCATGCTGGAGAACAACAGTTACAGGTAAGTAACTTGTTCCATCCCCGAGTGCGAACTGCCTTTGATAGGGGGGGAGGTGTGGATGGGCCGGTGGGCGTGCCGGCAAGGCACAGGAAGACTCTTGAATGGAAACGCACTTGATTCATTTAAATAATCGAAACGACCGTTGTTAAAATATATGTGGTGTTTTTTCTTATTTTGATGGCAAAAAAATATAAAAATGTACACATTGTACAGGTCAGGTTGCAGCACAGCGAGGGGAAAATCCCCTGTACTGACCGCGGTCACTGGGGAAAGTTTGTCTTATGGCAACAATGGCACAGGCGGGTATTACTCTTCGAAAGCGGTGTCCAAGCCTCCCGTGAAGCCCCCATGTAAAGGAACGATAGGCCACCAGCCTGTATCACCTGTGAAAAAGAATGATACAAACTGTGTTTAAATGACCAAGATAAGTTTATTAAACCTTTGTTGTCAATGACAATTCTTGTAACTAATGGCATTCTGCTCGGACAAATGCTATCTAGACACTGCACACTATTCAACGACTCATGTGTTACAATGAAATGTAGATGTAATTTTGAATATAGGAGACGACCATGAAATAGTAGCGGCATCACAACCGTATACTAACTCGTTACTCTGATTACGAGGACGAACAGTTGCGCGAAGATCGTGCATAAGCACCATCATTATACTCAACATGGACCGTGTAAGGCAGGCTGCCCTGAAGTCTGGCAGCTCGGTGATGCATTGCGGCCGTGGCTCGCCTTCCGAAATGTAGGCCATGCATCCCGAGTTTTCACAGCAGCAGTTTTCGTCCTCGGTTGGCATTAGCTCGCACTGATTGCATGTGCACCAGGTGGAAACACCGTCCATGCGACTAGGTCCAGTGTCTTCATCCGTTGATTCGTCCTGCAAACTGCCGTCCGAAGCCCCATCGTTTTCACATGTTTCCCTTTCCAGTAGTTCCTCCTCGGTATACTCGGGCTCGTACATGTAGGGCTTTATTGTAGCCATTGTGTGGTAAACAAACTAAAATAATTTATAGCGATGGTACATGTGTTCACACGGGCTACAAGCGGCGAAGGTAGCTGACCGGAGCACAGAAACGAGTCACAGAATACTCAAAGTAACACAGGGAGAGGAATGGAATCGAAAATCTGCTGCTGTGTTGTCAAACGGTCTGTTTATACTTATTGAGTAAAGAGACGTCCTGCCATTTCCATGGCGACGCGTCAATAGCTGAAGCCCAGCGAATGTTGACACGAGACATGCTTTGGCATTGTGAAATGGGCGGTACGCGTCTGCTGATGACAGGCTCAGGGGCGGGGGATATGATTTAGTGCCGCAAAAACAGGTCCCCCAGGGCGATGGGGTAAGTGATAGGATTATCACAAAATGGCTGCGCCCTGCTGCCTGTTTTCGCGTGCGTTTAATGGACGAAAACTCGGGTAAGGTCCATAGGAAATGTTTCTAATATCGAGCGATTTAGGCTTAAAAACACATGGCCGACCCGTAGGGACAATACAAATTTCTGACTGAACCATTCCTTTAAGGCTGCCAATGTGGCTCAATACTGGACATGACTCGAGCTTTAATTGGTTCATAGGAAACTTGGCTGTACTACATTTATGTCGGAAAGGTTCTCCAAGAATCCTCTTAATTGCCAACCATCTACTTTAGCATAGGTTAATATCCAATTAATCTCTTCTGAGATTGTATTCACGTTTGCCAAAGAAGCAGATGCTTCTGAAACAAATCTTTTTAAACATCCTGTTTTTAGGATGACCAAACTTTGTCCTCTAATTTAGTATGCTGGATGATTGGTTGTTTGCAGGTACCAAGGGCAACGCCAAGATTATTATTGGGGTATTTAGTAAGCGAGGAACTCGATTTGGGATGCAACAGAGCCCTGTACATTTGTAGGGGGAAGCGGAAGGGGAAACCTGGTGAGGGAAGCATTGAAACAACATAGCAGGGAGCTAATTTGGGAGAGCAGGCAGTTTGTTAGCCCGGAATCTATAGGCAATCCGGGGGGGGGGGGAACTGTGGATAGCAGATTACCCAGTCTCTGGCATGGTGGGGGGTGGAGCGTGTGGGGTGAGGCTAAGTGAGGTACAGATCATGAGTCTCCTTGGATAAAGATCACTCGGTGAAGGCTTGGTTGTGATGCTTTTAAATGCAGGCCATGCTGTTTGAAGAGAATTGACTTAAAGCTGGCAGGACTATTCATTGGTGAAGTGTAAATGTCATTCAAGAAGGTTTGCTGTCCTGCTTTGTCCCCTCGTGATTTCTAAATTGGCGTTAGATCTTCAACGGTAGCAGCATCAGTAATAATCATTGATTGAATAATTAGAATCGTGGTCTGCAGCTTTTGGTGGTGTTCTACTATAGATCCCGATAGAAATTAAGACAAAGGTTTGATTCATAGATGGTGAATTCCCACAATCATACTTCCCAAGTAATTGTAAATGTCTTTTGCTCTTTTTTTTTTTTTTTCTTCTTCTAATGCAGAGTGATAAAGTACCGTTGCTCTGGAGCTGCTTCCACGTACCTGCTTATCTGAAGTCTGCACACGTCTCACCAGCCAAGCACGTGTGATTGATGCCGCACTTGGTGTCTTTGCATGTGGACATAATCCTTTGACTAGTTTTGTAAATGGTCCATCGATGACGTATTAAAGGATGCACGATTGTTTCAGAATGTAATTAATGTAATAGAGCCACACCTGTGCGTTGTCTCCAGAGATGAACAAGCAAATTAGCTGCTTCTTGCGCTAGATTAATGGGTCTGGGTGCAGAGGCAGCGCTCTGAAAGACTTCATTCCTTGTAAACCCGAGTGTTAAGGAAGCAGACGAGTGATTGATGGTAGTGTAGCTCCAAGGAAGTAAAAATTGTTTGCTGCTGTCCTTGAACGTGTTTGATGGTTTAACAGTAGAGATTTTTTATAGGGATTACAAGTGTAAAGCAGAGCCTGCAGGAGTGACAGACCTAATAGAGGAAGCTGGTGGCCTGATGATAGTCGCTTCATAAAGGGACAAGATGACTGGTTTACTGGAGAGGGCAGAAAGGTGGCGGCTCCACCGTGATTATTTGTTCCCCATGCGACTTGTAACCAGACTAACCAATAAAATGAGAATTCCATGTAATCTCTGCACTTCAGTAAAATCTACTCCACATGACGCGTTTTTATCTAACTTCTTATAAACTGACTGTAAAATTCATGTGAAGGAAGGTGTGTGTGGGTGCACTGTGGAATTCCGTTTCAACTTTAATAATAAGTGCCATGTTGCTGATCAGTAGTATGCGTGGCATGCAAGAGACCCGTGTATTCGTTTAATTAAAAGTAATAAAGATTGAGTGGTTAGAATTTTGGAGAAAAGGACAAACCAAGTTTTTTTATTTAATCTTTCCATAACGTTGAAACGGATCTGAGTTTTTTGTTTATTCTGCTTGAAAAGGCAGTTTATCTTTAAATGGCTGTATTCTCCATTGCTTAACAATTCAAGGATATTCAGTTTTGACTCTATGTGGCACTAAGTGCTGGCTATAAACAAACTATTGTCCTAAGAAGTGAAGATGGTAGAGATGGAGGGAGTGAGCCGCAGCCCGTCTGTGTTTGGCACTTTACCCACCCTTTAACCGCCAATGGCCATGCCAGTACCTATGGCCACTCCCACCCCCTACCTGCCCATCATACGTCAATATAAACTCTCTTGGACCTCTGTGCTTCCTGACCATCCTTCTGAATGGGATTGGCTTAATTGCAGGCATAAAGCAAGTCCTGGTGTAAGAAAAATGTCTTGACCAAAGTATTCCTTCTGGCACTTGATTTCTAAACAGCATCTTCTTGCACCGGTGCCTTGCACTGAAAACCAAGAATGTTTGATCTTTTATATGCATTAGATAAATATTTGAAAGGGCACGTCTGTAAAATAACCAAGTTCAAACACCAGACTTTCTTGCCTAAAACACCCTGCTTCCCCTAGGTGACACTGCTATTGGAATCTAACTAGGAAGCTGCTGACCTCCTAAACTTGCCACTTGTTGGTCAATCCAGTCCAGTGTTGTAATGAACTCACAGGATAACAAAATAAATCCTGTTCCTCGGTTTGACCCGGACATTGGTGAGACCCACTACACTGTCTGTTCGTCAAATCTCTTGTAGACTTGCATACAGACCTGTGTAAAGGTGAGCTGTGGTTCAAGTTGCCCAAGACCTTTGCTCTCCCTAGCTATTCACTTTCCCCTGCATTGTTTCCAGTCTGGAATTTAGGTCATATGGCCAAAAGATAACCCTGTGGTGCAGAGTATATACTTTTGCCTCTTTTATTATGAAAGAAATCCTTAGTCAGTCAGAGGGTTGGTCATCCACCCCATCTATTCAATTCATGGGTGCCTACTCCCCTATCAAGGGACCTGTTCCATTATGACTTGGCCCACATAATGTCAGTTTTCTTGCAATTACGTGATTGGATTCTCACCTTCCCTGTAGGAGGAAAGGGGTGAATCTGAGGAAGTCCCAAGTGGGACTCGCATGATAATATGGTTACCTCTGTCAGTCTTGTGAATTTCTCCTCAGACATCCCAATTTTCTCTATGCAATCATAAGTGGTACAGTCTGTGATGCTGGAAATGCTTCGGAGGGACAGGGCCTCCGTATCCTTTACTGTTTTTTTTATCATGTGTTCTGTCGTGTTTTCTGCACAGGAGTTCATGTGGAACTCCTGTCGGTGCAGCTCTTTTGGTTTGGTGTGCAGACCCATGGGATACCATTATGGTACCCATGGGTGGTGGGGGGTACAACCCTGTGCCCCTAGTGTACGTTTTTGGGCACCTGTGTGGCCCACAAAGCAGGGTATAGGCTGGTGGCAGCTCCATGCTGAATTGACAGGTGCCCTGTGCGTCCTCCATTTTGGGATGCCGTCATTGGGATCAGTAGATTCCTGATGGAAACAAGATAGCCCCCGTGGCCTCTTGCCTTCCATCGCCTATTACCTTGGTTTTCCCGAAGTACCATGAAGCCCTGACTCTGTCCCTTCCCCCGACTGGCTGTTTGGAAGTTCCTTATGGTAGTGTGGTGGCGAAGTGCCGACCAGACTGGCTGGAGCCTTCCCACCGGCCGTATGTTGTGTGTACGCCTGTGGGTGGGACCTGGGTGAATGGAGTGTGTGACGCATACGCATTGTGTTGTGGATGTCTAGTATCTGGTGTTTGACACAATGAGTGAGACAGCCCGGCCCGAAACTGATATGAATGCAGTGTGTGGTGTTGAATGGCATGGTACTTGTCCAAATACACATTCTGTGTTGAGTGTCTGGATAGAGAAGAATGGCCTGAAGGCACTGTATGCCTGATTGGCTGACTGCTGAATGCCCTTCTGAGTGATTGGTTGGCTGAGTGCAACCCAGCAGAATGAATGGGCGATCAACAGTATATCTGGGGGCCTCTCACTGCTAGAATTCGTTCAGAAGCTGGAGTTGAAACTGAAGCCCTGCTGGCAGAGAAGTATTGCTGCTGCTCTACTTCTTCAATCTAAAAGCTGCTGTCTTCAAGAACTGATCCAAAGAGGACCTGGTTAGGCGCCCTCTTCCAGAGCTACGAGGGACCATCGTGTACTGCTAACCTTCACCGAAGCACCCTGGACGTCAGTCTACGAAAGACTGTCAGCCGGAGAAGGGGGCTGCCCGACAAAGAAACTAAGAAGTATCGGACAGCCGTCTGCCGTCGTCTAGTAGGGTTTGCAGGTTTGCTATAACCGCTGGAGGCCCGTCGAAGTTAGTTGCACAGAAGCGGAGACTGTTTGACACCGTGCCATCGACGACTGGAGCCGCAATGCTCCCTTGATTAAGACATTTGATTCCCGGACGCGCTCGTCCACACCGTCGACTGCCTTACCCTGCCGGAGAAGGCCAGGCCGGCGACACGGCAAGGAGCATCCGCCGGTGGGTTTCCCACCACCCAAAGACAGAGCTGCCGGACGACTTGACGTCCTTCCTGGGCACCAGCCCTTTGTGGTCCTGAACTATTGACATAGAGGTGCCGCGCATGCCTCTTCCTTGCATGACGTTGATGAGCACCTCCAGGAGCAAAGCTGCTGCCTCACCGTCGTTGTTCACCCCCTTTCTTCAAATTCTCAACGATCGGTGGCTCCTGCTTTAAAGGGAGCCGCTTCAGAAGGATCCGTTGACTGCTCGTCATCGAACCCTGCTATTCAGGTACTTTGCGCTGGTAGAAACCTTTTAGAAGGAAATGACTTATACTACAATATCTTTATTTTACAGGTTGGGGGGGAGGGAGGATCTCCACAAAGAGCTGTGTCTAGGTAAACGGGACCAGTATCCTGCCAATTGTTCTAACCAACTGCTTTCCTCCTATGTCTATTGTTGGTTGCCTTTTATTAATTGGTTTGTGTGACATTTGACCAGAGTACATTTGATGCACTTTAATGAAATCTGATAATTGTGGTACCACTTAGAACTGTATATATTTGCCATTGTAGATTAACTGAGCACAGTGAGTTATTGTGTTTATAACCTTGAACCTTAATTATATAAAGACTGTTTTCACCAATACAGTGTGCGGACATTCCTTTGTGGGTGCTTGGACTACACTGTACTTAAGAACCAGCCTGCATCACCTCCTGAGAAGCTAGGCCTTGATTGCTCGACCATAGCTACTGAATAGAGAATCTTGGCTGGTGTCCTCTGTACCTATCCTCTACCATATATAGAGCAGGAGTACAGACACCTCCCTCAAGTCTTTACACAGTCCACTGTTGGTCAGAGACTGTAAGTAACAGTTGCGCAGTGTCCCCGGTTCTTTTATAACACGCTTAATACCGGGCACCCGTTTCTAAGTGTGAGCCGGGGATTCAAACCTGTGTTGCTATGCGTTGTCTTGCTTCCAAGACATTCGCATTTCCCCTGTGCTTTCCACCAGCCTAAAGTTAAGTAGCCCACACTCCCCTTAATGATCTACCAACCCAAAAGCAGTCCACATGACATCACTCCAGGAGCTTAAGATGTGAGAGCTTAGTCCCCCTCAGACCCTGGCAGCCTTGTTTATCAATTTCCTAGCCAGTAAAACAGAAAACAGCGTTCCGAGCCCACAAAATGACATGGACTATAATACAATTATTTCAGTACCTGACAAATGGCCTATCCAAAAGCCAAAGGTGTTCGCTTTACCAATGTTCGTTGGTGTTTGTTTCTGGCTGACTGTTTTTTAAAAAACTCCTTATTTATTTTAAAATGTGTTTATTGGCATTTCAAAGTCGTACATAACAAAACAGTTATTTTCTGTTTCGCATCGCCATTCTTGAGATCACGGTACATATTAAGTTAACACTATAAAACAAGTAACAAACTGTCTACATGCATTATTAACCGTTTGTGGCCTCCTCTGTTGGTGGCTTATATCATTGTTGGTGTGGTTGCGAGGGCGAGTCAGTTTATTGTACTTTTTCTGCAGTGTGACAGTTGCATTTATGACTGGTGCACCTCTTCACGGAGGCATGTCGTCGGACGGGAGGAATATGTCTCTAACTATTGCCTTCCATGCCTCAAATTTGACGTTGGTGTCTCCTTCTCCCCTAGCAGCCCCATGCCCCGTGCTTCTGTTTCTGCGGCTGCCCATCGTTCCATTTCCCTTTTCCACTGTGCATACTGTAGACTCCTTTTTGATTTCCATGACATTGTCATCTCTCTTTTTGCCAGTTTACATGCCATGTCCATTACCCTCACTATATGCTTGATCTTGCTCAGCCTGGGGTACGTGCCTAGGAGGCATTCTTTCAGGGTCCAAACATATTGTTTAATTCCACATTTCTTGCATGCCTGTTCTATGTTTGTCCAGAGAAGACTCGCCTTCTCGCATCCCCAGAACATATGGTCAGTTTCTTCGCAGTTGGACCACGGGCATTGCGCGTCTGTCTGCCTTGCGAAGCTTGCTACTTTTTTGGGTGTCATGTATGTTCTGTATAGGATGTTTGTTTGTATTCTGAATCTAGCATTCCTGGACACTTCTTTAGGGTGTTTCAGTGCCCTTTCCCACTCCTTGTCAGTGATGTCTTCACCAACAGCCATTTCCGATTTAATTTTTAGTGTGGTGCTGTGATGATTGGGCCTATCGTTTAATTGAGCATAGTCTTGACACTGGTTTCCATCCATCGCTCAGGTTGTACATTTTTCACTAGCGGGTTTGTTATTGGTTCAGCTGGCCAGTCTCCCCACCTCCCTTTGGCCACTTGTTTGAGCTTCTGGTACCACAGAAATTGCCCGTTGGCAACCCCTCTTTCTCATGCAGTGATTCGAATTCTCTGAATTCCCCCTCCTCGTACATGTCCCCACCCCAGGTGTGTATACCCATTCTTTCCCATTGCCTGATGGGGCTGAGGTCCGTTAGTGTTCCCATCTCCGCCACAATTGGTATTTCAGGAGCGTAAGGATTATCCAGGTGCATAATGGCTTTGACTCTAACCCATATTTGTCTGCCCAGTTTAGCTAGCATTGGTGTGTTGTGGGTATGGCCTCGTGATAACCACATTTCCTTAAGAAATACAGGTTTGGTCAAGTCCTGCAAGAGGCCAGTCTCAGTGATGTCGTCCGACAGCCATCTGGTGACGTGGCTTAGTTTTGCCGCCAGATGTTATCTTTCGAAGTCTGGAAAGTGTATGCCCCCACCCCCGCTCCATGTGGTAGGATCAGTGTGGTCAGTGCTAGTTTATGGTGCATCTTTCCCCATATAAAATCTCTGATCAGGGCATCTAGATTTCGGAAAAATGTTGGTCTGATGTAGTAGCAGATGTTCTGACGGAAATATAGAAATCTTTGCAGGATGATCGTTTTAACTATCGATGCCCTCCCCATCATTGATATCTGGAGTTTGGACCAGAACTTCATTGTGTTGCGGAGTCCTTGTGTTACCGCCATTTTGTTGTACTCTTGCATGAGTTCTGGTGTATGTCGGATCTTGACCCACAGGTACTTGAATGTGTCTAGCTGTCACTGTATCCCCACCTCTGGTAGGTTTTCTATTGTCATTTCCCTTAAGCCTGCTAGTGGGAACATGCAAGATTTGTGTCTGCTGAGTAGCGTGCAAAATTATCCAGTACTTATAGGATTGTTGGGGCATTGTTCAGAGGGTCCCTCAGATAGAGCAGGACATCATCTGTGTATAGCGATATGACGTGATGCCTCCTGAAAAACTCCTTACCACGCTTCAATAAAGATTGCAGTTATATCAGGCAAACAAGGAAATGTTTGTGGAAATGGGCCAGACACTGATTGGCAACACATTTAAAAAAAGTTGTGAAATAGTGTGAATTTTCTCTCACTTTCTGATTTCTTTAGTACAATTGCAGTCAGTCATGCTTGTCGGGAGCAAAAATGAACTATTCCAGACATGGCTAGGTATACGCACATATTGGGAAACTTATGGTGCCGCCACAATAAAGGACCGGATAAATGGTTCTTCATACCTTTAAATGAACTAGCAAACAATTCCCGGCATACACCAAGGGCAGTATCTGTTGCACCCAACATAATACTGCGCAGATGGCCAACATAGAGCAAAATAGAAACACTGTAGTTCGCACACTGACACTACAGAGAGCGCACACGTAATATCTAGGTGATCTCATTTCCTATTAACTAGTGGACCCTGTGGGGTTCTGGTGATTAAGAGGAAATGGGAAGAGAACATAGACATCCCATTCCAAGACACAGCCTGGGCGAAGATATTGAGGTAACATAAGAAAGTTTCACGCAATGCCAGTTTACAGCTGATCCAACTGTTCGTTATCAACAGGACATATCTGACGCCCCTTAGAATATCAAGTTTCCCTGGGGCTGCCACACAACAATGCCCTAGATTCAACGCCTCTGATGCCGGCCTACTACACATGTAGTGATATGCCCAACTATTGTGAAATTTGGGAGAGAAGGGGTGTCTAAATTTGGTAAAGTAGGTCTTATTACAAACTTGCTATCGCCATCAGCTTGCTTACTGGGATGGTTTATGCGCTCCAATGCTACACAGTAGGCATCTAAAATCAAAGATCCAGCATATACATACTAGTCAAACGCAGGATAGCTAGGTCATGGAAATAGCCTTGCGTCCCAACATAGCGAATTGGTGGCGTGCTCTTCAGAAATGGTCAGCAGCTGAAACAGGGGCTTGGAGGTGCAGAATACACTTGTGTAACTCAGACACCAACAAGGACATTACATCATGAATTGCATTAACAGAATCACTCACTATTTGCTTCAGAATCCGACGGCTCTGAAATAACAGCCATTCTGCCGCAATTAACACAGACAACTCAACCCTAGTAGACACCATCCACATGGGCCAGATGTCAACACTACAGTTAACTGGGGGAGTGATGAATGGGTTTGGGGTGGTTGGCGAAGTTGGGGAATGGGTAAATGTTAACAATGGATCTTGTTAGGTCATGTGAACATGCTTATTAAAAAAGGTAAATTGCAAGAAGCTTCACACGGTACGATTGTACAGTTTGTTAACGTAAAATCGGTTGTATACGAATTGCTCGTTTTACAACTGTTCGAATTACAATTGACCGCATATATATATATATTTTGGGTAATACCGTAAAAATCAATACAAATTGCTTTAAAAAAAAAAACCATTACCAGAGGCTGGTTTTACACTGCACCACATATGTATTTGTTTCCTTGTTTTAGAGATTTGTTTTTCTGTCACAGCACAAACTTCATTCGAAAAAAGGAAAAACAAATACGTTCAGGAATAGGACATCTCGTCAACAGCATTTTTAAATGACAGCTACTTCCATTAAATAGAATTAGCAATTCCTGCTCTATCAGACTGGAATATACAATATGTCAAGAGAAACATGCACCAATAGTTTATTCTTTTTTTTTAGCAGACAGTTCTGAGACACACCAAAAAAGGTGGCAGGGTAACGTGAAAGACTTGCAAAAACAAACATTTGAACTTTTACCCAACAGGAATATTTATCCGGTCCTTTATTGTGGCGGCACCATAAGTTTCCCAATATGTGCGTATACCTAGCCATGTCTGGGATCCGGTTGGCATGAGTGAGGCTAGGGGAATTTGTACTGAGAATGGGTGTGACAGTGCTACCATTTTTAGCGCCCTATCCCAAATTAGCATGCCTAGCGATATTAAGTGAGAGTTATGAGTGGGTCGGGGCTTCTTGTGCCATAATAGCTCTTAGAGAAAGTAATTGAGTGCTGGGGGCGGAAGTAGCTTAATGTCTGCAGTTGACTCATCTGCTAACCAGCCCACCACGAACTGCAATTGCCCTGCAATGTAATATGACTCAGTGTGGGGTCTTGAGGCCGCCCTCATCATAAGACCTCTGTAGGGACGTTAATGCTATACTATCATTACACAATAAGGACTCTCTGCATAGGGAATCTAAGATTTTTGGGGCATCCTGAGTTTCTTCATGCAGTTTCCAAGTGACTTTTTAAAAAAAAAACAGGTTTGTTTGTCGATGCGCCTGCCTGTCCCTCCGAGCTATCCTGGGTACTGCTTCCGGTCTGTCTGAATTCTGGTGGGTGTTCCTCATGGGTGTCCGGTTTATTTCCATTTTGGGTTGTTTGGCTCTTCGCTGGGTCGTCCGAGTTCTCTCGTCTAAGGTCCCAACCGTCGCAGCCCAACCTAAAATTGGTGCTTACAGTCGCCGTTCTCCAACTGCTCTTGGGCTGAAGGTTCCTCATCCTGAGGACCTTCTATGTTTGGAGTTTGTTGAGGGCCCCCGTGTCTGGGGTTGGTGAGGTTTTGCGTGCTTTTTCTCCTCTTGCAAACCAGTCTTCCTGGCTTGCTGGTGGACTCTAATTGCCCCGGGTGTCTTTTCGCTGATTGTCTTTTCTGCACATATGGGTTAGAAATACTAATTAGCTTTTTTCAGTAACTGAGGCAAGCCAGTCGTCTTTGTCACTTTTTTTTCCCTCCGACGACTTATGGTAACTTTAAAACACTACAAAAATGACTCTTAATGGGACTTACTGGACACATTTTTCCTAGGTACCCTCTTGGTAGTCAACTAAAATCAACCAATTGTTCATGAAACTACAGTGATTTTATTGTTCTTAAAATTAAAAAAACAAATGGTCATTGCAACTCGCGGTTTGCCCTTCTAGCTTTGGTTTATGTGTCTATTTGTTATGTATTGTTAATGTTACAATGGTCGGCTGGGCTGGGGTGGGGTGAGTGTATTTGTCCAGGACTGTTCTCTAATTCTAGTTGCCATTCTGAAAGGCACACTTATGGTCTGCCAATGTATTCACCCTTTCTCCATCTTATTACTGTTCGCTTGATAGGCCAGTGCGAAGATTATCAGTGCTACAATATTTGGGAGGTGGTAAGGAACACTACTCCACCCAGGCTTTAGGGTTTTCCATCACTAATGGTGGAAGTCCTTTTCCTCCCCATCCTTTATCATGAGACTCCTTTATCATGAGACTATGTATCTTTCCACCATGTAGCTATCGAGATAATGGTTGTAGGGGTGGGGGGGGGGAGGGTCTTGATTATTCCTGGTGTACAGTGCTGCTCTTGTGTATTCTTCATAGTGCCCTTATTGATCTACTTATATGTGGACTACTTTGATAAAGTGTCTGTTTTTCAGTCGATCCCTGTAATCTTTGTGTGTAATCTATTCAGACCCACTGAACCTAGCTACGATCTTATCCCCTCCAAAGAGTGAATCTCAGATAATCGGCTACGTTTCCTATTGAGTGTGTTTTGGTGGACAAACTGTTTTTCTCCATTAGGATGGATATCTTCACACCCTTCATTAAAACATCAACGGGCTGTGGAAAAATGTTCCAACGCCTACTACACTTTTTAACTTGGAATTCCTTTTACAATCTCTACTTTCCTCTTTATTTAAAAAAAAAAAAATCTTTATTGGTTGAAAAAAATATTCAACCTTAACAAAACCAAGACTGATACAATGGATATAAAAGACATGCAATATAAACATGGATAAAAGAAAACCTTTAATTCATTAAACACATTTCATTTAGTTAACCACAGCAATTGCAATAAAAATAAGGTACACTTGCAAACAAGCAGACCAAAAGTTATCGCACTCCAAGTTTTTATATTGTTATGTTATGTTAATTACACTTATAAGGCGCCAAAGCCCGCAGGCATCCAGGCGCCAAAAGACAGAAGTAGTTGCAGACAGAGCTGGAGTTATTCTATTCAAACAATATAGTCTACTGTTTATGAAAAACAAGGTGGTTTTCTGTCGGGCGCATCTGTCGGAAGAGAATAAAGATTGCCCATGCGACTAGCGCAGGAAGTCTTGATTCTATTAAAGACACGGAGGCGAGCATTATGCTTATTCTTCTTTAATTACTGCTAACCACAGCTTTTAAAATCTTCTTTTGTTTTCATCTATAACTTTTTTTTTTTTTTTTTTTTTTTTTTTTACTTGAATAACAAAAAAGGAAATATGAAAACATCATCTTTCCAAAACATCACAAACTACTCTTCCCATGAGGCTTCTCTGTCTAGTAGTCCCCAGCCTCTCTTTCAATGTCCAATCAGTCCATCTTCCTCACTATAAACCCCTGAAACTCTGGGTCCCTTCCTCTTCTTTTGCGGCGTATCCAATAACTGAACAAAGTCCCAACTCCAATCAAATTCTCAAAACTCCAGCCGAAAGGTCTTTTTTTTTTTTTGACAACTGGCTGTACTCTAAATTCGCTGAACTGACTCCTTCCATACTCTAATCTCTGCTATTCTTTTGCTCTTCTCCTATGCAAAAAGAAAAAACACTTGTTAGGGAAGGGAAATACAGTCATCTTATGTCATAATGAAACTTATACATAATCTATTTGAATCAATACAGATCACAACGTAACATAACACTGTATTTCATAGGGTGGGATAATGCTCGCCTCCGTGTCTTTAATAGAATCAAGACTTCCTGCGCTAGTCGCATGGGCAATCTTTATTCTATGACAAGACCGGAGGCGAGCATTATGCTTGTTCAAAGCTTTCCACCACAGCAGCAGCTATATTGGATACTGGTTTGAAATAAAAAGTCTTAAAGATTGATTCGCTTGACCAGTCTGCTGCTTTCATGATCTCCTGCAGTGGAACTCCGACTGCAAAAGCTCGTGAAGCCATCGCTCCTCTGGTAGAATGAGCTCCAAATTTAGACGTGTCTATGCCCGCCAGTTCCATTATCTCTTTCACCCATCTGGCTATAGTAGCTGATTTGACTGCTTTGTATGGCTTTATACGCGCTATAAGCAATTGCTTCACTCCATGCGGTCTAACGTCTGCTGTCGCTGCTTCATAACGCTTAATGCAATTCGCTACGCACAATTTCTCATTATTTGGCCAATATGGATATGATATCACTTTAGAATTAGACTTGGTACGCTGCGCTATGGTAAACGCTATCCCCCCTGGGTAATACATTTTCCTATCTATCTCCAGCGCTTTGACATCTGAAACTCTTCTGCAAGAAACTAAGCAAAGAAGCGTAGCCAGTTTGCCCGAGAGCTGTTTCCCTGATAAAAAATTATTATCCGGCCATATCTGAAACAGCTGTATCACCTTCTGTACATCCCACAGTGATGAATACTTTGCTCCGGGGGGCTTGGACATCTTCACGCCCTTCAGCAATCTGGATATTGCTGGGTGTTCCCCCACCGGAGCGCCGTCCACTAGCTCGTGCCCTGCCGAAATTGCAGATCTATAAACCCCTACTGTCCTGAAAGCTCTACCTGCTACAGGAAGGGTGGCTAGGAAATTCACTACTTGTACTACAGGTGCTGAAATGGGAGATATACTCCTCCTCCTGCACCATAAGTCCCAGGCTTGCCATGCGGAATTATAGCTCCTGATTGTAGATGGAGCCCATGACATATTGATAAGTCTTGTAGCGTCTTCTGAAAGTCCCGGCAATCGCCATCTGTGCCTGAAATTCTGCACGCTATCAGATATAAAGATCGATCCTCTATCAGAGGATGGGGAACTCCTGCCGGATCCATTAGCAAGTCTGGTCTCCATGCAATCCTCTGTGGAAAATCCGTAGAAAGTTCCATCAGAACTGGAAACCAGGCTTGTGACTTCCACTCTGGCGTCGCTATCACTATCTGGGCTTTGTCCCTGCGCACTTCTGCTAGTACCCTCGCCAGCATCGCGAAGGGGGGAAACGCATAATGTCTCTGTGACCCACAGTGGTGCAGAAATGCATCGGTGCCCTGGGCTTCCGGGTCTAGTCTCCAGCTGAAGTAATTCGGTAGCTGAGAGTTCAGTCTCGAGGCGAACAGGTCCATGTGTAGGGGACCCCATTTCGCTTCCAGTTTCTTGAAGACGTCCCTGTGTAGTCTCCAATCGCTGTAGTCCACTAGGTGACGCGAGTTCCAGTCTGCCACTGCATTCAGGGCCCCTGGTAGATATTCCGCCGTCACTGCGATATGTCTCTGCAGGCATTCGTGCCAGAAATTCTTCGCTAATTCCGCTAACATTTTGGATTTGGTGCCCCCTAGTTTGTTGATATACCTCACTGCAGATATGTTGTCCATTCTGAGGAGAATGCTGCAGTGCGCTCTGTCTCTGGTAAAGGCTTTTACTGCGAAAGACCCTGCTAGAAGCTCTAGACAATTGATATGTAGTTCTAATTCTCCTGCTGACCATTTTCCCCCTGTTTCTAGCGTACCACATCGCGCTCCCCAGCCGGACCTGCTGGCGTCTGACTCTATGATTAGCTCTGGCACGTCGCCGAAAATGGCTCTGCCGTTCCAGGCTTCCATATTGTGTAACCACCAGTTTAGCTCGGCCTTGCTTTCTTCGTCTAGGGGGACTAGCCGATGGTATCTCCAGCCTTTCCTCAAGTATTTGATCTTTAACCTCTGAAGGGCCCGATAATGTAATGGGCCGGGAAAAACTGCCTGAATGGAGGCTGCAAGCAGCCCCACTATCCTGGCTAGGTAACGAAGCGAAATCAGCGGCCTTTTGAGCGCTGCTTTCAGATCCTTCTTGATAGCTTTCATCTTCTGAGTCGGCAACTCTAACGTAGCTTTCTTATCTATGGTGAAGCCTAAGAATTCTAGACGTCTGGTGGGCGTTAGCTCCGACTTGCTCCTGTTTACTAGGAATCCCAGATTGGAGATCAGCTCTATTGCCCAGAGGATCTGTTGCTTTAAACGGTCTTCGTCTTCGGCCATGAACAGAATGTCGTCTAAATATACAATCATCCGGCACCCTTGTTCTCTGAGTGCTGTTGCTACGGGCCTCATAAGCTTGGTGAAAGCCCATGGGGCGGATGCTAGGCCGAATGGCAGGCATTTGAATTGCCAGAGTTCGCCTCTCCATCTGAACCTTAGGAAGCGTCGAAATGGTGCCGCTATGGGCACGGTAAGATAAGCGTCTTTTAGATCTAGGCGCGCAAGCCAGTCCCCCTTCCTGAGCAGATCTCCTAGTAGTTGGATCCCCTCCATCTTGAAGTGTTTGTAAACTAGCCAGCTGTTGAGCTCCTTCAGATTGATTACTGGACGAACTTTGTCCTTGCGGTGCACTAGGAAAATATTGCTCAGGAAGGAAGGATCGCTCCCTATCGCTCTCTCTACCGCGTCTTTTTGCGCTAAGGTCTGAATCTCTGCATCTAAAAGAGATTCTTCCACTTGGGTCATCTGAATTCTGAGAGGGGCCTGACTCTGAACTGGATGATCTAGAAAATCTAGTACAAAGCCTTGTACTGTCTGATTGACCCACGCGTCTGATGATAGCTCGCGCCAGCTGTGCAAATAAAGCGCTGTCCTGCCCCCTACTGGGGGGTAGGTCATTGCGTGTTCTCTCACCTGAGTTATTGTTTTGATGTCGGTAGAATCCGCGCCCTCGGCGCCCTCGCGAGCCTCGGCCTCTGTTCGGGAAGAAGGCGTCTTGCTGCCGGGTCTCCCAATATTGGGCTCTGGGGCCTTGTGCTCTTCTATGATTGAAGCGGCCGGTCGAGCGGCCTCTATATCGACCGGCCCCTGAAAAAACTCTCCCCGGGAATACCTTCCTGATGGAGGCCTGCGCTTTTTCCAGCACTGTGTATGTTCCAACGAACCTATTCATCTCCTTGACGAATGTATCCCCGAAAAGGCCTTGGGCGCTTTCCCCCAGCTTGTTATCGATCTTCAATAAAGCTGACCTGCGGCGCTCTGAAGATATGGCGCAATTTGCGTTGCCCAGCATGCAGACTGCTCTCTGAGCCCAGCTCGCTAAAATAGACGGGTCGACTGGTTCACCCGTATCTCTGGCTCTCTCGGCCAGATCCATTATTTTGGCTATAGGGCCAGCAATGTCGAGTAGTTTATCTTGACATGTTCTCCACGCCCTGTCCATGCCTTTCCTAGTATCCTTTCCTGCTTTAGTGATGAAGGTCAACCTTTTTGTATCGAGCTCCGGCGTATCTGCCACTTTGCCGCTTAGCTCTGGCCTTGGACATTCTGCTTTGAGCCTGAACCTAATGTCCTTTTCCATAGGCTTCCTCATCTTGTGGGACATATATAGGGCTACGCGTGGAGAAGGTGTCCAGTCTGTCGATCTGGGGTGCCTTATGGTATCGGGGTCGAACATATCCGATATGTCTTCCTCATCCGGAAGGGCCTCCACACTGCTGGCTTTGGGTTTGTGCACGCTCTTTTGCGAGACCACGCTCGCTCTGCCTATGCTGCGCACATCCTCCTCTGGCTGTTCTTGATCTGAGAACTCCGAGGATGACGAATAGGCGTCCCCTATGTTTTTCGCCCCTGGGGTAGGGGGTACGAGGTTGGGCAGGGCTGTCTTCGTAAGGAAGGCACTTTTAAGCCTGTGGAAGGCATCAGCCACCTCTAGGGAATTGTTCTTCCCTGTACTTTCGCCCGGGGGAGTAGAAGAGAATTTTCTCTTCCGGGCCACTTTCTTCCCCTTCTCACCTTTTTGCAGAGGATCTTGTGTGGAGGTCCCTTCTCCGGGATCATCGAGCGTGCCAGCCTTCTTGCCCAGTATATCTTCCAGGACTGATAGCCTGTCTTGCAGAGGTTTAACTCCCAGTGCTACGGCTTGCACCAATGAGTCGCCCAGAACTCTTTTGAAGCTCTGGGAAAGGTCAATGTCCTCTTCCATACCTTCTTCCAGACCTCCTTCACTCCCCTCACTCCAAGCTTCCTTCTCCATGTTATAAGCCATGGAATTGTATGTGCTGCGACGAAGGCTCGTGGGTGAGACACTCAGCCTTCCCAGGTAAAGACACCAAGGGTCTGCCGAAAGTTAAAATAAATGCGCTCTCTCCCCTTCTTTTTTTTTTTTTTTTGTGATTACTCCAGATGAGAAATGCCTCTGCTGGTCCCAAGCGAATTCGCGTATATCTGGGATAGGAAACGAGTGTGGGAAAGGGTCTGCCGTTCGCTTATACGGAAAGGAAATTTCTGAGCGCGAATTCGCGTTCTGCGCGTGCGCGCTCCGCGTTTGTTTCTAAGGTTGGTTGGGCTTGCTTCGCCTACTACGCGAACCCAACCACCCGAATACGCGATGCCGTGCGGCCGCTGCCTGCGCCCTGAAGCGAGTGGTAGATCACTCGCGGGCTCGGCAGGCGGCCGCTCGGTTAAGGAAACACCTTGGGGCAAAACGAACGCGAATTCGCGTCTCGTCAGTTAAACTTGAAAAACGCACGAACGCTACGGCGCCATGCCATTAATGCGCGCGTTCTATGTCAATGCAGAAACAATAGCATTATGACAATTCCTGCGTGTACTTATCTGTGGCTCCGCAGCAAAAAAGAAGAGGAAGGGACCCAGAGTTTCAGGGGTTTATAGTGAGGAAGATGGACTGATTGGACATTGAAAGAGAGGCTGGGGACTACTAGACAGAGAAGCCTCATGGGAAGAGTAGTTTGTGATGTTTTGGAAAGATGATGTTTTCATATTTCCTTTTTTCTTTGTTATTCAAGTAAAAAAAAAAAAAAAAAAAGTTATAGATGAAAACAAAAGAAGATTTTAAAAGCTGTGGTTAGCAGTAATTAAAGAAGAATAAGCATAATGCTCGCCTCCGGTCTTGTCATAGAATTCCAGGCTTGCGCGCCTCGGACACAAAAGGCCCTACCTAAATCACAAGACCTTTTTATCCGGGGCAAAGCTAACAGAGAACCAACCGAGGAACGTAAGCTTCTTGTTGGTTAATAGACATTTATCTTTTACATATTTGTGATTGGTCTTAAATTAGTTGCATCTGAATGATCCAGACCTGGTTTTTTTATCAGGGGGGTAACAGCCACATTTTTAATAGTGAGGAATAGAACCTGTACGAAAAGAGGACTTTATGAACCGGCATAGAAATGGGGCAAACAGTTCTTGATGCTCCAGTATATATTTTGAGGGGAAAATTTCCCCAGGACAATTTGTGGGATGCATATCTTTCAATAGCAACAATGTTTCAGCTAAGTTTGGTTCTGCAAAATTAAAATTACCTGGGGTACTAAAAGTTATCTGTTTTAGGTATTTTAAGTGTAAACGGGGGATTTGGCAGAGGGGAAATGAGTATTTCCTGCTCAATTTTCTTTTGTGCCTTCAGCAGTTTGTCTACAAAAGCCCTCTGGACTCTGCTACAGTCATCTATAGTGGGTTTAATCGAGGGATTACAAACGGTGGGTTTTTCCCATAACCTGAAAAGGCGGAAGTTATGTTTGTCAGGTTGCGGCTGCAGAGTTTCTGCAGGGTTGTCTTCGGGTTCAGATCGTTTCCCATAGTGCTGGTTTATTGTAGGAATTCACATTTGCACTCTTCCGCCAATCACAATTTGCATTCTTTCAAGCATGTGGTAGCCACCCGATCCTTGGTCACCACACCCAAACTTTTCTGGGCATACCACAAGGATGTGGATTCAGCCTCGAAGATGGATGTACTTATGTTAATAGGCGTAAATAACGACAGACACCCCTGTACTGGCAGCCCGTTCACATTGACCAGTGCCCCAAAATAAAACCACTTAATCCAAGGGTTGAGGTTGTAGAAGACTTCCCCCTCAAGAATTAGGGTTTCTTTCAAAATTAAAATGTCCCTAATGGTTACTCTGCAAAGTACATACATCGACGTTCCCTGGAATTGGTGTGCGATTACCCTCCTCCCCCTGTCCTTCATCCTGTTAGCCGACACTGCTGCCTGCTGCAAGGTTGGAAGGTGATGGTATCCTGTTACTAAGTGGTGAAAAGCTAGACAGTGCTTTTGGGATTGAGGTAGCGGAGGGACAAATGACTAGGGAACAAAGAGGGCCTTCCAGGGGCTCAAACGTAGCTCTAGAGGTCCTACGGCTGCTTGGCCATTGTCTATTATGTCATGAATAATTGATTGTATTGACTTCTTGAAGTTCAGGGATCGGAAACACTTTTTTAAATAGTTTATTATTCTTGACTGGGTTGACTATTTTGTTCCTGGAGACATGGGCAGTACTCGGTGAGGGGGAGGGGGGGTACCTCAACTCCACTCTCTCAACCAAGTGCTGCCTGGCTTGACCTTGCTGAGACATGTTTTGTGGACCTAGGGGTATGAGGAAATGTGTCCGTAGCCAGTAAATTGGCATCAAGAGCGTATGGAATACACATATTGGCATGCTGTGCAAAGACCTCAAATCAAATATAGGAGGTTTGCCCACTGAAGCAATTTAGTTTCATAGGGATGGTCACACAGGCTATGGCTCTTGTCGCCCAGCCTTCACTTCTTCCTCTCCTCCAAAAGTAATTGCATCATTCCTTACACAGAAGTCTGAAAAGGTGCTGGAACCAGCCACATCCCCATGGATTCTTCCAAAGTGTCGCCAGAGGTTTGGGGCCCCTTAATGGCAAATAATTTGTCTGGTGAGGACCCCTCTATCAAAGTTGCCAGAATTATAACCATTAGGAATGTATTTTCTTTCTAACTTTCCCTCGCTGACTTCAAAGGAGACCCCAGCATCTCTGCATTCTCTCTAGAGCTGGACTAATATTTCTGGTGAGTGGGACTTTTTTTTTTTTTTAGCTCTGTTTTGGACCTGCTAACCTGCTCCTGCCATCTAAGCAGGTTGTAGGGCCTGCTGGAACGAGAGGTTTAACCACATTGCACCTGAAGGCCTGCTGACCTTGTCCTTGTGTCGGACAATCTTCCACTCCAGAATTCTGACCCCGGGTCTCTGCCCTGTGTTACTGGTTCTGAATATGAACCATTTTAACCCTGTCCTTGGGTCTGTGCCCAAGCCTGCTGTGACCATCAGTGGCTGCATCAAACATGCAGTCTGCGAACCGCCAATCGTGAACCATGTTGTCCCCACAGATTCCCTGTCTTGTGGTCTTTATGGTGTTGCAAGTGTGGGGTTAGAAAATGGACATGCCTTTGACAGGTGCCAGTTATTTAGAGAAAAAGCTGATGACTGCTTGGAGAAGCTGTAAGCTTCTAAAGCAGCGGAAAAGTCCCTAGGAGCGGCAATTCGCCAGCCTACCCAACCTCAGGGTTCTTCTTTTGCTTGGAGAGGGCGTCCCTTTCAATTGTATTCATCTGTGTCAAGAGGAAGAGGCCAATTCTCTCGGTTGCCCTCCAAGAGGCCCCTCTTATTTCAGATCCGGATCCGCTCACCCAACAGGACATTCTTACCCTGTTGGACAAAGGTGCGATAGTACCTGCAGCAGAGGGTGGTTTGAGGAGTGCGACCCATCTTGGACTTGAGACGCTTTAACAAGTTCTTCAGGAAGGACAAGTTCAAGATGGTAACTCTTTCGCAGATCCTTTAGGCCCTTCGACTCCAGGATTGGTTGGTGTTATTGGACCCATCTAAAACACAAAGTACCAGAGGTTGACAGTTGGTGGTTCTCATTATCAGTTTAGAGTTATGCCATTCGGGCTCACCTCTACGCTGAGGGTCTTTACCAAGCTTATGGCAGTGGTGGCAGCAAGTCTAAGGAGGCAAGGGATTCACATCTACCCCTACCTAGATGACTGGTTGATCGTAGCTTGTTCTCTGGAACAA
Organism: Ambystoma mexicanum; assembly: GCF_040938575.1. Classification (NCBI taxonomy): domain Eukaryota; kingdom Metazoa; phylum Chordata; class Amphibia; order Caudata; family Ambystomatidae; genus Ambystoma; species Ambystoma mexicanum. The sequence continues at coordinate 1,033,370,264 of NC_090933.1, read as the reverse complement.
GCACAAAGTCACCGAAGTCTCACTTGCCACTTCCTCCACAAGCTGGGCTTCTCCCTGAACTTCAAGAAGTCCCACTTACCATCACAGAAGCTTCAATTTATTGGGGCAGTCCTGGATTCAGTCTGGGCGAAAGCCTTGTCACCCGAGTTGAGTTGCCAACATCCCTTGCAGATGGTCCAAATGTTTCAGAGTGCCCAACATCTTCCGGCCTTCGACTTTCTAAGGTTGCTCGGCATGGCATCCTACATTTTTCTGGTGCTAGAAGCCTGTCTGAGAATGAGATTCCTCTCTGGGAAGCACCAGGGTACCCTGATTCACCAGGAGAGCAGGGACAACCAACTATGTAGACAGAATTTCTTCTGCACCAAACCAGTGTGGTGAATTACTCAAAAATGCTTCTGCATACACCTGTTACTGTGTGTCTATGTAAAGTTACATCACCAGTACATCTGGCAGGCACATAAACTAGGACCCCATCCAGCTAGGCAAAGCCATGTAGAACAAATCAAAAAAATCGGTTTATTAAGAATTATAAGACCTAATACCACCTTAACTGACCAAATAGAATTTGAATATTCATCCTATAGATACATAGTTTAGTTTTTAGTTTAGTTTATTCATTTGTATTGCGCACCAGACCCGAGGGTATGAGGGCGCATGAGCAGCAAGGTGATTCAAAGCTTGGTTACAGGATGCTTATACTTTACATTACATAATTATACATTACATTACATAATTACAGTGTGACGATGAAGGAACATGTGTACAGTTTGGCAGGAGAGAATGCAGTAGATGTATTTAAAGAATTACAAATATATACAAGTTTAGTATTACAAATTTACAGATTCTCTTAAAGCATGCAACGCGGAGAGCAGCCGTGTGGTGTTAGAGGTGTTAGTGGTTCGTGTTCTTTAACCAATGGATGTAGTTGCGTCTAAAAAGTGAGTAAGGTTGGGGAGTTCTGAGCGATGGTGGTAGGGAGTTCCAGTGTTGGGGTGCTTTCACCTGGAAGCTGTTGCCACCCATTTTAGTGCGTTTAAACCTGGGGACGGTGAGCAGATTAGCATTGGAGGTTCTGGTGGGTCTGATGGGGCTGTGTTTGCATATTCTGTCTGCCAGATAGCGTGGGGCAGCATTATTCAGGCATTTGTGGGTGAGCGATGCTACTTTAAGCAGGATTTTGTCTGTTGTGCTGAGCCAGTTATGGGATTTCCTGATATCGGAAATGTGTTCCCTCCTGGGAATATTGAGTGCTGCCCTAAGGGCGTTGTTTTGTAGCGTCTGAATTTTGTTGGTGATTTGTTTGGTGGCTCCTATGTAGAGGGCGTTACAATAGTCCAGTTTGGATAATACCAATGCTCTGGCAAGTGTAGTGCAGCTGTGGGTGGAGAGGAAGGGTTTGGCTGCTCTTATGAGCTTACATGTGTAGGCCGTAGAGGATGCCATCGAGCTAACCTGTTTGTGGAAGGTTAGGGAGGAGTCGAGGTATATTCCTAGGGTTTTTACTTCTTTCGAAACCTTGATTAGGTTCCCATCTATGATGAAGTTGGCATAATTGTGGTCGAGTTTGGTTAGGTTGGACGTAGAACCAAGGATGATGAGTTCAGTTTTGTCATCATTCAGGCATAGACTGTGCGAAGCCATCCATGCCTGGATGATGAGATACACTCTGTTCACCAAGGCCAAATCCTGGTTGTAATCTCCCGTCAACGGGATGAGGATCTGTGTATCATCGGCGTAGTTAGTGTAGGTGATACCCAGGCCGTCTAGATCATCAAACAGGGGCTTTGTGAACACGTTGTACAGAGTGGGGGAGACGCACGAGCCCTGTGGGACTCCACATGTAATGGGGATGGGTTCGGCGGCGGCAGAGGAGGAGAAGACTCGCATGGATCTGTTGTTGAGGAATGACTCAATCCAACTGATGGCTTCTTGTGAAAAGTGGGCAGCTGAGTCTAAATGATTACATAGGATTTTATGGTCAACTAGGTCAAACGCCGCAGAAAGGTCTAGCAGGAGTAGTAATGCAGTTTTCCCGTTATCTCTAAGGTCGTCTATTTGGGCTTTCAGATCTATCAGGGCTGTTTCAGTTCCATGTTGGGATCTGAAGCCGGATTGTCTTATTCCTAGAAGGTGATTTGTTTCAAGATACTTTTGAATTTGTAGGTATGCTGTCTTGTCTAGTATCTTGAGCAGGAATGGGACGGTGGTAATCGGTCTGTAGTTGGTTGGGATGGACGGGTCAAGGGAGGGTTTTTTGAGGAGAGGGAGGACCCAGGACTCTTTAAGGTTACTGGGGACTGTTCCTGAGGAAAAAGAGGCATTGATGAGTCTGGTGATGAATGGCGAGAGGTCTTGTGCCGCGTCTTTAATGATTTGTGGGGGGCAGAGGTCACCTTTGCAGTTGGAGGGTTTAAGGCCAAGAATTATTTTTTCTACTTCGAGGGAAGAGACTTTGGAAAAGTTGAAGCGAGCAGAGTTAGGTGTGTGGTGTGAGGGTGGAGGGCTCGAGTGGGCGTTGATGGGGTTGGTAAGATTGGTGAGGGAGTCTTTCTTATTTTTAATTTTGGTTTGAAGGCCAGTGACTTTGTTGTTTAGTGCATTTTGGATACTGGTGCACCATTGTTTGTTTTTAACGCAAGTATCTGGGATTGTTACCGGGGTTTCTAATTCTTTCAGGATAGTAAATAATTCTCTGGAGCTGGAGTTGGATTGGGAGATTCTCAGGTTATAGGATTCTTGTTTGGCCGCTATGATTTCTTTTTTATAGTTGGCCGTTATTTTGTTAAGCAATAGTTTGTTGTGGTCAGTCGGAGATAGTCTCCAGACTTGTTCCAGTTTACTCTTTTCCAATCTAAGGGTTTTAAGATGGCTGGAGAACCATTGGTTGAGGTGCTTTTTTGGTTTGGATTTTCTAAGTTTCAATGGTGCAATGGCGTCTAAGGCTATGCGCATGGTGTTGTTATAGCCTTCTACGAGGTCATAGGGATTAGAGTCTTGGAGTTGGCTTAGTGTAGGAAGAATGAGTGGGATCAGTTTTTCTGCGGTGATATTTTTTTTGCTTCTCGTGTGGATGGCTGGGGCTAGTGCCATGTTGGTTGTAGGGCTTGAGGCCTCAAGTGAGAAGGAGAGGAGGTGGTGGTCGGTCCAGGATTGGGGAGTGTTGTTAGTGATCGATACGGCACAGTTATAGTCTGCTATCCAATCAAGGGTTCTCCCTTTGTTATGGGTGGGGCTGGTTACTTTTTGTGTGAAGCCTAGTTCAGACAGGGTGTTGCTGATGAGAGTGGCTTGATTGTCTTTGGGGTCTTTGTAGCCTAAATTGAAGTCTCCTAAGAGAAGGCATTGTGAGGAGTTTTTTAGGTTGTCGGTAAGGATGGCATTGAGGTCTTCCTCGAAAGATCCCGGGGGTCCGGGCGGTCTGTATAGTAAGTGAATGGATATTGTTTGGGAGTTAGCGATGGGTAGTTTGGCTGTAAGTGATTCACATGATGGGTGGTCTGTGGCGGAGTTGAGTCTGATGTTAAGGTGGGTCTTGGCAATGATGGCCAAACCACCGCCTTTAGCTTCAGTTCTGTCCGCTCGGATGATGGAGTAGTCAGTGGGGATGGCTAGCGAAAGGGCTGGGCCTGCGGCTGCATGAAGCCAGGACTCTGTTATGGCTAGGAAGTCTAGATCTTCAGCTAAAATGAGATCAGCGATGTCCGTGGCATGGGCAATCATGGAGCGTGCGTTGATGAGGGCACCTTTTATAGGTAGGGTTTTGGCTTTGGCAGGGGTGGGGGTGGTAGCTGTGATGAGCGCTCTATTGTTGGTTGTAGTGGAGTTGACGGGTTTAGGTTCGGGTTTTTTTAGCGTAAGGTTAGCGCAGGAGCTGATGGAGGTTCGGTGTGTGAGTATGGATTGTGTGGAGTCCCTGGCTCTAGGCTCGTGTATTTTTGGAAGTCTGGATCGTAATCTGGTCAGCCTGTCCGAAAGGCATGGGGGAGCGGATAGGCTAACATGATTGTGGTGCTGGGCTCTGTGAGGGTGGGTGATGCGGTGCCTAGGCTGGTCAAGTTAAGGGGTGAGCTGGGCAGGCATGCGGAATTGGTGATGTGGAGAATGGTTCTCAGTAGTATAGAGTAAAGGCCCGGGAGGAACATTGTGTGAGGGGGGTAAGGTGCAGTGTGTGTCCTGTCTAGGGTCGAGATCTAGCAGTGGACAGTGCGGCCTGCTTGGAGTAGCCGAATACTACCTAATCCATGTAGTGCAAGGTTGCAGATTGGCATCTGACTCGGGTACAGGTAAGCAAAGTGGTCATAGTAAGTGTTTGTCAATTATCACAGCATTAGGTTTAGAATTGCGCCAGTGTACCAATTAACATCTTGGATCAGAGTAGCATGTATTCAGAATAGCGCCTGGAATGGGAATAGCACCTAGGTTCAGAGTAACACTTAGTTCAAGATAACACCTAGAATCAGAATAACCCCTAACTTCAGAATAGCACATAGAGCAGATTAAGCACAACATTGAGTTTAGTGGCTATAAAAGTATGTTGAGCGGGGACACATTGGGCTGCAGGTAAACAGATCTAGAGGCAGTTGGTGAGCAGATCAGCAGAACAGAGCAGATGGTCACAATGCGGTTCAAAATGGCAGCTGGAATTGCATAGGGTAGCTGAGCAGCAGTGAGGCACAGTGCAGTTATATGTGACAGGGATGATTAGCGACACAGTAGTCTAAATACGAATGTGCACCTATGTACTGGGAATGGCAGCAACTTTGGGCACAGACACAGCATGCAATAAGGCCTGAGTGCACGAGAGTGGCAATAAGTAGCTTGTGGTAACAAAGCCTTTTCCAGAGTCTAGGCAGTTCAATTTAAAAGCGAAGTGGCGTACATGGATACAATTCTTACAGAGATATGACAGACCATTCCTTAACATGGAAACATCTGTTTACTAAACAATTACATGTACATTTAATTTAAAACGTGCCTTCGATAAGTTATACAATGTTCATAAAAATCATCAAAGAACCATGGTCCACATCCTTAGTATGGCAGGCGCCACTAGGCTCTCAGAATGAGATGTCCCTTAACATTTTAAGTGGTTGCAACTAAGCCAATAAATTGAGGCCAACCAGATGCCCAACAAGTGCAAAACTCTATTTGTACTGGCCTATTTTAATAGATCCACCAGGCCACTATGGCCTACCCTAGTCCTAGTCCCGACTTTACAAAACAGTCTTCCTCTTGGCCAAGAAACAGGAGCCCAGAGTCTTCACTCTACGACCAAGTCATCTTCCAACCTGGTGTTCTTTTGTAAGCAGGTATACCAGCTGAAAAAAAAACAGACGGATGCGAATTGAACCGCTGCGCCTAAAAACATACCACCAGACCAGTGACCATCACTACAGCACTGTGAAAACCAATTGCCACCACCAAACTGTGTGGGATTTTTGTGCCCCTGATCGAGAATTAGATCCCTTCAGTGATTTCTCAGATCCCACTGGTCCCAATTCTCTGGCAGAATGACATACCTATTTCAGGTCGCGAACAAGGTCACCCAGGATCTCCTGTGGTGAGCTTGCTGAGAGAATGAGAACCTTTTTGTCAACCATAGCCGCAGATGACAATTGGGATGACACCTCCCTTACACATCGTCGGACTGGGACAAGAAATGGGCCCAGACACCCCAAAAAAAGTGGCCCGGCCCTTGCCTCACGACCCTTGACCTCTATCACCGGACGTGATGTCATTTGACCCCACCCCAAGTAGCATCCCAGGAAGACGATGAAATGCGACCTTTCACCCCTTGAAAAAAAGAGGAAGTGGCATCAAATAGCATTGTTCCTAAGTACACAAAAATATGATGATTTCACTAATGTGATATACACTTCATACAATAATGGATCACCATGTGTATCATTAATATCTGTGTGTATAGATCCATATTGTCAAATTACTGTGAATGCAAGCAGATATCCAAGGCCAAATGATAATGTTATTGTATAGCACTTGCACATAAGCTCTTTTTTTGGGTATTTTTTTTATATAGAACAAATATGCTTACAATATCACCTCATCGTGTGTTGGTACTCATTTATCGACTTAAGAAGGATGAAAGGCTGAGACGGCTTTGCTGGGATTCGAACCTGCAGATCACACGCAGCAGCGAGCGCTCCACCCACTGATCTATCATATCGCCTGTAGTAAAATGATCAATTATTCTGTAGAGGATACCATTAAACGGGAAACTGAGATTTAGCAGCAGACCAGTTAAAGGCATACTCTAGTAAAAAATTTTATTTCAAAAATAGATGGGCCACATTAAAAAAAAAATACTAGCATCCTCCGTTTTAAAACTTCCTATGTAAAATTTTGAGCTATTCAAGCTCAAAATTCGAAAAAGCAAGCACAGGGGCGCCGCCATTTTGTGAAATGGAGGCCCTCCTGTGCTGGCTTTTGCGGCACTAATGAAGGAAAAGCCAGCCAGCTGTAGTAAACAAAGTCTACCGCTGGGTGGCTTTCCCTTCATTAGTGCCGGGACTCGGAGGACGCGGACCGGAGACCAGAGCAGGAAAGCTGCAGCTGAATCTCGGTAAGTGCTATTTATTTTTTTTTACAAAAAATAAGCACTAGCTGCGGTTTTTTTTCTAAGTTTTCCGGGCTGGAGGAGCCCGGAAAACTTAGAAATAAAACCGCAGCTTTAAAAACGTATTTATGTTTGCGGTCACTTCAAAAGCGACCGCAAACATAAATACAACGTTATTGTGTTGGAAAACGCTGCGGTTTTTCGTTCCAAGTTTCTCAGGCTCCTCCGGCTCGGAGGAGCCTGAGAAACTTGGAAAGAAAAACCGCTGCGTTTTCCAACACAACCGCGTGTGTTTCTGCCTGCTGTGGCTATCACTTTGGGTCTCCGGTGCTCCCAGGGGAGCACCGGAGACCCAAAGTGAAAGCCACAGCAGGCAGAAACACACGCGGTTGTGTTTACATGCCGCGTAGTGTTTCTACCTGCAGCTGATTTCCCATTTGGGGCTCTCGGGCAACGCCGCGTTGTCTGCCTGAATCTGCTTTTCCATTTGGGGCTCTCGGGCTCCCCGTGGAGCCCGAGAGCCCCAAATGGTAAAGCAGATTCAGGCAGACACAACACGGTTGTGTTGGAAAACGCTGCGGTTTTAAAACCGCAGCGTTTTCCAACACAATAACGTTGTATTTATGTTTGCGGTCGCTTCAAAAGCGACCGCAAACATAAATACAACGTTTTTAAAGCTGCAGTTTTATTTCTCAGTTTTCCGGGCTCCTCCAGCCCGGAAAACGTAGAAAAAAAACCACAGCTAGTGCTTATTTTTTGTAAAAATAAATAAATAGCACTTACCGAGATTCAGCTGCAGCTTTCCTGCTCTGGTCTCCGGTCCGCGTCCTCCGAGTCCCGGCACTAATGAAGGGAAAGCCACCCAGCGGTAGACTTTGTTTACTACAGCTGGCTGGCTTTTCCTTCATTAGTGCCGCAAAAGCCAGCACAGGAGTGCCTCCATTTCACAAAATGGCGGCGCCCTTGTGCTTGCTTTTGAGCTTAAATATCTCAAAATTTTACATAGGAAGTTTTAAAACGGAGGATGCTAGTATTTTTTTTAATGTGGGCTATCTATTTTTGAAATAAACATTTTTACTAGAGTATGCCTTTAAGTTCATCTGCAGGTCTGGTGCAAAGTTGGCCGCATGTCAAGCCTGCATGCATCTACTTTCCGGCTTCAGAGGTTGGCAAAATGGGGAAATCGGCGAACTCACAGGACATCCCATACTCTGAGCACTCATTACCTCATAAATGCAAACAAACATCCTGAACAGCATGCCAGTGAGAAGGGAAAGATGGACACATTACAACAAAGCATTCATTGTGACACAATGAAGTCAATGGCCACTTGATGTGCTAAGGTCAAATATTTGTACACTGTACAGAAGCTTTTCGGTACAAGGACTTTGTCAAGTGACCGAGAACACCAAGATGGAATGTCTTGTGGTGATCATAACAAGACAACGGCAGAAAGAAAACCTGCTATTATTGAAACTTGCGAAAGGCAAAATACATAGTCCGAAATGGATGCTTATGCTACTCTAAAATTGGTTGTTTATCACCAATGTCATGAATACATATTTATCAATAATGGAACAGCACAGCAACTCCAGGAGGCACTGTGCCCCCCCGCCACCCTGGAGTGGTGGCACGATGACAGCCGCTGGCCCGGCAGCAGCCCCGGCCTCTCAATTTGGCATGCTGCAGCAGCATGTGAATGATGCGTGCATCATAATTTATGATGCACACATCATGCATGCAAATAAATCAAAGCAAGGTAACAGTTGTTACCTTGCTTAGAATTATGCCGATGCATGTATTTTTTAATATATATTTTCCCATATTTTGTCAAATCTTTTTATTTTATTTTTTTCAAACTGGCCTAGGCATGGCCAAAAACCAGCCCCCCAATCCCCAGGGACGATTTTGGCCCAGCCACGGGCCGAAAGGCCAATACAACTCTGCCCTTACAGGATGGGTAGCCCCTGGGCTACAGATAAGGCGAGTACTAGGCCTTTTTATGCATGAAAATCTTGTTAATACGCCAGCTTTATTATTTTCCTGGGTACATTTACACACAGGTTTAGAGCAGAGGGCAGTGCAAAGGTCAGGTTACTTGACAGAAACCAGTAGGCTTCTTGTGATTTTTTTTTTTTTATCAACATGGATGTAATTGCAAACCACCTCTGAAACAGTATTTCTCTGAAGCATTTCAAAAAAATAAACTGCACACTGATAAAAGGAATGGTTTCTTTCCATTTAGCTTCAGAAGCACTCTGCATGTTTCCCTAGAATTTTTAGGATTGTATAATTAGTAAAATGGAAAACTAAGTTGCAATTGAGAATTTTTTTTTTTAACAAGTGATGCTTTTTTTCCCCCAGTAAAAGCAAACCAGTATTGCACAGTTGTATTTTTCAGATTTCCGGTGCTGTGTGCGTAATCATGCAGAGGCAGATCATGTTTACACTTTTAATTTACAGTATAATTATAAAAACCGTGTGTAAAATGATGACTATGCACAGTCTAGTTTACATCCATTCAACCTTGCAGTCAATGGGGTACATTACTATAAATGGTCAGTGGCAGCAGAGTCTTTGCTCAAGGGTGAGTAATTCTGACGAGACCGGAGGCGAGCATTATGCTTATTCTTCTTTAATCCTGCTTAACAGCTTTTTAAATCTTCATACTTCTTATGATATATAGTTTCCTTTTTTTTTTTTTTTCCAATGTGCCCAACCGGCACAGATGATGATAAAATAAACTTAACAGAAGTGTATCAACTACATTTCCCATGAGTCTCTGGCTCTCTGGTAGTCCTCGCCTCGCTCCTGTCCTCAAATGAGGTGTCCTCTGTTATAAGTGTCCCTCTGACTAGGTGCCTTCCTCTTCTTTTTTTGCTGCTTTCGACAGCTAAGTACCCATTTGCTTTCATTAATGATTATTGACTGACCATATGTAAAAAGATTCAATAATGCACAGCGTAACGGCAGCGAAGCACAAGGTGAAGATATTATGACTTAACAGCCAGCGTAAGCTGAATATTTATTCAAATTATATTTCACTTATATATTTAAAACGGGTAAAATCTCTTCATCCAAACACGTTTGGCAATTTGAGTTTTGTATTTCCTTAGTCGGCCCGCAGGCTCGCTTGCACTGGGGCCGTAAACATTGAAGTAGGAACGCAGACGTTTAGCCTGTCTAACGTCTTCGCGTGCGCAAAGGTGTGCCGCGCATGCGCAGTAGGCTCTGCTTGGATAACATTCCACTCAGATTGAAAAAAGCGTCTCGCTGCGAGTTCTGGGAGACTTTCTAGTAAGGGCTGTGGTCCAGGGAGTGCAGCCTATTCAGGACAGATTGCAGGTCCTGGAGGAGCTATTGGGCACCAGAGCTGGCACACAAGATGATCCAGGTGAGGGGACCTCCACTAGACAGCCTCCAGAAAATAACTCAAGGGGGTGTAAGGTCACCCGGAAGAGGAAACTCTCTTCTACTCCCCAGCCCCCCCCCCCCCCACCCCCCCGGGCTCAGAAAAGGGGAAGAATGAAAGGCCCCAGGAGGCGGCTGATGCTCTTAACCCCTACCCCAGGGGCTGATAATATAGGGGACGCTCGCTCTTCCTTGGAGGAATACGACCAGGAGGAAGGACAGGAGGACGCCAACAGCCTCATCAAAGAGGAGGGTAGAGAGCCAGTGAGTAAAGCCAGCTCAGTGGAGAGTACCCCAGATGAGGACACTTCGGACATGTTAGGCAATTAGACACCCCAGATCCACAGAGTGGACCCCCTCTCCGAGAGTGGCTATCTATATGTCAGAGGATCAGAAAACCTCTGGAGAAGGAGACCAGATTTCGCCTTAGAGCGGAATGCCCAAGACCCGAACTCTCAGGCAAGGTATCTGGATCCATTTCTGGGGTCACAAAGATGCTCACTTTCGTGGCGAAGGCCAATAAGGATACTCGGAGGGGCATGGATAGAGTGTGGAAGTCTTGTCAAGACAAGATCCTCGATCTTACGGGACCCATTACGAAGATTAAGGACCTGGCAGAGAGCTCCAAAGACACGGGAGAGCCAGTGGACCACTCCATTCTTGCAGGATGGGCCCGATTGGCTGTATGTTTACTCGGGAACGCAAACAGTGCGATCTCTGCAGAGAGGAGGAGATCGATGCTATTGAAAATCGACAATAAGCTGGAAGACCTAGCATCTTATGAAGCAGGCGAAGGGGCGCTCGGTCTATTATTTGGTGACCCATTCATCAAAGAGATGAATACCTTCGTAGGAACTTACACAGTCCTCCATAAGGAAAGTATTCCCCAGTCGGGTTTTTGCAGGGGTCGGCCGTTACAGAGGTCGATCAACCGGCCGATACAATTCCAACAGGAGAACTCTGGGCCGAGAGCCCAATACTGGAAATCCTGATAGCAGGACGCCTTCTTTCCCAATAGAAGCAGAGGATTCAGGGAACGCCGAGGCAGAGGTTACTACAGGCAGAATAAGCCCACAGGTGAGAGGCATTTACCCACAGTAGGCGGGAGGGTCCTGCTTTTCACGCACAATTGGCGCAAGCGTTCATCAGACGCTTGGGTGCTGCAGACCACGCAGGGTTTCCATCTAGATTTTATTGCAGAGCCAGAGCAGCTAGCAGCCCGACAGCGCATGCATATCTCTTTAGCAGAAAGGAATCTTCTAGATGCAGAGCTCCGGGAGCTAGCGCGCAAGCAGGCCGTAGAGAGCTCATTCCCACTGTACAGGCTTCCTCAGCAACATGCTTCTAGTTCATCGAAAAGGCATGGTACGTCCTGTTATCAGCCTGAAAGAGCTGAACAGCTGGTTGATAAACATACACTTCAAGATGGAAGGAATTCATCTGCTCTCAGACCTCTTCAAGGAAAAACGATTGGCTAGCACGTCTAGATCTAAAGGACGTTTAGCTCCCAATAACCATATCACCCCAGTTCCGACCCTATTTGCAGTTTGAGTGCGAGAAGGAGATTTGGCAATTCAAAACCCTTCCTTTCGGCCTCGCCTCAGCACCCTGGGCCTTTACCAAGCTTCTAAGGCCTCTAGCGACGGCGCTGAGAAGCCAGGGAATCCGGATGATCATCTACCTAGACGACACATCCTTTTCATGGCAGAGGACAAGGAGATTGCAGAGTCAGGTTCAAGGGGCAGCTTCACTCATATCTGGGCTAGGTTTCCTCATCAGCACTGAGATATATGTCCTGATTCCATCCAAAAGGATAGAATTTCTAGGCTTCACTATAGGCACCAGGAAAGCCACGATGGAACTCGCTACGGCCAAAAATAAGAGCAATAAAGAAAGACCTGAGGACGGCTCTGAGGAAGCCGGTTATATCGCTTCGGAATCTAGCCAGGATAGTTGGACTCCTCGCAGCCTCCATACAAGCGATCTTCCCGCGTCTTTTACATTACAGAGCCCTCCAGAGGCTCAAGATCAGGTACTTACAGAAGGGCTGGAGATACCATCGGTTAGTGTCGTTGGACGAGGACAGCAAAACGGAGCTCAGATGGTGGCTGCACAACATGGAAGCTTGGAACGGTCGCACCATATTTGGAGACCTTCCAGAACTCGCCATAGAGTCGGGCGGCAGCAGATCAGGATGGGGAGCCAGGTGTGGTCAGACAGGGGGAAAATGGTCGCAGGAAGAACTAGCCCTGCACATCAACTACCTGGAGCTCCTAGCAGGTTCTTTTGCAGTCGGAGCCATTACAAAGGACAGAGTGAGATGCTGCATCCTCTTGCGGATGGACAACTTATCAGCTGTCGGGTATATCAACAAGCTGGGAGGCACGAGATCCAAACTGCTAGTGGAGCTAGCCAAGGACTTTTGGCGCTCCTGCCTAGAGAGAGATGGAGGTCAAGGCCGAATACCTTCCGGGAGTGAAGAATACAGTAGCAGACTGGAACTCCCGATACTTGGTAGATTCCAGCGACTGCAGACTACACAAGTCAGCCTTCGACAAACTACAGCAGAGATGGGGACCTCTACATACAGATCTCTTTGCCTCGAGGCTGAATTCACAACTCCCCAGAGCGCTAGACACGGATGCCTTCCTGTACTACGGGGTGTGGGGGGGTCACACACATTACGCCTTTCCCCCCTTCGTGATGCTGGCGTGGGCACTAGCAAAAGTGTGCAGGGACAAAGCGGAGATCGTCATAGTGACGCCAGAATGGAGATCGCTAGCTTGGTTTCCCGTTCTGATGGAACTTTCCACGGATTTCCCCTAGAGGATTTATCACAGACAGGATCACCTCTTAGATCCAGCAGGAGCGCCTCACCCTCTTTAGGCTAAGGGGGTCAAGGTCTGATCCTGAATCGGAGTTTAAGGCGCAGATGGTGCTTGCCAGGACGTTCAGAGGAAGCTACAGAGCTCATCAAGGTGTCGTGGGCACCGTCAACAATATGGAGCTATAATTCTGCATGGCAGACCTGGGCTTCATGGTGCAGGGGAGGAGTGTTTTTCCCATTTCAGCCCCTATAGTACAGGTGGTAAACTTTTTAGCATCACTGACCTCGGGTGGGAAAGACTTCAGAACCGTAGGAGTTTACAGGTCAGCCATTTTAGCAGGACACAATTTAGTAGACTGTGTCCCAGTGGGAGAGCAGCCAGCAGTCACTAGACTCCTTAAAGGAGTAAAAGTAAGCAAGCCTCCAGGGCCGATATACTCATCCCTCTGGGATGTTAATAAGATACTCCATCTATTCCCGGAATGGCCGAGAAATGACCTTTTATCAAAGAGACTGCTTTCAGGAAAGCTAGCTACACTGCTATGCCTAGCTTCTTGTAGAAGGGTGTCGGATGTAAAAGCTCTTGAGATCGACAGGAAGATTTTCTATCCGGAGGGAGTGGCGTTTAACTTAGCGCAGCGTACAAAAACGAACTCCAGGATTATTACCTATCCATACTTTCCGGACGATAGCAAGCTCTGCGTAGCGCAATGCATATGAGGCATCGACAGCAGATGTAAGACCTAGAAATGTAACTCGGCTCCTAATAGCGCGCATGAAGCCATATATGTCAGTGGCCCCAGCTACTATCACAAGATGGGTGAAAGAAGTAATGGACATGGCAAGCATAGATATTTCTGTATTCAGAGCTCACTCGACCAGAGGAGCCATGGCTTCCGGAGCTTTTGCAGCAGGAGTTCCACTGCAGGAGATCATGCAGTAATACAAAGCTGTGAACAAGCATAATGCTCGCCTCCGTTCTTGTCATAGAATGAAGATTGCCAAAGCGCATAGCGCAGGAAGTCTTGATTCTATTAAAGACATGGAGGCGAGCATTATCCCTCGCAAGAGGAATTTGATCGTATGCATTAAGGTACTCAAATGGACAGGAGAGACCTGCACAGGAATTTAGCTGTTGAAGCATTATATCAGAAATCATTGGTGTTCAATGTATAACTATCATGTGATTGGCAGCAAATTCCCACCCTTTTACACTTGTGATCTCTTTTCATATAGGGGAGGACCAGAAGAAGCCTCGAGAATAACCAGCTAGCAGATCAACAGGGAGGATCTAAGAATCGTACAGCATAGAGAAGACGGCAAGTTCAATTATGAGACTGTTAGTAGACTATTGTTAAGGTTAAGAGAGTCGAAGACTGGCAAAAGAGGAAGGCACCTAGTCAGAGGGACACTTATACCAGAGGAGGACACCTCATTGGAGGACAGGAGCAAGGCTAGGATTACCAAAGAGCCAGAGCCTCATGGGGAATGTAGTTGATACACTTCTGTTTCGTTCAAGTTTATTTTGTTTGTTTATTTTCTGTGCTGGTTGGGCACATTGTGAGGAAAAAAAAAGGAAACTATATATCGTCAGAAGTATGAAGATTTAAAAAAGCTGTTAAGCAAGATTAAAGAATAAGCAGCATAATGCTCGCCTCCATGTCTTTTTAATAGAATCAAGACTTCTTGCGCTATGGCAATCTTCATTGATATTACACTGATAACAGGTGTTCTAGCCTCTCAAATCTTCAAGACTACAAATAAAACATCCAAAACCTGACTCTCAAAGTCCAAGCGCTGTTCAAAAACAAACCAATGAATGTTACATTGGTAATTGAAATAGAAACTCGGCGAAACCTGTCCCTGTGATAATCCAGATAGGTGTTTGACGAACCATTTATTAAGTGCTACATAAAGTTATCCATCTAGGTACTGTGATCATAATACCTCATTCGATACGCAGTTAACCAACCTCTGAAGGATGTTAGCCAATAAGATGGCTCAGCCGGTTGAGCACTTGTTGCTGCAATCTCTGCGTGATCTGTGGGTTGTGTGTGCGAATCCTGGCAAGTCAAACTCAGCCTTTCATCCTTTCGAGGTAGATAAAGGAGTACTGACTTTGGTTTGGTGGTAAGTATGATAAATATATTCCATGTACAGCGCTTTGACAAGAGCCATATAAATAACCATTTGACCACTAGATCAAATATAGAATTTAGCATAGTCCCTGCCCCTCTGCACTGTTGTATCATAACATCGGCATACCAATAGGTAGTAATAGCTCCAGGAAATTGGGATTTTCGTTAAACATCAAGACAATTCTGCTATCGAATCTCAAAACACACTACAAAATCATGTATGCTTTAGTATAAAACTGGCTAGGTTTATGTGATTTCAACATTTAAATATATACAGGAGAGATCAAATGGCCAGAAATAATGAAAGGTGTATTCTGTCACAATGCAGAAAGCTGCTGCATAGTAATGATTTCGATACAGTCCAGACTTCACATCAACCTTTTAGAGCTGAGGGCAATCTAGACTAGTGATGGTGGCCTTCCTGCCCCCGGTACGGGGGAAACCTTTCCGAATAATGACAGACAACACGGTGGCCTTGCATTACTTCAACAAGAGGTGGTGTAAGGTCACGACCTCAGTGCCCACAACCAGAGCTGCATTACCTCTGCACAAAGAGGAGTCATCTCTTTACTGGCAGTGCATCTAGCCGGAGAAGAAAATGCAGCGATGGACACTCTGAGCAGGCAGAGCACTATCTCCTACGAGTGAGAATTGGCTCAGGAAGTCCTAGCAATCTTTGGGAAACCCTTCAAGAAAAATGTCAGTCGAACTGCCAATTCCCCTGTGAGAGGTTGTCTGAGACAACTGCCCAGTATATAAATGCGATCTACAATACTTTCTGCAAATTTAGAAGGCTGTGGTGTGGAAGGCTGTAATTTTGAGCGTGTGAGCTGCGGGTAATTGCGTGCATTGCAAGGACAGAAGGGGATCCATCAAACGGTGTCACTGCTGCTTCTGTGTGTCTTCAATACTTTTGCTGGGTAGGTAATTAGGCTTTATTCATACAGAAGCTTTCAGTTGGTGCTCATAGATGAGGGTGGATACCATGGGATGTCCGTTGGCAACCTCTCATCTCAATAAACTGCAATTTGAGTCTAGCCTTACAAAGACACTAGACTAGGTCTTTGTTTTCTTTCATTTAATGCTCCCCTCTGCTATATTAGTTTATTGCTTTCAAGAAATGCTTATCCTTCGTATTGGGTAGTTTTAAAAAGACTTATAAACATAGCTTTGCTGACTCCTGTTGACTGCTTACATTTTCCTGGGGTTCCCTTTGCTCTCAGCTATGTCTTTCGATGCCCTGTGTTCAGATAAATTATATTAAATCGCTGATGAGTTGGTCCGCTAGTAAAGAAGCAACATCACCCAGCACCAATCAAATTTGGAAATTGACTTCTGTTGTAACGAAAGATTTGTGATGACATGCCAGCAAAGTACTTGGGCAGACTTGGTGGCGACTTGCCACGCTTTACCTTGGTATACAACGCATAATTAGGCTTTCCCCTTTGTCAGAAAAGTATGGAGGACAAGGGCACACAGTAGGTATTATTTCAAAGATGCTTTTATTCGATGTGGGTACAATCGGCAGTACCCCCTGGAGTGTGCTGCTAAGCAGGCTTCCCATTGCCAACCATCTCCTATTCAATCTACTACACCTTCTAGAACCCCTCTAATATTTCAGCCCATGGGAAGGTTCTGGTCGGTATTTGAATACTAAACACAGGATACTGTTAATACATATAATTGTTCATGCTCCTATTTAGCTTGGGCTTGGTTATGGAATTTAACAGTTGAAAGAAAAGTTGTGGCTGTGAATATGCCTTCTACCCGTATCGAGTCAATATATCTAAAACATTAGAGTAGTACATTTGAGAAACACTGCAAACATGAATTAAATTAATAAAGGGTAGTGGGGCAAAGGTTAAAATGGGTCAGGATGGGGTTGGGGTGGTGTTGTGTTTTTTAAAAAAAAAAAGAAACCTGGGGGTTTAAGGGGACCCCTAATGAAAAATGTGGTATTTTTTTCCACGCTGAAATTGACAACTAATTGTGATCGGTAAAATCACATATAACCTTTCTACCTACCCTCCAGGACCTCTCATTCCACTTTGCTGGTTCTCAGTTCCAATTTTGTTCCGTCTACGAAGGACATTGTTTTCGAACTAAGTATTTAATACGTTTGTGTTTTTTAAATGAAGTTGTGCCAATGAGAGATGCTTTCTCCCCCTCTCTCATGCGACCCTGGCCCAGAGGATAATAAGTCCATGCAGTTTTAATAATGCCCATGTAGGACCCTTTCCCCCCCTCATGTGTCCCTTGCTCAAAAGGTTTATGAAGCTGTGGAGCAAGCGGATCTTCCAGCAGACTTGGAATTGCCTGTGGTGAGGCCAGTTTGGCAAGCCTACCTTGAGGAGTAGAGTTTATTTTATATAGCGCGCCTGACCCAGGGGTATCTGGGCGCTTAGACGGTTACATGATACAGTTTATACAGACAGAGTACAGTTAATACATTCAAGTTACAGCTGATAGGCAAGGTAGGTGGGAAGCATATAATGGAAAGTGATACATAACAGGGAGAAGGGATGAAATTACATGCATATAAGAGTAGGAACTTGGAGGAGCAGAGAGATGTAAGATGTCCGGTAAGTGATGTTAGTTTTTGTTAAGTAGCCATGTGATGACGTGGCTTCTGAATTTATCAAAGATTTGATGTCCTGTATTCCATAATTGGGCGGCTAGTGCCGGGAAACTGGTTCCGCCAGCTTTTTTTCGGTTGTACCTGGGCACCACAAGGCATGAAGTATTGGTAGATCTTGCGATTCTGGTTGGCAATTTCAGTGTGAATTTGAGATATGGTGGGGCTCAGTGGTTCAAGGCTTTGTGGGTGAGGCAGATGGTTTTTAAGAATTATTTCTTGTATGGACCGCCATTTACAAAGCTTTCTGGTTGCCGAGATGTGCTCTCTTCTCAGTATGTTTAATGCAGCTCTGAGCGCATTCTTTTGCAGAGTCTGCAGTTTAATTATTTGTTTGCGCCTAGGTAAAGGCCATTGCAGTAGTCCAGTTTGGACTGTATGAGTGCTCTGGCCAGTGTGAGGCAACTGTTGGAGGACGGAAGAGGGGTCTGCAAGCCCTAATCAGTTTACCAATGTAGGCAGTCATTTACCTGTTTGATTAGATTGGAGTTGGCATTGAGGTAGAAACCCAGGGTTTTTACACCTTTAGCAATAGGTATGTTACCATCGATGAGGATACTTCTGTAGTTGGGACTGAGTTTCAGAAGGTTGTTAGGTGAGCCGACTAGGAGCAACTCCGTCTTGTTGTCATTCAGGCAGAGGCCATGTATGGCCATCAATCCCTGAATGATGGTGTAGACTTTGTTGATCTGGCATACCTCTCTGTCGTAGGTGCCTGATAGTGTTAGGAGTATCTGGGTGTCATCTGCATAATTGGTGTAGGTGACACCCAGACGGTCCAGTTTGTCAAATAGGGGCTTTGTAAAGATTTTGTACAAAGTGGGAGATACGCAGGAGCTTTGTGGGACTCTGCAGGTAATGGGGATCGGGTCGGCCGCAGCTGTAGGTGAAAAGTCCTGCATAGTCCTGTTCGCAAGGAAAGATTGAATCCATGTGACAGCAGAGTTTGAGAAATGTGCTGCGGAAATGCTGCCGATAAGTTTAGGAGGATTAGGAAGGCAACTCTGCCTTTGTCTTTTAGTTCGTCGATCTGGCTTTTAAGGTGAACAAGGGCGGTTTCCGTGCCATGTTGAGGTCTAAAGCCAGATTGACGAGTTCCTAGTAGTTGGTTTGTCTGTAGATGGTCTTGAATTTGCAAGTATGCAACTCTATCTACAATTTTCAATAAAAAAGGAACTGTAGTGATCGGTCTATAGTTAGTGGGTATAGAAGGATCTAATGTTAATTTCTTGATTAATGGGAGAACCCAAGATTGTTTCAGGTTACTTGGGACTGAGTTTCTGGCAAATGAGGAGTTTATTAGTTTGGTGATAAAATGGGATAAATCTCTGGCTGCATCTTTTATGATCCGAGCTGGGGAGCTGTCGGTTTCAATGATTTTTTTTACCTCAGGGATGGATACATTGTTGATTTTGAATCCTGAATTAAGGTGTGCGGTGGATGGTAGGATTGGGTTGGTAATATTGCCAGAGGTGAGTTGTTTGCGTTTGTCAGCTATTTTGGTTTGGAGCCCTGTGATTTTGTTAGGATGCTAGTGCACCAAGGTTTATCCTTAGTGCAGGTGGATTAGGGTTTTCTAATTCCTTTAGGATATTGAATAATTCTCTGGTGCTGGATCCTGCCTGGTTTATTCTGTCGTTGGTTTCTTTTTTGGTGCGCGTTATCTCACTTTTATATGTGGCAGTGATGTTGGTTAGGTTGACTTTATTTTCTGGAGAGGGGGTTATTTTGCAGAGCGTTTCAAGTTTTCTTTATGTGCGTAGTATCGAGTTCCGGGGTGAACCAGCAGTTCAGATGTGCCCTGGGTTTACCTTTGCACAGTTTAAGCGGGGTTATCTGTGGCTTTGGTCATGCAGTCATTGTAGGTGTCGACCAACAGATTTAGGTCATTTGTGGCATATAGTGCATAGTGTAAGGGGACTACCAGAGGTGTTATACCTTGGCTGTGATATTGTTTGTTCCTATTAAGACAAGGTGGTGCAACAACAGGCTTTTTCGATTCTAGGTTGTTGACATTGATTTCTAGGGATAGGAGGTGATGATCAGACCACACAAGTGGTGAGGAGTCCTTGAGGGTGATAGTACAGTTAAGGTCTGCTACCCAGTCAAGTATCCTGCCTTTCTCGTGAGTGGGTTGGGGGTTACTTTGTATAAAACCTTGTTCTGAGGGTAGGTCATTGGGGTAATTATAGCCAAGGTCACCTAGGATAATGTTTTGCGCCATAGGTTTGGTATTTTCAGCTACTAGCGATTTAATGTAGTCTTCGAAAGATCTGGGAGGACTTTGAGGCCTATATATTTGGTGGATAGTGATTGTATTTTTAGGAGATGTTTGGAGCTTGACTGAGAGAAGTTCGCAGGATGCCAGAGGAGAAGAGGTGGCCAGTCTCATGTCTAGGGTAGAATTGAAGATTATGGCAGTTCCTCTTCTTCATGCCTTGGGTCTGTCGGCTCCGAGGATGGAATAGTTGTCGGGAACAGCTAAGGTAAGAGACTGCCCAGCTGCGTCATGCAGCCAGGTTTCTGTCACTGGAAGGAAATCGAGGTTTTTAGCCATAATGACATCTGCAATCTTGTTTCCATTTAATCTTTTGTGCTACTCTTAGGTTGGCAGTTCTTCTCTGACTGGGACTTTAGCTCATCAAGTGGGAGCTAGTGGATAGTGCAGGTTACTTTTAAAGCCATATGAAAAGTGGCTCCCTGGTTTGATTGTGCACATATGCCTTTTCTTCATTAGCAATTTTCTTTCTGCACATTCCTGTTGCCCTATCCCCTTGAAAACAAGTATGGAGGGAAGGAGACACTGCTGCGAGTGCAAGAGTGACCAGTGAGTAACTTTCACTTTCTCTTAACATAAAGGTTCACAAGTCCCAGTTGCTCTAGTGACGAACCTAATTCAACGTTCATCATTCCCCGAATGATAGGCCTAGCACTGTAGTACAGACACTAGTGTTTCAATATGCCTCTGTTCATATTCCCAATTTGCGAATGCAGACTAGACTCCTTGTGCTAGCTCCGAGGCTTTGTTACCTTTAATGGGCTTCTCCATATACTGACGGATTGTGCTGCTGTCAATGTTTAAAGATTTAAAAATGTTTTTTTTGCCATCTGTGGTTGGTATGAAATGAGATGATTTGCTGCACGTGTTCGAATTGTAGTCCTTGGCTTTCACCCCCCTACTCAAGTAGAGGCATTGGACAGATGTCCCATTATGCAAGCCATACTACAATACTTAGTAGTGCTGATATAAATGTATAGTTGGTTTTAATGTCTTGCTTGTTGACACCCTTGACATTGTCGTGCTTTTTTCACATGACGAGTGTTTGAGATAAGAAGTGGAAGTATTTTACACTTCATAAAAATAAAAAATTGGGTGCGATATGACTAAAAAATAATTCACATTTCCAATAGGCATATTTTAAAGTCAAGTAATACGTTTTAACACTAAAACAAGATTTTCCCAAATATTTATTTGCACATAAAGATGAAGCGATCAGGCAGTAGCAATAGTAGACTGACCTTCCAGTGGCACTGCATGTACTATGGATCCGAACACATAAGTTGGGAGCAAGGCTAACTATTTGTACTTCTCATTTTGCTTTGTTGAGATTAAGTGGCAACCCTTATCTGTAGGCCGGCCCTTCGCTACATATTTACATTACACTAAAGCAGTTGTATCTCCTTTTATTTTTTTTGTAGTACTTAACCTTGCAGTGCTTGCATGCATTTGAAATCATTTTGAAAACTATGTGTATTCAATTACCTCCCTTGCCTACTTAATATTTAAATAACAGCAATGGAAGGGATCACTGCTAGTTAATTTGTGATCCTGCTGTAACAGTGTAACATTGCCTCTGAAATGTATTTTAACTGTTGTAAGCTAGGTACCTACGGTCTTCATCTTTTGTCTAGTTGGTAGCTGATAAATTGTGTTGTGCCATATCAACGTAGCCTTGGGTTTTCTTCACTTGGAGTGTTTGCAGACACTTCATCCACGTTATTTATGCAAAATCTGTTTTCAAAGAATAGCAAGGCTGAAATCCATTATGGTAGTTGGTTCGCCTACAGACCTTAAAATCAATAGTGCTTTGTGGGCTTTTTCTGTCGTGGTTTGCTTGGATGGATTAGACCTGGTTGAAGTAAGGCCCACTTGTTGTGCTTGACTTGCCGTGATCCTTATCTCCTCAGCTCTCCCCTCTTCCTCTGGCTATTTGTTCACATCGCAGGCATTCGTCCCTGTTGTATGTCTTGTTTGGATGTAATTACCTATTGGCAGAGATTGAACGACCGTAAGCTTTGGCTTTCTTAATTGGATCCTCATTGATGCTCTGAAAAGGTGGCGCTTTAAACAAAATAAATGCCTTTAATGCATTAACACATCGTTTTGCGGTCCTTAGGCCCACTCTCACTTTCTGACAATTTTTCAAAGCAACCTCGTGCATGGATGTGAATAGACTTGATTAACATCGGTGAATGGTCTGATAACCTATCAGAATGCATTTCTGGCCCCTTCAACATCTTGTGAGGTGTTGCTTTGGTCTTCTGAGGGACTGAAATCGATTTGAACGTGTTTTTATTCGTATGTTAGACACTTACAGAACATGATTGTGTAATGTGCCGTGTACATTTGGCCAGATGCTCTTGGTTGTGCCTTTGGAATCGGGGATTTAACGGCGGGTTGCTTGTTTTTTCAGCCAATAGCTAAAAGTTAAATTCAAAACTTGGTTTTTGTAGAACTCTGAAATTTTGTGTATAATATGTGCTTGTTCACATATGAATATTTTGTATATTGTCCTCTACATAACCATGAAAAGGCATTCAAACTAGTTTTTGATGTACATGTTGATAATGAAAAACCTTTATGTACTGATTTGAGGTAGGGAGTATGTTTATCAGGCCTCAACATTTGCAATAGACGCTGGCTAGTATAATTGACTTTTTGAGTACGAAATGGTGAGCGGTGTGCGTTTAGAGAACCGAGGGAGTGAGCGACTTTGTATGCCTGGCTAGTAATTTGCATCTAGAGTTTTTCGCACATGGGTTTTCAGAATGCATGGTTTTCTAGTCCTCCCATTCACAAGGAGGCTGCATTGCACGCAAACTAGGTTTCAGCTCAGTGGACATAGCTGTACTTTGCGATAGCTACAAAAACAACTTGGACAAACGCACTTTTTGTTCTCCAATAGTTCCCCAAATGCCTAAAGAAAATAAGCACATGAATAATTTTGATTCCGAAAATGTTCAATTTGGCGTCAAGAAAAAAATTCTTTGCAGGTTCTTCGGTTTTTGTATTCTGCATCTGAGTATGATTTTGAGGGAAGTGAATTATTTCAAAGGTGGTATGGTTAAGTAGTTTTTTTTTTTGGGTATGATTGAGACTACTGAATACTCTGATCTGTCGTTTTATTTGTGGGGTTCATGCCATCTTTTAGTTGGTGTAAACATGCCCAGGTTTTAGGTGACTGTGGCAGCATACTAGTCCTAACTGATCATACTTGTTTTAAATATGTCACTTTTTATTACAGGTTTTGTTGAAGATTATTAAACATTATCAAGAAGAAGGACAGGGAAGTGAAGTGGTCCAGGGAGTGCTGCTCGGCCTTGTTGTAGAAGACCGACTTGAAATCACCAATTGTTTTCCATTCCCGCAGCACACTGAAGATGATGCAGATTTTGATGAAGGTAATGACTGCACTAGGATTTTGTGGGTGGAAGATTTGTTTGGCTTTCGAGTTCCCAAGGAACGATGTATCCATATCCAGCACTGACTTTAGGCACACTCGCCTATAGATTAGGTGTATCCTTCAATCTTGTTAATCATGGTCTTTGATGGCCTGCACCCAGAACTGATTGTGCAGCAGAATTTCTCCATGTGTTAAATGCTGGAATGTATTTTAAAGCGGCATATGGAGCAACTTGAAGACTGGTTTAAAAATGTGTTAACAGAATGTATCCAACTTTAATGGAAAAATTCTGATCAGCAGAATTCCATTTGTTAATCGTTCTTTTATGTTGTGTGATGTACGGTGGTGTCAATAAATTCAATGTCACAATTGTAAGGTATTTTATTCAGATTTATCTACCAGTGATAGCTATTTGTATCTGGAAAAAATAAGTAGTGTGGGGTAGAAGTACTATATTTGCAGACTCCCCTGTCGACAACCAGCCGCTCCTGAATGAAGTGCTGTCTCGAGCAGCCGAACATTTCCACATCGACACCCAGGGTGCCCAGGAGGAAAGAGACTTCGCAGAAGAGTCGGTGGGGGAGAGGAGGCCTGTTGCTCGGGCCATCCCTATCCTAAAATCTATTCAAAGAAGAATAGACCCGTCACTCCTCAATCCTAACCTCACCAGAGCAGTGAACCCTAGGATTGAAAAACGTTTCAAGGCGGCCCAATGAGACCCACTATATATAAGGGGCATCTGAAGCCGGACTCCCTGGTTGTTAGTTACACACGTAAGAGGGCTGGAACACCCTTATCGTCCGATGCTCCTCCCGACAAGGAGAGCAAAAAACTGTACGGGTTAGGCAGGAAAGTGGCCTCCACTTCCGCCTACCAGGCAAGGATTGCCAAATCCACCACCCTGTTGGCCAGCTACAACTGTAATAATGAAAGGGGTATGCCTGCAATTTAATCCCTGGTCCTTCAGGCAAAATACAACACAATCGAAAACCAATGAACCAGAGTTCCCTGGACCTACTACCCATTTTCAACTTATCTCCCTATTATCTCGAGAAAGCTGATTTAGATCTATTATCGAAGGGGTTATCTTATGTTCCTACTGCTAGAGCAGATAGGTTTAATACAGAGCTTGAACTCCAAAAGTTCTTTAG
Source organism: Ambystoma mexicanum (assembly GCF_040938575.1). Classification (NCBI taxonomy): domain Eukaryota; kingdom Metazoa; phylum Chordata; class Amphibia; order Caudata; family Ambystomatidae; genus Ambystoma; species Ambystoma mexicanum. Next base: position 1,033,345,841 of record NC_090933.1, on the reverse strand, counting down.
AAATATACGATTAAAACACTTTTTTGAGGTCTACCTCCCTGCACACCCTAATGAGAGTGGATCTAACTCCAGAGAAGTACCGAATGTCAGCGGGCTAAAAGAAAGATCTACCTTTACCCCTCCACCACATACATGTACACCTGAGATTTTGGCCTTTGAAAATCTAGTAACCCGGGAGATACTTGAGGCTATTGCCAAAAAGAATCATAAGCCAGATAATTTAACAGCTGAAGAGCGAAAGAGCTTGACGAAATTATGCGGAGAAGAAAAGATCACCATTAAACCCGCAGACAAGGGAGGTGGCATTGTGGTGCTTGACACTGCTATGTATGAAACAGAATGTATGCGACTGCTGAATGACAGGAGGTCATACAAGAAATTGGCGGTTGATCCCACGAGTAGGCTGCAGGAGGAAATTAAGAGCTTGACCAACCATGCAATAGTGGAAGAGTGGATTAGTATAGATGAAGGCCGCTTTTTGAATAAAAATGGACCCAAAAAGGCGGCGTTCTATATACTTCCAAAAATACACAAGAGCCAGACTAATCCCCCGGGCAGACCCATTGTGTCTGCCATTGATTCCCTGTTAGAACCCTTATCGGTCTATGCAGAGTATTTTCTCAAGCCTTTTGTTTTGGAAATGCCATCATATGTTCGGGACTCGACACACATGATCAAGATTATAAGTGACATACATGTGGAACAGTCAGATATTTTGGTCACTATGGATGTGGAGTCCTTATACACGGCAATTCCACAGGCAGAATGCCTCGATATATTGGGGAGATATCTAAATAAGAGAACGAGACCGCACCAACCTCCAACTGAGTTTGTCCAGGAATGCATAAGACTAGCAATGACAGAGAATTTTTTCCTGTTCAAAAACCAACTGTATAAACAGGAGAAGGGGGTCAGTATGGGGGCAACTTTTGCCCCTGATGTTGCCAATCTTTACATGGCCGACCATGAAGATAAATTCATCTTGGGGCACGATAACATTCTGAGTTCCCTGCCCACGTTGCAACATCATCTGGTGTTATGGAGACGATACATCGATGTTTTTATGGTGTGGAGGGGTTCCGTAGAATCATTGATGGAATTTCATGTGTGGATTAATCAGTGTGATAATAATATTAAATTCACTATAGAGTATAATTATCGCCAAATCAGTTTTCTAGATCTAATAATTAAAAAATCTGGGAACCAACTTATTACTACCCTCTTTAAGAAATCCACCGATAAGAATTCTCTGTTACACTTCAATAGCTTCCACCCGGCGAGTTTACGTCAGAACCTGCCCTATGGGCAGTTTCTGCGTATTAGGAGAAACTGCGCAGAGAAAGATGAGTTCAAAGTACATGCTGAGCAGCTTAAGGCAAGACTTACGAATAGAGGGTATCCCAGAAAATTGATTAAAGATCAAATGAAACGAGCCGAATATACCAACCGAGAGATGTGTCTCACCACCCGAAAAAAGAAAAAAGTGGAACGCCTGGTTTGCGTAACCACTTTTAATCCTGTGAGTTGTGACATAAAAAAGATCATCAATAAACATTGGAACTTGATTAAACAACCAGGGACACTGACACATAGACCAATGTTTGCGTTTAAGCGCAATCAAAATTTAAGACAAAGATTGGTACACACCTATAAAGAACCAAACAGAGAGCAAACTATTAACAGCCAATGGGGACTGCCGCCCATTATGGGCCACTACAAGTGTGGCAAATGTGTGGCGTGTCCACTCACTGAAACTACACGAGAGTTCAAATATGGTGAAAAAACTTGGAAAATGAAACATCACACCAATTGCCTGACTAAAAATGTGATCTATATCATTAGGTGTCCCTGCAGACTGCTATATGTGGGGAAAACAAAACGCGAGGTTAGACAACGGGTCTCTGAACATCGCAGCTGCATAAGAAATAAAGTGGCGGATAAACCCTTAGTTGACCATTTCACGAAATTCCAGCATAAAGACACTGATTTACGATGGTTTGTACTCCAACACATAAGGAACAACATGAGAGGTGGAGATATGGGGCTGATACTACACCGTATAGAACAGAAATGGATTTATACTCTTGATACTGTTCGGAAAGGACTCAATGTTTCAGTTGAGTGGAATAAACTGATGTAAATACATAAACAGAAGTAGAACGGAACAGAAGTAGAATATCTGAACAGAAATAGCTCTGATACTATTTGTGTGTATATATAAGAGTATGTGGCATGTGGCACCATGAAAAAAATATGCCATAGTTTGCAGCAAATAGTATATGAAGTAAATATTGCTTTCAGAAAAATTGTAATAACTATTCACTATTTGTCGTGTGTTTTGGCGAATGCATCACCATGTGAGAGACGTCTTATGGGTACCATATGTTAAATGTTGGTGTAACGACACATAATGTGTACCAAAAACAGAAAAATAAACCGTGTGAACCATGTCTGTGTAATTATGACCCTATCTAAAGTACTAGGGATTTTTATCATAAAGCTTGGCCCCGAACTAAAGAATAAATAAAAAATAATAAAATGTAGCAAAAATTGCGTGCTGCTTGCGACAGTGGTTCACAAACATATGGGAAATATGGTTATTATCCTATGCATTTAGAGGTATAGGGAAGTAAGTGTCGATCACTGTTGAACGGCTGGTTGTTAGTCCCGTTTTTGTGTTGGTAGCCCTGTGAGGAGGTTTGTTGGTCCCTCTTTTATGTCGGTGGCCCGTGCAGTGACGTCGTGTGTTTAAATGGAGGTATTATACCGGACACAGTGTTTGGCAAACTGCGAGGAGACGTGCTGTTCGAGGTTATACCGACAAGCTGATGCTGTTGAGTGCGAGTACACTGTGATCTCGAGTGGCTGCAGTGATAAGCACACGGGTGCACGCGATATGTGTGTCTTGCGGGATCACATTCTTGTAATTTGGAATCTGTACCACACCGCGTATTAGTGAGCTATGAGTATCGATGTCGGCTTGTGTCGGTAAACTTAAGGAGTAAATGTAATGAGAGGACACACGGGAAAGCACGGAGGTGGGACCGCATGAGAGGTGGTTGAGTTGGGGGATAAGGGACCTCCATGGGTCACGGTGATTCCCCCACCATGGGCATTATGCCGGGTGTATTGTATTTTATTTTATATCCCAGTTTGTGATATAGGGTGGTATTTAGCGAGTCTCCACGGTATGGAGGTACAAGTGATCAACTATGTTCGTCCTCTTTTTTGATATTTTGATATAGTGGTACTGACTGCATTTGGGTCTGTGGAAGTAATCACAGTGGACTTGATTCACCAATGAAAATAAAGTTGGGGACTGCACCGAATACGTGCGGAGTTACGCCTTAAATAAATCTACACTGGATGGAAGTGGTATGTGTAAACACATCTTTTTGTTTTTTATTTTTATTGTAGCTGGGCTAAGCAAGAAAGATGTGCCACAGTGGTGGCGACTAGAATCAAACTAAAATGGCACGTTTTGTTTTACTGATCTGCAGGATATCTAAAGTGTTGCTGAATCCTGTGGAGGATTTTTTCCTTGCGCCAACTTGCATACCTTTGAATAAATTCCTGGGGGTGAGTAGGCCGATGTGTTTCTAGTTACAAGACACTTTTTGACAATATATTGTCATTGTTGAAATAGAAAGGGATGACGTTGTTTTTATGATTGTATATGTTTTTTAGAATGAACACTGGCTCATACGTGTCCAAGAAGGGCAGTAGTACTATTGGGTGCCCTACGTCCTGAAGAAGGTCTTTGTGACCGAAACACGTGTCGACAATCTACAGTGCATCTCTGGAATAATTGTAATGCCAGAGTTTCTGACACCTGATACTATAGATTGGGTCATAAATATAGGAAGATTAGAGGAACAACAATAGTTTACATTATCTGGTTATTACTGATGATGAGTTGTTGAAAGTATGGGATTAAGAATGAATGCTTGAGATAGGAGTGTGGGAGTGATAAATTGTATTTTATGATTCTACAACATATATGCACTAATGATGTGAAATTTATAGTAGTGAATTATTAAAATTTGTACTTGAGTTAATAATTTGTTGCGTCATCCCATTCCACTGGTCCACTGTTTTCGATTGTGTGGCCAGCTACAACTGCCATCAGTGGAAAGAGGTCGTGGCACTCATAGACTCCGCACCAGAACCCTTAAAGAGCCAATTGGCACGAGTTTCAGCGAGGAAAGAGCCGTGTCGGTTGCATTTTAAAGGCAACCTTTGATGCCGCGGATAACGCCAGCAGATTAATAGCAGAAGGAACTGTTATTAAGAGACACGCTTGGCTACGCCAGTCTGGTTTCAAGGCGAAACACAAGTGTCATTATTGGACAAACCGGTGGAGCCGGATCTGTTTGGTAAGGCGGTCGAGGACGCACTAAAGAATGCTAAGGACGAGTATGAAACACTCAAATCCCTAGGCCAGCTAACACTAAACCCCCAAATCAGAGAAGGAATGGCAATTTTCGTCACCCACGCGGCCAAAATTCCCAGAGAGGTTCTAACTGTTCCCAGGGGCAGGGTACACAGTGGAACAAGAATAACCAGCAGTCTACCCAGGGTTACTGCAGGTGTAATAAGAGAGGACGTGGTAGAGGCAGCCCCAATAAAGGAGGCGGCACGCCTCCACCGAAACAGGGACGCTCCGTTCAGGGTCCCTTCTCACGCAACCCTAGTAGGGGGACACATTTCCAACTTCACCCAATCTTGGGAAGGGATCACATCAGACAGATGGGTGCTGTCAACAGTATCCTCGGGGTATTGTATAGAACTACTAGAGCGTCCCCGAGACCATCCTCCATGACAAAAAATACATTCTTTGGAACACCAGAAGATCCTCCTAGAAGAGATCGTCAATCTGCTAGCAAAGGACGCGATAGAACTCGTCACGGGACACCAGGTAAACAAGGGTATTTATTCAACTTACTTCCTTGTGCCAAACAAAGATTTGACAATGCGGCCTGCCAACAAGTATGTCAAGCCCCAAAAGTTTTGCATGACAACTCTCCAAGAGGTAATCCCCCTCCTAAAAAAAGGATTACATGGCAACATTGGACATGAAAGATGCCTATTTTCATATTTCCATGTTCCCAGCGCACAGAAAATACTTGCGCTTCAAGGTGGACAGTCGGCACTACCAGTTCAAGGTACTGCCCTTTGGGATAGCTTCGGCCCCAAGGGTATTCACCAAGGTACTGGTGGTGGCGGCAGCACACCTACGCAGGGAGGCAATCGCGGTGTACCCTTACCTGGACGACTGGCTCATCACAGGGGAAACCCCAGTAATTTGCAGAACAAACATTCAAAGGACTATCGACCTCCTCTTCGAATTGGGCTTCTCAGTGCCAAGCACATCCAAACAATTCTTAGGAGCTATCCTAGACACTCAAGAGGGGTTGACCTTTCCTTCAGAGGAAAGAATTCGGAATATACTGCTGCAAATTCCGCAATACCAGTCCGGTCGCCAGATAACGGTACGCAAAGCAATGTGTTTGCTGGGCATGATGGCGTCCTGCATTTATCTGGTCCCCCACGCGTGCCTGCGCATGCGTCCCATGCAGGAATGGTTGGCGAAACAGTGGTCTCAGGCAAGTGGTCAGTGGGACGATCTAGTGGTCGTTTCGCCAACACTGGTACAAGTCCTTCACTGGTGGACAAGAGAATCTGTCCAAGGGGAAACCCTTTTACGATCCCGAGATACAGGCGGTAGTCACAACCGATGCATGTCTGACGGGGTGGGGAGCTCACCATCTCCACCACACAGCTCAGGGTCTCTGGTCTCACGCAGTGGCCAAGAATCACATCAACCTGCTAGAGCTTCTGGCAGTATTCAGAGCGCTTCAAGCTTTCGAACCCTACTTTTTTAAACTTCAGTGCAAATCCGGACGGACAGCACTACAGCCATGTTCTACCTGAACAAACAAGGAGGGACTTGCTCGCCAAATGTGTCCAAGCTTGCCCAGAAAATCTGGATATGGGCACTCAGACGGAACATCTTCCTGTCATCGCAACATGTTCCAGGGGATCTCAATTCCCTAGAGGATGCTCTGAGCAGTGACCCCCCCCTCCCAGAGGAACACGTGTGGTGGCTACACAGAGAAGTCATAGAAGATATCTTCTCTCAGTGGGGTTTCCCCACTATAGACCTATTCGCCACAAGCGAAAACAGACAATGCCCAGGATTCGCATCCAGGTTCCCCCAACCAGACTCCCAGGGGAACGCCCTGTGGATGAACTGGTCAGGGATGTTTGCGTACGCTTTTCCACCAAGTCCTCTAATCAGGAAGGTGGTCAACAAGATGAACAGAGAATCGATGACGCTCGTCCTGCTTGCTCCCATGTGGGCGAGACAACCGTGGTTCCCACACTTACGCAGACTGGCGGTGTGCAAACCCATCAGACTTCCGAGCTGGTACAACCTATTGTCCCAGCACCAAGGTCAAACAGTGCACCCTCAACCCAACTCAATGAACCTGGCAGCATGGCTCCTGAGGTCATAGTTTGGACATCTCAAATTACCACAGAGGTGTATGGACATCCTAAAAGAGGCTAGGAAGCCCAACACGAGGCACTGCTACTTTGACAAATGGAAGAGATTCGTAATCTGGTGCCAGAGTAAGCAAGTCAACCCAGTTGATTGCCCTCCTTCCACTATTGTTACTTACATGCTCCACCTGCTGGATGCGGGACTGGTTTTTAACTCACTGAAGGTACACCTGGCAGCCCTGTCAGCATACACCACTTCCCATAACAAGGTGTTGTGGTGGAAAGTACCAGTAGTTAAGGCCTTCATGGAAGGAGTAAAGAGACTTCACCCTCCTATTTCTAACCCACCTCCAGGATGGGACCTTAATGTGGTGCTATCTAATCTCATGGGCCCCCCATTCGAGCCCATGCATAAGAGCAGTCTCAAACACCTGACTTATAAAACTGCCTTCTTAGTAGCTATTACCTCTATAAGAAGGGTCAGTGAAATTCAGGCTCAGTGCAAGATCCCTTCTTTACTGTCCATAAAGAGAATCTGGTTTTGCGTACACACCCTAGGTTCTCACCTAAGTTTATTTCTAAATTCCATGTAAACCAGGCCATCGAGCTTCCGGCTTTCTTCCAAGTCCCCAAAAGCTCAGCTGAGGTGAAACTACACACACTAGATGTGCGTAGGGCGATCCTCTACTATGTAAACGAGACCAGACCGTTAAGGAAAACAGATCAGCTGTTTGTCTCCGTAGCCACAGGCAGAGAGGGGGATTGCGTCTCTAAAGGTGCCATCTCTAGGTGGATTGTTAACTGTATCCAACTGTGTTACTCACTTTCTGAAAAGACTCTGCCTTTCACGCCTAGGGCCCACTCCACTAGAGGCATTGGGGCCACCCTGGCTTTTATTGCAAATGACCCCTTGACTCCATTTGCAAAGCAGCTACTTGGAGCTCTATTCACACTTTTACTCAGCACTACTGCATTGACACTCATTCCAAGACAGATGCACAAGTGGGACAAGCGGTTCTAAGACATTTATTTGCTCATGAGCCTTCTCACATCCCACCTCCTTCAGGTACTGCTCGCTAATCTATGCACAGCATGTGATCTAAGCAGATTCCACAAGCCTCAGAAGGGATACATTACTCACCGTAATCGTATTTCTGATGCTTGTATCTGCTTAGATTCACATGCGACCCTCCCTTCCTCCCCTCTGAGAGAAGGCGCATGGATGCTTGTAGTCTTACCTTTGTACCTTCTATCTGCTTGGACTATCTGTACTCGAGCTACTCCTCATGCTACCTCATTGAGGGTCCTAGACGCATGAGGGATCATGGGTATAGTGGACGTCACACTAGGGATAGTATTACTGGCACGCCCTGTGTCGACGCCTATTTTTGAGTTTCAAAAAACAAACTGTAATACTCCGCAGCTTCCACTAGATGTCGGCCTATGCACAGAATGTGAATCTAAGCAGATACAAGCATCAGAAATACGATATTTCTGATGCTTGTATCTGCTTAGATTCACATTCTGTGCCTAGGCCGACATCTAGTGGAAGCTGCGGAGTATGTTTGTTTTTTGAAACTCACATGGGCGTCGACACAGGGCGTGCCAGTAATACTATCCCTAGTGTGACGTCCACTGTACCCATGATCCCTCACGCGTGTAAGACCCTCAATTGTTTTTTTCCGCCATACTGGTCGGAAGCATTCAGCGGAGTTCCCTGGCATTAGCCATACTTTGAAAAATATTGTTATTTCCCACTTTTCTCCACCCTAACGTCGAGTCACCGAAATTCGACGCTGAACCGGAGAAGAAAGCGACCGTCGAGAGCTTCACGATGGAGTGGGCCTCGGAAGGCATCTGGCCTCGCCCCTACAAGTAGGGAGAGTGGGGGGTGGACATACTCTACACTCTTATATACTTTCTTAGATATATTCCTACACTTACCAGCCGACTGCCTCAAGGTGCGTATGGAGGGTACTCCGTTCCAATTTTGCCCAAAGTGCAACTGCAAGTATCCTTGGGTTGACAGACACGCCACGTGCAATCTCTGCTTGCCAAGGGATCACCCCGAGGCAAATTGCAGAGCGTGTAGTAGGTTCAAACCTAAAACACTAAAAGACCGTTCCAGCAAGCGTTGGGCCCACCAGGCTAGGCGTCAAGAGGCCATGGCCGCGGAGGGTGCCTTCAGCGACGCCGTACGTTTGGACGACGAGGGCAACACGGCGTCGAAAGACAGCCAGGCGCAGGTCCCTGACCTCGGAAGGTTGTCCGGCAGGGCGGCTATGGGGAAGACCCCCAGCGACGTAAGCGCAACCCACAGCACTTCCAAACACACGAAGTCCCACCGAGACTCGTCGAGCTCTCGGAAAGAGGCACATAGGGAACGGTCCGAATCGGCGTCCTCTGGGCGTTCACGATCTAGATGGCCGCATGACGCCAGGCAATCATCCACTATTGCCAAGAATGCCTCGCTCCCCAAGGTAACTGAGGTTCAATCGTCGGAAGACGAAACCGACCTCTATCCCCCGACCGCACTCCAGGAGTCGGTGTCAGCAGCCCAAGTAATGCCCATTCCCGAATCCCAACCTACACGGTCGAAGGATAGTACCCCCACTATCGAAGCTCGACGCCAGGCGTCGAAAAGCTCCGAAGGCCCAAAGAAGCAGGGTAAACGCTCTTCCAGCCACGGGGAGGGGGGAAAACAGAGGAATTAGTCTCAGCCTACTTCCGCACCGCAGAAACATTCCACTCCACTCCGACAGGTTTCACACCTCTATTATAGATAAGACTGGGAAACTCCCCCCAGGCAGAGTCATTCCCAGTTCAAGAGAGTGGTCTAGTGAGGACAGTCATGTCAAGAATGTCTTCATTGGCAGATTTCTATGCTAAAATTCCCGAACATTTTCTCACTTATAACCCCGACGGGTCAGCACCCTCAGGCTCCAAGGATCCAATCCCCCCAATGTAAAAAGTCCCAGTTCGAAACAACACGGTCTTCAGATCCCAACCACATTCACCCTTATTCTCAAGAACAAGAAGATCCTTCCCTTTGTGAGGATACAGATTTGAGCATGTTAGAAGATGTATGAACATCCTAAAAGGATCTAGGAAGCCTAACGCGAGGCACTGCTACTTTAACAAGTGGAAGTGATTTGTTATCTGGTGCCAGAATAGACAAATCAACCCAGTTGATTGCACTTCTTCAACTATTGTTACATACATGCTCCACCTGCTGGATGCAGAACTGGTTTTTAACTCACTGAAGGTGCATCTGGTGGCTCTGTCAGCATACACCACCTCCCATAACAAGGTGTTGTGGTGGAAAGTTCAGTGGTTAAAGCCTTCATTGAAGGAGTAAAGAGACTTCACCCTCCTATTTCAAACCCACCACCAGGGTGCGACCTGAATCTGGTGCTAGCTAAACTCATGGGCCCCCCCATTCGAACCCATGCATAAAAGCAGTCTCAAACACCTGACTTATAAGACAGCCTTCTTAGTAGCTATTACATCCATAAGAAGGCTTAGTGAAATTCAGGCTCTATCAGTGCAGGATCCTTTCTTTACAGTCCACAAGAATAATCTGGTTTTGCGTACACACCCTAGGTTCTCACCTAAGTTTATTTCCAAATTTCACGTGAACCAGTCCATCGAGCTTCCGGCTTTCTTCCAAAACCCACAAAGCTCGGCTGAGGTGAAACTACACACCCTAGATGTACGTAGGGCGGTCCTCTACTATGTAAACAAGACCAGACCGCTAAGGAAAACGGACCAATTGTTTGTCTCCGTAGCTACAGGCAGAGAGGCGATTGTGTCTTTAAAGGTGCCATCTCTAAGTGGATTATTAACTGTATCCAGCTGGTACTCCCTTTCTGAAAAAATTCTGCCTTTCATGCCAAGAGCCCACTCTGCAAGAGGCAATGGGGCCACGCTGGCTTTCATTGCAAATGTACCCCTTGACACCATTTGCAAAGCAGCTACTTGTAGCTTTATTCACTTTTACTCAGCACTACTGCATTGACACCCATTCCAAGACAAATACACAAGTGGGGCAAGCGGTTCTAAGACATTTATTTGCTCATGACCCTTCTCACATCCCACCTCCTTCGGGTACTGCTCGCTAATCTATGCACAGTATGTGATCTAAGCAGATTCCACAAGCCTCAGAAGGGATACATTACTCACCGTAATCGTATTTCTGATGCTTGTATCTGCTTAGATTCACATGCGACCCTCCCTTCCTCCCCTCTGAGAGAAGGTGCATGGATGCTTGTAGTCTTACCTTTGTACCTTCTATCTGCTTGGACTATCTGTACTCGCGCTACTCCTCATGGTACCTCATTTCAGAAAAAATACAATCTGAGGGTCCTACACCGTGAGGGATCATGGGTACAGTGGACGTCACACTAGGGATAGTATTACTGGCATGCACTCTGTCGACGCCCATTTTCGAGTTTCGAAAAACAAACTGTAATACTCCGCAACTTCCACTAGATGTCGGCCTATGCACTGCATGTGAATCTAAGATACAAGCATCAGAAATACGATTACGGTGAGTAATATTATATATATATATATATATATATATATATATATATATATATATATATATATATATATATATATATATATATATATATATATTTAATCTGCGTAAAGTAGCATGCAGCCAGTCCCATTTAATAGAATCAAATGCTTTGATTGCGTCCAAAGCAGCTACAGCGCACGGTGTATCGCAAGAGGCTGTGCTGTACTTGATATGGTGTAACAATCTCAAATTCCAGGACATATTTCTACCTGGCACGTATCACGTTTGATCGGGGTGTACCAATGTCTGTATTACCTTTTTGGTCTATTGGCTAGCGTTGCTGTTAGGATTTTGCTGTCCTAGTTAAGCATAGACAGGAGTCTATATGAGCTACATTCCTATGGCGGCTTATTGGGTTTCAGCAGCAGTACAATTGTTGAGACCCTTAAGCTAAGCGGGAGGCGGCAGAAAACATGCGCCTCATTCAGATGTGGGGGTGGCCAATTCCATGGCAAATTCCTTTGTAAAACTTGCCGGGCAGGACATCAGAGCCTGGGGTTTTTCCAGTAGATGGCGACTTGATCGTGTTGATCACTTCATCGGCCGTGATCAGGGTTTCTAGGTCACCAGCAGCTGCATTCTCATCTAATCTTGCGAGAACTATTGCACTTAATAAATCTTACGTAATTGTGTTCTTGGGTGTTTCCTGGTACAGGTTGCGATAGAAGTGTAGAAAACTATATTAATGCCCTCTTGGGTGTTGTATGTGGTGCCCTGTTTGTTAGTGCGCGGTACAAATGTCCTTTAACATTATCGACACCAAAGTGGTCCCCTGGCGCTCTGGCGGCAGTGGGGGATGTTTTCATCCACGCCTTACCACATCATTGTGCATTACTGACATGGGAAACATCATAATGGCCACCGGAAAGCATGCTACCCGCCAGAGATCATCCAATAATGCGCAGTGAAAATCTGAGATAGGCCACCATCCACCTTTGCCTCTGTCAGTGTTAATACAGGAGACCATTGCCAGCCCCATCCTTTGGCTGCCCACAGAGCAAAATCAGTGCAAAGGAATATAGTGATGGTCAAAATCCGTTTTAATTGATGTCAAAAATTGCCAAAATCATGGCTCACAGAACCACTAAAAAGGTCCCACCTCCTTGTTGGGAGGGTGGGGGGGGGGAAATCAACATCATTCTCCCGCAAGAATCTACATGAATCTGAGGTCCACAGAAGTGCACCTATATTTGAACAAAGTATAATTTGAGGACTGCTTACTGGTAAGGCAGTTGTCAAAAATGGCTGCAATCCTGGTGCTTGACACTAACCGGCACTAGCGATCTAAATTCTGACAGGAGACCTGTATTTTAGAAGCTAAACAGCATCCTAAGTTAGCTGAGACTTCAAAAGGCTTGCTGGTCAATGAGAATTCTGAACACCTACTCTTCCCAGGCCCTACACCAACAGTACAGGATATCACAGGGTCCTGTTGATTAAAAGGGGAGGAGAGTTTCCCTGCAGCCTGGAGGAAAGAGACAATGGATGCCTTCAGCTGAATAGAATATGCTGATTTTGGGTGTAAACTGTCAACACTGCTCTGGGGAAGGCAAGACACATGATCTGAGTCAAGCCAAGTTCCCGGGGGTGGGGGCAAACAAATGGGTGTACTGCATTGAGAGCAAATGTATGTTTTATTAAATTGTTTATAAAATATTGTATCAAGCTGACAGAAATGTACAATTTGGGGATTCTTAATATGAAAATTTCACTCACAATTTGAGACTAAGCTGGATGTTGTGTGAGGTTCTGAGACTGAACCCCGCGATTTATTAATATTGCAGACACTGTGGTTATATCAGAAAAATGAAAACTTACTGTAATATGCGCAGAGGGGGTGTACCTCCATGGAAGATTTTATGAAAAACCAATATGGCGAAACCCACCAAAAGCGCAAAATGTCATTTCGCAACCCAAGCTCTTAGAAAGATCGGGGTTGAACAGAGACCTGTCTTAATTAATCTATGATGTGTACATGTAATTTCAACAACTTGTGTATCTGGGAAATGTGTGTTTTGGGTGACATTGATTTTCTATAAGAAACCAAAGGGGAGTGTTCTTTCCTTAAAGCCATAAAAATGATACCTGATGACACAGGATGACTCACTACTCTGTTCTCCATTCAGAGGACAGTAAATCCTTTAACCTATCAGAGCCCTTAGTGGGTTGGGCATAGAAAGTCAGCCTTCCCACCCAATTTCAAAAGACATGAAAAGAACCACTGAAAGCCAGATGGGGACTGCTCTTTCCACTTTCCTGTGCAGCACTTTGCCGGACCAGACAATATCCCGAAGGACCATAGATTCCAGATAGACTCCAGAACTTGAAGCAGAGAGGCCTGAACCAAAAGCTGAATCCTTCTCAGCAGGCCTCAGAATCCAGCAATCTAACTAAACTATTAAACAGCCGGGTGAGCTGTTTGATTCTGGCTAGAACCCTGTGCCGGTAGCAGACCCAGAACAAACCGCTGTGCAGTGCCGGTAGCAGACCCAGACCAGACCGCTGTGCAGTGCCGATAGCAGACCCAGACCAGACGCTGTGAGCAGAACCAGTGGCAGAGGGTGCAGTCCAAGGCCCCTTCCGGTCCAAAAACTAGGAGTGAGTATCCAGCCAGATCTGTACAGAACCAATCTCTTAGTTTAAAATAATCTTGTCCCATCCATTTCAACCTGTCCCGAACTGCATAGAAATCGTGTCCATTCTGTGATTTCCAACCTGTCAAAGCGAAATTGTCATTAAAGAGAGAGAAAGGAGTCCCCTAGTGATCTAGACCTCCACTTGAGCGCATCAGATTTCTGGGATGGAGATCAGGGGGGGGGGACGGGAATTGCAAACTGGCTCAATTTCACCACTTGTACAAATAGCTGCTTCTTGCTTTCCACTGCTGAAATTCGTTTTCGCTCTGATAATCATTCCTGAATCATTGCTAGTGTTGACCTGAACTAATTCAAAGTAGCTATCACCTACCCTGAATCTCCTATAGGAAATTAAAATCATTTTTAGCATATTTTTCACTTCATTGCAAATCACATTTAAAAGTATTTTTGCCTGTTTAAAAGCGTACCGGTTGCTCTAGGCTTGCTAGGGGGGGAACTGGAATTTGAATTGCATTTTGGTTGTATTCCTGAGAACTGTGTGCTCTCCTTTCTATCTCTTTATATTGCATCAGGGGGGAGTGAATTGCCACAAGGGGGGGGGAAAAGTGATCATATCTCTTGTTGAAACCATATCAGTTTATTTCTATGCTGCATTCTTTCCATCATTGCTTTTCCTTGAAACCATAAAAGTATTCTCTGCTACCTTATCCTTCCCATACCAATTCGTAAGTAAAGAAGTGTGCTAGTGTAATATTCATTGTTGATCACTGTAATATTCATAAGTGTGCTATCAAATATTTATTCATAAGTGTGATACATAGATATTGTTTAATTTTTCAAATACATTTTTTAATTTGCAAAACAAACCTACTTCTTGGCTCAGTGAGGTCAGGGGGATTCAAAGAGGGGCGTTATATAAGGGTTCATCCAGATTTATGAACTTGTCATAAAATATATAAATAAGGGCTTCCATTGGGCATCCCAGACCAGGTATTGACTTAGTTGGAGTGCTGAATTGAAGTCACTTACAGCTCTGTAAAGGGAAGTAAGGGGGTGGCTAGTGGGAAGGAGCTGGAATAGTGCAAGAGAGCAGTGATGTGCTGTTGGCGACCTCAGCCCGGTGGGTCCGTTGGGGTGTTTTGCGGCCGGTAGTCATCTTGTACTGTTGTGCGAGTCTGTGTGTTTTTGTTTTGTTGTTGCCATGTAGTGAAGTTTGTGCGGTTTGTTGTGCTGTAGGTTTGTGGTTGTTTGGTTTGGAGTTTGAGACTTGAGGCGGTGGGTTTCTGTATTCTCCCGAGAAGGGTTTCAGTAGCACCCCAAAACATCTGTCATGATCAGTCCATCCAGCCTTCAAGGTCTCTTTTACATGTAGCCCACTCCTCCCCTAGCCTGTCTCGCAGCGCCACCTATCTTCCCTTCCCACTCATACAGCCATTGCTCCTGCGTATCCTGACAATTCCAACCACTGTGGTACCTGGTGGGAACTAAGGGGCGAGTGCGTATGTTGGGTGGGATTGGGTAGGGTTTGTTGATTGCGTCTCCGTGGGTGGCGCCGGTGTCACTCTACCCGTGAGACTCGTCTGGGTGCCGTGGGAGCTTCCCAGTGGGTTCTGGGAGCTGTTAGAAAGGAAAAAGGATAACTAGACTAAACCAGACACTGTTTCCGTTTTCAGTTTGTCTGTTTTTAGTAATTTCCTAAATTTTAGGTGATCTTTTGTGTTTATTTCTTTTGGGATGTGGTTTTTGAGGTATGGTTTTGGTTTCAGGTGGATTTCGTTGATGACCTGAGGAATCTAGTATTGAATAAATGGGTGTGTGTTGTTACTTTCTTACATAGCCATGCAAGTAGTCTACCCGGCGCGTCCCCCTCTGTGTTGTCTCTCTATGCATTTGGTATAGCTGTGCTTTCTCAGGCGTTCCCAGCAACTCGTACATTGTTGACACAACGCGATTTCTTTTGCTGCCCTGTCCCCTTGGTCGATATGGGATTGTCAGCTTGTAGTGCAGGATCGTTCCCCAGAGAGCATGGGTTGTATGCCACCTGACCTGGTGATTGCATTGCCGCCGATGACCACTTTTAGGGCTTACCATAGGGTGCCTGTGCTGGACACGCTGCCTTTATTGTGCCGGTAGTATTCGGTAATGCTTTCCCTAATGAGGTCCCGGAAGGGGATGTCCTGTAGGGCCTTGCTTCTCAGTTTGCAAGTTGGGATAGTGGGCCTCGGGTGCATATTGCCACTGCAATAACAGAGGGACTTGGTCAGACCGTACCGTGCTTATATTCTGCCGTCATTGATCCGTTCGTCAGATCCTTCCCTATGAAAACATTGAGTCTTGTGTGGACTGCGTGTATGGAGGAGGCATGGGAGTAATGGCTAGAGTGTGGGTGGAGCGTTCTCCGAATGTCGACCAGCTCGAATGATGTTAAGCATCTATAGGGACCTGGCAGGTGGCCGTGTTTTAGAGCCTTAGCATCCAACCTATGCATGCAGGGATTCATGATGCATTTGAAAATGTATCCCTCTCAACCCCCCCATATGACGGCACCATTTCTGTGTGGGCCTATTCTAGGGTACAATGTCTGGAAGAAGGCCACTGTGTTATGATTGGGTGCGTATTTATTTACTATGCAGGTGTCCACATTCTTGCAGAGTCCTTGTATGAGCCCCATTCTACCTTAGTTATCTGTCTTAAACTGTATCACCTTAAACAGTACTGTGGGTGCGATCCAAGTCAGTACGCCACAAGCATATGCAGAGTATGTGGAGCCTATACCCCGTCCTGCCCATTTCATGCCAAGTAAGGCTTGCTTCTCTGTCGTAAGGTGTCTCCTTCAATATTATGTCAATTTTATGTTTGCGGAGATGCATGTACCGTCTATTCCTCTTCACAAAATTATACAGGTTAACAGTTTTATATCGCTAGCCATCCTCAAATATTTGCTGCCAATGAAGCATGTCATCAAGTCCCCACAACCCTATTTTCCATTTGCACCATGGAGAGTTTCCGAGCTCCACAAAAATGGTTTGCAATGTAGTGGCTAATACAGGCCACAAAAACTCACTTAACTTCCCCCAACTTTGTTAACTAACTACAATTGCCCCGCAGTATTACCCATAGTCGGGCGTGTCCACTCTTTGCCTTTACCTGCAGAGGGTTCTTCCTTAGATTTGCGTGCAGCAGTTGGATGCAAAAACAGGCATCCAGGAAGAGAAAAAACAACTATTGGCGAGTTAATAACATCTGTGGTGAGAGGTCCTGGTGTATGTAGGTCATGCCATTTAAGCAAACTAGGCGAAGACTGTAGATCCCAGGGGAGGTCAGGCACTGCTGTTTGCATTTCTGGGTTTGTTTAGTCGAAGTGCGTCCCTCCGCGACCAGGTAATTAAGTCGTGCTTGCATCCGTCTTTGAGGCATCCTGTTGCTTGGTTGGGGCGATTGTCGACTTCCGTCCGTAGGCTGATCTTCTCCCTATCCATCCATTGCTGCGCTTCTTAGGGGTGGTCAAAGAATAGGGTGCAGTTTTTGTACAGGACCTTTAGCCACGCTGGATAGACTCTGCATGTACTTCAAGCCAGCATTGCAGAGTCTGGCTTTAGCTGTAGAGAACTGTGCCCTGTCTTTCTGGAGCTGGAATGTGTAGTCAGGCTACACGCTGCTAAGTTCGCTGTCCCTATAGTTCAGGACATTCGCTTTTATGGGTCGCAGAGGGGTGCCCGGAGGCAGTTTTTCTTTTTAGTGAGAGCTCTATGCTCCCTCTCAATAGTGAAGCCTTGGGAGAGGTTCCCAGGCCCAATGTCTTGCAAAAACAAATTTTCAATGCAAGTCATGGGATCCGTACCTCCTCGCTTCTGGTAGGCCGACGCTGACATTATTTCTTCGTGCTCTCCCTTCTGCGTCTTCCACTCTGCTCTCCAGTAGGTTGACCCTTTGTTGCAGAATGTGGATTTTGGCATTGTTACTGTCGTGATGTTTTCTTTCAGTTGCCTTTCCAAGAATGTTAAGCATAGTTTCCTAACACTCACTCGTAACAGCCCAACGTCTACTTTCACCTAGTCTATTTTAGAGCTTAGTGAGGCTTTCAGTTCCGCAATGCCCATTAGTATTTGGTTGTCTCTCGCTTCCTTAGCCTGATCGCATGTTTCCATATTATACATGTGCGTTTGCGGCAGGGTTGTGGCGTAGCTGTCGAGTGTTTGGCTGCTCTTCCCTTTTGCCGTATTGAGAGGCATTCAGCTTGTTGATGTGTTGCAGTGTTCCAAAAATGGTAAATAGTTATGTAATGTTAGCAGCAGCACTTTGGGATTTACACATGGGTGTCCCCCCCTTCCCTCCCCGTGTTCCCTCCTAGGCTCTGCTTCCGCTGCCTTATCACAATGATGGATCACAGAATGGAGGGTATGGGCAAAGGTTGTCTTGGGGACCCCCACCTTGGTGGTTTTAGGTACTCTCTGCTTGGTACAGCAAGCAAGGGGTGCACTATCCTGGTTCCTCCGGTTTCAGCTTTGGGGAGGGGTATGTGTGCCCCAAGGGGGCAGTGCATGTTTCTGTGGCGGGGATGGGAGGGAGGGCCTGTTTTACAGTGGATGCTTGTTTGGAGTGCAATAGCACCCTCTCTCTCATCTTATGGTGCCTGGTGCAGGCAGCTTATGCGGATTCACAGACTGCATCAATGCAAATTGCAGTGCCCGATCTCCCACGCTCTGACTTCTTTTGTAGGGGCGTGCGCTTACTTGTGTAAATTATGAGCATAGGCGACGGGTGCACAGTGGACAGCTGCCGGCTTGTGCGCCTGCAGGCTCCTCTTCACTTTGGGCGCACCACTTGTGTTAGCAAACACGCTGCTATGGATGGCTGACCTGCGTGTATTTCTACACTACGGTGGGCATGATCCCACAGGCTTCTCTTCCCCGGAACGTCCTCTCAAGCAGCAAACATTTACGGCCCCTTGCAGCTCCTCCCGTCACAGGGTGCGCAGCTTCTCATCATCTGCCATAGTATGTTTGTTATAGCTGCTCCGCTGCACGTTCTATACATCCTAGCCCTGCAGCTCTGTCACTACGAAACTTTCCTTCCACGAAAGGTTTCTCGGCATGATGGGTACTTGTCGTCTCTCGCAGCTGTATTTGTTATTGAGATTGTCTCTGCTCCTCTGGGATTGCCATGTTTCCTTCCTTCGGCAGCCCGTCCTTCACCGTCCCAAAGCGTTCCTTGGTGATCCTATGTAGCAGATCACTCCTCAAGCTGGGAACATGTGCCAACTTTCCGACAAAATTATTGCGGTTTGTGGGTCTGATTAACGCGGTGTCTGCCTTTTTTTCCCCCAGATTATGTAGTATCTGGCAGGAGCTCTTCCAGAAGCAACCCTACACCATTGCAGCTACTCCTATACCCCCCTTGGAATAGGCTTCTTACACAATTCAGACACCCTGAGGTGACTCTATCACAAGAACAGTAATGGCATATATCACAGATTCTGAGGTTGTAGAAAGGAAATGTTTAAGGAAGGAAAAAGTTTAAACAGGTTCTCAGTATATGTGAGGACAATGAAATCTAGACAAGCCTTTCCCAGCAATAACCATCTAAAACAAGTTACCACCTATGAGGGAGAGCAATATCAAAGTCAGTGGGCTAGAAGAGTCTGCAGGGAGCCAGAACAGCCAAAGTTAATTTGAAACCGTCTATGGAGCTGAGGCACTTATTAGAATCAAAGTCTTGCACCAAGTTGAAGAGTTTGTAGGAAAAATCACTTGTAGGGTCACAAGCTGTAAAGCCTGTATAAGGCATAGTTGGAATAAATGCTAAGGGTAAGCCAATGCAATTCCCAACTGAGAAGAGCACAACTAAAAATACAATGAGTTAAGTACCCTAGCTTAAACAGTACCTCTGGTTTGAAGAACAGTGATCCAGCAGGATTCTGTCCTGTTAAAGCGGTGCAGACCCTGTGTTCCTGAGCCTCTGTCGTGGGGACAAGAGGGACTTCTGGAGGGCTCCTGCGGCGGTAGTTTGTATGTCATCAGCAGCTACGGGCTCTTTTTGGCTCTGCTGCACTGTGCGGTTTCATCGCTTAGTAAACTGCACCATCGCGAATCTCGGATACTGTTTGGGCTTCCTTCACTCCCTGGGTCCTGCACTCTGGTGAGGGGACTTGAGCTTTGATCGTTCTGCTACTGGAGGGTCCTTTGGAGACTCCTGGAGCTTCTGGGTGCATTTCAGACGTTACACTCGACTACGGATTTCTCGACCCCTGGCGCTCCGTTCTTGCAGCAGCGAAGAAGTACAGCCAGTCAGGTAAGATGTTCCAGTGGAGTCAGTCTCGGGTTAGTTGGTCCCACTAACCTAGGGGAAGAAGTCGTCCCTCCCGGAGCTTCTCCGTCAAATCAAAGTTTGTGCACAGCCGCAGGGCTTCATCGGGAATTTCAAAGTTCCAAGAGGCTGCAGCAAGCTTCATTCACGGTTTCTTCATCCGGTATTTCTCCCAGTGGTAGACTCTGCCTCTAGTCCCAAAATCCTAATCTTTTTAAGCAGGTTTCTCCCATTCATGCACAGCCTAGGCTGTCAATCGCACAGCCAGCCAATCGGCACTGGTTGCTTCAGGTATTCCTAGAGTGCAAGAACGGGGGAGTTTCAGAAACTTCCCTCACATCCTGCCTTTCCAGACACTGGAGCCAGAGGCAGGCTAGAGGGCTGAAGCCTGCCAAAGGCATAACGAACAAAGGGCTCAAACCTGGCTCAACGGAGTAAAACCCAAGAAAGACCTCACAAACAAAATGGTGAAAAAAGACAGGGCTATTTTGATGAAATGGTCACCCATGGGTGCTGCACTACAGCTGAAGATTCAGCCAGCGGTAGAAATGCACAATGGTAGGAAAATTTAACCACTGCCACCAGCCATTTAAAGTAGTGAGGGTAACATAAAAAAATGTGACATTAGAATGTAGAAGGGGCTACAAGTTACCTCTCTGCCCCCTGCACCAGCCCTCCACATAAGATGTTGAGTGCTGGACCCACAAAGAGAAAAAGTAAGTAAAGTCAATTTCACTTTACTATTCTTGGGAACAGTAGTACACACAAGAAAAGGTTTTTAAACCTTATGAGAAAAAAAATGATTTTTCTGTGATGCTGCACTGAGTGTTGTCACCATACAAAAAGTAGATGCCTATGGAGTTTGTCAGACTTGAAAAACAGTGGAAACGCATAATCCAAATTGGGTCAAAACACATGTGTGAGTGAGGAAAAGGTCCCACTCACTCCAGGGTAAAACATTTTCCTAAAGTCCAGCAAAAGAGCTGGGGGGTCTCTAAAGTTGAAGGGAACTAGCACAGACATTAGAATTATCCCTCTGTATGTTCTCCGTTAGGAATTTGGAGTTTTCTTAAATGTCCCTGGAGGCCATATTAGGAGGATTTTGGTCTTGTCCCCGTTGAGGCATAGGACTAGTTTTGCAGTAGCTCGTGAAAGTTGATTCACTTCTCACGCCTTTCCAAATGATTTGGTTTCCCTTTCAGTCCAACGAAAACCTTAAAGATGTTGGGCAAAAACAGGAGGGGGGAGTCGCACTAATGAAACAGTTACAAATTTACAATATAGATCCCATCGCCTATCCACTGTGTAAGGTAACGAACCTCCGTAATGTTCATGGGTACAAAATTACTGACCTACCTGTCTAAACTGAGTAACAAAACAAAGGTTCTACGTCAAGAGTGGCATGGAATACAAAGATATATTTTATTAACAATTTCATAAAAACACAATAAAAAAATCAAAGTAGTGTACAGCTATTAAAGTGACTCGTGCATAACATCACAAGAGTATGCAAATATAAACCTAAAAACATAAAATTTAGCACCCGGGTAAGGCAGAAATAATTGCCCAGACCGCCAAGTTACACTTATGAGCATGTAAAAACGAACAATTGTGTTCATCCACAAGTGCCTTCTAATACCAGAGCTAATTTAAATGTAGCTCATACATACATAAAAGTAAAATTGAGACTTCTGCTCAACTATGCAGTCAAAAATAACCCAACCTGTTTCGTTCTTCTAGTAACACTAGGAAGATGGTAGAATTTAGTCTGGGGACCAATTTAGCGGCAAAGACAGTTCTCACATAAATGTGTTCTTCCTTAGACCACACGTTATCAGCACCAATAATAGAGACATTATTAGTGTCATGTGAGTTTGAATCACCTAAAAACACTGCAAACATCCAGCTATAATTAATGATGTCGTAGATTAACTTGGGTGCTCCTCCCAACCCTAAATGAAGAGGAGCACTTTGAAAATAGTTCAAAGTCGGTGCGCCAAGTGTCTCATAAAATGGACAAATTCCTATAAATGCAGGTAAACACAAAATGAAATCAGCAAATCCACTCACCGTAAATAGATAAAATGCATGGCTTCTGGTTAAAGTATTAACCCTAGACATAATTAACTTAATTAAACCGCCACTTTGACTCCCATCTTCTTTAAAGGGATCCTTTGGTTTGATTGTTGGGTAAAGCAACACTCCGTCAACGATTGCCTCAAACCTTCATTCTGTGTTTTACATCCCCATGACAAAAGGGGGCTGGAAGGCAAAAAAAACACAGCAGAAATGCCTTAAGTCGAGGCAGTTTCCGACATATGTCAATCAACATTATATAGGATTATATTAAGGAAGTGCAAGCGTACGGCACTTACACAGCATGAAGCCTTGTTAGGAAAACATCTGTAAGGTAGAGTCTCGACCTGTAGTGCGTTCAGACAGCTGATGCCGTTGAATGACTGCTAATGCCATTAAAGGAAAGTAGCACCTGTAAGACTGAACCAAACGGCTCATGTCATAATTTGCCCAAACCAATGGAGCAACCCACAAAAAATGGTTGTTTGAGTGCAAAGAAAATGTTCACTAATCCCGTTTTCTTAAACACTTACACAGATGCTCACGAAACAACATTAAATGGTATACCTTTTAATAAACCGACATGTGTGCTTAGTTGTGGAACATAACATTTGTAGAAGAACACCACACGGCGCGACTCCCTAATTTATAATTTAGCACCTCAAAAAACAAGGATTGCCGCTGGTCATATTACCAAGTAGATTTACCTTTTCGTTGGCTAACTTATTCATACGTCTGCTCACTGTGCAAAATGGGACAATGAGAGAACAGAGCGGCTCAGAACAGCTGATAATGATTATGCAGTGTATCAAAAATGTCAGCCTCCAATTCATCAGTAGGTTTTACTCCCCATATCAGCAGCCATCTTGAAGGCGAATGGGTGGCAACAAATTAACCATAATACTAATTTCAGTGATACATCAGATACGAAACCAGTCCATAATCTCAAGTTCAGTCTCTACGCTGTTGGATATAAATATATAAGCCGTTGTTCCTGTTCATAAAGTTTTTTTTTTTTTTACCATTGGTTTGATTACCACTTGGGGGGAATTTGTTTTGTATCAAAATGCTCCATCTAAGCATCTCACGTGTGGCCCATAGCAAGGAAATGTACCATTCAGGGGGCATTCAGTACATTATTCCCTTTCAGTCCTCCACAAACTTGGAAGGTACACTGAAGCCGAAAAAGGTAACTTTTCTCACCCCCCTTCCAAATATTGAGGCTATATCTTGCCCTTTCTGGAGCAATACACCTTCTCGGGGTTATCTGTATTTCTGGTATGGTCAACTCTCATGGCTCTCCTGGCTCCTACTCCTGATTGACTGTCAGGTCTTTGTTTTGTCTCTTTGGACCTTTTGTGAGCCATCTAGCCCCTGGGCTTACTTTCTGCTCGGATATTTCCTTGTTCTTAATATCCGTCTCGTCTATATCCCTTTGGCTTGATCTGTCTCTCTCTCTCTCAAACTGTCCTTGTCTTTGGTCGGGGAAGGCCTGTGGCTCTGGTGGCAGCGAACACCCGTGCATTGGAGCGCTTTCTGGCATTCTCTGGTTGCTGTCTTCTCAGTGGCTTGCTGGTTTCCTTGACTTTCTCTGGTGGCGGTCTTCTTATGGGCTCATCTGTCTCTATGCCTGATTTTTCTCTGACGGCAACCTTCTTGTGGATTTGCTGGTGTCTTTCGAGCTTCCTCTGGCAATGGCCTTCTTGTAGGCCTGCCTGGATCTTTCTCTGGCTTCCTACGGTGGCGGCCTTCTCACAAGCTCGCTGGTGTCTCTTCTATTGGCTTCTCAGGACGCAAGCAACAAACTTTGATTGTTGGCATTCCTGGACTCGACTGGATTTCTACAGGCTGCTTGGCCACCATATACGCAGTGATCCCGCCTCCGACAGTGCTAGTTCTGCGCGATCCTCGTTTATCCGCTCCATATTGACTTAACGTCAGTTGGTCTCTTCAGTTGAGGATTGGAAGGGCTTTATATGTGCCTCTGTAATGAGAGAGGCAGTTCTGTTGCAGGGGGCTGGGTTCAGGGAGGTCCTCCCCACACCCTTCCTGGGCCAAGTACACACAGGCATCCCTAGCCCACGAAAGCGCCAGCTTTCCTGGGAAAGTGCATTCCTGTATGTGGGATTTCCTGCTGAGAAGGTAGGACAAACGATAATATGGCCTAAGAACAAGTGAAGAACTTATGGCACAGCCATTTTAGGGCACTAGCCACTTTTAGTAGCCATACATGGTAAACAGAAATGTGCACACTAGGAGGAACGCAAACATGGTAAAAAAGGTAATTGCTGAGAGAAGAGAACCAGAAGGGATTCTAGTTCAAGGAATGCTCTTCTTATAGGAAGTTGCCACTTATATTTATATTGACTTATCAGATGTACTTCAAGTTTCAAAACATGAGATTCGAAGCTTTTCTTTTATTTAATTGCATGAAAAGACTAAATGCATCCAGATTTGTATGCCAATGCATTTCAGACCGAGTCAGTCTTCGTGGCTTGAAACCTAAATACTATGCTAATGAGTGGTGACAATCAATGGTTTAAAACGAATAGTAAGAAAATGAAAATAAATACCGCATTCAATTCAAATCCTGAGGAGAATAAAACAAAACAATAACATGTTAGTGCATGCCTCCATGATCCGTGGAAATCCAAAATAAAGAAATGATCCCTCATTGATGCATATGAGTTACCTGGCTGGCTAGAAAGCATTTTAACAGATTTGAAATAAATGAGGCGGGAATTGGGGATGCACGTAATGTGCTAAATCTATTAAGCAGTCGGTGTCGGAGACAAAGTGCTAAGTTGCCTGGAAAGAAGTGTTCGTCCTTTAAAAGTTCAATCTTTCACCTAAAGGAACACATACTTTTCAAATCATCTTGGAGTAAGCATGAACCGCAATATATTGAAAAAGGGTTTAGTCGGCTGAGGGCTGGGGTCTTACCTTAGTGATGCGAGTAAACGTGCAGTGGGTGGTAAACTCGGAGAACGCGCCTGCCGAGGGGTATATGTATTGTACAGCGGTCGCCGTTGCTAGGCGACGTGAAGCCACGTGCCCGAAAACGCTGTCACGTCTTCCCCTCTAGCTCTGTTACCAATGACAAGAGGATGGGGGCCATTGAATGGATGGCAAAACATATTGAGCAGTTTGAAAAATAAATGTGGTCCACTCCGAAAGGCGGCGAATAGGACCTAATGAGGCTGTTTGATGATGCCAATGTTCAGAGGTATATGCCACACAGGGTGGAAGAAAAATCCTAGTAAATTAGTGATTGCTAGACAGTTCGACACTTTTGGGCAAAAGAACAGCTGCTTGACTGAAATTGCCAGCTAAAACATGCAAGTCATTCACAATTCTATCCTGTGGCAGAATCGGTATGTGAACGCTTGAATGTGTAGGAATGTCCACATGCGAGGCGTGGTTCATCACTCATCTTAAGGTCAGTGGGTGATGGGTGCAAATGTGTAAGTAGCGCATATAGTTTGTTTCTTCATTCATGCCACCCGGGGTCAGGGCATCAAGTCTAATGATTTCAAAAATATCACAAACATAATGCATTAATATCCATATGGTAAGTAAATCACACAATCAAGCATACATGTAAAGAATATCAACAAAGAACAAAATATAAAATATATTATATATTTTGTGATATTTTTGAAATCATTAGACTTGCCCTGAAGAAGGAAATGTTTTCCGAAATGCATTGGTGCGTTAAGTCTATTATACATATGGGTTGTGGCAATTGCTTCCTCACTAAGAAGGCATTAGTGATAGCGTTATTTTGAATTTGGAAGAACTACTGCTTCTGATATATATAAAAACATCCAACAGACTCTTCATCATCAAACCTTTTTATTACCTATATCGGATGAAAACATTACTTACCTGAAGATAACTATTTGCCCTTGTTGGGCCCTAGTATTCTATTCGGTCTTTGGCTTCCGTTTTATGTTTCTTTTCATTCCAATGGCGTGCTACTGCTGAGTTCACATTGTTGGTCCTGATGCACGACCTGTGCTCATGCCATCGTAATTTTCCTTGACTTTCAGATTGTCCAACATAGTATATGCCAAAGTGGTTCCAGTCTAGCGCTGCATCCAGACTCTATGGGTCTTTCCTGAGGATTGGTGTTTTTGTCCATTTTAGGTCGGAGCCGTGGCACCCCCAGTGGACCATGCCCCATTGCCTCTGCTCATTCTGTTCACCTCTTATCAGCCGTTTTTCCTAACGGTTTTTCTGTTTTAGTATTCTCTCTCCTGTGGCCTGGCCACTTACCTTTTTCATCCCTAAACGTTCTAGGTATCCCCGGGAGAGGGACTGGTTGGCACAGTACAATGTTGGACAACCCACCCCTTGTTTCTCTATGTATTCACACCACATGTACAAAGAAGCGTGTAACCCCTCCCCGCATAGCTGGGGCCCTTTTGTACTTGCGTTGCAAGTGGTATTGACAGAAAGGAATAGTTGGATGCTAATTCGGTAACTTCATTCTAGTATTTAGTCTTTTATGGTTATTTAAATTTTGAAATGGTAGGAACCCATGGTCTTGGCTTTGGGTAGCTTCTTAAAAACCATAAAGCATGTGGAAAGGTTTAAGTAAACTCACTGTTCTCTTGGCTAGATTTAGAAACGAGTCGTTTGAGAGACGATCCGCTAGGTGGCACTGTTGCCAAGTAGATGGGGACGTTCCCACGTGTGTTGCTCACTAGTTTTGCGACTTGAACAGAAAAAAAATACAGCAGTTTTGATTTGACGAGGTTCAAACATTGCTGTGTACAACTAAATTACTGAAAAAAACCGTTAGAAAGGATGTTAACTTGAATGCAGGACCACAGTAAGTTATCATTTTCTTAAATCAAGACTTGCTCTTGCACAGCAAGTTCCGAGGAGCTCTCCAGATCACTGGGTTTCATTTAAAGACGTAGATGCGCTCCTCGGTTTGCTGTCGCTTAATTTGAATCCATTTGTGCCCTTAGAATAGGGGCTTGGGGGGGACACACTTAAACATGACAAGGATGTGTTTCCATATTGGAGATTAATATTTTCCTTGCCAAGCTTTGAACCGCATAGTTCTATTATAGCAGGGCACATTGGATTTCCCGAGCTCCCTTGGTTTTCTGATGCTGGATTAGAAGCGCACTGTTAACATGAGTGCAACTAAATAATAAGAATCGACACTGGTGGATTTTTTATAAGTAACTTCATTTTTAAAATGGATCACAATACTTGCATACATTTATACTAGGCCTTTTCTCCCTAGAATACAGATTGTGAAAAGGAGGAATGTATACATTAAATAACTTTAACGGAAAATTTGTTTTGGTTCTCCGAAATCGCCCCTCCATAGATTTCCATCGCAAGAGTATGTAGATTGTAAATTTGATTGGTTATTTATAACCCGCTTAATGCACAGAGGTTTCTAAGCGCCGACCTGTGTTGCTCTGCGTCCTCTTGTTTCCAAGGTGAGAACATTGCCCCCGTGCTATCCTCCCGGATCCCTGCGTGCCTTCTGGCATCTTTGAGTTTCTTTGTTGTTGTGCACACAGAGAAAGAAGACGGAGCTTTAATGGTTTTGGCAAAAAGGTGAACTATTGACGGAACATGAGTAGAATTTATGGATTTTAAATGTAAAGCATATTTTTAAAGACTGCCTTTTTTAATAAAAACACATTGGCAGAGTTTAACCGAGTACCATTTCGGAATTTAAGGGGCCTCCTGATCCTAGGTAGTACCTCGGATTTTAATGGTGGGGAGTATAGAGGTCGCAAGATCTCCACCTTGACTGGTCGGCCACTCCTCTCTACCTCCACTCTGTTCCCACTAAGTCCCATTGATCCATGGTATAAACGGCTGGGCATCTCAACAAAACGATGTGTAATCCGGTCTTCGCCACTTTATAACCTATGGCTATCTGTATATTAATGTATATATTATTGTGTGCAATTACTGGCCACGCCTAACAAATGCCGACTAAACTATATACGGACTGTTGCTGTGGCCATGGATGCATCCAACGTTGGCAACTAACAGCCCACCGCTATTATGCGGTTGGCTGCCTTTAAGGTGTGTACTTTGGCACCCATGCAACAATATTTACAAGCTTCTGTGATGTGGCAGATCAGCCTTTGTGATGTACTGCCTCGCAATGATGCCTTTGTTATGAGGGCCAGTTCTGTAGCTGTAGTTGCTTCACTGGTCATACTCGCCTCATTCTTCGCCGTTCTACTGCACTATGCACCACACGCCATCGCGCCTGGGGACTGAACACATTGTCGCGCAGGCAATGTTATTGTCCACTGCAGACCACAGACCTGCACAACATCATCCTTGCCGTTTCTGTCCTGTTTAGTTCCGTGGATGAATAGGCATTCATGTGGTGCCGCCAATAACATCAGTTATTTCAGTGCAATTTATGAATGTCATGTATTGTATGACTGGATTTATATTCCAATTGGCCCCTTGTATGGGGTCATGCAGGATCAGTAACGGCCCACTCCGCTGAATGCGAGGGCCTAAGTGAAAGCTTGGGGACCTTGACGTTTACTGTTTAAGTCTGGTGTTGAGGTGAATCTTCCCAGTGTCATCATTGTGCCACATTTACATTATAATATGTTTAGCAAAAAGAGTGACATTGTGATGTCATGTAGTTCTATTTGGAGTGTTTAGTTTCACTGTGTATTCTTAGTTGGTCAGTTGGAGCCTGCCTCTTGAAGGGGTACCTGCTGTCCTTGAACCATACTTAATAAAGGACTGTGTGATACATTATCACTGTGTGGACCCATACTTAACATTGGCGACGAGGATTGGCACTTCATGTGACTGGGGCCACTTGAGATTCTCCGGTCCCCGGTCCTTCCCATACCGACAGCTCTCAGGATCTCCTCCGACAGTGACAGCAGGCGAGAGGCGGGCAGGAGGTGGAGTGAAAGCCCCATATTCAGGCAAATCAAGATAGCCTTCCTGAAGTGTCGGTACAGCGACCGCTACGTTGGGAGTAGCGTGCGAGCCCCGAGGACCCAGCGCGAGCTGCAGCCAGCTTTGACTTCGGCGCTGGGGCAGCGGCTGCTGCTGTGGAGCCCTGCGTGAGCCCCAAAGGCAAGGAGGGGCGTCGCGCGGATCCAGCGCGAGCCGCAGCCCGGCTTTGATCCCGGCGCTGGTGCAGCGGTTGCTGCTGTGGAGCCCTGCGCGAGCCCCAAGGCAAGGAGGGGCATCGCGCGGATCCAGCGCGAGCCGCAGCCCAGCTTTCGAGCAAATATTGGTGCAGCGGCTGCTGCTTTAGGAGGCCCGCGCGAACCCCAAGTTGAGGAGGGGTGTTGCGCAAATCCTGGGCCACCTGCATCTCGAGCAGCAACGCGCATCTGAGAGCGAGCGCTCGCTGCTCACGTGGTTTGGTTAGCCACGCCCACTTCATTACGTTTTGGCCTCCAGAAGCCCTGGTCCTCCCATGGTCCTCCTAGCAACGTAATTTACAAGACGGCAACAGAGTAAAGAACACAGAACCACGTGGCTGCAGTGATTAGCAGAATACTAATGGTGGACTGCAATTCTTGCAATCTAAATATTTTTAAAAAAAAAGGAAGAAGAGTTGTTTTTGTATTTACCCTCTCACTTTATGCAACAGTTTTGTCTACATTTTAATATCGTCCTGTAACCATGGCCGCATCCATTCCACCTCCCCTGCCCTTTCTGCGTGAACCAGGCTGGCCTTCGATTACATGGGACAGGTGGAAGGACATGTTTGAGAACTACCTGGTGGCGATGGGCGGGGAGAGATTTCCCTCTGCGCGCAATAGGGCCTTACTCCTACACAACCTTGGTATAGAAGGACGCAGAATTTTTGATGGACTCTCTAGACACCATACCCCTGAGGCAGGGGACATGGTTGAATATATGTTTGCCCTTAACCAACTTCGAGATCACTTTGAACCGAAGAAGAATGTCAGTTTTGAGAGACACAAATTTTTCCAGCGAGCCCAAGAGAAGTCAGTCAGTGGAGTCCTACATTGCTTGCCTCAGATCCCTGAGTTACACTTGCGAGTTTGAACATTTGACTGATTCCCTAATCAGAGACCAGCTGGTTAGATGCACCAATAACGTGAGAGTACAGGAAAAACTGCTTGCAAAGGATATGAAATTGGATGAGGCAGTAGAATTAGCAAGAAGTATTGAGCAGACTTCAGAGTATGTCAAAGAACTTAGGGTTGACAAATCCA
This sequence comes from Ambystoma mexicanum, assembly GCF_040938575.1. Taxonomy (NCBI): domain Eukaryota; kingdom Metazoa; phylum Chordata; class Amphibia; order Caudata; family Ambystomatidae; genus Ambystoma; species Ambystoma mexicanum. The sequence goes on along the minus strand of NC_090933.1, from coordinate 1,033,315,557 downwards.
ATCCTCCATCGTCTTCGGTTTGTGTCGTTAATCAAAAGAAGAAAGTTGGCGTCTCCACAGTCAAGAGAGGAGGAGGAAATGCAAGAAATGCATGTTCTCGTTGCGGCAGTTCAAGACATGGTATGAACTACCCGGCCTGCCCTGCAAAATATGCGGAATGTTTCAAGTGCAAGAATAAAGGGCATTTTGCCAATGTCTGTAAGGGCAATGCTGTCAATAGTATTGAGTTCAGGCCAGTGGATAATAACGAAGACGGCATCGGAAAGGGGTACAATATCCAAGAAGTATCTGGCACTCAAGAATTTACACCAGTCAGTTGGAGCCTGCCTCTTGAAGGGGTACCTGCTGTCCTTGAACCATACTTAATAAAGGACTGTGTGATACATTATCACTGTGTGGACCCATACTTAACATCTGGCAAACTCCATAGGCATCTGCTTTTGATTTGTGATGCACAGCACCTTTTGTGCAGTGCCACTGAGAAGTCCCTTGGACGTCTCTTAACGTTAAACTACATTTTCTTGGGTGAACTACTGTTCCCAAGAATAGTAAGATGTCCCCTGTCTTTCTCACCTTCTTTTGTGCGCCCAGCACACACACTGCCCTATGCGGATTGCTGGGGGGGAGAGGGGGGTTACATAGCTCCTTTTATCCCACTTCTCATGTAACATTCTGTTACACTAACTTGAATGGCTGGTGGCAGTGGTTTCTTTTTTACTACCTTATTCCATGTAGCTGCAGGACAGCACCCAAGGGTGACCATTTTCCCAAAATGACACCAGTCTTCTTTTTTTTCACCATTTCTTGTCAGTTAGTTCCTTATGGGCTTTTACTCTGAATCGTGTTCAAGTCTTTTCTGCATTTTGCCTTTGGCAGGCTTCAGCCCTGAAGCTCGCCCAGGCTCCAGTATTTCTGGAAAGGCAGGAAGTGAGGAAGGGTCCCGAAACCTCCCTGACCTTAGTCTCTAGGTGTGCCTGAGTGAAACAAGTTCTGATTGGCCAGCGGTCAAGGACAGCCACCCTTCTGGGTGATTGACGGCCTAGGGCTGTGAATGAATGGGAACTTGCTTAAGAGGTTTTTGGGACTAGAGGAAGAGTTGACCACAGGACAATATCCAATGAAGACGTGAAGAGACGCCGGCAGCACCCTCCTAGACCGCAAAGTGCCCGGTGAAGACCTGCAGCTGTGCTCACCCAGTTTTCGTTTCGACTGGTAAGACCCGTACGGGACGACTTATTCCCTTGTGCTGGTGGGACCAACTAGCCTTGAGACGAGCTTCATTTTGGTGTAACCCCCGACTTGCTGGGACTTTACATGGTTGCAGAATCCCAATTGCTGGGAACCCTTGACCATCATAGAGAGCAGTGTGTTCTGAAGTGCAAATTCGGCCAAAACATAATGGGCATCCAGAGGGACCATACGGAAGCAGGAAATCTTCATCCAGAGTTCCCTCACCAGAGTCCAGGACCGAGGGATCAAGTAACTTTCAACCATAGCTGTTCGTTTTTTTTCTTTGGCCCTGAGAAAAATGCGCCAAAACCACAAGGTTGCTGAATCGAGGAGAATCCAGCTGGAACGAATTCTTCAGTGCACAGGTGCTGTGGGGATTGGGGTAGATCTTCCTTTTGCCAATTGTGGTGCTTTCTAGCTTGGGGAGTACTACTTTTGAGTTGGCCTCAACTCACTTGCACTGGCATTCCGGCTTGTGCTTCTGTGACTTTTCTATTTGAACTACTAACTATTTAAAAACATTTTCTAAGAGCATCAGAATTTGGAACTGGCCCATTGACTTTGGCTGTCCTCGCTCCTTAAAGACCCCTTCTCAACCCATTGGCTTTTGCAGCGCTTGTTCCCTTAGGTGCTAGTGTAAAACTATTATTATTGCTGGGATAAAAGACTGCCTAGGTCCCTCTGGGAGAATCTAACTGTTTTTAGAAGTACAAAGTATGTTCTGATCTAACTAACTTTTCCCTCCTTATAACTCAATATTGCAATGGTGATCACGAATAAGTGAGTGACATCATTTAGGTCAGTAATAACAATGTACTGGAAATGTATAACATATAAAAGATTACTCACCTCCGTTATTGCTCTTGTTAAATTGAATCTCATCTTTGTGATTAATATTACTATTCCTGCTTTTTAATGATTGACTATCCTTGTGGACCTTGATGTGTGAGGGCTCATGGGTACATAGGACGTCACACTAGGGATAGTATTACTGACACACCCTGTTGACGTCCCTTTTCGAATTTTGAAAACTGTAATACTCTGCAGCTTCCACTAGATGTCTGGCTATGCATAGCATGTGAATCTAAGCAAATACAAGCACCAGAAATATGATTACGATGAGTAATGTATTCCATTTATACTATAACTCCAAATGTTTACTTGGATACCTGTATGTACTTATTTTAGTGTACAGCTATACAACTCGCATTACCCATCTTAAGATAAGCCTGGCTGCTCAGTCACACTAATAACTTATGTAGTACAGGCCTATATTAAAAGGTGGGATACCTAATAACAAGAGATGTCTTGTTAAGTGCCACACCAGTTGGACTCTACTAATTCTTACCTGACAAACATTAGGGATGATTTACAAGAAGTTTTGTTGGCTTTAGTGGAGGAATGCGCTTGCATGTTTTGAGAATGCACAAAGCAGTCTTGAATTGTGCTGGCAAAAAGTTGCACGGCATTCACAACAGGGTTCTGAATGTACTTATTAATGTGCAAATTCAGATTGCCTCTTCAATGCAGCGATCAAAATAAGGATTTTATCAGCAAGAGCTAAAAGCAGCACCTGGCTATTGCGCATCATGCAGAAGTTACATCTCTAAAGGGAAGAAGCAAGAACAAAACGAGTTGCAAACCTAACTTCTGAGAGGCACACTGTAACCCTTCTACATGCGTCCTTGTTAGGCAGAACCTTGTGCAGTTCCCTTAGGGAGCACTACAGAAGATTAAGACTACAGGTCTGAGCAATAACTCCCCTTTGGTATCAGTCTGTACCACAAAGATTTAGTTGGTAGCTGTGGCTAGGCAGTCAGACTTATCTCAAGAGGGAGATGAGCAGTATTCAGGGTTTACACAATAGGGCTACAGTGCTATGGTACAAGGAAACGCTGACCAAAGCTTTGTATTAAAAAGAATATATTTATTTTACACACCTCCTTCAACACATTAATCACAGTTAATAAATCAAGTTAAAATCAGTCAAGAAAAGTATACACAACTCCCTAGTTAAATTGTAGACCAGTTTGAGCAAGAGTGAAAACTGAGCAAAACGGCATAGTGAAAACCAAACGCAAATGGCACTCTAGCAATTTCTCACAAGGGAGGGAAAGCACAAGTTATACAGGAATATCTTCTTACACACCCTAGCAACACTTCACATGAGTTTGTGAACAAGTTTAGGCAAGGCAGTACTTTAGCATAGAGCATACTTAAATGAAAACTGAGCAAAATGGCACTCCACAAGTTTAAAAAGTGGGAAGGAAAAGGTGGTTATAAGTAGGTGCACCAACACATTTCTAGAAGCAATCTAGAGAAGGCAGTGCTAACAAATTTAGCCAGAGTCAATAGGCCTGTGCCAGAGTCAGTGGTACAGGGCAAAGGCCCTAGAAGCAAACTGTTCTTGTAGCTGCAGTCAAGTCTTTGGTTAATGATTCGAAAAGGTGGATGCAGAAGATGAAAGACAATGTTTAGAAGATGGGGGCGGGCAACCCAACAGGTAGGTAAAGGATTTAAAACACCTTTAGCACTACCACACGAAAGGGTGGCCTGGCGGAACACTGTACTTTAATATGAAGAAGTGGCTCCTGCAGTGGCGGTTGTTCCTGCAGTTTGGGGTGATCCAGCAGAGGAAGAGAGGCTCTAGTCGTGGAGGAAGGTTCGAGTTACTGCACTACCCACGGATGAAACCAGCCGCGGTGCTGCCTGTCGAATAAAAGGTACGCTCCTTTAAATCGCGGTCTGGGTGGACGGGTGCCTGGCTATCCTGTCTCGGAGTACAGGGTACTGGCGATTTGAACAGGGCAGGTCCAGGAAGGCGATTGGCAAACTGGTTGGCTCCACCAGCTCAAGGGAAGAAGGCTCTTGCAGATGATCTTCTCTTGTCGTGTGGAGAAAACTGGTGAGACGCTGCAGCAGGGCTTCACCGGTGGTTCAGTTGTTGCAGGGGTCTTTGCCTTCTCTCCTCATCGGCTTCTTAGTTCCTGTAGCGACGTCTTGCTCTTCCAGTCCTCAGGACCCTGCTTTTATGCAAAAAGATCCCCATTCATACAGCCTAGATGTCACTCACAGTGGAGTGGTCATCTTGGCGGGAGACCCTCCAGCCTATCGGGAACGAGTGCGACATGGGTTGCTGAGGCAACCCTGTCCAGGGGTCCTACTCTTCCCCCCCCCCCCACACACAATGGACCCTCCCCAGACTCTGTGGCGCCGAAAGGAGGGTTTCTTGGCAGAAGCCCGCCAAAAGCACGAAGAAAGGATCCCCGACCTGGTTTAGGAGTTTAGAGAAAGACACGAGAAAGAAGTTATATTAAAGTTCTGGCAAATAAAACCTACCGGAGTAAAGTTAATAATAAAATAAACCGGCGGTATGTTGGAGGCTGTCAAAATGTAGGAGCCTCGAACAATGGGAAAATCCCATAGGAAAATATTTGCGGTTGAATATTTACGGTAGTAACCACTGCCACCAGCCAGAAACTTTTGAGAGAGGGACTGTACGGTACCCTCTCGACAATGAACACCTGGGAAAAACTATTAACCCTTCCCAGTACCTTCATAGTAAAATGGGTTGTACTGGTTTAGTTCATAAAAAATGACTAGTAAAGTCAATTGTGACTTTACATGCCCTGGGAGACAGTAGCCAGTCCCAGGGTATGGAGTCTGTTTGGGGGTCACTATGGCACCCCTGTGTTACTGCACTGAGGGTGCTCTGTAACACATGTGTATAAAGATGGTTCCTATGAGGGTGAGATAAACCCCCATAGACATTAAACACAAAAAATAGCCTAGAACACACGTAGCAAAAATGCCTAAGAGTGGGGAAAAGAGTCACACTCTTAGCAGGAGAAAAAAAACAAACCCTTCAAATCCAGCAAAGCTGCTGGGGGACTCGAAGTTGAGGGAAATTAGCCATAAGATGAGAATTCTCCCTAACAGTCCTTATGCTACTTTATACACATTCACATTCACACAGTTAATGGGGCGAATGCATGTTTGTATGGCAGCAGTTGGTCTAGGAAGTCAAAAGTAACCTCTGGTTGTCAAGCTAACCAGACTATTCTAATCTAATACCAACTCCCAGCACTTTCGAACGCTGCAGTGTCCAGTTGTGCAAATTCAAGCACTGGAGGTGAAAGTGTCCTGACTGGGGATAGACATACCCACTCGTTTAAGTGCACTTCTATATTCTTTTCCCCAACCCTATGGTTACACCAATAGGAGTACATTCTCATCCATTGCCCTGATCAGTACAGGCATGACAAAAATGCGTAATGCCCAGGATCGTGAACTCTAGCTGCTGACACTACCCAATTAAATTAAGGCTGTTAAAGATAATTCTCAAATGTGCGAATTACCTTTTACTTTAGAGACCCCCAGCTCTTTTTGCTGGACTTTGTTTCTAACCTGGAGAGAGTGAGACTTTTTCCCCACTCATGTATTTTTCTGTGATTTGGACTGTTTCTTTTTGACTTTGGAGTCTGACAAACTCCATAGGCATCATCTTTACTTTGTCACACAGCACCTTCAGTGCAGTGACACAGGGAAGTCTCCCAGATTTCCCAAAGGTTTAAATACCTTTTCTTGGTGAAACTACTGTTTCCAAGAGCAGTGAAGTGATAATGACTTTACTTACTGTTTGTAACTTTCTAGACCCAGCACACACTATCTTACAATTGGGTGCTGGAGGGGTTACTTGGTATCCCCTTTCATCTAGTTTCTCATGCACCATGTTTGTTAACCTTTTCTACAATTAATGGCTCGTGGCAGTGGTTTGATTTTTGCCTACCATTGTGTTTCTGCCGCGGGCTGCAATTGCAGCTGCAGTTAAGCACCCATGGGTGCCCATTTTAGCAAAATGGCCCGGTCGTCTTTTTTTGCCATTTCTTGTTGGAAAGGTCCTTCTTGAGATTTACTCTGCGCACCAAACCAGATTTGGTACCTTTGTTCTTTTTGTCTTTGGGATTCACTGGTGAAGCCCGCCTCTGGCTCCAGCATGTTTGGCAGGGGCACAAAGTGAGGGAGGTGCCCGAAACTCCATGTGCTTAATCCCCTTGGTTACAGGAATGCACCCAAAGGTGATTGGCTGGCTGGGCTGGCTGGCTGTTCTTGGAGGATAAGTCACCCTGCTGTGACAGCCGGGCTGCGAATGAATGAGAGAAACCTGCATAAAAGGGAAGGCAGTTGACCACTGGACGAAGGAATCCGAAGAAGAAATTGGAAGACACGATTGCTGCAACTCCTGGACCATTGGTTTGCTCGGTGAAGCCCTGCTGCATTGCTGGAGCTCCAAATTTGCCTCGACTAGAGAAGCCCTGCAACGGACGACTTCTCCCCTTGGGTTGGTGGGACCAATCAACCCCAAGGCAAACTCGTCTGGATAACCTCTCGGAGCTGGCTGTACTTCCATTGCTGCTGCAGGATTCGATTGCCAGGGAGAGGAACACCAGATCGAGTGCATCGTTTTTAAGTTGGACCCGAGCTACAGGAAGATCCTCCGGACTTGCATGAAGCAGGACTGACCAAGCCTGAGACACCTCAACAGAAGGCTGGATGCGAGGAAAGTCCATAAAGGTATGCGCGAACCGCGGTGGTGCTGTTTGCGAGAGCTGCGAGGATCTGAAACCGCAAAGTGCTGCTGATCTGAAGTTTGCCCATTGCTGCCGCCAACCTTCCATTCGTAGTGCAGGAGTTCCCTGGCGGCCTTCCTCTTGTCCCCATGACTGAAGCCCAGGAACAGGATCTGCAGACCTACAAAGGAACAGAAGCCAGCTGGAACCAGTTTCTTCAAACCAAAGGTACTGTAAAACTAAGGGGTTGCTTGCCTCTTGTGTAGCCTTACTAGCTCTCAGTTGAGTCTTGTCTTGGTTGCTTTGCAGAGTTGCTTGCAGTTTTGCCCCCCACAAGCCTCCCAGCTTGTGGCCCTGCAGTGATTTCATTTTGTTCAGACTTCCGAAACTTTGTGGATGACTTTTTTTCTTTTACTTAACTGCAAGACGTGTTTCAGTTCTCTTGACTTTTGCTCAACTAACTTTGGCTGTCCAGGCTCCCGGAGACTCTTCTTACCTCTTTTACCCACAGGAAAGGGTTAATTTACTTTGCATTGGAGGGTTCAAAAAGTACTTACCTGTTTAAGAATATTTGTCAACCATTGTTTTATTCCCTCTTTCTCTTTTGACCCTAAATCTCAGTATTGCTCTACATGCACTAGTGATGCATCAATGTTCAGTGTCCTAGTTATTTAAGTCACCCAGGGTGTTGGAAGTGTCTGTGTGCCATCCCAAATGGGTATTGACTGATTTATTGAAACTGTGTGTAGTTTTGAAGTATAATTTTGTTACATATATTTGCTCACTTCTAAAGAAGGCTGATTCAGCTGACTGTTAAATTAATAAATTGTTTAATCAAGAAACATTGAGTGCAAGTATTTATTTGGATACTTGTCACTGAATCTCTGTGTAATAACTATACCGCTCACATTGACCCCTCTTGAGGTACGCCTGGCTGCTCAGTCACTCTACCAACTTGTGTAGAGCATGCTTCTACCAAAGGTTGGGTTAACTAGCCAAGAGGACAGGGCTGGTGCAGTGTCCCACAGGGTACTGCATGCAATCTTGCCTAAAAAAGGCTATGCATAGAAAAAAAATGGAAATCTATTTTGACAGCTTTGTTTTTGAGGTTGTGGGTAACCAAAATCGCAGACCTGATTTTCAAACCTTGTGCACAACTCCAGTGATCCATGATGTGTTCAGTGTTTTTTTGCTGCACGTTTATTCATTACACAGCAGCTAGGTAAGACGCATTGCGTTTTTACATAAAGAAACGTAACGGCAGAAGGGACAGACTACCTACCAATAGAGCAGCGGGATGCAGAGTTTGGTGTTTTCATTATACGTACTGGTAACCAAATCTGTACCTGGTCCCTGGGAGCCTCCTTTCGAGTGGATTGTTTCCTCCAACCTATTCCTCATCTTGGATGTATTCCATCCAGCTTTAGCAGAGGGTGTTGATGTCTTCGAGTCGATAGCCCCTCGAAGGCCTCAGTCGAGGGTGAAGTCATCGGGTGTCATAAGTAGCGCGCGTGGTGCCTTTTGGCCTCAGTTCCGTTTTTCCGCAGTATACTTTGCTTCGGAGATTCGGCGTGCCTCGAGTTCTGTGAGAATATCTAAATATAACAAATATGTCCTTCATCGACGCCGACCACGACCCCGAGATCGGGTTTCAAGAAGTGCAAATCGTGCAGTTCAAAAATGTCTATCACCAACCCGCACCGAGAGTGTTTGTGGTGCCTCGGAGAAGGCCACGACATGGAGGCCTGTACGAAGTGTCGGGCAATAACAGGGAAGGCCTTGCGAGAGAGGAGGGGAAAACTACAGGTTGGTCATAAATCTGACCGTAAAGCCTCTAGCGTCGAGTCGAGGTGTCGTGGGGAGAAGTCTCCTCGACCCGAAAGGCATCGTTCCAGGTTCCGAAGCGATTCCCATCGCTCGTCATCTTCGACAAAAAAATAGAAGAATCTACCCCACAGGTCCCCCTCCACCTCATCCTCGGACGAATCCCCAAAAAGGATGAAATGTCCCACTAACCATTCCTCATCCGAAGAATGGGAAGCATTCAGGGTCAAAATGATGGAGGTGTTCGAGAAAGCGAAGCCTCAGTCCGCCCCTTCTTTGGAAGCCGGCCGGGAGCGTCCGACACTCGCCCTCCCTCGAGCCCGGGTGATCGAAAGTGGAAGGATGGAGAATCTTTTAGGATGGCGAGCCAGAAAAGCCGCTCGAGGTCACAGACGCTGTCCGAGACCCAACACCCCTCGAAGGGCAAGTCTTTGAAGAGTGCCTCGATGCCGGCGCGTCTAACAGTATTACATCAACGCCTTTGACGACGTCGACCCCGAAGCCCTCAGCACCAAAAGCTCCAGTTCGGCCAAATCAGCCAGAAAAAGGTAGAGAAGGCTACAAGACCTGTAATGCCTTCAGGACCCATCAATACTCCTCCACCTCTCCCAGACAAGGTTTTCAAACCTCTTCCTAGGAAGGAATTCTTCAAGTCCCTGACCTCAATTTTTGAGGAACAGGAGAAATCTGATGAGAATGTACCCTCTGGGCTGGAATATGGCACCCCAAATGTCCCATTTCAGAAGAAGGCAGGATGAGGGATTTGGTTGAATCACTACACAATGCAAGTGGCATTGATACATCTCCTGAAAATGACTTTGGTAGGCCAGAACCAGGAGAACATGCCAGTCCATCATACAGTCAGCTAATGACAAAGGTGATATTTAGGGTGGGCCAGACATCCAGCCCAATTCATCCAAGATGATCTAACGGACATATTGGATCATAGTCCTACTGAAGACCCAATACTACCCTTTCATGTAGCTTTGCAAAATAGGTTGGCTAAAAATTGGGGGACTCCGCATTCTATTCCGCCAGTGAATAAATCCCTCACTTCGAAATACCGCCCTGCCAGTAGCGACCCCGGCTATTTGTCTAAACATCCCACTCCCGAGAGTTTGGTCATACAGGCAGCCACAGCTTCGAACAAACTGGCGTACCCTTCTATCCGTCCGGACAGGGACTATAAGCGTGTGGATGGCTGGGCACGGAAGGGATTTTCAGCTGGGAGTATGTCGTTAAAATATCGGCCAACTCCACATGTGCCTTGGCAAAGTTTTCGTATACTCTGTGGGAGTGCATTGCAATTGCGGCAGAGCACATACCAGAAGGGGACGAAAGGGAAGGATTCCTAGCCCCTGTTAGAGATGGGAAGTAGGCCATGCAGGAATCCCTTGAATCTGGATTGGACATTGTAGATGGTGTGAGCAAGTCCATGGGCACTAGCATAGTAATGTGCAGATTTGCATGGTTACAGAATTCTGCTTTCGCACCAGATGTGCAGAACAGTCTTCTGAACATGTCCTTCGGGGTCTCATGAGAGGTTGCAGACCTCAAAAGCAGCTGCCAAGTCTTTGGGAGCTGCTATTAGGCAACCTCAGCCTTTACATGCGCCAGGTCAATCTTGGAGGGGACGATCCTATTGTTACTACTCCTCATATGGAAAGGCGAGAGGAATGGCCAGTCAAAGGGGCCCGAGAAAGGCCACTCGCGGTGGACGAGCAAAATGTGCAAAACCAGCTCCAGCCTCTTTGCCATCAGCGGCTGCAGCAACCGCCACATAACCACTTTGAGGACTTGCATCACAAGACACCTGTGAGGCAGGCTGTCACAGCATCTGCAAGAATGGCGAGCCATTACTTCAGATGTTTGGGCTCTAGAAATAATAGCCCAAGGTTACTGCCTTCCTTTTCTAACGCAATCTCAAAGCAATCCACTAAGTTTTCAGACCCGCTCCTACAGCAGGAAGTTCTAACCCTGCTGGAGAAAGGTGCTATAGAACCATTACCTACAGCGGAGAAGAACAAGGGCTAATACTCCCTGTCATTGCTCCAGATAAGATTTTGAGGTGGGAGTATTTTACTCTCGATTTTTAAACTTTGAGAGTAAATGTGATTTTAAGAGTAAAAATTACTTTTCTCCTTCAAGAGATTAAAATCTATGCAACATCCAGCCGACGTGTGAAACTGTATGGAAATCATTACTATGCGGCAGCTTTCTGCATTGTGACGGAATACACCTTTCATTTCTGGCCATTTGATCTCTCCTGTATATATTTAAATGTTCAGTTCAACAAGGGGGGGTCCTGGGAGTCGCTCTGCCAGACATTAGTCCTGGTTATTAGAGACTTACCCAGAGTCTTTAGCTCACTATCTTTCACAAAGAAGAAATATCCCAAACATATCAGTCTTTGTCCTGCCCTGGGGCAGTCCAGCACCGAACTAGGGTAATCCAGACGTGGACCCCTTGCTCACTATTCTTAGAGAGGCACAGCTCCTCCCTACTGATGAGGTCCAACCAGACCGAAACACGTGTCTGGGGATGCTGTTGGTACTCTTGTTCAGAGGAGAATTGCCTAGCATTTCGGTGCTGGACTGCCCCAGGGCAGGACAAAGACTGATATGTTTGGGATATTTCTTCTCTGTGAAAGATAGTGAGCTAAAGACTCTGGGTAAGTCTCTCGTAACCAGGACTAATGTCTGGCAGAGAGACTCCCAGGACCCCCCTTGTCAATTTGTATATTTAAATGTTGAAATCACAAAAACCTAGCCAATTATATAGTAAAGCATACGTGAATTTGTATTGTGTTTTGAGATTCGATAGCAGAATTGTCTTTTGATGTTTAATGGAAGTCCTAATTTCCTGGAGCTATTACTGCCTAATGGTATGCCAATTTTATGATACAACATTGCAGAGAGGCAAGGACTCCATGCTAAATTCTATATCTAATCTAGTGGTCAAATGGTTATTTATATAGCTCTTTTGGCAAAGCGCTGTACATGGAACATATTTATCACAATTATCACCAAACTAAAGTCGGTACTCCTTTATCGACCTCGAAAGGATGAAAGGCTGAGTTGGACTTGCCGGGATTCGAACCCAGAGATCATGCAGAGATTGCAGCGACGAATGCTCAACCGGCTGAGCTATCTTATTGGCTAACATCCTTCAGAGGTTGGTTAACTGAGTATCGACTGAGGTATAATGATCACAGTACCTAGATGTATCACAAACCATTTATGAAGCGCTACATACAGTTAAATACCTATCTGGATTATCACAGGGACAGGTTTTGCTGAGTTTCTATTTCAATTACCAATGTAACTTTCATTTTCCTTTTTTTTTTTTTGAACAGCACTTGCACTTGTCAGGTTTTGGATGTTTTATATGTAGTCTTGAAGATTTGAGAGGCTAGAATACCGTTGATCAGTGTAATGACAATTACTCACCCTTGAGCAAAGACTCTGCTGCCACTGACCATTTATAGTAATGTACCTATTGACTGCAAGGTTGAATTGATGTAAACCAGACTGTGCATAGTTGTCATTTTACACACTGTTTTTATAATTAGACTGTAAATTAAATTAGAAGTGTAAAAATGATCTGCCTCTGCATGATTATGTGCACAGCACCGGAACTCTGAAAAATACAACTGTGCAATACTGCTTTGTTTTCACTGGAAAAAAAGTATCTTGTAAAAAATTGTAGGAAAACATGCACAGTGCTTCTGAAGCTGAATGGAAAGAAACCATTCCTTTTATCAGTGTGCAGTTTATTTTTTGAAAGGCTTCAGAGAAATACATCCTTTTCAGAGGTGGCTTGCAATTACATCCATGTAGATAAAAATCACAAGAAGCCTTCTGGTTTCTGTCAAGTAACCTGACTTTTGTACTGCACTCTGCTCTAAACCTGTGTATAAATGTACCCAGGAAAATAATAAAGCTGACGGATTTACAAGATTTTCATGCGTAAAAAGGCATGGTACTTGCCTTATCTGGAGCCCTGCTCCCCGTACTTTTTGATCCCCAAAAAGGACCGCGGACTGAGACCCATCCTGGACTTAAGAAACTTGAACAAGTTCCTCTGGAAGGACAAGTTCAAGATGGTTACCCTTTCTCAGATCTTTCAGGCCCTTCAACATCAGGATTGGACCTCCAGGATGCTTATTTTCATGTGCCGATTCACCTAAAACACAGAAAATACCTGAGGTTCGTAGTTGGTGACTCACACTATGTTTTGAGTCCTGCCATTCGGATTGACATCCGCCCGAGGGTCTTCACCAAACTGATGGTAGTAGTGGCAGCGCACCTCAGGAGAGGGGGAATTCACATCTACCCCTACCTAGACGATTGGTTGATCAGAGCACGTTCTGCCGAACAGGCACTGGATCACCTGAAAGTCACCTGCCACTTCCTCCAGACTGGGCTTCTCCCTCAATTTCAAGAAGTCACAAATGACACCTTCTCAGCGGCTCCAATATATATAGGAGCTGTATTGGACACATCCCTGGGAAAGAGCTCGCCTCCCAGGTCGAGGGCTCAAGACATTCTTCAGATGGTTTCCAAATTCCAAAATGCCCAAAATCTTCAGGCCTACGACTTCTTACGGTTACTCGGCCTCATGGCATCTTGCATCTTCCTGGTGCCGGAGGCACATCTGAGGATGAGATCCCTTCAATGGGCTCTAAAGACTCAATGGTCCCAGTTCTCAGGTCAAATGACGGATCTTGTCCAGATTCCGAACAAGGTTCGACAAGATCTTCTATCGTGGACTTGTTCAGAGAATATCCTGGAAGGAGAACTTTTTTGGCAATAATGGCCGGAGATCACAGTAGTGACGGACGCCTCACTCATGGGGTGGGGAGCTCATGCCAACGATCTGACAATCGGCGGTCGTTGGTCTCCATCGGAGTCCAAACTACACATCAACCTTTTAGAGCTTAGAGCAATCAGAATAGCGCTGAAAGCTTTCCTGCCATCTGTCCGGGGGGGTAGGGGGAAATGTCCTGATAATGACGGACAACACAGTGCCCATGCATTATCTAAACAAAAGAGGTGTAGGGTCACTACCTGTGTGCAGAGAGGCATGCAGCTCTGATATTGGCCAATTCAGGAAGGAATCTCTAACGGCAGTTCATCTAGCCGGGGAGGAGAATGACGGCAGATGATCTGAGCAGGCAGAGCGCGGTGTCCCACGAATGGGAACTGGCTCAGGAAGTCATTCAAGAGATCTTCGCCCTTTGAGTAACCCCTCAAGTGGACCGTTTTGAGACTGGAATCAACCGGAAGTGCGAAAGGTTTGGCTCAAGGGAATTTCCCCCCCGAGAGGAGCCCTGTGGGACACGTTCGTGGTGGAGTGGAATTTCCCACTATTGTACGCATTCCCTCCGATTCCCGTCATTCCTCAGGTCATCACGAGACTGAGACGCTTTGCGGAGCCACATGATCCTAATTGCTCCGGATTGGGCCAGGAGAACTGGTACCCGGACCTTCTAGACATGTCCATCTGTCCCCCAGTACGTCTTCCTCAGAGAGAGAACCTTCTTTCACAAATGGAGGGTCTGGTTCTCCATCCAGAGGTCAAAAGCTCAACCTTCACGCTTGGTATCTGAAAGGCTGAGACACAAGGATTGGGACTTTCCAGATGACGTCATGGAGGTGTTGCTTTCGGCAAGAAGGCCAGCAAAAAAGTCTCTCTACCGTTGCCGTTGGAAACCGTTTTGCAACTGGTGCAGAGAAAAGAATGTCGATCCTTTTCTATGTTCTATTCCGGAAGTACTGTCCTTCCTGTCCCTAGCACATAGAGGTTATCTTGCAGCACTTTCCATTGTCAAGCGCTCTTCAGAAGAATGCTCCTTTTTCAAAATTCCTTTAGTAGTGCAATTCTTAAAAGGACTCACTAATGCTTCCTCATTACCCATTTCAAGTGCCAATTTGGGATCTCAATCTGGTCCTAAAATTCTTAATGTGTGCTCCTTTTTGAGCCTTTGCACACTTGTCCTTAAGATTACTGACATGGAACTGCTATCCTAGTTGCTTTAACAGCTGCAAGAAGAGTGAGCGAATTGCAGGCACTGTCTTCTGGGCCACCCTATACTGTGTTCCATAAGGACAGAGTTGTGTTGAGGATTAAACCCTCATTTATACCTAAAGTGGTGTCTGATTTTCATTTGTCAGAAAATTGTTTTACCCGCATTCTATCCTCCACCTCATCCTAGTGAGGAGGAGGAGGAGGAAAGATTACACAGGTTGGATCCAAAAAGAGCTTTAAGCTTTTACATCTCTAGGCTTTCCAAGCTTAGAGTGGACAATCGACTGTTTATCGGCTACACAGGAAGGAAATTGGGTCAATCGGTGACAAAGCAAACAATAAAACGCTGGATTGTGCTTTGCATTTCAGAATGCTACGGATTAGCACAAAAAGACCCACCAGAAGGTCTAATTCCACCAGAGGCATCGCCTCTTCGACAGCCCTACAAAGAGCTGTTCCTAATAGGTCCATTTGTGAAGCAGCAACTTGGTCTTCGCTGCATAATTTTTCAAAATGCCATAGTCTGGATGCTTCCCAGTCGAAGGAGCTGAATTTTGGTAAAGCGGTACTATATTCAGCCTTCTAAGGGTATCGAAAAATCTAACCCCTCCTCCAGAGAAATTGTCCATATTGCTTTGGGAGTCTATCTAAGATGAGGAATACGCTGGAGGACACACTCCACTCAGTTACTTACCAACTGGTAATGTTCTTTCGATTGGATGTTCCTCCAACGTATTCCTCATCGCCCTCCCAACCTACCCCTCTGTAGATTTTTCCAAGTTATTGCCACTTCAACTCTCGCAAGGCGAATACCTGTCTGCCGGCACAATCTACACAGTGCAAAATCAATAGTAAAAGGGGGAAAAACAGAACTGAGACCAACGGGCGCTGCACGTGCTACTTATAACACCCGATGACGTCGCCCTCGATGGAGGCCTTCGAGGAACCATTGACTCAACAACATCAGCGCCATCTGCTGAATTGTTTTTCCGAAGCGGCTAAAGCTGGATGGTATCCATCAAGATGAGAAATACGTTGGGGGAACATCCAATCGAAAGAACATTACCAGTTGGTAAGTAACTTGTTGTTCTTCCCCCTTCCATTTGCCAGAATGTGGTATATTTGCTCTGATGTCGACAAACTGGCAAGTCATTTCACCAGTTATATGCTGCAGGGAGCACGTTCACATTATTTTTATTTTTACCGTTTCACGTTATTTTTATTTTTACCGGTATATTCGCCCCCCTGAACCAGACCCCACTACACACTGTGCGATCTGTAATCCACACACCTTTATTGTTGACTCTGCCTCATTGTCTGTAGTCTTTGTGGATCTTTCTAAGGTTGCGTGGTATTTATGAAGCCTTAATTGTACCAGGTGCAGTCTGTATACCTTGGGTAGTAGCGTACCGGATTATGTTTTCAAAAATCCTAGAGAATCCAATTATTGAAAATATTCACCACACGGTTATAACAGTTTGTTTCACCTGCACAAGCCAGTGGAAAACCAGCAAACATGTCCTGTCACCTTTGTTTTCCGTATGGTGCTGAGATACTGTGACGATGTGATGCTCGATAACTCATCTAAAATGTTATTTACATATGTATATGGTACGATATTATTTGGAAAATATTCGCATTTTTCTCCTTCACGTATTAACAATGCTGTATTTTTATTTTATGGACACATCTGCCCGGTGCTGATCAGTGTCGCCCAGCTTATGGAAAGAGCTTGCTTTTTGTGGATTTTTGAATTTCTCGTGCTGATCCCTGCTTAAGGGCATTATTTGGAAAAGGCTAAAGATTGATGGACATTTTATGCAGGCATATGACTAGCGGTAATCTATACACTAAGTTATTGTAAGACTCCTCTGAGGATTGTACCTGCATTGTTATTCATGACTGTATTTTGGAAATGTTAAACCGCTACCACTTATTGATTTACTGCCGAATATTTTTTGTAATAAACGTGTAGATTTTACTGCACTTTAGTTATTCTCGGCTTCCGGCCGATCATGCAAAACTCATATTCTGCACCAGTTTTCGCTTAGGATAGGACAGGACAAGTCTCTAGGAAAAAAAAGCCTCTATTATGTAGTATAGGAAGCATTTTTAATGCGTAAAATATTTGAAGTATTTTCCCATCGCATTTAGACAAAAACCTCTAAATTTCACAAGGTTGTGTGCTTGGTTGTTTAAAATAGTCTGCTTAAAGTGTTACCTGGACAGAATTCAACGAGTTTCCTAGTATGTGACATCCCTTCATTAAAAAAACAAAGAAACAAAGCATAAAATATTACATAGATTGCCATACGTAAATGTTACCTATATGTTGGGAATCCTCTGCACATAAAGCAATAGTAACATACAAAATACGTTGTGATGAACCGAGAGGATTCTCCCCTTCTCCTTTGAGGCTAGGGAGGTGAGCCCGCTCTGCAGGACCCTCACTAGGGGTCTGGGCAACTGGGACCTCACTCGCAGTGAATTGCCTCCCTCCCCCCCCCCCCCCCCCCCACACCCCCCCAGACAAGTAATATTCCTACAAGGAAATCTCTATACAACCTTCGTTTCTGTTTAACTCCATTCTGATAAACTACATTAACATATGTATAGAAATATCTGCAACAAGGAATACAATATTGAGTCCCCTTAGCTTCAGGCAACGCTGGTTTCATTTAGAATCCTGAAGCAAAGAAGACTGCCTTTAACAGTACCTATATGGAAAGAAGACGAGTGGATCAGGAGTAGTAAGAGATTGATATGCAGGTTGAAGCCCTGCAAACCTGTGACATCTTGGAGGGGCAAAACTGAGTCAAGCTCGCAGCGATTGCAGAAGCAAGGAACGCCAAGCAGAGAAGCCGGAGACGCACCTAAACCAGCAATGGTTGAACCATTGCTTGAACAGAGGACCGTCTAATCTGGTGGGGTGACCACGGCAGCACTGTTTTGGGGGACCTACTGCTGGAACAAGACCTACCGGCTGCCAGCATACTGGTAACCAGAACTGAAGTGGCAGCCCCTGCAAGGCCTGGCAGTTGTGGAAAGAGTCTTTGCCTGATATCCGGCCAAGAGTGCTTTGTCTGCAAAGCGTGGGGAGGAGGAAGAGTAAGTGTGAGTGGCCTAAGAAATTCCAAGAAAGGGAACATCTGCTCTTGGCTGCAGCTGCTCTGTTGGGCTACTCTAAACCCTTACTTTCTCCTGGTCTGCCTACATCAGTCTCTCCAGTAATTACCACTCTGGTGTGACTTCTTCATTGTTCTGAAAGGGATTGCTTTTGAAGCACTGTATCAGCTAACCCCATGGTGGTATATCCTGTCCTCTGGGGAAGAAGAGCCTTCCCAGGGAGAAACGGAAATTCAGCGGCTGGACTCAAATAGTTATAGTATGGAACTTGGTCCCATACAGCTGATAAACCAAAGCATCTGACAGTTGAATAAGCCACTAGAAACTAGGTTGGCAATCCAATGACATCTTAAGGGTTTAGGCCAGTATAATGGTTTCTTATGTACCATATCAAATCGAACCTGTTTGCATTTATTAAACTGCCATCAGGCCTAACAGGGTTTACAATTATATTGAAACTTATCCCGGAGCCCCTGGATTGGGACTCGCAGCATCCTGAGAGCCAAGACAGCCAGCAACCCTTTTTCATCACATTAAACGATGTCCGAACCGTGCTCGCTGCATCTCAAACAGGACCTGCCGGTGCTGCCTTTGGCACTCAACCACACTCAGAACCAGTGAGCTTGCATCTCGAACCAACTAGATGTTGCATCATGCCTCTTGCAGCCCATCACCTACTGGGCTTGAAACAACTGCTCATCGGCAGAGCTCTGCTCGAACCTCTGTCACTTGCCGATTCAAACCAGCTTTTGCACAAACGGCTCGACCTCGAACTGTTGCTTCGTTGAACCATACACCAAAGCATCTGGATCACCGCTTTTGAACAGTTACCGACCCTAAACACGAGTTACTCGCTGACCCCTCCCAGAGTTTCTAACCCTGGCTCGATCTCCTGAATCCATCCTGATAAGTGATCCAACCTGCATTGCTCTAATGTGCCTTCGAACTGCTCTGAGCACCATATTTGCCCTTCCTCAATGAAACTCGCCCTTTGGATCAACCGGACTCGCAGCACCTGAACTTGGCTCAAACCGCTCGCATAACAGCTCAAATGATGGGTCTACGCGAAAAGGTACTATTGACTGCCAACTGCCCCCTTGGTCCATTTCTGGGCCCTAGAGACTAGTTAGGCAATTTTTACCTTTTTGCACCCAAGAACATATCCTAAGAACATTGTGGTGTTTAATTGCATTTCACCCCTTAATCATTTTCTACAACTTCTCAACCCTGCACGTCTTCCCAACCGTCAGGGAAAAGATCTCTCCCCCTGCCGAGATTTATGATGCACGATCCACTAAAAGGACACACATCTCCACTGGTCTTTATGACCTACACGCAGAGGAGGAATAGTATCTAGACCTGGATACATACTATGACGACGACGTTGGGGGGCGGGGGGAGATGAGGACGGGGGGGGGTCAGGATTTTAATGATTCAGTGTTCTTTGCTATGGACTCTCCAGTCCTACAAGAACCTCCATTACCTGATTCCCCAGCGGAAAACCAGCCTTTGTTAATGATATCCTACTTAAGGCTGCTGAACATTTTGGCATTGACACTCAAACCCAACAGGATAAGGATTTTGTAGAAAATCTACTGGGGGACAAAAAGACGGCTGCACAGTTTATACCCATGCTAAAATCTGTGCGAAGGATTCAACCTTCCCTAGAGTTACCAAACCAGGGCAGTGAATCTGAGAATAGAAAAGCTATTCCGGCCGGCACCCTCTGACCCCTTATACATAAGGGGGCATCTCAAACCACATTTACTGGTAATCCCCACCACCCGAAAGAGAGCAGGCACTCAATTAGCCTCTTCTGAAGCTCCCCCCAGACAAAGAGAGCAAAAAGCTCTACACAATGGGGAGGAAGATATCCTCTTCTGCAGTTTATCCAGCCAGAATTGCTAACAATTCTACTCTGTTGGCAAGTTATGATTGCACAAAATGGGACGAGGTTACAGCCCTGGTGGATTCCGCTCCAGAACCCCTCAAATCAAGCCTCTAATTACAGACGGCACCATCCTAATGTACCATGCTTGGCTTAGTCAGTCTGGTTTTAAGTTGGAAACGCAGGCTACCCTGCTCAATATGCCTATAGAACCTAATGTTTTGTTTGGCAAAGCAGTTGAAGATGCACTAAAGTCAACCAAGGAAGACTAAGACTCTCAAATCCCTTGGCCAGCTTACTAATAAGCAGACGGGACAAAGATGAGGTAGCACTTTTTGCTGTTGGGATTCCAAAATTCTCAGATGCTCTGGGTATAGTTAAAATCAGAGCGCTGTGTGGAATAACAACCAACAAGCATCTCAAGGTTATCCTAGAGGTCAGCGCAGAGTCTGCGGTAGGGGCAGAAGCCCCCCCTTCCAGGGGTGGGGGGGGACACCCTCCAAACAATGACGCCCTGCTGCAGGTCTCCTCCCATGCCTCCCCAGTTGGGGGACAAATTACAAACTTCACCCACGCATGGGAGGGGATAACCACGGACAAGTGGGTGTAACCTACGGTAGCGGGAGGTTATTGCATCAAACTCCTGGGGATTCCATCAAATCTACCCCCGCGCCAGAAAAGGTCATCAAGAGAAGAACAGCTCACCTTGATGGAAGAAATTGCAGCACTACTCAGACGCCATCAAGGTTGAGACAATCTACGAGGTAAAAAAGAATATCTATTCAACGTACTTCCTTGTTCCAAAAAAAGATCATAACCATGTGCCCAGTATTAGACTTGCACCCTGCAAACAAATATATCCGGCCACAGAAATTCTGTATGACAACGCTGCAAGAGGTAATCCCCCCCCCCCTCTTAAAACGGGGGGATTACATGGCAACATTAGACATAAAGCTGCCGATTTTCATATTTCAATGTTACCAGTGCACAGAAGGTTCTTGGGTTTCAAATTGGCAGATAGCACTACCAATTCAAGGTGCTACCCTTTGGAATAGCCTCAGCTCCAAGGGTATTCACCAAGGTACTGGCCATGGTGGCAGCCTACCTATGCATGGAGGCTATTCCAGTGTACCCCTACCTGGACGACTGGCTGATCACGGGAGAAACTTACCAGCTTGCAAGGTAAGCACGCACAAAACCATAAACCTTCTTTTACAATTGGGCTTCTCGATAAACGAGAAAGTCAAGTCTGGTACCAAATACATCCAAACAGTGCCTAGGGTCTGTTCTAGATACAAGGACAGGCTTAGCCTTCCCATCCATGGAAAGGATACAAAACATGCTTCGGCAAATATCCCAATATCAAGCCGGTCTCCAGATAAGCGTACGCAAAGCGATGCGCTTACTAGGCATGATGGCATTGTGCATTTATCTGGTCCTACACACACACACCTACGTTTGCGACCAATGCAGGAGTGGTTGGTGAAACAATGGTCTCGGGCAAGTGGTCAGTGGGACGATCTAGTGGTCGTTTCGCCTACTCTAATCCAAAAACCTACACTGGTGGTCAAGAGAACATTTAATGAAGGGAAAAACCTTCCACGAACCGGAAGCGCTAGCGATCCTCACCACACACATGCGTCACTTTCCGGATTTGGGGGGGGGAGGGCTTATATTACCTTCACCACACAGCACACGGTCTGTGGACACAAGTCACAGCACAGAACCATATCAACCTACTGGAACTATTAGCAGTCTTCAAAGCTCTACAAGCTTTCGAAGAACATTTGACAAACTAGTCAGTCCAAGTCCTAACAGCACCACTGCCATGTTTTATATCAACAGGGGGGCACACCCTCTCCAAATATGTCCAGGTTATCTCAGAAAATATGGAGGTGGGCACTCAGACGAGGGATGTCCCTGTCCTCCAACATGTTCCAGGGGTACTAGACACTCTAGCAGGCATACACTGCCAGAAGAACACTAGTGGCAACTACTCCCTTACTTTGTAGACCACATCTGCTCTCAGTGGGGTTACCCTACTCTAGACTTTTTCGCTACAAGAGAAAACGAGCAATGCCCAGACTTCGTGTACAAGTTCCCCCGACCAGACTCCAAGGGGAATGCCCTATGGATGAGCTGGTTGGGGAAATTTGCTTATGCTTCCTCCCCAAGACATTGATCGGCAGAATAGTGAACAAATTACACAAAGAACGGATGACGCTCAAAAGTTGCTCCTATGTGGGTGAGAAAACCGTGGTACCCACATAAGTGCAAACTGGCGATGTGCGATCCCATCAAGCTCCCGTATCAGGTCAACCTGTTAACCCAACACGGGGGGGACAATGGTGCACCCACAACCACACTCCGTGAACTTGGCAGCATGGCTCTTGCGGTCAGAGTTTGGGCACCTTAATCTTCCACAGCGGTGTATGGATATCCTCAAGGAAGCACGGAAACCAAACACTAGACACTGCTATTTGGGCAAATGGAGAAGATTTGTCATTTGGTGCCAGTCAAAACAAATAAACCCCATAGAATGTACTCAATCACACATTCTAAATTATATGCTCCACTTGTTGGATTCGGGGTTAGTCTTTAAGTCTTAAGGTCCACCTAGCAGCTTTATCGGCTTACACCACCTCCCAAAGCAAAGTCTTGTGGTGGAAAGTGCCAGTCATTAAAGCATTTATGGAGGGAGTAAAGAGACTCCACCCTCCAATTTCAAATCACCCGCCTGGCTGGGATTTCAATGTAGTACTAGCGAAGCTCATGGGTCCCCCCCTTGGAGCCTCTACACCAAGCTAGTCTTAAATACATTACCTACAAGACTGCCTTCTTAGTGCCTATTATTTCCATAAGAAGAGTCAGCTAACTCCAAGCATTGTCAGTGCAGGACGCCTTCTTTATTATCCATAAAGACAAATTGGTTTAACAAACTCATCCTAGGTTTTCACCTAAATTAATTTCCAAATTCCATGTAAACCAATCCATTGAGCTTCCAGCCTTCTTCCAGAAGCCAACTAGCTCAGCTGAGTTTAAACTGCACTCTAGATGTAAGGAGGGCGGTTCTCTACTATGTAGATAAAACCAAACAGCTTAGGAAGACTGATCAACTGTTTGTCTCCATAGCTACAGGCAGAGGAGGAGAACACATTTCAAAGAACGCCATCTCTAGATGGATAGTCCAATGTATACAATTATGCTATTAGTTATCAGACAAGACCCTGCCTTTTACACCCAGAGCCCACTCCACACGGACCAATGGGGCTACTTTAGTGTTTATTGCAAATGTCCCCTAGACAGCATTTGCAAAGCGGCTACTTGGAGCTCAGTACATACCTTCACTCAGCACTACTGCATTGACGCACATTCCAAGACAGATACACAGGTGGGGACAAGCGGTTCTAAAACATCTATTTGCCGCTGCCTCTTCTCACAACCCACCACCTTCTAATACCATTGCTCGGTAATCTATGGATAGCATGTGATCTAAGCAGATTCCACAAGCCTCTGAAGGATACATTACTCGCCGTAATCGTATTTCTGATGCTTGTATCTGCTTAGATTCACATGCGCCCACCCTTCCTCTTGGGAGAGAAGGTACACTGATGTTAGATGAGCTTTCTGTATAGATCTGCTTGAATACAACTGTACTAACACGAAACTTCATGCAACCTCATGTCAGAACAAAACAATCTGTGGGACCTCGACGCCTGAGGGATCATGGGTACAGTGGACATCACACTAGGGATAGTATTACTGGCACTCCCTGTCGACATCCCTTTTCGAATTTTGAAAAACTAATACTCTGCAGCTTCCACTAGATGTCGGCCTATGCATAGCATGTGAATCTAAGCAGATACAAGCATCAGAAATATGATTATGGCTAGTAATGTATTATATATACCCAGTCTGAATAAAATATGTAAAGATTTTTTATTCAGACTGTGGGTGTGCAATCCCCTGGACATGAGGCTTAACCGGGGGGGGGGGGGCAGGGTGGGTGACTCCCTTCCCTTGTCCAAGTACTTAACAAAGGACTGCCAATTCCAACACTCTGTAACTGACAGTTCACTATTTCAGTAAAGTTTGAACCTGGTCATTCTTTATACCCTTACAACTGAGACTTCTCTCTTTGCACAACTTGTCAAGTTTACTGTGAGACCTGTAGGGAGCCTCTTTCTTAACTATACATTTTAAGAGTTGTTGATTACTTTTTCCTCAGTAGTGTTAGCAACATCAAACCTAAATATAGAATGTTAAGGAAGAGTGAAGCCGGTGAGTAAATTGTTAAATACTTTTCTTAAATACACACGGATTGACTTCAGTTAAGGGCAGTAAAAACCGTTAAAGGTTGTAAGCCTTCCCAGCCTTGGCTTACTCCAGCTCTTCACTCCATGCAAAGCGATCTGTTGCCTGGAGCGTCGCTAGCATAGATCTCGATCTGATGCGCTTCATTCTTCTAAACCTCTCTATTGCGCTGATCTCTTGCAGTCTCAATCATCCCATCCCTCCCGTATCTTCCAATCCCTCTATTGTCTCCCCCTCTGCCTGATCACTCACTTCTCCCCACACTTACTGCATCTGACTTGGCTAATTTCTTCACTTCTAAATTGAATTCTCTCCGTTCTGCTATTCCCTTTACTTCCCTGTCTTCTTGTTCTGTTTCTCCTTCCCCTTACGCTGAGTTTCTTCTTTCTCACTGATTTCTAATTCTGACACTTCTTTATTCATCTCTCGGGCACATACTACCGCGTCTCCTAAAGATCCTGTTCCTTCCACTCTTATTTCTATAATCTACCCTTCTCAATTCTTACGTTGCTAGTATTCTTAATATCTTATTACTTCTACTTTACCTCTTTTATTCAAACATGACATTCTTCCTGTGTTTAAAAAAACCTTCTTTGAAACCTGTCATTCTGTCTTATTTCCCTTCTTCCTTATCTACCTAAGTTATTGGACCGTCTCGTTTACTTCTTCTCTTGTTACTCTCCTATTCTACCTTGCTTTCAGTCTGGTTTTCAACCTCTTCATTCTATGGAAACGACTCTTTTATCCGTCTGTGACTCTCTTTTCTACCTGTTATGCCAACAACTCTTCTATTCTTATACTCTTGGACTTAGCAATGCGTTTGATACAATGGATCACACTACTTTGTTCTGGATTCTCTTTTGGATTTTCTGGTTCTGTAATCGCATGCTTTCAATCCCATCCTTCTAATCTCTCCTACTCTATATCCTGTGCTGGTGTTAGCTCTGATGTCCTTCCTTTTCTAAAGTGTTCTACAAGGGTCTGTTCTTGGCCCATTTCTTTGTCGCTGTATACTTCGCCTTTAGCCAAGATTCTCTTGTTTTGTGACACGCAACCATTTCTATCCATGATGCACACTAACCTCTCTGCTTGTCTTTCTGTGATCAAAACTTGGATGTCGGAAGACTTTCTCGTCCTTATCTGTCACAGACCGCAGTCCTCCCTTTTTCCTGCTAATACTATCCCGCTCCTGGGCTCCCCTCACTTTGTCCTCTTTTCCCCTTTGCATTTGCCGTTTACTCTGGCTACCCGCAACCTTGGCTTTCATCTTGATATTAATCTTTCCTTTACTCATATCTCAATCACATCTTGTGCTTGTTGTTCAAATCTGTTTAACATTCGGAAAGTTAGCCCTCTTTTCACTTTCAGTGCCGCAAAGCTTGTAATCTCTTCCTTAATCTCTTCCTTAATCTTTTTTGGATTTATTCTACTGTTATGCACTCCTCTTTGGTCTTCCTGTCTCTCGTCTAGCTCTTCTTAAATCTATCTCCAATTCCTCTATCCGTCTTCTGTATTCCATAACTATTTGCGACTCTCCCCTTCTCTGGCCTCTCTTCGATGGCTACCTTTCCACTCTCAACTTAAATGAAATGTTCTCTGCATAGTATTTAAATCTCTTTATGGTCTTGCCCCCATCTACCTTGCCTCTCGTTTCCTTCTATGTGTCCCTTCTCGTACTGTGCCCCGTACACCCCCACCCTCCCCATGAGCTTCCTCTAATTTCAGTTATTTTTCTCTGTCTCCTCTTTACTGGAATGCTCTCCCTCTTTGATTTTATTTTATTTATAAAGCGCAAAAAAACAGGCCCAGGGGCAACCGGGGGCATACTCTTAAACACGTTACAAAAAGCAGCAGTTACAGAAGTTACAAAAATATACAGCATATATACATGTACCGAAGGGTACCATTAACCGCGTATTATACAGGGACAGAGCAGAGAGAAAATGTATATTCAGTACTGTACCCCACATGAAGTCTGGACTGTGTCAAGGTCTCATGAGTCTTGGGAGAGCAGCCATGTTTTAGCATTGTTCTTGAAGGAGTGGAATGATGGTTCAATTCTGATAGGTGTGGGCAAGGTGTTCCAGAGTTTGGAGGCCAGGACTGGGAAGCTCACCCCACCAGCTTTTTGGAGTTTGCATCTAGGCACGATGAGGCTGTGAGTTTGGGCAATTCTGTTTTACCGGGAGCCAGCGTAAGTCCGATCTGACGGAGGAGATATGAGAGCGTCTCGGGGTGTTTAAGGCTGCCCTTAAGGCATTATTTTGTACAGTTTGCAATTTATTAAGGTTAGACTGACTGGTCCCTATGTAGAGAGCACTACAGTAGTCAATTTTGGCCATAACACGAGTTCTGGCAAGTGTGATACAGTTGGTGGAGTTTAGGAAGGGTCTACAGGCAGTGATAAGTTTGCAGGTATAGGCCGAAGCTGACCTAACTACATTTATTTGTCTGTTCAGAGAAAGCAAGGAGTCCAGATAGACCCCTAGCGTCTTAGTATCTTTGGAGACTTTAATATTATTGCCATCAATAATGAAGGACTTTTAGGTTTGGTCTAGTTTGTTGAGCCGATGATTTGATCCTAAAAGAGCTCAGGCTTATCGTTAAGGCAAAGTTCGTGCTGTGCCATCCAGGCCTGGATGACCGAGTAAACATCGTTAAGGGCTTTGGTGTCAGCTGTGTAGTCTCCTGTGATAGGGATGAGTATCTGGGTGTCGTCCGCGTAGTTAGTGTAGGAGACACCCAGATAGTCAAGCACATCGAAGAGGGGGCTTGGTGAATACGTTATACAACGTAGGGGATACACACGAGCCTTGAGGAACGCCACAGTGAATAGGGGAGGGATCCGCTGATCCCAGCTGTGAGAAGACCCTCATGGATCTATTGCTCAGGAATGAGTGGATCCAGGCATTAGCAGAGTCGGAGAAGTGGGCTGCGGATTTGAGATGCTGGCTGAGTATTTGGTGGTTGACCAGATCAAAAGCCGCAGAGAGATCGAGGAGAAGAGCTAGCTTCCCATTGTCCTTCAGTGACTCCATCTGAGTTTTCAAGTCGATCAGAGCTGACTCCGTGCCATGTTTAGGGCTGAACCCTGATTGTTTTAAGCCCAGGAGATTGTTTAGTTCGAGGTAATCCTGAATCTGCAGGTAGGCTGCACGGTCCAGGGTCTTGAGCAGGAATGGGACTGTAGTGATAGGTCTGAAGTTAGTTGGGATATTGGGGTCAAGGGAGGGTTTTTTGAGGAGTGGGATAACCCATGCATCCTTTAGGTTGTCGGGGACAATACCCGTCTTGAAAGAAGCATTTATGAATGCTGTAATGACGGGGCTAGCTCATGAGTTGCTTCCTTGATAATAGGTGCTGGACAGGGGTTGCCTTGGCAATTGGAAGGTTTTAAATTGTTTATGATGTTTTCTACTTCGAGAGTAGTGAGTGGGGAGAAGGAGAAAGGTTTATGCGGATAGGTTAAGTGTAGGTGTGGTCGGTGGTTCGTCAAGCTGTAGGGATTTCTGTTTGTCCCTGATTTTAGATTGGAGGGTAGCAATTTTACCCAGGGGTGCTGACTGAATATTGGTGCACCAAGTGTTGTCTTTGGAGCAAGAGTCGGGGGGGGGGGGGGGGGGGGGCTGCAGGTGTCGAGTTCCTTAAGGATATTAAAGAGTTCCTTAGTATTGGACTGGGCTGACATCATGCGGTTATTATAAGAATCTTCTTTTGCCTGAAGTACAGCTTCTTTATAGTTAAGGGTGGCTATCGGAAGACTGTCCTTGTGGGCGTCGGAGTGGTGTCTTCTCCAGCGTGACTCTGCTGTGCGTTTCTCTTTGCGTAACACTCTAAGCTGGGGAGTAAACCACGAGTTAAGGTGTGCTCGTTGTTTGGGTTTCCTCAGTTTGAGCGGGGCGATAGTGATGGCTGCAAGCAGTGACTGGTTATACATGTCGGCTAGGTTGGTGGGGTCTGAGCAAGTGTCGGGAGCGTTTAGTGTGGGAAGGATAAGGGGGGGGGGGTAGTTTTTCTGTCGTAATGTTCTAGCGAGGCTGGCGAGGGCGACCAAAGGCCTGGGTGGTGGGGCTGCTTCGATGCTGAAAGTGATGACATGGTGGTCAGACCACAAGCAAGGGGCGTTGGAAATTACGCTAATATTGCAATTGGTGTCACTAAGCCAGTCCAGGGACCGCCCTTTAATGTGGGTGGGTTCCTGTATGTGGTGAGTGAAATCTAAATCTGTTAAGGTATTAGCTAGGTTGAGGGCCGCAGGATCATTAGGGTCTTGGTGTCCTAGATTGAGGTCGCCAAGAATGATGGTTTGGGAGTTGGATTTAGCATTGTTGAGTACTAATGTAGAGATCATCTACAAAGGATGTGGGTGGACCAGGGGGTCTGTATATTAGGTGGATGGTAGCTGTTTGGTTAGCTGAGAGTCCGAGCTTGACAGAGTAACTGCAGTTTCCACCTTAGTGCTTGGGATGGTTCTAAGTCCTAGTGAGTTTCTAGCGATGAAAGCAATTCTTCCTCCTCTCGAGGTGCGATTACTCCATCAGATGTGATCAGTGGGGATGGCCAATGAGAGTGCTGGGCCGGAAGCCGCGTGCAGCCAGGTCTCAGAGATGGCGATGAAGTCGAGTTCCTGAGTTTTGATAAGATCAGAAGAATAGTAATGTCGAGAGCGTGCACAGCTAGGGATCTTGCGTTAATCAGGGCAGCTTTAATTAAACCAACGTTGCTTGATGAAGCTGTGATGGTTTGAGGGTGATGGGGCGTGGGTGAGGTGGCCGTTTGTGGAGGCGGGCTGTGCGTACGAGTTTTGAGGTATGGGCTCGGGTACATGGGGTGTCCCTTCTTACCCATAAGTCTAGATCCTAATCTTAGGTTTCTAAGAGTGATAGGACATGGTTGGTTGGGTGAGGGTTTTTTGGCGAAATGGTCGAGCCATAGGGCCGGATCGTTGAGGTAGATGTTGTGGTATTGAGGTGCAGTACTTTGGTAGATATCGGGAGATCTGAGAGGTGGCCATGATGAGGTGTGCAAGGAGCTAGGTGCAGCTAAGTTGGGAGGTGGTAGGTGTGACGACCTGGTAATTGACCCCACTGAGAGTAGTACTTGTAATGAGGAGAGCAGTGACCTTAGGGAGGACCAGCGTGGTAGCATGTTACCGAGATTAGAGAGGAAGGGCCGCCGGGTCTGTGAGGCAGTTATAGGTAAGCATTACAGGCACTATTTGGCTAGGCAGTGCGTGCTCTGTACGAGCAATGCAGGCTAATGAGTTTAAGACAGGTTAAGTCTACTTATTCAGAGTCAAGCAATGGGGGTGCATCAGATCAGGGTACACAGGCAAAACAAATACCAAAGCTTGCATATACATTAGCATGTTAGGCAGGGAACAATGCAGAATGCAAGAAGCGTGATCTAATTGTAACGGTGCAACAATTCAGGCAGAGAAGACATTCTAGTGTTGGCAGCAAGTATTGGCAGATCAGGTAAATGTCAAGTTGAAAGGCACGGCAGAATAAGGCAGGTACCCTGGAGTTAGCTTAGGTCATGTGGACATGTCTTACACGGAGCAGTGCAACATATGCAGGCATAGATCAAGGTGTGGCGCAGCAAATTAGGGAATACACAATGACCGTATCAGGCAGGCAGAGTAGCATATATCATGGAGCTAACCAGTGGGTCCACGTTGCGGTTCTGAGCAAGAGCTCAATCATTTCAAAAGCGAGCATGGGATTGGCAGCATAGTAATTTCAAGGTAAGCACAGGCGAACAAAGCCGCAAATGAAAGCGGTGCCGTGGTCATGCAATGAGAAGGTATGGGCTGGGCGGCAATGAGAACAGACATAGGCAATGCAAGCAAATAAGGCACTGAAATGGTGCGATCACTTGGTGGTAAACCACCGCGAATAGGTGGCGACTAGGGGCTCAAATATGCAGTCGGCTCAGTTGATTAAAGTCAGGACGCTCGTAATAGATGTGCAGACTTAGTACAGAGGTGTGCATGGAGCACGTTGCTACGTTGCTACAGCTCGTCAAGTGGCATATGATTATATTAGCATAGTAAAGGCATTATCAGCATCAGGATAGATAGTATGTCAGCTAGTTAAACAGGCAAGATAAATGCTTGTAGGGCATTAGGCACAGAGCGGACAACTTATATAGCTGTACTAGGTAGCAAGCTTGTGGGAATAAGGATGGCATTCGGAAGCGCTGAAATAGTTGATAACGTTACTAGTCTTACTTTCAGGATGAGGGCGCTAGTCCATAGGTTCACGAGGAGGAGAGTCTGCTGTGTTACCACAAGCAGGGATTGGTGCGAAGTGAAAAAGGGCATAGTGTCCAGGCGAACGGCAAGTAAGGCTGGGACAGGCTAGGACAGGAGTCGGCCTGGTTTCACTGGGCCTTGGTGAGAGTGGGCCGGCTTCGCCTGCCGGCTCCCGATAGGCAGATGAAGAAGGGTCACCAGCCAATCGGGACTCAGCAGCGTCTGCTGGGTGGATTAGGCAGTGGATGCCTCAAATGGGTGGCAGGCGGCCATCTTTGAGTGTGCTGGGCTCCACATGGTGAGCAATGGTGGAAGCATACACACGGTCGCAATTTCGGCCGTAAACACAGCGCCAAAGCAGATTTCAGTTGCAGGGACAGCAAGGGCATCTGGGCATCGTAGCTGGGATATTGTGATGCAGAGAATCTGTTTTGCACAATTTGGAGGTGCTCTTACCGGAAAAGGTTGTAAAATTCAGGGTGCAGTCTAAGTCTTACTCCATCTTCCATGCTTCCCTAAAAACGTTCTTACTTCACCCTTAATTTTATTTTCAGTCCTGTTTGTTAGATTGGTTCTATGCAGTGCCTTGCTGTAAGTCGCTATATAAAAAATAAATATGAAAGGGAAAAAAAGTACTTATTTTAAATTAACTCTGCAGTATTCAGGTTTAGGTAAGTTCAAGAATGTAAAGAGCAACAATCGCAGGTAAGCAATACTAGTAGCTACTCTTCAAAAGTTCAGGCAGTCTTTTTCCTAATGAGAAAAAAGTTCTTGCGTTCAGATTTTGGAAGGATCTAGCAATGCCCAAGCCAAGAGGTCCAGAGGGATTTACTGTTGGGAAACCAACAATGCCCAAGTCAATAGTAATGTGACCGTTCTGATGCATATCTTCTTAGCACAAGTAAGTAACAAATTAGTTGGTCTTTGTAAAAGTTCAGGGGTTTAGGAGAAGCCTTCCTGGAGGGGCGCAGGCTATTCAGCCTGGGCGACTGCAACACCTAAACAGTAGAAACAGTGCTCCAAAAGCAAAGGAGCGTCAAACTGCTTCAGGTAAGTTTACCAAGAGCCCCAGAGTGCCTTGAGGGTGAAGAACGGATGGTGCTGGATGCATGGCTGCAAATGGTCTGCTAGTCATTGGTCGTGACAACGAAAGCTGGGACCCTGGATGGGCTCCTGCAGCAGCGGTAGACGAGAGAGGGACTCCATCAAAGATTTTTTTTTACTCCTGCGTCGGTTTGTTTTTGGAGCCTTTTTCTCAGAACCATTTGCTAACGATCACTGACTGTTGGAATCGTCTTTGTTTCTCAGCCTTGCACTCTGGCGAGGGGACTCTGAGCAGAGGATTCATGCCTCTGGATGGTAACACGGTTGCCTTTCAAGTTCCAGAGCGATTGGTCTACTGCAATCCAATGCGCTTTAAAGTGGTAGAGGCACCTCGTGTGTTGTGATTCTTCAGCCCAGTAAGGTCCCAGGATGTTTGGGGACGGCTTAAATTGAAGACTGTCTTGAGACTGGCAATGACCACCAGCCCAGAGGAGGAAGTACTCCTTGGCAGAGCTTCCCTGATTAAAAAACTGGGTCAGGACAGCAGTAACCGCAGCACCTTCTGCGGTTACTGGGGGTGCTGCAGGAGCCACTGGTCTTCAGAGCTTCAGCTCCAGGGGCCGACTTAGCCTTCTGTCCCAGGAACCTCGCCTTTTATGCAGGAACCCATTCATTCATTCCTGTGAACCCGTCACCTGGGGGTGGCAGTCCTTGCAGGACAGCCAGCCGCCCTGTTCAAACTGATTCCTACCAGGCATCCCCAAAAGTCAGGACAGTTTCATGCTCTTCCCTCACTTCCTGCCTCAGCAGACTCACTGGAGCCTAGTTGGGCTTCACAAAAGGATCCTGCCTAAAGCAAATCTCGGAGGACCCACCCCCACCTGGAATGGTGGAAGGGCCAACAAGCAACACAAAAAATGGCGATAGAAGAATGGGGCTATTTTGGGAAAACAGCCACCCATGGGTGCTATACTGCAGCTGTGGCAACAGCCTGCGAGTAACTAACATAAAATGGTAAAAAGGTATCTACTGCCACCAGTCATTTAGTTTGGTCTTACTGTAACTAAAATAGTTATAGGAGCAGTGGGAAAGGAGTTGCAATGTAGCCCCTCAGCACCCCAAATAAGGTGGTTTGTGTTGATCCCACAAAAAGAAAGTTAATTAAGATAAAAGTATCCTATTGTCCTTGAACAGTAGTTATAAGGAACGAGAAATCAAGAACAGGAAGGGAAGCCCAAGGGATTTCCCCCTCCACCCCCAGTAACACTGCACATAGGGTGCTGTGTCCTGCAACAGTATATTATAGATACCTGTAGTGAAATACATGGAGGAAAGCATGACTCCATTAAAAGTAAAAGGAATCGTACTAGCAGAAAATTAGGATTCCCATGTGAGAGCAAAAAGAATGAGTAGTAAAAAGTCCCACCCACTCAGAGTAAAGCAAAAAAAAATCTGTTTGCGGGTTATTTGCACAAGAAATGAAAATTCTCCCCAGCATCCTCTACAAGGCACCAGGTGAATGGGTGTCGTATGTGTCAGTGGTGAGTGTTTTGCAGAGATGTACTCGTCATAGTGATCTGAGCAGATCACATTTGTCTTGGTCTGAAGTTGTCCACTTTTAAGTTGATCGCATCAGTGGGTGCTCATCCCCAATATAGGGTGATATGCATGTGGTGTTGCTTGATTTTTTAAAAGTTAAAACTTTTCAAGGTTGTGGCATTGATCACCTATTTCCACACATTTCTGGATCTAGTTTTGTGTTCATTTTGATGTTTTAGGACTTCACAAATGTATGCATGCAATGTCTTTGCCTTATTAGCATATTTTGGAAGCTTGTTTGTTGGCAGATGGGCCAACTTGTTTTTTGGCATTTTGCTGCGGTGCAATATGGGCATGCTAAACAATGCAGAATATGGACTATTTTATCAAATTTGTTTACAGTTGGGTCTAAGTACATTTTGCTAGAATGCAATATTTCTGTGAGCTTTGTATTTTACTCCTCCAATAGGAATATTTTACGTTTCACATGTGAGCACTTAAGTCGCCACACGATGAGTGAATTAAAGGAGCAGTATGCCTGTATAATGGACTTTTTAATGTTCTGTTTGGGCAAATTCTGGCCAAGAGACTGGAAGGACTTTGAAAATGTAAACGTTGCCTCAATTTAGCCATATACAGGGTGAAGTGTGTGTGAACAGGATACGGTTCTACTATGGATGGTTCTGCTGCTATTTTTGCTTGTTATATTTTCATCGGCATGCTGAATAAAGCAGCCATCTGGTAATTAACTTTCTACTGCCATGGTTACTGTCAGGCATGCTATTTTAGGCAAAAATAAGTAGGTTACATAAAACCATGATAAGCATGAGTCAGTTACCACTCAAGAAAATGTTTTGTTAGGTAGCCAGGAAAGGCATCTGTTTGATTCAAGGTGATATGCTACACAAATCAAACTGTCTTTGACTAATAGACAATCTGATATGCGAAAATGCTTTACTTCACGTGTGTTGGTGAGGTTTTGATTCCTGAAATTTCATCTCTTGACTGTAGCAACGCTCTGTACAAGGTCACTCTAGCTACCAAATGTGAAGGGTGCAAACGTGACTGGAGTAGCTCACCATCTCTGGACTAAAGAGAAGACAATCTGATACCACCCACCTGTAAACCCTACACTAACTCCCTATACACAAGCCATGGCACAGTTAAGTGTGCTGTGTCTTTTGTTCAACTGCTTTACCGGCACCACACCGATGCATGTTCAGAATGGCCTATAACCTAGGCTGTACTGTTTTACTTAGACTAACCTCCTCCTGAAAACCTTGGACCAGCAGTAGGGATGTCTCGTGAGGAGGACCAATGATTCCTAGCTAGCACCTTTCTATAGAACAGTTTGTGGCCACATACCAGCAATGCACCTATACTGATGTCCTTAATGTTGCCACTGAACCCCTCCACCACCTTTGCCCCATTGTCCTATAGCTAGACCCCTCTTTCCCTCTGGTACGCTCCCTGCTTTATGAAACCGGATATGCTGTCCCTGCTAGAGTCCCATGGTGGGCCTAATTTCTAACCCAGTTTATCAACACATTGCCCAACTACCAACGTTTGACTCAACCTATGTTCAAATGCATTAGGCCTCAGTGTGTTCACTCCTGCACAATTGCGTCAGTGTCTGATTTGTTTGAGCCCGGCCTTTTCATCATTACCAACTTGACCATAAGCTTTCTTGCTGCTGATTCATTGCCTAGAGGCAATTCAGTTTGCAGCGTGTACCATCGAAATAAATACATTAAAACTAGCCAACATTTTTGGCATCTGGTAATTGACTATTCAGTGGACACACTTGGTAGAATCTAGTTTCATGGAGGCTAGAATACACAAACGCACAAATGCAAATTGTGAAAATGGATCCTTGGATGCCAAACCCTGCTGCCTACACATGTTTGGTATAGGTTTTTGCATGCGCTCGGCGAATCATCTGATCCAATCAACTGGAATTCCAGTTGCATATTGACGACTATGCTGGTGGCATCTCCATTCTTTTTTTTAGAATTTGTTTATTTTTAAATCAAGGCAGGTTGACAATTACAGAACATTATAAGCAACAATTTAGGCATGTCGATCCCCAGTCCTTCTCTCCAGATCTCCACCCCTCCTCCCCCCCGGGCCCGAGACTGAATTCCTCCTCCTTGGGTTGCCCGCTATGCACCTCATCGTCTGTGTCTCCTTCAGGGTTCTCTTGGTCCTTCAGGGTCCAACGGGCCTTGGTGGGTTTGTAGGTCAGGGCGGGGAATCGCTGGTCATATTCTAGTATTGGGGCCCAGATATTCTGGAATCGGTGGAGAGTTCCCGCCTTCGCTGCTGTCACCTTTTCCGCAATCAATATATCCCAGAGCTTTGTCCACCACTGGGCCATGTGGGGGCCTTCTGGGGATTTCCAAGAGCGGGCCAGCACCGTTTTCCCTGCTAGCAGACAGTGGGTCAGTAGTTTTGCTCTATTTCCGGAGCGTGGGTAGATCGCGGGGATTGGAGCTCCCAACAGGACTGGCTCTGGTTCTAGCGGGATCGCCGTTCCGGTGATTTGTGTGATGGTTCCCAAGCATAATTTCCAGAATTGCTGGATCTTTGGGCATGTCCACCACATATGGAAAAAGGAGCCCGGGTAGATGCACCCTCTCCAGCAGGAATAGTCTAGTTGAGGGTTTATATGGTGGAGTCTAAGGGGCGGGTAGTACCACCGTAGCATGATTTTATACGCGCATTCCCTGTTGGTGATGCAGGTAGATGAGGCATGTGTTCTAGTCCAAATTTCTACCCAGGTTTGGTCTTCTATTGGGTGTCCCAGGTCTGCCGCCCATTGGGCCATGCAGCGAGTTCTCGTGATCAGGAAGTCGCCCAAAAGCGCCTATATAGGGTGGATACCCTCCCACGAGCCGGGAGGTCCCCAATTGTGAGTTCCAGGGTGGTGAGTGGGCATGTTGCTGCCTGGAGAGTTTGGGGGTGCGAGCACCAGTGGCGCAGTTGGATATAAGTAAATATGTCCCTTTCATGGATTTAGAACTTTTCCTTACTTTGCTCAAATGTGAGGGTTGCCTCTCCCGCGTACAGCTGATCTATGGTCTCCAGGCCACCATTTATCCAGTTTTGGAAGTAGCGAGAGTGCGCTCCTGGCGAGAATGCTGGATTATGAAAGATCAGGGATCGTGGGCTCAAACCTCTTGGCACTCCCTTTCGTTTCAGTGCCCAGTCCCAGGAGCTTAGAGTATGTTTGGTTGATGGGAGGTCTCCCCAGTGCGCTCTGAGGGTGGGTGGGATGTGTGGCAGAAATCGTAGAGGCAAGGGCACTTGTGATTGTTCTAGTTCTACCCATCTAGGGTGGTTTGTGATAGTTTGCCACGCCTGGATCTGTGCTAATTGGGCCGCCACTCTGTAGGCCTGCAAGTCTGGGACCCCCCCCAGTATCATTTTGAGGGGGATTCTCGCCCTCTTACCTTTCCAGATAAATTTCAGCATCTTTCTCTGTATATCACGGAGGGTTGGTGCGGGGATCGCCACTGGAAGGGAGGCGCAGGCGTACAGGAACCTCGGAAGGAGGTTCATTTTACAGGCTGTGATGCGTCCCAGCAGTGAGATCTCCTCTGTCGCCCAACGTTTCAGGTCCCAGGTCTTGTGAGATCCAGGCCTTGTGTACAGAGATGGACAAGGTTGCCCTTACCACCAATGGACGACCCAGCGGAGCCTACACCGTCGGAAAGCCCTCCAAACAA
The DNA here is from genome assembly GCF_040938575.1 of Ambystoma mexicanum. Lineage (NCBI taxonomy): Eukaryota > Metazoa > Chordata > Amphibia > Caudata > Ambystomatidae > Ambystoma > Ambystoma mexicanum. The sequence continues at coordinate 1,033,279,008 of NC_090933.1, read as the reverse complement.
GCGGAGGAGAATTCATCCACCCCCTCATTTCCAGCCTTCTCAGCCTGCACAGCCTTCTTCCCCCGTCTCCTGAGCCGAGGGATGATACGGGAACAGAGACGGATGACGACAGTGAAGATGGGATGGAGCTTCCATCACCACCTGCTCGAGCCCCCCGCCTGACAATCTGCTCCTTCCACGCCATGATCGCCAGAGCATCCAAGCTCTTCCAGCTCTGCCCCGTGGAAGAGAAGGAAGGTTTCCTCTATCAACGACGGGAGGCCAAAAGGAAGACAGTCCTCTCGGTCCCGTTACTCGACATCTGGGACGAGGGGCTGTTGCTCCTGAAGAACCCATCCACGGCCCGTGCCAAGAAACTGGTACGAGAAGAAGTACCGGGTTCCGGATTCCGCCCCATGTGCCTTAGGGCGCAGCCTATCCCGGATTCTGTGGTCTGCGCGGCGGCCAAGAAGAAAGCGGCGGGGCAACAGCGTCTACTTTGACATCTCTGCCAGATGGCTAAGGGAAGAAACTGGACGCCATGGGACGACGGGTCATCTCGTCGGCGGTGACCACCATTAAAGCAGCCAACGCCCTCGCTATTGTGGCCCACTACGACAGGGAGCTATGGTTTAAGATCGCTCCCCTACTGGATTTCCTCCCGGACGACAAGAGGGCGGAGGCCCTGGAGATCCTACAGGAGGGAGAGTTGGCATCGGACCGTGCCATAATGGTGGCCACGGACATTGCCGACACCAGCTTCCGCCAGATGGGCAACAGCGTTGGCCTTCGCCGGCGCGGTTGGCTCAAGGCAACCGATTTCCGTCAAGGCGTGCAGACCAGGGTTCTGGACATGCCCTTCTACAGGAACAACCTGTTTGGCAAGGCAGTGGACGATTCGCTGCAAGCCATCAAGGCCGACACGGAGACGGCTCGTGCCTTAGGCATTCTTCAGCAACGACGGCCGCCCTTTCGGGGTTCCGGAGGCAAGCAAGGTGCCTCCCAAGCGATTCAGCGGCAGCTCCTCGACGTACCGCCAAGCGGCCCACTCCTCGTCACAGGAGGCCTACAGGGGATGCGGCAAGCAAGGAGGATCTCGTCGCCAAGGAGGCCAGGGCGGCAAGGCCGCCACCAAGCAGGATTGAACTGGCCGTAGCGTCGTGTCCCCACCTGAGCACCCCGGTGGAAGGCCGGCTGGCAAACTTCGTCAGCGTATGGAGTCCATCTCCGACCATTGGGTGCTGGATACCCTGGCCCACGGGCACAAACTGGAATTTTTAAGTGTCCTCGTATTCCACCTGTGGCCAGAAGGGAAAACCACGTCCCGCAATTACTACTGGAAGTAAGAGTGATGTTAAATAAGGGAGCCATTGAACTCGTCCCAAAGAGGCTCCGGGGCTGCGAGTACACTCGCGGTACTTCCTCGTAAGGAAAAAGACCGGCGGTTGGCGACCCATCCTGGACCTTCGTCGTCTAAACAAGTACATCAGGTCCCAGAAGTTCAGGATGGTCCCACTCCAGCACGTGCTGGGACAACTGGAGGAAGGCGACTACCTATCGTCTCTGGACTTGGAGGACGCCTACTTTCACATCCCCATCTTGAAAAACATCGAAAGTTTCTGCGATTTGTAGTCCAAGGATGGCACTACCAGATCAAGGCCTTTCCCTGCCGACTGAAGTCGGCACCCAGGGTGTTCAAGTGCCCAACACCAGTGGCTGCGCCTACGGGGATCCACGTCTACTCATACCTGGACGATTGGCTCATCCGGGCAGAGTCAAGGGAACTCGCCGTCAAACACACAAGGAAGACTGTCCAACTGCTCACGGATCTGGGATTTTCAATCAACTTCACAAAATCCCACCTGGTACCGTTGCAAGTTGCCCTGCTCCTGGGAGCCAAGCTCGACACAGTGGCACGACTAGCATCTCCGTCGGAAAGGACGAAGGCCATCCTAGCCAAGGTGCAGCGGCTGTCGACCATGGACGTGGCCAAGGTGAGGTCTGTCAAGCCCCTGCTCGGCATGATGTCCTTCTGCATTTACCTTGTGCGCCTTTGCAGACTACGGATGCGACCACTGCAGGAGTTCCTCGACGCCCATTGGATGCAAGCGACGGGCAACTTCGAAGATAGGATCTCACTCAACGAGACCTTTCCACAAGCGATCCAGTGGTTGGGCACCCGCGCACATCTGATGGCGGGTATGGACTTCCAGACCCCGGCCCATCAGGAGACGGTGACGACAGATGCCTCCCTGGAGGGATGGGGGGGGGGCTCACTCCGGAGATCTCCACGCAAGAGGCCTTTGGCTACCAGAGGAGAGGTCACTACACATCAACGTCCTGGAGCTCCGAGCCGTGTTCTGGGCCCTCAGGTCATTCCTTCCATCCCTCAAGGGCAAGGTGGTGAGGATTTTCACCGACAACACCACAACGCTGTTTTACATCCGGAAGCAGGGAGGCACCAGATCCCCAGCCCTATCCAAGGAGGCCCAGCATCTGTGGCATTGGGCTGTTGCCCAAGGGATGTTTCTGGTACCCTTACACCTGGCAGGAATAAAGAACACAATCGCTGACGCACTCGGGAATTGCGGCAGGATCAAGTGGACCGCCTCTTCCGATGATGGGGCAATCCCCAGGTCGACCTGTTCATGACGGCGGTGAACACCAAGTGCCAGAGGTTCACCATCAGGTTTCCCCAGCCGGGGAGCATGGGCGATGCTTTCTCGTTCCCCTGGGACGGCCTGTTCCTGTATGTGTTCCCTCCGTTGCCGTTGCTGCTGCGACTCGTCAACTCAAACGGTCCCGGTGCAGGATGATCCTCGTCGCACCGGCGTGGCCGAGGCAGATCTGGTTCCTGGACCTTCTGGACAGGTCAGCGCCCCCCCCACCCCCCGAGTCAAACTGCCGATGGACGCGGATCTCCTCATCAGAGGAGGAGGCGCCATCCTCCACCGCGATCCGGCGTCGCTGAACTTGCAGGCCTGGCTCCTGCAGTGCTAGAGTTTGGAGGGAACGATATCCCGGCGGACTGCAAGGAAGTGCTTGCGAAGGCCAGGGCACCCTTGACCCTCAAGTGTTAGGGATACAAATGGAAGAGGTTCTATGTCTGGTGCCGTGTTAACCCTCTGCGGATTACGGCCCCTCGGGTGCTGCCGTACCTACTGAGTTGTTGTATTGCTTAATATTGAGCCTTGCCACATCCCGTGTTTGCATGTGTGTACTGCAATGTATTCTCATATTCATGAGCATGTGAATCCATGCCAGACCCATGCTGGAGAACAGTTACAGGTAAGTAACTTGTTCCATCCCCATGCGTCGACGACACCGCGTTCTGTGGTTTGTAGTAGGTCAAGATCATTACCAATTTCGAGTGCTCCCGTTCGGTTTAAAATCGTCCCCCAGGATGTTTGTAATGTGTGGCGGCGTGGCTCAGGCAAGAAGGTCATTACGTCTACCCTTACCTGGACGACTGGCTGGTACGGGGCTCGTCCCCAGGAGCAACGCAAGCAAGTCTCAGTTCTACCATGCAGCTGTTGCAACGACTGGGCTTTGCCGTCAACTTCGAGAAGTCATTTCTATCTCCCTCGAAGAACTTGGTGTTTCTAGGGGCAGAGTTTCAGACTCAACTGGGCCTGGTGAGGCCCCCCGTCGAGAGTTCATAAGCTCAAGCAGAAAGCAGCAGAGTGGAAGGTCTGTACAAGAGTGTCTGTCAGGACATGCATGTCACTGCTGGGAGCCATGGCGACCTGCAGTCCGTTGGTGAAGTGTCGTCTCTTCATGAGGCTGGTGCAGGAGTTCCTTGCAGATCGGTGGGCTCAGAGTCGCGGATTGTGGTCCGACAAGGTGGTGGTCAACGGCGACTTGGTGGAAACTCTTCAATGGTAGCAGTGCTCAGACAATCTGGATTGGGGCATGCCGTTGCTAGAGCCGGAGTTTCAGGTTACAATTGTGACAGATGCCTCTCAAACAGGATAGGGCGCGCATCTCGAGGACTCCCAAGTCCAGGGTCTGTGGTCTCTGCTTGAGTCGAGGCTTCACATCAATGTGCTCGAACTGAGAGTGGTACCTTGGGCCCTAAAATCATTTCTGCTGCGCATACACGGCTCAGTGGTAAGGGTGTTGACAGACAATACCACCACAATGTTTTACCTAAAGGGAACAGGGGGGGGGCACTCATTCCAGTATGCTTTCGAAAGAAGCTCAAGAACTTTGGCATTAGGCCCTGTTACACGACATCAGTATTGTAGTGTTTCACCTGCCAGGAGTGATGAATGTGCAGGCGGATTCACTCAGCAGGGAGGTAAGCCAACTTCACGAATGGCAGTGGAAGGAACCGATGTCCATGATCTTCCGGAAAAGGGGTTGTCCTTTGTTGGATCTCTCCAACGCGGGAGAACAAGTGCAAGGAGTTTGCCAGCAGGGGGGCTCAGCCCAGGTCGCTGTGGGATGCGTTCCCGTGGACAGACCGGTTCGCTTACGCTTTTCCACCCTGTCCACTCATTCGGCAGACCCTCCAGTGGATTCAGAGATGCTCATGCCGTGTGATTCTGGTGGCCCTGAACTGGGCCAGACAGCTGTGGTTCTCGGACCTGCTTCATCAGTGGCGGAACCGGTTCGGTTGCAAGCGACGCCGGACCTTCTGGCTCAGGACAAGGGCGCTGTCTGGCACCACAATCCAGGCTCTATCAGCCTAACTGCTTGGCTCCTGATTTCTCCGAGTTTGATCTTCTGAACATTCCTGGTGATTGTCGACGCATTTTGGAGGCGGCTAGAGCTCCGTCCATGAATGTCTCCTATGTGTGTAAATGGAAAAGGTTTTGAGTGTGGTGTAAAGACCAGCCTGGTGTGGACCCGTTGAACATTTCACCGGAATAAGTTCTACCCTACTTATTGCACTTGGCGAATAAAGGTTTGGCGTTCTCCTCCATAAAAGTACACTTGGCAGCGATCTCTAGATTCACTCGGAAGCGGCATGCTACGCCTCTGTTTACTGATCGTCTCATCAAGCATTTTCTGAAGGGGTTATTTTTAACTTTTCCTCCAGTCAAGTTTCCTCCGGGGTGGAGTCTCAATGTAGTGCTGCCGGGTCTGATGAGGCCTCAGTTTGAACCTCTGTCGTCGACGCCCTTGCAATGTTTGTCTTGGAAAGTGGAGTTTTTGGTGACCATTACTTCGGCAAGGAGAATATCTGAATTGCAAGCTCTGGTCGTGGATCCTCCATAATTACGGTTCTTCAAGGACAAGGTGGTGTTGGCCACTAATCCGCACTTTATTCAAAAAGTGCCAGCCACTTTTCATAAATTTTCGATTGTTACCATCGTTCTTTGCCTCCGCGTCAGCAGAGAGCGTTACATACGCTGGATGAGAGAAGAGCATTGAAATTTTACCCGAGTCGTACTCGAGAGTTCAGACTTTCTAGACAACTGTTTGTGGCTTATGGACCCTCCGTCAAGGGACGGGCAATATCCAAGCAGGGACTGGCTCACTGGGTGTCATCAGCTATCTTACTCTGCCACACTAAGGTGGGAAAGCCGCTGCAGAGAAGTCCCAAGGCACACTCAACGAGGTCTACGGCTTCGTCGGCATTATGGTCCGGGATTCCGCTGGTGGACATTTGCCAGGCGGCCTCCTGGTCGTTGCCGAATACCTTTACTTGACACTACTGTCTGGAACAGCAGCAGAATACAGATGTACAGGTGGGACGTGCAGTCCTGCAACGCCTGTTTCAATAAGGTAAGCCCTGCAGCTTTGTGGTATCTATTTGAACGTTATGACTGCCGATTTTTTTTTTTTCTGGTTTCATGTATGTAATTGTGATGTAGTGGTTTGAATTGCACACCTCCATGCATGATTGATACTGCTATGTAATCTCTTCGCAGCATGTGAATCCATGAAAGATCCAATGCTGGAGAAGGGAGTAGTTTCTTACCTATAACTCCATTTCGCCAGCGTTGGTATCTTTCATGGATTCACATGCGCCCGCCGCCGCCCCTACATGCAAACCTTGTTCGGGTTGCCTCTACTTTGGAGGTTCAAATCTGAGGGGAAGTCACGGGGCGGGTCTATTTATACCCTACGTCCTATTGGTGGTGGCTAAAGCACCCAAAAAGGATGTTGATGGGACACTGAAACGCTATTTTAAAAATGACCGAGGTTCGCAGCCTGACGTCGGAATATTTACAGCATGTGAATCCATGAAAGATACCAACGCTGGAGAAATGGAGTTGCAGGTAAGAAACTACTCCCTTCCCAAGGGTTTAAATACCTTCTCTGGGATAAACTAGTTTCCCAGAGAATGTAAAGTGAAATTGACTTTACTAGTCTTTCCGAATTCATAGACCCAGCATACACCATCTTACAATAGAGTGCTGAAGGGGTTACATAGTATCCCCTGTGCCTAAATACTCATGTAGCAGTCAAATGCTACCCTTTCCTATTGAAAAGGCTGGTGGCAGTGGTTTTACAACCAACTACCATGATTTTTCCTGACCGCGAACACCGGTAGCTAAAAATCACGGGAGCCATGTTTTCAAGATGGCGCCTTTAGCCCCTTTGTTTCGAGTTCCCGGTCTTCTTTTTTTCGCCATTTCTTTTTGGAAAGTTCCTTCTAGTGTTTCTCTGCGCGCCAAACCTGGTTTGGTCCCTTTGTGTGCCTTTGGCAGGCTTCAGGACTGAAGACCGCGTCTGAGTGTCTGGGGTAGGCAGAAAGTGAGGGAGGTGCCCGAAACTCCCTGTGCTTAGTCTCCTAGGAGACCCAAATGCACTCTGGTGTGATTGGCTGACTGTCCATCGACAGTCACCCTGTTCGGTGAGTGACAACTAGGCTGGAATGAAAGGGAGAAAACTGTTTAAAGGCGAGTCTCTTGGACTGGAAAGCAGTCGACCACTGGAACGAAAGAACCGAAGACGAGCTGGAAGAGGATGGCTGCTGCAACTCATGGACCATTGGTTTGCCCAGTGAAGCCCTGCGGCAGGTCCGAATTGCCAAACTCCATTGGACAGAGAAGCTCCTTGAAGGACGGCTTCTTCCTTTGAGTTGGTTCGACCAATCAACTCATAAGACACCTGGATACCATTCTCAAGGCTGGTTAGGATTAACCAGGGAGAGGGACACCAGTTTGTGTTCTTGAATCTACAGCTACTGGAACTGAGGTGACTTCATCTTGTTTGCTTTCTTCAACGATCCCATGCAGGAGTCCCCTGACATACTCCCTCTTGTCCAACAGCGAGATCTGCAGGACCTGCCAGGATCCACGACTTCAGCAGCATTTGTTTCTTCATACAAAAGGTACTGTGCCAACCCGATTGAGAGAACACCAATCTTGAGGTGAAAGTTTGTGAAACTTTCCCAACTTGCAGGTCTAATTGGCTTGTGACCCGACAAATGTCTTTGTCTAAATACTTCTGAGAACCTTTGCAAAGACTTTACCATTTGATACCAGAACTGCTCTTTCCTATGCAGAAAACTAGGCCATTGACTTTGGCCTGGCCTATCGACTTGAATTGAACTCTTCTGGTGAACTGAAACTATTTGCACTGTCTAAGTAGATGTGATTTATTCTACTTTTGTCCTTTTTGCTCACTGCTAAGTAACTGAAATGCCATGTGTCTACTATTTCAGGGGAGCTCAAACTGTCTCAAAAGCTTACTTTTGTTTTGAAGTGTATTGGTATATAATATTTGGTTGCCTCCTTCTAGTGAAATGTTTTCTAAATGATTGTGTTAAGTGTTTTTGCCAAGAGACGGTGAGTGTAAGTGTTTACTTGAACTACTGTGATTGAAAGTCTTCTGTGTAACTACTTGTACTGCTCACATTCACTCTTGATATAAGCCTGGCTGCTCAGCTCACTACCAAAAACTGTGTGGTACAGACTTATACCAAAGGTTGTTTTGGCTAACACCTGTAGTCCTAATTGTGTGTAGTTGTCCCAGAGGGTACTGCCTGCAATTCTGCGTGGCCCTACTTGCCAGATCGAGGAGATTTAAAAAAAAGGGAAAAGAATTTGGCACATCCTGGCCTCCCCCCTGTTGACCAGGGGCACGCGGTGGGCGTGTGGGTGCCAATTCGCCCACGGCGCAGCTGCCCCTAAGGCTGGCATACAGGAGTTTATTTACCTCCCACCTTTACCGTTGTTCCCTGGGGTAGTGATCATGCTGCCTTGGTGTATGGAATAAGGTTTGTAATGGTCAAACATCAGGGACTCAAGAGTGCCAGACACCCGCTGAATCTCGCTTTTTGCTACTTATAGTAGCTTGTGGGCGATTTTTTTTTTCTTTTTTCTTTCCTGTATTGCTTTCATGTTATCTGTCTAATATACATATGTTTGGTGGTCTCCTCATTGCTCTCCTATTTATTCCTGAAATCTCACCCTTGAGATTTGTCTGGCAGTGGAGCACATTTGTGAGCCTCCGTGTAAGCAGGTGGCAGAAGATGAGGGACTATTTGGAGACTATGATAATCATCAGTAGTTTTAACCTGTTGGCACCTGTTTCCTTTAGCTGGCAAACCGCTAATTTCAGGCAAAGGAGCTTTGGCGGGCGGGGGCCTTCTGTGCAAGAGGACTCCCTAGGTGTTGCTTTGCTTGCCTAGACTTCCCCACCAAACGTCACTTATATTCTGAAAGCCTAAAAGCTCACCTGTGTGCAATTGAGGGTGGTGGGGGGAAACGGGATGGCGGGGGGGCGGCAAGGGGTTCATTCTCTGGGCTCCCCACATGCCTATGTGGGCAGTGGGAGGAAGCAAAATGAATACCCCTTTCTGTCCTGTGATCCCCTGAACTACCAAGGAGATGCATTTCTGTATATCTAAACCAGTCCTGTTATTTTAGTCCGCAGTGCTTTTAATCATTGAAATTGTATGATATGATTGGGCATTTATAATGGGCCTTTACACAAGTGTTTCTGGGCGCGTCAAGACAAGGAGGGGGAAACAAAGGGAGGACAAAACTATCTTACTAGGCCTCATTCATATCGCGCAAGCGCAGGGAGGGGGAAGGGGAGAAGTGCCAGAGGGTTTTGGGGGAGTGGAGAAGTGCACAAGGAAGGGGAGTGGGAGAAGTGCAGTTAACACAGTGCAGCCAGTGGGTGGCTAATAAGTGCAGAGTGTGGGTGGACTGTAGGGTAACAGACACAGACCACAAGTACTAGCGGGCAAGACGCAGTGTGAGGTGCAACTTGACGGGCAGGGACCTAGTCCCAAGTTCAGAGGGTGGCCAGGTAACCAGGTGCATGGAACAGACTGGTCGTCAGCATGGGAGAGGAAGGTCCTGAGTTCCTTCCGGAACCAAAGATGGTTCAGGCCAAGCTTGAGAGAGGCATGGAGGCTGTTCCAGATGGAGGCCCCAGGCGAAGGAGATCTTGGCTGGGGGATGCTCATTCTTATAAAAAGGGAGGAGATACAAGTTCCAGAATCCATAGTGCTGGGTATACATTTTCGTTCTGTACATGATGTCGATCACTTTGTTTTTAGGTCCAGGAAGTCAGAACTTGATAGTTGGCAGAACTGCATGACGTCTGCCTGCTTAGCTTCTGACTGCCGGTGTCACCTTGTGCTCTATAGGTCTCTTCCCAGTGTGTCCGGTCATTGCCTCGTGGGTCCATAAGTGGTCCTTGCCCACCATGTTCAACCTTGTTACTCCCCCTTTCCCTCGTGCTCCTGCGCACAGGAATGCTCTTGGACCCCCAACTCCACCCCCTCATCTCTTGGTGTACAATTATAGTAGTTTGTGAAAAATATGTTCAAATTGGCGAAGAGATGTGAACAACTAAATTATTTTTATTCCGACGGTTTTGATAATTTGTTGCCTAGTTTGTATTACCTATTCTTAAATATTGATGCAATTATCGCATGAAATTTAGATGACCGAAACCCTGCTTCCAACATTTTTGTTGCCTCGATTTGTGTGCGTTTTTAGGGAACCCGAATTTCAATCGTTTTGAAAAGGATCGAGCTTCATGATCTCTTATGTATTAAATATTCTTTTGCAGAGTTATATTTTAGCTTGAGATCGTGTAGTCGGTCTCGTGTGTGTCTTGGCTCTGACGCAGTTCTCACGTTTGCCCCCTCTAGTTCAGTATCAGATGGAAATGATGCGGAGTCTGCGCCACGTGAACATTGACCATCTGCACGTCGGCTGGTACCAATCCACGTACTATGGCTCCTTCGTCAGCCGTGCTCTGCTCGACTCGCAGTTTAGTTACCAACACGCCATTGAGGAGTCTGTAGTACTCATTTACGGTGAGTAGAGAGTATGTCTTTGATGAATTCGTCCCTTCTCAGTCATTTTTTCAGCTGAAATATTTCACTGTGTTCGCGCAGCTTTTCATTCTGCCCGTATGTGCAGCCTGGCAATCTTTTCCAAGTAAATACCAGCCCTGTGTCTGCAGCAGCCTCAGCAGCGCAGCTCCGTCTAGACAGGGTTTCCTTTTCGGTGTTTATTTTTCTTGCTATCAGAGCCCTGATGTGTACGTTTTGGAATGCCATGGAAGCTGCTTCACTTTCATTCACCCGCCCCTTCTGTGGAAGTACGGTGGAACTCGACCAGATGTCGAACAAACCTCGATTGCTTGAGTGTCTGGCTCTCTACGTGACTGACCAATCATAACCCAATCTGCCAGGTTATTTTTTTTATACTTTGGACAGGAGCACACAAAACCTGGACTGTTTCTTCGCACAAAGATTTTTTTCTTTTTAACCGATTTTAATGGTGTTTCCTCAAGCTCTCCAGACCAGATGTTCTGCTGTGTATCAGAACCCTTAGGCAATTAAACAGCTTTATAGTCTGTCCTCCCCAAACACTCCTTTTGCCATATCTGGCAAAGCTGCATATAGTTTCCAGCTGAGAAGTAAATGTAACGTCCCGAGTATCTGTCAAAAAAAATACTAATGAATACAATCAATCTTATGAGCTGCCCCAAAATTGTTTCAGTATGTTAACAATTGGATTACAGTGAAGAACAAGTTGTTAAAAGCTTGCTTGTATTGCCTGGAAACATTGCGTCATCTGAATGATTTTTCCCCCAGTGTTGCTTTTCAATTTGTGAGCCACTTTAATTTTTCCTTTTAAGTTCGGAGCAGACCACATTCAAAACAAGATGGTTTTTCTCAAATAATTTGCACAAACACCTACAAATGACACTTGTAATCAAGCTGTTCATATCGCGCTCTCAGCAGTTGCCTACTTGCTTTGTGTACAATGTGTAGTCGCATTTAATTTCTGGAGGACATACCCTGCCCTTCATCATTATGTGGTACATAAAATCCTGTGATCTTGCAGCTTCTACTTTGACTTTTGAAAGGAGACTAGCTTCCTGTTTCCGGTTTATCTAGTTCCTGTTGAAGTACTAAAGTTTACTCTGGGAATTTAAACCATTTCTTTACAGTGTTAAAGGGTTGACCGAGGTGAGCTATCTTGCTATCATCTTTGCCCTTTTTCATTCTTTGTTCCCTTTTAGCACCTGATAGCCACTGCTTGCCACAAAACATGCATCCTACAAAGCACACGGCCATTAAAAATAAAATCCAACACGAAACACGACACTCCCCTAAAACTACTAAATATACTTGCATTCTTATCAAGTGCTGCTCTGCTAACCACAAGCACACCTCAATTCCTGGTTCACCCCCAAACTAAAAACACTCCGCAAAGCCAAAAGACAAGCTGAATTAGCATGGAAACAGTCACCATCCACTATTAATAAGACATCCTACGCACTAGCATCGAACATCTATAAATCAGCCATCATCCAGTCTAAAAAAAACATGTACAATGAAAGAATCAGCAACGCCAAATCTAATACCAAAGAGCTCTTCAATATCCTGAGAGAACTCGAATCACCCTCCCCCATTCCAGACACTTGCAACAAAGACATCCACTGGTGCACGAACATCCAGGAAGCACTCCTAGGCAAAATTGCCACGCTACAAGCCAAAATCCTGACAAAGAAAGAAAGCCTCACCCTCTCCGATAACATCACCCCCTCTACATACACCCACACCACCCCCCAAAATGATGACAATAACCTCTTTGAGTTTTCCACCATAACCATTAAAGAGGTTGAATAAATAATCTACTCTCTTAAACCGTCCAAATGCCAAGGCGACACTTGCCCAGCCCCTATCATTAAAGATGCTACCAAACAACTTGCTCCCTTCATCACCTCCCTCATCAACGCATCCTTCACCTCCAACATAGTGCCCAACAACCTCAAGGACTCCTGGGTTCTTCCGTTACTTAAGAAGCCCACCCTTGACCCTAATGTCCCCACCAACTACAGACCCATAACGACTGTACCCTTCCTACTAAAAATCCTCGACAGAGCTGCCTATCTCCAGATACAGAACCACCTCGAGAAAAATAACTTACTAGGACTCAGACAATCAGGATTCCGCCCCAAACACGGCACTGAGACCGCCCTGATTGACCTTAAGACACAGATGGACAACATTAAAGACAATGGTAAACTAGCCCTCCTTCTCCTCCTTGACTTATCGGCCGCCTTCGACCTGGTCAACCACGACATCCTCTGCAAACATCTATCCTCAGCAGCCAAATTTTCAGATAACGCCAACGCATGGATCCATTCCTTCCTTAACAACAGATCCATGAGAGTCTTCGCACCCACAGCCTCTGCCATCCCATCCCCAGTCACTTGCGGTGTCCCCCAGGGCTCCTGCGTCTCCCCCACTCTATACAATGTATTCACGAAACCCCTCTTTGACATACTGGACCGCTTGGGTGTCATCTACACCAACTACGCAGATGACACCCAAATACTGATCCCTTTAACAGGCGACTACTCCACTGACCTCACTGCTCTCAACAACATTTATTCCATTATCCAAGAATGGATGGCCAAGCATGGCCTATGCCTTAATGACGACAAGACCGAGCTTCTTCTCCTAGGTTCCCAACCCAGAATTAATAAACTCGACAAACTCTATCAAGCATTCACTATAGACGGCAATAACATCACCGTCTCTAACAGCGTCAAAACCCTAGGAATCTACCTCGACTCCTCCCTCACACTGACAAGACAGATCAATTCCATCTCATCAGCCACTGCTTACACTTGTAAACTTATCAACGCCAGCAGACCTTACCTCTCACCATCCAACTGCATCACCTTAGCCAGAGCGCTAGTCCTTTCCAAAGTTGACTACTGCAATGCGCTATACTTGGGAACCAGTCAGAAAAACATCAACAAACTACAAGTCATACAAAACAACGCCTTGCGAGCAGCCCTGAACATACCCAAACAAGAACACATCTCGGACGCCAGACGCACCTGCCATTGGCTATCCATACCACAAAGAATTGAATACAAAACCATCTCACTCACACACAAATGCCTAGCTAACCAAGCACCCAGATACCTATCCGACAACCTCAAGCACCACACCCCAGCGCGCCCTACCAGATCAGCTCAAACACACTGCTTAAATATCCCAAGATTTAAGCTCCAAAAAGCAGGTGGCTCCAGCTTCCCCGTGCTTGCCTCCAAACTTTGGAACTCACTTCCACTCGAGCTGAGATCAGAACCGTCCTTTCACAGATTTAGACACAACACCAAAACTTGGCTTCTATCCAAAGAAACTGCCTAGCCCTACCGCACTAGCATGCACCAAGACTGTAAATTTGTAAATATGTAATCGATTTGTACATTTCTGCTGCATTATTCTTGTTGTATTCATTATTCTTGTTGTATTCATCGCAAGCGCCCGGATGCCCTAGGGCCAGGCGGCGCTATACAAATAATAAACTAAACTAAACATGAAATCGGTGAACTCATTAGCTCACACTGACCAGGTATACGTTAAACACCACATACCTATTATCCCTGACTTGCTGCCCCACACTCATTCACCACAGACCTACCACGCAAACAAGGTGGTGGCATTGCCATCATGTATAAAATGACCTGCACTCCCATACACATCCTTTGAAGCACTCATTTGATCCACTCCAGAACACCCACACCCCACCTTACTCCATCTCATTTACCACCCCCAAAAACACAATCCCAATATCCACAATAACTGGAGTGATAACTGGAGTGACTTCACATGCGTCAATATCTACCTTGATGACCTAACTGCTGGTAGTTTTTCATCCAGCCAGAAACCCCCTACTAAAGAGTATCCTCGTGCCTCTCACACTCTGACTTCACACAGCTCATCACCTACCCCTAACACAGGCGCAACACCTTGAATCAAAAATTGTGTCTGTGGAAAATCTTATCTTGGTACTGTGGTCGAACCACTTTGCTATCCCCTTCGCGCTCACTCAACCACACAAGATCCGCCACATACCCCTCCCCCCCCTTACCCACTACCCAGCCAAACACATTACAGACACAGCCTTAACACTACTCATGCACCCCCTCCACCTCCCCTTCACATGCCCATCCCTCCACTCTCCTTAACAATTACAACACCATCACACAGGCCCTTGAGAAAATTGCCCCCTCCATTTGGAAACACCACCATAATTCATGGTTCAACAGCTCTCCTCTCTAGCATGAAGCCAGGCTCCTAGAAAGAGCCTGGCAAAAGAACCCATGCCCTATCACCAGAACGTCACTCAAACTCTGTGGCTACAAATAGAAAAAGGCCACACGTAATGCCAAAGTCACCAGTTTCTTCCAAGAACTTCGGTCTGCCACCAATCGTACACAAACTATACAAAGTTGTTCAATCACTCTTCAAACCACCATCCTCACCGCCATTGTTAGGCAAACTTGTATGCAGTACCCTGTGGGAGACTGCACCAGTCTTGTACTCTTGGCAATAGTTAACCAAACTTTTGGTATAAGCATATAGTACACAAGTTGGTGGAGTGACTGAGGGCTTATCTCAAGAGGGGTCAATGTCACTGAATCTGTGTGATAACCCTACAGCCCACAAGTATCCAAATAAACACTTACTCTCAAGGTTTCTTGATTAAACAATTATTTATTAATTTAAGTCAAGTTGAATAAGCCTTCTTTAGAAGGGAGCAAAATATGTAACACAAGTATATACTTCAAAAATACACTTTCAATCCGTAGATGCCCATTTGGGATGGCACACAGATGCTTCCTACACCCTGAGATGACTTAAATAACTAGGACACTGTGGTCATTGATATATCACTGTTAGAGTTGGAGCAATACGAAGTTTAGTGTCAAAAGGGGGGATAAAAAAACAATGGTTAACAAATAGTCTTAAACGGGTAAGTATGTTTTGAACCCTCAAATGCAAAGTAAATCGACCCTTTCCTGGGGAATAGTTAACTGACAGAGTTAAGCAGAGTATTTCAGGGAGACAGGCCAGCCAATGTTAGTTGAGCAAAAGTCCAGGTGAGCTGAAGCACTTCTGGTAGGTATGTCAAAGTCTTGCACAAAGTTTTAGAAGTCTTTGTACAAAATGAAATCACTCTAGGGCCACAAGCTGGGATGCTTGTGAGGGGCTAGCAACTCTGCAAAAGCAACCAAGACAAGTCTCAACTGAGAGCTAGCAAGTCTACACAACAAGAGGTAAGTCCCCTTCGTTTTACAGTATCTTTGGTTAGAAGAAAAGGTTCCAGCTGGCTTCTGTTCCTGTGTAGCTCTGCAGGTCCTGTTGTTCCTGGGCCTCAGTCGTGGGGAAAAGAGGACGGACGTCTGGTTACACTGGCACTACGAATTGAAGGGCAGTGACAGCAATGGGCAAACTTCAGGTCAGTGGCACTTCGCGGTTTCAGCTCCTGGCGGCTCTCGCAAACCTCATCACTGTGTTTCTCGTATACTTTTATGAACTTTCCTCGCATCCGAGAGCCAGCACTTTGTTGAGGTGGCTCAGGCTTGGTCAGTCCTGCTTCATGGGAGTCTGGAGGATCTTCCTGGAGCTCGAATCGCACTTAAAAATGAGACTCTCTATTCTGGTTTTCCTCTCACTGGCAATCGCTTCCTGCAGCAGCAATAGAAGTACAGCCCACTCCGAGAGGATGCCCAGATGAGTTTGCTTTGGGGTTGATTGGTCCCACCAACCCAAGGGGAGAAGTCGTCCGTTGCAGGGCTAATCTAGCCGAGGGGAATTTCGGAGCTTCACCGGGCTAACCAATGGTCCAGGAGTTGCAGCAATCGTCTCTTCCAATTTCTTCTTCAGATTCCTTCGTCCAGTGGTCGACTCTGCCTTCCAAGCCAAAAGCCTCGCCTTTTTTTTGCAGGTTGCTCGTATTCATTCGCAGCCTAGCGGTCACTCACGCAGCATGGTGGCTGTCCTCCAAGGACCGCCAGCTGGCCAATCACCTTTTGGGTGCATTCCTGTAACCAAGGGATTAAGCACAGGGATTTTCGGGCGCCTCTCTCACTGCCTTCCCTGCCAGACAAGCTGGAGCCAGAGGCAGGCTTCACCAGTGAATCTCTCCAAAGACAAAACTAACAAAACCTAGTTTGGCGCACAGAGTAAATCTCAAGAAGGACCTTTCCAACAAATGGCAAAAAAAGACCGGGGTCATTTTGACAAAATGGGCACCCATTGGTGTTTTACTGTAGCTGCAATTGCAGTATGCGGTAGAAACACACAATGGTAGTAAAGTAAATCACTGCCACCAGCCATTCATTGTAGAAAGGGTAACATAAATATATTAAATGAGAAACTAGACAAAGGAGATACTAAGTAACCCCTCCAGCACCCTATTGTTGGATAGTGTGCGCTTGGTCTAGAAAGTTACAAAATGGAAGTAAAGTCAATTTCACTTTTACTCTGCATCGGAAGGTTTCAAAAGTACTTGCCAGTTTGTGAATTATGTTTTAATCTTTGATTTATTGCTCTATCTTTAACACCAAAATCAGTATTGCTCCAAATGTACCAATGATAAATAAATGTGCACTTTGTCCTAGCTATTTAAGTCACCCGAGGGTGTACGCATGTGTGCCATTCCCCCAATGGGTATTATCTGATTTAGAGAAACAAAGTGTGTTTTGAAGTGTATTATAAGTGTTACATATATTGCTCCCTTCTGAATAAGGCTCCTACAACTGACAGTGTAATACATTAATTGTTTTAGCAAGAAACCTTGAGTGTACGAGTTTATTTGAATGACTGTTATTGTGAAACTCTCACAACATTACTGCTCACATTGACCTCTATTGAGATAAGCCTGGTTGCTCAGCCACACTACCAACCTGTGTAGTTCCAACCTTATACCAAAGGTTGGCTCCCTATTGTCAGGAGGTCAGGCCTATTGTAGTGCACCTAAAGGGTACTGCATACAATGTTGCCCAACAGCACATTTCGAATGGATTCTGTCCTCCAACGTATTCCACATCATGAGGGTGACGTCACCGGATGTTATACATGGGAAGCACAGCACCCATAGCCTCAGTTCTATTTTTCCCGCAAACTTGTTTGCTTCGAGGACTCGGCGCGCCTCGTTATCTTCGAAGAAAATGTCTTCATCTTCTACCCCTCTGATTCCGCAATCTGGGTTTAAGACATGCCGGGACTGTAAATCCAAAATTTCTATTACGGACCTGCACTGCATCTGCTTGTGGTGTCTGTGCAAAAGTCATGATGCCAGCGACTGCTCGAAATGCCAGTCGTTGACTGCTAAGGCCTTGCGGGAGCGTAAGAGGAAGTTGCAGTTACCCCTCGAATTGTCAGTGGAAATATCTGTAGATTTTTTTGGTTTTACAAGGTTTGGTAACTCTCCGTGTCGGAAGGAATGAGTGGTTACCCGCCACTCGTACTCATCGAGGCACTCCCGGAAGTGGCATCACCGTTCACCTTCCCCATCGGATGAGGGCTCTGTGAGGAAAGTGGTTTGTTCCACTAAATCCTATATTCCAGAGTAATGGGAGGCATTCGGGGAGCAAATGCAGGCAATTTTTCAATCCCAGGGCACAGTTCTGTTTGTGCCTTCGATGGATGCCGGCAGGGAAGGGTCTAGGTCTGAAGCTTGCGCGCCCTCTGGCCCGGGCAGTCGGCGCGATAAGCATCGGGAACTCTCGAGGTCCTGTTCGGACAAGGATCCGGTGGATCGCCAGAGACGTGCCAGATCTAGATCGCGGTCTTCGTCCCCAATGAAACCACAGAAGTCTGGAAAGGGCTAGAGGTCGGCATTGACTCATCTGCGCCGTGTCAGTCGAGTGAGGCTGTCAGGGCTTTGCCTTCGAGCCGGCCCTCTGTGCCACCGGCGCCCTTGTCGACGTGGAGAACGTTGACGCCCTCAACGCCATTGAGGCAAAATGGCCAGAATTTGCTGTGGAAGCTCCTGTGACTGTAGATCCTCCCAGAAAGGCTCTAAGACGGTGAGGCCTGTTCTCGTCTCCAAGACCACCCCTGTCCCTAGGAAGGAGTTCTTTCATTCTCTGCATGAATTCGATCAGGATGACCTGACAGATATTTTGGATCAGGGACGGTCCACTGACCCAGTGTTGCCTTTTCATTTGGCATTACAGAAAAGGGAGGCAGTGGATTCCAAGTTGGCCACCGGCACGGAGTAGATGTGGCGACGGCAGCTCTGGGACTCTGTGGCCTTGTTCGGGCAGCCCCACAAACCCCCAGTACCAAGGCTCCGTTTTTTTTTGGAGGTGGGAAGCATTGGGGAGCCCAGCGGAGGAGCCTGAGGTGCACTGGGATCCCTGCCGCGCCATTGGAGAGTCGCGGACCGGAGGAGCAGGAAGCCCCTCCCTCGCCTGAGGTGGACCGCGAGGGAAGCCCAGCAGAGGAGTCCGTGGCAGCGCACCAGAGCCCCGGCAGCACCATTGGAGGGATGCAGACTAGAGGAGCATGGCCCCCAACCCCAGGAAGAGCACGCATCGTAATGGCCAAGGGTGGACCGCTGGGGGAGCCCCGCAACGAGGCAGGGAGTGCCGGAGGACGCCTCGGAGGGGTGGCAGATCCCGGTGACGGACAAGAAACGGTGGTACAAGGCAGATTGCAGGATAAGGGAGGAGAGCAGTGGATAAAGGCGCGGCAGCGCCTCCCCCCGGAACAAGCGGAACACCGGAGCAAAGGTGAGGAGTGTGGCGGCGAGAAGGAGGGGAGCGAAAAGGACAGAGGAGCAAGTGTGGGGTGCAGGCCCCATAGGAAGGAGCGTGAGGTGTGCCCAGAGGAGTGGCTGGGAAGGTGAGTACCAGCAGCCGCTGTGGAGGAGAGAGGTTGCGGCGACAAGATTGTGGGCCCCCGCCGAGCGGTAGATCCCTACACAGCTGGCGAGAGGAGAAGCCCGGAGCACAGTGAGGCCCCTGAACGAGGGAGGGCCCCAGCAGAACATAGAACAGCGAAGAGGATGTTTAAGCCCCTCAACGCAGGAGAGTTGGGGGGTGCAACATGGATCAACTGCGGACTCTAAAGGCAGGTGGCGGAGCATACACCTGGGCCTACACAGGCTGGGAGACTGAAGGGTGCCGAGCTCAGCAAGCATGTACACAGTGGCACCCCGACTGGGTAACCAGAAAGGAGTGGCCCACGGGCCCAGAGGGTGGGGGGTGAGTGGAAGCCCGCTGGAGGAGGTTGTGCAACATAGCATAGTGGCTGAGACGGCCACCCACAGTGTGGAGGACACAGCATACGCAGAGTGAGGCCCCCAAGCTACTGAGGGGACAGCATCGGTCCTGATTGTCTGAGTGACGCAGTTGAGTTGCGGGGCGGGCCTACCATAGATGTCTTCCAGGTCCAAGGGGAGGACAGGTCAGGCTGGTCATCTCGCGGGCGAGCCCCCGGGAACATTGCCTATGCTTTGGCCTGCTATGGAGAGCAGGGATTCTTGTAAAAAGGGGGTGGACAACCGAAAGAGCAAAGGGGACAAGGAAGGAGCTGAGGAACCGCCGCAGATGACGAGGCAAGACCCCAAGGGGGAAATGCAGAACTTGAGTCCCTGGCTAAAATTCCTCATGAACAATTCTAACTGCTGAGGAGTGACCTCAATGCGGCACTAGGAGAACTGCGGCAATAAACGGCCCAGCTGGTGGAAGGGACAGACCTACTGGAAAGAGGCCTCCAGGAGTGCGAAAGGGACACAATGGCAAACGGCGAGGCCATAGACCGATTGGATACTGCTGCAAGGAATATGGAGGCAATGGTGGAGGATCTGGAGAACTGACCCCGAAGGGTTAACATTAGGATTAAATCACTATCGGAGACTGTTACTGATAGACAATTGAAGGAAGAGATCCAGGGGGTCTTCGTGGGGCTCCTGGTCGAGGAATCCCCAGTTGCGATTGAACTGGACAGGGTTCACAGGGTAGGCCAGACCCCGGGAGGACCCAACGCCAGACCACGAGACATGTTGGCGGCTTTCGCTCGGTATGGCCAAAAGGAGGCGGTGTTGAAAACGGCTGGACAGAGTGAACTGGTTATCTATAAAGGACAAGAAATCTCCAGGACCCGGCCGCTAGCATGCTGATGAAAAGCATGGGCCCAGTTGTGAAGGAGCTAGCCAAGAAAGGGATGAAGTACAAATGTTCCTTTCCATTCGCATTGGTGTTTGAGTGGGAAGGGAGTCGGAGGCGAGCAACTAGCCTTCAGGAGGCAGCTGGTATAATTCGTCGAACTGGATAATGGGGGGGGGGGAGCACCAACCCGAGGTAGGCAAAGGTAAAGAGGCAGACCGTGGAAATGGTCCACAATGGGGGGAGGGGGAACGGGGTAAGAGGAAGATGGCGCTGCCTGGACTAGCTAAGGAGGGGATAGGTTGTGCCAAAGAGGGGGAGGGTGGCAGCGGCACGGTGGGCTCTGGGTGCATAGACTCCTGGCAGAAGGCTCTTTGGGGGGGGTGGTGGGAACAGGGGCTTGGAGTTGAAAATCTTCTGGAACAGGTAAGGGCCAGAGTGTCGGGGTTGGGGGGGGGGGGTGGGGTGGTGGTTAGCATGGAAGGGTGGGGTGGAAAGGGTAGTCTCGCCCTAATTTGGGGATTCAGGGTGGGAGAGGGAGGGGAGGGTGCGATAACTGGGGTGGGGCATAGCGACCGATGGAACAGCACAGGCTCTGAACAGGAGAACTGAGGAGGAGAGGGAGGGAGGGGGGGGGAAATCAGTATCCCCACAGAAGCAGGGGCAACTCGGGGCAGGTTCGGAGGGGGGTGGGCAAGGGGGGGTGCACTGGTCTTCAGCCCAAACTTCAGGTGGCTAACACATAATGTAAGGGGGCGAAACTCCCCCTTAAACAAAACTGGAGCAATTCACCTGTTCCCATAAGCCAGACTTACTGGCGCTGCAAGAGACCATTTATTGAGAACCAGAACCGCTTGCGGTTGAAGGGCTTCTCACAGATATTGTTTGCATCTGGTCCTACAACTAAAAGGGGGGGTAGCCCTTGCATTCGGGTGGGGGTATAGACTTCTGAATACAGAATATTCTTAGGGACAAAAATGGGAGATAAATTATGATGAGGGGAGAGCACATGGGCTGGTTTTATACCATAGCATCGGTATACGGCCCAAATGCGGGTCAGGACCAGCTCATGCGCGAAACCCTGGGCACTTTGGAGAATTTTGCGAGGGGTCAAGTAATATTGATGGGGGATTTCAATGCAGCTTGGGACAGATGGCACGACCAAACTCCACATGAAGGGTGTGGTGGGAGGGGGGGGAGGTGAGCGTTGGCCTCTCCCCAGCGCTAAAGGAGGGATGGGAGGAAGCTGGATTGCGGGATGTGTGGAGGGCATTACGGGGGGGAAGAGGAAGGGTTCACGTTTCTCTCTGACGTCCACAGAACCCAATCAAGAATTGATTATATTAGGACATCCGCAAGCCTGATCGGGGGGGTGGAGTGTTGAGGCGGGTCCCATGGGGATTGTTGACCACAAGGTTGTGCAGATGAAGTTGCAGTTGGGGAGGCGAAGGCCGGGGGAGTGGAGTTGGAAGTTCCCGGAGGAACTCCTGAGGGATCAGGTGATGCGAAAGGAGATTGGAAGCAAGATCCAGGATTTCTTTGCGAGGAACTATGGCTCAGACATGAGCCTTAGCACAAGGTGGGACGCTTTCAAGGCCACTCTGAGTGGGAAACTCGTTGCTCTGAAGGCAGGGAGAAATATGAAAATGAGAGGGCTGGAAACTCAGTTGGAAAGGGAGGTTGAGGCTGCGAGGGCGTGAGTGAGGGAGACCCCCCCACAAGGAAGGTATACAGGGAATATAGGTTAGCAGAGGGTCAACTGGGGATCCTAAGGACCAAAAAGGCAGAAGAGGCAATGCTGAGGGTCAGGCAAACATTTTAAGCGAAGGCCAATAAAGCAGACTCACTCCTGGCTCGCCTTCTGAGGGGAGGTAGGGAAAAGAATGTTATAATGGCCATGACTGATGAGAGGGGAGAGAGACTCACCCGGACCGAAGAGATAAAGGGGAGATTAGCTGAATTTTATGAATCGTTGTATACTTCGCAGAACCCGCAGCCTCGCCCACAGAGGGAATTCTTGGGGGGTTGGGGGCCTTGCTCCTCCCACGACTATTCACGGGAAGATGGGGAAGAGTTGGATCAGGCCATCATGGAGGATGAGATGAGAGCTATCATAATGTCACTCCCCCGCATTAAGGCTCCAGGCCCAGGCGGCTACCCAGCTTCCTTGAGGGATACAAGCGGGTATTCGGGGTGGGCGAGGGAGACAAGCAGATATACTTCCAGATTAGACACTGCGTGATGTCGGCGGAGGTAAGGAAGGCTGCTACATGCGAAATAATGCAGTTCGAAAGGTTCCTCCTAGCGCACGAGGGGTCCAGAGGTGTAATCTCGGACCTTTACAGGCTTCTAGAGAGCGCTGGGCCGAAGGCTACTTGGGTTTATATGAGGGGGTGGGAGCAGCAACTGGGGGCTAGAATGGAAAGAGGACTGGGAGAGGTTGTGGAAGATGATT
This sequence comes from Ambystoma mexicanum, assembly GCF_040938575.1. Lineage (NCBI taxonomy): Eukaryota > Metazoa > Chordata > Amphibia > Caudata > Ambystomatidae > Ambystoma > Ambystoma mexicanum. The sequence continues at coordinate 1,033,256,216 of NC_090933.1, read as the reverse complement.
CCGAAGGTGGCAAAAGTGGCCAAGCTGCAGGAGGCCTGGTATCTACGGCTGGCACTATACCCCAGCCCGTCTGTACACGATCTACCCGGCAACCTCGGGATTGTTGGAGGGGCTGCGGGGGAGAAGGTTCAGCAACTCATATTTGGTGGGACTGCCCCATTATTAGGCCCTTCTGGCGTGACCTCGCACAAGCTCAGTTTCAGGCTTTAGGGGAAGGGGCCAGCCAAGATCCCTGGGAGATTTTATTGGGGAAGCAGGCTCTGGGGGGGAGTGGGGGTGGAGAGGAGAGGGAGTACTAAGGCGAAAGTTATTTTCACCCTGGCAACGATGGCCCTTATTGCACAGAAGTAGAAGAGCCCAACGATCCCGATGGAGCAAGAGTGATTAAGGAAAATGTGGGAAATAGTCTTGATGGAATGGGCAACGTATTTTCCTTAACCACTCTTGCTCCATCGGGATCGTTGGGCTCTTCTACTTCTGTGCAATAAGGGCCATCGTTGCCAACAACAAGCTGGGGAGTTACTCGGCAGACTGGGGTGAGACATTGGCCTATTTGAAAGGGGAGTTCAGGGAACAGTGGTGCCCTCAAAGACTCAAACTGTTGGACATGTACGGTTAATTTTCTGGAAGGGGAAGAACGGGATGAGAGGGTCTACTGGCACTATGGCAAAAATTTGGGTGGGGGCGGGGGGGATTTCAGTTTGATCCTGTTTTGTTCTGTTTATATGATGAAAATAATAAACTTAAAAAAGGGTGGCGGCTACTTGGAAGATCCTTTGTCTTTCGGTAGTCAAGTCGTTAACTAAGAAATACTGTCCATCCAGTAGCGACCCCGGCTACCTATCCACACACCCCACTCGAGAGTTTGGTGGTTCAGGCGGTCACGGCCACCTTGAGGTAGGCGGGATACCCTACTATCCCTCCTGATGGGGACGACAAGCACTTCGATGGTTGGGCATGCAAGGTATTTTCGGCTGGGAGTATGGCACTGAAGTCGGCCAACTCCACCTGTGCCTTGGCAAGGTTTTCACACAATCTGTGGAATTGTCTCTCTAGCGGCTGAGCATATTCCCCAGGGGGAAGAAAGGAATGGGTTACTTGCTCTTGTGCATGATGCCATGTAAGAATCCCTTTAGTCGGGGTTGGACAAGGCTGATGGTGTGAGCCGGTCCATGGCTGCAAGTACCGTGATACGCAGGTTTGTGTGGTTTCGTAAGTCGGGTTTTGCTCCAGATGTGCAAGTCCATCTTTTCAACATGCGCTTTGATGGTTCGCATTTGTTTGGCAGCAAGGCTGGCGAGAGCCTTGAGAGGTTGCAGACCTCCAAAGCAGCTGCTAAGTCTTTGGTTACTGCTGTGCGTCAACCTCTGCCTTTTTGTCCTTGTGGACAGCAGTGGATGGGGGGGGTGGGTGCGGGGGGGTTCCTTTCGTTACTACTCTTTTGGTAGAGCGAAAGGAGCCACTAATCCAACTACCGTAAAAGTACCCATGATGGACGGGGAAGAGGTGCCAAAGCCACTCGGGCAGCTGCCTCTTTGCCTTCAGGCTCTGCCGCAGCCGCTCCAAAATAGCGGAGGCCAGGTCTCATTGTTCGCCGGTTGGTGGCAGACTGTCTCAGAATCTGGAAGAATGGCTAGCCATTACTGCAGATGCGTGGGTTCTGGAAACAATAGCCCACTGCTACTGCCTTCCTTCCTAAAGCGGCCTCACGACAATCCACCAGGGAATCTCTCAAGTTTCCAGATCTGCTCCTTGTGCAGGAAATCTTGACCCTGCTGGAGAAAGGCGCTATAGAACTAGTGCCTGTGGCGTAGAGGAACAAGGGCTGGTATTCCCCATATTTTCTGATTCCCAAGAAGGACTGAGACCCATTGTCATGACCACTGCTTCCAAGGAGTCAGGACCTACCCAACATCCTTGGAAGCAGGCTCATAATATATACTATCGGCACCAGCAAGTCCCAATAGGGACCTTTTGGACCTTGTCCTGGCACCGGTGGTGCCAGGCTCATAGCATGGACCCGTCCCGGCACAGGAAGCGCCGGGCTCATAACAAGTGTGAAAGTGCTTGGGTGGACCTACCTGCAGCAGACCATGCTGCTTACTTACCAGCAAGATGATGTTTCACTCTCTTCTGGCAGGGACTACTTTTCCTTCTGGGTGGGGCAGGCACCACTCCCTGGATCATTGATGCTGGGCCCCTTCTGGAAGCAGGAACTCTTTTGCCTGGGCGAGGCTGTGGAAGAAGACACCTAAGCACTCCTATGGACTATTTAAACCACACCCGATTGGTGCAATGTGCTTCGCGTTATTCTGCATCTGCAGCAGGACGCTCACCGTGTCAGCTCCAGCGAATCTTCAGTTCCGGATCCTGTGAATACGAAAATTACCTGCTGGGAACCAATCCTCAGTCTTCAGCTCCTGCAAAACAAAAGGCACAGGTTAGGCAAAGGCAAAGTTAGCGGTTCAACTTACCCGATCCATCGGCAGCATTCAAGGCGTTTTTTCTGCATATCTCGTCCGGCATCGGGCCTGCAAAGACAAAGAACGCTTAGTTACAAAACTGCTTACCTGTGTTACGCTCGCTCCAACTCTGCTCGCGCTGCATTCCGGCACCTGTAAAGACAAAAGAGACATTAAGGTGCATTCTACAGCCCTAGAGCAGCCTTTCTACTTACGTGCCTTCGTTTGCACCATCTTCTTGTTACTCTCTCTGCCATGAACCTGGGGGGAGCATCTTCTTCGGCACCAGCAGCATCTGAAAGGGAAAAGACATAGACATTAAGGAGATAAGACATTTGAAGAGAGCAATCTAAAGGGAACGTTAATACTTACAAGTCACGCTCGTGCAGCACACGGCGGCATCGCTCTCAACTTACCCTCTGCAATTAAGAGGCTGAACTCCTATCCAGTGAAGTAACTGGACCCAGCGCCCCTGCATGAGACGCAGGATGGAGAGCCCAGCATTCACCTATTTAAGGTGAGCACAACAATCGACCGAGTACCACGGGGAGAGAGGGAGGGAGGGGCTTGGAACTTCTCCCAACCTTCCAGCCACTAATACCTTGATTTTCCACTTGCAGACACCTCACCCTTCAGGTCAAACTTTCGGTGAGAAAGGGTCCAAATCCGGGAGCCAAACGAATCCTACGCCTGACATTGAAGACTGTTTCACCGCCCAGTCAAGACGCGCGCCTCCGAGGGAACCAGGTGAGCGTTACACCCATCTTGGACTGAGTCGCTTGAACAAGTGCCTCAGGAAGGACAAGTTCAAGATGGTCACACTTTCTCAGGTCCTTCAGGCCCTTACACTTCAGGATTGGTTGGTGTTTCTGGACCTACAGGATGCTTATTTTCATGTGCCCATCTATCCAAAGCACTGAAAATACCAGAGGTTTGCAGCTGGAAACTCGCACTTTCAGTTTTGGGTCCTGCCATTCGGATCGACATCCGCCCCGAGGGTCTTCACCAAGCTAATGGTGGTGGTGGTAGCTGTTGGGGAGAATTCTCAGAAATGTGCTAATTCCCTCCACCTTAGAGACCCCGAGCAACTTTGCTGGATTTTGAGGACTTGATTTTTTTAACCTAGTGCGAGAGACCCTTTATCTCACTCTCTCGTAATTTAATGTTAATTTGAACACTGTTTCTTTTGGTTGTGGAGTCTGACAAACACCATAGGAAAGATCTTTTACATTGCGTCACTCAGCACCTTCAGTGCAGTGACACAGGGAAGTCTTTCAGATAAACTACTGTTTCCCAGAGCAGTAAAGTGAAATTGACTTTACTTACATTTGTAACTTTCTAGACCCAGCACACACTATCTTACAATAGGCTGCTGGAGGAGTTACCTAGTATCCCCTTTGTCTAGCTTTTCATGTAACACACTTTTGTTACCCTTTTCTCACTGAATGGCTGGCTGCAGTGGTTTCGTTTTTAACTATCATGGTGAGCATTTACTGCGGGCTGCGTTCGCAGCTGCAGTAAACCCCCCCAAGTGTACCATTTTTGTCAAAATGGCCCGGTCTTCTTTTTTCACCATTTCTTTGTGGAAAGGTCCTTGAGATTTACACTGCGCAGCAAACCAGGTTTGGTCCCATTGTTCACTTTGCCATTGGTGGGATTCAGGAGTGAAGCCCGCCTCTGGCTCCACGGTGTCTGGGGTAGGCAAGAAGTGAGGGAGGTGCCCGAAACTCTGTGCTTAGTCTCCTAGACCCAAATGCACTCTGTAGTGATTGGCCTACTGACTGTCCGACAAGGACAGCCACCCTGCTGCGTGACTGGCAGCTAGGGTGGAGTGAATGGGAGAAAACTGTATAAAATGCAAGTCTTTTTGGCTTGGAAGACAGAGTCGACCACTTCAAGAAAGAACCGAAGAAGAACTTGAAGGATGCCCGCTGCAACTCCTGGACCGTTGGTTTGCCTGGTGAAGCCCTGCTGCTGTCCTGAAACTCCAAATTCGTATCGACGGAGAAGCCCCTGCAGGGATGACTTCTCCTCTTGAGTTGGTGGGACCAATCGACTCCAAAGTAAGCCATCTTGACATCCATCTTGGAGCTGGTTGAATTTCCAGAGTTGATGCTGGAAACCGTATAGCCTGGGAGAGGAACACCAGATTCTGTGCTTTTAAACTTGCCAAGAGCTCCAGGAAGATCCTCCGGACTCATGGGAAGCAGGACTGACAGAGTCTGAACCCCCTAAACAGAGGCCAGGAAAGTCCATCTCGACATCCACGAACCGCAGTGTTGCTATTTGTAGTAGGCTCGAGGAGCTGGAACACTGAACAGCCACTGAAAGCGAAGTTTGCCGGTTTGTTTTGACCATCCTAGTGCATTGCACGAGTCGCCCGACTTCCTCACTCTTGTCCCCAATACTGAGGCCCAGGAGCAGCGAGACCTGCAGAGCTGCACAGGAACAGTAGTCATCTGCTGCATCTTTTTCTTCATTTTAAAGGTACTGTACAAAGTCTGAGAGAACTTAGCTCTTGCCGTAGAGTTGCTTGCATCTTCTACTACTCACAAACCTAATCGGCTTGTGGTCCTACATTTGATTCTTCTTTTCATCAGACTCCTAAGAACTTGTGCAGAGACTTTTCCACTTAACTACCAGAAGTGCTTCATCCTATATAAGACTTTTGCCCATTGACTTTGGCTTAGCCTTTTGTACTGAATTTCTTTCTGGAGGGATCCAAACATATTTTCCTGCTTAAGAATATTTGTGGTCTCTTGTATGTTCTAAATCTTTTCCTTTGACTTATTACTATCTGATTCTAAATGCAACAGTGATATATTAATGTCCCCAGCACCCTGGAAATTAAAGTAACCTGAGGGTGTAGGTAGTGCCTGTGGGCTATCCCAAATGGGTATCTACTGATTTAGAGATATTAAGAGTGTGTATTTCATGAAGTGTATTTGAGTATTACTATTATATTGCACCCTTCTGAAGAAGGCTTCTTCTAACTGATGAATTAATAATTGTTTATTCAAGAAACCTTGAGTGTAAGAGTTTATTTGAATACTTGTAACTGTAAATCTTGTAACTCAACTACAGCTCACATTGACCCATCTTGAGATAAGCCTGGCTGCTCAACACGCTACCAAAACTGTGTAGTAAAAGCTTATACCAAAGGTTGGGTTTCCTACACCTGTAGTCAGAGTTGTTTGTAGTGTTCCCAGAGGGTACTGCATACAAACTTTGCCTAACGGCAGCGGATCTCGGGAAGTGGGGGGGGGGTTCATGTCTACCCTTATCTGAATGACTGGCTGATCCGGGCACATTCCCCGAAAAAGCTATGGATCATCTCAGCCTCACCTGCCGCTCCCTTCACTAGCTAGGCTTCTCCCTCAATTTCAAGAAGTCCCATATGATGCCTTCCCAGCAGCTCCAGTACATTGCGGCTGTGTTGGACACGTCCTTGTGGAGGTTCGGGGGGGGGGGGGGGGGCTCGGGATGGTTTTCTGGGGGGGTTTGGGGGGGTGTTTAGGGGGTTTACGGGGGGTGGGGGTTGGGGGGGGTAGTGCTCTCCTCCCAAGGTGAAGGCTCATCACATTGTACAGATGGTCAACAAATTCCAACATGCCCAGATTCTTCCGGCTTTCGAATACTTAAAGGAATGGTTTGGTCAAAAAATGTTATTGCCCCTACGGGTCGGCCATGTGTTTTTAAGCCTAAGGTCGCTCGATTTTGGAAAAATTTCCTATGGACCTTACCCGAGTTTTCGTCCATTAAACGCACGCGAAAACACGCACCAGGGAGCTGCCATTTTGTGATAATCCTATAATTTCCCCCATCGCCCTGGCTGACCTGCTTTTGCGGCACTAAATCATATCCCCCGCCCCTGAGCCTGACATTATCAAAACATTCATATTCCCCGCCTCTCTCCGTGACGTTACTGTGCTGCGTAGGCAAACGCGCCCAGTCGTCTTCTACGCGGCTTCACACAGAACCCGGAAACCAACACAGATCAACTCACAACACAGCGCGCCACAATTCCGAATATGAAACTGTACTTTAAAATCAAACCGCAACACGGTACATTTGGTAAAGTACATTTATTTGAGAGAGGAGCCTTATGGTTAGTCGTAGATTGGTCATTCCCACTTCTAAACGCGTTTCCTCCAGTCCCAGTCATTCCTCGGGTGCTAAGGAGGTTGCAGAGATTCGGGTCCCACTTGATCCTCATTGCTCCGGATTGTGCCAGGAGAGCGTGGTACCCGGACCTTCTAGAAAGCTTAATCTGTCATCCTCGCGGTCTTCCCCAGAGAGGACATTCTCTTGCGTTGGGTTGTCAGGGGGGGGGGGGGGGGGGGGGGGGGGGGGGGGCGGTGGGGTATTTCTCCATCCAGAGGTCAAAACTCAACTTTCACGCTTAGTTTCTGAAAGGTTGAGATATAAGGATTGGGACCTCCCGGATGACGTGCTGGAGTTTGTGCTTTCGGTCTGTCAAAGATGTGGAATTCGTTGGAGGAACATCCAGTCGAAAGAATGTTACCAGTTGGTAAGTAACTAGTTCTTCTGAGAATTCTCCCAAACAGCCATCCTCTGCAGGTTGCACTGCCTCATATACTACTTCAACTCCAAATACACATTAGGCAAGCCCTCCATTCTCCTGCTCCCAAACATTCTAACACATGGGACACCTTGCACCACATCAACACAGATACCTTCCTACTTACTACCAAAATAGAACCTGCACAGTTCCTAGATGATAGATTTGTGCCTCAAGCTGCATCAAATTACCTCACCACCCTCGCTCCACACTGGCTCCATAACCTCAATTCCTGCTTCTCACATACTACCCCCCTCTACTCTCAAAACTGAGCATATCTCACCACTCCTCAAAAAAACATCCATGGATCTTCCCCCTCCCCGCCCCCCCACCAACACGCCCCAAAATGTACTGCCCCATCACGATCCTGCTTTACATAGCTGTTATCATGGATTGCTTGTCACTACCCAACTAACAAATCACCTCAAACACCCTCCTCCACCCCTTCCAATCGGGCTTGCGACCTCGACACGGCACTGAGACGCTACACTATTCTGTGACCTCCACTATCGCTGACCAAGGACGTGCAGCACTACTTACGCCTTGACCTCCCTGCAGCCTTTTAAACCATATACCACACCATTCTACCCCACATCCTATCCCACTTAATGTAACTGTGGGCATAAACCGCAACTGGTTCACCTCCTTTCTTACCGACGAGGCAAACTTTGCCCCAGGGTCTCCTTTCTGATCCAAACCTGCCCTGGTCAAGTACCTCCCTGTCTCCACTCCTCTTTAAACTATGTTGAACTCCTTGGACAGACCCTTGGCTAACATAACATCCAGGTCCATCAATATGCAGATGTCATGCAAATATACTTCCAAATCTCACTCTCCCCCGACCCTCACAACCAACACCACATCCTCAAATGCTGTCTCTCCATCACAACCAGGATGGCCACCCAAGTCCTGAAGCTCTCAACCCTTGCAAAATGGAACACCACATCTGCCCCCTCCCAACACCAACTGAATTGACCCCCCCGGATCAAAGAACTCTCCACGTTGACCCCCACCTTTCCTTCACACACACCACATAGCTGCTGTCAGCAAAACATGCCATCCACTACACCACCTACAAAAGATCAAACTCTCACTTGCTCTTGATGATTTGAGCACTGCAGTCCAAGACTGCAGTCCAAGGATGGATCTGTCCAAGCTGGTCTAGGGCGATGTTTTTTCCTCACTGGACTCCCAAGGAGCACACTTACCCCCTGCAAGCCATACAAACGCAGCAGCCGTACTCCTCTTCCAGCTACTAAAGCATTCAGACATCGCCCCAAGTCTCGCCCAGCACCACTGGCTCCCCGTACCCTGTGGAATTACCTTCAAAGGAGTCTGCATTGTTTTAAACCCATCCACTACTAATCTCCCCCAACATACCTGCATGACAAACACTTTCATCACCCACACAAACACCAGCCAAGCAAGCCAGCATCTCCAACACTTTCCACTATGCAAATTAACATGCACACATGCCAGCATTTTCCCACTGGGCATCCAGTGCATTGAACACCTTACCTCTTCACATCTGCATTGCACCTGTCATCACTTTCAGAAAGCCCCTCGCAACATAAAGGTTTGCCCACACATAACCCTGCACCTCCATCTCCCCTGCTAACTCTTGTCTATCCTTCTTTCTATCCTATCTTGAAAAATGTCTAACTTATGTTTTACCTCACACCTCTGAACCTTGTAAGGTGATCAAAGACCCTGTGGGTAGAGCTAGTCAGACCAAAAATTAAAATAAATTGAAGTGTGTAGTAACACCTATTCGCATATGAATTCCATTATACACCTGCCCTCAGCCTATACAAATATTCTCTGGTCTATACATTATACCAGACATTCCAATTTGAGCAGCAGTCTGATTTGAGCAGCACCATAATCATCTTCAGCTTTCTAAAGACAGTGTGTGCAGTTCAATTCCAAAAGCTAACAAACTTGCTTGGGTGTGCGTTTTCTTCACCACAATGGAGATTTTCGTTTTTATTTGCTGTTTCATGTATTAAAAGCTTTGTACACTTCAGGAATGTCATTGATTGAGATAATGATCGTTCCCTCCAACTTATAGCCCCCTTCTTTGCCTCAAGCAATAACTTGGAAGTGGGGGATCATTATCTCGCAGTAATGTCCCCTCCTCCCTTGTTTTGTAAGTCCGAAGTATAGTACGTAGATAGAGGAATGCTCATGAGCCACTACATAAGTGATATATTTTTAATTTTCTGCCTTCTTCCTTGGTATGTTAATTACAAGTTATTCACTGTAGTGACTAACGTACACCTAGTCCATAGTACCCTTTCCTCCATCCTGTATGGGCGTCTCTTGCTAGGAATGGGAACAGAACCTTTTTCCCCAGAAAAATGTGTTTCCCTTTTAGATTTAGTTGCACGCAGGGGCGTTGCCCCGGAGTATGTGCCCCCCTTGACCCCACCCACCGGCGCCACACCTCAGTCCCCTTTGATGCATCGGCTGTATTAAACAGTCTATGGACAGTACTTTTTTTTTTTTAGGTGGAAGGATGGTGGGATGTATGGAGGGAAGGGGGCTATGGACTAAGTGTGCGTTAGTCACTACAGTGAGAAATTTGTAATTACTCCTACGTCCCGTCCCCTTTTCTCCATCCAGTATGGGCGATTACCACAGATTGAAACCCTGGGGAGGAGTGTTGCATTAAGTTTAGGTGAAAAGATTTTGCAGCACAGCCTAGCCAAAGGCCGAGTCAGCTCGCGCACACTCATCCAAGCAGAAATACTTGCAGAACACTGATTGGGTGGACCATGTGGCCGCCCTGCTAATGGTTTGCCATGGTATGTATCTCTAGTAAGCGACTGCTGTTGCCTTGTTACTGACAGTGAATGTGTGAATGTGTATGTCCTTTGGAAACTCCTTTCGCTGAACCCTATAAGCTTCTTGAATGGCCGAGACCATCCATCGAGCTATTGAAGCCTTGGAAACCTGTCGTCCTGGCTTCGACCCGTCAAAGGTGACGAACAGGCCATCAGACTTACAAAAATACTTGGTCCTATTCAGGTAGAATTTCAATGCTCTCCTGATGTCAAGACCATGAAGGACATTATCAGCTTCATTCATGGTGTTAGTAAAGAAGACTGGGAGCACGATTGAAACTGCTCTCCTGGACATCCCTGAAGATCTGCTTTCCAACCACATTCTCTCTGGCCTCATCACACTCTTTCTCTCTTCTGCCTTCGACATGGTCAACCATACCATCCTGCTCAACCATCACCGCGATAACCTGGTTATCCCTGATCAGGCTCTGGCCTGACTGACTTCTTTCCTCTGATCGACCCTCCCAGGTCCAACTTGGGTCATTCCTATCGTCTATCTTCCTCTCTACCTGTGGTGTTCCCCAGGGGTCTAAGCTCTTGTCCTGGCTTTTCAACTAATACCTGCCAACTCTTGCCCACTGCATTGCCATTTTCTGCTCAAATTTCCAGTTCTACGCTGATGACGCTAAACTAATTTTCAGGCTGCCGTCAGCCACCGCGCCTCATCTCGGATTGCCTAACTGCCATTCAAGATTGGTGTGCCACCAATGATCTTTGTCTGAATGCCAGCAAGACGGAGATCCTACTCATTGACACACCTTCAACATCCTTTCCCCTCACTCTCTGGCCAGCCTCCTTTGGCCCTCCTCCTACCATCCCCTGCAAGGCTAAGAACTGCTGGGTCATCTTTGATTCCACACTTTCCTTCTCTGCCCACATCTCTGTATCTAAAAAGTCAAACTTCCTACTTCACATCCTCAGAGGTACTCTGCCTTTCCTCTCATTCCCCCAGAAGCTCACTGTCTCCCAAGCTCTGGTTCTCTAGGTGTACTATTGTAACAGCCTCTTTCTAAATCTGCCTGCCTCTACTCTCCGCCCTCTGCAACTAAGCCAGAGCAGGACGGCAAGACTTGTCCCTGGCTTCAAGCCTTGGGATCGTATCTCTCCAGCTCTGAAATTTCTAAATTGGCTCCCAGTGTTTGCAAGGATTAAATTCAAAACCCTCTGCGTTTATCCACCAGGCTTGCCTGGGCCTGGGTCCAAAATACCTTCAGCTATCCCTCCGCAAATACCTCCCCTCTCGAGCAGTTTGCGCTTCTACCTCTCTCTGGAACAGCCTCCCTGCCACTCTAAAACTTTAGGAGAACCATCTCCGGTTCTGGAAGCACCTGAAGACCTTCCTCTTTGCTTCTGCCTTCGCTCCCCTTTTCCCATGCTGATCTGTTCTCTTGGCACTGTGCACCTGGCCACCCTCTGTCCTCCAGGCCCAGGTACCTGCTCATCCTGCCACCCTCCTGCATTGCCTCCTGGCCACCCCTTGCACTGGGGTCTATCTATACCCATACACCCCCTTTTCTTCCTGCACTTATCAGACCTACCCTGTGTGCTGCCTTAAACCCAGCACTTGCCGTCTGCACTACCACTGTTTGTTTCCTTTATTATTTATTAATCTGTTTCTCATTTGCTCCGCACTTTCCACTTTTCCTTGTCTCCCATGCACATTCTCAATGTCACTGGGCCTAGTAAGATCGTCGTTTTGTTCTCCCCTGTTCCCCTTCCTTGCCTTGTCATGCTCTGAAACACTTGTGTACGAGCGTGATAGAAATAGAATGTCACTATCTCTTAGCTGCAAGGCTAATAAATGTAGCTGCAGCCTCCTCATTTTGAGCCTGGTGTGGGGCACCGCCAGGAGACATGTGGCCATTATCTCTAGCAGGTGCCGATACCACCATGCCGTGACTACACTTCTGCTGAGGAAGTATCCTGTGACCACCGCGATTGCTGTTATTTTGTCCACTGTGGGGAATATCCTCTGTCGCTGCGTGTCCCACGAGACTCCTAAGAACACTAGGGTCTGTGTAGGCTGTAGATGTGACTTCTGGGAATTGATTGAGAAGCCCAGGTCACACTCTGTGCTCATTAGTTTGGAGGTTGTGCTCCTGGCCTGCTCTGGCGACTGTGCTCTGACTAGTCAGTCGTCGAGGTATGGGTACGCATAGTGGCCATCCACTCTGGGCAGCGCAGCCGCTGCGTTCATAAGCCTTGTGAAAACCCTTGGTGCCGAGTTGAGGCCAAAGGGCAGTGCTTTGTATTGAAAAAGCAGTTCCATGTGTGGGATATTTCAACCCATGCCAATGCACCCTACGACACCCCTTTGCCAATGGGGGAAAGAAAACTGCCAAAAATGGAGGCGCTAACCACTGTGCGTGCGAAATCTGCCAAAACTGCGCATGGTTTAGAAATCAGAAAGAGGCTTCACCACCTTACCCCACACAGGTTGATTGTCAAAACAGAACTCCCTGCAGGAGAATGCCAGTGAGTGCTGTTACCAGTTACATGAATCAATGCCACAAAAGTGGGCTAAAAATCCGAAAATGCCTACAGCTCTCTAATCAATGGCAACCTTCAAAGTGCTGTTTTTGGCTCTAAATTCAGTCATTTCACCAGTGAATTGTTGAAGAAATGAAAAGTGCTCAAACCATAGATTCTCCAGTGCAGTCGGAGGAATGCAGGGCTCACTGACAGCTGCATCAGAAAATTAGCTGTCAAATTCAGTTAGTGTTTGTTTCCTGACTAAAATTGCAAAATCAGGCTATTTAAAGCATGTTTGTAAAGGGATCATTCTTTTAAATGTCTAAATCCCTTATGAACTGTACTTATATTTTATATGTGTGAAATGAAAAGACTTTATTAAAGGAATCCAGTCTGGTACTAATCATCTATTTATTTAATTCTGATCTGACAGTGCCTGGCCTGGGGAAAGTTGACATCTCAGCTTGACACTCCCTTGCTACAGGAAGGCTTATGTGATGCTAATGGTTCCCGCACAATGGGACCGCAGTAAACTTTCATCTGGGGTTGAGCCGAGGACAATGGCAAGCTGCCCAACTGATCGCTACAGGGCAGCTTCCCTCCAGGAAGGGGGACACACCTCCCTAATCTAAGGGGTAGAAAGCTGCTGCCTGGAAGGGGAGGTTACAAAGGAGAACATTGATGTTAAATCCTTATTTGTGATTAAAAGTTAAAACTCTTTAACTGAGCAACCTAAAGAGGCATACCTCTGAAAATTGGTGGACATTAACCTAATTTCAAGCTCTTGATTTTAAGACCTTGATATCTGTACCATTTAAGAAACCAAAGTTATGAAAAAAGTCTCATTCTCCAGCATGGGGTCTGGCATGGATTCACATGCTCATGAATATTCCCCGTCAGGCTGGTAAAGAAAAAACCAGTATCGGTTTTGTTTCTGATCTGTCTTTCGTAGTAATAACCAATCACTGGTCTCTGCGTCATACTGACCACAGCCAATGACTGCCCTCTACCTAAGCACCGCCTCTGGCAGCCATCTTCAGATTTTTACCGCACGTTCATGTGTTGGGATCCTCGTGTTATTGCTCTCGAGCGTTAGTGCTATTTTTTCACGTTTTTTTCTCAAAAACTTCGGTTTTTTCGGTCAAAAGAGCCTCAAGCTCCACCGACTCTCCATCCGATCAACGGGGACCCGTGTCGGATTTGTCTGCGCCCCTCAAGGGTGAAGATTTCGTCGAGCTATGCTTTTGGAGGACTCCAGAAGCTTCTCAGGCCCGGACATGGCCCAGGAGAAGGGAAGCTCGACGCCCAGAAAGCTGTTCAGGGTCTGCCCTGGATGCCAGCTGCAGAACGTCTTTAAGGAGGACGAACACTCCTTTTGTCTCTACTGCTTACATGAGGACAAGACGCATGTGGAGAAGGACTGTGCGTTTTGCAGCAATATGTCGGAGCGGACCATGAAGGACCGCCATCAACGTCTCGCCAACTGGCTGGAAGGGAAGAGCCCGTCAGGCGAGAAGAAGAGGAAGAAATCCGAGCGGTCTTCTAAGACCTTTGAGGACGCCCCGGCGACGGGGGTCCAACACAAGGCGAAGCACCGCGAGTCCGCTGGCACCGGGAGCGCCGAACGGTCGGGCTCTAAGGGCGCCAGGCAGGGCGCACCCTCCCCGGCACCTTCAGCCACGAGCCAACGCTCTGGGTCGGGTAAGAGGAAGGGCGAGCACCCGGCGAAGCTCCTGGAGAGGCCCCGGTCGAGCTCGAAGGCTCCATCGGAGGGGGAGCGAGGCAGTGCCCCCCCCCCCCCTCAAGGATAAGGCGGTGAGCGCACCTAAGGTGGTGAAGGCCTTAATCCATCCGGCCAAGCCCTCTATCGATACTGTCGCGGCGGCCCTGGCTCAGCCTGTGGAGGCTACACCAGTGGTGGCGACCTCGGGGCTCAGTCTCCCTGCCACCTCGGAGGGAGTCCTCTTTTGTGCCCATCGATAGGACCCCCTGAAATCCCCAGCGGGGAAGAAAAAGGGGGGGGCAGGGCGTCGTCGTAATTCGGCTTCAACCTCGGAGGAAGAGCTGATCGAGGTCTTAAGCCACGGCCTTGGCGTGGAAGAAGACCGGCCCGTCGGGATGGATCCCGACGCAGGTGACGACGACATGGTCGAGGGTGCCGACGGGGGCCCCTGATCGCCCGTCGGATTCTCCTCTGCCAGCGCCGCAAGACAACTCGGCGGCCATTTTGTTGGCTATACAGTCCTTATGCTCAGAGATAAGGACAAGACTACCGTTGCCGACGGAGGAACCTCTCCCGTCGGGGGATCCTGAACCGGGACCTTCTGGTGTTCCCCTGCCCAAGAAAAGGATGATTCACCCTCCACCTCCTTTTCAGCCGTCGCGCCCCGTCCAGCCCTCCTCCCCGTCCACCCGAGGGGATGATACGGGGACTGACACGGCAGCGACGGGTACGGACGACGAGGTATACGACGAGGATCTACCGTCGTCACCTCCCACCAGGGCTTCTCCGCCCGACGAGATTGGATCGTTCCACTCCATGATCGCCAGGGCATCCGAGCTTTTCCAACTCTGCCCTGAGGAGAAGAAAAAGGAAGGGGATTCCTTTATCAACGGCGCGATGCCAAGAGGAAACCGGTCCTCGCGGTGCCTCTACTGTGCGACATTTGAACCCTTCCACAACGCCAGCTGGAAGAGACCGGTACGAGAAGAAGTACCGGGTCCCGGACGCGGCCCCCCTGTGCCTCCGGGCGCAGCCTACCCCGGACTCCGTCGTCTCCGCGGCGGCCAGGAAGAAAGCGGGGGGGGGGGTGCGGCCTCCACATCGACTTCCCCACCGGACGGCGAGGGAAAGAAATTGGACGCTATGGGACGCAGGGTCATCTCGTCTGCAGCGACGACGATTAAAGCGGCCAACGCCTTGGCTATCGTGGCCCGCTACGACAGGGAGCTATGGTACAAACTGGCTCCCCTGCTGGACTTCCTACCGGACGACAAGAGGGCGGATGCCCTGGAGATCCTACAGGAAGGTGAGGTGGCGTCGGACCAGTTGGGCAACGGCGTGTGCCTTAGGCGGCGTGGATGGCTCAAGGCTACGGACTTCCGTCAAGACGTACAGACCAGAGTCCTGGACATGCCGTTCGATGGGAACAACCTGTTTGGGAAAACAGTGGACGATTCCCTTCAGGCCATTAAAGCGGACACTGAGACGGCCCGGGCCCTTGGGGTTCTGCAGCAACGACGGACGCCCTTTCGGAGCAGCGGAGGCAAGGGCGCCTCCAAAGGTTCCGGCGGCGGTTTCTCCACCTACCGTCAAGCGGCCCGCTCGTCGTCTCAGGAGGCCTACAGAGGACGAGGCAAGTCTGGCGGACCCCGCCGTCGTCGCCAAGGAGGTCAAGGCGGCAAAGCCTCGTCGAAACAGGATTGAACCGGCCGTGGGGTCGGGCCCCCACCGAAGCACCCCGGTGGGAGGCCGGCTGGCGAGCTTCGTCAGCGTGTGGGAGTCCATCTCCACCGACCGTTGGGTGCTGGACGCCTTAGCCCGGGGCCACGCGCTCGAGTTTCAAAGAAGGTGCCCGTGCGTCCCCCCCTTGGCCAGGAAAGAGCTTCACGTCCCTCAGCTTCTCCTGGAGGTAAAGGCGATGCTCAGGAAGGGCGCCATCAAACTCGTCCCAAAGAGGCTTCGGGGCTCCGGAGTTTACTCGAGATACTTCCTTGTGAAGAAGACGGGAGGATGGCGCCCCATCCTAGACCTGCGACGTCTGAACAAGTTCATCAAGGCGCAGAAGTTCCGGATGGTCACGCTCCAGCACGTCCTGGGTCAGCTGGAGGAAGGAGACTTCCTGTCGTCGTTGGATTTGGAGGATGCCTACTTCCATATTCCCATCCTAAAGGGGCACCGAAAATTCCTCAGGTTTGTGGTCCAAGGGCGTCACTACCAGTTCAAAGCCCTCCCCTTCGGACTACGGTCGGCACCCAGGGTATTCACCAAGTGCCTTGCACCGGTGGCGGCGCAGCTGCGCCGCGAGGGGATCCACGTCTACCCCTACCTGGACGACTGGCTCATCCGAGCCAAGACGAGGGAGCTCGCCGTGGAGCACACGGCAAGGACCGTCTAACTTCTCACGGACCTGGGATTCTCCGTGAACTACGCCAAGTCCCACCTGGTACCCGCGCAAAACGCACTGTTTCTGGGAGCGAAGCTCGACACCGTGTCCCTTCTGGCCTCCCCGTCGGAGGAAAGGACCAGGTCCATCCTGGGCAAGGTACAGCGGATGTTGGTTTCCGACGCGGCCAAGGTGAGGTCCATCAAGTCCCTCCTCGGAATGATGTCTTCTTGCATCTACCTCATTCCCATGGGCAGGCTCCGGATGCGCCCTTTGCAGTAGTTCCTGGACGCGCGCTGGATCCAAACGAAGGGCGGCTTCGAGGAGAGGATCACACTCGACGAGAGTTTCCGCCGAGCGGTCCGGTGGTGGGGCACCCGCGCGCATCTGACGGCGGGCATGGACTTCTAGACCCCAGACCACCAGGAGACAGTGACCACGGATGCCTCCCTGGAAGGGTGGGGAGCGCACACCGAAAATCTGCACGCGAGAGGCCTTTGGCTCCCGACGGAGAAGTCCCTCCATATCAACGTCCTGGAGCTCCGTGCAGTGTTCTGGGCCCTCAGGTCCTTCCTTCCGTCCCTCAAGGGCAAGGTGGTGAGGATCTTCACCGACAACACCACCACCATGTTTTACATCAGGAAACAGGGCGGAACCAGGTCCCCAGCACTGTCCAAGGAGGCGCAGGACCTGTGGCATTGGGCCATCGCCTAAAGGATGTTTCTGGTGCCGTTTCATCTGGCAGGGATAAAAAACACCATCGCCGACTCACTCAGCAGGGAGCTGCGCTCGTGCCACGAGTGGGAACTACGGCAGGATCTAGTGGATCGCCTCTTCCGACGGTGGGGCACACCCCAGATCGACCTGTTCGCGACGGCGACGAACTCCAAGTGCCGGAGGTTCGCCAGCAGGTTTCCCCAGGCGAGGAGCATGAGCAATGCTTTCTCGTTCCCCTGGGAGGGCCTGTTCCTCTACGCGTTCCCTCCTTTGCCACTGCTAATCCTGCTTGTCAACCAGCTCAAGAGGTCACGGTGCAGGATGATCCTCGTCGCACCTGCGTGGCCGAGGCAGATATGGTTCCCGGACCTTCTGGACTTGTCAGCGTCCCAGCCAATCAAGCTGCCGGTGGACGCGGATCTACTCTCCAGGGAAGGAGGCGCCATCCTCCACCACGACCCGAAATCGCTGAACTTGCAGGCCTGGCTCCTGCAGCGCTAGAGTTTGGAGGATACGACATACCGGCCGACTGCAGAGAGGTTCTTGCAAAGGCCAGGGCGTCCTCGACTTTTAAATGCTACGGACACAAATGGAAGAGGTTCTCTGTCTGGTGCCACGCACAGAAGATTACCCTCTACGGATTACGGCTCCCCAGGTACTGCCGTACCTTCTGACGCTGGCCAAAGCTGGACTGGCACACGCGTCCATCAAGATTCATCTTGCTGCGATCTCCCGATACACCAGAACCACGGGGCGGACGTCCTTGTGGTCTCATCGTCTGGTGAAAGAGTTCATGAAGGGACTGTTCAGATCGTTCCCGCCGGTGAAGGCTCCGGCCCCGGCGTGGGAGCTCAACGTGGTGCTGACCAAGCTCATGGGACCTCCGTTCGAGCCTCTGCACTCGGCCCCGTTGAAGTTTCTGTCGTGGAAAACAGCGTTTCTTGTGGCCATCGCCTCCGCACGACGGGTGGGAGAGATCCAGGCCCTTTCCTGCAAGGCCCCGTACTTGACTTTTCACGACACGAGGGTAGTGCGCAGGACGCACCTCTCCTTCATGCCCAAGGTACCGTCGGACTTCCATCTCAACGAACCCTTGGTGTTGCCTGTGTTGTTCCCGTCGCCTTCGTCGCCGGCTGAGAGGACTTTGCACTCGCTGGATGTGGCTAGAGCGCTGAAGTTCTACGTGGACCGCACGAAGTGTTTTCGGAAGACGTCACAACTCTTTGTGAACTTTGGACCTGTCAATCAGGGGAAGGCTCTCTCGAAGGCTTCCATTTCCAGATGGCTCTCCGGCTGTATCATGTACTGTCATCGGTTGGCAAACCGACCGCTGCCTGGCCGTCCGAGAGCCCATTCCACCAGAGCGATCGCAGCTACCACGGCGTTCCTTTCTGGTGTGCCCCTGCTGGACATATGTAGGGCTGCTACGTGGAGGTCGACGCACACCTTCACGAAATTCTACTGCGTCGATCGGGATTCCAGGGAGGAGTCCAGGGTCGGCCAAGCAGTGCTGCGCAACCTGTTCGCCTGAGGTGAGCCTGGTGAGGAGGTAAGATGTTTGATGTAATGCTTAATGTTGAGCCTTTGCCACCTCCCGTGGTTGTGCATGTGTGTACTGCTATGTATTCTTTATTCATGAGCATGTGAATCCATGCCAGACCCCATGCTGGAGAAGGAACAAGTTACTTACCTGTAACTGTTGTTCTCCAGCATGGGTCTGGCATGGATTCACATGCGAACCCTCCCGCCTACCCCTCTGCGGCTCTTCACTTGGTCATACTGCCACTTCACGTGCTTCCAAATCTGAAGATGGCTGCCAGAGGCGGTGCTTAGGTAGAGGGCAGTCATTGGCTGTGGTCAGTATGACGCAGAGACCAGTGATTGGTTATTACTACGAAAGACAGATCAGAAACGAAACTGATACTGGTTTTTTTCTTTACCGAGGATTCCCAGCCTGACGACGGGGAATATTCATGAGCATGTGAATCCATGCCAGACCCATGCTGGAGAACAACAGTTACAGGTAAGTAACTTGTTCCTTATAGCAGAACGATTAATGTTGCAAACACAAGATTGTATGTACATGGTCCACTGATAAGAGCCTAGAGATGTACAGAGTTAGAAATGATAAAACCAAACGGTGATGGTTAAAATTGATAAAAATCTGTAAAATGAGACCGCTCGCACAAAGATGGGGATTGAATGCAAATGTAGACAATCAAATATGAAATGTGTCCAATTTTATTAGGGTACAAAATGTTAGAAATGTACATTTGTGCAAGAGTTATGTTTTGGTAAAAATCAATGTGGGAGTTCCTGAATCGCATCATAAAGATGAGAGCTATGTTCAGACTGCCAACCAGGACAAAGCATGTGCCTGCAGCCACTCACAGCCGTGGGGGTATGTTTTTGAAATTCTGCCCACACCACTGGGGACGGCATTTGACAGTATAAATATAGGCACTGCACAACACATAGGACACTGCGTCCAGAACCCATCCAGATTTACGCGCAGCCTCTTGATCCAGAACTCTTCATCTTGTAGCTGACTCCAGAACTCTTTCAAGATCCAGATTTCTTTGCAGAATCCAACTTAGCATTGCTCAACTATTGCTAGCTTGACCCACTTGCAAACCTCCAAAAACTTAAAGAAATAATTCTGATTCAGCTTGGCTTGCTACCGTTAAGTCTTGCCTGCATAAACTTGCATCCTGTAATCTGCCGTGTCCATCGACCAGAAGAGCCCAGCCAAAACCGGTCTGAGGTGCAGTCCAAAATTGACCAGAACCACGCCGCTGATCCAAATCCCTCCAGTGGTGCCCTGCGACCTGACACTGACCAGCACCGACGGTCCAATTTAATTTCAAAGGACTAAGTATGAATAGGAAGAACAGTGACCCATAGTATATCTGCAGTGTATCATCCCAATCTCAACCCACCCCATCTTTAAATTCAGAACCCTAGTATTGTTAGAATCCTCCTTGCGCTGATTTATTTTCTCATCTGTTACAAAACCATAACTCCTTAGTGATTTTGAATAACTAAAGTAAATCCCAGAAATGGAGTATCCACCACAGACTGGTTGCGCTGGCCACGTAGCTGTGAAGTTTAATGTGTGGCATTCTTTTTCATAGGTTTTCTTATACTATATTAACGACTATCTGTCATTTTTAAAATCGAATTTGTTTTAATTTTCACGCCTATTTTACAAAAATGCCTCTCACTAAAACCTCCATAACTACTTCAATTTTAAAGATAGAAACGAAATTCCAACTCTCTGATACCCAAGACCTTTGGCTACATCCACAACAAAAAAACACATCGCCGAACAGTGTGTTACGATTTTATCCAATATTGCATAGTACAAGTTTGCCGTAAAGTTCAAAAGTTTACACATGTCTTTGTCCCATTTCAAAGTGCTTCTTTCATCCCATTCTGATCTAAAGTGTGCACTGTTTATATCATAGCTCATGTGTTAGAAATTCTAAGGGAAGTAACACTAAACAGGTCCTATCAATTTAAGCATTTTTGCACCCTTTTGCATTATTTTAAAAAGCAATTTTCACCGGTCCGTTTAAAAGTGTAATTTGCAAAAACGGTTTTCTCTCTTGTTGGGGGAGGGAAGATTGCATCTAACACTAGATAGTCTTTCATTCTCCAGCATGGGGTCTGGCATGGATTCACATGCTCATGAATATTCCCGGTCAGGCTGGGAATCCTCGGTAAAGAAAAATCAGTATCAGTTTCGTTTCTGATCTGTCTTTCGTAGTAGTAACCAATCACTGATCTCTGCGTCATACTGACCACAGCCAATGACTGCCATCTCCCTAAGCCCCGCCTCTGGCAGCCATCTTCAGATTTTTACCGCACGTTCAAGTGTTGGGAGTCCTCGTGCTTAGCTCTCGAGCTTTTGCTGCGTGTTTCTCGCTTTTTCAGGTGAATTTTCACATTTTTTCGGTTAATCGAGCCTCAAGCTCCACCGTTTCTACTCCCGTTAACGGGTACCCTTTGCGGGATTTTTCTACGCCCCTCAAGGGTGAAGATTTAGTCGAATCAACCTCTTGGAGGATTCCAGAAGATTCGCGGCCTACTTCGAGATGGCCCAGGACGCGAGTTCGCAGCTGCCCTGGATGCAGGCTGCAGAATGTGTTTAAGGAGGACGAACATTCGCGATGCCTGTGTCTTCATGGGGACAAGACTCATGTAGAGAAGGACTGCCAGTTCTGCAAGAACTTGTCGGAGTGGACCATGAGGGACCGTCAATCCCGTCTCGCCAGCTGGTTGGAGAAGGGCTCAACGGGTGAGAAGAAGAAAGGGTCAGAGCGGGCTTCTAAGTCGTGTGCGGGCGCCCCGGCGACAGGGGGCCAACACCAGGCCAAGCGCCACGAGTCCGCTGGCTCCAGGAGCGCTGAAAGGTCGGGCTCTTCGGTCGCCAGGCAGGGCGCACCTTCCCCGGCACCGTCAACCACGAGCCAGCGCTCCGGTTCGGGGAAGAGGAAGTCCGAGACCCCGGGTAAGCTTCGGGAGAATCCCCGTCCGGTCTCTGGAGAGGGGGAGCGAGGCGTCGCCCCTCCCTCTAAGGAGAAGGCCCAGGACGCACCTAAGGTGGTGAAGGCCCCTACCCAGTAGGCAAAGGCCTCTATCGAGGCGTTCGCGGCGACTCTGGCCAAGCCGGCAGAGACCCCGCTAGCGGAGACTGCCTCCGGGACTAGCGTTTGCCTGCCGCCAAGGAGGGAATCATCTTTTCAGCCTTCTGTTCCTCAGAGCTGTGGAACCCGTTCCCCTTGGGGAGCGAGGGGAGGGCTTCTACTCCTGGCTGTTTACGGTGCCCAAACCCAACCAGGCTGGCCTGTGCACCATCCTAGACCTTTCCCAGTTGAATCCTTCCCTACCCCAAGAGAAATTCAAGATGATCACGCCCGGCCAAATTCGCTCCTCTTTGCAGGCGGGCGATTGGCTCAGCGTGGTGGATCTTCAGGACGCGTACATGTATATCCTGATTTGGAACCCACACAGGAGATATCTCCGTTCCTCTCTCTGGGAGAAGAGCACTTCCAGTTTCGGGTGCTTCCCTTTGAGCTCAGCGCCGCGTGTCTTCATGAAGATGTCAGTGATTGTGGCCTAACTTAGTCTCCAGGGTATCCATGAGTATCCGTATTTGGACGACTGGCTCTTATGCCGGGGTGCGCCCCGAGGCCTTGGTGGGGCTTGGTGCTACCGAACGGATGTTCGCGGCCCGCGCGAGTCAGGCTGTTACCGGACCTGGGTCCGAGGTCCCTCGTACAGAGGTTAAAGCTACCAACATTTCTGAGGGTCTGGCAAGGCCTTATCGGTGAAGGTTGTTTCTCACCGTTCCTGCTCTTGCGGCGACACCAGATCTGTTGAGGGGGCAAAGAAAGGAAATTCTTCTTTTACCGGCAGCGCCGAGGTCCTTCCTGAGAAGGCTAATTTGGCGGTTGGTATGTCGCAGAAACATTCCAGGCCTCATAGTACCGGCTCTGCCGAGGTTCCTTATGTTCAGGCTAAAGTTAAGACGCCTGATCCATCGACGGGGACCCCTGCCTCACTTCCTCATGTGCCGTAGTTCCCCTCAGGTGATGACAAAATGGCGCCCGTTCCCGCCACGACCGCGGTGGCCATTTTGAACACTACCCCTACAGCTTTGCCATCGGCCTCAGGTGTAGGGCTGGTTTCTCGGCCTTGTGCGCATCCTTATCGGTCAGTTTATGACCGGAATGCTCGGATAACCCTTCCGCACAATGTTTTGTTGCCTGCGGGGTGGGCACCTTTGGTTGATCTGTCCATCCAGATATAGGAGTGGGCCATGCTTCATGGCGCCTGGCTGCTTGCGGTGCAAATCCCGGGCCAGCTGAATGTCACAGCGGATGCCCTCAGCCGGCGGACAGTGGTCAGCTACGAGTGGGAGTTGAAGGCGGAGGTCCTCTCATGGACTTTCTTGCGTTGGGGCACACCGGAGGTGGACCTCTTCGCTACGGTGGTAAACGAGAAGCTTCCTCGGTAAACCTCCAGAGGGGGGCTGAGAGCCTCCTCTCTGGGGGATGCTCTCGAGATTCCATGGCACAACATGAGAGCTTACGCCTCCCTGCCTCTTCCTCTAGTTCTGCTCATGGCCCTGTGGTGGCCTGCCAGTTTTTTGGTTCTCAGAACTTCAACACCTGTCGGTGTTTCCGCTGATCAGGTTACCAGTAACCCCAGATCTTCATCAAGGGGAACAGCAGATGTGGCACCCCTACCCACAATCGCTCAGCTTGGCGGCATGGTGCCCGAGTCCAAGTCTTAGAGCATTTTAACTTGTCTACGGATAACATGCGTATTATCCAGGCAGCCAGGGAACCCTCGACCAGATCACAATACAGGAGTAAATGGCTCAGGTTCAGTCGTCGGTGTTTGGAAAAGCAGTTGGATCCAAGGGTGGCTACGATTGACGCAGTGCTGTCCTTCGTGTCCTCCCTAGCAGAGTCGGGTGTTTACGTTCTGTCATGCAGAACTTAACTTTCAGCGGTTTCCGCTTAACTTGTTATAGACCAATGCTCTTATTCTCTGAGTAACCCAGTGGTTAAGAGGCATTTTGCAGGCTTGACACACCTCTACCCTCCGGTTCGTAGTCCGCACCCGCCTGGGGACCTAAATGTAGTCCTGACGGTGCTGTGTCATAAACCCTTTGAGCCAATGGCTACGGTTGACCTCAAGTACGTGTCCTGGAAGGTGTCATTTCTGGTAGCCGTTACGTCAGCGAGGAGAGTGAGTGAGCTCCAGGCATTGTCAGTGGAGCACACTTTCTTGGTCTTTCACAAGGACAAGGTAGTCCTTCGGACGAACCCAGCTTTCCTACCAAAGGTAGTGACCGGTATTTTTTCCGAACCCTGTCTCGGAGGCGGAAAGGGTTCTACACTGCCTGGATGTCCAAAGAGCTCTTAGGTTCTACCTGGACAGGACTTCTGAGCTTCGGAGCTCTTCCCAACTGTTTGTGACCTTCGGTAAGCCTCAGGGCAGGCCGGCGTCTAAGGCATCTATTTCCAGATGGATTACCGCCTGTATCACAGAATCTTTCACCGTCCAAAAGCTGAAACCTCCTAAAGGGATCCATGCACACCAGGTGCGAGGCAAGGCAGCTGCGGTTGCTTTTCAGAAGTATGTTCCCTGGGAGTCCATCGCTAAAGCGGCTACTTGGGCCTCCCCATCTGCTTTCTGTAAGCATTACTGCCCCGATATGAGCTCTAGAGCTGATGCTCAGTTCGGCCAGGCTGTGCTGAAGAACCTGTTTCAGTAAGGGGTATTTCCATCCACCCATAGTTCCTGTAAGGAGTGCTTGGGAATCTCCCATAAGTATGGAGGAAAGGGTACGGAACATAGGAGTATTACCAGGTTACTCATCGTAGTGACCACCTTACTCCTAGTCCATAGTCCCCTTTCCTCCATAGACCCCCCGCCGTCCCCTCTAATAAGGTTCCTCTGTTATTGCTAATGGGTCTTTGACCCTGCGATAGAAAAGGACTGATGCGCAGGGTGGAGCAAAGGTGGGCGGGGTTACGGCCGCGTGCTGGGCCCCGTGCAGGAAAGAGAGGGACACATTTTTGACAAATGTGGATGCTTTTTACTAAGTGCTCCAGTCCCATCCCACAGGACGGAGAGATGTCCCCATAAGTTTGGAGGAAAGGGGACTATGGACTAGGAGTAAGGTGGTCACTACGGCGAGTAACCTGTTAAGTCACCCCCTTCAAATACAAGATCGAGAATCCTCTTGTACATCAGGGTTGAATCTTGTGGCTCTTAAACTTGCTGTTCGTCTCATGTCCATTGCCACACATGCGACAGTGGCCTCCTTGATGTCTTGTGCCACTATTTTGGTTTCCGCCAAGCCGATCTAGGCTTGCTTGTGGGGTTTAAGGTCCGGGAGGAAGTCTGCGATTTCCACGCCATAGCAGTTGATTTGCAGAGACCATGATGGGGTCGACATTGGCCTGCCTTAGGTGAAGTGCAGCATTGGAGAAAACCTTTTTGCTATACGCCTCTAGGGCCTTTTCCTCCTTGCCCAACAGTGCCAAAGTGGATGTGTTGGTTGACTATGCCTGGGGTTTGGCATACATGGACGCCGCTGCTATGACGGATGAGAGGCTGACGGTGCGCGAGCAAGACTAGTGAATCTCCCTCCACTTGCCTATACTTAGCAACCAGCTTCTTGATGACTGGCTTGGTCCATCCCTTTTTAGCAAGGGTCTCCACGTCCCTTTGCAGGTATGCCTGATCTGGTGTCTGCGCGGATGGTGACATCTGCCAAGACCCCTGCTTCCGGCTGCTCCTTCTGGAGCTGGGGAATGCCCAGGTACTCGGCCAGTCCGGCGATCCTGTTGTGAAACACTCTTGCTGAGTAAGGAGTATCTGGCTCTTTGTTGGTGTGCTACTGATCCCCTGTGTTTGGATGGTCTGTGGGGTCTGCTTGTGGTGTGCTACCGGGCAGCGGAGTGACGGCTGGAGAGCCGACAGGTGTGGTCGGTGGAGTTTGTTGCAGGAGTGGTTCACTTTCGCTAGGAGCTTGTGGCTGTACCAGTGCTGGTTGTGGGGTGGAAAAGAGGGGGTCGGTGGCTGGGGGGGAGGGGCGGGAGTCATGTTCTGTATGATGCCCTCGGGAATGCTTCCCATTTGTGGGGACTGCATGAGTGTTAGGATTTTGTCAAAAAAGCTCTCCTCACAGACTGGTTGAGCATGTTCCTGGACCGGTACATGCGTAGGCAAATTTATGTATGCAAGTTGTCTGCCCCCGCTGTCTGTCGTAAGAGTAGGACGCCTCCGTGTACTGCAATTGTCCCACTGGGGTCACCATGTGACCTGTGGTGTGGCAATTTGAGACCATTCCGCCCTAGCAGTAGTTTCCCATATTTTTGGGATACTGTGGATGGGCACGCATCTAGTTGGGGCGCAATTTTTGTCTGCGTGGGCCGCCATGTTGTCCGCCATTGCACATGCTTTCATGGCTGTACTGGGTCTGGGTTCGGCCTGCTTGCTTGGACGCATAGGCTAGACCCCGGCCTCCCCCCCTCCCACCACTCACCCCCCTCTTGCACCTCAGGCAGAGACCTGGTAGGCTGTTGGCTCTCGGCCATGGAGCTGATAGTGCTGTCTGCAGTGCGTACGGGTGCCCCCTTAGGCCTAGTAATAGAGCAGTGCCTCTCTGGACGTGGCCCGGTGTTTAAGCTGTTAGGCTCCTTGACGACGGAACCAGGAGGATCTGTAGATCCCTGAGCCTTTGGGCTGAAAGCATTGCTACCTGAGCCTCGGCACCCTTGTGGCCTGCAGCAGAGCCAGATTGTACCCTCACGCTGGTGGGTTTCCCCAGGTAGGTGTCGCCCTTGCAGGGTGCATGATTTTTCACGTAAAACACATAATTCATTGAGTACATGTGGAGGAACTGAAGCAAAATGGCAAGGCAATATTGCGAGTAATACAAAAAAGGTAGCTGGCGCCCCTTTAGAAAGAACATGGCATGATAATCTGTTCTGTGGTTTCTTATTGTAATATTACAATTAATCATGTGCTGTGTGGGCAATGTGGGAAAGCAGGAGCTCAAGCGAGCTGAGAGGCTGTTGCTCGACAGCTGATGCAGGAGCACCCGATCAACGGGAGAAGACACAATTGTGTGGAAAGGTAAGTTTGGAATGCTTGTTGTGAATGCAGTTTATGTGCAAGGGTAAGACTGGGAATGTGGCCAGAAAGAGGAGCATACTGACAAGATGAATGTGGCATTCTTCCGTTTATTGGACCTGCTCCACCGACATCAACTGTTATACAATGTTTACGATTAAGTGGGCACAACCAGTTTAGCAATATTCGTGCAGTGGCATGAAGGCATATTGGGCACTATCGCAAAACAAGAGGTTATGGCTTGAATGTTTTGAATGAATCATAACCTCTTATATTGCTCTGGGCAACCCTCCAGATTGTCCTTTACCTTCCAAGCCATTACAAAAGGGGAAAGACCATAGACAAAAGGGGGCAATCCAGCCCAAATTGCTTGGTCACATCTCTTCTGCACGAGACCCACATCTGGGCATTTGCTATAGTCCCCTGGAGTGGGACGGGTATTCTAGAGACCCAAGCTACTCCAGACTGATGAGGCCAAAACATGTCTGGGGATGCTGCCGGTCTCGTGCAGAAGGGATGTAACCAAGCAGTTTGGTCTGGACTTCCCTTTTTGGGATGAGATCAAGCCTGATTTGCATATGAGTTCCCCCATTTTTGTAATGGCTTGGGAGGTGAACGATGGTGTGGAGGGTTTCCCAGAGCAATGCTAGAGGTTCATATTAATTCTAAACCTTCCAGCCATTACCTCCTTGTTTTTATATTGAGCACTATCGGCATGAGAGTTTTTGCATTGACAATACCGGTGTATATTGACTAGCAGCATGAAACTATTGAGTAGAGGCAAACATTCGGCTGTTCATTTACGGTGACAATGCTGGCATATAGTGTGGGGCTAAGCATCATGCTTTGTATTAATTGCTCTTGTGGTGATGATGACGTGGCATTTATTGGCATTTGTTCATGTTTGCATGCAGAAATTATTGGAATTTGACACACTTTTTCTCCATGGAAAAATGAACCCACCTCACTAAAAATTCACAAGCTGCTGCTGACCTTGTATCTTTTTCTGATTACAAGTTTTTTTCCGGATTTGACTCCATAAAAGCAATAAAATCTGCAATAAATCAGTGCAAAATGCATAAAATACAATAAAACAATTCACATAATTGTATGATCATGTAAAATATCCAATCCCAAGGGGAACACATCTGAATATGTTAATGGTCTAATTAACAGAATGATCAACTTTTAATATCCAGTAATTGACATTTGAGGTGGACGAGCAACTTTGAAACTTTTGAAGTGCGTTCAAAATGAGTTAGTACAAGAGTTGCTTCATCCTTAGTGCATGCATTTCAAAATAGCATAGACCGCAAAGTTGCAGTTAATGGATTTCCACAAAGTAATTGCATCATTTAAGCTACAGATTGATCTTTTTTTTTCTTCTTTTTAAAATAGTTTATTAGTACTGGCTTTAGAAAAGCGCTTTTAGATCTGTATAAGGAGGACTGAAGAAAATGAAAAATATACTTTTTGCCATCTGCCTGTGTCGATCATGTGTCGAGCATACTGGAGAGCTAAATAGGTGCATGCGGAATCTCTGCTAGTGTCACTGTGCGCGAGGTGGGGCTATCTGATCTAAATAGTTTTTCTATCCGCTGGAATGTTTGCAGCTCCTATATGCAGCCACCCGGGTAGAGTAGCTGGCTTCAAGGTTGGATTGTGCCATAGATCCTCTTGGCTCAGTCATGCGAGTTAAGATCTAATGTGTTTGCACCAGGGGTAGACTAGAGCCACCACACTGCTAATAAGTTCACAAACACCTCCCTGTATTTGCCAAAGCATGGAGATGCCCAAAGTTGTACCCAGAAGCTTCTCCGGAATCTGCTTGCGACCCAATCGTTTAGGTGTACTCTAAAACCTTCCTGGCACCTTGTGCAGAGTGTTGGAGGTTTACTTAAGTCCACCGTATGTTGCACTTTAGAAGACTTGCACTTGGTACCCATGGCTCAAACTCTCAGTACAGGCTTGAACCTCATAGGTTTTGTTTGTAGCAATGGCTGAGCAGCCAGGCTTATCTTAGGAGTGGGGACAGGCTGTAGGCAGTACAAAGAACAGAATACACATAGGCCAAAGAAACAATAACCCACTGAAAGCTATATACAAATAATGGTTTATTTTATATCTATACACCAAGGTAAGTAATTCTTCAGAAAGGTAAGTAGAACCAATGCAATATTTTCAGTAAGTAAAACACATTTCTAATACTTTGGCAATATGCAATTCAACATGTAAGTAAAATACTTTTTGGAATAACGGTTTCAGGTAAAATAAATGAAACTAGACAAACATAAAGCAGATACATACTTTGCTATAGTTTTACTGCATCCCTCTCTAGTGAGGAGTGTCTCAGAGTCAGATTGGAGGGCACATCAAGCAAGGCACAAGCTGTAGAAAGTCCAAAAGTGCCGGAGGAACTCTTCAGTAGCAAGTAAGTAAAGCTTTTGTTGTAAAAGGGTTTCGGGGACTTTGGAGAAAGCTCCTTGAGGGCACACAGGTGTTAGGCCTAGGTGAGTGTGTATGAGCAAACTCCCAAACTACCAATCGGAACTCCAGCAATACAGGCGCAGCAAAGCAACTCGCTCTACCAAGGGTCTCACAATACCAAGTCGCCAGAGGTCGGTTTTCCTGCTGTTAGTTCTGGTCACAGATGCGGGTGCAAGACAAATTCCGGTCCAGGAGCTGGTGCAACCTGTTCCTGTGGATGAATTCAGCAAGCACTGATGCAGGTCTCCTTTAGGCGTTCAACCAGTTGCAGGAAAGCTGGTTTCAGCGACAGTCCCCCGATGTACGGCAACAACAGGCGTCAGATGTTGCAATTGAAGGTCTTCTGTCTTGGAACCCTTGGATGATGAAATTTTGCAGGAAGGCTACTTACAGGACAAGTTGAAGACCACTGTTGGGACTGATTTTCTTTACTGTG
Source organism: Ambystoma mexicanum (assembly GCF_040938575.1). Classification (NCBI taxonomy): domain Eukaryota; kingdom Metazoa; phylum Chordata; class Amphibia; order Caudata; family Ambystomatidae; genus Ambystoma; species Ambystoma mexicanum. Next base: position 1,033,226,448 of record NC_090933.1, on the reverse strand, counting down.
GCCTGGTAAACAGATGTATTGAAGGTCAACCTAGTATTGCGACGGGGACAACTCTGGGAGCTGTTGCCAAACCAGTTCAAGGTAGGAAGGCCAGTGATCTAGGCTGAGTCTGAAGAGGTGGTGAGCTTGTAAGGGGTCCACAATGAGCACACAAGTAAAGCAGCCAAGGAACCCACTTAGACAGACCGGTATAAATAATACTTCTTTACTCATGGCCAGCCTTACAGAGAAGTGGTGTATCAGCCACTTTTAGTCTCCAAAAATAGGCAAATGCTTCCAAAAATTACGGGGAGTAAGAATACTCCTAACAAATAATTGTAAACCGACACGTAGGACTTGGTGCTCCTGCTTTCACCCACACAGCTCCATAGAAATGTTTGGAGCAGTAGTGCACATAGTACCACAGGAATAAACTACTATTACTGCCTGCTTGGAAGAAGTAAACTTGGATCATTTTTAATGTGTATGAATAGGTAGGTTAAAAGGAATAATTTATTACAAAAACACTTACATTTTTACTCCCTAAAAACTCTTTTACTCCCCACTTGGAGTAAAATACTCCTGCTTCAAAATCGTATCTGGGGCACCGATTATGGCCAAATAACAGTGAAAAATTGCTACTAACAGGTAATATCTCACCACAAAAAATATGATGCATATACACAATCGCTAGAGAAGGGCAAAACACATAAACCCCTGAAAAGGAAGGTACAGATTGGTATGAAAATAGATGTACCCTCCACGCCAAGGTTTGCAGCGCCTTCGCAGGACTGCTTGATCTTCCACAGGACAGGGCTCTACCAGGGAAGCAGCAGAAGTTGGTCACCAGCCCTCCTTCCGACGGGTCTCTGGTCTCCTCGCAAGTCTTGTAGGTTGACAGGAGTCTTGGCTCCTTCGGGTTCTTCCAGGATCTCTCTGCAGTGGGTGCAGGGGTCCTCTTCCTATCCTAAAATCCCGGTTAGAGCTGTAACTCCCACTAGCCAATGACTGATCGGACACACAAACGCCCCCTCTTTCTGGGAGACGTGCACCCGTGCCCTCTTTCTCTCTTGCGCCCTCTTTCTCTCTTGCGCCCTCTTTCTCTCTTGCGCCCACATGTGTGCGCCAGTTTGTGGATTGGGTCCAGACCATCTCGGCCCACTTCCTGGCAGCAATCATACACAGCCTGCCTAAAGCCTCTGCTTTCCCAGGCACTGGATGTCCATATAAGGATTTTCCTCACCTACTAGGCCAGGAAGAAGGCTACAATACAAGATAGCCAGAGGACTAGCAAAAAATCTGGTGGAATGGCGATGTTTGACCACTAGCCACAGTTGGTAGCCAAACGCGGTAAGGCAAAAATAAAAATGTACCAGAAAATAGTAAGTCTCACTGCTGCCACCAGCTTGTCCATTTGGCACACCTAGAGTAACCAAAAATCCTCTGAGTGTTAGTCTAGGGCAAAACAAAGTGCACCCCGTTGTACAATGATAAAAGTAACTAAACTAAGGGAAACCTTGTTTCTCAGTACTGACAGCTTGAACGACATGTCCGTTTCCCATGAACAGGTCAGATGGGAAAATAAAAGCAAAAAGATTGGGGTTCCATAGAAATGGAAGTAAAGGTGCAGTAAAGAGTAATCTTTCCTAACCGTCACCAAGAGGACGTCCAGAAATGTTGTTCCCACCACTCCAAAGGGTCGAAAGCACCCACTAGGGACTTCTAAAATCTGTCTCCAGACAGCGCTCCAACGGGACTACAGCAAAAGCTGGTTGCCAGGCTTTCTCAGGATCGGTTGTCTGGTCTTCCAAAGTTTTCACAGCTATGCAGGGTGATGTGGCATTTATAACGCGCCTATACAAAAGTGTTTCAAGGTGCTTGGCTCTTCATATCTCGGTGAGGGGTGGAATGGCTGCAGGACACTTAACCAAAAACTCAGGGGAGTACAGAAACTCAGCCCAACCAGTGTAACACCTGCCCCTCACACATCCCATACCAGTTTGTGGATTGGGACCAGCCAGTCACAAACTGCTTCCTGGCTTTCAACCCATATGGCCTGCACTAGCCCATGAAAATACTGCTTTCCAGGGAAAACTCATGACCAAAAAGGAATTTCCTGATCTGGCAAGGTATGAAGAAGGCAAAAAGACAATATGGCCAGGTTTTAGGAAAGCATTTGCTTTACAGCACCTTTGCCTTCATTTTTATGACCCCCCAAACCTTTTGCTTTTAGTGTTTAACCGGACTGTTTTTTGCAGTGCAGTGAAGCCTTCAGCTTCACTGGCTTTTGCTCATTTGTTATGGGGGGAATGTCCTTCAGGCTGTCAGTACTCGGAAAACAGGGTTCTCTTAGTATTACGTTGTTGACACTTTTGGTGACCTATCAAATGCAGTACCATGGGGTTCACTTTTATTTGTTTTGCCCTAGATGAACACTTAGGCACACTTACAGTAACCAAAGATCCTCTAAGGGACAAGCTGGTCTTGCTCCGTTAGGCTACCTAGTCAGGCTAGTGTCCACACATGGCTGTGCAACTAGGTTTTTCGTTTGTCCCTTGGCCTTCTGTTTTCTTACCCCTCTTCCACACCTGTGAGGACAGGAAAATCTTTATATGGACTTCCAGTGCCTGGGAAAGCAGTCTTTTCGTGGGTTACTGCAGGGCCATGTATGTTTGTTGCCAGGAATTGGGTTGGGACTGTCTGTTCCAATCCACAAACTGTTTTGTGTGCCTGAATGGTAAGCACGAGCTGTGCCACCAGTGGTCCTGATTGGACCACTGCTGGGTTGTGTGTGGACCAGATGTTTGATCGCTAGTGGGAGTTTCCGCTCTTAGCTATTTGAATAAGAGGGCACCTGTGCTCATTTGTCAGAGATCCTGGAGGAAGAAACTTGAAGGAAACAATTATCCTGTGCAGCTGCAAGACTTGTAATCGTACTGTGTACCCGTTGGAAGAAGGCCTGGCAATCAACTTCTGCTGCGGTCCGTGGAAGAGCCCTGTATTCTGGGTGATCTTCAGAAGTCCTGCTATTGATCTTTGACCCTTTGGATTGGAGGGAAAATTGATTCTCGACATCAGCCTGGAATCCTGCGAAGAGCCCTCAGAAGTGCCCCCTGTTAACCCAGTTGTTGCCCAGCTCCGAGTTGGGCTACTGTGCTGCAGACGCCCCTATTCCCTGTTGAGCCCTGGAACTTTGGGGGATGGACAGCTTGTGCTACCGTCACATTTTGTGGTTCCAGCATCAAAGGGACCAAGATTGGAGGCAAAGTCCATCCACAAGTGTCCCCCTGTGTCACTGCATCAGTGCTAGTCCAAAACTGATTTCTTGCATCGTGTCCTGTGCAAGGGCCCTGCTTAGTTAATCTGCATTCTCCATCCTGAAGACCTTGCACCAGCATTTGTCGCTGAACGGGGAAGTGCTCGAACCTGCAACCCCTGGGCATCAAGGACCGTATCTGAATGCAGGAAAAGCAGTATCCAGTGATGTTAACAAATACAACATTTTAACAAAACTTAAATACTGAAAATCACCAAATGTTTTATTAAATATGTAAATGGGGTGGGGTAAGGGATTAAAAAGGGTGGGGGAGCAGGTTGAGGTGTGTTGATAAACAAAACAGGTGGCTTTTGAGTTGTGGAGGAGACCCCCAAATAAAACAAGTTTTTTTGGTTTTTAAGTTTGGTAATGTTTTTGTTACAAACATTTTTGTTAACGAAACATGGAACCAGGAAAAGCGACCTTGGACCCTCTTGTGAAGACCTGGCAAGTCCTCAGAAGAATCTGAGTGGGGATCAAAGGGGCGTGGAGTTGTAACAGTAATTACCTGAACACCTAGCTCCCTTTTAAAACTTTGGTAACTTTTAGAAATCTTTGTAATAGTTTGGCATTGTCATTGCTTGCTTGCGCAAGCATTCCGAGTGGGATACACATTTATTCACTACAACAACTTATTCTCTACCCCTTGGAGTTCTTCATTGGACCCCCACAAGCCCTTTACTATTATTTTTTCCCTGTCTCACAAAACTGTGTGGAACTTTGCTGAACTTTTGGGAACAACGCCCCATACATGTTAGTGTAGGACTTCTAAGGTTTAGTGTTCTCTGTGGACTTGTAGAGCGGCATACGAATATGTGCCTTCCTTTGCAGGTGTTTATGTATTTTGCCCTACTCCAGTGATTGTGTATTAATCTTTTATTTAGTCTTGTGTGATATTACATGCTTGTATTGTTGAATGGCCATAAATAAGTATTTTACAACTGTTCGTCTAAATGTGTTCCATCACCTTTCACTGTGTAATATTGAAGACCCCTTACCAGGATCACCCCTCCTGAAGCCTTGATCACTCGCTTAGCTACCTTGAACTGGTTTGGCTACAGCTCCCAGAGTTGTCTGTCTATAAACTAGGTTGGCCTTCTATGCATCTGTCCGTCAGGACAGAGTATAGAACATCAGTCCTAACACCAAGGAACAAACTAAAATCCTCGTGGTATGGCCATGGTCGGACTCTAGCCAGGTTTTGTAGCCAAATGCAGTTAAGCTAAATAAAAGTACAGTAAAAATCAAGAAAAAGTAACTGCTGCCACCAGTTTATCCCTGGGCACATTTGCAAGTAAACAAAAATCCCTTTGTGAGTAGTCTATGGTGATACAAAAGTATCCCCATTGCACTGCTTTGTAACGTGAAGTGTGCAATATGAAAGTTACCCAAAAAGGATAACGTGTAAAAAAAATTTTTACAAAAAATTAAAAATACTGACAGTCTGAAGGATTTGTCAATTTGCCCATAACACGTGAGCAAAAGCTCAGTGAAGTCACTTTACTGCAAAGTCAGGACAAGGTGTAACAAAATAAAATTGAAGGTTGACACTTTGGATGTCTTCCTGTCTTCCCTATGGGGGAGGCCCTTCCCATGAGACCAGTGAGGTGAGGCCACTGCCAGATGGTCCCCATGGGGGGGGGGCTAGTAATCGGCAGGTGGATCTCATGGGGTGGGGATCCTCCCCCCATGGGACTAGGGTGCGACCATCTGGGGAGAACGCAGTATTGAACACCCCAAAACACCTTCCCTAATGTACCTGTACACTGTCCCCTGTATCTTTCATGTTCAAAAGGCGCCAAATACTGGGACGAGGAAGGATCTAGTAGAACTCAGGGAGATTACTGGGGTGAGGAGATGCAGACCCATGACACATTCTGACCAGAACAAGCCTTCTAGTGGTTCGAGAATGCTCATTGGAGAAACCACAGTAGGACAAGGACTCTGGAAAAAGGAGTTGTGCCCTCTCTGGAGGAATCGTGAGATGCAAAGTTGGCAAGAAGAAAAAGGAATTGAAGAATCTTCTCGGGACGTTGCCAGGGAGTTGGAAGCGTCACCAGTTGGTCTGTGGTTGAAGGACTGAGCGGAGCACAAAAAGAAGCAGGTTGACCACGTGTCTTGGAGACTTGCGGCCCTCAGAGCGTCCCTTTTTTGGTCTGCAATCGGCAGAACGGCCAGGAGAAACAGAAACCAGGTGGACGTAAGCCACTGAACCGTGCGGATGTGGAGAGAGCCCAGGCTGTCGAGGGACACGCTCGGGGCTCCGGCCTCGAGGCCTATGTCGACGCCATCGTTGCTGTCGGCGCTGCGTTTGGCGTCAACGCTGATTCACTCGACACCTTTTGAGGCTGTTTCGACAGGGGTACCCCGGGGCTGGTGGAACCCCCTAGAAAGGCTCTGGCCGAGGTCAAGCATGGCTTTGTTCCACATTGTGTGCCTTTTTACTGCCATCTTGTGTTTATTTCAGAGGTGGATGAGGGCTCCGGTAATGGCATGGTTCCTGATACAGTGCCAGACGAGATTCTCTCGGGCCATAGCCAGATTGAGGACCTGCGGCAGTCCCTGCACAATGCCAGTGGGCTGGACACCTCTCCGGAGGTGGAGTTTTGTAGGCCTGAGCCTAGCACTCATGCCGACTCCTCGTACCGGCGCCTTATGTCTAGGGTCACCGAGTACTTGGGATGGTCTGCTCCCCCAGGGGATTTTCTTCAGGATGACCATAAAGATCTCCTCGACCAAGGTCCACCAACTGACCCGGTACTGCTGGTTCATATGGCTCTACAGAGGAGGGTGGTGGCGGCTTGGACTGCTCTGGAGAGTCTCCCGGCAGTGGGCAAGTCTTTGCCACGAAAATACCGCCCAGCCAGTAGCGACCCCCTGCTACTTGACCAAGCACGCCATTCCGGAGAGTTTGTTGGTGAAGGCGGCTACGGCCCCAGCAAAGCAGGCTACGTATCCTACCATCCCTCCTGATAGGGACGACCAGCGTTTTGACAGCTGGGCGAAGGTGGTGTTTTCTTCAGGGGGTATGGCGCTTCAGGCTGCCAACTCTGCATGTGCCTTGTCACGTTTCGCGCACACTCTGTGGAACTGTTTCCTTAGCGGCTGAACATATTCCCGAAGGGGACAAACTGGATGGTTTCCTTGCTATGGTTCAGGATGGCAAGGTTGCCATGTGTGAGGCCGTTCAGTCGGGGTTGGACATGGCAGATTGCGTCAGCCGGTCCATGGCGGCGAGCACCGTGATACGCAGGTTTGCGTGGTTGCGGAAGTCGGGGTTTGCTCCTGATCTGCAGGCCCGGCTCCTCAACATGCTCTTTGACGGGGAACATCTTTTTGGCAGCAAGGCTAACGAGAGCCTTGAGAGGTTGCAGACCTCCAAAGCTGCAGCGAAGTTGTTGGGCGGTGCAGTTCGCCAACCTCCGCCTTTTCGTCCTAGGGGATAGCAATAGAGGGGAGGTTCCTTTCGTTATTACTCATCCTTTGGTAAAGCGAGAGGAGCTGCCAGTCCTACGGGCCACCGTAGGAGTGCCAGAGGTGGAAAACAAGGTACTTGAGGTGCCAAGGCCGCTCGGGCTGTTGCCTCTTTGCCCTCAGGCAATGCCGCAGCTGATTCAGCTCAGTCATGGGGCCATGTCCCATGGTTCGCCGGTTGGGGGAAGGCTGGCGCAGCCTCTTACAGAGTGGCGCGCCATTACTTCAGATGTGTGGGTACTGGAGATCATAACCCACGGCTACGGTCTTACTTTCCGGCAGAGGCCTCAAGACAAACCAACGGGGAGTCTCTCTTTGAAGAGTGCGGATCCGCTCCTTGCGCAGGAAATTCAATCCCTGCTGGAGAAAGGCGCCGTAGAACTGGTGCCTGTAGCGGGGAGGAACAAGGGATGGTATTCCCCTTATTTTTTGATTGCCAAGAAAGGCGGGGGTTTGAGACCCATCATGGACTTGCGCGGTTTGAACAAACTCCTCAGGAAGGACAAGTTCAAGATGGTTACTCTCGTCCTCCAGGCCCTTCAACTTCAGGACTGGTTGGTGTCTCTCGACCTCAAGGACGCTTATTTTCATGTGCCGATACATCCAAAGCACAAGAAGTACCTGAGGTTGGCGACTCGCACTTTCAGTTTCGGGTCCTGCCGTTCGGATTGACCTCCGCCCGAGGGTCTTCACCAAGCTCATGTTAGTGGTGGCAGTGCACCTCAGGAAAGGGGGATTCACGTCTACCCCTACCTGGACGATAGGTTGATCGAGGCACGCTCTCCCGAGCAAGTCCTGGATCTGTCAGTCACCTGCCACTCCCTCCACAAGCTGGGCTTCTCCCTCAACTTCAAGAAGTCACATTTGACACCAACTCGGAGGCTCCAGTACATCGGAGCTGTGCTCGACACGTCCCTTGGGCAGTGTTGCCCTCCCCATGTGAGGGCTCATCACTTTCAGCAGATGGTACACAAGTTTCAGCTTGCCCAGAGTCTCCCAGCGTTCGAGTTCTTGAGATTGCTCGGCCTCATGGCATCCTGCATTCCTCTGGTGCCAGAGGCCAGGTTGTGGATGAGATCTTTGCAATGGGCACTCAAGCTCCAGTGGTCTCAGTCCTCCGGCAGGTTGTCAGACCCTGTTCAGGTGCTGTCCTATGTCGCCCAGGACCTTCTGTGGTGGGCTGTTGAAGGCAATCTGATGAAGGGGACTCCATTTTGGCTACCCTGGCCGGAGGTGACTATCGTGACGGACGCATCCCTCACAGGATGGGGAGCTCATGCCAACGAGTTGAGTCAGCAGTCGTTGGTCTCAGTTGGAGTCCAGACTCCATATCAATCTGTTGGATCTGAGGGCCGTCCGGCTAGCCCTGAAGGCTTTTCTGCCAACTGTGCGAGGGAAGAATGTCCCGATCCTGACAACAGTGGCCATGTACTACCTCAACAAAAAGAGGGGGGGGGGTCAGGGTCACTTCCTCTGTGCAGGGAGGTGATGCAGCTCTGGTTCTGGGCAATCCAGCAGGAACATTTGATCTCGGCAGTTAATCTGGCCGGAGACTAAAACAAGGCGGCGGAAGCTCTGAGCAGGCAGCGTGCGATCTCTCACGAGAGGGAGTTGGCTCAGGAGATTCTCCTGGAGATCTTCGCCCTTTGGGGGACCCCTGAAGTGGATCGCTTCGCCTCCAGTGTCAACGAGAAGTGCGAGAGGTTCTGCTCGTGGGAATTTCCTCCAAAAGGAGCTTTCGGAGACTCGTTTGTGGTGGAGTGGTCATTCCCACTGCTGTATGCGTTTCCTCCAGTCCCCGTCATCCCGCAAGTACTGCGGAGGTTACAGAGGTTTGGTTCCCAGATGATCCTCATTGCTCCTGCGTGGGCCCAGAGGACGTGGTACCTGGACCGTCTCGACTTGTCCATCTACCCTCCACGTAGTCTTCCCTACCGAGGCGATCTGCTCTCACGGGAGGGGTGTGGGGGGGGTAGTCAGGTTCTCCATCCAGAGGTCAAATCCCTCAACCTTCACGCTTGGTTTCTGAAAGGTTGAGGTATAAGGATTGGGACCTCCCTGAAGACGTGATGGAGGTGTTGCTCTCGGCCAGACGGCCCGCAACAAAGTCCCTGTACCGTTGGCGTAAGTTCTGCGACTGGTGCAGGGTTAAGAATGTGGATCCTTTTGCATGTGACGTTCCCATGGTTCTGTCTTTTTTGCTTTCTTTGGCCCATAGGGGCTTGCAAGTGGGTACCGTTAAAGGTTACCTGGCGGCGCTGTCCATATTTAAGCGCTCGTCTGAAGAGTGTTCCTATTTTAAAATTTCTTTAATTTCTCAGTTTCTGAAAGGGCTCACTAATGTGCACTGAACCTTGTTATCAAGTTTCTGATGGGTGCTCCATTTGAGCCTTTGCATTCATGCCCTTTGAGACTGTTCTCTTAAAACTATTTTTGTTTGCGGTCATTTCCGCTCACTGAGTGAGTTACAGGCACATTCAGTTAAGCCACCCTTCACTGTGTTTCATAAGGACAGGGTTGTCCTTAGAGTTCGTCCTGCCTTTCTTCCGAAGGTAGTGTCGGAATTTCATTTAGACCAGAAGGTGGTTCTTCCGGCGTTTTATCCTCCTCCACATCCTGGTAAGGAAGAGGAGAGGCTCCATAGTCTTGATCCTAGGAGAGCGCTAAGCGTTTATATTTCACGCATGTCCCGGGTTAGAGTGAATGATCAACTCTTCATTGGTTACGCTGGAAAGCGTTTGGGGCAAGCTGTGACGAAACAGACTGTCTCGCTGGATTGTTTTGGCTATCTCGGAGTGTTACTGCTTGGCAGGGTAAGGACCCACCGGTCAGCTTGGGGCCCATTCTACCAGGGGTATGGCTGCCTCTACTGCCCTAGAGAGGGGTGTTCCTATGCGTAACATCTGTGATGCAGCCACCTGGGCTTCGGTACATACTTTTGTACGCCACTACTCCCTCAATTCCATCCGTGGGCAGGATCTGGCCTTTGGCAAGGCGGTACTTTACTCCGCAATTTGATTGGGCATTCTAAATTGTTTTCTAAATTATTTTCCCACCTCCTTACATTGGTACTGCTTTGGGAGTCTGTCATAGATATGGAATACGTCGGAGGACCCAATCCCCTCGAAGAACAAGTTACTCTCTTACCTGGTAACGTTCTTTCGATGGGATGGTCCGACGTATTCCATATCGCTCCCTCCCTGCCTTCCCCGCTACAGAATTTCTTATGCGATTGCAGCTTATGTTTCCGCAAGGCTTTGTGTGTCAGACTGGCAGAAGACTGGTGCCACACGTTCTGGGGAAAAAACTACAACTGAGGCTACGGGCGTCGTGCGTCCTACTTATAACATCCAGTGACGTCGGCCGTCCTCGAGGGCGGCGTATTGACGTCATCGACGCAGGACGCAGACGCCGAAGTTTTCCGAAGCAGCACAGCTGTGGTGATTACATGTCATAGATATGGAATACGTTGTCGGACCATCCCATCGAAAGAACGTTACCAGGTAAGAGAGTAACTTGTTCTTCTCCAGCATGGGTCTGGCATGGATTCACATGCGAACCCTCCCTCCTACCTGTCTGTGTCTCTTCATTTTGTCATACTGCCACTTTTCATGCTACCAAATCTGAGGATGGCTGCCAGGGACGGGGCTTAGGGAGAGGGCAGTCAATGGCTGGGGGCAGTATGACCCAGAGACCAGCGATTGGTTACTACTAAGAAAGACAGATCAGAAACAAAACGGATACTGATTTTTTTTCTTTACCGAGGATTCCCAGCCTGATGGGGAATATTCATGAGCATGTGAATCCATGCCAGACCCATGCTGGAGAACAACCGTTACAGGTAATTAACTTGTTCCGTCTCTGGAGATCCACCAGGATGCCCATGAAGTTTCAGCACGATTCTTAATTGGGAAGACCGTGCACCGCACGATGGCTTGAGGTCCCAGGGTATTGCAACAACGCAAGGTCGCAGCAACACATGGGATGGCTCAAACTGCAGGTCGTCTTGAGTCTAGTGGGTCTCGCCAGGCTCTGGGTCGTCGTGTTCCAAGGCCTCAGGTTGATTGGAAGGAAGGGCTACAGCAGTCTCCGGTTACACAGGAGGCTCTCCGGTTGCTGGAAATCTTTTCTGCCCCTTTTCCTTCGTCATCCTCCATGGTTGAAGTTCCAGTGGTCTACATATTTTCAGCTTCCAGGTTCACCGTATTTATCAGGAATTACAGCACCTCTGCATTCTCTCCCCGCATTTTACAAGAAGGGGCGTTCTAGTGGTCCAATCAGGGCAGCCAGCCCCCCACTGGGATTTGTCCCCATTCAAGCAAGGTGTAAGACAAAGTGCTGTGGAGGTTTGGACTCCTCCCTCCCTCCCTTCCTGCTCTCACAGACTGACTGGAGCCTGGGCGGGGAGTCCATGGGACTCCCGCCGAAGACAAAAATCACACAAGGGAATTTCTCGCCCTGGATGTCTTGGGGGTGGGGGAGTGGGGGGGAGAGGGGAAACGAGAAACGACAAACACTAAAATGGCGAAAAAAGAAGACTGGGGCCATTTTGGTTAAAATTGACACCCTTGGGTCCCTTTACTGCATCTGTGAACACAGCCCACGGTAGAGTTGCACCACATTAATACAAGGTATCACTGCCACCAGCCATTGAAGGTGAGCTTGTCACTGTAACAGAATTGTTAGTTTTAATATGAAAGGGGATACATTCCATCTCCCCAGCACGCCACATAAGGTGGGTGTGCTGGTTTCACTTTACAAAATGCAAAAGGGATCCAAAGATCCTTTCTACTCTTGGGAACTGTAGTTCACTCAAGGTTAGCACAAGGAAGTTAAAAGGGGAGCCCCTAGGGCAACCCAGCAACAGGCACTTATTGCCAATAAGTTGTTAAAGATGATGACTTCAAAAAGACACCATGGAGAGTCTTAAAAATGAATGACACCCATAAAAGGAATGAAAGATTCCCACTCACTGAGGTATTATGGAAAAATATTCCACTAATAAAGCAAATAGTTCTGGGGTTGACCCAGGTCCGGAAGATTTACCAGTTCTGTGCAAATCTTAGCTAACAGCCCAATTGTGGGCTGTAAATGTTTCACAATTGTGCCAATAATTAACAATTCAATCAAGGTTAACGTATTCCTGTGCCTCATATATTTTTAGTTGAGTTCATGTTATTATTGGTTTGATAGACGGATTAGAGTTTTGTTTATGCTGGGATAGTCCTTTTTTTGTGTTAGAGTGCCTATCTTTCTGGGAACATGAAATTGCGCTGTTAATCATTGAATGTTACATTGATAAGGATTATGAACACAATGGTGATGTTTCTACAATGTAATTTTTTGTTTAGATCCGATAAAGACTGCACAAGGATCACTTTCACTGAAGGCTTTTAGATTGGTTCCAAAGCTGATGGATATTTGCAAAGAAAAAGATTTCTCTTCAGAAAGGTATGTATTCATTGCACTGTTAATTTCACATAAACATCACTAATGTGCACGGATTGTACTTTATTTCAAATGTCATGGCTTCAGCTAATTCTGTAGTAATGCACGTGGTTCTGTATAGCACACCTGAAATATTCTGGTGGCCTTTTGGCTTATGCTTCTGGAAGAAACATGGGTGTGGAGATTTTTGCTGTAGAGGAAACAGTAATTGGAAAGCCTGTTGTGTTTAGTTTTTCCAGTCAGCACTCGTCTCGAGTGATGGTATGGTTCTGTATAGTCTAACACTTTGGTATGCTTTTCATCTGGAGGAGAAAACTCTATCATGATGGTACCTGGTCACCAGGCGAGCCGGTGGCGGGCAAGAGTAAAGCAATAAAGCTAAAGATGTATTGGGCCATGCCGTGGATTCTGAGAGGTTCTGCTGATATTAATGGAGAGTTTGTTTGGGGGTAGTTGAGTCCTAAGATTGTAGGTCAGAGAAAGGCTGAGATGGTATATTCCCGGCCTTTTTGAAAGCAGAAGTTCTGATAAGTGTTTTATCCTATTCCGTGTTCCATTCTAAGATGATTGTGCTGGTGATGTTGGTCACTTGTATCTAATGCAGTGAAAAGTTGCGGTGACTGAGAATACTAATTCATCGGGTCATGCATTCTTGAGTTAAGTGTTGTGCGCTTGTGTATTTGCATGGGTTTGTGAAGTAGATGCAGGAAGGCTCTGTTTCTCCTTCATCTGGGTTTGCGAGTTTGGTGCTTTGATTGCTCTTTCTGATGGCTATTGTGTTCGTCCAACTGGTTCGATTTTTCTTCTGAGTGGTACCGATGGGGTTGTTTACTGTGGTGGTTAGTAGGCTTAAAGATATCAATTGATCAGGTCTTTGCAGGGTGCCAGGCTAGTTGTTATACGTTCTTGTGAGCAGCAAGGCTTTGAGAGATTATCAGAAGACTAGATCTTTTTCTGTGCAGAGGCGTCTGGCCATTCAGTTCCACAGCTTGGTTGATTGGAATCTGGAAGTGATCCCTGGCTGGTATTCGCCATCCGTGTTTGCAGGGTGACATATGCTCAATCGTTCTGATGCTGGTGATTAATCTTGCTGCAGTATATTTTTCCACTTTGAGTGGAGCAAGGGCTGATGTAGGTACACCTCCTAGGCGTGAAATCTTTATTTAGATGTGACAAAATGATTATGCGATCCTGAAGTTAGTGGGTGTAAGGAAGGGTTTTGGTTTGCATGGTAGCCATACTGACAGATTGCAGTTTGTGGTAAAGCCCAGTTCACCAGCATGGGGTCTGGCATGGATTCACATGCTCATGAATATTCCCCGTCAGACTGGGAATCCTCAGTAAAGAAAAAAGCAGTATCAGTTTCGTTTCTGATCTGTCCTTCTTAGTAGTAACCAATCACTGGTCTCTGACTGCCCCCAGCCAATGACTGCCCTCCCTAAGCCCCGCCTCTGACAGCCATCTTCAGATTTTTACCGCACGCTCAAGTGTTGGTAGTCCTCGTGCTTAGCTCTCAAGCTTTTGCTGCGTTTTCGCGCTTTTTCAAAGAGATTTTCTCATTTTTCGGTCAATTAGAGCCTCAAGCTCCACTGTTTCTACATCCGATCAACGGGGACCCGTTTCAGATTTTTCTACGCCCCTCAAGGGTGATGTTTTCATCGAGTTGCGCTTTTGGGAGGAGTCCAGAAGTTTCTGTGGCCTACCCCGGACATGGCCCAGGAGAAAGGAAGCTTGACGCCCGGAAAGCTGTTCAGGGTTTGCCCTGGATGCCAGCTGCAGAATGTGTTCAAAGAGGACGAGCATTCAAAGTGCCTCTACTGCCTTCATGAGGACAAAATGCACGTGGAGAAGGACACTGCGTTTTGCAGAAACCTGTCGGAACGTACCATCAAGGATCAACCTCTTCGTTTCTCCAACTGGCTGGAAGGAAAGAGCCCATCAAGTGAGAAGTCTGAGCGGTCTTCTAAGTCCTGTGAGGGCGCCCCGGCGACAGGGGCCCAACAGAAGGCAAAGCATCGCTAGTCCGCGGGCTCCGGGAGCGTCGAACGGTCGGGCTCCTCGGTTGCCAGGCAGGGCGCATCCTGTCCAGCACCATCAACCACGAGCCAACGCTCTGGCTCAGGGAAGAGGAAAGCAGAGAACCCGGCGAAGCTTCTGGAAAAGGCCCCGGTCAGTCTCGAAGGATCCAGCCGAGGGGGACCGAGGCGGTGACCCTCCCCCCAAGGTGAAGGCCACAGGCCCGCAGAACGCGGTGAAGGCCTTGATTGTAAGAGGATTCAATTCAGCACTGCAGCCAAGTCAACGCCTAGTCTAGAATACTGAATGAAAACCCTTATTGATATATCTTTATGTCCAGTTCATGCGTTCTGGATGACTACCCCTATATAACACCCCTCTCTCAGAATCCCCCCGACCCTACTGAGCCAAGAAGTAGTTCTGTTTTGCAAGTTAAAAGGTTTATTTGAGAAGTAAAGCAATATATATCTATCACACTTTTTAATAATTAATAATTGAATATTACACTTAATCTGATATGCTAAAGATTAACAACGGAGAATCTGGCACTAGCACACTTCTTTATAATCACTAAGGAGTTGACATGAAATGGATAAGGTAGCAACAATACTTTTATGGTTTCAAATGGATGCAATGTGGAATGAAATGCAGTACAGAAAATAACTTGATAGTGATTACATTGTCTTTTGCTGAAATCCTTTCTTGGACAATTCACCCCCCCCTTTTATGCAATGCAAGGAAATGGAAGGAAGCACACAGTTCTCAGAAATGCAATTAAATGTGATTCAGTTAACCCCAGCAAGCTTAGACTACAGACGTTGAAAACACAGGCCCAAATGCTTTTAAATGTGCTGGCAATGAAGAAAAAAATATGCTAAAATGCTTTTAATTCCCTCTAGGAGGTTTAGGGTGAGTGGTATCAAGTTAATATTAGTCCAGGCTCACTCTAGCAGTGATGCAGGGATAGTTTTTATGAGGCAAACGATTTTTTTCAGAGGAAAGCAAAAGCAGCTATCTTTTTGCAAGTGGAGAAATTTTCAAATCGCGGCAAAATTCGCGAATGCGTCTGGCGCGATTACAGAGGAACTACAAGGGCTAGCAATATCGTTTTGGGGTCCTAGGAAAGCCTATAATCTCAGCTTCCAGATGAAAGTTACTGCAAGTCTCTAGCACAAACGGTCACGGAGATATGAGCGATTAAATAAAGGTCGTTTTTCAGATTTGAAATTTTAAAGTTCAAAAAGACAAGTGCAGCTTGCAACTAGAAAATGACAGGCGACAGCTTTACAAATGACAGGTGACAGTTAGGAGGCAGTTCTACTTAGATTAAAATAGCTTGAACTATTATTATTTTAACTAAGAGATTGGTTCTGCACAGTTTGCTAGGTACTCACACTATATTCTTGAGTTAGATGGGCCTCGCCATGGATCTGGTCAGGTTTTAGACTGGACTCTGGTCTCTGCACTTCACAGTGATCTGGGTCTGCTCTCTCTCTGGATTCTGAAGATTGAGGGATTTAAAGTCTGGATCTTTCTGCACAGCTTTCTCTAGAGATTGATGGAGGTAAAGTATGGATTTTCCAGCAGAGCGTCCCGCAGCAAATGGATTTGAAGGCCCCTATCTGTCCTGTCTCTCTGCTTTTATGTGTTTTTAAAATGGGTGTGTGTGAGCAGCATCACTAGCCAGCCCCTCTCCACTTATCATTGGCCAAGCTTTCATTTCTCCCCTGATTGGGGGAGCTAAGTTGTGTCAGAGTGATGTCATTTTACAGCCTGCAGAAAATCCACTCCTCCTGTCAACTTGCACACAAATCTAGATTTGAACCAAATACATATTTGCAGAGGTACATATTGTTTTAAAATTACACACACCCCTCACATATCACAGGAGGTATCCCCTGTTCAAACTCTGCTCTTCCTGGGGGCTTGCATTCAGAAATGGCAATATTTTGCACTTTTTAACTGGTTTGCAATACCGGACATTACCCCAAATTTACACACATGTGTGCAAGGAGTATGGACATTAGTTGATGAAGTGTCAGATTTTTCACATGCACACATTTTGAGTAATATCCTCTTTTCCGCTAAAACCCCCCTGAACATGCCACCGGTTCTAAAAACCTCTTACAATGTGGGCAGAAAAATCACAAGAATTATGGTATCATTTATAAAATTTTCACATGTCCGCTCTATGAGTTATTCATCTTTTTAGAGTTATGTTCTGGCCCCAAAGGGGTGTGGTTTCCCCCCAGCACAAGGTTGAATTTCTGGTTTTTCCAGTTCTGCCAAGCCAGCTTGCTCTCACAGGCAGTGCCCCTCCCCTTTGCTTCAGGAGGAAGCTACTTTTACGACATCTGCAATAAACCATCTGCCTGGGTCAGGAGAGGGCTTTGTTCAGAGCTCCTGTATTCTGTGGGGGCTCCCCTTAATTCAATTATCAGAGAGATGGCATATCCTTAGTGTGGCCAGCAAAAGGCAGATAGGCCTGGGAACACAGCTGTGACTCAAGTTTCACTCCTGATGGGGGTGGCTGGTGGGCAGAATCCAGTTCCTTAAGCCAGGTTTCAGATAAAATGTCACTTTTTGTTACCCAGTTTAAGTCAAGACAATGTTTACATATGCAGCTAGAATGCTGATTCTAAGTTTAAAACTATGACATTTAAACAATTGCAACCTATGTGACACTCAAAAGTAGGTCACTCATTTCTTTTAAACATTTAGATTTTTAGTGTCTTTCAGTCCAAATTTACTCAAACTGCTGAAATCCACAGCTCAGCCAGTCTTGTTATAAACCTTCAAGTCACTTCAGAATATAACTTTACATTGGATCCACCTCTCAGTAAGTCTTTCTTTGGCATGTTTTGGGTTCATTTATTCAGTTTTCTACAAAAAAGTAAAATCTGGTGTTTTAAAACGCCGGCTTTTGGATGGTGGTGAGTACTGGTACTGCACCCCTTTTTGGGATTTAAGAAAAAAAAATGAATTCCCAACAGTTATGGGTTTGCTTTTGGCAATCAGCATTGCCACTCCCAATGGTTTCAGACTGTGTGGGTAGTCCAATGGTGGTTTTAGGCAGTGTCCTTCTGTGCCCATAACATCGGCAAAAATGGGTGGCAGCCTATTCTTCATGCATTTCCCTGTGCTTTTTCTGGGAAGCTCTGGCCATCATGATGTTTTCCATGTCAGTACTGCACAGTTTTGAGGTAGGGCTCGGATGCATGGGTAAATACATCCCACAAGCCCCCCTCTTGCGATGGCCATTCGGTTTCACTGATGGGACTCGCAAGATCTGGGATGTTTCCTCATCTTCTTCCAATAGATGGCACAGTTCAGCATCTTTTTCTCCATCCGGTCGGATCGATCGGTTCTCCTCGCCGGTCCTGATGGGACGATTGGGCGGTACCCCGGGCCCGTTGCGTCTCTGCTCCCGGTCTCCGGATCGTCGTCCTTGTCCCGTCTCCAGGTTTTCTTTCTCCTAGGACGACAAAGGAAGAGCGGCAATACCTATTCATAGACGTTTTTCCACCACTGTTGAGATAGTGGGGCAGCATATGCATTTCATCATAACGAAACATTACATTCTTATTTTGAAAAAAAAACAGTATAACTAAGAGACAGTTTCATGCAAATCACAATATTTTAGAGACTAGATGTGGTATGTTTTATGGTTGGAACTGAATTAATCTGAGACAGTACCCGCTAGGATTCCAGAAGATTCCTCCAGTTGTTGCAGAGTGTGCCTGGGATGGCAACATTTCAACTGGTTTATGTGGACCCACTTGACTTCCCCCGCTGCCAAAGGACCTTTGGGGATGTGGATTTTGTAGGCCACAGGGGAGATCTTGTCGATGATCTCAAAGGGTCCCTTCCATGTAGGCAAAAATTTGCGCTGCTTGGCCTGGTTCCTTTGGAAGTTGTATAGATAGACCCGGTCTCACACCTGATATTCCTTCCTGGAAGTTTTCAGGTCATAACGGGTCTTCATGCTATCAGCCGATCTTTCTAGATTCCGCTGAGCGTAAGCAAAAGCATGTTGGAGGTGTTTCCTTAAATTCTCCACATACTCATGAGTTGTGGAGGCATTTATCAGTGTCTGCTCTTGGGTCCTGTAGAGCAAATGCTGCGGAAGCACCATCTTGCGCCCAGTCATCAACTCAAATGGTGACATTTTGGTTGCAGATGAAGGGGTAGATCTGATGGCCATTAGGACCAGAGGTAATCGGATATCCCAACTTGGCCCAGAATCTGCCACAAACTTCTTTAATATGCTCACAATGGTTCGGTTATATCTCTACTGCCCCAGAAGAAGCTGGCCTGTAAGCAATATGCAACTTCCTTTTGACCCCCAGTATCGCCCACATTTTTGTCATTACTTCACTGGTGAAGTGGCTACCTCTGTCTGACTCAATCCTTTGAGGTAGACCAAAACGGGAAAAGATATGGTTAATCATCAGGGCAGCTGCGGTTTCTGCCTTGCAATTTGGGGCTGGGAGACATTCCACCCACTTGGTAAACAAGCATGTCACAGTCAACATGTACTTATTCCCCCTAGCAGAGCGAATCACGGGGCCTACAAAGTCGATTTGTAAATCTGACCATGGCAGTGTCATCCCCCTCTTTTGGAGAGGCGCACGGTGCGTGAGGGATGATGGCTGAAATTGTGCACACACAAGACACCCCTTCAAGTATTGGTCGAGGTCCTGCCCCATGTGTGGCCAGTATACAACCTCTCTTAAGATTTCCAATGTTGTGTGAAACCCCCTATGACCGGCGGTGGCCGCATCTTGGGCGTGACTTAACATCAGGCTTCGGAATGAGGTAGGAACCACCCACTGATCATGGCCAGCTTTGGATTTCCTTACCAGCAAACCGTCTTGGATCCGGAACATTTTTGGACATTTCATCAACACTCTTAGGTCCTCTTTCCCAATGTAATCGGTATGCGTCAGGGGAAAGTTCTCAGGGTCCTCAAGGTGCTGGTAAAACTTACCAATAATTGGATCCCCCTTCTGAGCGGTAATTAAATCAGCATCAGGGGTCTCCTTACTCCATTGTGCAATTGAAAGGTCGTTGTGAGCATTTGTCTGGGACCTAGTGATAGCAGTGACCTGGATTTCCCCCAACAGGGACTCCATCTCAATTAGATCCCCTTGGATGGCCCCGGTTTTGGCCAGCTGATCAGCTAAGTCATTTCCAGTTTTGTCTGGTCCCTCTACTTTGGAATGACCCTTGATCTTTTTCCAATAGATGGTCATCTCATTTGAGGTGACCAGATCATCAATGTTTTGGATCAACTTCCCATGTTTCAAGGGTTTGTTGTTAGCACATAACATGCCTCTGGCTTTCCAATTAACCAGGTGCTCCACGAACCCGTTCCGTACATAATCCGAATCTGTGATTATGACCAGTTCGTGGAGTTGATGCTGGACAGCAGTGAGGATGGCCTGATGCACAGCCATCAATTCTGCCACCTGACTACTTCGGGGACCAAATTTGTATCCAGCGGAGGGTTCTGGGGACTCATTCACCCATGCATTCCCTACGCCGGCCACCAGTTCTTTCTCCCCGTCGTCAACATGGTAAGAGCATCCATCCACATAGGCAGTGGGCATTCCCTCACACTTGTCCTCTTCAAAGACTTTGTGTGGGGAATTAAGGTATGCCTCTGTGTTGTCCTTGATTTTTAGACTTTCGTCCTCGAGACAGTTTTCTCTGGCACAATCATGCAAGTCAGCCAGACCTTGCGCGAGGGGACTTTTCTTGTTTTGGCCATATCTGACGTCCACAGGAAAGCCTTGCATTGACAGAATCCAGGAAGTAATTCGGGAATTACTCACATTTCCGGCCCGGATTCTGTCACTTTGGAGATATTGCAGAGGCTGGTGTGGAGTCTCCACTATGATGTGTTCCCCCTGGATAAACGGGCAGTAATTCTTCAATGCCCACACCGTTGCCAGGAGTGCCTTCTCACAATCGTTGAATTTTTCCTCCACAGAGGATAAAGTTTTGCTCGCATAGGAGATTACTTTATTGACCTTGTCATGCTTTTGGTATAATACTGTCGTCAAGCACGTATTAGAGAACCCTGTCTCCAGGAAGAACTCCTTGTTTCTGACAGGGTAAGCTAGGCAGGGCGCTTGTGAGAGGCTTCTTTTGAGTTGTTTTACTGCCTCGGCTTGTTCTGGACCCCATTCCCACTTGACCCCCCCCTTCAGGAGATGAATCAGGGGTCTGGTGATCTCTGCGTAGCCCTCAATGAACTTTCTGCTGTAATTAGTCAGTCCAAGGAGGCTCCTTAGTTCCCGCAGAGTTGTGGGGTCTTTCAGTTTCTGAAGTGCTTCCACTTTCTTTTCCTGGGGACAGAGACCCTGGGGAGTAATCTCATGCCCCAAGAAATTAACACGGGTTCTACACCACTGTGCTTTCTGAAAGGAAAGTTTTGCTCCGGCGGCCCTCAACTGGGTCAGAACATAACGGATCTCCGCTATGTGTTCCTCCACAGATGAACTTTTGATGAGGACATCATCTACATAAGCCAGGTTACCCCTTGCACCCAACTCGGGCATGGCCTTGTGTAGAAAAATGTTGAACTCATTGCAGGAGTTGAGGTATCCGAAGGGAATCCGGGTCCATGTATACTGCTGGCCCCCAAAGGTAAAAGCCAGCTTGTATTGGTCCTCCCTACTGACAGGCACGGTCCAGTATCAATTGGTCAGGTCTATTGCTGTGAATACCTGTGACCCTTGGATCTGGGCCAGCCCTTGGTCAATGTAGGGCAGAGGCCATCGGGAAGTATGGACCCGTTTGTTGAGCTCCCTAAGGTCAGCACAGAGTCTCCACTGGCCGTTTGGCTTCAATATTCCCAGCACCGGATTATTGAAGGTGCTGTGGACTGGATGGATTATTCCCCTGGACTCAAGGTTCTTAATTATTTCAGTAAGGGACTCCATTGATGCGAGAGGCAAGCGATATTGCTTCACAAACACAGGAGTCATTCCAGGGTCCGTGGGGATTGTTGTTGTGTGGATGTCGGTGTGGCCACAGTCATATGAGTCTACCGCAAAGAGATCTTGGAAATCCAAGAAAACTTGTTTCAACTTTTGCTTCTGTTCCAGAGTCACACAGGCATCAGCTAGGTTGACTCTCTCTTCCACCATCTGCCTGAAGCCTGGAAAGACTTCTGGTTTGGCTATCTCCGCGGCCTCCTCCAGCTGGGTGGAGAAGTCCCTGGTCAGAGTGCTGATTTGGACCGGAGGCTTCAGGTGGGAAAGGCAGCCCTCATGGACCTGGAAAATCACCTCATCCCTCCTGAAGTCACAAGTCACATCTTCCTTACCATAGGGGCAGGAAGTGTACACCAAGAAGTTCCCCCCATGCCGGGTAAAAATCCTGTCTGGTGTTGTATTGTCCTCACTGTCACTGTCAAAACAGTCCTTGGGGATTGGTCCTAACAGTTCATTTACTAAGTCGATGGAAAAATGTCGGTCATCAACCGCCATTCCAATAATGGTGCCTGCGGCTAGAGTAATACTCTTTAAGTCGCTGTTATCCACATCTATTAGAATGGTGTCATGTTCTATGTTGACTAATGGTGTTGGGTTTACCCCTAACCCTTGCTGTTGGAGAGAAGCATTTAGATGTATGTAAGCATCAGGGTTTTGCAAATATTGTCCTCTTTTAACTTTCACTTCCAGGGAGAATTGTCGGGTCCTTTCTGGGATGGTGACTTCCTCTTTGATCTGAATTTCAACTGCATAAGGTAGCAATTGAGCTGACCTAAATGCTTTTTCTGGATCATCAAAGCCCATGGGATTATCCGCTAATCGGGACCAAGCTTTGAAGTTTATTAGGTCCAAACTAATGGCAAAGCGATTGAGAATGTCACTGCCTAAGTAAAAGGCGGCAGTGACGTCTCGCACGACCCAACAATTATGGACTATGCTCTTGTTGCCAATGGAGATTTTGAGCATACACCTGCTTGGCAGGAGATGTTTGGAATTGGGTGCTTCCAGGTCCATTTCCCATTTGTCTATCAGTTTGAATGTGGGAATGGCTGGTTCCCGGACCTTCTGGACTTGTCGGCGTCCCTACCGGTCAAGCTGTCGACAGACGCAGATCTTCTTTCCAGGGAAGGAGGCGCCATCCTTCATCATGACCCAGAGTCGCTGAACTTGCAGCCCTGGCTCCTGCAGCACTAGAGTTTGGAGGGTACGATATCCCGGCTGACTGGAGAGAGGTTCTTGCAAAGGCCGCGGCGTCCTCCACGCTTTAGTGTTGCGGACATAAGTGGAAGAGGTTCTCTGTCTGGTGCCGTGCACAGAAGATTAACCCTCTGCGGATTACGGCCCCTCAAGTACTGCTGTACCTACAGTTGCTGGCCAAGGCTGGACTAGCTCACGCTTCCATCAAGATAATCTGACTGCGATCTCCCGATACACCAGAACTATGGGACCGGCTTCCTTGTGGTCTCGTCGCCTGGTGAAGGAATTTATGAAGGGACTGTTCCGATCGTTCCCACCGGTGAAGGATCCTGCCCCGGCGTGGGAACTCAACGTGGTGCTGTCTAGGCTCATGGGGGCGCCATTCGAGCCTCTGCATTCGGCGCCGTTGAAGTTCCTGTCGTGGAAGACCGCTTTTCTTGTGGCCATCACCTCCGCACGACGAGTGGGAGAGATCCAGGCCCTATCCTGCAAGCCTCCATACTTGATTTTTCACGACATGAGGGTGGTGCTGAGGACGCACCCCTCCTTTATGCCCAAGGTGCCATTGGACTTCCACCTCAACTAGCCCTTGGTGTTACCAGTTTTCTTCCCGGCGCCTTCATCGCCGGCCGAGAGGACTTTAGCCACATCCAGCGAGTGTAGAGCACTGAAGTTCTACGTGGACCGCACAAAGAGTTTTCGGAAGACTTCACAGCTGTTTGTGAACTTTGGAGCTGTGAACCAAGGGAAGTCTCTCTCGATGGCTTCCATTTCCAGATGGCTCTCCGGCTGCATCATGCACTGTCTCCGGTTGGCAAACCGACCGTTGCCCGGCCGTCCGAGAGCCAATTCGACCAGAGCGATCGCTGCTACCACGGCGTTCTTGTCGGGTGTGCCCCTGCTGGACATCTGCAGGGCTGCTACGTGGAGGTCGACGCACACCTTCACGAGATTCTACTGCGTCGACCGGAATTCCAGGGAGGAGGCCAGAGTCGGCCAAGAAGTGCTGCGCAACCTGTTCGCCTGAAGGTGGGCCTGGTGGGGAGGTAAGAGTCGTTAATGTTGAGCCTTTTGCCACCTCCCGTGGTTGTGCATGTGTGTACTGCTATGTATTCTTATATTCATGAGCATGTGAATCCATGCCAGACCCCATGCTGGAGAAGGAACAAGTTATTTACCTGTAACTGTTGTTCTCCAGCATGGGTCTGGCATGGATTCCCATGCGAACCCTCCCTCCTACCCCTCTGCGGCTCTTCACTTGGTCATACTGCCACTTTACGTGCTACCAAATCTGAAGATGGCTGCCAAAAGTGGGGCTTAGGGAGAGGGCAGTCATTGGCTGGGGGCTGTATGACCCAGAGACCAGTGATTGGTTACTACTAAGAAGGACAGATCAGAAAAGAAACGGATACTGATTTTTTTTTTTTCTTTACCGAGGATTCCCAGTCTGACGACGGAATATTCATGAGCATGTGAATCCATGCCAGACCCATGCTGGAGAACAACAGTTACAGGTAAGTAACTTGTTCCATATTTGCCATTTAGGGCTAGATGCAGCGAAAAACACTGCAATAGCTGTGTCACTAGTCCCGATTGGAAATGTTTGTTTAGCTAGGTTGCAGAGAAGCACACACTTACTGTGGGGTTTACTTTTATATGTACTAATCGTGAATGATTGGATTAGCGCCGGGCAGCATTTTGGTTATGAAATAAATGCAGCTGCTGTCAGTGTATGGCTGCATAGCAATGCTCGGGAATGGGGAGCGCCTATAGTCTCCGTGTAGGTTGAATATAATCTTTGGCTCCTGTGGCACACCATGTTGGGACAGTTTTTCTAAAGTCTACTCAGGGGCTTCATAAAACTATACCTTAGCCAATACAGAAACCTCACTATACCTATGTGGGAGAGAGGGCTGTAGATGGGTACAAAGAAATTGTAGCATACATATGGTCCAAAGAAACACTGATACTTATGTATTGTAAACATAATGGTTTATTTGATGTATATACAGGGAAAGCCAATTATTTATAAAGGTAAATACTATAATTGTAATAGTGTATTTTATATAGTGCCCTTGTATGGCCTCCATGCGCTTTGTGGTTGAAATGCCCTCAGGGACTAAAGTCCATGTAAGGGAGATTCTAAGAGTTAAGATTAAGATGCGGGTGGGCATTCTGCAATGTTGGGGCTTGAGAGTTGGCTGGGCACCAGTAAGCAGCCCTGCGGTCAGGCACATGGGTGGGTGCTGTTGGTGGATTAGGATAGAGTGCTAGTGTAGGAGATTAAATGTGTGCCCAGTTTGACTGCATGTATTGCGTTATTTGCCACTGGATACAAATGGCCCAGTGTGTTGTAACCGTATTGGTAGGACTTGGTGCCTCGGATGTGTGCTAGTGTTTGTTTTTGTGTTAGGGTGGATTGTGGTTGTGCGCACTGGTTGGTTGTATCTGTAAGGGGTTACAGTGTGGCAGGTGGTTGTTGGTGTATGAATTTCTATTGTGTTGGTGTCATTTGTGTAGTTGATGGACTTATGGGCTGTGTGCCGGGGAGTTCCCTCTAGGTATGCTTCCAGAATCTCATTGAAATCAATTGCAAAAAGCGCCATGGCCTCCAGGAGAAACTCCAGTTATTCTCTGGGTTCTATATATATAACAATGTGTCATCAGCATTTAAGGGGATCAGATGTCTGGTCCCCTCTGTCTATGCCCACCTCATTGTATGCCGTCCTGATGAGATGGGCGATAGGCTCCATAGCAAGGATGTGAAGCAGCGGCGATAATGGACAACGTTGCCTTTTTCTTTTCCCTAGTTCCCATGCCTCTGAAATGCATCTGCCCGGTTTGACCCTAGCCATCGTCCTGGTGTACACAAGTTGGACCCACTTAATATAGTACTACCCAAAACTGAATTTGCATAAAGCCAGTCCCATTGCATTGAATCTAATGCTTTCACCGCATCCAGTGTGGCTATGGCGCACAGTGTTTCCCAGGATTCTGTCTTATTACATGATGAAATCTCCTCAAGTTCCATGCCATGCTACGACCAGGAACATATCCTGTCTGATCTTGTTGCACTAACTTGTGTATAACCCTTGTCATCCTATTTGCCAGTATGGAGGTCAGTATTTTAGCATCCTGATTATGCATGGAAAGGGGCCTATCAGAACCACATTCCGATGAGGTTTTGTGTGGTTTGAGGCATGATGTAATACTCTCCGGCTAAGTGGGAGGACTCCCACTTCATAAGCATCATTGAAGGTACTGAGCAGATGGGGGGGGGGTGCGGGGGGGGGGGTGGGGGGGGTAAGAGGTGGCTGTCAGAGGGGCTAATTATTGTGCATATTCTTTATAAAACTCACGGGGTAGTCCATCCAAATCCTGCGTTTTACCCATTGGCAAACCCACAATCGTGTTTTGTATCTTCCAATGTCAGGGGCGTGTCTAAGCTATCCCACTCCTTTTGGGTCAGTCCCGGGAGTTCAGTGTTATCCAACACCACCTCTAAGTGGGTGCCAGACATCAGAGGTCCGTCTTGGTACAGTAGATACAATTCCCAGAACACATTGTTAACCCCATTTTGGGTGTGGCACTGGTACAGGTGCCCTTGTCCCACTTTTATCGAATGTATAGGCCCTTGCTGACCCTCTTTTGTATAGCCATGCAAGCATCCAGCCCAGCTTATGTTCATGTTAATGTTAAAGGACATTTGTACCGCGCACTATCACCACCGTAGTGGTCCCTTGGCGCTCTGGCGGCTCTGAAAGAGGAGGGGAAGTTGAGTTAGTGGGAGGAAGCAGGAAAAGTGCAAGAGAGCAGTGATGTGCTGTTGACAGCCTCAGCCCGGTGGGTCCGTTGGCTGGGCTTGGGCGTTTTGTGGTCCGTAGTCGTCATGTACTGTTGTGCAAGTCTGTGTGGTTTGTTTTGTTGCATTTTTGTGAAGTTTGTGCGGATTGCTGCGTTTTAGGTTTGTGGTTGTGTTTGGTTAGAGTTTGAGAGGTGTATGCAGAGGGATGGAATTGTTAGTTGGTTGGTTAGTTGGCATTGCTGTCCTTGCAATTGTGGGATTCCATCTAGGTGCGGCACCTGCTGACAGTCCCCTTTCTATCTAGATTTGACGCAAGCTTGGTTCATAATTCTAAGTGTGGCACATGTTAACAGTCACATTTCCATCTAGATGCGACGGAAGTTAGGTTCAGAACTCTAAGTGTGGCGCATGCTGAGAATCATATATGCTAACAGTCACATTTCTGAGATTCCATCTAAGAGTGGCATATGGTAACAATCACAATTCCATCTAGATGCGACGCAGGCCAATGTTCACAATTTTATCTAGGTGTGGACATGCTAACATTCACAATTGTATCTAGGTGTGGACATGCTAGTATTATGGCACTCAGTTATTAGTAAGATAGAGTGGCGGGGGGTTTTCTGGAGTAGAGTGATTGCTCTACTCCCCACCCATGCCACACTCAGGGTTTTTGTTGGTGTCTGTTGGCTGCTGGCTTCCCCTGCGGACACCTGCAGACACATCTTGGAGCCGCCAATGTAGGAGCCGCCTTTTGCCTCGTGGTCCTTAGCCGCGGGGGCTGCCCTGGGGAGGTGTCTTTAATAGTGTAGAATGAGCCAATCAGGTGAGGGGGGTGGTCTGGGAGGAGAGGAATAGGGGGAAGCGGATCGGAGCAGGGAGATGGGGCCACGTGGGGCGCCGGTGCCAGGAGGCACTCCGGGCCTCGGATTCTTCAATGAGCGAGCCCTGGATCACCTTATCACCTTCGGCATGTTGCCTTTCTGTGTATTTAGCAAAACTGTGCTTACCCAAGCTCTCCCTGCAATGTATGCATTTCTGTTGTAATTCCTCTGCACGTCTGTCAACGTGTTGCTACTGGGACTGCTCTAGTTCCTCAGTCACTCTTCGGCAGCAGCCAACTCTCTCTAAATTGTTTGTACACCACTAGATCCTGCTATTGAGACCCCTCACCCCCCCCCCCCCCCCCCCCCCCCCGACTACCTTCAATGCCTCCCAAAAAGTTCCAGCACTGGGTACACTACCCAAATTATGCAAGGCATATTATCTGATTCAATCTTTAATGCAGTCACGAAATGGAAGGTCCCTCAATGATTCACTCCTAAGCCTCCACGTTGGAATCTGGGCCCTGGGGGTGCAGTGGGAGAAACATATTGCCACTCTATGATAAGTGCGGCATGGTCCGACCAAAACCAGACCTCTGTATTGAGCATGTGTAATGTGATGCATACATTCTTTGCCCACAATGTATCCTTGAATGGACCGTGTGTGGGGCTTAAAAATGTGAATGCCTGACATTTGTATTTTTATTGTACTTTATATCGCGCCTTTGTCCAAAGCGCTTAACATAGGAGACGGTACATAAAATCAGCAATGGAAATCGGTGTTCAGATACTGCCGATAGCAATCGCAGGACTGAAGCATTGAGTTTTTAGAACGGAACAAAGAGTAAGAAGTAATGGAATAAAGACAGATGGAGCAAGTTCCAATGAAAAGGAATATGCTGAAAAGAACAAAACCAGGATTGAGCACAGAGGGGAACGGGGAACATTCAGTCTAAAAAGGCCAGAAGAACGGATAGAAGGAGAATAAAATGAGAGATGCAAGATAGTCTGGGGCAAGCCTGTAAAGGGATTTAAAAACTAGGCAAAGAAAGTTATATTAAAGCTGAGAATAGAGAGACTGCCAGCAACCAGAGTGAGTCAAGAGAAGAGATTGAGACCCGATAAGAGGGAAGGCAGAGTGAGCGAATAGAAGAATGGTAGATTAATTTAAGAGGAGCGAGACGTGAAAAAGGAAGACCAAAGAACTTGATGGAACAATAGAATAGTCGAGAGAAAATTAACGAAGAGAAGTTTTGTGGCGTGAAAAGTCAAAAAGGGGGAGGCCTCTGTGAATATTGTAGAGATGAAATGGACAGGCGCGTGATTAACGGAGATATGATGGGCAAAGGAAAGGTTAGAATCGAAGTAAAGACCAAGATTACGGGCAGTGGGAGAGATAAACTAGAGGGAATTAAAGAAATGGAAGAGGGAAGAGACTGTGGCAAGAGTGTTAGCGGGAAAGAATAGGGCTTCAGTCTTTCTGGCATTTAAAGTAAGGAAATTAGGTAATCCAGAATTTAATGGCAGAAAGGCACGTTCAGAGAGTATGATTAATATCCTGCGTAAAAGATGAGACGGATAGAAAGAGCCGAGTATCATTAGCATAGAAATTGTGTGATAGTCCAACAGAAGAAATTATAGGGGCAAGAAGAGAAGTATATAAGGAGAATAGAAAAGGACCAAGGACTGATCCTTGAACACCATGATCAAGGGGAAAAGCTGGAGAAGCGTTGCCACTCTGGGAGACCGCAAAAGTACGGTTGAATAAGTAAGATGAAAATCACGATAGAACATAACCACGAAGGCCAAAGGAGGAGAGAGAATCCAGAAGCAAAGAATGATCCAGTGTCAAAAGCAGCAGATAAGTCAAGGAATAAGAACAGAAGAGTGTTTCAAATAACGAGCTGTAAGAAGAGTTAATCGCGCAAGTCAGGGCTGTTACAGTGGAGTGACTGGGAGGAAAGACAGATTGAGTAGGAGTAAGAAGGGATAGACCAGACACAAATGTAGAAATCTGTGAATAAACAAGTCGCTCAAGAAGCTTGGATAAAAAATGTAATATGTAGGATGAAAGTTTGAATCAAGAGGGTTTCTTGAGGATAGGAATAATTGCATGTTTGAAAGCAGAGGGAAGAGTTGAAGTGGAGAGACAAAAAGAAGCAAGAAAAGGTACTAGAAGCGGGTAGATTTTAGGAATGAGTAAAGCGAGAATAGTCATTGGGGGCAGCAGTGAGGTGAGCTTTGACCAAGAAAAAAGCCACCTTATAATCAAACGGGAGCGAAGTTGGAAACCATATTAGGAGTAGGACGAGGTAAAGGGGAAGAGCTATAAGAGGGTGATGATAGAATGTCCTGACGTAAAGAGAACTTTAAAAGAGTAAAAATTTGCAAAATCAGATGCTGATAGGGATGAATTGATAGAACGATCAGATGTAGGAGGAGAAAGAAGCTGAGTTAGTCTGAAAAAGATGCTGAGGGTGAGTAGATTGACTATGGAGAAGATCAGAGAAATAAGTGCGTTTAGCAGAATTAATACAGTTGTCATAGAGAGCGTAATAAGAAAAATAGGGAGCGTGATTAGGAGGAGAACGTAATTTGCGCCAGCGCCTTTCAAGGTGACGAAGAAAATGGCACATAGAACAGAGATGTGGGGAGAGACCGGGTTGGGCAGGTTTGTAAGTAGGGTGAAAGGAAGAAAGAGGGTAGAGTTCAAGATTAGAAGCGAGGGATGAGAAAGGGGTGGACGTTGCTTCATCCACAGACAAGAGAAAAGGTCGTGAGATGGGAGAGTTTATGCAAGTGTCATAGAAAAGCAAAGAAGGAAAGTTGCGTAAGTCACGCCTAAAGAATGTATTGGGTGAGGAAGAACTAGGGAAACTAGGAGGAGCAAGTGGTGGCAGAGAAGCAGAAAGTAAGGAGTGGTCAGATAAGTAAACGGGTAAAGCAGATACAGAAGAGACAGTAATTGACGAAGTAAAGATCAAGTCAAGAGTGGAGCCAGATTTGAGTGGGAGGAGTAGAAAGTGGAGAAAGTAAATGTGAGTCGAGTAGTGATAGAAAAGGAGAAGCTAAATGAGTAGAGGAAAGATGGAGATTAAAGTCTCCAAGTAAGACAAGTGGAGTAGGACTAGGTAGAATGTGTCCAAGAAGGTGGTCAAAGTCCTCACAAAATGACCCAAGTGGACCAGGTGAGCGGTAAACAATAAAAGGAAATGGCGTGAGGAGCAGTGAAAATCTTATGCATAAACTCAAACGAAGAATATTCCGGTAGGGACACAGTAGAAGGGATAGATACAGTTAGGACAATAAAATAAACCAATGCCGCCACCGCGACCATTGGCTCGAGGGACATGTGAAAAGGAAGTTGGAGAGGAAGTAAGAGAAGTATGTGAGAATCAAAGTTTGTTATGGAGTCCAATACTACCATGGTCTTGTTGCAGAGTGACCTCTCGTTCCATAAACCGAGGTCGCTAGAAGTGGAGGTATCAACAAGTTGTGGATAAATAAGATTAGGATTTGTACGTGAGTCAGAATAGCGACAGTTTGAAAGATATCGGGAGGCGAACAGTTAGGTATTGATATAGTCATGGATAAAATAAACAGTACCTCAGTGATAGTACAGACAACAGAATAGTTTCCCCGGACGGTGCTGGGAAGAGCAGGCAGGGTGGGACCACTCACATTCCAGGTTGTTGCATTTACAGTGCCTGCCATTTGCTTCTGACCACTCAACCGGCTAATTCTCTCTAACCCCTCATCCCGCTCTCCTTCCACTGCTTGCAGTGCTCCCTCCTGTAATGCTGCGTTGCTTATCCCTATCTTCGTACATGCAGGCGACCCTACCAACTTTTCAATTAACTGCCTAGCTTTTTTGCCCTTGCTCAGGCATTTCTGCCTCTCGTGATAGCCCCAAACTGTCCAGCCGGGGGCTAATGCACAACGGATGGGCACCAAAACGGGTGTCTCCAAAAAATAGAACTTGAAGGGTGTGGCAAGTGCTGCCATGGGTATGGTCTCTTATTGCAAGTGTTAACTACTAAAAAGGTCCTGCCCTGTGCAAGAACAGTCAGTCCGAGCGTCCCGGATCTGTTCCACAGCCAAATTGCCTTTTAGCAAAAAAGCCCCTGAGTCGCAAGCTGTGCGTGCCTTAGCTGGCCCGCTGGAGTCCATGGCCGCCCAGGTCATGCAGTCCAAAACACTTCTCTAGTCCCCGATTGGGTGGGGCTTCCTTTGATTCTTCCTCGGTTGTCCCCTGCTTCTGCATCCCAGGGCCTTATCTTCTCCTTTCCTTGTCCATCCATGCCTGTGCCTCCTCCGGGCGGTTAAAAACCAAGGGAGACCACCAGGGGGCACATGCGGAATGGCAGCCTGAACGCTCACCTCCCCAAGGACCCTCAAGAAATGGCGGAGAACTGTTTGCCCAGCCCGCAAGCAGATTTGACACAGCGTTTTAGTGGGGGACGAGTGTTGGTGATCGTCCGATCCAGTCCCGAGGAAATTCACTGCAGAGATAACAGAGAAAGAGCATCAAGGTGCAGAGCCGGCAGTCCTCTGGGCCCGGCTGGAAAGTAAGCCACGTGGAAAAGCAGCTGGAAAGGAAATCACATGGGGCAGCTAGGCAGACGGAGAGAAACACGAGAGCCGCGGCCCCAACAGCAAGCCAGGGGCTGGCCCAGCGAAACGAGCCATAACGCTCCGGAGAAACATGGAGCTGAATGCATGTATGAGCCAGCAGAGGCTGTAATGTTGCCCCGTGTGCAGAGCAAGGAGGAATGGCTCCCGCACTGACCACAGCGGCAAGGCGCCTCTCCTCTCGAGCCTAGAACGCTGCTCCGACACCAGCCACACACACAGCACCCTCGGAGACAGTCACCCACCCTGTGGAGACAGGTAAGGAGTGGGGTGAGGGAAGGGGGAAGAAGAGAAGGTGAGCCGGGTAAGACAAGCAGCCCCCCCTGCGCTGGGAAGGAGATGGTTCCCATTGTGTTCTGGGGGCATGCCACCAGTGGCCTCAAGCACCCCCACAAAGCAATAAATCACCTAATGCAGCCTCAGCCAAAGCGGGGGTGAAAAGTACCCAAGCAGACCTACCTAGACCTGCATACGCGGGCGTTCCACGCAGTCAGCACAAGAACTCTCACAGTGAGAATAGGGGTGAACAGGAGATCCACCCCCTCTACCCTTGAGGTTGGAATAACTCTCGCCCCCCCCCTGACAGCATGATACGGAGGGTGAGGGTGAAGACCATTTCCTCCCACCCCCCGGTAAAAAAGAACAAAGCCCTTACACGTGTGAGCCGACATTTTGCTTTATCATAGTAAAACAGGCACGCAAAACTTGGGAGGCTGATTGGCTTGTGGAGAGACCAACCCTGATTACACCACCCAAGGCAGCACTTGACATTCTGGCGCGCGGCAAGAAGGGAAAAGGAAAAGTCGCGCAGAGCAAAGCAGCACTAACAGCATTGGCCACAAAGTGATAACCCAACAGAGTGGACTGTGGAAAACTGGAATAGCACCAGCAACCAAGCTCACAAAGCCGCACAGCGTGAGTGAAAGCAGGGTCTAGATTGGGGCAGGAGGCCAACCATGGCAGCCCCAGCAAGGAACACAAGACTCTCCTCATGGCAAAAAACACTGTGAAATAGAGCTGAAGGCTAAGCCCCTTCTCACCAACAGAGGGGCAGAGAGCTTGCACATAAGCGTCATCAACCAGTTCCTAAGCAGAGAACAGGGCAAACCACACTCTGTGAATGTGGTCTGATCACTAGAGGGTCCTCTCCCATAACCTGCCCTCCGATACAGCGCCCAGCCCTTCAGTGAGCTCCCTGGAGCGTAAAGGAGAGAGCATTGCAGAAAACAGTGTAAGCAGCAGTGAGCAGAGCACAAAAGAGGCGGGTGGCGCACTCCTTGTAGAATCATTTGACTCACAGCGGTCCTCCCTTGGGGACAAAAAACAGCCAAGTGCAAATGCAGAGCGAGGGAGACCCATCCACAGCCCAGAAGCTACAAGAGTTCGCCAGAGGAACCCAACCATGGCGGCTTCCCCGCCCCTGAAAGCCCCTCTCATTCCCGGGGTTGACCACGAGACCTCCACAAAAGCAGATGTGCGCCTCCTGCTGGAAGAGATCCGCTCCCTTAGGAACAGTATGACAAAGACAGTGAACGCCCTTCAGGAGAGGGTACACAAGATTAAGGACAAAGTGGAGGCCTTGGAGAATTATCAGCAGTCCACAGACATAGAAATGAAAGCGGAAAGCCGGTTTCAAGACCTGGAACAAAGAATCCAAGACCTGGCGGCAAAAGTAGATGACTTGGAAAACAGAGAGAAGAGCAAAAATACAAATCCAAGGCCTTAAGGAAGCACCCAATGAAACGCCAGCGAGCCCAGAGAAGGGTAAAGGCTCTGGTTGGCTCACTCCTTCCTGTCCCCGGAACTAGAATTCGAAAGCGTTGACCGAGCGGGCGGCCCACAATCGGTTCTGGCCAAGTGCCACCAGTACAGGTACAAAGTGGAAATTGTACAGCATGCAAGGGAACAAGAGTATATAGACTTCGAAGATTAAAGGGTTCAAATTTATCAAGATTTGTCAGCAACTACTCACCCAGAGAAGACTGTCGACCCTTAACCCCTGGCTGCGAGAGCACAACACAAGATACCAAGGGGGCCTCCCCTTCACGCTCATGTTTGACTATGCCAATGAATAATATAAGATGGTCTCAGGGGACGAAGCGACCAGCGTATTGCGAGGCCTGAGACAAAAGGAAGGAACAGGTGAAGGCGGGGAAATGCCATCTTCAGAGCCAGCAACAAGGCCACTTGGACCCTGGACAAAGAGGGGCTGATCAAAAAGCACGAGAAAATACTAGACTAAATACCCCTTGAACGGGAAGGTTGCATCGCAAGAAACTCTTATCATGATGGGCCTTGGAGGGGCAGATGGAACTCTGTCAGCGGTGGTGAAACAATGATCTGATTAACCAATGAAAGAAACCAACCTGCCGCTAGAATGTCACTGCAGAGCCCTCCAGGACCCATCACACACTGTTCGTCTGGCTGGGCGTTGCATGGAGTAGTCCTTATGCGCTCACGCTTGCTACCAGTTCATAAATTAAAGATTCATGTTTATTGGGTCTTCTGAGAGACATCTGTTGTGTGGCCCTATGTTTTTTTCCTAGGATGTCTCCAAAGTTAGGAGGCCTTTTGGTCTCCTTTTTTTAACAATGGGGAAGGGGAGAAGCAGGGGGTTTGGGGTTCTAGTCATGGTAATGAGGGAGAGGGAGGGGTTAAAATATAAAGATTTTTTCTCTATGTACCAAAATACTGAAAGGCTGGAGGTGTCTGTGATTGGCCGTCGGGCACACTTAGCTTTGAGACATGGTTACGCCAAAAGTGCAGAAGTCCACCCCCCCGATGGGGTCTTTAAAAAATGTTATGCCACATAAATGGTCTATGCTGCTCAAAGCTTTCCAACAAGATAAATTGGTTGTTTTATTTGTGCAGGAAATTGGGGGGATGCCATATGGGCGTCTGGGCCAGAAAACGGAGGAGTGGGGATCCTATACCGCGCGTCCCTTGAGCTACATATCTCTCAAACACAGACCCAGGTGGAAGATTTCTTATTGTGCATGGGACCATTAGATCAAGAGAGATCACTTTGTGCTCAGTATATGCCCCAAACACTCAGCAACTAGCATTCTGCAGGGATCTCATTGCACTATTGGACAGCGGGAGGACTGGATCCCTGATTTGTGGAGGCGATTTCAAATTGGTTATGAGCCAGGCACTGGACTGGAAATCTGGGACAAGGGATCCTTGCAGATCTTGATAAGGGAAAATGTTTTGATAGATTCCTGAAGTGCTCAGCACCCGCTACAAAAGCATAAACATTCTATTCCACCCCCACACAATGTTTTTCTGGATAGACTAAATTCTTCTGGAAGGAGAACTCTAGCATCACATGAAAATCGCAACCATTGAGTTGGTGGGGTGGTCAGACCATGATATGGTTGTGGTGGGGTTAGACTTGGGCCCTAGTAGGAATGTAGACAGACGGTGGATATGCAACGACACACTCTTTAGGGACAGAGTTTTTAGAGAATTGCATCACAAAAATGGAGGCTTTTGTTTTAAACAAATGACAAGGGGATTGCCCACGCACTATGGTATGGGAAGCAGAAATAAGGGGCCTCAGTTAAAATAATTAAACTACTTGGAGAAACTCAGTTGTGGGAAATAAGCGAGAAGGAATCTGCCCTTGAGAAAGATGAGGGGGATACAGCTGAAACCTTAGCTGAGATCAAAGAGCTCAGGCAAGAACTCTGGCAGGGGAAGGATTTAGCCCTCCTGAGGTATGTCAAACAAAGATATTATGAAAATGGGGGACAAAGCCCACACCCAACTCGCTACCAAACTGCGAAAGCAAAGGGCGGTTAAGATAAAATCCCTCTCAGGTGCCACCTTAGACGACCCAAACAATATAACTGCCTGCTTTGCTCAATTTTACGAGCTGTTGTATACTTCAGATAACCAACCCCCCACGAGAGCACAGCCGAGTTCATCACCGTCTCATTCCCCCCCGATGCAGTCCTCAGACCATGACGGGCTGAACGCTTCCATAACAGAAGAGGCAGACTATGCCATTTTCAGCCTAAAAGCGGGATCAGCACCGGGTCAGGATGGCTTCCCCCGGCCTATTACAAAAGGCTAAAATGCCCCCCAACACTGTTCTTGTCCCTCCTGTTCAATGACATGACTACCGGACAGACCCACCCTCCTTCCGGAGGCTAGAATAATGTTGATACCTAAAGACGGGAGAGATAAACTTGAATGCGGCTTGTACAGGCCAATTGCTTTATTGAAAGACGCTAAAATATACAATGGCATACTGGCCAACAGGTTGAGCAGAGTCCTCATGCTTCTGGTTCATAGTGATCACGTGGGGTATGTGAGGGGAAGGCAGGGCACAGATAATGTCCGCAAGACTCTAGATTTAATGGCATCAGTCGAGGCAGGCGATGTGGACCTCACCCTGATAACAGTTGATGCAGAAAAGACTTTTGTTTGTGTGGAGTGGCGTTTTATGATCCAAGTCCTTGAAAAAGCCGACCTAGGGACCGGATTGGGTACAGGTGGTGCAAGCGCTTTACAATGACACATGTGCGAGAGTCTTGGTCAATGGTGTGGCATCTCCCCCATTCGTCTTGATGAGGGACCAGGCAGGGGTGGTCCTTCTCGCCACAGGTCTTCACCCTGGTTCTGGACCCCCTAGCCCAGATGGTTGGCAATGATTATTCAATAATGGGCCTCAAAAGGTTCGGCCAAGAATATAAATTGGCCTGGTTTGCCGATGATGTTTTGGTCTGTGACTCGCCCCTCACAGTCCATCCAGGCACTCCTGGCCAGCATGGAAGAATACGGTGCGCACTCAGGGTTCTGCATGAATCGCAACAAGACCATAGCCTTGTCACTTAAGGACGTGAGCTCACACCCAGACTCGAGCCCAGCGAAGTGGGGTCTAAAAGTGGCAAGCGACAGTATACCCTACCTTGGGATCACCATAACAAAGCAACTGAATGACCTTTACCAAGCAAACTATAAACCGCTTCGGTCAACCATTAAGTGGGACACATAGAATTGGGCAAAATAAAAGCTTGCTTGGTCAGTGAGGTTCACAGCCATAAAAATGAATGTTTTACCTTGGCTTCTTTGTCACTCCCCATCACCCTCCCAGATCCCTTTCTCTCTGAAGACAAGAGCACCTTGCTAGCATTTTTATGGGAATGAAAAATGCCCCGGATCACATATAGCACACAAGAATATTAGAGTTGGCACAGCTGCGAGTTAAGGAGAATTCTCAGAAATGTGCTAATTCCCTCCACCTTAGAGACCCCCAGCAACTCTGCTGGATTTTGAGGACTTGATTTGTATTACCGAGTGTGTGAGCCTTTTTCCCACTCATGTATTTTGATATGTTTTACTCTTGTGTTTTTCTTTGGTTACAGAGTTTTAGACAACTCCATACGTTCTTTACATTTGTCACACAGCACCCTCAGTGCCGTGGCACAGGGAAGCCTTTCAGGTTTTCCCAAGGTTTAAATACCTTCTCTGGGATAAATTACTGTTTCTGTTACGCTCACCTGATATCCCCGTGGGCGCCTGGAAGGCTCTGAGATCTGGAACCCTGGATGCGTAGTTGCCCAGTGCTGAATAATGAATCTTAGTTATTTGTAGGGTGAGCTATCCGTCCTGCGTTTCTTGTGCAGGGGCGCTTGACGTTTGTTGGCAAGCTGCCCGAGTTGCTTCACTGGTGCAGTACGCCTTCCTTGGTCCCAGGTCTGCTGTGACGCTGAATCTGCTAGTAGGCAGGTAGGTTTGTTAATTGTAAGTCTTTGTTCTGTTTATGGTGGGAATTCGTTAATGTCTTTCTCTTTCTTTTGAGGTGCGACGGTCTTGATGCTGGCGTGCCCGTCGGAGAGGCACGTTTCTAGGTAAGAGAAAGCGTGCAGCGCCTTTGTCTTTTAAAGCTAACCTGTTTTTTCTTCTCCTCACAAGCTGCTGTGGTGCTGCAAGTGGATGAGAGCGCAATGAAAAACAGGCCTCCGGAATCCGTTAAGGTAAGTACAGCACTGTGCGGTTTAATATTGAAAGCGAACCTGAATGTCTCTTCTCCAGCATTGCATCTTTCATGGATTCACATGCTTAGAATATTCCCCGTCGACAGATTGGGAACCCTCGGTAAGCTTATAAAGCCGTTTCCCATAGGAAAACGTTTGACACTTTCATGTCCTATCTACGTCGTTTTGGGCCGCGCAGGACGTAGTGGTATAAATGCCCCGCCCCCGCAGCTCCCTTCAGATTTCAACCGTCTCCAAAGTAGTGGGAGCACCTCGTGTAGTCTATTTTGTCTAGGTTGTGCTGTTGCAGTTTTCTCCTGATGTCAGGAAAAGCGTTCGCCCGTGCTCTACATGCGGGTTGAAGAAGAGTGCGACATATGTAAGGGCTTCTCCAAGAAGACTTTTAAAGATCGGAGTCAAAGACTTGTGGCATGGTTAAATGACGGAGCAGGGGCATACCCGCCTTCGGAGGTGGGCTCTACGCGCAGAGCGGCCTCAGTGTCAAAATCTTCAGGGGCCCCGCGCACCCCCAGTGAAGAAATCGCGACCGGCGGAGAGGGAATCATCGGGAGTCCATTCCAATGCCTCTTCGTCGAAGAAAGCCTCATCGTCCTCATCTTCAACGAAGAAAGACAGAAAAGAAAAATCTAAATCCTCCTTGGCGATTGTCATAGATCGACCTCGGGTCGAGATGCAGAAAAACTCAGGTCGAGTTCGGAAAAGGTGGGAACGCCTCGTAGGCCTGCACGACCACCACCGTCGTCGACGGTAGGGCAGTCGTCGACTACTTCTCTGCCACAGTTGGCCTTAACCGTTCCTGGACCGCAGACGACGATGGAGCCGACTATCGCTTCGTCGACGGAGATCCCGCAAGAGGCCTGGCGTCCAGAGGTATACGATCTAGTTTTGCCGGAGACACTTCTGCAGCAAGAGGCCTTGTCGGTGTCCTCAGGAGACGAGGATGTGAGAATAGCTGGCCCTGCAGACCTAGGCTTACAAGGGGTCACCAGTCCTCTCTCCGGGAGCATTCCGGGTTCTACCCCTCTGCTCAATCCAGTCACTTTTGTCGCTGGAAGTCTTATCCACGTTGCAAACGTTGCTGAAGACACTGGATGACAGACTACCTCGAACAGCTCCGGCTAGGTTGTCCATCGACTACCTGGGCCCGTCTCGTCGGCCACCGCCGTCCACCCCCGTGGCAGTGCCGCCGGATGCAAACCTCTCAGCTCCACGCCGCGAGGAAGGGGGGCTGATGGATTCGGACTCGGACAGCAGAGCCTCGTCAATTGTTGCCCTTTCCCCCTCCAGGGATCCAACCTGGGAGTCCGAAGCAGAATTGGAAACCCCGAGAAGCCCGGCTCAGCCGTCTCCCCCAGACGATATTGGGTCATTTCACACCATGATGGCCAGGGCTTGTACAGAATTCGGGCTGGGCCAGGAAGAGGAGAAAAAGGACGGTTTTCTTTTCGACCACATGAGGAAAAGGAGAAGGTCGGTGTTTTCAGTACCCATCCTGGATCATGTGTGGAAGGAGGGATTGCAGACCATGCGCCACCCTTTCTCGGAACCAGCGATAAAGGGTCGCCTAGAGAAAAAATGTAAGGCCCCAGACTCTACACCCAAGTGCCTTTCCTCCCAACCAACTCCTGACTCATTGGTATCGGCAGCGGCGGCGAGGAAGGCGAGAGCCCAGCACAAGTGCACGACCCCCCCCCCCCCCCCGGAAAGTAATGCCAGACGACAGGATGCTTTCGGTAAAAAAATTGCTATCAGTAGGTGCTACCACAGTGAAAGCGGCCAATTCTCTAGCCATAGTAGCCAGATACGACCGGGAGATGTGGCACCGGCTGGCTCCTATGCTGGAGCATCTTCCGGATGAACATCGCAAAGCGGCTAAGTTGCTGGTCAGGGAAAGTGAAGAGGCTTCCAATCATGCCATAAACATCGCAGTGGACCTCGTGGAATCAGGGTTTAAGCAGGTGAATAACGGTGTGGTTCTCCGACGGCAGGCATGGATGAAATGCACCAACTTCCGACCGGAGGTGCAGTACAAGGTACTGGATATGCCTTTTGAAGGAGACCTCCTCTTCGGCCAGAAGGTTGAAGTCCTGAAGGGCATGAAAGAGGACTCTGACACGGCACGTTCCTTGGGGCCCCTCAGAGTGGTCCAAGTTTCTGGTCTTTTCGTCCCTTCAGTGGAGCATCGGGAAATTGCAGATTCTCGGCTTTGAGGGACAGATCCTTCAGTAGGCCAGCATACCCCTCTCAGGGATACAGACAGGCTTCTCAAGCGGCTAAACGTCGCCGGGACTATCAGGCCCACAAGAAGAGAGCAAGTTACTTGTCGATGAGGGATAAGCAGACCAAGGATCAGCAATGACTGGTATCGGAATGTTCTGGGAGGCAGGGTATCATGCTACATCAACGAATGGGAGCAAATAACAACGGATTAATGGGTATTGGACACTGTAAGATACGGACATGCTCTGCAATTCAAAAGCAACCCCCCGCACATTCCACCGGCGTTTGCAGCTCAATCCCATCTGAGCGTGTTGCAGCAGGAAGTAGCCCTTATGCTACAAAAAGGTGCTATAGAATTGGTTCCGTCGTCACAAAGGGGTCAAGGGGTTTAATCCCGATACTTTGTGGTGAAAAAGCCAAACGGAAAGTGGCGTCCCATCCTAGACCTGCGCAATCTAAACAAATCGTTGAAAAGCATAAAGTTCAAGATGCTCACACTCCAAGAAGTGATCCGGTCAGTTCAAGAAGGGGATTTTCTGGCGTCTCTGGACCTGCAGGATGCGTACTTCCACATACCGATGTGTCGGCGAGACAAGAAGTTCCTAAGGTTTGTGGTAGGGCGGACTCACTACCAGTTCACAGTACTTCCTTTTGGACTGAAATCTTCTCCCAGAACGTTCATGAAATGTTTGGCCCTGGTAGCAGTATACCCGTATCTCGATGACTGGTTGGTGAGGGGGTCCTCCCCTATGTCGACTCACAAAAGTTTGCAGGCCACCATGAACCTCTTACAACGGCTGGGGTTTGCGATAAACTTCGAGAAATACTTGTTAACGCAGTCGAGAAGCTTGGTGTTCCTGGGTGCACAGTTCGAGACCCAGTCAGGGTTAGTGAGGCCATCCCTCGACAGGATCGCCAAACTCAGTCGATTGGCAGGTCAGATGAAAATCAATACCAGACTGTCAGTGAGAAAATATACGTCAATCCTGGGCGCTATGGCGTCCTGCATTCCTCTGGTGGGCAACTGCTGCCTGTTCATGAGGCCAGTGCAAGAGTTTCTGGAGTTTCTGGCGGACCTGTGGACGCAGGCTCAAGGGCTCTGGTCAGACAGACCGTCGATGAGCTCCTACTAGCTCTTCAGTGGTGGAAAAGCTTCCAGAATCTATCCAAAGGAGTATCCCTACAGGAGCTGGAGTTTCGTTAACCATAGTGACGGATGCGTCCCTAACAGGCTGGGGGGCACACATGGTTACTCTGCAAACACAAGGTCGTTGGTCTCAGAGGGAATCTCTCCTGCACATCAATGTTCTGGAACTGAGAGCAGTGTGCTGGGCCCTGAGGGCGTTCCTGCCTTACATCAGAGGGTCCACAGTGAGAGTTTTGGCGGACAACACCACAGCGATATTTTACTTGAGGAAGCAAGGCGGCACAATCCAGAACCCTTTCCATCGAGGCTCAGAATGTGTGGCACT
Organism: Ambystoma mexicanum; assembly: GCF_040938575.1. Taxonomy (NCBI): domain Eukaryota; kingdom Metazoa; phylum Chordata; class Amphibia; order Caudata; family Ambystomatidae; genus Ambystoma; species Ambystoma mexicanum. Next base: position 1,033,185,056 of record NC_090933.1, on the reverse strand, counting down.
GGGCTCTGAAACACGATATATCCATCGTAGCTCATTACCTTCCAGGAGTAAGGAACAAACAGGCGGACTCGCTCAGCAGAAATATGGACCAGATTCACGAGTGGGAAATAGACACCGGTCAATTGTCGAAGGGCTTCGAGAAATGGGGATGGTCTCCGCTGGATCTCTTCGCTACGAAGAGGAACAAGAAGTGTGAGATGTATGCCAGCAGGTGGCCACAGGAAGGTTCGCTGGGGGAAGCGTTCTCCTTCCCATGGACGGACCAGTTCCTCTACGCCTTCCTTCCGTTTCCTCTGATACGGAGAAATCTGCAGTGGATACGCAGGTACAGGTGCCGGGTCATCCTGGTGGCACCGTGTTGGCCGAGGCAGTCGTGGTTTTACGACCTGCTTCACCTGTCAGCAGATCATCCGATAACATTCCCAAGGGTTCCCAACCTCCTGTCCCGGGACGAGGGAACAGTGTGGCATCACAATCCAGACAGTCTCAATCTCACAGCTTGGCTCCTGACTTTTCAGAATTTGGTGCCTTGAACATTTCCTCGGACTGTCAGAGGATCTTACAAGCTGCGCGAGCCCCTTCCACCAACAAGTCCTACAGGTGTAAGTGGAGAAGATTCTGTGCATGGTGTCAAGGACAGACGGGAGTGCAACCTCTGAGGGTTACTCTGGAACATCTTCTGCCGTATCTGCTACACCTAGCAAAAAGCGGATTGTCCTTTTCATCACTAAAGGTTCACCTGGCGGCCATCTCTAGGTTCACGAGAAGAAGGAAGTCATCTCCCTTGTTTAGCGACAGGTTAGTGAAACACTTCTGAGAGGTTTGTTCCTGACATTCCTTCCGGTTAAACGTTTTCCACCAACGTGGAGCCTGAATATAGTGCTAGCAGGGTTAATGACACCACCCTTTGAGCCAATGGCCACATCGTCGATGAAGTTCTTGTCATGGAAAGTGGCCTTTCTAATAGCTTTAACATCAGCTAGACGGATCTCGGAGTTGCAAGCATTGGTCATAGACCCTCCGTACCTAAGATTTTTTTAAGGACAAAGTGATTCTGTCAACAAGTCATCGTTTCATTCCAAAAGTTCCTCATAAGCACTCATCCATTGTCCTGCCCACCTTCTTTGCAACCCTCATCGGCTGCGAAAAAGGTCCTACATACCTTGAATATCAAGAGAGCTCTAACCTTCATCAAACTCAAACTTAGATCTACGCAACAACTCTTCGTTGCATATGGCCCTTCGGCAAAAGGGAAGGCAAGACGATTGTCTTCTGTCATTCAAAAGCGGGAAAACCGCTACAAGGACGTCCAAGAGCTCATTCCACCAGGGCGACTTCGTCGTCGTCGACGGCGTTGTGGGCAGGAGTACCGCTGACAGACATTTTCCAGGTAGCAGCATGGTCAGTGCCTCACACATTTACCCGCCACTACTGCCTCGAACGACAGCATGCGGACGAAACACAAATGAGAAGAGCAGTCTTGCGCCATCTATTTCAATAAGGTAAGCCCTTTTTCAAGAAGGGTCTATGCTTATTTGGATATATGTATATAATTTTTAGCTTTATATGGGTATTGCTCTGTGCAGGTACTATGGCACATTTTAAATTCGAATCTTATATAAGCGTGGTTTGCTATACACAGGCTTGGGAGGGTGCCGGATTGCACACACCTACTTTTTCAGGATCACTGCTGTGCATTCTATTCTAAGCATGTGAATCCATGAAAGATCCAATGCTGGAGAAGGGAATAGTTTCTTACCTGTAACTTCATTTCTCCAGCATTGTTATCTTTCATGGATTCACATGCGCCCGCCGGCCTCCCCTAAATGCAATCGTCTTGTAGTTCTTGGTTTCACCCCATTCTGCTTTGGAGGGGTTGAAATCTGAAGGGAGCCGCGGGGGCGGGGCATTTATACCGCTACGTCCTAGTGGGGCATGCGTGGCCCAAAACGACGTAGATAGGACACGAAAGTGTCAAACGTTTTCCCATGGGAAACGGCTTTATAAGCTTACCGAGAGTTCCCAGTCTGTCGACGGGGAATATTCTAAGCATGTGAATCCATGAAAGATACCAATGCTGGAGAAATGAAGTTACAGGTAAGAAACTATTCCCTTCTCCTTTACAGATGCTGCTGTGGTACTCCGGATGGAAGCGTGGCGTAGCGCGCTGGAATTCAGATAAGACTGATGGAATTCGATGTTTTGGAAGCGCACGTTCTAATATTTTTTCCCTTTCTCGTTATTGCAGGTCTCAATGTTCGAACTGCAGCTGTGGTAGTGGTTCGCCAGAAGTCCTTAAGCTAGTACTCACAGATAAGTGATGTTTGTTCTGTTTCCACAGTCATCAGTCCAGTTGAGATGGTGAGTGCTGGATGGTGTTTTCTCAGTTAAAACAGAATAATCTTGTTCTTGCAGGATTACAGGAAGATGCTGAAGACCAGGAGCTGGACATGGTGAGCGTCACGCTGCTGGTGGCAGAATAACACGAAGAGTGTTCTGCAGTCAGGGTGCGGTTTATATAGCCCAGGTAAAGTAGTAGCAGGGAAAGTAGTTCCAGGCCTGCCACACCCAAAACACTGGACTGCATAGCTTGGTTCTTAAAACTAGACTTTGTGGGTGCTTCCATGTTGGATTTAAAGGCCCATGTACATAAATGGGACCTAGTTTGAACAGCCCTTCCTTCCTACATATGAGCCTGGTGCCGAAGGCGCCAGGACTGGCTCCAGGAGCCCTTTTGCAGTGGTTTTAAGGCTCTCAGGGTTCTGGGGCGCCTGCTTGTGGCACAACTTGTGCCCCTTCACAGTCGTCATGACAGTTTCACAGAGAAAGTAAAGTGAAATTGACTGTACTAGGCTTTTTAAATTCCTAGACCCGGTACACCCTATCTTACAATAGAGTGCTGGAGGGGTAACTTGGTATCCCCCATGTCTAGATACTCATGTAGCAGTCAAATGCTACCCTTTCCTCTCAGAATGGCTGATGGCAGTGGTTTCGTTTGAACTACCCTGGTGTGCATTTATTGCGGGCTGCGTTCGCAGATGTAGAAAAGCACTCAAGGGTGCCATTTTTGTCATAATGGCCCCGGTCTACTTTTTTTTTTTTGGCACTTCTTTGTGGAAAGGGCCTTAAGATTTACTCTGCGCGCCAAACCTGGTTTGGGCTCTTTGTTCATTTTGCCTTTGGTGGGGTTCAGGAGTGAAACCCACCTCTGGCTCCATAGTGTCTGGGATAGAAAAAAGACCGGGGCCACAAAAATGGCACCCATGGGTGCTGTACTGCAGCTGCGACCGCAGCCCACAGTAAAAATGAACACCACAGTAGTTAAAAGCAAACTGCCACCAGCCATTCAGTGAGGAAAGGGTAACATAAAATTGTTACATGAGAAGCTAGACCAAGGGGATACTAAATAACCCCTCCAGCACCCTATTGTAAGTTTATCCAAGAGGAGGTATTTAAACCTTTGGCAAATCTGGCAGATGTCCCTGTGTCTCTGAAGGTGCTGTGTGACACATTGTAAAAGTTGATGCCTATGGATTTTGTCAGGCTCCATAACAAAAAGAAACAGAGTTCAAAATCACATTAAAATACATGAGTGGGGGAAAAAAGGGTCTCACTCTCTCAGCAAAGTTGCTGGGGGTCTCTAAGGTAGAGGGGAATTAGCACAATTCTGAGAATTCTCCGTAACTGCCAGCAGATGACTGTCTGGGGGTCAAGATTTACCACTGACATGCAAGAGGATCCTGGATCTTCCTTTTGAAAGGTTGTATCTTTTTCAACGTGTGAACAAAAAAAGGCCTCTACGCAGTCCCTGGCTATCCTGACTAACCTGACTAAACCAGGGCAGAAGTCCTTCCGTCAGTCCCAGGGCAGGACTGATTTCAAACCTTGCGCTTTCACTATCCGGTAGGGTCCCCAGCCCTTTTATGGGAGATCCTCTCTCCCAGAGATGCAGGCCGTGGAGCTGGTTTCGAGGAGATTGTCCTCTGACGTATTCCACATCTATGACAGGTAATGTCCACAGCTGTGCTGCTTCGGAAAGTTCTCGGCAGAGGGTGTCCTGCATCGATTCGCTGTCCCTCGAGGGCCTCCATCGAGGGTTGATGTTAAATATAGGACGCACAGCGCCTGTTGCCTCGGTTCCATTTTTTCCGCAAACGTGTTTGCTCAGAATCTCGGCGCACTCGATTCTTCTTTCGAGTATGATGTCTTAGTCTTCCTCTACTAACTCGAAGTCAGGCTTTAAAAAATGTCGGGACTGCGATTCGAAGATGTCCATCATGGACCCGCACGACATCTGCCTCTGGTACCTCGGCAAAAGCCACGCCACCGACGACCGAGGATTGCCAGTCCCTGACGTCTAAGGCCTTGCGTGAACGTAAGGGGAAACTGAAGGTAGGTAGTTGCAAGAACTTGAGTTGCAAGGCACAGTTCCGGCCGCGCCTTCAAAAGGAGCTGTTGGGGAACGGGATAGGTCCACCACTCGCACGCCTTTGGGCTAGTGCGGTCGGCGCGATCATCTGGTGCTGTCGAGGTCCCGTTCAGACAATGGAGATCATCATAGCTGTGCCAAATCCAGGTCCTGGTCCTCGACGCCATCAAGACCGTCTGAGCCTGTGAGGCCTTCCAAGAAGGTCTTGACGCCATTGGCGCTGTGTCCGTCAAGGGGCTCTCTCTAGGCTCCGTCCTCGAAGTCATCTATGCCGTAGGCGCCTCGGTCGATGCCGATTCCCTCTGCGCCAGTTGTGGGGAGGTGACCCTGAGGGCTGTGGATCCTCTGCAGAAGGCTCGCAGTAAGTCTGTGAGGCCTGTTTTTGACCCCTATTCGGTTCCTCCTGCTAGACTAGTTTTTCCAACCTTTACAGGATATTTCAGAGGTTGAGGAACTGTCTGATGAGGAGACGGCCTTGCCTGTGCCTCCGGATGTCCCTGATGACCTTTTGTCTGGGCATAGCCAGATGGAGGAACTCCGTCAGTCATTGCATGACGCTAGTGGCCTTTACACCTCTCCGAAGGCGGAGTTTGACCGACCTGAGCCTGGGGTGCATGCAGATTCCTCCTCTCGGCGTCTCAGGTCAAGGGTGACAGAGTACTTGGGTTGGTCTGCTCCACGTTTGCTCAGGATGATTTGACGGACATCCTGGATCAGGGTCCGCCCACTGACCTGGTGTTGCCGTTTCACATGGCTTTGCCAAAGAGGGTGGTGGCAGCTTGGACTGCTTCGGAGAGTCTACCAGCAGTTAATAAGTCGCTTCCAAAGAAATACCGCCCATCCAGTAGTGACCCTTGCTACTTATCGACGCATCCTATTCTGGAGAGTTTGGTGCATGCGGCTACGGCCACCTCTATGCAGGCTGCGTACCCTACCATCCCTCCTGATAGTGACGATAAGCGCTTTGATGGTTGGGCGAAGAAGGTATTTTCAGCTGGGGGTATGGCATTTAAGTCAACCAACTCCACTTGTGCCTTAGCAAGATTTACACACACTCTGTGGAACTGTTCATCTTTGGTGGCTGAGCATATTCCTGAAGGGGAAGAAAGGGATGGTTTCCTAGCCCTCGTGCAAGACATCAAGGATGCCATGTGCGAATCCCTTCAGTCGGGTTTGGACACGGCAGACAGTGTCAGCCGGTCCATTTCTGCGAGCACCGTGATACACAGGTTTGCGTTGTTGCGGAATTCTGGGTTTGCTGCTGATGTGCAATCCCAGCTTCTCAACATTCCCTTTGATGGAGTTCATCTGTTTGGCAGCAAGACTGACGAGAGCCTTGAGAAGTTGCAGACCTCCAAAGCTGCAGCAAAGTCTTTGAGTGCTGCAGTACGTCAACCTCCGCCTTTTCATCCTAGGGGACAGCAATGGAGGGGAGGTTCCTTTCGGTACTACTCTTCCTTTGGTAGATCGAGGGGAGCTGCCAGTCAATGGGGCCACCGTAGGAATACCCGGGGTGGAAAGCGAGGTACTCTGGCTGCCAAAGCCGCTCAGGCAGTTGCCTCTTTGCCCTCAGGCACTGCCACATCCACTCAGTCATCAGGCTATGTCCCATGGTTCGCCGGTTGGGGGCAGACTTGCGCAGCATCTTGGAGAATGGCGGGCCATTACTTCAGATGTGTGGTTCTGGAGATTATAGCCCACAGCTACGGTTTTCCCTTCCAGCAGAGGCCTCACGACAATCCACCAGGGGAAGCTCTATGAAGCGTCCGGATGTGCTCCTTGTGCAGGAAATCCTATCACTGCTGGAGAAAAGCGCCATAGAACTGGTGCCTGTAGCGGAGAGGAACAAGGGATGATATTCCCCTTATTTTTTGATTCCGAAAAAGGATGGGGGGGGGGGGATTGAGACCCATTATGGACTTGCTTTGGTTGAACAAACTCCTCAGGAAGGACAAGTTCAAGATGGTAACTTTCTCCAGTCCTCCAGGCCCTTCAACTTCAGGATTGATTGGGGTCTGTAGACCTCAAGGATGCTTACTTTCATGTGCCGATTCATCCCAAGCACAGGAAGTACCGGAGGTTCGTGGTTGGCGACTCGCATTTTCAGTTTTGTGTCCAAGCTGATGGTGGTGGTGGTGGCGGCAGCGTATATCGGCAAGGGGGATTCGCATCTACTGCTACCTGGACGATTGGTTGATCAGGGCACGCTCTCCCGAGCAAGCCCTGGATCATCTGTCCATCTGCCACTCCCTTCACAAGCTGGGCTTCTCCCTCAATTTAAAGAAGTCACATTTGCTGCCTTCCCAGTGGCTCCAATACATCGGAGCAGTGCTCGACACATCCCTGGAGCAGGGTTCGCCTCCCCAGGTGAGGGCTCATCACATTCTCCAGTTGGTGGACAAGTTTCAACGGGCCCAGTCTCTCCCGGCGTTCGAATTCTTGAGGTTGCTCGGCCTCATGGCATCCTGCGTTTTCTTGGTGCCAGAGGCCAGGCTGCAGATGAGATCCCTGCAGTGGGCTCTCGAGATGCAGTGGTCGCAGTTCTCCGGCAGGATGTCTGATTCCATTCAGATTCCGGCCTCGATCACCCAGGATCTGCTATGGTGGGCCGACGAAGGCAATCTGATGAAGGGAGCACCATTTTGGCAACCATGGCCAGAGGTGACGATCGTGACGGACGCATCACTCCCAGGATGGGGTGCTTATGCTGACGAGTTGACAGCCAGCGGCCATTGGTCTCCATCGGAGTCCAGACTCCACATCAATTCTGTTAGAGCCGAGGGCTGTCAGGCTAGCCCTGAAGGCTTTTCTGCCATCTGTGCGGCGGTAGAATGTCCTGTTTGTCATGCACTACCTCAACAAAAAAGGCGGGGCAGGGTCACTACCGTTGTGCAGGGTGGCGCTGCAGCTCTGGTTTTGGGCCATCCAGCAGGAAATTTCCATCTCGGCAGTTCATCTGGCCGGAGATGAAAACGCGGCAGCGCACACTCGGAGCAGGCAGAGCACGGTCTCTCACGAGTGGGAGCTGGCTCAGGAAGTTCTTTTGGAGAGCTTCGCCCTTTGAGGAACCCCACAAGTGGAGCTCTTCACCACCTGTGTCAACCGGATGTGCGAGAGATTCTGCTCTCAGGAATTTCCCCCAAGAGGGGACGCGTTCGTATTGGAGTGGTCCTTCCCACTGTTCTACGCGTTTCCCCAATCCCCGTCATTCCACAAGTGTTACGGAGGTTTGGTTCCCGAATGATCCTCGTTGCTCCAGCATGGGCCAGGAGAGAGTGGTACCCGGACCTTCTAGAGATGTCCATCTGTCCTCCACGCCGTCTTCGCTACCGAGACGATCTGCTCTCACGGGAGGGGTGTTGGGTTCTCCATCCAGAGGTCCAGCCTCTCAGCCTTCATGCTTGGTATCTGAAAGGTTCTGATATATAAGGATTGGGAACTCCCCGAAGACGTGATGGAGGTGTTGTTTACAGGCCCGCAACAAAATCCCTTTGCCGTTGGTGAAAGTTCTGTGACTGGTGCAGGGTACAGAATGTGGATCCTTTCCAATGTTCCATTCCTTTGGTTGTCTTGTTTGCTTTCTTTGCCCCACAAGGGCCTGCAAGTGGTTACCATTAAGGGTTACCTGGCGGCGCTGTCCATATTTAAGCGCTCGTCTGAGGAATGTTCTTATTTTAAGATTCCTTTGATTTCACAGTTTCTAAAAGGGCGAACTAATGTGTTTTCACTGTCGCCTTTGAATTTTGTTTTAAAGGTCGTAATGGGAGCTCTGTTTGAGCCCTTACATTCTTGTCCGTTGAGACTGTTGTCCTTTAAAACTGTTTTTAGTTGTGGTCACTTCTGCACGCAGAGTGAGTGAATTGCAGGCACTTTCTGCCAAGCCACCCTTTACTGTTTTCCAGAGGGATAGGGTTGTCCTTTGTGTGCGGCCGTCTTTTCTTCCAGAGGTTGTGTCGGGCTTCCATTTGAGCCAGAAGGTGATTCTTCCGGCATTTTATCCTCCTCCACATCCTGGTAAGGGAGAGGGGAGGCTCCATAGGTTGGATCCTATGAGAGCTTTGAGTTTCTATCTCTCACGGATGTCCCGGTCAGAGTGGACGATCAGCTCTTTGTTGGTTATGCTGGAAGGTGCTTGGGTTAGGCTGTTTCTAAACAGACCATATCCAGATGGATCATTTTGACGATCTGAGTGTTACCGTTTGGCGGGAAAGGACCCTCCAGTAGGCTTATGGGCTCACTCTACCAGGGGTGTGGCTGCCTCCACCCCTCTGCAGAGGGGAGTTCCTATTTGCGACGCAGCCACATGGGCCTGAGTATATATTTTTTTGAAACATTCCCTGGATTCCATCCATGGTCAGGATTTGGCTTTTGGTAACAGTCCTTTATTCAGCCATTTGATTGGGAATTCTAATATTCTAAATTTGTAAATTCGTTTCCCACCTCCGTTATTTGGTACTGCTTTGCGAGTCTGTCATAGATGTGGAATACGTCGGAGGACACAATCCCCTCGAAGAACAAGTTATCATACCTGGTAACGTTCTTTCGATGGGATGTTCCTCCGACGTTTTCCACATCGCCTTCCCAACCTGCCCCTCTGCTGAATTTCCTATGCTATTGCAGCTTACGTTTCCGCAAGGCTATCTGCAGTCATTCTGGCAGGTGATTGGTGCCACACGTTCTGGGGAAAAAACTAGAACTGAGGCTACGGGTGCTGTGCGTCCTATATAGAACATCCGGTGACGTCGACCCTCGGAACAGCAGATCTATGCCATCGAAGCAGGACGCCCTCTGCCGAGAATTTTCCGAAGCAGCACAGCTGTGGACATTACCTGTCATAGATGTGTAATACATTGGAGGAACATCCCATCGAAAGAATGTTACCAGATATGGTAAGTAACTTATTCTCCTCAGTCAGACAGGGGCTCCAGCTACTACACCATGATTTATGCGGTGCCCAAGAAAAACCAGGCCCCAGCAGAAGAGAGAACTACCACCAACTCTCTGCTTGGAGAAGCGGCTAACCCTGAGGGAGTTGAGGCGGATGAGTGAAGAGCGTGAGAATGAAGGTATTTCGGAAGAGAGTTGAAGGTGTTGGGGTCCCAGGCCCCAGAAGGACTTGTGGACAATGCAGAGGGTTTTGAACTTCATCCTTGCCGCCACTGGGAGCCAGTTCAGAGATGTCAGTCCTAGAGGGATGCAATCCCTGGGCTGGAGGCCAAGGACAAATCTTGCAGTCCTGTTTTGGATGAGATGCAGAGGGCGGAGAGTAAAGGAAGGCAGATTTAGGAAGGGGCTGTTTTAGTAGTCCAGCCTAGAGAGAACCAGAGCTCTGGAGAGAGTGAGCTTCTGGGGGAAGGAGAGGAAAGGAAGATTACCTCTGTGGTAGTGCAGCTGGTAGTATGACATCTAAGAGACGTCGGAGAAGTGAGGAGAGAAGGAAAGTGTGGAGTGGAAGATAACCCTGAGGTTTTAAGCCTCACAGGTGGGAACAGGGTGAGGGCCAAGAAAGGGCGGCCAGAGAGTGACAGGAAAGGAGTGAGTTGGTGTGCCGATGAGGAGAATGTCTTACTGGCATTAAGGCAGAGATCATTGGCGCCACACCACTCCTGGATGGCAGACCGTCGGAGATGAGAGGAGAAGAGGTGGCTGAAAAGAGCCTGAAAATGAACTGAAAGTTGGGGCAGAGAGAGGCAATGCGGTGGGCAAGAAGTGGCAGGTATTGGTGGAACAGCCAGGGAGAGAAGTTATAGGAGATGAAGGGGGGGGGTCAGCCAAGCCAGGGCCTGATTGGTGATACCCACATTATCACGGAGACGGTTGAGCAGGATGGCATGGTTGACAGTGTCAAAGGCTGAAGAGAGATCAAGTAAGATGAGGACACGGGGTGTTGGAATCGAGGTTGGATAGCAGGTCTTCAAGGGATGTTCAGGAGTCCAGTTGATGCGTCAATGGGGACTGAGGAGTGGCGCCGCTGGGCGGTGTCAGGGGAGCGCATGTGCCCAGGGCCGCGCCCCAGCGCGCCTCTAAATTTAAAGGGGAAGATTGTTGCTGGGGAAAAAGGTTCTGTTTCCTGTCCCTAGCGAGGCACGCCCATGCAGTATGGAGGAAAGGGAACGAAGAGTACATTAGCCACTACAGTGAGTAATTATTACTTTTTTTTAAAAAAAATGCAATGTGATTATTATACTTCGCTGTGGCTGTTGGCAAACTGATTACTTAATATCATTTTGACGCTGGTACTTTGTAGACCTAACTTACGGCGCTTGCGTAAGTTACATTCTTCCAAATGTTAGATTTAAAATTCAAGTTCATGTATAATTGAATCACTTATCGGATCAATTGGGTAAATAACTTCTGGTATTAAGGCACAATCTACTTATAAAACTACTAATTTGCAACCTTTCATGAAAAATGAAACCTAATAGCCTTTTACCTTCCACATTATTAATCCAAATGTGTTATTCTTTCTCAACAGTTTGAAAAAGGCAAACATTGCATTTGAACACATGTTTGAAGAAGTTCCAATTATAATTAAAAATTCACATCTTAATAATGTGTTGCTGTGGGATCTTGAGCAGAAGTCTCCTGTATCAGATAAACATGAATTACTTAATCTTGCCAGCAGGTAAGTGCCTTTCAATAGTGTCTTTTTCATAAGACATTTTAAAATGTTCTTCACGTGGCTGAATCTGTTAAATCATTCAAAGGTTTCTTCTGTAAATCTGCTCCTTCCACACAGCAGTCTTTTTCTACATCGGGTAAAGGAGTGGATATTTGCATTACAGCATTGAATGCCCTTTCCTTGTACAAGATGACCAGTTCCAAACCACTTGTTTCGTTTTATTTCTTTGGTACTGAGAATTGCTTCAGTGAGCAGCGAAAAAGGCAAAGTATTTCATATTGAAGAAATTAATGAAGGAGATTGTGTGAAATCTGGCTTGCAGACCCATCCCACATCTCCCTCCCTCCCTCCTTTCTTTGCCACTATAGTTTACGGAATCGCCCGTCCAGTGACATTGGCAATATTTCCATGCTGCAGTTATTTAAGTGGACAAGGCTGTGCCCAGATCCCTCAAAAGGATTTTATCCATTCTGGTTTTGAAGTGTAAAATCTAGCATCCAACATTTGTTAAATGGAATCCCAAAAAGCTGCCAAATGATCAAAACATGAGGGTTTTGATGGACGTGATTTCAAAATAATTGAAGTCTACAAACCATATTAATAGACCTTTGTCATGATTTACATCATACCCTGCATACCAGAGCCGGACCTCCACCCCAAAGGTATTCCAAACACCCAACTGGGGCTTTGGCAGCTTTTGCAGCAGTGAAGTGCTGTACCCAAAGCAAGATTCTGGAGAAGTTGAATCTCTAAACTTTAGTGCAAGAGGAACTCCTACGTATGAGCACCTGACAGGCTTTCTATTGGACAACAATATTGTTGTGAATCTACATTCTGGGATAATCTTTGTATACTTGCTTATTACCCATGTGTATATGATGAACCTTAGATGCCATCGATATAGGCCCTACAAAATTCACACTTAACAATATAGTGTCTCTTATACTCCTTAATAAAAAAACATTTATTTCACTTTTTTTTGTATAGCTCTTATGTACATTTATCCTCTTGTAGAGCTAATATATGAGCACTCAGACTAGTAAAACAATACACAGTTCCTAATATTAACAATAACGTAATGGAGTAGATGGATCGCATCCCACGCTTCTAAAAATATTAACTACTAACTAACAAGAAATGTATATGAAGCCGTTTTGGCCCAGCGAATCTTAAAATTATACTCCAATTGTGATGCTGTGTATTGGCAAGCCAGGGGAGCAGGTGACATTATACAGACCATCCTCTGGATAAACCATGTGGTGAAAAGTGTAACCGTCAGTCCATGGCTTCTACGGCCAATTGGCTGAAAACAAGCTAAAAGCGTAGAGTTGTGGTCAATGTATTTGTTTTTGGTCCCAAGAAAAGTCCTTGAGCTCAGGGCCCCTTTGCATTACACACTTTTACATCTACAACTGCAATGCACAACGATTAATCTCCTGATGTTACGAAAGATTTCTCTTTTGGCAACTTTCCCTCCATAGTTTCTATGCCCCCCCCAAATCTGTTTGCTTTTGTTTTTGAAGTCATCTGACGTTTTGAGGGGGGAGGGTGAGTACAGCCTTCAGCTTCACTTCCCCTACATTTTGCTCACTTTTTTATGGGGCAACTGATCTGTCCTTTAGACTATCAGTACTGGGAAACGGTTAAACTTTTTATCTTTCCCCATTCATTGTAGGCTTCCACCTGTCCTCCCCTTCATCCCATTGACCCTCTTTCCCACGTGTCTTCTCCCTGATTACAAGCCACCCTCCACTCTGTATTGGCCCATGAAACCCATTTAGAACAACCTCCCAGGGCAGCAGCAAGCACCCAGCAGTGACTAGGTACGTGGGGTCCAGTCGTGGGGGGGGGGGGGGGGGAGATTGTTGACCGTAATCACTGCACCCCATGAAACTGTTAGGGGGAATTCTCAGAAATGTGCTAATTCCCTTCTACCTTAGAGACCCCCAGCTCTTTTGCTGGACTTCAGGACTTTCATTTTCTAACCTGGAGTGAGTGCGCCCTTTTTTTCATTCTTGTATTTTTTGTGATATTGACCCGGTTTCTTTTTAGCTTTGGAGCCTGACAAACTCCATAGGCATTATCTTTACATTGACACACAGCACCTTCAGTGCAGTGGCACAGGGAAGTCTCTTAGATTTCCCAAAGGTTTAAATACCTTCTCTTGGTAAAACTACAGTTTCCAAGAGCAGTCAAGTGAAATTGACTTAACTTACATTTTGTAACTTTCTAGACCCACCACAAACTGTCTTACCATAGGGTCCTGGGGGCGGTGGTTACTTTGTTTCTCTAGCATTGGATCTTTCATAGATTAAGATGCTTGAATGTTCCCTGTCGTTGGACCGGGAATTCTCAGTGATTTAAATATTAGAAAACTCAATATATACATGATTTCCATAGAAATATTAATGTAGATTGCCCATTATGGTCTGAGCCATTCACTTGTGTAGTCCCTCCACCTCACTTTGGTCCTTTATGGAGGCAGGGCTTAAGCTCCACCCCAGTCAGCCAACTTCAAGTTTTTCACTGCAGCCTAACAGAGGGAATCCTCAGCTCTCTTAGCTTTTTCAAAATCTGTTCTTTGTTATATTAGAATTCTGAACCTAGCTTGTTGCATCTAGATAGAAATGTGACTGTTAGCATGTACTGCACCTAGATGGAATCCCACAATTGCAAGGACAGCAATGCCAACTAACCAACTGACAATTCCATCCCTCTGCATACACTTCTCAAACTATAACCAAACACAACCACAAGCCTTAAACGCAGCAATCCGCACAAACTTCACAACAATGCAACAACAAAACAAACCACACATAGACTTGCACAACAGCACACGACGATTACGGACCATGAAACACCTCCGGGCTGAGGCTGCCAACAGCACATCACTGCTCTCTTGCACTTTTCCAGCTTATTCCCACTTACCCACCCCCTCTCCCCCCTTTTTCAGAGCCGCCAGAGCGCCATGGGACCACTTCGGTGGTGATAGTGCGCGGTACAAATGTCCTTTAACATTAAATATATTCCCAAAATATACCATATCGTGATCTCCTGATCAAGCTCCATCTGCTCTGTTTCTGGGTTCAGAAAACATTTTTTTCACCTAAATTTCGTCTAGAGAAATTCTCCTCAAACCATGGCTGAACAACCAACTGCCAAAAAGCCTTCCCTGTTCAGGGACTGCACAAGGTGCATGAAGAAGCTGACTAAATGAAGGATCCTCATGAGCAATGCATCTACTGTCTGTATCCTAATGAAATCCATAAAAGTGACAATGCAGGACCTTCTTCAGCAAAACCCTGCAGGACAGACTTATTCTACATTTAGAAGTCAAAGGTCTATCTTCTGATGAAGAATCTGTCAGGACGGCTCCTGTACATTGTAGCAAACCATCTGCGAGGCAAACATCAAAGGGAAGGGCCTCTTCAGTGGAAAGGAGTACCTCTCCCTCTCATAAAAGAGGAAGGTGGAATTAACTTCTCACACCCCTTTTGGGCTCTGTCGACAAAGGAATCCCATCACTCGTCCACGAAGCTTCCATCGACTGATAAGGACCGTCACCCATCGACTAAGTCATCGTCCACGAAGCCATGGTCGGCGAAGCATGCAGCGACACCGCTGACGACACCGCCAACTTTGTCCATAGAGAAAACAAAACCCAAAACACCCTCCGCAGACGCCACTGTTACGCCATCCAATGAAAGCAGTCTCACCAAACCAATGGGAACAGGGCCTCCTATATTGGAAACTCATGAACCAATAGGAGCACAACTATATCCTTTAAGATATGGCAGAACTCCCAAACATTCTTCAGGAGGAGTTTTCAGACACATAATTTGTTGGTGAGCAACCTTTTCTCACCCCCCAAGTAACACGGCCCTCCATGGCATCCAACTACAGAGGAACCCGCTGATCCTTGCGATCCAACACTCATGGAGTTGATGACTAATTCAACAGACGTCAAAGGGAAAAGAATAGATCATCCATACCGAAGGAGGTAAGATCTCCACAGAGGGACATCTCGCCTCAACATAGCACACCAAGAGATTCTCCTTCCAGGAGCAGACCACATATAAGAGCATGTTCACCTGAGCCCCCTTGCAGAGCCAGGAGCAGGACGCTCAGTGCTTCACTGACAAGGGTCCCGTCGCCAAGATCGCTTTGTAGAGATCCTACGGTTGTGCCATCGACTGCATCGGTCTCAGATTGGCAAGAGGACCCTTTCTGGGATTTCTCAGATCCCGAGGAAGGGGAGATTACGCATGAGCCTGACACTCATAGCGAATGGGACGATTACATTGTTGAAAAACCTAGAAAGAGACTCTCCAGGAGACTCTTCACCGCCTGACGATTTGTTCTCGTTTCATACCATTATCGGCAAAGCTGCAGACCTATTCAAATTACAAGTCGCATTGGAAGAGGAAAGCCGGTGCTTTATGAGCACAGGGACAAACGTGAAACAGTCACTACCATTCCTCTTCTTGATACTATGTGGGAGATATTTGCTACGCCTTTCTCCACTCCTGCTTTGGTTTCAAGACCTGAAAAGAAGTAGAAAGCTCCTGACACAGCACCACTTTGTCTAAGGGGACCTACAAAGCCTTATTCTGTCATCAGGGTGGCAGCCAGAAAGAAATTGGCCAATCCCTCATCGCCCTTATCAGCCCCTCACCACGAGGAAGGGCGTAAGTTAGAGGCCATGGGCAGGAAAGTATCCTCGTCAGTCTTACTATCAGAGTGGGCAGTGCACTAGCCTTGACAGCTTAGTTTGACCTCGAGCTATGGCTTTGTATGTCTAAACTGGCCAAACATTTACCAGCGGATCTTCAGGAAGAAGCCAGAAAAATCATAGCGGACGGGGAGGCTACCTCAGATCATATGATTGACGCACCAGTGGATGTGACGGAATCGGGCTTCAGAAAAATGGCCCACGGTACTGTACTGAGGAGACCAGCGTGGATGAAAGCTACGAACTTTAGACTGGAGGTCCAAGCACAAATATTGGACATGCCCTTTGATGGGCAAGACTTATTTGGAAAAAAGATTGATGACCACCTCAAGGGAATAATAACGGACACAGCTTGAGCCATCAGTTCCCTCAAAGACCAGGACACAGACTGTAGATCTTTTCGTCCCTTTCGAGGCTCATCCTCCAAATACAGAGGCTTTAATCCTCCCTCCTATGGCCAGAAGACGCAGGGAAACACCTTCCATCAATCCTCTAGCAGGTACTCCCAGAGGGGAAAGCGTGGCTCTACCCAGGGCAAAACCCAGAGCAAGCAGAATTGACAGATCATGTCAACAAATAACCCTCCACCCCCCCCCCCAAACATTGGCAGACAATAACATCGGACAAGTGGGTGTTGCAGTTGATCTGCAAGGGTCACGCCATACAATTTATGGATCAACCTCCATCCTTTGCCCCCACACCTCACAAAGTACATCTTTTAAAAAGTCATGTTATGTCCGAAATCCACAAACTGCTACAAAAAGCAGCTATAGAACCGGTCCCAGACAAATAGAAGGGAAGAGGCTTCTGCTTCTGTTTCTTTCTGATCAAAAAGAGAAACGGTCACTGGAGACCGTTACTGGTGAGAGCGTTCAACAAAATCATTAAGCGCATCAAATTCAAGATGACATCCCTGAAAACCTTCCTACCTTGGCTAAAGTGGCACGACTTCCTGGCCACTCTAGACTTGGAAGACTCCTATTTCCACATTCCCATTCATCCTGCCCACAGACAGTTCCTCAAATTAGCAAACGGGAGTTACATTTTCAATTCCGTGTTCGCCTTTTCGGGCTAAAGTCAGCACCAAGAGTTTTTACCAAGTGTCTGGCACCTGTAGCTGCAAAACTCAGAAGGACAGGAAAGGAAGTCTTCGCATATTTGGAGGTCTGGTTGATAAGGGCAAGCTCATTCAAACTCGCACGCTTGGCGGTTTCGAGAACCATAAACTTCTTAGGGAAGTAAAATCCTGCCCAGTAAGACGGTACTCTTCCTGGGTGTGGACTTGGACACCAGCATTCCCGGGTTAGTCCATCAGCAGACAGAATGTTACGCTCACCTGGTTCCACGGGGACGCCACCCTGCAGTTGGGACTCAGGTATCCTTCTCTGCGGTTCCCAGGTGTGACCAGCGGGAGGGTTCTGCCTGGAATACAGGTGGGCAATATTCAAGACTGGGCAACTGGGGTAAACAGTCCCCCACCACCCCGTATACCCACGGCCCCACTGGACCTCTCCTCGCCTTGTTTTTAATGCAGGTGTGTTCTCCGTCCTGCCTTCTTGGCAGGGGCGCATTGTGCTTGGTGGGCGTTTGCGATCAAGTTACTTCACTGATGCCAGCCCGCTTTGAGTCTTTCAGGTAGGTCTCATTGTTGTGCTATATTATTGTCCTTGCATGCCTTTTCGGTTTAACTAATGTCTTTTCTCTTCCTTAGGTGCGCGGAAGTCCAATAGGTGGCATAGAATGAATTGGGTCTCGCCGGTAAGTAATGGCATTTTTAGAGCGCCTTGATGCGGTGAGTAGGCGCTAAGCGAAGCGCTATGATGCCTTGCCTCTTGCTAACCTGTTGTCTTATCTTCCCACAGGTCGCGGTGATCACCCGGTGCATGGAATTCCTGAGGCGATGCTGGTCGAGGAGCAGCTTGCGAGGTAAGCTTTAGGCACTGTTCATTAAATTGTAAAAATGTCTAATGCCTCGTTTCTTCCTTTTTTGCAGATCCGTCGGTTCGGGGGGAGCGCTGGTTCCAGGATGCTGATCTCAAGAGCCGTGGACAGCTAATGATGAAATTAAAGGTAAACTGCTGCTGCTAGCAATGTCCTTTTTCTCCTTTACAGATGCTGTTCTTTCTAGGTTCGCAAGTGCAGCTGAACACGGTGAGCGTCACGTTGCAGAATTGCAAAGTAATGCGAAGCGTGTTATCCCAGTCAGGTGTGGTTTAAATAGCTTCAAGAAAGTAGTCCAGGTAAAATAGTTCCTGTGGTACCTCACCCAAAAATACTATACCGCATAGCTTGGTTCCAAGGAGCCAAGCTATGTGGATGCCTCCATGTTGATTGACACTGAAATAAAGTAGTTCCCAATACAAGTCCTTTATCAAGTATGACTGGCCCCAAGAAGGCCTAGGCCAAGGATGCCCGGTTTTAGTGGAGACCCTTCCTGGCCCATGGGCTTGCCAGGGGGTCTTCTGGATGGGGGTTGTGACAGAATAGCAGCTATTCTCCACTTGACCTCATGCTTCCAAGACCGTGGCATCCATGGTACGCTCTTTCAAAGCTCTCCTGGGCATGATGATCTCATGTGTATTTCTAATATTAAATTGCATGCTTCGCATAAGACCAATTCAGGAGACCCTGGACCGCCAATGGAAACGAGCACTCTGTTCATGGGAGGATACCGTCCAGCTACCTGCGACCTTACACAAGGTACTTCGATGGTGGAATACACCTCAAAACCTGTTACAGGGAATGCCGTTCCAGGCCCCAACATCTACCCTTCTCAGGACTGATGCATCTCTGTTGGGCTAGGGGGCTCACCTAGCGGACCTTCAAACCAAGGGTGCTTGGACCGCCCAGGAGTCTCAACTGCACATCAATGTTCTAGAGCTCAGGGAGATACGGTGTACACTGAAAGCCTTCCTCCCGGTATTAGCCGGGCAGGTGGTGACCATCCAGACAGACAATACGACCTCCATGCATTACACAAACAAACAAGGAGGCACGCTGTCAGATTTTTTCACAAGAAGCTCAACTACTATGGGCCTTGCACCACAGAGTTCAAATCAAAGCGGAACATCTTCCAGGAGTGGACAATGTCCAAGCGGACAAGCTAAGCGGGGATTACACGACATCGAACGAGTGGGAACTAGACGAAAAAGTAGTCCAATGAATATTTTCCGAATGGAGTCATCCACAGATCGACCTCTTCGCCACCAAAGCAAACAGAAAATGCCACAAATTTGCCTCCTGGTACCCAGAGCATCAGTCAATAAGAGATGTGTTCTCAGTGGATTGGACATGGAAATTCCTTTATGCCCCCCCATCCCTCTCATAGCGAGAGTGCTTCGCCGACTGAAGGAACAGAACTGCTCAATGATCCTGATGGCGCCGGATTGGGCCTGGCAGATCTGGTACTCAACCCTACAACACTTCTCCTGCTGGCCCCTGGTTCATCTCAAAGCTTATCAGGACCTTTTGACGCAACCGAAACGCAAGGTCCTCCACCACGACCCAATGAGCCTGTATCTCAAGGCATGGTTCCTGAGCAGCGAAAGCTAATGAATCTGAATCAGATTGCTGGGATATTATGAAGGCATCTAGGGCTCCTTCTACTCGGATCACCTATACCTGAAAATGGACTAGTTTCTCCAAGTGGTGCGAAACATCAGTGAACCCACTCACTGCATCGGTCGAACAAGTGCTACCTGATTGTATTTGGCTAAAGCAGGATTTTCTCTATCCAGGTGAGCTGCAGGGACCCTCCATTCCACTCTTGCCACCTCGTGACCATGCAGCCCCAGACCCCATCCTAGCGATCCCTTTCCTGTTCTCCACGGCTTCCCCTTGCCCTTCCTCTGCCTGCCTTCCGGACCTCACTCCCCTGTGATTGGCCAATCGGGCCTTGCACTGTTTGGGCCTGCAGCTTCACCATGGGAGAACGCCATTAGCAGCAAGGTGACCCCAGGTGAGTTGCAGGTACCCTCCATTCCACTCCTGCCACCTTGTGGCCATGCAACCCCAGGCCCCCTCATATCGACCCCTTTCCTGGTCTCCACGGCTTCCCCTCCCTCTGCCTGCCTCCCAGACCTCCTCCCCCTGTGATTGGCTGACTGTCTGGTCTTAACTGAACCAACCAAGTCCGCCCTCTGCCTGGCAGCCCTGCGGCTAAGGGCCCCAAGGCAAAGGGCGGCTCCTGCACTGGCGGCTCCAAGATGTGTCTGCCGGTGTCCGCAAAGGAAGCCAGCAGCCAATAGACACCAACAAAACTAACTGTGGCAGGGGTGGTGGGTAGAGCAATCACCCTACCCCAGAAAGCCCTCGCCACTATACCTTACCATGACTGCCATAGAATTACAACATGCATACTAAAGAGATTAGTGACCACCGACCGAAATACTCTTGGCTAGACTATAAATGTTGCACTGTACTACGCACTAACATACTGTTATGTTTGCTACTCAGCATTTATATACCTCTCTGTATATCATTGGTAGGTCCGCAAAGCCAATGTTAACTAGTGCCAATGTTAACTAACCTATAGAGAACGGTCAAGATCAGCCCATGTCACCTTAGACAGGTGTAAGAATCGTTAGCATGCATCGCATCTAGATAAAATTGCAAATGTTAGCATGTGCACACATAGAGGGAATTCCTAAGCTTAGCATGCGTCGCATCTAGATTGAATTATGAATGTTAGCATGTGCCATACTTGGATGGATTCCTCAATGTAGCCTGCATCGCATCTAGATGGAATTGTGAATGTTAGCATGTTCACACATAGAGAGAATTCCTAAGCTTAGCATGCGCCACATCTAGATGGAATTGTAAATGTTAGCATATGCCACACTTAGATGGAATCCTCAACGTAGCCTGCTTCGCATCTAGATAAAAATGTAATTCGATTGATATACGACTCTTTTGCCAAGCCTTAACCAAGCGTACAATCATGAATCAATAACCAACCTACTAACAATTTCACTCTTCTGCATACACCTCTCAAACTTGAACCAAACACAACCACAAGCCTTAAACGCAGCAAACCGCACAAACTTCACTACACTGCAACAACAAAACGCACATAGACTTGCACAACAGCACACGACGACTACCGACCGTAAAACACCCCAAGCTCAGCCAACGGACCCAACGGGCTGAGGCTGCCAACAGCACATCACTGCTATCTTGCACTTTTCCTGCTCACTCGCACTAACTGGCCCCCCCTTCTCCTTTTTTCAGAGCGCCAGGGGACCACTCCGGTGGTGATAGTGCTCGGTACAAATATCCTTTAACATTAACATCCTCAAGGTTCATCTAACGGCCATTGCAGCATATACAACAAATCCAGATAAACAGTCATTGCTCACTCAGCCGGCTGTCAAGATCTTCCTGAAAGGGTTGATGCATACTTACCCACCTACGCCAACATCGGTCCCAGCCTGGAGCCTAAACACGGTACTGACGCTCTCATGGAACCACCGTACAAGCCTATTCATAGAAGTGACATAACATTGTTATCCTGGAAAACTGTTTTCTTGCTAGCTATCGCATCGGCCAGGAGGATCAGTGAGTTGCAAGCTTTATCATCAGAACCTCCTTTTACCTTGTTCCATGAATCACACCTCTGATGCAGAGAGTACTTTGCATTCACCTGATGTGGAAAGGATTCTAAAGTTTTAGTTGCAGAGGACTAAGGAGGTTCCGTTCCTCTAACAGATTGTTCATTGCTTTTTCTGGCCGCACTAAAGGTCAGTATATTTCGAAAGTCTGGCACGTTGGGTTTCTCAATGTATCGCCCACTGTCATCAGTCTAAAGACGACCCCGTCCTCGCCCCCAACCAGGCCTCCTTCGGCTCACAACACCAGAGGGAGAGCAGCTTCAGTAGCGTTTCATGCAGGGGTAGGATTGAAGGACATGCAGTCTCGCTACCTGGAGCACTTTGCACACGTTCACCAAGCATTACGGCCTGACAGAAGATACCAACAAAGAATCTGCAGTTGGCCAGGCAGTGCTCCGCTTCCTCTTTGCATAAGGTAGGATCAGCCTTCTCTTCCGCCTTTCCCTGGGTATGGAACCTTTGTATTGCTGTATGGTAAAGGCTTGCAGAAGTTTTTTTCTGCATATCTAGGTATAAGATGGGGGCATTTTTTTAACTGCTTGGTATTCTATTCAAGCATCTGAATCTATGAAAGATCCAATGCTGGAGAAGTCTTACTTACCTACCTGTAACTGTATTTCTGATGTTTGTTAATCTGCTTAGAATCACATGCTGTGCATAGGTCCGACATCCAGTGGTCACTGCGGAGTATTGCATTTTGTTTTTCGTAGTCGAAAAGGGGACGTCGACAAGGCGTGTCTGTAACACTATCCCTATAGTGACATGCGTTGTACCCACAATCCCTCACGCGTCGAGGTCCCTCAGATTGTTTTTTTCCGCCCAGCTACTGGTCGCCTTTACGCGGAGCTCCTCGAGAGACATTGCAGATTTCATCTCCTCGACCTTTGGTCGTTTTCCTATATTAATATAGAACATATCGATCCCCCCCTCGACGCTGTTGTGAAGCTGTCTCCGCCGAGCAAGATCTTCGACGGAGGGGACGAGCGGAGGAGATCCTTCGACGTTGTCGAACACGTGGCCTGGCCTCGCAGGCCATATACAGTAGGGAGAGTGGGGGTCGTGGGACATCTCTAGTTCTTTTCTGAGAATGCCTTTCCTTTTCCCCTTCCTTTCCCTTGGGGTGGTTATCACGATTTATTGCCTCGGCTATGGAGAGGACACCCTTTAGGTTTTGCCCGCTTTGCAAGGGCAAGTTTACTTGGAAGGACAAGCATTCACGGTGTAACCGCTGCTTGCCCCTCGATCACAAAGAGGAAGGTTGCACGGCTTGTCGGCTTCTTAAGCCGAAGACTCTAAAAGACCGTAGGGTCAAGAGGTGGGCGGCCTACGCTATGTCGAATGCCGACGCTCCACCCACCATTGCTACCTCCGACAGTGACGAGGAACGTGATACCACGACCTCCGCTACGGAAGTCGAAAACCCCCCTAGAGAGCGCACACGCGCTTCGTCGTCTGTCCCCGGCCCCGACGGGCTCGGCTCACGCCCTGCTCATGGGGACGAACACCCCGGCGACATTGACCCACACAAGACCACACATAAGCACTCAACCCATGGCTCTTCTTCGTCGAAGGCGAAGAGAGCATCAGCGCCCAAGGAGACGCAGGTTTCACCGGCGGCCTCCTCGGACCGTTCGGGTTCGAAGCCCCTCTCGCAACCGCAGCCGCGACCAGCGACTGGGCTTTCGGCAAATAAGGGCGCCGCCCCCAAATCATCGGCCGGCACGCATCAGCAGAAAGCGCATGCCGCCGTAGAGCGATCGACACCCATAACGTCGAAACCACAGCCCTCTGCTGACAAACGAGTCGCTGAGAGCTTGGCGAGGATCGTGGTAGCCGACGCCCACAAGCGTACGCCGAAAGACTCGTCGAGCGCTACGCAAAGGTCGAAAGACAAGCCGAAAATGCCAGAAGAAAGGCAGGGACGATCTCCTTCAGTCGAAGGGATTCCCAACACACCTGAAGGCTTTTCGGAGGGCGACGGGACACTTACCTCGATGTTGTGGGAGAGGTCGAGCCGTTTTCAGCTACAAGACACCGCTAGACCGCTCAGGGGTACCCCATGAAACCATGGAAAGGCTCCATCTCTGCATGGAAAGAATGTAGAGGTTTATGAATACCCAGAACCCTCCCACTCCCAAGAGAATAAGAGAAGGGCCTCAGGAGGACCCCAGGGCCAAAATTCCGAGACTAGTCAATCCCCACCAGGACACAGCCTCAGACTTCCATAGTGTGTATGACCTCACTGGGGAAGAACATTATTTTGAGGAAGAGGATGATTTTATGGACGAGGAAGAGGGACGGAACCAGGAGGAAGGTCTGGAAGACAGCCCAGACTTGGTAGGAGAAGGCTTCGGAGAAAATCCAGAAGAAGGACCTTCTCACCCCTGGCAATCCCCATCAATATATTCCGACACTGATGTCCTGAACCTAAATCCTCCTGACAATTCACCTATTAGAAACACGTCTCCCATTGACGATCACCCACATTTAATGCCCTGTTGCGCAGAGCAGCAGCACATTTCGAACTGGACACTGGGGAGCTCTCTCCTGAATTAGACTTTGTGGAAAGAGTAATTAAGGAGAAACCCCCGGTCAGTCAGACCATTCCCCTCCTCGCTTCGGTGAAGAGAAGAATCATCCCTTCGCTGTCCACACCCGTACTAATCAGAGGGGTCAATCCTAGAATTGAAAAACTTTTCACTCCTTCACCCTCGGACCCGCTGTACATCAGGGGACATTCCATTCCGGATTCCCTGGTAGTAACCAACACAAGAAAGAGGGCAGGGGTACCACTTTCCACCAGTGAGGCACCACCTGACAAGGAGGGCAAGCGGTTATATGCCCTTGCAAAAAAAGTTACATCCTCGGCTGCCTTTTCGGCAAGAATTGCGAACAACAATTCTTTGCTCGCTAGCTATGCGGACGCGCAGTGGGCCAAACTGCGCAAAGACGCCGAAGAAGCGCCGGAACCATTACGTACACGCCTGCTTACAACTATTGGCGAAGGAACCCAGGTCAACCAGAGTATTGTAAAGAACTCTCTGGATGTGGCAGAAACAGCAGGACGTTCCCTAGTTCAGGGAATAATCCTAAAACGCCACGTATGGCTGCGCAACTCAGGGTTCAAACAGGAGACACAGGCGTCTTTAATAAATAAACCTGTTGAAGACTCAAACCTCTTCGGGAAAGCGGTGGATGAGGCTCTGGAGATGGCTAAAAAAGAGTTCGATACTATCAAAACTCTTGACCAAATCTCTAAGCCCTCTACCAGGCGCGGCTATGGCAACAAACGCTTTTTTCGTGGCCAATGCCAACAACAAAACCAGCAGCAACAGTACCCTGCCACCAATTTCCAGACCAATAGTGGCCAGTACAGCCAAAGAGGCCAGCGCCGGGGCAAAGGAAGAGGCCGGGGGTCCACCCCCAGAGGCTCCCAAGTACCCAACAACACCAAGTGACGCGAAGATTTGTGTCCCCTCCCATGCAACACCGGTCGGGGGCCGGATAACCTCCTTTCTTCCAGCATGGGAGGGTATAACGTCAGACCGCTGGGTACTTTCCACCGTAGCCCACGGATACTGCATCGAATTCAACAGTTCCCCAACATACAAACCCCCGAGGGGACGTCGCATGACACCGGAACATCTTGCCATCCTTCTCCAAGAAGTACAACAACTGCTGGAAAAAGGAGCCATAGAGGTCGTACCTCTATCTCAGGTAACGGAAGGTATTTATTCAGTGTACTTCCTTGTACCCAAAAAGGATCTAACCATGCGACCTGTATTAGATCTGCGCCCAGCGAACAAGTTTATCAAACCCCAAAAGTTTCGTATGGTGACCTTACAAGAAGTGATCCCACTGCTATCACAGGGAGATTACATGACAACATTGGACATGAAAGATGCATACTTTCATATTTTAATGTTGCCAGCGCACAGAAAATACCTCCGGTTCATGATAGAGGGCAAACACTACCAGTTCAGAGTACTACCCTTCGGCATAGCATCTGCACCAAGGGTATTCACGAAGGTGCTGGCAGTGGCAGCGGCCCACCTGCGCAGGTTGTCCATCCCAGTTTACCCTTACCTCGACGACTGGCTCATAACAGGGGATTCTTACGAAACATGCTTCTCCAATACCCAAAAGACTGTAGACCTTTTGTTCCAGTTGGGCTTCTCCATCAACGAAAAGAAGTCCAGCCTAGACCCCAGCCAAATCAAGCAATTCCTAGGGGCTCTAATTCAAACAAAGGACGGCCTCGTCTTCCCCTCCAAAGAGAGGGTCCAAAACATGCTTCAGATCCCTCAATATGTGACCGGTCGAGAGGTGACGGTACGCAAAGCAATGCGCTTGCTAGGCATGATGGCGTCGTGTATTTATTTGGTACCTCACGCGCGCCTGCGCATGCGCCCAATGCAAGAGTGGCTCAACAGCCAGTGGTGTCAGGCCAGCGGACTATGGGACGATCTAGTGGTGGTCTCGCAGGCCTTAGTTCTCTCGCTACGGTGGTGGACAAAGGAAAACCTGGAAAAAGGGAAACCCTTTGTCACACCCGCGGCGGAAGCCACTCTAACCACAGACGCATCCCTCACAGGATGGGGGGGGCTCACCTATCCCATCAGACTGCTCACGGAGAGTGGACTCCGAACGTAGCATCCAAACACATCAATCTTCTGGAGCTACTAGCGGTGTTCAAGGCGCTAAAAGCCTTCCAGGAACACCTACAAGGCAGGACAGTGATG
This sequence comes from Ambystoma mexicanum, assembly GCF_040938575.1. Classification (NCBI taxonomy): domain Eukaryota; kingdom Metazoa; phylum Chordata; class Amphibia; order Caudata; family Ambystomatidae; genus Ambystoma; species Ambystoma mexicanum. The sequence continues at coordinate 1,033,158,922 of NC_090933.1, read as the reverse complement.
GTCCTTACAGACAGCACCACAGCCATGTATTACATCAACAAGCAGGGGGGAACCCACTCTCCAGGACTGTCCAAACTGGCCCAAAATATATGGAAGTGGGCTCTCAAACAGAATATGTTCCTACTGTCACAACATGTACCAGGGGAACTCAATCTGCTGGCAGACAAACTCAGCAGGGATTTTCCCCTGCCCGAAGAGTACGAATGGCGACTGCACGAAGACATTGTCTTCGACGTCTTCACGCAATGGGGATTCCCAGAAATAGACCTGTTCGCAACCCTGGAGAACTCACAATGCCAAAGTTACGCCTCCAGCGACCCCCAGAACCAATCCAAGGGGAACGGTCTGTCGATTCAATGGTCAGGGAAATTTGTTTACGCTTTTCCCCCCGACTCCCCTTCTCAACAAGGTGGTGCACAAAATGCACCAGGAACAAGTAACCATGATACTGGTGGCCCCAATGTGGGCCCGACAGCCATGGTTCGCTCACTTGATGGAGATGTCTCTATCTCCCCCAGTGAAACTCCCCTGCCCGTACAACATGCTGTCACAAGACAAGGGCAGGACTCTGCATCCATGCCCCCAGAACATGAACTTAGCAGCCTGGCTCCTGAGATCATAGAATTTGGACATCTACAGCTCCCATGCATGGACATCCTCAGGGAAGCCAGAAAACCTAACACTCGCCACTGCTATTCTAGCAAGTGGAAGAGATTTGTCATCTGGTGCAGAGGAAAGAGCATCAACCCAATTGACTGCTCTCCCACACATATTGTTCTATACCTGACCCATTTATTGGATTCAGGTCTAGTGTTCAATTCCATTAAAGTCCACCTAGCGGCACTTTCTGCATACACCACTTCCCAACTCAAAGTGTCTTGGTGGAAGATCCCTGTTATAAAGGCCTTCATGGAGGGAGTAAAGAGAATACACCCCCCGATAGCTGACCCAGCTCCCGGATGGGACCTTAACGTGGTACTTACCAGACTCATGGGCTCACCATTTGAACCCATGCACAAAGCATCTCTTAAAGACCTCACTCTTAAGACTGCTTTTCTAATAGCTATCACCTCCATCAGGAGAGTAAGTGAACTACAGGCTCTTTCTATTCTAGACCCCTTTGTTACAGTTCACAGAGATAAGGTGGTTCTACGCACTCACCCAAGGTTTGCTCCGAAATTCATCTCAAAATTCCACGTAAACCAGTCTAAAGAACTACCAGCGTTCTTTCAAAATCCTTCCAACTTGGGAGAAAGGACTCTGCACACACTAGATGTCCGCAGAGCTGTCCTGTTCTACATGGAAAGAACCAGACCACTGAGGAAGACTAATCCGTTCTTCGTCTCGGTGGCAGCAGGAAGAGAAGGGGAAGCAGTTTCAAAGTCCACTATTTCTAGATGGATTGTTCAATGCATCACTCTCTGCTATACTCTTGCTAAGAGAGAACTGCCCTTTAGGCCAAGAGCACATTCTACTCGAGGCACGGGGGCGTCCATAGCATTCATTGCAAATGTTCCCCTTGAGTCCATCTGCAAAGCAGCTACCTGGAGTTCTGTGCACACCTTTACAAAACACTACTGGCTAGATGCACACTCTAGATCTGACTCCCAGGTGGGACAGGCAGTATTAAGACATCTTTTCTCTACTGTTCCTTCTCATAACCCACCGCCAACTCCGGGTACTGCTCGCTAGTCTATGCACAGCATGTGATTCTAAGCAGATTAACAAACATCAGAAGACAATGCATTACTTACCGTAAAAGCATTTCTGATGGTTGTATCTGCTTAGATTCACATGCGCCCACCCTTCCTCCCCGCTCGGATGGAAGGAACATAGACATCCTTTTCTATATTTCTCTTTTCTGTACTCACTCACGTCTAGAAGGCTCCCTCAGGGCAGAAAAATACAGAGGGACCTCGACGCGTGAGGGATTGTGGGTACAACGCACGTCACTATAGGGATAGTGTTACAGACACGCCTTGTCGACGTCCCCTTTTCGACTACGAAAAACAAAATGCAATACTCCGCAGTGACCACTGGATGTCGGACCTATGCACAGCATGTGAATCTAAGCAGATACAACCATCAGAAATGCTTTTACGGTAAGTAATGCATTGTCTTCTCCAGCATTGGTAACTTTCATAGATTCGCATGCGCCCACCCGCCTTCCCTAGAGGCTGCTCCTACGCTCAGCATCCATCATACTGTAGTCTCTACGGTTCAAAATCTGAAGATGGCTGACTGTGTCGGAGCTTAAGCCCTGCCACCTTCAGTGCAGTATCAGAGAAATCTTTCTACATTACAAGGTTTAACTACCTTTTCTTGGGTGAACTACAGTTCCCAAGAATAGTAAAGTGAAATTGGCTTTACTTTTTCTCTTTGTAGGTCCAGCAGACACCATCATATCTTGGTACCTAGTAGCCCCCTTATCCTACTCTATCATGTAACCTTTTTATATTGCCCTCACTACTTTAAATGGCTGGCAGTGGTTTAACTTTCCTACCATTGTGCTTTTCTACTGCAGGCTGAACCCTCGGATGCAGTACAGGACCCATGGGTTACCATTTTTTCAAAATGGCCCGGTCGCCATTTTCTGGTTGAGGTCTGTCTTGGGTTTTACCATGTGCGTTGAAACAGATTTGAGCCCTTTGTCTTGCCTTTGGCGGACTTCAGCCCTATAGCCCACCTCTGGCTCCAGTGTGTCAAGGACAGGATGTGAGGGAGGGTCATGAAACTCCCCTGTCATTTGTCTCTAGGAATGCCTGAATGCAACCTGTCCTGATTGGCTGGCTGTCCTTTCAGGACAGCCACCCTGCTGTGATAGATTGCTTATGCTGTGCATGATTGGAGAAACCTACTTAAAAGGCAAGGGTTTTAGGACTAGAGGCAGTCGAGCACTGGGTGAAACACCCGACAGAACCGTGAAAAAAGCTTGCTGCATCTTCCGGGACCTTTGAATTGCCCGGTGAAGCCCTGCTGCTCTGCTGAAACTCTGTTTTGAATTCGACGGAGCAGCTCCGGAAGAACGACTTCGCCCCATGGGTTAGTGTGACCCACTAACTCTTGAGACGAACTCCACTGGAACCATCTTCCCTGACTTAGCTGTACTTGGTTGCTGGAATAACCGAATGCCAGGGATCAAGTAATCCGTAGTCTAGTGAAATGTCTGAAGCGGTAACAAATCCGGCTAGAAGCTCCAGGAGTCTCCAAAGGACACTCCAGGAGCAGGGCGACCAGATCCTAAGTCCCCTCACCAGAGTGCAGGACCCAAGGAGTGAAGGTAGCCCAACCGGCCTCCGCCATTCGCAACAGTGCTGTTTCAGCGGCACTGAAATTGTGAAGTGCCGCTGAACCGAAAAGAGCCGTAGCTGCTGATGACCTCCCACGTACCGCCGCAAGAGCTCTACAGACGTCCTACCCGTTGTCCCCATGACTGAGGCTCAGGAACAGGGGTCTGCACCGCTGCAGCAAGACATAATCCAGCTGGGCCACTCTTCTTCAAACCAGAGGCACTGTTTAGGTGTGGGGTACTTAACCTCCTAACCTTTTTTGCTGTGCTTTTCTCAGTTGGGAATTGCATTGGCTTACCTTACAACTCTGTTCCTCACAGGCTTAACAGCTTGTGACCCAACAAGTGATTTTGTAACAAACTCTCAACTTTGTGCAAGACTTTGATATTAAGAAGTGCATCAGCTCCAGAGATGGTTTAAAATTGACTTTGGCTGTCTTTGCTCCCTGAAGACTCTTCTAGTCCATTGAGTTTGTTCCGCATAGGTGGTAACTTGTTGTAGACTGTTACTGCTGGGAAAGACTTGTCTAGATTTCATTGGAAGATTTTGTTGTCCTCTCATTTACTGAGAACCTGTTCAACCTTTACCTTTCCTTTCTGCAACCTCAGAATCCACAAAGTATAACTAGTGAAGGACCATGGGTACAGTGGACGTCACACTGGGGATAGTATTACTGGCAAGCCCTGTCGACGTACCTTTTCTATTTTCGAAAACCACTGTAATACTCCAGCTTCCACTAGATGTTGGCCTATGCATAGCATGTGATCTAAGCAGATGCGAGCATCAGAAATACGATTATGGAGAGTAGTGCGTCCCTTACTGTCCTTGTGATTGAAGTCACCTCAGGGTGTAGGAATTGTGTAAGAAGCATATCCAAAGATTTCCCACTAACCTGTTCTGATTCTGAATAGTAATTTTAAAGTATATTTAAATTGTTACATGAATTGCCTTTTTAAAGAATGCCTATTTAGACACTGATGTCAATTAAATAAATAACTATTTATATACTGAAACCTTGATTATAAGTGTTACTTGGCTGCTTGCATTTACGGATTTCATTTGTACAGCTCACATTTACCTCTTGAGATGGGCCTGGCTGCTCAGTCAAACTATCAACTTGTGTAGTACAGACCTATACCAAAAGGTGGGTTACCTAATATCAAGCAGATAAGCGTTGTGTAGTCCCACCCAGTGTGACTGCACCAATTCTGACCTAACAAACGCTGGGTGCCCTTAGCGATGCAAGCTTGAGGCATGACGGATTACCCCACTGGATAGGGGGGTGGGGGGTTCGGAGGCAGAGCCAGCACAGTCCCAGTTCTGTTAGTGACACCCAGTAGACTGCCGATGGGGAACCTGAAGATTCCCAAGGCCTTTCACCAGTTCCGAATGGCAGGTGACCTGCTCTGCTATAGAGGCTTCCTCTGGCGACAAGATCAGACATTCAAAACACCATCATGGGACCAGCTCGGCGCACACTATTAAAATGCAGGCAAAACATAAGAATGCAACTACACACATCAACCCGCAATCCTTCCGTTTCAACGCACTCTTCGAAAGTGACAGTGTTCGGTGGAACACGCAACCTCAGCAATTCGTACCGCTGCGCCGAGTAGCTCCCTCTCGACCCACGTTCATATAAAATACCGGAAACGTAACAAGTTCCGCACTGAAAGCTATTACACGTACACCTAAACACAAGACACAGGCACCAAAACACTGTTTTGACACCAGTTGAAACGCCAATGTTAGGCAAGATTTGGTGCAGTACCCTTTGGGTGCACTACAACCTTGACCTCCTGGCAATAGGAACCCAGCCTTTGGTATAAGTCTGTACTACACAGGTTGGTAGTGTGGCTGAGCAGCCAGGCTTATCTGAAAAGGGGTCAATGTTGAGCAGTAGGGTGGTTACACGGATTCAGTGACCAGTATCCAAATAAACTCTTACACTCAAGGTCTTCTGATTAAACAATTATTAATTTAAGTCAGTTTGAATAAACCTTTTTCAGAAGGGGCGGGCAATGTAATAACACACAAAGACACTCCAAAATACAATTTCTCTAAATCAGCAAGTACCCTTTTGGGAAGGCACAAACTCCCTACACCCTCAGGTGACTTAAATAGCTAGGACACTGTGGACCTTATTGTATCGCTGGTACATTTAGATGTGTCAAAGTAAAGAGGTTTTAGAGTAAGACAAGAGATCACACAAATATTCTGAAGTAGGTAAGTACTTTTGAACCCCCAATGCAAAGTAAGTTGACCCTTTCCTGGAAGGAAGGTACCAACACACAATCAGAGGAGAGCCAAGCCATCCATTGTCCATTGGGAAAAAGTCTAGGTGAGCTGAAGCACTTCTTGCAGGTAAGCAAGTCTTGCACAATGTTTTAAGAGACTTTGTAGAAAAAGTAGAATCAATGTAGGGCCACAAGCTGGGAGGCTTGTGAGGGGTAGTAGATGCAAGCAACTCTACAGGAGCAACCAAGACAAGCCTCAACTGAGAACAGGTAAGGCTACACCACAAGAGGTAAGTTTTCTTGGACTGTACTGTACCTTTGTTTAGGAAAAATGGTTCCAGCTGGCTTCTGTTCTTGTGTGGCTCTGCAGATCCTTTTGTTCCTGTGCCTCAGTCATGGGGACACAAGGGAGGACTTCTGGGGACTCCTGCAACTGGATGATCAGCGACCGCAAAGGGCAAACTTCAAGTCAGTGGCACTATGGCATTTCAGCTCCTCATGTCTGACAGCAAATAGCAACACTGCGGTTCTCGCAGAACACTTCAGACTTTCCTTACTTCTGGGGTCCAGCACTTGGTTGAGGTGGCTCAGGCTTGGTCAGTCCTGCTTCAGGGAAGTCCGGAGGATCTTTCTGGCGCTCGGGTCCGACTTAAACCATCCACTCGATTTGGTGATCCTCTCCCTGGCACGTCGGTTCCAGCAGTAGTGGAAGTACAGGCAGTTTCGAGAAGATGTCCAAACGAGTTCACTTTGCAGTTGATTGGTCCCACCAACTCAAGGGGAGAAGTCTTGCTTGCAGGGCTTCTCTAGTCGAGGTGAATTCGGAGCTACCGTACAGCAGCAGGGCTTCACCGTTCAAACCAACGGTCCAGGAGTTGTAGCAGGCATCTCCTCCAAGTTCTTATTTGCATGCCTTCGTCCAGTGGTCGACTCTGCCTTCCAAGCCAAAAAGCATCTCCTTTTATGCAGGTGTCTCCCATTGATTCCAGCCTAGCTGTCAATCACACAGCAGGGTGGCTGTCCTTGCCAGTCAGTCAGCCGGGCAATCATCTTTGGGTGCATTCCTGTAATCAAGGGGATTAAGCACAGGGAGTATCCGCCACCTCCCTCACTTCCTGCCCCTGCTAGTCATACTGGAGCCAGAGGCGGGCTTCACTCATGAATCCCACCAAAGATGAAACAAAGGGACCTAACCTGGTTTGGCGCGCAGAGTAAATCTCAAAGGACCTTTCTGACAAGAAATGGTGAAAAGACCAGGGCCATTTTGACAAAATGGGCACCCATGGGTGCCTTACTGCAGCTGTGAACTAAGTACGTGGTAAAAACACAATGGTAGTAAAAAGTAAACCACTGCCACCAGCCATTAATCGTAGAAAGGGTAACCCAAAAATGTTACATGAGAAACTAGACAAAGGGGATATTAAGTAACCCCTCCAGCACCCTATTGTAAGATGGTGTGTGCTGGGTCTAGAAAGTTACAATTGTAAGTAAAGTCAATTTCACTTTTCTGCTCTTGGAAACAGTAGTTTATCCAAGAGAAGGTATTTCAAACTTGGAGAAATCTAATCTGTAAGACTTCTCTGTGCACTGCACTGAATGTGCTATGTGTCGCATTGTAAAAAAGATGCCGATGGAGTTTGTCAGACTCCATAACCAAAAGAAACAGTTTAAATCAAAGTAAAATACATGAGTGGGACAAAGGTTTCATACACTCCAGGTTGAAAATTAAAGTCCTAGAGTCCAGCAAAAGTTGAGAGGAATTGGCACATTTCTGAGAATTTTCGCAAATGGCCAAAGTCGGACTATTCAGGTAGTTCACCCTTGAGGGAGACACTTGGAGAAAAAAGCAAGCTCCTCAAAGTCAAGAAGACTAGATGGCCTTTCCATTGCAGGCACCACCTCCTAGTGGTGCTCGGTCAAAAGAGCGGTTTGAAAAGACATTAGATAAAATGGCCTCATTTAGGAGTTTTTAGCTGAGCATTCCAATTAAACAAACCTGTTGTGCAGGTGCTACCACCTTAAAAACCAAGGGTAGAAACACCATTATGAAGAGCCCTTAATTGAACTATACTCTAGGAATGTCCTTGCGCTGAGTCTTATGACTTTACAGTTTCATTACTAGACTTTATGGACGAGTCCATACCTTTCATAGATAACATCTTATAGAACAACCTCCTTGAAAAGGCGACAGACTATTTTAAAATTGAAACCCATGAGTCTGAAGAAGACACAGATTTTGTTGATCTTCACAACTACAAAAAACAAATGGAACGGTTTCTCTGTTACAATCAGAGATGGACACCATCCCTTTACGCTCCAGTCCCAACTAAAGCTGTAAAATCCTGCATTGAAAATGGTTTTAAGTCCTCATCAACTGGCCCCCCTTGTTCATAAAAGGGAATCTTAAACCTGATTTCACTAGTGGGCACTGTTGCAGGTAAAAGGACTGGAACACCCCTACACACCCCCTGACAGTAAAGATTTATGCCCTAGGGAAAAAAGTGGAAATGCAAATCACGAATACAGCTCTCGTAGCAAGCTTTAATTGAGCACAATGAGATCACATGGAAGATTTCGTTAATGGTCTTCATGACCCCCTGAAGTCATAAATGCTCAAAACATTATCAGAAGGCAAACAGCCTGCACTGTGATCAAGAACACACTTGATGCCGCAGAAACTGCTGGAAGAATGGTTAGTGAGGGTACTCTTCAAGATACGCGTGGCCAAGGAATTCTGGTTTTCGACCTTAGACTATGGCCACACTGCTTAGGATACTGGTAGATGACTGCGCAGCCCTTCAGATACTGTGCGTATTGGGCTTTTTTATGCACAGAAATCTTGTTAATACAGCCCTTTTAAGTCTTCCTTGCATACCACTTACACAAGCTATTTATGGCAGCACCCTCATAAATCATGGCGCTCCCTTGTGACAGCCTGGCTAGAAGCAGCTTGCAAATCCACTCTAAGTAATCGACACAGTTCCTTGAAAGAAGCAACTTGGATGAGACCTGGTACGCATTTCTTTTTTTTTTTTTAACACTCTCCTCTGTTATTGATTCTGTAAAGATAATACTTTGAGTAATGTAAAAGGGAATTTGGGTTTGGTTCACTTTGTTAAACTGCCTGCGTTTTGTAGGTTACAGTGTTATTAAAGCATCTTGAATCATGAACATGCTTTTCATTTTGCTTTAGGACACGGGTAGTATTGTGTAAAAATAAAATTGTCTTAAACAAGGGCTGCATTTCTACTTTGCTTTAATGGTGGCAGCGCAGTTGCAGCAGGAATGGTCATTTCATACTTTTCATTCATCACAGAAGCACAGCAATTGCACAGCTAGGCATGTGGTCTGAACTTTAACTCCCTTTCTCACTACCAACCGCAAGCAGGTATAATGGAAACAAGTAGAAGCAGTGCTGTATATATTTTCAGTGGCACATATTGTACCTGTAACTCAACAGGACTGCTATATATTCAGGCAAAATAGACTTAATTTATCAACAGAGCTGCTATACCATTGCACAATGCGAAATAGTCACAGCAGGGCTGGTTGTATCATGTACACATTTCTTGGCAGGACTGCTTTGTTTTGGGACAGTACCTGAATTATATAACAGAGCTGCTGTTAAGAAAAGCACGAACACGTGTTGGCATTTTCTACAGAGAGCTAAAGTACAGAGCAAGAACAGTGTCTGAGCTCTTCCCACCAGCCTCCGACAGTGTGAGAAGATGGCATTGCCGTCATATACTTCAATTGGATCTGTGATCACTGCAACCACACAATTGCGACGGCCGAAAATGCTGACTTTTTATTTTTTTATTAAACCCCCTTTACACCACATGGATATGAGGGGGAGACCCCCCGCACTCCTCCATATTGCTATATCCAATATCCCATATATATATATATATATAGTAAAGGGGGTGTTTCGGCCATTTCGTTCGTTGCAATTGTGAGGGCGACATTTTGGCCCATTACCCTTCAATCCCTTTTACTCGGTCTTGCGCTTTTCAAACCTCTGTTTCTCCCATGTCCGATTACTGAGCCCCACTGCCAAAAAAATCAAGCACATTTCAAAACCTCATTATGAATCTCCTGACTAATGTAGCATAGTCCATACAGGCTTGGAGCTTTTGAAAGCCATTTGTCATGCAAGCATCGCATGGAACTGCCAGTGCACTGATCCTATGTGCCTTTCAGTGTCAACAGCCTGTTGGGAAAGGCAGCTTGGTGGGTCAATAAACCCTGCTGCAGAGATTGCGTAACCTGTTAGTTCAAATCCTGTTAATAGGTGAGTTAATGAGTATGCATCATGGATAAGAATTTAAGATGCAGGTGACATTCAATTGTACACAGTTCACTTAACTTTCGACTTATCAAAAGGACTACTAAATGTTCAGTGATTCCGAACACACACATTTAATCTGGCTCATAACGCACAACTCATCGGGGCTTCTATACCCGTGATTGCTCAGAACACACAAACAGTGCTGTTATAGCTCTGTTGGCTCAGAACACACAGCTCTTCAGGGCTGCTGTGCTTGTAATAGCTCAGAACACCTCATTTGGGCTGCTATACCTGTAATGGCTTAGAACACACATCTCATATGGGCTATTGTACTTGTAATGACCTACAGTGTTGGTAAAAAATCTGCATTCAAGCAAAATGCTGCATCTGCTCAGACAAACCTCTAACGCTATAATTCCAGGCCTAATCGCCATAGGAAGGCTTGCACACATCTAAAAAGGAGCACCCAATGGTAAAGCTGCACTAGATATTTAAATAGAAAAGGCATTTTCAGCTTTTTGGATGTTTTTTGGTGCTATGTTAAAAGACCAACAGAAAAACAGGAGAGGAAGACCAACTCTCAACCTAAGCAATACACAAGAACAAAGGTGTTGCGGATGAGGGGGGAGGAGGCAAAAGGACAGAAAATACTAGACAATTCAAAACAGGAATTTGAAAAACCGGAAGACAGCAATGAGCTACATGATAGGGCAACAAAGAAAGAGAGAAGGGGAAACAGAGTTAATAGGACTGTTGGGAAGAATTCTCATAAATGTGCCAATTCTTCCCACCTTGGAGCCCTCCAGCTCTTTTGCTAAACTTTGTTTTCTGTCTGTATTTTCTTTGGTTATGGAGTTTTAGACAACTCCATAGGCATCATCTTTTTATGTCACACACAGTACCGTCAGTGCAGTTGCACAGAGAAACCTTTACAGGCTTTCCCAAGGTTTAAATACTTTCTCTGGGATAAACTGTTTCCCAGAGTAAGTAAAGCGAAATTGACTTTACTAGACTCTTTAAATTCCTAGACCCAGCACACCCTATTTTACAATGGAGTGCTGAAGGGGTTACATGGTATCCCCTGTGTCTAGATACTCGTGTAGCAGTCAAATGCGACCCTTTTCTATGAAAGTGGCTGGTGGCAGTGGTTTTACAACAAACTACCATGATTATTCCCTATCACGAACACCGTTGGCGTTAAATCGCGGGAGGCATGTTTGTAAAGATGGCGTCTGAGCCCCCCATTATTTAACCAGGTCCTGGTCTTCTTTCACCATTTCTTTATGGAAGGGTCCTTCTAGAGTTTTGCTCTGCGTGCCAAACCAGGTTTGGTCTCTGGTTCATTGCCTTTGGCGGGCTTCAGGAGTGAAGACCGCCTCTGGCGCCAGAGTGTCTGGGGTGGGCAGGAAGTGAGGGAGGTGCCCGAAACTCCCTGTGCTTAGTCTCCTAGGAGACCCAAATGCACTCTGTGGTGATTGCCTGGATGGCTGTCTGGCAAGGACAGCCACCCTGCGTGGTGAGTGCCAGCTAGGCTGGAATGAATGAGAAAACTGAATAAAAGGCAAGTGTCTTTGCCTGGAAAGCAGTCAACCACTGGAACGAAACTGAAGACTAGCATGAAGAGGAAGGCTGCTGGATCTCCTGGACCGTTGGTTTGCCCGGTGAAGCCCTGCTGGCAGGTCCGAATTGCTAAGTTCATCTCGACAGAGAAGCCCTGCAAGGACGACTTCTCCAGCATGGGGTCTGGCATGGATTCACATGCTCATGAATATTCCCCGTCGTCAGGCTGGGAATCCTCGGTAAAGAAAAAACCAGTATCAGTTTTGCTTCTGATCTGTCTTTCGTAGTAATAAAGCCAATGCCTGCCCTCTACCTAAGCACCGCCTCTGGCAGCCATCTTCAGATTTTTACCGCACGTTCATGTGTTGGGATCCTCGTGCTATTGCTCTCGAGCGTTAGTGCTATTTTTTCACGTTTTTTCTCAAAAACTTCGTTTTTTCGGTCAAAAGAGCCTCAAGCTCCACCGACTCTCCATCCGATCAACGGGGACCCGTGTCGGATTCGTCTGCGCCCCTCAAGGGTGAAGATTTCGTCGAGCTACGCTTTTTGGAGGACTCCAGAAGCTTCTCAGGCCCGGACATGGCCCAGGAGAAGGGAAGCTCGACGCCCGGAAAGCTGTTCAGGGTCTGCCCTGGATGCCAGCTGCAGAACGTCTTTAAGGAGGACGAACACTCCTTTTGTCTCTACTGCTTACATGAGGACAAGACGCACGTGGAGAAGGACTGTGCGTTTTGCGGCAATATGTCGGAGCGGACCATGAAGGACCGCCATCAACGTCTCGCCAACTGGCTGGAAGGGAAGAGCCCGTCAGGCGAGAAGAAGAGGAAGAAATCCGAGCGGTCTTCTAAGACCTTTGAGGACGCCCCGGCGACGGGGGTCCAACACAAGGCCAAGCACCGCGAGTCCGCTGGCACCGGGAGCGCCGAACGGTCGGGCTCTACGGGCGCCAGGCAGGGTGCACCCTCCCCAGCACCTTCAGCCACGAGCCAACGCTCTGGGTCGGGTAAGAGGAAGGGCGAGCACCCGGCGAAGCTCCTGGAGAGGCCCCGGTCGAGCTCGAAGGCGGAGGGGGAGCGAGGTCAGTGTCCCCCCCCCCCAAGGATAAGGCGGTGAGCGCACCTAAGGTGGTGAAGGCCTTAATCCATCCGGCCAATCCCTCTATCGATACTGTCGCGGCGGCCCTGGCTCAGCCTGTGGAGGCTACACCAGTGGTGGCAACCTCGGGGCTCAGTCTCCCTGCCACCTCGGAGGGAGTCCTCTTTTGTGCCCATCGATAGGACCCCCGTGAAATCCCCGGCGGGGAAGAAAAAGGGGGGGCAGGGCGTCGTCGTAGATTCGGCTTCAACCTCGGAGGAAGAGCTGATCGAGGTCTTAAGCCAGGGCCTTGGCGTGGAAGAAGACCGGCCAGTCGGGATGGATCCCGAAGCAGGTGACGACGACATCGTCGAGGGTGCCGACGGGGCTCCTGATCGCCCGTCGGATTCCCCTCTGCCAGAGCCGCAAGACAACTCGGCGGCCATTTTGTTGGCTATACAGTCCTTATGCTCAGAGATGAGGACGAGACTACCGTTGCCGACGGAGGAACCTCTCCCGTCGGGGGATCCTGAACCGGGACCTTCTGGTGTTCCCCCGCTCGAGAAAAGGATTCACCCTCCACCTCCTTTTCAGCCGTCGCGCCCCGTCCAGCCCTCCTCCCCGTCCACCCGAGGGGATGATACGGGGACTGACACGGCAGCGACGGGTACGGACGACGAGGTATACGACGAGGATCTACCATCGTCACCTCCCACCAGGGCTTCTCCGCCCGACGAGATTGGATCGTTCCACTCCATGATCGCCAGGGCATCCGAGCTTTTCCAACTCTGCATTGAGGAGAAGAAAAAGGAAGGATTCCTTTATCAACGGCGCGAGGCCAAGAGGAAGACGGTCCTCGCGGTGCCTCTACTGGACGACATTTGGGATGAGGGCCTCGCCCTCCTCAAGAACCCTTCCACGACGCCAGCTAGAAGAGACCGGTACGAGAAGAAGTGGGGGGTGCGGCCTCCACATCGACTTCCCCACCGGACGGCGAGGGAAAGAAATTGGACGCTATGGGACGCAGGGTCATCTCGTCTGCAGCGACGACGATTAAAGCGGCCAACGCCTTGGCTATCGTGGCCCGCTACGACAGGGAGCTATGGTACAAACTGGCTCCCCTGCTGGACTTCCTACCGGACGACAAGAGGGCGGATGCCCTGGAGATCCTACAGGAAGGTGAGGTGGCGTCGGACCACGCCATCACTATTGCGACGGACATCGCCGACACTGTGTTTCGCCAGTTGGGCAACGGCGTGTGCCTTAGGCGGCGTGGATGGCTCAAGGCTACGGACTTCCGTCAAGACGTACAGACCAGAGTCCTGGACATGCCGTTCGATGGGAACAACCTGTTTGGGAAAACAGTGGACGATTCCCTTCAGGCCATTAAAGCGGACACTGAGACGGCCCGGGCCCTTGGGGTTCTGCAGCAACGACGGACGCCCTTTCGGAGCAGCGGAGGCAAGGGCGCCTCCAAAGGTTCCGGCGGCGGTTTCTCCACCTACCGTCAAGCGGCCCGCTCGTCGTCTCAGGAGGCCTACAGGGGACGAGGCAAGTCTGGCGGACCCCGCCGTCGTCGCCAAGGAGGTCAAGGCGGCAAAGCCTCGTCGAAACAGGATTGAACCGGCCGTGGGGTCGGGCCCCCACCGAAGCACCCCGGTGGGAGGCCGGCTGGCGAGCTTCGTCAGCGTGTGGGAGTCCATCTCCACCGACCGTTGGGTGCTGGACGCCTTAGCCAGGGGCCACGCGCTCAAGTTTCAAAGAAGGTGCCCGCGCCTCCCCCCCGTGGCCAGGAAAGAGCTTCACGTCCCTCAGCTTCTCCTGGAGGTAAGGGCGATGCTCAGGAAGGGCGCCATCGAACTCGTCCCAAAGAGGCTTCGGGGCTCCGGAGTTTACTCGAGATACTTCCTCGTGAAGAAGAAGACGGGAGGATGGCGCCCCATCCTAGACCTGCGACGTCTGAACAAGTTCATCAAGGCGCAGAAGTTCCGGATGGTCACCCTCCAGCACGTCCTGGGTCAGCTGGAGGAAGGAGACTTCCTGTAGTCGTTGGATTTGGAGGATGCCTACTTCCATATTCCCATCCTAAAGGGGCACCGAAAATTCCTCAGGTTTGTGGTCCAAGGGCGTCACTACCAGTTCAAAGCCCTCCCCTTCGGACTACGGTCGGCACCCAGGGTATTCACCAAGTGCCTTGCACCGGTGGCGGCGCAGCTGTGCCGCGAGGGGATCCACGTCTACCCCTACCTGGACGACTGGCTTATCCGAGCCAAGACGAGGGAGCTCGCCGTGGAACACACGGCAAGGACCGTCCAACTTCTCACGGAACTGGGATTCTCCGTGAACTACGCCAAGTCCCACCTGGTACCCGCGCAAAACGCACTGTTTCTGGGAGCGAAGCTCGACAGTGTCCCTTCTGGCCTCCCCGTCGGAGGAAAGGACCAGGTCCATCCTGGGCAAGGTACAGCGGATGTTGGTTTCCGACGCGGCCAAGGTGAGGTCCATCAAGTCCCTCCTCGGAATGATGTCTTCTTGCATCTACCTCATTCCCATGTGCAGGCTCCGGATGCGCCCGTTGCAGGAGTTCCTGGACGCGCGCTGGATCCAAACGAAGGGCGGCTTCGAGGAGAGGATCACACTCGACGAGAGTTTCCGCCGAGCGGTCCGGTGGTGGGGCACCCACGCGCATCTGACGGCGGGCATGGACTTCCAGACCCCAGACCACCAGGAGACAGTGACCACGGATGCCTCCCTGGAAGGGTGGGGAGCGCACACCGAAAATCTGCACGCGAGAGGCCTTTGGCTCCCGACGGAGAAGTCCCTCCATATCAACGTCCTGGAGCTCCGTGCAGTGTTCTGGGCCCTCAGGTCCTTCCTTCCGTCCCTCAAGGGCAAGGTGGTGAGGATCTTCACCGACAACACCACCACCATGTTTTACATCAGGAAACAGGGCGGAACCAGGTCCCCAGCACTGTCCAAGGAGGCGCAGGACCTGTGGCATTGGGCCGTCGCCCAAAGGATGTTTCTGGTGCCGTTTCATCTGGCAGGGATAAAAAACACCATCGCCGACTCACTCAGCAGGGAGCTGCGCTCGTGCCACGAGTGGGAACTACGGCAGGATCTAGTGGATCGCCTCTTCCGACGGTGGGGCACACCCCAGATCGACCTGTTCGCGACGGTGACAAACTCCAAGTGCCGGAGGTTCGCCAGCAGGTTTCCCCAGGCGAGGAGCATGGGCGATGCTTTCTCGTTCCCCTGGGAGGGCCTGTTCCTCTACGCGTTCCCTCCTTTGCCACTGCTAATCCGGCTCGTCAACCAGCTCAAGAGGTCACGGTGCAGGATGATCCTCGTCGCACCTGCGTGGCCGAGGCAGATATGGTTCCCGGACCTTCTGGACTTGTCAGCGTCCCCGCCAATCAAGCTGCCGGTGGACGCGGATCTACTCTCCAGGGAAGGGAGGCGCCATCCTCCACCACGACCCGAAATCGCTGAACTTGCAGGCCTGGCTCCTGTAGCGCTAGAGTTTGGAGGATACGACATACCGGCCGACTGCAGAGAGGTTCTTGCAAAGGCCAGGGCGTCCTCGACTCTTAAATGCTACCGACACAAATGGAAGAGGTTCTCTGTCTGGTGCCACGCACAGAAGATTAACCTTCTACGGATTACGGCTCCCCAGGTACTGCCGTACCTGCTGACGCTGGCCAAAGCTGGACTGGCACACGCGTCCATCAAGATTCATCTTGCTGCGATCTCCCGATACACCAGAACCACGGGGCGGACGTCCTTGTGGTCTCATCGTCTGGTGAAGAGTTCATGAAGGGACTGTTCAGATCGTTCCCGCCGGTGAAGGCTCCGGCCCAGGTAGGGCTGCTACGTGGAGGTCGACGCACACCTTCACGAAATTCTACTGCGTCGATCGGGATTCCAGGGAGGAGTCCAGGGTCGGCCAAGCAGTGCTGCGCAACCTGTTCGCCTGAGGTGAGCCTGGTGAGGAGGTAAGATGCTTAATGTTGAGTTTGATGTAATGCTTAATGTTGAGCCTTTGCCACCTCCCGTGGTTGTGCATGTGTGTACTGCTATGTATTCTTTATTCATGAGCATGTGAATCCATGCCAGACCCCATGCTGGAGAAGGAACAAGTTACTTACCTGTAACTGTTGTTCTCCAGCATGGGTCTGGCATGGATTCACATGCGAACCCTCCCGCCTACCCCTCTGCGGCTCTTCACTTGGTCATACTGCCACTTCACGTGCTTCCAAATCTGAAGATGGCTGCCAGAGGCGGTGCTTAGGTAGAGGGCAGTCATTGGCTGTGGTCAGTATGACGCAGAGACCAGTGATTGGTTATTACTACGAAAGACAGATCAGAAACGAAACTGATACTGGTTTTTTCTTTACCGAGGATTCCCAGCCTGACGACGGGGAATATTCATGAGCATGTGAATCCATGCCAGACCCATGCTGGAGAACAGTTACAGGTAAGTAACTTGTTCCTTCTCCCTTTTGAGTTGGTGGGACCAATCGGCTTGACACTAAGCCACCTGGATACCATTCTCGGAGCTGGTTTTCCTCAGAGTGCTGCAGGAAACTGAATAACCAGGGAGAGGGACACCAGATTGTGTGCTTGACTACAGCTACCGGAATTGAAGATTTGCCAGCTTTTTGACCAGTTCCAGCGCAGTGAGTCCCCCAACGTCCTCCCTCTTGTCCCAATGACCGAGGCCCAGGAACAGCGAGATCTGCAGGAACTGCCAGAAACAGAGGTCACCAGCTGCATCTTTTTCTTCATTTTGTAAGGGTACTGTAAAATGAGACAGAGTACTTGCCTCTCGCGGTGAAAGTGCTTGAAACTTTCCCAACTCACAGGCCTAATAGGCTTGTGACCCAACATATGATTGTTTTTGCTACAAACTATTCTTAAGAATTTTTGCAGAGACTTTTCTGTTTATCTACCAGAACTGCTTTATCCTAGCCAATTGAATTGACTCCTGGTGAACTCAAAATATCTGCACTGTCTAAGAAATAACTGTATTCTTTCTATGTTCTGATAACCTATGCCTTTTTGCTCCTCCTTCAAAGTATTCTGAATGCCTCAGACCTTGAGTGTACAGTACTGAAGTATATTTGTGTGATTATATTGCCTCCTTTTATGAATGTTTTATAACTGACAGTTAAATAAACACGTATTTAACAAAGAAACCTTGATTAAGTTTATTGGAACTGTGATTGTAGACCTGTGTTAACATAATTACAGCTCACATTCCCTCTTGAGATACGCCTGGCTGTTCAGCTCTGCTACCAAAAACTGTGTAGTACAGACTTATACCAAAGGATGGTTTTGCTTACACCTGTTGTCCTAGCTGTGTGTGGTGGTCCCAAAAGGTACTGCATACAAACTTTGCCTAACAGAGAGCCAAGCATAGCGTCGGGGATAAACGCCCTCGTCCCACTGGGAACAGAGATTACTCTGACAACCAAGCAATGGTCTGGGACACTCACAGAAAACCAGAGGGGGTCTAACTTGTGTTTTTGGGGTCAAGAAAAGCCACTGACCACCAGGGAAGGGTTGAGAACCCAAGAACAAACCTAACGCAAGCCATCATCTTTGTGGCAGTACCTGGCAGGAAAGCAACCCAGGTCTGCCAAATCAAAGTAATAGAGAGATGAGTGTCTGGGACCCGTACCAACAAGGGAAGATGAATATAAGTCATCTTTGGTGTTGTGAACTGGGAAGTAAGCCTGAGAGAGGCCAGGGGAAAAGGGATACATTCCCCCTGGTGCTATGAAATGTTAGAACAAAGCCAAGGAAGGATGTTCTCTCCCCTCCACACCCCCCCTCCACCTTTTGGCTTGATTTTTTTTGATTTTTGGTTATTTCTAAATGCGCACCAGGTAGACCAAACTGCATTTGGGGGCATTTGTTAACTAAGAATTGACGTTTAGCTGTGGGAGGCTATAATTGCCCTATAGTTAGGTTCATTTGAATAGGTAGGTTTTCATTTATTTCCTGAAACCCTCTAGAGACTTGCATGATCGTATGGCAACGGGTAGGCTATGGCTGTCTCACATCCTGACACAGCCCTGTCTCTTCTCTACGCTTCAATTTCTGATACGCTTGATGCTCTTGCCCCTTTCATGAGTATCCGTTTGAAGTCCAAAGCCAAGTGCAATTCCTGGTATGACTCTGACCTTGCTAGACTTCAACGTAAGTGTGGGGCGGCTGAGGAAATGGAGGACTTCCTGTTCATCCTCTGACAAACTGACCTGTTGCCTGCTACAAAGGCAATACCGACTCTGTCCTCACCAAGAAGAGAGTCCACATTCGAGCTTGTGTCTTTGCGGCATCTAACAACTCAGCCGAACTCTTTAAAATCTGCAAGGAGCTGGCCAACCCTGCTGCAGTCTCTACCCCGCCTGTTGCCTCCCAGGCTCTTTGCAATGCCCTTGCCACTCACTTCATTTCAAAATCCCAGGACATCCTGTCCACCCTCTTCACCCACCCCCCACCTCTCCCCTCCCCATCTGTGCCTGCTGACCCTCCTTTAGCCAGCACCACCATCCTTCTCGTCCTTTCCTCTTTTCTCCCCTGACTAGGTCGCTAGACAAGTCCGATCTATGAAAGCCTTGTCAAAACAGGTTCATCCCTGTTCCTCTAAAACCATCAAGGACCACATTGATACCCTCGCTCCTGCCCTTGCTGATTTTTGCAACCCTTCCTTTGCCTCGGGATCCTTCCCCTCTGAAGCACGCCTTTGTGCAACCTCTTCTCAAGAAACCCACAGCTGATCCTTCTTGTCCAGCTAACTATCGCCCAATTGCCATTGCTCCCTTTCTTGGCATTCTCCTGGAAAAGCTGGCCATCTCTCAGCTTAACCTTCATTCTAATTCTGTTGGCTGCCTCCATGGCCACCAGTCTGGCTTCGGAGCTGCCAGAAGCACGGAAATTGCTCTTCTCAACATCCGTGAAGATCTGCTCTTAAACCTTGACAATAACATTCCCTCTGTCCTCATCCTCCTCGATCTCCCTTCTTCCTTTGACACGGTCAACCATACCATCCTGCTCAACCGTCTCTGTGAAAACCTGGCTATCACTGATCAGGCTCTGGCCTGGTTGACCTCTTTCCTCTCAGATTGACCCTCCCAGGTCCAACTTGGGTCCTTCCTTTCATCTATCTTCCTCTCTACCTGTGGTGTTCCCCAGGGGTCTAACCTCTCGCCCTGGCTTTTCAACCAATACCTGGCAACTCTCGCCCACTGCAATGCCACTTTCTGCTCAAATTTCCATTGCTATGCTGACGACACTCAACTCATTTTCAGGCTGCCCTCTGCCACCTTCTCTCCCTCTCATCTCTGATTGCCTAACTGCCATTCAATGATTGGTGTGCCGCCAATGATCTTTGTCTGAATGCCAGCAAGACGGCGATCCTCCTCATCGGCACACCTTCACCATCCTTTCCCCCCTCACTCTCTGGGTGGCCTCCCTTGGCCGCCCTCCTACCCCCACCTGCGAGGCTAAGAACCTCGGGGTCATCTTTGACTCCACCCTTGCCTTCTCCACCCACATCTCTGAGGTCTCTAAAGTCAAATTTTCGACTGCACCTCCTCAGAGGTACTCTGCTTTTCCTTTCCTTCCCAAGCTTTGGTTCTCTCTAGCTTGGACTATTGTAACAGCCTCTTTCTAAATCTACCTGCCTCTACTCTCCGCCCTCTGCAACTAATCCAGAACAGGACTGCGAGACTTGATCTTGGCCTCAAGCCCTGGGATAGTATCTCCAGCTCTGAAATCTATCCATTGGCTCCCAGTGGGTGCAAGAATTAAATTCAAAACCCTATGCTTTGTCCACAAGGCTTTCTGGGCCCTGGGTCCAAAACACCTTCAGCTATCCCTCCGCAAATTCCTCCCCTCTCGAGCTCTTCGCTCCTCTACCTCCAACTCCCCCAGGGTCAGTCGTTTTTCAAAGAAACGAACTGGGGGTAGATCTGTCTTCGGCTGGGGCCTCACTCTGGAACAGCCTCCCTGCCACTCTAAAAGTTGAGGAGAACCATCTCCGGTTCCGGAAGCACCTCAAGACCTTCCTCTTTTCTTCTGCCTTCGCTCCCCTTCTCCCCTGCTGATCAGTCCTCTCTTGGCACCGTGCACCTGGCCACCCTCTGTCCTCCGGGCCCAGGTACCTGCTCACCCTGCCACCTTCCCGCACTGCCTGCGGGCCACCCCTTGCACTGGGGTCTGGATCTGTACCCATACAGCCCCCCCTCCCCTTTTTCTTCCTGCACTTATCAGACCTACCTTGTTTGCTGCCTTAAACCTAGCACTTGCAAATTGCTGGCTGCACTAAAACTGTTTGCCTTTATTATCTGTTTCTCCTCTGCTTCGCATTTTCCACTTCTTCCCCTTTCCATGCACTTTTCCCCCTCCCCCTCTCCCATGCACTTGAGCGTTCTCAATGTCACTGGGTCTAGTAAGATCGCTGTTTTGTTCTCCCCTGTTCCCCTCCCTTGCCTTGTCGCGCTCTGAAACAGTTGTGTACGAGCGCGATAGAAATAAAATATATCCTGGAAATTGAGCTTGCAAGGAGAATCGAACCACTGATCCAGGGGAAGGGAGTTGTTCCCCTGGAGTAAATAAATAGTGAACCTTTTGATGCAGCAGCAACCCTTTTGTTTGTGAAGTATCAAAACCAGGGTCAGGGAGAATGCCACTCTAGGAGGAGGGAGTCATTCTCCTGGACCAAGAACATTGGCGCAACACGTTAGCTCAGGGGTGGTTGAGGGACAGAGATGGGGTTTTTTGACACAGGCCGGTGGACTTCTTTAAGTTAGGAAGACATCCTGACAGACCCATACGCACTTTAATTGAGGCAGGGAAACCCCCCCCCCCCTTAGATATAGGGGAAGAGGTTTCTCTTGACTTTATACTAAATCTGTCTATAGCAATCGCTATGCCACTTGTCGGTCTCCTCCTTCTGCACTCTTACATAGGGATATTTGCATACTTTTCCTCCAACACCACTGAACAGAGTAATCCACAAAATGCACCAGGAGTACTTGACAAGGGTTCTAATAGCTCCAATGTGGGCCCGTCAAACAGGGTATTCTCACCTCCTCAAGATGTCGGTGTGCCCACCCCTGAAGTTAACCTGCCCGTACAACATGTCACAGAATCGGGGGTTAATCCTACATCCTTAGACAACCAACTTAGCAGCATGGCTCCTTAAGTCAAAGTTTGGATATCTTAATTCCTGAAAACGGCAGACCCAATCCGTACCCTATTAAGAAAGGCATAGCCTTTATATTGCGCTCAGGCCACAATTGAATAACTGAGAATACAGCTAGTGTTCCAAGAGTAGCCCCAACTATACGCCTGGTAAGAGCTTAAAACAACTAAATCTGGTTGTGGCTTTATATATGTACAGTGTCGGAGTTTAATAGCTCAATGGTTGCTTTTCAAATCATTCCTTTGAAAGTACGCTGTTTGAAGAAAATCAAGTAATATTGTGTTTTTGTTTTTTTTTCTTTTCTTTTTTTTAGTAATCACCTGGAGAAAAGCTTGCAGTTGCTTATGGACAGAGTCGATGAAATGAGCCAAGATATTGTTAAGTTCAACACTTATTTGAGGAACTCCAGCAAACAGCAGCAACAAAAGCATCAGGTTGGTGCAATACAGCCATTTCAAAAGCTAATTTTTGAGCTGCATTACTGTCAGTGCGCACAAAGTGGGGGGACACAAGACTTCTATCAGCGGTAAACTTAAGATTATTTTAATTTGTAAGGTGTAAGGAATGACCAAATGAAAGTTGTATCAAAAGGGACACTTAAGGGGGAGGTGTTAAAGAGGGGATAAAGATTACTTTTCTTGCTTCTCAAATAGTGTTTAATGAACAGCTTTTTAAAGATCTTACAAAATCAGAGGCGGCTTGACTGTGGCCCTTGCTTCAATGTCTATCGTAAGCCTTTCTTTGGGTTGCAGGGTTCCCAAACACATGTTGGTTTACAATGCTTGAGCTGTCTGCAGGCCAATACGGTCATAACTGGGAGAAAGTCTGAAGAATTCTGATAGGACGAGGCAGTGGTTGAACTTCAACGCTGGTGTGCTCTGCCAGGGTCTCAGGATTGTCCTTGTCTGCGGACTACCTTTTTTGCTGGTCTGTGGGATACACTGTGACAAATGTACTTCTGCCCTGCAGGCGTACATGGTTGAGTAGAGGCTAAAGCGCCTACTTGGCTGTCACACTTCTACAAAACAAGAGCTAACACAATCCTAAAGGTAAAACAGACAGTTAAGCGATACGCTGTCTGTCTTTTGTGGTAATGTGGGCCGCAGCAAGGCTAGACTCTCAAGAGAGCTGGGAATGTGGTTCAGTAGCAACCCAAACAGCAAAGTATAACTGTCCAAAACAAAGTAATGTCCAGTCAAGGTGCTATAAAAAAAAATTCTGATGCTTGTTAATCTGCTTAGAATCACATGCTGTGCACATAGTCTGAAATCTAGTGATAATCGCACAGTATTGCATCTTTCTTTCGAGAATAGAAAGGGGACGTTGACAAGGCGTGCCCGTAACACTGTCCCCAACGTGATGTGTAGTGTACCCAAAATCCCTCGGATTGTTTTTTTTTTTCCGCCCAACTAGTTGGTTGCTTTATGCGGAGCTCAAAAGTTATATTGTTGTTTCATAATTTCTTTGCCCCACGACCGGTGGTCGTCTAGCCTTTTAGGGTGAATTCTCAAAAATGTGCTAATTCCCTCCACGTTAGAGACCCCCAGCAACTTTGCTGGATTTTGAGGACTTGATTTATTTAGCTGGAGAGAGTGAGACCCTTTTTTCCCACTCATGTATTTTAGTGTGATTTTATACACGGTTTCTTTTTGGTTATGGAGTCTAACCAACTCCATAGGCATCATCTTTTACAATTGTGTCACAAAGCACCTTCATTGCAGTGCCACAGGGAAGTCTTGATTTCCCAAGGTTTAAATACCTTCTCTGGGATCATCTACTGTTTCCCATAGCAGTAAAGTGAAATTGACTTGCTAGACCCAGCACACCCTATCTTACAATAGAGTGCTGGAGGGGTTACTTAGAATCCCCTGTGTCTAAATGCTCATGTAACATTTGTTACCCTTTCCTCAATTGACTGGCTGGTGGCAGTGGTTTAGTTTTAAACTACCTAGGTTTGCATTTACCGTGACTGTTCGCGGCCCGGTAACGTTAACCGCTGGAGCTATCTTTTTCAAAATGGCATCCAGCCATCCTTGCTAAAATGGTACCCAGTCTTCTTTCTTCACCAGGTCTTTGTGGAAAGGTCCTTCTAGAGTTTTTCTCTGGGAACATGCGCACGCTCTCCCGAGCTTTCTTTGGATCATCTCGGTGTCACCTGCTGCACCCTCCACAGGCTGGGCTTCTCCCTGAAATTCAAGAAGTCGCACCTGAAACCTTCCCAACGGCTCCAGTACATCGGGGATGTGTTGGATACGTCCTTGGAAGTGTTCACCTCCCAAGGTACGGGCTCATCACATTGTGCAGGTGGTGGACAAGTTTCAACATGCCCAGAGTCTCCCGGCTTTGGAATTCCTAAGGTTACTCGGCCTCCTGGCTTCCTGCATTTTTCTGGTGCCAGAGGCCAGGCTGCGGATGAGATCCCTGCAATGGGTCCTCGAGATGCAGTGGTCGCAGTTCCCCGGCAAGATGACGGATCCTGGTCAGATCCCATGCTTGGTCTCCCAGAACCTTCTGTGGTGGGTGAACGAAGGTAAACTGATGAAGGGGGAACCGTTTTGGAAACTGTGGCCACAGGTGACTGTAGTGACGGACGCTTCCCTCACAGGATGGGGTGCTCATGCCAACAACTTGACCATCAGCGGCCGCTTGTCATCGTCAGAGTCCAGACTCCACATCAATCTGTTAGAGCTGAGAGCCATCAGGCTAGCCCTGAAGGCTTTTCTGCCCTTGGTACGGGGGAAGTGTCCTGGTCATGACAGACAACACAGTGGCCATGCATTACCTCAACAAAAAAGGGGGTGCAGTTCAACTGGCCGGCGACGAAAATGCAGCAGTGGACGCTCCGAGCAGGCAGTGGACCTACCTGTTCCTTTCTGGTTCTTTTTCTGGTCCTCCTTCTCCAGATGCCTCCTCTTTGACTCTCCCTTGGCTCCTCAATCAGCTGCAAAGTGTGTCTGGGTTGACAACCCTTTAACTGATTAATGTGGACCGATTTCTCTTCTGCCAAATCTCCTTTGAGGATGCAGATTCTGTAGGCGACAGGTGAATTTTTATCTACAATTTCAAAAGGACCGTGCCAGCTAGGGAGAAATTTTCGCTCCTTAGTCTGGCTCCTTTTGAAAATTGTACAAGTAGACCCTGTGTTGTACTTGGTATTCCTTTTTGGTTGTTTTTAAGTCGTATTGAGTCTTCATCCCCTCTGTTTTTTGCAGAGTCAGCTCAGCGTACGCAAGAGCATGTTGAAGGTGTCTTCTCAGATTCTCAACATATTCATGTGTTGCAGAGGTGTTTCAGTGTCTGCTCTTGTGTTCTATAGAGCAGATGCTGAGGTAGCACCATCCTTCACCCAGTCATGAGCTCTAATTGAGACATTTTGGTCGCAGACAAAGGTGTAGTTCGAAGGGATTGTGTCCTCCGACGTATTCCTTATCTTAGATAGAAATCCTTCAGCTTTGCTGGCCTCGGAAAATTTTTTCGCCAGAGGGCGCTGCGCGTCGATGATCGCCGAGTCGATGACCCTCGACGGCCTCCGTGCCGACGTCGACGTCATCCTGCCTATAAAGGCCGCGCGCAGCGTCCGTTGCTCAGTTCCGTTTTTCCGCGCTTCGTTGTGCCTCGGAACACCGTTGCTCAGTTCTCGTCAAGATAACGTATATAATAACTACTATTTACCTCGATATCGATGGCATCCTCCTCCGACCCGACGACCCCTCGGTCCGGTTTCAAAAAGTGCCGAGACTGCGGGAAGAAAATGTCGTTGACGGACCCTCACAGGGTCTGTTTGTGGTGTCTGGGAATCACGCACCAGAGTTCGGAGTGTGAGGAATGCCTTTCCATGACGGCGAAAGCCTTGAAGGAGCGTAGGGGGAAGCTCGAGAGAGGTAGGTCAACTTTAACTTCCTCGAAAGCTTCTTCGGTAGAGTCGAGACGTTCGTCTCCTCACCATAAAAAACACTCTCGATCTAGATCACGAAGTGGCTCCCACCACTCGTCGACATCGAGACACTCGAAGAAGAGACGTAGGAGATCCCCTTCGTCATCTTCGTCGAGTTCTCCTGAGAGAGTTCATTGCCCCACAAAACGCAGCTCGCAAGCTGAGTGGGAGGAATTCAGGAAAAAGATGCTAAGCGTCTTCGAGAAAGCGGCCTCGTCCCCCTCGAAGACAGCTGAGGGTGATACCCCGGGTAAAAAACCCAAAAAATCTAAACGCCGCGAGTCGCAGTACCCGGCGGAAAAGTCAACCCGAAAGCGCCTCGAGCCATCGGGAGATAAAGCATCATCGACGCCATCGTCGAAAACTCCTTCGAAACAGAGGTCGGCGCCATCGACGCCGTTGTCGAAGGATTCATCGGCGCATCAGTCGATCGAGTCGACGCCGACGTCGACGCCGATATCGACGCCGGTGAAGGAAAGAACCACGGCTACTCCACAGCCAACGGTTAGACAAAAGACCTCCGACTCGACGCCGAGAACGTCGACGTCGTTCTCGAGCAAGACTCCGATCCTTTCGAGTTCTTCGAGGCCTAGTACACATTTCTCGACGCTTTTCACGGCGCCTTCGAGTACTTTCACGTCGGTGTCGACGACATCGACGTTTTCAAGGCCTGTGATGATGGCTCCTTCTGCATTGGAAATGGGGTTTATACCATTCCAAAAACCAATGTATCCCCCTTTAACCTCGATTTTTGAGGAAAGGGAGGATTCAGACCAAGATATTGATTTACAGAGGACCACATCACCAGAGCCAGAGACTTTCGCCTCTGAGGAAGGAAGATTAAAAAATCTTCAGGATGCACTTCAGGAAGCTAGTGGCTTGGACACTTCTCCTGAAGCAGAATTTATCAAACCAGACCCAGGAGAACATGCGGAGACTCCATATAGAGCTCTGATGTCTAGAATCATAGAATTTATGGGTTGGTCTGCACCTTCTCCTGCCTTTCAGCAGGATGACCTCACTGACATACTGGACAAGGGCCCACAGGAGGATCCTGTGGTTCCATTTCACTCTGCTCTACAGAGAAGGATTTTGACAAACTGGGAAACGCCAGAAATTATCCCGGCAGTAAATAAAAAACTGTCAACAAAATACAGGGTGGCTAGTTCTGACCCTGAATATTTGTCAAAACACCCTACTCCTGAGAGCTTGGTTGTACAGGCTGCAACCTCATCAGGCAGCACATCTGCATACCCCACTGCTCCGCAGGATAGGGATGACAAAAAGTATGATGCCATGGCTAAGAAGGTTTTTTCTGCCTGTAGCATGGCGTTAAAGTCTATTAACGCGACCTGTACGCTCGCTAGGTTCAGCCACACCCTTTGGGAGTGCGCTTCATCAGCGGCTGACTGCCTCCAAGAAGGAGAGGAAAGGGACGCATTTTTAAACATCATCAGGGATGGTAAAGATGCGATGTGCGAGACCCTACAAACTGGCCTAGATTCTGCTGACAGTATCAGCAGGGCCATGGCGGCAAGTACCACAATCCGCAGGCATGCGTGGTTGAGGAAGTCTGGTTTTGCCTCTGACGTGCAGACCAGGCTTTTGAATATGCCCTTTGACGGTTCTACCCTCTTTGGAAAGAAGGCGGATGACAGTTTGGAGAAACTGCAAACGTCCAAGGCAGCAGCCAAGTCATTGGGAGCTGCTATCCGTCAGAATACCTTTCGTCCTTCGGGATCATCGTGGAGAGGACGGTCCTTTCGTTACTATTCCTCATATGGAAGGGGCAGGGGACGACCGGCTCAAAGAGGCCAAGGAAGATTTACCCGTGGTGGACGGGGTAGGGGAAAGAAAGCCGCACCCGCAGGAGCAGGAGCCACTTTACCTTCGGCAACTGCATCAGCCGCTTCAAAACCACTCTGAGGTCTCCCCTCACAGAACACCAGTAGGGGGCAGGTTAACTCACCATCTGACGGAATGGCAGGCTATTACGTCAGATGCTTGGGCTCTGGAGACAGTGGCCCAAGGTTACTGCCTGCCCTTCCTACATATCCCTCAGAGTCATCCACCGGGGAACAACCCTTTGAAGCTTCCAGATCCGCTCCTCTTGCAGGAGGTTTTAGACCTGCTAGAGAAAGGTGCCATAGAACTGGTACCTGTAGCGGAAAGGAACAAGGGTTGGTACTCCCCCTACTTCATAATACCGAAGAAGGACGGAGGACTGAGACCCATCTTAGACTTACGGGAATTGAACAAATTCCTCCGAAAGGACAAGTTCAAGATGGTGACTCTCTCTCAGATCCTTCAGGCCCTCCAGCTTCAGGACTGGTTGGTATCTCTAGACCTCCAGGACGCTTATTTCCATGTGCCGATCCATCCCAGGCACAGGAGATACCTGAGGTTCGCAATTGGCAGCTCTCATTATCAATTTCGAGTTCTGCCATTTGGGCTAACCTCCGCCCCGAGGGTCTTTACCAAGCTAATGTCGGTTGTGGCTGCAAGTCTAAGGAGGGAAGGGATTCATGTCTACCCTTACCTAGACGATTGGTTGATCAGAGCTGTATCTTCGGAACAGGCTCAGAGACAACTAGATTATGTTTGCCACTTCCTTCACAAGCTGGGCTTCTCCCTCAATTTAAAGAAGTCACAGATGATACCATCACAGAGACTCCAATTCATTGGAGCAGTCCTGGACACTTCCCTGGGAAAAGCCTTGCCACCAGAGGTGAGGGCTCGAGATATTCTGCAGATGGTCATCAGATTTCAGAATGCCCAATATCTCCCAGCCTACGACTTTCTGAGGTTGCTAGGCCTCATGGCATCCTGCATATTCCTCGTGCCGGAGGCTCGCCTGAGAATGAGATCCCTCCAGTGGGCACTGAGAACTCAGTGGTCACAGTTCTCAGGAAGGATGACAGATCTCCTTCGGATCCCGGTCAAAGTAGCCCGAGACCTTCAGTGGTGGGCCTGTCGGGAGAACATCCTGAAAGGAGAAATGTTTTGGCAACCATGGCCGGAGATAACAGTAGTCACGGATGCCTCACTCACGGGGTGGGGAGCTCACGCCAACGACTTGACCATCAGCGGTCGTTGGTCTCCATCGGAGTCCAGACTACATATCAACCTGTTGGAGCTGAGAGCCATCAGACTAGCGCTGAAGGCTTTTCTGCCGTCTGTACGGGGAAGAAACGTCCTAATAATGACGGACAATACAGTGGCCATGCACTACCTCAACAAAAGAGGAGGCGTAGGCTCACTACCACTGTGCAGAGAGGCGATGCAGCTCTGGTTTTGGGCAATTCAGGAAGGAATCTCTCTATCGGCAATTCACCTAGCCGGAGAGAAGAACTTGACAGCGGACGCTCTGAGCAGGCAGAGCACAGTCTCTCACGAGTGGGAGATAGCTCAGGAAGTCCTTCAAGAGATCTTCGCCCTTTGGGGAACCCCTCAAGTGGATCTGTTCGCCACCAGTATCAACAGGAAGTGCGACAGATTTTGCTCAAGGGAATTTCCCCCGAGAGGAGCTCTAGGAGATGCGTTCGTAGTGGACTGGGAGTTCCCACTTCTGTACGCGTTCCCTCCGGTCCCTGTCATTCCTCAAATGATCAGGAGGTTGAGAAGGTTTCGGAAGACCATGATCCTAATTGCCCCGGATTGGGCCAGGAGAACGTGGTACCCGGACCTTCTAGACATGTCCATCTGCCCTCCAATTCGACTGCCATACAGAGAGGATCTTCTCTCGCAGAAGGAAGGTCAGGTTCTCCATCCAGCCATCAAGACCCTCAACCTTCACGCTTGGTGTCTGAAAGGTTGAGGTACAAGGATTGGGACCTTCCGGATGATGTTATGGAGGTGTTGCTTTCGGCCAGAAGGCCGGCAACTAAAACTCTATACCGCTGCCGTTGGAACAAATTTTGCAGCTGGTGCAGAGAAAAGAATATTGAACCCTTTTCTTGTGGTACACCTATGGTGTTGTCATTCTTACTTTACCTGGCTAATTCAGGCCTACAGGTTGGCACAATTAAGGGCTATCTCGCAGCGCTATCAATCTTTAAGCGCACTGCAGAGGAGCCTTCATACTTCAAAATTCCATTGGTAATACAATACCTAAAAGGATTAACTAATGTTTATCCCCCGAAACCTTTTCAAGTTCCCTTATGGGATTTAAACCTAATTTTAAACTTCCTAAAGGGTGCCCCTTTTGAACCACTACACTCTTGTTCATTGAAGCTTCTCACCCTCAAAACTGTTTTGCTAATAGCATTGACATCTGCTAGAAGGGTTAGCGAGTTGCAAGCCTTATCGTGTAAACCTCCACATACAATCTTTTACAAGGACAAAGTTGTTCTTCAGGTGAAGCCTAACTTCCTCCCGAAGGTAGTCTCGGAGTTTCACATCACTCAGAAGATTATATTACCTTCTTTCTACCCTCCTCCTCATCCGGGGAAGGAGGAAGAGAGACTGCACAGGCTGGACCCTAAGCGAGCCTTGAGCTTCTATATCAGCAGATTGGCTAAGATCAGACAAGCAGACCAACTCTTTGTAGGTTATGCAGGACATAAGTTGGGCCTTCCAATAACAAAACAAACCATCTCCAGATGGATTATTTTAGCCATTCTGGAGTGCTACAAATTGGCAGGAAAGGAGCCTCCTCAAAATCTAAGGGCTCATTCTACCAGGGGTATCGCAACATCCTCAGCCCTTCAAAGAGGGGTGCCAATTCGAGATATATGTGCGGCTGCCACATGGTCGTCCGCACATACATTTACCAAATTCTATAGCCTGGATTCCTCCTCTAGTCAAGAAACTAGATTCGGCAAGGCTGTGTTACACTCTGTCCATTCTGGAAGGGTAACATAACTTTTATTACTCCCGCCTCCAGTCACAATACCACTGCTATGGGAGTCTATCTAAGATAAGGAATACGTCGGAGGACACAATCCCTTCGAAGAACTAGTTACTCTTACCTTGTAACGTTCTTTCGATGGGATGTTCCTCCGACGTATTCCTTATCGACCCTCCCATCCATCCCCGCAGTATGACTTCCTGTGGGTTTGCAGCCTATGCTCCTTCAAGGTGATTAGTCTAATCCAAAAACATTACTGGGGACTACAAAACGGAACTGAGCAACGGACGCTGCGCGCGGCCTTTATAGGCAGGATGACGTCGACGTCGGCACGGAGGCCGTCGAGGGTCATCGACTCGGCGATCATCGACGCGCAGCGCCCTCTGGCGAAAAAATTTTCCGAGGCCAGCAAAGCTGAAGGATTTCTATCTAAGATAAGGAATACGTCGGAGGAACATCCCATCGAAAGAACGTTACAAGGTAAGAGTAACTAGTTCATCTGATGGCCATCAGGACAAGCGGTAATCGGATGTCCCATCTTGCCCCAGAATCTGCCACAAACTTGTTTAGACTGCTCACAATTGTTTTATTGTACCTCTTAACCCCCCCACTAGGGGACGACGGTATGCAATATGAAGTTTCCTTTTTACCCCAAGTATCTTGCACGACTTTGTCATCACTTCGCTGGTGAAGTGATTCCTCGATCTGACTCAATCCTTTGGGGTAGGCCAAAACACGAGAATATGTGGTTGATCATCAGGGCAGCTGCTGCTTCTGTCTTGCAATTTGGGGCCGGGAGACTTTCCACCCTTTTGGTAAACAAGCATGTTACTGTCAACATGTGCTTGTTCCCCCTAGATGAGCGAATCATGGGCCTGATGAAATCTACTTTTAAATCTGACCAAGGCAGTGTCATTCCCCTCTCTTCTGGTGAGTGAGAGTGAACTTGGCTGAAATTGTGCACACACAAGACACCCCTTCAAATATTGGTTGAAGTCCTGCCCCATGTGTGGCCAGTATGCAACCTCCCGATGACCGGCTGTGGCCGTGTCATGGGTGTGACTTAGCATCAGACTTCGGAATGAGGTAGGTACCACCCACTTGTCAAATCCAGAGATGAAGCTCCTTACCAACAAACTGTCTTTGATTGGAAACATTTTGGGACACTTAATCAACCCCCTGAGGTCCTCTTTCCCAATGTAATCGGTATTCATCAGAGGAAAGTTCTCAGGGTCCTCAATGTGTTGATAAAATGTCCCAATAATCGGATCCCCTGTTTGTGCCCTAATCAAATCAGCATCGGGGGTCTCCTTACTCCACTGAGCAGTTGAGTTCATTTTGAGCATTTGTCTGGCACCTAGTGACAGCAGTGACCTAGATTTCCCCCAACAGGGGCTCTATCTCAAGGAGATCCCCCTGGATGACTCTGGTTATGGCCATCTGATCAGCTAGGTCGTTTCCAGTTTTGTCTGGCCACTCTATTCTGGAATGACCCTTAATCTTCCAATAGATGGTCATCCCATTAGAGGTGACCAGATCAATATTTTGTATTAGCTTGCCATGTTTAAGCAGTTAATCAGCATACAGCCTGCCTTTGGTTTTCCAATTAACCATGTGCTCCACGAACCAGTTACAGACATAAGCTAAATCTGTGATTATGACCAGTTTGTGGATTTGGACGGCAGTGAGGATGGCCTGATGAACTGCTATCGACTCTGCCACCTGACTACTGCAGGGACCGATTTTGTATCCAGCGGAGGGCTGTGGGGCATTATTCACCCAAGCCTTCCCAACGCCGGCCACCAGTTCCTTTTCCCCATTGTCAACATGTCAGAGCACCCATCCACATAAGCTGTGGGTATTCCCTGGCACGTGTCTTCATAGACTTTGTGCAGGGAATTCAGGTACGCCTCCATGTTGTCCTGGGTTTTAAGACTTCTCCAGCATTGGATCTTTCATGGATTCACATGCTTTGAATATTCCCCGTCGTCAGGCTGGGAATCCCCGGTACATTATATAGACCCTTTCCCGTAGGAAAACTTTTTCGACGCTTTTGCGTCCTATCCACCTCGTTTTGTATCATGCGTGCCCGCACCGTCAGGACGTCATGATATAAATACAGGACCCGCCCCCGCGCTCCCTCAGATTTCAACCGTCTTTCAAAGTAGTGGGATCCTCGTGTTTACTACTAGTGAAAACTAGGTTGTTTTTTCTGTTTCGCTTCGGCGAAGTTCAAATTCTGGAGAATTATGTCTGGAAAAGCGTTATTTCGCCCGTGTGCAACATGTGGCCTCAAAAAGGTTTATGAAGGAGACGGCCACATGGACTGTATCTACTGTCTCCACCCGCACCACACGGCGGATACATGTGAGATATGCCAGGGTTTCTCCCAAAAAACCCTTAAGGACCGTAAAAGAAGGCTGGTCGACTGGCTTAATGACGGAGCGGGTGCCTACCCGGCTTCGGAAGTTGGCTCCACGGCCTCCAGGAGCAAGTCGGAGCCTCCATCGAAGAAGGTACGGCCAGCATAAATTCGCGCTGAGGACAAGCATAAGGGGAAACATGCTGGATCTTCCTCATCACATAAAAAGCCCTCCTCCTCCTCCTCATCATCTAAGACGGAGAGGCTAGCGCTGTCAAAATCCTCCTCGGGGGACCGTCGCAGGTCTTCCATGAGTCGAGATGCTTCAGCCGGGAAGTCGGCATCGAAATCGACAAGGAAGTCTAAGGGCTCGACGACGACGACTTGCTTGTCGACCTCGGTGTCATTGACGATGCCTATTACCGTTCAAGCAGCAGCGGTTGCGATTCCTTCGTCGACGGAGACTCAGTCTATGGCTTGGCTGCCAGAGGTCTATGACCCGATCCCCCTTGAGGTCTTACTGCAGCCAGACACGGCCTGCTCGGCGGAAGGGGAAGGTGACACGGTTCTGAAGCCATCGGATTTAGGCTTACGGCCTTCCACTTCGGCGGCGACGACGACGAGTGCGAGCGGGGGTATGGTACCTATATCATCCACGTTACTGACCCCCCAGACGGTTTTGTCTCTGGATGTGCTTAATACTCTTCAGAAGCTCCTGCAGCGGCTGGATACGCAGTTCCCTCAACCTGGGACGTCATTGTCACTTTTGTCTGTACCTTCCGTCGACGAGCAAACTTGTACGGCTCGCTCGACGACTAAACGCCCATCGGCTCCCCAGGCGGTAAAAGATAGTCCTCGAGCTCAGGAGGAGGGCGAGTTGTCGGAGTCCGACTGTATACTGGGTGACTCGGGGTCAGACATCTCCCTGTCGCCGTCGAGGGACCCAACATGGAATTCGGATGTAGAGTTAGAGTCTACGAGGAGCCAGACACAGCCATCTCCCCCGGATGATGTGGGAGCCTTCCATGCAATGATGGGAAAAGCTTGTTCCGAGTTCGGCTTGATTCCTGAGGAGCAGAAGAAAGACTGTTTCCTTTTTGACCATATGGGTCAAAGGAGAAAATCGGTATTTGCCATCCCAATCCTGGACCACGTGTGGCAAGAAGGTCTCAAGACGATGCGCCATCCGTTCTCGGAGCCAGCCATAAAGGGACGGATCGAGAAAAAGTTTAAAGCTCCGGAGTCCACTCCAAAATGTCTAACATCACAGCCTCTGTCTGACTCGGTGGTGTCGGCGGCAGCGGCTAGGAAGGCCAGGGTCCAGAAAAAATGTTCAACGCCACCCCAAAGCGAGGCTAGGAGGCAGGACGCGTTTGGAAAGAAGGTGCTCTCGGTCGGAGCGACGACAGTAAGAGCAGCCAATTCCTTAGCGATCGTGTCACGATATGATGGGGATATGTGGCACAAACTAGCCCCTATCCTAGAACACCTGCCAGACGAACACCGGAAAGCAGCTATGTTAATGGTGCGGGATGGCGAAGAGGCCTCGAACCACGCTATTAATATCGCAGTTGACCTAGCAGAGTCTGGCTTCAAACAAATCAACCATGGAGTAGTGCTTCGTCGACAAGCGTGGCTCAAATGTACTACTTTCCGTCCTGAAGTCCAGTACAAAGTCCTTGACATGCCATGCGAAGGGGAACACCTGTTTGGCGAAAAGGTTGATGAAGCGTTGAAAGGGATGAAAGAAGACACGGATACTGCTAGGTCCCTCGGCGCCCTTCAAACGGGTAGAAACTTTCGCTCTTTTCGCCCCTTCAGGGGTGCTTCTGGAAACTCCCGCTTTGGAGCCTCGAGGGACCGTGGATTTAACAGGCCCTCGTACTCTTCACAAGGGTTCAGACGAGCGTCCCAGTCGGCACGTAGAAGCAGGGACTATCAAGCCTCCAGGCGGCGAGGCTCGGGTCCGTCGTCAATGAAGAACAAGCAAACCAGCAACCAATGACGGCCTTCGGAACGTCCTGGGGGGTCGAGTCTCATCACTTCGACCGATGGAAATGCATCACCACAGATCGATGGGTCCTAGACACGATTCGCATGGGTCATGCGCTACAATTCAAAGACAAGCCTCCGCGTCTTCCTCCTTTATTCTCGACACAGCCCCACCTCCGAATCCTACGACAAGAGGCGGCGCTTATGTTGCGAAAAGGGGCGGTAGAGAGAGTTCCTGTGGCACAGGAAGGACGAGGAGTTTATTCCAGGTTCTTCGTTGTCAAAAAGCCAAACGGCAAATGGAGGCCCATTCTCGACCTGAGGGTACTCAACAAGTGGCTAAAGAGCCTAAAATTCAAAATGCTAAAGCTCCAAGAGGTTATCAGGTCGGTGCAACCCATGGATTATCTATCATCACTAGACCTTCAAGATGCTTATTTTCACATCCCAATACGCCCACGATACAGGAGATATTTAAGATTCGTCGTCGGGAGAAAGCATTTTCAGTTCAAGGTCCTCCCGTTCGGGCTCAAGTCCTCCCCCAGGACGTTCACCAAGTGCTTGGCCCCTATAGCGGCCCATTTAAGGAAGGATGGTCACCATGTCTATCCATATCTAGATGACTGGCTGGTCAGAGGTTCATCCAAGGAACAAACACGAGACAGTCTACGAGCCACAATGTCCCTCTTACAGGAACTGGGCTTCGCAATAAACTTCAACAAGTCCTCCGTAGAGCCTTCGAGGACCTTGGTCTTTCTAGGAGCGGAGTTTCATACACACACAAGCCTGGTGAGACCATCCAGCGAAAGAATTCAGAAACTTCAAAGCAAGGCGTCGGAATGGAGAGGCGGTACCAAGGTTTCAGTGCGCAAGTAAATGTCC
Organism: Ambystoma mexicanum; assembly: GCF_040938575.1. Lineage (NCBI taxonomy): Eukaryota > Metazoa > Chordata > Amphibia > Caudata > Ambystomatidae > Ambystoma > Ambystoma mexicanum. The sequence continues at coordinate 1,033,123,240 of NC_090933.1, read as the reverse complement.
CTGCTAGGGACCATGTCGTCCTGCATTCCGTTGATAAACAACTGCCGTCTGTTTATGAGACCTTGCCAGGAATTTCTAGCGGACCGTTGGGCGCAGAGCCGAGGTCGCTGGTCCGACAGACTGGTCGTCGACGAACAACTAGTTCAAGCACTCTGCTGGTGGAGAGTGTCTACTCATCTAACGAAAGGAATGCCTCTACTGGAACCAGAGTTCCAAAAGACGGTGGTGACGGATGCATCGCTGAGCGGATGGGGAGCTCATCTGGATACGTTACAGGTACAAGGCCAGTGGTCGTTGCAGGAGTCCTCCCTGCATATCAACCTGCTAGAACTGAGAGCAGTGCGATGGGCTCTGAAATCTTTTCTTCCTCAACTGAGGGACTCGTGGTGCGTGTCATGACGGACAACACCACTACGATGTTCTACTTGAGGAAACAAGGAGGGACACGTTCCAGGTCCCTGTCGACGGAGGCACAGAAAATCTGGCATTGGGCCCTGCAACACAACATGCAAATCTTAGCGTTCCACCTACCAGGCGTGAGAAACGTGGAAGCCGATGCCCTCAGCAGAGAAATGAACGAAGTTCACGAATGGGTGCTGAACGACCAACAACTACAACAAGTATTCAAGAAATGGGGACACCCTTCCATAGACTTGTTTGCGACGAAGAACAACAGGAAATGCCATCAGTACGCAAGCAGATGGCCTCAGCAGGGCTCACTGGGGGATGCGTTCTCCTTCCCATGGACGAACAAATTCCTGTACGCATTTCCCCTTGTCCGGAGGACGTTGCAATGGATCCTCAGGTACCCGTGTCGGGTAATTCTGGTGGCCCCGTACTGGGCCAGACAGGTGTGGTTTTCAGACCTGCTACACTTAGCGGCGGCGGAACCGATGAGATTCCAGAAGACCCCCGACCTTCTGTCTCGACAGGAGGGTGTCGTTTGGCTTCACGACCCGGACAGCCTCAAGTTGACGGCCTGGCTCCTGACTTCGCCGAATTTGGTCGGCTAACGATTCTGGAGGACTGTCGGCGTATCCTGCAAGCGGCAAGAGCACCTTCCACAAACGCCTCATACGCGTACAAATGGAAAAGTTTCTGTCAATGGTGTGAGGATCAACCAGGTTTGGCCCCGCAATCGATTAAGCCGGAACAGCTCCTTCCATACTTGCTGTTCTTAGCTCAAAAGGGCCTGTCGGTATCGTCAATAAAAGTACACCTAGCAGCCATTTCCAGGTTTACTCGTCAACGGCATTCGGCACCATTGTTCAGCGACCGCCTGATTAAGCACTTCCTTAAAGGCCTCTATCGGAGTTTCCCTCCAGAGAAGAAATTTCCGCCGGAGTGGAGCCTCAATCTGGTCTTAACGTCTCTTATGAAGCCTCCTTTTGAGCCAATGTCATCATCGTCTCTAAAGTTTTTGTCGTGGAAATTGGCCTTCCTGGTGGCCATCACTTCAGCCCGACGTATTTCAGAAGTTCAGGCTCTAATGGTAGACCCACCATACTTACGATTTTTCAAGAACAAGGTAGTCCTAGCCACTAACCTACAGTTCATACCAAAAGCTCCTTCGGTGTTCCATAAACACTCCTCTATTGTGTTGCCTACGTTTTTTCCGGAGCCATGCTCTGGAGCGGAGCGCATGCTACACACATTGGATGTAAAAAGGGCTCTCAAGTTTTATCTTCATAGTACGCAACCGTTCAGAGAAACGAGACAGCTGTTCGTGGCCTATGGTTTGGGTGCTAGAGGAAAAGCCATTTCGAAGCAAGGACTGTCAAGATGGGTGTCATCTACCATTTCGTACTGCCATTCCAGGGCAGGGAAGCCTCTTCTACGACGGCCAAGAGCTCATTCAACTAGAGCAGCGGCATCGTCGACGGCACTGTGGGCCGGAGTCCCTCTAGGGGACATCTGCATGGCGGCTACCTGGGCGGCTACACACACCTTTACCCGCCATTACTGCCTGTCGCAGCAACATGCCGAAGATACCCGGATGGGACAGGCGGTGCTTCGACACCTATTCCAATAAGGTAAGCCCCGGCTGAGGGGTTGCATCCTGTGGAATTTATGACTGTATGTGGTTCGTTTTCCTATGTTAACGATTACTGATGTATACATGATCATAGGGAACAGGCTTTGCGAAGAAAGTATATGGGTTTGCATGCACGCCTCCTCTTTGGGGGTGGTACTGCTATGTAATCTATTCAAAGCATGTGAATCCATGAAAGATCCAGTGCTGGAGAAGGGAATAGTTTCTTACCTGTAACTCCATTTTCTCTTTCATGGATTCACATGCGCCCACATTGCCTGAACATGCAAACCGGTTCCCCCACTACTTTGGGGGCCGAAATCTGAGGGAGCGCGGGGGCGGGTCCTGTATTTATATCATGACGTCCTGACGGTGCGGGCACGCATGATACAAAACGAGGTGGATAGGACGCAAAAGCGTCAAAAGTTTTCCTACGGGAAAGGGTCTATATAATGTACCGGGGATTTCCCAGCCTGACGACGGGGAATATTCAAAGCATGTGAATCCATGAAAGATACCAATGCTGGAGAAATGGAGTTACAGGTAAGAAACTATTCCCTTTCGTCCTTGAGACAGTATTCTCTGGCACAATCATGCAAGTCAGCCAGACATTGCGCGAGGGGTTCCTTGTTTTGGCCATATCTGACCTCCACAGGAAAGCCTTGCACGGACAGAATCCAGGAAGTAATTTTCGAATTGCTCACTTTTCCTGCCCGGATTCTGTCGCGTTTGAAGGTATTGCAATGGCTTGTGTGGAGTCTCCACTATGATGTGTTCCCTCTGGATGAACGGGCGGTTATTTTTCAATGCCCACACCGTCGCCAGGATTGCCTTCTCACAATCATTGAATTTTTTCCTCCAGAGGATAAAGTCTTCCTTGCGTAGGAGATGACTTTATTGACCTTGTCATGCTTTTGATATAATACTGCTGTCACACATGTATTCGAAAACCCAATATCCAAAAAGAACTCATTGTTTTGACAGGCTAAGCTAGACAAGGCGCTTGTGAGTTTTAATTGCCTCTGCTTGTTCTGGACCCCATTCCCACTTGACCCCACCCCCAACCCCCTTCAACAGATGGATCAGGGGTCTTGTGACCTCAGTGAAATCCTTAATGAACTTCCTACTGTAATAAGTCAGTCCAAGGAGGCTTCTTAGCTCACGCAGAGTTGTGGGGCCCCTTTAGTTTTTGGAGTGCTTCCACTTTCTTCTCCTGGGGACAGAGACCCTCAGGAGCTTTTTCATGTACCAAGAAGTTGGCACATGTCCTGCACCACTGTGCCTTCTGGAAGGACAGTTTTGCTCCGGCAACCCTCAACTTGGTCAGAACATAACTGATTTATGTTATGTTCCTCCACAGTTGAATTTTTAATCAAGACATCATCCACATAGGCCAAGTTACCCCTTTCACCCAAGCCTGGCATGGCCTTATGTAAGAAGATGTTGCATTTGTTGCCGGAGTTTATGTATCTGGAGGGAGTCCGGGTCCACGTGTACTGCTGCCCCCGAAGGTAAAGACCAGCTTGCATTGGTCCTCCCTACTGACCGGCACAGTTGAGTATCCATTTGTCAGGTCAATAGTGGTGTATACCTTTGACGCCTGGATCTGGGTCTGCCCTTGGTAAATGTAGGGGAGAGGCCATCAGGACATGTGGACCCGTTTGTTCAGCTCCCTAAGGTCTGCACAAAGTCTCCATTGGCCATTTGGTTTTAAAATCCCCAGCACTGGATTATTAAAGGTGCTGTGGACTGGGCGAATTATCCCACGGGACTCAAGGTTTTTGATGATTTCTGTCAGGGACGCCATAGATTCGAAAGGCAAGCGATATTGCTTCACAAACATAGGAGTCATTCCAGGATCCGTGGGAATTGTTGTAGTATGGATCTTGGTGCAACCACAGATATCTTTGAAATCTAAGAATACCTGTTTCAACTTTTGCTTTCGCTTCGCTCTTCCGTCTCACAGGCATCATCGAGGTTGACCCGCTCGTCAACCATTTGCCTGGAAAGACTTTGGGTTTGGCTATCTCGGCGGCCTCCTCCAATTGTGTGGAGAGGTCTCTGGTTAGAGTATTGACCTGGACGGTGGGTTTCAGGTAGGAGAGGGAGTCATTGTGGACCTGGAATATCATCTCAATCCCCAGCAGCCAGGCTTATCTCAAGAGGGGAAAAGTGAGCAGTAGTGGAGTTACACAAAGATTCAGTTACAGGTATTTAAATAAACTCTTGCACTCAAGGTTTCTTGCATTAACAATTATTAATGTATCAGTCTGTTTAAAGCCTTCTTCAGAACGGAGCAATATAATAGTAACACACACATGCACTTCAATACTGTAAACTGAGTCTCTGAATCAGAAAAGGCCCTTTTTGGATGGCCCGCACACAACCTACACCCACAGGGGACTTCAATAACAAGGGTGCTGGGGACATTCATATCTTATTGTTGGTATTCAGAACACTCTTAAAAAGTTGGTAAAAGGCCACGGTTATTAAAACGCAAGAGATCACACATTTCTCCAGCATGGGGTCTGGCATGGATTCACATGCTCATGAATATTCCCTGTCAGGCCGGGAATAATCGGTATAGAAAAATATCAGTATCAGTTTCGTTTCTGATCTCTCTTAGTAGTAACCAATCGCTGATCTCTGGGTCATACTGCCCCCAGCCAATGACTGCCCTCTCCCTAAGCCCCGCCTCTGGCAGCCATCCTCAGATTTTTACTGCACATTCAAGTGTTGGGAGTCCTCGTGCTGTAGCTCTCGAGCTTTTGATGCGTTTTTGCGCTTTCTCAGGAGATTTTTTCTCATTTTTCGGTTAAATAGCGCCTCAAGCTCCACCGTTTCTACATCCGATCAACGGGGATTCGTTTCGGAATTTTCTATGCCCCTCAAGGGTGAAGATTTCGTCGAGTTACACTTTTGGAGGATTCCAGCAGTTCCGAGGCCTACCCCAGACATGGCCCAGGAGAAAGGAAGCTCGACGCCCTGGGAAGCTGTTCAGGACCTGCCCTGGATGCCAGCTCCAGAATGTTTTCAAGGAGGACGAGCATTTGTTATGCCTCTACGGTCTCCATGAGGACAAGACGCACACAGAGAAGGACTGTGCGTTTTGTGGGAACATGTCGGAGCGGACCATGAAGGATCGCCACCTCCGTCTCGTCAACTGGCTGGAAGGGAAGAGCCCGTCAGGCGAAAAGAAGAAAAAGAAGTCTGAGCGGTCTTCTTAGTCCTGTGAGGGCGCCCCGGCGATGGGGGCCCAACAAAAGGCCAAGCACCGCGAGTCCGCGGGCACCGGGAGCGCCGAACGGTCAGGCTCCTTGGCTGCCAGGCAGGGCGCATCCTCCCCGGCGCCATCAACCACGAGCCAACGCTCTGGCTCAGGTAAGAGGAAGTCCGAGAACCCGGCGAAGCTTCTGGAGAGGCCCCGGTCGATCTCGAAGATTCCGGCAGAGGGGGAGCGAGGCTCGGACCCTCCCCCCAAGTTGAAGGCCCCAGGCGTACAGAAGGTGACGATGGCCTTAATTCACCCTGCTAAGACCTCGATTGAGGATGTCGCAGCGGCCCTGGCTCAGCCTGTGGAGGCGACCTCAGGACCCAGAGTCTCCCTGCCACTGCGGAGGGCGTCGTCTTTCAGGCCCATTGAGAAGACCCCCCCACAAAGTCCTCATTGGAAAAGGTGGGGGAGGGGCAGGTGGCCATCGTGGATACGGACCCAACCTCTGAAGAAGAGCTCATCGAAGTCATGGAAGAGGCCCAGCCCATCGGGAGGGATCCCGACGAGGGCGACGAGAGCGACGGTGTATCCGACGAGGTTCCTCAAGAGCTCTCACGCCCGTCGTTTCCGGTGCCGCAGGACACTTCGGCGGCCATTTTGTCAGCGATTCAGTCCTTATGCTCGGAGATTAGGACAAGGTTGCCCCTCCCCCCGACGGAGGTACCTGAGCCAGACCCGACGGGGGAACCGGAGCCGGGACCTTCGAAAAGTCCACCGCATAAGAAGAGGACACATCCTACGCCACCTCTCCCACCTCTGCGGCCTGCTCTGCGTTCCCCCGGTCTACTACCCACGGGGATGATACAGGCACGGACACGGCTACGACAGGTACAGATGACAACAGAGGTGACGACGGGACATGTCTCCCGTAGCCCCCTGCTCGGGCGTCCCTGCCTGACTAGATTGGATCCCTTCATTCCATGATTTCCAGGGCATACAAGATCTTCCAGCTCTGCCCAGAAGAGAAGAAGGGTTCCTTTACCAACGGCACGATGCTAAAAGGAAGACGGTCCTTGCCGTACCACTTCTTGATGACATCTGGGATGAGGGGCTCGCCCTCCTCAAGAACCCTGCCACGGCGCCGGCAAAGAGGGTCCGGTACAAGAAGTACCGGGTCCCCGACGCTGCCCCTTGTGCCTTTGGGCGCAACCTACCCGAGATTCGGTCGTCTCGGCGGCGGCAAAGAAGAAAGCTGGGGGGGGCATCGGCCTCGACATCAACTTCCCCGCCGGACGGTGAGGGCAGGAAGCTGGACACGATGGGACGAAGGGTCATCTCATCCGCAGCGACCACTATCAATGCGGCCAACGCCCTTGAAATCCTACAGGAAGATGAGATTGCTTCGGACATCGCCGACACCGGTTTCCGTCAGTTGGGCAACAGCGTTTGCCTGAGACGACGAGGATGGCTCAAGGCGACGGATTTCCGCCAGGACGTACAAACCAAAGTTTTGGACATGCCCTTCGACGGGAACAACCTGTTTGGGAAGGCGGTTGATGAGTCCCTTCCGGCCATCAAGACAGACACAGAGACTGCCCGGGCACTGGGAGTGCTCCAACAACGACGGCCGTCCTTTCGGAGCTCCGGAGGCAGACAAGGTGCCTCCAAGGAATCCGGCAGTGGCTCCTCCACGTACCACCAAGCGGCAAGATCTTCATCCCAGGAAGCCTACAGGGGACGCGGCAAGTCAGGTGGTGCCCGTCGTCATCGTCGACAGGGAGATCAAGGAGGCAAGGCGGCCTCCAAACAAGATTGAACCGACCGTGGGGTCGGGCCCCCGCCGAAGCACCCCGGTGGGAGGCCGGCTGGCGAGGTTCGTCAGCGTGTGGGAGTCCATCTCCACCGACCGTTGGGTGCTGGACGCCCTGGCCCAAGGGCACGCCCTTGAGTTTCAGAAGAAGTGCCCTCGCGTTCCACCCATGGCCAGGAAGGAAAATCACGTCTCTCAACTACTGTTGGAAGTAAGGGCGATGCTCAAGAAAGGTGCCATCGAGCTCGACCCAAAGAGGCTTCGGGGCTCCGGAGTTTACTCAAGGTACTTCCTCGTAAAAAAGGACAGGAGGATGGCGCCCCATCCTGGACCTGCGACGACTGAACAAGTACATCAAGGCACAGAAGTTCCGGATGGTCACCCTCCAGCACGTGCTGGGACAGCTGGAGGAGGGCGATTTCCTGTCGTCGTTGGACTTGGAGGATGCGTACTTCCACATCCCCATTCTACAAAGACACCAAGTTCCTCAGGTTTGTGGTCCAAGGGCGGCACTACCAGTTCAAGGCCCTCCCGTTCGGATTGAAGTTGGCACCCAGGGTGTTCACCAAGTGCCTCGCACCGGTGGCAGCGGCTGCGCCTACAGGGGATCCACGTCTACCCCTACCTGGACGATTGGCTCATCCGGGCAAGGACAAGGGAGCTCGCCGTGGAGCACACTGCGAAGACCGTCCAGCTGCTCACAAACCTGGGATTCTCCATCAACTTTCCAAAATCCCACCTGGTTCCGTCGCAAGTCGCCCTGTTTCTGGGAGCCAAGCTCGACAGTGGCGCGGTTGGCCTCGCCGTCAGAGGAAAGGACCAGGACCGTTCTGGGCAAGGTGCAGCGTCTGCTGGCCACGGACATGGCCAGGGTAAGATCTATCAAGTCCCTCCTCGGGATGATGTCTTCCTGCATTTATCTGATTGCAGGCTTCGGAGGCGCCCCTTACAAGAGTTCCTCGACGCCCGCTGGGTCCAGTCGACGGGCAGCTTAGAGGACAGGATCCCTCAACGAGACATTCTGTCAGGCAATCCGGCGTTGGGGTACCCGCTCTCATCTGTCGGCGGGCACGGACTTTCAGATCCCAGGTGACGGTGATGACGGATGCCTCCCTGGAAGGTTGGGGAGCGCATTCTGGAGATCTTTACGCAAGAGGCCTTTGGCTCCCGGAGGAGAAGTCACTCCACATCAACATCTTGGAGCTCCGCGCAGTGTTCTGGGCCCTCAGGTCTTTTCTTCGTCCCTCAAGGGCAAGGTGGTGAGGATCTTCACCGACAACACCACCACGATGTTCTACATCCGGAAGCAGGGTGGAACCAGATCCCCTGCCCCATCCAGGGAAGCCCAGGATCTGTGGCATTGGCCCGTCGCCCAAGGGATGTTTCTGGTGCCTTTTCATCTGGCAGGAATAAAAAACACCATCGCCGCCTCACTCAGCAGAGAGCTGCGCTCGTGCCACGAGTCGGAACTACCAGACGATGGGGCGAACCCCAGATCGATCTCTTCGCGACGGTGACGAATTCCAAGTGCCGGAGGTTCGCCAGCAGGTTCCCCCAGCCGAGGAGCATGGGAGATGCTTTCTCGTTCCCCTGGGACGGCCTATTTCTTTATGCGTTCTCTCCGCTGCCGTTGCTGCTCCGGCTCATCAACCAGCTCAAGAGGTCCCGGTGCAGGATGATCCTCGTCGCACCGGCATGGCAAGGCCGATCTGGTTCCCGGACCTTCTGGACTTGTCAACATCCACACCAGTCAAGCTGCCGACGGACGCAGATCTTCTCTCCAGAGAAGGAGGCGCCATTCTTCACCACAACCCGGAGTTGCTGAACTTGCAGGCCTGGCTCCTGCAGCACGAGCGTTTGGAGGGTACGACATCCCGGCCGACTGCAGAGAGGTTCTTGCAAAGGCCAGGGCGTCCTCAACTCTCAAGTGCTATGGACATAAATGGAAGAGGTTCTCTGTCTGGTGCCGTGCACAGAAGATTAACCCTCTGCGGATTACAGCCCCTCAAGTATTGCCGTACCTACTGTCATTGGCCAAGGCTGGACTAGCTCACGCTTCCATCAAGATGCATCTGGCCGCCATCTCACGATACACCAGAACTACGGGACGGGCGTCCTTGTGGTCACATCGACTGGTGAAGGAATTTATGAAAGGATTGTTCCGATCATTCCCGCCGGTGACGACCCCCGCCCCGGCGTGGTTGCTCAACGTGGTGCTGACCAGGCTCATGGGGGCCCCATTTGAGCGTATGCATTCAGCACCGTTGAAGTTTGTCATGGAAGACAGCGTTTCTCGTGGCCATCACCTCCGCACGACGAGTGAGAGATCCAGGCCCTATCTTGCAAGCCGCCATACTTGACGTTTCACGACACGAGGGTGGTGCTGAGGACGCACCCCTCCTTCATGCCCAAGGTGCCGTCGGACTTCCACCTCAACGAACCCTTGGTGTTGCCAGGTTTCTCCCCGTCTCCTTCGTCGCCGGCTGAAAGGACTCTGCACTCGCTGGACGTAGCTAGAGCGCTGAAGTTCTACGTGGACCGCACGAAGAGTTTTCGGAAGACATCACAGCTGTTTGTGAACTTTGGGACTGTGAATCAAGGGAAGGCTCTCTCGAAGACTTCCATTTCCAGATGGCTCTCCGGCTGCATCATGCACTGTCACCGGTTGGCAAACCGACCACTGCCCGGCCGTCCGAGAGCCCATTCGACCAGAGCGATCGCTGCTACCGCGGCGTTCCTGTCTGGTGTGCCCCTGCTGGACACCTGCAGGGCTGCGACGTGGAGGTCGACGCACACCTTCACAAGATTCTACTGCGTCGATCGGGACTCCAGGGAGGAGTCCAGGGTCGGCCAAGCAGTGCTGCGCAACCTGTTCGCTTAAGGTGAGCCTGGTGAGGAGGTAAGAGATGCTTAATGTTGAGTTGTTGTATTGCTTAATGTTGAGCCTGTTGCCACCTCCCGTGGTTGTGCATGTGTGTACTGCTATGTATTCTCTTATTCATGAGCATGTGAATCCATGCCAGACCCATGCTGGAGAACAGTTACAGGTAAGTAACTTGTTCCTTCTTAAGCTAAGCCAAAGTCAATGGGCAAGAGTCTTGTATAGGATGAAGCACTCTGGTAAGTAAATGGAAAAGTCTTTGCACAAGTTCTTAAGAGTCTTGACGAAAAGAAGAATCAAATGTAGGGCCACAAGCTGATTAGACTTGCGAGTTGTGGAAGTTTCAAGCACTTCTACAGCAAGAGGTAAGTTCTTAAACTTGTTTTACCGTACCTTAGAAATGAAGAAAGATACAGCTGATGACTTCTGTTCCTGTGCAGCTCTGCAGATCTCACTGTTCCTGGGCCTCAGTCGTGGGGACAAGAGGGAGGACGTCGGGACTCCTGCAATGCACTGGGACGGTCAAAACTAGCAACCGGCAAACTTCACTTTCGGTGGCTGTTTCGCATTTCAGCTCCTTGGGACTACCTCAAATAGCAACACTGCGGTTCCTGGCTGTTGAGGGGGGCTTTCCTTGCTTCTGGGGTCCCACACTCTGTTTAGGGGGCTCAGGCTTTGTCAGTCCGGAGGTCTTCCAAAAGCTCTAGACCAGCTTAAAAGCAACACACAATCTGGTGTTCCTCTCCCTGGCTATACCGTTTCCAGCAGCAACTCTGTGGAAATTCAACCTGCTCCGAGATGGATGTCCAGGTGTCTTACTTTTGAGTTGATTGGTTCCACCAACTCAATTGGAGAAGTCGTCCTTGCAGGGGCGTCTGTCGATGCAAACTTGGTGTTTCAACACTGCAGCCGGGCAAACCAACCATCCAGGAGTTGCAGCAGGCGTCCTCTTAAAGTTCTTCTTCGGTTCCTTCGTCCAGTGGTTGTCTCTGCCTTCCAAGCCAAAAGACTCGCCTTTTATTCAGTTCTCTCGCAGCCTAGCTGTCACTAACCCAGCAGGGTGGCTGTCCTTGCCGGACAATCAGCCAATCACCACAGAGTGCATTTGGGTCTCCTAGGAGACTAAGCATAGGGAGTTTCGGACACCACCCTCAATTACTGCCTACCCCAGACACTTAGGAGCCAGAGGCGGGCTTCACTCCTGAATCCCGCCAAAGGCGAAATGAACAAAAAGACCAAACCTGGTTTGGCACGCAGAGAAGATCTCTAGAAGGACTTTTCCACAAAGGAACGGCGAGACAAGACCGGGGGCCATTTTGAAAAAGGTGGCTCCTGCGCCAATTTGAAAAAGATGGCTCCTGCGGTTGCGTTACTGGAGCGGTGCAGCCCGCAGTAAATGCACACCATGGTAGTTAAAGCCAAAAATCACTGCCATCAGCCATTCAGTGAGGAAAGGGTAACATACTCTTACATGAGAAACTGGACAAAGGGGATACCAGGTAACCCCCTCCAGTACTCTATTGTAAGATGGTGTGTGCTAGGTCTAGAAAGTTACAATGGTAAGTAAAGTCAATTTCACTTTACTGGTCTGGGAAACGGTAAACGTTGCTAGTTTCCTCATGAGGTTATCCCAGAGAAAGTTATTCTAAAAGTTAATCTAAAAGGCTTCCCTATGCCACTACACTGAAGGTGCTGTGACACAATGTAAAAGATGATGCCTATGGAGTTTGACTCCACAACCAAAAGACAGTGTACAAAATCACATTAAAATACATGAGCGAGTGTGGGGTGGGGGGGGAAAGGGTCTTCCTCTCTCCAGGTTAAAAAAAATCAAGTCTTCAAAATCCAGCGAAGTTGCTGGCGGTGGAGGGAATTGGCCCATTTCTGAGAATTCTCCCTAACAAGTGGCACAAGGTAGTCTCTTAGATTTCCCAAAGGTTTAAATACCTTCTCTTGGTAAAACTGATTCCGAGAGCCGTGAAGTGAAATTGACTTTACTTTTTGTAACTTTCTAGACCCAGCACACACTGTCTTACCATAGGGTGCTGGAGGGGTTACTTAATATCCCCTTTGTCTGGATTCTCATGTAACATTTTTGTTAGCCATTTCTCACTGAATGGCTGGTGGCAGTGGTTTACTTTTTGCTACAATTGTGTTTATTCCATGGACTGCGTTGGCACCTGCAGTAAGGCACCCATGGGTGCCCGTTTTGCCCAAAATGGCCCGGTTTTATTTTTTCGCCATTTCTTGTTGGAAAAGTCCTTCTTGAGACTTGCTCTGCACGACAAACCAGGTTTGGTCCCTTTGTTCGATTTGCCTTTGGCGGGATTCACGAGTGAAGCCTGCCTCTGGCTCCAGTATGTCTTGCAGGGGCATGAAGTAAGGGAGGTGCCCGAAACTCCCTGTGCTTTATCCCCTTGGTTACAGGAATGCACCCAAATGTGAATGGCCGGCTGTGTGATAGACAGCTAGGCTGAAATGAATGGGAGAAACCTCCATAAAAGGCAAGGATTTTTGGCTTGGAAGGCAGAGTCAACCACTGGACGAAGGAATCCAAAGAAGAACTTGGAAGATGCCTGCTGCAACTCCTGGACTGTTGGTTTGCCCGCTGAAGCTCCGAATTTGTTTCCACCTAGAAGCCCTGCAAGGGCGACTTCTCCCCTTGGGTTGGTGGGACCAATCGACCCCAGAGTGAACTCATTTGGACATTCTCTCGAAGCTGCCTGTACTTTTGCTGCTGGAACCGAAGTGCCAGAGAGAAGACCACGAAACCGAGTGGATCGCTTTGAAGTCAGACCTGTATGCCAGGAAGATCCTCCGGACTTCCTTGAAGCAGGACTGACCAAGCATGAGCCACATTAACAGTGCTGGACCCCAGATGCGAGGAAAGTCTGAGGTGGTACCCGAGAACCGCAGTATTGCTATTTGCTGTAGACGCGAGGAGCTGAAACCGCGTAGTGCCACTGAATTGAAGTTTGTCCATTGCTGCCGCTGACCTTCCCATTGCAGTGCAGGAGTTCCTAGATGTCCTCCCTCTTGTGCCCACCACTAAGGGCCAGGAACAGGATCTGCAGAGCTGTACAACAGAAGCCAGTCGGCGTCATTTCTTCTAAACAAAGGTAGTGTAAACCTAAGAGGATTTACCTCTTGTGTAGCCTTACTTGCTCTCAGTTGAGACTTGTCTTGGTTGCCATTGTCGATGCTTGCAGCTTTGCCCCTCACAAGCCTCCCAGCTTGTTGCCCTTCAAGTGAATCTTTTTTCCACACACTTTTCTAAAAACATTGCAAGACTTTTACTTAACTGCAAAGAAGATCTTCAGCTCCCCTAGACTTTGCTCAACTAACATTGGCTGTCCTGGCTCCCTGAGACTCTTCTCACCTCCGACTCTGCCTTTATCTTTCCCCCAGGGAATGGTTAAATTTACTTGACATTGGAAGGTTTTAAATGCACTTAACTGTTTATGAATTATTTGTTAACCTTTGTCTTATTCCCCAATCTAACCTTTGCACCAAACTCAGTATTCCTCTAAATGTAACCGTGATAAATCAATGTCCACAGCGTCCTAGCTATTTAAGTCAACTCAGGTTGTAGTAAGTGTGTGCCATCCCCAATGGGTATCATCTGATTTCGAGAAACTAAGTGTGTTTTTGAAGTATATTCTAATTGTTACATGTTTTGCTCCCTTCTGAAGAAGGCGTATACAACTGTTAAATTAATAGTTGTTTAATCAATAAACCTGGAGTATAAGTGTTTATTTGAATAACTGTTGCTGTGAAACTGTTACAACCCTACTGCTTACATTGACCCCTCTTGAGATGAGCATGGTTGCTCAGCCACACTACCAACCTGTGTAGTGCAGTCATGTACCAAAGGTTGAGTTCCTATTGTCAAGAGGTCAAGGTTGCTGTAATCTTCCAAAGGATACTGCATACAATCTTGCCTAACGGGGACCGGCCAGTTGACGTAATGGAGATTTTGCTTTTGGCCAGAAGGCCAGCTCCAAAATCCCTATACTGCTGCCGTTGGAACAAGTTCTGCAGCTGGTGTAGGGAAAAGGGCGTGATCCCTTTTTAATGCAATACACCTATGGTGGTATGTTTTCTACTACATTTGGCAAATCTGGGGCTCCAGATTGAATCATGGGTCATCTAGCAGCGCTTTCCATATTCAAGCGCCCCTAGGAAGCAGCATTTTATTTCAAAATACCATTAATAACTCAATTTCTTAAAGGACTCATGTGTTTCCTCCTACACTAGCCCAAGTACCAACTTGAAACCTTAACTTGGTTTTCAAGTTTTTGATGTACGCTCCTTTAGAGTCACTCCAATCCTGCCCTTTAAGTCTGCTAACTTACAAAACCATTTTGTTAGCAATAACATCAGCCTGCAGGGTGAGTGAGTTGCAGGCATTATCCTTTAAACCTCAGTTTACCACTTTTTACAAGGTTATGGTTGTCCCTAAGGTCAAACCCCTCTTTTCTACCGAAGATTGTCTGATTACCATTCAAGACAGAAAATGTTGCTTCGCGGCTTCTATCCTTCACCTCATCCTGGCAAGGAAGAGGAAAGTGTCCGTAGACTTGATCCGAGGAGAGCTCTAAGCTTTTATATTTCGAGGATGGCATGTGATGGCACAACAAACCTTTCATTGGATATACACGAGACAAACTAGGTCCGTCAGTCAACAAACGGACCATATCCAGATGGATCATACTGGCTATTTTGGAGTGCTGCAGGCTAGCTGGAAAAGATCCCCCAGAAGGTTTAAGGGCTCATTCCACTAGGGGCATGGCAACTTCCTCTGCCCTTCAGAGGGGTGTTTTCCGATAAAGGATATGTGCGAGGCAGATACTTGGTCCGCCTTCCACATGTTCACAAAACATTACTGTTTGGACACTTCTAACAATGAAGGAAGATTTGGAATGGCAGTACTATGCTCCATTCTGGACAAACAACTCTCAATTCTTACTCCCTCCCCCAAAATAACTTACTGCTGCTCTGGGAGTCTATCATAGATTGGAAATATGTGCGAGGACACAATCCATTCCAATTACAAGTTACTTACCCGGGTAACTTTCTTTCGTTTGAATGTTCCTCCCATGTATTCCTCATCGCCCTCCCAACCTACCCCACTGTACAATTTCCGAGCTTCGGACCTTGTGCTTTTAAAGGCACTTATCGAGGCCGTTCTGTTTGTTGTCATAGTTCAAAACTGAAGCCAAGTAGTGCTGCGCGTGGTATATGTACTAAACGGTCAGCTGAGATGGAAGCCTTCGAGGGACATTGAGTCGACTGTCTCGACGCACAGCGCCCTCTACAGATAATTTTTGTGAAGCAGTTAAAGCTGGAAAATAATATATTGTAGATGAATTTGTAGGAGGAACATCCAGTCGAAAGAACGTTGCTAGGGGTAAGTAACTTGTCCTTCTCTAAATCGGCTAATTCCAAATGAATGGTAAATTGCATCCTACAGTGTTACTCTTGCCCAGACAGATTTACCCTTTTCGCCTAGAGCTCACTCTACTCTCAGCACATGGGGCTACCATAGCATTCATGGCAAACGTTCCTCTAGATTCCATTTGCAAAGCAGCAACCTGGAGTTCGGTTCATACTTTCACCCAACAATACTGCTTAGTGTTGGGTGAGAATTCACATAAATGTGCTAATTCCCTTCACCAGAGACCCCCAGCAACTTTGCTAGATTTTGAGGATTTGATTTATTTACCTGGAGGGTGTGAGCCTTTTTTCCCCACTCGTGTATTTTGATGTGATTTACTCTTGTGTTCTATGATTATGGTGTTTTAAGATGACTCCATAGGCGTCCTCTTTTGATAAGTTACACAGCACCAGTGGGCGGGAGCGGTTGGGAGCGGTGCTCCTCTACTTTTACGTTTTACCGTTCCTATACTTTTATTTTAAAAAGAAACCGTTCCGGAATGGTTTCGTTTTAAAATAAGTGTAGGAAGAAGTTGAAACTTGTGCTTTGCGTGCACTGCACAGGACGTTCCCTTAAAGGTGCAAGTGTTTTGGGGTTTGTATTGTGCGTGAGAGGGTGCATGGCGATGGAGTTTTTGCGGAGTCGTGCAGACCAGTAGGGAACATAGTTCCACTACTTCCTTTCGTATACTTTGACCACTGCACAGCACCCTCAGTGCAGTGACACAGGGAGACTTTTTAGGCTGTCCCAAGGTTTAAATACCTTCTCTGGGATTAACTACTGTTGGCCAGAGAATGTAAAGTTAAATTGACTTTACTTGTCTTTTTAAATTCCTAAACCCAGCACACACTATCTTACAATAGAGTGCTGGAGGGGTTACCTAGTATCCTCTATGTATAGAAATCCTTGTTGCAGTCAAATGCTATCCTTTCCTATCGAAATGGCTGGTGGCAGTGGTTTTAAAACAAACTACCCTGATTTTTCCCGACCGCGGACACCGGTAGCTAAAAATCGGGGGAGCTGTGTTTTTCAATATGGCGCCTTAAGCCCCTCTCTTTAAACAGGTCCCAGTCGTCTTTTCTCACCGCTTCTTTTTGGAAAAGTCCTTCTAGAGTTTGTCTCTGCACGCCAAACTAGGTTTGGTCCCTTTGTTTCTGTGCCTTTGGCGGGCTTCAGGACTGAAGACCGCCTCTGGTGCCCGAGAGTCTGAGGTGGGCTGAAAGTGAGGGAGGTGCCCGAAACTCGCTCTAGGAGACCAAAATGCACTCTGGCATGATTGGCTGTCTGTCTGTCTGTCCGGCAAGGACAGCCACCCTGCTGGGTGAGTGGCAGCTAGGCTGGAATTAATGGGAGAAAACTGTTTAAAGGCAGTCGACCACTGGAACGAAAGAACCTAAGACGAGCTGGACAGCTGCTGTAACTACTGGACTGTTGGTTTGTCCGTTGGAGCCCTGCAGCAGGTCCGAATCGCCAAGTTCACCTCGACAGAGAAGCCCCTTCAAGGACGACTTCTTCCTTTGAGTTGGTAGGACCAATCACTTCGTAAGTCACCTGGATACCATTCTCATAGCTGGTTCAAATTAACCAGGGAGAAGGACACCAGATTGTGTGCTTAATGAACAGCAACCGGAATCGAAGATTTACCAATTTGCCAGCTTTGTGATCCGTCCCCGTGCAGTGTAGGAGTCCCCCAACGTCCTCCCTCCTGTCCCCACGACTGAGGATCAGGAACAGTGAGATCTGCAGGAACTGCCAGTAACAGAAGTCTTCAGTTGCATCTTTTTCTTCAAAATAAGGTACTGTGAAAACCCGACCTAGAGATCTTACCTCTCACCGCAAAAGTTTGTGGAACTTTGGCAACTTGCAGGCCTAGTCAGCTTGTAACACGACATATAAACCTTTCTTCCATGAACTACTAAGAACCGTGGCAAAGACTTTTCCGTTTCAAATACCAGAACCGTTTTTACTTGTACAAGACATTAGACCATTGACTTTGGCTATAACTATTGCATTGAATCAACTCCTGGCGAACTACAACTATCTGCACTGTTTTAAAGTAACTGTAATATTCGTTTTTATTAACTTATGCCTTTTTTCTCCTACTTCAATGCTATTTGGCTCCTGCTTCAAGGGAGCTCAACTGCTTAGTAATCTGTATTGTAGTATTATTTTTGTGTGATATTGGTTGCCTCATTTAGTGAATGCTTTATAAATGATTGTGTAATAAATTAATAAGTGTTTTACCAAGAAACCTTGAGTATAAGTGTCTGTCTGAATACCCACCACCCACCTGAGGAGCAGGAGCTCCAGGTCACGTCCCTGCAGGAGCAGCGGACCCACGGAGGAAGCCGTCCAACCAGCCAAGGAATACTGGTAAGCGCAGATGCACCCGCGCCACCTTTCCAGAAATCGCCATCCAAACTTGTGCATCACCGCAGTCGAGTGACTGCTAAAGCCTGCAAAAGGAACCCCCCACATCTGCACAATTACGGCTAAATTACCAAAGTGAGCCCCTCTCCTCCATTAAGGTACACAAGGTACCTAGGAGTTCCAAGATGACCGCCCGCGTCATGCCTGCAGCCCCCCTTGCCTAACGTGGCCACCAGCAGCCTACTGATTGGCTACTCGGCCTACTTCAACCCCCATTGGTTGCCGGCAGGCGAAGCCGGCCCTCTTCTCCCCCCGCCCCCCAAGGCCCACGGAGACAAGGCCAGCACCTGTTTTGCGCCCGTTTTTGCCGTGTATGCAGTTTGCCAGCCCCCCTGGCCCTCGCACCAGACCACAGCAAAGGTAACTCTGCATCCCCATGCCAGCCGCCGCTATACTATCACTATTACTGTCTGACTACCATTGCTACCCCTGCCTCCAAGCCACGTGAACACCTGTCATCACCTACTGAACTCTGTTTACTCCACCTCACAATATACATGCAGCTGCTCGCCTACCTTCAAGTAATTACCGCCACCACTATGATAATACTGTACCTAGCCCAGTCTCTGAATGTCAAACCTAGGTAGTCATTGATGTCATGTCATTTGCTTGCATACTGTTTTTCAGCCCAATCTGTGACTTTCAATTCTAGGCAGACCATGTTGCCACATTGGACAATATGCAAGCAAATGAAGGCCAATCTGTGATGTTCAATTCTAGGCAGACCGTGTTGCCACATTGGCTTTCATTTGCTTGAATAATGCCCAATCTGTGACTTCCAAAGCTAGACAGACCCTGTTGCCCCAATGGCTTTCATTTGCCTGCACAGTGCTATTAGCCCATCTCGGTGATGGCCAATCCTAGACAATCCTAGCTGCCACATTACTTGTACCCAATGATTTCACTCCTTAGCAACTACTCTGGCTGAATAACTACCCCGGCCACCCAAGATGCATCTCGCAGTTACTTGTCTCATAATCTGACTCCCACCTTTACCCACAGAATGTCCCTACCAGGCATCTTGTCAGCACTGCTGAGAGCAACTCTCCACCTCATCCTCCTGTCCAGCCACCCCAGCCTTACCTCTAGCTCTGCCTCGGCAGGCACCACCTCCCCTCTTACGATGCACCTCTCAATGGCATGCAGCCTCACCGCCAGACTACCCAAAATATATGACCCCCGATCCAGAGACTCTAACCAGTCTAAATTGTCCAACCGGACCCTACCCATGCTTTTGAGCCCCTCTACCAACCGCCCCTTGGACACACCAAAGCACGGCCAAACTAACAGCACAAGATTCACAACTTAACCACTACAACCACCCACACCAAACCCACCAGCCCTCTTATACGAGGCGCCTTAACGCGCGATCACTAGTAGCCCATGCCACAGACGTAGCAGACCTTATTCTAGAAGAAGAACTAGACTTCCGAGTCGCGGCTCCACGCATCCGCTGGACCTGCCCTTTCACTAGCCGTCCCTGACTACTACACTATCCTCCGAGTGGATAGAACAGAATCCAGAGGTGGAGGCCTCGCTATAATTGCCAAAACACACCATCAGACTCTACACCACCAATCACTTCCCATCATGCGAATCCCTCACAGCCAAACTTCCTACCGCCAACTCCCAAACTATAACCAGCCACTTACTCTACAGACCCCCTGGCCCACTTGGTTCCTTCGAGGAAGACCTCACCACCACTATCACTAATAACCTAAAAAAACACCTCCCAGAGCCGCCTCCTAGGAGACTTCAACTTCGGCCTCAAAGACCCTAAAGACCCAACAGGCAACCCTCATCAACAATACCCTGCTAGAACTAGGCTTCACCCAAAGAGTGTCCTCCCCACTCAGAACAAAGGAAGAACCCTGGACTGGGTAGCTGACCACAACTGTGTGGCCTCCATCACAGCTAACACCCTCCCCCCCCTCCCAACCATGGTCCGACCACCATCTCCTCGTCTTCAACCTGAAAGCTGCGAGCCCCATTACTAATCTACTAGCCACTGCTATCCCTATGAGAAGCAAGAAAAACATCACAGCTTAAAAACTCATCCCTCTTATCCTCCCAACCTTGAACCAACTCCCAGCTACCTCCAACCCCCACCATCTCGTTGAAAGCTACAATACATGTGCTCAGCATTACTCTATCGCACCCCTTAAACTGAGAAAGTGCAAGCCGAAAAAACACAAACACTTGGTTCTCTACTCATCTAAAAGCCCTCAGAGCTGAGAAACGCATAAAAGAACAAGCTTGGAGACAATCTCCAACAGACATCAACAAACAAGACTCTACTTACAAAAAGAATCCTCACCGCCAAACAGGAATCATACAATCAGAGAATATCACAAGCCAAATCCAACACTAATGAACTCTTCATTATCAAAGAATTGGAAACACCCATCCTAGTCCAAGACACTTGTGGGAAAGATAAACAATGGTGCACTAGTGTCCCAAATGCCCCGTCCAGCAAAGTAGCAAGCCTTCAAATCAAAATCTCTAACAAAGCATCCATAACTAAATCTACCAACTCCACCAACACCCCCACACACCCAACTCCCCTCCCCACACCCCAGAACACTACACCTAACCCACTTTCCCTCTTCAGCTTTTCCAAAGTCTCCACGCTAGAAGTGGAAAAAAAATCATTCTCGGCCTCAAACCATCAAACTGTCAAGGCAACCTTTGCCTCCCCAATCAAAGACACAGCTAGACCTCTCACCATTTATCACCAAACTTATCAACGCCTCCTTCTCTTCAGGTACCGTCCCCAATAACCTTAAAGAATCCTGGGTCCTCCCCCCTACTCAAACCCACCCTTGACCCGTCGATTCCCACTAATTACAGACCCATTACCACCGTCCCCTTCCTGCTCAAAATATTAGACAAGACAGCCTATCAACAAATACAAAAATACCTCGAGCAAAACCGCCTCCTAGGAACCCGGCAATTAGGCTTCAGACCCCAACATGGGACAGACAGCTCTCATTGACCTGAAGGCCCAAATTGACACTCTTGAGAGACAATGGAAAAACGGCTTTACTGCTTTTTCTAGACCTCTCTGCAGCATTCGACCTAGTTGATAACAAAATTATTTGTAACCACCTAAACTCGGCTGCCCACTTCTCCCAAGAAGCCATCGGCTGGATTGAGTCATTCCTGAGTAACAGATCCATGCGTGTCTTCTCCACCTCAGCCTCCGCTGACCCCATACCCATCACATGCGGGGTCCCCCAGGGTTCTTGTGTCTCCTCCCCTCTGTACAATGTGTTCATCAAACAGGGGCTTTGTGATCTTGATGGTCTGGGTATCACCTACACTAATTACGCTGATGACACCCAGATCCTCATCCTGCTGACTGGAGACTACAACACGGATTTGGCCTTGGTGAACGGGGTGTACCTCATCATCCAGGCATGGATGGCATCCCACAGTGTATGCCTGAAGGATGACAAGACTGAACTTATCCTCTGATCCACCCCTAAGCTAAACAAACTTGACCATAACTACTCAAGCTTCACTATAGACGGTAACCCCATCAAGGTAGCTAAAGTAGTGAAAACCCTAGGAATCTACCTAGACTCCACTCTTTCCTTCCACAAACAGGTTAGCTCTATGGCCTCTTCCACTGCCTACACTTGTAAGCTTATAAGAGCAGCCAAACCTTTCCTATCCAAACAGAACTGCATTACCCTGGCCAGAGCCCTTGTTTTATCCAAACTTGACTACTGTAACGCCCTTTATGGTGGAGCCAACAAACAGATTACTAACAAAATCCAGACCTTGCAAAATAATGCCCTTGGAGCATGGCTTAGCATTCCCAAGAGCTCACATCTCCAACATCAGGAGATCTCATAACTGGCTTACCACCACCGACTAAATCTGGCTGAAAGTAGCCTCCATAACACACACATGCCTCAATAATGCAGCCCCCCGCTACTTAGCTGACAGAATAATAAGATACTCCCCTAACAGGCCCACCAGAACAGCCAATGCTAACTTGCTTACAGTTCCTAGGTTCCACAGATCCAAAATGGGCGGGAACAGCTTCCAGGTGAAAGCAGCCCAACACTGGAACTCCCTCCCACTCGCTCTAAGGACCCCCCAATCATACCCCCGCTTTAGACGCAACTACATTCAGTGGCTAAGGAACGACCAATAACTGACCTGCCTCTACATTTCATGCTTCCATGTAAATATGTATATTTTGTAAACTGCATTTCGAAGGGATTGTGTCCTCCGACGTATTCCTTATCGTAGATATCTCCTTCCAGCTCTGCTGGCCTCGGAAAATGTTTCTCTAGAGGGCGCTGCGCGTCGACGTCCTCCGAGTCGATGTCCCTCGACAGCCGCCGTATCGACGTCGATGTCCCTCGACAGCCGCCGTGTCGACGTCATCCTGCCTATAAAGGCCGCGCGCAGCGTCCGTTGCTCAGTTCCGTTTTTCCGCGCTTACTCAGTGCCTCGGAATACCGTTGCTCAGTTTTGTCAGGTTAATCCTATTTACCTCGAGTTATTTAATCCGTACTCGATGGCTTCTTCGGAACCGACAACTCCTCGATCCGGCTTCAAAAAATGCCGAGATTGTGGGAAAAAGATGTCACTGACTGACCCTTACAGATTTTCTGTGGTGTTTGGGAGCTGAACACCATTGTTCGGAGTGCGAGGACTGTATGTCCATGACAGCTAAGGCCCTGAAGGAGCGTAGGGGGAAGCTGGAGAAAGGTAAGACTTTTAAAGCTTCTTCCTCGACAAAGTCGAGACATTCGTCTCCTCGTCACCATTCGCGCTCCAGGTCTCGGAGTGGGTCCCATCACTCTTCGAGATCAAAGCACTCTAAGAGGAGACGTCGAAGATCCCCTTCTCCGTCTTCCTCTTCCTCTGTTTCTCCAAAGAGAATCCCTTGCCCCACGAAACATAGTTCCCGGGCTGAATGGGAGGAATTCCGCAAAAATATGATGAGCGTCTTCAAGAAAGCGGCCTCGACCCCCTCGAAGACTGCCGAGAGCGATGCTCTGGTCGAAAGACCCGAAGGTCAAAAACGCTGCGAGTCGCAGTACCCGGCGA
The DNA here is from genome assembly GCF_040938575.1 of Ambystoma mexicanum. Taxonomy (NCBI): domain Eukaryota; kingdom Metazoa; phylum Chordata; class Amphibia; order Caudata; family Ambystomatidae; genus Ambystoma; species Ambystoma mexicanum. The sequence continues at coordinate 1,033,100,366 of NC_090933.1, read as the reverse complement.
AGGAAACCTCTCGAGCGCGTCTCGAACCCTCGAGTAGGACTATGACCTCCAAACCTTCCTCGAAGGTTCCGTCGACGCCGAGGTCGGTGTCTTCGACGCCGTTGTCGAAGGGACCTTCGACACACGGGTCTGTCGACTCGACGCCAGCTTCGACACCGGCGTCGACGCCAAGAAAAGTCACGGTTACGACACACCCAGTGACTATCCCCAGGTCCCCGATGACGATGGCTTCGAGATTGTCGAGCAGAATCCCAATTCTGTCGAGGTCATTGAGGCCTCCGCCTTTGTTTTCGACGCCACGCTCGAAGCCTTCGGCGTCGACGACATCGACGTTTTCGAGGCCGATTATGACCAGTTCGGCACCCTCTGCCTTGGAAATGGGGTTTACACCCTTTGAGTTCAGAACAATTGAGAACTATGTCCTCAATTATGGAAGAGGGTGAATTGTCTGAACAGGAAGACACATTTGAGTTGCAGGGACCTGTAACCCCAATTAGAGAGGAATTTTCCTCTGAAGAACGCAGGTTAAAGGATCTTCATGATTCCTTACATGAAGCAAGTGGGTTAGACATTTCCCCTGAGGTGGAGTTTGCTAGGCCAAACCCGGGGGAGCATGCTGAAACCCCCTATAGAGCCTTAATGGCCAGGATCACAGAGTTTATGGGGTGGTCTGCACCTTCACAATCTTTCCAACAAGATGACCTCACAGATATTCTTGACAAAGGCCCACAGGAGGATCCTGTGGTGCCTTTTCATAAAGCTCTTCAGAGGAAGATTATGACGAACTGGGAAACCCCAGATGTCGTCCTGGCAGTAAATAAAAAACTGTCTACAAAATACAGGGTATCTTCTACAGACCCGGAGTTTTTGTCAAAACACCCATCCCCAGAAAGTCTGGTGGTACAGGCAGCATCTTCTACCGATGTCAAGACGGCTTATCCTACCGTCCCACAGGACAGGGACGATAAAAAATATGATGCTATGGCAAATAAAGTTTTTTTCGGCATGTAGCATGGCGTTAAAATCTGTCAATGCTACTTCACCCTTGCTAGATTCAGCCATACACTTTGGGAGTGTGCTTCTACAGCGGCTGACTGCATCCCGGAGGGAGAAGAAAGGGAGGCGTTCCTGAATATCATACAGGACGGTAAAGACGCTATGTGCGAATCCCTCCAGACGGGCATTGATTCGGCTGACCGTATCAGCAGAGCAATGGCGGCAAGTACAACAACCAGGAGATTCGCTTGGTTGAGAAAGTCTGGTTTTGCCCCAGATGTGCAAGCCAGGCTCTTGAACATGCCATTCGATGGCTCTTCTTTGTTCGGGGAAAAAGGCGGATGACAGTTTAGAGAAACTGCAAACTTCAAAAGCAGCAGCAAAATCCCTAGGCGCTGCAATCCGTCAGACACCTTTTCGTCCCACAGGAACCTCTGCGAGGGGCAAGTCCTTTCGCTTCTACTCCGCATTCGGAAGAGGTAGAGGACGACCGGCTCAAAGGGGACAGAGAAGAACTACCCGAGGTGGACGGGGTAGATATTCAAAAGCCGCAGCAACAGCAGGTGCCTCTTTACCATCGGCATCTGCATCAGCCGCCCCAAAACCACTCTGAGGACTTCCCTCACAGGACACCTGTAGGAGGCAGGTTGACTCAACATCTGGCGGAATGGCAGGCTATCACGTCAGATGCTTGGGCATTGGAAACAGTTGCCCAAGGTTACTGCCTGCCTTTCTTACGCATACCTCAGTCATCCACCGGGGATCAGCTCTCAAAGCTCCAGATCCGCTCCCCTTGCAGGAAATTTTGGACCTGCTAGAGAAAGGTGCCATAGAACCGGTACCTGTAGCGGAGAGGAACAAGGGCTGGTACTCCCCTTACTTTCTCATTCCAAAGAAATACGGAGGACTGAGATCCATCTTGGACTTGCGAGAATTGAACAAATTCCTCAAAGACAAATTCAAGATGGTCACTCTTTCTCAGATCCTCCAGGCCCTTCAGTTCCAGGACTGGTTGGGATCCCTGGACCTTCAGGATGCTTATTTCCATGTGCCTATCCATCTCAAACACAGGAAATACCTGAGGTTTGCAATTGGCAACTCTCATTATCAATTTCGAGTGCTGGCATTTGGGCTGACCTCCGCCCCAAGGGTTTTCACCAAGTTAATGTCGGTAGTGGCGGCAAGTCTAAGGAGGGAAGGGATTCACGTCTACCTCTACCTGGACGATTGGTTGATCAGGGCTGTATCTTCGGAACAAGCTCAGATCCAGCTAAATCATGTGTGCCACTCCCTTCACAAACTGGGCTTCTCCCTCAATTTAAAGAAGTCACAAATGATACCATCTCAGAGACTCCAGTTCATAGGAGCGATCCTGGACACTTCCCTGGGAAAAGCCTCGCCACCAGAGGTGAGGGCTCAAGATATTCTACAGATGGTTACCAAGTTCCAAGATGCCCAACGTCTCCCAGCCTTCGACTTTTTGTGGTTGCTAGGCCTCATGGCATCCTGCATTTTCCTAGTGCCAGAGGCTCGCCTGAGAATGAGATCCCTCCAGTGGGCACTGAGGACTCAGTGGTCACAATTCTCAGGGAGAATGACAGATCTTCTTCAGGTTCCCGACAGGGTGGCTCGAGACCTTCAGTGGTGGGCCTGTCAGGAGAACATTCTGAAAGGAGAACAATTTTGGCAACCCTGGCCGGAGATAACAGTAGTCACGGATGCCTCACTCACGGGGTGGGGAGCCCACGCCAACGACTTGACCATCAGCGGTCGTTGGTCTCTATCGGAGTCCAGACTACATATCAACCTGTTAGAGCTGAGAGCCATCAGACTTGCGCTGAAGGCGTTCCTGCCAGCTGTACAAGGGAAAAATGTCCTGATAATGACGGACAACACGGTGGCCATGCATTACCTCAACAAAAGAGGAGGCGTAGGATCACTACCCCTGTGCAGAGAGGCGATGCAGCTCTGGTTTTGGGCAATCCAAGAAGGAATCTCTCTATCGGCAGTTCACCTAGCCGGAGAGAAGAACTTGACAGCGGACGCTCTGAGCAGGCAGAGCACAGTCTCCCACGAGTGGGAGCTAGCTCAGGAAGTCCTTCAAGAGATCTTTGCCCTTTGGGGAACCCCTCAGGTGGATCTGTTCGCCACCAGCCTCAACAGGAAATGCGATCTGTTCTGCTCAAGGGAATTTCCCCCGAGAGGAGCTCTGGGAGACGCCTTCATAGTGGACTGGGAGTTTCCGCTTCTTTACGTGTTCCCACCGGTCCCTGTCATTCCTCAAATGATCAGGAGGTTGAGAAGATTCCGGAGAACCATGATCCTAATTGCCCTGGATTGGGCCAGGAGAACGTGGCCCCCGGACCTTCTAGACTTGTCCATCTGCCCTCCAATTCGACTTCCACTCAGAGAGAACCTACTCTCACAGAAGGGAGGTCAGGTTCTCCATCCAGACATCAAAACCCTCAACCTTCACGCTTGGCTTCTGAAAGGCTGAGGTACAAGGATTGGGACCTCCCTGATGATGTTATGGAGGTGTTGCTTTCGGCAAGGAGGCCAGCAACAAAGTCTTTATACCGCTGCCGTTGGAACAGATTTTGCAGCTGGTGTAGAGAACAGAATATCGACCCCTTTTCATGTGGTACACCAATGGTTTTGCCCTTCCTACTATATTTGGCGAATTCAGGCCTTCAAGTTGGCACCATTAAGGGCTATCTCGCAGCGCTATCCATCTTTAAGCGCACTGCGGAAAAACCATCCTATTTCAAGTTACCCTTGGTAATACAGTTTCTAAAGGGGTTAACCAATGTTTATCCCCCAAGACCATTCCAAGTTCCCCTATGGGATTTAAACTTAGTCCTAACTTTCCTGATGGGCACACCTTTCGAACCACTCCATTCTTGTTCGTTAAGATTCCTTACCCTTAAAACCTGTTTTATTAATAGCACTTACATCTGCTAGAAGGGTGAGCGAATTACAAGCTTTCTTGTAAACCCCCCTCACACAATCTTTCACAAAGACAGAGTTGTCCTGCAAGTGAAGCCTAATTTCCTCCCAAAGGTGGTTTATGAATTCCATATCACTCAGAAGATTAATCTACCATCTTTCTATCCTCCTCATCCGGGGAAAGAGGAAGAGAGGTTACACAGACTAGACCCTAGGAGGGCTTTAAGTTTTTATATTAGTAGACTTGCCAGGATAAGACAGGCAGACCAGCTGTTTGTAGGTTACACAGGTCACAAGCTGGGGTTACCAATAACTAAGCAGACCATTTCCAGATGGATCATTCTAGCCATTCTGGAATGTTATAAACTGGCAGGGAAAGAGCCCCCTCAAAACCTTAGGGCTCATTCGACCAGAGGTATTGCAGCTTCATCGGCCCTCAAAAGAAGTGAGCCGGTTAAAGACATCTGTGCGGCCGCTACATGGTCTTCTATCCATACCTTTAAACGTTTTTACAACTTGGATTCCTCCTCCAGTCAAGAGACTAGGTTTGGAAGGGCTGTACTGCACTCTATTCATCAATAGGAGACAGCGTGAAGTCAGTACTCCCTTCTCCAACGATAGAATACTGCTATGGGAGCCTATCTAAGATAAGGAATACGTCAGAGGACACAATCCCTTCGAAGAACAAGTTACTTCTTACCTTGTAACGTTCTTTCGACGGGATGTTCCTCCGACGTATTCCTTATCGACCCTCCCATCCATCCCCGCAGTTCTACTTCCCTTGTTGTTGCAGCTTACGCTCCTTCAGGGTGATTAGTCTAGTCCAGAAAGAATTATTGTGGGCTACAAAACGGAACTGAGCAACGGACGCTGCGCGTGGCCTTTATAGGCCAGATGATGTTGATAGGCGGCTGTCGAGGGACATCGACTCGGAGGACGTCGACGCGCAGCGCCCTTTAGAGAAAAATTTTCCGAGGCCAGCAGAGCTGGAAGGAGATATCTAAGATAAGGAATACGTCGGAGGAACATTGCGTCGAAAGAACGTTACAAGGTAAGAAGTAACTTGTTCATCTCTGTATCTATCGCGACTGTATTAACCTATGCATATACTGTAAATTCCCTGTACAGCATTGTAACCAAGCTGAGAATAACATTACTGCTCCTGCGCCCTCATACCTTCGGGTCCGGTGCGCAATACAAATAAACTAAACTTGTTGTTGTGGACCTTTGTGTAACACCCTTACAAGCTCACATTCCATCTTGAGATGAGCCTGGCTGCTCAGCTCGCTACCAAAATGTGTGGTACAGATTTATACCAAAGGTTGGTTTTACCTGTAGTCCTAGCTGTGTAGTCGTCCCAGAGGGTACTGCATACAGACTTTGCCTTACACTTAGACACTGTCTGATTCACAGTTGGGACAAGCAGTGCTAAGACATTTCTTTGCTACTGTTCCTTCACACATTCCACCACTATCTTAGTACTGCTCGCTAGTTTCTGCACAGCATGTGATTCTAAGCAGATTCACAAGTATCAGACGTACATTACTCACTGTCGTATTTCTGATCATATCTGCTTAGATTTGCATGCGGCCACCCTTCCTCCCCTCTTGGAGTAGAAGGAACATGGACAACTTGCACCTTATCTCCCCTGTACTAGCTCATGCTTTCTGTAAGGCTCACTGAGGGCAGAAGGAAAACTGGTGGGACCTCGACGCGTGAAGGATTTTGAGGACACTACACATCACGTTGGGGGAATAATGTTCGTCACGCCCATGACGGCGTCCCTTTTCGATCTTCGAAAAAAAAGATGCAATACTCTGCGATTAACACTAGATGTCTGGCTATATGTACAGCATTTGAATTTAAGCAGATGCAATCAAAGGATTACGGTGTGAAATGTCTTCCTGAAATATTGTATGTATTTACATTTTAGCAAACCTTTTGATTTAGAAATGCAATAAGTAAATTACAGCATGCATATAAAATCTGTTGATTGGAATTCATATTTAATTTGAAAGTTAAAGATGAAAACCATCCTAGATGACAAGTCCACCCAACCTGCTCAACAGCACCTGCTACAGTGTTTGCTTAATCACGTCCACTCTGTTTGATCCATTCTGGTTTCATTGGAATTTTAGCTTGTATGTTATGTTATGTTACTTGGCATTTATATAGCGCTCTATATATCATTGATATGATCTCAAAGCGCTGGTAGGTTGAACGCCCTCGGGAAACGCAATTCTGGTCAGTAGAGAAAGATGGTGTTTGGTGCGTCGGTGCACCATTTCTGTGTGCATCTGATGTAATTGCCGGATGATGGCTGCATCCTAGCGTTGGGTGTGGTGTTGAAGATATCAGTTGGATGTGTGCAGTCTGGTGGGTGGACTGGCCTGATGGATGCTTATGTGAGCAACTAGGCTGGAATGCCATGGGATAGCTGCGTTTTCTCCAGCATGGGGTCTGGCATGGATTCACATGCTCATGAATATTCCCTGTCGTAAGGCTGGGAATCCTCGGTAAAGAGAAAATCGGTTTCAGTTTCGTTTCTGAACTGTCTTTCTACTAATAACCAATCACTTGACTCTGGGGTCATTCTGCCCCAGCCAATGACTGCCCTCTACCTAAGCCCCTCCTCTGGCAGCTATCTTCAGATTTTTACCGCAAGTTCAAGTGTTGGGCGTCCTCGTGCTATAGCTCTCGAGCTTTTACTGCGTTTTGCCTTTTTCCTAGGAGTGTTCTCTTATTTTTCAGTCAATTCGAGCTTCAACCTCCGATTCTTCTTCCGATCAACAGGGACCCGTTTTGGAATTTTTCTACTCCCCTCAAGGGCGAACTTTCGAGTTTTTCTTCTTGGAGAATTCCGGAAGATCTTTGAGGCCTACTCCGCATGGACATGGCCCACGACAAATGAGACACAATGCCTACTGGATCCAAGCTGTTTAGGAACTGCCCTGGATGTGGATTGTAGAAGGTCTTTAAGGAGGATGAGCACTCCCAGTGCCTCTACTGCCTTCACGTTGACAAGTCTCACGTGGAGGACGACTGTGTTCTGCAAGAACATGTCTGCCCGGACATTGAAGGACCGTCACTCGACTCACTAACTGGCTGGAATGGAAGAGCCCAGCAGCAGGTGACAAGTCCGAGTGGTCTTCTAAGACCTTTGAGGGCGCTCCGGCGACAGGGGCTCCTCGGCTGCCAGGCAGGGCGCGATGTCTCCAACGCCATCAATGTGCGACCGAACGCTCTGGCTCAGGGAAAAGGAAGTCTGAGAACCTGGGTAAGCTTCAGGAGAAGCCCTGGTCGATTCCGACGGAGAAAGCCAAGGGTGGGTGAGGTGGTGACCCTCCCCCCTAAGGTGAAGGCCCCAGACGCGGCCAAGGTCGTGAAGGCCCTGATTCACCTGGCAAAGGCCTTGATTGAAGGAGTCGTGGCGGCCCTGGTGAAGCCTGTGGATGCAACCCCAGTGGAATAGACTTCGAGGCCTAGAGTTTCCCTGCCACTCCGGAGGGAATCCTCTTTTCAACCTATCGAGAAGACCCCCGTGAAACCCTGGGGACGAGAAGGGGGGGAGGGGAGGGTTGCGCGGTAGCCATAACAGACAGATACCACCACCGAAGATGAGCTGGCTAGCGTCAAAAAGATCCTGGACAAGACGTTCGGGGAAGTCCGGTCCTACGGGAGGGATCCCGACGAGGCGGACGTAGAGAGCAACGGTGGAGCTGACGAGGAGCCGCAGGCCGTGGAGGAGACAGAGGATCCCACGCCCCAGCCGTCGCTCCCGTCGCTCCCGTCGCAACCGATGCCTATGCCACAGGACAACTCGGGAGCGATCTTAATGGCTATCCAGACCCTGTGTACGGAGATAAGGACAGGGTTGCCCTTACCCACAGCAGACAATCCAGCGGCGCCCGGACCGTCGGGGAGCCCAACGAACAAGCAGAGGTGAATCCACCCCCAAACCCCCCCCCCCCGCTCCTTGCCAGCCTTCACCTCCTTCTCCACCAAGGGAGGAGACTGGAACGGAGACGGCAAAGATGGGGACGGAAGAAGACGGTGGTGACGGATCTCCCATCACCCCTTTACTTTAATACATTTGTATAGCGCGACCATGAACCCAAAGGCGTGAGGGCACTACAAGATATTAAACAACAAATAACACATAATAGAATACATTGCCTGCCCGGGCCTCCCCTCCCGACGAAATTGGCTCCTTTCACGCCATGATCGCCAGGGCATCTGTCACTATCCATGCCCCTGACCCCCTCTGGTATAACAGCCCCCTGGCAGCAGTGGGGCTAAAGCCAGTCACACTGGCCCCAAGGGCCTTAAAACTCGATCAGAAACATACATGGAGTCAGTCCTGGCGCCTTAGGCGCCAGGTTCATTATCCGGAATAAATCAATACCAGTTTTGGACCTTAATCCAACATGGAGGCCTATTACACAACTCAGTTCTTTGGAACCAAGCCATGCGGTCTAGTATTTTGGGTGTGGCTGGGCCTGGAACTACTTGGCCTGGGCTATTTAAACCACACCCAAACAGCAGAACACGCTTCGCGTTATTCTGCACTCATGCACCGTAACGCTCACCTTGTCCAGCTCCTGCTCACCTACTTCTCTGGCGGCCCGATCCTGAAGCTCTAGATCCGGATTCCATTAATAACCTGGAAGAACAAGAACAGCGTTAGCAAGCAAAAACTTACCTGTGAAGTAACCGTTCTTGAATCCATCCTGCGCTTTGCTCGCCCATCTCCGGAGTTCACCGCAACCTGCAAAGGTAAAGAAATAAGGACAGCATTAATAATTCTTACCTGGGCAAGCAGCGAGTCCTGGCAGCACCCTGCACTTCTCTTACTTCGCCCAACTCCGAGTTTCACCACAACCTGCAAGGGAGAAGGAACAAGATCAGCATTAACAAAGCACTTACCTGGTCAAGCAGCGCTTCAATCGCTCATCACTCCGGAACATCACTGCAACCTGTTTTAAGAGAACACAGGTTAGCAATTAACACCAATAAACGGCGCAGCACTCCGCATCAATAACTCACCGTGGTCTTTGCTATCGGCGCGGCAACTCCGAGACCACAACCATCCCAGTGAAAACAAAGACATTGTTGTGGAACAGCGTAGTGGATCAAGACGCCGAGAAGACAGAGAAAACGGAGGGAAAGAAGGACAGAATAAAGCCGGAAAAGACATTATATCTCACCTGGAAGACAGCAGAGTCTGAGTCGCAGCCGGTGTGGACCCGACATAAGGGCACACGGACCAGGGAAGCAACTAGGTCCACGGTACTCTCACACCAACCACGCGCCCCTGCACAGAGACCCAGGATGGAGAGTTCAATGCACAAAAACCTAAGGTGAACAAAACCCCAAAGGAAGGGATTTGGACCAGTGGGAGGTGGGGGTCCACCCATCACAGAACCAGTATCTTAACCCTCCATTCTCCTGTTATAGGCACTACCCAATGTCTGGCACATAACCAAACAGAAAGGGGTCCGGGATAGCACTAAGATCTCCATCCAGTATTGTGTGGCGCCCCAGTGGATACCAGGTGAGCGTAACAGCATCAGAGCTTTTTCAGCTTTGTCCCGTAGAGAAGAAGGGTTTCCTCTACCAACGACGGGCGGCTAAGAGGAAGACAGTCCACTCAGTCCCGTTACCGGACGACATCTGGGACGAGGGACCATCGCTGGTCAAGAATCCGTCCGTGGCTCCTGTGAAGAGGGACTGGTATGAGAAGTACCGGGGTCCCAGATTCTGCCTTGATGTGCCTCGGAGCTCAGCTGTCCCTGGATTGTGGTCTCCACGGCGGCCAAGAAGAAATCGTCGGGGGCGACGGCATCAACTTACACTTCTCCACCGGACGGCGAGGGGATGAAGCTGGACGCCATGGGACTAGTCATCTCGTCGGCGACTACCATCAAAGCGGCCAACGCCCTCGCGATCGTGGCACGCTACGTCAGGGAGCTGTGGTTCAAGATCGCTCCCCTCCTGGATTTTCTGCCGGACGACAAGAGGGCGGAGGCCCTTGAAATCCTACAGGAAGGCTAGGTGGCGTCGGACCACGCCATCATGGTGGCCATGGCCATCGCCAACACCAGTTTTTGCCAGATGGGCAACAAAGTTTACCTCCGCGGGTGGCTCAAGGCCACCAACTTCCGCCAGGACGTTCAGACCAGGGTACTGGACATTCCCTTCGAAGGGAACAACCTGCTCTGCAAGGTAGTGGACGAGTTCCTGCAGGCCATCAAGGCGGACACCAAGACGGCCCGGGCTTTGGTCTCCATCGAAGGCCATCCTTTTGGACCCCTGGAGGCAAGTCCCAAGGTGCTTACAAAGGATTTGGTGACGGTTCCGCGTCGTACCGCCAAGTGGCCCGCTCATTGTCGCAGGAGGCCTACAGAGGCCGCAGCAAGGCTGGAGGACATCGGCATCGTCCCCAAGGAGGACAAGGCCTCGGCAAAGCAATATTGAACCGGCTGTGATGTCTGGCCCCCACCCAAGCAGCCGGGTGGGAGGCTGGCTGGCGAATTTCGTCAACATGTTGGAGTCCATCTCCACCGACCGCTGGGTGCTGTATGCTCTGTCCCACGGGCACAATCTGGAATTCCAAATAAAGTGTCCCTGTCTAACACCCGTGGCCAGTAAGGAAAGCCACGTGCCACAGCTACTTCTGGAGGTACGAGCAATGCTAAAAAAGGGCGCGATACATCTCGTCCCGAAGAGGCTCCGAGTATACTCGCGTTACTTCCTCATCTGAAAGAAGACCGGCGGTTGGCGACCCATCCTGGGCCTTCGCTGCCTCAACAAATACATCAAGTCCCAGAAGTTCTGGATGGTCACCCTTCAGCACGTACTGGGACAGCTGGAGGAGGGCGACTTCCTATTATCGCTGGACTTGGAGGATGCCTACTTCCGCATCCCAATACACAAAGGACATCGAAAGTTCCTACAATTCGTAGTCCAAGGGCGACACTACCAGTTCAAGACCCTACCCTTCGGTTTGAAGTCGGCGCCGAGGGTCTTCAAGTACCTGGCACCTGCAGGCGATCCCCTGCATCTGCAGGGGATCCACGTATACCCCTACCTCGACGATTTGCTCATCCGAGCAAAGTCAAGAGAACTCCGTCGATCACACAGTGTAGACCGTCCGACTGCTCACGGATCTGGGATTCTCGATCAACTTCGCGAAATCCCACTTAGTATTGTTGAAAGACACCCTGTTCCTGGGAGCCAGACTCGACACAGTGGCGCGATTGGCTTCACCGTTGGAGGAAAGGACGAAGGCCATCCTGGTCAAGGTACAACGGCTGTTGACCATGGACATGGCAAAGATGAGGTCCTTCAAGTTCCTTACTCGGCATGTCATCGTGTATCTACCTTGTGCGCCTACGCAGGTTGCGGATGCGGCCACTGCAGGAGTTCCTCGATGCCCGTTGGATGCAAGCAGCAGTCAGTTTCGAAGACTAGATCTCCCTCAACGAGACGTTCCACCAAGCGATCCGGTGGTGGGGCAACCACGCGCATCTAGCAGCGGATATGGACTTCCAGACCCCGACACATCAGGAAACAGTGATGACGGACGCCTCCCTGGAAAGATGGGGAGCACACACCAGAGATCTCCACGCAAAAGAGTCCTTTGGCTCCCGGAGGAGAGGTCACTATCTATCAATGTCCTGGAGCTCCGAGCCGTGTTCTGGGACCTCAGGTCGTTCCTCCTATCCTTCCAGGGCAAGGTGATGAGGGTCTTCACCGACAACATCGCCACCACAATGTTTTACATCCAGAAGCAAGGGGGCACCAGATCCCCAGCCCTATCCAAGGAAGAGCAGGATCTGTGGCACTGGGCCTTGGCCCACGGCATGTTCCTGGTACCCTTCCACCTGGCAGTAAAGAACACCGTCGCCGATTCGCCCAGCAGGGAGCTTCGCTCGTGCCACAAGTGGGAACTCTGGCAGGATCAAGTGGATCTGCTATTCCGACGATGGGGCTATCCCCAGATAGATCTCTTCACGGCGGCGACGAATACCAAGTGCCGGCGGTTTGCCGGCAGGTTTCCCCAGCGGGGGAGCTTGGGCAATGCATTCTCCTTCCCCTGGGATGGCCTGTTCCTGTATGCGTTGCCGTTGCTTCTGCGACTTATCAGTCAACTCAGACGGTCCTGGTGCAGGATGATCCTCGTTGCACTGGCGTGGCCCAGGCAGATATGGTTTCCGGTCCTTCTGGACTTGTCAGCATCCCCCCCCCACTCCTCCCAGTCAAACTGCCGATGGGCGCGGATCATCTCTCCGGGGAAGGAGGCACCATCCTACATCACGACCCAGGATCGCTGAACCTGCAGGCCTGGCTCCTGCAGCACTAGAGTTCGGTGGCTACGATATCCCGGCGGACTGCAAGGAGGTCCTTGCAAAAGTCAGGGCGTCCTCGACTCGTAAGTGCTATGGGCATAAATGGAAGAGGTTCTGTCTGGTACCGTGCACAGAAGATCAACCCTCTACACATTACGGCCCCTCAAGTGCTGCCGTACTTGCCGTCGCTGGCCAAGGCGGGGCGGGCACATGCCTCCAAAATCCATCTGGCGGCTATCTTCCTGCTACACCATTACTCCAGGCAGTCGTCGCTGTGGTCTCGCCGCCTGGTGAAGGAGTTCATGAAAGGACTGTTCCGCTCGTTCCCGCCGGTGAAGACTCCAGCCCCGGCGTGGGAGCGCAACGTGGTGCTGACCAGGCACATGGGCCTGCTATTCGAGCCTCTGCATTCGGCAGCATTGAAGTTCCTATCGTGGAAAACGGCGTTTCTTGTGGCCATCACCTCCGCACGACGAGTGGGAGAGATCCAGGACCTCTTCTGTAAACCTCCATATCTGACCTGCCACGAGACGAGGGTAGTGCTGAGGATGCACCCCTCCTTCATGCCCAAGGTGCCGTTGGACTTCCATCTCAACAAGCCTTTGGTGTTAGCTATTTCCTTCCCGTCTCCTTCGTCGCCGGCTCAGAGGACTTTGCACTCGCTGGATGTGGCTAGAGTGCTGAAGTTCTACGTGGACCGCACAAAGTTTTCGGATGACATCACAGCTGTTTGTGGACTTTGGACCTGTGAACCAAGGGAAGGCCCTCTCGAAGGTTTCAATTTCCAGATGGCTCTCCAGCTGCATCATGCACTGTCACCGGTTGGCAAACTGACCGTTGCCCGGCCGTCCGAGAGCCCATTCGACCAGAGCGATCGCTGCTACCATGGCATTCCTGTCTGGTGTGCCCCTGCTGGACATCTGCAGGGCTGCTATGTGGATGTCGACGCACACCTTCACGAGATTCTACTGCATCGACCAGGATTCCAGGGAGTAGTCCAGAGTCGGCCAAGCAGTGCTGCGCAACCTGTTCGCTTGAAGGTGAGCCTGGTGAGGAGGTAAGAGATGCTTAATGTTAAGTTGTTGTAAAGCTTAATGTTGAGCCTTGCCACCTCCCGTGGTTGTGCATGTGTACTGCTATGTATGCACATGCGAACCCTCCCTCCAACCCCTCTGCGGCTCTTCTCTTGGTCCTCCTGCCACTTTACGTGCTACCAAATCTGAAGATGGCTGCCAGAGGGGCTTAGGCAGAGGGCAGTCATTGGCTGGTGGCAGTATGACCCAAAGACCAATGATTGGTTATTAGTAGAAAGACCGTTCAGAAACGAAACTGATTTTTCTCTTTACCGAGGATTCCCAGCCTGACGATGGTAAATATTCATGAACATGTGAATCCATGCCAGACCCATGCTGTAGAACAGTTACAGGTAAGTAACTTGTTCCTTATTAGGGTGATGAGATGTTTGTGGGGTAGTCTTCGTATGTGAACAGTTAGGCCGAATTTATCAAGGGAATAGCTTTGTTCTAGTTGTGTGATGGTGTATAGTAGAGGTTAGGCGTATTGATGTGATATGATGGTTGATCTTTAAAGCGCCCAAGACCAGGCATGTGAACAGGAAGCCTGGGAGGGGGGGGGGAACACACGCGGACACCGTGACAGGGGGCTGGGCTTACAGCTACAGGAGGGGGCATACGGATATATAGCAACAGCATGGGGAACAAGAAAGCAGGGTACACAGTGACACACCGGCCCGGTGGGCCCACACAGTGACCAGATGGTTGGGTGATACATTGGGATACATAGTGAAATCACAGGAACAGGATGGCAGGGGACACACAGTGAAAGGGGGGGTGGGCTTACAGCGATAGGAGGGGGGGGATTTGGGGATATACAACAGCATGGGGAACAAAGTGGGGTACGTTCACAGTGGGCACACATTGGAACTAGAGGGTACAGTCATTCCATCATTCCATCAATGCATCCATCCATCCATTCAATGCATCCATCCATTTCTTCCATTTCTGTTATGTTATTTGGCACTTATAGCGCTCAATATAGTAATGGTGTGACCTCAAAACGCTGGTAGGTTGAACGCCTTCGGGGACTGTAGTCCGGGTCAGTTGAGAGAATAAAGTGTTGTAGGGGACTTGGGGGCACCAGTTATGTGTGCAGCTGGTGTAATTGCCTCATGGTGGCTGCATCCTAGCAGTTTGGTGTGGTTTTATTGATATCAGTTGAATGTGGGCAGTCTGACTGGTGTACATCAAGACTGGGTTTTGGCTGCGTTAGGCCTGTAGGACGTTTGTGTGCAGCTAGGCCGGTTTGTCACGGGATATAGCTGCGTTTTATTAGAATGATGAGGTGATCATAGGGTAATGTTTGTATGTGAACAGCTAGGACGAATTTGATGGAGCGGTATAGCTGTAATCTAAATGAGTGATAGTGTAGAGAGTAAGTAAAGCGATATGAGGTGAGAGTTTGGGTTGAGTTATGGTCTAAGACGTAAGAAACAATTTACAATTTTATCCAAGTGCGGCACATGCTGACAGTCATTGTTCCATCTAAGTGTGGTACTTGCTAACGTTCATAATCTTATCTAGATGCGACTCGGGCTAGTGTTCACGATTCCATCTAAGTGTGGGACATGCTAACATTCACAGTATAGAAGTGGAGTAGGTGGCCATTGGTGACAGTGGGGAAGGCAGATGTGAAATCAGTGGTGTAAACTGGTGCATGGGGAGCTGGGACAGGTACGCACCAAGTTTGTGCGACAATCTCCTTTCTATGGTTTGGCAAATGAAACTTGGGAGTATGCTCTCCATGGAGAAGAGTCCAAGATCTGATAGACTAGAGCACGTGGGTTCCATGTCATGTCCACGAAGTAAATTACTTTGTGGTAATGTACTTTGTGGAAATTACTTCAAACTGTTACTACAAAATTGTGGGGATTCCCCACCAAAAACCACCTTTCCCTCCATAAAAATCCCTAGCACAAACTCCACCAGACCCGCCTTTTACCCCTTAACCCACAAAACACACGTCGCAGAATTTTTCGAAGTAAATTACCCATTTTGGCCTAGTTACCAGCCGATGTGGGAGAATGATCGGGTTAAAGTGTAGCTTAGTCATGGTTTAGCTAGTATTGTGGTGGCCATCTGTGGGAGTGGTGAGGTTTGAGTGTGCAGTTTAAGGTGGAATGAGATGGGGGGGGGGGCGGGAGGGGGAGTCTGCCAGTTGGAGGGAGTGGTGTGGGGTCGGGGGCAGGAGTGGAGTAGGCCATACAAGACGAAACAAAAACTGAAATCCTGCCACCCTACCTCGGGCCATTTGCAGACAGGTATAGTTTACATAGTGCTTTGGAATACAGAGAAAGATATATGCCCACCAAATTCAGTGTGGGGCTTACCTTCGCACTGGGTGAGGATCAGACAAAGCTACACTAATGAAGCCAGGAAACAGCTTGCAAAGTGCAGCTATCTCAGCATATCTCAGTATGTACTATTGATGCCCTTAATAGCCTAAGACTGTGCTTCCGTAACAAAGGCTTCAGGCTTCCGAACACTAGCTGAAGTTGTATGGCATTCCTACAACTTTACAGAAGTTTTTGTCTATTTACATATTTATACATGACCAACCCTGGTGTTTTGCCAATTGACACAGTTGTGTCTTAATACAAAGGAGAACAGATCTCTGAGCTAAAAACTGTATTAAGTGCTTGTTTTTCGTTTAACTTTTCTTAACAGTACCAACAAAGACGTCAACAAGAAAACATGCAGCGTGCAACTCGAGGAGAGGCGCTCTTGCCAGAGGAAGACATGACCAAACTATTCAAACCCCCACTTCCCCCTCCCAGAATGGATTCGCTGCTTATTGCTGGTAAATATAAATATTTTAGTTTGAGGTTTGTTTTTTGTGTGGCTTTTTACATACTATAACTTGACATTGCAAGGACAAAACCTCATAAGTACCAAGAGAAGGAATGAAAATACAGATGAACAATTGCACAGATATTAAATAGTTTTAAAGAGGCTTTTTGTCTTGTAGCATTGCATTGATGAAGGCTCTGGATCCGATCAAGATATCCTTTTTTTTCATCTCAGTACATGCTCCATAATGTAATTTGCAAACACACAATTTCCATAGAATGTTTTGTGTGTTCAGGTTTAATTCTGTTTTGCTACAGTTTAAGCTCCAGGCAGTGTTGTATCAGACCTAATTACACAACTTTGTTATGATATAATTTGTGGAGCTATTTCTAATGTTTAAAACCTGCAAAAATTCATCTGCATCTAAGCCAAACAATTCTCTATTGGCAATATATCTTATTTAAATATTTAGTGGCGCATAATACGAATTTTTTCTTAATTCATATTGTGCCAGTATTCCTACCCTTTCGTATTTCTGAAAAATTTCAGATTGTAAACAATCATACATTCCAAGAATGTAATGTTGAATCTCATTTGCCCTTCTGTCTATAGCACTACGTCCATGACCGCTGTTTTTATTGTACTGTAATTATGTAATGCAGGTGCTCTGTGTTGAGATGTTATGCTATTTTAAACTACATTAGTGTGTATAATAAAATACTTTGCCACACATTTGCTTGAATTCACACACACTAGTGGAAATTTAGTTAAATGGTTCATAGAATGCCAAAAAGCCTTTAAAAGTGCTATCTTTCAAGCGAACAGTTTGGTAAAACGTTGGGTCTATTTCCCTTGCAGGCTCCAAAACCTAGTACAAAATGCAGTATAACATTAACAAAAATTACAATGCCATCCAAGAACACTGGTGTGGTATTGATGCAACACAAGTCACAGAAAATCACTGCTATAGTTGAATACACATGCCCAGGTGGTTCTAGTAAAACTCACTTTGGATTGCTTTTCAGGCCTTTGTAATTAAAGGACAACTAATCATGTGTGCCCTATCCAAAAATGCCAGGACTTTGAAGCACAGTTGTACACATGAAGTTACAGCTCTATCAATGGCATGAATGATGTTGGACAATACTTGCAGCATTTCTAAATTGTGGCAAGATGAGTGTTGATTTCACTTTGTAGCCAGTGTTGGGGCGAATTCTCAGAAATGTGCTAATTCCCTCCACCTTGGAGACCCCGAGCAACTTTTCTGGATTTTTAATCTGGAGAGGGCAAGACAGTTTTTCCCACTTTCATGTATTTTAATGTGATTTTGAACTCTGTTTCTTTTGGTTGTGGAGTCTGACAAACTCCATAGCATCATCATTTACAATGGGTCACACTGCACCTTCAGTGCAGTGGTCCAGAGAAGTCTCAGATTGCCCAGAGGTTTAAATACATTCTCTTGGATAAACTACTGTTTCCAAGAGCAGTAAAGTGAAATTTACTATTTGTAACTTTCTAGAGCCAGCACACACTTATCTTACAAAAGGGTGCCGGAGGGGTTACCTAGTATCCCCTTTGTCTAGCTTCTCATGTAACATTTTTTGTTACCTTTTTCTCACTGATTGGCTGGTGGTAGTGGTTTAGTTTTACCTACGTGGTGTGCATTTATCGTGGGCTGTGTTCGCAGCTGCAGTAAAGCACCCAAGGGTGCAATTTCTCTCAAAATGGCCCTGGTCTTCTTTTTTCGCCATTTCTTTGTGGAATGGGCATTCTTCAGATTTACTCTGCGCGCCAAACCAGGTTTGATCCCCTTGTTCGCTTTGCCTTTGGTGGGACTCACGAGTGAAGCACGCCTCTGGCTCCAGTGTGTCTGGGGTAGGCAGGAAGTGAGGGAGGTGCTCGAAGCTCCCTGTGCTTAGTCTCCTAGGAGACCCAAATGCACTCTGACAATTGGCTGGCTGACTGTCCGGCAAGGACAGCCACCCTGCTGGGTGAGTGGTAGCTAGGCTGGAATGAATGGGAGAGAACTGAATAAAAGGCAAGTCTTTTGGCTTGGAAGGCAGAGTCGACCACTGGACAAAGGAACCGAAGCTGAGCTTGAAGAAGACGCCTGCTGCAACTCCTGGACCGCTGGTTTTCCCAGTGAAGCACTGCTGCTGTACTGAAACTCCAAATTCGTATCGACACAGAAGCCCTCAAGGACGACTTCTTCCTTTTGAGTTGGTGGAACCAATCAACTCCAAAGTAAGCCACCTGGACATCCTTCTTGGAGCTAGTTGAATTTCCACACAGTTGCTGCTGGAAACCGAATAGCCAGGGAGAGGAACACCAGATTATGTGCGTTGCTTTTAAGTTGGCCAAGAGCTCCAGGAAGATCCTCTGGACTCCCAGGAAGCAGGACTGACTGAGCCTGAGCCCCCCTCAACAGAGTGCGGGGACCCCAGAAGCAAGGAAAGTCCATCTCGACAGACGGAAACCGCAGTGTTGCTGTTTGCGGAAGTCGCGAGGAGCTGAAACACTGAAGTGCCACTTGTTGGAAAGATTGCTGGTTGCGAGCGGTGACTGTCCCATTGTAGTGTAGGAGTCCCCAGAAGTCCTCTCTTGTCCGCACGACTGAGGCCCAGGAACAGTGAGATCTGCAGAGCTGCACAGGAACATAAGTCATCTGCTGCTCTTTATTCAATACAAAGTTACTGTAAAGTCTGAGAGGATTTACCTCTTGTTGTAGAGTTGCTTGCATCTTCTACCTTTCACAAGTCTAACCGCTTGTGGCCCATTTTATTCTTCCTTTCTTCAGACTTCTAAAACATTGTGCAAAGACTTTTTCTACTTACCTGCAAAGAAGTACTTAAGGTCATATAGACTTTTGCCTATTGACATTGGCTTAGCCTTTTTCACTGAATGACTCTTATTGGGGGATCTGAAAGTATTCGCCTCCTTAAGAATATTTGACGTCTCTCGTTTGTTCTCACTATATTTTCCTTTGACTTATTCCTACATGATTCTGAATGCTACCATGATGTCCCCAGCACCCTAGCGATTGAAGTCACCTGAGGGTGTAGGTGTCTGTGGGCCATCCCAAAAGGGTATCTACTGATTTAGAGATATTAAGTGTGTATGTTATGAAGTTTAAGTGTTACTATTATATTGTTCCCTTCCGAAGAAGATTTATTCTAACTGACTGATGCATAAATGAATAATTGTTTATTCAGGAAACCTTGTGTGTAAGTGGTTATTTGAATACTTGTCACTGTGAATCTCTAACTCCCCTACAGCTCACATTGACCCCTCTTAAAATGAGCCTGGCTGTTCAACACGCTACCAAAACTGTTTATTACAAGCTATACCAAAGTTTGGGTTTGCCTTACCTGTAGTCGGAGTTGTTGTAGTGCACCCAAAGAGTACTGCATACAAACATTGCCTAACATGCAGTTTCAGTGCACAGTAAACAGCACCACCACAGATCTTGGATACCGGTTGGGCTTCCTGCACTCTGGTGAGGTGACTCGTGCTCTGGTCGTCCTGCTTCGGGAGGGTCCTGGGGAGACTTGAGCTTTTGGCCGGATCACAGACGTTGCACTCTACTACGGATTTCTCTAGCCCTGGCACTCTGTTCCTGCAGCAGCAAGGAAGTACAGCCAGTTGGGGAAGATGCTCCAGTGGAGTTCATCTCTGGGTTAGTTGGTCCCACTAACCCATGGGAAGAAGTCGTCCCTTCTGGAGCTTCTCTTGTCGATTTGGAAAAAAGTTTCAGCCCAGCAGCAGGGCTTCACCAGGCAGTTCAACGGTCCAGTTGGATGCAGCAAGCTTCGTTCACGGTTTCTTTGGGTTGTTCTTCCCAGTGGTCGACTGTCTTAATTCCCAAAACCTGCACCTTTTTAAGCAGGTTTCTCCCATCCATGCACAGCCCAGGAGACTGTGCATTCAGGCATTTCTAAAGACAAATGACCGGGACAGTTTCTGGAACCTCCCTCACTTCTTGCCCTTCCAGACACACTAGAGCCAGAGGCGGGTTTCAGAACTGAAGCCCGCCAAAGGCAAAACGGAGAAAGGGCTCAAACCTAGCTTGGCATGCAGAGTAAAACCCAACAAAGACCTCGCAAACAGAAAATGGCGAAAAAGATGACTGGGACATTTTGACCAAAATGGTCACCCATGGGTGCTATACTGCAGTTGAGGATTCAGCCTGCAGTAGAAAAGCACAATGGTAGGAAAATTAAACCACTGCCACCAGCCATCTAAAATAGTGAGGGTAACACATTCAAATGGATTGTCTTCCGACGTATTCCTCATCTTAAATCTAAGATGGATGTATACCATCCAGCTTTAGCTGCTTCCGCGGTACATGTTGCTTGGGAGTTTGGCGCGCCTCGAGTTCTGTGACGCAGTAAATACTGAAGAATATTCAATATGTTCTCGTCATCGACTTCAAAAAGTGTAAATCTTGCGGTTCGAAAATGTCCATCACGGACCCGCATCGAGAATGTCTGTGGTGTCTTGGGGAAGGCCACGACATGGAGGCCTGTACAAAGTGTCAGGCGATGACGGGGAAGGCCTTGCGAGAGAGGAAGGGAAAGCTGCAGGTAGGTCGTAAATCCGACTGGAAAGCCTCTAGCGTCGAGTTGTGGTCCCGTGAGAAGTCTCCTCGACGCGAAAGGCATCGGCTTAGGTCCTGAAGCGATTCCAATTGCTTTTCATCTTCGACGAAAAAATCCAAGAAAAGATGCCACAGGTCCCCTTCCACCTCGTCCTCGGGCGAATCACCAAAAAGGATGAAATGCCCCACAAAACATTCATCCTCCGAAGAGTGGGAAGCATTCAGGGTGAAAATTATGGTGTTTGAGAAAGCAAAGCCTTGGTCCGCGCTTTCTTTGGAAGCCGGCCGGGAGTGTGATCGCTCCAACACTCGCGCACCCTCGAGCCCGGGTGATCGAAGGAGGAAGGATCGGGAACCTTCCAGGACGCCAAGTGAAAGACCGCTCGAGTCGACCGTTCGAGGTCAGACGCCTTCTGAAACCCGACGCACCCCAAAGGGCATATCTTCAAAGAGCGCCTCAACGCCCTTGAAGCCCTGGGCGCCTAAGGTTCCAGAGGCTCCAGTTCAGCCAACTCAGCCAGAAAAAGAAAAGAAGGCTGCAAAGGCTGTAATGCTTTCAGGTTCCACAAGTACACCTCTCCCAGAACAGGTTTTTAAACCTCTTCCAAGGAAGGAATTTTTCAAATCCTTGACTTCAATATTTGAGGAACAGGAGAGATCTGATGAGAATGTTCCTTTTGGACTGGAATATGGTACCCCAAAATGTCCCAGAATGCCTGATTTCTGAAGAAAGCAGGATGAGGGACCTGGTGGAATCCTTACATAATGCAAGTGGCAAAGTGGTATTAATACATCGCCTGAAAAAGATTTTGGCAGGCCAGAACCAGGGGAGCATGCCAGTCCCTCATACCGTCAACTAATGACAAGTGGTTGATTATTTAGGATGGGCTAGACCACCAACCCAATTCATCCAGGATGATTTGACCGATCTATTGGATCATGGTCCCACCGAAGATCCAATCCCAAACTACACATCAACCTTCTAGAGCTGAGAGCAATCGGACTAGCGCTGATGGCTTTTCTACCCTCTGTCAGAGGAAAAAATATCCTAATGACGGACAACACAGTGGCCATGTATTATCTAAACAAGAGGTGTAGGGTCACTACCTCTGTTCAGAGAGGCAATGCAGCGCTAGTATTGAGCAATTCAAGAAGGAATCTCCTTAACGGCAGTTCATCTAGCAGGGGAGGAGAATATGATGGTGGACGCTGTGAGCAGGCAGAGCACGGTGTCCCACGAGTGGGAACTGGCTCAGTCATTCAAGAGATCTTTGCCCTTTGCGGAACCCCTCAAGTAGACCTATTTGCAACCGGAATCAACCAGAAGTGTGACAGGTATTGCTCAAGGGAATTTTCCCCGAGAGGAGCCCTAGGGGACACGTTCGTGGTGGAGTGGAACTTTCCACTATTATACACGTTCCCTCTGATTCCTGTCATTCCTCAGGTCATCAGGAGACTGACAGTCCGGAAAGCGCATGATCCTAATTGCCCCGGATTGGGCCAAGAGAACGTGGTACCCGGGCCTTCTAGACATGACCATATGTCCCCTTTTACGTCTTCCTCAGAGAGAGGATCTTCTCTAACACATGGAGGGCTAGCTTCTCCATCCAGAGGTCAGGATTCTCAACCTTCACACTTGGTATCTGAAAGGCTGAGATACAAGGATTGGGACCTTCCACATGACGTCATGGAGGTATTGCTTTCGGCAAGAAGGCCAGCAACTAAATATCTATACTGTTGCCGTTGGAAAAAGTTTTGCAACTGGTGCAGAGAAAAGAATGTTGATCCTTTTCTATGTTCTATTCCCGAAGTACTGTCATTCCTCTTGTCTCTAGCACATAGGTCTAAATGTTGGGACCATTAAAGGTTATCTTGCTGCGCTTTCCATTTTCAAGTGCTCGTCGGAAGAATGCTCCTAATTCAAAATTCCTTTTAATAGTACAATTCTTAAAAGGACTCACCAATGTGTTTCCTCCTTACCCTTTCCAAGTACCAATTTGGGACCTTAATCTGGTTCCAAAATTCTTAATGTGTGCTCCTTTTGAGCCTTTGCACACTTGGCCAGTAAGATTACTGACATGGAAAACTGCTTTCCTAGTTAGCACTGTCTTCTGGGCCACCCTATACTGTGTTCCATAGGGACAGAGTGGTATTAAGGGTTAAAACCTAATTTTTACCTAAAGTTGTGTCTGATTTTCATTTAAATCAGAAAATTGTTCTACCCGCATTCTATCCTCATCCTAGTAAGGAAGAGCAAAGATTGCACCGGTTGGATCCGAGAAGATCTAAGCTTTTACATTTCTAGGCTTTCCAAGCTTAGAGTGGATAATCAACTTTTCATTGGCTACACCGGAAGGAAATTGGGTCAATCGGTGTCAGAACAAACCATATATCGCGTTGGATTGTGCTTTGCATTTCAGAATGCTACAGATTGGCGGAGAAAGACTCACCAGAAGGCTTAAGGGCCCATTCCACCAGAGGCACCGCCTCTTCGACGGCCCTTCAAAGAGTTGTTACCATAAAATCCATTTGTGAAGCAGCAACTTGGTCATTGCTGCATACTTTTTCAAAATTCTATAGTCTGGATGCTTCCCAGTCTAAGGAGCAGAATTTTGGTAAGGCAGTGCTCTATTCAGCCATATAAGGGTATCAAAAATCTACTCCCTCCAGAGAATTTTCCATACTGCTTTGGGAGCATCTAAGATGGGGAATACGTTGGAGGACACAATCCATTCGAAGAACACGTTACTTACCAACTGGTAACGTTCTTTCGATTGGATGTTCCTCCAACGTATTCCTCATCGCTCTCCCATCCTACTCATCTGTAGATTTTCCGGGTTATTGCCACTTCAACTTTCGCAAGGCTAATACCGGACTACTGGCAAAATCTACACAGTAGAACGAGTGGGGGAAAAACAGAACTGAAGCCAACGGGCGCTGCGCCTGCTACTTGTATACCCAATGACGTCAGCCTTGACGGAGGCCTTCGAGGGACCATCGACTCGATGACATCGGCACCCTCTGCCGAATTTTATTTTCTCCAAGGCAGCTAAAGCTGTATTCCACGCAGCTATCTAAGATGAGGAATACGTTGGAGCAGGAAAAGGGGCTAAGTGTTATAGAGAATTCTCATAAATGTGCCAATTCCTCCCACCTTAGAGCCCTTCAGCTCTTTTGCTAAACTTTGGCACTTTGAACTTTTTAATTCTGTTTTGTTTTCTGGGTTTTTCTTTTGGTTATGGAGTTTAAACAACTCCATGGCATCATCTTTTAATTTGTCACAAAGCACCCTCAATGCAGTGCGACTGGGAAGCCTTTCTGGCTTTCCCAAGGTTTAAATACCTTCTCTAGGATAAACTATTGTTTCCCAGAGGAAGTAAAGTGAAATTGACTTTTCTAGGGGATTGGGTCCTGCAACGTATTCCAGATCTATGACATGTAATCACCACAGCTGTGCTGCTTCGGAAAATCTTTGGCGTCTACGTCCTGCTTCGATGATGTCGATACGCCGCCCTCGAGGACCTCCTCCGAC
Source organism: Ambystoma mexicanum (assembly GCF_040938575.1). Classification (NCBI taxonomy): domain Eukaryota; kingdom Metazoa; phylum Chordata; class Amphibia; order Caudata; family Ambystomatidae; genus Ambystoma; species Ambystoma mexicanum. The sequence goes on along the minus strand of NC_090933.1, from coordinate 1,033,076,078 downwards.
GGCCGACGTCACTGGATGTTATAAGTAGGACGCACGACGCCCGTAGCCTCGGTTCCGTTTTTTCCGCGAACGTGTTCGCTTCGGAGATCTCGGTGCGCCTCGACTCTTTGGAGTTTGTTTTTTCTCGGTTCTTCGAACCTATTCGTATTGTGAAGAATTTCTTCGTGAAGATGACTCGCACGACGCCTGCCTCTGGTGCCTCAGGGAGGCCAGTCGCTCACGTCCAAAGCCTTGCGGGAGCGCAAGAAGAAGTTGTCGGTAGGTAAGGTGTCCAAGCCATAGAAGTCGAGGTCTGCGGGGCTTTCGACAGACGATTCGAGGGTCGACGCTCCGCATTGTCGTCGGAAGTCCAGTGGGTCTCGGTCCTGGAGTTGGTCCCGCCACTCCTCTGCCTCTTCGAGGCACTCCCGGAAGCGCCGTCATCGGTCGCCTTCCCCGTCCTCATCAGAGGACTCCGCCCATCGGCGGGTCGCTTATCCAACCAAGCATGCGACGCCGGAGGAATGGGCTTCCTTCGGGAAGAAAATGTTAGCGATTCTCGAATCGCAGGGCACTGGTCATGCCACGCCTCCGAGTGGGGCCGGTCGTGATCGGTTGAGAGACACCGCTCGCACGCCTTCGCCTCGAGTGGTCGGCACGATTCACGGGAGAGGTCCCGCTCAGACAAGGGGAATCTTTCTCGTCATGCCCGTTCCAGGTCCTCAACGCGCTCGAGACCGTGTGCACCTGTGGTGTCTTCAAGGTAGACTTTGACGCTGGTGGCGTCAAGGTCATCGACGGACTCTTTCGAGGCCCCGCCTCTGAAGAAGTCGTCGGCGCCCAGGCTGTCGAGGGACACGCTCGGCTCTGGCCTCGAGGCCTGTGTCGATGCTGTCGGCGCCGCGTTAGGCGTCTACGCCAATTCACTCGACGCCTTTCGAGGCTGTTTCGACGGGGAACCCCCTAGAAAGGCTCTGGTCAAGGTCAAGCATGGCTTTGTTCCATATTCTGTGCCTTCTTACCGCCATCTTGAGTTTATTTCAGAGGTGGATGAGGGCTCTGATGATGGCATGGTTCCTGATACGGTGCCAGATGAGATTCTCTCGGGCCATAGCCAAATTGAGGACCTGCGGCAGTCCCTGCACGATGCCAGTGGGCTGGACACCTCTCCGGAGGTGGAGTTTTGTAGGCCTGAGCCTGGCACTCATGCGGACTCCTTGTACCAGCGCCTTATGTCCAGGGTCGCTGAGTACTTGGGGTGGTCTGCTCCCCCAGGGGATTTTCTTCAGGATGGCCTTACAGATATCCTCGACCAAGGTCCACCAACTGACACGGTACTGCCATTCCATATGGCTCTACAGAGGAGGGCGGCGGCGGCTTGGACTGCTCCGGAGAGTCTCCCGGCAGTGGGCAAGTCTTTGCCGCGAAAATACCGCCCAGCCAGTAGTGACCCCTGCTACTTGACCAAGCACCCCAGAGAGTTTGGTGGTGCAGGCGGCTACGGCCCCGGCAAAGCAGGCGTCGTATCCTACCATCCCTCCTGATAGGGACGACAAGCGTTTTGACGGCTGGGCGAAGAAAGTATTTTCTTCAGGGGGTATGGCGCTTCAGGCGGCCAACTCGGTATGTGCCTTGTTGCGTTTCACGCACACTCTGTGGAACTGTTTCCTTAGCGGCTGAACATATTCCCAAAGGGGACAAACAGGATGGTGTCCTTGCCATGTTCCGGATGGCAAGGTTGCCATGTGTGAGGCCGTTCAGTCGGGGTGGGACATGGCAGGATTGCGTCAGCCGGTCCATGGCGGCGAGCACCGTAATACGCAGGTTTGCGTGGTTGCGGAAGTCAGGGTTTGCTCCTGATTTGCAGGCCCGGCTCCTCAACATGCCCTTTGACGGGGAACATCTTTTTGGCAGCAAGGCTGACGAGAGCCTTGAGAGGTTGCAGACCTCAAAAGCTGCAGCGAAGCCGTTGGGCGCTGCAGTTCGCCAAACTCCGCCTTTTCGTCCTAGGAGACGGCAATGGAGGGGAGGTTCCTTTCGTTATTACTCATCCTTTGGTAAAGTGAGAGGAGCTGCCAGTCAAAGGGGCCACCGTAGGAGTGCCAGAGGTGGAAAACAAGGTACTCGAGGTGCCAAGGCCGCTCTGGCTGTTGCCTCTTTTCCCCTCAGGCAACGCCGCAGCCGCTTCCTCTCAGTCATGAGGCCATGTCCCATGGTTCGCCGGTTGGGGGAAGGCTGGCGCAGCATCTTGTAGAGTGGTGCTCCTTTACTTCAGATGTGTGGACTCTGGAGATGATAACCCACGGCTACTGTCTGTCTTTCCGACAGAGGCCTCAAGACAATCCACCGGGGAATCTCTTTGAAGAGTCCGGATCCGCTCCTTGCGCAGGAAATTCAATCCCTGCTGGAGAAAGGCGCCATAGAACTGGTGCCTGTAGCGGAGAGGAACAAGAGATGGTATTCCCCTTATTTTTTGATTTCGGAGAAAGACTGGGGATTGAGACCCATCATGGACTTGCGCGGTTTGAACAAACTCCTCAGGAAGGACAAGTTCAAGATGGTTACTCTCTCTCAAGTCCTCCAGGCCCTTCAACTTCAGGACTGGTTGGTGTCTCTCGACCTCAAGGACGCTTATTTTCATGTGCCGACACATCCAAAGCACAAGAAGTACCCGAGGTTCACGTTTGGCGATTCGCACTTTGTTTCGGGTCCGGCCGTTCGGATTGACCTCCGCCCGAGGGTCTTCGCGAAGCTCATGGTAGTGGTGGCAGTGCACCTCAGGAAAGGGGGGTTCACGTCTACCCCAACCTGGACGATTAGTTGATCAGGGCGTGCTGTCCCGAGAAAGTTCTGAATCATCGGTAAGTCACCTGCCACTCCCTCCACAATCTGGGCTTCTCCTTCAACAAGTCCCATTTGACACCAACTCAGAGGCTCCAGTACATCGGAGCAGTGCTCGACACGTCCCTGGGGCAGTGTTTTCCTCCCCAGGTGAGGGCTCATCACATTCAGCAGATGGTGCACAAGTTTCAGCTTGCCCAGAGTCTCCCATCGTTCGAGTTCTTGAGATTGCTGCCTCATGGCATCCTGCATTCTTCTGGTGCCTGAGGCCAGGTTGCGGATGAGATCTTTGCAATGGGCACTCAAGCTCCATTGGTCTGAGTCCTCCGGCAGGATGTCGGACCCTGTTCAGGTGCCGTCCTCGGTTGCCCAGGACCTTCTGTGGTGGGCTGTCGAAGACAATCTGATGAAGGGGGCTCCATTTTGGCTACCCTGGCCGGAGGTGACGATCGTGAGGGATGCATCCCTCATGGGAGGAGGGGCTCATGCCAACGAGTTGACAGCGGTCGTTGGTCTCCGTCGAAGTCCAGACTCCATATCAATCTGTTGGAGCTGATGGCCGTCAGGCTAGCCCTGAAGGCTTTTCTGCAGACTGTGCGAGGGAAGAATGTCCTGATCCTGACGGACAACACGGTGGCCATGCACTACCTCAACAAAAAGGGGGGGGGAGCAGGGTCACTTCCTCTGTGCAGGGAGGCGATGCAGCTCTGGTTCTGGCCAATCCAGCAGGAAGTTTCGATCTCGGCAGTTCATCTGGCCGCAGACGAAAACGAGACAGCGGACGCTCTGAGCAGGCAGAGCGCGATCTCTCACGAGTGGGAGTTGGCTCAGGAGATTCTCCTGGAGATCTTTGCCCTTTGGGGCACCCCTCAAGTGGATCTCTTCGCCTCCAGTGTCAACCGGAAGTGCGAGAGGTTCTGCTTGCGGGAATTTCCTCCAGACGTGTTTGTGGTGGAGTGGTCATTCCCACTGCTGCACACGTTTCCTCCAGTCCCCGTCATCCCGCAAGTACTGCAGAGGTTATGGAGGTTCGGTTCCCGGATGATCCTCATTGCTCCGGCGTGGGCCCGGAGGACGTGGTACCCAGACCTTTTCGACTTGTCCATCTGCCCTCCACGTCGTCTTCACTACAGAGACAATCTGCTCTCACGGGAGCGGGGGGGTCGGGTTCTCCATCCAGAGGTCAGATCCCTCAACCTTCACGCTTGGTTTCTGAAAGGTTGAGGATTCTGATTTCCCTGAAGACGTGATGGAGGTGTTCCTCTCGGCCAGACTGCCCGCAACAAAGTCCCTGTACCGTTGCTGTAAATTCTGCGACTGGTGCAGGGTTAAGAATGTGGATCCTTTTGTTTGTGACATTCCCATGGTTCTGTCTTTTTCGCTTTCTTTGGCCCACAGGGGCTTGCAAGTGGGTACTGTTAAAGGTTACCTGGCGGCGCTGTCCATATTTAAGCGCTTGTCTGAAGAGTGTTCCTATTTTAAAATTCCTTTAATTTCTCAGTTTCTGAAAGGGCTCACTAATGTGTTCCCTCCGTCACCTTTCCAGGTGCCCGGTTGGGATTTGAACCTTGTTCTCAAGTTTCTGATGGGTGCTCGGTTTGAGCCTTTGCATTCATGCCCTTTGAGACTGTAAACTCTTAAAACTGTATTTTTGGTTGCGGTCACTTCTGCTTGTAGAGTGAGTTACAGGCACTTTCAGTTTAGCCACCCTTCACTGTGTTTCATAAGGACAGGGTTGTCTTTAGAGTTCGTCCTTCCTTTCTTCCGAAGGTGGTGTCGGAATTTCATTTAGACCAGAAGGTGGTTCTTCCGGCATTTTATCCTCCTCCACATCCTGGTAAGGAAGAGGAGAGGCTCCATAGGCTTGATCCTAGGAGAGCGTTAAGCTTTTATATTTCACGCATGTCCCGGGTCAGAGTGGACGATCAACTCTTCATTGGTTACGCTGGAAAGCGTTTGGGACAAGCTGCGACGAAACAGACTGTCTCACTGGATTATTTTGGCTATCTGAGTGTTACCGCTTGGCGGGTAAGGACCCACCGGTCGGCTTGCAGGCCCATTCTACCAGGGGTGTGGCTGCCTCTACTGCCCAACAGAGGGGTGTTCCTATTTGTACCATCTGTGATGCAGCCACCTGGGCTTCGGTACATACTTTTGTATGTCACTACTCCCTCAATTCCATCCGTGGGCAGGATCTGGCCTTTGGCAAGGCGGTCCTTTACTCTGCAATTTGATTGGGCATTCTAAATTTCTGTTTTCTAAATTCTTTTCCCACCTCCTTGCATTGGTGCTGCTTTGGGTGTCTGTCATAGATATGGAATACGTCGGAGGACCCAATCCCCTCGAAGAACAAGTTACCAGGTAAGATAGTCACTTGTTCTACTAGTCTTTTAAATTCCTAGACACAGCACACCCTATTTTACAATGGAATACTGGAGGGGCTACTTAGTATCCCCTGTGTCTAGACACTCACATAGCAGTGAAATGCTACCCTTTCCTTTCGGAATGGCTGGTGGCAGTGGTTTTACAACGAACTACCATGATTTTTCCCGACTGCAAAATATTCGTAGCTCTGGTAATGTTAAATCGCTGTAGCCATGTTTTTTAAGATGGCGTCTGAGCCCCCTCTGTAAAAACAGGTCCCGGTCTTCTTTTTTCGCCATTTCTTTTTGGAAAGGTCTTTCTAGAGTTGGTCCCTTTGTTCCATTGCCTTTGGTGGGCTTCAGGAGTGAAGACCGCCTCTGGCGCCTGAGTGTCTGGGGTGGGCAGGAAGTGAGGGAGGTGCCCGAAACTCTGTGCTTAGTCTCCTAGGAGCCCCAAAGGCACTGTGTTGCGATTGGCTGGCTGGCAAAGAAAGCCACCCTGCTGGGTGAGTGGTAGCTAGGCTGGAATGAATGAGAGAGAACTGAATAAAAGGCGAGTCTTGGCTTGGAAGGCAGAGTCGACCACTGGAACGAGAGAACCGAAGACGAGCTGGAAGAGGACTGCTGCTGCAACTCCTGGAACTTTGGTTTGCCCGGTGAAGCCCTGCTGCAGGTCCAAATCGCCAAGTTCATCTCAACAGAGAAGCACTGCAAGGACGACTTCTCCCTTTGAGTTGGTGGGACCAATCAACTCGACAGTAAGCCACCTGGATACCAATCTCAGAGCTGGTTGTATTTTCCTCAGAGTGCTGCAGGAAATCGAATAACTAGGGAGAGGGACACCAGTTTGTGTGCTTTACTACAGCTACCGGAATCGAAGTTGCCAGTTGCCACTTTTTGACCAGTCCCAGCGCAGGGCAGGAGTCCCTGGCATCCTCCCTCCTGTCCCCACGACTGAGGCCAGGAACAGCGAGATCTGCAGGAACAGAAATAATCAGCTGCAGCTTTTTCTTCATTGTAAGGTACTGTAAAATCAGACAGAGTACTTACCTCTCGTAGTGGAAGTGCTTGGAACTTTCCCAACTCACAGGCCTAATCAGCTTGTGACCCAACATATGATTCTTCTTGATACAAACTAATCCTAAGAACTTTTGCAGAGACTTTTCCATTTAACTACCAGAACTGTTTTGTCCTTTTCAAGACTTTAGCCCATTGATTTTGGCCTAGCCTATTGAATTGACTTCTAGTGAACCCTAAATATTTGCACTGTCTAAAGAATATTGTAACCTTTCATGTTCTAATAATCTTTGCCTTTTACTCCCCTTGAAAAGTATTTCTGAATTGGTATTGAAGTATTTGTATGATTAATGATATAATGATATAATGATATAATTGCCTCCTTCTATTGAATGTTTTATAATTGAATGGTTAATAAATGAATCAGTATTTTTAACCAAGAAACATTGTAAGTTTATTTGAGCATCTGTGTAACATCATTACAGCTCACATTCCCTCTTGAGAGAAGCCTGGCTACTGAGCCCCGCTACCAAAACTGTGTGGTACAGACTTATACCAAAGGTTGGTTTTGCTTACTCTTGTAGTCATTGTTGTCTGTAGTGGTCCCAGAGGGTACTGCATTCAAACTTTGCCTAAAAACTAAGTAACCCCTGAGCACTCCACATAAGATGGTGTTTGTTGGTCCTACAGAGAGAAAAGGTAATTAGTCAATTTCCCTTTACTATTCGTGGGAGCAGTAGTTCACACAAGAAAAGGTATTTAAACCAAGTGATTTCTCTGACACTGCACCAGAGGTGTTTTTTTTTTTGTCCCCATACAAAACATAGATTCCTCTGGAGTTTGTCAGACTCCAAAAACAAATAATAATTATATCTTTAACCCTGTAAATGCCATGGTATTTCTCCCCAGTGCCAGGGCCTTTTTTGGTATGTGGTCATTCAATGGCTTGTAACTTTTTTGTTACATGAGATATCTCGGCCAAATTTGGCTCCTTTTTTCCCCACATGTAGGCGGTCGTAACGCAACCCAGGAATCCCAGGTTGCTGTAGGGGGGTGAGAGAAAATAAGGAAAAAGTGTGAAAATTTTGGGTTTTTTCAAAAAATGCCAATAAAATGATGTCAAAGAAGCCTGTGTTTTTTTCCTTGTAAGAGCTAGGAACAAATGGTTTGCTGTGCTGAGTTCCCCAATTTCGTGGCTTTCAGGAACAGGTTCAGTGGAAATGGAAAAAAATTATTTTGATGTGGTTATCAACCGTTTTGTGAGAGGTAGGCGATTTTTGCCAATTGGACATGCATGGACGGAATGGAAGAAAAGGGCAGGAAAGCCAAATTGGAGGACAGAAAGGCATATATTTCTGAAAAGTAGACAAAATTCCAAGTTTAGGAAGGGGTGATTTGCATAGGTCAGGCAACAACTAGGTAGGGGAAACTGCCATCGAATGGGGGAAAAGCGGGAAAATGACTGAAAAAAAAGGTATGTGTTGGACATGGTTGGCTTGGTACGGCAATGGCTTCTATGAATTTTGAGAAAAGCAATGCTCCGCTACATTCCCCCTACTCTTGCAGTTAGGAGAGCATAGAATTTTTGTAGTGTTTCTACAAAACAAGCAATACCACAAGCCAAACACTGAGCCATGGTACACAGGAGTTTTACGCTCACGGCCTGACCAGACGCACTTAGCATGTGTAAATTGGGAAAACCAATGTGGTGAGGAACGGCAAGCATACATTTTTTGAAAGAGCACAGGCAGACCTTTTCAAGGGTAGGAGACTTGTGCAGGTTACAAAAGTGTATGGTGGCTAAAGCAGCGACTAAATGTAGGTCACATTTGGGAAAAGAAAGGGTTGTGAGACAAAGGGCACCAGCAAATGGGTCAAAACGTTATGAAAACCACACAAACACAACACATGGCCTACCGTCCCGCGTTCCCACAGGTGTCCCGATGAAAACGGTACCTCACATGCGTGGGTGCACCTACCTACCTGGCTGGCAAGGGGCAAGCCGAAAACGCAAGCAACCCCCAGCCTGTTTGCAGAGGGGAATCTCAGCCATTCTGCCGACCGGCACAACATACAGATATGGGCCTCGGGTGTCCAAGCCTCCAAGGAAAACAGGGAACCCCATGCATTTCCGAAAAGAGGACACCCGTGGGAATCCGCAGAGGTATGATTTGCGCACATCGCCCCAGAATTTATTACCCAGAAACCCCCGCAAAGTCCGAAATGTGCCCCGGACTGAGGTGGGTCCCTCCATTTGGGGTGTGGGAGGGCTGAGGGCCACCCCCCGTTGCAGTACATCATTCGCTGCCAATTTAGGGTGCCCCTCAGCCCCCCTAAAAAGCCACCCCCCGTTGCAGTACATCATTCGCTGCCAATTTAGGGTGCCCCTCAGCCCCCCTAAAAAGCAGCCTATGAATTTGTATTTTTTTTGTTTACCCAACTTCGTTTGGTGCAGATGGCCACATTAGTGTGGCAATCTGCCCCCAGGGTGCCCAAACCCTACTGCCCCATCTATTGGGGGTCCTGCCCCACCTTTTGTGGTGGCCCTCTTCCCCCACCCTCCCCCCCCACCCCAAATGGGTGGCAGGGACACCTCATGCAGGCCTCCCTGGGCCTCCTACAAACGGCCACCCCTCCCCCTGCGTCACAAATGGATCTGCGTTGATCCGCGGGCAGCAATGCCTCATATGTGGTGTCCTTGGAAAGGGGAGAAAGTCCCCTTTCCAGGGACACCACTTTTGATCCATCCCTGGTGGTCCAGTGGGCCCCAGGGCCCCAAACCCCCTCCCACCTCCCTCCATCCCTCGAATTATTATTTTTTTTATTTCACCCCTGGGGGCAGTGATCATCTGCCCCCAGGGGTCCCTGGCGCTGTGGCCCCATGCTTTGGGGCCACGGGGGAAGGGGGCCGCTTACCTAGTAAGCAGACCCCCCTCCCACCGCGTCACAAACGGATCTTCATTTGATCCGTGACGTTGCTGCCCGCGGATCGAGGCGCCCTGCGCCCGATCCGCGGGCAGCAATGCCACACAATTGGTATCGTTGGAAAGGGGAGAGTCTCCCCTTTCCAACGATACCCGCCTCGATCTCCGGCTTGAAATACAGCCGGAAATCGAGGCTGACAAAGAAGGGAACTCACCTTCTTTATCCACCGCAGCAGCTGAAAATGGCTGCTGCGGTGGATTTACTTTGTTTCACGCCGACGTGCGTTACGCACGCCGACGTGAAACTGAAGGTAATCCAGCCCCCCCCTGGCAGTGAGAGGGGACCTCCCCCTCACATAGCCCGGGGGTTGGATTACAGTTTTGAGCGATCCCTGCTTTGCAGGGATCGCTCAAAACAAGGTGCCGAAAAGGACGAGCTATCTCGTCCTTGGCACTGCGTGTGCACTGTCAAGGACGAGATACCTCGCCCTTGGCACTTAAAGGGTTAATGTGATTTAGTTTAAAAACATTTAACTTTACACATATACATTATAACAATATAAACCATATAAAAAATTGCAACAATAAGATATAAATAGCTTCTTATAAAACAATACAATATAATTACATTCATATGATGCATTACCTCTTTGTATAAACATCAAATTAAACAACATATAGAAGTCATAATTATCTCTTAATCAAAATATATTATATCACATATTTGGCCTCCTTCATGATACCTCTTTCCATATGTGAACGGGGCCAGGCCCGTCATTGCCAGTCTCATACCGATATACCCAATTTGTACTCCACCTTTAGCCAGATATTGTAAAGTGCAGTTAACAATCGCATGCTTTCAGTATTAACACAATGGTTCTAAAACGACATCTCCCCTATATTCTCCCAATTGTGTACATACTTTCCCAGGTGTTGTCTTATGTCAACCATCATTATCTGGCATTCGGTGAGAACATGCTTGGCTGTCTCAAGTACTTCCTGTTGCCTGCAGAGGCGACAGTAACGTTGTTCTTTAGGTATCTTTTCTATAAACTCCATAGTCCTCCTGATGGGGAGATGTTCTAATCTTAAAAGGAGTATGAATCTTCTTAGCCTGTGGGACGGGCATAGTAGCAGGTACTGCTGTGGTTTCTTGAATGTATATAGTCTAGTTTGCACAAATTGTCCTTTTTTAGCTTGTGAAGATGTTCATAATTTTGAAGCCAGTCCCATAGCTCTACCAGTCTACCCATTAGTGCCTGCATTGCCTCCGTATAAGGCCCTTCTCAGTGGGTCCAGCATATATCCTTAAACAGTTCCATTTGGTTTTTAAGTTCACAAATGGTGCTTTCTTTATAACTTTCTTTCGCACCTGTCTTCAACAGGCCATTTTCAGTACCATTCATCATTTTTAAGTAGAGGTCTGCTCTCTTTTTCAATACCATTGTTTTTAATGATATAAATCCCAACTCAAGTCTTAATATAGCCATTGGGATACATGTCGGTAGTCCCAATATCTTCCAGTATTTGCCCTCTATGTTGCAACCAATTCAACTCTGTTTGTTTCAATGATTCTAATCCATACACCATCATGTGAGAAAAAGCTTGAATATATAGATGTTGGGTTCCCCATAGGGTAAAACCTCCCTGCTTTATAGTAAAGCTCTTAAAGAGAGCAGTCATTTGTGCTGCTCTTATCATTTGGTTATTTTTGCTTATGGAGTAATCACCTTTGAGTTCAAATTCTAAACCAAGGTATCTATAAACAGGAGCATATGTAATTTCAACTCTATCTAGGTGGAGAATAACACGCAAAGATCTTTTACTTGTGTATTTTATCACATGTGTTTTCTCCACATTAATAGTGAGCCAGTTATTTTCAGTATATTTCCAGAGGGCTATAGCTGATCGACGAAGGCCACTGATGGTGTGATCGAATACCACCAAATCGTCAGCATATGCAAGTACTGGGCAAGGAATTGTACCAATATTCGGAGGGCAATTTTTTTTACCATAGCTATTTCCAAGTGGGTGTCATGAACATATAGATTGTACACTAGGGGGGCAGTCACAGATCCCTGTTTAACCTCCCTATTCTGCAGAACTTCTTCAGACATATGGCCTTCCTGGTCTAATTTTATTTTAACCTTAGTGTTCTGGTGTAGTAACCTAAGATAATATAGTAAATCTTCTGGGCATCCTAATTTTTGCAGCTTCATCCAGAGTTTCTCTTGATGAATAGAATCAAATGCTGCTTTAAAATCCACATACAGTGCGTATAGGGGAGGTTGCCCATTTTTTAGAGCCCTACTACGCATGTAATCCATAACCAAAAGGTTATGGGTAGTGGAATAGCCTTGCCTAAAGCCGCATTGAAACTTACATAAGATGTTAGTCTGCTTCACCCATAGCTGAAGTTTTCTCAATATTAGTGATGCAAATATTTTACTTGTAGTATCCAACATTGAGAGTAGTCTATAATTATTAGGGTCCAGACGGCTGCCCTTTTTAAATATTGGTATTCGAATAGCCGATTTCCAGGAACTCGGGACCTTTCCTGCTCTCAAGATCTTTGTAAACAGGATATTCAGCAGTCGTCCAGAAGTCAGGATTGCTCTTTATTACTATATTTGCCAACCCATTTGGTCCATGGGCTCTGGAAGATTTCAATGATTTAATCTCAGACAAAATTGAGTCATGGGAGAGGTCAATGGTAGGGTCAGAGGGTATTTTACCAACCAGTCATTTCCTCACACTTGCGTACTGCATTCCTATTTTCCAAAAACCTGATCCAATCAGCACTAGCAATAGGATTAGCTAACTGCCGTGTCGCCCCTAGCTTCATTGAGAAGTGCCCATATGTTACTAGCTTTCCTGGAGCAGATAGTATGCACTAGCTTTTGCCATGTTTTGTTTCTATCCAAGATTTTTTTAGCCTTAATATCTGCCCTATATATATTCTTTCATTTTTTAGAAATGGAATTGTACACCTCCCACAACGTGCTAAACTTCTTAGTTCGTCTTAATTCCATCCTCAATGATCTTTTAGCATCTCGTATATATCTATCGTACATGGGGCATTTTTCCTGCTCACTAATCGTAGCTTTAGCTGGGATAGCTGCATATTTATCAGAGAACATGTGAATCCAGCCTTCCACTTCATCAATGTTCATCTTTTTAAATTCATCTAATTCAGGGTAACTATTTCCATTTAGAGCATCCTCTGCTCGTTGCACATTCCTATCAGACCATCGAATACAACAACCAGCATGATTAACTTTTAATTCTCCCATGTTAGACAACTGAGTATTGACTACTGGAATGTTAAAAGAACATGCCAAAATGGCATGGTCACTCCAGTTATTAGATATTACGACCATGTCATCAACAAGAGGTAGCAAGCTTGAGGAGGTGTAAATGTAATCCAAAGTACTAACCAATGGTCCATTTTTCCAAGTATGTTTACCCGGATGGTCACTTTTGGTTCGTCCATTTATCATCTCAAGCTCCCAATTGTTAAAGAAGTGCATCCAACCTAATCCTTCCCCCTCCACTTTATGATGCATCATTACACATTTTTAGTGCAATTTCGGATGAGTGGTTCTCAATTCCCCCCCTGATATGAGCATTAAAATCTCCAACTACACAAACATCAAAATTCTCTTGAGTAATTAGCCAATTAGCCAGAAGCTCATGTAGTGCTTCCTGTAAGGACTCTCTCATTGCTGTCCCCGGGGGATTGTATAAACCAATAATAATTTATCAGTACTTTCCTTTATGCGCTATTTCAACAGCAACCATTTGATCCTCCTAGACCAAAACATGTTGGACACCCCAATCCATAGTCCCCCATATGGCTGCCCTCTATCTCCTCTTTTTGCAAATGTCTGATGCCCCCAATACCCATCCAAGAGTAGGGGGTTCATTGCCAGAGTTTCCTGTAGGCAGATACAGTCATATTGAGTTAGTTGAGCAATCGGTCCTCCTGGCTTTAATAGATGAGCGAAACCCCTGCAATTCCACAACGCCAACGATAATTAATTTACTAGCAGTAACCATAATTAAAGTTTGTTAGCCATTTCAATACAGTTTCTATCTCTGTCAAAGCCACAATCTTTCCAGTTGGTAAATTGGGGCAGGCAATTGCTTGATCAACTATTGCACTTTCCGGCGCCGGGGAACTGGGTTCATTATACTTCAGATCTGCATCTATCTCAATATCTACAATCCTTAGTTCATTTTTATAAGTTCTTAACATTTGAGCAGTAGATATAAATTTACAGTGTAACGCTGACACCTTAGGATTGGTTCCTGATACAGGCTCCAGAAATTGAAAATCCGCAGATTGTAATTGTGGGACAGAGAATCTCTTCAAGAATTCAGAACGTGACAGCCATGTGCATTTATCAGTTTGATATAAGTTTTTAATAATACAGGTGCGATTTTCCCCAGGCTTCATTCTCTTTTGTAGTTACTGATATAGATAATGCAGGGTTTTGTAAACTGCCGTGGGCACTCACTATCTTAGAGGTATTTACAGGAATAGCTGCTTCTTCAGGTAAAAACTCAATCCTTGTTGTATCCTGTACACTGGTCTCATCGGGGGTTTCAGCATTTTCAGCGATCAGCCAACTAGTTAGTCGGCCGTCCCCTAGGGCATTCTGTTTCTTGGCACGGGCAGCTATCTTTTTAGCTTTTTTTTGAGCATAGTATGGGCTTCCCTGTCTATGGCAGAGATGGTCCATCACTACTCTCTCTAGCCCCTCGAACGGCTTGTTTTGCCATCCTGCGTTGCTTGCGTGTAGGTGGTGCATCTAGATCCGGTAAAACTGGGTCTAGAACTTGTGGTTGTTGCTCATGAGTCTCATTCGCTATTAGAATGGCTTCAGATAGATTACATTCTACCTCCTCGACTATATTCTGTTTTTGTACATTGTCATTGATCAGAGCATCAGTGTTTGCTAATATGCGCCCGGATATCTGCAATAGGATTTTTAGTGCAAACTGCAGAGATGCCACAGATGCTTGTAATTCGGCAGTTTCCAAGGCACCCGGATAGCTGTTGCTTACTTTCTCTGCCTCAATGTCAGAGGAGGGATCAATGATTCAATTAGGTGAAGCAGATAATCTCCCTGGTGTCCCTACATGGTTAGATGGTCCGCCATAGGATGTATTCTGGCTCTCCATCTTGGAGAGATTCATGCTCCCAGTAGGGACCACTATCTGTGGGGTCATACCTCTCTGTATATTCAAACATAGATCCAATAAGGAATTGTTATCAATGTCTTTGAAATTCATCGAGCTGCCCAGATTAGAGTTGTTAGTCCCTCGCTCCAGGGGCGCTTCCAGGGCTGTGGAATTGATTTCCACTGGCATATTCAGAGGAAAAAATCCTGTAATCCTTCTTTGATCAGTGGGAATCCCATTCTTGCGATCATTCTTCTTACTTTTGGCATTGCCTATTATGGGCTCCTTAACTTGCTCCTGCTTCTTTTTTCTTAGATTATATTTGGATGGATTGGATTTTTTAGGGGAGCCATCCACTCTAATCTTTACAATCTATACTCAAGCCTATTAGTTTAAACCAATTATACAGAGTTTCAGGATCAAAGGGAAAATTTCCCCGCAGTTTCCTGATTTTATCGATATTTTAGGCCAAAGTAGATAATGTCCCACAATCACCTAATCACAAGCTGTGTCTCAGTTCCTATTTAGAGAGGAGATGCAAAGGTCAGTGACTACAATTGAGCTCAGTTGGGCAAGTTAACTAAAAGGAAAAAGTGGCAGTTTTACATATGCCATATGATAAAGGCCATATTTAGCATGGGGCCCACTTATAACTCTTTTCTGCCCCCCTCGCCACCCTTTCAAAATAAAAGCCTACTGCCAATGTCTGCCGGCTATGAGCAGTATAGTGGTACAGGCAGAGTCACCAAAGCCCCCTCAGGGACCTGCACTCTGCTACCGTCGTGGTTAGCAGCTGCGTCCCCGCTCACCGTTCTCTCACTGCCCGGCACAGCTCCTGGCTCGGCGCGCTGCCCGGGACATAGTCAGCACCGGCTCCTGCAAACTCCTATGTCGCCGCTACAGCCGATCCTGGGTCCGCGGTCACGAAGAGGAAAGAGAAAGGGACCCTCACCTTCCACAGGCGGCGTCCCGCCCACGACTGCGTCAATACGCCACTTCCAACTCCTCCACTGCAATGACTACAATGCTCAGTGCTCGTCTCCAAGAGCCGTGTCAAGCCGCACCTCAGCCTACAGGAAAACACAATACGTGAGTAGTGCGTACGCTTGTGTGCTCGAGGCCGCTTTCGACACCTTTGACTCAAAGGAAACGCATAATCCAAATCCGGTCAAAAACAGAGTGAGAAAAGGGCGGACTCACTCCAGGGTTAAAATTAAAAAGTTCTAAAATCCAGTAAAAGAGCGGGGGAGGAGAGGGGCTCTAAGGTTGAAGGGAATTGGCACAGACATGAGAATTCTCCCTAATAACGGACACCTGCATTGTCTCAAGGTAAAGGTGTTTTAAAGTTCGCCATTCAATGTGCTTGTTTAATTCAATGGATAGTTTCCCTGTAATGCAGTGTTCAAAAGTCAACCTCATAGGTTGATATTCAGTATATCTGCATTTCTTTGTAATAAGTTTTTATATAGTTTGGCATTCAGCATACCTTGATTTCCTAAAATGGTAAGGTTTTTAATGTAGTTCAGCATTCAATCGGTGGACAGGCACTTGCCTGCAGTCCTGTTTCTGAGCTCCCTAGTTCATGCGTGTCTGACCCTCACCAACGGCCTGCTCTGGCTTCTGCTGCGGGTTCTGCTCGCTTCTGGGGCGGGGAACACTGCCAATGTGAGCCCCTGCTCGCCTTGCTGCATCATGCAAACTTGGGCAGTGCTTTGTGTCCTGGGTCTGCTGGCGTATGAGTTTCGCGTCGAGTTGCACCTCAGCTGTTCCTCGAAGAGTGGGTCACCTGCTGGTCTCCCTGCTTATCCTAAATGGCTATTTGCTGGCTCTCCTTGTGGGCTCTGTCCTTGTTGGTGGTTCATTTTATGCACCTGCAGTTGATTTAAACCTACCTGACCATGGTTAGGCATACATTCCTGACCTTCCCAGTGTTTGGGATGCAGCTTCCCCGTCTCAGTCCCTAAGTGATGTAGAGGGGTAATCTTCATTACTCTGTTGCCTCTTCGTCGTCTCAGTACTGTCAGGTGTTGTGTGTGGGATCATGAGGGGAATTGGCTTGTAACAGCCTATGAAGGTTGAGGGGGGGTGGTTAAGTTGACCATTTCTAGGAAAAGGCGGATACCATGTCTCGCTTAGGGGCATCCCACTCACGACCCTCTAGGACCCTCCACACAGGTGATCCTCCCTCGCTTCTCCACTCCCAGGGTCAGGATCCAAAAACAATGGCCTTTCCCTGGCCACGTGCGTAGAGGATTCAAGGTGAGTAGGAGTGAGAATACCCTTCAGTTTCTCACAATATGCACTGTGTCTTAATGGAAAATGGATTCTTGGAATAAACTCACAACCATTTTGGCACCTACTCGCAACAATGCCAAAATGCTGAATATGGCAGGCCTTACACAGCCTGTTCCATGATGAATTGGACCAATTTGCCATTTGTGGATATCGCCAGGAGCTCAAGGATTACTACCATTGTTTAGAGTAAATGGATAACCAGCCTTGCCTGCCCAACACGCATCACTTTCTGTGGAAACCTCTCATATATATGGGCCGCCCTGATAACTTGACCTGACTGTACGTTTTACACATGATCAAACATCGGCATTACAGCGTTTACGCCTCATAAAATTGAGCCCGCAACCTGACACCCGCTTGTGTTCTCCCTCTAAACCACCCCACTGCACATGGAAAGAGGAACTGGGTAATGAGCTTGACCAACTCCCTTGACCTAGGATAAATTCCCTGGACCGGAGTATCCGGAAAGATTACTTCAGGTCACAGTGTGAGTCTGCTTCGAGTGATGTTTTCAATCAACGTAAGCACTCCCAGAAAGCCAGGACCAATGGGCAGTCCCACCACAGAGATTTCTGATGCTTGGTAATCTGCTTAGAATCGCATGCTGTGCATATGGTCCGAGATCATTGGTAACCACAGAGTATTTCATCTTGCCTTTCGGGGACCGAAAGGGGACGTCGGTTAGGCTTATCGACGGTGATTCAAGCAACTTCGGGGAAGACTGCAGGAAGTTTCGACGGCGGTGGATTTCGGCGCCTAAGATTCTGCGGCTGAGCCATCCACGTGGCTGGCCTACACAGTAGGGAGAGTGGGGTTGGGGTGCCCATATCTTTCATTATGTCTCTATTTCCCTCCTCTTTACCCTCTAGGTCTGGTCATCTTTGTCTATCCCTTTTGCTATGGAAAGGACACCATTTAGGTTCTGCCCCAAGTGTAGGGTCAGGTACCCAT
Organism: Ambystoma mexicanum; assembly: GCF_040938575.1. Classification (NCBI taxonomy): domain Eukaryota; kingdom Metazoa; phylum Chordata; class Amphibia; order Caudata; family Ambystomatidae; genus Ambystoma; species Ambystoma mexicanum. Next base: position 1,033,058,521 of record NC_090933.1, on the reverse strand, counting down.
GGAAAGACTAGCACAGAACGTGTAATTCTTGTCTACCCCTAGATCACGACGAGAAGCGGTGGGCAGCTTGTAAGCTCCTTCGGCCTAAAACCCTTTAGGAGTGCTGTGTAAAGCGATGGGCCGCGTACGGTATGTCGTGGAATGAACCCTCTTCCCCCACCACCACAAGTGACCGGGGCACTGATGACCAGACATCCATGTCAGATGTCAACGATCTTGAGGCGGACGCTTCTAGGTCTGCCACGCCCGTCCCTGACCCTCTATGCCTGACGTAAGTCTCGCTTAGGGGACAACACCCGGTGACAGGGGCGTACAGAAACCATGAAACGCTAAGCACACAACCCCACCACCGCTTTCAATGGTTCCATCTAAAAAGGTGAAGGCGCCAACAGGACCGCCGAACATTTTGACAAATCCTCTGATCTGGCAGATCAGCAGCCTTCCCTGCATCCGCAGCAGCATTTTTGCGACTGGGCACTCCAAAAATAAAGGCGCTACCTCTAAATCAAGTTGACACGCCGAAGCGTGATCATCCCATGCTCTGCTGCCCCCTAAGGCCCTGGTAGGCCCGAAACCTACTGCTAGGCCTCCTAACCTTTCGAGAGGCAAAAAAACGACCGCTAGGCCCTCTGATGCTGTGGTAGGCAGTAAATCTACCGCTGACCCACACCCATTCGGCAGAGATTGACAATAGTATTGAGGATTACTTCAGCGGTTGGGCTGACGCCTAAAACACTGTCAAAACGTATGGCGCGTGCTGCGGCCAGGTATAAAGACACGCCATGGCGCCCCAATACTTGCGAAACCTAGGAGGACAGTCAGGAGCCTCTATCCAATACACTTGTGGACAAATTTCATTGCCAAAGAGAAAAAGACAATGTTTTTCCCCCCATTTTGGGCCCTTCTGGTTCATCGAAGTGGAACAGGGAAAAGTTTGAAGGATGCATGGACCGTCTCGAAGGGATTGTCTCGCGTTCTGAGCATCCTTTCCCTAAGATCTCGTGAAGACCCTCTTCTGTGGTCCAGGAAAATCTTGACTCCTCCTTTGGCTTCTGTCCACCATGAAGATGTGGTCCAGATGGACACTTACTAAGACATCTACGATGAGGAAGATGACTCTTCCTTCCTCCAAGACTACCCTGATGACCAGGCGGATGCCAAGGACAACGGGGAGGAAACCCAGCAGGTGGATACGGAGCCATGGACGCGCCCCACGCAAAATCAGGACACTGATGTCCTATGCCTGGATTGTCCTCCCACCACTCCGGCCCGCCAGGCCTCTCCTGTAGACGATCAAATGGCCTACAATGCCATCTTAAGGAAGGCAGCAGAGCCCTTTTAGATCACCACCCAGGAGGCGGTACCCGAAAAAGATTTTGTGGAGGACATTCTCAAAGAGAACCCCCTCAAGCCAAGCCATTCCCCTCCTGAACTCTGTCACGCCAACTCAGACCCAGGCCGTGAATCCAAGAGTGGAAAAACACTTTCGGCCAGCTCCTACGGACCCTCAATATATTAAAGGCCACGCCACCCTAGACTCCTTGGTCGTCACTACCACCCGGAAACGGGCACAGGTACCCCTTGCTATGGGGGAGGCACCTCCGGATAAGAGTCTAAAAGGTTGGACGCCTTGGGTAAGCGGGTTACCTCGGCAGCTGCATACACCACACGCATAGCGAATAACACTGCGCTGCTTGCCAGTTATGCAGACGCTCAATGGAACCTTGTACAAGGTCTCCAGGAGGTTCCTGAACCCGCTATGCCCAGGCTGCTCACCATCGTGGCTGTGGGCAGTCGGGTAAATCGGAATATAATCAAAAACACTCTGGACACTGCTGAGACTGCAGGCAGGTCCCTGGCCCAGGGCACACTACTCAAGCGGCACTCTTGGCTCTGCAACTCTGTGCTGAAGCCTGAAACCTAGGCTGCTCTTATTAACAAACTTATAGAAGAGACCAATCGGGAAAGCGGTCGACGATGCTCTGGAGACAGCCAAGAAAGAAAATTAGATTCTTAAGTCCTTACAGCAAATGACTCTGAAGCCTTCCCCCCAAAGGGTCCTTTCAAGGGCAATCCTGTGCAGGTCAAAACTACAATACGGCAAACTGGAACGCTGGACAAACATTCGGAAGCCCCGCCAACTACCCACCTAGGGGTCAACGGCAAAGGCAGAGTCCCAACCCCAGTGGAGCCGCAGCCTCTGGTAAGAAATGACCAATGGATCCTGGTCCCCTCCCATGTCACCCCGGTTGAGGGAGCGTTTAACATCTTTCTTCGCAGCATGGGAGAGGATAACTTCAGACCAGTGAGTCATAAAAACGGTCACCCACGGGTACTGCGTGGAATTTGCCCGACCACAACAGTTCAGACTGCCACGTTCACAACGCCTCTCACCGGACCATCTGCAGATCCTGAATCAAGAGGTGGATGTGCTTCTGGGAAAAGAAGCCATTGAAGCCGTCCCTATTCTTCAGGTAAACTAGGGTATTTATTCAGGGCACTTCCTTGTACCCAAAAAGGATCTCACCATGCACCCTGTTCTAGACCTGCGCCCAGCAAACAAATTTTTATAAAACTTGAAAAGATTTGTATGGTAATGCTACAGGAAGTGATCCCACTGTTGAAACAGGGGGACCACATGGCAACATTGGACATGAAAGATGCATACTTTCATATTTCAATGTTGCCAGCGCACAGGAAATATCTAAGGTTCATGATGGAGGACAGGCATTACCAATTCAAGGTACTCCCCTTCAGCATTGCCTTTGCGCCAAGGGTGTTTACAAAGGTCCTGGCAGCACATCTGCGCAGACTATCCGTCCCGGTTTACCCTTACCTCGACGACTGGCTCATAACGGGGGACTCTTACGACACATGCTTTTTGAAAACAATGAAGACCGTAGACCTTCTGTTCAGTCTGGAATTAGAAGAAGTCCAGTCTAGTTCCCAGTCAAGTAAAACAATTTCTGGGGGCTCTAATCCTGACGAAGGACGGCCTTGTCTTCCCCTCCAACGCGAGGGTTCAGAACATGCTTTTTCAAATCCTTCAATATGTAGCCAGTCGGGAGGTGACTGTACGCAAGGCCATGCGGCTGCTAGGTAATGATGGAGTCATGCTTATAATTGGTTGGCCACGCGCGCCTGCGCATGCGTCCCATGCAAGAGGGGCTCAACAGCCAGTGGTGTCAGGCCAGCGGACAATGGGAAGATCTGGTAGTTGTCTCGCCAGCCCTCGTTCTCTCTCTGCACTGGTGGTCGGAGGCGGGGGGAAAGAAGTCCTTCCAGGGGGAAAGGAGAAGTCCTTCACTTCCCCCGCAGTGGAAGCCACCGTCCACTTTTCTCACGGGGTGGGGGGCTCACCTGCTTCAGAAGACAGCGCATGGTGTATGGTCCCCACAAGTAGCATCCAATCATATAAATCTGCTAGAGCCATTAGCAGTGTTCAAGGCACTGAAAGCCTTTCGACTCAACTACAAGGGAAGACCATTCTGGTTCTGACAGCCCCACAGCCATGTATTACCTAAATAAACATGAGGAGGGGGGGGGGGGGCGGCACGCACTCTCCAGGGCTGTCCAAGCTGTCCCAGAACATTTGGATGTGGGCTCTCAAACACAAGATGTTTGTCCCAACACATTCCCGGGGAACTCCATCTTCTGGCAGGTGTGCTCAGCAGAGTTTTCCCACTGCCCGTAGAATACGAATGGCGTCTGCACGAAGACATTGTCTTCGCAGAATGGGGCTTCCCAGTGTTCAACTTGTTCGCAACTCAGAATGCCCAATTCCAAGACTACGCCTCCAGGTACCCCCAGAACTGCTTCAAGGGGAATGGACTCTGGATAACATGGTCAGGGAAATTTGTTTATGTACCCTCACCTCCCCCACACTAAGGGACTCCGCCATCTCAACAAGATAGTGCACAAGATGGACCAGGAACCAGTCACCATGATATTGGTAGCCCCATGTGGGCCCGCCAACCCTGGTTCGCTCATCTAATGGAAATGTCCCTCTCCCCACCAGTAAAACTACCCAGCCCCTACAACATTTTGTCTCGGGACAGTGGGGGGGGGATTACCCTACACCCATGCCCCCATACTCTGAACTTAGCTGCCTGGCTCCTGAGGTCAGAGTTTGGACACCATCAGCTCCCTCAGAGATGCATGGACATTCTCAGGGAAGCTAGGAAACCTAACGCCCGCTATTGCAGTAAATGGAAATGCATTGTCATCTGGTGAAATGCCAAGGGCGTCAATCCCATCAATTGCTCACCCACACACATTGTGCTGTACCTAACCCATTTATTGGACGCAGGACTGGTCTTCAATTCCCTAAAGGTTCATCTTGCTGCTCTCAGCCTACACCATGTCACAACAGAAAGTGTTATGGTGGAAAATACTGGTTATTAAGGCCTTTATGGAAGGGGTCAAGAGAATCGATCCCCCCCCAATTTCTCATCCAGATCCTGGATGGCTCAAAGCCCAGATCCCATGAGTCTGGTTAAAACCACATTTAGATCCCAATGCATAAAGTAAGTCTAAAAGACCATACTTACAAGACGGCCATCACTTCTATTATAAGGGTTAGTGTTGAGAATAGTAAGTCTGCTCACGCGAGCCTCTACTCAGTGTTATGATTCTAGGAGAGGGGGGGGGGTCGCGTGACGGCAGCGACCGTTGGAGAAAATGGAAGCCTGAGTAGTGGTTGTTCCGGCGGGCTCGCTGGTAATAAACACAAGTTATTACCTTTTTATTGCCTCAATTTCTTCACATTTGGTGACGAAGAGTAAAGCCTTGTGGCGAGCCTGCGACAGATTACAATCTGCAGCAGGACAGAGGCGCCCGCCCAGGTCATCGGACACTGGTGGGTTCCGGCGTCTCCTGCGCCTCCCAGATCCAGGGAGTGAGAGCAGTGTGAGGCGCCGGCGGGGACTGCTGCCATCTTGTTGTTCGGGAAGAGAAGCTGCCCAGGAACTCCGTCCCCGTTTTCCGTCCTTCGATGCTTGTCAGGTGAGGAGGGGCACTGGGAGAGCCGGGAGGAGTCCGGGCTGGAAAATAAAAGGGGCAATCCTTCCTAACGCAACAGCAATGTTGTGTGCAGAGAAGTATCCACGAAAGCCACGCCCCTTGGCACGCCTTATTTTTGAAAATAAAAGTCCAATTGCCTCGCAGTATAAAGAAAGTAAATAAACTTTTGAGCTACATAAAAACGCTGCCGCAAGGTGAAAGTCCACGTCAAAGACTACACAGAAGAAAGCATTGTGAGCTGTGTAAGGAAATGCAGTGAAAGGAGATATATTAACAGAATATACTGCTCCAGAAGAGGGAAGAGTAGTGCACTAAGTAAAATAAAAACAGCAAAGGTTGAAAAAGTGACTTAATTTTAAGTATTTAAGAATGGCTGCAGCAAGCATGGCCCCACCTCCACCTTTCTTAATGGAACCAGGAGTCCCACCTATAAGGAGGGACAGATGGAAAAAACTTTTTGACACTTACCTGGTAGCAGTTGGAGATAAGTTTGCTGCTGCGAGAAAAGAAGCAATACTTTTGCACAATCTAGGCACAGAGGTTCGTAGTGTCTGTGATGGGTTGCCACAACCTCCACAAGAAGGTCAAGGGGAGGTGGATCAGTATACCCTGGCTGAAAAGAAACTGGAAATTCATTTTGAAGCAAAGAACATAACATTTGAAAGGCATAAGTTCTTTCAGAGAACACAAGATGTTTGTGAACCGGTAGAGAACTTTATAGCATCATTAAGATCTTTGAGCCACACGTGAGTTTGGTCAGTTAACGGACTCACTGATAAGAGACCAGTTAGTACATTGTACTAATAACATGAAGATTCAAGAGAGGTTACTGACAAAAGATGTCGCTTGAAGTAGCAGTGGAGACTGCCAGAGGAATGGAGCAGACTCATAATATATGTCGACTATGAAAGGAGAAAAGCGAGAAGTGGCAGCAGTAAAAAGTTTCAGGAGAATGACAATGAATAAAGAGACCAAGTGTTATAAGTGTGGCAGCAATCCGCATATTTCCACGAGTGCATTCTGTCCAGCGAGAAACATTTCATGTTTAAAATGCAAGAAAAGAGGACATTTTGCAAGAGTTTGCCGAGATTCAAGTCAAGTGCAGTACATTGAAATGGGAGCAAGAGTTCCCGAACAAGTGGAGGATATGAGCACAGTTCAAGGAAATCAGAGCAAGCATGTGTTGGAGATAGCAGAAGTATCGAATAAAGGAGGCACTCCCACTGATGTATTTATGATAAATGGAAGAGTCGTGACACTAAAGGTGGATAGTTGCTCACCTTGTACTCTAATATCTAAAAGAACATATGAGAGCTGTCTGCAGGGCTCGCTCATTGAACTGAAACAACATAGCATAGAACCGTATGCGTATGGCAATGTCAAAATTGAAGTGCTGGGGAAGTTCCAGGCAATCGTCAAGTACAAAGGAAGAAGTTGCGAGTCAGAAATATATGTAACTCAAGAAGGTTCTTCCCTTTTAGGATGGGGTGAGCAACACAAACTAGGCATTCGAATCCAAGCAAATGCAGAGGGGGTCTGTCACAGTTGCGGAAGGAAAGGACAAGTGGGAAAAAGAATTTGGGATGGTGTTTAGAGAGGAATGCTCAAAGGATTTGAGCATGAAATATGGTTAAAAGATGGAGCTATACCAAGAATCCGTAAAGTGAGACTGGTACTCCATGAGCTGAGAGAGAAATTGAAAACAGAAATTGAGACTCTACTGCAGAAAGGAATCAAAGACCATTGTGAGAGCTCGGAATGGCTATCTCCTATTGTAGTGGCCGCGAAACCAAATGGACAGATGAGACTGTGTAGACATGAGAGATGTCAACAGGATCATACTTGTTGACAGACATCCGTTGCCGATAATTGGGAGACATTATCAATTCTTAAAGGTGCCAAAGTGTTTTCAGTGATCGACCTCTCAAGCATCTCACCAAATTCCATTGAGGGAAGGATGCCAACATCTGGCTGCGTTCATAACGCCATTTGGCACTTTCCAATATTGCAGAATGCCGTTTGGGCTAGCCTCAACAGCTTTGGTGTTTCAGTGAGTGATGGCACTGTCTTAGAAGGGATAAAAAAGACAATAGTGTTTCAGGATGATGTGCTAATATATGCTAGTAGTGTATCTGAGAATGATGAGATTTTAACCAAAGTTTTGAGTAAACTGTCTGAAGCAGGTTTGACAGTAAGGAGAGATGTGCAAGATTGCAGTTCAGAGGGTGGAATACCTTGGGGATGAAATTGATGAGTCTGGAGTGAAACCTAAGAAAAGTTTGGTGGATGCAGTAAAGAGTGCACCAATACCGTCTAACATGGATCAAGTGAGGTCCTTTTTGGGTCTTGCTGAATACTATCATAGGTTTGTTGGAGATTTTGCTATGGTTGAAACTCCCATAAGGATGATTCTCAAAAAGGGAGCCAAGTTTGAATGGTCTTCAGTGTGATGCAGCATTTAAAAACATTAAGGAAGCGATTAGTGAAGCTCCCTCAATTGGAAAGTTTGATCCATATGATAATAATGTTAAAGGTCATTTGTACCGTGCACTATCACCATCGGAGTGGTCCCCTGGCGGCTCTGAAAGAGGGAGGGGTGGGTTAGTGGGTGGAGGCTGGAAGAGTGCAAGATTGCAGTGATGTGCTGTTGGCAGCTTCAGCCCGGTGATTCCGTCGGCTGGGCCTGGGGTGTAGGCTGCCGGTAGTCGTCGTGTGCTGATGTGCGAGTCTGTGTGTTTTGTTTTGTTGTTGCAGTGTAGTGAAGTTCTTGCGGTTTGCTGCGCTAGAGGTTTGTGGTTGTGTTTGATTTGGAGTTTGAGAGGTGTATGCAGAGAAGGAAATTGTTAGTGGTATTGGTTAGTTAGTATCTCTATCCTGGATTGAGCCAGATGGGCTCGTGTAATCTTACACGACGGGATGCTTGTACGCCCTGTTCCTCAGGAGGTATGTCCCCGTTTTTGCATTCAAGGCCGTTTGAGGATTTAGCTGTCCCCTCCGCCCGCTCCCTTAATAACTTTGCATGCACCTCACCCCCCCCCCCCCCCCCCCCACATGATTAGCGCAGCTGCTAGTGTCCATACTTCCGATTGTGGGGTGATTGGTGGTATCTCGTCCGTTCCACAGCCCTGTGGTACCTAGTTGTGGCTGTACGGGCGGTGGGGGATGGTAAGGGTTGGCTGGAGTTGTTGCCTCCGTCTCCCTGGGTCTCGCGGGTGGACCCCTGTGTCCAGCGTCAGCCCTACTGGTGCTCGGAGTACTTCTGTCGTTCTATGGGTTTGTCAATGTCCTTTTTTTGAGTCGTTTGTCTTATTGTTTCGGTTTTAGTCTAGATAAGTTTAGATAAGACAGTATTGGTGGTAGACGCAAGTATACTGGGTCTGGGAGCCACATTAGTGCAATATGACAAGGATAAGAGAGAAAGAGTAATTGAATTTGCATCTAGGGCATTGAAGGGAGCAGAGTCGAAATACTCAGTTATTGAAAGACTTTGGCTATGTTTTGGGCCATTATGCACTTTAAGTACTTTGTGTGGGGCAGGCAGTTTGTTGTTAGATCTGACCACAAGCCTCTAGTACAATTATTTGAAAGTGGGAGATGGGCTTTAGGTTCACCCAGGATAAGTCGATGGGGTCTAGGACTGCATGCATATAATTTTGAGGTGAGTTTTCTTCCACGAAAGAAATCTAGTGGCAGACTGCCTATCCAGATTGCCAATGGAGGTTACTGAAGTTGAAGATGATGTGGGTAGAATGGAAGAATATGTAGTTGCAGAGGTAATGGAAGCAGTAAGTCAGGAAATATGGTCACAGGGAGAAGAAGGTGATTAAGAACTAGTTAGTCAAGGAGTGGACAGTGAAAGGATGGCCCTAAAAGAGAACTTTGGAAAGGAAATTTGACGTATGGTGGGAGCTCAAGGAAGAATTAAACATTTGTGATGAAAAATTAAGGAGAGGGCGGTGTATTGTTCCTCCTGAGTGTGTCAGGTCAAAGTTGCTAGAACTTGAGGGTCACCCGGGGGAAGGAGCTATGAAAAGAAAACTGCGTCAGAATTATTGGTGGCCATGGATTGACAAAATGACTGAAGTGGGTGAAAGATTGTATGATCTGCCAGACGAGTGACAAAACCATAGTTGTACGTGAGACTCCAATGAGTTCTAATGCTGTTCCCATTCAACCTTGGTCCAAAGTTGCAGTGGATATCATGGGTCCTATAAAGGGATTAGGAGGAGGTCTAAGGTTCTTGTTTGTGCTAATTGATTTTTATTCAAAATGGGTCGAGTGGGAGGCGGTCAAGGAAGTGACGGCTAAAGAATTGATAACCTTTTTGGAGAAAGTGTTTTTTAAAGAAGGGGTACCAATGGAAATTGTTTCAGACAATGCGGTTCAGTTTGTGTCAGAAGCTATGAAAAGGTTTCTCAGTAGTTATGGCATAAGACACATCAAAACGGCGTATCACCCAAGAGCGAATGGTCTTGTGGAGAGGGTCAACCGATGGTTGAAGGAAGGGTTGCCGTTAGCAATGAGAGGGGGGCAACCGTGGAGAGAGGTGTTGAATTTGCGTTATGTAACCACCCCACATTCAGTGACAGGAGTATCACCTTTTGTATCTCTGAAGAGTAGAGAACCAGGGACTAAATTGTGTACAGGGTAGTTAGGGAGTGCCAAAGTGGTCCATGTGGATAGGGAACAAGTAATGACTCGTAAATGCCAGTCAAGAAAAGAGTACAGTGGATTTCAATGCTCGTAAAAGAACGTGAATGGAATGTGGGAGAGTGGGTGTACGTAAAGAATCCCAGATTGGTAAACAAAGGTTATGAAAGTAAATATTTGGGGCCCAAGAAAATATTGTTGGTCAAAAAGTCGGCAGTGATTTTGGAGGGAGGACAAGTATGGTCAAAAGGAAGAATTGCGAAAGTGTATGGAGTGAAGGAAAGAGTGAAGAAAACAGGGCAACCAAATAAGGAAGCTAATGGGAATGAAGAAAAGTTATTTTTTGTAGGCTGAGATTTAAACCAGCATGGATGAAAGACTGTCATGAATTACAAACACTTTGTGTTATGAAAAATGTGAGATCTCAATACTTGTTTGTATACCTTTAAAGGCTTTAAGTTTGTTACATATGTTTGTTTTTAAAAAAAAATATATTTTGCAATGTTATTATATTATACTTGGTTATTAAATTCACCCCAACATAAAGTATAATCTATGTTGGGGTAAATTTGTTCTCATAAGGGGGAAGATATGTTGAGAATAGTAAGTCTGTGTGCGTGCCGTCGCGCAAGCCTCTCCTCTGTGTTATGATTCTAGGAGAGGTCGCGTGACGGCAGCGACCGTTAGAGAAAATGGCAGCCTGAGTAGTGGTTGTTCCGGTGGGCTCGCTGGTAATAAACACAAGTTATTACCTTTTCATTGCCTCCATCATTTCTTCAGTTAGCAAACTACAGGCCCTTTCTGTTCTAGACCCTTTTGTTAGTCCACAGGGATAAGGTAGTTCTGTGCACTCATCCCAGATTTGCACCTAAATTCAAGTTCCATGTGAACCAATCGATCGAACTACCCGCTTTCTTCCAGAATCCCAATAGCATGGGCAAAAGAAGCCTACACACAATAGATGTGCGCAGGACAGTCATGTTATACCTGGAAAGAATGAAACCACTGAGAAAAACAAACCAATTGTTTGTTGCAGCTGGCAGAGAAGGGGATCCTGTCTCTAAATCAGCTATCTCAAGGTGGATTGTCAAATGAATCACACTGTTACAATCTTGCTAAGAGAGAACTGCCCTTCAAGCCTAGAGCGCACTCTATTCGGGGCACTGGGACTTCCATAACATTCATTGCAAATGTTCCCCTAGGGTCCATTTGCAAAGCGGCAACCTGGAGTTCTGTACACACCTTTACAAAGCACTATTGCCTATACACTCATTGTAGAACTGACTCTCGGGTGGGACAAGCAGTATTAAGACATCTTTTCTCTACTGTTCCTTCTCATAACCCACCTCCATCTCCAGGTACTGCTCACTAGTCTATTCACAGCATGAGATTCTAAGCAGTTTAAAAAGCATCAGAAGCCATGCATTACTCACTGTAATAGCTTTTCTGATGATTGTATCTGCTTAGATTCACATGTGCCCTCCCCGCTCGGGGTGGAAGGAACATGGGCGTCCTATTACTTTCTCTCTATCTTCATGTATTCACTCACAATAGCTTTGGGCTCCCTCATGGCAGAAAAAATACAATCGGATGGACCTCGGCACGTGAAGGATTTTGGGTACACTACACGTCACGATAGGGATAGTGTTAGACACGGCTATGTCGACGTCCCCTTTCGGTCCACGAAAGACAAGATGCAATACTCTGCGGTTACCACTGGATGTCGGACCATATGCACAGCATGTGCATCTAAGCAGATACAATCAAATGCTATTACGGTGAGTAATACATGTCATGTGCCCTGCATCCTAAATTTCCACCAACACATTGGGTCCAACGCGTTATGAATGGTGTAGTTGCACCGGAGGATGGTACCCGGCAGCATACGTTTAAGGCCACATGCGTTATTTGAGACACATCTTGAGGAGGGACAGTTCCTTGTCCAAATATCCACACAAGTTTATTCCTTAACCGCGTGACATGTACTTAGCTAGAAAGCATGTCGTCCTGCAGAAGCCGGTATATCTGGGAAATGGGCCCCCATTCATTCCTCATCTAAAGTGTGTTCAATTGGACCGGGGTGACGCATGCCCCTTTTCTAGTCGGTGGGTGCATGAGCCAATGGTGAAGTTGGGAATGGGAGAATCTATCCGTCTTAGTCGGCTGAATCGGCCCCTTAGTCTTCAAAGGTGTGTGGCGACCATCCACTAACAGTTGTGACGAATTGTAGACCCTCTATTGTCCAGTTCCCAAATTCCTCAGGCTCCAGGCCCAGGGCAAAGAAAGGATTGTGGAAAATCAAAGTAAATGGGTCCATACCCCTGGGGATCCCCTTTAGCTGCATTACCTTGTTCCAATATTTTTATTGTGAGTTTCGTAGAAGAGAATAGCATGGGCCAATGTTTACAGGCTAACTGGGGGGGTATATGGTAAGGATTGGAGAGGGAGCAGCAATTTGGATTGTTCGATGTCAACCCATCTGGGGTGGGGCCTCAGGCGTGAGCTAAGCTCAGAAGTGCACTACTTGTGCCGCCACATAGTATTTGCGCAAATACAGGACCCCCATTCCTCCCAACCTGGCATTTCCCATCATTACCTTCTTAGGTATCATGGCTTTCTTACCCCGACATATAAACCAAAACTATTTTTGTTGCAATCAGCGAGGGGTTTCTGCGGGACTGCCACTGGTAGTCGTACAGTAATAAAGGAACCGGAGAGTAGACTCATTTTACTGGGTGTGATCCGTGGAATAACCACCTTCTGCTTACAGTTCCTTAAAAAGGGGCAGAAAATGAGTCATATACAACTCCCTTGGGGAGGCTGTAATACAGACCCCTAGGTATTCTACAGGCTTCCTATTCCACTTAACAGGGCAAAGTGGTTAAAGAGGGAGTACCTCCTCTCTAGCAAGCTCCACCCACAAAGGCTAGAGATTTACCAAAGTTAATCTCAAACACTGCTACCCGCCCAAAAGAGTAATTCTCGGAGTGCATTAGTGAAGGTCGGAAGTCCAGTCAAAGTGAGAAGCGCATCATACGCACAAAGTGCTACTTGCTAAATTTGGCCTATTTGAATTCCTTCAATCGGGGGGGAAGGGGGATTATTGCGTAGCTTCCAACACCAATAGAGCAACTTAGTGTTGTGGTAGCCAATTCCACTAAATTCAGTGCGCGACGGATATTGTCCCCAGTTATTCTACCCAAGATGAAACCCATTTGGTCTAGATTAATAAATTTAGGAAGAACCAAGGCCAGTTGGTTATCTAATACTCTGGAGTAGATGTTGGCATCTATATTGAGCAAGGAGATAGGCCTATAGGAGGCAGTCTCTTGGGTCTTTTCCCAGCTTCAATGATTATAGTCAGAGATTTGCTTAGACAGGGGATGGGTAGTAATACAGCCCGTCTGACGGAAAGAATTAAGGAGGGACGTTAGGGGGCAGAGGGGTCGAAATTGGGCCTGGCACAATTTATAAAAACAGGTTGAAAATCATCCATCAGACAAGGGCCTTCAATGCTTTAATCACAACATCTTCTTCCTCCATCGTTATTTGAGCTTCTAAGACCTCCCTATTGGTCCTTGTAAGGTGATGGAGTTTGGCTTCGTCGATGTACTGTTTCTGTTCCGTCAGCACTCGGTGTCGACATGGTTTCAACCAAATGGGGTGCTGCTTACTGTAATTTGGAGTCTTCTGTATATTGAACTACACCCCTTGCATCACGAAGGCCCACTATTATGTTCTGTCATTTAGCTTTCACCAGCTTTCTGACCAAGAGCTTGTTGGTTTGTTACCCTTGGTGTAATATCCCTGCTTCGTGGTAAGCAAAGGCTGAGCTGTTTCTTCGGCATAAAGGGCTTCTAATTTATTCCGGGCAACCTGTACTGCAGAGAATTTTAAGAGACCAACCCTTTTTGTGCTTTCCTTCTGCTGCCGCGAATTCCTTCTCGAACTGGGTGCGTTTCTCTATTTTAAGTTTCCAATACGCTGCCAGATGGGCTATAAACTCCCCCCTAACTACCTCCTTCATGGCCTTCCAAGTGATTGCTGAGGATGGCAGCTCTGGGGGTCTCTCCGAAATAGCTCTCAATGGCCTTGGCGATCCCATTCCTAAGTGCCATTTCATTTAAAATGGATCATACAAACGCCACTGAGGTCTGAGGGGGTCGGGCGGCCTGGTTTAAATATTCGGACTGTTAGCAGAGCATGGGTATGATCTGAAAGCACTCTCGTTTCTATGGATACCTCATCAATGCACAACATAAGGTGACGGGTGGCCAGGAGTAGGTCTATTCAGGAGGAAGGGCAGCGTATGTGGGAAAAGAGAGGTCCTTCTCACCCAGATGCAACACTTGGTGTCGACCACCCCCAGAGCCTTAAACAGGTGTAGCAAGCCCAGGGCAATTTTAAAGTCTCTGGAGGTAGGTAGGTTGGTGCGGTTTGTTAATCAGAGGATCAGGAACCCCTTAAAGTGTCACCCAATTATTACTTGTCCCTCAAGGAAGGGGAGCAATTCCAATTCCTGAAAGGTCTCTTGCCCCACATTCGGTGCTTACACCGAAGTACAGATATACTGCTGGCCCCATAACATACCTTTCACCCCTGTGACGTGTCCCTCTGGACCATATGTCTCCGATTCTGTGAATGGAATTCCCTTCACCAGGAGGACTGCTGGTCCCCCCCCCCCCCCTCTTTTCGAACCACTTGAGGCAAAGAATTGCTTTTTGAATTCCCTGTTTCGTAGACTGACCAAGCCAGCTGGTGTTAGGTGAGTCTCTTGTAAGAATATTACAGAACCCTTTGTCTTTCAGACGTCGTAAGATAGATTTCCGCTTCGCTGGGGCATTTAAGTCTTTGACGTTGAGTAAGATGAAGTTCAACTTCTGATGGGTTAGGGGTGTCCCATCAGGTTCTCCCGGGGCGGAGGGGGGTGGGGAGGTCAGGTGATCTTCACTTTCACCATGGTTCCATGCCGGAACCAGGATTTTTAACTGAGTGAACCAAACTTTAATACGGAACCAAATAACAAAACAAAGAAAGGGGCAACGTGCCCCACTGGCATCCAAGTGACCTTACACTTATGGCCTGGCATATGCCATGTGAAGTCATATCCTTCATGGGTGCTTGAAGAACATTGCTGGCATGCTTGTGGAAGGGCTGAATGTAGAAGGTTCTTTGCCTAGAGTCCAAGGCTCCGCCCTAACGCGGGAACGACTCTGGCTTCCGCCCTCTGGCCACTTTCGCCCAAGTGTTGCGTTTTGACTTAAGGGTATCTTTTTACTGGTATGTGCTGTCTCGTGAGTGAGGCCCGGCCTTTTTCTGAGTGGACATGCCTCATTATCTCTTCGGCCTCGGGGAACTGGCGGTTTGCGTCATACCTTCCATTGTGAACTGCAGCGCAGCAGGGAACAGTCAGCGATATTTGATCCTGTATGAATGATTTCGGTGGCCCGAGTGCTCTCCTCTCCTGTATTGTTGTGGTGGCGAGGTCCTGGAAAATTTGCAAGGTAGCCCCCTGGAAGGTTAATTCACTGAGTGCGGCTTGCCAACATAATTTCCTGCTTGATTTTGACAGTGGACCTGTGTGATGACATCTGGGGGATGTCCGAAGACAAACCCCTACGGGTTCAGAGTCGATGAGTGTGTTCCAGGAGTAGCATAGTTTTGTCTTGGTGTGGTAGGAGCGTTTGAAAGAGGTCCCCTATGTAGTCCCCCAAGGCTTGATCCGAAATCGAAGGAGGGGAAACCCCTTTAATTTCTAAGTTGTCCTGCTTGTTCTCATGGGGCCTCGCTTTTCCACTATAGAGCCTGGATCCGGTGTTGCAGCTCTGCCACCAATGCAGAATGTTCTGTTTCACGGTCTTCAACCTCCCTGAGTCTGCTTGGACATATTTACGCTTATGCCAGAGCAACGTTTTAGGTGCCCCTACTGCGTTGTGAGGTGGAGGAGGCTGGAGCGCAATACGGGGATGTTGGTGTGCAATACGGGGATGTTGGTTGACATCTAGCGGAGTTGCAGAATATGGCTGTGGCATGTTGCTTGCAGATTAACCCCCTCCGCCCCCTGCCTTTAGCGGGCTGGTCTAGACCCGGCATCCAGAGAACTAGGCCGTGCCCGGTATCCTTTCGCCCTCAGCAGCCTTTGGGTCCCTCGCTCACCAGCACCTCTAGGCCCGGTCCCGGCCTCTGGATTCCTCTCCTGCTGGATACCAGCTGTGCAATAATGGAGACGCCTTGCTGCTCCCTC
The DNA here is from genome assembly GCF_040938575.1 of Ambystoma mexicanum. Taxonomy (NCBI): domain Eukaryota; kingdom Metazoa; phylum Chordata; class Amphibia; order Caudata; family Ambystomatidae; genus Ambystoma; species Ambystoma mexicanum. The sequence continues at coordinate 1,033,042,605 of NC_090933.1, read as the reverse complement.
CTTGAAAGGTAGGATAAGCAGCACAGTGTTGATGGCAGGCTGGAAAGTGTGTCAGACAGAGCTCTGTCCGTGGGAGAGGCCCAAACATGTGAAGGTCTTCTGGGAAAATCCACAGGCACAGCAGTTTCCTCCTCCTCCCGCCGCAGGCAGACCGGCCCTCAACCCGTGCAGCCCCAATAGGAGACCAGCAGGCTTAGGGAGGGGTGGAGGGGGAGATTGGCTGGCGGGAAGAGTATCCCCAGCTGGCACCGTCTTGGAAGTGCAAAGAGCCTTATAAGGAGTGATCTCGTCCCGAGGGCGAGGATAAGTCTCTGCCTGCATCCCACAGTTCCTCTTGTCTTTAGCTCCCGGATCCACGATTCATTCGCTGGAACGAGGCATTTAGGCCAGCAAATGCTTCACGTTGCTTGGGCTTCACAGATAGGCTAGTCAAAGAGCGTCGGCATAGCCACGTCCCGATTAGCTGTCTTTTGATAGTCTTTTGATAGTCTTTTTGAATTCCAAAAGCCTGGTTCATGTGTAGCACTTCAAGGTAGATGACTGTAAAAATTCAATGCATCTGTTAGAATGTAATGTGAGGGTGTAGGAGTAAGGGATTGACAGTGATTGCATTGATTGCTAGATACTTTTATTAAATAAATGAGGGTTGGGAAATGCCTGTCTAGCCCTAATACTAAGAGGGGTTTCCCTGCCTCAAATGAATATCTAAGGGATCTGTCAGGATGTTCAAAGAAAGGTCAGTAATGTCAAAACCTATTTCCAACCCTTATACTAGTACCTCATACTAAAGTGAATGGGGATCTGTTTCTGAATGTGTGATTCAAAAAGTTCTTCTGCAGTTTTTAAAATTAAGCTCAATAACTGGTGCAAAAATAAACCTCTAAATGACCAAGAGAATTTCTCCCTTCTCATGGCCGTTGTATAGTGTTCACAAATACTGGGGGAATGACTCCCTTCCCCTGCCTTCTTTTCAACTCCTTCAAAAGTGCCAAGAGAATGGCTCCATTCTCATTGCTACTTTATGGGGCCCAGACTCTTTACTTTAGGCCACCTGGTACACTAGCTTGCTAGGTGATGTGACTGCAATGGTTGCTTGAAGCCTTGGGTGCGGGTCCCTGACTTGCAATTGCGGCCTTCTGTATTTGGTCCACCTGCTTATACCAGCCTGCCAGGTGCTGGGACTGTGATTACACTGGAGGCCTGGATTGCTGTTGGGGTCCCAACCCTTAGCTTCTGTTCTCTTCGTTGCACCCCACATCTACAGCATTGCTTTGTGCCCTCTGCACCTCCCTTCGCACATGCATACCTTTTTCCGCAGTATTATCTGGGCTCTTCTGATGCTTCTGGGCTGCAATGGCTTTCTCGATGGTCCACGCTTCCATGGGGTCTGTGGTGGCTCCACAAGGAAAACTGTTTGGCTGTGGTATGCTCTGCTCCATGCACTTGCTGACTACCGGGGACACAAGGAACTTCTCACTCTGTATTCCTGGAGAGTCTCTCCACGCTCTAGCCTCCTTGTTGCAGCGTTTTCCAGCCTCAGCGTCCGGTCTTCTTTCTTAACTTCTTGCATCCTCAACCTTGTGGTTCCTCCTGGGAGGCCTCGACTCCTCCGGCCTTGTGAAGTAGCTTACCATGAGCGAGCAAGGGATCCCTGCTGTCCACCTCTCTTCTGAGTTCACGGATCAACTTTTGTCCTCTGGACAGCTTCCTCTAGGGTCCCACTTCTTCCCTGTGGACTAGTTTGATTCTTCTGCTGCTCTGCTCCTGGGTTGCCTTGCATCCAGCACTGTGTTCTAACTTCCTAGCGTCCCTCTTCTCTTTTGAATGTCTTTAGATCAATAAGATTTTGAGAACCGCTAGAATGGTCACTAGTGGTTCTAGGAGGGCTCGACATGCTTCTGCATTGCCTCCTCATACCAGTAATTGTTCCAAATCTTCTAGACTGTACTTGTGGGTTCTGCTGTGTGCTCCCCATTGGGTTACTGATCTTCATGCCAGTTTTGACAAAGGCTTCACATTGGTAGTGTCTACTCTCTCCCTAGTCTCAGTATTTGGGTCTGAGAAATGGGGTGACAAACACATGGAAGTGGTGGGAGGGGACCTGGTATTGAGGGAGTGGGTAAGTGTGGGGCTAACCTACCATGTTCTCAGATTATCATCCCTTGTCGCATAAGGAAGTTTCCTCCCCATGTGCTCCTCCCAGTGCATGTAAGGGGGGGGGGTCACTGGGTAGTGTGCGCACCACCCTGGGAAGAGGTCCCCCAAAGGAGAAGGGACCACATCCGAAGATTGCTGTCACTAAGTATAATTTCAGTTTTACTGAGCTAATATTGTTTACTAGTAGTAAAGTGTGTAGTGATTTGTAAATAAAATTGTTTACTCCAAATTATCCAGTGTGGAATAACAGCTGTTGAAAAGAAATCCATTCTCTATGTACACTGCATTTTAGATTAACGTTTTCCTTTTCTTTTTTTTTCAGGTCAAATCAACACGTATTGTCACAATGTCAAGGAGTTCACTGCTCAGAGCCTTGGTAAACTTTTCATGGCTGAAGCTCTTCAAGGCCAAAATAGTTAGATAAACCTGTGCAAATTATAAATATTCTTTCAGAGAACATACAAACTAAAAACCGCTCGAATAATGTACTTGTTACTTTGTATGATGCAAGACCACCCAACACATTAACAAATAATGAAAATAAACCTTCGTTTTGACATGTTCTTGGTTTCTTGAATTATTACGTCCCTTTTTTCTTACTACATACTGTTGGTGTGTTATTGTCAAACATTGGACTTTAAAAGTTTTTAAGAAAGCTCACTCATAAATTTCACTTTCTGCAGTACTGGCACATCTGATATTGCACACACCTTTTGCACTAACAAAATCGCTCCAAGTCTCAAACTCCATCTCCTGAGCTCCCCTTTTATCCATGGGTTCTCCATTCATAGCACATATCCTCCTACTCATGAATCTGCTGGCAGACATGAATTAGCAAACCTATGTGGTTTCTGGTGCTCCCACATCAATCTGCGCCACCTACCCTACATCATACTGAATAAGCTGAAGAAAGTGGACCACGTCTTTTACTGTTCTAACATGCACCATATTGTTTCGACTGACAAATGAGATGTTAGTGGTTTGAAGGTAATTTCACACCCATCATTGCTCTGTTCTACTTCGACTTCCAACCTTCACTAATGCACTCTTCGAGAATTACTCTTTTGGGCGGGTAGCAGTGTTCTACAGGTGCCTTGTCATCTGTGGTTCAGGCAAATGACAGAAATGCAATCTTCTGACCGCTGCGTGTTACTGTATCGATGAAAAATACAATCTATGGATATACTACAAACAATTGACTGTGATGGGTAAAGAGCTGCGAAGATACGGCAAGCACATCACTGTTTAAATACACTGACAATTGTATAAGTAAATGGGCACTGTAGCAAGCAGTGACAAATTCAGACATATTCCTACACTATATGAAATGAAAAATCTTACACCAACAGAAAGCAGCTGCTTTCACTGAATTAAAAGATCTAGTCAACGTTTTTGTTGTGTTTTCTGGATGCTCTGTCAGTGAGATCTTATATTGGTTGTCTCTATAGTAGTTTTAGCAAAGCAAGATTACTATATTTTGTTACAAGCATAGTTCTTTGAAGAATAAAATGCAGACTGACTTCAAAACATGCAACCATCTAAAATAAGCATATTGTCCAAATATATAAAGTTTGGCTTAGCACCTAAACTGAACAGGTCTTTTGGCTCTGTAGTCTCTCTGTATATGCCAACACCCCACTGTGAAGTCCTGGGAGGGTTGCTGAGGGTGCAGTCTATTAGCAGAAGACATCCCACCCTCACTGGTATGCTCTGCAGGTTTCTTGAACTGAGCTGCCACTCTGCTTTAGTGTTTAAGTTAACTATCACGCATCTCTTGATGGTACAACTGAGGTGCAGGAGATCACCTATGACTGTGCAGTGATTGAATTGTGGCGGCTTGAGCCCCGGGCACTCCGCCGGACTCTATTGATATATATATATGAGGCTTTATTGGGCCTCTAGCATATAGTGGTTGTGTGATCACCCTCTCTAGGGGAGCCTTGAGTGCCTTTGCTTGAGTAAAGGGGCATCTGATGAAAATGGTGCCAGCCTGACATGCATGAGTAGAGCCTGCAATCGGGGCAGACCTTCACCTATACTGCCCATCCTCTCCTTATGGAACAGGTCATTGGGTAAGGGAGGATAGCTCAGGGGCAACGCTTTTGTCTTGCAAGCAAGACAACGCAGTGCAACAGGTTTGAGTCCCGATCCCGCGCTTAGAAACCAATCTCTGGTATTAAGCTTGTTATAAAAGAACAATTCTAATTGTTCCCGATGGGGATCCCAGTTTGCTGTAATGCGGCCTTCTTGTTTTGGTGCCTGTGATGCTGGATATGCATTGGAGGCACAGGGCCTCAATGTCCTAGTCCTGTACTCCTTTTATCATGTGTGTTCTGTTATTTTCAGCACAGCAGTCCATGTGGGAACCCTGGCAGTGCAGCTCTTCCTCTTTTTGGTTTGATGAACAGACCCATGGGATACCCTTACGCCACCCATAGGTCGGGGTACAACCCTGTACCCCTAGTGTGTTTTTCGGTACCTGTGTGGGAGACCCACAGAGCAGGGATAGGGGCCGGTGGCAGCTCCATGCTGAATTTGACAGGTTCTGAGTATACTCCGTTTTGGGATACCTAGCCCCTGCCGTACAAATCAGTGATTCCTAATAGGAGACGAGATGGCCCCTGTGGCCTCTTGCTTTCTATTGCCTGTTACCCTGTTTTCCCAAAGTCCTCGGAAGCCCTGACTGTCCATTCCCCTGACTGGCTGTTGGGTGGAAGTTCCATATATGGTATTGTGGGGAAGTCCAGGCCAGACTGGCTGGAGCCTTCCCAATGACTGTATGTTGTGAGTACACCCTTGGGGTGGGACCTGGGTGAATGGAGTGTGACCAATATGCATTTCGTGTTATGGGTGTCTGGTTTGTGGTATGTGACACAAAGACAGACAGCCCTGCCCGAAACTAGTATGAATGCAGTGTGGAGTGCTGAATGGCTGGGTACTTGTCCCAATACACATTCCTTGTGATTGTCTGGATGGAGAAGAATGGCCTGAATGCACTGTGAGCCTGATTGGCTGCCTGCCTGTATGCCCTTCTGAATGATTGGTCTCATTCACTCTGCTGGGTCACACTCAGACAACCAAACAGTAGATCTGGGAACCTCTCACTGATTGAAATCGTTCAGACGCTGAAGTCGAAACTTGATGCTTGATCTCGAAGCCGAGCCGGAAGAAGGCTAACTGTAGTTTCCCTTCCATGCAATCTGAAAGCTGCTGTGCCTTCAAGAAACTGATCCTAGAAAGGACCTGGCTAGGAGACACCTTTCCGAGCTATGAGGGAGCATCATGCACCAGCTAACCTTTGCTAAGGCTCCCTGGAAGTCAGTCCTCTAAAGGCTGCCGACCGGAGACTGGGACTGCTGAGGAATCTCTAAGCGCAGCACTTGGACATCAAGTCCATCGAAGTCCAACGGCGACCATGGTTCGGAGGATCGCTGTAACCGCTGGAGGCCCATCGAAGCCATGTTATCCATAAACGGGCAAAGCGTGACGCTGTGCTGCCGGCAACCAGAGCTGCAACGCCCCATTGCCCGAGACATTTGAATCAAGGACTCCCTTGCTCATCACCGTTGACCGCTTTGTCCCGCCGGAGAAATTCAAGATCACCGATGAACAGAGCAGAATCTGCTGGTTGGTTTCCCGCCACCCCAAGTCCTCAGACGCCGACAAATATACAAAAGCCACCCGTGGTCGAGTCCCTATCACTAACGCCAAACGCTGACGACCCGACGCCCTTACTGGACATACGTTCTTCATTGACTCTTTGCGGCAACAAACTATCGAGGTGCACCACAGGCCTCCTCTTCGCAGGATGTCCAAGACTGATTGTCGACGAGACACTGCCAGGATCGAAGCTGCTGCCTCAGCGCCATTGTTCACCCCTGTTCTTCGAGGGTTCACAATGATCCGTGGATCCTGCCTTGAGCGAGTTAACTAAAGAATGATCTGTCGACAACCCAACATCGAACTCTGATAAACCAGGTACATTGGAGTAGTAGAACATTTGTAGAGGGTAATAAGATTCTGCTGAACAATATATGGAGTGGGCTTGTTATATTTACAGGTTGCCAAGGTGAGGGTGGGGGATCCTCACACAACAGTGCCTGGTGGTAGGGGCACAGTATTCTGCCAGTTGTGTTTAACCATTTGTTTTCCTTCAAAAAGCCTATGGGCAATACCTTTTTCTATTGATTTGTATGCAATTTGAAATTGTCAGCAGTTGGTGCATGTTAATGGAGTGAAAGAGTAATTGTGGTACCACATAGAAATTGTACATTTATCATTATCGAATTGCCTGAGCACCAAGTGTTATTGTGCGTGTATATAACTTGAACCTTATTTATATTAAGAACTGTTTTATCACTAACCATGTGTGGACATTGCTTTGTGGGGGTTTGGGGACTACACTTTACTTAAGAACCAGCCGCATCCCCTCCTGAGAGCTTAAGCCTTGATTGCTTGTCCACGTTTACAAAATAGATAATCCTGGCTGGGGTGCTCTGTGCTTCTACTCTGCCATATAGAGGGCAGGAGTACAGATACCCCCTCCAGTCTTTACAGTTCCCACAGCGAAACTCGTAGGTGCTGGCTTTGATTTGCGGGGCACCCTCTGATGGAACAGCTGCATCCATAGTTTGACATTTCTGCTGTGCTACATCATTGATGACCAGATAGTTTGCTGCTCGAGAGATGAAGCATGATCTGATGGAGGTGGTTGGCGACTGAAGACCTGCTGCATTGTGTGCTGTGGAGGTCATCTATGGGTACACGTATAGCAAACTGAACGTACTGGAATCAGCTAGGCTGCATTGTGCTTGGGTGGCATATTTGGATTTGAAGCCTGTGATACTGTTCATGGTGTGGCACTGCTCCCTCCCTCTTAAGTTAACACGTGGAGGACTTGCTGCTCTGACAATGGCAGTCATTGTGATCATGTGACATCAGCGACTGAAGAAGTGGTCTTTCCTGCTGTCTTCCTTTTGTGCCTCACTCTGATGGGGTTGGTCGATGACCACGTACGCCAAAGTGGAGCAGTATACAAAAGGCACTAGAACATACTTTTTGGAAACGACTAGGCACCATAAACCTAATCCCCATTGATGCCCAGCATGTGGAGTGACTTTCGGCTAGAGGCTCCCTTGGCAAGAGTTTGAACTTTGAGTGTGCTGGTCTGTTCCAATGTGTCCTTGATGGTCTAGGATCTCTTCAGTGTGGCAGACAGGATGAAGCAGACAAGGTGGGAAATACTGGATATGGGAGTCAAGGGCAAGACTTGCAGTAACAGGATATTTGCACCAAGACACTGGAATCCCAGATGGAGGACCCATTGAAACACTGTTCGCATTGTTGGATTGCCAGAAGGGAAGGAAGGCATCAAAGGGACCAAACTATGTGGAGAATCTGATCCAGGAGGTAGGAGTGAAACTCCTTTCACAGCTTTGAGGTGAAGGGCACACACAATTCTGCTACAAAGACTAGCTTTGTGAACTCTAACTAGCACAATTATTGTAGGAAACATGATATGGAGACCCTGCTCCTACTTCCCCACTCACGCTTTATTTTTATTAAAATTTTATTTTCATTTACAAAACCTTTCATTTGTCTTTTCAAGTCCAGTTAAAAAAAAAAAACAGCAAAAAACGGAATCTGTGTCAACCACTCTTGTTTTAATTTCTTAGTTCATGTTGGCAGTATGGTCCATCAGACACTGAGGGATTTCGAGCCCTTTGCCTCGTTTTTTGAGAATTCAGTTATATAGTTCCAGGAACGGATCATCATGATGGTTGGGTTTTTGTTCGCTCCTGCCAATAGTTGGGCCCCATCTGTCTTTAGGGTCATGAGGTGGGCCAGAGTTTGCATATATTTCTCTAAACAAGTTTCTTTTCCCAGTCAGGGTAGGCCATTCCATTAGAACATGAAAAAGTGACTCGATTATATCTTGTTCACAGAATCGACAGAAGGCTTGGGATTTTGGGATCTGAATAGTTGGAGCAAGTAGTTCCCAGGTGGGTAGTTGGTTAAGACAGTCTGAGGAATTGATCCCTGATGTGCCGATTGGGAAATACCGTCAGATATACTAGTAGTTGATTGATCTAATATTCAAATTGCAATGAAGATTCATGCGATAGTTGGTTTTGGCGCTTATGGTATGAATCCAGCTGTTCTGTTGTAGGCGCTTCTTAGCTAGTTGTGGGTGGTTGGTAGTATTTCCAAGGTTATCTTGTTTTTTTTTTTTTGCATTTGGTCCTCTACCACAAGTTACCACATTTTAAGCGCTGCATCAGCAGTCGAGAACTGTCTGTTCCGAAGAATATCAAAAGCTGGAATATCATCGTCATTCGACATTTTTCCATGCAAGTCGAGTCTCTTCAATGTTACTATGCATTTCAATGACTGTGTAGCTAGCTCGCGCCGGATTCTTACGGCATGAAACAATCTAGCCAGGCCTAATATTTTCCACCAGAAGGTACTTTCTAGAGTATCCCATATAGATTGATCAAGGTTGATCATTGTTTCGTTCCCGTAGGTAATGATTGCAATCATCTTCTGTCGGTAGAATGATAGGTTTCAAGGAGTAGTTCCCAAATGTGTGTGGGAGCGAGGGGTCGTTTGGGCCTCCCTCGCACATTCTGCACATTATAGACCACTTGCTCGTGCAATAGCGGAGGACACCTCCATTGCCCTTGTGCTAACATTAGCATAACTGGGGCTATAGCAGGATACACCTGGCTTCCATTTTGCCCTCGACTCCATCTTTGGACTAGGCCTCACTCCGATAATACGAAGTCTTTTCTCCCCTTTTGCAGCACCGCGCACAGCGTGCTCACAGCCCCCAACTTTTCGTCACTGTCGGAGAGCTTCAGAGGAGGGGTCAGGAAATACACCAGCGAGTATGGCAGCTGCGTGGTCTGCAAACTGACAAGAGCAATGTGCAGCAGAGGAGCAATACGAAGAGCCCCAATGGCAGGGCAGACCCGCAAGAGGACGAGGTGGGGACCGGGGACCGAGGAGGATTTGGGGGAATGGGAAATAGAGGATTTGGGGGACTAGGAATGAGGGGAGGGTCCCCAGGGGTCATGTTGGAATTGTGGGAGGTGGGGACATTTTTCCAGAGAATGCGACCAATGGGATATTACCAAGGGCAGCCTCGCATGGGGAACCAACAGCAGTGGTAGTCATCCACATCCAGGCAGTCCTTACACGTTACCAATGGGTGGGAGTGGGCAGAATGAACAATTCTATGAGCAGCAGCAGAGGGTACAGCAAATGCCACACAGACAGCAACCCCAAGGGATGCAGCAGGTAGCACGCCAGAACACCATGGGAAACGCAACCACTAACATTTTGGCAACAACCGCAAACGGCGCACCGGCACCTTTCCGCGGCATAGCTGTGGTGGGGACAATGTCTTTTCTGTCCCAGGAACAGCAACATACACAGATTCGGACAGCCCACAGAAAGCACCGTTGTCCAGTCCTATCAACTACCCTTCATGCAGAAGAGGAACCACTGGTGGGGGCGGAGATGGGCAAGAAACAGTCCATCTTTATGGTGGACTCGAGAGCTGAAAAATCATGCCTCATGGAAGGCCGGTTCCCGCAGAACGGGGGATGGTATGCTCCACCCCAGGGGTATGTCCATTAAGGGCCACGTTAATGATAAACTCTGACCAATGAGATTACAGTACGAGGGGTACCAATTGATATGTTCATTTATGGGATACAGGTACTTGCCAAAGTAGTGCCTGAGATAACACGGAAAGAATGGAGAGTGCCATCTGACTGTGTCCTGGCCCATTTTATACTCTGATGTTGTGCCAGGAACAATTATGTCCATTGATCTGGAAGCAGTGCAAGTTTCAAGCAAACTTATTGCAGTAATAGGACTGGACAGGCATGGATGCGAGTTATGTTAATGTTAAAGGATATTTGTACAGCGCACTATCACCACCGAAGTGGTCCCCTGGCTCTGGCGGCTCTGAAAGGGGGGGGGGGGGTGAGTTAGTGGGAATAAGCTGGAAAAGTGCAAGAGAGCAGTGATGTGCTGATGGCAGCTTCAGCCCGGTGGGTCTGTCGGTTGGGCTTGGGGTGTTTTACGGTCTGTAGTCGTGTGCTGTTGTGCAAGTCTGTTGTTTGATTTGTTGCATTGTTGTGAAGTTTGTGCGGATTGCTGCATTTAAGGCTTGTGGTTGTGTTTGGTTAGAGTTTGAGAGGTGTATGCATAGGGATGAAATTGTTAGTTGGCTGGTTAGTTGGCATTGCTGTCCTTGCAGTTATGGGATTCCATTTAGGTGCGGTACATGCTGACATTCACATTTCTATCTAGGTGCGACGCAAGCTAGTGTTCAGAAATTCCATGCGAGTGTGGCACGTGCTAACGATCACATTTCTATCTAGATGCGGTGCAAGCTAAAGTTAAGAAGCCTGTGTGTTGCACATGCTAACAATCGCATTTCTATCTAGATGTGACGCAAGCTAGGGTTCAGAGTTCTAAGTGTGGTGCATGTTAAGAATAGCATTTCTATCTAGATGTAACGCAAGCTAAAGTTCAGTTCCCTTCATGTGTGGTTGCTAAAGTTGGCAAGTAAGTTCATGTGCATCGTAAGGCAACATTTACAATCCATTTACAGTGGTCACAAGTCTTCCCAAGTATGTCTGTTTTAAGTCTATGGCAGTCTATGCTATGGAAGGTAAGGTAGTGTGACAGGGGCTTTCTGGAGTAGAGTGATTGCGCTACACCCCACCCATGCCACACTCAGTTTTGTTGGTTTCTGGCTTCCTTTGTTTCCCCTGCGGACACGTGCAGACACGTCCTGGAGCCGCCCTTTGCCCCGGGGCCTTAGCCGCAGGGGCTGCCGGGTAGGGGCTGCACTGGAAGGGTCGGTCAAAAGGGGCCAGCCAGCCAATCAGACCATGGGGGATGGCTGGGGGGCTTGAGGAGAGGGGAAGCAGGGGAACGGGGCGGACAAGGCTGCGGGCAGGGCCCGGGGGGGCGCAAATACCAAAAACAAAGCACAGATCACAAGGCCCAGGAGGGTCGGGCTCTTACCCACACTCACCAGAACACGCCAGGATGGAAAGGCGGTCGGGAGCTGGGACGGCGACTAGGTTCGCCGGCTGTATTACAGCAGCCAATCAGACCACGGGGTTAAAAAGAAATGGGTATATTGCTTGCTCCTAGCACTGTTCCAACTCGGAACGCAACCAAGTAAGGACCATCATTTGAGCCCGCACAAAATAGTGACGGGACGGCGCATACATACGCCATTGTCACCAGTAAGAAGAGCATAGGACGCTCGCAGAGCTGCCACAGTGCCAGGGGATGACTTTAAGGAATACCTTACCCAACTGACATGTGCAGTACGAAGAATAGCAAGACAAACAGCACCTGCATTCACACGGAATAATGAAACGGATACAGCCACACCAGCACAAGACAGTCCCACAGGACAGTTAATGCCAGGAGAAAATGTGTATGTGCATACTTTCGTGCGGAGGTGGAACGCCCCAGCATTCCATGGCCCCTACGAAGTTATTTACTGCACGCCCACTGCAGTGAAGGTTAAGGGGTTGAAGTATTGGGTGCATCTCTCAAATGTGTGAAGAGCACATGATGGCACAACGCCTCAAAGTGAGCAACAGAGCCAAGAAGTTGCAAGTGGTTCAAATAGAGATATAAAACATGGAATAAAATAAGTAAAGAATTTTAAGAAGTATGAATAAAAGAAAATTGTGTGATAAGGAAACATGTGTAAAGGATTGCGTTAAACGTTTACAGTATCTTTTTCGCTCTAAATCCTTTTGTCATGTACTACTTTTTCATGTTTTCTAACTTAAATCCTCTTTTATGAAGAATATTTATGCAGTTTAATAGATATGAAAATATTGGAGGTAGAAAGTGAATAGCTGAAAAATTAGGTTTTGTGGAAATGTGTGAAAACAAAATGTGTATAGAATTATGAAAAGTTGTTTGCAATGTATTGGACCCTTTTATATCGCCCCTTCAGGTGGAAATATGACAGAAAGGAGGGCCCCCACTAACAACTATTCAAATGTAGATAGTGATAGAGTAGATGATAGAATAAATAATTACTATAACTACGAATGTGGATTAGCATTTGCAGAAATAGTATATTCTGTATTGTTTTTTTGTGTTGGCTTATACTGGACATTTACTTCCATAATTGGGGATATGAAAGAGGGGGGAGTGGGGTAAACCTAATACGGGAAGGCTCAAGCCTCATATGGGCTGGAGTTAGGACAATTTGGAAACATAATGGCTTTGTAAATGCTATTCAAGGGGATTGTGTCCTCCGACGTATTCCACATCTTTGACATTGATTACCACAGCTGTGCTGCTTCGGAAAACCTTTTCGGCGTCCTGCGTCGATGACGTTGATACGCTCCCTCGAGGACCTCCTCCAACAGCCAACATCACCAGATGTTATATGTAGGACGCACGACACCCGTAGCCTTAGTTCTGTTTTTTTCCATGAACGGGTTCGCTTCGAAATCTCGGCGTGCCTCGGTTCTCTTGTGAACCGGTTCTTCGAATATCGTGTTAAACGAAAATGTCTGTCTTCTGCTACCCTGAAGTTGGGCTTCAAGAAGTGTCGGGACTGTGGTTCCAAGATGTCTGACGGACCTGCACGACGTCTGCCTCTGGTGCCTCATGAGAGCCACGCCACTGATGACTGCGACGAATGCCCGTCTTTGACGTCGGAGGCCTTGGAGTGGAAGAAGCAGTCGGCGGGTAGGGTTTCCAAACCCCGTAAGTCTAAGTCCGCTGGACTTTCGACCACGATTCGAGGGGCGATTCTTTGCGTCGGCTTAAGTCCAGGGGGGTCTCTTCTCGTTCCAGGAGTGGGTCCCGCCATTCCTCGGCCTCTTCGAGGCATGCACAGAAGCGCTGTCATCGGTCACCTTCCCCGTCATCATCTGAGGACTCCGCCAGACGGTGGGTTGCTTGTCCCACCAAGCATTCATCTACGGCGGAATGGGACGCCTTCCGCAAGGAGATGATGGTGATTTTTGAGTCACAGGGCACCGGTCCGTCCGCGCCTTCGAGAGAATCCAGCACGGAAGGCTTTTGAGTCACCGCTCGAACGCCTTCGGGCTCGGGCAATCGGCGCGATCACCAGGAACCTTCGAGGTCCCGGTTGGACAAGGAGGATCGCCACCATGCCCGCTCCAGATCCCGGTCCTCGACACCGTTGAGACCGTTGGAGCCTGTGAGGCCTTCAAAGAAGGCATCAACACCGTCAGCACCATGTCCGTTGAGGAAATTTCTCGAGGCTCCGAGGAAGCCATTGGCGCAGAGGCCATCGAAGGACATGCTCAGGGCTCTGGCCTCGAAGCCGCTGTCGAAGTCGTTAGCGCCTCAGTTGACATTGACGCCACTCCCATCGGCGCCCTAGATGCCTTTTTGAAGAATTTTTGCCAGAGGTCCCAGGAGAGCTGTGGAAGCTCCTAGGAAGGCACTCAGCAAGTCTGTGCGACCCATACTGTTCCTCCTCCCAGGGTGGACTTGGTCCAACCCTTGGAGTACATTTCAGAGGTTGAGGAAGGGTCTGAGGAAGAGGTGCCTCCTGAGGTTCCTGATGACTTGTTGTCGGGGCATAGCCAGCTGGAAGAACTGTGTCAGTCTTTGCATGATGCCAGTGGTCTTGATACCTCCCTGGAGGTTGAGTTTGGCAGGCCTGAGCCTGGTACGCATGCTGACTCATCGTACAGTCGCCTCATGTCGAGGGTGACGGAATATCTGGGTTGGTCGGCTCCACCTGTGGATTTTCTGCAGGATGACCTGACAGACTTGTCTACGCACCCTACTCCGGAGAGTTTGGTGGTGCAGGTGGCTACGGCCCCAGCAAAGCAGGCTGCATACCCTACAATCGCTCCTGATGGGGACGACATACGCTTTATTGGCTGGGCGAGGAAGGTATTTTCTTCTGCGGGTATGGCTTTAAAGGCAGCCAACTCAGTTTGTGCCCTTGCAAGATTCACGCACACTGTGTGGAATTTTGTGGTGTTGGCGGCTGAACATATTCCCGAAGGGGAGGAATGGGATGGTTTTCTTGCCCTCGCTCAGGATGGCAAGGATGCCATGTGTGAATCCGTTCAGTCGGGTCTAGATGTGGCACTGTGTCAGCAGGTCCATGGCGGCGAGCACTGTGATGCGCAGGTTTACGTGGTTGCGGAAGTCGGGATTTGCTCCTGATGTATAGTCCCGGCTTCTCAACATGCCCTTTGATGGTGTCCATCTTTTTGGCAGCAAGGCTGACTAGAGCCTTGAGAGGTTGCAGACCTCCAAAGCTGCAGCGAAGTAGTTGAGCGCTGCAGTACGTCAACCTCTGCCTTTTCGTCCTAGGGGACAGCAATGGAGGGGGGAGGTTTCTTTCGATACTACTCTTCCTTTGGTAGATCGAGGGGCGGGGGATGCCAGTCAAAGGGGCCAATGTAGGAGTACCGGAGGTGGAAAACAAGGTACCCGAGGTGCCGAAGCCGTGCGGGCAGTTGCCTCTTTGCCCTCAGGCACTGCCGCTTCCTCTCAGTCATTAGGTCATGTGCCATGGTTCGCCGGATGGGAGAAGGCTGGTGCAGCATCTTGTAGAATGGCGTGCCATTACTTCAGATGTGTGGGTTCTGGAGATCATAGCCCACGGCTACTGTCTTCCTTTCCGGCAGAGGCCTCATGACAATCCACTGGGGAAGCTCTCTTTGAAGAGTCCGGATCCACTCCTTTCGCAGGAAATCAAATCCGTGCTGGAGAAAGGCGCCATAGAACTGGTGCCTGTAGTGGAGAGGAACAAGGGATGGTATTCCACATATTTTTTAATCCCGAAAATAGACTGGGGATTGAGACCCATCATGGACTTGGATGGTTTGGACAAGTTCAAGATGGATACTCTCGTCCTCCAGGCCCTTCAACTTCAGGACTGGTTGGTGTCTCTCTGGATCATCTGTCAGTCACCTGCCACTACCTTCACAGGCTGGGCTTCTCCCTCAACTTGAAGTCCCACTTGACACCAGCGGCTCCAGTACATCGAAGCAGTGCTCGACACATCCCTGGGGCAGTGTTCGCCTTCCCCAGGTGAGGGCTTATCACATTCTGCAGATGGTGGACAAGTTTCAACATGCCCAGAGTCTCCCAGCGTTCGAGTTCTTGAGGTTGCTCGGCCTCCTGGCATTCTGCATTCTACTGGTGCCAGAGGCCAGGCTGCGGATGAGATCTCTGCAGTGGGCTCTCAAGATGCAGTGGTCCTCTGGCAGGATGTCAGATCCTATTCAAGTGCCGCCCTCAGTCGCCCAGGATCTTCTGTGGTGGGCTGTCGAAGGAAATCTGATGAAGGGTGGGCTCCATTTTGGCTACTCTGGCCGGAGGTGACAATCGTGACGGACGCATCCATCACAGGATGGGGAGCTCATGCCAACGAGTTGACAGTCAGCGGTCGTTGGTCTCTGTCGGAGTCCAGACTCCATATCAATCTGTTGCAGACGAGGGCCGTCAGGCTAGCCCTGAAGTCTTTTCTGCCGTCTGTGCGGGGGAAGACTGTCCTGATTCTGACAGCCAATACAGTGGCCATGCACTACCTCAACAAAAAAGGGCGGGGGGGGCAAGGTCTCTCCCGCTGTGCAGAGAGTCGATGCAGCTCTGGTTCTGGGCCATCCAGCAGGAAATTTCGATCTCGGCAGTTCATCTGGCCGGAGACTAAAACAAGGCAGCAGATGCTCTGAGCAGGCAGAGCACTATCCCTCACGAGTGGGAGCTGGCTCAGGAAGTTCTTTTTGAGATTTTCACCCTTTAGGGGACCCCACAAGTGGATCACTTCGCCACCAGTGTCAACCGGAAGTGTGAAATATTCTGCTTGTGGGAATTTCCTCCAAGAGGAGCCTTGGGGGACGCGTTCGTAGTGGAGTGATCCTTCCCACTGCTGTGCGTTCCCTCCAGTCCCCGTCATTCCGCAAGTGTTGTGGAGGTTACAGAGGTTCGGTTCCCGAATGATCCTCATTGCTCCGGTGTGGGCCAGGATAGCGTGGTACCCGGACCTTAGCGACATGTCCATCTGCCCTCCACGCTGTCTTCCCTACCGAAACGATCTGCTTTCACGAGAGGGGGTTGAGTTCTCCATCCAAAGGTGAAGTCTCTCAGCCTTTATGCTTGTTATCTGAAAGGCTGAGATATAAGATTGGAACCTCCCTGAAGACGTGATGGAGGTGTTGCTTTCGGCCAGAAGGCCGGCAACGAAATCCCTGTACTGGTGCGGTTGGAGGAAGTTCTGCGACTGGTGCAGGGGACAGAATGTGGATCCTTTTCAATGTTCCATTCCTTTGGTTTTGTCTTTTTTGCTTTCGTTAGCCCATAAGGGCCTCAATCTGGGTACCATTAAGGGTTACCTGGCGGCGCTGTCCATATTTCAGCGCTTGTCTGAGGAATATTCTTATTATAAAATTCCTTTGATTTCTCAGTTTCTAAAAGGGCTAACTCATGTATTTCCACTGTCGCCTTTCCAGGTGCCGGGATGGGATTTGAATTTGGTTTTAAAGTTCCTGATGGGAGCTCCGTTTGAGCCACTTGCATTCTTGTCCGCTGAGTGTTGTCCTTTAAAACTGTATTTTTAATTGCGGTTACTTCCGCATGCAGATTGAGTGAGTTGCAGACACTTTCCGCCAAACCACACTTCACTGTGTTCCATAAGGACAGGGTTGTCCTTGGGGTACGGCCTTCCTTTCTTCCGAAGGTTGTGTCGGATTTCCATCTGAGCCAGAAGGTAATTCTTCCGGCATTCTATCCTCCTACACATCCTGGAAAGGAAGAGGAGAGGCTCCATATGTTGGATCCTAGTTGAGCTTTGAGTTTCTATCTCTCACGGATATCCCAGGTCAGAGTGGACGATCAGCTCTTTATTGGTTACGCTGGAAGGCGTTTAGGTCAGGCTGTTTCTAAGCAGACCTCGTCTAAATAGCTAATTTTGACGATCTCTGAACGCTATCGTTTGGCGGGGAAGGACCCTCCTGTAGGTTTACGGGCCCATTCTACTAGGGGTATGGCTGCCTCCACTGCACTACAAAGGGCGTTCCGATTCGCAATATTTGCGAATCGACCACATGGGCCTGTGTCCATACTTTTGTGAAACATTCCCTGGACTCTGTCCATGGGCAAGATTTGGCCTTTGGCAAGGCAGTCCTCAACTCTGCAATTTGATTGGGCATTCTAAAATTTCTAAATTCTTTTCCCACCTCCTTATGTTGGTACTGCTTTGGGTGTCTGTAAAAGATGTGGAATACGTCTGAGGACACAATCCCCTCGAAGAACAAGTTACTTTCTTACCTGGTAACGTTCTTTTGATGGGATGTTCCTCCGTATTCCACATCGTACCCTCCCTACCTGCCCCGCTACAGAATTTCTTTTGCGATTGCAGCTTTCTGTGGTAAGGCTGGCAGAAGATTGGTGCCACACGTACTGGGGGAAAAAACAACTGGGGCTACGGGCGTTGTGCGTCCTACATATAACTTCTGGTGCTGTCAGAGGAGGTCTTTGAGGGAGCGTATCGATTTCATTGATGCAGGACGTCTACGCCAAAAGTTTTCCGAAGCAGCACAGCTGTGGTAATCAATGTCAAAGATGTGTAATACATCGGAGGAACATCCCACCGAAAGAACGTTACCAGGGGTAAGAAAGTAACTTGTTCATCTCGGCACGCTGTATAAAAACCGAACTGTCAACACCCATGTTTTTTCACTTGCTGCTATGGGTCTCGACAAAGATAATGAGTAATGAATATGATGGTGATAATTCCTGGTTCAGTGAGCCTGACCTGACATATACCAATGCGCATGTAACCACAGAACCTACCTCACTAGGCACTGTAATGCACTTTAACCCCGATACTCCAATTACCCAAGATCCTTCGGTACCACAGGCTTAGCAAGCCACTAGTGAATTAAGTGATGCAACATGGGCAGACGTCTTTCCCATAAAGTACTGGAGAGTGAAAATGATGGATAATAGTGAAGAGGGGGAGGAGGAGGAGGAGGCGAAAAGGGGGTGGGAGGGAAAAGCTATGATGCATACCATGGCCTGGGATTAGATGAGATTGAACACCCCTGCCACCCAGATCAATCAAACAAATGGTACTCAGACATGAGTGCAACAGCCAAACAAGCAACGAACGAGAACTGTTATGTCTCTTCTCTCATTCTGCATGCCTCAGGCACACTTAAAGTACTTATACCTCAAGAAGTGTCCTTGTTCGATGCCCAATGTTTAGTTCATCTTGTATTGTGTAGGATTTGAAGCACCTTCCAGTTACCACAGTTACAATAGAAATGCTGCAGAATGAAAAAACCTGCACGAGTACGCCGCAAGGAGTGATTTTCATCAACAAACCATTTTTTGTCATCAGAGGGACACAGTTCACAGAAAACAAATGGCATGAGACGATCACGTGCAAAGCAGAGGCGTTGCGAGGACTTATTGATGAGAACTTTCAATGGGTCAAAGAAACGTGCACTCCAGTCTGGTCCCAAAACATTGCAAAGCTCACATGGTTCCAGCTCCCGAGAAACCCATCAAAACACAGAAAGAAACTGAACATGAACTTTGTTTCCATGGCGAGGGAAAGGTGCAAATGGGCTTGACCAGAAAATGCAACTAAACAATTATCATTCCGGACATGAAAAAGGGTACAGCAGCACTCATGGACATGTATTGGTTATGTGGCTGGCAAGCAAGCATACCTGCATCTCCCACCATCATGGAGGGGTACCTGTGCCCTGGCCACACTGCATTCAGCGCTAATGGTGATTCCAGGAAGCAATATCCAAGGGGGGAAAAATTTGGCTGACCTATCAGCAGCACCCAGCCAGCAACAGACCCTTCCACATAAGACATTCTGTCTGAAAACGAACTGCAAGACAGGATGGCTCAAACGACGGTCATCCAACTATATCTCCAGCAAGTCATCAGACCTCCTGGCTGAAATTCCAAATAAATACAAGCTCTTCAACTCTGCTGAAACATTCTTTTCTTCCCTCCTGGTGCCAGGAATTCAAGCACCGACAAACACCAAATGGCTGCAGATTGTGCGCTGGGAGCTGATACACTGGCCAATGACACTGAAGAAGTGTTCAACGTTATAAAAATGGAACTTCGCGCCTAATGACAATGCAGAACTGGTACGTCCTGGACCTCCTCACAGCAATGCACGGCGGTGTTTGTCGAAAAATCTGGAGTGCCTGCTGCACATTCGTACCTTCTGAAGATGCAGACAATGGGGACCCTCTCCCACGTCATCTTGGCGGTGCATAGTTTGGGGGAGAGAATACGGAAGGAAGGAGGAATAGAGCCAAGCAATTGGTTCGATGACATATTCAACTGGATACCGTCTTGCCTCAGTGTGGTGATGAACATGTTTGTCCCGCTCATCGTTTTTGTACTGCTATTTTTCTGTCTCTCAAATGGGCCTTCGATGTTGTGCAAAATCAATGCCTAGTCCTGCAATGACGATGGTAAAAATTGGCAAACCGACAATGGTAGCAAATGTAAAAGATGCTCAAATACAAACCGGAGAGTCCAGTCTCCCTAAGTATCGCTTAACAGCAGTATATCATCAGCGTGGGGACAGGATGGATAACTTATACCATACCACCATCAAAGACCCACATGAATTACAATGCTACAAAGAGGTGTGGGTGGACCTGGATGGGGATGGGGGAATATATATGACCTGCACACCTGATGAATACGCCAGAAGAGGTCAGAGTTTATGAAGTGTTTGCAGGGCTTGGATGCCCATTAAAGGAACACCCGCATGGGATGAAGCAGTGCAAGAAGCGGAGTACTATCGGAATGAAAATAACCGGTAGGATTAGTTGCTTTAGATGTAACGAAAGGGGGAATGTGTGGGAGCGAGGGGTCGTTTGGGCCCCCCTCACACATTCTGCACGTTATGGACCACTTCCTCGTGCAATAGTGGGGAACGCCTCCATTGCCCTTGTGCTAACATTAGCATAACTGGGGCTATTGCGGGATACACCTGGCATCCATTTTGTGTGCCCTTGACTCCTGTTACGCTCACCTGGTTCCCACAGGGGCGTTGATCGGACCCGGAGAGCTGCGGTCTCCACCAACGTGAGGCATAGTGCAGAGATGAGTCTGGGCTAGCCCGCCTAATCTCATCTGCTTGACCCGTAGAAGTATTCTCCTGTAAGTGGAGAAAGGGATTTATCCACCTGTGGATTGTAGTGATGGCCCCCCCACTGTTCTCGTTCTCCCCACTAGTCACCTCCGATATCCCCTTTTAGTAACCCCAGTTTGTTTTTAAACGATGAGCTCTCCATCCTGCGTGGCATGCAGGGGCGCGTAGATACCAGTTACTTCACTGGTTTGAAGGTACTGGAGGAGTTCCGGAGGATTATTGACTCAGCGGTTTATAAAGTTCAGAGAGTTCACTATGTCCGATGTTCACTCTGGTTCCATCCCTTGTTGAATTGCAGCTAAAAATATTGCCTGCAGGTAGCTGATGGCGTTCAGGTAAGAGTCTGTATTCCCCAACACTGTCCGGTAAAAGTTGCATGAGTTTAACTTGCTGTTTTCTCTCCCTTTATGGGTGCGGCATAGGAAGATGTGGCTTATCAAAGGGTAATGCCTCCGGTGGTAAATCAGGTAAGCCTATGGTGGTAGAAGTGGTTGTATTTGTCGGCTCACCTTGTTATTTCTTTTGTTTTCCCCAGGTGTTGAAGTTCGACGAAGAAAATGATGGAGGCTGCGCCGAGTCGAAAGATGCTGTGGACTGGTGAGTACGACGCAATGCTACTGCTGGCGATGCGACGCGTGCTGAAGTAATGTCCTTACAGGCTCGGAGACGTGCTGGATCCAGAATCAGGTAAGGAATTGAAATAATGTCCGTGATCTAACCTTTTCTCCTTCTTTCCCCTTTTTCTAGGAGCTCCTGATTCGAGGCGTGCGTGGCAGAAGACTGGATGCTGACTTGCAGGCACGGTGAGCGTTACGCTGCTGAATGCAGAATAATGCGAAGCGTGTGCTGTTGTTCGGGCGTGGTTTAAATAGCCTCCAAAGTAGTTCCAGGTAAGAAGTTCCCCAGAACCACTCCAGAGTAAAAAATAGTCCCTGTAATATAATAGTCCCATCCAGGCCTCGCGTTGGTTTGGATTCATTTGCAGCATGGTCTGCATGAGGTAAGTAATGTCTGTGGCTGGCGGCGCCAGGACTGATTTCTAAGATGAGCCTGGTGCCTAAGGCGCCAGGACTGGACCCAAACAGCCCCCAGCCGGGGCTGCTGGGGTTTTAATAAGTATCTGGATGCCTGCTCCCGGGGCTGATGGACTCGATCCGGATGCCAAGGGGTAGGCATCATGACAACTCCATCTTTGGACTAGGCCTCACTCCGATAATACGAAAAGGCTTCTCTCACTTGTTTCAGCGCCGCACGCAGTGCGCTCACAGCCCCCACCTTTTCTCCACTGTCTGAGAGCTTCACAAATCCCTTTCTCACAGATGCGTTCGCAATAATTGAAACAAATAACAATGTATTATATCGCCCTTCCTCTGTGATAACTGTCCTGTGTGTGAACCGACTCGAACCATGCCTTGTAGCTAATCCATCTCCACAAACCTGCCCCTAACCCCTTGGCCCACTGTTGGAAAATGACTGCCAATGTAACCATGTGCCCTCCTAAGGTATTCTCTTGATGCACCAGAAGTGTGATCTTGCTGTGCAGCCCACCCCATAGTGCCCCCAATAAACCCAGACCTCTGTCGCAGTATATTGTGCCCTAAAACTAACATGTCATTATGCTCCCCACTTGCCTTTATAAACTAAGAACCCACCAATCGCCCAGTATATCAGAGGACAAGCCCTCTACGCCTTGTACCCCATAAAAGTCCCAAATGAAAGATGTTGTAACCACATGTATACAATTTATAGGATTTCTAGATTTATTCAAAGGTATACTAATGACTGTTTATTATATGTAGAATGGTAGTTTCTCATGCCAGCTTAGTGTCAACTCTATCTCGCCATGACCTAACCCTCACCCCTCCTGGACACATGCAGCTGGACCTTGTGACGCTCCCCCTCCCCCCATCTGGGTAACCAATCCAGAAGAAGCAGCGCCTACATCGATATGTGTCTTCGCCTTCCATCCAATCCCGCACTGTTGTAGTACCCTTTATTAGTTGCGTCATCTGACACTGTTTTCCTTTATAATTGTTTGTAACTGTAATGTTTGCCAGAGCGCTTTTGAGGCAGCAGATTTCTCTGGATGTCAACTTTATATACATGTATCTAATCTTGCAACCTGTCCTAGCCTCATTCCCCACTGGGGTGCCATATTTTATGAATATGCATGTGTAAGTCGGCGAGTGAGCTTTTACAGATGTATCACTGAGCCTTGTGGAGTTAGAGACAAGGTTTTTGTTTTGAGCTGTATTGCCCATTCTTTCTCTACCTCAGACTGATTCACAAGCCTTCAGAATTATTTGATTGTCGTTTGTTGGTCGAGTTTTTTACCATCCATTTAGAATGTGGCGAGTTTTATTTTAATAGTTGTCACGGGCATGGTTTTAGTTTTGGTTGTATTAATTTGTAGGTCGATTTGCTTCATGTAGTTTTCCCGTTTTTAGGCTCATTTGTAATGCCCACTGGGGTTTTATCAAGAATCACAATATCGGCATAGCTGAGATGAGGAATGAATGTGGCATTGAGTTTGGGTGGGTTTGCTGTTAGGAACCGGTGGTTGTCTGGAATATCTGAAGTGTACAAATTAAAGTGTTGCTGCAAGGGGGCAGCCCTGTTTCAAGCCGTTCAGTGGCAATGAGGGTGGAAAGTGTGCCATCATGTGAGAGCCTGATCTTGATGGTTGTATTGTTGTATAATTGCTTGATAGGCTCTAGTATTTCTGATGGTCAGTTCCAAGATCTGAGATTTTGCCATAGTTTCTGCCGGTTAACCAGATCAAAAGCCAGATGCAGGTCGATAAAGGCTGCATAGATAGGGAATTTGTTGGCGAAAGACTCATGTTGTAACAAATTCAATATCCGGTTCACATTAGTTCCTGTATTTTTAGTAAAGCCAGTTTGTCTGCTGTAGAATCTCTTGTTCTTTATCCAAGCAGTCAAGTTGTTTAATATTAGGGTCGCAAATATTTTACCGATGGGGTCCAAAAGAGCAATTTGTCGGTAGTAAAGCCAGTTTGTTTGCTGTAGAATCTCTTGTTCTTTATCCAAGCAGTCAAGTTGTTTAATATTAGGGTCGCAAATATTTTACCGATGGGGTCTAATAGAGCAATTGGTCGGTAGTTAGAGGGTGTTTTCCGGTCTCCATTTTTGTGGATGGGAATCCATGTGGCTATCCTCCATGAGTTAGGAATTTGTTTACATTCTGCAATGTTTGCAAATAGATGGTAGCAGAGGGTAGCCCATTTGGCAGTATTCCGCTTTATGATGGCATTGCATAAGCCATCAGGCCCAGGGGCTCTTGATGTATTTAGTCTCCTAATTATAGTCAGGATGGTTTCTTGGTCCCATGTAGGTAGCCATGAGGTATCCTCCTGAGGTTTAATCCTTATGTCAAGGTGGGTGAGTTTTTCCTTGTATATGGAGACGAAATGACTTGTGCACGCATCTTATGAGATAACCTTGATCAGTTTATCTTGCGTAGCAGTCTGAGGATTTAGGAGATTCCATAATCCTCTTGTGTTATGGGACTTCATCATTTTCAGTATGCACGCTGCATCATTTTGCAGCATCTGTGATTTGGCACTTTTTGCCCAGTTTCTATATTTTTGCTTTGCCTTTTTGATGGAGAGTATTCCATTTGGCTGGTTTGATTATTTATTTTATTTTTTATTTACGCCAGTTCTCCAGCATGGGGTCTGGCATGGATTTGCATGCTCATGAATATTCCCAGTCAGGCTGGGAATCCTCGGTAAAAAAGTTTTGTTTCTGAACTTTCTCCTAATAACCAATCAATCGTCTCTGGGTCATACTGCCCCCAGCCAATGGCTGCCCTCTACCTAAGCCCCTCCTCTGGCAGCCATCTTCAGATTTCTACCACACATTCAAGTGTTGGGAGTCCTCGGGCTTGGCTCTCGAGCATTTAATGCGTATTGCATTTTTCAAAGAGTTTACTCTTATTTTTTCAGTCACATTGAGCTTCAAGCTCCACCAATTCATCTTCCGATTAATGGGACACGTTTGGGAAACCTCTACGCCCCTCAAGGGTGAATTTTCGTCGAATTTTACAGGATTCCGGACCTCTTGGAGTCCTACCCCTCATGGTCATGGCCGAAGACGAAGGAGACTAGACGCCTCTGTTTAGGATCTTCCCAGGATGTGGACTACAGAACGTCTTCAAAGATAGGCACTCCCGGTGCCTCTACTGCCTGCACCCAGATAAATTGCACGTCGAGGAAGCCTGTGCGTTGTGCATGCACATGTCCTCCCGTACCATGAAGGACCGTCACAAGCGACTCGCTGACTGGCTCGAGTTGATGAGCCCGGCGGCAGGTGAGCCCCGGCAATGTACTTCTCCCAAAGGTCTTCTAAGCCCTTTGAGGGTGCTCCGGCAACGGGGGCCCAACATAAGGCAAAGCACTGCGAGTCCGCGGACACCGGGAGCGCTGTTGGTATGGGCTCCTCGGCTGCCAGGGCGGGTGCAGCATCGAGGCCGCAGTCGACCACGAGCCAACGCTCCGGCTCGAAAAGGAAGTCTGACAACACGGGTAAGCTTCTGGAGAAGGCCCAGTTGGTTCTGACTGAGAAAGCCAAGGGGGGGGAGCAAGGCGATGGACCTCCCCCCACGATGGTCTCAGACGCGCCTCAGGTTGTGAAGGCCCAGATTCAACAGACTAAGGCTTTGATTGAGGGAGTGGTAGTGTCGCTGGAAAAGACTCTCTGCAGACTGCCTCCAAGCCAAGACTTCCCCTGCCCAGCCGGAGGGAATCTTCTTTCATGCCCATCGATAAGACCCAATTGAAGCACCTGGGCTACAAGGGGGGGCACGACAGTCCTACCAGACTCGGATATCTCCTCAGAGGACGAGCTTTCGGGCCTCAAGTCAGTTCTTGACTAGAAGTTCGTCAGTCAGATCCCATGGGAAGGACCCAGACGAGGTGGACGTGGAGAGTGACGAGGGAGATGACGAGGAACAGCAGATCGAGGAGCCGGAGGACACTATGCTGCTGCTGACGCTTCCGTCGCAACCGCTGCCACCACCGACGGACACGTCGGAGAACATCTTACTAGCCTTGCACACACTGCACAGAAATGAGAACAAGGATGCTTTTGCCTCCGGCAGACGATCCAGCGGCACCTGGACCGTCAGGGATCCCTCCATCCAAGCGGAGGCGGGTCCATCCACCACCTCCCTGCCATCCTTAACCTCCAGCCCCTCCACAGAGGGACGAGACGGAGACAGACGGGGATGACGGAACTGATCTCCTGTCGCCCCCACTCCGGGATTCTCCCGACAAAATTGTCTCCTTTCACGCCATGATCGCTAGGGCCTCTGGGCTTTTTCAGCTATGCCTCAAAGAGCAGGAGGGATTCCTTTATCAGCGATGAGAGGACAAGCGGAAGACCGTGCTCTCGGTCCTGCTGTTGGACGACATCTGGGACGAAAGGGCTGGCCCTCCTGAAGAACCCATCCTCAGCGAAAAGACTGGTACAAGTAGTAGTACTGGGTTCCAGACTCTGCACTGATGTGCCTCAGAGCGTAGCTGTCCCCGGACTTGGTGGTCTCCGTGGCGGCCAAGAAGAAATCTGCTGGACAACTGCATCGACTTCCACTTCCCTGCCGGACAGCGAGGGGAAGAAGCTGGACACCATTGGATGTCGGGTGATCTCGTCGGAGCTGAGTACCATTAAGGCGGCCAATGCTCTTGCTATCGTGGCCCGCTACGATAGTGAGCTGTGGTTTAAAATTGCCCCCCTCCTGGACTTCCTCCCAGACAAGAGGGCGGAAGCCCTTGAAATCTTGCAAGAAGGTGAGGTGGCTTCGAAGCACGCCATGAAGGTGGCCAAGGACTTCGCCGACACTGGCTTCTGCCAAATGGGCAACAGCATTTGCCTTCACCAGCGTGGCTTGCTCAGGGCCACAGACTTACGTCAGGACGTACAGACGAGGGTACTGGACATGACCTACGACAGAAACAACTTGTTTGGCAAGGCAGTGGACGAATCACTGCAGGCCATCAAGGCAGGACACCGAGACAGCCCGGGCCTTGGGCACGCTCCATCAACGATGGACGTCCATTTGGCCTTCCAGAGGCAAGTCGCAAGTTGCTTCCAAAGGATTCAGCGGCAGTACTTCATACCGTCAGGTAGCCCGTTCTTCGTCTGAGGAAGCCCACAGAGGCCGCAACAAGGCCGGAGGACATCGTCATCACCAAGGGGCCCAAGGTGGTAAGGTGTCGGCGAAGCGGGACTGAACCGGCCGTGACATCGGGCCCCCACCTGAGCACCCCGGTCGGAGGCCGGCTGGCTAACTTCATCGGCGTGTGGAAGTCCATATCCACCGACTGTTGGTTGCTGGATGCCCTGGCCCACAGGCACACTCTGGAGTTCCAAGGAAAGTGTCCCATTTTCCCACCTGTGGCCAGGAAAAAAAATCACATTCCACAGCTTCTGCTGGAGGTGCGAGCAATGCTAAAAAAGGGTGCAATAGAACTCGTCTCAGAGGCTCCGGGGCTACAGAGTATACTCACTGTACTTCCTTTTCCAAAAGAAGACCAGTGGTTAGCGGCCCATTCTAGATCGTCGCTGCCTCAACAAATACATAAAATCCCAGAAGTTCCAGATGGTCACCCTCCAGCATGTGCTGGGACAGCTGGAGGAAGGGGACTTCCTGTCGCTGGACTTGGAGGATACCTATTTCCACATCCCCATTCACAAGGGACATCGAAAGTTTCTGCGCTTCGTGTTCCAAGGGCAGCAGTACCAATTCAAGGCCCTCCAGTTTGAAGTCAGCCCCAAGGGTCTTCACCAAGTGACTGGAACCGGTGGCGGTGCAGCTGTGCCTGCAGGGGATCCACGTCTACCCCTATCTGGACGATTGGCTCATCCGAGCGACTTCAAAGGAACTTGCCGTTGGACACACAGCGAGGACCGTCCGTCCGCTCACGGAACTAGGGTTCTCGATAAACTATGCAAAGTCCTGCTTTGAGCCATCTCTGGACGCTCAGTTCCTGGGAGCCAGACTCAACACGGTGGTGCGCCTAGCGGCACCATCGCTGGACAGGATAAAGGTCATCCTGGGCAAGGTACAACAGCTGTTCAACCATGAAGGTTGCCAGGGTGAGGTCCATCAAGTCCCTGCTCGGCATGATGTCATGCATCTACCTCATTCGGCTGTGCAGAGTGCGGATGCCGCCACTGCAGGAGTTCCTCGACGCCCATTGGATGCAAGCAACTGGAAGCTTCGAGGACAAGATCGCCCTCAACGAGACATTCCGTCGAGCGATTCGATGGTGGGGGGGGGTCCTTGTGTATGTAGCAGTGGGCACGGACTTCCAAACCCTGGCGCATCAGGAGACTGACAACGGACGCCTCCCTGGAAGGATGGGGCGCACGCACCGTAAATCTCCATGCAAGAGGCCTTTGAGTCCCAGAGGAGAAGTCATTGCACATCCACGTACTGGAGCTTCGGGCTGTGTTTTGTGCACTCAAGTCATTCCTTCCGGCCCTCAAGGCCAAGGTAATGCGGGTCTTCACTGACACCACAACAATGTTCTACATTCGGAAGCCGAGGGGCACCAGATCCCAGCTTTCTCCAGGGAAGTGCAGGACCTATGGCACTGGGCTGTCGCCCAAAGAATGTTCCTGGTACTGTCACAACCCTCGCCCAAAACCCCCTCTGGCAAACCCATTGGCCAGGTGGAGTCAGGACTCGGGCCTCTAGAGCCTGGCATTTTCTTCAAAAGCCCTCCTGGGGCATCATAGCGCTCTTAATGCGCCATCATTTACCAGCGGGGCTCAACCAAGCCAGTTCGCAGCGCTGAAGCTCTGCATACCTAAGAGAGAAAGAGACATTATTAAACAAAGAAAGGCATGCAGGATAGCAACAATACTAAAGAACAGCAATAAGACCTACCTGAACGATAACAAACGGGCCGGCGTCAGTGAAGTAACTGGACCGCACAAGCCCACGAAAGACAACGCGCCCCTGCAAAGAAGGCAGGATGAGAGCATGTCTAACTCTACCACAAGGCAGAACCTTCCCCGCAGACCACATCTGGGCAAAACTGAGGTATACCAGCGAGTAACCCAGCCGGGTGGCGTCCCTGTGGATACCAGATGAGCATAACGGAACGCGAAGCCCACCATAACAAATCCACCTGGGCGCCATGGAGACATCAGAAATGGGCCAATTGGCCCAATTACTACAAGAGCTTCGTGCTGAGGTTCATTCTGCCCGACAAGAGACGAATGCTCTCCGGAGGTACTTGCTAGTGACCAAAGATCGTACGGAGGAGATCAGTAGGCAGAAACTGCAATCACAGGCAGGGCAGACTCCTCTGCCTGGGAGCAATCCACTGATGCAAATCCCCACTTTATCATTTACTACCCCCACTCCAGTAGAGATCGTTACCTGGAACAGTTCGCCTGGCACCACCAGAAAGCGTCTCAGGCGACCCACGGATGTATGCGGCATTCATCAATCAGTGTCGCCTTCATTTTCTTTCGAGGCCTGGAGCATTTCCAAACGACCTAGCTCGGGTAGCTTTTGTCTCATACCTGAGTGGTAGTGCAGAAGATCGGTTGGTGCCGTTGGTGACCCATGATGATCCATGACTTTGGGGGGGGGTTCAAGAGAGAAATGGAAAAGATTTTGCTCACCATACCCAGGAGTAAGCAGTAGACTATGAACTCTTATCCTTCCGACAGGGGAATCGGGACTTGTTAACGTACATTGCTACCTTCAACAGACTGGTTGGGGCCCTCGGACGGTGTATGTTCGACCAAGGGAAAACACATCCCATGTACCTGAAAATGCTGTAGAACCAATGCAGATTGGAGGGATACGGCCTCCATTAACAAAACAAGAGTGGGACAAAAGAAGACAACAACAACTTTGTATTGTGGGAAACCAGGACATTTCCTGAAGGACTGTCCAGTAAAACCCCCAAGAAGAGCAGTCGGGCCACAGAGAAGGATGAAGTTAAGGAATCGGAAAACTACCAAGCTCGGCAAACGTAGAGGTCAGTTTGTCGAGTGAGAAGAAAGAGTTGCTGACCTTGCACTTTGCAATACCAGTGATCTTA
This sequence comes from Ambystoma mexicanum, assembly GCF_040938575.1. NCBI lineage: Eukaryota > Metazoa > Chordata > Amphibia > Caudata > Ambystomatidae > Ambystoma > Ambystoma mexicanum. Next base: position 1,033,013,170 of record NC_090933.1, on the reverse strand, counting down.
ATTAACCACCAACGGTCGTCAAGAATGCATGCCGTTGAAGCATACATCGACAACGGAGCAGTTGGAAATTATATTGATCAAGAACTGGCAGCAGAGATGGGGCTTCCTTTGTGTTCAAGCCAACGATGGACAAGGTAACCACTGTGGATGGGACAGAAATCACTTCCGGACCAGTAACCCAGTGCAAAGCCAGGGTAACCTTGCTGTGCCAAGACTGACATCGGGAGTCTATTTTGTTTGCTCTCGTCGGGGCACCTCAGTTCAGGCTAATACTAGGGATGCCATGGTTGGTTGCTCACAACCCTTTGATAGACTGGCGGGCACGAAAATTAACCTTCCCCGGTGACTGCTCCCCTGCCTGCTATTATCAAGAGGAAAAACCCGACGTCTGTATCCCCATGACTCCCGGAGCGACAGTATCAACCCTGGGAGTAACGGATACTTTGCCAAGTGAATCCCATGATTTCCAGGATGTATTCCGAAAGGACCAAGCCAATACATTGCCGCCGCACAGGCCCTATGACTGTCAGATCAACCTTGTTCCTGGTGCAGAAATCCCATGCGGCAGAATCTACGCTCTCTCAGAACCAGAAAACCTTCATTTGAAATCCTATTTAGACCAGTACCTTGCAAACAGATTTATCCGTCCTTCGAAGTCTGCCGCAGCCAGTCCTTTGTTTTTTGTACCGAAAAAGGAAGGGGACTTGAGAACCTGTATTGACTACCGCGCATTAAACCAGATCACCGTGAAGAACCGCTACCCCTTGCCACTTATTTCTGAGATGCTAGACCAAGTTAAAGATGCCCAGATTTATACCAAATTGGACCTTCGAGGAGCGTACCGCCTGGTCCGAGTCAGAAACAGAGATGAATGGAAAACTGCCTTCCGTACTAGGTACGGCTTGATTGAATATCGAGTCATGCCCTTCGGGTTATGCAACGCTCCTGCAGCATTCCAATATTTCATGAATGACATCTTGATGTCATTGATGTGTGTGCTTTAGTGTACATGGACGACATCTTAGTATACTCAGCCTTGAAACAAGATCATGTCAAGCACGTTCGTTCAGTCCTCACCAAGCTCCGTCAACATCGCTTGTTTGCAAAGCTTGAAAAATGCTTTTTTCACGTCACCGAAGTAAAGTTTCTTGGTTTTATCCTTACTCCAGGAGGCATCAGAATGACGTGCACAAGGTAGATGCCATTCTGAAATGGCCTTCACCGACGTCTGACAGGGGTACAAAGCATGCTATGCTTTGCGAATTTCTACCGCCGGTTCATCCCAGACTTCTCTCAGGTTGTGCACCCAATCACAGTACTATTACGAAAAAACAACAAAAGTTTGCTTGGACCGAAGAAGCAGAAGAAGCCTTTCAGGAACTTAAACGTTTTCCTCTGCTCCAATCCTGCAACATCCTCGTCCAGACCTCCCTCATGTCGTTGAAACTGATGCGTCCAGTCTAGCAATGGGGGCTGTCCTTTCACAGAGAGACCCGTAAACCGGCCAACTACATCATGTGGCCTTTTGGTCAAAAAAGTTCTCACTTCCAGAGATTAATTATGCCATCACTGACAAGGAACTGCTGGCTATCGAATGCGCCTTTAAAGCTTGGCGGCACTACCTTCTGGGGGCCAGACACACCATTACAGTCATCACAGACCACCGAAACCTGCAATATCTCATAACAGCCAAAGCCCATCCTTGCGCCAATTACGGTGGGCCCTTTTCTTCGCTGAATATGATTATGTAATCACGTTTCGACCAGGGGTCAGAAACCGAAAGGCGGATGCCTTATCTCGCATGCGCATAGATGAAATGGTATATAGAACTCCAGACCCAGTACCTATTATACCTGAAGACAAACTCTTGGGTATCACGACAGCCTTAACACAAGCAGAACTACGAAAAGAAATCCAACGGACAATGAATCCTGATGTTTTCCTCGCATGGCAAACTCAAGGAGAAGAATATACCATCAAGGACCATCTACCCTATTTAGTGATCGCCTATATGTACCCAAGAAGGAATTGCAACAGCATATTATTTCAAATTATCATGATTCACTGATCGAAGGGAATCCTGGGATCGCCAAAACCCTAGCTAAGGTGAAAGAACTTTTGGTGGCCTACCTTGCATAAGGACATCATTCAGTATATTCAGTCCTGCGGTGTCTGCGCACAAAATAAATCACAAACAAAAACCATCTGGTCTCCTACAACCATTGGATATTCCTCCAGTTCCTTGGCACACTATTTCCCTTGACTTCATCACTGATCTACCTCCCAGCCAAGGGTTCAATACCATCCTTGTAGTTGTGGACTTATTCTCGAAGATGGCATATTTTATTCCTCTCCAAGGCCTCCCAGACGCAGCCACTTTAGCAAAAGTATTCCTGGAGGGCGTTGTTAAGCTACATGGCTTCCCTTCGGTTCTGGTCTCTGATAGAGGCAGCCAGTTTGTTTCTAACTTCTGGAAAAAATGTTGTGCTATGGCGCAGATCGACGTTCGGCTATCTACCAGTCACCATCCCCAAACGGACGGCCAAACCGAGATAACCAATCAGACACTCGAATAATATTTACGGTGCATGCTGCACCATGAACAAAGGAATTGGAAAGACTTACTATGGATAGCCGAATATGCATATAACGATTCCTTGCATTCAAGCACGGGACAAACGCTCTTCTATACCCTTTATGGCAGACATCCACGTACCTCTGAACTAGACCTTCCAGCCAGCTTGGAAATGCCAGCGGTAAAGACTCTACACACAACCATTACTCAGGCTTTCAAAAAGGCGAAGGAGCATTTTATTCATGCCAAAGAAAAACAAGAGATTCGCCGACCAACACCGTAAAAAGGCCCCTGACTATCAAGTAGGAGACAGTTTGGTTAGCCGCTAAATTCATACCCATCAAGGGAACCCGGACCTTTCATCCCAGATACTTAGGACCCTATACCATTAAGGCAATTATCAACCCAGAGCCGTGAAACTGGATTTACCACCTAATCTACAAATCCACCCGGTATTTCATGTGTCCCTCTTGAAACCAATGCAACCCGGCACACGGATTGGGACACCACCTAAGCCCATACTTGTTGACGGAGAACCAGAATTCGAAGTCAAAGATATCTTGGACTCTAAATACTCTAGGTCCAAGCTATATTACCTCGTCGATTGGAAAGGATTTGGACCACGAGATAGATCCTGGGAGCCCAGTGAGAACATCCACGCACCACCTCTAATCAGGAAATTCCATCTGAACTTCCCAACTAAACATGGGCCAGACGGAAGGAACACCGTGAGAGGGGCCTTAGGGGCGAGTGCTGTCACGACCCTCGCCCAAAACCCCCTCTGGCAAACCCATTGGCCAGGTGGAGTCAGGACTCGGGCCTCTAGAGCCTGGCATCCTCTTCAAAAGCCCTCCTGGGGCCAGTCCTGGCGCCAGGCTCATACACCATGAAAACATGTGCTTGGGAAGTACTTTATTGTGTTGTCAGCCAACTTTGAGGCATCCACATAGCTTGATTCCTAGGAACCAAGCTATGTGGTCTAGGTGTGGTAGCCTAGGGACTACTTTACGTGGACTATTTTGTTGGAGCTATTTAAACCACACCCGAGCAAGACAACACGCTTCGCGTTACTTTGCAGTTTGCAACGTGACGCTCACCGTGTCCAGCTATACCCCCGAACCTCGGAGAAGCAGAACCTGCATGGAGACAAAAGGAACATCATTGGCAGCAGCATCTTACCTGCAGTCTTCATCTTTAGTTACTCGCAGCTCCTGAGAACAGCTTCCTTGAATTTGCACGACTCCTGGACTGAACGACCTGAAAGAGGAAGATAGAGGCAACATTAAAGAAAACAGAAGAGACATTGAAAATTACGAACTGCTCTAAAGGCTTACCTGGTTGGTCGCTTCTCGGCTGGCACCACTCCAGAAATTCCACACACGCTGAACAACACCGTGACCTACAAGGAAAGAAGGAAAAAACAGGTTAGCAAAGGCAAGACATCGCAGTGCTGCGCATAGCGCTTACCGCATCATAGCGCTCTTAATGCACCATCATTTACCAGCGGGGTTCAACCAACCCAGTTTGCCGCGCTGAAGCTCTGCATACCTCAGGGAGAAAGAGACATTATTAAACAAAGGCATGCAGGATAGCAACAATACTAACGAACAGCAATGAGACCTCACTGAACGATATAAAACGGGCCGGCGTCAGTGAAGTAACTGGACCACACACGCCCACGAAAGACAACGCGCCCCTGCAAAGAAGGCAGGACGGAGAGCATGCCTAACTCTACCACAAGGCAGAACCTTCCCCGCAGACCACATCTGGGCAAAACTGAAGTATACCAGCGAGTAACCCGGCTGGGTGGCGTCCCTGTGGATACCAGGTGAGCGTAACAGGTACCCTTTCATCTGGCAGGAGTGAAGAACACCGTCGCTGACTCACTCAGCAGGGAGCTGCGCTCTTGCCACGAGTGGACCTTTGGCACGATCAGGTGGATCTACTGTTTTGACGATGGGGCAATCCCCAGATCGATCTGTTTGCGACAGCGGCTCACACCAAGTGCCAGAGGTTCGCCAGCAGGTTTCCCCAGCCAGGGAGCATGGGGATGCGTTCTCATTCCCCTGGGACGGCCTGTTTCTCTATGCGTTCCCGCCATTGCTCCTACGACTCTTCAGTCATTTCAGATGGTCCTGGTGCAGGATGATCCTGGTCATACTGGCGTGGCCAAGGCAGATATGGTACCTGGACCTTCTGGACATGTCGGCGTCCCCTCCAGTCAAGCTTCCGGCAGACTCAGATCTACTCGCCAGTGAAGGAGGCGCAATTCTGCTCCATGACTCGGGGTCGTTGAACCTAGAGGTCTGGCTTCTGCAGCACTAGAGTTTGGAGGATACAAGATCCCGGCAGACTGCAAGGAGGTTCTTGCCGAGGCTAGGGCTTCTTCGACTCTTAAGTGCTACGGACTTAAATGGAACAGGTTCACCGTCTAGTGCGGTGCACAGAAGAAAAACCATAAGTGGTGCCATACTCGCTGCCGCTGGCCAAAGCGGGGCTGGCGCATGCCTCTATCAAGATCCATCTGGCGGCTGTCTGCTGCTACACCAGAACTCCAGGCAGTCGTCGCTGTAGTCTCACCGCCTGGTGAAGGAGTTCATGAAAGGACTGTTCCGCTCATTCCGCCGGTGAAGACTCCAGCCCCGGCGTGGGAGCTCAATGTGGTGCTAACCAGGCTCATGGGCCTGCCATTCGAGCCTCTGCATTCGGCACCGTTGAAGTTCCTATCGTGGAAAACGGAGTTTCTTGTGGCCATCACCTCCACACGACTAGTGGGAGAGATCCAGGACCTCTTATGTAAACCTCCATATCTGACCTTCCATGAGACGAGGGTAGTGCTGAGGATGCACCTCTCCTTCATGCCCAAGGTGCTGTTGGACTTCCATCTCAACAAGCCCTTGGTGTTACCTATTTTCTTCCCGTCTCCTTCGCCGGCTGAGAGGACTTTGCACTCGCTGGATGTGGCTAGAGCGCTGAAGTTCTACGTGGACCGCACAAAGAGTTTTCGGAAGACGTCACAGCTGTGAACTTTGGCCCTGTGAACCAAGGGAAGGCCCTCTCCAAGGCCTCCATTTCCAAGTGGCTCTCCGGCTGCATCATGCACTGTCACCTGTTGGCAAACCGACGTTGCCTGGCCGTCCAAGAGCCCATTCGACCAGAGGGATTGCTGCAACTACGGCGTTCCTGTCTGGTGTGCACCTGCTGGACATCTGCAGGGCTGCTACGTGGAGGTCGACGCACACCTTCACGAAATTCTACTGCGTCGACCGGGATGCCAGGGAGGAGTCCAGAGTCAGCCAAGCAGTGCTGCGCAACTTGTTTGCTTTAAGGTTAGCCTGGTGAGGCGGTTAGAGGCTTAAATTTGAGTTGTTGAAATATTTAATGTTGAGCCTTGCCACCTCCCGTGGTATGTATTATGTATTCTTTTATTCATGAGCATGTGAATCCATGCCAGAACCCCATGCTGGAGAAGGAACAAGTTACTAACCTGTAACTGTTCTCCAGCATGGGTCTGGCATGGATTCACATGCGAACCCTCCCGCCTACCCCTCTGCGGCTCTTCTCTTGGTCCTACTGCCACTTTAAATGCTACCAAATCTGAAGATGGCTGCCAGAGGAGGGGCTTAGGTAGAGGGCAGTCATTGGCTGGGGGCAGTATAACCGAGACCAGTGATTGGTTATTAGGAGAAAGACGGTTCAGAAACTAAAATGAAACAGATTTTTTTCTTTTACTGAGGATTCCCAGCCTGATGACGGGGAAAATTCATGAGCATGTGAATCCATGCCAGACCCATGCTGGAGAAACGTTACAGGTACGTAACTTGTTCCTTCTTTCCCTAGTCTCTGACCCCCCCACCCCCACAATGTGAGGATTGAATGAGTGAATATGCGATTTCTTGGAGGGTTGATTCTTAGTGATGTTTTGCAGAAACAGTCTCAGCATCCATTCATAATTTGTTTGACTTAGTCCAGAGCAGGTTGACCCTATATAGCATTCCACTAGTTGGTCGATTTGATTTTCATTGATGCGCAGTCTGGTCACAGCTGTATTAGTTTCCATCTGTACTGGTGGCACTTTTGTTCTGGGGTGGGGGGGGGGCAGGAACTTCCCAGTCCACACTGATGATGTGATGGTCACTGTTCTTCGATTGTAAGTTTCCAGTCAGTTATTTTATTTATTAGCGTTTGGGACATGAATATGTAGTAGTGTGGTGGCTGATTTCCCGCGGGACCATGTGGGTTTTATTCCTTCATCTTGGTTTTTGGGAGTTTTGAAGATCGTCAGATTTATGGTCTTAATTTCCTTGGTACAACTTTTCGCCCGTGCTGAAAGTTTCTTTTCAAGATCAAGTTTTCGTTCTCATCATAGAGGTGGATGTTTAAGTCCCCTCAAATTATTAGTTGGATCTGTGGGTTTTGTTTGTTTATTGATTTGTAGGGCGCACCAAACCCTTGGATAACTGGGCGCAACAAGGTACAAGAATACTTGAAGCTTTGTTACACAGTGAAAAAGTTAGTGAGGCAGAAGAAAAGGCCCAAACAAATGCAAGTACAGAGAAGTAGTAGTACAATAGGTTGCATAGGCAGATGCATGGGTCAATCTAGCAAGGGTTTAGTCCAAGGAGGGGGGGTTCATACGTCATTGGAACAGAGCCAGTTGAGAGTATTGCGCCTAAAGCTGAAGTAGGACTGGTCAGTTATGAGATCTAGTGGTAGTGCGTTCCAGGACTGAGCGGCTTTTACCAGGAAGCTGTTTCCTCCAGACTTTTTAAGCTTAAATCTGGGTATCTCTAGGCAGTGGGAGTTGGCTGCCCTGGAGGGGCAGGTCGAGGTTCTCCTAACCATTCTATTAGATAGGGGGGAGCTGCGTTGTCAAGGCACTTGAATGTCAGTGAGACTGTTTTGAGTAGGATCTTGATGCTTAACTTTAGCCAGTGGTGGTCTCTTCTCATTTTAGATATGTTCTCAGTTGGGTATGTTGAGGGCAGTTCTGAGGGCATTATTCTGTAGCGTTTGAATTTTATCCATGATATATGTTGGCTCCTAGGTATAGGGTGTTGCAGTAATCCAGTTTTGATAAGGCGTTGGCGAGGATGATACAGCTTGCTTTTGTTAGAAATGGTCTGCATGCCCTAATGAGTTTGCTGATGTAAATGGTGGATGATGCCATGGAATGTCCCTGTTTCCTTATGGTTAAAGTGGAATCAAGGTAGAAACCTAGCGTTGTCACCTCTTTAACTACTTTAATTATGTTGCAATCTATGTTAAATGCAGAATAGTTGGGGCTAAGTTTTTTTAGGTCGGCATCGGATCCAAGAATCAGGATCTCTGTTTTGTCATTAAGGCAGAGGCCATGGCATGCCATCCATGCCTGAATAAGGAGGTATATTTTATTTACCAAGGCCGTATCCATGTCAAAATTGCCCGAGAGGGGAATGAGAATCTGGGTGTCATCTGCATGATCCATGTAGGTGGTACCTGGTCTATCTAATTTGTCAAATAGGGGCTTGGTAAATATGTTACACATAGTTGGTGAGACGCATGAGCCTTGCGGAACGCCGCATGTTGTATGGTTCGGGTCTGCCAATGTGGAGAAAACTCATTGTTCTATTATCTAAAAAGGACTGTACCCATGCTATTGCATCTCTCGAGGTGGGCTGCTGATGCTGGGTGGTTGCACAGAACTGCGTGGTCCACCAGGTCTAAGGCTGCCAACAGGTCAAGGAGGAGCAACATGGCAGTTTTGCCTTTGTCCTTGAGCTCATAAATTTGAGTTTTTAGGTCGATTAATGCTGTTTCCGTGCCATGTTGTGGCCTAAATCCGGATTGGCGAGAGCCTAGAAGGTGGTTAGCTTCAAGATGGTTCTGAATTTGTAGGTAAGCTACTCCTTTATTTTAAGGAGAAAGGGTACCGTGGTGATGGGCCTATACTTTGAGGGGATGGAGGGATCTAGGGTATGATTCTTAAGCAGAGGTAGAACCCATGACTCTTAAGTTACTTGGGATAGTGTTGGTCATTAATGAGGCATTAATTAGCTTTGAGATGAAGGGCACTAGGTCTCTCGCAGCATCCTTGATTAGTTGGGTGGGGCAGTTATCGCCCTGGCAGTTGGATGGCTTCAGGGATGCAATGATTTTCTCTGTTTCCTGAGTGGAAACTTTGGTGCATCTGAAAGGGGCTGGTGTGTTAGTGACTTTAATGGGGTTGATAGGTTGCGTCTAGGTGGGAGGCAGGGAAGCTTTTTTTTTTTTTGCAATTTTATTTTGGAGTAAAGTTATTTTGTTGGTTAAGGCATTCGGAATGCTGGTGCACCATTTTTTATCTTTAGGTACATCGTCAAGTGGGGATATGGGGGATTCTAGTTCCCGAAGGATCACAAACAGTTCCTTGGTGTTAGAGCTGGCATTTGAGATTCTTTTGTTGAAGAGATCTTTTTTGGTACAAATTATTTATTTTTTTGTAGCGGTTTGAGAAGTGGGTTAGTTGTAGTTTGTTTTCATCCGAAGGTGTCGCCACAGTTATTCTAATTTTCTTTTTTGAAGTCTCAGTTCATTGAGGACAGGGGGCGGGGGGTAAACCAGGCATTGAGGTGTGCCTGCGGTTTACCTTTGCGTAGTTTGACTGGCATAAAGTCAAGGGCCCTAGTCATATTGTTAAATGCCTCAACAAGGAGGTTGGGGTCAGTTACTTGGGAGGGAAGGAGATGTACTAGTAATTTGCGTGGGGTGATGTTTTTTTTTTTTTTTGGATCTAGTGGGAACAGGTGGTGCCATGGCTTTGACTTTAGATGATGCTGTGGAAAAGTCAATTAGGTGGTGGTCAGTCCACAGTTGCGTGGTTATTTTAGTGATGGGAGTTATGCAATTCAGGTCGGCTACCCAGTCTAGGGTCCTTTCTTTGATGTGTGTGGGGGCAAGGACTTTTTGGGTTAGTCCATATTCTGAGAGTGTGGCCACTAATGCCAGAGCATGTTTATCCTCTGGGTCATTAAATCCCAGGTTGAAATCGCCCAGTATTAGTATTTCCGAGGAGGCTTTAGTATTGTTGGGCAGGAGACTGGATAAATCCTCCTCAAAGGTGCTGCTGGGCCGTGGTGGTCTGTATAGCAGATAGTTAAGGTGCGGCAGCTAGAGATGGGCAATTGGCATTGACCAATTCACAGGATTTAAGTGGAGGTGGAGTCAGAAGTCTTATGGCGAGGTTGGTTTTCGCTATGATGGCTAAGCCGCCCCCTCTACCATTGGGTCTGTCCACTCTAATTATTTGATAGTTGTCGGGTATTTCTAGCGTAAGGGCTGGGCAAGCTGCATCACGCAGCCATGATTCCGTGACAGCTAGGATGTCAAGATCATCAGAGGATAGGAGGTCTGCTATTTCAGTGGCATGTGCCACTACTGATCTGGCATTAATGAGAGCTCTGCATATAGTGGTCATGTTTATTGGCTTCTGAGGTCTAATGGCGATCGGTTTGGGTTGGTAAGTACTAGTGTTAGATGTAGGTGGGAGGTGGGGCATAATGCTGGGTGTTAGGCAGGGCCTCATGGTGTGATCCAAGTGCCATTTCATGGCATAGGGCAGTGGTGTTGTAGTTGGGACTGGGATTTAGATTCCTGTTACTATTGGTTCTGGGCTCGTAGAGACAGGGTAATCTGGCTCTGAGTCTGTTCGTCCTGTCAAGGAGAGGACAATGTGAGTACCTCATTTGGGGAATGGTTATGTAGATTATAGGCAGGATAAACAGTAGAGGGGTCAGTAGAGTCTTTCTGGAGTACATAGTTATGTGCTGGCAACTATTATGCGTATTGTTAGCAGGTCAAAAGGGAGGGCTAGACAGATGTGGCAAGGCTGATGTGGCAAGTCTGGTGGGTTGGTCAAAAGTATGGGCTAATGCAACAATCAGGTGGTGTGGTCAGCTAAGGTCTAGTACAATCGGCAGAGAAGGCATGTGCTGTTGTGGCCAACAGAGGGGGCAGGTCCAGCATTTGGCATAGTTTAGAGCAAACAGCTGGACTAGTGCAGTCAGCTGAGTAGGCTAGGCAAACACAATAGGAATAGGCTAGACAAATATAGGTGTGGGCAAATGCAGCAGGCTAGGTTCACAGTGCAGTCATCAATCAAATAAAATCAAGTAAAATGCAATGTTTCGGCTGGGGCAGTAGCACGGTATTCCCAACAGCTAGGTTTTCAGTACAAGCAATCAATCGGCAGTATTATGTGATGCGTGTTCACAGACCAGTTGAAGATAAGTTGCAGGCATGACTAGCAGGGAGCAGAACAGGCCGTGCGAGGCATGGCAGTCAGTCGAGCTAAGAAGTTAAGCAAACATTGGGGATGGTGTGTATACCATGTGCTAGTCCTAGAATGCAACAATCACTGGTACGTAAAAGTCTTGATGATCAAGTGGGGCGAGTTTGGGGTTTGCGCACAGTGCTCGGTAGGATTTATCATATGGGTGTTTGCTGTATCCAAAGGAGGGTACATGAAGCTAGAACCAGTACGTGTGGAGACATGTATGGGTAGGCATTTATGGTGTGATCAATTGTTGAGAAAATAATATCGATAAATTCCTCTGTTTGAATCGCTATGAGGCTCCAGTAGATGTTTAATATCCCAAGGTCTGTTTTGTTTGCGTGGGTGAATGATCATGTTGTGGAGAGTATGGGTCAGTAGTATATTCACATATTGTGAGTTGTGACCAAGGATTTTGATTTTTGGTTTCGATCATCTGAGTATGCTTGTCGTTCTTGATCAGGGTAAGTTGGCCCAATGATGGTCGGCCTTTGTCTCGTACAATCGCAGGATTCATCGCTATAACGTGGCAGCACCCCGGAAGGGTAGATAACCATGTCTCCTGGAGGCATACAAAATGATATTTCCAGAGGTGGTCCATTTCATGAAATAGGTGGTGGAAGCTTCTGGTATTCCATGAACAAAGTGAAAGAGCTGTGTTTTTCTGGGATGTTAATGGTTATCTTTGCGAATTGTTTAATTCAGTGAGGAGTTTGCCCCTTCAAAGTATCGCCAAATGAAGTGTTTAGTATAGTTTGTCCGCGAGTAGAATCATGTCTCTTTCTGAGTCATTCGGCTGTGGTTTGTTTGTTTCTTAGGTGTAGTGTCACATTGATGAGGCTTTACTTCATCAGTCAGAATAGAGATTTCTTATTCTCTCCTGTTCCTCAGGTTTGGTATCCATTAGAAGAGGTTGGCAGAGGACAGGAGAATCCTAGTTTTAATAGATGTGAAGACACATCCAAGATTCTTTCTATAATTTCATGGGAGGTAAATTCGACCTGGATTATTTCCAATCTGTTCACATTGGTAAATTCAACTAGGTTGATGTGGCCTGTGTTGATCCATTCTAATGCCGGGACCGCTTGTAAGAGTCGCAATGTATTAGTTTGATTGAGAATCAATTAATCTTTACCAGTGTCTGTGTTCAATTCAGAGTTTTGGTTTTTGGTTATGTCCCATAGGGTTAACGAATATGGGGAGTTGCAGGGTGTGTTGAGGCGTTGAGAGTGTGCCTAGCCATCGCTTCGTTGCAGCTCCGATGTAGACTATCCGAGTTTGGGGTTGGTTGATCTTCAGTCTCAGCAGTGAGATCAAAAATTGTTACATTTCACAACGTTGATAGTTCCAAATCAGCATCTGATAAGTCTTCACATGACAGATCAGTATATTCAGTTTGCATTGTGTGGCCTTCTTCATACTGATCAATGATGATTATACACTGGTCATTGGTAAGCGGGCTCAGATAATACCTGTCCCGATCTTCTACTGGATAGGTGGAAAGATTGAATAGTAGTTCAAGTTGTTGTTCCTCTGTGGAGGCTTGTTCCAAATAAATTATGGTAGTGTCAATTTGATTTAGTTTGTGACTTACTTGGTATGTCAATTTATCCACAGGTTTATGATTGTTTTTTTCCGTTGCAATCTTTTTTTAGGTTTGGGTGTCGTAAGTTTTCGTAGAAAAGCTCTTGAACCTTTTTTCTTTATTTTGTTTGGCATGTGGGGCTGCTGAGGGAGCTGCTTACTTGGTTTGTTAAAGATCGCAATGTTTTCTGTTTCTTCTGGGATAGTGTGTGTAGTCTCGAATGATTCCATTGGTGGTGTCGGTCAGGTTTCCAAGCGTAAGTCCTGTTCGTATACTGCTGTTCCCTGTTGAGGCTGCAGGATCAGTGGATTGTTGATTAGGAGGTTGGCTGGGTTTCGTGGTCAGGGAAGTTAATGGGTTAATGGTATTGTCCTTTTGAAAGAAGGCCCAACATGGTAGCTGTCAAGGAGACCTTTTCTTCGCAATCTTTCCTCGCAATCTCGAAGAGTCGAGATTGCCATTGGGCGCTGGTTTCGGCTTCTATGTTTAGTCGATTGTGTATTGTATTGATAAACGCCTCAAGATTTGTTCGGAGTGGATGAATGCGAGGAGCGTGGCTCGATATTTTTGGGCTTCCCTGCTTGCCTCTTGTAATTTCATGAAGGGGGCGATAGCTTGAGAAGTGACAGCTAGTAATAAATTTTGAGGATCTAGCATGGTTGTGGGAATAGTCTCCAGTTGTCTCTGCGAGGGACTATGTTGAAATTGTCTGTATAGGCTCATCTTTCATTTCCGGGTGGGTGTTCCATGTGTCGTATTGATGGGTTGCAGAGAGATTTGGTTGAGCAACTGTAGGACGTGCTTATGTGATTGGTCACGGCATTGAGGAATTCCATAGGGCCGAATTGGGGGATTTGTTGGGTAAGTGAAATACTTTGTTCCTTTTTTCTTGGCTGGTTATGAGATATTCAATATCAGTTATATCTAAGGATAATCAGGCTTGCGTGATTCGATTGTGGACTGTCTAAGGTGACTGGCTCAGTCTAGATCAATGCTAGACACGTACTTTTTTCCCCAAATCTTCTTGGCTATTGGGGCTTTCTCTTTTTGTGTTAAATGAAGTTGAGTATCCGCAAAGCCCTTTCTTTGCTTTACAAGCAAAGTTGTCGGTTGGAGTGTGGTAATGGGTTCAATGGGAAGTTTAAAATGTTGCTTATCAAGTGGTGAATCGGGAGCTTGGGATTCCGTGTTCTGTGCCGGAATGGGATTTTTTTGGTGGTAGCACGGAAAGATGATTGTCATTAATTGTTAGATCTTGGTTTCCCAATGGGTAGACCGTTTGGGCTTGTACTCATAGGGCTGAAAAGTCAAGACCAGGGGTTTGTGCCTTCATCTCGTTGTTCAAGACGTCTCCTGACATCGTGAGCCAAGGTGGCCCTCTTCAAGGCTATTGATGTAAGGAGGGGGTGGCAGGCCAAGCACAGCACAGCAGGGCGGGGTGATGGGGTGGCAAGGGAGGCGCAGCCACAACAGTTGCCTTCGGGGGGTATTGAGCAGGCGTCTCAGGGTATCAGTGTCGTACCAAACTGGTCTATTTGAGAGAGCGAGTAAGATAATAACAGAGCAGTCAGGAAACACTTGCAGGATAAAGCGAGCTGGATCAAAGGGACAGGCCTGCATTCTCCAGCTCGCACACCAAGAAGTCTAGAGTCTTCTGATAGTTTTGAACAAAGTCGGCTTACCCACCTGCACATTGGTCGTTTACTGCGTCTGCAGCCCTCCGCCCTGCTGTAGCTCTTGGCTCACCTAGGAGCAGATTGTGGGTGTGTGTGGGGGGAGGGGTCGCTTTTCCATTGCTTCTGGTGTCAGGCTGGCCGACGCTGGAGAACAGGACGCTCCAATTATTTTCTGCATTTGAATGTTGAGGGGAATTTCAGCGCCACAGAGACAAAGACTTAAAGACTCTGCTGCCAGACTCCGTGGCCCGCTCCGTGTTGGGTTGAGGTTTATGTAGGCTGGAAGTAGAAAGAGGACTGATTCTCCAGTCACAGGAGTATAGGCAGATCAAAGACTCTGCTGCCAGATTCCGCCCCACTCTTGCTTTTGAGAGCTGATTGATGGAGTGGCATTACATTATCTGCCTTGCTGGACTCTGCACTTTTTTTCCGACACCAGCAGTGATCTTATGACACAATCATCAATGCCTGCAGTTCTCTCAGCTCACATGAATGGTGTGTGGAGCACAGGAAAAAGTAAATCTGTGCCATAATGGGAGGGACTGGGCAGATTATTGTAAAAGGTGTCACTTCCCCACCCCTCCTTATAATATGCTAGTATTTTGCAGGTCCCAGGTTTCAGCTTCTTTCATCATGGTGCTGGTCAGTTTGTTTTGACGTTATTTTGAGTTGTTTGAGAAAAGGGAGGAGGTTCCTGCCGGGAATGGGAAATGGTGTCTGGAGTTTAATTTCAGCCTGATTGATGAATGTGCGTTTTAGTGATACATTGCATTTCCGTCTTTGTTAAATTGACTTTGCTGTGTGGGACATGCAGCGTTTGTAGGGGAGAATTACTATTTAATGACCTGGAGTCTCAAGGATGAAAAATTGCAACTCTTGTGGGTAGAAGCGAATCTATGGAGCTAGAAAGTACTCTTGGTGCTCCTGGAAACTCACCACAAGGTAGATGAACCTATTAAGTTGGTTTTGAAATTCAAAGTTGGTGTTTGGGTCATCTACTTAGCATATTATAGGGGGGCATTTCTCACCTGTGTGAGTAACAGAGTGCCATGGAAGGTGATTAACTCCCAATCCAACTCTCGGAAGGGTGGAAGGGTGTTACTGGCCTCTGGTATTCCTACTGGTGGGAAACTGTTTGCTTAATACTTACAATGACACACACATTTCTTTTGAATGGTTGAGCGTATGTGGGCCCTACACAGAGGGCATTATCATCATAAAGGGGTGGGGGCGGGATTTGGACCCAGGATTAGTCAAGTGGACCCCTGCGTCAGACTTCATACACCCTCCTCTAATTTCCTAACAAACTGTTCCCTGACTGAAACTGTCCGACTTCGACCTAATAATTTCTGGAAGTCCCAGCACAGAGTTGGAGAAGAATTATTCACTGGACATGTCTATCCTAGAAATGATTTGTTGTGGGTGTATAATCTGTGCTCCTTTAGGATTGTAGTGAGAATCTAGACAGGATATTGTTCAATCTGCACTATGTTGCATGTTAGATGGATACAGCCCAACTGGTTCTTACCTGGAGACTGAGTGGAGCCGCTTCTGCAGTATCCCTTCTATTTTGACCTATATCGGCACATACGACCTTGGTTTGAAAATAATGCAAGGGTTAGTTGCAGATATGACTACTGTGTGGGAAGCCTTCAATGTAGTGATTGGTGGGACTTGCATTTCCTCTTTTGAAGAGCTTGTTGTTGATGTGCTCAGTTGGAGATGGAGACTGTTATCAAGACTATAATACTCTTAAGTCATGTTCCTGCATACTGCTCCCTCCACCCCCCATTTGGGATGTGTCTGAAGCAATTTGCTTTTGAACTACAGTGCTTTGGTTTCTTGCATGCTTTTCTTGAGGTTTTTCTTGTTCACAATTGTTATCACTTAACTTTCTCTGCCCCTGGTCCACACAGTGGATGCCAGTTTCTGCCAGTGTGCATCATGCAAAAACCCTTTCCCAGGCAATGGATCACACATGCTCAGTCTAGAGTGCCTTATGCCTGCCCACCAGTGCAACATTTGAATAGTCTGTGATGTGCGTACTAACGCAGAGGCCTCTAAAGAACCACTTGCAGTGCTGAAAGAAGATTTTATTTTTCACAGATCCCATGCAGTCAATTTAAAGACGTTTGACAGGAAGACAACCATGTTATGTAAGGTGATTACCCCTACTGAGGTATTCTGGAAAATAAAGGTAATTTCCAGGGTGTTCCTTGGCTGGGAGGGGTGTCCCCACCAAACGTTTGGCAAAGTCTTTCCGCTGCACTCGGTACTCCCTTGAGATTAAAGCCAGATGTTGACATTGGCAATAAGAAAAATCTTATTAAAGCCTAAGGTTCTAGTGGCAAGGAGAGTTTATAGATTAGCCAGTAACATTTTTTCTCGTCTTGTAGGTGTATAAACTATTAAAATCCTAACCATTAGATAGGGGGAAATGGAAAAATTAAGAATGGTCCCTTTTGGCATCGTTGTACCAAGTCAAAGGCTGCACTCCGACAAACACAACTGATTTGATAATATTGCAGCAATGCTTCCACCTCGTTTTACCAATCTGAGCCACCTGAAATCGTATTGAAGAGAACCAACATGTCAAAATTAGACAGTCATCCGAATGTTTCAATAATGAACAGAAGAGCATGATCGCCAATGAAATCTGCTATGGCCAACGCATTGCTGATGGCTGATTTTGCATTAAGGCCACACAAACTATGTGGTCAAGTTCAGCTACGGTTTGATTCCTCAAAAGAATAGGAAGGGTTGCTTATGGTTGATGAGCAAAATGGATGTTCAATATGTAGCATACGTATTTATCGCAAGCTCGAAGAGGAATGGAACCTTCACTCTTAAGGGACAATAATAAATAGTTGTCTGAAGGGTCCATTGCCAGGTACCAAGAAGTGTCAGTCTGAGGTGTTTGCATATTTTATATGTGAGGAATGTGATCAGGTAGCATTCGACTCACTGAGCAATTACTGAGCCTCTTAGAAACTTTATATCCTCCACATAGTTTAAGATCTGCAAGAAGATCATAGGACTCAGTGTTCCACTGTGAAAGCCTAGTCTTGATGCAAATCAGAATGTGTAAAGGCAAATAAAGATAGCTGTGGGTGGAATACCAAAAGGTATTATTGCTGGATTTGTTACTTCAGGGAACATAGGTAGGTCAGCTAAATTCACAAGTAATAAATCCTGCAGAAATCGATTTGTGCTTACGTGGTTCATTTACTGGCATAATTGGTGTTTTGTATCGCTTATTCGTTGAACCAATGCCTTCCTGTAATAAGGATTCTTTGAAGCCCAAAGGATACTTGGGCTTTCACCTTAAAAGTTTCAATGGATTTGAATAGATATGCATTCCTAATTAACCCCTAATATTGCATGCAGCAACAGTTTAATGAGTAAGCTGGACAATAGTGCTACCACATTTTTTTAAATTTATTTTTTCTCTTAGGTTATACTTAGTAATTCTGCTTGTAATATGGCAAAAACTGTCCTTTTGGAGTACAGTAAATAGTGCACCTTATTTTTTGCAACCAATCATGCCCTAATAGGTTTATTGGGGAAAGGTATACAAATGCATGTTGATCTGAGACAACTTACCATCAAGGGGGCTGTAACAGGATGCAACACAGGAATATTAGAAATATCAACAGCTTTCACAGTTTTTGAGACTTCACAATTTATTGCAAAGTGATTTGCTCCTGAATCTCCAAAGTAAGGCAGTTTTTCCCCTCAATTTAGCCGTTTAACATAAAAGGCCCTTCCTTATGTATGGGTATTAATGTTTGTATGATGATGCGGGGGGCGCGAGGGTGGTTGAATCTCTGAATTCACATTTCAAATGAGGGAGCATTGGGGTTTACAGACCTATACAGCTGTGGTCTAGTAAAAGGTTAGCACATTTCCAGTGCCCCTCTTGCTTGCAATGACTGGCAGTATTACTAGTAAGAAACCCATTCTGAAAATCCTGTGCACTTTGAGGATCAGAAGCAGCACCATTACATCCTCTTCCTCGTCTACTTTCTATTCACTGGCATATCAAGATTTCCATTCACATTTGTGTTCATATTCAAACCCCTGCCTCATACCGGTGAGCTTTGCAATTGCAGAGCCTTTCATTTGAATTCAGTTCATGCTTTTGTCCATGGCAAGAGCCATCATAATTTGCTACTATCAATGCTTCTGGTAGTTTTGTCTCCCCCTCACGGAAATTGTCTTCAGCTATTGCTGGTGTTTGGGCATCAGCCCTTGAACAAATGTGGCAACCATGACCTCTTGGGCAGTTTCTGCCAGTTTGTTGCGAGGAGCCAGGAATGAAATGCGGACACAGAGGATTCATGTTTTTGTATATAAACGTTGACTTAAAATAATGGGGTTTGCAAATGCTTCAATATCCCTAATCTAGGAGGTGTTTCCCTACCCCAACCAAAACTAATCGTTATGTCCTTTGTCAAGATGTTCAAAGCAAAATGTATGTCCTGTGTTTGAAATCCTATTCTGGCCCTCGCACTCTAAAACTAACTCTAAGTTGTGAAGGATATTGTCTCTGGTTCTCAAAGTGCACATATATTCAGATCAAACACTAAACGATAAATCTAATCAAAAACTTCCAAGTGAACAATGTTCACAGTTCCAGGGAATGGCTCCTATCCCCATATTCCTTTTAACAAAACCCAAAGTTCAAGCAAAGAATAATCCAAGTTCCTTATAACCCTTAATGTAGCCTTAATGCCAGCAAGCCAGAGAGTCCCCATTAGGACCCTGGCTCCCACCTTCCCAATCACTCTGGCCAGCCTCCCTTGATCCTGCACCCCTACCCACGAATGAGGCAAAAAAACCTGGGGGTCATCTTTGACTCTGTCCTTCTCACATCTCAGACATGTCCCAAAAGCCCCACTACCAGCTGCACCTCCTCAGTTATTCTGCCTTTTCTCACCTTCCCCCAGAGGCTCACTGTCTCCAGAGCCCTGGTTCTCTCCAGACTGGACTACTGCAACAGTCTTCTCACTCTGCCTACTTCTACTCTCCGACCTCTTCAACTTATCCAGAACAGAACTGCAAGACTTATCCTTGGCATCAAGCACATGGACTGCATCTCTCTAGTGCTGAAATCTCTCCACTGGCTTTCCGTGGCTACAAAGATCAATTTCAAGACCCTCTGCATAGTACACAAGGCTTTCTGGGGCCGGGGCCCTCACCATCTACAACGCTCTCTTCCCAAATACTCTCCTAGAGCCTTTCGCTCAGCCTCCTCCAACTCTCTGCGGGTGAGCCATTTCACCAAAAACAGATTTGGGGGTAGATCCTTACCCTCTGCAGGTGCCTCCCTCTGGAACAGCCTCCCTACCTCTCTGCGTCTTGAGCCGGGCCTCCTTAAGTTCGGAAACTCCTCAAGACATTCCTCTACTCCCCCTTTCTCTCGCTCCCTCTCCCCTGCTAACCACCACTTTCCGCCTGCTTGCCTCTCCCTCCTTCTCATCCTCCCCGTTAGGCAGAATTACATGCAGTACCCTTTGGGCATACTACACACAATTAAGAATACAGGCGTAAGCACAATCTCACCTTTGGCACAAGCCTGTACTACAGTTAAGCGGTAGCAGTGGCTGAGCAGCCAGACTTATCTCAAGAGGGATGTGAGCAGTACATGATGCTACACAAAGGACTGGCAATCACAGTAGTTCAAGCAAACACTTAAGGTTTCTTGGTAAAAGAATATACATTTTATTAACACATTTGGTTAGAAAACATTCAACTAGTAAGTAGCAGCTCAATATCACACTATAATACACTACAGTACACAACCAATATGTTTCTGAACAAGTTAGGCTCCCCTGAAGTGGGAGCAAAATGGCACTTCAGGAACTTTCATAAGGGGTAGAAAGACCAAGGTTGTAAGAATCAAAACACAATTACTTTCAGAGGCAGAGCAAATAGTTTCAGTTCACTACAAGAGGCAATTCCATTTAATAGGTTCAGTGTCTTGGATAGGATAGCACAGTTCTGGTAGTAAATGGTTAAGTCTTTGCCACTGTTCTTAGAAGTAGTTTGCCAGAAAAAGAGTTATGTCGTTTTAGGAGTTTCACAAACTTTCACCGCGGCAGAAAGGATTTCCACACCGCATTTGCACAGTACCTTATGGATGAAGATCAGCTGTAGCTGAGGCAGTTGTTCCTGGCAGTTCCTGCAGATCTCGCTGTTCCAGAGTTTCAGTCCTGGGGACAAGGAGGACATCGGGAGGTTCCTGCACTGACCAGTAAAGAAGCCACAAGCTTGGCTAAATGTTGGTTTTAAGGTGCGAGTGCCTTTAAGTCCACAAACTGGTATCCTTCTCACTGGCTATCCGGTTTTCAACAGCACTCTGAAGAAAATTCGACCAGTATGGAGACTGTGTCCAGGTGGCTTGCGAATTAGTTTTTCACACCAGCTCAAGGGAAGTAGTCCTTGAAGGGGCATCTCTGTCAAGGGAGTTTCAGGCTATTTGGACCTACAGCAGGGCTTCACAGGCCAAACCAACAGTCCATGAGTTGCAGCAGTCCTCTTCCTTCAGCTCGTCTTCGGTTCTTTCGTTCCAATTGTCGACTCTGCTTTCCAAGTCCCAGAGACCTGCTTTTAAACCGTTTTCTCCCATTCATTCCAGCCTAGCTGCCACTCGCCCAACAGGGTGGCTGTTCTTGCCGGACAGTCAGCCAGCCAATCACACCAGAGTGCATTCAGGTCTCCTAGGGGACTAGGCACAGGGAGTTTCTGGCACCTCCTCACATCCTGTCCACCCCAGACACTCAGGCGCCAGAGGAGGGCTTCAGCACTGAAGCCCCGCCAAAGGGCATCGAACAAAGGGACTAAACCTGGTTTGGGGCGCAGAGGTAAACACAAGAAGGACCTTTCCTAAAAGAAACAACAAAAAAAGATGACCAGAGTCTGTTTTTACAGAGGGGTCTTTGGCGCCATATTGAAAAACATGGCTGACCCGATTTTTAGCAACCGGTGTTCGCGGTTGGGAAAAATCATGGTAGTGTGTTCTAAAACCACTGCCACCAACCATTTCAAGAAGAAAGGGTAACAATTGACTGTTGCATGAGTGTTTAGACATATGGGATGCTAGGCAACCCCTCCAGCACTCTATAGGAAGATAGTTTGTGCTGGGTCTATGAATTTAAAAAGGCTAGCAAAGTCAATTTAACTTTACATTTACTGGGAGACGGTAGTCAGTCCCAGAGAAGGTATTTAAACCTTGGGAAGTCTGAAAGACATCCCTGTGCCACTGCACTGAAGGTGCTGTGTGACGCACAAGAAAAAGATGCCTATGGAGTTTGTCTAAAAACTCCATATCCACAGAACACAAAAGTAAAACGCACATCAAAATACATGAGTGGGGAAAAAAGGCTCACACTCTTTCCAGGTAAAAGTAAAAATCCTAGAAATCCAGCAAAGTTGCTGGGGGTCTCAAAAGGTAAGGGAAATTGCCACATTCTTGAGAATTCTCCGTAACACCCCCTACTCAGTGAGATGACTGGTAGCCTGGTGCACCTCCAGAATATCGCAGGTCCCAAGCTCCCCTGCCAGTCCTTCACTTGTCTCCGGGCCTCTGCACTTTGCCTGGCGCTACTGCAATATCCCCCATGATGGGCAGATTTTGAAGGAACTTTTGGGTTGATATCACTTAGAACCCCCGCAACCTGATTAAATGCAAAAATTTGCCCTGTCGCATTGGTGTGCCATAGAACGGAGACTTTGAGTTCCTCAACTCCGTTTGTTTAATTAGGAAACCAGGCTGCTGTGGTCATACCTTATTACTGCGCCAGAAAAGAATTATGCTGGAGACTAAGTCCAATTGCTATTGTGTGATAAGGAAGTTTAATTGATCTGCCCTATGGATTACACGTGTTTCGGCAAGGTGCCTTTCTCAAATCAGGGCTTATCCAACTTTATTTCTCTTGATCATTACTGGAAGTGTAATAACGGGGATCAATCCCAACTGCAAATATCATTGCCGCGTCCCGCGTTCAAGCTTGATTTGAGAAAGGCACCTTGCGAAACATGTGTAATCCATAGGGCAGATGAATCATACAGATAGTCATGATCTGTATGTTCCCTTACCTCCCCACCCCTCCTGTATTTTCTCCCTTCACCCTTTGCCGAGCACTTCAGTAGTAGATATGCCTCAGTGCCTAGTATGCTAGCTATTGTTAGGTCATTACGAATCTTCAAGGCATAACAATGACTGTTCCCTTGTTCCCTTCACTCTTTGAAGCACTTTATTTGTGTATAGGCGCTATACAAATAAACAATTACAATTACCCAAGAGGATAAAGGCTCTCCTCTTGGTGGGTTCACAGTTCCCACGGAAATGGCTCCCTTCCCCAGGTTTCTCTTCACATTCAAGAAAGTTCAAAATCGTAAGAGCATGCATCTTCCTTGGGATTCTCTTTTCACAGTGGCCTTCACAATTTTGTACAGTTTGGTATTCACAAATGGCTTCTTTCATCACATTCTCGTAGCTGTTAAACATCAGTGTTTTACAATTCCAATGTCGGCATCACATTGCCTCCGCTGTCGCTCGCTCACTTGCGAACGCCCCGACCTTCTTTCACCACAGCATCCCACAGTCACTCAGTCTCACTTGACTCACTGGGTATGCTATCTTCCTGTGTTCTTCTCCGCTTCGGTCAGACCTTCGTTGCTGCAGCTGTTCCCGGCTCAGCAAGCCCCTCGTCCTAGACATCTGACAACTATGGTCACTGAAGAAGGAAGTCCTCTTGACTACAGGAGTCCGGCAGCCTAACTCTTCCACTGGAGACCTTCCGACAATGCCAGCCACACTCTGATTCTGCTGCAGTGACTATGCAGCACCTGGGAGTCTCAGACATGTCTCCCTGCCTTTTCTTCCAGATGCTCCATCTGCACGCACCTGGGCTTCTTCTTCCTCTTCTGTCTCCATTAGCCTCACCTGAGCAGGCCATTTAGACTGCCCCTTTGGCACTAGGTGCAGGATATTCGCATTGAGTTCACAATGTTCTTGGTACTTGGCAACCCTTTTCCTCATCCCAGTACCATAGGGGGGTGTGTGCATGTCTAAGTCAGTAAATAATTAATGCAAGTTCCCGTGTGGTGTCTTCCTCGTCTCAGTACTATAGTGGTTCTTGGGAAGCAGGGGTGATCGTCCCAGGCTCCCAAGAGGGTCTGAATGTGGCATAGGCCTAAGTGTGCTTTAGAAGCTTGGGGAGGTTAAAGGGGGTGTCAATAGAAGCTGCATAATGGTTCGGTTATCATGGGATTTGGTGTAGATTGTACTAGAAAATTAAAAGCCATTTTAGAAAATAGCAACCATCTTGAAATCGAGGCCTGGTGCTGTGCTGCAGCCAGTACAGTTGGCCCGGGCACTGAACATAGAGACATGCATGTATGAATGCAGGAGTGGGTTGCAGCCTGGGCAGTAGTGGGGAAGGCCAAATCCATGGGGATCCATAAACCTCGCATTGTCTCATACAATTAGCGCTTGTAACCCAGAAAGAATGCACCCTGCAAGGCCATGAGGGGGCTGAGATCTCCCAGTGAGCAGTTATCCCATGAGAAGGAGGGCACAAGTCTCTGACCTACTTCTGTCCGATCCCAAAGTTATGGTGTCTGGATGCCCCTGTCCCAAGACCCCAACATTCCAAAGTGCCAGCCCAAGACCATAAAACTGTTAGAGCACCCATTTGTCAGAAAGATCACAGTAGAATATCCTGGGCCCCTGTGATTCGTGCTGTGAGGTGCAAGGGAGGGAAAGTAACACATTTAAGCTCGGTGTGGGGAGAACTGGAATGGCGCCGACGCGTCTGGGATCGAGCTGTAGTTTGTAAGATAGGGTGACCGTGAAAGTATCCTCTGTGCTCGTGCCTGCAGTACCAGGTGCACATTAGGCTACAGATAGGACTCGCTATGATTTTTACTCCTAATTGGCAATAAAGAGCGCCCTTCGCCTGATGTGTTGAGACGAACATCATGTGGAAGATGGACAGGAGAAGCTGGGACCATTGACCTGGTATCCCATATGAAGCAGGACGCCTATTTATAGGGTAGCATTAATGTGATGTACATCAGTTGTACTTGTTTCCTTTGTAAGCTATTACCCATTTTTTTGCCAGAGCACTCCGTGGCAGCAGAGTTCTTTGGTATAGTCTTTTTTTCAGAATGCATCTTGTTCTCCTTGCAAGAGGTGTGCTGGGCCTTTTTCCCTAATGAGTTGTCTTTTTCTGGTGTGAGTGTTGAGGGGCTTCTCTTCATTTTGGTGACCCCGGCGTGATTCTTGATGTTCCACAGAAGACTGGGGCTTCCAGGCCGCATTTGTGGAGGGGTCGTGCCCACCTGCAGCGACCAGTCACTTTGGAGTGAGGCGTGGCCTCTAGGAAGGTGCAGGCCATTACTGGGATCCTGTGACGGAGCAGCTCAGGTGAACATGCAGATGTAAGTACACCTTTTGAGGGCGACAAGATGAGGGGGTGTGCTAAGAGGGAAGCAGGAGAATGTGGACAATGGTGTGTTGCAGAAGAGGGAGGGAGGGAGGGAGTGAGTGAATAGTGAGCTGGTGTGCAATCGAGGTGAGAAGTGTAAACACCATGTGGCGGTTTTATATTTTCAGTTTTATTATTGTCATAAAAATACGAGGAGAGAAAGTGTGGGTCCTTTCTGAGCTACGAGAGAAGGTAGCGCTATCATTTTTATATGTTAGAGTATACAATAGAAGCTCTGTATAATTAGAGATCTCAGATTCCTGTGCCCAATGTATTCCGCGTGGGGGAATGAGATGAAATAGTGGTTGTTGTAGCTTGTTTTAGTGTACTCAAAATTATTTGTGTAGCAGGTGGAGGCTAAGCGTGGGCCTGTGGAAGTAGTACACGTGTTGGGTGTGAGAGCATGTACAGGTGCCAGAGTGGGGATAGGGGGCCACTGGAGAGCGGGGAATAGTGGAGGACTGATATGGACATCATTTGGTGGTCACCAGGGGTCACAACTGCAACCCCTGAGGTCTCCCTTGCTACCGCTAAAGTGTTTTTTTTTATTTGCTTTTTAAAATTGTAGCTCCTGGAATGTGGCCAGCACCATGTGGCTGTTTCAGGAGTGGCTGGTTTCTTGGTCAGGCCTCTTTAATAAAAGAATAAATAGAAAAATAACGGGTTTTCACAAATTTAACACTTGAAGCATTGACCCTAAATAAGAAAGAATGGGAATAATGTTTTTTTCTGGAATTCTATACAATACTTGCTAAACTAATTAAAGGTTTATTTCAGGCACACTTCAGGGGGCGAGTCTCTGATTTAGTCTGTTCAACACCTCAAATTCACAATGCAGACAAACTTCCAAAAAGCATTTAAAGTTGAATAAGCATCCATTTCGGACTATGTATTTTGCTTTTCTCAAGTTGCCGTTATAGTATGTTTTTTTTGAGGGGATTGGGTCCTCCGACGTATTCCATATCTATGACAGGTAATCACCACAGCTGTGCTGCTTCGGAAACTTTTTTCTGCGTCCTGCGTTGATGACGTCGATGCGCCGTCGTCGAGGACCTCGTCCGACGTCATCCGATGTGATAAGTAGGACGCACGACGCCCGTAGCCTCAGTTCCGTTTTTTCCGCGAACGTGTTGCTTCGTGAGTTAACGCCTCGACTCTTTGGAGTTCTGTTCTTCTCGGTTCTTCGAACCTGTTCATTTTTGTGAGAATCTCCTTCGTGTGAAGATGTCTTCTACTTCGTCTTCGACCCCGCGTCCGTGCTTCAAGAAGTGCGGGGAGTGTGGGTCCAAGATGTCATTGACAGACTCGCACAACGCCTGCCTCTGGTGCCTCGGGGAGGCCCACGACACAGATGACTATCGACTGCCAGTCGCTCACGTCCAAAGCCTTACGTGAACGTAAGAAGTTGTCGGTAGGTCGGGTGTCCAAGCCCCGGAAGTCGAAGTCTGCGGGGCTTTCAACGGATGATTCGAGAGGAGACTCTCTGCGTCATCGTCGGAAGTCTCGTGGGTCTCCTTCTAGGAGTCGGTCTCGCCACTCCTCGGCCTCTTCGAGGCATTCTCGGAAGCACCGACAGCGGTAGTCTTCCAAGTCCTCTTCTGAGGACTCTGCCCAGCACGTCGCTTACCCCTCCAGCCGTGCGACGCCGGAGGAATGGGCTTCCTTGGAGAAGAAAATGCTGGCGATTCTCGAGTCGCAGGGTACGAAGCCGTCCGCGCCCCCGAGTGGGGTCAGTCGTGAGAGGTCGAGGGACACAGTTTGCAAGAGTGGTCGGCACGAGTCACGGGAGAGGTCCCGTTCAGACAAGGGGACTCGTTCTCGACGTACCCGTTCCAGGTCCCGGTCCTCGACGCGTTCGAGACCGTCTGCACCTGTGATGTCTTCGAGGAAGACATCGACGGCTGGGGCGTCGACAGGCTCCAAGAAAGTCGTCGAAGCCGTCGACGCTCAGGTCATCGAAGGACACGCTCGGAGCTCCGGCTTCGAGGACTGTGTCGACGCCGTCGATGCTGGCGGCGCTGCATCTGACGTCGACGCCAATCCTCTCTGCGCCAATGCCTGTTCTCTCGACGCCGGCGCCGATTCACTCGACGCCTTTCTAGGCCGGGGTGTCGGAGGTACCCCATGGCACGGGGGGAACCCCCAAGGAAGGCTCTGGTTAAGAGCAAGCACTCTCGGGTGCCTTCTTTTCGCCACATGGAATATATTTCGGAGGTGGATGAGGATTCTGATGGCCTGGTTCCTAGTCAGGTTCCAGATGAAATTGTCTCGGGCCATAGTCAGTTTGACGATTTGAGGCAGTCACTGCATGATGCCAGTGGACTGGACACCTCTCCGGAGGTGGAGTTTTGTAGGCCTGAGCCTGGCTCTCGTGCCGATTCCTCGTACCGGCGCGTTATGGCTAGGGTTTCCGAGTACTTGGGATGGTCTGCTCCCCCAGGGGAGTTTGTGCAGGATGATCTCACGGACATCTTTGATGTTGGTCCCCCAACTGACCCGGTACTGCCGTTTCATATGGCTCTACAGAGAAGGGCGGCGGCGGCTTGGTCTGCTCCGGAGAGTCTCCCGGCGGTGGGCAGGTCCTTGTCGCGTAAATACTGTCCAGCCAGTAGCGACCCCTGCTACTTGACCAGGCACCCCATTCCGGAGAGTTTGGTGGTGCAGGCGGCCACGGCCCCGGCTTCGGCAAAGCAGGCGTCGTACCCTACCATCCCTCCTGATAGGGACGACAAACGTTTTGATGGCTGGGCGAAGAAAGTGTTTTCTTCTGGTGGTATGGCGCTTCAGGCGGCCAACTCCATTTGTGCCTTGTCTCGTTTCACACACACTCTGTGGAACATTGCGACTGAACATATTCCCGAAGGGGACGAACGGGATGGTTTCCTTGCTATGGTCCAGGATGGTAAGGATGCCATGTGTGAGTCCGTTCAGTCGGGTTTGGACATGACTGAATGCGTCAGCAGGTCCATGGCGGCGAGCACCGTGATACGCATGTTTGCATGTTTGCGTGGTTGCGGAAGTCGGGGTTTGCTCCTGATGTGCAGTCCCGGCTCCTCAACATGCCCTTTGGCGGTGAACACCTTTTTGGCAGCAAGGCTGGCGAGAGCCTTGAGAGGTTGCAGACCTCAAAAGCTGCAGCGAAGTCGTTGGGCGCTGCAGTTCGCCAACCTCCGCCTTTTCGTCCTAGGGGACAGCAATAGAGGGGTGGTTCCTTTCGCTATTACTCGTCCTTCAGTAAAGCAAGAGGAGCTGGCAGTCAAAGAGGCCAACACAGGGGTACCAGCGGTGGACGATAGGGTACCCGTGGTGCCAAGGCCACTCGGGCAATTGCCTCTTTGCCCTCAGGTAATGCTGCAGCTGCTACCACTCAGTCATGAGGCCATGTCCCATGGTTCGCCGGTTGGGGGAAGGCTGGCGCAGCATCTTGTAGAGTGGCATCCCATTACTTCAGATGTGTGGGTTCTGGAGATCATAACCCAGGGCTACTGTCTTCATTTTCGGCACATGCCTCGCGACAATCCACCGGGGAACCTCTTTGCAGAGTCCGGATCCGCTCCTTGCGCAGGAAATTCAAGCCCTGCTGGAGAAAGGCGCCATAGAACTGGTGCCTGTAGTGAAGAGGAACAAGGGATGGTATTCCCCTTTTTTTTTTATTTCGAAGAAAGACAGGGGATTGAGACCCATCATGGACTTGCGCGGTTTGAACAAACTCCTCAGGAAGGACAAGTTCAAAATGGTTACTCTCTCTCAAGTCCTCCAGGCCCTTCAGCTTCAGGACTGGTTGGTGTCTCTCGACCTCAAGGATGCTTACTTCCATGTGCCGATCCATCCCAAGCACAAGAAGTACCTGAGGTTCGCGGTTTGACAACTCGTACTTTCAGTTTCGGGTCCTGCCGTTCGGATTGACCTCCGACCCGAGGGTTTTCACCAAGCTCATGGTGGTGGTGGCAGCGCATCTCAGGCAAGGGGGGATTCACGTCTACCCCTACCTGGACGATTGGTTGATCAGGGGGAGCTCTCCCGAGCAAGTCCTGGATCATCTGTCCGTCACCTGCCACTCCCGTCACAGGCTGGGCTTCTCCCTCAATTTAAAGAAGTCCCATTTGACGCCAACACAGCGACTCCAGTACATCGGGGCAGTGCTCGACACTTCCCTGGGGCATTGTTTTCCTCCCCAGGTGAGGGCTCGTCACATTCAGCAGATGGGGCACAAGTTTCAGCATGCCCAGACGCTCCCAGCGTTCGAGTTCTTGAGGTTGCTCGGCCTCATGGCATCCTGCTTTCTTTTGGTGCCAGAGGCTAGCCTGCGGATGAGATCTTTGTCGTGGGCACTCAAGATGCAATGGTCACAGTCCTCCGGCAGGATGTCAGACCCGGTTCAGGTGCCGCCCTCGGTCGCCCAGGACCTTCTGTGGTGGGCCGTCGAAGGCAACTTGATGAAGGGGGCTCCATTTTGGCTTCCCTGGCCGGAGGTGACGATCGTGACGGATGCATCCCTCACGGGATGGGGAGCTCATGCCAACGGGCTGACAGTCAGCGGTCGTTGGTCTCCGTCGGAGTCCAGACTCCATATCAATCTGTTGGAGCTGAGGGCCGTCAGGCTAGCCCTGAAGGCTTTTCTGCCGACTGTGCGAGGAAAGAATGTCCTGATCCTGACGGACAACACAGTGGCCATCCACTACCTCAACAAAAAGGGGGGGGGGCAGGGTCACTTCCTCTGTGCAGGGAGGCGATGCAGTTCGAGTTCTGGGCCATCCAGCAGGAAGTTTCGATCCCTGCAGTTCATCTGGCCAGAGACGAAAACGTGACGGCGGACGCTCTGAGCAGGCAGAGCACGCTCTCTCACGAGTGGGAGTTGGCTCAGGAGATTCTCCTGGAGATCTTCGCCCTTTGGGGGACCCCTCAAGTGGATCTCTTCGCCTCCAGTGTCAACCGGAAGTGCGAGAGGTTCTGCTCGCGGGAATTTCCTCCAAAAGGAGCCTTAGGAGACGCGTTCGTGGTGGAGTGGTCATTCCCGCTGCTGTACGCGTTTCCTCCAGGCCCCGTCATCCTGCAAGTGCTGCGGAGGTTACGGAAGTTCGGTTTCCGGATGATCCTCATTGCTCCGGCGTGGGCTCGGAGGACGTGGTACCCGGACCTTCTCGACTTGTCCATCTGCCCTCCACGTCGTCTTCCCTACCGAGACGATCTGCTCTCACGGGAGGGGGGTAAGGTTCTCCATCCAGAGGTCAGATCCCTCAACCTTCACGCTTGGCTTCTGAAAGGTTGAGGTATAAGGATTGGGACCTCCCTGAAGACGTGATGGAGGTGTTGCTCTCGGCCCGAAGGCCAGCGACAAAGTCTCTGTGCCGTTGGCGTAAGTTCTGCGACTGGTGCAGAGTTCAGAATGTGGATCCTTTTGCATGTGACATCCCCATGGTTCTGTCCTTTTTACTTTCTTTGGCCCACAGGGGTACCATTAAAGGTTACCTGGCGGCGCTGTCCATCTTTAAGCGCTCGTCTGAAGAGTGTTCCTACTTTAAAATCCCTTTAATTTCACAGTTTCTGAAAGGGCTCACTAATGTGTTCCCTCCGTCACCTTTCCTGGTGCCCGGTTGGGATTTAAACCTTGTTCTTAAGTTTCTTATGGGTGCTCCGTTTGAGCCTTTGCATTCTTGCCCTTTGAGGCTGTTAACTCTGAAAACTGTGTTTCTGGGTGCGGTTACTTCCGCCCGCAGAGTGAGTGAGTTACAGGCACTTTCAGTTAAGCCACCCTTCACTGTATTTCATAAGGACAGGGTTGTCCTTAGAGTTCGTCCTTTTTTTCTTCCGAAGGTGGTTTCGGAATTTCATTTGGCCCAGAAGGTTGTTCTTCCGGCATTCTATCCTCCTCCGCATCCTGGTAAGGAAGAGGAGAGGCTCCATAGGCTTTATCCTAGGAGAGCTGTAAGCTTTTATGTTTCACGCATGTCCCGGGTCAGAGTGGACGATCAACTCTTTATTGGTTACGCTGGAAAGCGTTTGGGACAGGCTGTGACGAAACGGACTTTGTCTCGCTGGATTATTTTGGCCATCTCGGAGTGTTACCGCTTGGCGGGTAAGGACCCGCCGGCTGGCTTGCGGGCCCATTCTACCAGGGGTATGGCTGCATCTTCTGCCCTGCAGAGGGGTGTTCCTATTCGCAACATCTGTGATGCAGCCACCTGGGCTTCTGTACATACATTTGTACGTCACTAT
Source organism: Ambystoma mexicanum (assembly GCF_040938575.1). Classification (NCBI taxonomy): domain Eukaryota; kingdom Metazoa; phylum Chordata; class Amphibia; order Caudata; family Ambystomatidae; genus Ambystoma; species Ambystoma mexicanum. The sequence goes on along the minus strand of NC_090933.1, from coordinate 1,032,982,332 downwards.
TCCCTCGATTCCATCCAAGGACAGGATCTGGCCTTTGGCAAGGCGGTCCTTTGCTCTGCTATTTGATTGGCAATTCTAAATTTTGATTATACATTCTTTCCCTCCTCCTTGCTCTGGTACTGCTTTGGGAGTCTGTCATAGATATGGAATACGTCGGAGGACCCAATCCCCTCGAAGAACAAGTTACTTTCTTACCTGGTAACATTCTTTCGATGGGATGGTCCGACAACGTTTTCTATATCGCTCCCTTCCTTCCCCGCTGCAGAATTTCTTTTGCGATTGCAGCTTACGTTTCGCAAGGCTGTGTGTCTGACTGGCAGTTGACTAATGTCACACGTTCTGGGGGAAAAAACTACAACTGAGGCTACGGGCGTCGTGCGTCCTACTTATCACATCGGATGACGTCGGACGTCGGAGGAGGTCCTCGACGGCGCATCAACGTCATTGACGCAGGACGCCGAAAAAAGTTTCCGAAGCAGCACAGCTGTGGTGATTACCTGTCATAGATATGGAATACGGCGTCGGACCATCCCATCGAAAGAACTTTACCAGATAAGAAAGTAACTTGTTCTATTGCCTTTGTCTCTGTTACGATCACCACAAGACATTCCATTTTGGTATCCTCGGTCACTACAAAAAATCCTTGTTCCTAAAAGCTTGTGTACAGTGTAGAAATGTTTCATCATAGCACATAGTGGCCCTTGATTTCATTGTGCCGCAATGAATGCTTTATTGCAATGTGTCTTTCCTATCACCTGGCATGCTGTTTAGGATGTTTGTTTGCATGTATGAGGTAACAGGTGCCCAGTGATGTGTGAGTGTGCTGCTTTCCCAGCTCTACTCTAAATTCTTTAATACACAGTTATGAACCCTTTCGATGGTATGTAATTTTCCAGCCTCTGAAGCCTGAAAACTAGATCCATGCAGGCTTGACATGTGGCCAACTTTGCACCAGACCTGCAGATGAACTGGTCTGCTGTTAAATCTGTTACCAGTTTAATGGTATCCACTACAGAGTTGTTGCTCATTTTACTATAGCCGGTAAGATGGCTATAGCCAGTAAGATAGGTCAGTGGGTTGAGCGCCCACTGCTGCAATTTGTGTGATTTGCAGGTTCGAATCCCAACGAGGTCAACTCAGCCTTTCCTTCTGAGGTTGATAAATGAGTACCAACACAGGTTGGGTGATATTGTATGTATATTTGTTCTATATAAAGCACATAAGTGCTATACAATTAGAGGGTGTAACGGTATACCGTTATAGATACCGTTAACAGCTTAATTGAACTATAATAACCATCACGTTGTTTATACCGGTATGCCGTTTTAGGGCCTGCAGCTATGAAGTGAGCTCTTCAATCTGGTTTGGAAAGGGTGCAGTAAGCAAGTGCTGCACATTCTGGACCTTGCACTGTGGGATGTGGCGTTTGGCAGACAAGAGCATAGGGAAGGTGAGGCCACATTAGTAAATGCAGCTTTGATGCTGTGATCGCTCTTTCTCTGTGATCAGTGGAGTTGTGTTAAAGATCAGCCGATTTGTAGTTTTCCCACCAATTTAAAAGATGGAGAACTACACATTCCAGAATTCAAAGGGGGAATTAACTGCATGCACTTCTGATGCATGTCCACAAAAAATGTTTGCTCTGTAGACTGTATAAACACTGGGCCTAACAGTGCTTTGAGCTAGTATATAAACTGCCCCCCCAACCGTCCTCCATATAGATTTACACATTGACACTAGAGTTGTTGCTTTGCTTGATCCTTCATCTGCCTACTGCATATGGCACTGGACTCAAGCAGGCAGGACAGATTCTACATTCAATTTTAAGTATCCAGCGCAATGGGGGTGAGAGATTTCTCAGGTCTATCCTCGATTTGTGACACCACCCATGAAAGCATTCTTCTGTCTCAACTCGCATGACAAGGGTCCTAATGCGCTCAGACCTGGGGGAAATGATAATGATGGGGATGTGGGGATCTTGGCCATATTTGTGCTGATATGTATTTTAACTGTCATTTTCAAAAGGTTTTTGCGACACTATCTTTAAGAAGGTAAATTAACATGTATTAGAAGAATCAAGAAAGATATCAACAGCACCCACTGAACACTGGCCTGTTAGGATTACATGGTCAGTGGTGATTCCAACATCAGACCTTTATAATACACCAGGCAGATGGTAAACAAGCTATAGTAATTTGATAAATATGCAACCTTTCGGTGAGTGTGTTGGCTATGACATTTTGACAAAAACTCAATGAAATGGACTTTCAGACCTCACATGAGTGACTTTTCTCCCTTTAATGGGATAAAGTGTTATCAAAACAAACTTTTATGACTGATCACAGCGAGGGGTCATGATGACCATGCCATGTGGTTCCAAAATAATGCAGGTAGAGTCCGATTTTCAAAGCCATGACCTGTGACTGAGCAGCAAGCTTATTGCTCAAAATGTGCATTTTAACACTTGAACCATGCATTTTAACCATGCTGGAAGTGTTAATTTTGCAAGAGAATGCAGGAACAGAAAGGCAAAAGGATACAATCCATACACCCCCACAGGCCCAGCGCAACAATTCCCTGCACCCCCTATCGCCACGTCCATAACATAAGAAATACACCTGGCATACACTGTTACCTCCACAACGCCACAAGCGCAGCTTCCTGCCCTATATTCAAATGCAAGTGACATCGTAAAACCAGTCGTACGGGGGGCCCATACCTACAAGTAACGCTTTGACGTATTGGATAGTGGTTCTGTATCTGGCGGTGTCACGGGATGAAACGCTTTCACGTTCCCGGGTACCAATACATATTCTGACTAGAACAGCCCACAGAAAGCCCTTGCGTGCACAGTCCTGTCCATTACTACCCACCTTGACAAAGAACCCTTGATGTGCACTGAGATGGGTAATAAGCAATTAATCTTTATGGTCGACGCAGGTGCCACTAAATCATGCATCAGCGAGGGAAACTTCCCACTATCGGGTGAAACTCTCGACATGTAAGTCTTCTCTGGGGCTGGCGCCACAGTTCATACACAGAGGACTTGGGTATCAAAATAGGAGGGAAAGTGGTGCGTGCACCCTTATTGTATTCAGAGACCTCCCCAGTCAATTTGTTTGGGCGTGACCTCCTCAGCAAATTGAACATGACAATCTCCTTCACAGATCGGAGGATAGTGTGCCACTCCAGGGATGTGTGCAATAAGAGCAATGGTGAGAATACAGGCAGGAGGGAGGAGAGGTGATGGTTTGTGTCATTCTTGTTGACCCTGATATGTTTATTTACAGAATCCTTGATTTACATGACGCAGTGCCCCAAATTGATAAAACATGTTGGCGGGTAGCATCGGATTTCCTCTTTAGGCTTGTGACCCCTGAACTCGTTGCAGGTACAATACTATTACTAGATTTGCAAGGCCTAGTGGTATCTGTGAAAATAATTGTTGTGATTGGAACTGATTCAGATGTGTGCGAGTGGGGCACTTTGTTGTGTATCGACCTCACGGTGCCCCTAAAAGTAATTACAGTTGCAGAATTGTTTGAGGATCGGGTTGACAATGGAGAGATGGTGCTGACCTTTTGTATCCCTTATGAAATTATGGTGCAGTATCGTAGGGTGCAATGTTCTAAAGATCTAGAGGAGGTCCCTGAGCGATTATGAACAACCAACGCCCACGATGTAGGGCTATTGCAGGGAGTGGCAGCCGTAAGAATGGCACTCGAACCAGGTGCAGTGTTCGCCAGAGGAAAACACCATTGCTGCACTCCTCCCTCAACCAGGGGTTTATTGTGCCCTCCGAATGTAACACGGCTATATACCCAATAAAAAAAATGCAAAAGGGGGCTGGGGAGTTGGAGGATGATCCATGATCTCTGCCCCATGAATGACATTTGTATTTGTTTGTTTATTATTTGTATCGCGTGCCGAACCCAGGGGTAACTGGGCGCTTGAGAATGTAGGTTACAGGTTGCAATAGGTATTCTGGTTATACCAGTAAATAACAGGAGTGACCCTGGTTACAGTTGGGTCGATTTACAAGATACACAGATAGTAAGGCAACAGTGTACGCTGGTTACATTGTGATCTGTAGCTGAGGTGGCTGGTCCCTTACTGAGAAGGGTTGTTGTTTAGCCAAGTGTTTATGCTGGCTTTGACGGTGAGGAAGAAGGGTTCCTGTTTGAGGGTGATGGGGATGGCGTTCCAACGTTTGGCTGCTTGAACTGGGAAGCTGGCGCCGCCTGCTGATTTGAGGTTATATCTTGGGATCATTAGATTTGAGGAGTTGGAGGATCTAGAGATGCGGGTGGGTTGGTGGGGGCAGAGTTTATCTGCAAGATATTTCGGTGCGGAATTGGTGAGGCATTTGTGCGTGATGGCCAGGGTGCGAAGGGTAATTCTGTCGCGGATGGTCAACCAGTTGGCGTTTTGTCTGTGTGTGGTGATGTGGCAGGATCCCGGGAGGCTGAGAGCTGCTCTTAATGAGTTATTCTGGAGCACCTGAAGTTTGTTATGTTCCGAAGTGCCGAGAAATAGTGTGACACAATCAATTTTGGAGAGAGCGAGTGCTCTGGCTAGTGTTAAGCAGCTACTTGTAGATAGGAAGGGTTTGCAACTATATATGTTTGTTTGTATAGGCTGTGGAGGATGCAATGCTGTTGACCTGTTTTCTGAGGGAGAGGGTTGAATCGAGGTAGACCCCCAGGGTTTTTATCTCTTTGGAGACGCTAATTGTGTTGTCGATGATGAAAGACGAGTAGCTGCGGTCGAGTTTGTTCAGGCGTGCCTGAGAGCCTACGATCAGCTCTGTCTTGTCATTGAGACAAAGCCCGTTGTCAGCCATTCAGGCTTGGATTTCGAGATAGATGCTGTTGAGTAATTTAGAGTCATGGTCGTAACAGCCAGTGAGGTGGATGAGGACTTGGGTGTCATCAGTGTAGTTGGTATAGACGACACCCCGGTTGTCAAGTCGGTCGAAGAGGAGCTTCGTAAAGATGTATAAAGTGGGTGACACACACAAGCCTTGCGGGACGCCACACAGAATTGGAGTTGGGTCTGCGGAGGCTGAGGGTGAAAAGACTCTGGTAGTGCGGTCCGCTAGGAAGGATTTGATCCAATCAGATGCATTAGAGGAGAAAGCTGCGGCAGTGGAGAGGTATCTGGCTAGGATTTGGTGGTCGACAAGGTCGAAGGCTGCAGATAGGTCTAGTAATAGGAGGACTGCAAGTTTGCCTTTATCCTTTGCCTCATCCATTTGAATCTTTAGGTCTAGGAGAGCAGTCTCAGTCCCATGTCTGGGTCTAAATCCGGATTGTCTAAGGCCGAGGAGGTTGTTCACATCTAAGTGTTTCTGGATTTGCAAATATGCCACACGGTCCAGGATCTTTAGGAGAAAGGTGACTGTAGTGATAGGCCTGTAGTTGGTGGGGATGTTCGGGTCCAGGTTGGCTTTCTTTAGTAGTGGCATGACCCAGTCTTCCTTGAGATTTTGGGGTACCTGATTGGAGGCGAAAGAGGAGTTGATAACAGTGGTTATGAAGGGGGCTAGGAATTTAGCTCCATCCTTAATGATGGTGGCTGGGCAGACATTGCCTTGGCAGTGAGAGGGTTTTAGGCTTTTAATGTTTTTGACTTCCTTAGGTGTTACGTGGGAGAAGGTGAAAGGTGGACAGGTGCGGGTTCTGTCGAGGTGGAGGTTAGCAGCTTGGCGGTCCTTTTGAAGGGTAGCCTTTTTAGCTTTGATTTTGTTTTGGAGGAGGGTTATTTTGTCTGCTAGGGCTTGTTTTGAAGGGTAGCCTTTTTAGCTTTGATTTTGTTTTGGAGGAGGGTTATTTTGTCTGCTAGGGCTTGCTGTATTTTGGTGCACCAATCTACATTTTTGATACAGTCTTGGGTAGGGGGTGCTGGGGACTCTAGCTCTTTTAGGATGCTAAATAATTCTTTTGTTCTGGAATTGGCATTTTGGATTCTAGTATCATAGGTATGTTTTTTGGCTGATAAGATGGCTGTTTTGTAAGTTGTGGATGCTAGCGTAAACGCTGTTCTATTGGAGATAGAGGGTGTTTTTCACCAGGTGGTTTCGGCGGCTCTTTTTAAGGTTCTAAGGTTTTTCAACTCGGGGGTAAACCATTTGTTGAGGTGTGCTTGGGGCTTAGGTTTCCTGAGTTTGAGAGGTCCGACAGTGTCTAAGGCTGACTTGAGGGTGTTGTTGTAGTGGTCCACTAGGTATGTTGGGTCGCGGTTGATAACTTTTGGTTTGCAAAGAATATTTTTAATGAGGTTGGAGGCTTTCTATGGAGATGTTTCGACAGTTTCTGGCTAGCGATGGAGGTTCGATGTTGGTTTTAGTAGCGGGTGGTCCCAGGATGGCGAACTGGATGAGGTGGTGGTCGGACCATGCAACAGGTTCATTTTGGGTAATGGTGATGGCACAGTTAAGGTCAGCGATCCAGTTCAGGGTCCTGCCTTTGGAGTGGGTTGGCGTGGAAATTCTGTGTACAAAACTGAGGTTGGATATGGAGTTGGCCAAGGATAGGGCATGTGGGTCGTTGGGGTCATGGAGATCGAGGTTTAGGTCACCTAGGAGGATAGTCTTTGATGCGAGTTTGGTGTGTGTGGAGAGGAGGTCAAGAATGTCGGTCTCGGTTGGCCACCAGGGGGTGCCGGATGAAGACCTAGCTCTGCGTCGCTCCGCCAGGGCTGCCCAAATCCTTCAAAATCCTGCCGTTTCTTCGGGTCTCTTGCCGACACTAAACACTGCTGCAGGGGAATGCACCAGCATCCCCCCCGAAAAATCCTGGCGAAAATCAGTCCTGCCTGGGCCTCCTGCATCGTGTGAAAGCCCTGCCAGTGACCGAGTCGGCGGGAAGGAAGCGGCGTCATCGGCAGTGCCCGTCAGAGCCCCGCCGAAACTACGCCATTCGGGACAGCTGCCGTGGGACTGGTGTCGCCCGGCAAACTGAGAGGTGAGCCACTGCCGCCGCAGCCATCGACTGGTCCAATTGGACCTGGGGCTGCCTCCTCCACCCCCCCCCCTGCACAACACCCACGTGGGCTCTCCCTCCCCGGCCCCCGCTGAGCGCGGGCCGCCTGGGTTGAGGGCTGCCCGCGGGAAAGAAACATCAAGTGCGGGGGAGGCACACACGGCAGCTGGAGGAGGGGAAATCTCGGGGGCGGCCGGCAACGAGGACGGAACACCAGCGGGTTGGAGCGGACCTGTTGGGGGATTGCGCCTGGCCCCAGGCGCTGCAATTTGAGGTTGCCTGTTAAAAAAAGTGCAGCCCAACAGGAATAGTGAAGGTGCTCACACCAAACACCAGGAAAAAGCACCCGCCACGCACTGGGAGAGAGGCCAAGGACTCGCCCCCGGACGCCTGGACCCAGACTTGCCACCTCGGCCGGAGCAAGCATGCAAACACATCAGACTGGCGCCACCCTCACCGCCTGCATAATCACCCCCCCCCCTCCCTGAACTACACAATAAAACATGCCCAGGGCTGGGTCACATTGGACATAAGGCCAGACTGCGCAGGCCAAGTCCCGACAGGGGGCAAAGCAACACGCTGGGAACCAGGGATAAGGCTACCAATCGGCAATCCACCGGAGGCCACAGAAACGGACCGAAGGCCTAAGGACCCCTCAGGAAGGAACCTCCAATCCAACGGAACACACCCGCACCCAGTGCCACCCCCATAGGGTCAGGATGGGAAAGGATCAGCACCGCAGGGGAACGACCCAAAACAAAACAGACAAATACACGATGAGCACCCCGGCGGCTCTACCGGACCCAATTAGTAGGGCGGACAACGAGTCAACGAAGGGGGATGCGGCCCAAACGCTCTCAACGACATCATGGCAGCAATCAACGACTCCAGAACCTCGGTAGAGACCAAAATAGACGGCTTGGCCTCCGAGGTGTCCTTTGTGAGGCAAGACTTAAGGAACCCAACTACCAGGGTTGGGGAAGCAGAACAACGAATATCCGACACCGAAGACACAGTTAAAAACCTGGGAGGCCGCCTTGAACAAATGGAACGGAAAATCACCACGCTCGAAAATAGAGCTGAAGACAGTGAGGGTAGGTCCCGCCGGAACAATCTCTGCATACTCGGCCTTCCCGAGAAAGAGGGGCCCTCCATGGAACTCTTTCTGGAAGACTGGCTAGCAGACCTGATGGCTCCCAAGCAACTCTCCAAATTTTTCTCAATAGAGCACACAGTTCCGACGGGCAGACCAGTCCCGGGTGCCCCCCCCCCCCCACGAACGGTAATCGCAAAACTCATGAACTACAGGGACCGAGACACACTGCTTCACATGGCGAGGGCAACTGGCCCCATCACTTACAATGGTAACCGAATCGGGTTCTTCCCCGACTATAAGAGAGAGGTCCAGAAGTTGCGACAATCCTACGACTCCATTAAAAAGAAACTGTCACCCCTGGGAATTAAATACGCACTCTTCTTTCCGGCAACATTCAAAGTATACCACAACGGCAAGGTTCATGTGTTCTACAACCCCCGCGAGGCCTGGGAGTGGTTAGAAACACAGGTCCTCTCTACTCCATGCCCGAATAGACCGGGTGGAAGCACACCCCGCAGGCACGGCAGAGACGACCACCCCGCTGGACAGGTCACCCCACTACGTGAAGAAGCCGGAAAACTCGGATCTCTGATCAACATCGGACACACTTGAAATTGTGCAACTACTGACCGACAGGTCTAAGGAAACAGTATGAGATCCTTACAGCCAGTGGCCCTGGAGGGGCTGTGGGGGAAGTGGACAACTAACGCCACTGTGCCCCCTGAGGGGGACTCTTCACTGTTAGTTCTACTTTACGTTCAGTGGTTACCTTGAACCACACGAGTTGCGGGGTAGGGTCCTTCTGACCCCTCCCCCGCCACTAAGTTGGGGCCTTTGCCCCTTTAGTAGTTTTAATGGTTAGGGGAACAGGTACTTCTGGTTTGGGGGGAAGTGCAGGGTGGGGGGAGTTTGGGGGTTTTCTTGGGGAAGGAAGGGAAAGGCCTCATGTCACAAGTAAACAGAAACTCAGAGAAATCCTTGCATGAGATATGAGAGGGACCGAAACGTCCCCCCCACTGACCAGCATATACCCATCTGCACGGACATGGCCTACGGTTCACAGGTTAGGGTTCTAGAGTTTGCACATGTAGTACACAACATTGATCATCAAATAAGAACGGCAGAAGGGCCCAGATGTCAGTTGCGCCTCAAAACGGCCAACAAAATAGAAGCACATGTAACACACCGCATCCTTCTATATAACCCCGAACCAAGACTCACACCGATTTAACACAAAAGAGACAAATATCTCTGTTGACCTGGAACGTAAACGGCTTGGGGTCGGGCATAAACTGGTACTGCAATACCTTAACCGCCAGTCCCCAGACATTGCATTCATAACAGAAACCCACCTGATCAGTACCAACAGTGGGCTCTTTAGGAAAACAAATTACCCACACACATACCTCGCTGGGTTCTCCAGAGGCTCTAGGGGAGTCATGATCCTCCTACATAAAAGATTACCGTTTATCACAAGGAAAGTCAAAGCAGAGCCTCAGGGCAGGTTTGTGATGGTATTGGGGGAACTGCAGGGGGAGACTTGGGGCCTCGTGGCAGTGTATGCACCTCCCACGCTTACAGCGGAACTCCTTGTTGAGCTCCAAGATATGATACTAGAAGAGCGGGCGGACTCATGGGCAATAGGGGGAGATTTCAATGAGGTCATGGAGATAGCCTGGGACAGAACACATGTGGGCCGCAGAGCAGCGGACACCCCGACCAAACTCCGCACCTTTGCAGAAGCTATGGGGCTATCTGACACATGGAGGGCAGCCCACCCCATGGATCGGGGCTACTCGTTCTATTCCAACGCACCCCAGTCCCTATCCAGACTCGATTATATCCTCACCCCTATGAACATGGCCCACCGATTATTCTATGCAGAACTCCTGACGAGAGGGATCTCTGACCACTCCCCCCTGTTGGTGAAACTCAAGGGTTTGACAGCAAAACAGGAACCCACCTGGCGCCTGAACACCTACTATTTAGGGATACCCGAAATACTGGAGGGGCTTGCAAATAAAACATCGGAATACTTTGACTTAAATGAGGAGGCTGTGGACTGCCCAATAATAAGGTGGGAAGCATACAAGACCGTCATACGGGGGGAAGCAATTTCCTTGGTGGCAGCTCACCGCAAACAGCAAACCGAGGCAATCTCCGATGCGGAGGCCCAGGTAACTAGGCGAGAGGAGCAATTCCTCGAAGAGGGAACCCAGGAGGCACATGAGGCCTTGGTAACAGCCCAAACAATCCTGAAAGACCGGGCCTTAGACAATGCCCGAACCGCCCACTGGCTGGTCCGGAGCCAGATATACGAGAGGGGAAACAAAGCCACCAAAACATTAGCCTGGCTGGAGAGCAGAGTAAAGGACAAGTACGGGCCATCCAAACCCCGGATGGGGATTTACTAACGGGGGACGCGGAGATCGCCAGGGAATTTGCAAACTACTACAGAGAACTATACTCCCCGCAAATACGAGAACCCCCAACAAACATCCCAAACTTTCTGGACGCGATCACGATCCCCCGCCTTTCTGAACCCCAGATAGAACAGTTAGACACAGCCATCACCGAAGACGAGGTAGGGGAAGCCCTCTCTCAACTACAGACCGGGAAGACCCCTGGCCCCAACGGGGTCCCGGTGGAACTGTGGAAAAAACTGAGTGTAACCACAACGAAACATATGCACACCATGTTCCTCCGTAGCAGAGAACAGGGCACCCTTCCCCCCAGACCTCTGAAAAACGACAATAGTGGTGATCCCCAAAGCAGGGAAACCCCCGGAGCACTGCGCCTCCTACAGGCCTATTTCTTTAATAAATGGGGAGGCCAAAATACTAGCCAGAGTCCTCGCCGATAGACTACTGGGGGTGATGGGATCTCTAATCCACCCGGATCAGTGTGGATTTATGCCAGGTAAGTCCACACGAATGAATCTCCGCAGGGTCCAGATTGCACTTGATCGGGCTGGCGAGATCCCGTCCCCGTTGGCCCTCCTGGCGGTGGACTTTGAGAAGGCTTTCGATACAGTGGGATGGGATGCCCTGTGGGCCATAATGGAGCTCATGGGCTTCGGACAATACTTTGTCCTGGGTTAAGCTCCTTTACTCCCTCCCCGAGGCCTCTGTAAGAGTCAATGGGAAATCATCCGCCACATTCCCGCTGAGTAGGGGGACCAGGCAGGGATGCCCCTTCTCTCCCCTGCGGTTTATCCTCGCCATCGAGCCTTTGGCAATCAGGTTGAGAACTGATACACAATGGACAGGGTTCGCCTGGCCACGGGGCGGGGAGGAACGGGTCTCGCTATATGCGGATGACCTTTTGATATATTTGAGCAACCCAATAATCTCCTGCCCGATGGTGACCAGAACCCTGGAGGAATACCAACACTTCATGGGACTCCGGGTCAACACACAGAAAACAATCTACTTCCCGGTACAGGGAGGAGAGGAAGCAATCCCGGATTCCTGTCCGTACTCCGTTTCAATTCTGGGCTTCACCTACCTAGGCATAAGAATTAATAGGACACAGGAGGACTTCCCCAAACTGAACCTGCACCCGATAATGGCAAAACTGGAGAACGATGTCGCCCACTGGCACTCCCTCCCACTTTCATTACTCGGGAGGGCAGCACTTTTTAAGATGCTGGCACTCCCGAGATTTCTGTACATCCTCCAAAATGCCCCGCTCCCCATCCCGGCCACAACATTCGCAGATATCAACCGGACCCTCCGCACACTTCTTTGGGGAGGGAAACAGCCACGCATTGCCCTTAAAACACTCTACCGCTCTGTGTGGGAAGGGGGTATAGGACTGCCCAACATTCGCACATACTACTGGGCGGCACAAGCGGGGGTGGCGAATGAATGGCTACACAGAGACCCGCTGCTAACACACATCCGAGTGGAGACAGGGGACACTGCCCCCCCCCCTGCCCCTGGCATATACTATACAATAGCCCAAGAAACCTAAGAGCGGCACTGACCGGTTCCCGTCACATAAAGCGAGTTTGGAGGGAGATACATAGATACTTAGGCTGGGAAGACAGCCGGTCTCGAAAGTGGGTGATCCAACCCCTCTGGCGTAATGCACATCTCCCCGAAATACAAAAAATGGGCCACTTTGAAACTGGGAGAGGAAAGGGATTTCCACACTGGCGGACATTGTCCAGGAGGGACGGCTGATAGACTTTGAAACCCTACAGATGAGGCACAGGCTGTCACCCATGGACCGCTTTAGATACCTCCAACTCACGCACGCCATTAATACCCAATTCCCGAACCTGGCTGATATACCCACCTGCTCTCCCTTGGAAACAAATCTACTCCCACAAAGTATCCCTCACAAGGTAACCTCCACCCTCTATCAGGCAATTAACTCCTTTGGATCTGGGGAGCTCGTCAACCTTGGGGATAAATGGGAACAGGACCTAGGGCAACTGGAGGCAGAAGAGTGGGTGGAAGCCCTGATGTCCCCGCGGGAAATTGGGATCGATGCTAAACTCCGGCTGATTCAACTCTGAATCCTACACAGGTCCTACTACTCCAGAACGCCAATGGCCACGTGGGGGGGGGGGGCTAGGGGGATGGCAACGCAGAATGCACCCGATGCAAAAGGGCAGAGGGTACCTTCTACCACATGTTGTGGGAATGCGGGCCGCTGCAGGAGTTTTGGACTGCGTGTTTACTCCGCCTCTCCAGAATACTTGGTACCACAATCCCGAGAGACCCTAAACTTATCCTGCTGGGTATAGGAGGCGAAACTGACCTTAATAAACACGAAAGAATATTTCTAGGAGTAGCACTTGGTGCGGGAAAGAGACTCACGGCAGCCACATGGGGCTCGGGGGACAGGATAACCATTGACAGATGGTCCAATGAAATGGACAGATGCGCCTCCCTGGAGAGGCGAATTTATAATGCGAGGGGTTCCCCCCCGCAAGTTTCAGAAAATATGGGGAAAATGGGAACTATAAAATGTTAAGGCCAAAACAAGGGACAGTGGCGACACCCTGTGCAGCTGGCGGGCGTTGCGGATTCTCGACCCCCAACCCCCCCTCCCCGCCGCAACACACAGATGTCAAGAGTTATGTTATGCACTGCTATCTACTGCGACCTTGATGTTGGGTCTCCTAACGTCTTTTGTGTACTCACGTTGAATGTGCTACCTTTTCCTTTTTTTTCTTTTTCTTTTGTTCTCCGTTTAATAAACCAATAAAAAAAGATTTATAAAAAAAAAAGAATGTCGGTCTCGAAAGTGGATGATGGACCGGGGGCCCGGTAGACAAAGTGCATGAGTATTGTGGTGGTTGACGTCAATGAGAGTTTCACAGATAAGAGTGGAAGTTTATTTGGGGTATGGCTCCAAGTGCTAGGTGGGATTTGGCGATGAAGGCTACTCCTCCGCCTTTGTTGGAAGTTCTGTCGGCTCTGATGATGGTATAGCCTTCTGGTAGGGTTAATGAGAGAGCAGGGCCTGGTGGAGCCAGGTTTCGGTTACTGCTAGGAAGTCGAAACTGTTGAGGGTGCACGCAGATTTTCCTGTAGTTCATGACCCTGTAACCATCCTGTCTAGCATCCTCACGCATGCCACACATTTCACTGTGGTGGATTTGAAGAATGCCTTAATTTCCATACCCCTGAATCCAGACTCACAGGCCCTGATTCATGGATTATTTGCGCCAAAAAAAACGAGATTTGTGCGCTATTCTGGCCGCAAATCCCCATTTGTTAAACACGGATTTGCGGGCAGAATGGCACACAAATCCCGTTTTCTTTCCGGCGCAAATAATCCATGAATCAGGGCCAACATATCTCATTGCGTTTACCCATTGTGGAATGCGATTCGTACACACACGACTGCCACAAGGGTATTGCAAATCCCCCAGTATCTAACAGAATTTTACCTGCTGACCTAGGAAAAATGCAAGTGCCCGATACCATCATTCACTATGTGGACAACCTGCTAGTGTACAGTAGTGCCGAACTGACTGCCACTCTCTTGCAGCTGTTAGCATACGAGTGGTACAAGGTAAACGGAGCAAAACTACAGTACTGTCTCCCAGAAGTGCTATAACTGGGATAGCTGGTATCTGTTCACTTAAAGAAAAATATACCAGAACATGCTGCATCAGTGTGCAGTGTCCCTCAGCCAATAACAGTTAAAGAAATGCTGAAATTACTCTCTCTGCAATTATTGCAGGGCATGGATTTTAGATAAGACTGCATACACTAGGCCCCTACTGCGGGGTCTTAAAGAGGCACTAAAGACAGAAAAAAGATTGTATGGATAGAGGACATGCTTATTAGTTTCAATGACCTGGAGGTTATCTGCACTGCACCAGTCCTAGCAACCCTTCATTACACCCAAGAGTTCTATCCTTTTTCCCACTCGAACGGTGAAATGATGACCGCAATACTTTACTTTTACACATGTATAATATGCCTAAACCCGCAGGCATTAAAGTGCAAAAAAAAAGACTGCAGCAACATTAGGACAGGACCATAGAAAAAAGCAATTGTCATTAGGAGAGGAGCAGTAGGAAGATTTGCGCAAAGAGCATGGTCTTCAATCTTTTTCAAAATGTGAAGGGATTCTGCTCCATGCAAAGATTGACAGGACGCAAGTTTCATGCCCTAGAGCTGTGCACAGGGAACGAGTGACCCACACCTCTGGTTCGTTTAAATTTTGGCCAGATCAGTGCTGGCCGACATAGTCGGACTGGAGGCCTGTTGCTGGTTCAAGCACTCTTTCAAATAAAGAGGAGCTAGACCAGACACATTTGTGTACCATGGTGTGCAGTTTGAACCGAATTGTAGCTGAGATTTGGAGCCAATGTAGATCTCTCCTATAGGTCGAGACATGTTCTCTTTTTGGAACACTCCTTACAAAGCGAACTGCATCATTCTGTAAAACCTAAAGCCTGTGTAAATTGTTTTTACTAGCACCACAGAAAAGAGCATTACAGTAGTCTAATCTGGGCATGATTACTGCTATCACAAGGGTTCCGCAGTTTGTTTGGGACACATAAGGTCGCACAAGCCTCAGTAACCCCAGATTATATTGGGATTTCTTAATGGCACTATCCACTCGAGTATCGGCTCCCAGAAGACACCAAGTGTTTTCACCTTTTCTTGCACCCTGATATCATGTCTCTCTGTTGAAATTCCTGTAATGGGGGTCTAGCTTTGCTTGTGAAGAGCCAAAGATCAATAGCTCTGTCTTTGAGCTATTTAAGCATAGCCAATTAAGTATCGTCCAGTTCTATACCACATGTACTTTATCTGAATCTGTGGAGTAGTCATCTGTCAGTTCTATAGGGAGCGGAGTATCGTCTGTGTAATTCGCAAATGCAATCCCAGAATCGTACAATACTTCGCATTAAGGGCAGCTGCATACATTGAACGGTGCGGGCGACAGACACCCTGAGGTATGCCAGACATGATCCTGGACTGTAAAGAGGATGCTTGGTTTAGGACCACACAGGACATGTGGTTACTGGCTTTACTAGAGTACGCACCAACGGTTGAATACTGTGGATAAGTCCAATAGCACCAGAAGACAAGATTTTCCTCTACCATGTCCAGCATTTGTGATTGGAGGTCAACCAGTGCACTTTCCGTGCCATGATTGGCATGACATCCAGATTGCCTGGGGTGTAAAATATTAAGCCCTTCTAGATGGTTTTGAAATTGACTAGTGCCCACTTTATCTACAATATGCTAAAAAAAAGGGACATTGGTGATAGTTCTAGGGTTCCCAATGTTAGAGGGGTCTGCACCGATCTTCATCAGTTGTGTAACTACCACCTGGTTTACTGAATCTAGTACTATATACTGTGAAGATAAGAGGCTTTAATGAAACTGGTAAAGAAAGGTGCAAAGATGCTGGAGAGATAATATCAAGACATGATGTGGAGCGCATTTTATTTAGCACCACCTCCATCTCCTTAACAGAGGTTTGAAGTTGAACATGGTCCCCAATTTCAGAGGGGATTCTGTAGCTGGGACATGGGTGGGACAAAACACATCTGAAGAAAGGTTTTCAGAGGTTTTAACCCTGGCAACATTGATATTTATAAAGCAATGCCTCTTGGATTATCTGGCACTTATTATCGGTAGGAAGGACCGGTTTGTAGATCCTTTTTTTGTAAAGTATTTAAAAATAGAGAACAGTTTCTTAGTGCAATTTGCAGCTTTCTGTAATTCATGATTAAAATCTTTCTTAGGTCAAGAATTTGCTGTCTGTACACTTTTTCCAATTGTTTCCAGGACTGAAAATGTTTTGATTTATCTTTGTCGTACTCGTTCAATGTGCCTCTATTCTTGTTTCAAGCCAGCCAACATAGCGGTGAATCAGGATTTGAGGTTTGAATCCTTTTTAATCACAAAAGGTTTCAGGGGCGCAACATGCTCCAGAAAAGTACTTAGATGGTTATTATATAATGCAGCCACAGAAAAGCACTATGGGCCACAAGCCATTGGCCTATTGCAGTGGAGTGCTAGACTCAGTGATGCAGGGCCAGTTCCCTTGTGGACAGGCGCTTGCTGCTGCAGCATTTGCAATTGAGAAAAGCTCCACAATTGTCATGGGATGTTCAGTAACAATGTATGTGGAGCATGCAGTATTTGCCACCCTTGAGCGATCCAAATCAACTCTTACCACACAGCGGGCGTCCGTATATGAGGTTATTCTGTCTAGCCCACAAATACACATAGTACAATGCAAAACTGTGAATCCTGCCATTTTCCTCACAGAACTGTGTACTGATGAAATCCTTGCAATGGGGAGGAGCAAGAAATTCCCAAAGCAAGACAGCCAGCTCGAGAGGGGGAGGGGAGGTCCTCTTCAATGACGAGTCAGCAACTATTGACCAGGGGACTGGCCTGAGGCATACTGGTGCAGCAGTTGTTTGCCTAGTTGACTGGGAATACAAAGTGATTGGGCAAACTCATATTTTCAGAATACAGTCATATCAAGTCTGAGGCACTCTACTTAACAAACACAGCTCAATCTCTTATCAACATCATGGATTCCACAAGCCATTTCAATCGCTTCAATCCATTGGAGGTTATCAGAACCCTCCACATAACACCAACCAAATCTTTCACGAACTTGGTGGCAGGGGACCAGACACACTCAACTGGTTTTTCTGAAGTCTCCTCTCTAGCTGGATTCTGACATTGTGTCCTTGTTAAGTTCAAGGTCCCTGTCTTTGAGTTCAAGATCCCTATTTTTGAGTATCACTTGCTGTGCCAACTCCTCCTTCTTAAGTTCAGCTTCTGTTTCCAACTTTTTGTATTCAAAGGCCAATTTCATCCGCCATAATTCAAGTTCCAAGGGATTCCCTGAATAAAAACTGCTGGCGTTCAGAATAGAGGCAGCAGGAGTGGTGGCACTTCCAGAAACAGATTCATTAACAGCCCCCGGGGCAGTGTCCTCAATGGTTGCATCCCCCCTTCAAGAGCTTCACTAGTACACAAACCTCAGTTTAACAAAGTGTCGATATTTTGTAAGTGGCAAGGTTACACACTGATTCTTAAAACCATTAGCATCCCACCGCTGCCACTTTTGTAAAGACTGGAGGGGGTATCTGTACTCCTGCTCTCTATATGGCAGAGTAGAGGCATGGAGCACCCCAGCCAAGATTGTGTTTGGTAAACGTGGATGAGCAATCAAGGCTTAAGCTCTCAGGAGGTGATGTGGGCTAGTTCTTAAATACAGTGTAGTCCCAATCACCTACAAAGAAATGTCCACACACTGTTAGTGATAACAAAGTTCTTTATATAAATAAGGTTTGTTATATATACACACACACAACACACTTTGTGCTCAAGCAATTCTATGATAAATGTACAGTCTCTGTGGTACCGCTTACTTCTTAGATTCCATTAAAATGCCTCAACCGTAGACCGTTTCAAATGGCATACAAATCAATTAATAAAGTGAGCCACCAATAGACATAGGAGGAAAACAAGTGGTTTAAACAAATGGCAGAATAATGGGCCCCTACCACTAGGCACAGGTCTGTGTGAGGATCCCTCCCCCACCGGGGCAACCTGTAAATAAGATAATAAACAAGCCAAGTCCATATATTGTTCAGCAGAGTCTTATTTCCCTCTATAAATGTTCTACTACCCCAATGTACTTGGTATAGCAGAGTTCGACCGCAGGTCGTCGACGGATCCTTCTTGAGTGAACTCCCTTTAAGGCAGGAGCCACGCATCGTCGAGATCCCTCAAAGAAAAGGGTGAACAATGGCATTGAGGCAGCAGCTTCGGTCCTGGCGGTGCTAGTTGATGATCGGTTGTGGACGTCCTGCGAAGATGAGGCGTGCGGTGCACCTCGATGATGATAGTTTGTTGCCGCAGAGAGTTGATGAAGAACGTAGACCCATTAAGTACGTCAGGTCGTCGGCGTCTTTGTGGACTTTGGGTGGTGGGAAAACCTACCAGCGGTTACTCCTCGGTTAGAGACCTTGGTGAAGGTTAGCTGGTGCACGATGTTCCCTCTTGGCTCGGGAAGAGGTCTGCTAGCCTCGTCCTCTTTTGGATCAGTCCTCGACAGCACAACAGCTTTCAGATTGCGGTAAAGGAAAGCAGCAGCAATTCTTCTTTCGGCTCGGCTTCAAGAGTAAGCATCAAGTTCGACTTCAGCTTATGAACAATTTCCATCAGTGAGAGGTCTCATTTATTCTGCTGGGTCACACTCGGGCAACCAATCATTCAGAAGGGCATTCATTCATGCAGGCAGGCAGCCAATCAGGCTCACAGTGCATTCAGGCCATTCCTCTCCATCCAGACACAAGAAGGAATGTGGATTGGGACAAGCACCCAGCCATTCAGCACTCCACACTGCATTCATACCGGTTTCAGGCAGGGCTGTCTCAGTCTTTGTGTCGCATACCAGAAACCAGACACCCATAACAGGAAATGCATATTGGTCACACACTCCATTCACCCAGGTCCCACCCCAAGGGTTTACCCACAACAGTCATTGTGAAGGCTCCAGCCAGTCTGGCCTGGACTTCCCCACAATACCATATATGGACCTTCCACCCAACAGCCAGTCGGGGGAAGGGACAGAGATGGGGCTTCCCAGTACTTTGGGAAACCAAGGTATCAGGCAATAAAAAGCAAGAGGCCACAGGGCCATCTTGTCTCCTATCGGGAATCCACTAATTCCAATGGCAGGATCTGAGTATCCCAAAATGAAGGGTACTCTGAGCACCTGTCAATTTCAGCATGGAGCTGCCACCAGCCCATATCCTGCTCTGTGGGAGCCACACAGTTGCCCAAAAACATACACTAGGGGTAGTGTTGTACCCCAACTCTTGGTTGCCATAAGGGTATCCCAAGGGTCTGTTCACCAAACCAACCTTGGGAAGATCTGCACTGCCAGGAGTCCCACATGGACTAGCGTATGATCCTTGCTTTGATTCTAATGGTCTGTCCGTGGCCATCTTGGATACCTGACTAGCCATAAACGGAGCAGCCATTTTGGAAGGTCCTTAATACAATGGAAGCAAGGTTTGGGGAAGACAGTGTGGTAGCACCAGCGACGCATGAGGACAGTCCAGCCCCCCCTTACTTTGTGAGTGTTGGGGAACTGCACATGTGTAGCCTCAGAAGGTGTCATAGTGCCAGTAGCCTGACCTGTGATCATGACAGTATTTTCCCCATCCCCCTCTAATGTACTTCAATGGGGCCCAGGTTTTGTTGGGTGGTTCTGATGGAATCTGGTCTCTAGTCATGCATGCTGGTTCCCAGGTTCTATCTAATTCTCCATACCACTTCCAATCGATAAGATAGTAAAGTGTGCGTCAAACCCACTTAGAGTCCTGAATTTCGGAAACTTCATGTTCAGCATCATTACCCTCGGATTGTATAGGAGGTGGTGGTTTTATGGAACTATGGGTTCCTGGTTGCATTGGTTTTAGCAGGGAGACGGGAAACACTGAATGGATGCGTAGTGATGACAGAGCCAATATAACAGATACTTGATTAATTAGTGCAGTGATGGGATAGGGGCCAATGTATCTTCGATGAAACCTTCAGGGTCCTTTCAGGAAATGTGCTTGGTCGCTAACCATACCTTATCACTGACCTAATACACAGGTACCTCCCCTCTCTGTCTGCAAACCTTTTGTACAAGTCCTTGGCCTTTTGTAGATGTGTGGAGACTTGCTTCAGGGCCAGGTAGTTGTACTGTGTAGTGTTGTGATAGCAGGCCTTCCTAGGGCTTCTGGGGGAATCATATACTGAGTCCACGGGTGTCTGCCATGCAGTAAATAGAATGGGTAAAACCTGTTGAGCTGTGCAGAGGGCTGTTGTATGCGTACTCTGCTATCCAGAGCAGGTCTACCCAGTTCCCGTCAGTGTGTGTGAGCATGCAGCTAAGATACCTTTCTAGGATTTGATTGGTTCTCTCTGTTTGCCCATCTGTTTCAGGATGGTTGCTGGTTGATAGTCATATTTCAATTTGAGCGATGGTGTAGCATAGTCTCCAGAACTGTGACACAAATTGGCTCCCTCGATCTGAAGTAACTGCGGATGGGAATCCCTGTAACCTGACTACTTGTTTCAGGAATGTGTGGGCAAGGGTACTGGCTGAGGGAGTCATTTGAGTGCCATAAAGTGGGCCATCTTTGATAGACCAACTACTACTAGAATGGTATTAGAGCCATTACAGGGTGGTAGGTCAGTAATGAAATCAAGTGACACTGTATGCCATGGAGCAGGAGGTATGGACAGAATGTGGAGGTATCCTTGTGTTTTTTTTCTTCAGTGTCTAGTGTTGGGCACATATGTTGCATGTTTGGATATAGTGTTTAGTGTCTTTACGCCGGGTGGGCCACCAATAATGTTGTTGTACCTTCGCTAGCGTCCTGTTCATTAATGGGTGGCCTTCAATCAGAGTTATGGTAGCTGTCTGCTGTGACTCATCTGGCATATACAACTGGTTGTGGTGGTAAAGGAGGAGTCCTCAGTCTTCAAGCATGGGTTCTATTGCTACCAATACTTCCAGTGCTTTTGCTGTAAACGCTTATCTGACCGTTTTCTGTAACTGTTCCAGGGCCGTGGATGCATTGTTCGTACGAACTTGTGTTTTGGGATGATCGCTATGTACTCCGGGGGTGCATAGACGCTGTCCCCTCTTCGCTACACTCAATTCTGGACAATGCATCTGCTTTACTGTTCCGCATGCTGGGTTGATATGTGATGACAAAGTTGTACTCCGTGAAAAACAAGGCACACCATAGTTGTCATGAAGATTTAGCCTTGGCTGTTTGAAGATACTGCAGGTTCTGATGGTCGGTGATCACAGCGATAGGATGTCTTGCGCCTAAGAGATGATGCGGCCACTCCTTGAAGGTGGCCTTGATAGCTAGTAACTTTGTCTGTGATTGCATAGTTTTGTTCGGCTCGAGTGAATTTCCTTTACCAAAACGTGACCAGATGAAGTTGCTCAGTATCGGAACTACGTTGGGATAGCACTGCACCCATAGCCATGTTGGAGGTGTCAGTTTGTCTACATAAGGGAGATCTGGTTTTGGATTTTGCAGAATGGGCGCAGTTGTGAAACACTGTTTCAGGGAAAGGAATGCTTGCTCCGCTTCTGGGATTCATGCACATTTTGTATTCTTGCAAAGTAGCAAGGTAATGGGATGGACTAGATGTGAAAAATCCGGTATAAACTGCATATAAAAATTGGCGAATCCCAAGAAGCTCTGAACGGTCTTGGCAGATGGCTGTGAAGGCCTTTGGAGTATTGCTTCGACCTTGCGATTGTCCATATGCACCCCCTGAGGCGCTAAGGTAAACCCCAAAATTCCACTTCTGTGACGTGAAAAGACCAGCATCTCAAGCTTTGCATACAGTTGGTTCTGGTGCAGCTTTTCCGGAACTGCTTGAACATACTCAGTGAGTGGTAAATGGATCAGGATATCGTCTATGTAGAGTATTGCACAAACGTCCAGGAGTTCACGCAACACATAATTCATGAATTGGAGCGCTGCTGGGGCATTGCACAAACCAAACGACATTACTTGATACTCATAGAGCCCAAACTTGGTACGAAAAGCAGTTTTCCACTTGTCACCACTCTTTACACGCATCAAATGGTACGTGCTCCTGAGGTTGAGTTTGATGAAGATGTTGGCATTCCTCGCTTGGTCTAAAAGCACGGTTATCAAGGAAAGCAGATACCTATTCTCTACAGTGATCTGGTTTAAAGCTCTCTAACCTCGACAGGGATCCCTTTATTTGGTATGAAGAAGAGTGGTGAGACACGGGTGACTTGGAGGGTTGTATAAAGCCGTTGGCTAGGTATTGATCGAGGCGAGTACGGGGATGGGTGTTCTCCTGTTCCGTTAGGGCATAGATGTGGCTACATGGTGTCTGTGATCCTGGAATCAGGTCAATCTGACAGTTGTAAGGCCTGGGCAGGGGCAGTGTATTTGCCTGTTCCTTGTAGAAAACATCTTGGTATTCACTGTACTTGGGTGGCAGTTTCCCCATGATACCCAAAACCAGACTGTGACCAGTGGGTATCATTGGTGATGGTTGTTCCTTGGAAGTTGCCTTGTAGTAACATGCATCACCACAGGTTCTGAAAAGGTTAAGGTTCTTGCTCGCCAATCAATGCTAGGGTTAAGAGATTCCAGCCAGAGTATTCCTAGGATATTGTCAAATGTGAAATTATATCGTGCCTCCTATTGCAATAAATATATTAATATTGGCCTACGCCAAGTTGCTCGAAAGTTGCTTGCAAAAGAATCTGTGTCGCAAGGTCCTGACCTTAAAACAATGTAAGCCGCCATTTTAGGTCAATCCGTCATTTTAGGATTCCCTTTTTAAAAGTCACCCTGTGAGTTAAAATGGTGGACGATGTCATTCCAGAATACAACATGGCCATCTTGACCTCTGTACATAGCTAATATGTAACTTGCCTGCAGGCCACTTGTTGAGTTTGTGAACTGAGACCTTGTCCTTCGTTGACCTGTGTGTAGAAGGATTAACCGTGCAATGAAACTAATCCACGAGCATATGTTGAAACAATGTATTCAAATACTGAACGTAGAACATCTGTTTAACTACATTGTATTAATGTTTGAGAAGGCCTGCATTGAAAATCTTAGAATACACAGTTATTGCATAGGCTTGTTGATACATGTATTAAAGGCAAACCAGTTATATGCGGTTGTTCGAGACTTGGCACGAACCCTAGATAGGTGATGTATTAAGTGGAATATTAACCCGAAGTGGGGCTGGGCATCGTGCCCACCAAGTGTATAAAAAGCAAATGCATTCTAATGTACAACGTCTCTCACTGAACACACTGAACCACGCTGGAGTTTATTGTGTTGTACCGAGGGCCGATAGCTATCTGATTTTGCTCTGTTTTTGTAACTGGATTCAGTATAAAATAAAGTACTTTGTATGTTCCTTTGTAACCCGTGTTTGGTGTATTTCCTTTTGGGGTACTCAGCCTCGATATTTTGATTTTGTTTTCACAGATGGCGCCCAAATAGGGACCCTCAAGATTGATGCCGGATTGTTGAAGGTTGACGCACGACATCGGACCGGGAACGGACGGTGTGACATAAGGGGCCCCACTGAATGAGATGCGACACTTCAGCAGCGCTGCACGACCCAATCCTTGGACGATAAGCGTGTGGTCCGGGACGGCATCTTGACGAGGGTCCACTTATCAAGGGGGGCAGATTTGCCGAAATCACCATACATGAGGTAAGATTAGTTAGGTAAGATTCTTAGAAATCCGATTGGACTCCTTAGGTTTGGTACGGTGAGTCGTGACCCGATTCTTAATTTAATCCTGACAATTTGAATTTTAGCGCATTGTATCTGCAAACACAATTATTGACCAGGTAACACCAAGAATTTGAGATATGCCTGGGAAATCGTATACCTGCTTTAGGGCATTATTCCATAGTGATAGACAATCTTTGGAATTCAGCCTTCCTGCACCACTGGAGGGGTCGCCGGCATGTACTATGTACTGTAAGCATGGCATTGGAAGTATAGTATTTAATGACATTTGGCACAGACAAACCAGACATGCCTCTGAACTTCAGTGGCCAATCAATGGTAGTTTTGAAATCCCTCGTATTGAGTATTTAGAGTCAATTATATTAAAGAAAAAGGCTAGACCTGCAGCATTTGATGTTTTGCAGAATTGGAAAAAAGAAGCGTTGCAACAACTTAAAAGTAGAGAGAAGCATGCGCGCCGTTACAAGACGAACGCCGAAAAAGCACTATTGGATGACCAAGATAAACATTCTGAATCGACTAGAAAAATGGATAGGGCTTTCTCACTCGGTATTCAGAAAATCTATCCTTCTAAAGATCTTCATGTTTCTGATGAGTTTATAGACAAATTATTAAATGAACGAAGGCCTGGTGCTTCTGCGCCACCTCCGTATGTTCCTCTTCCTGCTGCTTGGCCTCTTCCTCCTGTTATTCCTGCTCCACCTTTTATTGTTCCTGTTGTTCTTGCTCCGCCTAATGTTCCCCTTCTTCCAGCTACCCCACCTCTTTTTATTGCACCAGTTATAGTGCCTCCATCAAATTTGCCTGCTCCCTCTTTTCCAAGTGGTCCTGAGCTGCTTGTAATCGATCGAGGTGCAGGGTCAAAGGTTGTCACTCGCAATACTGTACCACCGGAGAAGAAACGCGAGTTAATTGCATGGGCTAAGCATTGTATGGAGAAGGATGATCAAGCTAGCGTTTTTGCCACACTTAGTAATATGGATAATTTTCCTGAGAAAAATGTTTTTATTGAAGGTTTAGGGATTCAGTTATACATAATGTGGGGAAGATTAAATAATGCGGTTCTTCCGCAAGGGTTAAGGCATCTAAATATTCTAGCGCTTTCTAGAGACACGGTGGGGAAGGTAAATGAGCATGTCGAGAGGTTGTTTGGGTATAGAAAGGAGTTAGAAAAGTTACAGGATGAGGATGACGAGGAGAAAAATATGTATGTACAGAAACGGTTCCTTCCTTGTCGTAAATCGATATCTGAGGAAACATGAATTTGTACGAAAGATGCACTTAGATGGATTTCGGATATGTCGATAACTCCTGTTGAAGTATATGACACGTATAGTCAATATACACTAGAAATGCAGAGGAAAGTGATACAGGTAATGGTAGAGTACCTGCAGGATGAGTGTGTCAAAAGGAAGATTAGTTGTTCCACAGAGTTATTGAGTGTTTACAAGAGAGCTTTTTCACTTGACACTTCTTCGACTGCTTAAGCGCTCGACTTAGCTCTGTTGCTTAGTAAGCGTCTGGAGTTGCCTACATCTCAGTTGCCTATGAGAGAGGTTCCTCCGACATTTGTCCCGAAGGTTGAGATTGCGGCTGATCCTGCACATAATATATTCGCTGTGAACATTCCTGCACAATATGTATCGCAGTTCGTTCATGTCCCGTTTTCACGACAGGAAGTGAACGCTATTAGACAATCTATTCCTGATATTAGGAAAAATCTGACAGGATTCTATAAAGAAATAGTCTGTCTTGCAGTCCTCGGTGTTCACCCTAGGCGACATTGATTTGTTGTTTCCTGTACTCCTGCCCGTAGATTTATGGAAACAAGTTCGAACTATTGACGACGTACCAAGGTTGGGAGATACATGGGTGAATATAACTAGACTCGATGGAGAAAGGCCAGCTGGTGAAAGACCGCCTCAGGTGATACTAACTTTGCCTGATAGAATTATTGCAAAATTAAAAACCATAATTCCCGAAAAGAGAATTATATGGGACAAACTTACAGCCTGTGTCCAAGGAAAGTCTGAGGGTGCTACCGAGTTCTTTAATCGGTTCGAACAAGTATTTTCGGAATTCAGTGGACAAGACCTAGGCACAGAGTCTGGGAAAAGATTATTTGTGGACAAATTTGTGCGTGGATTGCTGCCTGAGATCCAGTCACAAATGATGTCTTCTGAGAGCGCTTGACAGGCGAAATCACAATCAGAAGTACTGCACATGGCTCAGTACTACGAGAACCGTGTCAATAATGAAAAAGATAGGATTGAAAAACAAAAAGGCGATTTGAAAACTAAAGTGCTATTGCAGAAAATTGTTAGAGGCCCCAGAGGGGGTAGTTCTCAGGTTAGAGGTCAGTATGTCCCGCAGGGGAATGTGCCCTTTGGTCCTGTAAACATTAACCAGTGCGCTTATTGTCGTTGAGAGGGTCATTGGCGAGCACAATGCCCCGTCCTTCAACAAAGGTCAAATAATACATTTGGTAATATGGGTAGGCGATCCAGAGGTCGCCCGGGTGTAGGGGGCCCTGGTAGAGGTCAGTTTACACAGGACACTCCGCAACCTTTCTCGCAGGACAATCAGAGTCCGAGTGTGGACACCAGGAACATATTTGATCATCCTTCCGCTGCATATTTATCTGAAGAGCTTCCTTTTGATGATATTCTGTTTCGTTAGGATTGCCCGAAGCAGGGTTTGAAACCTACACCTATTCCCGTCAATCAGAAAGGTCCCTACATTGAAATGGTGGTGGGAAATAGGAAACATCAGTTTTTGATAGACACTGGAGCACAGAAGTGTTCCATTGATCATTCACGGGTTCCAAACATTCCACTGTCAGGGCAAACCAATGTTTCTGTAGGGTTTTCTGGCACACAAGTTGTTTGTCCGGTTTCTTTGCCGGTACCTATATCTTTGTCCATTTCTGTTGACTTCAGATTGCAGAGAGAACTTGCTGGGTTTGAATCTGTTAAAAGAATTAAATGCAGTGATTTATTGTTCTTCTGATGACGATTTCACCACAGCAATTCTCTGTCTCGCAATTCCTGACTAGACCTTTGCCTCCAGAATTCATTAATGTACCAGAGAGCTTGTGGGCTGTCGACGACAATGATGTCGGTGTTTTAGTGATTGAACCTGTCAAGATAGTTTTGAAATATGGAATTGAGCTGTCACACATTCCTCAGTATAAGATTTCAGTTGAGGGCGAGCAAGCTTTGAAATGCATTGTTGCCGATTTTGTGCATCGCGGGGTGATTGAAGAAATTTCAGGGAGTTTGTGTAACAGTCCGATTTTACCCGTGTACAAGAAAGGCGATAATGCGATCCATTCAGTTTCATAATTGATTTACGTGCCATTAATAAAGTTGTGGCACCACAATTTCCAATTGTGCCTGATGTGACGGCAATCCTAACCATGATTCCAGCTACAGCTACTTACTTTAGTGTTGTGGACCTAAAGAATGCTTTCTTTAGTATTCTCCTATACACAAGGATGGTAGATATTTATTCGCGGTCACCTTAGGGGGACGCTCGTTCACATTTACTCGTGCACCTCAAGGGTACACAGAGTCCTAGCATTTATAGTAGGGCTTTGAAAGAACAACTTAATACCCTTGAATTGCCTTCTACCTGTACTTTGCTTCAGTACATTGATGATTTGCTTCTAGCTGCTGACTGAGTGCCTGTAAGGAGGGCACTGTGTTATTACTTATCCATCTAGCTAAGCATGGTCACAAAGCTTCGCTTAAAAAATTTCAATATTGTTGTCAGGAGGTCGCCTATTTAGGCTATCTCCTGTCAAAGGAGGGAAGAAGATTGACACCTGAAAGAATAAAACACATTTCTGGCATGTCTGTCCCAAATACACCGAAGGAAGTTAGAGCCTTGAAAGGTATGGCTTCTTACTGTAGGTTGTGGATCCCAAATTTTTCACTAGTGATCAAACCGATGTTGGCTTTGACAAAGAAGGGCATTTCTTCGCCATTGCCATGGAACGCGGTTGACCAGCAATCGTTTGACTTGCTTAAGACTGCATTATGCTCTACTCCAGTTTTGGGCACACCAAACTATGAAAAGGCCTTTGTGTTTGTGCATGAATGTGATGGATGTGCTTTGGCTGTGTTAACGCAGGAGCATGGAGGGAAGAATAGGCCGTGCGGTTACTTTTCTTCCGCCTTCGATCCTGTAGCATGCGCTTTGGCAAGATTTTTGCGAGCTGTCGCTGCTGCTGCCGCGTCTGTAAAACAGAGTGAGGGAATGGTCCTAGGCCATGATTTAACCCTGATGGTGCCTCACTCGGTAGATGTTCTACTGAACTGAACTCAAACGCAACACCTCACATCTGCAGGGTTGACAAGATATGAATTGATCTTGTTTGCTCCTCACATTCAAATTAAGAGGTGTTCTGTTCTTAATCCGGCTGAACTCCTACCTTTCCCACAAGATATTACTTGCGGCGATATAGTGCCACGTGATTGTTTGTATACGACCGAACAAGAGACAAAGGGTAGAATTGATTTGAAAGATACTCCTTTGGATAATCCGCAAGGAGAGCTGTTTTGTGACGGCTCCTGCTTCAAACTTATGGATGGTACATCTACAGCTGCTTATGCGATTACTACATTGAGCACGGTTATGGAAACTAAGAGAATCACGCATAATTCTGCGCAGGCCACATAGATTATAGCATTGACCCGAGCTTGTGAGCGTTCCAAAGGGCTTGCAGTAAATATATATACTGATAGTCACTACGCCTTTGGGGTGGTTCACAACTTTGGGAGACTTTGGTCAGAGAGGGTTCCTAACTTCGCATGGCACCAAAATTCAACATGGCTTCCTAATAGTACAGCTTCTCTCAGCGCTTGCGCTCCCTACTCAGTTGGCAGTTATGAAATGTGCAGCACATTGAAAGATTACAGATGATATAGGGAAAGGGAATGCTTTCGCTGATCAGATAGCTAGGCAAACTGCTACCGATCTCCTTACGGAGATGTATGTTTCAAGGGAATCTGTAGATGCTTATGCAATAGATGAGGGTGTTGGGTCTGTATGGGATATCCAAGCTGATGCTACGTTAGAAGAATCCAAAAGAAGGGCTGAGGGCTTGGGGAAACTTGATTATGACAGGTGTTGGTTGGACATAGTAGAAGGGAAATGGCTACTCGCTGACACACGTCATGATGGTCATCATGGCCCATGGTCCTACGCATGTATGTGCCCAGTAGATGACAAAAATGTTAGAGAAAGTTTGGGTAAATGACAACATTTCGAAAATTGCTCAGCTCTACGTCCGGGAATGCATGATTTGCCTGCAACACAACGTGGGAAAGGGGACAGTAACTCCAAGGGGTAGTTTTGGGCCACCCTCTGTCCCCTTTGAAGTGATCCATTTCAATAAAATCAAATTGGAACAATGCGATAATAAGAAATATGTGTCATGATGCCTACCTCCAAGGAGCCAGGTCCGACCCAGCAACCCCAGAGGCAGACATCATTCCCCCCACGGAAGTGCCAGTGGGCCCAAGCTGGGGCCCTTTGGACACAGTCCTGGCGCCTTAGGCGCCAGGCTCATGTTAGACCCCTGTCCTGGCGCCTTAGGCGCCAGGCTCATAAAGCTAGACATGTGTTCAAGTGTTTTAATGTGCACTTACCTGATGCAGACCATGCTGCTACATCCAGGCCCTCTTGAGGCCTGAATGGAACTACTTTACCTGTGGGACTACTTTCCACCTGGGTGTGGTCGGGGAAGGATACATACCTGGAACTTCTTCCAAAGCTATTTAAACCACGCCCGATCAGCAACTCACGCTTCGCATTGTTCTGCTCCTCGCAGCTGGACGCTCACCGTGTCAGCTCCTGCATCTGGACTTCAGCCACGCCTGTCAGCATCCTGAGTCGCCTGCAAAGGGAGATAAGAGAATTGGGGAGAAAGAAGACCTTACCAGCTAAAGCTGCATCACGGAGACATCACACCGACGATCCTGAAAGGGAAGACATCATTTTAAAAGCATTTCGCTTCGATCGCTGCAGCGCTGCATTTCACTCACCTTTCCTGGGCGCCTCCATCTTCAGCAGCGATCATCCGGATCCGCACCCACTTCTCAGAGCCTAGAGAGAAAAAGACAAGGACATTGAATGAGCGAATGCAAAGACATTACCTGAACGCTCATCCAGAACTTACCTGTCATTTACTGGAACTGCACGTTTCACTTCGGGTCGGCGCCATATCTCCGGCATTCCGAACCCCGGCCCCTAAGGGGAAAAAAGACATAAGCATTAGCGCTTGCTGCAATAAGACAATGAACATTATTATTAAGCTTGAACTTTTGAACTTGCAACAGAACTCTTACAGCACCTCACCTGAATAGTCAAGCTTATTTTGAACTCCCATCAAACCTCAATCCAGTGAAGTAACTGGGTTTCAACGCGCCCCTGCATCAGAAGCAGGATGGAGAACTCATCCTTCCAGACCCTAAGGTGAGACTTCACGGGGAATCGTGGAAGGGTATCGTGGAGGGCTGGAAGGCTTGAGCATTATTCCATCAGTAGGTAATACTCCCTTTTCACGCACAGGGGAATATTCCTGCGAGCCAGAAAAGACCAGAGTCGAGGGGCCCTTCCAGTCCATCTGAAGAAGCATCAGCACTCGAAGCCAGACCTGCGTCTCCGTGGGAATCAGGTGAGTGTGACAATATGTACTGGTGGTTATCTGTGCTTTTAGTAAATGGGTTGAGGCTTTCCCTGTTAAAGATGCTACAGCCATGACTACTGCAAAAATCATGTTAAAAGAATACTTCCCGCGGTTCGGTTTGCCAAGAGTTATCTGGTCGGACAATGGTCCACATTTTGTCGCTGCTGTAATTCTGCAGATATGTACAGCATTACGAATTGACAAACGGTTCCATTCGGCCAGACATGCTCAGAGCGCCGGACTAGTAGAAAGACACAACGTTATCATCAAGAACAAGCTCGCTAAGACGTGTGCCGGCACCAAACTAAAATGGCCGGACGCCTTACCGATCGTGTTATCGATGCGCACAACCCCTCAAACTAAGACTGGGCTCTCTCCATTTGAGGTGGTAATGGGGAGACCTGCCAATATTTGGAACCTTCCTAAATGTAACTCATTAAGAAATGTTGAAAATGTATTACTTTCAGATTATTGTAGCCAGTTGACTAAAAACCTGTATTTGATTTATCACCAGGTACGAGAAGCTTTATCTGTGCGATACGAGGGCCCGGGCCACAGCATACGGCCTGGAAGTTGGGTGCTCGTCAAATCGTTTGAACATTCCTCTTGCCTCGCGCCTCGCTGGTGTGGGCCATTCCAATTCCTGTTGGTCACCCAGACAGCGGTGCGGGCCGCTGGGAGAAAGAACTGGATCCACGCGTCCCACGTCAAGAAACTTTGTCACCCTGTGCCACACGTTACAGAAGAAACAGAACCCCTCGCTGACACTGCAACCAACGATCCCAAAGCAGTAAGTAGCACTGAGAGTGTGTCGGAAAATCTCTGAGCCCGTGAGGATTGGGGAAGCTACCATTTTGTCTTCACACACTCCACAAATTTTGCATCCGGAAAATGCTATTTTGAATTCAGCACCTTCACTTGTTTCCGACACGTTGCTTCCAGCAGGAAGTGACGACATATTGTTTCCGGATCAATCAGTACCGGGAAAAGTAAGATACAATCTACGACCACGAAGATAGACTTACGGCACGGTTTTGCTGTGCATTCGGAGAAGGAAAAGAGTCATTGAGGGCTTGCTTTTTGCCCAAATTTGAGAAAGGGGATTCTGTTGGCTAGAGTTGTGGAAGGACTAAGAAGTCGCTCGACCGGGAGGTCGGCAGCAACGAACTTTGGACTATCCGTTTGAAGACTACAATGCCTGCCACTGCTACCGCTCGTATGGGACTTGTAAATAAGCGGGTGACCAACCAGGATGATGGACAAGATGCCTGTGCCCCAAAAATGTATTGCTGTATTTTTATAATGATATTTGGGTATATAATAGCCGTTGCTTTAGGATTGTGGTACCTCGAGGAAACTCACTCTTTAGAACTTTTGTTGGCTACTGAAAGTGCACCTATTGTTCCTACTCCCTTTGTACATTTGCATACTCTATCCCCTAGGGATTCTCAGCACAGACAAAGGTACCACAATAAACCTCTACTGCTTATCATGAATGCTACGCATGCCATTTTTAACAAATCTAACTGGGGGGGAAAAAGGGGCTAGGTTGGTATATTCATCCGTTACCTTTGACAACTGCTTGTTATACTTCTCTTAGAGCACCGTTCTTTGGCCAGTGGAATGATAGCATCTCAGGGAACTTTGATGGCACCAATTTGAATAGTTTTGAAAAACGTGTTTTGACTCCCCTGGGATGCTCGCTTTTCGCAAACAGGAGTAAACCGAATGTTGCTTCTATTAGGCCTTCTGATAAACTGTCTCGTCCTTTCCAATCTTTGATTTCCTTTAAGATGGCTCCAATAGGCAATAAGGATGCCATGCCTCCTTCTTACACTGTTAACCATAGCCCCGATTCAGTTCTTTTTGCATACAGAGGAATGGAACTCAGTCAATGGGAAATTTTGTAGGTTGTGCCGACGTTGAAAATTTGACTGGGGAAAACAGACCTCTGTATGTAGGCGAACCTGTCTACTTTGTCTGCGGTAATGTAGCATTCCCATGGTTGCCCAGGGATTGGCAGGGAACCTGTTATTTAGGGATCCTGTTACCTGGGGTGTTTATAGCTAGTACAAGAGAAGTTTCGATGGCTTGTCCACGGCGGGACGAGAATGGTGACACCCCAGCACAAATCTTGGGAGATATAGCTAAATCAGTTGTGCCATTTTGGGGGCAGATAGCGAATTCAGAAGATATCAGAAAACTAGCGAGAGTACTGGAGAGAACCATCAACCGGACCACGGACATACTCTATAATATGACATTAGAACAAAAGGCGCTAAGATTAGTAGCACTTCAAAACCAAATGGCATTAGATGTCATTCTGGCTGAGCATGGTGGAGTGTGTAAATTAGTGGGGTCCACTTGCTGGGTTTTCGTACCAGTTTCCTCCCCAACTATCTTCAAGTCAATACAGAATCTGGAAGTCCTTAGTTCAGAAGTGCATGTTCCCGAGGGAAACTGGGATCTAAACGCTTGGTTCTGGGACTTCTTGGGGTTGGAAGGTACTTTCGGTCTTACTAATTATTTTGGGAATCCTGTTTCTTTGTTGTTGTATTCAGTGTCTACCTGGTATGTGTTTGATGCTAGGGGGATGTTGCGCCCAAGCGATAGGTTCGATAGGACCTAAAGTGTATGCCCCGGATAAAACTTCCAAAGAATATGTGTTGAAAGATATTTCAGCAAATGACCTGATGGCAATAGATATTTCCGATAGTGATTCAGGGTGCATGGACAATGATGCATGGAGTTATTTGCAAGGAGATCCAAAGTAGTTTTAGCACTTGGCATAGGCCAAAAGGAGGGTTTGTCAAATGTGAAATTATATCATGCCTCCTATTGCAATAAATATATTAATATTGGCCTACGCCAAGCTGCTCGAAAGTTGCTTGCAAAAGAATCTGTGTCGCAAGGTCCTGACCTTAAAACAATGTAAGCCGCAATTTTAGGTCAATCTGCCATTTTAGGATTCGCTTTGTAAAAGTCACCCTGTGAGTTAAAATGGTGGGCAATGTCATTCCAGAATACAACATGGCCATCTTGACCTTTACATAGCTAATATGTAACTTGCCTGCAGGCCACTTGTTGAGTTTGTGAACTGAGACCTTGTCCTTCGTTGACCTGTGTGTAGAAGGATTACTCGTGCAATGAAACTAATCCACGAGCATATGTTGAAACAATGTATTCAAATACTGAACGTAGAACATCTGTTTAACTACATTGTATTACTGTTTGGGAAGGCCTGCATTGAAAATCTTAGAATACAGTTATTGCATAGGCTTGTTGATACATGTATTAAAGGCAAACCAGTTATATGCAGTTGTTCGAGACTTGGCACGAACCCTAGATTGGTGATGTATTAAGTGGAATATTAACCCAAAGTGGGGCTGGGCATCGTGCCCACCAAGTGTATAAAAAGCGAATGCATTCTAATGTACGTCTCTCACTGAACACACTGAACCATGCTGGAGTTCGTTGTGTTGTACTGAGGGCCGATAGCTATCTGATTTTGCTCTGTTTTTGTAACTGGATTCAGTATATAAATAAAGTACTTTGTATGTTCCTTTGTAACCCGTGTTCGGTGTATTTCCTTTTGGGGTACTCAGCCTCGATATTTTGATTTTGTTTTCAGTTGGTGCCCGAATAAGGACCCTCAAGATTGATGCCGGATTTTTGAAGGTTGACGCACGCTATCGGACCGGGATCGGACGGTGTGACATAAGGGGCCCCACTGAATGAGACGCGACACTCCAGCCATGCTGCACGACCCGATCCTTGGACAATAAGCGTGTGGTCCGAGACGGCATCTTGACGAGGGTCCACTTATCGAGGCGGGCAGATTTGCCGAAATCACCATACACGAGGTAAGATTAGTTAGGTAAGATTCTTAGAAATTCGATCGGACCTCCTTAGGTTTGGTCAGGTGATTCGTGACCCGATTCTTAATTTAATCCTGACAATTTGAATTTTGGCGCATGGTATCTGCAGACACAATTATTGACCAGGTAACACCAATAATTTGAGAGATGCCTGGGAAATTGTCTACCTGCTTTAGGGCATTATTCCGCAGTGATAGACAATCTTTGGAATTCAGCCGTCCCGCACCACAGGGGGGTCGACTTTGTGTGAACCGTATTGACACATTAAAGGCCCGGATTTGAAAAAGGTGCAGGTTGTACGCCGAAACACGTGTCATCCAAGAGGGGCTGAAAATTCAAAATAAAAAACTTTATCAAATACAACAGAACTTTTGGATTTGTCATTCATAGCAAAAGGAAATACACCAGTAATTTATCTTGGCGCAAATAAGTGCAGGCACAGTTACAACTTTTCCTACAGTTTACAAACGGAGTAGAGGAACCCAGTGTCTCCGTAGTGACCTACACTTATGCGATAAAGAACCAACCACATAGACAAAAACCCTAAAAAGGCTAATAATCACCAAGCAACCCCGATTTGGTTGTGAAGGTACAGGCCTATGATATCTCAAAAGTTCCTCAATGTTAGAAAACTAGTATTTATTGACATTTGGCACAGACAAACCAGACATGCCTCTGAACTTCAGTGGCCAATCAATGGTAGTTTTGAAATCCCTCGTATTGAGTATTTAGAGTCAATTATATTAAAGAAAAAGGCTAGACCTGCAGCATTTGATGTTTTGCAGAATTGGAAAAAAGAAGCGTTGCAACAACTTAAAAGTAGAGAGAAGCATGCGTGCTGTCACAAGACGAACGCCGAAAAAGCACTATTGTATGACCAAGATAAACATTCTGAATCGACTAGAAATATGGATAGGGCTTTCTCACTCGGTTTTCAGAAAATCTATCATTCTAAAGATCTTCATGTTTCTGATGAGTTTATAGACAAATTATTAAATGAACGAAGGCCTGGTGCTTCTGCGCCACCTCCGTATGTTCCTCTTCTTGCTGCTTTGCCTCTTCCTCCTGTTATTCCTGCTCCACCTGTTGTTCCTGTTCTTGCTCTGCCTAATGTTCCCCTTCTTCCAGCTCCCCCACCACTTTTTATCGCACCAGTTATAGTGCCTCCATCAAATTTGCCTGCTCCCTCTCTTCCAAGTGGTCCTGAGCTGCTTGTAATCGATCGAGGTGCAGGGTCAAAGGTTGTTACTCGCAATACTGTACCACCGGAGAAGAAACGTGAGTTAATTGCATGGGCTAAGCATTTTATGAAGGATGATCAAGCTAGCGTTTTTTGCCACACTTTGTAATATGGATAATTTTCCTGAGAAAAATGTTTTTATTGAAGGTTTAGGGATTCAGTTATACATAATGTGGGGAAGATTAAATAATGCGGATCTGCCACAAGGTTTAAGGGATCTAAATACTCTAGCGCTTTTTAGAGACACGGTGGGGAAGGTAAATGAGCATGTCGAGAGG
The DNA here is from genome assembly GCF_040938575.1 of Ambystoma mexicanum. NCBI lineage: Eukaryota > Metazoa > Chordata > Amphibia > Caudata > Ambystomatidae > Ambystoma > Ambystoma mexicanum. The sequence continues at coordinate 1,032,946,369 of NC_090933.1, read as the reverse complement.
TTGTTTGGGTATAGAAAGGAGTTAGAAAAGTTACAGGATGAGGATGACGAGGAGGAAAATATGTATGTACAGAAACGGTTCCTTCCTTGTCGTAAATCGATATCTGGTGAAGCAGAAATTTGTACGAAAGATGCACTTAGATGGATTTCGGATATGTCGCAAGATGTGAGGCCGACCAAACCTTTTCTTTGTTCAACAAGTGGGCCTCTATTATTGTCAGGCCAACCAGTTTTCCACAGGCCATTCATTAAGATTTGCATCCACTGCCCCTACGGTTTTCTTGACTGGCTTCACCGGGCAGTCTTGCAGAAAGTGGCCTGACGTGCCATAATACTGGCATAACTGTTGTCTATGCCCCCCACTCTCTCTTTCCTGGTCAGTGTTCCTCAAACACCCCCCAACTGCATGGGTTCTGGATCTCCCTCCGTGTATCGTCTTTCCGTGTGACCATCTGGACTCTCCTTTGAGTTGATATACAGGGGACGTGCTTCGGAACGGGAACTGTTAGCCCTTCGGTCCTGCAGACGATGACCCAATTGAAGGACCAGGTCTATGTATTCTGAGCAACCAGCAGGCGGATACACCACTTGTGCTAGCACATGTTTGAGTTCCCCCCTGAGTCCCTTATAGAAGAGCGTGGTCCGTTTGTCTTCGGGCCAGTTTGTCTCCGCCACCAGCCTGTTGAAAGGGGCAACATAAGCCAAGATTTCTTTTGACCCCTGTTGCAGAAACAGCTAATTGTCAAGGGCTTCTCATTGAGTCTTGCAAGCAAAAGGTTTTTCCAACTATTGTGGAAAACCAGAAAAGTTGCATATGATAGGGTTGTCCTGATTCACTAGTGGAATAAACAAAATTGGCTGCATGGCCCCCTAGGTACGGCAGGATAAAAGCCACCTTAAGTCTGGTCATCCGGGAAGGGCAGGGCCAAGGGAATCATGATGAGGGCAAAGACCTGGACAGGGACACAAGGGGCTGCTATTGGCATTGGTCCAGGTAGTAGTGGTATTTTCCCTGTGTGTCAATGTGAGTTTGGACTCTATATGGGATTTTACTGCACCCTTGATTTGGTTTGATGTGATGCTGTCTCCTGAAACCGCACCTGTACTGATCAACAAATACTCGCACAGCATATTCCAGCCTAGGAACCAGGCCCCGCCCCTAGTGTCAGAAGGGATGTTTGGAGGCATTCCCTTTTCCTTTACGCCCGTTCTCCTACAGTTAGACTCCCAGTGCTGGTTGCCATGACAACCGGCACCAACATAGGGTTAAGATCACCCACTGGGATATCCACCCAGGTGAGGATCTACATAAACACTTTTGGTGTACAAGCCGAGCGATTGGCACAACATTTAACGCCCTTTTTGCCCACTGTCGGTTGCTATGACAACCCGTATTCAACACAGTGGCTAATTTACACACTTGGACCCCAGACACATGGGGTCCCATGTAAATTCTTTTGTTTCACAATCTGAGCAATTGATGGAAAGGTTACTCGCTTCCACGATTAGTGGCTACCCATCCCCACCCAAGATGGCCGCCGTATAAATAATCATGGATTCCTAGCAACAGCGTTACTAACGCCAAGCCAGGTCCCCGTGAATCGTAGAATGACTCAGCGGTTCACACGCTACAGCGGCAGACTGCGAGCAGGTCCTGTACCCTGACAGGTAAGGCCATTTTACCCGCACTCAACTTTCACAACTACTCAGGTGCCCTTAGTGCCATGAAATATTAATTACACATTCTCGTTCGATTTAGGTTTTTTGGCCGCGGGACCATTTTAAAGAATAGAACAACTAGGCTTGTTTACAAGTGAAACTTCTCCTCCAGCTGAGAGGTAAGAGTCTGTGTTATGAAGAGTGTCCGCCATAACCGAGTTGTTTTTCCGATCCAGTCTTAGGTGATCTTTATACCTACTAGAAACTCCTTCCTTTCTGTTTTTTCACAATAGGATCAGACAGAGATTAGCCCTTGTGGCTCATACAACTTCCAATAACAGAACCTTTGGAATTAATACACCCATGGGTAAGCTGTGTGTGTTTTCAATACTGCACAGCGCATGATTTATTCTTCTTTAAACAATCGGTGCATGAATACTACCCTGACAATTGTCTCCATTCCCCCAGCAGCACAAACCTCATACAGTACAGACCCCCGTCCTGATGAAGGCCGTATACCAGATGTGGCCCACTAAGCCCACCTAGAAACGGCTGAAACACTGTGGTGTAGACGCCCTATCCCCAACTGCAGTACACTCATGCTGCTATACACAATGAAAATTTTTTGTCGAAATGTTCAAGTGACATTGTAAATGTCCAATTGTTTATATGTTTGCCATTTTCATGCGAACCCCTTGACAAATAAAAATTGAATTTGATTTTGTCTTGCACACACAAAATGGTTGTCCTACCAAAAAACCTTTGATTCCGTGTGAGGTAAATATTTTCTGTACTTTAGGTCAATGATATTCCTTTTCTCTTGTTGCTAACTCTGAAACGTCCATTTTATGTTGAACTGTACTAACATTAGATAAAAAAAGATTGATTCTACAATAGAGTTTGGACATTTTTATTCTTCTTTGATGCAGAGGGTGATAAAACACAGGAGTATTCTGTTAGCACCTATTTCTCTTGGACCTATTCAATTGTAATCATTGTTCCTTCCAGTCTGGCCATGTCCCGACTGACCTTAAAGAAGCTTGGGTATGCCCGCACCTTACGAAACCCTCCCTCGACCCAACGGTCCCGGAGAATTATAGTCCCATTACCACCGTCACTTTTTTACTAAAAGTCCTGGACAAGGCGGCCTACCTCCGAGTCCAAAAATTCCTTGAAGACAACAGTCTTCTCGGCCTCCGGCAGTCTGGCTTCCATCCAGGACACAGTACTGAAACTGCTTTATTAGACCTTAAAAATCAAATGGACGACATTAGAGACGCAGGCAATCCTGCACTCCTGTTGCTCCTTGATTTATCTGCAGCATTTGACCTGGTGGACCATAAGAGACTGTGCCATCATCTCTCTGCGGCAGCAAACTTTTCCCCGAAGGCTTGTGCTTGGATCACGACGTTTCTTCAGGAAAGGGCTATGAAAGTCTTCTCCGACTCAGCCTGTGCCCATCCAAGTCTCATTAAATCTGGAGTCCCACAAGGCTCATGCATTTCGCCTACCCTCTATAACCTGTTCACAAGGCCATTGTTTAACATACTGGACGCACTGGGCATCTCATACACTAATTATGCTGATGACACCCAAGTGCTTATCCCCCTTTCTGGTGATTGCAAGTCAGATATGAACACCCTCAACTCCATTTACTCACCTATCCAAACTTGGATGGCAGAAAACTAGTTGTGCCTCAATGTTGAGAAAAAACACTTGTTAATTGGATCCCTGGTCACCCTGAGTAAATTGGACAAACAATATAGTTCCTTCACTATTGACAATGTTCCCACTAATGTATCCCAAACACTCAAGACCTTGGGTGTCTACTTGGACTCTAACCTTTCTATGAACAGACTGGTCAATGCGATTGCCTCCTCCTCAGCTTACCATTTCAAACTGCTTAATGCAGCCAGACCCTTTTTATCTCAACACAATTGCCTTACCATTGCAAGAGCAATAATTGGATCAAGATTAGATTATTGTAATGCTCTCTTTGTAGGGACTTCTGGGAAAAAAATATCTCCAAACGGTACAAAACAATGCCCTTAGGGCTGCCACCAATATTTCTAGAAAGGGACCACATCTCGGAGGTTAGGAGGCATGTTCACTGGCTCCCTGTTAAAGAAAGGATTGTCTTTAAAACACTTGCCCTTATGCATAAATGCGTTCCTGACCTGGCACCCCTTTATTTGGTCCAAAGAATAGCTAAGCCAATCACAACTAGGCCCATCAGACTGGCCTACACCAATCGAATTTCCATTCCTAAGATGCAGAGAGTTCATGCAGGTGGTACTAGCTTCCCTACCATGGCCGCATCGCACTGGAATACTCTACCCACTCACATAAGGAGGATTGATTCTCACTTAGCCTTCCACAAAAGCAATAAAAAACGATGTTATTTGTATGACTCTTGTACCCCACCGATATTGCTTCCTGTCATCCCGCCAAATGTGGCTGGATTCTATCGTTCGCTATCATGTAACCCCCATTTAATGTATTATATGCCAAGATGTATCCAACTATATATGTATTTCAATTAACCACCTGTAACAGTAACTAAAAAACTACTGATGGGCTGCCTTCACTGTAACCCTAAATTAAGCCTACTTACAATCGCTTGCAATAGTGCCTCAATGCTTTGGGCTGTACAAATCAAAATAAGTTTCCCCCCCTTTCTTTCTCCCAACTCTTCTTCCTTTCTGCTGCAATGAGTGGCACCCTTTACCCTTCTCCGGAGTATCTCTGAACTCCCCCTCCTTCCAGTAAATATGCTGCTGCTTTTGCTGCTGTCAGTCATTTCGTTTCCCAATGATATCCTGTCTTGTTTTCCTGTGTGTGGCACATTTTATTATTGCCACCTCTATTGGAACATTTAGGCCCTCAATTTATTCTTTTAGTAGTTCCGCATGTTGTACAGGGAATTCGTCTCTTCGTTTGAATCCCCTCCTTTCCCACTGTGCCAGTCGTGAATGAATAGTTGACGTGGCATAGTCAGAAAATACATTTGATGCATGTCCTTCCATAATATTTAGTGCTCTTATCGCCACTAATTCTGCTGTTCTGAATAATGTGAAGGTAGTCGCTGCTGAGATGCTGTTACATACTCCCTGTTTATGCAGCATACTACTGCTGCACCAGTATGTCTCCTTCCTGTCTCCGGGTCATTACTTGATGACACGTCAATATAGACCATGTCTGCTCCTGCAATTTCTTCCTCTTTTACCTGTATGTTCCCTTTCATCCTGTCCATGTGTGCCGCACAGTTATGTAATGTAATACTCCTCTATTGGTTCTGCTAGGTAGATTGCTGGGTTTACATTCAGCACCTTACCACCTATATGGCTGGGTTGGTTAATATGGCCTCATACCCTGATGCTCTTTTTGATTTTTCAAGAATGGAAAACAATGAGTGTTCCACGTACAATACTATGGGACACCCATGATGATAGTTAATGCCTTCTCAATTGCAAAACGCTGGAGCCACAAGCGATTGTTCACAAGGGAAGTGTCCTTGTATTACCGTGTCTAGGCTTCCACTGTAGTAAGCTAGGGCTTGGTGTCCCTTCAACGACTTTTGTGTGAGGACAGCCGTCATCACTGAGCCATCTGAATGTGAGAACAAATAGAAATATTCTCTGTAATTTGGGGTAGCTAACACTTGTGCATCTGCCAGTACATCTTTTAGTTCTGTGAACATTTCATTCATCTCAGATGTCCATTTTATGTCCCTATTCTCTTTTTGTGCTTGCTTAAGGCACTGCAGTAGGGGTTTAGTAAAGGTGGCATAGTCAAATACCCATGCTCTGCAGTAACTGGTAGACCTAGAAACTTCTGCATCTCTTTCACCATTCATAGGCGGGTGGTGGAATGAATGGCCCATATTCATTCAGGTGTTGTTCTACGCCCTTCAATGGATATTATTTGCCCCAGGTATGCAACCTCTTCTAGGAAATAGTGTAATTTTCCCTTATCCACCGTATACCCTTTCTCTGAAAGTAGTTACACAATGTGTACTGAGTCTGTTCTACACTCTTCTTCTGTCTCACTGCATATTACCAGATCGTCATGGTGCTTGATGTTTGCACATTGGATAAATCCATGTGTATTATCCTGTTGAGAATACTGGGCAATTTGCAGTACCCTTCGGGCAAACAAGTGTGTTCAAATTTAGTTCCGCGTTACGTGAAGGTGGTCATATATATTGAGTCTGGGTGCAAAGGTATAGAAAAGAAGGTATTTGTCAGGTCAATGACCATGAAGTACTTTGCTGGGATATTGTACAATATTTTGGCGCGGCCGGTAAACTGCAATGTTTGTGTGGAACCACAGGAAATTCTGCTTCCACCACTTCATTTAGGGGGGTGCAGATCCTGGATGAAACGCCATGACCCACCCTTTGATTTCTTTCTCAGATAGATCGACATGTTACAGGTTGGTGTGAATGTCGGAATTATGCCTTGCTGCCATATTGCATGCAAAGTGGAGTAAATCCCTACATACGCTTCGCTGGTCAAAGGGTATTGTTTTGCCTGGGGCTGCAGGTCCCCTTGTTTCAGTTTTATTTTTACTGCCCACATTCCTTTCAGTATTCCCACATCGTGTGGTCCCTTGGTCCACAACCCATCCTGCACCCTTTTGAGAGCTCCCTCCGTGTTTATTTTCCTTCTTCACTAACTATGTCAGAATGGGCACCAGTTTTGCCAATATCTGAACTGGGCAGTGTAGCTGTATCGAACACCATCTCTCCCTCCTCCTCATCGGTGAACAACTGTTAATCCGATATGCACAACACGCCACTCCATGTTGTCATCGTCTGTTCCACACAATCACCATGTCTTTGCGTATTACTGCTTCTTCCAGGTCTAACACCATTGTTTTCCCCTTTAAGTTATCCTTCAGGCACTGTGGTCAGAATAGGAATTCCGAAGCCAGTTGGAACACCTTCCCCTGTATTCCCGGGACCCATCCTAGCAGATCTTCGACCACCATAGTTTATTTTGTATTTTATTGTTCACTTGTTTGGCGCCTATACACCAAGTAAATACTGTTTCAAAGCCCCCACAGGGCAAAGGGAGGGAACAGAGTGTGAAACACATTAGTAAACACAAAATAACGTAGAACTGGGGGGGGAGAGAAGAAAAGAGGACAGACCTACTATGCGTAGTGAGTATTCAGAACGTTCAAGTTCTGCAAGGAAGAGGGAAGGGGGTCAGGTGCTAAATTGTCCGTGCTCGTGGGTGAGCCACAAATAAGTGCATAGTAGAAGTGCAGGGTGAGGAGAGTGATAAACGGCAAGGAGCCGAAATGGCTAAGTGCAAGCCTCCTACGTGGAGGGAGTGCAAGGGCAGGTGCTGAGGGTAGACTGGAGCTGGGACCATTGGGTGTGGGAGGTCAGGGGGCCCGAGGATAAACGAGGGCCCAGGGAACCAATCACAGCAACTGTGCAAATTAGCAGAGGAGAGAAGAAGGGAAGGTAATGAGGAAAGTCTTAAGGAGCATCCAGAATTTGAGGAAGTTCTGCTCAAGGCAAAGGGAGAGGGGGATGCTGTTCCATAGGAGGGAGCCAGCGGAGGAGAGTGATGGACCACCTACTCTGTTTAGCTAAACACTTTACACACAGAGAGTTGGTGCCAGAGGAACATAGAGGCCTAGAAGGAGAGTATTTAGTGCGATAAAGTTGAAGATAGTGTGGTCACCGGGCCCAGACAGCCTTGTGGATGATATAGAGGGATTTGAATTTAATCCGTGCAGCAACCGGGAGCCAGTGACGACTTTTTAGGGCAGGAGAGATGCAGTCCCTGGGATTAAGGCCAAGGATAAATCTCGCTGCTCTATTCTGGATTAACTAGAGGGGTCGCAGGGTGGCAGAAGGTAGATTCATCAGGGGGCTATTGCAATAGTCTAGCCTAGAGAGAAGCAGGGCTCACGTTACATTGAAACTTTGGGGTAAAGTGAGAAAAGGGAAAATTCCTTTGAGAAGGAAGAGCTGAAAGTGAGATTTCTTGGCCATGTGCTGAGTGTGAGAGAGTAAGGAGAGAGAGGAGTCGAAAATGCTCCAAGGTTTCTGGCTTCAGAGGAAGAAGTAGGGGGAGAGCCCATGGGAAATGCCAGAGTGAGGGTAAGGAGGAGGTAACAGGGGTCCCATGCAAAGGATCTCTGTTTTACAGGCATTGAGGTAGAGACCTTTTGGCAGTTCACCAGGACTGGATGGCAGAGAGGTTGTTGGGATGATGGAAGGTGCAAAAGGGTCATCAGGCAGTTCGAAAAAGAGTTGTACATCAGCATAACACTAGAAGTTGAGAGAGAAAGAGGAGATGAGGCGAGCAAGCAGGGCAAGGTAGATGTTTAAGAGCCAAGGGGAGCGGATAGAGTCCTGTGGGACACCAGCGGTGAAGAAGGAAGTAGGAGAAGAGAAGGCGCCCAGGATGACCTGGTATATGCGGTCAGTTAGAAAGGATGTCAGCCATTCCAGTGCCCAGTCAGAGATACCAAGGGTATCGTGGAGCCTTTGTGTGAGGATGGAATGGTTGGCCATGTCAAAGGCGAGGAGAGATAGAGTAGGATGAGTACAGCTGGGGGGTTGGAGTCAAAAGATGCAAACAGTTCTTCACAGGTGCTCAGAAGAGCAGTTTCTATGCCTCTGGAAATACAGGAATGTACAGGAACATGCAGTGGTATAGTGGCTGTGCTTGAAAGGTGCTTTGCTGTTGTGCTGTCAAAAGACGAGCTGCTACCTGAGCATAGTAAATGCCGGCGGTGAAGCACACCTTCCCTTTCTCTGTGAATGATCTGGTTGCATCCAGTTTGCTGAGCATGTCTCTCCTCAAGATATTGATGGGTTTTTCTTTGGAGTACAGTAAGGGAGCTATGAGGTCTTGTGTCCCTATGGTTACTGGTAAATCTTTTGTTACTGGAACCACGACAACCACCCCAGAAAAGCCCTGTGTATCTACCACTTTTTTAGATAATGGGAATTGCCCATCCCTGATGCAGGATTTGGTTGCTCCTGTATCTGCGAAATGAGAATTCATGGGCCTATTTTCACTTCTACCTCAGGCTCCCCTTTGGGCTTGTCAGTTACTGCTAGGACAGGACACGGTCAGACCTTCTGTGGGGCCCCCTGTGTTATTTGGTGGGAAGGGCAAAGGGTTCTCTCCTGACGTGCTTGCTACTGTGGGTGGCTCAAAAATTGCTGGGACCGTTGCCCCGATGTCGGTTATACTTCCTTGGGGCTGTGCTGCACCCTGCTGTGCTGGCATCTGCACTGGTTGGAACTGCACTGGAGGACACTGCATTTGCTGCTACTGGAGCTTATGCTTATACCCTACTTGGATTGCCTGTGCTGTTGCACAAATGGACAGGTGCGTGCCAAGTGTCCCATGTTCTGACATATGTAGCATGGTCTGAAAACCCTGTATCCTGTTCCTCAACACCCTCATCTTCCCGGTTGTAAAAATCCTCATGTATGTAATTTCCCTGTGGTGGTGGTCCCAATTGTGGTCCATACAGCGGTTCCATGTACCCTCCTTGTTGTGGTGTTTGCCCTACTGGAAACCCTCCCTGTGGTGCTGATGCCACAGCGGCGTTGTCCTTCCATGGTGTGTTTGGCCAGTTTCTTTTGAACTAATTTGTTTTCTGCTTTCGTGGCATTCACGACAGCCTGTCTCTCACTTTCCTGCTTCCTCTTACAGTAATGTACTATTATTGCTTGTATTTCAGGCCATCCCTTAGCCTCTATACTCACTATCTTATCCCAGGAATTTTGGCAGTCCTTTTACTAGTATGTGATGGAACAATGATATGCATTTGTTGCTGGACCTTTGCGTCTCTTGAGTCCCTCAATATTGAACTCGCCTTATATATCAGCTGGGTCATCTTTAATTTGATAAGCCATCACTGTCCTCCGGTAATAGCTGTCTAGATACATGCTTCTTAACAGCTCCCAGATATGTGCTAGACAATTGTAAAATGGAACTCCGTCATGAGCCATTGGTGCTCATTTTCACACTCCTTTATAGTCGCCTGATTAAAAATGTTGTCTGCCTGTTCTATAACTGTCGCAAACCAACTTTTCATGTCCCATACGGCCAGTGTCACCCACGCTGTCTTTTTCTCGAGTGCCTGTATCCATTTACTGGCCCCAGCTATGAGGGATGGCAAGCTATATATTAAATTGTCCCGGTCCATTGTTTGCCAGGGTACATAATGGGCTCCCCCTTGTTCCTTCTGTAGTAACAGCATTACCTGTGTCTTTGGCCCTGTCCCTAATTCTCTGATAGCTTATGCTAGCCCCATTTTTAACTTTCCTGCCCTACTACGCAAGAAGGTGGACCAGTCCCTATCACAACAGTTGCCATCCTGTCATTTCTGCTCTTTTCTTCCCGTTCTCTTAAGTTTGTCGGGTGTCCATTCATCACTGTTCCTGTCACTCCATTTGTCTCCAAGTACCCCTTCATCTGAGGCTGCATCTTCCTCATCCCCCTCATTTTCTTTTGTTTCTTTTATTTATTGGCAAGGAACAGTAGCAGGTGCAGAACACATTACATCGGCAATCAGCATTTCACACTTAGAACATGTAGAACAAGCAATGTATGAGTAGTAAACGGCACATTGACAGAGGGTGAATTGAGTCTAGCATGCTGCTCAGAGTCCGGGTTGCGCTTCCGCCCGCTCCGGAGACTGGGGCGAGGATAGAAACTCTAAGTCAACTTTGTTGTTCAGAAAACTACAAAACTCTGTCCACACATTTTTGGGGCGGGCATTCGCTGGTAGGGTATTGATATAGTCCTCACACATTTGCGTCCAGGTGAGAGCCTTTAACCACATCTCTAATGAAGTGGGGGAGCGTCGCTTTCAGCACTGTAAGATTCATCTTTTGGCCACTATGGCCCCAACATTCAAAATTTTAGCAACTTGCCTTGCCCCAGTTCCCTCCCACAGTCCAAACAGCCCAGCAAGGGGGTCGGGATTAATCCGGAACACCACTATTTCCGAGAGGGCCTCAAGCACAGCATCCCAGAACGGGGCCAGCGCCCCACAGGACCAGAACATGTGGGTATGATCAGCTTCACTGGATCTGCATCTCTGACACACGTGGGATTGGTTGTGTGTGAATTTCCCCACCTCATGAGGTGTGTAATACAGGCGATTAAGGAGCTTATATTGCATGCATCTAAATCTGGAGTTGAGGGAGATCTTATGTGTATGTATGCACATTTTTGCCCACATGGTATCAGTAATTGCCAACCCCAGTTTATTGCTACATGCGTCCCGAAGTTTGTGGGATGGCTCTGCCGATTTTGCCATCAGTATTTTATATAGGGAAGATGTTATGCCCTTACCTCCTGCAGAGTTAGCAATATAGCAGATCTCAGGAGATTCAGGGGATTTGTCTGGGTATGAGGGCCACATATCACGTACTACCGCTCCAAGTCTAAAGTATTGTAGTAACTCCAGTGCTGATTTCGAGTGTCCCGGTCGCCATGTCTGTGGGGTGATGAATTTCCCTTCAGGGAACAAGTCAGAGAACGCTGATACCCCAGGTCCAGCCAGTGTTGCATGAGAAGTTTGTCCTGTGTGGGTGCGAGGCCTGGGAATGACCATATGGGCAGCCACTTGTAGTATGGGTGGCGTTCGGGTGGGATTGCAGAATCAATCTCCATGCCATGATCGTGGTGGCTACTGGATCAGCCAGGGCGTCAGTTTGGTACGAGTGGTTGAGGATCAGGGACATAACATTCATATTCTCACTTGCAAGGATCTCAAGTTTGATGTGGGGGGAGGGTTCAGATATTTATACCAGTGTGTTGCATGCTGGGCTTGTGCGGCGATCCAGTATCGGGTGAGGTCCAGGGCGTTGAATCCCCTGTTCCCATAGGGCAGAGTCATATGTTGCCGTTTCCTGCGGATGGTGCCAGAGTGCCACAGGAACTGGGTGCACTCCGCGTGCAAGTTTGTGAAATAATTCTTCCCAGGCCAGAGTGGGACATTAGCGAACATGTATAGGAGCTCTGGAACTATTATCATTTTGATCCAGGACAGCCTTCCCGAGAGGGACAAGGGGAGGTTGCACCACCTCGCCATCTTAGATTCTGCGTATTGCACAGGGGCGATATAGTTGTCAGCCAGTAAGGAGGATCTCGACAGGGATACCTGGACCCCGAGATATTTGATGCCTTCTGGGGACCACCGGAGTGGGAATTCACATGTCGGTTGGGGAGTTGCGGCTGTGAGAGGAAAAATGTCTGACTTGGTGTAGTTTATAGTGAAGCCCGAGAATGTACCGATTTTTGTTATCTCACGGATGATCGGGTCTAGATTGACTGAGGGGTCTCTGACATACAGGAGTACATCATCCGCGTACAGCGATATGATTTCGGGTGTGTCACGCAGGCGTATTCCCTTGCGGGTTTGTTTCTCTTACACTATCCGCCATGGGTTTGATGGCCATTGCAAATAATAAGGGGGAGAATGGGCATCCCTGCCGTGTTCCTCTATGGAGGATTAAGGGAGCCGACGTGCGAGAGTTGACCAGGACTCTGGCCACTGGATTTGTATACAGCAGTTTAATGTAGGAAAGCATGCGCAGGCCGATTCCCATTTTCTCCAGTACCGCCCACATATATTGCCAGGAGACCATATCAAATGCCTTTTGGGCCTCAAGTGTGACGGTTTCCGCGTAAGCTTTAGGGCCGATTCTAGAGATGACATTAAATAATTGTCGGATATTTAAGGCAATGAAGCGGGCAGGGACAAAGCGGCTTTGGTCTGGGTGGACCAGGTGCGGCATGATGGGGAGGAACCTGTTTGCGATGACCTTGGCGAATATTTTGGTGTCTGTATTTATAAGGGAGAGAGGTCTATAGGAGCCACACTCGTCCGGGGGTTTGCCCGGATTGGGTAGCAGTTATAATGGCCTTGCGCAGGGATTGGGGGAAAGTAGCTAGGCGGAGCGATTCAGTCCAGACTTCATGTAGGCGCGGGGTCAGTAGGGCAACATGTTCTTGATAAAATTCAGCGGTAAGGCCATCCAGGCCGGGAGCCTTGCCCTTAGGGAGGGCTGAGATGGCCTCGGTTATCTCGTCGGGGGTGATGGGGGGCATCCAGCTGTTCTTTGGTGGAGCGGGATATATAGGTCATGGGAATTTGGTCCAGCAGGAGATTCCGGTCCTGTGGGTTATGCTCGCGTTGTGGACCATAAAGGGCAGCATAGAATTCCACAAAGGTCTCCAGGATGGGTTGGTCAGACCAATGCTGCACTCCGCTCTCGTCCCTGATACTGTCAATTCGGGTTCTAGCCCCCTCGATCCGGGCCAGCCTGGCCAGGGTTCGACCCGGTCTTTCCCCCTCGCCGTATTTCCGCGTCGCAGTGGGCCGGGCATAGTATCGTACCTCCCTGAGGGCATGCGACTCAAAGGATTCCAATTCCCTCCTTATCTGCACCAGCTTGGGTGGGGAGGGGGCGGAGATGTATTCCTGCTCAAGTTCCTTGAGTTTGGTCTCGGAGCGTTGTAGGGAATTTGTCTTTCAGGACCCCTGCTTCCCTAGAGATGCACATCCCTCTGATAACCTTAAATGCCTCCCACCGAGTCCCATCGGATGTTTCATGACGCTTGTTATCGAAAAACAAGGTAATATCTGCAAGGATATCCGCTTTAAAAACTGTCATGCAGTGCCTGTGATTTGAAGCGCCAGTTGGAATGGTGTGGGAGGGCGGGTCGCAGCGTGAACTCCAGCATCACTGGGGAGTGATCCGAGAGCGTGCGTGGTAGTATCTGCATGTCTGAGGTTTTCCCCATTAGCCCAGTTGATATGAGAAATAGGTCAATTCTAGAGTGGCTGTCATGCACAGAGGAATAGAAAGTGTAATCCCTAGTGAGTGGATGGAGCACTCTCCTGGCGTTGCATAGGCCAGCAGAGGCCATGTGTGCGTGGAGCCGACGAGCAGCTCTGGACATTGTCCTGTTTGCAGTGCCCGATCTGTCCAGCACGTTGTCTAAGATAAGGTTCATGTCCCCCCCCCCAGATGATTGGGACCCCAATATATCTCATAAGCAGAGTGTTGACGTCATCAAAAAATTTGGGGGCATCTGTGTTTGGAGCGTATGTATTCACCAATAGACACTCTGTGTTGGCTAGCAGGCACTGGCGAATCACATATCTACCCCCTTGGTCTATGTGGCTTGTGCGCAAGGAGAATTCCACTGACTTGTGGATCAAGGTTAGGACTCCCCTGGACTGAGAGGAATAGGTAGTGTAAAATGTATTGGCGCCCCATGCAGGTGCCAAAGAGGATGAGAGGTGGCCAAGAGCATGGGTTTCTCGTAAAAGGAGTATTTTGATTCCATGCCTCTGGGCATACACTGTTATTTTACGTGCCTTGTGAAGTTGCTTAGCCCCCGGATGTTCCACATCATTAGTCTAATGGCCATATTACAGTTTTACGGGGTGTCCCAGCAAAGCACGGCATCGCTTGTTGACCATATGACAGCGGCCGATGCACTGGCACACCCATCCGCTCTCCAAGCCACACTTTCCTTGCCATTTTTAGAATAACATCCCGCAACTTTACCCCCCACCACCCTCACTGCCCAACCCAACCCAGCAGTGCAAAAGGACCCACCGAGAAACCTGATGCAGGCGTGCCAACCCCAACAAGGCAACGCCTGCCTGTATGCCCAACTGAGGCACAACCAGTGATCATAACCTGCCAAACTTGGCATTGCAGCTGCAGCGGGGGTCGCAGCTGCCGTTTACCCAACTTAGCTAAGAGATTGGTGCAGCGCACCATAGGATGTACAGCGGTAGGTGACATTACAATTTCGAGGGAACCAATTTGTTGAATTGTGACTAGCAAAATATAGACAGGATGCCAAAGTCCATAAGTTGTAGCGAGGTCCGGCGAGGGAGTAGGGAGAAGCCGCCTGGGCATGTCACCATAAAGTGCGGCCTCTCAAGTGCAGCCGCGAGCCCTCACATCAAGTAGGGAGACTAGACGGTGTGTGTAGTGGTGGTGCCCAAGCGGACCCACCTGCGGTGGCCGGCACTCATTTCCTCAGTCGTTGTCTATTGGCTCATCCACAGGGTCAGAGAGCGGAATATGTGATTCGATACATTTCACTGCTTTGTCTGGGACCGTGAAAAAGTACAGTTTGTTGCGATGAGTGAATTTTAAGAGTGCCGGGAAGAGCATGGCATACTCGATTTTCCTTTCCCTGAGCATCTTCTTCATGCCATTAAACTGCCTGCGCTCCATTTGCACGTTGACGGAAAAAAGTCCTGAAAGATTCGGATAATTTGAGACTCCAGTTTGTTCTCCCTTCTCGCGGGCCAGACGTAGTATGTGATCTCTGTCCCTGTAGCTGAGGACCTTAGCGATGATCGGCCTGGGGAAGTCACCCGGTTTAGGGTGGCGTCCAGCGCCCGGTGAGCGCTCAATTGTAAAGAACGGGGAGAGTTGGGGGTTATCCAAGAGGTCTCTGAGGAGGTTTTCAACAGCCTGTTCCATTTTGCCTTTGAAGGCGGATTCCGAGACCCCTACAATGCGGATATTGTTTCTTCGGGATCTAGACTCTGTCATCACATTTCGCCTTGACTTGTTTCATGTCACGCAGTAGGTCACAGACTGTGTTCTGGAGAGTGTGCACCTCGTCCTCATTGGCCCCAATTCTGGTCTCTGCCTCCGTTAATCTAGTCCCGTGTTGATCTAGTTTGGTCCGCATGGAGGCCACGCTTGCGTTGTCATCCAGCTTCCCGTGGAATGAAGCAAATTTCTTCACCATGGTCTCCATTAGTGTTGTCAAGTCAGGCTGGGGGGAGGGGAGTTAGGAGATGGATCCGAGTCATCGTGGCTCGAGGCAGAGCTTCCCTGCTCCTGTCTGGGAACCAACTTGGCATATTTATCCATTGCTCCCATCTTGTTGGCCCCGTGTGACTTATTTGGCATGTTTCAGGAGATCAATGGAGTAGGCCAGGGCCAAATTCTGCGGGGCTCGTGGTCTGTGGCCTCTGAGTTCTTTAGGGATGTTTGTGTCAGAACGGCAGAAAGGGGGCCTCACTGTCCCACCGGAGGCCAGGTCGAGCGCAAGGGGAGTTGGGGGTAGGCGGTTTACTGGATTGCTTTGTTCCGGGGTGCCTGTGATGTTATTCAGAGTGGATAATTTCAGCAACCATCTCGATGAGGCGTCGTGGGGCAGGCGGGGAGCAGGCCAAATAGGGCGCTGTGTAAGGCGGGTTATTCCACGGCCCGCTAGAGGCATCCACCGCGGAGGCACAGGAGGGCCACAGACTATGTATTCGTGGTGGCAGTCAGTGCAGTCTAAGGCGGCTGGTCAGGTGAGGAAGAAGGATGGCGTGATGTGAGGTCCCCCAGCCGCTCAGGCAGCGCACAAGATGAAGGGGGGGGCAAGTCCCTGAGGCCCCAAATGGCGCAGCAGGAAAGGGTGGGGGGCACGGCGCTGCTCACTTTGGATTGGGGAGGTTATTGCAGTGCCCCAGTTGCAGGATCACAGTCCGGGGGAGACGGGCAGACCACGCCTTCAGTGTGTGGAGCCCAGTGGGGGGGGGATTTGGGGTGGCGTTGTGGTGATCCCCAGACATGAGGCGGCGCTCAGGTCTAATGTAGCGCCCGTGGGCGTGAGGGTCCCCGGCGGGTATAGGCTGTGCAGGGGTGTCCAGGGCCAGTTGTACTGGTATTACAGCAGGGCCACAGCTTAAAGCAGAGAAGGAGGGGACGCAGAGCGTGCTGTACTCAGCACCCCAGCTCCTCACCTGCAGTGGAGCAGTTCGGGATCCCACGTCGCGGTCGGTGTCCCCAGCCGTCGCCGCATCGCGCTCCGGAGCTCGAGGAGGAGGGGCACAGGCATTCAGCTGAGGTTGGTGCTGCGTGGATGGCGGCCAGGCCTGAGAGCACCCTGCAGAGTGGAGGCGAGCTGATTGGGTGCAAGGGGGGGGCCGCGTTCATGCTGTAGCAGAGATCACAGCTCCGGCGGCCCCCACAGGCCGAACAGGCACCAGCCCGGGCAGCTCCAGCCACAAAGACACAGCCCAAGGGCACCCGGGCAAGGAGGGGCAGCCCCGTGCAGCGGCTGGCTCAGGCGCACCTGCGCCTCGGAGAAAGCAGGATTCAGCACAGGAGGCACAGCCTCAGCAATATTTGGAGGGCTGGGCCCACGGTGACAGCACGCGGCCTGGCAGGGCACAGCAGGTTGGGCAGCTCTGGTGGCCCCCGCAGTGCGGCGCAGGCCGAACAGGCACCCGCTCGGGCGGCTGCAGCCATGAAGCCGACACAGCCCAAGGGCACCCGGGCAAGGAGGGGCAGCCCCGTGCAGCGGCGGGCTCAGGCGCACCTGCACCTCGGAGAAAGCAGGATCCAGCACAGGAGGCACAGCTTCAGCAATATTTGGAGAGCTGGGCCCGTGGTGACAACACGTGGCCCGGCAGGGCACAGCAGGTAAGGCAGCCGGCTGGGGAGGAGGAGAGGATCCCAATTCGGCTGCAGTGCTCAGTTTTCATCCAAGGATGGTTCTGTGTGCTGCTCTGGGTTCCGTCGCAGGATGCCGAAAAGAACCACTGACGTTGGCGGATGTTTGGCAGTCGGGCACAGAGCTCAAAGATAGGCAGCCATCTTGCAGGCTGCTCAACAGCGCCCCCCTTTTCTTTTGTTTCTCCCCATTGAATTTGAATGTTATTCTTCCCAATAGCCATTCTCCCTTATCGCCCTTGCTGTAATGACCACTGTCAGGGGCCACAAGCTATGCCACAATTACTTTAAGGGCCTCAAGACTTCAGCAAAAAGATTGCTGGAGCCAGTCCTGGCACATCTGGTACCAGGCTCATATACTGTAAGGAGATATTTACCAGGTTTACTTTCAATTGACTACATGGGTCTTTAAATCCAACATGGAAGCACCCACACCAAGCCATGCAGTCTAGTATTTTGAGTGTGGCCGGCCTGGAACTACTTTCTCTGGTACTACTTTACCTGGGCTATATAAACCACACCCTGACTGCAGAACACGCTTCACGTTAATCTGCAACCAGCAGCGTGACGCTCACCGTGTCCAGCTCCTGGTCTTCAGCATCTTCCTGTAGACCTGCAAGAACAAGATTATTCTGTTTTACCCGAGAAAACACCATCCAGCACTCAGCATCTCAACCGGGCTGCAATCTGTGGAAACCGAGAGAAGAAACATCACACACCTGCGAGTACTAGCTTAAGGACTTCCGGCGAACCGCTACCACAGCTGCTGCTCGAACATAGCAACCTGCAATAACGAGAACAGGAAAAACAATATTAGAACGCGCATGCTTCCAAAACATCGAATTCCATCATTCTTACCTGAATTCCATCGCGCTACGCAGCACTTACATCCGGAGCACCACAGCAACATCTGCCAAGGAAAGAGACCTATTCAGGTTCGCTTTCAATATTAAACAACCGCACAGCGATGTACTTAACTCAACGGATTCCCGGGGCCTGTTTTTCATTGCGCTCTCATCCACTCGCAGCACCACAGCGGCCTGTGAAGAGAAGAAGAAGAAAACAAGGTTAGCTTTAAAAGACAATGAAGGCGCTGCACCTTTTCTCTTACCTAGAAACGTGCCTCTCCATCCGGCATGCCAGCATCAAGACCTTCGAACCTGAAAAGGAGATAAAGACGTTAACGTATTCCCACCATAAACAGAACAAAGACTTACAATTAACAAACCTACCTGCCTACCAGCAGATTTGGGGTCACAGCAGACCTGGGCCCAAGGAAGGCGTACTGCACCAGTGAAGCAACTCGGGCGCTCGCCAACAAACGTCAAACACCCCTGCACAAGAAACGCAGGGCAGATAGCTCACCCTACAAATAACTAAGGAGAGAAAAGAACCCAGTGGGAAGGGAATCGGTCAGAGGGAGGTGGGAGATTCACCCATTAGAGATAGTAATCACAAATCCTCCCTTCTGTAATTGCATACGCATCCAGGGTTCCAGATCTCAGAGCCTTCCAGACGCCCCCCGGGATATCAGGTGAGCGTAACACTTGCTCTTCCTCCTCATCTCCTCCTCTATCACCAATTCTGCTTCACTTAATAATGCATCCACCTGTTGGTGCGCATTCTTTTCGATGTCTGCTAGGTATTTTCCTTCTCCCTGCATGTGCACCTCCCCTCTTTGTGCTTCTTTCTCCTTTCCCCCCATTGTTTCCCCTGGTCTCCCTTTGAGGTTTCCTGCCGAGGTTTAGTATACCCTGTGGCTGATTGCAAGGTGGGATATAACCCATGGGGCGGTGAGCTCAGTCTGGCCCCTCCTACTGTTTCTTCTTCTTTCTTCAATTTTTCCCCTTTAGCCTCCTCAAATAATTTCCAGAGACCGAATATGAAAAAATGTTTTACTAGTTTATCGCAATACTCTCAATGTTCACAATGGCCCTCTCTACGGGACCACTCACTCAATGTTAGTACTGGACAGCCCTCTGAGGGCTCACCGTTCCCTATGTTAGAGCAAGTGTCCAGTGTCTAACCATGCATCACCGGCACACTCATGCTGTTAAAATACAAATGCCTTAGTTTACACGAGATACCTCTTGGTGCTGACTCAGCCACCACGAGCCCTCACCACTGAATGACCCTAACTACCACATGCGTGTTCTTATCTACACAATTGTGCAACTCCTGTCTAACAGAGTTCTCCACACACCACGCACCCCTCTTACTCTATTTCGGCATGCTCACACCAGCGCGCACACTCTATTGGGTGGTATGCTCTAATATCTGTACTACTCAGCACTGAGCATCCACCACGGGCTCACTAAGCATGGGACAGAGCTTGGGACCTGGCAGACCTTTGCGAACTCTGCATCTGCAGGGCCTCCTCTGTGATGTGCAGTAAACAAGCCTGCGGTTCCTAGTCCTGTGCCCCCAGGGTGGGCAGCGTGGATACCCTCAGCGATCAAGGGGAGACTGAGAGATCTTGCCTGGCCTCCAAAAATGTAGTCAGGGGTCCACCAATTGGAGCATTAAAAGACAACTTATACTCAAAAGTGGAGCAGACACCGGGCAGGAAGCAATGCTTTTTATTTCAGCTGGGTGAGCACAAGTCAAACGGAACAGTGGATAGGCTGTGTTCAAAAGGCTGACTTCTGAATGAATTCCGAACAGTAGTTGGATACCAAGAAATACAATGGTTGTAAATCCATCAAAACACTTGCAAGTTGGAGAGGTCACTTTTTCTGTTTCCCAAGGTTTTGATTTTTTTGTTGTCATCACCTCCTCGAAGTTGATTAGTGTAGAGTAATTAAAGCAAACAGTTAATCAGTTTCCCATTACAATACCACCCCATGTGTTCCAACATTTTTTCACATCCTACCCCGGAACAACTTGTTATTAATGAAGTAACATTTGTGCTGACCACCAGAACTTTAATACGCTGCCATTGGTGAACACATTTGAGAATGGAACACGAGACACTGCAGCTGCTGGTGGGAAAGGGGACATTCACACAATACCTGTTGGATGGTGACCTTCGCAAACTCTGTAGTAGATAATTTGGAGGCTGGCTACCTCCCCATAGCTCAAGAACTTACCGTCCGATTGATCCTCCCAGCATCGCCACTCCGTCCAGTGTTCCCTTCCCACAGTCGCCTACCAATGGGAATCGGCAGTCCTGTGACTGGCACACTGGTGCAGAGCCCTTTTTCCCCACTGCCTTGCTAGTTTTTCCTCATGAGTAGCAGCTTAAGCCCCATTCCCCCTTTGCAGATCCCTGTCGTATTGATCTCTTGTTTCAGATTGAGGTTTCCCTGGTCCAGCCCACCCGAGGGATTTCGCACTACATGTGTTTGTGATGGTGCGATTTTTGTATTTCCCCTTCTTTAGCAAATCATAGGATAGCATTTTGGACTGTGTTCATCCTGTGCATCATTACCCCCTACTGATGCCGGTGAAGTCCTTTGTATGGGGCTTCCGTTGCTTAGAATACCTGCGTAATTTCCCATGTAATTGCCCCCCTGCCCCCCACCCCTTTGTTACACTCGCAGTTGGTAAGTGCGTCCCCCTATCTGTTGCTAATACTTCTAATACAGCTCCATGCCCTCTGTTGCGCATTCCCATGTCCACAGTGTTGACATCACTGGTGAGATCACTTATATCACTATGGACAGATTGTAGCGAACTATGAAAGTATGACTTTTGTTTATTAACAAATGTACTTCAATTAGTATACATGGACTGAAAAGTTATGTTATGAGGATTTGTACCACATATTGCCATTTGCATGGTCTCCAGGATCTCTTGTGGATCTGGAAGAGTGGATTGGTTTGGTTAGTTTTGGGCAAAGGGGAAGGCAAGATTGCAGTGGTTTGTGTTGATGTTGCAGTTTGGAAGTACTTTGAGCTCTGCATGCTTGTAAGCTTTCTATGTAAAAAGTGTAGGAAGAATCGAAGGCTTTGTCTCCAGATGGGCAGCCCCAGGCTTATAGAGTGGGTGTGTGGTGGCCAGTTGCTGAGTATGAGGTGTACGTTTGTGATGTTGAATGTTTGTGGAGTTGTTTTTAATGGCGTGAGAATGCCTGGTGAGTGTTTGTGTGTGGTCAGTAAGGTTGAGAGAAATTGTCAGTCAAAAGATAAGCAAGGTTATTGGGGTTTCTGTAGTGCTTTGACATTATTGGTTTTGCTGTTAGTACTTTATGGTGAAAGGTGTTTGGCTTTGTGTTGAAGTTTGGTTATTTTGGGAGACAGGGTATGCATTTATTTATGATTTTGGCAGTACCTTGATGTGAGACCTGATGCGCGCTCTCCACAACAAATCCCTGTGATAAGATGGTATCTGGGTTAGGAAACCCCAATCTGGTTACGATCAATGGGTGGTACCTACCTCATTTCGAAGCATAATATTAAAGCATGCCCTTGACGTCAGCAAAAATTGGTCATCAGGGATTCCAAAAAACAAAGGCACACCTGCAAGAGGTTGCTTATTAGCCCCACATGGATCAACACCTAAACATATATTTAAAAGGATGACTAGTGTGTGCTCAGTTCGACCCAAGTTCTCTTACCAGGCTCCTCTGTAAAAGAGCACACAAACCTGAGGTCTTCCACAAAATGTATTCTTTGGCATAGGAATACGTGAAGATCTTGAAGCAACACAAAAAGGAATCTCCCATGCCATATTAAGTTGAGATAGCTTCAATGTCGTGACAATTCAGTAATTTAATTCACAATATATTAATTAATTTTCCAATTAAAATCGACAATACAATATCAAATGTGACCACAATACACTAACTTCTATATCCTATGAATATCCTATCAATCACTTATTGAATACATACTCACAATAATCCATCCTATCTGACAACATCACCTACATACAAATACATTGTAATGTAACTGTGCAAAAACAGCTATATGTGCTATATGTGCAAAATAGCACAGATAAAGTACCCACAACAAATGTGTGCAAATGGTTTACAATGATTACAATCTGGTGACTGCAATTGACCAGTCTATAATACAGAAGTGCCTGCTAAATCTCGTGAGGCAATCTTGCAGATTTAAGCTGCATCACCCTGGCTAAAATGAATCGTAGGTCTTCAATTAATAGTTGGCATACTCTAGTTTCAGCTGTGGGTCTCTGAGTTTGACAATGAGCCCAGCCTTCTTCAGGGCAACAAATTATATTTGGTGTGAGGGTGATGAGCACAGCCTGAATGATAATGAGATTGGTGTTAAAATCTTAACGCATCCTATTGCTGATGTTCAATAAGTTACAATAAAATCACTACCTCTTAAAATTTAGGAGTGAAGCTCCAAGGGCATGCACTTCTGCAGAAGGCCATAGTGTGCCTAGGGGAGCAAAAAACAGACCTAGGAAAGGAAAGTGCCTGTAGACAGGAGATGGAAAATAAAGTACAAAAACATTGAGGTACAGCGGCAAACTAAACAGTCCTCCTCCCAGATTGTCATCAATTCTATGCAAAATGACTGCGTAGTGTAGCAGGGAAGACATCACTTTAAATTATGCAGGCATACACATGCATCTGTCTGCTTTCTTTTCAAGCAGGTTAATGATTTCATTGTTTGAATTCTTTACCGCATCAAAAAAGAACAATGGTGTTACCATGGTCTGATCTTCAGTTTGACTTTATTGGTCACTTTATTGGTTGAGTGATTGGTTCTTCATGAGGCAACAAATATATATTGACCATTGTGCATCTCTTCACATAGTAGAGAGAGTACCTCTGTGCCTTGAAATTCAAGGTGGTTACTGCAGGTATGTTCTTGCTGAACCATATGTTTTCTCTTATTTTACTTTTTGCAAAGGATCGAGTGCAACTGATGTCATTTTACCAGTGAGGTAATGACTAACTGGAGAGAATCCATGCGTAAAGAGAACATTATATATCACATACTACTCGGGCCTAACACCCAGTCCCAGTTGGGACAATTACTGCTAGTCTTGATGGCTTTGATGTCATCCCTTACTTCCGCTAAGACGTCTGCCTTTTGAACGGATAATTAAATAGTTAATTCATTAATGACTGGTAGAAAAAGGGTCTTGCCTCAACATCTGTTGTACCGAATCCAGGAACAGTTGCTGAACTACAGCACTACCACTCATGAACAAGTAGAGAATCTGCCACATGGTTTTTTGCATATGCCCAAAAGAACACAGAGAAGTCTGCGGTAAGTCTGAGGTTGCATTATGATCTGAAGATCTTGGAGTATGAGGTAGGTGATCAAGTGTACCTCACTAATTTCCAGAAGAACAAATCTAAAGGTCACAAATTCCCTCCTATATTGGTGTTAGGGCTTTTGAGTTCGCACAGAAGATGCTCACCCTTTGCAGAGCCAGCTGAAGACCCATCATCCCTGAAATGATCAATCTGATTCAGGAATTAGTTTCTCCAGAAGGCGCTAGCGAGCCAGACAAGATGGCCGCTCCTATGTGAGCTCACGCACGGCCTTCTTAAAAATCCTAATCAGTCCTGTAATTCCGGTGGTCTAACTCCTCTAAACATCTTCCGATCCCCAGCAAAAAGGCTGAGTTGACTTGTGTGCCATCTGATCCCGGCGGAGTAGGCAGACCGCATCCTGATCGGCGCTTCACGGAGCCCTAGAGTGGCGGACAAGGACTCGTGGGCCCAGCGCCACCTGCCTGCCCCCCCGGGCTAGCGGCGCAGCCTCCGCGGCAGAGGTGCAGCTCCGGAGAGCCAACGAACGTGAGAAGGCTTGCGGAGCCCTCATCGGCTGCCAGAACCAAGGCTGCCCCGGCCCATCCCCCGGCAAAATCGGGGACTGCTCGTGGGTGGCGCGGCCATTCCCCATGTGAGGCGCGCACCCCAGCCAGGAGCCGCAGGACATACCTCCGGGGAGGCCCTCTGACTGCGGAGGCCCACACGACAGGATTGAAGGCACCATCCAGCGGTCCCTCCTTCTGACAGCAACTAGCCCGGCAGCGCTCGTCGGAGCGCCCTGCGGGAGAGGTGCCGGTGGAACCAGATGAATGGGCCGAACTGCATCCTTGGAACACAGCCTGGATCGGCCACATAACATCCAGGCAGCAACACGGTTCCCAGAAGCGAAAAGAGCGCAACTCCACGGAGACCAAGGAGGCAATCTGCTGTCCCACAACCTCCCGGCTCACCAGTCGACAATGCTCCGGCAGCAACTGAGGGCGGACCCCGCACAATGGAGCAAGACCCAGGCAGAGCCTTCAGGTACAGCGCACGTTCAAGGGACTGGGCTCACTAAATACACATAGCAATCAGCCAAGTGAACTTCTGCCCACAATCTTATTGCAAGTCTCACTGCCCCCCCAAAGCCAAGAGTATCCACCCTCCCCAGCTGATCCTTAACAACCAACCCTTCGGCACCTCGAGAGGGTTCCAGCCTCGGCAACACGAAGGGGGCAGCAAGAGGGGTGTGAATGCACCGCAGCCAGTGCGAAAACCACCTGCCACAAGATATTTAAGCACACTCCCGCAGCAAACAGTCAGTGGCCCCGCACATCAGCAAAACAGCCCCCACCACAAGACGGTGATGCACCAGCAAAAGTTCTGGCACATGATACCCAGCTACCCCGGGTGCCATTTGAAAAACCTGCGAGGAATGGAAAACGAAGCGCGAATCAACAATCACAGGGCAATAAAGTGACCCACAAGGGCACGAGAACCCCAACAACCACTTCAACCCCTTCAGCACATCAGCAAAACAGCCCCCACACAAGACGGTGACGCACCAGCAAAAGTTCTGGCACATGATACCCAGCTACCCCGGGTGCCATTTGAAAAACCTGCGAGGAACGGAAAACCAAGCGCAAATCAACAATCACAGGGCAATAAAGTGACCCACAAACACCCACAAGGGCACGAGAACCCCAACAACCACTTCAACCCCTCCAAATCTCCACCTGGCATCGACCTCCTCCTGGGCCCCTGCCTGAGCGATAGACGACACTGCTCACGCAACTCTGCACTGGGGAAATCTGACAAACTACAATGGAAATTGAACTTCGAAGCCGGCACTTCAGCCAGGACCCCAAGACATAATAGCGAGACATAATAGCGAACCTGAATCCCTGTCACGCAATTCAGGCCACGAAGAAAGTGACCCCCAAGCACTGGACATAAGAGCATTGCTCCTGGAACTGAAAACGGGTATTCATAACCTCGACAGCGAACTAGACGACCTCTCCAAAAGTTGATCAAGTACAGCACCGGCTTGACACCCACAATGAGCGCCTGGACAAAACAGAGCAACAAATCTCCAATCTTGATGATGGGGTAACATCCTTAACCACCAGGGTGTCGTCCCTCGAAGCTCAAATGAAGATGGCCAATACGCGAAATGAAGACCTTGAAGGGCGCTCCAGAAGGAATAACATCCGGATAGTGGGTTTAGAGAGAAGCAATTGCAGGGCAAAATGGAGGACTTCGTGGAGGAACTGTGCAAATCCCACTTTGGACCAGAATCCCTCTCGCACCTATTTGTCATCGAGAGAGCACACAGAATACCAACATCAAAACCCACCCCTGGAGCACCTTCCCGACCAATAATTGCAAAACTACTTCCCTATAAGGACAGGGACGCAATACTTCGAATGGCCAGGGAGAAAGGTGACCTACAATATGACGGTGACACGGTTCACTTTTACCTGGACTTCTCACCGGCTGTCCAGGCGCAGAGAAGGTCCTTTACACACATCAAACAAAGACTCTGCATCAACCAGATTCCATATTCAATGCTGTTTCCTGCCCGACTGAGAGTACAACACCAGGGCAAGACTCAGTTCTTCCAGTCCACTGAAGAAGCGAACAACTACCTCGATCAAGCAGGCTGCTGCCCTCCCGAGAACAAACAAGCCCGCGCCCAAAGAGAAAGAGCCCAAAGGAATCCGCCATAGACGATAGGGGATGAAGAAACGCAGCCCAACCTGTAACGATAACACCACCGGAATGCGATCTAGGGGTTGAAATACCCCAAGGCTGAGCGACTTGGGAAGATCCAAGCGCCCCAGCACAGCAATGTTCGAGTATACAAGTTATACGTTAGTAGAAAGGGAAAACACGACAAGCGAGTTGGGGGTTGCTCGTGAAGAACGGGAGGGGGTTTCATACCAGTTGGGAGTTCTTCTGGTTAACCAAGCCCATGGCTCGCCACATGCGCCACCTAGGAGGAGACTACACCTCGCTCAAAGCCACCACACTATGACTCATCGCCTCAGCCTTCCAGCTACTATCCGCAGAAAACTGTTAGCAAAAAGAAACAAAAAGACAGCACCTTCACAGTAGCTACATGGAATATTAAAGGAGGAAATTAGCCAGCGAAAGTGAGGAAAATGACACCGTACCTACGCCGTCACAAAATCGGCGTAGCATTGATCCAGGAAACTCACTCACAACTGTCCACCGAACACCCCTGGGCGAAAGACTGGGGCTGCCACCGCTACTTCGCGTCCTTTTCGTCATACGCCAGAGGGGTGGCCATCCTAGTCAACAAAGCAGCCAACTTCAAACTGATCTACCAAAAAAAAGACACAGGGCAGATCACTCCTGCTACGCGCAACACTGGAGGGGGGGGAAGAGGTCACTCTGGTGAATTCATATGGCCCAAACACCGGCAGCAACCGCAACTTTGAAGGGGTAATGACTCCTCTAAATACAGCCAAAAGTTCCACGATCATATGGTGGTGGAGACCTCAGTACAACTCTTAATCCAGTCATGGATAAATCGCACAAAATGACGACAGCCCCATCCGAAGCAAGCTTACAAATTATTGAAATCTGCAAGGCCTATGACCTCGTTGATATCTGGAGGCATAAAAACCAGAATATCCAGGACTTCACTTTCCACTCCTGGGTTCATCAAACCAGCTCAAGGATAGACTATCTCCTCGTGTTTGCTCATAGTCGCCTGCAGTGGGGAGATTGCATTATTCTACCAAGAGCCAGACATTCCATGATGTCCCTAGAATGCAGTACCACACAAGCACCCAAACTGAGACCTCACTGGAGATTTAAACCCAGAGCATTACAGGACACTGTTTGTGGAGGAACTCCGAACAGAACTAAAATAGTTTCTAGACGTCAACCACAAGGGTCAGTGTCCTCAGTCGGGACACTGTGGGAGACACCGAAGTGCTTCACCAGAGGGGTCTGCGTGACGAAGGAATGCAGAATTTTAAAACTAATATGAAGAGAATTCCGACTCAAAGCCCTAGAAAGGAGCCTTGTCAAACAGCGATCCACAGTCATTAGCAGCAATAAAAAAGGAACTAGAGGTGTTCCGAAGCACGGCAGAGAGAGAGATGAAGTTCTGCGACAGACTGCAAAATTGGGCAATACGGCAAAGGACAGCAGCCGGGAGCTCTCCTCGCGAGACTCATAGCAGCCAACAGAAAGCCCACATCGATCGAATCAGTGATAGACCATACCGGAAACACCGTCCACTCGACAAATGACATTGTCAAAACATTCCGCCGCTTTTACCAAGATCTATATGACTCCAACTACTCTTCCAGCCATGCGGAGCTGGCTCACTACCTAGACACAGTAGAACTACACTGGGTTGACCCTGAGCTCAGGCAACCACTCAACGCCCCCATCACCACAGAGGAGATCCTTGAGATCATTAAGGAACTGCCTAATACAAAAGCGCCAGGACCTGATGGCCTATCCGGCGAATTTTACAAACACTATGCAGACCTCCTGGCCCCACTGCTCCTGCAGGTCTACGATGAAGCCTTGACCAATGGCCAACTGCCTCCATCACTATACATGGCCAACATAATTCTTCTACATAAACCCGGCAAAGACCCAAAGGAATGCGGCGAGTACAGGCCAATATCTGTAATAAATCTCGACAGCAAGATTTTGGCAAAAATATTGACCAAGAGGCTACTACCCCTCATGCCCGCCATGGTGCTAGCTGATCAGGCAAGATTTGTTCCTGGGAGAAACACCTCATATGGAATAAGAAGAATGTTCGGAGCAATGGAGTCCCTCGAGCCAGAATGTCAGGCAGCAGCAGTACTACTGGACGCCGAGAAGGCCTTCGACTTGGTCGAATGGCCCTTCCTGATCACAGTCCTAGAAAGGATGGGCGTAGGCAAACGCTTTATACGTCTAATCTCACTACTCTACAAAAAACCAACATCTAACATCATATTAGGAGGTCTCCGTTCAGCCGATATTCATCTGAGAAGGGGAACCAGACAATGCTGCCCACTCTCTGTGCTCCTGTTCGCCTTGGTGATGGAACCCCTAGCCTCTGACATGCGCATGCACCACCTTCACAGAGGCCTCTCATTCGGCCCACACAAGATGATCATTTCACTCTACGCAGATCACATAGCCCTGTTTCTACAGAATGTAATTGAGAATCTGAACTCGGCAATGAGAGCTGTAATACAGTTTGAGCGCTTCTCGGGCCTCAAGATCAACAAGAGCAAATCAGTGATTTTCCCACTTACTCCTGCTACCACTGAATTTGCTGATGACTTTGGCTTCCAGTGGCAACACTCGCATGTGCGGTACCTTGGCATTTACATGTCCCGATTGAAAGAGGACATCATACGAGACAACTACGAAGCCACAGTAGACTCCATCCAATCCAAAGTCGACAGGTGGAAATCCCTACCACTTACTCTCTGGGGCAGAGTATCAATAGTGAACATGATTATATTACCCAAACTATTATATCTGTTCTCAAATATTCCCCTGCTTCTTACTCAAATATTCCTCCAGCGCATCAAAAGCATGGTCCTGGACCTAGTCTGGGCGGGCAAAGTAGCGAGAGTTGCCTGTTCCACACTAACACGGCCGACACGACAAGGAGGGTTGGCACCTGGAACACTACTATTGGGCAGCCCAGGCCCAATATTTCAGCCAATGGTACAAGACAGAGTTCATAAGACCCCATGTCCAAATTGAGAGGGCACTGGCAACGCCACACCTCCTGTGGTCCATAATCTTCGGCCATTTCCCGGTCACCCAATCATCGATGAACCCCGTCACCACCATATACTCAATCTAGAAAAAGATTGCTAAGGAAAGTAACGTCACGTCCAGATACTCACTGCTTCTTCCGATAAAACACATCCCAGGAATCCTCATTGAAGCCGAAAAAGTATTCCTACTTTAGTAAGAAAAGCTACAGCTACACTCCATGAATGACCTCTTACCAGAAGGTACGTTCCACGCCTCCGCAACAAGCCCGAGAAAGAGGAAGCAATAATGCCCTCGACACCTTCATCTACTTCAGATTACGGCACTCGCTACAGGCAGTAATCCTGTCGTTCCCGCAACAACCACCGGTCTGGGACCTACTTCACAGTACAATCCAGGCTCAGGGAGACGGGCGCCTAGTGACAAACATCTATAAAGCTCTCCCCAGTGAACCAGATCCGCCCGGCTGAAAAGCAAAAAGGAGATGGGAGAGAGCTCTCGGAAGCACAATCCCAGACGACGAGCGGGCCTACACGCTACACTTTACTCAACTCGAGGTTTAAGCTGATTCACTTTAATTTCCTCCATCAGACATACCACATGCCAGCAAAACTGCACGGCCAAAAAGACTCCATATCGGCAGAGTGTGCCAGATGCGGGGCACAAGAAGCGGACTTTCTTCATCTGGCGTGGGCCTGTCCCTCAGTGGCTAACTTCTGGAAAACAGTATTTGAAAAAACCTCTGCAATAATAGGAACTGACCTTGCTCTCGAGCCAAAAATAGCATTACTGGGCCTGACCCAAACACTACCTAAACGAGTAAGAAAACTAACAGATCTGCTACTGATCCTAGCACGAAGGAGAATCGCATGCAATTGGGGCGGGGACCCTGCTACAAGTTCACAGCTCTGGCTGAAAGACATTACATACTGCCTAGATGTGGAAACCGATTTCATCAAGACTTTGCCGCTACACGGCCACCCCCTAGATATATGGGGTCCGTGCATAGCGTACTTGCTTTCAACAGCAGACGCTTTAGACTCACAACAGCCATCTCCATCAAGGAACTCAAATGACAGCCCGATACATAACGCTGAATCCTCGAGCGCTGCGTCACAGAGATGAAGGCTTTGGCGCAAAGACTCTATATAGTATAAAAGGCGAGGGAGAGGGAGGCGGGAGGCTCCGTGGTATCATATCATGGCCGGCACATGGCCGTTTGGTTTGGTTTGGAAAATGCCAATAAAGAAAGTTTAAAAAAGATAAATAATAATTTGTTTCTCCACCTGATGAGATCACTTCAGAATAGAATGGCATCTGCGTTAAAATGGTAAGTAAGAATGTTTTTAGGATGAATGTGTAATATTTGATGTAGAGATTATAGTAGGAGATGGAAATCCCAAGGAAATATGTAAAATGAAATCTGCTTTATTAAACTAGTCTTTATTCGCCTCTCTAGTTGAATTAACTGCCAGTCCTTTCAGCTTCCTGCAAGAAAAGAGAACAGAGGGAAGGGGGTAAACTCCTCAACCCAATGACACAGGAGATGGGATCCTGTACTTTTACCTGAAGAAATAAAGACTGAGTCGGAACCACAGTGTTAGCAAGCTGAGGCCAGTCCAGGCTCTGGACAAAGAAGCCCTGGGAGAAGCTGATCTACTTTGCGTGGCTGATGTGAGCCTCATGTCCGGAGAATCCATTTCAATTATCAAAAAGCCATAACCCTTGGACAAATGTTCTTCCCCTAGAAACATTGGTCAAGAGGGCAGAGTAGTGACAGGTCTGTAAAGAGAAATGGAAGACGCAACTGTTGACCTAATCCAAACTGATGAGGCAAAACCATAAACTGCACTGCTTCTATCAATTGTGAGGCAGATGGCTCAGTGAGAGGTGCCAGGATAGCACCTTTCCCTGCTTCACTATTGTATATTTTTCCCATTGCTACAAAAAGGGTGGACCTGTGGGACACAGGCAGTCTTCTATACACCTAAAAGACTGCACCGGGCACAAGATGCATATTTTACCACAAACTAAACCATTCCAGGAACCATAATGGCCCTTGAGTACTTTTCACAGAAAGACTGGAATTTAACCAATGTAAAGTGAAAACAGGAGACGCAGTTGCAAATGGCACTCCATCTTGAAAACTGTGAAGAGGCTGAGTGGGACAGAAATGTGATCACGCTAGTAAGAGGACACAGCCATCTGCACAGAGACATTAATTTTAAAATTACATAAGTGAATTGATAGGATGTTGTTGAGTAGTCTGAATGCCATAACTCCTGGATATTTAGTCAAATCTTGCAATGTAAACTGTGTAATTCACGTTCGACATGCAAGTTGAAACCTTGATGTATTTCTTGAATAATAGGTATAAAAGTGACTTTTATTTCAATGCATGTGGGGACTGTAACACATTCAGGGAATTCCTCCCCTCTCCCTAAGTGGGAACCCCATTCCCACCTCCCTGTGAGTCTAGGAAGGTCTGCTCGCTCCGCAACCCCCTCCCTAGGAGGCAAGGCAAATGGGAACTCACCAGGTGAGATTCCTCCTTTGGGGACAAGGACTCCCATTCCTATGAGGAACTCCCTACAGTGAACATAATGGCAGACATGGGACTACCAAAATCTCGGGGACGAAGAAGAGGCTGAGGGATGCTATTTTCAAGAGAAAGAGAACATGTTTCTTCAAGGAAAAGTAACCAATCTACTGAGATGAGTGGATGGACAGGAGAACACGTGTCATATAGAGGAGGAGAACGAGGATGAGGAGAGAGGGCAGTGTGCCTCCAAGAAGTTGAGGTTCCCTGCTGATGTGAGCCTGGGCAGCCTGAGAAGAAATAGTGGTCGTGTGACCTGGAGAGAACCAGGGTGGGCAGATGGCCCAACCATCAACACCAAGACCATCCGAGGGAAGCTGTCGGGTTCAAAGTTTTGGCCAGGAGGTGGTGTGAGAGTAAGGAAGCGCCAAAATACATGTATGGGGTATGGAACTACAATTCCCAGCAGCATGGGGAGGGAATTGTAGATTTTCTTTGCGCGCACTTCCCCAGCTGATTACAATCACTGGGTTTATTTACATGCCGGTCGCCCATACCCAGGTGAGGATTATTGAACCGTTGAGGCATGGGCGGTCCCAGTGGCGCGCAGGAAGCTTTTTCATGAAATCTCGGATGCTGGAGGACTGCTCGCTACTTCCCCAGGCTGGGGTGGTGATTAGGGAGGCAAAAGGCGTCTCGAGTGGCACAGCCTCGCACAGGAGCACAAGGCTTCTCAAGAATGCATGGAGAATGCAGCCTGGTTCGTGGCAGTGAGAGGACGCTGCTGGGTGTTTTCACTGCATCATTTCTTCAAGTCTGGGTGGTCCCACGGGGCGCCCGGACAGCCAGATAAGTACAAGCATTTGTTATGCAGTGATGTTACTCTCTAATGGTCCATAAAGCCTGATAAGGGTTCAAGAAAACTACTAGAGATACATGTGCAAGGCAAGGAGTCAAGGCTCATTGGGAGGGTTCAAGGACGCTGCAATATGGAGGTATTTAAGTTTATGCTTTGAATCTTGAGATGAAAATTCAGTAGATAGCAGAGGCATGCCTGAACCTCCTTTTTGTATGATTTTGGAACTGCTTGAGAGACTACAGATCAGGGGGTTCTGCTTTAGTTAACACCTTTGTTTAGTTGTGTGTGGCTTTGCTTGCCGAATGGCCATGTGTATGTTTTCTTATTGTAGGTTGACACCCTTGTTTCATGTGCTATGCTCCATGGTAGTTTGCCAATTCATGTTTACATTATGCTGAACATTGCTACCAGTCTGAAAAAGTAAAATATGATGTGTTGGGTTACAGGGTATGGTAAGTGTAAGAAGCTGGGCAGGTCAGGAGGCAGGAATTAAGGTTCATGTATAGGTTTGTTTTCTCCTAATGTCCCCCATACCTATCCAAATATGTTTAACCTAACCCTCTTTCCGGTTTTCCTAATCTCCCCCTCACTATCCACAACCTCTCCCTAATCTCCCCCCCCCCCATTGGTTGCCACATGGTTTCCTGTTATTTCTGAAATCAGGTACCTGTGCCAACCACAGTGGGAGGGTCGAATCTATTCGGCTTCTGTGGTTCAGGCAAGTGTGTCAATCCTCTTACCTTTTTAGTATTTTGACGGAAGCCGCTACAAGCGATGTGGCTATCTGGTGAGATATGAAAGAAATCAGAGGAAGTGCGAGGATGGCAGGTAAGGGATGGCGAGGAAGACTGCTCGCAAGTGCAGCAAAGTTATTAAACCAACTGCAGACCCGTAAGAGTCCCAGGTCCATTTCCTAGGCAGAATCAAGGTAACAGAGGACTGGGGAGTCACGGGAAGAATACGAGTATAACACAGAAGGAATAACTCATCTGAGTACAAATAAGCAAGAAGAGTTAATATAGTGGAACTGTGATGAAACAAACATGAAACCCAGAACGCTCATTAAAGGAGAGTTGAGCACACGTGAACTATCATTGTTAGAGGTCTATTGTGATAGTTTGGTGGAAAGAACAAACTTTTTTGTTTAGCAGCCTCAGGAATATGTGGTATGATGAACCCTCAGAATTGGTGTATTACAGTGTTACGATCTTCTGCCGACTGTCAATACAAGGGAGACTCATGTAATTGTTGTCCTCTGTAGTGAGCCTAACGTCCTGCTTCACTCTCTGATGTTCGTTTCTTCCATATCCCTTGTGTCCCCTCATATCTGTTTTCATGTGAGGATGGCTAAGGGATGTGAATCACACCATTGCAGTCTCGACTAGCAATGACTGGGGGTATCCCTGTAAGTGTAATTTAGCGGGTGACCTTTACTCCACAGTCCATTGGATGAGGCTCTTTACTTCACCCAGTGTTTTGTTAGCGTTTTCGAATCTGTAGTTATTGTAAAATCAAAATTATACCAAAATGTTGCTACCATTGTGGTGACATTACTAATACTACACATGAGCACTGTACTCCAATCCTGACCACCCGCCCCGTTACTGCACCCAAGTGGAGCAGGGGTTGCGGGGGTGTCCCTTGCTCTTCTTGGTTGCAGTAATGGGAGTCTGGGTTTCGGGAGGTGTCCCCCGCTTACCATTACGGTAAGCGTGGGACACCAAAAAAGGACCCAGCGGCACGCTCCACATAAGTGGGAGGAACTGATGCTGCAGGGGTAGAAGGCAGTCACTGGCGCACATAGAAGTGCGCCGCAGTAAAGGTAATTGGGGCGGTTGGTGCGGTGCAGGTTGGAGGATTGCAGGCTGGGGCATGAGGTCAAAAGAGATCTATCTAATCATCGCCCGCCGAGCTGTAATTGTAGTCGACATTTTCATCACCGGAATTACGGGGAGGGCAGTGATCACATGGATTCGTAAAATAAAAGGCTTAGTTATGTTCTAACCTTTATTTCTGGTTTGTCGCCTTTTTACGGAAGTGAGGAGCCCGGTTCTGAACTTTGCAGTTGAACCCACCAGTAAGCAGAATTCTAGGGTGGGAGCGCAGGTTGATATTAAAGTCCTGAGCTAACTTCTTGTCTTTTTGTTTGTTTCCTCGGTAGCTACGTGGATCCGGAGTCATGATGGAGCTGGAGGTGAGATTCCGGTGAGGGATTCAGGTGAGTATTGAAGTCTCCTTTCTCCTTTTGTTTCAGTAGCTGTTGCAGGGAAGTGGTTTGAGTCACATGGGAGGCTTGTGACAAGATTCTGGTGAGCTGGTAAGTCCTTTTCTAGTAACTTTGGGTGTTCTTGTCAGGAGTCCTGGTCAGGGGTGTGACTGATATTTTGTTCTTTTTTCTTGTAGGAACCGAAGTATGAAAAGCATGGGGAACCATCCGGTAAGCATCTCTGAACGCCTGGCACATGCCTGTGAGCGAGGCCTTATCTAGTTCTACAAGATGAACTACTGAAGGCCGCGGACCAAGGGGAGCTCACACTCCTGGTAATGCTGGACTTGTACGCGGCCATTGATACTGTAAATTATTAAATTCTCTTGGAACGACTACAGGGGGTAGGAAGAGTTTCTGCTTCAGCATCAAACTAGTTTAGGTCTTTCCTGACGAATCACCAGCAGCGTGTGAGACTGGGAGAGTTCCTGTCGGACCTCATCCATCTGAGCTTTGGAGTTCCTCAGGGATCTTCCCTGTCTCCATTGCTATTTAACCTATATATCCGACCTCTTCTGGAAATCTTAAGACGCTATGGGCTGGATTTCCATTCTTATGCTGACGACACCCCGATATTTATACGAATTACCAATTTTCAGGAAGCATTTAGCAAATTGGGGCGTGGTCTGGCAGAAGTGAGCAATTGGATGTCGAAGAATTATCTGCAGCTTAATGCTGCCAAGACTGAATTTATACTATTCGGCCCAAGCATCTGCCCGCGGCTGCTAAGAAATTACCTGTTCCAACATTGCTGGGCAAAAGCATGACATTCGTATCAAAGATTGAAAATCTGGGATGTATGTGGCAAGAACATCTTGGCAGTGAAACACCGGTAGGAGCAAAGACTAAAGAAGTCCATTTTGTTCTGTGACTGCTACGTCAAGCACTTCCCTACATCCCTAAGGAGGAACATGCTTCTGTGGTAGGGGCACTAACTGGTGCCCATCTTGACTATTGTAATAGTCAACTGCTGTGCATCCCTTCCATAGAGCTTCAGCGGCTTCAGAGAGCTCAGAACGTGGCTGTTAGATTGATTTTTAAATCACATAAATCTACTTGTGTCGCCATAGTGTAGGGAGCTACACTGGCTCTCAATTGCTGACCGCATTAGATTTAAGACCACCTGTATTATCTTAAAATGCATAAATGGCATCGCTCCTTTACATTTAAAAGAGCTCATTTAGCCACACCATCCTATGAGACAACTACGCTCCAGCAACAGTCATCTTTTGATCATCCCTCACTAAACCTATACATCTCGAGGTGACAGAAGATTTTCTGTCTTTGGTCTCAGGCTGTGGAACTCTTTACCGCTACAGTTTAAGACCATGAGTTCTCTACTGCAATTTCACTGAGCACTGAACATTTTTCTCTTCAGGTAGATGGCCCCCTTTTTTTGGGGACCCTAAATTTAGTTGCATCTTTTTTGTTGATACCATCTGCGCCAATATACGATTTAGTTTATGTGCGCTCTACAAATGCAAAAAAATCAAATCAATCAAGCACGTGCAAAATATTGCATGCTCCTGATGTCTCATGAAATTTTGTCTGAAATCTTTCTTGGGTTTGTTCCCCTGGCTTCCGTGTATGGGCATGTATTTGGGGAGGCCTGCAAGTGCTTTAATGAGACATTTACTGGCCTTGGTTGTCCAGGTGGCTGGGCCCCATGTGAGTGGTGTTCCCGGAACTGATGGTGCCCATAATACAAATGCAGTTAATACTACTTCATCTCATCCAATTATGTATTCTTAATCTATATGAGGGGCAGGTTTTATAATTCTGGTGCAACAAGAAACGGTAGAATAAATATGAAAAGCACTAAAGTGTCATAACCAGTGGTATGACTCAGACTGGGCCTACTATTACGTGGGACCTTTGTGACTTCCATTCCGTGGCCCTTCACACGCCTCCCCTTCTGTTTGGGGGGTCGCCTGTCCGTCTTCCCTCCCATTTCACAGCCTCTTGTTATTCCTGTGTTGTTTAGACTAGTTGCACCATTCTTTACTGCAGAATCTGTTCTGTGGTTAAGTGACCTGCTCCCATGGCTCATATTTGTTAGACTACAATCCATGAAAAGTCGGGGTGCAGTTGCATATCCCAATGCATAGGTGAGTATGGTGAACCTGCACCAGCCTTTCTACATGAACCCCGAGCCATTCTAAAATGTATAGGTGTGATGGTGGCCATGTACTAATACCATAAAGCCACCATGAATGGTGAGGGTAAAACTCAGTCACTGAGATGTAGCTACCAGAGAGAGACTATTTATAGTGAGGTATCATCTGCATACGTGTAGTGCAGGAAACATGCGATTGCTCACATTGTTAATGAAGAGAATAAATGGGAAGCAGTCTTCTTTTGGTGATGTTTTTAAAGAGTGGAAGGATGTAGTGGTGGTTGATTTGTTTGTCGTAAGGCTAAATATAAATCCATCAGGCTCATTATTTGAGAAAATGTGTGGGTGCATGACGCCCATTTTTAAGGAATATTATTTATATTTCTGGTGCGATCAAAAATTGGGTATTATGTTTTCTGATTTTCACTTGAATTGAGTTACCAAAATGAAATTGCCAACAGATACAGTGAATGCTGTAGCCGGTGTGTAGTCTGGCAATTTATACATTATGAAAAGAAACATATTTGTTGATGCATAATACAGAAATTAATGAGTCTGCTTCTTGGATTATTTGCATTAATTACAAGAATAGCCTTTAAAGCAACCCTTTTGGTGGGATCTAAGCTGTCTTCAAAGGTGATTTTAGTAAGAAGCTTCGAGATAGTAATGTGTTTTTATTTTTAAGTGATTGCCGCTTTGGGTTCTAAATGTTTTGCTAATTGCTTGTCCAAAAAGTAAAATTGGCAAAGTGTTTCAAAGATGTTGTCGATGGTGTGAAGGATTGCTACTTAGAAAGAGTAGAGAAACCCTGTTTTTAAAATATTTTATTAATAATAAAATGATGCAGGTAATCCATCTCCGAAAGGGTGGTCAGCTAATCAGTCCCGCTTTCATCAAACTCCATGCCGAAAGCATAGTGTACCCTCTGCCCTGCAGCACGAGTATCCTGATATATAGCGCATGCTCTCCAGTGGTACAGAGCCAGTTCAGATGTCACAGGTGACCTGTCTGATAAACGCTGTGACAGCAAAGTCATTGCAATGCAGATAGTGCATCTGCACCTTTGTTCCAAAACCGCATATATATCATCCTGGTGGCAGTTGTCTTTAAACATAACCCATACCTAGGTTTTGGGATATGGTGGTTGGTAAATAACATAATTAAACACCTAATTTGTATCATACACATGTCAACCTTCTGAGAGGAGGTCAGCCACAGGCAAGCTTTGTGTATTCTCCATAAACTGGTTGTCTCTGCTGCTGCATGCATGACAATGGTCAGTGGGAGCTGCCTCTTTTTGATCCTTTGTGAGGACGAGTAACTCCTTTCTCCAGCCTAAAACTCTCAGTAGGACAAATAGGAAAACAGGTATCAGAGATCACACCCTAAATAGGCAGCCTCACAGTGTGTTGCACACCAAAGGGCCTTCAGGCTTTGGGGTTAGAAAGGAGTGGAATTAGCATAGCTAGATGTAGCTCAGCATAGTTGGGGGAAGGATTCCACTATCTTGCCTTTTTCTAGTCCTCTTTTCCTTGTGCTTCCTCCACTCCTGAAGCACAAAGCACGCTGTGTATGAATTAAGAAGGCAACGACCACTAGTTACCTTAGCAGGGATTGAGCCCCTTAATGTAGGCTTCATTAGACACAAGCCTATGCAGTCTTTATCCTTTGTAAGGAAGGGGTCTCGCCCTCTTTTGTTGGTTGACAACTGGACTGCAAGAAGAATTCCATTGGGCCTCTTTTGGAGAGTTGATCTTTCCAATGTCCTCAACCATTGACGTGAAGGAGAGCTTCAAGGCAGAGGGGAAGCTCCATCCCTATTTTTCCTCAGGACAAATTGGGGGTGAACTGCTGCTCGAGAAAAGTTGTCCTCTGTCAGCCACAGTGGTACCAAGGACCTCTCTAACTGTGAAGCACCTCCCTGCTTGTGTTAGCCAGCCTTTGCTGTGTTGAGAAAATGGGAACAAATGCTTATCTTGTACCTGAGCGCAAGTATTGTGAATCTCAGCATTGAAGAAGCAAAGCAGCGGCTCTACTACATTTCTAATGTGCCAAACAACATCAAACCATCATCATTCATGTTTCAGCAACAGGGCCCACAATATTGCCATTGGCACTTCTTCAATGCTCTTTGAATAACTGTTGCTGCTCCTCACACCTTTTTTCTGCTGCACCGTGCCATCAGAGTGAATTGATTGCTCTGGCTTGAACAAGAAGCTGGCTGCGGAATTTGTTGTCCCACCGGGATTCCAATGGGCATCTTTGTTGCTGACCCAAGCTTCAATGCCGAACTAGCCCTGGAGTCCCCTTCAACCGGCCCCTTAAAATACCACAACCGCAATGATCTTGTGCTCTAGCAGCTTGAACCATCTTCTATGTGCTATATTGAATTATCAGTAATCATCTCAGACCAAATAACCGGAAAGATGAAAGGAAGCTGGTAAAATACTGCTTTAATTGCAATGAAAGAAAACAGGGTGATATGACGGGTATCAAAATAGATGCTCAATGGTCACACATAATTTTGTTTGTACAAAGTTTATATACTTTCACATACGTCATTTATGATATCCTACGTGGCATTTCATAAAACCTATCGCCGGGAGGGAATGGATTAGGGGAACAGATCAACTTATAGAATTATATATGGGTTAGTATCTCATTGACTGCCCTGAGCTACTTCTACGTACGTCACATACTGATTATAGCAGAGAATATGGCAGCAGGCTAGTAACAGCAATATTATGTATGAAAGTGCATTATGTATGAAAGTGCATGGCAGGCCTTTTGATTGTTTGGCAACTCTATCCAAACTTGGACTTTCGTCTCCTTAGCAGCATGTGAACAGAACGAAACCTAGGCGTTCAAGTTGGATCAACCTGTTCTTTCCCGCCCCCCCCCAATCAGTTCATTGCATTTCATTGACCTGATCCTTAGCCAAGGTCTATCATTTGTAATTGACCTAGTAGTCTGCTCACTGTTCTGGAACATTTGAGGGAGTGGGGGCACACCACTATCTTATCTCAAGCTCTAATTAATACTTTGTTTTGAGTTCATCACATGTTGGGGACAATGATTGCGTCCATTTCAGCCTCTCAATTACTCATATTTGATTTTATTAAACGGGGTGGCCTTTTAGAGTCTTGCTCACGCCACCTCACATAGGCTTTTGCCTTTGCATTTTTCCAACACTTGGCATATGCAA
This sequence comes from Ambystoma mexicanum, assembly GCF_040938575.1. NCBI lineage: Eukaryota > Metazoa > Chordata > Amphibia > Caudata > Ambystomatidae > Ambystoma > Ambystoma mexicanum. The sequence continues at coordinate 1,032,906,292 of NC_090933.1, read as the reverse complement.
ATGTCTTTGTCCCTAATCTTAGCAGAAATATATCTGACGGACATGGTCTGTTCATTCGACTCCCTTTGTGTCTTGCACCCATCTCTCGAAATAGCCTCCTGGACTTCAGGCCAACATACTCCCTTATTATGCACACGAAAAACAGCTTCTTCATTCTTCAATTTGCAAACCTATGCTTGTATTTTGAGGTAGCTGGGTTAATTAGTTAACATGGGGTGTCGTCTGTTTTTCTTCCAATGGTTGTCCTAAATGTTACGTTTATACCTCTTTTCAGCAAGGTTCTACATGCTTTTTCTACCTTGTGTTAGTGTATTTATAGTTATTGCTCAGTTCTTACTACTTATTTGCATGATAACTTCATTTTTAGTTGCATGTTTCTCTTTGTGCTTCAGTGACATTAGTCTTAAGTATTTTAATATTGTTTCAATATAGGTTTATAAATCTTCTTCTTGACATCATTCTGTTGTTGTCAGAATATTACTTAGCGTTCTTCCACAATTCCCATAGCCGCATTCTGGCACTTTGTCAGTGCGCATCCTTCTTGGTAACTTCCTTCCACTGCCTCATTGTGAGGGTATGTTCTGAATGGCTTCCTGCGTGCTTATCTTTCATACAATCAATGCAGTATTAACATGTTGCACAAACTCATGCATTGGTTCCCAATTGTTGCTCTTTATCTGCTACTCCAATAAGATGGTGTTGAGTGGGCAGAGACTAGAGAAAAGGCATCCACCTGCTCCTCTATATTCCCCCCTCTGGTAGAAGATTGAACCATACCCTTCTTTTACTCTTCTTCAGCAATTCCTGCTTAATCTTCTATCATCTCACCATATTTTCTTTTCTTTGGGACCCATATCATCATTATACCCCTCAGGTGACCCACATACTTTGTGTTCATCCATACTCGAGGTCATATATCGATAATCCCCTGCCGGTGAACAGAATATCCATTGGCCCACATATCTTTTGATCTTGGGGATGGTAAAACCTTGTTCTTTGGGGTGCAAGATAACTCTTCTTGAGGTTTTCTTGAGGACTCTCTTTAGTGTGCAAGAGACAATCCTCGCAAAACTAACATTAGTATTGCTCTAATATGAAAGCATTTGCCAACCAAGATAGAATCCATGAAAACAGGGATGAGAACCAATAATCTCCTGCCGTCTCATCATCCTAATCTTCCATTTTTGTGTGCAAAGTTGTCAGCATAGTTATTGCTTTTGTCAGGGTTCCATATTTTCCATCATTGCATGGTAGGAACGTACAGCAAGAAGGCCCGACCTTAGCACAGACACCTTCTTCCATTGCTGTTATTAGATCCAGTACATACCTGTTCTGGAGAGTCATCAGCCTAATGGCTCTCAATACTTCTTTGATTGCACTGAATCCTTTTATCGTTGCTTTAATGGTCTACAGCAATTCCCACCTAGTGATCTGCAACCACTTAACATTTACTGCAGCTTGAAATCCTGTGTAAATATAGATGTCATTATCATGGCAGTCTTACTGAATAATTTTTATACATCCGGAATGTCTTCATAGGCCTTCATTGATTTTGATGGTTAATATTTCTCTTTTAGTTAACAAAGATGAAATTATCTCTTCCTTCTGGTGTAGTGATTCATGTTTGGGAACTCCTCAATATGGAGGTCATTTTGGGGATTTGCCAACGCTGGGACTGTGTATATTTACAGTGGAGCACACTCCTCCCCAATCATTAGGCACCTGCATGTAGACTAAGGATCGGCAGGCCCATAATCGATCCATTAGTACTGCAGTTCCTCCATTAATTCCTGGTGATCCAATTATTTTACCACAACCTTTATTTCTTCCACCATAGACCTTGCCATCATTTTTGAAGCAGGTTGTTGCGTTCTTCAATTGTAATACATGCACTCGTCCCGTTTCATTATCAACCCAGGTTAGTAGTTTGTATACTTGGCCCATGATTCCAAGCATTAATCGTTCAACTTTTGCACTGTTTGTTTCTTCAGTAAATGTGCATGGCATGCTTTTAGTCCATCTTCCCATCCATTACTGGGTGCTGCATGCCCATACACCAACAGCTGTGCTCTCTCCCTGCATCCTGGCTCTCCTGATCGTTCGGTCATATATCAGCAGTTAATTCTTTTCATTTTGACAGTTTGTATTTTGTCTCCATACTGGGATGGATACATACATTTTTTGTTTGTCTATCCCTGTCCAGTCTCCATTCTTTTTGTCCTCACTTATGTATCTTTGTATGGAAAAGTCTGTCTGAATTGCCATCTGAGTTGCCCATTTTCCTTCGATTTGTCCTCTGGTGGTACATGTTGCCAGATGACAGACGTTTTACATCGTGTGAAGCAATAAATGTTCTTGCAGCATTCGAAGCATATGGTATTAATGAGCAGACCTAACTCTTATGGGGTTCTTAATCCCACCTTTTCCATGTGCTGGTACCATAGATTACTAGCTAGAGGAGCTGATGTATCTCATTGTCTGCTTCAGCATCTCTCTTTATTACAGAAAACTGTCTTTTGATATCAGGAATCAGTAGGGGTTTTGGACTCTTAATAGGGACAGTGGGGATAACGAACAATGGGAGGTGTCTTGTTTTCTTTCTCATCACTAATTATGAGTGTGAATGCCAATATAACAAGGATAGCAGTTAAAATCAAAATACCACAAAAAGCTCCAATGATTATTCTACATATAGTACATCTTTTTGATGGAGCTACAGTTCTTGCCTCTTGGAACATTTCTATTTCTCCGATTATGTTTGATGCATATGAAATGTGTCAATTAATGATTTATACATTTATAGAAAAAACTGAAAATGAATCGCCAATGTGTTACTTTTAGGATTTCTAAGAAACTTCACTATATCTCTACGTCTTCTTATCAAAGCTGGGTAAGATTGTAATATGTTTGAAAACACTATAAGAACATATGTACAATGTGTAGCATAAGAAAATAAAGTATTCTCCTTTTCTTCTGACTCCTACTGCCTCAGTACCAGTCTCATTTTTCCTAGTCTAGGGAAGTTGTTCCAAGATCACTGCAAGTCCATCAGTCCATCAAGAAACCTAATCTAAACGTGTTGCCTCTTATTCTTTTATCTTGTCTTGACTTTTGGCCCTGGATCTTGTCTACATTCGCTGAATGTCTTCACTTGCTTCACTAGGGGTAGCTGCAGCAGAGGTCAAGTTTTTTCCTTTGTATAGTTTGACGTCATGTAAATGTATCCACGCTCTTCTACCTTTTTAACTTTACAGCGGTAGAGTTTACTTCCTCTACTTTGTGTGGACCTTCAAAACAGATATTCCAGGAATGTATGAATGTATGCACCAGCACCCGGTCCCCTAGGTATAAACTAAGGGGCTTGAGTGTCTCTTCCAAATCAATGGGCTGATTCTCTTTTTTGTTTTCTTTTGACTCCTCCCGTCGGTTCTGGAGCTGTTGGGACATAACAAACACTTTCATCCATCGTTTTCAAATAATCATGCATTTCATTGCCTAAAGCCCTTGCTACACTAGAGGCATCTGTATTTGCCCTTGTTGGGGGAGTGAGAGGAGTTCTCATGCAGCGCCCAGTCACCAACTCATGGGGTGTCAGATGATATTCTGAGCCTAGCTTGTTCTGCAGCGCATATAGTGCAAGGGGGGATAGGTAATGAAGCCATCCCATCTCTAAAATGGCGTTTAGTTTTGCTCTCCTTTCTTTCAAAAGGCCATTTCATTTCTCACAAACCTGTTTGCTTGCAGATGATAAGCTGAAACAAACTTGTGTTTAATGCCTAATAGCAGAACTATATTTTCAAATAGCTCATTTATAAAGTGTGGTCCATTATCAGATTGCAAAATGTCATACACACCCCATCTTGGAAATACTTTGTGCACAAGGAACTTGGTGGCACACGCAGCATCAGGGTGCATGCAGGGACCCGCCTCGATCCATCTTGAAAAGGGACATGTTACAACTAACATATAACTATAACCATTGCAAGTCTGCAGTATGTCTACATAATCGATGTGTAGATGCTGGAATGGTCCATTTGGTCTGTGAATTAGTCTTCTCACTGTTCGCAAAGTGCGTCCTGCAGTAAATATCTGGCACACAATACAGTTTATAATGAACTGTGCCACATGTTCATATAAGTTCGGTACGAACCATTCTTCTGCAATAGTAGCAGCTATACTCGCGCGTCACGTGCTGGGTAGTGAAGCTGTTCCAACGCTAGCCTCAATATTGCTATAGGCATAATTGGCTTGCTGTCCTGTCTCCAAATTGCATCAGTAGGGGATAGAGAAAATCCCTGTTTTTTCCATAACTTTTTCTTCCTGCAAAGCTCGTCCTTGGATATCAATTAACTGCACAATGGACATCGTATTGAATCCTTCCTTAACCAACATACATCGCCCTGTTGCCTGCTTTATGTTCTTTACTTCACTCTCAAATGTGGTTGGCTAATAGGCTGCTTTTTTGGCCTCTAAATCTGCAGCTTTGTTTTCACGAGAGATTAAATCTGCTCTCCTTGAATGGGCTGCATATTTTACAATCGCTATGGTCTCTGGGAAACAACGCTTCAATACGGTTTTCTAATACTGCATGTTGCAGTAGAGTGCTGTCTGCGTGGAGGAAACCCTTCCCTTTCCAACTTGACAAGCCTCCATGTACAGTTGACGTCACATAGGCAGAGTGAGAGTACACAATCACTTCCTCATCCTCAAAGCTTCGCAGTGCAGCAATAAGTGCGGCTAATTCTGCGTCATGTGCTGAATAATTTGGCGACAATCTCCTCCTAATCATTACCTCAAATTTACTCTCTCGGTTCAGCTTTACCGCTGCTGATCTTGAATGTCTCACCCAACTCTTTTGGTCAATTCTCGATGACCCATCAATGAAGACCACATCCTCCCTCCCTAGAGCCTTTTCTTGGGGAATATCGTAACACTCGGTATAATCATGCATATCATCTTCTCCCACTGGTTCAGCTATAAACATGGCTGGATTCACTGTGCTACACCTGACAATTTTAATTGCAGGGTTTGAGATAAGTAGCTCAAATCCTGATGCTCTTTGTTTGGTCAATATGCTTTTGGGTTTTTCCAAAATTGCAAATAATGCATGTTCTACGAACATTGTTACTGAACACCCCATGTGTGATGTTTTGCAGATTTCAGACAACCGTCTCAATGGTTTATGACCATGTCCTAATGTTCTGTGTGAGGACTGCTGTCATGACTTCTCCATTTGAATGAGAGAATAAGTAATATTATTCACTGTTATTTGGAATCCCTAACACAGGGGCTGTGCTGATCACCTTTTTTAATTCATCAAATCCTTCAGTCAATTCTTCTGTCCATATTAATTAATTTTTTAGTTATCTTTAAGTCCTTTTAAAATTGGTCGAACATTAGTACTTTAATCAGACATAAGCCCTACAATAATTGCATATGCCTATAAGTTGCTGCATTTTTTGCACTGTTTTTGGCTGTTCAGTCCTCCTAATTGCCTCTGCCCTTTCAGGTGTCACTTTTCGCACTTTGTGGGAGATCAATTGACCTATATACAGTACATCTTGCAAATATTGTAATTTCTCCTTATCCACTTTGTGTACCCCTTATCTGCCAGTATAGTCATAAGTTTTGACAGAATCTTCTCTCCATCTTTCTTCTGTCTCAGTACACACTAAAATGTCATCAACATTGAATTATGGTACTTTCAAGTTGAACATTTTCCAAGTCCATTTGAAGGGCTCTATTAAAAATTGATGGGGACTCACAGTATGCCTGAGGCAAATGAGTATGTTTCAGACAAATTGTTCTATATGAAAAGGAAGTCAGGGCCTGTGAGTCTTCATGAAGGGAATTGAGAAAAATGCATTTTTGAAATCCCCATCATTAAAATACTTTGCTTTCGATGGGATATTACACAATATTGTCACAGGATTTTGAGCTAATGGAAATTCTGCTTCGGCTATATTGTTCAGGGGTCTCAAGTCCTGGATGAATCTCCACGACCCCCCCCCATTGATATTTTGACAGGGTACATGGCCGTGTTACACAGGGAATCAGATGTTCCCAAAATGCCCTTTTTCATTAAAGCAAAATATGGTTTCAAATATAGTTACATCTGCTTCTTTAGACATGGAATACTGTGTTGTACGTGGCAGAAATTCTCCTGCTGTGAGTTTTCTTTGCTGCTCCCACTCCTTTCAGTAAACCCACATTATATGGACTTATAGTCCGTAAGACACTTGGTACTTTTTCCAAGTCTTCCTGATAAAATGCCAGTTTCCTTTTTACCAATGCCATTCTCTGCAGTATTTCTACATTTTCTACTTTAATCCACTAAGTAAGATTTATGAAAAATACTACGTCCTCATTTGAATACTCATCCCTGAAATAGCTCCTTGTTTGACAAATCTGTTAGCCTGTATCATTCATTGAGGGCTATCACCGTTCTCCATCCCCTTCCCTCATCGTCTTTCCCTTGAAGCATCTTCCGTTCTACTCTTACTATTGCCGCTTCTAGTTCCAAAGGGATAATTTGCCCTTCCTCATCATCCATAGGAATCTCTGGCCTAAACAGAAACTTATCAGGTATCTTCAGTAGCTTGCCGATCAATTTAGGCAACCATGATAATAAGATAGTCACTCCATACAAAAACACTTCCTTGTCTAGAGGTACTCCGCCAAGAGCTTTCTTTCCTGTGAATGCTAGTATGAGCTCCCTCACATTTACATAATGCATCCCTGGAGTAGAACACACTACCCTTTTCGTCAGTAAAACATCTTGTCATGTTAAGTTTTGTCATCAAATAACGCTCTAGTAGGTTTACCGGCGTTTGTCTAGAGTATAATAGTGGCGTACACATGTCATGTTCATCTATAAAAATTGGTTTATTCGTCTGTGATTGGAACTAAATGAATTACCCCATAAAATCCCTGCGCATTCACGACAATGCCAGACATTGGATATTTTCCCTCATGGACACAAGAACAAGTTGCTCTAGTGTCCACAAGAAATGAAATGTCTTGCTTCCTATTGTCACCTTGACCCTTGGTTCCTCTCTGCGGTCTGGTGTTACAAATAGCACTGAACACATCTGGTCCTTCTGTGGGCTGTCCTATTGTGGATATAAATCTATCCCTGTACCTGTGAAAGGATTTCCTCCCACCACAGTCATATCCCCCAATTTGGGTATGACTACTTGCGTGGCTCCCTTATCCATGTGACATTGTGATGCACCTGCATTGGAATATATTGTATTTGTATCGGTGCCTGTTGCATCTGCATAGGTACTTGCTATTGTTGCTTACTTGAAAAAGGTATCCTCACTGACTGCGCTCACCTCCTAATAGAATAATGAGCCAAACATTGTTAAAATATAGAAGCACTAGGTGAGTGCTTGATTTATATATAGTTGGTCTCATGTAAAAAAAAACAGAAAAAATGATATATTTTCCATGTTGGGATTGGGAAGGTATCAAACCAATCGTGTGTAACACATTTGAGTTAGAACATATATCAATATGATTATTACAATCACCCTTGTACATCGGTATTTTTGTCAGACTCAATTTGTAGTGTAATAGGTGGTTGTAACTAATTTTGAGCCACGCCAACACGTGTTTCGAGCCTCCAAGGTCGCCCTCGGGGCGTACAACAATCCTTTTAACCCAGCAAGTTCACTTAGAATTTCAAGTCGGTTCTACATTAGACTTTGTTGAAATTACTTTAGAAAGCATACTCTTTCAATCTAGTCTTATGTCAAAGAGAGAGAAAACAAAAGGAGGGAAGGGAAGACAAAACGAGAAAAGGTCAGCAAAGTTGAACGTAACAAAAATGTTGCTTCACATTTTAAAATAACTATTTTAAAGTCAAAGGCTATATATATTTAGTTAGCGGTTTTTGTACTCAGCGGTATGAATCACCCACTCGGAGGCCCCAGAGTCTTTGTCGCTGGCCATGGAAAGGGGCTTTGCCTCAATTATACAGGAGATCAGAGAGATGCGCTCTGATATTGCGCAAAAATTCGAGAAAATGGATCAGAGAGTGGGCAAAGTTGAAGACAGACTTCTTCAAGTGGAAACCAATCAGTCTTCCTTGGCAACCCAAGAGATAGAGACTAATATGAGGCTAGCTGCCCTGGAGAAGCGGGAAGAGGAGAGGTCGAGACAAATGGACGATTTTGAAAACAGGGAACGAAGGAACAACCTTAGATTTTTCGGAGACCCTGAGGCAGAGACGGAGAGGGAGGTCACTCGAGTGGTGCGAGACATTATTGCCCTCCTCTTTGAAGAGGAAATGACCACAGAACTCACTTTTGACCGTGTCCACAGAGCAGGAGGACTGGCGGGAGGGCCCCGCTCTATTCTGGTCTGGTTCCATTACTACTCGGAAAAGACAAGGGTACTGGAGGCTGCAAGGAAAACCCAGGAGGTTACATATAACGACTCCCAGGTCTCCATTTTTCAGGACCTCTCCGCATATACGCTGGCCAAGCGCAGGATGTGCCGCCCCCTCACTCAACTGCTGAGGGAGAAGGCGGTGCGCTATAGATGGGGCTACCCCTTCTCTCTAGCCTTTGAATCCCTGGGCCAGCGGTCGATGTTGATCTCAGAGGAGGACATCAAGGAGGCCATCCGGGACTGCGTGGCTGAACCAACCCCACGGAGGGGCCCAATTGGCCCAGCTCTAAGTGGCACAGAGGGCCCAGGCCCTTCGGGCGTAAGAAGAAAGAAATCGGGTGCAAGGAAATTCAGGAAAATGAACACACCATCTCCGGCAAAGCCATCTGCAATGGAGGAGGATCACATCGACTCGGAGGGCTGAGGACCGGGGCTCCGGGGCCAGCAGTGGAGCGGAAAAGGAAGACATGAAGGACGCGCTGAAAGCAGTTTCCCCTTGAGCAGCAAGTACAATGTGGGCAATGGAAGGGGCACAGCTATGGGAAGGGATGGAAACAATATACTGAGGTCCTGGCTGGGGCGGTAAGCTGGTCATTCGACCTCGGGGAGGGGTAGTCCATAGAGGCACGGGGAGGTCCCGGCCATTCACGAATCAGGATTCCAAGATTAAGCTGAACTTGGAACCCCCCTAGAAATGAGATTCATGTGGGGTAGACCGAGGGGATGAAACTGGGGATGTCGGGGGGGGGGGGGGGCTCATGATATCGAGCTTTGCAAACGACGCCTGGCCGAAGGGGACAGGCTGGTGGTCCGGCCAGAAATGGCGGAACTAACTGGCTGGACGCCGGGGAGGGGGGTGGGGGTTCACGAACCAGTTGGGATTTGTTTGTTGGGGGGGGGAAGTTGGGGGACCAGTTGGGGAAACGTTCAAAAAGTGTCCAAACAAGGAGACAGAGGTGGCAGGGGGAGAGTAACGATGCGACTTTGCTGACCAAGAGAGAGGGAACCATAGATTATGGCTGACGACCGACCGGCCCTGGGAGTGGGTACCCTGAATGTGCGGGGTCTGAACACTCCTATGAAAAGGTCCCTGATCTGTAGGGAATTTAGGAGGGCGAAACTAGATTTGCTCTTCGTGCAAGAAACTCACTGGGCACGGGAGAAAGAGCCTAAAATGCAAGGGGGAGGAGTCGAGGAGGTCTTTCATGCATCCCATAGGGTTAAGAAGAGAGTGGGTGGCATTCCTGGTAGCTAGGGGGGTAGGTTTCGAGAAAGAGTCAGTCCTGAAGGACCCTGAGGGCCATTACCTGTTAGTGCGGGGGTCCTTACAGGGTTCTCCCCTGACCTTGGCGGTGGTATATGGCCCGAACGAAGGTCAAGCCCTATTCTGGAAAGAAGTAAGGGACAAGCTCAGACTGTTTGTGCAGGGACCCTTGGTGGTGGGAGGAGATTTCAACATGGTCCTTGACCCAACTAGAGATAGAAAGCGGATAGGCCCCCAACACCCTAAACCTGCAGACGAAGCCTTGGCTCGAAACTTTCAGAGGGCTAACTAGTGTCTGGGCCTGGTAGACACGATCCCAACCCCCCGATCCAGGGCTCCCTCCTTTTCTTACTATTCCACCATCAACAACGCATTCTCCAGGATAGATCACATACTGGTGGATGAGATCCTTCGCCCCTATGTTGCAGTCTACAGGGTAGACCCGGTCCCCTTGTCAGACCATGACCTGGTCCGAGTCTCTTTGGTGCTGGGATGGTGCAGGGAACGCAAGGGGCGCTGGAAATGTAATGACGCCCTACTGAGAGACGAGGTACTTGCTGAAGCTGTTTTAGACTCTATAACGGAGTTCTTCGAGCTCAATGATAATGGGGAGGTGGGCACGCACACGCTTTAAGGCCACCCTGAGAGGAGTACTTATAAAAATGGGAGCATGGAAGAAAAGGGAGAGGGAGGCCCAGGAAAAAACCCTGCAGGAGAAAATAGCTCGCCTCCAGCCGGGGAGCTCTCCGGAACAGGCATTAGAGCACGACCGAGTGGCCGCACTGGAGGACTACAGACTCCAGCTAAAAGACCTGCTCCTACACAAAACGGAAAGGAGCCTCCAAATGGTAAAACAAAAATACTATGACAAGGGGGACAAAGCGGATAGGATCCTGGCTTGGAAGTTGAGAGAGGTCCAGAGAAGCAGAAGGGTTAAGGAGGTGAGGGACGCCAGTGGGTCCCTTGGCCGTGACTCTCCCCACATAGGAGAGGCCTTTCGCCAATACTACAAGTCACTATACTTGTCAGAATACGACGGGGGTGATTCCCAGATAGAGGACTTCCTCAACTCCATACAAATCCCATCCCTGTCGAGAGAGATGTCAGAGGGGTTGGAGGGCCCGGTTACAGAGGAAGTAGACAAGGTGATTAGTGGAATGAAGGTGGGAACCTCCCCCGGGGAGGACGGTTTCTCAGTTTACTTCTACAAGAGATTTCGTTCCTCCCTGATCCTGTATCTAGTGAGAGTTTTTAACGCCGTACTGGAGGGGGCACCCTCCCCGACTCCATGATGGGGGCCATTATAGCCATTTTGCCCAAGGAAGGTAAGGACCCAGCGGAGTGTGCCTCCTACCGGCCCATTTCTTTATTAAACATTGATGTCAAGATCTTGGCCAAGGTGGTGGGGAGGCGGATGGAGGGTATTATGCCGAAGCTAGTCCATGGGGACTAGGTGGGGTTAATCAGGGGCAGACAAGGGTCGGATAACATTTGAAAAACATTAGACTTGTTCCACTTAGCCCAAACATCGGAGCTTGACGCGTGTGTCCTCTCGCTAGACTCTGAGAAGGCCTTTGACGGGGTCGAGTGGAGGTACATGGAACTCCTTCTCCAGAGAATGGGCTTTGGGGCACACATTATGGGTTGGGTGGCTGCCCTCTACAGAGCCCCCTCGGCTAGGGTTCAGGTGAACGGGTCGCTGTCTGAGTCCTTTCCCCTCTCCCGAGGGACAAGACAGTGCTGTCCGCTCTCCCCCTTAATTTATGTCCTTCCAATGGAGGCGCTCGCCATAGCGATCAGATCCCACCCAGAAATCGAGGGAATTAGAAGGGGGGAGGTGGAATTCAAGTTTTCCCTGTTTTCAGATGACATCTTACCTTACTTGGTAGACCCTGGCTCCTCGATTTCCCCCCCCACCCACCTCCTGGCTCTGCTTTCCACCTTCGGGCGCTTCTCGGGGTTGAAAATTAACACAGCTAAATCTATCCTGCTCCCAATGAGAACGGTGGACCCGGTGATAGACCCCCTGAGTAGGTTTCATGGGATTGCAGTGGGGAATGACGCCATAAGATACCTGGGCATTCTTCTTACTAGGGACTTGTCGCAATTAAGACCCACGAACTACGACCCCATAATGCCTGAGAATACGTCCGATTTGAGGAGATGGGGTAAAATGATTCTCTCGTGGTACGGCCGGATGACGGCAGTAAAAATGAATATACTACCACGGCTCTTATACCTCTTCACTGCGCTCCCCACTAGCATTCCAGCTCAGACCTTCAGGGACCTACAAAAGGAGGTCCGGGACTTTGTGTGGCAGGGGAAGACCCCGAGGATCAGGAGGGCCACCCTGACCCTACCAAGGGAGGAGGGGGGATTCGGACTGCCAGACTCTTCAACTATATTTCTATGCCCCCCAACTGCGCGTCATCCTAGAACATATGAAAGAGGGCCTGGGAACGTACTGGTCATATTTAGAGGACATGGATGTACACCCATTGAAGGTCCGGAACCGCCTGTGGGCCCCGCGTAAGACAATCCCGAAGCATGCGAGATCCCACCTGACCCTGGGAGTTCTCTGGGACATCTGGAAGGAGGGCCCCAGGACAGCACACCTAACCACATGGCCATGCCTGATGACCTCCCTATGGGGACACCCCCTCAAACTGGGTAGCAGGGGGTTCCGGCACTACCAGCAATGGTCGGACATGGGAATGGAATGGGCTGGTCAGATGTTCAGGGAGGGTGAATTCCTATCCTATGAGGACCTGAGGGATGCCCTGGGGGGGTGGATCGCTTTCATCTTCTTATACCTCCGCCTTAAGGGCATCCTTTGTGATCAGTCATGGGGTCCAAACCTGAGGAGACAACTGACTCCCTTCGAGAAGCTCCTAGACTCGGTTACCTCCAGAAAGGGAAAGGTGTCCAGCATGTATAAGATCCTCAACACTCATGATCTCGGAGGATGCCTGGGCCAAACTTTTCAAAATAGCATTTCATGGGAACATATTCACCTCAGACATGGAACACAACTTTAGAATTCTGCAGGGGTGGCACAGAGACCCAGCAGAACTGTCCAAGATGTTTCCGGGGGTATCACCAAGGTACCCGAGGGGATGTGGGTGGACCGGCTGCAGAGGCCACATGTGATGGCATTGCCTGAAGGTCCAGTCTTACTGGGGGTCAGTGAGGGGCTGGATAGCGGAAGTCACAGAGGAACTCTTACCGCTCAACCCCCTGACCATGTTGCTGGGACTCCCCCCGGAGGAAGCGGAAATATACCGGTAGCCTAGGATGTGGGAAACCATGCTGAGGGCGGGCAGAGTTGCGCTCGCTCAGAAATGGAAGAGCCCGGAAACCCCCTCCAAGGAAGAGTGGATGAAAAAGGTGAAAAACATGTTTTTGATGGACAAACTAACGGCCATGGTGAACAAAGACACAACCTCATTCCTCACGGACTGGTATGGGGTACAACAGACTTGGGGTTGGGATGTCCATTGACTTCAAGGCTTAGCCCCGGCTCCGAGAAGGGGGAAAACGATCCAACAATAAACTGGGGTTCCCAAGGCCTGGGGAACGGCGGCTCCCAGCCAGCTGACGCTGCGGTCACTTGTCGCTTCGCCTCCGAGGCACAGGAAATGGAGTGAACATTAAGAGTCCCCTTTTGTTGAGAACTCTGAACCGGACACGGGGAAGGGGGGTGGGTTGGATTTGGGGTAGATGGGCGGTTGGGGGGGTGCAGGGGGTTCTTTAATGTTTTTGCCAGTTGGATTTATTAAAAAAATGTTAATAAAAACTAAAGTTTAAAAAAAAAAAGCAGAGCGCAGTCAGTGAGGATACCTTTTTCAAGTAAACTTAGTTTTCTGTAGGTGATAGTGGAAAATCACCTAACTCTCCCCACGGCTGCAGCACACAAAAGCTGACAGTCCATCCTCTTAACCCAGTCAAGGATCGCGCACTCCCAGCGTAGGGTTTTTTCACAAAAACTCACGTTATTTCACTTTCCCTTTTGGAGTGCTGCTCCTTCTTCACGACTTTAAAGGACCTAAATAAACTTCTACAATATGGCAGATTTAAAGAACCGAGAAGAAGATAGTGCTGCCATTTTTGCACTTCGTGGCCTAGATAACAATCCTTTTAAAAACCAGACGAATCTAACAGAAACCTTAGCACAAAAATGTATCAATTTAGAGAGATTATGCAAGAAAGAAATCAACAAATACTGGGAACAAGTATCGCTCAAAAATTATCTTAAACAAAACATTATACCCCGAGGTCTTCGAATATTAATCTTTCTGGACTTTACGCATAAAGGACCTAACTGCTGACTGGGAAGCTAATATCACAGTCAGCTCTAAAAATATGATGATAAATCCTAATTATATATGCAGAACGGGAACATGCCTGGGTAACAGCAGAAATTGATAAAATCAAGACAGAAATTTCGGAAATTAACAATCCCAGCAGCACTAAAGAGAAAAACTTTGCCAAAATGCACACCATTTTGGGTGAATACCAAGATGAAATCAAGCTACGAAAATTCCGGAAAAAAAATTGAGATGAAAAAGATTATCTAAATGACAGAGTATACACTTTTCAACCAAAATATGATGATCAGTCACAAATTCTAACACCAACAGTGACACCGGTCACCTCGGATGCTGACTCGGATTCCGAAACTGCAAATGCGATCATTGGTGACAAAGAACAATTACCCTCTGCAGAGCCATCGCAACATCATAGAAGAGGTTTCTTTGCAGAAATAAAAAGGTTCGAAAAGGGCAATCAAACAAGTTACAATTCTACAAATAAACAAGTATGCTTAAAAAAAATGCCCCTTTAGGCCAAAATATCACGACTCCAACAACCTCAGAGGAGGAAATGGAAGAGGAGCAAACAAGAGAGGATGGCAACAATACAAACAAAAGATTTTCCATAGCAAGTCTAAAGAACACCAGGATCAAGCCAATACTAAAAACCTAGTTATCAATTTATCTTTCAAGCACCTCTCAAAAGAACTGTCTGTTCTGAACTATGGCCTCTCCTTTGCACCCAGTGCAACATCAGATATGACTGAAGTCCAGATTGACCTTTATAAATTTACAAGAAAACTCAAACTGAAAACTACTTATAGATCAACAGAGAACCTCCCGCCGACTAGCTCTAGAAGTATTCAGGAAAATGAAAATATACTTTTACTATCCAAATTATCAGGAGAAGAATCTAAAACTCTCGGTGATATCCAAAAAGAGCTAGGAATTCACAAAAGAAATGTGGACATTAAAGAACACACAGATCCAAATTCATGCCCCCAGTTTTGGGGAAAATGTAATTGAAACTTTTTACAAAACAATTACCAAAGAAACTCATAAACATATCGATGGCTTTCAAAAAAGCTTTAGCAGAAAAAACAATAACCTTACAAAAAGGGATTGTTTAGCACTAGAAGACCTATGTGAAGACAATTCAATTATCATCAAAGAGGCAGACAATGGTGGCAACATCGTGATCCTCAATAAAATAGATTATATAATAATGGCTCAGGTGCACTTATCAACTCCGGATTGCTACAAGCAACTAACTACCAATACAACAGCTCAAACAGTTCAGGATCACCAAATAATGTTACAGTATTTGTACAATCAGAGCCTATTAACAGATGAGGAAAAATAATTTTTAACTGTACTTAAACCACTAATGCCCACCATTTATTTTTTGGCCAAGGTTCATAAGCCTTTCCTTTATCTACCAATTGTACAACCAATAATGAGTGGCCAATGAGGGGCCACAGAAGCATTGGCAGACTATATAGATAGCAGTATCAAACACCTAGTACCACTAATACCAGCCTATCTTAAAGATACCACACACAACTTGGAAATTTGGAATGATGTTATCTAGAAGCCAACCTTTTTTCTTGTCACTTTAGACGTAACAGCACTATATACCTCGATACAACATAAATTGGCATTGGAAACAATTGATTTCAGCTTCAGAACCTTTTCACATTACATGCATGTACAAATGTTGAAAAGTTTTTTGGACTTTACTCTAACACACAATCAGTTTATTTTCAATGGTAACTATTATTCCCAAACCAAAGGCATAGCCATGGGGGCATAATATGCGCCCTTCTTGGCAACCCTTTTTATGGCCTTCTTCGAAGACAAATACATTTTCAAAAACAACCCTTTCCAAAATCATATCATTTGGAAAAGGTATATTGATGAAGTGTTGGCAGTCTGGTTAGGCAGCCAAAATGATTTTGAGGCATTTATGCAATATTTGAACGGTTGTATACGAATTGATAGTTTTACAACTGCTCGAATGACAATTGACCTTTTCACAATTGACCGAATTGTGAAGGTCAATTGTACCATATATGTGGGGGGAAACCCCCCACAACCCCCACCCAACGCCTAACCCCCCAAAATATAAATAAATATATATATATATATATATTCGGTCAATTGTGAAAAGGTCATTTGTGACCCTTTAAATTCGGTCAATTGTTGATTCGAACAATTGTAAACGACCAATTTGGGTAATACCATTTGAACAATAATTTTGGAATCAGTTTCACGGGACATATAGATGAAGCTGAGATCATGTTCTTAGACTTACAATTTAACATTATTTCCAATACGATTCAAACTCGCAGTTACAGGAAGGTCACTGCAGTGAACTCTATTTTACACGCAACCAGTAGCCACAGACGGAGAGTCATTAACATACCGAGAGGGGAATTTCTCAGCTCAAGAAGAAACTGTAGCCAAGACGATATATATAAAGCAGAATGTAAGTCAATTGGAATCAGATTCTAGGAAAGAGGGTACCCAACCTAGATAATCAGGAAAGCCACTAAACCTATGGAAACAGTCTAGAGACCAAACCTAGTTGGACAAAAGATCAACCAGAATCGTGTCACTTACCCAGCACTTGTGAACTTTATTACAAAGTCCTCGCAAGATTGAAAGTTTCTGTACCACATTTTACAAAAACATTGGCACATACTACTCCTAGACTCAGACCTTACTCCTTATATTTCAGAATGACCAAACAATATTTTTACCAAAGCTACAACCTTGAGGAACCTACTCAGTCCCTCTTTCCTTAAATCTGAGCCCACCAGACAAGTAAATTGGCTATTCAAAACAATTAAACCAGAGGGTTTCCACAAATGTGGCTCATGTACTTTCTGCCAATAGGCATTATCACCTACAAAGGTTTTCAAATGTCATGGAGGGTTACAAGTTAAAACCAAAGATTTCATTTACTGTTGCTCAAAATATGTAATTTACGGAATCCAATGTGTATGTAAGAAAATATATATTGGCAGCACCATCCGTGAAGTGCGAATCAGAATCCGTGAACATCTTACCAACTTTAACAGCCAAGACGTCAGACTACCCTTTTCCACCCACTGGCAAACTCATCACCAACTAGATCGCAAGAACATTAGATTTATTGGATTACAACAGATAAAACCACATGCAAGACGTGGTGACAGAGAATTGATGCTACAACAGGAAGCACGAATGATATGCAAATTACGCAGTCTTTCTCTTGGACTCAACCAGGAGCATGAGCTCAATGTATTTCTATAAACATATTGACCTACTATTTAAATGCTACCACGTTTAACCGAAATGTTTCATCAATCCAATGATATTTGCAAAAGTTACAATTCCAATCAGATTTATTTGGACTCTCATGTATAGAAATCAGCACCAAAATACTCAAGGTAATTGCTGTGTTTATCACTTGTTACACAGCAATTTGGTCTGGCACCAACATGAATATCTTAACACTGCCATTGTTCAGTACTACTAGTTTCATTTTTTTACCCAGATACAGTCGCTTGGGCTGAGGATGTGGTTTTGTACATTTCTATCGGGCTCCAATAAAGACACATTATCACACGCATTTTTGAGCAATATCTGTAAAATCAGGTTTTGAGACATCTAGCGCATGTTCAATATGGTGTCTTTCAGAACTATCAACGCAATTTGTACTCTATACACTTATACTGCAGTCACAATGTGAGAACCACAAATAGAGAATTAATTATTTCTAGAATTTCTGGAAACTTTGTCAACTGCTAGGTAACAGAAATCATGTGACTGGTCACCTGACCAGAACTTTTTGTATCCCGTAGCAACCGGCATTCACGCCGTCCGACGGTGTTCGCAACTGAGCAAATGATTAGGAGAACATGCACAATCGCCACAAGGTGATTTACTTGCTAAGTAACACTTGTTTGAACTTGACCCAAGTATTCAGAAAAGAATAAGGTTAACCCGTGCAAGTGAATAATTATGCGCACTCACGTAGTACCGGTATCCTCCCCATTTTGCTATTCCAGATCTCTGCAAACCCATTAGAATGGTGACAACAGTGCCATTTTCTGCAAAAGCAATGCATACAGCCAGAACATGAATATTACGGTCTGCAAGTATCAGGTAAACTGTGAATTAAGCAATACAATTAGCTAAATCCTAGTTATGTATATATTGTAACCAACATAAAGAGGTCAGGAATTTAACTGACTGCAGCACCTACTCTCTCTCTTCCCCCCACTTTTGCTTCCTCACCACAGCTAACAAATGCTAGTCTGTGACCAGGCAAGTAATTAGGAAAAACACAGTGGGTGCTGTATAATGTCAGCTCACTACTTATACGTTGGATTTGAGCGCGTGCCTAAAAAAAACCACAGGTAATTATATGCCTCCCAATACTTACAATATTCAAATTATACTGTGCTCTGGGTGAAAAATGTCAGTAGTCTTGCCTCCAAGAAAAGAATAAGCCTATTCACATGTATGAAACAGTAGATGAAACTTAAACTAACCATCTTTTACTATGATTCATACCGCTGAGTACAAAAACCGCTAACTAAATATATATAGCCTTGAATTTAAAATATTTTTTTTTAAATGTGAAGCAACATTTTTGTTACGTTCAACTTTGCTGACCTTTTCTCGTTTTGTCTTCCCTTTCCTTCTTTTGTTTTCTCTCTCTTTGACATAAGACTAGACTGAAAGAGTATGCTTTCGAGAGTAATTTCAACGAAGTCTTATGTACATATGACTTGAAATTCTAAGTGAACTTGTTGGGTTAAAAGGATTATTGTACGCCCTGAGGACGACCTTGGAGGGTCGAAACACGTGTTGGCGTGGCGTGGCTCAAAATTAGTTACATCCACCTAATACACTACAAATTTAGTCTGACATAAATACCGATGTACAAGGGTGATTGCAATATTCATATTGATATGTTCTAACTCAAATGTGTTACACATGATTGGTTTGATACCTTTCAATATTCATATTGATACATGTTCTAACTCAAATGTGTTTTCTTTGTTTTTTGACATGAGACCAACTATTAATAAATCAAGCACTCACCTAGTGCTTCTATTTTTTAACAATGTTTGTCTCATTTTTATATTAGGAGGTGAGCGCAGTCAGTGAGGATACCTTTTTCAAGTAAACTTAGTTTTCTGTAGGT
Source organism: Ambystoma mexicanum (assembly GCF_040938575.1). NCBI lineage: Eukaryota > Metazoa > Chordata > Amphibia > Caudata > Ambystomatidae > Ambystoma > Ambystoma mexicanum. The sequence goes on along the minus strand of NC_090933.1, from coordinate 1,032,887,121 downwards.
GATAGTGAAAAATCACCTAAGTCTCCCCACGGCTGCAGCACACAAAAGCTGACAGTCCTCTTACCTAACCCAGTCAAGGATCGCGCACTCCCAGCGTAGGATTCTTTCACAAAAACTCACTTGCTGCTATTGCCCTTGTGGCTGTTACAGCTGCATTGGGACATGTATTTTCTCTGCATATGTCTGAGTTTGCATTTGATCTTGGACTTAATATCCTTGAGAATCTGTATTGTACTGTGGATCATGTCCCATCCCCCCCCTTGGAGATTGCCAGTTCAGTTGCTGCATGACACCCCTACTTCTGCATACTCTAGCTAAATGTCCTAATTTCATTGCCTCTCCAACATTGCAGTGGCTGTCCGCCATTAAATCCTCCCTTCCTTGAGGGTTTTGAAATCCACCTCATCCTCCTCCTTGAGGCCCATTCCATCTGCCTCTTGGCATAAAATTATGCCGTTCTGATCCATGGCGTATGCTGCATTATTCTGCTGTGGTAGCAGCATTGCTTGTGTCGTTGCTCCCTCATTGTTTGTCAATGCTCCTTATATGGCGTATTTTGATCATTCTTTCTGCACAAACTTTGCTTCTTCCTGTTTTCCACCCTCTTTGTCTTTCTCCCTCAAAATTTTACAGTAATGCATAATTGTCAATTGCATCTCTGGCCATGGTTTTACTTCCATTCCTACCTGTTTTTTTAGCTGATGTTGCACCGGCTCTGGCAGCCCCGGACATAAAATATGGTAAAATAATGCTACCATCTTGGCCCATGATTCATGCGTTTCCAAATTCCATCTGTCCTGGATCTCCTGAATAAAGACAATAGGGTCTTCAGTTTCTCACAGTTTACTAGTCATTATTGCCCCAATATCAGATGCATCAGGATATTGTACTTTAAGTGATCACCATGCATCTGCTCTACAATCATTAAATGGCACTTCATTGTGCACCATGTTTTGTGCAGTGACCTTCGGGTATCCTGCTCTTTTCCATACGTCATAAGCTCTCTCCCCTAGGATAGCTGATAACAGGCCTTTAATGTCTATATCTAAAGTCGCTCCTGACGTTCTTTTCTCTAGTTCAAAAACCATTTTTCCTGCACCCGAAGTTAAACTTGGTAGGGTGCAAATTAAATGCTCCCTATCTGTTCTGGGCCATGGTATATATTGTGATCGAACTCCCCACCGGCTTTCTCTAAAGGGGGAATTGTAACAATCTTACCGTCCACACACCTGTTTTCTAAGCAGTGTTCTTGCCTGTTTGTTTTTGTCCTGGTAATGCCCTTAATCTGCTTAAATAAGGTGGGGATATATCCCATGTACTAGGCGATCATGCTTGCGGTCATTCAATATATGGTGTTGGTTCTGGTGTTTTTACTATGGGTCTTCTAAATCAGACCATTTTGTCCCTTTATCTACACTCAATTCTCTTTAAAATATGCATGCGCCCTCTCGTTTTCCTCTCTTCATCTGACATCATTATGACCCGGGTTGTTTGGCTTGTATCTTCTACATCGTCATTATCTAGCCTGCTTAAAGACATTGTTCTATGATAGTCTATTATGACATCCCATGATTTACCTTTAGTTTTCTTCAATCGAGAACTTTCCGTATTCTCATGAGTTCCATACTTTCTCTATCCTTCATTTGCCTATATCATTTCCTAAGCCTCTGCTCTGTCTTCTGTATCCTGCTCACGCTGATCACAGCATTCCTTTCAGCTCCCTTCAGGGCTGTTGTGACTTTCTTCTTCCAATCATTCTTGTGCTTCTATAGGCACTATGCTTCTGTGGCATACCTGTTCTATTTCATGATCTTTTAATCCCCTACTCCTGTTCATGTCTTCCTCTCTTGTCCTTAACTCGCTTAATTCCCCTTCCTCTTGCCTTTGCTGCAACCTATGTAATTGGAATCTTTTGTGCTCCTACCTCCTGTGTTTCTCCTCTTCCATTCTCTCCTTTTCTTTCCTCATTTCCTCCAGTGCCCTTATTGTCTAGTTTGGGCAATATTTGTCCTCCCATACATTCATTCTGTACTATTGTCATGCCCTTAGCTACATCCTTAGCTACATCCTTTGATCCCTTTTGTCTTTTTGCCTTTTCTTCTCTTTCTTTTCTCTCATCCCGCTGTTTATCTTCATCGTGTGTTGATATATTTAGTGTTCTCGATTCCTACTCTCTTCTGAAGTGTCTTCATTTTTATAGGCAGGGGGCTCATACATTGGATTAACATACCCTGCTGCTGCCTTTAATTCCTTTAAGGGATACAATCCCTTTTCCTCAACTTTCACATCTTGTTTTGCAGGAGGTAAAATAGGAACTGAAGGTGTTACATCTTCTCCTTGATTCTGATTAAGCATACCACTCCCTTTCAGCTGCATCTTCTTCCTCACTCTGGTACATTTCCCAGAGTTCTAAAACTGCCAATCTTTCCTTTGAGTAGCATGTTAGTATGTCAACATGTGATGTACACCGGTTTTGATAATGAAACCTCTTGAGGCCACGACATAAGTGCTTTATTATTCATGCCCTTGCCCCATTCAGAATGCAGAGGTATAAAAGTGATGTCTTCCATGGTGACAGGTCAATTTAGAATGTCAATACTTACCTGATCTGTTCTTTTTTTCTAGGTTTATTAAATATATTGTTTTAATCTTTTTGAGCAATCGCCATCAATTGCCGCTCATAAAACGTGAATCAAAATATTTAGAAAACGTTTTGCATTACTGTTCTTCTTTCTTGTTCGTTTACACTTTCTATCAATTATTTTTATATTTTGTTTAGTATCTTAAGGTTCTCTTCTTTATTTGTATATCAATTTAATTTTAACCTTTTGATTGATGTCAATCCTTTGTTTAAAAAATGTACCAAAAATCACTTTTGTTTATTTTTACTGTGTTTTATATCTATCAGTTTAAACATGCAGAAAACATAAAGACATGCTATACCCCCTACAATTTGTTCCCCTATGTACGCCTTCCTTTACTATTCTCAGTAGATGCATCTCATCTCCTATTGACTCCATCTCAGACGTAAATACGTACCCGTCTTATTGGTTTTATGCCTCAGGAATCCCCTAACACTTCTATATGGAGTTATGGCGTGTATATTTTCCGTCCCTCATGGGGCCTGTGAAATCAAGGTATCCCTTCTCTTCTTTATAATCCCTAAAAATCCAGTTACTCTTTATTTATTTAATAATATGCATACAACTATAAAGTTTTGCATATATCACACATAATAAAAAAGCTGCTCAACTCAAGTAAAATACACTTCATAATTAAAACACAAATATACCATATGACAATTCTTTTAAAATCTCTAAAATCATTGCATAAAATTTCATCATATAAAAAATGTAATTCATGTCATTTCCATCAAGTAGTCTTTGCCGTGTGTACAGTATATTGCAACTGTCCATATTGTTATTGTATTTCATGAGATATAAATTACGTAACCAAACCAGACTCTCACATTCACATAGTATATGATAAGCAGTTTCTAATATATTTACTCCACACAGTATACAGTATCTAAGCTCTTTTTGTATTCCAATTTTTGCTCCTAATATTAATACATTGCATATGTTAAATCTAAACTTTAGATGCCACCCAATAGTAGTACAGTCTGGATATGCACACGGTAGGTTGGTTTACTCTTTTTTTCTAAATGGGAAAGAAATAACCAGCCGTTCACTTTTGTCACCAGATTAACTAGCGTTTGTTCACTGTCCAGATCATTTATCTTTTTCAGTTTATGCTTTATCTGAGAAGTGCTATATGGCAACCAGACAAAGGTTTATTCTTTATCCATTTATCATAGACCCCTCTCCATCTCTGTAGTGTTATGAAATCGGCCTTATCTATCCATTCATACTGTTCCATTAACTTCACCACAAATGTGTTATTGTTAAGTCTTGTCAGTTTGACTTATAACATAGAGATCATTAATTGGATTCGACTGTTAACGCTGTTCCGCTCGAATTCTAATAAAATATATTCATATGGCAAGTTTTTAGGCATCCTCAATAAAATCTGAAACAATTTAGCTTCAAATTTATCTAATTCATTTTTAAAATGACATCCCCATATTTCAGCACAATATACCAGACAAGATACAATTTTAGCAGAATACAGTTTCAACACAGTGCATAATGAGATATTCCCTTGACATCCAATAAATGTACTTAAAGCCATAGTGGCTATGATACATTTTCTTTTAGTTTCATTCCAGTGTTTTTTCCAATTTAGTTTATCATCAATAATAATTCCCAAATATTTATATTCATTTACAACTTCAATCCGTCTCTTATTTATCTTCCAAATTGGATTTTTGCATCTATTCACAAGTTTACCTTCGAACTTCATAATTTTTGTTTTATCAATGTTAATCACCAATTCATTCACTTCAGCAAACGATTCAAGTTCATCTAACTTTACTTGCAAACCCTTTGGTATATAATCAACTAAAAGGAGGTCATCGGCATACCCCAACCATCCCTGCCTCAGTATGCCCATTTTAATATCATTCATCTGGGTTTTTTCTACCTCTTAGAAAATCTGCCAGATATAAATTAAAAAGAGTAGACGCTAAAGTGCAGCTTTGCTTAACACGAAGTAAAGTGGGAATAGCATCTGACAGTTTCCCTTCAATGTCAACGTGGACTCTAACAGACGTGTCCTGATATAATTGTATCATATACGGCAGGCCAGAAGGGATTCCCCACTTTTTCAATTTGGCCCATAGTTTGTGTCGCGAGACCATATCGAAGGCCGCAGAGAAAACTATATAAGCAGCATAAACGGGCAGCCTTCGAATCTTCCATGAATATTCCACTGCACTGACTAAGATGACTATATTATGGGATGTAGATGACCTCGCTCTAAATCCTGATTGTCAGGCAGTATCCCACAGCTAGATATCCGCAGATTAAGCTCAGTTAGCAAAATATTAGCAAATATTTTTGCAGGAATATCTAGAATCGCCAACATTCTATAATTTGCAGGATCTTTGCGAGGACCTTTTTTATAAATAGGAAGTATGATACTCCTCTTCCACGAATCAGGCACCTTTCCATATCTACCAATCCACCGAAATATAATATACAGCACCTTAGCCCATAATTCAGGGGATTGAGTCAGAAGGGCATTACAAGTACTGTCAGGTCCCGCAGCTCTAGAATTGGGCAGAGTCTTTATTAATAATGTCAATGAGTCAACCATATGTTCCCTTCCAGACCACCACATTATTTAGTATTTAGTATTCTTAACATGGGTAATCCAGTAATTCTCTGGAATACAATTAACCGGTAGAATTTTTTCTTTTTTACCATTGATAATGTCCCAGATGGCTTGATCATTTTTTATTTTTTGCTACTTGTGCTAAAGTAAGCCATATCTCTTTTTTTTTCTTTTTCAAATGACTTTTTTCCATCTATTATAATCTATCTTAAGTTTACGTATCTTTTCTATTACATGTGTTACCTTCTCCTTTATACATTTACTAATATTTAGTCTAACCCTTTTTTTCAAATGGATATCTTTGTCAAATTTCTTGTGATGTGTCTGGTTACATTTTTCATTCACTGACCTATAACTTTGTTTTATCATAACCACTGCCTTTATTTTATCCATGGCATATTTAAAATCAATGAAGATCTTACTCTCAGGTTTCATAGTTTCATATTCATAGATCTCAATAAAAGTTACTCTTTGTTTATTTGTTCAATCCCTCCCACATTTACCTTTCACCATATTCAATGGTCTACTCACATCCGCTATTCAGCTCGAGTGCCTCAGCATCGACTCTCCCACAATTGACCAGTTCGTGGTCAGTCTGCGGTGCGACTAAGCAAACCGGACAGGAATTTCATTAAAGAGGGACCTGCCAAACCAGATCTTGAACACATTATTTTACGCTCTGCTCTCTGAAGGAAACTCTGCTTTCGTCTGGCTAATTGTACAGGGTTTGGATCTGGGTTTAGATCTTTGTCATTAGACTAGAACCATTCACACCACTACCAAATGTGCTCTAGCACCTTGAAGCGTCTTCTATTTACTAGATGGAATTATCAGTAATCATCTCAAACCAAATAACTGGACAGACCAAAGGAAGATTGTAAAATACTGCTTTAATCTTAATGAAAGAAAGCAGGCCGATATGACGGCTATCAAAATAGATGCTCAATATTCTCACATAATTTTGGTTGTACAAAGTTCATATACTTTCACATACGTAATTTATGATGTCACCCTACGTGGCATTGCATAAAAGTGATCACTGGCAGGGACTGGGTTAGTGGAACATATCTACTTATTGAATTACATATGGGTTAATATCTCATTGTCTGCCACTTATTTGCTTATTTATTTGGTCATGCGCCCCAAGCCCGTGGGCAGCTGGGCGCAATAATACATGTAGACTCGAAACTTAGTTACAGTGCCTGACACAGGCTGTTACAAAACAGTAGTATCTTACAACAAATGATACAGGTGACGAAGCAGTACATATAGGATCAAGATAGGTAGACACAGAAGAATATTGTCTTAACAAGTGTAAAGCGTGATCAGCTAGATAAGGGTGAATATCGTTACAAATCGTTGTTGTGCAGCCATTTGAGAGCATTAGATCTAAATCTAGTGTAGGGTAGATCTGTAGGACACGCCCTGAGCTACTTCTACAAATGTCACATACTGATTGTAGCAGAGAATATGGCAGCAGCCTACTAACTAACATTGTGTATGACAGAGCGTGGCAGGCCTTTTGATTGGTTAGCAACCCTATCCATCTTTGGACTTCTGGCTCCTTAGCAGCATATGAACTGAACGAAACCTAGGTGTTCAAGCTGCGTCAGTTTGTTCTCTTGTTTTCCCAATTAGTCCATTGTATTTCATTTACTTGATCCTTAGCCAAGGTCTATCGGTTGTAGTTGACCTTGTAGTCTGCTCACTGTTCCGGGACATTCGAGGGAGTGTGAGCACACCACTATCTTAATTCAAGCTCTAAAGAATAGTCTTTGTTTTGAGTTCATCATGTGTTGGTACACCACGATTTTGACTATTTCAGTGTTTCAATTACAGCTATTTGATTTTTAGTAAAAACGGTGTAATTTCCCCTTATGGTTTTTAGAGACTTGCTCACGCCATCACATTGGCTTTTGGCTTCATATTTCAAGTGTCCACCACTTGGCATTTGCAAATGTCCTTATCCCCCCTAATCTCATCAGAAATAAATGTCACATATGGTCTGTTCGTTCGACTCCCTTTGTTACTTGCACCCATCTCTCGAAATAGCCTTCTTGGCTTCAGGCCAACATGCTCCGTATTCTGCACACGAAAACAGCTTCATTAATTCTGTAATTTGCAATCCCAGGCTTGTATTTTGAGGTAGCTGGGTTGATTTGTTAACACAGGGCGTCGTCCATTTTCTTCCAATGGCCATCCTAAACGTTATGTATATACCTCTTTTTAGCAATGTTATATTGGCTTTTTCTACCATGCGTTACTGTGTATTTAGTTATTGGTCAGCAAGTTACTTCATCCTCTTATGTGCATGTGTATTTCATTTTTAAGTACATGTTTCTCTGTGCTTCAGTTACATCATCAGTCTTAAGTATTTTATATTGTTTCAACATAGGTTTATATAGCTTCTTCATGACATAATTCTGTTTTCAGACTTTTACTTAGCGTTCATCCATACTTCCCATAGCCACATTCTGGCCCTTTGGTAGTGGGCATCCTTCTTGGTAACTTCCTTCCATTGACTCAATGTCAGGGTATCATCTGAATGGCTGTCTGAGTGCATATCGTCTTTCCTACAGTCGACGCAGTATCGACATGGTGCCATAAACTCATGCATGGGTTCCCAATTCTAGCTCTTTGTCTGCTACTTCAATAAGATGCTGGTGAGGGGGTGGGGACATCCACCTGCTCCTCTATAATCTCTAGTTCGAATCAGACTCCATGCCTGCTCACCGTCAGGACCACCACAACTTTCTGCATCCAGGTGCGAACAGCTCACAATATAATGAGCCTGGTTCCATGCTGCTGAACAGAAAAAAACAAGTACAGGTATCATTGGTAAGGCCCCAGCCCCCTGGCTGATTCGTTTGGACTCTAGGGACCTAAGGTCCCTTTTGCACCTGCTTTTCCAACAACCTATACTTTTTACCAACATTGAAGTGATTTATTGCCTTTTCCTCCCTGCTAAGTATCCAGATTGCTTGCATCATTACATTCTGTATGTCTTCATTTACAGGGGTAGGTTTCTGTTAGTGCTTTCTAGTACAGCCTTTAGTGCATGTTGGTTGTTATGAAGTATTGAGGCATCAAACAGTTTAGATTAAACTGTAGTCTTTATTTAAAAGAGCCCCCAGGTGGGTGCACATCTCATTAGGGCAACTCTCCGGCTCGCATGGTTCTAGAGCCAGGCATGGTTCCAGAACCATGCCAGCCAGAGCGTCACCCAATGATTACATCATGACTATATGAGGCTACATATATACCATCTCCCCCTCCACATACCACACACCACTAGGAGAGAGAAGAAATGATGTATGGAAGAAAACGGTCAAATCCGAAAAAGAGATATACGGATGAATAAACACATCTATAGAAAAACACTGTTCAAAGTAAAATGTTGGTAAAAGGATATGGAACAACACTTCCACATTGGAAATGTAGCAAATGCCATCCTTTCCGGCTTCTGGCGAGAGCCAATGCGGAAGAACGATGAAAAAACAGATATGTAACAGGGAATTATCTCAATATTGGAAGGCAGACCATACGCAGCAGCACAGATGAAAGCTATCAATGGCCAGATTTGAAAAAGGCGCTTGAGTCGAAACACGTGTAATCACAGGGCAAGAATGTAATTTACTTTAACAATCTATTAATTAAATGGAGAAGCTGTAAAACTAAAACTTTGCGCTTGTCTTTGAGTACCCACCTAAGGACTTAAATACATTATGTACCCACCAGATCACATACACATTGTATCTAATGACTACATAGTCTGCCTCACAGATAGTGTGAGCGCATGTGGAACAACACGTTGCAGTGAGAGCAGAAGACCCTGTAACTCTCTTGCTTGTACTGATACACCACCTACATGTTTTGTTTGTGCATCCTGATGTTTAAAGACATTAGTGTGGTTGAATTGGCCTTAAATGGAGTTGCAAATGGTTGAATATTTAGAGCATGACCCACTGGTTGGAATATTTTAACCATCACTTTAAAATACCTGTGCAAAAAACCACAATGAAATGTCAGACACTGTTACAAATGCCTACAAATATAAGGTCAATTTAAGATAACACTTTGTATGGTATTGTACATTAGTACGTTAGCTGCTCACGAATGCCACCAAGTATGTAGCATTTTAGTTTTCAAGAGGCCGGTGTGTGCGGCTTCTGAAGCCAGTGCATATTCCTTCTGCACTATAACCTATACTGAAGTTCAAATGTTTTCTTGTGGAGTGCATTTCACTCCTGGTATTGTCTGAACGGTATGCAATTGACCTGTATTAAATGCATCCTGTCTAAGAACAATCTCCTCTCTTAGTCTGTCTGTGGTCCTGTCTTGGAGAGGACTGCTTGGTCATCTGATTGTAAAGGTGTAGAAAAGCATGTTTGCAATTCGATTTCCAATCTGATGGTGGAAATATACTTTCACCAATACATACATATGTTTAACCAATGCTGCATAGTTTGACACTTAAGTACAACCAAAAGGGGGGCCGGGGGGAACGCAAAGTGTTTCCCCCTGGGGTTATTTTGACGCTGCACAGGCCAGCGAGGTGGCCTGCGCGTAGAGCGCCATTCCCTGGGGTATTTAAGGGTCAGGGAAGGTTCGGGAAGCAGGCGACGGCTGGGGACTTGAGATTGCAGTCCTGGTCGTCTGCTCCCGCGCCTTCCCTGATTAGCTGGGTTTACAGTGTGAGGATAGCGGATTTGAGGTTGGGTGTCTTTTAGTTATAGGGGGTAGTAAAGTATAGGTTTGGGAATAAAAAAAAAAAAATAAAAAAAAAATATATATATATATATATATATATATATATATATTTATTTAGTGAAAAAACTTTGTTAAAGGGACGTTATGGTTCCAAGTAAAACCGAAAAACCCTTGAAGTTCGCCAGTTATGGTAAGCTAAGCAACCATAACTCGCGCCACCACTGTGCACTGCTAAGTGTAAATGTAAATGGTGTAAGTTGCTACGCAAATGTAGCAATGAATATTCTATTTAAATTACCACCAATAGTTGACAACATTTACTTACACAGTACAGACGAATTGTGCAAATATTAGTACTTCATAGAAACGCAACAAACAATCCTGACAACACGTATAGTGTTTATGGAATAAGACAACAATTGGACTACTGTGCTGGAATGGTGAAATTCATTATAAACTCACAGGAAGGTCCACAAGAATGTCTAATGTACTTACTACAAGCACTGGAAAACAAAAAACATACCTATAAATGAAATCTTCCAGATTTCATACATGTGGAAACATCCATGCACTCTGCAACAATGTGACACAAGAACAAATCCCCAATTAGCGCTTTGTGTATGTATCAATACCTAATTGTGAATCTGTTCCATTTCAGCAACTTGTACAAAATGCAAACCATGGTAGATTATGTACTACCTGCAATTCAGATAATCGCTCCACCTTACTAATACAAACACATAGTAAATATGTAATACTGATGCTTCTACGTTACAATGCAAATGGTACCAAAAACAACTGCAAGCTGACTGGATTCACACATGGTCAAGTATCACTTGGTAAAAAAACCTTCACAACAATAGGTATAATCTACCACACAGGAGCCACAACCAATGCAGGTCACTATACCTCATATATAAAAAAAAGAATTGTGGATGGTTCAAATGTAATGATAGTACCATTTAAAGCAGAGATTACCTGCAAATCTTAAACGCTTATTTAATCTTCTTAAAACCAAAATGTATTAACTAAACTGTGCTTAAACATTAACTAAACTTTTATTAGAAAACCATAAACTGTTACAATATGCCAACAGCTATATAACTGCCCCAAGATTCTACAACAACTAAACAGATAAATGAATACCTCTAAATTATATAAAAAATAAACAGTTAGAATACGCCAACTGGTATCGAACTATACCAAGATTTTACAATTTCCAAATGGATAAATCAATACCACTTCATTATAACAAAAAATAGACAGATTACGCCAAATGGTATCTAACTAACCCAAAATTTTACAATTTCCAAATGGATAAATCAATACCACTTCATTATAACAAAAATAGACTGTTAGAATATGTCAACAGGTATCTAACTGCTCCAAAAATCTGCAACAAGCCAATATATAGAGCATTAGACAGAAACAACAAGTGAACACTGAAAACAAACAAACAAATAGACTGTAGCATAACAAAAAAAGTTTTTTTTTTAAATCCAACATGGATTTTCTTTTCTCCCACAGACCCAATGATTTTAGCAACAAACACAAACTGAGAGAATTGCACAGTACACTGGTTTGTAATCTACTAAATATGAGGGTAAAAAAAATGTTGATTATTCAATGTTATAAGTTGTTACAAAATACCATACTAACATGATCTTTTCTTTTATCACAGTAATAAACAAGAAATACATGTACTACAATTACTAAACCAAACAGTAAGTATATTAAGTACAACCATCACAGCAAATCATGCCCATAGTGACTTATAACTTTGCTGCCTATGAATTTGATCTTGTCCATGCATCAAAGACTATAGGCCCTGCCCACAACCACCACAGCATATCACACCCATAGTGGCTTATAACTTTGTTGCTTATAAATTTGTTCTTGGATCCCAAAATTATAAATCACTATGGGTGTGATATGCTGCAATAGTTGTGGCCAGGGCATAGAGTCTTGGGTGCATGGCCACAACCATTGCAGCAAATCACACCCATAGAATCAAACATTTCAACTATGCCATATGGACACTTTTAATGTCTGCAGACATCATGAGTGTCCTTAGAACAGTTTCAACTTGCATACGAACAGTACGGACAGACATAGCGTCCTCAGGACACCCTCATTTCGTTTATTTATGAACGTCCCAGGACACATAATGTGTTCTAAGAACACTTTGAACATGCTTGCAAACAAGAACAATTCGAAATTGCTTGCGAACAGAACGGACAGGCATACTGTCCTCAGGACACCCCCATTTTATTAGATGAACATCCCAGGACACATGATGTGTTCTTAGAACACTTTCAGCTTGCTTGCGAACAATACGGACAGGAATAGTGTCCTCAGAACACCCCCATTTCGTTTATTTAGAACATCTGCGTTGTCCGCGGACAAAGCGAACACAACAGAGGGGGGTCTACCACCTAAAGAAATAAAACATTTAACCCGTTTCTTACTCCCCCACCCTCCCCAAACACTTTCACACAACAACACACTGTACTAAATAGTGTTTTTTGACAAAGTTTCACCGCGCTGTCCTCGGACGTCTGCCAATCCAAGATGGCGGGCGTTTCCGAAAATCTGACACGCTTCACCTTCCAATCAACGAACACGTTGCATGTCTGCGAATATGACGCAAGCCGATTGGCCAATCAGGACACCGTCCACGGAGCGAATTATGAAGTGTGTCCGTGGACCGAAAATAGATATCACTCATATTTTTTTACCTATTTTTTGCTCATTTTATAAAAAAACTACTGGACAGATGTTCACCAAATTTGCAAAAGCACACTTTCGGGGCCAAGCTGCTGCTCCTGGTCCAAATTTGGTGAAAATCCGTCCAGTGGTTTGGGCTGTAGACGTGAGCAAAGTTTTTCCCCATTCAGTCTATGGGGAAAAAAGAAGTTTTGGGACCCCCTTATAACTTTGCCCCCCCTGAACCAAACCTCACCAGAGTGACCCATATACTTTTTTTGCAAAGTTTGGTGAGGATTCATCCAGGGAGAGCGAAGTTATAAGCCACCCAAAAAGGGCTCTTCCTATGGAAACAGCAACTTAACCATAACCACACAGCCACTACTGTGGCTGTGTAATATGTATGTGTGTGTGTATATATATATATATATATATATATATGTGTGTAGATAAGGTACCCCCCTCTTACTTTAGACGCCGGCGGGTTCGCGTTGCAGCGGTTTTTGGGTGGAGCATGGTTATTCTTTCTCTCCCTGGTTGTGTTGCGTGGGGGGCGGGCAGGTAGTTGCTGCCGGCGGCTCAATTTGTCCCTCGTGGTTGTGGGAGCAGGGTTTTCCATTCTGGCTCGGCGTGTTGGCTTTCTGGGGGAGCAGTTTCTGGACTTGCTCCCGTTCAAGCATTTAAGGGAGTATTACACGCAGGGGCCAGGCTGACCTCGTTTTCCGGGTACGGGCTGTAAAGAGCTTTTGCAGCCCTTCTGTTGCTACGTGTTGCATTTACACGGTAGCAGCTGTGGCTCGTAGGGGGCACTGCAGTTCCCTTAAAGGGACCGCGCTGAAATTGCTATCTGCATATTGGGCGCTTCGCTTACGTGTTTAGGCAAGCGGCAGTGTTCTCCTCTCTTCTGGCACCCAATTTTGTTTTTAATACAGAACTTTCGTTTGGGGGAATAATATATTGTGTGGTGCAAGTCAGTTCCAGTTAAAGGGGATTCCAGTTGCAGCTCTGCAAAAAAAAAAAAAAAAAAAAAAATTAAATAATTTTCTAAGAAGATTTAATATTGGTATTAACATATGAAGTGTGATTTATATTTATTATTTACCTATTTCTGGGGCGTTTTCCCCTCCTCCTTTTTTCCCTGGTCATACTATTTCAGTGGTTCCTGGGTAGGTGCTGGCTCGGAGCTTAGTCCATTTGAGGGGCATATTTTAAGTGCACGGCTATATTATTTGGTGCACTATGGTAGGTCGAGGAGCTAGCAAGAAGGGTATGGTGGATGCAATGGCGCTGCAGGGAGGCCCTTGAGATCATTAGCAGGGCATCTAAGGCCCAGCTGGAAGGGGCAGTGGTGGAGGTTACGGGTGTAGGGGAGGAAAGTAGGGGCAGGCCTCATCGCCGAGCAGCAGCAGATGGGGATCTCGCAGCAGTGATGGCTTGCACCCCTACGGGTGGTCGAGGGGAGGTCTGGGAATCTAGGGGCAGGAAGTTGAGGTGGAAGATTGATAGGAGAGCATCCAGGGGAGAAGTGCATTTGGGTGGGGAGTCAGATAGGGTTGCGATTAATAATGATCAAGGGGATGTAGAGGAGGTCAAGAGTGTCCAAAGAGGGGTAGGTCAAGGGGGCAAAGACGGTAGGGGTGATGGGGCACAGAGTGGGGTGAGAGGACAGAGGGGTAAGGGGGGGGTAAATACCTGCGGAAGAGTGCAGGTGGGAGAAGGAGAGAGACGTCCCCATCAATTAGTGAGGTTTGGGGGGGCGCAGAACGTCCCCTCGGCTAGGAGGATTTCGGGCGTAGGGCGCTGCGCTGCCCCTGTTTTTCCTGAGGATGAATATGAAGAGCGATTAGGAACTGCCCCTCCTCGGTCAGTGAAAGGACAGTCTAGAGGGCACAGCACGGCCCCTGGCGATGAGGACCACAGGGTGGAGGAGAGCACACCTCGCCCAAGAGAAGAGGACCAGGAAGTGGTTTCCGCTGCCCCGCTGAGAAGACACCAAAAGAGCGGCAGGGAGGACGCCCCAGGCTCTCAAGAAGATGATCTACACAACCCGAGCATGAGCTCGCATCAGCAATGGTATTTCAGGGGTGATGAAGTTGGGATGGAGGAATATGTAGGGCAGTGGGAGGATGAAGGTTATAGGGCGGTAAGGAGGAGGGGGAAGGAGAAGGAGTTTTAGGTGGGATGGTGAAAGACAGGAGCAGGGGGGTTGCGGGCAAGAGCTCAGGGGTATAATTGGCTGAGTGAGACTGCTGACAAGGTTTGTCCCCGCAGTAGGAGCCCAGTAAGAAAAGAGATGAGCATCAGAATGGAGGCCAGACCACGGACTGGCGAGGGCAGTTTGGAAAGGGATTGGGCAAATGCATGGCAGAGGGGGGACACGAGAGCGGGGGCAGGAATTGAAGGGATTGGTTTGCAAGGGTTAAGGAGAGAAATTGGTGTACAGGCTATTGGAGCCATGGTGAGTGACCAGGGAAATTGTTCGGTGGAGGTACAAATGGACAAGGTGGTTGAGCCATTGGCGCTCGAGGTACAGGTTTCAAAAGAAAAAAGTTAAAATGAAGTGCAAGGAGAAAAAACTACCTTACATGGGTATCACAAAACCTTTGGGGGCGCACTTGATGACAGCGACCAAGGATAAGATTCAGACAGGGGAGTTTGTGGATGTTTTTAAGCTACTCCATAGGGAAGTGAGAGCAAAGGAGGGTTCTAAGGAAGAAGAGAGAGAACTGGCCTCGCGCCCAAAGGTCCAAGTGACAATTGAAAATTGGACGTCAGCATTTATTATTTACGGCAGTGTCTTTTGCGAGAATTTTCCTGAGTGATGCATGACCCTCCTAAAATACATGGATGTGATTAGGAAGGCATTTACAAGTTTTGGGGGCTTCGCTTGGGTGCGTTATGACGAGTTTAGAGCAAGGTTGGCGGAGGACAGTCAGGCGGTTTGGGGGGAGATAGATATGGATCTCTGGTTGCAATGGATGGCGCCGGAAGGGGCGGGGGTAGGAGGCAGGGGTCAGCCCTCAGCAGCATGTTGGGCTTTCAATAACGAAGGCTGCACGAGGATGATGAGCACATTTAAACACGAGTGCAGCAGGTGTGCGGGTCGGCATCCGGTTACATATTGTTTTCAGGCAGGGGACAGTCGGACAGGGCGAGGAGCGGGGCAAGGAGGTGGGGGAGAAGGACCGCATGCCAGTTAAATTGGGATGTTCTGGTAGGTCGGGCTCAGTTCATCAGAAAAGGAGGGGGGGCACAAGGTTTGTTAATTTTTGGGGGCGATCCCAAGGGGGCAGGAGAGGGGTGAGGAGGAAGACGCTTAGGTAGGTAGGGCGGGGGAGGGCCGCAGGGTGATGTAACGGTGGAAAATATTAAGGGGTGGTGGCCGTCATTTGGAGGGCATGGACGACGGTGGCAAAGCCCTCACGCTTGCCGCATGACAAGGTGAGTAAGCTTTAGGGGACGGTGGCACAGAGTAAATAAGGAGAAACTGACGGAGGTTAAGGGGATATCGCAACTTTGAGCGTGCAATAGTAGCCATGGTTCGCAGGAGACTGGGCACAGGATAGGGTGGGAACTGAGTATGCACAGCACGGGTGGAAATTGGCTCATTTGAGCTTTGGTGCAGCTGGGGGGAAAGAAGAGAAGGGACTGCATGGATGGGGATGCGGGAGCACCTCTGGTGCAGCAGGGGGAAGTGATGAGATGGGACTGCATGGAAAGGTGTGCACTAGGGCCCCTGGTGCAGCTGGGGGGAAAAAATGGAGTAAAGAAGCAAGGTGCTGGAAGAGTATGTTATATGGATTGGACTGCATGGACGGGGGGGCGCAGGTTTGGCCCCTGGTGCAGCAGTGTAGAGGAGTAAGGACGAAAAGGGGCCTGCATGGACGGGGGTGCACTAGGGCCCCTGGTGCAGGTGGGAAACATGGGGTAATGGATGCAAGGAGCTGGAAGATTAAGTTATATGGAATGGACTGCATGGACGGGGGTGCACTAGGGCCCCTGGTGCAGCTGGGGGAAAAATGGAGTAACGAAGCAAGGTGCTGGAAGAGTATGTTATATGGATTGGACTGCATGGACAGCGGTGCAGGTTTGGCCCCTGGTGCAGTGGCAGAGAGGAGTAATGAAGAAAAGGGCCTGCATGGACGGGGGTGACGTGGGCCCCCGGTGCAGGGTGGGCAACACAGGGCCATAGTAGGAAGGTGAGGGGCAAGGGTGAGCAGGACGGTAAGACGATAGAGGTGAAAGGGTGTCTACGTGGGATTAGGTGCATTGTTTAAAGGATAGGTGAAAGGTGCAAAAGATAGGGGGACAGGTAGGAGAGGACAGGGGAGGTGTTTCCGTAGAGGTATGAGGGGATGGCCAGGTGAGGATGGGTTCCTGAGGAAGGTGTTACTAGTGGTGTTGGAAAGGTTAGGAGTGTGGAACTCATTGATTTAGGAGGGGTAAGCCACCTGAAACTAGCTGGTTGGGGCTTATCGGTTCATAAGGTGAAGACTTTTGGACGGTGGAGGTCTGGGAAGTAGAGGGTTTATTAGGGCTTGGGTAAAGGGGGCTGTTTAAATACAGTCAGGGGTCTAGGGGAGGGCAGAAGGTGGTGGGGAGTCATGAATGGAAAGTGACATTGTAATTTCTTTTTTAAGATGCTGCGTGGAGTTCGGGGAGATGCCGCAGCCTTGGTTTGTGGGCCACGCTTTTGTTAAGTGGGCAGGGAAGGAGGAAGAGAAAAGGGTTTTTTGGCAGGCAATTGGGTTGCAGCTACAAAGTGGCATTGGTATGATGGTTCGTTTTAGGGGGTTTCGCTGGGATCAGCTGCTGCCTATGTTGGAGGGGTTGAGGGAATGCTAGGGGGTCTCCAGTGGGGGTGATCATTCTTGCAGGGGATAAATGACCTGGTAAGAGATACTGGTGTAGCTCTTCTTAGAAAAATTAAAAGGGATTTGTTATGGGTCTGAGAAATGTGGCCTCAAGCATATGTAGTTTGGACTAATTTGTTGCCGTGGAGATTTTGGAGGGGGGTGAGAAGTGAGGGAGCGATAGAGTGGGCAAGGAAGGGAATAAACAGAGATGGTATAAATGTTGTGTCTCTGCGGCAGTACAGGTTTGGGACCACAAAGACATAGTTTATGAAGGATTCATGATATTTAGAGAGGATGGTGTCCATTTGTCAGCGATTGGAAATACTTATCTGTCGGAATTGATGTGGTTGGTGAGAGATATGTTAAAGAGTTGGGAGTAGGAAGTAATGGGGGGGTGGGACAGAAAGAACACCTCAGGGGAGGGTTTTTCTGTTGACAGGGGTATGGCCCCTTTAGATGTGGGGGGAGGGAAGCACAATGGGGGAATGGCGCGGGAAAGGATGGGGGTGGTGCTGTTTGTCCAAAAGGGCTACCCCGGGGGAACAGGTATTGAACCTGAAGGGGCATGGCCCCGGGAGAAAACAGGATGCCTTGAGAAGTGGTAAGGAGACGGTAGGGACCAAGGGATGTTAGGGAGGAAGTGGATTTATTTATTTATTTAATTATTTAATTGTTGGGGAAATGAAAGTGTTAATTGTTAATTGGTTTGTTTAAAATAGTTTGTTAGTTTGTAAAACCAGGGAGCCAGGTAAGCAGTTATTTGTAAACTCTGACCTGTAACAATAATGCAACCTTTTCCACTCTAAACGAGTCTGGGTTTTTGTGCAGTAAGTCAAAATGTAACAATTATTGTAGCTGCCTGTGTATGGGGGCTATTCAGGCTTGCACATTTGTCAAGAAACTGAGGAGAGTCCTCTCAGCCTGACACAACCCTAAACATGAAACTACGCTTTCTGCTATCACTTTTTAAAACAAAAAAAATACCCTCTGAGCTAATGTTTTTCTGATCAAAATCACCTTCCTTGTCTATGAGCTTGATCAAATCATCTCTGCAACAGGTGCCATCTTCATACTGGCAACAGTTTTGAATATCTTCGAATAGACCCTGAATTTTACGTGAAAACATCCCTATGTTGCTTTTGTATCCCTGAGGTATTCTAGTGAAACAAAAGTATCTTCCTCTGAAGGTAAATGCAGTGTATTTATAACTCTAGATGAAAGGACTGTGTGACAAAACATTCCGTAAAGCGAGGCATATTTCATACTTAAACCTCTGAAGGTTATTCAAAAGATCAGAGTCCAGTTTGAATATGTGCGATGAGTACTCTACAGACTAGAAACAAACATTGTTCCACCTCGCAAACATTATGTTCCACCCCGTAAGAGTGCATGCCATGGCACATAGTGGAATCACGTAATTTCAAGAATATTACTCCTGATATTTTAATGACTTACGTAGTCACTTATGAACAAAACAGATAACCTCGATGACCCTGAGAGGCTTATAAAAGTCTATAATTAAGTTATGTTAGAAATGCTGGATAAGTATGCCCCCATGAAAGATAAAACAGTTAAAGACCTGCTTAATCGCCATAAATGGTTTTCCCCTGCATTAGCCAAACTTAAAACTAGCAAAAGACAGGCAGAACTTACTTGGCACAAAAATACATCTAATGAGAATCTGTTAGCATGGAAACTCATTGAAAAGCAGTATAAGTTGATGATCACAGAGACTAAGATCTTTTTACGATTATCAAAACAACCAGGCTGGAGATGAGACAAAGGAACACTTCCGTCTTTTTAGAACTTGGGACAAACCTACGGTCTGTGACCCCTCCATTAAATCTACTATTGACGATTGTAGCAGAGTCCAGAAGGCCTTTGCAGACAAACTGCTGAAGGCCCAAAAGAAAATTGAACAGGAAACATCAATTCCCCCATCGTCAGATCCTCTGCCCATACCTAAATCTTTTAAAATAGGCAACTCCACCAACCCTCCAGGCAATTTCAATTTCATAGAACCCAATTTAATTGAAATGCTGGAGTTACTAAAAATATGCACCCCACAAACTGCCTGGGGGAAATTTTCCCCTCAAAATATATATTGGAACATCGAGAATCGTTTGTCAGTTCCTCTTTCCGTACTGGTTCCATTCCTCCTTCCATTAAAAATGTGGCAGTTACCCCCTTGTTAAAAAAAACGGGTTTGGACCCGTTGGATGTGGCCAACTAAAGACCCATCACAAATACTTTATTTTTCCTTAAGCTTATTGATAAGGCAGCCACTACACAGCTACAATCTTACGTACCTAATACCGGTAAACTGCATGTGAATCAATCAGGTTTTCGGAGCTTCCACGAAATTGAGACCGAACTGTTGGATCTGCAAGCACATATGCTTGGTAAACTGGACACAGCAAGTCGGGGCTGCTGATGCTATTAGACCTATCGGCAGCCTTTGACTTGCTGGGCCACAAAATTCTGCTCAACAGGATGGCGACTGTTGGCGGACTCTCTAACAATGCCATTACTTGGCTCAGATCCTTTTTGGAGGGTCGCCAGTCACGCGTTTACTGGGGCGACTGCTTCTGAACCACAGACTATAACATGTGGAGTTCCCCAAGGGGCATGCCTCGCCCCCTTGTTGTTCAACATTTATATTCTACCCTTATGTGTTGAGTTGGAATCCCTGGGTATCTTTTTCTGTAATTACGCAGATGACTTTCAGTTAGTACTGAACATAACCAGGGACCATGATGTTAATCAACAAACCTTATATGTAGCATACCACGTCATAAAACAATGGATGTCAGCAAATTGGCTTTGCTTAAATGCTGCTAAAACTGAGTTGATGCTATTTGCTTCTCAGCACGCTCAATCCAAACTAAACAAAAAATATAATTGCTTCACTATATAAGGCATTCAAATTAAAATTGTGCAGAAAGTCAAGACCTTAGGCACTTACATGGAGGAAAGTCTTGATAGTGAGGCACATGTCACAGCCATCTCTACCAACACTAACTCCCATCTAAAGGTACTTAGACAAGTAGCTCTGTTAATATTGGTGGAAAACCGTATAAAACTTGTAAGAGCAGTGATATTGCCACGTGTGGACTACTGTAACGCCTTATTAGGAGGAGCCAAAAAGGCTGATATTCAACAGTTGGCGAAGATGCAAAATGCAGCCGTGCGGATCATCTTTCAGATGAAAAGCTGTGAACCCACTAGTGCTGCAAGAAAAAAACTCCACTGGCTCCCGGTGGCAGCTCGCATTTAACTCAAACTGCTCACTACATGTCACAAATGTATCTTTGGTAATGCCCCCTTATATTTGAAGGAGAAGATCAACATCTATCAACTGAATAGATGTTTAAGATTCATGGAAGGCTCCCTGTTGGCACTGCCATGGATAAAAAGATCCTGTGGTCTAGGACGGGCCTTCCATGTTCAGGGTGCCCAAGCTTGGAACACCCTTCCACCTCAGATATGTAAGATAGAGGATCATCTTGCCTTCCGCAAAAAGCTGAAGACAATTCTGTTTAGCTAGGATAAATCACCAGTTTCCTCGTCCTACTTCTGTCTTTCGGCGCCTGGATGCCTGAGGGCTTTGGCGCGTTATAAATCCGATTAACATAACATAACCTCGTTTACCATCTTTTGAATTGTGACTTGTCTGCAGTCGTCTAGTTTTACTGTGCAGAAATGTGTAACTTTAGTTGGGAAATAGCATTTTGCGCACGCACTGTCTGTTTTGCATGTAGCATGCAGTTAAATTACCTGTAGGCAAAACATCTCCCAGAAATCCAGGTGCTGTCTTATTGCCCTTGGCGGCGCGTTATGAAGTCGGGTTTCGCCATTTTGCGTGTGTGCATTGGTATTGGCGGATCGTTTCTGTGGAAAATCTGATCCTACTCGGGTATATTTTCTGCTTTATTGTTATGCCAACCTTTTAAATTGCACAGTGTTTCCTCCTAGGCCCATCACAACACCATAGTACCAATGCAAGAACATTTGTGTACTTAATGACATGCGTCATAATATGAGAATAATTACCCCTGTCCTGCCAGGAACACCATCGGATAACTCACTAAACACCCAGCTCTTATATCCCACTATTTGGCCATGGAATTTCCTATTCGAACTGTTAAACTCGATCAAAATTTGGTTTTGTAGGCAGAAACCGGGCTCGCTAGTGAGATTAGTAAAGCACCCACTTTAGAGGTTTCAACACAGGCAGGGATTGTGTATCACAGATTACTGAAACAAATCAGGAGGAAAATCTGTTTGAGGCTGTTTCGGTTACTATGCGTTCTTCTGAAGTGTAAGGTGTATCTCCCTATGGGGCCCAAAAGGAGGGGAGCAGCAACCTGTAGGAGTCCTGAGCAGGGAATACTACACCTTACCACACACATGTGCGAACGAGAACCAAGAGGGGGGGGGGGAAGGGTGGATGGACCCTCACATGGGGACCTATAGCAGATCCCTGGATGTGCAGAATGGCCCCATTCAAGGGGGGGTAGACCTTTCCCTGTAGGCCAGCCCAGCCCTGGGGTTAGCTGTCCTTAGATTGAACCAGGTTAAATAAACAGTCATAGCCTCATGTCATTTGGTAAGAGTAAAACTCTGTATTTATATAACAGTATGTTGTGATTTAGCTTTTCCTGCACCCTGTTTAGTATGGATGGAATGCTGTGAGTGACTGACGTAGAATGTTGAGTGAGAGAATGTTATGCTAGGAGTGGTTCTGTGAATGTCAGTTTAGATGATGGGGTGACTGAGAGAGTATGCCGGTGGATGTTCCTGTACCTATGTACTTACCTGATGTACTTTGTAACCTGTACTGGAGCCTGACTACAGTAAAGATGTTACACGTTCCTACACTGAGGTCGGTGTCATTCTTGGCCTGGGTTCCGCTACAACACAGTACATAGAAAAACAAAACCCAATCAGCTCCTCGGTATGTCCGAGTAATTCAGGTGCTACGTAAACCTTTAAAGCTCCTCCTTGCATTTCCTCTCTTTAGTTTCAACACACTTTAACCACAGTGGCGTCCCTGGTGGGGGAGACAAGACCATTCAAAGTTCATAAATATCTCAGTGGGATCACTGGTAAGCAAGGTCATTCACATTTGATAAATGTTTCCCCTTCAGTGGGAGCAGCTGCAAACAAGATCCTTCACATTTGATAAGTAACCAACTGTTTAACCTGAGTGGGAGCACGTTTGAGCGAGATCATTCACATTTGATAAATAAATACTTATTCATTGTCTCCTAAAGGCTTTATAACAAAAACCTTTCGTAAACCAACTTCGTTCAAAGCTGTTTTACATTCATCCAGTTCTCATAAAAAGTCTGTTATCAATAACATCCCGAAAGGCGAATATATCAGGGCAAAAAGGAACTGTTAGCTTGATGCTGATTTTGGGGCGGAAAAAACCTTTATACATGATCAATTTGTAACACAAGGGTACCAGCCCTCACTGCTGACCAAAGTTGAACGGGAAGTGTCTAGTATGAAGAGAGCAGATTTACTCAAACCCAAGACTAGACAAATCTCTGCTAACGAGCCACACAATAAAATTAGATTAATCACACGGTATAATAGGAATAGTAATAGTGTTTATGCTATCCTCAAACGCCATTGGCATCTTATACATCTTGACAATGACGTAACCAAATGGCTTGAACCGAATCCATCAATAACATTTAGCAGAGCACCCACTCTGAAAAACATTCTTTGCCCATCCTTCAGGTCCCAAGCACCTATTGCCAAGACATGGCTAGCTCAAGGGCGGGGAAATGGTTTTCACAAATGCGGAAGCTGTAATATGTCTGCACACTTTTGTCTGAATTGCTAGATTTTGGCATAATGGAAAAACATGTAATCAATTCATTCATTAATTGCAATACCAAGTTTGTTGTATACTGTATCATTTGTGTCTGGCTTATTCTACATAGGAAGCACTATTAGGCCCCTCAACATTCGTATTCAAGAACATTTGGCCACATTGCACAACCAGGAATTGAAATATCCATTAGCGATGCATTGGCAATAGCAAAACATAAGAGGTGATGGCTGGAAGGTTTACAATAAATCCTAACCTCTGGCATTGCTCTGGGCAACCCTCCAGACCATCGTTCTTCGCCTGCCAAGCCATTACAAAAGGGGATAGACCATATGCAAATCAGGCTTGGTCCCACCCCCAAAGGGGTAGTCCAGCTCGAACTGCTAGGTCACATCTCTTCTGCACGAGACCACAAGCATCCCCAGACATGTTTCAACCTTGTTGGGCATCATCAGTGAGGAGTAGCTTGGGTCTCTAGGCCCAGCAGGCACGGGACCCACGTCTGGGCATACCCGTCCCACTCGGGGTGACAATAGCAAAACAAAGCATTGGCAGACATCACATCAACTTGATAATACTAAGAATTTGCACTTTATTGGTTCAGCTCAGATATGTCCTTCAAAGAGAGGAGGCAACATGGAACTCAGGCTTAGGCAATTGGAAGCAAGTCTTATTTGCAAACACAGATTGGTTACTCGAGGACTCAATTCAGATCATGAATTTCATGTATTCTTATGACCTAATCTGCAATTCAGTGTAAATTAATGTCTAGGCACTTAATTTGAATTTGATTAGTATTATGCATCAATTATACAAAACATTTAATATTTGTGTTCTAAATTATGTTTTTTATGGCTTTTATATTAGTGTCAAACTGTTAGACACCCATATATAGATACTGTTGATTCATCCCTTTGATGATTTTACTCCTGTTGACGGGTTAATTTATTTCATACACAGATATTAATACCCCCTATTTAATTCTATTATTGTTTGAAAGTGCCATTGGCTCTGTGGATGCAGGCACATTACTCTTGTGTTATCCATGGGAGGTACATTCCCAGTGATTTGATTGTACCTAAGATATTAATTGTAATAGTGTTGTGGTAGGTTATACAACCATGGTAATTTGAATTGGTACGGCGTCAATTAAATTTATAACACAACATTGTGGATTCAAATTGTACTGATATAGGATACAACCGCGGTAGGTGGTGGTCCCATCCCTCTTTCTATTCTAACGATCTTGTTGCTAACCGTGGGTTGACATGTATTCAATGCGTTGTTTATGGTGACCACGATAATTTCCTCACCCAAAATGGCGGCCGCGAGTAGATTAGTTGTGTCGCTTGGTCCGCGGTTCAGTTTCCTTTAATAAACATGAGACAGAGCTTGCGCGCGCTCTCCCTCGAATCACTTAGATGCAGGAAGGCTGGTGAGTAAGACGCATGTTACTTTGACACGGTCCCTGCCTTTGAACTATGCCCGCTCATTAGTAATTGACAATTGCCTAACTCGGGCCTCTTGGTATTTTCACTTTTTTTTTTCTTTCATTGGCTGGCAATAATTGCCATGTGGATTATTTGCGTCCTACGGATCTGATCTGCTTGTTGTACTAATTACTCTTACCTACGGCGGTATTTTTGGATTGATGCAGTTACTCAGAATTGTGCGCTTGCAATTGCAATTGTAACTCAGCTAACCTTTATCTTCTAATTATCAGAATTGTCAACTTGACATCTGTCTTTCCTATTTGTACTAATACATAGCCATATACTATTTTGTCTCTGGCCTAGTACTGTAATTACTTCTCAATTAAATCAAGCAATTGGTAAGTGTTGACCTTTGATATTATTTGCTCAGGTACTTATACCTTATTTGAATTGATATCCAAATAATTTTTGTTGTGGCTACACATTTCTTTTTGCACAGAGTATCTAATTGGACAAGTATCCTTGGGTAAATATTACGATTCGAATTATTACTGAGAGTACAGGCTGATTAGCCATTCACTTTATCCATGGTTGTTTAACCACCGTACAATACAAATTATTTTTGTTATTTTTGTTGCTTTTGTTTATTTTCCTTCCTGAATCTGGGATTACTCTGATGCCATCACTGATATGGTAATTGCCTATATGCATTCTTCTTTATGGTTTCTCATTTGTTGCACTGATATGCTAACTTGGAATTATTTATCTAATGTTGCCATGCATTATGCACTATATATTTGGCTAACCCCCCACCCCGTCTTTTGTTCTGCTTGGTTTGGCTTTTACTATATGTATGAAATAATCAATTGCATATGTAATTTTTCAACCAATTGACCATGTATGTACAGCCTCAGAGGAAGAGCTTTGCTCAAAACACGTGTCAGGCTGTTGAACGGAATTAAAATACATTACAATTGTTCTGATGTACTGTTTGTAACTTGGCGCAGTTAACTGGTTAACTTCACTCTGTGCTTTACTGAGGGTACTTGGTCAAGGCACCCTCAACCTAACAGCTGAATGCTGCCATTGTTACAACCCTATACCTGGGCATTAGCGCTGGTGGTCCTAGTGGCCTTCTTGACCCCCCTTTCCTTGTATTGACTTATTCATTGTAGACCGCTCAGGCAGTTGCAGGCTACCACATTACGCAAAACAGACAGCACGGACACCAAACACGCTGTACCCTGATGTACTGAGGGAAAAGATCCTGAACGAGAGCAACACTGTTCTCCAGTTCTACTGGCCGCTACAGTAATACCCGCTGCAGCAACCGTGCAGAGCGTAACCCCGGCTTAGGTTCTCTGCGGGGTTTGATCTAAGTAGAGTGTTCTGGCAGAGTGCCTTGACACTCGCTCTTTCCTGACCAGACACAGCATGCTAACTTCCCTCCCCAATTAGCGGGAAACGTAGTGAGGCCTAATGAGGTGCCCCTACCTATGAGGGTCTTTCTCTTTCCCCCCTCTCTGCCTTGGTGGCTTACCACCTCCCACACCTCCTCTCTCTGAGGGAGTGCCCGATGGCCAAATAGCAAACGGGGGAAAAGAAAACCCCACAGAACCTCCCTTCTCAGACTCTGCTTACTTGTGCACACCACTGGCAGTCATAGGAGACCAACCCTGCTATCACATATTCCAATACACTCCCCTGCCTTTTACTTCCTCACGTTGCAAGGAGAAATGACAGTGCAACCAACGACCGTAAGCAGCCCACCAATGTACTTCTCTCTTTCAATAGTACCGCACTATGCGGCCCGCTCCATAAACCTTTTCTCTCCTTACTCAAGCCACGGTAGAGGAGAAAAACAATTTGAGTCAGCTACCGACAGTGCCTGTGTGTCCGCACCATTCATGAGGGACAGTCGACTCGTGTTGCGATGTCTCCCTCATGTTTGCTCGCTACCTCAACCCTGGAGAGGGGAGAGTGGGAGCCGGCCCAGTAACGCGGCAAACAGTGGAACTCTCCACACTATAGGGCCTGGCCGCCCTGTGTGTTCCTGAAGATAAGCCGATCCAACGTGTCCCTCAGCGTGGCTATATAAAATCCCTGGTCCTGTCCACCTGTCTCCCAGACGCGGGGAACCGGTGACAGGATTTTTCTTCGAAATACTTCATCCACGCTCTTATTCTCCCTGAGGGTGGGCCATACCAAGTACCCCGGGATCTCAGGAAGGAGAATGATCACAGTCACAAAAAACAGGACTGAGCAATATGAACTTATGCACACCATCCATACACAACAATGAAACGCCCACGCTGGAATGTGGGGTTTACAGAAGCAACTATGCCTAGTAACATCATTGCTTTAACACCAGAATCTGGAGAAATATTGCCACTTCATAGACCTGACTCATGTGCTATTTCCACACTGCCCTCTGGAATTGGTCCAGTAGGTGAGAAAAAACTTGTCAATCTTCTTGCTTTCACCTCAGGTTCCCACATCTAACAATGGTCAGACACTTTACTATCCCTGACTGGCTGACTCTTAATGAATTCACACAGGAACAGCACCTCAACATCTCCCTGCTCAATACACAATATCTTGTGTATCATGGAGTTCAGATCGCAGACTACATTGCTATATGAAATGTCGATACATTTGCCATCTCTGAGACGTGGCTCCATGAGGCAGCCCATCTTGCAGCATATTGCGCTCTTCCCCGTGGGCTATAAGATGTTTAGGTCAGATCTCTGGGCAGGGAGGTGGAGGGGTTGCTTTGATTGTTAGGAATACCTAGACTGTTTTTCAGCTAATACAGTAAACCTTGATGACTGAAATCATGATGGTAAAAATGAAGATTAATCAGAACACTTGTGAGGATTAGGTTTCTTTGGACTAACCTGAGAAAGCCGTGATGGCTCCTCCAGTAATGCACCCGATGTATGCAGCAATAGACAGAGCCCACAAAGTCTCCTATGAGCCTTAACAGAACAGGGCAACAAGTGGTCCTTTGCGGGCCAAGCCCTATGGGAAAAACCTGTGTAGGGAAAAAGCCCTTGTCCTTGGAAGCTGGAGTAGCAGAAAGTTTCCCAGGTGGTTGAGGTAAGTAGAATTCCCAGGAAACAGGCTCCAGATGGAAGGAGAACGAAGGATTTATTCTGGATGAGGCTCGGTATGGAGGAGCCAGTGTCAAGGGCGGGGTGCACCGAGAGGAGAGCCGAGGCAAAGTGATGGGAGAGAGGAAGGGAATGCACGTCAGAGTCCGAAGCGAGCAGAGCCAAAGCCCAAAGCATGAAGCAAGCCAAAGCGGGAAGAGAGGCATGCAAAGCAGCAAGTAGGAAGGAAGGAAAAACCATGTCAAAAGATTGAAACAATGCAAGGCGCTCAACTCTCTGCAGCATTTATATCCCGGTTCTCTGAGTCTGAGTGAATCTTGGGCGCCATGTTGAAATAAACTGAAGCATTGTCGCATTTCCTGCTGATCGACCCAACTCGCCACAATCTTTGAAGGTAAAGAGTCCTGTGCGGATGTTTTCTCCTCCACTGTTGGCAGAGGCACCAAGCGCTGGCAGAAATTCTGACAGTATGCCCCCTCTGAGAAGGAAAGGGCCCAGGTTTCCATGGATGTAGTTTGTGAAACCGCTGTAGGAGCCTGGGGGCATGAACCGCGGAAGCAGTTTCCCAAGTAAGGTCAGAAGGTCCATAACCTTTCCAGTCCAAGTATTGTAATTGACCCCAATAGTATCTGGAATTGCATATGGTCTTGGCTTCGTAATTGGGTCCAGATGCATTGCTCGGAGCGGCAGGTCTGTGATCCATTATGTGAAATGGATCAGGAACATGCAGCTTTAACTGATAAATTTGAAAAACTGGATGCATCCTTGGCCAGGAAACAGGCAATTGAAGTTTGAAGGCTACTGGAACCACAAGTTCACAAATTTTGAAAGGACAAAAAAGTGTGGGGCCAGTTTGGGTGGAAATAAATGTCTTGGTAAATGACGAGATGAAAGCCATACAAGATCACCAATCGCCAATGCAGGTGTTTGTAGTCGTCTTTGATCATCTAATCTCTTGCTGGCAGCCCTAGCATCAGTTAATGTTTGTAGGGCTGTGGCATGACCTGTTTGTATCTTGTTGGTTTCCAGATGTAGCTTTCGTGTCAGCTGAGTTTACTGTAGGGACACAAGTGGGATGGAAGCCATAGGTACATAAGAATGGGCTGACTCCAATAGAGGTATGAATAGAATTGTTATAAGCAAACTCAGCAAATTGGAGTAATTCGGCCCAGTTGTCATTGGAAACCATGGTGAAACATCTTAGGTACTGCTTGAGCAACTGATTTAGCCTCTCCGTCTGGCCATTGGATTGCGGGTGGTACCCAGAAGTCAATACTTGCAGAATACCATGTTTTTGACACAATAGCTTCCAAAATATGTAGGTGTACTGGGGACTCCGATCCGATAGGATAACACTTGTCAATCCGTGGAGGCGAAAAATGGTTTGTAGGAATATTTCAGCCATCTGTTGAGCAGAGGGGTACTTGAGGGAGAGCGACGCAGTGAGCCATCTTAGTAAGTGAATCTATTGTCACCATGATTGTAGTCTGGTTGTTTGAGAGGGGTTTGTTGACTATGAATCCAGTATTGTCATGGTCGGATGGTAAGGGAGGCTGTTAATTTTTCTAAAGGCAACCTATGAGGGTGTTTTGCTTTGTTGACATACGATGCAGGCAGATACATAGTCTCAGACTTCTTTTTTGTGGTCTGGCCACGAGAAGTCTGTTGATGATCTCCATGGTTATGCAAACTCCACGATGACTTGCTGTCTTTGAATCATGACACAGGTGGAATACCTCTCACAATGAAGATATCGGTATGTACAGGGTCTTGCCCTGGAATAGCAGTGCTTGGTCCTCAGACAATCCATACTGCTCTATGACAAGAGATATAGCTGGGTTTTGATGTATTGTGGCCTTTCTTACACGTTGACGAAACATAGTCACAGAAAGAAGGAAAGATGATTTGGGCAACGCCCTTTACCATTGAAAGGGACACCTGCATCAGAATCCATACGAGATAGAGCATCTGCCATTTGGTTATCGATCCTGGGTAGAAATGTAAATAGCAAATCATATTGGGAAAACAAAATACGCCCAGCGAGCCTGTCTGCTGTTCTGACATTTTTGTTGTTGTGACACCTTTAAATTACGATGATCTGTTCTTACTGTTACCTGATTTCTGGAAACCAGAAGGAGATGCCGCCGCTCAGTACACACCTTCTTTATAGCCAATAGCTTCTTCTTCAAGACTGTATAGTTCTGTTCTGAAGTGGACAATGTCTTAAACATATAGGCAATTGGATGCTCGCAGTCATCTGCAAATAGCTGTTTGAGAACAGCAACAACTGCTGTGTTAGATCCATCTGTTTCCAAGATTAACTGTTTTCTTGGTCTGGAAGACGTAGTATGGGAGCTCTCATGAAATGCTCTTTGAGATCTTGAAATGCCTTCCTAGCTGCATCATTGCATAAGAAACAAAATCTGTTCTTAAGAAGAGCAATCAGGGGTAGGATTTTCAAGGAAAAGTTGGGGATACATATTTTATAAAAATTAGCAAACCCCAAATATCTCTGTATATCCTTTACAGAACTTGGTTCTTTCCAGTGCAGAATGGCTTGATCCTTGGCCGGTTCCATTGAAGTCCCTCCTGCCGATAACACAAATCCCAGATAAGTTACCGAAGATTGGTGGAAGGCACACTTTTCCAATTTGGCATATAGATTTTTCTTAATCAGAGGTGGAAGAACTTTAATTAAATGGAATCAATGTTATTGTAGGTGGTTGGAGAAGATCAGGATGTTGTCAAGGTATAAGACTACAGAGTTTAAAATGAGATCTGAAAAAAGATGATCCATAAACTGCAGGAGCATTGGCCAATCCAAAAGGCATTATGCGGTATTCGTAGTGGTCAAAGGGAGTGCGGAATGCAGTCTTCCGCTCGTCACTATGAATCCAGAGAAGATGATATGCACCTCTAAGTCCAGTTTTGTGAAAATCGAGGCCCCTCAAACTGCCTCTAGATTGTCCGGGATCAATGGAAGCAGATACTTGTCTTTCACAGTGATCTTATTTAAGCCTCTATAATCGATACATGGCTGTAGTTCAGCAGTTCTTTTCTTGGGGATGAAGAACATTGAGGCTGCGGCAGGGGATTTAGACTCGGTTATCAACCCGGTTTGTAAATTGTATTGCAGGTAGGACCGTAAGGTGTGGTTTTCGGGTTCAGGCAAGGTCTACATCCTACCAAAATGGATTGGCATGCCGGTAATAAGCTCTATGGAACGGTCGTCATTTCTATGAGGAGGGTAGGTTCTTTCCTCTTCCAAGAATACATGATAGACTTGATATTCTTTGGGCAGCTTCTGTAGTTGAGATACTGAATTGCACTCTTGTTTTTTGAGTTGTGGGTAGAAACCAATTGCTCCTTGGTAAAGACAATGTGAAAGGCAAAATTCTGAACCTAGAAATATGGTCCCAGCTGTCCAGTTCACCAAAGGGTTGTGTAGTCAAAGCCATGGAAGGCCTATTATGATCGGGTAATGAGCTGCCCTTATTAAGCCTAACCGGGTGGCTTCAGTGTGTGAAGAAATATACATTGACAGCTTGGAGGTTTGTTCCTTGATTGGACCCGAAGACAGAGGAGAACAGTCAACCCCTTCCACAGGGATGGGGACTGAAGTAGGTTTTCAGGTAATGCAGTGTTCCATGGCCCGTTGGTCATCAAGAAAAGTTCCTGCTTCCCCACAATCAATAAGAGCAGGAACATCAGATATGACAGTGTTGTGTAGTTGTAGACTAGTAAATGTACAGTGTGGGATCGTATATCTCTCTGCTCGCTAGTGACCACTCTCAAAATTACTTGATTGCTGGTTCTAGTGATACAAATCTATATCAAAAAAAGAAAAAAGAAACAAGAATGCTGGCTGCGGACAGAAACCTCCCCATAGAGCCTCCCACAGGGTCCTGTAAATGGCAAACAGTCTACAAAAGATTGGGGGGGTTATTTTGAAGTCCGCGCTCAAACTTGAAAAGCTATAATGTCCAAATAATGGCTCTAAAATGCCTTGAAATCATTCCGAAGGAGTTTTGATGTTCAGAAGTTCTTTAATGTGATAAACAGCCGACACGCGTTTCGACCACTGGTCGTTCTCAAGGCTGTTTCATACATGGATAAACATATTGGTTTACAAAATACCACGGCCAGATGGTGAAAAATGTGATGGATTCAATTTTTCACACAGAGATACCGTGGAAGAAAAGAAAAATATCTGAGATTTTTTGCATGTATATTACCAAATATATTGTGATTAACCAAAAATTGTGAGATGATAAAGAATAAAAACCATACCATATAATATCATAATACCGGATCAGGATGGACGGGTAAGTTGAGGGTAGTGGAGAAAATAAAAGAAAAAGGAAAAAGAAAAGTTGCACAATGAGAAGCTATTCTGCATTTCCAAACACATGAAATTTTAGCTTTCTTCCATTTCTTGGCTCTTTGATACTCTCAATAATTAGCGACACCAGTGTATCACATTCTATATTGTTACATGTTCGTTTAGCCATTCCATTTGGTATTGGGTATAGTAGTTGAACAACTTTACTGCACATTCTTAGTTCTCTACTTCCTAACCGTGTGTAACATTTCCTCTTCTATAATATCAATGGTAGTTAAAGGATTGGAACTTAACAAATGTATTTCCTGAATTTGAGAGAAAAACTAGTAATTTGGACTTTGCTTGTCAGCTCGATGTCTTCCAATTCCTTATTGGTTAACTGTAATTAAAACCCCCCAATATTGACTATTGATATTTCTATAATTGTAAGACTTAGCCTAAAAATAAATCACAACTGGTGGTCACCTACCAGAGAAATAACCGAAAAAGCGCTCTGATGAGTAGAGCTTCTTTCCTTAGATGAAAAATGAGTATGCGGCTGCCATTAGCCAAAGCCAATGATTCCAGCTGTCAGTGGCATCTGTCACCTAGAAATACAATTTAGTTTTTGGATCATTGCATTAGGCCAGAATATTATAGCCCGCTAAATATTGCATGTAAATGTTTACTAATTGGCATCTATATGCGTATTCGCAATGCCCCCTCCTCCTGTTATAGAACCCTTTGCCCATTGCGGCGTGCTCGATAACATTAGTCTTCCTATTTTCCCTGGTTTGCATTGCATAATTGCCTAGCACTTATTGTTAAGTACCTAATTCCAGAATTATGGCGTGCTAGATAACACAAGGCCCCCTTTTTTCCAGATTGCATTGTTTAAATGCCCTGTACTTGTTGTTAAATACCTTAATTAAAAAAAGAAGGGTTCCAACCCATATGCTTCGCACTCTAACAGGCATAATGCCAAGCCACTGTGAAATTGTGGGAAAAACACTGCGTATTTACGGGATGTCGTCACACGTAAAAATGCGTGACATCTGATATCAACACATTGTTTCTAGTGCACGATGCGCGTGTGACATGTTAATGTAAACAAACTGATTATTGCACCTGGTTGTTGGTTATGACACCAAACTGTGGCTCAGTTATTGAAAGGATTAATGATTGTCATATTATAATGCTGTACAGCCACTTGATGGGGATGTAGGAGCTAACTATCTCCTACTACCGCTCGAATTGAGATTTAACTCTAGAATGCCATTATGTATTTGCTAATAATTTGCGAGGAGTTTTAATTTGGAAAAAATATCATCTACAATTTAGAAAATGAGTACCAAAAAACCCTCTCATTCTAAAATACTAAGTGAGAAATGTGAAATCGAAATGTTCCCCATCCCACATAGGACTTGAACAATAACTGAACATTTTCATATGTGTCTGAGTAAAGTGTCATTACTATTTTGTAATTGGTCTTTGTTTTAGCACACTACATTGGGTTTTGGCTCCTAAAACTGTAATCCTTAGGCTATTGGCCCAAAAACAAACGGAATGGCTGATCAACAAGAAGAAAAAGTAAAAGGGTGATCTTCCCTTTCAGAATTGTACCAGACTACAAAAAGACATGCATCTCATGGTCACAATTGAGACCCACCGGAGTACTTCTCATTAAACAAATGAGTTTGGCTTCCATTTGTCTCAAAGTGAGTTTAAGATTGCCTCCTCGTTTACCCATCTTAGCTTTCATTAAACCAATGAATCTTACATCGTCTTGATTGCTCATCTGATGTTGCTCTTGCCAATGAATGGCCAGGGGTGATTTAGGTTCTACATTCTTCAAACTTGCCAAGTGTTCTCTAATTCTTATTCTCAATTGTCTGATTGTACTACCAATATATAGTTTTCCACAAACACATATGATCGCGTATACCATATAGCATGTTTTGCAGTTGATGAAGTCTCTTATACCAATTGTAGTTCCATTTGTGTCTGTGTAGAACTTACAATTATTGTGAGCAAATTTGCATTGGTTGCAATGACCACATTTATAAAAGCCAATGTTTCTGTTGAGCCAATTGGACTCATCTGCCTCTTTCAGATTAAAAGAGGGGCTCAATTTCTGTTTAATGGTACCTGCTCTAGTATATGTGAACTTTGGTTTCTCTGACAAATAAGGCAACAAATCTTTGTCAAGTCCCAGAATATGCCAATGTTTGGATACCAAACGATACAAAGATGAAGAATCTTGTGAAAATTGTGTTATGATTGCTATGTGATCATCTTCCAGTTTATCTTGGAACAATCTTGCAAAAATTCTATTTGCTTTTTGTCATTGTATTTACACACCGCCTTATTAACATCCTTCAAAGAGTATCCTCTATTCGTAATCTCCCAACCAATATCTGAGATTCTTTCTTGTAATCTCCATCCTTACTGCAATTCCTCCTAGCTCGATAAAATTATCCTGCTGGAATATTGCTGATTGTGGCCCACTGATGGCTACTTTGTGCATATAGTACGGAATTCACCTCCGTTGTGTAGTTGTAGGTCTACCTTCAGAACCAACATAATAGTGTCCTGATGGTTGGTAGTGTGGGAACATAGATCTCCCCCTGATTCGTGGTTCCTCTTACGGGCGGGGATTGGCATTGGGGCTATTTGACATTCCCTTACCAAATGTTTGTTTGATACACAGCACATACAGAGACCAAGTGTTTTACGTTGGTTCCGTTCTTCTGGAGACAATGGTGTGCTGGCTAGACTGATTTGCATGGGCTCCTCCTCTAAATGTTGCTGAGTACTTGTACGGAATCCTTCTTAGATTCTTGAAACGCGACTTTTGCATTTCTCAGACTGTCATTCTTGCTGATGGAAATCCAACTGTAGTACTAGGGCTATGATTTCTTTCAAGTTGGGGGTCTTGGCACACATGGCAGCTCGTCTTTCAATTTCTCTGATAGCCCACGCTTAAAAAGAGTAATTAATCCGTCATCAGGCCAGGCTGTCTCTGCAGCATACTGTTTTGTGGGGTGAAATGTACCCCTGGATGCCAGAAATATAGAGGCCAGAGTCAGTTATGAGTGTTCACTGAAATATAAGGGCAGCACAGAAATGAGGCCCGACATAAGGCATATGGAACCTAAATCATAAAGGAAAGAAAGTGGGCCTAAATCCGAAAATGCTAAGATGTGCGCAATGCATTTCAGGAAGGAAAAGGAAGACTTGTGGCTGACAATCAATGGAGAGCTGCACTGATAAAAAAGAAACCGCAGTGCACAATATCTTCAACGGGATACCAAATTGTACTCAAGGAAGCAAAAGTGAAACGGAGCATTTCATGTGTACTAAATAAAAGAATGTCCTTTTTTGTTTTTCCCTCATCCAGATTGACAATATGCTCTGCGAAATGCGCACCAGAGTTTCAAAATGTGAGTATAGCTTCTGCCTATAACAAGCTTATCCATATGGACAATTTCAAAGCAACACACATGTATGTTGAAATTGTGAAAGCCTTATAAAATGCTGTGTAAAGTTAAAACTATGTGCAAGTTTGAAGTCTGTTTGCTGCGGGGTACATGGACGGTCAATTCTCCAAACTTAAAATGAACCTCCAGGTCCGCCCTCTGTTGCCCTGGAGATTCAGACCTGGTTGTCCTCATCCATCATTGCCCTTCCTTAAAAATACAAACAGCAATACTTTTTAGATCAGAGATGTGGTGGAGA
The DNA here is from genome assembly GCF_040938575.1 of Ambystoma mexicanum. Taxonomy (NCBI): domain Eukaryota; kingdom Metazoa; phylum Chordata; class Amphibia; order Caudata; family Ambystomatidae; genus Ambystoma; species Ambystoma mexicanum. Next base: position 1,032,851,164 of record NC_090933.1, on the reverse strand, counting down.
CCGGATAAAGTCAGGTCTGTTCTGCAGCAGGACTGACCTCCATGTCACGAGTCTCATAAAAAGTCCATTAGTGTGGCTATCAGGCAGCTCTGCTTAGGTCACATGCCTGAAGAGGAACAAAACTGGGAGAGCAACGGTGGGGGCCATAGCGACAGAGGATATGAAACTGCAGCTTGCGTAAATGAGAGAAATGTTTATTGCATAAAAGGGTCAAATGGTTGTTCCAGGCTTTTATGAAAGGAGACATTCACCCCCTTCTAACCATGCTAAAATGATTCTGGTGGGATAAAGACAACTACAGTTCTTAATGAAAATGTGATTTGGGCCTTCCCTTGATTCCAACAGATGCGAAAGTTGGTAAAAGCATGCCGGTAATAATTAATATGACTGTAGAATGGCATATATTTCATTGATATGGCTCCTGAGTAAATGAAGAAAAACTGTATCTCTGCACAGGAAGGACATGCAGGCTCATCTCATCTGATTTGCTTTAAAATGTAGTTCTTATAAATATATTCATACATGTAAAGATTTGGAAATGTGTAGGGTACTTGCCATGTTGTGAAATTTCTATGTCTTAAAGCATGACAAGCCCACCTGTCAAAGTGAGATGACGCTCTCTCCTTCCACAGCTATTCCAAAGCACTCCTCCATCCCTTTGCCCTATCAGCTCACAGGTAGGAGGTGGGTAGTGGTCATCAACCAATCCCTTTAGCGAGAATCATGACAAGTTTGTGATGCCATTTACCTAATAATTAGATTAGTTTGCATTAGAGCTGGACTTCTTCCAATAATCCCGGGAGTCGACCTGCTGCTGAAATCTTTCGAGAAACATCCAAGCAGAGAGCCCTAATTCTTGCCTTGGAGACAGGAGCCAGGATACATAGAAGCTGACTGGAACCCCTGGGAGGAAAGAGGATATCATTGACTGACCCCCTTGCTGTCCCAGCGGTGCCCTGATGCTCCCTGATGCCCAGTTCCAGGCCTCTCCCAACACTATAAATTGTGTAGGTCCTATATTCTACCAGCATTGTTTTAGTTTATTTCCCATTAAAACTATCCTGTTTGTCTGTGTCGATCCCTGGCATATTTGTCTAAGTAAATCAATGAATTCCCCTATTGAATTCACAGGATCTGTATTGTTGGTATTCGAAACCAGCAATCTTTTCCCAGTGTGTTTTGAACCAGTCTAGACATACAGATCTGCCAAAAGAATTGATCCCAAACCCTGTTTCCATTTGTGGGTGCAGGGGGCAAAACTAAATTCCCCATTGATCCCATTCATTTTAAATCACAAGTGTGGAGCCTGGTAGTGCCTTTGCCGATGCAAGGTGCAAAAACGAAATTGCCCCCATGTGTATCCATTGTGCTCTGACCAAAACCCCATAAGTCCCACCTGTTTTTTGTAGGTGTGGCAAAACAAATGTTCCCATTTGCATTTCTTTCTATTCTGTCACATTGCAGCTGTACTAACTATCCAAAATCGATTTCTCATTGTGCTCTGATAAAAACCCCAAAGCCCTGTGTGTTATTGTTAGGTGTGGCAAAACAAATTTCCCATCTGTTTCTATTCTTTCTCCCATATTGGTTCTGTGATCAAATATCCCAAAAAACAATTTTCCCATTGTGTGCTGACTAAAACCCCAAAGCCCTGCCTGTTCTTTGTAGGTGTGGCAAAACGAATTTCCATTGCTTTTCTTTCTTTCATATTGTTTCTGTGAGTAAAACCCCAAATCCGATTTTCCCATTGTGTTCCCACTCTCTGCCATTGCCTTCCATTCAGAGTAGTCAAGTCTAATTGATGTTTGGAGGGTGAGGGTGGTTCAGAGAAATGCATAACCCTGTTTGAAATCACTGTGTGTTGAATTCTTCTTTTCTTGTATTGGTGGATGATTTAAAAGGAATTAAATGTGACAGCCTATCTCTATATTGGTGCCTTTACGGAAGTCATTTTGTTCTTGTGTTGCCACATTATTGGTGGCTGAGGTTAACCTATTTGTGATATTTGGCAAAATATATAAATGAATAAACATATTCTGAATACACACGGCCTGGTTCCTATTCCATTGTGTCACCGGTTACATGTTGGGTGCGAGACGGATTGGAGGCATCTCCAAATAGAACCTGAATCAAAACCAAAGTGCTTTATTGTACACCACATTCTTTGTGGGGAAAGGAACTCCATGAGTTGGGTGTGACCGTGTAATAAACTGCAACAGTTTGAAGGTGGTGATGTTGGATAATACATCTAACGAGCCTTGCCTTATATCCAGGAGATGCTCCTTTGCGGAGATGGTGAGTTCTTGTCAAACAAACCTGGCTTGAATACTGTTGGCAAAGGCTGGGTAGGTGTTAGGGAGAATTTTAATTTTAAGTGCTAAATTCCTTCCACCTTGGAGACCCCCAGCTCTTTTGTTGGACTTTAGGACTTTTACATTTTTATCTTAGAGTGAGTGAGACATTTTTCTCACTCATGTATTTTGATCTGATTTGGACACTGTTTTCTTTGTTTTTGGAGTCTGACAAACTCCATAGGCATATACTTTTCTATGATGACACAGAGCACCTTCAGCACAGTGTCACAGCGAAGTCCTTTGGATTTCTCATAAGGTTGAAATGCCTTCTCTTGGGTGAACCACTGTTCCCAAGAGTAGTAAAGTGAAATTGACTTTACTTACCTTTTTGCTATGTAGGTCCAGCACACCCCATTTTACATGGAGTGCTGTGGGGCGGGGGAGGGGGGGAGTGTAATTTAGTAGCCCATTTTCCTACTTATGCATGTACCATTTTTTATATTGCCCTCACGACTTTGAATGGCTGGTGGTAGTGATTTAATTTTGCTAGCATTGTGCTTTTCTACTGCAGGCTGAATCCTCAGCTGCAGTATAGCACCCATGGGGACCATTGTGCCAAAATGGCCCCAGTTTTATTTTTTCGCCATTTTCCAGTTAGTGAGGTCTTTCTTGGCTTTTACTCTGTGGGACAAACCAGGTTTAAGTCCTTTGTTCATTTTGCCTTTGGCAGGCTTCAGTATTGAAACCCGCCTCTGGCTCCAGTGTGTCTGGCAGGGCAGGTAGTGAGGGAGGTGCCCGAAACTCCCTGTACTTAGTCTCCTTGGTAACCTGAATGCACCCAGTTGTGATTGTCTGGATGGCTGTCTTTGCTGGACAGCCACCCTGCTGTGAGTGACGGCTAGGCTGTGCATGTATGGGAGAAACCTGCATAAAAGGCGAGGATTCTTGAACAGAGTACAGAGTCGACCACTGGATGAAACATTCGACTAGGAATCATGAAGAGAAGCTTGCTGAATCCTCCTGGACTGTTGAACTGCCCGGTGAAGCACTGCTGCTGTGCTGAAACTGCTTTTCTTTTTTTTAAATTTCTTTTTATTTTATCAACTTTATTTAATTTTAAACCATGAACAACATTAAAACATATTGGTGAGAGTAAAAAAAAGCAACAATATACATAAGTTTCTTTGACAATAATAACCGTCAGTCAACAGTAATTCCTTATCTGAATATCTCCCCTCACACTCCAATGTGAACTTTAATAAACAAACAACACTTATACACATACAAGACTAAAGACAAAGACACATTACATCAACCCCCGCACAATCCACCAAACATATTAATTCTATACCTTACTCAAGCAATTCATTAAAAGAATCCCAGTTGTCACAATATTCAGTCTCTCGATGAAGCTGAAATGCTCGAGACCTTTCATACTTTGAAAGCGTGCGCATATCCGCCACCCAATTATCAGTATGTGGCTTCTTACGTGACTTCCACACTTTCATAATATGTTTTATTGCCATTAATAACGCCCTATCAATCCTACCCACCATTGAAAGAAAAACTGCAGACATAAAAGTCTGAGGGAACGACTTACCTATCACTAGCTCTACCCGATCTATAACCTCCTTTCAAAATGAAAGAACCCTATCACACTCCCAAAGAATATGCAGATAAGTTCCTTTTGAACAAGAGCATCCCCAACATGAATCCGATTCAAGCAAACCCTGCTCTTTCATTTTCACTGGTGTCTAATAAATACGCCCCAAGATTCGCTGATGAACATACCTCAAGGTCAAATCCATTTTGGCTCTTACAGTTACCCTCCAAGCATTGGCCCATTCAGTATCCGATATATCTCTCCCCAACTCAATCACCCATTTATTCCGCAATTTCTCCCAAGAATCCTGCATACACACCTGAACAGGTATAAGTCTGCTAAACGTAGAGACTACATTCGGCGTGGCAGTGTACAATGTACACACTTGGGGCTTGTGACCTAAAGGGTCACCTAACATTTGAAACCTTTCCAACAATAAGTTTCCCAGCAACCTATATCTCTCAAACTCCCTATTGGTTAACCCATATTGATCCATCAGGTTTTCAAACGTAACCATCCTACCATCTTTCCACACATCACCAATTTTCAAAATACCTCTATTAGCCCTTCCCCACCAGTTCAACACTTTGTTCTCAATCTGTAAACCAGGATTCAACCAGAGAGAAGCGGAACTGTAAAAAAACAAATTTTGTCCACACCCTTGAATCAAGGAGACTAAAGCCAGTTTTGTTGCTGCTAACGGTTCTATCCTAAACCCAGAATTCGGTAATTTCCCATTTGAATATTAGCAGTCCACAGGGAACGGACTCAACGTTTCCTTCTCCATCCGAAGCCAAAACGGATCAAAACCTCCATACTCCCAAAGTAATAGGAAGCTTTTTTCAAAAGGAATCCTTTATAATAATTATCTAATATCGGATAACCAAAACCCCCATCTCTAACACTACATATTAAAATAAATCATGGAATTTTTGGTCTCTTACCCACCCGCCACAAAAAATCCATAAAAATGCTATCAATGCGCTTCAACGCCTTCTTTGTGAACTTTAATGGAAGGGATTGAATGTAATACAAAACCTTCGGAAGCAATACCATTTTGACGGAATTGATTTTAGCCCAAAGGTTTAAAGTTAACCTATCCCACCTACGAATATCCTTCAGGAGCGTTTCCTTCAATTTGTCAATATTAAAATCAACTATCCTTCTAATATCCCGCATCAAATAGACACCCAAATATTTTACGGAGACATCTGCCCACTGACAGTCCCAATCCAATAGCCTTCTACTCAGCGTATTCATTTTCAACGGAAAGACCACCATTTTTCCCCAGTTCACTTTATAGCCCGATAATCGACCCACTTCCTGCAACATTTCCCGAAGTAAAGTTCCTCCTTCAACCGGATTAGTCGAAACCACTGTTAGGTCATCAGCATATGCCAATACTTTTATATCACTATCTTTAAATTTCCATCCACAAATATTCCGTTCCTGTCTAATATATGCCAGCAAAGGCTCAAGAGCCAAATTGAAAAGAAGGGGGAAGTGGACAACCTTGTCTGGTTCCCCTAAACAGTTGAAAAGAGCCGGACATAACCTCATTCACCCAAATTTTAGCCGAGATGTCATACTGTAAAGCGCCAATCACACTCAAAAATTGTGGACCAAAACCCATTTTGATTAAAGTATAATTTAAAAATGACCAGTTAACACAATCAAACGCCTTCTCAGCATCAAAAAATACAAGCAAACTCTAATCCACATCTTTACCTGACAACCCAATAATGTTCAATAAAGTTCTTCTATTATCGTACCCATATCTCCTATCCATAAAACCAACTTGTGAATAATCAATCAACTCCTCCATGTATTTTTGCAACCTAATAGCCATAATTTTCAAAAAAATGTTCATAGCAACATTCAAGGGAGATATAGGCTGATAATTACCGTATTGGGTAGAGTATTTCCCTTGTTTAGGAATTAGTGTAATGACTGCTTCTCGCATTGAAGGACACAACTTTCCCTCTGAAAGAAATCGATTATACAGGCAACACAATTTTGGTATCAAAGCCGTACCAAAAGTTTTATAAAACTCAACCAGCAACCCATCTAGCCCTGGAGATTTACCCACTTTAAGATGACGGATAGCCTCCTCCACTTCAATTTCACAGATCTGGGCATCTAAACACTCCCTCCCCTCCTCCGACAACTAGGGCATGTCAATTTTTGCAAAAGAATTATCCAACATACTCCTCATTCTGCAAACCCTCAGAATACAAGGAAGCATAAAAGGTTTCAAAGTATCCACAGATATCTTTACTTTTAACCTTCACATTCCCTGAATCATCTAAAATCTTATGAACAAATGACCTCTCAGATAAACTCTCTAGCTTATTAGCCAATAAGCGGCCACTCTTATCTCCTTCCTCCCAAAATCTCTGCTTCAGAAAGTAAATACCCTTTTCAATCTGCTCATCCAAAGCTTCCTTCAAATTACTCTTAGCATTTTCCATGCGTAATCTATTCCGCTCGCCACTAGACAGCATATACTTGTTTTGCAGAACTTTAAGTTCTGATTCAAGATCTTGTATCCATTTCTCACCCTCTTTTCTTTTTCGTGAAGTCCAATTAATTAATTCCCGTCGGACAGTTGCTTTAAAAGCATCCCAAACCACTAGACTATCTGTGGAATTCATATTTTCCACCAAAAAATACTCTATAAGGTTATTCATTGCTTCATATACTTTTTCGTCATTAAGAATGAACGTCTTCAGTCTCCATCTATCCCTACTAAATATAGCCATTCACCTATCAATATTCAATTTCACCAAAGCGTGATCAGAAATACATCTTTCTCCCATATCAACACAGATAATTTCATCCACCAATCTATCCAAAACCAGAAAATAATCTAGCTTTTCTGAATCGACTAGAGAAGCTCCGGAGAGGACGACTTCTTCCCTTGGTTTAGTGGGACCAGCTACCTCCAAAACTAATTTTTCTGGAAGACCTTCCCCAACTGGCTGTACTTCCTTGCTGCTGCTGGAACTGAGTGCCAGGGGTCGAGAAATTTGTAGTCGACTGCAACATCTTTAAGCTAGACCCAAGCTCCAGGAAGATCCTGAGGACCCTCCAGAAGCAGGACAACCCAAACTTGAGTCACTTCACCAGAGTGCTGGCCTCAAGGAATGAAGGAAGCCCATCAAGTGTCCAAGAGCCACAGTGCTGCTATTTGCTGGTAGTTGAAACCGCAAAGTGCCGCTGAACTGAAAAGAGTCCGTAGCTGCTGCTGACCTTCAAAACTGCAGTGCAGGAGTCCTTCAGATGTTCTACTTCTTGTCCCCATGACTGAGACCCAGGATCTGCAACCAGAACAGAAGCCAACTGGATCCTCTTCTAACCTAAGGTACTGTGCTGACTAACGTGTACTTACCTCTTTTGTCTGTAGCTTGCATTATCTCACTTGAGATTTGCAGTAGCTGCTTTTTGAAGAGTTGATCTCAGCTCTGACTAACACTTATAGAAACTCTTTAACTTTGTGCAAGACTTTGTGCTATTGAAGTAATGCATCAGCTCCATTGACATTGTCAAATTGACTTTGGATGTCCTGGCTCCCTGCAGACATTTCTGACCCATTGAATTTGATTCTAGCTGTCCCTCATAGGTGGTACATTGGTTTTTACTAGTATTGATGGGAAAGGTTTAATCTAGACTTCATTGGGAGATTGAAAAGTGCCCACATGCTCCGAGAACCTGTTAACCCTTTTCCTTCCCTTAACCTTTCATTTCCAAAACCTCAGAATTTTACCAAGTGCAAAAAGTGATATATAAATGCCAATACTGTCTTTGTAATTGAAGTCACCTCAGGGTGTAGGAAGTGTCTATGAAGCATATCTAAAGAGTATATACTTGCTTATCTTGATTCGGAGAACGTGTTATGAAGTATATTTTTATTGTTGCACATTGCCCTTTTTAAAGAATGCTTATTTAAAAGTGACTGTTTAATAAAAAAATGTATTTTACTAGAAAACCTTAGTGTGAGTTTTATTTGGATACTTGTATGCGTGGATTTAGATGCTACAGCACTACAACTCACATTTACTCCTCTTGAGAGAAGTCTGGCTGCTCAGTTACTCTACCAACTTGTGTAGTACTGACCTATGCCAATAGGTGGGTTACCTAATACCAAGAGGATAGGTCTGGTGTAGTCTCCCACATGGTTACTGCATACAATCTTGCCTCTAACACTGGTGGCAGGCCTCGGCCTGTTTCCATTGTTACCCCACAAGGTCCAATCTTAAACCCGGAATATGTTTCTCTTGAGACAATGAGATTAGAATTGGAGTTCCAAAAGTTTAATGCTCAAGCTGAAGCCAAACATCAAGACATCAAACTCAGGCAGTTGGAAATGCAACATGAAATAGATATGAAAAGACTGTCTCTTGAATTTACTTCCCTTCCAGGGTCCTCTAGGTCTGCAAGTCCCAGGAGGCCTCGCCTGCCCCAAGGAAGCAATGAGTATGTATGAATCAAAGCTTGATGTATTGGATTGGCTGGCTACATTCGACTGGACCTATGGTTTTCAAGGAATCCGTGGGAATGATTGGATCCCTTGGCTCATGTCTAGGCTCCCCCTTGAATGGCTCTGATGCTGTAATGGATTTGGGTGCCATTGAAAGAAAGGATTATGATCTGTTAAGATGGCATTAATAGCCAGATTTGGGAAAGTACCTTAAGAGGTTTAGGACCCTCAAAAATACTGATGGTACCCCTTGGGCTACCTGGATACGTGAAGGTTTCAAGAACTTAGATGGTTGGGTTAAGGGTTACAGAGTGAACACCTTGGAAGGAATGAGGTATCTTTTATTGTTAGAATCTATTTCTGATGCCTGCTCTCCTGAGCTGAGACAGCACTTGGCTGAACCAAAAGAAATTGATCCCAGAAAGTTAGCACAAGCAGCTGACTCATGGTTAGCCAACAGGGCCACATATAAGGATTCTGGAGCCACTCGCAAAAAGGAGTGGGGAAAGCAGCACAGAGGTGAGAATAAAGAAGTTTCTAATTCTAACCACCCAGAAGAGGTCCACAAACAACATAAGGGTAGATCCCATGGGAAACCTGGTAGGTCTAGTGAACCCTCTGGTGCCCAACAAGAGGCAGGTCAGCAGTAACCCTCATTCCAGAGAGCATTTGCGAAATGCTTTGTCTGTGGGTCTGTACACCATGTGAAAGGAGATCTCAGTTGCAAGGGTAAACCTTGAGGGGTCAGCACTGCCTCATTAGCCTTCATCACTGAGGGAGAAATACAAATGGCTAGTGCCCACTTTCACCTACTGGCTGAAGAACCCTTTGGTGTTCAAGCCAGTATATCTTTAGTGTCCCTGGGTCTGTGTAAAAACCAGAATATGGATGTGTATAGCTCCATTCCAGAAAATACAAAAGGGTATTATATGGACAGTGTTCTTGTGAATGGCCAGGACACTCCTGCTTTGAGGCGCTTGGGCCAGCAGAACAGTTGTGGATGAAAGCTTTTTCAAACCTGAGCATATGGCGAAGGCACCCAAATGTCCCACTAGATTTGCTGGAGACCCTGTCCAAATGGTTTCAATTCTACCAGCTCCCATTCAGTGTAACAACATGACAGTAAGAATCCATGTCAGTGTTCAGAATGAGCATCCTGGGAGAGTCCTGTTGGGGAATGACTTCAACACTCTAGGAGTAGTGTCCAGTACCCCAGCAGGAAGAAACGGGAACAAACCAAATTAGCTAGAGAGGCAACCTTAAGAGACCAATCTGAGCCTGTGGGACACTCTACAGAGACCCCCACTGCAAGTCCTTGTGTTAGTAAGTTAACCTTTAACCAAGGCAAATCCAAGGCTAGAATATTAGGGAAATGGGAGCCCCCACCAGTCTTGTCATAGAATGTTTCCATATTTGTTATGATTGCATCTGCATTCATCCGAATTGTAAGGTTTATGTTGTTGGTAAATAAGATGCCCAGGTATTTAATCCCAAGTGGTTTCCAGAGCAGGCCGTCATTATTGCAATGAACTTTAAAACAGTGGCTGTTTAAAGGCACAACAAAGGTCAACATTAAGCTTATAACTTGACACACGGGAATATTGGTCAATGTTTCCCAGGAAATGGGGCAAGTGAGAATTGTCAGTCTTTTAGAAGGGCCAGGATTTCCTCACTGTAAGCAGCGGTTTTAATCTTCAGGGAGGGGGTGAGCCCACCCCTTAAATTGTATACTTTGCTCGTATGTGCTGCAGAATGGGTTCATGGGCTACAATAAAGGGGACAAGGGGGCACCCTTGTTTAGTACCATAGTGTCAATCAACATACAGTCCAATATATCGACTCTTGGAAAGGATCTGTGCCATGAGTAGCCCTTTTTCTTGATTTTTTTCTTTTTTTCCATTTTATTTAATCTACTTTGGCCTCTTGCAGCCCCACTGCACTCCACAGCTCCTCAAGCCAGCACCACCTCCCCATACCCCCATCTGCCCTCATTGCATTTGTTTGGTGGTTCCCAGGTCACAAGACCCGGAACACCACATTAGCACCTCTTCCCCAGGGCAGCCATCAAAGGGCACAGGCTAAGGGTGCTTTCCATAGGGTGCCAACCATCCTTTGGCTGTTCGCTTGGCCACCCTAGACCTGCCAGATGCCATACTCCCCATCTACAGCCCCTCTCAGGTAAAGGACATAATTTATTCTTACCACTGCTGCAGTTCCCACACTGGTATTGTGCTTCTCAAACTGATACAAGTGTAGGATTGTCACAGTGAATCTAGCCACTCTTTATATTCAGCCACAAATGCATTCCCCATAATAATGCTCCAAACATAGGTCTGCTACTTTGATTTCACCGCTGTTATGTTTTTCCACACTCGCATCTTCTCTTCCAACAGTGTCTCCAGGGATGTGCTTGCTATTTCTAGGGGTGGCTTTGCTGTTTTGAATCTCACCCCTGTTGTCTTTGCCACACTGGCATTTCTCTTCCCACAGTGTGTTCAGGGGTGGGTGTGCTGTTTTGAATCTTGCCACTGTTGTCTTTGCATTTTCTCTTCCCACAGTGTGTCCAGGGGTGGGTCTGCTTTATCTTTTTCCAGGGGTGGGTCTGCTTTATCTTTTTCCAGGGGTGGGTTTGCTGTTTCCAGGAGTGGGTTTGCTGTTTCCAGGGGTGGGTTTGCTGTTTTGAATCACGCCACTGTTGTCTTTGCCACACTCATTGTCATTTCTCAGTGTTTCTAGGCATGGGTGTGCCATTTTGAATATTGCAACAATCGTATTTTTGCCACACTCAAATTTTCTCTTCCCACAGTGTGTCCAGGGGTGGGCTTGCTGTTTCCAGGGGTGGGCTTGCTGTTTTGAATTGCGCCACTGTTGTGTATTTGCAACACTTGCATTACCTCTTTCCACGGTGTCCAGGGGTGGGTTTGCTGCTTTGAGTCTCACCACTGTTGTGTTTTTGCCACACTCACATTTTCTCTTCCCACAGTGTGTCCAGGGATGGATTTGCTGTTTTGAATCTTGCTACTGTTGCAGCTTTGCCACATTCACATTTTCTCTTCCCACAGTGTGTCCAGGGGTGGATTTGCTGTTTTGAATCTTGCTACTGTTGCAGCTTTGCCACATTCACATTTTCTCTTCCCACAGTGTTTCCAGGGGTGGGTATGCTGATTTGAATCCCACCACTGTTGGGTTTTTGCCACTCATATTTTCTCTTTCCACAGCATTTCAGGAGGTGGGTGTGTGGTTTTGAATTTCAGCACTGTTGTGTTTATGGATCACTCACATTTTCTCTTACCACATTGTTTCAGGGGTTGAGTGTGCTGTTTTGGGTCTCGCCACAGTTGTTTGTTTGTCACGCTTGTTTTCTATTCAAAAGGGTTTTCACAGGTGCCTTTGTTCTCGCCACTGTCGCGTTTTGTCACACTTGCTTCATTCTTTTTTCATCCTGACCGTCATGCACTGCATCCCAGGGAATACAACTGTGCCCCATTGGGAGGTCAGTCCACAGAACCACAAACATCTGCGTTACACACCTTTTTGACTACACCCACACTAAACATACATCACCCATGGCATGAATGGCACCTCCCATAGAATACAGCTGAGTTCCATACAAATTTTGGTGCAGCCGTTCACAAAGGTCAACTCTTATAAACCCTCTGACTCTTTGAAAATTTGTCACAGCACCTGTCCCCTCACCGGAAAATTATGCACTGAGGTTAGGGGGCCTAACCACTCCCCATCTACCTTTGTTATGGCTATAAATGCACACACACATTTACAGCAACCGTCTACCCCTCTTATCCATTACTGCATCTAAAATGTGCAACTGGGTATCGATATAGCTACCCTCTACCCCCGCCCCCCCAATCAGCTTCCTTGGGACTTACCTGGCCTTCCCATTGTCTTTTAAGCATAGCACAATCTTTTTTAGAGCGGTGTGTCTTCTGAATAAGGCCACATGTCGCTCCAGCATCCTGTGGTGGGACAGAACCTTTTGTCAATTGATGGGGGATCCGAGTCCTTTGACTTTCCAAGTAATAATGTTCAGCATAAACAAGTTACTCTAGGGATGTTGAACAATCGGCTGTAATTGTTGTTACAAATAGTTTGGTTGTATCGTCGGTCCATCTATAGAGGTCAAGCCAAGTGAATCTCCATAAACCATTGTTTTTCTCTGTTTGCGTATCTCGCAATTCTAAGCAACTGCATAGTGAGGAAGAGCGAGTTAGAAATAGGAAAGGACCACAGGGATGAACATTGAGGTTGGAGTAAACCATTTCTAGATATCTACTACAAAAGAAGTATACTTGTCCTTAATACAGCTCTTGAAGAGGAGAACCTCACAAGGTGCTCGTCACTCCAACCACAAAGATCGCCCCTTACACCTAGGTTTTGCTACTTCTAGGTAAGTATGTGGTGTTAATGGAAGCGTGGAGATCCAGAGGCCTGTGTAGCCCCCAATCACCATAACTAACATGAAGAGTAGAACATTTATTTCTAGATGAATGCCTCCACCTGAAGTGGACGTCAGTTCTCTTGGCCCATGCTCTGCAGCCTCCACCATTATACCTCTGGAGAATGCTGAGTGAATTTTAGGGGAGATCTTGATTTGCCCCTCTCATGTTGCACTGCAACCGCCGAAGGTGGTTTAAGCCCGAGCCCCCAACCTTGGACTAACCAGAGGGGACTTTTGGAAACAGAGGTGGGATAGCTTGCCTTTCGCACCCAGAGTGGTGTTCTTGGAATCCCTGGAGTAATGAGCAGAGGGGAGGGGAGGTAACGTTGTGTTGGTTTCCCTCACCTGTAGCAGTTTCCATGGGTTCTTCCAGTCAGAATTGTAGGAACCTCCCAAGATCAGGTTCATTGAAGATTTCTATGAGGCCACCCTCATTAAAGACTCATCATCGCTGGTTCGACTAGCCCATACCTCCGACCTCTTAAAAGCAGCTGCGGTCCGATTTCAAGTAATTGCCTCCTCTTGGACCTTGTGTATTTGGCGAAGTCTTGTGAGATAAATATCACTTGGATTTGGAAGGACATTTTCCAAGATTTTTTCTTGACCTGGAACAGTTGTGTATGCCATAGAAAAACGGCTATATCTGGGGTCTTGCTGGTTGGGTTTTTACCATAGGTTGAATCTGATGTGCATGTGGTATCTCCAAAGGGGGGGGGATAATATACATTGGAATGTGGAAAGACATTTCTCCAGCCAGCCCCTGGTGTCTGAACCTTCCACCCCCTCTAGAATGCCAAACACCCTGATATTCTTGTGCCTGTCCCTGTCTTCCAACTCATTGACGCACACCTCAAGATAAGAGTTTTCCCTGAGGTTACTGTCATGATCTCTGCTTCCAAAAGGTCAGGGTTTTCCCAACTCCCTTGGAAGCAGATCCATAACCCAGGTTCCGAGGGCCAATCAGTCCCAATTGGGACCTTTTGGACCCAGTCCTGGCGCCAGTGGCACCAGGCTCATAAATGTGCCCAGTCCCAGCGCTGGAAGCGCCGGGCTCATGATGCTTGGGTGGACTTACCTGCAGCAGACCATGCTGCTTACTTGCCTGCCAGCTGAGCCTCTGATCCTCTTCTGTTTGGAACTACCTTTCCTGTTGGGTGGGGCAGGAGCCACTCCCTAGATTCAGAACACTGGAACTCTTCTGGAAAGCAGGAACTCTTTTCTTACCTAGGCGTGGCTGTGGAAGGAGACACCTAAGCACTACAGGAGGCTATTTAAACCACACCCGGCGGATGAATCTTGGTTTGCGTTATTCTGCATCCTCTGCAGCAGAACGCTCATCGTGTCTTCTGCATCGGATCCTGGGCCTAAGGAAAAAGGCTTACCATCCTGAATCCAGTCTTCAGCAACACCTATAAAGACAAGAAAGAACAGGTTAGCATTCCGGCATCTGAAAGACAAAGGCTTACCTACTCTTCGTGCGCTCCGGAGGTCTTCACACTGCATTCCGGCATCTGAAAGACAAAAGCTTACCGACTCTTCGCACGCTCCGGAGGCCTTCGGCGCTGCATCCTGCATCTGAAAGACAAAACAAGGTGCGTTTAAAGACATTGGGGAACTTTGATACTCACGTGCCATTACTCCTTTCCACATCAACCCCAGTGGGTATTCCGGCACCCTGCAGCCGCTCCGAACTCGTACCTGCAAAATAAAAGACAGTTAAAGCGCATCGTGAAGCAGGCAACAAGCGCTTACTTACGTGCTTCCAAGCGCTTCTATTCATCATACGGACTCCATCTTCAACTCACTTCAGCCCGTCATCCGCCATCGCCGGAACCTGCAAAACAAGAGACATCATTGCTAAAGACTTTAAAGACAATAGAATTACTCGAAACCTACCGTTCGTGCAGTAAACGACGGACAGCAGTCCTCTGAAGTCAAGAGGCCTGCGCTACCGATCCAGTGAAGAAACTGGTTACAGCACCCTGCCCCGAGGCAGATGGAGAGCTCGGCATTCACTTACCTAAGGTGAGAGCGTTAACCTTTGGGGGTCTACAGGAGAGCAAAAAAGGGAAGAGATAGGGACACCCCAATAACCCCAGTTCATTAATCCCAAATTTTCTGTCTGCAGACATCTTACTCTTGAAGTCAGGCATACAGTGCACAGAGGTCCAGCCCAAAGAGCCAACCGGGTGCTACACATCACCTTTGAAGATACGGTAGTCGCCCAGTCAAGACCGGCGCCTCTGCGAGAATCAGGTGAGCGTTACAGAACGCAAAGCCTACCGCAAAACTCTCACCCAGGCGCTATGGAAACCTCGGATACTGACCATCTAGCCCGGTTACTTGGGGAACTAAGGGCAGAAGTGCATGCAGCTCGTCAGGAAACGAATGCTCTAAGAAGGGAACTAATTATTTCCAAGGAGAGAACAGACGGTCTTGCTAGACAATTGCTACAGTCACAAGCCGGACAAACCCCGTTACCCGCATCAGGGGCAAATCTTCCTTCAACATCCTCTATGAATCCAGTGCAGATCAACCTACCTGGGAATGTACCTCTGGCTCCGCCCGAACGATTTTCTGGTGACCCAAAGAGGTTTGCAGTATTTATCAATCAGTGCCGGTTGCACTTCTTATGCCGGCCAGCAGCCTTTCCAACTGATCAAGCTAAAGTAGCTTTTGTACTTTCGTACCTTAGTGGCAATGCGGCAGACTGGTCGATCCCTCTAGTTAATCAAGATGATCCGGTTCTCCATGATTTTCAAGCCTTTCAGCTTAGTATGGAAAAACTGTTCGCAAGACATTCACAGGGGCAGGCCTTGGACAATGAGCTTCTTTCGTTGCAACAGGGTAATCAAGACCTTTTGGCTTATATTGCATCTTTCAATAGACTAATAGTGGAAACTCAATGGCCTGAGGACAAAAGGATTACGCTGTTTTACAGAGGTCTACGTGGAGAGCTCAAAGACGTTTTAGCCCAAGTAGTGAATCCCCCACAAGACTGTTCGGATTATATAGACTTGGTCGTTCAAATAGATCATAGACTGCAGAACAGGAAGGCCGACCGTTCCAAGTTTGATGCTCGAGTATTTTCCAAACCGCCAACTCCTTCCAAAGGAGTAGACTCCGGGGAACCCATGCAAATCGGGGGTCTGAAAGGTCCTCTAACACAAAAGGAGCGGGAAAGGAGAAAACAGTTGCAATTATGCCTATATTGCGGAAACTCAGGGCACTTTCTTCGAGACTGTCCGGTGAAACCTGCCAAGAAGGCAGTAGGAGCTGCAGTTACCAAAGTTACAAACTCTGAGCAGGGAAACGACCTCGCCCGACAAGAATAGAGGTCCTCTTGCCGAGCGTGAAAACCAGTTCCGTGACCTCGCATTTCGTGATACCTATGGTCCTCATTAGCCCTGATAATCCGGATCGATTACATGCAATTGAAGCTTACGTCGACAGCGGTGCCATCGGCAATTATGTGGATCATGAAATGGTTTTGAGGATGAATCTAACTCTTTGTCCCAAGGCTGTAAAGGACGTCATTACTACAGTGGATGGTACGGAGATAGCCTCCGGGCCAGTAACGCATACCACTCAAGAGGTGACGCTAGTAAGTCAAGATGGACACCATGAGAAGATCGTGTTTGATGTGATCAAGGCCCCTCAGTTTCAGATTATTCTAGGAATACCTTGGTTAGAGAAACACAATCCTCTGATCGATTGGCGAGCAAGAACGGTCCAGTTTCCAGAATGTGTCTCTACTTGTCACCCTCCACCTAGTGTTGCACTGGCAGCAATTTCTTCAGAGACTCCCCAGTTACCTCCCGAATACCTTGAATACCAAGATGTTTTCCGGAAGGATCGGGCTAACACTCTACCTCCTCATAGGTCTTATGACTGCCAGATAGACCTGATACCTGGATCTACTCCTCCTTGTAGTAGAATTTATGCCCTCACCGAGCCTGAGAACCTTCACCTTCGACAATACCTGGATCAATACCTGGCGAATGGGTTTATTTGTCCTTCCAAGTCCCCTGCTTCTACAGCTTTGTTCTTCGTTCCAAAAAAGGAAGGAGACCTTAGAACTTGTATCGATTATCGCTCCCTGAACCAGATCACCGTTAAGAATAGATATCCGTTACCTTTGATCCTTGAACTCCTGGACCAAGTCAGAAAAGCATGCATATATACAAAGCTGGATCTTAGAGGAGCTTACCTGCTTGGTACGAGTAAAAGAGGGCGATGAATGGAAGACTGCCTTCCGCACCAAGTATGGGCTATTTGAATATCAGGTCATGCCCTTCGGACTTTGCAATGCCCCGACCGCCTTTCAATATTTTATGAACGATGTCCTCAGAGAGCTCATAGATGTGTGTGTTGTTGTTTACATTGACGACATCCTCGTTTATTCTTCATCGGAATCTGAACATCGGAAACACGTGAAAATGGTCCTCGAAAGATTGCGTCAACACAAACTTTTCGCTAAGTTGGAAAAATGTGTTTTCAACGTGACTGAAGTTGAATTCTTGGGATTCATATTATCACCTGGCGGAGTACGTATGGATTCAAAGAAGGTCGATGCAGTTCTCAAATGGCCATCACCATCCTCCGTAAAAGGTGTGCAAAGCATGTTAGGCTTCGCTAACTTTTACCGCAGGTTTATCCCCGAATTCTCTCGAATAGTCCAGCCCATCACTGCCTTGTTAAAGAAAAACAAACGTTTTGAATGGTCTACCGAGGCGGAACAAGCTTTCCAGGATTTGAAGACTAAATTTATCTCTGCACCAATCTTAAAACACCCTCGCCCCGAACTCCCCTACATCGTGGAAACTGATGCTTCAAGCCTTGCCATGGGGGCAGTTCTATCACAAAAGGACCCAGTAACCAATCAGTTGCATCCCGTGGCATTTTGGTCCCGCAAATTCTCGCCTCCTGAAATCAATTACACGATTACTGACAAGGAACTTCTGGCTATCAAGTCTGCCTTTAAGGCTTGGCGGCATTATCTGCTGGGGGCCCGACACACCGTTACTGTGATTACGGATCACCGAAACCTGCAATATTTGAAAACCGCAAAAGCCCAATCCTCTAGACAACTCCGTTGGGCATTATTCTTTGCCGAGTTTGACTTCATAATTACCTATCGACCTGGTACAAAGAACGGTAAAGCTGATGCCCTTTCTCGGATGGGAGTGGAAGAACACTTGATCAACCCTAAACCTGTACCAATCATTCCCGAACAAAGAATTCTGGGTGTAATCGCCACAGAATCCATAGAGGAAGTTAAGGATAAAGCCAGGCAACTTGTAACTCCAGCAGACATACAAAATTGGCATCTGCAGGGAAAGGACTTTGCAGTAAAGGACAACTTATTGTATTTCCAAGAACGATTATACCTACCCAGCACAGATTTACAGAAAAAAGTAATCTCCTGTTATCACGATTCTTTAATGGAAGGTCATCCCGGTATGGCCAAGACCTCAGAAAAGATCAAGCGCTACTTCTGGTGGCCGTCTTGGAAAAAAGATATTAGAGACTTTATAATGTCTTGTGGAGTATGCGCCCAAAACAAGAGTCAAAAGGAAAGACCAGCAGGGCTCTTACGCCCTATTGACATCCCACCTCGCCCTTGGCATACGCTTTCTATGGACTTCATCACCGATCTACCTCCATGCTCCGGATACAATACGATTCTAGTAATCGTGGACTTATTCTCCAAGATGGCGCATTTCATTCCGCTCAAAGGCTTGCCAACAGCAGCAACTCTGGCCCGAGAATTTCTCGAAAACATCGTCCGACTACACGGTTTTCCTTCGGTTCTAATTTCGGATCGAGGTAGTCAATTTATTTCTCATTTTTGGCGAAGTTGCTGTCGGTCGGCTCAAATTGATGTGAGACTATCGACCAGTCACCACCCTCAGACCGACGGACAAACCGAGAGTACCAATCAAACTCTGGAACAGTATTTACGCTGCATGCTGCAACAAACTGAAAAAACTTGGAAAGACATCCTTTGGATAGCCGAATATGCCTACAATAACTCTGTCCATTCGGGAACTGGGAAAACACCGTTTTTTCTTTTGTACGGCAGTCACCCTCGAACCTCGGAGTTGGATCCCCTCCAAGATCTTGAAACACCAGCAGTAGACTACCTGCATTCTACAATCACCCAAGCCTTTAAGGAAGCTGTTTCTCACCTTCAAAGGGCTAAAGAACAATACAAGAAAGGAGCAGATCAACATCGGAAGGAAGCCCCTCAATATCAAGTACGGGACCAAGTCTGGTTATCCACCAAATATCTACCTCTAAAAGGGCCACGCACATTCAACCCAAGATACCTTGGTCCCTATTCCATCACTACCATAATAAACCCAGTAGCGGTCAAGTTGGACTTGCCCCCTCACATGAAGATACATCCGGTCTTCCACGTCTCTCTATTAAAACCCGTGCAACCTCAAACCCGACTAAATCTCCAAAACCCATCCTAGTTGATGGAGAACTCGAGTTTGAAGTCAAAAGCATTCTGGACTCCAAGATCTCCAAATCTAAACTATTTTACCTAATTGACTGGAAAGGCTACGGCCCCTAAGAGAGATCCTGGGAACCTGCTGAATATGTCCACGCTCCTCGCCTAATCAAAAGATTTCACCGAACATTTCCTGACAAGCCAAAACCCCCGGAGAAGCCCGGTTTGGGAGGGGCCTTGAGGGGAGGTACTGTCATGATCTCTGCTTCCAAAAGGTCAGGGTTTTCCCAACTCCCTTGGAAGCAGATCCATAACCCAGGTTCCGAGGGCCAATCAGTCCCAATTGGGACCTTTTGGACCCAGTCCTGGCGCCAGTGGCACCAGGCTCATAAATGTGCCCAGTCCCAGCGCTGGAAGCGCCGGGCTCATGATGCTTGGGTGGACTTACCTGCAGCAGACCATGCTGCTTACTTGCCTGCCAGCTGAGCCTCTGATCCTCTTCTGTTTGGAACTACTTTTCCTGTTGGGTGGGGCAGGAGCCACTCCCTAGATTCAGAACACTGGAACTCTTCTGGAAAGCAGGAACTCTTTTCTTACCTAGGCGTGGCTGTGGAAGGAGACATCTAAGCACTACAGGAGGCTATTTAAACCACACCCGGTGAATGAATCTTGCTTTGCGTTATTCTGCATCCTCTGCAGCAGAACGCTCATCGTGTCTTCTGCATCGGATCCTGGGGCTAAGGAAAAAGGCTTACCATCCTGAATCCAGTCTTCAGCAACACCTATAAAGACAAGAAAGAACAGGTTAGCATTCCGGCATCTGAAAGACAAAGGCTTACCTACTCTTCGTGCGCTTCGGAGGTCTTCACACTGCATTCCGGCATCTGAAAGACAAAAGCTTACCGACTCTTCGCACGCTCCGGAGGCCTTCGGCGCTGCATCCTGCATCTGAAAGACAAAACAAGGTGCGTTTAAAGACATTGGGGAACTTTGATACTCACGTGCCATTACTCCTTTCCACATCAACCCCAGTGGGTATTCCGGCACCCTGCAGCCGCTCCGAACTCGTACCTGCAAAATAAAAGACAGTTAGAGCGCATCGTGAAGCAGGCAACAAGCGCTTACTTACGTGCTTCCAAGCGCTTCTATTCATCATACGGACTCCATCTTCAACTCACTTCAGCCCGTCATCCGCCATCGCCGGAACCTGCAAAACAAGAGACATCATTGCTAAAGACTTTAAAGACAATAGAATTACTCGAAACTTACCGTTCGTGCAGTAAACGACGGACAGCAGTCCTCTGAAGTCAAGAGGCCTGCGCTACCGATCCAGTGAAGAAACTGGTTACAGCACCCTGCCCCGAGGCAGATGGAGAGCTCGGCATTCACTTACCTAAGGTGAGAGCGTTAACCTTTGGGGGTCTACAGGAGAGCAAAAAAGGGAAGAGATAGGGACACCCCAATAACCCCAGTTCATTAATCCCATATTTTCTGTCTGCAGACATCTTACTCTTGAAGTCAGGCATACAGTGCACAGAGGTCCAGCCCAAAGAGCCAACCGGGTGCTACACATCACCTTTGAAGATACGGTAGTCGCCCAGTCAAGACCGGCGCCTCTGCGAGAATCAGGTGAGCGTTAGTTACTCTAGGCCTCTACTTGCCTTCTAATGTGGAGATCCATTCTTCAGCATAGTCCAGGCACTTAGTGAATTGGTTCATGTCAACACAGAGAGACTTCATTTCCCCCTGCATCTCCTGAGTGTGCGTGTCAACTGAGGCAATGTTTTGTTGCATAATGGTTAGTTCAGACAGAAGTGCAACCAGTTCTCCCTGGGGCTGTGCAGCCCCCTATGTGGGTAAAGTTTTTTGAGGAGGTGCAGATGTTGGCATAGCAGTCTCCAAAAAATCTTCACCCTCTACCATGTATCTCTAGAGTTCAAAAGTTCAATATATTATTTCACAATCATTTTTAATTGTAAACTGTAATGTGTACAAATTGATTTATTATTACATTTAGTTTTTTAAAAGTACACACAATAACATACCCTTTATTGTGACCATCAATTACCATTCATTATGCTAACATTAACTGTCTAGAAGTGTTCTGTGAAGTAAATTCCAGCTGAATACAGCACATGAAAGTTCATAAAGAAAGCAATATAGAATCCCATTATATATCAGTTTTTTTTGTTTTATGTTTGAAAGTATATCCAGTTAGTTCAATCTGCCTCACGGGCCACTCTAATAGGTTTATTGTATTGTATAGCCTTCTCCCCATTAAATTGCGGGGCCTTTTTGGATGCCATGGCTCCAGGACGTTAGGTATCCCCATAGTAATCATTACTGATTTTGCATAAGGTATAATATAATGGGACCTGTGTACTGCCAAATAATAAGGTGCAGATATTACCTATCGTTGCAAATTGCCGTGCCTTGGATGCTGGAGAAATCTTTTTATCCATAGGAATGGTCTGTGAATCCCCCATTCCAAGATGGCCGATGGATGGGTCAGTGTGGCAGGCATAGACAGAGATGCAAGTCCATAATGGAGACCTTGTGCATTCTCTGCAGTGATAGCCCAGGGCGGCTCTGCATCCATGCAAGTTTTTAGAGGCTACCACGCTTGCCTCACTACCGTCCAGACCTCGGTGGGAGGGCCTCCAGAGCACCCCGGCACTGCTCTCAACAGAGTCTGGAGCACCTGCCCCTCCAGCCGCCGGCCTCCCTGCACATCGCTGTTGCGTCCCCTCATGGCTTCTGTGCCGGTTTGCATCACAGGTCGGCACGCCCCGGGTGAGTCACTGCAGCACTTCCCCAGTTTCAGGACCACATTTGCTGCTCAAGTTTCTCCCATGGAATTAAGTAATCATGTGCTTCTGATAATATAACTGTGCTACAGAGCTTGGGGAATAGCAGCTATATTATGGGCTCTCAGCCACAGCCCCCCCTTCCCAGATGAAAATAGTTTTGATGGTCTATAACAAATATTCTGTGATGAACCGATACAAAAAATGCCCAACTTCAACAGGTGAGTTTATCCTGCAGACTGATGCGTCCAAGGTGGTCCTTGGAGCCGTACTTTCACAGTTGCATATGGCTAAGAGCACCGGGTCCTGTACACCAGTAGGAAATAGTTTGCTTCAGAACAACTTCATGCAACTGTGTAATTGCAGGCTCTGGGAATCCAATGGGCTTCTACTGGTCTGCAAGATTACCCTGCAGGGTGAAAGTTCTGCCTGGTTACAGATCATTGCCCCGTGACTTGGATGTATCTAAGGAAGGACATTAACACCAGGGTAATGAGGTTGTTCCTAGATTTACAATCATTTTTGCATCACAGTACAACACTGAAAGGGGAAGGAACAAGAACATGTAGATTTTCTCATTCACTACCCAGTGGGCAGACTAGAGGAGAGTACAAAACCAACGGAAGGGGTATGTGACAAATCCAGGGAATGTATCCCTTCTCCCCAAGGGGAGCATCCCCTTTGGGACAAAGGAGGTTAGCCTGCTACACTTCACACCCCCTCTGGGACAGGGCAAGCGGGAACCCACTTGTGGTGACTGCCCCTTAGAGGACCAGGAATCCCGAAGCAGGGTTTTTTTACTAATCTCAGATACAGAATCCCATTTGTGTGTTAGCTGAACAGTTATTGTAAAGGGCAATAATGTACAAAGCCCTTCAAAAATGGCTTGCGTGATTACTGTTTAACAGCCACAATTGAGTAAGGTCATGTGGAGATCCCAAACAGAAAACACAACATTCAGTCCTGATTTTCGAGAAACCAAACGGTTCAAGATGAATGTCACTTTGTTTCTTATTTAATATCAAAGTAACATGTGTTACATATACATTGGTGGA
The DNA here is from genome assembly GCF_040938575.1 of Ambystoma mexicanum. NCBI lineage: Eukaryota > Metazoa > Chordata > Amphibia > Caudata > Ambystomatidae > Ambystoma > Ambystoma mexicanum. Next base: position 1,032,828,009 of record NC_090933.1, on the reverse strand, counting down.
AACATAGGAAACTCAACAAGACATGAATACAAAACATGGCATGATACATAAGTAACATGGTCCAAAGATGCATTTTGGGTTTAGCTTTCCGCCAATTACAAACCTTGTATTCCCTATGAGGGATGAAGAATCATAGTATTGAGAATGTAACTGGGGGTACAGGTTGCACAAGTGTGTAGAGACTGTACAATGGTGAAGTGTTTACAACACAAGTGAAATGGGTCAACACAACTGTGTTTCAGCCTAAAAGCTATCTTGGAGAAGCTGTAGATGGAACAGTCTTCATCAGGACGAGAAACGTAGTGCACGTAGGAGAATCCTATGTATATCTGTCAAACAAATGGACAGAAAAGGTGATCAGGATGATGTGTGGGGCAGGCTCTATTTAAAAAAGGTTAATTGTCAAGCACTAAGGGCATGGTCTTGCAGAAGAAAGTGTCAAGAAACTCACGGCTCTTACCGTAATCTAGAGTCCAGTGACTGAGCTACTGGTAGTCCTTGTCTTCAGCGAGGGGTAGGGGACATATTGCATCTGCCGGGTCTGTGGATAATGACAGTAAATTTAGAAAGGGGAACCACAGAAAAGTGGAACTTTAGTAATGAAAAAAGCATGTGCCATGGAGTCAGCGTGTTCCATTGGTAATGGAGTTGAGCAAGAAAATGCTTACCAGCATGTAGTCAGAACCAGAAGGCCGGAATGGCCGGAATGGTCTGGATCCAAGAGCTAAATCCCCGGTACGTGGTCAGTAAACAGAGCTGTATAAGAAAGAACAGGCATTAATCAGCTGTACCTAGTGTGCTAGGAGTCCGACGCACGTTCACAAATGGTCTGACCCATACAACTAGGGTTTAGTCTCTATGTGCTATATTAATCGTTATTAATCGCTATTAGCACCATGGCTACCCCCTTACCGCCGTCCGGGTCCCCGAAATAGGGACTTACTGGGTCATTCCAACCTATGGAACCATTCCCCATTCAAGCCCCCATAGGGCTCAATGGGAATGGGGATGGAGCTAATAACGGTACCACAATTTGTGGTACCGTTATTAGCTCTGAAGTCCCTTAACGGGTCCCTTCCATAATGCCTGGCAAAAGCGAGTCCCTTCCTTAACGCCTGGTGAAACCAGGCGTTAAGGAAGGGACCCGCTAAGGGACTTCGCAATAGGATGGTAAGGGATTACCGGCACTGGTGTCCTTACTGGTGCCGGTAATCCCTTACCACCTACATCGTAATGAGGCCCAATGAAAGGGTGTGTTACAATATAATTAAAGTTTTCAAATAATATCAATCCACCCTCTGTATCCCTCTTGTCCATCTGCCAGATGTACATATGAGACCCCCTGTCTTTGCTAGAATAGGTACTGGGGGGTCAAAGTTGTTGATTTGCGCTCGGTCTAACCTGTCAAAAACATGGTCCCTCTAAACCCTATCCAAGACTATGTAAAAGTATAGTTTAAAAGTCAGAATGTAAAAATAAATTGAAGCACCAAAGCTGTTGGAGCAAGCATTAAAATAGAAAACTTCCAGGTGTATCCATCTGGTCTTCTGGCTCTTTCTATTCCTGCTTTGCCATATATGTATTCCTGCTGTCTAAGTGTCCCAGATCATCTCCTTATCCCTCCCAAAAATGTCTAATTGATAGATTATGAGCAGTCTTATGACATCACATAATTTCCTGTCTCACAAGTGACATACTTCTTTCAAGTATCTACAAACCGGAATATAATACAGAAAATTAAACAGGCCGCAAAAGACTTTAGCATTTCATTAATTACTTTTAAATCTTGTTTATACAATGACTAACAGTTAGAACATACCTGGTGTGTAACCAACAATGTGTAATCCGAATTCTAACCTAGTACGTGGGACATTCACTCACTGTCCTCAACACGACTGTAAAAATATAAAACACTTCCTAGTATATGCAGACATGGGACTTCTTCCAACAAAAGGTAACCAACAACGGTCAATCCATTCTCTTAACCATTGGGTTCAGCTAATCCATAAGCCACTGAGAGCCCCTGCTTTAGACCTTGATGACATGTCACAGTGTGGACCTGGTACATAGAGGTGGAAGCACTCGGTCAATGTGTGAGCCTGCAACCGACAGAGCCTGAGCCCTGGTTTTTTCTACCTGAAACCTACCCACAACTGACAGCCTAGAATGAATCCTAAATACCTTTGATACTCTGAAGAGTACAACTCCTAACTGAACTGACATTGGACACTAACTTCACCTGCAATATACTGGACAGGTGTGCTCTACCCCACCGTAATCAGTTATTTTTTCTCTTCTGGAGAACATGAGCCAATAATGGTGACTGCTCACCTTGCTTGACTGCCAGAGATCAAACATTTTCAGAGTTATTGCAACATTCAGTACACTCTGCTCACCCAGGTGGAACCGTAGCAAAGTCTTATAACACTGTCGCTATTTTTGACAATCTGTGCTATACTTACCATTGAGGACTGTTAAGCATCATGAGCTGTATTACGCTCAGATACATAGAAGTCTGTCCATTACCTTCACTATTTCCTATGAGAAACTGCATCCTGATTGAGCCAATGCAGTTCCACATTACCCCTCGGGAAAGTAACCTGTGATGAATACAGATCCTGTAGACCCTGGCTGATATTGTATTATGAGGTTAACTCTTGCTTGCAGGGTTAAGATCCAAGAGCACTCCTCTATAAGACTAGAGACTTTCCGTACCTGAATTACGTGTCTGTAGCTTGCGGAATCACATGAGGGATAGGGAAATACCCCTAGCATTGTCCACATTCCGGGGATGCCACTGATGCCATTCTCCTGTGTGCCTTACTCCAGAAGTATTTCCTCTGGCCGAGAGCAACCTCCCCCTGTAATGCTAACCTAAGGGATTCTCAATTCGGCAGGCTGGCAGGTGGACGTTCACCAGGGTATTTTTCTATTTCTATGTCAAACTGAGACATCTGAGAAACTGAAAGCTTGTGAATATTAGAAACATCTCTTTATTGGTCCAATAAAGGTAACATCCTTGCCATTCAACCTATTTTGAGTATTTATTTTATTGATATATTTTTAATGGTTTCGTTTTATGCTGAAGTGAATGTGGCACTTTATATATAATATTTAGTTTGTCGGTTATATAATCTGTATTGGATTTATATCTGTTGGCCCAATAAATGATTATATATCACTTCCCCAGATGCCTTTCTGTGCAGATACACGTATTCTGCCCAGAAATGTCATATGTTCAAATATTTTGCTCATTGGGCAGGAGTAGTGACCAGAACTAGCCCAATCTCTTGAATTGATGTGATTATTTCTGGTTGGATGCGTGCGTGTGGTTGTAAATGTGCTAAAATAAACAGTCATATAATCAGAAGCGGTAATAGTTAACCAATTGGTACACTGCATTATGGTCAAAACGGTTTTAGCTGTATGGTTTGCCATCTTCACATGTCCAGAGTTCAGAAGGTTGATGTTGCTATTATTAGTGATGTCCAACTGATTAGATCTATTTTTCTCTCCCCCAGCCTGTCACCCACATTCCTGTACACTAGCACCGTGCAGAGACCCCACACTACTCTCCACTTAAGTATCCTCTCTCCAACCACCCTCAACCCAAGGAAGTTGGCCACCCTACGCTTACACATGAGATAAATGTTCCTCCAAATTGTTTCTCATTTTAGCATGACCAACCTTGCTCTCATGCCACTAGTCTACTGTGGAGGAGCAGCCAACTGCTCCTAAAGGAAGTCACGCTCCCTGCTACCTGTATGCTGGAAGCTTGAATTTGTGCCATACATGACACCAGCAGTTATGACTATTCCGCGTCGAGTCTTCGAGAAAAGGTATAAACTAAGAAAGCCCTATCAGATGCATTCCCAAAGAGATGACAATCTCTTGGAGGAGATCCCTGAAGGAATATGATAGAGAGATAGAGAAGTTGGTGACATAACAAGAAAGGAGCATGATGCACAGAGAAGACTGCTTGAAGAAGAGAATGTATGGACCTTATAGAAACTGATGGCGAAGTAAAGAACCGAGTAAACTTTCATGTGCGAAACGAAGATTGCACAATGAATAGCACTGTAGAAAATGCTGATCGTTCAATAACTGTACAGATGCAGCAACGCAAGTAGATCAAGTAACCTTAGAAGCTGGCTATATGTAGTGAATAGACTGCAGGCAGAGCTGCCATTATATAGAAGAGGACATCAGTGTCCCAATTTTAGTAAGTTCAAACCCATGACGAGAAGGGCTGAAAGCTGTGTTGCAGTGTAGAATTAGCTGGGAGCATGGAAGAATCGAGAAGGGCTGTCTGGCTTGGTGTCACGACTGAAGGCAGCCAAGACTGGTTATCTATTCTTGAAGGCAGAGAACGTGAGAAGCTGAATAATTCCTGGTTAAGGTGCAAAGAAAGAACACCATGAGTGCTAAGTTTGATAAATTCAAGACAATTAAATGCTGCAAAAAGGGCTGAATTGCGGTCTCCTGTCACATGAGCTCAGGGTGAATATAGAGTTGGGCACGCAGTTCCAGAACTTTGATAAACGTATGCTCACACTCCCTTATATTCCCAGAGACGAGACTAAATTGCAAAGTAAAGACAATCTTCATGGCAGAAGGCATGGGTGATGAGAGATGTTGGGCTAATTGGGTGGGGAGGTAGTCATGTCCTCCTCCTGACCCCTGAGGTATGAGATTACATGCAGCTAGTGAGCCGAATGTTCCAGAAGAGTACGAGCGTGCCAACCAATTGTAAAGAGCCACATAAAGAAGGGCCTTATAATTTGGGAGCCAATGATGTGCAGTGTTTCTAAGAACTATTGAAGATGTCTTGCACAAGGGGTGGGCAGGAGTTGTCCACCTGACTATAGAGACCCAGTCACAACCTGACCCCTTATAGAAAGTATGCTTAATTGTTCCCCTTGAGCCAACCACAATTCCCTGTCATTTTTTTTTCTTATTTTCCATGTAGTATGACATCACACGTGATGAGATTTTACTATAAGTATTGTGTTTTAGGAAATGCTTAGCGAGAACGCTGTGTGATGTCCGTTGATGTCTGTTGTAACTCCCTGTTTTAGACAATTGATAATGAAACAGTAAACAAACTTTGCCATCGTCCTGAGTTGGTTTGATTATTTGGTGTAAAGAGTTACTCTGCATCACATCTACTGCATAATGTGCCACCCTCCAAAGGGCCCTAAATTGACTACTAACCACCATACCCCTCACTTCGTACAGCGTATAAATCTCCAAGATTCCGTACACATGCCAAACAATTCACACACGTTATTACACGAGTGAGCATAGCTTATTCCTGGAATCCAAGACTCGTTTGTAATTTATGAATGATTCACTGAAGGTCTTACTCCTGGGTCACAAAGGAATGCACTACTGGGAGTATTACTGTACATGTTTGCGTGACTTATTCATTGAGTACATTATGCACACAACAGTCCACATTTTCTGGGTTAAGTGTTTTTTCTCCATGTGCCAATTGCACGTGCACATTCTGACAGGCTTAAGTTACTCCTGTTTTCAACATGTTGCTTTGCGAATTCCATGGACAATAAATTATGGCCACGTTTAAGAGTAACGTTCACCTGCAGTAAATTAAACATGCAATTGGTGACCTTTGTGAATTAGACCACTTCTATTTGGATATATGTTGCTGTGCCCTTGCTCCATCCTTAGCAAAGTGACATAGAGAAATACCAAAAGCCAAATTCTCACAAAACAATTTCTTTAGCAGTCCCTTGGACGTAATGTTTCCTATGCGTCTAGCTTCCAATCCTACAGCTGCTGGGACAACTGACACAACAGAGACAGCTCTTCCCAGACTGACTGATTGTAAAAAGGAGACACTCCCACAGTGCCCTCAAAGGGGATTAAAAATAACATATTTCTTAAACCTGGTCATACATATTTTGTTCTGAGATGAGCATCGTTTGCAGTACTTGGAAAGCGAGATTATTCCCCTGAAGGGCATTCCCGTGTGATTATTTTGCTCTGCGAGATCTGCTCCCTCTGGACCGGATGTTGTGTTTCTTCATTGCTAAATTGTTTGAGATTGTGGCTGTTTGGAAAACCACTCCGCTTTCATGTCCCTTTCAATGTGAGCATGCGAGGCCGATAGGATTTACATTTAGATGCAGTCTTATTTTACTTATAACAACAAGTTCATCCCCTCCTTGGCATGTGCCAACATATAATTAAACCTTCCAGCTAGTGACAATTTTGAAGACCATCAAGGAATGGATCATTTGGAAAAGTTGGGTCAAAAGTTATGAATGTCGCCAATAAAGTAATAAAGTACCACATTTTACGCTTTAACCACCTGGCTTTCGTTTACATTTTTCTAAAAGACCAATTGGGGGTAGCTTTGGGTATGTGGCAACCCCAGTGCCACTGTCCCCATTGAAGACTCGTGGGTCAGATGCAGTATCTCACTCTATACCAACAGATAAAGCAACTCAGACCCTGGTTTGGTTCGCTTTGACCCCAGATCTCAACGTTGATGCAAATCCCGATGTGCGCTGGTGAAGACCATAGGTTTGTGGAAAGCCGGGCAACACTGTGTATACCCAATATCCTTAGGTGTCTACACTCCTATGGCTGACTGTGAAAGGGGCCTCTAGTTGCCTGCAGCCATTTTGATCAATTTCAGGGATCTCAGGACTGCAGTACACACAAGGCAAGGCCCAAACCTTTCTTAGGCTCATGAAACAGGATATTGTTCGCAGAATGAGTACTTGCGATATGGAGCTGCCCAGGTATGGTGTTGGTTGGCCCATTTGTGCTTTCCAGAAAGCGCAGTGAGCCAAGAACAGTAGTGGACAATGCGACTTAAATGTGTATAGTGAATACACATACTGGCATTTTGCTTTTCAAGAAGCGCACTAAAGTAAAGTTTGAATGGATGAAAGTGAGTGTTTTGGATCCAAAGCCATTCCCTACATTATGCATAGCTGTGAATGCCTTCTGTTGAGGCTGAGCAGGGACGCAGAAGGTGATGCTACCTGAAGCGAAGACAAATACATGCTGATGGAGATTACTTACCTTCAGGATTGAGAGCACTGGGCATTTTTCTCCAACAACCTGGTTGGCCCAGCCATGACAAGGGCCCTCATCACAAGTTTGCCGGTCAGAAGAAAGTGCCAGTAACACTGGTTGCCGGCACCTTTTCTGGACCTGCAAACTACAAGTCTGCCTGTAAGAGCTGTGAACTACTGGCAGGCCTCAACTGCCGGTAGTTCTGGCCCCTACCAGCAGATTTTTCACTGAAGCACTGGCATGGTTAGTCCTAGTGGAATCCTAGGGTCCTATGGGAATGAGAACTTAACGTTCCTCCGCTGCCCGTAACATCCCGGTATTACTGGGATATCAGGTGGGGGAAATGGTAAGGCGATTCTGCCGGTAACCTGCCGGTAGCCTCTCAATGAGGGCCAAAGTCTCAACAGTCGCCACCTTCCCTTATGTGTTTTTCTTTTGTTGCTGAGTGCTGTCGTACCATGACTGAATGTGTGTCTCTGCTATACTGGAGGGTTTGCATAGTACACCAGCAATACTGCCAAGAAACCTATGCCAGCCTAGAGTCGACAATAAGTTAATGGTAGCGATTGAAGCAGGTGAGCGACCATGGAATTAAGTCACTCATTTCAAAGAAAGCAGAGCTCCGGGCTCTGGTACCCCATATTCACAGTGATATATAACCCCAGAAGCAGTGCTGTTTATAGCTTGGGTCAAACCTGCCAGAACCACATAACTTTAAGGTTCCTCAACAAATGTGGATTAGATAGGGTCTAGACAGCAATGTATGTGAGGTCTGCTTCTGGCATGAACCCCAATTTCCACCTTCTGATCCTCTGAATAAAACAAGAGAAACATGCCCTCGGGACATGGGTACCACAGACAAAAGCATTAGCCCTTAACCCTTACAGAGTTCACCCATTAGAACTATTCTAACCATGCTAGTATCGGAACCATTTCATATACTTTTCTACCTGAAAATGAGACAATGCTTAAAATCTCAATTCCTAAACTAGCCCAGCAGCTTGGTTATACTGGGACTACTGCTTAGGGCATTCTAGCCAATCCTAAGTGTATGGATCTTAAAGTCTTCCATTGAAAGCTGGAACCGCCATGAACTGAAGGTTGGCTTTAACATTTAGTAACTTCAATTCCTGAACCTTGATATCAGGGTCCTCCTTCATGTCAGGTGCTCAAGCGTGTATGGAGGGAAATTGCTATCATGGAGGGCTTTTATAATTCCACAAACCCAGGGAAGACACATTTCAAGGATTATTATTTGGTTTCTCAGGATTTTGATTCTGGTTGGAAGATTGGGGATTTATCTGACTAAGGGTTGTCCATGACTGATCCCTCGACCTCCTGTGGGCTTCCTCCACCCTACTCTAGGCCCTGTCCCCATTGTTATTACAATACTAGCGATCACCAATCCCTACTGTGTAACCTACCCTTATCTGGTGGTGATGGCCTGAATGCTGAGTCATCATCTATCTGGCTCCTTTTGGGATTTTATCAAGACTCCCTAATCTCCTGGCGCCGTACGGTGTGTTGACGATGTTCAAGATGGTGCTTGTTCCCACACACATTCTTTTTCTCTCCTTTGCCTGATCTTGCACCTCTTTACACTCTACCTTCTCCTCCTGCTCTTTCCTTCGCATCACATCTCTTCCCCCGACCTTTTGTCTTTCTTGGTCTTCCCTTTCTAGCCTGTCACACTTTTCTGCCTTTTATCTTCCCTGCTTGCCTGCGTCAATCCTCCTCTAACCCACCAGTCTTCTCACACCCTCCCCTCTCAACTCGCCCACCACGCACTCCTGTCTTCAATCTTCTCCTCTGTTTGTCTCCTCTCCCTTGCACTCTCACTTCCACTCTTTCACTCTCTGAATATCACAGTCCCATCTCTACTCTCCACCCTCTACTCTCACAGCCCTCCTATCTCTCATAATTCTACTTTCTATCACAGACTGTATCACACTCTAACAGCCACAACTTCAACCTTTCATACTTGGTACCAATCCCATTCACATCCAATAATTTACCTGAATTCTTATTTAATAGCTCCAAAGTCTTATCACTCTGTTGCACCAGCGACCTTTCACCTGATCTCTCACTCCACCACCACACCACCTGACCAATATGTTCCGGCCCTAGCAGCAAAACTATGAAAAACTCTGCCACTAGCCCTCAGAATAGAACCCTCCTACCTCAACTTCAGGAAAAATGTCAAAATATGGCTTCTCACGCTGAAGACACAATACCAATGCTTTTATAACTGTTGTACTTGTCTGCAATGCACTTTAATCACTTTCTGTATTTTTTCTGTACCGTTCTCTGTAGTTTCAACTGTATGTAAACGACTAACTTGTGCAACTGTAAGAAATGCGCTCAGATACCTGAGCGTTCGGTGCACTTTATAAATTAAATAAACCTTCTGGTTCCTCCCTCTTCCCTTCGGTCTCCTGCTTCATCTGACCATTTGCACCAAACTAGTCCTAGGCTTTTCCCCTGAGGCAGGGCTATCGTGGTACACTGTTTCAAAACACCCATTGCCCCTACCCCCTTTTCATTTGCTGGTATTCGTGCAGTCTTGGCCTTCTGGGCAGGTTGTAGTTCATTGGGCGTCCTGCCTTCCATCCACCTTGGAAGCTACAGTTCATGCCAGTAAGTGGGAGGTTGCTGTAAATGGGAGTTTCCTGTTCTGTCTCTTCTGTTTTTCCTGCTGTGTTGGATTCTGGATTTTGCTGTCCTGTAAAGTACTGTATGATTCATAGTGATACCAACAGTAGCAAACAAGGCGCACTTGGGTGGGAGGTGGTCCTGACTAGGGCATCCTTAACTCCATCACCCCGTGTTTAGGGATGGATTATCTCTGGCATGCATCCCGGTAGGCCGTCTACTCCAGACTCCAGATCAGGAGCAGTGCCTGACCTCCCTGACAGGGACCAAGCCCCAGACCATGTCACATTACATAAGGTAATTCTACACTGCCCAAGCAACTAGAAATAGGCAGTGGAATGTTGTACCAACTGCCTCGCCATTTCTTGCGAATAGTTCAATTGACCATTAGATGGAAATGCCTTTGCTGGGTGGCCATGTGGGAATCTTTCTGGCCCCATGCTTAGACCATCTTTCAGCGAGTTTCCAAGAAACAAAAGAGCAATCCAATGTGGATAGCCACGTCCCCTGCACACTTTCTAGACGGCCAAGATAGGTCTATTGATGATTTTTTGTGTACATTTTTCTTGAAATAGTGTCGGTAACTTTCAACCACTTCTGTAGGAAATGTCCATAAATAATTCAATTGAAGCTTTCTATTTTATAAAAAACAATTTTTGCTTTTTATTTGTCTTCTGGTGAGCCCAACGCGTTTCGAGTATAAAACACTCTTCATCAGGGGCGGCATTTTTTCAACAAATTAAAGTCTACAAAAAAAGATACATATAAACATCAATTAATGTGAACTTGAAGCAGATATTTCACAATTTTGGAGAACATCATCCATTTTTCACATTCATTTTTTACAAATACATTTTTTACAGATTAATTTTTTACAAGGCAGTTGGCCTAATGTACAGATCAAAATCTAATTTTTCAGTCCTCATTAGTTATTCATCACCCATAGAGCGAGAAAATATAGGAATTCTTCAAAAAAATCAACAATTAAGATTGACATGTAGATGTCCTAAATCAAATGTAGGCATGTAGTTTCATTCTTAATTTCAAATGTGGGGTAATGTCCCTTATGCATGTATAGTTGCGGTACACTGGGAGGGTGAGAATGATTTCCTTATAAAATTCAAGTGTAGGGAATTATCTAGAAAGAATATCCCCTATACATGCAAAGTGATGGGAAACAGAATAGGAAAGGTGGGTCAATTATTGCATAGTTTGTTAAAGAAAAAGTTGGGGGTGTAGAAAAATAGGCAGCATTCTTACCCAAGAACATGTATTTTGCTCATGGAGTAATCGAAAATTAGCGGAGAAGATCCAGGTATCCAGTGGACACGTGTAGTGTGAAGTCTTGTTTCAAGCCTTTATGAGTATAATCATCTACAGGGGATAATGGTATAACCTAGCGGTTATTCTATTTGCAAAGCAAGATAAGAAGTGAAAAATGTAGGTCAAGCGCCTAACTAAGGAAGAAACTTACAGGTGCAGTATCCAACTGGGTCAAGGAGATGTCCGGATGCGTTCGGGAGCCGCAGCAGAGTAAAGACATCACTCGGCGGCCATGTTTAAATACTGTGAATGGCTGTGACATCATCGTGCGCATGTGCGGGCCACGTCACGAAGGATCGTGACCTCACCCGCGCACGAGGACGTAAACAAACAAAAATTATGCGTGTTATGAGAACGGATGATATTAAGCCTTAGAGGAGTGAGTTGAAGAATATTTGTGAAGTAAAAGATGTGGGAGTCCCCTAGCTATGACTTGATGATATTAATCACATACTGTGAGGTATGTTGTAAAAGAAAGAATTTGGCACATTACGAACAATTAGAACAACGTTGGTTTCAAACAAAGTCACTAACCCCATAGAACTTGTGGGTGTACAATCTAGTGTTGATCAGAATGTCAACATTTTGTCTTGCAAAAAAATAATGCAAGTAATAAGTAGGAGATAATGAAGACAGTTTCTTGTTAATCAATCAGGGAAATGTCATTACATTTCAATTTAAAAAAGTAAACAAACAGAATGTATGCACAAATAGTAGAGGGGGGGACCTTCCAGCAATTGGTTTTGGTCAATGTTAGTGTAGATGCACCAGCAATCAGACGACAGTAGCCAACCAACCATTGTTTAATAAGTACACTCGAGTATGGTATGATGTGGTGATTGGTGTGTACTTTATTTGAGGCATGTGCATATTTACCTGTAAGAGGGAGGCATTAAAAAGCTGTAGTACACATGTATAATCACACTTTTGGGTTTCTTGCTCTGCTCAATGCATCGGAGCAAATAGAGGAACTGTTGAATCCATTCATGAGGTCAGAATCAGGTGGAACCTGAGACCACTGGAATGTAAGATGTAAAAGAGACTAAAGTGGCCATGTACTTTGCCCCAACCCTGTATCTGAGACAGATATCGCCAGGATGGCATACAATGGTTACACAGATGGCAGTACAGGGCACTGCAGGGATTGTCCGCTTACCAGCCCTCCAAGATTGCCATTGAAGCACAAACATGTCTCTGTTGCATGACACCAATTAAACACAAGTGCAAATATTAAATTGAATGACCATGACTGAAAATGTAATGTCCGCTGATGGCCATTGCAGTATTTTTAGAATATCCGCTGCCCACCTCCATACGGCCTAGCCGCCCGTGCCCACTAACCTCCAGAAACTTGAGACTTGCTACTAAAACCTGGCACTGTAGTAACTACATAGCCACTACCACCCCCGCCTTGCTTTTAAGAGGAACACCTTCCTCACATACAGAACAGCCCACCTTCACACTACTGTAACCAATTGTCATACACACCATATGATAGGTATGCCCCACCCTACCACTAAAAATAGAAAAAAACATATGTTAACTAAACATACCGAATTCCCCAATGACACACAACACTACCCTCCTGATCAGCCCACTAATTAGCACGAGTACAGCTAAACAATTTATCCTAGGCACCCTTATCAATGCCAGATACCTACCGGCCCATGTCTTAGACGTTGCTGACACCATTGCCACACTTAACCTTGACTTCATAGCCATTACAGAATCCTGGCTCCCTGCAGCAGTTGCCATCCCTGATAATTACACTATATTCAGGATGGACATACCTAATGCTATAGGAGGGAGGAGTAGTCATTATCGGCAAAAATACCCTCAACATTAGAGCTATCCCAACCACCCCCATACCCTCTGGGGAATTACTGTCAGTAAAATTGACCCTCTCAGCCACCGCCACCTTGACCATCCATTTGCTTTACAGGACGCCAGGCCCAGTACTCTCTCTGGAAAACGATTTAGCCCAACTTCTCCCAACCAATACTAAACCCTGCACTAAGACAATCATTATGGGTGATTTCAATCTAGGTCTCAATGACCCGTTAGACAAGAATGCACTTTCCATTGCTAACATGATTTCAGCCCTCGGTTACTCACACCAAATACAGAGAACCCTTCTCCCACCAAAGGATGTACCCTCGACTGGCAGGCGGATCACAACTGTAATACAGGCATCACCTCAACCCCACTGCCCCTTGTCGACCCACCACCTCATTATCTTCACGATCAACACAAAACCTAATTCCACTAATCCTGCCCAATTGGTACCTGCTGCCCTATCTAGAAACAAACGCAATATTACGGCTAACAATATACTGCCACTGCTACAACCCATCCAGGCACCTACCAATACAGTGACTAAAGACCCAACCACAATGGTCGAATTGTACAATAAAACTGTACTTTGTTATAGACAAACTATCACCCCTTTCCATGCACAAAGCTAAACCAGCAGCCCACCTCAAAATGTGGTTCACACCTGCCTTATAATCTTTGTGAAACGACAAAAGACAAGCTGAAACCAGCTGGGAAAAATAGCCAAATGATCTTAACAAAATTAAATGCAGGACAGCTGCGCTCAAGTACAAGCAAGTGGTCCATCACTCCAAAAGTACCTCCTATAATGATAGATTCAGAAATGCTAAATCTAAAACAAAAGATCTCTTTACCATCCTGAGAGAACATGAGTTTTCAATACCTCAAGTAGAAGTCTGCATCAAAGACTCTACTTGGTGTTCTAACATACAGGACGTCCCTATCTGACAAAATAACTTTCTCAATCGAAAATTGTAGCAAAAAAATGACCATACAACTGACAACACCACTCGCACCTCTTGCTCAGCACCCAAATTTCAAATGAAATCTGTCACAAATGCAGAAGACCTCAAAATCATCAATAGCCTTAAACCTTCTAGGTGCCAATGCGACCCGCCTCCGTCATTCTGCCCCGCTGAACTCACCCTGTTCATCACAAACCTAATCAATTTCTCTTTTGCCAACAACATGATCGCAATTGATCTAAAAAACGCTTGGGTACTACTGCTACTAAGAAAAGTCACTATTACCTAATATATCTACTAACTACCGCTCCGTCACAACAGTACCATTCCTTTTGAAAATCCTACACCGAGCAGCATATTTACAAATACAAAATTATCTTGAGACCAATAATCTCCTTGGTCTAAGACAATCTGGATTCCAACCTAGACACTGAACAGAAACTGCCCTCCTGGACTTGGAGGCTCTAAAAGATAAAGGGAAATTAGGCTTACTGCTCCTACTCAACATCTCTGCAGCTTTTGATTTCATGGACGAAAATATCCTATGCAATCACCTAGCCTTGGCTGCCCACATCTCCCCCAATGCCATTCAATGGATTCAATCATTCCCATCAGACAGAACGATGAGTCTTCTCCCCTAGTCCGGAAGCTCATCCATCCCCAGTCACCTGTGAGGTCCCACAAGGTTCCTGCGTTTCCCCAGTGCTTTACAATATATTTGCTAAGCCTCTTTTCAACTGCCTCGATGACCTGAGTGTCACCTACACTAACTACACAGATGACACCCAGATCCACTGACCCGACTCGGCCACCCTCAACGCCATCTATCTAACATCCAAGCTTGGATGGCGCACCACGCCTTGTGCCTAAATGACGAAAAGACAGAGTTGCTCCTCATAGGATCACAACTCCGTATCGCTAAACTAAACAAGACCTTTAAAACCTTCAGCATTGATGGCAACCTCATTAAAGTAGCCCATGAAGTAAAAACCCTTGGATTCTACCTGGACTCGTCACTCACACTAACTAAACAAGTAAATGCTACATCGTCCACAACCGCATACACTTGTATGCTGATTAATGCCAGCAAACCGTTCTTGTCCACTGACAGCTGCATCAGTCTGGCCAGAGCCCTTAAACTGTCTTGACTGGATTACTGCAATGCCCTGTATGCCGGCACTAAGACTCAAAATATCAAAACAATCCAGGTACTCCAGAACAATGCCCTTAGGGTGTGTCTAAACATTCCAAAAGCTTCCCACATATCCAAGACCAGACAAGATGCGCACTGGTTACCCATCCAGGAAGGCATCGAATTTAAAACTCTCAACCTTTCCTCATAAATGCATAAACAAAGTAGCGCCAGCTTACATCACTGACAAAATAGTTAGATCCCAGTCTAACAGGCATACCGGCTCAGCCAATAAGAACCTACTAGCCACACCTAGATTTAACCTACAAAAGCAGGGGGCAGCAGCTTCTCTACATTAGCCGCTAAACAATGGAATGCTTTACCAACTAATCTAAGAGCTGAACACCCCTTCTGGAAATTCTGCAAACTGAAAACTTACCTCTTTACACAGGGCCTTTGTAACTAACCCATGCAACCATGTGATGTAACTAAATTAACACTTCCTAATCTGTACTATATCTGCATATTTGTAACCTGTAACTAATCATGTTATGTACTCTTAACTCTTTACTGTGAACAACTATGTGCAACACTGTTTATAACGTGTAAGATAAGTGCCCAGATACCGCCGGGTTAGGTGCGCTAAATATAAATGGAAAACAATAAATAAATGGGTGCCCAATAAGGCTAACACGAGGAAAGAAAATATTGTGGTGTGCAATAATCACATGAGGGGAAAACGTGGCTCATAACAGACCACTGTCTGTCATGAGCCACTTAATAAGAAGTAGGCAGATGGACTTTTTGATGAAACTAGTCCTCCCCGAATAGCTGGTAATTAATTTTTTATTAAGAGCTTAGTACTGGAGACCAGTCTCTAAGCATGGGACTGGGATTCAAACCTGTGTTGCTATACGCTGTATTGCTCTTAAGACAAATGCGTTGCCCCTGAGCTACCCTCCTGGTTAGTCATTCAACCAGTCAATCTACTGAAACCCTGTGAGGAAACATTTTTTTAAAAAACTGTTCCTAGGGAGGGTGAGGCCTGCACCGTGGAGAGATCCAGACACTGGGCCTCATTACGAGGTCGGCAGTAACCTGCTGTCACCGACGGGTTGCTGCTGACCATGAAACACTGTTTCCAGCACCTGACCTCCTGGTGCCACCGTGTTATTACAAGTCCCGGCGCCGCGGGAAGTCGGGTGTCAGATGGGGACTCAGAAACAGCTGCACCATTGCGAACGGTGCTGGTGCTCCCGTGACAACTCGGCCGGCAGGTTCCGACTTGTAGTGTGGCGGTCCGGAAACAAGGGTGTCGGTAAGCTTACCGGCCTCCTTGTTTCTAGACCGCCACACTCTTAATGAGGCCCACTGTGCGATAATCCCACGCCTAAGAACTGAGAGAGCACTGAAAACACTATACAAAATAGAAGTTATATAAATATTAGCTGACCATAACTTGAGCCTATTGGAGTCTCCACAGGCCGAAACCAGAGAGACTGAATAAGAGCAACCGACTGCCACAACAGATGTTTAGTAGACTGACTTTGCTGATTTGTGCAAAATTGTCCCTCAAAGCATGGTGGCATGAATAGTGGTATGGTATGCACTCCTTGCCCACCATGTAAAAACCGCTTTGTCCAACTTGCCCTGTAGAAGGTCAGGGGCATGTACTACAGAGTTTCCTGTGATATATGTCAGAGTGCTGATGCAGCCTCAAGGGGAATATTTGTAACCCACAAAGCACCATGAGGCGCAGACAGAGGCTGGGATTTCCAGAAAAGCCGAGGTTAATGCTGCTGTGACACCTCCGCTACAGATCCTCTTGCTATCCGAATGAGATGTGGGCCTGGTGAGTTGCTTAGACAACCGGATGAAGGAGAAGGCTGTCCTTACATCTGAAAACATCTGCCCATCTTGGAGTGCCGAAATCCAAAGTTGAGTCTGATTGCACTCAGTAAAACATCAAAATCCAGGACGGATCTACTCCAAGGAGATCCTATAGTAAATGAGTTTTCCGGTACCACTGTCAAATCTGAGAAGGCAAACCCTGGATCTACAGTCTCTCAAAGGTCCGATATGACTCATGCGACTCATTGTACGTGCCCCAATGCAGCCAATCCAGAGAAGATAACCTGGAAAAATGTTGAGCTGTGCCTGAGACACAACATAACTCTATCATTCGCCATAGAGTCCACTGAAGCTGCTGCTGCTGAGTAAATCTTATTATGACTTGGGTGAGTCGAAAATCCCACCAGCCTTTCAGTCAGAGGTGTTTCACGTTAATGAAGGTAATTTGGAGATATTTAAATCGAGGCCTGTTCAGACAAATATCAGAAGGTACATGGAACAAACTTTCACTCAAGCATTGAGACAGTATATGAGCTGGTAACCCGATCTGAAGATTTTTTAAAGTGACACTGTTGAGGTTCTAATTGTAGCTGAGCCTCAGGCCCAAAATAGGTGAATCACCGGTGAACCTGCCATTGAAGATACAGCCAATATGATAGCCAGGTCCGATGTTCTGCCACCTGTGGTTGTCAATCACTTGAACTAGAGTGTGCAATCCATTGCAATTGCCACTGTTATTACCATCACAAATTAATGTATTTTTGCTTTTCTTATGGTTCACAAATCTGTAGTATGCCACTTAATTGGATTGGCACCTGGGTTGAGAGAAAGATGTATTGGTACCATCCACAATCCCTGTCACAAGGAGTGATTGCCTGCTGCCTTTGAAAAGAACTTGCCATGTGGAGGATGTGGTGCAGCAGGCACATGCATGACGCAAGGTGTGTGAACCAACAGGATATGTTCATCAAATACTCCCATGAGGTGCACAGTGAGTTAGTAGCCATGGTGAGAGATTCCTATTGTGTTTCTAAACCATGCACAGCCTTACAAAAATCCATAAGACATTAAAGTTGCTATGTACATTTTATTTATTTTATTGTAAATTTGTAAGGCACTTATACAACAAGTGCATTGTGTTTCGAGGCGCCCACAGGGCAACAGGGAGGGAACATGGGAATGGAAATCAAACACAACAATGAAAGATAGAGGCGAACCTACTAGGACTTGTGAGCATTCAGAACATGCAGGTGCAGAGAGCGAGAGAACGGAAGAGGAGTGGGGGGGGTAAGGGCTAGGTGTATCACGAGGGAAGTGCTAGGAAGTGAGCAGATGTAAGTGCCTTGGCGGAGTGGTCAGCCACCAATAAATAAGTGCATGCCTGTAGTGGTGCAAAGGCAAAGTGCTGGGAGAGATGGATGCTGTAGGCGATTGGGTATGGGAAGCCAGGGCCCAGGAGGATACGTAAGGGCCCTGGTCACCAATATCAGCAACTTTGGGCTTTAGCAGAGGAGGGAGGAGGAGGAGGAAGAGGAGGAGAAAAGTAAGGTCATGAGGAGCTTCCGGAATTTGAGGAGATCTGGCTCAAGAGGAAGGGGGAGGCTGTGCCATAGGAGGGAGCCTGCTGAGGAAAGAGATCAGCCACCAGCTCGCTGTTTAGCGAGGCACTTAACAGAGATTTGGTGCTGGAGGAATGCACAGATCTGGAGTGAGAGTATTTAGTGAGAGCAAGTTGTAGATGGCGTGGTCCCTGGGCCCAGACAGCTTTGTGGATGTTGCAGAGGGATTTGAATTTGATCCATGCAGTAACTGGGAGCCAGTGGAGAGTTTTTAGTGTTGGGGAGATGTGGTCCCTCGATTTGAGACCAACGATAAGTCTCAGCACTATTCTGGATTAGCTGGAGGGGGTCGCAGAGAAGAAGAGGGTAGATAGGAAGCGCCTATTGCAGTTGTCTAGCCTAGAGAGCACCAGGGCTCTAGAGAGATTGAGCTTCTGGGGGAAAGTAAGGAAAGGAAGAATTCCTTTGAGGAGGTAGAGTTGAAAGTGGGACTTCTTGGCAAAGTCCTGAATGTGAGGGATGAAGGAAAGAGAGGCGTTGAAGATGATTCAGAGGTTTCTGGCTTTCCAGAAGGGCAAGGGCCCATAGAAGGACAGAGTGAGGGAGCAGGAGTCCCAATAGGAAGGATCTAGGTCTTGCTACCTTTGAGGCAGAGATCATTGGATGTACACGAGTACTGGATGGCAGAAAGGCAGTGAGGTATGATGGGGGAAATAAGAATAAGATCAGAAGGAAGTTTGAGGAAGAGTTGTGTCATCTGCATAACACTGTATGTTTGGGGGAGAAGGTAGAAATGAGGTGTTGTAATTATTAAAGAGCCAGGGAGAAAGGTTGGAGCCCTGGGGGACACTGCAGGTGGAGATAGAGGTGGGGTAGGAGAAAGAGTATACCCTGGGATGGACGGTCGCTGAGGAAGGTGGTCAGCCAGGCCAGTGCCCGCTCGAGATACATTAGGGTATCATGGAGCTGTTTTTATGAGGATGGAGTGGTTGACTGCATAAAACGCAGAGGATAGATCAAGAAGAATGAGAATAGTTGGAGAGTTGGAATCAAGAGATGCGAGCAGTTCCTCATGGGTGTTATTGATATTGATGTTTTATTTGTATCGCGCTCATGCACAAGTGTTTCAGATGGTGAAAAGAAAAGCAATTTCCGTGGATGCTCGGAATTGTTTATAGTCAAAAAGTCAAATGAAAAACATCAAATTACAAAAATGTCGAAAAAAAGTCACATTTATTTTATTTTTTTTAATGGGGGGGATTCCCTCCCAACCCCCTGTTTATTTTTACCAGCTAAAGCCAAAAAAGCATATAAATAAAAAAAAGAAAAACACATTTGGTTTTTTTTTCGACATTTTTTTTTCGATATTTTTGCAAGTCGACTTATTTCATTCGACTTTTTGACTGGACACCGCTCGGAATCCAGATTGATGGTCGTGGAGGCAACCAACAAGTTCAGTGTGCTGAGTCGGTTGGGGGAAGACCAGCTTCTCCAAGAGTTTCCCAAGGAAGGGGGTGATAGATATGGGGTGATAGTTGGCTGGTCAAGACTGGTCTGCAGAAGGAGGGGGCGCTCAAAGGAAACATCCAGTAGCATAAGAGTGGTGGCAGAAATCAGCGAGTGCAGGGGCAAGGGAGCCAATAGTGTCCTTAATGATTCTGGAGGAGCAGGGAGAAACCTGTTTGGAGGAGACCTTCATGAAGCAGACAAATCTGATGACCTCATCACGTGTCGAAAGGAGAAAAAGGCAGAGGGTGGGTGGGAGTCAATAGGTGGCATGGAGGCGGGGGAAATGACTGGGAGGTAGATGGGAACATCATGTGTATTATTGGATATTTCATTGTTATAAGAAAAATGCATGCCAACCAAAGGACCCCTAGTTGAAACATCCCAAGTTAAGGATGTAACCATTCCATTACTAGAGAAGAAAAGTTGAGATACTGTACCAACATGACTTTGTGAGGGCATAGCTGAACCACATGCCGCCTTCACAGATCTAGCATGGTAGTCTGAGAGCTGTAGTTAGGCTTAGTTACAGTTCATCGGGTGTGCAGAGTAAAGTACCAGTGATTATCAAGAGTGATATATTTTCCCCTCTTGCATTAAGTATACGCAACCTACTTTGAGGCCCCATAAAGATACCATCAAGACATGGACACATCACTTCTCACCTTTCCATTCATCACTTTGTGGTGTCAACATCTAGACTCTCCCTGATACTCAATGTCGTTAGAAGACTTAAGCCACCACAGTATGTCATTTGAGATGATGATTCTATCAAGGGAAAAGTGAGTAACCACCAGCTTACTTCATATATGGGTTATAAAGAACTTTTTCTGTCCATTTAGCTTTACTTTTAATATTTGTAATGTGCAAACCTTGAACCCTGAGGCATTAGGTCGCGGACAAGACAGATCAGAACATATAGCAAAATATATACCGGCCCTCAGCTGGATGAGGTACTTAAAATGAGTCTGCAGTAATAATTCAAGAGAATAGATGGGTTTTCAGGCCTTTCTTAAATGCCGCCCATGAGGACTGACTCCTTAGTGCAGATGGTAACAAATTCCAGTGCTTGGGTGCAGCAATGGAAAAAGCACCCTGTTCTGCCGTTCTTGTTCTGCACCGAGGAAGAAACAAGAAGTTCTGACCACTGTATCTAAGCGCCCTGCCATTAATTGAATCGGAAATATGGTCTTGACTATATGCAGGCATTTGACCTAATCTGCATTTAAACGTGATGACAAGTAATCTAAATTTAGCTCATGCCCCCACGGGGAGCCAGTGTAGGGAACGTCTGGCTTCTGATACATGATCATGGCGGGATAGGCAGACTACCGCTCTGACTGCTCCATTTTTAACAACTTGGAGTCTGTTAAGATCAGCTTTACTTAGACCGACCAGAAGGCTGCTGCAATAATAGATGTTTGCCTCTATAATAGCTTAGGCTATAGTTTCTGCATTCGCGCAAGATATGTATGGCCTGAGATGTGACAAGAGTTTGATGTAGTATACTGACGACGAAACAATACTACTCACTTGGGCTCTCATTGACAGTGTTGTAATTGTGTGTAGCATTGAAGTGAGGGACAGTAGGCTGATGGCTCTTTCAGAGTTAACACTCCAAGCTGCACTGAACAGGTCATCTCTAAAGGTGTCCTAAGCCCCACACACTCTTTGAAAGAACTCTAGAGCTCTAGCAGGGGAGTTGTTGGGAAAGATTTCTCCTAGGTGCAATTTTCCCTTCATTTGGGAACCCTCCAGACAGCCGGTTGCATTCAGTGATATGTGACCACTGAGAGGGAGCCAACAGAGTAAGACACCGGCAGAATCTAGAAACCAGAGATTTGGAACGAATGGCGGAGACTCGAGGAGGCACTGGCCCCGGAGACATTCCCCTGCAGATACCAAGATGACAGCAAGAACGGGAGATCTGGAATGCCGTCATGGAATCCTTACAAATCAGGAGAAACACGTCCCAGTGAAATTGACAAGAATTTGGTATATAAAGCCGGTGACATGGAGCTGTAATACCCCAGGAGAAAGAGAAGCTCCTGCAAGCTTGAAAGGGAGGTAATTCAGACTACGAAACAAGTACTCTGGGAAAAGGGGAAAAGCACATTATATATTAAGAATTGAAGAGTGGAACAAATAAGGGAAAGAGAGAGTACTCCAAATGAGAGAAAGGGAAACATAATTAAGCCTTAAAGAGAAAGAGCATCTTCTTTAAGCTTGAAAGAGAGACTGTTGAAACTGAGCTACAAGTACTCTGGGAGGAAGCAAAAATACCAGGCACTTTAAAGGTTGAAGATTGAAGTGAATCGGAGGGGGAAAATACTCCAATTAGAGGAAGAGGGTTATATGTGCTTTTACTGACCATAATAAGAGAGTGGTACATTTATTCGCGGACAAAATACTGAAAAACACAATGTTTTTGTTTTCTTTTATTTGGGGTGTCCACCCAAAACCACCTGTTTTTTTACCCTTAAAATGCCACGCCAACCCCATCCTGACACATTGAAAGTCCTTTACCCGACTACCCTTTATTTAATGTTTGCAGTGTTTTTCGGTATTATGGTCCACTCTGTAATGTTTCAGAACTATTGACTGGATACCGAGAAAGAGAATTCTATGAAGTAAGTGAAGCCTATAAGAGCAAAGCAACTCAAACCAAATCACCCAAAGAGAGGGAGAACATGAACAGTCAGGAAAGCATATATCGCATAAAGTGTCAAAGAAATCCAAATGGCAGATCAGTTTGGGATAAAGAATAAGACAGAGAGCTACAAGGGATTCCTGATGATCGATTCTGAGGGAAGAAGGAAAACCTAAAGACATTATGAATGTATTGGAAGCAAAGTTTTGGCGTGCGACTCTTCATCTCCCGCAATGCACCCCAGGGGCCATGATTTGCTATGAATTAGGGTTAACATCTCTAATTGCTATGCATAACTGGCGCTTGTGTAGCTTATTCAGGAAATGTCTATTGTCTACTCTGAATGAATCCACTCTAGCCACAGTGTGCACTTATCTACTATCGTCAACTCATGAGTTCCCCAATAATTGGTACAAAAACATCTTGTCCATAATGTCAAATGCAGAAATTGCAATTGACTCTTGCCACTAACCCTGACAGCAAAGAAAAAGCTTTATATGATGGACTGGATTGATGCTAGAACTTCCTGTCTAAAGTATAAAGACTTTGACACTTCTGTGTTTGCCCCTAAGCGATACAGAGAAATGGCTTCCTATCTCTGTAAAGCTCCATCCCCTGCCATCAGAAATGCAAAACTAGGCTTCCGTTTCAACTTATGTTCCACTCATGAAGTCCAAGCACGAAGGAAACAGATTGATCCTGATGCTAAAGGGTGTTGCTTCTGTAAAAACCCAGCAATTGTGGAAACATTAGAGCACGTGATAGTAGATTGTCCAAATCTGATGTATTTAAGACAAATTCATTTCATCAAACATCTGGCATACTTTGGTCAAATGAGTATTTCAAAATTGGCTACTCCCAGTTTTTTGTTATCGGGGGGCGACACTATCAATGCGAGACTGATAGGCTGAAAGCAAAGGATAATAGGTCGACTACCCCTACCTTAAGACCCTGAGTCACACTGGGTTAAATCCAAGGTAATCTCATGCAATTTTAAGATTACTCATACCACACGTGATTATCAAAAAAAATTTTCTTTTTATTGTTCAGACAACACATGCCTAAAATAAAAGGGCTTTCTAACGCCTAAATCTATAAAAACAAACAGTTCTAATCACTTACAATCTAACTGGTGTGGACACACCAGACCTTTCAAGATGCCAAATTACACGAAGAAATGTAACAGGAAAAACAGTGTATATTACTGCAATCATGGATACATATAATCTCAAGGAAGAATCAAATATAATAGAGCCTCCCAACTGTAATGTATGCCCTAAAGGTTTTTTGACCAGAGCGGGTGATCTAGTTCTGTTATATTTATTAACCACTCTGTGCTAATTTACCTACGTTAATATAGGGTAACTGAGAGTTACTTAATACACGCCAGCTACCCTTTAACAAATTACTGAAATGAGAGATATGAATCAGAGAAGTGAAAAAGTTCCTATTAGCAAGTCGACATATGTTTCGGCCTTTCTGACGCATACGGAACTCTCTCTTGGTGCAGTTGGTTCTGATGGTAATAATGTCCGTCTTCAGGACAGAGAAAATGTTGTTGTTGTCAGTAATTGATACTTTCCCATTAATAGAACATCTAAGAATGAAATACATGTGTTTTACTAAGAACATTTTTATCAACCAAAACTAAAAACGGTGGTAGCTAACAGTGTTGAAACCGTTGCTTCTTGGGCTAACACGGATTAAATCGCCGCTTACCAGACCAGGTGTTGATATTTAAATGAACCACCACAAGAACAAAGATCACCCTCTAACGCTTGTGGTTAAAGAACCCCCGGGCTGAAAATAAATTGAATGCGCGGCATCCGTTTAGGAGCCGGATGAAACTGCCGATAAAGTTACCTTATACGTCCCAAAGAAATTGAGAAACACTCAGGTTAGTCCAAGAAGCAACGGTTTCAACACTGTTAGCTACCACCGTTTTTAGTTTTGGTTGATAAAATGTTCTTAGTAAAACACATTTTATTATGTATTTCGTTCTTAGATGTTCTATTAATGGGAAAGTATCAATTACTGACAACAACATTTTCTCTGTCCTGAAGACGGCCATTATTACCATCAGAACCAACGGCACCAAGAGAGAGTTCCGTATGCGTCAGAAAGGCCGAAACATATGTCGACCTGCTAATAGGAACTTTTTCACTTCTCTGATTCCTATCTCTCATTTCAGTAATTTGTTAAAGGGTAGCTGGCGTGTATTAAGTAACTCTGTTACCCTATATTAACGTAGGTAAATTAGCACAGAGTGGTTAATAAATATAACACAGAACTAGATCACCCGCTCTGGTCAAAAAACCTTTGAGGCATACATTACAGTTGGGAGGCTCTAATATATTTGATTCTTCCTTGAGATTATATGTATCCATGCTTGCAGTAATATACACTGTTTTGCCGTTACCTTTCTCCATGTAATTTGACATCTTGAAAGGTCTGGTGTGTCCACACCAGTTAGATTGTAAGTGATTAGCACAGTTTGTTTTTATAGATTTAGGCATTAGAAAGCCCTTTTATTTTAGGCATGTGTTGTCTGAACAATAAAAAGAAAAATATTTTTGATAATCACATTTGGTCAAATGAGACATGAAAACAGATGGATTGCAATAGCAGCCACTAATAGCTCGAGTATAAGAATGGCAACAATTAACTTTTTGCATGCATTAAAATTGGAATAATTGTCTAAAAACATTGTGAGAAATGCCAAATGCAGTTTGTGTGAACTATGAGTGTAGTTATTTTAATAATATTCACTTCCTGAACTTATTCAATCATTTTGTGCTCTTAAACTGTTTTCGTACTTAAATTGCAGTTGTGATCCTCAAAAAATTTAAATTGTTAATGAAATCTATCAGTTCTAGAGATGTTTGTCATCTCTGGTCCTAAGTTGTATTGTGTATTATAAGGAAATGTTAAACCGTCTATGCTAATGTGAGTTTTGAGGTATTGTTACTGCAAATTGAAATAGGAATTGAATGTTAAATGTTTTGTTTTTCTTTTTCTAGTTTTTATTTGTTGTAAGCTGATTGATAAATTATTTGTTTTATAATTGAAAAAGTTGATTAATTTCCGCTAAATTCAATAAAAAAAAGAATTTAAAAAAGACATTATGAAAGGTTTGCAAGAACTTTTATTAAAGAAGGTGTCAAAAGACTATTTAAAGATAGCCTATTAGCAATATCCTTGAAGCAAAAAAGAACTCTAACAAAGACACAACTAGGAGACGGGAGACATTCTCCTGACCTTATTTCTGGTAAGAATAGTGTTAGGTTCAGTTTGGATTAGTTTTTGGACAATGGACTTATTCGTTTTTTGGTAACATCCTGACAACTGACGAGCAATGTAGTTATTTATATAGGCAGGAAATGCCTTATAGCAATAGGGAAAGATAGGCCTTTTGAGTATTGTTTAATAAACCAGCTGAAATGGCTTCACAATGTCCAGGTCTTTCTTATGACCCGCCTCACAGCTCACTCCTGACTTTTGTATGTGCTTTATGAGAGGAGTTCCAGAGAGACCAGGATATAGGTGCTGCAGTTACTGTATCCTGAATCCTGTAATGAGGGTCTGTTAGGAAGTGACCCTGATGAAAGCACCAGACCCACTTCACCCCCATGACTTGAGGAGCCCCTCTCAAGTTCCCTCCTTGTAGCAAGGGTTGTGTGCTCCATTCAGTATCCTGCCCTCTCACCAGAGTAATGGGGATAAGACTCACCTGATGATTTGTGTATGCCTCCGGGGGGGAGGGTGGGTGGATTTGGTTCTCCCCCAGAGAGATCAGAGCATCTGTAGGGCTTTGGGCTCCAAAGGTCACAGGAGCTGAGATATATTAAAGTAGGGATGATAGAATAAATCCCTAGGTCGATAACTAAAGCACCTTAAAATAGATGATGCGCCTACAGCCCTCCAGAGAAATCAAGGTAGACCCTCCCACATGATTGTCCTTGAATGACTCCAAGAAATGATATTGCTTAAGATGTCCAAGTCAAGCTTTTCTATATTTCTTCCTGTGTAAAATGGGGGCCACAGACACCCCAAAAGTGGCCCCAGTGGGAAATCAGTTTTTAAATGTACATGTATCACTATGCTTGGAGGTAAGGATGTCCAACAATGCATTGGAGTTAGTTCTAAGAGCGTACATTAAATCACTTAATAAAAGTAAATGGATGGCTGTCCCCAAGATGAATCAGCCAGAGCGTGAAATGATATGAATTATATACCAAAAGAGGAATAACACATTAAAAAGTAGCACTCACATTCTGTTTGGTTTGCATTTTATTTGAGAAATCATAAGTGTATTTGGCTCTTAGTGAGGTATTATACAAGGTGAAATACACATATTTTTTTCTCCGTCCATTGCATTGGGGCCAAGTGGAGAAATTGTTTAATACATTCATGAGGTAAAAATCAGGTTGAACTAAGGCTGGTTGGTAATGGAAGATGTAAAGGACACTCCAGTGACCAGTTATGGCATGTGTTGCCCATTCATACACTCGGAACTGCAGCACTACTGTCCTAAATGTACAACTATGCATGGTCAAATCCCATTGGAAGATACAGTCAAGACTGGGGAATCGGCATACAACTCACCGCAAAGATTGTCGAGTTAAAGGGTTTCATTTCTATTTATTATTTATTAACAGTTCTTTTAAGACACAGTTGCATCGGAGTGCTTTACAACATTATGTATATAACGACTAGGACAAACACACAGCTGTCAATGGGGGACAAACTGACTGAGCTACAGACAAAAAACGATCAGCAATACATTGATGAACAAAAAACAGATGGCCATAACCAGTCTTTCAAATTCTTTCTGAAGTTCAGATAGTCGGGTTGTCACGCAAAAATACTTCAGCAGAGCATTTCAAGCTGACCTAGCGTCTCCCAAGAAGAAGCTCTTCATGGAAAAGGCTGACTTGAATTTTGCAACCTCTAGTCAAAGATAGTCTCGACTTCTGTAAGTGCTCCAAAGGATTAGGGAGGACTCAAAATTGTTCCAATGTAAATGGTTTGATGTGCAAACTTGCTAGAAGATCATACTCTTTAAGTTCATCCCTCTCTCCCTTAGACGCTGTCACCCAGTGGTTAAACAGAGTCCCTCAGTCTTTGGGCCTATGGTGTCCGTGCACTTCTTTCTTGTCGTTGGCAACCTTGACTTTCATCACAATTGTCCGAATGCTGCCCCACTCTGTTCAGCTCTCCACCACTCCTGGTTTTCAAGGTCCTCAGTTCAGTGCCAGTCATCTAACTTCTGGTGTTATCATCCAAGAACGCTTTTGAGCCATTAGTTGGTAAGCCCAGTCACCTTTGTGCTGTTGGCAGACTCATGAACCATATTCACCAGCACTTGGGTTGCAACCTGTCTACCAGGCTGCAGTCCCTTGTATTTATGAAGGTGAGTTACAGAGCACACACCTAGCTAGAAAGCAAGGGCACACTTTACAAAAGAGGGGTGTGGTACATACTTGGGTGGCGTCACCGAGGATCATCTTTTCAGTCTGTTTTCCTGGCTTTGTGGTCTAGAATTCCTTGTAGATCAGGGTTTTTAATTATTTTCTGAATGTGGTTGGGAAACCTGCCAGAGGGACGTTGCCACCCTCCAGGTGGGTGGAGAACCAAGGCCTGGACAACGGACCTGAATTCTAAGGTTGGATGAAGGGTTTCATTCAGCAAAGGAGTGATTGCTGGTACCATGCTGTTATTGCCTTTTTGGCCATGTGTGTTTGGAAGAAGGTCTCAATTGATGGTGATGCCTTTGGGCTAGGGCTGAATTGTGGTAGAAGCAGTTCAGATATATGTTTTAGCCAGTTTTGAACTTGGGTGGTCCATACTCCTAGAAGGAAGCCACCCAACTTCACAACACTTTCCCATTTTCACAGAATCGTCTTCGCACCTGCTTTTCTCAGCTACCTCCTTTTAGTTAGTTTTCTCCTCCTTCCCTAGCCCCTGATCATGTGTTCTCCTTCTTTTCCTTCCTTGTTTTCACTTCTTCTCCCATTGGCTCATTGTTGACTGTAGGTGTTACCACTTTGCCCCCGCTTGATGAGCATTCTCATCTTTCACGTTGACCTACTTTTTTGTTTACCTTCTCCTAACCTCCATTCCTTGCTTCCTCCTCTACTTTTAGATGTTTCTCTCTCCATCTCTCCTTACTGACCCTTTTAGTTATCCTCAATTCTCCTCCTGCACCACCTCCTTCCCATACTTCTGCCTTGAAACCGCCTGACTGCATCAAATCACAAACTCTCTATGCTTCCAAAACCTATGCTTGTATTGGATCCATGTGATAACTGCACCGCCCATAACGCTGCAGGGTGCTTTTCATTTTTTTCTTTAGTGTTTCCCGCTTACCAAAATGGTAAGCGGGGGACACCCCCACAACCCGCACCCCCGTTACTGTGCCCAAGCAGAGTGGTGGACACCCCCTCAACCCTTGCACTCCTTGGGTGCAGTAAATGTCGCTCTCATTTTGTGTGCCCCAAAGTCACAGTAACTGCCGTGGCGCACAAATGAGGGTGACATTTTTGTACGATTCTCTTGTATTCTCTCGTGATTGTAGCTTGCGCATAGGGAAGGCTCCCCTGTGGGATCAATAATTAAGGTAATAACTTCAGCTGGCTGTGAGAACTCCCCAAAGTGGGAGACTTGTAAGCTTGGCTTGAAGCGTCTAATCCATCAGCTGACTAGTTGTTGCATGCTTCATATTATCCCCAAAAGTCACTGAATATAACATAAGGACTGCAAAGGAAAGAATGGAGGTGAGGGATTTGTGATGAATCTAGCAATGTCATCACTTCTCCACAGGGAAACTCTCTCCGCATATGGCCAGGGAAAAGCAGCTGCTGCCTGATCCTGACCCTGGGGGAGGCTGCCTGAGGGAGGACGATATGGGGGGAGACAAACGTTATGGGAGGGAGGGAAACTCACAGGCAGGAAAATGGTAGTCCTTTTTCCACTCAGGTTATGACCACCCCTGTAATTCCCAATCCTGTATGGCTTATTGCAAGGTAGAACCAGATGATTCAATTTGAACTGACAATAAGACTCTTTACTATACATTTAGTAAAAGGACTCGGATGAGGAATAGCATGCGAGCAATGCTGAGCACTGCAGCCACAGAAAAAGAGATGCACTCTAGTTGTTGGATGGATCTGATAGGTGCTGAGACATTTAAAAACCCTGCACAGCGAGGAATATTAAGTACCACTACTTCAGACGCGGGTCGGCAAGAGAGGGAGAAGCCAATTGCAGCGAGGAGCAGGAGAGCTCCAATCAGTGGTTTCATGAGAGGCTCAGAGATCGGAGATATGCAGCATGACAGCTGGCAGCAGGAGAAGCTGTGGAGAGGAGGCTGAGGCGTAGCAGCTACCAGAGAGCGGACTTTTGCTAGCTGAAGGAGGAAGGAGGAGGTACCCGGAAGGAGGAACCACAGCCCATGGAGCATGCAGAGGCAGCCACGAGAGACCGGTGAGCCCAGAGAGGGGAATTGGGACGCATGGGCATTTAGCGACATATACCGCACATTGATAAGAGACAGTAAGTAATACTGATGCGGCGAACCTGAGCAAGGGAGCTGCGACACCGAGTGTCTTACGAATTGAAGCCGATGAAAGAGGGTCAAAGATCCAGTGCCACAGTAAGTCAAACTGTTAAGTGATGAGAAATTCCTGGCAGGGGCGTATGGCAGTCTGTGAACCGCACCCAAAACTGAAAGAAGAAAGTAAAGTGAACATTGACGAAATCCTAGCAGGGGAGTTTTTAGGAAAGATTTCCCTTGGGTGCAATTTTCTCTGTTTGTGAACCCCCCAATCCTTTTGCTTTTGTTTGGTTCGCCTAACTTGACTTTTTCCAGTGGAGCACAGCCTTCAGCTGCACTCCTCTGGGCTTTTGCTAATTTGTTATGGGGAAACTGACACATCTTTCAGGCTGTCAGCACTGGGAAACTGTTTGCATTGGTCTTCCACTATATTGCCATTTCTTGGTAACTTTCTATGTTCCAAGTACCTTACAGTACCGTGCATAGGTGTCCTTTTAGTTATATGGTGCTAGCCACCCTTTTTTGTTGTTTGTTTGTACAAGTGTGCTTCGGACAAACTGGTGGCAGCAGTTTGCTTTTAAAGTATTTTAACTTAGTTTTTGTGGACCATACCGCGTTTGGGCCAAGACTGTGGCCAGTGGCGAAAATGTGTCTTTTGTTCTATCCTTTGGCCATGTTGTCCTTTATGCCTTCCCACAGGTCAAGAGACTTGGGTATCCCTTATTTGGGCATGTAGACTCCTGTGGAAACTGCATCTTTTGCTTGCTCCTGCATGTCACGTGTGCTAGTGCCCAGGAAGAGGATTGGGACTGTCTGTACCAAATCCACACTACTGGCGCAAGTATGTCCGGTAGGCCTGAATGACGAGAACCACTGTGGGCAGTGAGTGGAAGAGAGCAGATCTCCCATTGGTTATCTGAGATAAGGGTGTGAAATTAATCTTGGATAAGAGAAGGGGCGCTGTATCCATTCCTGGTCAATCAACTGAAGCTCACACCAAACTATAGCAGGAGCCAAGTATCCTGAATGAAAGAGGAGACTCGTGGAGATGTGTAGGAAAGGTTGGCACCCTGACCCTGCTGTTGTCCCGTCGGACCCCTGCTTTTGCATCGTACCAAGAAGTTCTGAAAGGGTGCTTCGACCCTTTGGAATAGTGGGACCAACTACTCTTGGCATCTCCTGCTTACCCTCGCAAAGAGCCTCTACGGAAGTGTTCCTGGGCCATCGAGTGAACTGAACAGCTCGAACCCGGGGTATCGTACAGGAGAGCTGCTGTCCTGAGTTGAGACTCGAGACTTTGGTCATGGCTTACTTGTAGTCCTGGGCCCTATACTGCCAGAACTCGTTGTCCTAGCTCCTTTTCACGATCTATGAGAGTGTGTCAAGCTGTGAGCATTTGCAGTACCTGTGTCACCCGCTGTGGTGACTGTCACTGTACATGCCTGCCGACCTGCCCCACCCTGTCCTGAGATGTGCTGCCCTGGAACTATCCTTCTACTTTCTTCGAGAGCAGAGATAAGGCTACTGTCCCTCCAAGGACGATCGTCCCATCCCGCAGCCACCAAGAGCCGGAACATCCTATAATTGCAGGGGGGAAACCTACTAGCAAAGTCGACTAGACTGATGAGAAGTTTGGTACAGACTGTGTCGAGGGTCAGTGAGTACTTTCATCACGTACCGGTGGCCCCCCGCACATCATCTGTTTTTACGCACGAGAATCCCTTAAAAGATACTCACCTTGGCTGAGCTAGCCTGCGCTCCCCAGCTATTCCCAAACTCTGAAATTCACTCTATCTGCAAGGGTAGACCCTCCTCAAGGGGTAGTGCTTTATTCTTCGACTCAACACCCTTCCTGAGCAGCTACAGGTCCCGGAAGCGAACCTGCTTTTGCTTTACACATGACCACGTGTTGTTAATGCATAGTGTACTTTGAGCATAATGCTCCTCACTTCTTAGGGCTGGACGGCATAATATAGGGATTGACTTTGAAGAACTGCCTAATGTGATAACTGTGTTGAACTTACCCCTTTCTGTTGCAGGTTGTGGTAAACGCATTTTGTATATATGTTACATAGTAAAAAGCGTGTGTGGTAACTGTTTATTACTGTGGTTCAGTCATGTTTTGTCATAAAGGCCTATAATAAATGTATTTTTGATTTAAATCTGTCTAAGAGTAATCTGTGGAGTTTTACTGTTTGTGCTCATTGTGGGCTTCCGATCCCTCTCACCCCTCCTGACGCTTAGTCTTGACCACCTGCCAATCTACTGTAGATTGGTCTGGTTTGTCCAGAAGGTTCCCCTGTTCCACTAAACTTGGGTGGCCTCCTAAAACTACTGCCCACCAGGTCAGAGTTTAGATATCCATCTGAACAGGAGTATAGCAGGCAATCTGTTTTGATAGTTTGGGACCCGCACCCACAGTTGAGAGAAGAAAGTCTGGTGAATTGATTGCAAGTGTGGGACCCCTAACCAATGGTGTGAAATCCCGGGGAAGGAAACCAAACCCCATGGCCTGGACAGTTATACATTATGGAAAAGAAAGCAAACTGGTAGAACCATACCCTTTTAAGTATTTTGAACTCTAGGGTGCCTGAGGAACTCGGGGGGAAGGGAAGCCTGCCTGAAAATTTTGATTTTGAACCATAAATTGCTTTACAAACGCAGGGGAAGGGAAATCCCTCCTAAGAAATGTGATTGGGAGCCTGAGGAACTCATGGAAGTAAAGCCCCTCCTGAGGATTGTGATTCTGAACCTGAGAAACTCAGAGGAAGGGAAGCACCTCTTCCGAGAATTGTGATTGTGAACTTTAAAGTGCCGGAGAAGCTCAGGCTAAGGGGACCACCTCTCCTGATAATTATGGAACTTTTATTATTCATTTATTTTGGCACTTTTTGTTGGAAATATTGACAATGCTACCAAAGGCGAGTTGAGAGACTACATCCCGTTTCACTTTATTTTGAGTTCAGCATGTAAGGGTCAGGTTAGGATTTGGACACAAGATGGAGAACTCTTTATTTTGTTTGGACATTCTGAAACTGACATCCTTTAGTTTTGTTGAGGCAGGGAAACCCCTCGTAGCAATAGGGTGAGGTAGGTCTTTTTCCAACCCTCTTAACTTTAATAAAAGTCTATAACAACCATCAATCCAACCATGTGGTCGAGTCTTACTCCTGATTCCTTACAGATTGCAATCATCCAGACGACCTCATGGACATGCACCATCCAGGGGCATGTTGTATCTGAATCCATGGAACTTCTCACCTGCCACTTCCATGCCCACACAGCCACCTTCCACCGGATCTAGTTAACATCCTAAAATAACAAGGCCATTCTTGACAAAATCACAGAACTGATTACATCAGCGTCTATTAACAACACAACTAACAACTTGTTTGGAGACCGCAACCTGCCCAGCAGCCAAACAGACTCTACTCGAACTGTTCAACACCATGGACATTAGGCAACTCATCACAGAACTATTGCAATACATTTGACCCTTTATTCACCACTGTTCCAGTTATCGAATGTGTCTGCCTCTCCAGACATTTTGACTGCAAAAGCCATGTAGCTATAGCAAGCCTGCATTTTCACTCACCACCCCTCCACTGGGGCTATCCCAAGCCAATCAAGTCACCCCATCACTCTTCAAGAGCTTTACCCATGGACATAATGGTAGTCAACCTCATAACGCTAGTCTTCACATCTTACCCGTGGAAGAATGTCAGTGTTCAGATCAGCACACTCAAATACTATCTAAATGAGACCACCAATAACTATGTGTCACTGAATCTTTGACATAGGAAACATAGGCCCTTTACCCCTTGGTACACACAATCATTCATTGACAGCAAGCATTGCATCTGCAGATGAGAAAATTTCTGGGGATAATGCCACCAACAAGATGACCTAATCACCTCGAGAACCCTCTGTTAAGTATGGATAATGCTCCCCACCACAATTGAAGCAAATTACTGCACAGCAACCATCATGCAGGCATCCAATTTGAACAGGACAACCTTTCAAGCTATGCCACACTGCAGCAATCCACCTGCGTGGGCTAAAAAAAAAAACACAACCACAGACAAATGCAATGCCATTAACAACGTCTTCACAGAAAAGATACAGCATAAGGCAACACATTTATCTCTCAGATGACACCAAAGAGACCCACCCATACTAGGCTGTAACATATTAAGGTAGACCAAATTCTGGAAAATTACTCCAGAGGTCTTAACCAAACCACTGGCAGCCTTTAAACACACACACACCTACAATGATGTCACCCAACTTTTCTCCATTGTAAAGGTCTCCACAGTCACACCATTCCCCAGTATCAACAATGCATCCACCATGCAAGATCCCCTCCCAGGTGCACTGATAACAGGACAGATCCTCCTCCTGCTGAAGAAAGCTACACTTCGCTTGAATGGGCTGGCCAACAATTGATTCATCATAGATGTACCCTTCCTCAAGAGAGTGATCCATAAAACTGTTGCCATCCAGCAATCGATCAGCACAATATCCTACAGGATAACCAAGCCAGATTCTGACCACAATGCAGCACAAATGCTGCCACCATCTAAGTTATCGACAATGCTCCCCATC
Organism: Ambystoma mexicanum; assembly: GCF_040938575.1. Taxonomy (NCBI): domain Eukaryota; kingdom Metazoa; phylum Chordata; class Amphibia; order Caudata; family Ambystomatidae; genus Ambystoma; species Ambystoma mexicanum. The sequence goes on along the minus strand of NC_090933.1, from coordinate 1,032,793,328 downwards.
CTGGAAAAGTGAAACCCTGCTAAATCGTCCAACATCATCTTTCACCTTTGATGCTGTCCACAATAGAGACCTCGTCAGCATACTCACCATACTCATCAGCTTAGACAGACTAGGTGGCTAACTTCCTATCCCTCCAGCAGAAACCACTTCTCTGGATTAGTCCCCTAAGGATACTATTGCAGCCCAGTAACATTCCAGTTCAGTTCTAGAATGCTCCAACCTCTCCCATGGCATGCTAATCCTCTAAATGGAAGCTCTGGTACAACCCCTTGCCTAGTGTGATTTCATAATGCAACAATATATAGATGAGACAAAACCTTACCTTTACATCATTAACATCAATTGGCTAAAGCATGTTCATCCTTCATTCAAGGCTGTCTGTGAAGCACCACCAGAAGCTCAAGCTGACAAATCAAATGTACTGTTCTAGCAAACCCTATAAAGCATGCCCAATGCCAAGATGAAAATGAAACTTGACAGATGCACATCTCATCCCTCAACAAGTGCACCATCTGTGTTTTACCATCAATTGTGACCCAACATTAAAATACATGATGAAGGACCAAACAGTGTATCACCAGTTGATGCTTCTTCACATTATAATAATAATACATCCCACCCAGAATTTCAGAATGGTAGTCCAAGCCATGGTCATTCCTCACCTGGATGGTGGCAATGCCATATGCTATACATCATGCCTCATCACAGGACCAAGAAAATCCAACCACATCACTCTCATGCGCAAGGAGATATACCAACTACCTCTTCAAGGATACATTTATGTTCACAACAGCTGACAAAGCAGTTGCAATTGCAACACCACTCTGCCGGGCTATGGAACCTGCCATCATCGGAAGTCAATGGACCACAATCCGCATGTTATTGTCGGACTGGAAACAAAAAACTGTTAAAGGAAAAATACTAGCAAATGAGGCTTTTCCTTCTATGCAGCCTGTCTCTGGAACAAAGTACTAGTCTGATCAGAATGATCTCCTTCCAACCTAGATTTCAGGAAGAACCTACTTTACAAAATGCATCTCACCAATTGCTCCACTCAACCCCACTTCTCCGCCTCCAGACCTTTCCCATCCACTGCTCCGTGTACCCATTTCAGCTAGTTCTGCTACCACTGTACCCTACTTGTAACCCTCTAGATGCATCCCTTATGCACAGGGCTTTGTTGCTTCACCTCCAGGTTTGCACTTCATAGGTCCCATACATACACATGCAGAGGAACTAAAATGATTTTTTTTATCTGATGTAACTTTTTTTTTATTTTTTCCTCTTATACATAATGTGTTTTTCCTACCCAATAATGTCACTTCCTCAGATATCACCACTGTCAATGGTCATGTGACATTCCTTGCCATCTGGGATCAAGGGAGGGTCAAAGATCATGTAGGGTGAGAATTTGAGACATTCAAGCTAATTTCATAAACCCTTGGCATATTGATAAATTGATAACCCTGCTTGCAATTTATATATAATACGCGGTGTTCGGTACTTAATTGAAATTCTGCCACACGATAGAAGTGCTGTGAGCTATGATGCTCTCCTCCAGCTTCTACACTTACCAGCTCTTGAATTCTGTACACCAACTTCTCACCAGGAGGTTGCTAGATTTACCACTGTTCCAAAGAAATGTAACCATGCTACTCCAGAAGTATAATCTCTTCAGTAAACACTGATTAAACAAAGAGTGGCTTTCAAAACACTATGCATCATATGTAGAGCCTAGTCACCCAACCCTACAATTTGTCCGAAAATCGATGTGAAAGATAAGGATACAAAGCAAAAGTTTATATTTAAAACAAACATATGAGCTGCAGCCTGAGCACAGCATCTGAATATTGATACATGAGATGAAATGTGCGATGCTAGCAGCCCATCTACAACAAGAGTATATGTTTAACATTATATGATGAAGCACACAAAGGAATATTTTCAGTCACATGGTAGAATCCAGAAACCATTTATTAATTGGAAAACTGTCCAATCTGAGAGGAAAAGCACAGCATTTGATAGGAGAGGAAAAAACAAATTGGGCCCTGCATTGTGTATATTTTCATTTACAGAGCTGAGAATCAGCTTTATATAAGGAAGCATACAGAAATATTAACAATATACATGCTGATAGGGGTTTGATTACAAAGAAGTTATAATGTTCTGTTTCATGGCAATCGGCAAAGGAAGGTTGCATTGCTGAATCAAATAGCTTTGGGCCTAGAAGGTAATATTGCACAAATCCCCCAACAAGCTACAGGATATGGGGGTTGCTTTCGCATGAGAAAGTGTGAACACTGGCTTTGCAGCTCAACTATAAAAGTGTATGGCTCTGCCTGGACCTTTTGTTCTGGGAATAGGCCTTCCTGAGCAAAGCAAATCGATCCATTAAAAACCCCATTTGTCATTGAGCCTACTCAAAAGCCTTACACATTTACAGAATTGATTCTGAGCAGCAGTCACCTCTCAATCAATATGACCATCCCATCAGCTAGCTGTTCCAGGGGGAAAGAAAGCTGCACCACAGAAGAATTTGAATCTGACTAAAGTAATATAAAGTGGCTGTAATTTCTCAGGGGATGGTACTTGGTCACACATGTCCCTGCCAGCTCTGTACTTCAAAGGACATTGCACCATGGCAACAAGTATTCTCAGGAGTCAATGGTCCAAGTATTAGATGCAAAGGAACTAACAGATGTAAGAGGTTCTGTTTTCAAGCAATGGATGGTATGCTGTTTCAGTTTGATTAATCCCAAAAATACACTGTATGACAAATTGTATGACCGTGAAAATAACCCGGTCCTTCTTAGCACTAATTTACTTATCAGTCCTTTTATTGAACATATGGTAAAAAATTGCTCACCAAAGTATATTGTGGCGTTTCCTGAGGCTTCGGTGGCCAGAGAATACCTATTATTGAAATGTAATCAAAGTAAAGTGTTGAATGGCTTTGGTGTCACAAACCCAATAGGTGCAATTGTAGGCAATGTGGAGAGAATACGCGGGAATCTCTTGAGCATAATATAATGACTGAATGCACAAGTTTGAACCTTATTAGAAATCAATATATGAAAACCTATTGCAACAGTTTTAATTGTGATGATCCTAAACTACTGTGGAAAATGTTTATCGATGGTAATGATGTAAATAAAAATGTTTGTATGGTCAGATTTTATAGAAAATGTATTGAAATATTTGAAATTTATGAACCATGAAGGATATGTTTCTTGGCCTCTGTTTTTTAGATTTATACTTAGTATTACCTGGAAATCGAATGTGCATGTGCACATGTAGTGATTTTAGTCTTTATAAGGAATGTTATTTGTTTAAAAGGGATGAATTTTTTTGTGTTTTTGTGGTTTGTGTTTTCTTTATTGTTGTATATACAAAGCTATTTCACTGTGTGTATATTAATACATTGAAATTGAACTTGAAATATACATATGGAATCATATTTTCACTTGTACCTTTTGAAGGCAAGGTCATGGAGACTTAAGTTCTTTTTTTTAAATGTTGAAAAACTCAGTTGAATGTAAAACAATATTTTTTTGATGTTTATTTCATTATGTAAATTAGGCAAATGCGCTTATTTTTGCACAGAAACGTCACAAAGCACTGAGTCGCATATCCTAGTGTTCATGTCTGTGTGCCTCTTATTCTGAGTTGGGAATTTAATTTTTGTGTAAAGGAATCACTGTGTAAAAAGCCAACATTTTATCACGTCCGTCATAAGTAGTGCCGAGATGAAAATCGTATTATTTGATTTGCCTAAGTGACAGTAATCTGATGAACCGATTAGTAACATGATCACATGGAAGGAACATTGTGTTTTAGAAAGTAAAAATTGTTTAATGTAGAAATCTCCAGGATGCCATCACATCAAATGGGAGGGAAATTGGGTTTGGAAGTTTATCCCATCAAACTGTCCTCTTCATGAAAATACCAAACGAGCGTGGAGAGAATGGTTTAGTATGTTGTCACTTTTGGAACACTGTCCAATTACATACATTGACCAATTAGATTAGTGAATTTATACCCACATCTAAAGGGAGTGGCTTCTGCCCCATAAAGGCCCACTGATTGGCTGTTTGACAGAAGGAGCAGAATGAAAATGGAATAGATTGCTTTCATTTTGGTCCTGCTTTTGAATTACTAACAGACTACAAGAAAGTCTTACCTGGAGTTAAAGTCTCTGGCCGCCTTCAGTGGGAAAGGCAGCAAACAAGGTCCAAATACAGAAAGAAGTGACCCAGGCTGTGGCGGGAAGCTGACCCTATCTTGCTGACTGATGCCCACACGTTAGCAGAGGGGGGAGTATTGAACCAATCCTTAAGAGGGACCCACCTGTCTGAGACACAGCCAAAAGGAAATTCCTATGTAAGTCTAACATTATGGTGAAATAGTTTGTAGGGGAGCAATACTCTAAAAGGGAACAGAATCAACCCCAGCCCTTTTTATTAGTGAAATTACTGAGGGAACAGGGTATGTAAATTGACTAAGGGCAAGGGTAAAGGTTCACAGAAGAAATGAACGACTCCCAAAAGATGCTTCAAGGTTCGGCTATTGGACGTCCAGTCAGTGTGACCTTCTGGAAGAAGGGTATCATGCAAGTGAAGGTGCAGGAGAATACCATATGGGCCTTACTGGACTCTGGCAGCACTTGTAACAGCATTGAGCCTGGTTGTCCTACACGTCCTACATGTGAGAAGCATCGCTTCCCATAAATTGACCTCTTGTTTTACAAAGTGATATGTGTGATAGACAATGTGCTGTCTGGACATCAATTTTAATTGCTATGAAAATGTTTGACTTCCCCATGCTGTATGGCAGGAGTGCACATACGAAGCAGTCTTCCTCTGACGTCCTTCTCCCAACTTCTTTCATGTGTTGGTACCATATGGTGTTTCCCAAGTGTGCTGTGCTGTCTAAATAATCATTCAGTTCATAATCCTCTTCTTGGGTGCTTTTTTTAATTCTGTCTTTATGTAGTTTGCTATAACCACATCTCTGAACACATCGGTATAGTTTCTTCTAGCTGGTTGATTTGTAGGAACGTCCATTTGGGTTCCCTGTGTAGAAGAAAGTTCACCAAGTCTCTTTATCCCTCTCTCGTTCTGGAAATGGCTTTAAACGGCCATATTGATTCTGCTTTCATCTCTGCACGTGATTGTCTTGTGGGACTTGTGCGTGGGCTTTTTGTCACTGGATCAGTTGTGTCTGCATGCATTATATGTGTGGGCCTAACCTTTGTTAATCCCTTATTTTGCTTGTTTTGCTGACCTTGTCTGTGGTATTCGAAAGTAGTGTTTGAAACAAGTAGAATGTATGATGTATTGGCAACAACATCCATTTCAATGTCAGGTATCTGGCCATTTTTTCTAGGGACAGGAATGACTACAAATGGCCTGGGTTGTTTTGTAGTTGCCACGTTTACTTTTTCTTACTGCTCAGAAACGTATATGGGAACTTTTACATAATTTGCTCCTTTATAAAAAGCAGTTCTAACTGTCATTGAAAGCAGTATTAGTATGAATGCAATACATGTGTAAACAACACAATGGTATGTTAGCCGGCAGCACCTGCTTCTAGGGCAGTGTGACCGCCTGTCCTCTTGTGGCAACACGAAGTTGCTGCTCTGGTTTCCCATCTCGATCATTTGATGCTAAGGAAGGAAACATTTTTTTAATGGTGCTCCATTTTTGGATTGTTTCTGGAAACTTGTTTTCTGCAGCATTCGTCCTCGATCAGCGTAGCTGCTCTCTGGAACCAATTTCTCCACCAGTCGTGGTGCAAATGTTCCTTTAGTGTGAAAAAATGATTTTTGTGAACTGCAATGAACTCTGCTTCATTAACTAGTTCCCAATTGATGCCGCAAATCTGCTTCAGACCAGATGACATTGTAGCTTCCATGTCAGCATGAACAATGTTTTTAAGTTTTTTCACTTCTTCGATCTGTCCCTCGGAGGAAAAGTTTCTCTACAGCTCTGTGGTTACTTTCAGAATAGATCGCCACCTGGAGTATTATGCCTTCCAGTATCACGTTCAAATTTGCAGTATTCCTTATGTCCCTTAGAAATGACGCCACATCCGTGTGTCTTCCAACGAGATGCAGGTAGTCTTCAATTAAATGAAGTAAGAGCACACTGACCAGTCTATATGCTGCATCGGATGATAAGGGCATTTGCGTTTTCTTCACTGAACTCAGGCAATTTCAAGAATTCTTTGGTGATAATTATAAGCAGTCGCCTAACAACTTTTTCGTTGTCAGCATTACCAAGACAATCTGGTATAGGACAAGTTCTCCCCACCAGGCACGGATAAGCACGCAATACCAACTCAAAGTATGTGCCTAGAAATGTCATCACTCGGTAATACCACGAGTAACTCTGAACAAGAGCTCTGTGTGGAATGAGTCTGGATACTGTATTTTTTTCCAACTGCTGTGTCCACGATAAAAATGTGGCATATCCTTAATTTTATCAAGGCTTAAGTGTGCCTCAGTCCAAAGTTAATAAACTATTGTGGCTCTCAATAAAGCAGTTCTTCCCTTCACCCTGCAACTATGATGCACAGAGTGTTCGAATGTGTCCTTTTACCCTTTCATTTGTAGCTACATTAAGCCACAGTCCAACTACAAGCTCTTCTTTCTTTCCACTTGACAGGTTATGTGTCCTCCTTCCTCGTCATGGGTCTCGTCTGCACGTGCTGTGGTTCTTCCCCGATGATTGTAGCTTTTTCGCGGTGGGGTGTAAGCAAAGGTGCTCTCCGGCACAGATCTTTGTGTCGCCCAGGAAGATCCAAGCTCGCCTACCCTGCACTTTGACAGCAGATGGCATGATTTCCTCAACAATAAAAGGCCTGTGAAAGTGGGGCTTGTCCCACTTTTTCCTTGTATGATTACGGATCAGTATTCTGTCACCTGAGTAAATTCTTGGATGTATATATTCGGGAGTTTGGGTTATTGAAGCATCTCCTTCTGTGTTCTGTACTGCTGTACATCGTCTCTGCACTTGTCCTGAAATCACAGAAAAACTAGATGTTAAACACTTCAAGTAAATTTGCAATTCAAATCCTAACACTTCTGATGTTGGCTGAGCATTAAAGGAGTCCTAATTTTCCTGCTGTCAAAATGTCGTGCGGCGTAAGATGGTAGTCAGAACCTGGTTGGTTCCTTAATGCATACAATGCCAGTGCTAGGCAGTGCAACCACCCTGTTTTCAAAGTAAGCTTCAACTTAGCTATTCTTTCCTTTAACAGCTTTTCACAAATGCCAGTAATTTGCTTGAAAACTGCATTAACAAAATGCAGTCTATTATCCGATCTCATTACTTCACACACCCCCCATCTGGGAAACACCTCCAGTACCAAAACCTTGGCTGCACAGGTAGTCTGGGTGTGTGCATGCCTCTATCCATCTGGGGGAAGGACATACTACAACTAAAAGGTATCTGTATCCATTACAAACTTGTATCATGTCAATATGCAAGTGCTGAAAAGGGCCATTGGGTCTTGGGATCACCCCCCTCACTATGCGTAGTATATGCCCAGCCATGAACTGCTGGCAAATAATACAATATACCATAAAAAATGCAACATGTTCCATTAGGTTTGGTACAAACCAATCTTCAGCAATGGTTACAGCAAGATTCACTCTAGATGAATGTGCTGGATAGTATAATTGTTCGAACGCTATTTTTAATAAGGCTATAGGGATTACTGGTTTACCAGTGCTGTCTTGTTACCACACTGCTTCAGAGGGGTTTAAAGAACACCCTCTTCGCTTCCATAAATTATTTTCCTCTTGCGGTGCCTCTCCTTGGAGTTCTACGATCTACGATAGTCATTATTTCATTTACATCAATGGTTTGAACCTTCATCATTTCTATATCTGTATTTGCTACGCGCTTGGCTTCAGCGTCTGCTGCTCTATTTCCACGCAGGATAAAATCTGTCCCTTTTGTGAGCTGCCCATTTAATGACTGCTATGCCCACTGGGAGTTGCAGTGCCTTAATGAGCCTGTCCAATAGGGCAGCGTGCTGCATTGGCGTGCCATCCGCTTGGAGGTAGCCCCTCCTTTTCCAGCGCACTTATCCTGAGTGCACCGTCGACGTCACATAGGCGCTGTACACTGTTACTTCCTGGTCTGCGTGATTCTCGACTGCGAGTATCAACGGCAATAATTCTGTAGCTTGCTCTGAATAATGTGATGGTAATCAAGTACTCAAGAGCACTCGAAATTCTCCATTTGCCAAATATTTCACTACAGCTGCACCTGTATATCTTTGCCCATCATTTTGATCGATTCTAGAAGAGCCGTCAATAAAAACAATCTCTCCTCCTGCGAGTGCATTCTCCTTTACTCTAGGAGCTCATCAAAGCACTCTTCATAATTCGCACAATCGTGTAGAGGTTCTCCTTCGGTTGTAGGCTCAGCTATAAACATAGCCGGATTCACTATTTTACATCAGACTATTTATACGCTGGAGTCGATATGATTACCTCATAGGCAGAAGCCTTTTGAGTAGTCAACGTGCCTTTTGTTTTTTTTTTAAATTGCAAATAATGCATGTTCAACAAATAACGTTATGGAACTTCCCATCACTGTGTTTGTTGCCTTCTCTATGGCGAACGTGGCAGCTGCTAAACTTTGTTAGGATGGAAAGTGACCTCTCATTACTGGGTCTAAAATTCCACTGTAATATGCAAGGGGCTTGTACCCCAATGTAGTTCTTTGTGTAAGTACTGCTGTCATAAACGTACCATCTGTGTGCAAAAATAAAAAGAATTCCTCTGCATAATTAGAAATCCCTATAACTGGAGCCGTGCAAATGTCTTTTTTCAGTTCGTTAAAACCTTCTTCCATTGCCTCCGTCTAAACGATTTTCTCTTTCGTAGCCTGTGCTTTCTTTAATTCCTGCAAAAGCGGCCTAGTGTATGAACTGTAGTCAAAGACCTATGCTCGAACATAATTGCATTATCCTAAAAAAACTCTGCATTTGTTTTATCGTGTGTAGTTTAGCTGTTTTTAGAATGCCCTCAGCTCTTTCAGGAGTAACTTCTTTCCCTCATGTGAAATCAATTGGCCCATGTATAACTTTTCCTTGTCAACCTTATATCCTTTGTCAGCAAGTATAATCATCAGCTGAACAGAATCGCATCTGCACTCTTCCTCTGTGGTGCTGCAAACTAAAATGTCATCTACGTATTGTAGCACAACGCTTTCTAAAGCAATTTTACTCAAGTCCATCTGGAGGACTCTGTTAAAAATCGATGGGGACTCGCAGTACCCATGGGGCAGCCTTGTGCTTTTTAATCGTACTTGTCTGAAAGTGAACAATGTCAAATCTTGAGTCTTTATGCAATGGGATTGAGAAAAATGCATTTTTCAAGTCAATCACTGTGAAATATCGTGCATCAACAGGTACATTACATAGAATTGTGGGCGCGTTAGGGACTAGAGGGAACTCAGTCTCTACAATCTTGTTTATTGGGCGTAAAACCTTTGATTTTTTTAATCAGATACATTGACGTTTTACATGGTGACTCTAACGTGACTAAGATACCTTGATCCATCATGGCAGTAATCGTCTTGAAAATTCCTTCATCTGCCTCTCGAGACATGGGATATTGTTGTGCTCGAGGTAAAATTGCTCCTGGTTTTTAATTTAATCTTTACTTCCCCAAATCCTTTCAGTAAGCCTACGTCATAGGGCATGTAGTCCACAATGAGATTGGCACTTTCACCATATCTTCATCAAAATATTCAGGACGCTTCTTTGCTAACATCATTCTATGCGGGACCTCTCTCTTAATTGCTTTGACCCAATAAGTGATGCACATTTCAAATATCACTAAATCGTCAGATCTGTCATCGCCAAACAAATCTTTGTCAGTGACGTCAGTCACTCTGCGGCCTTCCTCAATGGCAATCACTGTGCACCATCGTCTACCTCTATTATCAGTTGCATCAAGCAAAGCCATATTTCCTCGGACTATAGCTGCTTCTAAGGCTACGCTGAAAATTCATCCCTCTTCTTCATCCATGGGTGTCTGTGGTCTAAATAGAAACTTGTCTTTTATTCTCATGGTTTTGCCTACTAGACCTGGCAGCCATGTTAACAAAATGTGTACCCCATAATGGAACACTTTGGGTTGCAATGGTATTGCTCTAGGCGCTAATGGTCCTGTTTATGCACTGATCATTTCGCATATGTTTAAATAATGCATTCCCGGTGTTGAGCATACTATGCCATCGTCTGTAAATGAAATGGTCATATTCATTTTTGTCATTAAATCTAGTCCTAATATGTTGATAGGCGTTTGCCTTGAATAAAGCAACACTCTCCTATAGACTGGTAATTCTTCTGTAAAAGGAACTTGACTCGTAGCTCCTGTAAAGCCCTGAGTATTCATCACATCGCCAGACATTAAAAATGTGCCCTCACGTATACACGAGCATGCTGCACCTGGTCCACTAGGAAGGAATAAGCTTTGCTGAATATAATTACGTCTATCCTTGGCTCCTCATGAGGATTCGGCGTAATAGATAGTACTGAACACATCAGATCCCCCAGTGAGCTATCCTATTATACAGCCTCACTCCATCACTCGTGAATGGATTTCCTCCATCAATAGTGACACCTCTCATCCTATGCATCATGGGCTTCTCTGTGTTTGTGTTTTGCTGAAGTTGCATAGGTGATTGCTGCGATTGTCCTTGCGGTTGATTACCAGTGACTTGCTGTGGTTGCAAGCCTTGTTGTACTCTTGGCGTTTGCTGCTGCACCGTTTGATCTTGCGCAACTCCATTTCTAACTTTTAATTCTCTTTTTATTACCACTTCGCTTATGTTCTAGTTACAGTTTTCAATTATATTTTTCAATAAACATACACTTATGAGCAAGCATCAATCGTTGCAAGCTCCAATCCCGTTACAATGCAATTTTTTTACTTTAATCTTTTCTAAAAAACAACCAGCAAAGTTTAATCTTAAAATAATCAATTTTCATGTCTTACTTCACGTTTCTCTATCACTTAAAACATTTCTTTTTTCAACAAAAGATGTCACCACACTTTTCAACCACATAAAACAAAACAAACGGACTTGACTGGTCACATATAAGTGCACCCCTAACAGTCTTCTTTTTAAGACCTGTTCCTGCTTTCTAAAATGACTCCGATTGGAACGTAAGTTATCCCTAGGGAACCATCTTTAAATCCCACTATGGGGCTGTGGGTTCAAACTTCTGTTAGCGTTCTTTAAAACCTAGGAATGAGGTGTAGGTGTTATATCTCGTATGCTATAGTGTGTCTCTGCAAGTAAGCTAGATCCTGTGGAATGCTTGATGGAGTGTAGAGTGTTTGGGGCTTGGGTATTCCAAGGTGGACGGTTGAGGACAAGGGAGCTGGGCAGGGAACCAGGACAGATGTGTGCAGCAAGGTACCACAGTATTCTCATAGCGTGGCTACACCGCACGACCATTTTCCTCTTATATTACATGGCAACACTCAAGTCAATATCTTTCCCCATATACATATATTTTATGCTCTTACTCTTGCATTATATTGTATCCCGCCTCCCTCCGTTATTTACTACGCATGCATCTCTTTTGCCACTCTTTGGTCTTTTACTCACTGTTTTCATCTTCGGACCTTCGGGATCACTGTCTTTATTACCGCCTCTTCGAGCTGCTTTTCCGATCCGCTTCTCGTAGATGTGGGAGAGTTTCACGTCCTGTTAGCCAAATGGCAAAGGTTGTGCGATATTGCAGAGACTCTAAAGTTAGGTATGTCAACGGCCATGGTATCTTATCAAGCCATCAATTTCTGCTACCAAGTGAACTGGGTACTCCCAGTCCTTTAAATTGAGTAGCAATACCCTTGAGATGGATGGGGATGCAGATTTTAATCAAACATCCATAATTCAGACAACTCCAATAGCTTGGCAAAAAGTTAATCTGTTTTAATATAAGTAAGTAAAACAGGGAGTACAACTAACATCAGCAATCGCTCGACACTCAGCTCATTTAAGAAAAAAACTGTATTATTATAAGCAAAATGTGTCATCATTGAAGTATTACCTACGTGTTACCAACGTCATCCTTCGTGCCAAATTACTAAAACCTATCTGGAAGCAGTATTGGCTCTAAGTGAACTACTAAGTATAGGTGTAATATCTGTATAAAGTAACAGAGAGAAAGTATTGGATATTTAACATCAGGTGGGGCAACTAAACCCTCCCTTCAAAATGGCCACTGTGAACGTCACTAAATGTACGATGTCCCATTGGCTACACAAACTATAGGACCCTAACTGCATGGTACCCTACAATTAGTTGATTTCTAACCCCCATCAGTAACTTTCCACCTACGTGAGCAGCATGCAGTCTGAACAACCAGGTGTGGGTGAGCTTGCCTCAATACCAGCTTTCCCCCAATTAGAAAGGGCACTCCATCACCTCAATGTTTCAGTGTCAATTAGTGTTTGAATTTGGCCTTGAGTATGTACTCTTCTCTGGGATTTTTTACGGAGTATGGGTACTGCCTGGCTTTCATGCATAGGTGTGATCTCCTCATGCGTCCAACTTTCTTCCATCACGTGACTGGACACCATGAATTGAGCCTTTCTCGTGTATTTAACTGTATTTCCAATAGTCCTCTGACGTCTTTGTTTATACTTGACCCTCTTGAACAGGAGCTTCTGTTCTTTCATGTTAATTGTATATAATGTCAGCCAATTTTTGTTTTGATAAGACCTTGACTTTTGGCTCATCCAACTCTTTAGCTGAAATATATTCTGTTTAATTCAATTGCTTTTGTAACTGCGACACTGAATTTGAGGCCTTCCTCGTCTGTTCAGACTGCTATACACGTAGTGGAAACTTAATTCTTTATTCAATCCATATGTATCTATGAGGTACATATGTATATGTTTGCGTTTACCACAATCAATTTACTATAAGCATTTGGATAGCTTCATGATTGCTTTGCTGCTTTCGTTTCATTGCATCTGTACACGTTTAAACGTTTGTTCATATTGATGGCAAAATGTCACTTATCCTTAGTACTACGTCATTCTTCATAAATTATCTGCCTCTCAAGTCGGTTTATCTTCTATCTATGGAATCGATTTAGTTTTGTATGATGTCACCCTTCATCCTGATCATTCAATTTGTTTTTTTGATCAGGAATTGTATTCAAATGACTAACATATTGTTTGGAATGTAGGTATGGTTTCCTTAATGGATACCTCACTTCCCATATTCTCTTAGGTATAGGCATTCTTATGGGTACTGCACAGAGTCGTTGCTCTTCTTCTTGCCTTCTGATTGGTGTAGTATACATCACATACTTTAGTTAATACTCCTCAGGTAATGTAGGTGGAGTAGGGGTACTTGGCTCCTCCTCTACACAAGTGTGGAGGTATGTGACAGAGCCAGCATTGTGGCCCTGTCAAGGGGGTGGTGGCTATGTAGGGAGCCCAAAATGGGTGCCTGAATGCCAGCAGGTTCCCTCCCACCCCTCCTTACCTGCATAGATGGCAGCCTCCAGGCTGCAGGAGCAGCACTGCAAGCTGGGGAGAAGCAGAGCCAGGAGATGCCAGAGACCAACGTGGCATCCCTGTTACAGGATACTGTGAACACTGAAACACCGCCTGTTTTCAGCAGCCTGAACCTGCCCCCACACACAGTGATCACTAGCCCACCAGGGGCATTTATAAAAAATAAAGGCCTGATGAAGGCCTTAAACCCACTATGACACCAGGGATTATTACTATTTTGAAAGGCCCTGCAGGCCTTGTGCAACAGAATGTCCCTGGACCCAATCGCGGTCCATGTTGGAAAAGGGATGGGACTTACTAGCTCGTTTAAGCCCTATCATGGCCATCCTGTCACACCCTCTTGAGCCAGTTCAGTGATTGGAAAAGGTGAGAATCAAATCTTAGGAGGGGGTGGGGTATTTAAGGAGGTGGATGTGAGTTGTGCAGTGTAGTTTAGTTGAGTAAGGACAGGAGGCGGTGGAGGACATCCGAGAGACCAGAGGAGGTGAGAGTGAAAGGAGTGCAGAGGCTATTATAAGGCATGGGTCTTTGGAGTGTTTGTGTGTGAAAGTGGAGAGTGTGAGTAAAAGAGGTAAAGTGGTAGTAGTAGCTGCAGAGGTAGTACTGGTAGTTGAGAGTAAAAACAATAAGCAGCGGGAGTAGCGAAGTAGTGAGAGAGAAATAGGCAGTATCTATTGTCCAATGAGGCAGTGGGAGGGATAGGTAACACTATCACGGCTGTGCTACACCGGGGTATATAGAACCATCAAACTCCCCCTGCAACATGGCTATATAACCTGTCAAGAAAGCAAAGGGATCGAGTTGGACGATGATTCAAGATTCATGCCCCCTAAACAGAATAGTGCTGGATGAGTGTCAAACCCAGCAATGATACTTTGTAATATACCTACCACAGCAACCCACTTTACTGTCATTGATTTCAAGTTACAGAATGGCTTCTTTTCAATCCTGTTAAATACTGATTCTCAGTACCTCAGCACGTTTACCTTTTACGGGAATGCAATTCCAGCATACAAGGCACCCACAGGGGGACTGTTAGTCCCCCTGTATCATTTTAACAGGGTACTCCACAGAGATTTGGGTAAAGTCCATGTGCCCAATAGCATCATTCAATACGTTGACAATTTATCTGTGTGTAGCGCCAGAGAGCAACAGTACAGGGAGGATGCCATCACGCTGTTAAAACTACTTGCAGACAAGGTAGAAAGAGCAAAGATGCAGTATTGTCAACAGTAAGTATTATTGATTCCTTCATTGATATTTTCTTTCTATCGCGCTCATACACAAGTGTTTCAGAGCACGACAAGGCAGGGAAAGGGAACAGGGGAGAACAAAAACAACGATCTTACTAGGCCCAGTGACATTGAGAATGTGCAAGTGCAGGTTAGAGGGAGAAGTGGGAGAAGTGCATGGAAGGGGGAACAAAAGGAGCGTGCGGAGCGAGAAAGAAAAAATTTAAATAATTATAAAATAATAAATAAAAAGGCAACAAACAATGGGAGTGCAGCCAGCAAGTGGCAAGTGCTGGGTTTATGGCAGCAGGCCGTGTAGGTCTGAAAGTGCAGGAAGAAAAGGGGAGGGCTGTATGGGTACAGATACAGACCCCAGTGCAGGGGGTGGCCTGGAGGCAGTGCATGAGGGTGGCAAGATGAGCAGATGCCTGGGCTCAGAGGACTTGGGGTGGCCAGGTGCATGGTGCCGAGGGAGAGTAGAATCAACAGGTGAGAGGGAAGGAGAAGGCAGAAGCAAAGAGGAAGGTTTTGAGATGCTTCTGGAACCGGAGATGGTTCTCCTCAAGTTTTAGAGCGGCTGGGAGGCTGTTCCAGAGGGAGGCTCCAGGCGAAGACAGAGATCTACCCCCAGCTCCTTTCTTTGAGAAACGACTGACCCATTTTTTGGGTCAGTCTGATTTCTGTTGATGTTAAATAATTAATACCAGAGCGCGCAGCTGCAGTGTGCAGCACCCCCAAGCCAGTGACAATAAAAGACATGCAGACATTTCTTGGGTTGTGCGATTACTGTAGGGCATGCATTTTTGATTACACTACATACAAGAGACCATTGCTATATGCATTCAGAGACAAAAAGCACAATCACATGGACAGAGGAGATTCTCACAAGCTTCCAGGATCTTAACGAGGTTATTAGCACAGCCCCTGCCTTAGCGACCCCTGACTATGCACAGGAATTTGATTTTTCTCACTCAGACAGGTGACAACTTTACTGACACAAAGAGTACCATGCATCACACACCCTTGGCTTATTACAGTGGCATTCTAGACTCAGAAATGCAGGGTCATTTCCCCTGTGAACAGTCATTGGCAGCAGCAGCAGCCTTCACCATTGAAAAAGCAGCTACTAGCAGAATGGGGTGTGTGGTGACATTTTATGTTGAATATGCAGTATTTTCAATATTCGAAAGGTCCAAATCTACACCAACAATGCCTCAGCATACAAGGTAATACTATCCAGCCCATCTATTCACATTGGCAGGTGTAAGACAGAGAACCCAGCCAAATTCACCACCGAACCAATCACTGAGGACAATGACATACATGACTGTGTTGCATACGAGAGCCCGGAAGATGACTGACAAGAGACTATGCTCTTGAGCATGGGGAAGTATTTTTCATTTATAGTTCATCAGTCAGTGACCCGGAGACAGGTAAGAGACCCATGGGCGCAGCGGTGGTCTGTCTGGCAGATGGGGAGTATTAGGTGTTAGTGTAGAAGAAATTACCCCTGCACTATTCTGCTCATATTCAAACCAGGTTTGAATTGACTATATATGAATAACGTTCCATTAAACATTTAATATCAAGAGGGATAGCACACAGTGGACTCCATATCGTGGGTCCACCGACAATCAGGCAAAATTATGTCCTGGGGGTCATCTGGAGGTCATCTGAACCGGCCCAAACATCAAGATATGTACCCTATGTATTTTTCTGTTTAATGATGCAGCCACTAATTACATTTCACCTCCATCTCTGCGGAATAGATGCCCTGCATCCACGGCTGCCCAACACAATGATGGTAACAGACTTCACAAGTAATCAACTGCCACGCAGTGCCGAGCATTCCTTTTTTTTTTTTTTTTAAAGTTTTTATTAGAACCAAACAACCAACAACCAGCATTCAGTAAAGCTTATGACGTTTCATTTAAACACGTTTGACAACCTAAAAACACTACACTCCCAATCCCACCCCCCCTATGAGCCTGCGTGTTCCTCACTTTCAGTGTCTGCTCCGTGCGGTTGGGCATCGCTGCCCTCAGATTCAGCTGGATCCGACACTGCTCCAAACAATTCAGCTATCAATAGTTTCCACGCCATGAGGGAACCCATTTCCTCATCCCCAGTATAACTACTAGCCTCTTGCCACACCACCGTTTCAGCCTCCGCCCATTTTTGTAGGTCCCTCCACCAGACTTCCACTCGTGGCCCGTGACACCCCTTCCATCCCATGGCAATCCTTCGTTTCGCAAGTACGTATGCCAAGTCTTTCAATTTCTCTACATGTCTAAGTTTCTTCGCTCTGGGATACCCTCCCAACAAGCAGGCCCAGGCCGAGTCTACCTGGAGCGTGATCCCCTTTGCCGCTAACCTCTGCGCCACTTCGCCCCAGTAGCTTCCAATTACCGGGCACGCCCAGAACATGTGTATCATGTCAGCGCTCTCATCGTCGCACTTAGGGCACGCCTGGCGCCCAACATTTCGGAACTTCGATATTCTGAGAGGGGTCATGTATGCCCTGTGCGTAACATATAGCTGTATTTGTTTAAACCTGGCATTTCTCGACACCTTCTTATGATATCCCAAAGCCCTTTGCCACATCCCATCTTCAATCGGGGCTCCCATTTCTGTTTCCCATTCTAATCTCAAGTGCCCCAAGTCCTTCCCCACCTTGGTCATCATCATCTCATAAAGCCTTGAGACCTCGTGCCCACCCTCCGATATATCATATATTACCCCCGCCGTAGCATCTGGTTCCTCCGCTAACGACGTTTCAGGCCACATACTACGAATCTTCTGCACTAGTACATGATAGGTGACATATTGGCCCACGTGTAGTCCCGTCTCCCCCCCCACCCCCCGAGTCCTTCAAAGGTCGTGATAGTCCCGTCTCGCCACATGTCTCCTAGCGTGACCAGTCCCACTGATTCCCAGTAGGTCCTAATAATCACTCTCAGCTGCCTGTCCCCCTCCACCAGTGCGACCAACGGTATCTGCAGAACACACGGGAAAGGGTCCCCCATCATCCGACAGGCTCGCCGCCACATGTTCCGCCCCAGCAACAGCATTCTAGGGCGCTCCTTCAATTCCGAGCTAGCCACCCAGATAATTTCCCGTAAATAAAAAGGAGTACAGTTCCTCCCAAATAATTTGTGCTCAGGGGTCACGTCATCTGAGAGCCACTTAGCCACGTATTGCAGTTGGGCCGCAATATAGTAAACCTCAAAATTAGGCAGTTTAATGCCGCCTTTCTCGTAGAAGTTCTGCAACTTCCATAACGCAACTCTATTCCGGGTGCCGTGCCACAAAAAGTCCCTGCACATACCATGCAGCTTAACAAAAAACTTCTTAGGTATCATGTATGGGATATTGTTAAAATAATGCAACAGCCTAGGTAAAACCACCATCTTAAGCATAGCACCTCGGCCCATCATCGCCAGAGGCAACCTCTCCCAGAACCTCATGCATTTCCCGATTTTCCCAATGGCTATTTCCGTGTTGCGCCTATGTTCCTCCTCTACCGTGTGATACACATCTATTCCCAAGTAGCGAAAAGAGCTCACCGCCCACGGGACCTGCAACACCGGCAACCCTTCTGCCTGAATTCCCACATAGCTACCCAGCGGGAACATACTAGATTTC
Source organism: Ambystoma mexicanum (assembly GCF_040938575.1). Taxonomy (NCBI): domain Eukaryota; kingdom Metazoa; phylum Chordata; class Amphibia; order Caudata; family Ambystomatidae; genus Ambystoma; species Ambystoma mexicanum. The sequence continues at coordinate 1,032,774,887 of NC_090933.1, read as the reverse complement.
TGGGGGTTCCCCGCTATACCGGACAGCCTGGCATACCTCTCCATTACCTCCAGAACATATTGAAGATTTTCCTCCGGGTATTTCAGATATAGTAACATATCATCTGCATACAAGGATATAAGATGTCGTTCCCCTCCCACCTCTATACCGATTGGGTCATATTGTTGCCTAAGATAGATTGCTAAGGGCTCCAGGGCTAAAATATAAAGCATCAGGGACCAGGGACACCCCTGTCTAGTGCCCCTGCCCAGCTGCCACCTTTCGGACACCACCGAACCCGTTCGAACTCTAGCCAGCGGTTCATTGTATAGTATCTTAGCCCATCTGATATAGCCTGGCCCCACTCCATATCCTGCTAGGGCCGCCAGCAACCATGGCCACTTAACCGAGTCGAACGCCTTAACTGCGTCCAGTGCCACAATCGCCATTTCGCCCTCGTTATTGCACCCCCATTCGACCACTCGATGGAGCCGTCTGTGATTGTGGGTGATGTTCCTGCTCGGGACATAGCCCGTCTGGTCTGGGTGAATTAGCTTGCCAATTACTTTTCGCATTCTGTTGGCCAGGACGGCCGTCAGTATCTTACTGTCCTGGTTCAACATCGACAAGGGCCTGTAGGAGCCACAATCGTGTCCCGATTTATTGGGCTTGGGGAGCGGTATTATAATCGCCTCCCTAAGTGATTCTGGCAGCCGTCCCACCTCCAACGCCTCGTTGAGCATTTCCAGCATGGGGGGGAGCACCTCCTCCCCATACACCTTATAGAATTCGCTGGGGAACCCGTCTGCGCCTGGGGCCTTGCTAGTGGGTAACTGCCTTACGACCCCCTTAAGTTCCTCCAAAGTAATCGGTGCATCCAGCTCTTCTCTCTCTTCGTCGCTAACTTGGGGCAGGCCAATATCTTCCAGTACCTCATTTATCTCCTCATTGCTGCCCCCCTCTGCGTCCTCATACAGCACCTTGTAATATTCCGCAAATGCCCTATTAACACCTTCTTGGGTGTCCAACGTGACGCCCTCTGCGTTGGTCACAGTCCGAATCAAAGATCTAGGGGTCTCGCTCTTGTACAACCACGCTAGGAGCCGGCCCGTTTTATCTCCCCCTGCATGCTGCCTCTCTACATACTTTTTGTAATTAAGGTTACAGAGCCTATCCCAGTATTCCGCGCACTGCCGCTGCAATCTGAGCACTACTTCTGTATCAGCCGCGCCCCCTCCCAACTCTCTCTCCAGCTCTATTTCGGCTTTATGCAGGTCAGCTAGAACTCCACCCATCAGTCCCTTCGACTTCGCAATGGCAGCCCCCCGCATCACAACCTTGAAAGCCTCCCATAAAGTACCCGCAGACTTTACGCTCCCAGTATTCACCTCGAAATAGGCAACAATCTCCTCTCTCATGTCCTCTCTGAAAACTGGGTCCTTAAGCGCCTCCGCTCGGAGACGCCACGTCGGTATTCGCGCCCTGGGGGGGCAATACTGCCACCCCAGGACCAAAGGCGAGTGATCCGATAGGACTCTCGCTTTATAATCTATATGGGTGCTCTCAGTGGCTACGTCTGGAGTGGCAAAGATGTAATCAAGCCTCGTGTGCAGCTGATGCGGGGCCGAGTAGTGCGAGTATTGCCTCTCACCGGGGTGTCTCGTTCTCCAAACGTCTACCAGGCCAAAGTCATCCAGCAGCGCCTGCAATACTTTAGCCGCCGGGTTGGGCCTGTCCGTCCTATCATCCGACCTATCTACCCTAGGGTCCAATACACAATTAAAATCCCCCCCCAGATCATCGCACCGCCCATACACTCACTCAATTTGGTACACAGCGTCCTAAAGTATGCCGCCGTATTTTGGTTAGGGGCATATGTATTAACAATGCACACCTCTTTGTTCTCTATCAGCCCCCTCAACATAACCAACCTCCCGTCCTCGTCCACCTTTTCTTCCATAAGCTTAAATGGAACATGCGGAGCCACCCATACCAAAACCCCCCTTGCATAGGCAGAGTACGATGCACCCACCACAGTTCCTCTCCATTTCCTCCCAACGAGCTCCACTTTCTCCCGCGTCAGGTGCGTCTCCTGTAGCAGGGCGACGTCTATCTTATGTCGCTTCAAATATAGCATGACCTTATTTCGCTTCAAATAACTGTTGAGCCCTCTCACATTCCAAGTTAATATCTTAAGGTCCCCCATGATTCATCGGTAATTTCCCCTTCTAGTCAGCCCCTCCTCCCACACCAAACAGACTCCTGGTTTTAATTCTTCCCAAAGGCTCATATTTAAACTTGAACGCCCAAAACTCCCCGTCCCCTCCCTTAACCCAAAAATACCAAACCACTGCACACAACCCCCCTCCTCCTCCCACCCCACCTCACCCCAAAAAGTGCCCAGCTCCATCCCTGGATCTCAGGCTCCCCCGCGTTTGGACCTCCCCTGGAACCCCAGGTCAAGACCCCAGCGGGGTGTCACCACACTATTGGTGACCTAACTAATCTCTAAATGGGGGTGTGCAGAGTAGCTCTGCCAGGCTCTTAATAAAGCAGCAATCACAGTGCTCAGTCTCATCATCTACTGCCTCAGTTTCTACCGGCCTGCCGGGCCACATCACTGACTATAATCTAGTCCCATAGTTCCATGCTGCCCTCAGTGCAGGCGCGCCCGCTGCCGGTTACTTATCTGCGCCATCTCCTCCTTTCGCCTGGACGTCCGATTCCTGCGGGCTTCCTACCATATCAAGCCATCCCATGGCATCATCCGGGGAATCAAAAAATAAAGTTCTGTTTTTATAAAAGACTTTCAATTTCGCCGGGTAAAGCAACATATATTTATGGCCCGCCTCCCGCAATCTCCTCTTGACCACTCCAAAATTCATCCGACTTCGCTGCACCATCAGGGTATAGTCCGGGTAAGCCGTTATGTTCGCCGCTCCTCTCTGGATTGTCCCTCCCTTGCGGAAGTGCTCCAGTATCCTTTCCCTGTCCCGATAGTTTAGGATCTTGGCAATCACTGGCCTAGGCGGGTTACCTGGCGGCGGCTTCCTCATCAGAACTCTGTGTGCCCTCTCGACCGCGAACCCTTGAGACAGCACCCCTCCAGGTATTTCCTGCAGCAACATGGATTCGATGAACTCCGTGGGGTTGTGCCCTTCTGCACCCTCAGGTATACCCACAATGCGAATGTTATTTCTCCGGGCGCGTCCTTCTGCTTCCTCCGCCCTGCTCTCCAAATTACCCACCCGCTGCACCAGGGCGTGTAGTTCAGACTTGTGCGATGCACAATCCGCTGTGTTTGGGCCCACCTCTTTCTCTAGGTTATCCGTACGTTCCGCCAGGGCCCGGACGTCCTGCCGCAGAAGGTTCACCTCTTCCTGCACCTCTCCTACCTTGCGGTCCAATGCTGTCTTCAGTTCAGTCACAGCCAGTTCCAGCTTCGTCTCCCAGGCCAACTTAAGGTCCGCGATCGCAGCCAGGACCTCCTGGTTCGCACTCGTGCCCGCGATGCCACACACGGGGGGCTTGTCTTTACCCCTGGCCCCCTCAGGACCCGGCGGGGTCCTGGCATATTCATCCAGCGTAGGCTGCTTCGCCTTTGTTCTTGGAGGCTTATTTGACATGGCGCTGCCACTACAAGACATAGGCAGCCTTGCCACTTGTGGACCACAGTTCCAACAGGTGTAACTCGCTACAGTTTCACGTGTTTTAGGGGGGGCACCTTAGAGAAATTCCGGGCTCCGCTCCCAATCACAGCAGAGGGTTATGCGCTCCCGCTTGATCGCAAGAGCCCCCTCTGCCGTTCCTTTATGCTTCCCCGAGGGTGTCCCTTAGCCCGTGTTTATGCCCCTGATGGGTAACTGTCCCGCTTGTGTGCCCCCGTGTCGAGCGTCAGGCCACCCACATGGGCCCCGCCACCACCATTCCGTCCAGGGGACCGCCCCATACACGGTGCACCCTACAGTTGACTCATAGCCCTATGGCTATGTGAGTGGGCTGCACATTCAATAGGCACTTCGTGGTGCCCCCAGGGTCCACCCCAGCGGATAGCCCATGTGTGTGCCAAGAGGTATTGCGGCACAGGGCAAAATGGTGTCAATTGGCTGCTTCCACCTTGCTTGTGCGGGCGTTCAGTGCACAATTGCCATCCCGCTGTAGTCTTCTCCCCGCTCCAAAGACCGGGCGCCTCTTCGAGGCTTTTCAATGTGTTTTTTTTTTTTTTTTTTTTTATTAATGTCACAGGAGACCGGGGCGCAGTACTCTGAGGCTTCTCACCCAGTTTGTTCCCCCTGAAGTGTCACGGGAGACCGGGGCGCCTCTTTAAGGATTCTTGCACTCCGCTCTCTCAGAAGTGTCCCAGGAGAATAGCGAGCGGGCGCCTCGGTCTCGGCTCCAGCCCTTGGCGGTCCTCTCGGGGCCGCCTCTCCTCCTCGCACTCCAGTAGCCGCGGGCCTCTCCTCCTCGCACTCCAGTCGCCGCGGGGGCTCCTGCCGTCGGGCCGCGGGGATCGCTTTGTTCTCCCGGCTCCCGCGCGGTCCTAGCGCCCGCAGCCTCTCCGTGTCTCTCTGCTCGCGGGGGTGTTCCTCGCTGTCCCAGGCAACGGGCAGCTCCCAGCACACTCCGGCGACAGTCCAGGGCTCCCTCACAGCTCCACAGACACTACAGTCCGTCTCACGGACACGCCGCCGACGCTTCGGCAGTGACTTCTTCTCCGCCACGGCGGGCCGCCATCTTGTGTTTCTCGTCCCCCGTGTCCACCATACTCCGCGCGCCTCCGGCAGCTTCCTCCTAGTGTCACGCCCGCTCACCACGAGCACCAAGTGATCCCAGCATGTTCACGGGCAAATACCAATGTTTCTGTGTCCGCCAGTCCAGTGCAACTGCACTTTATTCCAGGATCATTGTAGGATCGCCACGAGCCCGACAAGAAGCACGTCCGCTCACATGGCTTCGTAGCCACGCCCCAACCCGAGCATTACTTATAAGCAAGTCTTCACACTAATCAATCAAGAACCCACAAACAGGGTAAGATCATTGTGTGCATATGGATACAAACAGTGCACCATTTAAGAATGAAACAAGTGGGTTCACCCTATTTACACTATGGTCATTTTCAATAGGTGCCAGAAAAGAGGTTAGAAGCAAAAAGCATAAGTGAAGCACAGGAAGTTAGTACAACAGTGATTAGGTCACAGTGAGGCAGACTCTCTGACTCATTGACCTTTTTACGCCTTATGGTTATAAAGAATTGTATCCACACAATAGGCTCTTACACACTTTTTGGTTGCTTTCCAGGGTCCCCACGCAAGACAGTCATGAGGAAGGTGGCACAGTCATAGATCCCCTGAAACATCAACCTACTGCTAACATTCATTGTGTACAAAGTATACCTACACTAGATGTAGATATGGTTGCAAATGTTGATTCACTGAACCAGGTAATTTAGAAAAATGTTGGCTGTGAAAGCAGCATTTAGGTTTCACGCTAGGATTTATGTAAATTTGTAATTGTGAATAGTAGCCCTGCTGTTTTGGAAAATAAAATATCAGAGGATGCATGAAGAAAGCAAGATGTCCCTAAAAAAGGATATGAAATATGTGATTTTGCTATAAATAATTAATGCAAAAGCAAAGTGGAAAAAGAAAATAACCAATACATTGAATATGATTGGCTTCTAGAAATGAGTCAAGAGAATTTGCTCTAGCATTAAATGCAGAACAAATTGTTAAAAAGTAAGAGAAGAAGAAAGATAAATGTTGGGTACAACTGTGTAATTATGGTTTTTTCCACTCCAAGCACTTTACATTAAGGGGATCCCTTATGTTACATGACTATTGTGTCCAAGCTGCAGAGCTTGTTGCCCTGGTTGAGACACTGGAGGCATCCCAATGGTTCCAGTTTACAATCTACTCTGTTTCAGCATATGTCACCACCACAGTGTGTTCTGGATTGTCATGATGGAAGAGGAAGGTAGTTCTGAAGGGCTGACTGCTCCCCTGTGCAGCACGCAGCACTAAGACTGATTGATTAATGCTCTCTTGCTGCTCACACTTGTTACATTGACCCAATTTCTCTTTGCAACGAGGAAGCAGATCAAGCGGCCAAAATAGCTGCCTATCTCCCAGTGCCAGATGTGGACTACCCAGAGGTAGCGAGTGTGCAAGTACAAAATTAAGTCCCATACACAGCACTACCCATTACCCAGATCATTGAATTACAGGGCCAAGCACCCCAAGAAGAGAAACTGTTATGGCAAAAGAGAGGCTGTATGCAATCGCCCACTGACCTGATATGAAGGTAGGTCATCAGGTAAAGTAGTGATAACCCAAAAATTGGTGATGATTGCCTTTGAACAACTACACTATCCCTCCCATATGCCCAAGCAGCACATGGCTACAGACATACAGGAGGATTGGTTTGTGCCCAACATAAGTTACTGAATGTTTTTGTTGCCAATTGCACAACTTGACACATGTACAACATGGGGCAAATACTAAGGACACTGCAAGGCACAATGCCATGCCCCCAGGGACCATTTTTACCTATAGGTAATGCATCTGATGCTCACAGGGATGCAATTGTGTTAGGAGAAGAATTTACTGTATACTTGTGTCAGTTAACAAAAAGCATAAGGATTCTCTCTTGCCAGATGGCATCAAGAAGAGCAGAAGTAGACAACGCTGCTTCAACAGAAACTGCGAGCTCGCCACCACTGCAGCTACTGCCTGGAGATGCTATATATGTGCATAACTTTGCTCGTTCATGGACTGAGCTGCGCTTCAACTGACCCTATTTTGTGGTCTATACCACCCTGTTTGCAGTAAAGGTCAAGGAGTTTCTGTATTGGGTGCACCTCCCTGATGTCTCATTCTTCTTGTCCCCTGCAGGTTTCTCATCACACGCACTGCATAATATCTATATTGCACACGTGTAGCATTTATTTCAGGGTTATGCATATATTTGCTGAGCCAGTTTATATGGTTGGGACATATCAAGTGTGGATGCATTATAGAGTGTACAGAACATGAGGGTTTTGAATATGGTACTGTCTGCAATGATGTTCTCCAAAAGGAGTTAATAAATATCAAAATAACCCAGATAGTTTATACAGTTACATGGAAATGGAAGCCGCAGGATAGAAGAGGGGTTGAATAAGATGGGGAGTCTGACCAAAATAAAGGGATTTTATTTGTCACAATGACTGATGAGCACTATCCATAATTCAGTAACTTATGATAGTCACATGCGCTCAGTGGGGAAGCAGAGGTCAAATGTGAGTGGTACTGTTTGCTCTCATCCCGCATGTGCCAGGAGCACACAAAATGTTAGTACCCCAAGAGATGCAACCCCTGGAAGTTAAGAATGTGGTTCATTTGGCACTGTCAGGTTCGAAAACATGCACCCGACACAGGATTCATGTTTTGTATGGGAGCCAGGGTAGAGGTCTCAAGCTGCCAAAAGGCCCACCATAGATTTAGAGCAAATGCGCCCTCTAGAATGTCTATCCCATTTGAACAGTGAGATGCCCATGAAACAGAATACCTAAATTCATCAGAATTTGACTGATTAGTGTGGTCCTCAAGAGGCCCAGGAGAAGCTCTGGGTAGGGGCCGCTGAGAAGGGGGGGGGGAGCAAGGAGAGAAGCATCACATTATTTTTGTATACGAGGAGCAAGAGGTGATGCCAACAACTTTAGTCCCACAAAGGGGTAGCATGGTGGGGGTGCATACATGTCTGGCATCAAGAGAAGTGCCCCATTTATTCCAAAGGGCTAATTTGCCCTCGAAGGAATCCACTGAGCTCATGTTAACGACCCGGTGCACACTTTGTGACTAGGCCAATGGGGGGGTAACATTCTAGGCAGCCGCCATTCAAGTATAGAGGAACCTAAGATGATGGAGTAGAGGACCATGTGTTAGAGGTATGGGGTAGATTAGGATGTGGCCAATCGGTCCAGGGACTGCAGGGGACTGGTAGTATGTATATAGGTGGTAGCCAGTGAGGGTCAGGGATGAACACTGTATATTGTGTGTGTCATAAGTGATGATGTCCTTTATAATTCCACATTCACTTTGAATTAACAGAGCGCTTTGTGGCTATTTGGTTCTACGGGACATTCTGTCACCTTTGTTCTTTCTGTATACAAAATAAATTTGTTTTCCTTGCAAAAATGTGCACCCAGCCTTTTTCCTTAGAGGATTGTTTTTCTTGTCTGGTTCTCTGGAGGTCTTGCCTTACAGAGCAATGAAATAGGAACAATAACAGACAGAGAATGGGAAGTGCGACAGTGAGTGGGAGAAAAGGACTACCTATAGGCAGAGAGTGAAATAGAGATTACAACCAGAAGAATACCAAAGGGGAAGAAGTAGAGTGAGAGGAAGGAGGGAAAGGAGGTAACAGGGGTGTAGTGGTAGTTGAAGGTACGAGCACTAGTAAGAAAAGGAGCAAGAAAGGAAGTAAGTTTGAAGGGTGGAGATGGAAAGGCAGAGTGAGATGTTGGAGAGATAGTGAAGTGGTGGTAGCAGAACACCTGGAGGGACCAGTATAGTGAAGGGTCAGGCATGAGCGGGTGTGAAAGAAGTGAGTGTGACACTGGGGCGAAGAAGGCACCAACCATCCCTAATGCCCCGAGACTACTAAGCGGGTTAGGAGGGGAAAAGTTAGAGGATCCCTAAGGAGTCAGGTAGCTAATGATTTAGGGAAAACGATGTGAAGCCCAGGAAGTGAAAGACAGATGGGGGTTACCGATCCCAGTGCTACTAACTCGCCTGGTGTTGGGTAGAATTTTCATTGTGTGTGTAATTCTCCCCACTCAGTGATTCCCCCAGCACTTTTTGCTGGACTATTGGATTTTCATCTAACTCTCCTGAGTGAGTGGGAACCCTTTTTCCTCACTCATTATTTTATGTTATGCGACTGAAAACACTTTTTGGCTTCTCTTGATGGAGTCTGCTTTTCTCCATCTTTTTATGGCATCTGTATTTTCCTATTACAGCACCCAGCCCCTTCTGTGCAGTGTTGATTAAAACTCATTGAGCTTTCCTCTTTGGTTTTCCTTTACTTTCCTGTATATACTTAAGGTTCCCAGGTTAGAGGAATATTTTTTATCCTACCTATGCTTTTCTTTTGTGAGATCAGCACACACCACCTTATGTGGAGTGCTGAGGGGACACATTGTATCCCTTTTCTCACTTCTCTTTTAACCTTCTAGTTACAGTGACAAGTCTGAGTGACTGGTGGCAGTGGATGATTTTCTGCCGATTTTATGAAACTCTGCGCCCGTGTTCCAAAATGATGCCTGTCTCCTTTTTTCACCAACTCACAATGACTCGTCCTTTCTTGAACTTTCTTATGCCGACCTGGGTGTGGGAGGTCCTGCTCATTCCTTTGTCTTCGCCAGGCTCCTCTGGGGAAGCCCACCCGAAGGTGCCAGTGTGTCTGGGAGGACAGGAAACTGGGAGGTCACTGAAACTTCTCAGGGCTTTGTCCTCCAGTGTGTCTGCTTGGATCCAGTTCTGACTTGGTGTCCAGCTGTCCCTTTGTGACAGCAATCACCCAAAGTTTGAATGTAGCATGCAAGCTGATTGGTTGTGTTAATGCATAAAAGGTGTGGGTCTTGATGCTGAAGTCAGTCGACAACAGGAAGACCCATTCCAAAGAAAAAGAAAAGATGCCTGTAGCCACCTCGATTGGGCGCCAAAGCCAAATCAGTGAATGCTGCTGCTCCAGCCCTTTCCTCTGTGTGAGTGGGAACATCCAGGCCAGACGACTTCTTCCCTTGGACTGGTGGGCCTAACCAGTCTCGACCAGCTACAGTTTGAGTGATCCCATGACGAGCTGCAACCTGCCAGGCCAGCAATATCTGAATACCCTGGGGCCTCTGGCAATGCTGTGGTGCATCGGCTCGTTAAGCACAGTTCTGGCTGCAAACTTGTGGGCATCTGTCTAAGCCTAAAGAGACTCCATCCGATCATAGAAGTCCCCTAAAGCTGAGTCGTGGACTGAGAGAAGGAAAAAAGTCTGCTGGGTGACAACCGTCACTACTACAAATTATGTGTTGAGCCTCCAAAGCCAAGTGCCATGTAGATCATTTCCTGGGAAACCCTATGACTGAGTCTAACAACCTGCTCCTACCAAATGTTCATTGTCCAGCCGCTAAGGCCAGAGACCCAAACCAGAGGTGCTGTCGTCTTATCTCTGGGACCTGTCGGTGACATTGTTGTTCATCATCAAAGGTATTTTCTCACTTCTAGGTACTTACCTGGGTAGTTGTTGTGTTGCTGTTCGCTCCTCCTGAGCTTATAGAGTCACTCCCAGGCCTTAGGACATCTGTCCTCTGGGCTGAAATCCTTTAAGTGGCCAACCAAGTCCCCCTGAACTCTTTGAATCCAATTCCATTGCTTACCTGGTACAATACTCCTCATCTGTCAATTTGATAAGTTTGACAACATCCATCTTCCTTTGTTCTGCTGCCCACGGCCCCCCATGTCCCATCTGACTTTTGAGACTTTTAAAGTTTAGGCCTACAGAAAGTTGTCTAACTTGCCAGTATTACTATTTAGTAAATGTTGGTTGATAAGGGATTTGCGAAACTAACGCTACTCTTGATACTTACCTGTTGCTCACCTAAAGGTCTACTATTGAACAGAGTATTGCTACAGCAAATGTCCTACTGTATGTATGTGTGAAACTTTCCTTACTTATCTGAATTTCATTTTGAGTTTAACATTGCCTAACTGTATATAATAAATAATCCTATTTTCTTATCCTACTATGTTGTGTAAGTGTTTTCTTGACTGTAAGTGTACTCAAAGGTCTTTGTAAGCTACAGCCGCTTCCCTCCTAGACGAAGCCTGGCTGCTTGACCATAGCTTCCAAACCGTTTGGGTAATTCAGGCCAAACCTAAGAGTTGGAGGCGGAGCCCTGTACACCTAAGAGTGAGACTTCTAAAGTCCTACCAGAGGTGGACTTTAGTAAAACTCCCTAACACGTGGGTTGGGGAAGCCGGGAAAAATCCAGAGAGAGAGGGTCGGCACTAGCGCCAAATGTCCTGCCCTGTTAGAACCAGTTTGCTTTATCCAAAGAAGATGACAATCCTTTTGGTTATTTTAAATAAACACTCTTGGAACTATCCTGAGAGTGACTGTGATACTGTCATACTTCATAGGTGCAGATAGTCCATGTGGTACGGGTGGAAAACAGATTGGCTCAGTCTGCTGCACTTCCCCCAAGATGGCACCATGAAGATGGTGCAACATTCCAGGCTTTCTCTATGCTCCCGCAGGGCTGGCTCCACCCCAGTGTCAGAGGGCAGTTATCAGGGATCTCGAACAGAGCAGAGTCGCATTGCTACTCTCATCAGCAAACGCTTCGTAAGTCTGTGCACAAGTGCTCTGTTTAGTGTATGTTCTTTCCAGTGTGCTCTCTGTAAAGATTTCCCGCATTCCTTCACACCGTAGAAGCCGCGCCCTCATTCCGTGGCTTCTTCGTTCACTGAAGCAGCAGCTCCGTGACTCTGCACTCGCCGGTACATGTTCCCTAGTGCTGTCGCCCATTTCACCACAGCATTCTTCCTTGCTGAGCTCTTCAAACTTTCTCTTTCACATTCAGGAGTTAACCGTCTCCTCACCACGCTCATGCCAGCGAAGTAAACCGCGCGCCCTCAAAGAACACGTCCCGGTAGGTTTCCAGTCCTTATAACTTCCTCCTCCGTTCTTTCTGTCATTTACTTACTGTTCTTCCTTTCCCCCACAGCCTGCTCAGTACTACGGACTGAAGGTCTTCCAGACCGCTCATCCATTTTACACAGAGATCATAACGTGTCAGTGGGATTGGTTGTTCCTTCCAGCACCGCATGACGAGGGGTAATCCTTATGCTCTCACTTTAGGCATTCCCTTGATCTTAGTGTCAGAACTTCCACTAACTCTCCTCTTTTTGTGTATCACAGTGCCTCTAAGAAGACAGCCTGCTGTAACTACTACAAGAAGTCCACCTGTAATCATGCCTGCAGAAAGGCATAGAACCAGTAAGGGCAAGGACACCAGGGTTTCCTTCCCTAGAGGGTTTCCCTGAGAACCCTATCCTTCCCTGACTACTCAACAGGGGAGAATAGCCTTACTAGGTAGATTCTCATTTCCTCCAAACTGCTGCCTCGGTTCCATGTTGGTGCATTTCACTTTTTTGTATTATTGATTCGTGCCAAGTTTACTACACATCACAGATGCTTTGTGGTAGGCTGTATAAGGAAGGCATGGTATCGCAAGTATGACACTGTCACAAAAGTTATATGTTTCAAAACCTTTATTAGATTATTAGGCTTTGAAAAAACTCCTACGTTGCCCTATAGCTATGATGGGAGTAGTCTCTACCATCAAATAATGAAGAAAACACAGTCCTAGTTAGTCTGTGTCAAATCAAAATGGCCTATACTAATAAAACCTAATGCCTTCCCTATCTCTTATACACAAAATGAGTAAAGGGAAATGTGTATGCAAAGGAAAAGTTAGTGATCTAACATAAAGGATCAAGGTGGCTGAGTCAGCTCTCTTCCCCATGCTGGACAGCACAGAGTAAGGCGGCCCCCCTAAACAGGATGACACACTCTGGCTCAGGTTATAAAAAGAAAGGCAATTCAAAACGTGGGCCCTGTCCCGCTTGGCCTTCCACGTTAAATTCACTTATTCCAGATTTCCAAACGTTCTTTCATAGTTCAACAAAATTCACGTAGGTCTCCCTCTGTCAGGCTCGGACCTCTCAAGGCATCAATAGCTTGCATAGGTCTTCCTCAGTCGGGCTCGGACCTTTGAACCAAAAGGTACCTGATTCAATGTAGATCTCCCTCAGTCAGGCTCAGACCTCATAATCACAGCACTTGCAGGGGTTCCCTTCTCCAAGCTTAATTCACATTCTTTAGGGGTTCCCTTCCCATAACTTATTTTATGTTTACGGTCTCCTTCAGTCGGGCTCAGATCGTTCACTGATGTCGAAGACTTTCGAATGTGTGAGGCTTTTACCATAGACCTCCGCAGGACCACTTCGACTTTAACTTCACCTCTCCCTTAATGTTATTTGACCCTGTTTTTTTGCATAATTTCAGTAACTTTGGGTCTCACCCTAAGTTACTAGGGGAATCCAGACGTGGACCCGTGCTCACTACTCTTAGAGAGGCACAGCGCCACCCTACTGATGAGGTCCAAACAGACCGAAACACATGTCTGGGGTTGCTGTTGGTACTCTTGTTCAGAGGAGAATTGCCTAGCATTTCAGTGCTGGACTGCCCCAGGGCAGGACAAAGACTGATATGTTTTGGATATTTCTCCTCTGTGAAATATAGTGAGCTAAAGCCTCTGGATAAGGCTCTCATAACCGGTTATAATGTCCGCCAGAGGGACCCCCTTTGTTTTTTGCATAAATAGTGGGATTATGTCACTTCTCTCCACGGGGGAACCTTTCCCTGTGAGGCTAGGGAGGTGAGCCTGCCATGCAATACCCTCACTGGGGGTAGAGGCAAGCAGGACCTCACCGGGAGAGATGACTCCTCTGGGAACATGGTGTCCCGTTCTTACAAAGAACTCCCTACGCAACATATCCCTAACTCATCTTCAAGAACACCCAGTGAAAGAAAACATGAAGAACAAAAATCTGTTATTGTCAACCAAACACTTGGATGGTACCTATGAAGAAACACTTTTCTGGTTCTGAGACGAAAAAAACCACTGGAAGAATACAGTGTGAAAATAAAACAGAACAAGGACTTACACACTGCACCAGGGAAATCCAACAGCAGCGTCATAAATCTTGAAGGCAGAGCACTTGGTGAGAGAAGAACCTGTGCATTTCAAATCAGCTGTGTGTGAGAGGGGGAGAGAAACTGGGACGCACAACATCTGATGGTGGAAGGAAGCCTGAGTGCAGCTTCTAATGAATGGCGCTGGAGGAGCAATGAGATGTGAGAATGGGATGCAGGACATCCTGAGAGAGTGAATGAGTGACAAGTGATGGTGTGACCGTACCACAGTGGACATTGAAGCCCAATAAAAATACTGATACTACCATAACAGCTTTGTGGAGTGAGCTGATTGAAGGAGGAACGAAGGAACCAGAGGCCAAACTGACATCTGACGAAGAGGGTCCCAACCTGCCAGAAATCCCAGCGATGTTATCCCTGAGCAATACAGGTAACAGGGAGAGCGCGAGACACAGGAAGGGGACTGAAAATATCTACTGGAACTCGCATACTTGTCCCCGTTGAAATGAAGTGTCAAGATAATTCGAGGATGGTGAAAATCCTTATAGGAACGCATATAATCGTTACAGTTGAGATGAAGTGTCAAGAGTATCCGAGGAGGGTGAGAATCATCAGTGGAGCATTCATACTCATCCCAGTCAAGACCAAGTGTGCAGAATATACGAGGAAAGTGAATCATTACTGCAATGCTCATACTCGTTCCAGTCAAAACCAAGTGCTCAGAGCATACGAGGAAAGTGAGAATCATTACTGGAACACGTATACTCGTCCCAGTCAAGATAAATTATCAAGAATACATGAGGAGAGTAAGAATCATTACTGGAACACTTATATTCGTCCAAGTCGAGATACAGTGGCAAGAGTCAATGTAGAGAGTGAGGATAATTACTGAAACACTTTTATGTTATGTTACCTTCATTTATAAAGCGCACGGTTGCCCGAAGATGACATGGCGCTGAGGAGGGAGAACTGATCAACTAGGGGAGGCCACAGAGTAAAGAGCTAGAAAAGGGTGGTCTTAAGTGCTCTTCTAAAAGCGAGGTGGTTGGAAGTTTTCCTCATGATGGGAGGGAGACCATTCCACAGGTTGGCTATGGAAGAAGCCCTGCCGCCAACCCTAGTGCAGTGATATCTTGGGACAACAAGAAGATCCGCAGTGGAGGAGCGTAGGTCCCGCTCTGGGAGGTAGCAGGAAAATTTGGCCTGTAAAAACTCGGCCCCCTGACCATGGGCAGCCCGATGGACAATGCACAGGGCCTCGAAACAGACACGCTGGCTAACCGGAAGCCAATGGAGTAAGCACAGCACAGGAGTGATGTGGGCTCCATACGGAGTGCCCGTAGCCAGCCTAGCTGCTAGATTCTGTATACACTGTAGCCATTGAATCAGACCAATAGGCTGCGACAGATACAGCGAGTTGCAGTAAGCCAAGCGGGAGAGAACCAGTGCTATGACTACCGGAGGGTGCAGCGGTTCGGGTATCATTGGTAGAACCTTCTTCAGGACCCTGAGGTGGTGGTGGTTTGCTTGGCACACAGCTGTGACTTGATGTGACATGGAAAGGGAGGCAGAGAGAATAACACCTAGATTTTTTTACCTTGCTAGCTGGAGTGAGGAGGGGACCCAAAGATGCGGGCCAGAAGGTAGTGGCCCATAGTGAGGGGTACGGGGGACAGCCCACCACCAGCCAACCAACACTCATACTCCTCCCAGTCGGGATGTATTATTGAGAGTGAACAAAAGACAAGAGCATCATTATTTGAATCTGCAAACTCACCCAGTCAAGATAAAGAGTGGACATTGAGTACAGAGAAAATCTTAAGTTTGATTAAAGAGAAAGGAACAGAATTGTCCCCTGGAAGGAAATGGATAATCCCAAATAGGATCAAACAAGAAGCAAACATAAAAGAAAGAAAGAGCAAGCAACTGAAAGAGACTGTTGAGACCCTGAAGAACCCAGTATATGAACTGTATGATTTGATTAAAGTAGCTACTAAGCACTACCAAAGAATACTTTATTGAACTAAACTTGGTGATAAACCACCTCCCAGGAGAAGGAAGTCATTCTCCTGTGCTTTAGTTCTTAAAGTGGTAGGGTTAAGTTAGGTTACTTTGGACAATGGACAAACTTAATTTGGGACTCTCACTGATGACTGATGAGCACCTTAGATATCTTTGCTAGGTAGGGACCACCAATCACTTAGGGAAAGCTAGGTGTTTTCTCCTATTATTTAATAAACTACAACAGTGAGATGGAAAACCCAAGTCTGTGGTCTTTTTCTGACCTGCCTGACATCCCAACGAAACATACTAAGTTGAAACAGTGGTACCTTGCATACTGTGGTAATGTGAGACTTTAATCTGAAACGTCCCAAGGTGTTCAGAGCATTCCTAAGCAAGACTAGAGATGTTGGATGTGTCTGCAAGTGGATGGCGCATGATTTTCATGGTGGTGTCGACATGCTTGTGAACTCTGGTGAATTATGTCAGAAGACGGATGGCAGTACACAGCAGCAGGACCCTTATTCCTGGTGCAGTGAGGATGGATCCAAGAAAGCACAGATGTTCTGGGCAGAATGAGAGGCTGTACATGAGATGCCAGCCACCACCTGTGAAACTTCCTGTGGTCTGGAAGACGGACTACATCTCAATGCGCCAATCTGTATAAAGGGAAAATGGCGATGATCCAGGATACACTGGTGATGAAATAAGGGAGTGAGTTCAATGTCAATGCTATAAGAACACCCAGCTAAATCATAGTATCAGTCAAAGTCTAGACTAGGAAGAAGTAAGTTTGCAGAAACACAAAGTCAGCTTGAACCTGAGTGGTGCTGCAGAGAACCTTGATAGCACTTGCACGTGAGTGGTGCTCTCGTCTAACCCCCAGAATGATGACAAGTGGTAATAAGCAACAACATACAGAATATTCTTGAAAATTATGTTGATAGAAATGTAATGGAAGAAAACACAGAACACCCCTGTGGTGAATTGTGGAATTAGGAAAATGTAAATGATATGGTTTTGAAATGCAGAATAAACCTATTAGCCAGAAAGATGAAAAATAGACAATTGAAGTAGAGCTAAAAGCTGGAGAAAGAAGGAAAGTTTGGATTTACATTGGCACTGACAGAAACCTGGTGATGAGAAAGACTCATGTAAACCTATCCTAACCAAAGGCAAAAGAAAATGCTGGATTTCTGGCTCTTTAATGGACGACACAATTCTTTCCTCAGTTCCTTGGACAGATTTGTTACTGGTCGGAAAATATAGGCATGAGTCTCTTAACTAGAAACATTAGAATCACTCTTTATTTTTCACATCTCACTGTGATGACAATCCTGTTTACTCGCCTATTCCCATTTCTTCAATTACCGAACTATAAAGATCCAGAAAAGTTGTCTATTCTTTGACACGCCTGCATTATCTTCCTAGATTGGATAAACCTATTGCGCATGATAGGAATAACATGTTATGTAATCAGTATTTGATTGGTACCTTTATATGAAATCAAAACACACCATATGTGCAGTATACTATTTGAAAAGTTCCAGCGTATATCTCTTTCAATTTCACATCAGAGATCCCTTTGTTAACCAACCATGCTTGATAATAAAAGGAAAACACATGTGCTAAATACATTCATCTCACCATAAAAAGATCTGCTAGAAGAGCTTAGTATCCGTTTTTAGTTGCAGAAAAGAAGAAAGCCATTCCAGTCTCAGTAATCGCACCTGTTTGAAAAGTGAATAGGTTTAGTATCTAGATTTCCTTCCTTTGCTTACCTGCCTTACTGACCCCAGCTGCAGCAAACATCCGCTAACAAGAACCATGCTCCGTGCCCCTTCTTTAGTGTTCCCTTCAGTATGTTAGACGTATATGTGAATATTTGTTTGAAGCACTTGTCCCCTTTGGTTAATTGTTACCTTTGGAAGGCACCCGTTTTCTTATACATATATTTGTTTCTGTTGGTTTTGTCCCTTGTATATTTAGCACTTGTGTACACCCTCATAAACTGGCTCACTACTGGTTCTCATCTTTATTCTATTGTACAGGCACCCATTGTGGGAATGCCTCTGCCATCTGCAAATGTGTTGTTGTAAGTCATTTCTATGCAACATGTACACCCCTCTTCCTCCAATAAACACACTTACAAAATGATGGGTTTTTAGAAGGCTAACATTGGTACAGCAAAGTTCTTAAGATTCTTCCTTCCATCCAGTGGAGTAACTTTCATCTCTCTATTGTCTGAGAGGGTATCTCTCTATTGTCTGAGAGGGTATCAGATAAGTGGAAATATCACTTTGTATTATAATTCAGCCAGTGATGTCCAAGCCATTTTTGGAAACAGGCCAAACCTCGCCCAGCCCTGTTCCCAGTGCTCATGTAACATCCCACTTCCTTATTTACACGTGCAGGGATAAATGCTACAGGTAACATTTGTAGCGCTCACCTCTGCATCCTCCGCCATGGCCGAATTCCAAGAAACAGCCTGCCTCATCATGGTGACGCATCATGTGAGAACGCATGCGTACTTGTCCTTTTCTATGGTCTTAAATGGATGCTTGCAATCCAGGATTCCAATCAAGAGATGAGGAGCCAAGCATTACTGGCTTCCTATCTGGCTCCTGTCCAAAACTCGGAGCTAAAATGAACATGTCTTCATAACACTTAAAAGAAGCTGATTTCTTTTAGCAGCTTGCACACTTTTAGCTGAAAAAATATATAAAGTCTAACAACTCCAATTAAGTTAGGTTATGTATGGCGGCCGATACACTTAACGTAGTGTTCTGCAATCATTTAAAAAGTAATCACTGTATTGTCTGTGTTTTCAAATTAGTGTAAAATCCTGAATATATTACAGGTTTATAGTACTTAATACACCATTAAAGATAAGATTCATGGTATCATGGCCAGGCCCGGCTCCAGGAATTTGCATCTGGGTGGGCCAGGTTTGTGATCAGAGGGGCCCAATTTCGATTGGGTGTAGGTGTAGGAGTACACTAAACAAAGTGCCAGATTTCCCAGATCCGTGATTCAGTAAAAAATGTCTTCCTGGATCCAAAAAATGCATTTGCACAGCTCTATAAAATACAATACAAAGCAAAAGAGAATCAAGGAAAATAGTGTTGCAACATCAATCTACCTATATTCCCCTGCCATCCGTTCTACCCTTTCTATTATACCCACTTCTCCTTCACCTTTCACCCCCCCGTCACCTTCCATCATCTCCCCCTCACCACAAATCCCATTTATCTCCACTCCCTACTACTCCCAAAAACCCTCACCATGTCTTTCTTGGCCTGGCTGGGGAGAATCAAGTGTGATGCTTCCTCCTTTGCGAGGGCTGACACTTTATGAACATTGTCATTTTCCGGTAGGGCCTTGTTGGATCAACTCATAGGCATAGCAAACAAGGCACCCATATCCGGGCATACACACTTTTACTTAGGGAGACAAACTGAAACCAAAATGCATTGGCAAAGCCAACAGCTTGGGGTTTTGATTAGGCAGGGATAGGTATTTGCCAGTCACTGCCTAAGGGTAACACCTGGCCATAATATGGGAACAGCTGGGAAACTTTGTGAGCACCTGGGCATATGATGTGATTGCCTGGCAAATGTCTGTCTAATACCTATACGCAAGCCAGAACTGCTGGCTTTGCAAATGCTTGTTTTAGACAGGACTCCAGTGCAAAGGACAGGCATTGACACAGATATATATTCAGTGAAAAAACTTTGTTAACGGGACGTTATAGTTCCAAGTAAAACCGAAACCCCCCCATAAATTCACCAGGTATGGTATGCTAAGCAACCATAACTCGTGCCACCACCGTGCACTGCTAAGACTAACGCCCAGGACATCAAAGATCACCTCACTGATGACATCACATGCCTGGCTCACTCTTTATTCTTTTACTGACATATCTAGGCCACATGGTTTTCTTCAGTAACAGTCGAACTAAAAATTCAAAAAGTGCTATGTTTGTAGACTTATACTTCAAATATGTTCTTACAGTAATTCACTTAGGGTCCACTCACATCATATGAAACATATACATAGGGGAAAACACAGACTTGAATGCTTTGTGTGTATGAAGATAATCAGTAAGGCTGTCAACACTTTCTTATAGTTCTGTTGATTTTTTATTGCTGTACTTTCCCTGGACATGCTCATGTTTGTATTTGTTGTCTGTGTTTTGTGTGCAATAATGTAATAATGTATTAATGGGTTTTATTACGTACTTATTAAATGTTTACAGTATGCAAAACTCTAATAAAGTATTTCTAATGTTTGTATTTAACATGGTAAAATTATTAATATTGAATCCCCATCATGTTTGCTGCACACTATGCCTATGTTAGTACATGTATACCTTAGTATATAACTTCATAATGCAATGCTATTTGGATTAATGCATTGCTTAATGCACTACGTACCTCATAATATTTATTCCAATGATCCTTGACACTTTTTTATTGACATTACAATAAGAATCCCTTGTATAGACTTTTCATGAAAAGTAAATGCACATGTGATGTCATCAGTGATGTCATCAATGACATTTGTGATGTCATCTTTGATGTCCTGGGTGTTAGTCTTAGGAGTGCATGGCAGTGGCGCGAGTTATAGTTGCTTAGCATACCATAACTAGTGAATTTCAGGGGTTTTTCGGTTTTACTTGGAACCATAACGTCCCTTCAACAAAGTTTTTTTTACTGAATTTCATAGGTTTTTAATAGCGCAACTTAACCATAACGTCCCTTTAACAAGGTTTTTTTTTACTGAATATAGATATACATAGTGTGAATTTGATAGGTGTTTACTAGTATTATATACATGTAACATAGAACATACTAAATCCCCAGCTAGTGATTTTGATGTCCGCGGACTGTGCGTATATTCGCGGACGGTCACTGTCAACATCAACACTATCCAAAAACTCAGGGGCTATCTTACATTGTTGTTTCATGCAATAGAAACACTGAACAAGTTCAAAAAGCAGCCTATAAACACATTATATGTAATAATAAATAAGGAGTGGAAACTATATATGTAAGATATCAACCATCCATGTAAATAACATATGCACCAGAATGGAATATACCAAAACAAAATCTATATGCCTCCAACATAATTGCGTCACAGAAACTGCACAGCAAAAAGAAACAGCAGACCTACACAACAGTAACAACAAAACTTACCAAAAACGAGTAAGTAAACTTCATTTTTCTTATATATTTGTAAACTTTCTGTATTAGGTACACTAAAAGTAATATATTTTGTTTACACAGAAATGCCCAGTACTTTGGAATGGATGGAAGAAAATTTCCCATGGGATGAAATGAGTGAAGACAGCGATACTAATGGTAGACACAACACTTCTCTATATAAGCCATTTAATACCCATTACTTTGTGTACTTAACGGTTGTAGGTAATTTGGTCGAAAACCAAATGATCGAATGCCATTTGATCGAGAGTCAAATGGACGAAAAAATGGTCGATTTTTTTTTTTTTAATGGGGGTTACCAAACAAAACTAAAAACATATATAAATAAATAAAAAAATTTGACCATTTATTTTTCAACCATTTGACTTTCGATCAAATGGTCATTCGATTTTTTATTTTCGACCAAGTACACCGTACTTAACACATTTTTTTAACAGACCATACAAACTGAAAATAATATACCAAGAGAGACATTAGAAAATGCTCTTCAGTGAATGGAACAAAAAATGGATATGCTAATGAAAAATGTCAATCTTTTAAAACATTTTGTGGAGGAGCACATAAAAGAAAACATTAAATATCACTGTCCTACATGTACCATGTACCTCTCCATGTCACAGTCAACTATCCCCAAACCGTCCCCACCAAGAAAAACGTTATGAGACTTCCATCCCTTCGTCCCCTCCCCTCCCATCCATCATCTCCAAACCCCTAATTCCCCTGTATTTGTTTCAGTTTCTGCTTCCCCCCTCTCTTTCATACATTTTATCAGCGGACAGCGCGGGTGTCCGTTATGTCCACAATTAACCAAAATGGGGGTGTTATAAGGACACTATACCTGTCCGTACTGTCTGCAACCAAAATGGAATTGTTCTTAGAACACACTCGATGTCTGCAATTAACCAAAATGGAGGTGTCCTAAGGGCACTATACCTGTCCGTACTGTCCGCAATCAAAATGAAACTGAAACTGTTCTTAGAACACACTCGATGTCTGCAATTAACCAAAATGGAGGTGTCCTAAGGGCGCTATACCTGTCCATACTGTCCGCAATCAAAATGGAACTGTTTTTAGAATGCACTCGATGTCCGGGATGTCTGCAATTAACCAAAATGGAGCTGCCTTAAGGACACTATACCTGTCCGTACTGTCCGCAATCAAAATGGAACTGTTCTTAGAATGCACTAGATGTCCGGGATGTCCGTAATTAACCAAAATGGAGGTGCCCTAAGGACACTATACCTGTCCGTACTGTCTGCAATCAAAATGGAACTGTTTTTAGAACACATTCGATGTCCGGGATGTCCGCAATTAACCGAAATGGAGGTGTCCTAAGGACACTATGCTTGTCCGTACTGTCCGCAATCAAAATGGAACTGTTCTTAGAACACACTAGATGTCCGGGGTGTCCTGCGAATATCGCACCTGTCCATAACTGTCTGCCGCACATGTGTTGCACTTTTAATTAGTTCGGGGACCAGAACACTGTCCGTAGAACACCCACATGCATGCGCACAACTGATCATGCACATTTGGTGTCCTAGTGACAGCTGTCCCATTCGCGAATGTGTCCGCGATGTCATCATGTGACCGCACCCACGGTGAGCACGTGTCCTTATTTGCGGCCACTGTCCGGGTCCCCAAACATTTCAAAAGTGCTTTTGTGGACAATCCAAGGTATTTTACAGTAAAAGTTCACCATTGCACATGTCCCAGACAATGTCCCTGGTGATCTATATACGTTTTGGAACTTTTTGAGCCCTTTTTTGGCATTTGATCTGTCCGTTGACAGTGTGGGTGTCCGCAGAGCGTGCACCAGCACCCCTATAAAAGGCCACACCCTAGAATTGCTCCTCATTGTGCTTCTGGCTACTTGACAGAGCATTGCTTCTGACCTGCATTCACTGCATTGCTGCTGACTTCTGTCTGCCATCCTCCAGATGGCAACCATGGCTGCTTCGGCTTCATCACCACCCCCACCCCCTCCACTACCACCACCTTCCCAAGGACCTGCAGAGGGGAACAGGCGTGAAGATGCAGAGGAGATGGATGAAGAGGATGAGGTAGTGGAAGTCCCTACTACCAGCACTCTGTGAGTCTTTGGTGTGGAGGTTATTTACAACTCTTGATGGAGTGCCAAAAGCTCATGCGAATAAGGTGATCTGCAATCAGTGCCGCATGGTGCTGAGTCGTGGAAGGCCTGGTTCGTATAGCTTTGGTAGACATCAATGAAGCGACACCTGAAGTCGTTCCACAGTGGGGATATTCGTAAGGTTGTACCTTGCGATAAACGTAGCAGGTTGAGTTCCCCTGCAGCCACCTCCGTTTCTGTGCCTGCCACCACAAGAGACACTCCTGTGTGACAGTGCATCTCTCCAGCTGCCTCGCAGGCCATTTCTGACAAACTCTCTCCTTACACAACAAACCCAGTAAACCTTACTGACCAATCGCTTGCTCTGCTCAGTCTCATTTGCATGCCTCTCAACCCCAAAATCCCCATATGTAATGCGTGTTGTCTGCGGACAGCCACGCTGTCCATGGACAAATCGAAAAATCGGAGCGTGGTGAATGTACATTTAAATAGTGTGCCCCATTTCCCCTTTGAGGTTGGCTCTGAAAAGAGCCTTTTTTGGTTTTTTTGCAGATGCTTGAGAGACACCTTTTATTTTGTATTTTATTTTCTTTTTTTTCTTATTGTACTCCTAAAATCTTCAAATTAGCTTCTCCGAAGCAATCCTTATGTTCCAAAACAGCATGGCATTTCCCATAAAAGATAAAGAAATGTCATCTTCTTTAATATGAACAACATTACCAGAATCAATGTTCTCATTATTACAATAGAAAATTCAAGCTCTAAGCATGGAAGCAAACATGCCTCGGTTGATTACACACCTAGCAATGTTTTGCTGAGGACAAAAAATAGCACTATTGTCCCATGTTGCCCTCGGTACTAAACCAGAAAAAATAACTTTGGATTTGGAAGGACTTTCATTACTGCTTGAACCAAGTGTTCCAAATCTACAAACAAAGTAGGGGCACTGACATAGCCCAAATGCAGAGCACCACAGTGCAGAACTACCACATAGGGACTGTTCACCCTACCCATATCTTTACAAACTTGTACATTTCCCTGCACATGGAATTTTTTTGCCACATTCCTGCATTTAGCATACTGCTCCAACCCATGCACAAACATATCTCCAACCACCAACACCCTGACTTTCTCCACCTCTTCCATCTTCACTAAACACAGCCTCTTTCATCACAAATCCACAACCTCAACACCTGATTGGCTAATCCCTACAGTCCTATTTCCATGCCAAATATGTTCAGAAGTCCCATATGTAGCACGTTCGGTCTGCGGACAGTCGTGGTGTCCGCAGAGCGCATGACTTTTGGGCAGCCCTTCTACCTTTTCCACTTCACTCTCTGTACCATTCCCTCATTGGCTACAGCTAAGCAGTCACACAACCATCCACCAATCACATCCAAGAACTCTGCATCTAACTCCATCATCATAGTTCAGCACTTTAGATGTACTGTTGATCACTCTGAGTACAAGTCTCATGTCATTGGAAAGCACCTACTACAAAAACTACTGTACAAGTCTCCAAGATTTCAACTTGCAGCTTCATGCATATCCACATGCATGAATACAAACTACAGGTATGCATAATTTCTGCACAGTACATGTACAGCTCTTGTATAAATGCATATAAACAGGGTAACTGCCACTTAACCTGTATAACCTACAAAATGAACGTACTGTCATTTTTCCCGTGTGCTATAATCAACTGTTACTTGCAAACCTGTCTGCTCTCCAAATTAGTTTTTTTTTTACACACAGCTATCTAAAAAAAGTGTAATTTCATGTTAAAAGATGGGAGAAATAACAGTATAATTGTAGAAAAACACTTTGTAGTGTATTATAAAATTGCACACAGCCAGGATGAGTTCATGCAGCTTTATACACTCACACAGATAGACACTATCATTAAAAAGGCTCCCAGCTGAAACAACACCACTGCCTCTACATCAATTCCTTCTGCTTTATTACCCACACCTTCACAAATGCATACATTCCATGCCTTTCTATACAGTTTCTGCCATTTACCCTATAGAAATAGCAAAATAAGTATATGATTATTTCTTCTATCTCCTAACATCCAATAACACAGCCTTAAGAAGCCAAGTGAGCTTCATACGCTAAGTATTATACTCATTTGTAAAGCATGTTCAACTAACAGATTCTAAGTGAAATATACATGCTGCACATTGGCAAAGGAAACTACATGTACACACTGTGTTCAGTTATCAAAAACACTACTACTACAAAAACATAAAAATAAATGTCTACATTAACAACAGTGCTATAAATACACAAATGTACTGACTTCTTTCCTTTACAATTGCAGTGAAGACCACTCTCCTGAAAAGCAGCAGCATCTGAAGTACGAACAACAACTCAGAAGAAACCTACTCTTTCCATACAAAAAAGTAAGTACAATACTACTATAAAGTTCTAACTGTTACTCAAACACACTAGAATGTTAGTATTGCCGGACAAACAACTGTTTTAATTCTATACCATTAGATTTAGTATTAGTGCTTCCCCTCACCACTAGCTTACTTTGCATTGTCATCTGAACCCCAGTGTAGTAATGCACAAATTGTTGTGCCAACTTGTTGTAGATGGCCGTTGCACAATCACACACCTCCACATACATCCTACCATCATACTCAGACACTCATGCATACAGCACACATACATTACACAACAGCCCAATCCACACTTTGTTTTTTTCTCCAACAGACCCCAAAGAATGCCTACCAAAAAGCAAATCTGTAGAAAGCAACGCAGAAGTAGAGCAAATCAAATTAAGAGCCCAAAATAAGCATCCATCTGTAGCAGAATTTGTACAAAAAGTTAAAACAAAACAGCTAATAGTCATTAAGCAAAACAAAACAAGCTTCTACTACATAAATGTTGCCTCCTCTTTCAAAATGTAAATCGAAATAGCAGTAGTGGTAGCTGAATTATTGTTAATCACTTTCTAACACTGCACCTATTAATCTTGATTTAGTGGCAAGTAACTATACCAAAAAAAGTATTTTACAAAAAATGTTCCACCACAGAGTCCTTCAGAACCTTATAAAAACAGGAGAAATCATGCACAACCCTTAAAACCTACCGTAGTAAATTAATCTTAGAAGCTCTCATAGACAGTGCAATCCTTCTCAAAAGGAAGTTATTTATTTTAGTTTTATTTATTTTCGTTTTAAACAGAATGAAACCACTAACAAAACGAACTACTAAACTACAAAAAAGACTTCTCAATAAACAGAAAGTCAACAAAAATAACTTCTTAAATATCTGTGGAGGTCAATGGAGTCACAGCACGAGCACAGAACCATAATTTAATGAAGAAGCATACCAACAAAAGCAAACAAACACAATTGCCATCCATAGCAGTGGATGAGGTTATGAAAAACGTGATAATACCATAATGGAACAAGAAATGCTGCTTACAAAAATATCCCCAGAAAACTCAGTATCACCTCTCCATTTCACTGAACCAAAACGTCCAATGTACAAATGGCCATGCACGTCAATGTGTAACATTGCCAAAAAATCTTTCAAATCTTTACGCCAGTTCCTTAATCATTATGTGAAAGGCAAAGACAAATTCAAAATGAAACTACTACAAAATATGGATACCTGTCCAGTGCGCAAATACACAGGACTACAAGGACACTCATTAGCCTGCATCTCAGGACCTATTTGCAAAAGCATCTTCCATCATATCAACATGATATCAACACATCATTCAACTATATGAAATCTGGTTCATAAACTGTCCTGCTTTAGCACTAACCAATTTAAATATCAATCTTGTACATGGTATAGCCAAAGAACTACTCGAAGAAATAGAGCATATCCAGAGATAATATTTTGGAAGTGAAAGACACTTTCAAAATCCAATAGCTTTACAACAGACTAGCAACAATTGTACAGATGGCAACCTTCTACTACACACATCCAAAAAGAAATACTAAAATTTAAAAGTACATCAGCTGAAGTACCAAACCATGTGTATGTGTTTTGCCGCAGAACTTTTTATAAAAGTAGCACAAAAACTGTAGCCATAACGTACAAAATAGAAGACAATGACAATTCCAAATGGTTTGAATTAGCTCTCTACCTTATAGCAGAAAACAAATACAGAAATATTGACCCCTTAATACTTTGCAGTTACTGCACTGCAAAACTTGACAACAACCAAACTCCTTCACGTGCTATCACAAAAAAACTTGGAATTATTCCCACTACCAAAACCCCTGCAACAACTCAATTTATATGAGAGCATCATAATTCAAACAGTGCACCCATTTCAAGCAATAATACACCTTCAACCAAAAACAACAAAATGACCCCCCTCTCAATTAGTGAAAGGCATTCGTGGCAAAATAGTTTATTTACCATTAGATCTGAAAGAAAATGTACACACTCTGGGAGTGCAACGTCCAATAAATCAATCTTTAATTGTCTTAGTAAATGGTGTACCTACAAAAAACAAAGAAATTTGGCAGCAACTTGTGGACTTACATAAAGTTAGACAAG
Organism: Ambystoma mexicanum; assembly: GCF_040938575.1. Lineage (NCBI taxonomy): Eukaryota > Metazoa > Chordata > Amphibia > Caudata > Ambystomatidae > Ambystoma > Ambystoma mexicanum. The sequence goes on along the minus strand of NC_090933.1, from coordinate 1,032,747,305 downwards.
CCTTGCAATATCTAAAAGACAATTAATACTACAAAGAAATTAATATTGAAAAAAAACTGAGAGAAACTATTGAAATAATTCAAGAATCACCAGAAACTGGTCAATTTCAACTTCTAGATCCTGCTACAGTATCCAATATTTTAGACCATTATACAATTCATCCATTACACTCCAAAGACACCATAGATGATGCACTGGAAACGTACCAAATGCGACAAGCCAAAGGATCACCAATCGGCATATGGGAAAAAGGTATAGAAGCACGTGCCTTTCCTCTACTCTTCCCTACTGGAAAAGGAGGAAGATACGATGATAGACCCACACAAATAACAGCATAAGAATACCGCTCTTTACGAATGTATTCTGAAGATCCCAGATTTAGACAAAATGTGGAATACGTATTCCACCTTCTCTTTGAAAGTGAACTAGAAACTCTATTCTACGGAGTTGCACACACATTGAAATCAGGTACCCACTTTCAAAACATATCAGCTATGCAATTACTACAAAAAGTGCAAGAAAAAGATGAGGTTCTACAATCAAGCATTAAAAATCTTTTAGCAAACATGCGTGATATAAAAGAATACTGGTTCTGATGTCAAAGAGATGTACAATAAGAAACCTTGGCCCACCCACATTGTTTGTTACATTAAGTTGCACAGAATATGCATGGGAAGATTTACATGATTTCCTACGCATAGCAAACAAAAACAAAACAAACATAAATATACCAACACCTGGAGAACTCTGCTCTCTAGATGCTGTTAATTTTTCAAGATATTTCCATCATCGTTTCATTGCTGTGCTACACTTTTTTGTGATAAAATTGTTCCTCTCCTCAGAGAAGTGCAACACTTCTTTTGGAGAAAAGAATACCAAGCCAGAGGAGCACCACATATCCACATGCTTTCATGGATTAAAGATGCTCCTAAATTTGGTCAAGACAGTGATGCCACAGTTTTACAGTTTATCGAAAAGTACGTTACTCTTGAAATTCCCTCACAAACTACACATAGTGGCCTTCATGCACACATTTTACAATTTCAAAGACACAAATGTGGGAAATATTGTCGTCGCAAATATAAAAACAAAGGGAAATACTACACCAAATGCCACTTTGGTTTCCCTAGACCCGTTACAACAACAGGTCAAGTAAACAACTTCATGTCTTCACTTAGACATAGTTTCAAAGGTAAATCACCTAAAAACACATATTACATAAAAAGGACAGAAGAAGCAAAATATATCAATGATTACAATGCAATCATTGCCCTCTTCTGGAATGTAAACATAGATGTGCAGTACATTTCAGATGATTCCAATGCAGTTGCACAATATGTCACAGCCTACTTAACCAAAGCAGAAAAAACAGAGCTTCCAGACCTCTGGGGATGCCTTATTTGATAAAACACTGTCACAGAAATTGTACAGCTTAGGCATAAAAATGCTCTCTCATAGAGAATGTGGCTGCTATGAAGCTGCAGACCGTTTAACCGGTACTGCTTTGTATGGAAAATCTGAAAATATAATATGGCTAAGTCTTGGTCCTGCTAAATCTAGAAAAAGAGTTCTCAAATCATATGAGGACAGAGAATAGCCAACAATGATCTGAACAGCCAAGACATTTTGAAAAAACACATACTACCCAAACAGGAATACTACTTTGGAAACCATCAGGCCGATTCATGGAATAAATGTGCGCCGAAAATCCCGGCGCAGAGGGGCCAATACGTGCGCTGCGCCTAAAATCAGCGCAAAGCGCAGGGAAACCAGCGCACGTCGATTCATGGAAGTCCCTGCGCAAGAAAAGCAGAGGACGTGCGCGGAAAAAACGCGCGGCGCAGGCCGGCGCACAGGTCAACCAACGTCGTGCGCCACGGCCACTGCGCCATCACTCCGAGCGCAGCGCACAGCTCTAAAGTAGGCGGGACACAGGGCGGGACACTCGGAATGGGGAATAAAATGGGGCACAACACTCGGAATGGGGAAGAATGTGGGCGGCACGGGGAAAGTTTAGGAGGCAAGTGCGCGGAACGCCCACACGCTCGCATACAACACGTATTCATGGAATAGAATAGGGCAAAAAAGCGCACGCTCAAAGCAGCGCACAGGCACAAACAGGCACAAACACGACCGCCACAAGAAAGCAGGCGGTAGCGTCTCTGCGCCTGCAAGAAATGTGCGCTAAAAGGTGCGCCAACAAATAGCACCTATATACAGACATGATCAATGTCCAATACTGTGGCCCTCCAGGACAAATGACGTACAAAGGGGTACCCACAAACACAGACACGCGCAGAGAGAAAAAATAAACGTGTGCGTGCATACCGGGGTGCGCGGTAAGTTGCACACGCGATATGGCCGGCTACGTGGATTTCAGGGGTGCGCGGGAAGTTCCACACGCGAAATGGCCGGCTACGTGGATTTCAGGGGTGCGCGGGAAGTTCCACACGCGATATGGCCGGCTACGTGGATTGCAGGGGTGCGCGGGAAGTTCCACACGCGATATGGCAGGGTACGTGGATTTCAGGGGTGCGCGTTAAGTTGCACACGCGATATGGGCGGCTACGTGGATTTCAGGGGTGCGCGGGAAGTTGCACACGCGATATGGCCGGCTACGTGGATTTCAGGGGTGCGCGGGAAGTTGCACACGCGAAATGGCCGGGTACGTGGATTTCAGGGGTGCGCGGGAAGTTCCACACGCGATATGGCCGGCTACGTGGATTTCAGGGGTGCGCGTTAAGTTGCACACGCGATATGGGCGGCTACGTGGATTTCAGGGGTGCGCGGGAAGTTGCACACGCGATATGGCCGGCTACGTGGATTTCAGGGGTGCGCGGGAAGTTCCACACGCGAAATGGCCGGCTACGTGGATTTCAGGGGTGCGCGGGAAGTTCCACACGCGATATGGCCGGCTACGTGGATTGCAGGGGTGCGCGGGAAGTTCCACACGCGATATGGCAGGGTACGTGGATTGCAGGGGTGCGCGGGAAGTTCCACACGCGATATGGCCGGCTACGTGGATTTCAGGGGTGCGCGGGAAGTTCCACACGCGAAATGGCCGGCTACGTGGATTTCAGGGGTTTGCGGGAAGTTCCACACACGATATGGCCGGCTACGTGGATTCCAGGGGTGCGCGGGAAGTTCCACACGCGATATGGCCGGCTACGTGGATTGCAGGGGTGCGCGGGAAGTTGCACACGCGAAATGGCCGGGTACGTGGATTTCAGGGGTGCGCGGGAAGTTCCACACGCGATATGGCCGGCTACGTGGATTCCAGGGGTGCGCGGGAAGTTGCACACGCGATATGGCAGGGTACGTGGATTCCAGGGGTGCGCGGGAAGTTCCACACGCGATATGGCCGGCTACGTGGATTCCAGGGGTGCGCGGGAAGTTCCACACGCGATATGGCCGGGTACGTGGATTGCAGGAGTGCGCGGGAAGTTCCACACGCGAATTGGCTGTGTGCTCCCAGGCATTACCTGTACACCCTCCACGGCCCCTGCAGGCAGCACACACCACAGGGAACTACCCTGCACACCTGCTCATGTCTCCCACCACCCCCACCCCCCATCCACCAGGGACACCCTCCACCAGGCCCCCACCCATGTCTCCCACCACCCCCCACCCCCCATCCACCAGGGACACCCTCCACCAGGCCCCCACCCATGTCTCCCACCACCCCCCACCCCCCATCCACCAGGGACACCCTCCACCAGGCCCCCACCCATGTCTCCCACCACCCCCACCCCCCATCCACCAGGGACACCCTCCACCAGGCCCCCACCCATGTCTCCCACCACCCCCCACCCCCCATCCACCAGGGACACCCTCCACCAGGCCCCCACCCATGTCTCCCACCACCCCCCACCCCCCATCCACCAGGGACACCCTCCACCAGGCCCCCACCCATGTCTCCCACCACCCCCACCCCCAGCACTGTGGGGAACCTGCCAGCAGGCCCCCACCCATGTCCAACCCATGTCTCCCACCACCCCCAACCCCCCATCCACCAGGGGCACCCTCCACCAGGCCCCCACCCATGTCTCCCACCACCCCCACCCCCAGCACTGTGGGGAACCTGCCAGCAGGCCCCCACCCATGTCCAACCCATGTCTCCCACCACCCCCAACCCCCATCCACCAGGGACACCCTCCACCAGGCCCCCACCCATGTCTCCCACCACCCCCAACCCCCCATCCACCAGGGACACCCTCCACCAGGCCCCCACCCATGTCTCCCACCACCCCCACCCCCAGCACTGTGGGGAACCTGCCAGCAGGCCCCCACCCATGTCCAACCCATGTCTCCCACCACCCCCAACCCCCCATCCACCAGGGGCACCCTCCACCAGGCCCCCACCCATGTCTCCCACCACCCCCACCCCCAGCACTGTGGGGAACCTGCCAGCAGGCCCCCACCCATGTCCAACCCATGTCTCCCACCACCCCCAAACCCCATCCACCAGGGACACCCTCCACCAGGCCCCCACCCATGTCTCCCACCACCCCCCACCCCCCATCCACCAGGGACACCCTCCACCAGGCCCCCACCCATGTCTCCCACCACCCCCCACCCCCCATCCACCAGGGACACCCTCCACCAGGCCCCCACCCATGTCTCCCACCACCCCCACCCCCCATCCACCAGGGACACCCTCCACCAGGCCCCCACCCATGTCTCCCACCACCCCCCACCCCCCATCCACCAGGGACACCCTCCACCAGGCCCCCACCCATGTCTCCCACCACCCCCCACCCCCCATCCACCAGGGACACCCTCCACCAGGCCCCCACCCATGTCTCCCACCACCCCCACCCCCAGCACTGTGGGGAACCTGCCAGCAGGCCCCCACCCATGTCCAACCCATGTCTCCCACCACCCCCAACCCCCCATCCACCAGGGGCACCCTCCACCAGGCCCCCACCCATGTCTCCCACCTCCCCCCACCCCCCATCCACCAGGGACACCCTCCACCAGGCCCCCACCCATGTCTCCCACCACCCCCAACCCCCCATCCACCAGGGACACCCTCCACCAGGCCCCCAACCATGTCCCCCTGGCCCCTGGTCCTGACGATACACAATAATGGCAGTAATGGCCAGCATACCCAGCACAAACACCCAGGCAAGGATTGCATGCACCCACATAGTGAATGCAATCACATGACACAACCCCAAAGGCAAGTATGCAAAAGAACACATGTCCGCCACACACACATACACAATGGGTGCAAGTGAATGTCAAAACCCATATCATGACATGTAAGAAACCAAAGAAAAAATGACACAAGTGTAAAATAATATAAAAATGTATTAAAAAAAAAATAAGTAAACTAATACAACTATCTGGCAAAGCAAATAAAAGGTCCATGTCCGGGAACAAAAATGAGAAACCAAAAAACAAAGGATAGAAAAATCAATAGATTTTGTCCAAAGCAAACACATGTAGTATGAAATCAAAGAAAAACCATTACGACATGGTGTAAACAATATGAAAGTAAAAAAATGTATCTCCCAAAAAATAACAATATATACAGGAATGTTCAAGGGTCCATGAGCCCAACACCACTAATGAAACCTAATACTAACTAATTAAAAAAATATGTACAAAAAAGTGGCCATTGTCCAAGCGGTCCAAAATAATAAAAAGAAATAAAGGAAACCTAGCACTAACTAACTAAAAAACTATATACAAAGGCAGCGGGCTAGTCCTGCGGCTCACTTGGTGATGCTGGCCAGGGCATCCTCGAACTCCATGTCAATGTCCTGGAGGCGGGACTCAGTCCTGGCCCCGAGGTCTCGCAGGGACAACCCCATGTGCTCACCAAATTCCCTGCGAGCCTCCTCGAGGCACTCAGCCCGCCTCAATGCCTGATGCATGGAGATCTCCGCCCTGGCCATGGCGAGCCGCTCCTCTTCCGCCCGCTGCCGCTCCGCACCTATCCGCTGGCCAAACTCCTCCCACACGGAACACACCGCCATGCCAGGGTTGCCCTGCCCTCCGGCCGATGCCTGCCCCTCTGATCTTGATGGCCCTGAGCCATGATGCCTCCCACGTCGAGCCCGCTGCTGCCTCCGACGCCACTGCCTCTGCCAGCACGATGGCATCCAGGCTGATGGTAACCACCGACGCCGTCGTGCACGTGCCCTGCCCGATGATGCCGGCACATCTTCCATCTGCTGGGGTCCACTTGCTGTGTCGTCCACCCCTGCTGGACCTCCGACTCCCAACTGCGGCAGGGATGGGATCCCCACCGAGCTGGCTGCATTGGTCGGGGCAGGTCCACAGGGGGCCATGGTGGCATCTGGGCCGGAAGACGGCAAGGAGAACGACCGGTGAATAGCCTGCACAGAGGAGGAGAGGGCCGTCAGATTGGCCAACACATGCAGGAACCCCCCGAACATGGCCGATCCCAATTGGGCCACGTCGGCACGGTGCACTTCGTGATGACGTGCGTGCTCCTCCCGGGAAGCATGCACGGCATCACGAATCACAGCCGTGCGCATCGCGACCCCAATCAGGACCTGCTCCACGCGGCCAGGGGTTCCCACGGCCGCAGGTGGAGGGGAGTCAGTTGACATGGACATCCCCTCTACCTGCGGACGGGCCTGGGACGGGGCATCCCTGCTGGTGCATGGTGGTGCACTCACAGGGTCAGGGACAGCGACATGCACAGGCACCTCCACGGTGACCTGTGCTGCCTCCTGCCCCTGGCCCTGGACTGCACCACTTGCACCAGCAGGGATGCTCCCACCAGGCCCCATGTGTGCACCAGTGTCGGCCTCCTCCTCCTCTGTGCAAACCACCAACCTGGATGGCTCCTCACCGTCTCCCGCCGTAGCAGGCCCCTGTGGGGGCTCACCCACCCCTTCCGCTGCAGCCGTGGGGGCATCCCCGCCGCCTTGCTCCACAGCGCCGTCTCCGCCCTCTTCTTCACTAGCCGCTGCGTAGAGGGAGACAAAGGACACAAGCATCAGGCTACTGTACAATGGTCCCCTAGACAGGAAGCAATAGCAGATGAGCACCCCTGTCAAAGTACACTTCCATCATGTCCCTCCACAACACATGGGTCAGTCCAGGCAAAACACACACAGTAAGAGGCATGGTGCATGCCATGCACATTTCCATGCATGTCCAATTGACTCTTGAAACACTCAATGATATGTAACTCACATGCATCATGGCTCATGCATATCACATGCACACACTTCACCTCTGTCACATCCATCTGGCCCCAATCACACCGAACACAGGCAAAATAAGGGTAAGTTGGGTGCGTCACTGAATCTGTGCATTGTCACACACATGTGTCATGCATCCATGGCATGCACAAGTCACAGACATGCAGGTCAGGCACACAGACATGGCTACCATATATGTACCTGGCATCAGCACCCATCCTTCACCCCCATCCATGTCCAGGTACAGAGACTGGCATGCTCTCATGTCCCAAATCTGCATAGTGCTCCCCATGCCGCATTTCAACACATGCAACAACCATGTGGGTCACACATCACTGGTCGCACATGCATTACCATGATGTCCCAGCACACATACATGCATACATGGCCCATGGCACACATACAGGCAAGTATCATAGAACCAGCACACCGCAACATGCCCTGTCTCACACAGTGATGCTTGGACACTTACCGCTCAACTCCAGACGGGTCTCCCTCTCAAGGATCTGGGCGTGGAGCGCTGGGCGTACGCGTTCCAGGACCCTCTTCTGGATGTAACTCATGTGGCCCCGGCCCCCCTCCACGAGGCGCCGGGCCTTCACAAGGGTCCTGGACCTCAAGTCCTCCCAGCGCTTCTTGATCTTCAAGACGTTGCGGGTTGCCACCCCCTCCGCGTTGATGGCAACCACACAGTCGGCCCAGATCCTCTCCCGTCCTTCCTTGCTGGCGCGGGACGATCCAAAGAGGGCATCATACTGCCCCAGGACATGCTCCACCAGGACACCAACTTCGGTGGCAGTGAAGCTGGTGCCCCTCTGCCCCTCTGGCCTGGGGTTGCCACTGGTGCCAGATGTAGAAGTGCCCGACATGGCAACCCCAGAGGCAGGTGTGGGTGGGCAACTGGGTCCTGGGGCTGGGCTGTGGAGCGATGTAATCCCAGTTGGGAGTCTTCAGTTCCAGCAGGGGTGGACACAGCAACTGGACCCCTGCAGATGGCTGATGTGCAGGCACCAAATGGCAGGGCACGGTGGCAGCAGGCAGGCAGGCAGGCAGCAGCAGATAGCACGTGGGAGGCTGCTCAGGGCACTGGGGGGGGCAGTAACTCGGCCTTCGGGGCAGGAGCGTGGTGTTCCGTGTGTTTTCGGGTGGCCAGCTTGATACGGAGTGATTTGGCACGTGAAATTCCTGCACGTCAGCGTGAAATCCGAGGAAAGGCCCTTAGCGCGTAAGTGCGTCAGCACGCATACGCGATTCTATTGGACCAGAGTCCCTCATCGCGTAAGCGCGTCTGACGTGATCCGCACGGGCGTTCCCCACTCAGCACGTGAAGACGGAGCACACGTGGAAATACTGCACGTCAGAGTGTCATCGCGTGTAATTGGCCAAAAGTGCGCGTACACGCCATTGGCCTAAGTACGTGTATTTCATCGCGTGTAATTGGCCAAAAGTGCGCGTACACGCCATTGGCCTAAGTACGTGTATTTCAGGGGTGCGCGGCCACTTACACAAGCAAGTACGTCAGCGCACCTGTATGCCTGCTGCGTGGGAATTTCCACACGCGATTGGAGTGGGAACTCGATTCCAGGGGTGCGAGGCTCACACGCTCGCCTACAACACGCGCAAGGCATTAATTTGCGCACTTTTCAATAAACAAGCCAGATGCCAGGATGAACATACCGTTCCTAGCAGCAGTGGCAGTGGGCTACCAAAGGAGGAGGAGGAGGAGGAGAGTCAGGGCCAGAATATTCACACCCAGAACCAGCCTATTCGGGATGCCTGATGACCAGGTGTATGGGAGGTACAGGTTTCCAGCGCACATCATACTGGACCTGGTCAGTGAGTGGGAGGATGACCTCACATCACCCACCCTGTGCTCCCAAGCACTCAGCCCCCTGCAGAAGGTCCTGAATGTACTGCACTTCTTGGCCACTGGATCCTTTCAGCGGACAAGTGCCATAGTGGGTGGTGTGTCACAGGCCACGCAGTCACGCTGCCTACACCAGGTCTTGAACATCATCACTGCACGGCCATCAGTCCGCAGGCACATATATCTCCCCAGGACTCATGCAGAAAGGCGGACGTGCATCCAGGAATTCTATGGTGTAGCTCAATTCCCCAAAGTGCTTGGTGCAATTGACTGCACACATGTGGCTCTACGTCCACCCAGGGCAACAGAGCACATCTATAGAAACCGCAAGCACTGGCATTCCATCAACGTGCAAGTTGTATGCAATGCCAAGGGAATAATCACATCAGTATATGCCAACTATCCAGGGTCCACCCACGACAGCTTCATCTACAGAATGTCTACCCTATGCCGGGACCTAGAGGCTGGCCAGCATGGAGATACATGGCTGCTTGGTGAGCATGAATGCCACTGCACATGCATGCATGTCAGATACTGGGTCATGACACAACACCACTAATGATACCCATCACCACCTCCGCAGGGGACAGTGCCTACCCTATCAGCCCCCACATGATGACCCCAATCCGGAACCCCACCACGCCACCCCAGATAAGGTACAACACAGCCCACATTGCAACACGGGGCATAGTGGAGCGCACATTCGGAGTGCTCAAGTCACGCTTTCGCTCCCTTGACCGTTCTGGCGGGCAGCTGTTATATGCTCCCCGAATAGTGTGCAGGATCATAGTGGCAGCATGTGTCCTGCACAACGTTGCAACACGCCGGGGCCTGCCCGTGGACATGGTGGTGCCCCCACATCCACAACCACATGCACGCCCGCTGCGCATGGGAGGGGAAAGGGCACGGGGGGAGGCAGCCCGTACGCAACTGGTGGCCAACTTCTTCACCTAGGAATCACAGTGCTGGCTAGTGCACACTGCTCTGGCACATACCATCTGACAATCAATGATGACACTACCTGACAATGTCTGAAAATTACTTGACAATAAACTGTCAGATACACATCAGCCTGAGATTGTTAACATGGAAGTGCCAATATGTGTGCACCCCTAGCTACACATACACCAGCAATGCATCACAACGCAAAGACACAACTCCATCAATCAAATATGCATTGCCACAGGCGATTCACTACATGACAACATTGCCATGTCACCCATTCCCTTCACAGTCCCGCCACTGAGGACACCATGTCATGGTATGTGACAGCAAACAAACTGGCCATCACAACATGACACCAGTGTCACAAATAGCAGTGCCCCAAATGGAACATAGCCGCACTTGAGCAGCTAACCGCCCTGGAGCCACTACTACACACCTGTGTAAGAGTAATTTCAATCAAATTACACACCAACCCACCCTGAAGCCCACCCAAACAAGACACAATGCATGTAATCAATGGTAGTCTCATTACCTGATTCTGCTGGTATGTCCTCACCGTCCAGATGTACAGTGATGGCGCCATGCAAAAGTGTCAGTGCACATCTACCGACATGTAGTCTGACTCCAGAGAGTATGCCCTTGTGAAGATCTGTGTGAAATACCTGCAAAACATGAGCAACATATGTAAGTAGAGGCACATATCAAACCATCATGCATAGTTAGGTGCAACAACAATGAACACTATGAATGTCTACACAGTATTGACTATGGACTGGCCAACAGCTCATGGGAGTCCAATGTCACCGTGTAATTTGCTGTCACTTGGGCACACCCTTTGCAAGCCCATGGAAACGGAAGCAGGAGGGGTGTGGATGTCTGCTACCCAAGCATCGAAACCAAACTCAGGACAAGCCTGCATGTGCCCAGCCACAATACAGTGTATGCCCAGGTACCCACACAAGGCAACACTCTTGCAAAATAAAAATAAAATTGAGAAAAAATGGCCATGAAAGGGCCGGCGGGGGGGGGGGGGAGGGTCACCTATGAGGTCCGAGGACAGGATGCACGCCACAATCCACCTGTGTGGATCATGGGAAACGAAAACACCCCATAGGCTCGTGGCCCACACGGCTACTCTGTTGTGGGAGATGAGTCGCTATGGCTCTGGCCAGACCCTGCAGCTGACTCTGGAGGTGGGGGAGCTGCCTCAGAAGATGGTGTGACAATGGGAGGCAGCCCACGCAAAGCACGAGTTTGCTCCTCCATGGCTGCAAGCAGGCGGGTCTGGTAGTTCTGGTTCTGGGTTATAATCATGCGGAGGTCCCCATGCAGTAACTCCCGGGATGACCTGACCTCCGCACGAGTTGCCTGCATCTCGGCCGAGAGCGTCCGTGTCAGACGCTCCAGCTGCTCCTCTGTCCTTCTATGGGATGAAGCCTCAAGCTCTAACAGGGTCGACCTGAGGTGACGGAGTTCTTCCCTCAGGCCTTCCCTGTGGCGCTGGGACTCCATGGAAAGTGATTCCCGCAGAGTCGCCAGTGCCGCCCGCCTGTCCATGTTGGACGCCAACATATCCTCCCTGTGTGCCTGGCAGATGGACTCTGTAGCCTGCTCCAGTCGCTCCATCAGCCTTTCTGGGGGGACAATGGAAGTGGCCACCCTATCCATGGCCTGTGCAATCATCTCGGATGATGCTAACTGTTGGGTGGCCATACCGTAGATGGATTGCTCCCAAACGGTATTGCCAGGTGGCATACGGCCACCACGTTGACGGGCACCACACCTGCCTGGGGCAAGGCGGACTGCGCCTTGCTGTGCCAGCAAGGCCTCAGGCTGCAGGACTGCATTCCCTCTCTGATCTGCAGCCCCAGGAACAGGATCAGAGATTGTGTGGTGTGGCCCTGCATCCGTAACCACCGGAGGCTGATCTGCCGACACTGACATCCCCATTGAGGGCAATGGCCCGGCTGCAGGTGGGTCGGACAGAGGAGATTCTCTCCCAAGAACACTCACCTGCGACTGCACATAGGTGTCATCCTCCGAGTCTACACCTGAATACTGCTCGGGGGAGGAACCCCCAGAGACACCCCTCGACAGCACGACCTGCAGCACTTGTGGGTTTTCACCCACAAACACACCACGTCCCTCACTTGTGGTAGGTCGGCCCGGGTTGCCCTCCTGGGACGGCTCAACCACCACATCCCCAGCATCAACAAGTGCTTCGTCCCCTGCAAAGACATGAAAGAGAAAAATGGAAACAGGCATTAGCACCATGGCATGCAACAAGGGCTGATGAACAACAGAGGCAGTAGTTCTACGACACATGTCCCACATGACTGGGAGACCTCCTATGCATTCACCATCACTGGGTCTGTAGGGGAGGCTCAGGGCATACAATGTACAGATTGGAGAGCAACGCCTGCTCACCATGCTGCCTAGCACTGCCATCACACATTGGCCGGTGATTGCCATGTCAAAGGCACATGCTATCACACACATGGCATGTGACATAGCCACCAAGTGAAGAGGGAGAGGAGGGCTACTTTTTTGGATTTCAACCACTCTGGTCATGACATTGCATCGTCACATCAATAAGTATACATGTTGTACATGGATCTGCTAGTCCAAATTGGCCACGATGCACAGTGCCTTGTCTACATCAACAAAATGCAGTAAACAATGTGATTCCACCTCCCCATCACCTGTAAAGGATTCATATTGCATTCGTGAAGCACCGGTCCAGAAATGTATGAAGGTACAGCGGAGCACTGAGGGGTGGTGGGGCAGAAGGGGATGCCAGTCAACAATCCTACTGGTGCTGGTGTCATTCATGTCACGCAAGTGCAGGGGTGGGTGGCAAAATGAAGTGCAAGGGGAAGTGGCGGCTGGAAGTGCTGTACAAGGTAAGTAGGACTTGACGTCAAGGGCAGATGGTGTTAGGCGCAGACAAGTGCTGGGGGGGGTGGCCTATAGGGGTACAGAGACAATCATGCAGTGCTGTGGGCTCGGAGGGGACAGGGGAGGTACACACTGCATCTGGCTCGGCAAGGTCCTTGCAGATTTATATGTGTCCTGCAGAGTTGTCACATGCCGCAGATATGTGCCCTTGGATTGGGGATCTCATCTTGGTGAAAAGGGTGAGGCGCTATTGCCTTTGGAGCATGTGGCAGGCCAGTTTGCCAGAGGATGGCCATGATGCAGGACATTCCCTCTCTGCCACCCGGCACCTGTGGTTTGGGTTCACAAGATCCGAGTCATGCCAGGACTCTGCATTGGCATGGGGCTTCAGACAGGTGGTCATGACCGTGGCAAAGACATCCAGTGTACCTGACATGGAGTGGGCCCTGTCAGGATGGGAGTGAGCCTAAGGGGGAGCTGGATGGGGGGGAGATTTTGGCAGCATGAGCCTCGACTGACACACACTTCATGGGTCGGAATACCAAGAAGGTGTGTGACAGTGGTGAGGGTGGCTTTGCCTGTGGGGTGGTGAGGGTGAGCTGGGAGGAGAGGAGAATGTGATCACTCCAGGAGAGAGGAGTGCAGAGATGGACGGAGAGGGGAAAGTCAGATGAGATCAGAGCATCAAGAGTGTGCCCTGCAGAATGAGTAGGGACAGACGGGAGTCTAGAGGGTGAGAGGGAGTTGCTGAGGTCACAGAAAGGTCACGTGGGGGCGTCAACAAGCATGCAGGTGGATGCGTACAGCACCAAGGATGAGGATTTCTGTGTCTGGGGACATGAGTGAGGAGGAGAGGTGAGGACACTCAGAAAGGAAGTAGTACATTTGACCAGTTTTCCCAGACACAGTACGCACTGTTTGAGAATGTCAAGGTGTGGTGGAGAGAGACGTCACACAAGCCATTCCAGAGTGGAGTAGGTCTAAGTAGGAGTGACAGTGGCAGGAATACCCTCAGGGAAGCCAAGGGCACACCCCCCCTGCACAGTAGTGGCGGGCCAAGGAGAGGGTCTCCTGAACATCAGGTATGAGTGTGTGAAGGATGCAGACAGAGCTGGCCGTCAGACATGTTTCCATGAGACCAAGGATGTCAAGGTGCATAACCTCATGTAAGTGACAGATATCGGAGGAATGCCTGATGCAGCCGCAGTGAAAGGAGTGTAATTGTGGAGGAGGTTGACAGCCTTGTAGGACTTACGGGGAGTGCTAGAGATCAGAGGTGCAGCATGTGTAGGAGTTGGAGTTGGAGTGGGAGGCGGAGAAGGTTCATGGGAGGGTGCAGGGAGGCAGTGCAGGATTGATGAGGAGAGAGGAGGGGGGACAGCAGGAGAGGTAAGGAAGTTGATGAGATGTGGGTAGCATTTCTCAAGGAGATTGAGGTTGGCCTAAGGGCCTTGGACTGAGACGCTCCCATTACCATGCACATCAATAGTGGCCTCTGAGGATTGGAAGGAGGCCAGGAGTACACCCCAACGGGTCCCACCATTGATGGTGGAAGAGGAGCAAGGAGAGAGGACAGGGACCATGTGAAGGGTCTATGGGACAGGAAAAGGCATGTATGAGCAGATGTCAGTGAGAGTTAGCTTTGAGTAGGCTCAGATGCACTGGTCAGCAATAGGGTGGGTCGCATTGGAGGGCAGGGTGCCCTCATTTCACTTTTGGCAAGCAGGTGTCGTGAGTAGGGCACGATGGTCTGAACTGTAGAAGTCATGGAAGATAGACCATGAAGAGCAGCATGGAGTGTGAGGGAATGGGGCTCGAAACAAGACGGTACCAAAGCCCACAGGTAGGAGGTGGATGTCAAGGCAACATCCACAGTATGACAGCATGTTGGTTGGCATTTATATACAGAGGACGCATTAGCATGTGGTATCATTGCATGTCAGGCATGTGAAGATGAAACTTGAATGGCTGGGGGAAAGTATAGGAATGGTATGTAAGACATCAGATGAATAGACAGGGGAGTATGAGCAACAATGTAGTGACAAAATGACAATTCAAGGGCAACTTCCATGGTGTCGGGCCATATCTGCACTGTTGCCAGTAGGGATAGTGCTGTGGGCAGATGGTGTTGCACTGAACATACTGGATGAGGCACATGGGTGCCACTATCAACTCTGCCACACACCCCCTTGACAGGCACCCAACATGAATGCTTCACACACACACCATGCACATGGATAATACACACATGCATGTGCACTCACCGGATGATGCCTCGTAATCAGGGAGGTCTCCCACACCTTGGAGTTGTCCCTCGGTGACGTAGGATCCAGCTACGGACTCGTGTGGTGTGAGTTCTATTTCCTGTGCTGGGGACCCACCTCCAGTCACCAAGGTTGCGGCATGACTTGAGGCCAGCTTATCCTTTGCCCTGCGCTTAAGGTCATTCCAGCGCTTCTGGCAATCACTAGCTGTGCGCCTCACTACTCCAAGGGCACTTATTCTGTCAGCAATGGTCTGCCAGTGTGCCTGGCGTCTGGCATGTGTGGTCTTGGACCCTGCAACGATGACCATTTCCCTATCATGATCTGACACATACTGAACAAGTGCATTCAGTTCGGCGTCTGTGAAGCTTGGCTTCCTTGATGGGCCGGACTGTGCAGCCGTGCCTGGGGCATCAGCCTGTGCCGGACGTGCACTCTTCCTCTTGCGCTTGGAAGGGGGTGGGGATCCAGAGTGTCCTACGCCGCTGTGGACACTAGGGGCAGGAGCCGTGGTGGACTCAGTACTGGGTGTGTGGGATTGCCCACTCAGCATGGGAGTAGGTGCAGGCATTGGGGGTAGTGGGATGGGGTCAGGCCTGATCTGAGGTGCATGAACTAGGACCGACACAGTCTTGGCAGGGTGTATGAGAGGTGGGGTGGATGGAGCCACACCCTGGCTACGGGGGCCAGCAGATGACCTATCTGGCATAGATGCGCGTGCCCTGATGACACCAATGTGCACCGGTGCACGTGCAGTGGACCTGCTGACCTGGATGTCAGCGATGGGATCACCCTCGGACAGGTCTGGTGCCACAATGGCCTGGTCCGACAAGGGCTGATCAGGGTTGGTATCAGCCACATGACTCTCAACTGGGGGGGGGGGGGCATGGGTGTCCCTGACTGGTCCTCCAGACTGGGGGGGACAGGGGCACCCTGCAAGTCACAACCACGTCCCCTAGTGGATCCTCCACGGCCACCACGTGTGGCTCGGCCACCTTTGCCACCCTTACGGCTTGCACGCCTCCCAACCATGGCACTGATGGTATTGTGCGTATGGGAGTCGGTGTGCACAATTGTCCTGGGCAATTGGGTGTCAAAGGGGTTGGGTACCAGATGGTATTCGTACCCTAGTGCAGTGGCAAGGCTATATGACACCCCTGGGGAAAGATGACGGGTCACGCAACGCACAGGCACCCCAAAAAAGTTAAGGAACGTGCACAATACCCCTCCTAGACCACGTGTGCTGATGGAAAACCCTGCACTACGCTGTGGCATCCAGTAACACAATGAACGTATGCGTGTCACACGCAGCCTAGAATGACCTCTGAAGGGGTAGGCTACACACGGGGCAAGCACAGAAGTTAGATACGTGCGTGACTCACCGTCTGCCAGGTAAAAGAGCGTGAAAAATGAGCGCGTTTGGTTGGCAACACCCCCGCCAAAAGAAGATGTGTACGCTGTCTGAGGAGACAGGACAACAGTAGAAGGGGACACTGTTTGAGGGAACAGGCCCAGGTAAACCAGTACAAGAGGAAAAAGAGAAAAAGCTGTCAGAGGTAACAGGGAGTACGAACTGGAAACGCCGTGAAGTAAATCGCGTGTGAAACGACAAGAAGTACAGAATTCACCCACTCGCTCTCCACGAAAAGCACGTACAAGGAAATGGTGTTCAACACTACCTTTTATACAGGCCCACACGTACAGCGTCACTTACGGCGTGTACGTGCTTGGCCCATGTTCACCAATCACACGCTTTGTCACTTCTGCGTGTGGATCCTTTTTCACCAATCACACGCTTTGACACTCCTGCGTGTAGCTCACTTTTCACCAATCACACGCTTTGTCACTCCTGCGTGTGGATCCTTTTTCACCAATCACACGCTTTGACACTGCACGTGCAGGTAACTATTGACGCACATATGCTGGTGACGGGTTTTCGCGCGATTCGCTGAGTGTGGGGTTTTCACGTGCAAAATCACTCCCTATCAGGCTGTCCACGCGTTCAAACACGAAAGACCACGCTCCTGGCCAGGAGGCCAAATTAAAGTCCCCCAGAGCCCTGAGCACGCTCCCACCTGCCATCTGCTGCTGCCTGACTGCCTGCTGGCCACGTGCCCCACAGTGCTGGTGGGTGGGGGTGGTGGGAGACATGGGTGGGGGCCTGGTGGAGGGTGCCCCTGGTGGATGGGGGGTGGGGGTGGTGGGAGACATGGGTGGGGGCCTGATGGCAGGTGCCCCTGCACTGCTGGGGGGTGGGGGTGGTGGGAGACATGGGTGGGGGCCTGGTGGAGGGTGCCCCTGGTGGATGGGGGTGCAGGGGGACATGATCAGGTGTGCAGGGTAGTCCACTGTTTTGTGGGCTGCCTGCAGGGGCCGTGGAGGGTGTACAGGGTACACCTGTGAGGGCCCACCCAGCCTATTCGCATGTGATAATTCCCACGCACCCTGGCCAATCGCGTGTTGAACTTCCCGCTACCCCTGTAATACACGCACCCTGGCTGTTCGCGTGTGATAATTCCCGCGTACCCCTGTAATACACGTTCCCTGGCCTATCGCGTGTTCTACTTCACGCGTACCCCTGTAATACACGTACCCTGGCCAATCGCATGTTGAACTTCCCGCTACCCCTGTAATACACGCACCCTGCCTGTTCGCGTGTGATGATTCCCGCGTACCCCTGTAATTCACGTTCCCTGCCTAGTCGCGTGTAGTACTTCCCGCGTACTCCTGATTTGAAGATTGCCCGCTTTGCTTTCCTTGTTTGCCTGCCCTGTGAAGTGGTCCAGGGTTAGCGCAGCCCTTAGCGATGATGTAGCGATTTTGATGGCTTTTCCTTGCGCGAGGGCGTTCTTGGGGGCGTTACTGGCGCTGCTGCAGGCTCGCTGCGATTCTCTGCGCCACGGCTGGTTTGGGAGCTTGAAATCCATGAATACGCTGTGCGCGGAAATCTGTTTTAGCGCACGTGCCTGGCGCAGACTATCGCAGGCGCACGCTGTGCGCCAGCCGCGTGCGCTACTTGTGCGCTGGATTCTATGAATTAGCCTGCATGTGTCTATACCACATAGCCCAAAACTTCACATACAAAACTTATATAAAACCAGATGAAAAAAAAGGTAGATAAAGAATGACAAATTGTGAAGGCAGCTTAGTGAAACTTACCAAACAAAGCTTAATTAATCATATCAAATTTTCATTAAGAACTCCTCAACATAAAGAACGATATTACATGTCCCTGCTACAACTTTTTAAACCATGGAGAAAGGAAGAAGAGTTACTAGACATCTATGACTCCTATGAAGACGCTTTCAAAGCAAATGAAAGCATTATAACAGATGTAAACCTTACACAGTACAAAACAATGTTGCACAATGAACAGCAACACGAAGAAGAACTCCAGGCCCAACTAGATGAGGACACTCCCGACAGTAGTCAACCTTCTGTAACAGGAAGCCAAGAACCACTGGGTCAGCCACTAATAGCAAATGAGGCAGAATTAGCTATGACAGAAGTAGAAAACACAAAGTGTCAGTTTGAACAAGCTACAGAAGACTTCACTGCACTGAAATCAAAACTGAACAATGAACAGCGTAGAATTTTCCAAGAAGTAACAAAACAAATTGAACATGGTGTACAACATGAAAATAAAAACTGTACCTGCCAAAACTACAATCCTATATTGCTATATGTCAGTGGTCAAGCTGGTTCAGGCAAAACATTGTTTGTCAAAATCATCAGCAAGTTCCTTCAACAATTGACAAACAACATAGGCGGTGTCACTTTATACCGATTACCGCTCCTTCCAGTAGAACACCAAAACAAATTAGATTACAAACTTTTTAAAGAAGCTGCAATGGAACTACGCAGAGTTTTGAAATAAATGAAAATGCTACTAATAGATGAGGTGAGCATGGTCTCCAACCTAATGTTGGCTTTGATTCACCTCAGATTACAAGAGGTACTCAAAACAGACTACGAAGATCTCTTTAGAGGAAAACACATTATTGTTTTCAGAGATCGTCTTCAATTAACACCAGTGAAAGGTGAACCTATTTTTAAAACCTTAGGGCACAAACTCTGCCATAAAACTCTTGTCAGCATAGGACATGTCAACCTTTGGCAACATTTCCAATAAAGAGAATTGACAGAAAACATGCGCCAGTCTGCAGACCTCACATACGCCAAGATTTTAAAAAGTATTAGAGTTGGTGCAATCTTTCAAAAGGGGAGACATTAAAGCATTATTGATTTCAGATCATGCTCCGATCTCAATAGAATTACAATTGACCTTTCCTGTTCCGAAGTCAAATACATGGCGGATGAATGTCATACTTCTGGATGATGATGAAATTGTGAATAAAATAGTTCAAGGGGCAAGGTTCTTTGTAGCTGATAATTGGACAGGAGAAGTCAGAGTGGAGTTTGTGTGGGAAGCCTTCAAATCCTGCCTGAGAGGTATGTTGATTGGATTGTCAAGCAAAAAAAAGAAATTGAGAGATGCTGAAGTGAAAAAGCTCAATGAAGAAATTCAGGATCTTGAAAAGGGAAATATGCGAAACTTTTCAAGTGATTCTTTGAGAGTTTTGAGACTGAAGAAAGAAAAATTAGAGGATTTGAATACTACAAAGGCTGAGTGGCTACTTTTTAGAACCAAGAGCAGATACTATGAAAAGGGAGAAAAGTGTGATTGGCTTCTTGCTCATCGCTTGAGTCATGGATAATGAAAGGACTGTTAAAGCAATAGAGAAGCTAGATGGGGTTGTGACTTTGGATCCTAGGGAACTAATTAAACATTTGAGACATATTACAAAACCCTGTATTCTTCAGAAGTCAATTCAACTGCGAGTGAGATATGTCAATTAATTGATGGCTGTCATTTGAAGAAAATAAGTCCAGAATCTTTGGAGTGCATGGAGGATCTCAGGACTGCTTGAATTCTGGGAAATGTCTGGGTCCGGATGGACTACCAGCGAAACTTTATAAAATATTTCCAGATGAGGTTTTTGAGCTTATGCTAGAAATGTTGCGCGCTTCTCTAAGGGATGGATGTCTTCCAGTTTCAACAAGGCACTCATCGATCTCTGTTTTTTTGAAAGATGGGAAACCACCTGTTAAAAAGTGCAGTTATCGGCCAATCAGCTTGCTGAACATTGACACAAAATGTTTGCGAAAGCATTGGCCTTGAGACTTGAGACTTCCCTGATGGATATTATAGATCAAGGTCAGACCGGCTTTGTGAAAGGAAGACATGCGTCAGATAATATGAGGAGGCTTTTGTTGACCCGATTTGAAAGCCGGGAACGTCAGAATGATGTGGTGGTGGTGTCATTGGATGCGGAAAAATCATTCAATCGTATTGTATGGAAATATCTTTTGAGTGCCTTGGAGGGATTCGGATTTGGGAAAAACATAATCGGATGGATAAGTTTGCTGTACACACGCCCTACTGCAAGTGTTCGAACAAATGGCATGAGATCAGACATTAACTTGAAAGAGGCACGAGACAGGGTTGTCCATTATCGCCCATCCTGTATGTAATTGCTATGGAACTCATGGCTGTGAAAATAAGAGATGATGTGAGAATTGAAGGTATTCACTATGGTGAGGCCAGTCAAAAGGTTTGGCTGTATGCGGATGATATGTTACTGGTAGTTCAGAATGTTGAGAACTCCATTCCTGTGTTGATTGAGCTGATTGATGTATTTCACAGAATATCTGGATACAAGATCAATCGGTCCAAATCAGAAGCACTACCAGCATCAAGTTCATGCTCTATTTTGAAAATGAAGAACTTAAACTTCAATTGGTGTCCGATCAAGATGAGATATCTTGGAATTTGGTTGACCAGTGATGTCTCAAAAATTATGGATGTCAACCTTACTCATCTGGTTCAATCCTTGGAGTTTGATTTGAAGAGATGGAGTGAGCTTAAGTTGAGTCTATGGCGAAGGGTACATGCAATCAAAATGACAGCAACACCACGTGTCAATTATGTGCTTAGTATGATCCCCTTGAACATTAAAAAGAGCTTTTTGAAGAAAATTGAGAGTCTAATCCAGTCCTTCATCTAGGAGAATAAACAGCCACACCTTAAATTGTAGAAATTGCAATTGCCCCAGGACTGTGGAGGTTTAGGGGTTCCAGATTTAGAAAATTACCACTTGGCTTTTGGAGCCAGACATCTGGTTCCTTTTGTAGAAAATGCAAATGATGTCTGGATACTGGCGGAGTCATGTCATTCATCTTCACTGCCGCGTAGGGCTATGCTGTCCACGGTGGATGGATCTGGATATCAGTAATTTCCGCCAACAACATTTTTAAGGACATGTGGGAAGGAGCTTTGGAAGAACAGTAAAAGAAGGGTCTGCGATAATGATTTTATCTCAATCTGGTTGAATCCAGGAATAATGTTGAATGGGAGGCCACTATTTTGGTTGAACTGGTTCCTAGGTGGAGTAATGTGCTGAGCGATTTGATTGATGATGGTGAATGGATCAGTTTTCAGAGACTTACATGAATTAAAGACCTCAGAGACTGCACTATGGGAGAATATAGGAAATTAAGGAAAATACTGCGGAATGAAGGTGCAGTTGATGGCAATGGATGGCAGATTTGGTTACCTGAATATAAGGCAGGAGGTGGTATGGCGTCTAAAGTGTACAACATTTTGGGTCAACATCGTGAGCCGAATAAAGGATTGTTGTCAAAGTGGTCTGAGATAATTGGCTGAGGACAGATGGAGGTATATTTGTAAAAATGTGGCCCTGACTTCTATTAATCTGGGAGAGCAAAGCCGTCAAATTAAAATTCTGAACAGGGTTTTTTGGACTCCCCAAAGACTTCATGCAAGAGGAATGGTCGATTCAAAGGCTTGTTGGAGGTGTAAACATGCAGTTGGCTCTTTTGAACACATGATCTGGGATTGTTATGAACTGAGGTCATTTTGGAGGAAAGTCACTGAGAGGATGAATGAGGTCCTATTGAGGCTGGAAGATTTTGATTATAATACTGCCATCTTGGGTGAGGATGATATGGTGGAGGAACTCACTTACCCACAGAGATTTTGTTTTTTCAGGGCTGCAAGCTAGGCTAAGAAAATAATTTTGAGGAAATGGAAATGTGATGAAAGACCGACCTATTCAGAGTGGGTGGAGGATTTAAGACAGGTTTTCAAAATTGAGAAGATAGTTCTTCGAAGAGATAAAAGAATGACATTGTTTGATCAAATGGGGGGTAGATTTTTGGATGAATAATAACATTGTTTATCGATTACTTCCTATTACTTTCTGTTAAAATGTGGGGTGGTGGTACTTGAGGAGTTTAGATGTGATGAATTCTATAGTTCTAATGCTGATGAATTTGATATATGGATTTGTTGTATGTAAAATTCAATAACTTTAATAAACAAATTACCTTAAAGTGGTATTAGTCTGGCAGGCATCTTTTAATTGAAAAATGCCTCGTATCCCGCCAATGGGACACTTATAATTTTCGGGGGCATTCTCAGTACGCCTGGGTATTAAAGAGGTCCTAAAGTAACAAACAACAAACAGAGACCACATGCCCTGTATCAATACAAGACATCAACAATCTGCAATGGTAAATGGATAGCCAATTACCATTAACATAATTACCTCCTCTGGAATATAGGGTGGCAATTGAGTAAATCCAATCCAGGACGACAACTGACAGAACGGATTCAAATATCTCACAGGTCCAAACCACAGTGCACCATTGCATTTAGACGGTGACCACACCTGCAGCAAATGAAAAATCTAGCAACTCCCACCAAAGATGAAACAGGGGAATGGGGGGTTGTTTGACACCCATGGATCTTAAACTTAATAGAAAACATGGAGTTTACATACCCCACCTCGTGTCAGCATATTGAACAGTGCTCTAACGACCCAGGGCGGCCGTGAGGTGACCGGCATCCAAGAAACCACCTCTGAGTAGCATAAACCACCGACTCACCTGTCTGCTTAAAGGGGAGACTACCTATGCCCGATGTCTGCACTGACTAGGATAGCGAGTTACCACGCCAAACACCATGAACTAAATCCAAACAGAAGCGTAATGCAGATTCAAACGAAGGCACAACGTCACCAACACTGAAAATGGACTGCAAGGCTAAATCCTGGGACACATCGGTCAGGGGACTAAATGACGATGCAAAAAGGAGGTGCCATATTGTAACAGAGCACTCTCTGTAATACTCATCTGCCCCAAGCAGAGATCCGCAACCAATGCATAACCCCGTGAACGGAAGGCGGGCCAACTCAAACATGTGATGTTGAAGGAATCTATGTCATCAGATATATAGTACTGTTTAAGTCAGTACATGCACAATCAAATTAAATGGCAACCTGTTATTGAACATCACCGCATCTAGCAAAGTAATGGAGCTGCAGTCATGCGCAGTGGACACAAGACTGATCAAAAGCATAAATTAACAAAATATAAAGTTCTCCATGTACGTACCTTTGCATACTAATGTTCCCACCGTATATCATTCACATCGTTAGCATTTTTTCATGATTAAACAAAAATGTTAACCTGGCAATAAACATGGGGTTACAAGGTACGGCAGGGAAGAGATGTCACCACTACACTTCAAAGAAATAGCATATACATTATGGTACTAATCGGAAACGTTGTTAAAACATTTATATGGACGTTTTTCTAAACCCAAACCCCGTCATACCCTTGCTCCCACAATCAATGACAACAAGATGGCATAATTATACATGGTATAAAACATCGAACCCCACATGTCAAGGATGTAACATAGGGGGATGCAAGGAAGGGGACACAGGGGGTAGACTAGGAGAACCGCTATCAAAAGGCACATCATTACAATGTTAATATTCATGTTAAACTCACCACATGCCAATCAATGCTCTCATTCAGCCCCAAAACATGACTCTGTAGCTTAAAAATGATTTTCTGTTCAAGATTTAGTAATTTCCGATCAGTGTCTGCCTTATTGTGCCCCCAGATCTTTTTCAATATGAGCCAAGGGAAATCATTGTGGCCATGTTTCAGTTCAACAAAATGCTTTACCAATGGTGCCGTGATCACTTTATTTTTAATACAACTCCGAAGTTCCACCATGCAGACTCTGCATTGCCTAGTTGTCTTGCCTACATAATGTAGGCTGCACGGACATGTAATCAAGTACACATCATTCTGCAGTGTTGCAGTTGGCCATTTCAAATAGATCCCACACTAAATTAGGTAAAATCTGAATGGATTTGATTTCTTTCGTTTGTGCACACATACTGCATTGTTCACAGGGAAAATGTCCTTTTACTTCTGGCAAACCCCATAATCTAGTCTGTCGTACGGACCTTGTCTGTACTTCTGTTACATCATTTTTGATTAGCGTTGTACGCAGACTTTGACTTTTCTTGAAAGCCACCAAAGGGTGCAACACATCTTTCCCCTGGTGTACTTTCTTTCCATGTTTTTTTGATTATGCTTTTGATTTTGTAAGACATGTTTGAATAGGTATTGACAAATACAGTACCTATCTCCCTGGTTGTTTTTTTGGTTTTCTGTAAAAGAGCTTCACAATTGATATTGTATCCTCTTTTGGAAGCATTTCTGATCACCTGAGATGGGTAACCTTTCTCTAGTAATTTCTGGGTAAGAGCATTGGCGGTCTTACTGTAATCTTCTTTCAAACTGCTATTCCGTTTCAGCCTCAAAAACTGTCCGAAAGGCAAGTTCATTTTCATGTTCATTTTCATTTTCATTTTCATGCGTGATGCATATTAAAATGTAGCAATGCATTTTTGTCAGTGGTCTTGTTGTATGGTTTTACTTTCAATGAACCCATAAAATGGAAAATGGTGATGTCTAGAAAATTTGTCTCAAGATCATTAATGGATATGGTGAACTTTAAAAAACGGTTTTGTTGGTTTAGCCAGTCCACAAAGAGATTAGCTTCTTCCCTGGAGCCTTCCATATGATCAAAACGTTGTCTATATACTGTAGCCACTTTGTCAATTGATGGCCATAAGGATTAGTGGCTGGGTATATGATTGACTTCTCAAAATATTCAAGGTATAGGTTGGCTAAATTAGGGGCCATGGCTGCCCCCATGGCCGTACCTTCAATTTGTTGAAAAAAGGTACCTTGAAATTGAAAGAAATTCTCTGTTAGGGCAAACTCAGTGCACCATACAATGAAGGCATTGCTGACAGGATGCCCATCTTCTCTGTTAAGCAATATTTCCTCAACTACCTCTAACGTGGCTCTTTGGGTAATCATGGTGTATAAGGATTGGATATCCAGGCAAATCAATAGAGAATGTCCAGGGATGAAAGCAACATTCTCTATCTTATTAATGGCATCAGTGGTGTCCCTTAAATAGCTCTGCATCTTGAGAACAAAAGGTCTTAGATAAAAGTCTGCAAATTTGGACAGTTGTTCCAAGATAGAATTGACTCCGGACAGTATAGGTCGCCCAGGGTGGGTTGTGAGTCTCTTATGTATTTTAGGCAGGATATAAAACACAGCGACTCTCCCCGTTCCCTAATTAGGTACTCATATTCTTGTTTACTAATCATTTCTGATTCAAACGCACTAGATACTTTTTCTTTTATGCTCTTCATAAGTCTAACTGTGGGATCATTGTTCAATCTCAAGTAACGGATATCATTGGATAACAGCCTCTCATATTCATTCACATAGTCACTCCGATTCATGAGCACAATAGCACCCGCTCGAGACTCTAATTTTTGGACTTCCGCTAGTACTTGTCTTTCAAACACCATTGATTCAGCAATATGGGCATGACAGGGGGCACAAAAGGTCAAAGCATTACAGAGCCCACAGAGCCCACTGCAGTTATTACTGACGTATTACTCATTCTCGCTGAAAGACTCATTGAGGTGTACTTTGCGCATAAACGCAAAGAATTCAGTTCTGAATTTGAAAGGATCGTGTGATGTAGTGATGAAAAAATGAAGTCCTTTGTTCAGGGTGGCTTCCTCCTCAGGGGATAGAATGTGGTTGGAAAGGTTGATTACCACGGATTCCTTGATCGACTTCTCATCCTGATCTGGTTGTTCCAGCCCCCTCGATTCGGGCCCTGTCCTAAAAAAAGGCATCCTTTGTCTTTGTCTATTGGCCCCTCTTTGGCCCCTTCCTCTATTCGGATTTTGCTGTATCTCAGATCCATTGGCGCCTGTGCTGCCTTCATCATCGGCGCTATAAGACATGTCTCTAAAGTGCACTCGTGTATTGTTTTTGGGAGCTTGAAACATATTTCCAAATGTATAACCATCAGTCAGCTAGGGGAATGATTTTTCGTGACAAAAATGTGTGAATTTTTTTTTAATCCTTTTTACTCTTTCTAGAGTTGTAATTTTTTAAATCTATCAACCCTTTCAGATGTTGTTCCGATTTCACTTTACATGTTTCTAGATCTAAATCCTTTTTGATTTCTTCTTCCAGCTTAATACCTACCTCTATTTGCTTAGGTGAGGTCTTTTTGCTTGCTTAGACCTCCGTGGCTATGTCGATGATTAAGACTAACCAATCTCTCCTGCATTTATTCGATATATAGCGTCATTTTAGTTTGCATTCTTTATTATCTAAGAATAGATGGGGCTCATTTCTTACTATTAGGCCTTGGGGCAGTGCCTGGTTCTTTAAGTACTCAAGCATAATGGCTCCATGTAATTGGGTGCGTATAAGGCGTTTCCTCAATTGAATAGATTCATCCCACTGACCATGGTTATTAGTGGTAATCTCGTTTTCACTTGTCCCTGATAGTACTGACAAGGAAACTTGTGTACCTGTCCCCTGGCACTCGGTTCTTGCAGCAGCAAATAAGTACAGCCAGCAGAGAGAGGGGTTGCAGTCGAGTTTGTCTTGCGGCTCCTCCAGTCGATTAGAAATTCTGAGCTTCAACACTGCAGCAGGGCTTCACCGGACAAACCAAGGGTCGAGGAGAGTGCAGCAAGCTTCTCTTCCAGTTTCATCTTTGGTTCCTTTGTCCAGTGGTTGACTCTTTCTTCCTAGCAAAAGACCTCACCTTTTATGCAAGTTTCTCCCATTCATTTGCAGCCTATCTGTCACTCACACAGCAGGGTTGCTGTCCTCGAAGAACAGCCAGCCAGCCAGTCACATTTGGGTGCATTCCTGTAACCAAGGAGACTAAGCACAGGGAGTTGTGGGAACCTCCCTTGCTTCCTGCCCTGCAGACATGCTGGAGCCAGAGGCGAGTTTCAGCACTGAAGCCCGCCAAAGAGAAAATGAACAAATGGACCAAACCTGGTTTGGCGCGCAGAGTAAATCTCAAGAAGGACCTTTCCAACAAGAAATAGTGAAAAAAGAAGACGGGGGACCATTTTGACAAAAGGGCACCCATGGGTGCCATACTACAGCTGAGGATTCAGCCTGCAGTAAAAACACACAATGATAGGAAAAAGTAAACCACTGCCACCAGCCATTCATTGTAGAAAGGGTAACATAAAAATGTTACATGAGACGGTAGACAAAGTGGATACTAAGTAACACCTCCAGCATTCTATGTAAGATAGTGTGTGCTGGGTCTACAAAGAGAAAAAGGTAAGTAGTCAATTTCACTCTACTACTCTTGGAAACAGTAGTTTAACCAAGAGAAGGTATTTAAACCTTAACAGAAATCCAAAGGATTTCTCTGTGACACTGCACTGAGGGTGCTGTGCGTCACAATGTAAAAGGATGATGCCTATGGAGTCTGTTAGACTCCAAAACCAAAAGAAACACAGGGTTAAAATCAAACAAAAATACATGAGTGGGAAAAAGGTCTCACTCTCTTCAGGATAAAAATTAAAAGACCTAAAGTCCAGCAAAAGAGCTGGAGATATCTAATTTAGAAGGGAATTAACACAGAATTGAGAATTCTCCCTAACGCCCAAGATAACATTAACACACCAAGCGCGCCCCTGCCTGGGACACAATAGGCTTAGGTGCCTTGCAGCATGTACCCACTTGCACCAACGCCCGCCCGCTTTTGCAAATGTGTCCCAGCCATCACTGACATTACATTCCCAACTGGGACGTCATTGCACCGAAATGTAACGGGTAGCAGAAGTGACATCGCGTGACCCTTCACGACATCACAGGAAGTGATGTCATTTGACCTCCCCCTGAAGTGACATCACGGGAAGCGATGGAACATGACCTTTAACCCCATGACAAAACAGGAAGTGGCATCACATAGCATTGTTCCTAAGTACACTACGAAAAATATGGTTACAATATCACTGTAATGTGATATAAATTTCATACCAGACTGGGTCACAATATGTATCGTTAATATCAGTGTGTATAATTATTATTATAATTGGTTATTTATAACACACTTAATACCCAGAGGTTTCTAAGCGTGGACTTGGGGATCAAACCTGTGTTGATCTATCCTCCGGGTACAATATAGGCCCATATTACCAAATTACTGTCAATGCAAGCACATGTCCAAGTCCAAATGATGTATTAATATATAGCAATTACGCTCAAGCGCTTTATATAGAACAAATATACATACAATATCACCCAGCCCGTGTTGGTACTCATTTAACAACCTCAGAAGGATGAACGGCTGAGTTGGCCTTACTGGGTTTCGAACCTGCAGGTCACACACACACAACGCATAATAAGCGCTAACCCCCTGAGATATCTTACCGGATATAGCTAGCTTACCGGCTATAGTAAAATGAGTAATTACATGTCTAAATGTTATCAAAGTCAGAAAACAAATTACACTCTGTAGTGGCTACCATTAAACTGGTAACTGAGATTTAACTGTAGGCCAGTTCTTCTGCAGGTCTGGTCGAAAGTTGGCCACATGTCAAGCCTGCATGGATCTACTTTTCAGGCTTCAGAGGTTGGCACAATACATACATTGGGAGGGTTCATAACTGTGTATTAAAGAATTTAGAGTAGTGCAGGGAAAGCAGCGCACTCACATGGCATCCCGTACCCTGGGCACTAGTCACCTCCTACAAGCAAACAAACATTGTGAACAGCATGACATGGAGAAAGGAAAGATAGACACATTACAACAACGCACGAATTGCGCCACAATGAACTCAAGGGCCACTTTATGTGCTGTGGTCAAACATTTCTACACTATAGAAGGATTTTGTCAAGTGACCGAGGACACCGATATGGAATGTCTTGTGATGATCGTAACCGAGACAACGCAGAAAAAAAACATGATATAACTGCAACTTGCGAAAAGCAAAATACATATTTCGAAATGGATGCTTATTCTACTCTAAATGTTTTTTTTTGAGGTTTTTGTCTGCATTGTGAATTTGAGGTGTTTAAGAACAGACTAAATCAGTGGCTCACCCCCTGAAGTGTGCCTGAAATAAACCTTTAATGAGTCTACCAATTATTGTATAGAATTCCAGAAAGATACATTATTTGTTATTCCTATTCTCTCTTATATATTGTCACTGCTCAAAGTGTTACGCTTGTGGAACCCCCTGTTTTTTTTTTATTTTAAAAAAAAGAAGCCTGAACAAGAAATTCAGCCACTCTAGAAACAAAGAGCCACATGGCACTGGCCACAGCCCAAGAAATTCATTTGTAAATGTTATCTATTTTAGGGGTAACAAGGGAGACATCAGGGGTTGCAGGTGCGACCCCTGGTAACCCCCAAATGATGTCCCTGATTCCCAATCCTGCCTGCGTCGCAAAAGAACTATCAGATGACCATCACACTAAACGTGAACTAAAAATCAGACACTCTGAGCCGCAACTCCTCTTAAGAATGCGCAAGTTAGGAGTCCTCATTCATACAAACAAGTAAAAGCAGCTGGTACTACTTCCAACGTGGACACATGGACCACTGTACATTTGAAGAGTTACTAATGTTTATATGTGATGCTTTATTGTCTTATTCATGTTTCTGTTGCCTTTTTGCACACACCGAGAAGGTTTGTAAGTGAATGTCTTCTTGCTTAATCATGTGATCCATGTGCTTTGTATAGTTCAGGAATTTTCCTGCACACACTGGTTTTGTGAATGTTAGATTGTAAACGGGAGAAAGAGACTTCTCCATTGTCACCCTCAACATGTTTATAATTATATGTATTCTTGTTGTTCTTTGTCACTACATGTATACAAAGATTGATGGAAAGTAATCACTCTCACATCGGAGAAATAATGAGAACAAATATTGAATAAAGAAAATGGAAAAGGTGAGCAAATAAGAAAACCCTCAAAATTTGAATTTAAAATAGCTGAATAGATTATGCTTTTCTTTATTGCTGATTTGGGAACTAAATAGACATATATTGGGAACTCTGATCAAATCAATGCACTTCCTGTGCACATAAAATGTATCTATCAGGACAACTTTTTTGTTTCATCGCAAAGAACTATCCGCCTTTCGGAGTGCAACCACGCTCACCCACTAAAGCAAATATGCCCCAGTCCTCACTGACACTACACTCGTAACCCATCCTGGTTCCCAACAGACTGATGTGCCTCACGGGCCGCACTCACCTGCACATACGCCCCCCCACGACCCCCAGGCTTGATTACTATTGCAAGAGTTCCCTGGGGCACGTCTCCTTTTCAAATGCCACCCAGCCTGGTTCCAGCTACAAAGAGACGACTCGCAGTAAGCTCCCAGTACGGCTTACCTGACACTAAGGAAATACGAGAGAGTACCCTCTACACCTAGCCCTCCCCACTCTGTCGCCGGACCTACAAGCTAACACCTTGCTGGCTACTGAGCTTAACAATGTTGTCACCCCCTCCTTCACCTTAGCAACTCTTCCTTTCACGACACCTAATAGACTGCATGTCATGCCTATTGCTCCCAACCTCACTAGATTGCACTCTAGGATGACAGCCCCAAGTGACCCAGACACTACACCTAGCGCAACCCAAAACTACCAAGAGGATACTCCACAAGAATATTGCAACGTGCATCTTGACACTTGCTGCCCTCAGGCTCACGCTGATAGGAATATTACCCTTCCGACTGCCCCCTCATTGAAATGTACCTTAGTAAATGCTAGATCTATCCTTGCCCACCCCCTCAACATTGCCGATCTCATCAACTCTAACAATCTAGACCTTGTTTAAATTGCCCATCCCTATCGCTAGCATTACCTCCAAGCTACTCCATCTATCGCAAAGATAGAACTAACTCGAGAGGTAGAAGGGTTTCCCTCATAGCCAGAACCTTGTTATCCATCAGAGTAATAGAAAACATAGCCTTCCCATCTGGTGAACTCCTCACTAACAAACTTAACCTTTCCCACTCATCCAGGGTATATATACATGTTGTCTAACATGCGCCTGGCCCCATCCTCTCGTTTGAGGAAGACATCCTACACCTACCTCTCTAGCTCTAAACCATCTTCCAAAACCATCATCCTGGGTGATTTCAACCTGGGTTTTAACAACCAAGCTGACCTGAACGTACTATCCATAGCTAGCTCTCTCAATACACTTGGCTTTGTACAACATATTACCAGCCCCACGCACTTCAAAGGCCGAATCCTCGATTGGCTCACTGAACTGTAATGTTGACATCATCTCCAATCGGCCCTGCCCCTGGACAGCCCATAACATCATTTCATTTGCACTTCCTGCGTTCAATCCTGCCCTCATAGCCCCGCCGCTCCCTCCTACTAACACCCGTAGCGCACAAAGCATCACTGAAGCCTGTATCCTGCAACTACTGGAGGACTGCCACCTCGATGATACCCTCAGTGGTGACCCGACTACCTTGGTTGACCAATATAATGGCACCCATGCAGGCCATTCACTGAGTGGCCCCACTCACCCTGATGAAAACTAAAGCCATGGTACAGATCAACGCATGGTTCTCTCCTGACCTTAAAGCCCCCCCCCCCTTCTTGTTGGCATTTATAATTTAAAACCGACTCGAAGAGCCATACAAGTGACTTAAATGTATATCCCTGCAGGATCTGTGGCCTCAGGATAAGGCCTAATAGTAGAGCTATAAATACATTGCGTGGATGTCAAGCAGGCAAATTACCTTTGGCAATATCTGAACTGATTACAGGTTCGTGAGATTCAGTGCTCTACAAGGCTTTCTGAAAGATTTGAGAGGGTACACGATGCCCAATGTGCTGTGGCCTTTGTGCAGTCTGGAGAAGCCCGGAAGTTATGAGGGCACCTGTGTTAATCAAGGAAGATACTGAGAATAAAGAAGGCAGGAACATCGGGCAGATGTTTCATTTTATTTACTATGAATACTAAAGTAAAATGCAATCAAAATACATTTTTATCAGTTCTTTTGATATAGCGATTTATTCGGTCTGGGTTGAGTGTAGGAAGAACACTTGACATTTGCAACATCTATTTGGAATATTCTTCAATTGGATAGAATGATCAAAAGAGATGTTGGGTAAAGAAAAAGGTTGTGTTCTGACAATCAATGCAACTTCAGAAGGGCATTTGCAAGTCCAAATTATAATATCACAGGCAGGTCGCAGACGTGCAATTGACCACACTTTGCAGAATGTATTTTCATCACCCATTTCATGTCATTTGAAAAAGAGAAAGGTGCGTGTTATTATAGAGGCATGAACCTCCAGAAAGATAAAAGCAGGCCAGCAACTGGCAGACCTGCACAGGTTATGTGATGAAACAGACCGAGAGAGACGTTTATAATTAAAACAAAACACATATATTGCATACGCCTGTACTTCTCTGCATTCCTGCACAACCCTCGATTAAGGCCGAGGTCTGTGACCACACTCTACAAATGTAAATGTTATGTTAATGTTAAAGGATATTTGTACCGCGCACTATCACCACCGGAGTGGTCCCCTGGCGCTCTGGCGGCTCTGAAAGAGGGAGGGGGGAGGTGAGTTAGTAGGAATAAGCTGGAAAAGTGCAAGAGAGCAGTGATGTGCTGATGGCAGCCTCAGCCCGGTGGGTCCGTCGGCTGGGCTTGGGGTGTTTTACGGTCGGTAGTCATCGTGTGCTGTTGTGCAAGTCTATGTGGGGTTTGTTTTGTTGTTGCAGTGTAGTGAAGTTAGTGCAGATTGCTGCGTTTTAGGCTTGTGGTTGTGTTTGGGTAGAGTTTGAGAAGTGTATGCAGAGGGATGAAATTGTTAGTAGATTGGTTAGTTGGCATTGCTGTCCTTGCAGTTATGTCTATGTCTGATGTTTGCTATCATTCACTATTCCATCATTGCTAATTTTCAATATTCTGTCTAGATGTGAGGCAGGCTAGTGATCACGATTCCAATCAAGTGTTGCACTTACCATCATTCACAGTTTCATCCAAGTGTGGCACAGGCTAACATTCACATTTCTATCTAGATGCGACACAAGCTAACGTTAAGAATTCCATCTAAGTGTGGTACTTGATATGATATGGCATTTGTAACGCGCCTATACACAAGTGTTTCAAGGCGCAACGAGGCGGGGGGGACAAGGCGAGACAGATAATGATCCTACTAGGCCAGGTGTCATTCAGATTGCGCAAGTGCAAGGGTAGAGGGGAATGGGAAAAATGCAAGGGGAAGGGGAGAGGGGAAAGTGCAGTACATGGTTAGTAGAATACAAGATAAATAATATGCCCAGCTGGTGGCAAGTGCAAGGTAAGTGCCGGGAGAAGGGGCGGTAGGAAACAGAGACAGTCCCATAGTGCAGGTAGGCAGTGCAGGGAACAGTGGCTGGGCCAAGGACCGAGAACGGTGAGTGGCCCAGTTGCAGATTCAGTGCAGGTTCAGTGATTTTAGCAGGGGAGAGGGAGAGAAAGCAGAGGCAAAGAGGAAGGTTTTGAGATGCTTCCGGAACCAGAGATGGTTCTCCTCAAGTTTCAGGGAGGCAGGAAGGCTGTTCCAGAGGGAGGCCCCTGCTGCGGGGAGAGATCTACCCCCAACTCGTTGCTTGGAGAAGCGGCTGACCCTGAGGTAGTTGGAGGTGGATGAGCGAAGAGTTGAAGGTATTTTGGCCCAAGGCCCCCGAAGGCCTTGTGGACAATGCAGAGGGTTTTGAACTTAATCCTCGCAGCCACTGGGAGCCAGTGTAGTGATTTCAGTCCTGGAGAGATACAGTCCCTGGGCTTGAGGCCAAGGATAAGTCTCGCAGTCCTGTTCTGGATGAGTTGCAAAGGGCGGAGAGTAGAGGCAGGAAGATTTAGATAGAGGCTGTTACAGTAGTCCAGCTTCGAGAGAACCAGGGCTCTGGAAACAGTGAGCTTCTGGGGGAAGGAGAGGAAAGGAAGGATACCTCTGAGGAGGTGTAGCTGGGAGTGTGACTTCTTAGAGATGTCATGGATGTGAAGAGAGAAAGAGAGTGTGGAGTCGAAGATGACCCAGAGCTTTATTGCCTTGCAGGAAGAGGGCCAAGGGAGGCCGGCCAGAGAGCTGCAGGGAAGGAGGGAGTGGGTGTGCCGATGAGTAGAATCTCAGTCTTACTGGCATGAAGGCAGAGGTCTTTGGCGGCACACCATTCCTGGATAGCAGAAAGACAGTCAGAGATGAGGGAAGGGGAAGAGGAGGCCGAGGGTAGCCTGAAAATGAGCTGGGTATCATCCACATAGCACTGAAAGTTGGGACAGAGAGCGGTGATGCGGTGAGCAAGAAGTGCCAGATACTGGTTGAACAACCAGGGGGAGAGGTTAGATCCCTGGGGGACACCACAGGTAGAGAAAAAGATGTCAGAGAGGAAGGAACCCAGTTGGACCTGGGAGGGTCGATTAGCGAGGAAGGAGGTCAGCCACCCCAGA
The DNA here is from genome assembly GCF_040938575.1 of Ambystoma mexicanum. NCBI lineage: Eukaryota > Metazoa > Chordata > Amphibia > Caudata > Ambystomatidae > Ambystoma > Ambystoma mexicanum. The sequence continues at coordinate 1,032,712,418 of NC_090933.1, read as the reverse complement.
GCCTGACCAGTGATACCCAGGTTATCACAGAGATGGTTGAGCAGGATGGTGTGGTTGACAATGTCAAAGGCAGAAGAGAGGTGGAGCAAAATGAGAACACAAGGAGTGTTAGAGTCAAGGTTTGAGAGCAGGTCCTCACGGATGTTCAGGAGAGCAGTTTCCGTGCTTCTGGCAGCTCTGAAGCCACTTTTACTCCCGGGTCCATAGCGCTTTATAAATAAATAAAACAAACAAACAAACATGCTAATATTCATAATCCCGTCTAGATGTGACACAAGCTAACGTTAAGAATTCTGTCCAAGTGTGGCACAAGCTAACATTCACATTTCTATCTAGATGTGACGCAGGCTAAAGTTAAGAATTCCATCTAAGTTTGGTACACGCTAACATTCACATTTCTATCTAGATGTGATGCAAGCTAAAGTTAAGAATTCCATCTAAGTGTGGTACATGCCAACATTCATAATCCCGTCTAGATGCGACGCAGGCTAAAGTTAAGAATTCCATCTAAGTTTGGTACACGCTAACATTCACATTTCTATCTAGATGTGACGCAAGCTAAAGTTAAGAATTCCATCTAAGTGTGGTACATGCTAACATTCATAATCCCGTCTAGATGCAACACAGGCTAAAGTTAAGAATTCCATCTAATGAAATGCCCCAAAACAATACTTATAATAAAAGAAGGGTGCTGCTGCCAGTGCAATGTCTTCATCCAACCTTGCCAAGCCTGCCTCTGTGGATTTGGGATGGCTATCCAAGTTGCCAAAGAAAAATCAAAGCTTTTTCAAAGGCGATTTTGATCAGTCATCATCTGATGGAGGGTGAAAAAAGGCTACATCAGATTGATAGCACAAATGTGGAATCAGATTGATAGGACAAATGTGGAAAGGGGCATTGCCACAGATATTTGTTTATAAGACTTTTTGAAAGTGCAGTGAGAAGTTGAATGACTGCTGTGCCAGCCTTATTCCTAGAAGTACTGTTTGGTGGCTGCTGTATCTTTTGCCATTTCTGGCGTTGGTACTTGATCCATGTATGTGGGCCACCTGGGTGCAAACATGAATGCAGAGGTGCTTATATAAAGCGGAAAACAATACTCATTCATTGAGCAGTCTAAGCAAGCGTTAATTCTTAAGGTTTTCCTCGAGGTTGGACTGCTCCGAAAGTTGCTTCTGAGTTCTGGAGCATATGAGGTATTTCTCTGCATGTTCCCATTACTTTACAACAGCATTCTTTCTCATTGTCCAACTGCTTGCTTGCTCCTCGCATGTATTAGAACTGCTCCAAAGAGCTCCCGGCTTCCTGATTTATCACAAGGTACACGGATTCTGATCGCTGTTTGCATTGAACTCTGGTTCCTCTGTAGATGCAAAGGCTTTGCAGAATAGCTTCATAAACTGTTGGTATTTTAGGATAGAGAAATTCCAGAACCAAGATTTGTCAAATGACAATACGTTATATATAACCTAGATATATAATACCTGTATAAGAACCTAGAGAGACTGCAAGTCATACAAAACAATGCTCTCCGGGCAGCCCAAGGCATTGCCAAAAGAGAACACATCTCTGAGGCCAGGAAACTAGCCCACTGGCTCCCAATAAAGGAAAGAATCGTCTTTAAAGCTCTGACACTGACCCACAAGTGCATTCAGCTCACTGCTCCTGCCTACCTCTCAAAAAGAATCCACGCCGTCTCCACTACCAGGCCAACTAGATCACTGCATACCAACATGCTCTCTGTGCCACTAGTAAAAAAAGCCAGAGCGGGTGGATCCAGCTTCCACTATCTCGCACCCACTCACTGGAATGCCCTACCTCCCATGATCTGAGGTGAGGCCTCCCTCACCACCTTCCGCAAAGCTATGAAAACCATCCTCTTCACATAAGTCCCCGCACTTTAGCATGAATACTCACCACATGACCCAATGCATAAGTTGTAACACAATTACCAAGTGCAATGTCTGTAACAACATTATGATGTTCTATAGTATTCATAATGTATCAGTGACCGATACCATGCCTGTACCTGTGCAACTAAGTTCTTGCAAGTAACAGCCCCTCAATTCCCTTGGGCTGCTTGCGCGCTATATAAATGTAAATAAATAAATAAATGTATATATAAATTAACAGACCCGCCTAACCCGATGTGGGGGAGGACACAGAGCGCATCCTTTGTATTGCCTATTTTATACATAGCTAGAAGGCTGAAATAGAGTGATGGTTTTAGGCCACCTCATTTTTATAGTTTTGTGCTCAGGATCCATGCCCTACTTAAAAAGTTGGATACAACGAAGATCATTTGATTTTCACTCATAGATTTGCAAAATGGAAGAGCATCAGCAATGGTTCTTATTCCCTTGGATTTAAAGAAGGGCCACAACCACTGTTACCTTAGGGGCCTCTAAAGGTGGTGCAGGAAATTCAGTTCATATTCTTTTTGGATCCTACAGCAGGAATAGTGATATGATAGATTATTACCCAATTTAACATTCAGACAAGCCAGGTGTAAACTATTTAACCAACATTTAAGGAGAAAAGGGCTAAATATTTCGAAATATTCCTCCACTCTTAGGAATACTTTATTGTCCAGGATGGTTGAACATTGGGTTTTTCCATTTTTATTTTTTTATATATGTCACTTGTAGGGTAGACTTCTAGCATGCCTTTTTTATATATCTCAGGTCCCTTTTGAATAGTCCATTTGTGCTACCCCGAGGGTCTTCAAGCCAAAACCTTCCAAGGTCGGTCATATAGGTTTGAACTAGTGCCACAAAGACGCCTCCCACATAGTTTCTTTATAGAAACTTATTTCATGGGCCCAAAGCAAATTCCATTAAAAAATCGGTCTAATGTTCCTACCCCGGTAATATTTACTTCAAATCAAAGTGATGTGCAAGGAGTGCAATTCACTAAAGAAAGTAGCCGTTTAAAAAGGCAGTTCTTAGCTGTGGCAAAGCTGTGGCAAGTGAGCCAAATTTAAATGACCCCAAATATCAGGGGCATGCTAAAAAGACTTTTGCTTTAGATGCTTGTTACACACCTCCAAACATTTTAGTGAAAAGCAGAGTACCTGCACTGAAAGATTTTTTTAAAAGTTTTGTTTTAATTATTTAGGGAGTTCAAGACCCATGTTTATGCAATCAGATGCCCAAACAATTGAAGTATTCCACATTACGAATATTCTCACCTTTGAAATCAATCAGCAGTTTTATAGCATGCTCACAGTTTTGGCAATACATTGTCAGCCCCTTCCTGTGGCATATTTTTCCAAAAATACCATGTTGTTTCTAAAGGCCCATTGGGGCCCCGGTAATTAGGCCTACACCTCCTGGAAAGAATAAGACCCTTACTGCATTTGCTTCTAGTTGCTTGAGCTCAATAGCCAGGCCATTTCTGTAAGAACGTTGCAATGATAGTTAAAATACAGTCTTGGCACACCCTACCTTGACAGGAAATGTGATTGTATACACAACTTGGTGATGAGGAGTTGGGGCCAAGACAAAGAAACTACAAACACTTATAATGGCTGACAATATGGTTGGTGGACCAATCTTATTATTTAAGACCACCTTAAAGTTCAAATAGATCTGCCAGTATTTATCAAATGCACTCTTGCATGTATATGAGGAGAAAAGCACTAGCAGCAAAATAGTCAAAGAGTGAATAGAGACTTAATCTACTCATCTGGAAATTCATACATCCAAATTCATCAATTAACGGACAGGTAAGCCTAAGGATATTGTGATAAACCTGAAGGTGTCTCACTTACTAGCCCCTGAGGATCTGCCATCCAGGTGGCCAGGACATGGCCATCGCTATCGGATCCAGTTCCTGGGGGTGGACCAGTGAGGGAAGATCATCTGGATGAGGGGTCTTCGGGGAGTGGAAGTGGGACACTGAAGGGTGAGATGCGGTATCCCCTTCCTTATGACACCGTTTCCCCATTCTGCCAAGTAAGATATTTAGAAACTCTACCCCCCCTTTCCAACACAAACACTTTATCACATTGTGAATGACAACGGACTAAGACCAGAGCCGTTTACCTGACATGTCCCAACACAAGGGTCAGGCAGAGTTGGGCAATTGCCGACAACTACGCACACCTGACTGTCCTTCCCCTTACCCATAGGGATAAAAGGCAGAGCACGAGAGCACACTCTGAGCAAGGCTGAATGCACAAGAAAGCAGCTATTCCAGGATGGCATTTAAAACAGAGGAGAAAGGCGGCGAGACCTGAAAGGACGTTAAGGAGGCAGTAGGTCTTGCCCTTTTCCACCCAGGCCTGCAAAGCCCCTGACAAAGGAAATACAGAACCGGGAATCACAGCTGGTGAATGGTGTGACAGATGTCAGTGATACATGGAACCCTCCCGCACTGATAGCCAGGGTGGGGAGACGCGGTTGCCAATGCCGTATCGTCCTTTACTCCAGTAGCAAAAGAAACGCCATCGAGTTCAGCACAGCCGGTGAGTTGGAAGAACCTGATAGGGGACTGGACTATGTTAAGCTCATGGTTGTAGTGCCAACATTAAGAAGATAAAAAGACAGAGGTCTTTGTTGTGATCGAACCTGTTACCAGAGATAGAGGGGTCCGGCACCACATGGGCACTTAGTGGAAGGTCTCTAGCTCGTACCCCTCTCCTGAATAAAGAGAATTGAGAATGCAAAATTATTGAAGACAACAAGTACCAAGAGGCCATAGGGAATGCCGGCATGAGGTGTCAAGGGTCAAGCCAAATCCCTTGTACAATCAAAAGTCTGTGACACATTGCTGAAGTTTTGATGATTAAGAAATAGTAAATCCAACTGAGAGAAATCTGTAGTAAGCGGTTGAACTCGCCTGAGGGGAACGCTGTGTGAACTGTTTTTTCTTGGTAAAGCCCGCACTAAGGCAAACGGAGTGACCCGGCGAGACATGATCACCCTTTGGAAGTCTCTGTTTAAAATTGGCAAGTGCTTTGATCTGAGCCCAGATGAGGGGCACCTAAAGTGAACATTGTGAGATTGTTTAAAAAGACATTGGAACTTTTTGAGTTGATTGTGATTAAAAGGCAGTAGTGAACCCGACTGAGGGACGTCAAAGGAAAAGCATAGGGAAATGAATCCCACTTTGTGAAGATGCTAAGTATACTACATTGTGACGAAAAATATGAACTCGGCTGAGGGATGTCCACAATGAGTGATCAGTCTGAACCCGACTGAGAAAAGATTGGTGCCCGGCTGAGGGGGATCCAACGGTTAGGGGTAATCACCCAACGTGAATAACGACTTAAGGAACTTTTGTTTTGTTGTTTTTGGCATATCAGGCCCTCTGAAGCAAGAGACTTTGCCTGAAAAGAGACTTGGATACAGAAGGCCCTGATAAAGAGAAGATCAGGAGTGTGCTGTGCTCAAGAGTCCTGCCTTCTCCCATGCTAAAAACGTGGGAAAGGGCGACCCCGGCCATAACATCCTGACTTATCATTTTGTGAACACTTCTTTCTTTTCTTGTGAACATTATCCCACACTATTTTGTAGCAGATGGGTAAGGTTTGGCAATAGTTTATTTTTAGTATAGTCTCTTTTTATTTGACTAGACTCTACCAGGACTGTATTATTATTATTTGATGGTCATAGCTTACGCACATTTTAGATTTAGGTTTAGATTAGGTGTTTATCTCACCCATTTTATAGTTCAGTTTACTAAACACCATTGAACTGTGAGCACTTGTGTCTGTCTTACTTTGATACAATAGACAATTTCTCTCTGTCACCCCTTCATATTGTTTGGAAGGCGAGAGGGTCTTCCCACTTCCCTAGGCGATGCCGAATGAGAAATAAATGCTAAGAGAGCACATCTAGGGAGCAGAGGGCTGCATATAATGGAAGGTGCACAACCACCTTAGTGCATACATTAGAAGCTATATGGTAGATGTGGGGTCAACAGCAACCATTTTAGACGTTGGCCCATGCGCAGCGAATATCATTTTGTGTGTTAGTATTAGATCCCCTTGCATGAATGTGAACTTCACCTCCATCCCGGCCAGGTCTCACAGAGTCCACAAAATCCTCCATTGTGCTAAGAAAGTACAGGCCCTCGCGCATGGGAAAGAATGTGCCCTGCAAGGTCATGAGAAGGGAGCAGAGCGCCTCTTGGCAGTACCATCCCATGGCACAGATAGCAAAGCCCTCCTGCCTCCAATGATCCCCACACAAGAAATACAGCTTTTCCATGCATTCACCCCATGACCCCCCCACATGCCATGGCACTGTCCAAACCCAGACCACTGCCCATAACATCTTCACACCCCACTAAGATCAGAAGGAAAGGTGATCGTGCCTTCAGAAGTGGGTCACCTAATTTGTGCTGGGAGGTGCAGGGTAGCATCAAAATTATATCCTAAAACTAAGGTGGAGGACCTTGGGAGTTGCTGATCTGTCTTGGAAGTGAGTGAAGCGTGTGCCTTAGTGTGACATTGGCTGTACCCCCAAGACCATCCCTGTATCTGCTAGGTGCTCATTACAGTAATAAAATAACATTGTTTGTTTGTGTTAGGAGCCAATTAATTGTCAGGCCAACTTCACCTCGGACGATGTGCCCAGCAAAACCCACGTGGACCAAGATGAAGAGATGAAGATGGGCTAATGGTCTGGCAACCCATGTGGAGCAGGCCCTATATGTATAGAGTTAATCCAGCTAGGATTGTACCTTATACGGTTACGTCATTAATGATGTTATTTGTGCTTATATTGTGCTGCACGTCCCTAGAGAGCTCAGAGTGCTTGGCGGCTGCAGAGCTATTTCCCGAAGCATTTGAATTTTGGAGAAATAAATACTTGTTATCCTTGCAAGCATGTCTTGGGCCTTTTTCCCTAGCGGGCTGTATTTGTTTCCGGTGTGAGCATGCACAGGCATGCCTTCAATATGTTTTGGCATTCAGCTGCAATTATCCCTCACCACTGAGTATGCTAGTTGGTACTTGTTACGAAATGACTTCAGTCCTGCAGGAATACAAGGATGAGAAATAGCTAAACTGCCTACTCAGCCCTCCCACTTCTATAAAACAAAAGTGATCCCAATCAAGGCAAATCAGGGACAATTAAAAGATATACTTCCTTTGTCATTAGTGGTAACATTAGCCCGGGGAAGAATATACACTCAAGGGGTGTGAATATGATCCAGTAGCAACCCAAACAGCAAAGTATAACAGCCCAAAATAAAGGGAATTTCAATCAAGGTTCCTTAAAAATATATATACTTTAAACACACCATCTGCAGTAATAACTAACAGGGGACCTGGCAGGAGAATCCCACTTTCTCCTCAGGGGCCCTTCTAAGCCACCTATCATTAGGGTAATGTTGAACCGCTCAACATGCATATTTCTCTGTGGGTCAAAGGCTGTGGAAAACTTTCAAGTTACTCCACACTTATCCCACCTGACCTTCATATACAGATTTGAAGTTGGATCCCCTGTCAGAAATAACCTCTTTAGGAAACCCCATAAAAGAGAATATGCCTATGGGGGCCTTCACCACCACAGAGGCTTTGATATTTCTCAAAATTACAGCCTTTGGGTACCAGATGGCATGGTCTGCCACGACCAAGATTTACTAAGGTATGGTATGATAATGTTTATTTATATAGCACCTATACACAGGCAAGTGTTTCAAAGTGCTCAAGGAAGGTGGGAACAAGGGGAAAAAACAACATTCGCTCTGAGCCCTTGAATTTCTGAGGCGATAACGGTCTGCATAGGCAGATTAAGTGAATATGATACTTTTACCAGTTTAGATACAGAAAATAGGCCTAACAGAGATTCTGCGTTTTCTTTCAAGTGCACATTAAGGGGTGAAGACAAGGGAGAACAGACAGAATGATCTTCAGGATTTGCTATATACAGATCATGCAAGTAAGGGAAGGGCAAGGGAGAGGCAAGGGACCAAGTGCACCAGTCAGTAGAGATTGGTGAATTGCAGAGAGAGAAACTCTCAGGGATTTATTCCAAATAGTGTGAGGGGGTGGCGTGAAGGCCCTTGAGCAAGTGCAGAAGGACTGGCAGGGGTGCCTGGGACCTGTGAGACTCTGAGGTGCGCTAGGCGGCCAGTCAGTAAGCTGTATAGAAAGGGGGAGAGAAGGAAGGGCAGAGAGATAGGTTAGCAGGGTAGGGTGCGAGAGAAGGAATAGGAGAAGGGGAAGATGTTGAGGAGTTTCCGGAACTTAAGAGTATCATGCTCAAGATGTAGGGTGGCAGGGAGGCTGTTCCAGAGGGAGGCGCCTGCTGAGGAAAGGGATCTCGCACCAAATCTGTGCTTGGAGAACCGGCACACTCGCAGAAGGTTGGAGGTAGACGAGCAGAGTGCTCGAGAGGGACAGTATTTAGAAAGGCAGCGTTGAAGTGAAGTAAGTCCCAGGCACCAGAAAGCTTTGTGGACAATGCAGAGGGCCTTGATTTTTTTTTTTATTGATAAAGCTGAATTTAATCGACTTTTCAATATACAAAAATTTCATGAAAACAAATACATATTTATACAAATCTTTAAGAACAAACAATAAAAAAAATATGAACAAGAGCAATAAGGAACATAAAATCACGAAGTAATATCCATTTTAATACATTAAATTAAATGAAAGTAAACCATTTACAGTTGCTATTTGTAGAGATACATTCAAGGTGCATAAAAGGGTAGCCCATCTTTGTGAAGTATCTAGCATACCCAAATGTGAGCAGTGATGAACAAAAAATTTCAACCGTTTACAAATCAAAGCCGGGCACAATGACAATATGTGCTCCAGCATTTCAGGGATCACCTTATTTTCACAAAATCTACAGAAATTAGAATCGCTCTTAATTAATTTGCGCCTTAACAAGATGTCACGCGTTGGCCATAAGTTAAAGGGCATTCGCAAGATCTCTGCTCGAAATTTCAAAGATGGGAATTTAAGTAGGTAGGGTTCCATCTAGCCAACAGTTTTATGTTTAAATCTTTGAAACGAGGCATTGTTATATCTTAAACTTGCTGTTCTGGTATTGATCCAATCATTACGGTAGATCAAAGTTTTGGCTCTCTCAGGATTTGAAACCAAAACATCAATAGTGATTTCAGCTTGTGTCAAGATTGCATACATTTCTCGTAACCAACATTTAACAAAACGATGATTGGCCGCAAACACAAAATGTTATTATCACGAGTGGACATCAAGCATTTACGAAACAAAGCACAGATCTTCCAGTGATATTGCGCATGCAAGCAGATAAGACCTAACTCATAACGTAGCCATGGCCCTGGAACACATAGGGGGAGATGAAGCACTGATTTCCAGTACTTTGCCTCCAGTTTGTCCAGGACTTTGGGAGACCATGGTATATGAGCTTCTAGACCATAGAGGATGCATGGAATTACCTTTATTTTCCAGTACATTACAGCAGGTTTAATAGTAAAGGTACCGAAACAATGTAAAATGATCTTAGATTGGGAAATAGCTGTGTTCAGTTTTAAGGTCACAGATTCAAGGTGTCCATTTACTGAGGCATTCCCATAAGAAATCATACCTAAATATGCATAATTTGTGACTGTCATCAGCTTATTTTTATTGATAGTCCAGGTGAATTTACTCATTCTAGAGGATTTAGCCGCATAAACAACAATTTTTGTTTTGATGGTGTTGATGCTTAATTCGTTAGTCTTTATATAGATGTTAAATGCATTAAGTAATTTCTGTAGACCACACAGGGTCTTCGAGATAAGGACTAAGTCGTCTGCGTACATTAGACTTTGGATAAAAATATTATTTAGCTTAGGTGAATCCTTCAAAGGTTTGTCTGATGTCATGCAGAAAGTAATTGAAAATTGCAGATGCAAGAAGGCAACCTTGCTTAAGGCCACGTGCGGTTGGAATTGCGACAGACAACAGACCCTCTAAGCTTATTCTAATGCGAATAGATGTTTGGGAATGAAGTAAGTAAATGATGTGCAATAGTGTATGAGGACAATTATCTTGTTGGAGTTTAGATATCAACAAAGACTGTGAGACAGCATCAAAACGGTATGCAGATCCACAAAAGTACATCGCTTGTTTTGAAACTTGGGACTGAGTTTTGAGTGCATTAAGACAGAGCAAGTTTATGTTGGTGCCCATGCCAGCCAAAAAACCTGTCTCGAATGGATATCTCTTTTGTTAGATGATTTTGTCCATGCATTAAAGTCACGTAGAAGCAATTTGGCAAAATGTTTTCCAGGACCATCTAAAAGTGCTATTGGTCTATAGTTATGCGGGAGAGTGCGGTCTCCCTTTGTATGGATGGGCACGATGATAGAGGTTTTCCAGGATGCTGGAATTTCGCACAAAGCAATGATCTGCTGGAAAAGGCTATTTAAAATGTTGGCCCATGCAGATGGATTCTTTTTTAACATGAAATTAGAGAGGCCGTCTGGACCAGTGGCTTTGGAGACACTAAGTTTCATAATGTATTCTTCTAGGATAGCCGGTGAGCAATTTAAAGTCCATTTTTGTTGATTATCTGGCATGTGGACCAAGTTTGGAAAGTTCACATCTGCATATAAATTTGAGTAGTGGAGAATCCACTGAGCTTCTGTAACATTATGGATTTGCATAATGTGTTGCTGCTTTTGCGCACATTGATTGAATACAGCCCAGATCTCAGCAGAATTTTTATTCGCTATTAATCTTAGCATATACTCACTGTCATAGATAAGTGCTTGATGTTGTCGGAGCCAGTTATGATATTTACATTTAGCCATTTTCAGTTTGGCAAATTTGGATGGATCGGTTGATAATAAAATTACCTTTTTTTCACATTGGTATTGTGTATTTCGTGTTTTAACTTCAGGATTGAAAGAATGAGGGTGAACTCGCCGCAATCCACCAGCAGCATGTGTTGAATTTCTGAATGGAATCAGTAAGTTACATATGGTGCTGGTGTTGATGCTTTGCAATTCCTATCAACCACTCGAGTTAATGCTATTAGATTAACTTCTGACCTTCGGAAACGGGTGTTTGCATTATTGACTATTAACAGGGTAATTCATAGAATTTCGCAGAAAAGTGTCGCAAGCGGCTGGCGCAGAGTGTCCGCGTGCGATTGTCTGCGCCAGGCACGTGCGCTAAAACCGATTTCCGCGCACAGCGTATTCATGATTTTAGGCTCCCAAACCAGCCGTGGCGCAGAGTATCGCAGCGACCCTGCAGCAGCGCCAGTAACGCCCCCAAGAACGCCCTCGCGCAAGGAAAAGCCATCAAAATCGCTAAATCATCGCAAAGGGCTGCACTAACCCTGAACCAGTTTACAGGGCTGACAAACAAGGAACGCAAAGCGGGTAACGTGCATATCAGGGGTACGCGTGAAGTTATACACGCGATTAGCCAGGGTACGTGTATTTCAGGGGAGCGCGGGAAGTTCCACACGCGAATAGCCGGGGCGCGTGTATTTCAGGGGTGCGCGGGAAATTTAACACACGATTTCAGCAGGGTACGTGTATTTCAGGGGTGCGCGGGAAGTTCCACACGCGAATAGCCTGGGCGCGTGTATTTCAGGGGTGCGCGGGAAGTTCCACACGCGATTAGGCTGGGTGGGTCCTCACAGGTGTTCCCTGTACACCCTCGACGGCCCCTGCAGGCTGCCCACAAAACAGGGGACTACCCTGCACACCTGCTCATGTCCCCCTGCACCCCCACCCCCCAGCAGTGCAGGGGCACCCTCCACCAGGCCCCCACTCATGTCTCCCACCACCCCCACCCCCCAGCAGTGCAGGGGCACCCTCCACCAGGCCCCCACCCATGTCTCCCACCACCCCCACCCCCCAGCAGTGCAGGGGCACCCTCCACCAGGCCCCCACCCATGTCTCCCACCACCCCCACCCCCCAGCCACCAGGGGCAGCCTCCACCAGGCCCCCACTCATGTCTCCCACCACCCCCACCCCCCACCATCCAGGGGCACCCTCCACCAGGCCCCCACTCATGTCTCCCACCACCCCCACCCCCCACCATCCAGGGGCACCCTCCACCAGGCCCCCACTCATGTCTCCCACCACCCCCACCCTCCACCATCCAGGGTCACCCCCCACCAGGCCCCCACTCATGTCTCCCAGCGTGCTACGTGAATTTCAGGGGTGCGCGGGAAGTTCCACACGCGAATAGCCTGGGCGCGTGTATTTCAGGGGTGCGCGTGAAGTTTTACACGCGATTTCAGCAGGGTACGTGTATTTCAGGGGTGCGCGGGAAGTTCCACACGCGAATAGCCGGGGCGCGTGTATTTCAGGGGTGCGCGGGAAGTTTAACACGCGATTTCAGCAGGGTACGTGTATTTCAGGGGTGCGCGGGAAGTTCCACACGCGAATAGCCTGGGCGCGTGTATTTCAGGGGTGCGCGGGAAGTTCCACACGCGATTAGGCTGGGTGGGTCCTCACAGGTGTTCCCTTTACACCCTCGACGGCCCCTGCAGGCAGCCCACAAAACAGGGGACTACCCTGCACACCTGCTCATGTCCCCCTGCACCCCCACCCCCCAGCAGTGCAGGGGCACCCTCCACCAGGCCCCCACTCATGTCTCCCACCACCCCCACCCCCCAGCAGTGCAGGGGCACCCTCCACCAGGCCCCCACTCATGTCTCCCACCACCCCCACTCCCCAGCAGTGCAGGGGCACCCTCCACCAGGCCCCCACTCATGTCTACCACCACCCCCACCCCCCAGCAGTGCAGGGGCACCCTCCACCAGGCCCCCACTCATGTCTCCCACCACCCCCACCCCCCACCATCCAGGGGCACCCTCCACCAGGCCCCCACTCATGTCTCCCACCACCCCCACCCCCCACCATCCAGGGGCACCCTCCACCAGGCCCCCACTCATGTCTCCCAGCGTGCTACGTGAATTTCAGGGGTGCGCAGGAAGTTCCACACGCGAATAGCCTGGGCGCGTGTATTTCAGGGGTGCGCGGGAAGTTTTACACGCAATTTCAGAAGGGTACGTGTATTTCAGGGGTGCGCAGGAAGTTTTACACGCGATTTCAGCAGGGTACGTGTATTTCAGGGGTGCGCAGGAAGTTCCACACGCGAATAGCCGGGGCGCGTGTATTTCAGGGGTGCGCGGGAAGTTTTACACGCGATTTCAGCAGGGTACGTGTATTTCAGGGGTGCGCGGGAAGTTCCACACGCGAATAGCCGGGGCGCGTATATTTCAGGGGTGCGCGGGAAGTTCCACACGCGATTAGGCTGGGTGGGTCCTCACAGGTGTTCCCTGTACACCCTCGACGGCCCCTGCAGCCAGCCCACAAAACAGGGGACTACCCTGCACACCTGCTCATGTCCCCCTGCACCCCTACCCCCCAGCAGTGCAGGGGCAGCCTCCACCAGGCCCCCACTCATGTCTCCCACCACCCCCACCCCCCACCATCCAGGGTCACCCCCCACCAGGCCCCCACTCATGTCTCCCAGCGTGCTACGTGAATTTCAGGGGTGCGCGGGAAGTTCCACACGCGAATAGCCTGGGCACGTGTATTTCAGGGGTGCGCGTGAAGTTTTACACGCGATTTCAGCAGGGTACGTGTATTTCAGGGGTGCGCGGGAAGTTCCACACGCGAATAGCCGGGGCGCATGTATTTCAGGGGTGCGCGGGAAGTTTAACACGCGATTTCAGCAGGGTACGTGTATTTCAGGGGTGCGCGGGAAGTTCCACACGCGAATAGCCTGGGCGCGTGTATTTCAGGGGTGCGCGGGAAGTTCCACACGCGATTAGGCTGGGTGGGTCTTCACAGGTGTTCCCTTTACACCCTCGACGGCCCCTGCAGGCAGCCCACAAAACAGGGGACTACCCTGCACACCTGCTCATGTCCCCCTGCACCCCCACCCCCCAGCAGTGCAGGGGCACCCTCCACCAGGCCCCCACTCATGTCTCCCACCACCCCCACCCTGCAGCAGTGCAGGGGCACCCTCCACCAGGCCCCCACTCATGTCTCCCACCACCCTCACCCCCCAGCAGTGCAGGGGCACCCTCCACCAGGCCCCCACTCATGTCTACCACCACCCCCACCCCCCAGCAGTGCAGGGGCACCCTCCACCAGGCCCCCACTCATGTCTCCCACCACCCCCACCCCCCACCATCCAGGGGCACCCTCCACCAGGCCCCCACTCATGTCTCCCACCACCCCCACCCCCCACCATCCAGGGGCACCCTCCACCAGGCCCCCACTCATGTCTCCCAGCGTGCTACGTGAATTTCAGGGGTGCGCGGGAAGTTCCACACGCGAATAGCCTGGGCGCGTGTATTTCAGGGGTGCGCGGGAAGTTTTACACGCGATTTCAGCAGGGTACGTGTATTTCAGGGGTGCGCGGGAAGTTTTACACGCGATTTCAGCAGGGTACGTGTATTTCAGGGGTGCGCGGGAAGTTCCACACGCGAATAGCCGGGGCGCGTGTATTTCAGGGGTGCGCGGGAAGTTTTACACGCGATTTCAGCAGGGTACGTGTATTTCAGGGGTGCGCGGGAAGTTCCATACGCGAATAGCCGGGGCGCGTGTATTTCAGGGGTGCGCGGGAAGTTTTACACGCGATTTCAGCAGGGTACGTGTATTTCAGGGGTGCGCGGGAAGTTCCACACGCGAATAGCCGGGGCGCGTGTATTTCAGGGGTGCGCGGGAAGTTCCACACGCGATTAGGCTGGGTGGGTCCTCACAGGTGTTCCCTGTACACCCTCGACGGCCCCAGCAGCCAGCCCACAAAACGGGACTACCCTGCACACCTGCTCATGTCCCCCTGCACCCCTACCCCCCAGCAGTGCAGGGGCAGCCTCCACCAGGCCCCCACCCATGTCTACCATCACCCCCACCCCCCCAGCAGTGCAGGGGCACCCTCCACCAGGCCCCCACTCATGTCTTCCACCACCCCCACCCCCCAGCAGTGCAGGGGCAGCAGGCAGTCAGGCAGCAGCAGATGGCAGGTGGGAGCGGGCTCGGGGCTCTGGGGGGCAGTAGTTCGGCCTTCCGGGCAGGAGCGTGGTATTTGTGGCCAGCTTGGTACGGAGTGATTTGGCACGTGAAAATCCTGCACGTCAGCGTGAAAATCGAGGAAAGGCCCTTAGCGCGTAAGCGCGTCAGCACGCATACGCGATTCTATTGGACCAAAGGCCCTCAGCGCGTAAGCGCGTCTGTGACGTGACCCGCACGGGTGTTTCCCACACAGCACGTGATGACAGAGCACACGTGGAAAGACTGCACGTCAGAGTGTAATCGCGTGTGATTGGTGGAAATGGCCCTACACGCAGAAGTGACAAAGCGTGTAATTGGTGGAAATGGCCCTAGCGCGTACATGCCCCGTAACTGTATAAAAGGTACGCGTATAACACCATTTCCTTGTACGTGCTTTTCGTCGAGAGCGAGTGGGTGAATTCTGTACTTCTTGTCGTTTCACACGCGATTTACTTCACAGCGTTTCAAGTTCGTATTCCCTGTTACCTCTGACAGCTTTTTCGCTTTTTTCTCTTTTACTGGTTTACCTGGGCCTGTTCCCTCAAACAGTGTTCCCTTCTACTGTTGTCCTGTCTCCTCAGACAGCGTACAAATCTTCTTTTGGCGGGGGTGTTGCCAACCAAACACGCTCCTTTTTCACGCTCTTTTACCTGGCAGACGGTGAGTCACGCACGTATCTAACATCTGTGCTTGCCCGTGTGTAGCCTACCCCTTCAGAGGTCATTCTAGGCTGCGTGTGACACACATACGTTCATTCTTGTGTTACTGGGTGCCACAGCGTAGTGCAGGTTTTTCTTTCTGCACACGTGGTCTAGGAGGGGTTGCGTGCACGTCATCTCCCTTTTTTGGGGCTCCTGTGCGTAGCGTGACCCGTCATCTTTCCCCAGGGGTTACAATCAGCCTTGCAAGAGCACTAGGGTACAATTACCATCTGGTACCCAACCCCTTTGACCCCCAATTGCCCAGGACAATATTCTACAGCCACTCCCATACGTACATTAACATCAGTGCCATGGCTGGGAGGCGAGGATTCCGTAAGGGTGGCAAAGGTGGAAGAGCCACAAGTGGTGGCCGTGGTGGATCCGGTGGGGGACGTGGTTGTTACTTGCAGGGTGAGCGTGTCCCCCCATGTGTGGAGGACCAGTCAAGGGCACCCATAATCCCCCCCCCTCCTGTTGAGGCTGATGTGGCTGACACCATCCATGCTCAGCCCTTGTTGGACCAGCCCATTGTGGCACCAGACCTGGCTGACTCCATGGCTGACTTCCAGGTCAGCAGGCCTATGACACGTGTGCTGGTGCACGTTGATGTCACCATGCCACATGCATCTGGGGCAGCAAGGTCATTTGCTGCACCAAGTAGGCAGGGCGGAGAGGCTGCAGGGGCAGCTGCGGCTCCATCCACCCCAGCCCTCACACACCCAGCCCAAACAGTGTCGGTCCTAGTCCATGCTGCTGACATTCCCCCTGACACCATCACACTAGAGCCAATGCCTGCACCAACTCCCATGCTGAGTGTGCAATCCCACACTCCTGATACAGAGTCCACCAGGGCTCCTGCCCCTAGTGTCCAGAGCGGCGCAGGACACTCAGGATCACCACCACCTTCCAAGCGGAAGCGGAAGAGGAAGAGTGCTCGTCCGGCACAGGCTGATGCCCCAGACACGGCTACACAGTCCGGCCCGTCGAGGAAGCCCAGCTTCACGGATGACCAACTGAATGCACTTGTCGAGTATGTGTCCGCACATGACAATGAGATGGTCATTGTTGCAGGATCCAAGACCACACCTGCACAACGCCAGGCACACTGGCAGACCGTTGCGGACATCGTAAGTGCCCTTGGAATCGTGAGGCGCACAGCCAATGATTGCTATAAGCGCTGGAATGACCTAAAGCGCAGGGCAAAGAGTAAGCTGGCCTCAAGTCATGCCGCAACTCTAGTGACTGGAGGTGGGTCTCCAGTAGTAGACATGGAACTCACTCCACATGAGTCAGTCGCTGGGACCTACGTCACGGAGGAACAGATCCAAGGCGTGGGAGATCTGGCTGATTACAAGGCATTGTCCGGTGAGTGCACATGCATGTGTGTGTCATCCATGTGCATGGTGTGTGTGAGGGCTTCTGTTTGTGTGACAGGTGAGAGTGTGTGCGCCTGAGTCGTATGGGTCAGCCATGTGCTTCATGCAATACATCCTGCGCAGCTGCATTTGGCCATAGCAGTATCCCTTCTGCCAACAGTAGACATCTAGCCCAACTGCACGCCAGTTGCCCTTGAAGTGTCACCTTGCCACAACATTGTTGCTTGATTTTTCATTGTTCATTTAGTCAGATTGTTTGCATTCCACCACTATTACTAGGCATGTCGCAGTCCTCTAGTCACATGTCTGACATGGCTATGGTAAAGTGGAGTGACTTTGTTACCTGGATATCATTTGTACAAACATGTCCCTGTGCAATTGCACCATTTTGGACTGGCAGCTCCAGGTGAAGAATCTGACCTGTTTGAATTAGAAAAGCTATTACATGCGGGAACTGGACTGAATTAATAGGTGCTGCCCTCCTCTCCATCTTCACTCAATAGCAATGGTACATGCCATCTGTGTGATGGCACGTGTGTTTCACCTGCCAATCACAGGCCAATGTGTGATGCCACTGCCAGGCAGCATGCAGAAAATGTGTTCATCTTCCATCTTGGTGTCATCAGTGTGTGCCATTTGCCTGCCCTTCATACGCAGTGAGGGTGCATGCATGGGAGGGTTTTAGTCATGTGGGACATGTGTCAAACAAGTACTGGTTCTCTTGCTTCTCAGCCCTCATTGTGTGCCATGGTGCTAATGCCTGTTTCCATTTCTTTTTTTTAATGTCTTTGCAGGGGAAGACGCACCTGATACTGCTGGGGTTGTGGAGATGGTGCAGACCGAGGAGGGGTCCGAGGGCCGACCAACCACCAGTGAGGGACGTGGTGTGGTGGTGGGTGAGAACCCACAAGTGCTGCAGGTCCTGCTCTCAAGGGGTGTCTCTGGCTGCACCTCCCCCGAGCTGTACTCAGGTGTTGATTCGGATGAGACCTACGTGCCGTCGCAGGTGAGTGTTCCAGGGAGGGATTCTGTTCTGTCTCACCCACCTGCACCAGGGTCAGAACCCTCAATGGGGATGTCAGTGTTGGCAGCTACGCCTTTGGTGGTTACGGATGCAGGGTCACACTCCGCGACATCTGATCCTGTTCCTGGGCCAGCAGATCAGAGGGGGAATGCAGTCCTGCAGCCTCAGGCAGTGCCGGCACAGCAAGGCGCAGTTCGCCTTGCCCCAGACAGGTGTGGTGCCCGCCGACGTGGTGGCCCTACGCCACCTGGCAATACCGCATGGGAGCAATCCATTTACGGTATGGCAACCCAACAGGCAGCATCATCCGAGATGATGGCTCAGGCCATGGATAGGGTGGCCACTTCCATTGTCCCCCCTGAAAGGCTGATGGAGCGACTAGAGCAGGCAACCGACTCCATCTGCCAGTCACACAGGGAGGACATGTTGGGGTCCAACAGGGACAGGCGGGCGGCACTGGCGACTCTGCAGGAGGCCATCTCCATTGAGTCCCAGGGCCACAGGGAAGCCCTGAGGCAGGAGCTCCTTCACCTCAGGACGACTCTTGTTGAGCTTGAGGCTTCAACACACCAAAGGACAGAACAGCAGCTGGAGCGTCTCACCCGTACGCTCTCAGCTGAGATGCAGGCAACGAGGGCGGAGGTCCGGGCATCCCGTGAGTTGTTGCATGGGGACCTCCGCACACTCATCCTCCAGAACCAGACCTACCACACCCGCATGCTTGCAGCCATGGAGGAGCAGACTAGGGCCTTGCGTGGGCTGCCTCCCATAGTGCAACCACCTCCGGATGCAGCCGCACAGGGTGATAATAGCGACAGCAGTGATACTCCCACAATAGGGTAGCCGTGTGGGCCATGAGCCCATGGAGGTGTTTTTTTCCCAGGATCCACGCAGGTGGGTTCTGGTGTGCATCCTGTCCTCGGACCTCCTGGGTGGCCTCCCCAACACCCCCGGGCCCTTCAATGGCCATTTTTGAATTCTTTTTATTTTTATTTTCATTTGTATTTATTTTATTCCCAATTTTTTTGGGACGATTTGTTGGCTTCCGTGGTTCCTGTGGGCATACGCTGCATTGTGGCTGGGCACATGCAGGCTTGTAATGTATTTGGTTCAGATGCTTGGGTTTGAGTCACACACACCCCTCCTGCTTCCCGTTTCCATGGGCTTGCAAAGGGTGTGCCCAAGTGACAGTGAATTACACAGTGACGTTGGACTCCCATGAGCTGTGTGGGCAGTCTGTAGTCAATACTGTGTATACATTCCTAGTGCATATTGCTGTTGTGTTGTACACTGCATGTTGCATTGATGTGTAACTCATCTTCTGTGTCTACCTCCCAATTTGCAGGTCCCTTCCTCATGTCTACACAAGGACCTCTAGTCTGGAGATGTGGTCCATGTTGGCAGCAGTGCACCTACAACTCTACATGGCGCCAACACTGCACAGTTGGTAGTGGTGGGAGTGCAGGCATTTCCAGGTGGTGAGACTACTAATATTTAACATTAGTGATGTCATGTTAATGGTAGTACGTGCTCAAGTTTGTTGTTGGTCCGGCATTACTGTGAGCATTTCAGGTGTTGCAAGTATCTAATAGGGACACTGTACATTGTGACACTAGTGTCATGTTGTGTGGATTACTTTGTTTACCTGCAAATAGCATGACATGGCACGGTGTGTGGTGTGGCGGTGCTGGGGTTGGGTTGGCTGACATGGCACTGTCCTCTTGTTGCATTTTGCAAGTGGGTATTCATTTTAGCTGCTTGAATGTGCAACTTCACAAAACTGCATTGGTGGTGTCTGTGTGGGTAGGGATGCACACATTGTGACACTTCCAGGTGAACAATCTCAGGCTGATATGGTTTTCACGGTTCTTTCTCCAGACATTCAGGCTCAGTGTCAGGTTGAGTCATCATTGATTGTCAGATGGAATGTGGCAGGGCAGTGTGCTCTCCACAGGGGTGTGATTTCTATGTGAAGTAATTAGCCACTAGCTGTGTACGGGCTGCCTCCCCCCATGCCCTTTCCCCTCCCATGCGCAGCGGCTGTGCATGTGGTTGGGGATGGGGGGGGCACCACCATGTCCACGGCCAGGCCCCGGCGTGTTGCAACGTTGTGCAGGACACATGCTGCCACTATGATCCTGCACACTACTGGGGCAGCGTACAACAGCTGCCCGCCAGAACGGTCAAGGGAGCAAAAGCGTGACTTCAGCACTCCGAATGTGCGCTCCACTATGCCCCGGGTTGTAATGTGGCCTGCGTTATATCTTACCTGTGGTGGCGTGGTGGGGTTCCGAATTGGCGTCATCATGTGGGGGCTGAGAGGGTAGGCACTGTTCCCTGTGGAGGTGGTGATTGGTATCATTGGTGGGGTTGTGCAGTGGCATTCATACTCACCAAGCAGCCATGTATCGCCATGCCGCCCAGCTTCTAGGTCCCGGCTTAGGGTGGACATTCGGTAAATGAAGCTGTCGTGGGTGGACCCGGGATAGTTGGCATATACTAAGGTGATGATTCCCTTGGCATTACATACTACCTGCACGTTGATGGAATGCCAGTGCTTGCGGTTCCTATAGATGTGCTCAGATGCCCTGGGGGGACGTAGAGCCACATGGGTGCAGTCGATGGCACCTAGCACTTTGGGGAATCGTGCCACAGCGTAGAAATCCAGGGCGGCAGCATGCCTTTATGCAGGGGTTCTGGGCAGGTATATGTGCCTGCGGACTGATGGGCGTGCAGTGATGATGTTGAAGACCTGGTGTGGGCAGCGTGACTGGGTGGCCTGTGATACACCACCCACAATGGCACTTTTTCCGCTGAAATGATCCAGTGGCTAAGAAGTGCAGTACATTGAGGACCTTCTCCAGGGGGCTGAGTGCTTGGGAGCACAGGGTGGGTGATGTGAGGTCATCCTCCCACTCACTCACCAAGTCCAGTATGATGTGTGGTGGAAACCTGTACCTCCCATGCACCTGGTCATCAGGCATCCCGAAAAGGCTGGTTCTGGGTGTGAATATTCTGGCCCTGACTATCCTCCTCCTCCTCCTCCTTTGGTAGGCCACGCCCACTGCTGCTAGGAACGGTATGTTCATCCTGGGTCTGAGCTTGTTATTTTTTTAGAGCGCAAATTAATGCGTTGCGCGTGTTGTAGGCGAGTGTGTGACCCGCGCACCCCTGAAATCCAGTACCCAGTCCAATAGCGTGTGGAAATTCCCGCGCACACCGGGATACAGGTGCGCTGACGTACTTGCGTGTGTAAGTGTCCGCGCACACCTGATATACACGTACATAGGACAATCGCGTGTACGCGCACTTTTGTCCAATTACACGCGATGAAACCCTGACGTGCTGTCCAATTACACGCAATAAGACTCTGCCGTGCTGTCCAATTACACACGATGACACTCTGACGTGCAGTCTTTCCACGTGTGCTCTGTCATCATGTGCTGTGTGGGAAACACCCGTGCAGGTCACGTCACAGACACGCTTACGCGCTGAGGGCCTTTGGTCCAATAGATTCGCGTATGTGTGCTGACGCACTTACGCGCTAAGGGCCTTTCCTCGGTTTTCACGCTGACGTGCAGGATTTTCACGTGCCAAATCACTCCGTACCAAGCTGGCCACGCGTAAGCACACGGAAGACCACGCTCCTGCCCAGAAGGCCGGACTACTGCCCCCCAGAGCCCCGAGCACGCTCCCACCTGCCATCTGCTGCTGCCTGACTGCCTGCTGCCCACGTGCACTGCCATTTGCTGCCTGCACATCAGCCAGGGGTGCTGTTGCTGTGACCACCCCTGCTGGAACCGAAGACTCCCGACTGGAATTCCATCGCTCCACAGCCCAGCCCCAGGACCCAGTTGCCCACCCACTCCTGCCTCTGGGGTTGTCATGTCGGGGCAAACACCATCTGTGACCACTGACAACCCCCGGCCAGAGAGGCAGAGGGGCACCAGCTTCAGTGCCACCGAAGTTGGTGTCCTGGTGGAGCAAGTCCTGGGGCAGTATGATGGCCTCTTCGGAAGTTCCCGCGGCGACAAGGAAGGACGGACTCGGATCTGGACTGACATCGTGACTGCCATCAACGCGGAGGGGGTGGCAGTCCTGGACATACAACTTGTCAGGAAGCGCTGGGAGGACTTCAGGTCCAGGACCCTGAACAAGGCCAGGCGCCTCTTGAAGGCAGCGGATGCCAAAGGGCGCCGGGGCTACTTGTCGGAAGAACAGATGGGGGTCCTGGTACGCATATCCCCAGCCCTCCACGTCCAGGTCCTAGAGAAGCAGACCCGTCTGGAGTCGAGCGGTGAGTGTACATGCATCCTGATTGTGAGCAGTGCGTGTGGTGATTATTCGGCATTGTGCCGGTTGCACATCTGTTTGTATGGGGTCGAGTATGGTTGGGGGTGTACAGGGCCGTGACACATGCGAGGGCTGTAATGTGTGAGACATGGATGGTGCTTGTGTGTGTGGGCTTGCATGGCAAATGCAGTTGTGCGTGCACACATGTTTGGATGAATGTGTATGTAAGTAGACATGTCCGTGATGTCAGGCATGTATGTTGTTTTCGGCTGCATGTATGAGCACTGTGTACATGTGCATGTGTGTGTATTTGTCAAGGGTGCAACAGTGATGCAACATGGATGCATGTGACAGCGGTATGTGGAAGCCTGATTGGCAGATGTGACATGGATGCCCGTCTGAACAGTGCAACACTTGGCAGAGGTGTAGACATGCATGCAAGTGTGGTGCTGTGTGTACATGTGTGGTGCACTTCCTGTGTTGCATGTGATGTCTGGCTCCCCTTTGGATGTTGATGCTGTTGTATTTGTAGGGATGGTGGTGGCAGTTGCGATATGGCTGTGGTATGGCTCATGTGTGTGAGTTGCAATGACATGTGTGTTGGGGATTGTGATGACATGTCTGAGGTTTGGCAATGCCACTCATGTGCAACTGTCATGCGTGTATGTGTCCATTGTACAGTGCCCTGATGCCTGTGTTTTGTTTCTCCCTGTCTGCAGCGTCAACTGATGAAGAGGGCGGAGAAGGTGCTGTGGAGCACAGCGCCGGGGATCCGACCGCCAGCCGGAGACGCAAGGCCCGGCTCCCCTCCCGTGTTGTCATCTCGTCGGGGAGTGAGGAGTCCGGTGCCGCGTCCCAGGCCGCAGCTGCCGGGAGGAGGTCCAAGAGGCGGAGGTTGCAGTTGGACTCCTCGGTAGCAGAAGGGGCAGCTGGGACCCCACAGGGCCCAACAGGGGAAGATGGCACTGAGTCATCCAGGTTGGTGGGGGGTTTGGTGGAGAAGGGGGCCGTGCAAGCACCAGAGACGGGGTCTGGAGGTGGGGATCCCACTGGTGCTAGTGGTGCAGTGCAGGACCAGGGACAGGAGGCAGCACAGGCGGCCGCGGAGGTGCCTGTGTGCAATCCTGTCCCCGATCCTGTCCCTGCATCATCTTGCACCAGCAGGGATGCCTACGTCCAGACCCATTTTCACGCAGGGGATGAGCTGACGTCAACTGGCCTTCCTCTGCCTGCGGACGTGGCCATCCAGGTCCGGGTTGAGACTGTCCTGGCTGGTGTGGCGTTGCGTCAACGGGCCATGCGAGGTGACCTGCAGTCTTTTCATGGAGAGACTGCACGTCATCTCGAATGGCTCGTTGACCACGTCAGCCTGCTGGGACAGGTCACCCAGGCCGGATTCCTCCATCTGATGGGGCTTGCTCTGACCCCCTCCTCAACTGGACCCCCTACGCGCCAGTCGTCCTCTGTGCCATCTTCCCACCCATCAGTCATCTGGGTGCCCTGTGGAGCTGCCTCTGACGGTGCGGCCAGGCTGGTGGAGGAGGCATCCCTGCCACAGTCGGGAGTCGGAGGTCCAGCAGGGGTGGCCACATCAACAACTGCACCCCAGCCGGCGGAGAATGTGCAGGCAGCAGGAGGCAGTGCACGGGCAGAGGCAGAGCAGCAGCAACATGGTGGGAGACATGAAGGCTCGGGGCTTTCGACATCGGAGGGGCAGGCATCGGCCGGAGGACAGGGGGACCCAGGACAGAGAGTGTCTTCCGTGTGGCAGCGGTTGGGCCACGCCTTAGGTGCGGAGCGGCGGCGGGCGGAAGAGACGCGGCTCACAATGGTCAGGGCGGAGAACTCCATGCGGAGGGCCCTGAGGCGGGCCGAGTGCCTCGAGGCAATCCGCAGGGGGTTTGAGGAGGACACGGCGTCGTCCCTGCGGACCCTCGGGGCCATGGAACTGGACCGCTTCCGGGACATCGAACAGGAGTTCGATGATGCCCTGGCCCAGGACACCACGGAGTGAGCCGCTGGACTTGCCCGCCGCCTTTGTATATAGTTGTTTAGTTTCAGGTTTCCTTTCTTTCTTATTATGATTTGGAGTCGATGGACACTGCTCCACTTTTTGTATATAGTTGATTTTTGGGTAGGTTTTTTAGTAGGTTTCCTTTGTTCAGTTGGGCTCATGGACCCTTGGTAGTTTTCTACATAGTTCGTTATTGCATGGAGATTTTTTAACTTTTGACTTTGGCCAATATTTTTTGGATTCTGATTTTCAGTTTTGTGTTTTTATACGGACATGCAGCTTTTTTTTCTCATTCACATTGTAGTTTGTTTTCTTTCTTTAGCATTCTTTATTTTTTTCAATACAATTTTTGTTTCCATACTTCACTGTGTGGTATCATCTCATTGGTTTCATGCATGTCATGTTGTGTGTTTTCCCATTCAATTGCAACCATTGTGTGAGACGGACATGGGTTCATTAGCTTAATGAACATTGGGGGTGTAACATGTGATTTCCATTTCCATGTGGCTGAATGGGTTACTTGGTAGGGCTTTTTGGCTGTGGTGGCTGTCCATTCCGCACATGATTGGGGATTGTGAGGACCTGGTGGGGGCTGCCCCTGGATGCTGGGGGGTGGGGGTGGTGGGAGACATGAGTGGGGGCCTGGTGGAGGCTGCCCCTGCACTGCTAGGGGGTGGGGGTGGTGGGAGACATGGATGGGGGCCTGGTGGAGGGTGCCCCTGGATGCTGGGGGGTGGGGGTGGTGGGAGACATGAGTGGGGGCCTGGTGGAGGCTGCCCCTGCACTGCTGGGGGGTGGGGGTGGTGGGAGACATGGATGGGGGCCTGGTGGAGGGTGCCCCTGGTGGCGGGGGGGTGGGGGTGATAGGGGACATGAGTGGGGGCCTGGTGGAGGGTGACCCTGGATGCTGGGGGGTGGGGGTGGTGGGAGACATGAGTGGGGGCCTGGTGGAGGCTGCCCCTGATGCTGGGGGGTGGGGGTGGTGGGAGACATGGGTGGGGGCCTGGTGGAGGCTGCCCCTGGATGCTGGGGGGTGGGGGTGGTGGGAGACATGAATGGGGGCCTGGTGGAGGCTGCCCCTGGTGGCTGGGGGGTGGGGGTGGTGGGAGACATGGGTGGGGGCCTGGTGGAGGTTGCCCCTGGATGCTGGGGGGTGGGGGTGGTGGGAGACATGGGTGGGGGCCTGGTGGAGGCTGCCCCTGGATGCTGGGGGGTGGGGGTGGTGGGAGACATGAATGGGGGCCTGGTGGAGGCTGCCCCTGGTGGCTGGGGGGTGGGGGTGGTGGGAGACATGGGTGGGGGCCTAGTGGAGGGTGCCCCTGCACTGCTGGGGGGTGGGGGTGGTGGGAGACATGGGTGGGGGCCTGGTGGAGGCTGCCCCTGGATGCTGGGGGGTGGGGGTGGTGGGAGACATGACTGGGGGCCTGGTGGAGGCTGCCCCTGCACTGCTGGGGGGTGGGGGTGGTGGGAGACATGGATGGGGGCCTGGTGGAGGGTGCCCCTGGTGGCGGGGGGTGGGGGTGATAGGGGACATGAGTGGGGGCCTGGTGGAGGCTGCCCCTGCACTGCTGGGGGGTGGGGGTGGTGGGAGACATGAGTGGGGGCCTGGTGGAGGCTGCCCCTGGTGGCTGGGGGGTGGGGGTGGTGGGAGACATGGGTGGGGGCCTGGTGGAGGGTGCCCCTGGATGCTGGGGGGGTGGGGGTGGTGGGAGACATGGGTGGGGGCCTGGTGTAGGCTGCCCCCGGATGCTGGGGGGTGGGGGTGGTGGGAGACATGAATGGGGGCCTGGTGGAAGCTGCCCCTGGTGGCTGGGGGGTGGGGGTGGTGGGTCGACATGGGTGGGGGCCTGGTGGAGGGTGCCCCTGCACTGCTGGGGGGTGGGGGTGGTGGGAGACATGGGTGGGGGCCTGGTGGAGGCTGCCCCTGGATGCTGGGGGGTGGGGGTGGTGGGAGACATGAGTGGGGGCCTGGTGGAGGCTGCCCCTGCACTGCTGGGGGGTGGGGGTGGTGGGAGACATGGATGGGGGCCTGGTGGAGGGTGCCCCTGGTGGCGGGGGGTGGGGGTGATAGGGGACATGAGTGAGGGCCTGGTGGAGGCTGCCCCTGCACTGCTGGGGGGTGGGGGTGGTGGGAGACATGAGTGGGGGCCTGGTGGAGGCTGCCCCTGGTGGCTGGGGGGTGGGGGTGGTGGGAGACATGGGTGGGGGCCTGGTGGAGGGTGCCCCTGGATGCTGGGGGGTGGGGGTGGTGGGAGACATGAGTGGGGGCCTGGTGGAGGCTGCCCCTGCACTGCTGGGGGGTGGGGGTGGTGGGAGACATGGATGGGGTCCTGGTGGAGGGTGCCCCTGGATGCTGGGGGGTGGGGGTGGTGGTAGACATGAGTGGGGGCCTGGTGGAGGCTGCCCCTGGTGGCTGGGGGGTGGGGGTGGTGGGAGATATGGGTGGGGGCCTGGTGGAGGGTGCCCCTGGATGCTGGGGGGTGGGGGTGGTGGGAGACATGGGTGGGGGCCTGGTGGAGGCTGCCCCTGCACTGCTGGGTGGTGGGGGTGCAGGGGGACATGAGCAGGTGTGCAGGGTAGTCCCCTGTTTTGTGGGCTGCCTGCAGGGGCCGTCGAGGGTGTACAGGGTACACCTGTGAGGACCCACCCAGCCTAATAGCGTGTGGAACTTCCCGCGCACCCCTGAAATACACGCGCCCAGGCTATTCGCGTGTGGAACTTCCCGCGCACCCCTGAAATACACGCGCCCAGGCTATTCGCGTGTAAAACTTCCCGCGCACCCCTGAAATACACGTACCCTGCTGAAATCGCGTGTAAAACTTCCCGCGCACCCCTGAAATACACGTACCCTGCTGAAATCGCGTGTAAAACTTCCCGCGCACCCCTGAAATACACGTACCCTGCTGAAATCGCGTGTAAAACTTCCCGCGCACCCCTGAAATACACGTACCCTGCTGAAATCGCGTGTAAAACTTCCCGCGCACCCCTGAAATACACCCGCCCAGGCTATTCGCGTGTGGAACTTCCTGCGCACCCCTGAAATACACGCGCCCAGGCTATTCGCGTGTGGAACTTCCCGCGCACCCCTGAAATACACGCGCCCAGGCTATTCGCGTGTGGAACTTCCCGCGCACCCCTGAAATCCACGTACCCGGCCAAATCGCGTGTGAGACAGCGGGTGTCCGTGTTTGTGGGTACCCCTTTGCACGTCATTTGTCCTGGAGGGCCACAGTATAGGACATTCATCATGGCAGTATATAGGTGCTATTTGTTGGCGCACCTTTTGGCGCACATTTCTTACAGCCGCAGAGACGCTACCGCCTGCTTTCTTGTGGCGGTCGTGTTTGTGCCTGTGCGCTGGTTTGAGCGTGCGCTTTTTTGCCCTATTCTATTCCATGAATACGTGTTGTAGGCGAGCGTGTGGGCGTTCCGCGCACTTGTGCCCTGTACTTCCCCCGTGACGCCCACGTTTTTGCAAGTTGTTCCCCATTCCGAGTGTTACGCCCGTGTTCCGCCTACTTTTGTTGCGTGCGCCGCGCTATGTGCGAATTTCGCTGTGGCGTGTGCGATTTTCGCTGTGACCTGGCGCAAGCTGTTAGATGGCCTGTGCGCCAACGTGCGCGGCGCACTTTTTTATCGCACATCCGCTGGTTTTCTCGCGCACGGACTTCCATGAATCGACGTGCGCTGCTTTTCGTGCGATTTTTGCACTTGCACTGCGATTTTCGCTATTCGACTGCGATTCGCACGTTTTTGCCCACTTGCGCCGCGCTAATTATTCCATGAATCGGCCTGTAAGTCTTGTGATTGGTAAAATGTATTGGAGCTTACATGTGTACAATCAATGGTCAATACCAACAAATTGTGGTCACTATGTAATTGCGTGATCACTTCAAATGAGTGAATTAGGCCATTTAGATTGGAGTGAATGAACATATAGTCAATAATACTACTCACCTTTTCCCTATGCCATGGTAGGCCGAGCTGGAATATCCCCTAAGTGGGCACCATTCACCATGTGGACATTTCTTTCTAACATAAAGGCGGACCAACGAGTAACTTTTAAATTGTTAAGTCTGCCTTTTGGATGGATACAATCAAGGTTGAGGTCACCCATCATGATGGTATCTGTAATATCAGGAGTGATCATGACAAGATCCAGAAGTCTTGTTAGCCCCGAGTAAAACACTTCATCTATTATCCCAGCAGGGTTGCGATAAAGATTGATTAAGGTGATAGTATATGGTTGACACACAATTTTGACAAGCTGGATATAATTCGTGACAGCATCCCATTGCAAGACTGAGAGACCCATGTTCATATTTACTCCCACCAGAAGACCTGTAGAGGGTCTACCTTTATCCCCAGCAATGGCTGGCAAAAGAGCAAGTTCATAATTGTTCCAAGCTGGCATTGTTGTTAGCTACGTTTCCTGTAAGGCTATAACATCATTATGAGTTGCAAATTTACTAATAGCTTATGAAGATGGGAGTGTCGAGGGGTATTCCAGCTTGCAATGGTAAAACAATGGGAATGACATTATGGGCTTTACTGAATTTGTTAAGAACATATTTGCAGATCCTGTATAGGTATTTGCAAGCATGTATGTTAGCTCATTTCTTTCTACGGTCATACGACTTGGATCTTGTGCCACCAAAAAAACCAGCTGCATTTTTGCTTTCCAGATTGTGTTTAGGACTACTCCCAAAGGAATCCATAACGTCACCACAGAACACGTGGTGTCAGATAGGAATTCTATCTGTTCAATGCCTCGGGAGCAGATGTCTTCCAATTCCACTAATTCTGAGAAAATGTTAAGGACACTGGACCTGTTCAAATCATACGTTTTGAAAGGGGCCTCTCGACATTTCAAGCTTAAAGAGTGGCAATTGGGGTTGCTCATGGAGGAGTGCTTTACTGAAGCTCCAAGCACATTCTGTGATTTGAAGTTTGGAGGTGCATTTTCCGAGCTTGCACAGGGAGGATTTGAGACCTGAAGATTCGGCTGGAAAGAACTACCTGATTGCTTATTAGGCAGTGAGTGTTGTAATGTGGACAAGTTTGTTTTATTCGCATTAGGTAAGAGCCATTGATGTAAGTTCAAATCAACTTTGTGAAGAACAGGTATCGGAGGTTCTGAAATTGGTTGGCTCTGTTGGAGTAAGTAGGTGTTAACTGCTCTTCGTAGTTGGTCAAGGGTAGTGTCAGAAATCTCATTTGTATTCATCACTGGACGAGCTACAAGTCTTATTTGTTGTTGGTCTAATAAGTTTGGGGCCTGAGGCTGTGAAAGCAAGGGACATTTTTCAGATTGATCAAGCTCCCGAATTAGTGCATCAAGAGGTGGATATGCAGGGGGGAGATGATTGGTACTGCAATATCACTTGAAAGAGCCCATGGAGGTAGAGGTAACTCACCTATATAAGCAGTCACTGGAATCGCTGGCAGCACCATAGGGATGTCAGACACAGCGTTTGGGGCCGATTCTTCCAAAGTCTTTTCTTTTTGAATGTTTGGTTTTGAAGGTTGAAAGAAGGACTTAACCGATTTTTTACAAACTTGTATGTTTGCTTGTTTTTTCTTTTTTTAGGGAGGGGATTGCCTGCTTTCCCACTTTGCTTGGGTTTGAGACACCCAGTGGGAGCTATTGTTGACGCTTTTTGGGTGGGAGCTGATGAAGGGGGCGAGATGGAAACAACAGCCTCAGTGAGATTCGATATGTTAGGGATGCTTATCCAAGAGTCATGGCGTGGCGAGTTACGAGGAGAACCTATAGTAATGATTGAGGCATTATTCAAGGGGTCCTGCCCTTCTAAAATATCCATATTTGGACCAAGGCTTGTGCATAAAGGTTGTGATTTTGTCCAATGTAAGATTTTATCAATTTGGATAGCTTGTTTATTAACAGTAGTGTCAAGCCCCTCAAATAGCTTAAAAAGGCTCAGCAGTGTCACATTCATTCATTCAAGCATAGAAGGCGTGGGTTGATGGGGAAGGGTAGGAGTGATCGCCGCAGTAGCCCGCAGTCTTCGGTGTGTGGGATAGAAAAAAGAAACAGAGGGGGAATTTGTTACAGGGGTTAAACCTTTTGAATTGTTTTGAATGCGATGTGAGTCAATAAACATTGAAGTTGGAGACTCGCATTGGCTTGCATAGATAGAAAGGTCAGGCTCTGAATCACAAGGTGATGACTGATGATCTGGTTGGGTCATGGGGACAGGCAATGTGGGTGAAAGCCGTGGCAGTGGGGTATGAAGCATCGTTAGGTCTGAAAGAGGCTGCGCACAGCTCGCGGTTAAGCTGTGCAAATGGGCCTGTTGCTTGCTTGTTGGTAACGCTGAATTCACAGGCGTCAATACAATTGATTTATAAGAGGCACATGTCGCACGGCTCAAGGGCATTATTACATCATTTGATATAGGGGTTTGAGACACTTTAGCAGTTTGAGGCATACCTGTTTTTAAAGTGTACACCATGGTGATGTAACCACTATAAGACTCACAAGAAGCAACAAAATAATAAGCAAAATAAAAAGAAGAAACAGAAAAGGACTGTTAAGGCCGCTGGCTGCACAGATAAGCAGCCAAGCAGTACTTAACCAGTACTTGCTCCACGTGACTTTTGTTCATATGTGTTAGAATAGGCACCTTTACCAAATAACATGCAACTCGCATACACTACCAGAGGACCTGAAAAAAAGGTCGATGTGTGTCAATACAAGTCAATGCAAGTTTTATGCTTTGATGCTTTTCTGCTTAGTGCAGACAGGTAAAATCAACAATCACGTTGTAATAGTGGTTGCAATACAATATAATTATGTTCTGAAATCCATCACTTGCCCAAAAAGCAAGACCATGCCACTGCTTGCGCTCACCCGCTCACCACTCGGCCAAACAGTTCAACAGTTCACTTTGAACTCACTTGGAAGCGCGCACCAGAAGTGCTGCCTCGGTAGTATATGAGCGTTTCCTGGAGTCTAGGGGGCGGGGCTTAGGACACACACACAGGGTCCAAAAAAACAGAAAGGAGGGACAGGGTGAGGGGGCATGGAATAAGCCATAAAAAAAAATGAAAATGCTGCCGTTCAATGTGCACGGACAAGCTCTGCCCAGCCCACTTATTTCTGCCCAGCACAACCCAGCCCACTTCAGCACTATAGAGTGTTCGTAATAGAAAGTTGAAACAAAACAAAGTCAATTAGTGGTTTCCTGAGGAGGTTTGGAGAAAATGTCCATAACCATTCAGTCAGTCAATCAGACTGTCAAAAATGTTTTATTTCTAAAGAAACAACCTTAAAAACAAACAATAAACATTTAGTAAATATATAATAAAATAGGCCATATCAACATTCAGCAGCCGATAACAATCTTTGTCTCATATCCATGGCAGATCTCAGAAATGAAAGCAAAGACCATGCAACATCCAGGGTGTTTGCAAATAAAATAAAATACATTGCAGGTCTGCACCGGGTAAAATGATAGTTACGTAAAAGAGATATTAACTAAGTTTGCAAAAGAAGAAAGAAATACAACATTCCCAGATATCAATGGGGGCCAAACTCAAAGTTGACCATGTTGAAGTTACCGCCTTTAATGGCAATACATTAAAATGGGCCCTAGTATCAGCGACCGATCCCTGCTAACATTTGAGTAGACCGAATAATTTGGATCAAGTTACTAGATATAGCCTAATGGAAATGATTGCCTGGTTTGCATATTTCCTTTGTTTGCATTATTGTGGAAATCTTCTCGAACTGTTCTTTCTATACACTTGACCACCCTTGTGTTAAGTTCTAAAGGGTTCGAGAAAATGCTAAACACATTTATCAGGCCTGACCACATTTTGATATGTCTGATCCATGTTAATGTCGGATGTTTTTTTTCTTAGATCATAATATGTTTTAGTATTCAATCAGTTAAAATTGCCTCATTACATCACATTCTGAACCAGGGCAATATAGGCTCAAGGGTAAGTTAATTCTCCAAAAAGAATTAAAGTATCACCTTGGCACATCCCGAATGAGTCCCCAGGAAAAATTACCCATTTGACCTGAAACACACAGGGAATCGTGTAACGCTCCTTATGTCAACTGATTGTTGTTTTTCATATAACCACGTTAAGGCTTGAACATACTTTCCCCAAGTTGCTGGGCAGTAGTCATTAACTTTTGCTGCCGCATTCTGGAGGATCTGAAGTCGATGGAGCAGAACCTCTGGCTGGGCCATATATATGCCATTACAGTAGTCAATGACACCCATAATGGCGGCGGTAACAATTTTGCTCCTCGCCTTGTCGGGAAGAAATGGAAGCACCTTTTTCAGTACCCTGAGTTTCACAAAGCTGCTCCGGCAAACCACAGAGATCTGTGCCTCGCTAGAGCCTGACGTCATGATCTTGATTCCAAGACTTTTTTTTTAAACATATTTTTATTGTTTTCTGATGCAAAAATAAACATTAACACAATTATTTCTCCCAACTCCCCCCCCCCCCCCGCTCCCCGGAACAGTGGGTCCTCATCAGTTTTCAGTTCTGGAACATTTACGTACTGAACATGTCTGATATTTTAATGTTATGTGGACACCATTGATCCATGTAGTCTGATTTCAAATATTCTAGGACTTGTCCCCATTCCTTCATGAACGTGTTGTTTTGGTCCTGGAGATGGTGTGTAATCTTTTCCATGGTCATTTGGGACCACACCTTTTGCAGCCAGGTGAATACCAGCGGCGGGTCTCGTTTCTTCCAACTTTGGGCTATCGTTGCCCAAGCCGCAATGACTAAACCCATGAAGCTCCTCCATTGTGCTTTGTGGAGTCTCTTGGCCTGTGGGTCTTTAAATCCACACAACCACACTCTTTCCCCCATTTGGTCTGCCTCTGGGAACACTTTCTGGATTTCCAGTCGCACTTCCTTCCAGAAGCCCTGTACCCCCTGGCAGTCCCACCAGACATGCCTCCAAGTTCCTGCGTCCGGGCACCCCTCCAACAGCGATCCGACGTTGCTGGGTACATTGATTTGAGCCTCTCTGGGGTGTAGTGCCATTGTGTGGTTATTTTCAACCACATTTCTCTGGTTTGGACTGCCCTGGTGAGTTTTGGGATGCCCACCCAGAGTTCTTCCCATTGCTGCCTGGTTATTTCTTCCCCCAGCGTGGCTTCCCATCTCCTCATGTATGCCCATTTTATGTCCTTTCCTTGTGTGTTAATGTAGGTATATAGGGTTGACACCAGTTTTTTGTCTCCTGGGTTGGAAATTATGTACTGTTCAAATGGTGTAAGGTCCCTTGTGGCCGCCTGGAAGATCTCTGGTGTACTTAGCCAGTGTTTTAATTGCTCGTATCTATAGCGGTCGGTCTCTGTTAGTTTCCACATGTTTTTGCATTCCTCGAACAATCGTATTTCATTATCCTGGATCATTTTGCCTATTTTCCTGCATCCAGCTGTTTCCGATTTCTCAAAGGCGCCGAATTCCTGTCCCGGGGGGGAACTGATGGTTTCGGCAGATTGGCGTGAAGGGGGCCAGTGGGGTGGTCATGATTCCCTTCCTGGTTTGGTCGTCCCATGCGTTGAGGGTGGCTTTCATGACCTCACTAACTCTGAGGTTCTGGTGTCTGTGTTGTTTATGTTTCCATAGTAGGTCCTCCAGGGGGGTCCTGGCCACTGCCCTGTCTTGTGTTGCCCAGATCGTCTGTTGCCCCCCCCAACCATTCCTTGAGGATCTAGAGTTGGGCTGCCTGATAATATTTTTTGAAGTGGGGGAGGGACTATCCGCCTGCCTTGGTAGGTGCCGTGAGAATGGCTCTGGAGATCCTCGGGGGTTTCCTATTCCACACGTATTGGGATATGGCTTTGGAGAGTGCTTTGAAGAAGGAGTTAGTGACTGTCACTGGGAGGGCATGGAAGTGGTAGAGCACCCTGGGGAGTATATTCATTTTTACTGCTTGGATTCTGCCCCACCATGAAATACTAAGCGGGGACCATCTTTCTAGGTCCTGCCTGACTTTAGCCAGGAGATGTGTGTAGTTGTTCTTATAAATCATGTCTACTCTGTGTGTTAGCGTCACCCCCAGGTATTTGATACCCTCTTCCACTATTTTTAGACTTAGCATGATCACCCCAAATTCCTCCAATATTTCTATGGATCTTGTCAGGGAGTTCACAGGGTCTTCCAGAGCCAATAGCATGTCATCTGCATATGCAATAACTTTATGTTGCCTGCCCGCCATCTCGATCCCTCTTACCCCCACCGTTTCCCTTATCTTGATTAGGAGAGGCTCCAAAAATATGGCATATAGCAGAGGTGATAGGTGGCATCCCTGTTTCGTACCCCTCGTGACCTCCACCCTCCCAGTGACCTCTCCGTTTATTGCTATTCTTATTGATGGGGAGTTGTAGTTGGCCTTAACCATATTTATAAACTGCTCTCCGAACCCCATATGCTTCAACGTTTTAAGGAGGAAGGACCATTCAACCCGGTCAAAGGCCTTCTCAGCGTCTAGTGAAAATAGGATTGCTGGTGTGTGGGTGATGCCTATTTCTTCTATAAGGTGGATGACTCTTCTTAGATTGTCATGTGTTTGCCTACCTGTGATGAAGCCAGATTGATCTGTGTTTATTAGGGTCGGGAGGAGTGGTGATAGTCTAGCAGCCAGTACTCTAGTGTAGATTTTGGCATCTGGGTTTATTAGGGCTATCGGGCGGTATGAGGCCGGGAGAGTGGGATCTTTACCTTTTTTGTGGAACACCAGGACTTTTGCCTCATTCATGGAGAAAGTGACGTTCCCGCTGTCCTTGAATGTGTTTAGAAGCCTCGTCAGGAATGGAACTAAAGTGTCTGCATATTTTTTGTAGAATTGGGCCGTGAAGCCATCCGGGCCTGGTGCCTTTGACCTGGGGAGGCCCGCTATTGCCCTGTGGACCTCTTCCTCTGTAATCCTTGATTCTAAAGCCTGTTTGTCATCTTCTGGTATTGTCTGAATGGGAATAGATTGCAGGAACTTGTCTTGTTTCTTTTCGTCCGGGTGTTCTGTTGCATATAGATCTTGGTAGAACGCCTTAAAGGCCCCCCCATGTCCTTTGAGTTTGTATGAGGTATGCCTTGCGCATCCTTGATGTTCAAGATCGTCATTGCTTTCTGTTTTTCTCTAAGTTGTCTTGCTAGATATTTGTCCGCTTTGTTGGCCTTGATGTAGTGTCGTTGTTTTAAATATAGTAGGGAACTCTCTGCTTTTTTGTTGCGGAGCATCTCTAGTTGACCATGCACGTGTTTCATTGCTTTCTTGAGAGTTCTTGTGGGATGGAGTGTTAGCTCCTCCTGAATGTCTGTTAGTTTCTTTTTGAGCGTTCTTTCCCATTCTTGATGTTGTTTGTCTTTGGCTGCCTTTTGTGCTATGACATGTCCCCGGGTTACTGCCTTAAAGGCTTCCCATACTGTTCCCAGTGGAACTTCTCCATTGTCGTTTAGGTCAAATTATTCCCTGATTTTGTCCCTTAGATCCTCTCCTTGCACCTGGTCCGTTAGAATGTCGGACGGCATTCTCCATCTCCATCTTCGGGGCGTGATCTGACAACACTATCGCTCCCTTTTCGATATCCTGGATCTTTACCCATCAGTCCCACCGACACGCAGAAATAGTCAATCCTCGACATCGTGTTGTGCACGTGCGAATAGTAGGTGAATCCTGCATCTTGTCCCCTTATTTCCCTCCAAGCATCCCTCCAAGCATCTCGTAGTGCCATCTGTTCCATCCTTTGCTTTAATCGTTTGGAAGGGGTCACATGTGCCTGCGTTCCCCCCGCACTCCTGTCTATGTGAGGTTGCCAGGCCAAGTTCAAGTCTCCTCCCAGGATTATCTCTCCCTTCGCAAATTCCTCCAGTTTCCCCAGAGTATCCCGGAGAAATCCATCCTGCCCAGTGTTCGGGGAGTATATTGCCACTAGGGTGAGTCTATAGCCTTCTAAGGAGATATTAACAAATGCGAACCTCCCTTCCCTGTCTACTTGAGTGTCTATGAGGTTTGTCGTCAGACCCCCTTTCGCCGCAATCAGTACTCCTGCTCTTTTCTCCCCAGCATTCGCCTGCGCCCAGATCATATATCCTCTGAGGTGTATTTTCTTTTTGTCCTGTGCCTTAATGTGTGTCTCCTGGAGGAGCAAAATGTCCGCCTTTTCCCTTCTCAGCAGGGCCTCCATTTTTTTTCCTTTTCACCGGTGAGTTCAGCCCCCTTACATTTTGTGAGAAAATTCTGAGCTTCCCCATCTCTTCTACTCTGCTGGTATAATTATCGTTCCCGTATACTGTGATCCCTTCCCTCTTCCGGATTGTCCCCCACCCTGCTCCCCCCCAACTTCCCAACTCACCCCCAACTATTAACATGAATTCAACTTCGATCCCGAGGAGGGCCCAGGCAACTATGGTTGCTAGGGCGTTGCGCCTATCGCTCCCTGCCCTCTCATAGCTCGGGATTAACTGTGCGGGGGGTCCTAAACCCCGCTTCATCCTCTACCTAGGGTACTTCCCCAGATTCCCCCGCCGGGCCTCTTCTACTTGGTAATCCGAGGTTTTTCTAGTTAATCTTCTTCCGCCCTCTCCCTTCAAGGGGGGACGAGCCGGTGGCCCAGTTGATCATCTCTAGTGGTCTCCTGCTGGTTTCCCTGTTTTCCCCCAGCCATTTGGTTTCTTCTTTTGTCTCACTACCTCCCATCCTCTCAACCTTTTGTGGGTCTCCCTTTTCGTCCTGCTATCCCCTGTGTCCGACTCTTCCGTCTGCTTGTCCATTATATTGAGCCCCTCCTCGCAAGTAGTCACCCTTCTCTGCTTGCCCTCCCACTCGAATACTAGGCCGAATGGGAACGTCCATTTGTATCTGATTTCTTTCGCCACCAATTCCTTCACCATGGGGCCATTTCCCTTCTTTTTAGGAGTGTTGCTGAGGCGAGATCTTGGTACAATTGTATTTCCACTCCATTCATCCTAATGTGGTCAAGCTGCGTCGCTTTCCTTAGGATCAGTTCCTTTTGTGGGTAGGAAGTGAGTGCTGCTAGTACGTCCCTGGGTCTCTGCCCTGGGGCGCCAGTTCTTCTCGGACCCACCCTGTGGACTCTGTCTATCCCAATGTTCTCTGATTCTTGTTCTTCGATTATATCTCTGAACACCTCTTGTATCGCTGTTTTAAGGTCTTTGTCCGTCACCGATTCGGGCACATTCTTTATACGGATGTTGGATCTGCGGGAGCGGTTCTCCAGGTCTTCACACTGGATTTCCAGGTTATGGGTTAGCCGAATCAAGTGTTCTTGTGTTTCGCTGTTTTGTTTCGTTTCCTCTTCTATATTTTGTACGATTTCTCTACTGTGTCTGTCCTTTCCTCCAGCTTGGCCACTTCTATTTTCAAGTCCTGTACCGCCTGCTTCATCTCGTTTTTCATGGAGGCAAATTGGTCCTGGACTGTGGACATGAACTTGTCCTGGAGCTCCGCAAACCAGGCCTTCATATCATCCTTTGTCGGGGGGAGAGCGCTCTGGTTTGGGATATACGTGTCGGAAGGGAGTTCTTCTCCTGACCTGTCTCTTGGGGCTGCCTGGGCGTCTGAGGACCACATTTGTAGCAGACTTGTGTCCTGTTTGTGAGATTGCGATGTGGGTTGAGAGGGGGCCCCTTTCCCCTTTGCTCGTGACATCCTCCTTGATTGTAAGGGGGTGACTGGTGGGGGTGTGGTCTCCCACAGGGCTGCCAGAGTTTTCTTATCGGGGGGATTGTTGCCGCCTCCCCTACGTCCTCCTTGAGTGCGGGGGTGCCCTGAGTTATATTGGGGTCTTATTCCCCCTCTAGTGTCGTTATGGGGCGGGGCACTCCTCCGCGCCCGGGCCGGCATCTTGTGTAAGCAGCGGGGAAACAACTGCATGTTTAAAGGATGGGGCAAGGAATCCGGTAGTGCATGAGTATTGAAGCGCCTCAGTAAGAAGTGGTACCAAATTCAAAGATGGGTCCTGCAAAATATACAAAAGAATAGGGTCCATAGGTGAGGTGGATTTAAGTTTGAGAAGCGCGTCTGATACCAGGCTTTACGTAATGCTAGCAAAATGAAACATGCTAGAGCATTTGACAGCCGGGCAGTTCAAAGCTGCAGCCGTATTAGGATAGATAGTTCTCTCAGCTCGTATTTTATCTCTAATAGTACATATTTTATCTTGAAAAAGGAAGCAATGAGATCGCACTGAGATTGATAGCGAGTAGCCAGAGAGGGAGATTGAGCAGGAGTAGTGAGCTCCTTGGCTACCCCAAAAAGCTCCTTAGAGGAGCACGAGGCATTAAGCATACGTTCGGCATAAGGCTGGGCTTTAGCTGTTTTAATGGCATCTTGGTAATAATTCCTTGATTGTGTATATGCCAGCTTAGATTCAGGGTTGAATAATAAGCGCCATTTCCGCTCATGCGACGACATTTCTGTGTGACCTCAAATCTGAAGAATACCAGTGGGCTGAGGGAACACTGCACATGGGAAGGAGCTGGAGTGGGGATAAATCATCTGCTGAGTCTTTAAGAGCTGTGACCAAAGCATTGCAGCTGTTCAAGCCCTTAGTTATGTTATGTTGAGTAGAGTCAATAACAGCATGGGAGATGGTCTCAATAGGGACTTTGCACTACCCCTGAGGCATTTTAGTATGTTCCAACTGCGTCCAGTGATACGCAAAGGCAGTGAGATACCTGGAGCCTGGGTGTAGTTCAATGGAGAAAAGGGTATTCTTTAAGTCAACCACTGTGAAATAGTGTGCTTCTGTGGGAACATTGCAAAAAAAGTGTAGCTGGGTTGGGAACCAATGGATACTGTGCCTCAATAATGTCATTCAGAGGGCATGAATCCTGTATGAAATGCCACGCCCATCCCTTTGCTTTCTTAATCAGATAGATGGCTGTGCTGCAGGATGATTAGCTCACCTGTATTATGCCTTGCTGCCATAGGGCATGCAGTGTCTCATATATACCCTCATCTGCTTCTCGAGAAAGTGGATACTGCTTTACTCATGACAACAATGCTCCCTCTTTGAACTTGATGTGTACCGCCCCCGCTACTTTGAGTATTCCTACATCATGGGGTCCTATTGTCCACAGATTCTTGGGCACTTTTTCCAAATCTTTCTGCAAATATTATTGTGCTTTCTGTTTTGTTATCTGGGTCATCTGAGGCACTGTCCTTTCTGTTGTGTACTGGACAATGTAGGCTCAGTTCGAAGACTACCTCTCCTCCTTCATTGTCTTTTGATGTAAACAACTCTGTGTCACATACTCCTGTTAATGTTAGTGTGGGGTCAACACATAATATTGAGTGCCACTACATGTTGTCCTCATCAGTGGCAACCACTTTAATCATGTCTTTTCATACCACTACTTCCTCCAGTACAGTAGAGTGTCCGTGCCTGAGCTAACTGAGGAGGGACAGAGAGGCCTGAACAAAAATGTGTTGGACAGTCCGAACACCTTCCCTGCAATTCCTGGCACCCATCCCAACAACACGTGCACCCCATACACATACACTTCTATCTGTGTGGGCAACCCTCTCATTGTGCTGTGTGTATAATATGCCTGAATCGGTACTGTCACCAGAGCTGGATACATCCGGTGTGGTGCACACCATCATCTTCACCGAGAATGACATTGTGTTATTTCATTTGCTGAGTAGATCCCTCCCCAGAATACTGAATGGGAGTATCTTTTGAATATAACAATATGCTGCGTACCTATCATCAAGGGTACATTTTTTGTCAGAGGAACTTTCAAAATTGTCCTCAAAAAGCCTTGTGTGTCCAAACCTTTGTTAGATAATGGAACTCTTTCTTCCTTGATGCACGATCTGGTTGCCCCAGTATCTGTAAGAAAGGAAAATCCCCTCTGTCCTATCTGAACTGCTACCTTCGGTTCCTCCTCAAGGTCTTCAGTTACTGCTAGAACAGGGCACACTCACACTCCCCGTGGGCAACCCTATTAGGAAAATGTGTTTGCGGATGACGCAAATGGGTTACCATCAACCATTGTCACTCCAGTATATTGGGGTATTGTATTCTGTCCCAGTAATGTTACCCCTTTGGGTATTTGTGTCTGTGGCGGCGCCTGAAGTACGCTCACTGTACCTTGAGTTATTGTCATTTCCCCATTTTGTACCTGCACCTGTGCCTGGGTAATAATACCCTGATCTTGCACAGGCTGTATCTGCAATTGCTGTTGATGTGGCATTACCTGTTCCTACTATGGAGTCTGCTGCATGTATGTCTGTTGTGTATGTCTGTTGTGGCTGTCCTGCCCATGCAATGAATGGGCATTTTCATGCAAAATGTCCAGAATTCACACATGTGAAGCACTGTACTGTATGGCCAATGGGATTCCTGCCGTCTCTTTCTCAACAAAACATAAATCCACTTGCTCACACCTGCCATTAATGA
Source organism: Ambystoma mexicanum (assembly GCF_040938575.1). NCBI lineage: Eukaryota > Metazoa > Chordata > Amphibia > Caudata > Ambystomatidae > Ambystoma > Ambystoma mexicanum. Next base: position 1,032,671,615 of record NC_090933.1, on the reverse strand, counting down.
AGGTAAACTGTTAAATAAATTGTCCCTGTCCATTGTCTGCCATGGTATGTAGTGAACCTCACCCCTCGTTTTCTGTTAAAGGTGCATTCGCATGTGTACCCTGTAATTATTAGCACATTGTGGTCTTTTTGCTACCGCTATTCTGGTTTTACTGCTTCAGAGCCTATTTACCCAGTAAGACAGTGATTCTTCTCTTTTCTCCTCTTCTCGTTCATCTCTTCTCCTTTTGCTTCTTCTGTTTGTCACACTGTGTGTCTCTATGTCGTCAATCCCATGATTGCTGCCACTGCTGTCCAATATGGTGTGCCCTACGTCTGCCGAGTCAGTTATGCTATGGTCCGAGTCCTGTCCCCACTTGTCTATTTTAAACTCTATGCGTCCTGCTGTCGATCCCTGTTCATTGGCTCCTTTCTCGTGTTCCTTTCCTTTTTCCTCTATTTCTCTTGCCATAGCTTTTTCTGCCTCCATGAACAGGATTGGTCTTTGGACTTAGTGAAATAGATACTAGACCACAAACAGCCCAGATTTACTAAACAATGCTTATAGCTCTCAGGAAAGCTATTGGGTTCAACACAGGAAAACAAGTGCCCCTGCCTGTGCATACAGTCATTTGGTCTAGTCATTCAATTCAGACCCTATAGACAAGGACGTCATTTAGGGGTCGCCAGAGGTCACAATTGCAACCTCTGAGGTCTCCCTTGCGACCTCTGTGGTCCCCCTTGCGACCTCTAAAAAAAAAAAACCTTTCAAAAAGGTATTTTTTTGCTCCTGGGCTGTGGCCAGCACCATGTGGCTCTTTACTTCTGGAGTGGCTGGCTTTCTTGTTCACGCCCCTTAAAAAAAAGAAGACAAATAAGAACAGGAGTGCCACAAGTCTAACACTGTCAGCACTGACTCTAAATACGACAGAATAGGAATACCAAATAATGTGTCTTTCTGGAATTCTATACAATTGCTAGACTCATTCAAGGTTTATTTCAGGCACACTTCAGGGGGTGAGTCACTGATTTAGTCTGTTCTTAAACGCCTCAACTCAGCCTTTCATCCTTTTGAGGTCGATAAATGAGTACCAACACAGGTTGGGTGATATTGGGTGTATATTTTTTCTATATAAAGTGCTTAAGCGTAAGTGCTATATAATAATACATCATTATAATTTTGGCATGGACGTCTGCTTGCATTAACAGTAATTTGGTAATATGGGCCTATACACTGATCTTAATGATACATATGGCGATCCATTCTTGTATGAAATGTACATCACATTATAGTGATTTCGTAACCATATTTTTCATAGTGTACAATGCTATGTGATGCACTTCCAGTTTTGTCAACGGGTGAAAGGTCGTGTTCCATCGCTTCTTGCAATATCACTTCGGGGTGGGGTCAAATGACATCACTTCCGCTACCCCTGGCATTTTGGTGAAATGATGCCCCTGCCTATAGATATAGATGCTAGAAAGAATTAATCATTTGTTGATTAACACTGTTTGATAATGTGTCCATGAATGTTATTAGTTATTTCTGATTGCACAGTTTTTTTGCACAATACTTATTTATGTCTAGTCTTATTTATTTTATGTGTTTTATGCATAAAGTAAAGCAATGCAAGAAAATAATTTTGAAGTCATAGTAATCTGACTCAGGAAACTTGTAATCCTTCAGATATTAAGAGAAACGGATAATAAATACTATAGAGTAATGAGAAAAACCCTTACTGATTAAACCATGTAGCACTTCAGAAGTGTATTTTGAAGAATTTTTTGCCATCTGGAAGGGATGTAAATTAGGTACACCACACAAGGATGATGAAAGAATAGAAAGAGAAAAAGATGATCTCACAAATTATCTATTAGGACGCCCCCCCTATGTTACAACTCCTTGAACACACTGTCAAGTTGTTGTTGCACACGCTTTTTTATGTCATTTAAATACTTCCTCTTCCCTTTCAGGTCCTTGCAAATAATAATTGTCGCCCCGTTGTCTTTGTTTTTATGTGTTCCTTCCTTGTCTTGAGACACTCGTTTAGGATTTGTATACCATGCAGCTGGTTTTAATAACATGTATATTGTATAGGGTGGTGGCCGTGAACTTCCCTGCCAATCCTCCTCTTTCCCCTTTTCTGTTTCTTTCTCCTTTTCTCTGTATAATTTCCAAAGCCCCAGAATTTTCTGTCTCTTTTTAAGTTTTGCTCCTTTGTATGTGGCTGCTAAGTACAAGTTCATGCTTTCTATAATATCTTTACCAAATGTACCCTATCCAGGCCACTCTTTGTACCACTTGCCCACTGTGTCGTTCACCCACTCGAAATGTTGCTTTGCTATTTTATCGCAGTAGTGGGGCAACTTCCTACATGTGATTGAATGGAGCATCCAACCAACAGGATGACATTGTCTCCGCCTTATTCCTTTCTCTTTCAAACATTCTCCTCTTTCCTTTCCCTTTTTATTTTAATCCCTTAAACTCTAACTCTCTTGTCAAACATTCCCACTTACTGAATTTCTGTACTTACCACTTCGCTCACTCACCCTAGTTTCTCTCGCTCCAGCCTTCTCCACAGGCCCTGCCCTTTCAGACCTCTCACTCAATATTTGCAAACAATGGGCTTCTCCAAAGGCCTGCATTGTTATATCGTATTGGTATAGAAATGGCCTTCTACTCGGGCCCACCACCTTAACAACGAAGCCTGATATTAGTATGTCAGAAAAATCAATTACTCCTCTTCTCGCTCAACTATACCAGCAAGTCGTGCTACGCAGCTTTGTGCTACTTACAAGTTAATTTGGCTCTGGCTCCTCCATCTTTTCCACAGCCACATACAACAAACACTACGACCACTCTCTGAGACGTAAAACAAAACTGCTGCTACTCATAAACACGTGTGTGCATGTACCCCAAATAAATTTGTCCTCAAATAAAATAAAATGACGCAACTATACCAATTGCCTGCACTATGCACAACTCTTTTCTAGCAAGGTCCCCACTTACCGCGCAACCTTCTGCTGTAGCGCAGATGTGACACTGTCTACCTGCTCCATAGTGGAACAGCAGACCTAATATCTAATACTACTAGGGCCAATCCCCCTCTTCACCACTAATGATGCTGCATCCTATACACCATAAAAAGGGTCCCCCCTGTCCCTGGCGCTTTCATGCACGGGTACACTCGCGCATCCTTTTAGGAGATTATTAGATTATTGACTTCTTTCGACTTCAGAGTCTCCCTTTAAAGACCTGCCCTTTTGGTTAGAGTGAAGGCAGCGCCGGACCAGGTGGACCTTTGGGAGGGGGCGTCAATGGACCCCTCTTGGCATGAGCTCTTTATACTGGCAAACGGATGCTGTCCCATACTCCTCCGTCAGACATATCTCGCTGGGGCCTCCCAAAATGTATCTGTGGTTGCCTGAACAACTCATCAAAAAATTACAAAAGTAGACAAAAAGAAGTGTATGCTTGTGCAAGAAGTAACAAAATTTTATTCAAGGGCCCAGACATGGCTGGGACAGAAAATTCAAATGGATCATGGAACTGAACTGCATGAAAAGGCGCTGTCAAAGAAACGGCCCTAAACTAAGAATGTTTATAGAAAACAAAATAATGAGCATTTAAATTTCACTTAAATTTCTGACTGGCTTGCTAGTGAGCCAATGTATGACTCACTCCGCACGCTCGCTATGATGCAATGTGCTTTCCAGTTCACAGTAACTAATCCAGTCAGGGTATGCACTGACACAAGCCGCTAAGAGTCCACCACTTTAGGATAGTCGGCGCAAAGGCTGTCGCCCGCAGTTACTGACTTTCCTCTGAGGGATCTTCTCATTTTTTAAATTAGTCTTATCACACCAAAGTATTTCGAGAAAGGCAGCCAATGTTTTAATGTTTATATGATGTTAACACGTAAATTCCAGAAAATAGTAGATGTATATTATAATAATGAGAGATGCTGAAAAACGTCCAACGAGCAGCGTCTTGCAGCATTAGTACTTCACTTATGCAAAACCGATGATCAGCGCAGCAATAAACCAGAGTGCAACTCTGTGCACTCGCCATAGAGCAATGTACTTTCCAGTTCGATCTGAAGGAAATAAACTAAACGGCCGCTAAAAGTCCCTCTCTTTTGGAGAGCCGGCTCAAAGGCCATGCCCCGGAGTCACTGACTTCCCTTCGAGGAACCGTTAGCAGTTCAAAAGGTGGCCTGTATTTCAATGCTGGTAAGATGTTAACACCGGAGCGAGTCCAACGTTTGTTATAGTATCTAAAATCGCCACCCCGCCTCTGTGTGTGCTAATATTGAGCTGTTAAGAATATTTCTGCAGAAACCTAGCCGCAATACCAGATGACCCAATATAAATAGACCGCTCCCAAATTGATAATTCTGGAAACTTGTAGCAGCCGACAGTATGACAATCGGTGCGGGTTGCAAAAGTAGTTTTTTACATTCTCACCATGGATAGAAGGGGATCGAAGTCCGAGATTCGACCAGCGGCTCCACCTGCTCTCCTCTCTCCAAACACAAACACTTTGTTTTCTCACTTCATGCCTGTCCTTCGCAGAGGCTGGACTTTATACAGGAGGAGCTGAAGAATAAAAGGGCCAGCAACTTAAATGGATGAGCCATATAACAGAAGGAGAACGCTTGAGCCTTCCAGCAGGGTATCCACTGACACAAACCCTTTGCTTCCTCACTTTGCGCCCGCACTTCAAGTAGGCTGGATGTTATACAGGACGAGCTAAAGAATGAAAGGTCCAGCAACTAGAATAGATGATCCATACAACAGCAGGGGAATGATTGAGCCTTGCAGCAGAGTATCCACTGACACAAACTCTTTGCTTCCTCACTTCGTGGCCACGCTTCGTGCACAGTGGATCTTATATAGGAGGAGCTGCAGAATTAAAGGGCCAGCAAATAGAATGGGTGATCCGTAAACCAGCAGGAGAATGCTTGAGCCTTCCAGCAGAGTATCCACTGACACACTTTGCTTCCTCACTCTGACACCCAACACCTTAATGGTCTGTTATCATCTAACGGTTCCCCTTTGTAGAGGAAATCCCGAAACCTTTTCTTTACAATATTCTAGTCCAGCCCACAACTTTAGCCCAAGCACTTACAACTCCTACATATCATCTTCTGTTTCTAATATGCCTTGTTATAAAAATCCTGAGAAGAAACATTTGAGAGTTAAAAGCCCAATGACACCCATGGACTCCAACTCCCATTATCACTCAGGTACTGAGATGAGGAGGAGGATGAAATAGTTTGTGCAAAGTGACAGGTGCTCGAAGTACAACATGCAGGCTAGTTGTTTTTCAAATCCTATAGTGCGCGGGACATTTAAAGATGGTGACTGCACTAACAAGTTGAGCAGCGCAGGATAGGAGAGTGAACTCCAGGCAGAGCCTCGCAAATGCGAGGGACAAAAGGAAAGACGCTGCAGATGAGCATGAAAAGATTTGGAGACACAGGGAGCCACACTGAACATCCTGGTTGTTGGCAGCGTTCGTCAGTCCAGGTTGAGAGAGGAAGCCAGTGTGTGATTGCAGAGCCACACAGAATGCAGAAGAGACCTCTGCTGACTCCAGAGTGGAAAGCAAATGACACAGCTACTCCAAAAAGGCACATGTAGAGTTGGAGACGCTGGAAGAGACCAGTGAGTATGCTCAAAGTAGCTGGGGACCCGGTCATTCTGACAAGTGCTCCAACAAGTGTTTGATAAATCTGAGATAGCTAATGCTGAAAAGAGAAGAGGAAAGTTGTTTGAAAGTAGTCAAGGCAAAATATAAATTCAACATCCAATAAGAAGAATATTTGAATGCAGTCAAGGCAAAGTACCAATTCAACATCAAATAGGAAGAATGTTTGAATGCAGACAAGGCACTGTACAAAGAAAACCGTCAATCCAGTACTAATGCATGAGATGTCAGTGTGGGGGAGATGTTTGAGCAAGTGTTACAATAGGCAAATATATCAAGTACTTCACGGTATAGGCCATTGTGGTATAACCAAGGAACTATGAATCAATTAAGTCCTGGCAAGGGAGTGGAAGTTATGTACATATTCCTGGCAGGAGAGTATACCAGGTGATCTAGAAATACCTATAAAATAAATCCTGGCAGACAAGTACACCAGGTGGTTGCGATTGATTGGAGATTTCTGGCAGGGCAGAACACCAGGCAATCTACAGAATTAAAAGAAACCCTGGCAGGCGAGTACACCAGGTGGTTGAGATTGATTGAAGATTCCTGGCAGGGGAGTGCTCCAGGCAATCTGCAGAATTAAAGGAAATCTTACAGAAAGACTGTTGCAAATCCTGTGATTTAAACAAGAACTTTGTGACTTCAGGGAAGACACAAGGGAGCTATTAATTAAAGTGGAACATGTACCATTCTATTTAAGAAACTTGGGGAAGGAAACCACACCCTGGATCCAAGGGTATCTACCTTGGAGAAAATATTTTGGTTGGAGTCATTTTTACGTTTTGGTTTTGAAAACTTTTGCTAACATCAGACATTTCCTTGCACCCATTTGTTGTTTTGTTTTAGTGTGAGGGTCAGGATAGGATGTTTTGGACAGTTACTTATTTCCTGACACAGACTGATCTTTAGTTCAGATTTTTAGGTAGGAAAATTCCTCAATAAAATAGGGCCAGTTAGGCAGTTTCCCAACCCATTTATATTTTTAATATATGTCTTTACTCGAGAATATGAATATCTTATGTCCGACTGTCAATGCTGACTCCTCACATATGGTTTCGGATTGGGATGCTGAACCAATTGATACAAACTGGGAACCCACTAACAGCATATTTACACTTTAATGCAGCTCATCATCCAGCAGTAAGAGGAAGAACATTTTACACTTAAAATCAATCCCAATGAAACAATCCTAATCATCAAACAAAAGATCTTGACAAGATTTTCTTTTCACATACATCATCAAAAACGTATTTTTCATGGTCGACCCTTGTTAGATACCTTTAAGGTATCAGATTATGACATTTGATCCCACAGTAAATTAAGCGTTATAATATAAGCTTAGATAGATCTGCCTTCAACCACTTTACAGGTGTCAAACCCTGTCCTAGGAGATCTGCCCAAAGACGGTAAAGTGGGAAGAGTCACCTGATGCTGTTTCTTCTCCAAAGGTAAGTGAACCAATAGAGATAGACTAATCTCCTGGGGAGGAGGAGGTATTTTCCTTCCTCGACCAACCAGCTAGAGACTTTGATACATTCCAGCCTGAGCAGGACATCCATTTAATTGAGGAAAAAGACCCCAAATAAAGTATAGAGATGGAAACCTTGGAAGATCTTTTAGCCCAACTGACTGCTCATCAGATCCAGGCAGAGACGAGATTTCAAGCTGGGCTGGATAGAATTGCTGCATCTTCTCAGAGACCTACATTATCACACAGGGTATTATAACCATATAGAGAAGGGGACGACCTGGGGCACTTTTTCCTCAATTTTGAATGTTCGGCCAGACAATTTGAATTGGAGGATCAATTAAAAACCTGTTACCAAGCCACCCAACTGAGAGGAGACATCCAGCACTCCTATCAGTTGTTAGATCCTCTAGGGACAACAGCTATTGAGTATATCAAACAGGGATTATTGAAAAGCATTAATGAAACACCTGTAGAGTTGGAGGCTAGAGTGCAAAACACGTTTGTTTGTTTGTTTGTTTGTTTTATTCACTTTTTTATGTGCGCCAGATCCAAGGGTAGAGGGGCGCAGTGGCAAGGACATGCAAAATTTACAGGTTACATCATAGCATAACGTATAGTAGAGAATACAGTAGGTCTCTGGAAAACAAATAATTCAAAATATACAAAGTTCAAGTAAGGTCAATCCGAGTTGTAGATGTATAGAGTCAAGAATTAGTGCAAGTAATTCCAGTAGGAGGTAGGTGACATAGGTCAACTGAGGTCAGTCGAGGTGAGGAGTTGAATGACATTTTTTCTGAAACGAAGGTAGGGCAAGTTCACTCTCAAATCTTGTGGTAGTGAGTTCCAGGTTTTTGCAGCTTTTACTGGGAAGCTATTTCCTCCAATCGTAGTGAGTCTAAAGTTCGGTATTGGCAAACAATTAGAATTGACAGCTCTGGTCGGTCTGAGAGATGTTCTCCTGTGGAATTTGTAATCAGGTATCTAGGGGCGGAGTTATTAAGGGCTTTGTGGGTCAGGGATAATATCTTGAGTTTTATTTTGTTCTCCGTGGTCAACCAATTGTGATGGCGTCTGGCGGAGGAGATATGGGATCTTTTGTTTATGCCTCGTGCTGCTCTCAGGGCATTATTTTGCAGTATTTGTAGTCTTTGAGTTATTGTTTTATTAGCTCCGGAATATAGAACATTGCAGTAATCAATTCTGCAGAGTATTAAAGCTCTAGCCAGGATTAAGCAGCTCTTATTGGAGAGGAATGGTTTACCGGCTCTTATCAGTTTGCACGTGTAAGCCATGTAGGAGGCAAGGGATTTTAGCTGTTTATCAATTGATAGGGTAGAATCAAGATAGAATCCCAGGGTTTTTACATCCTTGGACACTTGGATGATATTCCCATCTATGTTGAATGAGGAGAATTCCTGGCCTAGTTTTTTGATATTGGCTTGGGTGCCCAGGATAATCAACTCTGTCTTATCATCGTTCGGACAGAGGCCATGAGTGGCCATCCATGCCTGGATGATAAGATATACCTTGTTCATCAATTCCGTGTCTTTTGCATGATCCCCAGAAAGCGGGAGGAAGATCTGTGTATCATCTGCATAATTAGTGTAGGTGATACCGGGATGGTCCAAATCATCAAACAAGGGTTTAGTGAAGATATTGTATAGAGTTGGGGAGACACAAGAGCCCGTGGGGGACACCGCATGAGATGGGGGTGGGATCTGCCACTGCTGAGGGGGAGAAGACTCATCGTTCTTTCACTCAGGAATGACTCGATCTTTCACTCAGGAATGACTCGATCCATCTAATGGCTTCCGGGGAGAAATGGGCGGCGGAATCCAGGTGACTACAGAGGACTTTATGATCCACCAAATCAAAGGCAGCTGAGAGGTCCAGGAGTAGCAAAAGTACTGTTCTCCCTTTGTCTCTCAGCTCGTCAATTTGGGATTTCAAGTCAATAAGGGCAGTTTCTGTTCCATGTAGGGGACGGAAGCCCGAATGTCACTCTCCTAGGAGGTTGTGTAGTTCTAGATGCTTTTGAATTTGGTTGTATGCAGCTTTGTCCAGAATCTTGAGAAGAAATGGTACCGTAGTGAAAGGGTGGTAATTAGTGGGGATGAAGGGGTCTAGTGTCTGCTTTTTAAGGAGGGGGAGTACCCAGGACTGTTTAAGGTTGGCAGGGATGGTGCCTGAGGCAAAGGAGGCATTAATCAATTTAGTGATAAAGGGAGATAATTCTCTGGCAGCGTCTTTTATTAATTGTGCTGGGCATATGTCACCTTTACAATTAGATGGTTTAAGCGACAGGATAATTGTTCTACTTCCAAGGTGGTCATTTTGGAGAAGTGGAAGGTATTACTGTGCGCCATTAAATTATTGGTATGGGGCATTTTAGGCGAATCCTGAATTTTAAGTACTTCTTTTTTTTGCTGGATTTTATTTTGGAGTGTGATAATTTTATTTGTTAGGGCTTGCTGGATATCTGTACACCAAGGTTTGTCCTTGGTACAGGCGTCCGGTGTGGTGATAGGAGACTCAAGTTCCTTTAGAATGGAAAAAAGCTCTTTCATACTGGAATTGGATTTGGCTATACGATCATCATACAAGTTACGTTTTGCCTGGCAAACTTCTTTTTTGTAAAGTTAGGAGAGAGAATTTAATTTGGCTTTATCGACTGAGGGGCAGAGCCTCCAGGTGGTTTCACTCTTTCTTTTCAGAATGCGTAGGTCTCTTAGCTGTGGAGTAAACCATTTGTTTAGATGAGCTTTCGGTTTGCTTGATCTAAGTTTGAGAGGTGCCAGTTTATCTAGAGTAGAGAGCATGATATTATTAAATTCTTGCACTAGGGTGCTGGGGTTTAGATTAGCTGATAATGCGTTGAGGGTCGGTAATATAGCTGGGATCACTTTCTCTGCCGTAATACATTTTTTATTTCTGGTTAAGCAAGGTGGCGCTAGTTGAAGGGCTGTGGGGTTAGGTCTGGTAGTAGCTAGGTTAAAGGACACCAAAGAATGGTCTGTCCAAGGTAAGGGCATTATGGACAAAATAGTGACTGAACAGTTAGTCAGCTATCCAATCTAACGTTCTTCCCTTCAGGTGCGTAGGCTTGTCAACTCTTTGAGTTAGGCCTAGTGCGTGAATAGTATTGGCTACCACTGTAGCATTAGTATCCGTGGTGTCATGGAAACCTAAGTTAAAGTCCCCAAAGAGGATTAGTTGAGAACAAGGTTTGAGGTTATTAGTGAGTAGGTTGTGGAGATCCTCTTCAAAGGTGCCTAACGGGCCTGGGGGTCTACATACAAGGTGAATGGTGAGTGCTTGATTATTATTTATCTGGAGTTTGGCAGATAGGGTCTCGCAGGATTGAATCGATTGAATCGATTGGGTGAGTACTAGTCTGAGTGAGAGGCTCGTTTTAGAGATTATGGCGATGCCGCCACCTCTTGCACCTTCTCGGTCGTGTCTGATTATCGTTTAGCCATCCGGGATGGCTAGCATGAGCGAAGGTCCTGCTGCATTGTGTAGCCAAGTCTCTGTGATTGCGAGAAAGTCGAGGTTACCTTCTGAGATTAGGTCGGCAATGTCTAGGGCATGGGCGACAAGCGATCTCACGTTAAGGAGTGCTCCAACAATAGTTGGGTTTTTAGTGACTCTGTGGTTAGGGAACAAGTCTCTACCAGAGGTATTAGAAACCCTTGCCATTGAACAATGTATACATTTCTTGCCTCCCTACTTGCAAAAGGCGATTCTTCAGTTGAACAAGCCCAGTTTAGCATTAGCCACAGAAACAGCTCAGAACTTTGTGGAAGCCAATTGTCATTTAAAAGATCTCCATAAAGTTGAAGAACCTAAAAAGGACACCAGGGGAGTCCCAGGGGAATAGCTCAGGGGCAACGTGCTCGCCTTCGAAACAAGACGACACGAAGCAACACAGGTTTGATGCCCGGGTCCGTGCTTTGAAAGCTCTGGGTATTAAGCTTGTTATAAATATGCAACTAAGAGACATATTCCTGTAACAGTGCCTCGATGCCCCCAGGCTGTGTGAGCACTTTAAAAATGCAAATAAATAAAAAAAAGAAAGAAAAAAAATTCCAATTCCCTCCTTTTTTGGGTAAAGATAGAAACCAAGACGAGCCTTGCAAACCCATGGTAAGAGATCTAGAGAGGAAATCTATGATTATTAGAGAAAAACGAGAATTAAGATCTGAAGAGGGACAATTCCCGAAACCCACTTCTATAGTGTGTTTCATGTGGACAACCAGGACATCTGGCCCGACACTGTGCTTCTAATAAGAAAGCAGAACCAATGAAAATTGGCTACATGGTAAAACAGGATTGGAAGGAAGATGACTTAAATGAGGAAGAAGTGGAGACCACTAGTAATTTTTTTTCAGCTAACATCAAGAAAAGGCATTTCCTTGTAGTTTTAGTGCAAGGGTCAGGAGAGGATGTTTTGGACACAAGGATGGCTTTTCAGTTACTGACTTCCTGACATAAACTGATCTTTAGTTTTGATTTTTAGGTAGGGACATTCCTCTTCAGAATAGGGCCAGTTAGTCAATTTCCCAACCCATTTATATTTGTAATAAATGTATTTACTTGAGAATATGAATACTTTTTGTCTGACTCTCATTGCTGCCTCCTCAACAAAAAAAAACAATCCCTGCAAACAGCCAACTCAGACACTGGACGCCAACCTTACGGACACATCAAGTCCAGTGCACATAACAAAGCACACCCAGAATACTCACAGGCACATATAACAGTTTCTCTTGGTTCTGCACGAATCAACAAACAAGCACAAATTCTATCCTATGCCTCTCTCCCTCAACAACCAACCTTACCCACTTTTCTTACAGAGCCATGTGAGCACCTGGAGACCATGCAAATGGCAGCGGTGCATGGTATAAATCAATATAACATAAAATATTTAATTTCTGCACATTACCTTTGGTACCCACATTATTCGACCATGGCTGTAGCTGCAATTGATTGACACGTGTATTTATTAATCAGCAATTCATGATGGGTTGATATTAAATGTACAGAATGCAGTGAACTGCTTCTCCAATATTTGCACCCGGGGGAAGTGCGATTAACCAATCAGGTGGCTGGAACAGTGGGCAAAAATTCACATTCTCTGCCAGCTGTTTCCAGCACCAAAAGACCTTGCCCGGGTGGCACCATCTTTTTTTTATGTGGGGAGCAAAAAAGGAGCTGTTCCCTGTTGCTGTCCCACCCCAAAACAAAACAAACCTATTCCCCACTGTCTTCCTGCCTCCCCACTCACCTGCTGGACCGGAGCTTTTCGCTCCAGTTCCGGTGCTCCTCCGACTTCTGGTCGCCACCATAGAAATGGAAAGGGGACTTAGTCCCTTTCCCTATGTCAGCGGCCATATTTCTTTCCCTTGAGATTGGCGTCCCTTCCCAAGGAAAATAATATAAACCTTTTGCACCCCGGATAAACCCTGGGGTGTGAATAGCTTTCACCCCGAGGCGGGGGGGGGTAGACATGGCCGGTAATGTCCCTCAACCCTCGTCGAGGCCCTCGTAAGGGCCTACCTAGGATGGGGCTGGCAGGCTTTAACCGGCCATGTCTGCCACCCCCCCTACAGGGGTTAAAGCCATATTAAACGTACATGTGTTTCAATGTATACAACTCTTACAACAATTCCTACGCTTCAAAGAGATCACCATCAACTACCAGCTATGCATGAAACATGTGTTTTTCTTTTTAGTTATAGGAACATGAGATATGGGTGTAAGCAGTGGCTGCAAAGCTACATAAATTCAGTCTCGGTTTACACACACATTCATACATATCATGCATGTGGTGGTGTGTGCATGGACAATGTATACTTGCTGCTTATTTGTGCTGATGGATGTGTGCAGGTGTGGGCATTCCTTGTTTGCCATATTCTGGCAATGTGCATTTTAGCCTGACCTCTTAAAATCAGTGTGTGTTGTTTCCTTATCTTGCTCTTGTGTGTGACTCCAGCCGCTACCCTTACCTCTGAATTTCTACCTTAGGGGAACTAAAGTGATTTGAGGGTTTTTCTAATCACAGCCATGGCACGGCCGCTAGATTTCTGCCAAAGAACAGACGCAGAAGAGGGAATTAGTCCCATTCACTGCTATTTCTTTTTGAGGGGGCTTGCCCTCTTGAGGCTCCTGCATGACCTTTACTCTTTGAGGGAATTTTCCACTATTGAATCCCATACCGTGCTTATTCTAGTAATGGGAGCTTGAACTGCTCATAGTGGTCCTGTTGCATTGAAGAGAGGATGGTGTTCAGCTGAGATCCGTTCTGGACTTGTTCTATCTGAATGGAAGCTTGTAATGGTGATGTTCACAGTGACCGGTCAGCTGTGAGGGCAGCTTGGACTCGAGTGTCACATTGTAGCCTGTCCTATGAAAGTGAAGTTGGCTCTGCTGCAAGCCATGGTAACCTATTCTATGCGATGGAAGAATTATCTACTGTAGCCCATAGTGACCTTTCTTGTGTTTGAGAGAAGCTTGCTCTGTTGAGTTCTATGCTTTACCAGTTCTACATGATTAACATTTGCCCTACTGAAGAACTGGACTGGGAACCAAAAGAGGCCCTGGAAATAATGTTCAAAGTATCCTCATAGTACACATTTGGAGCAAGCCCACCCATTTTCCTATGAGAAAAAGTGGAAATAAATAGGTTACCACACAAAAGAGGCCCAGGGTGCAGAGACCTACCTGGAAATCTCCAGAGTTCTCTGTAGGCCATCCACCCCTGACTGAAGCCCACTCACTGCAGATGCCATTGCTGTGCTTGTGCTATTTACGGAAAGATTGCTCTTCAGATGTCTACGGATGCTATTTATGTGAGGGGAGCTTCTTCTGTTTTGACACATAGCAGCCTGTTTTACGTGACATATGTTTGCCCTGCTGCACCTCATGGTGACCTGCTCTTCTTTTGAATGTAGCTTACACTGCTGTGGCACTTGACCTTTGTGAGTGGAGCCTGCACTACTGAAGACCTATATCAACATACAAGACCAGAAAAAACATGATTACTCACAACCAACACTCTACACTCCGAAATGACATTACAAAAATACTTTGTTTTAAAAAGCATGCAATCATTATTATTTAACAACAATTCATACGCCTAAATAAAGTCCCAGTGCCTGCACATGTTTTCAAGTGCAACCATTAAAGGGCTACATAAAACAATATTACTCACAAATAGATAATATATTCTACAATCACTAATTTGATCTATAAATCGAAAAATAGTAATGAAAAACTCCCAACAATACCATTCATATCCACACCCTCATCAACGTGCTCATTAAAAACATTTTATAAATCGACCAAAATTATAATTTAGTGCACAGAACACTAATAGATTGTCCCTTTACTCATCTACATACTAATTGACTCAAATTGTATAGACTCGACACCCGTTTAAGTCCTAACAGCTCAACATGTTTCTTTCCCAAGTATGAAACCAGTGATGGAACTTCTTCAGGGGTCATATGTTGGTATACAATTCATAGTAACACAGATGGAGCACAACATAATATGGCACTTAATGCATATTTCAACAGTGTTGTCAGTGCAAACTCATCCTCAATGCACAGGCAGCAAAAACTACTCAGAGATTAACGTTCCCTAACCACATTCGAATAGTACTATTTTTCCCACAATAATGGATTGATAACATACACTTTCAGTCTGTTCTTTCCTAGCATTCTCAAATGAAGCATTCCCGTTTGTCATTCCTTCGTGTAGAGTGTATACCCATAAAAAAGAGGAAAAGGCGAAACAAGTGTTACTAATTATGCAACAAAACACTCGTGCTTCCCATCTTAAACAGTGCCCCATATTAATTACAGGACTTCACTGTCACCGTGTTCATCCACATGGAACATCCTTTTATGGTCACTGGAAAAACAACCAATCTTATATGACCAACATAATGAAACCAGCAATCTTCCAGGCCAGCTTCATTTACACTACATCTACTACATGACCTACAACTGGACACAGCCTTGTTCACAATACCACCGTTGAAAACTGTGCACGGGCTGAACCAATAAACGTACTTAATTAGGTCTCCCATATCCGACAAACCAGCACCTTTCCTGAGCGGCATATGCTAACCAGCATTCAAAGTCTTATTGCCACTACAGCATCACCGTTGCCTCTGTATTTCGAGTCTCACATGCCTTCCACTATCTGGAGCGCTGCAATGTAGCCATGGCACACGTTAGTCTTGAGTAAACCAGGATATAATATGTCTAAATGCACTTCCCTGCTATTCAGACATAGAAGGTACATACCACATTCCTTTCCTCTAAAGGTGGTTTCTCTAAAAGGGGAAAGCAACGTAACTTTGCTCTGCATGCACTTAAGTGTCATTAGTTGACGGTATGCCATTCTGTCCACTCGTTAAGTTCCATTACTTTACTTTTTGCCTGAAAAATAAGCTCTTGTTCTTTCTGGTGAAATACATTTTTACTAGCTGCAGCATCTCTACCCATATGCACCTTTAATAAAACACTCCAGCACACCTCCTCACAATTATGTTTAATTTCCAATAAATGTTCCAATAAATGTTCCACTAATGGTGCTGCAATAATTGCATTTCTGATGCAGCTCTGCCCTGTAATCACACCAACTATCCTTTTTGTTTTACTCACATACAATAAATTACATGGGAACCACAAACCACACACCACCATTTTGGAGTTAGTTAGTGAAGCCCTCACATGGCATGTTCTAGGTTAGGCGGCTTGCGTACAGCAACCCAAGCTGTACATTTACTCTGTGAGGTAGGCATACACTGTTGGAGCCCAGACTTGCTCTTTGTCATGGGAAACTTAAGAGAGGATGCTCTGTGAGAAATTGCCATCATGCAAGGGTGCAAATCCATGGCTTTTTAAATTTGTAGTACCTACAATGATGCAGGTGATTCCCTTATCCAAAGGGGTACTTTACTAACCACGTCCACCTTTGTTGCAACTCCATGTCCAAAACAATGTGAACTTTTGTCCTGCTGCATCAGTAGCCTGACTCGCTGCACCCACTCTGCTTGTGATGCAGAGCAGGTTCAAAGGTCACCAGATACCCACTCAACCGCAGCGGTCACAGCAAAGTCACCGCAGCACAGGAGAAAAATGTAAGATATGCCCCCTGTACCCAAACTACAATGATCATGAGTACCCCATGTTGGTGGGAGGGTAATCTCTAAGAATAAGCTATGCCTGAGTGTAAGCATAGTGCATGGCGAGACATATGATCGTGGCCACCACACATCAATTGATATTGCACATGTGCCCGCTCCTTTATGTCAGCTCTGCTGTGGAAGGGAATGTATATTAGGGTCAGACGGGCCAATGCTGTCACCCGGCAGGACAGAAACCCAGAGGACCCAGCCTCTCTTTGATTCTCTTTGTGAGGACCAGTAACCCAGCAGGCAGCGGTTCTGGGCCCAGGCATCAAAGGAGCACACCCGTTTAGGAGGAGTAGCCTCACACCAGGGTGATGTATGTCTAAGGTCTTTTGACGTCAGTAGGAAGTCATGGGTGGAAGTAGGATAGGCAGGGGTGGTGAGGACAATTGAAGAAACCTCCACCATCTTTTTTCTCGATGCCTCTCTTTCTTCTCCCCTCAGCTTCCCCTAGAGCAAAGCACTCCGCAAGATCAAGAGGGTAAAACCCACTCCCACCAGAAGCAGCGATTGGTCCCCTAAAGTAGGCTAGCTTTAGACCAATCACATAAGGACTTATTTGCCCTTAAAAGAATGAGTCTTGCACCCCATAAACAGAATACCTTCAGTTTATTGAGGATCCGTTAAGGCCGAAGAAATGTTCTGGGGCCTCTCAGCTGGACTTCCTTTGGGATAGTTGCACTGTCCAAAGCACTCTGCTGGAGTCAAAGAGCCTTCCAAGACAGAAGGAGGATCTGTCCCCTAACCAGTCCCAGGGACTATCAGCAGTGACCCGTGCTGTGGAATAGGACAAACCAATCTGCAACGGATCTTCTGTACCAGAAGAGCAGATTCTGAAGTGGAGTTTCCCTTCCTTGAGGCCTCACAGCAACGTGAAGGACCAGGCCAGCCGGCGCTCCCTCTTCACCCGCACTGAACCAGTCGCTTTCTGTACTGGACATTCTGAATGAGAGGAAAGGCGCTGATGCTGGTATCTGCATTCCTCCAACCAGCCAAATGATTGAACTGCATCTCCATTAGCCCAACATGGAATTGCATCCTAGCAGAACCCACCAACACTGGAGATTGAACCGAATCTTGGGAGAGTCACTCACTGATCTTACCCGGAGGTTACCACATGGTTCCTCAACGCCTCTTTGATCATCACTTCACAACTGCCATCCGCCGACTTGACCCACTGGAGCGTCACTCTCCAACCTCTGCCAGCGACTAAAACCTGAATCATTCTTGGGACCGCCCCGGCCGGCAGCACTTGAACCACCACTGTTAGACTGTACCAAACACCCTCATTCAACCCTGCTAGTCACCCGCTTGCTGCCAGGGCTTCTGCAATCCTTCATGCCTGATTGAGCCTGCTCTCCTCGCATCAACGTTTAACCCAGGTCTGATGCCTCAGCCCACAAAGAACGAAATTCAGGTACTGTGACAATATGTCATGATGCCTACCCCCGGGCATCCGGATCGAGTCCATCAGCCCCGGGAGCAGGCATCCAGATACTCATTAAAACCCCAACAGCCCCGGCTGGGGGCTGTTTGGATTCAGTCCTGGCGCCTTAGGTGCCAGGCTCATCATAGAAATCAGTCCTGGCGCCATAGGCGCCAGGCTCATAGACTTTACTTACCTTATGCAGACCATGCTGCAAATGAGTCCATGCTAACGTGAGGCCTGGATGGGACTATTTTATCACAGGGACTATTTTTCACTCGGGTGTGGTTCTGGGGAACTTCTTACCTGGGACTACTTTGCAGGCTTTTTAAACCACACCCGAACAGCAGCCCATGCTTTGGGTTATTCTGCATCCAGCAGCGTGACGCTCACCGTGTCTGCAAGTCAGCATCCAGTCTTCTGCCACGCACGCCTCGAATCCAGAGCTCCTAGACAAAAGGCAAAGAAAGGAGAAGATGTTAGATCACAGACATTATTTGATTCCTTACCTGATTCCACACCCAGCACATCTCTGAGCCTGGAAAGGACATTATTTCAGCACGCGTCGCTTCTTGAGCAGCAGCACCGCGTTATACTCACCAGTCCACCGCATCTTTCGACTCGGCGCTGCCTCCATCAATTTCTTCGTCGAAACCCAGCACCTGGCGGGAAAACAAAAGGAATAACAAGGTGAGCCGAAAAAACCAACAAGGACAATCTCTTTGCCACCATAGGCTTACCTGCTTTACCACCGGAGGTATTATTCTTTAGTTCGCCGTATCTTCCTATGCCGCACCTATAAAGGGAGAGAAAACAGCAAGTTAAACTCATGTAACTTTTACCGACAGTGTTTGGTAATATAGACTCTTACCTGAACGCCATCAGCTGCCTCCAGGCAAAATTCTTTTGGACCCAGCTGCAACCTAACGAAGGAATGCAACAAGAGTGAACATCGGACATATTGAACTCTTTCAACTTTATAGACACTGGAGTCAATATTCCTCCGGAACTGCTCCTGTACCTTCAACCCAGTGAAGTAACTGGTATCTACGCGCCCCTGCATGCCATGCAGGATGGAGAGCTCATCATTTAAAAACATAAGGTGAGGTTACCAAAAGGGAATATCGGAGGTGATTAGTGGGGAGAACGAGAACTGTTGGGGGGCCATCACTAAAGTCCACGGGTGGCTAAATCCCTTTCTCCACTTGCAGGAGAATACTTCTACAAGTCCAGCAGACAAGATTAGGCGGGCCAGTCCAGACTGTCATCTCTTCACTACGCATCACGTTGGTGGAGACCGCAGCTGTCCGGGTCCGATCAACGCCCCCTGTGGGAACCAGGTGAGTGTAACAGAACGCAAAGCCTATCTACAAATCCCCACCCGGGCGTAATGGAGACCTCAGAAACCGACCAACTAGCCCAATTGTTAGGAGAACTTAGGGCAGAAGTGCACTCTGCGCGCCAAGAAACTAATGCCCTCAGGAGAGAACTGATTGTGTCAAAGGAGCGCACTGATGATCTTGCCAGACAACTGCTGAAAAACCAAGCTGGGCAAACACCACTACCTGGACTTGGGGGGGAATTCAACCCCCGTTTCATAGAGCAGCCCTGTGCAAGTGGTTCTACCAGGGAGCATTCCTTTAGCTCCACCCGAACGCTTTGCTGGGGACCTGAAAAGGTTTGCCGTGTTCATCAACCAATGCCGCTTGCACTTTTTATGCAGACCAGGAGCTTTTCCAAACGACCAAGCCAAAGTAGCCTTTGTACTGTCATACCTTAGTGGCAGCACACCGGATTGGTCAATTCCATTAGTCAACCAGGATGACCCTCTTCTTCAGGATTTTCAGGGTTTTCAATTGAGCATGGAAAGATTATTTGCCAGACATTCACAGGGACAGGCCCTGGATAACGAACTTCTATCCCTACAACAAGGAAACCAGGACCTGCTAACTTATATCGCAACCTTCAATAGGTTGGTGGTGGAAACCAGATGGCCAGAGGTAAAGCGAATGACATTATTTCATTGTGGACTTTGGGGTGAACTCAAAAATGTTTTGGCCCAAGTTGTGAACCCACCTCAGGATTGCACAGAATATATAGACTTAGTGGTCCAGCTAGACCACCGACTTCAGAATAGAAAAGCTGATCGAGCTAAGTTCGAGAATCGGTATTGGTTAAACCCAATGTTACTCCCAAAGGAACAGATGCATCAGTACCAATGCAGATCGGGGGGGTTAAGGGACCCTTAACTCAAAAAGAAAGAGAAAGGAGACGACAGATGCAGTTGTGTCTGTACTGTGGGGCCTCAGGACATTTTCTACGGGATTGCCCTATAAAACCATCCAAGAAAGTAGTCGGAGTTGCTGATAGAAATCAAACAGAGCCTGATTCGGGAAACGACCACGCCTGACAAGCGTAGAGGTCCGCTTGCCGAGCTTAAAGAAGGACACTCAGACCTCGCACCTAATCATACCAATGGTCCTTATTGATCCAAGGCAGCCATCACGTATGCACGCAGTTAGGGCATACATTGATAGCGGGGCCGTAGGAAACTATGTGGACCACGAATTGGCTTCCAGGATGAATCTACCTCTCTGCAAAAAGACCATTTCCGATGTTATCACCACAGTCGATGGAACTGAAATTTCCTCTGGGCCTGTAACTCATTCCACTACAGAGATGACACTGTTGGGTCAAGATGGGCATTGAGAGACTATTGTGTTTGACTTAATCAAAGCCCCGCAGTTCCAAATAATACTGGGGATACCTTGGTTGGAAACACATAATCCTTGTATTGATTGGCGAGAGAAGAGAGTAACCTTCCCGGAGTGTGCACACACCTGTTACCCGGAAAAAACCTTGAACAAAAGCCTGGCCACAGTCGCTAATCCAGTAATGCAGTTACCTCAGGAATATCAAGAATTCCAGGATGTTTTCCAAAAAGAACAGGCAAACACCTTACCACCTCATAGATCATACGATTGTCAAATCGACCTCATACTCGGTGCACAACCTCCATGCAGTAGAATCTACGCCCTTACGGAACCCGAAAACCGTCACCTACGACAATACTTGGACCAATACCTTGCTAATGGCTTCATTCGTCCATCTAAGTCCCCTGCATCTTCAGCTTTATTCTTTGTGCCCAAAAAGGAAGGTGACCTCAGAACGTGCATAGACTACCGCGCATTAAACCAGATCACGGTGAAGAACCGATATCCATTGCCTCTGATCCCCGAACTACTAGACCAAGTAAAGGATGCTTGCATCTACACTAAATTAGATCTCCGAGGGGCATATCATCTGGTACGTGTAAAGAAGGGCGACGAATGGAAGACCGCTTTTCGCACCAAGTACGGATTATTCGAATATCAGGTGATGCCCTTCGGGTTGTGCAATGCACCAGCAGCCTTTCAGTATTTTATGAACGATGTCCTTCGTGAACTCATTGACGTCTGTGTTGTCGTATACATAGACGATATTCTAGTGTACTCCTCCTCAGAATCAGACCATGTTAAGCACGTTCGTGCAGACCTTGAGAAACTACGCCAGTACACGTTATATGCAAAATTGGAAAAATGTGTTTTTCATGCTACAGAAGTTGAATTCCTTGGATTTATCCTGACTCCAAAAGTAGTCCAAATGGACTCTCGAAAGGTGGACGCAATTCTCAAGTGGCCATCACCCAGTTCAGTTAAAGGGGTGCAATGAATACTTGGATTTGCTAATTTCTACCGCAGATTTATTCCGGACTTCTCATATGTTGTACACCCCATCACAGCCCTTTTGCGAAAAAACAAACGCTTCTTTTGGACCGAAGAGGCTGAAAAAGCCTTCCAAGAACTGAAATTGAAATTCACGTCGGCACCTGTCTTAAAGCATCCACGCCCGAGCTCCCATACATAGTTGAAACCGATGCATCCAGTTTAGCCATGGGGGCTGTCCTGTCCCAGAAGGATCCAGAAACCGGTCAACTTCTTCCAGTAGCATTTTGGTCCAGAAAATTCTCGGCCCCCGAATCAAACTATGCGGTTACCGATAAAGAGTTGTTAGCCATCAAATCCGCCTTCAAGGCTTGGCGGCATTATCTTCTCGGTGCCAGGCATACCATTACTGTAATCACCCATCACAGGAACTTTCAGTATTTAAAAACAGCCAAGGCCCAATCATCGCGTCAACTTCGATGGGCCTTATTCCTTGCCGAATTCAATTTCGTGATCACTTACCGACCAGGTTGTAAGAATGGTAAGGCAGACGCTTTATCCCGAATCGGGATGGGAGAAGCATATTCGAACCCAGAACCGGTGCCTATAATTCCTGAACAAATAATTCTTGGGATAAATACTCTACAGACCTATGAAGATATTAATTTACAGATCCAACAACTTTTCAATTCAGCAGCCCTGCAGGACTGGGTTAAAAAGGGCCAAGATTATTCAGTTGTCAATGACCTACCTTACTATGAAGGGCGTCTATTTCTACCACACAAGGAACTACAAGAACAAGTCATCTCCAATTACCATGAAGCTCTGATGGAAGGGCACCCAGGTATTGCAAAAAGTGAAGCTAAAATGAAAAGACAATTCTGGTGGCCCACCTGGCGAAAAGATGTAAAGTCATTTGTACTGTCTTGTGGCATCTGCGCCCAGAACAAAAGCCAAAAGAAGAAACCAGCTGGTCTTTTACAACCTTTAGATATTCCACCCACACCATGGCACACTTTGTGTAGAATTTATTACAGATCTACCGCCATGTAATGGATTCAACACAATTCTTGTTATTATGTATTTTTTTTCCAAGATGTCCCACTTTATTCCTTTAAAAGGATTACCTTCTGCTTCAATCTTGGCCAAGGAATTTCTCGAAAATATTGTTTGAATACATGGATTTCCTTCCGTATTGATCTCTGACCGAGGTAGTCAGTTCATTTCACAATTTTGGCAGAAGTGTTGTCAATTGGCACAAATCGACGTAAGGTTATCAACCAGTCACCATCCCCAAACCGATGGTCAGACGGAGAGAACCAACCAGACTCTTGAAGAATACCTACGTTGTATGCTCCACCAAACCGAAGGTAATTGGAAGGACATTTTATGGATTTCTGAATATGCATACAATTACTCTGTACATTCAGGAACCGGACAAAGTCCCTTTTATACCATATATGGACATCATCCTCGAACCTCAGAACTCGATTCGCCCCAGCATTTAGAAATGTCGGCAGTAACTCATATGCATTCTACTATTACACAAGCCTTTAAAGAGGCAACAAAACATTTGAAACAAGCAAAAGAGAAATACAAGAAAAATGCTGCTCAACACCCCACCATATCGAATCGGAGACCAAGTTTGGCTGGCTACAAGACATATTCCTCTGAAAGGAACTCAGACTTTTAATCCTAGATATTTGGGACCTTACACCATTAAGGCCATTATCAACCCGGTGGCCGTCAAATTAGAATTACCCTCTAATATGCGGATTCATCCTGTCTTTCATGTTTCACTTCTAAAACCAGTTCAACCCGAGACAAGATTAACCAAACCACCTGACCCCATCCTAATAGATGGAGAACCTGAATTCGAGGTAAAAAACATCCAGGACTCTAAAATGGTTAAATCAAGACTTTTTTATTTAATCGACTGGAAGGGTTACGGACCACAAGAAAGGTCATGGGAACCTAGTGACCACGTTCATGCTCCTCGATTGGTGAAAAAATTCCATCGGGACTTCCCAGACAAGCTAGGGCCAAGTGGAAGAACAACTTTAGGAGAGGCCTTGGGGGGGAGTGCTGTCATGATGCCTAACCCCGGGCATCCGGATCGAGTCCATCAGTCCTGGGAGCAGGCATCCAGATACTCATTAAAACCCCAACAGCCCCGGCTAGGGGCTGTTTGGGTTCAGTCCTGGCGCCTTAGGCCCGAGGCGCCAGGCTCATCATAGAAATCAGTCCTGGCGCCATAGGCACCAGGCTAATAGACTTTACTTACCTTATGCAGACCATGCTGCAAATGAGTCCAAGCCAACGTGAGGCCTGGATGGGACTATTTTATCACAGGGACTATTTTTCACTCGGGTGTGGTTCTGGGGAACTTCTTACCTGGGACTACTTTGCCGGCTATTAAAAGCACGCCCGAACAGCAGCCCATGCTTTGCGTTATTCTGCATCCAGTAGCGTGACGCTCACTGTGTATGCAAGTCATTATCCAGTCTTCTGCCACGCCCGCCTCGAATCCGGAGCTCCTAGACAAACGGCAAAGAAAGGAGAAGAGGTTAGATCACAGACATTATTTGATTCCTTACCTGATTCCGGACCCAGCACATCTCCGAGCCTGGAAATGACATTATTTCAGCACGCGTCGCTTCTCCAGCAGCAGCACCGCGTTATACTCACCAGTCCACTGCATCTTTCGACTCAGCGCTGCTTCCGTCATTTTCTTCGTCGAAACCCAGCACCTGGGGGGAAAACAAAAGGAATAACAAGGTGAGCCGAGAAAATCAACAAGGACAATCTCTTTGCCACCATAGGCTTACCTGCTTTACCACCGGAGGTATTATTCTTTAGTTCGCCGTATCTTCCTATGCCGCACCTATAAAGGGATAGAAAACAGCAAGTTAAACTCATGCAACTTTTACCGGATAGTGTTTGGTAATACAGACTCTTACCTGAACGCCATCAGCTGCCTCCAGGCAAAATTCTTTTGGACCCAGCTGCAACCTAACGAGGGAATGGAACAAGAGTGAACATCGGACATATTGAACTCTTTGAACTTTATAGACACTGGAGTCAATATTCCTCTGGAACTCCTCCTGTACCTTCAACCCAGTGAAGTAACTGGTATCTACACGCCCCTGCATGCCATGCAGGATGGAGAGCTCATCATTTAAAAACATAAGGTAAGGTTACCAAAAACGAATATCGGAGGTGATTAGTGGGGAAAACGAGAACTGTTGGGGGGCCATCACTAAAGTCTAAATCCCTTTCTCCACTTGCAGGAGAATACTTCTACGAATCCAGCAGACAAGATTAGGCGGGCCAGTCCAGACTGTCATCTCTTCACTACGCATCACGTTGGTGGAGACTGCAGCTGTCCGGGTCCGATCGACGCCCCTGTGGGAACCAGGTGAGCGTACAAATGTCTTGCCCCTCCACCCCCCGGTCCACTTGGGCCCTAGAGACTGGTTACGTCACAATCATCTGTCTTCACCAAGATATTCTTTTTCTTCAGTCTGTCGCATCTCCCCTGTCTTTCCCTCTGGGGTGGGTTTTTGTACAGTAATCCCTTTCGTCCTACTTGCGGATGGTGTGTTTTATTAAAGTGTTTGCTTTTATAGAACCTTTATTAGACATTGCCTCAATTTTGGACTGTGATACTTTGTTTTTTGGGTCACTACTGGTTCACTGCTGGTTAACTACTGGTTCGCCTTCACACCCCTAATAAAAGTATAGTCTGCCCTCGGCCCTCGGCCCACATTACCACAAAAGGCGAAGGAGGTATATCTCTTAACTGTCCGTGTATTACCTTTATTATTGCGTTATCTGCCATTTTGTCCCTGCTCACCCTTGTACTCCTGTGCTCCTGCGGGGCAGAATTCCATCAGTTGTATGATCACACAGTATGTTTCGGTAAGGGCCCACCATGGGCTCAATAGGGCAGCAAATGTATCTTTCTTTTGGGACAGCAAAGTACTTTGCAGCAGCTATTGCAGCAATAGTATAGTAGGTGATGTGACTGGTAATTCACCAGTGGAATCTTGTGCCATTCACCCTGACTCTCCATCTAGTACTGTATGTTCCGCAGACATTTTTCATAAACTACTGTTAGTGATACTGTCTATGCCCCACTGATAATTCATAATCACCACTTTGATGACAGTATTGTCGGATCTATAATTCCCCTCTGCTGTTGGATTTTCTACATGGACCCCAGATAAAACAAAGTTACGTTGATAATACAATCATCAACTCTTGCCATTATTCTCGTTTCATTGCTTATACACAACCATATAGCACCAATAAATACCACACAAATTAACCCTTAACTAACAGCTTGTTTAACTCGCATCTGGGGCTCTATGGAAGGTTGCTACCTCCTAGGGTACGCTAAACTTTGTGCCTCTGTAAGTGATTTCAACCCGGCACTCCACCTAAGTCAATGCCTAGCGTGTGATGCACAGCTGGAACCCTTAATTATTTATTTATGTCTATAAGTTCTTTTATTTCTGAATGATGTACCCTTATCTCACGCCCCTCTCTTTGAAACCCCCCCACCCCCCGGTCCCACTGAACTAGGAAGCAGGCTGTTTTGCAAAGTTAAAATATTTATTTTATGTATTTTCACAATATATATATCACACTATTTGAATGGTTATACAATGATCACCGATGGGATGATGTCACAATATATCTCTTTAATCAGAAGGAATAATGATAGGAAAAATAATGCAGCATAGAATAATACACACTACTCAATCCCCCTAATATGCAGTATAAAGAGATGGAAGGAGAGAAAACAGGTTTCAGGAATACAGAATTCAACAACACAGTATCAATCCCAATTTCCCCCAGCAAACCCAGAGAAAAACAGGAATGATTGCAACTTGTCAAAATGGTTTTAAATATGGTTTTAAATGAATGGGAAAACACTGAAAATTGATTTAATTCACTAAAATGGTTTCAATACTAGTGGGAGCCGCTTTTTATGGGATCAGACAAACACTAGCAATGATTATTGAGTAACTAGCAGGTTGAAAACTTAATTCTGAGGTCGGATGCAATGTACAGCTGTTTCACACGTGATAGATTTGAGCCAAACGAAACATTTGAGGTAAACTTTTCCGCACGCGGTAAGCGTGATTGTGGAAAAACTATAAGGTGTTGGGATGCGGTTTTGGGTTTGTTGGAAAGCTGAGGATGTTAGCGTTTCTAGCACACACGGTGAAGAAGTTATGAAGGTTTTTGTGGAGGTTGTTTTTTTCAGAAAGAGTCAAAATTTTTAAAACAAGGTTGCGCTTTTTAAAATTACAAAATTTCCCCCCAGATGTCCTGGTACAGGTTCATTTCTACCAACTCAAGGATGAAATCATGAACGAAGCATGACAAATGGGTCAAATAGCATTTCAAGGATCTAAGATATCACTGTTTCAGGACTTAGCAAACGCTAAACTCCAGAAGCGGCGAGCCATGAGACCACTCACGGAATGGCTGAGGGGGAAAATTCCCTATCATTGGCGGTTTCCAACTTCAGTTAGGTTTAACTGGGAGGGGACTCAAAGACAAATACGGCCGTTGAAAGAGGCCAATAAACTCGTGGGCATCGGAGAATCAGGAGGCGGGTCGGACTCAGAGGAAACATCTCAATCCCGGTACAAGAAACCCTCTGATGGTGAACGGTCGAAACCCACCCGAAGACGCAGACCCCGAGGCCCTCCCGGGAAATCCCCACCCCTGGATGATCCAGATATGTATATCCACCTAAGTAGGTGGAGCGGGTCACCTTTACAGTGGAACAAGCCATTCAAAGCTAAACAAAATGGAAGGATCTACGTGTCCAACAGAAGAAGGGGTGATCGCGTTGAAGCCTATGCATACCCTGAGACAGAAACCGCCATATAACCAAATGTGATGCACGGCGTTCTCTCTAGTTTATCGGTTCATTCGGTGGCCCAGTTGGCCAAGATGTGCGCATCGATGCCACCAGTTCCCCAGTGGCAGTAGGACGTTGTTTTTCCTACATGTTTGTTCAAAGGAGGGCGGGAGAGAGAGGAGGAACTCCCGAAAAGCATACAAATACTCTGGGTCAGGTTGCCCTTGTGGCCCGGCCCAGAACTCTAAATCACATCACAACAGTTCAACGAAAACAGCAACAAAGCACCACAGAGGTATCGAACCAGCCTCAGAAATGGAACACCACTATCAGCAAGCGGATATGAACTTAATTTCGAATAAGAAGGGAACAGTAATACATGGCTGGCACAAGCTTAATAACACTTTTATCATGGAATGTGCAAGGGCTGAACTTGCCACAGAAGCGAAAATCCGTAGAACACAGGCTTGGGCAATTAGAGGGAGACATTGCGATCCTTCAGGAAACTCATCTACTGCAGGAAGATGAACACAGAGTAAAATTTGCCAGATACCGAAGAGCATACTTTGCTACCTCGGGCCAAAAGAAGAGGGGAGTGGCAATACTCCTAACTGATAGGGTCCCCCTAGCAAAAATCACCATAAAAAGAGATCGAAATGGGAGATATCTTCTGCTCAAAGGTCTGTTTGAGGAGCTCCCGATCACAATTGCTGCAATCTATGGGCCCAACTCCGACCAAACTAACTTTATCACAAATCTAATCCCAACCATTTTAGCATTCCAGGATGGGCATTTAATCATGGGCGGGGATTTCAACTCGATGCCGAATCCCCAGATGGACAAGACCCTCCCGCCCACTAAATCCGACTACACACGAGCACTCTCTCTGGCCAAGCTACTAAGGGAAACAGAAACCGTCGACGCCTGGAGGCTCTTCAACGGAACCTCAAGGGACTAAAATCACTATTTTCAGGTTCATAAAGGCTTCTCAAGAATCGACCTCATTCTAATTTCAGGAGTCATTTACCCATGCTTGGAAGCAACCACGATACATACCTGTATGATCTCGGATCACGCTCCAGTTACGGCAAAGCTAGCTATATCGGGACAAAAGCTCCCTGCACAACGACACTGGAAACTGAATGACGCTCTGCTACTGGATGTATGTATTAAGATGGAAGTCGAGAACACAATAGTCAATTACTTCAAGGAAAACACCATGGAGACCACCGCTATCAATATCATCTGGGACGCAATGAAGGCGGTTGTCAGAGCCTCACCAAGCTCGAGGAGAAAGTGAACCAACTGGAGACAGTTTTGAAAAGGCAATACTCCAGAAAAGCCGAGAGAGAGCTTAGAAAAGCCAAAACAGTCTTAGAAATGCCCTGCGCCGACTGCACCGCTAAGTCCCTAGCCTTTACAAGACAGTTTTATTACCTGAAGGGCAATAAAGCGAACAGAGTGCTAGTGCAAAAATTGAAGCAAACCCGAAGCAGAAACAATATCATTACAATAGCTGGAGCGGATGGCAGAGCTCTCTACAGTGATGCGGATAAAATTGCGCAACTAACGAGATATCACTCAGAAATCATGAGCGGGTCGCCGACAGCACTAGACAACCTACCTAAGTACTTAAAACCAATACCCAAGCAGAGATCGATCCAGCTGGGGCACCTCGGGATGCCTGTGTCGGCAGAGGAAATATCCAAAGCCATCAAAGCGTTAAAACCCACGGATCCTGGCCCTGATGGCTTATCTGCAGCTTTTTACAAGACCTATGCCAGGCTCCTAGTGCCTCAGCTGGTGGAATTGTTCAACTCGTTCCTTGTATCAGGCTCTGTCACTGGGTCGATGGCGGAATCGCTGACTGTCTTGCTACATAAACCCGGGAGAACTTCCCAGCTCCTACCGCCCGATCACGCTTATGAATAATGACGGTAAGATTTTCGCTAAGGTGTTAGCGGGCAGACTGGGAGCGGTCCTGCCAGACCTGATTGACAGTGATCAGACAGGGTTTATACCTGGGAGAAGGACTCATGACAAAATCCGGAGAACAATAGACATTATTGAACATGCCCACATGACTGGGGACAGAATGGCAGTCCTATCATTAGATGCTCATAAAGCTTTTGATATGATGGACTGGGGGTATCTGCGGGCAGTATTGGAAAACTTTGGGTTCGGTCCGAATTTTATCAAATGGGTTATGGCCAATTATCAAACTCCCACAACACGGTTACGGGTTAATGGCAGGAGATCTGAAGCAATACAGATATCAAGGGGCACCCGACAAGGATGCCCACTATCACCTCTGATATTTGCATTATCAATGGAGCCCTTTGCAGCTAGGGTTAGGCAGAATGCCAGGATTGAGGGGGTCAAAATAGGTGGCAGGGAATATAAAATTGCCCTTTACGCGGATGATTTCTTAATTACAGCCACGAAACTGGCATCATCTCTAAACTCCCTATGGAAAGAAATCGACGGATTTCGGAGCACTGTCGGGGTTTAAAATTAACTTAGACAAATCATCGGCCCTAGCAGTCAATATCCAGGATCTCGAAAGAGTTGCCCTTCGCCCACTATTGCCTATTCCATGGGCAAAAGGCGCGATAGAATACCTAGGGGTACGAATTACTGAGGACCAGGCCCGACTATATGCTAAAAATTTTCCGCAACTTATTACACATTTCAAAACTGACTTAAAGACCTGGTCTTCTAGGGAAATCTCCTGGTTCGGGTGGATTGCAGCCATAAAAATGAACATTGTCCCCAGATGGCTCTATACCTGCACAGCAATACCGACACGCATTCCGGCACCAGTACTCGTAGATATGCAAAGGAAAATGCTGGGATTTGTCTGGAGGGGGGGAACCACGCATTGGTAAACGAATAATGATGAGGGACAAGAATCAGGGAGGGCTGGGGGTGCCAGACATAGCCAGATATACCCTAGCAGCTCAGCTGTCACACCCTTTCTCCTGGGTACAGGAAGAGGACACCCCAAAATGGAAGCAGATCGAGGAATCCTGGTGCCTGGGCAGCCCCGAGGATCTCCCACACCTGCCAGAAAGAAAGGTGCAAGCAAAAACAGGCCCTCTGACCGCCACAATCACAACTGCCCGATGCTGGAAAGCAGCTGCTCGGAAATGGGGCACTAGGGGCGCACTGGGCCCACTGCCACCTATCTGGAACAACCCGGAATTTTCACCAAGCTGTAATCCCAATAGTTTCCAACCCTGGAGGGAGGGGGGACTACACAAAACAAGTGACTTCTTAGAGGAAGGTGCACCCATCTCATTTGAAAGATGCAAAGAGAAATTTGGGATAGGGGAGAGGGAACGATTTCATTATACTCAATTGAGGCACTGGTTAACTAATAGGGCGGTTCGAGAGAAATGTACTAGAGAACTGAAGGCCCTAGAAAGCACCCTCACAACCCCAACAAAAAGGGAAAAAATGTCTACACTATACCGTCTCATGGACAGAACCGACCCCACAAAAAAAGAAAGATACATGATTGAATGGGAAAGGGACCTTGGACGGGAAATAGAGGTGGAAGAATGGGCACAAATCTGGACCAGGCTGCATAAAAGCTCACAATGTATTACCACAGGGATGGTGGCTATCTGTTATAGATACTATGCAACCCCCGTACAAATCAACAGGGCTCATCCAAATCTCTCTGACCACTGCTGGAGTGGCTGCAACAATGCTGGCTCATTAATTCACATGGTGTGGGCATGTCCAAAAGCGGAAGCAAACTGGAGGGAGGTGATCAAACACATCAAAGCCATTACCGAATTTACTATCCCTTGGGATCCGGGGATCATTCTCCTAGGGGAAACAGGGGACGGAGCACTGCCAATCTCGGGTCACATACCTCAGTTGTGCACTCATCTACTTCTTGCAGCAAAAATCGCCATGGCCCGCCTGTGGAAACATGAGGAGGGTCCCTCGATACCTATGTGGTGGTCCAAATGCTGGGACATTGTGGTGGCGGAAAAGGTGACCGCGATTCGAAATAATTCCCTCATCAAATTTATGAATATCTGGGATCTCTTCATGGACTATGCTGCCAGATTCCCGGCCCTGACCAGAAGGCCACCACTCACTAGATGGCTACAAAGCAGTCCCCTCTACTGACCAGCCTGTAACCTTCAAGTAGAATCAATTAACCCATACCTACTGACACATACACCAAGCTCGAATATAGGAGCGCACATAGGAGTTCTGCCTGATGCCGACTAATAACTGAATCTTCCATATGAATATGTATTGCTGAACGTTGAGATTGTTGAGCACAATGCTGTTGTTGATGTATGATTGATCTGTACAACGTAATAAAATGTTGATATGAAAAAAGAAATTACAAACAAGGTTTCTTATACTAGGGAGACTATGAAGCCACAAACTACACGACAATACAGCCACCAGCCCAGCGACGCCTCTGGATGGTTTTTGCCACTGAGACGCTTGCCTTTCTTCAGCAAATATATTAGCGCAAAGATGATTTTAACACTACTATTATCAAAGGACTATAGGGATGAGAGAAAGATTCAGGTAAGACAAAAGATTTTCTACAATGCAGTTTTGGATATAATAGAATGGGTTGGGATAGGATTACTTATGGATAAGATATTTGCTAGGGACAATTCTATGCTATGGATACTCACTACCACTGTTTGGAATGGACCCGTCAGGGATCTGGTCAAAGATTTCTGGACTAGAATTCTGCTAGCACACCGGACTGGGCTCAAGGTGCTCTGGTTCTGCCCTCAGCACGGCACTCTGGACACTACATGGTGGGATTGGACTGGATCTGATGGGTTGGTTCTGGTTCGCTGCTCTCTGGTCACAGCTCTGCTCTACTGGGTTGGATCTCTGGATTCTGGTAAGAATTCTTAGCAAGAAAGCAGCACAGCTTAGCCAGGCTGTTCTTTTTTTTGTTCTTTTGTTCCCCTTAAAGATCTGGGGTAAAATCTGGTTTCAGGATTTTAAAAGGCCAAGCTGAGAAGGGTTCAGCTTTGGAAATGGGCCTTTCTGCTTTCAAAGTTCTGGAGTCTGGAATATGGATTTCTCTTGCAAAGTGCTCCACCAGCAATCGGATGGTGGGTGAATGTGTCTCCCCCTCTAGGTGCTAAGTTATCCCTATTCATGTATTTTCTAAATGGGTGGGTATGCTGACTTCTACTAGGCACACCCACTGGTATTCTATTGGTTAGGGTCTTTCTTCTCCCCTGATTTGAGAAGAAAATGGGGTGTCATGATGACGCTGTATTTTATGATCCAGGGAGAACCTCCCCTTTGTTTCTGCACATGAAATCTATTTTTTATACAAGACATATTTACAATTTTACAAACTTGCTAGAAACAGCATATTGGTATCACAGATTTGGGGGAGCAAGTATTCATCCGAGCCCCGTCTTGGTGAGAGCTTGCGTCTACATTTACCAATTTTTCGCACTTTTGGTCTGGTACCCAATGTCAGATTTGTCCACATTTTTACACATATGTGCGCATGATATCTGGGCATAATCATGTGGAGTTTCATGTTTCTGGCATCACCACAATTGCTACAAAACCACAAATTCTGTAGTCAAGTCCCTGAACATAGCACAGAGTTCTGAGTAGTTTTAAAACGTGACCAGAATTTTTATATTAACAATACTGTCATTTTACAAATGTTTACAATTTTGCACAGTCCTCTGTCAGTCCTTTTCAAAAATATACTTTCTTGAGCTTTTAGAATTCCCATAACTGTCTGTCCCCGCCCCCGAAGTTTTGGTGGGTCAAGAGCAATCCCCGCCTCTGTCCTCTAGCAGGGATTTCTGTTGACAGTTGCATCTGCATACCTTTTCAATCAAGGGAGTCTTTTGTCTCTTCCCAGAGCAGCAGAGCAAAATCTCCTCCCCTCTCCATTAGTACCTGACTGGGAGTTCCTGTGGCAGAGAGCAGGAGGAAGGTGCCTTTTGTTGGGGCATTCTGTGGAATTTGCTTTGAAGTTCTGTGATTGGCATCAGAGGTTGACTTTAAAAATCCACTTTGTTTAAATTTTTGATGAAAATACGCTCACATTTTCAAAACAGGCAAACATATCTCCAATTCCAGTCTTTTTAAACATAGAGATTAAATAGTTGCAACCTACATTGTTTCTGATGGCAAGTCACTTAATTTCAACCATGTGATTTTAACTGCACAAGTTAAGCTTCCAATGTAATTAACTGACAGCTGTCACACAGGCAGCCGGCGGTACTGCGTCCATTTCTGACAGATTTTACAGACCAGCACACTTTTTAATGTGGATATTCTTGTGATGGAATCTGCTTTTCCTTACATTGTGTGCTTATGTGGATTCTTTAAATAAAGTGACGGGTAACACCCAGCAAGGATGTTGGATATTTTTGATGTTTGGGAACCATTATTTTGTAATTTCAGCAACCAAGGAAAAACGGCCCAAAAGCCCAATGACAGGTTTTAGCAGTGTGGGCTCCTGTTCCCCCACTGACACAGGCAAAGTAGATTGGCAGCCATCTTTCTGGTTTCACAGTGCAATTTTCATGGGTTTAGCGTGCATAGGGCTTTTTGCGGCCATTTTGCTGGTTCTGGTGCCACCAGCACACAGTGATGTCACAGAGCAGAGCCAGTGGGTCAGGACATCCCACACCCGGCCTCCCTTTACAGCTACTCGCCAGTCTGTCAAACCTCTTCCTGACGCCTACACCTCCCCCTGTCTACGTGGAGGTCTTCAAGGTGGTTTGTCATCCGGTGAGCTCAACATTGATTGCACCAGTGCCCTCCAAGCCACCATATTGTCCCTTCCCTCTCTTATCCTTATCTGCATAGCCCTATACCAGACCACTGATTCTGCTATGGACCAGCGCCTCAGGTCACTTCCCCAACTCTCCATATGTGGCCCCTTCAGCGGCTTCCACGCTGTGACATTACGTCTCTTTGCCAGCACAAAGGCCAGGTCTATCATCCTAGCAACCGGTTTGGCCGCCTTGTGCCGTGAGAACACACCAAGCAAACATGTCTCCGGTGACCAGCGGAATTTTGTGATGCCCCCTTGCTTTAACTAGATTTCCATCTCCTGCCAGAACCTCCTAATCACCTTACACTCCCAAAACATATGTATCATATCCCTATCTCTACCCCACATCCATCGAGCCAAGGCATTGCGATATCCTATATGGTGTCTTGTAAGCTCTGTAGAGAACACATAGCTGTGTGAGTTTAAATCTAGCATTTCTAGATACTATCTTCCTGTACAACAGTGTGTTCGGCCATTCCTGTTCAGTGAATTCTGTGCCCAGGTCTCCCTCCTATTTCGTTATGAACCTCAGTGTGTCCTTTTCCAATGCTATTAACAATCTCTGGTACAGTCTCAAGACCCCATGGTGGCCCTCAGTTATGTCGTATAATAACTCTAGAGTGCTGTCTTCTACGTTTTCGGGGGAATCCCTGCCATCTAGTGCTGGCATCGTGTAGCAACCTAGTGTGTGTCATGAATTCACCCATTTTTTTTTTCACAAGACATTTTATTAGGTTTTTCTCAGCATGAGTACAAAACAACAACATCATCAATGCAATAGTCATCAACACATCATCGCGGTTCAAGGTTCGTGTTAGGGATAGTCTTCCAGAAATTACAGTGGTTCAGCTAGTCCATGCATCTGTGTTGTACCCACTACCCCTCCCTCCCCAGGATGCTTCATTACCTCGAATCTATCCCCTGAGTGACTGTTTTATTAGTTTGCGCCAACCAATATTTATTTTATTTAGTTATTGCATTTATTGTATGCCCAAACCCATAGGTATCACAGCGTATGTTACAGCCAATTTGCTTTCTCTGGTTACAGTGGGAGGAAGATACACAATCATAGAGGTTTAAGCATTAAGTAGTACATCCT
Source organism: Ambystoma mexicanum (assembly GCF_040938575.1). NCBI lineage: Eukaryota > Metazoa > Chordata > Amphibia > Caudata > Ambystomatidae > Ambystoma > Ambystoma mexicanum. The sequence goes on along the minus strand of NC_090933.1, from coordinate 1,032,636,321 downwards.
GTCTGCCATTGAGGTTACAATATGGCGGTGAACATTAAGGATAGTCAGGGAGGAGCTAGTGATTTGGGATACTGTGTTTGATGTAGAACTATGGACCTTGGGCAGATGTTAATATTAATATTTTTTGAATATCCAGGTCTTGAGGGATTTTTTGAACTTGGGATGGGATGGTTCGTTTCTTAGCGGAACTGGGATGGAGTTCCAGGATTTGGGTGCAAGGACCGGAAAGCTTCTGCCTCCTACCCTCGTGAATATGTACGCCGACCTGTTCACAGTAGCTTGGAACTCTCAAAGCTCCCGTCATTTTCTGGATGTACCCAAGATGCGTAAGCATGATTAATCTCCACTAGATTGGCTCCAGATCCCAACCCACCTGACTGATATCCTTTGTTGCAAGACTAGCCCCATACTTTGGAGTCCATTTAGGTGAAACCACTTAAACAAGGCAACCAAGAAGAACAATTGGATAACAAATATCCTATTAGATTCTGCAACCAACTTACCATCGATCAGTTAATAGTGCCTTGTATTATATCCATTTGTTTCAGAAACGAAGCCCTGCATTTTTAATTGAAGGCTAACCAATGCATCATTCTTCCATCTTTTCTCATAAAAGACGTCGAGTTGATTTGCACTGCAATTGTTTATTCACATGATGGGCCTCTCGCGCTATTCTCATTATTTTATTTCATTAAATGGCTTCCTCTGCTTCAGTAGATCTGCACTGGGGTAAGGTTATTGTACTCTTAGATAAATATACACCATGAGTTCCTTTTCAAAGCGCTGTCTTCGCCCTTGAAGCTGACCTTGTACTCTGATTGGCCTTGATCATATTGACTAATGTGCAGGTGGGTTCTTCTTCGCGTTCACATACTTTGCAACCCACCTGTGTTCATCATGCCTTCACATTTCCCTAATAAGCTCCTGGGGGATACTGGATGCTTCATGATCCCAGGCGGGCATCTGTTGCTCGTTCAGCCACATCACATTTAATTGACAACTGACATGTATGTTTTTCCTGTGCTCCTTTAGCGCGTTGGCACATAGCCACATCTTCAAATGTCACTACTCAGTTTCCAATTTTCGGAAATAATCTTGGAACATTTCTGTTGATAATGAGCACGATTATAGCACATCCCCTTCTGTTGCACCAACATGTGCACACAGACAGTAAAAGGCTTCTCATCGTGAGCATCATTGAGGCACACGCATAGACACCCTTCCCCTCTGTGCAAATCGCAAAAGATGCAATGCAGCATTCACAATAATTTAGGGCATTTCTGCGGATTGCAAAGCACATCCCGAATTCACAAACCGATGTGTGTTGCTATGCACAGAAAACAAACACATTCCATGCACCTGTTTGCAACAATCACAGGGGAATACGCAATGCATATTAGCCATTTTTGACCCTTTACTGCATTTTTAAAGTAAAACTGAAGCATTATGAACCGGTGCTGTCCACTTGCATTTTTATCTCACAAATAAGGATAGAGTTTGTTTTAATCTGTTGTTAAATTTGACGATGGTGGGCCCTTTAATAGCATTTGTGTTCGCTAGAGGGTTGCCCAGCACATTGTTTGCGTTGTGCACAGCTCCCTAGAAATTCGTATCACCTTTGTGAATAGGGCAACCTGCATTTTTCTTCAAACCAGACAACTAAATAAAGGGCATACTCGCGCCTTTTTTTTTTTTTTTACTTTTAAGCGGCAGCTACAAGCAAATACTGCATTGGAGTACAACTAGGGGATAACATGTGAGGAGGGACATACAGCTTGTGGGTGTTATGTGGTTGTTTATCCGCCCATTGACTGCCCATGCTAATCCCTATAGCATTTCCCTCCCGCTGCCTGCTCCTCCCTTTAACATTCTCCTGGAATCTTTGTGATCTAGCTCTTTTAAGCAGTAACAACAAACTCTGGCCTGCCAGTGTTATATCTAAGGGGCCTGCTGAGAGTTGGCGCAATATAAGCTGCAAATGTGCTACGGGTGTAATTAAGATGTCTTAACCAGGTGTGCAGTCAGCCCATTGATTTATATATGTTCTGTACCCTGAAGTCCTTTTTAAATACAAGTCAACAGTTTGGGCTTGTGTATAGGTATTATATAGCCATTTGCTAGGCTCTGCTATCATATGCCCAGGTAATCGCACAATTCTCCACTTGTTGCCATTTTATGGACATATTGTAGCGTTATGGCAGTGCCTGGCAAATGCCTATCAATTCCCTGCATAAAAGCCCAAACTGTTGGCTTTGCCAATGCGTGTTTTACTTCTACTCCTGTGATTTTCTTTTTACTAGGGTCCTGTGTATTTTGCACCTTTCCTCAGCACTAAGAAAGTTGTTGACAAATCCAATGAAAGCATGTTAACATCATGGGCCCTATTATACATATGCACTAATTGTGAGCTCACTAAACCAGTGTAACAACAATCTGGCAAAGTGACATTTGTCATGTACCAAACTACTCCTGAAGTGAGCAAGTGACATTATGGACTGCAATGAGCACCTTGCTCTTGCACGTCTTATGAGAGGGAAGTGGGTGGGAACGGGCCTCCTTCTTCTTTCAGCTCAAAAGGGGGTTTCGTAATGGTTTGTAAGGCTCACATAGTTGTTCAAGATTTGAATGGGGACTGAATGCCCATTGCAGCAGCCTGTCTTTAGTTAAGTGGAAACATCTATGAAGGACTGCTTATTCAGTGGTGTGTGCAGTGGACGTCCTGCGGGTGCAGGCAGAGGTGCTTTGAGACTGCTGCTCGGACCTCAGAATTTGCATTCACAATGCAGCACTTATTTTGCATTGTGAGTGCTGTCCATTTTAGCTCAGCATCTTTTTTTGGCAGAACTGCCACATCAAAATATGAACTCAAACCGCATTAATATTAATCAGCCCTGTCCATTCTCGCACCCTCACCTCATTCACAGTTCAGATATCCAAAAACAAATGAATTCCCCCCACCCCCCCGATCCCTGCATGAACCTGCTAGAACTGGAATGTATTTGCATTTTCAAAGCCGCAAATTAGTCCCCAATAATTACATTGATAGCCCAGATAACTCTAGCCATGGGCAACCATTCCCCACCTCCAGACCACTATTTCCCTGTGACTCGCACTCCTCTAATAGTTCAACAATCCCAGGTTCAAAGTCCTATCGGGCATGTGCAGTCCCTATTCATCATTACATGATCTAAAAACATTGCATGATCTCCCGCGACTTTAGATGCTTGTCGTACGCTGATGACACTCAGATCTTGGTTCGGCTTGACTTACTCTATCCTGCCAATGCCACTCAGCTGTGAGATTGCCTATCAGCCGTGGGATGCTGGGTTATGGTGGTGGGTACTGACACTGTTCCTTCCTTTCGGACACCGTCCTTTTGGCCGTATTCTCTGGGTACCTTTCCTGCGGCGGTTTCTACAGTTAGAAATCTGGTTGTTAAATTATCAGTGTCTCTTTCTATGACCCCTCAGATCGGGTCGGTTTGTCAGGCTGCTCATTTTCAATTGAAAATGCTCAGGAAGGTTTTGCCTTTCATTCCACTTCATCTGCATGCTCCAGTGGTCTCTGCTATGGTCCTCAGCAGAATTGACTATTGCAACGCCTTGTACTTGGCACAGCCTGATTGCTTAGGACATCGTTTACAGGTGCTTCAGAATGCTGCTGCTCACCTTGTCACTGGTACTCTGTATCGGGAGCATATCTCGCCTGTTCTCAGGTCTCTCCATTGGCTCCCAGTGGTTAAGCGTGTGTCTTTCAAATACCTCTGTATAGTGCATAGGGCCTTATATGTAGCTGGTCCGGAGTATCTGCAGGCAAAAGTTCGCCCCTATATTCCTGCTTGTGTGCTGCGCTCTGCGGATCGCTCTCTTTGGCTGTCCCTAGAGTCCGTCGTGTGAGAATTGGTGGCCGGTCTTTCTCGGTCAGAGTGGTTATGCTTTAGAATGCCCTTTCGGCTGCTTTTTGTGCCTGTTCAGTTCATATTCTTTTCAGGAAAGCCCTGAAAACATTACTTTTTTAGTCTTCCTTTCTGCTGCGATACCTCTGTTTTCAGTCATAGCACGAGGTTGCCTCTTTGGTGTTGGTTGCGCTGTACCTCGGTACAAAAAACTTTAACATAAACAAATGGTCCTCTCATAGTAAAAACGAGCGGCATCCGGTTATGTCTCGAAAATGTAATTTTATTGATAGTGGACCACATCTTGACATGCCAATTATAAGCATCTGGGAGGTTGGGCATCATTCAGCCCCTCATAACCAGCAAATGAGCACCAAGCAATCCTTGGGATTGCAGGTCACTGGAGGACCTTGCTATTGGGAACATACCATCTGCTGGTCGGCTTAAAAGACAGACCTGCAGATCTTTGGGTAGGGGGCTCCAACTTATTGTGACCAACTTGGACAATGGTAACACATCTGGATAAATGCACCCATGGCCCCAAATCCCCCTCCCATAGAGCCTGTTCTCCCTCCTCACAAACAGTTTAGTTAACACCGGCACCCCCGTACTACCTAAATATCACCTTAAAACTATGGTTCCTTATGGAGCGTGCAGGTTGATGAGGAATGTTCCCTGGACTAGATCTTATGCTAAAATTCTGAATCCAATGCCTCCACAAGATGCTTATGCCATGGTTCTATGCAGGGGGGAGGAAAGCAGGTCAACGCAACGCATTGTGCCAGCATCATTCAATTTACCCCAGTTTCTTTTTCTGGGAATGCACCAGGAGCTTGCAACTAAGTTACTCAGTTTGCTTTGACACCTGGAATAAGTATAACATGAGATTATGGTTGGATGCAGATGGACCCTAGTGTTGAATTATCCTCCGCCTTCCCCAGGCAATTAGAAGGAATGCGCCTATGTGCCATCTGAACTCAGTGTGCCCTTGGCACTAGGAGGATCTGCGCACTTGCCCCTTTAATATTCGGTGTGTCAGCGGCACACGGACAGATTGCACTTTGCACCCTAGTCTCGGGAGGATAGCTCAGAGGCAACGTGCTCGCCTTGGCAGAAAGACGACACAGGGAAACACAGGTTCGATCCCCGGGTCCGCGCTTAGAAACCCCGGGGTATTAAGTGTGTTATAAATAACCAATCATATCATATCATATCATATACCGTGGCACCTGGAAGTAATGCACCATGCCATTTGGTTAAAAAAAGGAGCACTTCTGTGTTTATTAATTCACACAATGTGATGATTATATGTGGTATAAAATAGCACATCTTGTGCATTTTAGGTCATTTCATACCACCTCACACCACCTATGCTCACGTGTAAAAAGACATACTCACTCAATGCTGGCCATTACAATTTGACCTTCATCACCTATAATTTACAAGTGTTTTTATAGAGAGGAAAGTCACTGCCCAGTAATCACAATTTGCTACCCCTTCCTGTAAATTTTAGTACCACTCTTTGGAGCTTTTTCTCGTGGTATTCACTTCATTCATTATGTGCTACAAAACATTTATCATTCGCAGCAGTGGTTAATTAGAGGGTAGCGTTTCTTGCTCATTCTTTCATCGCTGGCAGTGCTCTTGCCAGCTAAACACTTTACACAGGGCTCCTCCAAAGGGTCTTGTGAATGTTTCTGCCAACCCTCTTTGTTTTATGAATGCACTCCTTCCCTGTCCTTTGTTGATGGAAACGCCCTGTGGTGAGGCATCCAGTGGTCTAAGTGCATGAAAATAAGTAGTGGAACTACCTTCCCTGCTGGCCTGCCCCACTCCCCACAAACCCCATTGCCACACCCCCTACCAGGCACAATGAAACACTCCTAACAAATCCATGTCATTTCACCAATATGCCAGCGGTAGTGGAAGTGACATCACATCACCCTTGACCTCACAGGAAGTGATGTCATTTGTCCCAACCCTGAAGTGACATCAACACAATAGAACACGACCTTTCACCCCTTGACAACACTGGAAATTGCATCACATAACGTTGTTCCTAAGTACACCATGGTTATGATATCACTGTAATGTGATATATATTGCATACAAGAATGGATCACCGTATGTATCAATAATATCAGTGTGTCTAGGCCCATATGATAATGATGTGTTATTATTTAGCACTTAAGTGCTTTAGTTTATGTAGAACAAATATACATACAATATCACCCAACCTGTTGGCACCTGTTGGTACTCAGTTATCAACCTCAGAAGGATGAAAGGCTAAGTGGGCCTTGCCGGCGTTCAAACTTGCAACCTGCAGATCACACACACATATCGCAGCAGCGAGCGCTCAACCCACTGACCTATTTTACCGGCTATATCTGTGTTACCGGCTATAGTAAAATGAGCAATTACATGTCTGATTGTTCTCAAAGTCAGTAAGCAAATTACACTCTATAGTGGATACCATTAAACTGATACCTGAGGTTTACCAGCAGGACAGTTCATCTGCAGGTCTGGTGCAAAGTTGGCAACATGTCAAGCGTGCATGGAACTACTTTACAGGCTTCAGAGGTTGACAAAATACATACAACTGGGAGTGATCATTACTATGTATTAAAGAATTTAGAGTTGCTCAGGGATAGCAGAACACTTGCACGGCATCCCTTGCTCTGGGCACTTTTGACCTCATACATGCAAACAAACATCCTGGACAGCATGCCAGGAAAGATAGACACATTAAAACAAAACATGAATTGTGGCACAATGAAATCAAGATCCACTTTATGTGCTATGATCAAATATTTCTACACTGTCCACAAGCTTTTGAGGCACAAGGATTTTGTTAAGTGACAGAGGACACCCAGATGGAATGTCTTGTGATGATTGTAACAGAGACAACGGCAGAAAAAAATACTATTTGCAATTTAGGAAAAGCAAAATACGTTGTCCGAAATGGATGCTTATTCTACTCTCAATGCGTTTTCGAAGTTTGTGTCTGCATTGTGAATTTGAGATGTTTAACAGACTAAATCAGTGACTCATCCCCTGAAGTGCGCCTGAAATAAATTTAGAGTCCAGCAATTATTGTATAGAATTCCAGAAAGACAAATTATTTGTTATTCCTATTCTTTCTTATTTAGGGTCACTGCTGAAGAGTCCCGTTTTTATCTTTAAAGAGGCATGTAGAAGAAATCCAGCCACTGAAGAAACAAAGAGCCACATGCCACTGGCCACAGCTCAGGAGCTTCAATGTAAAAAAAGAAAACAAAACGAAGATTTTTTTAGGGGTAGCAAGGGAGACCTCTTGTGACCCCCAAATGACATCCCTGCAAACGTGCCTGTTGTTTAATGGAACGTTAATTGCAGTGCACTGAAGTGCAAGTTTCGACTGCTTCTCACAATTTTATTTGAAAAGAAAGCCATTCTAGAAAGGTTTGTTTTTAAAATAAACGTATAGGAACAGTAAAACAGAGAAGCACCACTCCCGCCCACTTCGACCCCTGCTACCACTGACTTCATCTCGTGGTTCAGTGCTCCTTAGTTCCAAAGCGAATTGACCCAGATACTGGATTCCACATACAGAAAAATGCACTGTTTTAACGTGTACGTGTTCTTCCTGTTAAAGGTCCTTCTCCGAACACATTGTTACAGCTCTCTGTGGATGCATGGAGGTCCTTTCCTCTCATCTGCTGTGGCCATTCTTGCTACAGCAGTGATAATGAGAGAGCAGGCGCAACTTCATCCTTGATCTGGTAATTCCCATGTTGCGGTGCCCTGCACAAAAATTTGTTACAAACGGGTTTCGTTTTTAGTTTGGGCTATTTGTTGGCGCAGGCACCACCTATAATCCAAAACTATTGCATTTCAGAACAGACAGGGAGAATTGGCATAAGAGGAAACACAGCTTATAGGTGGTGTTTGGTTATTTCCCTCCATTGACTGTCCATGGCCATGCCAATGCCTATGGCCATTTCACACCCAGTTCCTACCCATCCCCGACCAAAATACCTCCTCATCGGAACTCTTTGAGGTCACTCAAGATTTACCATCAAACTTTGCACTCAAAGTGCCTGCCAGTGTTGTTGTCAAAGCAGCCTTCTGAGAGTTAATGACTTCACTTGAGCTGTAAACCTGCTACCAGTGTAGTAAAAATGTCTTAACCAAGTCTGCCTTCAAACACTCGATTTATAAGCACCATGTGTGTCCTTCACTGAACTCCTGGCAAAGGTATTGGCAAAGCAGCGGTCAGTTTTGGCTTGTGTACAAGTATTAGGCATTTTCCAGGCACTGCTATTAGATGTCCAGTGACTATTGTGCACCTACTACCATCAATGGCTAGCTTATTCCACTATGGCGGTGCCTGGCAAATGCATTTCCCATGCCTACACAAAAGCCCAAACTGTTGGCATTGCCGATGCTTGTTCTCATTGCAGTTAGCTTGGCACTCCTCTTATGACGTATAGTGGCAGATGCTTATCAATCTTGTGCATTGTCTTAAAAAGATGCCGGGGGATCGGGGAGGTTTGCATTTATATAGTCCCTTCTCTCATCCCAGCCAAAAGTCGAATACCCATCCCCTTCATTGTGAGACTTCCATTCCACTCAGGAGCTTAGAAGTCAGTTCAGCTGGTTTTGGTTGCAGTTTGTTCTAAATGTCCATCATCTGCATAGCACAGTGGTGCAGGTCTACAGACTCTATGCATTAGGACGTGTCATGGTATCCTTTGCCTCATTGTGAAGGCGGGGTCGGCTTGTCCCATTACCGACTGTTGCTCATACACTTGTCAGCAATACACTTAAGAAAGTCTCAAAACGCAGATGCAAACAGATACTGAGAGCATCGAAGGCAGTCTCTTTTTTTCTAGCGTCTCACTGAAGCATCCCAGCATTGTGCTTACAGCACACAAGTGTATATGTTGCTCATTGGCATCTTTTTTTGGTTTCTCTCTTGTGGTCGCCTCGTTGTGTAGCACGTTCACGCCCTGTGGTGCAGTTGGGCAGTTGGGCAGGAAAGCAGAAAGAAGGTGGCAGCATCAAGCTCACTGACTTTGATGTGCCCTCCTTTTCCTTATGGATCTTTCTCATGACAGATGAGGGGGAACACGGGGTCCTTTGTCTTCTCCTCACTTGAGGCTCCCTCAGACATACAGAGTGGGTTGCCAGGGGGGGGGGATGGTGGCCTTCTGGGGGAAGTGCTTGCTGGTTTTGCTGTCCCCCGCCGCTCCACAGCAGCACACATATACCTTGCTGCCAGATTGTTCTTTATCAAATGTGCACGCAGAGATGCCTCATGGGGGCAGCTGCTTTATAGGGCAGTGTATTCATTCAGGTTCAGGAAGTGCACGGTACTGCATAGGTAGTGCAATGTTAGACAGTGGAGTGCAGCCACCGGTCATCCATCTGGTCACTTCTCTCCTTCTGGTCTGACCCTTCCAACTGCTGCTCACAGAACCCGACCATAGGTGACATAGCTAGGATTCCATGGGCAGTCCTGCATCCGTCCACCAGGCTGGAACCTGCTCTCCGTGCCAAATGGTATTTGGTGCAGCCTGGAGATGAGCCCTGATTGACTAAAAAGAGTTTTTCAAATACGGTAAAGGATTTTGTTGGTGCCATTTTATTGTCCCTATGCAGGACCCAATCTCTAATTTGGAGGTTGTGTAGTCTCTCCCATTCGCCCATCCCAAAAGCCTGCTTACATCCTCAAAGGTTTTATTTATTGCCTTGTTAAGCATTTCTGATACAAATTCACACTCTGACTGCTGCCAACCACTGAAATCGAAACCCTTGAATAAGGGGTACACATTTGGATTCTGGTGTATGTGGGAGAATGGGCCAGAAAAAAGAGGTGAGAGATGTTCCCACTTCCAACATATCCCAGACCTCCATTGTAGGCTGGACATTGACAGAAGGGGCTAAAGTTTACCACTAGAGGCCTATCCTTCGGTTGTAACTATAAAGCATGTCTTAGCGGCTTTCACATCACATCATCCTCCAGCCCCCTCCACTGCTTGTGTTAAAGGGGGTCAATCCAATCCCCTATAAAGTGCAGTTGCTTTGCATCATAATATCTCTCCAAATTTGGGCAGGCAAACTGCCTGTCGGCTTGAGGCACAAACAGCCTCCAAGACACCTGAGGTCCAGCAGCCCTCTAAATAAAGCACATCGTATCTGAGTTCAGGGACACCAGGATTAACCACCTGAATTGGCAAAGTCTGAAAGATATGTAAGAGTCTTGAGAAGATTTAGCTTGACCAAACCAGGAGGTAGCCAAGAATTTCTATGATCCCATGACTACTAATATTTTATTAAAGAGGGGTGGGTAGTTGGCTGCATAAAGATCAGCACGATTGCCTGTCGGATGTACTTCCAGATATTTCAGGGCGTTAGGGACTAATCAAACGGGAGATATGTTCCTAAATACAGAGAACCCCTGGGAGAGATATCCATTTTCCCTAACTTTGGCTGAGGGGTTACTATATATATTTCCATGAGTGCCTTGTAGAAGCCATCCACTATTCCAATCTTTTTCGTCACTTCAGAGAGAAAGCCCCACTCAACCCTATGAAATGTTGTCTTTGCTTCGGCAGAGACCATGATTGATATGATATGAATATTTATAACGTGCTTAATACCCAGAGATTTCTAAGCAAAGACCCGGGGATCGAACCCGTACTGCTCCGCACGTTGCCACTGAGCTATCCTCTCGAGACTGAGACCATAGCTGCAAGAATCGTGTATTAACTAAACCAATTAAGTCAAACACATTTCTTACATTATCTGCTGGATATCTCTCCGGTCTGAAACCTGAATGATCTTCCACGATCCACATAGGCACCAAGGATACTCGCAAGGGTACTTGCATACAATTTGACAATCGACATTAAGGAGTGTGATTGGTCTATATAAATTTAAATCAGAGTGTCCTTACCCTCTTTAGGGAAGACACTAATAATAGCCTCTCCTTGGTAGAGGGGACTTTATTATGATTGAATACACTTGTTAAAGGGGTTAATGGACCCCCTGCATCAGCTTGTAAAACAGATAGATGTAACTGTCTGCCCAGGGGATTTATTAGATTTGAAAGATTTAGTTACTTGAGTCACTTGCTCTTCTGTAATTGGTCCTTTGAAAGATGCAGCTTTGTAACATGCCATATCTGAGGGAGCAACTCTAAGAATCTCTTGTAGGGGGTCACGTACTCTTTGCTATATCATTTTAAATGGTAACTCTTAAAGAGTCTAAGCTTGGATCTTTCTCCATGAACTAACTTTGTCTTCCCCTCTGAGCTGATTTATGAGGTTAACTTTCACCCTGGCCTGTGCCTGAAAGGCTAATAATATATTCAGCTTATTACCATTCTCATAATATTTCAGATTTAGATGCCTAATCATGTGTTACATCTTATTATTCTGCAGCGCCTGCTATTGTTTCCATGCTATCAGGGGAAGTTCAAATCATGTCCTTGTTCCTTCTGCATTGTGTTGTCTCTCTAGTTCCGCAATGCACATAGTCCTCTTGCCGCCCCTGGACTTTCATGAACTTTGTGGCTTTTTCTATAAGCAATCCCAAGAGAAAGGCCTTGTATGCATCCCATCGGACCCTCTCATCCATATGATGCAAAGTGATACTTTTAAATATAACTGAGGGGGTCTCTCTTAGTTCCTGCAAAATAATCAGATCGTGGTGGGGCCATGGAGATAATTTCCAGATTATCTACTTTTCCGCCCCCCCTTCAAAGAACAGAGTACAGGAGCATGGTCAGAAAATGTGATCCGCCCAACTTTGACGATATCTCCATCAAAACTTAACATTTCTTTAGCGAAAATGTAACCAATGTGTGTGTAGTTTTATGAACGTGGGAGAGAAAGGAATGGTCCCTCTCATCAGAATGCGTGCATCTCCAAACATCTCTGAGCCCCAGCTTGGCAAATAGGTAACTAACCACTTTGGAGATTTGAACTATTCCGCAGCTCCACCTCCCTTTCTATCTAAAACCCTGTCCCACACCACATTAAGGTCCACCGCCAAAATCATAGGCTCCGTAGCCAGAGCTTGCACCTCTTTATCATTGTGATGGCTATCAGGATGAAGTGGAAAGTGGAAATCCCTGGAAAGCAGAATGATCACTCCCGTTTTCCCTATACCTGAAGAAAAGAACGGATATGGAACGTATTTGGAGACCAGCCTCTTAGTATCTGATCTTCTGAGGTGTGTCTTTTGAATGCACTCCTCTGCCCTTTTACTCCACCAAGTGTTTCAATAAGGCTATGCTTTTATGGGATGTTTTCCAGCCCCTTTTGCTCAATGATAGGACCTTGAATCTAACACCATATAATAAGATAATAGTTTGTGTACGCGTTTGTAAAAATGTGCCTTGTTGGAAACCTGAATTGTAACCTGCACCTCTATTTGCATCCTCTTAACAGACCCCATCAGACAAACCTACAATCTCCTAAAAGGCCACATACAAGGGCACTAACCAGGACCCCACCTGCCCCTGAGGCCCCCCTCACGCTTCCCAATGCAGCCATACATAGGTGCTAATTTATGCAAGCCCCCACCACACCCCGCACTCACCCCTGCCTTCTAAGCTAAGATATTGTACCCCCCCTCATTGTTAGGACGACTGGCTCTTGGGTACAACAAATACCCCCATCCTTGTTCCAAGTCCGGTTAAGGCCTCCCTGACCTGTACAATTCATAACCCTCCCTCAGGGGCTCTAGTTTTTGTCCAGAATTCAATGCGGCTGCAGTCATCCAATGTCCCGAGAGCTTGTGTGCTGGGTTTCTGATCACACTGTACAGCCCTCCACCGAGCTTCGACTCTTTTCCATCTAGGGCGGCTGGGACTTTGGGTTCTCTTCTCAGTATTTCTAATCCTATAGCCACCACCTCCTCCCGATTCGCTGTCTTGATGTGTTTGTTCTGCCAAGTGAAGGCAAGGCAGAAAGGGAACCGCCAACTGTATTGAACCTTGCCAGCCTTGACTCTCTCTGTGACTGATCAGTGTCATCTTTGTCTAGAGCATTGAGGGTGCCAGGTGAGGCTCTGTCCTTGATGGAGCATCTTCTTCAGATCTCTACCTTTCTTTAGAATCAGCTCGTTGACATTGAAGGGAGTGAAACTTTGTCAAGACACCGGTATAGAGAACTCCTTCTTCCTTATGCAGCTGTCCTACTCTGTGCCCGTAGTCGAAGACAATAGTGCCTGTGGTTGTGGCCAGATCAGTATGCATCGAGAACCTTAGTGTCCGTTCTCGGAGGTTGTCGCCTTCCGTACCTTCCACCAACCCCCGAAAGCGAATATTATCCTATATATGCCAGTTTTGGAAATCCTCCATAAGGGACACAATGGCAATAAAGTTCTCCTGATATTCTACCAGCTTCACATTTGTCTTTGGCAGCTCTTCCTTCAGTTTCTTAGTAGCTTGTTCAGCCTCATCTACTCTGGACTCTGCGGTTGCTAGGCCACGTCTCATCTCCCTTACTGTGGCATTGAAGGATTCCATAGAGGCACATAGTTACTCTATAATCTTCCGCCCTATGCCTTGCTTTACGGATGTTATGCAGGGGAGACGATCCTCTTTTGTGAGGGGAGGCAAAGTCCCGTGCTGCCCACGAGCCGCATAGTTTCATTTCAGCACCTTTGCATGCGCTAATCTGCTGCTCTAGTTGGACTCCGATCATATCGTAGGACCTGCCCTTCAAAGATTTAGCAGGTTGGCGTGCCTTTTGGAAGGTTTTTTTCTGCATCTGCAAGTTTGTCTGCCCAAAGTGTATAGCCCCCCCTCACTCCTTTCTGGTGCTGTTAGTGCAGCTGACTGAGGACCCAACACACTCTCACAATCTCTGAATCTCAGTGGAGCCCCTTTCAAGGAACAGCTTGTCAGGTGTCCTGCATCTGCAGCGGCTCCTCCTAGTGGTCTTAAGTTTCTGCGCGGGGAGTCTGACTTGCACCCCAATCGGTCTGCCTCCTGGTACCTTGGGTTCTTTGCTGGCTGTCCACATAGGCAAGAACAAATGCTGACTCTGATGGACTGCCCGCCTGGCCTCACCAGCAGACAGCATCTCTTTGCTGCCCACCCCTCATCGAAGAGTCTCTGTCACCTTCTTAAAGGATGCCTTGTCATGTCCGCACCAGAACTGTGATCTCCCTGCACAGTGCAGACTGAGGGTAACATAACTCCGGTGCCCCCAGGTGGGTCACAGTATCCACCTGCAGCGTTCCGACCAGCCCCATCAGCTGGAGAAGGGGACTTAACCTACTTTGGCCTGGACATGCTGCCAGCGCTGTCCTTTCAAGGAACAGCAGTCACAATGCAGGTTGCATTGCCAATGGAAGGTCCTTTATTTTCGTGACAAGTTTCCAAACCGGTTTTTATTGTTGTACACGTAAATCAGATTTATGTGTATTAATGAGGGGGCTCATTTGTGCAAACACATTTCTGTGCTGCTATTCTGCCCGTTTAAACATCTAGCCGTAGATTTTTGGGGCTGCGTCTAGCGTTTTGTGGAGCAAGTTTAGCTTTCTAGTTTTTGGGCCTGTTTGTACAGTGTCGATTCAGTTAAGTGGTAGTCACACGATTCCAAGACCAGAAATGTGGAAAACATTCCTTATTTTATAAGTCAAAATACTTCCATGCTTAAAATCTTCTCAGTACAGGATTTCTGTGTCAACAAAAACTTATGTCAATTGTAAGATAACAAAAGGCAGGTAGAAATCTACTGCCTCTGGGTTGTGAAATATGAGACCAGAATGGGAAGACATTCCCAAGTGGAAGTGTAAAGGTTCCAGACATTCCACAGGGAGTTGAGGGAAGGACTCAGTCAATAAAAATACAAATCTCATCCACATGCTTCACGATATTTTTGATATTATCCAAATGGAGTTGATGATTTAAACAGTGTGCATTCCAAAGACGCACTCAGAGCTTTTGCAGTTGCTAAATACATCTACAGATCATGACTGAGGAGAGCGGCTGTAATGAAAGTAGCATCTTGAGTAGAAATAATCAGCATCGTTTTGTAACATGTCATCCCCGGTGTAGGTCTAATGGTATATTGCACACATCCACCATGCGATCTCACACTCTGATTCTCAATGACTTCATTTTAAAACAATGCGATATTTCTTGATGTACTAGTGTTGCTTGACTACCAGTGAGTCGCCGAACTTGGGTGTTTTTGAGCTTTTCTCTGATCTAACGATGAATTGTTTTGTATAGTGTGTAGTCTGTTTCTCAGGCTGTTTTAAAATGATGGAATTGATTTGTATGTTTTATTGTGCTTTTATGGTGTTTTATACCGAAATAAAGCGAGGTTGATTGACTGACATTGTGCATTCTGTGGAAGTGTTTGACTCCCTAGCTCCTACTTTGGCTTTTTTCTTATAATACCTTTAACACAAGCAGAGTGCAATTCGCAATCTTCTAAGAGGTTACATGTCCTCAAGGCAACATGTTCACTGTGCATTTGTACGACATAAGATTCACTTCTCTGCTGCCGGAGGAAGCGGCGTCACAAGGGCGTAAGGAGACCCATAAAATCTGGGGGAGAACAGGGACACCTTGGAGACTTTGTTTTTTTTATTTTTTTGTTTGTTTTAGTCAAAGAAGTTGACTTTTCACAAAATTACAATAGCGGTACTTATTAAATTACATAAATCATCACTGTATAAATAAGAGAAAAGAAAACTGAAGTAAATTAAGAAAAAGAAAAGCAGTTCATAGTATAAAATCCTTCCAGCGATGGACCTTTAGATAGATCTTTTATAATACTCTCACCTGCGCTTTAAGTGCAGATGTTTTATGGTGTTTCGCCAACCCATCCCATCCTATTCCACTTGAACTCTCAAGGATGGAACATGAGTGTGCCCCTTTACAGCAGTGTATGGGCTGCAATCATACCTCGCCACCAGGGTATGCACTAGCTTTACATGGATAGCAGAAAAAGTGATGTTGTGAATCTCGAGGCTCTGCTTTATTTTTTTCTGGATCACCCAGATGGCTTATGGTGGTCTCTATTAAAACTTGCCTACAACTCATTATTCAGGTGGTGGTGGGTGCCAAACATGCAGTTGCATCCCTATTTTAAAACAAGCGTTGGCAATGCCAACCGTTTGGGCTTTAATGTAGGCATAGAAAAGGCACTTGCCAAGCACCGCCATAGTGGTATTAGGTACCCACTGATGGTAGCAGCTGCAAAATGTTGCAAGTAACTGAACATTTAATAGCAGTGCCTGGCAAATGCCCATCATGTATATACAAGCAAACACTTGCCATTGCTGTTTTTTAGCAGGACTTCAGTGAAGGAAATGCATAGTGCTAATAGAGTGATTGATTTTTTATTGATTGTTTATTTGTATAGTGCCTATACACAATGTGTTTCAAAGCGCTTCAAGGGGGGGAGGCAGCATGGGAGAAATATAGTTGCATTCTTACAGGTACTTGAAACAATTAAGAATGTGAAGAATAACTATCATAATCAGCCTGACGACATTTCAGACAGTGCAAGTGCAATTAACAATTAAGGAGGAAAGGAGTGGATGAAGGCATCCCTGGATGAGACATTTGTATTACACCAGTAGAGTGTTCCCAGCTCCAATTAAGTTCTTAAATACACAGGGCTTTGTAGTAAACATCCATAAGTCAGTGGCTTTATCTAATCCAGAACTGGCACTTGATGTGCCCTTTATAGATCATTCTAGTGTTTTTTTTAAAGGAATAGGTTGTCGTAAAATGAGTCTGCGGCCCGCGTGGCATCCATCCACCAAAAACCCATGAAAGTTGCTAAAATAGCCCAAATAACATGATGCTGTGTCGCCAGGCAAGATGCCACACACCCTGGCACAAACTCCCACTACAGGACAGGCCAGAGGTGAATATATACCTCATTTAAGTTAGTCCTGACTTCAGACATAGGCTGCAGGTAGGATTGAGTGAAATGGGACCTGATGCAGGAACAGCCTGCTGTGACTGTCTCTTCCTGGAGAGGAACCAGACAGGAGTGCAGGTGACACTGGGGCAGTGGGAGAGTGCTGAGCCCGACCTCCCACGTTCCCTCTAATAAATCCTCCCCATGACGGCCTGCACCTGGGAGAGAGGGGGCACTGTGTGTATTATCAGACCCAATCAATGCGCAGACAGATATGGTGTAGTGTATATATCTGCAATAATTTCAACAAACAACTTCTAATTGTCCTTGTGCAGGCCTTGTGAGCATGGATCAAGCAATAGAAGAAGGCGCATTTGTGACTGTACCCTTTATCTGGGAACATTTATTTATTTATTAGCATTTTTAAAGCACGCATCAGCCCTTAGGCATTGTGGCGCTGTTAAAGCAAAATAACTTATTTCTGGTTACAGTGGAAATAGAGAGCTTGGTGGTTACAGGTCAAGCAGTAGTTGCATTACATTACATACTTGCAATACATACAAGAGGTTACAAATGAAGGGATGAGCTGAGTTACCTAGTGTGTGTGTGTATGGGGCTAGTTGAACAGGGTAGTTTTGAATGTTTTGCGAAAGACGGATGTTAGGCAGAATTATATGCAGTATCCTTTGGAAACACCACACACAATTAAGACTACAAGTGACAGTACAAATTCACCTTTGGAACTAGCCTGTACTACACAGTAAAGCGATAGCGATGGCTGAGCAGCCAGACATATCTCAAGAGCAAGTGAGCAGTATCAATAGTTACACAAAGGACAGCAATTACTATGATTCAAACAAACACTGACTCAAGGTTTCTGAGTAAAAGAATATACATTTATTTACACATCAGTTGTAACACATTCCACTAAAGTAAATCAGTTGAAAAATCACACTCTTAATACACCACACCACTCTCAATAGATTCTTGACAAGTTAAACTCAAAACTAAGTGTGAGCAAAATGGCACTCCAGCAATTTAAAAAGGGAGGGAAAAACAAAGTTAGACTAAAATTGAGCAGCACCAACAGGTAAGTAAGCAGGGCAATCTATAAAGAGAAACTACAGTGATGGAATCAAATCAAAAAGGCTTAGGGCCCAAGTCAATAGGACAAAAGTCTTCTGCTCAAGGTCACACAGTTCAGGGTAGTTCGCGTTTAAGTCTTTGCCAAGAGTTCTGGACGAAGTTGGTCAGTAGAAAAGTTACTTTGAAGACTGGAGGGTCCTGCACTGCCCCGGGAAGAAACCAGCAGCAGAGCAAAGCAACAAATAAAAGGTGTGCTCCTTAAAACCCAAGCAGGGTTTGACCTTCCTGGCTATCCGGTTCACTGTAGCTCTGTACAGCAAATTCGACCGGAGGAGTGAGTCCTGGCTTGCAGTTTGGGTAAACTGGTTGGTCCCACCTGCTCAGGGGAAGAATATTACTGGTAGATCTCCTCTGTCGTTGGAGTCTGAAGACTCGGACCTGCAGCAGGGCTTCACCGGGTGGTTCAGTCGTTGTAGGGGTCCTCTTCCATCAGCTCCTCGTTGGTTATTTTGTTCCAGTGGCGACTCTGCCTTTCCAATCCCAGAGACCTGCTTTTTATGCGGTTTTCCCCCATTCACACAGCCTGGCTGTCAATCACACAGCAGGGTGGCTGTCCTGGCAGGACAGTCACCTAGCCAAACAAACAGGAGTGTGAATTGGGTTACCAAGAGAACCCATGGAAGGGGTCCTAAAACCCCTCCCTCACATCCTGCCTACCCAGACTTTCAGGCGCCTAAGGAGGGCTTCTGTGTAGAAGCCTGCGAAAAGACAGTGAACAAAGGAACCAAACCTGGTTTGGTGCGTGGAGTAAAACACGAGAAAGACATTTTCACAAAGAAATGGAGAATAAACCCAGCCAGAACCATATAAAAACGTATATGGTCTAGCAGGTTTAAGCTCGAGGCTACCAAGATAGCCTAAAACAATACCAGGGTTATTTAAGATAACCACAGTAGGAAAAATAGGGTAGTTACCACAGACACCAGCCAAGTCTTGATGAAAAGAGAGTGAAACAATGCTCCAAGAGAAACAGACAAAAAGGGATAAGTATTAACCCTTTCCAGTACTCTATGTAAGATAGTTTGTACTGGGTCTGTGGATTTAAAAGACTAATAAAGTTAATGGCAACTTTACATGTTCTGAGAGACCGTAGTCAGTCCCAGAAAATGGAGTCTGAGTTGGGAAGTCTAAAAGACAACTCTGTGTCACTGCACTGAAGGTGCTGTGTAACACACAGTAAAAAGATGATGCCTATGGAGTTGGTGAGGCTCCACAGTCTATGAACACAAGAACATGTTAAACACACACACCAAAACACATGTAAGAGTGGGAGAAAAGGCTCACACTCTTACCAGGTGAAAGAAATAAATCCTAGAAATCCAGCAAAGCTGCTGAGGGAATCAGTAGGTAAGGGAAATTAGCTATTCTGGAGAATTCTCCCTAACACTCGCCCCCCTCAGACTAACGGACAGGAGGATATAATCCACTCCTGGATGAATCTCTACCTCTAGTCGGTTAAAAACATCCTAGAGAGACCATCAGCATTTTGGTGGTGACATCCTGCTCTGTGCTCAATGGTGAAATCAAACCTTTGCAGGCAGATTGCCCATCTTAAAACTTTTGGGTTTTCCTCTTTCATTTGCATTAACCATCTCAAGGGTTGGTGGTATGTCTGAATTACACAAGTAGATCCATACAAGTATGGTCTAAACTTCTTCAGAGACCATACAATGGCAAAACATTCACGCTCTATGGTTGCCCACCTTGTTTCTGGTTCCTTCAGTTTCCTACTGATGAAGCAAATGGGGTGCTCCCTACCTTTCTCATCCAGTTGACTAAGGACTGCACTTACACCTGTATTGGATGCATCTGTCCGCACAATGAAGGGTTGGTGATAATCAGGAGCTCTTAGGACTGGAACTTGACAAAGGGCTTTCTTCAGGTTTTCAAAGGCTTGAGTGCACTCCTAATTCCATCTAAACTTTTTAGTGAATTTTGGAGAGGAGATTACATTCAAGGGAGAAGCTATGGTCCCATAGTTCTCTATGAAATTCCTGTAGTACCCAGTGAGACCTAGAAAAGCCCTCACTTGGGTTTGGGTAGTAGGGATGGCCCAGTTTTGTACAGCTTGTACTTTGCTAGGCAATGGCCTTATTTCACCTCCTCCTACTTCATGACCAAGATAGACCACTTTGCTCTGACCAGTTTGACATTTACTTGCCTTTATGGTCAGATGGGCCTGCTCAAGAGCCTGTAAAACATATCCTAAGTGATCATTCGGTTCTTTCCATGTAGGGCTGAACACTGCAGTGTCATCCAAGTATGCCATGCAGAAGTCCGCATCCCATTCAGAACATGATCGACCATCCTTTGGAATGTTGCAGGTGCATTGTTTAGTCCAAAAGGCATAACCTTGAACTGGTAGAGGCCTGCTGGGGTTGAGAACGCAGTCTTCTCCTTGGCATGGTCTGTCAGGGCTATTTGCCAATAGCCTGACGTCAGATCAAATGTACTTAGGTACTTGGCTGAACCCAGTCTATCCACCAGTTCATCTGTCCTTGGCAAAGGATAGGCATCAGTCTTAGTGACTGCATTTAGAGCTCTATAGTCCACACAGAATCTCAACTCCTTGTTGGATCCTGCCTTTGGTACTAGAACAACTGGACTAGACCATGGACTGGAAGATGGCTCTATAACCCTGAGATCAAGCATCTTGTTGACCTCTCCTTTGATGTGAGATCTCACATTTTCTGACATTCTGTAACATCTGCTTCTCACAGGTAAACAATCATCAGTGAGAATATCATGCTGGCCCAAAGGGGTCAAGCCTGGTGATAGTGAAAACAGGGAGGCAAACTGATTTAACAGAATGTTGCACTCCTCCTGTTGTTTAGAAGTCAGCTGAGAAGAGAGATTGACTCCTTCTATTTTCTCATCCAAAGGTTGGCCTCTGAGGGGGTCAGGTAGAAGTTCACTCTCCTCCTCCTCTTGAGCTGAAGCTAGAAGCAAAGCTCCTACTTCTGGTCTCGAGACATATGCCTTCAAATGATTGGTGTGAAAGACTCTGGGAGCCTCCGTAGGTCTGCCTAAGTCCACCTAATAGTTCACCTCTCCAAGTTTGCCCACAACCTTGAAGGGTCCTATCCATTTGTCCTGCAAGGCCCTCTGCCTTGTTGTCACCATAACTAACACAAGCTGGTCTTGTGTAAACTCAACCATGCTGGCCTTCTGGTCATGCCAATGTTTGACCAGAGCCTGATCTGCTTTTAAGTTATCACTAGCTTCTGTCATCATGTGTGACATTCTCCTCCGGAGACCTATCACATAGTCAGTCACTCTGACTGGCTTGGGGGAAGGAGCACTCTCCAACCCCTCCTTGATCAGGGCCAATGGATCCCTGACTGGATGGCCATAGAGAAGTTCAAAGGGACTGTATCCAACTCCCTTCTGAGGGACTTCTCTATAAGCAAACAGAAGGCATGGCAGTGCAAGGTCCCACTTTCTTTTAAGGGGTTCCTCTAAAGCACCTATCATGCTATTCATAGTACGCTTAAACCTCTCTACCAATCCATTTGTTTGTGGATGGTAGGCTGTAGAGAACTTGTAAGTGACACCACAGTTTTTCCCCATGGCTTGCATGTAGTGGGACGTAAATTTGGATCCCCTGTCGGATATCACTTCCTTAGGAAACCTTACTCTGGTAAAAATACCAAGTAGAGCCTTAGCCTCATCCTGAGCTGTAACAGTTCTCATAGGTATGGCTTCTGGGTATCTTGTAGCATGGTCTACTACAACCAGGATAAACCTGTTCCCTGAAGATGTGGGAGGGTCAAGGGGACCGACAATGTCGATGACAACCCTCTCAAAAGGAAATCCTACCACTGGGAGAGGCACCAGGGGTGCCACATTCTTTGCTCCATTCTACCAGAGGCTTGGCAAGTGTGACAGCTCCTACAGAATTTGTCAACTTCTGAACCAATCTTAGGCCAATAGAAGTATAAGGAGAGCCTTTCCTTGGTCTTTTTGAAACTCAAATGACCAGCCAAAGGTATCTTATGGGCCAAATGTAGGAACTGGAGTCTGTTAGCAAGGGGCACTACAATTCTTTTGCAGTCCCCAGGGATAGGCTCTGTTGGTTCACTGTAGAAGAGGCCATCTTCCCAGCTTAACCTATGCTTTCCAACTTCTTGACCATAAAGTTGGTTAGCAGCCTGTTGTCGAAGACCCTCGAGAGTAGGACACTCTTTGTCCTCTGCTGAAGTCTGCCCTGTTCGGTCCACCTTCTGCCAGTAAAGACTGCAGCTCAGGATGGCCAACAGGGTCAAGATCTCCAACCAAAACAGTGTTTTCTTCCAGATCTGACTCTTCAGAAACTGGCTCAACCACACAAGGTTGTACCTCAAACTCTGCCTCAGTAGGTGGAGGGATCACAGGTGTGATCTTGGACAATCTTGGGGATGTCCTTGTTGGTAGCACACGAGTGCTTTCTGACCTTTTCCTTGAGGTCTTGGGTTTCCCCTTTGCCTCTTTCTTTCCAGAATTAGCAGTGAGCAACTCCTGTGGAGTGGGGGTGATAGTTCCCTCTATCAACTCCTCTGGAGAGCCTCTCAAGGTCCTCTCCTTTGCAGGCCTAGTGAGCTCCTGTCTTTTCTTACTGGAAGCTCTGGGGGTACTTGACACAACTCCAAGAGTTTTCAGGTCATTACCCAGCAGAACTCTCCCAGGCACTTCACTCTTCACACTAACAGGTATTTTGACAGTCATATCGTTACACTGGATGAGAGCTGGTAACTGGGGAAGAATTTGCACAGGGCCTCCAGCTAACTTGGCGAGGCATTTGGGTGCCTTAGCAACATCCTCCACCTTGAAAAATGATTCATCCACCACAGTTATGCTGGCTCCAGTGTCTCGGATGGCAGGGGCCTCCTGTCCATTTACAAGAAGACTATCTTTATAATACTCTTTAGTATTATCTGGGATGGAATTATAGAAATCTAAGTTCTGTTGTTCCCACAAGCCCAGGGACACTAAAGAAACACGAGCTGAGACTCTCATGGGTTCATCAGCCAGTAGGTGAAAGTTTCCACTTGCAATAGGTAATTCTTCCTCTGGGGAGAAAGCTAAGGAGACAGTGTGGACCCCTGAAGGTTTACCCTTACATCTGGGATCCCGTTTCACATGGTCGGTTGACCCACAAACCTAACATTTTCCAAATGGCTTGATGAATAGGGGTTTGTTCTGACCTCCATCTGGTTTGGTTCCAGATGGTGCACTAGCCTGATTCGGTTTCCTCTGTGGTTTACCCTTATGTTGCTGTTTGTGGCCTTTTTTTGGATTGGAGGTATTAGAATTCTCCTTGTTACCTTTCTTTGGCTGCTTTCCCTCATCCTTCTTCTGAGTTGCCCCAGGACCCTTGTGAGTAGCCCTGTTGGCAACCCACAAGTCAGCAGCCTTAGCTAACTTCTTTGGATCTATCTCCATAGAATCAGCCAAGTGCTGTGTGAGCTCAGGAGAGCAGGCATCATAAATTGACTACAACATAACAAGACTTCTCATACCTTCTTAAGTGTTTACTCTGTAACCCTTAATCCAACCATCTACTTTTTTCAAACAGTCACACACCCAGGTAGCCCAAGGGGTACCATCATGCTTTTTGAGGGTTCTACACCTCTTAAGGTACTGAGAAGGGGTCTTCACAAATCTAGCAATTAAAGCTAGCTTCACACACTCATAATCCATCCTATCCACCTCCACCAACTCCATCACAACATCAGATGCAACAGTTGGCAGCCTAGAGAAGAGCCAGGGAAGCAACCGATTTCCTGTAAGACCTTGAATCCCATGGTTATATTCAAATATTGCCAACCAATCCAAAATATCGAGCTTAACCTCATACAAACCCACAATTTCTTTAGGCATACAGGGTCTCTTAGGACAGGAAGACCTAGAATACTCTGGGAGAGAAGCATTTTCAAGAGATAACCTTTTCATTTCTAGTTCATGATTCAACTCCATTTCTCTGAGTTTAGGTTCTTGGTGCTTTTGTTCAGTTGGAGCATTTAAACGTTTGAATTCCAATTCAAGCCTCATCTTTGCTAGAGCAATGAATTCAGGACTGAGTTTAGGACCTGGTGGGATCCCAGTGGACAAAGGTTGAGGTTGTTGAGCAGATAAGGAAGCAGTGAGGCCTACATTCTGAGACACATCTACTTCCTCTGACTCATCAATGATAGACACATTATCATCCTCATTATTTTCCACATTTTCTGAGAGGTCAGGTATTTCAGACCCACCCTCCAGACTTTGTTTCTCTAACAACCTTTCAATCAATTCAGACTTTTTGCCTTTAACAGAGAGATTCCTTTCTCTACACAGATTTTTTAAATAATCCACAGTGTAACTAAGGAGGGTCTCCTGACTGTAGCTTTCCATATCATACATGATTAATATTGCTTTTTAGTGATGTTTAGCCTGGTGGTTAGTTGATCGAAGGTAATAGCAGCGCTCTAAGTGTAATCACTATACTTGATCCTCACTGCTGTACACCAGTGTTAGGCAGAATTATGTGCAGTACCCTTTGGGAACACCACACACAATTAAGACTACACTTGACATTAAAAATTCACCTTTGGTACAAGCCTGTACTACACAGTAAAGTGGTAGCGATGGATGAGCAGCCAGACATATCTCAAGAGCAAGTGAGCAGTATCAATAGTTACACAAAGGACAGCAATTACTATGTTTCAAACAAACACTTACTCAAGGTTTCTGAGTAAAAGAATATACATTTATTTACACATCAGTTGTAAAACATTTCACTAAAGTAAAGCAGTTGAAAAACCACACTCTTAATACACCACACCACTCCCAATAGATTCTGGACAAGTTAAATTCAAAACGAAGTGTGAGCAAAATGGCACTCAAGCAATTTAAAAAGGGAGGGAAAAACAAAGTTAGACTAAAATTGAGCAGCACCAACAGGTTAAGTAAGCAGGCCAATCTAGAAAGAGGAACTACCGTGATGGAATCAAATCAAAAAGGCTTAGGGCCCAAAATAGGACAAAAGTTCAAAAGATCACACAGTTCTGGGTAGTTCGCGGTTAAGTCTTTGCTAAGAGTTCTGGACGAAGTTGGTCGGTAGAAAAGTTAGTTTAAAGAGTAGAGAAGGACAAGCCCTCGGATTGGCAAAAGGTTTCACACACCTTCAACGTGGCTGGACGAAACGAACAATGAAAAAAGGCTCACACTCTTACCAGGTGAAAAAAATAAATCGTAGAAATCCAGCAAAGCTGCTGAGGGACTCAGTATGTAAGGGAAATTAGCCATTCTGGAGAATTCTCCCTAACAATGGACAGCGAAGGTTCAGCTCTGAGTGCGTTGGGTAGGGCATTCTAAAGTTTAGGAGCTCTGTAGGACAAGTAGTCACAAGAGTGTAGAGGAGCACACCTTACGTAAATTTGTTCTTAATGTTTTCAACAGGTATTCTCAAATTTAAAAATGTATTTTTGTTTACTTAGGTGCAAACTGAGCCAGATTCTGAGCTACAGGATCAAATCTAAACAAAGAGGTTTTTGGGATCACTTTAAAACAAAAATGACCAAAGCTCTGTGCACTCTTTAGGGCATCAACAATGCAAAATAATCCTTTGTTACAGTTCTGGTTTAACATGTATGTATTTAATTTTTACTTAACACGTGGTAAATAATATTCAATGTGAATACTTAGCTTATGAATGTTTAACACAAATCATGCATCAACACAATAATTTCAAAATGAAGCATTTCCTCATGCATGATGAAACTCAATACAAATTATAAACACAACCTAAAACTTTTCCCTTTTGGTAGTTGTGGCTATTCTTAAATGTCCGAGTTTTCTCCCGTATTAGTTAGTTTCCTGTTTTTCAAAAATAGCACTAGTACAAATACTTCAGAGTTCATTCATTCTGTAACTCCTGGCACTTTGCCTGTTTGTTGGTATGTGTTTCTATTGCACAACGCGTTTCGGGCTGATTGTGCCCTTCATCAGGTGCGGACATCTATTTTTCTTAATGAATTTATTCTTCAAATTGAATTAACACATATTCTGATCAGTATGTTTTACTCATCACATTTTCAATATTCATTACAACCTTGTTTAACAAGCAAAAAGGGGATTTATTAATCCTTTTCTAACCTTAAGTGCTTTTAACTCTGAAGATCCTTACTTGTCGATACAAATGTTGCTCTTGTCCAATTGGTTTATTAGGCTTAATTCAAATTACAACTACTGTATTACCTTCAGTGGAACCAGGGATATTTTGCTCAATCTGTAAGCAAAAACCAGTGGTCAGTCTAGTTGGATGTTCTAATAATTTTCCAACATTGTGGGTTTTGTACCGGGACCAGTCTCTACAATCATAGCGCTGGGTCCCAGTACCAAAACCCTTGTCTACTGACATACTCAGCATTTATGGTATTCTACAAGTTTTTTGATTCCAGTGCTCACCTCTATTCGCGTACTGAGCGCCTCTGTCTTGTTAGTAGTGAAGTTTCTCCGTTTACAGAAGTTGTTCAAATAGAGCAATACCTCTGGTTTCTATTTTGAAGATTCACTCTCTGCAATTCAAATAATGCAGTGTAAGCATCCTGCACTTTACTCGTCTGCTACTCGCTACTTTTGATGTTGTCTGTTATGGCCTCATTCACTCCTGAAGTACCTTGTTGGTTCACCTCTGTCACTCTTCATCCTCACGCTTCGCTCCTTTGCTCCTCCTTCTCCTCTTCCGTTCGTATCGTGGGTCTTAACTTGAATAATTCGCTATGCGCAGTGCGCTATTACTCTTCGCCCTCACTCTTCGTGCCACTGTTGCCTCGCGTTCTGACTTTTTTGCAGGTTGTTATGGCAACATGTTCTTTTTCAGTCAACGTCACTCATTGTAATTAGAGGAGGTGACTAGCTGCTTCAATTCCATGAACGCCATCTTGTAATGTCTTTGTTTGGCCTCTCTCCATAGCTTTCAATATTAATGCGCTTACAAGAAACGCTGGTATGGTGTTATGTCGACTTCATCTGATTTCATCCTTCTTTCACTATATATCTCTTCCTCTCCTTTAATGATGACTTTTATTCAAAGAAACAGTTTATTCTGTGTTTTCTTAATCAATTTTGCTCTCTGTCTCCATTCATACTTTTGAGTTTCCATGGATTCCATTGATGTTGGATCAGGAAGGTCCCTTGATTTTTGCCTCATTTAATCACTTGAGGTGATTTTGCACCCCTTTGAATATTGTAAATTTGATCTATAGAAAGCAACTCAGATCCCAATCTGCAGTCATGCCATTCGGCTGCATCGAGTTAAGTTTTTCTATCCAATAGGAATCCTTTTGTAACAACATTTTGTTCAGGTTACCTCCCCTTCTTGATACTTTCACTTGTTCAAGGATAATGAATCTTATCTGGGTGATATTATGTCTCTCTTTTTTGAAATGTTGTGTGACTGGAGATTTTATTGCACCTGTCCTTATGTTTGACTTGTGTTCGGACCATCTTGTTTTTGCCTTTCTGGTCGTCATTCCTACATAGTATATTCCACAGGGACATCTTATCCCATATACTACATTTTTAGAGTCACATGTCGATGAATGATGATTTATCTTGTACCCTTTGTGTGGGTGAGTAATGCTGTTACCCTTTATAAGGTTGTTACAGTTATTGCAATTAGGACACGGTATTGTGCCTGTGTCTCTCAGCTGAAAAGTCTGCTTTTATCAAGTTTTCTTTAATTGATTTGCTCTTGTTATAAGCAAAAATTGGAATTTCAGGGAAGAGTCTTTTCATCATTGGATCAAGAGTGAGGGTAGTCAAGTTTTTTTAATGATTTTCTTGATTTTAGGACTCTTTTGGGAAAAAGTGCTAACATATACTAACTTCTGTTCCTCTTCTTTACTTTTGTTTTTTTTGGGGTTGTTAGCTCTGTAGGCAAAACCTATACCTCTGGCGTTTGCTATTTTGTTGGGTGTTACACGGAGTTGGTTGTCATTGTGACTTCTTTTGGGTCGTGCAGAGTTATTTCTGAAGATGGTTGCCTCATTTTATCACTTGAGGTGACTTTGCACCCCTTTGAATATTGTAAATTTGATCTATAGAAAGCAACTCAGATCCCAATCTGCATTCATGCCATTCGGCTGCATCAAGTTAAGTTTTACTATCCAATAGGATTCCTTTTGTAACAACATTTTGTTCAGGTTACCTCCCCTTCTTGATACTTTCACTTGTTCAAGGATAATGAATCTTATCTGGGCGATATTATGTCTCTCTTTTTTGAAATTTTGTGTGACTGGAGATTTTTAGGCCGATTCATGGAATTAATGTGCGCTGAAAATATCGGCGCAAGCGTGCGAAAACGTGCGATTCGCAGTGAAAGAGCAAAAATCGCAGTGCAAGTGCGAATATCGCAGGGAAACCAGCGGACATCTATTCATGGAAGTCTGTGCGCGAGTAAAATCTGGGATGTGCGCTGAAAAAGTGTGCGGCGCACGCCGGCGCACAGGTAATCTAACGGCGTGCACTAAGGCCACAGCGAAAGCGCACATAGCACGGCGCACATAACAAAAGTAGGTGGAACACGGGGCGTGACACGCGGAATGGGGTACAACTCGTGAAAATGTGAGCATCACGGGGGAAGTACAGGAGGCAAGTGCGCGGAACGCCCACACACTCGCCTACAACACGTATTCATGGAATCGAATAGGGCAAAACAGCACACGGGCAAAGACGCGCACAGGCCTAAACACGTCTGCCACACGAAGGCAGGCGGTCGCGTCCCTGCGCATGAAACAAATGTGCGCCAAAATGTGCACCCACAAAAAGCAGGTATATACAGCTATGTAGAATGTCCCATACTGTGGGCCTCTAGGACAAATGACGTGCAAAGGGGTACGCGACAAACACGGACACCCGCTGTGTGAAAAATAGCATGTTCGTGTATTTCGGGGGTGCGTGGGAAGTTCTACACGCTATTTGCCCTGGGGGAGTGTGGTACGTGTATTACAGGGGTTCGCGTGAAGTTGCACACACGATTGGCCTGGGTACATGTATTTCAGGGGTGCGCGTGAAGTTCCACATGTGATTGGCCTGGGTACGTGTATTTCAGGGGTGCGCGGGATGTTTCACACGCGATAGGCCTGGGTACGTGTATTTTAGGGGTGCGTGGGAAGTTTCACACGCGATAGGCTGGGTACGTGTATTTTAGGGGTGCGCGGGAAGTTTCACATGCGATTGGCCTGGGTATGTGTATTTCAGTGGTGCGCGTGAAGTTTCACACGCGATTGGCCTGGGTACGGGTATTTCACGGGTGCGCGTGACGTTTCACACGCGATTGACCTGGGTACGTGTATTTCAGATAAAGATTGAAAAGAACTGCAGCCAAGTTGCAGCCCTGTTTTACACCAATTGCTGTCGGGATAGGTTCAGTTAGTAGCCCGTTGTTTGAAATAAGCACTCTGAATGAAGTATTATGATGCATTAGTGCAATAAGTGCCACTAATGACGAGGGAAAGTTATACTTTAACATTTTGACCCAGAGTCTACTGCGAATTACGCAGTCGAATGCAGATGAATGCAGACGAATGCTATAAAATGAGCAAGAATAGATGCATTAAGTTGTGTTCCCATATGTTTCCTGAAGCCTGTCTGGACTTTGTTGAGAATGTAGTTTTCCGCTATGTGAGTTTCAACTTCCTTTAAGAGTAACAGGCAAAAACTTTGGCCGCAACATCAATAAGGGCAATAGGCCTGAAATTTAAGGGATTATTCAGAGGTCCTTTTTTATGAAGCAGAATGATGATCGAAGTAACCCAAGACGGAGGGAGACATTTATTGGCAAAAATTGATGGAAAAATCCTCAAGAAGACAGTGGCCCAAAAAAGCGGGTCATCTTTGACGACACAAGGTGGCAAGCCATCGGGTCCTGCGCACTTTGAGGATTTTAATTTTGAAGTTGCGACGAGGATGTCCTCTATAGACCATGGACAAAACGATGGAATGTGCGTAATTAAGTCCAAGATTTCAGTTTGTGCAAATCTCGGCGGAAGTAGATATTTTTGTTCCAAGAACGTAAACCATGATTTGCCATTAATCGCTGAGTCGAATTGGGACGGGGGCCGATTAGTAACCGTCCGCAGGATTTTCCAAATATCGCGAATATTATGTTTGCAGATAAGTTTAACCATGTTTTGATTCCCTATTAAATGAAATACCGCACAGGCCGCTTTTATACTGTTCTTGTGTTTGCGTTGAAGAATTTTTTTGGCTGCATGATAGGTTGTGGTGTCGGTATAATGGAACTTATTCCTCAGTTCTCTGAATTCACGGTTTCTTTTTGTTTTCAACTTAGTGAGTGTGTTCGAAAGTAGCAATGATGAATGAGAGCTGTTTTGCTGCTTACAATTAGATTTTGCAATAGATTTGAGATGAAAGCGGATCATATGTAGGTTCCATGAAAGAATAGACTGAGAGAGAATATCATCGTTAGGATCAGCCACCAGTCGCGATTAACTAAAAAAGTTAGTTGGCGACAAGTTGCAATGTTCCAACGAATAGAAAGGAGATGTCTATCTGACTGAATGATAGAGAGCGCATGCATTTTAAAGAAAAGAAGTTGTTTCAACAGTCATAGTACAAGAAAGAATTATATAGTCGATGGCAGAACTAGCATTTCCCCTTTTCCATGTAGTGAAAGACTTTAGACAGGATGATTTAATTACATGAAGATCCCAATACAAAAAGAAATTAACCCATCTTGCTCCATTTGCATAGGCACTTTTAAAGTATTTAGTGGATGTGAGGGGGGGGCGCATTAACGGATGCAAATAGATAAGCATTAAAGTCACCACAAATTAATAGCTCTGCTTCGGGTTGTTTGCAGGTTATGTCCATGATGGTATCATTTTAGGATGTTAAGTGCTGCATCAATTGAGAGAGTCGAAGGATTCCAGTAAATTGAAATCAGCACTAAATTTTTAACTCCACAAATATTGATGTTAACGTCTATTAGGAGAAACAATTGGGTAGATAGAGTGCGATTTAGGTAAAAGCATAGAGCATTATTAAGGAGTATGGAAATGTCACCAATCGGCCGCCCAGACGACGGTTGAGAGGCAACATTATGAAAGGATGAAAAGCCATCAAAATGAAATTCATTACACTGCATGGTTTCTTGAAGGAAGAGAATGGAAGGTAACCTTTCCATATTCCAGTGGGCAAACCAGGTTGAGAGATTATTAAAACCACAACAGTTCCACAACTGCAGGATCAGCTCTTTACATTATAGGTTTGCAGTGGAAACCGGATTGACAGATGTTTGTTGTGAAGAATGTTTTGATATGGGGAAAATTCCCAAAAGACCATTCAATGCAGAGGTGAGGGACGCTAATTGAGAAAGAATTTTTGAATTTTCAGAATGATCAGGGGGACCACCAGGAAGACTATTAAGATCCTTTGGCAACATAGTAGGTTTGAATTCGAGAAAATTCATCGCTTTTTCAAAAGATGAGAAGGCCTGCAATTGCAACCCTAGGAAGAATAGATCAGATTTATGTTCTCAGATTGATTTCGCTATGATCGGAGACAGCACTTTGCAGAGCATACGATTATTGTTGATTGATGGGAGCTTTATCCATTCCACGTCCAGTGAAATCAGATTGCGCAAAGAGGGAATTTTATAAAGAGTGTTCATCAAAAATGTACGATTAATGGGAGCTACACCATTGGTTTGGGAGTTACTGGACCATCCAATTAGTGTTTTCATTTCTGTCGAGATGTCATCGAAGGCAACCAACTTTTAATTGTTTATCACTAGAAGGGAAGAAGATAAACTCGTTGGATCTACTTCACTTGAGCACCAATTATAACGTCTTGAGGCAAAGGGGCATGTATTATCCCAGAAGCAGGTATACAAATATCTTGTGAGGGTTGCGCAGGTTGTCCATCTACCTCTGCACTTGAAGAATGCAACAAATGTGGACATGCACATGGTAACAGAGTTTGAGGTAACATATTAGGCACCGTTGCCGAGAGTGATTTTAGCGTTGAAGAATCTGAACAAGGTTGATGAATCATTGCCTGAACTGCCAAAGGCGCGGGCGCACTAGCTACAGTCATACCATTGGAGGAATTATTTTTAGTACTCAAAACCGAAGTTTTTTTGTTCTCTATAGGAGGTAAAAAGGTCTTCAGATTTGCTTGTATCAAAGAACAGGAAGAGGCGAGCTCTTCGGCACTGGAAGAGCATACAAAAGTGCTTTTCTCCTCTAATATGCTTTCGGCAATTGGTTTCAGGAGGGAACTGGATACACTTTTCTTCTCTCCTTTAAATGCTTTTGTGGAGGATTTTACTTGAAGTGCCAGTTGGCTTTCTTCATTCAATTGACTAAAGTTCAAATGAAGGTCTTCGTTCCCAACATGGGAGGCATTCAAGGAAATAGTTTTTGTGTCATGATTTGCAGCCGAACTGTCTACGGAGGAGCTTGCACGAACGTATCCTAAGAACATTTTTTGTTCATATTAGATTTGCTTCTGCGTTTCACTGCTCACTGATGAGCTTTTTTCATTTTTCGAGACAGATGGTAGAGTTTTTTGGAAAAGTCCATGGATTCAGACATCGCATTGGATTCACTCACGTCCAATATATTTATAAGAGCAGAAGGGCTGTCCGGGGAAGTGCCAAGCATCTCCGTGGCTTGCAATACAGAGTCATTTTGGAGCAGGTCAGCAGAGAACAGATTCGATTTAAACATAATTTGTTCAATTTCAAAGATTCTTTCATATTGTAATTTTGCAATTTCTATAGAATCAATTTTAGTGAGCGATGGAATAATAGGCTCAGCTATGTTGGGTTTAGCAACTGCCATTGCAAATGATGTAAGAGTAGCCTTTAACAACAGAGATGTTGCGTCAGTAGTTTGGGTACTTTGAGAGATCAACTCATGCAAGGGCAGGAGAGGGGGCAAGCTCCTTCGTACAAGCTCGGCAGTACGCTCGGGACATGATATATGAAAGTTGTGGCATGCTTCTTGAGCTAACATAAATCCTTCAATTTTGGAAAGTTTAGAAGAATTAGTTATTATAAAATCTTTCATGTCTTTTAAGAGTAAATGAGTGAGTTTGTGTCCTTTGTCCAGAAGGTTTAGGATCTGTGTGAGGAATGGAAAGGAATGTAGTTCGCGTTCTAAAACATGTGAAGAATTCTCATTGTGAAGGATCGAGGACATCTGAGAATGAGGAGAGATTGGAAAAGAAACAGCTTCTCGAGGGAGCTGTTTTATGGAATAATCATGTAATAAGGGATCATCAAGTTGTAGTTCCCTATGCGCAGGGAGTTCATTGGATGGGGAACTTCCCATTTTGCTGGGTGCAAAAAAGGCATTAGCAGAATCACCTGGAGTAGTTGGGTTTATGAGAGGAAGTAAAGAAGGGAAAGGAGTAGGATGAAAGTGCATATGTTCCCGAAGCCCACATGAATCAGTGACAGGAGTAGATGGGCCCAAAGAGAGGCTTTTTCGCCTCTCTAAGGCCGCAATGATGCCAGGTGCCAACATCGAGGTGTCGGACAGGGGAATGAAAGGCTTGTCCGATTCCTCTGAGGGATTATCTGCATAGAAGTCAAGTTCATTTGCAGTTTTCAGTGTAAATGAAGTGTTTGCATCTGTTGTAACATGTGCCTCCAGCAGGGCTGTATCATTGGGTAGTGTGCAGTGCGAATGAGCCCGCGAGGGGACTTCAGAACTAGGGCACAAAATTACGTGTGAGGATACAGAAAGAAACAACTTCTGATCAGAGGGAATGGCGTGCATAGACTCTGGTCCTGATTTGGGAAGTTTTTTGATTAAAGAGGATTTTACAGAGTCTCGCAGGCGCTTAACATTCCTTAACGTGGTAATGGTGCAATCCATAAGATCAGAGGCGTGTGTTGACACTGATGGATAAGTGTAAAAATTGCAGTGGACACTCCAGAATAGTAAGTATCCAGGTATTAAGGAAATTCTGCCAAAGACAGAAGAAAAGCAAGGGCTATGCCCAACCAGACAATCGATGGATACTGCGCACTCGAACACCGAGCACCGCGAACAGCAAACAGTATTTTGCTTGTGCTTCGCGGTGCGTGCCGCGGGTGCGCCTGGCTAATGCTATTTGAAAGAAAACAGAGGGCTTCCTCTGTGAGGAGGGGGCGGGGCTGTCGTAGACGGGAAACACCTCTGCAAGGTCAGGCAGATCAGTGTCCCGGTCAAAGAAGTCCTCCTTGAGAGAAAGTAACTGAAGAACACCAGGGCTCTTTCGGCGAGGCGAGGCAGCAGAGCGGAGACAGGAGTCATCAAACAGTACTTTGCTTGTGCTTCGCGGTGCAAGTGTTCTTTAATTGATTTGCTCTTGTTATAAGCAAAAAGTGGATGTTCAGGGAAGAGTCTTCATCATCGGATCAAGAGTGAGGGTAGTCCAGTTTTTTTATGATTATCTTGATTTTAGGACTCTGTTGGGAAAAAGTGGTAACATATATTAACTTCTCTTCTTTACTTTTGGGTTTTAATGCTTCTTCTCTGCTTATCTTACTCACTTCTTCAGTGCTTGTTCTGATGTTACTTGGCCGATATCCTCTTTTTCAAATTTCCTTTTCAGATCTTTTGTTTTTTTCTTGTATTCCTCTTCTTCCGAGATGATCCGTCTATATCTTAAAAATTGACTGAATGGTATACTTCCTATTGTTCTTCTTGGGTGAAAGCTGTTGGCATGCAGTATACTGTTAATTTGTGTAAATTGTAGTCTCTAGTTTGCCTCTTTTTTTGTATATTTGCACATCGAAAAACTCAATTGTTTCTCTGCTTGTCTTTGTTGTCAATTTTATCCTGGGTGCCATGTTGTTGAGATGTTGAAAAAATATTTCTAGCTCTTCCTGTGAGCCCTCCCAAATTCCAAATATGTCATCTATAAATCGATAGATGCATTTCAATTGTTTCATCCATCTTTCTTCATTGAAAATGTTTGTTTCTTCCAGGTAAGCCATATAGGCATTGGCATAACTAGGGGCCATTGCGGCCCCCATGGAGGTTCCAGATGTTTGTACATAGTATTTATCCTCAAACATGAAAACATTATTTTGTAGTACAATTTTTAATAGTTTTAGAATTAAAACCTTATCTGCTTTACAATCAGTGTCTGATTTTAAGAGAAGCCATTCCATTGCTTCCAGTTCCCCCTCATGGGTGATGTTTGTATATAAACTAACAACATCTATCGTAAAGAGGATGTCTTGTTCTTCATTAATTTCAATATTCTTCAATTTCTTCAGGAAGTCATTCGTGTCTTTGATGTAGGTCTTACATTTCTGAATTAATGGTTGGATTGCTCGATCTATATATTGTGCTAAAGGCTCAAGTAAACTGTTGTTGGCTGCAATAATTAGTCTTCCCGGCGGATTCCTCAGGTTCTTGTGGACTTTGGGTAACGTGTATATGATGTGAATCGATGGATGAAGATTTGTCAGGACGTTTTTTGTGTGATGGTTTATTAGTTCGTCATTTTCTGCTTCCTACAGTGTTGTCTGGATTAATTTCTGGACTTTTTCAGTTGGATTCTCAAAAATGTCTAGGTAGGTGTTACCATCTGCTAGTTGTCTTTATATTTCATTTTTGTATTGTTCAGAATTCATCACCACTAGTGCTCCTCCCTTATCTGCCGGTTTCAATATTAAATTTGGGTTTTTCCACAGATTGTTTAACACCTGCTGTTCTCTTTTGGTAAAGTTTGATTTGGTTCTTCTTTGGTAATTCAGTTTTTCCAAATCCTTCAGAACTTGTTTTTGGAACACATCTATCAGAGGATTCTGTATTGATGGCATACATGTGCCTTTTGGTTTCATTTCTAGATATTTGCAATCACCCTTTAAGGTTCCCATTCACAAGTGTCAAAAAACTATTTCAGTTTCATTTTATGAGTGAGTTTAAAGAAGTCGATTTTTTCTTTCAAAAGTGAGTTACTGTAGTTTGGCACAAATGAAATGCCTTTCTGTAGAGTTTTTTCCTCAAACTTGCTCAATCTGTAATCAGAGATGTTTATGACTAATTTCTCTTTTGCGTGAAGTTCACTTTCTGAGTTGGGTGTTTTCTTCTTGCCTCTTCTAGTTTTG
Organism: Ambystoma mexicanum; assembly: GCF_040938575.1. Lineage (NCBI taxonomy): Eukaryota > Metazoa > Chordata > Amphibia > Caudata > Ambystomatidae > Ambystoma > Ambystoma mexicanum. The sequence goes on along the minus strand of NC_090933.1, from coordinate 1,032,600,296 downwards.
CCCAGTATAAAAAAGATGCAATATTCTCTGATGGTGATTTTGTTACTTTTGATGTTGTAGGTACTTGTTCGTCTCTGTCTGAAGATGTCTGTTGTTCTTGTTCAGGTGTTTCGGATTCACCACTAGAGGCCTCCGAAGAGGCACTGCCTGTAGTAGGTGCTCTTTTGTTATACTGTGCTTTACCGCTCTTGGAATTGTCCTTCTGTTGATAGTATTCCTTCCACGAGTATACAATGTCTATTTTATAGTCCAAGGGGTCCCTGTGAAATTTTCTGATTTTCTTGGCTTCTATTTCCTTTTTGTATCCGTCTAGTTTATTTGTTTCTTCTAGTATAGTTGCTAATTTTTCTTTTGTAATTATTTTCACTAGTGAGGTTTTCAACTATTCAAGATCTAATTCTATATTGAGCAATGACTTGGATAACTCTTCGATCGTTAATACAATTAAATCCCAAAAACATTTGTTTAGGATATATCGCCACCTGTTTACAAAGTCAGGGTTTTCTTTGCATAAAAGAGACTTGGTTACTTGAAATATTGCCATGCTAAAGAGAAAAAGCAGGCAGAATACACTTTTTCTCCAATGTTATAGGCATTTGACTTTTTATTTATTTATTTTTTTTAATTTCAAACCGTTGTTTTGTTAGTTCGATCAACAAACTTTTACAACTTTTATAAAATTATATTTTCTTATTGTTATACAGTAGAAACACATTTTTTTTGTATCACTTCGGCAATTTCGATGTGACCTATAAAATTATATTTTCTTGTTGTTATACAGTAAAAACACATTTTTTATGTATCACTTCTGCAATTTCGATGCAACTATTTTTTTCCTTTCCTGTAAACCGTTCCGTTAACCTATTACGAACAATTTATATACATTTAGTTAAATAAAATCAGCATGATACATTTCCTATCCATCATAAAGACACAGTTTCAGCAACTTCCCAATTACCTATTGTTAAGAAGGTCCAAGTGGTAAACAACACAAAATGCTGGAGCTTCATTGCCACACTTACAAATAAATTTGAAATTACAATGCTAATTTCATCTAATATCAAAAGAATCCAGTTTCTAATTGGGCTTATGTATGGAGCAAGCTGATTTACCAAAAGTTACCATACAAAATTCTAGCAATAGATCAATGTGCTTTACCGGAACAGCAGATATACCAGTATGGTGTTATTAACGTCAGCAGCTAGGCTGCTCCTCTTTCTTATGAAACATCTTCTCAAGTTCATTATTTATAGTTACTAGGAGTCTGCACAGAGCTAATGTAAAACTCGTGCGAGTCCCCCACATACAGGCCAAAGCCATTCCCTGGTTGCCTCAGTTAATACACAGTCAGTTGCAATTGTTAGTGCACGTGTTGCCTCAAAGTATGTACAAAATATAACCAGGTGTTTCAGGGTTTCTTGACTCGAACCATCCTTGGAGAACCTGCATCCTAACTGCGCTTCTACTATCCAATGCAGTCTCCAACCACTAATTCTTTCTAACGTAAGGGATTGGTTCATTTTAAATCGAAAATAAGTTTCGCTAGCCTTATTACAGGGGAACTGAATTACATAAGGTTTGTGCGGCCGTCTTGAGGAACAGAAACAAGCTACTTCCTTATAGCCCTCAAGATCCGCCATTCCAGTTACCGTTTTACACCAGTCATTTTCTATAATACGATGTTTCACATAGTTTGGCCTAAATTCCAAGTCTGCTGGTACAAGTGCAATTTCGTCCAATAGATGAATCATTTGTACATGGTAAATCGTGATGGAAGATCATTCAGATGCGACCATTAGTTGGCCCAAATCTTCATAAAGACAATTTGCAGGTGGATATAACATTCTGGCAAAATTAGCCAATAAGCGCCAGTTACGGCGTGCAGATAGGGCAGTGATACCAAGTTCCTGCCTTATTACGATATTTGGTGTGGATTTGGCCAACCTCAAAACCCCCTTCCACATGCACCCTTGTAGTTGGTCAAGGTAGGTATTGATGTTTGCCAGGTACATATTTAAAGCAAAAAGGATGACAGACTCTACTTTTAGGATGTAGAATTGCATTAGTGGCAGCAATGAGAATTTACAAAACTTCAGATATACCATCCGCATTTGCGTGGCGAGGGGAGCAGCTTTTTTTTGTAATACCTCCCTCCACATTGCCAGCGATTGGGAATCAGTTATAGTATAACCAAGATAACGAATTTGAGGGACTATGGTTAAAGGAAAGTTCTCAATTCTCCAATTCCGTGTGATGTTCTTCCTCTTGCGATTCCTAAATACTACTATATTGGATTTTTCCACGTTACATTTCAGATTGTGAGTCAGACAGTAAGATGCGAATAGATCCAATTTGGTTTGCATACCTATGGGCGTACGGTCAAATATTATAATATCATCCGCAAAGGCTAGCCATTGTATTTTAAGATGGCCGAGCCTTGCTGGATAGGAAATCTGGGTATTCCAAATGTCATTGATGCCACATAAATAAAGATTGAAAAGGGTGGCTGCTAAGTTACATCCTTGCTTCACACCAAGGCCGATCTTTATTGGATGTGTTGTTGCACCTTCGTTATTTACCCTTACCAAGTAAGTGGTATTTGTGTGGCGCTTGGATATCAGTTGTATAATATATTGTGGTATATTCATAGCAGCCATTTTTTTCCACAAAAGTGATCGTACAACCGAATCAAAGGCGGATGTGAGGTCTATCGACGCCATGTATAATGGGCAGAATCCTTAAGTTTGTGTTTATCTAATAGATGCGCCATAATTGTAGCGTTTAAAGGAGTCCCCATTCCTGCACGGAAACCAATTTGATACTTAGACAAGATCTTAAGGTCTCAATCACTGCTTGTAATTCCCCCAAGAGTAATCTAGCAAACACTCTAGCAGCAGTATCAATTAGCGCTATTGGACAAAAATTGCATGGCTGAGACCTTTCTCCTTTTTTATAAATTGGGACAATGATCGAATTTAGCCATGAAGGGGGGGTGGACACAGTTGTCAGCATGTTATCAAACAGTTTCTTAAAGATCCCTGCCCACAAAGCTGGATGGCGTTTAAGGACAAAAGGTGGAATCCCATCTGGGCCTGCTGCTTTTGAGTATTTCAGGGCAGTTATTGTGGCTTCAATACTAGAAATATCCCAGAGTGGAAAAGAGGGTGAGGCTAAACAGGTCCATTTATATTCGATTTCTACAAATGCTGTTGGGAGGGCAAACTTTTTTTCGAAATAAGTTCTCCAAGTCTGCGCCGAGATAGATGATGACTGATCGGAGGAGAGGACAGATGTTCCTGCCCTAAGCAAACTCCAAGTAGAGCGCCTGTCTCTGTGGCAGAGTGTACTAAACATTTTTTGATTCTCCTGGTTATGCATAAAATGCCTGTGATCTCTGCATTTGTTCCGATAGGTGTTCAGAACACTTTTTTTTCGCTATCAAATAATCCCCCCATGTGGGAGTGGTTTTAAAAGTTCGCTGCAGTGCCGCCCTCTTTGATCTTTTGGCTTCAAGAATAAAATTGGGGGCTTGCGGAGAAGAGCTTAATTCGGGGTGCGGTGCATACACTCGCAACGATTGTATTACCTCCGTTATTATTCTAGATATAATGGTAATCTCTTGATTAGGACTGTTAGGATGGAAATAAGAACTGTGATGTAATATCAAACGTGCAGAGACCATGTCGTTTACCCTATCACAAAGTTTGGTGGCCCATCGAATTGACAGGCCAGGTCGATCCCCTTCGATAAACCCTTGCTGAGGGTCCATGGGCAGGTGCATCGTGTCGAAATGAAGATTTAGATGGATCCTGTAATGGTCACTAAACCCAGGATCGTATATTGCGATGTTATCGGAATACGATTGCAAACCTCGCAATATGGCAAAGTAGTCGATGCATGTCGATCTATCCCCTCTTCGCCAGGTATGACACCCATCACTAGTACAAAACGGGAGGATGTCAAGTTCCCAAGATTCCAAATATTCCTGCCACGATCTGCCTCTATGCCATGTTTGGTGAATACCCCCACAGCTCAACGGGTTAGAGTTAGTTTTCATACAATAAGCATTGAAGTCCCCTCCTAATACAATATCACATGCAGGATGAAGAGCCAAAATGTCATCGAATAAAGTATCGAGCTCTTGAAATGCACATGTTTGGTTGAACGTTATGGGATTGTGATATAGGGATACCAAGAGAATAGGAGTTAGCCGAGAACCCTTGAGCATAATTAGTACGGCCATCATTACAGTTGCTTTAAAAACATCCAGTACCAATATATTTAGATTGGTATTCAAGGCTATCGCCAGACCCCCGTACGGCCGACCACATGTGCCTTGTTTCGCCTGAGTTTGGATAACAGTGAAACCGGGCAACACGAGATCGTGAGTACACATAGTTTCTTGACATAATATAATATCACACTCCATTTCTACATGCGGATTGCTAAACCATGACTTCAAATTGCTAAACCTGCATGAATTCCAAGATAGAATAGATAGAGAAGCAGGCTACTTACTGGGGAGTATTATTCATGGCTGAGTTTCGAGTATTTTGCAAGGCGGCTAACCATGACCAATCCTTACTGGTATTAAATAGGCTTACAAGTTGTGCAATCACCTCAGAATTAACCCCACTCTGAGAATCAGCAGTGGCCAAATTTGGCAATTGCGCAGGATCAGGCACCAGAGGCATTTCGTTAAATGAAATAGCATCATCGATTGAATCGAACGGATATAGCATTAGGCCAATAAAACGTAACTCGTCTGTGTATTGCAGGAGGAGGCTGGTGATAATGGCCGATTACACCTTACATACCACGCGATGGTTTTGTATGGGTGGCAAAGTTATCCATTCAATATCATTCGTGTGCAACGTGCGCAGACCGGGTATACGGTTGAAGGCTAGCATCAAGGCAGAGCGATTAAGTCGCTTTATGCCATTCTTAAATGATATAATTTCCCAACCTATGATGGTAGTGGATTGTTTCGTTGCTTCCCCCAATACTTCAGGGTCCCCCACGAACCGCTCTGGCGCTGACTCCTGCTGCTTTTGCTTTTCACCTACTCCCAATTTGTTCAGCACGGGAGATGACTTCTTAACAGTCTCTCGATCATTGCCGGGATGAGGTGACTGAATGCATTCATCACCTCCTACGGCCATCCCATCAGCCGTCCCCAACTCCGTCTCCCTCTCCCTATTGTTGGGAGGAAACACAACTACCTTACCTATTTGAGTTGTTTTATTATCTATAGGTTTAAAGAAGTTAGGTAGTTGCGTCTGAGATGAGGGGTGTCCTAGCTCCTCAATCACAGAATGGGGTGCTTGCAGGTGCATTTTTTTTGTGTGTTTGGTGGCAATTATTTCGCCGGTGTCCGAGTCATTTACAGGGCTTTTCCATCCTTCAGACTTGCTCAGTGGCTTCCCTGCACTCTTCTTCTCAATTTTTATTTTGCTTTTTTCATTCATTTTTACAGGAGGGATCAATTCGCCTTGGGACGTTTTTGCCGTTTTTCTTCTGATCCGCTTTTCTTTTCAAAGCACGGAAGAATAGCCTTTTTTTCCTTCCTTGAGATAAAGGACCGCTTTGGAGGTTGCGGGGGAATTTGCTCAACAGCAGGTTGCCTGATATCAGGAGCAGATGTAATATTGTCAAGATAAGAGTCAGTTTGGCTGGTGGTTTCAAACAGTTTGGTTAGTACAGAGGGGCTGTCTGGATAGAATTCCTGCCCCCCCTGCATGCAGGATAGAGACGGCCCCACTTTTTCCTCCCCTTGGCTGGGTTGGAGGAAAAATAAGAGCTGTTCCAACTTTTCCGCATGTAATGCAACTTCCGTACATAGTTGGGTATGCAAAAGGATATGACATGTGGTATCAGGTCTTGGGGCAGTCAGGGTTTGCGCAAAAGATTGAGGGAATGCATAGGTGACTGTGGGGGAATTCCTGACGTTAGATTCATTCACTGGGATTTCTAAATCATCTGTTTGGGTAGAGACGGAGCTGTTTGGCAGCACTTCTTTTCTCAATGGTTAATGTCCATCACCACCCTGTCTAAGGCTATCTGCAAAAATGAAACCCTCTAGTTTATTTACTTTTAGTAGGATTTCTGTGAGTGCTGTTTTGCAATCCCTCAATTCGTAATGCGTGTACTCATGGCCACGATCCAACAAGTTGAGTATTCCTGTTAGTACCGGGTAAGATGCTTCCAGAGATTGCATGTCACCTGTGGGTTCCAGCATATCAAAACCCAAAGGATGATTCAAGGCCTTTTTAGGGGGGGAATACAAGGGATCCGATTCTAGGTTATTAATACCAGGTGCAGCCCGGGTCAGGGAAGGTGGCCGAGCAGGGGAAGATGGCCACGAACTAGAGGCAGGAAAGTTGACAGACTGGGGTACATTGGGGAGAGGTGTTGGAGAGCTGTTTACGTCCTCCATATGTATGGCGTCTTTACAGTGAATATGGACATCAGCTCTTTTACAACTCGGAAAGGTAACTGGTGTCGAAGGACCCACCGATAACCTCACCCGTTTCTCAAGGGCAGCAAGTACCACCGGTGCTAATATGGAGTTGTCGGAGGGGGACGAGGGGGCATCGTCAATGGGGTGCACAGGCTAAGGGTCTACGGTATACATGCGCATGCTCAGGAAGCTTTTACGGGCAGGTTTAGGTGAGAGCTTCCTAGGCAGCAATTTAGAGTTAGCGGGGGGAGACCCATCTGGTGCTGCTGCGAGTGCCTGGGCACCCGCGTATGAGAATGCCACCTCGTGTTTTATTAAGTCCTGATCAGTAAATGGACCCCAAAGCACCGCTGAAGCAGTGCTTGCACTCGTCCCAGGAACGTCACATTTCCCAAACTCTTTAGGCAGTGACATTTTGTTTTTTGACTTTTTTTTGTAATTTTAGCAGGAGACGATTTCAAGGGGCGCCCACTGCGCAGACTTGATACCATTTAACCCAAACGTGCGAGATTGAAATACTAGTTTCATAGGAAGAAAGAAGAACTCACTTGTCCCGTGCTCCCAGCCTCACTGCCTAACAGCCCAACAGTCCACTTGAGCCCACTTCAATGCGCAGGTGCACGGGCTAAGTAGGGAAGTCGGCAGCTGCAGGGGGCCGGGCGCTAAGAGCAGGGGGCAGAGCTACCGCACTGGTGACTACAAAAAAATAGAAAAGGGATACTATTAGGTTTCTGAGCACAGTGCGAGCACAACACAAGAGACACCTTTGAGCTGCCGGGGCAATGGTTCCAAATTGAAAAAGGGAGAAACTATTTCGAGTCTAATACATTAAAGTTCATTACTTGGTGGAATATCTAATTCAGCGTTTCGCCAACGCAGAACTTCCTCTTGCGCACGGCGGTTTGGGTGGAAGAAGAGGCACAAACGTCCTAGATGGAACGTTGCAAAACGTTGTAGATCCTCACAGCAATTCTGGGCAGCCCAACAGTCCACTTGGAGCCCACTTCGATGCGTGGGTGCACGGGCTAAGTAGGGAAGTCGGCAGCTGCAGGGGGCTGGGCGCTGAGAGCAGGGGGTGGAGCTACCGCACTGGTGACTACAACAAAATAGAAAAGGGATACTATTAGGTTTCTGAGCACAGTGCGAGCACACCACAAGAGACACCATTGAGCTGCCGCGGCAATGGTTCCAAATTGAAAAAGGGAGAAACTATTTCGAGTCTAATACATTAAAGTTCATTACTTGTTGGAATATCCAATTCGACGTTTCGCCAACACAGAACTTCCTCTTGCGCACGGCGGTTCGGGTGGAAGAAGAGGCACAAACGTCCTAGATGGAACGTTGCAAAAAGTTGCAGATCCTCACAGCAATTCCGTGCAGCCCAACAGTCCACTTGGAGCCCACTTCGATGCGCACGCACGATTCGCGGATGCACGGGCTAAGTAGGGAAGTCGGCAGCTGCAGGGGGCCGGGCGCTGAGAGCAGGGGGCGGAGCTACCGCACTGTTGACTACAACAAAATAGAAAAGGGATACTATTAGGTTTCTGAGCACAGTGCGAGCACAACACAAGAGACACCTTTGAGCTGCCGCGGCAATGGTTCCAAATTGAAAAAGGGAGAAACTATTTCGAGTCTAATACATTAAAGTTAATTACTTGGTGGAATATCCAATTCGGCGTTTCGCCAACGCAGAACTTCCTCTTGCGCACGGCGGTTCGGGTGGAAGAAGAGGCACAAACGTCCTAGATGGAACGTTGCAAAAAAGTTGCAGATCCTCCCAGCAATTCCGGGCAGCCCAACAGTCCACTTGGAGCCCACTTCGATGTAAACACTTAATATAGTAAATCAATCTTTTATAATACATTTTCCGTCACCAAAAAGTTGGTGAAATCTGATTGCTGAATGTTCTTTGTAACTTTCAAAAGCATGTACTTTCATTTGTCTTTAAAGAAATTAGGCCATTTCATGGTCAGAGTTCAGGCCTCTCTCCACAGCGCAAAATCTGCCAATTAATTTGGCTTCTTCTTGCCTTAATTTCAATTCATGGTCTCCTCCTCTTGGTCCTAGGGTCACTTTTTTAAGTCCAATAAATTTCAATTCCCTCAATGGCCATCTGTACACATGCATTTATGTAACAAATATGTGTTTTTAATGTTATTTTCATACAACCATTGGGGTCTTTTTTTGCTTTTGCAAATGTAATGCTAATTTGTAAATTGGGACATGATCAGCCCTGATTTGAAAAAGACACTGGAGATGTCGAAACACGTGTAATCACAAAGAGCACCTCAGAAACTATGTTCAATTAAAAGTCAAATGCCTATAACATTGGAGAAAAAGTGTCTTATGCCTGCTTTTTCCCTTTAACAACAAGGGCGCATGACAATATTTCAAGTAACCAAGTCTCTTTTATGCACATTTCGAAATGAGTAAAGGAGCCAAGGGAACTCCGTTGGTACACATGTCATGCGACCGTGACTGGACAGCTAGTAGTTACTAATAAGGGCGCTGAGGTCCACTTGGAGGGAAACCCAACCAAACAAGCTCCTCTCATAAAAAACTTTTCTTTACATAAGGTTGGTTCGAGATCAATTCTTAGACCACGTGGAATTTGCTGAGCTTTATAGTATTGCGCGAGTGTTGTTGCATGTAATTTCTGGCTTATCTCCCTTCGTATAAGACATTCCAATTGGTGTATCAACTCTTCAAGGTTATCAGAGCTGCTTAGCTCAATGTTTATATCCTTGATTAATCCCAAGATTTTCGTTGCTTCTTTTGCTGTGAAACCTAAAGTTTCCGCTCTATTCGTTGACAATGATTCAAATTTCGAAAATTACATTTCTTGCTTGTAACGACTGGTGGGTGCTCCGTCTAGAAGTGGAGTAGCCTCTAACAATGATAACAGTAGTCACAAGAGTGTAGATGAGCACACCTTATGTACATTTGTTCTTAATGTTTTCAACAGGTATTCTGAAGTTTTAAATTTTATTTTTGATTACTGAGCTACAGAATCAAATCTAAACAAAGAGGTTTTTGGGATCACTTTAAAACAAAAATGACCAAGGCACTGTGCACTCTTTAGGGCATCAACAATGCAAAATAATCCTTTGTTACAGTTCTGGTTTAACATATATGTATTTATTTTTTACTAAACAAATGGTAAATAATATTCAATGTGAATACTTAGCTTATGAATGTTCAACACAAATCATGAATCAACACAGTAATTTCAAAATGAAGCATTTCCTCATGCATTATGAACTCAATTCAAATTATAAACACAACCTATAACCTTTCCATTTTGGTAGTTGTGGCTATTCTTAAATGTCCGAGTTTTCTCCCGTATGAGTTATTTCCTGTTTTTTCAAAAATAGCACTAGTCCAAATACTTCAGAGTTCATTCATTCTGTAACTCCTGGCACTTTTCCTGTTTGTTGGTATGTCTTTCTATTGCATGACGCGTTTTGGGCTGATTGTGCCCTTCATCAGGTGCGGACATCTATTTTTCTTAATGAATTTATTCTGCAAATTAAATTAACACATATTCTGATCAGTGTGTTTTACTCATCACATTTTCAATATTCATTACAACCTTATTTTTTAACTAGCAAAAAGGGGATTTATTAATCCTTTTCTAAACTTAAGTGCTTTTAACTCTGAAGATCCTCACTTGTCGATAAAAACGTTGCTCCTGTCTAATTGGCTTATTAGGCGTAATCTAAATTACGACTACTGTATTACCTTCAGTGGAACCAGGGATTTTTTCTCAATCTGTAAGCAAAAACCAGGGGTCAGTATAGTTGGGTGTTCTAATAATTTTCCACCATTGTGGGTTTTGTACCGGGACCAGTCACTAAAATCATAGCGCTGCGTCCCAGTACCAAAACCCTTGTTTACTGACATACTCAGCATTTATGGTATTCTGCAAGTTTTTTGATTCCAGTGCTCACCTCTATTGGCGTACTGAGCGCCTCTGTCTTGTTAGTAGTGAAGTTTTTCTGTTTACGGAAGTTGTTCAAATAGAGCGATACCTCTGGTTTCTATTTTGAAGATTCACTCTCTGCAATTCAAATAATGCAGTTTAAGTATCCTGCACTTTACTCGTCTGCTACTCGCTACTTTTGATGTTGTCTGTTATGACTGCATTCACTCTTGAAGTACCTTGTTGGTTCACCTCTGTTGCTCTTCGTCCTCGCGCTTCACTCCTTTGCTCCTCCTTCTCCTCTTCCGTTCGTATCGTGGGTCTTAACTTGAATAATTCGCTGTGCGCAGCGCGCTGTTACTCTTCGCCCTCACTTCGAGTTCTATGAGCTGGTGCAACCGTTGCCTCGCGTTCTGACTTTTTTGCAGGTTGTTATGGAAACATGTTATTTTTCACTCAACGTCACTCTCCGTAATTAGAGGAGGTGACTAGCCGATTCAATTCCATGAGCACCATCTTGTAATGTCTTTGTTTGGCCTTTCTCCATAGCTTTCAATATTAATGCGCTTACAAGAAACGCTGGTATTCAACCTATGTTATGTTTACTTCATCTGATTTCATCCTTCTTTCACTATATATCTCTTCCTCTCCTTTGATGATGACGTTTATTCAAAAACAGTTTATTCTGTGTTTTCTTAATCAATTTTGCTCTCTGTCTCCATTCATACTTTTGAGTTTACATGGATTCCATTGATGTTGGATTAGGAAGGTCCCTTGTATTTTGCCTCATTTAATCACTTGAGGTGATTTTGCACCCATTTGAATATTGTAAATTTGATCTATAGAAAGCAACTCAGATCCCAATCTGCAGTCATGCCATTCGGCTGCATCGAGTTAAGTTTTTCTGTCCAATAGGAATCCTTTTGTAACAACATTTTGTTCAGGTTACCTCCCCTTCTTGATACTTTCACTTGTTCAAGGATAATGAATCTTATCTGGGTGATATTATGTCTCTCTTTTTTGAAATGTTGTGTGACTGGAGATTTTATTGCACCTGTCCTTATGTTTGACTTGTGTTCGGACCATCTTGTTTTTGCCTTTCTGGTCGTCATTCCTACATAGTATATTCCACAGGGACATCTTATCCCATATACTACATTTTTAGAGTCAAATGTCGATGAATGATGATTTATCTTGTACCCTTTGTGTGGGTGAGTAATGTTGTTACCCTTTATAAGGTTGTTACAGTTATTGCAATTAGGACACGGTATTGTGCCTGTGTCTCTCAGCTGAAAAGTCTGCTTTTATCAAGTTTTCTTTAATTGATTTGCTCTTGCTATAAGCAAAAATTGGAATTTCAGGGAAGAGTCTTTTCATCATTGGATCAAGAGTGAGGGTAGTCCAGTTTTTTTTAATGATTTTCTTGATTTTAGGACTCTGTTGGGAAAAAGTGGTAACATATACTAACTTCTGTTCCTCTTCTTTACTTTTGGTTTTTTTTGGGGTTGTTAGCTCTGTAGGCAAAACCTATACCTCTGGCGTTTGCTATTTTGTTGGGTGTCACACGGAGTTGGTTGTCATTGTGACTTCTTTTGGGTCGTGCAGAGTTATTTCTGAAGATGGTTTCTGAGAGGTAGGATGGGGCTGAGAGACTAATGCATCTGTGTGTAAGTGTGAGGGGGGTCATTACGACCCTGGCGTTAAGGGTTTAACGGCGCTATAAAAGGAGTTGGTGCTGTTAAACCCTTAACGCCTGATTACGAGGTCCCTAGACCAGCCGTTAAAGTAGGGACCCGCAAAGGGACCTTGGTGCTAAGTACCGTACCGCAATTTGCGGTACCGTACTTAGCGCCTTCCCCAGTCCCATTGAGCCCTATGGGGCGAAAATGGGGAAGGGCCATGGTTCAATGGGGAATTACCGCCCCGCCAACCTTGGAATGGGGTGGTAATTCCCCATTGAACCATGGCGGACCCGTTACAACACCGGCACCAACCATAGTTCTAAAAGCACCATGGTTTAGCGCCGGTGTTGTAATGAGGGCCAGGATCTTGAAGTTGATCCTATCCTTGATTGGGAGCCAGTGGGCGACTCGCCTAGCATGTGAAATGTGGTCTCTGTTTGGGATGTTGAGGGCTGCACTCAGTGTGTTATTTTGTACTGTGTGGAGCTTGCTAAGATTTTTAGCTAAGGTACCTGCAAGGAGAGCATTTCAGTAATCCAGTTTTGCACCTATTGTTGCTCGGGCGATGGAAAGACAGTTTAGGATGGTTAGAAAGGGTCTTATGGCATTTATCAATTTGGTGGTGTGTGCCGGGGCTGAGGCAATGGCACTGACCTGTCGTGTCATAGAGAGTAGATTTGCAGCAGTGAAACATTGTCTTGATCGTATGAACCAGTGAGGGGCAGGAGAATTTGTGTATCGTCGGCATAGTTCATGTAGGGCGAGTCCAGTAAGTCAAAGAGTGGCTTTGTGAATAGGTTGTAGAGGGTGGGTGCGATGCATGAACCCTGACGCACTCCACAGTGGATGGTGGTGGGGGCTGCATTAGCCTGGTCAGAGTAAACTTTTATTGCTTTTCCCTCTAGGAAGGAGGTTATCGATGAGGTCACTTTCTTTAAGAAGTGGGCTGCGTTAGAGAGGTGTGATGTCAGGATGCTATGATCAACCAGATCAAACGCAGCAGAGAGATCTAAGAAAAGCAGGAGGGCATGTTTGCCTTTTCCATGATATTGGTGATTTGGTTCTTTTGATCCAAGAGTGCGGTTTCTGTGCCGTGGCCTTTTTGGAAGCCTGATTGTCTTCTGCCTAGGATGGCATTTGATTCCAGGTAGTGTTGGATTTGGTTATGGGCAGCTTTGTCTAGAATTTTAAGGAGGAAGGGGACAGTGGTGATGAAACGGTAGTTGTTGGGGCATGTAGAGTCTAGGGAGGGTTTCTTAATGAGTGGGCAAACCCAAGCTTCTTTTAGGCTTTGTGGTACAGTTCTGGAGGAGAAGGAGGCATTGATGAATGCTGTAATGATTGTGGTAAACACATCAGAACATTCTTTGATGATGGCTGGTGGGCAGATATCCCCTTTGCAGGTGGAGGTTTTGATATGTGTTAGGAGAGCTGCCACTTCCTCTTCTGTGATGTCTCTGAAGGAAAAAAGAGAGGTGTCGGCCTACTGAGTAGGGGAGGTGTACGGAGGTGGACTGTCTAGTTTGGGTTGTGTAGATCGCTGTGATTAGATTTTGTTTTGGAGAAGCTTGACTTTGTAAATGAGAGCTGCTTGAATGCTGGAACACCAAGCTTCATCTTTGACGATTTCGTCTGGATTGGTACGAGGGGTGATTTGAAGATAGAGAATATTTCTTTAGATTTGGAGTAAGCTGTGGAGATTCTGTGGTTGAATTATTCAGATTTGGCTTTGAATATAGCTTTTTTGTAGATGGATGAACTATTTTTAAATTCAGTCAGAGTGTATTGGTTGGGCATGGATTGCCAGTTGGTTAGGGCAAGCCGTTTATTGGCTCATAGGGCAGATAGCTCATCCGTGAACCATGAGATGGATGCATGGATTTTATTTCCTTATTTTCTTCCAAAAGGGGTTAGGGACTCTATAGCTTGGTTAAGGATGTGGGCATTGCTGTTGGCCAGAGAGGTGGGGTTGTTGTCAAATGGTTGATTAAGTTCTGGAGTGTTCAGGAGTGGGAGGCGGTTGGCTACGGTTAGTTTTTTGGCACTTCTGGCTTTGGTGGGGGGCATATGAGAGTATTTTGGTGGGGGGTTTTGATGGAATGGTGAACTGAATACAATGGTGGTCTGTCCAAGGGAGGGGTGACATGTTGGAGATGGAAGAGGCACAGTTGTGGTCTGCGATCCAATCAATGGAGCGACCTTTACAGTGGGTAGGCTCTCTGACTTTGTGGGTGAATCCTAAGTCTGTGAGCTCGTTGGCAAATGAGGAGGCTGCTTTATCCTGTCATGCAAGCCTAAGTTAAGGTCTCCGAGCAGGATGGTTTTGGTGGAGCTTTTTAGATTGTTACCCAGGATTAGTAGGAGGTGTTTTTGGAAGTCATTGGCAGTACCAGGTGGTCTATATGTGACTACAATATTTATGGTGTAGTTTGGTGTAAGTGTTAATTTAGCAGTGAGGAGGTCAGTGTTGTTATCCCATGATTGGTTACCGAAGAATGGGAAGAGTCTCTTTAAAGATAAGAGCTATGCCTCCTCCTTTGGACATTTTCTGGTCTTGTCTTAGAATGGTGTATCCTAGAGGGAAGGCCAGAGAGATGGCTGGGCCTGATGCTTCATGGAGCCATGTTTCTGTGATGGCCAGTAGGTGAAGGTCATGGGCGATGATGAGGTCGTTAATCTCCAGTGCGTGTGCTGTGATGGAGCGAGCGTTGATGAGGGCACATTTGAGGGCGTGTGTCTTGGGTAAGATTCCTTTGGGAGTCGGAATGGGAGGATGGTTGGTGGCATGGTAGGGGGCAGGGCTAGCTGTGGGACTGATAGGGGAGGGTGTGATCTGATTGGGACATGGTGAGCGGGTGTGGTGGCTGGGTAGGTTGGGGCTGATGGGTCGGCAGGTGGAAGGGGTTTGGCTGAATACGTGAGGACATGATGGGGGTGCAACTGCTGAGTCTGAGGTTTCTGTGGAGTGTGAAGAGCGGGATGCAGGTGTGAGTGATGGGATTTGTGCATGCTCTGAGTCTGAGGAGTCTGGAGTGAATGAAGGTCTGGTTTGTGAGTAAAGCAGAGTGGGGGTTGGGAGCCGTGGACTGAGTGGTGGATTTGCTGGTGTGAGGCCTTGATGGAGGGGGAGTGATAAGTGTGTAGGTGGGATTCATGGTACTGGTGAATCAAGGGGCAGCGAAGGTGTAGGTTGCAGCAAAGAGGATGATAAGTAATGTGGTGGTAGCATGTGCGAGCATGCAGGAGAGCGGTAGGGCTTGTCTGTGCCTAGAGGAGGTACACATTTGTGTGAAAGGGAGTAGTAGGGAGGTATAGATAAAAATTCTGGTGTACAGGGCCCAGATAAGGAGAGAGGTCAGGTGTGCATACAATCACAAGAAAAGATCTTGGTTAGCAAGGATGGGGCAAGAAGGTAGATCAGTGTTTAGCAGTTCTACTCAGTGTTCAATACAGTGTGGCCCGAGAGATGCAGTCCAAGTGGCAAGTGGCAGTATGAAAGTTACAGAATTGTCACAGATGAAACCAGATGGGTAGCATGTATTTGCCAAGTCTCCAATTGGTATATTAGTATCAATATATGTGCAGTAATATCAGGATCGCGCGCACGCAGTACATTTAGTCACATTGATTACTATGCATGAGACGAGGCACCATTCTTCCTTGTACAAATCTCCCCTCTGTACCCTTCTCTAATCCACATTCTCGTCTGCTGTACACCCTTTTCTCCCAAGTACCTTCCCTGAACCCCACAGCAAGTCACTCCTCTGACACACTGCCCTCTGCACTTTCTCACTTGTCTGCACTTCTCTCTCATTTGCAAAACCTGAATCACCTCCTATGCCATTTCTGCCCTACACCACTCTCCCTGTGTTCTGGTCTTTCCTGTACCCCTCTCTCCGCTGCCCACGCTGCTCACCCCATGCTGCAAACCATCCCTATCTTTCATCTTCACTCTGTTCTTGTTCCCATCTCTCCCCTCCCTTGCTCCTCTCTTTTTCTGTCCTCTGTAACCTTTCTACCCTTTTTCACTTGGCAGTCCCACACTCTACTGCATCCAGTCCTTCGCTTCCCATTCCCCCATGGAGAGCACCCCATAACTCTCATCTACACTTATTCATCACTTTCTCCTCAGTCTTCAGAGCACCTGGCTTACATTTCACAGGTTTTCTCTTGCATGCCTTGCATGACCAACCACTCCATATAGCTTCTCAGAATAGGCAGGAACAGGCATGCCAGATCCAATTCCTTAAAAGGGTCCATTGATACCTGCAAGCATTAACTCTTAAGAATTAGTCAGGAGCATGGATATTTAGAAGGCGGGACAGACACAGAAGTCACTAAATCCACGTACTGCCTGCGCTCTACCCCCGCTCTACCCCCAAAATCTGATCACACTGCGACCACTCAAGTACGCTGGCAGAAACAGCTAGGCTGAATAAAACAGGGTGAAGCTTAGCCAAGACCTACAGAAGATTAAGCCCTGATTTTCAGGATGGGCACCAACAAATGGTTTATTTTGGGCAGGGACAGAGTTCAGTTCTGTGCTGGTAATAGTTTATTTTATGGAATATAATAACACTTTGGTCATAGTGCTTCATGCTAGATGCTTTCATCTTCTAGGCAATGTAATTACAGGTAGTATTACGCTAATTTGAACAGTACTGAATTTATGAAAGGTTAAGTGGACCCTGCTGCTGGGTTTGAACTAGTGAAATGCAGGTTGCCCTCATGTCAGAGACCAATCTTTAGGTGTGGTACAATCCAAGCTTCAAGCAGGTGTGAGTTGGTGGGAAGAGTTGGAAGGGTGTGCCTTAAGTGAGGCCTACTGATATTAGAGTATACATCAAGTGTGTTCCCTGGCCTATCTTAGACATTACTATGGAAAAGAGCACACATCCCACGTAGCGGTCCTTCTTGAGATTGGCTCATCCTCATTTTACTTTATATGGTTTCATGAGGATTTCGTGTACAATGTCAGACTGATACCTCAGGCAATGTCTGCACTTTGCAAGCCAGGCCTGGGGTACAGGGACATCTTGTAGAAAATCCAGTCTTCGCCAGATTGTGTGATCCTGGGCGAATCGTGTGACCCCCCACTGTGCATTATTTTCTGTATATGTTTACTTGGTAAAACCTACAAGTGACTCAGTTGGCAGTGTACACTATAATAAAATGCCTCAATCGTAAATGTTCTAACAGAGTTTCTTGTTGCTCCATGTATGCTAAGCATGTTGAGTGAGTGTGAAGAGGGACAAAGTGTCACATCAATAGATGTCACCACCAGCTGGGGGACCGGGTGTCATTTTGGGAAGCAGTTATAGATACATAGAATTTGTAATGTTTTTTTGCAGAGAAACGTATCAGCTGCAGTCAGCGTGATCCAACTCTAAGGAAATAAACTAGAAACAATCTCAAAGTAACCTGCCGGTTTAGGGGCACTAGTATAGTGTAAGCAGCAAAAATAATCATCACACCCTTCTCCTTAAAAAAGGCAATACATAATATATTAAACAGTGTTGTAGCATTTGTATAGAAACTGCATGTACATGTCAATATATACTGGCTCCCATTGTGCACCCTTGGTCCTCTGCTGTATAGGTAAATGGCCTCTGTATTTTTTTGTGCGGCCTTGCAACCCGATGTTGGCCAATACTTGGAGCTTAAATGTGAGCCCTGGCTGCCCATCAGTATGGAACAAAGAGCTGTTCCAAATGGGATGTTCCTCTTCGGCAGGGGCTGGGGCACACTTTCATGAATTGAAAGACCTGCGGACGGCACTGGCAGGGCATCAGGTTTGTCAATTCATGAAAGTGTGCCACTGCCAATGTCTCATATACAGTTTATAAATACATGCAGCACGTTGCAAACTGATCAGGGAATCCTGGCCTCTTGAGGCCAGGATTCCCTGATGAGTTTTGCAATGCGCCGCGCATGTTTAGAAACTGTATATCTGACATTGGCACATTGAATTCACCCCAAATAAATCCACTGCCAATGTCAGATATACCGTTTATAAACAAACGCAGCACGTTGCAAACTGATCAGGGAATCCTGGCCTCTTAATGTTTCATCATGAAACATTAAGAGGCCAGGATTCCCTGATCAGTTTTGCAATGTGCTACGCAAGTTTAGAAACTATATCTGACATTGGCACAGCTGCACATCCCCTCCAATAAATCCTCCCCATGCCGGCCTGCACCTGGGTGAGGAGGGGGGGCACTTGACTGACTTACCTTATGGTAGCTGCTGCCTGCTCAGCCTGTTCTCACTCTTTCTCCCTCGATAACACACACACTGTCACGAGCACAGAGTCACTGGAGCATGCATCGCTGCCTGGCTTTTCCTTCATTCTAAAAAACAAAGGCTGAGGCTGCGCAGCAGTGCACTGTGCAGGCAGGGCACGTGCAGTTTGTTTGTTCCCCGGCCTGGGCATTAGCAGCAGCAGAAGTTGCAGACAGTCAGTCTACTGTAAGCTTGCAAAAGTAGAAGTAGACTCTACTTTAACTTTTGCAAGCTTACATGACAACTGCAGCCTGCAGTTGTATTTTACAGCAGAGACACAAACTATCTGGGGGGATAACAGCTATTATATCCCCCCACTTAAAATTGTGGGGGGATTTGTCCCCCTCATCCCCACTACGCCCTACGCCCATGCGGCATAGCCACTAGAAGCAAGAGGCAGGATTAATGCAGTCAGATTTTGAAAATCTGGGGGGGGGAAATGTCTTCTTTAGAATGAAGACCTTTCCCACGAGAAACCTTTTGAAATTGCAGCCTTAATGCCAGGTTTGAATGGGCAAGTATCTAATGACGATTGTAATATTGTTTGTATTGTATTTTATTGGGCTATATGTCTTTACTTCTTCTGCATTCACTTCACCATTCATTAACTTTGATACTTTGACCTCTTCATACTTTTACTTCTTCTTTCTTTCACTTCTTCTAACATGCATTTAATCAATGCAGGGAGAGACCAAATGTAACAACCCTTCTTTTGTAACCCATATTATTCCCACTGTCGCTCTTGATCTCAACCCTAACCTTACAGCTAACCTTACCATATGCATTGCCAATTTGATAATGTGAAGGGGCAGATGAAGTAAAGGTAAAAAGAAGTGAATGCACAAATAAGTAAATGTCTGATGAATTGACTGTAGAAGAGTTAAGTGTAGCAGAAATTTCCTGGATGAAGTAAAGGGGGATACCATGTTATTCAGGCTGCAGTGTGTTTTCCCCAGAAACACTTACAAAAGAAACTTGCACACAACAGGATATTACCACAACAGGCACTGTACAATAATAGGATGAGTGTTCCACAGTTGACTGGTAGGTGGTGAGGGAATGATGGATTTTAGACCATGGACAGCACAGAAAAATAACAAGTAGATGTTATGGGATGTTTCAACCCACTAGTCCAGGCCCTGCAACATTCCTGTGCGCTGCTTCCATCGGGAACATCAGAATGGCTGCCTGAGAGCATGCTGCTCGCTAAAAATCACAGGAGACCACTGCCAAAAACCATCATTTGGTTGCCCACAGAGCAAGGCTGATTGCAAAAGAAACACAGAGCTGTGTGAAAATCCGTTTTTTTCTTGGTTGTCAAATGTGCAAAAATTATGGCTCACAAACCACCCAAAAGATCCAACCTCCTGTTGGGTGTTGAACATCATTCTACTTCAAGAATCCACATAAATATAATGTCAGCAGAAGTATATGTTATCTGAACAAAGTCCACTTTTGAAGATGGTTGCTGGAAATAAATCTGTCAAAAATGGGTGCAATACTGTTACTCGCCTCTGTCAGATGCTGGCGATTTCTAAATCTGACAGGAGAAACTTGTGTCTCAAAAAGCTAAATATGCCAAGGAAGGGATTTCCATCAAATGCAATATAGGGCGCCACACATTGATTTTCATGTTGAAAAAGACTGGAATTGAAGATATGTTTGCTGATTTTAAATTTGTAACTGTAATTTTTCACAAGGAACTATGTCACAATTGACCATAAAATAACCTGAATCAGCAAAAACTTCAAAGAGGCTTTCTTCCCCTGAGAACACCCCACCCTGTTCCTTCCCACCAAAAGGAGAGGATATCGCATTGGGATGCTAATGAGAAGGGGAGGAGACTTCCTCTGCTGTTCTGGGAAAGAGACAATAGAGTCCTTAAACTGAATGGAAATGCTAATTCGGGTGTGACTGACAACAACTGCCCTGGCAGGAAGAAAAGCCATGTGACTCTCTGACTCAGCCAAGCTCTGGAGGCGGGCCAGACTGAAAATGTGGATTTGAAATTGGACTAAATATATGTTTAAGGAAAAGACTTATAAAATATTGTACCGATCTGATAAAAATATGAAATTTAGAGATTATTAAAATGAAAAATTCACTCAGTTTAAAACTAATCTGGAATCTGTGCGACATTCAGAGACTGAATCACACATTTTTTTATATTGTAGCTATTGTGATTATGCTAGGAACATGTACAATTACAGGAATATGCCCAGAGGGTATGTGTATGTATGTGTAAAATATCTTACAGATCCGAAAATGTGTAATCAACCAAAAGTGCGGAAAATTGTCATTTATGAACCAAAACTCGTAGGAAGATAAGATTTGGACAGAACTTACCTTGGTCAATCTGTCATGTAATTATGTATTATGAACAAGTTGTGCATATGGGAAATATGTTTTTTGGGAAAAATAGATTTTCTGGGTAAAAGCAAAGGGGAGGTTCTTCCCTAGATTGTGAATGGCAGCATCACTCTGACACATCATGACACACAGTTCCTTTCTCAAATAAGGGGACAGGGAATTCTCTGACCTATCAGATCCTTAGAGGGTTGGGCATAGACAATCAGCCTCACCACCCCTTTGGAAAATGGATAAATAGGGACTGCTGAGGACAGGCAAGCCACACACTTCCACTAATCAACTGATCCACTGGCGAAGCACCCTGCAGGAAGATCCAGACTCCAGAACCTAGATGCAGACTCTAGAACCAGACTCCAGAACCCTGAAGCAGAGGCCTAATCCAAAAAGCTGAACCCTTTTTAGCAGGCCTTTAGAATCTTTTGCAACCGGATTCTAACCCCAAACTTCCACAGGACCTAACTAAACCATTCAACAGCCTGGCTGAGCTATTTTGCTTCTGGCCAAGAACCTGTGCTAAAACCCAAGATCCAGACCAGTCCAGCAGAGCTGTAACCCAGAACCTGTCAGATCCAGTCCAAGAGGCTGTGCAGACCAGAGCCCCTTGCTGAGAGCAGAGTCCAGGTGCCCTGATCCTGTCCGGTGGTGAGCGAAGTCCAGTCCAAACCTTTGGCCAGATCTTTGACGGGTCCATTCCATTTTAAACAAGAGTTGTGAGTATTTAGCGTAGAACTGTCCATAGTCATCTCTTAGTTTAAAGTAATCCATCCAACCCATTCCAACATATCTAGACTGCATTGTAGAATCTCTTTTGTCCATTCTGAATCCTTTCTCATCGATCTAATCCTGTGATAATTGTTAGTGTAAGCCAACCTGTTTGTAATTCAAAGCACAATTTCATTAGAAATCTTGACTCCTTTTGAGAAAAATTGACCTCTACTAAAACCTTTGTAACTTTTGAACCGTACGTGATAAGTCATTGTGAAGCTAACATCCTCAGCTTTCCAACGAACCCAAAACGACATTCCAATTCCTTATAGTTTTTCTGTAATCGCGTTTCCTGCACACGGAAAAGTGGCCGCGAATTTGCATTTGGCTAAATTTCACCACATGTAAAAACAGCTATTTCTTGAATTCAACTTCTGAATTTCGTTTTCCATCTGCTAACCATTCAACAATCATTGCTAGTGTTTCCCTGAACTTATCCAAAGCAACTCTCACTAGTTCTGAATCCTATTTAGCAAATTAAAGGCAATTTTTCCCATTTAATCCAACCCACATTTAAAAGCAATTGACCTGTTTTAAAATCATTACTGTTCTCTCTAAGCTTGCTGGGGGAATTGGGATTGAACTGCATTGTTGATTGTTATTCCTGAAACCTGTGTGCCCTCATTCCATATCTCTATATTGCATATTAGGGGGGAGGGAGTAGTAAGAGAGGGAAAGAGGTATCATATTGTCTTTTTTTTATTTTTTATTTTTTATTTGATTTGGCTGAAAAATTCAACCTTTCAATACAAAATCCATTTACTTCATTAAAACATATAAAATGTGTCATAACACTACATAAATATTATATTCGTTTAACTGATCACAATTCTCATAAATTATTTCTAAACTATTCTAAGCATAAATCATTTGAGTTCATAATAAATCAAAAAGAAAAGATAAACAACAAGAAAATATGAAAGTATAGAGACAAAAGGAGAACGCGCCGTGTTCAAGGTGCAATCAAATGGTGGTTATTTAGCATACACAGCAAGGTGCTTTATACAGTTCTCAGCATAGCATATCATTATTGTTTGCTTTGATTGTGTTATTTGTTATTTTTTAACTTTGTTTTTTGGTTCTTCATCATTTTCTAGTTTTAATTCATTTAGAAAGTTTACCGTTGCATATCCTATTGATTTTGAGTGCACATGAAATATAAACTTCCATAGATCATTAGCCTCCATATGTGCTCGGTGTTTAAAAAGGTTTTTAAAATATTTAACTCTTAAGCAATCCAACTTTGTACACTCAGTGAGCAGGTGTTCTAATGATTCCTCATGCTTATTACAGAAGCGACATAGACTACATTCTACAGAATCAGGAAACCATCTAGATGTAACTTCCCTGGTTTTCCATTGGTTTAACCTCGAGCGCAGAAGTCCTGCTCGATGCGAGATATTTGGTGATTTTAAAAGATACTCTTCAGGGGAGCCAAAGGATTTTAAGGCAAAAGGATTCCGTCTGAAGCATTTGTAGACTTGACATTGTTCTCTAGTGCTTATCCAATCCATTTCCCAGATCTTTTGCTTAGCTTCGTCCGGATTTAGCAACAAAAGCTCATTCCCTACGTTTGCTTCTTGCAAAAATCTCTGCGCTTGGGCTTTCCAATGCTTAGCAAAACTGTCATTCGATGTTTTTACATAATTTGCTAAATGTTTTACCAGCCTATTCCTATGATCTTCCAGGACACATTTCCTGTATAGCATGCATACTCTCCATTTATAGGTGGCTTGCATCGATATAAGCCCTAATTCGTGCTTTATGAGGGCTATGGGTGTAGATTTCGAGAGTTTCAAAAGATTTTTCCAGTATTCTCCTTCTTTCTTATCCCAATAGTTGCGTGTTTTGTATAATCTTGTCTCTGACCCATACAATTGTATTGGCAGAGCCTTTTGCTTATAGTATGTCATTAGGGGAGCGATGGTGAATTTACAATATTTGCCACTGATGATTTTTGCTTGGGAGATTAAATTATTCCATTTTATTATTGCAGTGGTTTCATATGGAGTGTCCTGTGGGCTATTGTTAATGTTCACTCCCAGGTAAATATATTCACCCACTGATTCGAGCTGCTGATTGTCTAAAACCCACCTACGATCTTTATTTCTTTGCTGTGAGTTTCCAAATTGGATCACTTTTGTTTTTTTAATATTTATGATCATGCCATTGAATTTGGCATAGTTCTCCAATACATTGAGCATATTGCGTAACCCCATCGGCGTCTTTGATAGGAGAAGGAGATCGTCGGCATACAAAAGCCATTTAATTTCGTGTTTGCCTAGTTTTGGGGAATCAGTTATGATGTTAAGAAACTCTTTACCCATTTCAGAAATGAAAAAATAAAAAATTGCCGAAGCAAGTATACACCCTTGCTTAAGTCCTCTCGACGTGTCAATGGGGTCAGTCAGCAGACCATCGCTGTTTAATCTTATTTGAAGTGAGGTACTCTGATGAAGCTCAATGATCCACTTCAAGATGTTCCATGGGCAATTGTTTCTCATTAGCTTCGCCACTAGCAGCTCCCTCAATATAGAATCAAACGCAGTTTTGAAATCGATGAATGCAATATACAGTGGTAGATTTTTACTCGCTTGCTTTGCAATGATGGCATTTATAGTGAATAGGTTAATACCTGTTCCTAAACCTTTAATGAAACCTGTCTGCCAAGGGTCCCTCAGGTTCTCTCTGTCTAGCCAGTTGTTAAATTCATGCAAGACAAGACGAGCAAATATTTTCCCTGGACAGTCCAGAAGGGCTATCAGTATATATGATCCTGGATCAAGTCTGTCTCCCTTCTTAAACAACGGGATTAAAATAGATTTTTTCCATGATGTTGGAATCAACCCGGTGCGCATCACTTCCGCAAATATTTTCATCAGTATTAGTGACCACACTTCTATCTCTTCTTTGATGGTTTTATTATCGAGCCCATCCGGGCCAGGGGCCCTTGAGGAGCTTAGTTTTGAGATATAGAATGAAATGTCACTTTGATCGAATTGTATCGTGTGATCCCAATTCATACCTTTAAGAGGCATTTGCTGGATCATCATTGGTGTCTGATATATTTTCAGGAAGTAATCGCGCCAGGTTTTAGCCGATATGGAGTTAATTTGAACAGAAGACTGATGTTTGTAGGTGACATTATTCAGGACTTTCCAGATTTCCGCTGAAGATTTGGTGGCTATTTATTTAAGCATGTCCTCACTGTCTATCTGGTAACATTGGGCCTTTCTACTTCTTAACCAGTTTTTATATACTGTCTGTATGTGCCTTATCTGCGGAAGTTTCTCTTCTAATGTTAGATCTTTTAGTAGTCGTATTTGTTTTCTCATGTTACCTTTTTTGGTTTTGACATCAATGTCAAAGACATGAGCATGTTTGTACCCTTGTCCTTGTGAGGTGTTTTTCACATATGCATATTTCTGCATTATTGATACGTAATCCAAGCCTGGACGTGTGGACAAATGTTTGTCAAAATCCCACAGGGAAGCATTAGACCACTTGATTTTATTCCTCCTGTTGTGAGCAGTTATATTTCCATTATATGTCTCACAAGTGCTTTTATTGGGGGGTTTTTCTGTTTCCCACACTAGGCAGAGTTGGCTATGATCACTTTCCCTTTTTGACTTTACAGTCATGGACTGGATTAGATTCAACAGTGCACTGTTCACGAATATGTAATCTAGTATGGGTTCAGATGGACCATTATGCCATGTGTTAGCAGCCTGCGTATCCCCCTCCACAGTCCCATTTAGCATAAATAACTGCATGTCTTCCATTATTGCTAGCCCTCTTCTACCGTTCTTTTTCTCTTATTCAGCAGATGCATGTTATAATCGCCCATGATCATTACATGATCAACATTTTTTTCTTTAGCAATTTTGCTAAATACTTCTTGACAAAGTTCAAAAAAACAATCCGCAGTTAGATGAGACCTACCCCAATAGATGTTTGAGTATAAGTAGGTGTAAATCACTCTTCAATTTGACGGTTTGGATAAAAGGGGTGGTGGACTCATACATAGCTATTGTAAAGCCTTTTGATTTCTTTACTGCAACCAAAAGCCCTGCCATCGGTCTACCACGCGGTAGGCATATTGCTGGTTCTAAGTATATTTCATATCCATCCCAAATTGGGGCTTCGGCCAACCATGTCTCCTGCAAGACAACTATGTCAACCTTATCAAGTTCAGTATTCGCCGTATTCGTAAAGTGCTTGAACCCCCGAGTGTTCCAACATATCAGTTGGAGTTTCTCTTTTGCTATGGGTTGTTATGAACGATCTAAGTGATTACCTCTTCCCTCATCTGATGCAGCAAAGTTGGCACCATAAATGCGGGGAATCCACTTTGTGGAGCCTCCGACTTCTTCATTCAATTGATATTCTTCTTGATACAAGTTAAAGCCCATTTGAAAGAAAGCATCTCTAGCCTGCCATAATATATCTGCAAGAATGGTTGAGTGTATAGAGATTCTGGATCGTGTCAGATCCTGATCATCCATGAACTCAACTCTGTCGATGTCCGACGTTGATATGTTCCTTAATAGAGAGATCTCCCTGCAGATGTTTATGACGCTTGATCGATTCAGGTCAAATTGCTGGAATGGATGATCCCTACATTCCAGTATAAAGCAGTGACTGTTCTTCTGGGCCACTGCCCTCGATTTAAATGAGACTTCTTTGCTCATATTCTTATTCTTTTGCCATTGTGCTGTTTTCTTCATACTAGCATTCTCCATTGTCTCTTTATTTAGGCGACCTCCTGGCATGGATTTTGTCTCCATCTTGCTAGATCCAGTTTCCGTAGTTTCCTTTAACTTGCTGGCCATGTAGTTTTCTACAGTTTTGTTTATTTCTTCTCTCATTTGTGCCTCATTTAATCCCCTCCACCTTGAATCTATCTTTTCACTGTTGGGGAGTGCCTGAGGTTGGGCACTTTCACTTCTTCTCATTGCTGTTTCTACTGCAACTAAGTCATTTAATGGTTTGTAAAATAGGCTTGGTGTAATTTTATTTATACTGCTTAAGGGCATAGTTCTCATATGCTCACTGCTTTCATCAGTGATTTTTGATTTTTCTCTGGTTTCTTTTATAGCACTTGTTATCTTCAAAATTCGTCTATTCTTTACTTTCCCTTTAACACCTTTTGCTACAGACATGGTGCTTTTTATTTTATTTGTTAAGGATTGACCCTCTTTGTTTTGCTTGTTCTGTTTTGCATCTGTTTTCTGTTGTTCTTTTTCACTATTATTGTTCTCAATAGTTGCTTCCACGATTAACTTAGTTGTGGACGGCTCACCATCGCTACCTTTTGCAACGTTCTGTAACAGATGCTTTGAGGGATCTTCAAGATTAATAGTGTTTGGCGCTCCACTAAAATTGAATTGTTTTGGGTGCAAAGGAGTCTTAAACCTGTCGTTCATATTACTTGGGGGGATTGTGGTCTGGGTTCCCGACTCTTTTGATTCACAATGTCTAAATATTTCATATTGTTGAATGCACTCTCTTCGTTCTCCCATTTCCTGGCAGCTGTTACTTTGATCTGTCAGCTTATTCAATAATATAGTTTGGTAGTTCAATTTTTGGTCCATTGCTTCATATAGTTTGGCCAACGATAGCAGAGCTGTGTGCATTGCTAA
The DNA here is from genome assembly GCF_040938575.1 of Ambystoma mexicanum. NCBI lineage: Eukaryota > Metazoa > Chordata > Amphibia > Caudata > Ambystomatidae > Ambystoma > Ambystoma mexicanum. The sequence continues at coordinate 1,032,573,173 of NC_090933.1, read as the reverse complement.
TAGGACCGAATTTTTCTCAATCAGGGCCTCAGCCTCTTCTACAGGACTTTCAAGAGGGATCACCGGCCGTGCTTTCCCAACAGTAAGATTTTTATTTCCCCTTACAGCTTTCCTGGGGGTTGGAGGGGCAAAAGAGAGTGATTTCACAAACGCTTCTTCCTCAGAACATTCTAACATTTCTAAAGATGTCATTGCTTTGTAATTTTGTGATGCATTCATTATGTCATCCTCTTCAATTCTACGCCTACTTGTGTTATGTTGATGTTGTATTGGAATGGGCGACAGACTGTCTACTTGCATTAAATCTCCTGTATTGGAGTGTACAAACACAACTTCCTCTGTACTCATCGAGGCAGAGCTACAATCCATAAACTGTATAGCTTCCTCATCTACTTGACCTGTGATTTGCAAGTTATGATAAGCCTCTCTTAGTTTCTGCTGAGCTTCGATCGTACAGGGTTTGGGCGGACTTTCAACAATTTTTTCAAGTGTTTGAGGTGCATACACTTTATCTTCTTCACACCGTTTACTCTCATGTTCCATAGTAGTGTCTGAGATTGTGTTTCCCACTCCAACATTTAATATTACAGGTGCGCTAACTTTAATGGCAGCTACTTCCATATCAAGGCGCTTATTCAGCTCAATGAGCTTTTCTTGATTCAGATGACAATTTTTAATGTGTTGTTGTTCTTGGGGAGTTTCGGTCCCTGTGCTTGTATTCAAATTGTAATATAAGCGGATATCAGGTACCCTTGACATTAAGCGGTTCCTGTTTTTGTTTCCCACTTTTTTTTCCCCTGCACAGGCAGCTGCTTTCTTCTTTAAAATTGGGACTGTTGGAGTGTGCGGCATACCCACCATGTTTTTTATTTTTGGATTAATTCCTTCTTTAGATAGTGCACTATTCATGGGCGGCATACCAGATTTCAGTGTGTAGGGACCCTTCTCCATGCTACCACAATTAAACACAATTAAACTCACACTCGTGCACGGTACGTAGCCTAGAGATTACACTATGGGTGGGAATAATAATACAGGCAGTAGCCTCTTACCCTTTCACGTAGTGCACAGTTTTCCCCTTTTTTTTAATTTTTATAATATATGGTTTTTTAAGCACCTTTCTTTCTCCTCCTCGTTTGCAGTATGGCTAAGTCAAGTGCTGCCAGCCCAATCCGCGCACCAGGCACAACGAACAGCAAACAGTACTTATCCGTACTTAGTGCGCGGCGCAAGTGCGCCAGGGAAAGAGTACTTGTAGAGGAGGAGGGGAGGAGTAACTTGCACGTCACGTGCTTAACAAGGGCGGAGTCTCCCTCCAGGAAGTGCCCTAAACAAAAGAATAAGGACACACTCTTAGTAAGGCTTGGTGTATGTGAGGACAATAACAGGCTTATCCAAATACGAGTCCAAAAAGAGTCCAAATATGCTCATAAGAGACGAGTCCAATTAAATACACACACACGGGGGACTGGGTACTCAATCACCTTGTGGATCAGGAAGTCAGGCAAGCCAGGCGCCGCATGCAAAGACGTCCTCCTGGACACATGCATCCTAACTGTTTGAACACCACCCCATCCGTGCCCCCTTGTGACTGTCTTTTTTTAATATAATGGTTTTGTAGCTGTTTTTCACGTTTTCACGTAGTCTTTTGATTGAAGTCATATCAAGTCTTATTTCTGTGTTGCATTCTTTCCTATCATTGCATTTCCTTGAACCATACAAAGTATTCTCTGCTACATGATTCTTCCTACTCCTACTCCCAATTGATTGAAGAGATTGTTGATATTATAATATTACCCATTGCTGATCATTGCATAAATATTCTTAAGTGTGATATGCAGATGTTATTCATATTTATAAAAGTTTTCTATATATTGTTCAATTCTTCAAATAAATCTTTTAATTTGCAAAACAAACCTACTTCTTGACTCAGTGAGGCCGTCCCATCCAGTGATGGCAGATGGGCAGTCAGAAATACAGACAGGAAGTTCTATAATGACTTGGGAAGGAGAAGGCCATTTGCCTGTTCTCAGCAAATAGATGGTGGGATAATCTACAGGAGGAGATGAGATACCCAGGGGATACCCAAGGGATGAGGTGTAAAGGGTGAGTAATAGAGGTACAATGACAGAGCAAGTAGTTGGATCACAGGTGTTCAAATTCCATGAGATAGAACAGGAAGAACATTTATAAAGATGGGAGGAAAAGCATTCAAGAGCGGTTCCGTGAATGCCAAGTCTGACATGAGTCAGAAGAGGTGAGGTATGTTCAACCATGTCAAAGGCAGCTATCAGGGCAAGAAGGAGGAGTACAGAGGTGACCTTAGAGTGGTGTGTAGATGTAAGAAAGTTTAAGCCATGTTTGAGAGCTGATTTAGTTGAGTGGCAGCTGCAAAGCCCCGTTTGGAAAGGGTCTTGGAGATTATCAGAGTCAAGGGAATGTGTAATCTTCTTGAAGACAAGACATTTGAGGATGTTTGAGTAGTGTGGGAGGAGAGATAAAGGGAGATAGTTGGCAGGATTGCTAGGGTCAGCTGAGGGATATTTTAGTATGGGAAAGACAATTGCTATTTTAAAGCAGGAATGACAATTGCCAAGGGAGATAATAAGGTTGAAGAGGGAGGAGGTATGGGAAAGGATGAGGGATGCCAGTTATCTGACATCCTGTGCCCGAGCATCAGCTTGGGCATAGGAGAGGTTGGCTGTCTTGATGACTGGAACAAGTTCAAGAGGAGTGGTCAAGGGAAAGAAACAGAAAGAGGAGTTGATGGGCGTCGGTGAAGGGGGAAATTGTGGTGGACAGAGGGATAGGTATGATGGCTATAAGGATGTAACAGATTTGTGTCAGTTTATTGGAGAAGTGAGTTGCAGAGTCATTTGCAGAGAGATCAGAGGAGTTGCTGGCATGAGAGAGCATGGCTTGGAGTGTGATGGAGGGTTTACAAGGGGAGCATAGAGTGGTGATAAGGTAAATGAAGTAAGAATGCTTTGGCAGAGCTGAGGGCTGATGTGAAGGAAAGGAGTGCGGTCTTGTATGTTAGGTGAAGTGGAGGAGAGTATTTTTGCACCATTTACACAGTTGTCTTTTCCTCTGAGTTTTAAAAAGGTGGATCAGAGGAGGCTATATGGTATTGGGGCCTACCAGAGGCAGAGAAGGCCTCACCTCTGGTAGCTGTGTGAAGGATTGATGGGAGGATAGATTCCTTTGATGTTCCAAGTAAGACTTTTAGGATTTATAATAGAAGAAAACAACAAAATGCACAGTGTACTCTTAATGCAGTATATCAATCCAAAACATTCATTACAGTGGAGTAAGAACTACAGTGTCATGTCATTATAGTTGTTCAGAATTATAACCGATAACAAAAGGGAGAAATAAGAAGAGAAAATATATTTTGACTATACAAATAAGTTTTTGAATGCAGATTGTAAACAATACAAAGGCATACAAAAAGGAAACCAGAGAGAGAAGATAAGCAATACAGCACTTACACAACACCCCATTACCAAACCGAGCTGGATATAATATAAGTAGGAAAAGAAAAAAGTCCAACACAAAGTAGAGTATGAAAAACAATGACTATAAGAGTAAATGAACACAATCTTAGAATAACAGGGGACAAACCTGTTTTGAACATTTTGTGAGGAGTCAGGAATTAAAGCAGGCAGGAATGAGAGCCGGACATTGGTTAAAGACATTTATTAAATAAAAATGGGCTTAGAAAATGCCTCTCTTGCCCTATTCTAAATAAGAACTTCCCTAGCTAGAAACCAAAACCTAAGGATATGTCTGTCTCTGGATGTCAATAACTGAAAAATCCGTGCTTATGTGCTTATGTCCAAAATGTCCTCTCCTGACCCTCACAATATAAACAAAACAAAGGATGCAATGAAATGTCTTTAACTTGATGTCGGCAAAAGTGTTCAAAACCAAAGGTATAAGAATGACTCATATGAAAATGTTCTCCAAGGTAAAGACCCCTGGCTCCAGAGGGTGGTCCCCTTCCCCTGGAATATCTAACAGGATGGCAAACATGTCTCTTTAGCTAACAGTTCCTTTGTGTCTTCACTCACAAAGTTCCAGTTTAAGCAATACGTTCTGTAACAGTCTTCCTGTAGTATTTCTTGTAACTTTGCAGATTTCCTGATATGATCTCATTTCATAAGGCATTTATAATGCACCTGTACACAAGTGTTTCTAGGCACGACAAGACAAGGGAGGGACAACATGGGGGGACAAGACAAACGATCCTACTAGGCCTTGTCATTCGGATCGTGATAGTGCGACAATAGAAGTGCATGGGGAAGAAGAGGGGGTAGTGCAAAGGAGAGGAAAAGGTATAAGTGCGATCAGGGCAGCATGGATCTGAGTAAGTGCAGCATCTCTAGGTAAGTGCAGGTGGGCTGTAGGGGTTACAGTTACAGCCACTAGGTGCGTGGTAGGCCAGGAGGCAGTGCAAGTAAGACTTGTCATGATGGAGCCTGATACCCAGTACGACTCTGAGGGAACCAAACAACCAGTTGGTGCAGCAGACTGGTAAGTTAGCAGGGAGAGAGAGAGAGAGAAGGCAGAGTAGAAAAGGAGGGTTGTGAGCTGCTTCTGAAACTTTGTGGTCCAGCTCAAGTCTGAGAGGGGCGAAAAGGCCATTGCAGAGGGAGGCACCCACAAAGGAGAGACATCTACCCCCCACTCTCTGCCTGGAGAAGGGTCTGACCCTCAGAGAGTTGGAGGTAGCTGAGCGAAGGGCTCTAGAAGGAAGGTATTTTAGAAGAGAGAGTTGGATGTAGTTAGGGACCTGGCCTCAGAAAGACTTGTGGACAATGCAGAGGGTCTTGAACTTGATCCTTGCAGCCACCGGGAGCCAGTAGAGAGATTTCAGGGCTAGAGATATGCGGTCCCTGGGCTTGAGGCCTAGGATAAGTCTTGCAGTCCTGTTCTGGATTAGTTTCATGGGGCAAAGACTAGAGGTAGGTAGATTGAGAAATTGGCTGTTACAGTAGTCCAGCCTGGATAGAACCAGGACTCTGGAGACAGTGAGCTTCTGGGGCAAAGTGAGGAAAGGTAGAATACCTCTGAGGTGGCGCAGCTGGAAGTTGGCCTTTCTGGCATGGTCTCTGATGTGAGGAGAGAAAGCGAGGGTGGAGTCAAAGATGATGCCAAGGTTTCTTGCCTCACAGAAAGGCAAGGGTAGAGGACCCAGAGTGAGAGAGGGAAAGCAGGAGCCGGGGCCCAATGAGAAGGTCTTACTGGCATTAAGGCAAAGATAATTTACTCTTTAATACATGGAATTGCCAGATGTGCATGAACCATAACAATGGGATCCAGTTTCCGTAAACTCTAGGAATAAAATTCACATTTAAATCAGTAATAAATCATAGGTAAAATATTAGGATATGTATATATACAATACTCATGAAAAACATTCAGGAGTAATCACAATGGCACAGAGTAAAATGTCAGTTGAAGTAGTATACATATTTAGTAGGCTGTAGCGCTTGAAATGCTGATTGAAGGAAACCTTGATTTAAATCAAGTGCCAAGTTATTAGGAACCAGTTAAAAAGTCAATAAAAAGTAACTTGCCACAGTAAATAATCAGAGTTGATCGTTGAACAGAAAGCTGGTTAGTTTTCTCAGACTTCAGATAGATGCCAAATGAAAAACCAGCAATGTTGCCTAAATCCTTGGGGCTCTTCATACTGTCAGTGGAGATTGCTACATATAAGACGGATGACCAAGGTGGGAAGCAGAGAATTCTATATGAGGCAAAGCACCCACCATCTTGTTGATGCTGTCATGCAGCATTCTCAGTCATCACGGTCCAGTGGGTATTTTCTCCGATGTAGGAACTACTCTGGATCAAACTGCATACCAAGTATCCTAGTGAAGTCCGCTGTCCACAATGGCAATTTAAACAATGTGCAGTGAATAGAAAAGGAATGACACTCAGTGTGGGTGGGAGGACAATTAAGCCCGGGCAGCCATAGTGCAGGCTGCTGGCCACGACTCTGCTACTCAATGAAGCTATAAGTAATATCTTAGTTTTTAAATATCTTTCTAAATATCAAGTTTTGTTAATTTTGCTGCATGGTCAGTTACTGCACCAGCTTTGATTTTTCAATTGCAATTAGAAAGTATTCAATGCTTGTGAAAGTCCTGTGCTCCCACAATAGAGATACACAATCCCTTCATTAGAGTGACCCCAATCTCTATGTCTCTACAAGTGTTCCTACTTTAAGCATGCACCATTCTTCTTTTTTTGTAGTCCAGGTCTGAATCGCTTGTCTAGCACTGGGACCAACATTTGATACCAATCTTCTCCTTATGTTGCCAAATGGAAATCAAGCTTTCCTCCCTTTCAGCACATGCTCTGCAGGTTTGAGTGAAATATAGTTTTGTCCTATCGCAAGTGGACTACTGCAACACTGTCTACGTAAACTGCCATATCTGCTCCACTTTCCAGGCCTTTCATTGATTTATGGTCGAATAGAGGATCATGTTGTGATCCATGTTCAATGCCTACTATGAATCAGTCCCTGAATATCCCCAGAGAAAGAATTAACATTTCAAATTAAGCTATACTATAAGAGCCAGCAATTCCAGGGTACTGTTCAGTGCAGATTCAGATGGAAAAAGCACATGGGGGATAAACTATCCAGGTACAGGGTCCTTGCTACAGTAACATCTTCTACCCAACATGAGGCCATTTCTAATCTTGGAGCCTTCAAGAAGTAACTTAGCAAGTTTCCTTTCACTTACGCTTTCCTCATTACCCCCTAACCTTTGGGCTCACCATCACTTTTTAAAGGAGGTTTGGTGGCCTCATAACCCCAGTCCTCCATCAACAACCTTTGGGGTCTCTTTGTCAGTAATAACCCCAGGGCGTACTATTTACAGTCACACAGACTGAGCGCCCCAGAGGGCCCTTGGGTATCATTCCAGCATTTACAACATGCTCACAAAATGAATGTATGGATGCATGCATGTACTTGTGAGTGCTATCCTGCACTCTCAGACCTTCCACTTCTTCATAAAATGTAATGACCAAGAATGTTTGCTACTCCAAACCTCTTCCCGTTCTCACTGATATTGTGTGTAAGCATACACAAATTATTTGTATATTATATATAAGTGCTGAGACTAGTTGCAATGAAAGCAATCACTTTTAGGGATCATGTCATTTCTTAACCTTCATTCTCAAACACGTTGGTGTTTGTCTTACCATTTGAAGCTCCAGGCATAAAACATGAAGCCATGACTTAAACCAGGCCTGCCTGCTTTGTAATTCCGGGTATGCCGTTTCCCTCCCAAGTTTCTTTAATAGAATTAAGGTTCCATGCACGCATTTGGTGTGGGTAATATATATTGTGCATGCCATGACATTCCTGTCAAATCGTGTCAGTACGTGGACGAGTAATGGCAACATTTGGCACCTTTCATGTGATGTGTGGAGCCACAGAAATAATGCCAATAAGTGGTGCGATTAGGTAGGCACATAACAGAAACATATGGTGGAAGTATATGTTAAACATGGGTGGCATACTATAACAATTGATGGCAAATAGTTTGAGGGTCTGCCAACACCATGGCAATTCCTACGTGCAGATTGACTCTGCTGCCGCAAGGCATTGTGGGTGTTTCCGCAGCCTGGTGTGCCCATCTCCCATGAGTGCTCTGGACTGCAACTGCAGTGGGAACCCCTTCAGGGAGGGAGATGTGGGTTCTCTGCAAATGTTATGCCCACATCACACCTCAGACTTATTGCCTCATGGGGTGGCCTGAGCCATGTCAACAAGAATGGCGAATGGCCTGGATGTCTAATAGGGACATTGCTTTGGTTAGGAGCCCCCAGTGTTTCAACTCGTTGCAATCCACCACTGCTTGTCTTCTGCTAACTCCTTCTGGGGTGTCTTCCTATGGTCACTGTGTCTACTTTATTAGTGGTGCAGAGGTGGCCCATTGGAAGCCAGGATGATTTGGACTTGTTTACCAATGGGCAGAAATTAATTGTCACTAAGGTTACCTTTTTGTTAGTTGCTCTTGCTTTTATCGTTCTTTTAATTCTATGTTTTCATCATTGTGACCTTCTTGTTCTCATCTTTTCAGCGGCAAGATGAAATCAGGCAAACTTCGGCTTTGTTTAGAAACCCAATTAATGAAGTGAGTACCTGGCCAACTGAAGCCAGTACTGGTTCATGATGGAGTTGCATGCCAAGTGGCATTAATCCATGACGACTGATACTAGCACAGGAACGGTTACATGTGATTTTAACGAATTTAATTACAGAGAATGCTGTGTTATAACAAAAAATATCGAATGCTACCTTTTTTGGGGGTTCCTTAAGCCTTTAAACCCACCCCACCACCCCCATTTTAATCCCTTACCCCATATACCTTTGAAACAAAAATTCGATATTTTTTCGTCATAACATTTTCGTTATTACAGCATGCTCTGCAATTTAATTCGTTAAAATCACTGCATACCCACAGGGACATGTGATGGCAACAGCTGGCCAATAAGGTGAGCCCCTGGGCATATGACGTCAATACCTGGCAACACAGATAACATCACTGCACAAAAGCCCAAAGGAATGGCTTTGACAATGCTTGTTTTATGTTTCTCATAGATTTCCATTATTAACAAGCTGACATTCAATCGAGTCACAGCCTCTTGCTTGCTCTCTATAAAACTATCCCTGAGAGCTATTTCCTCAGCCGCAGTAAGCACAGCCTTCATAGAACTATATTCAAAGCTCAGTGCAGCTGCTCGCCCCAGCCAAATAAACTGTTGCCATATTCCCCCTCAGGGCTTCTTGGAGGGTCAGCAGCTGTAATAACACGTATCTTGGACGAATTTACACGAACCTGTGCTTAGCAGAGTTTTCATTGCTCTGCGCCGGGCTCCAGGGGGACTCGTTTTACGTTTTGGAACTGCCAATGCCGATAATTTATGCAATCAGCGCTGCCTGTGTGCTGTGTTTTCCAGTCAATGAATTGGACGGCCCCAGGTCCAAACGGGACCTGATTAAGAAAAGAAAGGGATATCGCCTCCATCATCAGGATGTTGGTCCCAATGGAAGAAAAGCTTTTAGAAACATGTTTTTGCTCATTGTTGTTCTGTTTTCCACAGCATTTGCTCGTGCATCTGATCAGATGGTAAGACATTATTTGCTTTGGCTACCTGTGTGTAACCCGCGTCACGTGGGGCGAGCCCCGGACGGTCTGAGCGAGGCTATCCTCCTCAGTAGACTCATACATTGAGCAATTTTACATTGGGTAATGCTGACAGAAATATGCCACCAAGGCGAATATTTAAAACAATGGTTGGCAAAGCCAACAGTTTTGGCTCTTGTATATTCATGAGGAATTGCCAAAACATGTTTCTACATTCAGGTCGTGCCCCTGTCATCAGAAATTGAACTGCTACCAGGCATTCTATTTGGTCTCACATTGGCACAGTGCTGCTAGCTTAGGTGTTTTGTAAAATATGAAAGAAATAGGCTAAATATCACACGTGATCATTATAAACAGCAAATGCTAAAATGATCTTTCCTCTTTATATAAATATATATATATATATTTCTGTGAATATATACATATATTCACAGAAAAAACTTTGTTAAAGGGACGTTATGGTTAATTTGCACTAATTAAACCTATACAATTCAGTGAAAAAACGTTGTTAAAGGGACATTATAGTTAAGTTGCACTAATAAAAACCTATGAAATTCTGTGAACTTTTTTTGTTAATGGGATGTTATGGTTACAAGTAAAACCGAAAACCCCCCAGAAATTCGCCAGTTATGGTAAGCTAAGCAACCGTAACTTGTGCCACCACCGTGCATTGCTAAGACTGACACCCAAGACATTTGTCTTGACATCACAAGACAGATTTACAAAACCATGCTTTCGGGTCCTCGCTGATGCTCCTCGCGCCAGTTTGCTGTTATTCCGTCCAGCACTTCAGGCTATAGCCGCAAGCAGAATATTTTTTCCCATTCAAACCTAGGGCTTCGGCCATGCTGCACACCCCCAATAAGCAAATCCGAGTACACATTTGTCCTTGCTCAGGGTCAGGCCCATTGCCCAGGAACCAATGTTATATCACCATTTGTTTGTACTTACATTTTGACACATTTGCAAATCCATGCTTTCTTGTCAATGCGCCTTGCACAGGTTTGCTGCAAATCCATCCATGTTTTATTTTTCAAAAAGTATCAAAATGTACATAGAAAAAATAGTTATATAACATCGCCCCAATTGCCAAATTTTGTTCAGACTTTGCACAAACATTCAAGGTTGGGTCTATAATATTTCTGAAATAATTTCTGCAGATTCGTCAAACAGCAACAAAGTTATAAACCGTCTAAAAATGTCGAGACCCCCCTCTAATTTTGACACCTCTTAACAAACTCCCACCAAACCGTGGAGCAACATTCAAATCTGGGTCTAAAATCCTGTTACAAACATTTGTGTGGATTCATCAAGCAGCATCAAATTTATAAGCCTTTCAGATATTTTGGGTCCCTCGCCTCTAATTTTGCCCCCTCTTTGCAAAACAGCACCATGCTTGGCAGAACCATTCAAGGTCGTGTCTAAAATGATATTGCAAAATATCATGCGGTTTCGTTGAGTTGCGGCAAAGTTATAAGCCATCCAAAAACAGCTTTTCACCGACCCTGTAATGCAAAAAATAGTATGGATGTCTCCGAACATCTGAGATGTTCGCAGACATCCAAGATGAAAAAACACCTGATTTGGGGCTTTTTATGGCCTTATCCCATCCCATCCTCATCACCCCTCTCCTCCCCACAGATAGTTTCATGAGACTACGGGCGCTGTTCGCGAATCCAACATGGCATCAGTTTCAAACATTTTGACACACCTGAGGTTTTTAATTGACCAATCAGTGAGGATGTATGATGTCCGTGAACATCATGCTGCTCTCTGATTGGTCCAGATGTGTCAGCGGACTCCGAATCAGGAAATTAGTCTGTGGACCGTACCCAGATATCACTAATTTCTTTTGACCTACTTTTTGGCCATTTTAAAAAAAAAATGAATGGATTTACACCAAATTTACAAAAGCACGCTTTCGCGACCAAGCCGCTGTCGCCGCTCATGCACAAATTTGGAAAAAATCCATCTAGCAGTTTGGGATGTAGGCTCAAGCATATTTTTTTTTCCATTGCGTCTATGATGATTTCCACTGATTTTGGGACCCCCCCCTATAACTTAAACCCCCCTGGATAAAACCACACCAAATTCCTCTAAATCTTTTTGATGGCGCCATGTACTTTTTTTGCATAGTTTTGTGAGGATTCGTCAAGGGAGGGCGGGGGAGTTATAAGCTGCCCAAAAAGTGCTCTTTCTACGAGTCGAGCAATTTAGCCATAACTACATGGCTGCTACCGCAGGCCGTGTACTATTCGAGTACTATGACTTTTAGACAAACTTTTAAAACGGTCTTACTTAACATAAACAAATGGTAAATAAAACAATAGAATGCTTCAGAGTAATGCATACCATAAAATCAAATCCAAGACTAAAATAAATGTTATTGAAACATAAAACCTGCATACATAATGGTCAATATAAATAACAATTGCCCGTTAGATGGGATGCAAGGGAAGTGGGTCTTTTGAGTGAGAAAACATGTTTTATGCATGCCTCCTTGATGACACCTGCCCCAGGGTTTCAAGAATATGTCCTCAACAAGGGAGTGTCATGTACATTATAAATACAACTTCGGGAAGGAGGGGGAGAGGACGTACTACAAATATGAGATGCACAAACGTCTGCAAAACATGTCCGCCATTGTGCTGTGACTGACCCATCGTGAAAATGAGCAATGAACGTGGCAAAGGTAAATTGTTAACGAATGCATAGAGGTTGGAAGGCCCATTAAGCCTTCTGACCCAAGGCACGGGGAGAGAAGAACAGAGCCCAAGGCACCACCCATACCCCTTCCCAAGCCATCCACGATTGCCACGAAAACAGAGACAGCAAGACTGGCTAGTAAAGTGCAATACAAACATTTCCAGGTGCATTTAGCACAATGTCAAAGGAAGCCCCGAATCCACGGCTTGAACACAGATTACATAAAAGCATAACATAAAACTGGAATAATGACCCACACTCTCATTACGCGGGAAAGGCAAGCAGCCCAAGAGACTACCATAGAGTGCCATAGGAGGAATGCAATGAAGGATAATCCCAATTTCCATACAGCGGGTCTGTACAAGGGGGAATCCATCAGAATTGCAGTCTGGGCTTAGCCAAATCACGTTACAGTCTACTTCCTAATGTCACAGTCCTGTGCCCTTCCCCTTCTAATCTACAATTACCGAATCCAACTGCTGCGCAGTAAATGTATGCTCGGACCGTGTCGCGTATTGCTGGATCCAATTATTTGGCGTAAACTGCTAAACCCCATTTTATATCAATCGTGAGTAATTACAGTGGTTTCCTGCAATGCACACCGCCATCCCACAGGGCCCCTTGCATAGTTGGACACGTGTTCTGCTTTCCATGAGATAGCAGCACGGAACAGGAGGGCTTCCAGTGGTAAGGGACCTTCTTTGTACATTTATTTGCGCCGGAGCCCACAGGCAAGTTAATAGGAATGGGCCTCATTCTGAGTTTGGTGGTAATTTGGGGGTAAATCTGCTGAAATGCTCCCACACTCAATTATCGTTACTGCCACTTGTTACTGCAGATTTACTGCAAGATTACTAGTGGTGGTAGGGCAGTGTAAGTCCCCATTTCGGAGTCCATATGACTCCATGGTGATTTTGCCGGAATTACTGCTGGCGGTAATTCTGCTGATTTATGGCGTTAAGGTGGCAGATTCACCTCCAGCTTTTTGCTTGAGGTAAACCCTGCACTTTACCACCAAACGTGTAGTACAGCCGTATTTATAATGAGGCTCATATCCCTAAAATAGACAGTATTGAAGGACTTACAGGTAGAGCAGTGGTATGTGGCATTAATCGACCAATGTCAAGTGTACATTAAAAGGCAGACCATCAATACCGCCTATTTGTGATAGTTTTAGTGCTCAGAAAATAACACCGATGTCCCACTTGATAATGACGCACAGCCTTTCATTTAAAATCCCTTTTATCAAGTCTGGAAAATAAAATATATACTTCAGATCATGTGAATAGCTACATTTGGTAATTTAGTGCTTGGCACTGAGAAATTATATTTAACCAGCATTGCCTTTTCATAATTTGAGGCGTATGTGGCCAACAGGGCCAGAAGGGCTATACTTGGCAAGTCCTTAAAATGTTTTGATATTAGATTCATCATTTAATATAAAGGTGTGGTCCATGCTAATGCGGCCCTACCCCCATTCTTAACTTGTTCCGATTTCATGTTGGTTATTATGGTGCCGGTGAAGCGTGGTTAAAGTCCACCTAGATCATTGAGCAGGTCTGCAAGTGGGCAGGTCTCAAGTGAGGCAACTGCTTGTACCAGGTAACCGCTCCCAAAATACATACAGCAGGCAGAAAGACTCAAGAATGGTCTATGCATAGAACAGTTGGGAGTTTTTTGTTTCAAGTGTAGCTTTCTCTAGAATGTATCAATAGGAAACATTCACTGTAACAGGTTTTAGAAAATAAGAACAATGACCACTGTCACACTCTTGGTAATTAGACGTCATAAGAAAGTGCATTTAAAAAGACCATTTTGTCCAGAGGCATAACTAAATATCTCATTGACGCTGAACAGTGCATTTCTGATGACACATACAACAAGACAAGCTTCGATGTAGACATGTCTGTTTTAAATCAAACCTGTGACTCAATAGTAGAGCAGATTCAAGGGTGATCCTTACATGTCTCAAAGTTATGCTCCCTGAGATGACAGAGGGCCTCATTACACGGTAGGCAGTAACCATGGCGCTATTAGCGCCATGGTTGCCGCCGGTATTTTACCGTGTCCGCCTTGGTGGATGGCGGAATTACCGCCCTACTCTAAGGTGAGCGGGGGCGGTAATTCCCCATTCACCAAGGCCCTTCCCCATTCCCATTTTTGCCCCCCTAGGGCATAATGGGAATGGGGAAGGCGCTAATTACGGTACCGCAAATTGCGGTACCGTAATTAGCACCAAGGTCCCTTTGCGGGTTCGTTTTTTAACGCCTGCTAAAAGCAGGCGTTAAAGTACCAACCCGCAAAGGGACCTCTTAATAAGGCGGTAAGGGTTAACGGTCACCGGTACCCTTACCGGTGACCGTTAACCCTTACCGCCTACCGTGTAATGAGGCCCAGAGTCTCACTATGGGTATTGCTGCAAAGCACTTTGGACATGGGGTGGGTGCCTAGTGGTGATTTGCTCTGTAGGTGGCTACAGTTATCAAGAGGAACCAACCCGTCCATCTCTGAACTTTCAGGACTGAGGTTCCTAGATAAAGGTTTGGGGAAGCAGAGAGTAAATAAATTGAGCCCCCTGGATAGTTTGTACAAATGTCCCAATTCTGGTGTCTGTCAGTGAATTTGAAAAACAATGGAGGCCTTGGAGGCAGTGAGCCACCATATCTCTTGACTCTGCACTTCCCTTGAATCAATTCAGACCCTTCTTCTCCATCAAATGTCTATCCTGGCTTTTCCCAATGAAATCCTCTAAGACCACCACTTTCCACCTAATTTACTGACCTCCCAGCCAAAAAAAGACACCAGTATTGACAAAAACATCAACCTGCTAGATGACACATGCAACCAGATGTCAAAAGAATCGTTTTCTCATCTTCTCCGCAGGATCAAAAGCACATTTGGCAATAGTCCTGTTCACAACAAAGAGAACACTCTGGATCTAATTGTCACCACAATGTTATCTATCATTTGCCCACTACCCATCCACAACCAAAGATAAGAGAAATCCACCAAGAACCATTCATGTTCCTTCGTGAACTTCCCATTGAGGCTCTTGAACAGGATGTCATTATTCCAGGGTGACTTTATTGCATACTGAAACCAAAGCTGGCAGTCTCCTGCAATCACTTAACGACACCCTAATAATGACAGCTAATGAGCACACAGGTCAACAACTATGCACTGCAATGCCTAACACATCAGACCCTGGTATAGAAACAGATGTTCAGCCTATAAACATCAATTTATAGGCAAGCAAATACATTTTTAATAACCGTATAACAAACTGAAACCTCTGCTCCTCAAGCAGAAACCTCAACATCACCCAAAAAATACATACTTCCAGTCAACCAGAATTAGAGTCACATACATAAGCAGATGCCTATTCAAATCAGTAGAGAAATTTAAAGCCCCCTTGTCCCAGAACACACAATTCCACTGTTACAAATTCAATCAATTTATTATCTTACATAGTGCAGTGATCCGGTTATTCAGTGTGCAGTAGTAAAAAAACATGTGGAGGTCATTGTTTTCCATACCTGCCACGTATGTTGGCAAAGCATCTGGGCTCTGAGACCTGCTGCTTCAGTAAAACCAGAACCTGACTCACATCACACTGCTGTGCAGAGCAAAGCACCTGCACCATTTCCAGAGAGAGGCATTGTTCTTCAGGTGGATATCATGATAAAACGTGCATGCCTCTCCCACATCCACCGAGCAGATTACAATAAGGTGTTAAGTCGCTGAGCCTTTAAGAGTCGCTAAACCAGCCTGAGTCACACAATTGACCAGTCGGGGCAACAGGGAGCGACCACCTTTTCGAACTTGGACAGGTCTCAGTTGCATCTCTGGTTCAAGCCACTTTGATTGGCATCATCCCGCAGAGCAAGGTCATAGAGGTTTGGTGTGGCTGCTCACCAGCATCATGATGGCAGACAAACCTCTTCACCAGCAGATACCTGGTGTTTGTAGTTGATTGGTCAGCTTGCAGGTGCTCTCCATCACTATTTCAGATATAGTAACCGTGTGTTCCGTGCCATCAGGGCTAGTGACTCCTCAGGGAAGGATAATGTCGCCCTCTGGAAAGACCTTCGGTGATTTGCAGAGGAATGCTTTCCGGCATAGAAGATGCACATCTCTGACGTGTTTAGCCCCCACCGTGTCTTGGTGCAGTGCAGAAAATGTGGCAAAAATGGCATACCTGGTGCATATAAGTAATGAATTCCTGCCAGTGTCCACAGTAGACAGCACAGTAGTCTGTTTGGTAGATATTGAATATTTCCTTTAGTAAAATAAAAGTGAGCATGGTGTATTCTACACTCGTGTGCTGAAGGTCTCCTGCTTTGGCAAGCGCAAGCCCCCCACAGTGGGCTGAGTAGCTGTGATGAGATGACTTCTGCTCTGCAGGAGTACAGGCATGATCAGTGGCTAAAACACCGATTTACACCCACACTACAACCAAGCTAACAGTGATCCAAATCACAAAAGGTATAGAAAGGCACAACATAAACGGTACACCACCTTCACCTCTTTTAGAAAAGTGGTCTGAGGGCAGGTTATACTCCACAGAAGGAGGGTAATCTGGCATAGAAGTATCCAAAACAGCAATACTACTGTGGTACCAAAATAAAAGAAATATCCAATTCACGTTCGATAACAATACAAACATTTTATTAAAGTAAAAATACACTCGGCTAATAAGAACACTAATAATCACCTCCGTAAATGAAAACATAGAGAATGCTGACTTTTAATAAATAGGCACTCTCGGTTTAAGGACATCTTGCAGACAGGCAATCATTTCAGAAGCAATTGTTCATGTTCAATGACGATGGGGGTCATTAAAAGTTTGGAGGAAGCCATGGTGCTATTAGTACCCACCGTGTCTTGGTACAGTTCAGAAAATGTGGCAGAAATGGAATACATGGTGCATATAAGTAATGTGCTATTAGCACCATGGCTGCCTCCAAACTCGTGTCCGGGTTCCTTGAATGGGGACTTACCGGGTCATTCCAACCTTGGAGTCCCCATTCAAAATACCCATCCCCATTCCCATTCGAGCCCCCATAGGGCTCAATGGGAATGGGGAGGGAGCTAATAACGGGCCCGTTAATAACTGGCCCGTTATTAGCTCCCTGGTCCCTTAGCGGCTCCTGCTAAGGGACCTCATAATGCAGTGGTAAGGGGTTAACGGCAGCGGCATCCTTACCGGCACCGTTAACCCCTTATCGCTGCACTCGTAATGAGGCCCGATGTCTTTTAAAAGGTAGGGTGTGTGGTCTTGCAAGTCACTATAGTCCTATAATGCAGATTAGGGGATAAGACCATTTCAAATGCCTTAAGTTCTGTTCAGCATTGGGTTGGTGAGCCAATTGATTAGTTCCAACGTGCAGTGCAGTCCAAGCAGCACCAGCAGGTGGCATGAGGAGCTTGGGGATTGCAGGCAATTCCTGTGTTGGTGAAGCTCAAAAGTAGTTTGATGCAGGAACCAGAGTCCAGGGCTGTTTTTTGATTTTGGGGTCGTTGGGAGGACCTTTCCAGGGACTCAAGAGTAGTTCTTGTCCGGTACTTAAATGCCAGGAAGGATACCAGAGAGCACCTGAAGGATCTGCTACTTCCAGTCAGAAGGATGCTGGTTCCAGTGTTCATGAAGCAGTCAAATCCTTGGTACACCCCATGTATGCTCCATGGATGGTTAGGGACAATACCTTGCCTCCTGCTTGTAAGTCTCTGGTCTTCACCTCTCTGTATGACGACTTTGGCACATACTGTACTCCCAACCAGGTTCCAGGGGAATCATTATTCTGCAGTCATCCAAAGATGAATCGCTGGATCTATGATGATTCCCCTCAGGCTGTTTTCACCGAATCCCAGTTACAGTGCTGCGTGGAAACATCATCTTTGTTGCACATCCCCTTCCTACAATCTACCTATGTGGGGGATACCCCTACAGCCCCCATTCTCTCACCTGCCCTCCTCCTCCCACCCCTTACCCTGTATACTGCGGGGGACACCCCAATAACCCTCATCTGTGCGTCTGTCCCATCCCATTCTCCCCCACCCCGCCCCATCCCAACTTCCTTGCACAGACACATACATATATATATAAATTACCCCGGTCCCCTTCCTTAGCTCGCACACCCATCTGTCACCACTTCCTGGTCCTCCACCTCACGTAAGCATGCATACGTGTTTTCTGGACATACGTTTTTTGCAGCATTGTGAACATAGCTTTTTTCAGTAAATGTTTGTGAGGAAATCAACACCAGGTAAATATGCAGCTCTCGTATTAGTTATTTCACTACGATGAAAGTGGCAATTTCCTGAATCCACTTAGGGGAGGGTGAGACAACATTATACAGTGGATGGGTCTAGAGCAAGCTTTGTTGCAATGGGTCAAATCCAGGCTGCTCTAAAAAGTGTTCTTTGCCTGCGGATGTCATGCCCCAAACGCCTTGTGTGAAGGAGGACAGGAAGTTTGGAAGCCATAGCAAAAACTATCATGGTGAGACCCCTCTGTGGTCTGAACCTCTCATTTGAGGTAGTCTAATAAGTCTCCCTTTCTCTGTCCAGCTACATCAAAAGGTCTCCAGCAATCAGTATCCTGGTATGACTTATGGTTTGACCTAGCACTGCTATCTTTGTAGCTGCTGTCCCAGTCAACCCCCAAGGGAGATTTCCTGCTCTCCAGAGAAGGTGCCAAAACTTCTCAAGGGGATTAAAAGGAGAGCTTCTTGACTACACAGAAATGATTATGAGTGAAACAGACAAGCTAAATCTCTACAGGCCCTGACAGGAGTGAGTCTGTTCACCAGGTTGACAAAAAATTACATGCATTTCGTGTGGTTGTATAATTATATAATCGCATCAGTCACCAGGTTACAACCTAGACATGACTCATATTTTTGTTTAATTTGAAACTGCCACCAGATGGCAGAGTTCATACAATTATGTAATTTTAAAATGTTATTTCACTTCCAAAGGTTATTCCGTTTACATTGCACAAAAACACCAATGCAAAAAAGAAAAAATAGAATAACCTGAGCTCTATACATGGCAGCTGGAAATCCTTTGGAGGCCATCTTTCCTAGGTATTGAACCCTCCAATTAGTAGACATCTACCACTTTTGTAGCAGATTTGGCAACCTAAATCTGGTTTACACGTTTTAGTAAACATTTTCTTGGCATTTTCTAAAAGTGAAGCCTCATTGCAAGTACACGTTGTGCTGGCAACATTGACAATTACTCATGACCAGCAGCAGGTGCACAAGATGAAGTTCAATAATGCACCCAATGTCTGGCAGGCCAATCTGGGTACAAAACCACCAACACCAGTTTGTAAAACACAGAGTGCTGTCTCAGGGTGAGACAGTTTAGCAGATCTGATTTTTATGGCAGAATCTGTTTGCTAGAGTTTCTAACCTTTAAAACAATCTGGGGGATGACCCTAAGCAGATAGGAATTTGTCAAAATAACAGATTCCACAGGTACTTTCTGCATAATAGATTGTTAATTATTTGCACCTAAGAGCCTCTGTACAGAATTGCTGACCTACTGGTTCCATGGGTGTACCCACTGTTGATCTACAAGAGCGTAGGTAGTGATCAGAATTCTTTGATGTTCGGTTTGTCTGTGGGGCTTTTGCAGCATGTACAAGTCTGGGATTCTTGGACCACACCTTTACCGGAGAAGGTTTGTTTTCCTTGGAGATATATGTGCTTAGGCATACCAGTTACACATAATTGTTATAATTGTGCAGCTCCAATGTGTAATATAACAGGAACCTCTTGGCCACAGGCAGAGTGATACCCTTCAGACAGTTGGTGGTATTCCCCAATTTAGCCACGTTTGTATCAGATCCATATATGGTTATTGTAAACCTAGTCAGCTTTTTCCCTTAGGGTCTTGCAGCTTTCTGGCCTTTGCATTTGGAGGTTTAGATATTCTTCTGATGGTGTGCCCTTTTGACCCCTGTCTGACATATTGGGAGCTGTTGTGGTGACCTACCTGCTTATAGAGTTGTCTTTATTCTTCATCCTGCAAGGCCCCCGTCTCTGGGTCCTCTCAATCAGCTTCTAACTTTACAGCACTGGATGACTGATTTATTATATGGCTGTGGTCCTCGTATTTCCTTTCTTTGTCTGTGATCTACTGAACTAGGCCAATAAAGCTGGGCAGATGCATCTCCTTCTGTTCCAGGCATAGTGGGAGTACGATCACCTGATTGTCCTAGGCTCCTCAGTAGCATCTGAATCAGGCATTGCTATGCCATTCTTGGTATGGGGCAACTTCAAGACTACTTAAGTGCAGGTCATATAGTCTGTTCGAGGATATCTCCCTTCCATGGTGAACGGCTCATATATCACAGGAGAAAGCCCACCTCAGTCTCAGTGCTCTAGAAGCATCGCTCAAAAGTGGTGAGTAGTTTTGATGCAGATGTAGCTGGCTTTGACAAGTGTAAGGTGCATGTGGCCTACATTGATGGCCCGCTGATGGTCTCAGTCCTACTCTCCAGCTTTTCATGTGGCTACCAGGTCAATTCGTGGTCCATATTAGATGGTCTAATAGCTAGATTATTGTAGCAATGCCCACACTCTGTAGCTCGGACATGGTTTCTCTAGGACTCTGAGACTAGAGCTGAATCCTGGAGACTCTTCTAATTGCCATGCACCTACACTGACATCGATATCCTCCCTGTGTTGATGAAGAAATGCAACATGCCAATAACTTCCTGAAGGTGACTGCCTGGTATCTGTGGCCAACACTGTTGGTCTAGTAACTGATTCAGATGGGGACCTTATGCATTTTATGCAGGAGGACCCCAAAGTGTGAGCTATACGAGGCTTGGTGGGGGCCATGAAAGACGGTTGTCAATAGGAATTTAAACATGTAGAGACGTCACCCTTTGGAAACATGCCCTGAACTCACAAATCTCAGAAAGGCTGGCTAAGGGCAGTTTGAAGGCCAGAAGGACCACTTTTTGTAAACTGTGTGAGAGCGTGTGGTGCAAAGTGTGCTGTAGAACCTTGAAGGCATGGTTGTATTGTGCTTCTGAAAAACACCATGAACTTGTGAAGGGTGCATAAGGGCAATCTGGAGACAGTTCGGAGATGAGCCAGGTCATTCGCTGTTCGCCTGTGCCTTCTGTCCCTACTGGTTCTGCTATTACGTTGCCATTCAGAGTAAGTGGGCCTCATTATGAGCATGGCGGTCTGGGAACTACGGTACGGGTAGGCATGCCAGTACTGTAGTTCCCAGACCGCCATACTACGTGCTCTGCTTGCGGGTGCCGTTTCACCCACCAGGTTTCTGCTGGCAGGTGTAACGGCAGGTTGCCAGTGAATTCGTCGAAAAAAATTGGTCGACCAGACAAATGGTCGAATCAAATTGGTCGAAAACCATTTCGTCGAATTTTTTTTTTTTTCTATTTTAACCCTTTTTTTTTTTTTTTTGGGGGGGGTCCCCCCCCCAACCCCCTTTTTTTCTCTAAAAACCCATTTTTTTAACAAAACGAAAACCCAAAAATAAATATATAAATAAAAAATTTTTTTCGACGAAATGGTTTTCGACCAAATTGCGTCGACCAAATTGCAGTCGACCAGTTTTTTTTCGACGAGTTGACTGGACACCGTAACGGCACCCGTGAGCAGAGCACTTCGGATGCACTGGCACAGCTCTGAATGTGCCGATGCATCCAACGTCCCCATCCGCATTCAGCCCTATGGGGCAGAATGGTGATCGGGAGGCCCTTGATTCGGGCACCCGCAAATGGGCAATTACTGGGCCCGCCGAGCTCGGCATGACCCGGTTCTTGCCCATTGGCAGGTGCCGGAAAAAATGCAACTCCGGCGGTAGCCGTGCTGTTTTTAATGGCACAGCTACCGCCAGAGTTGTATTGAGGTCCAGTGACTCATTTTAGTTCAGAGATATATATATATACACTTAACTCCTTTAACTTCTGCGCTTCACATTTAGCATGTTCGTACCTTTAGTTTTAGGAGCTCTTGTTACCTTGCTTTAAGACTGTCTACTGCCAGATTCACTCATCAGGTTCAACTGCTGACAGTTTCGGGCTCGGCCCGCATGACGTGTTGAGCGCTGCTTTCTGGGACGCATGCACTGGACAAGGACACTACACTCCTATGCCATGCGCATGCACCCGGTTACATGCTACAGGAGCCCCCTTGGTGCTCACGCACTCCCCAGGGCGCAGTGTCTCTGCTCCCGGGCACGTGCGGCCCCCGCCCTCACGGGATCAGTGTCCCCACGTCTGCACATGCGCGGTCCCCTCTTTACTTTGAGCGCTTCACGCTCACTCCAGTATTTCAGCAGTGTCTCCGACTTTGCACTGCTCACTTGCGGCTCGGGACGCGGACCGGCACACATCTGAGACATCTCTCCACAGCGATGGCCTCACTCTACACGCCGTTTTGAAACGGGTAGGTACCATACCGCTGGGGCTCCAGCATTGACAGTTATGCCCACCCTTTTCGTTTTATGGGGTTGCTCTGTTTTCACTAACAGGGTTGCTTTGTCTCGATTCACTTGACTCAGCATGAGCCTCCGTACCCCCAAGCCTTTCTCCCTTCTCCCCTGGGGCATGCAAATCTGCTCGCTACTCTATTTCTCCACACTGCATGTCCCCAGCCATATCTACTATGTGATCGGGCATTTGCATGGACATACTTTGTGTGTTTCACCGGGTTGGGCCCTGAACCTTCCAGTGATTTTGTTTATGCGCTTTGGGGAGACCACACTTTGGAGTTGCCATGCATGTTCATTTGTAATCCTCACCCCGCTGGGGGATGTCATTTCTCATTCGCCTACACTGGCAGTGCATTCACTTCCATTTCTTGCGATGGGCACCTCAATCTGCCCCCTGCACCCTTCGGTCATCGCACCGTTCTTTTTTCTTTTTCCTTGAGCAAGTTACTTTTGCTCGAGTTTTCAGCCCATTTATATAGGCGTTCTCAGATTAAATATGATTAGTCCCACATTCATATCAATACTTTTCTCCGCTCTTGTTGCAGGATCTCCAGCCACGATCTGTTACTGGCCCGGGAATGATCCACTTGTCCATAGGTTTTACATCATTTTCATACCCGCCCCTGGGTTGGATGGATTGACGCGCACACCGACTTCTGACATGACTTTCAGCTTGTACGAAGTAAGTGTTACCTTTCTGCGCTGCCTGCCCTTTGGCCTGCACTGTTGCAGCATAGAGATGCTCCTGCATTTACCGGATCTCTCATGCATATCCTCTCTCTCTTGTTCTTTGTATCCCCTTGACAGGCCTTCCAGTTTTGATACATCGGGTGTCAATTCACCCTCTGCTCTACTGGTCTCGGGCCCTTACGGAGGAACCTGTTCTTCGCAACCACAGTTCCACACATTACCCTTGCACATCCTGCATGGGTCCTCTCCTTGGTCACATTGATCATCGGATTTTCTTTTCTACACCCCCCTTCCTTTCTGTTCAGGTGGGTGGTGCCAGCCAGCAGGTGCCAAAATTTCCCCTTTTGGTAACCTTTTCATCAGCTTTATGTCTTGTCCTTTATGAACCCTCCCCTTTCACTGTTATTGTTTCACGTGTTCTACCATAAGTTAGGCTTGCACAGATTGGTGGGATGCTGGGGGTGAATTGCTCCTACCCTCTTCCCCACCCTCTTCTGATTTCTCTTCTTTGCTCTGTTTCCCCACGTAGAGCGACATCCGCAGGTCCAGATGAAGGTAGCCTTCACTGCCCGTCGAAACGTCTTATTGGACACGTAATTGCTATACGGCCCACTTTTCAAAATCAGCAGGAATACAACCACTGACGTTGACCTAGGATTGATCTCTTTGTAAACTCCCATCAGCTGATCCTCCAAGTCACCAGGAGGACCTGACCGTTGGCACTGGTTTGGAACCACGTATGCCCTGGGCTCCAAACCTTAGGACTTGACATTTGGTTCTTTGGCCGTGGCCACAAACACACCAGACTCTGGTGGGGGTCGTATTTCGTTGCTTTGCCCTATCATACACAACCAGGACGTGTTGGGATTTTTGCTTTGTTTTTCCGTTCTTTTGTTTTGCTTTATTTTTCATTAGATAGACTGTTCGTTCAGCTATACACCTTGTGGATGGTTTGTGTTTGAAAATGTTTATTTCTTGCCAACACCAGAGTATATGTTCTATACTATCTGATGTAATTTATTGTGCATTTTAATGACCACTGCTTCTTTTTGAAAGTATCATCTTTTTAAATGCTCCTTTGGGAGATCATGTTCATTTGTTAGACAACAACTGTAAAACTAATAAATAGCCACTGAGCTATTACAGTATTTTCCTTTATGTATTGTCTTTCGCTCCAAGGCAGCAACACTGGATGTTTCGGGGTAGCCTGGGATATCGAATTAATCAGATATCCAGAGTATTTGGGTTCAACATTCATTGGTTTATAGGTGAATTACTCTTAAGCCTTCTGCTCGCAGAGTACCACACGGGAAGAAATAGTGTGTGTTATAATAAGAAGAATATTTTTACCGGGATGAGGTCAGCTCCTTGTTTGTATAACGACAGTTTCGGACAATACATTCACTCAATAATGGTTGCAAAGGACTGGGTTGGGCTGTGTAACATTTCTTCTAGTCTGCTATTTTGACCATGGAATTGATGTGGCTGCTTGCTGGGTCTTTATGTTTAGCCATTTTGCTGTTTACCTATTGTACACTTGTTGTCAATAGGATTTGTAATTTTGCCCAAAGCCACCTTGACCCTGAACAAGACACCTTGTATTTTCGTGTGGCCTATGGCTGATGCATTCATTTTTATCCTAACACCAATAGGCTATGGGCGAACAGGCGTGCACCCCTTCACTCTCTCCACAGTGTTTGCCTGAAGAGACTGGGATATACAGTACGTTCTGTATCCTAAACATCAATGATAGGAGATGCGTGTGTTTTGCAGGACGTGCACTTTAGTACACACCTTGCACAGTATGATATTGGTTACAGCTGCTTCTCTCCATTCAGAATACAGTACAATATACAGTTCATAACTCATTTCATTTTCATTTTAACAATCAACAATTAAGCACTAAGCTACAGTACACGGGTCATCATTCAGGTGCAGGGTGGACACAGGATATTGGCCGAAATTACAAACCTCATTTGCACCAACTGTTATTGAATTGTCACTTCTTCGCATGATGGGCAAAGGGAGGAAATGTAAACTTCCACTGCTCTCTTCCCTGTGAAGTGCAAATGTTAGCTGCGCATTGTGTTCTTGGAGGCCTTTTACTTATAGAATTTTACCTTGAACCTGTTTTGGTCAGGCCTTTGTCTTGGGCGGCACAAAGCTATCTAGATGACGGTTCATTACAGCAAGGGACGCCTGATCCAACAATGGTGCAGCCGCTTCATTTATTCTCATGCACAGAGGCGCAGCCAGGATTGTGTAACAAGTGGGGCCTGAAGCTAATTTAGTAGAGTCCACCCAAGGGGGAGCCCCCAAATAGAAGGGGCTTGTGGTGTACCAGCAGAATGTGCTGGAGCCACCAAGAGTAGCAAGTGCGTGCAAACCAATCATGGGGTGCTTGTGGGGTTCTCCCCTAAGAAAATTGTTTAAATTATGTGTTAAAATGGCATATTTTATAGTACACTGTCTGTGATAAATTAGTTAAAAAGCCACACAGTTTACAATCGGTTTTGTAGGGGAAAGCATGAAAAATGCCCATTGGATGCCAAATCACCAACAATGCACAGGGTCATTTTCAAATGCATTTTCATAATGCCTTTGCAGACAATATGCCAATAATCCACAAATGTAAAAAACATTTTCATATTGATTACGCCCACACGTGTCCATTCTGGTGCCTCCATACATACCAGTATTCCCATATAAGAACATACTCATGCTTGCTATTCTCATAATGCCATTAAATATACTATAACAAAACATGTTTATGCTAGCTCTGCCAATAATATGTGCCAGTATCCCACGTAATGTCAGTAAAGAAGCCATGCCACAGTAAGAAAGCATGCCATTGGTGGAACACAAATACGTCCCTCATATAAGGCACTGCTGTGCCTGCAAGAAACATCTCATGCCATCAGAAAGAATTAGGTAAGCCCTGTGGGGCTACAGCCACCCTTGAGCATTTTTGCCTTTCAAACATGGCCAAAAATGGCCAGCCGACTTATACAGTGGGCCTCAGCCCCTTCTTCAGTCCACTTCTGTCCAACCAACTTCTCATTGGTTGGGCCTGCCTCTTCATCAGATGGTCTCCCAGAGCCGGCAGGCGAAGCGGGCCTGTTAAAGCCCTGGCTTATCTCCCTGACTGACCCTGACCAGCGATGGCCACGGGCTGCTGCCTGCTACTACCTCCAGTGCTGTCTCCTTTATCCGGATCCTTGACTCCTTCAAATCTCTTTCCATAGATCCACCGAACTTGATGCGTCTGCATGCTCCTTGCCTCCAGCCGGAATGTACTTGGTATGTACATTAATGCTGCTCGCTGGTCTATTTGTCTATTTACTTTTTCATGGCCGTCTGCCGCTTTTAACCTTGCCTGCTGTGCTGTTGCTGCTGGTTTTGCCTTCCCATTCTAACATATCCACCCGCTACGTGTCCCACACATCACCTGTACTTGTGGTCATGTGCATTTTCACTTATACAAGAAACTATGCACCACCCTACTCTGGGACTTTGCCCCTCTCATTGCTGTGGCCTTACCATCGCCTGATTGTTCCCCGGCCTGCCCATGTGATCTCTCAAGGGGGGCTTTGCATGATCGTCAACCCAGGTCGGGCTACATCTGTGTCTCCCTCTCTTTTCCTCATTGCATATTTGTTGTTCTTTTGCACATGCACACCAGATGTAGACCCTCCTTCCACGGGGCATGGCTTTACCTGCCATTACATTGTGCTCTTCTAACCATCTTACATCTTGCCTACAAGTGCTCCATTTGTTACACATGTTCGCTCCAAAGTTGGTCTTGCAGAACACTATTAGTTGATAATATATGGGCCGATCTAACTACCAGACTGTAATTGGCAGCTGGTGCACCATACTTGAAGCCTACCTTGACTGTAACTAACTGTTTGACCTGGCATCCTGTGCGCTGCACCTGAATCCTATGTGCTTATACAACTTAATGGTTACTACCTACCATGACCTGTGCGGCCTTGTGCTGCCCATGTAATTCAACATAACCCCCTGCACCGAGCAGTGATGCTCTACTGCACTCAAACCCACCCAACACTGCATTTGTATCTGCATACTTGATGTAGCCCCCTGTACCATGAGGTGGGGCATTACAATGTTGCATTTTACCTACTTCTATCTGCATACTTGATGTAGCTCCCCCCAACATGAGGTGAGGCATTCCAATGTTGTATTCTACCTACTTGTACCTGCATACTTGATAAAGGCCCCACACCATGGTGCACGACTCTGCCAATGAATGCTTTCTATAACCTGTTCACCTTGCACTTAATGTAGCTAGCAACATGACACCTGAGGGACTGCTGCGCTGCTATAAATGCTAAAATAAATAATACTAAATAAGAACACTCATGTTGTATTTTTCCCCCTAACGCCAGTAAAACATGTCATGCCACAATAAGAACACATTGCTATGTGGGCTGCACAAATGCCCTTTTCCCCATGTAAAAAAACATATCATGCATGTTGCCTTTGACTTTATCATTAGTAAAAGAATGCCATACCACAGCAAGGTAACATGCCACCCCTTACCCCATGTAAGAACACCGAAGGTGGCTTTGTCCTCAATGTGAGTACAACATTCCATGCCACAGTAATACCCACTGAGCCTTCCCCATCCCAAACCCTCCTCACATAATAACAATTGATTTGGCTTTGCTTTACACACACACACAGATACACACAGAAAGATATGCACCCACACAGATACACATACATACAGAGAGATACACGCACCCAGAACATTCACACGCATGCTCCCAACCATGTGCGCATGCATTCACATTGCATTCAT
This sequence comes from Ambystoma mexicanum, assembly GCF_040938575.1. Classification (NCBI taxonomy): domain Eukaryota; kingdom Metazoa; phylum Chordata; class Amphibia; order Caudata; family Ambystomatidae; genus Ambystoma; species Ambystoma mexicanum. The sequence goes on along the minus strand of NC_090933.1, from coordinate 1,032,545,297 downwards.
TCATATGTGTACACTTACAGACACTCCCTCACATACATAAATACATACACACACAACCATGCACATATATATTCATGCATACAATCCTTGCACACACCACACAAACATACACAAACAAAACCACGTTATTTCCTTTCCGTGTTTCCCCTCCAGACTCGCTGCTGCATCCACAACTGCTCAATAGGCCTCCTACTAATTCTCTCCAAGGAGTCAAGAATCAGGAAGCAGGGAGAGCCTCCTGGTTCCTGACATGTGCGGAGAGCGGGAGCTGGAGAGTGACCCCCCCTGCTCAGTCTGCAGGGTGAAATCTGTTAATGTCCACACAGCGCTCCACGTTGAGTGGGCATTTACAGATTTTGGGTGATCCTGGCCCTCTCAAGCCCTACCCTGTCTAAGCCTATGCTTGTGAAACTGGTTATCCCTGTTCTGTAGTATGTAACCCCTTTTTAATGTTTTCCTGCTGGGAAGATCGTACAGTTATTCATTGTAAATGCCATTGGTATCATAGTTCAATTTTACCCATTACTGCTCTTACTATTAGCATAGTGCATGCTAGGGCGTGTAGTATCGGCCAGATATGCACCAAAGTGAGCTTTGTGCTCTTAACACAGTTCATGCACGGATGTGTAGTCTCTGCCAGATATGCTCCCACAGTGAGTTTTGTGGTTTTAAAACAGTGTATGCTGGGGTATGTAGTCTCTGTCACATAAGCACCTGCGATCATTTTTGTGCTATTCATTCACTATATGGTTGGATGCGTAGTCAGTGCAATATATGTGCCCACAATGAGTTTTGAGCTCTGAACGCTGTGCATGCTCGGAAGTGTAGTTACTGACAGATAATAATGCACCCACCATACATGCCAACATTCTGTGACCAAAAATCTGTAGGAATCTTAAAGGTTCAAAAATAGTAATTAGCATAATGATGACATCACGGGAAATGAGGTCACATCAATTTGACCTAATGAAACGATAGGACATGCCATCACAGAACACGTGATGTGAACGTTGACCTTATGACATCGCATCATATGGTTATTTTCTCCTGCTAAGTGAATGGGGGCTGGAGGGAAGCACAGGCGATGAAGGGGAGCGGGACCCATTACACCCCGGCCTCTCCATAGAGACAGCATTGGCAAGAACAAAGACGTCAGTCCCTCACTCAAAAAACAGCATTAGCTGCTGCGGTGAGTACACAGCACTGACCAGGTCCGTGCTGACTGAACCACGAGCAATGAGATGTGCGAGTCCAGGCAAGGATGGGTCCATGATTAGTGGGCTGCAAGGGCTGCTGTGCTGGACCAGACATTTCTGTCTTGGTGGGGAGCCAGGAGATGGGCGCACATTTTCAGAGTGTTATTCTGGCACAGACCTTACTGCTGTGTCTGATTGTGAGGGCTGACTTTTTTTATCCGGGGTGAACCGTGGCCATACAGTCACCTTACGGGACGGACTTCTTCACCAGACACACATGTCAAGTGACAACATAGTCTCAAACATGTATACAGAGCACAGCATAACACGCCAAGAATATACACAATAGAAATATACACAAACACTTAAAAAATAAATCCAGTCCCATGGGAAAATAAACAACATAAACTCTAGCATATGCAAATGCATGGGATACAATGAAAGACATGCACAAACACATACACAAATGCGCACCATAAACCAAAATAAACTCAAATGCACATACAAAACAACGTGAACGTTGAAATGCACGCATGCAGAGAAAAACAAACACGCAAGCACACACTAACCAATACAAGCCCGGCATACTCACACGCACACCATAACAAACCTATGACGTGAATGCATTAATCAAAACACAAATGGAAAAGGACGAAGACAAAACCCCCATTCAAAATGAAGTTGAAATCACAAATAACCAACGATCCACAAATTCAAAGCAATACAACGGCACATACAGATTAAAATCCAAAACATGGACACAAACAAATTTAAAAGTAGTTATCTTATGACAACCAGCGTTTTGCAGAGCAGCTAGCAAGCTCAGTATGTTCTGCAGTGTTGGGGGTCTGTCTGTGCCCCCAATCGCGATGCCTGTGAGCCCCCAAAACCCCCCACAGACTCAGCCTGCAGACGTCCTTAGTGTTCAGGCTCCCCGGTCTCACTACCGCGTCCGGGAACTCCCCCTTTATTTATAGTTACATCCCTTAAAAGGGGCAGCACCACACTCCTCCTTTTCCACGAGGACAACACATTTACGTTAACAAAATCACACAATAACCAAACACATTAACCAATGTAATGAAAACACATTACCCAGCGGTACCCCTTCAATCACAGCCGCCCTAAGTCCCCCTTATGACTACGACGACCCGCGGGTCGTTCGGGATACCTGTCCTATCACATAGTTGCTGAGGCGAACAAGTTTCCCACACCCTGTCCTCAGGGGGTACCTCCTGCTCAACTCCGGCACGGGAGATCCATCGGCTGGCATCCCCTCGGTGGGAGACGGAGGGAAGGGTCCAGCACCTCCACCCTCGTCGGATACCTCCACACTGTCCTGCTCCTGGGGTGTATCAGTCCTCATGTCCCCCAGTCTCTTGAAAAATCTCACGTTCCGGGTGACTGATGATCTGCCATCGGATGTTGTCACCATTGAGCCTTTCACAGCTACAATATCCAGCGGCTCAGGTTCATAGGGCGGGGGGGGGCAGCTTCCCGTGGGAGTGCCTATTTCAAATCAGCACCTCATCCCTGGGTGCCACGTGTTGGGGGCAGAGTCCTCTCCTCACTTTCTCTTGCTCGGTCCTCAGCCAGTGATCACGCTCCACTTGCTGGTCGTCGATGACCCCTGGTTCTTTGTCCATGACCTTTGGCAGCAATCCCCTTGGGCACCGCTTGAACAGGGCTTCCGCCGGTGCCACCCCCGTCGAGGTATGGGGAGTGGACCGGTAGACCCTCAAAAATTGGTAAAGCACTCTTCTCAGACACCGGTCTTGGCCTTGCACCATGAGGAATGTCTTGTTAAGAGTCTGCATAAGTCTTTCCGCCTCCCTGTTGGCTCTTGGCCAGAGCGGAGTGATCTTCCGATGTTGAACCCCAACCCCATACCTGTCCATTAATTTCACCAATCGTTCACCCTGTAAGGGTGCCCCATGGTCTGAGCACAGGGTTTGGGGAAAACCGTGAGAGGCAAAGACTTTCTCTAGGGCCACCACCACATGTTCAAAGGCCACGAGTTTATGAATTCAACCTCCGGATATCGGGAGTATTAGTCCACCACCACCAGGAAGTGGGTACCCTGGATGGTGGACCCAAAGTCTGCGTGTACCACCTCCCACGGGATCGTACCTCTGGGCATTGCCTCGATATCGGGCTCTCGCTGTGCGAAGGAAGCCGCCTGGCACCAGACGCATGCAGCCACATGCTCATCCACCTGCCGATCCACCTGCCACTCCAGTTCAGGGAACCACACTTTGAGGCGCAGTCGGGCCTTGGTCTTCGCGGCCCCTTGATGTCCCTGATGGGCCAGACGTATTACTTCCTGGATCTTGGCCTGGGGGATAATGATTCAGTCGCCCCTTATCAGGAGACCCATGGCAGAGAACGCTCGGGCCTATAACTATGGGCCCCAGGGCATTACCCGAGTGGGTAATGCCCCCGCCGCTCAGGTCACATTGCTTTATTATTATTATACTAACTTATACTGAACGGTGTCAGTCATGGCTTAACAAGTGTAATAATACCAGGTTATGGTAATCTGCTTCACTGTTTACCAGATAGAAAAACATGGCTCACTAGAGGTTCTGCCAATTTGGTCAGCTGGAGGTGTGGGACTAGGAGCTAAGAAGCATGTGGTGGGCAGGGGAGATGGTTGAGCGAGCCAATGACTGGGGCAGGTGTGGGTGAGGGGCTAGGTCAAACCGTATATACTAAATACATTAGCCATGTTGTAGGCATTATGGCAAGTGTTGTGTTAGTCCAGTTATAACTAAATTCCCTATTTACAAAATCACTAACCGATTGGCCATTGTCTCATTGTCACTAACCTCGCCGGACACAGTTATTTCCTCTGCTTGTCACTCTTGATAGATGCACACTCTTTCTCCTATACTTTCTGCATCATTTTAAACTCACTGTACTGTATCATGTAGAGATTTTCATAAGATGTCTTTATGAAAGGACAAAAGCAAAGGGGTCAGTGCCCATTTTTTATTAAACCTAACACATGTAACAATATTGTATAATGTGCATCTGAGGCTCTTAGCATGCGGCCTGGCTGTTGTGGACAAGTACATTCAATTCTAATGAAATGATCATGTAATGCTTTCTGTGTCCACTGTAGGGCTAGGGTGGTTCAGAGGAAAGCCCAGTGTCGTCACCTGCCCTTTACAGCACCCATAGCTCATCTATCATAGGAAGGCTTCCAAGGTTCTCTTGCACCATAGCCTGAATGCCATGGGTACCTTAGAGGATCCACTTAAGTATCAAGTCCAAGGTGCTTCTGCAAAGGTAAGTAACAAGCATGTTAGCTTTCCCGGGGCAATGTGGGAAACAGAAAGGAAGAGTGATAAAGAGAGGTAAATGGAGAGTCAGTGGGAGAGACAGAAAGAGAGAAAGACAGAGAGACACTGCACAGTGCAGCACCATCTAGTACACTTCAAATGTACCGTGTTCTATGCCGATAACTTTGTTTTTGCAGGGAATCTTGGTGGAGCCCTCATGAACTGTAATAATTCCTTTGGATATTACGAGGTGTGCTTGCCATAGAAACTTCCAGTGTTCATCTTGTGGTAATTCTCTGGAGTCAAACCGGCAAAAGGAGCGAAGTTTCAGCAACAGTGAGCAAGCTAATGCAGCACAGGCCTTCAAGATCTCGATGAGCTCATACAGGCAATTCACATGCTAATTATGAGGCCCAGGTGGACATTGGCAAACTACACATTTTAGAAATGTAACCAAACTCTGCTCCGGATTCTCCTGAAAGTCATCATTTGGAGTAAAATTATAAGCTAAGTACAAAACAGAGTGTGGTACTTTTGCAATTTTATTTTGCAGGGAGTGGGACCAGCAGTGCCAATATTTTCAAACTGCATATACAGGAACGCAGTTAGAGTATCAATGGGTGGGTGGAAGGATTGTAGTGCAGTATAAACTCATGATCTTGGGCAAATGGTATTCATTCTGAGCTTTTGTGTTCTGAAAGAATGCAGTACTTGACATATTAAATATATAATTATTATTCTCTATTATATAGCAAGCTGCATTGTCTTTTCTTTAAGTTGATCACACTGCCATCATTGGCCTGTACTCTCTGCTCCAGGCCCCCATTTTAGCATCATTGTATCATGTACTGTAATTGTACAATACAAGGTGATGGGACTTTGCACCAGGTTGGCGGAGCCCTCACCGACCTGTAATTATATAATACAAGGTGATGGGACATCGCACCAGGTCGGCTGAGCCCTCACCGACAGGCCAGGTTTGGCGCATTGTCTCTGTTGTTACATGAGAGCTCAGTCAGTTTATGATAAGTTAGAGAAATCAAGAGCTGGAGTTGAAAATATCCTCTGTGGTCTCTGTGTGGTTTGTTTATGACGCTTAGTCTGAGTGAGATACCCTCACTACCAAATATCACACGAGGTAGAGAAGTGTCAATGAGGGTGTGTGGAGATTAGTGTAAGGACATTGAATGCAACTGAAACCCCCAACTAATAGTCACACAAGGCTAATATGGTTGCATTATTAATCCTGCTCACACTGTTGGCATTTGGTGCATTTGTGCGGATGCTTCAGTATCTAATTTTGGACCGGGCAGAATCAGGCATGTGCTGATGCTTCACCTTCCAACAGAACCCCATAACAATTCTTACAGACGATGGTGGAAACCAACCCTTTCCAGAAGCTGTTCTCGCTGTAATAAGCAATACTGCTATTAGATCGCTATGTAGAGGCATAGGCAGGGTAAGGCCTGAGTGGGCAAGACCCACCCAGAATCTGTCAATGCCCACTCAGCAGCACCGTGTGGGCAATTGCAGATGTTAATATCACTGAAGTGGGCCCAACTACCTTAGCTTCAGGCCCCACATGTTAGACAATCTTGGCTACGCCTCTGCTGCTATGAGCATCATCACTTTCTCTACACCATCTGTTGCAACACACAGTACAGTGGCATTACGTGGGCATTGAATACTGTAGCACTGTCTGACATTCTGTAATGTGCTTGTAATAAATAGCATTATGAAATGCCTGAACATTCTCTTGTATTTACTTGCTGTTCTGATACATGTTTTATTGATACTCTGCCTGTCATGAACTACAGAACACATCCCTTTTGCACTTCCTGGTCCTTGTCACAACGGGGCGTGCACGCCATAATACTCCCAATATGGTCGTCCAGCGTGAAACCCCTTTCTCGCTGGACGTAACGTATTCTATTAATAGACCACGCCTTCCGCGGCTCCGCACATCTCAATGCTATTGCAAAGTAGTGATCCGACGTGTGTCCCGTAGCTCGCGGTATTGTTTCCTTGTACCTGTCTATCTACCCGTTCCTTGCCTCTTCCTTTCCTCCTATTTCCTGGACTCGTGTGCTAGTTGCACCTTTCCTAGTTCCTCGGATTCCTGGATCCGCGTCCCGGAAACTGAACGCACTCTGGAGTCGGAAGAGACTCGGGCAGCCTTTTTCAAAACCAGGTCCGTCCGCAAGAAGGCAGCGACCAAGGACTCCAGCAAAGAACGGACCCAGGTGAGAAGGGGGGAACTCCTTGACAGTTTGAGATGCCACCCGACCGAACTCGATAGCGACATGGAAGCCGCTGTTCAGGACCTAATGCGTTGCATGCAAGAACTATCAACCGAGGTCCAAAATCTAAAGGCGGAAAACGCTGCACTCAAACAATTGGTCCTATCCCGGGATTCGGCCACAAATGAAAGTGGCTTTTTGGGCGGCATTGTTGACAAATACGATGGGTCGGAAAAAACCCTTTGTGGATTCCTGGATTCATGTTTGGTCCACTTTACATTTAAGCCTGATTACTTTTCGACTCCCAGGGCTAAGGTGGGTTTCATAATTTCCCACCTTTCCGGGAATGCCTTAACCTGGGCTACACCCCTCGTTAACTCCGGCGATGCCCTCCTAGATGACTATGATGGGTTCATACCGGCCCTTAAAAACATGTTTGATCGCCCTGATCAGGTTTATAGTGCCCAGGAACGTCTGTTAGACTTTCAACAGGGTTCCCAGGATATGCTCACTTATGTGACCCGACTCAAACAATTGGCCAAGGAAGCTGATTGGTCCTCTGAGGCGAGTTTCACCCTGTTCAGGAGAGGACTGAATGATGAGATTAAGGATGAGTTAGCCAGAGTGGCTCGACCAAACTCATTCCAGGCACTAATGGACCTTGCCATGCAAATAGACTTCCGTATCCAGGAAAGAAAGGCTGAAAAGAAGAAATCCAGGGGAAATTCTTCCAAGGTGTCCTTTGAGAGCACCGTCAGAACGGACACAAACCCAGGCTCAGTCACAGAACCAGAACCCATGCAGATATGAGCCTTCCGTGGACCCATATCCCCGCAAGAAAGGATGAGAAGGATTCACACAGGGTTGTGTATGTATTGTGCTTCGGACAAACATTTGGTTAGGGAATGTCCTCTAGCCCCCACTCAGCGTTCGGGAAATGCCAGCTCCCGATCCTAGATGGAGCAGAGCTTCGGGAGAGAGATGTTTGCTCCACATCAATTCCATCCTTGAACTCTCCTGGACAAAACAAATTGGTCATACTACAGGCATTTCTATCACCCTCCAAGAGCAAGACCTATCCCATTTTGGCCTTGGTAGACTGTGGAGCTATGGGGATCTTCATTGATCATGATTGGGTTGCTAGTCACCAGATTCTGTATGAGATACGAAGTAACTTGCAGCCTGTGGAAGCCATCGACGGAAGACCCCTCACTTCAGAGCCCATAAGCCTGCAGACCCAGGAGATCCAGCTCTCAATAAATCATCATCAAGAGCTGATTAGGTTCAACGTCATTAAGTCAGCCCACTACCCCATGGTATTGGGTATTCTCTGGTTACAAAAACACAATCCGTAGATCAACTGGATAGCAGGATCACTATTCCTAGGCTCAGAGTTTTGTATGTCTCACTGTCTATTCCTGGAACCTTCATTAACACCCCCTAAAGAACCGCATAAAGACCAAGAAACACCACTCATGGTTTCCAATATCATACAAGTCCCTGAGGCCTACCAAGGTTACGCTGATGTGTTTTCAACTGCCAAAGTCCAGGCCTTACCGCCGCACAGACCTGAAGACTGCGCAATAGAAACGGAACCCTCAGCAGTGTTTCCTTTCGGCAGGATGTTCATCCTTTCTGAACCCGAGAAAAAGGCCCTCAAAGTATACCTGGATACCAACCTTGAAAATGGCACCATAAGACCTTCAAAATCTCCAGCAGGTGCTTCGTTATTCTTTGTTCCCAAAAAGGATACCCAGGAACTCAAACCCTGCCTCGATTATCGTGGCCTAAATCAATGCACCCTCAAAGACCGATACCCACTACCCTTGATTTCGGATATCCTGGAAGCCGTAAGAGGCGCGGTAATATTCACCTAGTTGGATCTCCGGGGTGCCTATTATTTGATCCGTATCCGGGAAGGAGAGGAGTGTAAAACTGCCTTTAGAACACCCTTTGGCCATTACGAATACCTGGTCATGCCCTTTGGAGTAGCTAATGCCCGGCAGTCTTCCAACGTTTTATGGATAGGGTGTTCTCTGACATGTTGTTCCTCTTCATCATTTTATATCTGGATGACATATTGATTTTTTCCAAGGACCCTCAAAAGCATGAAGAACACGTAAAGGCAGTACTACAAAGACTCGGTGAACACCAACTCTTAGCCAAACCCAAAAAATGCTTGTTTCACGTTACCTCTATTCACTACCTAGGATTTATCCTTAGCCCAGAGGGAATTAGTATGGACCCTTCAAAGGTAAAGGCTATTCTGGCATGACCTGCTCCCACGTCCGTGAAACAAGTTCAATCCTTTCTGGGGCTTGCCAATTTCTACCGAAAGTTCATATCCATCTTTTCCGAGATTGTTCAACCGATCGTATCTCTCTTAAAGAAGGACATCCCTTTTATCTGTTCCACACAGCAAGACACAGCGTTCCAGCGTTTGAAGACCGAGTTTACACAAGCTCCTATCTTAGCCCAACCCGACATAAACCGACCATTTCTAGTGGAAACGGATGCCTCTAATTACGCCATAGGAGCAGTGTTGGAACAGAAATTAGAAGATAAGCTGGAACACCCCATTGCTTATCTTTCACAAACCCTGACTCCGAGTGAAACACACTACTCCATCCTGGAAAAGGAATTGTTAGCCATCTGCCAAGCCTTCACTGAATGGAGGCATCGACTTCTGGGAGCTAGACATCCAGTCCAAGTTCGTACGGACCATTAGAATATTCAGATTCTACAGTCATTGGAATGTAGAAATAGTCGTCAGGTGCATTGGGCATACTTTTTTGCCCAGTACCAGTTCCACATCACTCATGTTCCCGGATCACATAACCTGATGGCTGACGCCTTGTCTCGACGTCCTGACTACGTAACCACTGAAGATAAGGCATAGCCTAAGATGTTTTCCCCCACGATCTTCGTAGCTCAAGCAGTCAACCTCCTGGAAGAAGTCCGAGCGCAACCCCAATCCTCTGAGTTATGCAAGGGTATGTCAAGGAAAAATCTATGGAATTTAAGAGCCAAGGAAGGATATTTATTCAAGGACAATGCACTGCACATTCCTACACAGAAATTACAACAGAAAATAATAAACCTCTGTCATGACACACTTCACTCCGGGCATCGTGGCATCACCAATACCCTCAGTCTTATACAGAGACAGTTCTGGTGGCCTAAAATGAAGACTGACGTACAGCAGTACATCCAAGCTTGCGTTGTCTGTGCTCAAAATAAGCATGATAACAAGAGACCGCCGGGTCTTCTACTGCAACCAACACTGCCAACTAGGCCTTGGAATTAATCGCTTCAGACTTCATTGTGGAACTACCACCATCTCGAGGATACACTACTATCAAGGTTACCATAGACTTGTTCACTCATTTGGCTCATTTTACGGCCCTCAGTAAACTACCATTCTCCTCCGAACTAGCTGGAATCTTTCTGGAACACATATTCCGCCTGCATGGACTTCCTTCCAAGATCATATCTGATAGAGGACCTCAATACGTCTCACAATTCTGGAAACATCTCTGTCGAATTCTGGGAATTCAACGTGCCCTCTCTTCAGGGTATCACCCCCAAACCAATGGAGCCACAGAACGTGCGAATCAGACCCTGGAACAATACCTTCGATGTTTCGCCACCAAGGTCCAAGATGACTGGTCACTCCTGATACCCGTTGCTGAATTTGCCTACAACAACTCCGAACATTCAGCGCTCAAAACCAGTCCTTTTTATTGTAGTCAAGGGTTCCATCCATCGGTTTTACCCTCTGTTCTTCCTCATTCTACACCGGTACCTACTGTTGATTCCTGAATCGAAACCCTCGTCAACATACACCAGGAGGCCAAGGAATACTTAGAGAAGGCCAGAACGCAGACCAAGAGATATGCGGATTCCAAAAGAAGACCAAGCCCCTCTTATGCAGTCGGTGACCAAGTATAGTTGTCATCAAAATTACTACCCCGACATCTACGACCAAACAAATTGGCTCCCCGGTACTATGGTCCATTTCCCATCAAGGAAATTATTAACTCCGTCTCATACCGGATCAAACTACCAGACTCCTGGAAGAAAATTCATCCAGTTTTTCATACCTCCTTATTGAAACCCTACATTCCATCCTCCTGGGAAATCCTGTAGACCTCCTCCTCTGCTGGTCGACAACCAACTGGAATATGAGCTATCCCGGATTTACGATTCCAGGTATAAACGGGGCCAGCTTCAATACCTGGTTGAATGGAAAGGATACCCTTCTAGTGAAAGAACCTGGGAACCTATTTCTAATATCAAGGCCCCTCGGTTGCTCAGAAGATTTCATCTCATACACCCGGGCAAACCTGGAGGAAAGGGTCTTCGAAGGAGGCATGCTGTCATTAACTACAGAACACATCCCTTTTGGACTTCCGGGTCCTTGTCACAACGGGGCGTGCACTCCATAATACTCCCAACATGGTTGTCCAGCGTGAAACCCCTTTCTCGTTCCACGCGCTGGATGTAACATATTCTATTAATAGACCACGCCTTCCACGGCTCCGCGCGTCTCAATGCTATTGCAAAGTAGCAATCCGACGTGTGTCCCGTAGCTCGCGGTATTGTTTCCTAGTACCTGTCTATCTACCCGTTCCTTGCCCCTTCCTGTCCTCCTATTTCCTGGACTCGTGTGCTAGTTGCACCTTTCCTAGTTCCTCGGATTCCTGGATCCCCGTCCCGGAAACTGAACGCACTCTGGAGTCGGAAGAGACTCGGGCAGCCTTGTTCAAAACCAGGTCTGTCTGCAAGAAGGCAGCGACCAAGGACTCCAGCAAAGAACGGACCCAGGTGAGAAGGGGGGAACGCCTTGACACTGCCAAGTGCGATTTATTAATATTTGTAGTGATATCTGAGATGTGAACACTCAGCCATGGAGTATGTCTCACAATTTATAAAAGTACAATAAATTAAAAAAATCCCTGTTGTGACAAATGCTCCTTTTCTCCACCCTCCCCCCAAGTTTTAGCTTGGGACACCTTGACAAGAGCGAAATGCTTCAGGAAGATCGAGTGTGAAAGATGGGGGTTCTGCTTTGAGAGGCTGGACACATTATTGAGAAGGTAAAATTGGATGCACGTGGGGGTGGGGCTTGCCGGCTCACACACATGACTAGCACTGAAGTAACATGCAGACTACATGTACATACTGTGCATACTATACCGAAGTTGGTCCGTGTGGCGTTCTGTCCCCCTGTGTGAATTATCCATAGAAGTATGGAAACATGCAATAAAAAAGGGACACTGGTCGGGGCATTGAGTACTGTGGGCCTGATCACGACTTGGGCCCTACCGCCGAACTCCCTGGTGCTAATAGCATCCGATCACGAGTTTGGCGGTAAAGTAATTCCCCATTTCCCATTGAGCCCATTCGGGAATGCCCCATTCCCCATTGGGCTCAATGGGGAATTTTTCGCGCTCTTACTGCCGGCGGATTTCCCCCCAGCTCAGAGCTGGGCCGAAATCCGCCGAAGCCCTGATTCTGCAGACCCTTAAATCCGGCGGTATTAGCGCTACTGCCGGATTTAAGGGTTACCGCCGAAGTCGTGATCAGGGACTAATTGATATGGGTGACTACATTTATGGGGTGCTTGCTCAAGTGCTTGGCCAGCAGCAGCCTTTAAATCGTGCTCCAAAAACTATTGAAGTTATCAAGGCATCCATAGCTCCAATGCAGCTGCCACTGCCATCACGCATAGCACTGAAGGTTAGCGGCTCGGGCATCATGCAGTGGCAAGGAGACACCCAGTGGTGAAAGGGGAAACATAATCCTGAAAGATTGTGTACGGCCAGTGTCGCCAAAAGATACAGCACATAGCATCACCCAAAGGGTTGCCCGATGCTGCTTTTTTGACCAAAAAAAAATAAGAGATTTTAAAAACTCAATGACATATAATGTATATCTTGGATTTTTGCCACTAATATTATTTGTGTTCCTGTCTCTGCTATGGGGAAGCGGAAGATGCTATTGGATCTTAAGGCTAGTGGTGGGAGGAAATCAAAAATCAAAATGCATGTGGTTACAATTGAATTATACTTTAGAAAATGCTGTAAATGAACAAGAAGCCACAATCAGCTAAGTGGAAAGCTCTAAGTGAAGCAAATCCTCTTTCTATGGGACATACCTCCTTGCTACCACTGCATATTACTACTGTTGAAGTAAATCTTCTGCAATTGTAAAAACGAATAATGTGGGAACTTCAGTCACTAAATTGAGTGTGGTGAAGGATGGCACCTATACTAACCCTTCAGAGTGGGACCTGAACTCAAAATGTAAAACTGTGGGTCAATGGCAAAGGAATAATACGAAAGTAAAACCCAGCCCACACTTCTTAAAATAGAGGTGCATCCCAAGTCCACCAACAGTGGCATCAGAGCCATAAATGCTGTAACGCCCCAACATCACCAACAGGCAGTCAATTGGGGGTGGAGAGTTTTGATGTTCCTCACTTACAAAACATATCTTCAACATACCTGATTACAAGCACATGGGAGATCCATAACTTAATCTGAATAAGGACCAACTTTCATCCAAGCTATTGGAGACATACTCAGAATATACCTTGGGCAAAAGGCTTATAATACTAGAATAGTTGACTTTGAACATTAGTGAAACGATTCATAGATTAGAAGATGAATTGGATAGTTATTTTGCTTTTAATTAAACAAACAGACATGCTCACACAGCCAATGTTAAGCAGGAAAGAGGCCCCTCAAGAGGGTGCAAGTAATGCTGGAACTGTGATTGAAACAATTAACAGCACCCTGATTCCAAAGGACTGGCTTACTAAAAAGCAGAGTCCCTTAAACTCAAGCATTAGAGTCACAAAATCTAATGCTACACAGGAGATACCAAAGGAAAAGAAAACATGCCCAATATAAAGAAGTCTATAGCTTCCAAGATAGTAAGCACAAACAAACTCTGGGGAAGTATACATGATTACACACTTGTCTGGGTTAATTACACCCAGTCCTAGTCTTGGCTAATATTCATTGTCTTAATAAGAAGCAGCATGAAGTTATTAAAGGTTATGCACTTTATGAAGAAACATTATAACTCTAGGATAGAAATGCAGAAACATCTGCTTATGGCCAGTTGACAAGCCATTGGGGGTGTGTGCCAACAGAGTTGAGATGTGAGTAAACTCACTCATTGACCATGCACACGGACTGAAAAGTGCAACAATTCAGGACAGCAATCATGAACTGAGCCCCGGTGCTCCCAGTAATCCGAAGTGGAAAGTACAGAGCAGCGGAGAACAGATACATAGTCATAAATACAAATACATAGATAATGGAACAATAAACAGGGGTAGTGCATTCAGCAAGTGGCAATTGCTGTGTTTACGGCAGCAGAGCTGGGTAAGTCTGATAAGTGCATAAAAGAAGAAAATGGGAGGGGTGGGGGACTGTGTGGGTACAGATATGATCCCCAGTGCGAGGGGTGGCCGGGAGGCAGTGCAGAAGGGTGGCAGGGTGAGCAGGTACCTGGGCCAAGGGGGACAGATGGTGGCCAGGTGCACAGTGCCAAGAGAGAGCAGATCAGCAGGGCAGAGGGGGAGCAAAGGCATATGCAAAGAGGAAGGACTTGAGGGGCTTCCAGAAACGGAGATGATTCTCCTCAAGTTTTAGAGTGGCAGGGAGGCTGTTCCAGAGGGAGGCCCCAGCCGAAGACAAGGATCTCCCCCAAGCTCGTTTCTTTGAAAAATGACTGACCCTGAGGAAGTTAGAGGTAGAGGAGTGAAGGGCTCGAGAGGGGAGGTATTTGCAGAGGTATAGCTGAAGGTATTTTGGACCCAGGCCCCAGAAAGCCTTGTGGACAATGCAGAGGGTTTTAAATTTAACCCTTGCATCCACTGGGAGGCAATGGAGAGATTTCAGAGCTGGAGAGATACGATCCGAGGGCTTGAGGCCAAGGACAAGTCTTGCAGTCCTGTTCTGGATTAGTTGCAGAGGGTGAAGAGTAGAGGCAGGTAGATTTAGAAAGAGGCTGTTACAGTAGTCCGACCTAGAGAGGACCAGAGCCTGGGAGACAGTGAGCTTCTGGGGGGAAGGAGAGGAAAGGAAGAGTGCCTCTGAGGAGGTGCAGTAGGAAGTTTGACTTTTTAGATACCTCTGAGATGTGGGCGGAAGGAAAGTGTGGAGTCAAAGATGACCCCGAGGTTCTTAGCCTCGCAGGTGGAGATAGGAGGAGGGCCAAGCGAGGCCGGCCAGAGAGAGAGGGGAAAGGATGGAGAAGGTGTGCCGATGAGGAGGATCTATGTCTTGATGGCATTCAGACAGAGATCATTGACGGCACACCAATCTTGAATGGCAGTTAGGCAATCTGAGATGAGAGAGGGAGAGGAGGTGGCAGAGGGCAGCCTGAAAATGAGTTCAGAGTCATCAGCGTAGGAAATTTGAGCATAGAATGGCAATGCAGTGGGTGAGAGTTGCCAGGTATTGGTTGAAAAGCAAGGGCGAGAGGTTAGACTCCTGGGGAACACCACAGGTAGAGAGGAAGATAGAGGATAGGAAGGACCCCAGTTGAATCTGGGAGGGTCAATCAGAGAGGAAAGAGGTCAGCCAGGCCAGAGCCTGATCAGTGATACCCAGGTTCTCACGGAGGCGATTGAGCAGGATGGTATGGTTGACTGTGTCGAAGGCAGAAGAGAGATCAAGCAGGATGAGGACAGACGGAATGTTTGAGTCAAGGTTGGAGAGCAGATCTTCACGGATGTTCAGGAGAGCAGTTTCCGTGCTTCTGGCCGCTCTGAAACCAGACTGGTGGTCATGGAGACAGCCAACAGAATGAGAATGAAGGTTAAGCTGAGAGATGGCCAGCTTTTCCAGGAGTTTGCCCAGAAAGGGAGTAATGGAGATTGGGCGATAGTTAGCCGGACAGGAAGGATCAGCTGTGGGTTTCTTGAGAAGAGGATGCACAAGGGAGTGCTTTAGAGGGGAGGGGAAGGACCCTGAGGCAAAAGAATGGTTGCAGAAATCAGCAAGGGCTGGAGCGAGAGTGCCAATGTGGTCCTTGATGGTTTTAGAGGAGGAGGGATGAACCTGTTTTGATGAGGCTTTCATGGATCAGACTTGTCTAGCGACCTCATCAGGGGAGAAAATAGGAAAGGAAGAGAAGGAGGGAGGGTGGGTGGATAAAGGGGGGTTTGCAAGCGCAGACTGAGAGGGAATAGGAAGGAGAGATATGGTGAGCGTCATGGGACTTCTCATTCCCGTAAGATCCAGTGTATATAAAGGGCCAAGCTGACCACCATGCTCTTGCCAGTCATCATACCTGGGTACTCGCCAGTTGACCAGACTGTCCAGACTGAGCCCAGCAAACCATGCTGGCAATGCAAAAAGGAAGAAACAGCAGTGGGTTTGGGCTAAAACAAGAGTATGGCCAAGAATCATTTCCGGACATTAGATAGATATAGCAAAGGGTGGAGGCCTTTGAGCTCTTCTTCTTATTCAGGTTATCGTAAAGATTCTCTCAAGGCTGCAATGAGAGTGTCATATAAGAACTCAGGCCAGTGTTCCAAAAAAGTGTTCATAGTGGCAACGTGTATTTGTCACTGTCAACCTGTGCCAACAATATAGTAAAAAAAAAATACATCACGCTTAATTGTGATTTGTGAAGATTTATTTGCAATGTGTCAGCCAACACGTTTCGATCTTCATAGGTCTTCCTCAATTTGGTACACATACATGCAATGTATAGAGGAGACAGAACACAATTCCCAACAAATTGATGAAAAACATCACACATTTCCCGACAAATTGATGAAAAACATCACATGTGAAATTATAGATGGGACATGCAAGTTCCCAAATAGCATTAATAACCACATCCAATCAGTAATGGCAAGTATAGAGTAATGGCAGCAATTGAAAATGTCACAAGACGTGTCAAAAACCAAGCATTAAGCATTATGAAAAATAGTAGTCAAACAATGTTACATATGTTTTTTGGTAGCTCATTCCAGGTTATTTGTGCCAGGTGAGAGAATGATGGTCCTCCAAATTTTCTTTTGTTGTATGGTTTTTGTTCAAGGCAGAGGTTGTGCTTGATTTGAGTGGTATTGTTGGGTGGTAGATGTTTATTTTCTCTTTAGGAACTCTGCTCCTTGGCTGTGGATTGCTCTGTGCATTGTGCACATTGATTTGAACTTTGTTTGTTGTTTTATTGGCGCCAGTGTAGCATTTTCAGTGTTGGTGTAATGTGTTCTTTTCGTGGCAGTTTGAGCAGAAGTCTGGCCACAGCGTTTTGGATGCGTTGGAGTTTTTTTAGAGGGCGTTCTGGCATTCCTAGGTATAGTCTGTTGACTTAGTCTACTCTGTACATGATGATTGTGATGATGGTGAGCATTTTGTGGGTGAAAGAGAAGAGTGCGAGGATCCTTTTTACTGCATGTAGGAGGAAGAAGCATTTCTTGATTAGAGCGTTTACTTGTGGCTCTCGCATTAGTTCGTTGTCCATCAAAACTCCCAGGTTCTTTACTAACATCAATGGAGCTCGCGCTGTACCATGTTCCATCGACCATGGGATGTAGTGATTGTTTTCTCTGCTTTTGGATATGATCATTATTTCTGTTTTGCCCGGGTTGAACTTGAGGCTTTTGAGTTCATCCAGCCGTAGAGTCCTTGGAGGCATCCATCCAGTGTTGTGGTTTCTTCCTTTGTGTCTGTAGACCATTTGTGTGTCATCAGCGTAGTTGTAGCATGTGAGGCTGTGTCTTTTAATGAGATTGATCAGTGTAGCCAGGTATATGTTGAAGAACAATGGGGAAAAGGATGATCCTTGTGGTACACCACAGGTGGATTCTATTGGGGTGGATTTGAAAGGTTTGATCCATATCATTTCTATTCTGTTTGTTAGGAAGGGTTTAGTCAATAGTAAGGCTAGGTCAGGGATTCCTATGCCTTCCAATCTCACAGTGAGGATTTCGTGGTTGACTGTGTCAATTGCTGCAGAGAGATGCAAAAGTATCAGAGCTGTGCTTTTGTCTGAGTCCTTATTCGTCTTTAGATCGTCCCAGATTGAAAGCACTGCCATTTCCGTTCCTCTCATTGGTCTGAAGCCTACTTGTGCCTGATCGAGCAGTAGGTGTTCTTCTATGAATTCTTGCGATATTCTATAGATGTATGTTTCGAGTAGTTTTGCTGGGTATGGGATGTGGGAAATGGGTCTGAAGTTGGAGAGGTCCTCCACATTGCCTGATGGGTCCTTGAGGAGCTGCTTGATGAATGCTGATTTGAAAGATTGTGTTACTTTCCCTATTGAAATTGATTGGTTGAAAATGTTTCTGTAGTATTCCATGGGTGTTCCTTGTGTGAGGATTGATTTGTGTAGATCTGGGGGGCAGGGATCCATGGGGGAGCCTGCTTTGTTGCTATTTTTTACCAGCTTGACAAACGTCTCCGCTGATATTTGGGGGAAGCTTCAAAGTTTGTTCTGCTGGTCCTCGGATGGATGGGTGGGTGGATTGCATGTTGAGGTTGCTTGGTCTGTTTTGTATGATCTGTTGGATGTTGCTGAATTTGGTTTTGAAGTGGTCTGCGAAGTTGTTGTATAGTTTCAGTGAAGTTATCAATGAGTTGTTGCAGCCAGAGGGGTTTCTCATTTCGTTTATTATTTTAAACAGTTATTTTTGGGTGTTGGTTGCTTTGGTGATTCTGTTGTCGAAGTATTTCTTTTTGGCCTTTTGGATTTCCTTTTTGTACGAGTGGATTTGTTGTTGGAATTGAAATTTCTTAGCCCCTATGTTTTTATTCTTCCATTCCAGTTCAAGTTTCCTGTTTTTATCTTTGGCCGACCTTTCTACTTGGGGTTTGTGGCATATATCTTAGAACAAGGAGCTGCCTGAATAAGAAATAAGTCGGGCAGTTGCATCCTCCCTTCAGGGTATTTTTACAAGTCATGTCTATGTGTGGGTGAAGGGAGTAGGGAAATGCACACCAAAGGGATGATTCAGGATAGAATAGACAAGCCATTGGATATACAGTCACAGCTGATGGGGTAAGCTGGAAATCAGACACAGTAATTTTGCTGTGGTAGCATGGATTCCCAAGCCATTGGCCGTCCCGTTACAGATGGAGTTGGCTACCTTTTTCAAATAGGTGTGGCCATTATCACAAGAAGATGTAGACTAACATGCTTGCTTGTCAAAACCATGAACATTTTGAAAACAGGTGTTCAATTCATTGGAGACTCCCATCCCCTGCACACTTGTATCCTAAAACAGACAATCTTCCAATAACATTTAAGTTGTAAATTTCATAACAGATAGTTTTTGTACAATTCACATATGAGCAGTAGTAACAATGATGCACTCATAACCATCAGATTTTCAGATGAAACTTAGGTTCTTTTAATTGGTATTTTTTAATTTTCAAACATAAAAACCCAATGCGTTTTGGGAGAAGAGCTGCCTTCTTCAGGGATAATCTGTAACAATGGTTGAAGAAACCAAGCATAAGTATCAATCAATAATAGAGAAATCCACAAGTTTATCTGCACTCAGTATTTAGGAAGATCAACATAATCTGCCATTGTCCGTTTCAAATCTTGGATGTATAATTTACATGTGTTATTCTATGTATTATCAGTGGACCATTAATATACCGACATTTAGGATGTTATGCAAATGTTAGTTCCCCTGGTGTTGGGCAAAGTGCAATAGCAAGCACTTGGTGAAACTCTAAAATATCAAACATGCCTTCTGTGGTACAGACCCTTCACCTGGTAAGTGCTAGTGCGGGCAAGGAAAGGGACACCAGTGTTGAATACTAAGGAAAAGAGGTTATCATCCTCCTGTCAGCAACCCCAGAAGGTAGAAGAGAATTAGTGTAGAGTATGGTATCAATCCACTATGGAATTATAACCCAAAACTAATAAAGATACCTAAATTAGACAGGCAACAGTCTGTGGGGTAGCAGGCTCAAGCCTGTGTTACAATCAATCTTCTATATTGGAAATCTCAGGGAAAGCAACAATACAGTGCAGGGAACTGAAAACAGAATCACTACCTCCTACAAGTCCCCCTCTATATTAAACATGCTAACCAAAAGTTCTAAAAGTACCTTTAAAGACCAGCAAGATGTTGTAGCTGCAAGCAACCAAAACAAATTCAAAGATATTAGCGTTCACTGTTACAATTAACAGCATACTTGTCTAAACATCATCCATAAGCAGGGGTAGACTGGCCTATAGGGAGCTCTGGAGATTACCCAGTAGTCCTTTGCACCCTGGGCCCCTTTTGTGTGGTAACCTATTTTATATCCAAATATTCTCACAAGAAAAAGGTTGGGCTTGCTGGAAATGTGTAATATGGGGCCACTTTGAAATTTATTTCCAGGGCCTCCTTTGGTTCCCAGTCCACCCCTGTCCATAAGTGCAGGTAAGCTTGGTGTCAAACTATTCATGACTCTTTTTCAGCTAAAATTGCCTCACATCTGGAAGCTAGTGCCTCGTCACTCAACAATGTAACTGTCACCTCTCCTCCTTCAGCCACTGACTTCACGCCCTTTGACATGTCCGAACAATTCCTTTCTATTCCATCACCCAGTAATGTTCCTGACCAGCCCATTTCTAGTTCATCTGCTGTGTCATCTTCTCCTCCTCTACAGGAGCCTATCGACAATACTTCCATTAAAAATCCCTCCTTTTCTTTCACCCTTTGCACTGTATCTGAGGTGACCAAGATCATTCTCAACGTGAAGCCCACATCATGTAAAGGCGATGTGTGCCCTTCCAGGTTGTTGGTACAATGCCTTGAGACTATTAGTCCTTGGGTCACCAAATTGATCAATCAGTACTTTGAGGGTCAAGTACCATCTAACCGTAAGGATGCTTGGATCACGCCATTGCTTAGGAAAGCCAATCTTGACTTTCTTCTCTCTAAGAATTATTGGCCAATAACCAATGTTCCTTTTCTTTTGAAAGTTATGGACCAGGTAGCCTACCATCAGCTACAGAAATTCATTGATGACTACGCCATTCTCGGACCTCGTCAGTCAGGCTATCGAGCCCGTCATGGCACAGAAACAGCCATGCTGGATCTAAAATCCAATCTGGGGTTTATCACCGATCGTGGCCATCCTCGATCCTGATACTGTTAGATCTCTCCGCCGCATTCGGCTTAGTCGACCACAAGCTTTTGTCAACTAGGCTGCAATTTCATGTCGGCTGCACCAAACTTTCAATGCAATGGTTAGCCTCCTTTCTTGGTCCCTGTAATGCTCACGTTGTCATTCAAAAGTCTTCATTCACTCCTTCTCTGCTGAAACGTGGTGTCCCCCAGGGATCCTCTCTGTCCTCTACCCTTTTCAATATTTAAATCCTTCTTCTTCTTCTGCTGCTTGATGACCTTGGTGTCCTGTATACTAACTATGCCGATGACACCCAGGTCATCCTCAAACTCTCAGGTTCCTATTCCACTGACTCGAAAGCCATCTCTGCCATCTACTCTATCATCCATTCTTGGGTGAGTCAGAACCCCATGGCGTTGAACGCCGACAAAACCGAGATCCTTATTGCTGGATCCAGTCGCATGTTAAAGAACCTCCCAGAGGAATATGCATCATTCACCATCGCCAAAGTGTCAATTCCAGTAGTACAAAGCGTAAAGACACTCGGCAGCACTATTGACGCTGAACTCTCAATGCGCTCACGTGTGGCTAAAACTCGAGCCACATGTGGCTGTATCAATAGGCAACTCTGCTCAATGAGTCCCTTTTTATCCGTTAGCAATATGTCTCTTCTTGCTTCATCCCTTGTTAATTCAAGGTTTGACTACTGCAATAGTCTCTTGGCAGGCACATCCGCTGCCAATTTCGCGGCCCTACAGATTACCCAAAACGGCGCGGTCAGAGCCGTGCTTGGCTTGCCAAGTCATCATTCCATTACCGAAACCCGGAAAAAGTTGCATTGCCTTCCCATCAGGCATAGGATCTCTTTTAAGATACTCAAACTTACATTTAAATGCCTGAACAATACTGCACCCAGCTACCGTGCACAACATATTCAACGTTATGTTTCAGGTCGTTCGCTGAGGCCAAACCGAGCAGGTCAGGCTTTGTCAGCCTCGCTTTTGCCAAGCTAAATTTGGAAAAACTAACTTCAGTGTCAAGTCCTCCACTTCGCTGGTTAACTTTAAAAAGAATTTCAAGACTCACCTTTTTACTGTCCTTTAGATCTATTGCTAGACTGCCTCTGCCTATTTCGGTATCTGACTCACTCTTTTCATGATTTCATCTTGTTTTGTTTTGTGTGCGCCGTGAGGCCTGCAGGCGATTTGGCGATCTATTAAGAATAAACATAAATAAATAAAATATAAATAAATAAATAAATCTTACCTCATGTGTAGATAAGATCTTCACATATATGGGGGTAGTGTTCATCACACGTAGAGAGCACGCTTCTGATCGCGGATGATAACATATATCGTTATAGTTCGGTCACATGATCAGGATCGCCATGGGGACCACGTGGCCAAATGATCACGTCTAGAAACGCAAGCCGAGCTCGTGCAGTGTCATGAAAATAAAGGAAGGACTAGTCTGTAATATAAGATAGGTTAGTGACACTTGTGCCCTGCAAGTTCACATGTGGAGTAAAACATGTCAAAACTAGTCACCGTGCAGAGACTCAAAGATATGTCACTGAAGTGTGATATGCTATGAAGGTGAATCAAAATGGTATGCCATTAGATATGCTAAACTGACAAATAGTGAGCCTCACTAATAGAAAGGTGAATAGAAGGGGTAACAAAGGAATGCTTCATTAGATTTCAACTGGACACAATAAAAAAATTAAAAAAACAGGAGTCGAAGTGTAAATTGTTTTGCTCAGTCCGACATTCACAAACCTAAAATGTACAACATATTTACATTAGTCATACCTAATATTGTGATAACATCTTGCTATTCTCGCATAATTCAAAAGGAGTGAGAATGTTCATTGGCAATATATATAATCGAAAAAATTCATTTTTTACACTTACATATCTAAATAGAGAATGCCAAAATGTAGATTATTTTCTACATAATTTAACTTAAAGATGAACAAAACATCTAATCTTCCTGACATTTCTAGACAACTGTCTAGATTCCTTGTAACGGATGATAATGTTCTCACAGTCTAAAAAAGCCTCCCCTGCCATATGCTTAGGTGAATTGTAGAACAAGATAATGATACGATATGAAGACCAAGTGTCATGTGTAAATACATAATGGAATCATGTTATGTTAATTCTCTTTACGGTTACACATTGTTTGATTTAGACAGTACTTGATTTAGAATAGAGGAAATTGGCATAATTGCGTATTTCAATGCAATGACGTCAGTACGTTCGAATGTATGGCAGCCATTTTTTGATTTTGCATTTTTATGCTGGATAAGTATTGTTAACACTACTTGACTTCTCATTTCTCACCGCCCGCATTCTAACTCACTCCTAGGTATGGTTTTCCATCTTTTTTGTATCTTCTTTTGGGGAGATATCCATATTTTATAAGGCGCTGTACCCTTAATTTTACTTATTTTTAACTGGGTTGATCATAATAAAGATTTGGTTTTTTAAGGGCTGTTTTTTAAAATGTATTTCAAATATCTGCCATCTATGATTTCCTTGAATCTTTAAGTTCATTTCCTTACATTTTTAAGTTATATTCATGCATCCCCCTATAATGGTGTTGTGACATTACATGATGTATAGTCATATTAAAATTGTTCCTTCTTAGACTCCATTATATTACACATTTATCTTGTAGAGGCAAACCCTCTTCTAGTATTCAATATTTAAGCAATATGCCCAGAGCGGCAGAGGCATTACCTGACTCGGTAAGGCCCCTGCCGCGAGGGGCATATTGCTATTAGTACCCCAGCCCGTAAGATCTGCGAGACCGGGGTACTAAAAGCATTTTTTCTGTCCTGAAACGCTGCAGAAAAAAAATGACTGAGAAAATGGCTGCCGGGTGAAGTGAAAACAGAGTCCATTTTCCCTGTCCATGGTGGCCATCAGGAGCGGACACACCGGGAACACTTCTGTTCCCAGCGCGTCTTTTCCCGAAAAAATAAAGAGAAGAAGGTAAGTGGGGTTGGAAAGGCGGGAGGGGAAAAAAAACTGCCGTGTGGAGGCACAGAGTGGGATGGCCCCGTTCCGAGTCTCCACACGGCTGGAGGCTGCCATCGTTCCCACCGGTGACAAAGCAAGCTGAAGCTAAGTGGGGTTGGGAGGGAGGCGGGGAGGAAGGACAAAAATCCCTGCAAAAAATCATATCTAAATCCCCGGCGGGTGATGAAAGCACCGCTTCGAGCCTCCTCATTGGCTGATTCCCGGCCGGGTAATGCCCCGGTGAGTGCCAATCAGAATGGTTCTTTCATTCTGATTCTCCCTCGCTGGGTACTAAGGTGGCAATAACAACTGAGGCAGCAGGCCAATACCGCCCCAGGTAAGACCTGTTAGACATTTGTCCATAAGACAGATCCATTTTGCTTCCTTTTGCCGCAAAATGAGTTCTCTGTTACCTCCTTTGGGTAACTCCTTGATCTTCTCCAGACCCAAAAATGTAATTGTATCCACATTTTGCGTATTTGGGGGTATCGTCTATACTTGAACCTCTAGCTAATTTTGCTGACGTACACTGTTGACCTTTGGTGGTCGAAATGAATACATATTTGAGGGATTCAACCAGTGCAATATTATGTCTGGAAGGGTACGACTTTGATCCCAATGAAAATTGTATATTGAAGCCTTTTACACCAAGATCTCACATGCATATATACTCAAAGTAACAGAAGAGAAACTCTGGTAAAGGAAAGATGATCATGCTGTCTCCAATTCCTTTATACCGTGCTGCGTCGGGATGGCATTAAAAAATAATTACTTCCAATTCATGTGGAAATTATGCCAGCAGCGTGTGGGAGGGCAATGGGTGCCACATGGCAACCAGTCTAGGAAATGTATATGTCGATATGTTTGAGAGGAGGGTGAGTTTTTTGGATTCCAAACCTTTTAGAGAGAACATCATTCAAGATATATTGATGATATCATCATAATTTGGAAAGCAACAAGATCAAGCAAAACTCCTGGAGTAGATTAATTCTAGAAATTGCCATTTGAAATGTGCACAAACAGCAATGTTGAAATAGTTTTGGGGGATCTCACGATCTATCTACATAATGGGTGTCTCCAAATCAGACCATTCCATAAATCTACCGACCAGAATGCTTTGCTTCATTACCAGGGTCACCATGCCAGGCATGTTACAGAAAATGTACCCTTCAGGGAATTTTTATGACTCAGAAAGAACAGTAGCACCAAGGAAGAAATACAGTGAAGAGGTTAATTGCTTCTCAGATAAATTGATTGCATGAGGGTGCCCCCTATGGTATAGTTAAATGTTCAGCCAAGAGAGCATACACTAAACATAGGGACACACTTTTAGATCCCAACGCCAATCAAGAGAAAGAAAGTAAGTTAGTTTTTGAGAATACATTTACTGATTTATTATAAAGAATCTAGAGTATTATAAAAAGAACTGGAAGTTTTTTTTAAACTCATTGTTACATTGGAGTTTTTACTCTTTGCACACAAGAGATATTTTGCTACATCGCAACAAGGATCAGACTGTATCAGACACATGGTATCTCAAACCAGGGATTGGATATCATCCTTGTGGTAAATGTGGGAGGATAGGGAAACATAAAAGACATTGGAGGTAGAGCTTGGCCTGGGCCAGATGTGGAAACTGAAGAGCCACAAAAACTGTGAAAGCACCTGCGTGATATATATGATCACCTGCCCTGTAACAAAGAATATATAGACAAAACTTTAATAAAATGCAAAACAAGAATGATAGACCATAAAAGCTGTGAAACATTTTTGGGAGGAAGGCCATAAATACAAGATTTTGAGTGGCTGATTCTCCAGAAGATGACAGGAAGATCTGATTTTATCATTAAAAAGAAATTGGGCGAACAAAAACAAAGATCAATTTTTCTCAGGCAGTCACGTGATAGGTCTCAATGAGAATATTGAATGGCACATGGTTTCATAATTTCTGCTGGTATGGGTTTGGAGCATATTCTGGGTCTTTTGTCTAGGTTTCAAGAGAAGTTCGATTGACTGGATTAGAAGGGGCCCTTCGGTTCTAGATTCAGGAAGCTGGTTGCTGAACCAAAGTGGGTCAAGAGAATACAGTGTGCCTAGTCTCAGCCAGTTGATTAAAGATGAATTGGCAAGAGTGATTCATCCTTTCAATGACAACTTGTGTCCTTCAGATCACATTTTAGAGTAGAAATGGTTTACTACCACCTTAAAAAAGTCCAAGAGGGCCCCCTGATACAAGCCTTTTTATCTGTCTCCAAACCCCCCCCCAGAAATTAAATTCCTATACATCAGTTCATTTAGAATAACAGTAAACTGAGTGCCTATCTCAGCTCCCAACAGCTGGCAATAATAATAGAATTATACACAATGGGGTGTTGATATTTGAAACATCAGTAGCACAGGTTTCTGCCACCTGCAACCTTAGCCTGGAAAACATCCAACCTTTCTTGCATGTCATTACCCCATACTTAAAATGGGATGCAGAACACCTGCAGTCTGCTTCTGCAAGAACTTTCCGAGCGTCACTATTTGGGAGAACCACACCCAATATTTATTCTGCACATGCTATCAGCAATGTCTCAATCAGTTTGTCCTTAAGAAGCTGCAACAGCTCATTAGTAAGTGGTCACCTCTTATGTATCTTCAGAATACAAAGGAGACATAAACAAGTCTGCACACTGTATCCTCCACATTGCAAGGTAATAAATGAGAATTTGGTTATATCCTTAAACACTATAAAGTCTATAATATTGGGAAAGGGATATGCAAAATACTAATGTATATACCAGAGTCTCCCGTATAGGAGATTTTAGAAGTCACAGAAGTACTCAAACTATCATTTCACTAAAAAGGGCTCCATACTGTGACTACATACAGGGCAACTGACAACTGGCCTTTCTCCCTCTACCTACCCTTTTCGTCATACATTCACATCCGCCTTCCGCACAGTGTAATTAGCAAAGCATTCATAGGGAGCTCAATGTATATGTTCTCGCTACAAATGGGTACGTATTAATATAACCTACAGCTAAGTATGGCAACTCGCCGTCTAACAAACCAAAGTCCTGCATGACATAACACAGAACAAACTCTTTATTCCAACCTTTTCAAATCAAGGTGCAGGCCTTTATTTTTTACTGTATGAGTTTTGACCACTGCATTACCTAACCTTCTATTATGCACAGCATTCGCTGTTATACACAGTCTATTTCCGACAGGCCACTCTTGGCTCAGGCATAAAGTAAAGTAAAATTCTGGCGTTTAACCTGGGGTGCAACTTGTAAAGATGCCTGGAAAAAAAAGCCACCAAACTTCCAGGATTGCACGAGGACTCTCTCAGGCCCCTTATACATTCAACCTTAGATAGGGCCTCATTATAAATTGTCTGGTGCAGAATTAATGTGCCGGTATTAACGTTTACGGGCATGTTTCCATACCAGCCAATTACAAATTTGCCAGTGAGGTGCCTCACTTACCATCAGCTAAGAGCTTGAGGTAAAACAGGTAACTTAACGGCAAAATCGCCGATATTACTGCTGCCAGTATTATCAGAAAATCTCCAATGGGACTCCATGGACTGGGGATTTACAGCTGACACCGGCACTTGTAATCCGGCAGAAATACCGCCGGACCGAGTGCCGGTATTGGTATTACCATTTGCCGGTAATGTGGCAGATTTACCCATAAGGATACTGGCAAGGTCATAATGAGCCCCATTGTGTACTAACCGACAATTCTCCAAACCTGCCTTGGAAGCACATGCTCATCACCTTTGCAGAACTATGGCCTCCCAAATAGGATGAACATCTTCCCTTGCTATTTGTGGTGAATTGTGGTGCTGCAATCTACACAAGAGTCCTACCCAGGACTACCTGCTGGTGGTAGTGAAGCCACCCGCTGGAGTGGGATGGTGACAGAAGTGGCACAGCTTCCAACATGTGGAGGAACAAATGGGCATCGATCCATTTGCATGCCTGTGCTGGAACACCGGGAGCCAGGATAGTGGCATCCTCCACTCTGAGGGATGGAAGTCGATAAGAGAGGATGGCAGAGACATACTGAAGTTCCTCAGAGGAAAGGCCCTTGTCTTTACCTTCAACAGTGTCAGGAGGATTCCCGGATGTTTGGAACTCCATCGAGCCTATGGGAGGACCCGTGGGGAAACCTGGGAAAATGTAAGAAATACTTAAATTAATAAAATACAAACCTGAGCCCCAAAGGATCGGACACATAATATTTACAAGGAGCACAGAATAAAACAAGAATACAGGATACAGAAATTAAATAAAGTGAATCTACAATTGAAGAAATAGAAGCCCACCTGGCCACAGAAAGAGAGCCTAAACACAGGAGGACCAGAGTGGAAACACCCTCCCAGCCAACTCTGTACGCAGGGTTTCCTGCCAATCAGCAGCCAACATGCTACAGAGAAGAACCAGCTCATTATGAACTTGTTCCAGTCAGGGAAAATTCCATATACTTCTCTCCAGACGCTGCTGCAGGAAGAGGAGCTGTATCCCAAAGAAGGAGTTGCTGTCTGGGTGAAGGGGCATGGACTACCATGGAGAACTGCCTGCCTGGAAGCTGCATGAAGAGTTTGGGGGACACTGAATGCCCCAGCCCACCTAAGCCAAAATGGTGGAAGAGCTGACCTGCCTGAGGATCCTAAGAAGAGGCTAAGGCGACCAGCTGACCCAGGGGAAAGAAGGAGAGTATCCCTGCAGCCGACCTAAGCCAAAAAGGTAGACGAGCTGAACTGCATGAGGAGCCTAAGAAGAGGCTGAGGAAGCTGATGACCCAGGGGGAAGAAGGAGAGTATCTCTGCAGCCGACCTAAACCAAAAAGGTGGAAGAGCTGAACTGCCTGAAGAGCCTAAGAAGAGGTGGAGGAAGCTGATTGACCTAGTGGGAAGAAGGAGAGTACACATGTAGCCTACCTAAACTAAAAAGGTAGAAGAGCTGACCTGTTTGAGAAGCCTGAGAAGAAGCTGAGGAAACTGATCAACCCAGGGGGAAGAAGGAGGGTACCCCTACAGCCAGAAAGGTGAACAAGCTGACCCTCCTGAGAAGTCTGGGAAGCGGCTAAGGCAAAAACCTTGGTAAGATCCTGGGAAAGAGAGACCAGGGCAGAATCAGGATCCCTGAGAGGAAGAGGGCCAACAGCAAAGCCCACTGAACAGGAGATGGGCAACAATCAGGTTCCAATAGGACAGGAGGGGCAAAGAAGAAAGAGAAGGAAAGTAATGAAGATTCCTGAAGGAAAGGGGAGTCATGCCGAGAGAGAGGCACGAATCATCCCAAGGACGGAGATAGAGAAACAAAGCACAGGACCCAGCTGATCCCTCTCCTAAGTGGTCCTGTACCTAGAAGACCAATCCCAGTTTGATAGCTTCGCGTAAGCCTATGGCCCTATGGTTTGTCCATAGGAGGAAACCGAATGTCCACAAATTGATTGAAGTAGAAATGTCTGAGGGAGAAAAAAATGAGTTATTTGAACAAAAGAAACTTTTGGTTTTGTCTCCTGCAGATATTTCTGGCAACCGGCTCCCCCATCCCCTTACTTAACTTGTGGCAGCACACTTTGCTGTGTGCTGCCGACTCCGCCAACCCTCTGTGGGAACCGAGGCCGCAGGGTCCCTTTTTTTTAACTTTATGCAATTGTAGTGACCAAGGGTGCTGGGGAGACCCTTGCAACCCCAACTCCCCTTGTTCACTATAATCACACATATTCTTTAAATCTTTTGATTACATATGCTTATTGAAGTAATTTCTGTAATAAGACCCGAAGTCTGAGACCCTTCTGTTAGCCAAGTTGTCAGACTCATCACAGATCACAAATCATTCTTCCCACTCTGCATTTCTCCCTCCATGTGTATGTAGCACCTGTTTTCCCCTGTTCCATCCCCTTATGTCCCCTGGTTCATTTTCACATTTTTAAGCTGAAAGCAATTTCAACAATGTTCTTCACATTTTTATGCTGAAAGCAATTTCAACAATGTTCTTAATTCCTAAAATCAGGATCATCCAAGAAGACATTGTATCTAGAAAGACATTGCTGTTATATTTTTAGAGAAGAGACACCAAAATGCTTGTTTCAGTCAATCTCTGGAGATGGAGTTACTGCTCTCATTCAGACTCTGAAACCCTCTTACAAAGACGAAGAAGCACTGCTGGCTTTGGCGGTATCTTGTCAAGGCAATACCTTTGCTAACCCTATTTTGAATTTGTTTAATCTATCCCTTTTTAGCATGTGGGTCCCTCCTTATTTACCCAATCAATAGTGCCCCCACTGTTAGAAAAAACACATGTGATACCATTAGGACAAAATGTCACTCTGTAGCTGCATTATCTTGCCCAGCCAAACTACTGGAGAGAATACTTATCACCCAACTGCATTCTTTTCTGGAATAATCAAAGTGTCTGAATATTTTCCAAGTATATTTTCAGCCACTAAACAGCACTGAATCCACCCTTACAACGTTTCTCTTTCGGTCATGTTGGATCTCTCAACAACCTTCAAAATGTTTATCGATGACATTCTGCTACTATCTGTCAGAAATCTGTTCGGAATGTCAGATGCGGTCTATGATTGAGTCAATTTCTTTTACTTCCAGAAAGGTCAACATGTACAATTGGGGTCAACCCTCTCTAAGCCAATTGCTCTTCCTTGTGGGGTGCCTCACTGGTTCCCTTAATTCCCCTTGTTTTTTTTCGATGCCCGTATTCCACCCCTCACTGCATTATTTGGAAAATTACAACTGTGTTACCATTCGTACACTGATGATACAAAAGTCTCTTTTAGGCCAACAGACTTGTGTAAGGACCTGGAACAGCTTAATGCTTGGTTATGTGAAGTTAGCAATTGGATGATCAGGAATGGACTCCAACTGAATACTGAAAAAGCAGAGGTGATGCATTTGGGACCTAAACATCTGATTAAATTCACTCAGATGACCATGAGTACCCCTCTATTGTTTGGCTTGCCTATTTCATACTCAAAGTCAAGAATCTTAGATATATTTGTCAATCAGATCTAAGTATGCACTTATTGAAGCATGCCCTCCCTACCACTACCATGCTGTGGGGGTTGGCACTTTAATCAATTTGGAACTGTGTTTATGGCTTAGGTGGGTATAATTGGGCATTTGACCTGGTGTTAGTATAAACTGCTCTTTCCATATGTGCTGCTGTTTGTTACGAAAGGAGAAACACCCTTAGCCAATTATTTGTAAATAGGAATGTATGCAAATATTTTCTTGTGATGCACCTTGCTAAATTTTAAGTTGAATTATAACAATACTGTAAAGTCATAAACAAAGCTTCATGACACGTATTTCCTAAAATGTAACTTCATGACATATACTCCTTATGATTTGATTAAGCAAACCAAAGAGATGCATGGATTTAATCCATAATCAAAACTGTTTGCTATCATGAAAATGCAAAGACATGTCATTAATGTGTTTGAGTTATTTATCCCTATCAAATTGATAAAACAGGCGTTTTATTCAATTAATGAGTTTCTTCAAGGCCTACAATCATTTGTAATGTATCACATACCATTACTTTTACTAGCAGATTCCAGGTTTGTGCTTAACACATCA
Source organism: Ambystoma mexicanum (assembly GCF_040938575.1). Taxonomy (NCBI): domain Eukaryota; kingdom Metazoa; phylum Chordata; class Amphibia; order Caudata; family Ambystomatidae; genus Ambystoma; species Ambystoma mexicanum. Next base: position 1,032,513,843 of record NC_090933.1, on the reverse strand, counting down.
ATGTTGGATTTTCATGTGATGTGGCCACTTACATTCTGAGCATGAAGACATAACATAATCAGTGATCAACACAAGGAAAAGGCGGAAAAAGAAAAGAAAGAATGGGGAAAAGTAATAGTAATTGTATTAGTAAGTTCATTTGATAAAAAAAAAAAAACGTTATCAGAAAATGGCATTTGGCCTATTTGTTTTGGCATACAATCTGATCTGCTGTGATTAACATGCAAATTCTCTGAGTGAAGCGCTGAGCGTGAGCTCTCAAGTTATTCTTCGTGACATTGTAAAAGCAGATGAATCAATTTGGCACGTCTTGTTTTTCTTTTTAATACAAAATGAGTGAAAGTAACTTTAATAATGCAAGTGAAGAAAGCACAGTTCATAAAGAAACGGCACGCAGACGATTAGTTATAGCTTATGATCTGATCTGCTGAGATTAACATACGTGCTTATCTAGGATGGGTACTGCGCTTGGCTTCTTCGATAATTCTGTTCTCCCTGACATCGTTTTGCAAAATACACTAATTCAATCTGGCTTATTATTTGAATAGAAAATACATTCTACATATGTTGATTAACGAATACCTGAAATGACTATGTCAATTTGATTTCAGTTGTTAACTCTGTGCGCCATCTAATTTTTAAGCTTTCATAGTTTCTGTTTGAGAACATATCTGATCCTATAAATGTTCTGTTCTTGTGAGTCAAATATTCTTGTCAGCTGCCAAAGATGACATTTATTAATTATTCATCAAATTTTATTTGAACTAGTTTTCCTGACTCTTCAATAGGTGTATTCAAACTACTGGGACTTTGTGCCAGCTATGGATCCCTTATGAGGGTTACTATTTGGTGTTGTCCCCTATTTCATCTAAAATAATACACATTCCTTTATTAGCATACATGATGTGTGCCTGTCATCTCTTAGTTGTTGCTGTTTGATGGGGAAAGAATAATACTTACATTGTAGTCCTGCATTGTTGGTGGTCTTGAAAGGGATTGCTCTTCTTTAGGCATTTTGTATTAAATATTAAGGGATGTTACCTAAATGTGAAAAGAGATGGCTATTGTACAGCTAAAGTATATACTTGTCCTTCTAGAATGGTGTGAGCAATATCTAGGGTGAAAGATTGAATGGATAGCAGCGTAGAGACACGTTTCACCTATCCTAAGGGACTTGTTGGCTCCTGTTCCTGGCTACCTATTTACATATCTTCAACATACATACCGTTTGACATGCGCATGTATCCGCCATTTTGTTGAGATGATATGTGATGATGTCATTACACAATGATGTCATCATGACATCATGAATGGTGTTACGGAAGGGACACGCTATCAAGTATATCATTACGGGAGGTAAACAATATTGCGGTTCGCAGTGCCTTAAGTGGCACTACAAATCGAGCTGGGGCTCATCGAGGGGGCGTGGCCTAACAACGGGGGTCTTGATGGCCCATTAGGCCACGCCCCCTTGACGAGCCCCGGCTCAATGGGCTACTGGCACCCCTGCCAGGCAGCCTTTTGTAGAGATCAGCACCCTCTCCCTATCGGTGAGAGGGTGCTGATCTCTGCATTTATTTTGTATAGGCTTGCCTGGCAGGGGACAGCACTCGCCTATTCAGCCTTAATGGTGGCGCTGCCCCTCGCCAGCTGGGGAGGGGCAGCGTCACTATTGAGGCTGAAAGGGTGAGGCCACTGGAAGCAGAGGCCTTTTTCCTAAAGACTGAAACTCCTGCGAATCCGCAGGAGCTCCAGTATTTAGAAAGCAAGGCCTCTGCTTCCAGCGGCCTCACGTTTTCTCCATAATGGTGGCGCCGGACCACGTGCAATTCTTGATTAAAGGGATGCCTCGCAGGTGCGGCGCCACCATTATGGCTGAAAGGCATTTTTTCTGAAGCTCTCGCACACGAGCGAGAGTTTCAGGCTGTAGAAAAAATGACTTTTCGTGTAGTGGCTGGGGCTGCCAGGGGAGATTAGTGGGCCCCGGCAGGGCCCCGCCTCAAAACGAAATTTCGTAGCCTGCCGGGGCCCAGCCCCGGCAGGCCCCGGCCCACTTAAAGCCCTGGCGGTTCGTCATTGTACTATTCAATGAATTAGGGCTAATGTTGCTAACTTTTAAAGCTGCTAATTTTGATAAAGGATACTTTGATTTGTTCGTTTGGACACATTTGAAAGGAAATCTTGGATAACTGATGGATTTTCTAGTTGTAATTTATCTTGGACTACTGAAAGTGAATGAAAACCTGAACACAATTCTTTTTGTGTCGGGCCAGACAATATTATGAAGATGTTGAGTTCAAACAATAGTGTTGTAAATCAGTAAGATATGGAAGTTACCAGAGATAGTCAACAACAGAATAGTAATTGCCATTAACAGTGTAATACATGTGTAAAGTGTTGTCATGTTTGTTTTAAATAACAGAACTCTAATAATGGACCTTTGGTTTTGTGCTATTTGTCGAAAAACATAGAATTCATGGTCAACACTGGTGATCATTTAGTGTTGAGCAACTCTGGTGCAGATGGGCATATGATTTTGGGATTAGTCTAAATAAACGTTTGTGTTCACGATTGTGGTACATCAGCATAAACATTCTTTTCTGAGAAACTCTGATGAGGATAGTCCATTGATTTTGTATCTTTTGAAAAAAAGACATGATATGATATAATATGGCATTTTTAACGTGCCTATACACTAGTGTTTCAAGGCGTGTGAGGCAAGGGAGGGGGAACTGAGGGAAAACGGAGACAATGATCTTACTAGGCCAGTTGACATTGAGATCTCACAAGTGCAGGGGAAGAGGGAAGGGGTGAAGTGCGGGGGGCAAAGAGGAGGGGAAAGTGCAGTACATGGGATCAACAGTAAAATAAAAATCGAATAAATGCATAAGTAAAAGGTGCAGCCAGCTGGTGGCAAGTGCAAGGGTAAGTGCAGACATCAGGTGTCAATTGCTAGGAGGGGACTGTAGGGATTCAGAAAATAGTCCCCAAGTGCAGGGGTTGCCAGGGAGGCAGTGCAGGAGTGCAACTGGCTTGGTAGGGGCCCTGGGCCCGAGATCAGAAGTGAACAGTGCAGTTTCGGTTTCAGCAAGGAGTTCAGCAGGGGAGAGGAGGAGAGAAAGCAGAGGCAAAGAGGAAGGTTTTGATTTGCTTCCGGAAACAGAGATGGTTCTCCTCAAGTTTCATGGAGCCGTGGAGGCTGTTCCAGAGGGAGGCCTCATCCGAAGAAAGAGATCTACCACCAACTCGTTGCTTGGAGAAGCGACTGACGCTGAGGGAGTTGGAGGCGGATGAGGGAAGAGCTTGAGAAGGAAGATATTGAGGAAGAGAGAGTTGAAGGTATTGAGGCCCCAGAAGGCCTTGTGGACAATGCAGAGGGTTTTGAATTTAATCCTTGCAGCCACTGGGAGCAAGTGCAGAGATGTCAGTCCTGGAGAGATACGATCCCTGGGCTAGAGGCCAAGGACAAGTCTTGCAGTCCTGTTTTGGATGAGTTGCAGGGGGCAGAGAGTAGAAGCAGGCAGATTTAGAAAGAGGCTGTTGCAGTAGTCCAGCCTAGAGAGAACCAGAGACAGTGAGCTTCTGGGGGAAGGAGATGAAATAAATAATACTGTAAAATAGAGACTGCCAGGCTTCTTCTTGGGTTACTTAAACTTTAATAACAACTTCTTAAGTTACAGTTTACATTAAGATATATGGACATGAAAACACTGGCACCCATCACCCAGGCAGGGGATCTCTAACTGCCTGAGCGTGGAATCCTCAACCCTAACATTCTCTGATTCACAAGACAACATTCCACATGACATCACAAGCTCCCTACATACACAGACAAGCACTATACAACAAATACTTCTGAGGAGGTGCAGCTGGTAGTGTGACTTCTTAGAGATGTCAGAGATGTGAAGTGATGTGAGAAGAGAAGGAAAGTGTGGAGTCAAAGATGACCCCGAGGTTTTTAGCCTCACAGGTGAGAGCAGGAAGAGGGCCAAGAGAGGCCGGCCAGAGAGTGACAGGAAAGGAGGGAACAGGTGTGCCGATGAGGAGAATCTCAGTCTTGCTGGCATTAAGGCAGAGGTCTTTGGGGCTCACCACTCCTGGATAGCAGACAGGCAGTCAGAGATGAGAGAAGGAGAAGAAGTGGCGGAAGGAAGCCTGACAATGAGTTGAGTATCATCCGCAGAGAGTTGAGGCAGAGAGTGGCAATGCGGTGGACCATTCATGGTCCATATTAAGTCCGAGCGTTACATTATTGTTGTGTCTCTTTTTGCCTTAAGTAGAAGTTCATTGCTTCCTCCTCTAGTATGCAGGTGGTCTCAATTCCCAGAAAGTGGATGACCTCTCTGTTAGCTGTTTGATGGACTTTCTGCCAATGTGCTACAAGTGGATATTTCACCTAAATGTTTTTGATTGCTCGAATATGTTCTGCGATTCTTACCTTCAACTCTTCATACTGCCTTTATAAAGTTGTCACAAATGCATTTAATTTACATAAATTGCAGACCTCCTCTTGCAATTGATGAATTGTCTGATCCTAATGGCAAACTGATTGTTACTTCAAATACCCTATCTAAGATATAATTGAATATTTTGCAGCTTCTGCATTTATGAAAAACCCTTGAGATCTTGGTTCAGCAAACTCTTTGATTGGCCTCCAATCGTATGCCAGTGGCTTGGGATGATTTTATTCTTGATGGTTGGTGCCTTTCTATGAATCAGTTTTGGGGATTCATCTACGCAGGGTGCTAGTATAGGCTCTGTAGGTAAGATGATAGCTTTCAAGTTCCTGTGTATTGTTTTCAAAAGTTTCATGGTCTGGCCCCCAGTATCGTGTTGTCAAAATCCAGGGGTATTGCCTAATACATCATGCCATTCCTAAAATAAGTTGCTTTTGGTCATCCCTACCTTCAGGCGATCAAATGTTATCTGTTGTTTGGCCCCTGCCTTTGAAAAAAACGATTAATCTCTCCTTGCTTTTAGTCCCTTATTATTTTTCCTCATCACAGTGAATATGGAATTTTAGAATCAGGCCTGCTGGACACACTTTAGGAGGCAACCCTAGTTATAGTGAACAGGGTAACTCAGAGGTTAGCCAAAACTCAATGAAATATTCTGTTTAGAAGAGCAGCCAACTGAGGATACATGGATAACTCCCAAAGAGGCACTTATAACTGGAGGGACAGCCCTAAAGTCGGACAGGATATAGTGGGCTGAGAGATCAAAATATGTGTACATTGGGTTGTCCTGTCCTCCCAAATTCAAAGCTGCTAACAATTTTAAGCAGTAAATGACTGCATCTTCCTGTGTGCCTCATGCATTGGTAGAAAATCCATATCATGAGGTGAAGAAACAACCATCAGCTATGTTTGGTTTTGTGGTAGCCTTTTTATTACTTTTGTGGCTATTCTTATAGGTTTTGCTTGAAAAGCATTGGTTTAAAAGAGAAAAGAGAAAACACATAAAAACATCATGATTTTAACATGACATAACTAGGTCAAGGACTGGTCAAAAACTGTGTGTATATACGAAAGAAAAAGTTGACAGTACTAAGGTTCAATTATTCACAGGTCTGTATATACAATGCACAGTGACTCCTTATGTTTATAAGGGATAAACTAGAGGTATCCACAATATTGCTTCATAATGTTCACAACCACATAGTGTCAATGCTGTAAGGTATTGTATTCAATTACTGTTTTTACATACAATTATACAGACCAATACAATTAACAAAACAGCAAGTCCTTTTAATGTAGGGCACTGGTATTTAGCCTTAGAAGGGATAATGTAGACAGTGGTAGTTGTATCTGTCTATATTGAAGTGGTTGGAAATGATGGCCAGCGAAGGCTGATCCAAGACCAAGAGAGACTGGTCCGACGTCTAATAGAAAATAAAGAGAATTCAATGTGGTCCTTGGGTGTGGTCTTTAATCAATTTGCCACGAGGATCACCGACGTTTCGATTGTTATGATTCACAATCTTCTTCTGAGGCCTTATATATGCAGGTCTCCCTAAAGGTACAAAAAGGAGAGAAGTGTCCTCTCAGAAAAGGGTACCAAGTGTTTCTATGGGAGTAAAAGTGTGAGCGGAAGGGTACAAATGCACTATGTAAGTGCTGTTACAGGAAATAAGTGAAGGGCTGTGAGCCCTAACAGTCTAGCAACTGACCTTTCCCAGAAGCTGTGTGGAAACTCCTATGCTTCCAGAGGTTTGTGGGGGTACTGGCCACAGACTGTAATCTGACGTTTTGGTCTGTGCTTACTCTTGCTGGCATCCATATAGGTTACAGGGTGCCTGGGTCGACTGGGAATAGCAGACCCCGTGGTAGAAGGGTACAACACAAGAGTTGGGAAACTAGGTTAGTAAAAGGGGGAGACTCTGTTCTGGGATAGCACAGTCGGCAGAGGTATCTGCATAGAGTGGCATATATATCTGGAGTCAAGCCCACTGGGGGGGCGGCTGGAACGGCTCACCTGTGCAGGGCTTCGTTTGGATGTAGCTCGTTCGGATTCGCCGTGAGCTGTGAGTCTGGCGAGGTCCTGTAGTGTACTGGAATGGTGCTGTGGGAACACCTGCTTATGCGCATGCGCGTGTGATTAGTGTGCTAGAATGTGCACATGCGCGGAGCCTTGCAGGTGTCTGTGGCTCACGCGTGCGCGGAGTGTCGCGGAAAGGAGGCGTCCGTGACAACCTAGGAACTAGGTAAGCTGTGCCAAAAGTGCATGCGCACAGGGCGAGTGTAGGGTCCGTGTCATTGACAACGAGCGCAGATACAGTGCTACTGTAAAGGAGTATGAGGGGAAAATCCAAATGTGCGTGAGGGCCATGTTGAAGGGCCCAAGTGAAGGTAAGGGGCTTACTGATGGAATGTCAGTCCTAATAGGTGTGCTAAATGTCAAAAAAACCTGAGGTTATGTGGGCTGATCCTGCTGAAATAAGATGAGCCTGGTTCGCCTGGGCTGATTAGTGAGGCGCTCCAGAGTGGGAACAAACAGGGAGGCGAGACAGGGCACTCTCAGGTGGTGGTTTGATAGTCCATGGGGGCTGCTTCGTTAAGACAGTTAGTCAGGGTTTGTAGTTTAAATATCCACCAAGATTCTTTGAAATTAAGGGAGTTGGAGATATTGGTGGTGCCTATGACCCGGTCAATCACCCACCATTTGAAGGAGTCATGGGCATGTTGTAGTTCCATAAAGTGTGATACCAGAGGTGCAGTGTGTACTTTACACATGATCCTTGATTTGTGCTCACTTATTCTTTTGTGTACAGGTCTAGATGTTTGTCCCACACATCTAAGTTTGCAGGTGCATTCAATTAGATAGATCACGTTGGTTGTTTTACAATTGGTGAATTGGCAAAGCTCCCATTCCCTGTCTCCTACAGGAAAGGATTTCATTTTTTGCGTCTGGTTGAATGCCAGACATGTACCACATGGATGGTGCCCTCGGATTTCCTGCATATTTCATAATGTAGATCTTGTAGGCTTTCGTCGGGACCTGGCATGGGTAAGGAGATCTTTCAGGTTCTTATTCCTTTTCAGGGTCATCCTAGGCAATGGTTCGTCTGGTAGATTAAGTTGAACAATGGGCCAGTATTTTTTGATCATGTGTCTGAATTGCGAGGTGTTCGCTCGAAAAATCGAAATGCAGGCCAGTATATTCTTTGTATTTGGGTCATGAGTTTTGGGAGTGAGCAGCGTTTTTCTCGGTGTGTAGAGGGCCCTCTTCATGGTGTTTTTGAGCAATTTTTTGGGCTAGCCCCTGGTTTGCAGTTTCTGCTGTAAAAGGTTTGCGTGGATCTTGAATTCTTCTGTGTCAGTACAATTCCTTCGTATTCTGAGGAATTGTCCGTAAGGCAGATTGTTGCGTAGGTTCTTAGGATGATGACTATTGTAATGTATGATGGTATTCCTGTCTGTCTCTTTTTTGAAAATAGAACATTTCAGCTGGTTGTTGTTGACGCTGATTTTAAGTTCCAAGAAATTGATGCTGATGTTGCTGTGTTCCATGGTGAATTGTATATCTTCTGATCTGCCGTTGATCCATGTGAAGAAACTCAGTAGTCTGCTGTTCTCTCCTTCCCAGATAAAGATGATATCATCTATGTACTTGCGCCATGAGTAGATGTTCTCCTTAAATGGGTTGTTCTCATTAAGTATGAAGCTTTGCTCATATTCGGCCATGTATATTATTGCCATGCTAGGGGCGAATGCGCGCTCATGGCGGTTCCACAGATTTGTAGGTAGAATGACTCATTGAAGCTGAAGAAATTGTTGGTAAGTGCTAGTTCTAACAGCTCTACGATGAAGTTGATGGGCACTCTCCTTTGTGTCATATGTCGAGTTAGGTGATGCCTGATGCATTCAATTGCTTGATCTTGGGGAATGCTAGTATAGAGGCTCTTGATGTCCATCGTGACTAGTTGGTTCCTGGTATTGTCAAAAGGTTGGTGTTCAAAGGCGGGGATGGTCATCATGGTGTCTTTCAGATAAGAGGCTATTTGTTGGCAGAGCGGTTTCAACAAATAATCTATAAATTGGCAGATGGGTTCCAGGATGGAGCCACAGCCGGACACTATCGGTCTGCCTGGTGGCGTGGTGTTGTTCTTATGAATCTTGGGTAGTGCGTAGAAGGTGGGGGCTCTCCCCTCTGTAGTATTGAGGAAAGCCTCTTCTTTCTCGGCGATCCAGTCTCTTTCCAGGGCGAATTTAGTTATTTCTTGTATCTTGGCTTTGATGATACTGGTGGGGTCTTTATTCAGTTTCTTGCAGTTGTTTTCATTGTCTAGAAGTGCCCTCACCATGGTGTTATATTGCTCCGTGTTCTGTATTACTATTCCACCTCCTTTGTCTGCCGCTTTGATAACCAGATTATCATTATTGGCAAGTTTAAGAGCTTGACATTCTCCATTGGTGAGGTTTTGTCTCTGGTGTTGAGTTTTTTGAAGTTTCTTGATTTCTGATGTGATGCACTTTTCAAAGGTAAGGATGGAAGAGGGTAATTGATTGTCTCTTGGATTGAAGTTGGATTTGAGTCTGAGACCTGTGTCTTCTATGGTCTGCATGCCGTCTTGGTCCAGGAAATAAATCTTTCTGCGAATGGAACGGAAGAAGTTTTGAAATTCCCCATCGATTTTGAACCAGTCCGTATTGTTTGTTGGCACAAAGGATAAGCCTTTGGCTAATAATGTGGTTTCATCCTGTGTGAGAAAAACGCCTGATAGATTAAAGATGGGTATGATATTTAGCGTCTCCTGTTGCCTCTCCGGCCCCTGCTGGGGCGGTTCCACTGTGGGTAATTGAAAAATGGCATTTGCATTTGTGGTGGTGGGGGTCCCAGTAGCCTCCTCTGGGGCCCCCTTTCCCTAAAAAAGGCATCTTGGGAAGTGGTGGTTGGAACTGGCCCATGTTCTGGTTCTTGCCTTTGGTCTGGGATTGGTCATCTGATGATGAGTCGGAGCTTGAGGCTCCTGAGAATGAGACTCCCTTCCGTCTGCTTCTATTGATGCCTCCTTGTCTTGCTGTTCTTTCCTTTTCTTTTTTGTCCTTGTAGTCATCGGAGAGATATGGATATACTGCTTCCAATTTAAAGTTTTTTATATCTTTAATTAACTTTTTGTGTTAGCATCCCTTCCAGCGTTTGGCCCCGTGAAGCCCTGCTGGACTACCTGATCTGCGAAAGCCATGAGCGGTGAAGTGGGAGAATGGAAGACCAGGCTCCCGTCCTTCACCTCTCGCGCTTGGCCTAGAGGGTCACGGCCCAGACACCCGCCGCGAGAAGAGTTTGTCCATTTACCAGACGACCAGGTACCCTGGTACAGGAACATACGGATGTGTCCACCTGCCTGCCCAGCAGCCCGCACTGGCCATGCCGACACCTGCGGCTCGGATCAGCTAGACTAAAAACCACACGTCGTTAGAGATGCCATGACGACCTAGACAACGGGAAGCACATCTGTACAAATATACACACTTAACATTTCCACACCAATCTACACGAAGAACATACTCAGTGCTCTGACGTAGGTGACAGGCATATTCACGGACGTGCATCTTTATTATTTTTACATAGGCTTTCAGAATGCAGAAACGCAAGACGCGTCATGAACTCATCTATAACGCTTGCTCACGCTTCTCTTGAAACCCGTTACCACCATGAGAGGTATAATGGAAACACGATACTGGTCATGGAAATATATGCTATTATAACCCAAAAGCACCTATGCACCAAACAGACTACTTAAGCACCAGGCCCGAGTAGGCCTCAAACAAGAGCTCCCGTGGACATTAACAAAGCAAGAGTCAGGTTGCTGATCCTGCAGAAAGAACCCGGTGGAGCAACCAGCCAAGGTCGCAATGTTGCAAACCCACATCCAAGAACAAATCATCAAAGGCACGATGTTGCAACCTCGCACTCCGCGCCTCAATGATAAAGGCACGCCGGCAAATTAAACCAGACGCGCAGTAGAAAAAACAATATTAATTGTGCAGAATTCTGCCTCTTTCACGGTCCCTCCCCACGTGACCAAGCCGAACCTGACGAAATGCCAAAACCCAGGAGAGAAAAGGCGTCTGGGTCCCTCACTACGAGACACAGGCCGATACACTTGAAAGGCTCAATGGACATCTGCTACAGTGGGAGCGGTCAGCCTTCCACCTATGAATAAATCCTCACATTGTCTGCACGTACCCATATTGAAACATTGTTGCAAACACAGGTACACCGAGAGCTGGGAACAACGGTGGTCCCAGGCTGGGAAGCTCACGGATGCACCAATCAGAACATGGGGCTCTTATCTCAGACGTCAGTAATACCAGCCAATCCTCAGGAGTCTTCATGTAACAATTCTTATGTATCTAATTGTAGGGACAACCCAGATATACCACCTGACTACACCTTGTCCACTAATATCATTCTCTATATGTGTACTATACTAACCCTACCACTCGAGCAACCAATTAAGAGTGGCGATAGGTTTTTTGTTAACTTTCTGAAGTGACGCAAGTAGCGCGTCATAATGCAGTAAAAAGGGCCTGCGAGCCCCACGATTGTGTGTGTGTCAGGACGAACGCGTACGCTCCTTGACCCATCCCTGCCGTTTTGTCTAAATAAACAGCAGAGTCACCTTGCTCCTTGTGTGTGTCTCATACTCTATCTCGCCTGGGATATACGGGAGGAGTTGGGGCCTCCCTGCCCGGAGGTCTGCGGACGGCCCGGCCGACCCCGGCAGAATTTCCCCCCGACAAGTTGGAGGCACTGCTGAGATCTGTTTAAGATCAACTTTTATTTTTAGTTTTTCCAGGCACTCCCGTTGCGAGGAGGCCCGGCGGCGCGGCCCCCTCTGCCGTTGCCCCCTTCTGAGGACTACAGGACCATCGCGGAGCTGCGAGAAGACCGGACAGCGCAATCCGGATATTGGCCCTCGGGAGCCGGTTGAGAAGTATCCCGCCCGCGGTCGGCGAGTGTCCAGACGTGGTCCAGACGAGGGGAGGTGGCGAGCCGCTTGGAGGGGTGCACGCAGTCGAGCGGCCCTGCATCGAGAGAACTTGGTGAGCATGACACGCACAACAAGCAATGCGAAATTGTGAGGGAGGGGGAGGAAGTAAATAAGGGAGGAGGGAGGTATTGTACAGATGTGCGGCGAAGGTTTAACTGAGTGTTGCCAATGGAATGAATGGTAGCGAAACGAGTGCGAGAACAGTCGGCTAACGTTACGCGAAAGAGGGGGGCGGGGCACGAAAACATCACGTGCAGCCGCTCGTAAGGCACTGATGGCCTAAATTGCGACTACGTGTGAGGGTGGGTGTGTGTGGTTTCCTACGACTTGACATTTATTGATCAATGAGTAGATGAGGTTTCCTATTGTTCGAGCAAGAAACTCGATAGGTAGATGACGTTTCCCTGTGGGCGGTAGCTAGTTACATAGTTGCCCAAAACGGAAGATAATTGGCTGGTTAAGCCCTCCTGTTGAGGGGCGTATCACACGCGAGGCGACGCAGCGTGCGCAGTCCGGTTATATTATTGATGAGATTACCTTGTTCCAGGAGAGACAGGAAGACAGCTGTAGGGTTAGCGGGGTAGATTGCAAGTGTATTTTGAACTTAAAGAACATAACAAGAATATACCAGTAGCTCGAAGAAATAGGTGACGTCACCAATAGGGTTTTAATAGGATATTGCGTGCATAAGGAACTTTGGGTTGAGAGTGGGGAGGAAGAGAAAGATGATAAGGGAGCAGACACGGAGATAACGGACAGACTAGAGGATCGGAAAAGGAGAAGGGGAAAGGGGCGTGGCTGCGCACGGAGAACGCCGGCCACGGCAAGTGTAAAAGGGGGAGAGAACGGAGAAACAGGACGACTGTATAAGATCGTCGTAAGGGGTACGCAGCGGCAGGGGGCTGCGTGCGCTTCGGCCGCAGGGGGCCGTAGGGGAAGGAATATAATATAACATCATATTTATTATTATTGCATAATCTGTCAAGGGATTGTCGTAAGTCCCCACACTTGCGGGGCAAGGTAAGCAATACGAGGTTGTATATTGTAAACTGCTGGTAAAGAGAAGGGTAACAAGGGGAGGGCCACTATGTCATACGGGAGAGGGTCGGGAGGGTGGGGGAACACCCTCACTACCCCATTACAACACATATGCACCACACTGCCACCACATAGGGAGAAATTAATTAAGTACAGCATAGAGTGGACCCAGGGGACGGACAACAAAATGTTAACACCATGGCCGCCTAATGGTAGTTTCGATCCATATGCCCAACATTCACTACTAAACCATCTGCACAATACATACAAGGGGAAGAAGTTGGCAAACCATGTGGAGGTGTTTAACTTGTGGAGGATGTTCCAGGGGTCCCGACCAGGACCAAATGGAATGTTCACTATGGGGGAAACACCGGAAGAAAAGGAGATTAAGAAAGAAGGAACGGATGGGGAAAAGGGGTGCGAAAGCACAAAGAATACGGGGAACGGAGGACAGGGAGGAGAAAAGATTGATAAATCAAACGACATAAAAAAGGAACGGAACAATGAGACACCCATAACACCGGGAGTGAAAACAGAGGGAGGAGGGTTGTACCCTTTAAGAGAATTAGGAGAAATAGAAGGACAGTTCAGGGCGGCTGAAGGATACTCGAACCCGGCATACAGCCCTCTACCATATGTGGCTCATAGGAAGATACCAATGGGGGAAGAAAGGATTGGAGAAGAGCAGACTGTAGAGATAGGAAACGATGAGTGGGTAGCTGCACAGATATTATTGAAATTACGACGCTCACTAACTAGAGAAGAAAGGGAGGCGGTAAGGAGAACAGACGAGGATAGTGCCAGAGAGAGTGAAATGAGGGGAGAGGAGCTACTATGGCAGAAGGAAGAGATTTTGGAGGAAAAATTAGCAAAACTAAGGGATGAGCAGAATGAATTGATCAAACAACTTGAGAGAGAGGAAAGAGAGAGAGTGAGGAAAAGGAAAGAAGGTAAGAACGAATTGGAAAAATTAAGGGAACGAAATGAGGAGCAAAAGAGAGAAGCTGAAAGGGTAAAAGCAGCAGCAGATAGGGTATCAAGAGTAGTGCTGAGGGAGAAGAAGAAGGAAGAAGAAGAAAAGGAAAAGGAAATGGAAATATGGAGGAGGAGGGTACTATCAGAGACAGCTAAGAAATATGAAGAGGGGAAGGTAATAGAGAGTATAGTAGAAAGAGAAAGGGTGAAATGGGAAAGGAAGAAAGAGGATGAACGAATATTGGAACAGATGAGCAACGAAGTAATGGAGGAATTGAAAAGAAAAAGGGAGGAAAATAGTAGGGAAATGGAGGAGAGAAGTGAAGGGGGAAGAGAAGGGAGGAGTAGGGAGAGTGAAAGATGGGGAGATGTATATAAAAGTAGAGAGGTAGCAACAACATCAGCACTAGGGGGAACAGTTGGTAACAACGAAAGGGGAGAAAGAGACTTAATAGACTTAAAAACAGTAACAATAAAAGGAAAAAAGGCAGAGTGGGGGGTGCCATTTATGAATGACTTTTGCAGTGAGGAGGAAGAAGGAGTGGAGAAGGATGGAAGAAAGAGTGAAAGGGAAAGCTTAGATAAGCTATACCTCACTAGAACAAACATAGATTCGCCCTGGATGAGTAGAAGATGGGAGGAGCTGGAGAGAAGTAAGGAGGGAGTGAAAAGAATAGGGGAAACACAAACCCATGAAACCACGCCACCCACATCTCCATCTCGCCCTCCCACGTCACACCATACATGTTCAACCACCGCACGCTCACTGCACAGAATAAAGCTCGCGCCCTTCATGAACGAAATTACACCTTATGCATGTCGGCTTAGGGACCTCCCTAGTCGCAGGCAAGACAGACAAATAGACATACCCATATTGAACACAGGAAATGACGAAAAAAAGGGAAATGCAGAAGAGGGAGGTAGGAGCAGAGGTAGTAAGGATGAATTTGAAGTAGTAAAGGAAACGGGGGAAGAGGAGGGGTGTGAAGACTCAATATTATGGAGCGTAAAGGGTGACACGAGACAGAATTTAATGCCACTGTTGGAGAGAGGAGGGGTTAGACCACAGTATGTACCTTGGAAACATACGGATAAAGAAAATATAAAATGTAGGCTCCCATCACTAAGTGGAGGTGCGGGTAAGTGGATATATGAAATGGAAAAACACACCGCAGGACAGAAACTAGCAGTAGGAGATGTGAAGGGCCTGTTAATATCAATATTAGGGGATAGAGCGGATGACATTTGGAAAAGAGCGGGATTCCATGGGGTAACAATAACGAACACATCGCATGATGGGGCACCATTTGCAAACTGTAGACATGCGCTATGGCAGGCACTGAGAGTGCAGTACCCAGACACATCAGACATAGGAGCCATTACTTCCCGTAAGATGGGTGAAAATGAGGACCCTGTTGATTATATCCAGGATATTCAAGAGAAGTGGCGCATGGAAACTAGAGAACAATGGGACAAAACACCAGCCATATTTTATCATATACTAGTACAAGGGCTCCCAGAAGGGGTTCAGAAACAACTAAAGAAAGTAGTGGGGATGGAAGCAAAACCATGGCCAGAAATACAACTGACTATAGTACATCACTGCAGGACATGGCAAGGAAAAATGAAACAAAAGGAAGAGGATAGGAAAACAGAAGAGGCCAAACTAGTACAGAAAAAACTTACTAAATACACAATGGAAGGGGCACTAATAACTACGCCCACACCAATGGCCCAAAGCCCAACGCAAGTAGTGGCTGCACAAGATCCCGCCCAAATAGCGCCTCCACAAGGTGTAATACAGCAAGTGCCGCCTCTGCAATTACACGCACCAAACATGGGAGGAGGGTACCCAATGCAAGGAACTGGGTATTATAGTTATAACAGAGGGAGAGGAGGATTTATGAGGGGGAGAGGATACGGATATAATACCCAACAACAGGCTGGGGGACTTAGAAATTACTACCCCACAGGGCAACCCGTATACCAGGACAACACAGGGAGCTTCCCATGGCAAAGCAGGGAACCACCCGTGTGTTGGAGCTGCGGACTATTAGGACACATGTCACGTACATGTAGGGTCAGGCCAGGAACACCAGCATGGAATGAACAAGCACAACCTAGGACCTCACAAGAACAGCAGGGCATACAACAACAGCAGATGTCACAAAAAGGGAGTGACCCACAACAACAAACAACACAACAGCCACAAACCTATTCACCGCCACAACAACAAGTAGCGTTAATACAACCACCACCCCAAACTCAACAAACGCAATTGGGTAGGGTGACGGTGTTGGGACACAACCCTTACACAGGGAATGGCCAATCATTGTACCCCCAATAGGCCAGCCCACAGACGGCCTTGGTGTGTCCCATCCTGTCAGTAACACCTAATAGTGCGGAAGAACCACGCATAGAGGTAACGATAGGTGACAAAAAATTATCATTTCTTGTTGACACCGGGGCAACCCGGTCTTGCATAAGGGAAGGTAAATTTAAGATGTCAGGCGAAGCCATGAACACCCAAGGATTTTCTGGGGCTAAAGGGTTGGTTCCATTTACTGATAACGTTCCATTATCTATTGGAGATTATGATCTGTCAGTCCCACTTTTGTATTATAGTGCCTCACCAGTAAATATACTGGGGAGAGACATAATGAACAGGTTGAATATGACGATCTCCTTTACAGAGGATGGCATAATTTGCTCTACTCCAGGGATTAACATGCTCGCAGCACGACAGATTTTGCAAGCATACTGTGGACAGACAGTGATTAGGGCGGAGCCAGTAGATGGCGAGCTATTCCAGTATGGCACAGACATGGCATTTGCATGGATGCCAGGGATAGAAGGGAAAATATGGAGGAGACCAGCAGCCTATCTGTTCCGACCAGAAACACCAGTTAATGAACTGGAAGGGAAGGTGTTTGTAATGGACATTGAGAGCATTATTGCAACAGCTGATTATGTTGCTGTGCACGCCAAAGATAAAGAAGGGAGAGCATGGAGGGCGGTGATAGCACTAGCAGAAGGATGTAGGCTGACCCAGGTGTCAGATGAAGAGCTGTTCTCAGAAGAAAAGGAAGAAGATGAAATGGTGTTCATGATGAGTGTAGAAATATGGCTAAGAGTGGCTCACAAACAAGTAGCACAGAAAATTGCAATGGCACTTGAGGCACCCGCAGGCACCCCAGTCCCATTTTTTAAGGAGGATATGTCAAAGGTGCCCAAATCATTATGGACTATTAGCCCTTATGACGTGGGATGCATAAAAAGCATAGGGGGTGTAAGGATAAAATTGAAAAAAGGTGCCATACTACCAAGAGTGAAACAGTACCCATTGTCAAAAGAGGCAGATGAAGGCATATATGAAACCATAACGGCCCTTATAAACAATGGCATATTGGTCCGCTCAGAATCACCATGTAACACAGCTGTGTACCCGGTGCGCAAGGCTAAAGGGGGGTCTTGGCGCTTCATACAGGACCTCAGACCCTTGAACAACATAGTAGAAGCAGAGTATCCAGTAACAGCAAACCCGGCCACAATATTGTGTGGCATTCCAGCAGAAGCATCACGATTTACAGTGATTGACCTTAAAAATGCTTTTTTCTCAATACCATTACACCCAGACTCACAAGATTTGACAAGCTTCACTTACCGAAATACAAAGTGGAAACATACCAGATTACCACAGGGGTATTGTGAATCACCCTCAATTTTCAATAGAGTAATACAGATGGATTTGGGTAACGTTGAGGTGGAAAGCACAGTGTTACAGTATGTGGATGACATAATAATTTGCAGTACAAACGAAAGTAAATGTAGAGAGGACTCCTTAAAGATGTTGACAATATTGGCTGAAAAGGGGTACAAGGTAGACATGGAAAAGATACAATACTGTCAGGAACAGGTACTTTACATTGGCCAACTGATATCCCAACATGGAAGAAGGATTGCACCACAAAGAGCACAGGCCATCTCAAGCACTCCCGTGCCACAGACTGTGAGGGAACTGCAGCAATTTCTGGGGCTGTGCAACTACTGTAGAGCATGGGTATTTGATTACAGCTCATACATAGGACCCCTGCTTGAGGGTTTGAAGGAAGCAAATAAAGGGGAGAAAAAGTTGGGATGGACTATGGAAATGAGGGAGGCATTTGACGAATTGAAAGACGCGATATCAACTGCTCCAGTACTGGCATCCCCAGACTATGAGCGACGCTTTTTTATATTTTCACATTGCGACTCAGCAGTGATGAAGGCAGTATTGGCACAAAAAACGAGCATGGGATATAAACCAGTAGCATTTTACAGCGGACACTTAGACCCTGTGATGTTAGGCCACTTCCCTTGTGAACAAGGTCTCGCTGCAGCTGCCTTTGCAGTAGAAAAAGCATCAGCAATAACTATGGGGTGTCCAACTACACTGTTTGTGGAACATGCATTATTTGCAATATTGAATAAACCCAAGTCCACACTAACGACACAAAGGGCATCAGGTTATGAGATCATTTTGTCTAGGGCTGAACTAGCGATTGTTAGATGTAGCACTGTTAACCCTGCAAGGTTCCTAGCAGAAGTAATTGAAGAGGGAGATTACGCCCACGACTGCACCCAAATAACTAAAATGTACTCATGTACTAGAAAAGTTGAAGAAAACGCACTAGAGGGAGGTGAGCTTTTGTTTATTGATGGGTCATCAACTATTGATCAAGGAGATGGGATACGAAGGACTGGGGCAGCAGTGGTAAAAATGATGGAGGCTCCGGTGTGTGTGGCTATGAAATGTGTACAGTTACCACAGCATTACTCTGCTCAAGCCGCTGAACTAGTTGCACTAATATTGGCACTGAAAGAAAGTTTTAACAAACGTGTAACAATATATTCCGACAGTGCATATGTTACATCCACTGTCCACTCAGGGCTAACAAAATGGAGGAGAAGAGGGTTTAGGAGAGCTGACGGCACTCCAGTGCAACATGCCCTCTTGTTGGCTGAATTAATTGAAGTAATAAACGACCCCCAAGAGCTAGCCCTAGTAAAATGCACCGCACACACCAATGGTGAAGACCATGTCTCAAAAGGGAATGCAGCAGCAGACGCACATGCGAAATATGCTGCATACTTTGGTGAGATATGGAACCCCACAGACTCACAGAGAGGGAGAGGGAGGGGAATAGCTAGGGAGATGTTAATAAAAGAGGGGTACACCCATCTCCCAGCCACACAGATTATGGAACTACAAGCGGCTGCACCAATGGCCGAAAAAGAAGTATGGGTAAAAAGAGGATGTACAATGTCCCCAACCGACGCACTATGGCGCCAGGGTGGCACGGGGAAAGTTGTAATACCGTTGGCACTGTTAAATACCGCCCTGAGCCAATTACATCACCCTGCCCATACAGGCAAGGAAATAATCGCAGCACGAATTAGAGAAGATTGGTTTTGTCCTGAGTTAAACTCTCATGTGTCAAATTTTATCAGCAATTGCCTCACATGTCAACAGTTTACGGCCGGTCATACTTTAAAAGTGATAAGAGGTACCATACCCCGGCCAGAAGGACCTTTTCGGCACCTTCACATTGACTATGTTGATATGATCAACATATGTCAAGGTAATAGGTATATGATTGTAGTAGTATGCCCATTTTCTAGGTGGATTGAAGCAGGGCCCTGTTCACACCCTGATGCGTTTAGAGCAGCCAAATTCATAGTAAGGGAGGTCTTCCCCAGGTGGGGAGTGTGCGAGGTGTTAAGATCAGACAACGGCCCACATTTCGCAAACGAAATGTTCCAACATATCACATCCCTGCTGAACATTAAACACAAATTTGCATGTGCATACCACCCACAGGCTAATGGCGTATGTGAACGCCTGAATGGCTTATTGAAGGAGGCAATTGCAAAAATACAACAAACAACAAAGAAAAGTTGGTTGTATTGCCTTCCGTTAGCTTTATTTGAACTTAGAAATAGGCCAGGGTCCGACCACCACCTCACCCCTCACGAAGTGGTTACTGGACGTCAAATGCGCCTTCCCCTAACCCCAACGTCAAGGGCATTCACCGACCACGAAAGTTCAGCGAGTGTGTTAGGTGATGAAATGTATCAATATGTGTCTTCTTTGATTACTAGTGTCGTATTTGTGTCTCAACAGCTCGAGCGCACACGGGGCGGGTCTACCAGCAATCAAGAAAAAGGCGCAAGTACAGAATTGGGAAAGGAGAACTTGTGCATACTTGCCAAAGGTGACCACGTGCTACTTCGCAATTTCAATAGAAAGTGGAACGAGAAGAGGTTCACTGGCCCCCATCTGGTAGAGGACGTATCAACAAGAGCAGTAAAACTAAAGGATAAGCGTGCCTGGAACCACCTACATGACATAAAGCTCTACAAACTGCAGACCCGCCCCAGCGCCAACGACAGGTCCATTGGAAGAACAGCAACAACATCCCCGACAGCGGAAGAAAGTTCCACCACAGACAACGACCCAATTGTTCCCTCGGAGACAATAACTGACGAAGAAGGGGGTGATCCCCATACTGCCCACCCCATGGTCACACGCTCAAAGAGTAAAAATACTTCCGCCATCTGAGCGCAAACCCCCCCCCCCCATTGACTGCTAAGTGCAGTTGTAACTAAAACTGAAGGACATTGCTTGCACCAATACACATGTAAACACGTGAATGTTCTCTTTTTTCTCTCGCACATACAGGAACTGCGTAATATTGTATTGTTAAGAAAAAGCTAATTAACAAGTTCAGTGTACAGGCGTAGATGGTACTGCCAGACGATAACTACCCAGAAGAATTGTCACACCAATTTGTATACGAAATAAAAAGGCCAACATACCTAAAAAGGAGAAGGGTACGTGTCTACTACACAGCCTTCCTCCTGGCCATAGAATATTACATGCCCCACCTCCGCCCATACTTGCCGGTCCTAAGAGACCGATCACTTAGAGTAGCGTGGGAGCAGCTCTTCGCCTGGGCACTGAATGACTACTTGATAGGGCGAGCTTAAAGGAAACAAAACTAACATTTAATAACGAGCACTTTTGAGAATTTTTAGGCGGGCAACTTTAACGTCGCAAGAATACGCTGCCAGGACTGCAGCAAGGTAAGAGCAAAATGCCGGTGAGATTAGCATATGTAATAAAAATAATAGGGATTTTTATGATCACCGGGTTCTTGGCTGCCTCTGTCTGGCAGTACAGCTATGCTATCGATTTTATTGCTGCACCCAAACCTAATATACCCCCGTTCCCTGCTGCAACAGGTGTTACGTCAGGTGGTAATAGTAATTTTGCACCCAAGCAAAATAGAGTTAAACGCAGCACATACTCAGACAATAAAGGTATTGATAATTATGTACAAGATTCAGCACACGTCACAAACAACATATGGTACCAGCACATGACCCGCATTGGTAAGCAGACAACTGAGGATAGCTGTTACGTTTGCTCATTAATACCATACGCCATGAGCGCTTCACGAACATTTGTTGCCACAGAAATAGATGAAAAAACAGCACAGTGCATAATCTATTTGGCCCTGTTCCAAACGAAAGGAAGATTTCAAGGAACAGTAGTGCACATGACATGGAAAACACGAGACTCATACCCATATGAAAACAACTTCCTCAAGACCTATCTGAGTTATCACAAGACCAGTTTACATGCTGAAGCATTCAGGTACATAACAAGTGGCCCTGCAAAAGGAGAAACAAAGAAGGTAACACTGCAGTATCTACCATGTGATTGGTACGCCACTGAAGTTCCGGGTAAACAAGGATGCTGGGAGAGGCCGCTACTGACGATAACAGGAAAGGTGTATCTGGGCAACAGCTGGGAGATAGGAGTGATTGGCAGCAACATGGTAACAAAAGAAACTATCTCAACTATCGAGACACACAATCATCGATGTTGGACGACGTGGATCAAGTATGTACCAATGCTCACGTGGGTAGAAGAAGATGAAGACCCAATAACTATACTACCATTGACTGCGCCCAAAGTATGCTACCAGCATAAAGGAGAGGTGGACGTAGGATATAACACCAATTGTGCAAGCGTGATGGAGTTACCTGAGGGGGGAGCGGGAACAGCAGTAATAATGGACCATTATTGGGCCTGCGGAGAAAAGGCATATCATACACTGCCTCCCCTGTGGAATGGTATGTGCACAATGGTACACGTCAATGTACCATCACTAGTGGTACCTAAGAAGCATGTCGATGTGGCGAAATTTCCTAAAATGGATGAAGGGGATAAGAGAAGAAAGAGATCTGCACCACTTCAGAAGGAGCAAGGAAACAGGACCAACAGCAATGATACTGTCCTAAATAGGAGAAAAAGACAAGGAGAGCCACTGACAGGAAATTACCTGTGGGGAAGGTCGGAAACGGAACTAACATCAATACCGCCAGAACACAGACTATTCAGCAGAGCAGCAATGTTCTTCTCCTCAATAATACATCCGGGACTGCAGGCATACGCAAACGCAAAATGGCTCCAAATAACCAGATGGGAACTAATGATGACCATCAATTCAACAGTAAATGGGTTCAACGCAATTAAAGAGGAGCTGCGAGCTGTAAGGATGGTAGCACTCCAGAACAGATATGTATTGGACCTTCTCACAGCAATGGAAGGAGGAGTTTGTGCAAAGATAGGACAATCTTGCTGCACGTTCATACCTGCCAACGATGCTGACAATGGTACACTGACAGAAGCAGTTTCACAATTGGCCCAGATGCACTCCAAAATGATGGACGAAAGTAACGGTGTAGACAAGGATAAGAGCTGGTTTTCACTATTATGGTCATGGATGCCATCTTGGCTGTCAGATGGACTGAAAATAATAGTGGGGTGTACTATTTTGGCTGGAGCTACCCTGATCATAATTAGATTTTGGAAGGCCCGGAAGGCACGCACGACTGACGAGTTGCTGGAAATGGTGGGAATGCACCCCTTAATGCCAGCAGATGACGGCCAGCATACAGGTGTTATAATACAAGAAAGGGAGAAGTTGCGCACCCAAATCATCACCAATCATCTAGACCCACCATCAGTGAAGATCGAGAACCCAAGGAACCCCAGGAGCTACATAGGAAGATGGGTATACTGTACTCCTGGAGGAACATGTGAATACATGTATTGGTCATTTGAAGATCATGTAAACCATTATGGACATCTCGGAGGGATAACTAAGATATGGAGGGTAAGAGGAGATAACGAGAAGGATATGTTTGTGGTCGACAAGTCGACCAGAGGGGGGACTGAAGTGGGAGAATGGAAGACCAGGCTCCCGTCCTTCACCTCTCGCGCTTGGCCTAGAGGGTCACGGCCCAGACACCCGCCGCGAGAAGAGTTTGTCCATTTACCAGACGACCAGGTACCCTGGTACAGGAACATACGGATGTGTCCACCTGCCTGCCCAGCAGCCCGCACTGGCCATGCCGACACCTGCGGCTCGGATCAGCTAGACTAAAAACCACACGTCGTTAGAGATGCCATGACGACCTAGACAACGGGAAGCACATCTGTACAAATATACACACTTAACATTTCCACACCAATCTACACGAAGAACATACTCAGTGCTCTGACGTAGGCGACAGGCATATTCACGGACGTGCATCTTTATTATTTTTACATAGGCTTTCAGAATGCAGAAACGCAAGACGCGTCATGAACTCATCTATAACGCTTGCTCACGCTTCTCTTGAAACCCGTTACCACCATGAGAGGTATAATGGAAACACGATACTGGTCATGGAAATATATGCTATTATAACCCAAAAGCACCTATGCACCAAACAGACTACTTAAGCACCAGGCCCGAGTAGGCCTCAAACAAGAGCTCCCGTGGACATTAACAAAGCAAGAGTCAGGTTGCTGATCCTGCAGAAAGAACCCGGTGGAGCAACCAGCCAAGGTCGCAATGTTGCAAACCCACATCCAAGAACAAATCATCAAAGGCACGATGTTGCAACCTCGCACTCCGCGCCTCAATGATAAAGGCACGCCGGCAAATTAAACCAGACGCGCAGTAGAAAAAACAATATTAATTGTGCAGAATTCTGCCTCTTTCACGGTCCCTCCCCACGTGACCAAGCCGAACCTGACGAAATGCCAAAACCCAGGAGAGAAAAGGCGTCTGGGTCCCTCACTACGAGACACAGGCCGATACACTTGAAAGGCTCAATGGACATCTGCTACAGTGGGCGCGGTCAGCCTTCCACCTATGAATAAATCCTCACATTGTCTGCACGTACCCATATTGAAACATTGTTGCAAACACAGGTACACCGAGAGCTGGGAACAACGGTGGTCCCAGGCTGGGAAGCTCACGGATGCACCAATCAGAACATGGGGCTCTTATCTCAGACGTCAGTAATACTAGCCAATCCTCAGGAGTCTTCATGTAACAATTCTTATGTATCTAATTGTAGGGACAACCCAGATATACCACCTGACTACACCTTGTCCACTAATATCATTCTCTATATGTGTACTATACTAACCCTACCACTCGAGCAACCAATTAAGAGTGGCGATAGGTTTTTTGTTAACTTTCTGAAGTGACACAAGTAGCGCGTCATAATGCAGTAAAAAGGGCCTGCGAGCCCCACGATTGTGTGTGTGTCAGGACGAACGCGTACGCTCCTTGACCCATCCCTGCCGTTTTGTCTAAATAAACAGCAGAGTCACCTTGCTCCTTGTGTGTGTCTCATACTCTATCTCGCCTGGGATATACGGGAGGAGTTGGGGCCTCCCTGCCCGGAGGTCTGCGGACGGCCCGGCCGACCCCGGCAGAATTTCCCCCCGACAGCGGTGGTTAAACCCTTGGACTTTTGGGACCAACTAGTCTCGACGCGTTCTTGAGGATCCAGCCGCCCTGAGCCTTCAGAAGTGTTGCTGGACCATCCGGTAGACTGACCAGTTCTCCAGTGGACTACCTCACTAGAACTATCGCTGTTCCATGTTCGTTGTTGGATCTTCAGTAGTGTGGTGTAAATCGCCTGCGTGCCGAATTTCAGCCTCCCAGCTTCAAGGAATCCTTTTCTGCAAGGTCTTCAATCGCAACTGGAAGGACAGTCCTGAAGAGATCTGCATCAGTGTCATCTGCATTTCTTCAATGCCAAGGGTTGCACTCTGCTCCTGGAACTGACCAGAAGAATCCTTGCACCCACAGCTCTTGGACAACTCTCACTAGAACCCCCAGTTGACCCATCAGTGTCAAGGGGGCAAGTAAATGCAAATCATGTGTCCCCCCTGGTCTCCTTAGAATAAACCTTAGAGTAAACATTGGTTATTACATTCCATCACTTTTTCCTCATGAAATATTTTTTTCAATTGTTTTATTTGTTTTGGTTTATTCAAACCTTTACAAAAATATGTACTACTAAAAGAAACATAATCAGATTACAATAACTCATTAATTCCACAATAAATATCATTTTCATTTACATATTTAAAAAAAGGGAACGTTTTCAATTTACAAAACATTACACATTACCATTAAAAAATCTTTACCAATCATTTTTAAATGGAACACACATTGTGCCACCTCACATAATGACCTAAGGCTATTACCGGGTCTATAAATGATTCCATCTCATCTAATTTGCTTAACCAAGATGTTAGACCTAATCTTCCGGAGTGTATAAGCATCAGACATAATGCACTTAAAATACGAAACCACATTGCTCAACAATTACAAACTGTTTACCATATCGCAACATGAAGTATTATCATGTTAGAGAACAGGTAGTTTTCAAAAAAGCTCATTAACTTTCATTTTCAAGGCAATATTATCATGTTAGAGAACAGGTAGTTTTCAAAAACTCATTCACTTTCATTTTCAAGGCAATAGAGGAGCCATGAAGCATATGATGCCAATGTTTGCGTCTCACAACACAGGCTGTATTCATTACAAACATTGAGAAGCTGTCTAGTCTCTTCTCCAGTAAATTAGGACATACCAAAAGTAGATGATTCAAGGATTCACTAACACCCTTTATTTTACAGAACCGACACTCATCATTCCCACTGGAACTTAACCCATGAATAAATAATATCTCGTTTGTGCTTAATACATTAAACCGGAAACGCATAAAGGAATTTCTAAATACCCTTGAAGGATATTTCTTCAGATATTCTTCCGGATAGGGGAGAAATTTCCAATACGAAACACTGTCAGAATAGAGCTTAGAATTTAACAAAACTACATTATTTTCCAACCAATCATAAGCATTAATTAGCTCCTTTACCTTCGTTGGAAACCTAAGTAGTGTTTTTATAGACAATATAGCTTGTATGGAGCAATCCAGCACTAAAGTGCTTCCTACCAGATTAATGCACTCATCAATTCTGTAAGCAAACACAAGGCCACTGCTTGGTCTACCTCTGCCATTTTTGTTTGCTGGAAGACATATAGGGCCTCATCACGAGTTTGGCAGTAACCCTTAAATCCGGCGGTAGCGCTGTTACCACAAATCAAGGCCTTGGCAGATTTCTCCCCAGCTATGAGCTGGGGGCAAATCTGCTGAAAATCCGCACTCATCCCGCCGGCTGGAAATCCGCCGGCGGTATGAGTGCGATTGAGCCCAATGGGGAATGGGGCATTCCCGAATGGGCTCAATGGGGAATGGGGATTTCCAAATCCGCCAAACCCGTGATCCGGCGCTAATAGCGCTGGTGGGTTTGGCGGTAGGGCAGATAGCGCCAGTGCTATTAGCGCCGGCGTTACCGCCTAACTCGTGATGAGGCCCATAGTATTAAAACCTTCTATATATAGGCTAGAGGTGACCCAGGTTTCCTCTGTATCCAGCAAAGATGTTTATAAACTCTCGTGTTCCAGGAAACAAATTGAAAAGAATTCTTTGTGCTAAAGGGGTTTAGGGACGGATTTTAGCTGTTCTATAGATTCCCGCAGGGAAAGTGCAAGCCAACGCCATTCTTGCATATCCTTCAAGCAAGACTTGGCTTCATTTAGGACCTCGATTCCCTCATTTTGTCTAAAGGGTGATGAACTGATCTAACAACAGAAGTAGTTCCCTTATGCACGTCATTCATCTGTCTAGATTTGTAATTAGATGTATCATTGTATGGTATAATGTCAAATCCCTTCTTCTGAAGATAGCCCACTTCTTTCAGTAATTGAGCTCTGATCAGAGGTGACTTGATAATAAAGTCAACCAGCTGAATATCTGCCGATGATATCAGACAGAGGTCCGGAATTTCATTAAATAGTTTCAATAAGTACGGTCTATTCAAAGTGTTAGGGCCACCTTCTTCAAATACATAATACAGAATTAAACTATGCTCATTTGGGAAGACTGTATCCCTCAAGTGACCAGGAGGAACCTCATTCTGACAACCCATTCCTGTTTTCACAGGAGCATCGTTGGAGGTCTTCTCGCACAGGCCGTAAGTCCATATTTCTCATGTACTGTTATTAGAACCCTTCGGTAAGGAAACATTTTTTTTTTCTTTTTTGCTTTTTTATTTTGTTTCTTTGACATTTTTATTGGCTCAGGCCCATTTCAGGTGTTAATATTACAATTTTATTGTATCTGCATATTAGGCAATTGCATATGAATCTCTTCTTGACCCAAAATAGTGTTGTCGGAAATCAGAATGGGTTCACTACTAAGTTCCAGATCACATGTATCCATTGGATTAATACAGATATCACAACCTGGTGGTTCCCTACTAGTTCTTTTTCTGAAACATTTAGCCTCCCATTCATTCATCATTCTAGTACACAATTCAGGTGAATCCGTAATGGCAAATACTATCTCGTTCAGACTGCTTCTTGAGCTCTATCAACATCAGCCCATTCACACTAGCATGGCCATTATCTGATGCCACATTTATATTTGTGAAGTGTTGATGATCAGGTCCCTCTATAATGGTATCTAGATGTTGTGTGACTCCCAATAAGGTATGGTCCGCTGTGCTAAAGATGGGGGAGGGGTTGTTTTCAAACATCAAGCTCGAGTTTAAATCACAAACAGGCAAGTTTTCACATGCCGTAATGCGATCCCCCTCATATAAACTTTGAGATGAACTAGGAAGTACAGCATTGCCTATGTCAACAAAACCATCACTAACATTTAAGCCAGATTGAGCACATTCAATTAGATCATCATCCGTGTCGGACAAGCCGGGCAATGCAGTTGCAACCGCCAGAGCTATGTTTGCATGACGTGTCAGGACTTGTGGAACAAAGGTTGCTTTCTGTATAATTTTACTTCTGTATGCTGACATTTTAGTGTGAGTTGCCGAAAGCCACTTTCATAAGGCTTAACCACTTGACTTAACCAGTAGTTACCCACAAGATGACAATTTCATAGGTTGTTTCTAGACTTTTTCATTCACCGCTGACCTATGCAAATTAGACTGGAAAGCACCTGAACTGAAATACTCCTTCCAAAGCTAACAAGTACAACAGATACGGATGCAAATGTATCTGGACAAAGAGAATAGTGCACAATGAAGGACAATAAGACACATGTAATATTGTGCACTGTAA
This sequence comes from Ambystoma mexicanum, assembly GCF_040938575.1. Taxonomy (NCBI): domain Eukaryota; kingdom Metazoa; phylum Chordata; class Amphibia; order Caudata; family Ambystomatidae; genus Ambystoma; species Ambystoma mexicanum. The sequence continues at coordinate 1,032,485,784 of NC_090933.1, read as the reverse complement.
AAAACCTCCAACCATATGCCTTAAACTCTAAACTCTAACACACACAGAGTACCAAAACGCTGCTAAGTACACTTAAGAGAGTCCGGCGGGACAGCGTACAGCGTGGTTCCTACCAAGCTGAAGTCACGTAAAGATAGAAACTCACTCTTTGCTCGAAGCGCCGAAGCAGCTGAACAGCAGAACAGCTACTTCCGAGCTACTTCATGGTGTGCATAAAAGCACAGGTTCTTCGCCTTGAATGTAGCTCGCAGTCTCCAGGGGCAGTAGGACACAGCAGAACAGCTACTTCCGAGCAGCTTCTCGGAACACGCGCGCAGGAGCGCACGAGGGGCCAGTTTTAATGATGCGTAATTTTGTGGGCGTGGCTTCACGTTACTAAAATAAAACAGATGGGAATTTAGAAACTATAATTGCCACTGAACACTGACAAATATATTACAATGTCTATAAGTGTTCATCTTAATCTCTGAAGATGTCAAATAATCGTGGTGTGCATACCAGCACAGGTTCTTCTCCTTGAATGTAGCTTGCAGTCTTCAGGGGCAGTAGGACACAGCAGAACAGCTACTTCCGAGCTACTTCTTGGAGTGCGCGCGCAGGAGTACGCGGGGGGGCAGTTTTAATGATGCGTAATTTTGTGGGCATGGCTTCACATTACAGCACAGGTTCTTCTCCTTGAATGTAGCTCGCAGTCTCCAGGGGCAGTAGGACACAGCAGAACAGCTACTTCTGAGCTACTTCTCAGAGCGCCATTTCCTCATGAAATATAAAAGCAGCTGTACCTGAAAGACAGGAACATAATTTGACTTACCAGTAACATTGTTGAATATCTTCTCTGGAACATTTCACAAACACAAGGACTCCTCCTACATCAGACCCTTTTTCTGAGAAGAAGCTCTGTGACTCTTGGGCACACAGCCCTGCTCTTCATAGGTATTGAACTTCTAAAGTTAGGGTATGTTTCTTCTGACTAGGTTCCGTTTTACTGCATCACCTACTTACCCTCTTTTGTTGAATAAGTTATTTAATACATTCATAAGAACTATGGTGACTGCATATTTGTTTATAATTGAGTATTGTGTAATATGATCACCTACTTGTTTCATTTCATAGTGTGTGTTTTTGGGCATAGAAAAGATATAGGGCCTCATTACGACCCAGGCGGTAAATTACCACCTGGGTCGTACCTTTACCACCATGGCGTAAACTATGTTTACGCCATGGTGGTTGGCGGACTTACCGCCCCATTCCGAGGTTGGCGGGGCGGTAAGTCCCCAATCCCCATTTACCCTTCCCCATTCCCATTTTTGCCCCATAGGGCATAATGGGAGTGGGGAAGGCGTTAATTACGCCACCGTAAATTACGGTGGCGTAATTAACATCAAGGTCCCTTAGCGCCATGGATTTTAACACCTGCTAAAAGCAGGTGTTAAAACCTCCATGGCGCTAAGGGACCTCGGAATCAGGCGGTAAGGGTCGGCGCTGTTTACGCCGCCGTAAACCCCTTACCGCCTGAGTCGTAATGAGGCCCATATTCTTTTTGTCACTTACCTGTCTAAATTATTGCGTGCTTTCCTGAGAATAGCCTTGACTCCACTGAAACCTTGATTGAGTTACCCTATTCAATATATCTAAGGTGGCCTCCTAAAACCTGTCTAACAGGCTAGATTCTAGAAATCCATGTTAACAATCACCAGTGCCCAGGTGTAGGTCCCCTGCATGTTGCAGGATATAAGCTTCCAAAATCAAATCACATCATATCTTCTACTCCAGCAGACTAAGGTCTGGATACTCTTGATGGGGGCACTGTACGACACTCCATGGAAAAGCCACGATGGTACTTGGTACAGCATTAACGCCTATTAACATAACATGTGCTACACTTTCACTAAATAAATTGTTCGGAAAAAAGAACAGCTACTGCCATATTAATTTGAGCAAGAATTACCATATTGTCCACAAATAGCAGGACCAGTATCCGACTACGCTCACGGTGAGGACCAACAAACTACCTAGTTGCACTAATGATTGAACAGAAGATAGCCCATGGCACAGCCCCACATTACACTCCTCTGGACTTGGAAGGAAAATATAACCTGGATCTGGTGGCCGATCCTAACTACTGTGATGTTATTGTGAAAGCAAAGGGCTATGATTGTGTTAAGTGGGAGTTTCTCTATAGAGAGGCCCACATGTGTTTCTCAGAGACAATTCCAATTGATAGTTATTCTATCCTCAGGCTACTGAATTCAAGACTGAACACTCCCACCTCCCATTGACAAATGTGGCTGCCACGAGGCTAAGCAGAAGATGTTAATCCATTGTCCCAATTAATTCCCTGAGTAATGCATGAGTCCAGGACACAATCCATTTCCTTATGGAATCTTACCAAACATCTTTGAGTGAACATGATGATACAGGCCTGCTCCCCTTGTTAAGAATTATTTTTATAATACCCTGATTACAGGAAACAGGGATTGTAGCCCTTCTCATTCAAGAATTTGCATAACACTGGGGGCTCAAGCTTAGGTGAGATGTTTGAACATATTAAACCCATTGAGATCATGGTATTGCAACTTAACACCCCTTGGGACCATATCATTGCAACTTAACCCCCGTTTGGGACCATTATTGACCAAGAGTAAATAATATAGCGTGTTCTTATCACATGTTCCCACAGGGCGAACAAGATAATCACTGGATGCGTTTAGGGCTTCCATCTGGCTTGATTGCCGACATACTGCTGCAAACATATGATTCCTTCTCGCTGCTAATAAATGTTAATCTTGATAGTGGGGGTATTTAGTGGCCACAGTATTATCAAGAGGGTAGAATTGCACACTGTTCTTTGATGATACAGCATCTTTGATCTAAGTTCTTCACCCTGCATTTTGATGAGGGGTTTCGATTGTTTTTATTGATGTTTGACTGTAATTAACAGCCAAGAGGACATGGGAACAGAATGCCGACATCCTGGCAAGCAGTATTCATTTGGTTTACCTCCCCTTGATTATGATTGAAGGATTTTGCAATGCGACCTGGATGATTAGACAGTATGACTCCATGACGGACCCAGGGGAAGCCTCTTCACCGAGGATTGTGAAATCTCACACGGAATGACTTAATAAAGATTCAGAGTCCCTGGAACACCACTTATCAGGTATCTAAATGTTCTGTCCAGAAGAATGTATGTGTGAGCCAACAAGCACTCTAAGGGTCAACACCCTGTTCAAGGCAAAGGGTCAAGCACACAGCATCATGGTCACAATCCATGTGTTTCAGGACAGCTGTATCAATTACAAATCTCAATCTCTGTGATGGAAATAAATCTCTAAGAGAGCACTTTAAGCCAACCACAATAGTTGGTTTTGTGGGTAGATTGAAGTGAGCCCTGTCATTCACCATCCCAGGCCCATGTTCAGCATAAGGATACTTCATTACACCACTCCCTGATCTACTGAGAGGTCAACTGTCATGGGCACAAAGGAATACAGACACAAGTAGGGTGGCAAACTACAGACCTTGCCAGGGTTGAAGCGCTGGCATCAAGGGGTTACCTAAAAGCTTTAAGACAAGTAATGAGTGGATGGTCTAGATAAGTGTAGACAGGGTTTGAGGAACCTAGTTCTTAGCAGGCACCCTTTCTTCTTATTTGGGTATAGTTCTTACTTTTCAGGTATCGCGTACAATTCTGGAATATTTTTGCACAATGCCACTTGCGCTTCATGATGAAGCCTCAGCATTTACCTATGAATCATTCTAAAGTGGCAAACATCCTTTCTTATTTAACTAAGGATGCCAAAACCTGAGTCATAACATTTCTATTAAATCTCATTCTCTAGTTATAGAATTATGACAACATTTTAGCACAATTGAAGACTATTTTTGAATAACAACATTAGAAACAAGCCACTGATTCGGAACTGCTACCACTGTAATAGGGAAATCTTGATTTAGTGGCGTATGTGATTTATTTTCAGCAGTTGACTTTAGATGCACAGTGAACCGATTGTTCACTTGTCATAGTATGTATATTTAAGATTGAGGGAAAGACAAATTATTGCTGTTGACCCAGATGTTGATAGACCGGCCTCTTAAGCAGCATTTATTAACCTTACAAACAGATCAGGAACAACAATTTGTTGTGGAGCTAATGTGCAAGGTTTCACCGTGTTGTTGGCCACTCCATCTTGTGGGAAGATGTTGAACCTATGCAAATAGGGACTATTAAACAAACTCTAAAACTAACACAGAGTGAGCAAAGAATTTTATAATATTAATGATTATATTGTGGACATACCAGCCATTTTGTTAAGGAATTTCCAAAATTGTAGAGAAATGCCAACATTCGAGCATGAAGCATGGACTTGGATCAATCATGGGTGTTATATCAGTTCTATTCCAAATAGATCTACTATTTTTTATTTATAACTTTCTCACTGATCTTAAACCCATTGACCGTGTTGGTCTTACTGAATTCAGGCACATCATTGGATTCTGATAGCCCCCAAATGCATTCTTAAACCAACTTGAGGTGTGAATGGAACACCTTCAATATAGTCGTTCGTGTTACCCAAACCAGGGAGATTGACTCTTTTAAATGCCGATGCAAATGGATAACCTGATTTTCAGTAATTTCAGTTGCCTCATTGTTGCAGATACTTAACCAGATACTGAATCTGGTAGTATATTGTTTGAAACAAAAAATAACCTTTTGTTGCATATAGCATCAAAGACATTATTGATATTTGGCAAATATCAAAGATTTTACTGTTACCATCAAATCCTAGTGAAGCCCATTGTTCCTTTCTAGTGTGGTCAATCCCACAACTCCTGTTCACTAAATGCATCATGTTCTTGGATCATTTCCTTCAGTTGACCTATGTGGAGAATACCATTTTACTTTTTTCCTGCCCAATAATAGCCATCAGAGGGCCTCTGAGCTTTGCTTCTCAATTCTCTTCGGTTGATCAATATGTTCTAGCTTTGGGAGCTTTGCATCCAGCTGTAGGTATGAACCATTCTGAGTTTTCTCATGTTAGTGAATCTTATACATATGTCTCCCTGATTATATAATCCCCTACTCAGAATGTACAATTTTGGACTTCCCATATATGCCTTCCTTCTCTAACTTCCTCTGCAGGTTCTCAGCATCTCAGTTTTAAGTGTTCCCATCACCCATTAGCTTGAGGTGCTTCACAGGATTCTCTGCACTTCAGGTTCAAGTTCTTTCAAGGTTTTCAGGACTTCTCAGGTTCATGTGCTTCTCCAAATCTCAGTACCAGTTATTTCATGTTTCTCTGCATCTCTCTGGGTCATGTGCTCTCAGGGTTTTCAGAAACCCTGGTTCAAGTTTGCTCAAGGTTCCCAACAACTCTCAGGTTTATGTGCTTCTCCAAGGTATGAGCTCCTCTCATGTTCCAGTTATTTCAAGTTGTGTGAGGTTTGTCTTTTCATTGTGGCGTTAATGTTCCATGGGGTGTCAGGATAAAACACAAAAGATGAAAGGTGTACCATGATATGGCTGAGAAGAGTAAGGGAGCTATATTCACATGAACATGCCACATTTAGTAGTATTGACATGCTGATATGCAAATATTTTTAAAAATGCGAAATGCATTGTTATGTTATGGATGCTTATAAAGCGCCTGCAGCCCGCAGGCATCAGGGCGCTGAAACAAGACAACATGTAATGGTCACGTTTGGCATTTATGGTGTCTCACAGGGTTTGATGGTACTGACACACCACTAACAGATTAACAACGCTTTACTGTGCTGGGAAGGGTAAAGTGCTCAAACGATGAATTTTTCTAAAATCCTATAAACGTCAGTGTGTCATATTGCTAAAATCATGAACAAAGGGATGGTGCTTGTACATGGTTGTGAGCAGTTAGACAGCGTATTAGTATTGTTAGGAGGAACAACTCTGATTGTATGAACGTATAGATGCCTATGGAAAGTGTATGCAGGAGAGGAATTAACTATAACTATTAAAGGTGCCTGCACGTTAGAGAAGGGCTTGCTTTTGGCTTTTAGTTATTGCCTTTTTCTTGAGTGTTCTCCGTGCAATTTGTGCTGGATCATGAGGGCTGACGTTTTCCCACATGAAAAGAGAGGCTTACAGATTTGTGCTCAGAGAATGTAATCTGGTTTCTGCTTCTGAACATTTCACAAAATTAAAGGCGATACACGTGACAGACCTCATGAGTATGGCTGTCTTTCATAGGACTGTCTAAGAGGAATTGGGGGAGATGTGTGATGCCAAGATTGCAGATGCCCTTCTGTCTGCCTTGTGTGCCAATGCTATCTATAGGCAACGTTGGGCAGGTAAAATGCAATCAGAGCAACCCATTATATAAGTATTTAATCCAGTAAATGGGAGACAATTCATTACTGTGCAACACTGTGCCAGTATTTCACGAGATGAGGCTGTGTATTTGGCACAGTGTTTGCAAGCTGTATATTGTAGTTTAAATTTTAAATTCAGTCTTAATGAACATTTTCCTTGGAGAACTTAGATAAGTGGTGAGTGTTAATATGATGTGTTTCATTTTAACGTGAATATTGATGGTTTACTGACCATTTGTACGTTAGACTTACAATGATGTATATTTAAGTTCAATTAGAAGAACATTTAATGAAGTGTGATCCTCTTGGTCAATAAAGAGAGGGATACGTACAATCCCTGCTGTTGGATTATGTTCATATTATCTATCATTCAGACAGAGCTGCCAATTTGGTTAAGTGTTAAAGACTTTGCAATTGAAATAAAAATGCTTCTTGGTGTACCATATATCCTTTTATGTGGTTGTAAGATCCCCATACATAAATAAAATGAATGTAGAGGTGCAATAAGAAATATTTTCCCATGAAAGCAAACCCTTATCTCTGTGGGTGAGATTGTGAGTGCCCATTCTCCAACTAGACTGTGGTCTTGTACTATTATGGGGGTTCACAAATAGCCTGTACATTTCAGTCTGTATTAACACCCTGACATTGCTGGGGACCTTTGGAGGGGCTGGGGTCCATGCCTCAGATGTTTTGGGGTGATGTAGCCCAGAGCCTCATGCGTAAAGTTGCATTTGATTGTTTTATGCTCCTGAGCCAGTAGTGTAGGACGATACATCAACAGATTGTTGCAGAAGTATCCACTGGAAAATGTAGAACTTCCGGAATGCTGCAGGACCAATTGGCAGATTTTACGTTTAGTTGAATACCTTTATGCCTATAACTATATAAGCATCTTTGGCATTAGTGTACGCTCTAATTATGCATCCTCTATGTACAGTGTATTTCCAGCACGTTTTTGGCTTTTATCTTTTATCCTTTGGAACACATGGTTTGTGCACATTTTGCATACCACATAGTTTGAAAATTCTATTTGCACAAAGGGAACTTGATGTGCAGATTGGGAAATGCTCCTTGTCACATGCGTACACTAGTCAATAATTAGATCGTTTCACTTACAAAAGGCTTGGTGGGATGCTGAGTGGAATGCACACACAGCATCTTTGATTTGATTCTACTAGATTTGTGTAGCATAAACAGACCTCATCTTTGAAATAATCATATATTTGTATTTGGGTTTAATACGGCTAGAATGTACCTATGAAACGACAGAGCGCTGTATATATTGGTGAGACTAACCTTTGAGGTAAGTAGGCGATTACAATATGTGGCATTGGATGGACCGGCCATGAGGGTGGGGTGCGATGCAGGAATGAACGGAGCCTAGCCGGTCCCTAGTAATTGACTGAACAGCAATGTCCTCCTTCTTGAACTGCAAGGGCACTGGCCAGGTATGGAGGGCCACCCGGATGGTATTCCAGTGGGTAAGGGTGTTATTGTTCTTGGGTTGTGAAAGGTATTGTATAGGTCTGTAAAGAACAGAAATGTGGCAAGTGTTTCAATGAGCATAAATGTGATGGGTGAAAAGAATAGAGTTTAGTACCGTAAAGCCAATCACAGCTGCAACAATTTAAAGAGAGCAATCCAAGTCAAAATTAAAGCAATTTCTTAAGCATTGACTAAGCAAGCAAACAGCTTTCAAAATGCCTTATTTAAGCATTTACTAAACCCTTCCTAGGCATGTATAGGGCACACAAAATGTAAATCAGCTAAATAAAGAGTCAGTGAACATGCTGTAACCAGTTTACTCGATGCTTAGAGAATTAACTTAGAGAATTGTCTGCTCTCTCTTCTTTTGGTTTTTCTGCTTCTATTCTATCTTTGTTTGGGTCAGACCTGTCCCAGATGGCTTTCTCTGTCTCTTGGGCCGGGGCTTCTTCCAACACATTCCCGCTTACTTATGGTGTTCCGTAAGGCTCTGTCCTTGGTCCTTTCCTATTTTCTCTCTATACCTCTTTACTTGCTGGTGTTATTTCTTCTCTTGGGCTATCCCACATTTCTATGCTGATGAAACTAAACTCTTTCTATCCTTCCCACACTTCACTGATGATATCCACTATAAGCTCAGCGCCTGTCTCCTTGCTATTAAATCTTGGATGACGGACCACTTCTTGGTCCTGAATGCTGCTAAGACTGAATTCATTTCCTTTCCTTTCACCACTATTCCACCTCCTGTTCCACCCCCTTTCATATAATTTTACCCAGCTCAGTTACCTACCTCCTCTACGGCCTGTAATGTGGGTCTTAAGCTAGAATCAGATCTATCCTTCAGTCATCACATTGCTCTATCCGCGCGTTCCTGCCGTTTTCACTTGCACAACATTTCGCAAGCCTGGCCTTTCATGGCTTTAAGGCCACTCAACTTCTGATGTCTGCCTTAATCTTTTCCCGGCCCTTCTACTGTTCTTCTATCCTCTTTGACCTTCCTCTGAAATCTGTATTCAATGCCTCTATTTGTGCACTATTTCTCCTTGCTCCTCGTGACACTATTTCTTCCTCTTTGGTTGATCTGGGATGACTTTTTTCCATCATCGTGTAAAATGTAATTTTCTGTGCTTATTTTTTCCATGGCCTCGCAGCTCCATATCTCTCTTCTCTTGTCTCACTGTATATTCCTTCTTGTTCACTCTGCCTTCCTCTTCCCATTTTCTTCTTGTTCTTCCTCGTCCTCCCTGTGCTCTGTCTCTTTTTCAGAAATGTTCTCTTCTTGCCTCCCTATACTGGAATGCTCTCCCTCTTTCCCTTCCTTGTATTTCTCTCTATTCTACTTTCTGGGTCTCTCTGAGATCTTATCTTCTTTCTTCTGGTTACCAAGGTTACTTTAAATACTGTATATACAGATTTCCTCTGTGTTTTTTTTTTATCTGCATTTTATTGTATCATCTTGTTCTCATGTACAGCGCTTTGGTGTAAAGCACTATATAAAGGTCAAATAAATATAAAACAAAATACTAAATACAAATTAACTGTAGAAGAGAAATAGGTATAACTGCTTGGGAACATTTTAACCATTTCAGCTGCTTGATAAGTGCTTGAGAAATGTTAAGCAGGAATTTCTCTTGGTTTAGGGATGCAATATTGTTACACTAACAAAAACAACGTCTTGGTTGTCCTAATATAGGATTATGGTTAATGTATAGTTTTTATTTTTATGCAATTGCCCTTTCTTTCAAAGACCTTGGTGGTATGGACGTGCGTGCATGCAGTCTAAAGGAAGGTTTTGAAACTATGAATGCTGCGTTCTTTTCGACAGACATGGCAGTTACAACTCAGCAGAGTTATCTCACAGACCAAATCTGCAAATACTGTCAGGGGTGTTGCTAGGTCTGGAAAAGGTCCGGGGCTATGCTAATGCTGGGACTGTCGAGACTCGGGGCTAGCTAGCCTTTTGGTTGTAGCCCCTGAGATTCTATCTGGGGCTACAACCAAAAGACCAGGGACTATAGCCCCCTCAGCCCCCCCTAGCAACGCCTCTGCTGCTGATATTTACAAAGCGCCATTTTGAAGGCTGTCAGGCAGTGGTCGAAGTGAGCGGGAGCGGATGGGAGCCATGCTCCTCTATTTTTTAAAATTATCTTTTACAGCTCCTATACTTTTATTTTAAAAAGAAACCGTTCCGGAATGGTTTCGTTTTAAAATAGAAATGTAGGAAGAAGTTGAAACTTGCAATTTTAGTGCACTGCACTGAACGTTCCCTTAAACAGCCGGTGCAGGTGTTTGGGGTGTCTATTGTGTGTGGGAGGGAACGTGGTGATGGGGTTTGTGGGGAGTGGGTGCAGACCGGCAGGGAATATAGTTCCACTACTTCTTTTCGTATATAGTTCCACTACTTCTTTTCGTACACTTTGACCACTGCTGTCAGGCCCTTATTCCCAGAGCCAGGTAATCCATGGCAATAACAGTAATGATCGACAGTGCTCCCAAAATGTGAAAAAGCTGGAAAGGAAAGCAGATGGTTCACGAGACCAGGGGAACTAATTGTTTTCTAACCAAAGCCATAAAATGACTAATGAGGCCGAGCTCGTGTTGTGGGAGCAGTTCTCCAGAGCAGCTTTCTGGCATCTGTCCTGACCAGGAAGTCACTTTTTCGGTATCAGGTGCGCAATTTTCCTGGTTAAATAGAACCTGGGCTGATTAATTACGTTATATTTGGTTACTTTTGCTGCGCAGGCTGGTGCGCTGCAAAGCAAGGAAAATCCATCAGCCACTTTAACACGCTTCATTAGTCATCCGCCATCTTTGTGATGACTAACAGGTGAAATACGAAAAGTCCCACTTGGCGATTTGTAAGCACTTTCCTGTGTCAGACGATTTCGATGTGTGCTGTACAGATGCTGGGACGGGGGTGTTATTAATCTTACTTTAATGCTGCAGTTTGTGCTCAACAGCAGAATTTGGAAGGGAAATGTGCGTTGGGTGGTATTGCTTTCATGGAGCGAATGACAAGCAATAACATATGTTCCACAGACCAACACATGCAAGTAGCGCCTCCCGCTTCAACTGGACCCACGCAGATGAATTAGTTTACAAGACAAATGATAGTTGAAGTATTCATTTCTTTGTGAAACCCGAGTTTAAGCACTGCATGGAACAAATAAAAAGGCCCACTCGGCTGTTTTCCTAAGTGAATGTTTGAAAGCGTTTGGTAGCTGTTCAAGGAATGCACAAGTAGGGGAGGGCCATCTGAAGAAATGGAAGCACTTAATTAGCATTCTTCGCACTGCACCGAATCAAGCACCAGAGAGAGAATGCATTCTGCAGGATTCCTTCCACACAGCGGCTTGCGCAATGAAGGTGGCCACATCAGAATTGCTAATAGGACGTGTATTGAAGCATGCGGGTCTCGGCGCTGCCTGGGCCATATTTGAAGTCTGATCACACACCCATCGGCAACGACGCCTTCCAAGGTGCTGTGGCTACCAATTCCCAGATAGGTCATTATGTGGCCATTATGTTAAATGCAGTTATTCATTATGTGTGAAGGGCTGTGCATGTGCTTAATGGCTGAACTGGTGACCTTGAGAGAAACTCGCATATCTCTCCTGGGCCGGCCCACACACACATTGCACGGATGCATCCGTCGCAGCAGTGTGTATCTGAATATGTGCATGTCCGGCAAGCCCGTTCTTGTGGAAGTTTCAGCCACTTGGGCATTAACAACCTTAAAGGAGACATAGCATGTGGAAGATACACATCATGTGGAAGATACACATCTTCAAAAAAATCCCATGTCAAAATCAGAGACACTCACAAACATCCTCTTTGTTTTTCCCTCACTAGACCTAGACCTATGGACCCCTCACATGGTATGGGCTATCTCTCCTATATCCTCCTCTCCCATTAATGGTGCCATGCAGTGGGAGGTCCTTTTGGCCTTCTTCCACTCCAAGACCATCACTAATGGCTATCTGAATGGCATCTTCGCCTCAGCCCAATCTCCTCCTTTTTGATAGGCGCCTCACGCATCTTATCAACTTACTTCTGTCTCCTGTGATCCTACCAGTAGCTCTCTGGCTGCTCTGCCACCCCATTCTCCCGCCACCTCTCTGGCAGCTGCCTCCTCCTCCCTGGCTCCTATGCCACCTCCTGCTACCACCTCTGCCCACTCTCGGGCCCCTTTACCACTTCCGCTGGTTGTATCTGATGCCTGTTCCCCACCCCAGAAGTCTTTCAAATGTGGCAACCTGCTCCACACTGCCACTCTAAACTCTTGCTCTGCTGTCAAACACTCTAATAACATCTGCCACCTCTTCGAAGAACTTGAACTGGATGTCCTCGCTCTGACCGAGACAGGGTTCGCAGCCAGCTCTTTCACAAGTTTTGACACTCTCCTCCCTGATGGCTAAAAGATCCTATCCGAGCCCAGAACCAACCGATCTGGAGGAGTTGTAGCTCTGATCTTTCCAGAGTGTATCCATGCTTCTGTCATTCCCACGCAGGCCTACTCCTCCTTTGAATGCCTGGTCTGCAGGCTCTCTATCTCTCCTGGCTGCTCTCTGTGGCTACCATCTACAGTCTACTTGGCCAAGCCGCCCTGTTCTCAGAGTGGGCTGACCTCTCCACTTCTCTCTTCACCTCTACCTCTCAGCTTCTCCTACCCAGAGACCTCAACATCCATGTGTATTCTTCTGATCCCTCCTCTGGTTTCTTCCGCAACCTCTGCAAGACTCTCTCCATTCTACCCTCTGGTCTGACACAATCTGCCGTACACACGTTGGATGTTCTCATCTTCTCAGTCATCCCCCTCTTTAACCTTCTCACCACTCCTCTCTCTTGGACTGACCACTTGCTGCTTTCCTCTCACCTGAAACTCTCTGTCCCCCAGGCAAAGCCCACCCCTGCACTGCCACTTAACTTCTCGGTCATTCGGCCCATGAAGCGTTCATGTTTATAGTATGCTAACTTTAGGGGTTGAACCTCCGGCTGATTCTCAGTTTGCCTCCTATTGTTTCCGTATCTATTCGCATTGGCACCCCATTCCAAGCTGCACATTGGTAGGATTTGCCATGGCTAGTCTGTTATTACTTGTAGTCATGTCTGTTTACGCTCTTTGCAGTGCTAATATATTTGGCTGGGTAGGGGTTTTGCATGAGATATTACATACATAAACTAGTTTCCGTAGTCTTTCACGGTTTGATCTCCCGCTGCGTTTCAATCAATACCCCAATTATACCTTAACCTACCATCGTCTCTTGCCTTCTTTCCACGCCAAATGATACTAAGTGCTGTCTTAAGACGTCTCAGGTGAGACTAGGCTTCACAGTCTCTCCTAGTTTAGGCTAGCCTAACTTCCTACATTTAAAGATGGAACACGATAAAGGTATATACTATGCCTCATCAGATGTTTATGGCATGGCCATTGCAGATAGAAAGCCCCCGCAACTAGAGGATGCTCAGGTTATCCCATGTAATTATCCAATGCATCCAGCCAGAACACGGCACAGGAAATACACCATTCATTATATTTTCTAATGGTTCCCTATAGCATAGGATAAGGTCAGGTCTTTCTGTTACATAATTGCGCACTCTCCTTTTCTCCCCGCCATGCGATGCTATCAGAATACAGCTCCAGGTCAGGGAGATTCATTTGTCATTTCGATTCCTTTGTGTCCTCCAACCTTTCTTTCAGGACACAGCCAACTCTTGGCTCGGTCACCTCTGTGTGCTGGATGAGTAGCACGAGGTCCCTCAAGGGCTTCTCATAAGTGACATAATACGAGTATCTGGTCTCTGAGCCTCAATAACATCAGGGACTCTTGAACTCTCAAGGTCATCACACATCCATAACCTCCCTTATAATTAAACCTACAACACATTGCACCCCTAACTGACAAGATACGCGTTTTGACCATTATGGACAGCTCCTGATTCTTTTCATGACCATGTTGGTCTAAACCTACACCACGATACCTCGGTGGCAAATAGGCATCAGACTTGGAAAGAAAGAGCTGCATAGGCACTGAAAAAGTGACCCACATTTGAATATTGCAATTTGTGAAGTTTTATGATATTCTGTTCAAGTAGTAAACGGGGGTACAATGTGGTGCAAAAACCAGAATCGTCAAAACTATCAGCTGCCCAGTGCTCCAAGCTGATCAACAGGCCTATATTGTACAAAACAACTGGCCCACAGTGGCATGTCAGGCTAGCGCTTCAGGAATTGCCCAATTGCTCTTCATGACTGCCCTTCCAGCCCACAGCTTTGGGTCTTTGCAAGTTGGGCCCAATGACTCTGATGAGATGCTACCAGGCTCAGGCTGGCTTTCAGAGCTGTTGGGAAATGCCTGAAGGGCCATCCCGAACCTGCTAAAAATGACTTCAGAGACTTTGGGGCCAATTCACAAAGGCCCTAAGCCATAGAATGGACGGTGCACACTGCCCCACTCATTTAGTGCTTAATTGACCTGGAATCAGCACTCTATGTATAGCAAAATCTCGGACACATTTCAGACACAAAGTTAGCCATCAGAATAGCAGGTGAGTTCAAGCCCTCGTGGGCCTAGAGAAAATGGAGGGCTGCAGTCCTTTAAGACCTCCTCCCCCCCAGCACCGATTGCAGCCTCGGCAGCCCTTCCTTCTCCTGGCCTGATTTCCCAGTCTCCCTCCCCACTCCCGCCTCCTATCCCGCCCCCCTCCTGTGATTGGCTCACTAGTTGTGTTTGCTGGGCCTTGTGCCCCAGTCCGCAAGCTACTTTCCATCGGAATTGCAGGTGATTTCAGGCCCTCCTGGGTCTCCAGAAAATGGAGGGCTGCAGTCCTTTAAGGCCCACTAGCACTGATTGCAGCCTCAGCACCCCTTCCTTCCCATGGCCTGATTTCCCAGTCTCCCTCCCCACTCCTGCCTACCATCCTGCCCTCCCATGATTGGCTCACTAGTTTTGTTCGTTGGGCCTTGTGCCCAGGTCCTAAAGCCACTTTCCATCAGAATTGCAGGTGATTTCAGGCCCTCCTGGGCCTCGAGAAAATGGAGGGCTGCAGTCTTTTAAGACCCCCCCAGCACCGATTGCAGCCTCGGCACCCCTTCCTTGCCATGGCCTCCTTTCCCAGTCTCCCTCCCCACTCCCGCCTCCCATCCCACCCCCTCTCATGATTGGCTTAGTGGTTGTGTTCGCTGGGGCTTGTGCCCCGCTTATCGCCTCTGCAAGTCACTTTCCATCGGCATTGCATGTGATTTTATGCCCTACTGGTCCTCGAGGAAATGGAGCGCTACAGTCCTTTAACACCCCGCTGAGCATTGATTGCAGTCTCGACACCCCTTCCTTCCCATGGCCTCATTTCCCAGTCTCCCTCCCCAACTCCCACGTCCCATCCCGCCCCAACCTCCCATGATTGGTTTGATGCCGCTCTCAACTCCACTGCCCCGTGCATCCCCTGCGGCTAAGGACCCCTGAGGCAAAGGGTGGCTTCTACAGTGGCGGCTCCAGGATGTGTCTGCAGGTGTCAGCAGGGGAAGCCAGCGGCCAACGGTCAACCAGCAGCAACTACCAAGGTAGGTGTGGCATGGGTGGGGAGTAGAGCAATCACTCTACTCCAGAAAGCCCTGCCTCTCTACCTTAGCTCACAACATAGATTACCAGGATTCTATTACTAACCAGCTCCACCAAGGGTGAGGACTGCGGAATTATCAACTGAGCTACACTGGGACAGTACTTTGTACACTAAGGTAATTTGCGAGAGGAGCCTGTTAAGTTGGGTTTCCTTCCAAGTGGACCTCAGCACCCTTCTTAATAATTACTAACTGTCCAGTCTCGGTCGCATGACATGTGTACCAATGGAGTTCCCTTGGCTCCTATCCTCCGTTTGACTTCTGTATAAACAAGACTTGGTTCCTTAGAATTTAGTCATGCGCCCTTGTTGTCAAAGAGAAAAAGCAGGAAGAGAACACTTTTTCTCCAATGTTAGACATTGGGCTTTTAATTATACAAAGTTTCTGAAGCGCCCTTTATGATTACACGTGTTTCGACGTGTCCAGCGTCTTTTTCAAATCAGGGCTGATTCTGTCGCCATTTTACAAATTAACATTGCATTTACAAAACAAATAATTATACCACAATGATTGTATGAAAATAGTATTGAAAACACATTTTCGTTACATAAATTCATGTGAACAGGTGGCCATTGAGGGAGGGGGAAAGGTAGGAGTGTTTAGGGATGGTTGAGAATAGAAAAGAATACACCAAATAAGGCATTCACAAATAATAATTGAAAAAGAAAACGAAAAGAAAAAGGGTCACATTGTTAGTGATTAATATCCCATTCCACTTTTAGAGTTCATGGGTTTCATTAAAACTACCTGAAATGAATATTACCAAGTAACTTTTAGGCAGCTCATTAATGGGTTGGATTATATATATATCTTTTTCAGGGATTTAACCCATGAACCCATTGAATCAACATTAATAGGTAAGAGCTAAACGTCCCTTTCATCTGATTCACCAATTATGATCTCTTGTACACTGAAGATTTAAAAGTGGAATGCGATATTAATCACTAACAATGTGACCCTTTTTTTTTCTTTTTCTTTTTCAATTATTATTTGTGAATGCCTTATTTGGTGAATTATTTTATATTCTCAACCATCCCTAAAGACTCCTACCTTTCCCCCTCCCTCAATGGCCACCTGTTCACATGACTTTATGTAACAAACATGTGTTTTCAATACTATTTTCATACAATCATTGTGGTTTAATTATTTGTTTTGTAAATGCAATGTTAATTTGTAAAATGGCGACAGAATCCGCCCTTATTTGAAAAAGACGCTGGAGACGTCGAAACATGTGTAATCATAAAGGGTGCTTCAGAAACTTTGTATAATTAAAAGCCAAATGTCTAACATTGGAGAAAAAGTGTTCTCTTCCTGCTTTTTCTCTTTGACAACAAGGGCGCATGACTAACTTCTAAGGAACCAAGTCTTGTTTATACTTTGTACACTAGCCTGCGTCACACTTTTGAGAACTGTTAGTTTTGCCTTGGACCACATCTAGAGGGTGCCACATTGGGACGGAAATGTGATTATTAAGATAGAACTGTGAATGTTACCTGTATCACTCTCTCGGGGAATACTCACTATTAGCAATCTCCTACTATAAATGTACTCTCAAATATAGGTACAACAAACCATCTGTGAATGTTATAATACTTAACCTACTGAATTATATTCTGAAACCTGTTGCATTGTGAAACCTAGGCCTCTCCCACTACACAGGACTCTCAAATCAAGGTGTAGCCGCCATCATTGCGTTTATATGATGAACCCCACTAGATTGTGAAACCTAAGCCTCTCTCCCACTATATGGGACTCTCAAATCTAGGTGTAGCCTCCATCATTGCTGGTATATGATGAACCCCACTGCATTGTGAAACCTAGGCCTCTCTCCCACTATACAGGACTCTCAAATCTAGGTGTAGCCTCCATCGTTGGTATATGGTGAAACCTACTGCATTGTGAAACCTGGGCCTCTCTCCCACTATACAGGACTCTCAAATCTAGGTGTAGCCTCCATCGTTGGTATATGGTGAAACCTACTGCATTGTGAAACCTGGGCCTCTCTCCCACTATACAGGACTCTCAAATCTAGGTGTAGCCTCCATCGTTGGTATATGGTGAAACCTACTGCATTGTGAAACCTGGGCCTCTCTCCCACTATACAGGACTCTCAAATCTAGGTGTAGCCTCCATCATTGTTATATGGTGAAACCTACTGCATTGTGAAACCTGGGCCTCTCTCCCACTATACAGGACTCTCAAATCTAGGTGTAGCCTCCATCATTGCTGGTATATGATGTACCCCACTGCATTGTGAAATCTAGGCCTCTCTCCCACTATACAGGACTCTCAAATCTAGGTGTAGCCTCCATCGTTGGTACATGGTGAACCCTACTGCATTGTGAAACCTGGGCCTCTCTCCCACTATACAGGACTCTCAAATCTAGGTGTAGCCTCCATCGTTGGTATATGGTGAAACCTACTGCATTGTGAAACCCGGGCCTCTCTCCCACTATACAGGACTCTCAAATCTAGGTGTAGCCTCCATCGTTGTTATATGGTGAAACCTACTGCATTGTGAAACCTGGGCCTATCTCCCACTATACAGGACTCTCAAATCTAGGTGTAGCCTCCATCATTGCTGGTATATGATGAACCCCACTGCATTGTGAAATCTAGGCCTCTCTCCCACTATACAGGACTCTCAAATCTAGGTGTAGCCTCCATCATTGCTGGTGTATGATGAACCCCACTGCATTGTGAAATCTAGGCCTCTCTCCCACTATACAGGACTCTCAAATCTAGGTGTAGCCTCCATCGTTGGTATATGGTGAACCCTACTGCATTGTGAAACCTGGGCCTCTCTCCCACTATACAGGACTCTCAAATCTAGGTGTAGCCTCCATCGTTGTTATATGGTGAAACCTACTGCATTGTGAAACCTGGGCCTATCTCCCACTATACAGGACTCTCAAATCTAGATGTAGCCTCCATCATTGCTGGTATATGATGAACCCCACTGCATTGTGAAACACAGGCCTCTCTCCCACTATACAGGACTCTCAAATCTAGGTGTAGCCTCCATCGTTGTTATATGGTGAAACCTACTGCATTGTGAAACCTGGGCCTCTCCACCACTATACAGGACTCTCAAATCTAGGTGTAACCTCCATCATTGCTGTTATATAATGAACCATACCACATTGTGAAACGTAGGCCTCTCTCCCACTATACAGGACTCTTAAATCTAGGTGTTGCCTCCATCTTAGCCTACTGTGTTTGAAACCTACTGCATTGTGAAACCTTGGCCTCTCTCCCACTGTACAGGACTCTGAAATCTAGGTGTAGCCTTCATCTTTGTTTGTTATATGTGCGACTATACAGGATTTAGGTGTAGCCTCCACCTTTGTATACTATATTTGAAACCTTCTGTATTGTGAGACCTGGGCCTCTCTCCCATTATGCAGGACTCTCAAATCTAGGCATTGAGCTAAATCACGAATATTAGTTGCGAAACATATAACCCACTAACCAAAAAGCTTACATTTCTGCATACTTAACTCGCACAAAAACCCACACAAACACCTCTCGCACAACAAACCACACACACTTCACAACACCGCAACAACAAACAAACAATACATAAGCCGCACCAACAGCCCACGGGGACTCACATAGACCCGATACTCGCACCCAACCTCAGCGCAGAGTGAAAACCGAACTGAAGCTGCCAATAGGACACTACTTCACTCACTATCCTACTCCATCTTCACCCTACTAACCCATCCTGCCTTCTCGCTTGCAGATTCGCCAGAGCACCTGGCGACCAATTCCGTTGGTGATGCTGCACGGTACACATACCTTTAACATTTAACAGTTAAACAAGGGTAGATTTCCACACAAGTAAAGCGTTTGTCTGTGAATGAAGGCCGATTTTGATCTCTCGAGGCCAATTAATCAAATTCCATTTAAAATGTGTTAATAACACTTGTTATTACAGTGCTTAGATGTTCAATGTGTCTGACATGGCACGCTATACAAGAACACAATATTATTTTATATGACTGGGATGGGTCAGCTCACTTCTCAAGTGCGATTACTGAGCGCATTCGTAATGACAGACTTTAGACGGTCATGACTGTATTTCCTGGTTTTATATGTTCATCCTGAGGCATGGGGCAAAATGTGAAATCATTACTAAAGTGCCGATACTCTAAATGAGAGATTCCCTCTAGGGCACGTCAATGCTGCTGGGATAACAAAAATACACTTTTTGGCATTACATTTACCCCTGCACTTATTGAATGGAAATAGCCTCAATGGCACATCCCTTTTTGAAGCTGTGAGCTCAATTGTTGTGATTTGTGGCACTCACGGATTTCAGGGTTCTCTCAGCTTGCCTCCGTAAGACAGGCAACATCTCTATGCATCTGGGACATTATCTTTACTCCACATACATTTTCCACACCTACACAATTACGTGACCAGCCCCGCGTGCAAACATACACAGCACGTTCTATTGACCAGTTTGTAAAATGCCCCAAAGTACATTTGCCCTTTTCCAGTTTTCATTTTACCAAAGCTTAGACAACCTCTCCATATACAAGTCTTCATCACAAGCAATCCCCCACCCGATCCACATCACCTCATTCTTCACAGATCTTAAGTAACTCATTATTTGACTTTGTTCAAGGCATAGCAATGACAATACCCTGTACCCATCCACAATAGTAATTCAGTCAGCTGGTGCATTTCCCGACACATATCCCCTCCCTCATGTGGGTATGCAATGCCTGTGGAGGTGAGTGTGCATTGCTGTGTACGGTGTCTGTGGAATGCTTTACTGGGGATGTGTTTGTGTGTGTATGTATGCACTGCAGTGCTGGTTTTTGGGTGCATGCAATACAGTGCAGGGGCCATGCATATGCTGTGCCAGTGTGGTCTGTGTAAAGTGCTGAATGTAATGAGTACACAGAGCTCGGGCACTATGACTGTGAAGTGCTGGGGAAGCACCTTTTGTGTAGCACTGGGGCATGTGTGCAATGCTGGGGGTGGTGTGTTTGTGCAGCGCTGTGGTCGACATTGTATGTGTAGTGTGTGCTGCTCTTGGCTTAGTGTGTCTGTGTAGCACAATGTGGTACTAAAAATAATTTGTGTGTGCAGTACAGTACTGGGTGCAGGGTTTGAGCAAGTGCGCAGTGCAGGAGGCAGCCTGGGTTTGTGTACAGTGCGGTGCTGAGGCATTGTGTATGTACATTGTTCTAGAAGAGTAAGTGTGTGCGAAGCAGGGTTGAGGCTGTGTGCCTGCCTGCAGTGTGGGACTGATATGAGTGCATTAACATGCAGGAGGCAGTTTGTAGGGAGCGGTGTTGGGGTTACATGCAGGGAATATGCCAGTGCAGGGAAGATGTCAGTGCAGTGCTGGAGGCAGTACGGGCAGACCAATGTTGGAGTTATATGCATGCAAACATGCAGGGCGGATGAGTACAACAAAATAAAGGAGGTGATAGCTGGAAGGTTTAGAATTAACCTCTGCCATTGCCGTGGGCAACCCTCCAGACCATCGTTCTTTACCTACCAAGCCATTGCAAAAGGGGAAAGACCACATGCAAATCAGGCTTTGTCCCATTCCAAAAGGGGCAGTCCAGTCCAAACTGATTGGACACGTCCCTTCTGCACAAGACCACAAGCATCCCATAACATGTTTCAACCTTGTTGGGCCTCATCAGTGTGGAGTCGTTTGGGTCTCTAGGCCCAGCGGACACAGGGCCCACTTCTGGGCATACCCATCCCACCCTTGGTGACTTCAGCAAAACAAAAGAGAAATAGGTGATATGGAAGGTTTAGAATTAATCCTAACCTCTGCCATTGCTCTGGGCAAACCTTCAGACCATCTTTATTCGGCCACCAAGCCATTTGAAAAGGGCACAGACCATATTCAAATAAGGCTTGTTCCACCCCAAAAGGGGCAGTCCACCCTGAACTGCTCAGTCACATCCCTTCTGCACGAAACCCTAAGCATCTCCAAACATGTTGCAGCCAATTTTTCCTCATCAGGCTTTCCCCTTTTGCAATGGCATGACAGGCCCTGTGCATAGATTAGTAATAGGCCTTGATGTGAAAAACCTCCATGCTTGATACCAAATTCCTGGTTTTCGGCTGGTTTTTGTGTAAAAATGGTTTGCCTATCATCTTGTATAGCCATTTGTTTAGCTGATATCATAGTACCCAAACATGGGTAGGATTCACATCTCTAAATTTTAATATCTTGCATATTCTAGGTCAGAGTTGTGTAGAGCGTACTTCTGTGATATAGCATGGTTTTCGTTTTTGCGGGGTTGAACTCAAGGCCAAGGCCTTACAGGTTGAGAGTAGTGCGTCAAGCCAATGTTCCATGATAGCAGCACTGAGGTCTAAGAGAGCCACATCATCGGCATGACTGAGCCACTGCACAGGTTTCTCTGCTATCTTGGGGGGGGGGGGATCTTTGGAAGCATTTACCTGAGACAAAAAAGCCGGAAAATCTGATATATAAAATTAAAAACAAAAGGCACTAGAGCACAGCCTTGTTTGAGACCAGTGTTGTTATGAATGTGTTCTGATAGAGTTCCTTGGCTGGATAGACGAATTTGTATTAAGGTGTTAGTATAGAAAGAACAAATCTGCTCCCCCAATTTTTTCATTTTGCCCAAAGCCTATTTCTGCTATCAAAGGCAGTGCTGTAGTGCACAAACGCTACATCCAGAGGCTCACGCATGCCTTTCTTTGCTCTAGCTATCAATAGCAATATTGTGGATTGTACAGCAGTGCTTTCTGAAACCGGGTTGGAACATATGTAACTTGTGTTTCCCACTTGTCCAGTTCTTCATGTGGTGTAAGGCCTCTAATAACTTTCCAGGCACACCTAGCATAGCCAGTAAACTATAACTGTCCGGCTCTATTTCGCGGCCCTTTTTATGGATTGGAAAAACGATGGACCTTTGCCAAGAGGCAGGTATTTCATTCTTAAGAAGGACTTTCCCCAAAATAGTATGGCAGCCAGATAACACTATTGAACTTAATATTGGTATTTGAGAGGCCACATGGACCAGGAGCTCTGGAATTTTTTAAGATATTTAATCCGACAAGCATGAGTGGTCTCATCAATCTGCAAAGGTAAGGGTTAAAAATCACCATGAAATCACAGGGGACTCCTATTCTTTATAATATAACTGTTGTGTATACGAGCGCCAAATTACACCATTAATCAGATTTGTCTGGCCTCTCCCTCACAAGTCTTCCCATTGGTCTTCCAAAATGTTCTGCTATTGTTAGCCGTCTATGCTCGTCATAAAGCCTGCCAATCAGCTGTCCCAGTTGACTAACGATATCTGATCAGCCAATCTCTATGGGAAGACTTGGACCTCTTAATCAAAGATCCTTCTACAGCCAATTCCTCAGAATGTCTTACTAATACGCCTTTTATGTCCTTTCTTAATACACGCTTCTTGTGTGCAATTGCGGCCTCATAGTTGTTAGGATGTTTCTTGTCAGTTGATCTATTCATCATAAGTGAGCCAGAAGGACCACGTTTCCCAGTCAACGTATAGATGCAATTGTACATTTCTTCTAAAGTACATCCTGCAAGAGGGCCTACTGTATTACAGAGGGACTTATTAATATAGTGCCTCTATTTTTTGACTAGTTTATTTGTACGTTTTAAAGAAGTACTGCTTTGCTAACTTTTAGAGAAAATTAGTAATACATGTATGTACGTTCAAATAAGTACATTGTTTTTAGGGTTTCCTGCCACAATCATGCAGGTTGTTAGCATTGTTGTAATCAAAAAATGTTTCGTAAGACCGACTCAATGGCACTCATTGAGTTACTTACAGTAGGATGAAAGTCTGTGTTGGCTCTGTTGGAATGCAGCTTGTGCATCAATCCACAGAGCTATTTTAGCACCCGCATTGGCAATGTTATAAAGAGACCCTTCAGTTTATAGCGATTAGTGTTCTGCCGTTTCTGCACATCTATAAGTGCATCTCGAATTTGCAGACAGGATGCGCTTTAAATGTTCAGAAAACGAAGGTATCCACCTGCACCTGTTTGTAATAATCATAGGGGACTGCACATTTCCTGACATGGTCTTTCCTGACCCCATCATGCAATTAAAGGCTGATGTCTCACTTGCATTTCTATCCCTCAAACAGGGATAGCATTTTCTTTTTGGATCACATTTTACAGTGATAGGCCCTTTCAACAAACCAACGTGGGTGCTGGTAGCCTGTAAAACATTAGTGTCAGGAGAGCACTCCCGACACCAATCTATTCTAGAGGGCTGTGCGCTACAGTGCAGCCCCCTGGAAATGCGGAGGTCACCTGTTAAAATAAGGTGAACTGCTAATTTCCAGAAATGGGGCATCTAAAAGCAGTGCATCCTCTGTGCTAAGTTAAGATGCCCCATTGTTGAGAATCTTGCCCAAAATCTGCATTTAAAAAACAAAAGAAAACAGCCACAACATGAGGGTGAAAAAGAGAGATAGAGGGGGCTGTGGGTCACTGAAGGTGCCATGGGCCAGATGTGGAGCGATGGGCAAGAAAGCTGCGTGGTAGCGGTGGGCCAGAGGGTGAATCGATGGGCAACAAAGAAGGGAGGGAGCAGTGGGCCACAGGGGGGAGTGATGGTCAGGAAAGCAAAGAGGGAGTAGTGGGCCAGAAAGCTGAGCCAGAGTAGTGGGCTGAGAAGCAGGAGTGAGTTGCAGATTGAGGGAAAGGATATTATTATTATAAATTATAAATTACATGGGAAGGATGCAGTAGACTAGGAGAAAGGATGCGAGATGCAGAAGGAGCAAGAAAGACTCTACACTGCAAGAGGAATTAAAAGGTGTATGGTGTGAGCTGGGAGCATGGTTGGGAGTGAGGCAAGGACTGAGGAGTGTGAGTTGTGACTTTGCAGTGTGACAGGGTAGTGAGTATGTGCATGACTGGCAGAGTGAGAGGTTTGAGAGTGTACGTTGTGATTGAGAATTTGTTGAATGTGAGGAGTGTTGGTGAGTGGGGACGTGAGGGTGCTTGGAGGATTGTAGAACATAGAAGGGGGATATTTACATTGCTCCATTACAACTATTAATTATCAATAATTATGTAAATAATATAAAATATGAATCCAAATTAAAGCAAAAAGTAGAGCAAACTAAACACTGTTATGTCAAGCCGGGGACATCTGGGACTCTTGCTATTAAATTGATAGCAGAAACTGCATACAAATGGTGCACATAAGGACAACCTGACTCTCGTGTAGCCTGACACACACAGCCTCTTTCTAGTAACTGGCTCTCTCACACCTTGACTCTCTAGTACAATCCAGTCAATAAAAAATGTGACGCAAACATGCTGTAATAAATGTTGTGCTGCAGAATTTCATGAACGTCATTTGGGGGTCTCCAGGGGTTGAATCTGTGTCCCCTGGTGACTCCTCTGCGACCGCTGACACTGACTCTGCGACCACTGGTCCAAGAATGAGAAGGCAGCGTGCAAACAAAAATAAAGAGTGCTTTCTTAGCCTTCTTTATGTTCAGAAATCACTTTGTGACGCTTGTTGGTCTCTAATGTGCTGTATTTGAAAAGGTAAAGCTGGAGATTCGCGTTTTTCTATATAGAACAGGCAGGCTCCATGCCCCACACCAGGATCTTCCTATTTGAAGAACTTGATTGTGTTATGTTTCTGAAGTCTTTATTTTGTGTGAAAATATTCACTTTTTGAATTTATTGTGACGTAGATTTCCCATATCCCGTTAAAATAGTTGGCTATCCAATATCATAATTGTATGTAGTGTGCTTCATATCTGACTCCTGCATATAAGCGCTGTAAAAATAGTTGTCAGTAGTACGTAATACTTCATTTATCAACCTCAGAAGTATAAAGGGCTGATTTAGTCCAGCTGAAATGGGGAGTGCAGTCTGGCACATGTCAGAGTTGAGCTTTTAACTCGCTGAGCTGTCCAAATGTGGCACAGTATGTTGTTTAATGAATTGTGCAGTTAAAAAAGATGTACAATGATATCTATCTAACACTCTCTGTTGGTCCCTCAAGTCCCTTCTAAAGCAAATATAACAATAATATTATCAGTTTTACTAGTGGGCCATGACATATTCCTCCTCCTCTGAGCACTGTAGTTATAAGTGTTATGTTAATAGGAAACGTAACACCCAGGGCCAATATATTACTAAATGCTATTGTATGCACATTTAAGGAGAAACAGCTCTTAAGATAGCTCAGCGGGTTAAATGATCACTGTTGAGATCTACGTGTGTTCTACAGGTCACAGATTTGAATCCTAGCAAGGTCTGCTCAACCTTTCATCCTTGTGAGGTCAAGCAATTCATATTAATTTTGGTTCCTGGGTAACATTGTATTTTCGCTAAGAGCTTTGCTGAAAGCGCTATATAAGTAATGGATTGTTATAAATGCCTAAACGTTACCATCAATAAATCCAACCATAGGCTCTGAATCACGTCATAGTTTTAAATGATTGTCACTTTATAACGTGTTACTTGAGATATGATATGTGAGAATCTTTTTTGCATACTGGCATGTCTGAAGCTGAGTGAGACTGGGTTATGAATGCATTGGAATAAGAAATATAATATTGTGCTAACATTTTTAATGCTTCCTTTGCCTTTCCTGATGTTTTGGACTACATCTCCGAACAGCCTTGTAGAGCATAGTAAAATGTGAGGGAGCATGGGAGCCATATGCCAAAACATCTGATTAGCCACAGGCTGTAGACCCTTGATGGTAAAGACACCATGAGGCATTTCATTGGCATAGAACGTCAGCAAATGGGCATGAGGTTGCACATTACACATTATATTACAGGGGCATACCATTTACATGAACCAGTCACTTTAATTTCCTGGGGCGTTTGAGGATGCACATCACCCATGGTAAAGATAACATGCATGCAGGGTGTTAATGGATAATTTGAGTTTGAGGTTGGCACATGATGGAATCAATTGCATATAAGGCTGCACATATAGTACCTTATACCATGCATAACAAAGCATTAAATGGCATTGCCGGGGCACTGGAGGTTGCACTTGCATGATCTCAATGTCATCTAGACTAGTAAGATTGTTGTCTCTGTCTTCCCTTTGTTCTCCCTCCCTTCCCGCGTCACACCTTGAAACACTTGTGTATAAGCGCGTTATAAATGCCATATCATATCATATAATGGTAGTAATTACATATGAGGACCATATCATATGTATGAGACATTAACTGCCATTGGGTGGCATTACTGGACATTTAAGGATGCAACTTGCATATGATCAAAGCAACATGATATATAAAGCTGTTGCCAATATATTTTGTGTGTATCTATGCTTAATGTTAACACGGACATAAGATGGCAATAGCCCCAAATACAGGATACATTTAGCATATTGTATTATGGCATCATCAGACATATGCAGCTATAAATGGTATAAGAAGGCGATAAATGACCCCTGGCCTATGGGTCCACCCATGTCATAACATGACCCCCTTCATGAAATATCAAGGCAGCACTCTACTTAAAATGTGGTTGGTTTTTTTAAAAAAAAGTATTTTTTCTGTTTTAGTACTGGTTTGGTATTTCCTGAAATTGTGGAAACATGTCATGTGGTGTTATTTCATCAGGGTCATAGGTATATGGCATCACTTCCTGTGATGTCTTCTGGTGTGTCATGTCACTTCCTCTACACGTGGACGTTTGATGAATTGATGCCCCTGCAGAATTTCCTTTTTTATGCCAGAAAAAGTTCAATTTCATACCACAATTTCCTGGAGGGTCTAAATAAAAGTCCAGCGCCATTGTACAATACATGTTTACCTAATGTACTTACATTTGTTGATGATCAGAGCAGCAAAGTTAAGAGTCCTTAGAATTTGGGCAGTCTGGCAGGTGACTCTGGCATGAGAAGCAACGTTGGAGGGCAACAGCTCTCTTGCAGGGGCAAGCAGGCAAGGTCCAGTAGGAAATGGGACCAAGAAGTAGCATCTGAAGGGTTGGGGACTGGGAAGATCCTTCAGATGAAAGGCAGGCCCAGGCTGGGAACAGCGGCTCAGCTCAGGTAAGGCTGCTCTTGTATAGGTGGTGAATAAAGGTTTGCATCAAGTATCTGCCTTTTCTGTTCTTTTATTCTATACCTGTGCTGTGCTGCTGTGATTTGCAGAGGAAAGATTGCCCATTTAACATAGCCCTCCCACTACAAATGGGCTACAAAAGGCACCCATCTTCTTAACAAAAGGTCTTCCACTGACACCTGTTAAGTGACTTCAATCCAGCACTCCAACTAAGTCAATGCCTAGTCTGGGATGCCCAAGGGAAGCCCCTATTTATATATTTTTATGACAAGTTCATAGATCTGGATGATAAACCCTTGTATAACGCCCCTCTCTTTGAATCCCCCTGATCCCACTGAGCCAAGAAGTAGGTTTGTTTTGCAAATTAAAAGATTTATTTGAAAAACTAAACAATATATATATATATATATCTCACTTTTATGAATAAATTAATATTTGATAGCACACTTATGAATATAATATTGATCAACAATGGGTAATGTTACAATTGCACACTCTTTTCAATCAGTGAGGAGTTAGTATAGAAAGGATGAGGTAACAGAGAATACTTTATGGTTTCAAGGAAATGCAATGATGGAAAAGAATCCAGCACAGAAATAAACTGATATGGTTTCAACAAGGGATAATATGATCACTTTTTCTTTTGACAATTCACGCCCCCCTATGCAATATAAGGAGATGGAAGGAGAGCACACAGTTTTCAGGAATACAATCAAATGCAATACAAATACTAGTTCCGCCCTAGCAAGCTTGGAGCAACCGGTATGCTTTTAAAACATGCAGAAATACTTTTAATGTGATTTGCAATGAAGTGAAAATATGCTAAAAATTAGTTTAATTCCCTATAGGAGATTCAGGGTGGGTGAGAGCTACTTTGAATTAGTTCAGGTCAACACTATCAGTGATTCATGAATGATTATCAGGTTGAAAACGGAGTTCATCAGCTGCAAGCAAGAGACAGCTATTTTTTAACGTGTGGTGAGATTGAGCTAGTTTGCAATTCGCTGCCCTTTTTCTGAGTGCGTAAAGCGCGATTACGGAAAAACTATAAGGAGTAGAAAGTCGGATCTTAGCTTTAAAATGAAAGTTACATCTCGTTCCTAGCACATATGGTTCAAAAGATACAGACAATTTAGTGGAGGTAGATTCTCAGAAATAAAGTAAGATTCAAATGACAAATGACACTTTCACAGGTTTGAAATCACAGAATGGACGCACGATTTCTATGCAGTTCTAGATAGGTTGAAATGGATGGGATGAGATTATTTTAGACTAAGAGATTCGTTCTGCACAGTTCTGGCTGGATACTCACACTATAAATTTGAAATAGGCCGTCAAGATCTGGTCAACAGGTTTAGACGGGACTTCTGGCGGGTGGTTCTGAAATCACAGCTATCTGGGTCAGCTCTGCACTGCTGGTTTGGATCTCTGGTTCTGGCAAAAGTTCTTAGCACTGCACAGCGTTCTGGTCTCGGTCTGGTCTGCGGTTTGGATACAGCTCTGCTTTCTGGGTCTGGTACTGGCACCGCGGTCTGGTCTGGGTCTCTGGTTCCGACAAAAGTTCTAGCCAGAAGTGAACAGCACAGCCCGGCTGTTGAATAGTTTTGTTAGGTGGCTGGATTCTGAGGCCTGCTGAGAAGGATTCAGCTTTTGGACTAGACCTCTCTGCTGCAAGTTCTGAAGTCTGGATTCTAAGTTCTGGTTCTGGAGTCTTCTGGCAAAGCGCTCCGCAAGAAAGTGGAAAGTGAATCTCTCTACCTGGGTCTCAGTGGCTCTTTTTATGTCTTTTGAAAATAGGTGGGAAGGCTGACTTTCTATGCCCAACCCTTCTGAGGATCCTGATAGGCTAGAGGATTCTCTGTCGCCTGACTGGGGAACTGAGCTGTGAGTCATCCCATGTCATGAGACATCATTTTTATGGCATACAGAAAGAACACTCCCCTTGTCACTTTGCACACAAATCTATTTTTGACTTAAAATGCATATTTATCTATGTACAATTTTTCTAATATTATATGTCCAGTTAACATATTTTCTGTAGCGCCAAGCCATCCGATCCCTGTCTTTGTAAGCTGTTGTGTTCACTTCTGACAGAATTCTGCCCTTTTCACACAGAACACAATCTCTAAACTTTTCCAGAATTTACACAAATGTGTGCAAGGAATATGGGCATCAGATGATGAAGTGTCAGATTTTTAACATACAGACATTTGGAGTGATACCCTATTTTCCGCTACTACCCCCCAGAACATACCACAGAGTCCTAGCACCTCTTAAAATGTGCACATAAAAATCACAGGAATAAATGATATTATTGATGTAATTTTGACAATTATGTACTATGAATTATCCATCTTTCTAAAATTATGCTCTGGCCCAGAGGGGTGTGGTTTCCCAAAGCACATGGGGGAATTTCTCATTTGTCCACTTCCTCCAAGCTCAGCTGGCTCACAGAGGCAGTGCCCCCCCCATTTCCTTCCAAGAGGAAGCCATTTACGACCCCCTGATTTAGCAATTGCTTGGAGCAAAGGGAAGTTCATTGTTCTGTTTCCCTTCTCCCAGGTACCCCTCCCCTGATTCAATCAGAGAGGTGTGATCTCCTTTTGGTGGGGCAGCAGAAGGCAGGCCAGGCCTGTGAATACAGTTGCTGGGCAAGTTTCAACTCCTGTCGGGGGTAGTTGCCGGGCAGATTTCAGTCCCTTTAAGCCAGGCTTCAGCCAAAGGTCACTTTTGTTCCCACTTTTCATCATTCAAATCAAACTTACAATTTTGACACATGCAGCTTGAACGCTGATTCTAAGTTCAAAACCATGACATTTAAGCAGTTGCAACCTATGTGACACTGAAAAGTAGGTCACTCATTTATTTTAAACATTTCGATTTTAGTGGCTTTAAATCCCATTTCAATTAAGCTGCTGACATCCACAGCTCAGCCAGTTTTGTTATGAACATTATTTTAGGCTTCATCTTTCCAAATTTTGTATGCACACAAGACTTCATTCTACCAGACGTCTGCTGGTGTTCAGTAAGATTTTTTGAATATCTTGCAATGTTTGAAATTGGCATTTTGAGCTTGCATTCAGAGAAACAAAGGTGATTTTAAAGCGCTTTTTGAGCTAACAGGCACTGCTGTTTTTCCTTTGGCACCACGTTTCACTCATGGCGCTTCTGGCCCATCATGCTCGCACTGGTGGGTGGCGAGTCAGGCGACTATTTTGGTGTGCGCAACAACTGCGTGGTTTTCCTGGATTCTGGCGCAAATGTGGGCTTTTCAGCCATCTTGGATTTTCTAAGCCGACAGCACCAAATGTTGCAGCATAATAACTTGAACGTGGGTCGATACACCTGACACACCTGTCATATCTTTCCTCTGTGGGGGACTGTGCCATATTATTAGTTATGCCCTCCTCAGCTCTTTGTGCTACTAATAAATAATAAACTAATTGCCAAAATCCACTGAGGGTTGGTCCGTTTCTTTTAGGGCCACAGACCCATAGCACATGTCTTTGTGTGGGTATATATGTGAGTGGCTTGCGACACAGATTTTGTTTCTTTGTCTATGCACGCAATTGCCTTCACATGACTGTTAAATTTCAATCTTATCAGAACAGTTCACATCTCCACTTTGTCCCAATCTTTCTCCCTTTCAGTGATTAACAAAATTAAGTTTCTATTTTTCAGATCCAGACAATATTGTTAATACTGAGGCAAGCAAAGATGGTGCATTAAAATAATACTTCTGTCTAACGCCCAAATCCTGTCACTGCCTTTGAAAAGAGGCTCTA
This sequence comes from Ambystoma mexicanum, assembly GCF_040938575.1. NCBI lineage: Eukaryota > Metazoa > Chordata > Amphibia > Caudata > Ambystomatidae > Ambystoma > Ambystoma mexicanum. The sequence continues at coordinate 1,032,454,493 of NC_090933.1, read as the reverse complement.
CAGAGTTGTCTTTGGGTCCTTGGATTTGCCCTCCAGCCTCTGGGAAGGGCTCTGACAGCATCCAGCTGTGCACGCACTCACCCACTACTCTGAAAGGACAATTACCTTAATGGGCATTTCAAGGGAAGGAAAGCAGTGACTGTTTCGTTCTTGTACTTGGAAAAACAAAGACACATTAAAAAAAATAACGCCCCTGCTACACAATTAAAGACATTAAACAGACCTTCTAGCAATTTCCTTCAGATTGTGGAACAATGTGGAGTGGATACATGACTTATCCCGCTGCTTAAAATTGTGGAGGAGGAGGGATTTATCTTTCTATGGGTTTATAGTGACTGCTGTCATGTTTGACCATGGAGGTAGCAAGCTTGGTGTGTTACCCTATTTTTTTACATTTTTTTTATTTGACTTAGTTTTACAAAAAAATAGTAAACTTTTTGTCAACATTATCTACATGATCTTGATCACATTTTCGATGGTTCTTTCACATGTACTTCTATCACTTCTCTTGACAGTTTTACCAGATATAATGTCTATTTATTATACAAGAGTTTATTTGTGCATAGTTAATTCAAAGGGAGAATATTGTCCATAAAGTTTATTACTCCACACGTCAATTGTTGGTTTGTGCCGGAAATTAAATAACTTCACCAGTCTTCCATGTTATCATTTTTGGTGCGTATTTCCCAATGTGCAGTGATCTCTCTGCAGAGATTTCTGGACATCTGATTATTAAATGTTTTAATGATTCGATCCCTTTATTACAAAAGCAACATACATTGTCTGATGTTTTTGGATCTTTTTTCAATGTAAGTATCTCTTTCATTTTGTATAAGTTTAGTCGAAGTCTGATGAATTGATCTCTATGGTACCGTGAAGGAAATTTAGAGAGATATTTCGGAAGAACTCCGACTTCATGAGTTGAAAGACCAAAATCGCAAGCTGTCTTCATTTGTCTGCATTTTTCTTCATTGGTAATCTAATTCCATCGACACATCCGTTTTTTTTTGCAATTTGAGGCATCTGCAGTACCTGTTCTAAGGATATGTCAGCCTCATCTAGTATTTTAGTTAGTTTTGATTCCCATATTTTTGTTAAGTCGTTTGAAGGGTGTACATCTCTCCGGTTCAAGATCTCATATGGTTTAGCTAACGGTTGTAGACACATTTTCCGCAGCATTGCTATCGATTTCCACACCACTGTATTATATAGTGTCCTCTATGCTTAATTTGTGTCGAATGGCAACCGCTGACACATTTGATGGTAATTTCAGTATCTTTCGCCAGAATAAAGCTTCCATTTCATCCCAGAATTTTGCACTTAAGTTCCAACCAGCTTCACTCCCAAATGTTAGTGCTGGGACTACCTTTTGTAGATAGAAAGTTAGAACTGGGGCCAATGTGAACTTGCCAAACTTAGCATGTAACTTAGCTCCTTGCACAGCAAACGTCTGCATTCTTGTTCTTAGATTTTGTTTCCAGCACCGTTCCTCGACTGAGGTATTAAACATAATACCTAAGTATCGAATTGTGTTGGTTTGTTCGATCGTTTTTCCATTTACCTTCCACTGGAATTTATTCTGACGTGCTTGAGGTTTATGACCAAGAGATATTATGCTCGATTTTTTTACATTTATTTCAAGGTCATTTTCCGTTAGAAAAAGCTGAAGTGCAGAGAGAAGTCTTTGAAGACCTATTTGCGTCTGATCTAAGAGCACAATATCATCTGCATATATTATCCAGCTGATGGATTTACCATCGATTTTTGGAGGGAAGGTCCTTGGTTGTTTTAATGCTTTTGGTAGATCTGAGATGTACAATTTAAACAGGAGAGCTGCCATTGGACATCCCTATTTAACCCCGCTTTTGGTTTGGATTTCGTCAGTTAGGAGTCCCTGTTTATTTAATCTTACTCTGATTGTAGTATTTGAGTATAGAGCCATTGTTGGTTGCAACAGATTTTCTGGACATTCCCATGCCTTCAATTTGCTCCACAAGATCTTTCTGTTAATGCCGTCAAATGCTTGTTTAAGATCGATGAACCCCGCAAACAGTTGTTTGTTGTTCCTTAAGGTTTCTAACTTTGCTATGTTTAGCAGTGTTAGGTTTATCTCCACCCCCACCCCTTTGGTGAAGCCGGTCTCATCAATCACATTGGAATCTTCGGCCCATTTCGACAATTTGGATTGTAAAAATGTAGCAAACACTTTTCCAGTTGTGTCAAGAAGAGCGATGGGGTGATAATTAGCAGGGTCGCTCTGATCGCCCTTCTTAAACACTGGCACGGTCACTGCTTTCTTCCAAGTCTCTGGGATAGTTTTTGCTTTTGCAATTTTCTCGAATAGGATTTTGATAAAAAGGGCCCATTCTGTTTTATTTCGTTTGAGTGTTACGTTTGAGATGCCATGTGCCCAGGCACTCTGGAGTTTTTTAGTTTTTGGATGGCTTTCTCTGTCTTCTTGTGTTTCTGTTACTTCCCATGTTGATTTTCTTGGTGGCTGACATAATGTTGTCGTTGAAAGGTCAGATTTGAAGACAGTTGAGAAGTGCCTCACCCCCTTTTCAGCATTTACTCCGTTTGACATCGCAAATGATTGCTTAAGCTGACCTATGTTGATTATTTCCCAGATGTGTCTGGTATCTTTTGACATAATTAATTTTAACATCTGTTCAGCCTGATCTTGTTCTTGCACTGCATTAAAAGATTTCAGCCAATTTCGATATTTCTGGCGCCGTTTATTTCTCAAGTTTTCTTTTCCAGACACTTGTAATTTTCTAATGATTCTTAGAACTTGTTTTAACTTTTTTTTAGCTTCATCAACTTTGGCACTGTAAGAATGTTTTGCTGTTAATAGCTCGATTTTCTGCCCATTTGACTTGATTTTACATTTTTGTAACAATGGTTCATAATTTACTCCGCTTTCTTTTTTGTCTTTGTACTTCAACGCCACAGTTAAGTCTGTAATTTGTGACCCATTTACTCGTAGTCTATTATTTCCGCTATTTATTTCCAGAGCTGAGGTGTATCGAATAGTCCTCTCATCGGCCAGCGTCTGCCAGGAGAAAGTCAGTGGATCATGATCACTTTTTTCAGTTGGTACAATAGTTAATGTGTCAATTTGGCTTAATAGATTTCTAGAGGCCCAAATATAGTCAAGAGTCTTTTTTGATGATCCTCTATGCCATGTTTTTGCAGCGGGAATATCTCCTTTAGTGCAACCGTTTAGCATTACACAATCTCTTGTCGCCATCTCTCTAGTCCATTGAAGGCCCCGGTGTTGATTGAAATCTGATTGTTTGTGATCTTTAAGGTTCCGCAGTTGGTTAACTTCATTAAACCAGGAGTAATTTAGATCACCACAAATTAGGAAAGAAGGGTATTGAAAGGATAATAGGGATTTGTCGATTTCTTTGGTTACTGCCGATATGAAGTCATTCTGTGATATCATCATCATCGGATTCCAATATAAGTTTATGATTATGATATGTTTATTCTTTTCGGGCAGCTGTATGTTATCCTCGAGAATCGTGATTTGGATAAACAAGTTAGGATTGTTTGAACTTAGAACTTTCCAATCGTTACTTAGTTTAACCATTGTGATTAACCCCGAATATGGTCTTCCAAACAAGTTTTTTCCTGCCAGGTTTTGATAAATTGCATATCCATCACGACTTGGCATTGAGCACATCCATGTCTCTTGCAGACAAATTATGAAGTAAGATTCATTAGTCCAAGCAGCATCTTGAAAAAGGTGCGTGAAACCTCGAGTGTTACAAGATGTTAGCAGATGTGAACTGGTTCCTCCTGTCTGGTTATGCTAGTTTTTATTCTTTGAGTTTCCATTTTGTCTGGTAGAATTTGTGTTGAATTTCTTTTGCTTTTGTGCATTGGTTGATTCCGAGGATGTGTTGAACCTTTTCCATAGATCGAGTCTACGTTGTTCATGTGAAACACTTGTTGTTTGTTCGTCTTCGATCTCAACAAACTTTTCTCCATTGTCAATTTGTGATTTTGTGTCGAATCCAAAAAATAGCAGATCGTCTCTTGCTTCGATTATGGATTTAGCACTGAATTTTGATCTCATGTGCAAAATCACCCAATCGGAGCGATTTTCCGATTTATATTCTACGATCGCAATATCATCAGATCGAATGGTCCGAAGTGCTGGAATACTGTGTAAAAGGTTAATTATATTGTTCCTGTTTAAATTGACTAATTTTTTTTCTTCCAAAATATTTTCTATCTGAATTTTCCATACTTCGTTCTTAGGTTGGTCTCTGTTTTTTTTTAAAGGATTTGAGACTATTCGTTCTTTTTGTTGTTGTTTTATTGTTTGTCTTTAATATCAATGAAGTCTTTAAGCTTGACTGTGTACAAACTTTTTTTGATTTCCTTGCTTCTTCAGTTTACAAATCTGATATTCTTGACCTTGGTTTCTTCATTAATCTCTTTGCGGTAGGTATTTCTGCGTCTTCATTTATTTCAGTTGGTGGTCTGATTTGGCCATCACACACTTTTGAACAGAGAATCTCGGAATCGTCTTCAACATCGTCGTCAATGGAATATGTAGAGAGGTCGCATAGGTCAATTGATTTATTTTCCTCTGGAAGCTCATGCTCTACGATTTCGGCACGGGCTCTTTTGTTTGATTTTAGGGAAGGAGCCGGCACTAATCCGTTCAGTTTCTCATTCGTCAATTGTTTAGAGTTTTCTAGATTCTTTGCATTTCGCTCGAAAAGCCCAAGACTTGGGGGTGTGGTCAGGTTGCGTATGAACTTTTTTGAGTTATTTGGACGAGCTCTTTTGGCCAGAGGTTCTCTTTTTTTCTTGCTAGTGCCTTCCTTTATGTTCGTTTTTTTGTGTGGGAGAAGTCGATTGGCTTCTCTAGGGAAACAGCACGGCCAGTAAAGATTCCAAATGAGGCTTTGTTTGATAACATTGGATTTCCACAGGCTGATGAGGCCACTAGTTCACTCTCCTTAGACACCATTGTGACAATTTTAGGAGCTGTGTGTTATTTTGCTTTTTTGAGAATTTACTTCTCCTATTTCAATTATCTCTTGTTGTGTTTTATCGTTTTGGTCATCAATGGTTTGCGCCACTTGTAAGTTCGTAGTTTCGTGGTTCGCATTCATTTGCTCATCTGCTATGATGATGCGTGGCAGCAACATTGGTTGCGTATACAGGCATGGCCTAATTTCTGTAGGCAGAGGCATCGCCTGAGCAGACATGCTCGCTTGGGGTGATTTACTTTGACCATTGCACATATAGGGATTACAAGTTTACCGTGAAGAGACATTATGACGCATCCACTTTGTACATTCGATGACAGCGTCAATAAGATCTGATCTTTCACTTGCCTCGCGTTTTATTATCTCGTTCACGTGTGATTGCCAATTTCGAGAGGTCTCTGTTTTGTATTCTAGTCTTAGTGACAGATTTTCTGTGAATTTTTCCAATGTCTCCAGTTTATTAGTAATAGAGACTAGAAGTGAACTTTGGTCCTTCATGGAATCATTTATAGTTTCATAAAGTTTCATAAAAGGTAAAAGTGCAATTGAGCTTGCTGCCAGTACGTTGTTATGTATCTGCAAACTAGCCGCAATTGACAGATTTTCTTTTGTTTCTCTGTCAATGGGACCTATTGGTGGTGGTGTTTGGGCACCTTCAATTGTTTTTAACAAATTTGACTCCTTATGATGAGCATTTGAGAATGGCAAGCTCCTTTCACCTTCGGTGTCTGTCCGAGTTTTACTGGTTTGGGCTCGTATATTTTCTTGCACCAAGGTCTGGGTAGATGATTTGCCGCCAGTCAAATTTTCTTCAATAATTTCTTTCCCATAAAGAGTGTTGTTAGTCTGTGTGTGCTGTTTTGATTGCGGCGTGCTCGCATATTTCTGTGAGTAACTTGCTTCCAAATGCTCCTGTATTTGGAGGTAATCAGCTTTCAGCCGTTCCGCCAGGCGTGCCTTGCGAGCCGCTCTGTCAAACGTGAGTGTGCTTGTTGGTGTTACAATGGATTTAATAATCGATTTTGTTTTTGAGGTACCGTTGTCATCACTAGGTTTTCCGCTTAATTGATCAGTTTGGGCGTTTCGATTACCCTTTCTTTCGTTGTTTGTTTGCAAATGAGAGTTTACTTTACGGGCCTCATTTGCTACGAGCAAAGTTGAGATGATCGCTTGGTTCAAAAGTTTTTCAGACACAGGGTCATTCCTCGGTAACTTCCTTACATCTTGAGTGTCAGGTGTCGATTCTCCTACCACCCGCAAGTTCTTATTTATGATCAGCGTGGAATGGGTAGCCGTTAAATTTGATTTTGTTGTGGTTGTGATTGCAGTTTTGCAATTAACATTGTCATCAATGACTGGATGTGGCTCTTCATCGGTATCCACTTTTTGTAGTGCTGTGTTTGTTCCAATGCTGGGAACATAGGGCAATGAAACGATGTCTGAAGGTAAGTGCAGTTCGAGCAGATCTGAATCCGTTATATCCGTGATATCAAAATCAAAAGGTGTTTCCAAGGCATCAACGTTTCTTTGGAAGAAAAACATCAATTCGAGTACCTGAAGTTTTTTTCTCAAAGTTACAAAAAGTCCTAAAATGGCAGTACATTAAAAGTGTCAGTAATTGGGTACCACAACTTTTAACCACAACCACCAAACTAATGATAAGGCCATAAGTGTTTAATGTACCTACGTATGTTATTCAGATTCGGGAATATTGGAATACGTCTTATCGATGTTATGGACTGAGAAATGAGATTGCATAGCTTACACTACAGGAAGTATCTACAGCTGTAGATCACCGTTATGATTCGTGTAGTTGTTGTTCGAAGTGTGACTAGTGTGATTGCTTAAGGGATATGTTGCAGGTGCAATGGTGACTTTTTATTATTGTAGGGCTGCAACTGTATCCCACCAACTGGCCAACTGGCCAAGCACAGCCAGGCAGCCTGAACAAACCAACTTAGGGTTGTTGTGCGTCTACTGAGAATTCTTTTTAAATATTAGGTTAAAATAGTGGGTTTTAAAAGCCATGCAATTTACAGTAGGTCACTAGCACCAGCACAGACGCGCCGATGTAAAATTAATTTTGATTTTACAGGGGCAATATTGGACGTCAGCTTTGTTAATTACAGTGTCTTTAGTCGCAATCTCGCAGAACATAGTTTGCACCCCAGGAGGTAAAATGTTGTCTTTACTTTTTTTTGCAAATGGCCTATCTTTCCTCATGGTAAGATCCGGCCTGTGTGCAAATATTTAAAATCTAACCCAGACCTTGTTATGACTTTCAAGCTTGCAACTTCATTTGGCGTTATCTGATAGCTTTCCATTGTAGTCCGCTTGAATAGAGCTAGTAACTTATAATTCCACTTACATTTCTGAACTATTTTCACTCAAAATACATACTCATTTTATATGAAACCTTGAAAGATACCGCCAACCTTTTTCTCACACGCACACAAGCGGCATGCTGTGCTGCAGCATGTTGCAGATTTCTGCATACTTTGGTTCTCTGTTGTTGAGAAAGGGTTTCCCTCATGTGAATAGAGCCACAGATTTCTGATTGGCATTTGTTATGCATGTGTGTGCATGTGTCCTGGTACATGGTGTTTAGAAGTGGGTGAAATCCTGGGCAGCGTCAGTGTTTTGGAGTGCCCGGGATTCGGCGAAATGCAGTTGGGGGATCATGTGGAAGAAGGAGAGCAGCCAAGGGGCTCTGAAACTACTGCCTTGTAACTTTCCTTAAATAAACCAAGTGCCACTCACCGGAGTAGTGGTCAGTTTCACTTTGTATCACTGGAGATGAGCAGCCTCATTGGACTGCTGCAGGATCCGTTAAGAACAGTTAAAAACAGTTAAGGAGGTCCCCATATCCAACTGTGTCAGCGGAGTGAGCCCAGGGAATTGGTGAGAACAATATCCACCCTGGGAGTAGATACAGAGCAGGTGAAGCAAGGACCACCTGCAAGCATTGACAGCGATCACAGGCGAAGGACCAAAGGATCTCCTAATCAGTGGGAGTGAAAGGGGCAAGTGACCTGCCAGTAAGGCACATTTGTGCGAAGCGGCAGCCATGTAGAGGTCAGGTGACCATGGGACACAGACACTGTACACTGCGTGGCAGTCATAATTATGTTAGGCCCAGTGCTTAGCAGCTATACACTCTCACGAGTGAAGCACAGTGACCATTTTGAGGTCATTGTGGACTATACAACAGCCATCACTGAATCAGGAAACGACCTATTTTGGCATCAATAATGAAACAAAGGCTAGTTTTATCACAAAGATTGCTTCATTAAATGGATAATTGTAAATTCCTGTGGGGATACTGACATAGAAGCCCACTCTTATCACCAAAAGGTTGATTTTGGTTACATTTGAAAGAAAATATTATTGATCTGCCACACCAATTTCTCATTAAATTGGACATCTGGAAGGGGGACATTCAAGATGATGTCCTCGCCATCCATGGTCCCACTTTCAGTGACACTGGAAAAGGATGCGTTTTATGCACTCACTTGGATTATAGGGGCGGGGGATTCTCAAGAGTTTGCCTGAAATAACGAGTGGAGGTGGTGAGGTACAAGAGGCTATGGGAGGTGATACATGTATTCCTTATAAAACAATTATTAAGACGCTAGACCTACACTATGAAAAGAAAGTGAGCCCCATAATTGAACGTTACTACTTTGGAATAAAGGAACACATGAAAGGCGTTTTAATCTTGATGAGGTGCTGCAAATAGCGAAATTATTTCAGCACATGATGTCATGTGCTCAATTCATCTGAGATCCTTCTCATTGGGACCCCGCCTCCCGCTTTCCCTTTTTCCCTCTGGCCGACCACCCTGGGCCCTCTACACTCACCTTCCTGTGAGGCAAAGAACCTTGGAGTCAACTTTGACTCCACCCTCTCCTTCTCTCCTCACATCTCTGGAATCACTAAAAGGTCACACTACCAGCTGGACCTCCTCAGAGGTATTCTTCCTTTTCCTCAGATGCTCACTGTCTCCAGAGCCCTGGTTCGCTCTAGGCTGGATTACTGCAACAGCCTCTCTCTAAATCTGCTTGCCTGTTCTCTTTGCCCTTTGCAACTAATCCAGAACATGACAGAGCATATGACCCTTGGAACATGCATCTGTTACTGGATGGGATTACTACAGAATAATTCTGAGTCACAATAATCGGACAAACTAAAGAAGATGGTAAGTTGCTGTTTTATTAGCAATTATCTAAAACAGGGAGTTTTCAACAAACATCAACGAACATATGCTCATTCTCAGCGATTTCCACAAAAAATGACAATTATATACTTCTTTATGCATCAGAATGACATCATACTATGTGGCAAGAGTAAAAACCTATCAAGGGGTGGGATTGGTTAAGGGACACATCTAGATATACAATCCTATAGGAGCTAGGTTTGTTACTGGCTGTCCGATATCAGGTGGACTACCTCTTCACATGTGTCATTTAAGAAAAATCAGTTACACAGTGTTTCATTGGTTTCTCAAGCTATAAGGTCCTTCGTTATACAGATTAATACATGTAGTTTGGCATGCTATGTCTGGAACATTTGGTTCAATAAGCAGCAAATAAGCCAAGACCCAAGTGCAAACACATAGGACATGAGGCTGCCCTACCACCCAATTAGCCAAACATCTCTCATCACCCCTGCCTTCTGCCATGAAATTTTCCTTGTACTTGGTCTTGCAGAGTATTCTTGTCCTGGGAACGCAACGGGATTGAGGGCACTCGCTATTGTATCTGGAACTCCATGTTCAAGCCCTATTTCCAGCCTCGACTCACGTGAGAAACCATGATTCTGTTCATTCTGCAAGCTTTTAAATGTTTTAAATGAATTAAGACTCAGCATCCTTTGTGTTCTTTCTTGCAGCTTAACATGAGAAAATTCATACTCCTCTTCAGCGTAGATAGCTCACCTTGACTTGTCAGCTCTTGAATTCAGGTTAGACAGCATCCCAACGCATCTCCAACAACCTGCTATTCTACTGCGTCACAGCCTTTCATTCTTTCCTCCTGATTCTTTGGCTTATTATTTCATGATACCAATGTCCAGTTTCTGTACTACGGCTGCTCCGCCTGCATTCTATTCACTACTTATAGCCAGCCTATACAATGACTTGATCTATCTTGTGTTTCAGCGTATGTACATTCTTTATACTTCTGATTTCTGCAGCGTCTTTTAACATGTAATGTTCTTCTTTTACACTTTAAAGTTCACTTGATTCTTTACTTCGTCATTTCTCCTCTAGGATCCATACATTATCTTCATTCAGTATTTCAGGATGTTGTGCACACTTTCTTATGACATCATCAGTCCATTTTCTTATCTTTTTCTCATATTCCTTCAGGGAGTTCCTCCTGCAGGCTATCATCAAATCGAGGATACATTCCATATGGTCATCTTGATGGATACCGTCTTCCATATACTTGCTGCGGTATTGGTACAATAGCTGGTGTTACACAGGGCACAATCTCATGGCTCCAATACATGGGAGGTATGGGAGTAGGATCTCCTGAGACGATGCACATCTGCTCCTCTACAGGACTGCAAGACTTGTCTTTGGCCCCAAGCTCAGGGATCGTATCACTACAGCTGTGAATTCTCTCCTCTGGCTCCCGGTGGCTGCAAGGATCAAGTTCAAGACCCTCTGCATCATCCACAGGGCTTTCCGTGGCTGGGGACCACAATACATCCAACCCTATCTTCCTAACCATCTTCCTTGTCAAGCCCTCCGCTCATCCACCGTCAACTCTCTGAGGGTCAGACACTTCTACAGAAAGAGAGTGGGGGGGTAGATATCTGTCCTTGGCTGGGGCCTCCCTCTGGAACAGCCTCCCTGCCTCCCTCAAACTTGAGCAGGACCACGTAAGGTTTCGGAAGCAACTCAAGTCTTTCCTCTTGGCTTCTGCTTTCTCTCTCCCTCTCCACTGCTGATGCTCCTGTCTGCTGCTCTGACTGGTTACCTGGCCACCCACTGACCTCACAGCCACCAGGCTCCTGTACAACCAGTAGCCCCTGCACTGCCTCCAGGCCACCCACTCGCTTAGGGACTGTATCTGCAACCCTACAGTCGCCTGCCTCCCTGCACTTACTTGAGCCACCCCCTGGCAGCACTTACCATGTTTTTGCCACTGCACTCTCCCCCCTCCCCCTTGCACTTCTCCTCTTCCCTCAGACTTTCACGACTCAAATGGCACAAGGCCTAGTAAGACCGTTTGTTTTGTCCTCCCTCTGTCTACCCTTGCTTGTCTTGTCGCACCTAGAAACACTTGTGTATAGGTGTGTTATAAATGACTTATCATATCATATCATGTGTCAAGGATTTGGAAAGTATGGACAAATGTGTGGAGCGTAAGGGTTGTGCTGGCATAAAAACTAAGGACAAGAGGTCAGAACCCATGCATGATCGATGGCAGTGATTTTCAGAGAAGATGGAGTACAGGAAGTCTGAAGAAACAAGTGATGGGTCTGGGAAAAGGAGGTAAACAAAAGTGGTGGCAAGGAAAAAAACAGTGTTTCCGGTGTGGAAGCACTTTCCAATTTGCACGTTCTGGGAACTGCCATGTTATGAATGCAGAATGCAGGAAATGTGGCAAAAAGGGACATTTAGCTTTTTGTGAAAATCTTTAAAGGGGAAGGAGTGAGGGAAATTTCTGTTGAAGATGAATGAGATGGGTGTGAAGTAGTTGATGCTGCTGGTGGGAGTGAGTTTTATGGTGAGTCAGCAAGATAAACAATAGGGGAACCCTCATATGGAGGTGAGAGTCAACAGAATACCTGTGTCCATGTTGACACAATTATAGATTTGAAAGCATGTTTTGAAGTACGAGATTTTGTGTTGGTCGGTTTTAGTGCTCATGCAAATGTTTATGAAGGTGTTAAAATAGATACTGTGGGGGATTTTGAAGAAAAAGTTGAATATATGGGGTGCACAACAGTGGCAAATATTAATGTGCTCAAGAATAGGGGTTGTCTCCTTGAGTTCTATGAGCAGAGCGGAATGAGAATCATAACTAACCCAAGTCGTCCGGGTATGATGTTAGTGACAGAAACAGATGGATTGGGTAAGGTGGAGGAGAATTTTGGGGAAAGGTTGGGGTGCCTCAAGGGATATCAACATTGTAACCAATTTAAGGCCGGAGCAGAGCTGGTGGTACGCAGGGTGAAGAATGTTCCCATTTGTCTCAGAGAGTAGGTGAGTAAAGAGCTGGGGAAACAGGAGTGGATGGGAGTAATTGAGCAGTGGGAGGCTTCAGAATGGGTGTCACCCATTGTCATGGTCAGGAAGACCAAAGTGATATTAGCCTTTGTGTGGATCTGAGAGAACTTAACCAAAATGTTATAGTTGACAATTTTAATTTGCCAAATATTTGGGAGATGGTTAGTCTGGTAGCAGGCGCTAAAGTATTTAGCACTCTTGATTTGCCCTCAACCTATCACCAAGTAAGTTTGCATCCTGACTGAAGAGATTGCACCATGTTTCTTACTACGGATGGTACATATAGATTCCTGAGGATGTCGTTTGGGTTCGTTTCGGCGGCTCGTTTTCCAAAGAGTTATGCATGCCCTGTTTAAGGATGTCAAGGGAGTTTTCTATTTCCAAGATGATATCTTAGTGACAGGTTCTAATGAGAGAGAGCATGACAAAAGGCTGGGAAGCATGTTAAAGATCATCTGGGAGGCAGGATTGACATTGAAAAAGGAGAAATGCTCAGTGAGAGTGGGAGAGATTTCATATTTGGGGCATAAATTGAGTGTGTAAGGAGTCGAGGCAAAAGGAGAGCTGTTAACAGCCATTCTGAATTTAGAGAGAGCTAAGGACATGCAAGGATTTATGTCATTTTTAGGGCTTGCAGAATATTATGCAAAAATTGTTAATTGGTTTGCAGATAGGTGTAGGAACATCAGACAATTAGGCAAGAGAGGCATAGAGTTTTGCTGGTCTGAAGAGTGTCCAAAGGAATTTGTTGGCATATGGAATGCTATAGCTAAGGCACCAGTACTGGCTAGCTTTGATGTACAGTGCCCTACCTGGATCATGACTGATGCAAGTGACTCGGTCCTGAGTGTGGTTCTGTTTCAAAAGCACCAGGGGGTTGACCAGATGGTGGCATTTGCATCACGTGCACTGAGGGACACAGAAATCTGGTATTCAGTGATTGAGAGAGAGGCTTTGAGTGTTGTCTGGGCCATAATTAGGTCTGGATGTTTGTGTGGGGGAGGGGATACTCAGTACAAAGTGACCATAAGCCTCTTGTGGGGGATTTCATCACTAAAGGACTAGAAGGTGTCTCGAGGCATATCAAGCTATAGGTGGCACCCCTGCAAGGGAATGATTTTTGATGTGGAGTACGTTCCAGGTAGTGAAAATGTGTTGGCAGATTTTTCTGTCAAGGGTACGATAAGAAGGTCAATTAGTGGAGGTTGTTGAGGAATGGGACCAGGCAGGTGATCATTTTTTTCTGGTATGTGGGGTGCTTTTAACAGAGAGGAGTGGGGCAGTGCATGTGAGGAGGATAAATGTCTCAGAACTCAGCCTGGAAGATGGTTTGTTGTGCAAAGGGGGGAAGATTGTACCTCATTCGGGTTTGAGAAAGAGAATGTTAGATTTGGCCCATACAGGGTATCTGGGGATTACCAAGTGTAAGGGGAGGTTGGAAGGAGATTGTTTGCCCAAAATCTATGAGGGGGTGGAGGAGATGGTTAGAACCTGTGGATTGTGCAGTGAATCAGATAAGTCTGTGAGAAATTCCATCCAACCACTAAGACACTTGGACTATCTAAATTTGGCATGGGAGTATGTGACTATTGATGAGACAGGAAGAAATATGTATTTGTGTTGATCGATTTGTATTGAAAGTGGGTGGAATCGAAGGTTGTCTATGAAGCATATTCCAGAGCAGTGGTAGGTTTCTTAGACAAAGTGTTCCAGAGGGAGGGTTTTCCATCCAAGATTCTTACAGACAATGGGGTACAGTTTACTTCACGTCTGGTTGAGTCATTTCTAACGTGAAGGAATTGTGAATCACAGGACATCACTTTATCACCCATAGACGAATGTTACTGTGTAGCATTTTAATCATACTATCATGCAGATTATGGCTGTCCAGGAGGGGAGGAGCTGAGAGGAAACAGTGCTTAAGAGGGTATGTGCCTACCACGTGGCACCACATGCCACTACTGGGCTTGTACCATTTGAGACACAGAGGAAAAGAAAGCCATGCACAACCATGTTTCCCCCATGGTTAGGAAGGCCTTGCTTTGTGGAATACGATGAACATGAGGAATGAGAGGAGGTTATAAAGAAAACAAAATGAATATGAAAGAAAGGTTGACATGATGAAGCATTTCAAGCAACAGGATGTTCGCGTGGGAGTGGGTGTGAGTGTCAGGGAAGGTGGGATGGTCATGAAAGTAAGTAGAAGATTTGGGACCCGCAAAATGTTTTACAAGTGTCCGTAGATGCAGTGGTAATGGAAGATAGAAATGTGTGTAATAAATGTCAGGTGCGGAAGAGTGCTTGTGGAAGACACTCCACCACAAACTACAATGGAGAGGGCCAAGGAGCAGCAACCTCTACCTAATGCTCAACGTTATATCACACAAAAAGGGGGGGAGGTTTTTGAGGTTCCATTTGTAACTTCTGTTTGTTAAGTGGCCTGCAGCTTCAAAAATTATTTTCTTTCCCTGGCATTCAGACTTAGTGAATGCTAGGGAGAGAACATCCTTTTCTATTATGCAGATGAGTCTGCTTTATAGTAGGCACACCAAAGAGGGACAAATACATTCTAATAGACTCCCCTAGTGTCGTTGTTTTTTGGAGAGCCAGTAATAGAATAGGGCTAGCTTCGTGTCTATCCCCTTTGTTCGATAGTGGAACACCAGTGCCAACTAGGATCAGAATTCCACCTGGGATAGAGATATACTTTCTGGAGAGTTAGTGAGCTGCAGGCTACTTACCAAATAAAGTCCCAAATATAACCTAAAATAAAACCCTGCTTTTTGTGTGAAGACACTGCAAAAGCAGAGAAAGAGGGTGGTCAGTGGTGGGTGATGTCAACCAGCAACAAGGAATGTTTTGGACTACCTAGAAAACTGGTGTTTATTGTATATTGTTTTTTAAATGGAAGTGTGTGTGTGTGTGTGTGTGCGTGCGTGCGTGCGTGCGCGCGCGTGCGTGCGTGCGTCCGTCCGTCCCCGTCATGGTGCTTGGGAGTGAGTGGAATCCTGGGCAGGGTCGGTGTTCTGGAGTGCCCAGCATTCAGAGAGAGGTGGTTGGTGGATCATCTGGAAACAGAGAGCAGCCAAGGGGCTCTGAACCTACTGCCTTGTAAGTTTCCTTGAATAAACGAAATATCGCCCTCCTTTGTAATGGTCAGTTTCACCATGTATCAGAATTATACTCGAGTTAGAATACTAATTCATGTACATGGAAGTACTTTTATAAATCTCATGTATGCTCTTTCAAATCGCAGTAGGTAAACAGTCATATCAGAGACGTTACTATGGGAGGGCAAAAGGGGCACAAGTCTTAAATAGCACACGTCAGGATATTTTATGGGGTGCTGCTGAGGCTCTAAACCCATTGCCTTTCTGTTTTGCCAAGTGCATTCTGCCTTGATCAATTCAGCAGTATTGTTTTCTGTGTTCACTGTGGTGTACATAGTTTGTGTGTTCCTCACAGCACAACTCTGTAGTATTCTTTCCTTCCTGTGGGCATTTTGTTTATTATGTGCAATAGGCAATGATGAAATGCATATTGATAAATTGAGTGCCACAATAGTTCAGATCTCAGTGTGAAGCACCCATTGCAGAGATATATGTTAATGTGCAAAACTAGAATATCACATTCCAGCAAGGCTGGCTGAGCCTTTCCTATGTCTAAAGTTTATAAATCTGCTTGCATATGTTCTTGGTTTTGCAGAACAACATCTGCTTTTATCAGCAATGTACCTGTACCAGATAGGGGTTGCTATAAAAACGAACATATCCATATGGTGAAGGTCTAGAAATTGGTTTGTTCAGGTGGGGTGTTGTAAAACCTAGGCAATCGCCTCCAATGATGGGAAAAACTGTTAGTCCAAGAGGCGAATAAGTATCCAAATTTAAGAAAATGGAACAACTGCATTCATGTTTGTATCCTGGATTTGCCAACAGACGATACAGCAATCCTGGTCAAATGTAATATATCTTACATTACTGTGCTGTCTTCTGTGAGGTTTGCCTTCTTGCTTGCTGCTGGTATCATTTAGCCCATTACTTGATCTTTCTCTTATGTAGGCCGTTTGGATGAAAAGGCTGGTAGACAGAAGAGAGCGTACCATATGTTGCAGGCCTCAGGCAAGCATATTTTAAGGTCTGCTTGTTTGACACAAAAAACGGTTTGCTTTTTGGTAAAAGTCAAAGGTTTCTATGCAAGTTTATAAATGAAAATGTCACAAGCCATTGTATTTAAAGAGAGAGGGTAGGTTGACAAAACCTAGTTTGTTGGTGGCGCTGGCAAGGGGGTTGGTGCCCCTTGGTTATTACACAAATCACTTCGAAGATGTTTTTGTGTGTGCAGGCATATTTATTATTTCAAGTGCAGCATAACACCTGGGGTACAGTGTACCAGGTTGGTGAACCGTAACAATAGAAAAAACAGCCGACGCGCGTTTCAACCAAACTCTTTCTCAAGGCTGTGCGAGGTGGGGGTTGGTGAGTGGTGGGAGAGTGAGTGGTTCAGTGACATGTTGCATGGGTGAATTCATGATAATTGGAATCATATATCAATCCCGACATGGTATAACATAGTAGTGACATGTTCATGATGGAAAAATACATTAGATATTCATACAATATGGGCCATGGTAAAACATGAGTACAGCGACATGACTAGTGCATGGAGATACGTGGTGAGTGGGGTGGTTAGTGCAGATTGGTACAGTGAATAAGTCATAGGTGACATCATCAATGATACAGTAGGTAGAAATTGCAACAAGACATAATGGAAGGTCCGAATTAGACAATGAGCACCAAGGAGAATTGACAAGCGAAGTTGGAAGGAAGAGAGGTTGGAGAAAGAGTTATGAAAACGAGACTTAGAAAGTTGCTGGTTAGACTGTGAATCACCGTAGTATGTCATGGTGCAAAGCTAAGCAAGCCAAGCTTACCATTGAAGTTGGGGTGGGGGCTCCCTTCGGAATATATGTAGAAGAACCCTGAGTAGGGCGTTGAGTAGATGCTGGATAGCAGATTTCTAAAAGGGACAGACAAGGATGTCACCGAGGAATAGTGGCCAGTAGATTAAAGGGAAGCTAAAAGTTGTCAATCATGTTCGAATGCAGGAGCAATCCGCGGTGGAGGCACGGACGTGCAAGGCATTCCCGGAAGGAGTGAGGAGGTCTTACCTGGGCTGGTGGTCCGTCAGCGATCGGGTGGTTTCCAGTAATGGGAGGAAAAGGCTCGTAGTAAATGTAGGGGATACTTCCGGTATGGAAGTGAGGCCGCGGCACCCGATTGGATGATGGGCCCGGGGGAGGGTTATGACGTGTGCTAAGCTGAACGGTCGGATAGGCCGTCATTCTGTTCAAACGCTGCTCAATGTTTGAAGGAGCAGTTTGGCAAGTATTTGTAGGACCCCGTGTTGCAGGAAAATAGGTAATGGCCATAAGTCGATGTGGCATGACTATGGATAGAAGGGGATGGTGGAGATGGTGTGACAGGGAGCCCCGGCGGTCCCCTAGGTGAGAGGGCTGGGCATGAGGGGAGCCCCGCTTGGCTCGTAGGTGGAGGACAGCACTATTCATTGACCAACACTGTGTTGGTTGATTGGTGCATCCAGGCGTGTGGGTGCAGAGGCAGTGCCAATGGAGTAGAATTGTTTGAAAAATAAATCCAAGGTGGGCAAGGAGGACACAGAACAGAAACATGGAATATCATAGGAAAACATGAAACTCATGGAGTGGAATTGATTAAAAATTGATCCACGGTGGGCAAGGAGGACAGAGAATAAAGAAGAAGAAGAAACGTGAATATCATAGGAAAACATGATAATCATGGTCAGTGTTGAGGCCAACAGTCATGCCTCTGTGTTTGCAAATTAGTTTTGCTTCTCTCTGACGAAGGTGGAGTTCCCTGTCTCCTGCCCTTGCGTCAGCCGGAATAGTTTCAAGTCCCACAAAGGCAATTTTCTCTTTGCGTGCCCACTGGTGTTCTTCTTGCCAGTGTAGTGCCAGCAGGTATTTGGCATCTTGGGAATGCAGAGTGCTCAGATGTTCTCGAATTCTGATCCTGAGTTCCCTCTTGGTGCTTCCAATGTATTTACGCTCACACACACATATAATAGCATATATGACATATTTCGATTTGCAGTTGATAAATTGGTGAATGTGATGTGTGTCAGTTTCACTAAAGGCCAGGGTTTTGGTGTTTCTCGCATGCTTGCATATGGAGCAAGTTCCACATTTAAAGAAACCCATTGGTTTAGTTCTGTTGAGCCAGTGGTCGTTCAATTTTGGAGTCGGTGTCACGAAGGATGGGCTAAGGATGGTTTTCAAAGTTTTGGCCTTGGTATACGTCAGGCATGGTTTGTCTGGGATCCATTCACTGCTGTCTTCATCAATTTTTAGGATGTGCCAGTGTCGTCTCAGGATTTTCTGGATTTCTTGGTTGTCACTGCAATATTGCGTGATGTACCGAAGTTCAGTATGGGCGATGTTCTCTCCTGTACATGGAACTTTGGGTGTGAATAACATGTTCCTTTTCCTTTTAGTAGCGGTTTCCTCGGCTGTATTGATAGCATGTTGGGGATATCCTCTCTCCATGAATCGTTTCGTGTGCGTGGAACATTCTTGGCCATAGTATTTAGGTGTGCTGCAGTTTCGTTTTGCTCTCAGAAATTCACCCTTGGGAATGTTGTTGATCACCGATTTTTTGTGACAGCTTGAGGCGTGTAGGACTGAGTTGACTTCCGTAGGTTTCCTGAAAGTCACGGTTGTTAATTCGGCTCCTACTGGCATGATGCTGATGTCCAGAAAGTCAATTTTAGTGCAGCTTGAAAATCCAGATAGTTCTAGTCCAAAATGATTGTTGTTGAGATATTCTTGAAAAAGCGCAAGTTGGTCTGCTGTTCCCGACCAGATCATCAGAATGTCATCTATATATCGGAACCAGTTGGCGAGAGCATGTACCTGCTCAAAATGGTGCATGAACAAATTGGCCATGGATGGTGCATAAGTTGCCCCCATAGCAATACCTTTTGTTTGTCTGTAGTATTGCTGGTTAAACAGGAAGACGGTGTGTGTTAAGGAAAATTCCAGGAATTCTTTGGTAAGTTCAAGGTGGGAACAGAATGAGGCAGAGGCTTGCGCGAAAGCAAAGTCAATGGCTTTCACGGCCAGTCTGTGGTCTATGGCAGTATACAAAGCTTTTACGTCCAAAGTCACAAGTGTATAATCATTATGCCAAGTGACATTCTGTAGAACCAGGAGTGCATGCATGGTATCACAAAGATAAGTCGGTATTTTAGGAACTTCTGGTGCCAAAACATTGTTGATATATTTATTCAAGGTTTCTGTTATCCATCCAATCCTGCTCAGGATGGGACGTCCTTCTGGTACCCGGTTGAATTCCTTGTGCACCTTGGGGAGACAGTAGATGGTGGGCATCCTTGGGTATCTGGGCTGTAAGTATTTGATTTTGTCGTCTGATAGGAGACCACGGCGATGCCATTTGGTCAACATGGTGTTGGCAGCAAGTCTCATTTCCTGTGTAGGGTTACTGCTCAAGGTCTCATAGCAGCCAAGAGAAGCGAGGTGGTGTTGGCCATTGTAATCTAGTCTGATCTATCCATGATCACCAAATTACCCCCTTTGTCGGCTTCCTTGATTATGATTTTCTGATTAGCTTGCAGGCTCTTCAGCGCTAGTTTCTCTGAATTGGTAATATTGTTGGTCATCCTGGTCCGTTTGATTTTGGTCTGATCCTCAAGTCGCTGTAGATCCCTGGTTACTGCTTTGGTGAAGATTTCAATTGCATTGTCACCTTGTAGATTGGGTATGAATTTAGATTTTGCCTTGATTTCCGGAATTTTGAGATTGGTCTCTTCAATGTTGAGGTCTTTGATTGTTTGCTGAATGGTCTGTCGATCGGTACGAGTTGGATCCTCCAGGGAAGCTAATAGATGTGTATTTTCTAGATGCTCCATGTTGATTGTACTCAATGGAACATGTGTGATTTTGGGATTTTTCCATTTGATTTGTTTGGCGAACATCTTTGTCTCTCCCTTTTAGAAATCTGCTATCCAGCATCTACTCAACGCCCTACTCAGGGTTCTTCTACATATATTCTGAAGGGAGCCCCCACCCCAACTTCAATGGTAAGCTTGGCTTGCTTAGCTTTGCACCATGACATACTACAGTGATTCACAGTCTAACCAGCAACTTTCTAACTCTCGTTTTCATAACTCTTTCTCCAACCTCTCTTCCTTCCACCTTCGCTTGTCAATTCTCCTTGGTGCTCATTGTCTAATTCGGACCTTCCATTATGTCTTGTTGCAATTTCTACCTACTGTATCATTGATGATGTCACCTATTACTTATTCACTGTACCAATCTGCACTAACCACCCCACTCACCACTCACCACGTATCTCCATGCACTAATCATGTTGCTGTACTCATGTCTTACCATGGCCCATATTGTATGAATATCTAATGTATTTTTCCATCATGAACATGTCACTACTATGTTATACCATGTCGGGATTGATTTATGATTCCAATTATCATGAATTCACTCCTGCAACATGTCACTGAACCACTCACTCTCCCACCACTCACCAAACCCCACCTCGCACAGCCTTGAGAAAGACTTTGGTTGAAACGCGCGTCGGCTGTTTGTTCTATTGTTACGGTTCACCAACCGGTACACTGTACCCCAGGTGTTATGCTGCACTTGAAATAATAAATATGCCTGCACACACAAAAACATCTTCGAAGTGATTTGTGTAATAACCAAGGGGCACCAACCCCTTTGCCAGCGCCACCAACAAACTAGGTTTTGTAAACCCACCCTCTCTTTTCAAACTTCCTGGGAACCATGGAGCCTGGTTCCCTGACAAAACCATGTACCGGGCTGCAGGCCTAACCTTGAATTAAGACGACAAATTGCACAGGGGACATGGCTGTCCCGAAACCAAGCTCCTCACCCCTTACAAACACATTGTATTTAAAGCTTTGAAATACAAAAGACAAACCCAGATTAAATGTGTTAAATCACATAAATTGATATGCTAGTTCTTATATATTTCCCTTGATGATGGAGAGAATGAAGCTAGAATAATTCCCCTTTTGTATAACACCCTTCTATAATATTTTGTTTAAAAATGGTCATTTGGTAATGTAATTTGTGTACTTTACAAGTCTGTTTTTTGATAAAATTAGATTGTTTTAGTATGGTAAGAACTGGAAAAGAAAGTGTTCAAATGCAGAAATTGCAGAGTTGGCACAAATCCCAGCTTCACCCCTTCACCCTTTAACCAATGTGTGATCCTGGGCATCTCATTTAATCTTGTATTACCGAACCTCTCAATATTGCCAATGCCCAAACCTTTCAAAATTGTCAGCCCTTCCAACTAATTGCCTTCTCATGGTATGATCTTCATAACAGCCATATTCGTGGTTTCACTGTATTAATAGTGAGCACATTTATATCACACACCATGGGCATTTGTTCATTTTGTTATCTAATGGCAACACTATTTGAAAACTATATCCCACTTCTAATCTCAGTCTGTCTGGATAAAGACACCTTCCTGGTAGCTTCTAATCTGCCTCCACTATCCATGCTATGCGTAGTGTTCTCCTTCCTTCCAATTGTTGGTCTCAATCCATGCATGAGCACTTTTGCATTCTGTGAGGAAGCTAATGTGAGTTTTTTGTCTATTATGGGTTACATGTACCTTTTACATACAGTCCTGCATTCATACTACAACTACCTTCCTGGATGTTATTGTTCAAAAGTATCCTGTGTGTACTAGAACAGTAACCCTTTTGTAGAGTGCTAATGTTGGTCTTCAAATGCTACTTGTTTATCATTCTTGTTAGAGCAACAATGAAGAGGGCAAGGGGACTTCAAGAGAGTAAACCTGCTTATTATGCTGTGACAGCATATCAATGTATAGGTTGTGAGCGCAATGGGTGGGGAGCACGACCAGTATTCTTAATCCCTTATTTCCTTTGGTTGGGTGTATGGGGGCCCCAAAGATGTCCATGCCCAGGGCCCTAAAAGTTCTTAAGATGGCCCGAGTCATATAAAGTACATGAAAAACATGGTGAATATTGATCATCCGCTCCAAAGAGTGCCCAGCATCTGGACATGAAGATTAATGGAACCTGCTAGATCTGGTTACTGCTCAATTTCTGGTTGAACTACCATGAATTACATTTCATGGTTTTACAGTTGTAATCATAAATGTTGTTGGTTTCTTAGCTGCAGGTGCATGAAAGCTGAATTTTGTAGAAGAAATATAAAATCCATGGTTTAAGTAGAGCGAGGGATATACATTACACATGTTATTTCCATCAAAATAAATCCAACTGTCATACGAAAGTATCCCATAATAACATGTTTGCTCTCCCCAAGATGCCATTAAGACCATAATAAGAAAACATGTCCATACTTGCTGTGCCAACATTTGCCAGTATCATCAGGTAACCACACCCTCTTCTTTGCTTCTAGCAAGTAATTCCATTCTAAGTAAACATCTCAATGCCAGAATCTCAACATTCTCACCCGGGGAAGTGCGCTCAGCCAACCAGGTGTCTGAAATCGTGGATGAGAACTGGCAGTGTAGTGCCTGCATTCGACCAGCCCCATGAGGCCCTTTACTGGATACAACAATTTCATTTAGGTGCCTTGGCACCTTGGCCACTGGCCCATCACCAGCCCCTTTCCCTGCATCCTCCTCGGCTATCATGTTTATACACATTAGTATTGTCATTATTAGAAAATGTTCATCTGTGAATTACTCATAGCTGTAAGAATACATTATTGTACCAAAACAACTTATCATGTTTAGTTTCAATCATATAGGTTTTCAGTGGATAGGTCTAAAATCACATCCTATATTTCAGTGAGATTTTTCAATGCTCCTATCCTCTTAAGTATTGTCATCCTTCAAGTTGGACTCTCTCCTGCAAAAAGGTCTCCCACCTTTCTTGGGATGTTGGAAGTAGCACAAGTATAATCGGTTCTGTAATATTTTCAAATATTAAAGTCTGCACACAAAAAAGACGTATTTATTTCTGTGGATTTAATCCAGCCTTCAATATTCCAAAATATGACATTCCGGGGGGTTTCATCCCATGAACCCCTGGAAAAGAATCCTCCTCCCTTATCCTTTAAATTCAGGAGTTTTACCCCCTGAATCTCCCATTTTCCCTCTGCTATACCCCCTCCCTACCATACACATTCCTATAGCAAACCCCCTCCCTTCAGAGACACACACACGCACACACAAACAGACACATGCATACTTAAACTCCCATCCACACCTCAAACACTCCACCTCGACCCCCACAAGCAAATTAACACTTTCTCCTGAGCCCTCTCCCCTCCCTATCTACACACACACACACACACACACTCCCACTCCCACTCCCACTCCCACTCCCAGCTTCGTCTTCCTGTCTGGGCCAGCCGGACCTGTAACCCCCCAGCATGCAATCATGTGTGGTAGGGGCATCACCGTTCGAGTTAGAAAAACTGATGTGAGTGGTCACAGAACAGTCTTTCTAGATTGGTCTATTTGGTTTACGGTAAAACCAACAAAACGTTTTCACTCCACATCCTATATTCATGAGATGAAGCACTCTTCTCTCCATCAGGAGTTTGTGACTTCAACATCTCTGTCACAGGAAGCACATCAGCTAATGAGTCCTCTGTCAACGTCAAAGACAAAGTAGATTTCACAATTTTTCCTTCACATTGTAAATTATTTTCTTCGGAGTTGGGTGGAGTTGAAACATTGTTGTCTTTTGACACTTTTCCTTCGTAGAGTGGATTTCCTTCTGTTGAGCTGGCATCAGCAGACTCCAGGAATGCCATCTCGGCATATTTCACTTAAAAAGAATACTGTGAATTTCCTTTCTAAAAAAGTTGGAAAAATATAGCGAGGTAAAGTCTTTTATTCTTGATTATGTAAAATCCCCTTTTCTCCATGCCTAACAGAAGAACGAACTATGATGTTATTTTTTACTCATTCACCCTTTCAAGCAATCGTTTTTACTTACATGTTATATTTCTTCATAAGTTTATTTTTATATTTTAATTTTCTACTCTTATTGCTCACTGTTAAAGTTACTTTATGGATGATATTGTTAATGAGTACAAATGTTTTAAGTATTGAGCTCACTTTATACGTTCTATTTGGTATACATTATAGTATATTTCTCTAATAACGAAAACATTGAGGCTTTTTTCGATCACAGTAAGATTTGGCACAATTGGTAATCATTTTAACTTTCTCTGAGCAAATGCAGAAGCATGCTGCAGAGGTTTTCTCGCGTTGGTTATATATTCAAGAATTTCAGAGGGAATAACTAAGGTTTTTCATGGGTATGATATAGTAAATGTTGGTGAAGGTCGAGCTTTCAACCTGTAGCTACTTAATGGGGTGAAGGGTTAGTTGTCATATCAGGTGCCACCCTCAGAGCCAGACGGACTAGAGGATATCATGCATCTTACAGCATGATTGCCTCTTGTACAACGTTTCAAAGCATGCCTACACAAGTATGAAATATCTTTCCACCAACCCCCTGCTAGCAGTGAGATCATAGGAAATGTGCAATTTGCTTTTCACAGACAATATTTGTCAAACCTTCCCTGAAGTGGTAACTACCCATTGTATCTGTCCACAAATGACCTTTTGATCCAAAAACCGTTCAAGAGATGACATTTGTTCTTTGCTTTTGGGACAAATTTAATCTCCTCATTCCTATTTGCACATCTTATTTCTGTGATTTAATTAAATCTATGATTTCAGAACTTCATTGAATGACTGTTTCATCATTTTCTTTATGAGTTTGTGATCTAGAGGTAACAGAAATGTATATTCCCTCAAGGAGATGGTCAGTCGAAAAGGGGAGCCAGTTATTGCACCCACTTTTGCCAGATGGTCTGCCAAGTCATTTGCATCCTTATCATTTCCCTCTATCTTGAAATGTCCTTCAATCATTTTTCAATAAGTCATGATTTCGTTTTATTGAACAATAATATCCATAGCTTGGATCAACCTTCCATGTTTTAGTGGTTTGTTAATGGCATATAACAGTCGTCCCACATTCCAACCTGGTAAATATTCAACAAAACCATTATTTTGTAGTCAGAATAGTTTATGATGAATACCTCACTTAAACTGTGATTTGCAGCAACTTGATGAACAGCAATTAATACAGCTATTGCCTACTGCAGGGACAGAACTTGTGTTAAGGCAGAATATCTGTTAGGCAGAATCACATGCAGTACCCTTTGGGAACACTACGCACAATTAAGACTACAAGTGTCAGTACAATTTCACCTTTGGTACAAGCCTGTACTTCACAGTAATGTGGTAGCAGTGGCTGAGCAGCCAGACTTATCTCAAGAGTAATGTGAGCAGTACAAGAGGTTACACAAAGGACTAGCAATCACAGTGATTCAAACAAACACTTGCTAAAGGTTTCTTGGTAAAATAATATACATTTATTTGCACAGTCAGTTGGAAAATATTCCATTAACAGGAGCAGCTCAATATCATAATCTAATTGACTACAATACACAACCAATCAGTTTCTGAACAAGTTCAGCTTCCCTGAAGTGGGAGCAAAATGGCATTTCAGTTACTTTAAAAAGGGGTAAAAAGACAAGGTTAAAAGAATCAAAAGCACAAATACTTTCAGAAGTAGGGCAAATAGTTAAGTTCACTATAACCAGCAATTCAATTCAATAGGCCTGGGCCAAAGTCAATGGTTCAGAGTCTTGAATAGGATAGCACAGTTCTGGTAGTAAACAGTTAAGTCTTTGCCACAATTTTTTAGAAGTAGTTGGTCAGAGGAAAAGTTAGATGTTGGTTTAGGTAAGGACAAGCCTTCAAAGCTGGGAAAGCTTCACAAACTTTCACCGCGGCCGAACAGAGTTCTGGGCCGCACTTGCATAGTACCTTTTAAATGAAGAAGAGCTGTAGCTGAGGCAGTTGTTCCTGGCAGTTCCTGCAGATCTCGCTGTTCCTGAGCTTCATTCATGGGGACAAGAACAAGGACGTCAGGAGGTTCCTGCACTGCCCAGCGAAGAGGCCATAAGCTTGGCAAAACATCGGTTTAAGGTGTGAGTGCCTTAAATACCACAAACTGGTGTCCTTCCCACTGGCTATCTGGTTTTCAACAGCACTCTGAAGAAAATCAGACCAGTATAGGGAAGGTGTCCAGGTGACTTGCGAGTTGTTTGTTCCCACCAAACTCAAGGGAAGAAGTTAACCTTGAAGGGCCTCTCTGTCGATGGGGTTTCAGGCAATTCGAACCTGCAGCAGGGCTTCATCGGTGGACCAGGAGTTGCAGCAGTCGTCTTCCTTCAGCTCGTCTTCGGTTCTTTCATTCCAGTGGTCGACTCTGCTTTCCAAGTCCCAGGGGCCTGATTTTGAACAGTTTTCCCCATTCATTCCAGCCTAGTTGTCACTCACAGAGCAGGGTGGCTGTCCTTGCTGGACAGCCTGCTGGCCAATCTTGCCAGAGTGCATTCAGGTCTCCTAGGAGACTAAGCACATGGAGTCTCGGGCACCTCCCTCACATCCTGTCCACCCCAGACACTCAGGCGCCAGAGAAGGGCTTCAGCACTGAAGCCCGCCAAAGGCCAACGAACAAAGGGACAAAACCTGGTTTGGCGCGCAGAGTTAAACACAAGAAGGACCTTTTATAAAAGAAATGGTGAAAAAAGTCAACCGAAGTCGGTTTTTATAGATAGGTCTCGGGCGCCACATTGAAAAACATGGCTGAACTGATTTTTAGCTACCGGTATTCGCGGTCAGGAAAAATCACCAGCCATTTCAAGTAGAAAAGGGTAACATTTGACTGTTACATGAGTGTTTAGACTCAGGGGATGCTAGGCAACCCCTCCAGAACTCTATAGGCAGATAGTGTGTGCTGGGTCTGTACATTTAAAAAGACTAGTAATGTCAATTTAACTTTACATTCTATGTGAGACGGTAGTCAGTCCCAGAGAAGGTATTTAAATCTTGGAGAGTCTGATAGACACCCTTGTGCCACTGCACTGAAGGTGGTGTGTGACACACAAGAAAAAGATGATGCCTATGGATTTGTTTTAAAATGCCAGATCAAAAGAACACAAAAATAAAACACACATCAAAATACATGAAAGTGTGGGGAAAAAAAGGCTCACATTCTTTCCAGGTAAAGATTAAAATCCCAGAAATCCAGCAAAGTTGCTGGGGGTCTCAAAAGGTAACGGAAATTAGCACATTCTTGAGAATTCTCCCTAACAATATCCATATGCATTTACTAGACACATTCTGTGTAGCCCATTACTATATAATGCACATACTTCAGGCCTGGCAGATCTTGCTGAGCCCCAGCCACCTGACATCACACCTCAATGTTCTTCTTCTAGCATTACCTTATTTGGTATGAAGGCACTGTTATGTTGTTTTTCATATGCTATATGCAAAAGCCATGCCAGGTGAAGCCGAGTTACGAAAGGGAAGAAACCGCAATGCCAAACTGCTGCATAAGCAGTCATAATTTGTAAGAAACCGTTACCATTATGCAAAGTTACCACCAAGAATTGGGCAGATGTCACTTTATATTATTGATTCATCCATATAAGCTGATGCTTCTATGTAATCCTCAGAGATGGTCACGGTAATTCTGTGAGACGTGCTGTCACCCTCTCTCCAGTTCTCAGCTGTCATTTATGTCTAAACACATGATTGTGTGCATGTCTTTATTTTTTAATTATTACTCATGCAAAGTATTTGGCTCTTACACTTGCATCTGTGAAACCTGAATAGTATGGAGAAGCCTGGTTTTAGGGATCCAGTTATCCATCATACATACTGATTAGTAGTGACATGAAGTAGTGATGATAGACTATCCACATTATTCTGCCACTTTCTATGCATTTACAATTTTCTATAGAATGAGGCCTGTTATATTTGAAGTGCCATGTATAGACACGTTATATTTGTAGAGATATGTTATGTATTACATATGCATGTAGAGAGACACGCATTGAGCACTTAGAATATGTTATGAGTCCACATTATGTGGCGCTTGGTTTGAGTGAGTGAATGTGCTAAGCACTATAGAGAATGCATTTAGCTGGCTCTGAAGCCATTTAGAAGCTCTTCGTTCTGCGGAGGAGTTGTTATGAGTTACAGTGTACAAGTATGCATAAACAGTTTCTTGGCAGACAGAGATAACACGACCCTTGTCCGAGTGGAGAAGGCAATGTGCCTTATCAGCCTGGGCTGGTGCTTCGTAGACAGAGAGAAGGTGGGGGTAGGCAGCACCATGAAGGGAGAGGAGCTTCACACGGAGAGACATGCAGGAAGGAGGAGAGAGGGATTTGAATGGAGAAATATGAGGAGATGGTAAGATGGTGCAGACAGACGATAGATATGGTATAGATATGATGTCAAATGTCACGTTGACCAGAACACGCAGTGATTGAACAGTACAAGACATGCATCACAGACTTTAGGCACTGCTCACATTTAGAAATGCTGACGGATAGAAAGAGAGGCATTTTAGCTTAGAGAACGAGTGTAACCATGGAAATGTATACATCATTGAACAGTATAATGAGAGGTGAGGCTCTGAGATTTGAGGTTGTGGTGGCTGCTCTCTGCTGGTCTGCTCTCTGAGGAGAGAGGGACTTGGTAGGTCGAAATGCTAGTTGGAGTTGGAGATTGCACACTGACACTCTGAGAGATCGAGAGATAACTTGGAGAGGCATTTGGGAGTGATTGGGAAGCGGTTTTGGCTGATATGCAGATGGGGAAACATTCTGAGCCGAGCTGATGAGATCGATCTGGCAGAGAGAGGCCTGGCCCTGACTGACTGACTGACTGACTGGCTGGTTGCAGAGATCGCGGGAGAGGAGAGACAGAGCAACACAGAGAAAAAGGGGAGTATTGCTGAATAAGACACGTGCATGGGGAATTAGAACAGACTCTCACACAGAGCTTTGGCTGACATGCTAGATGTGGTAATCAGACAGGGTTTGTCTTAGAGAGAGAGAGTGTAGTATGGTGTGGAATGGAGAGGAATTGTGTAGAATAGAGAGGCTATTAGATTTCTTGCATTAGAAGCCCGCAAGGCCTATAGTTATTACATTGCTAGTAGATTTGCAACAAAAGCATAAAAGGTGCAAATTTGAGATTTGCATTATAGTAGTTTTTGCATCATGCGTTGCTAAGTATGAATAAAAGTGTTTCTATTGTTGAATTGTTTCATGTGTTTTCTTTGTGTCTTATGTTATTGTGTCCATAGGAGTAAGATAGGAGTAACACAGTGCACAAAGGCCCTGAGATACAAGAGCAGAGGCGCATAGTGATCCACATCCCCTGGGAGATTGTCTAAGACTGATACATGGTCACCCACATGGGGTAGGCCAGAGGTAGATTTGTGTTACTTTCTCACATATCCCTCAGAAACATTCTGGAGATGTATTTAATCACACATTACTGATATCAGCATCAAGTTCTCTATATTAATTCTAATCTCTGCCATTGAATTACCCATCAGCATAGAGAAATGTTAATCCTTGACATTTATTTTCATCATGCACATTCTGGGGGTAATTTAAGTTAGATGTGTCTCTTCTAGCATCTTCAATCTCATGTTCATATGCTGCATATTTTCCTTATATACTATTATGAATTTCGGCTAAGCATTGTAGTATGAATATTTTCTTATTTCTATCACACAGGACCCCCACCGGGAATCCTTGCATAGTCATTAACCAAGAAAGTGATTCTGGAGTTTGATATATTTCTTGATTTCGTTTGATCACTTATAAATAAATATTGCATCGGCTGATGGGCCGTCTCAATCATGATGTGTTTATCCTAGTTTGAAATGGTATATTGCCCACACAGTGGCAAGTAGAGCTTTTTCGCACTGATCAAATGTAAGTTCAATGGGTGACATTGCTTTACTTGCACATGCAATAATCTAATTCAAATTGTCATGCTTTATGTAAACTGAAGCAGGCGCACACATGTCTCAAAATGATATTTTACCATAACATAATTTCCGCTTGATTTGGTAAACCAAACAAGGGATGTTATACAGTCTTTGTTTTAGCCTTTCTACATCTCGGATCTTAGGCAGATCCCAAAACCATGTCACTTCTTTCTTCAATAACATAATGAATGACTGGATAATTTCAGTATAATCTTCAATACACCTTTGACTATAATTAGTTATTCTTAATAGACTTCCTAACTCTTTGATGGTGATAAGATCTCTTAAATGCACCAATGATTGTACCATTTTATTTTGTGCATTTACACCATCAGTACTTCTCTTATGGCCTAAGAAATTGTATTTAGTTCTATACCACTGGGTTTTCTGAAGTGAGACTTTAGCATTGGTTATCTTTTAATAATATGTGTTTTTATCTATCCTGCTAAATGTTCATCCAGTGTTTGACTTTTTTAACCAGAATGCTGTCATTAGGGTTACATTCCCTCAATCTCTGTCATATGTTAATGCCTGTTGTAGAACAATATGTATCTTGCTGCCTCTATTTAGGAAGTCAAATGGGGCCCAAATAACTGGATATTGTAGACCCCCCAAAAGAAGAGCACAAATAGAAAGTGATGTTTGCACACATGACAAATCGGTGTTATATCACTTGAAGTGAGAATTTCTAATCATTTTATTTGAAAAAGGCCCTGGTCTATGAATGGTGTTGGACAAGCCGAACGTGTGACTCCTTTTTTTAATTTCAAAGATCAGCAGAGATACACTATTGACCACTGAGTTTTAAAGCCCCTAAAGTAGGATTGTTGAATGAGTTATGCATCTGCCGGATTATTCCCTTTTATTACCTATTTTTTAAAATTTCAAAAAGACTTTCTAGTGATCCATGTGGAATCCGGTATTGTTTTACATAAACTGTAGGGATCACTTGGGCTTATAGGAATGGTTGCTGTATGTAAATAAGTCCACGGTCATATGGATTGTGGGAAATTACATTTTGAAATTCTGAAAATAAATCTGTACGTTTTTGTTTATCGTCTTCATATTTCAAAGAATCAGCTAACTAGGTTTGTTTTGCAACTATTTCTTAACATTTAAAAAATGGTTCCATATATGGTATTTTGGAAAATTCTTCAATTTTATGTAGTAGTTAATTGGATTGTGGGGTACAGATATGTATCACTAACCTCCCCGTGTGGAAGGGAATTGCCACAACAGTTTATCACTTTTGGTTTTAAGAACATTTTATTTTGAAGTTTGAAATCGACATTTCCACTTTCAGTTGTTTAACAAGAATACAAATTGAATAACCCTTAAGACCTAGTTAAGAGATTAAGGCATGTTTCATCAATTTCATTTTGCAGTTATTTAGCAGTGAGCCAGTTATGAGAGTGACTAACTCAGAGGTTAGGCATGGCTCATATATAACCATTCTTGTTTTAACCAAATTTCTAAAAAAAATGCCATGTGACCTTTGGTTATCTACAATCATTTTAATTATGGTTATCAATGCACTACACTTGTTTTTTTTTTAACACGGATAAAAGTATCATTATCACACATAACATGTCCCTTTCACACCCATTTTAACAGCCAGCCTCATTTGTGTATCTCAGTACTTGGCTCTGTTGAAGTGGGGCTTGCCCTCCGAACATGCCACCATAGGATAAACCACTGACTGCAAGTGGTCAGATCTTTGTCGAAAAACCCGATGTGGGGGACTCTCAGCAGGTTCGTATCAGATGGCTGGTAAAGAGGTGCTGGGTGGAATGTCTCTTATCCAACAGATGGTTTTGGGTTGTGAACCAGGACAACAACACACTGGGTAGGTCAAGGAAACATACAGGAGCACAGCATAACCACTCCATACAAGGAGGATGGGAGGGATGGCAGAGCCACAGGAGCAAGAAGTCAGGACAAGGAACAAGAGAAAACCATTGCAAATAAAGTGTTGCGAGACAAAGAGCACACACACAATGAGGTGCAAGGCATGGGTGGCTCTCACCAATGATGCTGTTTGATCTGGATGCCTAATGTGGAAACGGAATGCCGACCATGACAATTGGGGTGACAATCCATCTAGTGGAAGGATAACATAACCATTTGTTGATAAGGGAATTATACATGATGGAAAAACAGTCTTGAGTGAGATGTGCTCCATAGAGGTGCCAGCACCTCAATTAAATTAAATTTGAATTGGGATTTTTTTTTATTATCTCCAGTTTTTCAGCTTTTGGGGGTAACTATTCAGTGTTAGGTTGTAGTTTTTTTTTATCTACCTTAGAAATACATTTCTTTTAGAGTTGATGCAAATCTCTCTGCTCTAATTACTAAGCACTTGTTTTTTCTGGTGAAGCTTCATGAAAGTAAAATCAGCACTGGGTTTTGAAGGTGTATTTCTACCTCTTTCGGTGTTTTATCTATATAGTGACATTCTATATTGTGCCGATGCAATTGATCATGCCTTGGCCATCAAAGGCTTTTTCGTGAGCGATCTCAAAATGGAGTTCCCAAAACACAACCTGAATCAATCTGTGCATCTATTCATCTATCAATAAAATTAGTCTATCAGCCTTTTGGCCAGGATCCACTACCAAACATCTGTGCTTTGCCTTATGCCTGAAAACTGAATTTTAATGCCAGTTTTTGCCCTAAGTGCTATTTTTAAACCATCATAATTTGTGATCGGAATCTACAAATAGTCAATTTTAGCTGTTCCACTTTTATTTTATCCTTTGAAAAATCTGATAATCTAAACTACTTTGTGCACTCGAATCATGCATTCCGTAACAGGAAGAAATATTTTCCAATGTTATTGGAATATATATTCTATATTTTTCAATGCTTTCATCTCCACTATAAAATTGAGTTTTCAGTAAATTCAGATTTGTATTCTTTAAATGCTTTATTTTTCCAGATGGTTGTATCTGGTTCCGAATTCTGTGGTGCTTGAATGCTATTAATTCATGAATAACAATAATCAATTCCATTTTTACTATGTACTGTGTCCTTCACGAGGGGCAAACTTGGTTAATGATTCGTGAAAAATGATATGGATTGTCATCAGAGCTTCCACTCTATGTTGTTGAAGCATCATTTCTCTCAGATTATGGGTTTTAACGTTTCGTTTTTGCATTGCTTCCTGGATTATCAGTGCTTTTTAAGTGTCAATTTTAATGTGTTGTATTATTCATTTGTTGTGCAAATTGGAATAAGAGCTATTGTGTTGGTCAGTGTTTTCACACTGTAACGTGTCAACATACTTGTGGCATCGCACTCTATTTAGTGTACCAAGCTCTAGTATTTTAACCATTGGTTGAAAGTTCAATGTTATATACTTCTTTGGACATTAACCTTATGCCCTCCAAAAACTGTGTTGGGCTTTGAGTTGCAACATGGTCAAATAATAGGTCCTATTAAATGTGTCATTATATTCAGTGAGTAGTCTTTTCAGTCGGAATGCCGTGTTCAGTGTTCGTCTTGTCATGCTGAATTTTTCTGGAGTTAAATGTTCTGCTCCATGGTGAGAGGTCAGCTTCATAACGTTGGTTCCGGCTATATGGCTCCCCGCTCTTCACAGCCAGGTTCAGCTCTCAATCGCCAGCCGCCACAGCAACTGTCCTTCGCTCGTCTGTTGCAACCTGAGCCGACTGCTCTCTGCACATCGAAGAAGAACTCTCTCTTGCTCATAGCTTTTGCTCTTTTAAACCTCCCCAAGTATGTATGGTAACCACTAGAGCACTCATTGTACTTGTGGCTTTCCTTATTCTGCACTGATCAATCCCTCTTCCTGATCCCTGTATGGTGCTTATGGGAATGGTAGTGAGTGCTTGGTATAAGATTAAGGTCCTGTCCTTCCTTTCCATACCTATGGACAGAAAAGCAGACATTACTGAGAAGGATTGGTTTTTATAAGTTCAACAGCTTTAAAGTCACAAAAGCGATATGTTCGACAATAACAAGGGGCATGTTGATGTTACCAAGTCTGTTTAATATTTGATATTGGGGAAGCTGATGGACATTATTGGGGTTAATCATTACCGCTCCCTGCCTCTTCCTTGCTCCATCCATGGATATATTGTTCCCTTCGTTACATGGGGGAACATTGGAGGTGGAATGGGCAAAGGGAGAATATTACAATAGGCCATCAGGACCTGTGGAAGGGAAGGAATATCCTCAATAGGAAAAGGCAGCTATGTGTCTTCCTCCAATGATGCTGGGTCCTCTCCCTGAGGATCACCTCGCCCCATCTGATCCTCCCTAATAAAGCCATCCTCAGGGTTTGGCTCAGAAAGTATCTGCCTGATCCTGGCCGCATGAGGGAAGGTTGCCACAGAGAAAGGACTGATGACATCATAGAATTCATCACAGTGGTTTTGCAGCCTCCCACATCTCTCGGCTCCCTGCAGTCTCTGCGTCGTAGTGGGACCACACAGCCATTGCATTGCCGTCTTCTGCCGGTCCTTGGATCTGCTGCCGTCTGCCTGCTGGAGACGCTCCCTGCTTGTGTCCTCCAATCTCTGGTCTTCACCGCTTCAAGACTCCTGCATTTGGCAGCCTCTTCGCCTCTCGCTACTCCAGCTCTGGCTTCACCTTGTTGGGCTTGACAGTGTGTATAGTCCTCTGTCTCTTCTTATACTTTGTTGCCAGCTCTTCACTGACAGAAAGTACTTTCTTCCTTTTGACATTTGCTTCTTTATGCCTCCTCGGGCCACCTCGTACCAGTACTTGCCTCACTGGTCATTTTTACCTCATCTGTGATCTTCCTTGTCCCAGTCTTTTCTACCTGGGCTGTACTGAAGATATTACAATAGTACATATGTTTATCCTCAAGAAAGAGGTTTGTAATGGAATGGGGGCCAGAGAATGCTGGGGTGACACGTCAACTAATGGACTTTACCCTAGGCGGTCGTACTTGTCCCCATGTGGGGAGTTCCTTCCCACGAGGTACTCTTGCATTAAACCACTCATAGGGGGACTATTGGGTAGCAGCCTCACCTCCCTAGCCTCATAGGAAGGGGTCCCCCCTGGGTAGAAGTGATGACACCTAGTAAATCCTCACACTACTTAGAACCAAGTTCAGCTACCAAGAGAGAGGATATGTTGATCCTGGAAGTGAATATTTACCTCTATTACTTTATAATTTTGACTTTCTCATCTGAAGCATTTATTCCAATTTAACCAACAAATGATAAACCACAGGATGCTGATATGAAAATAAAGAGGATACATATTTAATTGATAGCTATGATGTAACTTTGTAGAGTGTTAATGTATGTCCGACTGTAGTAAAATATGAACCATACCTGAAATGGCTCTAGGAAATGTTTCTTCTATACCCTAATACATTTTTTGTAATGGGTGTAATCAAATTCTTCACTCGTTTGAACAGTATCTATATTTACAGTGTACTCTCTCCGTACTAGGTTTACATTTTACTGAAAAGGAAAAGGGGATAATATAAAAAATGTTTTGTCAGTTTCATATTTTTTGGATATTATTTTATAATCCCCATTAAAGTTACCGGGTTTTGTTTCTTGACTGAGAAATAGTCACTCAATACCTATAGGTTGTGCCCATAGCCATTAACCATGTGGTTTGAGGGCTTTTGTATTTTGTATGAACGCAATATGTGCATGTCTCTACTAGGATATCAACACATCCTCAGCATGGATTTTCACTCTGGCAAGTACTATCTTGGAGGTGCTACGAAAGATAGATATGTATGAAAACAGATACTATTAACGTATTGAAAACATTGAAATCTTGCCAATATCGATTAGTGACATGTTTATTGGACTAAACCATCCTTTCATTTATCTCTAAAACAAATTACTTGCCGCTTGTTGTTTTACTCCCCCTACTATGTGTTTAAAACTGTGATGGTATATCAATATGAACTGGTCTAGCATAATTTGATATTGTGCCATTCAGTGGGTTCATTGAGACCAAACCATTTATTTTGAGTTTGATATATATATTTGTTCTTGTTTTAATTGTCTTTGTTCTCCACTTGGCAGACTACCTACATTGCACCTTTTGGATAATGATCCACTGGAAACCATTGTATCTAGGATCGATGAAAGGTTTTTCTAATGGTGGCCAAAATATTCTAGGCCACAAGAACATGAATATATAGACCGATATCAACTTCTGTAGTTTTTTCAGTATATTTGCATACAGTGCATTTTCCACATATCTCTATCAGTGTGGAATTACTGTTGATTAAGT
The DNA here is from genome assembly GCF_040938575.1 of Ambystoma mexicanum. Classification (NCBI taxonomy): domain Eukaryota; kingdom Metazoa; phylum Chordata; class Amphibia; order Caudata; family Ambystomatidae; genus Ambystoma; species Ambystoma mexicanum. The sequence continues at coordinate 1,032,417,989 of NC_090933.1, read as the reverse complement.
TCCTAGTATCATTTCTAAAATAATAGTGTTCCGAATACAAGGACTGCTCTTTAATGCAAATGGAGGATACTGTGATCCATTTTCTGATTTTACAAACATTTGCTTTCAATTCTACTTTATAATGTCATTGATTTAATAGTACGTTTTGGTAAAAGGCTTGACACATGTGATTTGATTGCTGGTCTTATTTTTCTGTTTAATTTCCATAAGTGTGTTCCTGTTATTATCAAATGCTGTTTTCGCTGCTTCTTCAACTAATGTTTTGGGTAACAGCTATTGATTAATTTATTTCTGAAGTTATTAGCTTCAGTTGCATAAGCCTTCTTTGTGCTGTTATTCCTGTTGAGACATACATGCTGTCCAAATGGTGGATTCTCTTTGATGTGTTGGTCATCATGACTTTGATAATATAATTAGCCATTTCTCTCTGTTGACTTATGGTAAGGTTTAACTTCCATTAGTACCCGGTGTGGGTGTGTCCACCGGATACACGTAACGTGATTGGCTCATTTCTGAGCCATACCACGGTGTAATCTCGTGGACGCACATACGTGCCTGCGTTTGTTCCCGGCGGGGGGCGTGGCAGCCCCTTAGCCAATGAAGAGGCTCAAAATGGGGCAATCCCCGATCCGAGCCTGCCCAAGGCTGGAGGCTGCCTTCGTCCCCCCGGGGACTCGGGTAAGAGTTTATTTTCCTCCACCTCCTTCCCCTCCAAACTATCCCTTGCCCGCCTCCCCAAACCCACTTACCTTCTTTTTTCTTCTTTTCTCGGGAGCGAACGCGCTGGGAACACTTCTGTTCCCAGCGCCTCCGCTGCCGATGGCCGCTATGGAAAGGGAAAAGGGACTATTTCCCTTTCCCGGCTGCCATTTTATTTGACTTTTTTTCTGTTCCGAAACGGGGCAGTGTTTCGGAACAGAAGAAAATGCTATTAGTACCCCGGTCTAACGGGCCCAGGCACTAATGGCTATAAGCCCCTTGACAGCGGGCCAATACCGCCCACGGTAATGCCCCCGTGGCTTTCTTAAGGTCCTCGCTACGCTCGAGCCTGTAACTACGGCCTCGGGGACGTTACCTGGGGTGGTATTGGCCCGCCATCTCGTAGCTTATTGCCACAATATGCCTTGATGTTGGTAAACTGTTCAATCTGAAAACTTCACTTTAGAGTTATTAATGGTCGGGGTGAACAGAAGATATTGATTTTGTATGCTTATACACTGTATGCATTGATTACCTGCCAATTCATTTCCCTGCCCAATGATACAAATATTGGCAGTGTAACGTAACTATTTTCTTATGTGTTTTCTGAAAGTGTTAGATTCTGCAAATATCAGTGCTTTTTTTTAATACATAGGCATATATAGATTAACCCAGTTGGGTGCCATGGGCTGTTAGAGATCATACAGTTGACACCCAAGTCTTCCTCTTAATATGTATCACGAGTACACCATTACACTGGGGTGTCTGTACCTCCTTCAATAAGGCTTGTATAGAAGAATTAGTTGAGCCAATCTCTAACTTATGCAAATAAGACTCATTTTGTATTGCATATGGTCAGGCTTTATTTTCTCCTCCAGCTTATGGGGAACTGGTTTGATTGCTCACTGCTAGTCTTTTAAAAATATTGTTGAGGTTATTATTGTGGCAATAACTGCCAATGGTAGTGCCACTGGGGCCTAAAGTTACAGGTTGGAGCGCAGCAAGAGCCTTAACGGTGACCCCCGGGGCATTAACATAAGGTGGTAATGGCCCTCCGGCGAGGCGGTTATTGCCATTAGTATTCCGGGGTTTGCAGGCTCGGGATACTAGTTTTCCCTAGTTTGCATCCCCGGAACACTAATGGCTGACGAAACCTTTTCAAGCGGCATTTCTTTTGCCGTTTGAAAAGATTTCATTGCAGTATGCGTTGGTTCTAGGAACACTAGAACGTGCATACTGCTTCATTAGTTCGGAGCAACAGGGTGCCATTTTGGGCCAAGTTGCTCCGTACTAATGAATGGGAGAAAAATAAAAATTAAAAAAGGCCACCTTGGAAAAGGGAGAAGAGGCTACGTGTGGTCCCTTCTCCCCTTCCAAGGTTTCCTTGAAAAAAAAAGAGTGTACCCGGCATGCGAATGACGTTCGTGCGTCCACGGGATTACACTGTGGTGTGGCTCAGAAATTAGTCAATCCACGTTTAGTGTTTCCCGTGGACGCACAGTGCCGGGTACTAATGTGGGATATGTCATACATAGAACTGGTTTGCCAATGGGTGCACATTCATGTCAAGCGTAAGATACTTTTTTGGTCTCAGGGACCCGTAGAAGAAGTATGAATTCATTTTTGTCGTGTCACAATTAAAATCTGCATCAGCTAAGAGAAATGCCTGATTAAGAACAGAGAATTTTGTGGGAGCTTATTCTGCGCACAAATAAGCACAATATTATATGCAGAAAATACCTTTAAAATCTATGTAATCCAGGTACGCAATTTGGAAAATCGTGCTCTTTTAGTGTTGCAAAAATGAAGCTTCTTTGTCAGTAACAGGCTAAGAATCGTAACATATAAAGGTTATATCATCATTTATTCCATTTACCTTCATTGTTCTCTCAAATTCATATAAATGTTTGGATATCTTAATGTGGGAATATTGCTCACAGGGCCAAATTACTTTTCTGAGTGCTTTGATCATTTTTAGTGTGTCTGGCTAATCACCTTTCTTATTTAGAGTGTTATCTTGGTGTATGTGTCACATTTTAGAATTAAAGTGGTACGTGTACTTTCCTTAAAAGAAGAATTTAAATAGTGACTTGGCACATTTGAGACTTTTATATAACTCCTTTTAGCCCTGCTTTGTGCGTGCTGAAAATACTTGCCCTTAGCAGAATTTGAAATGTATGAATCACAATATGAATTAGACTCAATACAGCTTTCTGACTCTGTCACTCAGACTGATTTGAGAATAATTTAAATAGGTTGATTTCTTTCATTCGTCCTTAGTTCTCAGCATAACATCTGGTTGGTATTTTATTTTATTATAACTTTTGGTGTTGTTTAACATTTTCTTTTGAACGTACTTCACTATCTTATTTCACATCGGCCAATACAGCTGGGTCTTTCTGAGAGGAATTCCAAGCATATGAGCACTGGCTCGTCTCCCAGTAGCATATCATATTGATACATGTAATGAAGGGGAAGCAGGGTGTCTGTGAAAAGTCAGTAGTGCGAGGCAGACATCTGCTTATGGGTTTATCAAAATACACCATTTTATTAGAGAAAATATATGAAAACAAAGCCTTGCTTGCCCTACTCTATGGAGGAATTCCCTTCCTAGTGTATGACCTAAGGGGACATTCTCTAGCATGGGATAACTGGCCCTGACACTAAACAGCAAAAATACAAAGAAAATATATGGCAAAATAATATAATAAACAATGTTAACACAATATCTAAATGAGCTTTCCTGTCCTGCATAAGGTCCCTTCCCCAGGATTCTAAGTCAACTCAGAATGTTCAGCAAAAGAAAAGAAAGGTTTTGAACCAGCTCTTCATATTTCCAAGTCAAAGAATAAGTTCATCAACCAAATATCTGCTGGCAACAAATCTTTGTTCCTGGATGACAGATCCACTTCCAACTTCCAGAAAAGAAATAGCATCAATGGTAATCCTGGTTATGATAAATCGTCTCTTCTTCCAGACAGTTTGCCCCGGTTCAAAAGAAGGTGTAATATTCCCCAATGGCAATAATACACAATTCTTTAGGACTTCATTAGTTACAACTTTACATTAGTATGTTTGTGAGGATGTTTTCTTTGTGCTGCAGCCTCCACTTCAACAACTATACTTCTACTATGGTACTATAAGAACTGTCACCTTTGTCCCACAGTACGTTACTGGTTCAGACCACTTCAATATTACATCTGCTGACAACTTAGTATACCAGCACAGTTTAAGTACTACTACCACAGCTCAGTATGTTGAATTGTTATACAGGCTAAAAACAAGATACACTTCAGCCTCTTCAGGTAGACAGGGCACTCTTCCCTTCAATGACTTTCTAAATAGGGTCAGCCTCATTGCTTCTCCTGTCTGTCTGCCACAATAACAACCTGGTTATTCGCAGTCTTTGGTACCACAGGTTGTGTCTACTTCATAATATTCATCACCAGCAATTAGTTCCCCTTCCCAACTTTACTCACATCTTTCTGCCAGTTATCAGCCCGAGTAATTACACACAAACCTTGCTGCCACTCTCTCAGCTTCAGACAATACTGGCACACTTGTGTATTAGGCCACTTCACAGTGCAGTTGGATGGTTCTTTAATTCTTGGGAAGGTTGGTTTCACTAAAAAAAAGTGGGTTCCTCTTGGCTTGGGTAATGCTTGTTCTTCTCTTCAATAGTTTTGATTCTTCACTTCATAGAAATGAAAATAATGTAACTTCTAGATACAGTAAAAAATTCAGTCTTTCAGTTGAAAAGACAATTAGGCACACGCAAAATCACTTTAAAGTAGATTTCAAGATTTAAAGATGAATAGAGAATTGTATTCTTGTGTAACGGCAAAGGACAGAGTTCTGACTTCCTTTGGGAATCACAATTAGGCACATGTGACTTCCATTTGATTTAGTTTTCACCCTTTACAACGTGTAACTTGGGTATTGTCAACATTAGGTATTCAGTAATGGTTTATAGAGCGTTCCCTCTTCTCAATCAGGGACACACGACCACTCCATTAGACAGCAACAGTCTTTAAATCATTCAACAATGGATTTCAGCAATGTTAGCTTTTCACGCGAGTGTTAGGCCTTTCACGATAGGTGCAAGTGCTACATTTACATTGTTAATAATATTTTGAATGCAACAAACATCTTCTACTTGCATACAGCCATATGCAAGTGAACAAGGAACTGGATACTGTTATCGGCAAGGCATGCGCAAATTATTAGAATGTCTTGATTCACTCACCATCTTCTCAGACATTTGCTTTGCAGGTTGCACTGCTTTCCCAACTTCCACTTCAACTTCTACTTCTTCTGGCTCACTGGGGATCCACACCCTTCTCTTGAACAGGCATCTGCGGTTCAGTCACTCAAATTGGGCATTCCGTTTACTCCCAAGAACCTCGACTTGCCTCTTGCTTCTTGCCTTAGTCTCCTGCACGTCCCCAGCTCGGCCGACCAATGTAATCAGGCTCACACAGGGAAAACCATTTCTCCTACATGTCTTCCACCGTGCAGCCTCTGAACTTCAGACTTTGGGAGGACCAGACTCTCTCGTAACTTTCAGGTGAAATCTGCTGTTTCCATGTCCCGGCATCCCTCTTGTTCTCCCACTTCTGCATTGTTTTCCAACCTTGTGACATTTGTCTACTTCTACTGCTACAGCCTACACTCCAGCTCACATTCCAGCTCCTTCTACTCCTTCCTTCCTGGTTCAGTAATAGGCGTCAGGTGTGGACTATTAGCTGTGATTATCTGACTACTGCAATGACTAGTAGGCTTACAGGCCGATTCATGGAATTAATGTGCGCTGAAATTTGCGGCGCAAGTGTGCAAAAGCGTGCGAATCGCAGCACAAGTGCGAAAATTGCAGCAAAATTCATGGAAGTCCGTGCGCGTGTAAATCCCCGGATGTGTGCCAAAATTCTGCGTGGCGCACACTGGTGCACACATCTCCAAACAGCGTGTGCTACGCGCACAGCGAAATCGCACATAGCGCGGCGCACACAACAAAAGTAGGCGGAACAGGGGGCGTGACACGCGGAATGGGGAACAACGCATGAAAATTTGGGCGTCGCAGGGGGATGTACAGGAGGCAAATGCGTAGAACGCCCACATGCACGTTCAAACCACGTATTCATGGAATCGAACGGGGCTAACGCATGCGCCAAAGAAGACGCGCTAATCTGGAAACACATAAGCCAGCAGAAAGCAGGCGTACGTGGACCCGTGCAGCATAAAAGTGCGTGAAAACAACAAACAAGCTCAGACGCGAGGATGAATATACCGTTCCTAGCAGCAGTGGTTGTGGGATACCGCAGGAGGAGGAGGATAGTCAGGCCCAGAATTTTTACACCCAGAACCAGCCTTTTTGGGATGCCTGATGACCAGGTGTATGGGAGGTACAGGTTTCCACCTCACATAATACTCGACCTGGTCAGTGAGTGGGAGGATGACCTCACATCACCCACCCTGTGCTCCCAAACACTCAGCCCCCTGGAGAAGGTCCTCAATGTACTGCACTTCTTGGGCACTGGATCATTTCAGCGGACAACTGCTATAGTGGGGGGGGTGTCACAGGCCACGCAGTCACGCTGCCTACACCAGGTGTTGGCCATCATGACTGCACGCCCATCAGTCCGCAGGCACATATACCTGCCCAGAACACCTGCAGAAAGGCAGGCTGCCGTCCAGGATTTTTACGGGGTGGCACAATTCCCCAAAGTGCTAGGTGCCATTGATTGCACCCATGTGGCTCTACGTCCCCCCAGGGCATCTGAGCACATCTACAGAAACCGCAAGCACTGGCATTCCATCAACGTCCAGGTAGCATGTGATGCCAAGGGAATCATCACCTCAGTATATGCCAACTATCCAGGGTCCACCCACGACAGTTTCATTTACAGAATGTCAACCCGAAACTGGGAACTAGAAGCTGGGCGGCATGGGGATACATGGCTGCTCGGTGAGTATAAATGCCTCTGCACATGCATGCATGTCACATACTGAGCAATGTCACAACCCCACTAATTATACCCATCATCTCCTCTCCAGGGGACAGTGCCTTCCCTCTAAGCACCCACATGATGACGCCAATTCGGAAACCCCACCACTCCACCCAAGGTAAGATACAACACGGCCCATATTGCAACCCAGGGCATAGTGGAGCACACATTCGGAGTGCTCAAGTCACGCTTTCGCTCCCTTGACCGTTCTGGTGGGCAGCTACTATACGCTCCCCCAGTAGTGTGCAGGATCATAGTGGCAGCATGTGTCCTGCACAGCGTTGCAACATGCCGGGGCCTGTCGGTGGACATGATGGTGCCCCCACATCCCCAACCACATGCATGCCCGCTGCGCATGGGAGGGGAAAGGGCACGTGGTGAGGCAGCCCGTACGCAGCTGGTGGCTAATTACTTCACCTAAAATCACACCCCTGCGGAGTGTACACAGCCCTGGCACATACCAGCTGACAATCAATGATGATGACATAAGGGACAGTCAACTGTCAGTACCATACCAGACTGAGATTGGTCACCTGGAAGTGCTACATTGTGTGCATCCCTACCTACTTAAAGACAACCAATGATGTGTGATAAAAAAGACACACATATTCATGCTGCATGAATGACTACCCCCTTGCAAAATACAACATGAAACTAGTGCCATGTCACCCAACCCCTCCCCATCTCAGCTACCCAACACACCATGGCATGTCATGCAATGTGAAAGCAATCAAATTAATACACAACACATGACACAAGTGTCACAAAGTGCACTGTCCGAAATGGAAACAGGCCACAGACAATATGCTCCTAGTAATCAATGGGAAACAGCACACATGAACAAATACTTACCAGCAACACAATACAGAAACACAGTATGAAACAGTGGCAAAATATGACAGTACAAAATCAAAGTAGTGCAAGTCTTACAACCTGAATATGCCAGCACATCGACCCCTTCCAACTGTACAGTGTTACTGCCATGCAAATGTCTCAGTGTACTGCATACAACATGAAATCCATCTGCAAAGTAGACGGCCTTGTGAAGACATGAGAAAGGAACCTGAAAATTAGGAGGAAGACATGGATGCACAAGCACATATCAATACACCATGCAGTGTACAAAACAACAACAATATCCACTAGGAATGTCTACACAGTATTGACTACAGACTGCCCACACAGCTCATGGGAGCCCAACGCCACTGTGTAATTCACTGTCACTTGGTCACACCCTTTGCAAGCCCATGGAAACGGGAAGCAGGAGGGGTGTGTGTCTCACGAACCCAAGCATCTAACCCAAAACTTCAGTACAAACCTGCATGTGGCCAGACGGAATACAGTGGATGCCCACGGGAGGCACACAAGGCAACACACTGTAAAATAAAAAAAATAAAAATAAAAAAATGGTCATGTGGGGGGTGGGGTGTGGGGGAGGCCACCCAGGAGGTTCGAGGACAGGATGCACACCAACACCCACCTGCGTGGATGTTGCGAAAAAGAAATACCTCCTTGGGCTCATGGCCTGCACGGCTATGCCATTGTGGGAGAACTGCTGTCGCTCTCCTCACCCTCTGCCGCTGCATCAGGAGGTGGTGGCACTATGGGAGGCAGCCCACACAAAGCCCTGGTATGGTCCTCCATGGCAGCAAGCATGCGGGTCTGGAAGGTCTAATTCTGGAGGATTAAAGTGCAGAGATCCCCATGCAGCCCTTCACGGGTTGCCTGCATTTCTGCATGCATGGCCTTGCATGATGCCCGGATCTCCTCACGCGTTGCCTGCATCTCAGCTGAGAGCGAACGTGTGAGCTGCTCCAGCTGCTGTTCTGCCCTAAAATTAGTGGAAGCCTCAAGGTCAACCAGAGTCTGCCTGAGGGTATGTAGTTCTTCCCTCAGGGCTTCCCTGTGGGCCTGGGACTCTATTGATATCGATTGGTGCAGAGTCTCCAGTGCTGACCATCGATCCCTGTTGGACGCCAACATGTCTTCCCTGTGTGATTGGCAAATGGAGTCTCTTGCCTGCTGTTGTTGCTCCATCTGCCTTTCAGGGGGCAGAATGGAAGTGGCCACCCTCTCCATTGCCTGAGCCATCATTTCTACTGATGCTGCCTGTTGGGTTGCAATACCGTACATGGAGTTTTCCCATACAGTATAGCCTGGTGGCGCACAGCCACCGAGTCGACGGGTACCACACCTGTTTGGGGCAAGCCGATCTGCACCTTGCTGTGCTGGCACTGCCTGAGGCTGCAGGACTGCATTCACCCTCTGATCTGCTGGCCCAGGAACAGGATCAGATGCTGTGGAGTGTGACCCTGCATCCGTAACCGCCAAAGGCGGACCTACCAACACTGACATCCCCATAGAGGGTTCTACCCCTGGTCCAGGTGGGTTGGACAGAACAGAATCCCTGCCAGAAACACTTACCTGCGACTGCACATAAGTCTCATCATCCGACTCAGCACCTGAATAGAGGTCTGGGGAGGTGCACCCAGAGGCACCCCTGGACAGTATGGTCTGCAGTAACATTGGGTTTTCACCCACCACCACACCACGTCCCCCACTGGTGCCCGGTCGTGCCTGAGATTCCTCCTGGGTCTGCACCATCTCCTCAACCTCAACAGCACCAAGTGCGTCATCATCTGCAAAACATGAAAGACAACACATGGAAACAGGCATGCGCACCATAGCACACACATAGGCCGTGACAAGCCAGAGATCCAGTACATGAATTCCACATGTCCCACATGACTATAACCCTGCCATGCATGCACTGTCAAAGAGTTGGAAGTGGAGTCAAAAAGGCAGACACTGGGGAGAGCAATATGGATATGCAACACATTTGCAGCATGTTGGGTAGCACTGGCATCACACTTCAGGCTGTGAATGGCATGTCCAATATACATACATGACACATGCCACCACACAGATATCATGTAGCATAGCCACGGTAAATTACAAAACTACAGCAATATGTCAGTGAATGAGTAATGTCACACATCCATGTCACATCGACATGATGAGAAGATTGATGCTGAATAGTGTTGCAAAATATGCATGTGCCACACACTGAAACACATCCAGTGTCCAATAACACAGTCATTGTGGGCCAATCAATTGTTGGTCCCTTTGACATCACAGGAAACACCTGTCATCTTCCACATGCAAACAGGCCCTTATGAAAATGTTCTGCAGGCCAAGACTCCATCGGCCTGAATGGTCTAATCATTAACATAACCATGTGAAAATAGTGCCCCAGTGTGGGCTGTGAACAATGACCGAAACATAGCACATATGTCGCAATAGTGCAGAAAAATGTCTAGCAAAAAGGGGAGAGTGGAAACAATCAGCCTGAATGAACACTTACAAAATGTGAACTATGTAGTTGCAAGATGACAGTTCAAGGTAAAGTGCACTAATGTGTGCCTAATTGGCAACTGTGGGCAGAAGGGATACAGTCATACCCAAATCCAAAGCATGTGAATGTATGGGAGGAAGCAAATGGGTGAACCATAACACTCAGGAGTACACACCCTCACCTGGCACTGAATCAGAAACCGTCACCCAAACAACATACACATGGATTACACACATACACATGGAGGACCAATCAGGGACACCCATTCCCCCCCCCATGGTTGAGGGAAACGTGGCTGACACCATCCCAGCTCAGCCCTTGTTGGACCAGCCCATTGTGGCAGCTGACCTGGCACAGGATGACTCCCAGGCTGACTTCCAGGTCAGCAAGTCTAGGCCACATGTGGCGGTGCAAGTTGTTGTCCCCAAGCCATGTGGATCTGGGGCAGCTATGTCATCTCTGGCTCTGCTCTACCTTTAAAGAAGAGGAAGAAGGGTGCTCTGGCACAACAGGCTGAGACCCCAGACACGGCTACACACTCTGGCATGTCAAGGAAGCCTAGCTTTAATGACCCGGAACTTGATGCACTTGTGAGCTATGTGTCGGCACATAGCCGCGAAATGTTGGTGACTGCAGGGTGCAAGACCACACCTGGTCAACGTAGGGCACACTGGCAGACGATCGCGGACCGCATAAGTGCCCTTTGATTTGTGAGGTGCACAGCTGATGATTGCTACAAGTGGTGGAATGACCTGAAACGCAGATCAAAGAACAAGCTGGCCTCAAATCATGCCGCTACTCTGGTGACTGGCGGTCGGTCTCCACAAGAGGACAACAAACTCACTGAATATGAGTCTGTTGCTGGGACCTTCGTCACAGAGGAACAGATCCAAGGTGTGGGAGATCTACCTGATTACCAAGCATTGGCCGGTGAGTGGCCATGTGTATGTGTGTAATCCATGTGTATGTTGTTTGGGTGACGGTTTCTGATTCAGTGCCAGGTGAGGGTGTGTACCATGCGGAGGGCCCTGAGGCGGGCCGAGTGCCTCAAGGCAATTCGTAGGGAGTTGGAGGAGAACATGTTGTCGTCCCTGCGAACCCTCGGGGCCATGGAAGATGACCGCCTACAGGACATTGAGCGGGAGTTCGATGATGCCCTGGCCCGGGACATCCAAAAGTGAGCCATTGGGCTAGCCCACTGCCATTGTAAATAGTTTTTAGAGTTAGGTTTCCTTTTCCTTTTATTTGTGGTCAATGGACAATTCCACACACATTTGTATATAGTTTTATTTTTAGGTAGTTTCTTAGGTAGGTTTCATTTGTTTGGTTGGGCTCATGGACCCTTTACATCGTTGGACAATGGATTCATTTGATATCTTTTTTGGAATTTTGCACATGGATTAATGGATTTTTATATTGGACCATGGATTGTATATAGTTTGATCATGAATACATTTTTTTTTCATTATGACATGGAGAAATTGATTTTTTTTTTCGGACAATGTATTGTAAATAGTTGGACTATGGATTGATTTATCTTTTTTAGTTTTCATTATGAACATGAAACAATGGATATCATTTTTTTACCTTTCCTTTGGATTTGCGCTGGTGGAGGGAGAGTTATGACTGTTTTTCTTTCAATTTTTTTTGGATTGGTTATCATTTTCATTCACTCATCTTTTTCACATGCTTTTCATTTCATGTTTGATATTTTGGTATGCTTTCATTTCATTTATTTATTTATGTACATAATACATTTTCATATGTTAGTTCCATGTGTGGGATTTTCTCATTGGGTTGATGCATGTGAAAATGTGGGTTTACACAAGCAATGCCAACCAGTGTATGTGTATGATGGACATGTGTTGATGTACATAGTTGAGTTTTGGTTTGTGTCTTGAGATGGGTATGTCAGTGTGGGGTGGATTGGGAAATCATTGCGTCTCAAGAATGGGGTGGCGGCATATGGTTTTTTGGTGTAGAAGTGGGCCATGATTGTGCATCTTTATTTCATGTAGGGGGGACATGAGTGGGACATGAGTGGGGGCCTGCTGGCAGGTGCCCCAGACTGCTTGGGGGTGGGGGTGCTGGGCGACATGAGTGGGGTCCTCCTGGCATGTCCCCCTCACTTCTGGGAAGTGGGGGTGCAGGGGGATATGAGTGGGGGCCTGCTGGCAGATGCCCCGCACTGCTGGTGGGTGGGGGTGCAGGGGGACATGATTGGGGGCCTGCTGGCAGATGCCCCGCACTGCTGGGGGGTGGGGGTGCAGGGGGACATGAGTTGGTGATCAGTAGTGCAAGATGACATGTGGCTTGGCTGGGAGGCATGCCCATTGGGGAATGGGCTACCTGTGGGACATGACCAGGGGTGCAGGGTAGTCCCCTGTGGTGTGGGCTGCCTGCAGGGGCCATGGAGGGTGTAGAGGGAACACCTGGGAGGACCCACACTGCCAATTCATGTGTAGGACTCCCCACGCACCCCAGAAATACACATACCCTGCTCAAATCACGTGTGAGACTTCACGCAAACCCCAGTTATACACTTACCCAGCTCGCACAGGGCCATTCGCGTGTGAAACTTCCCGCGCACCCCCGAAATACACGTACCATGCTCAAATCGCATGTGAGACTTCACGCAAACCCCAGTTATACAAGTACCCCACTCGCACAGGGACAATCGCGTGTGAAACTGCCCGCGAACCCCAGTTATACACGTACCCCACTCGCACAGGGCCATTCGCGTGTGAAACTTCCCACGCACCCCCAAAATACACGTACCATGCTCAAATCGCATGTGAGACTTCACGCGAACCCAAGTTTTACAAGTACCCCACTCGCACAGGGACAATCGTGTGTGAAACTGCCCGCAAACCCTAGTTATACACGTAACCCACTCGCACAGGGCCATTCGCGTGTGAAACTTCCCGCGCACCCCCGAAATACATGTACCATGCTCAAATCGCGTGTGAGACTTCACGCAAACCCCGGTTATACACGTTCCCCACTCGCACAGGGCCAATCGCGTGTCCCTGGGCAGGACAAAGGCTGATATGCGGGGAAATTTCTTCTCTGTGAAAAGGACAGTGAGCTAAAGACTTGGTAGAGTCTCTCCCAGGGGTTATTCACCCAAGAACAGGTCATTGGGCTGTGTTCGTGCTGGTAGAGAGATTCTCAGACCCCCCTTTGTTTGCATACATTAACTTTGGGTTTCACCCTAAGTTAACAGGGCAATCCAGACGTGGACCCCTTGCTCACTGTTCTTAGAGAGGCAACAGTTTCACCTCACTGATGATGCCCAACAAGGCTGAAACACGTGTATGGGGTTACTGATGGTACTCTTGTTCAGAGGAGAATTGCCTAGCATTTCGGCGCTGGACTGCTCCTGGGCAGGAAAAAGGCTGATATGCGGGGAAATTTCTTCTCTGTGAAAAGGACAGTGAGCTAAAGACTTGGTAGAGTCTCTCCCAGGGGTTATTCACCCAAGAACAAGTCATTGGGCTGTGTTCGTGCTGGTAGAGAGATTCCCAGACCCCCCTTTGTTTCCAATCGCGTGTGAAACTTCCTGCGAACCCCAGTTATACATGTACCCCACTCGCAAAGCGCCATTCGCGTGTGAAACTTCTTGCGCACCCCCGAAATACACGTACCATGCTCAAATCGCGTTTGAGACTTCCCGCGAACCCCAGTTATACACGTACCCCACTCGCACAGGGCCATTCGCGTGTGAAACTTCCCGCGCACCCCCGAAATACACGTACCATGCTCAAATTGCATGTGAGACTTCAAGCAAACCCCAGTTACACACGTACCCAACTCGCACAGGGCCAATCGCGTGTGAAACTTCCCGCGAACCCCAGTTATACAAGTACCGTACTCGTACAGGGACAATCGCGTATGAAACTTCCCGCGCACCCCCGAAATACACGTACCATGCTCAAATCGCGTGTGAGACTTCACGCGAACCCCAGTTATACATGTATCCCACTCACACAGGGCCATTCGCGTGTGATACTTCCCGAGCACCCCCGAAATACATGTACCATGCTCAAATCGCGTGTGAGACTTCCCGCGTGCCCTAGTTATACACGTACCCCACTTGCACAGGGCCAATCGCGTGTGAAACGTCCCGCGAACCCGGGTTATACACGTACCCCACTCGCACAGGGACAATCGCGTGTGAAACTTCCCACGAACCCCAGTTATACACCTACCCCACTCGCACAGGGCCATTCGCGTGTGATACTTCCCACGCACCCCCGAAATACACGTACCATGCTCAAATCGCATGTGAGACTTCCCGTGCACCCCAGTTATACACGTACCCCACTCGCACTGGGCCAATCGCGTGTGAAACTTCCCACGCACCCCCAAAATACACGTACCCGGATCCAATCGTATGTCAGACTTCACGCGAACCCCAGTAATACACGTACCCCGCTCGCCCAGGGCCTATCGGGTGTGAAACATCACGCGAACCCCAGTAATACACGTTCCCCGCTTGGCATTTGTAGTTTGGCAGCCCTGTAAACTGGTCCAGGGTTAGTGCAGCCCTTTGCGCTGGATTGGGGATTTTGATGGCTTTTCCTTGTGCTAGGGGCGTTCTTGGGGGCGTAGCTGGCGCTGCTGCAGGGTCGCTGCGCCACTGTGCGCCACGGCTGGTTTTGGTAGCTAAAATCCATGAATACGCTGTGCGCGGAAATGGATTTTAGCGCACGCCGCTGGCGCAGAGATTCGCACGCGCACACTGTGCGCCAGCCACGTGCGCCACTTGTGCGCGATATTCTATGAATTATCCCCTTAATTGCCTGATTGCTACATCTGCATGCCTCTTGCATGCCTCTTCAGCCCTCTTCCTCATCTCAGTACCTCTACGATTCTTAGACTTGTAGTTTTTCAATAAAGTTAGGTTTTACTTTTTCTGCAGTTTGATAAATAACCATCAAAAGTGTGGGATTATGGGAAAAGTTAAATAGGGGTTATCACAGTCTTGCTGGCCTGTTTTCCCACCCCACCCATGTGATCCTCCCACAGTACACCTCCCCCAGGGTCGGGATTAGGAAGTGTCTGCGTTTCCCTGGCCACATAAGGGGGGTGTGATGGTTTCTAATGTGCATTTCGCCTTCCGACCTATTTCCAACATGGCCGCCACTTCTGCACTAGGAAATCGTCTACTCCACAGTCTAGTTGAGACTGATTCCAAGATGGCCGCCACAGCGGTTACCATCGCTAGCGTACAATGCAGGCTAGTTGTTAATTCCCAGGAAGCCTTGCAACCTTCCACCATCACTTCCCGTTCACTCCCTTATAATCCAGCAACAACAGAAGGGAGATGCGTTGCTACTCTCTCAGGAGCCGGCACACGCTTTGTAAGTTCGCCTCACTAGGATTACGAAGACCTTTCCTCTCAACCATTTTTTGTTACTCACCTTCTTGTTCTCCATTCCTCCCTTTTATTTCAGAAGGCTTTACAGAACCTTTCATTTTCATTTCCGGCATTTCCGGGATCGATTCTACTTCTAAGCATGCTTAGACCTGGAATCTCCTCCATACATCCCTCCAGGGAGTCTCTAGGTACTAATCTACTTTTCATCTTACTTCTTCAATCACTCCCGGCTATCGGACTTCTGTTTCTAACTCCTCACCCTTCCTTTATAGCAATACCTTGTTGGGAACCTCCAGATTTTCCTCATCCACTCAGGCTGGCTCAAAAGGACTTGGAAGTAAAAGGGTAGGCTTTCTCCTAGTTCATCCTACTCTTATAGAACTAGATACATCCACCCTAAATCTTACGGGTCTTTTCTTTCCCTCATCATAGTGCCCTCTTACTTTTGCAACACGACGGAGATTCCTTACCTCTCCGTTCTCTTCATGTTTAGCACATGGTAAGCTCTCAGAACCCTCTATAGGAACTTCTCATTTCCTTACTTTCAGGAATAACTGTGTTCATTTTTACCCACTATATTTAGCTCAGTTTCAAAGGCCTCTCGTCTAAAACAGCCAGAAAGAATACCCAGACCAGCTCTCACCGGGTCTCCACAGGAAGACAACGCCCACCAGCAGCTCTTCCAGGGTTTTATCCCCCACAAGGGTTTCCCTCAGAGTTTCACGAAGGACAAGCTTTTGCAGGTCCTTTCAGGAGTTCTCAGGGGGGATTTCTCCTATTCTTCGAAGATCCACCAGGGTTTCTTCAGACATCTGTTCACCATATAAATTCCCAGGTAGGTGGTTTTTTGTTTCTTCCCAGTGTATTTCGGAACAATTTTGTTGTCTTTACAAAACAGTTAACAGTTAGCAACGCCCGTGTTATCTTTTGTTCCTAGTACTCTGGGTAGAAACATAGGAATCACAAGTTATGGATCAGCAACAGCAGCAACACATTCAACAGCTGATTGCTGCTGTTCAATCCCTTACTACTGAAGTACAGCAGTTAAAGCATGAGAATGCCTCCTTAAGACAGCTCCAACAGCAAACGGCCCAACAGGCTGCAGCCCCTCGTATCCCACACTGCTCAGACGTTCCTCCAGGACCCTTACCAGGAGGACAGTTTGATGGTAACCCGCATAAGGTTAAGGAGTTCTTGGACTCCTGCTCTGTGCAATTTGCCTTTAAAGCAGCTTATTTTCATACTGATAGAGATTGTGTGGGATATATGGTCTCACAAATGACTGGACCAGCATTGGCTTGGGCAACACTTTTAGTCACAAACAATAACCCTATTTTAGCCTCTCATACAGCATTTTGCAATAGCATCCGTACCATGTTTGGCCGCCAAGAGATTCGTGTAGCGTCACAAGAACACCTCCTTGACCTAAAACAAGGAAGTTTAGATATTTGGGCTTACATAACCAAATTCAAACAGATGGCAAGCAAAACCACTTGGTCAGATGACGCTCAGGTCACACTCTTCAGAAGAGGTTTATCTGAAGACCTCAAAGACGAGGTGTCTCGGGTCCCTCACCCCTCTACACTAACTGAATTCATCGCATTGGTAATGCAAATAGATTACCGTATGAAGGAAAGAGTAATGGAGAGAAAAAAGGGAAGGAATACACGAACTACTTCTTTCCTTCTTCTTCTCGTCCTCAGTCCAATGATGAACCGATGCAATTGGGTTCAACAGCTTGATGCCCCTTGACTCCCGAAGAGAGAAACCGGAGGAGGACCTTGGGTCTTTGTATGTACTGTGGTTCAAATAACCACACGGTACAAGATTGCCCAATTACACCACCTCGGCTTTCGGGAAACGCCAGCTCCCGGCCGTAAGGGGAACCACGGTACGGGAACCAACACCTAAACAGGGTTCCTCACAAACCTCTTACTCCTCCTTCTGTACTAGTCAGACCGATTCTCATATGGTGGTACTCTTGGTCTCTTTCTCCTTCGGTGATCGTCTGCTACAGAACATACCGGCACTAGTGGACAGTGGAGCTGCCGGAAATTTCATTGATGATCAATGGGCCATCTCACACAGAATTCCCAGGTCCACTAAGGTAGAACCTATTCCACTGGAAAGTGTGGATGGTAGCCCTTTGGTTTCCGGACCCATCAAGGATCAAACTAATCCAATCTTGATGAACATCTCTGGTCATCAAGAGAGTCTCACGTTGGATATCATTCGGGCAGCCCATCATCCAGTAATTCTAGGATTACCGTGGTTAAGGAAACACAACCCGTTCATTAACTGGACAGCTGGATCTTTCTTTCTGGGGTCTGAATACTGCATAACCCATTGTGTCAAAAATCAGCAAAAGGTGATGGTTGACTCTGCTCCAGTTCCTTTGAATCACCAGTGGGTAACCTCCCTTAACCATGTATCTGGGCTTCCAGAACGCTATTATAAATTCCAGGAAGTTTTTTCTGTCTCAGAATACACTCAACTTCCCCCTCACCGTAGGGATGACTGCTCTATAGAGCTGGTTCCTGACCAGCCATTACCATTTGGGTGAATGTATATCTTATCTGAAAACGAAAAGGAGGTCCTACGTGAGTATCTTCGAACCCATCTTAAGAATGGACTGATCACCGAATCCACTTCACCTGCGGCTGCCTCTTTGTTTTTTGTTTCCAAAAGAAACTCTACGGAACTCCGCCCGTGCATAGATTTCCGTGGGCTGAATAAAATCACAGTTCCTGACAAATACCCTATGCCATTAATACCCGACATTCTTGAAGCAGTCAAAGGGGCCAACATTTACACCAAATTGGATCTCAAGGGAGCGTATCATCTTATTCGAATAAAACCGGGTGACGAATGGAAGACAGCATTTAGAACTCCGTTGGACATTTTCAATACAGAGTGATGCCTTTTGGATTGTCCAACACCCCGGCTATTTTCCAAAGGTTTATGGATCACATCTTTGCAGTTCTGCTACTTCATAATATGGTCGTCTATTTAGATGATATTTTGATATTCTCTTTCAATATCCAAGAACATCAGAAACATGTTGAAGAGGTGTTACGGTGGCTCCAACAAAACCATTTGTATTGTAAAATAGAGAAATGCTCCTTCCATCAAACTCAGGTTACCTACCTAGGATATGTTCTTTCGGCCGAAGGAATAGCAATGGACCCTGAAAAGGTGTCTTCTGTCCAGAACTGGCCCACTCCCTCTTCTGGCAAGGACATTCAACGCTTTGTTGGATTCGCTAATTTCTATCGAAGGTTTATTCCCGAATTCTCAAGACTTACTCAACCTTTGATGAATCTACTAAAAAAGGGAAAAAGTTTTTATGGTCTCCGATCACAGACCAAGCATTCAATAAACTTAAGGAATTGTTTACCTCAGCTCCTATCATGTTAACACCTGATCAATCCCGCAGGTTTATTGTTGAAACCGATGCCTCACAGTACGCTCTAGGAGCAGTTCTACTTCAACTAGACGATTCTAATCAAGAACGCCCTGTAGCATATCTATCCAAGACACTTGCTCCTGCCGAACTAAACTATACTGTTCTAGAAAAAGAACTCTTAGCCATCAAGCGAGCCTTTGAGGAGTGGCGTCATTTACTCTTAGGAGCCAGACATCCTGTTGAAGTCAGGACAGATCATCACAACCTCCGGATTCTACAGTACGCACAAACCTGTAATAGCCGCTAGGCTCGCTGGGCTCATTTCTTCTCTCCATACAGGATCACTTTCTCATTTATTCCCGGAAGGGATAACTCGAAGGCGGATGCTCTTTCACGGAAGGAACACCTTCCCAACGAACTTTTCAAGACAGAACCCATCTTTCCCCTGATGGCTTCAGGTTTACAAACCACATCAGATTTTTTGTCACGACTTAAGGTCCAATCTAGGCACATTACCAAGGAACAACTGTCACTTACCGATAAAACGGCTTTGATCAAGGAAGACAATTGTTATGTTCATGGAAATAAGGCATTCATTCCCACTCGACCACTCCAGAAAGAAGTCTTGGACATGTGTCACTCTTCGCAGATAGCTGGGCACCGTGGAGTCCTGTCAACTCTGGAATTGATCTCACGTTTTTTCTGGTGGCCTACGTTCCGGAAGGATGTCAAGGAATACGTTAGGTCCTGCCCCGTCTGTCTACAAACCAAGGTTCCTCGAAAAGCACCTCTGGGGGAATTGGTAAAGATGCCATTACCCTCTCGCCCTTGGCAGATAATATCAACGGATTTTATTGTTGATCTTCCAACTTCAGGGGGTTGTTCCACTATAATGGTAACCATCGATACCCTTACCAAAATGGCTCACTTCACTCCTCTGATAGTACCACCATCAGCAGCACGAATGGCCCGCAACTTTATCAGTAACATCTTCACCTTACATGGTTTACCCGAGACTATCATCTCTGACAGGGGTTCACAGTATAACTCACGATATTGGAAGCTTGTCTGTTCACACCTCGGTATTTCTCGGGCTCTCAGTTCAGGCTATCACCCTCAATCAAATGGCCAGACTGAGAGACTCAATCAAACATTGGAAGGATATCTCCGGAGCTATGTTTCTGCAGCCCAAGAAAACTGGAAGGAACTCCTGCCCATGGCCGAATTCACATACAATAACTCATACCATTCTGCCATTAACACAACTCCTTTTCATTGTACATATGGATTCAATCCCACTTCTTTCCCGATAATGAAAAGATCCGAAACCAGATTTCCAGATGTGGACTCTCTAATGCTCCAGATACGTCACGGACATAGCTCCGCCTTGACCGCATTATAAAATTTCACAAGTCAAAAGGAAACATTTTGCAGATCGCCACAGAACCCCAGCACCAGTGATCAAGAAAGGGGACTGGGTTTGGCTATCCTCTAGATTTCTCCCTCGTTATTTAGTACCATCTAAGCTTTCTCCTCGATTTTTTGGACCTTTTCAGGTTATTTCAACGATTGGTACCGCAGCTTTTAAACTCCGACTCCCGACTTCCTGG
This sequence comes from Ambystoma mexicanum, assembly GCF_040938575.1. Taxonomy (NCBI): domain Eukaryota; kingdom Metazoa; phylum Chordata; class Amphibia; order Caudata; family Ambystomatidae; genus Ambystoma; species Ambystoma mexicanum. The sequence continues at coordinate 1,032,397,531 of NC_090933.1, read as the reverse complement.
TCCCGGATTCATCCTGTTTTTCACATATCACAATTGAAACCAGACAATCGAAGTATTTTTCACCCTGTGGTCTCGGTTCGTCCTCCCCCAGAGATGTGTCAAACCGGACCAGAATACGAAGTCAAAGAAATTTGTGACTCTCAGTACCATCAGGGTCGGTTACAGTATCTTGTGGAATGGAAGGGGTATTCTCCTGCCGACCGCACATGGGAACCTGAGACTGAGATTCATGCTCCCCGCCTTATTAAGAAATTTCACCTCAAACACCGTCTAAACCGGGAGGAAGCAGGTCTAAAAAGGGGCATACTGTGATGGTTTCTAATGTGCATTTCGCCTTCCGACCTATTTCCAACATGGCCGCCACTTCTGCACTAGGAAATCGTCTACTCCACAGTCTAGTTGAGACTGATTCCAAGATGGCCGCCACAGCGGTTACCATCGCTAGCGTACAATGCAGGCTAGTTGTTAATTCCCAGGAAGCCTTGCAACCTTCCACCATCACTTCCTGTTCACTCCCTTATAATCAAGCAACAACAGAAGGAAGATGCGTTGCTACTCTCTCAGGAGCCGGTACACGCTTCGTAAGTTCGCCTCACTAGGATTACGAAGACCTTTCCTCTCAACCATTTTTTGTCTACTGTACTCACCTTCTTGTTCTCCATTCCTCCCTTTTATTTCAGAAGGCTTTACGGAACCTTTCATTTTCCTTTCGGGCATTTCCGGGATCGATTCTACTTCTAAGCACGCTTAGACCCGGAATCTCCTCCATAACTCCCTCCAGGGAGTCTCTAGGTACTAATCTACTTTTCATCTTACTTCTTCAATCACTCCCGGCTATCGGACTTCTGTTTCTAACTCCTCACCCTTCCTTTATATCAATAACTTGTTGGGAACCTCCAGATTTTCCTCATCCACTCAGGCTGGCTCAAAAGGACTTGGAAATAAAAGGGTAGGCTTTCTCCTAGTTCATCCTACTCTTATAGAACTAGATACATCCACCCTAAATCTTACGGGTCTTTTCTTTCCCTCATCATAGTGCCCTCTTACTTTTGCAACACGACGGAGATTCCTTACCTCTCCGTTCTCTTCATGTTTAGCACATGGTAAGCTCTCAGAACCCTCTATAGGAACTTCTCATTTCCTTACTTTCAGGAATAACTGTGTTCATTTTTACCCACTATATTTAGCTCAGTTTCAAAGGCCTCTCGTCTAAAACAGCCAGAAAGAATACCCAGACCAGCTCTCACCGGGTCTCCACAGGAAGACAACGCCCACCAGCAGCTCTTCCAGGGTTTTATCCCCCACGAGGGTTTCCCTCAGAGTTTCACGAAGGACAAGCTTTTGCAGGTCCTTTCAGGAGTTCTCAGGGGGGATTTCTCCTATTCTTCGAAGATCCACCAGGGTTTCTTCAGACATCTGTTCACCATATAAATTCCCAGGTAGGTGGTTTTTTGTTTCTTCCCAGTGTATTTCGGAACAATTTTGTTGTCTTTACAAAACAGTTAACAGTTAGCAACGCCCGTGTTATCTTTTGTTCCTAGTACTCTGGGTAGAAGCATAGGAATCACAAGTTATGGATCAGCAACAGCAGCAACACATTCAACAGCTGATTGCTGCTGTTCAATCCCTAACTACTGAAGTACAGCAGTTAAAGCATGAGAATGCCTCCTTAAGACAGCTCCAACAGCAAACGGCCCAACAGGCTGCAGCCCCTCGTATCCCACACTGCTCAGACGTTCCTCCAGGACCCTTACCAGGAGGACAGTTTGATGGTAACCCGCATAAGGTTAAGGAGTTCTTGGACTCCTGCTCTGTGCAATTTGCCTTTAAAGCAGCTTATTTTCATACTGATAGAGATCGTGTGGGATATATGGTCTCACAAATGACTGGACCAGCATTGGCTTGGGCAACACCTTTAGTCACAAACAATAACCCTATTTTAGACTCTCATACAGCATTTTGCAATAGCATCCGTACCATGTTTGGCCGCCAAGAGATTCGTGTAGCGTCACAAGAACACCTCCTTGACCTAAAACAAGGAAGTTTAGATATTTGGGCTTACATAACCAAATTCAAACAGATGGCAAGCAAAACCACTTGGTCAGATGACGCTCAGGTCACACTCTTCAGAAGAGGTTTATCTGAAGACCTCAAAGACGAGGTGTCTCGGGTCCCTCACCCCTCTACACTAACTGAATTCATCGCATTGGTAATGCAAATAGATTACCGTATGAAGGAAAGAGTAATGGAGAGAAAAAAGGGAAGGAATACATGAACTACGTTCTCTCCTTCTTCTTCTCGTCCTCAGTCCAATGATGAACCGATGCAATTGGGTTCAACAGCTTGATGCCCCTTGACTCCCGAAGAGAGAAACCGGAGGAGGACCTTGGGTCTTTGTATGTACTGTGGTTCAAATAACCACACGGTACAAGATTGCCCAATTACACCACCTCGGCGTTCGGGAAACGCCAGCTCCCGGCCGTAAGGGGAACCACGGTACGGGAACCAACACCTAAACAGGGTTCCTCACAAACCTCTTACTCCTCCTTCTGTACTAGTCAGACCGATTCTCATATGGTGGTACTCTTGGTCTCTTTCTCCTTCGGTGATCGTCTGCTACAGAACATACCGGCACTAGTGGACAGTGGAGCTGCCGGAAATTTCATTGATGATCAATGGGCCATCTCACACAGAATTCCCAGGTCCACTAAGGTAGAACCTATTCCACTGGAAAGTGTGGATGGTAGCCCTTTGGTTTCCGGACCCATCAAGGATCAAACTAATCCAATCTTGATGAACATCTCTGGTCATCAAGAGAGTCTCACGTTGGATATCATTCGGGCAGCCCATCATCCAGTAATTCTAGGATTACCGTGGTTAAGGAAACACAACCCGTTCATTAACTGGACAGCTGGATCTTTCTTTCTGGGGTCTGAATACTGCATAACCCATTGTGTCAAAAATCAGCAAAAGGTGATGTTGACTCTGCTCCAGTTCCTTTGAATCACCAGTGGGTAACCTCCCTTAACCATGTATCTGGGCTTCCAGAACGCTATTATAAATTCCAGGAAGTTTTTTCTGTCTCAGAATACACTCAACTTCCCCCTCACCGTAGGGATGACTGCTCTATAGAGCTGGTTCCTGACCAGCCATTACCATTTGGGTGAATGTATATCTTATCTGAAAACGAAAAGGAGGTCCTACGTGAGTATCTTCGAACCCATCTTAAGAATGGACTGATCACCGAATCCACTTCACCTGCGGCTGCCTCTTTGTTTTTTGTTTCCAAAAGAAACTCTACGGAACTCCGCCCGTGCATAGATTTCCGTGGGCTGAATAAAATCACAGTTCCTGACAAATACCCTATGCCATTAATACCCGACATTCTTGAAGCAGTCAAAGGGGCCAACATTTACACCAAATTGGATCTCAAGGGAGCGTATCATCTTATTAGAATAAAACCGGGTGACGAATGGAAGACAGCATTTAGAACTCCGTTTGGACATTTTCAATACAGAGTGATGCCTTTTGGATTGTCCAACACCCCGGCTATTTTCCAAAGGTTTATGGATCACATCTTTGCAGTTCTGCTACTTCATAATATGGTCGTCTATTTAGATGATATTTTGATATTCTCTTTCAATATCCAAGAACATCAGAAACATGTTGAAGAGGTGTTACGGTGGCTCCAACAAAACCATTTGTATTGTAAGATAGAGAAATGCTCCTTCCATCAAACTCAGGTTACCTACCTAGGATATGTTCTTTCGGCCGAAGGAATAGCAATGGACCCTGAAAAGGTGTCTTCTGTCCAGAACTGGCCCACTCCCTCTTCTGGCAAGGACATTCAACGCTTTGTTGGATTCGCTAATTTCTATCGAAGGTTTATTCCCGAATTCTCAAGACTTACTCAACCTTTGATGAATCTACTAAAAAAGGGAAAAAGTTTTTATGGTCTCCAATCACAGACCAAGCATTCAATAAACTTAAGGAATTGTTTACCTCAGCTCCTATCATGTTAACACCTGATCAATCCCGGAAGGTTTATTGTTGAAACCGATGCCTCACAGTACGCTCTAGGAGCAGTTCTACTTCAACTAGACGATTCTAATCAAGAACGCCCTGAAACATATCTATCCAAGACACTTGCTCCTGCAGATCTAAACTATACTGTTCTAGAAAAAGAACTCTTAGCCATCAAGCGAGCCTTTGAGGAGTGGCGTCATTTACTCTTAGGAGCCAGACATCCTGTTGAAGTCAGGACAGATCATCACAACCTCCGGATTCTACAGTACGCACAAACCTGTAATAGCCGCCAGGCTCGCTGGGCTCATCTCTTCTCTCCATACAGGATCACTTTCTCATTTATTCCCGGAAGGGATAACTCGAAGGCGGATGCTCTTTCACGGAAGGAACACCTTCCCAACGAACTTTTCAAGACAGAACCCATCTTTCCCCTGATGGCTTCAGGTTTACAAACCACATCAGATTTTTTGTCACGACTTAAGGTCCAATCTAGGCACATTACCAAGGAACAACTGTCACTTACCGATAAAACGGCTTTGATCAAGGAAGACAATTGTTATGTTCATGGAAATAAGGCATTCATTCCCACTCGACCACTCCAGAAAGAAGTCTTGGACATGTGTCACTCTTCGCAGATAGCTGGGCACCGTGGAGTCCTGTCAACTCTGGAATTGATCTCACGTTTTTTCTGGTGGCCTACGTTCCGGAAGGATGTCAAGGAATACGTTAGGTCCTGCCCCGTCTGTCTACAAACCAAGGTTCCTCGAAAAGCACCTCTTGGGGAATTGGTAAAGATGCCATTACCCTCTCGCCCTTGGCAGATAATATCAATGGATTTTATTGTTGATCTTCCACCTTCAGGGGGTTGTTCCACTATAATGGTAACCATCGATACCCTTACCAAAATGGCTCACTTCACTCCTCTGATAGTACCACCATCGGCAGCACGAATGGCCCGCACCTTTATCAGTAACATCTTCACCTTACATGGTTTACCCGAGACTATCATCTCTGACAGGGGTTCACAGTATACCTCACGATATTGGAAGCTTGTCTGTTCACACCTCGGTATTTCTCGGGCTCTCAGTTCAGGCTATCACCCTCAATCAAATGGCCAGACTGAGAGACTCAATCAAACATTGGAAGGATATCTCCGGAGCTATGTTTCTGCAGCCCAAGAAAACTGGAAGGAACTCCTGCCCATGGCCGAATTCACATACAATAACTCATACCATTCTGCCATTAACACAACTCCTTTTCATTGTACATATGGATTCAATCCCACTTCTTTCCCGATAATGAAAAGATCCGAAACCAGATTTCCAGATGTGGACTCTCTAATGCTCCAGATACGTCACGGACATAGCTCCGCCTTGACCGCATTATAAAATTTCACAAGTCAAAAGGAAACATTTTGCAGATCGCCACAGAACCCCAGCACCAGTGATCAAGAAAGGGGACTGGGTTTGGCTATCCTCTAGATTTCTCCCTCGTTATTTAGTACCATCTAAGCTTTCTCCTCGATTTTTTGGACCTTTTCAGGTTATTTCAACGATTGGTACCGCAGCTTTTAAACTCCGACTCCCGACTTCCTGGTCCCGGATTCATCCTGTTTTTCACATATCACAATTGAAACCAGACAATCGAAGTATTTTTCACCCTGTGGTCTCGGTTCGTCCTCCCCCAGAGATGTGTCAAACCGGACCAGAATACGAAGTCAAAGAAATTTGTGACTCTCAGTACCATCAGGGTCGGTTACAGTATCTTGTGGAATGGAAGGGGTATTCTCCTGCCGACCGCACATGGGAACCTGAGACTGAGATTCATGCTCCCCGCCTTATTAAGAAATTTCACCTCAAACACCGTCTAAACCGGGAGGAAGCAGGTCTAAAAAGGGGCATACTGTGATGGTTTCTAATGTGCATTTCGCCTTCCGACCTATTTCCAACATGGCCGCCACTTCTGCACTAGGAAATCGTCTACTCCACAGTCTAGTTGAGACTGATTCCAAGATGGCCGCCACAGCGGTTACCATCGCTAGCGTACAATGCAGGCTAGTTGTTAATTCCCAGGAAGCCTTGCAACCTTCCACCATCACTTCCTGTTCACTCCCTTATAATCAAGCAACAACAGAAGGAAGATGCGTTGCTACTCTCTCAGGAGCCGGTACACGCTTCGTAAGTTCGCCTCACTAGGATTACGAAGACCTTTCCTCTCAACCATTTTTTGTCTACTGTACTCACCTTCTTGTTCTCCATTCCTCCCTTTTATTTCAGAAGGCTTTACGGAACCTTTCATTTTCCTTTCGGGCATTTCCGGGATCGATTCTACTTCTAAGCACGCTTAGACCCGGAATCTCCTCCATAACTCCCTCCAGGGAGTCTCTAGGTACTAATCTACTTTTCATCTTACTTCTTCAATCACTCCCGGCTATCGGACTTCTGTTTCTAACTCCTCACCCTTCCTTTATATCAATAACTTGTTGGGAACCTCCAGATTTTCCTCATCCACTCAGGCTGGCTCAAAAGGACTTGGAAATAAAAGGGTAGGCTTTCTCCTAGTTCATCCTACTCTTATAGAACTAGATACATCCACCCTAAATCTTACGGGTCTTTTCTTTCCCTCATCATAGTGCCCTCTTACTTTTGCAACACGACGGAGATTCCTTACCTCTCCGTTCTCTTCATGTTTAGCACATGGTAAGCTCTCAGAACCCTCTATAGGAACTTCTCATTTCCTTACTTTCAGGAATAACTGTGTTCATTTTTACCCACTATATTTAGCTCAGTTTCAAAGGCCTCTCGTCTAAAACAGCCAGAAAGAATACCCAGACCAGCTCTCACCGGGTCTCCACAGGAAGACAACGCCCACCAGCAGCTCTTCCAGGGTTTTATCCCCCACGAGGGTTTCCCTCAGAGTTTCACGAAGGACAAGCTTTTGCAGGTCCTTTCAGGAGTTCTCAGGGGGGATTTCTCCTATTCTTCGAAGATCCACCAGGGTTTCTTCAGACATCTGTTCACCATATAAATTCCCAGGTAGGTGGTTTTTTGTTTCTTCCCAGTGTATTTCGGAACAATTTTGTTGTCTTTACAAAACAGTTAACAGTTAGCAACGCCCGTGTTATCTTTTGTTCCTAGTACTCTGGGTAGAAGCATAGGAATCACAAGTTATGGATCAGCAACAGCAGCAACACATTCAACAGCTGATTGCTGCTGTTCAATCCCTAACTACTGAAGTACAGCAGTTAAAGCATGAGAATGCCTCCTTAAGACAGCTCCAACAGCAAACGGCCCAACAGGCTGCAGCCCCTCGTATCCCACACTGCTCAGACGTTCCTCCAGGACCCTTACCAGGAGGACAGTTTGATGGTAACCCGCATAAGGTTAAGGAGTTCTTGGACTCCTGCTCTGTGCAATTTGCCTTTAAAGCAGCTTATTTTCATACTGATAGAGATCGTGTGGGATATATGGTCTCACAAATGACTGGACCAGCATTGGCTTGGGCAACACCTTTAGTCACAAACAATAACCCTATTTTAGACTCTCATACAGCATTTTGCAATAGCATCCGTACCATGTTTGGCCGCCAAGAGATTCGTGTAGCGTCACAAGAACACCTCCTTGACCTAAAACAAGGAAGTTTAGATATTTGGGCTTACATAACCAAATTCAAACAGATGGCAAGCAAAACCACTTGGTCAGATGACGCTCAGGTCACACTCTTCAGAAGAGGTTTATCTGAAGACCTCAAAGACGAGGTGTCTCGGGTCCCTCACCCCTCTACACTAACTGAATTCATCGCATTGGTAATGCAAATAGATTACCGTATGAAGGAAAGAGTAATGGAGAGAAAAAAGGGAAGGAATACATGAACTACGTTCTCTCCTTCTTCTTCTCGTCCTCAGTCCAATGATGAACCGATGCAATTGGGTTCAACAGCTTGATGCCCCTTGACTCCCGAAGAGAGAAACCGGAGGAGGACCTTGGGTCTTTGTATGTACTGTGGTTCAAATAACCACACGGTACAAGATTGCCCAATTACACCACCTCGGCGTTCGGGAAACGCCAGCTCCCGGCCGTAAGGGGAACCACGGTACGGGAACCAACACCTAAACAGGGTTCCTCACAAACCTCTTACTCCTCCTTCTGTACTAGTCAGACCGATTCTCATATGGTGGTACTCTTGGTCTCTTTCTCCTTCGGTGATCGTCTGCTACAGAACATACCGGCACTAGTGGACAGTGGAGCTGCCGGAAATTTCATTGATGATCAATGGGCCATCTCACACAGAATTCCCAGGTCCACTAAGGTAGAACCTATTCCACTGGAAAGTGTGGATGGTAGCCCTTTGGTTTCCGGACCCATCAAGGATCAAACTAATCCAATCTTGATGAACATCTCTGGTCATCAAGAGAGTCTCACGTTGGATATCATTCGGGCAGCCCATCATCCAGTAATTCTAGGATTACCGTGGTTAAGGAAACACAACCCGTTCATTAACTGGACAGCTGGATCTTTCTTTCTGGGGTCTGAATACTGCATAACCCATTGTGTCAAAAATCAGCAAAAGGTGATGTTGACTCTGCTCCAGTTCCTTTGAATCACCAGTGGGTAACCTCCCTTAACCATGTATCTGGGCTTCCAGAACGCTATTATAAATTCCAGGAAGTTTTTTCTGTCTCAGAATACACTCAACTTCCCCCTCACCGTAGGGATGACTGCTCTATAGAGCTGGTTCCTGACCAGCCATTACCATTTGGGTGAATGTATATCTTATCTGAAAACGAAAAGGAGGTCCTACGTGAGTATCTTCGAACCCATCTTAAGAATGGACTGATCACCGAATCCACTTCACCTGCGGCTGCCTCTTTGTTTTTTGTTTCCAAAAGAAACTCTACGGAACTCCGCCCGTGCATAGATTTCCGTGGGCTGAATAAAATCACAGTTCCTGACAAATACCCTATGCCATTAATACCCGACATTCTTGAAGCAGTCAAAGGGGCCAACATTTACACCAAATTGGATCTCAAGGGAGCGTATCATCTTATTAGAATAAAACCGGGTGACGAATGGAAGACAGCATTTAGAACTCCGTTTGGACATTTTCAATACAGAGTGATGCCTTTTGGATTGTCCAACACCCCGGCTATTTTCCAAAGGTTTATGGATCACATCTTTGCAGTTCTGCTACTTCATAATATGGTCGTCTATTTAGATGATATTTTGATATTCTCTTTCAATATCCAAGAACATCAGAAACATGTTGAAGAGGTGTTACGGTGGCTCCAACAAAACCATTTGTATTGTAAGATAGAGAAATGCTCCTTCCATCAAACTCAGGTTACCTACCTAGGATATGTTCTTTCGGCCGAAGGAATAGCAATGGACCCTGAAAAGGTGTCTTCTGTCCAGAACTGGCCCACTCCCTCTTCTGGCAAGGACATTCAACGCTTTGTTGGATTCGCTAATTTCTATCGAAGGTTTATTCCCGAATTCTCAAGACTTACTCAACCTTTGATGAATCTACTAAAAAAGGGAAAAAGTTTTTATGGTCTCCAATCACAGACCAAGCATTCAATAAACTTAAGGAATTGTTTACCTCAGCTCCTATCATGTTAACACCTGATCAATCCCGGAAGGTTTATTGTTGAAACCGATGCCTCACAGTACGCTCTAGGAGCAGTTCTACTTCAACTAGACGATTCTAATCAAGAACGCCCTGTAGCATATCTATCCAAGACACTTGCTCCTGCAGATCTAAACTATACTGTTCTAGAAAAAGAACTCTTAGCCATCAAGCGAGCCTTTGAGGAGTGGCGTCATTTACTCTTAGGAGCCAGACATCCTGTTGAAGTCAGGACAGATCATCACAACCTCCGGATTCTACAGTACGCACAAACCTGTAATAGCCGCCAGGCTCGCTGGGCTCATCTCTTCTCTCCATACAGGATCACTTTCTCATTTATTCCCGGAAGGGATAACTCGAAGGCGGATGCTCTTTCACGGAAGGAACACCTTCCCAACGAACTTTTCAAGACAGAACCCATCTTTCCCCTGATGGCTTCAGGTTTACAAACCACATCAGATTTTTTGTCACGACTTAAGGTCCAATCTAGGCACATTACCAAGGAACAACTGTCACTTACCGATAAAACGGCTTTGATCAAGGAAGACAATTGTTATGTTCATGGAAATAAGGCATTCATTCCCACTCGACCACTCCAGAAAGAAGTCTTGGACATGTGTCACTCTTCGCAGATAGCTGGGCACCGTGGAGTCCTGTCAACTCTGGAATTGATCTCACGTTTTTTCTGGTGGCCTACGTTCCGGAAGGATGTCAAGGAATACGTTAGGTCCTGCCCCGTCTGTCTACAAACCAAGGTTCCTCGAAAAGCACCTCTTGGGGAATTGGTAAAGATGCCATTACCCTCTCGCCCTTGGCAGATAATATCAATGGATTTTATTGTTGATCTTCCACCTTCAGGGGGTTGTTCCACTATAATGGTAACCATCGATACCCTTACCAAAATGGCTCACTTCACTCCTCTGATAGTACCACCATCGGCAGCACGAATGGCCCGCAACTTTATCAGTAACATCTTCACCTTACATGGTTTACCCGAGACTATCATCTCTGACAGGGGTTCACAGTATACCTCACGATATTGGAAGCTTGTCTGTTCACACCTCGGTATTTCTCGGGCTCTCAGTTCAGGCTATCACCCTCAATCAAATGGCCAGACTGAGAGACTCAATCAAACATTGGAAGGATATCTCCGGAGCTATGTTTCTGCAGCCCAAGAAAACTGGAAGGAACTCCTGCCCATGGCCGAATTCACATACAATAACTCATACCATTCTGCCATTAACACAACTCCTTTTCATTGTACATATGGATTCAATCCCACTTCTTTCCCGATAATGAAAAGATCCGAAACCAGATTTCCAGATGTGGACTCTCTAATGCTCCAGATACGTCACGGACATAGCTCCGCCTTGACCGCATTATAAAATTTCACAAGTCAAAAGGAAACATTTTGCAGATCGCCACAGAACCCCAGCACCAGTGATCAAGAAAGGGGACTGGGTTTGGCTATCCTCTAGATTTCTCCCTCGTTATTTAGTACCATCTAAGCTTTCTCCTCGATTTTTTGGACCTTTTCAGGTTATTTCAACGATTGGTACCGCAGCTTTTAAACTCCGACTCCCGACTTCCTGGTCCCGGATTCATCCTGTTTTTCACATATCACAATTGAAACCAGACAATCGAAGTATTTTTCACCCTGTGGTCTCGGTTCGTCCTCCCCCAGAGATGTGTCAAACCGGACCAGAATACGAAGTCAAAGAAATTTGTGACTCTCAGTACCATCGGGGTCGGTTACAGTATCTTGTGGAATGGAAGGGGTATTCTCCTGCCGACCGCACATGGGAACCTGAGACTGAGATTCATGCTCCCCGCCTTATTAAGAAATTTCACCTCAAACACCGTCTAAACCGGGAGGAAGCAGGTCTAAAAAGGGGCATACTGTGATGGTTTCTAATGTGCATTTCGCCTTCCGACCTATTTCCAACATGGCCGCCACTTCTGCACTAGGAAATCGTCTACTCCACAGTCTAGTTGAGACTGATTCCAAGATGGCCGCCACAGCGGTTACCATCGCTAGCGTACAATGCAGGCTAGTTGTTAATTCCCAGGAAGCCTTGCAACCTTCCACCATCACTTCCTGTTCACTCCCTTATAATCAAGCAACAACAGAAGGAAGATGCGTTGCTACTCTCTCAGGAGCCGGTACACGCTTCGTAAGTTCGCCTCACTAGGATTACGAAGACCTTTCCTCTCAACCATTTTTTGTCTACTTTACTCACCTTCTTGTTCTCCATTCCTCCCTTTTATTTCAGAAGGCTTTACGGAACCTTTCATTTTCATTTCGGGCATTTCCGGGATCGATTCTACTTCTAAGCACGCTTAGACCCGGAATCTCCTCCATACCTCCCTCCAGGGAGTCTCTAGGTACTAATCTACTTTTCATCTTACTTCTTCAATCACTCCCGGCTATCGGACTTCTGTTTCTAACTCCTCACCCTTCCTTTATAGCAATACCTTGTTGGGAACCTCCAGATTTTCCTCATCCACTCAGGCTGGCTCAAAAGGACATGGAAGTAAAAGGGTAGGCTTTCTCCTAGTTCATCCTACTCTTATAGAACTAGATACATCCACCCTAAATCTTACGGGTCTTTTCTTTCCCTCATCATAGTGCCCTCTTACTTTTGCAACACGACGGAGATTCCTTACCTCTCCGTTCTCTTCATGTTTAGCACATGGTAAGCTCTCAGAACCCTCTATAGGAACTTCTCATTTCCTTACTTTCAGGAATAACTGTGTTCATTTTTACCCACTATATTTAGCTCAGTTTCAAAGGCCTCTCGTCTAAAACAGCCAGAAAGAATACCCAGACCAGCTCTCACCGGGTCTCCACAGGAAGACAACGCCCACCAGCAGCTCTTCCAGGGTTTTATCCCCCACGAGGGTTTCCCTCAGAGTTTCACGAAGGACAAGCTTTTGCAGGTCCTTTCAGGAGTTCTCAGGGGGGATTTCTCCTATTCTTCGAAGATCCACCAGGGTTTCTTCAGACATCTGTTGACCATATAAATTCCCAGGTAGGTGGTTTTTTGTTTCTTCCCAGTGTATTTCGGAACAATTTTGTTGTCTTTACAAAACAGTTAACAGTTAGCAATGCCCGTGTTATCTTTTGTTCCTAGTACTCTGGGTAGAAACATAGGAATCACAAGTTATGGATCAGCAACAGCAGCAACACATTCAACAGCTGATTGCTCAATCCCTAACTACTGAAGTACAGCAGTTAAAGCATGAGAATGCCTCCTTAAGACAGCTCCAACAGCAAACGGCCCAACAGGCTGCAGCCCCTCGTATCCCACACTGCTCAGACGTTCCTCCAGGACCCTTACCAGGAGGACAGTTTGATGGTAACCCGCATAAGGTTAAGGAGTTCTTGGACTCCTGCTCTGTGCAATTTGCCTTTAAAGCAGCTTATTTTCATACTGATAGAGATCGTGTGGGATATATGGTCTCACAAATGACTGGACCAGCATTGGCTTGGGCAACACCTTTAGTCACAAACAATAACCCTATTTTAGACTCTCATACAGCATTTTGCAATAGCATCCGTACCATGTTTGGCCGCCAAGAGATTCGTCTAGCGTCACAAGAACACCTCCTTGACCTAAAACAAGGAAGTTTAGATATTTGGGCTTACATAACCAAATTCAAACAGATGGCAAGCAAAACCACTTGGTCAGATGACGCTCAGGTCACACTCTTCAGAAGAGGTTTATCTGAAGACCTCAAAGACGAGGTGTCTCGGGTCCCTCACCCCTCTACACTAACTGAATTCATCGCATTGGTAATGCAAATAGATTACCGTATGAAGGAAAGAGTAATGGAGAGAAAAAAGGGAAGGAATACACGAACTACGTTCTCTCCTTCTTCTTCTCGTCCTCAGTCCAATGATGAACCGATGCAATTGGGTTCAACAGCTTGATGCCCCTTGACTCCCGAAGAGAGAAACCGGAGGAGGACCTTGGGTCTTTGTATGTACTGTGGTTCAAATAACCACACGGTACAAGATTGCCCAATTACACCACCTCGGCGTTCGGGAAACGCCAGCTCCCGGCCGTAAGGGGAACCACGGTACGGGAACCAACACCTAAACAGGGTTCCTCACAAACCTCTTACTCCTCCTTCTGTACTAGTCAGACCGATTCTCATATGGTGGTACTCTTGGTCTCTTTCTCCTTCGGTGATCGTCTGCTACAGAACATACCGGCACTAGTGGACAGTGGAGCTGCCGGAAATTTCATTGATGATCAATGGGCCATCTCACACAGAATTCCCAGGTCCACTAAGGTAGAACCTATTCCACTGGAAAGTGTGGATGGTAGCCCTTTGGTTTCCGGACCCATCAAGGATCAAACTAATCCAATCTTGATGAACATCTCTGGTCATCAAGAGAGTCTCACGTTGGATATCATTCGGGCAGCCCATCATCCAGTAATTCTAGGATTACCGTGGTTAAGGAAACACAACCCGTTCATTAACTGGACAGCTGGATCTTTCTTTCTGGGGTCTGAATACTGCATAACCCATTGTGTCAAAAATCAGCAAAAGGTGATGGTTGACTCTGCTCCAGTTCCTTTGAATCACCAGTGGGTAACCTCCCTTAACCATGTATCTGGGCTTCCAGAACGCTATTATAAATTCCAGGAAGTTTTTTCTGTCTCAGAATACACTCAACTTCCCCCTCACCGTAGGGATGACTGCTCTATAGAGCTGGTTCCTGACCAGCCATTACCATTTGGGTGAATGTATATCTTATCTGAAAATGAAAAGGAGGTCCTACGTGAGTATCTTCGAACCCATCTTAAGAATGGACTGATCACCGAATCCACTTCACCTGCGGCTGCCTCTTTGTTTTTTGTTTCCAAAAGAAACTCTACGGAACTCCGCCCGTGCATAGATTTCTGTGGGCTGAATAAAATCACAGTTCCTGACAAATACCCTATGCCATTAATACCCGACATTCTTGAAGCAGTCAAAGGGGCCAACATTTACACCAAATTGGATCTCAAGGGAGCATATCATCTTATTCGAATAAAACCGGGTGACGAATGGAAGACAGCATTTAGAACTCCGTTTGGACATTTTCAATACAGAGTGATGCCTTTTGGATTGTCCAACACCCCGGCTATTTTCCAAAGGTTTATGGATCACATCTTTGCAGTTCTGCTACTTCATAATATGGTCGTCTATTTAGATGATATTTTGATATTCTCTTTCAATATCCAAGAACATCAGAAACATGTTGAAGAGGTGTTACGGTGGCTCCAACAAAACCATTTGTATTGTAAGATAGAGAAATGCTCCTTCCATCAAACTCAGGTTACCTACCTAGGATATGTTCTTTCGGCCAAAGGAATAGCAATGGACCCTGAAAAGGTGTCTTCTGTCCAGAACTGGCCCACTCCCTCTTCTGGCAAGGACATTCAACGCTTTGTTGGATTTGCTAATTTCTATCGAAGGTTTATTCCCGAATTCTCAAGACTTACTCAACCTTTGATGAATCTACTAAAAAAGGGAAAAAGTTTTTATGGTCTCCGATCACAGACCAAGCATTCAATAAACTTAAGGAATTGTTTACCTCAGCTCCTATCATGTTAACACCTGATCAATCCCGCAGGTTTATTGTTGAAACCGATGCCTCACAGTACGCTCTAGGAGCAGTTCTACTTCAACTAGACGATTCTAATCAAGAACGCCCTGTAGCATATCTATCCAAGACACTTGCTCCTGCCGAACTAAACTATACTGTTCTAGAAAAAGAACTCTTAGCCATCAAGCGAGCCTTTGAGGAGTGGCGTCATTTACTCTTAGGAGCCAGACATCCTGTTGAAGTCAGGACAGATCATCACAACCTCCGGATTCTACAGTACGCACAAACCTGTAATAGCCGCCAGGCTCGCTGGGCTCATTTCTTCTCTCCATACAGGATCACTTTCTCATTTATTCCCGGAAGGGATAACTCGAAGGCGGATGCTCTTTCACGGAAGGAACACCTTCCCAACGAACTTTTCAAGACAGAACCCATCTTTCCCCTGATGGCTTCAGGTTTACAAACCACATCAGATTTTTTGTCACGACTTAAGGTCCAATCTAGGCACATTACCAAGGAACAACTGTCACTTACCGATAAAACGGCTTTGATCAAGGAAGACAATTGTTATGTTCATGGAAATAAGGCATTCATTCCCACTCGACCACTCCAGAAAGAAGTCTTGGACATGTGTCACTCTTCGCAGATAGCTGGGCACCGTGGAGTCCTGTCAACTCTGGAATTGATCTCACGTTTTTTCTGGTGGCCTACGTTCCGGAAGGATGTCAAGGAATACGTTAGGTCCTGCCCCGTCTGTCTACAAACCAAGGTTCCTCGAAAAGCACCTCTTGGGGAATTGGTAAAGATGCCATTACCCTCTCGCCCTTGGCAGATAATATCAATGGATTTTATTGTTGATCTTCCACCTTCAGGGGGTTGTTCCACTATAATGGTAACCATCGATACCCTTACCAAAATGGCTCACTTCACTCCTCTGATAGTACCACCATCGGCAGCACGAATGGCCCGCAACTTTATCAGTAACATCTTCACCTTACATGGTTTACCCGAGACTATCATCTCTGACAGGGGTTCACAGTATACCTCACGATATTGGAAGCTTGTCTGTTCACACCTCGGTATTTCTCGGGCTCTCAGTTCAGGCTATCACCCTCAATCAAATGGCCAGACTGAGAGACTCAATCAAACATTGGAAGGATATCTCCGGAGCTATGTTTCTGCAGCCCAAGAAAACTGGAAGGAACTCCTGCCCATGGCCGAATTCACATACAATAACTCATACCATTCTGCCATTAACACAACTCCTTTTCATTGTACATATGGATTCAATCCCACTTCTTTCCCGATAATGAAAAGATCCGAAACCAGATTTCCAGATGTGGACTCTCTAATGCTCCAGATACGTCACGGACATAGCTCCGCCTTGACCGCATTATAAAATTTCACAAGTCAAAAGGAAACATTTTGCAGATCGCCACAGAACCCCAGCACCAGTGATCAAGAAAGGGGACTGGGTTTGGCTATCCTCTAGATTTCTCCCTCGTTATTTAGTACCATCTAAGCTTTCTCCTCGATTTTTTGGACCTTTTCAGGTTATTTCAACGATTGGTACCGCAGCTTTTAAACTCCGACTCCCGACTTCCTGGTCCCGGATTCATCCTGTTTTTCACATATCACAATTGAAACCAGACAATCGAAGTATTTTTCACCCTGTGGTCTCGGTTCGTCCTCCCCCAGAGATGTGTCAAACCGGACCAGAATACGAAGTCAAAGAAATTTGTGACTCTCAGTACCATCGGGGTCGGTTACAGTATCTTGTGGAATGGAAGGGGTATTCTCCTGCCGACCGCACATGGGAACCTGAGACTGAGATTCATGCTCCCCGCCTTATTAAGAAATTTCACCTCAAACACCGTCTAAACCGGGAGGAAGCAGGTCTAAAAAGGGGCATACTGTGATGGTTTCTAATGTGCATTTCGCCTTCCGACCTATTTCCAACATGGCCGCCACTTCTGCACTAGGAAATCGTCTACTCCACAGTCTAGTTGAGACTGATTCCAAGATGGCCGCCACAGCGGTTACCATCGCTAGCGTACAATGCAGGCTAGTTGTTAATTCCCAGGAAGCCTTGCAACCTTCCACCATCACTTCCTGTTCACTCCCTTATAATCAAGCAACAACAGAAGGAAGATGCGTTGCTACTCTCTCAGGAGCCGGTACACGCTTCGTAAGTTCGCCTCACTAGGATTACGAAGACCTTTCCTCTCAACCATTTTTTGTCTACTTTACTCACCTTCTTGTTCTCCATTCCTCCCTTTTATTTCAGAAGCTTTACGGAACCTTTCATTTTCATTTCGGGCATTTCCGGGATCGATTCTACTTCTAAGCACGCTTAGACCCGGAATCTCCTCCATACCTCCCTCCAGGGAGTCTCTAGGTACTATCTACTTTTCATCTTACTTCTTCAATCACTCCCGGCTATCGGACTTCTGTTTCTAACTCCTCACCCTTCCTTTATAGCAATAACTTGTTGGGAACCTCCAGATTTTCCTCATCCACTAAGGCTGGCTCAAAAGGACTTGGAAGTAAAAGGGTAGGCTTTCTCCTAGTTCATCCTACTCTTATAGAACTAGATACATCCACCCTAAATCTTACGGGTCTTTTCTTTCCCTCATCATAGTGCCCTCTTACTTTTGCAACACGACGGAGATTCCTTACCTCTCCGTTCTCTTCATGTTTACCACATGGTAAGCTCTCAGAACCCTCTATAGGAACTTTTCATTTCCTTACTTTCAGGAATAACTGTGTTCATTTTTACCCACTATATTTAGCTCAGTTTCAAAGGCCTCTCGTCTAAAACAGCCAGAAAGAATACCCAGACCAGCTCTCACCGGGTCTCCACAGGAAGACAACGCCCACCAGCAGCTCTTCCAGGGTTTTATCCCCCACGAGGGTTTCCCTCAGAGTTTCACGAAGGACAAGCTTTTGCAGGTCCTTTCAGGAGTTCTCAGGGGGGATTTCTCCTATTCTTCGAAGATCCACCAGGGTTTCTTCAGACATCTGTTCACCATATAAATTCCCAGGTAGGTGGTTTTTTGTTTCTTCCCAGTGTATTTCGGAACAATTTTGTTGTCTTTACAAAACAGTTAACAGTTAGCAACGCCCGTGTTATCTTTTGTTCCTAGTACTCTGGGTAGAAGCATAGGAATCACAAGTTATGGATCAGCAACAGCAGCAACACATTCAACAGCTGATTGCTGCTGTTCAATCCCTAACTACTGAAGTACAGCAGTTAAAGCATGAGAATGCCTCCTTAAGACAGCTCCAACAGCAAACGGCCCAACAGGCTGCAGCCCCTCGTATCCCACACTGCTCAGACGTTCCTCCAGGACCCTTACCAGGAGGACAGTTTGATGGTAACCCGCATAAGGTTAAGGAGTTCTTGGACTCCTACTCTGTGCAATTTGCCTTTAAAGCAGCTTATTTTCATACTGATAGAGATCGTGTGGGATATATGGTCTCACAAATGACTGGACCAGCATTGGCTTGGGCAACACCTTTAGTCACAAACAATAACCCTATTTTAGACTCTCATACAGCATTTTGCAATAGCATCCGTACCATGTTTGGCCGCCAAGAGATTCGTGTAGCGTCACAAGAACACCTCCTTGACCTAAAACAAGGAAGTTTAGATATTTGGGCTTACATAACCAAATTCAAACAGATGGCAAGCAAAACCACTTGGTCAGATGACGCTCAGGTCACACTCTTCAGAAGAGGTTTATCTGAAGACCTCAAAGACGAGGTGTCTCGGGTCCCTCACCCCTCTACACTAACTGAATTCATCGCATTGGTAATGCAAATAGATTACCGTATGAAGGAAAGAGTAATGGAGAGAAAAAAGGGAAGGAATACACGAACTACGTTCTCTCCTTCTTCTTCTCGTCCTCAGTTCAATGATGAACCGATGCAATTGGGTTCAACAGCTTGATGCCCCTTGACTCCCGAAGAGAGAAACCGGAGGAGGACCTTGGGTCGTTGTATGTACTGTGGTTCAAATAACCACACGGTACAAGATTGCCCAATTACACCACCTCGGCGTTCGGGAAACGCCAGCTCCCGGCCGTAAGGGGAACCACGGTACAGGAACCAACACCTAAACAGGGTTCCTCACAAACCTCTTACTCCTCCTTCTGTACTAGTCAGACCGATTCTCATATGGTGGTACTCTTGGTCTCTTTCTCCTTCGGTGATCGTCTGCTACAGAACATACCGGCACTAGTGGACAGTGGAGCTGCCGGAAATTTCATTGATGATCAATGGGCCATCTCACACAGAATTCCCAGGTCCACTAAGGTAGAACCTATTCCACTGGAAAGTGTGGATGGTAGCCCTTTGGTTTCCGGACCCATCAAGGATCAAACTAATCCAATCTTGATGAACATCTCTGGTCATCAAGAGAGTCTCACGTTGGATATCATTCGGGCAGCCCATCATCCAGTAATTCTAGGATTACCGTGGTTAAGGAAACACAACCCGTTCATTAACTGGACAGCTGGATCTTTCTTTCTGGGGTCTGAATACTGCATAACCCATTGTGTCAAAAATCAGCAAAAGGTGATGGTTGACTCTGCTCCAGTTCCTTTGAATCACCAGTGGGTAACCTCCCTTAACCATGTATCTGGGCTTCCAGAACGCTATTATAAATTCCAGGAAGTTTTTTCTGTCTCAGAATACACTCAACTTCCCCCTCACCGTAGGGATGACTGCTCTATAGAGCTGGTTCCTGACCAGCCATTACCATTTGGGTGAATGTATATCTTATCTGAAAACGAAAAGGAGGTCCTACGTGAGTATCTTCGAACCCATCTTAAGAATGGACTGATCACCGAATCCACTTCACCTGCGGCTGCCTCTTTGTTTTTTGTTTCCAAAAGAAACTCTACGGAACTCCGCCCGTGCATAGATTTCCGTGGGCTGAATAAAATCACAGTTCCTGACAAATACCCTATGCCATTAATACCCGACATTCTTGAAGCAGTCAAAGGGGCCAACATTTACACCAAATTGGATCTCAAGGGAGCGTATCATCTTATTAGAATAAAACCGGGTGACGAATGGAAGACAGCATTTAGAACTCCGTTTGGACATTTTCAATACAGAGTGATGCCTTTTGGATTGTCCAACACCCCGGCTATTTTCCAAAGGTTTATGGATCACATCTTTGCAGTTCTGCTACTTCATAATATGGTCGTCTATTTAGATGATATTTTGATATTCTCTTTCAATATCCAAGAACATCAGAAACATGTTGAAGAGGTGTTACGGTGGCTCCAACAAAACCAATTGTATTGTAAGATAGAGAAATGCTCCTTCCATCAAACTCAGGTTACCTACCTAGGATATGTTCTTTCGGCCGAAGGAATAGCAATGGACCCTGAAAAGGTGTCTTCTGTCCAGAACTGGCCCACTCCCTCTTCTGGCAAGGACATTCAACGCTTTGTTGGATTCGCTAATTTCTATCGAAGGTTTATTCCCGAATTCTCAAGACTTACTCAACCTTTGATGAATCTACTAAAAAAGGGAAAAAGTTTTTATGGTCTCCGATCACAGACCAAGCATTCAATAAACTTAAGGAATTGTTTACCTCAGCTCCTATCATGTTAACACCTGATCAATCCCGGAAGGTTTAATGTTGAAACCGATGCCTCACAGTACGCTCTAGGAGCAGTTCTACTTCAACTAGACGATTCTAATCAAGAACGCCCTGTAGCATATCTATCCAAGACACTTGCTCCTGCCGAACTAAACTATACTGTTCTAGAAAAAGAACTCTTAGCCATCAAGCGAGCCTTTGAGGAGTGGCGTCATTTACTCTTAGGAGCCAGACATCCTGTTGAAGTCAGGACAGATCATCACAACCTCCGGATTCTACAGTACGCACAAACCTGTAATAGCCGCCAGGCTCGCTGGGCTCATTTCTTCTCTCCATACAGGATCACTTTCTCATTTATTCCCGGAAGGGATAACTCGAAGGCGGATGCTCTTTCACGGAAGGAACACCTTCCCAACGAACTTTTCAAGACAGAACCCATCTTTCCCCTGATGGCTTCAGGTTTACAAACCACATCAGATTTTTTGTCACGACTTAAGGTCCAATCTAGGCACATTACCAAGGAACAACTGTCACTTACCGATAAAACGGCTTTGATCAAGGAAGACAATTGTTATGTTCATGGAAATAAGGCATTCATTCCCACTCGACCACTCCAGAAAGAAGTCTTGGACATGTGTCACTCTTCGCAGATAGCTGGGCACCGTGGAGTCCTGTCAACTCTGGAATTGATCTCACGTTTTTTCTGGTGGCCTACGTTCCGGAAGGATGTCAAGGAATACGTTAGGTCCTGCCCCGTCTGTCTACAAACCAAGGTTCCTCGAAAAGCACCTCTTGGGGAATTGGTAAAGATGCCATTACCCTCTCGCCCTTGGCAGATAATATCAATGGATTTTATTGTTGATCTTCCACCTTCAGGGGGTTGTTCCACTATAATGGTAACCATCGATACCCTTACCAAAATGGCTCACTTCACTCCTCTGATAGTACCACCATCGGCAGCACGAATGTCCCGCAACTTTATCAGTAACATCTTCACCTTACATGGTTTACCCGAGACTATCATCTCTGACAGGGGTTCACAGTATACCTCACGATATTGGAAGCTTGTCTGTTCACACCTCGGTATTTCTCGGGCTCTCAGTTCAGGCTATCACCCTCAATCAAATGGCCAGACTGAGAGACTCAATCAAACATTGGAAGGATATCTCCGGAGCTATGTTTCTGCAGCCCAAGAAAACTGGAAGGAACTCCTGCCCATGGCCGAATTCACATACAATAACTCATACCATTCTGCCATTAACACAACTCCTTTTCATTGTACATATGGATTCAATCCCACTTCTTTCCCGATAATGAAAAGATCCAAAACCAGATTTCCACATGTGGACTCTCTAATGCTCCAGATACGTCACGGACATAGCTCCGCCTTGACCGCATTATAAAATTTCACAAGTCAAAAGGAAACATTTTGCAGATCGCCACAGAACCCCAGCACCAGTGATCAAGAAAGGGGACTGGGTTTGGCTATCCTCTAGATTTCTCCCTCGTTATTTAGTACCATCTAAGCTTTCTCCTCGATTTTTTGGACCTTTTCAGGTTATTTCAACGATTGGTACCGCAGCTTTTAAACTCCGACTCCCGACTTCCTGGTCCCGGATTCATCCTGTTTTTCACATATCACAATTGAAACCAGACAATCGAAGTATTTTTCACCCTGTGGTCTCGGTTCGTCCTCCCCCAGAGATGTGTCAAACCGGACCAGAATACGAAGTCAAAGAAATTTGTGACTCTCAGTACCATCGGGGTCGGTTACAGTATCTTGTGGAATGGAAGGGGTATTCTCCTGCCGACCGCACATGGGAACCTGAGACTGAGATTCATGCTCCCCGCCTTATTAAGAAATTTCACCTCAAACACCGTCTAAACCGGGAGGAAGCAGGTCTAAAAAGGGGCATACTGTGATGGTTTCTAATGTGCATTTCGCCTTCCGACCTATTTCCAACATGGCCGCCACTTCTGCACTAGGAAATCGTCTACTCCACAGTCTAGTTGAGACTGATTCCAAGATGGCCGCCACAGCGGTTACCATCGCTAGCGTACAATGCAGGCTAGTTGTTAATTCCCAGGAAGCCTTGCAACCTTCCACCATCACTTCCTGTTCACTCCCTTATAATCAAGCAACAACAGAAGGAAGATGCGTTGCTACTCTCTCAGGAGCCGGTACACGCTTCGTAAGTTCGCCTCACTAGGATTACGAAGACCTTTCCTCTCAACCATTTTTTGTCTACTTTACTCGCCTTCTTGTTCTCCATTCCTCCCTTTTATTTCAGAAGGCTTTACGGAACCTTTCATTTTCATTTCGGGCATTTCCGGGATCGATTCTACTTCTAAGCACGCTTAGACCCGGAATCTCCTCCATACCTCCCTCCAGGGAGTCTCTAGGTACTAATCTACTTTTCATCTTACTTCTTCAATCACTCCCGGCTATCGGACTTCTGTTTCTAACTCCTCACCCTTCCTTTATAGCAATACCTTGTTGGGAACCTCCAGATTTTCCTCATCCACTCAGGCTGGCTCAAAAGGACTTGGAAGTAAAAGGGTAGGCTTTCTCCTAGTTCATCCTACTCTTATAGAACTAGATACATCCACCCTAAATCTTACGGGTCTTTTCTTTCCCTCATCATAGTGCCCTCTTACTTTTGCAACACGACGGAGATTCCTTACCTCTCCGTTCTCTTCATGTTTAGCACATGGTAATCTCTCAGAACCCTCTATAGGAACTTCTCATTTCCTTACTTTCAGGAATAACTGTGTTCATTTTTACCCACTATATTTAGCTCAGTTTCAAAGGCCTCTCGTCTAAAACAGCCAGAAAGAATACCCAGACCAGCTCTCACCGGGTCTCCACAGGAAGACAACGCCCACCAGCAGCTCTTCCAGGGTTTTATCCCCCACGAGGGTTTCCCTCAGAGTTTCACGAAGGACAAGCTTTTGCAGGTCCTTTCAGGAGTTCTCAGGGGGGATTTCTCCTATTCTTCGAAGATCCACCAGGGTTTCTTCAGACATCCGTTGACCATATAAATTCCCAGGTAGGTGGTTTTTTGTTTCTTCCCAGTGTATTTCGGAACAATTTTGTTGTCTTTACAAAACAGTTAACAGTTAGCAACGCCCGTGTTATCTTTTGTTCCTAGTACTCTGGGTAGAAACATAGGAATCACAAGTTATGGATCAGCAACAGCAGCAACACATTCAACAGCTGATTGCTCAATCCCTAACTACTGAAGTACAGCAGTTAAAGCATGAGAATGCCTCCTTAAGACAGCTCCAACAGCAAACGGCCCAACAGGCTGCAGCCCCTCGTATCCCACACTGCTCAGACGTTCCTCCAGGACCCTTACCAGGAGGACAGTTTGATGGTAACCCGCATAAGGTTAAGGAGTTCTTGGACTCCTGCTCTGTGCAATTTGCCTTTAAAGCAGCTTATTTTCATACTGATAGAGATCGTGTGGGATATATGGTCTCACAAATGACTGGACCAGCATTGGCTTGGGCAACACCTTTAGTCACAAACAATAACCCTATTTTAGACTCTCATACAGCATTTTGCAATAGCATCCGTACCATGTTTGGCCGCCAAGAGATTCGTGTAGCGTCACAAGAACACCTCCTTGACCTAAAACAAGGAAGTTTAGATATTTGGGCTTACATAACCAAATTCAAACAGATGGCAAGCAAAACCACTTGGTCAGATGACGCTCAGGTCACACTCTTCAGAAGAGGTTTATCTGAAGACCTCAAAGACGAGGTGTCTCGGGTCCCTCACCCCTCTACACTAACTGAATTCATCGCATTGGTAATGCAAATAGATTACCGTATGAAGGAAAGAGTAATGGAGAGAAAAAAGGGAAGGAATACACGAACTACGTTCTCTCCTTCTTCTTCTCGTCCTCAGTCCAATGATGAACCGATGCAATTGGGTTCAACAGCTTGATGCCCCTTGACTCCCGAAGAGAGAAACCGGAGGAGGACCTTGGGTCTTTGTATGTACTGTGGTTCAAATAACCACACGGTACAAGATTGCCCAATTACACCACCTCGGCGTTCGGGAAACGCCAGCTCCCGGCCGTAAGGGGAACCACGGTACGGGAACCAACACCTAAACAGGGTTCCTCACAAACCTCTTACTCCTCCTTCTGTACTAGTCAGACCGATTCTCATATGGTGGTACTCTTGGTCTCTTTCTCCTTCGGTGATCGTCTGCTACAGAACATACCGGCACTAGTGGACAGTGGAGCTGCCGGAAATTTCATTGATGATCAATGGGCCATCTCACACAGAATTCCCAGGTCCACTAAGGTAGAACCTATTCCACTGGAAAGTGTGGATGGTAGCCCTTTGGTTTCCGGACCCATCAAGGATCAAACTAATCCAATCTTGATGAACATCTCTGGTCATCAAGAGAGTCTCACGTTGGATATCATTCGGGCAGCCCATCATCCAGTAATTCTAGGATTACCGTGGTTAAGGAAACACAACCCGTTCATTAACTGGACAGCTGGATCTTTCTTTCTGGGGTCTGAATACTGCATAACCCATTGTGTCAAAAATCAGCAAAAGGTGATGGTTGACTCTGCTCCAGTTCCTTTGAATCACCAGTGGGTAACCTCCCTTAACCATGTATCTGGGCTTCCAGAACGCTATTATAAATTCCAGGAAGTTTTTTCTGTCTCAGAATACACTCAACTTCCCCCTCACCGTAGGGATGACTGCTCTATAGAGCTGGTTCCTGACCAGCCATTACCATTTGGGTGAATGTATATCTTATCTGAAAACGAAAAGGAGGTCCTACGTGAGTATCTTCGAACCCATCTTAAGAATGGACTGATCACCGAATCCACTTCACCTGCGGCTGCCTCTTTGTTTTTTGTTTCCAAAAGAAACTCTACGGAACTCCGCCCGTGCATAGATTTCCGTGGGCTGAATAAAATCACAGTTCCTGACAAATACCCTATGCCATTAATACCCGACATTCTTGAAGCAGTCAAAGGGGCCAACATTTACACCAAATTGGATCTCAAGGGAGCGTATCATCTTATTCGAATAAAACCGGGTGACGAATGGAAGACAGCATTTAGAACTCCGTTTGGACATTTTCAATACAGAGTGATGCCTTTTGGATTGTCCAACACCCCGGCTATTTTCCAAAGGTTTATGGATCACATCTTTGCAGTTCTGCTACTTCATAATATGGTCGTCTATTTAGATGATATTTTGATATTCTCTTTCCATATCCAAGAACATCAGAAACATGTTGAAGAGGTGTTACGGTGGCTCCAACAAAACCATTTGTATTGTAAGATAGAGAAATGCTCCTTCCATCAAACTCAGGTTACCTACCTAGGATATGTTCTTTCGGCCGAAGGAATAGCAATGGACCCTGAAAAGGTGTCTTCTGTCCAGAACTGGCCCACTCCCTCTTCTGGCAAGGACATTCAACGCTTTGTTGGATTCGCTAATTTCTATCAAAGGTTTATTCCCGAATTCTCAAGACTTACTCAACCTTTGATGAATCTACTAAAAAAGGGAAAAAGTTTTTATGGTCTCCGATCACAGCCCAAGCATTCAATAAACTTAAGGAATTGTTTACCTCAGCTCCTATCATGTTAACACCTGATCAATCCCGCAGGTTTGTTGTTGAAACCGATGCCTCACAGTATGCTCTAGGAGCAGTTCTACTTCAACTAGACGATTCTAATCAAGAACGCCCTGTAGCATATCTAGCCAAGACACTTGCTCCTGCCGAACTAAACTATACTGTTCTAGAAAAAGAACTCTTAGCCATCAAGCGAGCCTTTGAGGAGTGGCGTCATTTACTCTTAGGAGCCAGACATCCTGTTGAAGTCAGGACAGATCATCACAACCTCCGGATTCTACAGTACGCACAAACCTGTAATAGCCGCCAGGCTCGCTGGGCTCATTTCTTCTCTCCATACAGGATCACTTTCTCATTTATTCCCGGAAGGGATAACTCGAAGGCGGATGCTCTTTCACGGAAGGAACACCTTCCCAACAAACTTTTCAAGACAGAACCCATCTTTCCCCTGATGGCTTCAGGTTTACAAACCACATCAGATTTTTTGTCACGACTTAAGGTCCAATCTAGGCACATTACCAAGGAACAACTGTCACTTACCGATAAAACGTCTTTGATCAAGGAAGACAATTGTTATGTTCATGGAAATAAGGCATTCATTCCCACTCGACCACTCCAGAAAGAAGTCTTGGACATGTGTCACTCTTCGCAGATAGCTGGACACCGTGGAGTCCTGTCAACTCTGGAATTGATCTCACGTTTTTTCTGGTGGCCTACGTTCCGGAAGGATGTCAAGGAATACGTTAGGTCCTGCCCCGTCTGTCTACAAACCAAGGTTCCTCGAAAAGCACCTCTTGGGGAATTGGTAAAGATGCCATTACCCTCTCGCCCTTGGCAGATAATATCAACGGATTTTATTGTTGATCTTCCACCTTCAGGGGGTTGTTCGACTATAATGGTAACCATCGATACCCTTACCAAAATGGCTCACTTCACTCCTCTGATAGTACCACCATCGGCAGCACGAATGGCCCGCAACTTTATCAGTAACATCTTCACCTTACATGGTTTACCCGAGACTATCATCTCTGACAGGGGTTCACAGTATACCTCACGATATTGGAAGCTTGTCTGTTCACACCTCGGTATTTCTCGGGCTCTCAGTTCAGGCTATCACCCTCAATCAAATGGCCAGACTGAGAGACTCAATCAAACATTGGAAGGATATCTCCGGAGCTATGTTTCTGCAGCCCAAGAAAACTGGAAGGAACTCCTGCCCATGGCCGAATTCACATACAATAACTCATACCATTCTGCCATTAACACAACTCCTTTTCATTGTACATATGGATTCAATCCCACTTCTTTCCCGATAATGAAAAGATCCGAAACCAGATTTCCAGATGTGGACTCTCTAATGCTCCAGATACGTCACGGACATAGCTCCGCCTTGACCGCATTATAAAATTTCACAAGTCAAAAGGAAACATTTTGCAGATCGCCACAGAACCCCAGCACCAGTGATCAAGAAAGGGGACTGGGTTTGGCTATCCTCTAGATTTCTCCCTCGTTATTTAGTACCATCTAAGCTTTCTCCTCGATTTTTTGGACCTTTTCAGGTTATTTCAACGATTGGTACCGCAGCTTTTAAACTCCGACTCCCGACTTCCTGGTCCCGGATTCATCCTGTTTTTCACATATCACAATTGAAACCAGACAATCGAAGTATTTTTCACCCTGTGGTCTCGGTTCGTCCTCCCCCAGAGATGTGTCAAACCGGACCAGAATACGAAGTCAAAGAAATTTGTGACTCTCAGTACCATCGGGGTCGGTTACAGTATCTTGTGGAATGGAAGGGGTATTCTCCTGCCGACCGCACATGGGAACCTGAGACTGAGATTCATGCTCCCCGCCTTATTAAGAAATTTCACCTCAAACACCGTCTAAACCGGGAGGAAGCAGGTCTAAAAAGGGGCATACTGTGATGGTTTCTAATGTGCATTTCGCCTTCCGACCTATTTCCAACATGGCCGCCACTTCTGCACTAGGAAATCGTCTACTCCACAGTCTAGTTGAGACTGATTCCAAGATGGCCGCCACAGCGGTTACCATCGCTAGCGTACAATGCAGGCTAGTTGTTAATTCCCAGGAAGCCTTGCAACCTTCCACCATCACTTCCTGTTCAATCCCTTATAATCAAGCAACAACAGAAGGAAGATGCGTTGCTACTCTCTCAGGAGCCGGCACACGCTTCGTAAGTTCGCCTCACTAGGATTACGAAGACCTTTCCTCTCAACCGTTTTTTGTCTACTTTACTCACCTTCTTGTTCTCCATTCCTCCCTTTTATTTCAGAAGGCTTTACGGAACCTTTCATTTTCATTTCCGGCATTTCCGGGATCGATTCTACTTCTAAGCACGCTTAGACCCGGAATCTCCTCCATACCTCCCTCCAGGGAGTCTCTAGGTACTAATCTACTTTTCATCTTACTTCTTCAATCACGCCCGGCTATCGGACTTCTGTTTCTAACTCCTCACCCTTCCTTTATAGCAATACCTTGTTGGGAACCTCCAGATTTTCCTCATCCACTCAGGCTGGCTCAAAAGGACTTGGAAGTAAAAGGGTAGGCTTTCTCCTAGTTCATCCTACTCTTATAGAACTAGATACATCCACCCTAAATCTTACGGGTCTTTTCTTTCCCTCATCATAGTGCCCTCTTACTTTTGCAACACAACGGAGATTCCTTACCTCTCCGCTCTCTTCATGTTTAGCACATGGTAAGCTCTCAGAACTCTCTATAGGAACTTCTCCTTTCCTTACTTTCAGGAATAACTGTGTTCATTTTTACCCACTATATTTAACTCAGTTTCAAAGGCCTCTCGTCTAAAACAGCCAGAAAGAATACCCAGACCAGCTCTCACCGGGTCTCCACAGGAAGACAACGCCCACCAGCACCTCTTCCAGGGTTTTATCCCCCACGAGGGGTTCCCTCAGAGTTTCACGAAGGACAAGCTTTTGCAGGTCCTTTGAGGAGTTCTCAGGGGGATTTCTCCTATTCTTCGAAGATCCACCAGGGTTTCTTCAGACATCTGTTCACCATATAAATCCCCAGGTAGGTGGTTTTTTGTTTCTTCCCAGTGTATTTCGGAACAATTTTGTTGTCTTTACAAAACAGTTAACAGGGGGTCCCAGACCAGGTTTCTGGGAGGAATCATCACTGACTCATCACATATCCTTCCCTTAATGCTGCTGGTTTTCTCAGCCTATAACGGGACCCAGGAAAGGATATTGTCATTCCCTTGTTCCAATGTTCTACCGTAAAGCAATAAGTCTGTTGATCTAAAAACCAGCGCATGACTCAGCGTTGGTATCTTTTCGCATGCTCAAACATTACACAGGAGTATGGTCAGTAAATAATCAGAACTTTCTGCTTGTAAGATAGTATTTGAAGTGGGTTATTGCCCATTGGATGGTAAGGGCCTCCAACTCTAGAGTTGCATAGTTCTTTTACTGATCAAACAATTTCCGGCTTATATAGAGCATTGGATGTTCTACCCCATCATGGAGCTGAGATAACAATGCTCCTAAACAAATATGGGAAGCGTCAGTTTGCAAGAGCTGAGATAACACTGATCCTAAACAAATATGGGAAGCATCTGTTTGCAAAATAAAGGGTTAATTAAAGTCTGCCATTTTCAAAACTGGTTCACTACATAATATATGTTTCAATTTATCAAAACAATGTTGATCTTCTGTTAGCCACTGTAGTTTCTGGGGGGCTACAGTCTTAAGTTTGACACTAAGAGGACCAGAGATGGAGGAAAATTTTGGATAATAACCAACAAGGCCAAAAAAAGGCTTGTAACTCTTTTTTTTGTTTTGGGAGGGGAAGTTCTCATTGTAGCCTCACCTTCATCCTGTTGGGGGTGCACTAGCCCATTCTAAACAAAGAAGCCTAAGTATTTAACAACTGATGTAGGCAAGTGGCATTTTTTTGGGTGAACTGTTAATCCTTTTTTTCTGGAGCCTCTGGTGACTTGTATGAGGGGTCAGTAAGGTGAGGCGGACAGCTGCTTGTAGATTTCTTGAAATATGCCATTTTATTAAAGAAATTATATCAAGAAAACACCTTGCTTGCCCTACTCTACCGAGGAATTCCCTACCTAGTCTAAATGCTAAGGGAACATTCTCTAGCATGGGTAAACTGGCCCTCACACTGAACAATAAATATACAAAGTAAATTATATAGCAACACAGTATAATAAACAATATCAACACAATATCTGAATGGCCTTCCTTTGTCCTGTATAAGATGTCTTCCCCAGGATTCAAGGTCAACTCCAAAATGTTCAATAAAGAAACAGAAAGGTTTTGAACCAGTTCTTGAAAGTTCAAAGTCAAAGAAAAAGTTCACCAAAGAAAATCCATTGGTGACAACTCTTTGTTCCTGGATAATAAGATCCCCTTTCAACTTCCAGAAAAAGTAATTGCACCAAAGGTTAATCCTGATTATGACATATTGAGCCTCATTATGACTTTGGCGGTAGCCATGCCCATAATAAGGGCATGGCTGCCACCAAAGCCGGGTCCGGGTTCCCTGAATGGGGAATTACCGGGCCATTCCAAGTTTGGAGGGCCCGGTAAATCCTCCTACAGGGAACCCGGGCCCCGTAGGGCTCAATAGGAATGGGTGCGGGAGATAACAGCGGACCGATTACGACCGTCCCGCTGTTAGCTCCCTGGTTCCCTCTCCGGACCCGCTATGGACGTCTGTAAAACCAGATGCTCACATCAGGTCCCATGAGGGAACCTCGTAATCTTGTGGAATGGGTTTAATGGGTCCGGCACCATTAGCGGCGCCCGTTAACCCATTCCGCAAAGGTTATAATGAGGCCCATTGTCTCTTCCTTCAGATAAATGGCCACAGTTCAAAAGAAGGTATACTATTTCCCCAATGTCAATAATACACAATTCATTAGGACTTGTTCAGTTACTTCTCTGCTTTTTGTATATTGTTCAGGATGCTTTATTTGTGCTGCTACTTCAATTTTCAACAACCACACTTCTACTTTTGGCACTATGAGAACAGTCACCTGTGTCCCATAGTACGTTACTGCTTCAAACAACTTCAATGTGACATCTGCTGACAGCTTAATATACCACCAGAGTATAAGCACTACTACTACTGCTCAGTAGATTTGAATGGTTAATCAGGCTTTGACAAGACAAATCAACCTCTTCAGGTAGGCAATGCACTTTTCCTTTTAATAACTTTCAAAAAAGGGGCAACCTCTTTGCCTCTTCTGTCTGTCTGACTGCCACAAGAACATCCTGCTTCTGCTCACAATACTCACTCCTTTCTAGCTTCAGCAGTGTTTAGCACGACAGGTTGTATTTTACTTCAGAGTATTCTTCTAAGCATTTGTTTCCCATTCCCCAGCTTTACTCTCACCTTTCTTCAAGTATCAGCCCAAGTAATTACCCAGAAGCTTATGTATCACTCTCTCTCTCAGCTTAAGTTAAAAATGGTGTACTTGGTTCTTAAACCACTTGACTGTTAACAACTTCACAGTATAGTTAGGTGGCTTGTTAACTCTTGGCAAGACTGGTTTCACTATGAAAAGAGGGTACCTCTTGGGTAATGCTTGTTCTTCTCTTCAATATTTTAGACTCTTTACGTCTTTGAAATAGAACAAATGTCACTTCAGGATACAATATAGGATTCAGTATTTCAAGTGAAAATATAATTGGGCACATACAACCTCTCTTTAAAGCTGGTTTTAAGGTTGAATAATGAGTTGTATTCCCATGTATTGGTGAAGGATGAGATTCTTACTTCTTTTGGGAATTACAGTTAGGCACACACAACCTCCTTTTGATGTAGTTTTCACTCTTCATAACTTTCAACTCGTATATAGACACTGTTAGGTATTCGGTAATGGTCTAGGGAGCATTCCCTGTTGTTAATTAGGGACATGTGACCACGCTATTAGGTAATAACAGTATCCAAATGCTTCAGCAATGGTTTTCAATGATGTTAGCATCTCACGCGCGTGATCTTAAACTTTATACGTGCATGCTACAATTCCAGTGTTAATAAGACTTCATATAGAACTAGTAGCTTTCACTTGCATTAAGCAATACCTGAGTCAATTAGGAGATGTCTACAGTTACCGGCAAGGCTCGCACATCGTATTTGAATGCCATGCTTCACTCACCGGCTTCATTGACACTGGTTTCGTGGGTTGCACTGCTTTGCCGACTTCCTCTACCACTTCTACTGCTTCTGGCTCACTGGGGAGCCACACCCTCCTCCAACACAAGTGTCTTCGGTCCGCCACTTGAATTGGGAGTTCCTTTTCCTACCAAGACCCTCAGCTTGCCTTCTGCTTCTGGCCTTAGTCTCCTGCACGTTCATAGCTCTGCAATCATGGCAATCAGGTTGCACGTGAGGTTTTGGGAGAGCAGGACTCTCTCATAACTTGCAGGTAAAATCTGCTGTCGTCATGTTCCGGCATTCCTTCTGTGCTCCCACTTTCCCATGATTTGCCAGCCTTGTGCTTCTCCTCTGCTGCTACTGCTACGGTCAGCCTTTCAGTTCTTGTTCCAGCTCTTTCTACTCTTCCTTTCCTGATTGGGCCTTTTATGCCTCACAGGTTCGATGATTGCCTTCAGGTGTGGGCTACTAGCCTTAATTGCCTTACTACTGCAATGGCTACTATGCTTAATTGCCTGACTACTACATCTGCATGCCTCTTCAGCCATCTTAATCATCTCAGTACACATAGGATTCTTGGACTTGTAGTTTCTTCTGCTAAAGTTAGATTTTTCCTCTATTAAAGTATTGGGAAGGTCTGATTTAATTCCCTTAGGGATTTTAGCAGAGGGACCGTGAGAATTAGCTATCACAGTGAAAGATGGTTTAGTGAAGACAACATTTCCATAATCCTTCAC
This sequence comes from Ambystoma mexicanum, assembly GCF_040938575.1. Lineage (NCBI taxonomy): Eukaryota > Metazoa > Chordata > Amphibia > Caudata > Ambystomatidae > Ambystoma > Ambystoma mexicanum. The sequence continues at coordinate 1,032,364,154 of NC_090933.1, read as the reverse complement.
ATTGTACCCTTGCGATTGAGGAAGATATTTAGTTTGGGATACCAAAAAGGATCTTTCTTTTGGTATGGTTTGTTCTGATTTTATAACCTTGGTGTTTACAACCTTAGATCTAATATGAGGTTGAGAAACATTGAAATTACAGTAAGCCATAACCTCTTTTGGTACAGTGGTAAGAATCTTCCTGTCAGAGGAAACAAATGTGTCTCATCCCACAGAATCTCCTCACTACCCTGGGCCCTGTCTTCTCCCAGGTGATCACCCTGCTGTACACAACCACCAGGGTTGTAATCAGGAAGCATATGCCTTCCCCTGGCCACCTAAGAGGAGACTTTAGGCAAGATTTCAGTGAGGGATCCATAGGATTCTACACACTTGCTACAAATGGAACATATGCTCAGGCCAGGTTTTACTTTATATAATCAATATAAACCCCACAAAAAGATGACAAAGCATTAAGACGTAATCAATCAGTCTCTGGAAGGTAGCAGGAGCCCAATGCAAGCCAAAAGGCATTACGTTCAATTTAAATAACCCATGGGGAGTAGGAAAAGCAGTCTTGGATTTATCTACTGGATTAACAGGTACCTGCCAGTAACCTTTAGTTAGATCAATGGTGGAAACAAATTTGGCATCACCAAATTTATCAATCATATTGTCTATTCTGGGCATAGGATAGCTTTCAAATTGGAACACTTTTCTGAATCTATACAGAATCGATAAGAGTTATCTGGTCTGGCAACTAAAACAATCGGGCAGGACCATGGGCTTTAAGATGGTTAAATTGCGTCAGCCTTTTTAACATAGCTTCTACTTCCAGCAGAATTATTTGTTTTCTGCTATCAGGTTTTTGATGTACTAGCTGTCCTGGAAGAGTATGTATACAATGGTACACTCTTTTTATTCTTCCTAGCTGTGGTCTAAACATATCAGGAAATTGCTGTAATAAATCCAATAATTCCTGCTTTTGATTTGGTTTAGGTCGAAATGACCGAAAAAAAGGTGGAAACGACCGAAAAAAAAAGGTGGAAACGACCAAAAGTTCTAAAAATGCTACCACCAAAGGATCGAACACCAAATGTTCGATCCTCTGGTGGTAGCATTAAAAAAAAAACGCGGGCTGCGGGGGTGTCCCCCGCATTGCCCCGCTCACTATACTTTATGGTATAGTGAGCGGGGGCTGTGGGGGACACCCCTGCAGCCGTCCGTGAAAAAAAAAAAAGGGGGCTGCGGGGGTGTCCCCCGCATTGCCGTGCTCACTTTACTTTATGGTATAGTGAGCGGGGGCTGCGGGGGACACCCCTGCAGCCGTCCGTGGAGAAAAGAAAAGGACCCTGTAGCGCCAGTTCCCAATCACAGAAGTGAAAGGGAACTGGTGCTGCAGGAATCAGCGTGAAGGTGAAGGTAAGTGGGGTTTCTGTATGTTGGTGTGTGTGTGTGTGTGTGTGTGTGTGTGTGTGTGAAATGTCCAAACACTTTTGGTAATTCGAACATTTTGTTTTCGGATATTTCAGCCTCGATAATTTCCCCTTCGGTCAAATCACTGGGATTCTTTGATTTTGGGGTAGCTCAGGGTAGATTCATTGGTTCTCCTGGTTTTATTCTGATAGGAGACTAGTTAGCATGATGGAAGTATCTTTATCCATAGTTTATTTCCACTCTTTAAGTAAATTGATATGATATATATGGGTTTTAAGTTTCCAATCAGACTGTGATATTTTAAAATTGTGATGCTGCATCTGTTCAAGTACTTCATAAGGTCCATGCTATCTAGATAGCATCTTATTGTCAGATGAGGGAAGAAGGACCATTACATTTTTGCCCTGTGGAGAAAGATCTCATCAATGCCTTCCTGTTATGACATTCTTTTTGCTGTTCCTGGACTTTTGCCAAATTTAAATGAACTATTTTCCTTACTGCTTCCATTTGTTCTTTTAGTTTTTTAGCAGTTTGTGTTAAAGAAATATGGACTCTCTCCCTCTCATCCCAGGGCTCCCTTAACACAACTAACACATCTCTGGGTTGTCTTGTATACAATAATTCAAAGGGAGATACTCCAGTTGATGTGTGGTTAGTTTTCCTGATGGCCAACAGGGCCCAAGGTATCATAACATCCAAGTTCTTCCCATCTGCTTCAACCAATTTCTTCAAAATATGTTTTAGAGTCTGATTGAACCTTTGAACTAACCCATCAGTTTGGGGATGATATATCTAACTCCTGATGCTTTTAATGTGAAGAATGTCTTTTACTTCAGCCATGAGTTTACTCACGAAAGTGGAAACTTGATCAGTCAGAATCTCTTTTGGAAAACCAGCCAGAGAAAAAAATTGTAATAAATGCTTCAAGATTTGTTGAGAAATATTACTCCAAAATACCTTTTACAAGCTTTTCCCCAGCTTTGATTTGGTATGCCCTTTTCCCATTAATTTGCATTCATACTTCTACATCTCCTCTATAGTCTGGCTCAATCATGTCTGCCAATACGTCTAGGCCATACCGCCAAGCCAGGCCTGACGTGGAGGCAAGGCAAACATATGTACCATGAGGGGGAATAATGATCAAATCTGTGGGTATCAAAACTGTTTCCCCTGGTGGAATCAATTGTCCCCTACTACTATAAATGTCAAAACCAATAGAATGTTCAGTAGTTATACTGGGATTAGAAGCTCTCTTACTAAGCTTCTCAAATTGAAGGGTTCCCCAATATGTATCAAATGAGTCTGATCCCACTTCTGACACAATATGTGAGGGGTCAGTAATGCGAGGCGGACAACTGCTTGTGGGTTTATCACAATATGCAATTTTATTAAAGAAAATATATGAAAACATCAAGTCCTGCTTGCCCTACTCTATGGAGGAATTCCCTGCCTAGTCTATAAGCTAAAGGGACATTCTCTAGAATGGGATGACTCACCCTTACACTAAACATACAAACATACAAGTAAAATATATGGCAACTGTGAGAAACATGCGTGTCTCACCCGCTAGTCCCCAGAGAGCTGTCATCCAGGTGGCAGGCCATGGCCATCACTATTGGATCCAGTTCCTGGGGGTGGACCAGTGTATAAAGATCACCTGGATGGGGCGTCTTCGGGGAGTGGAAGTGGGACACTGATGGATAAGATGCGGTACCCCTTCCTTTTAACACCTTTTCCCCATCCTATCCCATAGGACATGTAAAAGCTCTACTCCGCCTTTTTCTACACAAACACTTTCCCACACCTCCAAAGACAACAGACGAACACCAGAGCCGTTTACCTAACACATCCCAACACAAGGGCAGTTCGAATCAGGCAATTGCCAATAAATATGCACCCCCGACGGCCCTTTCCCTTCCCCACAGGGATAAAAGGCAGAGTACGAGAGCACACTTTGAGCAAGGCCGAAAGCACAAGGAAGCAGCTATTCCAGGATGGCAGTTCAAATGAAGGAGAAAGGTGGAGGAAACTGAAAAGATGACAAGGAGGGAATTGACCTTGCCCTTTTTGAACCCAGACCTGCAAAGCCTTCGATAAAGGAACAGTAGAATCGGGAATTATAGCTGATGATCGGTGTGGCAGATGGCAACGGTACACAGGGCCCTCCCGCACTGATAGCTAGGGCGAGGAAAAAAAGCTTCCTGCATGGTACCATCCTTGACTCCAGCGGAAGAAAAGCCAATGAGTTCAACAAAGCTGGTGAATCAGAGGAAACTGATAGTAAACCGGACTCTGTTAAGCTCAAGGTTGCAGAAGCAACATTTGTGTAAAGGAAAGAAGATAATGGACAAAGGTCTTTTGTGAACAGCCGAGGTATCAAGGTTAGAGTGATTAGGCACTGCGTGGGCGCACATTTGAAAGACTCTAATGAATGCCCCACTCCTGAACAAGGAGGATTTGTTTGCACTGAGAAAGCAACAAGAACCACAAGGCCTAGGGGAGGCCCGGGAGAGATGTCAAAGTGGTCATACAAGGGTTGAGTCAAACCTCTTGTACAGTCAAAAGTCTTTGATAGTTGTGAATTGAAAAGCTAAAGTGTACTGCATTGTGGTAATGAATGTGAACCCGATTTACATATGGTGTAAGGAGTGGATTGTGACTCAATTGAAACAAATTGGGGAACCCTACAATTTCAAAACTTTGTCATAGAGCTTCTAGCCCCTCTGTTGCTAATAAAGAGTCGATAGGTTTTTTCATCTGCAGTAGTAGAGAAGCTGTTATTCCTCCTGGGAAAAGAGGAATGATTCCTACCGATTTGGGGTGTTACATTAGGTTGGCCCCAAAATGTGGCCTAGCGTGGAAGTTCGGTATAGACGTTTTAGCAGGTGTCATCGATCCCGACTTCTGGAGAGACTTAAAGGTCCTCTTACAGAATCATGGTGAAATCCCATTTGAAGTACATTGTGGGGATCAAATTGCTCAAGGAATTCTGGAAAGTGCTCTATTTCCTCTGTTTAAGGAAAGTGAACCAGCCGAAACAGAAAGAGGTACACTAGGCTTTGTGGGAGCTGATAAACCTGTTAACATTGAAGAAAGGAAGGGAGAAGAGCCTATGATCTACCCTAACCTATCCTTCGCCCAGCGAAATGATCCAGCTCTCGCTGAAGCTTTTCTACAAGCTTTGCTTGAAGGAGAAGGTATGAAGAAGGCAAGTCCCTTTTTCTTAAAACAGGGGTTGCTATATAGAAGAGAAACATCTACTGAATGCCTAATAATGACGAAGTTAGTGATCCCCAAGAACCACCGAAAGGTGGTGATGGAAATTGGACATTTCCATCTTACCGGGGGGGCACGTAGGTCAGTCCAAAACCCAGGCCCATATCAGTGGGAAATTTTACTGGCCAGGTAATCACGCTGATATAAACACCTTTATCCAGATGTGCGAGATCTGCCAGAAAACCAGCCCGCACATCGTATTACCTTCCCCTTTGCATCCCTTACCAGTCATAGAAATCCCCTTTTCAAGAATCGTGATGGACATCATTGGCCCTCTAGAAACATCCAGATTAGGCAACAAATATGTCCTTGTAATCATGGACTGTGCAAGCAGATACCCCAAAGCATTCCCAATGCGAAATAATACTACAAATAATACTACACAGCAAATCCTTAAACACCTTCTACCGTATTTCTCCAGGTTCAGTTTCCCCAAGGAAGTACTAACCAATCAAGGTTCGAATTGTATGAGCAAGCTTATGGCAGAAGTCAAAGAGCTAATCCATATTACCATCTCACAAACCTCTGTGTACCATCCTCAAACTGATGGCCTGGTAGAAAGATTCAATACAACTCTGAAATTAATTCTATGAAAATTGGTAGATAAAGATGAGAAAGACTGGAACTGAATGATCCCTTGGGTACTATTTGCAGTAAGAGAAACCCCTCAGGCCTTGAAATGATTCTCTCCTTTTGAACTGCTCTATGGTAGAGACCCCAGAGATGTCCTAGCAATTCTCCAGCAAACATGGGAAGAATGAGAGGAGGCACCCATTCCCATCTCGCAGACCGCTAATAGAATGCAAGAGCATGTGAGACGTGTTCCAGATCTAGTCTGTACTCATACGGAAAAAGCTCAGAGCCAACAGAAATCCACTTATGACAAAGTTAGCCTAAGATCATTTTCCATAGGACAGAAAGTACTGGTCCTCTTATGCACCTCAGATAACAAGCTTGTCTCTAAGCGGCATGGGCCGTTCGAAATATTAGAATGAACAGGATCCTGTACATATAAAGTAGCCCAACCGGACAGGAAACAAAAAGTCCATTTGTATCACGTAAATCTCCTAAAGGAGTGGAAAGAGAACCCGTCAGCCACCCATGCCAAAGTATTATACTGTTTGGTTCCAGAAGAAATAGGCAGCTTTGAATGAATTCCTTCAGCAGAGATATCCCATCAACAACGAGAAGATCTAAAAGATGTAGTTAACTCATTTCCCGATGTATTTTCAGAAACACCAGGAAGAATAAAGGGCACCTACCACTATATTAGAACAGCTAAGGGAAAAGTGGTTAATTTGAAGCCGTATAGACTCCCGGAATCCCATAAACAGAGAGTGGTGGAGGAAGTAAACAAGATGTTGAAAGCCATTCGAGCCTTCTTCAGGACGATGGTCCTGCCCTATTGTATTAGTCACTAAACCTGACCACTCCTGGAGATTTTGTATAGATTTCCATCAAGTCAACACAATCTCCAACTTTGAGCATATCCCATGCCACGCATCAATGACCTAATTGATGAAAATAGATTTGCAACCTTTTTATCCACCACAGACTTGGCAAAAGGGTACTGGCAAGTCCCAGTACATGGGCCAGATAAGGAAAAGTGTTTTCAATGCCCCTAGAACTGTTTCAATTCAAAGTCCTTCCTTTCGGCTTACACAGTGCTCCAGCCACTTTCCTAAGCCTCATGAATACAATCTTGCAGCCTTATTCCGATTTATGTGGAGCTCATATTGATGATATCGTCATTTATAGTAAAACCTGGGAGAACCATCTCTTCCATTTGTACACTATTATGAAAGTCCTTAGATAGGCCGGCCTGACTGCTAATCCATCTAAATGTAGACTGGCCCAATCAGCCATAAAATTCCTCGGCTTCTTTGTAGGAAATTGTAATGTACAGCCCCAACATGAGAAAGTGAAAACCAACTTAGATACACCAACGCCCATAACTAAAAGGGATCTTGGACCCTCTCTAGGGTTAATAAGATATTACCATAGGTGTACCCCATATTTTTCAGACAAAACAGCCCAGCTGACAGAAAAACTTAAGAACGCTAAACCCAGAAACTTCATTGGACTGTCGAGGATGATATATGCTATAACACCATGAAGCAAACCCTGTGCCAGAACCTGATCCTAATGGTAGTATATTTCTCTAAGGATTTCATATTGCAAACGGACACCTCCATTACAGGGTTAGAAGCAGTCCTATCTCAAGTTTGCGATGGGTTAGAACATCCCATCTTGTTTACAAGTCACAAACATTTCCCACGTGAGAAAAATTACTGCATGCTGGAATTAGAGGCCCTGGTCATCAATTGGGCCATAATCCACCTTAGATACTACCTCTTAGGGAGGAAATTCACATTAGTCACCTCCCATTCTCCCCTAGTTTGGATTAACCAACGCAAAGACTCCAACCCTTGTGTCATGTGATTGTTTATAGACCTGAAATCCTCCTGTTTCACTGTGGAACACCGAAAAGGAAAATACCGGGGGAGTGAACATTTCCTTTTTTGAAACAGATGCAGCTACATCACATGGAGGAAGGGTATGTGAGAAACCTGAAGTTATCTCACCCGCTAGTCCTCACGGGTGTGTCATCCTGGTGGCCAGGACATCGCCATCGCTATTGGATCCAGTTCCTGGGGGTAGACCAGTGTGGGAGGATCACCTTGATGTGGGGTCTTCAGGGAGTGGAAGTGGCACACCGACGGGTGAGACACGGTACCCCCTTCCTTATAACACCTATTCCCCATCCTAACACGTAGGATATATAAAAGCTCTACCCCCCTTTTCCTACCCAAACACTTTCTCACCACACCGCGAAAGACAATGGACTAACACCAGCACCGTTTAGCAGACATGTCCCAACACAAGGGTCAAGCAGAGTCAAGCAAATGCCGATAACTACGCACACCTGACAGCCCTTTCCCTTCCAATAAGTGATAAAAGGCACAGCACGAGAGCATACTTTGAGCAAAGCTGAAAGCATGAGGAAGCAGCTATTCCAGGATGGCAGTTCAAATGAAGGAGAAAGGCGGAGGAAACCGAAAGGACAGCAAGGGGGGAATTGACCTTGCACTTTTCAACCCAGACCCGCAAAGCCTACGATAAATGAACAGTAAGACCGGGAAATACAGCTGACGATAGTTATGGCAGATGTCAAAGGCACACTGTGTCCTCCCGCACTGATGGCTAGGTGGGGAAAAGAGCTTGCTGCCATGATACCGTCCTTGACTCCAGCGGAAGAAAAGCCAACGAGTTCAACACAGCCAGTGAGTCAGAGGAAACTGATAGTAAACTGGACTTTGTTAAGTTCATGGTTGCAGAAACAACATTTGCATGAAGAAAAGATAATAGACAAAGGTCTTTTGTGAACAGCAAGGTATCAAGGTTAGAGCAATATTAGACAAAATTTGGCTTGTACGAGTACCAGGCCTCTGTAACGCGCCGCAGCCTTCCAACACTATCTGACACCCACCGGGGTACAAATGGACCAGAAAAAGGTGCAAGCAATATTAGACTGGTCATCCCCTACTAATGTAAAAGAGATCCAATCCTTTCTAGGATTTGCAAATTTTTATAGGCGTTTTGTTAAAAACTTCTCGGAGCTGGTTACACCAATTACCAGATTACTACGTAAGGGATGTACCTTCATGTGGGATCAAGCCGCAGAGCAGGGTTTCCAACAGCTCAAGGAGGCTTTCACCAATGCACCTGTCCTGAGACACCCTGACCTAGCCCAACCATTTGTAGTGGAGACCGACGCCTCTAGCTACGCCTTAGGGGCCATATTATCCAAAAGGAACCCCGAGTCTGGCCTGCTCCATCCAGTGGCTTATTCACGAAAGCTGCTGCCAGCCGAGGCAAATCACACCATTGCGGACCGTGAATTACTAGCCATTAAGGCCTCCTTTGATGAGTGGCGACATTACCTGATGGGGGCCCGACATACGGTAACTGTGATAACAGATCATCGAAATCTGCAATTTATCAGGACCGCTAAAAACCTAAGCCCGCGACAACTGCGTTGGGCCTTGTTCTTTGCAGAGTTCGATTTCATTATCACATACAGACCGGGTACTAAAAATCGGAAAGCCGACATACTGTTGCGATACCTCGACCCTGTCAAGAACACTGAAGACACACCCCAGACCATAGTTCCTCTAGCACGTATTGTGGGTGCTACAATTAGTTTATTTGAGGCGGTGCAAAAGGAATTAACCATGCAGGATTTGCACAAGTGGTGTGCAGTAAACCCGCAACACCAGGTGCTTGATGGCCATCCATATCATGGTCAGCAGCACAAAAACCCAAGAGTTGGTGTCACAATATTTCTGGTGGCCTATTTGGCGATGGGATGTACACCAATATGTGAGTAAGTGCGATACATGTGCACGTAACAAGGCAGACCACCGTAAACCCGCAGGGTTGTTGTGCCCATTACCTACTCCCTCTGTACCCTGGCACACTGTTACTATGGATCTCATAGTAGATTTACCTGCAGTACAGGGATTTACTTCCATATTAGTGGTTGTAGACACCTTTTCTAAAATGGCACACTTTATTCCCTGTATTGGGGTGCCGACAGCAGGTCAGGTCGCAGAATTGTTCCTCCAGCATGTAGTACGCCTCCATGGACTACCACACCATATTGTGATGGACAGAGGGCCACAATTCACCTCTCTATTTTGGCGAGAGTTATGTAGGGTTATAGGTATGCATGTTGGCTTGACGTCGGGCTATCATCCAGAAACCGATGGCCAAACAGAAAGAGTAAACCAGGGGCTAGAACAGTACCTGCGCTGTTTCATTGCCAGTAGGAAAGCAACTTGGGTACAACATGTGTGATTAGCAGACCTGGCGTATAACAACGCAAGCCATGTGCCCACTAAGCAATCACCCTTTTGCTGCCTTTATGGCCCGGGTACTTCATGTTGCATTGGCGACTTTCGAGGCAGCCCTTCCAACCTTAACGGGGCAGAGGAGGTGCATGGAGCAAGTATGGAAAGAGGTGCAGGACAATCTCGTACAATCCAAAACCACCTACAAAAACTATGTCGACAAACATCGTCGAGCCAGGCCCCAATACCAGGTGGGAGATATGGTATGGCTCTCTACCGGAAATGTGTCCTTGTATGGACCCCGGAAATTACAACCACGATATCTGGGCCTGTTTCCCATAGAACGGATTATTAATGCAGTGGCCAGGCGCCTTAAATTACCCCCTAAAATGAAAGTCCACCCCACGTTCCATATTTCACTATTGAAACCAGCCCCCAAGACCACCAAGACCCATAAACCACCACCCATCATGGTACAAGGGGAACCCGAATACGAGGTTCGAGCAATCCTAAACCCCAAAAAGGATAAGGCGGGACGAGTTCTATATCTGGTAGATTGGGTCGGGTATGGGCCTGAGGATCGCTCCTGGGAGCCTTCCACTCATGTACATGCCCCAAGACTGCTGCACACCTTCCATCGCAACTTTCCAGACAAACCCCGGCCTCTGCCGGCCTTCCTTGGGGAGGGGGAGTGATGTCAGGGGTAGACCCAGGGTAACACAGACAAAACATGTTATTAGAACTAACGAAGGTACATTTGTATGTGCCCTGTACCATGGGCAATGTATTGACAAAATGCACACTGTAAAATTAAGCAGGGGAAAAGTCCTGCCCTACAGAAGACTGCTTTGTCCTTCCTGTAGGTGACAGGCACATCAGGACTACATTGCCCAGCATGCTCAGTGCATGGGCAGCCAATCAGGAGTCAGACCGGGTGTGGCGTGCATCAAAGCGCATGCGCGAAACCTTCAGCGCGGGGCTTGTGCTCGCGAACGCCGACTAGGAGGACGCGTGTGGAGGAGCTCTGGCAGAAAACACGTGCGAGGGGCCCCACCCCACCAGATTGAGAATCCGGCTCTTCGCCTGTCTGGGATGCGCTGTAAGGGGAGTGGGAACGCGCGACACAGAGACCCAAGGAAGCCCGCAGAGGGAGCTGGGGAAAGCGCAGGGGGCACATTGTCTCAGCCCATACCACTTGCCCCTGCGCCGGCATATAAGATAAGTAGCAGTGCCTGGGATTAGTAATACGTTGCTGTAGCAGCCCCCACACTGTGGAGGGCTTCAGACCAGGGAGGAAACACGCGTAATAATGCGCGTACAGCAGATTTGGGAAACGCAGCGCTGGAAACTGGGAAAAGCCTAACGCCGCAAGCCACGCACGGCACAGTTTGCGCTGGCATTTAGTGAACAACTTGTTTACTAGAGACAAGTATAACGAGTAACACAGTTCGTGGAAACCCACGTCATAAACCAAGGAATGAGAGTATGAATGCGGCATGGAATGAATGACCGTGTGAGTGCTTGACAAAGAATAACACAATATTCTTTCTTTGTATCTGAACTCAGCCTGCACGACCTTCGAGACGCAGCACAAACTGACAGCGACAGTGACACCAAGGACCACGTTATCGGACAAGACAATGAACAGAGCTAAGTGTTACATGCATGACTAACTGTCTCAGTGGTTGCCCCACTGCCTTATTGTATAGCAAAACTGTATAAGGTGTTTAACCCTATGTCTATGTGATGTTACCAACATAGTGTAAGGTTTCTTAGAGGGTGCTGTTGAGAGACAATTGCCCAGTCAGCAAGTGGTGCTGGAACTACAGTATTTGGTGCATAATGAAGGTGTGCAGCAGTTGACCTCTCCCAATCTCCCCATACCTGCCCATAGCCTCTTCCTAACCCTTTTCCCAGTTTTCCTAACTACCTCAACCTATCCAACCAACGAGACCCTAACCCTCTTTTCCTGCCCTTGTCGCGAATGCCTGCATAAGCTTCGACTTGCAGGTGTCAAGACCGGTGTGGGGGTAGTTGTTTAAATCCACTCCTGCGCCTGGGATCAGTGTGCCCTGACACCCGACCTGAAGATATAGAGAAGGAACTGTTTGTTGTTTGTGGCTTTGCATAAAGGGACTTGAACACAGAAGGTCCTGATATTGGAATAGGAACTCTAAACTCGGGCTGGAGAAGGCCCAGAAGTGTGCTGCGCTCAAGAGTCCTGCCTTGTCCTGTGCTTCAAAGGTGGGGAATGGAGACCCATGTTATAACATTCTGACTTAACCTTTTCAGAACACTTCTTTCTTTCTTTGTGAACATTACCCCACACTATTTTCTTATTATATGCCCTTTTTATTTGACTAGAGTCCACTAGGACTGTAGTATTATTATTTGATGGTCATAGCTTTCTCCCATCTTAGATTTAGGTTTAGATTAGGCGTTTATTTCACAAATGTTTGCAGATTAATAAAGACCCTTAAACTGTGATCACTTGTGTCTGTCTTGCTTTGATACCATGACTTCCTTAGACAACACAATATAATAAACAATATTAACACATGGGGGTCATTACGAGTCTGGAGGCAGCCATGGTGCCATTAGCACCATGGCTGCCTCCAAAGTCGTGTCTGGGTTCTGGGTTCTCTGAATGGGGATTTACCATGTCATTCCAACCTTGGCGGACCCGGTAAGTCCCCATTCAAAATACCCTTCCCCATTCCCATTTGAGCCCCCATAGGGCTCAATGGGAATGGGGAGGGAGCTAATAACGGGCCTGCAAATAGCAGGCTCGTAATTAGCTCCCTGGTCCCTTAGCGGCTCCCGCTAAGGATGACTGGTTTTATAAGCTGGCCTTAGTGGGACCCGCTAAGGGACCTCTGGAATGCGGCGGTAAGGGGTTAACGGCACCGACATCATTACCGGTGCCGTTAACCCTGTACCGCTGCACTCATAATGAGGCCCAATATCTGAATGACCTTCTCCTGTCCTGGGTAAGGTCCCTCCCCCAAGAATCAAAGTCAACTCAAAATGTTAAGCAAACAAAAAGAAAGGTTTCGAACCAGCTCTTGATATTTCCAATTGAAAGATAAAGTTCATCAAACATAAATACAATGGTAACAAATCTTTGTTCCAGGATGAAGGATTCCCTTCCAACTTCCAGAAAAGAGATAGATGGTAATCCTGGTTATGATAAATCATCTCTTCTTCCAAACAGTTTGCCACAGTTCAAAATAAGGTATCAAATTCCCCAATGTCAATAATACACAATTCGTTAGGACTTCTTTAGTTACAACTTTACATTGGTATATTTATCATGATGTTTTGTTTGTGCTGTTGCCTCCACTTCAACAAGCATACTGTTACTTTTGCTACTATGAGAACGATAACCTTTGTCCCACAGTCCGTTACTGGTTCATGCCACTTCAATATTGCATCTGCTGACAACTTTGTATACCAGCACAGTTTAAGTACTACTTCCACAGCTCAGTACTTTGAATTGTTAGACAGGCTTCAATCAGATAAACTTCAGGTAGGAAAGGCACTCTTCCTTTGAATGACTTAAAGGGGCAGCCTATTTGCCTCTCCCGTCTGCATGCCACACTAACAACCTGGTTCTGCCCATAAGACTCACTACTGTCTATTTGTGCAGTCTTTGGTACCACAAGTTTTTTCTACTTCAGAATATTCTTCACAAGCAATTAGTTCCGCTTCTCCAGCTTTACTCACACCTTTCTGCCAATTATCAGCCAAGTTAATTACCCAGAATCCTTTGTACCACTCTCTCAGCGTCAGGTAATACTGCCACACTTGTATCCTAGGCCACTTGAGTGGTAACAACTTCACAGTGCAGTTGGATGGCTCTTTAATTCATGGAAAGGTTGGTTTCACTACATAAAGAGGGTGCCTCTTGGCTTGGGTAATGCTTGTTTTTCTATTCAATAGTTTAGACTCTTCACTTTGTAAAAATGAAAATAATGTAGCTTGTAAATACAGTATGAGATTCAGTATTTCAGTTAAAAACAAAATTAGGCACATGCAACCTCTCTTCAAAGTAGATTTCAAGGTTTAAAGATGAATAGAGAATTGTATTCCCATGTAATGGCAAAGGATAGAGTTCTGACTTCCTTTGGGAATCACAATTAGGCACACGCGACCTCCTTTTGATGTAGTTTTCACCCTTTACAATGTGTAACTCGGGTATTGTCAACATTAGGTATTCGGTAATGGTTTAGAGAGTGTTCCCTCTTCTCAATTAGGGACACACGACCACTCCATTAGACAGCAACAGTCTTTAAATCATTCAACAATGGATTTCAGCAATGTTAGCTTTTCACGCGAGTGTTAGGCCTTTCACGATAGATACAACTGCTACATTTACATTGTTAATAATATTTTGAATGCAACAAACATCTTCTACTTGCATACAGCCATATGCAAGTGAACAAGGAACTGGATACTGTTACCGGCAAGTCTTGTGCAAAGTGTTAGAATGCCATGTTTCAATCATCGGCTTCTCAGACAAAGGCTTTGCGGGTTGCACTGCTTTCCCGACTTCCACTTCAAATGCTTCTGCTTCTGTCTCGCTGGGGACCCACACCCTTCTCTTGAACAGGTGTCTCTGGTTTGGCCACTCATATTGGGCATTCCTTCTACTTCCGAGATCCTCAGCTTGCCTCTTGCATCTTGCCTTAGTCTCTAGCACATCCACTGCTCGGTGACCACTGCAATCAGGCTCACAAGGGGCAGCCTCTGCACTTCAGACTTTGGGAAAACAGGACTGCTTCTACTGCTACAGCCTACACTCCAGCTCACATTCCAATTTCTTCTACTCCTTCCTTCCTTAGGAGTCCTTTTATGCGTCCCAGGTTCAGTAATAGGCTGCAGGTGTGGCTAGTAGCCTCAATTGCCTCACTACGGCAATGGCAACTAGGCTTAATTGCCTCACTGCTACATCTGCACGTCTCTTCCATGCCTCTTCAGCCCTCTTCCTCAACTCAGTACCTCTAGGATTCTGGGACTTGTAGTTTGTTTCAATAAAGTTATGTTTTTCCATTTCTTTTTTTTTTTTATTGTTCAATTGTGGTTGGTTAGTGTAAATCTTACACACATTTAATCAATACATAATAACATTTCATACACAGATACATATAGACAGCATGAATAAAATTGAATAAATAAACCAAAAGATTAAAACACATAATTAAATCAACAATTTCCATATCATAATTCATATCAATATTCTAATTTCAAATTTAAAACCTTGGGATTAGGTTGCCCATGGCTTCCTCAAGATTTCGATTACTTAAAGTTAGGGACTCTTCCTGAGCTTTGAGAAGATCAATTACTATTTTCCAAATATAATAAACCACTTCTGCAGTTTGTCAAATGGCCATCAAAAATGTGGGATTACAGAAAAAGTTATATAGGTGGTTGTCCCACTCTTCCTGGTTGGTTCCCCCCATGTGATCCTTCGGCAGTACACCACCCCCAGGGCTGGGATCAGGAAGCCTATGCCTTTCAATGGACACATGAGGAGGATCCCAGACCAGGTTTCTGAGAGGAATCATCACTGATTCATCACAGCGTCCCAAGTAGGCATCTTTGCTTGATAAATCCCTATGATGATATTGCCCACACACCTCTCGTAACCTTTTGTTGTATGTTTTCAATCACAAATTCTCTTCTTTCATATGTAATATACATTTTTCTGATATTAGCTTCTGCATGCTTAAATCATCTAAATGCCCTATTTCCTTTTGGAATGTAGGTCTCCATGTGCTCTGCAGAGAACAGCAGATTCCACGAATTTGGTGATGACATCAACTGAGTCTTGGTAGACTTGTAGTCTGCCCGCCAGCGCTGAGCTACTCAGTCATTTTCTAAGAAAAGGGGAGAAACTCAGTAGTGTATGGCAGGCTGTAGCAGGAGCATTTTAAGAGAAACATGTAAGTGGCACAATAGTGAGAAAGCGAGAAAGAAATGAAGAAAAGGTGCACGAGCAGCCATAAGGAATGTATGGGAAAAGTGTGAATTGTTTAAAGAATTAAGAAACGAGATGGTGTGAGCGACCCAAAAGAAAGTAAAGTGAAAGTGGAAAGGTGCAAGCAGCACGAAGCAAGAGAGAGAGAGAGAGAGAGAAAGAAAGTAATGTGTGCAAGACGCACAGCAAGATAAAGTTACAGAAAAGCAGTCGGTGCCAAAGAAAAGTGCAAGAGGCATGGGAAAAGCAGAAGGCACCTGAAGGAATAGAAGCAGGATAAAGAATACACGGAGAAGGGGCCAGGTATCAGAGTGGTTGCGCATGGGGAGGAGTAAAATCCCCTGCGTTCTCGAAAGTCTCTGATATTGCTCCAGTGTTTATGAAAGGAGGTGTACAGCGCCACTGGAGAAAAGGTGGAAAAAGGAGGAACTACACTGAGAGTGAAGTCAGAGCGAAATTTCCCAAGGTGAAGGGAAGGCTGTTGAAACCTCACCAGAAGGTACTGTGTTTTTGAGATGTGCATCCTGGCAAGGTAACATTTTGGTGTTTTGTGTTTTTTGAACTGTTGAGTGAATCTTCTGGGACAAGAAGAGGCCTAGACTTGAGGAAGGGAACTCTGAGAGGACCAAAGGAAACTGTGAGAGACATTGCTTGTAAAGAGTGAAGCTGGGCTTGGGGAAGGGTGCCCTGAGAGGCCTGAAAGAAATGTGAATCTTCTTTTGGAACCAGAGGGGCCTGAGCTTGGGGATGGGAACCCCAACAGGCCCAGAGACATGGTGAACTATGTTGTTTTGCTGCAAGAGCCTTACCTGGAAGATCACAAGGGCGCCCTTTTGATTTTTGAACTGGCAGAACTAAACCTGACAGTAAGGCTATAGGAATCCAGCCTTGATTTGCATTTCCTTTTGAAACACCATTTTTCTTTCATGAAGACCCAGCATCACATTTGTTTTAAGAGTGAGCAAAAGTATAGGTTTGACACAGACAGATTTTGATTTTGAATTTACGGACATGGACTCTCCTTAGGAACATCAGTTGAGGGAAACACCCTACTAGAGTTAGGGCTAGTTAGGCATTACACCAACCCTACCAATCTTTATAATAACGGTTTTAATACTGTTCTCCTTGAGTCTGTGTCTGTCTTGATACCATCCATGCCTCACACACAATAAACCCCTAGTGTGCAACACTTAACACAATGTAATGAATCTGATGATGTCATCGCTCCTTTACCAGAGGTAGCCTCTCCCCATGTGGCCAGGGGACAGCAGCTGCTACCTAATTCTGACCTTGCGGGTGGCTATATGAGGGAGGACCACATGGGGGAGGCGACCTTCAGGGGGATGACCCAGCATCATCAGATGAAAACACATTTCCCACTTTCCCTTTTAGGGCTATCCCCTCCATTTCCCATGCTTTTATGGCAGACTGTGACAGTCCCCTTCAACCACCCACCAGCCATAAAACCTACCAATGCCATCTTTCAATATTCTGTGGATAGAATGCCAATGACCGCCTCTCATTCCCATATATATATAGAAGCCTTGGGACGAGGAGGCTGAATGGAGCAATTAGGATTGGTGAAGCCGAGAAGCCCAGGACACGCTCAAGTGGTTGCGAGTGCATGATAGATGCCGGGACATTTCGAAACCCCCAACCAGCATGGAGTAGAGAGACGCTGTCTGGGGGGAGCTTTGTTCTCTTGGTGCTGATCAAGGGACTGCCGAGTTGCAGAGAAGATCATGGAGCCTGAAGGCGCATGGAGATGGCAGAAAGAGAAGGACTGCTCTACTGGGTTCACCAGGCTGGGAACGTAGCAGGAAGAGAAGTCTTCCTGGTAGCCATGGGAACCAAGAAGCTGCACCAGTGATGCCCGAACATGCAGAAAGGCTCAGCAGCAGAGCAGGAGCTGCGAAGGACGTGGAAGCCGCTAGGCGTAACTGGCGAGTCTCTGAAGTTGAGACAGGACGCCAGATGGCTGCTTCACGTTTACCGCGAGAAGACTGGAGAATCCCATAAAAAGCCAGTGAGTCCTTAGAAGGCAAGATGGGACACTGGGGCGCTGTCATGATCTCTGCTTCCAGAAGGTCAGGGTTTTCCCAACTCCCTTGGAAGCAGATCCATAACCCAGGTTCCGAGTGCCAACCAGTCCCAATTGGGACCTTTTGGACCCAGTCCTGGCGCCAGTGGCACCAGGCTAATAAATATGCCCAGTCCCAGCGCTGGAAGCGCCGGGCTCATAATGCTTGGGTGGACTTACCTGCAGCAGACCATGCTGCTTACTTGCCTGCCAGTTGAGCCTCTGATCCTCTTCTGTTTGGAACTACTTTTCCTGTTGGGTGGGGCAGGAGCCACTCCCTAGATTCAGAACACTGGAACTCTTCTGGAAAGCAGGAACTCTTTTCTTACCTATGCGTGGCTGTGGAAGGAGACACCTAAGCACTACAGGAGGCTATTTAAACCACACCCGATGGATGAATCTTGCTTTGCGTTATTCTGCATCCTATGCAGCAGAACGCTCATCGTGTCTTCTGCATCTGATCCTGGGCCTAAGGAAAAAGGCTTACCATCCTGAATCCAGTCTTCAGCAACACCTATAAAGACAAGAAAGAACAGGTTAGCATTACGGTCTTCAGTGACAGCTCTTCACTTACCTGGTCCATCGGCTGTCACCAACGCCTCGCGCTGCATTCCGGCATCTGAAAGACAAAGGCTTACCTACTCTTCGTGCGCTGCGGAGGTCTTCACACTCCATTCCGGCATCTGAAAGACAAAAGCTTACCAACTCTTCGCACGCTCCGGAGGCCTTCGGCGCTGCATCCCGCATCTGAAAGACAAAACAAGGTGCGTTTAAAGACATTGGGGAACTTTAATACTCACGTGCCATTACTCCTTTCCACATCTAACCCAGTGGGTATTCCGGCACCCTGCAGCCGCTCCGAACTTGTACCTGCAAAATAAAAAGACAGTTAGAGCGCATCGTGAAGCAGGCAACAAGCGCTTACTTACGTGCTTCCAGGCGCTTCTATTCATCACATGGGCTCCATCTTTAACTCACTTCAGCCCGTCATCCGCCATCACCGGAACCCTGCAAAACAAGAAACATCATTACTAAAGACTTTAAAGACATTAGAATTACTCGAAACTTACCGTTCGTGCAGTAAACGACGGACAGCAGTCCTCTGAAGTCAAGAGGCCTGCTCCCCTTATCCAGTGAAGAAACTGGTTACAGCACACTGCCCCGAGGCAGATGGAGAGCACGGCGTTCACTTACCTAAGGTGAGAGCGTTAACCTTTGGGGTTCTACAGGAGAAGAGAAAGGGAAGAAGAGAGAGACATTCAATAACCCATTTCCTTAATCCCATATTTTCTATCTGCAGACATCTTACCCTTCGAGTCAGACATACAGTGCACAGAGGTCCAGCCCAAAGAGCCAGCCGTGTGTTACACATCACCTTTGAAGATACGGTATATGCCCAGTCAAGACCGGCGCCTCTACGGGAATCAGGTGAGCGTTACAGGCGCTTTGACTATACTATCAAGGACAGATAAGCACCAATTAAGTGAATGAAAGGGATTTGAAACCTGATAAGTTAAAAAGAAATAATAACAGAAGTCAAGTTTGCAAGTGTATAAAGTGAACCACAAGAGGCAGCCCTGGCAGGAGAGTATACCAGGCAAAGTCAAGTTTGCAAGTTTATAAAGTGAACTGTACGAGAAAGTCCTGGCAGGAGAGTATACCAGACAAAGTCAAGTTTGCAAGTGTGTAAAGTGAACCACATGAGAAAAGCCTGGAAGGAATGTACACCAGCTGAAGACAAGCTTTTTAGTCAGATTGCATTGAATGTGGAGAATAAAATGACAGCGGAGTATACTAGGTGTCCTGTAAGGCTGGGACCCACATCCAAGTTGTTTTGCATCCAAGTTGTTTTGTAGAACTATAGAACAAATAATCCCAAGGAAAGACCCATGCCTTTAGAATGTTGAATTGTTTGAACAGACCTGGGGCAGGGAGACATTTCTCTAGGAGTGGAGTGCAATGTCAAGAGGAGAGAGGTATCCTCTTGGGCTATAAAGAACTGTGCATGTTTTGTTGACCTGTTGCATAGGTGAAGAGAAAACTGGTGAAGGGAGCCATTCCCTGGAACTGTGCACATTATTCAATGGGAACCTTTGTATTTGAGTTACACCTTTCTTTTGAACTTGAACATGTGTTCACTTTCAAGACCAAAGACATTACTCTTAGCACCTTAAAGATACTTTTGAATGCAAGGGCTAGAATAGGATTTCGGACACAACACATTTTGCTTTGGACATCTTGACACAGGACAGACCCTTCGGTTTTGGTTGAGGTAGGGAAATACCTCAGAGAGTAGGGACTGCGAGGTATTCTCCAACACCTTTATTATTTTGATTAAAGGTTTCATGAGTCATCTGTGCCCGTGCCTCAATTCTGGCTCCCCACAACAATTTAATACCAGATCTCTGTTAATGTTACAATGTTTAATCAATTGTATAATTGTATGATTCATCCTGCCCTTCCGCGATCTGAATGACACAAGGCCTAGTAAGATCGTTTTGTGTCCTCCCTTTGTTTTCCCCTCCTTGTCTTGTTGCATCTAGAAACACTTGTGAACAGGTGTGGTATAAATGCCACATCATATTATATCATATCCTGTCCTGAAAAATACACCATGTAAACCAATAATTTCCATATCTCTTAAACCTTCCATTTGAAAGGTCTTCAATACAAACTGCAAATTTGATACATCGACACAATACACAAAATAAATGCCAAATTGTACAAATTATTTTTTTGTTTGTTAAATAAATTTTTTATTAAGCATTTATAATGAATGAGAACAAAAAGTTAATTCAGCAGTTAACATAGTTATAAATATAATCTTAACAAATAATCTTGAATAAGTACAAAGGCTTTGTTAACAATTTAGAAGAGTCAACGTGGTTATAAAACAAAATTAAACATTACATTAATAATTGCAGAAGCAATTAGCGTTGTTAAAGGAATTGACACAAAGTATATGGCCACTGAAACTAAAGGAATTCAAAGGAAATACAACATAAAGGACAACGGGAGACACAGAAGGGGGTAGATGGGGTAATATGATATATTAGAGAAGTTACAATGAAGAGGTATTAAGATATTCAATAAAAGGACCTCATTTTTTATTATAATTTTGTACATCTCAAATACAAGGGGTTACACAAAAGATTTGCAATCACAGTGGTTCAAACAAACCCTTACTCAAGCTTTCTTGGTAAAACACTATTAATTTATTTACACAGTCAAACAGTAATTTAGAAAACATTCCACTAGCAATAAGCAGCTCAATATCACACTATAATACACTCTAGTACAAAACCAATATGTTTCTGAACAAGTTAGGCTCCCTGATGTGGGAGCAAAATGGCACATCAGTAACACAAATACTTTCTCAGGCAGGGCAAATAGTTTCAGTTCACTACAAGAGGCAATTCAGTTCAATAGGCCTTGGCCAAAGTCAATGGATCAGTGTCTTGGATAGGATAGCATAGTTATGCTAGTAAACGGTTAAGTCTTTGCCAATCTTCTTAGAAGTAGTTTGCACGAAAAAGAGTTATATGTCGATTAGGAGCGAACAAGACTCCAATGTTGGGAAAGTTTCACAAAAATTCACAGTGGCAGAGAGGATTTCTCAACCACGTTTGCACGGTACCTTTGTAATGAAGAAAAGCTTTAGCTGAGGCAATTGTTCCTGGACTAGACCATGGACTGGTAGATTGCTCTATTACCCCGAGATCAAGAATCTTGTTGACCTCTTCCTTTATGTGGGTTCTTACATGATCTGACATCCTGTAACCTCTGCTTTTAACAGGTAAACAGTCACCTGTGAGAATATCATGCTGGCCCCAAGAGGTCAAGGCTGGTTATAGTGAAAACAGGGAGGCAAACTGATTTAACAGAAACTTTCACTCTTCCTGTTGTTACAGTGTCAGATTACAAGAGAGATTGACTCCTTCTATCTTCTCATCTAAAGGCTGTCCTCTGAGTAGGTTTACTCTCCTCTTCCTCTTGAGCTGAAGCTATAAGCAAAGCTCCTACTCTGGTCTTGAGACATACGCGTTTAGATGGTTGGTGTGAAAGACTCTGGGAGCCTCCTTAGGATTGCCTAAGTCCACCAAATAGTTGACTTCTCCATGTTTCCCCACAACCTTGAAGGGTCCTACCCATTGTCCTGTAAGGCCCTCTGTCTTGCAGGTACCATAACTAAAACTTGCTGGTCTTGAGTAAACTCAACCATGTTGGCCTTCTCGTCATGCCAATGCTTCACCAGAGCCTAACCTGCTTTTAAGTTATCTGATGCTTCTGCCATCATGTGTGACATTCTCCTCCGGAGACCTATCACATAGTCTGTGACTCCTACTGGATGGGGGAAGGAACACTCTCCAACCCCTCCTTCATTAGGGCCAAGGGACCTCTCTGTGTATGAGAGAAGCTCAAAGGGACTAAATCCAACTCCCGCAGTAGAATGTCCCACTTTCTTCTAAGGGGTTCCTCTAAAGCACCTATCATGCTCTTCATAGTATGATTAAACCTCTCTACCAATCCATTTGTCTGGGGATGGTAGGCAGTTGAGAACTTGTAAGTCACTCCACAGTTTTTCCACATGGCTGGCATGTAGTGGGTCATAACATTGGATCCCCTGTCAGAGATGACTTCCCTATGAAAACCTACCCTGGTAAAAATACCAAGTAGGGCCCTAGCAACAGCCTGAGCTGTAACAGTCCTCATGGGTATTGCTTCAAGGTATCTAGTAGCATGGTCTACTACAACCAGGATAAACCTGTTGCCTGAAGAGGTTGGAGTGTCTAAGGGACCAACAATGCCGATTCCTACCCTCTCAAAAGGGAATCACACCACTGGGAGAGGCACCAAGGGTGCCACATTCTTGGTTCCACTATTGCCAGATGTCTGACAAGTGTGACAGCTCCTACAGAACTTATCTACATCAGACCCCAATTTAGGCCAGTAGAAATAAAGAGAAAGCCTTTCCTTAGTCTTCTTGAAACTCAAGTGACCAGCCAAAGGAATCTCGTGGGCTAACTGTAAGAACTGATGTCTAGTCCCTAGAGGCACTACAAGTCTCCAGTAGCCCCCTGGGATAGACTCAGTTGGTTCACTGTAGATGAGGCCATCTTCCCAGTATAACCTATGCTTCCCTGGGTCTTCCCCTTCCAGCTAGGAAGCTGCATGTTGACAAAGGTCATCAAGAGTAGGGCACTCTCTTTGACCTCTGCTGATGTCTGCCCTACAGGGGCCACCTTCTGCCAGTAAAGACTGCAGCTCAGGATGGTCTACAGAATCCAGATCTCCAACAGGGGGAAGGTCTTCTTCCAGCTCTTAAACTTCAGCAGCTGATTCAACCAGTCCTGGTTGTTCCTCACACTCAGCCTCAGCTGGTGGAGCAGTCAAAGGTGTGACTTTGGCCAGTCCTCTCGGGGATGTCCTTGTAGGTAGCACAGGGGTGCTTGCTGGCTTTTTCTTGGAGTTTTTAGATTTCCCTTTTTCCTCCTTTTTCTTTGAAATAGCAGTCAGTAAGTCCTGTGGGCTGGGGGTTATAGTTTCCCCTATAATTTGCCATAGAGATCCTTTTAAGGTACTATCTCTGGCCTTCCTTGTCTGCTCCTGCTTCCGTTCGCTGGGAGGCCTGGGGGTGTTTGATACAACTCTAAGAGCTTTTAAGTCATTCCCCAACAGGACTCTCCCAGGTACTTCACTCTGCACACTAACACGTGTCTTGACAGTCATGTCATTGCACTGGATGATAGCTGGTAACTGTCAAAGCATTTGGATAATGCCTCCAGCAAGCTTAGTGAGGTATTTGGGAGCCTTAGCAACATTCTCAACCTTGAAAAAAGATTAATGCACAACAGTAATGCTGGCCCCAGTGTCTCTGATGGAAGGGGTCTCCTGGCCATTCACAAGTACGCGGTCTTTGTAATATTCTTTGGTATTGTCTTGGATGGGATTATAGACATCTAAGTTCTGTTGTTCCCACAGAGCCAGGGACACTAAAGAAACACTGGCTGTGACTTTCATGGGTTCCTCAGCCAGTAGGTGAAAGTTTCCACTTGCCATTTGTACTTCTTCCTCTGGGGAGAAGGCTAAGGAGACAGTATGGATCCCTGAAGGTTTACCATTACATCTGGGATCCCCTTTCACATGGTCAGTTGACACACAAGCAAAACATTTTCCAAAGGTTTTGATAAATGCGGGTTTAGCCTGACCTCCCTCTGGTTTAGCACCAGAGGTTTCACTAGCCTGATTCGGTTTTCCAGGGGGCTTGCCCGTCTTATGTTTGTGGCCCTCTTTTGGAGAGGAGGTATTGGAATTCTCTTTGTCATCTTTCTTGTGCTGCTTTCCCTCATCCTTTTTCTGAGTGGCCCTGGAATCCTTGTGAGTAGCCCTATTGGCAACCCACAAGTCAGCAGCCTTTGCTAACTTCTTTGGATCAATTTCCTTGGAATCAGCCAAGTGCTGTCTGAGCTCAGGAGTGCAGGCATCATAGATAGACAGAATGTTCATACCTTCATAAGTGTTAACTCTGTAACCCGTAACCCAACCATCTAAGCTTTTCAAACATTCACACACCCAGGTAGCCCAAGGGGTACCATCATGCTTTTTGAGGGTTATAAACCTCTTACGATACTTGGAAGTAGTTTTCCCAAACCTAGCTATCAAAGCTAGTTTCACATTTTCATACTCCATCCTGTCTATTTCGCCCACCTCCATTACAGCATCAGTTGCAACCTGGGGTAGCCTAGACAAAAGCCAAGGAATCAGCTGATTCCCTGTAATTTCCTGAATCCCATAGTTGTACTCAAAAGCAGCCAACCAATCCAAAATATCAGGCTTAACCTCATACATACCTAACTCATCTTTGGGCATGCAAGGCCTCTTAAGACTGGAAGACCTAGAAGACTCTGGGAGAGAACCATTCTCAAGAGAGAATTTCTTCATTTCAAGAGCATGTTGTAATTCCATTTCCCTTAGTTTAAGTTATTGATGTTTACTTTCAGTTTATGCTTGGAGCCTTTTTTATTCTAACTCAAGTCTCATCTTCTCAAGAGAGACAAAGGGCCTCATTACGACACAGGCGGTAAGTTACCGCCTGGGTCGTACCTTTACCACCATGGCGTAAACTACGTTTACGCCATGGTG
This sequence comes from Ambystoma mexicanum, assembly GCF_040938575.1. NCBI lineage: Eukaryota > Metazoa > Chordata > Amphibia > Caudata > Ambystomatidae > Ambystoma > Ambystoma mexicanum. The sequence continues at coordinate 1,032,339,406 of NC_090933.1, read as the reverse complement.
GTTGGCGGACTTACCGCCCCATTCCGAGGTTGGCGGGGCGGTAAGTCCCCAATCCCCATTTACCCTTCCCCATTCCCATTTTTACGGTGGCGTAATTAACATCAAGGTCCCTTAGCGCCATGGATTTTAACACCTGCTAAAAGCAGGTGTTAAAACCTCCATGGCGCTAAGGGACCTCGGAATCAGGCGGTAAGGGTCGGCGCTGTTTATGCCGCCGTAAACCCCTTACCGCCTGAGTCGTAATGAGGCCCAAACTCTGGACTCAGTACTGTACCTGGTAGGGTCCCTGTGGCTAAAGGTTGAGACCTAAGAGCAGATAGAGGTGCATTAGGGCCTACATCTTGAGACTCCTCTGCCTCTTCTAACTAATTAATAACATCTGAGTTGGACTCTGAAACATTATCATCCTCATCATCAGTTTCCACATTTTATACAGAAGTAGGTATAGCAGACCTATTTCTCAGACTTTGAAATTCCAACAATCTTTCTATCAATTCATTATTTTTGCCTTTAACAGTGAGGTTCCTAGTTTTACACATTTCCTTTATTTGATCAACTGTTAAAATGTCTAGGGCCTCCTGTCTGTAGTTATCCATATCAGGCATGATAAAATAATTGCTTTTCTAGTGATGCTTAGCCTTGTGAAGGTTATTTGAACAACAGTAAGATCAGCATTCTCAATGTAACAACTATACTTAATCCTCACCAATTGCCACCAGTGTTAGGCAGAATTACATGTAGTACCCTTTGGGAACACTACACACAATTAAGACTACAGGTGTAAACACAATCTCACCTTTGGTATAAGTCGGTACTACACAGTTTTGTGTTAGCAGGGCTGAGCAGCCAGGCTTATCTCAAAAGGGATGTGAGCAGTACAAGGGGTTGCACAAAGGACTTGCAATCACAGTGGTTCAAACAAACACTTACTCAAGGTTTCTTGGTAAAACACTATTAATCTATTTACACAGTCATTTAGAAAACATTCCACTAGCAATAAGCAGCTCAATATCACACTATAATACACTCCAGTACCAAACCAATAGGTTTTTGAACAAGTTAGGCCCCCTGAAGTGGGAGCAAAATGGCACTTCAGTAACTTTAAAAAGGGGTAAAAAGACACAGGTTATAAGAATTAAACACAAATACTTTCTCAGGCAGGGCGAATAGTTTTAGTTCACTACAAGAGGCAATTCAATTCAATAGGCCTGGGCCAAAGTCAATGGATCAGTGTCTTGGATGGGATAGCACAGTTCTGGAAGTAAACGGTTAAGTCTTTGCCAATGTTCTTAGAAGTAGTTTGCACGAAAAAGAGTTATATGCCGGATTAGGAGTGAACAAGACTGCAAAGTTGGGAATGTTTCACAAACTTTCACCGCGGCAGAGAGGATTTCTCAACCGCGTTTGCGCAGTATCTTTGTAATGAAGAAAAGCTGTAGCTGAGGCAATTGTTCCTGGCAGTTCCTGCAGATTTCGCTGTTCCTAGGCCTAGTCGTGGGGACAAGAGGGAGGATGTTGGGAAGTTCCTGCACTGCACGGGGAAGAATCCACAAGCTTGGCAAAACGTCGGTTTAAGGTGGGACTGCCTTAAAAACCACAAACTGGTATCCTTCTCACTGGCTATCCGGTTTTCAACAGCACTATGAAGAAGAAAATTTGACCAGTATGGAGATGGTTTCCAGGTGGCTTGTGAGTTGGTTGTTCCTAACAGCTCAAGGGAAGAAGTCGTCCTTGCAGGGGCTTCTCTGTCGAGGGAGTTTCAGGCTATTCGGATCTGCAGCAGGCCTTGACCGGGCAAAGCAATGGCCCAGGAGTTGCAGCAGTCATCTTCCTTCAGCTCGTCTTCGGTTCGTTCCAGTGGTCGACTCTGCCTTCCAATTCCCAGAGACCTGCTTTTAAACAGTTTGCTCCCATTCATTCCAGTCTGGCTGCCACTCACCCAGCAGGGTGGCTGTCCTTGCCGGACAGTCCGCCAGCCAATTATGCCAGAGTGCATTCAGGTCTCCTAGGTGACTAAGCACAGGGAGTTTTGGGCACCTCCCTCACATCCTGTCCCCCCTAGACACTGAGGCGCCAGAGGGGGGCTTCAGTACTGAAGCCTGCCAAAGTCAAACAAACAAAGGGACCAAACCTGGTTTGGCGCACAGAGACAAACACTAGAAGGAGCGTTTCAAAAAGAAATGGCAAAAAAAGTCGATCGGAACCTGTTTTTACAGAGAGGGCTCAGACGCCATCTTGAAAAACATGGCTCCGGTGGATTTTAGCTACCGGAGCATTTAAACGGGTCACGGTTGGAAAAATCATGGTAATACCACTGCCACCAGCCATTCTGAGAGGAAAGGGTAGCTTTTGAAGGCTACATGAGTTTCCTGGGCATAGGGAATACTAGGTATTCCCTCCAGCACTCTTGTCAGGGACTCAGGTAGGCAGAGACAAGGACAGGCTAGGCGTAGGGGTGTTGTGGGTACTGTTTTGGGCACTGGAGGGGAGAGACAAACAAAGATGCAACCATACAAAAGGCTGCTTTGCCCCATGTGCAGGAGAAAGGGACTAAAGACTGCGTTTCCCGGCAGCCGGCGCCAAAGGACTACAATCCCCAGCATGCCCAGGGACGTTTTGGGCCAATCAGGAACCAGGAAGGGCGCGGCCGCCCCATCGCGCATGCGCAGAGCCCCGAGCACGGGGCTTGCGCTTGAGACTCCATGCCGACAAGACGTGTGGACCGGAGCTCCAGCAAAACTACACGCGAGGGGCCCAGCCCCACCCGAGCAGCAGCCCGGCCCCTCGCCCACACGAGATAAGTACTCCTCTTTGCTCAGGGCCCAAAGGGATCGAGGGGGAAGTGCAGGGGGCGATTGCTTGCCACCCCAGAGCCCCTGCACCGCTACGAAAAGCTAAGTGTTTAGAACTTCGGCGCTCAATGTGCCGGCGGCATTCTTTTGGGATACATTGACCTGTGCACGGGCGTTTAGTCATTTGGGGTGTTTCCGCCTCTTGGGGACCATAGCAGATCCGTGAGGCGAAAACACAGCACCGGAGACACCTGCCACAGTTTTAGGGCACAAATCGATCACGAGGGTCTGCAGGAAGATTGCTTGTGCATTTGAACATGTTTGCAGGGATCTGCAAGGGGATCGCTTGCGTAGCATAGTGCAATAGCACTATACAGGTCTTGAGGAGGGGGCATTAGAGAGTGTGCCTGTGTGAGTGAGTCTGCATGAGGTGAATGCAGACAATAACAGAGGGCATGTTATAATGCTTGTTAATTTCTTTTAGCTTGGACCTTTTGAAAACAACCCTTCAGACGTGCCAAGGACGTGACTGCTCTTCATGGACAGGACACAGAAGACCAGAGCTAAGTTGCATGCAACTCCTGTACTGTTTCGATGACTTAGGGTTAGGCAGAGTTAAATTGTTCTTATGTGCAAATTGGTGCTTATGTACAAGTAGCTAGTAAGGGCTGAGAACACCAGAACAAAAGTGAGCAGCAACCAAACTTTCCCTGTAGAATTCCCCATTCCCACCCATAACCTCTACCTCACCCTCAATCCGGTTTACCTAATTCCCCCTACCTATCCAATCACCCTAACCCTCCTTCCCTGCTCTGGTCCAGGAAACCCGTGTAAGCTCTGACCTGCGGGCTCCACGACCAAAGTGGGGGTGGTTGGTACTGCGTCGCTCCTGCGCCTTGGATTCTGGACTTCGTGACAGAAGCGCAAGCCCACGTAATATTCAGGTGCCCGAGCTACGTGGCCAGCCCCCATTGAAACCATGGAAGAAATAGCCAAAGCCCTGCAGAACTTACAAGGTGAACTGGCAGCGTCTAGACAGGACTACGCCACCTTGTCCGCACAGGTGCGCAGTTTAGCGGCTCAGACAGCGCCCTTACCTACCCAACCACCCACTCCGGTGCAGGTACACGTAAGTCCGGAGGCAATAGTTCCGTTGGCACCTCCTGAGCGCTACGCTGGAGACCCACAAAAGTTTACCACTTTTATTACTCAGTGTCGTCTCCATTTTCTGACCAAGACTGCAGCCTTTCGGTCTGTTCAGTCCCGAACGGCGTTTGTAATTTCGTACCTCACAGGGGACGCTGCGGCATGGGCAAACCCACTAGTCCAAAAAGACCATGCCATTCTTTATGACTGGGATGATTTCCTGGCGGAATTCGAGAAAATATTTAACCGGCGAGCCGCCACCCTTTGCAAGGATCGGGAACTGTTAAGCCTCAAGCAGGGGTCTAAGGAATTAGTGACATATGTCACTCATTTCAATCGGCTGGTAGTCGAAGCCGACTGGCCCCGTGATAAGCGGATGTCCCTCTTTTATCAAGGTTTGAGGGATGACATCAAAGACCTTATTGCCCAGGTAGATCCACAGCCAAGGGAATGTTCAGAGATGATTGATCTGGCCTTACGGCTTGACCATCGAATGGCAGAAAGGCGGGGCGATAAACGAAAGGGAGATTCACGACCCGTGCCTCGGTTGGATCTGTATAGGGGATCCCGGGGGGTGGCGGCCAGATCTGAGGGTGAAGAACCGATGCAGATAGGTTCAGTTCGAGGTCCCCTCACTAAAGAGGAAAAGGAACAAAGGAGGAAGGACGGCCTCTGTATGTACTGTGGCAAGGCTGGGCACTTTGTTCGTGAATGCCCAAGCAAGCCCAAGACCCAGGGAAACGCTTCGGCTTGTCGGTAGTGGGGGTCACCCGATCGAGCCTGTTGAGTAGTTGGGCCCCAATGGCAGGCATTTCGAACTATGCTACGCATGTCACCTTGACGGGTTGTTTGGAGTTCCAAACACAAAAGAAACAGGTCACTATGTTTGTGGACTCGGGAGCGACAGGTAATTTTATTGATGTCCAGTATGTGGTTACCTTAGGTATCCCAGTACAGCAAAAGGCAGACCCGGAACCTGTACGTGCTGTAGACGGCACTCCTCTCAGCTCAGGGCCCATAACACATAACACTTGTTTGGTGACGTTACAATGCGGAGCTTGGCATAGGGAAAGCATTGCCTTTGATGTCATTGCCGCCCCGCAATTTGGGCTGATTTTGGGATTACCGTGGCTAAAAAAGCATAACCCCCAAATTCATTGGACCACAGGGTCAATCAGTCTGGACTCACCGCATTGTCTTGAACATTGCTGGCAAGAAAGTACGCCTTCAGTGTGTGCTCTCAACGTCTCGGTTAAGCAGGAAAAGCGTCCCGAAAGTTTACCCCAAGAATACGCAGATTTCATGGACGTATTTAACAAACAAGCTGCAGAATCATTACCCCCACATCGGCCATTTGACTGCAGAATTGATCTGGAGCCTGGGGCTACTCTACCGTGTAGTCGTATATATGCCCTAACGGAGGTAGAAAACAATCACCTCCAAGAGTACATAGCTGCGAATTTAAAGAATGGATTTATTCGCCACTCTAATTCGCCAGTGTCCTCCCCTTTGTTCTTCGTACCGAAGAAGTCTGGAGAACTCCGGACTTGCATAGATTACCGCAGAGTGAACCAGATAACCATTAAGAACCGTTATCCGCTTCCTCTCATCCCGGTTCTTTTGGATCAAGTTAGGGACGCGACAATCTACACCAAGTTGGACCTTCGAGGCGCTTACCATCTTGTGCGGGTGCGCGAGGGAGACGAATGGAAAACCGCCTTCCGGACCAAGTTCGGATTGTACGAATATCAGGTTATGCCATTCGGTCTCTGTAACGCCCCCGCTGCCTTCCAACATTTCCTGGATGAGGCCCTTAGAGAATATTTAGACGTATGTGCGGTAGTGTACATAGATGACATCGTAATATATTCTCAAAATCTCCAGGAACATGTCCAACATGTACGCGCAGTTTTGCAAAAGCTGCGAGAATACCACCTTTATGCAAAACTGGAGAAGTGCGAGTTCCATTGTACCACCATGGAATTTCTAGGCTACTTCCTGACCCCGACCGGCGTACAAATGGACAAGAAAAAGGTGCAGGCAATCTTGGATTGGGCTCCCCCTACCAGTGTGAAAGAGATTCAGTCATTCCTGGGGTTTGCGAACTTCTACAGACGCTTCGTAAAGAACTTTTCTGCATTGGTCACTCCAATCACGAAGCTTCTCCGTAAAGGCTGCCCTTTTGAGTGGGACACATCGGCCGACCAGGGGTTTCGACAGCTCAAAAAGGCCTTCACCGACGCCCCGGTACTGAAACACCCGGATTTGTCTAGACCTTTTGTAGTGGAAACGGACGCCTCTAGCTACGCTCTAGGTGCTATCCTGTCCCAGCGGGATCCTCAGACAGGCCTGCTACATCCCGTGGCCTACTTCTCAAGGAAACTACTCCCAGCTGAACAGAACTATATCATTGCCGATCGGGAATTGTTGGCAATTAAGGCAGCTCTTGGTGAGTGGCGACACTACCTGATGGGGGCACGTCATACCACCACGATCATAACGGACCATCGTAACCTCCAGTTTATAAGAACCGCCAAGACGTTGAGCCCGCGCCAATTGCATTGGGCTCAATACTTTGCCGAGTTTGATTTCATCATAACGTATAGACCCGGAGCCAACAATCGAAAGGCAGACATATTGTCACGATATCCCGAGTCAGCAGAGCGAGAGGCAGGCATTACACCACAACCTATTATTCCCCCAACACGTATAGTTGGAGCTACTTCTGATTTCTTTGAGGCCGTATTAAAAGACCTCACTATGCAGGACGTCCATCAGTGGTGCAAACAAGATCCTCAGAATACTTTCGTTGAGGGACTCCCCTACCATGGGTCAGCCTTGTACTTGCCCACCAAGCAACTGCGGGAAAAGGCCTTATCTTGGTGCCACGATTCGTCATTGGCAGGACACCCGGGAAAGTCAAAAACTCAGGAGTTGGTGGCTAGACATTTCTGGTGGCCCAAGTGGCGGCATGATGTTCTGCAGTATGTGTCTCAATGCGAGGTGTGTGCTCGAAATAAAGCTAGTCACCAAAAACCTGCTGGGCTCCTTCATCCTCTACCGACCCCTTCGGTGCCATGGCATACGATCACCATGGACCTTATTGTGGATCTTCCCGAGGTTCAGGAATTCACTTCTGTATTGGTAATTGTGGATACCTTTTCGAAAATGGCTCACTTCATCCCATGTAAGGGAGTCCCGACTGCTGGTGCAATTGCCGAATTAGTTCTGCAAAACATAGTCCGCCTTCATGGCCTTCCCTATTGTGTGGTCACAGATAGGGGTCCACAGTTCACCTCTCGCTTCTGGCGTGAGTTTTGCAAGATTCTGGGAATGGAAGTCCGCTTGTCGTCCGCATACCATCCCGAGACAGATGGCCAGACAGAACGCGTGAATCAATGCCTAGAGCAGTATTTACGGTGTTTTGCCACAAGTAGGGAGACAACCTGGGTCCAGCATACTTGGTTGGCAGAATTGGCATATAATAACGCCATACATGCATCCACCAAAAAGACTCCGTTCTACTGCCTTTATGGGCGACATCCACGGATCCTCCCAATGGCCATTCCAGTTTCAGGATTTGAATTGCCTACGTTGGCTGGACAACGGTTGGGCATAGAGCAGGTTTGGAAGGAGGTGCAGGAGAATCTCACAAAGGCCAAGGACGCATATAAGCGCTATGCAGATAAGCGTCGTTGACCCAGCCCACTTTACTGTGTAGGAGATAGAGTGTGGTTATCCACTCGCAACCTTCGCATGGAAGGACCCAGGAAATTACAACCCCGATATTTGGGTCCATTCCCAATAGTTAAAATTGTGAACCCTGTTGCAGCTAAATTGACCTTACCTCCCCAAATGAAGGTACATCCCACTTTCCACACTTCCCTCCTGAAACCCGCTCCACATGGGACAATTGCTAGAAAACCACCTCCCGTTATGGTGCAAGGGGAACCTGAGTACGAGGTTCGAGCAATATTGAACTCTAAACAAGATAAAAAGGGCCAGGTGTTTTACCTCATTGACTGGGTGGGGTATGGCCCTGAGGAACGCACTTGGGAACCCTCCCAGCATGTACATGCCCCCAGGTTGCTGCGTGCTTTTCACAGGAATTATCCTAGTAAACCCGGAACAACTGCCTTCTCTGGGAGGGGGAGTACTGTCAGGGACTCAGGTAGGCAGAGACAAGGACAGGCTAGGCGTAGGGGTGTTGTGGGTACTGTTTTGGGCACTGGAGGGGAGAGACAAACAAAGATGCAACCATACAAAAGGCTGCTTTGCCCCATGTGCAGGAGAAAGGGACTAAAGACTGCGTTTCCCGGCAGCCGGCGCCAAAGGACTACAATCCCCAGCATGCCCAGGGACGTTTTGGGCCAATCAGGAACCAGGAAGGGCGCGGCCGCCCCATCGCGCATGCGCAGAGCCCCGAGCACGGGGCTTGCACTTGAGACTCCATGCCGACAAGACGTGTGGACCGGAGCTCCAGCAAAACTACACGCGAGGGGCCCAGCCCCACCCGAGCAGCAGCCCGGCCCCTCGCCCACACGAGATAAGTACTCCTCTTTGCTCAGGGCCCAAAGGGATCGAGGGGGAAGTGCAGGGGGGGATTGCTTGCCACCCCAGAGCCCCTGCACCGCTACGAAAAGCTAAGTGTTTAGAACTTCGGCGCTCAATGTGCCGGCGGCATTCTTTTGGGATACATTGACCTGTGCACGGGCGTTTAGTCATTTGGGGTGTTTCCGCCTCTTGGAGACCATAGCAGATCCGTGAGGCGAAAACACAGCACCGGAGACACCTGCCACAGTTTTAGGGCACAAATCGATCACGAGGGTCTGCAGGAAGATTGCTTGTGCATTTGAACATGTTTGCAGGGATCTGCAAGGGGATCGCTTGCGTAGCATAGTGCAATAGCACTATACAGGTCTTGAGGAGGGGGCATTAGAGAGTGTGCCTGTGTGAGTGAGTCTGCATGAGGTGAATGCAGACAATAACAGAGGGCATGTTCTAATGCTTGTTAATTTCTTTTAGCTTGGACCTTTTGAAAACAACCCTTCAGACGTGCCAAGGACGTGACTGCTCTTCATGGACAGGACACAGAAGACCAGAGCTAAGTTGCATGCAACTCCTGTACTGTTTCGATGACTTAGGGTTAGGCAGAGTTAAATTGTTCTTATGTGCAAATTGGTGCTTATGTACAAGTAGCTAGTAAGGGCTGAGAACACTAGAACAAAAGTGAGCAGCAACCAAACTTTCCCTGTAGAATTCCCCATTCCCACCCATAACCTCTACCTCACCCTCAATCCGGTTTACCTAATTCCCCCTACCTATCCAATCATCGAGACCCTAACCCTCCTTCCCTGCTCTGGTCCAGGAAACCCGTGTAAGCTCTGACTTGCGGGCTCCACGACCAAAGTGGGGGTGGTTGGTACTGCGTCGCTCCTGCGCCTTGGATTCTGGACTTCGTGACAACTCTGCTGTAAGGCAATGTTTGCTGGGTCTAGCAATTTAAAAAGACTAGCAAAGTCAATTTAACTTTACATTCACTGGGAGCCAGTAGTCAGTCCCAGAGAAGGTATTTAAACCTTGGGAAGTCTGAGGGTGCTGTGTGACACACAAGAAAAATATGATGCCTATAGAGTTATCTAAAACTCCATATCCAAAGAACAAAAAAGTAAAACACACATCAAAATACATGAAAGAGAGGAAGAAAAAGGCTCACACTCCTTCCAGGTAAAAATTAAAGTCCTAGAAATCCAGCAAAGTTGCTGGGGGTCTCAAAAGGTAAGAAATATGAGCACATGTATGAGAATTCTCCCTAACACTGCACCAGCCCATTGCCAACAAAGAATCCAAGATATTTGACTGCCGACTGTGCCAGGTGACATTTCTTTGGATTCTCTGTGAGCCCAGCTTTTCTTAAGGCTCTGGTGACTAAGTATAAATGGTGTAGATGTACTTTCCATGTCCTACTGTGAATGATGATATCATCAATCTAGGCCAGACAGAAGGTAGATGTGAGGTCGGAGGACTTGGTCCATCAACCTTTGAAAGGTGGCCGGAGCCCTGTGTAGTCCAAAAGGTAATACCCTGAACTGAAATAGTGCAATAGGGTGGATAAAGCTGTCTTCTTCTTGTCCTCTGGATTACCGGAACCTGCCAGTATCCCTTCATCATTCATCAAATCAATCATGGCGAGGGAAACTGTATCCTAATCAATCAATCATGTCATTTATCCTGGGCATAGGATAACAATGAAATTGGGAGACAGACTTCACTTTTCTGATGTCAATACAGAAACTCCACAACTGATCTGCCTTGGCAACAAGTACAATCAGAGAGGACCACAGCCTCTGAGATGGTTCAATGATATCAGATTTCAGCATATTCTCCATCTCCTCTATGACTATTTCCTTTCTGGACTCGGGTTTCTGGTAGGGTTTCAAATGGACCATCTTTCCTGGTGGTGTACGGATGTAATGAAACACTCCCTTAAACATCCCTGGCTCAGCCCTGAAAACATCAGGGAATTGCTCTAGAAAAGCCGACAGGCCATCTCTCTGGTTCTTTGGCAGGTCAGAAGGAATTAGAAAGTTGTTATCAGTTTCTTCTGCTAATAGGCTGGTTAATACTACTGTAGTATTCTCAACTGGGTCTTCTCGCTACTCCTTGAGGAGATTTATTGGGTAAATATGTGTCTTAATTCTTTGGTCAGGTTGGGATACCTGATAGTCACACGGTCTTGTCTGCTCTATTACCTCATAAGGACCATGCCATTTGAACAGCATCTTATTCTCGGATGATGGAAGGAGAGCGAGGACTTTTTGTCCCATGGAAAAGGATCTGAGCTCATGTTAACTTTTCTGGTTTTCTGGCCCTTGACCATGTGGGTTTGGACTGTTGTTCTTACCATAGCCATGTGCTCTTTTAATCATTGGGCCATTCAAGAAAGGGGCATGATAGCTTTTTTGCGGTCTTCTCAAGTCTCCCGCAACATATTGAAGACATTCTGTGGCTCTCTACCATATAATAGCTCAAAGGGAGAGAATCCAAATGAGGACTGTGGGGTTATTTGGACGACAAAAAGGGCCCACAGTGTCATGAAATCCCAGTTTTTGCTGTCAGCCTCAACTAACTTCAGGATGTGTTTCAAGGTCTAATTGAATAGTCCCACCAATCTGTCAGTTTGTGGGTGATAAATGGAATTTCTTTCACTTCTGCCATTAGCTGACTCATAAATGTAGTTACCTGATCCATTAATATTTGGGATAAAGTGTTTATGAATATGTTGTGTCATGTTATTACATAGTGGAAATGCTTAAGGGTAACAAGCATAATCCATTATTACCTATATATATTGGGTCCCCAATTTCAATGGTTCAAGGCGTCCAACTATGTTCATGTCTATATGTGAAAAGGGTACATCAATGATTGGCAAGGGTTGTAATGGGGCTCGAGGGGGCATCTGGAAACTGTTTTTACATTGATGAAAATCCCTGACCAGTAGAACCGAGTTCATATTTGTTTTACCTGTTCCTAAGTGACTCCCTGTCAAATGGGAATGCGCGTTGTCTAAGACCATTTTTGTGTTGCTTTTTGATACCATTATCGGTGACCATCGGATCAATATCCCCTCTATATAGTAGTCTAGCCTTTAGGAAAAGAAATGGTCCTTCTTTCCCTCGGCCCTCCTCTTCGGGGTAACACCTGAAGGAAAGGCTCTGCCAGTAAGGGATCATTTCTTTGAGCGAATGCCAGATCAGGAATCACTTAGGCTTCCTCTCCATGGGTTTCAGATGGTAGTACCTCGGATGGACTTGGGGTTTCTATGTCTGTCTCTCCAAAACCTTTGCTTCCCCTCTCGGATTTGGCAGAATGTTTAAGTTCTTGTGTGTTTGGAAGTAGAGATCTCTCAAAGATGCCCTGAGCTATCCTTTCTACTGCCTTTACCCAATATGCCTTCTTCCCACAGTTTTGAACTAATATTTTTATGTTGCCCCTATAATCAAGATCTACAATGCTGCTAAGATGCCTAGCCCATAGCACCAAGCAAGACCCAATTTAGAGGCAAGTCTTATGTAAGTTCCTGGTGGGGGTATTAGGACCAAATGCATTGGTATCAATACTTATTCCCCGGGTGGTATCAACTCCACCCTGCTACTGCATAAATCAAACCTGATGGAGTGCCCTGTAGTTAATGATGGATCTGAAGCTCTGCTGCTACATTTTTCAAACTTGAGGGTCCCCCAGTTTGTGTCAATTGATCCTGATCCCACCCTGACACCATATTGAGGAGTCAGGAATGATACTCGGACACAAGTTAGACATGATTTTGGCTAAAGACCTTTATTATAAGATAAAAAGTGTTGGGAAAATACCTCACTGTACCTGCACTAGCGGACTTTCCCTAACTAAACTCAAAACTAAGATTCTGTTGGTGTCAGAATGGCCAAAACAAAACCACCTTGTGCCAAAAGTACTATTCTGATCCTCACACTCTAAACAAATGAATTCTAAGTTGAAAAGGATAATGACTTTGGCCTTGAGTGTTTTGTAAATGTTCAAAATAAAGGAAAAATACATAATTCCCACAAAAAGATATCTATCAAGGATGGGTATCCTTGCTCCAGAAGGTTCTTCCCTTCCCCTGGTTTCTTCATCATTTTCTTGGGTTATAAATAACAGTTCTTGATGCTGGTTGTCTTTCATTTTATGTGTTTGGGATGCCTGGTGTACTCTCCTGCTAGGGTTTTTGTTCCCATGTTTCGTAAACTAACACAGCTTGCTGGCTAGTTCTTGTGTCGTATTCACTTTCAATTCACCTGGTGTATTTCACTACCAAGATTTCTTTCCAATGCATACACTTATACTCTCCTGCCGGGGCTTCTTTCAAATGCACAAACGTATAGCTGCCTGGTGTACTCTTCTGCCATGGCGTTTCACTTTCCCACCTTCGATTGTTCTGCTATTCAGCCTCCATGGATAATATACTTGGTTTCGTATATAAGGTCTCTTTAATGTCACGAATGTCTCTTTTACTTGCAAAATCCATTGAAAATCTTGAAAGTCTATCCTCTTAGAAAACTGCTCTTTGAACTGCTCTTTGAATCTTTCTCTCTCTGGTTTTAGAAACCATTCCTTTTCTCTCTCTCACTATGAGTAATTATTTCAGTTTGGTGCGGCTGCCAATACGCCCCAGTTTTCCATCTGTGCCTTTGTGGAGTCACCGGCTCTCATGGTTTCCAGCTGCTTTCTGCTTTGCAACCGTTTCTCTACCATTTTCATGCTTCTAGACGCTTCCGTTGCACTTGTCGGGTTCGCATGGGATTCCGGGGAGCAAAGCGCTGTTCACCAATGCCAGCGAACACCTAGGAGACCGCCACTGGCTTCTGATGTTCTTGCCGTGTGTCATCTGCTTCCAGCAGCCTTCTCCCTTCAGGTTCCAGATGCCCCTTTGCATGGAGAGGAGCAACTCACTCCTGTCACCTTCCCATCTGCATTTCTTTACTTCAGTGATTTAAATGTCCTCGTACCAGTGTTGTGTGGATTGTGGGAATAGTAGTCCCTTCCGGGAAACACTGAATGAATGTTTGCACTCGGTTCTGAAGGCACACTAGGTTTGGAAGAGGAGCATGCGGAATTGGAAAAAGTGTCTTTCGTAATTTTACAAGGCCAGTTAGATTTTGAGAGTTGTCCTTTGGGGTCTAACAAATGATTTGTACTACTCTCCATGGGGAGTGGGGGGAGAAGGTGTTATAATAGGCTATTAGGGCATGGGGAATTGGAGATGCATCTTCAGTAAGGAATGAGGGATAACATGTCTCTCCCGATGGTACCATAACAATGTGATCCTCCTTCATATAACTGCCCCAGCGTCAGGATCAGGTAGTGGCTGCCGTCCCCTTGTCACATGGGAGGAGGTCACTGCTGGGAAAGGAATGAGGATAGCATCGGATTCATCACAGTTGCCTGAAATCAGTGAAACGTCACTGTGGTCATAGAAGGACCGAATAAAGCTCATTTTAAGCGTGTTGACATGAGTAACAAAACTCAAAGCTCCCATATTGAAAACCACGTTTCAAGGCCCTTGGACACACCATTTCTGATATATTTGCACTGCAACACACAGCACTGCGCTAGGGTGAGGCAACAGGTGGGTAGAGTGCACGACAGGTGGGGAAAGTGCTCAGCATGTCCCAGTTTGCTGCAGCATGCCAACTCTTTCCTCCCCTCCACGTCCGGTCTGGGGCATCTAAGCCAGCCACATGCACCCATTCGCATTGCAGTTTACTCCAGATTGCAAAGCACATCAAGTGATAAGTGACTCGGAACAACGACCAACAGGAACATTGATTTTCAAAAATGTATGAGAGTGTTATCATGTTTGTTTACAGGACCCATGTTGAGTATGTGTACTTTCTGACAGTATTGAATTGAACTGATGTTCCTAGGAGCAGAGCAAACGTGCAGATCATACATTATTGCCACAGTTCACTTTGTGGACTACAACAGATATACCGATATTTATCCATTCACAGTGTGTAAAATATTGTAACTGGCTAACACCTGCTCTGGGCAATATATAAACCCATCCATAGAAGAATCATGCAAACATTATATAGATAATGATGTACTTTCATTCTTTCAACAAACAAGGACACTTGTTTAACGGACTACGACTCAGTAATCTCACTCCCACACTCTGGGAAAGGAGACCCATGGTTTTGCAATTGTAAGCTGTCTTTCCTAAACAATGATTAACACATATGCAATCTAACATTAAAGGATCTGATCCTTCGGGGGCACGGCAGAGTGAGTGGATGTTTCTTGCAATGGCTCCAGCACACATCTCCCCGTGGTCTAAAATGAAAGATCCCTGTTGACCCTGTATATGCTGTCAGTACTCACAAACATTTTCTCAGGGAGGGGTTGTTAGCCTTGGTCTTTGTTCGTTGGCCACATTGATCACTGGCCACTGCCAAAACACAAAGCCCCTAAACACTGATATCTCTAATATAATGATAGTCCTGAAAAACAATACGTTTTCTTAAAAAGCTAATTAAGCAAGCAAAATTGATATGTGTGTATACATGTATGTATAGATCTAGGTATGTATGGGAGTTATTAAGTATGAACCTAACTGGGAAGCAATGGAGTGCTGTGCAAAGGGGTGCATACATTCATGACAATATTTAAATGCAAAATAATGAGGGAACGAGCAGTCCACCCAAGGAGGTTTGGTTGCCACTTCTACCAAGTGATGCATTCTAAAGAACAATGTCAAGGGAAATTAGTAATTAATGCAGATTTCAAATTGTAGGAAGGTTGGAACGTTCGCACACAAGGAATACTTGTAAAAAAATAAGTATGTAGAACGTTGAGCCAGTAACACCGACCAAAAACATAAAGGAATCTGAAACTACCAATTTTTTTCAGGGCTTGGACAACTTCTCGAAGGCATTTTTAGAAAAGGTATGACCATGCATTTTAGGGCAAATGTGCCAGTGCCATGCATCAGTGGAATTAATGCCCATTGGGGGGGTTACTGTGACTTCTGAGGCTATGCTTGGCATATCATGATAACAAATGCATGCGTGAAGCTGCCCAGTACCTCTCAAAAGGTATCTGAGCTGTCTGGGTGGATAGATCACAAGATAAAGTGCTCCCCTCTCAAATTGGGCCAACCTTTCCTTTGCATGAGTCTGACTACCTTTCAAGGTTGATACATTCAGTACCATAAAACGGGGTACTGAAAACACCTGTATGGACAGCACGTAGAAGTCAGATGAAACTCGCGGGAAGTGCAGCGTGAAAACAGACATTATTATAACATGCATGTGAGGCCTTGACTGGAGTTGATATATTGTTACAGAGGCATTTGAAGCTGCACTTGGCTTATGTTGGCAGCAACTAAATTGTGAGACCTGCACTTTAAATATGTTATCTATACAATGTTTATGGCATTAACAGGTATTATGTCCCAGGGGAGTGATATGGTACTCCCCCACTAGCCAACTTCCGGGCTATAAGAGCCAGTATGTCTCTGGAAATCTGAATAGATTAGCCAATGAGTGAAGTCCTCTGCATCCCACCGGGCTCACTGGCAGTGTGGCTGCCAGCATGTCGCCCCACCTCATCAATGGAACGCCTGCTGACAGCCATTCTGCCACTGCTGCATGGCTATAAGTGCCACACTCCTGTAGTGAGAAGGAGCACATCGCTGACAGCCATGCTGCCAGTGACGCATGGCTGTCAGCACAAGCTCTCATCATGGAATTACACGCTGAGAGCAGTCATGGCTCTGAGCGTGGAGCACCTGTGATGAGAGGGAGCTTGTGCTGAAAGCTATGCCATGTGGCCACGGCTGTCAGTGCGGTGCTCCCTCTCTTCACAGGCGCGCCATGCTGACAGCTGACTTCGTGCATCTCCTGCGACAAGATGTAACTTGCCCAATAATGAAATTCTGGTGCGGCATCCTTAGGAATTGCAATCTATCAAATAAGACGTTAGGGATATGCAGAGGGTTGACCACAAATAAAAATGTAAATATGGCAGAAAAGGCATTGTTATGGTATTTAGTCTTCCTGTGACAGATGCATATTGTGTCATCTCCTAAGTACTTGCTTAAAAATTCTCATTAAAAATCATGATTTTTCCAGTTTGGTCATGTAGTAATTTAAATCTACACTCACAACACAGCTTGCCTCAGGCTCCGAGGCAATACTGTCGAATTCCTCAATTAAAATGGTGAGAGGCCACATTGTCAACGGCTACTTTTCGCGCAAACCTGTGGACAAGGGAGAATATGTGCATGACTGTTCAACATACACTGATGTCTATGATGATTTACCACATATTGAGGAAAATGCGCTTGAAGGTGGGGAGACATTGGGCCCCATTACAAGTATGGCGGTAAGGCAACAACGGTGTCGGTAGTGCTACCAGCACCATTGCTACTGTACCGCCATACTACGAGTTCTGCTTGCGGGTGCCTTTGCAGCCACCAGGTCTGACCTGGTGGCCATACCAGCCCCCGCGAGCAGAACAGGACTGTAGCACTGCTAACGGTGCTACCACCTTCCCCTTTCCCCTATGGGGCTGAAAGGTGAAGGGGTAAGACATATTTCCGGTGCCCAGAAAAGGGCAATTACCGAGTCCAGCAAGGTCGTAATGACCCGGTAATTGCCCTTTTCTGGGTGCCGGAAAAAAAATAATACTGGCGGCAGCGGTGCCTGTACTACAGGCACAGCTACCGCCAGCCTCGTAATGAGGCCCTTTGTCCATTAACGGGTCATCGATGATAAATCAGAATACTGGTTTAAGGTACACAGGAGCAGCAGTGGTAAAATAGGAAGATGGGAAGTTTGAAATAGTAGCTCAAAAAAGATAGCCCACGCATTATTCTTGCAAAAGCGGCAGAATCAATAGCTCTGATTTCAGCCTTAGAAATGTATCCAGATACCCCTGTAATAATGTATTCTGAATCTGCGTATGTCACCTCCAAAGTGTAATCGGGACTGTCCCGATGGAAAAGGCAAGGTTTTAAAAAATCTGACGGTATGCCAGTACAACATGCTCAATTATTATCCAGATTAATTCACGCAATGTCGGGCTCTGCAGCAGTAGCAGTGCCAAATTGCACCACCCATAACAACGGAACAGGCATAACAATCAGTTATAGTGTAGCAGAATCTGGGGTAAAATCAGCATTGTACATGCCTGACATATTAGAAATGGTAGTGATACCCGAAAATGTAACACAACAGCAAGAACAGATAACTGAACCCTATAACACCTTATCTCTAATACAAATAATAGTGCTGCAGGGGCGCACCCCCCTACACGAGATGGAACTTTGGACTAAGAAAGGGTGTGCTTTGCCACCCATTTACCTTGTATGGGGACAGAGTATTACAGGGAATCGTGTTAGGCAACTGGAGCTACTGATAATTGCCCTTGAGCAGCTGCACCATCCTAAACACAGATCAAAGGAATATGTAGCAGCAGATTTCAAATAAGGGCGGTTTGCTCCTAATTTAAGGGAGAATGTCAACAATTTACTGCAGGACACACACTAGAAACAGTGAAGGTAACATTGCCTATCCCATCTGTGCCCTTTCGACATATGCATATCGGCCATGTTGATGTGGGAAATAGGTGTAAAACATATCGCTATATGATTGTTGTGGTTTGCCCCTTTTCCCGTTGGCTACAATGGGTCCTTGTACCCACTGCAATGCAAAATCAGCAGAAAAAATCCTTGTATGCAAGTTATTCCCCCTGTGATGGGACAACCTGCCACAAATAACCACTCCCAGGGTGTTTTTTGAACTTAATTGTCAGAATGGCTGCTTTTCTCTTCTGGTTCTTCAGGGCCTAATTGGAATATTGGCGTTGGACAAGCCCTTTCCTCTCTTGACTTTCCCCGCACCTGGGTCTCGCCTCATAGCCCCAGACGTCCCTACTGTTTTTTTTTAAACCTTTATTTATTGTTCCACACAGATAGGACACATGCACATTATGAAGTAATTACAGATCATTAAAACTATCATACGTTGCAGACCATATTATTCTGGATCATCGGCCTCGGTTTTGTCCTGGAAGTATTGTTTGTATCTGGCCCTTATATTCCTTGGTCTAGAGGTGGGCTGTACTGAGTCTATATATAGTTCCTCTGTATCGTTTGTCCATATCATATCCCTGTCCCATTCCACCTTCGTTGGCGGGGTATTACTTTTCCACTTCATCAGAATCGCCCTTTTAGCTCTCAGTAGGCTTAAGTTCAGTAGTTTCATTTTTCCTGTAGCACCCAATAGGCATTGAGATGGTGACCATTCAATGGGCTGATCAGCCATCTCGTCTAATGCTGTACAGATCTCGGCCCAGTATTCTCTGAGTTGTGTGCATGCCCAGAGCATATGAAAAATACCTGCTTCTTTGGAATGGCATCTCGGGCATGTACTTACCACTGTGGGGTATATGCGATTCAGTTTGGCAGGAGTGTAATGCGTTCTATGAACAATTTTATAGTGAATTAACTTATATCTGGCATTGCATGTTATATGTTTGGTTAAGGAGCATATCTGTTGCCATTGGTTGTCCTCTATTTGAAGCCCTGGGTTTTGTTCCCACTTGTTTTTGGAGTTATGTATTTCTGGAGTGCGGGTTTGAGTGATAGGCTTATACAGGGTAGATGCTGAGATGTTCCCTTTTTCGTCAGTGAACATATATCCCAGACCTAAGTTTATTGCCGGCTCCATTGGAAAGGTGGGCCATGTATTTGGAATGGAAGATTTAATGCACATATAATGCAACTTGGGTTTGGGTGCATCTCCTACTATATCTTTAAGGGTTTTCCAAGTGACAAAGTGTCCATGAACAGTTGGCCCCATTGGACAATACCCCTTGTTCCCCAGTGTGTGGCTGCCTCCTTGTCTAGAGTAGGTGGTATATTGGGGTCACCCCAAATTGGCATGCTCGGGTGGTATAGCCTGTCCGTGCCATAGACGTCAGTGATTCTGGCCCATGCTGTGGCCGTGACCTGAGTGGGGTCGATGGAGTTATGGTGTTTGGGATGTGACGTCATTTTGTGGAGCAGCATGGCGGGTTTGGATAGGTGTGGTTCCCTCTGTGTGTCCTTGGGACTGAGGAAGTCTGTAGCCCATTGGGCGGCATAGTGTGCTTGTGCGGATAGGTAGTAGAGTTCAAAATCGGGAGCCGCTAGGCCTCCCTGTAGATAAGGATCGGTGAGCATCCTCCAGTTTAATCTAGGGTGTGTCCCCCATGTGAAATTGGTGCAGGCACTTTTCATTTTGGCAAAAAGTTCTCGACCTGGCGATACCGGGACTGTGCTGAACAAATACAAGAGTTTTGGAAGGATCATCATTTTAATGAGGGCAAATTTTCCCATCATTGAAATAGGAAGGGCACTCCATTGTGTAAATTTAGCAAACAGGGTGTCGGCTAGGGTGTTGTAGTTCAGAGCGCGGGATAGTTTAGCAGTCCTAGCCACATATGATCCCAATATTGAATGTCTATCGGGCTCCAATTGAGTCCATGAAGGTCGGTTGGTGCAACGTTGCTTCCTTGAGTGGAAAGATTTCAGATTTTGTAGCATTGAATCTTAGGCCGGAAAACTCGCCAAATGTCTTAACCACTGCCAAGACCTTCCCAAGCGTGCGGTCCAGGTTTCTGAGGTATAACGGAATGTCATCAGCGTATGATGTGATGATTTCCAGTTTGCTCTCTAACCACAGTCTGCACGCACTGTAGCGGGCCCTAAGTATGCCTGCCAGGGGTTCTATCACCAATGCACATAGGGGGCGTGACAATGGGCAGCCTTAGCAGGTGCCTCCCAGTAACCAGTATGCCGGAGAGGGATCCATTGATACTTATCCTGGTGTAGGGGCGAGTATATAGTATTTTGACCCAGTTGACAAAGTTGGGGCCAAAACCGTAGTTCTGTAGTACCCTAAATAAAAAGGGCCAGTATACCGTGTCGAATGCCTTTTGCATATCTAAGGATACCGCTACCCCTTGTGTGTCTGCTGGTATTGCTGTCAATATCCTATGGCAGCGTCTAACATTTGTTGCGGTTGACCTACCCATGATAAAACCTGCTTGGTCCTCATGGACCACATAGGGCATTAGTGGGGTTAACCGAGTGGCCAGTATTTTCGTGAAGATTTTGGCGTCTGTGTTTATTAATGATAACGGTCTGTAGGAGCCACAGTCCTCTGGCAGTCCTCGGGCGGTTTCCCGAGTTTAAGCAGTAAGGTAATAACCGCCTCTCTGGAGGTTTTGGGCAGTTCGCCTTTCTCTAAGGCCTCTGTCCATACTGCGTATAGCCTGGGTGCGAGGAGTTGGCTGAATTCCTTGTAGAATTCTGCCCCGAGGCCATCTGTGCCTGGTGCTTTCCCATTGGGTAGTGTTTTTATGGCTTCGGATATCTTGGCTTCAGTGATTGGAATTTCAAAGGCAGCTCTTGTGGCTTCGGCTATTAGTGTTGTTGGTATTTGGGAGAGGTAGTGGTCTATTTCCTCATCAGTGGCGACGCTCTGAGGGGAGTATAATTGTTTGTAAAAATCATAGAATGCCTTCATAACCTCTTGCCTATCCGTGGTCACATTACCATCTAAACGCTTTATGCATTGGATGGTGGTCGGGCCCCGTTCGCCTCGCACCATTCTTGCCAGTAGTCTCCCAGGGCGCTCACTTCCCCCGTACTGTCTTGCTGCTATGGGCCTGTCGAAGTAGCGGATCTCGCGATCGGCCGCCTCTTTAAATTCGTCGAGTTTAGTTTTAATTTCCAGTCCTAAATGTGGGGACGGTGATTGTACATACTGAGTCTGTTTGTCGGCAACGTCTGTTTCACCGCGTGCTAGGTCTCTGCGGATATTTTTGCGGTCTCCGAATTCTGTGGACATTGCAGTGCCCCTGATACAGACATTAAATGCTTGCCATAATATTGCGTGACTGGTCACTGATCCCTCATTAATGTCGAAGTATTCCTGTATGTGTTCAGCTAGTTCTGTCTTATAGACCGGATCTTGGAGAGCAGCTGGTCTAAACCTCCAGGGTGGTCTGTTTATTTTTATGTCGAGGATCCGGAGTGTTAGCTGTATGGATGAGTGATCAGAGTATGTCCTAGGGTAAATGTGAGTGTCAGTAACCCAGCTTAATGTGTCGTTGGTGATTAGCCATAGGGCTATTCTGGAGTGCATGTCATGCACAGAGAAGTAGAACGTGTACGTCCTTTTGGTGGTGTCCAAGGCACGCCATGCATCTCTCAAGTTCAGGTCATTCAAATGGGTAAGTATCGTTAGGGCTTATTTAGACAGTGTCCTTGGCTGTTCGATGTGCGGGCTAGTTGTACATTAAGAATGGTGTTGATGTTACCGCCGCATAGCAGATGAGCCATGGGAAATTTTGCATGTTTCCTGAATAAAGAGTAGTAGAAGCCAGGGTCGTCTGTGTTTGGGCCATATATGTTGAGTAGTGTTAACGACTCCAATCAAGCATTCCCACTAAGTCAGTGCCTTGTCTGGGATTGCTCAAGGGAAACCCTTATTTATGTATTTTTATGACAAGTTATAATCTGGATGATGAACTCTTGTATAACGCCCCTCTCTGAGAATCCCCCTGATTATAACTTGTCATAAAAATACATAAATAAGGGCTTCCCTTGAGCAATCCCAGACAAGGCACTGACTTAGTGGGAATGCTTGATTGGAGTCGTTAACAGAGTGGGGGCTCGTAGCCGGGGATTCTGGATTAGATCTATCACTTGTGCAGATTAATACAGTGTGCTAACTGACAGAATATATAAATTCTGTTGGATCACCACGCCGTGTTACACTGTAAAAACACCCCTCAAAGGAACGCTCTAAGGAAACAGTCTGTTTTGCAAAATAAAATACAAACTTCTGTAAGTCAGGAAGGAAATCAAGTTCCACAATGACGACCTTGGTAGATATCAAAATAGCCTGAGAACATCTCTTACATAAGCTATTTGTGAGAGGTGAGTGGGCTCATCAGGACCAGGCGGTCTGGTTGCAGGCAATCGCACCCCAGATCACTGAAACAGGGTCAGATACATGGAGAGATCAGGGTCCCTTACATGTGGTCCTGAGTAAACTATATATGGGCCCTAAGGCCAGGGATGAGCACAACAAGATTGCCAGGGTAGCGGCATATTTATATTTACATATGGGAGCCATACAGGACAAATGTGCTGAAGGCCAAGATCTGGCAATTAGGCAACTGATGGCATTAGAGAAGGCCCAATATGACCTGGTCTCTTCTGAGCAGAGGCTGCAGAGGAGCCAGGAGTCAGAAAATGATAGTAGGGAGTATATTATTAAAATAAAGGAGGAAATGGATATCCTGCAACAGGAAAAGTCTGACCAGGATAACAGATTTCTGGCCTTGCAGAAGGAGTACCAAGAAGGTTTGGACGCCCTACTGCAGAGCCAGAAAAAGCTGGAGCAACAACTGGACTTCAATAGGGCATGCGCAGAGCAGGTAGTCACCCTGCAAAGCCACCTAGATAGAGAGAAAGAGGAAAGCAATACATTGATTTTGAAAGACCTGGATACCCAGGCAGAGTTTGATCAAGAACGCCAGAAAGCTGGTGCCTTTCAAAGGCAGAGGGACGACCTGCGGCACAGATGCAGGCTCTTAGTCAGGAAAGGGACACCTTAGGCCAGGAAGTCTGCAAATTAAAATAAAAAATTGAAGGAAATCACCTGGCCCTCCAGTGGCTGGGTGACCTCCAAAAAGAGCATCAGAACTTGTTAGAGCACACCAGGAGGGTGGAAGATGCTCTGGCAAGAAAGGAGCAGGCCAGTAGGGATGGGACTCAGGAGGTAACCCTCCTGCAGCAAAGACTGGCCCAGCATTCCAGGACCAATCAGGATGCACAGAGAGAGAATGAGGCTCTCTGTCAGCAAAATGTTAGGCTCCAGCAACAGGTAGCCATGCAGGAGAGACTGATAGAGTCTAGTAAGGCCTTAACTGAGGAACTGAAAGCGCAGGCTCTTACATTGCAACAGGGAGCAGGGGCTGATAGAGATGAAGTTCGCTGGGAAAGGGAAACACCTGAGCATAACCTCAGGAGCCCTAGTACCAGAGGCCATCATCTCTCCCAGTCCTTGGACTCTGCCACCCCCATGTCCCCTGGCGCACATGAGCACAGGGCCACAGGGAGGGCAGATTACTATCCTTCCAAAAGTATGGGGTTCATAGGCCAGTACCTCCCAGGAATGGATGGGCGGGCATCCGGGTATGGGCACCCAAGCACAGTGCAATTTAGTGGGGAACCCCAGGAAAGTAGACCCACTAAGGGCATCCTAAAAACCTCTGCCCAGTTAGGTCAGTGGGAGGGGGTACCCATCAAATCCTGGCAACAAGGAGGGATCTGAAGACTCCTCTAAGCGGCCCAGGACACAGGAGACCAGGTCCCCACATTCTGCCAGCCATTCCCAGGCTCGCAGAATCCGGGAGAGCCTGGAAGATCAGACGGGCACCTCTGGGAGCAGTGCTTCTGAGTCAGAGGAGGAATGGACCAGGGTTACCCGAACCAAAAAGGCCAATAAGGCAAAAAAGAGCCTTGCTTAAGGACCCCTTAAAGCAGATCAAGGCAATCAGGAGTGTCATCACGCCTTATCACAAGAACGCCAAGTATTCTGTTTGGGAACACTTGGAGCTTTATGAGAAAATGATGGAGACTTTCCATTTGAAGGACAGCAGTAGCTGCATCCAGTACGTCAAATGGACATTCTCCCCAGAATACTCCAGTTTCTTTGCAGGGCTGGAGGACCAAAACCATTCAAGATGGTCCACATATTGGGAGGCCATCTTGAAACATTTTTCTGTTCACCGGAATCCCCAAGAGGCTCGCAAGGCAGCCTACAATTTGCAATGTGGGGAGGATCAGGCCCCACAAGAATTTGTGCAAGAATTGGAGCGTGCCTTTGCGCAGACCACCAGAAGGGTGCACACGGACAGCAGAGAATTCATCAACACATTTTTCCATGCACTCCCCAAATACATAATGACCCAGCTCGTGAGAGATTTTCATGAGAAAAGATCTTTAGACTGGGTCATTGAGCAAGCCACCTGCATCTATGAGGTGCAGAAACCGGTGGAAAATAAGAATCAGCCCAAAAACCCCAAAACCAACAGCACCCCTGGTGCTGCCAAGGTGGCAGAGGTAAAGGTTGCCACCGTTTTAGATTTGGAGATGGGGGGACCTAAAAACCTGCCTTCACCAAATAATTCACAGCCCAGAAGGCCCTCGGGCCAGTCACAGACAGGGAGTCAAGGAGGTAGTCCCACAAATGGGGTCCCCCGCTCCCCTGACTATGTAAGTCCCCGCTATAAGGGAAACAGTCCAATCCTGGGTTATGTGTGGACTCCTCCGGCCCATGGGGGGGGATCCAACCAAGCACCCAACCCAGGGAGCTTCCCTCCACACTTCCCCCAGGAGGGCAGAAATTCACCAAATCCTGGGCAGAACTTGTTCCCCAGGTATCCACCCAACTTCCAGCCACAAAATCATCCATCCTTCTTTCCCCACTTCCCTGAGCCCAGACAACCTAATCCGGGAGAGGGGAGGCCAAGGGTGGAGGGGTACCCAAATCTTCCCAACCCGGGGCACTACCAGAGAACGGATAGCTACCCTTCCCGGGATCAGCACAGGGGAGAAAACAGAACCCCGTAAAGCCTTGGAGGAAGCTTCCTTCCCAACTTGTAAACAGCCCCTGGAAAACCAGGAACCGGAAACAAAATCTCCTGCCCCTGAAAGTCTGCCTCCCAAGGAGCAGAGGGGGGGTAGGAGAAACAAAGTACCCAAACAGACCCACTTTGTGGAGGAGGTACAGATCTTCCAATTTGAGGGAGAGGGTTCCTGAGAGGATCCTGGGAAAAGGATCTTCTCCTTCAGAAATGGGGGAACTCCTCCCAAGGAAAAATGGGTCCCAAGGGATTCCAACCCAGACTGGGTAGATGTGGGAATTGAGCTGTCGCCGCCCATCATTCTATCCCAGAACCAACAAGACCGAAAACCCCTGGTTCAAACCCATCCTCGTGACTGCCTCCAAAAAGGGGGGGGCGGCCCAGAACCGCAACCAGGGGAACCCAAAACCGCATCAATAGACTGGGTAGATGTGGGGATTGAGCTGTCGCTGCCCATCATTCTATCCCAGAACCAACAATACCATAAACCCCTGGTTCAAACCCATCCTGGTGACTGCCTCCAAAAAGGGGGGCGGCCCAGAACCGGAACCAGGGGAACCTAAAACCATTTCAAGTTGCCAACTTTTTCTTTCAGATTCCCGAGACTCTCCACAGAATTCTGCCCAAATTTCTTCTCTCTCAATGTGCAAAACCAGAAAGTTAGCCCACCAGTTGTCCAAAAATGTGCATTATCTGTGCCCCCCTGAGGAGAAGGAGGGAAGATAATATGCCCCGGTACAAGTACAGGGGCAGGGTACAATTTTGGCACTGGTGGACACTGGATCCCAAGCTAATCTTGTGTCCAAAAGGGCCTTTGATGAACTAAATGCAGGAAGGGGGGAGAATTACCGTATTCCTCTCACCTCTCTTCCTGGAGAACTCCAGAACTTTGACGGGAAGGAAATTCCCGTCGAGGGGACTGCAGATTTGGACATCAAAATTGGGCGACACAAGGTGAACACCCGGTCATAGTAGTGACTCCAGAGGGCACCCCTTCTTTACTAGGGAATGACCTCCTGAGAAGGTTGTCACCCCTAATAGATTGCGTAAACAAGGTCCTCTGGACCTAGACTAGCCGACCAATAAAATTAAAACAGAGCGTCAACCATGTTCGTTTAAACGGCACCTGCCACATGGTTGAACAAAAATCTGACCAAGTAGAATTTCACTTCCAGAACAACCAAATTCCTGACGTGACAGTAATAACAGTAGGACAACAGACTGGTGATGGGGGGGTCCTCTCTATTTCTGAAAATCAACCTTCCTTCCAGTTTAAGGTGGTATTCCACACTGGAAGGAAACACTCTGAAATTCTTTACTAATCCACAATCAGTACTGAAACCAATGGCTTTGATATACGTTGCTCTGAGGGGCGATGCCTTACAATCCCGGGAGTAAAAAATCGATAATCTATTTCAAAGAGAATGGCATCAATATAGAACCATGTAAAGAAAACACGGATGTCGCAGGTCACTGTATCCAGACGGTAGTAAAGCCTAACCGTCACCTCAAAACAGTGTAAAGCAAAAGTGAATCCAGGACTCAGCGCCATCAAATATGTGCTTGTTTAATTGTGTTGTATTGTCACACATTCAAAAACGGAAAGAGCCCATAAATGATAACATGTTTCGGCTATGCTAAGCCTTTTTCAAATCTGGGCTACATAATATTACACAACCAATCATCATATACATGTGATAATGTTTGCCATAATTACATCAAGTAAAATTTGTAGAAAGGCATGATATCAGCATAAGTGCAATGATGAAGTAATAGGAATTGTGACACAGACAGTATGGCGTCATTACACAGTACATATTATCACATCAAAGTATTAATAAAAAGACAGAAAAACAGGGGTTGGTTAAAGGGGAGGATACAAGGGTATAGAAAGACATATAAAAAAATGAACAATGTTGCAAAAATCAACCAACCAAATAAACCAAAGGGGAGACAACACAAAGGAGAGAAAACCAGAAAAATATAGTGATTAGTGAAATCAATAATAATTAAGCCAATGTAGGCATAAGGTCAGCGTATTAACTAGTTATGTACGTGGTGTAAATGCTTACCCATAGTAGTATGAGACAAATCCACAAGACTATTGTCACTGTAGCAGTAACGGGGTAAGATCCCCAGAACAGAATCTGTAAACAAGTAAGTGTAATTTCAAGTATTGGTATAACAAAAGATGTTGATTAAGTTCTCATTCTAAAGGAAAATATTCATGCCAAAAATCCCCTATGTTTAGTGTAAGTAACGTGTTGTGATGTCCCTACTTAATATTAATCACAATGTGTCCGAACGTATTCGTGGGCTAGGGTGTATTACGAATTCGAAAAGAAACAGGAATCCCGTATGCTGAGGGATACTTCCCTCACGCCACACCGTATTGTTAGAAGTTTACATGCAAACTCATCCCAAAATGTCTTATTACAAAACAGAAACACTATGGTTTATAGCTATCTGGCTACGTATCTGAATTCACGAGTCTACGTCTAACAAGACCCGTTGAAAAGCAGAGCATTCAAAGACCAGAACTCACTCTGGGTTACCAATATCGGACATTTACCAAAATTTACACACATGTGCGCAAGGAGTATAGACATTAATTGATGAAGTGACAGATTTTTAACATGCAGACATTTGGAGTAAGACCCTATTTTCAGCTACTATCCCCAGGAACATACCACAGGGTCCTAACACCTCTTAAAATGTGCACAGAAAAATCACAAGAATAATGATATTATTTATATAATTTTGACAGGTCCGTACTATGAATTATCCATCTTTTTAAAAGTATGCCCCGGTCAAAAAGGGGTGTGGCTTCCCACATCACATGGTGGAATAACTGGTTTATCCACTTCCCCCAGGCCAGCTTGTTCACAGAGGCACAGCTGCCCCCCAGTTTCTCCCAAGAGGAAGCTATTTTACGACACCCCCAATATAACATTTGCCTGAGTCAAGGAAGTTGCATTGTTCTGTCCCTTCCAGTTCCCAGGTGCTCCACCCCTAATCTAATCAGAGAGGAGTCAACTCCTTTTGGTGGGGAAGCAGGATGCAGCTAGGCCTGGGAAGAGTGGCTGAGAAGGTTTCTCCTGTCGGGGGTAGTTGTCAGGCAGAATTCAGCTAAATGTCACTTTAGTTCCCAGTTTAAATCAAACTTACAATTTTTACCTACACATTAAATAATTACTTCCTTCAAGTCATTTCAGAATATAGTTTTACATTCTTCCACCTCTTAGCAAGTCTTTCCTTGGCCTGGTTTTGTTTCATTTGTTCAGTTTTACACAAAAGTCTGGTGGTTTTAAAACGCCGGCTTTCTGATAGTGGTGAGTACCGGTATTGCAACCATTTTTGGGATTAAGAAAATTAATTCCCCACAGTTCTGAGTTGCCTTTTGGCAATCAGCATTGCCATTCCCAATGGTTTCAGGCTACTGTGTGTGTAGCTCAATGGTGGTTTTAGGCAGTGCCCTCCTGTGCTCACAACATAGGCAAAAATGGGTGGAAGCCTATTCTTCATGTTTTCCCTGTGCACTCTCTGGGGAGTTCTGGCCATCATGATGTTTTCCATGCCAGTTCTGCACAGTTTTATGGTAGGGCTTGGATGCATGGGTAAAAACATCCCACAGATCCATCAGAGGAACACAGACGCACCACCAGTTCGGACCCACTTTCCAACAAAGCCACTATTTTTGCGCTATTTTAAAACCAACTTGTCCTCACACAATGGGTCGGTAACACCCTTCACGCCCTAGATCACTTAAGGCAATAGTTGACTCCACGTTGCCCACATGCCCTGGAGCGTTTATGCACATATGGCATTCACCATTACACAAACATCCAACAGTGTTTACTAGACTAGGGACACCCTCACCCTAGTTCTAGACGTTTGTATCGACGCTTCATACTCACGTCCATTTTTGTTTTTTTACAGACGAGGGAAGTTTTTAGGCCCTCCTCTAGCCGATAGGATCCTGACCAAATCGATACCTCAGGAACCCACGGCTCCCCCTAGTGCAGTCTCGCACCTACCATCCAGCACTAATCCTTGGATGGTTTTGTACAGCATCACCACTGCTACCACAGCAGCAGGTAAGCTGTCTTTCGATATGGCAATACTAGGCCTCAATTATGAAACAATAAATAACATAATTAGACCCTGAGATCCTTACAAATCCTTCTCTATTCACAGACAAAACAGACTACACCACATTTGGTGCTCATCCTGAAGAAGGACAACACCATCCAGGCAACAATTCTGCCTTCCTGGCCGAAACACACCTGTGTCGATCCCCAGTGACACAACTGCAAATACCCTTTTCCGTGTATGTCTTGTAGATTATGTTGTGTACACCCCGTGTTTACGATACCCTGGACCACCCTATGTCCCGGGTGCACTACTGTATAAATACATGTTCTTCTAACTGTTGTATACCACTGTGCCCTTAGGTGGAACTCTGTACCTCAACACAAAAGAGGTTAATACTCAATCTGTATTTCCACCAAACTCAATCACTCTTGTCCGTTCTTCTATTTTGAGCCTTTCGTGCTTATCGAAAGCTATATAAACTAATTGAATAATAACACTTGTGGTTTTCTGAAATAAACTCTTCTGTTCAGAACCATAGCCTGCCGATTTGTAGGATCTCACATCCTGATTATTTTTGATTGTTATATACGTACCCTCCTGGGTAGATCAGGATTCCGCCAGGCGCCCTTATTTTTACTTGATTTAAGCACAACCCGTGGTTGTAGGGCTATCCTTTTCCTGAGAGTGTATATCCTATCCCCAGTCTCCGACAATATGGACAAAGTTAACGTTGTGTCCTACTCGGACGAGTACTTTCGACAGTTACTTGGCACAACCTCCGCCCTAGGACCAGAAGGCGGGGCAATTGCACAAGGTGCAAACAAAGATGAATTGGACATCATACATCAGAAGAGGAAAAAACTCATCCGCACAGAGATGCATGGAACTTTCATGCTTGAATACCTAAAGGCCGGATTAATACCAGAAGGACTTCAGGTGAAAAATATCCCCCGCGTTTTCACGGATAACCCCAAGTTTAAGATGAACTTCAGTGGGGTTGGAAACAAATGTAGCCGAGACTGGATTATTCTCATTATCGACACTGTCCAAGAGGAGTGCAAAAAACAAGGAGAGGATTTGACCGCTCTGGAGAAAAAATTCGCGGAAGACAGGACCATACAGGACGCAAAAAAGAAACTAGAAAAACATGAAGAGGAAATAGTGAAATTTAAACAAATCACAGTGGATCGCAAAGTACAAAAATTCAGAAAAGATCTCTCCAATTATGCCGAAGAAAAAACATACCGTATCTAAAAGAGACATACTACAGCGACCTAAAACAGCAACAACAAACTATAACAGACGCAACCGTGTCGTCAATTTTTCCGGCAGCTCAAGATCCTCTAGCGGAAGCCCCTCAAGCAAATCAAACAGCAACAGAGGCGGAGGACCACCAACAACCCCCCATCCTTTTCTTCAGAGGGGGGACAACGGGGCAGACCAAAGAGACGCCCACAACAAACAGGCCAGTACATGAGGACACGCCAATGGTACTCGAACCAACCTTAAACTCCATTCCCATTTTTAATTTATCCACCAGAACACTAACTCCATCTGAACAGAGCCTCCTAGAAAGAGGACTATCCTTTGTGCCAGCCACAAGGGCAGACCCATTCCGAACTGAGGCCGAACTCAGAAGATTTTTTCGGACCCTTCGATTAAAATACTTTTTTGAAATTTACCTACCTGAGAAACAGAACTCGGACGACACCATCGACCAAGAACCCACAGAAACATCAGAGAACGTGACGTGCCTAAAACCCAAATCAAACTTTAATCCTCCTCCCCACACAATTCCAGGGGAGTTCGAAACTTTTGAGAAAATAGTCATGAAAACCATCAAAAGCGGACTGGAACAGAAGAACTATTATCAAGATAACCTAAACAAAGATGAAAGACAATCTCTCAGAAACCTGAACTCGGATAAAAACATAACCATCAAACCAGCCGACAAAGGCGGAGGCATTGTCATTATGAACACTGAAGACTATAACAAAGAATGCCAGTGCCTCCTAGATGACACCACGTCATACAAAAAACTGAACAGGGGCCCCATGCAACGTCTACTAGAAGAAATCAGCAATCTCACCAAACACGCTGAGGATGAGGACTGGATCTGCACCGCAGAACGCACTTTCCTCAATAAAATGCACCCTCGGACTCCAGCGTTCTACATTCTGCCTAAGATACACAAACACGCTACTAAACCACTGGGCAGACCCATTGTCTCAGCCTGCGACTTGCTACTGGAACCCTTGTCATTATACACGAATCATTTTTTGAAACCTTTTGTGAGCAAAATGCAATCCTACATCAAGGATAGCACAGAGACCATCAAGATCCTAGACACCGTCACTCTGACCACTAACTCCATCCTAGTCACCATGGATGTGGAGGCGTTATACACATACATCCTGCAGCGAGAAGGATTACAAGCTCTCGCCACTTGCCTGGAGAGAAGGAGAGATGTGACCACTACCCCAACCAACTTCATCTTAGAATGCATCCGCATAGCCATGGGGGAGAACTTCTTCCTATTTGGACAACAACTATACCAACAGATCAAAGGTTTCAGCATGGGTGCCACTTTTGCTCCAGATGTGGCCAACCTGTATATGGCCCAGTATGAAGACAACCACATCTACCGAGACAACAACCCCTACAGAGCCAATATAAAGGTATGGCGCAGATACATTGACGATGTCCTTGTCATATGGGAAGGTAACAAAGAATCACTCCTGGACTTCCACCAGTGGCTCAATCTACAAAACACTCACATAAAGTTCACCATAGAGTGGGATTTCCAGTCCATAAATTTCCTAGACCTTCACATCTACCGTTCTGGGAACCTACTAAAAACTGAATTATTTCGGAAACCTACGGATAGAAATAGTCTCCTCCATTTCTCGAGCTATCATCCACAGGTTCTGAAGTACAATCTCCCGTACGGACAATTCCTGCGCATCCGTAGAAATTGCACGGACAAAGAAAAATTCAACCTACACGCCAAACAACTACAAACTCGCCTAGGAAAAAGAGGCTATCCGAAAAAATCCATAAAAATGGCCAAAAAAAGAGCAGCAAACACAGACCATTCCATCTGTCTCACCACCAAAACCAAGGATCCCGTAGACAGGACTGTCTGCGTCACAGCTTTTAACCCAATAAGCAACCTCATAAAAACCACCATCAGGAAACACTGGCACCTCATCAAAAATGAAGGGAGTCTAGCAAAGAAACCACTATTCGCGTTCAGAAAGAACAAAAGTCTAAGGGACACTTTGGTCCATACTTTTTTGGAAACCTCTAAAACACCAGTGACATTATGGAACCTGCCACCAGTCGTGGGACACTACAGCTGCGGACACTGTGTGGCTTGCCGCCACACGACCAACAGCAAGACTTTCACCTACAAAGATTTCACATGGAACATGACGAACCACACAAACTGCGAAAGTAGATATGTCATCTACGTCATCAAATGCCCATACGACATGATATACATTGGAAAGACCATCAGACCTGTTAAGCAGAGGATCAACGAGCATAGATCCTGCATTAAGAACAAAGTACAGGATAAACCCCTGGTCGAGCACTTCAACAAAAAAGGCCATACGCATGAACAATTCACCTGGACTGTGCTGCAACAACTACAGCCACAGAAACGCGGAGGCAACATAGACCTGGCCCTCACAAAACTGGAACAAAGTGGGTCCATAGACTAGACACAGTCCGCCACGGCCTCAACATAACCGTAGAGTGGAAACATTTTTGGGTCTAACCCCCACCCACTGCACACAATAATGCCATATATTGCTCGTTTGACCCTCGAAATTTTACCCAGAGGCTAGATGTTTGGACTGAGCACATGCATGTCACTAAACTGTATGAACCCATTTGGACCGTTTTTAATCACTGAATAGAACTGTGGCCACATGCTGTGTCTAGCACTTGATATGTATTCAACTGTATTGACTCTTGCTGTGCCCTACCACATCATTAGGCACCACATGTCCCAGGTTCCATAGCGCCTCTCACTAGGTCCCGTCCATCACCAAGATGGCCCACAGGGCTCCTCAGTGCCTCCACTAGACCAGGCACTACATGTCCCAGCATCATTAGCAGGTCCAGTAGTTTCAGTCCTCCACTGATACCGTCGTCCATTCGCGGAACGGCGTAGACTACTCCCATTGGTCCAAGCACCTCCCGCACCCGTGCCATTGGCCCAGACACCACTCTGGGACTATCTTATTAGCCAAGCTGGTTTCATTTGGATGTTACAGCTACCATTACAGCAACAGATCCCCCGACGATGCACGTTGCTTTCACGGCTCGTGGTAAGTGCAATAATCCAGCTTTCACGCCTCCAGATGCTGTGCCCTCTACACTGATCCGTTTACTCACTCACGGGTAGTCTATGATAGCGTAACCACCTCTTTCTCCGTTTGGGTCCACATTACCATTTTGTGTATAAAATGCACAGCAACCACATGTTGCTATTCGGCCACTCCTGCGTATTGTGATCCATCAGAGGAACACAGACGCACCACCAGTTCGGACCCACTTTTGCAACAAAGGCACTATTTTTGCGCTATTTTAAAACCAACTTGTCCTCACATAATGGGTCGGTAACACCCTTCACGCCCTAGATCACTTAAGGCAATAGTTGACACCACGTTGCCCACACGCCCTGGAGCATTTATGCACATATGGCATTCACCATTACACAAACGTCCAACAGTGTTTACTAGACCAGGGACACCCTCTCCCTAGTTATAGGCGTTTGTATCGACGCTTCTTACTCATGTCCATTTTTGTTTTTTTACAGACGAGGGACCTTTTTAGGCCCTCCTCTAGCCGATAGGATCCTGACCAAATCGATACCTTAGGAACCCACGGCTCCCCCTAGTGCAGTCTCGCACCTACCATCCAGCACTAATCCTTGGATGGTTTTGTACAGCATCACCACTGCTACCACAGCAGCAGGTAAGCTGTCTTTCGATATGGCAATACTAGGCCTCAATTATGAAACAATAAATAACACAATTAGACCCTGAGATCCTTACAAATCCTTCTCTATTCAAAGACAAAACGGAATACACCACATTTGGTGCTCATCCTGAAGAAGGCCAACACCATCCAGGCAACAATTCTGCCTTCCTGGCCGAAACACACCTGTGTCGATCCCCAGTGACACAACTGCAAATACCCTTTTTCGTGTATGTCTTGCAGATTATGTTGTGTACATCCCGTGTTTACGATACCCTGGACCACCCTATGTCCCGGGTGCACTACTGTATAAATACATGTTCTTCATACTGTTGTATACCACTGTTCCCTTAGGTGGAACTCTGTACCTCAACATAAAAGAGGTTAATACTCAATCTGTATTTCCACCAAACTCAATCACTCTTCTCCGTTCTTCTTTTTTGAGCCTTTCGTGCTTATCGAAACCTATGTAAACTAATTGAATATTAACACTTGTGGTTTTCTGAAATAAACTCTTCTCCTCAGAACCATAGCCTGCTGATTTGTAGGATCTCACATCCTGATTATTTTTGATTATTATATGAGTAGAGGACACATACAAAAAACATAAGTAATGGAAAATGCAACAAGCAGGGAGAGGTGCCAGAAGAGACAACTGGTACGGTCAGTGAATACAAGAAGGAGGAGGTAGAGAGCAGAGTACGATGATCAGAGGGTAGTAGCATAGTAAATAATTGAGTACAGGATTATGCAGTGATCATGCACTCCCTTTTTGATTGCCCTTTAAATAACATTGCCTTTAGTTTCTCTGTAAAATGAAGATGGTTATGCTCTATCCTTAAAAGCACTGGATGTTCATTCCAAAGGGATGTACCGGCTGTGTCAGTGTTCTCCCCTGAACTTCTTTCTTAGGAAAGGTGCTGACATAATGATATCAACGGAATAGGATTTGAGTATCCTAGTAGGGTGATATATAATTAGCTTATATTTCATGTAAGTCGGGCTTAAGTCCCAAAAGACTTTGTGCATGACACACAAGACTTTGTAGGTTATGTGGCCATAAACCGGGAGTCAAGGGTGAGTGATCAAGGCTGGAGTGTTGTGTTCATGAGGTTTACGATGCAGCGTTAACTTGGCTGCTTTATTCTGGAAGACCTAGACGTGGTGGCCAGGCATTTATAAACTGAGGCATTTATAAACTGCCAGAAACAGACTGTTGAAGTGGTCAAGCCTTGATACCACCATTTTTACACCCTTTGAGAGAGATTCAAGAAAGGGAGGGCTGGGAATTTGATATGTTGGTAATCTCGTAGCTGTAACCAGAGAAGGACATCATGCTGTCAAAAATGATTCACAGATGTTTTCTATCATGTGTCTAAATTGGAGTGTTGGGGGGTTTCCAAAGGTAGGGCCAAGAGAAATAGAAATCACGTGGGATAAGATTGCAACTTTTGACAAATAGCAGGAATGTGCCCCTTATCTCCAAAGGGCAGCCCCTCCCTTGTGATGCTAGGGAGGTGAGACTGCTCGGCAATACCGTCCCTAGAGGTAGAGGCAAGTGGGACCTTACCGGGAGAGACTCCCCATTTGGGGACAAGGACGCCCATTCGAATGAGGAACTCCCTAAAAACCCTCTCAATAATATCTCTGAAAACATCTGCTATGGGAACATATATGAAAGAGAATGCAGTACCTGCGATTGTCATTCAGAAACTGTAAATATTTCTTTAAGTTAAGTGTCCCATTTCCCTGGGACTCAGAGGCCAAAGAAGAACGATATAAAATTACCTGCCCGTACGTCGGGGAAGTACCAAGTATACGTCACATATATAATGAGGGAGAAGGCTGGCATTGGAGAAAACCTGCGAATTACAAAAGGGCAGAGCTACCGGTTGCAGGAAGTGAACCAGACACACAGCGTCTTGCTAGGAAAGCTGCGAGATCAGCAGACGTGCAGTGTCTTGTCTGGGAAGGCAGTAACCGAATGTGATGCACAGTGTCTGTTTGAGAAGGCCGAAACCTGAACGAGACTCGCAACTTCTTACCTAGAGGAAAGAGAAAGAATTGGACACATGGCGTCCTGTTTCCAGGAAGGAACCCGAAGCTGTGATAGATGCGCAGCGTCTTACCTGGAAGAGAGCATGAGGAACAGCAGGACGCAAACTGTCCTGGATCGTAGAGGGAGAGGGAGACACTGAAGGTGATGGCGTGACCATGAAAGGTTTGGGTCTATTTGACATAAAACATTTGACATAATCACTTTTGATTTAATTTATTTGACCTTTTTTCAGTCTAAAATGCAGGGGGAGACCCCTCACAAGCCCCCCCACTTCCCTTCTACCCACTCCCATATATATATATTTTATTAAATTCGACTAACAAAAGTCAAAAAAATGTGATCAAATATTTTAGGTCAAATGTTTTTAGGTCAATTATGTGAATACCACACAAACAACTCATGGGGGACCCGGAGTACCCCAACTAATGCTGAAACCAATGGAAAGACAAAAGCAAGGAAGCTAATGGGAAGTACCTTGTGAATATCCTCGACAACAGCATGAAAAAGTAAGCTTGGAAAAGGAAAAAAGAGGAAGTTGATGATTCAGAGAAGAGTCCCCCGAACCACTAGAAGGCCCAGTGACGTTGCCCCTAGAAGTCCCAGCTAACTAGGATAATGGGAGACCAGGGAGGGGAACAGAAAATCTTTATGGGCCTAATCATACTTGTCCCAGTCAAAATAAAGAGACTGTGATAATTAAACAAAGAAAGCTGAATGAGAATTATTATATGACTAATCATACTCATCCCACTCCACATAAAGCAATTGTGGTGCTTAAACCAAGAAGAGGGACTGTGAGACTTAAACCAAGAGGATATGATATGATATGTTATGGCATTTATAACGCACCTGTACAGAGGTGTTTCTAGGTGCGACAAGACAAGGAGGGGGAAACAGGGGGAGGACAAAACAATGATCTAACTAGGCATTGTGTCATTAAGAATGTGCAAGCACAGGGAAGGGGAAGGGGAGATGTGCAAGAGGATGGGGGATGGACAAGTGCAGGTAATCAGAAGTGCAGTCAGCCAGCGGGTGACTCAGTGCAGGTAGTCAAACAGTGCAGCCAACGGGTGGCTCATAAGTGAAGAGAGAGGGGACTGTAGGGTTACAGATACAGACCACAATTGGTGGCGGAGCCAAGAGGCAGTGCGAGGTGCAACTGGACAGGCAATGACCTGGGCCTAAGTTCAGAGTGTGGCCAGATGACCAGTGCGTGGAACAGACAGGTCATCAGCAGGGGAGAAGAAGAGAGAAAGCAGAAGCGAAGAGGAAAGTCTTGAGTTGCTTCCGGAACCGGAGATGGTTCTGCTCAAGTTTGAGAGAGGTAGGGAGGCTGTTCCAGAGGGAGGCCCCAGCCGATGAAAGATATCTGCACTCAACTCTCTGCATGGAAAAGCGGCTGACCCTAAGAGAGTTGTAGGTGGATGAGCAGAGCGCTTGAGATGCGAGATACTTAGGAAGAGATATTTGGAGGTAGTGTGGCCCCAGAAAGCCTTGTGGACAATGCAGAGGGTCTTGAACTTTATTCTTACCAGCAGGGAGCCAATTAAAAGATTTCAGAGCTGGAGAGATAAGATCCCTGGGCTTGAGGCCAAGGAAAAGTCCTGCAGTCCTGTTCTGGATAAGTTGTAGAAGATGGAGAGTAGAGGAAGGAAGATTTAGAAAGAGGCTGTTCTAGTAGTCCAGCCTTGAGATGACCAGAGCTCTGGAGACAGTGAGCTTCTGGGGGAAAGTTAGGAAAGGAAGAATAACTTTGAGGAGGTGCAGCTGATAGTTTGACTTCTTAGAGATGTCAGAGATGTGAGGAGAGAAGGAGAGGATGCCAAGTTCCTTAGCCTCACGTATAGGAGCAGGAAGATGTCCCAGAGTGGGCAGCCAGAGATAGAGAGAGGAAAGGAGGGAGCTGGTGTTACGATGAGAAGGATCTCCTGTCTTACTGGCATCAAGGCAGAGATAATTGGCGGCCCACCACTCCTGAATTGCAGACAGACAGTCAGGAATGCGAGAAGGAGTAGAGGTGGCTGAGGGGAGCCTGAAAGAGAGCTGGGTGTCATCCGCATAACACTGAAAGTTGGAGCTGAGGACAGCGATGCGGTGGGCAAGAGATGCCAGGTATTGGTTGAACAGCCAGGGAGAGAGGTTAGACTCCTGGGGAACACCACAGGTAGAGAGAGAGATAGAAGAGAGGAAGGAATCCAGTTGGACCTGAGAGGGTCGGTCAGTGAGAAAGGAGGTCAGCCAGACCAGCGCCTGATCAGTGATACCCAGGTTATCACTGAGGCACTTGAGCAGGATGGCATGGTAGACCGTGTCGAAAGCAGAAAGAAGATCGATGGAGAATGAGGACAGAAGGAAGATTAGAATCAAGGTTGTAGAGCAGGTCTTCACGGATGTTCAGGAGAGCAGTTTCTGTGCTTCTGGCCACTCTGAAGCCAGACTGATGGTCATGGAGACAACCAACATATCCAGTGTGAAGGGTAAGCTGGGAGACCACATCCAGCATTTCCAAGAGTTTGCCCAGGAGAGTGATAGAGATCGGGTTATAGTTAGCCAGAGTGGAAGGATTGGCAGAGGGCTTCTTGAGGAG
Organism: Ambystoma mexicanum; assembly: GCF_040938575.1. Taxonomy (NCBI): domain Eukaryota; kingdom Metazoa; phylum Chordata; class Amphibia; order Caudata; family Ambystomatidae; genus Ambystoma; species Ambystoma mexicanum. The sequence goes on along the minus strand of NC_090933.1, from coordinate 1,032,300,507 downwards.
GTGGGGCACAAGGGAGTGATTCAGGGGGGTGGGTGAGGTTCCAGTGGCAAAAGACTGATTGCAGGGATTGGCCAGGGCTGAAGAAAGGGTGTCGATGTGGTCCTTGATGGTTCTGGAAGAACAGGGAAGAACCTGTTTTGATGAGACTTTCATAGACTTTCATAGATGAGACATGTCTAGAAATGTCATCGGGGGTGGACAGGGGAAAGGAAGAGAAGAGAGGAGAAGAGAAGGAGAGGAGACCACATGTAGGCCAGGAGTGGAGGAGGAGTATTTGAGATGAAATGAGATGCCAAGTCTTTTCAGAGGGCCTGGGAGGGAACATGAGAGGTAGAGACTGCAGCAGGGTTGGCAGATTTTGAAGAGTTCGGCCGAGTTGTTTGATGCCGCAGTATGTGTGCTCTCTTTTTGCCTTTGGAGCAGGCAGCAGGCCACTTTCTCAGAGGGTGCCCCTGTAGCCCTCCACTTCCTCTCAGCCACCCTGCACTTGCATTTGAGGGTGACGAGATTGAAGTCGTACCAAGATTTACACTTGGATTTGGGCTTCAAGCAGATCTGCATGACAGGAGCAAGGGCATCAAGAGTGTCAGAGATAGAAAGATGGAGGTTAGAAAGGGCTGTGTCAGGATATGAGTCAGCCAAATATCCAGAAAAAGTAGTGGCAAAAGCCTCCATGCACACGCTTCATGGGTCAGTGGACCAAGAAGGTAGGTGACAGTGCTGAGGCTGGTTTGGAATGATGGGTCGTGAGAGAGAGAGAGATCGGAGGAAAGGAGAACTAGATCACTCCAGTATAGAGGAGGGGTGAGAGGGTTGGAGAGGGGAAGGTCTGAGGAGATCAGAACATCCAGGGTGTGCCATCCAGGAGTGAGTGAAAATCATTATGAAACCAATCTTACTTGTGTTAGTCAAGATAAAGGAATCCAAATAGTGGACCCTCACAAAGTGAATAAGAATCAATACTGGAACACTCCGTCTTACATCAGTAATTCCCGAGAAAGTAAAATGGAAAAAGAGACTAATAAATGATGGATCAGTTTACCACATGAGGAGATGAGTTACACATCTCTGTAGAGGGAACCATGAAGAAAGTAATAGAAGCTACAAGGGTATTAACCTAAGGAAGGAGAAGCCAAACAAAATCTTGTACAGATTGTATGAAGTAATCAAAACTGCCACCAGAGATTATCTGAAGATTAACTATTGAAGTAAAACTTTGGGAGAAGCAAAACAAGCCACAGGAGAAGAGTCATGCTCCTATCTTTTGTTGTTTTTATAGTGGTAGGTCAGTTAGATTTAGTTTTGGATGGTGGATAGATTCTGTTAAGATATTGACTGAAGACTGTTGAGCACCTTATTTAGTTATTTAAGGTAGGCATAACTTATAGCATAGGGAAAGTTAGGCCTTTTTCCTTTTCTTCAATAAACATAAAACTGAAATGGCTCATCAGCGTCTGCGTCCTTCTTCTGACCCGCCACACACTGTATATGGTTTAAGTTTTAGATTTGTTCAGAGAGTGGCAAGGCCACTCATCCAATTGTGAAATTTAGCCGGCACAAATATATGAGACTGGTCAATGAGGGAGCCACCAATTCTGAAGACAATCTGTGTTTCATCAGTTTATGGACGGCCCGGCTGAAGGACAATTAGACTAATTATATTCAAGGAATCAATGTAAGAATCAAATATGAATATAACAAGATGAGGTATAATTATTCCAAAATGACAGTTACGAGTGTGAGTTCATGTGAAACAGATAAGAATCAGCATTTAGTGCAATTAAAGAAGAACTCAGGTCTTTGAGGCTTGTAGTGTCGCAGAACCAGTATATCCTCAACCTCCTAATCCTAATGGCTATGGAGGTTGGAGTTTGTCAGAAGATTGGGAGTATGTGTTGCACATACGCACTTCCCAATGATTTGGACAATGGCACTCTGGTCCGAACGATTGCCGCATTGCACAACCCGAGGGGTGCCATGGAAAGGGATGCAGCAATTGCTGATGACTCTATTTTGGACCTTCTTTTTTCTTGGGTGCCTTCATGGATGGGCGGAACTATGAACATTCTCATACCTATTTTTGTCTTTTTTTATTATCTTTTGTTCCTGTCAACTATGTCTACAGTGCTGCTCTGCCCAAATTCCTAGAGCCACTGCCATGGTGGTCGTGACCCTGTCTAAGGTTAGGGCCACTGCCATTCCATCTCACATGGGTACTCAAACTGATATTGAAATGGATAAAGGAGTAGTTTTATGTCTCCAACATCTTGGGATGAATATGTAGCACAACATGTAGATTGTGGAATTGGTGGAAGAGCGAATTGGGATTGTCCAGCGGAGGAGCATGGGTGAGAGGGAACTAATATGAGAGATGGCAGTAAGGTTTCATTCCCCCGAGAAGGTGAAAATGATGAGTTGGAAATTGGTTTGTTAGTTAACGTATTAACTAAAAGGGGGAATGTTGGGGTGGTTGATAAAGGTCCCATGGGTAAAGAGAAGTTTGAATTGTGTGTGCCATATTGGTGGCTGGGGTGACAGCAATGTTGACATAAAGTGGTCATTTAGTTTGAATCTAGTGCAGCTAATGGGAAGGAGATATGCATTATTTTTAGTGATGTTTGTATTTTAGTTAATACATTTTTAAATTGCATGTACACAGCAAGAAATGTGCTGATACAATATAAACGCAATACAGGTGTGTCATGCCATATAGTGCTTATTAATCAGGCAGTGGGGAACTCTAAATGTGAATGCAAGGTAAGAGATGAGAAATAGGGAAATTAGTGTGAGGGGATGCGGTAGTCCTGAACATACATGTATAGGTAGACATGCATAGGGGTCTCTAGGGAAATAGGTTTTGGGCAGTATGAATATTCAGATATGTTTTGCCACAGAGTTCTCTGACAAGTTAGGAATTTCGCTGGCTAAAAACCTGGGTTGGGCAATTGAACTCTGTGTGACTGAAAGACTAGTTTTACAAGGTTGGGGAAAGACAGCAGCAGTTGCGATGAATGTCATTTCGGGCAGGTCTTTTTTATGGTCTAGGTGCATTATTAAGGGGAGATGCAATCTCTATAATTATATAGGAGTCTGTTATTGAATAGTTCAGAAACCTGTTAGTTCCTAACAATGAAACCTGATGCGGGCTGCTTGCGGGGAAAGGAGCAACGATGGAGTTGTCAATGGGGGTCATTACGACCTGCGCGCAAAGGGATACTGGGCACCGTTAATGACACTGGTGCCGGTAATCCTTTTGCGCCCTATTCCGAGGTCCCTTTGCTGGTCCCTCTCTTAACGCCTGGTAAAACCAGACGTTATGGACGGGACCCGCAAAGGGATACCGGGGTCAAAAACGGTACCGCAGTTTGCAGTACCGTTATTGACGCCTTCCCCCTTCCCATTGAGCCCTATGGGGGCTCAAATGGGAATGGGGAATGGCTTTTAAGATCGGGATTTACCGGTCCGGCAAAGATCAGAATAGACTGGTAAGTCCTCATACCACCAAGTCGGTGGCGGTACCAGTATTTGTGCTAGTCATGGCGCTAATAGCGCCATGACTAGCACCAACCTCGGAATGAGGGCCAGCATGTGGGTTGGGACCATGTGGGCTGAAATGGTAAGTCGCATAGTTTAGAATAAAATGTGGACACCAACATGTTTGAGCGATAAAACCCTCAACAATAGATCAAAAGGAAATATTTTCGCTCTCCTCTTCTTTTACATCAATGGAATTTCCATGGCCATGTGCGTCAACAGTAGGGGTAAAGGTTTCTAAATGGATTGAACCTGTGATAATTGAAATTGTTTGTAAGTTGGGTAAACTGTGTAACTAGGAGATGGGACTATGGCCAAATATGGAAAGACCCCAGAGAGGGGTGTAGTGTAAATATGAAACATGCAATTACAAGTTAAAGAGGATGGTGCTTAGAAGAAAGTATCCAGTAAGAAGTGTCAGAACTATTATGTGCGGGGGCAGGGGGGTTGACTCTGTAACAAAATATTTCAGAGTGTTTTAACTGTTGTAAATTGTATAAAAACCATGTTCTTTGTGTGGTTTAGGGAGATAGGTTAGTTTGACTCTTTGATATCATCTAACCTTTCCCGGCCATTTGTACAATAAACTTGCTTTACGGACAAAGCGTTTACATACTCTTTAAAGGTGGGCCTGCTTCTGGCTACAGTGATCAAATGCCCAATCCTACACACTGCACATATTAAAGCACAATATGAATTCAAGCAAACTGAGAAACAAAAATGATATCTTAAATCTTAAATTCAGAAACTCTTAGTATATTTATGAAGTGTTTATTCAAAGAAAAAATTATTATGCTAACAAAGTCTGACTATCCAATGTCTAGATATGTAGCTGGGGTAATAAAGTTCAGTAAAAAGTCATGGTTTACATTCAAAACATTATTTGCAATGTCCTTGATTTGTAACAGGCAACAAAACAAAATATAAATAATTGGTCCTGAAGAAGGCATTTTAATTGACGGCATGCTGAACGTGTCATGTTACAAATCATGTGCATTTCACATATATTTCTACCCATAGACTGTTTTAAGTTATTATTTTTGTGTGTCAGGTTCTTTGAATTCATATTGTGTTTTAAAGTGTTCAATGTAAATTTCTTTTGTAAGTGGATTTTCACATAACACAGCGTCATGTAATTTTGTCTGTTTTACCACTTCTTTTCTCTTAAAAATAAATATTGGCATATCCTCATTGCTCTTTGAAATGTTCCCTTCAATTTGTTTTGGTGCTTAAAACACACATTTCCAGATGAAATTATGTTAATTATAGGATTAAGATGAAAATGTTTTCTTACAAATATATGTTTAACATATTCCAATAGGAGACGTTTCTTGCTAATATGTGTGTATAATTGCCCAACTCCTATTTGAGGAGGGCTTCTCCCTATATTGAGTTACAAGTTGACAAAGAACAGAACTTGGCATGGCTCCCAAATGGATTGCAGCAAGATCTGTTTTTAAGACCCTGGAGATGGACCAACTCTGTCACACCTGCTGTTATGGAATACAAGAGGCTACAAAAGCTTTTCAACAGAAGGAGATGCCAAAGCCATAATATTCAATGAAGAAGTTATTCTTCTGTCAGATATTTGTTAAGTTAATACCCCTAGTTTAGACTATGCAAGAATGGGACTTATTGGCCATCCTAAATGTGGTCATGTTATTGCAGTTAGAAAATAATTTACACAACAGAAAAGATTCCTATGACAGGCAGGTGTTATTCAGTTTTGACAGGATCGTTATTGCGGGACGGGGCAACCACCTTAGAAAATCATCTTACTATGACTGTATATTATTCTTCTGACAAGGAGGAAATAGCTTGTACTTTATTGGATTGATTGTGAAATTCTTGAAAACATTCTCATGCTCAGACAGCATACTGGTGGCTGGAGATTTTAATGCAAAATGTCCAGATTTGGGCCATTGGGATGATTATGGTAATGTATGCTCAGATTGTTGAAGTGGACCTGTTATGCAAAAACAATTTTATGTGCAAGGCACAATTTGGGTGAAATTTATGAGGGATTGAAATATGGTAATGCTGAATGGTAGGACCCAGATTGACATTCCTGCTAGGCATACTTGGCGTAATGGAAAGCTAGGACTATTGTCAACCACATGTTTATATCAATGGAGTTGGTCGCTGGGGTTTCCAAAAGTTTGTCTTGGTTCTCGAGGGTTTCTGTGAGCTGTTTGGCTGATTACAATATTCGGGATTCTTGGGCATGTGGGTTGTATTGACCATCTTCTGCTCGCTATGCTGCATCACTCCGTTATGATTGTAGGGCCAGAAACAGCAAAATGGCTGCAAAACGTTTGTGTGTGCCAAAACCCCTGATAATCACGCTTTTCAACGCACAAAAAGATGGCTGCCCAATCTGCCACACATGTTGTCAGTGGTGGAACAGAGCTCTCACTACTGAAATGTGTCACTGGGCTCCACAACAATTGAAAGTGGCATGCAGAAGGAAAAAGCAGTGCTTTGCTAAATGAAACCCCAAATCTTGCTTTAAATCACCCTTTCTTTGTTGCTGAAACTTCAGAGTGCTGGTACAGAACACCTCTCAAATATTCAAAATTCTAGCTTGGTGCTACAATTCACTTAGTTCAAGAAATCATTGTGAACTTACAAGGTCCTGAAAGGCTGAGAGCATAAAGAGATTTCCACAGCAATGGTGGCCTGTCTGTGGATCTGTAAAAAAAATCTCTGTGCAGCAGAGGGCTGCTGTGATGACAGCTGTCAGGGATCTGCCTGATTAAACTTTAACATGTATAAACTGAAAATCAAATGTTTGAAATCTAAGAGGCCTGTTCCTGATAGTAACTCATATTGTAATTGTTTTGATCCCATGGTTTAAGATCTTGAATGAGAATTCTAGTTGTTATTTGATACAAGTTGTTTTGTGCTAAGGAAAAGTCAACAGAGTTAACAATTTAAATCTGGCTGAAGCTGCCAAACTGGAATAGCCGGTTTTTCTCACAGAAGGAAGGTCTTTCCCCCAGCAGGAAATCACATAGAAGTGTTAATTACAGGGTAGGAAAGAACTTGGTCTACAGAGGCAAAAGGAACAATAACAAGCTGCAGAGCAGGACATTCAAAGTGTGAAGACAGTCGTAAATGGCCTCTGCAAGGAACAAACTTGGGGGATGGCTCCTGGGCTTCCAGGAAGAGACCAAAGGGTGGAGCCAAACAACCATTTGTTGCTTAACATGGACAAAGAACACATTTTAAAATGACTGAGAACTTACTAATCAAAATTGTGAAAAATATAAAAGTAACAGAGTTGTTAATGTAATTTCAGGCTGCACGGGTTAAGAGGCACCAGAACTATGTGATATGTTCTGGACAGCAATGGCAAGAAATGTGATTTTACGCAAAATGTATTTCCGCTAGAATTGTGAAACTTCATAGACTTATTCCCATGTTAAACACGCACACTTGTAGAAATTTGCTTAAAAATTGGACATTGTGTTCATAGTGAAAAGGGCAAAGTTCTGTCAAAATCGGAGACAAGATCCCACAGCTACGAGGTTTTGAGGAGTAGCTGCTGTGTAAAATATGTAATCTGTCTATGTGATTTTTGTAGAGGTTGCACATGTGGAAATATGTGTTTTTCCAAAAGTAGATTTTGTGTTCAAGGGGCTAGGGGTGGATTCGTAGCCTCATAAAATTACACCATAAAGATGACACTCCATTTCTCTCCTCCTATCAAGGCAGAGAGTAGACTCTGACCCAATCACCTTTCAAAGGGGCAAGCTTAGGCTAAACCGGCCCACACACCCCCTTTATGATGTCATTTAATAGCATAAATAGAGACAGCTCACCACACATAAAGACATAAAGATTCACTCACTATCCTGATGCTGACGGAGCACCCTGCTGCTGAACTCTACATCTTCCTTGCTCCAGACAGAAACTTGGGAAAAGCAAAAGGCCCACTGCACAGCTGAACCATTCTCAGCTAGTCCTCAAATTCCAGAATAGAACTCCACAAGCCCAAGGGGAAGCATCATAATACAGCCGGGCTGTGCTGTTACTGCTTGCTTGCAGTGAAATATCTGCAGAACCAAGAAGGGCAGATCCAGTCCAGTCCTGTGCCGTGCTGTGACCAGAGTGCCTTGCTGTCCCTGTCCAGTCCTGTGCCATGCTGTGACCAGAGCGCCTTGTTGACCCTGCCCAGTACGATGTGCCCAGCCGTCTTTCCTGAACCAGATCCCATTCCCTGACCAGAACTGACAGTCTCATTTAAAAACGTATCCATTGAGTATAAATAGGAAGAATTGTGTCACTAGCATATGTACTTTGCATAGTCTTATCCCTATCTTAGATCCATCCTCTCTTTGATTCAGAACCTGTATTGTTAGGAGTACCGTTGCATTGTCTGAAAGCTCTCTCCAACCCATCCTATATTCCCTCCAGAACCAATATTGTTAAAACTATCTCTGCGCTGATCCTGACCCTTTTCTCATCTGAAGAAGGCGAGTTTCCTTAGCAGGCAGTCACCCTGATCAAGTGACTGTGTTCCTGTGTGGCATTTGTTTTGTTCATAGTCATCCTTTAGTGTAAGCAACCCTTTTTTTCAGTTTTAAAAGTGCATTTCTGTTTTCCATTCTTGCGCCTATCTCGAAAAAACGACCTCTACTAAAACGTCTGTAACTCCCTCCGTTTTTGCGATAGAAACAAAATTTCAACTCCTGCTTGTAGCTAGCATTCATATCTATCCATCGCACCCCACATTCCAAATCAATGCGATTCTCCCGTTATCGCGAATATTGCACAGTGAAAAGTTTGCTGCAGTGGGAACTTTTACTTGTGTAAAACAGCTTATAATTGCTTCCGACTTGAATTTCAAGATTTCAAATGTTTTCTTGGGATTAAATCATTGCTTGTGTTTGTGTGCAACTGTGCAAAGCGGCTCCCATAAGACTTTATAACAATTTCAGCAATTTTGACCATATTTGGTGTTTTTGCCCAGTCCATTCTAAAGATAACTTTAAAAGCCATTTTGACAGCTTGACAGTCAATTCCGTTTTCTCTTGTGTTTGAAAAGGGGAAAGTGGGATTGATATTCTGTTTGAATTCTGCCATTCCTGAAAACCTGCTCTCTCCTCCTATCTCTTTACATTATCTATTGGGGGTTGAGGTGTGTGCAGGGGGAACCTATAACCACAGTGCTATCTGATCTGAACCCACACAAAAGTAATATTTTCTGTGCTGATTTGTTTTGCTCACTACTTACTCCGTGTGTATTAGAGATTATTCAGTGTTACATCACCCCATTGGTGATTGTTGTGTACCTATTAAAACATATAAACATATTGTGATTATATTTTAAATACATAAATAAATAAATATTTACCTTTGCAAACCAGCCTGATTCCTGGTTCAGTGTCACCCGGGGGGGGGGGGGGTTTCAAGAGCAGGGCATTATATGAGTGGTATGTCGTTCAGAATAAAGAACATTTAGACAAAAATAAATAAGGATTTCAGTTGTGCACTACATGCTAGGCATTGACTTGGGTGTGTGCCAGATTGAAATCACTTACAGCTACCCGTAACCCTTATTGTTACTTGGTTTTTTCACTCTCTCCGGGCCTTTATGAGCCCGGTATGGGTTAGGGTAATCCTTCCTTCTCCCACTTTCATTCACTCTTTTGACTACCCCCTCCACCTGGGTACCTTCTATGCCACAGTGTTTGCTCCAGGGAAGTGGTGTCTGCTCATTAGCAATAGCATTCTCCGGAGCTTTCTGGTCTTCCAATCAGGATTATTGAGAATCTGTGAGGAATCCCGGTTCACACTAAGCTAACCTGGGTTAGGAGTGTGAACTCTATCTAGGCCTGGGGTGGGTAGACAATTTTGAATAAATGAGTAAAGAGTAACAGGTGGTATTGATCACAATCAGTGAAAGTGGTGTGTTCACATACAATTCTACAATAGACAGTTTAAATAGTTCTGAAACAATGGTTAAAAAGAGTATTAAATAGATATATGTGGGTTATCACCAGGGCTAACTAGCATCAGTAATAAATCTAAAAACCGTTAACATAGGAAAACGTCAAACTCAATAAATCATAAAAATGTTGTTCTCTCTGCTAACATCCAGATACGACTTTACTCTGGATGTTAGCAGAGTGAACAAACATTTGTATGATTGTTATTAAGTTGATTGTACGCAATGACTGAAAAGCATTGAGATACTGCAGATTGATTTGTTGTTAAACAATCCATTTATTGAGTTTGACGTTTTCCATTTTACCGGTTTTTAGATTTATTACTGATGCTAGTTAGCCCTGGTGCTAACCCACATATTTCTATTTAATACTCTTTTTAACCATTGTTTCAGAACTATTAAACATTTCTATTGTAGTATTGTATGTGAACACAACACTTTCGCTGATTGTGATCACTTCTTTACTCAATCTCGTTTATTCAAAATTGTCTTCCCATCAGGACACAAGCACGTTTTGTGCCCCTCTCCTTTTCTCTGCTCCTCAGCTCTCAAATTGCAATCAGAGTATTTATTCCTCCCTTGTTCTGGTTTCCAGGTAATTTCTCAGACACCGTGCCCACCGTGTCCTCTGTGTAGTTGCATGTCCAGGTAAGGCCATCTTTACTCTGCCTTGGCTTTGTCGACTCTGCTTGACTTTGTGCCAGGTTGGCAGCATCTCTCTTTCTCTCAGCACCACAGCCAGCTCCGCTGTGTAGCTTGGCACCGCCCTTCAATGACGTGCTCACGTCAGAGGCATAGTGTTCCTCCTCCTCCATTACAGGATGATTGCGCCTTCATTATCATTTTGTGACCAAAAATGGGTGTGTGGTTTATGTTCAGCTGTCATGCCCATGGAGAGATTCACAGCTGAATGTAACATCAATTTCTCGGATTCGCATGTACACAGATAATACCATAGGCTTAGGGATTTTCAATGGGAATGGGAGTCTTTGTCCCCTTGAGGGAAGTCACTCCATGTGAGGTCCCGCTTTCCCAAACCCCTAGGGAGGGTTTTGCAGAGCAGGCTCACCTCCCTAGCCTCAACAGGGGTGGCTCTCCCACGGAATAAGGGACAAAACCTCCAGATTTCTCACAGAGCTCACACTCTGTACGGAAAATAATACTATTTTGCCAACATGTCAGGGTTGTTTTCAGTCTGAAGTGGGCATGACCTGTAATGGCATTATAATAAATGTTCAGGAAAAAGTGTTCCCATATTCGGCATGGCCTACAACAGTATTATCATATTAAAAATAATTTGTGCCCTTAAGTGCCCCCTTTGTTCGGGTTGACCAAGCTAAACTGTAGCATAAATGTAATGCTTGTGCTATAGATACAAGTCTTTTAAACTTAATTATAATGCTACACACAATATATCAGTGAGAATCAGACTTTATCTTTATGATGGCTTCTCATTGAAGCAGCTACAAATTGTGGCCTAAAGAAGGAGTACATACAATAATCCCCATGTTTGTTTAATCTTTACATGGCAGACAAAGGTGAAGTCTTGGGAAACGTCAATATCTTTCCACTTAAAATGGCAAAACATCATGGAAGCTTGCTGGCCTATGCTGATGACTTTATTTATGTGACCCTCATAGATCTTCAGAGAACCTTAAATGGTGTATTTGAGTATTGTAAGGATAAGAACATCCACAGGAAGAAATTAATGGTCTTTGCTACTGAAAAACTAGACTTGAAAATGGTATATGGATAATGAGGAAGAATAGGTGAAGGAAATGACACATTTTCTCTATTTTTGGTGAATGGATTACCAAGTGAGTAATCAGGATAATTGTTAAGGCAATGATGCTCGCAGTTGCCTATTTAAGAGGATTTAACAGTAAATAGTGAGGCTTTTCTTTGTCACCCATGATCAAAGCCTATCAGTAAAATATGACTGGGTCTACCACAGTCCCTGACTTTGGCAATGATCGGAGCTGAACTTGTTTTTTCATCAATAACACATTAGTCATTCTGCAAAGGGTTGCTTAATCTTTGACAGTTTGCTACGTGCAAGAGCATTCTATATTGTACAACTTCATCAATTTTTTAAATTGGTATTTTGTAAAGGTATATGCAGATATTTTGCAAGTTGTTGAGACTTCTTGACAAAACTAAATAATAACGCAGATTTGGAAGCGTGATCTATAAGTGTACTAAGGATTTAAAAGAAAAGGAACAGAAGTGGGACTGATAAGTCACTTATGATATTTTAGTGTTTAAACTAAATGTATATATGTTTTGCAAAATATTCCCTAAAGCAGCAATCCCTTAGATACACAAATACCCTGAAAGACGCATGAAATTAATATTTGTGATATTCCATTTTAATTGTTTGACGACCCCGGAAATTGTTGTAGCCCACACAAAGATATTGAGAAAAGATTGAATATGTTGTTTGTGCAAGATCCCAAATGAGCTTGAAATTAGTATACATCTATTTATATACTGTCAAGCATCTAAACGTTGAGAGAAGCACATTTAGGTCACTTTGTTAAAAATACAAATATGGCATCTGGTGAACAATTCTGGCTATGACATTAGTGCAGGCAGCAAATATCATTTATTATTAGTATTGTAAACATTTTGAAATAATTCGATTTTATTGTGGTTTGAATTGTGATTAATCTATTTTAACTGAAATATTAATTTGTGAAATGTTTGCTTTAAACCAATGCACAACCTATATCAATCAATCACGTAACTAAATAAATATCACGAAATCAACATGCGCCCCACTCATCACTCTGCCAAACCTTTACACTCCACCACGGTCATCACTAAAATAAATCACTGCTCTAGAATGCTGCAGTGCCTTCTCTTATGCTCTTTTTATCCGCTCACCAAAGTGCTTAATTTTATCATATGAATCCTCTTTAATCACCACTGATCTTTTCCCACCTCTGTGCACTTTCACCACACATGAAGACTTTCATATCAACATTGCTCTGTCTTCAGGTTTTTTTCTCATTGTCCTCAGATCTATCCTTGCCCTTACTTCCCACTAGTTTGCAGATTACATATTTCTCTGCTAACTTGATCTGACACTCACTGCTCTGCCTTGCACTGGAACCACATTTTGGTGACTTCTGTACACTGATCCTACCCTGCACCTGGATTGAGTATTATCTCTCCTCTGCATTCATGTTCTATCTTGCTTGCTAACTTCTGTTGTGTCAGTTTGCTGATTCACTTTCTCTGCATGTTCAGCTTCTCTTCGGTTCTCTACAAATACATCAGTCTGTGTGTGTCCACCCCTCTTTCTGGTTTACCTGTTGAATTTCTCTTTGTTGAATCCATTGGTAAACTGCCTCCTCTCACATTCCATTGTACACCTGGCTACCCCATGATCCCTTCCTTTGCTGTCTTATGACGTGGTCATTCAGGGTCAGGTCCATTTTGTACTATTGTTCTTTTCTGCCATCCACGTGCCTACCTCTGGCCTGTGGACTGTACACAGAAAGATCTGCCTCCACCTTATTTAAGCTTCCTGTTGTGACTGTATGTCTGTGTATCAATGGTTTTACACTTGGGGAGGTGTACTCAGTCATATTGCTCAATATGCTTCCTTTCACTTCCTTTACAGCCTGCGATTGACAGCTGGGGTTGACAGCTGTGGAGGGCTACTTACCACCTTCAGCCTAGCTCTTGTTGGGATAAACTATTCCAAAAACCTTCATTTTGGATAGATTCGAACGTTTGCCGGGTATGAGACACTGACCTAAGACCTAGTTTTCAGTGGGTACACAAGTATACTGTGCATACTCAGTTTGATTCAAGGAAACAAATGGTAATCCTGCCTTTGTTTTCCAACCAGCTGTTTTGTTTTTCCTGGCAGCGTTCATTCATTGGGAATATTTCCCACTTTCGAGCGACGTATGATAGACTGTTGGGGTTGTCAGGAAACAGTGGGAATATTGAGTTAGTCTCTGGGATCTAAGGTAAATGTGAAGATTCAAAGAGAGGTATGTAGGGAACTATATAATTCCCAAGAAGGAATAGTGGAAGCAATAAATAAACAACGTTTGGTTTGTTAGGTCTGACACTGCGCCATGGCCAAGGAATATTCAGTTAGCAGAAAGTAAATAACAAGTATTTATTTAAGGTTGTATTCAGAGTCAGTATCACCATTCTAATAATGTCAGTATCAGCACTCGAATACTTTTCGCTGTCGCTGCTGTTACCCATGAAGCCTTGTCTCCACTAATCAGACCTGACCACGAAAAATCTTCCTCGAAAACAAATGATGATGTGTGTTCTTGATTGTGCCTTTCTGTTTGGAGCCAACATTAACCAAATGGTGGCATGTGCTGATGTTTCGCCCTGCTGCGGACTTTGTCAAGGCTACTTGATGTGAGCCGTCAACATTGGAAACACAAAATGTATATCAGCCTGTTCGGATTCACAGCTAATTGTAAGTTTGTAAATGTGTGTTTAAAGTTATGACCATTATTATTCAGCGATATGTGTAATACAGGTTGCTTAGTTATACGGAGCATCAATTTAATAAGTTACTATCCCTATAGTACAGGTTTACAGTATACAGTTTGTATTGATCATGTCAAGTATATGCATTTGGACCAATGCCCACTTGATTGTTAAATCTGTCTGTCAAAGAACAGAGAGAGCGGGACGAGAGAGAATGAATTGGAGAGTTAAGGAACTATCGGTCATTCGTTGAGGCTAAGATTAGCATGGTGAGTATGTATAGACCAAGCAAGCAACACATTTGTCTAATGAGTGGCATGATGTGGAGTGAATCTCCCATGTAAATGGTCCTTGATTTGTATTGGTAGGTGTCCATTCATATGTAAGTTGGAGTGTTGATTGGTGTGATTATACTATTATATCGCAATTAACTGTTGCATAGTGCTCACTCCAATTTTGTCAAGAGATACAGTGCCTATAGGTGGGCATTCTGTCTAGGTGATTACCTCAGTCTGTGGCAAACAAGTAGATCTATACATGCTAATTGTGCCAAGGCATGCAGCACATTTCATTTACAGCGGGCTTTGGCGTAGGTCAGCTGGATAATGGAAAACCGAGATCTGTAATTTGTTTCTTAGGTTGGGCCCTTGTCCAAAAAGGCAATCTGACTTGCTGCAGTATTTCTGTTGGGAGAATGAGATCATAAGTGGGGAGCCGGCGTCGCTGGGTTCGGGGATTCTCATCTAGGTCTAGATTTATTGGCTGGTAATAACTGAGCGGCATTGCTCTGTGTGATGGTGTTGCGTGAACAAGTTGGCACGGCTGTAAGGTGGGGAGTTGCGTGAGCTCATTGCTTTGTTTGCATTTAAAAATTCATCCATGTTGATAATCTATGTAGTGTGGCCTGTCTCCTGTGGGGAGAGATGAGTAGTGGGGGATCCAGTCCATGTTGGCTATTGGTTTTTCAGATAATGTAGTTCCTAGTGGTACTCATCCATGAGGTGTGTGACCGTGTGACTAGGTGCCATTAAAGTTGGTGCCTAGATATTATAAGTATCATGGTCTATGTTCTGTAGGTTCAATTAACTGTCAGTCTCCCATTCACTAAGTAATGGCTACTCACATCTAATCTACAGGCGACATCATACTGCCATCTAGAGGTAAGCACCCCTCCCTGCATTTCCGGAACACCCAACCCAAAAGCAGTTAGCATGATATCATAACAGGAACCATTGATCTGATAGCTTACCCCCTGCACCCTCAGACAGCCATGTTTGTGTATTTCCTGGGCAGCAATCATAAAACATCATTCTGAGAACTGGCACAGGGGTTTCAGACACATAGGAAGAATCCTCTCCGTTGACTTTGGCCCTACCTGAGTAAGTCACTTAATCAGGGTCAACATCCCAGAAGATGGTAATAAGGTGAATACAAAGACACTTTTCTAACATGTGTTCAATTTATCACTCATTCATTTTGGGCAAAAGGTGGGCACCACCCTTATTGGCAGATAAAAACTAAAAATCTCGGTCTTCCGTAATTATTGATAGTACATAGGTGCTAACCAATGTCCACACTACATGTATGTGGAACTAGTCAGACAGAGAGAACAAAAGGAATGGAAAACTCCATCAGTTCTGGCTGCACACATTTGCTGAAACAATGCTGACGTTTCCTCATAAACATTCGAATTGTATATTTAGATAGAGACCTATGGTTCTGAGTCACTTTGTTCTTTATTGTTCACTTCTTCGTGAATGGACACCATTAAATTAACACAATGCATTCACAATTTATTCTGTATTAGACCATGATGCCACAAGTGACATTCAGGATATCCTTAAGTTGATTTTCGAGCAAGCCAAGATCCAAGGATGGAAAAATGAGAAAACCAGACAATTTCTCTTTGCACACTCTCCAAGGGTTCAAACTTTGTATTTGCTTCCAGAAATTCATAAAAACCTTACTACACTACAAGACAGACCGATAGTGGCTGCCACTGAGGGTATTCTTCAGTCTATAGGGACCAATATTGACTTTTTTTTCTAAAGCCACATAATCAACAGACCACGACTTGCATCAAAGAAACGACTCACGTTTTAGAAATCCTAGAATAAATGCAATGTAATAGTAAGAATATCATATTCACAGTAGATGCTAAGAGCCTATATACATCTACACCCCACAATCCAGGATGACAAGCAGTGGAATAGTGGTTATTACACAAAGAACAAATAGGAGCCTCAAAGGAGTTTTAATTGATAGTCTTGGAATTTATCTAAAAAAATTCCTATTTCAGAAATAAGAATATACACTAGTTTTAAGCATCAGGTACCTCCATTGGTGCCACTATGACCCCAGTGTATGCCAACCCCTTTCTATATAGATTTGAATCAGAACACCTAATAACACCATCCGGTGTGGCATAACTATTTGAAATATTGGCTACATTGATGACATCTTTGCAGTGTGGAGCAGCTCACTTGATGCTCTTTCTGCTTTCCTCGAATATATCAGCACAACTGATTAGCCTATTCAATTCACAGTCAATATAGGCAATCCTAAAATGTATTTGTGGGATGTGGAAGGGGTACCAAGTGGTCAGCTTCTCACAACTACTATATTATGTAAGCCTACTGACAGGAACAATCTCCTACATTGATTAAACTTCCTGCCACCCAATACATTACGTAGCTTACCATATAGTCAACTTTTTATCTGAAACGGATAGAAAGCAATGAAGATGGATACACATTTGAACTTGAAAAGATTTTGAAGAAGTTTTCTAAGAGGGGTTATCCTGAACATGAACTGAAAACTGAATGATGAAAAGTAATTAACAAGTCTAGAAGAGAAATGTTGCATACCAAGACAGTTAGTTCGCCTCGATCTTTGATATACATATCGAAATATTTTGTACAGAGTCACAAGTTCAAACAAATATTAAACAAGCATTGGCACATATTAACCTGTGATGAGAAGAATGCAGGTATGTTCAATTAACTGACATTTTTTCATATAAAAGAAGCAGCAATCTAAAAGACTTGGTCGTCAGCACTGATTGAAAAAGATCTGCGACACATAGTGTAACAAGAACTGGAACATATCCCTGCCTTCATTGCACAAATTGTAACAATATAGTTAAAGGAAATGTAGTTTCCCATCCAAAAACAGGAGAACATATTGTGCTTAAACATGTTTCCACCAGTTTTACCCCAAATAGTGAATACTCCATCAGATGCCCTTGCAGTTATTACTATGTGGGCCAGTCTACCAGACATGCAAAGATTAGATGGAATGAACATAAGCTGAATGTATGCACCAACGATGTGAATCTGGCAGCTGCCAGACATTTCAATGAAAGGCGACATCAGATAAGCCCAATGAGATTCCAAATTCTAGAAGTGCTTGAAATGAATATTAAAGGGATTAATAGCGAGAAGAGATTATTGAAGTGAGAAGAATTTTGGATAGATAGGCTTGATTCAGTAATCCCTGGAGGGGTAAATGAAGAGTGCAATCTATATTATTGTCTTTAATTAACAAACTGTCTACATTGCACACTGCTAAATAGATTGAAATGCCACATTGAACAAATATCCATATTTATAGTTGTGTATGTAATTTAGAATTTGAGATGAATACTATGCCTATGTTATGCTTAGCGTTAGGATATTTAAAATTCAATTTTTTTAATAAGGATGAATCAATGGGTACACATTGTTTTCCTATTAAAACTAGGGGGCACAAAATGATTCCCAAACTGGTGACTTGTGAATATGTTTAAATCTCAGTGGATAAATTATATGTGAGCTCCTCCTGGTGATGGAACCTGGGGCTTTCTGTAGGTATATTTCAGGTGAATTGTGAAGTAGAGTCCCTCAATTAGAGGAGTACCAGTGAGAATCCAAACACATAGTGATGTGAAAAGTGACATTATATGTGTAGAAATATGGTGACAGAGTTTCCTGCAGACCAAGGCTGGTCTTCTCGCTGGCAACGTCACAGGCCAAACAAAATGTGGTGTCCCGCCACTCCTCATAGGCTTTTAAGAAAAATGTGTGTTTTGCGATTTGCCCCATACAGCAGAAGGGATCATTTGAAAAAGTGGAGTAAGTAGGCTACCAGACAGCATGTTTGGCCAAGTATGTCTGGGTGGCCCAGCAGAATACACTGCATGCAATCAGTAATGGTCTAGCCGCAAAATCTTTACTTTCTGGCAAGAGACCATCACCGAATGCGTGCAGTGTTTTCTGATGAACTGCCTGACGTGGAGGTGTGGAAATCACACAAAGAGCTTCCCGGAGCTCACAGTGCGTATGGCGAGGTGAAACCAACACCCAATGGTGGTTCTGCTGCAGTCCCCCACTATAAACGAATTTCTGATACACTGAATGGCTGGTAGAGCTGTATATCTTCCTGTCAAATTGAGTGATTTGGGACTGAGGGAGGGAAAATGCAACAATGATGGGCTTGGCTTGAGGGGGAAACAGTCAGTCCCTAAAAATCACTAAATACT
The DNA here is from genome assembly GCF_040938575.1 of Ambystoma mexicanum. Lineage (NCBI taxonomy): Eukaryota > Metazoa > Chordata > Amphibia > Caudata > Ambystomatidae > Ambystoma > Ambystoma mexicanum. The sequence goes on along the minus strand of NC_090933.1, from coordinate 1,032,282,031 downwards.
CCTCATTGATAGAGCATACCTTGTCATATAGTGTGATCTTAATCGCTTATAAGGACTCCCATTTGTTCAGTTATGTCAGGGTCAGTTTAAATGATTTGCGCACGGTCCCACAGTTTGGCTAAACAGTGAAGCAGCGCTATGAGCCAACTTGCAATGTAAACACTTGAGCACACAGCAATGAAAAGAGCAGAGTCCATCTTCCATTACCCACTGAAACGTTTATTTTTTTCAGTACATCACTATCACAGACATGTTTCAAATTTAAAATTGTGGGTGGTCTTATGCTACACGCAAGGCTTGGGTTGCATGAATTGATACTGTACTTCATGACCTGCCCTGGGACCTAAATTGCTCCCATGTGCTGGCATGGCAGCGTCACCCTATTCCAGTGAAACGCTCCCTGCTCCCGTGCTGGTGCACAGGAGTGGGGGGCTTTTCACTTAAATAAGGCCCCGTGCCACGCCAGCTCAGGGAAGCCTTTCAAAGGTTCCCCCATGCTGGCATGGCAGCAGTGCCCTTTGTAATAGAAAAGCTGCTCTCCAAGTGCACCAGCACGGGGCCACCACAACACCGAACTTTTCAAACACTACCCCTTGCTGGCACAACAGCATTGTCCAAAAGCAGTGCCCAACGTAATTTAAACGCCCCTGACATGGGGGTAGGAGCTTTTGTTAAAATAGGCCTGAAGGTATCAGTAAGAGAAACTTACTGAATAATGGAGTAACTCCAGGTGCACGAGAAAACCCAGCTTTATTTCAAAACAAACAGCCGCTTGGAGAGTATACAAAGGACAATCTCAAAATGGTGTTAGAAACAGCACTCTTTAACAGAGGAAATCATCACAATTGATGTCATTGTTAATACAATCACAACAAACTTCCATTCTCATACTTGATTGGACGGTAGACTATAGGACATATATTCATCTATAAGTGACCCCCTTATAATTGGTCCTTCTATAACTCATAACCCTTGCTAGAGTAAACCCTCTACAGATAATACATTAGAATGTAATATATGATTGGTTGGCATTCCACTACACTAGTTGAAAAGAAGAAAAGACTTTGCACGGTGCCAAGCTATGTGATGGGTAAGGGGAGATGGGCAAACCACTATGCTCCAGTTTAAAGAAGTTACTCCCCACTGTTCCCAGGCATGAGGTCTTATGTACTAGCTTTGCTCGTGGCCTTGGCTGTCGTCTCTGTGTCTGGATATGCTAAGGAAGTGGCAGGTGCACTATCAAATTGGGCTGGGAATTAATGGTCATTGTTGGGATCACGTGTTTGAGGACCACTCTTCAGAGCTCAAATTCATCTATTTGTTGGATTTTACTGCTATTCTAACATGTGTGTGCCTCCCTTCAGCAGCCACTTGTGGTGCTGTGTATTCATTCATTCCAAGACCAGTCGGCATAGCAGCTCTTTAAACCTGGCATCCAAGCGTATATCTGTTTCTCACTGCTACCAATTTCATACTGACTAACCTTTATAATTGCAACTCCACTCTCTCCTTCTCTCACTACATCAAAGACCTTGCCATGAAGGCCCACTTCCAGTTGCACATCTTCATAGGTATTCTTCCTTTTCTCACTTTCCCCCAGAAGCTCTATGTCTCCAGAGCCCTGGTTCTCTTGCAACAGCCTCTTTCTCAATCTGTCTCCCTCTATTCTCCATCCTCTGCATCTAATCCGGAAAAGGACAGCAAGACATATCCTTGGCCTCAAGCTCAGGGACTGTATCTCTACAGCCCTGGAATATCTACACTGGCTCCCAGAGGATGCAATGATCAAGTTCAAGACCATCTGCATCATCCACAAGGCTTTCTGGGGCCGGTGCCTGCACTACATCCAACTCCCTCTTCCAAAATACCTTCCTTATCGAGCACTTTGCTCAGCTACCTCTAACTACCTGAGGGTCAGACGCTTCTCTAGGTAGAGAGTGGGGGGTATATCTCTCTCCTATCCAGGTGCTTCCCTCTGGAATAGCCTCCTTGCCCCTCTCAAACTTGGAGCCAGACCACCTAAAGTTCTGGAAGCAAGTCAAGGCCTCCCTTTTCTCCTCTGCTTTCTCTCTCTCTCCCTTCCTTGCCCGACCACCTGTCTGTGTCACTGACTGGTTGCTTGGCTACCCTCAAAGTCTCATAGGGTGCCAGGCTCCTCCATGATCAGTCTCCCCTGCACTGTCTCTGGGCCTACGGTGCACTTAGGGGCTGTAACTGTAACGTCTAAAGCCCCCTGCTTCCTTGTACTTACCCAGAGCCACATTGCCCTGGCTGCACTTATTCAGAGCAATGCTGTCCTGATTGCACTTGTCCCTCCCTCTTCCTGGCACTTCCCCCTTTCCATCCCCCTGCACTTTTTGTTGTCGCACTTGCATGATATGAATGAGACAAGGCCTAGAAAGATAGTTTGTCTTGTCCCCCCTCTGTCTTCCCTCCCTTGTCTTTGTTGCGCCTAGAAACACTTGTGTACAGGCGCATTATAAATGACATATCATATCAGGTAGTATGAGTGGCATAGGTTGGGCATACACCTTGCACCCCCTATGGATCCTGGCAACTGGTGACATCATCAATCTTGACTGAATAAAATTGCTGAGGAGATAAGTGTAGGAGGTAGGGACTATGTGCTGGTATTCAGGAAACGCCTTCACAAGGATCCCTTTGTTTTCATAAGAGATATTTCCCACGGGTATCAGACATTTACAGTGGCATAGAGCTCTCCACTGCCTTACCCTGCCCAGGAGAAGCAGTGCTTAATTTGTGGGGGTGGTTGCCGGTGCCCAACACCGGCACTCTTTCTTGGGCCCCGGAACTCATGCGGGGCCAGAGCACGTGCAATTGCTTTGTTTGTTCTTCCACTTCGCTTTAATTAGATTATAAATCATTGGGATTTGTCATTCTGATCTCAATCTCTCTCGTGCTTGCAGGTTACAGGCCATGGCTGGCTGGGCATGGGAGGGGCCAGCAATAGCAATGAAAAAACAAACTGTTACAAACAACAGCCAATGAAAACTACCATTCTGTTGTTACTATGCAGTATTTTATACATTCTGTATAGTAACACAAAATGTGCAGTTTTCATTGGCTGTGAAATTACATGGTGACGTGTTGTTGCCACAGGAGGCAGCGCAGCACCACCTTCATTTCATGAGTTACTGTGAAGTGAAGGTGACGAGGCGTGGCGTCGTCGGTCCTAACTTGTGAGAGAGAGCCTGCCCTGCTGCACTGCGTGGTGCGGCCTAGTTGCTTCCTGGGGCCCCCTCTGCCTGCTTTTTCATTTGTGTGGGTGCCAGTGTGCGCACTGGAGAACAAATCCCAGCCGGCAAAGCAGGTAAGTCACTTGTTGTTGTGTGCGGTGCAGCCTGAGCCTGTCACAGTCAAGTGATCAGGCAAGGAAGGCCCAGGTCGGGGCCTGGGTGGCAGCACGGTCCCCTGGTGGTGTCCTGACTGCCCAGGAGTCAGGTCCCCACCAGGGGCCCGTCTGCGCCCGGGCTTCTGTCTGTGTGACCTGTGTGGAGTGTGCTGTTGACTGCAGTTAGTGCCAGGCCCAGCCCCAGGCTAATTTCTGTGACCAGGGGCTGCCGGCTGCAACAGACTGAGTCGGAAGTCTCTGCCGCGGGCAGCCGGGCCCGTGGATTGTGCCCAAAAGTATGTTTTTGACTTTTTTCTTTGAAAACCTGACCTTCCATGGGGCCGGTGCCACGCCCCATGGAAGGGAGGTTTAAAAGAAATAACTTATTTTGAGTGGGGGCTGTGGCCCATCACTTCGAAAGTGATGGGCCCCAGCCACCCAAATATAGTTTTTTTCTTTTAAAATCTTACCTTCCGTGGGGCCGCTGCGCTGTGCACCTATTTTTGTCATCAGGCTCAGCATGGCCATGGCAGTGGTGGCCCCACAGAAGGTAGCCTAAGTGATTGAGGAAAGGCAGGGCAAAGCCCAGGACCAGGCGGGGCAGGGCGGCAGCGTGGTCCCACTAGTGTCTGTCACAAAAGAAATTAATTGTTGTTTGCAACTTTGGCCACTTTTTTCATTGGTGCCGAGCCCTACTCGAGACAATTGTATGCCCCAGTCCGACCCTGGATAACATTCATCCAAGCGAAACATGAACTGTGAATTTTTGCCTGGGTGTTTCAGTTCTTCATTTTAATATTATCCGCCTCATTAGTTCACAAATGAGCTTCAGCGAGGTGACCCGGAACGGTGCATGTATTGGGCCGAAACCGAACTAGTTGCACTTCGCGAGAAAAGCCCATGCAAAGATGAACTTCTGAAATGCCATTTCAGGCTTAAAGATACACACATGGAAACTAGACAGGGATAAACATGGTGCACATGCCCACTAATCTGTTGTCATAAATAAAAGCACTAGTTGAGTATTAGTGTATAATTCTCAACAGTCTTTTGCTGTAATTTTTTTACATAATTGCAGCCCATGTTTTCTATTCTGATGTGTGGTTTATACACCAGAGGTGGCCCCTCAACCTGGGTACAATACGCTCCGAGCATGTGCCCGAATGAGAGCACATGCAATCCTCAGATAGGAATCCTCAGAGGGAGGGTGTCTGTTACACCCCGCAGTTTAGTGAAGTATGTCAAGAACATGTCAGTGGGAAGGAGATATCCGAATATGCATTCTCCTCTTGCTCCTTAATATTGGGTGACAAAACATATTTAGTTTTTAATATGTGTTAAGGTGGAAAGAGGCCCTAAATCAGAAGTAGCACAGGCCCATGATTTCACAACAATGGGGGTCATTACGACCCAGGCGTTAACCATGGCGCTATTAGCGCCATGGTTGACGCCGGTATTTTACTGATTGCGCCATGTTGGATGGCGGAATTACCACCCCATTCCAAGGTTGGCAGGGCGGTAATTCCCCATTAACCATTGGCCCTTCCCCATTCCCATTTTTGCCCCCATAGGACTGAATGGGGAAGGCGGTAATTACAGTACCGCAAATTGCAGTACCGTAATTACCTTGAAAGTCCCTTTGCGGGTTCTTTCCTTAACGGCTGGTAAAACCAGCCGTTAAGGTGGGGACCCGCAAAGGGACCTCGTAATTAGGTGGTAAGGGGTTAACGGCACCACCGCCTTTTACGGCGCCGTTAACCCCTTACCGCCTGGGTCGTAATGAGGCCCAATGTCTTGCAGAAATGACTTTTTCCAAGTTATACAACACCATGCTCATGCTTAAAGGAAGGGTGATGGGGGATGCATTTATGAGATGTGATGACTGACAAGGGCTTGAGAGTAAATTGATTACACAAAACACCTGGATGAGGAGACTGAAGAACGGGCTGAGGGGAGAGAGCTCTTCCTGGAGGTAACCGATTAACAATACTTGGTGTACTTTAACAGACTGTCATATGGGGCAGAAGGGGTAGAGACAAATACAGTGCAACAGTGACTGAAACAGAATGCTTTTTTATTTATTTGCATTTTTAAAGCGCTCACACAGCCCGGGGGCATCGAAGCGCAGTTACAGGAGGAGCATGTCTTAGTTGCGTATTTACTACCAGCGTGTGCCAGCAGTTGCTGCAGCACCAAACATGTGACATGGAGCAGCAGCAGTGTGATGGGCTGGTGGTGGGCCGATCTAGGTAGGTCTAGCACTGAACTGGCGTGGCCGGCGTGCCTGTGCTGAGGGCGGCACAGCGCCTGCGCTGAGGGCAGCGCCACGCCCGGCATTATGGGGCCAATATTTTTTGCCCACTGGCACTTATTCTATTACAAATTAAGCACTGAGGAGAAGCATATTCATTCAACCTGTTGTGTGGAAGATTTCCTGCAATTAGGTTGCCTATAAGGTAACCCGTGGGATTTAAAGAAGGAGGTGAGAGAATGTGCGGTACCTGAGGCTGGGGGTCGACACAGGCTGCATGTGATACCCAACTACAAGGCAGAGACGTTCATTTCTGACCATGTGTATAACATTTCTACACATTTTACCAGGAATGTAGGCAAGACTCTGATATTTTGCAAACATGTCTCCCAGAGTTTTAAATTGTGGTATCTCTTTATAGATTATGCAAGTAGGAGCAGATCCCAGGGCCCGGAGGGAGATGCTCAAGAACTCAAAAGCATCCGCGATCTGGGTAGCAACATAGCTAGGCACAATGAGGGCCTGGTATGCTCTCATGAGATGTTGCACAAAAAACAAAAGTTAGAAAAGGCGGGTCGGATATGTTCATAATTACAATGGTTTAAGATATGTTTTCTCAACACGGCTGTCTGTAATTGTATATAGTTTGTCAGGACACATAATACATTATCAAACTTACTTGAATAATATCCCTTAAACACAAGGCAAACCTCACTGCTGGCTTGATTGTAGTTTCAGAGCTATGTGTCCCTAAAATAAATTCTCTATCCCTGACCCTTAAATGTATCCTTCCTTTATGATCTGCCATTGTATGATATGATTGATTGTTTTTTTATAACACCCAGAGGTTTCTAAGCACGGAACCAGGGATCGAACCTGTGTTGCTCTGTGTCATTTTGCTATCAAGGCGAGTGCGTTGCCCGCTGAGCTATCTTCCCGAGACAAGTTTCTAGCCCCTTGACAGCTTGAGAATTATGAGGGAACTGAAACATGTCGGGGTCTTATCTCATAGAAATGTGGTTTGTGCTTTTCTGTTGTTACATTGTGAAAGTATTATTGTTGTTGTGTAAAGACCCACCATGTATGTGCCATTCAATGAACCACGTGCATGGAAGGCAATAGATAGGGAAAGACAATTCAGATTGGGGATTGCCTGATTTTGGGCCTCATTACGAGAATGGAGGTAGCCATGGAGCTATTAGCTCCATGGCTGCCTCCGTTACGGGCTCCATTACCGGGTTCCTGCAATGGGGACTTACCGGGTTACTCCGACATAGGAGGACCCGGTAATTCCTCCTTGCAGTAACCCATCCCCATTCCTATTTGAGCCCCCATAGGGCTCAATGGGAATGGGGAGGGAGGTAAGAACGGGCAGATTACATCTGGCCCGTTATTGTCTCCCTCTTCCTCTCGCGGGACCCGGAAAGCACGCCTGGTTTTATCAGGCGTGCGATCCGGGTCTCGCAATGGGAAGCTCATAATCGGCGCTCCCGGAATGAAGGGGGCGATCCCGTACCGGCCCCCTTCATTACAGGAGCGCCAGCCTTATAATGAGGCCCTTCGTATTAAATAAGCGTATTGTGATCATAACTGAATTGTCCATTTACATGTTTGTAACAGCCACATGCTTGGCTAGAGGGGGCTTGTTTTGAGAACTCAGACAAGACAACTTACATCATTTTTATCCTCAAACATGTTCATATTCATGTAAGTGCTGATGCATGCTGAGTTTACTCCCCACATGTACACACCTGGCATTCAATTTCAGTGCTTTGTTGGGAGTGGCTCGAAGAACTATGGAGATTCGATCAAATGAGCCATATTTGACAAGTAGCAACTTTTAGTGGAGTTTTATGTTTTACAAGTGTTGCTTCTTTACAGAAAGTTCAAAGGGCTATCTAGTTACAGGCCAGCCTGTTGACTGCCCACTGCATGCTCCTGGAAAGGGCCAGGCAAATTAAAATATGCCAAAGCGTAAATATTACTAGTCTGTGTACAGCAATATTGGGAACATATCCATTAAATCGTTAAAGGGTGGAGTGCTCCATTGTTTTTAGGTCTATGCAGTTGTTGGGGATTCTAACAAACCAATAGTACGAGCATAACATTTTAGAACTACCACACACACACACACTAAAATATTATTTAAAATATGAATTTCTGTGCACGGATGCACTTATAAGGCAGTCTGAGAGAAAAAAAAAAACGGATTTTGGAAGAAAAATCCAGTGTGACTTTAATTTATGTCAAACCAGTAGTAAATATGTATAATTAATGGTGTTCCAAGAGCATAAATCAGCCTGCAGTATCTTAAGCATAGTGTCATGCAACCATGTTTCTGAAAAAAAATCTGCTTCTAAAAAATGAGTTACTGTCACACCTTTCCTGAGAAATTGGCACTGTGGGGAGGCATGGCCCATAACTGATGGGCACACGTCTACCTTTTTAGTGGAGGTTCTGGCTCAAGGTTTATTTTCTGTATCAGTTTGCAAAGATTTCACTCTTTATATGAATGATGTGAAAGCATTGACCACATATTAGTGTTGCGCATGCACAGCAGTAACCTTGCCATTAGGGATCTCTGGAAACGTGTTTGGAGTTTATTTTAGTGAATTGCGTTTAAGATTACGTTTAATTCGTCTCCTGATCGGGGGTTTACTAGTGTATATGTTACACTGTCACACTTTTAAAGTCCGAAAACCGACCGGTAAAATGTTTGGAGCAACATGGTAACTAATGCACCTGTCTCGCGTGCACGCTTTGACTCGACCTGCAGCAAACGCAGCAAATTGCGCGGAGCAGCTCCAGTTTATCCTACACGCAAGTTTCCCATAGGAAGGACTGACGTTCCTTCAACCGTGCCATCATCATTTGCCAAGTCACGATAATTAACAGTTTCTTTTTAAAATGTGCATTTATTTTCCATATCCATTATTAAAGATATTTTGGATTAATGCTCACTTTTGGTTGTGAGATTCCCTTGTTCCCCGCATATTTTCTCAGTTTTTTTCACAGCGCTTGCATAACACACAGTGCAAATGTGTTGTTCAAAATACATTCTATAATCATTCACCTACATTAGTGGTCATGGGCATTTGTAACCTCCGATGACACATGATTAGGGGGGACCAGATTTAAAAAGTAAAAAACCGGGACAGTGCAACTAACACAAAAGTAGGACTACATCTTGAAAGTAGTTTTCAAGCCACTACACTTCAGTGGAGGTGGGAGGATAAGGGGGTTTAAGTGTTAATGTTCAAATAAACACATATCATTAATTTATCACAAACAAACACTATCTTAAATTGTAAAATGCAGTATTTCTTCTGTGTCAGATTGTGTAGCCATGCCTGTCATCTATAAAGTATAGAAAATCAAAGGTGGTAATCATTTGCAGAGGACTTTGTTCTTTGGTCGAATTCAATCTTGAATTTTTTTAGGAATATATCACATTAAGGCTTGGTTACGTACTATCATCTTGATTACCAGAGATAAGATTAGATCAACATAGCAGAGGTGTACATTGCCCAATTGCGCCAATCCAAGACAAAGTATTCAACTTTTGTCAGTGAGAGCCATGATAGAAATTATCACAGTTGGTGAAAGAATGTTTGTGAAAATGCTTTATTTCACAAGGTGTTTGTATTTCTTCACAAGGTATTTGTATTCTCTCTACACGTCACCCTTAACAATCACAGGGGATCCTCATGAGAGTTTCTATTTAGAAATAAACAAAAATAACTTGTTTTACAAAAAAAATATAAATAATATAAATAAATGAATTAAATAATCAATTGACATTCATTGCAATCCTTGTTGAGGCAATTTGAAAGTAAGAAAATGAAGAAAGGAAAAGTAACCAATAGAAAAAGTCTAATTCACAGTAAACAAAGTAAAGTCATTGCTGCAATACGCTTCATATATATGTTTATTATGACACTCACCAATTGAAATGTTGTTCAGATTGGGTGTTTCAAGTGATTTTAGGATTTACTGTCCTAAAAAGAAGGGAACAGAATGGATGTTAATCACAAAGCTAAATTGTGGCTGTAAATGTTTATCTAGCTACAAGAGAGGGTTATTAATTAGAGAAAGAGGGATAATAGTTTGTGCAGCATGGTGTTTTAACCATGCCCTAATTCAAGAAAACACGCTTACCTTAAAAGGAAGAAGTTTGAGAGTTCAGAAACTGGGAGAAGGATGCAATTGTTCACTTCCAGGTGCATACAGGGTTGCACAGTGTTGCAACTCAAACCTCGCGCTTAAATACGCAATCTAATTGACGTTCCTGACCTCATCACGTTTGCATCAAGCATGCGTGATGACGTCATCAAGCTTAGCGTGACCACGGCCATTTTTTTATTTATTTTTTTACTTGTGGTCAGAGAGATTATTGTTCTGAAGCTATGAAAGGCTGTTGGAAAACATTGTTTGCAACTTACATAAAAATAGGAATTCATTGTTTCAATAAGTTATCAAGTTGTGTTTGGAAGATTGCAATGACACAACTTAGAATATTTGGATATACTTGCATGAGATGAAATAAAACAAAGAGGTTTTGAAATCATACTTGAATAGAGAAAGTAATAAAAGAGAGATGGAGAAAAAAAGATGAGAAAAGGATAAGGATAGTATGTTCTAACTTTGAAACAGTAGATCTAATGTGTGTTATTATTGCTATTGCAGATTAAGCACTTGACAGGAGATACAGTATAAATTCTGGTTTCCAAAACATTATACTTACTGGAAACATCATTTCCTACAAACAGGTTGAAAAATGAATTGTCCTACTTCAGACCTGTGTCGCATGTGTCCATTAGACAAATCCATTTTGATTCTCTCTGGCGTAAGAAAAGTTCCTTGTTGCCACATCTTGGTGGGTCCTTAATTTGTTCCAAACCGTAGATTTTTAGTTGCTCAACTTATAGACCTGGGTGTTCCATAATGCAGTGTAATACTAGCGGATATTTAAGATCTTGATTTATGATTGCCTGTAAGTGTTCAAATATTCTGGTTTTGAGGCATCTGATAGTGCTCCTTATGTATAATTTCATACAAATGCATTGGATTGCATAGACAGCAAATTTGCTACTTTTTTCCTTTCCCATTTGGCAATATGATGTTCTTCAAACCATTGACTATCTGTGGGCAGAGTTTACAATTTCCACATTTATATGTTCCATGGATTGGTTTTTGATTGAATAGACTCATGAGGTCTTGTTGAGCAGGCGATTTAAGATGGCTTGGACTGATTAGATTTTTTAGAGTTGGCACTTTTCAATAGCAAATCCTAGGTTTTTCATCAATGTGTTGACATATCTTGTCATCAAGTTTTTAAGGATTTTCCCAAGAATTGAAACATCTGATCCATAGGCATTAATACATGTTGTAGTTGTCTGTCCTTTTGATTTCTTCGGTTTATCTTGTAGTAGGACATCTCTAGTTACCTGTTTTGCTCTTTTAATGGATTCCTTCAGTTTGCGTATTTTATATCCTCTTGGGAAAATCCTTTGGGAAGTTCCAGACTCACAAAAGAGGCCTGAATGAATTCTTTGTTAAGTCCTGGATCGTCCAACAGTGAATCAAAGAAAGGGTGGGAACCCCCCACTTTTATACGCTAAACAACCCATAGGGTTTGATGAAAGCAAGCCTGCTTTAAGGGGTCCACGGCCTGTTCTTGTGACAAGTGATATGTGCCTGGTTGCATCATACGCAAGGTGCTTTGTGTTAAAGGAATTGTAGGTGGCAGGAATAGACGAGAGGTACAACGAAAATCAAGATGGTGGAATCCGTACCCAAATGTGCTGAGCTCCCTCTGTCTACAGTTACCCACCCCCTTTTTATACCCTCAGCATCAAAGGCCCTTTGGTATGGAACAACCTGGTGTGAGGCAAGTGCTTTTGTTTAGGGTGTTTCTTTTGATTTCTGTTTCCCAGGTCAGTCCTGCTGAGATACTGTCCTGCTGGAGAGAGCTGGAACCCGACCTCACAATGGATCATAGAAAGGCATTCCCCAATGGCTATTGTCCTGCTGGGTGCATCAGAGACAGTCCAGTCTAGGGAGAAACACAAAACCTGCCATGACTAGCCTGGGCTCGCAGGGTTGACATACCTATGATACAGATCAGATGTGGCTTTATTACATTAATTACCGTCCACCACACACCAACCCAGATATGGCTTATGTTTAAAGATAAAACTGCCACCGGGATGATCATATATTATAATTATGTAGTTTTGGAACAGAGGTGCAGATTTTAAATGCAGCCTCTGTGCTGAGGTGACCTTGCTGTCATCCCAACTGTCCGACAGGGCACCTGCGACCTCTGAATCTGCTATATGCCACTTTAGAGCAAGTGCTGCAGATCAGGATATGGATGAAGCTGGCCACAGGTGTACACTATTCATTTAGCATGGGGTTTGATCAAAGTGACATCTGGTTAGCAGATCACTCTTTTTGAGATGGAATTACCTGCATAATTGTATTATTAATACACAATCAAGAATGCTAGGGCTTCTACCAGATGGCAATACTTCACTCACCCATACTATTTTATGTACCTCTGTTTATTTATACACATAAGCTTGTATGCACATTGTAACCAGGGCATTGGTAGGATAGAGGTTTCGACATGACTTTGGAAAGGGAGCTGGCAGGTGAACTGGCCTTAAACCCAGTACTCCTATTTGTTTTCCAAATAGTGTGCCGTATTCACACTGTAACGTGCAGTGATGTTCTAGAGTTGGAATGTTGTCATTTTCAAAGCTACCAGGTGCATTGCCAAGGTGGTAAACATTCTAATTAATATTTTTCTGAAGTGCCTGCATGCTGAGAATATTGTTGGATTAAGAACATATTCGAGGTTTAGATATTATCTTGTTGTGGTATTGAAGGTAGGGCTGAACACATTAGTCTTCTTTGGATGTAAAGGTAATTGCACTGTGGCCTTAATGGCTGTTCTCAAAGTTGTGTAGTGCCTTCTATATCAGATGGGGAAAAAGAACCCCATGATCAGCAATGCCTTAAAAAAGGTTCATGATCAGCACTCAGAAGCCATTAGGAATTTAAAAAACTGGCAATGAGAAACGTTATATTGAGAGAAAGCAGATTGTGCAGCACACCAGAATACAACAGAAGAACATTGTTGCCATTTATCATTGTCCATTCTGAGATTCAGATCCAAAGGGTCCCCCATGCACAAAGAACAGGAGGGCACATGCCAACACTGGCTGTAATCGAAATTGTCTTTTATCAGCATAAAGTTAAGGTTGTCACTGACCCCTGACACAGTTGTCCCAGCTTTGAATACAGTCATCAAGTCTAATAAGGTTGTCGGCCATGATCACACCTTTGAGAACAGCAATTTACACTGAGTGTTCAGAATTGTTAACAGAATATTAGAGTGGAGAGCTCATAACGAATTAGTCCGACTGAGCGTTCACTGCCACACATGGAGGATGCAACATCCACAAGGACCCCATGTGTGAAGAAGAGGAGGACACATGCCTACAAATGGATCCAGTAGATATTGTCTTCTATCAGAACACGGTTAAAGTAGTCAGTGCCCCAACACTCTCGTTGTAGCTTTAAGTACAATCACCCAAGCTAACAAGGTGGTCAGAAATAATCACACCTTCCAGACCATGAGTTATTTGCAGAATATCAGACTGTAGAGGTCATAGCTAATTAGTGAGCAAGCCCATTCACTACTAAGAATGGAGGGTGTTGAGGGGAGTAGCCTTCAGGGCTGATGACAACCAAGTAAATGCAGAGTGCACCAAGCAAGTGGATGTGATTATGCAAAGCCTGTTGCTTTGATGACAGAAGTTGATGGCCATGATGCGGATGGTTATCCAAACATCTGTAGGAAAACTAAACATGATGGCTGTGGTAGAAGGGAAAAGAGAAGTGCCTTGGCATGCTACTGATGGGCGACTATATATGAAACAGGCAGGGCCATTGCAAAATGTACACATATAAAATATACATTACAGTAGAAGAAAAAAGAGAACAACATTCGTTATGCTGCAGCAAAGAGGGTCAACAAAAAGAACACTTCAAAACAATGCAATAACACATACAAATACATTGAAATTTGGACAGTAAGATTTACAGCATACAGTTGAACACTGCTGTCCCATTGGTAAGAGAAGAAAAATATGGTGCAACGAGTGGCTGATCTTTTCAAAATCAATGACCAAGCACGTCTTAGATACTAGATAATTGATAAAAAGTACAGGTATTTTGTAAACAAATTAGTTAGGTAGTACAACATATAATGAAAAAAAACATTAGATACCGCAGAAGCAGCCACAAACTGGCTAATCATTGAGTTTAGGCCTATGAAGGGCTTGTGGGCTGCACCAGTTATCATAGACCACCAATACTCCACCTCAATTTAACATATGATGAGTTTACCATAAGTATAGCCACCATAATATAGACTCTAGTGACCAGTGGCAAAAGTATTGTTTGGACGACGGTTACATCAAAATAAATATCCATTTAAAAGTTCAGCAGTTCAGCAGAGGAGATGAAACTGGGTACACTTTACAAGTTCTACTTATCACTTTCTGTGGCTCAGCCAGTTGTCCAAGGCTAACAATGCCCTGCCCGAGTGTACTAAGTACCTACTGTACAGTAAGTGTTAATATTCTGAAATACTGAATTGTAAGTGTCCTGGTCCCTTAATTATAAGCTGTTAAATGCCTGAATTAAAAAATTAAAGTAATTAAAAGTTTAAAGCATAGCATTGGTAAAGAGGAACAAATCCATCTTAAATGAGAGCATCAGTGATGAGGCTTGAGCCTAACACTTATTGCAGGTGAGTGCTCTAACCTCTCGTCCATCAAAGCATTGGCTATGAGAATGGCACGCGTGTGTGTGCTCATGATGGAGCATACATGAGCATGTATGATGATCCCATATGAATGACCTAGTGATGAAACAATGGAAAAGTGTCTTTATCAACTGCACATGCTCTGTGTCAGGTACATTTTTAAACCAAAATAGTGGTGCTTTGTGTCAATGATGCAGCTGTTTGGTGAGATAAAATGGTGATATGCCCAAATAACCATTTCAACTACAGCAAATGATTGGTTGCAGGAAAATACATTACGAGCAATTGTAGACATTAAAATATATATGTAAAGTATATTTTGAATGTAAAAGAATGAACACTTGTAGTGTCATTCAGAGTTCATTAAAAAAATAAAAATGCGACAAAGAAATCGATCTTTAAACCATAAGGCAATGCAGCATGAGATGTATTGCATTAAATGGGTCAGAAGTTACTTACTACTTATGTGGTTAAGATTTACATTGCAGACTCTAAAAGTAAAAATAGACAATACCTAGGTTGATCTCAATAACAGTTTCTTATTAGCTAGTGTGTATTTTATATGGGTGGTGACAAAAAAAAACCTTTGTGGGTGTAGCTATACCTTCAAGATTATATGTGCTACTAACGGGGTAATTCATAGAATTCAGCGCACAAGTGGCACACGCGGCTGGCGCACAGTGTGCGCGTGCGGCAGTCTGCGCCAGCCGCGTGCGCCAGAATCCATTTCCGCGCACAGCGTATACATGGATTTCAACATTCATAACCAGCCGTGGCGCAGAGTAGCGCAGCGACCCTGCAGCAGCACCAGTTACGCCCCCAACCCCTCCCCGTGTGCCATGAAATCCCGTACATGGCACACAGCCCAGTGGACCAGCATACAGCCCTCCAACCACAAAAACGTCCGTAAAAATCCCCGCGCACTGCTCTGAATACACGTACCCCGCTGCATGGGAAGTGTTACACGCGATTGGGCCTCTGTGAGCGAGGTACTTGTATTTCAGGGGTGCGCGTGAAGTTTAACATGCGATTGGGCCTGTGGTATGTGTATTTCGGGGGTGCGCGGGAAGTTTTACATGCGAGTGGGCCTGTGCGAGCGGGGTACATGTATTTCGGAGGTGCGCCGAAGTTTTACACGCGATCGGGCCTGTGCGAGCGGGGTATGTGTATTTCTGGGGTGCGCTGGAAGTTTTACACGTGATTGGCCCTGTGCGAGTGGGGTACGTGTATTTCGGGGGTGCGCGGGAAGTTGTACATGCGATTGGGCCTGTGCGAGTGGGGTACGTGTATTTCGGGGGTGCGTGGGAAGTTTTACACGTGATTGGGCCTGTGCGAGCGGGGTGCGTGTATTTCTGGGGTGCGCAGGAAGATTTACACGCGATTGGCCCTGTGCGAGCGGGGTACATGTATTTCTGGGGTGCGCAGGAAGTTTTACACGCGATTGGCCCTGTGCGATCGGGGTACGTGTATTTCTGGGGTGCACAGGAAGTTTTACACGCGATTGGCCCTGTACGAGCGGGGTACGTGTATTTCTGGGGTGCCCCAATGAATTGCCAGTGTGTGTCCTTCGAGGTGTGCCCTCTCCCCCCGCCCCAGGGCCTGCAGGCAGACCCCAACACAGGGGTACACACTGCACCCCTGGCCATGCCCCACAGGCAGCCCATCCACCCTGGCAAAGCCCCCAGCCAGCCCACATGTCACCATGCACAAGTGAGCACTGACTCATGTCCCCCAGCGCCCCCATCCACCCAGCATTGAGGGGCACCTGCCAGCAGGCCCCGACTCATGTCCCCCTGGATCCCCATCCACCCTGTATTGAGGGTCACCTGCCAGCAGGCCCCGACTCATGTCCCACAGCACCCCCATCCACCCAGCATTGAGGGTCACCTGCCAGCAGGCCCCGACTCATGTCCCCCTGCACCCCCATCCACCCACATTGAGGGTCACCTGGCAGCAGGCCCCGACTCATGTCCCCCAGCACCCCCATCCTCCCAGCATTGAGGGTCACCTGCCAGCAGGCCCCGACTCATGTCCCCCAGTGCCCCCATCCACCCAGCATTGAGGGGCGCCTGCCAGCAGGCCCCGACTCATGTTCCCTTGCAACACGAAAGGAAGCTGCACAATCACGGGCCTCATGTGCAACAAAATACCACTGCACGCCACCCCAGTCTTCACATGCAATGATTTCACCAATCCACCCCACACCGGCATGCCTATGTCAGGACACAAATCAAAAGGCAACCATGTACATCAACACATGTCCATCACACACACACACTGTTTGCCATAGATTGTGTAAAACCACAATTTTACATTCATGAACCCAATGAGCGAATCCCACACATGGAATTAAAATATCAAAATGTATTATAAACAAAATCGATGTAATGAAATGAATGGCAAAAAAACAATACAAACATGAAATGAAATGCATGGCCAAAAATATGAAAAATGAAATGTAAAAAGAATCCAAATAAATCCTGAAGAAAAATGGTTCAAATTCTCTGTCCACCAAAACAAATCCAAAGGAAACGTAAAAATCAAATCCATTGCCTCATGGTGAAATCCAAAGAAAATGTGCACATAAACCCAAAGTCCAACTATGTACAAGGAATTTTGAAAGGGTCCATGAGCCCAACAAAAGAACTGAAACCTATCTAAGAAACTATCTAAGAAACTACCTAAGAAATAACTATATACAAAAGTGTGGGGCATAGTCTAATCACCCCAAAAGAAATGAAAATGAAAATGAAACCTAACACTAAAAACTATTTACAATGGCGGCAGGCTAGTCCGACGGCTCACTTTCCGATGTCCTGGGCCAGGGCATTATCGAACCTCTGCTCAATGTTCTGGAGGCGGTCCTCTTCCATGGCCCCGAGGGTTTGCAGGGACGATGCCATGACTCCAACTCCCTGCGAATAGCCTCGAGGCACTCGGCCCGCCTCAGTGCCCTCCGCATTGAGTTCTCTGCCCTGACCATTGTGAGCCGTGCCTCTTCCGCCCGCCGCTGCTCCGCATCTATACGCTGGCCCAAACGCAGCCACACGGAAGACACAACCATTCCAGGGTGCTCCTGCCCTCTGGCCGATGCCTGCCCCTCTGATGTCGATGGCCCAGAGACATCATTGCTCCCACCTAGAGCCTGTTGCTGCTGCTGTCCATGTGCCCTGTCCGATGATGCCTGCACATCCTCCATCTGCTGGTCTCCAGTTGTTGGGCTGTCCACCCCTGCTGGACCGCCGACTCCCGACTGTGGCAGGGATGGGATCTCCACCAAGCTGGCTGTGTTGGTCGGGCCAGGTCCACAGGGAGCCCTGGTGGAATCTGGGCCGGAAGACGGCAGGGAGAATGACTGGTGCATAGTCTCCACAGAGGAGGAGAGGTCTGCCAGAGTGCGCGACACATGTAGGATCCCACCGACCAGGGCCCCTCCCAACAGTGCCAAGTCGTGACGCTGCTCTTCGTGATGGCGTGCGTGCTCCTCCCAGGAAGCACGCACGTCATCACGAATGACACGCGTGTGCAACGCGACACCAATCAGGATGGAGCCCATACGGTCATGGGACTCCTCGTCCGCAGGTAGTGGAGAGGCAGATGATGTGGGCCCCCCCCCTATCTGCGGACGGGCCTGGGACAGGGCATGCCTGCTGGTGCATGGTGGTGCAGTCACAGGGTCAGGGACAGCGACATGCACAGGCCCCTCCGTGGTGACCTGTGCTGCCTCCTGACCATGGCCCTGGCCTGCACCACTTGCACCAGTGGTATTACCCCCACCAGGCCCCATGTGCGGCTCAGTAGCGAGCCCCTCCTCCTCTGTGGAGACCACCAACCTGGATGTCTCCGCTCCGTCTTCCGCCATTGCAAGCCCCTGTGGGGTCTCACCCAGCCCTTCCGCTACAGCTGTAGTGGCAGACGCGGCACCAGTCCCCTCGCTCCCGGATGATGGCAATTCCTGGGAGGGTGGCTGGGCCTTGCGTCGCCGCCCGGTGGAGGCATCCCCGCCGCTTAGCTCCACAGTGCCGTCTCCGCCCTCTTCTTCACTGGACGCTGCGTAGAGGGAGACATAGAACACAAGCATCAGGGTACTGTACATTAGTCCCCTAGACAGGAAGCAATAATACATGAGTGGCACTGTCAAACGTCACTTCCATCCTGTCCCTCCACAACACATGGGTCAATGCACACAACACACATGCAGAAACAGGCATGGCGCATGCAATCAACATCAGCATCCATGTACAAGGGCCTTTGTTAACCAAAATGTTGCCTTCTAACTCACATGCATCATGGCTCATACTTACCCCATGCACACACATCACCAGAGGCTCATGCATCCATGGCCTTTCAAAGTCACACACACGCTTCTCAGACCCACAGACATGCACACCATACATGTACATGAGAGCAGCACCCATCTCTCACCCACCACCCATGTCCAAGAACATGGACTGGCATGCATTCATGTGTGCATTCCGCATGCAGCTCCCCATGTCTCATTGGAACACATGCACCATCCATGTGGTTCACGCATTACTGGTCTCACATGCACTACCATGATGTCCCGGCTCACACACATCCATACATGGCCTATGTTACACATACAGGCAAGTAGCTGACTACCAGCACACTGCAACATGCCCTGTTTCACACAGCAATGCATAGCCACTTACCGCTCAACTCCAGACGGGCCTGCATCCTGAGGATCTGGCGGTGAAGCACTGGGCGAATGCGCTCCAGGACCCTCATCTGCTGGTTGGTAAGCTGGCCCCGGCGCCCCGCTGCATCCTCTGCCTCTAAGGCGCCGGGCCTTCCTGAGGGTCCTGGACTTGTAATCCTCCCAGCGCTTCTGGACGTGTCTCAGGTCTCGGGATGCCACCCCCTCTGCGTTGATGGCACCCACGATGTCCATCCAGATCCTCCTCCGTCCTTCCTTGTCGGCGCGCGATGGTGTGAAGAGGGCATCATAATGCCCCAGGATATGCTCCACCAGGACACCAACTTCCTTCTCACTGAAGCTGGTGGCCCTCTGCCTCTCTGGCTGGGGGTCGCCGGTGGTCTCGGATGGTGTTTGCCCCGATATGGCGACCCCCGAGGCATGCGTGGGTGGGCAACTGGGTCCTGGGGCTGGGCTGTGGAGCGATGGTATCCCAGTCGGGAGTCTTCTGTTCCAGCAGGGGTGGACACAGCAACTGGACCCCTGCAGATGGCTGACGTGCAGGCACCAAATAGCAGGGCACGTGGGCAACAGGCAGGCAGGCAGCAGCAGATGGCAGGTGGGAACATGCTCGGGGCTCTGGCGGGCAGGAATATGGTCTTCTGGGCAGGAGTGTGGTCTTCTGTGTGTTTTCGCGTGGCCAGCTTGATACGGAGTGATTTGGCACGTGAAAAAAGTGCACGTCAGCATGAAATCCGAGGAAAGGCCCTTACAGTGTAAACGAGTCTGTGACGTTACGCGCGCGGGCGTTTCCCTCGCGACGTGTGCATAGTGGTTCAGCGCGTGAAAAAACTGCATGTCCGCATGTGAATGCGTGTAATCCGAGGAAAGGGCCTACACGCGTAAGTGACGCGACATGCGTGGGCATTTCCCTCAGCACGGGTTAAAGGTGAGCGGGGCCAGCAGTTCGCTGTAGGTGCCTTTCGTGGAGACCGACGTGTGTTTTGCTACTTCGTGTTGTTTCGCGCACCATCACAACTTCACAGCGGATCAAGGACGTATCTCTTCTTTTGGCGGGGGTATTGGCTACGCGTGTTTTTCATCATCGCGCTAGTCTGACGGTGAGTTGTGCACGCTATTTTTCCCACTGTGGATGCCCCTGTGTATCGCGTACCCATTTTCGAGGTCATAGTAGCCTGCGTGCCCCACGTGTACGCGTTTTTTGTGTTACTGGGTGCCACTGCGTACTGCGGGAGATTGATTCCATGCACGTAGGCTACAGGGGTCCCGTGCACCGTTTTACTGCAGTTTTGGGGTGCCTGAGCATTGCGTGACCCGTCACTACATCACCGGGGCCACATACAGCCTTGCAGGTGCAGGGGTGCTGTTAACATCTTGCATCCCACCCCCTTCACCCCAATTGCCCAGGACAATTGTGGTGTACACCTCCCATTGGCACTCCTCCATCTGTGCCATGGTTGGGAGGCCACCAAAGGTGAGGGGCGCCTCAGCTGGGCGTCCTCCTTGGGGCGGGCATGGTCAGGGATATGGCCGGGGTGACCAGGGAGTAGGGGGACTCCAGGGTGGCCGCAGAAGGGGAAGAGGCAGGGGTGCGCCACTTGTGCACGATGTTGTGCCATGTGTCAGTGCAGTCATGCCACCACCCCCTGTGGTTCCGGGAGATGCAGCTTCTGCAGTCCGTTTCATCGACTGCCACGGGCCCAAGGGTAGTGGTAGCTGCAGGTGCAGCTGTGGACACCACCACGCAGGCTCAGGGTCTGCCAGCACAGGCTGCGTTGGCACTTGAGGAGTCCTTGGAAGATTTCCAACAGGGCAGGAGGGAAACCGTAGGTGCACGCAGGGCTGCCCTGACCGAGACATGTGTCCCTGGGGCAGTAATGTCATCTGCTGCTCTGACCAGCCGGGTGTTGGCAAGTGCAGGGGCAGATGCAGCCAACAACACCCTGGTTGTGTGTCTGCCAACCAGGACAGCCACGGTCAATGACCCTGCCACAGCGGATGTTGCTGCACAGGGTCCTATAGAGGGCACCTAGCTGCCACTGACGCTAGTCAGGCCTTTGGTCGTCCCTCTACCTCCCACTCCCTTGGCTCAATCCACTGGTGCCACTGGCCATGCTGATCAGGGTGGCATTTACCAGCCAGGGTCTGCGCCACAATCCAAGAGGAGAAAGGTTGCACCTGCAGCACAGACTGGGACCCCACACACAGCCACAACCTCCTGCATGTGGAGGAAAAAGCCTTTCTGCAACCAGGAACTGGACTTCCTCGTGGACTACGTGCGGGACCACAGCCGTGACATGCTAGTGGGGCCTAATTGTCAGACTATGGCTGCCCACCGTGATACCCACTGGAAGCAAGTTGCGGAACATGTGAGTGCATTCAGCCATGAGGTGCGCACAGCGCAAGAGTGCAAAAAGTGTTGGAATGACCTCAAACGCAGCGCTAAGGCTAAGCGTGCCTCAAATTACAACTTGACTCTGGTGACTGGCAGTGGGCCTGCACCTGAGGAGGAAGACCTCACTCCGCATGAGTCACTCGTTGCGGAGTTCATACCACCTGAATCGGTCGAAGGAGTGGGAGAGATGACGGACTTTGATGCCCAGTCCAGTGAGTGTTGCTGCGTGTTTGTTGAGGACATGTGTGTTTTACTTGTGTGATGTGTTGTGCATGTCTGCCACTACATGTCATGTGTACATGGTTATGATGTGCAAGTAATGCAATGCTTCACTGATGCATGGCTGCTCTGCAGGATGGTGGACATGTGGAGCGGACGGGGACTGTCCGCATCACCACTATTTCACCCTACTCACATGCTGGTCACCAGGATGCCCCTCCGGTCCATGTTCCAGCTCACTGGCCCTTCTGCTTGTAGCCTGGGGTGACCTTCCTCTCAGCCCTGGGACTATGTCATAACATGACTGACGTGCATGTGTCCTCTGCCTGCATGCGGGTACTCCACGTAGGCATGCTCCCTTGCCCCTCCACCCCCCTGCACTCCAATTTCACCTTTGCACTGGTCTGCTTCAATTTTGCTGTTGAGTACTTGCCTGTTCATGCGTCCTGTGTACATGCTAACTTCCACCAGCCAATCTGTGGGGTACATCCTTTGTACTTGATGCAGGGTGTCTCACTTGGACTGTGCAGAGGTCAGATGCCCCGCAGGGTCATGAGTGCCCATTTTTGCTCCATGTGGATTCCAGGCATGCCCCTATGTGTCCTTGACTGGATGATCATTGTAGTATGTGTCCAGGGTGACCTACATTGCATGGCATTTCATCAGCCTTCCCATGGCCACTGTGGCTCAGTCCTGCGTCGCACACATCTT
The DNA here is from genome assembly GCF_040938575.1 of Ambystoma mexicanum. Taxonomy (NCBI): domain Eukaryota; kingdom Metazoa; phylum Chordata; class Amphibia; order Caudata; family Ambystomatidae; genus Ambystoma; species Ambystoma mexicanum. The sequence goes on along the minus strand of NC_090933.1, from coordinate 1,032,259,586 downwards.
TAGGGTGTGCCAGTCTGTGTGGTTCACAGGCCTCAGCCTGTTTCATGGCCAATGACTCTGTCCAACTGGTGTAGTGTCTTCTTCACACGTGGATGTACTCCTGAGGTTTCATCATGTGTCCTGCTTACTGTCCCATCATCATCTGCTGTGTTGTCACTTGACTCACATGATGCAATTGATGCTAGTCAACATTGTCTGTCATTACACAGGTCTATGGTCATCCTTTTGATGCCATGCAAGGCATCCCTGCTTTTGCAGTTGGGGGGAGGGGTGGTTTGCTTGTAGCCATGCTGCCCATTGCATGCACATTGCACGTGATGGCTGAAGTTGACCTTGCACTGCCTTCACATTTTCTGATACACATCATGAAGTACTTGTACTTGTGGATAGTGAGTAATGTACAAATGTACTGCACTGCATCGACCCACTTCAGAGCGATATAACACCCTTCTACATGCCTAATCACAGAAGCAATGTCAAGTTGACCCAGCATTCATGGCTGGTTCTCTTTTGTGTGTGACATGTCTGCTTCATGTGTTTGGTGTATGTGTGATGTCTATATGTGTGTGTGTTGTGTGCTTCTAACATGTGTAGTGACCTTTTTTCTCTCTACTTTTCAGATGATGACGCAATGGAGCCAGAGGATGGTGTTGTCATGCCAGGCACAGGGTTGTTATCACTACAGCAACCCGGCACAAGAGGGGGTACTGGGGTGGTAGGCCACGAAAACCCACATGTGCTACAGTCCATCTTGTCTTTGGCTGGCAATGAGTCCAGCCCTGATGACAACTCTGACGTCCATGTCGAGTTGGATGTGCATCAGGTCCATATGTCAGGGGTGAGTGATTCTGATGTGGGCACTCCTCTGTCCGTGACACCTGCACTGAGGGGCAGACAGTCTTGAAACCTCTGCCTGTTGTGGATCGGGATGCAGGGTCACCCTCCACACCAGTCACTGATGTGCCTGGGCCATCACGTCGACGGGGGCATGTAGTCGTGCAGCCGCGGGCGGTGCCAACGCAACGAGGACACCCGGTCCTTGGGTCCTGCAGGTGTCAAGCTCAGCAACGTAGTCGCCGTGCGCAACCGCTGTATACTGAGTGGGAGCAAGACAAGACTGCCAATTCTGAACACCAGGGGGCAGCAATGGAGAACATCGCTGTGAGCATGGAGCGTGTGGCCCAATCCGTGCTCCCCCCTGCTAGGCAGGTGCTTCTCCAGCAGCAGGCGGCACGGTCCAAAGCCCGCTCGCTCAGGCTGGGCATGGCGGCCTCAGACAGGGCACGCCAGGCTGAAATGTTGTCTCTGTGTGAAACAATTTCTGCTCACGCAGAGGCACACATGGAGGCCCTGAGGGAGGAGTATGCTTCCCTCAGATCCACTCTGGGTGTCCTTCTTATGTCCCAGAGGGAGCGGTCAGAGGAGAGGTTTGCGCAGCTTAAGCGTACCATCTCGGCTGAGTCACATGCTTTCTGGGAGGTGCATCAGTTGTCCAGCCAGGCCTTGCAGGAGGAACTCCTTGTTACACATGTTACCTTGCAAGAGGAAGCACGCGTATCACGTGTGGTTCTGCATGCAGACCTATGGGTCATCACCACACAGAACCAGGCTCACCCGTCCGGCAGACTTGCTGCTGACGAGGGGCAAGCTGCGGCTAGGCTTGGTCAGGCTCCTGTGACACGTCCTCCTTTCCAGGAAGAGCCAGACTCAGACGACAAGGTAACAAGGTATCTCCCACATAGGTCGGGCTGTGCAGGCGTTGACCGCATGGAGGTTTTTTTTTTCCTCAACATCATCGCATGTGGGTGTTGAGCAGCACCCTGTACCTCCCCCCTTCTGTGTGCCTCCCCCCCAGGCCGTATGTGGCCATTTTTGATTTTTCTTTTAGTTTAGTTAGCTAAGTTTCTATTTGATAGTTAGTTTAATTAGGTAATGTAGGTTTTTGATAGTTAGTGTAATTAGTTAATATAGTTTAAAATTGCTTGTCTGTTGTGCTTTCATGTGATGGTGTGGTGCTTTGTGGCTTTTGAAAGCATCCACTGTATGTTCCAGCTTGTCCCTTCAAGCTTGTCTCGTGTATGTGTTTGCAGCTTGGGGTCCTGACTCACATATGCCACTCCTGCTTCCCTTATCCATGGGCTCGCAAGGATGGTTCGGTGTAACAGCCTATTACACAAGGGCTTAGGACTGTCATATCTGTGGCATGTCTGCTGCTGTACTACTTGTGTTGACACCCCTAGTGGGGATGATAGGGGTGATTTTGACCGCAGTTCTTCCTATGCTAGATGGGTGGTTTCATGATTCATGTGTGCATTTATTGCTATACATTGTGTAGTGTGTTTCTTATCTTTGCTGTAGATGTGCTTCATGCAATTCATGCTGTAGACAGTGGCTGACACACTTTGGCCTGGAAAGTTGCACTGATGGAGTGATTTCAGATGTACGTCTCTGACACGGTCCACTCATGAAATGCCTGAGGAGACACACACAGGGAAATTTCATGCATTAATCACGTGTTTTCTGCCCTTTCTGCAGGAGAGGTGAGCCTCCAGACCACCTTTCCCAGCAGACATGGCTCATTGGATGTCTGGAAGCTAGCCACGTTTGGTGGTGCAGACGTGCACATTTGTGCGCAGGCAGAGCCACAGGGATTGCACTCATACATCATACAGAAGCTGACGTGTTTCAAGGAATTCCAGGAAAGGTGAGCAGCACAAGGGGGCCAAACCGCAGCCAACCGTCCACCAGGACAGTTGCACATGCATGCTAAGTAGCACCACTGATGGTGAGCTTGGACAGATATTGGTGTTGAAGTGCACAGTACAGCTAAAATGCGTTGGTGGAGTAATGGGTAGTTGATGGGAAAGTTGTCAGGGGCACATGCAGGGGCAGTGGCACATATCCTCCGGTCCAACATGGTCCATTGAGGCAGTTGTATTAGCCATGTAGCGTTCCAAGGCAGGGAAAGAAGCAGCTCACAGGGACAGACAGCGAGGGACAGACTCCTGTGCAGTGCATTTCATTTACAGGTTTGAATTGCCACATGCACTACCTACTTTATTTAGGTTATGCTGGAACACGACTTGTACTGAAGTCGTACCTTGCTAAATGCGTCTGGATGCTTACCCAGGGAACATTGGATGTTGTGTGAATCTTGACACATTGGTCTTACATTTGCCACGCACCCACCCGCGCATTACTTACTGCATTGACTGTGTATGAACCATCACAGGGGGAATGTTACGTATGGGTACGAAGCACCACACCAGTTAGTTTGTAGAGTATCTTGTTACTTTGGATCATGCATGGTGGTGTGTGTGTGTATTATGGGCACACACAGATTAGTGACTCTGGCTCTCTTTGCAGCATTGAACTGCTCATGTTACCAGACCTGAGAGTGCGCAGGCAGGAGGCCAGCACTCACCTCAGAGATAAGTTTCTCTTTGTATTTGTATTTGTATTTGTTTATTTATAAAGCGCATCTAGGCCCAGGAGCATACGGGCGCGTAAGTTTAGATCTGGTTACAGTTACAATTGAATGCAGTAGGCAATGGTTACAATGGTTACGGTTACAGATAAATACAGACATTGGTGTTACAGGTACATGCATACATGTTGCAATGTTCAGGTGGTAGGCAATGGAGGATGCAGATAATATAGTATATATTATGTTATTTACAATACGTACAGTGGGCAGGTAGTAGGACTAGGATTTAGGAAGTTAGGCTGTCATTGTGTCTAGGTCGTGAAGCCAGCGCTTTGTGTTACGTTTGAATACATTGAAGCAAGGTTCTGACCTGAGAGGAGTGGGGAGTGTGTTCCATTACTTAGAGGCTTGTACGGGGAAGCTGGCTCCTCCGGAGTTATGTAGTTTGAATCTCGGTATGGACATGGTGTTTGCTTGAGCTGCTCTAAGTGGTCTAGATGAAGTGTGTGGGGTAAGTTGGTTGGTGAGGTAAGAAGGTGCCAGGTTAGCCCTGGCTTTGTGTGTAAGGGCAAGAGTTTTGAGGGATATTCTGTGCTCAATTGGGAGCCAATGCAGATTACGTCTAGTCTCTGAAATATGCGACTTCTTAGGGATATTGAGGGCTGCCCTGATGGGATTATTTTGAATTACTTGTAGTTTGTTAATATTTACGTGGCTAGTGCCTAAGTAGAGGGCATTACAGTAGTCTACTTTGGATAAAACTAACGTTCTAGCAAGTTTGATGCAGTTAGGTGTGGAGATGAACGGCCTACATGCGGTGATGAGTTTACAAGTGTAAGCGGCTGATGATGCTACTGCATTGGTTTGTCTAGAAAAGGATAAGGTGGCATTGAGGTAGATACCGAGGATTTTAGTATTGTTTGAGACGGGGATAGGATTACCATCTATAGTGAAGGATTTGAAGGCCGTATTTAGTTTTTTTAGTTTAGCGTGGGTGCCAAGGATGAGCAACTCAGTTTTTTCGTCTTTGAGACAAAGTCCATGATGTGCCATCCATGCTTGTATTACTGTGTACATTTCATTAAGGGTTTTGCTGTCTGTTGCATAGTCACCAGAGATAGGAATGAGTATCTGGGTGTCGTCCGCATAATTAGTATACGTGATACCCAGATAGTCAAGGATATCAAAGAGGGGCTTTGTAAATATATTACAGAGCGTTGGAGACACACAAGAGCCTTGCGGGACCCCACAAGGTACCGGTGAAGGTTCAGCCGAATCAGTGGGAGAGAAGACCCTCATGGTTCCGTTTGCCAAGAAGGAGCTGATCCAGGCAATGGCTGCATCGGAGAAGTGTGCTGCAGATTTCAAGTGGTGGCAGAGCGTTTGGTGGTTCGCCAAATCAAAAGCTGCTGACAGATCAAGCAGTAGAAGGTGTGCAAGTTTACCGTTATCTTTTAAGATTTGGATCTGTGTAGTGAGATCTATTAGGGCAGTTTCAGTGCCATGTCTGGGTCGGAAGCCAGATTGCCTTAGTCCCAAGAGATTGTTTGATTCTAGATAGGCCTGTATTTGCAGGTAGGCTGCTCTATCTAGTATTTTTAGTAAGAAAGGTACAGTTGTTATCGGCCTGTAGTTAGATGGGTTGGCTGGGTCAAGGGTTGGTTTTTTGAGTAGTGGTATGACCCAAGCGTCTTTTAAGTTAAAAGGCACAACTCCGGTTTTGAAGGAGGCATTGATAAAGTTAGTAATAAATGGTGCCAGGTCATGTGCTGCTGCTTTGATGATCGGGGCAGGGCAAGTGTCGCCTTGGCAATTTGATGGTTTAAGTTTCCTGATGATATTTTCAAATTCCCAAATAGAGAGGGGTGAGAAACTGAATGGCTTACAGGTTGACTCAAAGGTGAGTGATTTGTTAGGGAGTTGTTTGTAATCAGGGTCAACGAGTAGCAGGCATTTTTTCGCATTGATTTTGGATTGTAAGCGAGTTATTTTTATCGAATAGTGCCTTCTGAATGTTGCTGCACCATAGTGCATCTGTGACACATTTGTCGATGGGGGCAATAGGGGATTCTAATTCTTTTAGAATCTTGAAGAGTTCTTTTGTGTTGGATTCTGCTTGCGTAATCCTTTTGTTGTAAGTGTCTCTTTTAGCGAGTAGAATGGCTTCTTTGTGCTTCTGCAGTTCTCTTAGTTTTGCGTAATTCTCTAAGCTGCGGCGTAAACCATGTATTCAAATGACGTTGTGGTTTTGATTTCCTGAATTTTAGTGGGGCGATGGCATTCAGGCTTTTAGAATTGCCTGATTGTAAATATCCACTAAGACTGTGGGGTCGGAGTCAGTGTTGTTAAGAAGGGGTAGTACTAGCGGTAGGAGTTTATCCGGTGTAATGTCTTTCTTGTTTCTCGTGCAAATAGCTGGAGCGATGAGAGGAGCTGGGTGTTGTGTGTTGGCTTTGATGGTAAACGTTATTTTATGATGAACCAACCAGATACAAGGATCATTGGATAAGAGATCAATGGAGCAATTAAGGTTAGTGAGCCAGTCCAGTGTTCTTCCTTTGCTATGTGTGGGCTCGTGGATAATGTGGGTATGACCCAAGCCGGATAGGGTGTTGGCTAGATCACGGGCCTTAGTATTCTTAGGGTCGTTAAAACCAAGATTAAAATCCCAGAGTAGGATAGTTTGTGAGTTAGGTTTAGTTCAGTGGATATAAGAGACACAATAGATAGAAGAGATAGGTCCTGGTGGTCGGTAAATAAGGTGCATTGTTGCTGTATTATTAGGTGATAGTGGTAATTTGATGGACAGGGATTCAGCAGAGGGGATTTAAGCATCCTGGATGACTCTAATGTCGAAAGTGTTTCTGAAGATGAGGGCAATTCTGCCTCCCTTCACCTGATTGGTGTTTCTTTCGCATCTAATGATAGCATAGTCCTTTGGGATAGCAAGGGCTAGGGATGGGCCAGAGGCTGCATTTAGCCAAGTTTCCGTAACAGCAAGGAGATCAAGCTTTTCATAAGTTATGAAGTCAGCGATGTCCAAAGCGTGGGCAGAGAGAGACCTAGCATTCACCAAGGCAGCTTTGATGAATGTGTCGTTTGTGGGTTTTTTTGTGGTAGTAGTGGAGGGTCCTGTAAAGAGATGGGGGCTGACTTGCTATCTGAATCAGTGGCCAGATTAGCTAAATTATTATCCCTGCACAAGTGTTTGTTGCTCGTGTGAGCGTGCGGTTGTTTTTTTTTAGTCCTCAGCTGGGTTCTTAGTCTGGAATTTCTAGTTAAGATGCTAGGGTGGTGGGAGCAAGGGATGGTTAGAGCGTGGTTCTTTGTGACATAGTTACAGGATAGGGCTGAGTTGTTATATAACTTCAAGTATGGTCGCTGTTTTAGTGGGGTGGTTCTGGAATTTAGTCTAAGGTTTCTATTAGAAATGGTACAAGGTTGGTTAGGTGATGGTCTGGTAGCAAAGTGAAGTATCCAGTTTGCTGGATCATTCAAGTAGGGGTTTGTTGGGACCATGATATTAGTCCACAGGGTGTGGGTGGTAGCTACCTTAAGTGTGATGGTATATGTGTATTGGTTAGTATGTAGGTGGGGCTGACAGGTCCACCGTCTAGTGTAAACGTATAAGAGGTGAAGGAGAGTAGTTAGGCACCAACACATAATGGAGGTAAACGATGCTTGTGGGCTACGAAAACTATGAGTATGTGATACTAATGGAGCATGCTTAAGACAAATGCAGTGTCTACAGCTGTCTTCACTGAAGTTAGTCTAGGCTGCTGCAGCGATAGGGCCACAGCATTAGTTCCCCAGTTAGTGGAATTTGGCGGGATTGTAATAGAGTGATACCTAAGTTCAGGATACGGGCAGTTAGCCTGGAGTTTACATAAAGGCGGCACCTAACTGTAGGATAAGGCAGTAGCGAATGCTAGAGCAGCACATAGGTTCTAGGTGTAGGCAGGTTTGACTAAGAGCAGTGGTTAGCATCGGGTGAAAGCAATTAGCTAAAACTCAAATGTGGTGCATAAGTTCACATTTAGCAGCACAGAGTGTGGGTCAGACAAATTGGCAGGATGCAATGACTAACATTAGGTTGGCTAAGTGCAATGGGTAATAGGTACCAGCAGGCTAAAAACAGTTAACTAAAAAAGCACAGGACAGCACATAAGTTCATGTTAAATGCAGGCTGGCTAAGGATAATGAGTGACACACCCCAAGATGAGGCGGTTGGCTAAGGCGGAAGACAGTACAAATTACATTTATACCACAGTCAGCACAGGTGCTCAGTGAGGGCTGAACCTTGATAACTTTGTAAGTTGCCTGTTTAGGAGACAATCTAGATAATGTGTATGGGGTACAGTACTGGGCCGTAAATGCTCAGGTCTATAACGCAATCAGGATGGGCTAGTTAGGCATAGTGCAGCTTAGCAGGTTGGCCGACAGTCGGCAGGCATAGGTCATAGATTAGAACAAGATAAACACGTATCAAGTTGATCACTTGGGGACAGGTTGCCTACAAACAATCCAAAAAGACTCAAGCAATTCAAGGACAAGTATAAACGGATAGCATCAAACCACTGGCTAGATTTGTATGATTTGCAGACAAGTTGGGCAAGTTGTATGTGAAAAGCAAGCGTAAGAATCTTAATTGTGGTGAGGCGCTAACCGCGTGATAGGAAGAATGGTGGACAGTGTTAACATGCGGTCAGTACAGTGCTAACTGTCGTTGGTCAAGCTAATACGGTGGTGGCAGCGGCGGGTAACATACCCTTGAATGTACATTAAAGGAGCACGTTTATGCATGAAAACAAGCGTTGTCCCCGCACTCGACCTAGGCGCAAATCTGTACTACAATCGCATTGTGCAATGATTAGAATGTATTTTAAAACTTCGACTTCAATTTGAGTAATTTGGTACTATGTGCATGATGTACACTTTTCGTCTAATTGTGTATGTGTTAATGTGATTATTATGTTTTTGTACATTCCCTACTTTCCCTTGTCAATCCTACTTCCCTCTCCTGCCCCTCATTCCGGTTATCCAGTATACCAATGCCTGTCCCGACTGCATATCCCTGACCCTCCTTCCCCACCAGGGTCTCAGAGGCCTGTGTGAGTTTGACCTTGCAGGCGCCCAGAACAAGGTGAGGGTGGTTGGTTCGTGCCACTCCTGCGCCTGTACACGGGAGCTGTGACAGTACACATCAGTTCGTGGTGCATCATTCGATATTATGTACCACACATGGTACACATCCAGTTGTGACATTGTTTTACTGTGCTACCTTGGTTGCTCCATCATTGTGCTAGTACTTGGGCTTTGTGACGTACTGCTACTTCAAGTCATCTACTGGAGGCTCTTCTGGTTTGTTTTGCTGGCTGCAGGCTTTTTGCTTGGCTTATGTGTTGGCCTGCTTTGAGTTCTCTTTGATTTGTTGTTTTTGCAGGTCAAGGTGGCCTCTGAGGGTGCTGGACACTTTTTACACGCAAGGTGGAAGATGGAGACAAAGGGGAAGGGTGATCCTGTGGCCAGGTGAACTTCAAGGATGAAGGCTACATACCCCATGCGTAGTTGTTCAGTGGGTCATGGTGATATGTGAGGGAGGGGGGTATTTTGTTGTTGGACAGTTGCCTTGCCCCACAGTGTGATGGGCACCCTGACATTGTAATTGTGGTATCCTATGTACATGATGTATTCTGCTGATCAATGGCTGTTCATGTGTTGTGTTTACCTTTCAGGTGTGAGGGTATAGTTGTGGTTTGACATGCTGGGGTGTACACATGGGCAATGTTCACATGTGCTGAGGACACTGATGGTCACTTGATTGCACATTCATGCATTGAGTGCATGTCCCTACTGACACACACACTCGCACTATGATCCACAACATGTACAACCACTCTTCCATGTCCACATGTGCACACAGTTAGCCTTCTGGGGACTACTGTGTCCCTGCAGCACATGATCTATGACCATTTGTGGATCCTGTACATGCGTGATTTGTTTTTTTATTTAGTTTGTCATTTTCATGTGATGCTGAGGGTGTGCATCACACACAATGACTGGTCACTATGCTGTGTGCTGAGCAGTGTGTTGCAGGAGATGGACACAGCACACGTATTATGCAGTGTTTATTTTGCCGTGCACAATGTGCATGTGAACAGGCATTCATTGTTATGTTCAAGCTACAACTGTTATGCATTTGGGTATGACTTTCTTTGTGTGGGAGGTTGTTGGTCAGTCATTTCATCTGATTCCATGTCAGCCATCATTGTCTGATGCCACTTTGCATTTTTCACATGTCAATGTGTACATTATTGTTATTGTGTTGGTGTTTTGCTATTGCTTGCCATGTCATGTTGTGGTTTTGGTGGCTTTGTGTGACATACGAGTGATTGTCATGGCCTGTTTTGCAAGTCTGTGTGATACACACCTTGCATGTGTACCTTTTGGTCACACAGGATTGGTTAGGTTTGAGTAGCTAGGGAAGCACACAATGTGGCACTTCCATGGCAACATTCTCAGGGTGGTAAGGTTGTGACAGTTGACTGTCTCTTTGTCATCATCGATTGTCACCTGGTATGTGCCAGGCATGTGTGCACTCCGCAGGGGTGGGAGTTAAGGTGAAAAATGTGGCCACAAGCTGGGTCCGGGCTGCCTCGCCACTTGCCCTATCCCCTCCCATGGGCAACACCTGTGCCTGTGGTTGGGGATGTGGGGGCATCACCATGTCCACCGGTATGCCCTGCTGTGTTGCAACATTGTGCAGGACACATGCTGCCACAATGATCCTGCACACTACTGGGGGTGCATAGAGTAGCTGGCCGCCAGAGCGGACAAGGGAGCAGAAGCGTGACTTGAGCACTCCGAATGTGCGCTCCACTATGGCCCTGGTTGCAATATTAGCTGGTCAAGTGGCACAGCGAGTAGAGCGCTCGCTTTGACACCCGTGCAGAGCCTCCTAACGCAGGTTCGAATCCCGGCAGGGCCAAACTCAGCCTTTCATCCTTCCGAGGTCGATAAATGAGCACCACACACCGTGGGTAATAATAAGCAGCGCTCAGATACCTGAGGGTTCGTAGCGCTACATAAGTGCCAAATTATTATTATTATTATTATTATTATTATTATTATTATTATTATGGGCAGCGTTGTATCTTACCTGGGGTGGTGTGGTGGGGTTCCGGATTGGCGTCATCATGTGGTTGCTCAGAGGGTAGGCACTGTCCCCTGGAGAGGTGATAATGGTTGTGATTATTGGGGTTTGTGTATTTGTGTGTGACATGCATGCATGTGCACAGGCATTTGTACTCACCTAGGAGCCATGCGTCGCCATGCTGCCCAGCTTCCAGGGCCCGGCTCAAGGCGGACATTCTGTATATGAAACTGTCATGGGTGGACCAGGGTAGTTTGCATAGAAAGAGGTGATGATTCCCTTGGCATCGCATACTACCTGCACGTTGATGGAATGCCAGTGCTTGCGGTTTCGGTAGATGTGCTCAGTGGCCCTAGGTGGACATAGGGCCACATGGGTGCAATCTATGGCACCGAGCACTTTGGGGAAGTGTGCCACCCTGTAAAAGTCCTGGACAATGGCCTGGCTTTCTGTGTGTGTTCTGGGCATGTATATGTGCCTGTGGACTGAGGGGCGCGCAGTCATGATTGCCAACACCTGGTGTAGGCAGCATGACTGTGTGGCCTGTGAGACCCCCCACTATGGCAGTAGTCCGCTGAAATGACCCAGTGGACAAAAAATGCAGGACATTGAGCACATCCCGAGAAAAACACGCGCAGACTTCCATGAATCGCACGCGTGCGCATGCGCTTCCTTTTTCACGCTTGCGCCTGCTTGCACCAGCTTGCGCCACTTTTTTCGGCGCACATTGAATCGGCCCCTAAGTGTGCTTCTAAATGTGGCTTGCACAGGGAAACAACCTCTTGCAGGGGAATGCCCAAATACCAAAGATGTGCTACTTAACAAGTGTCAAAAACTAGCACCTTAATGTTTGAAGGACTATCCTTAAAAGAGAATGATCATCATAAATACGCTCATTTGTTTATGCTCCGCTGAAGACCCCTAGGTTTAATCTATGAGGCCAGTATCATCCTCAGACATAATACTCATTTGTGGGTACCAACTACTCATGGTTAAAATGACCTCTCATTATGGGCGCATCTAAGGAGCAAGTGTTGCATGTATTTTCCTCGTTAGGTCCAATATCTTTGGATACATTACCCACTGTTTGAAGGTTAGATGTTTCCGGCAACTTGGATTTCAACTCCCAGTATGCAATGGTTTACCATTCAGTTCTTTATTCCTATTCAGTTACCCTCTCAACCTACCTCTCATCTGCCTCCTAGCTAACATATTTCGCTCGCCTCTAACCTGCCTCTGTTCCTCACTTTTTCTGCCTCGCCTGTAGCGCGTCATCCATCATCATCACATCCCTAACACAGCTGACTGTACCACCTACCTGCACTTAAAAATGTCTAATGTTTATTTTCTTTAATGTATGTAAGCCCACCCATGTATTGTCCACAGTGACTCTTCCATGTACTTGCCTCCACAAACTGGTCAGGATGTCACTCATCCTCATCCCATTGTAAGAAGCTCACTGCTTCCTGTCAAATCTGATTTCTTGTGTATTGTATTTTTTTGTTCCTCCCTGCATATAAATAAATAAAATAAAAAAATAATATTGTTCAGAGGATTCTGGCAACTCAGACTATATCTAATTCCTAAAGTGTCACATCGTTCAACTCAATAATTCTTCACAGAGAATTGTTTTCTGAGGGATCTGGCAAATCACATTTGTTTTTCAAAAGATCGATGTTTAACTACGCAGGGATTCTCTGCTTCTTTCCCAGAAGGATCTGGAAATTCAGGCATCAGATCAAAAAGTGCAATGTTTTTTCATCCAATGATCCCCACAAATTCCCTATATTCAGGACTTCTTTCCTCAATGATACCCCACAGTGCCTCTTTTTCAGAGGGCTCTTGGAATTCAGACTTCAATCCCCAAAATGAAATGTTTCTGCATTCAAGCTACCAGCAAGTCATTGTAATCCCTGGCTCTAGTTATTGCTGCTCCTTAGTATCTACTCTTGGGCTCATTATCTCTACCTAAAGTATGCTATCAGTGCTCTGAACTTTCTACAGTGGCATGTCTCTCACTGCTGCCTCTCCACGTGCAACTTTATCAAATGGCTCCATATTTCTGGAATTGGCGAGTCTATGAATGTGCTTGACACTGCTCACTACTTGTCCAGTGTGTAAGGGGGCAGTGTTTTGCATCTTCAGCTTTCCAAAGCAAACTCTGTTCTTTTGCTCTGTTAGGACAGTTTTTCTGAAGTCCAACTAAGGGCTTATCTTATCTGGGGGCCGGGGACCACTCTATCTTCAACGCCTCCTGACAAAATACTCCCCTTTTGGACTCCTGCATTCCTCTGGCACCAACTCCTTGTGTGTGAAGCGGTTTGCTAAACAGTGAGCTGGTGGTTGATCACTTTCCTAGGCAGGCTTTCTCCTTTGGAATAACCTTCCACTCCCTCTGTATCTTGAGTAGGACCTCCTTAAGTTCCAAAAAAGCCTCAAGTCCTTTCTCTTTACCTCTCTCTTCTCTCTTTCCCTGCTAACTATACAGTAGCATGACTGATGTGCAGGGCCCTTATGTACCCTCAGGGCCTTGACCCTCCACATCTCTCATCCCAGCCGCTGTCTATTTTACTTCACTTACTTATGCTCACACCCCCACGGGTGGTTGCACTTGCGTTCTTTTCTTTAGCAATTCACCCCAAGCACTTCTCAATGAGCACCACAGCACTTATCCCTCACCCCCTCCCCTCTACACTTGCACCTTCTGAACACTCACAAGGCATAGTAGGTGTGTCTCCCCTCCCTGTTATTCGCATGATTTGTTTGTACTATTAATTCAATTATATATCTTTGTTGTAATACATTGTCTGCCTTTCCCTGTACCCACCCTGTTGCCCTGTGGGCACTTTTAAACAGCTGTTGCTAATTGCATAAGCACCTAACAAGTGATCAATAAATAAATACATAAATAAAATACAACTGAGCCAGTACAAAACTCCACTCTTAGTATAAGGCTGTACCATCTGAGTATTAGCATAGACAGAGCAGCCATGCTTAAATTAGGAGGCGGAGAGGGCTGTATATAGGTACAAATGCATTGTAGCATAGATAAGGTCCAAAGAAACACTGAAATACTATGTATTGTAAAACTAAAGGGTTCATTTAAATAAAAGTAGGCCAAGGGGAATCTTGGATGAAGAAGTACTATCACATTATATATAAACACAATTATAAAAACCAACACAATACTTAAGGGATACAACCCAAAGTGTTACTTTATTAAGAATAGCAGTCAGCTATAGCACATTCAGAATGCAATTAGCTGCTCTTGGGGTTCCACTACTTTTTGAATACAGTCACTAATTCAAAGGTAGTAGACCCTGTCCATCATGCAGTTAAGGAAAAACTTAGCAAACCAACCCTGTTACCAGTATATTTTTCTGAATAGTGGAACACAACTTGATGTAACAGTATGAACCTACAACTACATTTAGGATAACACTCATTCATACTAGGTGAGTAAGGCCTACTGTTGTAATAAATTGTTACAGTTGATTTTCAGATCAGTGGAACACAGATTTAGGTAAGCAATAACGCTATAACTTATTTTAGGATTGCACGAGGCATACAAAGGTTAGTAAAACCCTAACTACATTCAGGATAATATTCAGTTATACCAGGTGAGTACGACATAATGGTGTAATAAACTATTACGTTTGCTTTTCAGATCAGTAGACCACAGACTGAGGTAAACAAGAACTCTTAACACTATTTTCAGGATTGCACCAGGCAGACTAAGGTCATCTAAACCCACAGTACATTTATTCCGAATGACACACAGCTATTCAAGGTAAGTAATGGACCCTATGACTATTCTGAAAATGCTCTATGCAGTGTCAGGATAAGCACAACCATGGGCTACAAGTTTAGATGAGCAGCAGATAATCAAGGGGAGTAAGGCCTATATACTTTTGAAAGGAGCTCCCAACAACGTAAAGGTATGTATAAACCTAAGACTGTTTTAGAATCTCTATGAAGCAGACCAGAGAAAGCAAAACCCAATGTTACACTTTAAGGATGGCACACTCTTGTTCAAGGTAGGAAAAACCACTGTAGACTTATTTTAGACGGCTATACAGCAGGTCAGGGGAAGCAAGACCCAGTTGGTGAACTTATACACTTATCTTCTTTAAGAAATAGTTAGGTAAAGCCAACATCATTACGTTTGGGAATTGATGGAACCAATTCCTAGTTGAGTAAAATAACCTTGTATATACTTTTTAGAAGGGCAAAACACATTTTGTAACTTTTGTAACTGCTCATTTCAGAGGGACAGTTACCAAACCAACTCTGATACAAGTAAGTAACGTTTAAACATGTATCATATTTTTCAAGGCAGAATCCTTTCCTTATCCAGTTCTTCCCTAGACTATTGCTTGAGTTCTCTTAGAGGCAGAAGAGAGTAGGCGCCAGCTGTAGGCAGGGTGAGATAGGGTTCACTTGCAGAAAAAGTTCTTGTGGAAGTCTCTTCAAAACAAGCAAGTAGTTCACTGTAGAGTTAGTTAGGGTCCAGTGATTTCAAAGAAGATACCCTAGCAGGATTCCAGCAGTGGGCCTGGGTGAAATGGATGAGAGGACTCCCAATCTCATGAAACACCCCAATGCTACACAGGAATAACAAAAGGCTTGAGGTGAGTAATACCACAGCCAACACAGTGCTTCAGCATGGAAGAAGAGTTTGCAGCAGGCCGTCTTCAGGATCTGCAGCTAAAAACGCAGTCGATGAGTACCTTGTTCTGAAGACTGAAGACAGGACACTGGAATGGAATTTGCACCAGGGATCAATGGGGAAGGCTCCAGGCAAGGGTTTCTTCATGGCTGGATATGACTATGTGGTTTTGGCACCCTTTTCAGCAGCCAGATGAAGAATTAATTTCACTGGCCAGATGTTCATCCCTCTCTTGGTCCTGTACTCAGGTGAGGGGACTTCAGGGATTTAAGCTGTGTGTCTGGAGAGCCAGAAGGAGGCCACCAAAGTTTCAGATGGATTCGGACTTCGGATGAACATGCACCGCACAATGGATCGAGGTCACACGGTATTGGAAATTGTAGCCCAGCAAGGTTGCAGCATGTCATTGGGATGGCTCAAAATGCAGGTCTTCTTGAGACTAGTGAATCTCACTAGTCTTCCGGACCGAGTCATCGCGTTCAGTACCCCCAGGTCGATTGGAAGGATGGGTTATAGCAGGCTCCGGTTACACAGCGGGCTCTCTGGTCACTGGAAATTGCTATGGCTGTCATTTCTTCATCATCCTCTTCAGTTTCCGTTTCAGTGGTTGACTTGTATTTATCAGGAACTGCAGCACAACTTCTGCATTGTCTCCCTGCATTTACAGCAAGGGGCGGACTGGCTGTCCAACCAGGACAGTCAGCCCCCCACCGAGAGTTGACTCCTTTCAGGCAAGGTGAAATACAAAGGGCTGCATAATTTTGGACTCCTCCTTCGCTTCCTGGTTTCTCAGACACTCTGGAGCCTGGGCAGGGAATCCAAAGGATTCCTGCCGAAGACAACATTTCCACTGAGGTCGTTCCGACCTAGTATGGCAGGGGAAGACCTCAGAAACAGCCAGCATATAAGAAATGGTGAAAAAAGAAGGAGCCCACCATTTTAGAAAAACGGTGGCCCTTTTGTGCATTACCGAGTCTGAATATAACAGCCTGAGATTAATAAAGACTGAAGGTCATACAGGTAAAACCACTGCCACCAGCCATTCATATAAACTTGCAATTGTAACAAAATGTTCCCAGGTAAGTAAGAAAGGGGATATGTTGTATCCCCCTTGCACTCTGCATAAGGTTGGGTGTCCAGGCTCACTTATGCATAATGTAAAGGAGATGAAATCCCCCTAACTACTTGGGAACAGTAGTTTACCTAAGGACATTAAAGAGAAATTAACAGGGGAGTCCAAGCGGCAACCCAGCCTAAGCCCAAAGGTTGTAGGAAACAATACCTTTAACCATACACTATGGAGAGACATAAAAAGGTCACCCATAAAAAGAGTGAAAGACTAGGTGACAGGGAAAAAGATTCCCCTTCACCTAGAGTCAAGGTAAAATAGTTACCAAGTCCAAGCAAAACGTTCTGGGGTTCACACAGGTCAGGAATATTTATCATAAAAATGAAAATCTTACCTAACAGGCTCCACAATAGTTCTCCAGCAGCTCGCATGACTTGGGAATTTAGGATTTAATCATCTACAGTTGACTACCACTCACTGGTTTCTCCTCCCTTTCTATTCTCCTGCAGTGCCGCAGGAGCTGTCACATGACAACAGCCATGAACGGAAGATTCTCATTTCTGTATACTGTTTTCAGGCTCAGAGTGCGACTCGCCACAAAGCATTTCACAGTCAACAGAGTTAAAGGCTACCCTAAAGACCACAAAGCAGCAGAATATCCTGGAAAGTCTTTTGAAAACCCATGGCAGCACCCCACATGGCAAAACAATTATTCATTGCCCTGCATTCAAGGCATTCTAAGCCTGCATGATGATAATATGGGCCCTTTTACAAGACAGTGGTATGGTAAAAAACAGCAGTAACATGACGGTAATTCCATTACCGCTGCGTTATTGCACCGCCTTACTATAGGATTGCCGGTGAGGTGTAGGATTTTCCTCCAGAAAAACACTGGTGGAAAATCCAACATTGTACTGCCCAAAAATCAGCAAAATTGACTTATTTACCGCAGGGGGTAATTTCTGCTGAAATCGCCATGGAGTCCAAAGCAAAACATGCCTATCACCACTCGTAATCCGGCAGTAAATGGTAATTCTGTTTGGAAGTATTCTGGCAGATTTGCAACTGGGATACCGCCAAACATGTAGTGAGGCCCTATGTCTCTTCTAGCCAACTCTTCAAGTACTCCAAAATGAACTTTTCAAAAATCTTCTTGGAAGTGGCACTCAGAAAAGGGATCAGTCTAAAGGGTACAGAACACTGCCGATTTCTGATTTAATATAAAGTTATAAAGGGTGCACTGTACCAAGAAGATGCGAGGTGAAGAATGGAGTTTCAGGATGGCCATGGAAACTGTTGAGGTTTTCCATTTTCCTCCTATCTTCCATTGATCAAGAGTCTCTCCTCTCCATTGTCTCTTTATTTAATAACATATCTAGGTCAAGATCTAATATATATGCATCTCATGAATAAAACCACTACCATTATTAATACAGTTCATGGAGTTTAGTAAGTGCTTAACAAACATAAACTCGCCAAAATGTCATTAAAAAACAACAGTTAAGGGCTGCAAACCTCTCAAAACTCTGAGTAGGCAGAACCCAGTAGTACATTTTTCGTACAGTTTTTAAGATCTGCCCATGCCATGTTTGGATACACAGTCAGTCTCTCTGCATCCATTGAAATAGCACCATAGTGATATTTCATAATATCACCTTAAAAGGTATACTGTGTATTTTGTCCCTTCTCTGTAGGTCCAGGCAACTATTGTGTCCCATCAACTCAATTCGTCACGTTGGCCTTCGGGACATATTCAAGTTCTGAATCATTCCCTACAGAGGTACGTAATGATTATGAATATATTTTTCACTGTGCAATGGCTCAATGATCCTGTTAAGTACTAAGATGCTTCTCTGTTTAACGTATCCCCCCCCCCCCCCCTAATTGACAGGCTGTCAAAATAGAGGACACGTGATTGTACTAGCCAATATAATTTTATTTCCAGGTAAATAATTATATATGTATTATATATTTCACCTTCATATTCAATACTTAGATATATGTGCTTCATGCAACTTCTTTCTTTACAAACTGTTCATCCGAAAGCCAACCTTGTTATTCTTTTTTCCCTCTGCTTACTTTTGATGCTATTAATCATTTATCACATATTTTAAATGGCTTGTAAGTCCAGAGAGCATGTCACCTGGTAATGGTAGTTTAAATCAAAGGTGGTGGGGCTGTTTAGCGACAATAATTGCTTACTTTGTATATTTATCATGTTTTTTTTATGTTTGGAATTTTGCACGTGGGTTTTGAATGATTTTGTTTAGTAAATCTTAATTGTTTAGGAAACACTCGTTATGCATGTTCATGTCAAGAAATACCTTATCAGTTTTCGACTTTAGACAGTGTCTAATGTGCGTTTTGTACTTTATCAAATGCCTTTTTCTCTTTTTAATCTCTTTATATTTATTGATGAACCAAATGTTATCTTGTATATGTTTCGTGTATATTTCCTGCGTAAACCTTATGAAGATTGAGATCAGTGTAGCAAGCAACATTTTAGGATTTCTTTTTGTTTTTTTCTCCATCCCCTCAAAAAATGTAAATCTATTATTTCTACTGTCAAGCAAATCAGTAATCCTCCTGTATTTTTCTCATTTCTATTTTGGGAAGCTGTGTTTATAAATGGATCACTGACGTCATTGCTGAACTATTGACCAGATAAAGTGGATTATGGTGATCATTTCAGTGCTATTCCAGAGCACAATCTTTCCCTTTAATTGCAAGGATCAGCTCCAAAAGCATTTCAATGAAGCTAATCTCCCATTGATTGCCTTGGAAGGTATCAGGAATAACAACCAATGACTAAATTCTTCATCTCAGAATTCCAGCACTTGATGTCTTGGGTACCTTTATCGCTTTTAGCAGTTATCGGTGCTGGAGAATCACCTTCCCGCCCATCTACCTTTGATTAAGTCTTTGAGGACAAGAAGGAGAATCTAATTGTTGAGTCTCTTTCAATAAGTCTGACTAAGGTCACAAGAATCTGATGCATGATGTTCATGGACATTGACATGGTATGTTTCCCTCCAAGCTGAGGATGATTTGTGACAATATGAGTTATGGTAGACTCTAACACAGGACTGAACCACCCTTGGGTACAATCTTTGGAAAATCAGAATTTACAGGTTCATTTGGAGTATCAAGTATAATACCAAGGCCAATATTATGCCAATGTTATTTTGATCTACAGAGCGATCAAGAATAGATATGCTCTAAGATGAACTACCGCAAAATGGGTATTCTAATATTCATCATTAAAGAATGATGAGATTCATCCCTCCCTTAGGTGCGTTCATGCACTCTCACCTCAGCGCATTCCCCTAAATTTAAATCTCTAAGGGCCTCATTACACAGATGGCGGTAACCATGGTGCTTTTGGTGCCATGGTTGCCGCCGGTATTTTACCGAGTCCGCCATGGTGAATGGCGGAATTACCGCCCTATTCCAAGGTGTGTGGAGGCGGTAATTCCCCATTCACCATGGCCCTTCCCATTCCCATTTTTGCCCCATAGGGCTCAATGGGAATGGAGAAGGCGGTAATTACGGTACCGCAATTTGCAGTACCGTAATTACCTCCAAGGTCCCTTTGCGGGTCCCATCCTTAAGGCTGGTAAAACCAGCCAAAGGGACCTTGTAGTAAGGCGTAAGGGTTTTCCTGTACTGGTACCCTTACCGGTAAACCCTTACCGCCATCCGTGTAATGAGGCCCTAAGTCTTCTTAATCATTTCCAGCATTACCTTAATGTATTCGTTTTATGTTTCAAAGAAGTTTATTTAGATGTAACACTATCATGTAGCAAGTTTATGTAGGTTTTAAAGAACCCTAGTCATGATAAGTAATGGCATATGTGAGTGGGCACAGCACAGAAATAATCTCTGCAGGGCGAAAAGCATGCAGGCCAATCTCAGTTTTTGAACGATCAGAAGTCATAAATGTAAATATATTTTTTACCTTCACTGAGTCATAGGCACTACCGGGCAAGGATTCCTGGCCCAGCATTCTCATACTTTTTATCTTTGTCTCAAAATGTTAGGAACGTCCTCATATCCCTCTTTAGGGTGAATATTGGTTCCTCAACAAAAGACATAGGGGCTCATTACGGGTTTGCCGGTAACCCGCTGGTAATTCTGGCGGGCTATTGGCAAACCTGCCTTACCATTACCAGCGCCCGATATTCCGGTATTACCAGGATTTCACAGGTGCTGGCAACGGCAGTAAGTTCCCATTCCATGGAGTCCTGTAGTACTCCATGGGTTGGGAACTACTGAATCGCTGGCACCGGCATTAGCAGTGCCAGTGATTCCGTCATTTATCTGCTGTTGGGGCCCATGGATCTCCCAGCAGGCATGACCTACCGGTAGATCAGGTACCCACCGGCAAACATGTACTTTGCAGGTCCTAAAAAATGCTGGTGCCCAAATTACCAGAAAACCTATAATAAGGCCCATAATGAGCATGGTTTGGAAAATGAACGAGTCCTTGAACTTCACAGCTGGGTCTTTTCATCAGTGTGTTAGGTTCTTGTTGATGACTTCTCTGTATGATCTGCAAGGCACAGGTTCCATCCTGGTAGGGCAGGCTCAGCCTTTGATTGGTAAATTGAATGGCATTAACTTGTGCAATTACAGGGCTACAATAAAGCGCATCAAAGATAGCAAGCACTAGACAAAAATGAGAAAGTTATTAGCACTTTGTGTGTGGTTTAGGTGGTTGCACTGCGCCTGGGTGCACAGCCAATTGGTGGCAGACAAATAGAAAATATCCAAATGACTGGCTTCTAGGTATTTCTTTTCTGAAGACAACAATCTTCATATCTGAAGGGAAAGAATGAAGCCCTGTGCACGTGTACATATTTGCCCTGCAAAGGGCGCAAATAATTTGCATTGAACAGTACCAATGAAATGCATGGGCACAGCCTTACATTGAGTCTCGTGGCAAAACAGCTCTTAAAAGTTACCCCGGTGAGGTTAGACAATGTGACAGCACAACCTTCAATGGGGTGCCAGGGCGTTTGCCACAAAGTGATCCCCAATGTCAGTGAACCCCTTTATGAATCATAGATATAGTGCTATTGGGGCTGTTTAGACACAATCAATCATCTAACATCCAAACAATAAAAAAAAATGTGTTTGTGCACATCTCTAGAATGCATCCCCTCATTTTGCATATTTGCACATGTACAATGTAGTCAGTACGATTAATGCTTACCAAAAGTGGATCATGAATTGTTTGTCCCCAGTGTGTCAGAAATGAGGCAACCCCCAAGCATGTATGGAATATTACTTAATGAGGAGGTTGATCACGTGGCCTATGGTGTCAATTTCCTTTGTCCTTTGATTGTTTACAATAAAAGGCTTTAATTTCTAACTTTGAAATGTTAAAATCATACTACTATTTCAGTTGTTAAATCAAAACATGTTTTCAAAAGCATATCCTTGCGTTTTAAGTAACTACATTCTTCTCATTCATTTCATTACATCATTTCTGCTCCCTTGTTGACACTCTGGTCTCGAGACTGCGATTCTGGGATACTGCTGAATTTTATGAACAGTATCCTACTTATTTGCCAAAAATGTGATAGTCCCTCGACTGAGTTTGCATTATCAGCTGAGCATGTGCAAATTAGCATACTCCTTCTCAAAAGGACAGTCCAGCATTGAAATAGCCAGCACAGGCTCCTCTGAACAAGCTTGCCACCAGCAAGCTTCCTTCTAGGGAGCCATCAGGGAAGTGATTCCATCAAACAAGTTTCTTGGCCTTGTGAGCCTACCCAAAGGACACCCTGTCACACATGCGTGTATACATGAATGCCAGGTCTGGCTGAAGGTTAGCAAGAGTACATTTTCGAAAATATGCCTAGGTTTCTGTATGCCTATAACCAGACTTGCCCATCTGGCATACATGTACATGCCAAGATGGCCCAGGCCATTTGGGAAATGTTCATGTCATTGGGGGTCATTCCGAGGTTGGAGGTAAGCTAAAAACGATGCCGGTAAAGGATTACCGGCATCGCTGACTGCTGCGGGCTATTCCGACCAACCAGACCGCTATTTACGGCACCGTAAAGTACGATGCCGTAATTATCGGTCTTGGGTCACGCGCGTGCCCCACCATGCCGAAATTAGCGGCATGGCATAAACCGGAGCTGATCACAAGTAAGGAGCACACGTAAATTACGGCCTCCTCAAGCCCGTAAAGTACCTTACCGGCATGGAGTACATACAGGCATCTCAGAGAAGGAGTAAAGAACCCTGAGCAGTGGGTCTCGGAGCCACAGGTGCACACAATCAGCACAGGTGGAGGCAATGGAGTCTGCCACAGCAGAAAAGGAACTCGGCCACACACCACACCTCCTCCCACACCAAGATGACACCAATAGAACCAGCAAGGGAACAACCACAAAAACCCCACCAGCAATACCAGGCCCCCCCATTGAGGAGACACAGTGGGAGAAGGAGGGGGAGACAGGCCCTGCATGCAGCACCAGTGCAGTCTCTGTCACCACACCAGCAGCCCCCATTCTCACGCAGCATGTCCGGTCACTCAAGGAAACCCCTGAGCAGATAGACACCCCTGACCCCCTTGACTGTGACACCGTCACCACCATAATTTGCCAGAGACATACTGAGATAAGCGAGCAGCATACAAATACACACTGCTATCCTGGCACAAGAGACGGTGTAGCCTGTGCCCCACACCCATGCCACAGGCACCTACCAGGACACAGTGGTGCCCATGCATGGCATGTCACAACCGTCCATTACACGGACACCAAAAAATGCTGTATCACCTCCCCAAGCACACAAGGGCCCACCAATCCCCAACATGGACCACCCAGGAGACACACAACAGTAAAGTTGGCCCCCGTGCATCTGCAGGCATGCAAAATGACAATGGTGCCCCTGAAAGCACCCACGTGTCGTAGGTGGACCAGCATGGCATGCAGGTGGCGGATAGCAACTGCAAACAATACCACTCCCCCTACGTGCAGACGGAATGCAACGCAACCAAGAACACCACACATGGGTGGGCGCGACATCAAAGAACAACTCATGACTCAATGGCCCAGCTGATTACCACGCTACCATGGGGCGACATGCAGGATGACGTGCCCGGCTGCCTGGTGAGTTGTCTGACTGTGTCATGCCAGTGCATTGGTGGCATTAGGTGGGTGACTGCATGAACCAACTGGGTGGGAATGATGAAGCCATTGTACGATATTCACCCCACCAACCAACCCGCCACAGAACCAGTGCAATGGCACATGAGTACAGAGTCCCACATTGATGTAGTAAGGCACTCACAATACACTACATTTCCACCATCTGACAAGGCCAAATCCCACTACACACGCACCAACCACTGGCAGCCACCACAAGCGTATGCGCATATAGGTCGACACACTGCATACGCACAATGTGGCTGCCCCCAGCATGGCACCACATGGGAGCCACATCCCTGGGAGTGGATTGAACTGAGGGCAGCAGGGATACCCCACCACGTCACCAGCATGGCACACCCATAGGAATGTTGGAATTCACCATAGTATGGATCAGAGCAGGATGATGACCATGAGCCACTGACTACATCCATCACACCCAAATACGAATCCACACAGTACACAGCACCACATGGATCGAACATCAGGACTGCTGCATGCAGCAATGAAGCCTGCACCACGAGATGACCATGCCATTCATTGTACGTGGACCATCTTGTAGATGCACCCCCCCAAAGCATTCCATTGAATTGGACACATATTGGGGCCATGAATGGGTGAAATGCATCCATGGACATGTGCGTGTGGCCATCAGTGAAACCCTGCCATGTCAGCCAAGTTCAGTTCTCCACCATGACAGTTCAAACACTCACCTCAATTGGCTAGACATGCAGGTGTTGGGGGCTGTCCCTTGACACCATGGTACATGACCCCTGTCAGTAACCCTCAGAACAGGCCGAGGGTACACCAAATGACTGGCCATACCCGTGCATGCATGTAGATGAGGCGGTCACCTGGCTTGCGTAAGGCACATATGAGTTGGCGAAGCTGGACTGGTGTAATGGGCCATACAAAGAGCGGACAAGATGTCCAGAACACAAGTCAGCAGAGGGTGGCATGACATGGGCACACAGGGCACTGGATGTGTGTATACTTGTACACCATGCACTGTCAGTCGTCATCATACACATGCTCAATGATAAATGTCCACAACTGTTCAACTTTGCAACACCAATAGTGTATTGTGAAGAAGGAAATATTGTGAACATTAACTGCAGCTCCCCCTCCCCCCGTCAATCTGGAAAAGTGAATATCCTTCATTTGAATGACAGACGTAACTTGATGGCCGTAGGCCAACCGTCTTATGCACCGAATTATAGAAATATAGAGTGTTATGCTTGACCAACAAGCGGCCATTTTAAACGTAGCAGAATCGCCATTTTGCTTGTTAACCATTGCTCATTGCTTTCTGTCTAAAACTGCTTTGCAGCTTGCAATTCTTGTGATTTCTGCTTACTCTGCTCAACTGTTAACATTTTTGTCTGAAAATGAAAGAGCAAGGTCGCGGGACTGAGGAGTTTGTTGAAAACTCCTCATGAGTAGTCCAGAAAGGAATGCCCACGCTCCCTCTCTGTAGCCTTGAGGGAGAGCTGCAGGGCATTTAATCACTTCACAGCTGCCAGCAGTCTCGTACAATGGTAGAATATGTTAGAATAAAACAGCTAAAGGCTTGAATTATGCTCTTCCTGCGGCCCTCCTTCGCAAAACTCTGTAGAGCGTGTCGGCTCCCAGGACACGAATAGCACCTCATAGATAGCAAAGTATGGAATGTGGCTCTTCCCCCGTGTGCAGCTTGCTTCCAAGAACAGAACCACCATGTTCTGTTCAACAACTAAAAGATGCCTCCGCACTTTCTAAATTGCACATTGTTACTAAGAAACTTAATAAAGGAGGATGTTAAACATGACATAGCTGATTGTATGATATGAATTTTGTATATATGTAACTGATGTACGTAATTCGCTCTCTTGCGTCCCTCGAGGTCTAGGAAACTCACGTCGCGGGGTGTGAGACCAGAATTGGCCAATTGGGACTATTTTTTTGCTTGCAATAAACCCTAGCATTGGGAATTTGAACCTTGTGCCTGGCGCATCTTTTCGTGTATGTTATTGCCTTGTTTCCATATCACGAGGGACCCCTAGGGGCCCCTTTCACTCCAACTGCACAACAAACCATCACTCCCCTCCCCCCAACTGCACAACGAACCATCATCCCCCTCCCCCCCAACTGCACAACGAACCCTCAACCCCAATCCCCCTCCCCCCCAACTCCACAGCACTGGTCCCATGTAGGACTTAAAGGCCACATGTGGCAGCAATGACTATTGTTCCTTGCTCCTCTGGCCCGGGGGAGGGGGGCATGTCCCTGCGCCACATTGAACGCTGAGTGCGCCTTGCTGGGCTGCCTTGTGTGGCCTCACTGGATGCGGCCATGTCCGCCTGCTCTGGCTGGATATTCGAATGGCCTGCCTCAAGGGCATTGGCTATGCGGCCAAGGATGTGGCACAGACGGGTTGTGCTGTCAGTTAGAGTGTCACACAACTGGTCGGTGCAGTCGGTGAGTGTCTGCCGCATTTCCCTCAGTCCATCATGCCATTCAACGCGGGCCTGCCGGTTGTCCTCCATAAACTCCGTTATGAGGCCTGAGAGCTGATTCACCCTACGTGTGCCGAATGATGGGAAACCATTGGTGAAACCACTTGCCCCTGCATGCTCGGCTGAAGGCTGCACAGGTGGACTTGGGACATCATCATCATACACCTGCGGGTTGATTGGAGGACTACAGGCAGGTGTTGGTACATCTCCACAGTCACTACATGAGGCCAGGGGTACGATGCAGGGCTCCGGGGTATGGACTGTGTGTTGGTCCTCCTCCTCGGATGCCCCACAGATGGGTGACAGGCTGTCTGCACACTCGTCAGGGCCAGTGGCAGTAGCCTCCCCAGAAATGCTCGACTGCACCGATGTTGGGGTTGGCATTGTGGCAGGCGCCAATGCTTGAATGGGTTGTGGTGGGGCAGCATCCAGTGGCCTTTCCGGAGCCGGGGGGGGGGGCTGTTGTTTTTGGTGCAGGGATTCGCCTGACCCTGCCACTACCCCTGTAGGTGTTTGGCTGGCTTGGTTGTGGGTCGGCGCTGTCATGGTCAGTGCCTGTGGGGGTAGAAGAGAGGGACAACATGAGTGATTGTCAGATGTCCTATATGCATACATGGCTGCATTCACATTTCAGTCGATCGCAGTTTGTGGACTTTTGGGTGTAACTAAGGCAGTGGTACATGTGCATGAGTATGTTATGTACGCATGTTTGGGAGTGACTCATCGTGGCCTGGTTATGTGCAGTTTGGCTGGCACAATGCCAAACCGGCTGCACAGTGTGCATGATGGGATGTGCAAGTTAATGCACTTGGCCCTTGATTGCGTGGCACTTGCCTCTGTATTAGTTGGATGGGGGATGGGTTGGATGGGGGGAGGGCAACACGAGAAGGTGCCTTCAATGGCCCTTGGGGTAGTTTGAATCATGCAATGGACAATGGCAGTGTACACTGTGAACACTCACCTCCTTCGGCAGAAGTCATTGCCCCGCACTCCATGTTCCCCACACCCTCGATCGATTCTGTGCCAATCAGAGCCGCACACGTCTCCTCCCACGGCTCTAGTTGCACAGGGGTACTTGGTCTGCCTCCCGTCTGCATGGCCTGGCTCCAGTTGCTGGAGAGGAGGCCCCTCACCCGCACCTGCAGGTCATCCCACCGCTTGCGACAGTCCCTGGGGTTGCAGGGGGTGTTTCCTATGTCGCTCACCCTCTGGGCGAGTTCAGCCCAGATCTTCTTTTTGCGGAGGATAGACTCCCTCTGCATGTTGCTGCTGAAAACGACATCCGCATGCTCAGCCAGGTAGTCTACCATGGCCTGGAGTTCCTCTGGGCTGAATCTCCTCTTGCGGATGCGGTCCGCTGCCTTCTTTGGTGCTTTCGGCATGTTGGTAGTAATCTGGTCCTTTTCCAATGTCTGATTTGCTCCAAAGGGTGCTGGCGGATGAGGATGGCAATGGATTGTGTTTTTA
This sequence comes from Ambystoma mexicanum, assembly GCF_040938575.1. Lineage (NCBI taxonomy): Eukaryota > Metazoa > Chordata > Amphibia > Caudata > Ambystomatidae > Ambystoma > Ambystoma mexicanum. Next base: position 1,032,232,140 of record NC_090933.1, on the reverse strand, counting down.
AAGATGGCCGCCGCTCTCCTTCCCGTTTGATGACGTAATTTCTGGTTCCTTTTTTTCGGTGACCGTTATGTACTGGCGCTAGTCTTCAAAGGCGGTGTTGCTATTTATGTGTCGCAGCATGCCGGTAGGGGGTTTGTGGGTCGTTTAGCGGCAGGCCGCTCGGTACTTTTCCGGCATGGCGAAAAGCGCGTGTCCGCGAGGTCGGAATGGGCCGCAATTAGCGGTCTGACGTCAGGGCAGTGTTGTACTTTATGCCATGCCGGAAAATACCGGTACTTACCTCTGATCTCGGAATGAGGTTTTTTTAGTCTTGGGAGGATAGCTCAGCGGCAAAGTGCTCGCCTTGGAAGCAAGACGGCACGGAGCAACACAGGTTCGATCCCAGGGTCCGCGCTTAGAAACCTCTGGATATTAAGCACGTTATAATTAACCTATCATATCATTCACATTCCTGGAATTGCACTCCTGGATTTTCAATGGGAAGCCCCGAATGCAAAGGAATACAATCAGGACTTGATTTACATTGGAACTAAGTTGGATCAAATATTTTGCAGGTCGATCTTCCCACAGCTTAATCTGAGACAAGCCACTATGTCAACTGATTTGGGACCAATGCATACAGGTTCACCACCTGACAGTCTTCCCATGCCTGGGAAGAACAGCAAGCACACCGCACATCACGGGGGCCTAAATACAGGGCACCATTCACATTTATATGCACCACTAGTGAAGCGGGTGCCCCAACAGCCCTTGTGGTGTGGGGGGGTCACCGCAACACCAGGTCTTAGGGGGCACGGCCCAGTCGTCAACCATCAGCACGAGAGGGAGGTGCTCAGTTGGGGTTGGAGCTGACCGTGGCATGTGCCACATGCCACATTCAGCTCTAACCATTTTCCTCTGACTTTCTCGCAGCTCTCCCAGCTGATTCCTGTTTGTGTCCCTGATTCCTGTTTGTGAGCAGCATGGACGACGGGAGGGTGTCCTGGAGGAACAGACTGAGGCTGGAAAAACAGGTAAGAAGGCTTTAAAAAAATATGATGTGTATTTTGCATGTGTGAAGTGTGTGTCAGATGTATGTATGTGTTATGGGTCAGTGAGTGGTGGGTGAATGCAAAGAAATGTGAGAGTGTGTTTTTGAATGTTCTCGGTGGGTGTGTACGTGTGTAGAGAATGCAGTGAAAGTGGATGTAAGACAAAGTGTATGGGTGAGTGACTGGTGGGTGAATGAGTATGAATGTGATAGTGTGTGTTTGAATGTTCTCGGGTGGGTAGGTGCCTGTGTATAGAATGCAGTGAGAGTGGGTGTATAGAAGGTGTGTGAGTGAGTGACTGGTGGGTGAATGAGTATGAATGTGATAGTGTGTTTTTGAATGTTGTGGGTTGATGGTTGTGTGCCTGTGTCGAGAATGCAGTGAGAGTGGATGTAAGAGAAGGTGTATGAGTGAGTGACTGGTGTGTGAATGAGTAGAAATGTGACGGTGTGTGTTTGTTCTCAGTGAGTGCTTTCATGAGGAGAATGCAGCGTGAGTGGACATTAGAGAGGGTGTATTAGTGTGACTGGTGGGTGAATGATTAGGAATTTAATAGTGTGTGTTTGAATATTCTGGGTGGGTGTGTGCCTGCGTGGAGAATGCAGTGAGTTGGATATAAGAGAAGGTGTATGTGTGAGTGACTGGTCGATGAATAAGAATTAATGTGATGGTAGGTGTCTGAATGTTCTGGGTGGTTGGGTGCATGCCTGTGTGGAGGATGCAGTGTGAGTGGACCCGGGAGAAGGTGTATAAGTGTGACCGGTGGGTGAATGAGTATGAATGAATGTGATGAGTGGACACAAGAGAAGGTGTATGGGTCAGTGAGTGGTGGGTGAATGAGTAGATAGTGTGTGTTTCAATGTTCCGGGTGGGTGGGTGCGTTCCTGTGTGGAGAATGCGGTGCAAGTGGCTGTGAGAGGTTTATGGGTGAGTGAATGGTGGGTGAGTGAGTAGGAATGTCAGTGTGTGTATCTGTGTGTGTGTGTATGAATGTGAATGTTCTGCATAGGTGGGTGCCTGTGTGAGTGTATGTGAGAGAAGATATATGGGTGAGTGACTTGTGGGTGAATGGGTATGAATGTGATTGTGTATGTGAATGTTCTTGGTGGGTGGGTGTATGCCTGTGTAGTGAATGCAGTGTGAATGTGAGAGAAGATGTATGGGTGAGTGACCAGTGGGTGAAACGGCATGTGTGTGTGTGTGTGTGTGTGTGTGTGTGTAAGGCCTTGGCAGACTGGAGATCACTAGAGTATTTTTGGCACATCTTTTCTTGACTTTGTGTGTTTTACTGGTATTTTTGGGAAAGACCAAGCTCGTGTGTCATTAGCTGGTTAGACTGGCATTTTGGTGCAGCTAGTCCTGCCATTGCTTTCTGCGGAATGACATTTATTGCTCGGTATCTTGAATAAAGCAAACATAATAAGTAGTATTAACTCACTAGAATGACATTTTGGTGTAGCAACCTGTATATTTCTTACTGTAGCATGACTTTTTATTCACTGATCATCTATTGTATTGTATTGTATTTTGTTATTTATATAGCCCTCAATGTGCTTTTTGGTTCGACCGTCCTCGGTGACCATAGTCAATGTGCTGGAGGTTCTAAGAGTTTTAGATTAGGAGATGCATATATGCATTTTCGCCAGTCTAGGACTTCGGTGGCTGGATAGGCTTGAAAAAGCAGCCCAAATAGGTCAGGCACATGGGTGGGTGCTGTTGGTGGTTTGCGATAGAGTGCTATTGTTGAAATGAGTCGATGTGTGGCCAGCTATACAGATTTCTTTTTGTTGGTAGTCGCTGCATGCTGGTGGTAGAGGTGTTGAGGTACGTCAGGTGCTTCATGGTGGGTGGCTATATGCACTGCTAGACTGGATGAGCATAGCCATAGCTGCATTCTAAAGTGCATGGATGCTTGGCCATGCCTGCGGCCTGTGTCCACAGACGTGGTGTGAGGTATACATACCGTAGGCTTAGCTGTTGTTCGGCTGCAGAAATGTTTGTCCAGTGCGGTCCACATGGTCGCATTATTCGTGGTCTCTCTGGTATGAGAGTTTGAGCGGTGAGTGCAAGTGATATGGACAGATATGGGTGAGGGCAGATATGGCCTAGGTTTCATAATACATTCGGTTACCCAGTATGATTGGCAGATGAGGTGGGTACACCTAGAGTTCAGAACCCTGTATGGTAGGAGAGAGGTCTAGGTTTCAGATACCATTTGGATACAGGGTAACACACCTATTTATTTATTTATTTAGATTTATATAGCACGTAAACAGCCCTTGGGCATCGAGGCGCTGTTGCATGTGATGAGCTTAGTTACATTGGGCATCTGCAACGCTTTTGGAGTCAATGCAGATTAGTTGCATACATTATACATTGTAGGCCTAGAATTGAGAGTCCTGTATAGAGAGAGTGAGGCCTAGGTTTCACTGTACAATTTGGGTATGTGAGACACACCTGGCTTTGAGAGTCCTTTATAGTGGTAGAGAGGCCTAGGTTTTGCAATACAATAGGTTTCACAATATAATAGGCATATATGGGGATACACCTAGCGTTGAGAGTCCTGTATGGTGGGGGAGAGGCCTAGGTTTCACAATACAATAGGTTTCACAATATATTAGGCAGATATGGGGGGAAACACCTAGCTTTGGGAGTCCTGTATGGTGGGGGAGAGGCCTAGGTTTCACAATACAATAGGTTTCACAATATATTAGGCAGATATGGGGAAAACACCTAGCTTTGGGAGTCCTGTATGGTGGGGGAGAGGCCTAGGTTTCACAATACAATAGGTTTCACAATATATTAGGCAGATATGGGGGAAACACCTAGCTTTGACAGTCCTGTATGGTAGGAGAGATGCCTAGGTTTCACAGTGTGAAAGGTTGTTTAAAGCATTTTGTGTTGATGATGGAATTACATCGGTATTCACAGTTCTATCTCGGGCATAGGCTAATATTCACAGTTCTATTTCAGTGTGGCATAGGCTAGTATTCACAGGGCCTCATTACGACCTGGTGCTAAGTGGTTAACGGCGCGTAAAAGGCTGCGGCGCCGTTAACCACTTAGCGCCTTACTACGAGGTCCCTTTGCGGGACCCGACCTGAACGGCTGGTCTAGACCAGCCGTTAAAGTAGGGACCCGCAAAGGGACTCTCGAGGTAAGTACGGTACCGCAATTTGCGGTACCGTACTTACCACCTTCCCCAGTCCCATTGAGCCCTATAGGGCAGAAATGGGAATGGGGAAGGGCCAATGTTCAATGGGGAATTACCGCCCCTCCAACCTTGGAATGGGGTGGTAATTCCCCATTGAACATTGGCGGACTCGTTACAATACCGGCACCAACCATGGTGCTAATAGCGCCATGGTTTAGCGCCGCTGTTGTAATGAGGGCCACAGTTCTATCCCGTGTGGCACAGGCCAATATTCACAGCTCTATCCAATGTGGTGCAGGCTAACATTCACAGTTCTATTTCAATGTGGTGCATGGTAATATTCACAGTACTATTTCAAAGTGGTGCAGGCTAATATTCACAGTACTATTTCAATGTGGCGCAAGCTAACATTCACAGTACTATTTCAATGTGGCACAGGCTAATATTCACAGTTCTGTCTAGTTGTTAAAATGGTTAGTATTAATAGCCTGGTGTGCTATGTTCTGAGGGTAGGTAGAGTGGCAGGGCTTCCGGAGTACAGTGATTGCTCTACTCCCCACCCAGGCCACACCTACCTTGATGGTCGCTGCTGGTTGACGGCTGGGCCTGGCCTCCCCTGCTGACACCTGCAGACACTGCCTGGAGCCGTTACTGTAGGAGCCTCCGTTTGCTTTAGGTCCCTTAGCCATAGGGGCTAGAGGGCTGCCCTAGGGGTGTGTGTTAAGAGCGGAGATGAAGCAAGCATGATAAGTGTTCTTATAAGTGTAAATTGGCTTACATCGGAGCCAGTTTGGACATGTTTTCCTATTGTGACATGCCACTTTTAATGGCCAAACCAACAGGAGTATGCTCTTACATAGAAGTACTGGCATATGTTGACAGAGCCCTAGTGCCATTAATGATACTATAAAAAACATCTCAAAGCGAACATGAGTATGTTCTTATATGGGAATACTAGCATATGTTGGTGGTGCCAGCATGGAAATGTATGGGGACAGCCAGCACGAACATGTTTTTTATATTGCCCTATATTGCAGGGACCGGCATGACAATGCATCGGAAAATGCACCTGTGCACTTTTGGTGACTTGCATCTATTGTACTTTTTCACGATTTACCCTACAAAACCGATTGCAAACTGTCTGGCCTTTTACCCAAATTTTCACAGAATGTGTGCTGTGTAATGCACCATTTTAACCCATTATTCAAAACATTTTCTCAGGGGAGGGAGAAGAATCCCCCCGATCCCGACACCCATTTTCGTTAGTTCTGGCTCCCTCACTACGCGTGGTTGCAAACGCATAGTTGTGCCAAATATTTACACCATTCAAAAAAACAACTCACCAGCCACGACTGGTGGTTGGTATATTTGGGGACCAGGCACCTCCCCTTCTTTCTACGCTATGTGCAACATGTAAGCTTTGATTAAAAAACATATTGGGCCTCATTACAAGTCAGGCGGAATGGGTTAACGGGGTCCCCTAATGGGTGCGGACCCGTTATTCCCATTCTGCCTGATTACGAGGTCCCCTTGCGGGACCCAGGAAGGACGCCTGTTAAAACCAGGCATCGTTACCGGGTCCCGCGAGGGGACCAGGGAGCTAACAACGGGACGGTCGTAATCGGCCGATTGTTAGCTCCCTCTCCCATTCCCATTGAGCCCTATGGGGGTTCGAATGGGAATGGGGAAGGTCTGGGCCCGAGTTCCCTGAGGGAGGAATTACCGGGCCCTCCGAACGGCCCGGTAATTCCCCATTCAGGGAACCCGGACCCGGTTTTGGTGGCAGCCATGCCACCAATAGCGGCATGGCTACCGCCAAACCCGTAATGAGGCCCATTGACTTCTTTCACTTGCAGTAGTGCATGCCCCTGCAGCGGCATAATCATCGTAAACATTGCGCACACGTGGTGGTCTAGTCCGTCCTAGGGTGTGGCGTGACCTGTGCTTTGTTAAGGAACTGGGGGGGGCTCAGCATGGTTAACAGGCTGGCCCCCAAATTTTGTGCTGCGCCACTGATATGCACTGTATAGTCAGTCTCCTAAGTGAATTGTAAAGAAATTCAGCAGTATTGTTCTTTCATTTGCAAATGCCCTTTCATGTTTGTTTCACTTGTGTCTAGTACTTTTATGAGTGGCATATTTTCTCAAATGTGTTCATTGTGGTTCAGATATTAAAACAGTTGGTGCAAGCACCTCTAGGATGCTTGGCAACTTCTGTTATCCTGCCAGTGGTACAGCGTCCTCTGTATTTGTGCTGCATGTCTGTGTCTTCACCTGATGGTTATAAGCAGCTCAATTCTCTCCTGAGGCCTCAGCCTTGTTTAACAAGGCAGCCATCCAGCTCAACACATGACTCCCAGATCTGCCACAAAGTGTGACAATTTTTAACAACTCTGTCAGTTCTGTCTTTGTGCCAAGCAAGTTAGAAAGAAGCAGAGGGTTGATAATGCGTTTTGGGATTTCGAGACCAATTGAATTCTTCTGCAGTTCAAAATGCGCAGGCACCTGCAAAGATACAAGATCTGTTAACGCAGCTATCTGTGGGACCGAAAAGAAACCATGCCTCAAATATTGACGCCTTGCTGCTGATGTGTGCTATATTAAACATATCAATAGCTACCTCCCAATGTTATAAAACATAACGAAATAGCCACCTGCAAAAAATATGTTTGCATCTTGTTTTCAAATTCTACACGTTGAGGTCAGTTAACACCTTCCCCAAATCAAGGTGGAAATGTACACATGTAATTGCAGCGACGAGTCCTTTAAGGCCCATCGTTGCAAATGCACTTACTGAATGCTTTAATGTTTTGACATCTCGCTACATAACAAGTTGGTGTTTGCTTATGTGAAGTTCAACACGCGCTTACACAGGTGAATGGCAGGAACCCCCTTCCTTAGATTTCTTTTCTTTAGGCAGTGGCATATTTGAGACTCACAGGCATTCTTCATCCAAGAAATGTGTGTTTTCCATATTGTATGAAAGATGTTATGGTCCTGCCATGAAACAGATGCAATTTAGCGGTAAACCGGCAATCTCTGTTAGGTGAATCCTGTCTTCCTTAAAGCCGGGATGACGTTTTGATTCCTGTGAATAGTCAAGCGTAGGCCCAGAAAGCAAGAAGCCTTACATATAGTAGATAGCTGGCCCTAGAGTATCATTGCAGTTTTTATAGCTTCTAATTCTTTTGTCTCTAGCAGCCACTCCAAACTGGTAAACTAGACCCTGCTTCCAGGTCCTGCATCATAAATGGATGACCTGGAGCGTTTTTATGAGTTACAACACAGGATAGTTCAACCCCACAGATACACAGGACACAAGACTCAGGCGAAGTAGGGGCAATCCACCAGCACACCCTCTTATTCTGCCAGCCTCTCTCCAACTGTCGTACATAGAAGGGAACACTTTGCAGTATGCACTCGCACCACATTCTACATTCAAACCTCTCATGACATCACCATTCCTGCTGAGATGACCAGGCAGATAGAAAGCACAACACAACCCATGTCTGCCTCCCAGTTATGAGGACACAGGAAAAAGAACACACTAAAAACGAGGCCCATGCAAGCAAGAGGTAGAACGACATACACTAAATTCATTCCACCAACAACCTTACTTTCAAAAACCAAAACTACTACATGGACCAGCAGGTCCAATTTTACCTCCACAGTGCTCAGTAACCACTTCCACTCACAGTGGGGGTATCACTCAGCTTCACCATTGTCAGGTGACTCACTTCACAGTATCACACCGCCTAGCGACGAGCACCCTCAGGACACCCTTGCATGTCAACAAAAGTACTTGCCAACGTGACAGTGAGACAAACTCAGCACCCTGACACCACTCATGCCAAAGCTAAATAAGCAATAGACAAGAGGGTGGCAACACTCAACCCAAGTAAACAGGATACCTGAACCTAGCCAACTCATCAATCAATCAATCAATCTTCTGTTTGCCGGCAGAATGCACCATAAAAGATTCACGTAAACAAGGAATGAACAGTGTTAAATGGCATAACTGTAGATTTAGTCAATTATCACAACATAAAAATGGAAAATCCTAAAAGAAAAGCCACAGGACTCGCTGAGTAAAGATGTGTTACATACAAATCTCTGGACATCATTGCCAGTACTCATGTAAAGTGGATACATGCATTTAACGGCTCCAAAATGTGATACACAATTTGCTACAAATATAATACAAATACCTAGTAGAAATTGCTGTAAAAGCACTAGCTTCAACTAATCATATCTTGAGCTCAGATAAATTGCACACATGCAGGGAAGAGCCCAAGATTCTTATACATAGTGTGGACAACAGATGTAAGCACTGCAGAGAATAATTAACTTCATATTGCTAATGGGACTAGTATCATCAGAGCTTGCAGGCACACAGAAAGAGCCTACCAAGTTATCTTAAGCCAAGTGTTTTACAATGAGATGGCACTGGTTAGCTTAGTTCTTCTTGCCCATGCCCTCCTTAGATATGAACCCAGGGCAAAGGTGACTCTCACCTCTGAACACAACAGTAGGAAGATAAGAGCAGGTCTAAAATGCCTTATCCCACTTTTCCTATGGATGCTCTTCAACTAGCTCTTCCTAATGTCTGCGTTAATGGGGTAAAACAGAATAAAATGTGGCCTATTTTTTGTAGCATCGCAGATACAGCATTGCCGAGCTCCACACGTCCATCTAGACACACGTATTGTTAGCGTTAGAACGTTTAGCCTTGTAAGCAAAGTCATATGATTTTGATTTGTCATAAAAGTAAGATACCCTGGCAGTCCCATCATGGGTGTAAAAGGGAGGTTTGTTCTAACCTATAAGCTAGCTGTCATTTCGTCTTGTTTTTCTCTAGCAGAAACTGCTCAGTCTTTAACTTTATGGTCCTTTTGGGAATCTTTGCCAGCAACCTATAATCAGTGAAACAGGTTCACAGGCACACTTAGTATATAAATGACTTAACATAAATGAACCAGCCAAACTTCCTCCAACCACTTAATGACAACACGTTTGTAACCAGGGTGTTATTTAGGTTCTGCCCACAGTCTGACCAGATGTTGTGCAAAATAAAATTGGTGTGGATCGAATCATGTCCATTAGTTACATCATTTCAGTCTCCAGATGGGTTGTGTAAACCGAGGTGGACTGTCAGGACGGAAAGTTATCTTCTTAAGAAGTCTTTTTCTGCTGTCTGAAGGCAGTTTACATTAGTGTGACCCCATATTTCACAACCATACGTCCCATCGCCATGTTTTTCCCTCAATAGCCAGCATGTGTTGAGGAGAGTAATGCCTGAGGTTTTGGGAAAATCTAAAGATGCCCACAGAAAACTGTCCAACAAATCAAATCTACTCTTTAACAACCACAACTCAAGCACTCTCTGTCAGGCAACGATCCTACCACCACACTCACAACTAGGACACAGCAGACCATGCACTGATAACAGCCACCTGCATCAGGGATGCCTTAGTACAGCTACGGGGCACACAACCATCTAAGTACATCCACTGTGCAAAAGACAAACCTCATGTGACCCAGTCACCCTTGCACTACCTCTACTGCAGTAACTGCACATGGTGTCCAACACTCACTAACACACGCACAAGAGAGTGATAGTGCTTAATTTGTGAAATGAATATGAGCCAGGGCTCAACACTTTTCTTTGTTGGCCACCAGTGAGTTATACGTCTTTATCTGCAAGGAAACATCCAGGTATTTGACAAAAGGATAACCATTTTCATCATAGTGAAGGCAGCAACAACTGGTGGACTTGTAAAAGATGGAGGTGTAAATCACATGAGCGAATGAAGTGAGTGTTCAAGACTCACTTCTTCCAGGAGCTTTTGAGGGGTTTCAGATCCATGAAAAAGTATGAAAATATGGGCATAATGGTTGATTTATAGTATATTGGGATCCAAGATCACTCCCTGTCCATCTAAAGTGAAGTTAACTAACACCTTGGACACAGAGATAGTAAAGCTAGGTTCACAAATGATTAAGATCTATATCAAATACTGTAAATTCTCCTTCCTCCCCATTATAACATATTATATTGGAAAAGTGGTCCCGACTCTGCTGTCTGGCCTAGAATCTAATATTCAAAATTTTAAAATTAACTGGGAGAGAATTGAGGGCAAATAATGGTAGAGAATAATTAATCTTCCAATTTTGGTCCCTATGGTCTCCATCCATTATGAGTTGGGGCTAATCTCTCTTCTATCTTGGATGGAATGGAGATGGGTTTCGCTCTACAGATTAATTATTGAACCTCCAATAGATTCCCTATATGAAGACATCTCTGTTCAACTGATGAAGGGTGATTACAAATTTCTAAACATTTTTAAGTCCAAATCTCTCGAGATTCTTGCCAAAGCACATTCTGATCAAGAAACCTCGGTTCAAAATCCCCTAAAATCTAAGTAATAGCTGAAAAGATAGGATTGGATTAAAACTATTGATAAGATGTGAGCAGTCAAGCGATCCTCGAATGTCTCAATTTATGACAAGCCCAGATCATTCTTACCTACTTATCTGAAAAAGTTGCCTGACCCAAGGATTAGAGCAAACTTTCTTAGGTTTAAACTAAATATTTTACCTTCTCTGGAAATTCTACATATTAGAGATGGTGTGGCCTATCCTGTGAGATGAACACAAAGCATACAACTAAACACCTCTTGTTGGTATGTCCTGGGACAAGGGAATTGAGATGCGGCAGACTGCAAAGGTTTGTACACAAAGTCGAATTCTTGGACTCTGCTATTTAGTTGATAAGGAAGTAAGAATTTCTAAAGAGTGAAATGTAAAGCAATCTCCTTGAAAGGCCTTCAATACCTGAATGATTCTATTCTATTGGCAGCAGTGCCTCATAGGGTTCCTAGCTTGGTGTTTAGTCCTCCTCTAGTGAGGTTTTTCCTACAGGGGCAGTGTGGCTCCTCAATCGTACTTCCTTAACACATACGCTTTTTGCTGCTAATTGTTTCCTTCCTTAAATCATTGCTGATGACTTTGCTGAAGGCAGTGAAGCCCAGGCTCAATCCTTGTAGAAGAAAGTTTGTTTATTGTCGGGCAGGCTGCATAGAACTGATGATGGAGGAGGATGTTGGTTCAAAAGTGCATCACTTTCATCGAAGTTCTTGTTGGAAGCCCAGAGCAGAGCTGCAGACCCTCTCTGACTGAAGTGTCAAGAAGGGAAGGGGATGGAAGGAGGTGCATGAGTGGGAGTCAGCAGGAGACAGGCCTGCATTCTTGGAGGCAGATGCAGAGGTCATGCAATGCAAACTTCAGACATGCCGGCACTAAGCCCCGGCTATAAATTATGTGCCGTTGCTGGACTCCGGCAAACACCAGTACAAATTAAGCACTGGACCAAAGTAGTGCTTAGCCCTATACTATAGCAATACATCAATATAGGAATGTACATTGAGATCAGCAACCCATTCCCCACACTTAGTACATAACATTAACATAACATGCAGTCCCCACCAATCCAAAATAACTAGGTAATTAATTACTTGCTTAACTGCATCTGCAATTAATTGGTGGCTTATAAGTTCCATAGTCCAACCTAACGTCTGCTTAATAGTTGTTCCTCTGGGAGAAAGCATATTAATATAATAGCAATAATACCATCCTCACACACCACTAACGCCACTGTTAAAGAGGGCATGACAGGCATCCTTGCTCTCTATTCACACTCACCATAATAACACAGGCCTCACATCTTGCTGCAGCAAAGCCTGCCACCATTAGTATTTCTGTCAAAAAGGTCTGTACTTATGTTTGCACCACCGCTGTTATTCGGCCTGGCCTTCCAATATGGCCACTGGGGTTGGCTTTGCTTCATTGAGCACCTTTGGGGATCTGGAAGATAGCCTGATTGGCTGATGCCCTGTTTTTATTCATCTTGGCCCGGTATCCAGCAGGCGAGGGTGGCCCCCTCATAGGGCCACTTACAAGGGCCTGTGGGTGACCCTGTGTGGGCTCACTTCGATCTAGCTCTTGGGATTTCATCATTGTGCCCAGGGAGCTGTGCCCACGTGGAGCTGCCTGTTTGTTCCATTTCTCGGCCTGGCCTTCCAATATATGTAAGAGATCAATTTAAACAACAATTCTAGACAGCCTCCTTATCAATAGATGAATCAGAATTATACAATGGATCAAAATACCTACTACGAAAAAAGTTTATAGAGGGACATTCTAAGATTAGATGAAATAGAGTTTCCATTTCATTCAGACAACATCTACAGTATAATTCTTCCTAGGTTATTACATAATGCCTATATAAAATGTCTTTAGTTCAGATACAATTCCATCTAGTTGTATAAACTGTCAGTCCCCTTTACTTGGATATATAGAAAGGAATGGTGCAAGAACGCCTATGTTTTTATGGACTTTACCCAAATGGGAGAGAGAGGTATAACCATGCATTATATCTACAGTGGTAATCCAATCCCAACATTATAATTGTTCTTTAGTACCTTTGGCATATTCATTAATTCTTCTCGACTAGACCCTATATCGTTCAACAAGGAATCACAAAATAGAGTCATAGATAGACCTACTTCAATAATAAAGTTGTCATCCACTAATGTTTGCAAGTCTTCATATAATGTTCCTTGAGCGGCGGTTAAAATGTTTCCAAACATGTTTATAAAATGCCACAACCGACAACACTTTAAAAAAATTAAACCCAATTAAAATCATATTGCCTCAATGGGTAAAGATCTGGGTAATTCCAGTACTTTGTCCATATCAAGGCTTGAACAGCAGACAACAGCTTCCAATACATAAAATCCAGTAATTTAATCCCTTATATAAGTGTTGGGACACTCTTCCCTTTATAAAACCTTACAACTGGTAAAATAGTTAACCTGCCATATTTATTATCCACTTTGATTAATTGATTGTACATCCCTTTAGCCTTTTCAAATAATAAAATCTTAAAAGCCTTTATAGATATGGGGCCTCATTACAAGTCAGCTGGGCCGGAAACAACAGTGGCAGTAAATCTGCCGCCACTGTTGATTCCGGACAGGCTGATTCCGAGTCCTGCAGGCGGGAGGTGTCACTCCCGCCAGGTCTGACCTGGCGGGAGTAACGCCACCCGCCTGCAGGCGGAAATGGAAACACCAGCTCCATCATAGACGGAACTGGTGTTTCCATTGTCCCCATCCCCATGGAGTCCTATGGGAGTCCATGGGAATGGGGATTTACGGAATTCTGCCTCCGGAATTACCAGGTCACTGGGGTTGTAATGCCCTGGTAATTCCCGCAATCACGTAGGCGGAATGGTATTATGGGTCCTGCGGAAACCTGCCAGTTTTTCCGACACAGCTACATAAAATTTGAAACCAGCTCGAATTTCTCTCTGTCACAGCTAAAAATGAATTAGTATTAGATTTCCTAGAAGTGCAATGCACTACCTTCGTTTTCTTTGTATTGATTTGCAAATAATTCTTTGATGCATAAGTAGAAAAGGTGGTCATAAGTCTCTGGAGCCCTATTGGGGTCAAATCAAACAAAAAAATCATCTGTATATGATAACCAAATTAGCTTCTGATTATTAAACTTCGGGGAGGCCGAAGACACTTTTTTCAAGCCCTTTCTCAATGTCTGATACATACAGATTGAAAAGACAAGGAGCCAAAAGTCATCCCTGTCTCACCCCTGTCAAAGTTGGAATCATCATTGATAATTCACCCTGATTATTAAGTCTTACTTTATTATTTGAATTACAATATAATGCTATTACGGGGCTCAACAGAATAAATAAGGACTCTGTTCGTTTATTCTTAATAAAGTTATGGGACAATAAAAAAAAAACTATTTAATACGGAATCCCGTCTAAATATATACAGCTCTATAGTTCCTGGAATCTGCTCTGATACCTCTTTTAAAAATAGGAACTATAAATGTAGTATGCCATGACTTAGGTAGTTTCTGTGTTGCAACAATTTGTTTAAAATATAAGAATGAAATGCAAGACCAAATAAGTGTATTCTCCTTAAATATGGAATTTGATAAATAATTGGGATCTGTCGCTCTCGAAGATGAACATCTCTCTATAATATTATAGATCACAGCTTGATCAATACACAGACTTAGATTCCCCAATAGGATTTAGCAAAAGATCAACTTGTTCCCTGCCACAATTGTTAAGCAGTTTCCAAAAGGAAGACATGTCAGTTTTACATAACAGATCTAAAATTGCCTCTGCGTCCCCCTGAAGTAGCTGTGCTTTGTACTGGCGGCTCCATTTCTGATATACTAGTTTTATTTTCTGAATTTCGTCCCCAAAGGTCTTCCTATTACCCCCATTGTTAACAAACTTTAATCTTTGCTCTGATCGACCGCTATTGCAATACAACCTGCCAATGAAAATGATGTAAATGAAAGGACCTTTGACCTTTACTAACCACTCCTTTTAATTGAACTTCCACAAAATTATCAAAATTCAAAGAACTGAACCTATCAATTTTCCAATCAAGTGTAGTGGTGTGCATAGTATCCATCACCTTATTACTGAAGAGTGCTACCGTATATTTTGTCCATGGGATTCGGTTGCCCCCCTGTGATGCCACCACATCTTTTGCCATCCCATCTATGATTTTCTAAGTGACAGTGGCAAAGGAAGCACACAGGAATTGAAGACGTATTCCAAAATTGTACAGGACACATGTCAATTCACAAAGTTCTAAATAATGATTTACAATACCAAAACACTTCTTGTTTTTAGAGGAGATTTTCTGGGACTTTGTGTTCATGTATCCTCATTTGCGGGTTAAGGACTCTACTGTATATGTCCTCAATGCAAGAAATG
The DNA here is from genome assembly GCF_040938575.1 of Ambystoma mexicanum. Classification (NCBI taxonomy): domain Eukaryota; kingdom Metazoa; phylum Chordata; class Amphibia; order Caudata; family Ambystomatidae; genus Ambystoma; species Ambystoma mexicanum. The sequence goes on along the minus strand of NC_090933.1, from coordinate 1,032,217,134 downwards.
GATACAGTGAATTCGAATAGCTTAAATAATAGTGACATATGCACAGCTGTCCCAATCTGTGAGGAAAACATTATGTGCTGGTAGCTTGTTTTTGGGCTGTATTGGGCTACACTTTGGGTGCTAGGAAAATAGTATTTTCACATCTGTTCCTACCACTGAATTCCTGTTAATAATAAGCACTGATGAAGCTAAAGGTTTGACTTTTTTTAAAAATAGTTATTTTGCCATCAAATGCCCAAGTACTCACACTGTCAGCTGTTAAAAAAGTATGGCCAGTAGTACTAATATGGTGGTAGCTGCCAAATGCGTAGCCCATATATACACAAAAGCCAACACATCTTTTCCAGTGCATGTTAAAGATATGTCTTTACGGCTGGGTAAATAGAGCTCTTCCCCATGGGGGATGGCCCACCTGCTTCCAAACCCGAGTGAGGAGGAGTGTGGGGGGCTCAAACACCTGCCACACACCATTGCAAAATGTTACGTGTCCCACCAGGGCTTCACTGGATTGGTATCATGTGCACGCCCTTTCCTTTACGAGGCTGTAGCACGCGTGTCAAATGCACAGCGAGAATGTGCTGCAATGGCTGATGGGGTTTGGACGCTGGGCATAGTGCACTGCTTAATTTGTGGGGGTGGTTGTCAGTGCCCAACACCGGCACTCTTTTTTGGACACTGGAACATGCGGGGCCAGCGCACGTGCAATTGCTTTGTTTGTTCTTCCACTTTGCTTTGCTTCGATTATAAATCATTGGGATTTGTCATTCTGATCTCGATCTCTCTCGTGCTTGCAGGTTGCAGTCCATGGCTGGCTGGGCCTGGGAGGGGCAGCAATAACAATGAACAACAAACTGCTACACACAACAGCCAATGAAAACTACCATTCTGTTGTTACTATGCAGTATTTGATACATTCTGCATAGTAACACAGAATGTGCAGTTTTCATTGGCTGTTCTTCTGAGCAAGTGAAATTACAATGGTGATGTGTTGTTGTTGCCACACGAGGCAGCGCAGCGCCACCTTCATTTCACAAGTTACTGTGAAGTGAAGATGTCGAGGCGTGGCCTCATCAGTCCTGACTTGTGAGAGAGAGAGTCTGCCCTGCTGCACTGCGTGGTGCGGCCTAGTTGCTGCCTGTGGATTGTGCCCAAAAGCATGTTTTTTACTTTTGTCTTTGAAAACCTGACCTTCTGTGGGGCCGGTGGCTGGGGCCCCGCCCCACAGAAGGGAGGTTTTAAAATAAATAACTTATTTTGAGTGGCGGCTGTGGCCCATCACTTCCAAAGTATTGGGCCCCAGCCTCCCAAATATACGTTTTTTCTTTAAAAATCTTACCTTCCGTGGGACCGCTGTGCTGCGCACCTATTTTTGTCATCATCAGGCTCAGCATGGCCGTGGTGGTGGTGGCCCCACGGAAGGTAGCCTAAGTGATTGAGGCAAGGCAGGGCAAAGCCCAGGACCGGGCAGGGCACGGGCGGCAACGTGGTCCCACTAGTGTCTGCCACAAAAGGAATGAATTGTCGTTTGCAACTTTGGCAACTTTTTCATAGGTGCCGAGCCCGATTCGAGGCAATTGTATGCTCCAGTTTGTTTGTTTGTTTATTATTTGGTTATGTGCGCCAAACCCAGGGGTAGCCGGGCGCAACAGTTTTCATGACAACTTAAGCTTGTTTACAGTATTTGGCAAGAGTATATACAACATAGCAGAAAAAGAGCAAATATATGTGCGACTATATACAAACATATGCCTAAAAAAACACAAGCGGTGGGAAGAAGCAAGTATATACAAGAATATATACAGACAAGTGCCTAGGAGCAGGGCATGTCTTTAGGTGTCCGGGCAACAAATCGGTCGTGGCTGGGTGGGAGTAAGCTAGTCCTTGGCGCGCAGCCAGTTGATTATCTTGTGCCTGAATTTCGGGTACGGTTGTTCAGTTCTAATTTCAAGAGGTAAGTTGTTCCAGCAGTGAGCAGCTTTGATGGGAAAGCTAGTTCCTCCCGCAGTGGATCGTTTAAACCTTGGAGTCTCTAGTTTAAAGGTGTTGGCGGATCTTGTGGGCTGCGTGGGAATTTTCCTATTGATTTTTTCCATTAGATACGGGGGTGGCTAAGTTGTTGAGGCATTTAGATGTGAGGGAAGCTGTTTTGAGTAGAATTCTGCCCATTATTTTTAGCCAGTTAGCCTCTTTCCTGCAGTTAGTGATGTGCTCTCTAAAGGGGATATTTAGTGCTGCTCTCAGGGCATTGTTCTGTAGTCTTTGAAGTTTGTCTGTGATGTATTTATTGCTTCCAGAGTACAGGGCATTGTAGTAGTCTAGCCTAGACATGATAAGGGCGTTAGCTAATGTGATGCAGTTGGCACTGGAAAGGTATGGTCTAGATGCACGGATGAGTTTGTTTGCAGGTGTAGGTGGTGGATGAGGCGAGGGAGTTGACCTGCTTCTTGAGAGTTAGGGAGGAGTCCAGATAGAATCCAAGGGTTTTAACCACAGACATCACCTTGATAGGATTATTATCAATGTTGAAGGATGTGTAGTTTGGGCATAGTTTTTGGATGTTGGCTTCAGAGCCTAGGATTAGTAGCTCCGTTTTGTCGTCGTTCAGGCAGAGGCCATGTGAGGCCATCCATGCCTGAATGGGGGTGTACATTTTGTTCACCAAGGCTGAGTCTGTCTCGTAGTCACCCGAAAGGGGTATGAGGATCTGGGTGTCATCTGCGTAGTTCGTGTAGATGACACCCAGTCTGTCCAACTTGTCAAACAAAGGCTTGGTGAAGATATTGTACATGGTGGGGGAGACACAGGATTCTTGCAGGACACCACAGGTTATTTTGATAGGGTCGGCTGAGTCGGAGGTGGAGAAGACTCGCATGGTGCGATTTGCTAAGAAGGATTGAACCCAGGCTATGGCATCTCTGGGTGAAGTTGGCAGCCGATTCGAGGTGGTTGCATAAAACTGCATGGTCCACCAAGTCGAAGGCAGCCGACAAGTCCAGTAAGAGGAGCAGAGCTGTTTTCCCATTATCCTTAAGTTCCTCAATTTGGGTCTTGAGGTCTAGCAGAGCTGTTTCCGTGCCATGAAGTGGACGGAATCCAGATTGCCATGAGCCAAGCAAGTGGTTCGCTTCCAGGTAATCCTGAATTTGAATGTAGGCAGCTCTGCCTAGGATTTTAAGTAGAAAAGGCACTGTGGTGATAGGTCTATAATTGGTGGGGATAGTGGGGGTCCAGGGTTTGTTTTTTCAGTAATGGTAGGACCCATGATTCTTTGAGGCTGGTGGGTACTGTGTTGGATTTAAAGGAAGAGTTTATGAGCTTGGAAATGAAGGGAGGTAGATCCCTAGCTGCGTCCATTATTAATTGTGCTGGGCAGGAGTCGCCCTTACAATATGAGGGTTTGAGGGAGAGTATTATTTTTTCTGTGTCAATTATGTAGATGGGCTTGAATCTAAATGGTGCAATAGTCTTGCTCTTCTGAGATTGGGGTGTTTGTTGGTCTGGTGGTGGCAGTGCAGCCTTTTTTTTAGCAATTTTACATTGAAGCGAGGAAATTTTGTTACCAAGGGCATTTTGTATGTTTGTGCACAAAGCTTTATTTTTAGGGCCATTGTCTATTGGTTGAATAGGGGATTCCATTTAGCGGAGGATGGCGAAGAGCTCTTTAGTATTAGAGTTGGCTTTTGTGATTCTGTCATTAAAGGTGTTTTTCTTGGTTTTGATAATTTCTTTTTTGTAAGATTTGGCAAATTCAGTTAGGTTGATTTTGTTGTATTCAGTGGGTGAGTGGCGCCAGATGGATTGGAGCTTTCTTTTCTGTAATCTCAGTGATTTGAGGTGGGGCGTAAACCAGGCATTTAAGTGGGCTTCCTGTTTTGCTTTGCGTAGTTTGGCTGGAGCAACTGTGTCTAATACTTTGGTCATAGCATCATTGAAAGTGTTTACCAGGGTGTCCGGGCTGTTACTTTCCAATCCTGATATGGCTGGGAGGAGGAGAGGTATAATGTTTTCAGCAGTCATGTCCTTCTTACTTCTGGTCGGGAGAGGGGGAACCATGTTGTTGATTTTGGGGCTAAGGAGATCTAGTGTGGCAGAGAAGGTTATTAGAGAGTGATCCGTCCATGTTTGTGGAGCAATATCGGTGATATTGATGTTGCAATTCAGTTCCGATACCGACCCTGGATAGCATTCATCTAAACGAAACATGAACTGTGAATTTTTGCCTGGGTGTTTCCGTTCTTCCTTTCAATGTTATCGGCCTCATCAGTTCACAAACAAGCTTTAGCAAGGGGACCCGGAACGGAGCACGTATCGGGCTGAAACCGAACCAGCTGCACTTCGTGAGAAAAGCCCATGCAAAGACAAACTTCTGAAATGCCATTTCAGGCTTAAAGATACACACATGAAAACTAGACGGGGATAAACATGGTGCACGTACCCACTAATCTGTCATCATAAATAAAAGCACTAGTTGAGTATTCGTGTATAATTCTCAACCATCTTTTGCTGTCATTTTTTTAACATAATTCCAGCGTATGTTTTCTATCCTGATGTGGCCCCTTAACCGGGGTACAATACGCTCCGAGCATGTGCTCCGAATGAGAGCACATGCAATCCTCAGATAGGAATCCTCAGATAGGAATCCTCAGATAGGGAGGTGGGTGTCTGTTACACCTCGCAGTTTAGTGAAGTATGTCAAGAACATGTCAGTGGGAAGGAGATATCCGAATATGCACTCTCCTCTGGCTCCTGAATATTGGGTGACAAAACATATTTAGTTTTTTAATATGTGTTAAGGTGGAAAGAGGCCCTAAAGCAGAAGCAGCACAGGCCGTTGATTTCACAACAATGTCTTGCAAAAATGACTTTTTCCAAGTTATACAACACCATGCTCATGCGTGAAGGAAGGGTGAAGGGGGATGCATTTATGAGATGTGATGACTGATAAGGACTTGAGAGTAAATTGATTACACAAAACACCTGGATGCGGTGACTGAAGAACGGGCTGAGGGGAGGGTGCTCTTCCTGGAGGTAATCGATTAACAATACTTGATGTATTTAACTGACTGCCAGATGGGGCAGAAGGGGTAGAGACAAATACAGTGCAACAGTGACTGAAACAGAATGCTTTTTTATTTTTTTTATTTTTTAAAGTGCTCACACAGCCCGGGGGCATCGAGGCACAGTTACAGGAGGAGAATGTCTTAGTTGCGTATTTACTACTAGCCTGTGCCAGCAGTTGCTGCAGCGCCAAACATGTGGCATGGAGCAGCAGGAGTGTGATGGGCTGGTGGTAGGCCGATCTAGGTAGGTCTAGCACTGAACTGGTGCGGCCGGTGCACCCGCGCTAAGGTTGGCGCCGGGCCTGCGCTGTGGACGGCGCCACGCCCGGCATTATGGGGCCAATATTATTTGGGCACTGGCACTTATTTTTTTACAAATTAAGCACTGGCATAGCGGCTGCAAGCATTAACTTTACTTGACTTGCATTGTAGTTAATAAGAACACGCTTGGCCTAAACCTCTGGACTGAAGCTATACGCCGAGTTCATTTTTTAAACCTGCAATGCTAGCCAAGCTCTACGGTTAGCTTGCTTTCCATTTTTTCCAGTCACTTAGGCCTGCTCGAATTGGGAGTTGCCCTTGCAAAGAGGAGAGCAGACTTTGCAGAGTTTGGGTTGCTTGGAAACCAAAATTATCGTCCTTATCATGAGTTCGGTGGCCTGGTCAAAAAAGGGGGATACTATCTTTCCCACTATTTTTTTTGCCAGTAATGAAATGATCACTGTTTTTAGCATACCATCGAATTCAGAAGGTGAACTTGAAGTGGAGGATCAGTTCTTTATTTTCTCGCACTTCTTGTCTGCTGTCCTCCAGCTCATAATCTGGTCTGAGGCAAAACACAGCGTGCGACCTCCAAGAGGGCACACTGTGTGACCAAGATTTGGATGCCAAGAATGTTTCCAATAGAAATGTTGTGGAAGGTAAGAAAACGATTACTAAAACCAAATGGGATGCTACATCATTACATGTCCATGGATGTCTAGAGCATCGATTTCCCCCACTTTCCGGCAACATATGCCCATGCCATTTATTAATGCAGAAGCTCATTGTTCCATGATCTGCTATAGCCCAGCCAGCTAAACGCTCTCAGGAGACATCTGTGTGCATTGTGTAAGGACTGCTCGTTCGATTCCGGGTGGTCTGACTCAGCCTTTCATTCTTAATATGTTGTGAATGGGCTGATCTCGTTAGTTGAAGTCTACTTTTGTAGATGACTATGTTAGTGCGTCTGGCGTGCTGCATGAAGCTGGGGTTTTTCCTTTCATATCCATTAGCAGAACTTTGATAATAGTAGATTTCGCAATGCGGCCTCCTTTTGCATGCGCACTTTAAAAAGCTGCACCGCTGCCCGACTCCTTCTCTGATACTCTACTATCAGCATTGACTTCCTTGGTAAAAACCTGCCCCCATCCGCATTTACTATATTATCGATTCTAACCTGTTTGCAATGCTGACGTGCCACAAACTATGCCCACATTGCCTGGATTGCCTTCTTTGCCCTCTTAAACATTTGCAAAACAGAACACTGAAAAATCACATAATCTGTGGTGTTGTATATAATTCTTTCAAAGAGGCATATATTGCGTCACATGTCTCTCCATAAGTATGCATTCTTGGGTTTTCATCACTTATATAATCCAAGTGGATATAATAAAAAGTCACTGGCCAAACTTTAAGGAAAGCTTTAAATACTTGTCATACTGCCCAATGCACGCTCTGGTCTCACCTCCTGTCCTTTCTCCTTCACACTCCTGTTTCACCTCTCAGACCTGTCTCTCCCCTTCTCTGTGTTTCCTTCTCTCTCATAACCCAGATGCTTTTTTCTAGCTATCTATGTTTTCGCTCTCCAAGGCTACCTTTCTTGTCCTGTGAAGCCCTGTTGTCTATAACCAGGCTTTAGACTATCACTCGTATTTATCCCAACTCAGGCTAATCTTTTTCTACTCCATCCATTCACTCTCTCCCTATCTCTATCATCTCCTCCTTCTCTTACCCGTCTTCCTTATGTCATCCTCATTCTATGCTCCTTGTCTCAATCTCATTCTCACCTTTCTCTCTTGTCTAGCCCATCTCTGTTCCAGCTTTCTGCCACCACCAAATGTTAACCCTATTCGTCTCTCTCCTCTTCAACCCTCGCAAGTATCCCCATGGCTCTCTCTTCTATTCCTGCTCTCTCTTCTCCCTTCTCATCAATGTCCCTCTTCTCAACCACTTTCGTTTCCTCTCCTTTACTGCTTCACCATCATCTCTCTCATCTCCCGTCCTTGCCTTTCCCCAATGTTTCTTTGCTTGTCCTTCTCCATACTCCTGATCACCTTCTTTGACTTTGCCTACTGCCTCATTGCTTTTTCCTCTTGTGTCTTTTCTTTGTCTTGCCCTCAATGTCTGTGCTAATCTCTGATTTGTCATTTTTTGCATTGATCTCCAATATCTCTCTTGGGGTGTAAATTCCTACGGCATCCTCTCTTGCTCACCCTCGTTTTCTGTGTCTCATTTTCTCTGTTCCCTAATTTGTCTCCTCCCTCGGTTGTCTGCTCCATCTGTTGTCTGTGCCTTCTTTTCTCTGTTCCATATTTTGACCTGCCCTGTCTGATTGCCCTTCTCCTCTAACACACCGTCCTTGTCTCTCCTTTCTCTCTGCTCCTCAGGCACACCTTCACTATCCTTAACTCCTTTGTCTTTACTCTATATTGATTCTCTTTGTCGCTCACTCACCCTTTCCCTTTCTCCCTCCTTCTACCACTCTCTGTCCCTCTACCACTCTCCCTTCTTCCCTTCATTCACTCCATCCATCTCACTGTCATTCTGTTTTAAACCCCCTTTAAGCCCCCTACATATCCCCAATCTCCGTTTATCTCTCTCCTCGACTACAAATGGTGTGACATAACCAGAACTAGCCTACAGTTGCATGTCACATTGCATACTGGTGCTTCTAATCCTGTATTTATATATCATAGGAATTCAAATGTATGAACTAATATTTCCAAATGCATTTCATGATTTGATACTCAGCATATTTTTACGAAACACGAATGTGCATGAAGTATCAATGCCTGGGGGGAAAATTGGCTTGTATGTTTTTTAATTATTATTTTGTAACATGCTACATACTCGAAGGCCTCGGAGCACACACAGAACAATCATAAGACATACAACAAAGAGCGGAGGAGGTGACGCCTATGACACAATATATATGCAGTTAATCAATTTCTCTGTTAAAACGTGGGTCTTCATTCCTTTCTTAAATGTTGTCAGACAGGACATATTCCTCAGTGAGTCTGGCAGCTCATTCCCCAGCGAGGGGGCCCAAACATCAAAGCACGCTCCTCCATATGGCTGATCTAGCATATTATTGTTATTGGAACAAATGACTCTCCTAACAGGAGCGGCCTTTAAGCATTCAGAGCGACGTGGAGCATTGCCAAAAAGGGCATTTATAGGTAAGAGTTAAGGCCGTATGCCATATTCTGTGCTGGACTGGTAACCACTGCAAGTCTTGTCGGGCTCCAGTGATATGATCTTGTTTGCCTAGGCCATAAAACCGACTGCACTGCTCCATTTTAGGTAACCCCAAGTTTCTTAAGATTGGACAATGAGGTGCAGACAAGTAGACTATTACAGTAGGCTAACTTTGAGTTAATAAAGGGTGGAGGCAACCAAAGTCCGGTTCTTCTCTGACAGACACGGATAAGTCATATATGAGCAGGAGGAACGAAAATATGCAATATGTTTGTTGAAGTACACCTGTGAGTCGAAAAAGACTCCCAGTATCTTCACATGCTGAACAACAGGATTAAAACAGCCAGCTATAGTACATTGACTATGGCAGGGATCCAATTTCTTTAATCTGGGACCTGATCCTATAATGAGCAGCTTTGTATTTTGTCATTGAGCACCAGAGAATTCAGCATCATCCAGGACATTTCATTGATGGCACAAGTATCCTGTGTATAGTCACCCATCAATTCAAATAGGATCTGTGTATCATCTGCATAGTTGGTGTAAAATACTCCCGAACTACCCAGCAGCTCAGACAGACATTTTGACTAGATATTGAACAGAAGTGGGGACAGGCATGAGCCTTGAAAGACACCACAAGTAAGGGAGACTGGAGCGGCCTGACAATCTCCCAATGCTACCCTAGGACGTAGGGCCCCAAGAATGATTCAATCCATGAAGCTGCTTCATTAGAACACTTTCCAATTTTATATAGTCCCTTAAGCAGTTGTGCATGACCGACCAGGTCAAATGCAGCTGAAAAGTCTAACAAAATCAGAAGTGTAATAAGGCCCTTATTGATGACATCTGCATATATATCATTAAGATATATGCAGATATTTTAAGTCCAATAGGGCAGTCTCATTCCTATGCTTCATACAGAAACCAGATTGTTTTAGCCCCAGCACATTACGAGCTTCAATAAACTCAGAGTTGACAGTAAGCAACCCAGTCAAGGATTTTTAAAAGAAAGGGCACATTTGTAATGGGTCTATAGTTAGCAGGAACTGCAGGGTCCAAGGTATATTTTTGGCAGGAGTAGAGTGATCCAAGACTCCTTAACGTTATCCGGTACACTGGCCTCAGTGAAAGAGAGATTAACAATTCTGGTAATCCAAGGTCATAAAAGTTCTAGTGATTCTTTAATAATATAAGCAGTGCACACATCTTCCTGGCATGTGGTTGGTTTCATATTCTTTACAATAGGGTGAACTTGACTCTCAGACACTTGTCTAAAGGAGAACAGAGACTGATCCTCTCCGGAAAACACAACATCTACAGGAGAATCAACTGAAACAGAGGAGGACTCCTTTAGAAGCAGCTGAACACTGTTAAGAGGTTGTTGGCGACAAAGAATGTTCTTCGTAGACTCATCCTGAATAGATTGACCCCAACAATGATCAATTTCAAATATAGGATTAGTGGAAGATTTTCTTTCTAATTCACACAGGATTGTGAATAGCTCTCTAGCGTTTGGCCTGGCCGTACTAATTCTCTCATTATAATTGGCTAGTTTGGCTGACAATATCGCTTTCTTATATTCCTTTACCGCATTCTTGTATGAGAGCAGTGTCAGAACAGGGATTTGTTCGCCAAGTCCGTTCATGAGCATGCTTCACTTTTCTGGATGTAATGACGTTATCATTAAACTAGGCATTCCTCTGCAACACCAGCTTTATTGGGTTTTAGAACTTTCATGTTGAGCAGTTACTATGCATGCAGGTTACTGCTGTGCGGTAGAAGAAAAATATATTTTGCCAATGAAATGGGTCATCCCATAGAGACAGGTACACACACACACATATGTAGATGCCACCTAACTTTGTTCAACCTGCATGCATATGTTTGAATTCTGACATGGATATCTCTGTTTTTCATTCTTACTCACTCTATACACTGAGTACCATTTAGTTGGGTGAAATCATTATCGCACTATGAAGCTACTGGCACTTACCTTGGTGCTGTATCTTTACTCTTTGTTTCAGGTATCCTTTAGACTGTAATGGAGTGTGGCAGACCACTAAGCAGTCTGGATACGCCTGTCCAGCTATTCTCACCACACATAGTGACAAACATGCATGATGCAGTATGATGCCCCCACCACAGAAAATGGATCCTAGAATATACTCTTAATTTTTCAAAGTATTAAAATAGTATTTGTTTGTGACCCCCTCAGGATGCCCATCCCTCTGGGTCACCTATATCTGCATCCGGCCTGCCCACAGAGACAAAGACAGGGTAGGGCCTGAGCGGGCAAGTCCCACTCAAAATCTGTAAATGTCCAGTCATCAGCGCTGTGTGGGCATATTTACAGGTGTTAATGTCACTGCGGTGGACAAAACTACACACACTTCAGGACCCACTTGTTAGACAATTCTGCCCGCACATTAGAATTCAGGCTTACAAAATACTCTTTCCACATGTCCATCCCCCTTGCGCCATTGAAGGAGTAGCTCTGCATCAGTGCGGTAACATGCAGTTTATCCCCTCAATCTTGCATTCATGTTCATCTGATAAGAACTGATGGGCCATGGGCCACCCATCTTTAGCATTCAAAAGCCCCCCACCCAGTTCCAGATTTCTGCTAGAATTTGTGTCTTCTCTCTGCACCATGTGTGTCTTCTCTCAAGATCATGAAATCCATTGCGGTAAGAGAACTGTAATTGTAACTTTATATTTTATTTTATATTGTACAATTTTTATATCATACATTTTATACCACATATTTTATAAACGATTTTATAACCCATTTATATGTTAAATATTAAGATGAATTTTAGACTATTCATTGTATAAAGATGTTGATTGGCAAATTGGAAGTATAATCATGTATTTTAATTGTGTTGTTTGTAAAGGTCCTTTAAACCATATACAAATAAATACATAAATAAAATTGCTGTCTTTTCAAACTGTTGAGTGCTTTTACATGGTGTCCATTTGTTCTTGGACTTCACATTAGGATTTACCGATTTGTCAGATTGTTTTAGTATATATTTTTACCATTCAGACCATACCTGAAAATATATATGATCAAGTGGCAATATTGCAGATTTGACTCAAATCCCAGCTTCATTACTTTACTAAAGAGTGTGATCTTGGGCAAATGATCTTCGCTTACTCTGCTTTAGCTGCTGAAATATTGAGTCAATAGAAGTGAAACAGTTTACAGTGTATGGTTTTTGAAAAAGCTACCATTGCCATTTAACAGGTATTCTTACTTTGCTATATATAATAATAATTAGCATTCATTGCATATAGCGTAGTTGTTTGTCTCTTGCTTTATGCATAGATGTTTCTTTTAATGTAATGTCACATGATTCATGCAAAAGAGCAGGGGTCTGCAAACTTTGGTTCTCCAGATGTTTTAGACTACAACTCCGATCAGCCCAAATCAGCATAGCCAATAGTGAGGAATCATGGGAGTCGAACTCCAAAACAGCTGGAAAGCCAAAGTGTGTAGACCCCTGCACTAGAGTATCAATGACTGGTTTCACTCCTTGCGGTGCTGTTTTCTGTATTGGTATGTTATGTTATCCAAACGTCTAGATCACAACTGTAACCAACAAGGGCATCTGGCGCTGAGAACTGGAAGGGGAAAAAGGATCAGAAAAAGCCTACAACATACCAACGAAATGGGAGGAGATTCTCAGTGGCCAGGAGGGAATAAGGAATTTTATTCCACAATGAAGCGACTGCGACCGTGAAAGTTGGACCACCAGTTAGAGAATGATAAAAGCGAGGAACCCTCAAGACGGCATCAGAAGAACAAAGAGGATGAGAAGGGACATGTGGGTGGAACTTCGCTTGTAGGTATTCCGTGCCAGTGTCCCTCACACAAAGATGACTGTCCAACTCCGCCCCTGCATACCTTTCACACAAAATCAGGAGAGCACACTTTGAGCCTTGCTCAACCGAAATGCAAATGAGCTATGGCAGAACGATCAAGTTTCCTTACAGTGGCAGCTTCACACTGGGACTAATTTCTGCCTGCCCTAAAAGCGAAGAAATCCTACTGGGTCTTCCGTAAATCATTGAAAATCTGGTTATTTGTTTAAGGATGATGTTCTGGCTTGACTGAAGCATGGAACGTGCAAACTTGATCCAAGCACGCAAACAAGTGCTCCCAGAGGTACAAATGATGAACACTGGAAACCTGGTTATTTGGTTCATGCCAGGGTCCTTGCATGATTGAAGCATGGATCGTGTGACTCGGAGCTAGCATGTAACCCGGTGCTCCTAAAATGAATAATATTAAGCTGAGGAAGTATACCACCTCTATCTTTCCTCACTGTGTGTAACTAGTTATAACAGCGCCCTGATGCCCAAGGGTATATGTGCTTTACAAATCTAAAAATAAATAAATAAAAAAATAAAAAGCACAATGTACAATGTGAAGTGCCTTAAATTCAACACGTTTGGAAACCGTGAGCCAGAAAAGAGTTAAGAGAATAGGGGAAATAGAAACGTGCAGAGGGTACCAGTGGTAATTCTGGCAGCCGTATTCTGGAGAATATGTACACTGTGAAACAAATACTGAGGTTGGTCCAGGTACAAATAAATAAAATAATCCAAGGTCCAAAAGACAGTGGAGGACACCACCAAAGAACAAAGGTGTGCAGGCAAGAAAGGCAGGATCTTACGAAGAATCCCAAGTTTAAAGTGACTGGGTCAACAAATAGAACTCACTTGAGCTTCCATAGAAAATGAGGATGAGATCTCCACCCCTTGTCTGTTCATTGAACAGTGCAAGCCGCCTTCAGCAAAGGCCCACGAGTAGCAGGCCAGAAAGAGGGTTTTCAAACAGAGGGAGTGGTGGGGGGCTACTACCAACACTTTGGTTTTATCACCATCAAGATAAAGTCAATTAGAGCTCCTCCATGTATTAACTGCACAGAGAGAGGAGCAGCAGTGCTCAGCAGTAGCTGATTTTGCACGCTCAAGACGCACTAGAATCTGCGTGGTATCAGCATACCAATAGCACCGAAAACCAAAAGAGTGTAGATGGTTGACCAGAGGCTGGCTATGAACATTAAAGAGTAGTGGTGAAAGAGCAGAGTTTTGGGGAACACCGCAAGTGATGGGAACTGGAGCTGGAAGAAAATAAGGCAGAGAAAGGCATTGTGAATGATCAGAGAGAAAGGAATGTAACCTGGCCAAGACCGAGTTGACGATACCCGCTGAGGAGAGCCTTTCAATCAGGATAGAGTCATTAATGGTATTGAAATCAGCAGATAGATCTAACAAAATCAGCGCTCTGACACCATCTTGATCCACTATCTGACCCAGGTCATCCATCACGGAGAGAAGAACTGACTCGATACTCTGGCCGGCCCAAAGCCTGACTGGAAATAATCATGAAAACAGGAATCCTCCAATGAGGAACGCACGAGGGGAGTAACCATAGATTCAAAAAATGTCATAAGAAAAGGGAGAAGGGAAATAGTTTGAAAGTTAACGGGGGGAGGAGAGGGTCCACAGATGGCCTCTTCAAAAGTGGGATCACCACTGCGTGTTTAAGGAACAGTTGAAGGCACAATCTCTTTCAAAAGCATGATGGCATTGGATGGAGAAGCCGATTTCAACAGTTTGCTTCTGGTATGAGGATGAGACCAACTAGAGAAACACATCATCACTTTAATAGCACGCACACATACAGACATCAATTGTGTGTTGGGACAAGGAGGAGGCCAGCCAGAGCAATGCAAGACTACCATTTCAGTGAGCAGTCTAGTCCTTTTTGGACCAATCGTGATGGCGGGAACTTAAAAGCAGGAAGTACTGTGGAGATTGAGTCAGCTGTGGAAGCAGTGCTACGGACTGCTTGGCGAAAGCAGACCTCTCCAGAAAAGTGGCATGGCAAGTGGAGCACTCTAGACCCTTTGGAAGATACAGAGTGTATGCAGCGGGAAGCAAAGTTGAAAGATGCTGGAGGCCGGTGGCGGACCATTGGAGGGAAACTGGCATGACCCAGAGTAGCGGTCGTATGAACCCCGAGCTGCAGTAGAAGCATTGCTGGGTGAGCAAAGCCACAGAGAGCGTCTGGGAGACTAAGCAAGGCACCGCATGGGAAAGAGAGAGCTTGTGGTGGTAGGAGACCTCACCGGAAAGCCGCAAGCTCGGACTAGTGAGTCTACCAAGTAGGCGGAACACCGGGATGGCAGGTGAACACACAAAGTGAGCAATGAACACTGATTTGAATGAAAGCAAGTATTTATTTGAAAACCGATTTGAGTGAAAGCATGTTTAAGCAATTTTGAATACCGATTTGGGTGAAAGAAAGTTTGTGAAACTTCCTGATTCAAGGAACTGTGTCATATGAGAAAATAAGCATTAGCAAGAGCCAAGATAATTCAAGGAACTGTATGATATGAGAAAACAAGCATTGCAAGAGCTAAGAGAATTCAAAGAACTGTATGATATGAGAAAACAAGCATGGGTGAGAGCCAAGAGAAGATAAGAAAGTGCAACCAGTGCATGGTAGAAAATCAAGCCACGATACAACATCAAGTGGGTGTGATATATGTGAATGAATCAAGCACCACTGTCAAGCTGAAGCAGTGGTCACGTGTTGATCGAAAAGAAGCAAGTATGGTGTTTCAGTTGCATGACCTGTTATGGGTGGAGTGCGTGGTCTGCCAACTGCGCCTAGACTGAGTGCACCCCTACATGGAAAAGCCACTGAAAGCACCCATGAGGAAGCTTTTGTTTGAATTGCAAGGAACGTTTATGTGATTTGAAGTCAAGGAACTGAACTACATATGTGAAAGGTGACCATATCAGAAGAGCTGGGAAGTATCCCAATGAATTTAGTTGTTTTGGAAAGACGAAAGCTTAGAACTCCTGGGGAGGCCAACCCCTGTACCTTGTGAACTGTTTTGAACTCTTGTGGAAGTAAAAACCTCTGCAATGTCAATTTTCTTGAACTTGGGGAAGGGAACGCTGGTTGCAAGCCAGGCGCTGGATGAAACTCTGAACTCTTATTTGAACACTACTTATTTTGTTGCTGACATCCCTGACATCCCTACACATTGTATACATTTAGATGTGAGGGCAAGTATAGGTTTTGGACACATACAGACATTTGCTTTAGACTTTCTGACACAGACCATCCTTAGTTGTCTTTAGGTAGGGAAATCCCACGTTAGCAAAGGGCAGGTTAGGCCTTATTCTATCCTGTATTTTTAGTTAATGAAAGATTGTAGATGAAACCGTAGTCTGTTGTCTGTAATCTGTTGTCTGTGTCTCGTTCGTGATGCCTTCACACCACCCCGTTCATGTATTTCATATTTGTTTCTGATTAGTATTAATTCTGCCTTGTTAACCTTTAAGGTAGCATACATTTGTCATCTTGCAACGTTCCTATCAAACCAAATATTTCAATTGAAAACAATAGGCCTCATTATAATCCTGCCAGACTGGAATGAACGTTTCCAGACCGACACAGTACAGGTTTGCTGGTGGGGTGGCCTGATTTACCTGCAGTAAAGAGCTGGAAGCAAGTCAGGCACCACACTGTCAAAACACAGCCGGTATTACTGGCACTGGTAATACCAGTGCCACTTATACTGGCAATCCCCCCACGTCGTCCTATGGCATCGATGGAACGGAAATTAACAAACCGTTGCTGGCAGGTGTAATCTGCCAGTAATTCCGGCAGATCAGTCACTGGTAACGGTATTGCCATTAGGGGTATCCCACTGTATTTACTGGCGGGATACTACCAAACCTATAATGAGGGCCAATGTGTCTAATGTAGCTAGTAACCACCTCATTACATCCTCAGAATCTTTGGGGGAAACCTACAACAGGCCTTTGTCCATTTCCACTGAAGCCTTTCAGATCATCATTATTCACTAGTACCCGGCAGTTACATTTTCTGCACACAAAAAGGAAGGGGGTTATGTCTCATTGATGCTGCAGGCACACAAGAGGGGTCCGCATCACATGCACGAACAGATGTGCCATTGTCCATTTCAGTAAATTAAACCTATCTCTGGGAAAGAAATGACTGTGTCCATGCTGTTGAGTTTGAATCCAGGGAAGCAATCTCTTAATTTTGTTGATTTGGAGTGGGAGGGTTGGGCTTGTCGTTCGGGAGGGTGGGGATCCCAGCTCTATCTGTGCCTGGGTCCCCAAAAACCGATAAGATAGCCCTGGCATGTTATTTTTACTTGATATTACAATAATGCACTGAACACTTAATCCGTGTTTGGGGTACAGTAATAGGACTGCCATGGAAAATGTTCAAGGTTATTTGTGGTTGGAAGCAAACAAGATGAAGGACTTCCACACAACAACCAAACAACTGCAACTTTTTCCAAAAGGTCACTTCTGAGACTGCACTTACTGGGCCAAACATTCCCCCTTTAATGCTGTTGCAGATTCTTTCAAGGTTCCTGTTGTATGGTTTGGAGAGTTATGATATGATATATTTTATTTATAGCACGCCCATACACAAATGTTTCAGGGCGCGACAAGGCAAGGGAGGGGTACATGGGAGGACCAAAACAACGATCCTACTAGGCCTAGTGACATTGAGAATGTGCAAGTGCAAGGGAGAGGGAAGGGCGAGGGTGCAAGGGACAGGGGAGGAGTGGAAAGTGCTGAACAAGTGGTCAACACAACAACAGGTAGTGCGAGCAGCAGGTGGCAAGTGCAAGAATTAAGCGCAGACAATGGGTGTCTAATAAGTGCAGGTAAGGGGACTGTAGGGTTGCAGATACAGACCCAAGTGCAAGGGTTGCCAGGGGGGCAGTGCGGGTTTGCAGCTGGGTGGGCAGGGATCTGGGCCCGAGTTGAAAGGGTGGCCAGGTCCCCAGTGCAGATACAGATTGAGATCAGCAGGGGAGAGGAAGAGAGATTGGTCGAGTATTAATGAGCGTTCCATTTAAATAAAGCGGGCAAGAATAATGTTTTCACAGCCTTTTGTGGCAGAAGGGTTTATGGCATTGCATATGAAATGATGTGCCCTACTTGTGGCCAAGAGGGTGTTAAAGGACTGGCAAGGTATCTTCCCTTTGTCCAACCCTACCCAAGTCCAAGATGCTAGCGTAGTTCACAGATATATAAGGCAAGCAATTATGTCTGTCATTTTCCTAATTCAGCGACTGCTTTCAAAGACATGGGGCCTCATTACGACTCAGGCGGTAAGGGTTTTACGGCAGCGTAAACAGCGCCGACCCTTACCGCCTGAGTACGAGGTCCCTTAGCGCCATGGCGGACTTAACACCTGCTTTTAGCAGGTGTTAAAATCCATGGCGCTAAGGGACCATGGAGTTAATTACGCCACCGTAATTTACGGTGGCGTAATTAACGCCTTCCCCACTCCCATTATGCCCTATGGGGCAAAATGGGAATGGGGAAGGGTTAATGGGAAAATGGGGATTTACCGCCCCGCCAAGGTTGGAATGGGGCGGTAAATCCGCCAACCACCATGGCGTAAACATAGTTTACGCCATGGCGGTAAAGTCACGGCCCAGGCGGTAACTTACCGCCTGGGTCGTAATGAGGCCCATGGAGCTAAAACTTTATCACTGCTTTTACGAACAAAGTTTTGGACTGGACGCCCTAGATTTCCATCACAAACTTGGCAACCCCGTGTTGCTAACCTGAATGTGTGGTCTAAAAAGGTGCCAACGCTCTCAACCTGAATAAATATATCACGAGTGATTTCCTCGCAGTAAAGAAAGGAGAGATTGTTTCCTGCAGAGGAAATGTTACGTCTACAGCTTAAAATGGTCGCGGATATTGAAGGTTTGGGCTTAGTCTATTAAAAGCCCATGCATCACTCCATTTCTGACAGATATATTGAGTTGAGGTAATAGTATGATATCAGTGGGGACATGGTTCATAAAATATTTTTCAAAAGCGTATGCTCTCACCTCGACTTTAGTGGGTCACTGATGACGGACGTTGCCTGCGCAAGCAGTTCTGGGAAACAAAAAGTTCTATGCTGTTGCTCCACAACAGTGTGACTCCATTGCTCACTATTTTACTCTACTGGTTCACCGTCATCTTGGGCGTGGATACTTAAGCGCACCCTTGTGTACCAACAGCTCGTTCATTTTATGGTACAGCATGTAACCTGTTTCACTTTTTGTGAGTAACCGCTCATAGGTGACTGGAAGCACCCCTATTGTTTAATTGCAGTTCAGAAATGTAGCGTGGTTCTTTCCAGAATGTGGACCTGCAGTATTTTCTGTATACATTCAGTGAGGTCGAAAGACCTATATTGCACTTCTGGCAAAAGGCCCCTGTGTTTTTTTCAATTTTCCTAACTGGCGAAACTGACTTTCATCCAGATGAGCTCGTATTTAAGGCTCATCAGGGTGGTGAATGCTGAATGTTCTTCTGAGAGACTATGAGCCTATCAACATCTGGATACTCCAAGGGCACCATTTTGTCTGTGAAAGTGTCTCTGAACATTGAGCTATGTTTGCTGCATTACTTGGTGCCAGCCTTTTGTGTATGGTTCTATTGGTGTTGCTAGGGGATGTCCCTACAGGGAAACCCCTGCGTAAATCCATTACTGAGACCCACAGCCTTACCTTTTTGACATGTGAGAGTGGGTGGAATACGGATGCTGTCTGCCTCCTGACATCCCCTGCTTGGCTCTGATGGTAAGAGATAGAGTTGTTACAACCAGCTAGGGCCAAATGACTGAATAGTGCATTAATTCATCTTGACCCCTGAAGTAGAGTGAAAGCCTGTAGTAATGCCTTTAAAGGATTGAATGTGGCCAACCCCATCTATTGGGTTGATACCATGAATGTGAATCTATGCAACCCTATGATTTGGTCTCAGCCTCAGTCCCGGAAATAGATGAATCGTCCAGAAAACGAAACATGAAGATGTTCCCGCTGGAAAAGTGAAGGCACCCAGACTCCTTTATGCAAGTGCAGCTGGGCCAGTGTTTGTAAGATTCATCCTTTTCCAGTACCATGCCTGCTACTTGAAGGAACAGATTCCTCCTGGTGATACATTAACCTCATCACAATATACCAGGAAATTGTTCCCTTTGGTGAATATCACTACCTGTTTGATAGTGAGCACTCATTCTAATTTTCATGAAAGTTGGTTTCTAAAAGAGGATACCCTGATTTGAAGTTGTGCATGGATTAGAAGAGTCTTGATTGTTTTTGCTTAAATTGTTGTATTGAAGTTATCACAAAAACAACAGTTTCAAAGGTCTGTCACAAGATACCAATTTGAAATCAACCACACCCATTACAAATCACAAGAACAGATAAATATTAAGCTGTGAGAACATTTCCATGCACATTAACCACTCTACGTCTTTGAATATATATGCCATATTACTTGCATATCTTCCCAGTGCTAAGAACATGACCTACATCATCTATAGGAGTTTACAGCTACTTGTACTTAGCACTGCATAAAAATGCATGCAGCAGCGAAGGGCTTAGCTATATTTAACTGATAACACCCAATTCGGCAGGATGGATCGGTAGTAACGGCCCAGCACCGCCCCGATGGGTGTTACTTAAGATTTTGTAGAGTCCAACTGGTGTGTGACTTTACAAGATTTATCTGCTTGGTATTAGTGACCCAACTCTTAAACACAGGCCTGTACTACACAAGTCGGTAGAGTGGCTAAGCAGTCAGGCTGATCTTAGAAGGTGTACTGTGGAAACCCCTAACTAAGGTGAAACAATATCTAAGAGGAAGTGTAAGCATGTACAATACTTTGCCACCCACAACCCCTCCAACCAAGATACCTGAGACCCAATCTACACCTGTGAAAGAGGTGGTGAGGAATCATCAAGACCCCTCTAGGTCGAGGGATTCCTTTATAAGAACCCCTTTGTAATGTTATGTTATGGTATGAAAATGTATAAAGCGCAGCATTCACCCGAAGGCATCTTGGCACTAAACCAAATGTAGACCGGAAGAACGATAACAGAAGGTTTTAAAAAAGATATGTTTTTTAAGCACGACGAAAGGACAAATGATGTTCCATTTCACGCAGGACAAAAGGTAGGGCGTTCCATGCTCTTGATACAGCCGCAGAGAAAGCGTGTCCACCCATACAGGAACGTTTAGTCCATGGAATTTGGATGGTCAGGGAAGTTTGAGAGTGAAGCGCTCTAAATTGAATATAGGCGGAAAATATGCCTGGAGATATTCTGTCCACTGCTTATAGAAAGCTTTATAAACAATGCACAGAGACTTGAATAACACCCTCTTCTCAACAGGTGCAGTTGGCGTGCACCATAAGGCAGGTGGATAACTGCTCTCACAGCCATGTTCTGTAGTAGCTGAAGGTGATGTAGTAAGTAGGAAGGTTGTGCTAAATAGAGCGCATTGCAGTATTCAATACCGCTCACTACCAAGGAGGAAACTACAGGGGCATGAAAATGTGATGGAATATAAGGACGAGTCTTGCAAAGAACCCTCAACTTAAAATGGCCTGATTGGCAAATAGATGATACCTGATCAAACATTGAAAGAGTGTTAGAAATTTTAACACCTACATCCTTCACCTTGGTGAAGCCAGCCAACCAGTTTGAACTGAATTCTCACAGTCAGGCTGGAAGACAAAGGGCTGCCGAGTTTTGTACTCCTCCCTTGCTTCCAGCCTTCACAGACACTCTGGAGCCTGGGCCGGGAATCCACAGTGTTCCCACCCTGGAACTCAAGGGAAGGAACAAGAAAAGATAAGGAATGCTAAAATGGTGAAAAACGAAGACAGGAGTGAAAGATGTAGGTGTTAAAAAGAAGGAAAGGAGGCCAGGCTAGAAGGACAGAAATCAGAAGTCAGAAGTCCAATACAATAGTGGATCAGCTGTACCCACAACCAGCACCTCTGTTTTATCAGCGTTCAGTTTCAGCCAGTTCCTGGACATCCATTTACCCACAGCCTCCAAGCATCCCCTACACCGTCAGGCAGTATCAGGACAGGACAGATAGTGCCAAAGGAGGATCTGTCTGTCATTGGCAAAGGAGTAGCATAGGAAGCTGTGGTAGTGGATGAGACCAAGAAGAGGCTGAATATAACTGTTGAGAATAGGTGATACTGCAGAGCCTTGAGAGACTCCGCAGGACAGAGGGGCTGGTTTGGATTTGAAAGGAGTCAGGGAGACGGATTGTGATCGACCTGAGAGAAAGGAAGTAAACCACTTAAGCACTATGGCAGATAGGCCAGCCGAGGAAAGGCAGGCAACCAAGGTGGGGTGGTCAACAGTGTCAGAAGCAGCTGATAGGTCTAAAAGAATCAGTGTTCCGACCTCACCCTGGTCTACCAACCATGCCAGATCATCCACTACTGCAACCAGCACTGATTCAGTACCCCTACCAGGGCGAAAACTAAACTGGAAAGGGTCTAGAAAATTTGAAGATTCAAGAAAGGCACCAAGTAGTGGAGAAATGAGGGATTCAAGCACCTTCATAGTAAACAGGAGGAGAAAGAAAGGATGAAAATTATGCAGAACTGCAGGATTCAGGGAGGGCTTTTTAAGTGAAGAAATTACAAGAGCGTGTTTTAGATCATTGGGGATGAAACCAGAAGCAAGAGAATCATTAATTGCCAGTGTTATCCAGGGACCAATGTCATTAGAGATATCTTTCAGAATAGAAAGAGGAATGGGGTCAATAGGAGAAGCAGACTTAAGCCTATTTTTAGCAAATATTTTGTATTTTATTTATTTTTATATACCACCTTGTAGCTGTAATTGGTTATTTATAACGCGCTTAATACCCAGAGGTTTCTAAGCGTGGACCCGGGGATCGAACCTGTGTTGCTCTGTGTGGTCTTGTTTCCAAGGCGAGCACGTTGCCCCTGAGCTATCCTCCTGAGATTTAAATGTACATAAGAGTAAAAATGGCACAAAAGATGCGTAAACGAAAAGTATTACAACAATTGCAATAACCTTTGTAATTAAGATTGCAGTATATGGGATCTTAGAGCGACCCGGAAAGATGAATAAACAGGCATAGAGCATAGAGAAAGTGGAAGCAAGTTCCATTTTAGAGGTGCTAAGAGAGAAACACATTGGAAACGAAATTGAGGACAAGGAGGACGCGGAACCATAAGAAGATAATGAGACGCCGAATGAAGTGAGCGAGAAGGACGATAAAAAGAAACATGCGAAGAGAGATAGGGTGCAGCGAGACCATGAAGAGCTTTTAAGACTAGACATAGAAAGTTAAACTTTAGACGATTATGAAAAGAAAGCCATCCAAGTTTAGCAAGAGAAATCAAAATAGAATCACACAGTGCAAGCAGTAGTACGGATAGAGGCAAACACCAATAGCTTTGTGGCATTAAATATCATGAAAGAGCGAGCTTAACAAATGTTATAAAGATGAAACCAACAAGAATGGGCAGATAATGAGATATGATGTACGAAGGAAAGATCTGAGGCAAAGAAAAGACCTCAGTTGAAGCCACTGATGAAATGCGTAACTGAGCTGGAGGAAAGGATATAAAAGAAGGTGAGACAGAAGATGAAATATTAGAGGCAGGAAAAGTGATAACCTCTGTCTTTGCAGCATTAAGAACAGAAAAGTGAACAGACATCCATGATTGGATAGCCAACAGACAAGCGCTATGTAAAGAGAGGAAATGAAAGAAAGAGCTGTGTATCATCAGCCTAAAAGTGATGTGAAAACACAAAAGAAGAAATAACCTCTGCTAGTGAGGAGGTATAGAGACAGAAAACGAAAGGGCCAATAACTGATTCCTGAGGAACATCGCAAGTGAGTGAATGTGTTTCAGATAAGATTCAAGCCAAGCTAAGGTAGAACCAGAGAACCAAAAGAAGAAAGAGCAGACAAAAGAAGAATGTGATCAACAGTATCAAACGCAGCAGAAAGATCCAAAAGTATAAGAAGAGAAGACTGTTTAGTGTAACGTGCAGAATGTAAAGAATCCAGGACAGACAGAAGAGCTGTCTCAGTAGAATATCCTGGATGAAACCCAGATTGGGAACAGGGAAGAATAGAATTACGAGAGATGAAAATAGAAACCTAAGTGTAAACTACGCTTTTGAGAATTTTTGAGAGATAAGGCAAGTGAGCTATAGGACAAAAAATAGAAGCAGAAGGTACATTAGCAGAAGGTTTTTTCAAAATTGGAATAATAGTAGCATGCTTAAATAATAACGGAAAACAGAAGTGGAGAGAGAAGAATTAAATAAGATAGTGAGATAGGGAACGAGTAAAGGATAGATTTTAGATACAAGTGCAGATGGTATAGTATCCGAGAGAGAAGATGTAGGATGAGCATGAGCAAGAAGAAAAAGAGTATCTTCATTAGAAATAGAAGTAAATCCAGAGAATGTTTCTTTGCGAGGTACCAAAGGTGAAACAGGTGGCAAAGAACAGGCCTGACTACGAGAAGATTCAATAGCTGAACGGAAGGAAGAAACTTTAGAGGTGAAATAGAGAGCAAGATCTGTGGCAGTTATAGTAGAGTTATTTGAGGTAAAAGTAAGCGAGACAAAGTTTGAAAAAGCCGCTTAGGATGAGAAGAGTGTGATTGAAGTAAATCTGAAAAATAATGTTTAGCTAAGAAAAAACAGTTATCCTAAAGAGTATGATAAGATCCATATTTGATTGTTTGTTTATTGCATGTTTGTATATATAATTGTAAATATATAAATAAAAAAAATAAAAAAAAAGATCCATGAGAAGAGTAATTCCCAGGTGTTTTTCAATTTTAGCCAGCTCTTTTCTATGTGCCGAAGGACGTGTCACAGTAAGCGAAGATTGGAGGAAAGCCATGGCTGGGGAGGTTTACTAGACGGGTGAAACGGAGTGGAAGGATAAAGTGAATCAAGAGATACAGAAAGAGAATAAGAAAGAGCATAAGTAGCATTGTCAGCCATCAGATTTGAGAACAATGCTTGAGACACAAGCTTAGAAGTGCTAGTAGAAATAAAAAGTGTAGTATTAAAATTCCGGCAGATCAGTCACTGGTAACGGTATTGCCATTAGGGGTATCCCACTGTATTTACTGGCGGGATACTACCAAACCTATAATGAGGGCCAATGTGTCTAATGTAGCTAGTAACCACCTCATTACATCCTCAGAATCTTTGGGGGAAACCTACAACAGGCCTTTGTCCATTTCCACTGAAGCCTTTCAGATCATCATTATTCACTAGTACCCGGCAGTTACATTTTCTGCACACAAAAAGGAAGGGGGTTATGTCTCATTGATGCTGCAGGCACACAAGAGGGGTCCGCATCACATGCACGAACAGATGTGCCATTGTCCATTTCAGTAAATTAAACCTATCTCTGGGAAAGAAATGACTGTGTCCATGCTGTTGAGTTTGAATCCAGGGAAGCAATCTCTTAATTTTGTTGATTTGGAGTGGGAGGGTTGGGCTTGTCGTTCGGGAGGGTGGGGATCCCAGCTCTATCTGTGCCTGGGTCCCCAAAAACCGATAAGATAGCCCTGGCATGTTATTTTTACTTGATATTACAATAATGCACTGAACACTTAATCCGTGTTTGGGGTACAGTAATAGGACTGCCATGGAAAATGTTCAAGGTTATTTGTGGTTGGAAGCAAACAAGATGAAGGACTTCCACACAACAACCAAACAACTGCAACTTTTTCCAAAAGGTCACTTCTGAGACTGCACTTACTGGGCCAAACATTCCCCCTTTAATGCTGTTGCAGATTCTTTCAAGGTTCCTGTTGTATGGTTTGGAGAGTTATGATATGATATATTTTATTTATAGCACGCCCATACACAAATGTTTCAGGGCGCGACAAGGCAAGGGAGGGGTACATGGGAGGACCAAAACAACGATCCTACTAGGCCTAGTGACATTGAGAATGTGCAAGTGCAAGGGAGAGGGAAGGGCGAGGGTGCAAGGGACAGGGGAGGAGTGGAAAGTGCTGAACAAGTGGTCAACACAACAACAGGTAGTGCGAGCAGCAGGTGGCAAGTGCAAGAATTAAGCGCAGACAATGGGTGTCTAATAAGTGCAGGTAAGGGGACTGTAGGGTTGCAGATACAGACCCAAGTGCAAGGGTTGCCAGGGGGGCAGTGCGGGTTTGCAGCTGGGTGGGCAGGGATCTGGGCCCGAGTTGAAAGGGTGGCCAGGTCCCCAGTGCAGATACAGATTGAGATCAGCAGGGGAGAGGAAGAGAGATTGGTCGAGTATTAATGAGCGTTCCATTTAAATAAAGCGGGCAAGAATAATGTTTTCACAGCCTTTTGTGGCAGAAGGGTTTATGGCATTGCATATGAAATGATGTGCCCTACTTGTGGCCAAGAGGGTGTTAAAGGACTGGCAAGGTATCTTCCCTTTGTCCAACCCTACCCAAGTCCAAGATGCTAGCGTAGTTCACAGATATATAAGGCAAGCAATTATGTCTGTCATTTTCCTAATTCAGCGACTGCTTTCAAAGACATGGGGCCTCATTACGACTCAGGCGGTAAGGGTTTTACGGCAGCGTAAACAGCGCCGACCCTTACCGCCTGAGTACGAGGTCCCTTAGCGCCATGGCGGACTTAACACCTGCTTTTAGCAGGTGTTAAAATCCATGGCGCTAAGGGACCATGGAGTTAATTACGCCACCGTAATTTACGGTGGCGTAATTAACGCCTTCCCCACTCCCATTATGCCCTATGGGGCAAAATGGGAATGGGGAAGGGTTAATGGGAAAATGGGGATTTACCGCCCCGCCAAGGTTGGAATGGGGCGGTAAATCCGCCAACCACCATGGCGTAAACATAGTTTACGCCATGGCGGTAAAGTCACGGCCCAGGCGGTAACTTACCGCCTGGGTCGTAATGAGGCCCATGGAGCTAAAACTTTATCACTGCTTTTACGAACAAAGTTTTGGACTGGACGCCCTAGATTTCCATCACAAACTTGGCAACCCCGTGTTGCTAACCTGAATGTGTGGTCTAAAAAGGTGCCAACGCTCTCAACCTGAATAAATATATCACGAGTGATTTCCTCGCAGTAAAGAAAGGAGAGATTGTTTCCTGCAGAGGAAATGTTACGTCTACAGCTTAAAATGGTCGCGGATATTGAAGGTTTGGGCTTAGTCTATTAAAAGCCCATGCATCACTCCATTTCTGACAGATATATTGAGTTGAGGTAATAGTATGATATCAGTGGGGACATGGTTCATAAAATATTTTTCAAAAGCGTATGCTCTCACCTCGACTTTAGTGGGTCACTGATGACGGACGTTGCCTGCGCAAGCAGTTCTGGGAAACAAAAAGTTCTATGCTGTTGCTCCACAACAGTGTGACTCCATTGCTCACTATTTTACTCTACTGGTTCACCGTCATCTTGGGCGTGGATACTTAAGCGCACCCTTGTGTACCAACAGCTCGTTCATTTTATGGTACAGCATGTAACCTGTTTCACTTTTTGTGAGTAACCGCTCATAGGTGACTGGAAGCACCCCTATTGTTTAATTGCAGTTCAGAAATGTAGCGTGGTTCTTTCCAGAATGTGGACCTGCAGTATTTTCTGTATACATTCAGTGAGGTCGAAAGACCTATATTGCACTTCTGGCAAAAGGCCCCTGTGTTTTTTTCAATTTTCCTAACTGGCGAAACTGACTTTCATCCAGATGAGCTCGTATTTAAGGCTCATCAGGGTGGTGAATGCTGAATGTTCTTCTGAGAGACTATGAGCCTATCAACATCTGGATACTCCAAGGGCACCATTTTGTCTGTGAAAGTGTCTCTGAACATTGAGCTATGTTTGCTGCATTACTTGGTGCCAGCCTTTTGTGTATGGTTCTATTGGTGTTGCTAGGGGATGTCCCTACAGGGAAACCCCTGCGTAAATCCATTACTGAGACCCACAGCCTTACCTTTTTGACATGTGAGAGTGGGTGGAATACGGATGCTGTCTGCCTCCTGACATCCCCTGCTTGGCTCTGATGGTAAGAGATAGAGTTGTTACAACCAGCTAGGGCCAAATGACTGAATAGTGCATTAATTCATCTTGACCCCTGAAGTAGAGTGAAAGCCTGTAGTAATGCCTTTAAAGGATTGAATGTGGCCAACCCCATCTATTGGGTTGATACCATGAATGTGAATCTATGCAACCCTATGATTTGGTCTCAGCCTCAGTCCCGGAAATAGATGAATCGTCCAGAAAACGAAACATGAAGATGTTCCCGCTGGAAAAGTGAAGGCACCCAGACTCCTTTATGCAAGTGCAGCTGGGCCAGTGTTTGTAAGATTCATCCTTTTCCAGTACCATGCCTGCTACTTGAAGGAACAGATTCCTCCTGGTGATACATTAACCTCATCACAATATACCAGGAAATTGTTCCCTTTGGTGAATATCACTACCTGTTTGATAGTGAGCACTCATTCTAATTTTCATGAAAGTTGGTTTCTAAAAGAGGATACCCTGATTTGAAGTTGTGCATGGATTAGAAGAGTCTTGATTGTTTTTGCTTAAATTGTTGTATTGAAGTTATCACAAAAACAACAGTTTCAAAGGTCTGTCACAAGATACCAATTTGAAATCAACCACACCCATTACAAATCACAAGAACAGATAAATATTAAGCTGTGAGAACATTTCCATGCACATTAACCACTCTACGTCTTTGAATATATATGCCATATTACTTGCATATCTTCCCAGTGCTAAGAACATGACCTACATCATCTATAGGAGTTTACAGCTACTTGTACTTAGCACTGCATAAAAATGCATGCAGCAGCGAAGGGCTTAGCTATATTTAACTGATAACACCCAATTCGGCAGGATGGATCGGTAGTAACGGCCCAGCACCGCCCCGATGGGTGTTACTTAAGATTTTGTAGAGTCCAACTGGTGTGTGACTTTACAAGATTTATCTGCTTGGTATTAGTGACCCAACTCTTAAACACAGGCCTGTACTACACAAGTCGGTAGAGTGGCTAAGCAGTCAGGCTGATCTTAGAAGGTGTACTGTGGAAACCCCTAACTAAGGTGAAACAATATCTAAGAGGAAGTGTAAGCATGTACAATACTTTGCCACCCACAACCCCTCCAACCAAGATACCTGAGACCCAATCTACACCTGTGAAAGAGGTGGTGAGGAATCATCAAGACCCCTCTAGGTCGAGGGATTCCTTTATAAGAACCCCTTTGTAATGTTATGTTATGGTATGAAAATGTATAAAGCGCAGCATTCACCCGAAGGCATCTTGGCACTAAACCAAATGTAGACCGGAAGAACGATAACAGAAGGTTTTAAAAAAGATATGTTTTTTAAGCACGACGAAAGGACAAATGATGTTCCATTTCACGCAGGACAAAAGGTAGGGCGTTCCATGCTCTTGATACAGCCGCAGAGAAAGCGTGTCCACCCATACAGGAACGTTTAGTCCATGGAATTTGGATGGTCAGGGAAGTTTGAGAGTGAAGCGCTCTAAATTGAATATAGGCGGAAAATATGCCTGGAGATATTCTGTCCACTGCTTATAGAAAGCTTTATAAACAATGCACAGAGACTTGAATAACACCCTCTTCTCAACAGGTGCAGTTGGCGTGCACCATAAGGCAGGTGGATAACTGCTCTCACAGCCATGTTCTGTAGTAGCTGAAGGTGATGTAGTAAGTAGGAAGGTTGTGCTAAATAGAGCGCATTGCAGTATTCAATACCGCTCACTACCAAGGAGGAAACTACAGGGGCATGAAAATGTGATGGAATATAAGGACGAGTCTTGCAAAGAACCCTCAACTTAAAATGGCCTGATTGGCAAATAGATGATACCTGATCAAACATTGAAAGAGTGTTAGAAATTTTAACACCTACATCCTTCACCTTGGTGAAGCCAGCCAACCAGTTTGAACTGAATTCTCACAGTCAGGCTGGAAGACAAAGGGCTGCCGAGTTTTGTACTCCTCCCTTGCTTCCAGCCTTCACAGACACTCTGGAGCCTGGGCCGGGAATCCACAGTGTTCCCACCCTGGAACTCAAGGGAAGGAACAAGAAAAGATAAGGAATGCTAAAATGGTGAAAAACGAAGACAGGAGTGAAAGATGTAGGTGTTAAAAAGAAGGAAAGGAGGCCAGGCTAGAAGGACAGAAATCAGAAGTCAGAAGTCCAATACAATAGTGGATCAGCTGTACCCACAACCAGCACCTCTGTTTTATCAGCGTTCAGTTTCAGCCAGTTCCTGGACATCCATTTACCCACAGCCTCCAAGCATCCCCTACACCGTCAGGCAGTATCAGGACAGGACAGATAGTGCCAAAGGAGGATCTGTCTGTCATTGGCAAAGGAGTAGCATAGGAAGCTGTGGTAGTGGATGAGACCAAGAAGAGGCTGAATATAACTGTTGAGAATAGGTGATACTGCAGAGCCTTGAGAGACTCCGCAGGACAGAGGGGCTGGTTTGGATTTGAAAGGAGTCAGGGAGACGGATTGTGATCGACCTGAGAGAAAGGAAGTAAACCACTTAAGCACTATGGCAGATAGGCCAGCCGAGGAAAGGCAGGCAACCAAGGTGGGGTGGTCAACAGTGTCAGAAGCAGCTGATAGGTCTAAAAGAATCAGTGTTCCGACCTCACCCTGGTCTACCAACCATGCCAGATCATCCACTACTGCAACCAGCACTGATTCAGTACCCCTACCAGGGCGAAAACTAAACTGGAAAGGGTCTAGAAAATTTGAAGATTCAAGAAAGGCACCAAGTAGTGGAGAAATGAGGGATTCAAGCACCTTCATAGTAAACAGGAGGAGAAAGAAAGGATGAAAATTATGCAGAACTGCAGGATTCAGGGAGGGCTTTTTAAGTGAAGAAATTACAAGAGCGTGTTTTAGATCATTGGGGATGAAACCAGAAGCAAGAGAATCATTAATTGCCAGTGTTATCCAGGGACCAATGTCATTAGAGATATCTTTCAGAATAGAAAGAGGAATGGGGTCAATAGGAGAAGCAGACTTAAGCCTATTTTTAGCAAATATTTTGTATTTTATTTATTTTTATATACCACCTTGTAGCTGTAATTGGTTATTTATAACGCGCTTAATACCCAGAGGTTTCTAAGCGTGGACCCGGGGATCGAACCTGTGTTGCTCTGTGTGGTCTTGTTTCCAAGGCGAGCACGTTGCCCCTGAGCTATCCTCCTGAGATTTAAATGTACATAAGAGTAAAAATGGCACAAAAGATGCGTAAACGAAAAGTATTACAACAATTGCAATAACCTTTGTAATTAAGATTGCAGTATATGGGATCTTAGAGCGACCCGGAAAGATGAATAAACAGGCATAGAGCATAGAGAAAGTGGAAGCAAGTTCCATTTTAGAGGTGCTAAGAGAGAAACACATTGGAAACGAAATTGAGGACAAGGAGGACGCGGAACCATAAGAAGATAATGAGACGCCGAATGAAGTGAGCGAGAAGGACGATAAAAAGAAACATGCGAAGAGAGATAGGGTGCAGCGAGACCATGAAGAGCTTTTAAGACTAGACATAGAAAGTTAAACTTTAGACGATTATGAAAAGAAAGCCATCCAAGTTTAGCAAGAGAAATCAAAATAGAATCACACAGTGCAAGCAGTAGTACGGATAGAGGCAAACACCAATAGCTTTGTGGCATTAAATATCATGAAAGAGCGAGCTTAACAAATGTTATAAAGATGAAACCAACAAGAATGGGCAGATAATGAGATATGATGTACGAAGGAAAGATCTGAGGCAAAGAAAAGACCTCAGTTGAAGCCACTGATGAAATGCGTAACTGAGCTGGAGGAAAGGATATAAAAGAAGGTGAGACAGAAGATGAAATATTAGAGGCAGGAAAAGTGATAACCTCTGTCTTTGCAGCATTAAGAACAGAAAAGTGAACAGACATCCATGATTGGATAGCCAACAGACAAGCGCTATGTAAAGAGAGGAAATGAAAGAAAGAGCTGTGTATCATCAGCCTAAAAGTGATGTGAAAACACAAAAGAAGAAATAACCTCTGCTAGTGAGGAGGTATAGAGACAGAAAACGAAAGGGCCAATAACTGATTCCTGAGGAACATCGCAAGTGAGTGAATGTGTTTCAGATAAGATTCAAGCCAAGCTAAGGTAGAACCAGAGAACCAAAAGAAGAAAGAGCAGACAAAAGAAGAATGTGATCAACAGTATCAAACGCAGCAGAAAGATCCAAAAGTATAAGAAGAGAAGACTGTTTAGTGTAACGTGCAGAATGTAAAGAATCCAGGACAGACAGAAGAGCTGTCTCAGTAGAATATCCTGGATGAAACCCAGATTGGGAACAGGGAAGAATAGAATTACGAGAGATGAAAATAGAAACCTAAGTGTAAACTACGCTTTTGAGAATTTTTGAGAGATAAGGCAAGTGAGCTATAGGACAAAAAATAGAAGCAGAAGGTACATTAGCAGAAGGTTTTTTCAAAATTGGAATAATAGTAGCATGCTTAAATAATAACGGAAAACAGAAGTGGAGAGAGAAGAATTAAATAAGATAGTGAGATAGGGAACGAGTAAAGGATAGATTTTAGATACAAGTGCAGATGGTATAGTATCCGAGAGAGAAGATGTAGGATGAGCATGAGCAAGAAGAAAAAGAGTATCTTCATTAGAAATAGAAGTAAATCCAGAGAATGTTTCTTTGCGAGGTACCAAAGGTGAAACAGGTGGCAAAGAACAGGCCTGACTACGAGAAGATTCAATAGCTGAACGGAAGGAAGAAACTTTAGAGGTGAAATAGAGAGCAAGATCTGTGGCAGTTATAGTAGAGTTATTTGAGGTAAAAGTAAGCGAGACAAAGTTTGAAAAAGCCGCTTAGGATGAGAAGAGTGTGATTGAAGTAAATCTGAAAAATAATGTTTAGCTAAGAAAAAACAGTTATCCTAAAGAGTATGATAAGATCCATATTTGATTGTTTGTTTATTGCATGTTTGTATATATAATTGTAAATATATAAATAAAAAAAATAAAAAAAAAGATCCATGAGAAGAGTAATTCCCAGGTGTTTTTCAATTTTAGCCAGCTCTTTTCTATGTGCCGAAGGACGTGTCACAGTAAGCGAAGATTGGAGGAAAGCCATGGCTGGGGAGGTTTACTAGACGGGTGAAACGGAGTGGAAGGATAAAGTGAATCAAGAGATACAGAAAGAGAATAAGAAAGAGCATAAGTAGCATTGTCAGCCATCAGATTTGAGAACAATGCTTGAGACACAAGCTTAGAAGTGCTAGTAGAAATAAAAAGTGTAGTATTAAACTTCCATAAATCACGACGTGCATAAGAAGGAGAAGTTGCAGAACTAGGAAAACTGGATGGTGGAGCAGGAAGAATCGAAAATAGAAGAAAGTGATGGTCAGATAGATAGACTGGGAGAGAGGACACAGAAGATGTAGAAATAGAGGCGTAAATATAAGATCTTAACTAGAACCAGAAATATGAGAGGGAGAAGTACTGAGAGGCTTGAGATAATAAGAATCAAGAATAGAGAGAAAAGGAAGAGTAGAATGACTAGTCAAAAGGCAAAGGTTAAAATCACCAAGAACTATAAGAGGAAACGTTGTGGGAAGCAAAAAAGACAACAATACATCAATGTCTTCGCAAAATGAGGTTACATGAAATTGAAGATATAGAAACACCAGAAAAAAACTAAGTATGAAAATCCAAATATAGAAAAGGAAGATTAAGATTATGGGGAATAAGAGAAAAAGAGAAAAAGATAAGTGATATAAAATTCCAGTATCACCTCCCCGAGAAGATATACGAGGGTGCGGCAAAAAGATGTAACAGAAGTAGTAAGTGATGCAGGAATTAGTGGATGTAATCCAGGTTTCAGTAATACATAAGAAATGTAGGTTCAAGCATAGAAACATATCAAGTACCATGGTTGATTTATTACATAAAGATCTGGCATTCCATAACCCAAGATCCAAAGCTGTAGATTTAGGAGTAAAAGAAGGATAAGTCAGGTTAGCAATGTTGCATGTCGTAGTAGGGTGCCTAACATCTTCGCAAAAAGGTGGCATGAGCAACCCAAAAGATGAGGCAGCCAACAGTATAGATAAAGTGGAGTATGAAATCACGGTCACACATGAAACGCCAATATGGCCCTTAGTCGGATGAAAAGGGAGTGCCGGTAACACAAAATCAGGTAAAGTGGAAAGTACTTGCAATGTCATAGGCTGCATGGCATCCTGATCTGAAAAGGAAAACCACATGAAGGCGGAGGCGCTGCCCACTGCAGACAGCAGGGGCTTTGCCTGACTTCGCCTGGGCTTTGCCCAGTTAGGAAATAATGTTACTTGGCCAACAGTTGGATTGGCTAACACGGTGGGCGGGGCCCACCTCATCGCTGCCCTGGCAACAGGAACACTGAGGAATTCACTGGAGGAGCGGGCCGTCAGATTAGAGACTGCACAGCATTGCAGTCAGCTGTGATACACGTGCACTGCCCTCACAACCGGAAATAGATTTTAGAAGTCGCTCGAAGATTTATTACATAGCACCTCTTGCAAAGAAAAGGTAGGAAATATTGACCACCCTGCCATGGGCCCAATGTAAGTCAGCAGAAGAGCATACACTGTTGAGGTGATTCTTTTCCTCAAAGAGAGAAAGAGAGCTTGCGAAGATACAATATTAGAGGAGATTTTTGCAGGTGAGGATAATGACTTAACTAACTTAAAGAGAGCTTTCAGTTGGTTAATGGTATCTGCAACTTTCTCACTAAAGAAGGATTTTTTCACGAAGAAAATTGCTTCCTGGTATTTGATGGAGGCTTGACGAAAAACAGGATTTTATCGCTGGGCTTATAATGTTATCTCCATCTTCTTTCCGCCTGCCTATGGAGAAGCTTTAGTGCTTTTAAATCTTCTGTATACCAGGGTTTAGAGGAGTGAACCTTTCCTACACTGCACTTTACATGGTCAATGGAATCAGCTGCATTGCCAAACACCTGTACGAAGGTGGTTAACGTGCAGGGAGCTGCCCTAGCAGAATATAGTTCAATTTGAGTGCATAGGTTTTGGTGAGAAGTAGAACACCAGCCACATTTCCAAAAAACCTGTGTTGGTCAAATTTCAGGGCATAGCATGGCACTGATAGAGAAAGGAGCAGCACAATGGTTAGTGGGAGTGCGGAGAAGATATTAATTACCTAATTTGCAGCAAATGCAAGATATAATGTATTGCCAAGATGATGGGTTGGGTAGGCAACTTGTTGCGGTAGGCCTAAATCTAACATGGTGGCAAACTGCTGAGATATCAAATGCTCATTACTTTAGTAATCGGAAGATTAATGTAATCTACAGTAAGAAGATTAGAATGCTTTAGTTGGAATTCAGAAGCTAAAGTGGGGAAATCAACAAAAAAAGAGTGGTCATAGCTAGGAGGGCGATAAACCTACAGCACCACCAGGGACATGGAAGCAGATACTGGGAGACGCACCAGTAAGGATTGAATTTTAAGGTTATGATCAGTTTGTATAGGGGAAATATTAAATGTAGATTTAGAAATCACTGCAGTGCCCCCACCCGAATGGGTTGATACTCGATCCCAGTGGAGAATGCTGTAATTGGGGGGTAAAGCAAGGATTACAGAATGCTCACAAAGCCACATTTCCGTGATGAAAAGGAGATCAGAGTGATAATCCTCTCTCAAGTTATAGCAGTCATGAGCATGAGCATGAGCAACTAATGAACGTGCATTTAGTAAAAAACTATTTAAAAAACAGTTCCTAATGTTGGACTGTTCAATGGTAGTTTGGCATGTCCTTTTGAAATTTTGTAGGAAAATGGTACTAGAAGAAGCATGAAACAGCAGATTTTCGTGTGATGAATGGCCAGCAGATAGAGCATGAGTAGCGAGAGTAGGTGACAAACTCCAAGGTCTGGTCTGCGCATGGACGAGCACAGACAGGCTTGACTTAGTCCTTTAAAAAGCCTATTATAGGTTTAGAAGGTTTTACAAGTTCTGAGGGACTGTTAAAATTGATCCCCTATCCCTAAAACAATAGAAAAGTGACCAACAATACTTGTAAGTCATATAGTTTGCAAATGATAACTAATATTAAAAAGTATCAGAGCAAGGGTTACACAAAGATTGCTGGTGGTCCCAGCAAGCAGTTTAACCGACTAAAACAAGAGATCCATTCTGGCAAGGATTAGATCCTCCTGTTCCTTAGTCTTGGAGGGACGAGTGTTAGGTTAGATTTTTATAGCAATGATAAATCCTCCAGACTTGTGTCAACTCCAGAACTTTTTGCTTTACTGGTGGATTATTTTTCTTTATGCCTCAGCGAGTGGGAACCATTTTCCACACTCACAGACTATTTTACTCTTTGTATGGGTGTCATTTTTAAGATTCTTCATAGTGTATTTATTGTTTTATCCTCTTTGACAACTTTTGGCACATTGGGGCTCCCCTTTTAACTTTCTCTGGCTAACCTTATGAGAATTACAGTTATCAAGGGTAGAATGGATCATTGGATCCCTTTTACTTTTTTAGGTGAGAACAGCACCCCTCTGCCTTTTGTGGAGTGCGGGGGAGATACTGAGTATCCCCTTTTTCATTTTAAATTAAACATTTATGTTACAAGGATAAACTTATCTTTAATGCCTGGTGGCAGTGGACCTTTTTATTAATTCGGTTCACCTTTACCGCGGGCATGCTCCTGTCTTCGTTTTTCACCATTTTAGCATTCCTTGTCTTTTCTTGTTCCTTCCCTTGGCTTCCAGGGTGGGAACACTGTGGATTCCCGGCCCAGGCTCCAGAGTGTCTGTGAAGGCTGGAAGCAAGGGAGGAGTACAAAACTCTGCAGTCCTTTGTCTTCCAGCCTGACTGTGAGAATTCAGTTCAAACTGTTTGGCTGGCTGTCCTGGAAGGACCACCAACCCCTGAGTTTGAATGTTGCATGGCTGTTTGATTGACTGTTTTCCTGCAGAAGCATCTGATCCTGGAAGCTGAAGTGGTAGTTAACCACTGGAACCAAAACCATAGAGGATGATGAAGAAAATGTGGCTGAGACGATTTCCACCGACCGGAGAGCCTGCTGCGTAACCAGAGCATGCTGTTGCCCTTCCTTCCAATTAACCTGGGGATTCCACAAATGATGACCCCAACCCAGAGCTTGGTGGGACCCACTACACTCAAGACGATCTGGATTTTGAGCCATCCTGCATTGTACTGCTATATTGCAGGGCTGCAATGCCCCCATACCATGGGACCTTAAGTCATTGTGCAGTGCATGGTCTTCTGAATTCTGTATCTTGATGAAACTTTGTGAGCATCCTGCTGAATCTCCAGAGATGTGAATCAAGCCTGAAAAGTCCCCTCGGCAGAGTGATGGCCTTGCAAAACAGGAGAATTTGACCAGCAATATTCTGTCTTCTTCTCTGCTCCTAAAAAGGCACCAAATCCACAGAGCCATGTCCAGCCATGAAGAAACTCTTGCCTGAAGCATTCTGTGTCGATTTCTGCTGAAAAAGCCCATCCAGGGTCCAGTCTTCTGTCCCTTTGACAAGGAATGCAGAGCCTGGGATTTTGGCTACAGATCCTGAAGTCTTCCTTCTGCAAATGCCTCTTCTGTGCTAAGGTACTGGGTTGGCTTGGGTATTTACTTCCCTTAAGTCTCTTGTGATTCCTGTGTAGTTTTGGGGTGTTTTCTGTGATTGGGAGATCTTTCATCCAGCTCATCCAGTTCACCCAGGCCCACTGCTGGTATGCAGTGATTTTAATGAATACAAAACAACGAATTTAATGATTAACGAACCCAAAATGTCTAAAAAAATATATAAAGAATTTTTTAAAAGCTCTATATGTAGTTGGGAATGGGAATAGTAGTTTTGGGGGTGGGAGAAAAGTATGAATTTAAAAAAGGAGGGCTTAGGGGGGAACCCCCCAAAAACAATGACAAAAAATGAGTTCTTTTTTTTAGACATTTTGGTTCGTTAAAAATGTATTTGTTGTTTTGTGATTCGTTAAAATCACATGTAACTATGGAATCCTCATAAGGTGTCTTTTCTGAAGTCCCTGGACCCTCAACTAACTCTAAAGTAAAAAACGTATGTGTTTGAACAGTTTTCCTCTGGAACTCTGAACTTTGCCTGCAACTGAGCCCTATCTCCCCCTGCCTATTGCTGGCTCCTAGACAACTAGGGTTCCTCTTCTGCCTCTGAGAGAAGTCATGTACTAGAATTGGGAAGGGCTGGATATGTTAAGGGGTCTCCCTTGAAAAGTAAAACAAGTTTTGAAAAGTTTTCTTACTTGTGAATGAGTTATTTGATAACTTTAAACTCTCAGAGTGAATAGTTACAAAGAGTTATGTTCTGCGATTCTGAAAAGTGCATATAGGATTTATTTACCTTGAATAAGCTTTGTGCCTTCTTAAATAAGTATTCTCAAAGTCTTACTTTCCTTAAAAACTGTCTCACCATTCTAAAAGAAAGTAGATACTAAGTTAACTTACTTACCTGTGAATTGGGTCCCCCTTTTCCCCAAAGTTGATGCGGTTGGTTTCACTTTATTATTCCTGTTAGGATTTTCTTGCTTCCTGCTGTCCATTTAAAGGTTGGAGTCGATGCTTTTTTGGGGGCTTGCCATTTCATGATATTTGATTTGCCAATATTGATAGACAACATGTTTTCTCCTGCATATTTTGTTAGTTCTTGAAGTTGTCTCTGCAGGCCTATTGGTGTCTGGTCAATTGTGACAAGTTCGTCGGCATAAAAAAAGATGAGGGAATGGATAATTACTTAGTTTTGGGGGAAAGGCTGACGCATTTTCAAAAGGTTTAAGCATGTCTTTAATGTAAATGTTAAATAGAGTTGCAGCTAAAATACAGCCTTGTTTCAGGCCACGTTTTGTCATTCTGGGATGGGATAGTAACCCTGTTGGTACAATTTTACTTGCATTGAAGTATTTGCAAAAAAGGTTTGAAGAATGTAATTCAGACACCCAGCTTAGATACGTTTTTCCCATAACATTTTCCTTGAAATTGAATCAAAAGCTAATCTAAAATCTATAAATGAAAGATAAGCGGGTTGTTTGGTGGACCATGCTTGGTTTTTCAATACTGTCAAGTTAGTAAGTCAATAGAAGTATCAAGACATGCAACAAACCCCGATTGATATGGATCTGTCATTTTTGCAGATACTAGCCATTTATTTTGATGTTTGAGAAGCAATCTCGCTAATATTTTCCCCAGAATATCTAAGAGGGCAATCGGTCGGTAATTTGATGGTAGGCTCCGGTTGCTCTTCTTAAATATTGGTATCAGTATGGATTGTTTCCAAGAATCTGGAATTTTCCCCTTACTTTCTATTCTACGAAACAGCAAATATAGAATTGAGGGCCATTCTTCTAGATTGGCTTTCAAGGTCGCATTAGAGAGCCCACCCAGCCCGGGGCTCTGGATGCACTTAGTTTTTAAATTTGTACACTAATAGCTAGGTGATCAAAATAAAGTGGGCTTAGATCGTTTTGGAGGGCATTTGTCAATTTAGTCAAATCAGTCAGGTTAGCATAGATATCACTAAAGTAAGATGTCCATGTAGATTCTGATATGGAGTTTAGCATGGGTGATGCTGTGCCTATATTTGGTCCTTCATTCAAAAGTTTACAAATTTGAGTACTCGATTTTACTGCTAAGGTTGCTAACATTCGTTGATTTGCTTCTTGAAACTTCTTTGCTTTGTATTGTTTTCCAAAGTTGTTATATTTAGTGCGAAGGTTAGTGGTTGCATTTTTATAGTCTGTACAATTTACTATTTTTAGATTTTTTTAGTTGAGCCCTCATTGTCACTTTAGCATTCTTAATAGTTTGGTGAAAAGGATTTTTACGTTTGTGTGTTGTATGAAGGCCACATTTGGCGGATTCAACAAAAACCAACAATGTTTGTGTGTATTCTGGTCTATTTACCATATTTAAGGAGGAATCCTCTTGTTGTAACTTTTCTAACAAATATTTCAGTTTTGGAACAGTCCATTTAATTCTGTTCCGACCTTGCAAGAGTTGAATCTTAGGAGTATAGTATTGACGTGGTGATGTGTTTATTTTCACCGAAGTTGTCTCCAGAATATTATGATCACTATCTGTGGTAGTTACTATTGTTAAGTTAACCACAGCAGATATAGCTTTAGAAGATACAGAGACATATTCTAAAATTGCGAAGCAATTGTCCCTTTTCCACGCTGGGTGTGGAGCAATGTCATTATTAACTGTCCCATTTAGTATGGTATGGTTTTGTTCTTTCATTAAACTTAGCCACCTAGTTGCTTTCAGTTTTAAGATATTATTCTTTTGGCTAAAGCATGATATGTTGAGATCTCCCACTACTAGAAATGTATGTTTTTCTTTTTCAAGAGCAGTTAGCTCTAGCATCTGTATTACATGGGCAAAACATTCCTGATCCTTCAGTAATGCAGGACTCCAATAAAGATTTAAAGTGGCAGTATGGACCGCCAAGGGACAAGGTGCGTTTGGTAAAATAAGTTTAAATAATTGAATGCACAGTGTGGCGAGGCCCATGGCGTTAGACTGCTATTCATATCCCGTTTAAGGGCAATCAATAGGCCTGCCATCGGTCTGCTCTAGGATGTTTAATGACAGAACTCCATGAAAGATCATAATTTGGCCATATCAGTTGAGTAGTAATCCATGTTTCCTGTAATATGATTATATTGTATCTTGCCAGAGGATTATTTTTTATCTGCAGACATAACAGGGGTAAACCCTCTGGTATTCCACACTTCCATCTTGATGGACTGAGAAGTTAAGTTTGTTTGGCATTACTGATTTAGATTATGCTTTGTGTCTTTAATTGCATTTCTGTGCCAAGCCCATGATTTTTCTTGCTCTGCGTAGTTATTATTTTAAATATAAACTGTGCTCTACTACCTTTGCAATTTATATATAGTGTAATAAGTTCTTACTGATCTTAGACTGTGTTTCGTTGAGCTGAAAAGTAAGTTTAATTAATGGGTATATCACACCCCAAGGTCCAACTCCCCTAGAATAACTGTGTTATCCTGAATCAGAGTTATAGGTTTATACTGTTCCTAGAATAAGTGTTCCTCCATCCTGAAAAGTATATTGTCCAGGTGACTTACTATGTGATTTCTTGCTGAGCGTCACTGTACTACTGTTAGGATCTACTACCCTGGTATTACTGAAGGTACTCCAAAAGTAACTATTGGTTTGGACCTTCCTAGTACTACTTTTCGGTTTTCCAAACAAGGTTATATGCTTTGGTCTGTGAACATGCAAGCATATTGTTTTTGTGTTCTTTATAATGTGTTTATGTGATCTGTGATAGTACTTATTTCCCCCAAGATTTATCTCAGCTACTTGTATATAAATAAACCATTAATTGTTACAATATATAGTGTTTCAGTGTTTCTTTGGACCACATGTGTATTACAGTTTCTTTTAACCAATTGTACAGCTCTCCCTCCTAAAATGAGCCTGGCTGCTCTGTCTATGCTACCATGAACTCAGGTGGTACAGCCTTATGCTAAGAGTGGAGTCTTGTACTGCCTCAGGTGAATAGTTTTACTAAGCTCTTAGTTAGACTGCAGAAAAGGTGTCCTGACAATGGGCGCCAGCGCCTTGACCACCAAATTCGGTGGCTGGATCAGGTGTTATCTCTATTAGCATCCTGGGTTTAAAATCCAGGAACCCGAGGTGCTAAAAGTGATGTATTTTGCTTCAACTAATGGGATGCCTTGCGTCATTGAAACTAAATACTTACTTAAAGTGGTTGCTATAGATGTTCAGTAAAAAAAAAAACATGCCTGACCCCTGTGCCACCCAGTGCCTCGCACACACACAATCACATTCAACATGTGCATGTGAGGCACTGGGACCCAGGGGGCAGGCATGTCATTTGCCCAGTAAAGAATGCCAGCCCAGTCCACTGGATTCCTAGCGCCTCACATGCGATGTCATGCCTGACCCCTAAGCCCCCCAGTGCCTTGCATTCACACATAATTGATTATTAACTGTGCATGTGAGGCACTGTATCCTCGCTCTCTCTTCGTGCCTCTCTCTCATCTTGGGCATCCCCCACTTCTTGGGCTTCTCTCACTTCTTGGGCTTCTCTCTCTTCTCTGATCTCATGTACGCTCTTCAATGTACTTGTCCAAGTCAAGCAGGTGTTTTGATTAAAAGGGGCATGATCTTTTCATCACAGGTAATGATATCCTTTATGATTTTATTCATCTCAGTTTTTACAGTTCATGTTTTCTGCATATGATATCCTCACTCTCATGTCAAATTCCGCCCCCAAATACTTGCCAGATAGTCAACAATCGCCAACCAACTAGACAAACTAGAGCCGCATACTCACACTGCCTTGCCATTCCTAGATTCCGACCAAAAAGAGCAGGGGGGGGGTGAGCTTCCTGTGTTAGCCACCAAACAGTGGAATGCCCTACCCCTCAGCCTTAGAATGGAACCTTCATTCTGGACCTTTAGAGCCAAAGTAAAGAGTTGGCTCTTCAGTAAGAAACAGGAGTGATCAGCTATCTCACCTGCACTCACATGCTTGCTTATTCTCTTTATGTCTTCTGTAACACTAGCAGACCGATATTGTATCTGATTCTCTCATTCCTCGACCCCCATGTAATCATGGTCGACCTGCACTTATTTCTGCTGTTGTTTTTTTCTCTTTGTTGTTGTCTAAACTGTCTGTAACCCTTGTTTAAGCTGTGGGCGCCCATTTACCTTAGGGTTTGGTGCGTGGTACAAATAAAGAAACTAAACAAAACTAAACTTAACTAAACTAAGAGAAAAGGTCAATGAAAAGCTGAGTAATAAAAAAGAGAGCCAATGGATGAAGATACCCTGGGAAAGGGAGAGCCTAACACGTATATATAAAGGTTATGAACCAAGAGAACAGGTTGATGAAAAACAGGTTAATGAGAAAGAGAGCCAATGGATGACAACCACCTGGGAAAAGGGGACAATAACTCACTATCCTGAACATAAACAATATAGTACTAACGAGAAAGAAAGACATAGGCACGAGCCTATACATGTAAACCAGATACAGAATCAAGAACAAGAGAGTTGGAACTATTATAAAGTAAGAGTGAAAACAACAAAATATCATATTCCCTCAAAAAGGCACGCTGACATTTCTACTGATAAGAGAGATCCAAAAGGGAATCCAAGTGAAGTACTGTAGGAGAAGGGAGTCATTCTCCTAGCTTAAGTTAGTTTATTTAGTGGTGTGAGAAACCTGAGGCGTTTCTCCCATGCTATTCCCGGGGATCCCTGACTCAGGTGCCCTGGGGAGGACCATAGCACCTGGACCCTAAACCTGAGGACAGACAAGCAAGGGACGATCACCTGTGAAGGGGGTCCTTGGGGACTGCAGTAGGAGCGCCTTTGGGCGAGACATGGTATCCTTTTTTTCCGCTATCTGGAACAATCAGGCTAAATGGGAAATGCTGCTATCTGGCACAATCAGGCTATCTGGCACAATCCGGCTAAATGTGAAATGCTGCTATCTGGCACTATCAGGCTAAATGTGAAATGCTGCTATCTGGCACAATCAGGCTGTCTGGCACAATCTGGCTATCTGGTACAGTCAGGCTAAATAAGAAATGCTGCAACCTGGTACAGTCAGGCTATCCAATACAAAACTGTTTTTTGTGAAATGTCATCCGATATACATCCCACCCACAGGTTGGTTAGTAACATATACTTTGTTCTATCAGGTGAAAGATGTGACCCTCTCTTTAAAAAATCTGTGTTCTGTAGTCATCAGCTCTGATTGGTGCTGGTAGCCCCATAACTCAGATCAAATATCCATTTGTACTATCAGGGGTGCTCCCAGGTTATGTCAGACCTTCCTTGGTTGAAGTGCATTGTTGGGCTACCTTAGTTTTTAGATCACAAGTCAAGCACTATTACCTGAGTGGGAAATGGCCCAGAGGATGAGATTGGTTGTTTTTGGAGTTATTAGTGGTGCACTTCGTCTGGATTGTCAGCTTCAGCTGCCTCTTGGATGTGAGAGCATAGTTGCTTTGCAGTTCCGTTCTTTACACTTCCCCTCTGAGAAATTGTGAACCAATGTTAGAATAAGTGTCAAGCAAGCCATGCTTGGTATACAATCAACATAACAATGCAGTTGGTGCATCCTACTCAGATCTTTCTGCCTGAGATCGAGACACATCGCCATGTTTCAACTACTGAAGCATGGCCTTTAGCTGAAGCAGGATCATGGAATTTCAAAGTCTTGTTCTATGGTTCCCTAGCAGTGTTTTGACAATGGAATCAGCTGCTGACAGGATTCTTCAGTGAAGAGGACTACTCATTTTGGAAGCCAGTCACTTAAGATGGCATGGTGAATGGTTCCTTGATTCGATTCAGGAAAAATTTGGGTGGACTCTCGCTGGAGCACTCTCTTCACATTTATCATGCAAAATCTATCTTGGAGGCTACCTATGACACATAATTTCTGGCGTTTGCAAATACTTACATCCTTTAGGCCAGGACAAAATGTTTTTGCTATCTTTCCCTGACCTCATGGGCCCCTATGCTATAAATGCATTTAGAATGATACCTGCCTGTGTGGTGGTGTGACTATTATTTTATAGATTTTAT
Organism: Ambystoma mexicanum; assembly: GCF_040938575.1. NCBI lineage: Eukaryota > Metazoa > Chordata > Amphibia > Caudata > Ambystomatidae > Ambystoma > Ambystoma mexicanum. The sequence goes on along the minus strand of NC_090933.1, from coordinate 1,032,173,043 downwards.
TTGAATTTTTGACCAGCGCTGGTCCTACCCAGAGCATCCCAAAGCGCCTTACAAGGTTCAACGATTGTGATGGTGGGATGTGAAACCGAAGTTGCAAAATGTTTTCAGAATAGTGGTAAAAGGGTAGATGGAGGGATGGGGTTATGTATGGTGGAACAAGTATGTTTTGAGGGTATTTCTGAAAGTGGAAATGGAAAGTGCAGTGTGGATGTGAAGAGATAGGGAGTTCCATGCCCTGTGTGTCCAGTGAGTAAATGTTTGCTTTTGTGTGCATGTTAGTTTGCAAAGTACAATGCGTATAATATGCTGACTTGCTTGTCTGCTGTTTGTGTGGTTGATGTTTGAGTTTGTCATGTTGGGTGTCCTGACCCACGTTTGGACTATTATGCTGCAACATTTGGTGCTGTGGGATTAGGAAATCCAAGATGGCGGAAAAGCCCACATTGCGCCAGAATCCAGGAAAACAGCGCAGTTTTGGCGCACACCAAAATGTTCCCCTGACCTGCCACCCACCAGTGCGAGCGTGATGGGCCAGGAGTGCCAATGGGTGAAATATGTGCCAAAGGAAAAACAGCAGTGCCGGTGGCTCAAAAAGCGCTTTGAAATCACCTTTGTTTCTCTGAAATGCAAGCTAAAAATGCCTATTTTAAACATTGCAAGATATTCAAAAATCTCACTGAACACCAGCAGACATTTGGCAGAATGTATTGTTGTGTGCATACAAAATCTGGAAAGAGAAAGAGCCCAAAACAATGTTTATAACAAAACTGGCTGAGCTGTGGATGTCAGCAGCTGAAGTGAAATTGGACTGAAAGACACTAAAATCTAAATGTTTAAAATAAATGAGTGACCTACTGTTGAGTGTCACATAGTTTGCAACTGTTAAATGTCATAGTTTTGAACTTAGAATCAGCCTTCTAGCTGCATGTGTAAAAATTGTAAGTTTGATTTGGATGAAGGCTGGCTTGAAGAGAGTGAATTCTGCCCGGCAACTACCCCCGACAGGAGTTGAAACTTGCTCAGCCACTCTTCCCAGGCCTGGCTGCATTCTGCTCCCCCCACCAAAAGGAGATGACACCCCCATGATTGGATTAGTGGAGGAGCAGCTGGGGACTGCAGGAAACTGAACAATGAGCCTTCCTTGGCTCAGGCAAATGTTAAATTAGGGGGAATCGTAAATGGCTTCTTCTTGAGAGAAACGGGGCGGGGCAGTGCCTCTGTGAGCAACTTGAGTTGGAGGAAGTGGACAAACCAGAAATTCCACCATGTGCTTTGGGAAACCACACCCCTCTGGGCCAGAGCATAATTTTAAAAAGATGGATAATTCATAGTACGGACTTGTCAAAATGATATAATTAATATCATTATTCTTGTGATTTTTCTGTGCACATTTTAAGAGGTGTTAGAAATCTGTACCATGTTCTGAGGCAAAACCCCATGAATTATGGAGATTGCAGACACAGGGTTCACGCTAGAAAAATGAAAATTTACTGGAATATGTGTAGAGAGGCGGTGTACATCTGTGTCATTTTTGGTAAAAATCCAATATTGGTAAACCAACCAAAAAGCGCAACATGTTGTCATTTCTTAATCCAAGCTCTTAGAAACATCAGAGTTGGAACAGAAACTACCTTATGTGATATATGATGTGTATAGGTAATGTCAACCACTTGTGTATCTGGGAAACGTGTTTAGTTATGAAAATGATTTTCTAAGGTAAAAGCAAAGGGGAGTGTTCTTTCTGTATGCCATAAAGATGACACCTGATGACTCACTGTTCCCTTCTCAAATCAGGTCAAAGAGAAATCCTTGACCTATCAAATCGTGAGTGGGTTGGGCACAGAAAGTTAGCATCCACACCCATTTTCAAAAGACATAAAAAGAGCCACTGGAAGCCAGACAGGGACATTCACTTTCCACTTTCTTGCGCAGCATTTTGACGGGAGACTCCAGACTTCAAATCCATCAATCTCCAGAGACCCGAACTTTGAATCCAGACTCCAGAACTTGTAGCAGAGGGGCCAGTCCACAAACTGAATCCTTTTCAGAGGCCTCTGCATCCAGCAAACCTAACCAAACTATTCAACAGCCGGGCTGAGCTGTCTGATTCTGGCCTAGGACCCTGTGCCAGAAACACCCAGAAAGCAGAGCTGTATCCAGAACCAACAGAACCAGAGATCCGTGCAGTGCCGAGTGCCAGACCAGACTGCTGTATTCAGAGCCGCAGACCAGACCCAGACCAGATCGCTGTGCGCAGAAGTCCAGTCCAACCTGTTGACCAGATCCATGACGAGGCCCATTCCTTCCAAAATTAGGAGTGAGTATCCTGAGAACTGTGCAAAACCAATCTCTTAGCTTAAAATAATCTGATTCAAAACATTTGAACCTGTCCAGAACTGCATCATAGGAATCGTGTGTCCCTTCTCCGATTTTAAACCTGTAAAAGTGTCATTTTGCCATTTTGAATCATTATTTCATTTCTGAAAATCTACCTTCATAAAATCGTCCGTATCTCTTGAACCATTTGTGCTAGACTTTCATTTTAAAGCTAAGATTCTAGGCTTTCCAACAAACCCAGAACCGACTTTCTATTCATTATACTTTTTCCGTAATCGCGCTCGACGCACTCGGAAAAAGTGCCATGATTTGCGATATGGCTCAAATTTCTTCACTTGTCAAAATAGCAGCTTCTTGCTTTCCTTTGCTGAAATTCGTTTGCAACCTGACAATCATTCATAGAGCATTTCTAAAGTGATCCTGAACTAATTTAAAGTAGCTATCACCCACCCTGAATCTCTTATAGGGAATTAAAAACCATTTTTAGCATATTTTACTTCATTGCCACCACATTTGAAAGGATTTTGCCTGTGTTTTAAAATTATCTCTGTGATCTAAGCTTGCTAGGGGGAACTGAACTACATTTGATTGTATTCCTGTACTGCATTCTTTCCATCATTGTTTTTCCTTCAAACCATAAAAGCATTCTCAGTTACCTTTTCCTCCCTATACCAACTCTTAAGTAATTAAATCAGTGTGCTAGTGTAACATCACCCAGTGTTGATCACTGTCATATTTTTAAGTGTGATATCAAATATTAATTTATCATAAAAGTGTAATATATATATATATAAATATTGTTTAATTTTCCCAATAAATCTTTTATATTGCAAAACAAACCTACTTCTTGGCTCAGTGAGGTCAGGGGGATTCAAAGAGAGGGGTGTTATATAAGGGTTTATCATCCAGATTATAACTTGTCATAAAAATATATAAAGAAGGGCTTCCCTTGAGCAATCCCAGACAAGGCACTGACTTAGTGGGAATGCTTGATTGGAGTCATTAACAGTCATGAAGGTATTATGGGGTTTTGTGGTGGATGGCTTTGAAAACAATTCACAATCCTTTGCAGTCAATCCTTTGGGTTACTTTGAGCCAGTATATCTGGGCGAGGGCTGGGGTGATGTGTGAATGTTTTGCTTGGCGTCGGATAAGTCTGCCGCATTTTTATGTCTTGCCATGGAGGGTTGTGGGGGGTCAAGGGCGTTGCTGGGAAGTCCAGTTAGGAGAACAATGTTTGTTGCGGCTTGGCAAGAATGTTTTGATGACAGCAGCTATGTGTTGTGCAAAGACAAGGTGGGGTCGATAGTGAAGATGTAGGGCCTCATCAGGAGTTGGGCGTTAGGCCTGAAACCTGGCGGTAATGGTATTAGCGCCGCCAATACCGCTACGCTGGATCAGGACAATGTGCAATTAGCGCCAGACCCAAAAGGTACCAGCACTATTACAGCCGGTGAATTTACAGCCGGTGCTAACAGCGCCGACAACACACATTGCTATTACACACAGATCACAACTTCATGTACAGCGGTATTAGTGCCGAAAACCGGCTATAATACAGAGATAAACACCTACAGCCTGCAGCTTGAGGTAATTTAACCCAGGTGCCATAAAAAAAGCCACAGGTGCATACAGTGCACACCAGAGAGCTACATAAAACACACCCATGCATCAAACACTGTTACCAACACCTATGCTTTGCCTGGAGTTTGAGATGCAGGCCAACCAGGCCAGGGCACAGAGTGCATCGAGGTTGCAGGGTGGAAGGAGGAAGAGGCAAAGGAGGAGGAGGAGAATGCCTGCCTTAAAACACTTGTGTATAGGCACATTACAAATGCCATATCATATCAATGACACCAGCAAGGTAAGCACCCATCGCCAGGACCAGGCCCTCATCCTGGGCACTCAGCGACACCGAGTTGGTTACTGAGTACTGACTGAACAGAGAGACAATCACAGAACTGCTGGACACAATACAGAACAACATCGGGAGCAGCATCCGATACGCACAGCAATGCCCTCACTGCTGAAGCTGATGGCAGTCCTGCAGTTCCTGGGGACTGTCAATTTCCAGTACTCTGTGGTCATGATGCATGGCATTGCAAAACCCACATTTTGCGCAGTACTGCGCCAGGTGCTGGATGCCCACTTGCGCCAAGTCAACCGACACATTGCACTGCCCACTACCCATGCCCGGGTCAGTGACATGAAGGCACAGATTTATGCCACTGCACAACTGCCCAATGTGATAGCAGCCATTGACTGCGCCCATGTAGCATTGGTGGTGCACCCAGACCATGAGGCCGCATACAGGAATCGGAAGCACTACCACTCCCTCTTCGTGCACGTGACATGTGGCCCAGACCTCATCATCATCACCTACTGCTGTTCCGGCTACCCTGGTTCAACACATGACTCCAGGGTCCTATGTGACAGCACACTGCCAGTGTGGGTGAGTACAACCACAGCCACATATGCACAGTGAGGCACAAGAACAGAAAGGGGATAGCCACAACTAAAGGAAGCACTGCATCAAGGGGATCTACTGGCAGCATCCGTACATCACCTGCACCTATTAAGGCAGGCATTCAAGGGTGCATGCATACGTTGTACACACCTGGCCACACACATGCTGACAGACACGCACCACTGCCATCATAATGACAAATCAAACCACATGGACCACAATGCATCTTGAATGTGGCATAGTGCATATCCACACAGCAGCACTAACAGAATATCCACACATGCCACAGCTGTCTGCCTATGTGCAGTCACCTGGGACACGCCACCAAACACCCACCAAAATAACACAGGGTGCACGTACAGGACAAGGACTGTATGGCATGATATACAAAGGATGCACACCCATAACACATACACATTGCATGAGCATGATGCACACAATAATGCTCACCGCTAACAATGCCCAGATAAATTGAGACTTCAGACCCATGCATGAGACAAATGACTCATGTCTGTATTTCACTCCATGCAGGTGATTCTGATATCCACAGCTGACGTGGATGATGATCGTTGTGCATGACCCACATACACCACAGGAGACTGCCTACAACCATGCCCACAGTCGGACGTGCGTATGCATAGAGGGCACCTTGTACTCCTTAAGGCACTATTCCGGTGCCTAGATCACACTGGTGGAGCCCTGATGTATGCCCCTGACAAAGTAGGGAAAATAGTATTGGTGTGAGCAATGCTCCATAACATTTGCCTGAGGAGAAATGTGCCTCTACTCCCGACGATGGCAGGCCACACCCAGAGGAAGATGGAGAGGATGACCATGTGACAGGAGCCAGATCAGGTGCTCACAGGGATGATGTGAGGGAAGGAAGTCTGGCCCGACAGGCACTAATAGACCATTACTTCTAGAACGGTGATCTGACGCAGTACACAACCAGAACAATGTAAATAATGTGCACACAAACACAATCATGAATTCTTTCATGATTCCAGTTAAACAGATTTTTATGTAACTTGGTCTAACACTTTTCCCCCTCCCACTACCCTCCTCCCACCCCCTGCACACTTTTCCCCTTCACCTAAGCCCCACCAAAACCCCAGCACACTATGCACCCACCACCCAACAACACCCCAGCACACCATCCCCCTCCCACCATTGTGTCCATGGCAAGGCAATTGAGACCAAATAGAGTCATGACTTTCACAAAGGCCTTGTCCTCTTCTCCCGACTCCCAGCATCTGGGAACATGAGCGCAGCTGGCAGAGGAACCTCCGCCTAGGGGTGCACTGATGAGATTCCTCCATTGGGGTTCTTGAAGTGGAAGGAATTGATGCAGTCACCTGCAGCTGCTGACGTTGGGGGGCATTGCTCTCCCTGATTTATTCTGCAAGGGCTGAGACCCCTCGCACAACTCGTGCACCCTTTGCCCAAACCCAGTCAGTGATACCATGCATGCCTTGATGACAATACTGGTCCTCGCATTGTCGCAGGCCATCCTCCTCGTGGCACCAGGGATCCTCTCCATTTGCCTCTACCTTGCCTCCATTACATTTAGATGCTCCATGACGATGCCCAAAGTGGCCGTAGGCTGGGATGGGGAGGGGGTGTGTTGCCTGGAGGGGCTGCCAACAGAGGAACCATAGGAGCTGGTGTTGGTGTCAGGTTGGGGGTGTGGAAGCACTGGCGGCATGGTGGGCCCTATGAGCTAGGGCTGCGCTCCATGACATGCACTGGGCTCTCAGGTGTGGTGGGTGGTAGATGGTGCAGACTGCGGCCTGGTGTCAGGCGCAAAGCCGCATGGTGTCTGTCACTGCTGCTGCTTTCCCCTTGTTCCTCCAGAGACATGGTTGGTGGGGGTATGTTGGACTGCCACAGCGGTGTTCTCAGTGGCAACAGGTGTACTCCTAGCGGGCTGGATTGGTGTTGTAGGTGAGCGCCTGCTGTGGTGGGGTGTGGTGGGGTGCGTCTTGCACCCATGTGTGGCATGTTGTCTCCTTTGCAGGGTGCTTGTGGTGGTGGTGTTGGAGGGTGCATGTGCAGAAGGACCCACTGCGTCCTCATCCCCTGATGCCTCTGGTGATGTTTGTGTGCCTGTAGGACACATGGGCATGGCATTACGACAAACTTTCTCAAATGTTTTGGCATGCATACCGGTAAATACATGGTGATGGGTGTAGCCCCGGGCTGTTGGATTGATGCGTGGGCCTGGTCTGGTTGCATTTGGTAGTGGACTGGCAACAATGGCGACACGTGCTGGAAGGGAGGCACATTGGGGGATTGCATTTTGCTGTGGTGGCATGGCAGGGGTGCCTTGCTGGCCTAGTGGTTGCTTAACTTGCATGCAACTTCACAGTTTTACATGATGATTTGGGAGAAGCTGGTACTTGTTACTGTCAGGTCCTGATGGGGCACTGCTGTGCCTCCGTCATGGATGTGCGGTGCATGCACATGATGTGTCCCTTGGCTTCCCTCCCCACTGCTCTGGCTAACAGGGGTGGCCTTGGTGCACTGGCACATGGGCACTGCGGTAGGTGCCTGTAGTGGCTCCCACACACTGCCACCAGTCGCAGTGCCCAGCTCAGGGTCATTCCACTGGGGGATGTTGTGCTAGGCTGTTGTAGTTACATACAAATTGGGGGGAGGGGACTCACCTTCTGCCTCCTGGTTGCTAGCACCCACCTCAACTCCTCCAACACCCTCGATCCCCTCTATATCGATGACAGAGCTAAATTTCTCTTCCCAGGTTGTGAAGTCAAGTTCCGGTGGTGGGCCTCCTCCTGTGGTCAGGCTGTCATGTCTGTGCTGGGACAGGACTCCCCGGACCCGCACATGCAGGCTATACCACATTTCATGGCAGTCTTCCCATATCGGGGGACACGGCCGACTGCACACACCTTCTGGCTCAATGCCTGCCAGATTTGTGTGCAGCGCTGGGATGATGTTTTCCGTTGTCTGGTGCTATGGAGCTCTGCATGGTTGGCCACAACCTCATCCACCCAAAGCCCAAGCTCTGCCTCAGTGAATTTGGGCTTACGTGGGCGATCTTGTGCTGCCTTGCCCCTTACCCTCTCCTGAGACATTTCAGATACTCTGGGAGTGTGGATGGCTGCCAAGGGCTCTGATATTTTATGGATTTTGATTTTCAAAGTTGCAGTGGCAATGCTTCCCGTTCCGGAGGTGACGCCTTACCTGCCGGCGCTAATAGCACGCGCTAATAGCTCCAGCAGAGGTAGCGCTATTGGGGCAGGGTCTTTGGGTGGTAGCCCCCTTTCTGGCACTGCTTCCGCCAGGTGCATTTAGTGTTACTGTCGGGGCCATATGCGCGTGCCCGCATACTTGTGATGCAGCGCTATTTGCTCTACTGGTCCTGCCGGTGAGCTATACCGCCCAACTTGTGATTAGGCTAATAGTCTTGACTGGTGTGTCGAGTGATATGTGTGGGGTGTCCATTTTGAGTTCTTTAAGCCAGGGGATGAGTTTGAGCTTGTGTCTGGTGGGGCAGATTAGGAGGTATTCTGTTTTGGAAAGGTTGAGCTTGAGGAAGTGGGTGGCCATCCAGGTGGTGATGGTGGAGAGACAGCTTTTGAGGATGTAGAGTTGTGAGGGGGAAGAGATGTGGAAGTATGTTTGTGTGTCATATGTGTATTGGTGGAAAAGTATGTTGTGTTTGCCAAGGGTCTGTCCAAGAGATTCAACATATAGGTTGAAGAGGAGTGGAGACAGGGAGGAGCCTTGCAGGGTCCCTTACTTCACCATAGTGAGGACAAATTGAAAATGGGGCATGGAGAAATAGTGCGTCCTGTGAGGAAGGAATCAGGTAAACCAGTTGAAGACCCTGAGAGTTTCATCCTGTGGGATAGGATGTTGGAGTAAAATGGTGCTTTTGAGGGTGTTTCAAGGTCAAGGCTCATGAGTAGTGCTGTGTGTCACCAGTATTATGGAGGTCATCAAGCATGTGTAGTGTCACAGTCTCAGTGCTGCACCCAGGTTGAAAGCCAGATTGGAAGGGATTGAATTGGTTGTTTGTAGTCATATATTGTTGAAGTTAGGATCAAGAAATGTTTTTTTGAGGAGGGCTGAGATTTGTCCAGTTCTGAGAGCAGAGGGGATAGTACCTTGTGAGGAAAAGGTGTTGATGATCCTGAGTCAGTGTGGGAGCGAGGGTTGTGATGCAATTGGATGCAGCTTGAGATGGGCATGCATCATCAAGGAAGTGTACAGATTTTGTTTTGGTAGTAAGGATGATGAGGGAGTCTCTGTCAATGGGTGGAAGGTGTCCATGTGGTGGAATGTTTGGGAGTGGGGTGGGAGTGGCAGCAATCCGTAAAGCACAAAGTGCTCTGTATGTGCTCAGTCACTCTTAGTTGTTTAGATATAGGCATAAGGCAATGAAGTTGTCACTCAGTGCCAGTTGCAGCATGGGTCCATAACTGTAGACTGAGCACTGCCCTTCAGTGGCCCCTGGACTGTATGTGATCATAGATGGAAATGTAAACTACCCCAAGTACGAACTCTGGTGCTATTTGAGAGCTGTGCATTTCAGTTGACCTTGCGTCTGTCCCTTTCATCTATGATCACATACAGTCCAGGGGCCACTGAAGGGCAGTGCTCAGTCTACAGTTATGGACTCATGCTGCAACTGGCACTGAGTGACAACTTCATTGCCTTATGCCTATATCTAAACAACTAAGAGTGACTGTCAGACCTAAAGTAACTTTGCTGCTGGCCAGTAGTATTGTCAGTGTACATTTTTATTTGCTATGCGTTGTCTACCTGTTTTTTTTAATTTTACCTTTACAAGCCCTAATCCATGGAGGGTGTCAAGGATGCAGTCCTAAGGCAAGGGAACACTGATTGTGAGGCACTAAACTGAACATTTGACAAGTAGAAGCCATTCCGAGCCATGAAAACTCAACCCAAGCTAGTACACTGGCTACTATGCTGACTCTTGCTCTTCCTGGTGGGGATAAATCCACTTCAGATTCTGAGGAAGCAGTAAGCTGGCTGGAGCCATTGCTCAACAGAGACATTTAAAGGTACTTTTAATGTTTTATCATTGGTGTTTTATTTATTATTTTTTATTTATTTATTTTTTTCTTTCAGTTTGGTAATGTTAAGACAAAATGGCACTTCAAGATGGCCACAGTTGAACGTTTTCGATTTTGAAAAAGGCACTCACTCTGCTCGTGCATCAGCTCGCCCATGGGCTATTTCCAGAGGATATTAGAGGAAGGGACCTTGCTGGATGGCAGAATCACGTGACACGACGCAGCGTGTACTCTTGGATTTCTTTGTGTGGCCCTGTTCGTAATATGGTGGCGGATGGACTTGCTGCCGGTCTATGGAGTCCTGCATCGATCGCGCTGTGAATTCCCTGGCTGGTTGATCTGCAGCGGGAGGAGCGGGTATGGGAGGACAGTCCTTTTTGTATTTGGAACTTGATTTGTATTGCCGGGGAATGTATTTGCTGATAGCTCCTGGTTGCGGCCGCTGTACTTCCCGGGATGTTTATTGCTCCTGTGGGGCCATTGATGTTTTGCCCTCTCTCACGTGACCACGACGGCTGATAAGTTATTGTTGAAGATTGTCTCTGGTGGGAGGATGGGGGTTAAGGTTCAGGTTGCGCTAGTGACTCTGAAGTAATCTGTCACTTGTGCCACTTTGGTATGCAGGGTGATAGATTTCATCATGAGGAGTGTGGTGTGTGTTCTGGATCCCGGTTATGGAGGTGAAAGCTCTGTCCCTGATTACATTGTCACAGTGAAGGAGAAATATAGGATTTTAAGAATGTTTCTGATTGCACTGCAGTGGGTCAAGGGGCCTGTGCTTGGCTTTGTACTGTGGTTTCATTGTATGCTGTGAATTGCCCACACCCCGGCTCCATTGTACTCTGTCACGGATTACAGAGTGAGAAATGACCAGACATGGCCTTCATTTTATTTATGGAATTGAACGCTATGCCCTTGATTGCACTGGGGGGATGTGAGATCTGTGCTTAGTTACATCACGGAGGTCAGTGAACCTCCCTGTTTCGTGTGGGGAATACCGTCTACTGGACTGCTTATATATGTTGTTTTGCTGCCAATTCATTATTATTGGCTATTTTACAGTGAATTTGATTGTAGTTCACGACATGCACCGCATTTATCGGTCTTATGGGTTACAGCTCTGGCACCTTCAGGTCATTTATGATCGTCATCTCAGCTGTGCAGTATCAATTGCTAATATGTGGATTAACTCCAAATGTGGTGCATTAGGGATTGCTGTTACTGTATTATGTAGGCAATGTAGATTTTGTGTAGGTGGGTGTGGGTAATCATCACTGTTTGCTGTGTGCTGGTTTTAAGATGTTCTTATAGATCCATTATGTGATAATGGGTGTTAAGGGAGAGCTGATCGGAGTTAGGTGTTGTGTATTGGTTGGTTGGGATCACATCTTGCTGTTTTGTGGTGGCGTGGGCGGGGCTCAAATACATCCCCTCATGCTGGTGGGGAGGTGTGGATTGATAATAGATGGTTTTATACCTGTTGCGCTGGGGTTAGGGGTCGTGGAAATATTTGTGGTTTCTTTTGGTGGGGTATGACTCAAGGGTGTTCGTGACGTAAGTGTACTTTGCCTACCAAGCATTGTTTCTGGTAGGGGGGGCTGGTGGGTGGTAGTACAATTGACTATCCTAGAGTTTATGTTTGTATTAAATAGTTGGACTGTTTATGTAGAGGTAATTCATGTTAATGGTGGTGGGATTAGGAGTTCATTGTGTCAAGATGTATGGGCAGAGTGAGGTGGGTTTGTTGCTATGTGCTTAGATATGTTGTGTGGGATAGGGGTGAAAATGGGTGGAGTAAGATGTAGAAGTTGGGGTTTTCAGATGTTTTGGTTTGTGCTATGGAGTCACAGATTGGGTTCATGTTGTATGGGGAAGGGGGTCAGGACATTGGGACTTTCGAATGTATTTTTTGCGTTGCTACTTGGGTTTTTGGTTGTGGTTAGCTAACTGCATCTGTTTCAGCGGGGTGGATTGGGTGTTCTAGGTGTGGGTGTACATATTTAGCCAAGTTCTTTTCGATTGTTTAAGGAGACTTTGGATGTTAGCTGGAAAAATTCTACAATGAACATGACGGGTGAGGAATTGAAGTTTGTGACTTGGAATGTGAATAGATTGAATAATGTTAAAAAGAGGATGAAAGTTTTGAAGTTCTTGGATGAGCTCAAGAGTGATGTATGTCTCCTGCAGGAGACTCATTTGCCTAAGGATGAAAATGAGAAATTGAAGAAAGGTTGGGTGGGGACGCTGTATGGTGCATGTAGGGGCCCATAACGACAGTAAAGCCCGAGGGCCAGGACTATAAAACTATTGGAACCCATGGGCAAACACATGCCTGCCTGCATTCTGTTGTCCTGTTGTGGGCCAGCCCCTGCCCCCCTCCCATTGGCCTCTAATTTGCACCGGATCATTGTGCTTGCCTCCTCTGGGTCTGGCGTGCCCTGCATGGCGCGATTAGCGTGAAACCCACTTGGGTACATTTCGAATTGCTCTGTGTGGTTATGCTGCCTCCATGCTTTGAGGCCCTCAAAGATGGCCGTCGTTTTTTCTTGCCTGCCTGCATTCTGTTGTCCTGTTGTGGGCCAGCCCCTGCCCCCCTCCCATTGGCTGCCAAGGCCCCTTTAGCCAGTGGCTGAAGCCGGGAGGCGGGAGCCGGCCACACCGCCTAAGGCCCACAACGAAGGCCCTGTCCACCGCGGTACGCCGGATCGCCGCCCCCTCCGTGCGAGCGTCTGTGTGCCCCCCCTGCCCCCCGTGAGTGTCTGTGTGCCCCCCCTGCCCCCCGTGAGTGTCTGTGTGCCCCCCCTGCCCCCCGTGAGTGTCTGTGTGCCCCCCCTGCCCCCCGTGAGTGTCTGTGTGCCCCCCCTGCCCCCCGTGAGTGTCTGTGTGCCCCCCCTGCCCCCCGTGAGTGTCTGTGCCCCCCCTGCCCCCTCCGTGTGAGCGTCTGTGTGCCCCCCCTGCCCCCCGTGAGTGTCTGTGTGCCCCCCCTGCCCCCCGTGAGTGTCTGTGTGCCCCCCCTGCCCCCTCCGTGCGAGCGTCTGTGTGCCCCCCCTGCCCCCCGTGAGTGTCTGTGTGCCCCCCCTGCCCCCCGTGAGTGTCTGTGTGCCCCCCCTGCCCCCCGTGAGTGTCTGTGTGCCCCCCCTGCCCCCCGTGAGTGTCTGTGTGCCCCCCCTGCCCCCCGTGAGTGTCTGTGTGCCCCCCCTGCCCCCCGTGAGTGTCTGTGTGCCCCCCTGCCCCCCGTGAGTGTCTGTGTGCCCCCCCTGCCCCCCGTGAGTGTCTGTGTGCCCCCCCTGCCCCCCGTGAGTGTCTGTGTGCCCCCCCTGCCCCCTCCGTGCGAGTGTCTGTGTGCCCCCCCTGCCCCCCGTGAGTGTCTGTGTGCCCCCCCTGCCCCCCGTGAGTGTCTGTGTGCCCCCCCTGCCCCCTCCGTGCGAGCGTCTGTGTGCCCCCCCTGCCCCCCGTGAGTGTCTGTGTGCCCCCCTGCCCCCCGTGAGTGTCTGTGTGCCCCCCCTGCCCCCCGTGAGTGTCTGTGTGCCCCCCCTGCCCCCTCCGTGCGAGCGTCTGTGTGCCCCCCCTGCCCCCCGTGAGTGTCTGTGTGCCCCCCTGCCCCCCGTGAGTGTCTGTGTGCCCCCCTGCCCCCTCCGTGCGAGCGTCTGTGTGCCCCCCCTGCCCCCCGTGAGTGTCTGTGTGCCCCCCTGCCCCCCGTGAGTGTCTGTGTGCCCCCCCTGCCCCCTGTGAGTGTCTGTGTGCCCCCCCTACCCCCCGTGAGTGTCTGTGTGCCCCCCCTGCCCCCCGTGAGTGTCTGTGTGCCCCCCCTGCCCCCCGTGAGTGTCTGTGTGCCCCCCCTTGCCCCCCGTGAGTATCTGTGTGCCCTCACCCTGCTTGCCCCCCCTCATGCTCTGCGCTCCACCCCCCCTCCTCATTTCCATCCTCTTCAACTTCCCTCCTACTCCCCCCTCCTCTTCTCCCCCCTCTTAGACTTCCGCCTCCTAGCACTTACTCCTATCATCTGTTCCGTGACTCTTGATAGCAGCTTGTCTGTCCCCCCCTCCTTTTTGTTTTCCCCCTCCCCCCTCCCCTACTTTTCAATTTGTCACTGACTTTTTGATCAGTAGCGTGTCTTGTTCTCCTTTCCCCCCTCCGTCCACTTGCCCCCCCTCCCACCCCGCCTCTTGTTACCACCTGCACTGCGTAAATTGTCGTCAGACTTAGTAATGTTACTGCTTGCTCTGTTTTCCTTCCTTTCCATCACCTCTTGCCTTACTTGTTCTATGCACTTGCACTATCAGAAATGTCGTCAGGCCTATTATGATAGTTATTTTCACATTCTGTATTGTTTCAAGGACTTTTGCTGAATGTAACTGTATTTTTCCTATGTCCCCTCCCTCCTTGAAGCGCTTTGAAACACATTGTGTATAGGCGCTATATAAATAAACTATCATATCATATCATATCGTTGAGTACTAAATCCAGAGGTGTGGCGATATTGTTCAGAAAGAATATTCCGGTGAAGGTTTTGAAAGAAGTGTCGGACAAAGAAGGGTAGGATAGTTGCTCTGCTGCTAGATATACAGGGCCTTGAGGTGTCTTTATGTAATATTTATGTGCCCTGAGTGGATGACGGGTCTTTCTTTAGAAAAGTGGCGCAACTGTTGCAGGATTTGTGGCCCAGGAATATTGTGTTGGGTGGAGATTTTAATATTGTACTGGACGCAAAATTGGATAGAAGTGGGAATACCCTTAAGGGAGGTGCAGACAGGCAACATTTAGCCTTACCGGATCTACTTTTGGAGCATGATTTGAGGGATTGTTAGAGGCTGGAGAATCCTTTGAATAGGGAGTACAGTTTTTTCTCGGGAGCACATTCAGTTTATTCTACAATAGATATGTTTCTGACTGCTGGTATGAAACAGAATGTTGTAAAACGTGAGAGATTGGTAGCATACTTTTAACTGATCATGCCCATGTGGTCTTGCATCTGCGGTTGAGGTATACCTTGAGTGTACATACATTTTGGAGGATGAATATTTCACTACTGCAGAAGGATGAAGTGGTGGAGGCATTGAGAAAGGAATTGGATTGGTTTGTGGAGTGAAATCATACTGGGGAGGTACGTCCTAGTATAATCTGGGAGGCTTTGAAATGTACGATACGGGGCTACCTGATTGGTGTGTCATGTGAACTGAGAAGAAAAAAGTGTTGAAAGGGAGACATTACTAGGGAACAGGCTTACTGAATTATCGAGGAGGGATATGGCGGATCCAGTTTGTATGGAGACGGTGTGTGAGTTTAAAATGGTGAGGAGTGAGTTGAAAGCGCTAATAGATGAGCGTACTGATCGAAATAACTTTTATCTTCGATGTGCCTATTATGAGAAGGGTGAAAAATGTGACAGGTGGTTGGCTTACAGATTGAGGAAGTGGGATGCTGAGCGCTCTATACCTTCAATTCGGAGACAGGATGGCAGTATTAGTTATCATCCGGGTGAGATTAACAAGATTTTCCGGGATTTTTATGCAGATCTATACAAAAATGAACTGGAGGTGTCGGGTGAGGGTGCAGAGTTTCTGGAAAAAGTAGGCCTCTCTAGGATTACTGAAAATGATTGAAAGTTTTTGGAGGAGGATTTTTCACTAGAAGAAGTAAAGAAGGCTGTTGGTAAATTGAATGCGGGGAAAGCCCCGGGGCCTGATGGTTTCCCAGTAGAGTTCCATAAATTGCTGCCGGATTCGGCATTGCAACTTTTACGGGATATGTATACAGAGTCATTGATTAATGGAGTGCTGCCGGAAACCACTAGGCATGCCATGATTTCGGTCGTCCTGAAAAGAGGGAAAGATGATACTCTTCCTTAGAGTTATAGACCCATAAGTCTTATTAATGTTGATAATAAGATTCTGGTGAAAATGTTGGCGAGCAGATTGGAGTGTCTGCTTTCTTCTTTAATCCATGTAGATCAATCCGGTTTTGTGAAGGGTAGGAAGACCTCCAGTAACATTAGGAAGATCTTGAATATTGTTTCCAAGGCGAAAAGGTCAGGAAGGGGACAGTGCTGTGTTGTCCTTGGATGCGGAGAAAGCATTTGATAGAGTGAATTGGAATTTTCTATTTTCAGTGATGGCCAAGATGGGTTTTGGTGAGAAGTTTGATTCTTGGATCAGGCTGCTATACAACGATCCGACAGCGGAGGTTATCACCAATGGTGTGAGGTCTGGAAAGTTCAGGCAGGAGAGAGGAACGAGGCAAGGGTGCCCTTTGTCTCTACTATTTGTAATAGCTTTGGAACCGTTAGCTGAGTTTATCAAGGAGACTGATGATGTGGTGGGCCATTCGTGTTGGGGAATAGAATAGAAGATTTGGCTGTTTGCGGATGACATGCTCTTAGTCCTTGGTGAACTTAAGAAATCTTGACCGGGGGGGTGTGGCCAACAAACGTGGCATGAAGACGTGAGCTTTCGGTGCTCCCGAGGCCGCCAGCCGTATCCTGTAATATCCTGCCAGAATAACGACTGCTCATGTGAAGAAAAAGGTGTTTTCGGGCGTCGGAACATAACTGATCTCACGTCCGGTGGTCAAAGTGTGAAACCGGCTACTAACTCCAAAGAAATTAGCTGATGAAAGGTGAAGTGACGGCGTCTGACAAGAATCCAAGATGGCCGCCGGGCGCTGCTGAGCGCGAACCCATCAACGCTGCATATCCTGGTGCCCGTAGAAGGGTAGCTGCGCAGAGACAACCGCAGCTTCAGTAGGAGGGGACTGTCTCCTCCTCCTTGCACGGACCAACACATTACCGGAGTGCAAGCAACACTGACTGGAAGAGAGGATCGACTGCATGAGGCGATTCACGCTGAAATCCCTGCTCCCTGGCCACCGGAGTGGATGCGGGCGCTCTGTGTATCGTTGAGCGGCTGCCGGCCTGCTGCTCTACCGACCTGCGGTGACCACCGGAAGATGGAATCCGGAAGACATGGTAAGGAGAGGCGGGGGTGGGCCCTGAACTCTGTCCCCCTGCCCGGAAAACAATGTCGGGAGATTTTGACGGAAGGCTGGGTTCAGATACTAATGTTCCCTCGGGAGGTAGCCATATCGACCAGACTGCGATTAGTCCAACTGAAAATACTACACAGAATTTATTACCCGAGGGTAGCCCTGTACCGCTGGGGTAAGATAACAGAACCTAACTGCCTACGCTGCCATAGAGAAGAAGGAGCTTTCTTTCACACACTGTGGGAGTGCCCACATATCCGCGATTATTGGCAGCAATGCTGCGACATCCTTACCAGAGTGCTAAATCGGACAATCCCCAGAGACCCTAAGCTACTACTGCTTGGAGCAGGCAGCGAAATAGACTTGTCAAGATATGAAAAGCACTGCTTCATGACAACAACTGTAATAATTAAAAGGAATATAGTGCAACTATGGGGTGCTGCAGAGACTCCGCAAATAAGCCAGTGGATAACTGATGTACAGATTTGCATTCCCATAGAAAGGAGAGTGTATAAAGCCAAGGGATGTCCCTTAAAGGCGAACGAGATATGGCAACGATGGGAAGATGTGGTGTGAGCTCTGAAACCCGACTTGATATGACACCGTAGAATGTAGAATGCGCATGGCAGCAGGGGACCCTTCTCCTTAGTACAACAATCTTTATGTGACTTTGTGTGATTTACTTGATTGAGTATTGCATCAAACGTTATTACTATTGTTGTTTTTCTGTCCTGGCCCGGCGTGGACTAGTGTTTGTATGGTACAAAACCAATAAAAATGTAATATTAAAAAAAAAAAGAAATCTTTACCGGCACTGATGGGTGTTATGGCCGAGTTCTGTTCGTGCTCTGATTACAGGATTAATTGGACGAAATCGGAGATTATGCCTTTGACCTATTCTGTTGATAGGAAATTTGTGATGGACTTGGGCTTTAGATGGTGTCCAGATAAATTGTTATATTTGGGAGTTTGGTTGACTCTGGAGATTGGAGACATGGTTAAAGAAAACGTGCGGGTCATGTGTAGTGGACTGCGGACTGATCTGGAGAGATGGAGTCTTTTGAATCTCTCTCTGTGGGGCAAGGTAAACGCCTTGAAAATGGTATCTGCTCCAAGGATGAATTACGTGTTGAGTATGATCCCTTTGATGTTGCCAATGACATTTTGGAAGGACATAGACAGGATGATACAGGAGTGCTTGTGGGATAGGAAGCCCCGAAGTTGAAATTGTGGAAGCTGCAATTGCCGGTACATGGGGTGGTCTTGGAGTGCTGAATTTCAGGGTGTACCACCTGGCTTTCCTATCAGATTTCATGGTTTCTTTTGTGGAAGAATTGCAAGATGTTTGGGTGGATGCTGAGACTAGTTTTAATGGGGCGCTAACTTCACGAGCAGTATTGACCTTGGTCTCGAAGCGGAGTTGTGGGAAAGATCTGTGGATTGAGAGCATGAGAATCGCATGGAAGAATCTATGTAGGATCTTGGATGTGGATGCTTTAAGAGAGCCTGGTGCTTCGGTGTGGCTGAATCCTGCTATTAAAATAGATGGCAAAGTGACCTTTTGGGCGGATTGGTTACTGGGTGGGGTGCGGTGGGTGACTGATCTGTTTAGAAATAATCACTGGATGTCTGCGAGGGAATTGCAGCAGCAATATGACCTAGAACATTTCAGAGCAGGGCGTGTGAATTTGGAGCAGAGAGTTGATTTGACTCTGTTTGGAAGGAGCACAGCTGGGGCAGAAGGAAGTCTGGCCAGTCGCCTGTATAGGGAGATTGTATCACATTATCAAGGCAATGATTCATTAAGGGAGGAATGGGGCAGAAGGATTGGGTTAGACATCACGGAGGATATATGGCAGCAAATATGTGTGAATGTAAAATTGTGCTCGTTGGGACTCACGGAGAGGTCAAGGCAGATACAAATTCTAAATCAGATTTTTTGAACTCCAGAGAAAATGTGTAAAAGAGGGATGTTGGAGAGTGCTGAATGTTGGAGATGTATGTGTGAGATTGGCACGCTGGAGCATCTACTCTGGGATTGTAGATTGGTGAGACTGTTTTGGGGTGAGATTGGATGGGTGTGTGGTGAGGTGATTGATGGTCTGCCTGCATTGGGGTCTGCCTGCATTGGATTTTAGTGTGGTGATACTGGGGAGTGATGAACCTTTGGATGGTCTTAGTCAGAATGAGAAGAAGTGGTTATACAGAGGGGCAAAGATGTGTAAGAAGATTATCTTGCAGAATTGGAAGACTACCTTGACATTGAATATTGAGACATGGATATCTGAAATACATGAATAGGCAAGTGTGGAGAGGGTGCTTTATAGGAGAATTGGAAAATTGTGTTTGTTTGAGAAAATCTGGGGTAGATTTCTTCAGTTGTATTAAACTTGGCTTTGTACATTTGTTGGGAGGCGGGTAATTAAGAGAAGTTACTGATTTGGTGGGGGATTGGTTGAAATTTGTATCTCGTTCTGTACATAGTTCTGTGAAAAATGAATTGATTTTCAAACTTTTTTATGGAGATTGTCTAGTGATATGTAACATGATGTTTTGTAAATAAAATTTCAAACTGGATGTTTTGTAAATAAAATTTCAAAGTGGCCATGTTTTATTTCTGGTAGAGGTGCTTTTTGGTGGCCTTCGTTTTGAGTCCTAGGCATCCTACAACACAACAATAGAGGAACATCACAACTACATCCTTTATAATAAAAGGCCAGGTGCATGTTTGTCCAAGCCAGTCATGTGCAGTGGAGACTGCCCACTTTGCCTGTTTCACAGCTAGAGGGAGCTGTTCTCTTAGGATAAATGGTGATCCTACTGTGTCAATGAAAAATGACTGTATAATATTACGTTGAGGTATATCCCATAATATATTTACACTCTGAAAATGTCTTTGTTTACGCACTTTGGCCCGTATACAGAGGCTTTCACACTAGTACATCAGTATTCTCTCAAAAGACATCCAACCTCAGCATCAGGTCCATTTCTTGCTCGTTATTTGTCGTACCCAGGATTGGAATCAGCAGCATGGCAAGATGGTGAACCCGGTTCGTAGTAGTGGCTTTGGGTGTCAGGATCAGCGTTGCGAACAGGGGCATTAGGGGCAGAGATCCACCATTGCATACTTTACCTCCATGGCATTCTTATGCAGCCGGCACAGCTGTGGCATGAAAGTCATTCCACATTCGGATGGAAAGGCACTTGGTGCCTTGGAAAAAGAGTGGAGTTGCACATGCTGTGCTGAAGAGGTTCCTTTCTTTTAGTCTCCAGTCTGAGGATTTGTCCTCGATCATAAGTCATTGATGGATGCCCTATCCCGTTCACATGCATTGAGCAGTATAAAAGGGGCCGGTGACAGATGGGTTTGCCTCTCATCCCCCTTTCACCCCATTGAATTTGTCTTCATAGATTGGTTGTTTTTCTGCTGGCCTTTGAATGTTGGCTTGGAGACTCTCTAAGGTGGATGGGGTTTGGTTTGTGGTGCAAAAAAGGATTACGCCCCTGTGAGTACTCTACATATACTCGGCGTTACTTGTAGTGACTGTACCCTGCCTCAGGGAAGGGACACTCATATTCACAGGCTAAGTATGAAGCAGTTCCTTTTATGAGGTCCAATCCTGACAGCCTATAAACCAACACTGTGGTTGTAACCTGCAAACTAAGCTTGCATTTAGACCTAGGAATGTTCAACGTACCTAGATGAGACTGAGCATCAATGATGCTAGTGTGGCACTGCCCTTGCAAAAAACGTTAGCGCTAGCGGCAGCAATACTTTTTCACTCTTCCACATAGATCATTGAGATTTCCACTGAAGACTATCACTCAAAGTGCATATCATGACTATCTTTCAGAGATATAAAGTACCTACACCATACATCTGTCTGGGCAGTCCCTGATCATGTGCGACTTACCTCGTCCGCCCTGCTCCCCTCCTGAGAAATGATGGCCTAGATTGATCAAACAGGACTGCTAATAGGTGGAGGAGCCCGTTAGTCAATTTTGGAAGCATCCTGTCCCTCCTAGAGCCTGGAGTGAAAGCCTGAAGGAGGCACTAATGCATGCGTTTTCCTGCATTCCTTCCTGCAGAGAAGAACTATGCTCATCCCTGCATATTTCCTTGGGTTGCCCCCATAGCTGCATTTCTGACCTATCTGCAGGGGGTGAACAGAAACACGTGGGCTCTTTGCATATTTTGCGTCTCAGGTCCCAGCTTTCTGAACACATTAGCAAGGAAATAACAATAAAATGCAATTCACGTCCTAAGGTTTCCGTTTGAGAAAATGATTGCTAAAATAATGGGACTCTCTTTCCTGTAGGAACTTTTCACACTTGTCCAAAGGGTTTGCTACTGCAGACTAAAGGCTCATTTTTCACAGAAAGCCCGACAGTCCATTTTCTTAAAACACCTTTGGTACTTTATGCGAGTGACTGCTGTCTGTAAACCATCAAAAACCAAGATATGGCTTGCAACACTTAGCTGATTAAAAAGCGTCTAGACGTAAACTCAGGATGGCGAAAGTCTTTAATGCATTATAACTTACAGTGCATGCAGCACAGTTACATTCGGGACAGCTGCACCCGTTCAGGAATTATGGCGGGGAAGTTCCTTTGACTCAAGAAGTGTGCCTGAAAATGAAGGTTGTAAATTAACAGCGGCGTGCCCTAACACTGCAAGAAATGTAATCTGCGGCCAAGCACTATTTCTAAATGCAGTTCTGATGTTGGAACGATGAAGACGTTTTTATAACTCTTGTTATTTCATGTTCGAGCCTGAAGGACATTTTATAAGCAGAACCATATCTCTGCGTAACAAACACAGCAGCTCTGACTTTCTGTCTGAAGTAGGACGCAGACGACATTTTGTGAACATCATTGAAATGGCGATCTCAGCACAAGAACCACGGTTTTTGGCCTGGGAACCTTAAACCACTGTCTTCCCAGATGTCTGAAGCCTCGGGCACGCTTCTGGCAAATTAATTACGGAACATTGAACATGACCCTTGGCTACTGTATCATTTATCCTGAAGTTACAAATGCTGTCGTCTTTAGGGACACTCGAGACGAGGGCTCGTGGCACCATTCGGCGTTGTGATTAGCAGAACCATAGTGTCGATTTTGACAAACTCACCTGGGCTGAAGCGCTGCAGCACAGACGAGTGACCAAGTCTGCTCTGATATTCTGGGATAGACATTTCCAGGAATATTTTGATTTATTGTAACATGTAGTGAAGGGCATTTCGGGTAGTATAATGAATCTCACAAGATCAAGCGTGCAAGCTTTTAATTTTTATTTTATTGGCCATTTGTATGGTGCCTATACACAAGTCTTTCCAGGCACCACAAGACACGAAGGGGGTGGGGGGCATGGGATATCATAAGAAAAACAATAAGAATAAAGAAATGGTTATATTTGCGTTCTGACAATCCTACCGTGCAAGTGCATGACAAGGTGGTAAATGCAAGGGGGGATAGAGGGAGAAGTTCAAGAGTGGGGGAGCCCCACAGGAGGGGGCGGGCAGTGCTAATAAGGCAAAGGCGGCTAGTGCAGGGGAAAGAGGGGGAGGTGAGGAATAGTGCAGTGGACTGTTGGGATAGTCCGGGAAATAGTGGCTGAGGGCAAGTGCTGGCAACGGATGCTGGGAGGGACTGGTGGGGGGGTCGGGGGGTGGTCTGGTCCCTATATGACTCTGGGGGTACCAGGTCCTAGTCATAGTGGCAGGTGGAGAGTTTAGCACGGGAGTGGGAGAGGGAAGGAAGAGGAGAAAAGGAAGGTCTTGAGAAGTTTCCAGAATTTAAGAAGGTCCGGCTCAAGTCTGGGGAGGAGAGGGAGGCTGTTCCAGAGGTAGGAGCCACCCAAGAGGAGGGATCTGGCTCCCAATCTCTGCTTGGAGAAACGTTTGACTTGCAGAGAGTTGGAGCCAGAAGGACAAAGGATTCTGGCTGGGCGTTATTTCAGGAGGGAAAGTTGGATTTAGGGAGGCCTCAGGCCCCAGACTACCTTGTGGATGATGCAAAGGGTTTTGAATTTGATCCTTGCAGTTACCAGGAGCCAGTGGAGAGACTTTAGGGCTGGAGAGATGTGGCCCCTGGGCTTGAGGCCAAGGATATTATTTCTATTAATATTAATGTTTGCAGATGCACAACATGCCCACAGGCCTCAGTGTGCAACCGATAAGTCTGGCAGTCCTATTGTGGATTAGTTGGAGGGGGCAAAGGGAGGAAAGAGGA
This sequence comes from Ambystoma mexicanum, assembly GCF_040938575.1. Classification (NCBI taxonomy): domain Eukaryota; kingdom Metazoa; phylum Chordata; class Amphibia; order Caudata; family Ambystomatidae; genus Ambystoma; species Ambystoma mexicanum. The sequence continues at coordinate 1,032,149,964 of NC_090933.1, read as the reverse complement.
AGGTTGAGGAAGAGGCTGTTGCAGTAGTGGAGCCTACAGAGAACCGGGGCTCTGGAGACATTGAGCTACTGGGGGAAGGTGAGGAAAGATAGAATGCCCTTGAGGAGATGAAGCTGAAAATCTGACTTCTTGGCAAGGCGTGTGATGTGTGGAAAGAATGAGAGAGAGGAGTCAAAGATGATCCCAAGGTTTTTTGCTTTTGTAATGTGCCAGATATCATAATTGGTGCACTGGCTGGTGACAATGTTTAGCAATGGGGTCATTGCTATGACTATAATGAACAATTAGGCTTCCCATATTTTTGGGATGATAGTTAGATAACACGATCTTCAAATTTTGTCTATTTTCCCCAAAAATCGAAATTTACACTAAAACACAATTGTGCAGGTCAGTCTCCCTTGAGGAGTAGCCTGGAGTTTGGCAGACCATTGCCTGGGTTTGAGAACACCCTGGCCAAATGGGAAGGAGTTGGTAAGTGATTCAGCATGGAAAATGCACCATCAACTTGTTGTCTCTTTTTGCTATTTAAGGAAGAGTGACCCAATTGGTTCTTACTTCTTTGTTTAGCCTGGGAGACATTGCCTTGAGAGTTATCGATCAACTAAAAGCATTGTGTGTGTGGTTGAGAACCAGTGTCACCCGCTAGTGCCTACATATTCAGAGAATGGGATCTGGGCCCGCCTTTATTGTTATTATTAGGATACTTGCTGAGCGTGGACTTAGCTTCAGGAAGCAACAGAGAGCATTACAGGTCATAGGCAGAAATACACAGTGATGGAAGCAGATGGCTAGGGTTCAATTGAAAGGAGCAGGAAGCTAACCACAGGGGAGGGCAATTTGGCAGCAAAGGATCAACAAGCAACAAGGGGAGGACATTGAGGGAGCAGATCACCCAGTCAAAGGCTCTATTACAGTAGCTATGGTCGAGCAATCAAGGCCTAGCTTCTCAGGAGGTGAGGTGGGCTTGTTCTTAAGTACAGTGTAGTCCCCAAGGACCCACAAAGGAATGTCTACACTTTGTATTAGTTAAAACACAGTCTTTATATAATTAAGGTTCAAGGTTATATACACAATCACAATAACTCACTTTGTGCTCAGTTAATCTACAATGGCAAATATATACACAGCTCTACGTGGTACCACAATTACTATCAGATTTCATTAAAGTGCATCAACTGGACTTAGTTTGAATGTCACACAAAGTAACAAAGAGAACCAACAATAGACATAGGAGGAAAAGCAGTTAGTTAGAACAATAGGCAGAATCCCGATCCCCTACCAGAAGGCACAGTTCTGTATGAGGATATTTACAGGTTGCCCACCTGGGCAACCTGTAAATAAAGATATATCGTACAAGCCAGTCCATATATTGTTCACAAGAGTCTTATTTCCTCCTAAGTAGTTCTACAACCTCAATGTACCTGGAATAATAGATTTCGACATTGGGTTGTCAACGGATCCTTCTTGAGCGGCTCCCTTTAAGGCAGGAGCCACGGATCGTCGAGAAAAGAGGAAAAAAGGGGGAACACTGTCGTTGCGGCATAAAGAAATTATAAAAAGACTGTATTTTAACTAATACAGTGTGTGGACATTCCTTTGTGGGTGCTTGGGGACTACACTGTACTTAAGAACCAGCCCGCATCACCTCCTGAGAAGCTAGGCCTTGATTGCTCGACCGTAGCTACCATAATAGAGAATCTTGGCTAGGGTTCTCTGTGCCTCTCCTCTATCATTAGAGAGCAGGAGTACAGACACCCCCCTCCAATCTCTACACTGGTGGCAGAAGTGGGATGCTTATGGTTTTAAGAATCAGTGTGTAACCTTGCCACTAACAAAATATCTACACTTTGTTAAATTGAGGTTTAGTTGTGTACAAAATAACTAAATTACAAGCAATGGAATCTATTGCGAATGGTACATTTACTTGGATGAGCTTAGATGCTCTCCAAAGTGCTCGTGAAGCCAGGGAATTCGACTTTGAGTACAATCTAGGGCTGAGCTTATTGCTGACCTGGTGGACTACCAGACTGATTGTGAAGCTCTTGAAAATGGGGGGATGTAACCAATGAGGGTCCTACTCCTGGGGGTTTTGATGAATCTGATTCTGGGAACACCACCATTCCTGCTGCCTCTGTTCCGACCTCCAGGAATGATTCCTCAGGGAATGCCTTGGAACTTGAGTTATTAAGGATGAAGTTAGCCTTTGAATACAAAAAGTTGGAAACAGAAGCTGAGCTCAAGAAAGAGGAGTTGGCACAGCAAGTGATCCTTAAAGCCAGGGATCTGGAACTAAAGGATAGGGATCTTGAACTCAAAGATAAGGACCTTGAACTTAAAAACAAGGATACTGAATGTCAGAAAATCCAGCTAGAGAAAGCTAGAGTAGAGACCTCAGCAAAGCCAGTTGAGAGTGTCAGGTCCCCAGCCACCATGTTTATGAAAGATTTGGTTAGTGTGTATGTGGAGGGTTCTGATATCCTCCAATGGATTGAAGCATTTGAGATGGCTTGTGCGATTCGTGATGTTGATAAAAGAGATTGGGCTGTTTGCTAAGCAGAGTGCCTCAGACTGGATATGACTGTATTCTGAAACTGAGGGCCCTATTATCAACTTGCTGCAGTGAAGGTGCTAAACAGCAGGATTCACTGCGCCAAAAGAGGATGCCCAGGCTCCACTACTATTTTCAAGTGGGCCTCGGCGTCCTCGTAGAGCACGACAGTGATCTGTGAGGAGTGCGCCTGTTTTTAATTCTAACGGGCACAATCCAATCTCAGCAGCATTTTTGTAAAATAACGACATATTCATTATTTTACAAAAATGCTGCCGAGAACACAGATGAACACGTACCTATACACCAAAGTGAGCAGCTTCAACAATGCAGGATGATGAAGCTGCTTACTTTGGTGTATAGGAAAGTGTTCATATACACCTGTTTGGTGTATATGAACACTTTCATTTAAATGGAGCAGCTGCTCGCTTTGGTGTACATGAAAGTGTTCATATACACCCGTTGGATGTATATGAACACTTTCATTTAAAACAAGCAACTTCAACGTTGCAGGATGCAACGTTGAAGCGGCTCGCTTTGGTGTAAAAAAAAGTGTTCAGATACTGCCGTGCGGTGTATATGAACACTTTCATTTACACCAAAGCAAGCAGCTTCAACGTTGTAGGATGCAACGTTGAAGCTGCTAGGTTTGGTGTAAAAAAAAGTGTTCATATACACCCGTGTGTTGTATATGAACACTTTCATGTACACCAAAGCAAGCAGGTTCAACGTTGCATCCTACAACGTTGAAGCTGCTTGCTTTGGTGTTCATGAAAGTGTCCATATACAACACACGGTTGTATATTAACACTTTCATTTACACCAAACAAGGCTTATTGTGGCACTCCTCTGGTTTAACGGCACCAAAAGAGTACCATATATGTGCACTAGTTTAGCGCACATATTAAACTGGCGGAATGCCACTAGAATAGGCTTCCAAAAAGGCAGTTTAAGAAAGTGGCGGTTGCTAGGTTGGTTTCCAACCCATCCCAGCAACCGCCAAATGTATTCCGAAAGTGGTGCATTCCTTCCGACTCCAGAGGAATGCGCAACCTTCAGAAGAGGTCTTAAGTACCGAAAAGTTTGTTAAGCCTTTTAACGTCCTTTTCGGAACTTAACACCTGGATGAGAATAGGACCCTGAGTGTAGAAGAAAGGAGTCAGTGTGAGTGCATGAAATCTGCTTTGATTGCCAAGTTTGGCAAGACACCTACCCAATACCTTAAAAGATTCAGGGAATTTAGGAAGAGAGAGAATGTGTCTTGGATTGACTGGGTGAGTGCTGCACATATGAACATGATGGAGTGGATGGATACAAGGTGAACACTTTTGTTGAATTGTCCCACCTTTTGTTTTTTGAGCATTTTTTGGATGCCTGTTCATCAGAGCTGAGTCAGTATGTTGCTGACCAGAACATGTTAGATCCCTTTAAGCTGGCCAAGCTGGCTGACAAGTGGGTCTCCCACTGGGTGTCCTCTAAGGACTCCAGTGGGAAGGACAAGGACAAGGAAAAGGGGACCTCTCAGAAGGCTGAGGAGTCCCAGAAGCAATCACAGTGTAATAAACCAAAACCTTCCTCTCCTAAGCCCCATGAATCTAGTGGGGATACGTCTGATGTGGGTGGGAGTAAGAGTAGTGGTCCACCTGCTGCAAAGCAGGCTCTCAGTGGTTCCAATACCGTACCCCGCCTTCCTGGCACTTGTTGGGACTGTGGGGTTCTGGATCACAAAAAGGGTAACCCCAAGTGTAAAGGTAAGGCACTTGGAGTCCAGGCTGTCAGCCTGACCTACCCTTACCCCATGCCTGAGGGGGACGCCATTGTCCTTCCCTCCTCTATCGGGATCACATTCAGTCCTCCCGTAGATATTTCCCTAGTGTCCCTTGGGGCCTGGGACCAGTATGCAGAAGTACTGGCGACAATCCCACAGAACACCCGTAGGTTTTTGAGGAGTGTCCTCTTGAATGGCCAGCCTTCTACTGGTTTGGAAGACACTGGGGCAAGCATGACAGTGCTGGATAGGACCCTGCTCAAGCCAGAGGGCTATGTAGGTGCTCCTCTGAGAACTACCAGGTTAGCTGGTGGGCATCACAAATTATTGCCTGTAGCCTTAGTCAACATTACGATTGGAGACAAGACAGCAATGCTTCCTGTCCAGGTTCAGGACAATGTGACTGCTAACATTTTGTTAGGAAATTATTTGGTAGAAATGGGGATGATCTCGGATGTTCTCCCCATGGCCGCTACAGCGGTCACCCGATCACAGATCACACTGGGTCCGGCTGTGAGTCCAGTACCCTCGCCAATGGGGAAACCCAAAGCACGATGAAGGAAGAGCAAGAATGCCACCTATGCAAAAGGGACCCCTTCTCTTCCTGTTGCTCCTGCTGCACCCACAGGGATTCATGCTCCGGACGGGCTGGATCCAGTGGTAAACCCAAACTCAACTCCTGAGGGAGAAGAGGCAAAAGACTCTCCTGTGGGAGAGGTGCTCAACCCAGAGGACCACCCCGACCTTCAATGCCTGCTGGTTGAAGGGAGGCCCTCCCGGGCAGACTTCTGTAGGGCTCAGAGAGAGTGCCACTCTCTCGATGGTTTGAGGAAACAGGCCCTGTCCCAGGTGCGGGGAGAAGTGCCTAGGACATTCCAGATCTATTGGGAGGGTGAGCTCCTTGTCAGTGAGCCCACTAAGCCTGAACCTGGTACCCTCAAGAGGTTGTTGATACCCCAGGTTTACATGCTCTTCCTACTGCAGTTGACGCATGAGGTGCCCTTGGCTGGTCATCTTGGTACCAAGAAGACTAAGCAGATGCTCTCTGCCCACTTCTACTGGCCCTGGATGGGAGTAGAAGTGGAGGCCCACTGCAGGACTTGCCCAACTTGTCAATTGTCTGGCAAGACTGGAGGCAGTGTCATTGCCCCACTGCAGCCATTGTCAGTGGTTGGCACACCGTTTGAGAGGGTGGGCATCGACATTGTCGGTCCCCTTGACCCTCCCACTTCAGGTGGACATCGGTTCATCCTGGTCTTGGTTGATCATGCCACCAGGTACCCTGAGGTTATACCCCTTCAGACTATTACTGCCAAGGTGGTTGCCAGGGTGCTCCTGGGCATTTTCACGCATGTTGGATTCCCTAAAGAGGTTGTCTCTGACAGAGGATACAACTTCATGTCAAGTTACATGAAAACCATGTGGAAAGAGTGTGGGGTAACCTACAAGTTCTAATGGTCTGGTCCAGATATTTAAAAAAACTCTGAAGGGCATGCAAGGTGCTTTGGAAGAGCCCCTAAGGAGGAAATGGGATCTCCTCCTGCTATGCCTGCTGTTCGCTTACAGAGAGGTACCTCAAGAGGGTGTTGGTTTCAGCCCCTTTGAGTTACTCTTAGGCCATCCAGTGAGGGGCTCCTTTGTCTTGATCAGACAAGGTTTGTAAGCCACCCCTCCAGGTCCTGCCAAGCAAGTGGGGGACTAAGTGTTAGGCCTCAGATGGAGGATGACACAAATGATGGGTCAGGCGACAGCAAATCTCAAGGCCAGCCAGGAATTTAACAAGTACTGGCATGATCTTAAAGCCTCGCAAGTGGATTGGACTCCAGGACAGGAGATCCTTGTGATGGAGCCTACCAAGCCTCGAGCTTCGGTGGATAAGTAGACTGGACCCTTCAGGATAATCTTCAAGATGGGCAAATTCAATTATCTGGTTGACAAGGGAGTCCCGGGAGTAGCCCCTCAGGTATTCCATGTTAACAGGCTCAAGCCTTTCCATAGGCGAGCCAAAGTCTCATGTCTCTTGCTGGCTTCAGAGCAAGAAGAGGATGAGAGTGAGCCCCTTCCTGATTTGCTGCACAGCAACCCTCAGGATTGTTCAGTGAAGGGAGTGCATCCCTCTCCAGATCTGACAACAGAGCAGCAGAGGGCCTGCAAGACTTTGCTCCGGCAGTATGCCTCTCTGTTCTCATTGACATCAGGCCTTACACCGCAGTGTAGGCACGAAATTGACACTGGTGACAGTGTGCCTGTCAAAAGCAGGTGCTACTGTATGTCAGATACAGTTAAGAACCACATCTAGGCTGAGGTCGCCAGGATGTTGGCTTTGGGTGTTATTGAACCCTCAAGCAATCCCTGGTCCAGTCCAGTGGTCCTTGTCCCCAAGGCAAGTCCCCAGGCAGGTACCAAGGATTGGAGGTTCTGTGTGGACTGCCAAGGGGTCAATGCCGTCACCAAAATTGACGTGCACCCATTGCCCAGGGCTGATGAGCTTGTGGACACCATAGGTGCTGCCAAATTTGTGAGCACCTTTGACCGTACCTCAGGCTATTGGCAAATAAGGGAAAAGACTGCATTCTCAGCACCTGAGGGGCTCTACCAGTTTAGAGACATGCCTTTTGGGTTGAATAAATCCCCTGCCACTTTCCAACGTTTAGTCAACCATTCACTCAGTGGGATGGAGGCTTTTTGTGTGGCCTACTTAGACGACATCGCCATCTACAGTTCCACTTGGGAGGAGCATTTGATTCACTTGGATAACATGTTGCAGGCCTTGAAAAGGGCTAACCTCACTATCAAGGCCATCAAGTACCAGAAGGGCATTCAGGCAGTCAGGTAGCCAAACAGGCGGACGGTGCATTCAGGCCATTCTTCTCCATCCAGACACTCACAACACAGAATGTGGATTCGGACAAGCACTCTGCCATTCAGCACTACACACTGCATTCATACCAGTTTCAGGCATGGCTGTTTCAGCCATTGTGTCAAACACCAGATACTAGACACCTATAACACGGAATTCACATTTGTCACACACTCCATTCACCCAAGTCCCACCGCATGGGCGTATCCACAACCTACAGTCATTGTGAAGGCTCCAGCCAGTCTGGCCTGGACTTCCCCACAACACCATGGGCCTCATCACGACTTGGGCGGTAAACGTGGCGGATTATCCGACGGACCTAAATAGCGCTAACGCCAAGGCACCCGGCGGATAATCCACCAGATCACAAGTTATCGTGCACGCGCCCCGGTCCAAGGCGTTAGCGCAATTAGCGCGAACCCTTAAAGCCGGCGCACCGTGCGCTACCGCCACTTTGCGCTCATAGCGCGCGGGAAACGCCTCACCGCCGGAACGGGAAATAAAGCAGCGGCCATCTTGGAAATCACAATCCGTCGGATATCAGAGCCACTGGAAGCCATCCACGCAATCTGAAGCCTAATAATGAGTCAGGAGCGCACGAGGGACAAGTCTGCACTGGACAGGGTCCGAAAACCCAAGTTCAGTTATCAGGAGCTTGAGGTGCTTGTGGATGAGGCACTGACACACCACCATGAGCTGCAGCAGTGCAAAACCAGCGCCCAGCGCCGAGGCCAAATATGGTGATCTGTTGCTGAAAGGGTCAGTGCAGTGAGGCACATGCCCCGGGATGGGGAGGACTGCCTCAAGTGGCTGAATGACCTGCGCGTGCGAGTGCGAGGCATCCTGTCCCAGCACAGGAGTGCAAGCAGGGGCACAGGAGGAGGGCCACCCCCCCCCCCCGAGCTCACACCATGGGAGGAGAAAATGACGGGTGTCATTGACGTTGGAACCATTGAGGGCATTGGTGAAGCGGAGGCAGGGACTGGCATCAATCCAATGGCAGGTGAGTCCCTTCCCCGAATACCTGCATCTGAATGAGAGTGAAGACATGTGTCTGAGGCTCTGCATACACCCGTAAGTGAGGGCCACATTCCTAGAATGGTAGTGCTGCCTAGACGACCCTGTACGTGCAGTGCATGAAGGTCCTGGGCAGGGGATAGACTCCCATAGCCATAGGACAGCTACGTAGAGTGGTACTGTGCATCAACACAACCACAAAAGCCTGAGCGCAGTCCACCACAACCACGCGTTCACATGCAGTGTACCTCCATGCACATCCACAACAAGCACCACATGGTGACTGAACAGAATGCAAGTTGAATGCGTCATTGTTACTGTCTTCATTCACACTTGTTGGCATGACCTGCATCACACAAATGTAAGTAGCATTGTACTAAAACCACCCCCTATGGACCCCACAGGCACACGTCGATCCCAACAGCCCGGTGATGATGGCGATGAGGCCACACAGACAATGCGCCCACAACACCGTGCCTCCACCAGCACCCCCAAAAAAGGCCACACCCATGGGAGACAACACCGGGGAACACCAACCTCACCCCGACGCAGCCCCGCCAGACAGCAGCGGCAGCCACATGGCCACAGGGAGGCGACCGTCAGCTCACCATAACCCAACATCCACAGCCCCGATGCCGAGGGAGAGAGGCCGGAATGTGAGCCCAACGTGGGAGCAACACCTCCACGTGTGCATCATGCCACCGCACAACACACCCAAAGCAGTAGTGATGGGGAAGGGGTGTCAACACCCCATGGAAGCCCAGACAGACAGCAGGCAGGGAGGCCCCATGTGCCTGTGCGTGGCTGCAGCACACCACAGCCCGATGTGGACACTCCATCCTATGGGAGCCCAGAGGGCCATCGATCGGAGCCAGGCAGCCCAGTCCAGTGTGGTGGCATGTCGCCATGCAGCCCCCCCCGACAGCGCACAATTGGCGGTCCACCACCTGAAGCACCAGTAGAGGCCTTTGTCACAGGGGCAGCAGTCATGGGCCGGCTGGATGTCATTGAGGCAAAACAGGCCAAGGTGGAAGCAATGGCAAAGGTCCAGAGCCGGCACATTAAGGCTGTGAGCACTTCCATCCGGCATGGGTGCCGGTACATTGCGCGGGACAATGCCCGCACACGACAAGTTGTGCAACAATGCACCGCTGCCCTGACAGGCTTTGGGCAACGAGTCCGTGAATTCACAGAGGCAGTGTCTGCACTTGTAGAACAACAACGCAAGGCCAATAACCTCATGCGCCAGCACATGATGGGCAGCGCTTCCATACCCTCCACTTCCACCACACCCACAGAGGGTTCACTAGACCAATCTCCAAGGCGCCGGTCCTTGCGCCACCTGAGGGCCCGCACACCGGAGGGTCCTTGGAGAGGGAAGCGCCCGCGCCCATCCTAGTGGTGCATGGCATCATTGTTGTTGGCCTGATGAGGCAAATGTACAGTTTGGGGTTGTACACTGGGGGCAGGGGGGATTGTTGGGTGTTCACTGGGGGAGGGGGGATTGTTGGGTGTTCACTGGGGGGAGGGGGGATTGTTGGACGGAAAATAAATCATGTTAAAAAAATCACAATGCATAGACAGTAGTGATTGTTACAAATGCAATTTAATGTTGAAGTGACATATGTACAATTTACCTATTACCCATTTCCAAAAGGTTCCATCAATCAATACCTGTCTGGCCAACCTCCCTTCCCTCAGCCCAACCCTTTGTGCATGTGCAACACCTTCTGGCACTTCATCGCCCTCACCACCATTCTCAGGTGGCTGCACATGAGCATCTGGGGGCAGTGGCACATTTCTGCGAAAACAGATGTTGTGCAGCATGGCACATATCAGTACTATTTTTCCAACTTTTTCTGGTGCATACATCATTGCACCTCCCGTCCGGTCGAGGCAACGGAAGCATGCCTTCAGCAGGCCAAATGCCCTCTCGACGCAGATCCGTGTACGGGCATGGCCAAGGTTATATGCCCGCTCCCCCGCCGTGTGTGGGTGACGCACAGGGGTCATGAGCCACGTGTACTGGGGATATCCTGAATCACCTGCAGGGGAGAGAAAGCCGGTATGGGGACAAGGTAAGTCGAGTGGGTGTACAGAGCCCTGTCATCAGTGTGATTTTGCCATATTTGTCATTTGGGCTATAACATTGTGGAGTGTGCTGTCCTACGGGCACGATTGAATCAATGGGGTACTCTCCACTTGGTACACCTATGTTTCTGTATGTAACAGTACTCATTCACTTGTCGCAGGAAGAGGGGGCCCTTCCATCTACTTCTGCTTGACAGAAGTGGCTGCCTCATGTGTCATTGCAAATCCATTTGGCTACAGTTGCATTTGCTGCTCTTCACTATTCTGTACTGTTATCCATGCTTTTCCATGGCCATTTTGGGGACAGTGTTTGTGGGATGTGCATTGTCATTACTCAGCCTACTTATGTGTGGAGCATTCGTGGATGTGCCAGCTCATGGATTGGGTTTTCACTACTGTCGGATGGCCAGGGTGGGATATCTGTACTTTGTCAGTGTTGGGAGCCATGGTGCTACTCACACAGGAGGCCTTGTTGTGGTGGGACTTCCATATGTCACTGTGCCGCCACATGTCTGACATCCTACATGGGTGTGTTCTGCTGTGTTTGACATGTCTAAGGTTCATTGTGCAAGGTACTTGAATGTGTAGCTGTTGTGATGGTGCTGACTATTGGGAATGATGGATTCTGTGACAGGCACCATCAGTTGTGGATTGACATGCTTTGTGGTATACATTTGTGCTCACCCAGTAGCCATGTGTTTTGGCCTCGGTGCCTTTCCATGTACGCCGGCAGGGTACTGTTGCGTAGGACCATGGAGTCGTGGGTGGATCCTGGGTAGAGGGCACAGCAGTGGCTGAAGGTGAGGTCAGTGCCACATGTCATCTGCACGTTGAGGGAATGGTACTGTTTCTGGTTCCTGTAGGCAGCCTCATGTGCCTGGGGTGGTACAAGTGCCACATGTGTGCAGTCCAGGGCTGCTATTACATTCGGGACTTGGGCAATGGCATAGAATTGACCCTTAAGCTGGTGCACCTGTGCCTGTGTGGCTGGCAATGCAATGTGTTCATTCACATGATTCAACGGTGCATCAAGCACCTATCGCAGCATGGCACTGAATGTGGACTGGGCCATTCCATGCATCATGGCAACGGTATGTTGGTAGCTGCCAGTCCCATGAAATTGAAGCACAGACACAAGCTTCACTAGGGAAGGTACTGCCATGCTGGTGGCCATGCGGCTGCATATGTCACCCTGGATTCTGTCCAGCAACTGGGTGATGGTTGCCCTGTCCAGCCGATATTCTGTCACCAACTGACCATCAGTTAGGGCCCAGGGTGTTGGCCTGACCCTGGGGATGGCTGGCCGCCTTGCTGGTGCTGCTCTCCTCCTCCTTCTCCTCATCCCCACTGCCCCCTGCACTCCCAGGGCCCTGGCCTGGTTGACTGGCCTCTGTAGCTCCAGGCGCAGCAGGTAGAAGTCGACATCAAGGCTCCCGGCTCCAAATGGCAGCATGGTGTTGGGGAGGGTGTGTTGTGCATGGGTGGGTCCTTTGTAGGCCTCAGATTTGCATTGCCTCCACCTGGGCCCTCATTGCTGTCTCCTCCCTGCTCTTGCTGGTGTAATGGGGTTGGGGAGGGTGTGTTGTGCATGGGTGGGTCCTTTGTAGGCCTCAGATTTGCATTGCCTCCACCTGGGCCCTCATTGCTGTCTCCTCCCTGCTCCTGCTGGTGTAATGGGGTTGGGGAGGGTGTGTTGTGCATGGGTGGGTCCTTTGTAGGCCTCTGATTTGAATTGCTTCCACCTGGGCCCTCGTTGCTGTCTCCTCCCTGCTCCTGCTGGTGTAATGGGGTTGGGGAGGGTGTGTTGTGCATGGGTGGGTCCTTTGTAGGCCTCAGATTTGCATTGCTTCCACCTGGGCCCTTATTGCTGTGGCCTGTGTTCTGTTACCTCCAGCTTTTTGCTGGAGGTATTTTCGGCGGATTATCCACCGCTTTTCTGGCGCTAATAACGCTTACGCCGGACTCGTGATTGATGATGTTTCAGCGCTAAGGGTTCCTGGCGCTATTATGGCCGACGCTTGTACAGCCGGCTGTCCTTGCGCCGGCTGTTATTGCGCCAGCGGTGTTTGGAGTCGGGATCCGACGGACCCTTAAAATCGGCGCTAAGAGCGTTACCGCCGATTTTAAGGGTTACCGCCCAAGTCGTGATGAGGCCCCATATATGGAACTTCCACCCAATAGCCAGTCTGGGGGAAGGGACAGAGTCAGGACTTCCCGGGACTTCGGGAAAAGTAAGGTAACAGGTGATACAAAAGCAAGAGGCCACATGGGCCATCTTATTTCCTGTCAGGAATCAACTGATTCCAATGACAGGGCTTGGGCATCCCAAAATGGAGGACGCCTGGGGCACCTGTCAATTCAGCATGGAGCTGCCAGCAGTCAATACCGTGCTCTGTCGGCCACACACAGGTGTCCAAAAAAACATGGACTAAGAGTACAGGGTCGTACTCCCACTCATGGTTGCCATAAGGGTATCCCAAGGGTCTGTTCACCAAACCAAATACAGGAAGAGCTGCACCGCTAGGAGTCCCACATGAACTCCTGCATGGAAAACAAGACAGAACATATGATAAAAAGCAATAAAGGACAAGGATTCAGAGTCCCTGTCCCTCTGATGCAATTCCAGCAACACACCAGCCCACACACATGGTGTTGAGAATCCACTTATTATTTCTGATCCCCTCCGCTGAAGTGGTCAAAATAACACTGCAGATACGTTTTACAGGGGGGCGGCCACATCACAAACATATAAAACACAGGTTCCTTAGATCTTGTAGGAAGAGGAGGAGTCAGTGTTACCTGCATGTACCAACATTGTAGTGTAGCCCGTGGGCACGATTGCTCACCACCTCTGCTCCCTCAGCAGGAACAATCTCCCCTTATTGGGTTCTACGGGTGAGATGCCTGCCATCCAGAAGGTGGTGGCTCTATAGCTGTCTGGTGGATCGCTTGGTTGCCTGATCTATACCGGCCCATCTTAAGCATGGCACCCGGAATAGGTGGAGACTGCTGGATGATGTTGCGCCCTCTGTACTCCTGTACTGGATGCCCTTTGCCTAGATTATTATAATTATAACACATTTTTCACTCTTGTAGTTGACTTTATGAAGTTCTGTTGTAAGCATCTCCAATTCTGTGCAGTTAACTATGCACACCTAAAGGCCTGAGGATGCCAACATGGCAATTTTAAAAATAGGCTGAACACAGGTTGAGGCATTCCCAAACAATGAAATGGTACCGGAGAGTTTGGATGAATATGCAAATTATTATAGCCAGCATGGAATGACAACAGGATGATGCCCTTCAACCTCACCATCATTTGGCTGACTGTACTAATGAAAAACACATTGCCAATGAGTCATCCATTGCCTTCTCTGCATTCTTTGAGAAACAGGAATAGATGCACTGCCAGGTAGCATAACATTGTGCTTGAGAAAGAAGCAGGACCTCCACCTTCCCTCTGCAGTCCTAATTACTTGCCAACAATACACATAATTTACTTTGAGCCTTCCAGGTGGACTCAAAGGTCTGCCAGCATAGCAGACTTGCTGCTCTTGCCACACAGGGGCCATGCTTAGCTGCCTGGACCACACGCAAGAAGGAGACATTTACTACTTTTCATGTACTGCTACACTTAAGAGTGCAGTGATAGGGTAGAATATGTTGTGTTGTTGAGTTTAGGGAGTAGGGGATGTAGGCATATTAGAGTAGGGGTTGAATACGTATATAAATCGGGTTTATGGAGATAATACTAATTTGATCTGTATACAGCTCTTTGGTCCAAAGCGCTTTACATAGCACATATTTAAATACATTATTATTACTATTACCCAATCGAAATTGGTACTTATTTATCGACCTCGGAAGAATGAATGACTGAGTCAACCGTGAACCTACATCCTGCAGATCAAACACAGATCACAGCAAGGAGCGCTTAACCCGCTGAGCCATCTTACTGGCTGATGTACGACATGTGTGCATGCTATGATTAATGAGAGTGCAGTATGTGTGGCTACATTGGGGCCAGTAAGGGGCGAGGTGTGTTGCTATTTTGCGGCTGCCAAGGGGTATGAATTGTAGGTATGTTGAGTTATGGTGGGGGAGGGATTAATGGGTACTTTGGAAATATGGAGGCAGTAGGATGATTGTGTAAGGTGAGATTTGGGTACAAGTGTCTTGAAGGAAGGGGCGGGACTATGCTTGCAAACATGTTCTTTTGCCGCTGCAAGGTACCAGAACAGTGTTGATCTCTGCCATGGTATATGCTTTACAGATACCCCCCTGACTTTTTCCCCCAGTGGCATTCTCACAAGTCTTGCCCCTTCATTGGCAAATGCCACTTTTGCTACTCTCCCTCCTGGGAAGGTACAGGGTATGGCATTTGTTGGGGTTTGTGGCAGTGGGTGCCATGTTGAGGCTAGGGGTGCAAGGCCGTGGATGTAATACAGATGCCTGTAAGTGTACCCATCTGACAGTTATGATGACCTGCCAGTTCTAGCCAAATTTGCCCTTCTTTGTGCATCATAGAAATGTGGCTATCTGACACTCACTTTCAGGCTCAAATATTCTCCATCCTCTGCCCACTCTCATTAATAGTCCTTCCTTCACATCTTTTACTGCAGACTTTCAGGGACATTTCTCAAATCCATGTAAGTGTGCTTCAGGAGGGAACTTCCCAGTTAGATAAAGTGATCCAGGACAAAAAAACATCTCACTCAAACTATTTAAGTGTAGCAGCCTACCACATCTCCTAAATCAGTCAAAGAGGCTGGCTTCCTCAATACTTTCTTTGTTGCACTCCTTTCATTGACGACTGTCTCAAATTTGGTACTGGTCTCCTCTTCATGTGGTTAGGGATCTATTTCATGGGTCTGGTCCATTGTATTCTTATGGCTTTCATGCCTTGCCTGGGATGTCCAGCTGGTAAACTGAGGGGGTGGGAAGTACAATCGTTGACATGGAGTTGCTACCTATTTCCTGCCCGCAATGATAGAAAAAAAAGGTAACACCTGGGGAAGGGCCTCGGGTGGCTGGGACAGCGGGCAGGGATTGTGTATTCTCACCCACTATTTCAGCCACCTGATTGTCTGAGCACTCTTCTCCGGGTGCAAATGTTTTTTCTTGATAAACCTCCTGAAACAAGGCATTTCTGGACAGTTGTCTCCCATTCATGGTGGCACTGATCATGAGTTGTTTGATCTTTGTTATTGCAGATGTTTTCTATTGAACCAATTGTATATTTTGGTTTCCTGGCGTTGGTGAAGCTGGCACAGTGTGGATTGAAATATAAGAGCAAGTACAAAACAGTAATTCCAACATGAGGCCTAGTGAGCGAAAAGAGGCCTCCCTCCATTTTGTTAGAATATACAGGCATTCAGCCAAAAAGAGTGAGACTTAGAACTGGAATATTGTGAACTGCGGCCGATGGATTCCAAGTACATGTGGCATTGCAGATGCTGACTTTGTGTAAATGCCCATATTGACAGATTCAAAACTGCAAAGGTGCACAAGGAAAGAGAAAAATACAGTTCAAATACTGTGTATTTGAAAGCTAAAAATGAGGGATTATGACTTTCATTTCAGTACTAAAGGCGCTTTCATCCAGTAATAAGATACTTTATTTCAGCACATCAAAATGACATTTGTAAAATAAAGGCCTATTCCTTTTTTCATGAATGGACATTGATTCCCTGTGCTAACTATGGCCTATTTTGTATGCAAGAGATTGTTTCATTGATCTATGTTCCAATATTGTATAAAGAAAAGATTATTTTATGAACAACAGGCCCTGGTGCAGTATTAAAAGTTAAATGTACACAGTGGGTAAATGTAATATGCTAGCCTTTCAGAATGGTAAATGGCAACTTTTTTTTCTCTCTGAGCTGAAATCCCCACTGTACTGTGAGCTGAATAGTGCATCTGGATCCTGACCTTGCAGCCCTTTGGTGTATGCATACAAGAAATGCAGGGATGGTTTCAAGTAAATGCTTAAATATACAGACAAAGAAATCGGAATTGTGGTTAGTTGCTGATAATACAACCAACAGAAACAACCTTTAGGTCTGGTTCCCCATTAATGGCGCATTAGCTTTAAACAAAGACCCTATGAAAATCTGAACTCAAGACCTTTGGGACTGGGCCCACCATGGAAAAAGGCCTGGCTGTCAATTTAAATGCTAAGATATACAAAGAAATAGATTGCAATTATGGGATTTACAGATAAAATGACAAACAGAATTACCTTTAAGGCCAGGTTTCACATAAAATGTGCATTAGCTCTGAACAAAGACCCTTTGAAGCACAGCAGAAGAAAGGTAGGATAAGCACTGGCCCGAGCAGGTGGTTGGTCACATACTTTAGGAGAAATGAAACAACTTCTCATTGCATGAAGTGGCATTGATTAAACATTGAACACATTTTTCCTAAATAAAAAGAGCATTGTTTGTCCTATAGAGCCCACTCTGGGTACATTTTAAAGGGGGGAAAAAGCCAGTCGGGACGATGTAAAAACAAGGTTTTTGTGATTTACATAACTTAAGTTATGATCAAAATTATGATTCTGGCATTTTCATAAATCTGAGGAATTGGAGATATTGATAGACTAATAGACAGTGAAATTACTGTTGGAAGTATGTAGTGTCAGAGTTGTAATTATTTCGGCGCAGCAGCAAACTGCGAAAAATCGTAGCTCTGCCCAGGAAGGGCATGCCGAAATAAAATTAGTATTGTCCGACTTGCCACAAAATATAGAACTAAAAAATATATATATTCATGTGGTTATCAGAAAGATTAAGGGAGTTACAACATTGTGAGATTTTTCAGGACACAAAATGTAAAACCCACATGTCACTTTGGGATGACAAATCTTTCTCCTCCCTCAGCCTACATCATACATAGCTCCCAACTTCTGCTCCTATCAGCAGCCAGAGGGCATTGTGGTGAGAGGTGAAGGGAGAGTGCTAGCCAATCCTTACCATAGGCATTATGACCATGTTAGAGTGTCACCAGCGCTATGAGAGGCCATGTTTGCATCAGAAATCTCAAATGATCGCCAGAGCAAAATCATCCAGACTGTTGAGGTCAGCCTACGCACACTGCCTCACCAAACCGAAGTAACATTTAATCAGAGAAGGAGGCTAAAGTTTACCCACACTGGCTGCAATTCACTGGAATTCTCTCCCTCCTGCTTTAAGTGCAGACAACCCATATTGGGCCTTCCGCAAAGCTCTGAAAACCTTGCTATTTGTATAACAATGTGGAAACTTGCCTGTACGCCCTAATTTCCAAATAGGACCCAGTTCACTTGAGTCACCTATCTGTATATATGATATTTGAGTTACCCTGTATATGTAGTTGATACTGTAGTTGATACTGTGATTTACTAATATGTACATATCCTTGTATTCTCAATGACCTGTACACTAGCCCACTCCAATGCCTTCACCATAAGAATAACTGGCTGCAACAGCGCCTTGATGCCTACGGGCTTGGGCGCTTTACAAATAAATAAATAAATAGAGGGTCCTGACAAAACTGGAAATCATTTGGCAGAACAATTAGCCAAAACTGGAGTGCCCCAAGTAATACAATGACAAAGAACACCTCCTATGAGACATACAAATAATAGCAATGACTTGGTTACAATCCTGTGCTGAAAGTGAACTTTCTAAACTTCAAATGAGCAGTGATGCTCCAGATATTGATTTAATTACTGCTTAAAAAGAAAATCCAGTCATTGGAACATTTAATCAATATCTACAACATTCCCCTATCGGAAGAGGCAGGGGAATTATCATTTGAGAGTAGTAATGACATTTCGGAAGATGTTTTAAATTCAGGATGGATTGGGGTTTAGGAAACCACTATCTGATTACTACCAGTGGCATAATGTTAACCATGCCCATTATCCAGCAAAAGCTGGTCATCATGAACTTGAAAAGACGAAGGAGATCCTATGTGAGGTTACATATTGTATATACATTGACAAAGACCCAAACATATATTTAAAGTGGTGTCTGGTAAGTGTTAACATCCAAACAAGTTCTCCCAATGACTAGGCTTCTTTACAGGAAAGAGGAATACCATTCATGTGGTCCGTTTTACAGTTTGTTTTCATCCTACCATTGATTCATTCATGTAACTTTGTCATTTTCAATAATATCACACACCAATACAGAGAATTATAAGGAAAAGGCATATTCCAGTGCATCTTTAATTGCTCCTTCCTAAGGGGAGGGCTAATTCATAGCTGACACATTCACCTATGGCACATACAATGTAAGGGGCCAATGAAAGCAAGTAGAACGGCTCGAGACGAAGTGGGAATGTGAAGGGGTCCTATCACAGGCTCTGTCCAAACAAAACATTCACTGCAAATAATGCTGCATGGGAGGAGCAAGAAAGCTGTGTGAGAGGAGAGAAGCTAATTTGTAATGCAACTGGAAATAGCTGAACTCTTCCCAAGAGGGGTTTTCTAGATGTGAGTGGATACAAAGGCTTTTTCCAAAAGCAGGACCAGATTACCCGAGAGTGAGTTTGGGAGCTGATTCACATAGTGTAATGAAGAGCTTACTTGGCTGAGAAGCCTGATGCCAGCCGGTGTCCCTAACTGTCCTGGGACTTTGGAAGACAAAAAAGAAGTGAGTACATTGAAACCAAATCAGTTAGACAAATGTCCCAAGAATGAATCAAATCCTAAATGGCAATTAAAAAACAAATTGGGTGAAAAAGCAATATCACTGAATGGGGGAATTTAGTGCAAGGTTATATACTTGCTGATTAATTATTAAAATTAGAACCATGGTCATTTTCATCACAATTAGGCTGTTCCTCTGCAATTTGTGATCTCTGGAGACCTTAGACATCTCATATTGAAATATGTAATGACAAGTGCTTTGAATGGTACCTGTCATAGTTGATAAAGTTAGTGAAATTGGCTCTTCAATGAACACATGCAACTGTTGTAACAGTGAACCTTATTCTTTCAAAATTGTGAGTTAGACACTGCTATCGTAGCATTACAAATGAAAGAGAAAGCCTTAGAAAGTCAAGCATTTAAAACTAATTGCAACCAATCAAACATCAGAAAAATATCAAACTGTATCCATTTCCGGTATCTATTGTTTGTCAGAGATGGTGTCCCTCAACATTTCAGATGTGAATCAATCAAGAGTTGGTGAACAGTATTGCAGAATGAAATAGTTGTGCAATGCCAAATACATTCTTACGAACACAAATCTAGGGCTGAATGTGTTGTTCTTCTGGATGAGGTTCTCTGTGGGCCAACGTAGAGGCTCTGCCACATTTCCACAGTCCAGCCATTCGCATATGTTCACACACTACACAGATCCATTAAAAAAGCAAAATTATCCAGGACAGTGTGCAGAACATGTCTTACCTCAGTGTAGGGCTGCAGTGAAATGAGAGGGCAATATCTAAACTGCATAGGGAATGGTACAGATGCCTCCTGCCATGAGTGTGCGGGTGAGGGTAGAGCTCAGAAAAGAGCATAGGCCGCTGTCCCATGTTGGTTGTGTGAGCATTAACCCCAGTAATGCAGCCATCATAAAACATGGTTGGAGAAAAAGAGCGAAGGATGTTTTCTGCAAAAATGCAGCCAAGTCCACATCATAGGGAAAGGGGGAGATACCCCTAAGGCTATGAGGTGAAAAGGGGTAAAATTGAATAGTGGAAAGGGTGCAGTGGGAATAGGCTCCTTTAATGCTCACACATCCAACAGGAAGCAAGCTACTAGTATCCATTTGAAGTAGTGTAGGTGACTTGCTCAGCATTGTAAGTTAAGGGGGTCACCTTTAATTTATTCATTTATTATTTGAAATAAAACCAAATATTCTGATTAGCACAGCCTTTTTCTTGCCACAGATTGTGGGGAGGGTTTATTTTAGTGCAGTTTATTAGATTGTGGATATTCCTCCAAAGCAAATTAATCACCAGAAAAAGGTCACGAAACCAACAAATAAGTCAAGAAAAAGCTACACGCTTAGGCGCTCGCTAAAGAGTGTATGATTTGTCTTCTGAAAATGAGCTTACCCTGCCTAAATCCGAGGGTATTGACTGGACTAAGAACTGTATTGTTCAAATTCCATGCTAGGTGTATCCTTCTTCATGAAAATGAGTGCACTGCATTGCAAAATGACCTGCACAACATGCAATACCGGAAGTCCACACTTTTTGAGAAAGAGGCAACAGAGTACCATGACTGTCGTCCTCTAGACGAAGGAGTGGGACATGGTGTCCCTGCTCTCCTTCACTTCTAAACTGCGAAAAACAATTTGTGTAGCGGTTAACACAATCCATTTGTGCGAATGCCCCCTCTGTATACGAGAGGTAGTGTCTCAGGACTGTGGCTGGAAATGTCTATATGAAACAGAACACCCACAATGCCTAAAGCTATTGACTATGTCAATGCTTGTTTTTCATAGTTAATGAAATTATATCAAGTAGGCTGATTGCATGACCTTTACTACTGCTTAGCCATTTAAGTCGTTTGACTCCTTGGTTTCACAGTGAAGCTGGACCTTCTTTGAATGTTGTTATGTGTCAGCAATTCCGTTGGATTGCTTAGAACAGCATATTAAGTGAGGGCTATCTGTGTTCACTCACAATAAATATGTACAAAACTTTGACAACATTTGAACCTCGAGTTGAGTGTTCTTTCTACAGAAAATCTATTTATGAAATTAGTAGTTAACACTAATACATCAGACCTTCGATTTCTGTTGAAATCGTCTATGCAGAATATTACCATTATAATACGTGTCAGGCCGCAAAACCTATAAATACGCCTGTAAATCAAGCTATTATTACAGACTAGTTGTGACATCACTTCTCACCTGCAATAAGAAAATGACATCACTTCTGCATAGCAATCATTTATTACACTTCACTTGTGACATTACAATGTCTGCTGCTTGAGTCGCAGGGAAGAACACCAGGTGTCACTTCCCCACTTAATTATAGCCATTTTAGGCTTTACAAATTCATTTCTTGTAAAATTGCTTTCTATGACACTTTACAGCCACCAACTGATAAGAAACTGTTTATTGTAGTATGTTTATTTTGTGTACTGCTGGAGTTTAAGACATTAGATCAAAAATCTACAGCATTGCTTATTTTAAAGCACACAACAAAAACATTAATCACATGCATGTTCAAGTTGATTTCTGCAGCACATTCGAAACTACATATTATAATTTGTTTTAACATTGACTATATGTGTCAGTAACTGGAAGAGCTCTTTCAATACATTAAGCAAGAGGCCAGGTATTAAAAGAGGTGATAGTGTACAATATCCGCTAGAGTACGCCTTTATATTGCTAATATTGTGATATGCAATATCCTTATAACATACTGAAAGGGGTACTTTATCCTATATATCTTGCGTTGGTTTACTTTTGCGGTAGTGTTTTCTTACTTTGAAGTGCATCTACCACATGTTGTTTACCTCACATTGTTTAGACATCTATTTGTCAGTAATGAAAGGAAATCTGTTTTTGAATGCGGTGCATTGCGGTTCTTGAGGGTTGACAATGACCGCTCCATGTGCATTGACGGTTGTCAGCAGATAAATATCTACATCACCCTCCGCTTGAGTATGAGTGATTGGTGCAGTAGGTGTACTTTCCGTGATTCAAAGGCCCATCCATCAATGACAGATTGAAGTCAGAGTTAGAGTTATTATTCTGCGGAAAAATATACAAGAAAGGAATGTCACCATGCACGTTGGTTTCTATGTCACTGTAAAGATGTATAGATATCGTGTTAGATACCCATATGTTACAGACATTTAACAATGCATGTTCTACTTCAATAACCAATTTAGGCATACGTTTGGAAATAAAGAAGGGAGTACCTGATTCGTTGATTAGCTTACATTGGCGTATTTTGCTGGCATATCGAGGGAAGACTGAGAAAACCAGTTTTGCTTCGAGACAAACATGTTGTAATGTGAATTTAAAAAATAACAATGTGGTGTAAAGCCCCCATTCCAAGGGCTGGAATTGGGGTTGACGCCCTGGCAGCCCAAGTTATCGGCCCGAGTGAGGCAAGGGCAGATAATGAGGGTTTTGGGTCATTAACCCCGATTCCAGCCTTGGAACCCTTTAGCACCCCGGGTTACTACTTTGGTAACCCGGGATGCTAAAAATAAAAGGATTTTCGTTAATTGAACCAGATTTTACGAAGAGGGCCGCCATGGAAAGGGGAGGCAGGGCTACGGAGCTCCTCTTCCCTTTCCATGGCAGCCTGCCGAAGGACAGGGGAAGGAGCAGATGCGGCAGCGGCGAGTGGGGAGAGTGGCAAAAAAAAAAAAAAAAAACAGGGACAGAGGGTGGGGGGAAGATGGCCCCATTTGTAACTTTGTTTTAGACGTAAAGAAAATTGACTTGCAAATGATTTATAGAATACTGTTAAGTGGCACTTGGTGTGAGCAGGTGCAAAATGTTGGCAGTGCATGTAATCTGGGAGCAGTGCCTGTAAAATCATGTTGCTTTATATGTAGGCAATTGTGCTGCATTTAGGGATGGTAATTTTTAATAGAATGTGAGTAAAACACTTAGAATGTGTATGATATGATGAATCCTGCACAGTACTCACAAAGACAGTGACTAAAGTCTCCTCCCAGACGTCCAGGGGAAGGCAGCCGCTACCCCTGGTGGTGATATTAGCTGGGAGGACCACCTGGGAGGAGAAGGGCCCCAAGGCAATAGGAGGACTCTGTTAGGAGAAACACTGCATTTGTCTTCCTCAGATAGGGAGATTTCTATGGTTCCTGAATATGTAATGGCTTGTTGTCAGAGTAACGTGTACCTTTACAGAACTACCCACACGAATAGTAGGAACACTTCTTGTAGTGAACAGGGAAGCCATATATGTGTGAATCAGTATTTAACACCCTGACTCCTAATGAATATAACTCTCCCTTATATAAGAAGCAATCAATAACCCCTTTAAAAACCTTCCATGGAAAGCTATTCAATAATCAGAGTAAATATAATAAAGCTGAAGTATGTAGTGATGAAAGAAAAATAATTGGAACATTGCGGACTTCAAATCCCACAATGCCCAAAGTACTGTGACAAGGAAGAGGGACTGAGATGCACTATAGGGCAGTATGCAGTCTAGTGATTCTAATGACCCACACCTTAGTGGCACCTTTGAATATTTAAGGCCCCTCCAGGTGCAGGACATTAGAAGTAGGAGATGGAGTACTTGCAAAGACTCCAAGTCGCAGTGGCAGCTGTAAAAGAAGGGAAATAGAGCCGCCGGAGCCGCCGCTATCTTTGGTGCAGATGCCGGTCCTGAGATGTTCTCCAATGCTGATGGCCTTGAAAGCAGAGGTTGTGCATGGGAAAGTTATTATGAAAAGCTTTCTCCTGAAGAGAGAGAGGTTCTCCTTATTGTAAGCTTTGCTCCGGTGGCTAATGAGCACCATAGTGTTGCAGGAGCAAGAAATGCTCCTTTCACAACCGGTGCGGGCCGCAGGAAGCAAACTTTAGTAGTCTGCCATGTAGGAGGTGGCATAAGAAGCAGAAGGGACTGTGGCAGCAGAGCGAGTGAATGTGAAGAGGAGTGGTCGAGTCCTAACTCCGCTCCTCTGCCCACAAGACACGTCGGAAAATACCAATTCGGACCGATTCCTAGTGCTCCCATGATAGACAAGTACGTTGAAAGGTACCCACTCAGTCAACCCTATAGCCCAGGAGCAGTGCACACGTTGCCCAAGGTGGACGAGGAGCCTCAAGACACGACTAAAGACACCTCATTGACAGCCTCGACTAAAGCGCCAAGACGCCATGCATGATGTTGGTAGAGACACCACGACGTAGCAGCATTAGACATGAAGCACATGTGCCATCCGTACATCGGTACAGAGTCACACACCCGAATACACAAAGAACACATGCATACAGTTCTATATGTTAGAGGACAGATACATATGCATACTGCTTTTGCCTTTATTATTTTGTCATTAGCGTAACCGCGGCAATGCAGACACCACAAGAAGCAAGAGATCCTGAACAATCTTGCAGAATGCTTACATGCAATTAACCTTATGTAACTACAGGAGCACCTATGGAACCTGACAGAACCAATGTGTTACTAACGTATAGAGAACTATAGAATAACACAAGCATGGCTTACACAAGCATGTAGAAGCCATGCTTTGGCTCAGAATAATCACAGTAGGCAACAACCGTCTCTGTAAGAGCTGAGCTGAATTCAGACTGAACAGAATAGCAACCGTGTGGGACAGGGTCAGCTGCCAAGGCCAACAAATATGAATGACATTCCATTGCCTAAACTGCAGTAGCAACAGTACAGTAAATGCAAATAAATCAGAGTAATTCAGAGGTCCAGGAGCCCAAAACACGGTCTCTGAGCATGTGACCTTGCCGAGCCGATGATGAACCGAAACTAGCAGCTGGGAAAGAGGAGAGATCTCACACAGTAAGATCGAAGCCGCAAGAAAGTTGTTACAGGAGAAGCCGAATGTTGCTTGATATGGACGGGCACTCTCAAAGTCTTTGGTGGTGCACACATGTTACAATGCAGACAAGCAGTTGTTCTCATTACCTTGAAAAGATACATCTCAAGCTGGGAAGCAGTTCATATCCCAGCGCTGGGGACACCAGCTCTCGCCAATCCCAATCACAAGTCCAGGAACCTAGGGGTGAGTAGCAATGGGCAAGAACCAATGATCGGACCCTCACACTGAAACATTGTTTAGTAACAGCAATATTGGGATGGGTCAGGCCTGAAATTTGACATGGAAGAGCCAGTTAACTAACACATTTAGGGTCCACTATAGGTGGTCTACCACGCAACACAAAATCCCAGAGAAGGGCCCAGGTTGTGATGTTTTCATGACGTAAAAGTCTATCAAAACAGGCCTGTGAGCCAGAGCTCACTGAGATGTCCCTGGATTTCTTTGTCCATGAAGTGACTCCTGTTGGTTTTGGCTGTAATAAACCACAGTTTGAACTTGCTGTCTGGGCATGCTTTCCTTTTGGGAAAGGGAAAGAGTTGAGCCTTCCATGAGTTCTGGGTCCGCAAACTCCTAGTAGCCCTCAAACCTACCTGGGAGTTTTAATCCCAACAAGTTGGTAGCAGAGTATGTTTCCTGTCACCAGTCTGGCACTAAGCTGATTCACTCACCGCAAAACCAGAGAGGCTGTGGGACCCTTGCATGTATTTCGAGAAGAACAAGGACATGTACCCATTTTCAAAGGCTGTCGGGAGCCGTTTTGAAAATCATCCCACCTGAGATCGGTGAGTTGTCCAGGTAGACCAGGAGGGGGAGACGAGCTCCTTGACAGGGAACCGGCAGCCGAGCAGTGTCAGGTAGAACTACTTTGTCTATGTTTCTTATTAGGGCATATTTGGTCTTCGAGGCAAAAGTTTGATGAGCAGCGTGAATTAAGCAGTCGAAAAGACTCACATGACAAGAGTTTCCAACAAAGTATTCCTGTGGGTTGGGCGTTTTAGCTCAGCTCATAGATTATGGTATTCCCGTGTGGGTTAGCTGGAGCTATCCTAGGTTGCGGAATGTGAGTTGACTGGTTAAGTCTCGTGGAGAGAGGCATTTCACATGTTAGGCGATGCAATGGGTGCAGTTCGATCACAAGAGAATAGCCGTATACTCTGCCCTGGAGAGGCAGGAAGACAGCTGTGGGGTTTGAGTGGGGTTGGAGTAACGGGTCATTGTTGTGTTTGCACGATTGTCCATCTACTTGTATTATGACTTCAGCTTGGTGATGTCACCCTTAGGTCGGTGCATAGGACAGACAGTTTTGACAGGGAGGAGCTAGTGTTGTGAACTTGGGATTGGCAGATCAGGTGAACCAGTGGCGGTGTGCAAAAGGCGCATGTGCAGGATTGCGATGGTGTGCCGGAGAAGGCAGTGATTGCATAAGAGGGGCAGTGCGTAGAGCACACCTGGTAAGGTGCAGAGCCGAAGAGGCTCATAGAAATTGGAACATACTCTCATTGTATTGTAACCGTTTATTCCCGAACAGCGGGTTGCCAGAAACCTTGACTTGAGGTCAGGTCATGCAAGGTATTACAAAATGTGTCAGGGCAGCAGTGGGGAGTTACTTCACTTCAGCATTTTTGTAAAACATTAACCCCTTACAAAGAAAAGATCATTAAGTATAGCATAGAATGGCCCCAAAACACCAAAGGGAAATTAACAAAACCATGGCCACCTTGTGGCAGTTTTCCAGAGACATGCAACAATCACTATTGGCACACATACAGGGTACTTACAAGGGAAATAAATTGACCAAACCAATGGGTGTGTTCGAGTTATGGCTCATGTTCCAGGAGGGAGAGGGGGGAGCAGTGAGGCATACGTGGATGCAAAACCAACACAAGGTGAAGAAGGAAGGGAACCATCCCTCCGCGCCTCTCCCTGCTCCTCCAAGCATAGTATCTGATGACACAGACGATGAACAGAAGATGTACCCAATTAGAGAACTGAGGGCAGCAGAAGGATATTCAAACCCAAAATATAAGCCATCACCATATACTAGAGAAGAGAAACTGAAAGGTACAGGGAAGCCAGCTAGTGGCACGGGAGTGAGCGAGGCGGGGCTGCAGCGTGTGCGAAGGTAGAGTTCGAGGGCATGGGCACGGACAAATGGATAGCAGTACAGATAGTTCTGAAGCTTAAAGGGAAGACCACAGGGGAGGCAGAAGGGGCAACTAAGGTGATTGAGAACCTGGAAAAGGATCGGGATACATCTCACTGGGCAGAAATAATGGAGGAGGAAGACCGAAGGGAGAAGGAGCGGGAGGTGATGTTAGAGTGCAATGACAGAGAAAGGAGGAGAGAGGAGAAACTGGAGCAGGAAGATAGAGGGCAGAGAAGGGAGGAGAAAAGGGAACTGTTGGAAAGTGAGCGTGAAGAAAGACTAGAAAGGGAGCAGAGAGGGAGATGAGGGAGAAGAGGGAGAGAGTAATAGAAAAGGCGGAGAGACAAAGGGAAATAGCAGAGCAAGAAAAATGCAAGTTAGCAGAGAGGGAGCAGAGAAAGTTGAAATTGGATAGACTGGCGAGAGAACGAGCAAGTAAAGAGGAAGAGGAACAAGCAATAAAAACAGTAAAAACGCAGGTAGCAATGGACTGAGTGAGGAATAAACGTGAGGAGGAAAGGCGAGCAGAGCCTGACAGTACAAATTTTCAAAGGGAGGAACGCGGCAGGAAGCAGCGGAGAAGTCCTAGGGGCCTGTGTGGGAGGCAGTAGATGTAATCTAATAGACATTGACCACAGTGTAAAACCTAACACAGACTCCACATCAAGGAGATTAACCTTTTCTAATGGTTTCTGTAGCAACATGGACACAGGGTCTGACAATGACGATAAACACAATGGAGATGAGATGGGGGGAGAAGCAGGTCATCATCCACGGGGGATCAAGCAGCGGGCCTCATGGGAATGTAGGTCCCCTAGACAGGAAGAAGGAGGGGCCGATGCAGGCAAGTGAGCACAACAAGAAAACGACAGGTGCACCACACACAACACATATGTCAACAGACTTAGGGACCTCCCAGGGCATAGGAGGACGAGTGGACACATATGCAGAAACCGGTGAGTTCACCAGAGTCGTGTAAACCATGGTATGATCCGTAATCACCCACTGTCCACTGCAAATGATATTGAATACCAAACTGATATAATGAAGTTGAAGTGGCATAATAAGAACTCTGTGAAGAGACAAGAAAGGAAAGGTTATAAAGGTTACTGTAAAGGCCAACATTATTGCCAAAGCAAGGAGAACGCAATACTGAAACAAGTTAACAATAACCATCATTGCCAAAGCCAAGAGAGTGCAGTACTGAAAGAAGTTAACAATAACCATCATTACCAAAGTCAAGAAATGGCAATACAGAAGCAAGCTGGTTATAAGCTTTATTTCGAGAGTGTGGAAGAGGCAATCATTGAAAAAGACATCACCAAGTATTGCCAATGCCAAAGAAGAGCAAGTGAAATAAAGAGGCATTGTCAATATTTGTTTGATGTAGAGATGGGGAAACAAGGGTGTCACGAGAGAAGCAATCATGGTAGAAAGTGTCAAGGGGAAGTGGAGGATACCCTGCATTGCCTGTGTCAAATACATCATTGGAACAGACAGCACCAACGTGTCTCATGTTTTCCCAAAAGAAGTTGTGAATTTTGATGTTGTTGAAAGTTCAATACTTTTCTAAAAGGTTTGAAAAATTCTTACCACAGAGTATTTATTAGTGTTAGGAGCTTTTTGTCCTGGCAGGCAAGTATACCAGGATAGGGACGTTTTAGTGGTAGTCCTGAAAGGTTAGTGGACCAGGAAGAAATCATCTAAGTACTGTGTTGTGGTTAAGAGTTTTGAAGAAGAAGAATAATAAGAAGTGCCAAAACCACTAAAGTATTTCATGAACTATTGTGGAATCATCCTGACAAAACATTGTTGTTGATACAAATGAATGGTGGAAGTGTTTTGTTTTTAAAGAAGAAGTTGTGTTGAACTCTTTGCTGTAAGTGGAGAGATAAAGACTGGTCATCTAGTTGAACTGTTGGTTAAAGTCCACATGAAAGACATTTGGAGCAGGAAGAACTTTATTATCAGAACTTGTTTACAAAAAACACATTTTCCAATTTGAGCTTTCGATAGAAAATCCTGCTTTGAATCTGGAGCAGGGGATCCAACCAAGGTTACAAGGATATACAGTTATTAGGCTTATGTTGAAAATAACTGTTATTTTTGTTATATTTAAATTGTCATATTTTCCAGTTATGATTTTGCTGTATTCATACGTGTGAGGGACAGATTCCTTTTTGTTGAAATGAAATGAAATGAAATTATATTTTATTTATATCTCGCTCGTACACAAGTGTTTCAGAGCACGACCAGGCAGAAAGGGAGGGGAACAAAGAAAAAACAGAAAACAGCGATCTTACTAGGCCCAGTGACATTTAAGAAAGCGCAAGTGCAAGGGAAAGGAAAATGGGGGAGAAGTGCAGGGGGTCAGGGGGAGTGGAAAGTGCGAAGCAGAGGAGAGGAAACATAAATAAATATTAAATAGAATAAATAATAAATAAGGGCTTTAAACCATGGTAGTGCAGCCAGCAAGTGGCAGGTGAAAGTTAGTCAGAAAGGTATATCTGATAAGTGCAGAAGAAACGTGGGAGGGGGACTGTATGGGCACAGATACAGAACTCTAGTGCAGATGGTGGCCTGGAGGCAGTGCAGGAGGGTGGCAGGATGAGCAGATACCTGGGCCCGAAAGAACAGAGGGTGGCCAGGTGCACAATGCCATGAGAAGAAACAGATCAGCAGGGGTGAAGGGGGGCAAAGGCAGAGGCAAAGAGGAAGGTCCTGAGAAGTTTCTGGAACCAAAGATTGTTTCCTCAAGTTTCAAGGTGGTCGGGAGGCTGTTCCAAAGGGAGGCACCAGCCGAAGACAGATATCTACCCCCAGCTCGTTTTTTTGCAAAACGTCTAACCTTGAGGGAGTTTGAAGTAGAGGAGTGAAGGGCTCAGAGGGGAGGTATTTACGGAGGGATAGTTGAAGGTGTTTTGGACCCTTTAGTCGTTAGAGTGTTTCCTTTAGTGTATTTTGATTGGCAGGGAAAACCTCTTCAGTTTTATTTATAAAATGGCATCTTATGAAAAACCTTTATCAAGTTGTCCACCTCACATTTCTGACCCCTCAGAATGAGCAACAGTAACAATTTCTATAAAGTTAAAAATAATGCACTTGGTGAACAGTTTTATGGTACATTTAACTGCACTTGATGTGAGCAGGTGGACAATGTTGACCAATACATGGCATTCCTCCTCCTCCATGCCATCTGCTGCATGGCCTCTTTTCCCCTGTCCAGGTCCTCCAGGAGGTGGTGGTGGCCCCTGGGGAGGAGGGATTAGCCATTGCAGATGCCATTGCAGTTTTAAATTCTCTGCTCCTAAAAAAAGAATGTCTTCTCTTCAGCTCCGCCAAGTACAGAATGACTAAATGAAAGGGGTGTGTCGCCTTGGAGGATCCATCCATGGACTATCATCCTGTCTGTGGACATCAGCGCCTATATAAGGCCTTTAAAAGTTGTGCAAACTTTATAGATAAATTAAGAATGATAGTAGGAGCTGTGGAAGGGCACAGTTTCAACTTAAAAATCAGATTTAAAGATGTCCGCGAAGCACAGACATGTCATCATGCAGCATGGGCTCGGTCATGCGATGGTATCTGGGGATTTTCAGTGATGTCTGTGACACTGTGACACTGTGACAAGACTGCAGACCTCCGGTACAGAAAAAAACTGCATACAAAGTTGTAAAATGTTTACAGAAGTACTGGAAATGGTACTAGAAGGTGTGGAAGGGCAACATTTCAACTTTAAAACCCCTAGAGGGTGAACATTTTATTTAAAGATGTCCATGAAGCATGAACATCGATCACGGACACGTCATCACGCTACACGGATGAGGTCACATGATGATGTCCGGGGATGTTTGCAACCTCATCATGATGTCTGTGAACTACCACGTGACCTATGACGTGGTGTGTATACGGTGTGGCGACCGCACCTGGACAATGATATTTGTCAACTAATCAAAAGCATGTAGTTTGCTCCCTGGCTAGGCAGTACATTGGTGGATGTCATAATATCCGTTCTGTGTCATTGGTATGTAAATATGTGGGCACAGACATTATTATAATCTGCAGATATCAAAATGATGTTTTATGTTGCTGCAATATAATATCTTATTTATATGAAATATTTACTAAAATTAAGTGGGACTTATATTTGCATATTTTATGTATACTTCTTTATTTTAAGAAAGTGATGGGGAGTCAGAGTGGGAAACATAAATAGGAGTATTTGGAGGTTTTAGAAAGTCGTGATCAGGAATAGCAGGGAGAGAAGTTTCATCAAAACCTCTGTCCTTTTCATGCATCCATTGAGGGGATTGCTCGGGGAAAAGGGGTCTAGTACAAGTAGGGCAGTGAAAATCAACATTTATAATTACATGATTTTTAACATGTCACAAGTTCTTTAAAATCATTACTAAGTTCTCCTATTTATAAAAACAAGCTTGTGATTTGATTTTGAAGATTTGGTCATTGGGATTCTGATTGCAGTTATTCAGCTTTTTCATGATCAGTTTTGGGTGTGCTTTCTTCTTCTACATTATGGAGTATAATAAATAAGAGATGAATATTAAAATAATTTCTGTATAAGTTACATTATTTGCTTAATTTAAAACATATATTGTTCACCGTTAGAAATTTGCTCACCGCTCTTTTCATCTTTCGGAAAGTACTCCTCTATCTACTTAAGTGTGCTTGCCATTTTTGTCAAAGTTTAGAATGGTCATATTTACTTATGAGTAATGTTTATATAATGAATGGTTATAATACAAAAATGAATAAAGTGTAGATTTTGGGATAGATTGTTTTGCACTGGGTGGTTGCTGTGTCTCGGTGTGTATGAAGAGTTTCAGTAAACTCATAATATAAGGTGTACAGTTATGCTTTGTGTTTGTATACTCCATAATACTAGGTGCTATATCAAACATTTATTTTTACATTTGTAAACGTTCATTTGTATACAGATGTATATTTGTGTTTGCTAAATATTAGTAATGTTGGTTTATGTATATGTTTTTGTTATTAGAAGGGTACACAATACTGTGTTGTCCCTTGTGCTTTTGGTTATGTTGATGCTACTTATAGTCATGTACTGTCTGCGGCCATTAGAGCTGCTACATTTTAGGCGAGTGTGATTTTTTAGGTGTAACCATTGAAAATATATGTAACGAACTTCTAGGAAATTAGGCTGCACTATCAAAAACCTATGAAATCCAGTGAAAAATATTTGTTAAAGGGACAGTATGGTTAAGTTGCACTTACAAAAACCTAGCAAATTCAGTGAAAAATGCTTACAAGTAAATTTGAAAAACCCAAGAAATTTGTCAGTTATGGTAAGCTATGCAACCATAACTGGCGCTACTGCCATACATAAGACTAATACCCAGGACATCAAAGATAATATCACAAATTACATAATTGATGCAACTTAACCATAACATTCCTTTAACAAAGTATTTTCACTGAATATATATGTCTATTACACGGCCTGCAGTAGTTGCCGTGTAGTTATGATTAAGTTGCTCAACTCATAGAAAGAGCACTTTTTGGGCAGCTTATAACTTTGCCACCCTAGACGATTCCTCACCAAACTGCAAATATAAACTTTGTGAGTATATGGTCCCCTCAGAATGATTCTTCAAAATTTGGTGCAGTTTCATTTCAGGGGAGGCAAAGTTATAGTAAGGTCCCAAAATGTGTGGAAATTATGATAGACTCAATGGCGAAGAAAATTGCTCACGCCTACAGCCCAAACCGGTGGATGGATTTTTACCAAATATGCAGCAGGAGCGGTGACTTGGTCATTTTGTCATTTTGGTGTACATCCACCCAGTAGTTTATATTAAAATGGCCAAAAAGTAGGTAGAATTTGTGATATCTGGGTCCGGTCCACAGATGTACTTCACTATCCTGTCTGCGAACACCCTTCTAGACCAATCAGGGGGCTGCATGATGTCCGCAGGCATTGGATGCGGCGGCTGATTGGATGGTGAAAAGCGTGAGGTAAGTCATATTTTTGGAAACGGTTGTCATGTCGGATCTGCGGACAGCCTCCGGTATTTGCGGATAGCGTAGTGGGGAAAAAGTCTGCAAAACACATTTGGGGTTATTTGGTGGTCGAAAGTGGGGCCAGAAGAGGTGGTGGGGGTGGAATAAAGATGATATGGAGCAGTTTTATAAATGAAAAAATGGTTTGCAGATGCTGCTGAGTCCGCGGTCACTTTTAGTGTGTTGTGGTTTATTATACGGTCACACACAAGTCAGGGATCTCCTTCCCCTACAATGAATATGGCACACAATAATAATGCTTTTATTTCTATCATTCAGGTCCTTTTTGATAAGGTCTCCAACCCATCTAGCACACAACCCCAACAGATACCTAGTGCCGCAATGGACTAGGAACCCAGGTCGGTGTGTATCAATAAGAAATGTATTAATGTATTTATTAAAGTCAAATTGGAACAAACAGATACATCAGCCACCGATGTTGTGACACCACAAAGACAAAATATCCTTTTTGGTAAAGTACCAACACAGAGATGACACTACAATATGCAGTCACAATAGCTACCTTTTATATCGCCCCCACTGTAAGCAAAGAACAGTTCAAAGCGCACAATGAACATAACTGCAAACAGGTTTATACTTTGGTCCCAGCAACCCTCACTCCCAAACATGCACTAGGCTTGACTCTTTTGAATGGAAGGCAGTGCAGGGAGTGGGAACACAGTGGGAAAATCAGTTTTTGGTCAGTGCTCACAGAAACATTATGGGGAACAGAAAGGGAATGGGAAAATTTGTTTTGAAGAGCACAAAGGTAAAATTGGGTTGACTGTTTTAGTACAACTGCTATGGGAAGGAATAGAAAGACATGGGGAATTAGTTTTCTACACCTAAAAATCAACAGGCAGGGCTTTGGCATATTAGTCAGCACATAATGGAAGCATCAGATTTTGGAAGATTTAATCACAGAACCAATAGAGGAGACAGAAATGCAAGGGGAAAATGGGGCTTTAGGGTTATTATCAGAAAAGATAATCGGTTAGCTTTTCTTCTCATTATTTAGCGCCACTGCTATGGGGGAGAAGGGAAATACATGGGGAATTTGTTTTTCTGTACCTGAAGCGTCGAAGGGCTTTAGGATTATGGTCAGAACAGAATGGGAATATCGATTTTGGATGTTTAGCGCAATTTCAATGTCAGAAAGAAAATGCAAATGGGAAGTCGTTTTTTTAGCTCACAATGGGAACACAGAGACAATTTCGTTTTGAACGTTACAATTGTAACACACATGGAAACAGGGCTTTTTGAAATTAATTCTTTTGGCAAATCTTTATGACTATACCGGCTCACAACACACTGGGAAAAGATTGTTGTTTTTGAATGCGATCAGTAAAGATCTAATGGGGGAATTAATTGATTTACTTTGATCAATATGCTAAGGATCTACACAGACATGATTTTTCAATGGGACAATACTAAAACAATGTTTGAAAAATATAGGGCATACACAATCTATGGCTTGGGGTATTTCTACTTACAGGAGAGGTCTGTACTGGGCATCAGGGAGTGTCAGGGCACACCGCTGGGATAGCATGGGGTCAGTCAAGGGTCCTAATCAGTCTCTGGCTCCACTGCAAGTTTAGGCCTTTCTCTGCTGGCTTGTTGGCACCAATTTTTGGTAGCAGGTCACCTCCTGGAATTAGTGGGAGAACTCCAGCTCTGAGGCAAGTTGGCTTAGTTATAGGGAAGATGACTTCACTAACTTGTCATGATACTAATGAAAGGGATTGTTGGAGTGTCACTACCCCACTCCCACCTGTGTGCTGATAGGACAAGGGAATAGAGGAGTGTTTTCAGACAGCTAGAGGATGAGAGAACTTCATCATCTTACTTCGACAGGTGGACTCGATCTGCTTCAGGGACATAGAAATCTCACTACCTGACAAGTGCCCTTAATCTCCACAATTTGATATGTATGCATACATTTTTGAGCACTACATTTGAAGGCACATCAAATTAGACTAGTTTGAGATTTGCACGTCATTCCTGTGCAGAGATACAGATTTTATTAATTTACCACAGAACTATATCAGGGAAAAATATGGCACTTTACGGGCATCCTACTACTCATAATTGGCATGCTTTATCAATTTTTCGGATAGCTGGTAAACACTACGAGGCCCACATCACATATTCATTAATAACCTTAGTTTTGTTTATCCAACAAAAATCATTTTAGCATGGTTAGAAGGTGTTAACTGTCACTTTCCATAAAAGCCTGGAAAGCCTGGAATAAAAGTCTTGTGAAACATGCGACTCAGGTAGCGGCTTTGATCCAGGACTCAGATCTGGACATCTGCGCCCTCACTGAGACCTGGGGTCATGCCGCAGCGGATCCCATATTGGAATTGGCTATCCCTGCAGGGTATCATATTGTCAGATTGGATAGGATTTCGAGCAGGGGAGAGGGGGTTGCACTTATTATTAAATCACACTTTAAAACTTGGGAATGTAAGATCAACCCTATTCAGGGTGCAGAACTATTGAGGGTTAAAGTGTCTATTAATGCTGAAACCACCTTGAATGTAATGTTATTATATAGAGCTCCTTCAACTGATCCGAACTTTGCAGCGTCTCTTAATAGCTCACTACTGGCTTTCCTTAAACCAAAAACTAAACTACTTCTTGTGGGCGATTTTAATTTGTGGTTGGGATGTGCTACGGATGTGTTAGCCAAGAACATGGTAACTATCCTCGATTCTCTTGAGATGTCTCAACATATTCGAGTTCCAACTCATATCAAGGGACACACCCTGGATTGGGTTTCGACTCTGAATCTCAGCCTTGCTGAACAAGAGGTGCTCGCATGCCCTTGGTCTGATCATTCCTGCATCTATTTTTCAATTCAGATGGATTATTACGAAAAGAAAGCTCCTCCTCTTAAAAATTCCATCTTGACGCGTAACCGCAGGAAGTGAAATCTTACACACATGGCGGAATGGGCCGCTTCTCTTAACGAACAGATTAGCAGCACGGATAATTTAGATGAAATGTCTTGTACTTTCTCTGAGTCCTTGGGCTCTATAACAGAGACTTTAGCACCATTGAAAGCTGAATCAATACTTGTGGAGGCACGTAACTCATTGTTTAGCAAGGAGCTTCAGTTACTTAAATCTAAGAAAACCAATCTGTTACACACCTGGCGCAAAAAATAAAGAGGGTAATTCATAGAAATTCGCACAAAAGTGGCGCATGCGGCTGGCGCACAGCGTGCCCGTGCGAATGTCTGCGCCAGCCGCGTGCGCTAAAATCGATTTCCGCGCACAGCGTATTCATGGATTTTCGCATCCAAAACCAGCCGTGGCGCAGCGCGGCGCAGCGACCCTGCAGCAGCGCCAGTTACGGCCCCAAGAATGCCCTCGCGCAAGGAAACGCCTTCAAAATCCCCAAATAATCGCAAAGAGCTGCGCTAACCCTGGACCAGTTCACAGGGCTGGCAAACAGCAAACGCCAAAAGGGGAACGTGTATTTCAGTGGTTCGCGGGAAGTTCCACACGCGATTGTCCTGTGTACGTGTGCATCAGGGGTGCGTGGGAAGTAACACATGCAAAAGCAGCAGGGTACGTGTATCTCAGGGGTGAGCGGGAAGTATCACACGCGATTCCATCAGGGTACGTGTATTCCAGGGGTGCGCGGGAAGTATCACACGCAAAAACAGCAGGGTACGTGTATTTCAGGGGTGCGCGGGAAGTATCACACGCAAAAGCAGCAGGGTACGTGTATCTTAGGGGTGCGTGGGAAGTATCACACACGATTCCATCAGGGTATGTGTATTCCAGGGGTGCGCGGGAAGTATCACATGCAAAAACAGCAGGGTACGTGTATTCCAGGGGTGCACGGGAAGTATCACACGCAAAAGCAGCAGGGTGCATGTATTTCAGGGGTGCGCGGGAAGTATCATACGCAAAATCAGCAGGGTACGTGTATTTCAGGGGTGCGCGGGAAGTATCACACGCGATTCCATCAGGGTACGTGTATTACAGGAGTGCGCGGGGAGCACCACATGTGAATTGCACGTGTGGGTCCTCCCAGGTGTTCCCTCTACACCCTCCATGGCCCCTGCAGGTGGCCGAAACCACAGGGGCCTACCCTGCACATGTCCTGCAGGCACCCCATCCACCATGGCCATGCCCCCCAGCCAACCCACATGTCACCTTTCACTACTGCCCACCAACGCATGTCCCCCTGCACCCCCAGCCACCAGGGGCAGCCTCCACCAGGCCCCCACCCATGTATCCCATCACCCCCACCCCCTAGCCACCAGGGGCAGCCTCCACCAGGGCCCCACTCGTGTCTCCCATCACCCCCACCCCCCAGCCACCAGGGGCAGCCTCCACCAGGCCCCCACTCATGTCCAACTCATGTCTCCCTGCACCCCCTCCCCCCAGCCACCAGGGGCAGCCTCCACCAGGCCCCCACCCATGTCTACCACCACCACCACCCCCCAGCAGTGCAGGGGCAGCCTCCACCAGGCCCCCACTCATGTCCCCCACCACCCCCACCCCCCAGCAGTGCAGGGGCAGCCTCCACCAGGCCCCCACTCATGTCTCCCTGCACCCCCACCCCCCAGCCACCAAGGGCAGCCTCCACCAGGCCCCCACCCATGTCTACCACTACCCCCACCCCCCAGCAGTGCAGGGGCAGCCTCCACCAGGCCCCCACTCATGTCTCCCACCACCCCCACCCCCCAACAGTGCAGGGGCAGCCTCCACCAGGCCCCCACTCATGTCTCCCACCACCCCCACCCCCCAGCCACCAGGGGCAGCCTCCACCAGGCCCCCACCCATGTCTACCACCACCCCCACCCCACAGCAGTGCAGGGGCAGCCTCCACCAGGCCCCCACTCATGTCTCCCACCACCCCCACCCCCCAGCAGTGCAGGGGCAGCCTCCACCAGGCCCCCACTCATGTCTCCCACCAACCCCACCCCCCAGCCACCAGGGGCAGCCTCCACCAGGCCCCCACTCATGTCTCCCTGCACCCCCACCCCCCAGCAGTGCAGGGGCAGCCTCCACCAGGCCCCCACTCATGTCCCCTATCACCCCCAACCCCCAGCAGTGCAGGGGCAGCCTCACCAGGCCCCCACTCATGTCTCCCACCACCCCCACCCCCCAGCAGTGCAGGGGCAGCCTCCACCAGGCCCCCACTCATGTCCCCTATCACCCCCACCCCCCAGCAGTGCAGGGGCAGCCTCCACCAGGCCCCACTCATGTCTCCCAAAACCCCCACCCCCCAGCCACCAGGGGCAGCCTCCACCAGGCCCCCACTCATGTCCAACTCATGTCTCCCTGCACCCCCACCCCTCAGCCACCAGGGTCAGCCTCCACCAGGCCCCCACCCATAACTACCACCACCCCTACCCCCCAGCAGTGCAGGGGCAGCCTCCACCAGGCCCCACTCATATCTACCACCACCCCCATCCCCCAGCAGTGCAGGGGCAGCCTCCACCAGGCCCCCACTCATGTCCCCTATCACCCCCAGCCCCCAGCCACCAGGGGCAGCCTCCACCAGGTCCCCACCCATGTCTACCACCACCCCCAACCCCCCAGCAGTGCAGGAGCAGCCTCCACCAGGCCCCCACCCATGTCTACCACCACCCCCACCCCCCAGCAGTGCAGGGGCAGCCTCCACCAGGCCCCCACTCATGTCTCCCACCACCCCGCCCCCCAGAAGTGCAGGGGCAGCCTCCACCAGGACCCCACCCATGTCTCCCACCACCCCCATCGTCCAGCAGTGCAGGGGCAGCCTCCACCAGGCCCCCACTCATGTCCCCCCCCCAGCCACCAGGGGGAGCCTCCAGCAGGCCCCCACTCATGTCTCCCACAACCCCCACCCCCCAGCGGTGCAGGGGAAGCCTCCACCAGGCCCCCACTCATGTCTCCCACCACCCCCAGCTACCAGGGGCAGGCTCTACCAGGCCCCCACCCATGTCTACCACCACCCCCACCCCCCAGCAGTGCAGGGGCAGCCTCCACCAGGCCCCCACTCATGTCTCCCACCACCGCCACCCCCCAGCCACCAGGGGCAGCTTCCACCAGGCCCCCACGCATGTCTACCACCACCCCCACCCCCCAGCAGTGCAGGGGCTGCCTCCACCAGCCCCCACTCATGTCTCCCATCACCCCCACCCCCCAGCAGTGCAGGGGCAGCCTCCACCAGGCCCCCACATATGTCTCCCACCACCCCCACCGTCCAGCAGTGCAGGGGTAGCCTCCACCAGGCCCCCACTCATGTCTCCCTGCACCCCCACCCCCCAGCCACGAGGGGCAGCCTCCACCAGGCCCCCACTCATGTCTCCCACCACCCCCACCCCCCAGCAGTGCAGGGGCAGCCTCCACGAGGCCCCCACTCATGTCTCCCACCACCCCCACCCCCCAGGGGCAGCCTCCACCAGGCCCCCACCCTTGTCTACCACCACCCCACCTCCCAGCAGTGCAGGGGCAGCCTC
The DNA here is from genome assembly GCF_040938575.1 of Ambystoma mexicanum. Taxonomy (NCBI): domain Eukaryota; kingdom Metazoa; phylum Chordata; class Amphibia; order Caudata; family Ambystomatidae; genus Ambystoma; species Ambystoma mexicanum. Next base: position 1,032,110,523 of record NC_090933.1, on the reverse strand, counting down.
CACCAAGCCCCCACTCATGTCTCCCACCACCCCCACCCCCCAGCAGTGCAGGGGGAGCCTCCACCATGCCCCCACCCATGTCTCCCACCACCCCCACCCTCCAGCAGTGCAGGGGCAGCCTCCACCAGGCCCCCACTCATGTCTCCCTGCACCCCCACCCCCCAGCCACCAGGGGCAGCCTCCACCAGGCCCCCACTGATGTCTCCCACCACCCCCACCCCCCAGCAGTGCAGGGGCAGCCTCCACCAGGCCCCCACTCATGTCTCCCACCACCGCCACTCCCGAGGGGCAACCTCCACCAGGCCCCCACCCATGTCTACCACCACCCCCACCTCCCAGCAGTGCAGGGGCAGCCTCCACCAGGCCCCCACTCATGTCTCCCACCACCCCCACCCGCCAGCAGTGCAGGGGCAGCCTCCACCAGGCCCCCACCCATGTCTCCCACCACCCCCACCCTCCAGCAGTGCAGGGGCAGCCTCCACCAGGCCCCACTCATGTCTCCCACCACCCCCACCCCCCAGCCACCAGGGGCAGCCTCCACCAGGCCACCACCCATGTCTACCACCACCCCCACACCCCAGCAGTGCAGGGGCAGCCTCCACCAGGCCCCCACCCATGTCTCCCACCACCCCCACCCCCCAGCACTGCAGGGGCAGCCTCCACCAAGCCCCCACTCATGTCCCCTATCACCCCCACCCCCCGCAGTGCAGGGGCAGCCTCCACCAGGCCCCCACTCATGTCTCCCACCACCAGCACCCCCCAGCAGTGCAGGGGCAGCCTCCACCAGGCCCCCACTCATGTCCCCTATCACCCCCACCCCCGGCAGTGCAGGGGCAGCCTCCACCAGGCCCCCACTCATGTCTCCCATCACCCCCACCCCCCAGCCACCAGGGGCAGCCTCCACCAGGCCCCCACTCATGTCCAACTCATGTCTCCCTGCACGAACCCCCCAGCCACCAGGGGCAGCCTCCACCAGGCCCCCACCCATGTCTACCACCACCCCCACCCCCCAGCAGTGCAGGGGCAGCCTCCACCAGGCCCCCACTCATGTCTACCACCACCCCCACCCCCAGCAGTGCAGGGGCAGCCTCCACCAGGCCCCCGCTCATGTCCCCTATCACCCCCACACCCCAGCAGTGCAGGGGCAGCCTCCACCAGGCCCCCACTCATGTCCCCTATCACCCCCACCCCCCAGCCACCAGGGGCAGCCTCCACCAGGCCCCACCCATGTCTACCACCACCCCTACCCCCCAGCAGTGCAGGGGCAGCCTCCACCAGGCCCCCACCCATGTCTCCCACCACCCTCACCCCCCAGCAGTGCAGGGGCAGCCTCCACCAGGCCCCCACTCATGTCCCCTATCACCCCCACCCCCGCAGTGCAGGGGCAGCCTCCACCAGGCCCCCACTCATGTCTCCCACCACCCCCACCCCGCAGCAGTGCAGGGGCAGCCTCCACCAGACCCCCACTCATGTCCCCTATCACCCCCACCCCCCAGAAGTGCAGGGGCAGCCTCCACCAGGCCCCCACTCATGTCTCCCACCACCCCCACCCCCCAGCCACCAGGGGCAGCCTCCACCAGGTCCCCACCCATGTGTACCACCACCCCCACCCCCCAGCAGTGCAGGGGCAGCCTCCACCAGGCCCCACTCAGGTCTCCCACCACCCCCACCCCCCAGCAGTGCAGGGGCAGCCTCCACCAGGCCCCCACTCATGTCTCCCACCACCCCCACCCCCCAGCCACCAGGGGTATCCTCCACCAGGCCCCAATCATGTCCCCTATCACCCCCACCCCCCAGCCACCAGGGGCAGCCTTCACCAGGCCCCCACTCATGTCTCCCTGCACCCCACCCCCCCAGCAGTGCAGGGGCAGCCTCCACCAGGCCCCCACTCATGTCCCCTATCACCCCAACCCCCAGCAGTGCAGTGGCAGCCTCCACCAGGCCCCCACTCATGTCTCCCACCACCCCCACCCCCCAGCAGTGCAGGGGCAGCCTCCACCAGGCCCCCACTCATGTCCCCTATCACCCCCACCCCACAGAAGTGCAGGGGGAGCCTCCACCAGGCCCCCACTCATGTCTCCCATCACCCCCACCCCCCAGCCACCAGGGGCAGCCTCCACCAGGCCCCCACCCATGTCTACCACCACCCCCACCCCCCAGCAGTGCAGGGGCAGCCTCCACCAGGCCCCCACCCATGTCTACCACCAACCCCACCCCCCAGTAGTGCAGGGGCAGCCTCCACCAGGCCCCCACTCATGTCTCCCACCACCCCCACCCCCCCAGCAGTGCAGGGGCAGCCTCCACCAGGCCCCCACCCATGTCTCCCACCACCCCCACCGTCCAGCAGTGCAGGGGCAGCCTCCACCAGGCCCCCACTCATGTCTCCCTGCACCCCCACCCCCCAGCCACCAGGGGCAGCCTCCACCAGGACCCCACTCATGTCTCCCACCACCCCCACCCCCCAGCAGTGCAGGGGCACCCTCCACCAGGCCCCCACTCATGTCTCCCACCACCCCCACCCCCCAGCCACCAGGGGCAGCCTCCACCAGGCGCCCACCCATGTCTACCACCACCCCCCAGCAGTGCAGGGGCAGCCTCCACCAGGCCCCCACTCATGTCTCCCACCACCCTCACCCCCCAACCACCAGGGGCAGCCTCCACCAGGCCCCCACCCATGTCTACCACCACCCCCACCCCCCAGCAGTGCAGGGGCAGCCTCCACCAGGCCCCCACTCATGTCTCCCACCACCCCCACCCCCCAGCCACCAGGGGCAGCCTCCACCAGGCCCCCACCCATGTCTACCACCACCCCACCCCCCAGCAGTGCAGGGGCAGCCTCTACCAGGCCCCCACTCATGTCTCCCACCACCCCCACCCCTCAGCAGTGCAGGGGCAGCCTCCACCAGGCCCCCACCCATGTCTCCCACCACCCCCACCCTCCAGCAGTGCAGGGGCAGCCTCCACCAGGCCCCCACTCATGTCTCCCTGTACCCCCACCCCCCAGCCACCAGGGGCAGCCTCCACCAGGCCCCCACTCATGTCTCCCACCACCCCCAACCCCAGCAGTGCAGGGGCAGCCTCCACCAGGCCCCCACTCATGTCTCCCACCACCCCCACCCCCCAGCCACCAGGGGCAGCCTCCACCAGGCCCCCACCCATGTCTACCACCACCCCCACCCCCCAGCAGAGCAGGGGCAGCCTCCACCAGGCCCCCACTCATGTCCCCTATCACCCCCACCCCCCAGCCACCAGGGGCAGCCTCCACCAGGCCCCCACTCATGTCTCCCACCACCCCCACCCCCCAGCCACCAGGGGCAGCCTCCACCAGGCGCCCACCCCTGTCTACCACCACCCCCCAGCAGTGCAGGGGCAGCCTCCACCAGGCCCCCACTCATGTCTCCCACCACCCTCACCCCCCAACCACCAGGGGCAGCCTCCACCAGCCCCCCACCCATGTCTACCACCACCCCCACCCCCCAGCAGAGCAGGGGCAGCCTCCACCAGGCCCCCCACTCATGTCCCCTATCACCCTCACCCCCAGCCACCAGGGGCAGCCTCCACCAGGCCCCCACTCATGTCCCCTATCACCCCCAGCCCCCAGCCACCAGGGCAGCCTCCACCAGGCCCCCACCCATGTCTACCACCACCCCCACCCCCCAGCAGTGCAGGGGCAGCCTCCACCAGGCCCCCACCCATGTCTACCCCCACCCCCCAGTAGTGCAGGGGCAGCCTCCACCAGGCCCCCACTCATGTCTCCCACCACCCCCACCCCCCCAGCAGTGCAGGGGCAGCCTCCACCAGGCCCCCACCCATGTCTCCCACCACCCCCACCGTCCAGCAGTGCAGGGGCAGCCTCCACCAGGCCCCCACTCATGTCTCCCTGCACCCCCACCCCCCAGCCACCAGGGGCAGCCTCCACCAGGACCCCACTCATGTCTCCCACCACCCCCACCCCCCAGCAGTGCAGGGGCACCCTCCACCAGGCCCCCACTCATGTCTCCCACCACCCCCACCCCCCAGCCACCAGGGGCAGCCTCCACCAGGCGCCCACCCATGTCTACCACCACCCCCCAGCAGTGCAGGGGCAGCCTCCACCAGGCCCCCACTCATGTCTCCCACCACCCTCACCCCCCAACCACCAGGGGCAGCCTCCACCAGGCCCCCACCCATGTCTTCCACCACCCCCACCCCCCAGCAGAGCAGGGGCAGCCTCCACCAGGCCCCCCACTCATGTCCCCTATCACCCTCACCCCCCAGCCACCAGGGGCAGCCTCCGCCAGGCCCCCACTCATGTCCCGTATCACCCCCAACCCCCAGTCACCAGGGGCAGCCTCCACCAGGCCCCTACCCATGTCTACCACCACCCCCACCCACCAGCAGTGCAGGGGCAGCCTCCACCAGGCCCCCACCCATGTGTCCCACCACCCCCACCCCCCAGCAGTGCACGGGCAGCCTCCACCAGGCCCCCACTCATGTCTCCCACCATCCCCACCCCTCAGCCACCAGGGGCAGCCTCCACCAGGCCCCCACTCTTGTCCAACTCATGTCTCCCTGCACCCCCACCCCCCAGCAGTGCAGGTGCAGCCTCCACCAGGCCCCCACTCATGTCTCCCATCACCCCCACCCACCAGCAGTGCACGGGCAGCCTCCACCAGGCCCCCACCCATGTGTCCCACCACCCCCACCCCCCAGCAGTGCACGGGCAGCCTCCACCAGGCCTCCACTCATGTCTCCCACCACCCCCACCCCCCAGCCACCAGGGGCAGCCTCCACCAGGCCCCCACCCATGTCTACCACCACCCCCACCCCCCAGCAGTGCAGGGGCAGTCTCCACCAGGCCCCCACTCATGTCTACCACCACCCCCACCCCCCAGCAGTGCAGGGGCAGCCTCCACCAGGCCCCCACTAATGTCCCCTATCACCCCCACCCCCCAGCAGTGCAGGGGCAGCCTCCGCAAGGCCCCCACCCATGTCTACCACCACCCCCACCCCGCAGCAGTGCATGGGCAGCCTCCACCAGGCCCCCCACCCATGTCTCTCACCACCCCCACCCCCCAGCAGTGCAGGGGCAGCCTCCACCAGGCCCCCACTCATGTCCCCTATCACCCCCACCCCCCGCAGTGCAGGGCCAGCCTCCACCAGGCCACCACTCATGTCCCCTAACACCCCCAACCCCCAGTCACCAGGGGCAGCCTCCACCAGGCCCCTACCCATGTCTACCACCACCCCCACCCACCAGCAGTGCAGGGGCAGCCTCCACCAGGCCCCCACCCATGTGTCCCACCACCCCCACCCCCCAGCAGTGCACGGGCAGCCTCCACCAGGCCCCCACTCATGTCTCCCACCATCCCCACCCCTCAGCCACCAGGGGCAGCCTCCACCAGGCCCCCACTCTTGTCCAACTCATGTCTCCCTGCACCCCCACCCCCCAGCCACCAGAGGCAGTCTCCACCAGGCCCCCACCCATGTCTACCACCACCCCCACCCCCCAGCAGTGCAGGGGCAGCCTCCACCAGGCCCCCACTCATGTCTCCCACCACCCCCACCCCCCAGCCACCAGGGGCAGCCTCCACCAGGCCCCCACCCATGTCTACCACCACCCCACCCCCCAGCAGTGCAGGGGCAGCCTCTACCAGGCCCCCACTCATGTCTCCCACCACCCCCACCCCTCAGCAGTGCAGGGGCAGCCTCCACCAGGCCCCCACCCATGTCTCCCACCACCCCCACCCTCCAGCAGTGCAGGGGCAGCCTCCACCAGGCCCCCACTCATGTCTCCCTGTACCCCCACCCCCCAGCCACCAGGGGCAGCCTCCACCAGGCCCCCACTCATGTCTCCCACCACCCCCAACCCCAGCAGTGCAGGGGCAGCCTCCACCAGGCCCCCACTCATGTCTCCCACCACCCCCACCCCCCAGCCACCAGGGGCAGCCTCCACCAGGCCCCCACCCATGTCTACCACCGCCCCCACCCCCCAGCAGAGCAGGGGCAGCCTCCACCAGGCCCCCACTCATGTCCCCTATCACCCCCACCCCCCAGCCACCAGGGGCAGCCTCCACCAGGCCCCCACTCATGTCTCCCACCACCCCCACCCCCCAGCCACCAGGGGCAGCCTCCACCAGGCGCCCACCCATGTCTACCACCACCCCCCAGCAGTGCAGGGGCAGCCTCCACCAGGCCCCCACTCATGTCTCCCACCACCCTCACCCCCCAACCACCAGGGGCAGCCTCCACCAGGCCCCCACCCATGTCTACCACCACCCCCACCCCCCAGCAGAGCAGGGGCAGCCTCCACCAGGCCCCCCACTCATGTCCCCTATCACCCTCACCCCCCAGCCACCAGGGGCAGCCTCCGCCAGGCCCCCACTCATGTCCCGTATCACCCCCAACCCCCAGCCACCAGGGGCAGCCTCCACCAGGCCCCTACCCATGTCTACCACCACCCCCACCCCCCAGCAGTGCAGGGGCAGCCTCCACCAGGCCCCCACCCATGTGTCCCACCACCCCCACCCCCCAGCAGTGCACGGGCAGCCTCCACCAGGCCCCCACTCATGTCTCCCACCACCCCCACCCCTCAGCCACCAGGGGCAGCCTCCACCAGGCCCCCACTCTTGTCCAACTCATGTCTCCCTGCACCCCCACCCCCAGCCACCAGAGGCAGCCTCCACCAGGCCCCCACCCATGTCTACCACCACCCCCACCCCCAGCAGTGCAGGGGCAGCCTCCACCAGGCCCCCACGCATGTCTCCCACCACCCCCACCCCCAGCCACCAGGGGCAGCCTCCACCAAGCCACCACCCATGTCTACCACCACCCCACCCCCCAGCAGTGCAGGGGCAGCCTCTACCAGGCCCCCACTCATGTCTCCCACCACCCCCACCCCTCAGCAGTGCAGGGGCAGCCTCCACCAGGCCCCCACCCATGTCTCCCACCACCCCCACCCTCCAGCAGTGCAGGGGCAGCCTCCACCAGGCCCCCACTCATGTCTCCCTGCACCCCCACCCCCCAGCCACCAGGGGCAGCCTCCACCAGGCCCCCACTCATGTCTCCCACCACCCCCAACCCCAGCAGTGCAGGGGCAGCCTCCACCAGGCCCCCACTCATGTCTCCCACCACCCCCACCCCCCAGCCACCAGGGGCAGCCTCCACCAGGCCCCCACCCATGTCTACCACCACCCCCACCCCCCAGCAGAGCAGGGGCAGCCTCCACCAGGCCCCCACTCATGTCCCCTATCACCCCCACCCCCCAGCCACCAGGGGCAGCCTCCACCAGGCCCCCACTCCTGTCCCCTATCACCCCCACCCCCCAGCCACCAGGGGCAGCCTCCACCAGGCCCCCACCCATGTCTACCACCACCCCCACCCCCCAGCAGTGCAGGGGCAGCCTCCACCAGGCCCCCACCCATGTCTCCCACCACCCCCACCCCCCAGCAGTGCAGGGGCAGCCTCCACCAGGCCCCCACTCATGTCTCCCACCACCCCCACCTCCCAGCCACGAGGGGCAGCCTCCACCAGGCCCCCACTGATGTCCAACTCATGTGTCCCTGCACCCCCAACCCCCAGCCACCAGGGGCAGCCTCCACCAGGCCCCCACCCTTGTCTACAACCACCCCCACCCCCAGCAGTGCAGGGGCAGCCTCCACCAGGCCTCCACTCATGTCTCCCACCACCCCCACCCCCCAGCCACCAGGGGCAGCCTCCACCAGCCCCCCACTCATGTCTACCACCACCCCCACCCCCCAGCAGTGCAGGGGCAGCCTCCACCAGGCCCCCACTAATGCCCCCTATCACCCCCACCCCCCAGCAGTGCAGGGGCAGCCTCCGCAAGGCCCCCACCCATGTCTACCACCACCCCCACCCCGCAGCAGTGCATGGGCAGCCTCCACCAGGCCCCCCACCCATGTCTCTCACCACCCCCACCCCCCAGCAGTGCAGGGGCAGCCTCCACCAGGCCCCCACTCATGTCCCCTATCACCCCCACCCCCCGCAGTGCAGGGCCAGCCTCCACCAGGCCACCACTCATGTCCCCTAACACCCCCACCCCCCAGCAGTGCAGGGGCAGCCTCCACCAGGCCCCCACTCATGTCTCCCATCACCCCCACCCCCCAGCCACCAGGGGCAGCCTCCACCAGACCCCCACTCATGTCTCCCTGCACCCCCACCCCCAGCAGTGCAGGGGCAGCCTCCACCAGGCCCCCACCCATGTCTACCACCATCCCCAGCCCGCACCAGTGCAGGGGCAGCCTCCACCAGTCCCCCACTCATATCTCCTACCACCCACACCCCCACCCCCCAGCCACCAGGGGCAGCCTCCACCAGGCCCCCACCCATGTCTACCACCACCCCCACCCCCCAGCAGTGCAGGGGCAGCCTCCACCAGGCACCCACTCATGTCCCCTCTTACCCCCACCCCCCAGCCATCAGGGGCAGCCTCCACCAGGCCCCCACTCATGTCCCCTATCACCCCCACCCCCCAGCCACCAGTGGCAGCCTCCAACAGGCCCCCACCCATGTCTACCACCACCCCCACACCCCAGCAGTACAGGGGCAGCCTCCACCAGGCCCCCACCCATGTCTCCCACCACCCCCACCCCCCAGCAGTGCAGGGGCAGCCTCCACCAAGCCCCCACTCATGTCCCCTATCACCCACACCCCCCGTAGTGCAGGGGCAGCCTCCACCAGGCCCCCACTCATGTCTCCCACCTCCCCCACCCCCCAGCAGTGCAGGGGCAGCCTCCACCAGGCCCCCACTCATGTCCCCTATCACCCCCACCCCCCAGCAGTGCAGGGGCAGCCTCCACCAGGCCCCCACTCATGTCTCCCATCACCCCCACACCCCAGCCACCAGGGGCAGCCTCCACCAGGCCCCCACCATGTCCAACTCATGTCTCCCTGCACCCCCACTCCCCAGCCACCAGGGGCAGCCTCCACCAGGCCCCCACCCATGTCTACCACCACCCCCACCCCCCAGGAGAGCAGGGGCAGCCTCCACCAGGCCCCCACTCATGTCTACCACCACCCCCACCCCCCAGCAGTGCAGGAGCAGCCTCCACCAGGCACCCGCTCATGTCCCCTATCACCCCCACCCCCCAGCAGTGCAGGGGCAGTCTCCACCAGGCCCCCACTCATGTCCCCTATCACCCCCACCCCCCAGCCACCAGGGGCAGCCTCCACCAGGCCCCCACCCATGTCTACCACCACCCCTACCCCCCCAGCAGTGCAGGGGCAGCCTCCACCAGGCCCCCACCCATGTCTCCCACCACCCCCACCCCCCAGCAGTGCAGGGGCAGCCTCCACCAGGCCCCCACTCATGTCCCCTATCACCCCACCCCCCGCAGTGCAGGTGCAGCCTCCACCAGGCCCCCACTCATGTCTCCCACCACCCCCACCCCCCCAGCAGTGCAGGGGCAGCCTCCACCAGGTCCCCACACATGTCCCCTATCACCCCCACCCCCCAGCAGTGCAGGGGCAGCCTCCACCAGTCCCCCACTCATGTCTCCCTGCACCCCCACCCCCCAGTCACCATGGGCAGCCTCCACCAGGCCCCACTCATGTCTACCACCACCCCCACCCCCCAGCAGTGCAGGGGCAGCCTCCACCAGGCCCCCACTCATGTCTACCACCACCCCCACCCCCAGCAGTGCAGGGGCAGCCTCCAGCAGGCCCCCACTCATGTCCCCTATCACCCCCACCCCCCAGCAGTGCAGGGGCAGCCTCCACCAGGACCCCACCCATGTCTACCACCACCCCCACCCCCCAGCAGTGAAGGGGCAGCCTCCACCAGGCCCCCACTCATGTATACCACCACCCCCACCCCCAGCAGTGCAGGGGCAGCCTCCAGCAGGCCCCCACCCATGTCCCCTATCACCCCCACCCCCCAGCAGTGCAGGGGCAGCCTCCAGCAGGCCCCCACTCATGTCCCCTAACACCCCACCCCCCAGCAATGCAGGGGCAGCCTCCACCAGCTTTGCAGGGGCAGCCTCCACCAGGCCCCCACTCATGTCCCCTATCACCCCCACTCCCCAGCCACCAGGGTCAGCCTCCACGAGGCCCCCACCCCCCAGCAGTGCAGGGGCAGCCTCCACCAGGCCCCCACCCATGTCTCCCACCACCCCCACCCCCCAGCAGTGCAGGGGCAGCCTCCACCAGGCCCCCACTCATGTCTCCCTGCACCCCCACCCCCCAGCCACCAGGGGCAGCCTCCACCAGGCCCCCACTCATGTCTCCCTCCACCCGCACCCCCCAGCAGTGCAGGGGCAGCCTCCACCAGGCCCCCACTCATGTCTCCCACCACCCCCACCCCCCAGCCACCAGGGGCAGCCTCCACCAGGCCCTGACCCATGTCTTCCACCACCCGCACCCCCCAGCAGTGCAGGGGCAGCCTCCACCAGGCCCCCACTCATGTCTCCCACCACCCCCACCCCCCAGCCACCAGGGGCAGCCTCCACCAGGCCCTCACCCATGTCTACCACCACCCCCACCCCCCAGCAGTGCAGGGGCAGCCTCCAACAGGCCCCCACTCATGTCTACCACCACCCCACCCCCCCAGCAGTGCAGGGGCAGCCTCCACCAGGTCCCACTCATGTCTCCCAGCCAACATGTCACCACAATGTAGATCGCTGGCCCTTATGGTCAGCCTCCGAATGGCAAACACCCACCCGAGTATTGCATCCACCCACTTAGAAATGGCAAAAACATGATAGAAGCCCAATTGCAAGTTTGGAAATGAACACATGTCCCTCACATACACCCAATGGGTGTCAGTGAATGTCAAAACCCATATCATGATATGCATGAAACCAATGAGATGATACTACACATTGAACTTTGAAGAAAAAATATGTATTAAAAGCAACATAAATTGAATCAAAAATAAACAAACAATAATAGAATTTTTTAAAAAAAAAACAGCAGGTCTGTGAAATAATGCAAAACCACAAATCATAATGCAAAGAAAAGGTGCCCAAAGTCACAGTCCACAAAAGTAAATCCAATGGAAAATTAAAATCGAAAACCATTGCTCCATGGCGAAATCATAATAAAAATTGAAAATCCAAAAGTCAACTATGTACAGATAAACAATCCAGGGTCCATGATCCTAACCGAAGAAATGAAACCTATCTAATAACATGACCTAAAAAAAATAACTATATACAAAAATGTGGCCCATTGTCCAAAAGGTCCAAAAAAAATGCTAAACCAAAGGAAACCTAACTCTAACTATATAACTATTTACAAGGGCAGCGGGCTAGTCCGACGGCTCACTTCGGGATGTTTCTGGCCAGGGCATCATCAAACTCCTGCTCAATGTCCCAGAGGCGCTCCTCCTCCATGGCCCCGAGGGCCCGCAGGGCCGTCCACATGTTCCCCCCAAACTCCCTGCGGATTGCCTCGAGGCACTCGGCACGCCTCAGGGCCCTCCGCATGGAGTTCTCAGCCCTGTCCATCGTGAGCCGTGCCTCTTCCGCCCGCAGCCGCTCCGCATCTATGGCGTGGCCCAACCGCTGCCACACGGAAGACACTTCCCGTCCTGGGTCCTCCTGCCCTCCGGCCGATGCCTGCCCCTCCGATGTGAAAGGCCCGAGCCATCATGGCTCCCACCACATTGCTGCTGCTGCGCCTCTGCCCGTGCACTGCCTCCTGCTGCCTGCACATCCTCCGCTGGCTGGGGTGCCTGCTGTACATCCGACTCCCGACTGTGGCAGGGATGCCTCCTCCACCAGCCTGGCCGCACCGTCAGAGGCAGCTCCACAGGGCACCCAGGTGACTGATGGGTGGGAAGATGGCATGGAGGACGACTGGCGCATAGGCGGTTCAGTTGAGGAGGGGGTCGTAGCAAGCCCCATCAAACGGAGGAATCCGGCCAGGGTGACCTGTCCCAGTAGGCCGATGCGGTCAACGAGCCATTCGAGATGACGTGCAGTCTCCTCATGAGAAGACTGCAGGTCACCTCGCATGGCCCGTTGACGCAATGCCACACCAGTCAGGACAGGCTCAACCCGGACCCGGATAGCCACGTCCGCAGGCAGAGGAAGGCCAGTTGTCGTGAGCTCATCCCCTTCCTGAAAACAGGTCTGGACGTAGGCATCCCTGCTGGTGCAAGATGATGCAGTGACAGGATCAGGGACAGGAATGCACACAGGCACCTCCACGGCGACCTGTGCTGCCTCCTGTCCCTGGTCCTGCACTGCACCACTAGCACCAGTGGAATCCCCACCTCCAGACCCCGTCTCTGTTGCTTGCAAGGCCTCCTCCTCCACCAAACCCCCCACCTACCTGGATGACTCCGTGCCATCTTCCCCCGTTGGGCCCTGTGGGGTCCCAGCTGCCACTTCTGCTGCCGAGGAGTCCAACTCCGACCTCCGCCTCTTGGACCTCCCCCCGGCAGCTGCGGCCTGGGACGTGGCACCGGACTCCTCACTCCCCGACGAGATCACAACCTGGGAGGGGAGCCGGGCCTTGCGCCTCCGGCTGGCGGTGCGATCCCGCTGCTGGGCTCCACAGCACCTTCTCCGCCATCTTCATCAGTTGACGCTGCAGACAGGGAGAAATAAAACATAGGCATCAGGGCACTGTACAATGGACACATACACACATGACAGTTGCACATGAGCGGCATTGGCAAACCTCAGACATGGCATCACAATCGGCAACACACGTCATTTCAACTTGCACACATGAGCCATACCACAGCCACATCGCAACTGCCACCACCATCCATACACATACAACAGCATGAGCAGGCAAAGGTGAGCCAGACATCACATGCAACACAGGGAGTGCACTACACATGCACGCACACCACCACACTTGCATGCATGTGTACACCTCAGCCAACTGTCGCAGTGTTCCGATGGGCATCCATGTCACATCTGCCAATCAGGCTTCCACATCCCGCTGTCACATGCATCCATGTTGCCTCACTGTTGCACCCTTGTCAAATACACACACATGCACATGTACACAGTCGTGATACATGCAGCTGAAAACAACAAACATGCGTGACATCACGAACATGCCCACTTACATACACACTTATCCAAACATGTGTGCCCACACAACTGCATTTGGCATGCAAGCCTACACACACAAGCACCATCCATGTCTCACACATGACAGCTCTCGCATGTGTTAGCCTCACAGTCCTGTACACCCCCACCCATACTCGGCCCCATACAAACAGATGTGCAACCTGCACACTACTGGCACATCACCACACGCACAGCTTACAATCATGATGCATGTGCACTTACCGCTCGACTCCAGACGGGTCTGCCTCTCAAGGACCTGGACGTGGAGCGCTGGGGATATGCGTTCCAGGACACTCATCTGATCTTCCGACAAGTGGCCCCGGCGCCCCTTAGCATCCGCTGCCTTCAAGAGGCACCGGGCCTTGTTCAGGGTCCTGGACCTGAAGTCCTCCCAGCGCTTCTTGACATGTTGGAAGGCGCGGACTGCCACCCCCTCCGCATTGATGGCAGTCACGATGTCCGTCCAGATCCGAGTCCGTCCTTCCTTGTCGGCGCGCACACTTCCGTAGAGGGCATCATACTGCCCCAGGACTTGCTCCACCAGGACACCAACTTTCCTGCCACTGAAGCTGGTGCCCCTCTGGCCGGGGGTTGTCAGTGGTGCCAGATGTTGCAGTGCCCAACATGACAACCCCAGAGGCAGGAGTGGGTGGGCAACTGGGTCCTGGGGCTGGGCTGGGGAGCGATGGAATCCCAGTCGGGAGTCTTCGGTTCCAGCAGGGGTGGTCACAGCAACAGCACCCCTGGCTGATGTGCAGGCAGCAAATGGCAGGGCATGTGGGCAGCAGGCAGTCAGGCAGCAGCAGATGGCAGGTGGGAGCGTGCTCGGGGCTCTGGGGGGCAGTAATTCGGCCTTGTGGGCAGGAGCGTGGTCTTCCATGTGCTTAAACGTGGCCAGCTTGATATGAAGTGGTTTGGCACGTGAAAATCCTGCACGTCTGCGTGTAAATCGAGGAAAGGCCCTTAGCGCGTATGCACATCAGCATGCATATGCGATTTCATTGGACCAAAGGCCCTTAGCGCGTAAGCGCGTCTGTGACGTGATGCGTGCGGGTGTTTCCCTCATTACACGTGATGACAGAGCACATGTGGATTTCCACCAATCGCGTGTGAAACTTCCTGCGCACCCCAGAAATACACGTACCCAGGCTAATCGCGTGTACGCTCACTTCCCTCCGATTACACGCGATGACACTCTGACGTGCAGCTTTGCCACGTGTGCTCGCATATGCGATTTCATTGGCCCAAATGCCAACATGCGCAGCTATGAGATCACGCGCATGGCCGTAGAGAATGGCGCGTGTAAAAAAAAAGAGATACACGTCCGAATGTCAAAGCGCGTAATTGGTGGAAATGGCCTCATCGCGTATGCGCATCTGTGACGTGTGTATTAAAGGTACGTGTAGAACGCCATTTCCTTGTACGTGCTTTTCGTGGAGAGCGAGTGGGTGAAATCTGTACTTGTCGGTTCACACGCGATTTACTTCACGGCGTTTCCAGTTCGTACTCCCTGTTACCTCTGACAGCTTTTTATCTTTTCCTCTTTTTCCTGAGCCTGTTTCCTCAAACAGCATTCCCTTCTACTGTTGTCCTGTCTCCTCAGACAGCGTACAATTCTTCTTTTGCCGGGGGTGTTGCCAAAGCGCACACGCGCATATTTTTCACGCTTTTGTTCCTGGCAGACGGTGAGTCGCGCACGTATTTAACATCTGTGCTTGCCCCGTGTGTCGCTTACCCCTTCAGAGGTCATTCTAGGCTGCGTGTGACACGCATACATTCATTCTTGTGTTTCTGGGTGCCACAGCATAGTGCAGGTTTATTTTTCCACGCACGTGGTCTAGGAGGGGTTGCGTGCACCTTACTTCCCTTTTTTGGGGTGCCTGTGCGTTGCGTGACCCGTCATCTTTCCCCAGGGGTGACATACAGCCTTGCTAGAGCACTAGGGTACGATTACCATCTGGTACCCAACCCCTTTGACCCCCAATTGCCCAGGACAATAGTTCACATCAACTCCCATACGCACAATAACATCAGTGCCATGGCTGGGAGGTGACCAAGCAGTAAGGGTGGCAAAGGTGGCCGAGCCCCAAGTGGTGGCCGTGGTGGATCCGGTAGGGGACATGGCCGTGACTTGCAGGGTGCCCCTAGCCCCCATCTGTGGAGGAGCAGTCAGGGACACCCATGCCCCCCCCCCCCTGGTTGAGGTTAACGTGGCTGACACCATCCATGCTCAGCCCTCGTTGGACCAGCCCACTGTGGAACCAGACCTGGCACAGGGTGACTCCATGGTTGACTTCCAGGTCAGCAGGTCTAGGCCACGTGCGCCGGTGAACGTTGGTGTCATCAGGCCATGTGGATCAGGGGCAGCTAGATCATCTGCTGCCCCGCATAGGCAGGCTGGGGAGGCTGCAGGGGCAGTTGCGGCTCCATCCACCCCACCTCTCACACACCCAGCCAGGAAAGTGACGGTCCAAGTCTATCATGCTGACATTCCCCCTGACACCATCACACTTGAGCTAATGCCTGCACCAACTCCCAACCTTCCAAGCGGAAGAGGAAGAGTGCTCGTCCAGTAGAGGCTGATGCCCCAGACACGGCTACACAGTCCGGCCCGTCAAGGAAGCCCAGTTTCAATGAGGCCGAACTGAATGCACTTGTAGAGTATGTGTCCGCACATGACCGCGAAATGGTGATTGTTGCAGGATCCAAGACCACACCTGCACAACGTCAGGCACAGACCATTGCGGACATCATAAGTGCCCTTGGAATCGTGAGGCGCGCAGCTAATGAATGCTACAAGCGCTGGAATGACCTGAAGCGCAGGGCAAAGAATAAGCTGGCCTCAAGTCATGCTGCAACTCTAGTGACTGGAGGTGGGTCTCCAGCAGACGACATAGAACTCACTCCACATGAGCAGGTTGCTGGGACCTACGTCACGGAGGAACAGATCCAAGGCGTGGGAGAACTGGCAGATTACGAGGCATTGTCCGGTGAGTGCATATGCATGTGTGTGTCATCCATGTGCATGGTGTGTGTGGGAGGGCTTCTGTTTGGGTGCCAGGTGAGGGTGTGTGTGCCTGAGTGGTTCGGGTCACCCATGTGCCTCTTCCTATACATTCTTGGCACCAGCATTTGGGTATAGCAGCATCCCTTCTGCCAACATTAGACATCCAGCCCAACACCACGCCAGTTGCCCTTGGAGTGTCATCTTGCCACAACATTGTTGCTTATTTACCTCTGTTTATTCAGGCAGATTGTTTGCATACCACCACCTTTACTCAGGATTTCTCAGTCCTATTGTCACATGTCTGACATGGCTATGGTACAGTGGACTGGCTTAGTTTCCTGGACATGATTAGTTTAGACATGTCCCTGTGCTATAAGACCATTTTGGACTGGTAGCTGCAGGTTAAACATTTGAACCATTTCAATGAAAAAATCAATTATATGAGCAAACTGGACTGAATGAACAATTGGTGACCTCCTCTCCCTCTTCACTTCATGGCTAGGGTACATGCCATCTGTGTGATGGCATGTGTATTTGACCTGCCAATCACTGGCCAATGTGTGATGCCACTGCTAGGCAGCATGCAGCAAATGTGTTCATCTTCCATCTTGGTGTCATCAATGTGTGCCATCTGCCTCCCCATCACACGCAGTGACGGTGCATGCATGGGAGGGTTTTAGTCATGTGGGACATGTGTCAATCAAGTACTGTTTCTGTAGCCCCTCAGCCCTAATTGTGTGCCATGGTGCTAATGCCTGTTTCCATTTGGTTTATTTTATTTCTTTGCAGGGGATGACACACTTGATACTGCTGGGGTTGTGGAGATGGTGCAGACCCAGGAGGGGTCTGAGGGCCGACAGACCACCAGTGAGGGACGTGGTGTGGTGGTGGGTGAGAACCCACAACTGCTGCAGGTCGTGCTCTCAAGGAGTGTCTCTGGCTGCACCTCCCCCGGGCTGTATTCAGGTGTTGATTCGGATGATGAGACCTATGTGCCATCGCAGGTGAGTGTTCCTGGGAGGGATTCTGTTCTGTCTGACCCACCTGCACCAGGGTTAGAACCCTCAATGGGGATGTCAGTGTTGGCAGGTACGCCTTTGGTGGTTACGGATGCAGGGTCACACTCTGTGACATCTGATCCTGTTCCTGGGCCAGCAGATCAGAGGGGGAATGCAGTCCTGCAGCCTCAGGCAGTGCCGGCACAGCAAGGCGCAGTTCGCCTTGCCCCAGACAGGTGTGGTGCCCGCCGACGTGGTGGCCGTCAGCCACCTGGCAATACCGCATGGGAGCAATCCATATACGGTATGGCAACCCAACAGGCAGCATCATCAGAGATGATGGCTCAGGCCATGGATAGGGTGGCCACTTCCATTGTCCCCCCCGAAAGGCTGATGGAGCGACTACAGCAGGCAACCAACTCCATCTGCCAGTCACACAGGGAGGACATGTTGGCGTCCGACAGGGACAGGCGGGCGGCACTGGCGACTCTGCAGGAAGCCATTTCCATAGAGTCCCAGGGCCACAGGGAAGGACAGCAGCTGGAGCGTCTCACACGTACGCTCTCAGCTGAGATGCAGGCAACTAGGGCGGAGGTCCGGGCATCCCGTGAGTTGTCGCATGGGGACCTCCGCACACTTATCCTCCAGAACGAGACCTACCACACCCGCATGCTTGCAGCCATGGAGGAACAGACTAGGGCTTTGCGTGGGCTGCCTCCCATAGTGCCACCACCTCCTGATGCAGCTGCAGAGGGTGAGGAGAGCGACAGCAGTGATACTCCCACAATAGGGTAGCCGTGTAGGCCATGAGCCCATGGAGGTGTTTTTTTTTCACAGGATCCACACAGGTGGGTTTTGGTGTGCACCCTGTCCTCGGACCTCCTGGGTGGCCTCCCCCCCCCCCCCCCCCGGGCCCATTAACAGCCATTTTTGATTTTTATTTTTTTTTTTATTTTTTTGGGACAGTGTGTTGCCTTGTGTGGCTCCCGTGGGCATACGCTGCATTGTGGCTGGGCACATGCAGGCTTGTCATGAATTTGGTTCAGATGCTTGGGTTTTTGTGACACACACCCCTCCTGCTTCCCGTTTCCATGGGCTTGCAAAGGGTGTGCCCAAGTGACATTGACGTACATGGTGACATTGGACTCCCATGAGCTGTGTGGGCAGTCTGTAGTCAATACTGTGTATACATTCATAGTGCATATTGTTGTTGTATTGTACACTGCATGGTGTATTGATATGTGCCTCTGCATCCATCTCATCCTCCTAATTTGCAGGTCCATTCCTCATGTCTTCACAATGCGGTCCACCTTGGAACTGGAGTCCATGTTGTAAGCAGTGCACCTACACTCTTGCGTGGCGCTAACACTGTATACTTGGAAGTGTTCGGAGGGCTGGCATCATCAGGTAGTGAGGCTAGCAAATTTTTAAGTCTGTAATGTCATGTTTAAGGTAGGTTGGATGTTGTATAGGTGATTGGTATTCTTGGTAAGTATTTGGTAATGTGTGTTGTAGGTCCTGCATTACTGTGAGCATTTCATGTGTGGACATGTTTCCATTAGGGACACTGTAGCTGGTGACACTTGGGGCATGTTGTGGGGATTAATTTCTTTCCTCTCACATTGCATGACATGCCATGGTGTGTTGTGTGGCCGTGCCGGGGAGGGGTTGGGTGACATGGCACTGTTTTCATGTAGTATTTTGCGAGTGGGTATTCATTTCTGCAGCATGGAAGTGTCTTTTGATGACACTGCATTGGTGGTGTTTGTGTAGGTAGGGATGCACACATTGTGACACTTCCACATGAACAATCTCAGGCTGCTATGGTTCTGACAGTTGACTGTCCCTTTGTTCGTCTTAATTGTCAGGTCGAGTCATCATTGCTTATCAGATCGTATGTGCCAGGCCTGTGTGCACTCCACTGGGGTGTGATTTCTATGTGAAGTAATTAGCCACCAGCTGCGTACGGGCTGCCTCACCCCGTGCCCTCTCCCCTCCCATGCGCAGCGGGCGTGCATGTGGTTGGAGATGTGGGGGCACCACCATGTCCACAGCCAGGCCCCGGCGTGTTGCAACATTGTGCAGGACACATGCTGCCATTATGATCCTGCACACTATTGGGGGCGCATTTAACAGCTGCCCGCCAGAACGGTCAAGGGAGCGAAAGCGTGACTTGAGCACTCCGAATGTGCGCTCCACTATGCCCTGGGTTACAATATGGGCTGTGTTGTGTCTTACCTCTGGAGGCGTGATGGGGTTCCGAATTGGCGTCATCATGTGGGTGCTCAGAGGGTAGGCACTGTCCCCTGGTGAGGAGGTGATGGGTATCATTAGTGGCGTAGTGACATAACTCTGCATCTGACATGCATGCATGTGCAGTGGCATTCATACTCACCAAGCAGCCATGTATCGCCATGCCGCCCAGCTTCTAGGTCCCGGCTTAGGGTAGACATTCAGTAAATGAAGTTGTCGTGGGTGGACCCTGGATAGTTGGCATATACTGAGGTGATGATTCCCTTAGCATTACATACTACCTGCACGTTGATGGAATGCCAGTGCTTGCGGTTCCTATAGATGTGCTCAGATGCCCTGGGGGGGACGTAGTGCCACATGGGTGCAGTCAATGGAACCTAGCACTTTTGGGAATTGTGCCACACCGTAGAAATCGAGGGTGGCAGCCTGCCTTTCTGCAGGTGTCCTGGGCAGGTATATGTGCCTAAGGACTGATGGGCCTGCAGTGATGATGTTCAAGACCTGGTGTAGGCAGTGTGACTGCGTGGCCTGTGACACCCCACAGGTGGACTATGGCACTTGTCCGCTGAAATGATCCTGTGGCCAAGAAGTGCAGTACATTGAGGACCTTCTCCAGGGGATTGAGTGCTTGGGAGCACAGGGTGGGCGATGTGAGGTCATCCTCCCACTCACTGACCAGGTCCAGTATTATGTGTGGTGGAAACCTGTACCTCCCATACACCTGGTCATCTGGCATCCCAAAAAGGCTGGTTCTGGGAGTGAAAATTCTGGCCCTCACTATCCTCCTCCTCCTCCTTTGGTAACCAATGGCCACTGCTGCTAGGAACGGTATATTCATCCTGGCGTATGAGCTTGTTTGTTGTTTGCGCGCACTTTTATGCTGCGCGGGTCTACGTACGCCTGCTTCATGCTGGCGTACGTGTTTCAGGATTGGACCATTTATTTTTCGGTACGTCGTAGGCGAACGTGTGAATCTTCCCGCCCACCCCAGGAATACACATAGCACGCTCTCCCAGGCCCAGTCGCGAGTAAATATTCCCGCCCACCCCTGGAATACACGTACCCCACTCTCACAGGCCCAATCGCGCGTGGAAGTTCACGCGCACCCCAAAGTACACGTACCCAGGCCAATCGCGTGTGGAACTTCCCGCGCACCCCGAAGTACACCTACCCAGGCCAATCGCGTGTGGAACTTCCCGCGCACCCCATAGTACACGTACCCAGGCCAATCGCGTGTGGAACTTTCCGCGCACCCCGAAGTACACGTACCCAGGCCAATTTCGTGTGGAACTTCCCGCGCACCCAGGAACATGCGCACACGCTATTTTTCACACAGCGGGTGTCCGTGTTTGTCTGTGCCCCTTTGTACCTCATTTCTCCTAGAGGGCCCCTGTATGGCCCATTCATCATGGCTGTATATGGGTGCTTTTTGTTAGCGCAAATTTTGGCGCACATTTTTTTCAGTCGCAGGGGCGCTACCGGCCGCTTTCTTGTGGCGTACTTGTTTGGCCCTGTGTGCGTCTTTGATTGTGCGCTGGTTTGCCCTATTCGATTCCATGAATACGGGTTGTAGGCGTGCGTGTGGGCGTTCCGCACACTTGACTCCTGTACTTCCCCTGTTACTCCCATATTTTCACGCGTTGTTCCCCATTCTAAGTGTTACGCCCCGTGTTCCGCCTACTTTTGTGATGTGCACCGCGCTATGTGCGATTTCGCAGTGGCCGTGGAGCACGCTGTTGGATGACATGTGCGCCGGCGTGCGCGGCGCACATTTTTAGCGCACATCCAATGTTTTTCTTGCGCACGGACTTCCATGAATAAATGTGCGCTGGTTTCCCTGCGATTTTCGCACTTGCACTGCGATTTTCGAACATTTACTGCGATTCGCACATTTTGGCACCTCTGCGCAGGAATTTTCGGCGCACATTATTTCCATGAATCGACCCCAAAAACTGCATAGACCTTGTCGCCTATAAAAAAGCTGCAAAGGTCTATAAAACAACAATCTACTCTGCCAAGAAGGAATCCTTTGACACTAGGATTACAGAGGCTAAGTCTAACAGCCTTGAACTGTTCAAAATCTTAAAAGAGCAGGCTCATGCACCCAGACCTGCTCAAGCTACTTTCAGTAAAGATGAGGCATGGTGTACAGAGATTCAATCTGCCCTATCCAACAAACTGATTAAAATTAGAGAAGGTATCAAGGTGAAGAAACTCACAGGGTAATTCATAGAATTTCGCAGAAAAGTGTCGCAAGCGGCTGGCGCAGAGTGTCCGCGTGCGATTGACTGCGCCAGGCACGTGCGCTAAAACCGATTTCCGCGCACAGCGTATTCATGGATTTCAGGCTCCCAAACCAGCCGTGGCGCAGAGTATCGCAGCGACCCTGCAGCAGCGCCAGTAACGCCCCCAAGAACGCCCTCGCGCAAGGAAAAGCCATCAAAATCGCTAAATCATCGCAAAGGGCAGCGCTAACCCTGGACCAGTCCACAGGGCTGCCAAACAAGGAACGCAAAGCGGGTAACGTGCATATCAGGGGTACGCGTGAAGTTTTACACGCGATTAGCCAGGGCACGTGTATCACAGGGGTACGCAGGAATTATCACACGCGATTTGGCTGGGTACGTATATTACAGGGGTACGCAGGAATTATCACACGCGATTTGGCTGGGTACGTATATTACAGGGGTGCGCGGGAATTATCACACGCGATTTGGCTGGGTACGTGTATTCCAGGGGTGCGCGGGAATTATCACACGCGATTTGGCTGGGTACGTGTATTCCAGGGGTGCGCGGGAATTATCACACGCGATTTGGCTGGGTAGGTGTATTACAGGGGTACACGGGAAGTTCTACACGCGATTCGGCTGGGTACGTGTATTACAGGGGTGCGCGGGAATTCTCACATGCGATTTGGCCAGGTACGTGTATTACAGGGGTGCGTGGGAATTATCACACGCGATTTGGCTTGGTACGTGTATTACAGGGGTGCGTGGGAAGTTGTACACGCGATTGGCCAGGGTACGTGTATTACAGGGGTATGTGGGAATTATCACACGCGATTTGGCTGGGTACGTGTATTACAGGGGTACACGGGAAGTTCTACACGCGATTCGGCTGGGTACGTGTATTACAGGGGTGCGCGGGAATTCTCACATGCGATTTGGCCAGGTACGTGTATTACAGGGGTGCGTGGGAATTATCACACGCGATTTGGCTTGGTACGTGTATTACAGGGGTGCGTGGGAAGTTCTACACGCGATTGGCCAGGGTACGTGTATTACAGGGGTATGTGGGAATGATCACACGCGATTTGGCTGGGTACGTGTATTACAGGGGTACACGGGAAGTTCTACACGCGATTCGGCTGGGTACGTGTATTACAGGGGTGCGCGGGAATTCTCACATGCGATTTGGCCAGGTACGTGTATTACAGGGGTGTGCGGGAATTATCACACGCAATTAGGCTGGGTGGGTCCTCACAGGTGTTCCCTGTACACCCTCCACAGCCCCTGCAGGCAGCCCACAAAACAGGGGACTACCCTGCACACCTGCTCATGTCCCCCTGCACCCCCACCCCCCAGCCACCAGGGTCACCCTCCACCAGGCCCCCACTCATGTCACCCACCACCCCCACCCCCCAGCCACCAGGGTCACCCTCCACCAGGCCCCCACTCATGTCTCCCACCACCCCCACCCCCCAGCAGTGCAGGGGCAGCCTCCACCAGGCCCCCACTCATGTCACCCACCACCCCCACCCCCCAGCCACCAGGGTCACCCTCCACCAGGCCCCCACTCATGTCACCCACCACCCCCACCCCCCAGCCACCAGGGGCAGCCTCCACCAGGCCCCCACTCATGTCTCCCACCACCCCCACCCCCCAGCAGTGCAGGGGCACCCTCCACCAGGCCCCCACTCATGTCTACCACCACCCCCACCCCCCCGCCACCAGGGGCACCCTCCACCAGGCCCCCACTCATGTCTCCCACCACCCCCACCCCCCAGCCACCAGGGTCACCCTCCACCAGGCCCCCACTCATGTCTCCCACCACCCCCACACCCCAGCAGTGCAGGGTCACCCTCCACCAGGCCCCCACTCATGTCTCCCACCACCCCCACCCCCCAGCAGTGCAGGGGCAGCCTCCACCAGGCCCCCACTCATGTCACCCACCACCCCCACCCCCCAGCCACCAGGGTCACCCTCCACCAGGCCCCCACTCATGTCTCCACCCCCACCCCCCAGCAGTGCAGGGGCAGCCTCCACCAGGCCCCCACTCATGTCTCCCACCACCCCCACCCCCCAGCCACCAGGGTCACCCTCCACCAGGCCCCCACTCATGTCACCCACCACCCCCACCCCCCAGCCACCAGGGTCACCCTCCACCAGGCCCCCACTCATGTCTCCCACCACCCCCACCCCCCAGCAGTGCAGGGGCAGCCTCCACCAGGCCCCCACTCATGTCACCCACCACCCCCACCCCCCAGCCACCAGGGTCACCCTCCACCAGGCCCCCACTCATGTCACCCACCACCCCCACCCCCCAGCCACCAGGGTCACCCTCCACCAGGCCCCCACTCATGTCTCCCACCACCCCCACCCCCCAGCAGTGCAGGGTCACCCTCCACCAGGCCCCCACTCATGTCACCCACCACCCCCACCCCCCAGCCACCAGGGTCACCCTCCACCAGGCCCCCACTCATGTCACCCACCACCCCCACCCCCCAGCCACCAGGGTCACCCTCCACCAGGCCCCCACTCATGTCTCCCACCACCCCCACCCCCCAGCAGTGCAGGGGCAGCCTCCACCAGGCCCCCACTCATGTCACCCACCACCCCCACCCCCCAGCCACCAGGGTCACCCTCCACCAGGCCCCCACTCATGTCACCCACCACCCCCACCCCCCAGCCACCAGGGTCACCCTCCACCAGGCCCCCACTCATGTCTCCCACCACCCCCACCCCCCAGCCACCAGGGTCACCCTCCACCAGGCCCCCACTCATGTCTCCCACCACCCCCACCCCCCAGCAGTGCAGGGGCAGCCTCCACCAGGCCCCCACTCATGTCCCCTATCACCCCCACCCCCCCGCCACCAGGGGCACCCTCCACCAGGCCCCCACTCATGTCTCCCACCACCCCCACCCCCCAGCAGTGCAGGGGCAGCCTCCACCAGGCCCCCACTCATGTCCCATATCACCCCCACCCCCCCGCCACCAGGGGCACCCTCCACCAGGCCCCCACTCATGTCTCCCACCACCCCCACCCCCCAGCCACCAGGGTCACCCTCCACCAGGCCCCCTCTCATGTCACCCACCACCCCCACCCCCCAGCCACCAGGGTCACCCTCCACCAGGCCCCCACTCATGTCTCCCACCACCCCCACCCCCCAGCCACCAGGGTCACCCTCCACCAGGCCCCCACTCATGTCTCCCACCACCCCCACCCCCCAGCCACCAGGGTCACCCTCCACCAGGCCCCCACTCATGTCTCCCACCACCCCCACCCCCCAGCCACCAGGGTCACCCTCCACCAGGCCCCCACTCATGTCTCCCACCACCCCCACCCCCCAGCCACCAGGGTCACCCTCCACCAGGCCCCCACTCATGTCAACCACCACCCCCACCCCCCAGCAGTGCAGGGGCAGCCTCCACCAGGCCCCCACTCATGTCCCCTATCACCCCCACCCCCCCGCCACCAGGGGCACCCTCCACCAGGCCCCCACTCATGTCTCCCACCACCCCCACCCCCCAGCAGTGCAGGGGCAGCCTCCACCAGGCCCCCACTCATGTCCCCTATCACCCCCACCCCCCCGCCACCAGGGGCACCCTCCACCAGGCCCCCACTCATGTCTCCCACCACCCCCACCCCCCCGCCACCAGGGGCACCCTCCACCAGGCCCCCACTCATGTCTCCCACCACCCCCACCCCCCAGCCACCAGGGCCACCCTCCACCAGGCCCCCACTCATGTCTCCCACCACCCCCACCCCCCAGCCACCAGGGTCACCCTCCACCAGGCCCCCACTCATGTCAACCACCACCCCCACCCCCCAGCAGTGCAGGGGCAGCCTCCACCAGGCCCCCACTCATGTCCCCTATCACCCCCACCCCCCCGCCACCAGGGGCACCCTCCACCAGGCCCCCACTCATGTCTCCCACCACCCCCACCCCCCAGCAGTGCAGGGGCAGCCTCCACCAGGCCCCCACTCATGTCCCCTATCACCCCCACCCCCCCGCCACCAGGGGCACCCTCCACCAGGCCCCCACTCATGTCTCCCACCACCCCCACCCCCCCGCCACCAGGGGCACCCTCCACCAGGCCCCCACTCATGTCTCCCACCACCCCCACCCCCCAGCCACCAGGGTCACCCTCCACCAGGCCCCCACTCATGTCTCCCACCACCCCCACACCCCAGCAGTGCAGGGTCACCCTCCACCAGGCCCCCACTCATGTCTCCCACCACCCCCACCCCCCAGCAGTGCAGGGGCAGCCTCCACCAGGCCCCCACTCATGTCACCCACCACCCCCACCCCCCAGCCACCAGGGTCACCCTCCACCAGGCCCCCACTCATGTCTCCACCCCCACCCCCCAGCAGTGCAGGGGCAGCCTCCACCAGGCCCCCACTCATGTCTCCCACCACCCCCACCCCCCAGCCACCAGGGTCACCCTCCACCAGGCCCCCACTCATGTCAACCACCACCCCCACCCCCCAGCAGTGCAGGGGCAGCCTCCACCAGGCCCCCACTCATGTCCCCTATCACCCCCACCCCCCCGCCACCAGGGGCACCCTCCACCAGGCCCCCACTCATGTCTCCCACCACCCCCACCCCCCAGCAGTGCAGGGGCAGCCTCCACCAGGACCCCACTCATGTCCCCTATCACCCCCACCCCCCCGCCACCAGGGGCACCCTCCACCAGGCCCCCACTCATGTCTACCACCACCCCCACCCCCCCGCCACCAGGGGCACCCTCCACCAGGCCCCCACTCATGTCTCCCACCACCCCCACCCCCCAGCCACCAGGGTCACCCTCCACCAGGCCCCCACTCATGTCTCCCACCACCCCCACACCCCAGCAGTGCAGGGTCACCCTCCACCAGGCCCCCACTCATGTCTCCCACCACCCCCACCCCCCAGCAGTGCAGGGGCAGCCTCCACCAGGCCCCCACTCATGTCACCCACCACCCCCACCCCCCAGCCACCAGGGTCACCCTCCACCAGGCCCCCACTCATGTCTCCACCCCCACCCCCCAGCAGTGCAGGGGCAGCCTCCACCAGGCCCCCACTCATGTCTCCCACCACCCCCACCCCCCAGCCACCAGGGTCACCCTCCACCAGGCCCCCACTCATGTCACCCACCACCCCCACCCCCCAGCCACCAGGGTCACCCTCCACCAGGCCCCCACTCATGTCTCCCACCACCCCCACCCCCCAGCAGTGCAGGGGCAGCCTCCACCAGGCCCCCACTCATGTCACCCACCACCCCCACCCCCCAGCCACCAGGGTCACCCTCCACCAGGCCCCCACTCATGTCACCCACCACCCCCACCCCCCAGCCACCAGGGTCACCCTCCACCAGGCCCCCACTCATGTCTCCCACCACCCCCACCCCCCAGCAGTGCAGGGTCACCCTCCACCAGGCCCCCACTCATGTCACCCACCACCCCCACCCCCCAGCCACCAGGGTCACCCTCCACCAGGCCCCCACTCATGTCACCCACCACCCCCACCCCCCAGCCACCAGGGTCACCCTCCACCAGGCCCCCACTCATGTCTCCCACCACCCCCACCCCCCAGCAGTGCAGGGGCAGCCTCCACCAGGCCCCCACTCATGTCACCCACCACCCCCACCCCCCAGCCACCAGGGTCACCCTCCACCAGGCCCCCACTCATGTCACCCACCACCCCCACCCCCCAGCCACCAGGGTCACCCTCCACCAGGCCCCCACTCATGTCTCCCACCACCCCCACCCCCCAGCCACCAGGGTCACCCTCCACCAGGCCCCCACTCATGTCTCCCACCACCCCCACCCCCCAGCAGTGCAGGGGCAGCCTCCACCAGGCCCCCACTCATGTCCCCTATCACCCCCACCCCCCCGCCACCAGGGGCACCCTCCACCAGGCCCCCACTCATGTCTCCCACCACCCCCACCCCCCAGCAGTGCAGGGGCAGCCTCCACCAGGCCCCCACTCATGTCCCCTATCACCCCCACCCCCCCGCCACCAGGGGCACCCTCCACCAGGCCCCCACTCATGTCTCCCACCACCCCCACCCCCCAGCCACCAGGGTCACCCTCCACCAGGCCCCCTCTCATGTCACCCACCACCCCCACCCCCCAGCCACCAGGGTCACCCTCCACCAGGCCCCCACTCATGTCTCCCACCACCCCCACCCCCCAGCCACCAGGGTCACCCTCCACCAGGCCCCCACTCATGTCTCCCACCACCCCCACCCCCCAGCCACCAGGGTCACCCTCCACCAGGCCCCCACTCATGTCTCCCACCACCCCCACCCCCCAGCCACCAGGGTCACCCTCCACCAGGCCCCCACTCATGTCTCCCACCACCCCCACCCCCCAGCCACCAGGGTCACCCTCCACCAGGCCCCCACTCATGTCAACCACCACCCCCACCCCCCAGCAGTGCAGGGGCAGCCTCCACCAGGCCCCCACTCATGTCCCCTATCACCCCCACCCCCCCGCCACCAGGGGCACCCTCCACCAGGCCCCCACTCATGTCTCCCACCACCCCCACCCCCCAGCAGTGCAGGGGCAGCCTCCACCAGGCCCCCACTCATGTCCCCTATCACCCCCACCCCCCCGCCACCAGGGGCACCCTCCACCAGGCCCCCACTCATGTCTCCCACCACCCCCACCCCCCAGCCACCAGGGTCACCCTCCACCAGGCCCCCGCTCAGGTCACCCACCACCCCCACCCCCCAGCCACCAGGGTCACCCTCCACCAGGCCCCCACTCATGTCTCCCACCACCCCCACCCCCCAGCCACCAGGGTCACCCTCCACCAGGCCCCCACTCATGTCTCCCACCACCCCCACCCCCCAGCCACCAGGGTCACCCTCCACCAGGCCCCCACTCATGTCTCCCACCACCCCCACCCCCCAGCAGTGCAGGGGCAGCCTCCACCAGGCCCCCACTCATGTCTCCCACCACCCCCACCCCCCAGCAGTGCAGGGGCAGCCTCCACCAGGCCCCCACTCATGTCACCCACCACCCCCACCCCCCAGCCACCAGGGTCACCCTCCACCAGGCCCCCACTCATGTCACCCACCACCCCCACCCCCCAGCCACCAGGGTCACCCTCCACCAGGCCCCCACTCATGTCTCCCACCACCCCCACCCCCCAGCCACCAGGGTCACCCTCCACCAGGCCCCCACTCATGTCTCCCACCACCCCCACCCCCCAGCAGTGCAGGGGCAGCCTCCACCAGGACCCCACTCATGTCTCCCACCACCCCCACCCCCCAGCAGTGCAGGGGCAGCCTCCACCAGGCCCCCACTCATGTCTCCCACCACCCCCACCCCCCAGCCACCAGGGTCACCCTCCACCAGGCCCCCACTCATGTCACCCACCACCCCCACCCCCCAGCCACCAGGGTCACCCTCCACCAGGCCCCCACTCATGTCTCCCACCACCCCCACCCCCCAGCAGTGCAGGGGCAGCCTCCACCAGGCCCCCACTCATGTCACCCACCACCCCCACCCCCCAGCCACCAGGGTCACCCTCCACCAGGCCCCCACTCATGTCACCCACCACCCCCACCCCCCAGCCACCAGGGGCACCCTCCACCAGGCCCCCACTCATGTCTCCCACCACCCCCACCCCCCTGCCACCATGTGCAGCCCCCACCAGGTCCTCACAATGTGCGTAATGGTCAGCCTCCACAGCCAAAAAGCCCTACCAAGTAACCCATTCACCCACATGGAAATGGAAATCACATGTTACACCCCCAATGTTCATGAAGCAAATGAACCCATGTCCGTCACACACATATTTTCCAATTGAATGGGAAAACACACAACATGACATGCATGAAACCAATGAGATGAAACCACACAGTGAACAATGTAAAAAAAAATGTATTAGAAAAAAATACGAATGCTAAAGAAAGAAAACTAACTACAATGTAAATGTGAAAAAAGAAGCTGCATGTCCGCATAAAAACACAAAACTAGAAAATCTAATCCAAAAAATTTTGTCCAAAGTCAAATGTCAAAACTCTCCGTGCAACAAAGAACTATGTACAAAAATAACAAGGGTCCATCATCACAACAGAACTAAGGAAACCTCCTAAAAAACCTACCTAAATATCAACTATATACAAAAAGTGGAGCAGTGTCCGTCGACTCCAAATCATAAGAAAAAACAAAGGAAACCTAAAACTAAAGAACTATATACAAAGGCGGCGGGCAAGTCCAGCGGCTCACTCTGTGGTGTTCCGGGCCAGGGCATCATCGAACTCCTGTTCGATGTCCCGGAGGCGGTCCAGTTCCATGGCCCCGAGGGTCCGCAGGGACGACGCCGTGTCCTCCTCCAACCCCCTGCGGATAGCCTCGAGGCACTCGGCCCGCCTCAGGGCCCTCCGCATGGAGTTCTCCGCCCTGACCATTGTGAGCCGCGCCTCTTCCGCCCGCCGCCGCTCCGCACCTATGGCGTGGCCCAACCGCTGCCACACGGAAGACACTCTCTGTCCTGGGTCCTCCTGCCCTCCGGCCGATGCCTGCCCCTCCGATGTCGAAGGCCCCGAGCCTTCATGGCTCCCACCATCTTGCTGCTGCTGCTGCTCTGCCTCTGCCCGTGCACTGCCTCCTGCTGCCTGCACATCCTCCGCCGGCTGGGGTGCACCTGTTGATGTGGCCACCCCTGCTGGACGTCCGACTCCCGACTGTGGCAGGGATGCCTCCTCCACCAGCCTGGCCGCACTGTCAGAGGCAGCTCCACAGGGCACCCAGGTGACTGATGGGTGGGAAGATGGCACAGAGGACGACTGGCGCGTAGGGGGTCCAGTTGAGGAGGGGGTCGGAACAAGCCCCATCAGACGGAGGAATCCGGTCTGGGTGACCTGTCCCAGCAGGCTGACGTGGTCAACGAGCCATTCGAGATGACGTGCAGTCTCTCCATGAAAAGACTGCAGGTCACCTCGCATGGCCCGTTGACGCAACGCCACACCAGCCAGGACAGGCTCAACCCGGACCTGGATAGCCACGTCCGCAGGCAGAGGAAGGCCAGTTGACGTCAGCTCATCCCCTGCCTGAAAACGGGTCTGGACGTAGGCATCCCTGCTGGTGCAAGATGATGCAGGGACAGGATCGGGGACAGGATTGCACACAGGCACCTCCGCGGCCGCCTGTGCTGCCTCCTGTCCCTGGTCCTGGACTGCACCACTAGCACCAGTGGGATCCCCACCTCCAGACCCCGTCTCTGGTGCTTGCACGGCCTCCTCCTCCACCAGACCCCCCACCAACCTGGATGACTCCGTGCCATCTTCCCCTGTTGGGCCCTGTGGGGTCCCAGCTGCCCCTTCTGCTGCCGAGGAGTCCAACTGCAACCTCCGCCTCTTGGACCTCCCCCCGGCAGCTGCGGCCTGGGACGCGGCACCGGACTCCTCACTCCCCGACGAGATGACAACACGGGAGGGGAGCCGGGCCTTGCGTCTCCGGCTGGCGGTCGGATCCCCGCCGCTGTGCTCCACAGCACCTTCTCCGCCCTCTTCATCAGTTGACGCTGCAGACAGGGAGAAACAAAACACAGGCATCAGGGCACTGTACAATGGACACATACACGCATGACAGTTGCACATGAGTGGCATTGGCAAACCTCAGACATGTCATCACAATCCCCAACACACATGTCATTGCAACTGGCACACATGAGCCATACCACAGCCATATCGCAACTGCCACCACCATCCCTACACATACAACAGCATCAGCAGCCAAAGGGGAGCCATACATCACATGCAACACAGGAAGTGCACCACACATGTACACACACCACCACACTTGCATGCATGTCTACACCTCTGCCAAGTGTCGCACTGTTCAGACGGGCATCCATGTCACATCTGCCAATCAGGCTTCCACATACCGCTGTCACATGCATCCATGTAGCATCACTGTTGCACCTTTGACAAATACACACACATGCACATGTACACAGTGCTCATACATGCAGCCGAAAACAACATACATGCCTGACATCACGGACATGTCTACTTACATACACATTCATCCAAACATGTGTGCACGCACAACTGCATTTGCCATGCAAGCCCACACACACAAGCACCATCCATGTCTCACACATTACAGCCCTCGCATGTGTCAGCCCCACGGCCCTGTACACCCCCACCCATACTCCACCCCATACAAACAGATGTGCAACCGGCACAATGGGGAATGATCACCACACGCCCTGCTCACAACCAGGATGCATGTACACTCACCGCTCGACTCCAGACGGCTCTGCTTCTCTAGGACCTGGACGTGGAGCGCTGGGGATATGCGTTTCAGGACCCCCATCTGTTCTTCCGACAAGTGGCCCCGGCGCCCCTTGGCATCCGCTGCCTTCAAGAGGCACCGGGCCTTGTTCAGGGTCCTGGACCTGAAGTCCTCCCAGCGCTTCCTGACATGTTGTAAGTCCCGGACTGCCACCCCCTCCGCGTTGATGGCAGTCACGATGTCAGTCCAGATCCGAGTCCGTCCTTCCTTGTCGGCGCGGGAACTTCCAAAGAGGGCATCATACTGCCCCAGGACTTGCTCCACCAGGACACCAACTTCGGTGGCACTGAAGCTGGTGCCCCTCTGCCTCTCTGGCCGGGGGTTGTCAGTGGTCGCAGATGGTGTTAGCCCCGACATGACAACCCCAGAGGCAGGAGTGGGTGGGCAACTGGGTCCTGGGGCTGGGCTGTGGAGCGATGGAATTCCAGTCGGGAGTCTTCTGTTCCAGCAGGGGTGGTCACAGCAACAGCACCCCTGGCTGATGTGCAGGCAGCAAATGGCAGTGCACGTGGGCAGCAGGCAGTCAGGCAGCAGCAGATAGCAGGTGGGAGCGTGCTCGGGGCTCTGGGGGGCAGTAATTCGGCCTTCTGGGCAGGAGCGTGGTCTCCCGTGTGCTCACGCGTGGCCAGCTTGGTACGGAGTGAATTGGCACGTGAAAATCCTGCACGTCAGCGTGAAAACCGAGGAAAGGCCCTTAGCGCGTAAGCGCGTCAGCACGCATACGCGATTCCATTGGACCAAAGGCCCTCAGCGCGTAGGCGCGTCTGTGACGTGACCCGCATGGGTGTTTCCCACACAGCACGTGATGACAGCACACGTGGAAAGACTGCACGTCAGAGTCTCATTGCGTGTGATTGGTGGAAATGGCCGTACACCGGGATACAGGTGCGCTGACGTACTTGCGTGTGTAAGTGTCCGCGCACACCTCATATACACGTACATAGGCCAATCGCGTGTACACGCACTTTTGTCCAATTACACGCGATGAGACTCTGACGTGCAGTCTTTCCACGTGTGCTCTGTCATCACGTGCTGTGTGGGAAACACCCGTGCGGGTCACGTCACAGACGCGCCTACGCGCTGAGGGCCTTTGGTCCAATGGAATCGCGTATGCGTGCTGACGCGCTTACGCGCTAAGGGCCTTTCCTCGGTTTTCACGCTGACGTGCAGGATTTTCACGTGCCAATTCACTCCGTACCAAGCTGGCCACGCGTGAGCACACGGGAGACCACGCTCCTGCCCAGAAGGCCGAATTACTGCCCCCCAGAGCCCCGAGCACGCTCCCACCTGCTATCTGCTGCTGCCTGACTGCCTGCTGCCCACGTGCACTGCCATTTGCTGCCTGCACATCAGCCAGGGGTGCTGTTGCTGTGACCACCCCTGCTGGAACAGAAGACTCCCGACTGGAATTCCATCGCTCCACAGCCCAGCCCCAGGACCCAGTTGCCCACCCACTCCTGCCTCTGGGGTTGTCATGTCGGGGCTAACACCATCTGTGACCACTGACAACCCCCGGCCAGAGAGGCAGAGGGGCACCAGCTTCAGTGCCACCGAAGTTGGTGTCCTGGTGGAGCAAGTCCTGGGGCAGTATGATGCCCTCTTTGGAAGTTCCCGCGCCGACAAGGAAGGACGGACTCGGATCTGGACTGACATCGTGACTGCCATCAACGCGGAGGGGGTGGCAGTCCGGGACTTACAACATGTCAGGAAGCGCTGGGAGGACTTCAGGTCCAGGACCCTGAACAAGGCCCGGCGCCTCTTGAAGGCAGCGGATGCCAAGGGGCGCCGGGGCCACTTGTCGGAAGAACAGATGGGGGTCCTGGAACGCATATCCCCAGCGCTCCACGTCCAGGTCCTAGAGAAGCAGAGCCGTCTGGAGTCGAGCGGTGAGTGTACATGCATCCTGGTTGTGAGCAGGGCGTGTGGTGATCATTCCCCATTGTGCCGGTTGCACATCTGTTTGTATGGGGTGGAGTATGGGTGGGGGTGTACAGGGCCGTGGGGCTGACACATGCGAGGGCTGTAATGTGTGAGACATGGATGGTGCTTGTGTGTGTGGGCTTGCATGGCAAATGCAGTTGTGCGTGCACACATGTTTGGATGAATGTGTATGTAAGTAGACATGTCCGTGATGTCAGGCATGTATGTTGTTTTCGGCTGCATGTATGAGCACTGTGTACATGTGCATGTGTGTGTA
This sequence comes from Ambystoma mexicanum, assembly GCF_040938575.1. Taxonomy (NCBI): domain Eukaryota; kingdom Metazoa; phylum Chordata; class Amphibia; order Caudata; family Ambystomatidae; genus Ambystoma; species Ambystoma mexicanum. Next base: position 1,032,076,523 of record NC_090933.1, on the reverse strand, counting down.
TTTGTCAAAGGTGCAACAGTGATGCTACATGGATGCATGTGACAGCGGTATGTGGAAGCCTGATTGGCAGATGTGACATGGATGCCCGTCTGAACAGTGCGACACTTGGCAGAGGTGTAGACATGCATGCAAGTGTGGTGGTGTGTGTACATGTGTGGTGCACTTCCTGTGTTGCATGTGATGTATGGCTCCCCTTTGGCTGCTGATGCTGTTGTATGTGTAGGGATGGTGGTGGCAGTTGCGATATGGCTGTGGTATGGCTCATGTGTGCCAGTTGCAATGACATGTGTGTTGGGGATTGTGATGACATGTCTGAGGTTTGCCAATGCCACTCATGTGCAACTGTCGTGCGTGTATGTGTCCATTGTACAGTGCCCTGATGCCTGTGTTTTGTTTCTCCCTGTCTGCAGCGTCAACTGATGAAGAGGGCGGAGAAGGTGCTGTGGAGCACAGCGGCGGGGATCCGACCGCCAGCCGGAGACGCAAGGCCCGGCTCCCCTCCCGTGTTGTCATCTCGTCGGGGAGTGAGGAGTCCGGTGCCGCGTCCCAGGCCGCAGCTGCCGGGGGGAGGTCCAAGAGGCGGAGGTTGCAGTTGGACTCCTCGGCAGCAGAAGGGGCAGCTGGGACCCCACAGGGCCCAACAGGGGAAGATGGCACGGAGTCATCCAGGTTGGTGGGGGGTTTGGTGGAGGAGGGGGCCGCGCAAGCACCAGAGACAGGGTCTGGAGGTGGGGATCCCACTGGTGCTAGTGGTGCAGTGCAGGACCAGGGACAGGAGGCAGCACAGGCGGCCGCGGAGGTGCCTGTGTGCAATCCTGTCCCTGATCCTGTCCCTGCATCATCTTGCACCAGCAGGGATGCCTACGTCCAGACCCGTTTTCAGGCAGGGGATGAGCTGACGTCAACTGGCCTTCCTCTGCCTGCGGACGTGGCCATCCAGGTCCGGGTTGAGCCTGTCCTGGCTGGTGTGGCGTTGCGTCAACGGGCCATGCGAGGTGACCTGCAGTCTTTTCATGGAGAGACTGCACGTCATCTCGAATGGCTCGTTGACCACGTCAGCCTGCTGGGACAGGTCACCCAGGCCGGATTCCGCTGTCTGATGGGGCTTGCTCCGACCCCCTCCTCAACTGGACCCCCTACGCGCCAGTCGTCCTCTGTGCCATCTTCCCACCCATCAGTCACCTGGGTGCCCTGTGGAGCTGCCTCTGACAGTGCGGCCAGGCTGGTGGAGGAGGCATCCCTGCCACAGTCGGGAGTCGGACGTCCAGCAGGGGTGGCCACATCAACAGGTGCACCCCAGCCGGCGGAGGATGTGCAGGCAGCAGGAGGCAGTGCACGGGCAGAGGCAGAGCAGCAGCAGCAGCAAGATGGTGGGAGCCATGAAGGCTCGGGGCCTTCGACATCGGAGGGGCAGGCATCGGCCGGAGGGCAGGAGGACCCAGGACAGAGAGTGTCTTCCGTGTGGCAGCGGTTGGGCCACGCCATAGGTGCGGAGCAGCGGCGGGCGGAAGAGGCGCAGCTCACAATGGTCAGGGCGGAGAACTCCATGCGGAGGGCCCTGAGGCGGGCCGAGTGCCTCGAGGCAATCCGCAGGGGGTTGGAGGAGGACACGGCGTCGTCCCTGCGGACCCTCGGGGCCATGGAACTGGACCGCCTCCGGGACATCGAACAGGAGTTCGATGATGCCCTGGCCCGGAACACCACAGAGTGAGCCGCTGGACTTGCCCGCCGCCTTTGTATATAGTTCTTTAGTTTTAGGTTTCCTTTCGTTCTTATTATTATTTGGAGTCGACGGACACTGCTCCACTTTTTGTATATAGTTGATATTTAGGTAGGTTTTTTAGGAGGTTTCCTTAGTTCAGTTGTGATGATGGACCCTTGTTATTTTTGTACATAGTTCTTTGTTGCATGGAGAGTTTTTACATTTCACTTTGGACATCATTTTTTTGATTTGATTTTCTAGTTTTGTGTTATTATGCGGACATGCAGCTTATTTTTTCACATTTACATTGTAGTTAGTTTTCTTTCTTTGGCATTTGTATTTTTTTCAATACATTTTTTTTTCCATTGTTCACTGTGTGGTTTCATCTCATTGGTTTCATGCATGTCATGTTGTGTGTTTTCCCATTCAATTTGAAAATATGTGTGTGACGGACATGGGTTCATTTGCTTCATGTACATTGGGGGTGTAACATGTGATTTCCATTTCCATGTGGGTGAATGGGTTACTTGGTAGGGCTTTTTGGCTGTGGAGGCTGACCATTACGCACATAATTGGGGATTGTGAGGACCTGGTGGGGGCTGCACATGGTGGCAGGGGGGTGGGGGTGCAGGGGGACATGAGTGGGGGCCTGGTGGAGGTTGAGCCTGCACTGCTGGGGGGTGGGGGTGGTGGGAGACATGAGTGGGGGCCTGGTGGAGGCTGCCCCTGGTGGCTGGGGGGTGGGGGTGGTGGGTGACATGAGTGGGGGCCTGGTGGAGGGTGCCCCTGGTGGCTGGGGGGTGGGGGTGGTGGGAGACATGAGTGGGGGCCTGGTGGAGGGTGACCCTGCACTGCTGGGGTGTGGGGGTGATGGGAGACATGAGTGGGGGCCTGGTGGAGGGTGACCCTGGTGGCTGGGGGTGATAGGGGACATGAGTGGGGGCCTGGTGGAGGGTGACCCTGGTGGCTGGGGGGTGGGGGTGGTGGTAGACATGAGTGGGGGCCTGGTGGAGGGTGACCCTGCACTGCTGGGGTGTGGGGGTGGTGGGAGACATGAGTGGGGCCCTGGTGGAGGGTGACCCTGCACTGCTGGGGGATGGGGGTGGTGGTAGACATGAGTGGGGGCCTGCTGGAGGGTGACCCTGCACTGCTGGGGTGTGGGGGTGGTGGGTGACATGAGTTGGACATGGGTGGGGGCCTGCTGGCAGGTGCCCCACAGTGCTGGGTGGTGGGGGTGGTGGGAGACATGAGTTGGACATGGGTGGGGGCCTACTGGCAGGTGCCCCACAGTGCTGGGGGGTGGGGGTGGTGGGGGACATGAGTTGGACATGGGTGGGGGCCTACTGGCAGGTGCCCCACAGTGCTGGGGGGGTGGGGGTGGTGGGGGACATGAGTTGGACATGGGTGGGGGACTGCTGGCAGGTGCCCCACAGTGCTGGGGGGTGGGGGTGGTGGGAGACATGAGTTGGACATGGGTGGGGGCCTGCTGGCAGGTGCCCCACAGTGCTGGGGGGTGGGGGTGGTGGGAGACATGAGTGGGGCCCTGGTGGAGGGTGACCCTGGTGGCTGGGGGGTGGGGGTGGTGGGAGACATGAGTTGGACATGGGTGGGGGCCTACTGGCAGGTGCCCCACAGTGCTGGGGGGTGGGGGTGGTGGGAGACATGAGTTGGACATGGGTGGGGGCCTACTGGCAGGTGCCCCACAGTGCTGGGGGGTGGGGGTGGTGGGAGACATGAGTTGGACATGGGTGGGGGCCTGCTGGCAGGTGCCCCACAGTGCTGGGGGGTGGGGGTGGTGGGAGACATGAGTGGGGCCCTGGTGGAGGGTGACCCTGGTGGCTGGGGGGTGGGGGTGGTGGGAGACATGAGTTGGACATGGGTGGGGGCCTACTGGCAGGTGCCCCACAGTGCTGGGGGGTGGGGGTGGTGGGAGACATGAGTTGGACATGGGTGGGGGCCTGCTGGCAGGTGCCCCACAGTGATGGGGGGTGGGGGTGGTGGGAGACATGAGTGGGGCCTTGGTGGAGGGTGACCCTGGTGGCTGGGGGGTGGGGGTGGTGGGAGACATGAGTTGGACATGGGTGGGGGCCTGCTGGCAGGTGCCCCACAGTGCTGGGGGGTGGGGGTGGTGGGAGACATGAGTGGGGCCCTGGTGGAGGGTGACCCTGGTGGCTGGGGGGTGGGGGTGGTGGGAGACATGAGTTGGACATGGGTGGGGGCCTACTGGCAGGTGCCCCACAGTGCTGGGGGGTGGGGGTGGTGGGAGACATGAGTTGGACATGGGTGGGGGCCTGCTGGCAGGTGCCCCACAGTGCTGGGGGGTGGGGGTGGTGGGAGACATGAGTGGGGCCCTGGTGGAGGGTGACCCTGGTGGCTGGGGGGTGGGGGTGGTGGGAGACATGAGTTGGACATGGGTGGGGGCCTACTGGCAGGTGCCCCACAGTGCTGGGGGGTGGGGGTGGTGGGAGACATGAGTTGGACATGGGTGGGGGCCTGCTGGCAGGTGCCCCACAGTGCTGGGGGGTGGGGGTGGTGGGAGACATGAGTGGGGCCCTGGTGGAGGGTGACCCTGGTGGCTGGGGGGTGGGGGTGGTGGGAGACATGAGTTGGACATGGGTGGGGGCCTACTGGCAGGTGCCCCACAGTGCTGGGGGGTGGGGGTGGTGGGGGACATGAGTTGGACATGGGTGGGGGACTGCTGGCATGTGCCCCACAGTGCTGGGGGGTGGGGGTGCAAGGGGACATGTGTTGGTGTTCATTAGTTCAAGGAGACATGTGCCTTTGCTGGGGGGCATGCCCATGTTGGGTGGGCTGCCTGCGGGACATGACCAGGGATGCAGGGTAGTCCCCTGTGGTGTGGGCTGCCTGCAGGGGCCGTGGAGGGTGTACAGGGTACACCTGGGAGGACCCACACTGTCAAATCACATGTGGGACTCCCCGGCACCCCTGAAATACACGTACCGTGCAGAAATCGCGTGTAAAACTTCCCGCGCACCCCTGAAATACACGCGCCCAGGCTATTCGCGTGTAAAACTTCCCGCGCACCCCTGAAATACACGCGCCCAGGCTATTCGCGTGTAAAACTTCCCGCGCACCCCTGAAATACACGCGCCCAGGCTATTCGCGTGTGGAACTTCCCGCGCACCCCTGAAATGCACGGGCCCAGGCTATTCGCGTGTGGAACTCCCCGCGCACCCCTGAAATACACGCGCCCAGGCTATTCGCGTGTGGAACTTCCCGCGCACCCCTGAAATACACGCGCCCAGGCTATTCGCGTGTGGAACTTCCCGCGCACCCCTGAAATACACGCGCCCAGGCTATTCGCGTGTGGAACTTCCCGCGCACCCCTCAAATTCACGCGCCCAGGCTATTCGCGTGTGGAACTTCCCGCGAACCCCTGAAATACACGCGCCCAGGCTATTCGCGTGTGGAACTTCCCGCGCACCCCTGAAATACACGCGCCCAGGCTATTCGCGTGTGGAACTTCCCGCGCACCCCTGAAATACACGCGCCCAGGCTATTCGCGTGTGGAACTTCCCGCGAACCCCTGAAATACATGCGCCCAGGCTATTCGCGTGTGGAACTTCCCGCGAACCCCTGTAATACACGTAGCCCGCTCCCCCAGGCCCGATCGCGTGAGGAACTTCCCGCGCACCCCTCAAATTCACGCGCCCAGGCTATTCGCGTGTGAAACTTCACGTGAACCCCTGAAATACACGTAGCACGCTCCCCCAGGCCCGATCGCGTGAGGAACTTCACGCGAACCCCTGTAATACACGTAGCCCGCTCCCCCAGGCCCGATCGCGTGTGGAACTTCCCGCGCACCCCTCAAATTCACGCGCCCAGGCTATTCGCGTGTGAAACTTCACGCGAACCCCTGAAATACACGTAGCACGCTCCCCCAGGCCCGATCGCGTGAGGAACTTCACGCGAACCCCTGTAATACACGTAGCCCGCTCCCCCAGGCCCGATCGCGTGTGGAACTTCACGCGAACCCCTGAAATACACGTAGCCCGCTCCCCCAGGCCCGATCGCGTGAGGAACTTCACGCGAACCCCTGTAATACACGTAGTGCGCTCCCCCAGGCCCGATCGCGTGTGGAACTTCCCGCGCACCCCTCAAATTCACGTCCCCAGGCTATTCGCGTGTGAAACTTCACGCGAACCCCTGAAATACACGTAGCACGCTCCCCCAGGCCCGATCGCGTGAGGAACTTCACGCGAACCCCTGTAATACACGTAGCCCGCTCCCCCAGGCCCGATCGCGTGTGGAACTTCACGCGAACCCCTGAAATACACGTAGCCCGCTCCCCCAGGCCCGATCGCGTGAGGAACTTCACGCGAACCCCTGTAATACACGTAGCCCGCTCCCCCAGGCCCGATCGCGTGAGGAACTTCACGCGAACCCCTGTAATACACGTAGCCCGCTCCCCCAGGCCCGATCGCGTGAGGAACTTCACGCGAACCCCTGTAATACACGTAGCCCGCTCCCCCAGGCCCGATCGCGTGAGGAACTTCACGCGAACCCCTGTAATACACGTAGCCCGCTCCCCCAGGCCCGATCGCGTGAATAACTTCACGCGAACCCCTGTGATGCACGTACCCTGCAAATCGCGTGTGACACTTCCCGCGCACCCCGGTATACATGCACACGTATTTTTTGTCAGCGGGTGTCCGTGTTTGTGGGTACCCCTTTGCACGTCATTTTTCCTGGAGGGCCACAGTATGGGACATTCATCATGGCAGTATATAGGTGCTATTTGTTGGAGCACCTTTTGGCGCACATTTCTTACAGCCGCAGAGACGCTACCGCCTCCTTTCTTGTGGCGGTCGTGTTTGTGCCTGTGCGCTGGTTTGAGCGTGCGCTTTTTTCCCCTATTCTATTCCATGAATACGTGTTGTAGGCGAGCGTGTGGGCGTTCCGCGCACTTGTGCCCTGTACTTCCCCCGTGACGCCCACGTTTTGGCAAGTTGTTCCCCATTCCGAGTGTTACGCCCGTGTTCCGCCTACTTTTATTGCGTGCGCTGCGCTATGTGCGAATTTCGCTGTGGCCTGTGCGATTTTCGCTGTGACCTGGCGCACGCTGTTAGATGGCCTGTGCGCCAACGTGCGCCAACGTGCGCCGCGCACTTTTTTATCGCACATCCGCTGGTTTTCTCGCGCACGGCCTTCCATGAATCGACGTGCGCTGCTTTTCGTGCGATTTTCGCACTTGCACTGCGATTTTCGCTATTCCACTGCGATTCGCACGTTTTTGCCCACTTGCGCCGCGCTAATTATTCCATGAATCGGCCTCCTAATCTTTTGACTCAGGTTCCAGAAAAGAGCCCCCTGATCCCTATTAGTAAACCAGAGGAACAAGCTGCGTTTAGCTTTCAACCTATCTCAGAGCAAGACCTGTCTAAAATAATTTCTAATTTAAAATCCACAAGTTGTAAAGGGGATCCCTGCTCCTCGATCATAATTAAAGAGTGTTCTCCGGTCCTCATTCCAGCTCTAACCAAGTTCTTCAATGCTTCCCTCTTAGCAAATAAAGTTCCTGACAATATAAAAAAGCATGGATCACTCCATTGCTAAAAAAACCCAACCTTTGCCCTCTCACCGCCTCTAACTATAGGCCTATCACTAACACCCCGTTCTTGTTAAAAATCTTGGGTAGGGTGGCCTATAACCAGATCGCTAGCTATCTGGAACAAAACCAAATCTATCATAAATTTCAATCAGGGTTCTGTCTGAATCACGGCACCGAAACAGCTTTGTTGGCACTCAAATCTCATCTTCTACAGAGAATGGACGGTGGCCATATTTCCCTTCTCATGATTTTAGATTTGTCGGCTGCTTTTGACCTGGTGGACCATAACATTCTGTCCACCAGGCTAAGACAGAATGCCAATTTCTCTGAAGAAGCAGTTAATTGGGTCATCTCTTTTTTGAAGAATAGACTAAATAGAGTGGCCAGCGACACTGCAGAAGCAGAACCGACCATACTTACGTATGGGGTCCCCCAAGGTGCTTGCGTGTCGCCTTGCTTCTATAATATATTTATGATTCCCTTTTTCCAGATGCTCGAGAACGAGGGGATCGTATTTGCAAACTAAGCGGATGACACCCAATGTGTCATCCCCATATCTGGTTCCCAGGCAGAAGATGAGGCAAGAATTAACGAAATTTACAAGAAAATCCAGGATTGGATGGCACTGAATGGCTTAGCTTTAAATAGCTCAAAGACCGAGCTTCTAATTATTGGCTCAGAGGCCAAATTAGACAAACTAGGGCCTAGCTATGAATCGCTCATTATAGATGATTGCCACATTGAGGTTATGAGCAAGGTGAAAACCTTAGGCATTTACTTGGACAAAAACCTTAGCATGAACGCCCAAGTGAACAACTTGGTCTCCTCTGCTTCATACTTTCTCAAATTGTTTCGCTGTTTGAGACCTTTCATATCAGAATCCAACGCAGAAACATTGGCAAGGGCCATAATTTGCTCTAAGATTGACTATTGTTGCAGCATACTTATAGGGTTGCCGGTATCTGACATCCACTGGTTGCAAGTTATTCAGAATGGAGCAGTCAGGGTTGTGAAAGGCTTATCTAGAAGAGACCATGTGTCGGAGGCCCGGTGCAGCCTCAACTGGTTACCGGTTAAGGCTAGGATTATGTTTAGATTGCTTCTTATCACCCAGAAATGCATACATGGAGTTATGCCACTTTATTTAAAAGTAAAAAATAACATTCGCTCCCTTCGTTCTGATGAAACAAACACTTTGGCTATGCCACGTGTGAAAACTAAAAAATCCAGAGATTCAGCCTTCATCTCAGCAGCTCCCCTTAATTGGAACTCATTGCCTGTTGCATTGAGGAATACTATTCCCGTAGAAATCTTTAAAAAGGGGCTGAAAACTGCGCTTTTCTCATAGGTCGGATTCTCATCTGAGTATTCTTTCTGCATATGAACCTTCTGCTTCTAACTGGGTTTTTCTTGCTTGTCCGTTTGTGTATTGTGAGTGTTTTGTTTCAAAGCGCCCTTAAGCCCTAGGGTACCTGGTGCGCTATATAAATGTTAAACATAAACATAAACATAAACATGACTGTTGTGCGATGTACACTGTCCAATTTACATGATAAAATGCATTTCTCCCATGTTAAAACAAATGTGCAGCTTCATTACTCATTTGTTTAGACCCCCACCTTTATTACATTTTAGTTTCCCTGTTCATGTTTGTGACGTCAAGAGAGGGGTTTGTGTTTAGATTAGCCTGCCCCTCCAAGGGCTAATGACTAAGCTAATGACTAAGCTAATGAACTTTTTTATGAGACTTGTGACCTGCAGGTCACAAAGTCTGCAGAACAGACCCAGCCGTATCTTGTTTGACCTGCATTTCTCATCTAAGAGTATATTATGTCTTGTATTTTTAAATCAATGCACTGATGTGTGAAGACAACCACAGCTGAATCTCCAAGGTAACCAAGGGAGGCCCTGAAGTTTAATTGTACATCTTGAAGAAAAGGCCCGCAGCACAAAGCCTTTCAAGCTCACAGCCAGTAAATCAAATAGAAATGCATTTTAAATGACCTTAGGGCACACAATTTACAAAGTACACTTGCAGGTTTCTTAAACATTGTTCATGGGGACGAGACTATGATAGGCAGGAACCAAATTCACATTTTGACACTCTGGAGAACATTTTGCTGAGCATATTATTTGTTTAGAGGGAAAAATAAAGTAAAATTGTATTTAATTTACACTGCAGCTGTTTCAACATACAATTCTGACATCCCATTAAGAGTTTTGTGGACTGCTGTTCCTTGGAAATATCAGTACAGCTCTTCATGGATTTGACAAAGATTTTACCATGTCTTTCCTGTATGGGAAGTATTGCGCAAATTTTAGCATCTTCAGAATTTTAGGCCAACTTTCTCTTCTTTTTGCTTGTGTTCCATAGGCCTTATGTTAGACATCATTTCTGTGCTGGCCTTTTATTTAGGGGTATGCACACCACTGACTCTGGCCTCTTGATTTCTGGCATCCAGGGGCTAATTCACCCCACAAGTGTCAGCAGACTTCATTTCCATTGCAGAGGGTTCAAGGGGAGTTTTGTTATTTGAAGGTGTATTGTACTTACTTGCTATATGGTTTAATTATATTGTGTTGGTTTTGGCCAGTGGCCAGATTCTTAGGGGCCTAGACATAGGCCCCAAGAATCTGCCCACTGGCCACAACCACCACAGTAGTTAACATGTGCATAGTAATCATGGGTAATGTAGTGGGAGTATAAAGTCTTTGTAATATGGTGGAACGATATAATTGAACTGTACATGGTATTTATGATTGCAGTTCAATTGAGCATAGTGCTCATGGAATATGTATTTGTTTATACTTGGTATGATTACTTAGTCACATATATTAATGAGGCTGGACTCCCTGGTTAATTTTCTGTGGAATAAAAACCAGCATATTTTGATAACAGGACCGTTTAAGAGCTTTAACTGCATACAAATTCACATATACATTTACTTTTTTACCCTCTTAAACAGTACATTCTATGTACTATGTTTGGTACAACATTAGTGAATGGTACACTGTTGTTGTGTTGACATTAAATAATCATTGGACCATTGGGAAAAAAATCCATACAGGATTACAAAAAAACGATTACAATTACGTGAGTGTAAGTGTGGGTATGTTTGTTTGAAGTATGCTGTCAGTACGGGAATGTTTAAAGTAGTTAGATACCTGTTGGCATATTCAAACTACATTAGCCTTTAGAAGAGGTTTTGTAGTAACATGTATGGTGATGGTGTATTTGAAGTGTATTGTAATGCATGATAGTTTTGAAGGAGGTAGATACCTGTTGGGGTATTCTAACTAGATTGACTTTTAAAAGTATTATTGTAATGTTTTGGATGTACTTAGATACCTGTTGGCATATTCTAACTGTTGATTGTGCTACATTTTAGTGGGTATATTTGGTTTGAAGCAATATTAAATAGGCATTTGTTAGGTTTGCTGGTAACCTATGTTTTGGAGTAATGGAGGTGTCGTTACATTCAAACCAACCAATTATTTTTTATATATACAGTGTAGTTCCCTGAAGTGGTTGTGGCACCAGTGTGGTATATTATGCCTACTGTTGTGAAGTATTTTTGCCAAGAGATACTTGGCCACATGTAAAGCTAGTGAGTTTACAGTTATTCTTGGTACCATCTGCATTGTACCTTGGAAGCATTAGTATGCCATATTGGCTATGTGAGTTTATTTGTATGCTGGTACGATTGTCTGAATTGCACAAAGGGCATAATATGCCATGATTTGCATTATGCAGAAGCTGGTGAAATGGAATGGATTCTCAGTTTGGCATGGTAACATAGAGAAATCGCTTGTTAGGGATGTGCTATTGTGAAACATAGTTACAGAGAGTGCATGTATGTTTCCACATGTATGAAATCTCGAAGATTTCATTCATAGGGGTGTTGTTGGTTTCCAGTACTTGTATTAAGTACATTAGGAATTCCTAAGGATCTACGTTTGTGCTTATAGTAAATGGTACCAATCCTGCACATTAGTCACATTTTGGCCTTATACCCACGACACTGTAAGTGCTGTCAGGATTATTTGTGGCATTTCTATGAAGGACGAGCATTTGCCAACACAACTGGTCTGAACCGTTTAAATACATTTTGTGAAGAATTGGTGGCAATTGGAAGAAAAGATTGATTGTTGCATTTGCATAGCAATTTACTCCAGTTGTGTTGCTGAATTTAAATCAGCCAGAGAGTTGTGTGTCTGCATTGTTTGTTGGGCCTGCAGATTTTTTGGGAGAAGAGATATTTGTCTCTTTCTCTTCTGATGGACGTTCAGTTGACTTTGAAGTAGACAGTTTTGTGGTTGTACTATTTGATGGAAAAACGATTGGTCATTGTTTCTTAAGCTGTATTGTTGGGAGATATGTTATAGGTTATGTTTGTATTCATTTTCTTTTTAAAGGTTTTCTTTTTTGGGGTGTAAGGTACATATCTAGACGGGGTGTACAGTTCATGTAACCTGTTGTATTCTAGGATGCAAGGAATGTCAGTGTTGACTTTGTTTTCATCAAAGTTAACTAGGAATAGACAATTGAGTTTACAGAGACATAAAAGTGCTACCTTCTTTAAACACTGTGCTGCTAATATCAATCAATGCGTGATCTAAGGTTAGACCTTGTGATTTGTGACAGCATATGCAATAGACAGAGAAAATTGTTCTCTGCGTACTTACGTGTCTTTGAAAAGAAGGAAACATGCTATTGTGCGGCCACATTTTTTAACTTCTGCGAGTTTGTCAAAGTGGATGTTGACAAACTGAATGTTGTTGTCATTTAGATATGTTTGGAAACCAACAGCTGTACTAATTGCTCGAATAACTAAACCTTATCCTATGTCAAGGTTACATTTTAGAATTACTCTGCAATTTAGACACAAAGTTAAAAAAAATTCTAATCCAGCTGTGCTGGAGATACATTTTTCTAAGCTATTTAGTTGTGCTGTTGCTTGTTGACACATAAGGAGTGTCATGCCATGCACTTCTAGTTTGTCTCTGGAGCTGATATGCAGTATGGGTGCCTTTCCTTTTTTTTGACATTGGGGTCATTATGAGTTGGGTGGGAAGCAATACCGGGCACCGGTAAGGAGATCGGTGCCGGTAATCCCTTACCGCCCAATTCCGAGGTCCCTTAGCGGGAACCGTAAAGGACATGTGGTCTGACCACACGTCCTTTACGGGACCCGCTAAGGGACCAGGGCACTAATAACGGGCCTGCTATTCGTGGGCCCGTTATTAGCGCCTTCCCCATTTCCATTGAGCCCTATCGGGACTCACTGGGAATGGGGAATGGTTGGTTGAATGGGGACTTACCGGGTCCTGCAGGGTCGGAATGACCCGGTAAGTCCCCATTCAACCAGAACGGTACCGGACCCGGAATTGGAGGCAGCCAGGGTGCAAATAGCGCCATGGCTACCTCCAATATCGGAATGAGGGCCCTTGTCTCATTGAATTGACTACAGCTTTCAAGCGTTGGCATTAAGGAAGTGCATTTCATATTTTGTTGAGTTAATTGTTCCATGACATCAGGAGCAGATGAGTTTCACCCAAATAGCTAATGGATTAGTCTGCAATTTAAGATGGATTTTGCATCTTTAGTAAGAAGACCAGGTATAATGCTTTTTAAAATAAATGTTAGCATAGGTGAGGTCTACAGACTGACACATGTTTTGAGTTAATTCTCTGTACTGAAAATGTTGCCAGAGATTCACATTTCCAATGCTGCCAAGTTGTTGAGCCATTATTTGTGTCCTAATGTTTTGAAAATAGATTGACCTTTTACTGGTGTTAACTGTAGGAGGTCTCCGAAAACAATAATGTGTTTTCCTCCAAACAGTTCTTAGGACTTCACAAGTAGTCAGTTTTTAGGACTTCTTGTATTCTGACGTGAATTAAAGCCAAAATGAGGTTGGAAACCATGCTAACTTCATCTATCAGGAGCACATTCATTTGGTTCAGAATTCTGCATACTTCAGAAGAAGCTTCTGATGATAATTTGTAGTATTCTCATTTGTTTTGATGTTCTACCGGAAGGAGCAGTAGTCAATGTTAAGTTACACCTCCTATGTTGTAGGCAGCTAAACCTGTGGGGCGGTTACAAAGGCTGAAAGGTTGTTATTTGTTAAGTTTTGTAGAAATGTGCTGATTATTTTAATTAAGAACGTTTTACCAGAACCAGCTTAACACTTATATACAAGAGCAGAGGTTTATCATTTTTACAGCTACATGTTTTAGTTTCATGTTTAAAACTATGTTCAATTTATTCAGTGCCTTCGAGATAAATTGTGAGTTATTCATCATTTAGCTGTGATTTGAGCCCTGACAAGTCTTCTTCAGATCGTTTAGATTGATACAGGGTATTTTCTACCTCAGTCATGGCTATTTCTGCTTCATTTAGAATGAGTGCGACTCCAAGTGGCTCTTGGCTTCCTATGAGTGAAGGTTGACTGCCCTGAGGAGTGTCTTTATCTAGTTGAGCTTCAATGTATTCCTCTTGTTGGCGTACATTGTCCCACATTTATTTGTATTGTTTGAAATTGACATTTGTTATATGGCTTTCATTTGATAAGAATGCAGCTTCAAATCAGAACATAGTCATCTAATAATTATTTTTCTTTTCTACAAGGTTTAAAAAGTTGCAGTAGGGCCATGCAATATAGTTCTCTATGTTGCAGAGATTTAAATGATAACTTTATTAACTTTATATGAGTAATTAGGCTGGGTTTGGTAAGTTTCACTAGGCTTCCTTCCCAAGAATGTCCTTGAAGTGTACTGTTACTGTGCACTGCACAAGAGACCATGGTTTGTACATTTTTCATTTTACTTTTGTGTGTTAGTTTCACATAGTGATTGAACAATCGTCGTAAAGATTTAAAGGATTGTTGGCATACATTACACATTGAGCTGCATATCCATTTGTACACTGGGCGGTTTGTTTGGGTGAAAGGAACGTTTGGTTGAAAGTTTGTTGTGGACATTTTTTCTATAAGGGTTTCTTTTGCCATAATGGTTTCTCCTACCATTTCATACCCTTGGCCATCACTGTCTTTGGCAATTGTTTTTTTGTTCTAGTTTATAAGCCACTTCATTGAAATATGGTAATGTGCTGCTTATGTGAATCCATTCCCCTTCACAGAAGTTTGAAGCTATCTATATTGACATTGCACAAGTTTAGAAGTACTTTTTGTACTTTATTAATTAATTTAGTTAGTGGTTTCATTCTGTTTAAAATCAATATAAACAATGTTCTCTTTAGTAGAAATGCGCTGTCAATTTGAGTTTCAAGGATTAGTCTCCTGCTGGAGTTTTTAAGTCTAGCTCATGAATTTTCAGTTTTGCTATAAGATTCTAAAGAACTCTATGGTGGAACATTTTTTTTAAAATGTTTTTTTTGGATTACTTTATAGTGGCTATGTTAACATTGGTAGATATAGGAGGTCATTACAACCCCGGCGCTAAGGGTTAACGACGGCGTTAACCCTTAACGCCGGATTCCCACTTTAACGCCTGCTTTTGGCAGGCGTTAAAGTCCATGGCGCTAACCCGCCATGGTGCTAATTACGCCGCCGTAATTTACGGCGGCGTAATTAGCGCCTTCCCCACTCCCATTATGCCCTATGGGGCAAAAATGGGAATGGGGAAGGGAAAATGGGAAATGGGGATTTACCGCCCCACTCACCTTGGAATGGGGCGGTAAATCTGCCATCCACCATGGTGTAAACATAGCACCAAGGTTGTAATGACCTCCATAGTGTTAGGTTCATTAGTAGGCCTGCTTATCTTTTTACATTTTTATACTTTTCTTTTCTAAAAAGGGGGCCTTACCTTTTTTAGCTGTGGCTGGTTTACCTTTGTTGAGTAAGGTTACTAGCTCTTTCATAATGTTTTCTATAATTTATTTTAGAGGTGGATGACTATATGGTTTGCTTTTATTCTCATCTGCTCTATTGTTTCTTTCTTTTCTATGAAGTTGCTTTTTAGTAGGAATGTTGTTGTGTCTGTTGTGACAAAAGAATATTTGGGTTTGAAAGTTGTACAATGTATATCCATGTATGGAACATGGGTTTGTGGGTGTGATCGTAGAGATGAATAGAGTGCTGTTTGATTGTGAAGTGGCATAATAGGTGTGGGTGGGAAGGCTGGAAGAGTGAGAGCCTGTAGAGGTTGATGGGCTAGGGTTAGTGAGGAAGGATCCGATGGTGTGATTGAATAGGTTGAGATATTGTGATGTTTTAAGGAAAAGAGTGGATGTTGTAATGGTGGTGTTGAGATAGGAATAGAAAGAGTGTGAATGGTGCAATATGATGAATTAATGAGTGAAATAAATGTTGATTGGAAAATATTTCTCTGGGCTAATATATAGTGGAATAATATTGTTACACTAACAGAAATATACATGGTACTTTAATATACTTACTTTGTAGGATGTGAAGGGTATTCTTTTTTTGGCAGCTGGTTTCTGCAATCTTCCTCTTTCCTGTAATTCTAAAAGAAAGTTAGTCGGTATATATGTGGTATTGGTGAAGTAGTTTTGTAAGCCAGGTTGTTTTTTGTAAAGGTAGGAGGAGTTCTTGGGAAAAAGAGTTAATGAAGTTGTGTTATGGATGTGTACTAAAGTATGTTAACTATGTTGTCAGAAGAATTGGAGTGTAAGTAGTTGTGTTTTGGACCTTGGAAGGAACAGGGCAAACATGCACGTGAGGAAAAAGTGCACATCTAGGTTATTTCTGTGCTGCTGATTTTAATAAAGGAAGTGCTCTGTTTGAGGTATGATGTATTTGTATGGTGCTGCAGTGTTTTTAAAGAATAGGGAAACTGTGGCCTAGTGGTAATGCAATGGTAGATTGTTGTTGCATCAGTGTTTGGTGTCTTATAGTAGAGATTGGGAAAGAAGAACACTTTATATGTAAGTTGATGTGTTGTATATAGATACGTTGGTGGTATACAGATATGTGTGAGCCAATGGAGAATGATGGTAGTGTAAGGGATGTAATAAGTGAGGTTGGAAAGTGTGACATTTATATTCAATGAAAAAATTGAAAATGTTGACAGTTTAAAAATGTTTCTTTTTAGGAGTATTTTCATGAAAATTAAGAAATGCATATGTGCATTTATAGGAGCTCTGTGTGCAACTTTTTTGTAAAAGAAAATAAAAGCCGATGGAAAAGAATCATAGCACTTGGTGTGTGTAAGTTTAATATGTTGGCAGTTCATGCATACTTGCCAACATAATCTATTCCAATCTGTAGGTGCTCATGTAGTCTTATTTTTTGTTTGCATTCTGGGACTTGTAGTTCCACTTTTTCCATTATAAAACAGGACTGGACAATCACCTAGATATTGAAATGGGTTATGTTAGTAAGTATGCATGTACTGCCAACATTTTATTATCCCACATAACAAGTGCAACTGGAAAATGCTGTAGACATGTTTTGCATCAGCTTTTTCTTTCTTTTAGGAAAAAGTTACACACAGTGCTACTATAAATGCACATATGCATTTTTTTACTTACATGAAAATGCTTCTAAAAAGAAACATATTTAAACGCAGAGCATTTTATATGTTTCATTCAATATACATGTCACACTTTTGGATATTACATTCCAGTCCTGTTTTTTTCTTTGCATTGTGGGACTTGTAGTCTGAGTTTTATAATGGGGGAATGGAATTACAAGTCAGTGAATGCAAAGAAATACATTAAGACTTATTGAGCACCGACACATTCGAATGGTGTCATGTTGGCAGGTATTGTCATGATGCCTACCCCCGGGCATCCGGATCGAGTCCATCAGCCCCGGGAGCAGGCCTCCAGATACTCATTAAAACCCCGACAGCCCCGGCTGGGGGCTGTTTGGATTCAGTCCTGGCGCCTTAGGCGCCAGGCTCATCATAGAAATCAGTCCTGGCGCCATAGGCGCCAGGCTCATAGACTTTACTTACCTTATGCAGACCATGCTGCAAATGAGTCCAAGCCAACGTGAGGCCTGGATGGGACTATTTTATTACAGGGACTATTTTTTACTCAGGTGTAGTTCTGGGGAACTTCTTACCTGGGACTACTTTGCAGGCTATTTAAACCATGCCCGAACAGTAGCTCATGCTTCGTGTTATTCTGCATCCAGCAGCGTAACGCTCACCGTGTCGCCAAGTCAGCATCCAGTCTTCTGCCACGCCCGCCTCGAATCCAGAGCTCCTAGACAAAGGGGAAAAGAAAGGAGAAGAGGTAAGATCACGGACATTATTTGATTCTTTACCTGATTCTGGACCCAGCACATCTCCGAGCCTGGAAAGGACATTATTTCAGCATGCGTTGCTTCGCCAGCAGCAGCGCCGCGTTATACTCACCAGTCCACCGCATCTTTCAACTCGGCGCTGCCTCCATCATTTTCTTCGTCGAAACCCAGCACCTGGGGGGAAAACAAAAGGAATAACAAGGTGAGCCGAGAAAACCGACAAAGACAATCTATTTGCCACCATAGGCTTACCTGCTTTACCATCGGAGGTATTATCCTTTAATTCGCTGCATCTTTCTATGCCGCACCAATAAAGGGAGAGAAAACAGCAAGTTAAACTCATGCAATTTTTACCGGAGAGTGTTTGATAATACAGACTCTTTACTGAACGCCATCAGCTGCCTCCAGGCAATATTCTTTTAGACCCAGCTGCAACCTAACGAGGGAATGGAACAAGAGTGAACATCGGACATATTGAACTCTTTGAACTTTAAAGACACATAAGGTGAGGTTACCAAGAGGGGATATCGGAGGTGATTAGTGGGGAGAACGAGAACAGTTGCGGGGGGGGCATCACTAAAGTCCACGGGTGGCTAAATCCCTTTCTCCACTTGCAGGAGAATACTTCTACGAGTCCAGCAGACAAGATTAGGCGGGCCAGTCCAGACTGTCATCTCTTCACTACGCATCACGTTGGTGGAGACCGCAGCTGTCCAGGTCCGATCGACGCCCCTTTGGGAACCAGGTGAGCGTAACAGGTATGCATGTACTGCCAGGCTATTAAACTTTCACACACTTAGTGCCACCTTAAAATGTTCTACACATGATTTTCATCTGCTTTTTCTTTGTTAGAAAAAAGTTCCACACTGTGCTGCTCTCAATGAATATATGAAAGTTTTAACCTTCATCAAATCGGTCCTAAAAAGAAACATTTTTAAATGCACAGCATTGTAAGTATTTGCTTGTTGATGTGAGCAGGTGCTGAATGCTGCAATGCATGGATTTTGCTGGAGTGGTTACAAAGGGGAATATGCTTCTTGAGAAGTTTATTACAGGGTAAGTAGCAGGAACCCTCCACATATAGAGTTGCAGAAAATACTTTACAAAATGGAAGCATAAACCTGTACTATGTATTGTTGGACGCAGATGTTGTTGAAACTGGAAATAGAAGTCAGGACAGTTTCTGAGTAGCTCTAAATGCAGATGGCTGCAACTAACAGGAGATGAGTACTCTGAGAGTTCAAGTGTACATCTGTAGTGCTGAACTGAGATGACAGCGTTAGATGTACAGTTTTTGGATGTGTTTGGTGGATAGACGTGTAACTGTTTGAAAGCAGCCAATGAGGGAGTGTTACAAACATGAAAGTGGAAAGGGTAGAAGGGCTGCCCTGTGCAACAGTGTCCGCAGACACCACGGTAGTGCGTGGATGGCACGTGCCACATCTGGTTTCCTGGTTTTGGTGTACAGAAAGAGAGGGTAGCAGAGTTCTGCTTGGTGAGAGGACTGAAGATGGCTGTGGCTGTGTCTTTGAGGAGGCAGAGTGTATGGATTTTGGGGAACTCTTTGATCCATTGGGTGAAGGTCTATTCTGAGCACTGTGAATTGTCTGAAAATTTTGGATTCCATTCATTTCAATTGTCATGATATGGAGTGCGAAGAATGAAGTCAGCAGATTTCCTCCTTGTTTTATGAGAATATGGTTCCTTTGAAACATCCATACATAATTGTTGTTCACTGTGGAGGCAATAGTTTGGGCTACTTACCGGAATTTCATTACAGTTTGAAATGAAAAATACATTTCAAAAGTTGATGGAACTGTTTCCACATTCAAAAAATATTTTTTCTCTGATTGCCCAGAGACAACTGTGGATCCTTTCAAAAGTATTTTGTCCACAAATGGAAAAAGCAAGGCACAATGTAAATAAAGCTGTATGTGCTTTTTTAAGAGATGTTGGTATGACATCTTTTCATAATGAAAACATCACATTTTATATTGGCAACATTTTGGATGGAGTACATCTAACTGATGTGGGCAATCAGATATTTCTGGAAAATGTTCAAAATGCATTGAAGCAGTATATTGATTCAAGTAGTCATTCGAAGTTAGACTTTTCCAGATACTATGGAGGCTGCAAAGGGGCCTGCAATTTTTTTTTGTTCAAGTTCTATCTTTTAACTGTAAAAGGTGGCTCCGAAAGGAACAGTTTTTTTGTGTTTTTTTGATTTTGTATTTTTTTGGGCTTGTCAAAATATTTTTTCAGGAGACACAGGTAAGGTGAGGGAGGGAAGGGAAGGAAGGGGCACCAATCACAGAGACGGAGAGGCATGTGGATAGGAGAAGCTGTTGGGCGGGCCTTACATTCAAGGTGGGGGGCAGTGCTTCTCATGCTCCTTTACCGCAACCTCAAAAACACTACGGAATTGCTCCAACATACAGATTGGTGCATCGCAGTACAAACATAAAACTGTGACCCTCGAAAGGTAAGGAGTACTCTGTGTGATAGCAAGAGTGGTTGGGAAAGATGGGGCAGAGAAAGATAGCCTACTTCTCCCTGAAAAAGGAAAGCCTTTTTCAGAGCACACAGATGGATGGATCTGGAGTGGTACAACCTTGCACTCAGTGCATCTCACCATAACTAACTGAGCCTTTGGTACACCCCAAACAGTGGTGAAAAACTGCCACACCCATGACTCAGTCCGGGTACTGGAGACTGTAGTCTGAGTTTAATAATGGGGGAATGGAATTACAAGTCAGTGAATGCAAAGAAATACATTAAGACTTATTGAGCACCGACACATTCGAATGGTGTCATGTTGGCAGGTATTGTCATGATGCCTACCCCCGGGCATCCGGATCGAGTCCATCAGCCCCGGGAGCAGGCCTCCAGATACTCATTAAAACCCCAACAGCCCCGGCTGGGGGCTGTTTGGATTCAGTCCTGGCGCCTTAGGCGCCAGGCTCACCATAGAAATCAGTCCTGGCGCCATAGGCGCCAGGCTCATAGACTTTACTTACCTTATGCAGACCATGCTGCAAATGAGTCCAAGCCAACGTGAGGCCTGGATGGGACTATTTTATTACAGGGACTATTTTTTACTCAGGTGTAGTTCTGGGGAACTTCTTACCTGGGACTACTTTGCAGGCTATTTAAACCATGCCCGAACAGCAGCTCATGCTTCGTGTTATTCTGCATCCAGCAGCGTAACGCTCACCGTGTCGCCAAGTCAGCATCCAGTCTTCTGCCACGCCCGCCTCGAATCCAGAGCTCCTAGACAAAGGGGAAAAGAAAGGAGAAGAGGTTAGATCACGGACATTATTTGATTCTTTACCTGATTCTGGACCCAGCACATCTCCGAGCCTGGAAAGGACATTATTTCAGCATGCGTTGCTTCGCCAGCAGCAGCGCCGCGTTATACTCACCAGTCCACCGCATCTTTCAACTCGGCGCTGCCTCCATCATTTTCTTCGTCGAAACCCAGCACCTGGGGGAAAAACAAAAGGAATAACAAGGTGAGCCGAGAAAACCGACAAAGACAATCTATTTGCCACCATAGGCTTACCTGCTTTACCATCGGAAGTATTATCCTTTAATTCGCTGCATCTTTCTATGCCGCACCAATAAAGGGAGAGAAAACAGCAAGTTAAACTCATGCAATTTTTACCGGACAGTGTTTGGTAATACAGACTCTTTACTGAACGCCATCAGCTGCCTCCAGGCAATATTCTTTTAGACCCAGCTGCAACCTAACGAGGGAATGGAACAAGAGTGAACATCGGACATATTGAACTCTTTGAACTTTAAAGACACATAAGGTGAGGTTACCAAGAGGGGATATCGGAGGTGATTAGTGGGGAGAACGAGAACAGTTGGGGGGGGGCATCACTAAAGTCCACCGGTGGCTAAATCCCTTTCTCCACTTGCAGGAGAATACTTCTACGAGTCCAGCAGACAAGATTAGGCGGGCCAGTCCAGACTGTCATCTCTTCACTACGCATCACGTTGGTGGAGACTGCAGCTGTCCAGGTCCGATCGACGCCCCTTTGGGAACCAGGTGAGCGTAACAGGTATGCATGTACTGCCAGGCTATTAAACTTTCACACACTTAGTGCCACCTTAAAATGTTCTACACATGATTTTCATCTGCTTTTTCTTTGTTAGAAAAAAGTTACACACTGTGCCGCTCTCAATGAATATATGAAAGTTTTAACCTTCATCAAATCGGTCCTAAAAAGAAATATTTTTAAATGCACAGCATTGTAAGTATTTGCTTGTTGATGTGAGCAGGTGCTGAATGCTGCAATGCATGGATTTTGCTGGAGTGGTTACAAAGGGGAATATGCTTCTTGAGAAGTTTATTACAGGGTAAGTAGCACGAACCCTCCACATATAGAGTTGCAGAAAATACTTTAAAAAATGGAAGCATAAACCTGTACTATGTATTGTTGGACGCAGATGTTGTTGAAACTGGAAATAGAAGTCAGGACAGTTTCTGAGTAGCTCTAAATGCAGATGGCTGTGATTAACAGGAGATGAGTACTCTGAGAGTTCAAGTGTACATCTGTAGTGCTGAACTGAGATGACAGGGTTAGATGTACAGTTTTTGGATGTGTTTGGTGGATAGACGTGTAACTGTTTGAAAGCAGCCAATGAGGGAGTGTTACAAACATGAAAGTGGAAAGGGTAGAAGGGCTGCCCTGTGCAACAGTGTCCGCAGACACCACGGTAGTGCGTGGATGGCACGTGCCACATCTGGTTTCCTGGTTTTGGTGTACAGAAAGAGAGGGTAGCAGAGTTCTGCTTGGTGAGAGGACTGAAGATGGCTGTGGCTGTGTCTTTGAGGAGGCAGAGTGTATGGATTTTGGGGAACTCTTTGATCCATTGGGTGAAGGTCTATTCTGAGCACTGTGAATTGTCTGAAAATTTTGGATTCCATTCATTTCAATTGTCATGATATGGAGTGCGAAGAATGAAGTCAGCAGATTTCCTCCTTGTTTTATGAGAATATGGTTCCTTTGAAACATCCATACATAATTGTTGTTCACTGTGGAGGCAATAGTTTGGGCTACTTACCGGAATTTCATTACAGTTTGAAATGAAAAATACATTTCAAAAGTTGATGGAACTGTTTCCACATTCAAAAAATATTTTTTCTCTGATTGCCCAGAGACAACTGTGGATCCTTTCAAAAGTATTTTGTCCACAAATGGAAAAAGCAAGGCACAATGTAAATAAAGCTGTATGTGCTTTTTTAAGAGATGTTGGTATGACATCTTTTCATAATGAAAACATCACATTTTATATTGGCAACATTTTGGATGGAGTACATCTAACTGATGTGGGCAATCAGATATTTCTGGAAAATGTTCAAAATGCATTGAAGCAGTATATTGATTCAAGTAGTCATTCGAAGTTAGACTTTTCCAGATACTATGGAGGCTGCAAAGGGGCCTGCAATTTTTTTTTGTTCAAGTTCTATCTTTTAACTGTAAAAGGTGGCTCCGAAAGGAACAGTTTTTTTGTGTTTTTTTGATTTTGTATTTTTTTGGGCTTGTCAAAATATTTTTTCAGGAGACACAGGTAAGGTGAGGGAGGGAAGGGAAGGAAGGGGCACCAATCACAGAGACGGAGAGGCATGTGGATAGGAGAAGCTGTTGGGCGGGCCTTACATTCAAGGTGGGGGGCAGTGCTTCTCATGCTCCTTTACCGCAACCTCAAAAACACTACGGAATTGCTCCAACATACAGATTGGTGCATCGCAGTACAAACATAAAACTGTGACCCTCGAAAGGTAAGGAGTACTCTGTGTGATAGCAAGAGTGGTTGGGAAAGATGGGGCAGAGAAAGATAGCCTACTTCTCCCTGAAAAAGGAAAGCCTTTTTCAGAGCACACAGATGGATGGATCTGGAGTGGTACAACCTTGCACTCAGTGCATCTCACCATAACTAACTGAGCCTTTGGTACACCCCAAACAGTGGTGAAAAACTGCCACACCCATGACTCAGTCCGGGTACTGGAGACTGTAGTCTGAGTTTAATAATGGGGGAATGGAATTACAAGTCAGTGAATGCAAAGAAATACATTAAGACTTATTGAGCACCGACACATTCGAATGGTGTCATGTTGGCAGGTATTGTCATGATGCCTACCCCCGGGCATCCGGATCGAGTCCATCAGCCCCGGGAGCAGGCCTCCAGATACTCATTAAAACCCCAACAGCCCCGGCTGGGGGCTGTTTGGATTCAGTCCTGGCGCCTTAGGCGCCAGGCTCATCATAGAAATCAGTCCTGGCGCCATAGGCGCCAGGCTCATAGACTTTACTTACCTTATGCAGACCATGCTGCAAATGAGTCCAAGCCAACGTGAGGCCTGGATGGGACTATTTTATTACAGGGACTATTTTTTACTCAGGTGTAGTTCTGGGGAACTTCTTACCTGGGACTACTTTGCAGGCTATTTAAACCATGCCCGAACAGCAGCTCATGCTTCGTGTTATTCTGCATCCAGCAGCGTAACGCTCACCGTGTCGCCAAGTCAGCATCCAGTCTTCTGCCACGCCCGCCTCGAATCCAGAGCTCCTAGACAAAGGGGAAAAGAAAGGAGAAGAGGTTAGATCACGGACATTATTTGATTCTTTACCTGATTCTGGACCCAGCACATCTCCGAGCCTGGAAAGGACATTATTTCAGCATGCGTTGCTTCGCCAGCAGCAGCGCCGCGTTATACTCACCAGTCCACCGCATCTTTCAACTCGGCGCTGCCTCCATCATTTTCTTCGTCGAAACCCAGCACCTGGGGGAAAAACAAAAGGAATAACAAGGTGAGCCGAGAAAACCGACAAAGACAATCTATTTGCCACCATAGGCTTACCTGCTTTACCATCGGAAGTATTATCCTTTAATTCGCTGCATCTTTCTATGCCGCACCAATAAAGGGAGAGAAAACAGCAAGTTAAACTCATGCAATTTTTACCGGACAGTGTTTGGTAATACAGACTCTTTACTGAACGCCATCAGCTGCCTCCAGGCAATATTCTTTTAGACCCAGCTG
Organism: Ambystoma mexicanum; assembly: GCF_040938575.1. Lineage (NCBI taxonomy): Eukaryota > Metazoa > Chordata > Amphibia > Caudata > Ambystomatidae > Ambystoma > Ambystoma mexicanum. The sequence continues at coordinate 1,032,051,957 of NC_090933.1, read as the reverse complement.
CAACCTAACGAGGGAATGGAACAAGAGTGAACATCGGACATATTGAACTCTTTGAACTTTAAAGACACATAAGGTGAGGTTACCAAGAGGGGATATCGGAGGTGATTAGTGGGGAGAACGAGAACAGTTGGGGGGGGGGCATCACTAAAGTCCACCGGTGGCTAAATCCCTTTCTCCACTTGCAGGAGAATACTTCTACGAGTCCAGCAGACAAGATTAGGCGGGCCAGTCCAGACTGTCATCTCTTCACTACGCATCACGTTGGTGGAGACTGCAGCTGTCCAGGTCCGATCGACGCCCCTTTGGGAACCAGGTGAGCGTAACAGGTATGCATGTACTGCCAGGCTATTAAACTTTCACACACTTAGTGCCACCTTAAAATGTTCTACACATGATTTTCATCTGCTTTTTCTTTGTTAGAAAAAAGTTACACACTGTGCCGCTCTCAATGAATATATGAAAGTTTTAACCTTCATCAAATCGGTCCTAAAAAGAAATATTTTTAAATGCACAGCATTGTAAGTATTTGCTTGTTGATGTGAGCAGGTGCTGAATGCTGCAATGCATGGATTTTGCTGGAGTGGTTACAAAGGGGAATATGCTTCTTGAGAAGTTTATTACAGGGTAAGTAGCATGAACCCTCCACATATAGAGTTGCAGAAAATACTTTAAAAAATGGAAGCATAAACCTGTACTATGTATTGTTGGACGCAGATGTTGTTGAAACTGGAAATAGAAGTCAGGACAGTTTCTGAGTAGCTCTAAATGCAGATGGCTGTGATTAACAGGAGATGAGTACTCTGAGAGTTCAAGTGTACATCTGTAGTGCTGAACTGAGATGACAGGGTTAGATGTACAGTTTTTGGATGTGTTTGGTGGATAGACGTGTAACTGTTTGAAAGCAGCCAATGAGGGAGTGTTACAAACATGAAAGTGGAAAGGGTAGAAGGGCTGCCCTGTGCAACAGTGTCCGCAGACACCATGGTAGTGCGTGGATGGCACGTGCCACATCTGGTTTCCTGGTTTTGGTGTACAGAAAGAGAGGGTAGCAGAGTTCTGTTTGGTGAGAGGACTGAAGATGGCTGTGGCTGTGTCTTTGAGGAGGCAGAGTGTATGGATTTTGGGGAACTCTTTGATCCATTGGGTGAAGGTCTATTCTGAGCACTGTGAATTGTCTGAAAATTTTGGATTCCATTCATTTCAATTGTCATGATATGGAGTGCGAAGAATGAAGTCAGCGGATTTCCTCCTTGTTTTATGAGAATATGGTTCCTTTGAAACATCCATACATAATTGTTGTTCACTGTGGAGGCAATAGTTTGGGCTACTTACCGGAATTTCATTACAGTTTGAAATGAAAAATACATTTCAAAAGTTGATGGAACTGTTTCCACATTCAAAAAATATTTTTTCTCTGATTGCCCAGAGACAACTGTGGATCCTTTCAAAAGTATTTTGTCCACAAATGGAAAAAGCAAGGCACAATGTAAATAAAGCTGTATGTGCTTTTTTAAGAGACGTTGGTATGACATATTTTCATAATGAAAACATCACATTTTATATTGGAAACATTTTGGATGGAGTACATCTAACTGATGTGGGCAATCAGATATTTCTGGAAAATGTTCAAAATGCATTGAAGCAGTATATTGATTCAAGTAGTCATTCGAAGTTAGACTTTTCCAGATACTATGCAGGCTGCAAAGGGGCCTGCATTTTTTTTTGTTCAAGTTCTATCTTTTAACTGTAAAAGGTGGCTCCGAAAGGAACAGTTTTTTTGTGTTTTTTTGATTTTGTATTTTTTTGGGCTTGTCAAAATATTTTTTCAGGAGACACAGGTAAGGTGAGGGAGGGAAGGGAAGAAAGGGGCACCAATCACAGAGATGGAGAGGCATGTGGACAGGAGAAGCTGTTGGGCGGGCCTTACATTCAAGGTGGGGGGCAGTGCTTCTCATGCTCCTTTACCGCAACCTCAAAAACACTACGGAATTGCTCCCCCATACAGATTGGTGCATCGCAGTACAAACATAAAACTGTGACCCTCAAAGGTAAGGAGTACTCTGTGTGATAGCAAGAGTGGTTGGGAAAGATGGGGCAGAGAAAGATAGCCTACTTCTCCCTGAAAAAGGAAAGCCTTTTTCAGAGCACACAGATGGATGGATCTGGAGTGGTACAACCTTGCACTCAGTGCATCTCACCACAACTAACTGAGCCTTTGGTACACCCCAAACAGTGGTAAAAAACTGCCACACCCATGACTCAGTCCGGGTACTGGAGACAGGCCCTACCTCTACCTCATCTTTGTCTTCCTCTTGACCGTGATGTAGCAGAGCACAGACACTGTTCGCGGTCAGGCGTCATGCTGCACGGGTGTGGTCACATGATGAAGACCGTGGATGTCCACTGCCATGATGGCCACCCAGAGACACCAATCAGGTGGGAGTTGCAGGGCACATGCGCATAAGTATCTGTAGAACAGGTGCGCTGTACGCAGACTAATTAAACCTGCGTCATGTGAAAACGGGGCATGTCCGGTGGCACCTCCATTTTGAGTGCAGACACCTCGGACATTCGTGGTGTCTGCAGATTCTTATTTGGACATAAGACGTATGACAGAGCAATACACAAGATATTTATATTATAAAAAATACATTTATTTAAGAAAGGGGTGGAGTATCAGAATGGGAAACATAAATGGCAAAATTAGGAATTCCAGTAGAATAATGATCAGGGGAGGAAGGGAGTGAGGTTTCATCAATACGTGTTTCATTTAAATTTTGGGAATTTGATAGGATTGTTTGCTGGGGGCGAAGGGGACAGGTGCAAGACACACAGTGATAATGAAAATTTTTAATCACATGGTTTTTGACATAATTTAAAAGTTCCTTAAAGTTATTACTGATTTCTTCCAATTTTGCAGGCAACATCATTTGTGATATCATCTTTGATGTCCTGGGTGTTAGTCTTAGCAGTGCACGGTGGTGGCATGAGTTGTGGTTGCTTAGCTGGTGAAGAACCTAGCTGTCAAAATTTTGGCTTTGCTATCTATGGCTGAACAGGTTTCTTTTTCCTGCCAGAAGACCCATTTTAAATTGCGGACTGTCTGTAAAGTTCTACCTTGTATCCCACCTAAATTATATGCTCCGGTGGTATCTTCTCGGGTAATTAGTAATATTGATTACTGTAATACCTTGTATTTAGCTCTCCCGCACTACTTGCTCCATTGTCTGCAGCTATTGCAGAATATGGTAGCTAGAGCGGTACTCCACTCTCCGTATGGCGCCCATATGACCATGCTTGTGCGCCAGCTCCCAGTTGAACAGCGTGTTAAGTTTAAGTTGCTGTGTCTGGTTCACAAAGCTTTCTATAAAATAGGAGCAGAATATCTTCAAACAAAGTTCTGCCCCTACAAACCCCACAGGTCACTTCGCTCTCAATCTTTGAAAACCATTCAGCCTCCTAGGGTTAGACTCGGGTCGTTGGTCGTGCTTTCTCAGTGGCTGCGGCAAACGCATGGAATTCTCTACCTTTTAGTCTGAGTGCTAATAAGGCCCACGTCCCTTTTCGGCGGGCTTTGAAAACCTTTCTTTTCTAGTACTCTTGACTTTCCTGGCTGGCCCTTAGCTCTGCGGTTGCAGCGCCATGATGCCTTCGGGCGAACAATCTGCTTTATAAGTATAGATAAGATAAGTTAGCTTAACATAAATGGCGATTTTCTGGGGTTTTCGGGTTTACTTGTGACCAAAACGTCCCTTTAACAAATCTTTTTTCACTGACTTTCATAGGTTTTTATTAGTGCAACTTAACCATAACGTCCCTTCAACAACTTTGCTTCAGTGAATATATCTACATATCCACTGAAAAAGCTTCAGTTAAGGTGCAGTTAAGTTGTGCAGGTTTAACGCAACAAAACCCTTGAAATTCAAGGTTTGTGGGACGTCATGACCAGCTTAACACAGCAGAAAATTAAATGTTTGTGTTTCCTATGGAACTTGATGCTCAACTATAGTGCAAGTCTGTTCAGAAATGAACTAGTCACCATTTTTCTTCTTTTTTCTCGATGCAAGTGTTATAGTAGAAAATGGTATTTGGAATGAAAGTGCATCACACAAAAATAACCGTGGTTATTGGCAGGCATTTACAGATAACTGGGGTTAATTGTAGTACATTGCAAAATATAACCGTGGTTATGGGAAAAATGATTTTTTTAAAAAGAAGAGAGTTCGAAAATGAGATTAATACAAAAAGGGGGAATTGTACAGCTACAGTGAGGTGGGGGGGATAATGGGGGGGGATAATGGTTGTGGCCAAAGGATATGGGTACTGGGTTACTTTAAGGAACCAAATAGTGCAATATGGAAAGTGGACATAGCCAAAGGCTAGTGTGCCCAAAATAAACCAAGTGGTGCAGCCACAGACCCTATTTGGGCAACATGTCAAGGAGTACAATATGAAAAGTGGACATGACCAAAGGCTTTGGCCTCTGGCCATGGCTAGTGTGCTCAAAGGAAACCTAGTATTGTGACCATGGCCGAATGCCATGGCTAGTGGGCCTGTTTAGGAAACCATTTGTGCAAATATGTAGAGTGGCCACAGCCGAAGGCCATGGCTAGTGAGACAGGAAGAAAGCTATTGTGGTAACATGCAAAGAGGCCACGGCTGAAGGCTGGTTCAAATGGTTATGGGTGAAGGCCATGACTAGTGAGTAAGGAAGAAAGGTAGTGTTTTAAATTATACAGTGGGACACAGCTGTGGCCAACAAGTGGATCCAAAAAAACCATATTGGGGGAACATGTACAGTAGACACGGCCAAAAGCCATGGCTAGTGGCCCGCTAGTGTTTTAAAATATACAGTGCAGTCGTGCTCACTGGCCAAGGCCAAAGGCACTGCCTAGTGGGCCTGAAAGACTTGTATAGTGGCCAGGGCCTAAGGCCATGGCCACCTACTGGGTCCAAAAGAAACGCTTTTGCCAAACATGTACAGTGGACATGGCCGAAGGACATGGCTAGTGGCCCGCTAGTGTTTTAAAATATACAGTGCAGTCGTGCTCACTGGCCAAGGCCAAAGGCACTGCCTAGTGGGCCTGAAAGACTTGTATAGTGGCCAGGGCCTAAGGCCATGGCCACCTACTGGGTCCAAAAGAAACGCTTTTGCCAAACATGTACAGTGGACATGGCCGAAGGACATAGACAGTGGCCCGTAAAATAAATATGGTATAACAAAACCCTTCAAATTCACTGAAACAACCTTAGTTAAGTTGCTCAGATTTAACGCAACAAAACCCTCGAAATTCAGCGGAAGTCAGAACTCATGACCAGCTTAACCTGGTGTGATCCTGTTGCATAGCCCATGAGCACATACACACATACATATTATAAGAGGAGGGATTCACAATGACATACAAAATGGCTATATGGGCGACATAGCATTATGGGGGACATCAAGGGGAGTGCAACGAGTTAAGCTGGTTATGACTTTGCGCATCCGCTAAATTTCAAGTGTTTTGTTGCGTTAAATCTGCACAACTTAACTGCACCTTAATTAAGGTTTTTTCGGTGCATATATATGTAAAACAGGACAGCATGCAAAGATCATATCACAAACTAGTGGCATGTAGCCCTTACACATCTGATTTGTCTTTTCCATGCTAAGTGGCATTAATAAATCATGGTCCTCCATGGCCCAACATTGAGTGACTGTAGCAGTGTGAAAACAAAATCTGATACTGCAGGTAGGGAAGTGAACTTCTTTACTAAGTTCCAGTAACAAGGTATATACATTAGGTAAGTCCAAGGGCAAGTAGGAAGGAACACAGGAGACATCCACCGGCCTCCACTCTCACAGGCTGCTTCACTCGAACTATCATCCATGGAACTTACAGGGGCACTCACGCCACAACATTCCACTGGCATACATTCCACAAGGCATTCCCTCAAGCAAGCATTCATGCAGGAGCAAGGCAGGGAACACAAGACACAACAGTGACCAGAGATAAACCTGGAGAATCATTGATTATAAAACCAGGACGAGTATCTTTTTTTACAGTGTTCATATAACCATACTGGTAGATCAGCTGATAAGATTGACAAAGAACATCTGTCATCAAAAGAACATTGAAAACAGAAATAATGCACAGAAATATGTATTGAAGAGCCGCATAGAGCTAACAAAATAATTTATTTCAACAGTTCTTGGTCACTGGGGCCTGCAATTGTCCCTGGCTAATTTCTTTAAATTGCTACACGTTAAAGGGATTTCGAAATAACAAATAAATACAAAACTTAAATACACGTGTTCTCTTTAAGTTAGGATGAAGAACGAGAAACATATTTGTTTAAAACTTTATGGGCCTACAGCACAAAGCATCCGTTGAAACACATTTGGTGAATCCGGTTCTATGCCAATATTAATTGGTGTATGAAGAATTGTGCCCTAAACCCAATAAGAGAAAATGTGAGCTAAATTTAAAATATGTGTTACATCATGTTGTGATACTTTCGCTGGATATTCAATTCAGCCTCCTGAAAAACTAAAATGAAAAACCCACCACATTTTTCAGTTTATAAACCTCACATCTATATTATTTGCATAGTCGATTTGAATTTCAAAGACCCCACTCTGTTTTCTCTTAAAACATCAAAGGTTGCAAACAGCAGGAAAGGTTTGAGACATTTACAGAGATATCTGACCCACACCAAAGCAGTCTTCTTTTATCTGCCAAATGTGCATGTTTTTCCTAATCGGATCAGTACGTTTTTACCAGACCAAACACCTTGACAAAGCTGCATTTTACAGCACATCTGTATCAGTATAATCTATAACTTTTTTACAGTTTTTTTTAGCATTTGCTTCTCTGGGAGTTTTATTTATGTATTTGTATTTTGTTGTTGAGCGAGGCCTGTTCAACCCGGTGCGTCAGCGAGCTGCACAGAAGCGATGAAATGACCAGTTTAACTTCCTTGGAAAATATTATCTTTAAATAAACATTCGAGTTTCATGAAATTCCGAAATACTCTGTGTAGCGCCAGCACCGGTAATAATCTCTCCCTTTCCCCCAGAAGTGATCTAAAACGGCCTCCTGCCGGTGTGGTATTATATAGAAATGAGAAATCATATAACATATATAGAAGCACATCGAGTCAAGCAGTAATAGGCATCAGTGCGCCCATGACAATGATAGTATATCAGATGCCGTTGCTGTGAGTCTGAATTGTTATTTTCTGTGTATTGAGATGATGGATGAATCAACAACTCGAGTTCAACGCCTTCGAGCTCTCTTTATTTATGTCTTTAGGGTACAATTAAGAGAAGCAAACAGTGGTTGGGCTGGGATCAAAATCAGTGACAGGGATTCTCTTTGACTGTTTTGCTGTAGTGCTGTAGTCGTAAGCCTGGGCCTCAACCTGTGCATAAAAGTCACGTATAGGCTCCGAGCACCACTTTCTTAGTGCGTAGTCTTTCTGTGCCGGGACGGTTTCACCAACATTCAGTGTTGGTCCTACTGGATTCTACCACAAGGCACCACCATCTGACACCCTTAGGTCATTTGGTGGGGGCCTGGTGTCACACTCGTCAGGTCTAGCAGCGGAGTTCAGTCTGGTAGTGTGGTATATGTAGAGCACAGTTTTGCGAGTCTGTAAGGTCAAAACAAAACAATTACTTTTATTGAATTAGAAATATTTAACAGAGAGGGAAAAGTCATACTGAAGTGCACAATCAAAATGAGTGAAAATTATACACAGTGCTACTTACAGGACAGACCTGATTTTCAGGGGCGAACCAATGTAAGGTGCTGCTATCCATCTGTTATACACAACACACAACCTTTTTCATACAGTATGGCATTACAATGGACATCGATTCTTACCTATATGTATGACTCAGTGAAAATACTTTGTTAAGGGGACTTACAGGTAAGTTGCGCTAATAAAACCTATCAAATTCAGTGAAAACACTTTGTTAGAGGGACAAAACCAGTGGAAAAAGTGTGTTAAAAGGATATTATGGATACAAGTAAAATCGAAAAAATACCTGAAATTCGCCAGTTATGGTAAGCTAAGCAACCATACCTTGCGCCACCACCGTGCACTGCTAAGACTAACACCCAGGACATCAAAGATGACATCACAAATGTCATTGATGACATCACTGATGACATCACATGTGCATTTACTTTTAATGAAAAGTCTCTGCAAGGGATTGTGATTATAATGTTGGCAATACACTGTCAGGGGTGATCAGGACATGTATCATGAACTAGGTACTTCATTAAACAATGTACTGCTCTAAACAACATTCCATTGCAGTGTTCTTTCTAGTACAGGAACTATCTCAAAAAGAAACATTGGCATTGGCTGCAGCATGCCCCATAGGGGTGCAATATTTATAATCTTGCAATCTTGGATAGTAAAATAACGAGTGCTTCTGTATCACACTTTTGTGTACTGTGAAACATGTAATAACTAGCTAACAATGTATCACTTACTACATATTTGTACTACTACAAACAAAACGTAAAGAGACCACAATGCATAAAAATCTGGGGCATGAACAGGGAAAGTAAAGTAAGCAAAAAAGAAGCAGTATCATCAGAAACTGTTCATAACTAAATGGTTATCTTCATGTACAGATATGAGGGCTGTGTTTCAGGCCTGCTTCTTCCTCTATGTATATGCATCACAAGATGCCACTGAACTCTAAGGAAAGTACTGTAAGAACATATGAGAAAGGTAATGTCTACAAATAAAGTACCTTTTGAATTTTCAGTTTCTGACTGTTAGTGAACAAAACCACCTAGATATGTCAGTGCACATAAAAGAAGGGGCAAGACATGTGATGTTATCAGTGATGTCATCAATGACATTTGTGATGTCATCTTTGATGTCATGGGTGTTAGTCCTGGCAGTGCACTGTGGTGCCGCAAGTTATGCTTGCTTAGCTTACCATAATGGGTGAATTTCTACGGGTTTTGGATTTTACTTGTAACCATAATATCATTTTTACTTTTTCCACTGGTTTTGATAGGTTTTTATTAGTGCAATGTAACCATAACGTCCCTTTAACAACGTTTTTTCACTGAATTTCTCAGGTTTTTACCAGTACACCCATAATTTGTGTACATGTGCCATACAACATACTGACCCCTCTGGCCCAATATGATAGTCACAGAGTCTGCGGACTGTGCGACAGTCCGCAGATGTCGGGCAGCATCCACACTGCCCAAAAGCTCAGGAGTTGTCTTACATTGTTGTAGTGTGCAGCAAACAAACAGAAGATGTTTAATGGCCAACACATATGTATACTACAAGCAAAAATTAAGTAAGTCTACAAAGTATGTACTTATAAAAGCAGAAGTGCAATTAAATAGGTTGTGCAACATAATGGAATGCACCAAGCAGAAAAATAATCTGTCCTTCCAACAATATCACCTCACTACTGCTTGGCATACACAGTGAGAAGCAACTGTCACAAGGAAGTTCAACGTACTAAGAGGGGAACCATACAAAAAATAGTAAGTCCATTATATTTCTTCCTGTAACTGTGGAGTTTGTTCTGTGTACATAACTACTAAAACGCATTTTTTGTTTTTACACAGAAATGGCAAGAGCCTTGGAGTGGCTTGAGGAAACTTTCCCTCATGATGAAATGAGTGACGATAGCATCTTTAATGGTACACAGTACACTTTTTGAAGTAGGAAAATGAATGCACATTGCTTCACATGTAACTGAAACATGCTTCTTTTTTAACAGTACATACTGCAAATGAAAGAAATGGGCAGAGAGCACCAGTTAATGTACAAGAGGATGGACACAGACACACCCAAAGTGCAAATGGGGAAAATGAACTGAGAAGTCTGTGTGCAAAAATGGATCAGTTGAAAAGCAATTGTGCAGAGTTAAATGCATTTGTAAAAAAGGCACATGATGGACAAAATTAAGTACAACTGCCCCACTTGTACCTGTGCCCCCCATCCCAGCTAGCCATCCCCACAAGCTCCCTTCAGTCAAAGAGGCTATGATGAGACCTCAATCCCTTCCTCCCTGATTACCAGCCCATGCAAAACCCCAAGTCCCCAATATATGTTGCCCATTCCACTAGCCCTTCCCTTTCCCAATACAATGTTTTCAGTGTATGTTAATAAAGTTCGGTGTGTTTACTGTTGCTGTGTGTGTGTTTTATTTTTTAAAAGCCTTGTTTGGTGTCTGCAGACAGCAACACTGTCCGGGCTGTCTGTAATCAAAATGGAGGTGTCCTACAGACAGCATGCCTGTACGGACAAGTCTGCAAAATCATGATGCACCTTTATATGGTTCGGGACCCACACCCTGTCCTGCGGAAACCTGAGTGCATGCACATCCAATCCCCTGTGCCCTCTGTGGGATGTTTTTACCCATGCATCCAAGCCCTACCATAAAACTGTGCGTTACTGGCATTGAAAACATCATGATGGCCAGAACTCCCCAGAGAGTGCACAGGGAAAACATGAAGAATAGGCTGCCACCCATTTTTGCCTATGTTGTGAGCACAGGAGGACACTGCCTAAAACCACCATTGGGCTACACACACAGTAGCCTGAAACCATTGGGAATGGCAATGCTGATTGCCAAAAGCAACCCAGAACTGTGGGGAATTCATTTTCTTAATGTCAAAAATGGATGATGTACGGGTGCTCACCACTATTAGAAAGCTGGCGTTTTTAAAACCACCAGACTTTTGTGTAAAACTGAACAGAGGAACCCAAACCAGGCCAAGGAAAGACTTGCTAAGAGGTGGATACAGTGTAAAACTATATTCTGAAATGACTTGAAGGAAGTAATTATTTAATGTATATGTAAAAATTGTAAGTTTGATTTAAACTGGGAACTAAAGTGACATTTAGCTGAATTCTGCTTGACAACTACCCCCGACAGGAGAAACCTGCTCAGCCACTCTTCCCAGGCCTAGCTGCATCCTGCTGCCCCTGCCAAAAGGAGATGACACCTCTCTGATTGAATTAAGGGAGGGATACCTGCAGACTGCAGGAGGTTGAACAAAGCCCTGTCTTGGGCTCAGGCAAATGTTATATTGGGGGGGTTGTAAAATGGCTTCCTCTTGGGGGAAACTGGGAGGGGCAGTGCCTCTGCTAGCAAGCTGAGCTTGGGGGAAGTGGATACACCAGTTATTCCACCATGTGATGTGGGAAGCCACACCCCTTTTTGACCAGGGCATAATTTTAAAAAGATAGATAACTCATAGTGCGGACTGGTCAAAATTATATAAATAATATCATTATTATTGGGATTTTTCCGTGCACATTTTAAGAGGTGTTAGGACCCTGTGGTGTGTTCTGGGGGGTTGCTATCGGAAAATAGGGTCTTACTCCAAATGTCTGCATGTTAAAAATCTGACACTTCATCAATTAATGTCCATACTCCTTGCGCACATGTGTGTAATTTTTGGTAAATGTCCGATATTGGTAAACTGACCAAAAAGCGCAAAATGTTGTCATTTCTGAATCCAGGCTCGCAGGAACATGGGGCTTGAACAGAGACCTGTCTTAATTCATCTGTAATATGTACATGTAATGTCAACCACTTGTGTATCTGGGAAATATGTATTTGAATCAAATATAGATTTGTGGGCAAATTGACCAGGGGAGGATCCTCTGACCCATAAACAGACCTCATCATGATGACAATCCATTTCCTTCCCCCAATCATGGGAGAGGGGAGAATTGGGCCAATGACAAGTAGAGAGGGGCAGGCTCAGTTATGCCACGCACACACCCACTTTCTAAACACATAAAAGCAGACAGTGCAGGACAGGTAGGGACATTCACTTTCCACTTTCTTGCGGGACGCTTTGCCGGGAGACTCCAGACTTCAAATCCATCAACCTCCAGAGACCAGAGATCCAGAGAGGCCAGAGATCCAGAGAGACCAGAACTGTGCAGTGCTGAGAGCAGAACCAGAGACCAGATCGCTGTTCAGAACCACCCACCGGAAGTCCCGTCCAACCTGACCAGACCTTGACGGCTTATTTCAAAAATATAGTGTGAGTACTCACTGTGCCGAAACCAATTTCTTAGTTTAAAATAATCTAATCAAAACTATTTTAGCCTATTAGAACTGCCTCCTAGAATCGTGTCATTCTGTCATCTATAAAACTGAAAACTGTCATCTGTCATTCTGAGCTTTAAAATTTAAAATCCGAAAAACTACTTTCACAAAATCGTCCGTATCTCCGGAACCATTTGTGCTAGGAGCGAAATGTTACTTTTATCTTAAAGCTAAGATTCTAGGCTTTCCAATGAACCTACTCCTTATAGGGCCTGCGTAATTACGCTCGACGCACGCGATTACATTTGCCGCAATTTGACATTTTGCACTATTTCAGCCACGTGTAAAAATCAGCAGCTCCTTGCTTTCCTTTGCTAAAATTCGTTTTAACCTGCTAGTTACTCATAGAGCATTGCTAAAGTGAGCCTGAACTAATATAAACTAGATATCACCCACCCTGAACCTCTAGAGGGAATTAAAAGCCTTTTTTCGCACATTTCTCACTTCATTGTCATCACATTCAAAGCATTTTGGGCCTGTGTTTTAAAATCATACTAGGGGGGAACTGCGTTTCGTATTGCATTTTGTAAAGTTGTGTTGCACTTTTCATTACTTCGGGATCCCTCCCCTGTCCTATGGACACCTGGGCACATGTGCATCTAATACCCTGTGCCCTCCGAACAACGCGCCTGTCTGAAACTGTCCGCTGCACGTGTCACACTTTTAATTAGTTCCGGGATCCTGCTCCTGTCCTATGGACACCTTAGCGGATATGCATATGCCCTTTGAACACTGCGCCTGTCCAGATCTGTCCGCTGCACGTGTCACACTTTTAATTAGTTTGGGGATCCTGCCCCTGTCCTATGGACACCTAGGCGCATGCGCACATCACAACTCATGCAATTGGTGTCCTGCGGACAGCCGTCACATTCACAAATGTTTGCGACGTCGTCATGTGACTGCACCCACGCTCAGCGTTGGTCTGTATCCGCGGACACTGTTTGGAACCCTGATACCTAAATCCAAAGTGTTTTAAGGTGAACCTTCACCCTTGCAGAGGTCCTAAACCATGCCCTGGTCGATCTAGAGACAGTTAGAAACTTTTTGAGCCCAGCTTGTGGTTCAAAGTGCCGGGGAGCATGCAACACAGAACATAGAACTGTCAGGTCCATTCAAAATTTCCAACACAACTGGTGTAAATTGCTATGCACATGTAGCAATTAATGTTCTGTCCCAATTGCCACCAATTGTTCAAAACAATTACTTGAATGGTGCAGACCAGTTATGTTTGCAAATGCTGCTCCTTAATAGAAATGCAACAAACAATCCTGACAACACTTACAGTGTCTCAGGAATAAGGCAGGAATTGGACTACTGTGCGGGAATGTTGAGATTCACCATAAACACACAAGAAGATACACAAGAAGATCCACAAGAATTTCTAATGCACTTACTGCAAGTGCTTATACCTATAATATACCTATAAATTAAATCTTCCAGTTTCATATATGTGGAAACATACATGCTATCTCTGTAACCATGTCGCACAGGATCAAGTCCCTAATGAGCGCTTTGTGTATGTATCTATACCTAATTGCGAATCCATTCCATTCTTGCAGCTGTTTCAAAATGCAAATCATGACATATTATGTACTGTTTGCAATTCAGACAATCGTTGCACCTTACACATAGACTCACATAGCCAAAATGTAATAGTAATGCTTTTAAGATGTAACAGAGATGGTACCAAAAACAACTGCAATCTTACTAGCTTCACACATGGGCAAGTATCGCTTGGCAAGAAAACCTTCACAACAGTAAGCATAATCTACCAGAAGGGTGCCACAACTAGTGCAGGTCACTATACTGCAGACATTAAAAAGAAATCTGTATGGTTTGAATGCAATGCTACTTCTGTTACTCTGAAACAGAGATTACCAGGAAATTTAACAAATTCCTACTTAATATTCCTGAAACCTAAATATACTCACTGACCTGTAAAAGTAGCATAACCTACTTCCCGATAGACACCAAAAGGTATATAAGTGCAAAAGAAAAATAGCCTTCTACCCTGTGAAAAACGTAGCATACACCAACTGGTCCATGAGTACATCATTTGCTTTGCAATGCTGTTTCCGAAATGGAAAATCGTTTCAATATGGGAACAGATGTGCATATTGTTCTTTTTTCATAATACTATACAGTTTTTTCTCCAATGAGACAATGATTATAGACACAGAAACAACAACTGTGAAAAACACGCACTAATATTATTTCACCCATAGTACTTAAAAAGTACTGAGTATGAGGGTCTACAAACTGTCCTCACTAACCTGTAAAACTACCAACTGTTAGAATGTGCCAACTGCTGTCTAACTGTGACCATACCAATGCAATGAATACATTAACTGGCAACTAACTGCACCCATAATACTGCAATGCCACTTGCCAATAGTGGAAATCTTGAAATCCACCAACGGGAATGAAAGTGCTTCAAAACATGCCCTGTGAATCTATAAAACTATGAACAATTAGAATATGCCAAATGGTATCTAACTGCACCCATAATACTGCAATATTACTTTAGATTACTATAAAAGATAAAATCCACCAGAAAAAATGAAAGTTCTTCTGAAGATGCCCTTCAAGACTCGTAAACTATCAACAGTCTGAATACGCCAACTGGTTCTCAGTACACCCAGACTACTACAATGTTACTTCCAGTGGTGAAACTGCTAATATCCACCTCCAAGGATCAAACTGTATCAAAACGTACCCTAGAGAACTGTGAAACTAGCAACAGTTAGAATATGTCAACAGGAATCAAACTGCATGTCAGACTGCCCTCACAATACTGCAATATTAGTTTTCAATACTACAGCACTTGGAATGCACCAACAGGAATCAAACTGCATGTTTGGATAGTGTTAAAAAGTGAAAAAGAATAAATAGTTAGAATACACCAAATGGTACCTAACTGCAACCATACCACCACAACTTCCGAAAAGCAAAACATATACAGCATTTCAGTTCCTCCTACTACAACAGCGCTTGTAGCACCTTAAACATTCCTGTATGTACTGCAAACTTCAATGAAACATAATGGGACACGTAACGTCAAATAAATGTACTAGGTTTATTTGTTATCCTGCATGGATTTTTTTCCCCACAAACCCAATGATTATGCAATCGAACACAGAAACTGAGCGCATTGCACAGTAAACTTGTTTGAAGCATAGTACTTGTAATGTACTAATTATGAGGGTCCACAAAGTACATGAATATGTGAAATTGTGTAAAATACGACATTATGAAGTACCTTACCTAACATATTATGCTGTTTTTTTCACAGACAAAGAAACAAAGATTTATCCTGCATTTCCACATGTAAGAAACAGAATATGTGCTGGCAGTGGCACAATTTTCAAAAGTGCTATTTCCACTTCTATGGTATTCTTTCATTGTGTTCCAAAAAGTATGCAGTGCCTGGACAGTATGTATAATGAGTATACACATATTAGTGTCATGCATTTCTATTCTCATATTTGTGCAATGCTTATTCCAGTGGGCACTGTCTTCGGTGCATGGCCGTAATGTGGTGTGGTGGTTGTGGCCAGCCCCTAGGTTCTTAGGTGCATGGCCTACAGCCTACGGACATACACCCAAGAGTCTAGGGGCAGGCCACAACCACCACAGCATAATACGGCCATGCACCCAAGAATCTGGCCAGTGGCCACAACCCGCACACAACAATTAACCCTTACCTTCCCAATTTGAACACCATCTGCACATATTTAAATAGCCAACCAACCCTATTTTTCCTCAATGCCAATATCACCTTATCATCCAGACTCCACTACCCTACTGTAAGAAGCCCTCATGCAGTCACCAAATAAGTCCAAACATGTTTCTGCAACTGCCCACCAAACACTAGCTACTGCAACAGTTGTGGGTAAAATCTTGGTTGTATGGCCGTATGATAGTGCAGTCGTTCTGCCAGTGCCTAGATTCTTTGATGTGGCCTATTTCTAACCTTTCCAAACATTCTCCCATCATCTACATTCCACTCCCCTAACCTAATAAAGACTTCCACAGTCACCACATAAGCTGTCCACCCAAAGGCCTGGTCTATGCACTACTGTACACACATTATTTTCCAATAGCCAAATTCCACTTCTGTACACATACTATTACAGTACTTGCAGCCAGTGGGCAGACTCTTTGGTACATCACTACAGCATAATACAACCATGCACCCAAGAATCTGGCCAGTGGCCACAACCCAAACACACATAAGCCATGTATCCAAGAGTCTAGGGGCTAGCCCAACCACCACAGCATAATACAGCCATGCACCCAAGATTCTGACCAGTGGCCACAACCCACACAAATAAGCCATCCGCCCGAGGCCCTATCCATGGACCACTGTGGTGTCTGTGGACTGCTGTGCTCTGCTCCGTCTTCTTCCACCTAAACAAATACATCATAACAACCATCTTTCAATCCCCCACCCTTCCCAGTCCCTATTCTCAACACCAAATTCCCATCTGTCAGTGGATAGAACATGGCGGGAGTTTTGGAAAAATATGACCCACATCATGCTTTTCACCAGCCAATCAGCAGGCGCGTCGTGGGACCGCGGCCATTACTCCGCCCTCCGGACCAATCGGAGTCCTGTCTGGGAAGTGAGCAGAGAAATGGGTCCATGGAGCGGACCCAAATATCACTAATTTGGGACCTACATATTGGCTGTTTTAAAGAAAACTATTAGACAGATTCACACCAAATTTAAAAAAGCAGGCTTTTGGGATCAAGCCAGCACTCCTGCTGCAAATTTGTGGAAAATTCGTCCAGCGGTTTGGCCTGTAGGCATGAGCAAATTTGTTTTTCCATTGCGTCTATGGAAAAAAATAATTTTTTGGGGCCCCCCTATAACTTTGCCCCCCTTGACAAAACCTTACCAAACTGGCCAAAACAATTCAGAACGGCCCATATACTTTTTTTGCAAAGTTTGTTAAGGATTCGTCCAGGAGGAGCGTTCCAAAAATGCTCTTCCTATGAGCTGAGCAACTTAACCATAACTATGCGCCCGCTACCGCAGGCCTTGAAATGATACTAAATTGTAATACACCAGTGGTCTGGTGTAATTTCCATATGAGAAAAAAACCTGTTAAAAAAGAGCAGTGCAACCAAATTATTGATGTTTGATTAAAATCTGGCAGAATCGTCGACTCAAGGTGCCTGTGTTTTGGCTAAATGGGTCGTAGTCTGGAGGAAAGGCCAGCCTTCATCAGGAAGTAAGTGGAGTGGATGTAGCTCCTCAATTTGGGATTATGTAGAAATAATAGGCGAAGGGAACCGCTCTTTAAAAAGGGAAAGATAAATATGTCATTTGTAAGTTCTAGTGGCTATTGTTTAAAGGTGTGATGCCCTTACAGTGCATAATACTGAGTGAAGGGGTACCTGTTTTAAAACCACTAGTTCTGGTTGTTACTCATATCACAACTTCAATGTTCATAGTTTTCCAATGAATGGGATCCTGGGTTTACAATGAGCACTCATGTGTGGGTCCTCATACCGAATGTTGCAGTGATTGTGAAAGAAGAGGAGATTTACAGGGAGGGAATTTATAAAGAAACAAAAACAGTGGAAAGAAACACCAATTTTTGTAGAAACATAGATGGAGGTGAGGTAAGGGGATACAACTGGTTGGGAGCCGGTTGGGGTGGGCTTAAATACACAGGGAAATGGGGGGCAGGGGGAATCCATATTTTCTTCGCTGTTTTTGTTTTAGGTGAAACCTCCCTCTCTGTAACGTATTCCTTATAATCACATAGAACTGTCCGGACAGTGTTAGCATCCAGTTGGTAATTCATGTCTCACTCCTTTGTTGAAAGGTAGCAAAAAGTGGTGCGTGATATAGTCACTAGTTTGAATGTAGTCAGTCAAGACACTGTCCCAAAGTGAGCAGCTAGTAATAGTCATACCTGTTGGATTCTAGCAGTGAGCTTGGCTATTGTTCATATCAAAGGTGGACGTTATGACCCGTGGGCTGTGCTCCACTGCTTGTTGGGCATCGTAGAGTCACTGCCACAGTGACCGCCACGGGAGATGCATGCTCCCTGTTGCGTTGCTCTTTCTGCCATGATGTGCCTTCTCTATAGCCTTCTCTATACAAGAGAAGGTGCTCAAAACGAAAAAGTAGCTGCGTGGCGGCTATGTTGGGGGAGCTGAAGCTACCTAATTAAATGTATGATTGTCCACAGATCTGGACCATAGGGTGTGTTGGATTGTACTTGTGCAGGTAAATTAGATTATAACCAACCCTATATTGTAAGTGATTTCAATCCGGCACTTCACCTAAGTCAACGCCTAGCATGTAATGCACAACTGAAATCCTTATTTATTTATTTGTCTAAAAGTTATTTTATTCCGAACGATGTACCACTCATATCACGCCCCTCTCTTGAAACCCCCCGGTCACACTGAAACAGGAATCAGGCTGGTTTAAAATATTTATTTATGTAGTTCACAATATAATCACACTATGCTTAATGAGTATACAATAATCACCAATGGGGTGATGTCACACTAAGCAATCCCTTTAATCACAAGGAGTAACAATGAGCAAAACAATTCAGCACAGCAATAATACCTTTGTGTGTGTGTGTGTGTTCAAATCAAATAGCAATATGGCTACTATTTCCCCCTTGCACACCCCTCAATCCCACAACAAGCAATGTAGAGAGATAGAAGGAGAGAGATCAGGTATTCAGGAATGTAGAATTCAAACAAAGTGTCAACCCAATTTCCCCCCAGCAAACACAAGAGAGAAACAGAATTGATTGGCGAGCTGTCAAAATGATTTGAAAGTTATCTAGAGAATGGATTGGGTTTAACACTAAACATTTAAATTGTTGAAATTTTTTAAATTCTAATGGGAGCCGCTTTATATAGTTGCAGACAAACACTGATGATGATTTGATACTAATAAGCAATGTGAAATCTTAAAACTGAGATCGGGTGCAATTGAAAGCTGTTTTACACGTGGCAGAAATTTACCGAAAACAAAATTTGCGGCAAACTTTTCCGTGCACAGTAATTGCGATTGCGGGAAAACTATAGGGATTTGGAATGCGGTTTTCATTTGTTTGTTTGAAGAAGTTATGGACGTTTTAGCGGAGGTCATTTTTTTTCAAATAGTCACAAAAATGGAAAACGGGAATGCACTTTGAAAAGACAAATGGAATTTCTTTACATTAGATTATAACTAGAGAAAAAGAGAATGCCATACATGAATCTCCAACAGTCTTGGCCAGGGACCCTTCATGTGGTGGATAATCAATTTCTTTCTGGGATTCAAATTATTTATTCACAACCCTAATGATTTATGAATTTAAATACTGTCAGGGACTCAGGTAGGCAGAGACAAGGACAGGCTAGGCGCAGGGGTGTTGTGGGTACTGTTGTGGGCACTGGTGGGGAGAGACAAACAAAGATGCAACCATACAAAAGGCTGCTTTGCCCCATGTGCAGGAGAAAGGGACTAAAGACTGCGTTTCCCAGCAGCCGGCGCCGAAGGACTACAATCCCCAGCATGCCCAGGGACGTTTTGGGCCAATCAGGGACCAGGAAGGGCGCGGCCGCCCCATCGCGCATGCGCAGAGCCCCGAGCACGGGGCTTGCGCTTGAGACTCCATGCCGACAAGACGTCTGGACCGGAGCTCCAGCAAAACTACACGCGAGGGGCCCAGCCCCACCCGAGCAGCAGCCCGGCCCCTCGCCCACACGAGATAAGTATTCCTCTTGCTAAGGGCCCAAGGGGATCGAGGGGGAGGTGCAGGGGGCGTCAGCTTGCCACCCCAGAGCCCCAGCACCGCTACGAATTATACGAAGTGGCTTAACTTCGGCGCTCGATCCGCCGGCGGCATTCTTTGGGAATAAATAACCTGTGCACGGGTGATTTTGTCAATTGGAGTGTTTCCGCCTCTTGGAGACCTTAGCAGACCCGTGAGGCGAAAAACACAGCACCGGAGATCCTACCACAGTTTAAAGCACATATTGCTCACGAGGGTCTGCAGGAAGACCGTTTGTGCATTTTGTCACATTTGCAGGGGTCTGCAGGGGCATTTCAGAGTGTGTCAGTGTGAGTGAGGCTGCATGAGGTGAATGCAGACTATGACAGAGGGCATGTTTTAATGCTTGTTAATTTCTTTTAGCTTGGACCTTTTGAAAACAACCCTCCAGACGTGCCAAGGACGTGACTGCTCTTCATGGACAAGACACAGAAGACCAGAGCTAAGTTGCATGCTAACTCCTGTACTGATCTGATGACTTAGGGATAGGCAGTGTTAGAATGTTCTTATGTGCTAATTGGTGCTTATGTATAAGTAGTTAGTAAGGGCTGAGGACACTAGAACAAAAGTGCGCAGCAACCAATCTTTCCCTGCAAAGTACCCCATTCCCTCCCATAACCTCTACCTCACCCTCAATCCGGTTTACCTAATTCCCCCCTACCTATCCAACCATCGAGACCCTAACCCTCCTTCCCTGCTCTGGTCCAGGAAGCCCGTGTAAGCTCTGACTTGCGGACTCCACGACCAAAGTGGGGGTGGTTGGTACTACGTCGCTCCTGCGCCTTGGATTCTGGACTTCGTGACAGAAGCGCAAGACCACGTAGTATTCAGGCGCCCGAGTGACGTGGCCAGCCCCCATTGAAACCATGGAAGAAATAGCCAAAGCCCTGCAAGACTTACAAGGTGAAATGGCAGCGTCTAGACAGGACTATGCCACACTGTCCTCACAGGTGCGCAGTTTAGCAGCTCAGACAGCGCCCTTATCTGGCCAACCACCTACTCCGGTGCAGGTACACGTGAGCCCGGAGGCAATAGTTCCATTGGCACCCCCTGAGCGCTACGCTGGAGACCCACAAAAGTTTACCACTTTTATTACTCAGTGCCGTCTCCATTTCCTGACTAAAATGCAGCCTTTTGGTCCGTTCAGTCCCGAACGGCGTTTGTAATATCGTATCTCACGGGGGACACTGCGGCATGGGCAAATCCATTAGTCCAAAAGGACCATGCCATTCTTTATGACTGGGATGACTTCCTGAGATGGGGGATGACTTCCTGGCGGAGTTTGAGAAAATATTTAACCGGCGAGCTGCCACCCTTTGCAAGGATCGGGAACTGTTAAGCCTCAAGCAGGGGTCTAAGGAACTAGTGACATACGTCACTCATTTCAATCGGCTGGTAGCCGAAGCCGACTGGCCCCGTGATAAACGGATGTCCCTCTTTTATCAAGGTTTGAGGGATGACATCAAAGACCTTATTGCCCAGGTTGATCCACAGCCAAGGGAATGTTCAGAGATGATTGATCTGGCCTTACGGCTTGACCATCGAATGGCAGAAAGGCGGGGCGATAGACGAAAGGGAGATTCACGACCTGTGCCTCGGTTGGATCTGTATAGGGGATCCCGGGGGGTGGCGGCCAGATCTGAGGGGGAAGAACCAATGCAGATAGGTTCTGTTCGAGGTCCCCTCACTAAAGAGGAAAAGGAACAAAGGAGGAAGGACGGCCTCTGTATGTACTGTGGCAAGGCTGGGCACTTTGTTCGTGAATGCCCAAGCAAGCCCAAGACCCAGGGAAACGCTTCGGCTCGTCGGTAGTGGGGGTCACCCGATCGAGCCTGTTGAGTAGCAGGGCCCCAATGGCAGGCATTTCGAACTATGCTACGCATGTCACCTTGACGGGTTGTTTGGAGTTCCAAACACAGAAGAAACAGGTCACTATGTTTGTGGACTCGGGAGCGACAGGTAATTTTATTGATGTCCAGTACGTGGTTACCTTAGGTATCCCAGTACAGCAAAAGGCAGACCCGGAACCTGTACGTGCTGTAGACGGCACTCCTCTCAGCTCAGGGCCCATAACACATAACACTTGTTTGGTGACTTTACAATGCGGAGCTTGGCATAGGGAAAGCATTGCCTTTGATATCATTGCCGCCCCGCAATTTGGGCTGATTTTGGGATTACCGTGGCTAAAAAAGCATAACCCCCAAATTCATTGGACCACAGGGTCAATCAGTCTGGACTCACCGCATTGTCTTGAACATTGCCGGCAAGAAAGTACACCTTCAGTGTGTGCTCTCAACGTCTCGGTTAAGCAGGAAATGCGTCCCGAAAGTATACCCCAAGAATACGCAGATTTCATGGACGTGTTTAACAAACAAGCTGCAGAATCATTACCCCCACATCGGCCATTTGACTGCAGAATTGATCTGGAGCCTGGGGCTACTCTACCGTGTAGTCGTATATATGCCCTAACGGAGGCAGAAAACAATCACCTCCAAGAGTAAATAGCTGAGAATTTAAAGAATGGATTTATTCGCCACTCTAATTCGCCAGTGTCCTCCCCTTTGTTCTTCGTACCGAAGAAGTCTGGAGAGCTCCGGACTTGCATAGATTACCGCAGAGTGAACCAGATAACCATTAAGAACCGTTATCCGCTTCCTCTCTTCCCAGTTCTTTTGGATCAAGTTAGGGACGCGACAATCTACACCAAGTTGGACCTTCGAGGCGCTTACCATCTTGTGCGGGTGCGCGAGGGAGACGAATGGAAAACCGCCTTCCGGACCAAGTTCGGATTGTACGAATATCAGGTTATGCCATTCGGTCTCTGTAACGCCCCCGCTGCCTTCCAACATTTCCTGGATGACGTCCTTAGAGAATATTTAGACGTATGTGCGGTAGTGTACATAGATGACATCCTAATATATTCTCAAAATCTCCAGGAACATGTCCAACATGTACGCGCAGTTTTGCAAAAGCTGCGAGAATACCACCTTTATGCAAAACTGGAGAAGTGCGAGTTCCATTGTACCACCGTGGAATTTCTAGGCTACTTCCTGACCCCAACCGGCGTACAAATGGACAAGAAAAAGGTGCAGGCAATCTTGGATTGGGCTCCCCCTACCAGTGTGAAAGAGATTCAGTCATTCCTGGGGTTTGCGAACTTCTACAGACGCTTCGTAAAGAACTTTTCTGCATTGGTCACTCCAATCACGAAGCTTCTCCGTAAAGGCTGCCCTTTTTTGTATGGGACACATCGGCCAACCAGGGGTTTCAACAGCTCAAAAAGGCCTTCACCGACGCCCCGGTACTGAAACACCCGGATTTGTCCAGACCATTTGTAGTGGAAACGGACGCCTCTAGCTACGCTCTAGGTGCTATCCTGTCCCAGCGGGACCCTCAGACAGGCCTGCTACATCCCGTGGCCTACTTCTCAAGGAAACTACTCCCAGCTGAACAGAACTATATCATTGCCGATCGGGAATTGTTGGCAATTAAGGCAGCTCTTGGTGAGTGGCGACACTACCTGATGGGGGCACGTCATACCACCACGATCATAACGGACCATCGTAACCTCCAGTTTATAAGAACCGCCAAGACGTTGAGCCCGCGCCAGTTGCGATGGGCTCAATACTTTGCCGAGTTTGATTTCATCATAACATATAGACCCGGAGCCAACAATCGAAAGGCAGACATATTGTCACGATATCCCGAATCAGCAGAGCGAGAGGCAGGCATTACACCACAACCTATTATTCCCCCAACACGTATCGTTGGAGCTACTTCTGATTTCTTTGAGGCCGTATTAAAAGACCTCAATATGCAGGACGTCCATCAGTGGTGCAAACAAGATCCTCAGAATACATTCGTTGAGGGACTCCCCTACGATGGGTCAGCCTTGTACTTGCCCACCAAGCAACTACGGGAAAAGGCCTTATCATGGTGCCACGTTTCGTCATTGGCAGGACACCCGGGAAAGTCTAAAACTCAGGAGTTGGTGGCTAGACATTTCTGGTGGCCCAAGTGGCGGCACAACGTTCTGCAGTATGTGTCTCAATGCGAGGTGTGTGCTCGAAATAAAGCTAGTCACCAAAAACCCGCTGGGCTCCTTCATCCTCTACCGACCCCTTCGATACCATGGCATACGATCACCATGGACCTTATTGTGGATCTTCCCGAGGTTCAGGAATACACTTCTGTATTGGTAATAGTGGATACCTTTTCGAAAATGGCCCACTTCATCCCATGTAAGGGAGTCCCAACTGCTGGTGCAATTGCCGAATTAGTTCTGCAAAACCTAGTCCGCCTTCATGGCCTTCCCTATTGTGTGGTCACAGATAGGGGTCCACAGTTCACCTCTCGCTTCTGGCGTGAGTTTTGCAAGATTCTGGGAATGGAAGTCCGCTTGTTGTCCGGATACCATCCCGAGACAGATGGCCAGACAGAACGCGTCAATCAATGCCTGGAGCAGTATTTACGGTGTTTTGCCACAAGTAGGGAGACAACCTGGGTCCAGCATACTTGGTTGGCAGAATTGGCATATAATAACGCCACACATGCATCCACCAAAAAGACTCCGTTCTACTGCCTTTATGGGCGACACCCACGGATCCTCCCAGTGGCCATTCCAGCTTCAGGATTTGAATTGCCTACGTTGGCTGGACAACGGTTGGGCATAGAGCAGGTTTGGAAGGAGGTGCAGGAGAATCTCACAAAGGCCGAGGACGCATATAAGCGCTATGCAGATAAGCGTCGTCGACCCAGCCCACTTTACAGTGTGGGAGATAGAGTGTGGTTATCCACTCGCAACCTTCGCATGGAAGGGCCCAGGAAATTACAACCCCGATATTTGGGTCCATTCCCAATAGTTAAAATTGTGAACCCTGTTGCAGCAAAATTGACCTTACCTCCCCAAATGAAGGTACATCCCACTTTCCACACTTCCCTCCTGAAACCCGCTCCACATGGGATAATTGCTAGAAAACCACCTCCCGTTATGGTGCAAGGGGAACCTGAGTACGAGGTTCGAGCAATATTGAACTCTAAACAAGATAAAAAGGGCCAAGTGTTTTACCTCATTGACTGGGTGGGGTATGGCCCTGAGGAACGCACTTGGGAACCCTCCCAGCATGTACATGCCCCCAGGTTGCTGCGTGCTTTTCACAGGAATTATCCTAGTAAACCCGGAACAACTGCCTTCTGTGGGAGGGGGAGTACTGTCAGGGACTCAGGTAGGCAGAGACAAGGACAGGCTAGGCGCAGGGGTGTTGTGGGTACTGTTGTGGGCACTGGTGGGGAGAGACAAACAAAGATGCAACCATACAAAAGGCTGCTTTGCCCCATGTGCAGGAGAAAGGGACTAAAGACTGCGTTTCCCAGCAGCCGGCGCCGAAGGACTACAATCCCCAGCATGCCCAGGGACGTTTTGGGCCAATCAGGGACCAGGAAGGGCGCGGCCGCCCCATCGCGCATGCGCAGAGCCCCGAGCACGGGGCTTGCGCTTGAGACTCCATGCCGACAAGACGTCTGGACCGGAGCTCCAGCAAAACTACACGCGAGGGGCCCAGCCCCACCCGAGCAGCAGCCCGGCCCCTCGCCCACACGAGATAAGTATTCCTCTTGCTAAGGGCCCAAGGGGATCGAGGGGGAGGTGTAGGGGGCGTCAGCTTGCCACCCCAGAGCCCCAGCACCGCTACGAATTATACGAAGTGGCTTAACTTCGGCGCTCGATCCGCAGGCAGCATTCTTTGGGAATAAATAACCTGTGCACGGGTGATTTTGTCAATTGGAGTGTTTCCGCCTCTTGGAGACCTTAGCAGACCCGTGAGGCGAAAAACACAGCACCGGAGATCCTACCACAGTTTAAAGCACATATTGCTCACGAGGGTCTGCAGGAAGACCGTTTGTGCATTTTGTCACATTTGCAGGGGTCTGCAGGGGCATTTCAGAGTGTGTCAGTGTGAGTGAGGCTGCATGAGGTGAATGCAGACTATGACAGAGGGCATGTTTTAATGCTTGTTAATTTCTTTTAGCTTGGACCTTTTGAAAACAACCCTCCAGACGTGCCAAGGACGTGACTGCTCTTCATGGACAAGACACAGAAGACCAGAGCTAAGTTGCATGCTAACTCCTGTACTGATCTGATGACTTAGGGATAGGCAGTGTTAGAATGTTCTTATGTGCTAATTGGTGCTTATGTATAAGTAGTTAGTAAGGGCTGAGGACACTAGAACAAAAGTGCGCAGCAACCAATCTTTCCCTGCAAAGTACCCCATTCCCTCCCATAACCTCTACCTCAATCCGGTTTACCTAATTCCCCCCTACCTATACAACCATCGAGACCCTAACCCTCCTTCCCTGCTCTGGTCCAGGAAGCCCGTGTAAGCTCTGACTTGCGGGCTCCACGACCAAAGTGGGGGTGGTTGGTACTACGTCGCTCCTGCGCCTTGGATTCTGGACTTCGTGACAAATACAAATGAGGGACTTAACACAAGAAAGTTCTGACAATTCAAAAGTATTCCTAACAAGATCAGGTTCAGAAGACAATATAGGATGGATTTAGATAGGGATTACCATGGACAGTACATATGCTAGTGACACAGTCCTATTCTATGGATGATCACTATATATGTTTGAACAGAACCGTCAGCAATTCTGGTCCGTCAAGATCAGGGATTCTGCTGGGCACACCGGACTGGACAGCAAGGCACTCTGGTCTACACGGCACAGCACAACTGGACTGGGTCTGCAATGGCTCTCTGGTCCCAGCAGAGCACAGCACAACTGGATTGGGTCTTTTGATTCTGGTAATAATTATTTTAGCAGGAAAGCAGTTACAACACAGCCCGGCTGTTTCTTGTGTTCCCCTTAGGTTTCTGTGGTGAATTCTGGTTTCTGGGATTTGAAGGCCTAGCTGAAAATGGTTCAGCTATAGAATGGGCCTTTCTGCTTGCCAAGTTTCTGGAGTCTGGAGCAAGGAAAATGTCAAGTTCTCGAAAAGGGTGCTCTGCCAGCAATCGGTTAGTGGGTGAATCTGTGTCTTTCTAAGTCTTCAGCTGTCTCTTTTTATGCTTATGATAAAGGGTGTGTGTGCTGGTTTTCTCCTAAGCGCACCCTCTTAGGCAGGCGATTGGATTGAGTTTCTTCTCTCCCTTGATTTGTGAAGAAAACAGGTGTCACCATGATGGTGTGAGTTTATGAGTCAGAGATTGCTCACAGTGTCCCTTTGAACATAAAATCTACTTTTGGTACAATACTTATTCCCATGTGTGCAATCATTAGAACAATAACATATATAGATTACATATTTTGTGGAGCAGATATTCCTCCAAGCCCCGTCGCTTTAGGATCTTGGGTCTGCTTTTGACAGAAGTTTGCCCTTTTTGTCCAGAACACATGGTCCAATTGTGGATCAAATTTCCACAAATGTGCACATTGTATATGGGAATAAGCGTGTGAAGTTTCATACTTTTAACATAAAAACATTTGGTATAAAACCATAATTTCCACCATTACTTCCCAGAACATGGCACAAAGTGGCGCCTCTTAAAATGTGCAGCCAAAATTTAGATTCATAAGTCTGGGGTTTACATATTTTTCACAATTTTACATAGTAAATAATCAGTCTTTTTAAAAATGTGCCTTTTGTCCTTGTGAATCAACAAATGGTTGGCTGTCCCCGCCTCCTTCCTCTTCTTGCAGAGCAAGAGCAATCTCCTCCCATTTCCTTCTGGCAGAGGCCATTTACGATCCTTCCTAATTAGCATCTCCTTGAGCTGGAGGAAGTCCTTTGTCCCCTTCCCACAGCAGCCCAAATTCTCCTCCCACCCCTTAATAATCACATGGGTGTGAGTTCCTGGTGGAGCGAGAGGCCCGGCCTTTGTGGGGGGAAGTTGTTATACTGGTTTGGCTTTGAGTCAAGCTTAAAATTAAATGTCATTTTGTTACAATTTTTTCTTGGTTTAAAATAAACTTGTAATTTCCAAACAAGTAGCTACAACACTGATTTCAGATTCTAAACCATGAGATTTAAATAGTTACAACCTAGGTTACTCTCAGCAACAGGTCACTTAGATTTCAGACATTAGATTTCAGTTGTACAAGTTTGCAGTTTTAATGCAGGTCTTTTGAAAACAGTCATTCAGGCAGCTGAGGGTACTGCGCCCAGATTTTGACAGATCCCACAGGCAGGCATTTTGGCTGTGGATCTTTTTATGACAAATTCAGCTTTTCAGCATACTGCAATTTCACAATGATTTCTTGAACTCAGTAAATTGTGACACCTAGCAAGAATAGTGGATGTTTGTGGGTGTTTTGTACCGGCATTCTGCAGTTTCAGCAACCAAAAAAAGGATTTAAATGCAAGATTTTGGATTTCTTTCAGCAAGCACTGCTTTTCCCTCTGTGCTCCATTTTGACTTGTTGTGAAGCCCAGTGACATGTTTCAAGGGTGAGATCTCCGTTCCACCACTGACAACATGCATTGTAGATTTTACAGCCATCTTTTTGTGCTTTGTACAGCGCAATTTTCATAGGTTTTGTTGCGCACAAGGATTTTGTGGCCCTTTTGATATTTCTGGCACCACCAGGACACAGTGATGTTGCAGGGCAGAGCATAAGTGGGTCAATACATCCCACAATATTAAGTTATGTTATGCCAGAAGAACTTCTAAAGCACAACTTACAATTAAGGGCATCATGGCGCTGGGGAAAAAGAAGCAGAGAACACAGGCAGAAGTTATTTATAATCTCGGTAAGAGTGTTTGCCAGTGTATATGGTTGTTGAGGCCTGTGATATGAGTATTATTCTGTGAATCCAGTGTTGTTCTCGTTTAAAGAGTCTGTTGCCAGTATATCAATTGCTTATATCTGAGCGTATAGTCTCAATAATGAACCATCTCAGATCATTCTCATTGTGTGTTTGATTTCCTGGTAATATTTGACTAGTTGTGCCTGGATGTGTTGATTGCGGATTTGAGATCTATGTTCCGGGATACACAATGTTGTTTGGGTTACCAAGGCATCATACCAAAGATTGCAGGGGAAAATGATTGTATATATTGAGTGTTTGGGCTGACATTTGGTGAATTGCTTGATTAACCAATTAATATTATTTTGTGTGAACTCTACTTGGATGCAAATCTACATGATGCATAATGGCCACATAGGAAGTGTCCCAGTGGAGTGGTGCTTCTGCATTCCAATGATCTGAATATGGAAGGTTCTGGATTCGATGGCTGTTGCTCTGCTCTTACTAGCTTGTCTATTAGCCTATGCCCCCTTTTTAAGGCGATTTGGAGTTCGAAATCAGATATTTTTAGACAATTCCAATGCTAGCCAATGTTTGTGAATGAGTTGATTCAAGGCTGGAGATAATCTAGAAAAATGTATTAACACATGCACAGATGGATTTTTTGCTGTTAGGTTTATTTGTGCAGAATAGCGACTCTGTGTACTATACCCTTTTGTAGTTCTCTTGAGTAGGCGAAGCAGATAGCCCCTTTGTACAAAGGTAGTGATCAGATTATTTGCTTGTTCTTGATAATCTGATCGTAGTGTGTAGTTGTGATTTAGAAATGGGCTATTGGGGAGACTTTCTCTGTGATGTTTGGGATGTTGACTTGAGTAATGAGAGAGGGGTATTTCTATGATTTTGTTTTCATTAAATTCATGTTTAGTTTGTCATTAGATTGTCTCACTGTTAGGTCCAGGAATGGAGTCTTGTTGGCACTAAAATTCATGGTAAATTCAAGATTGGGGTTAAGGCTATTGAGCCATGACACAAAGTGGTGCAATCGATCACTGGTGCCACCCCAGATTAGAAAAATGTCACCAATGTAAGAATGCCAGCATACAATGTTCTGGCTGAAATGCTTATTAATGAAGACAACTCTGTCCTCAAAAGTCATGAAGAGGTTGGCTATACTTGGTGCAAATGTTGTACCTGTTGCGGTTCCTTTGATCTGGAGGATGTGTTTGAGGCCAAACATGAAAACGTTTTAACCAAAATGTACTTTCAATAGCTTGATCAAGGATTCTGTTGGTGCTGTGTGAGTTGCATTCCATAAATTGAGCATGTGTTCTCACACTTCCAAAGCCTCTTCTTGAGGGATATTAGTATAGAGGGCTGTGATGTCTAATGTGACCAGTAGGTTAGAATCTGCTTGGAAAGGAGGGTTCCCAATTAATTTGATTGCTTCCCTAGTGTCTTTAAGGGAAGCTTTGGTTTAATAAGTAGGAGGTTTAAGAAAGAAAAGATGTATTGACTGATGGATTCCAGAATGGAACCACATAAGGAGACTATAGGTCTGCCTGGTGGGTTGGTGTCATTTTTGTAGATCTTGGGAAGTGCATAGAACCATGGGGCCCTAGTGCCACGGGGTGTAAGGAATCTGGCCTCCCTCTCTCTCAGGATCCCTGTTGGATGATTTCAAGTCTTGTAGATAGGTCATCATTTCTGTAGTGGTCTCCCTGTCTAATAGTACATAACGCAACTGGTTTGACAGGAGGTTGTAAATCATTTGTTCATATTGTATATTGGCCTGAAGAACTATGCCTCCTACTTGGCTGGTTTGATAACGAGTTGGTCACTGGTTTGTAGAGATACGAAGGCTTCTCTTTGTTCCTTGGACAAGTTATCTGGTGTATAAACGTTCTTGCATCTAAATATCTTGAAGCATCTCTCAGTATGCATTTTTTGAATGTCAGTACTTTCAGGTGGCATGTCTGAAGCCTGGGGTGTAAAAGTGGAATCATCCCAAAATGTAGTAAAAGTGGCTTGCTCTTCGAAATCTGTGTCTGAAAAGTACACTTTGAGTCTGATTTTACGGAATAAATCATGATTCTCTAGTTCTGTTTGTGATTGAGTAAATGATTGTGTAGGTACACAAGACAGTCCTTTGTGCAGCATTAAGGGTTATTGAAGATAGTTTCACGAGTTGTGAATTTACCTTGGGTATGCCCTTCTCCTGATGTTAAAAGATCCTTGTGCAACTTGTTTTTTTTTTTTAATTGGGTGTCAGCGGCCTCAGGTCTGTCCGATTCCTAAAAAAGGCTGACTGTCTATGTGAGATGTAGGTGGCGTTGTATCTTCAGTGCTGTCACTCGAGTTGCTCAGAAAATGTGACTCAGCATTTCTTGTTTGGAGAAAGTGGGGGCCCTCTATTTTGGAATCTCCTTAACTTAGGTGCATAGTTGCTGGAAAGGTATGGGTACACCTTTTCTTTGGAAAATAGTGAAATATCTTTCATGGGTTTGAAGAGGGAAAATCGAGATCAAACCCTGCCCCCTCACCCAAGTCGCATATACACAAGAACAGCAGGAAGAACAAGGAGTGCACTTATCATTTGAACCAGGCCCCAGCGCACCCATGGGTGACAAATATGCTGAAAGACACCCACTTCACCAACAGTGCAACTTCCATGCTACATTAGAATCAATGCAGCAATATCAGAATCTACAAACACAAGAATCCCTGTTTAAAGGCTTGCAAATGCCTATATGAATTAAGATGGTCTAATTGCGCAATGTAAAGCCATGTTTCAGGAAAATTACAGCCAAGTTCATTTCTCTCACTGAACACTAGCTGCAGATGCCTTCACCAATACTCCTCGCAAACCCACAAGCAGCCAAGGTTGCGCAGTCAGATAAGATTGCTTTCTGCAGACAAACATTTTCTAATTCTCCACAAATGCGACTAAGCCACGGCAAAGCACCAAAGCCCAGTGTGTTTTTTTCTTTTCTTTCTGGGAACAAAAGACATTTTCGCAAAGACTCGCACACCATTTGAAACATAATTGTAACAAGAATGGCTCAGCTCTGGACAATGAACACAGAGCCCAGAGGCGAAAAAACCTGTTTCAGCTAAAAACTGATGGGAACAGATTCATACTGCAACAATTTCAGAGTTAGGTAATGGTGGGTGGCAAAGCTAAACCAAACCACTGATGCAAAACTCTAATGTCCAATTATCAGGCTCTCTATAAGGGCTACATAGGTAACCTATTACTCAGTAGCCAATAGCAGGAGGAGATAGGTTTCTGGGAGCTGATCCAATTCTGTGAGGTCAGCCTGCAGTGTGATTACAAAGCTGGCTTGCAAGCCAGCCCCGGGGGAGACGGCGCCTGGACTTGCGATGTGCACGAAGCTCTGCGTGTTTGTTTTTTCTTTTTTGCTGCCCAGAAATAAACGCAGTTTGGAATATGTTGTTGCCTGCTTGCGTCTCTGTTGCATTCATGTGGGCCATATGGGAGGTGTTGGGGTCTCCCCTAGCTGCTGGCCCCCCACAGCCCTGGTGGGGGTCCAGCTTCTCCCCAATAGGTTTGCCTGCTTTTTTGTGGAATTAAATGTCTTAAATTCATCAATTACCATATTGACAATCTCCAATTGGTGGTTCCATCAGTTATTTAAATGATTTTTCTAGAAATTGTTCAGTGGTGTGTTCACGTTCTTCATTGATTTAAGAAGCTATTCTTATAGTGGTATTAATGGTGTGCAGATCTCGATTTATTACATTTAGTGGAGGTCTGGCTGAAACCAAATTTGTAATCTGGGTCATCTAGAAACAGTATTGGACAAATGGACAGTTGTAGGCCTAATGGAATTATGTTGGATCTAAGGTACTCTTTAAATAGATGGCCATGAAGTTCTGTCTGGAACTTGCTCTTCTTAAGTTTGAGTAAATAGTCAGTTGTGATTTTGAGTTGTGCTGATGTGTTCTCAGGGAGATTCAAGAAAAAGGGATGTTCTTCTTCAGTAAAACTCAGGGTCTCACTGTCCATGCTATTGTGTTGTGAACCGGACACCTGGTGTGTACGATGTAGTGGTAATGGAATGAGAGGTATGGATGTAAGGGATCAATAAAGTTGTGAAATATCTGATATGTATTTATTCATATGCGGTTATGCCCAGAACATTTCTGTGAGTGCATATGGTAAAACATACAATGACCTTTTTAAAATTTGAAATATTTAACAGAGAGGGAAAAGCCATAAAGTACTGTGAAATCAAAGGAACATTTGGACCCCAGGGTATTTTTTACATTCCACTTGAACACATTCACTATGTGCTTAAGTCAGGCCAGGTCTCAAATTCACTTCCTTGGTTCTGTCTGGTTCTCTCTGAGCAATTACTCATGAGCTCCCACATTCTCAAACAAATAGGGCCGATATGCCTGCCCTTGGCTTGGGGTGTCTCTGCCCCTCCAATGGCCACATGCAACATCAGGAGTCCTATCCTGGACCAGTTTTGAAAACTGTTATTTCTCCCTTCCTCCCTCCTCATGCTTTTCTTATTCTTACGTGATCTCTTATAATCCTCCTCTTCTTACGTTTACATCTCTCCTCGTTGTTTTTCCACCACCTCCTCTTTGGTCCTCTTTGGTCTCTCTTCTTTGGAGTGTCTCCTCCTGATCTTTTTGATTTGCCAGTTTTTGTATTCCTTCTCCTCCTTCCCCTGCTCCTCTCTCTTTTTCTCCTTTTGTGTCTCTCTCCCCTTCTCTACCCCTTCAGAAGTCTTTTTCCCCTCTTTACCCCCACTCCTCAGCTGGTTCTCTTCAGCATCCCCTTCTTCATAGACGTCTCTTCTCCTCCTCTTCCCCTTGTTCTCTTCCTTGCCCTAGTCTGTCCTAGTTCTCCTCTCTTCTCAGCCTTCCTTATACAGCATGCGTGTGACTCAGCAGCATCCCTCATCCCCCTCCTGGGATTGGGGTTGAGCATATGATTGGTGGTTATATGCAGTTGCAGGCTATTTACGGCAGGGTTTCTAATAGATGGAAATCAGTTCGCACTAGTGTTCCATGCAACAAAAAAAAACAAAGCCCACAATTTTCGAGTCAAGAGGGCCTTTGGAAATACCTGTACAACTCCATGACTGCGTAACCAGAGTGTGATGCTAAAAACCCACTTCTCCTATGTGTTGCTTAACGATGCACATCTGACCTCAAGTTCTATCTCTGGTATGCCTCTTCACGTTGAAGGTCTGACTGTGACAGTGCACAGATATTTTGAAATACCATTAAATTAAGGTCCAAGTGTATTTGTGCATGTTATTCACGCATCTGGACGACTGCACTGTGCGTAAGATCCATATCCGCCTCTCCCAACCACTCTGTAGAAAATACGCATGCATCTCCACTCGCATTGGTTTTAATGTATGCAGAGAGGATGGATCTGCATTGAATTTTGCCCAGTTTTTGCACCTGCAAAAACTAGGCAGAATTAATTGCTATTCAACTAATGACATCTACCGTAGAAGTCCATGGGAGGCTGCATTTACGACTACTTTTTGTGAATAAGTGTACTTTAGACACTTAAACCCAGGATTCCGAGATACGTGCCTACAACACACACATTCACCCAAGTTTATGCATAAGTGGTCCTCTGTGCAATTTTAGGGTCATTTGAAAATGACAGCCAAAACCATTCCCACATTTTCCAATGCACTTTCATAGGATTTTGCAGCTAGAACTGGGAAACAAGGTGCCCACGGCTATATCAGCTAACTCACAACTATTGTCTTTCTATGTTGAACTCTTATTCTTAAATTAACTTATTTTAACTGCACTACTTAGAAGGATATGACAACAGTAAATCAACTGCTTGAAGTAGTCCATCAGTGGCACACAAATAATTTCTTAGGACTAATATGCTGTATGCACGGAGGGTGCACAGAGAAAGAGCCATTTTGACCTATGCCTGCCCCACTGTAACACATCCAGATGTGTAGCTTGTATGCCAAACTTGGTGTCCCTCTTCCTGTTATGCACAAGCCAGCCTTCCGATGTTGCAGTTTTGCACACCCATCCCTTTTTCTTTCTGTAAACTGTATATGATGCGTAAGGCTAGGAAAACGGCAGTAGGTGTAACGTTCCTTGATGTTGGCTCGCCTGAGGCACCCACACGGTCTCTCTCAACTATACGCAGCTGGCGCAGCAGGGAGGAGACGGACACGAGACTATGAACATGCACGTCTTTATTTTTGCATGTCTCAACAAGAAGTGTCTTCCCTCTCTCACCTCCCGTTGCTCCCCTTCCCCCAACTCCCCGTCGCCCAACACGTGACAAGGGAAACGTTTGCAAAGCGTAGACATCACACCCCCCCCCTACTAAACAAATTGATATCTCTAGTTCATGACCTCAATCAATCATTGAGGTCGATTGAGAGCTCGCTGGGGCCTGCTTGTCATTCTCAGGGGCTCAGGGTCTTCATTTGCTTTAGGGTCTGACACTGTTCACTCATTGCAAGAATCTTCCCCATCTCCTTCGTAGGGTGAGTCCCACCTGGCAGCTGCGCCTTCTGAGTATGGGGTGGTGTCAGGGATGAGGCTGGCATATGCCTAAAGTGCAAGGAGTTTTGGGTGATGTGTCTTGTTTCGCCTTCTGCTGTGATGCGTGAACCCTTTACTTGCGTCACCGTCAGGGGATCCTTGTCGAATGCAGCCATGGCTTTCCTTCCTTTTGGCTGCTGCACAATGACTGCGTCACCTGGCTCCAGGGTGCTGTGTCTGGCTCTCTTGTCTCCATCAGTCTGCTTCTTCATTTGTTCCTTGTGCTTTTGGTCTTGTTCTAACATTTCTGCGTCCCCTTTTTCAGGACTCGTCATGTATGGCAGCTGGGGCCTTGTGTTTCGGCCAAACATCACTTCAGAGGGTGTTTTCCCTGTGGTGCTGTGGGTGTGTTTCGATAGTCCCTCAGTAGTTTGTAGAGTAGGTTCTCTACTGGTTCCCCCGTCAGTCGGACGATTTGTACGGTCCTCTTCACGTTGCTCACTAAGCGCTCCACTGCGCCATTGGCTTGCGGCCACAGTGGAGTGATGCGACGATGGGTGAAGCCCATAAACTTGGAGAATGCCTTGAAGTTCTGTTCTGTGAAGGGAGGACCATTGTCCGATTTCAGGATACGTGGTATTCCGTTTGCAGTGAACATTCTTTCAAGAGTGGGAGAGTGTGGTATGTGGAGGGTGAAGACACAATTTGTAGGTCCAGGAAGCGAGAGTATTCATCGACTGCCACCAGGATGTGCTCACCTCCTTCGAGTGGTCCGAAAAAGCCCACTGCAATTTCGTCCCATGCTTTCTCTAGCAGGTCTGTCATGGACAAGGGTTCATGGCGTGTGTGTGGATTGAGGACAGCACAGGTGGGGCACATCTGTAGGAGCTCTTCTACTCAGGTGTCCAAACTGGGGTAACCAGACATTTTGTCAGAGCATCCTTTTGGTCGATACTATGCCTCTGTGACCTTCATGGGCTAGATCCAACACCTGTTGGCGTAGTGCTCGGGGAATCACTAGTTTGGTTCACTGAAGGAGGAGCCCTTTGGTTGTCTTGCTTAGTTCGTCGTTGATGGCCATCAGGCAAGTGATATCTGTTTAGCGTGTTTCCAAAGACCTGTTTCAACACCTCGAAGGACCATTTGTAAGCCTTGATCATCCTCTGTTTCCTGTGCTCTTTGGTGAGGGTCCGGGCCTTTCTGCGTGATTCCTTGCACTATGTAATGGATGTACTGATCTGCGATGGATCAAGAATGTTGTGATTCTTTGCAGGGATGCCGTGACAGGAAGTCTGCTAGTTTATGTTCCTTCTCCAGCCTGTGCATGATGTTGAAACTGTAGTCCTGCAGTCGTAGTGCCCATTGAGCTATTCTTGGTGGCATTTTCCCTTGCAGGTTTCCATAGAGGAACTGCAGTGCCTGATGGTCAATCACTACTGTGAATGGTTTGCCATACAAGAAGAGGTGGAAGTGCTTGCAAGTCCATACCACTGCCAGTCCCTCCTTCTCTGCCTACGAGTAGTCCTGTTCTGTTTTTGAAAGACCCCTGCTGGCTGAAGATACTATGGGCATTGCAGTGTTGTCTTTGGTGTTCATCTGCGTCAGGACGGCTCCTAGGCCGACTGGGCTGGTGTCCAACACCAGCTCTGTGTCCCTTTTAGAGTTGAAATAGGCCATGTTTTTGGCATCCGATATGAGTTGCTTGATCACTTGAAATGCTCTCTGACACTCCTGCGACCATACAAACTCAGTGTTCAGTTTTGTGAGGGCTCTGAGTGGCTCGCTGACAGATGCAAAATCTTGTATGTAGCGAGTGCAATAGCTGGCTAGCCTGAGGAAAGAGCAAAGATCAGACACGTTTTTGGGCAGTTTGGCCTCATTTAGCGCTACTACCTTTTCAGGGTCATGTGTCATGCCAACTGAAGAAAATATATGTCCGAAGAAACAGAGGGTGTGTTTTCTAAATTCCATGCAGACTCTTGCAAGGGTGATGATGTGCTTTTTCTGGTCTTGGCCGACCACAGGAATGTCGTCCGACTAGTTTAAGCAGTTGGGTATATGTTTAATTACGTTATGAATTTCGGATTGGAAGATCTCTGCTGCTGATGAGACTCCGAAGCTGAGCCATTTATATCTATATAACCCTAGGTGGGTAGCAAAGGTGGTGCCTCGAGTTTTTACTGAGTTCCAATTGATGGTATCCCTTGTTGAGATCTAGTTTGGAGAAGGTTGTGGCTCCATTTAACAGGTGCACCATGTCAATGATGCGTGGTGCTTGGTGTCGTTCTCTCAGAATGGCTTCATTTGGCCTGTGCATGTCTAGGCATATGTGTATGTTTGTTGAGTCCCTCTTTGGGACAGGGACTAGGGGGGATATCCACGGGTTGGGGCCTTCTGCTGGCTCGATGATGTCTGCTTCAAGGAGTTTTAGGAGTTCCTCTTCAACCTGCTTCTGTATGTTGATCGGGATTCCCCGATAGTGTTGAGTCACGGGTGGAACACTAGGGTCAATGTGCAGGTCTATTTGGGGCCCTTTTAATTGTCCTAATCCCTCGAATAGAGCTGGGAAGAGCTGTTCGATTTGAGCTGTTCGATTTTTGCTGTTGGATCTAGGTATTTGTGGACTATCAGTCTGTATAGTACATGGATCAAGCCCATATCATTGATTGCCTTGTAGCTTAGAATGTACCCGCTGGCTGTGGCGGCCTCAAGCACGTGCATTGGGATTTTTTTCAACTGTGCTTTTGCTCCATAGGGATAGATGTGGAATTTCATCGGTTTGAGCTGAGGGGCCTGAGGTATGCTGCCAGACACTTCTTCGCTAATGACGTTAACAGTTGCACCCGTGTCAACCAGGAATTCGGTGGGTGTCTAGTTTACCTGAAGAATGAGGATTGGGCTGTGTTCCTTTGCAGTTGGGTTACCAAAGGCATACATGTGTCCCTTTTTCCTTGGCTCCTCTCTATGCTTTTTGTTTCTTCGAGTTTCTTCCTCTGATGATGCGCTTGATCTGCTGTATGATTGCGAATGTTCAACTAGGTAGCGTACGTATCTCTTGGCTCGCCTCCTCGATCTCATCGGTTTCGGCTTGCTGTCTTGCCACTCATTCAATGCTCTGTCGTTTGGCCTTCTTTCTGATTTTTCTTCCTTGAGTCTGCGTGGGGAAGGTTCGAACGTTTGGTGGTGTGTCCTAGGATGGCTTTGTGCCTGTCTGTCTCTTCCAACGGGTTGTTTGTCTTTGCCTCGCCTCTGGCTTCGGTACATTCGGCAGACGGCTTTAAAATGATTGTCACTTCCACAGGCTGTACAAGTTGTCCAATGGCGGGACATAGGCCCTCATGTGGGAATTTGTAGCCATATCTATAACAGAATGGTCCTCCGTTGCCCCTAGATGCCGTGTCCAGTTTGTTGATGCATTCACTTTTACCATGGGTTATCTTGATGTCGCCTAGGCCTTCTACTTGGGAGGTCAGAGCTGCGTCCGAGTGAGCGAGACATAGTATTTCCTCTAGCATGCATTGTTTCTGTAACAGTTTTTTCTGAACTCTGCACACTCGCAGCCCACTAGGATTTGGGAGCTTAATGCCTCATTGTTTGAATAATTGTTAAAGTCACAGTGTTTCATTTTTACTCTGAGCCTCATGACGAAGGTTCCATGGACTCTCCCTTGGTTTTCTTGGTTGTGTGGAACACGTGCCTCTCATAGTCCCCATTCGTATGTGGAGTAAACTAATCACTTAGGGTCGCTTTTAGGTTTGAATACATGTCTTAGCCATCATCGGGGAGCTCACCCACAATGTCCCTGACGTTGGGGCTAATGGAAAGGTGAGGAGGCTGTGCTTCTTTTCGTCATCTAGGGGGCCAACTGCTTTGAGGCACACTTTAAAATCACTGATCTATCTTTTCCAGCGTGGCCCTAAACTGCTGGTTTTTGTCAGGTCGAAATGGGAGGGTAATTGTGTGATGAAGTTTTCTTGAATTCTTGGGGGTAGGGTTGCCGCTGGTGCGATTGGTACTGTGAGATTATCCATATCGGACATTTTGGCTGGGATGTGGTAAATTCCCCCTTTATATGGTTTTGGGTTTTGCACGCGTGATTGGACTTCACAACCTGACAATGTGCTGGCTGTGTCCCCTTTCCACTGACCTGGATGAGTTTGCGGGCTGGCAACGATGAAGATGAAAGCTGGCGGGTTCTGTCCGAGGTGCTGGTGGAGCCGCGTGTAAGATGGAGCATGCTCTTTTCTTCCCGCCCTCCACGTGCTTCCAGAAGCCTGCACTTATATTGTCTGACTGGCCTGGCCTTTGTGATGCTGCTGTAGCCAGTGGAGTTTCACTACAGACAGTGTGTTTCCTTGCACACCCTACTGCCTAGTTCACTGATCTTTGAAGTCTCTATTTGTTTCTGGACCGGCGTTACAGGGTCCTTATTAGTGCCGCAGCTGCTGTGCACTGCAGCTGTCTGGGGAGCCGGGAGCAGGGACGGTGTTCGCGTGGGCGGAGCTGAGCTCCACGCCCACGGTTGAGGTGGTGAAGCTCCCCGCGGGCCTCAGCTGCGCATGTGCCTCTCTCTTACCATGAATGGTGGGGTCGGACCAACAATCTAACCCTCCGGTGCTTGGTGTAGCCCTTTGATCCACTCACACCTTTGCGAGGAGGCGCCGTCATGGTGCGGGGTCTCAAAAATCCTCTTCGGCAGTGTAACATTCCTTGATGTTGCCTCGCCTGAGACACCCACACGGTCTCTCTCAACCATACAAAGCCTGCACAGCAGGGAGGAGACAGACTCGAGAGTATATGAAAATGCACGTCTTTATTTTTCAATGTCTCAACAGGAACTGCCTTCCCTCTCACACCTCCCCCTCCTCCACTTCCCACATCTCCCTGTCCCCCAACACGTGACAAGGCAAACGTTTGCAAAACGTAAATGTAGACGTCACAGTAGGTCATTGTGTTACGTTGTGCCTACTGCTTACAATCTTTTTCTGGGTACCAAGGGTCCCTATGGGAGCTGGGCGAGTCCATGCACAGGAGGCAGGGGGATCAGAAGGAGAGGAAGGGCGGCCAAAAAACAAGAAAATTGATAGGGCTTACCACAAAGGCTATGGTTTCCCAGGGTGTCTCCTATGAAAGAAAGTACACACACACACATACATTGCCCCCACACACTAACCCTCCACACTCATCCCACACATGCTGAAACAGCTCTTCTCCATGTCACTAACTCTCTCCTCTTGGCACAACTGTTCTCCACTGAAACCTGGCTGCATCAAGCAGCAGGCCCAGCAATCTCACTTGCCCTCCCTGAGGGATATACTATTATCAGGGCTGACAGAAATTCAGGCAAAGGGGGTGGAGTGGCATTTATAACTAAAACCCACCTGGGCCTCAGAGCCACATCCCATTCCAGCCTTCCTTCTGCAGAACTTCTATCAGTCAAACTCACACTCTCACCCACTCAAACTATTCTTATGCATCTCATCTACCACCCTCCAGGTCCTATCTCCTCCTTTGACGAAGACATCACAGACCTCCTCCACGCTAACACTAAATTTGGCTCCCAAATTATCCTTTTGGGAGACCTTAACCTAGGTTTACAGGACCCTAACAATATGCATGCCCTAGCCCTTGAAAATTCCATCTCCCATCTTGGCTTCAAACATAGAGTCACAGAACCCAAACACACCAAGGGCCGAATCCTGGACTGGGTCTCTGACCTCAATTGTTCCATCACAATACTCCAGACTGAACCTGTCGCATGGTCTGACCACCATTTCATCTCGTTCAATATCCAAGGGATAACACTCCCACTCCCTACCATTGCACCCCCCACCCTCTCCAGAAACTGCCGAAACATTACAATCTCTAGTCTCCGGCTGCCCATCAATAACATCTTAGATGCTTCAAATTATAAGAATCTGGATGCGGAGAAGCTAGTCAACTTGTACAATGACACACTGGACTCAGCCTTAAACAGCTCTGAACCACTGAAGCTAAAAAAAGCCAAACCTACTGCACATCTCAACAAATGGTTCACACCTGAACTAAAAACCTTAAGGAACACCAAAAGGATGGCTGAAACTACATTGCGAAAATCGCCCACTACGCAGAACAAAGCTTTGTTCTCCACTGCGGCTGCATCGTACAAATCTGCTATCCTTGCCACTAAAAAAGAAGCTTACAACACTAGAATCCTCAATGCCAAATCAAGTTCCAAGGAGCTCTTTAGCATCTTAAAGGAACTAGAATCACCAGCACCTACATCAGAGGATGGCAGTAAGGATGCCTGGTGTTCTAAAATATAGCAAGCCCCAGCGGATAAAATAGCACTTTTACAAAATAAAATAGAATCTAAAAAGAGTAGCCTTTCGAGTACCCACCCTACCAAACCAGTGCTTGAGCAAAGAATCCCTCATTGCCCACCCTTTGCTTTCTCCCAAGTGACACCTAAAGAAGTAGAAGACATTATTAAGGGTCTGAAACCATCACGTTGTCAAGGTGACACGTGTCCCGCGTCCATCATTAAGGAAGGAACCAAAGAACTATCCCCGTTAATTGCCATGTTGATAAACTCTTCTTTCAAAACTAATCATGTACCTAACAATCTCAAGGAGGCCTGGGTCAAGCCTCTCCTAAACAAAACCAACCTAGACCCCAATATTCCAACGAATTACAGGCGTATTACTACCGTCCCCTTCCTCTTGAAAATCCTGCGTGTCACCTACATTATACAATATATTTATGAAGCTCCTCTTCGATCGCCTGGACAGCTTGGGTGTCATCTACACCAACTACTTAGATGACACTCAGGTCCTTATCCTGCTCACTGGCCGATATGAGGTGGATTCCAAGTTAATTAATGCAATCTACCTAGAATTCCAGGCCTGGATGGCTACTAAAAGTCTCTGCCTCAATGATGAAAAGACAGAGCTCCTGATTGTCGGCACAAAGGTTCGCCTAAATAAACTAGACCATCGGTACACAGCCTTTAATATGAACGGGAATATGATCAAAGTCGCCAAGGAAATAAAAAGCTTGGGAGTCAATCTTGACTCGACCTTGTCTCTAAAGAAACAAGTCAGCTCTGTGGCATCCTCCACAGCCTATAGTATAGGCCCTATACAAACAAGTTAATCTACAGTTGTAAATCCTATTTCTCCACTAGTAGTTGCATAACGCTAGCCAGAGCCCTAGCATTGTCAAAGATTGACTATTGCAACACACTTTTCCTAGGAACCTCGGAACAGAACCTAAATAGGTTAAAGGTCCTACAAAATAATTCCTTGAGAGCAGCACGTAACCTTCCCAGATCCAACCAGATCTCAAGCATCAGACGTGAAGACAACTGGCTGTCAGTTTCGAGACAGAATTACTCTTCGTACATTGGCAATTACACACAAATGCCTGTCTAATACAGCTCCCAAATATCTGCCTGATAAATTTAGCTTATACCAACCTTCCTGGACCACCAGATCTGCCCGGGCGCATTGCCTCTCAGTACCAAGGTTCAACCTAATAACGGCAGGAGGAGGCAGTTTCCCAGTCCAAGCAGCCAAATGCTGGAACTCCCTGTCTCTCTCCTACAGTTTAGAACCAGTCTTCCCTGCCTTCAAAACTGGTGTAAAAACCTGGCTTAATGACAAGCCTATCCGATGAAACTCCCACCTTCTGACATTATGCTTCTGCTCCTCTAGGTTGTTCATCCTAGGATAGCCTAAGTTGCATGTTTTAACTTGTAATATTTTCTCCCAGACCTAACAGTAACCACTGGTCTCCCTAATTGTTGCTCTCACCTGTAATGCTTGTTGAGAAGACCATGGGTCTTCTCAACTCTGTCATCATCTATTGTTTTATTTTTTATTTATTTGCATTTATAAAGCGCGCAGAACTGCCCTGAGGCATCGTGGCGCTGTTACAGTAGGTTCAAGCTTCGACATAGGTTTAGAATAACAGCCAGTTGCAATAGTGCATTGATAGGTGGTACGAGGCCAAGAGAGTCAAGGAGTTAGGCTATGCTGAAGTTACGATGCAAGCATAACTATGCATATTTAAACATAAGTACATAGTAACAGTCGGTTGCAATAGTACATTGATAGTTGGTACGAGATTGAGAGAGTCAAGGAGTTAAGCTTTGTTGGGGTTGCAGTGCAAGCATATCTATGCATATTTAA
Source organism: Ambystoma mexicanum (assembly GCF_040938575.1). NCBI lineage: Eukaryota > Metazoa > Chordata > Amphibia > Caudata > Ambystomatidae > Ambystoma > Ambystoma mexicanum. The sequence continues at coordinate 1,032,008,631 of NC_090933.1, read as the reverse complement.
TCATTAGCAGAAAAGAAAGGTTTTTAGGTTTTTGCGAAAGGTGGTATATGATTTTTCATTCCTTAGAGAGGTTGGTAGGGCATTCCAGTTTTTGGGTGTGAGGTGTTGGATGCTAGATCCTCCAGCTCTAGATCTTTTGTACGTGGGAACATGGATCTCATCGGCACGGTGGTCTCTAGTGGATCTGTTAGAGGCGTTGAGGGTGATTCTTTCTGCGAGATAGGGTGGGGCATCTAGTGTGAGGCATCTGTGTGATGCCCATGGCTTTAAAGAGTATGCGTTCTTTGACCGGTAGCCAGTGGGCATCTTTCCTTGCTTGGGAGATGTGTTCCCTTATGGGGATGGTCAGTGCTGCCCGGAGCGCGTTGCTTTGCGTAATTTGGTGTTTTTTTTATGTTGTTGACAGAGGTGCCTAGGAAAAGAGCATTGCAATAGTCCAGCTTGGTACCTATTGTGGCTCTGGCGATGGATAGGCAGTTTTTGGTGGAGAGAAAAGGCTTGACTGCGCTGATCACCTTGGTGGTGAGCGCTGAGGAGGATGCTATGGCGTTGTCCTGGCGGGACATGGATAGTGAGGCATCTAGGTGGACACCTAGGGTTTTGACAGTCGTGGAGACTGTAATGGTGGAGTTGTCGATGTTGAAGGATTTATATTGCGGGGGGAGTTTGTTGAGAGTTTCGCTGGTTCCTACTATGAGGATTTCAGTTTTATCCCCGTTTAAGCAGAGGCCGTTGGCAGTCATCCATGTTTGAATGGCTGTGTAGATTTTGGTTAGGGCTGCCATGTCTTCTTCATATGTGCCAGTTAGCGGGAGTATAACTGTGTATCGTCCGCGTAATTGGTGTACGCTAGGTTGCGAGAGTCGAGATCATTGAAGAGTGGGAGGGTAAATATATTGTAAAGAGTAGGGGCAGTGTCTGAAAAGACCTTCATGAGCCTACCATTTAGAAACGAGTCCACGCAGGCGATAGCTTCGGGGGAGAAATGTGCTTAATTTTTTAGGTGCAGGTCTAGGATATCATGGTTAACAAGGTCAAAGGCGGCAGACAGATCTAATAGGAGGAAGGGTGCTGTTTTGCCTTTGTCCATGATGTCTCCGAGTTGTATTTTTAAATCGAGTAGGGCTGACTCTGTTCCGTGACCTGGTCGGAAACTTGACTGTCTTTTGCCTAGGATATGGTTGGTTTCAAGATATTCCTGGATTTGCGTTTAGGCAACTTTATCCAGGATCTTGAGCAGGAAAGGCACAGTGGTAATGGGCCTATAGTTATTAGCCACTTCTGGCATAATCTGGCCTGTAACACTTAAGTTTTCCAGTGCAAGATACAAATAATAAACAAACACAAATTCAAATACAAGAAATCCTCTTCTATCCTCATCCTTCTGGATCTTTCTGCAGCTTTTCACACTATAGATCACCCCATTCTACATTCTGCCTCGACTGCTTTTGAATTTCCTGAACCCATTAATCGCTGGTTTCACTCATATCTCTGATCAATCTGATTCTGTTTCCTGGGTGGATCAAACTTCCTCTACTTTTTCTCCTAGCTACGGTGCAATGCAACGCTCTGTACTTAGGATCCTCATTCCAAGTTTGGCAGTCCGGTAAAAAAGTGCCAGTATTTGTGGATACCGGCACTTTACCAGACCACCCGACTACGGCATTGCTGGTGGGGCACCTGGGTTGCCTCCAGCTAAAAGCTGGAGGTTAGCCAGGCACCCTACTGCCAATAAAAGTCATCATTACCACCACCGGCATTGCCGGTGATGGTAATGACGGCAAATCCCCATAATGGAGTACTATGGGACTCCATGAATGGGGATGAACACCGTCCCACCCGAACTCGTAATCCGAATACAATGCCGCTGTACCGAGTGCTTGTAAAGGTAAGTACCAAATGCTGGTATCCTGGTGGCTCTACCACATGGATACCGGCAGGGCCAGAATGAGGCTCTTAGTCCTTTGCGCTTCCCTATTTATAATATTCCCCTCTTTTCTCTTATTGAGTCTTTCAAACTCTCATCTCACTTCTACGCTGATGACTCAAAATGGACTTCTTTTTCTTATTTCTCTATCTCTGCTTGTCTTTTAGCAGTCCAATCCTGATTGTGACCTCACTTCCTACATCTTTATCCCTTTTAAAATAGAGATCCTCTTCTTCCCAACATCTTGCCCCTCTACACCTCACCTCTCCCTCCCCTTGGTCCTTTTCTTCCCTCTTTCTTTCCTACCCTTTTCCTCCTCTGGACTTAAACTCTGTGTTATCTTGGACTCTTCACTCTCTATCTCTTCACTCATCTCTTTAAACACCCACATCTGCCACTTTCATCTTTACAGTATTTGTTGTATTTGTCCTTTCTTGTCTTTTCATGCTGCAAAAAACGTATTACATTATCAATGTTCTCTCGCTGTGATTACTGTTCTGCTCTTTTCAGTGGTCTGCCTTCTTCACACCTTAATCCTCTCCCCTCAGTCTTCAATTGGCCTGCTTTTTTCACTCCCTCTACCTCCTTGTGACTCCCGTCTTCTTTTTCACTTTCTCTGTATAGTCTTTAAAGGTTATCTCAGACTTGTCCCTCTCTACCTTTCTGCTCTCATCTCATCTTATTCCCCTTCACGTTTCCTTCACAGCAGCTGTACCTATAATTTCCCCTTAAATCTCCCTGTACTCCTTCTCACTTCAGTTCCTTCTCCCTTATTTCTCTTATGCTTTGGAAGTCTCTGCACCTCAACATTCATTCCTTTCCTTCACTTCACATGTTTTGCTCTCCATCTGGTCTGATTATTTACATTTGGTGAAAGTGCAATATACATTTCAATAAAATACAAATACATGCACTGCCCCCCCAGACAGACCATAAGCACGCTGCCCCCACACACACTGTTCTGCCCACTCACCTATAGTGTACCTTGTTTCCAGTAGTTTGCAAGCAATAGGATGCAGACCAACAAATCCTCAGTGATGAATTTACCACACCCCACCTGCCCGGTCCTTCAAGCAAGCACTGCGAGGGCTCCACTCTCAACGTGGTGCACAGGCTATATGAAGCCAAGAATTACACACGTGCGGTGGAATACATATCTTTATTTCACTACCACATAACAGTCAAATGCTAAAACATTGTCTCATGTGACCCCTTCGCCCCGCCCTCCTCCCTAACCCACAGTTCCCTTAGTAACTAATAAGACCACATAATGATGTGGGGTCACTGTAGAAGTCACCTTACATCATTACATCTCCTCCCCTTTTAAAGTTCAACTAGATTCTCACTTTTCCCATTCCTTCAATCAGTATAATGGGCTTTATGCGGCTGCGCTGGGGTCTTCCCTGTGCCAGAGGTTCTGAAGCAGATGATCAATTTCATTTAGGTTGATCTTCCTCGTCAGAGGGCTCACTGTCTCCTTGATATGACTCATCCGAAGCGGATTGTCCATCACTGTCATTGGCTGATTCCCATCTGATTCCCATCTATCAGGAATGCGACCAGGAAATCTTTTAAAGCATGAGTTTCTTGTGACTTCCTGTTAGCGGTCTCCACAGGCAGTCAGCATGTTGCCTTTTTTGCGGTCACTATTAGCATTTCCGGGGCAAAGATTGAGTCTTCCTTCCGGGTCTTTGGTTGACACATTACCACTTGGTCTCCTAGCTCTATCTCACACTCTTGTGCTCTTCATTTCCTGTCTGTGCTGTTCTTCATCCTTTCTTTCTGCTCCAGATCTTGAGCCTTGACTTGTTGCTCAAGTGGTGTGGCTGATTGTTTGTGCGGATTTCCAGGAAGTTGTGTTCTTATGATTCGTCAAAATACAAGGTCTGACAGGCTCACTACTGTGGTGCTATGATGAGTATGCTTGTAGTCACGTAGTAGCTGGTATAGTGCTTGTTCAAAGGGTTTGTTCACCAGGTGGGCTTTCTGTAATGTTTTTTTGATATTTGCCATGAAGCGCTCCACAATACCATTGGCCTGGGGTCATCGTGGCGTTATTTTTCGATGTATGAAGCTCATGTATTTAGCAAAGTATCCGAAGTCATAACTTGCGAAAGGTGGTCTATTATCTGTCTTCAATATTTTTGGTATGCCATAGATGGATACCATTCAATCTAATGCAAGAATGACAATATTTGATAACGTGGTGGGTGATCTGTGCATCTGGAAATCTTGAATGTTCATCAATCAGCACAATGACATATTTTCCATTTTGCAGAGGTCCAAACAAATCAACTGCCATTTCTTCCCAGACACCTTCGGGTCATTTCAACATTTGCAAGGGATTTGGGGGCGGCTTGGGAGCCACAAAAATGCATAGTTCACATTTCCCCACCACTTGTTCCACTAAGGTGTCCAATTTTGGGAACGACACCTTTTCTCTCAGGAGGTGTTTTGTTGAAGCTAGACCACGATGACCCTCATGCGCTAGTCCTGTTACTCATTCTCTTAGTATTGAGGGTATGACGATCTTGGATGGTTTTCAATAACTGTCAGCTCATCCATCACTAGTTCCAGAGCCTTGATGTCTTCTCTCACTGTCTCATTTTCAAGTCTGGCTTGTTGTTTTACATGCAACATCCTAACAGTACATAAACAATGAGTTATTGCGGCTAGGGCTCTATCGTTTTCGGATTCTTTACTGAGAGTAGACCATTCCACAGGCAGTGGTTGAAGGTTATGTATTATGTAATTGATATAATTGTCTGCAATGGATGGATTGGCACCATGTGGTCCAATAGGGTGTCTCCACGGGTAGTCTGGTGGGTTATTTTCTTTCCCCTGACGGTATATTATGTTGAATTTGTAATCGTACAGGCGTAGACCCCATCTCGCTATTCTTGGAGGCATTCTTGACTTGGGATCACCGAAGATAGTAAGGGGAGCTTGGTGATCAGTGCTTATTGTAAAGGGCTTGCCATGAAGAATAAGATGAAAATATTCACCTGCCCATACCACCGCAAAACTTTCTTTTTTTGCCTGGGTGTAGGCTTCTTCTGTTGTAGTAAGACTCTTGCTTGCATAGGCCACTATGCATTTTTCATTTGGTTCTGCAGGGTTGTATTTTGTTAGTATGGCACCCAAACCCACTGAGCTGGCATCTACTATGACCTCAGTCTTCTTTTCTGCAACAAAGTATGCCAGATTATCTGCTCTTGTAATATTGTCACAAATGGTTTCAAAAGCTGCTTGACAATCAGCTGACCACTCAAAAGCCTGATTTTTCCGTGCGGTGGAATAGTGGGTTACTTCCAGTTGCATAGTCCTGTATATATCGTGAACAGCAGCTGGCCAACCAAGAAAAGATCTTTGTTCCGATATGTTATTTGGTGGTGGAGTTGGGTACAGGGCAGCAACTTTTTCCGGGTCAGGTCTCATTCCCTTTTCTGAAAATATATGTCCAAAGAATCTCAGAGAGTCTTTCTGGAACTCACACTTAGTTTGCTTGAGCGCAAGACCAGCTGGTTCAAGGGCTGTACATGTTCTTCTTTGTTTTTTCAGTAAACCAGTACATCATCTGAGTAGTTCAGACAGCTTGGAACATGGCGGATGACTTTATGTACTTCCTCCTGAAAAATGTCTGCTGCCGATGAGATACCAAAACGTAGTCTTTTGTATTGAAAAAGTCTGAGGTGAGTCACAAATGTGGTGATGTATCTAGATTCTGGAGCAATCTCAATTTGATGGTATCCTTTTGTGAGGTCTAGTTTAGAAAAACATTTGGCTCCATGTAAAAGATGAATCATATCTGTTATTCTCCCCATGAGGTTACTTCACTACTGGAAGGTGACTTTATTTCAACATAACGAACATGGCGCCTTCTCCTGCTGCGTCTTGACGTGTCAACAGGCTTGTGTTCATCCCTCCAATAAGTTCTTTTGTATTCTCTGTTGTCTCACCATGATTCTCTTTGATGGGTTCTGGGCATTCTTCATGTGATTTTGAAAAAAATTGAAATCATGTAACCATATAGCCAATCTAGGTCCTAGATTGCTAGTATCTCGTATGTCAAAAGCATGTGGTAGTTGTAACACTTGCAAGCCTCCATTTGTGCTAGCCTGTGTTTCATTTGGTGGATTGGTCTCTGTGGAGGTTGTGGGAGTTTCTTCAGACATTTTAGCCGGGTTGTTGTCCTACAGTATTAGAAAGTATGATTACACTTTCAACGTGTCATTTTATCTTGCCTATAATCACCCTTCTTCTTTGGGCTAGGCCACGCGGGGCTCTGCTGCTACCCCGCATTAGATATTGTGGCTTCTTTATATCCCTTTTATTTATGTTTCCCTTATTTCCCTTGTCAAAATTACTTTTTGTTTTTTTTAAATAATGACGATGGTGCCGGGCTTCCAACCTGCTTCACTTTCGCTCCCCTTTCTATTTACTTCCCGTTGTGATGGGAAGGTGGGAGGTTATGTGCACACAGTGAGCGCTCAGTGCTACCGGTTTCTGTGAATAGTAACATATTAGTAAATACCTGTCGTCCAGTTTACCTCATGGCATCTGGAGGTGCACCAACACGTGTACATAGTACACGGCCGCACCTTCCCCGTCAATTTCTGTCTTCCGTGACAGTTTGTTGTTTCTCTCACGAAACAAGTTTTAGGCATGTGCCATCCTCGTCACGAGTTGCCCGGACCCTTTAGAAAGCACTGAGAGGGCACCACTCTCAACGCGGCGCACAGGCTATATGAAGCCAAGAATTGCGCACATGCGGAGGTGGTGGAATACATGTCTTTATTTGACTACCACATAACGGTCAACTGCAAAAACATTGTCCCAAGTGACCCCTTAGCCCCGCCCTCCTCCCTAGCCCACAGTTCCATTAGTAACTAATAAGACCTCAGCCTAGAGCCACCCACATAATGATGGGGGGTGGCTGTAGAAGTCACCTTACATCAGGACACCACCCATTCCAACATGGTGGGAGATGATGCAAGAGACAGGGAAGGGGGGTGGCTGGTGCGCTCGATACCTCCTGGTTGCTGCAGCTGCGGGGCAAGGATCCTATGGCATTGTTGGGCTGTCCATTGCCCGCTGCTACCTACTGCAACTTATCGTCTACAATCTGTGGATTGTGCAGACGCTGCTGTCATAATGCGGGGATGTCCCATGCTCACACTGTCTTCCCTCATCCGTCAGGGTTCCGTGCCAGGATCTCTGTGGCTGGGGGTTTTCATGAGGGTTTCTGTGCCTGTGATTAGGATGCCACCTAGGGCTGCTGCTTCGCGGCACCCGGGTTTGGCAATGCTTGTAGGGATGTTTCTGGGGATGCTGGAGACAATGAAGTGCTGATGGAGTGCTGCGGCATGGTGTTGGCATGGCGTTTGACTCCTCGGATTCATGGTAGATGGTTGGAGATGGAAGTGATCATCTCTGGCAATCTTTGGCCTTTGGGACAATGTTCTAACATTCCACTGTGTTCAGTGCCTTTAGTAGGACGCCTTTGAAGTGGATTGTGGCTGCTGTTCTGCATGTTTTCTTTTTTTGTGACTTTTTAGATTTTAGACTATGTGTTTGGGGTCGGATGGCCACTTGTTGCTCTGCAAGGTACAGATTTCATGGACTTTCATATATTGTTTGTTCCAGATTAACATTTCATTGTTCTTACTGCTTAGATCTCTTTGTTCTTTTTCTTTCTTTTCTGTGCTGTGCTGTAATGTTGCTACCATTTCTTAAAGGTTGACCATCTCATACATTTTTGTTAAGCGCTTAGGTGTAGGCGTATAGCAATAAAATAAAACAGACACACACACTGCACCCCCGCCCTCACTCACTGTCCCCACACATGTACACTCTGCCCCCACAGACTACCCATGCCCCCAAGCAGAGCCTCCTCCCGCACAGCCAATACCCTGCCCCACACACACACACACACACATACACACAGCCCCCCCACTCCCCCCCCACACATTGGCATCAATGCAGATATCCCCTCTCACACATTGGCCAGCATAACAGACTCATGCATTGCCCACAAACACTGACACTGCATCCCCACACACTCAAACACACACATACAAAAACACACACACACTCATTGCCCATACACACTGCCCCAACAAACTAACACTCCACATACACTGTCCCTACACACACTTCCCTTTTAAATCCACATACACTGCGCTATGCACACACTGCCCCTCCCATGCACACTACCCCCACACATACTTTCCACACACATGTACTCCTCCCTACACATACACAGAAACAGACACAAATATTCCCCACACCAAGGCACTTTGTACACACACACACACACACACACACACACATACATACTGGGCCTCATTCCGAGTCCGGCGCTAACCAATGGCGGTAGTAGCGCCTTGGTCGGCACCGTACCTGTACCGGCACCGCCCTGGTGGAATGGGAAATTACCGCCCTATTCCGAGTTGACCAGGGCGGTAATTTCCCATTCCCCAGGGCTCTTCCCCATTCCCAAATGAGCCCCCATAGGACTCAATGGGAATGGGGAAATTGCAAATAACGGTAACCGTACTTTACAGTCACTGTTATTGGCTAAAAAGCCCCTTTGCGCCCTCGTCCCTAACGCCTGCTAAAAGCAGGCGTGAAGGACGAGGGCGCAAAGGGAACTCGGAATGTGGCGGTAAGGGATTACCGGCACCAGACTCGTTAACGGTGACCGGTATCCCTTACCGCCATACTCGGAATGAGGCCCACTGTCCATACACAAAGAATGTACACAATGTCCCCCTCATGTGCACTAATCCCACACCCTTCCCCCATGCACAGTTTCCAAACACACACACACACATACACTAACACTGAAGCCAGATACAACATCACCACACACACTCAGCTCCAAAACACACAAACTGCCAACTTACTCTCAATCTGCTCCCCAACACACATCACTGAATCCCCAAAAACACACCCTGCCCCAAGACACACTCCACACCGCACATTCACACTGCTTGAACATGCCACTGAGCTCCCAAACAGGCATCTCCCCACAAAGACCACTGCCCTCCTACACACTGCACCCCATACACATACAAACACTGCCACCCACATGCTTCCCCCACACATGTACTGCACACACACACATGCAAACAACCCACACTCACAGTGATCTACCACACGACTGTCCCCCAAACACAATGCCCCATACACACATTGGCAACACATACGCACTGACCCCTCACCTACACATACCCCCCCACACATACGCTCACTAACACTGTAACACTGTCCACATACACACAGTATGCCCCTCACACCAACATAATACACACCCATATGCACACACACACACACACATATGTAAACACACACATACACACCAATGTTGTGAGCATTTTGTCATTTCAGGAAAAATCATAGTAAGGGTTTGTGTGCCTCGACATTTGAAGTTAAACCCTGGTTGTGAGTGTTTTTGACGTTTCAAGAAAATGCATGGCAATGGTTTCTGTACTGGGGCATTTTAAGTGAATCCCGGGTGTGACGCAAGTACTTGGACATATGTGGCCAATAGCTGCCAAAAGGTGCCGCCACATGAGCATATGATGGTAATATGCCCACTCTTCATAACTTCCTCAGGCTGTTATGGCCCTCCTCCGGCACCGTTACTAATTTTGTTTGTTGTGTTTCCTGGGCCTGAACGGACATTTTTTTCTTCTCCACTCACTCCACATTAACTGCCTAATATCAACTGTGTCTTCTCACTAAGGCTTGCAATATCTAGCTGTGTGGCACTTGACTCTTGGATACTGTGTTCAATTTGCTATTAGATACTGCACTCAATTTGAACTCTTGGATAATGTGCTCATTTTGTGGGCTTCCCACTTGTAATGCCATTCGTGTCCCCCTAAATCTGCATGATTTCTTAAACTGTATTCCCTCCCTCAAGGTTCAGCCTACCCAGTAGTCTAATCTTCGTGTTTACACACCTGCAGATAAAGTCGAATTTGCCTAGCTTCTGAAATTTCTGATGTGTTTAAATAGTATGTCTTCTCTCCCGCATGAAGGATAGTTTGAATCTGCCCATTTGCCAGTTCGGTCTTTGTTCTAAAAGTATGCATGCTATTCACTTGCAGGGAAGCTGAATCTGCCTATCTTTTACTGCCATCTGTTTGTGTTAAAAAGTACCCTCTCTTGCCTGTGTTAAATTGCTACTTTTTCACGGCTCTTTTGGAACTCCAAATCTGGGTTTAAAAACCTGTTGCCCTGTTTAAATTCTGGCATTTCCCATGTATGGTTGAATTTCAAATCTGTGTGTATCTAATATTTGTTGCCCGTTTAGAAGTGATACATTTCCCTACTTTTTTGGAATTCCAAATGTGGGAGTATTTAAAAACCTGTTGCCCTGTTTAAATGCTGGAATTTCCCATGTATATTGAACTATAAATCTGGGTATCCTTCAGTCCCCCCATTCCCTCCTCCCTATTACTGACATTCACTTTGTCGTTCCCCTACCCTGACCTATGGACTCCCCATATGGTTTCTGTCCTCTCCCCTTTCTCTTCTTAACCCATTAATGGTGAAACCAGATGGGAAAGGCTCTTGGCACACTTCTCATCATCCAGGTACTCCATCAATGTTTACTTGAATGACACTATCATGGCCCAGGGCTCTTAGCCCAACCTCCTCCTTCTTGAATGGTGTCTTCCGTCTCTCATTAACTTCCTCCCTTTTGCTGCCACTCCTCCTTCTTCCACCCCCCTGCCTCCTTGCCCCCTTCAGCGGTGGTACCTCGTCCGTGTACCGTTCTCTGAAAACCTTTAAAGGTGGCAACCAGCTTCACTTAGCTACCTTTAATTCATGCTCTGCTGTCAAACACTCCTCTGACATCTGTCACCTTCTTGAAGATTTTGATCTTGACGTCCTCGTGCTAACCGAGACGTGGTTCAATTCAAGCTCTGTCACTGCTTTTGAAACTCTTCTTACTGAGGAATACAAGATCCTAACTGGCCTAGAGGCGGAGTGTACCTTGCTGTCCCTGAATGTATCCCTGCCTCTATCATACCCATTCAATCCAACGCCTCCTTTGAATGTCTTGTCTGCAAGCTTTGCATCTCTCCCACCCTGTTGATCACTCTTGCTACCATCTACAGGACCCCTGGGCCAGTCTCCCTCTTCCTATTGGAGTGGTCTGACCTCACCTCTTCTCTCCTGACCTCTACCTCTAAGCTTCTCCTCTTCAGAGACTTCAATATTCATCTTGACTCTCCTGATGCAGCCTTACCATTCTGCAACCTCTTTGACTCTTTCTCCCTCACCATTCTTCCCTCTGGTCCGACTCACTCAGCCGGGCACACTCAGGATCTGCTCATCTCAGCTGACCCCTCTCTCTCTCTACCCCTATTAGTACACCTCTCTCTTGGTCTGATCGTTCGCTCCTCCCCTCTTACCTCTCCCTCCTGCCCTCCTACTCTCCTCCTTCTCACCCATACCACCTGATGAGATCACCAAGACTGTTTGTTCTATGAAAGTCTCCTCCAAACAGTTGCTTCCCTGCTCCCCTAGAACTATCAAGGACAATATTGCCGCCCCCGCTCCTGCTTTGGCTAAGTTCTGCAATCACTATTTTGCCACTTTCTCCTTCCCACTATTTCAGAAGCACTCTGTTACGCTCACCTTGCTCCCACAGGGGCGTCGGTCGGACCCGGGCAGCTGCGGTCTCCACCCACGTGATGCGTAGTGCAGCGATGACTGACTTGATCTGCCCTCCTAATCTTGTCTGCTAAACCCGTAGAAATATTCTCCTGCAAGTGGAGAGATGGATTTAGCCACTTGTGGATTCAAGTGATGGCACCCCCACAGTCCACCCCAACTAATCATCTCTGAAATGCCCTCACAGCAATCTCACCTTATATTCTTGAAAGATGAGCTCTCCATCCTGCGTGGATTTGTAGGGGCGCGCCGATTCCAGTTACTTCACTGGTTTGATGGCTCGGGAGAGTTCCGGAGAGTATTGACTCTGAGGTTCCTTGTGAGGACCAGTAAGTATTAAGTTCATAGAGTTCAATATGTCCGATGTTCACTCTTGTTCCCCCTTCCTTTCTTGTCTTGCAGCTGGCTCGTGAAAAGATGATCTTGTGGCAGCTGGTGGCGCTCAGGTAAGAGTCTGTATTACCCGGCGCTGTCCAGTAAATGTTGCACGTGGAAAACGTGTTGTTTTGTCTCTCTTTACAGATGCGGCACGTGAAAATATGGAGAGTCACAAAAGGATGCCTCCGGTGGTAAATCAGGTAAGTCTATGGTGATAAGAATTATATTTGCAGCGCCGACCCGAAGGATGCTGTGAAGACTGGTGAGTATGGGGCGGCGCTGAAGCTAGAGGTGCGGCACGTGCAGAAATAATGTTCTTTACAGGTCCGGAGATGAGATGGATCCAGAATCAGGTGTGGAATAGAAATAAGTTCATTTTCTAACCTTGTCACTTTCTTTCCTCTTTGTTTTAGGAGCTCCAGATTCGAGGCGGGCGTGTCACTTTCTTTCCTCTTTGTTTTAGGAGCTCCGGATTCGAGGCGGGCGTGGCAGAAGACTGGATGCAGGCTGCAGGCACGGTGAGCGTTACGCTGCTGGATGCAGAATAACGCAAAGCTTGTGTTGCTGGTCGGACGTGGTTTAAATAGCCTCAAAAGTAGTTCCAGGTAAGAAGTCCCTAGAACCACACCCGAGTAAAAAATAGTCCCTGTAGAAAAATAGTCCCTGTCAGGCTTCATGTTGGATTGGAGTCATTTACAGCATGGTCTGCCGGAGGTAAGTAATGACTATGAGCCTGGCGCCTTAGGCGCCAGGCCTGATTTCTACTATGAGCCTGGCGCCTAAGGCGCCAGGACTGAACCCAGATAGGCCCTGGCCGGGGCTGCTGAGGTTTTACTAAATGTCTAGATGCCTGCTCCCGGGGCTGATGGGCTTGGTCCAGATGCCTGGGGGTAGGCATCATGACACACTCCCTTGTGCACCCCCTCCTAAAAAAGCCGCAGATCCTTTCTGCCCAGCTAATGTAAGGGTGTCCTTAAAAATGCTCACACCAGAATAAATACACCCCGCTAGGGAAATAAGGCCAAAGGCGATCTTGTAGGGATAACAAGTTTAAACTTGCAAATGAAGATGGTAGCGAAGGACGTTCTTTGTCAGTGCCTTTTCCTGTTGCTTCCTAGCCAAAGTGGTTTCAAGCAGGGGTTTATATAGGTCCAGCTTGCCATGGTGATATCACTGGAGCTGGAACATGACTTCAGCCCAATCTGTCCCTTCTCCATCATAGGGATGTTTCAAAGTCTTCATTCTTCATTGTCTGTGGATTTGTAAGGGCATACTGTTCTTCATTTTGCTAGCTATGCAAAAACACATTGAAGCTCATGCTTTCCTCCATTTTGCTATGTAAAAACACACTGCAGCTCTGCAAACCTTTACAAACCTTGAGGCCTAGCCCAAGAAAAACGAAACATTGTTATCCATGTACAAAAATATTTCATCCATTCTATCCATAGTCCACTCATCGGGCTAACGCTATAGTTTCCTCCCCAATTCAGACTTATATTTCATCCCATTTTGCATGTTGCCGCACAACACATGCAAGTCCTGTTATTAACCCGCATGGACCCTTGACGGACAGTGACACCTGGTGAGTCCATTCGTACTTTGACCATAGTGAAGAACACCGCACACTAAGCGCATGTGGTCTATTTAGATCCCACAGGCTGCATTCCTTCTGGGGAGGAGGAGGAGCTTGACTCCTCTACAGCACTAACTAAGCTTTTACAATGCCTGGGATCTGACACTACAAATCTATCCAACTAATAGTTAATTTTTCCTATGTATCCTTCTGTAGACAATAACTACCTTCTTCATTGCTCGCCTCTGTCTATGTGAATGTGATTATGCTTTCATGAGAGAGCCTTCCCAGTGCCCCTCCTCCCGCAGTCTATTATAGTGCATTGAAGATGTCCTGCCTAACTCTGAAATGCTTGGGGGTTCGGGAGGACCCTGCTTCCTTCCCAACACTACCTACTGACCTATCTTCATTACCCCCTTCTTGGACAAGCCTTTGGAGAAGTTGGTCATCTCTCAATTAATCCACCACACTGAATCTGTTGGCTGCCTCCATGACCACCAGTCTGGCTTCAGAGTATCCAGATGCATGAAAACTGCTCTCCTGAACACCCATGAAGATTTGCTCTCAAACCTCGACTCCAACTCTGGTTCCTTCCAACATCCCCCTTTTACAGTAACAAACTTGTCCCCATCTGACATATCTACAACCCCAAAAAGTATCAGTTTGAGTTTCGCTGTTTATTGTATGGCAAGGTGCATTTGAACCCCCAATTGATACCATCATCTTTGCACTATAAGGCATTACGTAGGCACAACATCAGAGACCCAATTGACACGTGCAGAGGAGAAGCAAAAGGAACATGATAACAGGCACAAGTATTTTGACGGGACCCACTCAAAGGCAAGCAATAGCCAATTTGTGTTCTGAACTCCACCTCTTTCTTCATCGGAACACCTAGATTGTGCACTGCCTGAATGATGTGGGATAACAACTCATTCTCGACATCCTCCGGGCGTACAAAAGTGCAACAGCTGCTTCCCAACTTTTTACACACTCCTCCTTCTATGGCTTTTAATGGATCCAGCATATAGCGGTTCTGCTTCATTCTGAGTCTCAACACATGTAGCTCTACTTTGATTGCTTTGCACCCATTGTCGGTATCATTGGCAAGCTGGACTTGCTCCCATTGGGCGATTTGAACCCACTTGATGTTAACAGCTGCTTGTGCCCCAGGAGCCAAAAAAGATGAAAAGAAAGTCTCTGTTGAGCTAAAAAGTCGATACTCATCCGGTATCCCTCTGAGCATTGCGGAAGAGTATTTTGAAATACAGTTGGATCTCTTCTTTCTTTTCAGCTGTTGAAGTAGTTCTTTTTCTGCTAGTATACAAAATTCTTGTGCAATCTGCAAGTATTTCTCTACTTCTTTAGGTGCTGGAGTGCTTGTTGGCACCTTGGCAGGCAGTTCTTTTCCCTTCAAGTGTTCTTCCGGGATTACTAGTAGTACTGAGTGCGGGTGGCCAGTGAAAACGTTCCCCTCTAGGATGATGGGAGGTGCAAGTAGGCCTGTCGGCAACATACCCAGTAGCAATGCATCACCACTGCCGTACCTTACATCATATCTGTGGGCTACATTGACCCATTGAACAGAATTTCTCCAAAACCAAGCTGTGCTTCTGCAGAAACACCAAAATAGTTGCGTTGGTTCCAGTGAGCACCATGGCCTCAAAACTGCATTTTGCAGCGACAACAAGATGGCTGCACCATCTTCCCAAGCACATATTGGGCAGGATGGAACAAGGGGGCACACTGAGGAAGCTTGCCAGTGTGTTCTTACATACACAAAAGAAAAAGAGTGAAAAAGCAGAACTGCTTTTCTTTCAGCCCAAAGTCCCCATTGAAAAAGAAAGCATTTCACCTTTAAAAATGATGCTTCTCTGACGCTATTTCCATCTGTTCTTCCTCAAACTACTGTTATTAATCAGGCCCTGCCATGCCCATTCATACCCCCACTATGCTTCAGCAAAACCAAGCATGACCCCTGAATGACAGGCTCTGTCAAACCAAATCTGAGAAAAATCTACAAAGAAACTTCACTTTTACCCGCACAGGAAGTGCGTTAATTTTTTACAAAGTATCAAAGTTCAGTAGTTCAAAGAAACTCCAGCTATCTGGGCCATGTCAATTTCAGGGCATCTGTACTTCAAACAAACTACTGCCCACAAGAAAATAACTATGGTTGCGAAACAATGTGGGAATCCAGCTGGAAAGTCAAAAACCGAATTAAAAAAAACAAAGTGCTAGCAGCTTGCACCACATATGTAAAATGGCCTTTGCAAACTAAAGAAAAAAACGTCAGTTTAAAAAAAAAAGTAAAATGTTGAATGAAAGCTTGTCTGTGCCTTGCAATATGAAGGGGTTGGCTGCTGGGAAATACATATGGGTTGTCTATTCAACAGGCTTGTTTTTTTTTTAATTCAGGACCTAATAAAATAAAATAAAGACTTTAAACTGCCTTGGCTCGATTTTGCAAGCTTCCTAAAACAGGTTTTTCTGGTTGGCAGAGCTAAGGCTTCCCCAAGAAAGGGAACCACCATAAACTCTCAGTAGATACTAACACCTCAGTGATAATTACTAGGTTGGACAGAATCTGGTCTGAGCTGAATCCTCTGACAATGGAACCTACAGGACATGGACATGTGAGAAAGAAAGTCACACTTCCTCTTGATTTATACAGGAAGCTTCAATGGAATCTCCATAAACGGGGAAAAGATTGAACATTTGCCTCTAAAGACTATTTATTGATAAAAATGTAAAGACTTTTATCCCTGCAGCAGGACTTTGTAAAAATGCAAAGATTTCGCACAGTTTAAAAGTGATTCTGTGGTTTATAATTTGAGACATTGTAGAATTCACTGACCCCTTGGGGACAGAAATGGCAAATAATTGGGGATTATAAGGAAAGTATCCATGGTGTCATTGCGAATTTTAATACTGACCTCCCTTATGATAATCCACACATGTGTATAAAGTAACAGTATTTCAGGCTGAATCTTTCATACTCAAAATTACCAAAAAGTATTAGAAGGGTGAAACAATGTCTCACAGAGTTTAGAGTTGGAGTGGAATGGTCTGCATAAAATATGTAGCTTGTTTATGTAAGTCGCTAAAAGACTTTGACTGTATAAATGTACCATTTGTGGCAAAATCGGATTTCAGCCAAAGTGACTGTGGGAGGTTTTTGAACATTGTAAAACTCACATCATTAATCTGACATCCTGCCCTTGAAATACAACCAGCTGAGAGCGAGGCGGGGACTATCACCCCTGATCAATCCAGTGGTTTAGAGGTGTGTTTAGCTAAGTCTGCCCAGCCACATACTTCTATGATGTCACTACGGTATGGTATAAATACGAGTCTATAACAGAGCTTCAGACACACACTCTTGCAGAAGTTCCTGTGAGGCGTTCCTGATCTGCTCCATCCATCTGGCTGATTCCAATTCCCAGCAAGGCCATTGATCCAGAATAAACCCACTAATCTCCTGTCATGATCTCTGCTTCCAAAAGGTCAGGGTTTTCCCAACTCCCTTGGAAGCAGATCCATAACCCAGGTTCCGAGTGCCAACCAGTCCCAATTGGGACCTTTTGGACCCAGTCCTGGCGCCAGTGGCACCAGGCTCATAAATATGCCCAGTCCCAGCGCTGGAAGCGCCGGGCTCATAATGCTTGGGTGGACTTACCTGCAGCAGACCATGCTGCTTACTTGCCTGCCAGTTGAGCCTCTGATCCTCTTCTGTTTGGAACTACTTTTCCTGTTGGGTGGGGCAGGAGCCACTCCCTAGATTCAGAACACTGAAACTCTTCTGGAAGGCAGGAACTCTTTTCTTACCTAGGCGTGGCTGTGGAAGGAGACACCTAAGCACTACAGGAGGCTATTTAAACCACACCCGGTGGATGAATCTTGCTTTGCGTTATTCTGCATCCTCTGCAGGGCTTACCATCCTGAATCCAGTCTTCAGCAACACCTATAAAGACAAGAAAGAACAGGTTAGCATTCCGGCATCTGAAAGACAAAGGCTTACCTACTCTTTGTGCGCTCCGGAGGTCTTCACACTGCATTCCGGCATCTGAAAGACAAAAGCTTACCAACTCTTTGCACGCTCCGGAGGCCTTCGGCGCTGCATCCCGCATCTGAAAGACAAAACAAGGTGCGTCTAAAGACATTGGGGAACTTTAATACTCTTGTGCCATTACTCCTTTCCACATCTAACCCAGTGGGTATTCCGGCACCCTGCAGCCGCTCCAAACTCGTACCTGCAAAATAAAAAGACAGTTAGAGCGCATCGTGAAGCAGGCAACAAGCGCTTACTTACGTGCTTCCAGGCGCTTCTATTCATCACACGGACTCCATCTTCAACTCACTTCAGCCCGTCATCCGCCATCGCCGGAACTCTGCAAAACAAGAGACATCATTACTAAAGACTTTAAAGACAATAGAATTACTCGAAACTTACCGTTCGTGCAGTAAACGACGGACAGCAGTCCTCTGAAGTCAAGAGGCCTGCGCTACCTACCCAGTGAAGAAACTGGTTACATCACCCTGCCCCGAGGCAGATGGAGAGCTCGGCATTCACTTACCTAAGGTTAGAGCGTTAACCTTTGGGGGTCTACAGGAGAGCAAAAAAGGGAAGAGATAGGGACACCCCAATAACCCCAGTTCATTAATCCCATATTTTCTATCTGCAGACATCTCACTCTTGAAGTCAGGCATACAGTGCACAGAGGTCCAGCCCAAAGAGCCAACCGGGTGCTACACATCACCTTTGAAGATACGGTAGTTGCCCAGTCAAGACCGGCGCCTCTGCGAGAATCAGGTGAGCATTACATCTCCCATTAACAAAAAGGGGAAAGCTGTGGTACTTGTGGCATCCTGAAATCAGGCTGCCTTGCTGCCCACTACCTGCAAGCCCACTCCAAGTCTGCCATTCAGCTCTCCTTTGCCAGGAGAATTACCATCCAGTGACCCGAATTGCCCAGCTGTTCGCTACCCAGTGACCAGACCTTGCCCAGCTGTCTTTTGCCCAGATGTATTTTGCCAGGCGCGCCAGCCATGTGGTGGCCAGACCCTGTTGACTGTCCAAAAATCCCAAAACTAGAAAGTGGACTGAGAGTATAATCCTTATCCCTTAGAAATACATAGCCTATCTTGTCTTGCCTTTGTCCTTATCCCACTCTCTAAGCAATCCTATCTTACCCCGATAACTTGTTGAAACTGTTAGAATCATCCTTGCATCCTGTCCTTAATTTTTAAGTGCTAGCGCCATCTCTTTTCAATTTTGTCTTGTGCAATCCTAAGCCATTAGTCATATTTCGAGTGATTGGACTGGTTTCTGCCAAGGTTGGGCCCTGGGGTAACAAGGTTGAACTCGCAAATCAACCTTGGATCTTACTGTGTCCATCTTTGGTGGTCTAGTCTGAATACTCTAGTTTAAAGTAGAACTGTTCTTGTCAGAACTTATTTGATTTCCTTTCATATTTCACGTCTTCATTTTACTCAAAGCGCGCCTTTTTTATACCTTGCATAACTCATCGAGTTTAATAGCTAGAAACCTATTTACACATCTAGAATATCCCTGTGATATACATCTATTCCCCAACTCCAAATTAGAGTATTTCACTTGTTTTTATTAAAAACTGTTTGGGTAATTAAAAGCGGGAATTGAGAAAATTGCACGTTTTCCCATGTGTCATTTGGCTGCAGCATGCTCTAAACTTTCCACTCGTTTTTCGAATTGTATGCCTTTTGTTGATCCATTGCCTTGTGATTGCCAGTGACATAACATACCTGCTATGGTGATAAAACATCTGTATATTATAATTTAACCACATATTAATTAATTATTTGTATTTCACCTTATTTTGTGAGGGAAGGTCGCATTTTGATTCTGTTTTCTCCCCCTTATTCCTTTGATTATTTGTGGGTTAGGGGAACATTGCAGGGGGAAACCTTAATGTGGGTGCTATCTCTCTTAATCCAAAAAGTGCTCTTATTCATTTGTGTTGTGAATATGTTCTAATAGAATGTTAACCAAGTGCATTGCTTACATTTCTATTGTAATTATCACCGCATTGGTGATTGCTGCCCCATATTAAAAACTGTATGATTTCTTTTGAATTTTAAAATAAATAAATACATATTGCATTTCACCAACCAGCCGGGTTCATGCTCCATTGTGACCAGGGTATTTGAAAAAGGGGGTGTGATACGAGTTGCGTACCATCTCAAATTGAATTTGCATAAAATAAGGAGAAAGGCATCTCAGTTGTGCGCTACATCCTAGGCTGAGACCAAGGTGTGTGTCGGCTGATTGAAATCCTTGACATATCAGGCATCACAAGAGTGTGATTGCACTGTGTGTTTTGAGCCAACAGGAACTATTCCTTCATTGCTAAAACAAAGTTCATAGTCCATTTCTCTATGTATTTGCACTGGCTTCTCCATTGTCGCAATCCATGTGAGCCTTATGATGTATTGGGACCATATTTGCACACACATAGGGCCTCATTACACGGTAGGCGTTAAGGGAATACCGTTACCGGTAACGGAATACCGGTAACGGTATTTTCCCAAGCCGATCACGACCCGGACCCACCGCTATTAGCGGACCCGTAAAGTACGGCGCCACCAATAGCGGCGTGGCCGCTTGCGCACGACCCCCACACCGTAAATAGCGCCATGGCGCTAATAGCACGCAATCACAACCCATGCGTACACGGCAATACCGGCATCCCAAAGACCCAAAAAGCATGTACCGGCATGGCGCTAATAACAGCATCGAAAACCACATGTTAAGAGTCCTGAGCAGTGTTCCCATCTGCCCCAGATGGACACAACCAGCACAGGTGGAGTCAATGGAGACAGCCAGCACTAAAGAGCACACCACACCCCTTCCCACACCCCTTCCCACAGCAAGATGATCCCAACACCAGCAGCATGACATGGGCCTGCGTACATGACTGCAGTGCAGCACCAACAACAACAGACAGCACCGTAGAGACGTAGGAGTAGGAGGAGGAGGAGGAGGCCGAGACTTGCGCAGCAAGCACCACCGGGGCACCCAGAAACACCACAAGGGCAGCCAACAAACCCCCAGAATGAAGGCGAAGATGACCATGGTATGTGTAAGGCACAACTAAATGTGCATCTGATAGAATGTGCCCATGGCACCATGCAAACACCAGATGAGCATGATGTGGATGAGTATTGTCGAAATGGCCAGCCCGGACATGCAAGAGGCGATGGCATGGCGGGACAGGATCCGTGTCAGCATCGGAATCAGGAATAGCATCAGGAACAAAGGTGGAATATCACGCATGGAGAGACGTGCATTGTTGCCCATGTGGCCGTCTGGAGGCCCACAAAGGGCCCTCTCCCAAAGAAATTCACACATACACAATGATGTAGACCATGCCTGTTTATCAACTACAGAAGAGTGTATTTTGAACATAACGTGTACAGAAAGTGCATAACCCCAACTGTGCAAACCCCCTCCCCCCCTCCCCCCACAACACCCCCGAACACACCCCCCCTCCCCCCACAACACCCCCGAACACACCCCCCCCCACAACACTCCCGAACACACCCTCCCCCCCCCCCCACAACACTCCCACGTGAGTCCCAAGGCGTGAACATGTCCTTCCCCAAATGTGGCCGATATTCCTTGTTGGCCCTATTTGTCCGCTCCTTCTTCGGGTGTTTGAGATGTTGTGCGCCTGAGGTTGCGCATAGAGCGGCGTAGGGGGCTTGTCTGCCGTGAACTCCCAGAGGAGGCTGGGCCTGCTTCCTCCTGGGTAGGGAGTGGACATCTGCGCTCAATCGCATCCGCAATGCGGATCATGGCCTGCCTGAGTTGCCCCATCTCATTGCATATGCGATTGGTGCATGCCTCCATGGCCTCCCTCGTCTGGCGTGCGAATGCACCACTGTCCTCCCTCAGGTGCCCTGTCTCAACCACATGTTGACCTACCAGACCAGCCATTTCGGTCTGCCTCTGGTAGATGGCTGATAGGTCAAGTTCCACGGTGTCTGCCGGTGGAATGGCTGATGCGCCTGGATGAATAGCACTGGCATCAGGGGTAGGTTCCAGGGGGCTCCATGACACATCATGTGTGTGGGTGGGTGATCCGCCTTGGCTGAACGGACCTGGTGAAAACATTGGGGATGAGAGTAAGTGGCGTGTGGGGATGGGGCTCTGACTCAGATCCTCATTCACCGGTGCTTCCTCCGCATCGGAAAGTGGCCCAGTGGCTGCTGCCTCACCCGTAGAGCTAGTGGCAGCAGAGTGCACTCCCTCCATGCTGCCTTCAATTGATGGGAGACACACTCCCGTGGTTACCACAACAGCGGCAGGCATTGCCTCCGGCTGCGTGGCACTGCTGCTCCTGCTGCCTTTGTCCCGGTCACTACTCTTGGGTCCCCTAGAGGTTGATGCGTGGTCCCCGGTGGCATCCCTCCTGGCTTTCTTCATGGGTGTGGGAGTGGGTGCTGACGTGCGTGGCTCCTCATTTTCTGTGTGTGATCCTGCAGGGGTGATAAGAAGGGTAAATCATCATCTATGGGTCTACCTGCATCATGGCAGATGTATACGTCATGCAGTTTGATGCATTTTGGGGTCATCATTGTGGAGGCATGGAATGGGGATGTTGGCTGGCTCATGCATGATTGGCCCTGTGTTGGTGGGTATGTGATGATGCATGCATGTCTGTTTGTGGCTGGATCCACGGCATTCATATGGACACATGATTGTGGGACCCCTCACCCTTCACTGCGCATATTTGGGTGCATACACTCACCTCCATCCGATGACACGGCCACGCCATGCTCCATATCGCCGACCCCCTCTATCGACTCGACTCCTATTGTGGAGGCACATATCTCCTCCCACTCCTTCATCTTCAAGGGGGACTTTGCACCACCTCCTGTGGCCATTGCCATGTTTCGGTTCACAGATAGAATGTTGCGCACACGCACCCGGAGGTCGTCCCACCTTTTGCGGCATTCCCTGACACTCCGGGTGGTGGTGCCCACCGCACTGACTTTTAGCGCAACTTCGGCCCAGATGGCCTTCTTCTTCAGGAGGGCCTCCCGCCGCATATCGTTCACAAATACCACTCCTGCATTTGCAGCAAGTGTGGTGGTCAGCATCATTAGTTCCTCATTGGTGAACTTTTCTTTGCGCTGGCGATCAGCAGTTTTTTTAAGCGCCTTTGGCATCCTCGAGCTACCCGGTGTGGTTCCTGGTCGGTGTTGCCTGGATATATGTCCTGGATGCAGTGGATGGCAATGGATTGTGTTTTTGTAGATGGCCGCTGTGCTCTTTCCCGTTCCTGTGCGACGACGTAATTTCCGGTTCCGCTTTTTAACGGTGTGCGGTAATGGCGGTGTCCGCTATTTACGGGTAGCGGGAGGGCGGAGGCGCAATCGCCGGTTTTGCGGTCACCGGTAAGGGGCTTTTTGGGGTATTTAGCGGCAGGGCGGAACGGTCATTTACGGCATGGCGCTATGCTCGTGTCCGCGTACTCGTGATGGGACGCTATTAGCGGCCTCTTGCGAGGGCGGACACGCTAATGGCGCCATGCCGTAAAATTCCGATTTTTACCGCCTACCGTGTAATGAGGCCCATAGTCTGTACTCGGGCTATTATTTCTTTGCTGTATTTAATCTGTCTATCTGATGGGCACGTCACTGTGATACCCTGCCATTTGTTGTTGACATGTGAGTGACATCCCACGGAAAAATATGGTGCTTGTAGACACTTGCTGTATTTCGTACTGCCATTGTGTAGTGCTGGGTCTAGATCGATGCTCTTCAACTGCATGCTGTGTGCCTGGAATGTGTCCTTTATCCTACATAGTGCAAGATGTATCAGACGTTGTGCTGCTATAATTGGGAATGGTCGTGGAAGTAAAACCTTAGGAGCCTCTGATGCATACAGAATGAGTGCACACATCTAACAGCTTCCATTTATCATATTCCTTCCCACAGTATGCATATCGGAATACCAGCTATTAGACGACTCTGAATGCTGAATGTCAGAAACAGCTTCAAAGCCCAACCCCTAATATAAATGATACGTCATTCGTACTTCCTGTCTTATTCGTCTAAGAAAGTCTGTGTGGGTGGCTATCAAAAAATGTGAGACATTGTTTGTTTCTTATTTATCATAGACCTGTTCATACCATTGTTCACAAATCTATTAACATTATTCTCCTTTATATGGAACTGTCCATCTCCCCTTTATATGACCACTCCATATAACAAGAAGAAGTGGGCATAGGACCCCGAAACGCGTCGTATGAAGTGTTGATCGACTTCTTGATGAACAATATGAAGGATATATTGTTAGATCAACATAGGGTTGTTACTTGATTGTATTATACATATTTTGTGAATGTTTTTGAATCAATCACGAAAATAAATGTATATATTAGTTCAAAACTAATTACAATATAACAAGATTATTTCGTGTTGAATTCTGTGCTCTGACTTATTCTGGAAAATGTTCAGTAGAGTTTTATAAGTGACTATTATGAACAAAATTTAATTGTGTTTTTTGTAAAACATTGCACCAACAGAATTGTGATTGGAAATGTATGCCATGTATCCTTACATACTATGACACTTTATTGAAGACAAGGATTTCCTCGTTTGGAGTGACCAGGTGACCAGGTTGTCATCTCAGTGTGTCCTGAGGTGCTATTAGTTTTCTTGTTCTGTTACTCTCTGTTTAGTAGCAAGAGTTTTGTTTAACCTGGAGCACCAGAAAATATTGAATTTGTTGAATGTTGTTGTTTTTACTATATCTGAAGCAGATATAGTAGTGCACCAAAGTCATGACTTTGTAGGCTACTAAAACTACTCGGTTGCACACTAGATCTCCTTTAATAATCCATAAATATATTGTCCAACGTGACATATATATTTACACTTTAGCAAATCACGACAAATAATGTCATTTTCTAAAATTGAATCTTGAACAAATAATAGACCAGAAACATTAGGTTTCTCGTAGGACGAAGCAACACGGATACTCAATTTGATTACCACTACAGAGAGGGAAACTACTAAAACGAATAATCCAGAAGATTTAATTAGACACTTTGAGAGAACCATCAAAAGAGAAATTAATCAGAAACTACATGCAAGTACATTGGCTCAGTATTATAAATCCGAGAGGATCCCCAGAGGTCTACGAGTAGATGTAGAACCAACTCTCTGTAGAGATAGTCCTGGATTCATCAAGAAGTGGAGACAAATTCTCAACAAGTGCTCGTTGGATTTAATACTTTTAACCATAAAGGAGTTATCGAAGTTGTTGAGACAAATTAACGAGGAGGTTGAAACTATTAAAGCAGCACTGACACCTTTAATGACAAAAGAGCAATTGGTGAACACATTGGAAGAAGTGAATTTTAAGTTAGATCAGTTTAAGTCAGAAATTGAAACCAAAAAGATTCAGAAGTTTAGACAGGACACGATAGAACATAAATTGGACATTGTATACTCCTGGGAAGAATACTATAACAAAAGAAATCCACAACCGATTCCAACTAAACCCAGGAGAGGATCAGCATCACAAACATCATCTTCAGAGGCACCAGGAGTAGAAATAGAAGAGGAAGGAGTATTGAGAAACCAAGGGCCTCATTATGACCCTGGCGGTAAGTGAAAAACGATGCCGGTAAAGGATTACCAGCATCGCCTACCGCTAGGGCCGATTATGACCCGAGATAGCTATTAGCGGCACCGTAATTAACTGTGCCGTTAAAAGCGCCATGGGCGTGGGCACGCGACTCCCATGCCGTAAATACCGCCATGGCGCTAAGTTGGGAGCATTACGAGTCACGCTTTGTGAAGGCCGTAAAGTACCTTACCGCCATGGTGCTAATACCACCATGGTGCTAATACCGCCATCGCAGACCAACCGTAAATGACCATGTGCAGTGTTCCCAGCTGCCACAGGTGCACACAATCAGCACAGGTGGAGGTAATACAGACTGGGCAAGTACAAAAGGAGCACACCCCACCCCTTCCCACACCCAGTTACACTCCACAATGATTCCAATACGACTATCAATGTTGGGGCTGGAGGACCTGATTGCAATGGAAGTGCTACAACAACAACAACTACTACTACTACTACTACAACAGGCAGCACAGAGGAGACACAGGAGGAGAAGGAGGGCAAGGCAGGGCCAGCAAGCCCCACCAGCACAGCCAGTGCCACCACGCATGCAGCCCCCAATCCCACGCATCAGAGCCAATCCATTCAACCTCACCGCTAGGCAGATCCACACCCTGTACCCTTTAGACCGGGACACCATCACCACCATCGTGGACATGATACACAACGACATTGTCAGCATGATTGAAACACCCACCGCCACCCCCCCTACTGAAGCTAGTGTCCGTGCTCCACTTCCTGGCCACAGGCACCTACCAGCACACAGTGGGGCACTTGCATGGCATTTCATAACCATTATACTCACGTACGCTGAACCAAGTGCTTGATGCCCTCCTCAAGCACACAGACAACCGCATTTCCTTACCACGGTCTGCCCAGGAGATCGCAAACACGAAAGTGGGTTTCCATGCACTGGCCGGCATACCTGGTTGCATTGGTGCCATCGACTGCACCCATGTGGAATTGGCGGTCCCACATGCCATGGAGGTAGTGTACCGCAACCGTAATCTATACCACTCAATCAACGTGCAAATGGTATGTGACTCGAACAGGATCATCACACATTGTTGTGCCCGATTCCCCGGATCAACCCATGATTCAATGGTCCTGCGGAACTCCACAATACCACGCTACATGGAGCGACATGCAGGGCCGAGATCCTGGCTACTCGGTGATTCTCATGTCATGGCCATGAAAATGTGAGGTAGGTAGGTGATTGATGTACCAATGCATACTTTACCTGTCTGACATGGGGGGGGGGAATGCATACTTTACCTGTCTGACATGGGGGGAGAGATGCATACTTTACCTGTCTGACATGGGGGGGGAAGATGCATACTTTACCTGTCTGACATGGGGGGGGGAGATGCATACTTTACCTGTCTGACATGGGGGGGGGAGATGCATACTTTACCTGTCGGACATGGGGGGGAGAGATGCATACTTTACCTGGCTGCGAGTACCAGAGGTAATGGAGCATGCTCATAACCTAAAGCAGGCCAGACTTCAGCTGACACCAGACCACATAATGCTAGATGTGATCAGCCCTACCATGTGAATGAAGCTGTGTTCCAACCATTCCACAACCATCTGCATGTGCACTGTACCAAATCAGACCACACCCACCCCAACGCAATTTAGCTACATGCAATGACTTCAGGCAATACACAGAACCAAACACCATCAACTGAAAGCCCAGTCCCCCATAACTGCGCACAAAGGAGTCACATGGCGGTCATGAACACCAATACACCACTACACTGACACAGAGGCCCAACTGAATTGCATAACAACATTTGTAGTGCTTAGTGAGATCATCATGAGGCTGACAGCAATGGTGCCATGATGAAAGCCTTAATATCACTGGACATCTGCCAGATCACCAAAACAACCGCTATGGACTAACACAGTGGATGGGCACTCACAAGGTACTGGACCTCCCTGCGTACACTAGTTGATGGCATGCAATACTGTCCATAAGGGGAATACACATATAGCGGTCACATCGTGTAACTCCATTTGTGCATGGAAATGGGGTTCAAGCTAAAAGTTGAAGGCATGCCATGGTATCACGTAATGATTTGCAATCTGATGTCCTGACTGACACATACATTGTTTCCCACATACAGGTGATGCAGGCTATCCCTTGAGGAGGTGGCTCATTACCCCAGTCCGGAACCCACAGAACCGGCATGAGGAGGACTTCAATCGTGCACATGCACGAACCCGTGTGGTGATTGAGCAGACATTTGGCCTCTTGAAGGCACGGTTTCGCTGCCTCAGCAGGTCTGGTGGGGCACTCCTGTTCCGCCATGAGAAGGTGGCAAAGATCGTCATGGCATGTGTAATGCTACACAATATGTGCATCAGACGGAATGTGCCCCTGCCTCCTGACGCTGAACTGCAACCACCTGATGAAGAGGATGATGAGGGTGGGGATGGGGCAGCACCTCATGGAGGAAGCGATGCACAGGAGGGACGTGACATGCGTCAGACTCTCATTAACCAATGCTTCTAGCACACATGGACGGGGGTGTCACATGGAGATGGCACTTGGGGCACTGTGTGTGTCTGGGACATGCACACTGTGGACTGTTCACCAATAAAGCACACGTACGCAATGAGCAATGTCCACACATGTGATTTGTGCATAACCAAAAAGTGTATTGAAATAGTGATTTGAATGAACACACCCACTCCCCCCTCCCCCTCAACTCCCCAACACACCCACTCCCCCCTCCCCCTCAACTCCCCAACACACCCACTCACCCCTCCCCCTCAACTCCCCAACATACCCACTCCCCCCTCCCCCTTAACATGTTGTGGATGTCAGTGTTCAAGTGTATCATGTGTGATCGTTCCACAGGCCGGCCTCTATTGGCGCCCACCTCTCCAGGCACCTGGTGCACCCCTGTCAGTACGCCGCAGGTTCCTGCCCAATCTGTGGACGGGGCTGGTTCTTGTAGAACTTGCAGCCGAGGAGGTAATGGCCTGCTCACAAGGACGCATGTCCCTCATCGTTTGCACAAGCTCCGAAAGTACGTGCCGCACAGCGGCCAGATCTGCACAAATATCCTTGGAGCTGGACTCTATTGCAGCCTTCACAGTTTCTGCACATTGTTGCATTTCCGCCCTTGCACTTCCACAATCTGCCACATGCTGTGGCAAGAGGGTGGACAGTTGTTGTTGGCGCGTGATGATTTCTTCCATCGACTCCTGGTTTTTTTGGACTATGGATAATGCTAGTGGCGTGTCCATTGTGCTGCTCACCTCCTGCACATCTGCCACTGGGCATGGAGTGGCCGGCCAAGAGTCATCAGGGGATTGCCCCTGTATGCCATCATCATGCTGGCTGCATGGGGGCAGGTAGGAGGATTGAAGGGGGGCATTGGGGGGACCCACAACAACATCATCATCCCCTACATCATTGTCCGAGCTTGCAGTCTCGCCAATCGTGCTGCTTCCTGCAGACCCAGTGCCTTCAGTGGACACCACTTGGTGGATGTTTGTCGCAGGTGGTACTGTGGTGCTTAACTTGGTGCGCATCTGTGCCCTGGCCTGTGTTGTGCTGGTAGATTTTGGCTGCTGTGGGGTTTTGCTTTTTGCAGCAGAGGTGGAGGGTCGGTGTGCTGGGACTTCGGGCCTGGCCTTCTTGGCAGGTGTGGTGGCAGTGTCATCGTCGGCACTGTCCAAATGAGAACCTGTGGTGGAGCAAAGGAGGGAAAGGGTTAGTGATGGGTCTGCGGACATTAAGCAGGCATTGTGATGGCTGCATTCATTTTGATTACTAGATGGTGCACATTGGAGGCAGTGACATACAGGTTGTCTCCCTCTTAGGTGGTAGAAGGATGGAGGCATGTGGGTGCCTACAGAAAGGGTGTGCATACTGCATGTGTAGAAGGTGGAGATCAAAACTGCCTGTAGGCAGTCTTCTGCTAATGTGTCGTGTTAACCCAGTTAGGCATCATTGTACTTCCCAGAAATCTGGACTTCAGTGAGTTTGGCATGGCTGGATTCAAGGCACCTACCTGCGTCACCTGATGTTGGGGCTCCTCTCTCCATTTCTCGGACCCCCTCGATGCTCTCTGTGCCTATGGTTGCGGCACATATCTGCTCCCACGGCTGCATTTTGATTGGTGACTCAGCTCCTCCACCAGTTGCCATGCCCAGGTATCTATTTGCAGACAGTATACTCCTTACGCGGAGCCGTAGATCGTCCCACCTTTTTCTGCACTGTCTTGCATTGCGGGGTGTTGTGCCAACTGCACTGACCCTCTGTGCTACCATGTCCCATATGGCCTTCTTCCGTGTTATCGCCGGTCTGGTCATCTCTGTCGAGAAAACTACGTCGGCATGTTCTTGTAGTGTTTCTGCCAACATATTCAACTCCTCCCTGGAAAAGCGCTCCTGCCGCAGCCGATCTCTGTTTTTTTTCAGAACTTTAGGCATTCTGATGATTGATAAGTGTAGGAGAAGGTTTGTGGAGGTTGGGGGGGTCAGGTGTCCACTGGTTGAAGAGGATGGCAATGGATTGTGTTTTTAAAGATGGCCGCCATGCTCTTTCCCATTCCTGTGCGGTGACGCAACTTCCGGATCCGCTTATTTGCGGTCACCTCTAATTGCGGTTCCCGCTATTTGCGGTCACCGCTATTAACGGTGACCGCTAATGTCGATAGCTAGGGTTGCGGAGGTGCTATTTGCACGGCATACAATGCCGGTAAGTGGGGTTTTAAGGACTTTAGCGGCATGGCGCAATGCTCGTGCCCGAGAAGTCGTAATGTGCCGCTTTTAGCGGTATCTGGACACGTTAATTGCGCCATGCCGGTAATGACCGTTACTTAGCGCCAGGGTCGTAATGAGGACCCAAGACTCTAGAGAAGAAGTACTAGCATCTTCAGGCAGTGCGCCAGGTCCTAGCTCAGGGAATTGTTTAGGAAAAAGAAAATCAGAAGATCCAAAAAGATAAAATCCGAAAAGACAAGTCAATTTACCACCAAGGAAAACCTAGTGATCCATATTTCTTCATATGAATTTACCTTGTTTGAATTGAAAACATTACAGAAAGGTTTGTCCTTTGTTCCTAGGTATACAAGTGGTTCTGTTTCTTAAAAGAAAGGATTGCTTTTTTCAGATTAACTAGGTAAATGAAGCTGAAATGATTTTTTGCAACCACAGAAATGGAACCATCACTATATACTTCAGAATATCCTGAGATTTCTCCAAAGAGTACATTTCTTCCACATGTACAAAATCATGTATTGGAAGTATTTCAAAAACAAACCTTGAAGGTTTTTCGTAAGATATCCTTTAAAAGAAAGAATACCAGAGGAAATTTTGCTAAAGATGAACAAAAAGTATTAACCAAACTTTGGAACAATGAGAATATAATATTGAAACCAGCTGATAAGGGTGGTGCATTGGTCATCATGAATCGATCACTGTACAAACAAGAAGTTGAAAGACAATTGCAGGATCACAACATTTACCTAGAAGTACCAATTGACTCCACAGAAAGGCTCCTAGAATTGATTAATTCCTTTTTGGATGAAGCAGAATCAGAAGGGTGGATTTCAGAAAAAACAAAATTATTCTTGACTAAAAATACCCGATCATGCCGGTACTTTATATATTAACTAAAGTCCACAAGAGTCTGACCGAACCTCCTGGTAGACCCATTATAGTGGCCACTGAGAGTCTCTTAGAACCATTAGCACAATATATAGATCAGGCAATTCAACCGCTAGTACAATCAACAACATCTTATCTTAAGGATACTACCGATTTCTTGTTGAAAATTAAAGAATTAGATTTTGACGAGTCTACAGACACCATGTTTACCATGGATGTCTGCAGTCTGTACACTAATATCACTCATGAAGCTGGCTTGGAAGCTATGGAATGGTTATTATTGTCATCTCAAAATTGTAGTGCTAACAGATTATGTATTTTAAGTCTACTGAAAATAGTACTCAATAATAACTTTTTTCGATTTGAAGACAGATTTTTCGTACAGATATCGGGTACGTCCATGGGTGCTGCCATGGCCCCAGGATATGCCAATACATATATGACATGTCTTGAACAAACAGCGGTATTGAACAAGCCACAATACAAGGAAAATTTGAGATGTTACTTCCGTTTCATTGACGACATCTTTGGAATTTGCAGAGGACCTCAGGAGAATCTTCTGGAGTTCTTTGGATACATGAACCAACTAGCTCCAAGAATTAAATTTACAACTTCACCCAGCAACAATCGTATTCAGTTTCTAGATGTGGAAATTTACAGTAAGAGCAATCAATTACATACTACTATCTACAACAAACCTACTGATAGGAACAGTTTATTAATGGCATCCAGCTTTCATCCCAAAACTACCATAGAAAGTATACTTTATAGTCAATTCTTACGGTACAAAAGAATTATGAATTTGAGAATCAAGCAGCAAAACTTCCTGAAAAATGTATTGAAAGAGGTTAGTCACAACAATATTTACTAACACATTCACGCATCAAGGCCTCATCATTGTCAAGGGAACAACGTCTAGTACCATCAGAAAAACCTGACCAAGATTTATTGGTTTACGTGTCTCCATATTCAGAGCAAAGCCATAAGATAAAAAAATTCTGACAAAGAACTGGGAGATGTTGAAAATGGACCCGGTTTTGGCTCAATTGTGTGAAAATGTTCCGTTTGCCTATAGAAAAAGTAAATGCATGAAAGACTTTTTGGTTAAAGCAGAATACGAAACACCAAAAAAAAACAGCAAAAAGGATTGAATCCATATAAAGGAACGTTGCCCTGTAACAACTGTCAACATTGTCATAATGTAATTAGAGGTACAAGCATTACCCATCCTTACACAGATAAACAAATTACATTGAATCATACTAGTACCTGTGATACCTCGAATGTGATTCATGGGATCAGATGCCCTTGTGGCATCTTTTATGTTGGATTAACATCTAGAAAAGTGAAAACAAGGTGGACTGAACATAAATGAAATATAAGAAATAAATCTATTCATTCACAGGTATCACAACATTTCAATTCCCATAATCACACCATAGCTCAGATGAAATGAATAATTTTTTAACATGTTAAAGTTCCAAAATGAGGAGGTGACATTAAGTTACTCTTGAGACAGAAATAAATTGAATGGATTGATAGGCTTGATTCACTGGAGCCTAGAGGCATTAAAAATGAGTTTGACTTGACATGTTAGATTTAGTTATTTATTAATGTTTCTTTGTGGATTGTGAAGTTGCTCTCTTGTTTTAGTGGTAATTACAATAAGATATACACAGATATGTTGCCATCATATTGAATTGTTGTGTTTTCTAGAAGGATAACATTGTAAATAACGGATTATGTTATTTTCCCGGTGCCAAGTACCGTTAGCGCTTTTTTTGAGAATTAAATATGACCATCCAAAACAAACTTGTGTCTAACACTAACAAATACCTTGAGTGAGTACACTATGATTCTGTTTTATCATTTGTGACAGAATCTGTTTATATATATTTTTTAGGTGTAAGTATTTACAACTCCAGAAAGTAAATGGAGTTAGTTGAATTAGATTTCTTACTGGGCTCTTAGGTAATTGAGTCTTAAATTGAATTTTTAGATATATGGTATAGTCATATTAAGTAATGAAATGTGATCTAACATTTCTCAGAAGTCAACACAACAGGAGTCACGTGATTGAGATTTCCGCATTCTTATTATGTTTATTATTATAATTAGTTGTTTTTCAACTGGGTTTAATTTTTACTCACATGCACTTAATGAGACCTTTCTCATGAGAATTCTCGCTGACCGTAGATCCTACTCCTCAACATATGAGGGTCACGTGATCGGGATCGCGATCACGTGACCGCATCTAAAAGAGAATTGGAATTGAACACGGAAGTTTCATGGTGTGATGGCCTTGATGGCACATGCACCACAAGTTATAACAACAACCAAAGGATTCAGTAATTCTAATATATTCGCCTGATAAACTCGAGGCGAGTTTGGCGTTACGGGTCACGTGATCAGAATTACGATCACGTGATATCATTAGGAAGTGGTTAAATATCGAAGAGATCTACAATAGAGTATGGAAGTCTTTTGGTGTGAGGCCCTTGATGGCAGATGCACCATTAGTTTAACAACAATTAAAGGATTCAGCAATTTCAATATATCTGTTTGACAAACGTGAGGAGAGTTTGGTGTGACGTGTCACGTGATCAGAATTGCGATCACGTTACATAATCAGGAAGTGGTTATAACCGAAGCCTGGGACGGGAGGCTGCTCATGCAGCTGTTCTCCCTGTTCCCGGTCTTCTGTTTCATAGAGAATATTATTGAATGGTGAGTACTAGCAAGGTTATATTATGATTTTTCTTGGTAGTTGCTGAATAAGCAAATTGTTCTTCGTTTACAATTATTCGTATGGACATTGGTGGTTTCTCTTACAGATCCACCTTGGTTGAAATATAGCAGCCTTCAGTTTGAAATTTATGGGGACAACCAAGTAGGACATTTTGGGACATTCACCAAGTAGATAGCACTTTTTCTTGTATTTTTTATTTTTGTATTTTTTATCCTTTATTGTGGCACATGAGATTTGTTTTAAAGGACAAGAATCTCATACATTCTATGGACTATTATTTACAGATTCTGATGGGATTAACTCAATGTCATACACAGATTCCATTTGGAGGGGTTTAAGTTACCCCATAATAACAAGGTTAGTGAAGGTATTTACTTCATATAAGCACATGGGCTTTGAAAGGGCAAATAACATTGGAAATTACTGATTGAAATGCATTATCTTTTTTAATAGAAAGAGGAACTTGTACAGTAACATCCATACCTGAAGAAGGGGGCATAGGACCCCGAAACGCATCGTATAAAGTGTTGATCGACTTCTTGATGAACAATATGAAGGAAATATTGTTAGATCAACATAGGGTTGTTACTTGATTGTATTATACATATTTTGTGAATGTTTTTGAATCAATCACGAAAATAAAAGTATATTTTAGTTCAATACTAATTACAGTATAACAAGATTATTTCGTGTTGAATTCTGTGCTCTGACTTATTCTGGAAAGTGTTCAGTAGAGTTTTATAAGTGACTATTATGAACAAAATGTAATTGTGTTTTTTGTAAAACATTGCCCCACAGAATTGTGATAGGAAATGTATGCCAAGTATCCTTACATACTATGACACTTTATTGAAGAGGATGATGTCCTCATTTGCAGTGACCAGGTTGTCATCTCAATGTGTCCTGAGGTGCTATTAGTTTTCTCACTCCATATAACAGACCTACCTTCAACACTCCAACAATTTCAAGCAGTGTCACACAAAACAATATAATCATCGATCTACCAAGTATAATGAAGAAGTCCTAGAATGAATTACATTCAGTTTATCACAATCCCTACAGAACAGGGAGGTTTGAACACGTTGGTCAGGCATCCTTGCTTATCCCTGGAGAGGAGAAAAAAGGTTACCAAGAAAGAGAGAAAAAGGAAGAGAGAGACGGAGAGGAGAAGAGCGAAAGAAGAAAAAGAGTGACAGAAAGAGACCTTTTTCCCACCAGGGCCACCTGGGTTCTAGACCTTCAAAAATTGAAAAATTGAAAATGAGAAAAAATAAAAGAAGAATAAAAAATGAAAAAAAGAAAAGAAAAATGGAAAATCAGCGGTCTGCCACTGCACACCACCCTGGCATGGATCCCTTACTAAACGTCTTCTTCATCAGTTACGTCCTTGATCTGTCAATTGACCTTTGCAATGCACATGTCTCAGATGCTCTTTGGACATCCATGAGGGGCACCCAATATTGTAACTTCTTCACCCGGACGGCGAGGGGCCTACACCAACCACCTCATATGGACCTTGAAACCTGGGAGTGTTCCATCAACGAACAACATGCTACCTTCCCTTTCAGTGTGTCCTCTCCTTCACTCCTGGGTGATGCAATCTGTTTGGAGATATATTTGATAGTACGTGTTAGTGCCGTTAAATATTCCCTAAATTCCTCTCCTAGTACTGTCGCCGCTTGATGTGCATCTGACCCTTTCCTCACAGGGGATATGAGTGTTTGCATGCGCCTGCCTGTGACTATTTCGTGTGGTGTCAAATGGTGGTCTAGGCTGTGTGCGTAAACTGAAGAGGGCCAGGGGCAAAACGTGTACCCAGTTTTTCTTCAACGTGGGACACAATTTTGACAGTTTACTTTTGAAAAGTTCATTGATCCTCTCCACAATCCCATTAGCCTGAGGGTGGTAAATTGAGCACATTCAATATTTTATGACCAATAACGCTGCAACATGCTGGAATAGCGCATTAAAGAAATGTGTGCCATTATCCGATGTCAATACTTTACACACACCCAATCATGGAAACACCTCTCTGACCATGAACCATGTTGCACATTTCGCATCTGGGTGTGCACATGGTCCTGCTTCCACCCACCTTGAAAACCACCACAATAAGGTACGTATATCCATTGCACTTTTCCCCCATATCTGCATAATCTATATGCAGTTTACGGAATGGCCCTGTAGGGCTAGGCAATGTACTTCTTAATGTCCATAATGTCATCCCTGTGCTGAAACAGTGTATTGATTTTTCCGAAATGCTCTCCTGGAGGTTTGGCACAAACTGGTCCTCCTGGATATGTGCCACAATATGTTGTTTGGAGCTGTGGGAGGGGAATGTAGTTTCTGAAATGCCACAGAGAGTTATTCTTGGGGCATCACCACCTCTCAGAACTCTCACACCTCCACAATAAATCAGTGGGAGACTGTTTGCATCTCCTCGGCAACCATTGCTCCATTTCCTCATCAGGGGCTTTCCTTTGCAACTCTATAATCTGTGATATGGGCAATGCTGTGTGCGGCACTGTGGTCTTCATTCCTGTAGGCGTGGTCACTATGCACTCGGTTAACTTTGTATAAGGGAGATAGGCTGCCAAATTGGCCGCTAGGTCTGCAGCCACATTGCCCTTTGTAGCATCAAGCGTAGTAAATGGAATGCGGGAGGAGGCTGGAGGCTCGAGAGAGGAACGGGAAGCTGCGGGACACGGAGCGAGCAAGGACCATTAAAGAAGAGACAGAAAAGCTACACGACGGACGCTCATGTTCCCTCTACCCACATTAAGCTCTTTAGAACTACAATAGATATATAAGCAGTTAAAGTGTTAAAGTGTTACCAGTTGTACGTTATATATATCTACCCATTAAATATATCCCAACCCACTTACCTGAACAATAACAAGAAATGAACAAGAAATATTTTGTGAAATATCAAATGCAGCAATTTCCAAGCAAGAATGGGATGAGGAAACGACTAAAGATAATGCTCTTCTAGAAGTAATAAAGAATGTAGAAGAAACAAACTGGAATAAAACAAAATGACAGAGGCTGGTGCTCTCATGTTTTGGAACGTCAGACATGAACTATATATCCAAAGTGGATGTTTGATGAGAAGCGACAAGCTGGTACTGCCAGAGGGGCTCAGGGACAAAATCATTCAGTTAGGACATGAAGGCCATCAGGGAATGATAAAAACGAAGAAAAGAATAAGAAACATATATTGGTGGCCCGGATGTGGCCTACAAGTGGAAAGAAGAATAAGGAACTGTATCCTTTGTATGAAAAGTGATAAAGTGTGTGTGTGGGAGCGAGTTATCCAATGGTATTGAGATACATCCCGGAGTGGGCCTGGAAGACGGTTGCAATTGATGTGTTGGGTCCCGTTTGGAGCGACGGAGGTGCTACTTATTGTATTGTAATGATTGATATGTTGACGAGATGGGTAGAAGTAACCATGGTGCCTCATGTCACGACCCGGACAATCATTGAGTTCATGGAGGAAGTGTGTGAGCGTGAGGGGTATCCTGAGGAGGTACTGTCTGATAATGGATCTCAGTTCAAATCCAAACAGATGAAGAAATATTTTAATGAGAGATCGATTGTTCATAAGGTGTGTGCTATTTATCATCCCCAGTTCAATGGTGTGGTTGAGAGGTACAATAGGGTGATCAAGAATGCCATTAAGTTAGCATGGTCCAATGGGAGAGATTGGAGAGTGGAAGTGAGAGAGATGGTATTGGCTCATAGTTCATGCTGCACTGCACCACTGGGGTCTCCCCATTTGAGTTCAGCTGGGGAAGGAAAGCAAATACTAAGTTATTTCCAGGATGGATGAATGTGGTTGCTGGTACGTGTGTTGACTTGAGTAATGTGACAGCAAACATTCAGAGAAGACAGTTGACCAACAAGGAACAGTATGAAAAGAGATACAGGAAAAGAAGGTTACCAGACGTGGGAAGTTGGGTTAGAATCAAACTTCCAGTGGTACTAAGAGAGAGTGGCTGTTGTTGGTCGTAACCTGTGGAAGTGGTGGAAGTGTTTAAGAATGCACTAAGGACTAGTGGTGGAAACGTATGGAACATTGAGAGAGTGATGGTTTTGGATGAAAGAGTAAGAGGAGATGTACCGAGTGGAATGGATGGTGGTTGTAAGCCTGTTTGTGGTGCTGAAAGGAGTGATGAAGTTAAGAGGTTTTCCTTGGCACGAAATACAGATATGCCATGGGAGTCTTCAAGAGAGGCGCCACGGAAGTCATAAAGAGTTGGCAGGACATACAACAGACCTAGACATTTATTAGACTATGAAGAGTTTTAATTGTGGGTGTGCACATTATTGAAGAGAGGGAATGTGCAGCATCGAGTTTAGTAAATGGAATGTGGGAGGCGGCTGGAGGCGCGAGAGAGGAACGAGAAGCCGCGGGATACGGAGCGAGCGAGGACCATTAGAGAAGAGACAGAGAAGCTACACGACGGATGCTCATGTTCCCTCGAACCACATTAAGCTCTTTAGGACTACAATAGATATATAAGCAGTCAAAGTGTTAGAGTGTTACCAGTTGTACGTTATATATATTTACCCATTAAATATCTCCCAACCCACTTACCTGCATATGTCCCTGCTTCACCCTTAGAGATTTCATCCGTGGCATTAGTATGGGCGGCGCATTTGATGACTGCCACAGTGGAGGGCCATGATAAAGCTTCAATGAGTTCTTCCAACAGCCTTGCATGCTGCACTGGAGAACCATCTGCCCTCCAAAACACTCTCCTCTTCCACCACATAGACCTGCATGCACCGTTGTTGTGGCATATGTCGAGTCTGAGTAGGTGGTGACACACCACCCTCTAGAGGATCTCAATGCCTCGATGAGTGCAACATGTTCCATTGTCTGAGGTGAATAGTGCATAGGTAATCTTTTCATGATCAAAACTTCATGCTCCCCCCTTTATTGTGTACCGCTGTCGCCCCAGTGTGCCTCCTTCCCGTCTCCTGGTCAATTGTTGATGACCCATCACCATATAGTATATCTCCTTCCATCAATGCATGTCTCTAGCTTTAGATTTACCCTCCTCTTCACCCTTGTATGTAGCACAGTCATGCATTTTCAGGTCATCATCAGTGGATGCCTCTGTCAAAAATGGGTCGGGATGCAGTGTCCTACACCTTATTATAAGAATATGAGGTTTGGATATTATAATCTCATATGCAGAGGATCTCTGAGTCGTCAAGGTTGATTTAGACCTTTCCAAAATGGCAAATTGCGTATGTTATACAAATAAGGTAACAGAGCACCGCATGACAATCTTAGAACTTTTCTCTGTCACAAATGCAGCCGCTGTGAGTGCTTGTTCACATGCAAACTGTCCCTGCATGACTGAGTCGAGTGTCCCACTATAATAAGCCAAATAGCAAATGGCTTGTGGCCCATTGTGCTCTTTTGAGTCAATACTGCAGTCATGAGCTGTCCATCAGAGTGGGAAAATAAATAAAACTCCTGTGTATAATGCAGAGTTGCTAAAACAGGGGCCGTGCAAATAGCTTCTTTGAAGTCCACAAATTGTCTATTCATTTCTTCAGTCCATTCCAATTTACTGTTTTCTTGTCTTCTGGCCTTCTCTGAGACTTTGTAACAGTGGCCTTGCTTAAGCTGCGCAGTCTAGGATCCATACCGTACAATAATTACATAAGCCCAAAAACTGCTGCATTTCCTTGACAGTACTGAGCCTAGGAGTGGCACATACTGCCTCTACCCCATCTGGTAGTTTATTTTCCCATTTGCAGAGATAAGTTGACTCCTGTTGGCAGTATTGTAGATTCTTTCTATCTGCCTTGTACCCTTTGTGAGCCAGCAATTGCAATAATGCAATGCATTTTCACTACATACCAGCAGATCATCCACATACTGGATGATCGTGGTAGGCACCTGAACATTTCCCAAGTTGGAATATAGCACTCTATTGAAAATACTCTGACTTTCACAGTACCCTTTAGGCACTCTTGTGTGCTCAAAGCACCACTGACCATGCGTTAATGCAGTGAGATACCATTAATCAAGGTGGAGTGGGATTGAGAAGAACACATTTTTCAGATCCACCACCGTGAAGTATGTCGCTGTTTTGGGAATGCTACATAGGATTGTTGCAGGAATTGGAACTACTGGAAACTCCTTTTGCACCACTTCATTAAGAAGACATAGATCCTAGATCATCCTCCAATTACCCTCTGTTGCTTTCTTGACAGGGTTTATGGCCGTATTACATGGGGACGTGGATGGCACGATGATCCCTTGCTCAAATAGAGCGTGAATAAGTCATTTTATCCCTTCCTCCTCTTCCCTTGACAATGGGTACTGATGCACCCTCTGGAGTATTGCTCCTGACTTCAACGTAATCTGTTCTGGGCTCACATCTCTTAGTAACCCAACATCATGTGGATTAACAGCCCATAATTGTGCTGGCACATATCGCATTTCCTCCTCAAAAGATAAAGATGGGGTCACCACTGCTATCAGGCGGCACTGTACCTTAATATACTGCACCATATTATCACTGGGGTTGCAGATTTCCAAAATGATCTCCCCATTTTGCTCACTGTCCTCAAATAACTCCTTATCAGTAATTTCCTTCAATTGTACTGTTGGATATAAACATAGTACTGTGGGGGCACTTGCACCTGTCCTGATCTATTCCAATCAGGACAACCCTTTTGTCTGACACTACTAGTCCTTGCAAATCTAATGACAATACTGCTCCTGCCACCACCTTGGGTGGCACCATGGGTCAGAAAATAAAATTTGTGGGGCACTCACCAACATTTTGTTGCAATTTTAGGCACTACTTTTACTAGTACCTTGATGCCATAGATAAATATGTCCGGGACCACAGGAACTCCACAGACTACTGACTCCTTTGCCATTGTATTGATAATTACCATTGCTCGAGCTACTCCCATCACTGGAGTGGAACACACTACCCTTTATCTGTGAATGTTATAGTTACATTTAGTTGACTGAGCAGATCCACACCCAACAAGTTCCCACGGGAACTCTCCGAATATAACAAGGGGGCTTGTACTACCTTTCCTCCCACTTTTAAATCCAGCTCCTCAGTGTATGCAACTATAGAAATAGCCCCAGAGAATCCCTGTGTGTCAAGAGTTGTACCTGATAATGGAAGGTTCCCCTCCATAATGCATGATTTAATTACACCTAAATCTACCATAGATTTAAATTGCTTGTTTCCTATTTCCGCCACCACCAAGGGCTCCTCTCCCCCTGTCTCAACTCTCCACATTTCCTGTAACTTAAGAATAAACCTAGGTGGGTCCTTATTATCACCCATTGTGCACTGCATTAAAGAATGTCTGGGGTGTCTGGGTTCATCTTTCATATGGCATCCCATACCCTTGACCTTACTTCATTAAAGGCTGCTCCATCATGTTAATTATTTGCTAGATGTTATCCCAAAGTACCCAGCCTTTACCCATATGTCCCCACCTTGGTCTCCAACTATGGCGACCAGTAAACTCTTAAGGTCTCCTAGTGCTAAGTCTACCCCTGCTGTTTGTTTCTCAAATTCATAAATCCATTTACTGGCTCCAGTTGTAAACTGGGGGAGAGCTTTAATCAAATTATGTTTGTCCATTTGAGGCCATGGCACATACTGAGTTATCCCTACTCCTTTATGTATAAGAGGCATCTGCATGTCTATTTTGTTTTCAACCCCTTTTTTTTAGTATTTTTCTGATCTTTTACTACCACCATTAAATCTGGTCGATTTCTCGGTCTGTCCCTTCCCCATGCCTCTTGTGGCTGGGATGGGTTTCTTGCTGCCTCCTCTCCTCAATCTCTTTTTTCCCCTGCCTCTTCATTTTTTCTGCCATCTTGATCTTCCCATTCATTTGCCCTCGCTGGTTCGCTTCCTTATCCCAGAACCATCCATACCATCTCCCCATCATCTTTTTCGACGCAAACATTTCTTATTGCCCTAGGGTTGAATATAACCAAAATATCTTCTGACTTCCAGTCCCCTATTTTTTGCACTGGTACCCTTATTTCTGGTGTTACTGCTCCAGGTTCTTTTAACCTGACCAACCTTTCCCGTAACACTCTTAACTCATTGTCCATATCTGCTAGTGAACTCCCTGGGTACACTGATGCTACGGGCATGTCAGTTCTTGTGGATGGGTAATATGGAGGTGTAGGTGCAGAAGCTCT
Organism: Ambystoma mexicanum; assembly: GCF_040938575.1. Taxonomy (NCBI): domain Eukaryota; kingdom Metazoa; phylum Chordata; class Amphibia; order Caudata; family Ambystomatidae; genus Ambystoma; species Ambystoma mexicanum. Next base: position 1,031,966,788 of record NC_090933.1, on the reverse strand, counting down.
TGAATCCCCCCCCCGCTAGTTGTTGAACCTGACGATACTGTTGTTGACAGCTTCTCTACCACTGGAGGCTTATAGACTGGATTTGTATGCACTACTGCAGGTTTATGCATTACAGGGTATATCGACTGACATTTGATCTCTTTTTATCTTCCTGACCTTACATATCCTCAAATAACTGCCAGAGATCTAAAATCTCTTCTCTTCTTTGTAACGTCTTTCCCTTATATTTTGCTGCTAAAAAGATGGACATTCTTTCTAGCGTGTTTCTGTTATGGGAGCCTTGCTCTGGCCAGTAGCAGGACATCCCTCCATCCTTTGTTTCCCACACCCATTGTCTAAGATATATTTGTATCCTGTTACAGGGCCCTATGCATGTGTCTTATTGGTGTTTGTTCCCCAATACTAATATTGCCCGTGTCCCTTATGCTTCACTTATAGCTTACTGCTATACTGCGCATGCTGCTGCTTGTTACCAAGAAATACAGATCAACACACTTCTTTCCCCACCCCTTTTTTCCCACTTATTTTCACAAGCACACTGCAACTCATCCACCTTTCTTCCTTTTTTTACCACAAAAGACAGCACAAAAGACAGCAAGAGAAAATATACAAAAATGATTTACTGAAATCCAGGCCCATTCCTTGTACCGAGTCACTACTTTTTTTTTCTTTATATCCTCGTAGTACCACCTTCTCAGCTTTTTTTACATGCTGAGGATCCCATTGCTCTTGTTTCATCATAAAAGAATTCTGCGTGGCACTACCTTCTCAACCTATTATGGTTTAGGATCCCCAGTCTTTATACACTGAGGGTCCCTTTCTCCATTATAAAAAGTTGCAAAACAGAAATATGTGACAATTTCAACACAAAACCCAACTCCTTTCCAATCTATACCTTACCACATCACCAAAAAGTTCTATCCACTCTGTCATTGACCTATTCACACTTCACATACTGTCATATACACTTGTCCCCTTCTTGTTATCTGTTATCTCTTACAATAGTCTACTTACATGTGCATGTATGTTCACCAGAGTTTCTCTGTTACGTGGCCCAACACCGGCCTGTCCTTCTCTCTGGAGCTGCACTCCGCTTCAGAGAGCAGAGAGATTTCTTATTAAAATGGCCCCTTCTAAAACCACTCAGGAAACACATATATCTTTGATTTGGTGGACCGGTCGATGTAGTTGGGTGCAGCTCTTTTCTGGAGAAGCGGCCTGGAGCCTATGCAAGGCATGAGAAAATCTGGGAGAATATTAGGATAGTCACCACTTGTAAGGGTATCCCTAAAAATGCTCACACGAGAATAAATACACCCCGCTAGGGAAATAAGCTCAAGGGCTATCTTGTAAGGATAACAAGTTTAATCTTACAAATGAGGATGGTAGCAAAGGACTCCGCTGCATGAACGTTCTTCTTTCCCTTTTCCCATTCCTTCCTGACAAAGTGGTTTCAAGCAGGGGTTTATATAGGTCCAGCTTGCCATGGTAATGTCACTGGAGCTGGATCATGACTGCAGCCCAATCCGTCCTTTTTCCATAATAGGGATGTTTCAAAGCCTTCTTTGTTCTTTGTCAGCGGTTTTGTCAGGGAATGCTGTTATACATTTTGTTAGCTATGCAAAAACACACAGCATCTCATGCTTTCCCCCATTTAGCTAACTATGCAAACACACACTGCAGCTCTGCAGACTTTTATAAACCTTGGGGCCTAGCTCAAGGAAAAGTAAACATTGTTATCCATGTACAAACATATGTCATCCATTTTATTCATATTCCACTCATCCTGCTCACATCATCTGGGTCCATAGGTTCCTCCCCAATTTATCCCATTCTGCACTTTGCCGCACAACACATGCAAGTCCTATTATTAACCTGCATGGATCCTTGATGGACAGTAGACACTTCATAATTTGGCCATAGTGAAGATCACTGCATGCTAAGCACCTGTGGTCTATTTAGATCCTGCAGCCCGCATTCATTCTGGGGAGGAGGAGGAGTTTGATTCCTCAACAGCACTAACTAAGCTTTTACAATGACTGGGATCTGACATTACAAATCTATCCAACTAATAGTTAAATGTGCATATGCATCCTTCTGTAGAAAATAACTACCTTCTTCAGTGCTCACCTATGTGTATGTGATTATGCTTGCATGAGATAGCCTTCTCCTCTACCTCATCTTCTTCCTCTCTCATTCCCGATCGTCCGACTGCTATTCAGGCATGGTGTACTGCGAACGATCTCTGTCTTAATGCCAGTAAGACGAGATCTTTCTCATTGGAACCCCTCCTTCATTCCTCCCTACTCTCTGGCTGCCTTCCTTGGGCCTTCTCACCTTCTTGTGAGTCAAAATATCTGGGTGTCTTCTTCAACTCCTCTCTCTCCATCTCATCTCATATCGCTGACCTTGCCAAGAAGGCTCACTTTCAGCTTCACCTCCCCAGAGACATTCTCGCTTTCCTCACCTTCCCGAAGAAACACAATGGCCCTCATTACAACACCGGCGCTAAACCATGGCGTTATTAGCACCATGGTTGGTGCCGGTGTTGTAACGAGTCCGCCATGGGGAAATGGGGAAATACCGCCCCATTCCAAGGTTGGCGGGGTGGTATTTCCCCATCACCCCATGGCCCTTCCCCATTCCCATTTTTGCCCCATAGGGCTCAATGGGAATGGGGAAGGCGGCAATTACGGTACCGCAAATTGCGGTACCGTAATTGCCTGCGAGGTCCCTTTGCGGGTCCCTACTTGAACGGCTGGTCCAGACCAGCCGTTCAGGTCGGGTCCCGCAAAGGGACCTCGTAGTAAGGCGCTAAGTGGTTAACGGTGCCGCAGCCTTGCACGGCGCCATTAACCCCTTAGCGCCAGGGTCGTAATGACCCCTAATGTCTCTAGCGCACTGGTTCTCTCCAGGCTGGACTACTGCAACAGCCTCTTTCTCAAACTGACTCTTTCCTCCCTCTGCCCTCTTCAACTAATCCAGAACAGGACTGCAATACTTATCCTTGGCCTCAAGCACAGGGACTGCATCCCTCTAGCCCTAAAATCTCTCCACTACCTCCCGGTGGCTGTAAGGATAACACTCAGACTCTCTGCATCATCCACAAGGCTGTCTGGGGCCTGGGACTGCGCTACATCCAACTGTCTCTCCCGAAATACCTTCCTGATGGAGTCCTTCGATCTTCTAGCTCTAAGTCTCTGCAGGTCAGACATTTCTTTGAACAGAGGGTGGGGGAAGATCTGTTCTTCTGCAGGAGCCTCCCCCAAGAATGGCCTCCCCACCCCTCTCAGACTTGAGCCCGATCTCCTTAAGTTCCGGGAGCTTCTCAAGATCTTTCATTTTTACTTCTTCTTTCCTCTCCTCCTTCCTTGCTAAAGCACCCTTGCTGCTGTAACTGGCTGCCCGGTCCTTTCTGAGTCATACAGGGGCCAGGCCCTCCCTCGACCAGTCTGCCTCAACGCCCCCCTTCCAGCATTTGCCTTCAGTAGATTACTGAGTTCAGCCCCTTCCTTACACTAGCCCACCCCTATCCCGCCCCCGTGCACTTGTCCTCTGGGCTCCCCCTAGCAGTTACCTCCAGCACCCACCCAACCTCACCAACCGCTTCCAGCACTTGCCTCCGGGCACCCTTCACTGACTAGACTACTGAGTCTGGCTCACACCCCTCCTGGCACTAGCCCATCCTTATCCCTTCCCCCCACGCACACTTTCCCTCCAGGCTCCCTCCCAGCACCTCTACCCAGGGTCGGACTGGGGCATAAAATTGTCTCGGGCACCAACAAAAAAGTGGCCCACAGTTGCAAATGGGAATTCATTCCTTTTGTGACACTGTTTAAATAGTACAAGAACATGGGGTGAACACCAAGCACACCTAGTTTAAGGGTGGTTTAAAATGTCGGTTTGAAAGACAAATAGGATGTGGTTGAATTTTTCAAGAGAAATTTTAGGTGCGGGGGAGAAAAACTCAGCCTTTCTATCTGTACTGGACTGAGTGAAGTGTCCAGAGAGGAGGATCTACAGATAGAAGAGATCCTTACCACTAGACACGTGATCGGAATATTGTAAAATGGCTGCCACTGACTTGCATAACAAACTATTGCAAGTTTTTGGGTAAGAAATAGAACAGTCTGTATTGTCACAGAATTGATAATATCAAGTTTACAGAGTCTCTATAGTTAAAATCTGTACGGATAAGTAGAGGTCCACTGTTCAATAGGCCCATTAATATACACCAAGGCATTATCGAATATTTGAAGTTAAAAAATAATTGTATGTGTACCTACTAGATACCCCGTTCACCAAAGCTGTCTTCTGACTGGGTAATTGCCAGCTCACTACATATATCTACAACATGCAAGATTGAGTAAGGTCTTATACAATGAAATGAGGATCTGTGGAATGTGATCACGGTGAATGGAAATGCATATAAATAACTACTGCAACATATGGTGACACTTATGTAGTCCTATTAAGACAAACACCATTCTAAGTGTATTAATATTTAAGTGTTGTATACAAAATCAAATAACTGTAGCATGCGGTTACACTTAGGTAGTCCTATCAAGACAAATATTATGCTAATTGTATTCAAATTTGAGAGCTGTATACAAAATGTAATAACTGTACCAAAAGTACTAAAAGGATTTCTTACTTTTTCTTTTTGTAGAATGTGTTTGATCCCTGATGAAGAGTGGAATAACTCGAAACGCGTTGGGCCTTTTATCCAATTGTAAAACAAATCTTGTTTATCTATGAAATTATACCGTCAAATTAAATGTTTATTTATATACATATCCCCACAACTACAGTGAATCACGTGAAATATCCTAAAGCCTTAGCTGCCACCCTTTACCATAGAGGGCGGGCAATAGACTGTTTAAATAGTACCCAAGGGGGGGAGTTGTTTGATAAAATGTGATGCAAATTGTGCATTTCTAAGGAATATGTATTCAGCAACACTGGTCAAAACTATTAGCCGCAGGGTGAAGTAACTCATCAAACTGGCCCATATTGGTCAAAAAAGTGGCCTACTTTGACCCAAATAAGTCGCCCACACAAACATTTTGCGTTTTTGGTTCAGACATGGGCCCATTTCCCTATAGGCCAGTCCGAGCATTCCTACCCCCCACCACTGTCACAGCCCTTGGGGCCCCTCCCTCTAGCATCCCCCTTCCCTAACCTTCCCCTCGAATACCACAAGGCATAGCAGGACCGTTTATTGTTGTTTATCCTCCTTTGTTCCCCCCATCCCCCTTGTCTTGTGGCTCCTGGAAACACTTTCTGCTGTATAGGCGCCATACAAATGCTCAATAAATAAAAAAAATCTATATAATAATACCTGAAAGGTGCTTATACACTGCCTATTCAAAAGACATAGCTACTGTTTCGATTTTTACAAATCACTACAGATAAAAAAACATATTGATTGCCATCTTCATTTAGATCGTAAAAGCAGTAAACATATAAAACATGAATCTTCAATTTTATTTCGATGGTCAACAGCAACAATCTGCAACTTAATAGCTATTGGAAATATATTTCCAACAGAGAACAAGTAGGCAGTGTAATGTTGTGCTAAAAACCCGTAATTCAAGAGGATCTCTTCTGAAAACAGTATCCTTTCTTAGAGCGTGGGGGAAAAATACTGTGATGACATAAATTAACTGTTGGATAGTGCAAAAATAATCATAATACAAATTCAAATTCTCTGTAGGATTTATATATTTTGTACAAAATGTTAGAATTAGCAAAACAAGCATTTCTTAATCCCACTGAACGGTTTAGATTGTTCAAACTTCCCCTCTCGCCGTCCCAAGTGAGCACACAGAGGTGTCCTTTGAACCTGCGAATCGATAATGCACACTGCCCATGGCTCACGGGGAATGAGCCGCGCTGTGCAGCTAGATACAGGGAGTTCATGAACTGTGTTTTTCTGAGTTTCATGCCTTTTTTGAACCGAGACAATATGAAGAAAACACTGATATGGATCTGTTCGCCGCCAGGAGACAACAAACATTCAAATCACCACACCAAAGCATTAAACACAGGTCAGGAATAACACTGCAGGTCAGATAAGAAATATTTCCTGTATTTGCAAGGCAACTGTGTGCGAGTTTTAATCGTTCAAAATTCATTGTCACTGTAGATGAGAATTGCGATGGTCCTAAAACCAGGACTCTTAAATAGCGCCATGCCGTTTCAAAAAGGTATTGCAGAAGAAAAGATGCAGCACTATAAATGGACCAAAGGGCTACAATAGCAGAATGTTAGTAATCTGTACATACTCTGAGAACCCTGCAAAACACATGTATGCAGTATAGGGGTTCAGCAAAAGTGGGTAATTCCATGCCATGGTACAATAACAGTAACAACATACAAGAGAAATGTGAGCAAGACAGACTACAAGAGAGAGAAAGTGTGGCGGTTTGGAAACAAGGTTGCCGGTAAGCTCTCTGGCACCCTTTTTTCTGGACCGCCACACTACGAGTCTGCCTGGCGGGGCTGCTGCACCAGACAGGTCTGACCCTGGTGGGCGCAGCAGCCCCTTTAGGCAGATTTGTCACGGAAGCACCAGCACCGTTAGCCACGATGCCAGTGCTTCCGTCTCCTTGCTCCCATGGGAATGGGGACTTACAAAATCCGACGCGTGACTTCCCGCGCTGCCGGGACTTATAATGTCCTGGTGGCACCTGGAAGTCAGGTGCCAGATACGATGTTAAGTGGTTGGTGGCAACCCGCCGGTGGCACTGGAGGGCTACCGCCAACTTCGTAATGAGGCGCCCAGACCAAAGTTAGAAATAAGGAACTTGACATCCTGATTACAGTTATCAGGACCTCTGTGAGTGGAATTTAGGCAAGCAGACTGAAACAAAAATAGAAATTAAAAGAGATAAGCAAAAACGTTTGGGTCTGCATTATATGTTCCAACAGTTCAGCGGCACACTCTAAACAATGCCGCCATTTTGATGGCCTCCATTGGTGGAGCCAGGGGAAGCAGGAGTGGGGGGGGCCACCCTGCCTGGCTCCACTCTAGTACCCAGTGTGCCTCCAGCCTCCTGCTGGCTGCCTATTGGCTGCCCCATACCCCCAAAAGCTGCCTCCACCACTGGTGGCCTTATGGCACGTGGTTCTGGGGATACAATAAGGAGGGCAGGAAATGTTAATGAGGGTGCAGGGAAAAACAGGTGGAAAACCTTGTTTATTGACATGTGCAGGTTGGAAGTACCAGAGTCCTGTGAGGAGGCTTGATTCTACGTGGGTGGAGGCTTGATTATAAGTGGTTTGTGGTGCTTAGAGTTGGGTTCTAACAGAGGCAAGTTCACAAGATCTCTAAGCAGCCAGAACTCTGTCACCTGTGGAGGGCAAAATTAAGCAGGCGGGGAGGTTGTGTGTGTTAGCGCTAATGGTCTTGTAGTCTGCACACTAAGCTCTGTGTGGCTGTCTGGTGGTATTATGCGGTGGCGGTATTGCTGCAATACATGTCTGGATCTGTGTATGTGGAGGTGATAGTATGATATGATATTTTATTTGTATCACGCTTATACACAAAGGTCCTCATTATAAGGTTGCCAGTCCGGGAACTACGGTACCGGTAAGCAGGCCGGTGCCATAGTTCCCGGACCGGCAAACTACGAGACCTGCTCGCGGGTGCCATTGCGGCTGCCAGGTCCGGCACCTGCGAGCAGCGCATGTCGGATGCACCGGTACCGTTTATAACGGTGCCGGTGCATCCGGCTTCCCCATTCTCATTGAGCCCTATTGGGGAGGAATTATTTCTGGTGCCCAGGAATGGGCAAATACCGAGTCTGGCAAGGCCGTAATGACCCGGTAATTGCCCATTCCTGGGCGCTGGAAAAAAATATACCGACGGCAGCCGTTCCTGTATGGCAAGGCTATCGCCAGCCTCCTAATGAGGCCCAAAGTGTTTCAGAGCGCGATGGGGCAAGGGAGGGGAAACAAGGGAGGAAAAAACAACGATCTTACTAGGCCCAATGACATTGAGAATGCGCAAGTGCAGGGGAGAGGGAAGTGGGAAAGTGCAGGGGGAGGGTAGTAGATTGTGTTAAGGTGGCCCCAAGATCCCCGATCGGCCAAGAGGAATCAGAGTCAATCCAAACCAGACTCAATGACGGAATAAACAAAGTGCAAAGCAAAACTTTATTCACATCGAAATAAAGCAGGTCAGCATAAAAGCACATTCAAGTCTTGTTGCACTAGAAATAACTATAAAAAAACAATTGCTTAATTACCACAAACTCGTCATCAAAGACATCATAACATAGTCTCAGTTCACAAAACCTATGGGAAACGGGGTGTGACGAATCAACTTTCGGGGCACCAGTGGACCAGGGATGAATATCGGTTTCTAAACCATCAATCAGCCCCACACCTCTAGTACACCAGAAGGGACCTGAACAGATTTGAAACTCAAGTATAAACCTCTTTGTCCTATTTTGGTAACGTGCATGGAATGGCAGGCTTCTCTGCAAGGTTGTGGATCGTTGGTTAGTTGCAACACAGCGAAAATACAATTATTACCCAATGATAAAAGGGACTGTTCAGTCAAGGTTGTACACAAATATCAACTTTATTATTATTACAACAGACAGTTCTAGCACACTACAAAATACAAAGAACCCTGTTAAGGAACACAGAGGACAGACAGTTTCACGAAGGAAAGGGAAGCACTTTGGGTAATGACAGGAGGGTAGTTGGTAAAGTAATCAGTCTTAACTGTTCAAGGTTATTTGGTTTCAGCACCAAGGGAGCAAGGGGTCGTAAATGGCACTCGGGCCTTCGAAGAAGGACCAGGGGGACAGAACCACAATGTACCTGGTACTTGAGATGATTCTGATGCTCGACAGCGTCAAGTCAGTTCCAGGATGCTTTGCAGCTCCTGCTACAGAGTTCAAGAAGAGAGACAGCAGTGGTTATCAGGTGGCCAGCAGTTCAGCAAGCAAGGCTGGATGGACGGCTGCAGGCTAGCCTGCATGGCAGCTCAGGGTCAAGAATCATTGTCTCTATGCTGGTTGACAGATCTAGAATGCTGGTCGTGGTGTCTCCGATGGCTTTAGTGACTGCAGCGTGACAACAGTCAGTGGTGCAACTGGTCGCGGTTCGAATTCTCGACTGCCTGGAAAATGTCCTTAAAAGATGGACGCTGGTTGATGCTTGTTGTGGCACTCCTAGCTTCTTTTCAGGGCTTGTGTCGTCCTTAAAGGTTGACGGCCAAAAGCTGAGGAGAGTGCTTGCAGGCAACAGCCTTGCCCTTTGTTCAGAGACTCTCTGGGACTTCCCACTTAGGATGCTTGCTGGCACAACCTAGCAGGACATGCTATGTGCTGGCTGGGTACCAGTCCTGGAGCTTCTGGACGGATACATTCTAGGGTGATTTGTGCAGGTCAGACCTCTTTGGATTCCCACATGTGTCTGGGTGAATTCTTTTAAAAAATGCAAGGGGTTCCCTGTTTTCCTTAGTGGAATTGACACTCCGGGGTCAAATCTGTGGGTTGTCCACAAGACCAAAAACCTAGGGAATGTGGGAAGATAGGAAATCTGTTGTTTCCAGTGTGTTTCGGTAGTTGCCTTGTGGCAAAGTTCTGAAAATTTGGTTTTTTTCACTACATTTTGGGCTTTGCCAGGCCTTGTGGGTAATGCGTTCTAGGGCAATTTACGATAATCAGACCACTTTGGATTTCCACGGGTGTCTTCTTTTCAGAAATGCATGGGGTTCCCCATTTTACTTGATGGCTGCAACACCCTAGGCCCAAATCTGTGGGTTGTTCACAGAGCCAAAATCAGTCTTCCCTAGGGCCTTTGATGTACCAGTGGTTCAGCCTTTTCCCTTGAGGCCAGGTAAGTGCACCCTCACATGTGAGGTACGGATTTTGTCAGGACACCTCTGGGGACATGGGAAGGTAGGACATGCGTTCTTGTCTATGTATCTCAGTGGTTTCCTGGTGGCAAATGTCTGAAATTTGTGTTTTTTTCCTCTACATTTTGGACTTTGCCAGGCCTTGTGGGTAATAAATTCTAGGCCAATTTGCAAAAGTCAAACCTCTTTGAATTCCCACGGGTGTCCATGTGTCTTCTTTTCAGAAATGCATGGGGTTCCCTGTTTTCCTTCGTGGCTGTGACACACCAGGGCCAAAACTGTGGGTTGCCAACAAGACCAAAATCACCAAAATGTCTGCATCCTAGACCCTTTGGTATACAAGTGGTTTAGCCTTTTCCCTTTGTGCCCAGGTAAGCGCACCCACACATGTGAGGTGCCGTTTTTTTGTCAGGACACCTGTGGGAATGTGGGAAGGTAGGACACCTGTTGTTGGCAGTGTGTTTAGGTAGTTTCCTTGTGGCAAATATCTGAAAACTGAGTTTTCCCCCTAAACTTTGGGCTTTGCCAAGCCTTGTCTCTAATACATTCTAGAGCAATTCGCACAAGTCAGACCTCTTTGGATTCCCACACGTTTCTTCTTTTCAGAAATGCATGGGGTTCCCAGTTTTCCCTGGTGGCTGCAACACCCTAAGCCCAAATCTGTGGGTTGTCCACAAAGGCTAATCCAGACTTCCCCAGGGAGTTTGATGTACCAGTGGTTTTGCCTTCTCCCTTTCTGCCCAGGTAGGTGCACGAGCACATGTGATGTACCGTTTTCTTTGGGACACCTGTGGGCATGTAGGAAGGTAGGACATTTATTGTTTTCTCTTGGTTTTGATAACGTTTTCATACATTTGCTACTGAACTTTGTTACACAACCCTTTCATTTCCCAAATGTAACCTACATTCAGTCATTGCTTTAGGCACTGTACGCTTTTGTAACCTGCACAAGTCACCTGTCCTTCAAAAGGTCTGCATGTGCTATTTAAAAAAATGTATGCTTGCCATTCCTCACCACATTTGTTCTTATTTTCAAATGCCTAATTATGTCTGTATACGCCATCAGCATAAAAATCCCTGCACCAAGGCTCTGTTTTTGGCTTGTGGTATTGCTTGTTTTGTGAAAAATTCAGAATGTGTGATTTCCTAACTAGAAGAGTCGGCGGAATGTAGCGGGGCATTAATTTTCTCCATATTCACTGAAGCCATTACCTTACAAGTCCAAACATGTGCAACACATTCCTTTTTTCCAATTTTTTCCCAAACTATGGGAAGTTTACCTACATAGTTGTTGCCTGACCTGCATAAGTGACCCCTTCCTAAACTTGGAATTTTGTCTACTTTTCAGAAATGCATTCCTTTCTGTCTCCCCGTTCATCTTTCTTACCCTCCTCTTCCATTCCGTCCAAGCATGTCCTGTTAAAAAAAAAGGTAAAATGTGCCTACCTCTCACAAAACTGATGCTAACCTTATAAAAAATATGTTCTTTTTTTCCACTTAACCTGTTATTGAAAGCTCGGGAATCGGCAAATTCAGAACAGCAAATCATTTGTTCCTAGCTCTTACAGGAAAAAACACAGGCTTCTTTGTACATCATTTTATTGTCATTTTCTGAAAAACCACAAAATGTGCTCACATTTTTGTTATTTTCTCTCACCCCCATACAACAATCTAGAATTCCTTGGTATTGTTATGACTTCCTACATGTGGGAAGAAAAGGGGCCACATTTGGTCGAGATATCTAATGTAACAAAAACGTTACAAGGGATTGAATGAGATATACTGACATCTCCAAAAAAGGGCTCAGCATTGGGAGGGGAAACCCTCAGAAGTTAAGGAGTTAATGACTTTGTATTTCAATTTCTGCATTTCAATGTTTTACACGAACATTGGTCCCACTCCAGGCATAGCTAGCAGCTGCCAATTTTACGACCAGTGAATCACCTCTTCCTGAAAAACTCTTCCCCCCCAGTCCCTGCATGTGTACCCAGCTGTCCCATCCTGTGACCTCCTTCTCCCCTTTCTGTCACATGGACTTTCCTACTCCCCCAAGGGGACCTTCCTATGCTGCACTCTTTGATTCCCACCTTTCCTCCCAGGACTCATGAGAACAGTTGTGGTCACCACAGGGGTAGGTGAGGGGAGCCCTTCCATCTCCTTCATTTGCTTTTGTCCTGCAATGTTTGCCCACCTGTCATGTCCCTGCCCCCTTCTTCTTTGGTCCCTCATCCCCCTTCCTGGGACAGCCATGGAGGAGGGGGCTGTGCATCCATCATTGTGTCTATCCTGAGATGTTTGCCCAACTGTCATGTCCTTGCTCCTTCCTCCCTGGTCCCACATCCCCTTCCTGGGACAGCTGTGGAGAAGGGGGCTGTGCCTGCATGAGTCAGCCGACTCCCTCCGCCCCATGAATCTCCACCCTTTTTCCTGTCACTTGGTCCCTGGGAGATATTTTGACCTCCTGAGAAACTCCTCTCCTCCCCTATGGAGGGGGGAAAAGTGACAGCTGTGGAGGGGGACCTCTGCCTGCATGTGTCATCCTACACCCTGTCATAATCCCTTGTGGAGTATTTTTATACACGCCACTGCGCCACACTGCACCCCTTTGCCAAGGGGGAAAGAAAACTGCCAAAAAGGAGGCAATAACCGTTTGTGTGCACTAAATCTGCAAAATTGCACAGAGTTCATAAACCACCAAAAGAGCTGCACGCCCTGACACACACACAGGCAAAGTGGTGTAAAAGCAGGAACCACTGTTGTCATCTGTCATCTGTAACCTGAAACAAGGCCACAGAAAGGCCTAATCAGAAAATGCCCTTAACAAAATTAGTCATTTCCCCAGAGAATTATGGAAAGGAGACTGTGCTGAAATCATGGTCTCTCCAAGCAGTCAGAGGAATCCTGGCCTCCCTGCCTGACAGCTGCCTAAGGAAATTGGCTGTCAAACCCAGTTTAAATGTATTTTCTTTTTCCTTAAAAATTGCAAAATCTACTATTTCAAGCATGTTTGTGAAGGGCTAATTCTTTTAAAATGTTCAAATCCTTTATAAACTGTGCTTATATTTTATATTTGAAATTAAAAGACTTTAATGTCAAGGAGCCCAGTCTAGGGCCAATCCACTATTTAATTCTGATCTGACAGCCTGGCCTGGAAATCTGATATCTCTGCTTGACACTCCCTTGAGAACAGGAAGGCTAATGGCTGTTAATGGTTCCCGCATAATGCCAGGAAGCACACAATGGGGCCGCTTTAGACATTTTTCTGCTGGCTAATCAAAGAACAAAGGACAGGCTGAGATTGGCCTCTGTCAGGAGGGGCAGGATAAGGAGGAGGTTTCTCAGTGAACTTCAAAGGACTGGACAGCTGCTGCCTGAAAAGGGGAGTTTACCCAGGAGGACTTTGATGTGAAAGCCTAATTTTTGATTAAAGTTTAAAACTCTTTAACTGAGCAACCTACAGAGGGATAAATCAGAAACTTGGTAGACATTAAACTAATTTCAGCCTTGTGATTTGAAGACATTGATGTAACTCATACCATTTAAGGAACCAAAGTTATGAAAAATGTCTGATTGTGGCAAAACTATTAATGTTGCAAACTTACAATTGTATGTACATGATCCACGGATAAGCGCCCAGAGATGTTTCAAATTAGAAATGATTAATCCAAAGTGGTATGGGTAAAATTGATAAAAATCCATATAATGACCAATGCAGCTCTCACAAAGATGGCAAGTGGATGTAAATGTAGACCATCAAATATAAAGTATATGTGTCCAATTTTATGATTGTACATAATGGTAGAAATGTACATTTGTGCAAAAGTATGTTTTGGGTAAAAATCCAGGTGGCAGTTACTAAATCCTGTCATAAGATGAGAGCTCTGTTCAGACTGCCACCCAAAACAAAGCACATGCCTGTAGCCACTCACAACCATGGGGGTGTGTTCTGAAGTTCTGCCCATGTCATAACATTTGTAATGGATAAATATAGGAGTTTCACTACACACAGACACACTGCTTCCAGAAGACTGCTCCCAGAACCCATCCTGATGTCCGCGCAGCACCTTATTGCAGAACTCTTCATCTTGTAGCTGACTCCAGAATTCTTTGAAAGATCCAGATTTCTTTGAAGAATTCAGACTCTAGCATTGCATAATTATTGCTAGACTGACCCAATTGCAAACATCCCAAACTTGAAGGGATTTAATTCTGATTCAGCTTGGCTTGCTACCATTAAGGCGTGCCCGCTGAAAACTTGCATCCTGATATCTATTGTGTCCAGTAACCAGAAGGGGCCCTTCCAAATCCAGGCTGAGGTGCAGTCCAAATTGCCCAGAACCACCTTGCTGATCCAATCCCGCTAGAGGTGCCCTGCTGCCGGGTGACCTGATCCAATTCATTGACCAGAGCTGACGGTCCAATTTAATAACTTCTTTTGTAAGTATTAATAGGAAGAACACTGACCCATAGTATATCTGCACTGTATTATCCCTATCTCAAACCCATCCCATCTTCAATTCAGAACTCCAGTATTGTTAGAATCCTTCTTGCGCTGATTGGATTGTCTCACCTGTGTTCCAAAACCATAACCCCTTAGTGATTTTGAATAACTAAAGTAAATCCCAGTAAGAAGCAGATTATCCACAATGGGACGGGTTTCTCTGATCACGTGACTGTAAGATCCGTGTGAGGCATTCTCTTTTTCATAGTCATAATATAGTGTAATCAAACCCATCTGTCATTTTCAAAAGCACATTTCTGTTTTCATTTTTGCGGCTACTTTGCAAAAACGCCTCTCACTAAAATATCCATAACTCCTTCAGTTTTAAAGATAGAAACAAAATTTTAACTCTCACTGATACCTAACATCCTTAGCTACGCCCACAACTAAAAACTGCGGAACAGCATATTTGACCTGTTTTTCTTCAATATCGCATAGTAAAAGTTTGCTGCAAATTTGCAAAGTTCACAAGTTTACACATGTCATTTCCCCAATTTAAAGTGCTTTTTCCATCCCATACTGATCTGAAGTGTGTATTGTTGTTTATATTATAGCTCATGTATGTTAGGACCTGATTAGTGTTGCTTTCTTTAGAACGTGTCTCCATTTATGTATTTTTGCTGTATTTCACAAAGCCATTTTCACCTGTCATTTTCAAAGTGTCATTTGCCAAAATAAGGTTTTCACTCTTGTTTGGTATGGAGGATTGCCTATAAACATTAGACCTTGTCTTTTACTCCTGAATACCTGTTGAGTACTCACACTGGTGTAGGATTTCTCCTTTGCATTTAATCAAAATTTTGCAGGGGGAAATAGTAACCTAAACGCTATCTGTGCACAAAACAAAACTGTTCTCTTTCCTGTGTTTCTATTCTGCATTAGTATAAGTGAATTCAATTGCTTTTCTTATTTTTGAATTGTATTGTCACCCTTTGGGTGATTGCTGCCCCCTATATATATATAGTAAACCTAGGTGTGATTTGAATATTAAAATACATAAATAAATATTTACCTTTGCAAACTAGCCTGATTCCTGGTTCAGTGTGACCTGGGGGGGGGATTTTGAGAA
This sequence comes from Ambystoma mexicanum, assembly GCF_040938575.1. Classification (NCBI taxonomy): domain Eukaryota; kingdom Metazoa; phylum Chordata; class Amphibia; order Caudata; family Ambystomatidae; genus Ambystoma; species Ambystoma mexicanum. The sequence goes on along the minus strand of NC_090933.1, from coordinate 1,031,951,341 downwards.
GGGTGTGATATGAGTGGTATATCTTTCAGAATATTGAGCTTATAGACAAAAAGAAATATGGGTTTCATTGCGCACTACATTGCTAGGCGAGACCTGAGTGTGTTCCTGATTGAAATCCCTTACACCCTGACCTCCTTGGACTCTGTGGATGGGCTCTGCAGGGGTCGAAAACTAGCCTTATAAATGGAAAGAGAACCAGGGCTGGCTCTCTCTTTCCTGGCTGCAGTGTTAGACATGTGGGGGTGGGGGGGGGGCAGGGGAGCTACAGAGACCCAAGCAGGTACATTTCTCCCAATCTGACTTATTCCCTTTTCACCCCCTTTTGCCCCTTCCCGCCACTGCCTCTGCTGCTCTGCCTCTATCTCTGTCTGTTTTTCTCTGCCTGTGCCCCTCACTCTCTGACTTTGGCCCTCACTCTCTGTCACTGTGCCACTCACCCTCTGTCACTCACTTGCCCTCACTCTCCCTCACTCTCTCTCAGTCTCCCCTGCCCTTACTCACCCTCACTCTCCTTCTGGGTGTGCCTAGCCAGTATTCCTCTCATCAATGCCCCTCATTCTGCCTGCAGACCCGTGCAGACCATCATCCATTTCTAGTGTCCCTAACTTTCTGTGCTAGCAATGAACCTACTTACTGGTCTGTAATAAATGTGTTTCCTGATTTCTGCAAAGCCGTTAGTGCCTTCTTTTATGTTCTCACTTTCTTGGGTAGCATGCCTGTTATTGCCAGAGGGGAGACCCAGTTCGCATACACAACACATACCTTACAGGGGTCTGTTAATTCCCTGACCCAAAACTGTGGCTTTGGCTCAGGTCTCCGCCACAAGGCCTTCCCTATTTTGGCCTGCCTTCCACTTGTACAGTTTTCTGGTGCCTGGGACTTGTATCCAGAACCAGGTCTCGGTCCCTGATAACATGCAGAGCACCTTAATGTCTGCTCCTTCTCTGACTAAACCCATCCCTGTTCTTCAGCCTGAGCTTCTCTCCTCTGTCCATGTTCTACCTTCGACAACAGTCATTTCTATCCACATAGATTCTAACTTTCCCCTTTTCCAGAATCTACGTACCAGAGCCCACCAATCCCAGAGAAGAGAAGTTCCTGCCCAGAGAGCTGCCTGATGTACCTGTGCGTGGCTGCCTGGCTGCCAGATCAAGTATAAGGTAAGAACTGAATTATCAATTATGTGCACTGACATTGCCATCATCTTGTAGCTTGTGGGGAGGGCTCCTGATTCTCAGAGGGGGATGTTAACACTGAGGTTAGGTCAGTGTACCCATCCAGTTAAACCAGGTCTGACTCCCACAGCGGTTGCCGGTGGCACACTGCCACTGTCAGAGGAGGACCTGCACACCCATACAACATCACACAATTATACTGGCAAAATGTAGGGTGTACCTTTCTGGATAATCTACCCAACTAATAATAGCATCCAGATCTCAGCCCCTAATTTTATCCAGCATTTGATCTTAACCCCAGAGTTCCTCAGGAGAGTGGAGTCACCTACCCTGTAACAAACTGACCTTCTAGGCTCATACTGTAGGGCTGACAAGGGTAGCTGTGGCTTACTGCTCTTCTTAGGGACTGGTTTGCGTAGAGCATCACTTTAGAGTGCACTACATGGCGCTTAATTCAGGTTACTGGTTTGCCTGAATATGAGTACAAAGAGTGGTGAGGAGGCATCTTAATAGTAAGTCCTTCTGTAGAGACCTTTGTTGAGTGTGCCCTAATACGCTTCATTTTGCTTGTCTGGGTGGCTGGAGACCTCACCTCACCAAAGCACCTAAATCATTTTACTAGTACCAGAGCCACCTAGTCTGTACCAAACACATCTCATAGACACTCACTAGGAGTGAACAAGGCCAGTAGAGGGCCCAATCTCAACCACTTACACGGTTTGATTGTGTCAATATCCTGGTTGTGAGAGCTGTGTATTTTCTTAGGATCACAAGAGTGGGCCTCTAGAGATCTTCTTTGCTGGGAACTCCTTTGTGTGGAATGCCAGACCTGCCTTCCTGAATCCAGTCATTTTCTAGGGATGCCTGGGCATTGAATCTGACACTCCTTTATGGAAAAGGACCAGTAACTTGTCATCACTGTGCCCCTTGTCCTGAAACAGTTTATCACCCAAACCCTTTGTATTTGTATTTATTTTTATTTCTATAGCGCTTGCTTCCCCAGTAGCGCGCCTGTGAGTGCGCATCTTTGAGTGCATGTGAGGGATTATGAGTGCGCTAGAGTAACCCTGTTTGGCAGACTTGGATAGTGGTGATTCAGTGGTGCTGAACTATGCCCTGTAGCGATTTAGTATTTGTCAAGAAAGTTTGCCCCAGTCATAGAGGTGACCCCCGCCTGTTCCAAGTGTTACCCAACTAACACCTTCTATCCCAGAGGATGTCCTAGATTTTTCTGTGCATGCACCCCCACACAGCTATTTTGCTCCCTTCTCAGTCCCGCCACTTGGGGATATACCCCTGCTGCTTCAGCCCCTGTATTATCTGACCCATATAAGACTGCCCTCCAGATGGTGCACACACCAAATGTGGCCCAGTATGGGGCCTCTAGAGGCCACCATGGATTTAAGAGGGAAGGGAGAGGAAGGAGAGGAATCATTCACAACTCCCAAATGCCCCCTTCCAACAGTCAGTACTGGGGCTATCAGAACCCTAGGTACATGCCTCAGCATGTCCAAAGCCAGTATGCACCGCCAGCCCGGTGCCCATCCCAGTTAATTCACCAAGTGCACCAGTACCAGTGCTCCTATTGTAGGGAATGGGGCCACTGGAAGTACCACTGTCCTCAGCAGATTCAGCATCAGCAGAACAAGGCCACAGCCCTGTCTGCTCAGAGCCAATCATAGCTACCTGCACCATGCCCGTCTGGTTCCTTTCAGCTCCCCGCTCAGCCTAAGCCCACAGATTCAAATGCTGGTGCTTGCCTGGCACCCCAGACTGGACAACCCCATGCCGGATCCCAGACCAATGCCTCTCCTCTCCCAGCCAGTAGTAAAAACAGCCAGGATGCCTCTTCTGGCAGCGCCTTTCAACCCTGACCCCAGCAGCCAGGCCAGAGTTCCTTCCAGTTTCCTCAAGCTTGACTGAAACTGGACCCAGATTAAGTACCCCAGCACCGCACCTCCTCGCACTAGCAATCTCCCTTCCCATCCAGTGGGCCTCTCCCCTACATGACAGCCCAGGTAAGTAACAAGCATGCCACAATGCTGGTGGACACAGGAGCTAACTTCAGTGCAATGAGGATGGGGAAGCTTCCGGATGCCCCTGTGCCTGGCTGGACTGTCACAGCTGTAGGGATAGAGGACATTCCATCTAAGGTGACTGTTTTATTGTGGTGCACTGCATTATCTGGCCTACTACAGAACTCTGCTTCACTCTGTCACTGCTGCCCTACCCACTTGTCTGTGCTCAGTTGTGAGTTCTGTGTCCCTGGTCCTTTCTCCCCATTCACCTGTACAAGATCCTGTACCAAAACTGACAACTGACAACTGGCAAACTGCAGGCTACCATAGGGCCGAAATAGAACACAAAGCTTGGGGAAAATAGAAAAGAAGAATGGGGACCTACAAGCTGGCTATTGTGTGCACACAGACAGGACTAAGCTAGCCAGGCCGGTTGCCCCTTGCCCTCATGTACATGAGAGGTATGCCCAGCCGCTTTGCTGGACTCTCCCTTGAGATCATGATGGCAAGACCAATGCCCCTGACAGCTGCAGCTCCTCCCTCTGTGAACATTTTGCTTTTGGAACGGACTGAGGATTCAGCTCTGGCATATTTTAAACACCTTACTTCAGCCATAAGATACATCTGCAGCTAGGTCAGCATGGCAAAACCTGTGCCAGGCCAGCTAAGATTACATTTAGGGTGGGAGTGAGAGCTGGGACACTGCACCCCAGAGCATGGACTGTTTTCCCAAGTTCTGCCCCAACCTTGCTCAGAAACCCAGCAAGAATGGGTACAGGGTATGCTCTCCCGTCAATGGGAAGTGACCTGTGTTTGGAAAACAGCACTGGCTGAACTATTTTATTTTTTTGTAATTTTTATTTATTTTTCTATTTTGATGTTTTTGTAATTTGAGTTTGGTATTTTGATATTTTCATTTTTGTATGTTGAAATTTCAATTTTTGTATTTTGATATTTTTGTTTTGAAACATTTTAATTTCAAATTTTGGATTTTGTTGGGTTTTTCTGATGTTTGATGTCTCTTTGGAATACTCAATTTTCGGAGTTATGGTGTTTGTACCCAGTTCACTTTGTTTTTAGTGTATTTTATTTTACACTTCTGTTCCTGCGTACTAGCCTTGCATTTTCTGTCATTATTGCACTATGCCATTGTCCTGCCTTTTTGTACCAGTTTTTCTTTCCAACTAGCTTTATTGTGAGATCTCTGTTTTCCCCTGGATCTAGTGAACATTTCATCTGCCCCCTGATGGTCTTGAAGGATAGAGATACTCTGACTCATCTGCATATGCCCTGGTCCAAATGGGTGTTCTTGCTCCCTGTGGGTCTCCAAAGCCAATTCTTAAATGTTCAACAACAGCCGGGTTTATTCTTGTTATGCTCCCACTGCTCCTGCTCCCTGCATTAACAGACTACCAAGAGAACTCTTTCCTCCAGATCTGCCATTTGGAAGCCTGTGTACTCAGTCAAAAAAACTGCTGGTTCTGTTCCCATATGCCTCCCCATCAGGGTGCATAGTTCTCAATCCCGGACATACCTGCCAGTGTCTCCTCTGCCATCCCAAGAAGCCTAGTGCACACCTGGAAAAAAAGAGGCTCTAACGGTCAGAAGAAGAAGGGCGAGATGAAGTCAGCACTACCACCAGATGCCAGTCTGTTAAGGAGAATTCTCAGACACGTTCTAATTCCCTTCTACCTTAGAGACCCCCAGCTCTTTTTTGCTGGAATTTAGAACTTTTAATTTCTAACCTGGAGAGAGTGAGACCTTTTTACCACTCTCTCATGTATTTTTCTGGGATTTGGACTCTGTTTCTTTTGACTTTGCAGTCTGACAAACTCCATAGGCATCATCTTTACATTGTGTTACACAGCACCTTTAGTGCAGTGACACAGGTAAGTCTTCCAGATTTCTCAAAGGTTTAAATACCTTCTCTTGGTGAAGCTACTGTTTCCAAGAGCTGTGAAGTGAAATTGACTTTACCTACATTTTGTAACTTTCTAGATCCAGCACACACTATCTTACAATATGCTGCTAAAGGGGTTACTTAGTATCCCCTTTGTTTAATTTCTCATGTAACATTTTTATATTACCCTTTCTCCAATTAATGGATGGTAGCAGTGGTTTACTTTTTTCTACCATTGTGTGTTTCTACCGGAGGCTGCAATTGCAGCTGCAGTAAAGCACCCATGGGTGCCCATTTTGTCAAAATTGCCCTGGTCTTATTTTTTCCGACATTTCTTGTTGGAAAGATCCTTCTTGAGATATACTCTGCATGCCAAACCAGGCATGGTCCCTTTGTTCATTTTGTCTTTGGTGGGATAGATTGGTGAAGCCCACCTCTGGCTCCAGCATGTCTGGCAGGGGCAGGAAGTGAGGAAGGTGCCTGAAAATCCCTGTGTTTAATCCCCTTGGTTACAGGAATGCACTCAAAGGTGATTGGCCAGCTAGGCTGCGAATGAATGGGAGAAACCTGCATAAAAGGGAAGGGTTTTTCCTTGGAAAGCAGAGTCGACGACTGGTGGAAGGAATCTGAAGAAGAACTTGGAAGAGACGCTTGCTGCAAATCCTGGACCGTTGGTATGCCCGGTGAAGCCCTGCTGCATTGCTGAAGCTCTGAATTTGCCTCGACTAGAGAAGCCCTGTAACAGCTGACTTCTTCCCTTGGGTTGGTGGGACAAATCAACCACAAAGTGAACTCGTCTGGAAATTCTCTCCAAGCTGACTGTACTTCCATTGCTGCTGCAGTAACCGATTGCCAGGGAGAGGAACACAAGATCGAGTGCATCATTTTTAAGTTGGACCTGAGCTACAGGAAGATCTCCTGGACTCCCCAGAAATTCCATAAAGGCCACATGGACTTTCCTGCTCCCCCAAAGGGGCCTGCCTATGCGACACTCTTTGATTCCTGACCCTTCTGACCCCAGACTCATGAGAACAGCTGTCTTCACTACAGGCGGTGGCGAGGGGGGCCCTTCCATCTCCTTCCTTTGCTGTTGTTCTAGGATGTTTGCCCACCTGTCATGTGCCTGCCCCTTCCTCCTTGGACCTTGTGGTTGGGCTCTGCAGGGGTAGAGCAACAGCTTATAAGTGGACAGAGAACCACGGCTGGCTTTCTCTTTCTTAGCTGCAGTGCTGGACACGTGGGTGGTGGCAGGGGAGCTACAGAAACCGAAGCAGGTACACTTCTCCCAATCTGGCTTACTCCCTTTCCATCCCCTTCTGCCCCTTCCTGTCCTCCTCTGCCCCTGCCTCTGCCCCATGGCCCCTCTATCTCTTTGTCTGTGACCCACACTCTCTGACTGTGCCCCTCACTCACTGACTGTGCCCCTCACTCTCTGTCACTCTCTGTGCCCCTCACTCTCTGTGGTTCACTTGCCCTCACTCTCTGTCTCCCTCACACCCACTCTCCCTCACTCTCTCCGTGTACCTCACCCTCACTATCCCTCACTCTCTCTCTCTGTCTCCCTTGTCCTCACTCTCCCTCTATGTCTGCGTCACCCTCACTCTCTCTCTCTGTCTCCCTTGCCCTCACTTGCCCTCATGCACCCTCACTGTCCTTCTGGGTGTGCCTAGCCAGTATTCCTCTCATCAATGCCCCTCATTGTGCATGCAGACCCGTGCGGATCATCATCCATGTCTAATGTGCCTAGCTTACTCTGCTGGCAATTAGCTTACTTCCCTGTCTGTAATAAATGTGTTTCTGGATTTCTGAAAAGACGCTCGTGCCTTCTTTTATGTTCTCACTTTCTTGGGTAGCCTGCATGTTATTGCCAGAGGGCGACCGAGTCCGCATGCACAATGCACACCTCACCGGGGCCTGGTTATTCCTTGACCCAAAACTATGGCTCTGCCTGTGGTCTCCACCACACAGCCTTCCCCATTTTGGACTGCTTTCCAATTTCACAATTCTGTGGTGTTAGCTATTCTGATCTGTCATATTTCTGGCCTCCAATTTACTTAGAGGTCCCTTTTCCAAGTGTAGCCATGCCATATTCAGTGAAGTGGGGGTTGGAGATGGGCAGTTGTTCAGTGGGTTGTTTGGCTTATTTGTGGTTTTGTTAAGTAGTGGTTTTGCTTGATCGTGGGACAACACCTTGTCCTACTGATGAGTTGATGTCTAATTAGAATAGGTGGGCACGTCCAGTTTATTACATTTTGCCATTGTATATGTTGGGGAACAAGGCTTTTTTGGTCATCCTGCAGAGTTGCAGCCATTGACTTTGCTTGTGAATTCTTGGATCGAAAAGGGGCAACAAGTTCACACACAGTATTTTGGTATTGCAGGGTGCTGATTGCATTTTCAGGTTGAATGCTGGAGTTGGGCTTTTTCTGACCAGATGTGCGAACTGTGTGGAGGTTCGGTTACAGAGTTGTTATGATGGGGTCAAAGTGGTGTTACAGGCTGAAGGATTGTTTTATATTTTTGCTGAAGGATGTTTTTATTTTTTTGAAAATGTAAAACATTTTCTTCTGAGTTAGCATGCCATATGGGCATTTTGGACCCTCACAGTTTCTTCCTTGCTTATCCATCGATATCAGCTGTGGGATGTTTTATCCACGCATCCAAGCCCTACCTCAAAAACTGTGCAGTACTGACATGGAAAACATCATGATGGCCAGAGCTTCCCAGAAAATGCACAGGGAATGCATGAAGAATAGGCTGCCACTCATTTTTGCCGATGTTATGGGCACAGAAGGGCAATGCCTAAAACCACCATTGGACTACCCACACAGTAGCCTGAAACCATTGGGAATGGCAATGCTGATTGCCAAAAGCAACCTAGAATTGTGGGGAATTCATTTTCTTAAATCCCAAAAATGGTTGCATTACCAGTACTCACCACTATCAGAAAGCCGGCGGTTTAAAACAGCACCAGATTTTTTTTTTATATGTGTAAAACTGAATAGATTAACCCAAGGCAGGCCAAAGAAAGACTTACTGAGAGGTGGATACAATCTAAAGTTATATTCTGAAGTGACTTGAAGGTTTATAACAAGACTGGCTGAGTTGTGGATTTCAGCAGTTTAAGTAAATTTGGACTGAAAGACACTAAAAATCTAAATGTTTAAAAGAAATGAGTGACCTACTTTTGAGTGTCACATAGGTTGCAATTGTTTAAATGTCATAGTTTAAACTTAGAATCAGCATTCTAGCTGCATATGTAAACATTGTCTTGACTTAAACTGGGTAACAAAAAGTGACATTCTATCTGAAACCTGGCTTAAGGAATTGAATTCTGCCCACCAGCTACCCCCGACAGGAGTTAAGACTTGCACAACAGCTGGGTTCCCAGGCCGACCTGCATTTTGCTGCTCCCACCAAAAGGGATATGACACTTCTCTGATTGAATTACCTGGGCTCTGCAGGAAATTGAACAAAGCCCTGTCCTGACTCAGGCAAATGTTTTATTATGGGGGCCATAAATGGCTTCCTCTTGAACAATGGGCCTTCCAGGGCCCAGGCAGATGGTTTATTGCAGGGGTAATAAAAATGGCTTCCTCTTGGCAGAAACTGGGAGGGGGAGAAACTGGAGACAGAGGCTGAGCTTGAAGAAAGTGGAAAGACTGGTTTCTGTACCATGTGACCTGAAAAGACACACCCCTGTAGCCAGAATATGGTTTTAGAAAAAGATGAATAACTCATAGTACGGACTTGTCATAATTATTTAAATGATACCATAATTCTTGTGATTTTTCTGCCCACATTTTAAGAGGTTTTTAGAACCGGTGGCATGATCTGGGGGCAAGCTAGCAGTTAAGAGGGTATTACTTAAAATGTAAGCATGTTAAAAATCTGACACTTCATCACTTAATGTCCATACTCCTTGCGCACATGTGTGTAAATTTGGGGTAATGTCCGATATTACGAAACCAGTTAAAAAGTGCAAATGTTGCCATTTCTGAATGCAAGCTCCCAGGAAGAGCAGATTTGGACAGGGTATACCTCCTGTGATATGTGATGGGTGCATGTAATTTTAAACAAATGTGTACCTGTGCAAATATGTCTTTTGGGTCAAAATATAGATTGTGTGTAATTTGACAGGGGTGGGTTCTCTGTATCATAAAAAGACCTCATCATGATGACACTTCATTTCATTCCCCCAATCAAGGGGAAGAGGATGAAGTGGCCAATGACAAGTGGAGAGGGGTAGAGCCTAGTGATGCTGCACACACACCCATTTTCAAAACACATAAAAGCAGACAGTCAGGACAGATAGGGACCTTCAATTCCATTTGCTGCAACGCGCTCTGCCGGACCATACAACATCCAGAGATCCAGACTTCAAATCCATCAATCTCCAGAATCCAGAAGCAGTGCTGTACCCAGAGAGAGAGCAGAGCTGACCCAGACCACTGTTAGCAGAACCAGAGAGCTGACCCAGATCACTGTGAAGTGCAGAGACCAGACCAGAGTCCAGTCTAAAACCTGACCAGATCCGTGGCGAGGCCCATTTAATTCAAGAATATAGTGTGAGTACCTAGCAGAACTGTGCAGAACCAATCTCTTAGTTAAAATAATCTAATCCAAGCTATTTTAATCTAAGTAGAACTGCCTCCTAACTGTCACCTGTCATTTGTAAAGCTGTCACCTGTCATTTTCCAGTTGCAAGCTGCACTTGTCACTTTGAATTTTAACATTCCAAATCCGAAAAACTACCTTTATTTAATCGCTCATATCTCCGTAACCGTTTGTGCTAGGAACTTGGTTTAACTTTCCTCTGAAAGCTTAGAATCTTAGCTAGCTTTCCTACGAACCTAGAACCGCTTTCCCACCCCTGATACTTTTGCCGCAATCGCGAAAAACGCACTCGCGAATTTGCCGCGATTTGCAAATTTCTCCACGTGTGAAAACAGCAGTTTCCTGACTAGATACCACTCACCCTGAACCTCTAGAGGGAATTAAAAGCATTCTAGCATATTTTTCACTTCATTGCCAGCACATATAAAAGCATTTTGGGCCTGTGTTTCCAACTTCTGTAGTGTAAGCTTGCTGGGGTGAACTGAATTACAGTTGATTGCATTTCTGAGAACTGTGTGCTTTCCTTCCATTTCCTTGCATTGCATAAAGGGGGGAGAGGATTGCCAGAGAAAAGTGATTACATTGTTTTGTTGAAATCATATTGAGTATTTTCTGTATTGCATTTTCATTCAACATTACATCCATCTGAACTTATATAAAGCATTCTCTACCACCTTATTCTTCTGTTCCTATTCACAAGGGTGCTAGTGCCAGACTATCCATTATTGATTACTGCTCAGATTCACTGTGATATTCAATTATTAATTTATTATAAAGTGTGATATATATATATATATTGTTTAAATTCTCAAATAAACCTTTTAACTTGCAAAACAGAACTACTTCTTGGCTCAGTGGGGTCAGGGGGATTCCAAGAGAGGGGTGTTATATAGGGGTAGTCATCCAGAACGCATGAACTGGACATAAAGATATATCAATAAGGGTTTCCATTCAGTATCCCAGACTAGGCATTGACTTAGCTGCAGTGTTGAATTGAATCCTCTTACAAATTGGGGGGCTCGGGCCAGACGTTTGGGTTAGATCTATCACTTGTGCAGATTAATACAGTGTGCCAGCTGACCAGATATACATATCCGGTCGGATCACCACGCTGTGTTACGCTGTAAAGCACTCCTCAAAGGAACGCTCTAAGAAAAAGGTCTGTTTTGCAAAAATAAAATACTAATTTCTGTAAGTCAGGACAGAGACCAATCTCTAGAATGACGACCTTGGTAGATATGAAAATAGCCAGAGAGCACTTCTTACATAAGTTATTTGTGAGAGGTGAGTGGACTCACCAGGACCGCATGGTCTGGTTGCAGGCCATCACGCAACATGTCACGGAAACAGGGTCAGATATATGGAGAGATCAGGGTCCCTTACATGTGGCCCTGAGTGAACTATATTTGGCCCCGAAGGCTAAGGATGAACAAGACAAGATGGTTAGGATAGCGGCATACCTGTACCTATATATGGGAGACATGCAGGATAAATGTACTGAAAGCCAAGATCTGGCGAATAAGCGACAGATGGCGTTAGAGAAGGTCCAATCTGACCTGGTCTCTTCTGAGCAGAGGCTGCAGGGGAGCCATGAGTCAGAAAATGAGAGTAGACAGCACATCATTAAAATAAAGAAGGATATGGACATCCTTCAACAGGAAAAGGCTGACCAGGATACCAGATTTCTGGCCTTGCAGAAGGAGTACCAAGAAGGTTTGGACTCCCTACTGCAGAGCCAGAAAAAGCTGGAGCAACAGTTAGACTTCAATAGGGCATGTGCTGAGCAGGTAGTCACCCTGCAAAGCCACCTAGATAGGGAGAAGGCAGAGAGCAATAAACGGATTTTGAAAGACCTGGATACCCAGGCAGAGTTTGACCAGGAGCGCCAGAAAGCTGGTGCCTTCCAAAGGCAAAGGGACGACCTGGCGGCACAGATGCAGGCTCTTAGTCAGGAAAGGGATACCTTAGGCCAGGAAGTCTGCCACTTAAAAAGGAAAATGGAAGAAAATCACCTTGCCTTCCAGGGACTGGGTGACCTCCAAAAAGAACACCATAACTTGTTAGAGCACACCAGGAAGGTGGAGGATGCTCTGGCAAGAAAGGAGCAGGCCAATAGGGACACAGCTCAGGAGGTAACCCTCCTGCAGCAAAGACTGGCCCAGTGCTCCAGGACCAATCAGGAAACGCAGAGAGAGAATGAGGCTCTCTGCCAGCACAATGATAGGCTCCAACAACAGGTAGCGATGCAGGAGAGACTGATAGAGTCTAGTAAGGCCTTAACTGAGGAACTGAAGGCGCAGGCTCTTGCATTGCAACAGGGAGCAGGGGCGGATAGAGATGAGGTTCGCTGGGAAAGAGAAACTCCTGAGCATAACCCCAGGAGCCCTAGTACCAGAGGCCTTTATTTCTCTCAGTCCCTGGACTCTGCCACCCCCATGTCCCCTGGCGCACATGAGCACAGGGCCACAGGGATGGCAGATTACTATCCAGCCAGAAGCATGGGGCTCATAGGCCAGTACCACCCAGGAATGGAGGGGCGGGCATCCGGGTATGGGCACCCAAGCACAGTGCAATTTGATGGGGAACCCCAGGAGAGTAGGCCCATTAAGGGCATCCTGAAAACCTCTGCCCAGTTAGGTCAGTGGGGGGGTTACCCATCAAATCCTGGCAGCAAGGAGGGATCTGGAGACTCCTCTGAGCGGTACAGGACACAGGAGACCAAGTCCCCACATTCTGCCAGCCATTCCCAGGCTCGCAGAATCCGGGAAACCCTCGAAGGACAGACGGGAACCTCTGGGAGCAGTGCCTCTGAGTCAGAAGATGAATGGACCAGAGTTACCCGGACCAAAAGGGCCAATAAGGCAAAAAGGGCCTTGATTAAGGACCCATTGAAACAGATTAAGGCAATCAGGAGTGTCATCACGCCTTATCATAAGAACGCCAAGTACTCTGTTTGGGAACACTTGGAGCTCTATGAGCAAATGATGGAGACTTTCCATTTGAAGGACAGCAGTAGCTGCATCCAGTACGTCAAATGGACATTCTCACCAGAATACTCCAGTTTCTTTGCGGGGCTGGAGGACCAAAATCATTTAAGATGGTCCACCTATAAGGCGGCCATCTTGAAACATTTTTCTGTTCACAGAAATCCTCAAGAGGCTCGCAAGGCAGCCTACAATTTGCAATGTGGGGAGGATCAGGCCCCACAAGAATTCGTGCAAGAACTGAAAAGTGCCTTTGCGCAGACCACCAGAAGGGTGCGCACAGACAGCAGAGAATTTGTTAATACTTTTTTCCATGCCTTGCCCAAATACATAATGACCCAGCTTGTGAGAGATTTTCATGAGAAAAGATCTTTAGAATGGGTCATTGAACAAGCCACCCGCATCTACGAGGTGCAGAAACCGGTGGAAAACAAAAACCAGCCTAAAAACCCCAAAACCAACAGCACCCCTGCTGCTGCCAAGGTGGCAGAAGTAAAGGTCACCCCCGTTTTAGATTTGGAGATGGGGGGGCCTAAAAACCTACCTGCACCTAATATTGCTAGGCCCAGAAGGTCCTCGGGCCAGTCACAGACAGGGAGCCAGGGAGGCAGCCCCACAAATGGGGTCCCTCGCTCTCCTGATTATGTAAGCCCCCGTTACAAGGGAAACAGACCCATCCTGGGTTATGTGTGGACTCCTCCAGCCCAAGGGGGGGGATCCAGCCAAGCACCTAACCCAGGGAACTTCCCTCCTAACTTCCCACTGGATGGCAGAAATTCTCCAAACCCTGGGCAGAACTTCTTCCCCAGGTATCCACCCAACTTCCAGCCCCAAAATCCTCCACCCTTCTTTCCCCAATTCCCTGAGCCCAGACAACCGAATCCGGGAGAGGGGAGGCCAAGGGTGGAGGGGTATCCAAATCTTCCCAACCAGGGGTACTACCAAAGAAGGGATAGCTACCCTTCCCGGGATCAGCCCAGGGGAGAAAACAGGGCCCGGTATCAGCCTGAGCGGGTTTCCCAGTTAGAACGCCAGGTTCAAAACATGGCGCGGGATCTGGGTCACATACTGAGGGGTCAGCAGAACCCTCAGATCGGCATGCCGGCGCAGAACGCACCCAACTCTGGACCTGGTGCCCCAGAACAATGACGGGGGCAGCACCCCGATAACTCACCGGTTCCCAGGGAGGAGGCACAAAGGGAAGGGGGTTGTAAAGCCTTGGAGGAAGCTTCCTTCCTCACTTGTAAAGAGCCCCTGGAAACCCAGGAACCGGAAACAAAATCTCTTGCCCCTGAAAGCCTGCCTCCTAAGGAGCAGAGGGGGGGTAGGAGAAACAAAAGACCCAAACAGACTCAGTTTGAGGAGGAGGTACAGATCTTCCAATTTGAAGGAGAGGGATCCCCAGAGGATCCTGGGGAAAGGATTTTCTCCTTCAGAGATGGGGGAACTCCTCCCAAGGAAAAATGGGTCCCAAAAGATTCCAATATACACTGGGGAGATGTGGAGACTGAGCTACCGCCGCCCATCATCTCAGCCCAGAACCCACAATACCAAAATCCCCTGGTTCAAACCCTTCCTGATGACTGCCTCCAAAAAGGGGGGGGCGGCCCAGAATCGGAGCCAGGGGAACCCACAATGGCTCTGATCTCCAGTTGCCAACTTTTTCTTTCAGATTCCCAAGGCTCTCCACAGAATTCTGCCCAAATCTCTTCGCTAGCGATGTCCAAAACCAGAAAGTTAGCCCACCAGTTGTCCAAAAATGTGCATTATCTGTGCCCCCTTGAGGAGAAGGAGGGAAGATACTATGCCCCGGTACAAGTACAGGGACAGGGTACAATTTTGGCACTGGTGGACACGGGATCTCAAGCTACCCTTCTGTCCAGAAGGGCCTTTGATGAACTGAATGCAGGAAGGGGAGGGAATTACCAAATTCCTCTCACCTCACTTCCTGGACAACTGCAGAACTTTGACGGGAAGGAAATTCCCGTTGAGGGGACTGCAGACTTGGACATTAAGATCGGGCGACACAAGGTGAAACACCCGGTCATAGTAGTGACTCCAGAGGGCACCCCTTGTTTACTGGGGAATGACCTCCTGAGGAGGTTGTCACCCTTAATAGATTGCGTAAACAAGGTCCTCTGAACCCAGACTAGCCGACCAATAAAATTAAAACAGAGTGTCAACCATGTTAGTTTAAACGGCACATGCCACATGGTTGAACAAAAATCTGACCAAGTAGAATTCCACTTCCAGAATAGCCAAATTCCAGACGTGACAGTAATAGCAGTAGGACAACAGACTGGTGATGGGGGTCCTCTCTATTTCTGAAAATCAACCTTCCTTCCAGTTTAAGGTGGTATTCCACACTGGAAGGAAACACCCTGAAATTCTTTACTAATCCACAATCAGAAACTCCCACTCCTATAGTCCAGAAAGATGTGAAATCAGCTCAGAGCCTGGCTGATATTCAGCAAATTGGAGAGCAGTTGTTCATCCCTGTTCAGTTAAATGATGAGAAGGACTCTGTTCTTGCTCGAGTGGGCGTGAACAATGGTAAGAGCTTCATCAGCGAAGCCATGTTTCGCCAACTCCCAAAAGATCCAGCCATTCCCACATTCAAACTGATAGACAAATGGGAAATGGACCTGGAAGCACCTAATTCCAAACATCTCCTGCCAAGCAGGTGTATGCTCAAAATCTCCATGGGCAACAAGAGCATAGTCCACAATTGTTGGGTCGTGCGAGACGTCCCTGCCGCCTTTTACTTAGGCAGTGACATTCTGAATCGCTTTGCCATTAGTTTGGACCTAATAAACTTCAAAGCTTGGTCCCGGTTAGCGGATAATCCCATGGGCTTTGATGATCCAGAAAAAGCATTTAGGTCAGCTCAATTGCTACCTTATGCAGTTGAAATTCAGATCAAAGATGAAGTCACCATCCCAGAAAGGACCCGACAATTCTCCCTGGAAGTGAAAGTTAAAAGAGGACAATATTTGCAAAACCCTGATGCTTACATATATCTAAACGCTTCTCTCCAACAGCAAGGGTTGGGGGTAAACCCAACTCCATTAGTCAACATAGAACATGACACCATTCTAATAGAGGTGGATAACAGCGACTTGAAGAGTATTACTCTAGCCGCAGGCACCATTATTGGAATGGCGGTTGATGACCGACATTTTTCCATTGATTTAGGTAATGAACTGTTAGGGCCAATCCCCAAGGACTGCTTTGACAGTGACAGTGATGACAATACGACACCAGACAGGATTTTTACCCGGCATGGGGGGAACTTCTTGGTGTACACTTCTTGCCCTTATGGTAAGGAAGATGTGACTTGTGACTTCAGAAGGGATGAGGTGATTTTCCAGGTCCATGTGGGCTGCCTTTCCCACCTGAAGCCTCCAGTCCAAATCAGCACTCTGACCAGGGACTTCTCCACCCAGCTGGAGGAGGCCGCTGAGATAGCCAAACCAGAAGTCTTTCCAGGCTTCAGGCAGATGGTGGAAGAGAGAGTCAACCTAGCTGATGCCTGTGTGACTCTGGAACAAAAGCAAAAGTTGAAACAAGTTTTCTTGGATTTCCAAGATCTCTTTGCGGTAGACTCATATGACTGTGGTCGCACTGACATCCACACAACAACAATCCCCACGGACCCTGGCATGACTCCAGTGTTTGTGAAGCAATATCGCTTGCCTCTCGCATCAATGGAGTCCCTTACTGAAATAATTAAGAACCTTGAGTCCAGGGGAATAATCCGTCCCATCCACAGCACCTTCAATAATCCGGTGCTGGGAATATTAAAGCCAAACGGCCAGTGGAGACTCTGCGCCGAACTCAGGGAGCTCAACAAACGGGTCCATACTTCCCGATGGCCTCTGCCCTACATTGACCAAGGGCTGGCCCAGATTCAGGGGTCACAGGTATTCACTGCAATAGACCTGACCAATGGATACTGGACCGTGCCTGTCAGCAGGGAGGACCAATACAAACTGGCTTTTACCTTTGGGGGCCAGCAATACACATGGACCCGGACTCCCTTCGGATACCTCAACTCCGGCAATGAATTCAACATTTTCCTACATAAGGCCATGCCCGACCTGGGTGCGAGGGGTAACCTGGCTTATGTAGATGATGTCCTCATCAAAAGTTCATCTGTGGAGGAACACATAGCGGAGATCCGGTATGTTCTGACGCAGTTGAGGGCCGCCGGAGCAAAACTTTCCTTTCAGAAAGCACAGTGGTGTAGAACCCGTGTTAATTTCTTGGGGCATGAGATTACTCCTCAGGGTCTCTGTCCCCAGGAAAAGAAAGTGGAAGCACTTCAGAAACTGAAAGACCCCACAACTCTGCGGGAACTAAGGAGCCTCCTTGGACTGACTAATTACAGCAGAAAGTTCATTGAGGGCTACGCAGAGATCACCAGACCCCTGATTCATCTCCTGAAGGGGGGGGTCAAGTGGGAATGGGGTCCAGAACAATCCGAGGCAGTAAGACAACTCAAAAGAAGCCTCTCACAAGCGCCTTGCCTAGCTTACCCTGTCAGAAACAAGGAGTTCTTCCTGGAGACGGGGTTCTCTAATACGTGCTTGATGGCGGTATTATACCAAAAGCATGACAAGGTCAATAAAGTAATCTCCTATGCGAGCAAAACTTTATCCTCTGTGGAGGAAAAATTCAACGATTGTGAGAAGGCACTCCTGGCGACGGTGTGGGCATTGAAGAATTACCGCCCGTTTATCCATGGGGAACACATCATAGTGGAGACTCCACACCAGCCTCTGCAATATCTCCAAAGTGACAGAATCCGGGCCGGAAATGTGAGTAATTCCCGAATTACTTCCTGGATTCTGTCAATGCAAGGCTTTCCTGTGGAGGTCAGATATGGCCAAAACAAGAAGAGTCCCCTCGCGCAAGGTCTGACTGACTTGCATGATTGTGCCAGAGAAAACTGTCTCGAGGACGAAAGTCTAAAAATAAAGGACAACATGGAGGCATACCTTAATTCCCCCCACAAAGTCTTTGAAGAAGACAAGTGTGAGGGAATGCCCACTGTCTATGTGGATGGATGCTCTTACCATGTTGACAACAACGGGGAGAAAGAACTGGTGGCCGGCGTAGGGAATGCATGGGTGAATGAGTCCCCAGAACCCTCGCTGGATACAAAATTGGTCCCCGAAGTAGTCAGGTGGCAGAATTGATGGCTGTGCATCAGGCCATCCTCACTGCTGTCCAGCATCAACTCCACGAACTGGTCATAATCACAGATTCGGATTATGTACGGAATGGGTTCATGGAGCACCTGGTTAATTGGAAAACCAGAGGCATGTTATGTGCTAACAACAAACCCTTGAAACATGGGAAGTTGATCCAAAACATTGATGATCTGGTCACCTCGAATGAGATGACCATCTATTGGAAAAAAATCAAGGGTCATTCCAAAGTAGAGGGACCAGACAAAACTGGAAATGACTTAGCTGATCAGCTGGCCAAAACCGGGGCCATCCAAGGGGATCTAATTGAGATTGAGTCCCTGTTGGGGGAAATCCAGGTCACTGCTATCACTAGGTCCCAGACAAATGCTCACAACGACCTTTCAATTGCACAATGGAGTAAGGAGACCCCTGATGCTGATTTGATTACCGCTCAGAAGGGGGATCCAATAATTGGTAAATTTTACCAGCACCTTGAGGACCCTGAGAACTTTCCCCTGACGGATACCGATTACATTGGGAAAGACGACCTAAGAGTGTTGATGAAATGTCCAAAAATGTTCCGAATCCAAGACGGTTTGCTGGTAAGGAAATCCAAAGCGGGCCACGATCAGTGGGTGGTTCCTACCTCATTCCGAAGCCTGATGTTAAGTCACACCCATGATGCGGCCACCGCCGGTCATAGGGGGTTTCACACAACATTGGAAATCTTAAGAGAGGTTGCATACTGGCCACACATGGGGCAGGACCTCGACCAATACTTGAAGGGGTGTCTTGTGTGTGCACAATTTCAGCCATCATCCCTCACACACCGTGCACCCCTCCAAAAGAGGGGGATAACACTGCCATGGTCAGATTTACAAATTGACTTTGTAGGCCCCGTGATTTGCTCTGCTAGGGGGAATAAGTACATGTTGACTGTGACATGCTTGTTTACCAAGTGGGTGGAATGTCTCCCAGCCCCAAACTGCAAGGCAGAAACGGCAGCTGCCTTGATGATTAACCACATCTTTTCCCGTTTCGGTCTACCTCAAAGGATTGAGTCAGACAGGGGTAGCCACTTCACCAGTGAAGTAATGACAAAGATGTGGGAGATACTGGGGGTCAAAAGGAAGTTACATATTGCTTACAGGCCAGCTTCTTCTGGGGCAGTAGAGAGATATAACCGAACCATTGTGAGCATATTAAAGAAGTTTGTGGCAGATTCTGGGCCAAGTTGGGATATCCGATTACCTCTGGTCCTAATGGCCATCAGATCTACCCCTTCATCTGCAACCAAAATGTCACCATTTGAGTTGATGACTGGGCGCAAGATGGTGCTTCCTCAGCATTTGCTCTACAGGACCCAAGAGCAGACACTGATAAATGCCTCCACAACTCATGAGTATGTGGAGAATTTAAGGAAACACCTACAACATGCTTTTGCCTATGCTCAGCGGAATCTAGAAAGATCAGCTGAGAGTATGAAGACCCACTATGACCTGAAAACTTCCAGGAAGGAATATCAGGTGGGGGACCGGGTCTATCTATACAATTTCCAAAGGAACCAGGCCAAACAGCGAAAATTTTTGCCTACATGGAAGGGACCCTTTGAGATTATAGACAAAATCTCCCCTGTGGCCTACAAGATCCGCATCCCCAAAGGCGGTTTGGCAGAGGGGGAAGACAAGTGGGTCCACATAAACCAGTTGAAGTGTTGCCATCCCAGGCACACTCTGCAACAACTGGAGGAATCCTCTGGAATCCTAGAGGGTACTGTCTCAGATTAATTCAGTTCTAACTTAAAATATCCTACATATCGCCTATCAAATTCTGAGTTTCGCAATGTGGGTGTTTGGTTTTTGGAATGCAAAAAGTAATGTGCATGTTCATATGTTTTGACTATAAATTTATATGCCACCCCACTATATCAATGGTGGGGGAGAAATGTCCATGAATAGGTATTGCCGCTCTTCCTTTGTCGTCCTAGGAGAAAGAAAACCGGGAGACGGGCCAAGGAGGACGATCCGGAGACCGGGAGCAGAGACGCAAGGGGCCCACAGTACCGCCCAATATTCCCATCAGGACCGGCGAGGAGAACCGATCGATCAGTACCGGATGGAGGAAAAGATGCTGAACTGTGCCATCTATTGGAAGAAGATGAGGAAACATCCCAGGTCTTGCGGGTTCCATCAGTGAAACAGAATGGCCATCGTAAGAGGGGGGCTTGTGGGATGTTTTATCCACGCATCCAAGCCCTACCTCAAAAACTGTGCAGTACTGACATGGAAAACATCATGATGGCCAGAGCTTCCCAGAAAATGCACAGGGAAACGCATGAAGAATAGGCTGCCACTCATTTTTGCCGATGTTATGGGCACAGAAGGGCACTGCCTAAAACCACCATTGGACTACCCACACAGTAGCCTGAAACCATTGGGAATGGCAATGCTGATTGCCAAAAGCAACCTAGAATTGTGGGGAATTCATTTTCTTAAATCCCAAAAATGGTTGCATTACCAGTACTCACCACTATCAGAAAGCCGGCGGTTTAAAACAGCACCAGATTTTTTTTTTATATGTGTAAAACTGAATAGATGAACCCAAGGCAGGCCAAAGAAAGACTTACTGAGAGGTGGATACAATCTAAAGTTATATTCTGAAGTGACTTGAAGGTTTATAACAAGACTGGCTGAGTTGTGGATTTCAGCAGTTTAAGTAAATTTGGACTGAAAGACACTAAAAATCTAAATGTTTAAAAGAAATGAGTGACCTACTTTTGAGTGTCACATAGGTTGCAATTGTTTAAATGTCATAGTTTAAACTTAGAATCAGCATTCTAGCTGCATATGTAAACATTGTCTTGACTTAAACTGGGTAACAAAAAGTGACATTCTATCTGAAACCTGGCTTAAGGAATTGAATTCTGCCCACCAGCTACCCCCGACAGGAGTTAAGACTTGCACAACAGCTGTGTTCCCAGGCCGACCTGCATTTTGCTGCTCCCACCAAAAGGGATATGACACTTCTCTGATTGAATTACCTGGGCTCTGCAGGAAATTGAACAAAGCCCTGTCCTGACTCAGGCAAATGTTTTATTATGGGGGCCATAAATGGCTTCCTCTTGAACAATGGGCCTTCCAGGGCCCAGGCAGATGGTTTATTGCAGGGGTAATAAAAATGGCTTCCTCTTGGCAGAAACTGGGAGGGGGAGAAACTGGAGACAGAGGCTGAGCTTGAAGAAAGTGGAAAGACTGGTTTCTGTACCATGTGACCTGAAAAGACACACCCCTGTAGCCAGAATATGGTTTTAGAAAAAGATGAATAACTCATAGTACGGACTTGTCATAATTATTTAAATGATACCATAATTCTTGTGATTTTTCTGCCCACATTTTAAGAGGTTTTTAGAACCGGTGGCATGATCTGGGGGCAAGCTAGCAGTTAAGAGGGTATTACTTAAAATGTATGCATGTTAAAAATCTGACACTTCATTACTTAATGTCCATACTCCTTGCGCACATGTGTGTAAATTTGGGGTAATGTCCGATATTACGAAACCAGTTAAAAAGTGCAAATGTTGCCATTTCTGAATGAAAGCTCGCAGGAAGAGCAGATTTGGACAGGGTATACCTCCTGTGATATGTGATGGGTGCATGTACTTTTAAACAAATGTGTACCTGTGCAAATATGTCTTTTGGGTCAAAATATAGATTGTGTGTAATTTGACAGGGGTGGTTTCTCTGTATCATAAAAAGACCTCATCATGATGACACTTCATTTCATTCCCCCAATCAAGGGGAAGAGGATGAAGTGGCCAATGACAAGTGGAGAGGGGTAGAGCCTAGTGATGCGGCACACACACCCATTTTCAAAACACATAAAAGCAGACAGTCAGGACAGATAGGGACCTTCAATTCCATTTGCTGCAACGCGCTCTGCCGGACCATACAACATCCAGAGATCCAGACTTCAAATCCATCAATCTCCAGAATCCAGAAGCAGTGCTGTACCCAGAGAGAGAGCAGAGCTGACCCAGACCACTGTTAGCAGAACCAGAGAGCTGACCCAGATCACTGTGAAGTGCAGAGACCAGACCAGAGTCCAGTCTAAAACCTTACCAGATCCGTGGCGATGCCCATTTAATTCAAGAATATAGCGTGAGTACCTAGCAGAACTGTGCAGAACCAATCTCTTAGTTAAAATAATCTAATCCAAGCTATTTTAATCTAAGTAGAACTGCCTCCTAACTGTCACCTGTCATTTGTAAAGCTGTCACCTGTCATTTTCCAGTTGCAAGCTGCACTTGTCACTTTGAATTTTAACATTCCAAATCCGAAAAACTACCTTTATTTAATCGCTCATATCTCCGTAACCGTTTGTGCTAGGAACTTGGTTTAACTTTCCTCTGAAAGCTTAGAATCTTAGCTTTCCTACGAACCTAGAACCGCATTCCTACCCCCAATACTTTTGCCGCAATCGCGAAAAACGCACTCGTGAATTTGCCGCGATTTGCAAATTTCTCCAATTGTGAAAACAGCAGTTTCCTTGCTAAAATTTCATTTGCCTCTTAAGAACCATCCCTGAATCATTGCTAGAGTGAACCTGGACTAATATTAACTAGATACCACTCACCCTGAACCTCTAGAGGGAATTAAAAGCATTCTAGCATATTTTTCACTTCATTGCCAGCACATATAGAAGCATTTTGGGCCTGTGTTTCCAACTTCTGTAGTGTAAGCTTGCTGGGGTGAACTAAATTACAGTTGATTGCATTTCTGAGAACTGTGTGCTTTCCTTCCATTTCCTTGCATTGCATAAAGGGGGGAGGGGATTGCCAGAGAAAAGTGATTACATTGTTTTGTTGAAATCATATTGAGTATTTTCTGTATTGCATTTTCATTCAACATTACATCCATCTGAACTTATATAAAGCATTCTCTACCACCTTATTCTTCTGTTCCTATTCACAAGGGTGCTAGTGCCAGACTATCCATTATTGATTACTGCTCAGATTCAGTGTGATATTCAATTATTAATTTATTTTAAAGTGTGATATATATATATATATTGTTTAAATTCTCAAATAAACCTTTTAACTTGCAAAACAGAACTACTTCTTGGCTCAGTGGGGTCAGGGGGATTCCAAGAGAGGGGTGTTATATAGGGGTAGTCATCCAGAACGCATGATCTGGACATAAAGATATATCAATAAGGGTTTCCATTCAGTATCCCAGACTAGGCATTGACTTAGCTGCAGTGTTGAATTGAATCCTCTTACACAGCAGTGCATCCTTTTAAGAATGGCTTCTTTTTCATATAATTTCTTGGGGTGGTTGTACTTGGTAGGGGACCATTTAGTGACGTTCCTCTATTCGGAGGCTTTGAAGTGCTTCTTTGGTTTCAGTACATTACGGGTTTGTGGAGGTAGTGGAATTGATAATCAGGTGGTTTTGTACAGAGGGGCTTGGTTTGAATATTTTTGAGTAACGCACCTAGCTTGATATCCTTCATTGGTCTGATGGTTGTCAGAAGTGGTTTAGTAGTGGTGTTTTGTTGCTTATTGAAGGACCGCTTTTGGAAAACGAACGTTCACTTGACATTAACTTGCCTGACAGCACTGTGAGCCGAGTGTCGCTCTTGCTGTGGAGTACTCGCTTCCTGGAGGAGGCGGAGCTTGCCGAGGCCACGTGACGGATCACGTGGCCCTTTTCAGACATTTATTGACGGGCCAACCGCCCGAGCAGCGTGTTTTGTTGCTTATTGAAGGACCGCTTTTGGAAAACGAACGTTCACTTGACATTAACTTGCCTGACAGCACTGGGAGCCGAGTGTCGCTCTTGTTGTGCAGTACTCGCTTCCTGGAGGAGGCGGAGCTTGCCGAGGCCACGTGACGGATCACGTGACCCTTTTCGGGCATTAATTGATGGCCCAATCACCCTTGCAGCGTTAAGCCTGCAGCGGGGACAAGGGTGCGGCATTTAAAGTACTGTTTGTCTGCTGTTTGGCTCTGGGAGGCTCTGGGCTAAGGAGGAAAGGGAGCCAGCCGCTCAAGGAGCCGCTGTGAAACTCATAACTGTGGCGAGGCTCTGCTCATTCTACAAATTCCTGCAAGAATCACTCCATTTTGGTTTATTAGCCATTAGGCAGGAGACTGGGAGACTGTGGAGGAGCTCTCTTTGATCCCAGGCACTGTCCTACTATTGCTGTCATTTAGGCTGCAATTTCTTACATTGGCCATTTGGGACTTTTACGTATCTATCCTCCGAAAGGAGGGAACACTTTTGGGTAATTGCTTTGTTTAGTTGAACATTGGGGAGGAGCGACGGACTAAGGCTGCTCCTCAAGCCATCGGGCATTCCCAAGGCAGTGCAAACTTAATATATATATCTTTGAATTTATTCTATATTGCACTTGATATCTATTGAATGTCGTATATATTTCATTGATATTGTTTTCTATCTCGGCCCTTTTTTCCTTTATTTTAACACAGGGGTTGCAAGTTCCCCCCCCCCTAGATACTCATTTTATCATACTTGCAAACCTAATATTGGTGCATATTTTTAACCCCATTTTCTTATTATTAGGTTGCATTCTATTCTCTGGAATTTAAATTTTTTATTTCCCCATCTATATTCCAGAGGTTGCGAGTTTTACTCTCCTCTGGTTAGGTAGACGACGTGCCTTATATTGCACCTTATTCTACACTATTTTACGGATTTTTTGATTTTAGGGAGTGTTCACGTATAATTAATCGAATTGAATATGCCTGCGCTTAGAAGCGGGTTTGAAACTGTTAAGAACCAAGAGAACAAGGTGGTAGAAGCCCAGCTGGGTTCTCCGCTAGAGTGCAAAGTGCCCATTAATATAGACCACATGGAAAACAATGCTGCCTGTAATATATCTGTTGAAATTTCTGATGAAGGAGGGCCGAATCATACTTCTTGTGTGAGTATTGAGAGACCCCCCCATCATTAATTTAACAGCGTTGGAGGAACATACGTCTATTGGGGAAAATCCAGACTTATTAGATACAGAGGCATTTATGGGTAATAGGGACAAGCTGGATTGTAGACAGGAACTCACTGACGAAGAATGTCTTCAACAAAGTCTACTTGGTATTAAAAGGGTGGTTCGCTTTCATGCATCTACTCCCCTTCAGAAGGCCGTTTTTAGTGAAAAAATGAAAGCTAGGGAAGTTCTTGGCCTAGTCTCATTAAGGCGGAAT
Organism: Ambystoma mexicanum; assembly: GCF_040938575.1. Lineage (NCBI taxonomy): Eukaryota > Metazoa > Chordata > Amphibia > Caudata > Ambystomatidae > Ambystoma > Ambystoma mexicanum. The sequence continues at coordinate 1,031,926,227 of NC_090933.1, read as the reverse complement.
ATGATAGAAAATAACAAGGGTAAATATCCTTTTGGTATAAACTATTCCACTCACATTTCGCCTGCAGTTTTTATTTTTGGGAAAGGTGAACAGGATAAGAGGCAATGTTCTACTACTCCTACCCAGTCTAAATATGCTAGTTGGGGAGAACAATCTAAAGGGACTCCTATTCCTCCCCATCATAATCTTAATCAACCTATTGGGGGGATGATTTGGATGATTCCTTTTTGCTTATGGCGGATGCTACGTGGGACCTGCTTAAAGAAATTATTGATCTAGAGATGCCGACGGGGAGACTCTTATCTAAAGGCAAGGGTGCGAGGAGTCTATCTGAGGGTGCGCCGAGCTGTGCACTCTCAGAAACTATAGATATTACCTTGTTGGGGAAACAACAAGAGGGAAAGCAAAAAGACCACACTACAACGGCATTAGAGGCCCCGAAGATTCATATACATAGGAAGGTGGCCATTACTCAAACGGATAGGGATGGTTATAACTGACCAGAAACAGTGGACAATCCCACGGAACCCGATCAGGCAATACTAGAAATTCAACCTATAGGTAAAAAACAAACAGGAAAAGCCTTGTTCGGGTAAGGAAGATAGAGGAGATTATCTTCTACCCCTTCTATCTAACCTGCAAATTGGTTTAAATTTGGCTCTGAAAACCATGGGTGAGTCCCAAGAGATGCTTGGTGGTTCTATGGTAGGCCAACAAGCTGCCTTTAATCATTTAGTTACTCGTTTGGCATGTTTGGAGGGCCGTGTGGAGGGCAAGACCTATAATGACCATAACATTAGAGTGCATAATCAATATGATAAATATAGAGAGGAACAAAGCATCAGGCTAGCAACCATGGATGCGAAAGTTACCACTGTGTTGGAATTAATGCTTTCAGGGGATTGCCCAGCTTGATCAGATAGAGGACTAGGGGACCAAGAATTCACACAATAATAAATATGAAAATGAATTGAGGTGTCCTGACAGTCCATCTGTTCTCCTGGATGCCATTGCAATAGCAACTAGGGGACATGCCCAAGAGCAAGACACGGAAACATCTAATGCCCAGGAGCATGTCATGGAAACTTCTAAGGAGGGGAATGTCTGAATATTAGCAGTGAGGATGCTATAATCATCCAACAAACGCCACCTAAAAGGGGGCAAGAATGTAAACAAAAAACAAAACATATGGAGAAAATATCAGCAGACCCAGTATTGGAAACGGGTTGCTTGACTGAACTTGACGAAGTACGCCCTGCCAATACTTCTAACTACGACATTAATGAGGTACCCCAATCTCCTGTTTATAGGCGTAAAAAATCAAAAAAACAGGTTAGGATGGTCCAAAAAAACTACAAATATGCCTAACACAAAAATTAAAGGCAGGAATTCTAATCTTATAGCAATTAGGAATATTCCGGCCCAAGAAGAGCTCGATGATAGGGGAGTAGCCATTGGCCCGAATAGGGGAGAGGGCCAGGAGCGGGCGGAGGTCACCAAGAAATGTCCTTTAGCTGGGGGAGAAAAAACTATCAACCCTAACATTCAAGATGGTAATCTATTGAGAACTGATCAAGATCGACCCCAAACTAAACAAACTAAGATGACAGCCTTTGGCAAAATAACTAACCGATTGCAATGGTTGAGAGAGGGAGTGGTTCTACTCTTAATAACATGGGGAAAGCCCCTTAGAAACACAGATCCCTAACATTCAGGACACTCAAGGAAATGCAGTGCCTAAACCTTTTTTAGGCAACGTAAAGACGCAGTCTGTTCTGGTACAGCCCTTCTCCAAGACCTATTCAGGGAAGATCCTGGGTTGGATTAATAACAATAAGACAGATTCTCAGGCTAGTCTAAATAGAATGCATCTCTTAAACTTGTTTAAAAGAAATCCTCTATTACGGGCTATAACATATAGATGACATAGACGCTATTTCCTTGCCAAATCATAATAATCATCGAATGGTAAGCTGCTTTCACTCGGTGATGGTGGCAGGTATGGTGCGTGCCCAAGAAAAAAATCTTAATTCTCTGGGTTATGACCTGTTTACATTAGCGGATGATAAAGAGGCTGACAGTTTTCTACAATATAAGGAACCTACTAACATCCAAACGGAACAAATTGCTCAGTTGGGTATTAAAAAACTAGAAAACTCAGATCCAGCATTGGTCCTAATTTCTAGCCTTTTCAACAGCGGCCAGGATAGGTCATGGTTGCAACCAGCTCTTAAAATTTTAGAGACCCTTAGACAAGGCAATGGGTGCTCCTAAGAGCTTTAATATCGAGGTTATTTCCTGGAACTCATGCTGGGGCTCACATTTGAATACATTTCTGACTAAAGGCGACACTTACACCTGCCCCTTATTTTCTTTTGTCAAGAAACCATGATGCTTACCTACATGCACATAGATGTTTTTTATACCTACTCTTTATTAGCATCGAGGGGGAAGCAGGGCGGCCTAGTGGTGGTTTGACTATTGCTGTTGATCGCAATCTGGGGTTTCATGGTAAGGTGATTTTTACGAGCGAATGGCTTCTGGGTATTGTTTTGTCCTCAAAGAATAATGTAGATCCAATCCTCCTGTTGAACCTATATTGCAATCCTCTAAAGGTGGCCCTTGTAATAGTGGAGGTTTCCCTTGGAGAAATTCTGGGAGGTTGGTTCGGGAAGGGCTTTGGAAATCGTATTATCATGGGAGGAGATTTTAACTCCTCCTTTGCTGAGGGTTCTATGCTGAATGAGAGAGGGGTTATCCCAAAAATGCTCCTACCTAATCTTAAGAGAGGTATATGGTGATTCCTTGAACATTGGGATAAGGGACTCCTAGACCACTTCTCGGATTGGAACTTACTCAAATATACCTGGAAAAGGGGAAGCAATAGCTCTAGAATTGATTTTTTCTATGTTTCCAATAGTTGGAAACAAGCATGTGGAAAATTGACGCTTATGGAGGTAGATCTGGGCGATCATATTCCTCTACTCTTTTCACTATCGCTTCCATGTCCAGATATCCATGTTAATCCAGAGTTTATGACTTAGAGGTGGCTAATAACGGGAGAACGATTGTTTGGAATAAGAAAAACGATTATGAAATGTAATGCCCTTGTCTTGGAGAACCTGACCCTAGTGTCTCATCGAATTGTGAGAGAAGGGGATCTCTCATTAGGGGGATCCTATTATAACAATATTATGTTGTCATGTGCCTATAAAATTAGTAGGACGGGTGACAGGGAGGCGATGGAACCCAAGGGGAGGGTTGGAGACTCCAGAATCCAAAGATCCAAGCGCGTTAAATATAGGGATCTAAGGATTCTGAAGAATGTACCCATCTCATTTGCTGAATTGCAGCTTAAGAAGAGAAAAATCATCCTGAAACACAAAAATCTGATTAAGTCTCTGAAAATGGATCAATACCTTGCAGTCCACCAACAGATGATGTATAACCTATGTAAGGGCAGAGATGTTCAATTTTGGGCTACTGTCAATAACGCCCTCACCCTGTTTAAAGATAGACTTGATTGCCCTATTCAGTCGGAGGCTTGGTGCTATTTTTATAAGAAAAAGTTTGAATTGCCTATTACCTTTTCCAGGGAACAGGACATGGATTTGGGTCATCCAGTGGTGGGTGACTGTTCTTGGGAATTTGAGGATATCATTTGGGCCATTAATAAACTTAAACCATCTAGAGCGCCTGGCCCGGACGGCACCCCTCTGTTCGTTATAAAGGTGGTGACAGAAATATGGGCCGAGTTGCTTAAACCCATATTTGATGATATCTTTAAAACCCATACCATCCCCAAATCGTGGGCTCAAAGTATTATTGTACCCATATTTAAAAAAGGTGATGTCCTCAATCCCCAGAACTATAGACCCATAGCACTTTTAGATGCGGCTAGTAAGGTCTTTGATATCTTACTTTTAAGAGATCTCAATAAAGAGATCAGGAGGAATGCTTGTTTTAGCAAATTTCAGATGGGTTTTGGAGAGGGGTTGGGAACCACCTAGAATGGGAATATTCTGGAACATTTAAGAGATATGGTCCATCAATCTAACATGAGTGAAATTTTTATGGCTTCCTTAGACCTTTCCAATGCTTTTGACGGGGTTATCAGAGCGAGATTATGGATTAAAATGCTAGCAATGAACTTCCCTCGAAAGATTGTCCAACTCCTGGCTCTACTGCATAGTATTACCTCGGTCAGGGTGCGTTTGACACATGAAGGTACCCTCTCTGAGGCCATTGATACAAAGGTTGGAGTCAAGCAGGGCTGTTCACTCGCACCCACGCGCTCCAACCTATACGTGTGCGATGTGGAGGACATGTGGCGGGGCCCTTCCATCGCACCGGTTAGGTTGGGGTGTTTGGCTATTGAGTGGATGGCATTTGCCGATGATTTTATTCTTTTTGACCGCACGCCACGTGGCCTTCGTATGAAAGAAAGATGGACATCTTCTATCACTACGCAATGGCGAACAATCTTTCCCCTAACGCATTTAAATACCGACCGATTGTGGTTACTAAGAAGAGAACCATCAAATCTTATAGTTGGAGGATGGGAGAGGATCAGGTGGAACAGGTCCAGGCTATAACAAATTTAGGCTACAATTTTACTAATAGATCTAGCCTGAAGATGTGGAAACTGAGCCTGGAAGAAAAATCATCTAAACTAAAGGTTCAAATGAAGTTCTTAAAGGCTAGGGTATGTAAATTTTCACTCCTACCTAGAAGGCGTTTTTATCTTGAAAAATGTGAGCCGGTCATCCTGTATGGCCTGGACATTTGTACCCACGATATGTGCTCATGTCTGAATGTGTTTCAGGGGAAAATGTGGAAAGAACTACTGGGCCTATCGATGGCAGTCCCCAATGCCATTATCCGTCATGAGTTATGTCTTATTTCACTTAAAGCGAGATATCTTTGGAGGCAATTATCCTTGTTTAGAAAGATGAATGATCCACCTGTAAACACTTTATATGAATTGCTAAATAAGGTTGTTAAATCTGTGTCAGTAATATCTATTAGAAAGTTTAGCGACAATATGAATTTGTTGTTAGATACTCCAGGTCTTTGTCAAGACGATTTGGTAAAACCACCAGGACTGGTCAAGAGACTTTTATTCAAGGCGGATTGGGTGGATACAGTAAATGGTGTGGAGTCTTACTCCTCCTATAAGGAGTATGCACATTTTGGACATGCAAGGGAATGTGTCCCCCTCTATTTACAAGGATTCCCTTGTCACAGGGCGAGATCAATATTTTTGCATTTTAGACTCAATCAGATTCCAACATTAGAAAAGATACGGCACTGGGGACATAAAGACGAGGTGCTTAATCAAGAACATATTGATCTCACATGTCGTTTTTGCGGAGAAACCAGAACGCAAGAGACTCTTAAGCATCTTGTATTAACCTGTAACCATTTTGAGTCTAAACGTGAACTCTATCTTAAAGATAGATTTAACAGGTAGCTTGAAATGTCTATCCACTTGTTTTGGAGCCGTTGTATGTGGGGTGTAAATATTTCTTTAATCTTAACATTGAATTTATTAATCTGCAATATTACGGAGGATTTGGAAAAAAGGAATATTATACGCAATGGTTTTATATTGGAAAATTAAGGGCTGTGATAGATTTTATGGAAGTTGATTTGATTTTGAGGATTTTTTTTTCCTTTGTATTCTTTCATCTTTCATATGTGTATATGCTGTTTTATCAAAATGAATTGTACATTTTTATCATGTGTAATGTGTTGTATAAGGTTTCATGTAAACTAAAAAAAAAGTGGTTTAATAGTTTTAGGCCGAGATGCAACATGGCAAGCTGGTTGTCCAAGGGATAAAGGATTGCTGGTGCTATTTTTGTTCCAGAAGATTCGAACCAGAGTGTGTCCTGCTGTGTGAAGGAGGGTCCTCTCAAAATTTGGTTAAAGCAGAGGGAAACTGTGAAATATTGTATTTCCCAAATATGATCGCCGACTAGTGGAAGATAAATTCAATATTTCACTGGTACGGTGTTACAGCAGTATTATAAAGCATTTATAAGTAGTGTAGTGATCCAACAACAATTGTGAGGGTGTACTGTAAATGCCACTCTCCTACAGATCTCTCTGCTAAAGTCCATGAACCCATTCATATAAAATCTGTTTGCATACGTCATGTATGCCTATTCATCCTAGGACATTTCCTGCATCTCCAGTAAGTCCAGGTTGCTGTTTTATCTGGTGATGACCATCAAACATCCCATAGTGGGTCTGTGAAGAAATGTCAAAAATGACCCAATCTGAGTAAATCTCAGCAAATAACATTCCCCCTGTTCTACTACTTTGACTTTGCCTTTCGCAAAGCATAAGATTCTGTTTTTCCTATGACCTTTTCTCATATCTCTTGGTGTCAGGTGTCCAATTATCAATCTATTCGTGTTACTCTATAGCATTGGGTGCACAGTTTTGATATTTTGGCTGTTACCGAATCCTGGCTACATGAGGCTGCTGGTCCTGCACTCATGTTAGCCATACCAAACAATTATCACATACTCAGGCTCGACAGGCTTTACGCCAAAGGTGGAGGTTTTGCTATCATAGCCAAAACTAAATGGGCATTAAGACTCACCACTCCCCCTGAAATATAATCTTGCAAATTGCTCGTAGCCAAACTCCCTACTTCCAATAATAGCACACTTACCATCTTCCTACTTTACAGACCCCCTGGTCCAATAGGGACCTTTGAGGAAGACCTTTCCAGCCTCCTCCCTAACAACATTAAACATACCTCTCAGCTCTTATTGCTAGGTGATTTCAACTTGGGTTCCAATGACACGTAGGATAAACAGGCTCAGTCCATCGAAACTATCTTGACAGAACATGGCATGACCCAAAAAGTCTTTTCTCCCACGCACACGAAAGGGCGGATATTAGACTGGGTGGCTAACCAGAACTGCCCTACCAAAAATCTAAAAATACCGACATAGTACCACCACTACCAACTACAAGTAAAAAAGACATCACCGTTGAAAAATTAATTCCCCTTCTCTTACCTACCCTCTCTTCTACTACCAACAACTCTGATCCTAAAACACTAGCGGAGACCTTTAACAATACTATGACTAAAGCCCTTGACTCTATTGCGCCAGTCAAACTACGCAAAAGCAAACAAAAATCACACCTCAACACCTGGTTCACACCACAACTAAAAGAACTGTGACTACAAAAGAGGAAACTCCAAGCCATTTGGGGACACTCACCCACGGTTGAGAACAAAACTCTACTAACTAATTCTGCAAATTTGTACAAGAAAGAAATAATCCTCACGAAAAGGAATACATTTAATGAAAGAATCACTAAGGCCAGTTCCAACACCAAGGAGCTTTTCTCCATCCTGCGCGAAATGGAAAATCCTATCCCACCCACAGACAACATCCCTAAGGATAAACAAAGGTGCACCAGCATCCAAAATGCACTAGTTAACAAAATAGCCACCCTACAGACCAAAATAGCTAACAAAAAAGCATTGTTGCATTCTACAGAGACGCACCCGACCCCACCCACTGCTACTCCAAATAGTGTTACACCTTTCAGATTCACCAATATCACCACACTGGAAACTGAAAAGGTCATATTATCACTGAAGCCGTCCAACTGCCAGGGTGACAGCTGCCCAGCTCAAATATCTCCAAGCTAATCAACGCTTCCTTCAATGAAAGCACTGTCCCCATCAACCTCAAAGAATCCTGGGTGTTACCACAACTCAAGAAACAGACCCTAGATCCAGCCATCCCCACCGATTATAGGCCCATTACTACAGGCCCATTTCTCCTTAAAATCATTGACAGGGTAGCCTATCTCCAAATCCAAACCTACCTTGAGGCCAATTTTCTACTAGGAGCACGCCAATCCGGCTTCAGACCACAACATGGGACTGAAACAGCATTAATTGATCTAAAGACACAAATCGACCAGTTGATATACAAAGGTAAAACAGCTATGTGTCATGATGCCTGCCCCCGGCAGACCAGATCAGGCCCAGCAGCCCCGGAAGCAGGCATCATGCCACTTGGAGCATGCCCAAAAGCCCCAGTTAGGGGCTCTTTGGGTACAGTCCTGGCGCCTATGGCGCCAGGCACATAAAGATAAAGTCAGTTCTGGCGCCATGGGCGTCAGGCTCATTATTGATAACTTACCTGAAGCAGACCATGCTGCATACTCACCTGAGGCAGACCATGCTGCATGAAGACTCAAGCCAAATGAGGCTTAGGAGGGACTATTTTACTGAAGGGACTATTTTGTTACTTGGGTGGGGCTGTGGAAGAATACTTACCTGGATCTTCTTCCAAGGCTATTTAAACCATGCCCGGACAGCCACACGTGCTTTGCGTTATTCTGCTTGCTGCAGCGTAACGCTCACCGTGTTTTCAGCAGCTCCAGTCTTCAGCCACACCCGCTTCAGTCCTGGGACTCCTAAAACAAGAAGACAAAAAGGATAAAGGTTAGAACAGGAGTTTTAACTTGAATCCTTACCTGAATCCTGATCCATTTCGCCACGGAACTGAAAGACAGAAGTCGTTGAAGCATCGCTTCGCATTCCTACGGCGCCGCGCTGAACTCACCTGCTTGGCGGTACTTCAGCATTCCATCACGCTCTCTCCATCTCGCGGCCGCCCTCCGACACCTAAGGAGACAAAGACAGCAAGGTGAGCAAGGGGACTCTCTAAGGCCATACAAGCTACCCCCAAGGGTTTACCTGAGTTACCACGAGAGGTACTCACCTCATTTCGGGTCGGCGCAGTCAACTGCAGTAAATTGGTACATTACTATTAATGGTCAGTGGCAGCAGAGTCTTTGTTCACGGGTGAGTGATTGTCATTACACCACCACAGGTGTCCCAACCACTCATATCTACAAGACTACAATTAAAACATCCAAAACCTGACTCTCCAGGAAGTGCAAGCACTGTTCACAAACAGACAAATGAAACTTACATATGTAATTGAAATAGAAACTCAGAAAAAACCTCTCCCTGTGATAATCCAGATAAATATTTAACTTTATGTAGTGCTTCATATATTGTTCATCCAACATCCAGGCACTGTGATTATTATACCTAAGTCAATATTCAGTTAAGCAACCTCTGAAGGATGTAAGCTAATAAAATAGCACCTCCAGTTGAGCACTCATTGCTGCAATCTGTGCGTGATCCGTAGTTTGCAGGTTCGAAGCCCGGCAAGGCCAAATCAGCCTTTTATCCTTTCAAGGTCGATAAAGGAGTACCGTCTTCGGTTTGGTGATAATAGTGATAAATATGTTCTATGTACAGCACTTTGCCAAAAGCGCTATATAAATAACCATTTGACCATGAGATTAGAAATAGAATTTAGCATGGAGTCCTTGCCTCTTTGCACTGTAACATTGGCATACCATTAGGTAGTAATAACTCCAGGAAATTAGGACTTTCATTAAACATCAAAAGACAATTCTGCTATCAAACCTCAAAACACACATACAATTCATGCTTGCTTTACTATGTGATTATCTATATTTTTGTGTTTTCAACATTTAAATATATACAGGAGAGAAAGAATGGCTAGACCTTAGGAAAATAATGAAAGGTGTATTCTGTCACAATGCAGAAAGCTGCGGCATAGTAATAATTTCCATACAGTTTTAGCAAATGTCCGCTGGATGTCACATACATTTTACTCTCTTGCAAAGGAGAAAAGTAATTTTTAATCTCTTAAAATCACATTTACTCCCAAAGTTTAAAAATGGGGAGTAAAATACACCCACCTGAAAATCTTATCTGGAGCAAGTATGCCAGATGTGCGTCCCGATCTTTCTGTGTCTAGAGACTCAAGCTACACTTCACTGTCTATGCCCTCATTGGTTGACACATAACTAGGATTGCATGTGGTGTTGTGCAGGAGGGGTGTGATCTAGCAGTGAGTACTGGATGTCTTCAGCATACTTCAACTCAACCCAAACACAGATTCCACCCTACTTGTATACTATTTGAAAAAAGCACAGATCTAGCCCTGGTTCAATTACAGAAAACATGATGGCTTCACGCGCTGCCTCCCCAACCATGCCAACTTTCAAGTAGTTTACATCCACTGTGATATCACCTTCCAGACTGACATCAATTTGAAGAGGAAAACAGAATGATGAGAAGTCTCTCTCCTCCAAGAAATACCTCCCTAAAGCAGGCTTTGGGGCCATCATCACATGTTTGGTCATCTGTTGCAGGAGGGTGGCAATAACCTCCTCATCAGTGTTGCTGATACCACTGTGCTCACCTGAAGAGCATTCTGCATGCAGCTGCTAATCTCATCAAAGTGTATAATTATATTATCCCTACTCCAAAGGGAAGTACAGTTGCTACCAAGCCAGGCTCACACCACAATCAACAGAGCCTGCGTCACCTACAAGACCTAACCATCAATGGCTCCCCCTACCTCGATGACAAACTTGCCATCTCGGGAGGTTAATGCAACAACAGAAGCCTGGATGTAAGGGTAAAAAATGAAACGTGACAATGCCAGGGTCTTGATCCTGTCAAGGGGGGACAGCAAACCCTCCCAGTAGTGGGGTGATAAATTGGGGGGCTCTTTAATGTGCTTTGTTCATGACTTCTGGGAGCTCGGTCCTTTCCACAACCCTCTTCTAGTCAGAGTTCTTTTTTGTCTTTTTCAGAACTGCAACTCCCAAAATGCCACAGTGCACAGCCAAGAAAACCTGGACTGGAAACTGAGGAATAGAATCGAGAACAAGGCTTAAATGGATGGGGATTATTTCTGCCAAATAGAGAGGAGACACTCAACATCCAACCTACCAACATAAGACGGATTCTAGGGGGATGGTGTGGCAGCATAAAATGAACTGAGATTTAGAAAGGACTACAGCGCATCAGGGAGACATATACATTCTCCCCAAACCTAATCTGAAATAAAACTCACTAGTCCATGGAGAAAGCCACAATGGAAACAAACAGCCTGAGCACATGGCTGTCACTGTTCTTAAAGCTTTCCAGCAGAAGGCACAAACCTCAGAGGAATAACTTAACCTGAGATTGCCAAAGAGGAGCATATGACAAGGGAGCTGAGAGGAGTGTTTGAAGGGGATACGCTGGGCTATAAAAGCCCAGCCAGAACAGAGGAAATTGGAAGGTGTTCAGGTGGAGCGGTGGTGGATTAAGAGACAACGCAGAGAAGTGAGGTTGAGTGGAGAGCTAAAGAAAATGTGGCAGTGTTTTGTGAGAGTCTAGGTAATGTTTTATGTATAAAGGGGGGATAGCTCAGGGGCAACGCATTTGTCTCGGAAGCGGTTCACAATCAAGTGGTGCAGCTGAGCCAGACAGTGGCCATTCACCCGCAGAGGCAAGACAAGCAGTTCTCAGCAACACAGATGTTAAGTGAAACATGGTTTCTTTAAAACAACAAACAACACTGAGGGCACTCTCACAGGCAAAAGTGGTAGCACTGACGGTTACATTGGGAACACATCTTTCTCATCATCTTGAGAAGGCGCACTGATCATTGAGAACAGAGCTGGGTCCCAGGCCTGCGGAGATCAGTTCCAGCCAATCAGGGAACAGAAATCCTGCAGTCCTGCAACAATGTAATAGATAGTTTTAGGGGAAGGGGCAGGCAAGCCACCGGAAATGTGAGGACCAATAGAATAACATCCATAGGTGCCATGCATTGGCACTTCCATCCCACGCACCCAATTCTGTCTTCTCGTAGGTTTTTGTAGAAGAGCCCCATGTTGTAACATAGAAATCGAACAAAATGGCCTGACTCAGGCTTAGGAGTGGTGAGTGTGTGTTAAGCTCACCTGGTATCCACAGGGACGCCACCCAGCCGGGTTACTCGCTGGTATGCTTCTCAGCTTTTCCCTGATGTGGTCTGTGGGGAAGGTTCTGCCTGAAAATACAGGAGGACTGTGTTCAAGACTGACCGACTGGGGTAAGTATCCTCCCTCCACCCCCATATAATGTCAGTCCCTCTGGCGCCCTCTCCTCACCTTGCGGTAGAATTAGGCATGCTCTCCGTCCTTCCTTCTTTGCAGGGAAGCGTTGTCTTTCATGGGCGAGTGCGGTCCAGTTACTTAACTGACGCCAGCCCGTTTGATATTGTTCAGGTAGGTCTTATTGCTGTTCCTTAGTTTTGTTGCTATCCTGCATGCCTTTCTTTGTTTAAAATGTCTCTTTTTTTCTCCCTTAGGTATGCGGAGCTTCAGCGTGGCGAACTGGCTTGGTTGAGCCCCGCTGGTAAATGATGGCGCAATAAGAGCGCTATGATGCGGTAAGTAAGCGCTATGCACCGCGCTGTGAAGTCTTGCCTTTGCAAACTGTGTTTTCCTTCATTGTAGGTTGCGGTGTTCTTCAGTGCGAGTGGAATGTCCGGAGTGGTGCCAGCCGAGAGGTGACCAGCCAGGTAAGCCTTTTGAGCAGTTCGTAATTTGTAAATGTCTCTACTGCTTTCTTTAATGTTGCCTCTATCTTCCTCTTTCAGGTCGTTCTGTCCGGGAGGCGTGCAGATTCGAGGAAGCTGTTCTCAGTAGCTGCGAGTGTTTAAAGATGAAGACTGCAGGTAAGATGCTGCTGCTAATGATGTTCCTTTTGTCTCCTTGCAGGTTCTGCTTCTCTGAGGGAATAGCTGGACACGGTGAGCATCACGTTGCAAGCTGCAAAGTAACGCGAAGCGTGTTGTCTTGCTCGGGTGTGGTTTAAATAGCCCCAACAAAATAGTCCGGGTAAAGTAGTCCCTAGGCTACCACACCCAAAACACTAGACCGCATAGCTTGGTTCTTAGGAACCAAGCTATGTGGATTTCTCCATGTTGGCTGACAATACAATAAAGTACTTCCCAAGCACATTGTTTTTCATGGTGTATGAGCCTGGTGCCATAGGCGCCAGGATTGGCCCCATGAGGGCTTTTGAAGAGGATGCCAGGCTCTAGAGGCCCCAGTCCTGACTCCACCTGGCCAATGGGTTTGCCAGAGGGGGTTTTGGGCGAGGGTCGTGACAGCGCTGGAGATTTTCAATGTCCTGCATGTATAATAAACAACAGGTCTAACTTGTCCTCCATCTGTGCACTGGGGAGGGCTTGTTGGGCCCAGGGAGCTGGAATGGTGAGCTCATAGTGTGACCCCCAGTCCATCTGATATACCTAAGCCAACAAGTTGGTAGCAGAGGTATGGTTCACTATGCCCGTTCGGCATAAGCTGTCTGTTCCGTTGCAGCGCCTGGAGGGCTGCGAGGCGCCTCACGGAAAGTGAGATCCACGGGAGATACAAACCCGTACAGAGGCTGCCTGGAGCCAGTTTGAAAAATATCCTGCCCGTGGTCCGAGAGGAGCCCAGAAGACTAGAAGGGTGACGCAGTAGCTTGGGGAGGCAGTATCGGAGCAGTGTCAGTGGATCATGGAGTGTAAGTATTGACTCAGCCACACAGCAACTGAGGGGGGTGGTTAAGTATTGTTGGGTGTGGAGTGTTGAAGGGCATTGTTGAGTACCTTTGACGTATCATTTTAGTAGGGTTCGAGTAGTGTGAAGTATAGTAGGGAAAGGAGCAAAGGTAGATGTGATTTTTGTGGTTATGGAGCATTCAGTATTAAGGTAAAAGGTACTGGTGAATAACCTAAACTACTGACTGAAGAGTATGCACAAATAAAGTTATGTAAATATTGGATTGCCCATGGATTGGGCATTTAAGCCCGGGTCATGTATGACGGTATACCTGTGTAACATCTTAGCAAAGGGAGCTAGCCTAAATTGCAGAAGTTGTTCTACTGGTTAATTCTTGCAGAGGCGTTTTACCTACAAGGTGATGCTGTAGGTACAAATTGAACTCTGGAAAATGTTTCAGGAGGATGAGGGGGAAGTAGAAAGGCTCCAATGGATGCTGAGCCAGCAGGAGACCCCGGGTGCACCACCTTGGGCCCCGCACCCTTACCATGAGACTGAAGGGGCAACAGCAGAAGCACTGGAATTATACTTTATATGGGAATTAAAAGCAGCAGAAGGTTACGCAAATCCAACATTTCAACCTCCACCATATACCAAGGAGGAGTGGCAGAAAGGGTAGTGCAGCGAGACCCAGACAAGCGCCATGGAGGGGCTGAGAGGAATAGCATCAAACAAATGGGTAGGAGGGCAATTACTATTGAAATAAAATGGGAAGACAGTGGGAGAAAAAGGAGGGGCAAGTAAGGAAGTAGCTCGATGTAAGAAAAGCAGTAAGCACGAGAGTCGACAGAGATAATGCAAGAAGTAGAAAGGAAAGTGAAGGAAGAAAAAGAGGAACATGAGCGGGTGCAACGAGAAAAGCAAAGGGTAGAAGACAAAGGGCCTCAATACAAGTTTGGCGGTAGCCTTGCTGGTAAAACCAGCAGGCTTTCGCCAAACTTGCTAATTTTTCCGGCACCCACGAATGGCAATTACTGGGTCATTACGGCCATGCCGGATCTGGTAATTGCCCATTCACGGGCGCCGGAAAGGAAATGGTCCCCATTCCCAATTGAGCCCAACATAGCTCAATGGGAATGGGGTGGTCGGATGCACTGGCACTGTTTAGAATGGTGCCAATGCATCTGACATGCTCTGCTCACGGGTGCCGGTACACCCACCAGGTCAGACCTGGTGAGCGTGAAGACACCCGCAAGAAGAACTCGTAGTTTGCCGGTCTGGAAACAACGGTACCGGCAAGCTTACTGGTATCGTTGTTACCAGACCGGCAAACTTATAATGCGGCCCAAAGAGTGGGAGCAGCAAGAGATGAGGAAAAAGAGGGAGCTCATGGTGAAAGAGAGATAAAGAGAAGAAGACAAGAAGGAAAAACAAGTGTTGGTAAGTTGGGAAAGGAGGAAGTGGAAACTAAAGCAACTTGCAAGATAGAGCAAACGAAAGGAGGAGGCGGAGCGCACAGTGAGAGATATATGACTGAAATGGGGATTGACCGCGTCTGATGATAACGCGGGAAGAGATAGGCAAGGGGAGTAGGATCGCAGCATGACATAGAAAAGGCAGCCTGCTGCCAGACTGAACTGATGCATGGTCCTCCGTGAGGGGGGACAGCAGGAACCTGAGGAAATTAGGAGGGGGACCACAGGGCAGCAAGGTACTGAGGAGACTGAGCTTCCATGATGATTTTGACAGTGACCTGGGAGACACCGAGTCAGAAGATGACTTGGTAGAGAGTGAGGACAAGGGGATGGCTCAACATGTTTGCTGATTACAGGGAATAAGACTGACTGAAACTGGACATGGGGAGCAGACAGAGACGCAGAGGAATTGTGGATCGACAAAGACGAGAGACCACGACGGTTCAGGGAAACATCACACAGACTGGATGGGATAACCCCATATACGCAGAGGCTCAAGGACCTCCCATCACGAAGGAGGGGGGAAATGGTAAGGGTGTTCACCCCACCAAAGACACCGGGGAACCAGAGGGGGAAATCAAGGTGACAAGAGGATTGGATGGGGAGATTGGGTTCGCACAGATACAATTACTGGAAAAGGGAGGGGGCGATCTCAGAACATACCATGGAAACATATAGACAAGGAAACCTTGCGGTGTAGGCTACCATTGTGACCGTGGGCGCGGGTTAATTGACATATGAGACGGAAAGGATGATGGCAGGATGGTTTTGATTATTAATCACCAATACACCTTAGATTTGTGTAGAATACAATCTGTCATGTAAGAGTATCACTGTGACTCTGCTGAAGAGTGTGAGTTTAACATCAGCACAAAATGATAAGACAACTGTGTCTGAACAACTATCATTAGGAGGAAATACGAATGTGAACAAGGATATTCAGCACGATGCCTGATGTAAAATAGCTTTTAAACATGGCGGACCAATAGAACTACACACAGTGAAACGCAACAGTCAAGTGTTGGGGCACATGACACACACGAAACCCCGTAGCGGAAATCAGCTGTAATAACAGCTGAGCAAGTAAGCGGAGCTCGCAAACGCAGATGTAAGCTGCGCCACAGAGCGGGTCCAGAGGAAATAGAAAGATGAAAGACGAAAACCCAATTTCGTAAGTACCGATGCGATGCATTTTGTCTAAACATGAATATGGTAGATAACGTTGGTGTCACACATGAAAGCAATATCTAAACATATGGGATATGCTGTCACGAACTAAATAAACTGTTAGAAAGTGACTCAGGGCTATTTAGATTTTAAATAAAAAATAAACACACTGGGATTGCAGCTAGATACCGCTGCTAATAGAAAACCAATGCTAAGAAAATCAAACATTTCCCACTCACTAAAGAAGAGCCATTAGTAACTTTCACATTTTACTTTTTACACCTAACAATAATGAAAACGTCACAAATCTAAAGAGTTTTCAGAAGAATAGACATCTGATCAAGGCAGCCATTACCCACACTTTGGGAAAGATCACGTGACCAGTGCCAGAGTGTAGACTGGGGCACCATTAAGCAAGGACAGTGCGAGATGGCAATGACAATCAACACTAAACAATGCATAAAGAATAAATATGGACAAGAACAACCACTCCTTGGTTTTTCACAGATACGGTCCAGCCTTCACAAAGGGGAAGGAAAAGATAGAGGCAATAGCATAACGCAGCCTTAAAAAGAAGGAAGATATGTCCTCTTGATAAAGAATTTGCCAAAAACTCCAGTCCAACCAAGAGATACTGACCAGGTCAGTGGGGTGTATAAATGGGGATGTAAGCCCCATAACGTATGAATTATGCCATTTTAACTTTTTAATTGCTAATGCACACATTTGTATTTTTTCACTTTCTGTTTACAGTAATTGCAAGCTCTGAACCACTGTAGAATATACAAATATTACGTCACTAATAAAGAAATTACCTGACCTGAAGAGGGCTTTAAACCAAAGAGTGAGACACCAGGGATGGTGTCGACATGAGACTCTAGCCGAAGCATATGTAGACATCCATTAGACATATAAAGAGATCTGTCTAAGCAAAATAGAGACTGTAATATCTGTCTACCATATTCAAGGTTTCCCCTGTAAGAAAATGTCTAAGAAACTACAGCAATGACAGCTATTTGACAACCAATATTTGTCACATACTAACCCCACTTGTTTGTACCCTATACTGGGTTTGTAAGAAATCAATGTAAGCGTTTATATGTTTGTATGATGTGCCTTGTGGAAAGCACTCAAAATGAATTATATGTGTTTTTATAAGTACCCACAATCCTCTGCACCGACTTCACGGCGCAGTCCTGAGCCACACTCCCGGAGTAGAATTCCACTTTTAAGTTGCACAAAATCGTATTCCAAAAAATCTTGCCACAGCCCAAATAGATTTAAAAGTTTCTTCTTTATTTAACAAATGTTTACAAAATCCGTGTGGACACTTACAACCCTCGCCCAGCCAAACGGAAGTCCAACGACGATGACGCATTTTGCTACTGCTCGTAGCTTGGTCACATGTTTTTATAAGTATAGAAATGTTATATTACATGAATACATTTTGTTTTAATGTGCCCAAGGTTTTTGGCATGACTTTGTATGTAAGCTTGTGCCTATGAAATAGACAACATAGTTCACACTCCATTGCCTAGCCATCACGGTGGACTGAGAGAGAGGTAATTGGGTTGCTGTTGTATTGTTTTCTGCATATACGGTCACTGTGCAGCCCAATCCCCCTTTACCAAAGAATTGGGACTCACCCACTTTATATCCTACGGAGGTGAAGTTAGTACAGAAGAAGCGATCTCAATACGCCATGAAAGGGGCAGTATCAACAAGCATGGGAGGACAAGTTGCACCACAGACACAGTATGCACCACCACCATGGGAGGGGAGTTCATGGGGTGTGGGGATGCACAGCATGTGTTTCAAGAAGAGTGGGGTCACCAAAGGGACGAGGGAATGGCCAACAAATGCAACAGAGCCAAGGGGGATTTCCAGGAGGGTATTGAGAATATGGACAACAAATGCAGCAGGGTCCAGAAGGGTTCCCTGGAGGGTATCGGAGGCAAGCAAGAGGACAGATAGGACATATATCAAGAGTATGTAGGAGCAGAGGAGGGATGCAACAGAATGGGGGTATGCAATAACAGCCAGCATGTCCAGTGGAAAAAATGCATTCTATGCCCAGGATCAGACACAACAGCAAGGACAGGCACCAAATGCATAACTGCAGACACACCAGCCCATGATACACACACCAAAAATGCAGGTTGCCCTGCAGCAGTATTCGCAGCACCACAGATGCCACAGATCCAGAGTAACACACAGCAATTATACACGGCTCAGCGAATACCGCAGATGCAGAACAGCACACAACCCAACAATGGAACTGTGGCACGCACAGACTCCAACACAATGACTTCGATAAGGAAACTAGTTGGGGTCACTGTAGAGGGCAGCAACCCATTCTTGGGAAACGAAATGCCATTATACCCTCCAAAGGACAGCCCACAGACAGACTTGATGTGTTCCATCCTATCGATTACAACCATCTGGTGGAGGAACCATGTATTACGATAGGTGAAAACACTTTTTCTTTTCTTGTAGACATAGAAGCGACGAGAATCTGTATCCGGGAGGGAAAATATAGTATGTCAGGTGATGCCATGAATGCTCAAGGGTTCTCTGGGGTGATGGAATTGGTTCCTTTCACAGAAGATATTGCACTTTGCTTAGCTTTGCCACTACTTTATTCTCAACAGACACCCATAAGCATACTGGGGAGCGATAGCATGAGGAAACGTAACATGACCATGTCATTCACCGACAAGGGAATAGTGTGTGCCACACCAGAGATACACCTACTAAACGTGAGGGAGATCATTCAAGCCTATTTTGGACGGACGGTACAGAGGGGGTGCCAATAGACGACAAACTGTTATTCATGCCAGAAATACCATTAGATGAGAAGGGACAATAGTGCCATTAGAATTAGACCCAGTAATAGTGGGGGACGACTGGATAGTCGTGCATGGGACAGATGACACAGGCCAACCATGGTGAGCAGTGCTCGCCTTGGCTGACGGATACAGATTGACCACAGTTACAGACAAAGAACTATTCAAAGACAACAGATCAGAGATGGTGTTCGAAATGAGCATTACATATTACATATTGGATGAGAAATACATGACAGAGGGGTACCACAGAGAATGGCGATGGTACTGAAAGCACCGCTGACCTTGCTTGAGGAAGATGTGGCAAAGGTCCCCAGCATTTTATGGACCACAAGTCCCTATGATGTGGGCTTCTAAAAGTGATAGGAGCAGTGAAAATAAAGCTGAAGCCAGGTGCCATTTTACCACAAGTTAGGCAGTGCCCACTATTGAGAGAGGCAGATGAAGGGATCTATGAAAACATTGCAGCACTAGTGAAGCAGAGCATCCTAGTGTCATCAGAATCACTATGCAACATGGCTGTGTACCCTGTCAAAGAGGCAACAGGGGGTTCATGGTGTTTTATACAGGACTTCCGTCCTCTTAACCACATTGTAGAAGCAGAATGTCCTTATTTCTGAACCCAGCAACAATTTTGTGTAGCATCCCCATGGAAGCTGCCTACTTCATGATCACACATTTGAAGAATCCATTCTTTTCTATACCATTACACAGAGACTCACAAGACTTAGCTTCATTTCTATATAGAAATAAGAAGTGGAAACATCCAAGACTTTCTCAACTGTACTGTGAATCACCTTCCATATTCAACAGGGTGCTTCAAATGGACTGAGTGAACGCACAGATGGAGAGCAGGGTTATACAGTAGGAAGATGACATATTAATTTTCATCAAGACAGAGGAACAGTGTATAAATGACTGAGTACACATGTTGACAGTACTAGCAGAAAAAGGATGTAAGGCAGAGAAAGCTATATTACAATATTGCCAGACAGAAGTGTTGTACATTGGACAACTGATATCCCAAGACGGCAGAAGAGTAACATCAGAACGGGCAGAAGCAATATGCAGGACATCAAAACCCATGACTGTGAGATAAAAGCAGAAGTTCCTAGGACTATGTAACTACTGCAGGGCATGGGTATTTGACTACACCACTTACACTAGGCTTTTATTGAGCGCAATGGACAACAGATGAGCTAAAGGAAGCAATAGTCACAGCTCCAGTGTTAGGGATCCCAGATTATCAAAGATAATTTTTCCTTTTATCACACTCCAATAGAATGGTTTTGGCTATAGTACTGACACAACGATGAGCATGGAGCACAAGCCTCGAGCACACTAGAGTGGGAAATTAAACCCAGTAATGAGAGGACACTATCCATGCAAACAGGTATTGGCTGCCGCATATTGGCAGTGGACAAATCAGTGAGTATTACCATGGGATGCAGCACCATTCTTTATGTGGAGCATGCTACCTTTGAAATACTGGAAAGACCGAAGAGTACATTGACAACACAGCAAGCTTCAGGATACAAGGTGTTACTATCAAATCTAGCTCTCAAGATAGTGAGATGCAGAGATGCCAACCAGGCGACTTTCATCGCCAATGTCTTACAGAAGGGTGACTAGGCACACGACTCCACAGCAAACATAGAAGAATTCAGTGACACTCAAAAAGTACAGGAGGACTCACCTGATGGGGAGACGTACTTTACATTGACGAGCCATCAACAATTGACCAAACGATTGGGGAAAGACATACTGGGAATAGCAGTAGTGGGATTGAGAGAAGATGGGACGAGCAAAGTGGTGAAAAGTGCATGTCTGCCGTCACACTATTCAGCACAAGCAGCAGCATTAGATGCCTTAATATTGGCCCTAGAACAAAGCAGGGATAAGGAAGTGTGCTGATGCGCCACCGGTGCAGCATGCACTTCAATTGGGCAGATTGATAGAGGCAATAGACCTCCCACAGCGAATAGCAGTAGCGAAGTGCCAAGCACACATGAGATGGGAGGACACTATCTCCAGGGGCAATGTAGCAGCAGATGCAGAAGCAAAACACACAGCCTACTTTGGGGACATTTTATAAATGGAGGCTTCATCCCATGTGTGTGATTATGTGTGAGCAATTATACTAAAGGAAGAGTACAACACGTTACCAGTGACACAAATTATGGAGCTGCAGGGAGATGCACCCAGGGTAGAAAAAGAGTTGTGGATAAAGAGGTACAGTGGGGGTAATTATGAGTTTGGAGGTAGCCATGGTGCTATTAGCGCCATGGCTGCCTTCAAACCCGTGTCCGGGTCCGGTGTCACTGAATGGGGACTTAACGGGACATTCCGACCTACGCGGAACCGGTAAGTCCCGATTCAGTAAACCATTCCCCATTCCCATTTGAGACCCCATAGGGCTGAATGGGAATGGGGAAGGCGCCAATAACGGGTCCGCAAATTGCAGGCCTGTTATTAGCTCCAAGGTCCCTTAACGGGTCCCGCAAAGAACGGCTGGTCAGACTAGCCGTTCTTACTGGGACCCACTAAGGGACCTCGGAATATGGCAGTAGGGGCTTATCGGCACCGCCATCCCTTACCGTGCCATTAAGCCCCTACCGCCATACTCGTAATGACCCCCAGTGTGTCCGACAGAGGCCTTATGGTGGAAAAACAACACAGGGAAAGTGGGAATGCCATTTTCATGATTGCACACTCTACTGACACAATTACAATATGCGACCCATACAGGGGAGTGCTGCTCATATTGGAGAAACATGGTTCTGTCCTAACTTGGCAGAACACGTGGCTGAATTCATGACTAATTGTCTAGTGTGTAAACAATTTACTGCAAGACATACATTGAGAATAGTGAGAGGAGCCATATCTGCACATCGACTATGTCGACATGATCCAAGTTTGCCAAGGTTACCACTACATGATAGTGGTTGTATGTCTATTTTCCTGTTGGATCGAGGCCGGTCCTTGTTCCCAGCCTAATGCCCGTAGAGCGACAAAATTCCTGGTTCAGGAGATAGTCTCACAATGGGAAATGTGTGAGGTCCTGCGGTCTGACAATGGTCGTCACTTCGCCAATGAGATGTCCAACACATCACAACTTTGTTAGGAATCCAACACAAATTCTCTTCTGCCTATCACCCGCAAGCAAATGTGATGTGTGAGCACGTCAATGGCTTGCTCAAGGAAAATATAGCCAAAACTAAAAAGTTGCGAACAAAAATTGTCTCCATTGCCTTCCCTTACCCTTGTTCACATTGCGCAAAAAGCCCAGGTCCGACCACCATTTAACCCCACATGAGGTGGTAACAGGACTGCACATGAGACTTCCCCTGGCTCCTCCCACTAGGGAAATCAAAAATGCAGAGAGCGTGTCTGATGTATTGGGCCACGAAATGTAAGCGTATACTGCTTTCTTGATTGCTAATGCCTCTTACATTTCTCGTCAACTGCAGAGATGACAGGAGAGGCCTGAAGCAGGAGAAGAGAGTGACAGCACTGACGCCAACAAGGACTTACTTATGCAGCCACCGTTGTATCCAGGGGACCAAGTCCTCTTACACATTTTTCTAGAAAGTGGGATGAACTGTTTTTCACAGGACAGCAAACTGCTGAACTAATCACTGAGTGAGCAGTCAAACTTGTCGGGAAGAACACTTGGAACCCCCTCGGGGGACATCAAGCCCTAATAGCTGTGGCCTCTCCTAGCACCAATATCGCCAGGGCCAATGACCCACAAACAGAAGAGTACATCCAGAGTGAGGGCGCACTGTCTGTTTGTTATTTTTCTTTCCTTCCACCCACATTCATCATAAAAGTGCATCTGTTTTTATTGCCTTTGTTCCATGATTCCCTGTGATCCTCATTCTGAAACTTTCCAAGGCCAATTTGTCCAATTCGTTAGAAGGTCCAACAGTACCAGAAGACGCCGCCCTAACGTGTATTTCTGCATCTCCATAGCCTATTTGTCACAAGTATATCCACACCTAGAAAGGGGAAATCCATCTGTACTGTCAGTATTACGTGACCCCAGAATAAAAGCTGTGTGGGAACAGCCATTCCTTCTTGCTATGGCAGACTATTTTGTTTGAGGGCCTTGAATTAATCCAATACTAACCCAATAAAGCTTGTTTTGCGCATTCCAGGCAGGCAACTAATATCTTCAACTATGCAAGGATCCAGAAAGAATGTAAGTGATGGGCAACATTATTAAAAGAATGATTATCGTGCCTTGTGTCTTATTCTCACGTGGTATGTTCACCCTCATCTTTTGGAAAATATCTTATGTTGCTAGAAATTACTCTGTATCCTCTGCTAACACAGCCCGACTCTAGTAGGTGTAACAACCATGTCAGGTGGAACAGTAAGCACTGTGAGTACACTAAGGAGTGGTAGACGCAGTGCAGATGCAGACATGGCGGGGTGGAACTCTATCTCACTGATTCTGCTCGAGTATCTAACAACATGTAATAAAAGCACATGGCCAAAGTAGTTAAAGAAACCACTGGGGAGAGCTGTTCTGTCTGCTCATTAATCCCCTATGCCATGAGTACCTCCAGAACATTTATAGCAACTGAAATACCAGCAGCAAGAGCACAATGCCGTATGCACCTATCCATGGTTACAAACCAAGGAAGATGCCAAGGGAAAAGAGCAACATTCAGATGGATGTCCGAGGCAACATTTCCCTATGAAATGACTTAGAAAACGATAGGGATGAACGTGTCAGTGGATATAAACGCTGATGAAGAAAAGGACAAGATAGTGGAAGAAAGAAATAAACACACTTCACATGAAGAACAATTACTGGCAGTTAGAGCAGGCTATACAATACATAACTAACGGGCCACAGAAGGACGAGACAAAAACAATAACACTGAAAGAATTACCATGAACTAAAAAAGGACCCAAGGAAATAGGAGTAGTGCTAGAATGTTGGGAAAGACTGCAAAGGCTCATGTATTGCCAAGTATACACAGCCAAAGGATGGAAGGAGGGAGTAGTAAGTAGCAAGGCACATACCCTAGTACAAGCACCGGTAAACACAGTACAAGTAGAAAATGACAAGCGCCTGAAGGAATGGGATGTGATCATCAAGTTACTGACTTGGGTGGACAATGAAGCTGGACCAATGCCCATAATACTACTGAAGAAACCAGCACTGTGTTTCCAGAACATTAGAGCAGTAAAGGTTGGAGAAAACAAGGAGTTTGGGTACACAGAACAGAAAAACATCCAGCAATGAAGATGAGAAGCTACCACCCAACTGGAGAGGATTTTGTTTGTTGGTACACATCAATATGCCATTACTAGTGGTACCACAGAAGGACATCAAGATAGATGATTTCAACAAAATGGACAATAGAAAAAGAAAGAAAAGGTCAGTAGAAGTGAGTAGAGTGAAAAGAGACAACTATTTCTCATCAGCATCAGAAGCATCACTGGACGGTGTGTCACCAGAACACCGGCTGTTCAGTAGGGCAGAAATGTTTTTCGCGTCAGTAGTTCCAGCTGTGCAAACACAAAATGGTTGCAGATAAAGAAATGGGAGCTGATGCAGACAATAAACTCAACAGTAAATGGTTTCAACACGATAAAAGAAGAGCTCCGAGCAGTAATGTTGATGGCTCTCCAGAACAGATTTGTTTTGGACCTTCTCACAGCAATGGAAGGAGGAGTTTGTGCCAAAACCGGGAGTTTCTGTTGCACGTTTGTGCCCGCAAATGACAGAGAAAATGGCACAGTGACAGAGCAGTAACAAGATTATCGACAATGCACGCCAAAATGATGGAGGAATCCAAGGGAACAGGAAAAGTCCAGAGTTGGCTGTCATATACATGGTCATGGATGCCAACATGGATGGCAGACAGACTAAAAATATTACTAGGAACACTTATTTTAGGACTAGTATGACGGTGTGTGATTAAGATCTGTATTACACAATGTCGCAAAATGACAGAGAAAACGATAGGAATGAAAGTCTTAGTGGATATAAACATTGAAGAAGAAAAGTACAAGATAGTGGAAGAAAGAGGGCAAGGATAAAGGAGTGCCTGCTGTTTCCGACCGAGAAGATTACATTCGACAATCCCTTTGACAACAACAAGTACTGGGTGAAATGGGTATGGTGCAACCCGGAAGGAGGCTGCAGTTACATGATATGAAGTTTCGATGACCATGCAAATTACTATGGACATCTTGGAGGAGTGACAAAGATATGGTTACCAAAAGCAACAGTGACTAAGTATGGTGGTTTGGTCGACAACTCGACCAGAGGGGAGGCTGAAGATAGGGTCCCTGGAATTCCCCTCCTCACCACCATGAACATGACAACCGAAGAGTTGAGAATGTAAAAACAACTCACTGTTTGGACAGCCCCCAGGATGGCCAGTGACCTCCACATATGCAAACAGATATTCTCTTGGACAACTATTTAAACCTTATCCAGTCAATGGGGGTCATTCCGAGTTTGGAGGTAGCCATGGTGCTATTAGCTATTAGCACCATGGCTGCCTTCAAAATCCGTCTGGGTCTGGCTTCCTTGAATGGGGACTTACCGGGTCATTCCAACCTAGGAGGTCCTGGTAAGTCCCCATTCAAAAAACCAATAGGGCTCAATGGGAATGGGTAGGGAGCTAATAACGGGCCCGCTAATAATGGCCCCGTTATTTGCTCCCTGGTCCCTTAGTGGCTCCCACTAAGGGTGGCTGGTAAAACCACTCGCCCTTAGAGGGACCCACTAAGGGACCTCGTAAAAGGGCGGTAGGGAGTTAACGGCACCGTCATCCTTACCGGTGCCGTTAACCCCCTACCGCCAGGGTCAGAATGACCCCCAATGTCTTTATGGATAAAGCTGCCACTATCTTGATCATGGATCCAAATGCGTCGATGGATCAGATTGACTAACAATGGAAAACCATTGTGCTGATGTCATTAGTGACACCACGACACAGGCACGTTAGTCATGAAGCCAACTCGCAGCCATGCACAAAGTTACACTAACACACACGTGCACACACCAGGAACATGCTTACATAGTTCTGTAGATAGAGGACAGATACATATACATACTGTCGAAGCTTTTATTATTTTCTCATTAGCCAAGTACAGAAACGCTGGAGAAAAGAGGCAAAAGTAGAGATTCAGAGCAAGCTTGCAGATGCTTATCGCAACTGAATTTATGGAACTACAGGATCGTATAAGAAACCTGGAAGATCTGAATACTACTAACCTATAAGAAACATAGCACGGAATAGATATAGAAATCAAAGTAAAACTATAATGAGGTTGCAAGAGGTCACAAGCCACAGGACGAGAGGTGAAGAAAAGCAGAACTAGGCTGCACAGAAAGCAGGCCAGGGCTTGCAGCCAAGGTCAGAGACAAACAGCACATTCTGAAGCTCAGAGACAAGGAGCCATCTCCATAAAATCAGAATAAATCATCATAAATTACAGACCAGAGAGCTCGATGTCGCGGTCCACAAACATGTAGTGCAGCTGAGCCGGACAATGGTCATTCACCCTGTGATGCTGGAAATGCATTGGAGGGACAGGGCCTCCATATCCTTATTCTTTATTGCTTTACCATCTATGTTCTGTCTTGTTTTCCACGCAGGAGTTCATGTGGGACTCCTGGCGGTGCAGCTCTTCCTCTTTTTGGGCATGGTGAAAAGACCCTTGGGATACCCTTATGGCACCCAATGGTGGGAGTACAACCTTGTACTCCTAGTGCATGTTTTTGGGCACCTGTGTGTGGCCCACAGAGCAGGGTATGGGCTGGTGGCAGCTCCATGCTGATTTGGAGAGGTGCTCTGAGTGTGCTCCATTTTGGGATACTCAGGACCTGCCATTGTAATCAGTTGATTCCTGATAGGAGACAAGATGGCCCTTGTGGCCTCTTGTTTTCTCTCGACTGTTACCTTATTTTCCCGAAGTCCTGGGAAGCCCTAACTTTGTCCCTTACCCCTGACTGGTTGTTGGGTGGAAGTTCCATATAGGGTAGTGTGGGGAAGTCCAGGCCAGACTGGCTGGAGCCTTCCCAATTACTGTATGTGTGGGTACGCCCGTGGGGTGGGACCTGGGTTAATATTGTGTGTGACAAATACGCATTTCATGTTATGGGTATCTAGTATCTGGTGTTTAACTGGGATGAATGCAGTGTGGAGTGCTGAATGGCAGAGTGCTTGTCTGAATCCACATTCCGTGTTGTGAGTGTCTGGATGGAGAAGAATGGCCTGAATGCACTGTGAGCCTGATTGGCTGCCTAAATACCCTTCTGAATGATTGGTTGCCTGAGTGTGACCCAGCAGAGTGATTGGGAGATCAACAGTTTATCTGGGGGCCTCTCACTGATGGAAATCGTTCAGAAGCTGAAGTTGATACTTAATGCTTAAACCTGAAGCCCACTGGAAGAAGACAAATTGCTGCTACTGTCCTTTGCCAATCTGAAAGCTGCTATGACTTCAAGGAACTGATCTAAGAGAGGACCTGGCTAGGAGACCTCTCCCCGAGCTACGAGGGACCATCGTGCCCCAGCTAACCTTTGCTGAAGCGCCCAGGGAGCCACCCTTCGAAAGACTGTCAACCGGAGACAGGGACCGCCGAGGAGAACGAAGAGAAGCACCAGACAGCTATCCACCGTCGTCGACCAGGGTTCGCAGGTTTGCTATAACGACTGGAGGCCCGTTGAAGGAGTGTTGCCCAGAAGCGGGAACCGCTTGAAACCAAGCCGCCGCCGCCGACCAAAGCCGCAACCCCTCATTAAGAGAAATTGAATGAAGGACTCAATTGCTCATCACCGACGACCACTTTGTCCCTTTCGAGAAAGTCAATGCTGCTGACGTGCCGAGGAGAATCTGCCGGTGGGTTTCCCGCCACCCGAGGACCACAAAGACACCGACAACCTGATGCCCTTGCTGGGCCAAAGTTCTTCAATAACTCTTAGTGGCAACAAACTATCGTCATCGAGGTGCCCTGCACGCCTCATCTTCGCAGGACGTCCCCGACCAATGGTCGACGAGCACCACCTGGAATTAAGCTGCCGCCTCAACTCCTTGGTTCACCATTTCCTCGTGGTATCTTGAGGATATGTGTGTCCTGCCTTAAAGGGAGCCGCTCAAGAAGGATCCATCAATGACCCGATGTCGAACTCTGCTATTCCAGGTAAATTGGGGTGTTAGAACTATTTTAGAAGGAAATAAGACTATATTGAACAATATACGGACTGGGCTTTTATTATATCTTTATTTACAGGTTGCCCAGGTGGGGGATCCTCACACAGAGCTCTGTCTACTGGTAGAGGGCAGTATTTCTACCTATTCTTTAACCAACTGCTTTTCCTCCTATGTTTATTATTGGTTCACTTTATTAACTGATTTGTATGACATTTGAACTGAATACAGTTGATGCATTTTAATGGAATCAAAAAGTAATTGTGGTACCAAATAGAAACTGCATATATTTACCATTTTAGATTATCCTGAGCACAAAGTGTGTTATTGTGGTTGTGTACATAACTTGACCCTATTTGGATAAAGAGCTGTGTTTTCACTAACATAGTTTGTGGACATTACTTTGTGGGTGCTTGGGGACTACACTGTACTTAAGAACCAGCCTGCATTACCTCCTGAGAGCCTAAGCCTTGATTGCTCATCCACGTTTACCAAATAAAGAATCTTGGCTGGGGTGCTCTGTGCCTCTACTCTGCCATATAGAGTGCAGGAGTACAGATACCCCCCCTTCAGTCTTTACACACCCACGGTGGGAAGACAAACAGTTCTCAGCAACACAGACAGGAGGTGAAACATGGATTCTTTAACAGCATTGCAACACTGAGGGCACTCTCACAGGCAAAAGTGGTAGCACTAATGGTTACATTGGGAACACCCAAGCAATCGCCCTAAACAAAGCCCTAAACAAAGCCCTCTCCACACTCGGATTCACACAAACCATTTTGAATCCTACCCACATCAAAGGACGTTCCTTAGACTGGGTTGCCCACCATAACTGCCCAGTGCTAATCACTGGAAACTCCCCTGTCCCATGGACAGACCTCCACCACATCCAATTTGACCTGGACACATCTATAGGGCCCCCTAAACCTACCATCCCTCTTCCTGCAGCTCTAGCCAGAAGCTCCCGCCTACTAACTGTAGATAGGATCCCTCCCTTCCTTGAGATTCCGGCTCTTCAAGCCCCCTTCCCAACAGATCCTGACACCCTTGGCAACGTTTTTAAACTTGCAATCACCAACGCAGTTGACGCCATCGCCCCTCTCACTCTCAGGAAAGCTAAGAAAGCCAAGCATACCAATGCATGGTTCACACAAGAGCTTCTTGAGCTTCGGTCTAAGAAGCGAGCTGCCCTCTCAGCCTGGCGAAACAAACCTAATGACGATACTAAATCCACCTTTAAGACTATCTCTAAGGACTACAAATCAGCTATTATCCTCGCTAAAGCAAATTCATTCAACAATAGGATTGCCAATGCTAAATCTAGCACCAAAGAAATCTTCACCATCTTTAGGGAACTTGAAACTCCATCCACCCCACCAGCCACCATTTCGAAAGATGAAAAATGGTGCAATGACATCCAATCAGCCTTGCTTAATAAACTAAACACCTTGCAAACCAAAATTCAGACGTGCCAAAAAGCTCTGA
The DNA here is from genome assembly GCF_040938575.1 of Ambystoma mexicanum. NCBI lineage: Eukaryota > Metazoa > Chordata > Amphibia > Caudata > Ambystomatidae > Ambystoma > Ambystoma mexicanum. The sequence continues at coordinate 1,031,896,665 of NC_090933.1, read as the reverse complement.
CCCTCCTAATTGCTAACCAGAACATCAACACCAACAAAGAGACCAACACCCACTCCTGCCCGCCTTTTGACTTCAAGGACATCACTGAATCTGAAGTCATCACGCTCCTAAAAACCATCAAGCCATCTAACTGTAAAGGTGACACCTGCCCTGATCAGTTAGTCAAAGACTGTGGCCCGACCCTTGCCGGCAAGTCCAAAAATTCCTCGAAGAGCACCGCCTTCTGGGCCTTCGGCAGTCTGATTTCAGCCCTCGACAGGGGACTGAAATGGCTCTTCTTGACCTAAAGAATCAAATGGACGACATTCGTGATGCCGGCAAACCAGCACTCCTGCTCCTCCTCGATCTATCGGCGGCATTCAACCTCGTTGACCACAACACTCTATGCCGCCATCTCTCTTTAGCAGCTAACTTCTCCCCAAAAGCATGCACATGGATCACCTCCTTCCTACAGGAAAGGGCCATGAAAGTTTTCTCGGACTCAGCATGCGCCTCTCCCAGCCACATCAACTTTGGCGTGCCCCAGGGCTCCTGCATAGCGCCCACCCTTTACAACCTGTTTACCCGGCCTCTCTTCAATCTCCTCGGTGCCATGGGCATCTCATACACCAACTATGTGGATGACACCCAAGTGCTCATACCGCTCACAGGTGACTATTAGTTGGACAAGAACACCCTCAATTCCATCTACGCCACCATCCAAGCCTGGATGGCAGACAATTGGCTATGTCTTTACAGCGAGAAGACCGAGCTTCTACTCATCGGATCCCCAACAATTCTAGGCAACCTCGACAAGCAATACTCATCCTTTACCATCGACAACATACCGATTGCGGTATACCATACAGTCAAGACTCTAGGAGTCTACCTTGATTCCAACCTCACCATGGACAGGCAGGTTACCGCCATTACTTCCTCATCTGCATACTACTCCAAACTCATCTACGCAGCAAGACCCTTCATCTCCTCCCAAAATAGCCTCACTATTGCTAGGGCCATGATAGGATCCAGGTTGGACTACTGCAAGGCGCTCCTTGGTGGAACCTCTGGCAAAAACATTGCTAAGCTCCAACTTGCCCAGAACAACGCCCTCAGGGCCGCCACAGGTTTCTCCAGGAAAGACCACATCTCGGATCTCAGAAGGCAGGTCCACTGGCTAACCATTAGGCAGAGGATCACCTTTAAAATACTCTCCCTCACCCATACATGCCTTCACGACCTTGCTCCCCCTTACCTTGCCCAGAGGATCTCACGATCCACCTCTGCCAGGCCCATTCGATCTGCCGCATCCTTCAAACAAATAACACAAGCACAACTTTATTAGTTGCCGACGCAAACAGCTCCAACTTGTAGACAACTAACAACGTGACATTGGAGTACAGAAACCTGAAGATTCATCCACATCCAGGTGTTAATTGGTCCTAGAAAAGGGTAATATAGAAGATACCCTACAACCTTATCTCTGTGGTATCCAATAATTTTTCGACCACAGATTTGGATTTTCATATGAAAAAGGGTGAAGACTGTAAGCTTTCACAAAATCATCACTGTCCTAACGATGGCCCAATAATGACTATTTAGACCACCGTAGACAACGATGGGACTATTGAAAGGGGCCGAAACATATGTCGACCTACAGAAAAAACAATTGTGTTTTTTCTAATGTCATGCATACTACCAACAACCAATATGCTTAAAGAAAATGTAAATTGCCGAACCCTTATGTTACAGAATGAATGAATTGGTATAAAAGGTATGAGTGATGTATGAAAAAGCCTATTAATGTATAGTTTTTTTTAAAAAATGTGGTTTTACACCAACTATTGAAGTGATTTATATCTTTATAATTTTACGGTTTCTGTTCAATAATCTGATCTCCTAAAAGGTAATCGCTGTAGATTCATGTAACAGCACCTTAGCACCTGTATCTGTAGTGTCGAAAGACCTTAGAGAGAGGGGTAGTCAGTCTGTCCTGTCTCTTCTTCCCACTCGATCTGCCTACACTAACCTGATTTCTACACCCAAGACCTGCAGAGTATGTGCAGGTGGCTCTAGCTTCCCAGCTCTAGCAGCTTCACACTGGAACGCCCTACCCACGCACCTCAGGGGGATTGACTCTCAACTAGCCTTCCGCAAAGCCTTAAAAACCAGCCTGTTTGTCTAAACCCTCCTGCCATGATCGCTTCCTGCCATGATCGCTTCAGGCATACGAATGTCATATGTAACCACTTTCCGCTTTCTATCTCTGTAACTAAGTAGCTATGTTTTCTATGTCTACACAATCTTGCTTGCATACACCTTCATGTAACAGCGCCACGATGTCTATGGGCTGCAGTGCGCTCTACAAATGTAAAAAAATAAAATAAAATAAAAAAATATTCTTTCTAATCACCTTGAGAAGGTGCACTGAGCGTTAAGAACGGAACTGGGTCCCAGGCCTGGGGAGATCAGCTGCAGCCAATCAGGAACAGAAATTCAGGGGTGGATGGAAGAGGGCAAGGGCCAATGGTAATCTTGCAACCCTGCAACAATGCAATAGATAGTTTTAGGGGCAGGCAAGCCAACCGACATGTGAGGACCAATAGAATAACATCTATAGGTGCCATACATAGGCACTACCACCCCAACTACCCAACCCTGTCTTCTCGTAGGTTTTTGGGAAGAGCCCCATGTTGTGATGAAGAAATCGAACAAAATGGCTAGACACAGGCTTAGGAGGGGTGAGTTTGGGAGATGTTCAATGTCCTGTATGATCCCTGTCTGTTTGTGTAATAAACAACAGTTCTAACTTGCCCTTGGCTGAGTTCTCCGTCTGTGCACTGGGGGAGGGTTTGTTGGGCCCTGGGAGCTGGAACGGTGAGCTCATGGTGTGATCTCCAGTCCCTCTGGTATACCCAAGCCAACAGAGTGCCTTTTTGTAAAGAAAAAGAGAGGTGGGTTGGAGTAAGAGGGATCTAGACGCTGCAATGGGAGGCAGAAAAGGGAGAGGCAAAACTCACTAACACAAAGGGTTCCTTTGGAGCCGCAATGCCAATTCACTGAAAAGTGCCCATTCTTTTTATTTACTTTGTTAAAGTAGAACCATATACAAACATATAGAACACAGTTCTGTTTTCTGTTTTAGACGTTTGTAAGTGTTCCTTTACCTCTGAATAATGAATTGTTATATAGAGATTTACACACCATTTGTAGCTTTTGTCCATACGTCTAAAATGTTCTCCTTTGAGTAGATGTGGGAAGTCCTAAACCAGCCAGCATAGCAGAATCCTTTCACACGTCTTCCATCAGTAAACTATGGCCCAGCAGTGTACCCTCAAGCACTAAGAACAACAAATATACAGCCTCATTACAAGTTTAGTGGTGCGGGAATAACGTGGTGGTAATTCCGTTATCCTTACTTTTTTTCCCCGCATTAATGGAATTATAGCCATTTTTCCTGCACCTCTGAATTATACAGTTGGAAGTTAAATATAGGTTTTAACTCCACGCAACAATCAGTGGATGTACCCTGCAAATGTCCCTGTAGAGTCCTATGGTCTCCAAAACTGGGAAATGAGCACCTCTTGTAATCCTTTGGTAATCAAAAGGGACCAATTGGTTGTAATGGTAATCGAGTTTATATTTTTTACTGCCGAAATTGCCACCAATCTTCGAATGAGGCCCTTGGATTCTTCATTCTCACTTCTTGTTTCATTGCATCACTTAGGTGAGAGATAGACAGATGCAGGGTTGCTCCGTTTTAGAAAAAATAGGATAATCAGCAGAACATTGCTTCTTGAAGGCAGGTTGTGTTGGGAGTGGGTCTGTAGCATTCCAATCAACTGCAATGCTAGTGACCCTACCCCAATCTGAACTTTCAGAAGGGCCCAGCTGTCAGAATCACACTGATTATTAATAGCCCAGAAACATTTAACTGAAATTGCATGACACGGCAGATTAACAGAAGAACTCTAAATTATAGAACCATGTATTATAATCTGCCGTCATTGTGAAAGTAAAAGGATGTCCTAATGTGTACTTAAGGCAGAATATGATTATTGTATCGTGTGACTTGGCAGAAACATCTCCTATTGAGTGTATGTGCCTGTTGAACAAAACTGTATCAAAGCTGAAAGTCACATGTCCAGTCTTTTTACATGCTTGGCAGTATCTGTAAAAATGGCAGAAAATACAACTAGTGTTTCCACCCACCAGATTAAATGGTCTGAGATCTACATGTCTAGTGGTATGTCTGGGGTATACCACTAGAGGTAAATATCTACTTATAGTGTCTGCCTGGGCTAGAGCCTGATCGGGATGCATATGAAAATATTTGGAAGTGGGGAGGAGAAGAGGGGTGTTTCCTCTGTGTAGGAGAGAACATTGCATTTACATTTTTCATGCTAAAATATTTTTTCTTGCAGGTTTTTTTTCAAATATAATGTCTCATGAAGATGAAGAAGAAATACAAGAAACTCCATTTCACATTTCGGGGTGCTTTTATTTATGGATTTATGGTGTGGGTCTTACTCAATTTTAAAAAAAAAAACAATAAGTCATCCAACTATTCGGTATTTGGTCGAATAGTAAACATAATATTCATTACACCCATACAATATACACATACATATTTACATTGGCCTTTTTCACAGAACGTTAATAAAGTGATTTTCCTGTTGTTGATTATGTCACTATGCTGATATTCGAACTCCGGTGGCAGACTCCATGGCTAACAATGTATCCGCTAGACCAAATCTCACCCCACTGCGGTTGTGTAACTTGAAGCATTGCTGACATCCCAGATGCAGCAATGTTCATAATGCAGAATTTAAATGTCTTTTCTGACTTGGCCGATGCTCCTTGGTTCACTTAACACGTAGATGCTTCTGAACCAAGAATACCTAGGAAGTGGCGAAGGGGTCACATGAGATGCCTGCAGTCCAACATGTCTGCAACCCACTGCTTTCAAAAAGGCAGCTTTTTAGGGTAACATGCCTGCAACCCACTGCTTTCAATAAGGCAGCATTTTAGGGTAACATGTCTGCCCGCAGCTTTTTAGGGTAACATGTCTGCAACCCACTGCTTTGAATAAGGCAGCATTTTAGGGTAACATGCCTGCAACCCACTGCTTTCAATAAGGCAGCATTTTAGGGTAACATGTCTGCCCGCAGCTTTTTAGGGTAACATGTCTGCAACCCACTGCTTTGAATAAGGCAGCATTTTAGGGTAACATGTCTGCCCGCAGCTTTTTAGGGTAACATGTCTGCAACCCACTGCTTTGAATAAGGCAGCATTTTAGGGTAACATGTCTGCAACCCACTGCTTTGAATAAGGCAGCATTTTAGGGTAACATGTCTGCAACCCACTGCTTTCAATAAGGCAGTATTTTAGGGTAACATGCCTGCAACCCACTACTTTCAATAAGGCAGCATTTTAGGGTAACATGTCTGCAACCCACTGCTTTCAATAAGGCAGCATTTCAGGATAAATCGTCTTAATTCTCCAGTGCTGCAGCCGAGCATTTGCACCGCATTATTTTGGAACAAGAAATACTCTGTTTGTTTTAAGCTCTCAGGCGTGTATGCGGCCTTCGTGCCTTTGAGCCTTCTCTGGAGGTTTTTCTTATCCAATCTAAGACAATTCACAGAGAGATCCTTTAACATCCCTTTTAGAGATGACGCTATAATTACATTCACTCCTGTGTCGCAATGTGAATGAGCCAGAAAACGAGAAAGAGAAAAGGCGTGAATGTAATTTAGCCGTCACACTATCTCCTGAATGCAAACACAGTCACCCACCTCTGCAACGTTTCAGCTGAAACGCGCCCAGCGGATCAGTCCATTCTATTCTCATTTGCCTTGGCAACAAAGAAAAGGGTTTATACGCGGAAAGGTAAAAATACATCTGTTTTACATTGTATCGATAGTGTTCTGCCTAAGTAGCTCAGTGGTGATCCGTAATTCGCATGATGGACTGGATTACGCAAATGCATCCGGTACAATTTGGTGTATCAGATTTGTATGTTGACGTTTGCCTGCAAGAGATCAGAGCAAAAACATCTGAGTTCAAATCAGCCTCTGCATTATTTTTGAAGTTTCCTGCTTGCTCCACCACACTTTTTTAATTTTCTCCTGGGAAATCTTCAACCCCTTGGACTGAATAAGGGACTAATCCCTGAGGTGTGTCCACAGGTCAACATGTTTCAAGCCCTAGGATTACTGCATGACCTCTATATACCCTACCTATATGACTCTTGCATAGCTGGTTGGTGCCCATTTATCTGTTTCAGGAACACAGACCGACAGCACCCGGGAATGACCCTATGGACTAGCACTATTAAACTCCAGTGGTGAGGTCAGGGATATTATTTCCCATGGACAGTGTGTGTACACGATATAGATGTCACCATATGTGGTAATCCATCGTCTCTCTGTATTTCTGGAGTCAGTCTAGGTCTAGGCGCGATCCAGCCAGTGTATCTGTGATGTTTGGATGTTGAGTTCAATCCACATCCTGAGAATTTGCTCGTCGGATGGCCTCCAGAATGTCTGAATGGCTCAGTGGTCGAAGTGTACGAAAAAATGTAGTGGGACTACATTCCCTGCTGGCCTACCCCGGCACCCTACAAACCCCATCCCTGCGCCCCCTCCCACACACAATCTCAACCCCAAAACAAAGCCACCTGCTATTTATTGGAATGTTCAGTGCAGTGCACTGAAGTGCAAGCTTCAACTTCTTCCTACACTTTTATTTTAAAACTAAACAATTCCAAAACGGTTTCTTTTTAAAATAAAAGTATAGGAACAGTGAAATTTTAAAAATAAAAAGTATAGGAGCATCGTTCTGACCGCTCCTGCCCACTTCGACCTCTGGAATGGCTGCAGTCATGTGATGGGCGTTGAGACACTTACCATCACCCTAATTTCACATACATGTGGATGAACTGCTCTCGTGATTGTTAGTAGAGACGAAGCCAGACATGGATCAGAGTTAGGACTTTCGTGGTTGAGCATCTTTGCGTTACCCTGGAGAACCAGACATTCTACTACCAGAGTCTGGCTGGGGCAGTTTGCTCACTTCTCTTGTCTTGTCAGGCTAATGCTTATGCTAATTGGGTGTGGATGCGTACTGCGCTCCACTGCCATTTGCATGGTCTTTAGATGCTCTGGCGGATGGAAGAGAGTGGGTCGGTTGGGCTAGTTAGGAGGAAAGGATAAATGCAATAGTGTGATGCTTTGTGTCGTTTCATGCATACCTGAAGGACCCTGAGCTGTGCATGGATGTCAGGTTCTATATGTTTTGTGAGTTGCAGCGTTTCTATGGGCCTCATTACGACCCTGGCGGAGTGGGTTTACGCCAGCGGTATTCGCGGCGGACCCTTCCGCCCTACTACGAGTTCCCGTAGCGCCATGGAGCGGTTTCCGTCTGGTTTTTCCGGGCGGAGAAATCCATGGCGCTACGGGACCTTGTTGTTAATTACGCCACCGTATTCTACGGTGGCGTAATTAACGCCTTCCCCACTCCCATTATACCCTATGGGGCAAAAATGGGAATGGGGAAGGGTAAAATGGGGAATGGGGATTTACCGCCCCGCCAAGGTCGGAATGGGGCGGTAAATCCGCCAACCCCCATGGCGGTATCGGCAGCTTTCCGCCGTGCTCCATGGTGCATATTGCACCACGATTTCCGCCAGGGTCGTAATGAGGGCCAATATGTTTTGTGAGTTGCAGCGTCAATGACTTGGAGTCCCAATTGAAGACCTTCTGCGTGTGTGCTGCTGGTATGCGTTGGCTGGGTGCTGTCATGTGTTTCTTGGATTGTAGAGAGCTAGACTTCACTTGTTCTATGTCAGGGAATGGGTCTATAAATATCATTCTGGAGTGGCTCCTTTAAGTATGCACGTGAAGAGATTGGTGTTGAAGTTGCAGGTACGGTTCGTGGTGCATCTTGTGTTCTTCTGTTGAACTGTGATTCTCAGGTTTTTGTTGCATTGTGTAAGCTAGTGTTTTGTTCTGGCTAGGTGAGTGGGTGCCCTACATTTCTTTTCCGTATTTTCCGGTGGGAGAGGGTCCTTAGTGGGATCCGGTATGACGTTCCTTGGATGTTTGTTTCCTGTCCTTCAGGGTTTGCCAGGGCTGTGTCTGTGCTGGCATAGTGGTAATATCTGTCAGCATTGTCAGAACACATTCTCTGTGCGCCCTGTAATTGTTTTCAAACGACCATCTGATGCCCATGTGGCATTCCCTCAGGGTCAGTTTCATGTCATGAGTCCGGGTGCCATGTGCATTGGTTTTGTTCCCTTTATTCATCATTTGCTAATATATCTACATTGAGAGCCCTGATGAAGAGAAAGGTTTTCTCGAAACATGTACCGCTCAGTACTTGTTTAACTAATGCAAATCGGGCCTAACACGCCTTGCTTTTTCTTTAATGTATTTGAGTTTTATAAGTTACATTTTGTGAACAATTAACATACTTGGTGCTTGTATAAATAATGCTTTTCAGGCTCATTAGTTTCATGTTTTGGATATTTAATATGGACTGAGCACATTTGAAACTTAATGGTTTTTTCTTCCCTGTTTACCTTCTCTATCTGTTTTTGTTCTTCGCCACATCGAGGAAGCTTGGCAAGCCAGCATTAATCAGCATTAATCCTCACAATGATTTCTTAAATCAGCATTGTGGGATGTATTTACCCAGGCATCCGAGCCCTACCTCAAAACTGTGCAGTACTGACATGGACAACCTCATGATGGCCAGAGCTTCCCAGAAAATGCACAGGGAAATGCATGAAGAATAGGCTGCCACCCATTTTTGCCGATGTTATGGGCACAGAAGGAAACTGCCTAAAACCACCATTGGACTACCCACACAGTAGTCTGAAACCATTGGGAATGGCAATGCTGATTGCCAAATGCAACCTAGAATTGTTGGGAATTCATTTTCTTAAATCCCAAAAATGGGTGCAGTACCAGTACTCACCACTATCCAAAAGCCGGCAGTTTAAAACCACCCTGTGTTTCTCTGAAGGCAAGCCAAAGTGCCTATTTCAAACATTGCAATATGTGCAAAATATTCACTGGACACCAGCAGACATTTGGTAGAATGGAGTGTTGTGTGCCTACAAAATCTGGGAAATGAAGAGCCCAGAAAAATGCTTATAACAAGACTGGCTGCGCTGTGGATTTCAGCAGTTTAAGTTGCATTGGACTGAAAGACACTACAAATCTAAATGTTCAAATTGACTGAGTGACCTACTTTTGAGTGTCACATAGGTTGAAATTGTTTAAATGTCATAGTTTTAAACTTAGAATCAGCCTTCTAGCTGCATATGTGAAAATGTTTAGTTTTATTTGAATGCAGAAACTGGGGAACAAAAAGTGACATTTTATCTGAAACCTGGCTTAAGGAACTGAATTCTGCCTGGCAACTACCCCCATCAGGAGTGAAACTTGAGTCACCACTGTGTTCCCAGGCCAACCTTCCTTTTGCTGCCCACACTAAGGATATGCCATCTATCTGATAATTGAATTACCTGTGCTCTGCAGGAGAGTGAACAAAGCCCTCTTCACTCAGGCAAAGGTTTTTATTACCGCAGTCGTAAAATGTAGCTTCCTCTTGGCAGGAGCTGGGAGGGGCACTGCCTGTGAGAGCAAGCTGGCTTGGCAGAACTGGAAAAAAACAGAAATTCAACCTTGTGCTGAGGGTAAACCACACCCCTTTGGAGCCAGAACATAACTTTAAAAAGATGAATAACTCATAGAGCGGACATGTGAAAATTTTATAAATGATACCATAATTCTTGTGATTTTTCTGCCCACATTTTAAGAGGTTTTTCGACCCGGTGGCATGTTCAGGGGGGTTTTAGCGGAAAAGTGGATATTACTCTAAATGTATGCATGTTAAAAATCTGAAACTTCATCAGTTAATGTCCCTACTCCCTGCACACATGTATGTAAAGTTGGGTCAATGTCAGAAAGTGAAAAATCAGTTAAAAAGTCAATTATCTGCCATTTCTGAATGCAAGCTCTTAGAAACAGCAGATTTGGACAGAGACATGGCTAAATTCAGCCACACCATGTATATGTAATTTCAAACAACTGTGTAACTGTGAAATATGTCTTTTATTATCAAATATAGAATATGTGCAATCTGACAAGGGAGTGCCCTCTTGGCAAGCCATAAAATGACATCCCTCTGACTCACAGTTCATTCCCCAATCAAATGATAAATGGAAGTTTGACCAATTAGAAGCTGAGAGAGAGGTAGGGTCAGTGATGCTAGAACACACCCACATTCTAAACACATAAAAGCAGACAGACAGGACAGATAGGGACCTTCAAAATCCATCTGCCGCTGGAAGCTCTGCCGGAAAAATCCAGACTTTACCTCCATCAAACCTCCAGAGAGCCAAACTAGAGACTTCAATCTATCCAGAACTAGAGACCAGACCAGAGGGAGAAAGCAGTGCTGTACCCAGAGAGAAAGCAGTGCTGTGCCCAGAGAGAGACCCGAGCCCAGTCCAAAACCCTGACCAGATCCATGGCGAGGCCCATTTCACTCAAGAATATAGTGTGAGTACCTAGAAAACTGTGCAGAACCAATCTCTTAGTTAAAATAATATAATTCAATCTATTTAATCTAAGTAGAACTGCCTCCTAACTGTCACCTGTCATTTGTAAAGCTGTCACTTGTCATTTTCTAGTCGCAAGCTGCACTTGTCTTTTTGAACTTTAAAATTTCAAATCTGAAAAACGACCTTCACAAAATCGTTCATATCTCCGCAACCGTTTGGGCTAGAGACTTGCAGTAACTTTCATTTTGAAGCTGAGATCCTAGGCTTTCCTAGGACCCCAAAACGATAGAGATAGTCCTTGTGGTTCCTCTGTAATAGCGCTCGGCGCATTCGCGAATTTTACCGCGATTTGCAAATTTCTTCACGTGTAAAAACTGCTGCTGCTTGCCTTCCATTTGCCAGAAATTCGTTTAACCTGCTAACTATCCCTGCCTCATTGCTAGTGTGAGCCTGGACTAATATTAACTAGATACCACTCACCCTGAACCTCTGAAAGGGAATTAAAAAGCATTTCCAGCATATTTCTCATCCATTGCTAGCACATATCAAAGCATTTGGGCCTGTGTTTTCAAAACTCCTATCTGTTTTCTGTAAGCTTGCTGGGATTGAACTGAATCACATTTGATTGCATTTCTGAGAACTGTGTGCTTCCTTCCATTTCCTTGCATTGCATCAAGGGGGGGAGGGGATTGCCAGAGAAAAGTGATTACCTTGTTTGTTGAAATCATATTGGGTATTTTCTGTATTGCATTTTCATTCAACATTACATCCACTTGAACCCTATAAAGCATTTTCTACCACATTATACTTCTGTACCTATTTACCAGTGTGCTACCTTATCCATTTCATCTCAACTCCTTAGTAATTATAAAGAAGTGTGCTAGTGCCAGATTCTCCATTGTTGATCTTTATCATATCAGATTAAGTGTGCTATTCAATTATTAATTTATTATAAAGTGTGATATATATATATTTTAAATTATCCAATAAACCTTTTAAACTTGCAAAACAGAACTACTTCTTGGCTCAGGGGGGTCAGGGGGATTCCAAGAGAGGGGTGTTATATAGGGGTAGTCATCCAGAACGCATGAACTGGACCTAAAGATATATCAATAAGGGTTTTCATTCAGTATTCTAGACTAGGCGTTAACTTAGCTGTAGTGCTGAATTGAATCCTCTTACAGCATGGCTGTCCAAATTTAATGATGGGTCTCTTGGTAATAATATATCAATGGGGGGTCTTTGTGTGGTTTGCGTAAGAAACCGAGGTTACCGCCTGAGTCAACCTTATAGGTTGTAAAGTCTCAGTTGAAGTTGTTTTCAAGAATGAGCGAGCCAAAAGATTGTCCACTGGCACTGCTCTAATACCTTCTTAGAGCAGCATAAACAACCGTTCTCTGACGACTTCTCTTTGTTGTTCTTTTCTCCAGGTTGGTAACCCTATCTAAACACAAGATTGGATGCAGATTTTGCAGGATATCTGACGTATTAAAACGTGTTCGAACAGAGATATCAGGCCAGTGCTAGTGTGTTACTGTCCCTTCTACTGCAGGTATTTGTGGGTGGGAGATGAATCTGAGGAGGGCAGTAAAGAGTGTGGTCATATGGAAAGATGTCCATGATTGTCTGGCAGGTGTTTGATGGGGGTGGTTCCTTTTGTAGATCTGAGTTCTTGAGGGATTCCAGATTCTTGCAAACCTTGCTGCTCTCATTGATTTTGAGCACTGAGAGCCCCAAATGAGTTTTTGAGTGCTGCCATTTTTGGTGGACAATAATCATACTCGCAACGTAAGACATGCACATTGGGGATGCTAGTGGGCGCTTGTTTTTGTGTGGGTGCTGATCTCCATCTCACCAATGTGGGACATATGTAGTGGCTGTCAGGTGTACTTGAAACGTAATGTCATAACACTGTGTGGGTGTCTGATGGATAGTCACTTGAGGTTTCCGCTGTCTCCTACTGCTTGCAAACATGGGCTAAGTGGTCGTTTGTGGAGTGATGGTGTGTGCGTCTGCATAAGGGTGAACGGGGGCAAATGTCCTAAATTGCACCAGGGTTACCGCCCCTAAATTCTTGTTTTCTTCTGATTGGTTAACCTGTCCCTTTCTTGATGAGTCCTTATCCAGTGCCTCATGAGTGACGGGGTTCATGTGTGCCCCTAAGAAACTCATGGCATACCATGGGCAGAGTGCTTGCAAGGTATCCTGTTTCTTGTGTGTTTTTCACTGCATAGTGGCTCCTCCGGGCTCCACTGTTTGGGGTGGGGTTATCATGTATATTTTAGTGTGCCACTTGCAGTGTCCTGGGCTTGCCCCTACTCAGCACCTATGTGTAAAATCCAAGGCTACTCCCAGTAGTAAAAGGTTATTTCCTGTGAGAACGGGACACATATTTAGCCATAAACTGTCATACCATCTGCCCGACTAAGCGAAGACAGGACTGTGCAGTCAGGACTGGAGCTGTCGGAATACCTACCTCTTGTTTAGATTCTTGGGTGGAATACACATAAGCATGCAGTGTAGTTTCATTGTGGTGACCAGCAGTGATTGATGGAACCTAACGATTGAGAGCTGAGATGCAAAGATTCCTACTAAACACTAAGGTATTTATCCAGACCTTGTCTATAGATGTAATCTGCCCTTGGGGACGAGTCCCAAAGCAGAAGTAGCAGACCCACAATGAGATATGAATTTTGAGGAAACTCTGCTAACATGTCTTTTTCCAAGACACCTTTTTAAGGAGAAGTTCCGGAAGTGGGTGCCCAGACTTACCTTCCTGGGGACAGAGAGGGGACTGGCATGCTGTTCAATTCTCTTAAGCGAGCATGCCCAGCATAGTCAAAAGCCATCAAGAGTTGCTGCGCCAAGATGCCTCACTATGACTCCTACACATATCCTAACTCTAAATAGATGGGTATTGAAACCCTCCAAGCAATTACAGTGAGCAGTGTCTCTATTGTGCGAAGGGTGGTCAAGGAAACCTGTGCCCTGAATGGTGCAGTTTCTAGTCCCTAATGCATCCCTGTTCCCTTCTCCGTCTTTAAAGGGCAACCAGAGATGTGTGTAGCTAGTGAAACAGCCACACAGACTGCTAGAGAACACTTAAAATACGTTCAGGAGTGAACCTGGCTACTTTGGTAACAAGTGCACTCTGAAGTGTTTGGAAGTGGAGCATTGGCTTGTCCACGAGGAATCAGCCCACCAGTTGAATTGTCGATCCTGGCTTTACTGATGAACCAGCCCACTTGCTGTATTGTAGCATATAGTATTTATCAGAACAGCTCACAACTATATTGTGAGCTTTGTTCTAAGGTGTGGTGAAACACTGCAGACTAACCTGAACCATGAGTTCAACCAAGAAATAGTGGGCTATTCTCTGAATAGGTCAATCAGCGGAATTGTAGTACCGAAAAACTATTAACAAAGAACTGCTGCTACATTTGATTATTTTGGAAAGCTTGGGATGGCCCTAGAAAGGGGGTCATCAGCCATGTCAGCTAGAAAAGTATCAACGGGCAACCTTGCCAAAAGGTTGTTGAAACTTTGAGATGATTGCAAGAATGCAGTGGAAAGACTGCAAGGCTAAGACAAGGTTAGGTGTGAATTAAGCACACTCTGGATTTGAAGGAAAGCCTGAATATGAGTACTGTGGTGTACACTTCTATTCACGTGTCCTTCTATTGCCTTCATATTGATCTTTTGGGTGTTCAACAAGCGTTACTTTCCTGCTCAGTGGTTATTCAGAGTACATATCTAAATCCAGATAACGCATTCTCATCGTTACTAGCACATGGACATTCAGGTATTTGCACATTGACCACTTAATCACAACCCCTTAGGTGAGTGGAGAACAATTAAGTGTTGGGGGGGGGGGGGGCACACCTGTTCAGTTTATTGAGGGACCTGCTCAGGTATTGAACTCAGTGTCTAGAACGAGTCTTTGCAACAGAGATATAGCATATGTACTCAGGTTCTAGTCTGAGCTTTCTCAACCATCCACAGTGTGTGATCCCGGGTAAATTAATTATCTAACGTGTACCCAAGCTCCCTTGTCATTTGCCAAGGTTTAAACAAAATTGCAGTACACACTATGTGGACATTGACACCTACATTAGATTGAGAGATGCACAAAAAACTCAATTTGGCACAACGTGTTTGTGGAAAATGGGGGCATAGATATCACATCAATGAAGGCAGCATGTTTCTGTACATCTACCTATGCACGCAGCTGAATTATGAATTCCCCATGAGTAGCATATATGCGCCTCCCTCGTACAGTCTGGGCTGAGTGCTCTTCCCAGCATATATAAGCAGATATTAGCCATAAAAAGGATTTGTCACATGTGTTGAACAGAGAAACTGCTAAAAACAAGTTTCATATCTCTCAGCACACAAACAGTGGCTTGTCCAGACTCTCAGACTCTTTTGACTAGGGTGTGCCAAGTGGAGCACTGACGTATGCGGGGGTGGCATGAAGTACGAGCGTAAACACACTTAATGACCATAGTTTGGGATAATGGCGTGGCATCTGGGGTGGCCAGTCAGATTCCAGGGTCGGCACGTGCCACCCCAGGCCACCCGCTGGACACACCATCGCATACAAAGACAGTTACGCTGTGATTTGGAAGTTTAGCAGCAGGCCTTTGAGAAAGGAAGTGGTAATGTATCTCTTCTTGTAGCATGTGCCTCATACTGCATGGCTTGAAGGCTTTGTGAGGATGAGATATAATAGTACAGTTTTGCATTAGCAAAGTGAAAAGAGAAAGCATAGCCAAACATCAAAGGAATTTGTTGTCAACTAATGGAACCTAACGCTCCATAGGAAGACACACTGAAGACTGACATGTTTTCTAATATTGTTCACAGAAGTGTAATGTCTTGAAAAGAAAATATAAATTGCAAATAATCTGATTAGAATATTATTGATGTAAAAAAGAAAAAAACAATCGTTTGAAATCAGGATATGACATTCAGTGCTTCTGATTGAGTGTGCCCATTTTTTGTGATGAAAAAGACAAAATACCACTGTGAAGATTTGTGATGAGGCAGCATTTTGATGAATAATTCTAAGAGTCAGCAGGGGATTGTATTCAGTGGTTGTAACTGAGTGTACCATCTTTTTGTGATGGATACAGGCAGTTACTAATTGAAAATATAATAGCTGTGAAGCAAACATCTTAGAATTGTTTGAAGGTAGGAGATTAAACTTAATAGTGTCTCGGGAGGATAGCTCAGGGGCAACGTGCTCGCCTTGGTAGCAAGACTACACGGAGCACCACAGGTTCGATCCCTGGGTCCGCGCTTAGAAACCTCTGGATATTAAGCGTGTTATAAATAACCCATCATATCATATCATATCAATAGTAGTTGTAAATTAATGTTATGTTATGTTGTATGGCATTCAAAAGGTTGCATCTTGGACTGGCTTGCTGACCTTAACTGCCAAGTTTCAGTCACCTCCATTCTGACCTGTCCCTGCATGGACCACCATCTCATCACATCCTCCATACCCACTTTCACCTCCAACCCTTTCTCCATCCCACCCCTACCTGCCACCCTGGCTAGAAGCACCCGCAAGATCACCTAAAACAGTCTCCTACCTCTTCTCCTAGAGCTGTAACCCCCACTCCCACTGTTGCCCGACCCTGCCATCCTAACAGATCTCTACAATGAAACAATCTCGGATGCCATCAACACAATCGTCCCTCTGGCTCAACGCAAACTTAAACCTACAAAGGACCTTAATGCCTGGTTCTCCGCTGATATTTGTGCCTCAGGTCAAAGAAAACGTGACGCTGAATCCACCTTCAGAAAAACTCCTTCAGAAATTCACAAAATGCATTTTTCCTCCATGTAGTCAAAGTACAAACTCGCTATAATACAGGCAAAAAGCACCACTTATAATCAAATAGTCTCTAATGCCAAATCAAGCTCATGGGAGATTTTCTCAATCATGCATGAGTTACAATCCCCCACTGCGCCCCTGGTGCACTAGTATTCAAAATGCTCTACTTAACATTGAGACAGTCCAAAAACGATTCTCTTAAAAAAAATCTTTGCTGGGTGCTGTCACACCTTGTCCATGCACCCCTCCTGCCTGCACTCTGACTGAACTTGCCCCCTTTCCACTTCCTACCAGTAAAGGTGGAGGAGGTCACCCTGCTCATGAAAGGTCTAAAGCCCACCTGATGTATAGGAGACTTGTGCCCTGCCTCAGTCATCGAGGACTTCATTGAAGCACTTGTGCCATTCATCACATCCTTCATCAACACCTCCTTCTCTTCACTTCAAGTGCCTTCAAGCCTGAAGGAAGCTTGGGTGCTCTCCTTAATCAAGAAGCCCACTTTAGACACTGAAGTCCGTACCAATTACTGCTTGATTACCACAGTGCCATTCCTACCTAAGTTTCTCAATCGAGAGGCCTATCTCCAGACACAGTGCTACCTTGAAGCCAACAGCATCCTGGGCCTGTGCCAATCCGGGTTCAGATCTGGTCATGATACTGAATCTGCACTGCTAGACTTGAAAAACTAGCTAGATGACATCAAAGGTGCAGGCAAGTCGGCACTCCTGATGTTTTTTAGATCTGTCTACAGCATTCGACCTTGTGGATCACCAAATTCTATGTCAACACCTGGCTACCATAGCCAACTTCTCACCTATAGAGGAGGTCCCAGATATGGCCTGCACCCCTGCCCCCCAGTGCGAGTTGCCAGTAAAATACTCGCCAAGGTATGTGACGTATGAGGAGCAACTGAACCAACAGAGAGCAGCATTGGGCCTCTGCACTGTGTACATTAGAAGATCAGTACCTGTTGAAATGCCAATAAGCAGACAGCCCTGGGCAGCACGGTACCCAATCAGATAATCATACCAGCCGCTGATACGAAACGATGAGTATTTACAGACTGTCCATGAGGAGACACAAAGAGCCCTAATGGAAGGCAAATGATGATGAGAAGAGGGCCTGGACTGACTAACGCATGAGAAAAGGCAACACGCAAACGCGTGTATCCACGCAAACAGGTGCAAGAGACACGAAGGACAACACAATGTTAAAACGTAAGAAACGTCATAGCGAAAGAACCAAGATTTACATGGGTAAATAGGCCTGAAACGCAAGATGCTAAGAAATCGATACTGCTTGCAATGCTTAGTAGAGGATAGAGTGGCAAGCGCCAACTATATATCTACCTCAATAAGGCACAATGTACATGTGCGACTCCAGTTTGTAAAAGCAGGAGTACGCCCAGGCTGCCAAGGCCTAACTGGTCGAGTTTCATATCCATGCCCAAGCCAGGGGAAAGAGCGGAATCGAAACTCAACAAAGGACGGCTCAGGCCTGGGAAATCGAGGTCAACCCAAGAGAGGGGGCGAGCTTCAGCTAAGGAGAATCGAAACTTCAGAGCATACCAGACTGCCCTGTGAAGGTCAAGATAAGGAGGCCCGGGCAGGTGGTGGAGCTACATGGAGAATTAAATACACGAAAAGCTGGAAACTGAAGCAAATTCACGGTGAACCAACACGTGACCAGCCAGGCGCGAAGATGTACCACCGTCTGATGTCACCCAGATCCAAAGGGTGCCATAACTTTTCCTGATAAGAGACTACAGTTTCGAGGCCTTCCTTAGCCAACTAATTGACACATCGCCCTAAAACCACTGATTGATGGAAGGGAGGCAGGGTGAATCTTGGGACACTAGGCACCTGGGCGTCCAGCCTGCTTGCTGCTAGTTAAAGTGGAGATTTATGGTTAGGGGTGTAACTTGCCCAATCACAATGGACCATGTAATCTAGGGTCCTATAGACACTGTAACCAATAGGATGTAGTACTTATAGTGACGTCCATCACGTGTGATGTAGAAGGATGGGCGTAGATGCCCACCAGATAAGAGTTAACCAATCTGCATTCTCTATTGTCACATACAGATATAACACCTATACTTAAGTTACCTTTCCCAACCAATTATATTGTGTGATAATTTTTTATAGAATTAGATGTCAATGATGACGAGTTTAGCCTATAAAAACGGCTGTTGGACTAAAGTTCGAGGAAGTCGGAGCGAGACAGGTGTATGCAATGCTGCTGATCCCATAGGCTGATGTATGCATGTATGTATCATTAAACTGACTTCCCTTTGCCAACTTACTGAGTCCTGATTTTTGAGATGTGCAGGGATATGTGAATCCTGCACCCTGTCCTCACATGGTGCAGCTATCCAGTATTACAAGTTCTCGGGGGTTGAGTACTGACCAATGGGCCCATCAGTAATTTCCTCTCCTCATGAACACTTGGTAGCGTGAGGATGGTTTCGGCCATTGATTATTGATAATCGATTAATATAGATATAAGACACCCTTAGACCGATGGCACGAAGTAACTCTGGGCCTTCGGTTACATCACGAGTCCTTTCGCCATTCCGGCTGCGAAGGCCGAGAAGATCCCCATGGACAGTGATAGAGTGAAGAATTTCAAAAAATCTGCGGTGGGTCTGAAGGAACCCGCCTTTCCAAGCATAACCCTTCTCATTCCCACAGGCAGCGGATCGGACGAAAACGTTAAAAGCGGGAAGAGAAAGAGGCGGTGATCCTGAAGTTCCAGAGAGGAAAAGAGGCGATCGGTGAGTGAAACAGCGAAACTCATTACCTTGTTAAATGTCTCATAGGCATTAGAGTAAGTAGGGGAAAGGTAACGGAGGGTGGCAGAGAAAAATAAATAGCTAGAGGTAGAGTAGACGGTATATATTTAAAGGGTTAATGACTCAAGTATAAAAAGAAAAACATGTATAAAGAGGAATACCAGGGGGGCACCTGAGCCAAAACGTAAGAGAATACCAGGGGGCACCTGAGCCAAAACGTAAGAGAATACCAGTGGGGCACCTGAACTAAAACGTAAGAGAATACCAGGGGGGCACCTGAGCTAAAACGTAAAAGAATACCGGGGGGACGCCCGAGAGAAAAACGAGATTTTGCCTTGTTCCTGCGCTTTAAAGAGTGGTCAGAAGGAACGTGAACCCAGAGCCCACAGAGGGGGGACAATTTAGGCTACAATTACGTTTAGAGACGGAATTAACAGGGTTCGTTCAAATCCCATGGTGGGGTATTACCAGCTTGTGTCTGTCTAGTCCGTCAAGTGCCCGTCATATGTGTCTTACTGCATGTTAAATGTACAACAATTGTATTGGTGATTGATTGAAATGCATTTTGGCCTTACACGATTCTGTAACTAAGAGGGAATCGCCAATTAATTGGTGGTTTTTTTTTAGTTAATTGATAGTATAAATTTTGGCGGGAAGAAGTGGATTGGAGCTTGCAGTTGTGGTGCTCGCTCATACTAGTGGGAAGATTAAAAAATTGTGTAAACATTGTTGGTGTCGAAATTAAGAATGGAGGAAGTTACCCCACTTCCGCATCTGTGTAAGCAATTGCCTAAGCATGCAGTAAAATTGAAGAAATATAGCCAGGAGTGGGTTAAGGGTATCGCCAATAAGATGTTTATGCCGTGGCCCCAAAATGGGTCATTGTCTAAGGCTGTTTTACAGCACATGACAACTTTCCTACATGCCACATATACTGGCAAGAAGCTTGAGAAACGCCTTGCTGTTCACGAGCTTTGGAAGATGTTTGAGCAAACGAAAGAAGAAGAACCACCTGCAGACTGGATATTAAATGTATGCACGGAGGGAGGTGAGACGCCTACCGCACCACCAGCCCCTCCAGAACTAGTCATTGAGGGAAGCAAATCAGAGGGTCTATACCCGTTACGAGAACTCAAAGCAGCCACAGGGTACAGTAACCCCGCGTATGAGTCACCTACATGTAGTAGTGACGAAACTAAAGAACAGGAACAGGAAATTGATTTGGCCTCCACAGTCCCGAGGGACAAGGAGAGGCACGGCGATAGTAGTAAGGATTGGGCACAGACTAGTGCACCTCTCGATAAAGAGAGAGAGGGAAAGAAGCAGAAAGGAAGTGATGAGACAGCATTTGCGAAAGTCGAATGGATGGGAGGACAGATACTATTAACGCTAGATGGAAAGGGAAGTGATGATGTGCGGACGAGAGGAAGGCACGATGAAGAGCAAAGAAAGGAGAAAGAAGCAAGGGACAAAAGGACGAGAAAGAAGGATGGATTAAGGCGAGAACAACTATATCGCGAAGAGCAAGGAATAACTCTCAGTCGCACACAGTATGCAGCCTATGAAAAATACAGGCTGAAAATGTTAGAGTTGTAGGAAGAAAGGAGAGTGCACGAAAGGAAGGTGAAAAAGCGGGAAGACGAGGAGAGTACAAGGGCAAAGGAACATAGAAATGAACGAATGAGAGAAGTAGATAAGGCTAGAGAAGAAGCGAAAAAGCGAAAGGAGATAGATGAGGAATTGGAACGAAAACGCAGACAAAGGGCACAAGATCTTGAGTATTTGGAGCGGGTAGTCGTTAAACCCAATCCTACAGTAGAATGGGAAGACATAGAAGAATTCTTTCCTGCAAGCGATGCGGTACCAGGTACAAGCAGGATAAATATTGACGATGACTTCGATACCAGAAGCATCGGGGAAACGATTGATAAAATCTATGATGAAATGGGACTGGAACTAATTTCCCAAGGGGAAAAGGAAGATGAGTGCTTAGAGAGCACTCAGCTATATGACACTGAGGATGTTACGCGAAGTAGTGGGAGTAGGGGACTGTCCCTAGATAGACTAGAAATTGGACAGAACGAAGATGATGCAAGAAGTTGTGTAAACTGGGAACATTCAGAGTCTGACTCCGGTAGGGATACGGAGGACGAGGCGCAGGAGGAAGGGAGGCGATGTGAATGGGGGTATTCCAAGGGGTACGATGATCCGACGCCAGTGAATCTGAACCTAGGACATCGAAGCGTACCAAGACACATGGCAAACGTGAGGGAACACCCCACGATCAGAGGGGGGACCCAGCATCCACCTATATAGGCAGATTAAGGGCATTGCCGGGTAGACGGCAAGGTGGTAATACTGCCCCGCCAGTAGACGGGAGGAGTGGGGGAAAAGAAAAGGAAGATTGTGCCTTTCAATTCCTGCTGCTAGAAAAAGGGGGAGTGAGGCCACAATACTTTCCATGGCCACACATGGACCGAGAAAACTTAAAAAATAAGCTTCCAATGCAGACATCGGGGGCTGGGAAATGGATACACGAGTTAGAAAAGATGACTGGGGGAGTGTTACGCTCACCTGGTTCCCACGGGGGCGTCGACCGGAACTGGGCCGCTGTTAGTTCCACCAGCGTGACGTGTAGCGCCGAGATGACTGACTGGACTGGCCCGCTCAGTCTAGTTTGTCTGGCTCGCAAGAATATTCTTCTGCAAAGGAGAAGAGGAATCAACCACCCGTGGAATTGAGTGTCAAACCACCTTCCCCACTCCCGTTGTCTTCCCACTGATCACTCTTGATGTCCCCTCCTTAGTCTCACCTGATGGTTTGGAAGGATGAGCTCTCCATCCTGCGTCGACCGCAGGGGCTCGTTGATGACCAGTTACTTCACTGGCGTAGAGGAATTGGTAAGTTCCAGTATTGACTCTAAAGTCCAATTGTTCATAAGAGTTCAAATGTCTGCTCTTCACTCTTTCCGATTCCTTGCAAGTTGCCGATTAATCCACTCGAAAATTTCCAAATGGCACTCAGTAAGATTCAGGTAAGTCTATTGTGTTTTTCCCCTTAGGGGCCGGGGTACGGCGATGAAGCAGAGTTGACTGTGCCAACCCGAGATGAGGTGAGTACCTCCCGTGGTAACTCAGGTAAGTCCTTGGGGGTAGCTTGTATGGCCTTAGAGAGTCCCCTTGCTCACCTTGCTGTCTTTGTCTCCTTAGGTGTCGGAGGGCGGCCGCGAGATGGATAGAGCGTGATGGAATGCTGAAGTACCGCCAAGCAGGTGAGTTCAGCACGGCGCCGTAGGAATGCGAAGCGATGCTTCAAAAACTTCTGTCTTTCAGTTCTGTGGCGAAATGGATCAGGATTCAGGTAAGGATTAAAGTTAAAACTCCTGTTCTAACCTTTATCCTTTTTTGTCTTCTAGTTTCAGGAGTCCCAGGACTGAAGCGGGCGTGGCTGAAGACTGGAGCTGCTGAAAACACAGTGAGTGTTACGCTGCAGCAAGCAGAATAACGCGAAGCACGTGTGGCTGTCCGGGCCTGGTTTAAATAGCCTTGGAAGAAGATCCAGATAAGTATTCTTCCACAGCCCCACCCACGTAACAAAATAGTCCCTTCAGTAAAATAGTCCCTCCTAAGCCTCATTTGGCTTGTCTTCATGCAGCATGGTCTGCCTCAGGTGAGTATGCAGCATGGTCTGCTTCAGGTAAGTTATCAATAATGAGCCTGACGCCATAGGCGCCAGGACTGTACCCAAACAGCCCCTAACTGGGGCTTTTGGGCATGCTCCAAGTGGCATGATGCTTGCTTCCGGGGCTGCTGGGCCTGGTCTGGTCTTCCGGGGGCAGGCATCATGACAGCACTCCCCCTCAAGACTCCTCCTAAAGTCATTCTCCCCCTTGGCCGTGGTTTGTCTGGAAATTCCCGATGGAACCTCTTCACTAAACGAGGTGCATGCACGTGGTCACTAGGTTCCCAAGACCTTTCCTGTGGACCATAACCTTTCCAGTCAATTAGGTAAAAGAGTTTTGATCTCACTCTTTTTGGGTCCAAAATATTCTTGACTTCGAACTCAGGCTCCCCGTCTATGAGGATAGGTTCAGGTGGAGTGGTTAGCCTTGTTCCTGGTTGCACTGGCTTCAAAAGAGACACGTGGAAAACGGGATGGATTCGCATATGAGCAGGTAGGTCCAACTTGACGGCCACTGGGTTAATAATTGCCTTGACAGAAAAAGGTCCCAAATACCTGGGGTTAAAGGTCCAAGTCCCCTTGAGTGGTAAGTGCTTAGTGGCTAACCATACTTGGTCCCCTATTTGGTATTGAGGAGCTTCACTTCTGTGCTGATCCGCATCCTTTTTGTATTTTTCCTTATCCTTTTGCAAATGGATGGTTGCTTCTTTAAAGGCTTGTGTAATAACAGCATGGAGATGGTCCACCTCAGGCATCTCTAAGTGCTGGGGTGAGTCCAAATCCGAGGTTCGAGGATGGTGCCCATAATTGGTAAAAAAAGGACTTTGTCCAGTTCCTGAGTGTACGGAATTATTGTACGCGTACTCTGCGATCCACAGAATGTCTTTCCAATTCCCCTCAGACTGATGTAGCATACAACGGAGGTACTGTTCAAGAGTCTGGTTGGTCCTCTCCGTTTGACCGTCGGTCTGAGGGTGGTGACTGGTCGAAAGCCTAACATCAATTTGTGCCAGTTGGCAGCATTTCCTCCAAAAATGTGAAATGAATTGACTGCCCCCATCTGAAATTAACACTGAAGGAAAGCCATGCAGGCGGACAACATTTTCAAGGAATTCCTTGGCCAGGATTGAAGCTGAAGGTATCCCTTTTAAAGGAATGAAGTGGGCCATTTTAGAAAAAAGATCTACAATAACTAGAATGGTATTGTAACCTTGGTACGGGGGTAAATCCGTGATGAAGTCTAATGACAAGGTATGCCAAGGGGTAGGTGGTATGTCTAATGGTTGCAATAATCCAGCAGGTTTTTTCTTTTGCCCTTTATTTTGTGCGCAAATGCCACAAGACATGACAAATGACTTGAGATCCTTTCGCCAGGTAGGCCACCAAAATTGCTTCCTAATTTTAGCAATAGCCGGATGCCCTTCTATTAAGGTGTCATGGTAATGGGAAATGACAAGTTCCTGTAGTTCCTTTTGCGGTAAAAATAGCCGGCCTTGGTAATAAGGTAAATCATTGATGACAGAGTACTCTGGACCTTTCTTTGCCCAGTCCTGTAGAGCAACAGAATCAAAGAGTTGGTGGATCTTGTTTTGAATGTTCTCCAGTGTCTGTATGGAAGTCAGGCCAAGGATTCTCTGTTCCGGAATTATGGGTACGGGTTCTAAAGTTATTTCTGCTTCTCCCATTCCAATCCGGGACAAGGTGTCTGCTTTACCATTCTTACAACCTGGTCGATAGGTTATTACAAAATCAAACTCGGCGAAGAACAATGCCCAACGGAGTTGGCGCGAAGATTGGTCTTTGGCTGTCTTTAGGTATTGTAAGTTGCGGTGATCGGTGATGACCGTGATGGGGCGTGGCTGAAGACTGGAGCTGCTGAAAACACGGTGAGCATTACGCTGCAGCAAGCAGAATAACGCGAAGCACGTGTGGCTGTCCGGGCGTGGTTTAAATAGCCTTGGAAGAAGATCCAGGTAAGTATTCTTCCACAGCCCCACCCAAGTAACAAAATAGTCCCTTCAGTAAAATAGTCCCTCCTAAGCCTCATTTGGCTTGAGTCTTCATGCAGCATGGTCTGCCTCAGGTGAGTATGCAGCATGGTCTGCTTCAGGTAAGTTATCAATAATGAGCCTGGCACCCATGGCACCAGGACTGACTTTATCTTTATGAGCCTGGCGCCATAGGCGCCAGGACTGTACCCAAACAGCCCCTAACTGGGGCTTTTGGGCATGCTCCAAGTGGCATGATGCCTGCTTCCGGTACTGCTGGGCCTGGTCTGGTCTTCCGGGGGCAGGCATCATGACAGGGAGTCACCTTAGCTATAGGGGACATCAAGGGCCTCCTGATCACCATACTTGGTGAAAGGGCTGAGGATGGGTGGAAACTGGCTGGGTATCCAAGGGTAATGATAACTAACACTACCCATGACGGAACACCGTTTAATAATTGTAGAACAGCAGTGTGGAAAGCACTGCGAACGCTATACCCAGACACATCAGACATGGGAGCTATAATGACTTGGAAAATGAAAGAGTCAGAGGATCCGTTGATTTATATCCAACATTTTCAAGACGCGTGGGTGCTCGAATCGCATGAGTCTTGGTCAAAGTCTATCCATGTCTTTTACCATATACTGATTCTGTGTCAAGGGTTGCCTGAACCGGTGCAAAAACAGCTCAGGAAATTGGTAGGGATCGAAGCCAAACCGTGGGCTGAAATTCAACTGACAATTGCACACTACTGCAGATTGTTACAAGAAAAGAACCGAAAAAAGGAAGCAACACGTAAGGGGGAAGAAGCGAAGCTGGTAGAAAAGAAGCTCTCGAAGTATACTCGCGAGGTAGCCATGTTGACCAGCCCAGCCGAGCCCAGCATGCAGCAAGTAAATTACCAAGCGAATACGGTATATTACCCGAGGGGTAGAGGATTTAGAGGATGGCAAGGTGGCCAGGGAGGTTTCCATGGTAATCGGGGAGGTTTTCAAAATAACCAAGGCGGATTTCAGAATGAACAGATGAGCGCTCAAGCCATGCCGGATGGGCAGATGGTCCGACCACCGCCAGTATGCTGGCTGTGCAGAATGACAGGACATGTGGCGCGCATGTGCAGGAACCAAGGCATGTGGCAAAATGGCCAAGGAATGGGAGCAGGTATGGTGAATCAGCCTGCCGCCACGCAACAAGGCAGTGCGCAGGGCCACATAGTGCAGCAGCAGGCAGCACGCTTGCAGAAAGGTGCACAACAAGTGTATCAACCGTCAAACATGGGGAACTTGCAACAGGGGCAGCCCCAACAGGCACCACCACCGGTGCCACAAGAAAAGAACAATGGTGGAGGAACCAACCCTGGGATTGGGGGTATTCCACAAACTTACAGTGGGCCGAACCTATACATAAAATAGGAAAGCTCACAGGAAACTCTGATGTGCTCTATCCTAACGTGACACCAGACCCTAATAGGGAACCCAGGGTAAATGTCACCATAGGGGGTAAAGAATATTCCTTCTTAGTTGACACGGGGGTGACACGTTCATGCATATGAGAAGGCAAGTTTTCCTTGTCCGGCGAGGCTATAGATACTCAGAGTTCCGCTGGAGCTCATAGCAGAGTACCCTTTACAGACACACTCCCAGTCTCAGTGGGAGAGCGTGAAATGAATGTGTCCTTATTGTACTCACGTCTGTCCCCAGTAAACATCGTGGGTTGAGATTTGATGACAAAGTTGAATATGACAATCTTGTTTACTGATAATGGTATAGTGTGCTCCACGCCAGGAATGCATTATTCTAATGTGTGCGAAATGATCAGAGCATACTCTGGATGTGCAGCCATGAGAGCTATACCGCTGGAGCCAGGAGTTTTCGTATATGGCGTACGAGTGCTTATGGCGGGATTGCCAGGCTTAGCAGACAAACCTATGAGAACCCCTGACGAATTTCTATTTAGACCAAGAATACTCATGCATGAGGAAGAGGGACAAATATTTCCCTTGGAAATACAATCTGCCGCAGTAAAGGGGAAGGTGGTCCGGGTAGAAGGATATGATGACGAAGGAAGGCAATGGTGCGCTATTATCGCCATTGGAGAAGGGTATCGAGTGACTGACGTCACGGATGACGATCTGTTCGAAGAACACCTTGACTTAGAAGCGACAAGAGTAGAAGTAAGTCTCCTATTCTGGGTCAAAATGATCAAACAAGAAGTGCCACAAAGAATGATGCTGGCGATGGTATGTCCAGAATACTTTGAGGAGGAGGACATGGCCCAGGTGCCTGTCGCAGTATGGACAACCGGGCCTTATGACGTAGGGCTCCTGAAGGGGGCAGGAGAGGTGAAAATCAATCTAAAACCAGGAGTGATCCTACCAAGAGCGCAACAATATCCCATGTCCAGAGAAGCAGATGAGGGGATCGCGAAGACAATTTCCGCCATGATGGAACAGGGCATCCTAGTGACGTCAGAATCACCCTATAACACAGTGAGCTATCCGACATTGTCGAAGCCGAGTTCCCTCTAGTCCCTAACCCGTCTACAATTTTGTGCAACATACTCACTGAGGCAAAATATTTCACGGTGATCGATTTGAAAAATGCATTTTTCTCAATTCCGTTGCACCGTGACTCGCAAGACTTGACATTGTTTACGTTCAGGCAAATGCACCTGCGAAGCACGAGGCTGCCACTGGGGTATTGTGAGTCCCCATCCATTTTTAACAGAGTCCTGCAGATGGACCTAAGCAATATTGTGGTAGACAGTGTTGTTTTGCAGTATGCAGATGACATTCTGATCTGCAGCACCACTGAGGAGCAATGCAGGAGTGACTCTGTCCAGCTACTAACGATACTAGCTGAGAAGGGGTACCAAGTTGATAAAGAAAAGTTGCAGTGCTGTCAGCGGGAAGTGCTGTACATAGGGCAACTAATCTCTCATGAAGGGAAAAAGATAATTCCAGAAAGGGCAGAAGCCATCATGAACACGGCCAAGGCACGCACGATCAAGCAAATGCAAAGCTTTTTAGGCCGTGTAATTATGTCCGAGCTTGGGTCTTTGACTACAGCTCGTACACCAAGCCCTTGCTTCAGGCCTTGAAGAAGGCCCAAGCGACAAGGGAAGAAATCGAGTGGACTGAGGCAATGGGAAAGGGTTTTTCAGAACTCAAGGGGGCAATTTGTAAGGCCCCAGTTCTCGGGACCCCTAATTATGCAGAAGAATTCTATCTGTTCTCGCAATTTTATGATGGCAGTACTAGCTCAACGAACATGGCTGGGGTGCAAACCTCTAGCGTATTACAGCGGGGGTCTGGACCCGGTTATGAGGGGCCACTTCCCCAGCGAGGGGCCACTTCCCCAGCGAAAAAAATCTGACCACCACCGCCTTTGCCATCGAGAAGGCGTCTTCCATTGTGATGGGGTGCTCCATGACATTGTATGTCGAGCACTCACTGTTCGCCATATTGGAGAAGCCAAAAGGCACATTGACATCACAGAGAGCATCCGCCTGTGAGGTGATCATCTCTAATCCATCGATCAAAATAGTTCGATGTAAAACGGTGAACCCTGCAACGTTTATAATAGAACCAGTAACCGAGGGTGAACCAGTCCATGACTGTGCAAACTATGAAGAATTCTACGATGAAATCCCAAGGGTAAAGGAAAACGCCCTGCCAAGTGGGGAGGTTGTCTTCATTGATGGGTCTTCTAGAATCGAACAAGAAGACGGACAAAGGTATACAGGCGTAGCCGTGGTGAAACACCTGGCAAATGGAGAGTTTCGGGTACTTGTCAGTGCGCAAATACCCTCTCACTATTCAGCCCAAGCTAAAGAACTGGTGGCACTGATACTCGCCATCAAAAATCATGCCGATCAGGAAGTGACGGTGTACAGTGATTCCATCTATGTGACTTCCACTGTGCACGCAGGTTTAGCACGATGAAAAAGGAGGGGTTACCTCCGAGCAGACGGCACGCCAGTGCAACATGCAGCCTTACTGGATAAGCTGATAAAAGCACTACAGCTCCCAGTGTGCATAGCAGTCGTGAAATGCACCACTCACACCAAGGGGACAGATTTTGTGTCACGTGGAAACCATGAAGCGGACACGGAAGCCAAGCGCATGGCATCCAAGAATGAAACAATCATGGACATGGAGGTGGCACATACCCATGAACGAATGATGGTAGCGCGAGCCACACCAGAAGCCTATAGCAATATGGGGCAGACTCAGTTAATGGAGCTCCAAGGGGAGGCACCTCAGGAGGAGAAAAATGTATGGAAGCATCAAGGGTGTTCTTTAAACCCCTGTGATGGATTGTGGAGGCAAGACAGCACTGGTAAACCAGTAATGCCTGTCACCCTTCTAAAGGTAGTGTTAGAACATCTCCACTACCCCTTACACATGTTAAAAGAAAATCTTGCTGCAACGCTCGCAGAAGACTGGTTCACGCCGAATTTACCGGAGCATGTTGCATTTTTTATGATCAACTGTATAATTTGTCAGCAATTCACCTCTGGGCATACATTAAAAGTAGTGAGAGGAATCATTCCCAGACCTAATGGACCGCTCCAGCACCTACATATCGATTATGTCGATATGATTCAGGTGTTTAATGGGTACAGGTATTTAATTGTGGTGATTTGTCCTTTCTCAAGATGGATAGAAGCAGGTCCCTATACACACCCGATACAGCCTGTGCTGCAAAATTCCTGGTGAGGGAAGTGTTCCCTAGGTGGGGGGTGTGCGAGGTAATGAGATCAAATAATGGGCCCCATTTTGTAAATACAGTGTTTGAGCAGATTAGCTTGTTGCTTGGTATAAAGCACAAGTTCTCGTCGGCGTATCACCCAGAGGGAAATGGGGGATGTGAGCGGCTCAACGGCCTGTTAAAAGAGAGAATAGCAAAATTGAAGCTCACATTAAAGAAGGGATGGCTGCACTGTCTACCACTGGCATTGTGTGCTCTTCGGAACCAACCAGGCTCCGACCATCATCTTACGCCGCACGAAATTGTAGAAGGATGAGGACCCCTCTCACCCCCCGAGACAGGGCTAGATGTGATGCCCAGCCTGTTAGGGAGGTTCTGGGAGCAGAGATGAAGGACTACCTTGACTGTCTCACACCCAGTGCCACTGTCATTTCAGGCCAGCTGCAGCGACGGCATAAAGGGAACAGCACAGCACAAACCACAACAGACAGTGCTGATACAGGTGCAGCTCACAGCCTTCGTGTGCCCCTTGTCTTCCCTGGCAACAGCGTCCTTGTACAGAATTTTACAAGGAAAAAATGGGACGAGCCAAGGTTTAATGGCCCTTTCATCATAGAGGACTGCACCCCGTCCGCTGTCAAACTCGAGGCCTGGATCTTCCTAAATGACATCAAACCGCTTATAGGAGAGAGCACTCCTACTGCATTCACCTCCGAGGAATCTACAGACAACAGGCAAGGACCTCAGCACGTGCAGACAAGATCTATGGTGAGGAAGAAGGACAC
The DNA here is from genome assembly GCF_040938575.1 of Ambystoma mexicanum. Taxonomy (NCBI): domain Eukaryota; kingdom Metazoa; phylum Chordata; class Amphibia; order Caudata; family Ambystomatidae; genus Ambystoma; species Ambystoma mexicanum. Next base: position 1,031,866,305 of record NC_090933.1, on the reverse strand, counting down.
ATGAGCAGAGAAGAAAGGAAAAGAGCCCGTTTGTGAAAATCGTGTCCACACTGAACTTTTCCTTTATGCACAGAAAGAGACAAAACCAAGCAAACAAACACTCTGTGCAGCCAAAAGTGCAGGGTAAAAAGGAGAATCAAATATTCCGAAACCACAGTGACACTGGTAACTCGAACACGTTGAACCACACGAAGTATTGAACAGGAACTCTAAGACTCTGATAAGTAGTAAAATAACCAAAAAACGTTATTCTAAAGCATCCAGTACCAAGACTTTGTGCATAGAACTTATGGTACATCCCGGCAGAAGTCTCAAGTGGGATGTACTCACCTATTTTCAGCTCGTGCTCCTAACATATCTGTCACTCATAGGGAGAGTAACAAGTGTCACAGAATACATTCAAGATCCAGAAAATAAGAAGGTAATCAGGCAACTACTGACTGTCATCACAGAGGTCTTCGCTGAGTTGCCCTAGGACAGTGAACAAGATACCACCCCAAGTGATCATTGATGAAATAACCTATACATTATTCTTCCGAATCATAGAGGAGTGCCCAGGACTTGTTGGGAGAACCACAGATACACTGACTTTCATCAGAGATCCCCGAAACAATGACTTTTTCAACCAAGTGTGGTATAAACTGAACCATGTGGTAGCAATCCACACAGCAGGAAAGTGCAAAAACTGCTCATGACAAAAGAAAGACTTGTGATTGGTACCCAGCAAAACAAAGAAAATGTCCCTGTCCCCTGCAGACACGCAGCTAGCCCACAATGTCCTGATTAGACTAGGCACAGACTATCCAGAAATGGTGGGAAGGCCTGCTGATGTTGATGTTGTCACTTTCCTCAGAGATCCAGTCAATTTCCTACACATGAACACTCTTCTCCACGGGATCATGCTCCAAGTGGAACTGTCCAACTTCCAGCGAGAATTCCTAAGAAGATTCCTGTGAGACTGTTCGCCGAGGGACAGATTGAGGGAAGTACAAAGACTGTTCATGGCACAAAAAAGGGCCTGTGATCTAGAGGCCAGAAAGTAAGAGCGAATGTCGTTTACACCAGGAGACAGCAGATAAGCATTCCGAGTCTTCTTCCACCTCATGGAGAACTTTCCAGAACTAGTGGGTAGACCCATCACTGTCGACATGCCCACCTTCCTCAGCGACCCAGCAAAGAACGCGCAACTCAACAGGCTCCTGACAGCTATCATCTCGCAGCTGAGAAGCAATTATGGACATCCATTGCTGAGGAGAGCCTTAGGGGGGGGGGGGTCCATGATAAAACTCTTCATCATCCTTCCGCCGCGAATAGAGTAAGAAAACAAGGACAAAGTTCTCAATTCTGCTAACATAGGACAGATTGAGAAGAACGGAAACAAGGATAACCACATTGTGTTCGTATTTTATTTTTATTTTTTATTTTTATTTCTGTATTTTTCTTCTATTTTTCATCTTTGTGCCGTGGCGCAGATGGAGGAGAGAGACACTACTCTTCAACGTGTCAACGAACGACCAATTGAAAGGAACGGACATAAGAATTTCACCATTGTGTTTTCCATTTTCAACATCTTTCTTATTTCTTCCTACCTTCTCATATGTTCATTTTTATTTTTATTTTTATTTTTTCTACATTTTATTTTTGCGTTATTTGTAGCAAATCCATCTCTTCATGGTATCATTGCAAAGAGATTCCTGCATGTCCTCAGCGCCATGGTGAATTGGAGGGGTGCCCTGGGACTGTGTTTATTGTAAAATTGCAAAATGAAAATGATATGATAAAGACGGTAGTCTAACCTTTCTCCATAGTCTAGCTAAACGGTACAGTGCCGCATATCACGAGACTACTGGTTACACCCATAAAGGGTACATTTGAATAATACTCGTAACTTTAGTATTTGCTGAACCTTTTTGAGCAACGAGATCAAAATAAGAAAGGAAATAAACTATTGACTATGGACTTGATCGGCATGGGGGCCCAGAACAGTAACCTTGTTTTGCCACCGGCGGAGAGGCGCCCCGGGTTCCCTGGAAGGAGATGCTGCAAGCTATCGTTTAAAGCCATTATTTGTATATGCATAGTGATTATTATGGTGTTTTTGTCTCTAACTATCAGAACTGCACTTTTTATCGGTGCACGGAGTGACCCATTGTCTGTGCATCCACCAGATAACGAATACCTGGGTCCCACAAAAGCACCCAGACCATATATTGTCATCCCTGTTCCTAGAAAAGCTGGTTGTATGAACTGAAACTGAATGTAATAAATAGTGACAGCTACACGGTTGAGGTTATGAATAATGAGAAAAGCTGGAGGCAGGGTCAGCTTGGAATGAATGATAACATAGCACTGTCCACGGCACGCACCCACACACTGAGTGCACACGGACAAGGGCAAGTGTCAATTGCTACGGGACCTCAGACCAAATCAACAGTAAAAGAAAAACTCCCTAAGGAACGACCGGCTCCTGAAAATAGTGGAATTAAACAAGAGGAGCCAGGTGAGAACCCAAGCAGAGGGGGCATGACAGAATCCTTCAAAGAACCGGATGAAGCCACGAAAGAACCTACTGAGAAAACTATGCGTTGGTTGAATATGTGTTCCCGCTCATACTTAGAGCAAAGAAGCTACATGATGAGCTGAGCAAGAAAACCACAGAAACTGTAATAACGAGCACGCCTGCTCCAACGCCAGAAATAAGCATCAGACCTACAATGCCGCCACGCATCTTGGGAAGATGATGAGCCAATGGTGGTGGGAGGAGGTCTACAAAAGAATGCATGAGGGAAGGAAAAGAAACACAAAACATCCTGCTGTTACTGCAGGGTAGGAAATGAAACCTGCCCCACTGAGGATAATGCCCCAAACGGAAGAGCAGTACAGGCGTATTCAGAGACATAGTGATAGCCAATTACAGAAAAACGCTAAGAAACAAGAGAAGCCCATATGAAACTGATAACGAACTAAACGATTACTTGGACAGCACAGCCCATCTAGGAAACAACATCTGGTAGCCAGTTATAATGTCGAATGCAAAAAGGCGAATCCAAAAATGTGGGAAAACAAAGTATCGAAAATTTGAATTTTTTTTTTTATGTATATGTTTTTTTGGCTTTTGCTAGTAAAAAATAAACAGGGGCTAGGGGGAGAACCCCCCCATTAATTTTTTTTTTTTAAAAAAACACATTCCAAAAATGTTTTTCTGCCATTTTTGCATTTGACTTTTTTGAATTCGACTTATTCACTATAAACCACTATAAACCACAACATCTGGTACCAACACATGAAGGAAGTTGGAAGGAGTCAATCAATAATGTTTTGTCTGTGCACTCCTGCCATACAGCATGGGCAAGTCCAAAATCTTTGTGGCTATAGAAGTTGATGTCCCCGCTGCACACTGCATGTCACACGTAGCAATGTGCAACACCAGAGGGCAGTTTATGGGGAGAGACGCCTCCCTGATATGGGCCAACAAAAAGGATTTCCCTGATGAAGACGGTTTTGTTCAGGACATCAAAACAAGAAACAGGGCGCACACCAAGAATCATGTGATTAGATATGAGAACCCTGACGTCAAAGGATCAGGAATAAGATGGGAAATAAACCCGAGACTAAATGTCCAAGGGAAAACAGCTGAAGAAGCTCAAATATGGAAGAACCAAGGCCAAATACAGATCTGGGGGTCAGTAGTGTCCCCAAACGGATGGGAAGAAGGGGTTGTGATCTGCCGAGCCTGGGTGGTCCTTGGAGCCTGCCAAGAAGCAATAGAAAATTCACAAAAACTATGCAAACCATTGTGGCCAAGATTGGTAAAGCTGCTAACATGGGTTGGAGACAGAGGAGGACCCCTGCAAATAGTACCACTGGAAAACCCGAAACTGTGCTTCAGAAGTAATGGCACGAGGAAAATGGGGGAGAACCAAAACTGCGGATGAATATATGAAGCCCCAGGGATGTTGCCAGGAACCGCAGTCCTGATGGACCATTACTGGGCATGTGGATCCAAGGCATACATAAGGCTACCAAGGAACTGGGGAGGCATATGCACACTGGTGAATGTCCACGTTCTGGCAATGGTGATTCCAAAAAATGAACTGAATTTGGACAGCTTCCAAAAATCAGATGCTCATCTGAGGAAAAGGAGGTCTGTGAAGTTATTGTCGAGGATGAAGAGAGAAAATTACTTCTCCACCAAATCAGAGGACGCATTTCATTCCATTCCCTACGAACACAGGCTGTTTAGCCTAACCTCATCCATATTCACAACAATTATCTTGCCGTATATCCAAGTTAGTGCAAATACCAAATGGTTGCAGATAACCAGATGGGAATTACTGCAGACCATCAATACCACCATAAAAGGATTCAACGCGATTAAAGAAGAACTAAGAGCAGTCCGCCTGATGACTCTCCAGAACAGATATGTACTTAACATGATTACAGCGATGGATGGAGGTGTTTGTGCAAAAATCGGAGAATAGTGTTGCACATTTATACCATCACACGATGAGGAAAATGGAACCCTCACTGAGGCCATAGGCATGCCGACAAGCCTAAAGAAACAGATGACCGAGGAAACAGATGAAGTGGACGATGACAGCTGTTTTGGGAACTTATTCACCTGGTTCCGCAATGGATGGCTGACATATTCAAGTTTCTGGGAGCCTTACTAGCTATGGTGCTGCTAAGATTCTGTGTTATGAAGATAATCATCACACAGTGCCAGAAAACTGCAAAGAAGGCCATTGGGATGAAAATTATGGTCGATATCGAGCCAGGTTGGAAGCCCAGAGACCTGACAGACGAAGAGATAAAGGACTTCGTGAAGGCCAGTGAATTTGCACCAGAGGGAACAAAATTCACTTATCCCAAGAAACAAAGAAGGTATGAAGGAAAATATTTATTGCAGTCCAAATGGACAATGCCAGCTGATGACCTGGAACAAAGATGAGCATGTGAAAACAGCAGGAAGTTTGAAAGGGGTGATAAATATATGGACACCAAAATTGCATGCATTCATGCCATCTTGTATAAACCCGGAAGACGATGAACAAGACATTGAAGAAACAAAGAATCTAAATATAAAGGAGGAAGCAGAAGTGGTCGATGAACCGACCCGAGGGGGGAGTGTAGAGGAGGTCTGAGATATGGCCTGCACCCCTGCCCCCCAGTGCGAGTTGCCAGTAAAATAATCGCCAAGGTATGTGATGTATGAGGAGCAACTGAACCAACAGAGAGCCGCATTGGGCCTCTGCCCTGTGTACATTAGAAGATCAGTACCTGTTGAAATACCAATAAGCAGACAGTCCTGGGCAGCAAGGTACCCAATCAGACAACCATACCAGCTGCTGATACGAAACAATGGGTATTTACAGACTGTCCATGAGGAGACACAAAGAGCCCTAATGGAAGGCAAACTATGATGAGAAGAGGGCCTGGACAGACTAACGCATGAGAAAAGACAACACTCAAACGTGTGTATCCACGCAAACAGGTGCAAGAGACACGAAGGACAACACAATGTTCAAACGTAAGAAACGTCATAGCAAAAGAACCAAGATGGAAGAATCAAACCCGTTAAACGTGGGTAAATAGGCTTGAAAGGCAAGATGCTAAGAAATCGATACTGCTTGCAATGCTTAGTAGAGGATAGAGCAGCAAGCGCCAACTATATATCTACCTCAATAAGGCACAATGTACACATGCGACTCCATTTTGTAAAAGCAGGAGTACGCCCAGGCGGCCAAGGACTTACTGGTTGGGTTTCATATCCATGCCCAAGCCAGGAAAAAGGGCGGAATCGAAACTCAACAAAGGACGGCTCAGGCCTGGGAAATCGAGGTCAACCCAAGAGAGGGGGCGACCTTCAGCTAAGGAGAATCGAAACTTCAGAGCATTCCAGCCTGCCCTGTGAAGGTCAAGTTAAGGAGGCCCGGGCAGGTGGTGGAGCTACATGGAGAATTAAATCCACGAAAAGCTGGAAACTGAAGCAGATTCACGGTGAACCAACACGTGACCAGCCAGGCGCGAAGATCCACCACCGTCTGATGTCACCCAGATCCAAGGGGTGCCATAACTTTTCCGGATAAGTGACTACAGCTTCAAGGCATTCCTTAGCCAACTAATTGACACATCGCCCTAAAACCACTGATTGATGGAAGGGAGGCAGGGTGAATCTTGGGACACTAGGCACCTGGGTGTCCAGCCTGCTTGCTGCTAACTAAAGTGGAGATTTATGGTTAGGGGTGTAACTTGCCCAATCACAATGGACCATGTAATTTAGGGTCCTATAGACACTGTAACCAATAGGACGTCGTACTTATAGTGACGTCCATCACGTGTGATGTAGAAGGATGGGCGTAGACGCCCACCAGATTAGGGTTAACCAATCTGCATGCTCTATTGTCATGTACAGATATAACACCTATACTTAAGTTACCTTTCCCAGCCAATTATATTGCGTGATGATTTTTTATAGAATTAGACGTCAATGATGACGAGTTTAGCCTATAAAAACGGCTGTTGGACTAAAGTTCGAGGAAGTCGGAGCGAGACAGTTGTATGCAATGCTGCTGATTCCCATATGCTGTATGTATGTATCATTAAACGGACTCCTCTTTGCCAACTTACTGAGTCCTAATTTTTGAGATGTGCTGGAGTATGGGAATCCTGCACCCCGTCCTCACATGGTGCAGCTATCCAGTATTACAAGTTCTCGGGGGTTGAGTACTGACCAATGGGCCCGTCAGTAATTTCCTCTCCTCGTGAACACACCCAAAGCCATCTCCTCGAACGCATCATTCCTGGCTGTCAGATCTATGAGAGTGTTTGCAGACAATGCTGCTGCCACCCCAGCCCCAGTCCTGTGTGGCGTACCCCAAGGCTCCTGCGTCTCTCCAACACTATACAACATTTTTACAAACCCCCTATTTGATCTCCAGATCCTCATCCCACTCACAGGCAACTATGCCTCAGAATCCGACACACTGCAAGCAGTGCACCAAACAATCCAGGTATGGATGGCCTCTGACTTAATCTGTCTGAATGATTACAAGACAGAAATATTTCTGGTTGACTCCTAGGATGGTTCTCAACAAGCCAGACAAAGCCTACAGCTCATTCACCATTGAAGGGATTTCTTTCCCTGTGTTGAACGTGGTGAAAACCCGGGGGTCCACCTTGATGGTTCACTCTCGCTTTCTCGGCAGGTTAATGCCATTGCATCCTCAGCTGCTTACATCACAAAACTAATTAATGCCAGTAGACCGTTTCTCTCCTCGGACAGTTGCCTCCATATCACCAGGGCACTCATCTGCTTGAGGCTTGATTACTGTAACTCAAGGATTAAGGAGGAACCCCGGGGAGCCAGCAATAACTGAGTGCGGTCTCTATATATATCCGGGTGGGAGTAACTATTCATACTTGATTGATACTGTAGCACCTTATTTGCAGGCATCTCCATCTTATACTGAACAATGCCCTCTGAGCTGCCTTGAACATCCCTAAGCGCGAGCACAAGACAGGTTCACTGGCTCCCAGTATGAGAGCACATCATCTTCAAGACTATCCATCACCCACAAATGCCTCTCCAATATGACCCCAGCCTACCTGTCTCAAAAACTCAAAATAACGCAATCTTTATGACCCACCCGCTTCTCCAAAACCTACCACCTATCCACCCTGATTTACAAACTGAAGAGAGTGGGAGGTACAAGCTTCCCAGTCACAGCCTATGATTTCTGGAACATCTGCACCCTTCTCTAAAATCAAAGCAATCCTACTGGACATTCAGGCCCATCTTAAGCACGTTTGGGGCTCTCGGCACGTACATCTTTGGGGCCCCCCTCCACCAAACAAAAGGAATTAAGGAATCAAGAATACTGATCACGGCCCCCCTCCCGGACCCATCGCACTCACAGCCTATAGGTTGATAAGCTGTCTCGCAGCATAATAAGCATGCTTACTCCCTTTAAGTCCCCATACCCTCTTCATTTTTGTTCTAATCAGAATGATACACCAATAGCATTTGAAGACCAACATTAGCAGTCTATGAATAGGTTACTGTTCTAGTACATCAAGGATATTTTTTATCAGTAACATCCAAGAAGGTATACAGCCTGTAGTATTAATGCAGGACTGTACGTAAAAGGTACATGTAACCCATAATAGACAGAGAACTCAAATTAGCTGCCTTCCACAATGCAAAAGTGCTCATGCATGGATAGAGGAGACCAATTGGAAGGAAGGAGAAAGCTACACATAGCGTAGCATGGATAGTGGATGCAGATTGGAAGCTACCAGGAAGGTGTCTTTATCCAGACAGAAGTTCGAAGTGAGATATGGTTTTCAAATAGTGTTGCCATTAGATATCAAAGGAACACATGTCTGTGATGTGTGATTTAAATGTTCTCACTATTAAAGTGGAAGCAACCCTATAGCCAGTGAAACCATGAATAAGTCTTTTATGAAGATCATACCAGGAGAAGGAAATCACTCTGAAGGGCTGACAATTTTGAAAGGTTTAGGGACTGACAATATTGAGAGATTAGGCAATGAAAAATTAAATGAGATGCCAAGGACCACACATTATTTAAGGGGCGAAGGGGTGAAAGTGGGATTTGTACCAACTCTGCAATGTCTGCATTTGAACATTTTCTGTTCCAGTTCTTACCATGGACTAAAACAATCTCATTTTATTAAAACAGACTTGGAAAGAGCAACAAATCACATTACCAAGCATGACCATTTTTAAACAAAATATTATGGAAGGGTGTTATGCAAAATGGGAATGGTTCTAGCTTCATTCGCTCCATCATCAAGGGAAGCATTTAAGTACCAGCATACCAATCGATGTGATTTAACAAATGTAATCTGGTTTTGTCTTTTGCATTTTAAAGCTTTAAATACTTCCAAAACAATGGCTTGTCACATTTTCATTTACAAACGTGCATAAATATCATCAACTTTTACCAAAAGTGAACTGTTTTTTGTTTCAAACAAGCAGACCTTTAAATATTCTTGCCTGAGGCTCGTCACATTTGGTCCGCTCTCTTCTGTCTACCAACCCTTACACCCAAGTGGCCTACATAAAAGAAAGATCAAGTAATGGCCTAAACAATACCAGTAGCATGTAAGAAGGCAAACCTAACAGAAGACAGCAAAGCAATGTAAGATATATTAGATGATTTGACCAGGATCACTGTATCGTCTGCTGGCAAAGCCAGGATACAAGTATTAACGCTTTTGTTCCATAGTCTTGAATTTGGATACTTATTGCCATTGTTGGAGGCGATTGCCTAGGTTTTAAAACACCCCGGCTGAACAAACCAATTTCTAGACCTGCACCATGATATGTTAGTTTTTATATCAACCCCTATCTGGTGCAGGTACATTGCTGATAATAGCAGATGTTGTTTTGCGAAACCAAGTACATATGCAGGCAGGTTTATAAACTTCAGGCATAGGAAAGGCTCAGCCAGCCTTGCTGGAATGTGATATTCTAATTTTGCATGTGAACACATATCTCTGCAACGTGTGCTTCACACACTGAGCTAACTTCAGAACCATGGTGGTACTCAATTTATCAATATGCATTTCATTGTTGCCTATTGCACATGATCAACATAATTCCCACAGGATGGAAAGAATGCTAAAGCGTTGTGCCGTATGTAACACACAAACTATGTATACCACAGTGAACACAGAAAGCAATACATGAATTGATCAAGGCAGAATGTACTTGTCAAAACAGAAAGACAATGGGCTTAGAGCAGGGGTGCACAACTGATTTTGACAGAGGGCCGAAAGTACCTTACATGATGGCTCTAGTGGCCGAAAAGTAAATGTGGGCGGGGCGGTAGGCGGGGCGTGGCAGGAGGCTTTTTCAACCCCCAATTTGTATTAAACACATGGAAAAAGAATATGTTTTTGAGGGGTAACGATTTTTATTTGTATTTCAAACTTACATTTTGTACTACACATTTTCCATTGTTATAATTTTTTTTCTTTAGTTATTGTATATCGTCTGTTTAATTAAATAATATATATTTTATTGACCCTTGAGTGGACATTCCGTTATTTTGAACTCCTATACTTTTCTGTTTGGGTTGCCCACGAGGAGTATGGCCTTTGTTGAGTCAGGTTTCCTCAAAAGCAAAGGATGTACATCTCCTAACTGTGCCTGTTTTGGCTGTATTATTGGGTTCACTCTTGGAGCGCAACACTATGCCCCATGGCCCCCACCCCTCAAGCAAACACTATGTCCCATGGCCCCCACCCCTCAAGCAAACACTATGCCCCATGGCTCCCACCCCCACCCCCAACCAAACACTATGCCCCATGGCGCCCACCCCCAACCAAACACTATGCCCCATGTCCCTCACCCCCAACCAAACACTATGCCCCATGGCTCCCACCCCCAACCAAACACTATGCCCCATGGCTCCCACTCCAAACCAAACACTATGCCCCACGGCCCCCTCACCCCCAACCAAACACTATCCCCCATGGCCCCCACCCCTCAAGCAAACACTATGCCCCATGGCTCCCACCCCCAACCAAACACTATGACCCATGGCTCCCACCCCCAACCAAACACTATGTCCCATGTCCCTCACCCCCAACCAAACACTATGCCCCATGGCTCGCACCCCCATGGCCCCCTCACCCCCAACCAAACACTATGCCCCGTGGCCCCCTCACTCCCAACCAAACACTATGCCCCATGGCCTCCACCCCTCAAGCAAACACTATGCCCCATGGCTCCCACCCCCAACCAAACACTATGCCCCATGGCTCCCACCCCCAACCAAACAACCTTAAAACTCGCAAAGGTGGCACATTCAGATTCTTTTTTTTTCTGGGCAAAAACACCCTGTTGCTTAGTCAGCTGTGTTTTTAGCTCCCCAGCTTTCTTAATTCTCACTTCCCCCTGCAAATCCTTATATTGTGAATGTTTTGTTTCACAATGGCGGCAGATATTATATTCCTTGACGACTGCTATGCGTTCGAGACAAATGAGATACGAGTACACATTAGGTTTCGACTCGATGAAAAAAAAACTTCTCAGTCCACTCATCCTTAAATTGACGGTGCTCCTGGTCAATCTTTCGTTTTTTTACTGCACTGAACATTGGCAGGGACATTTTTGGAGCACAAACAGTGATGCAATGCACCTTGGGGCCTGGGTACTGAGATGGAGTACCAACGGTAAAGGGCAGGTTCAATGGTACTTCGGGGAAGATACAAACTCCACTGTTATGCTCCCACTACACTGGTCCAAGTCTAGAGTATATACAAATTATATACTTTTTTGAGAAGCCTAGAAGCGACAAAAGAACAAGATCAGATAAAGAACATAGCCTTGCCAGCATACCTTTTCATGTACTTATTGATGGATACTTCGTTCAGGAATAGCGGGCTGCATAGCATATCAAACTGCTATGTTTGAGATTAAGGTGGTAAATGCAGGGATTGGCTAGCCCTACTACAGTAGCCATTTGAAACACAGCTTCTCCCCACACCCCAGCTTCAGATGTCCTGTCAGTCTTCATGTGGTTTGGGGGATCTTGACCTATATATAGTTTGGACACAATCCCCTTCAAGCATCATAATTACCAGTAGACACTTAGTGTGCAATGGTCCATCCTAGCACCTAACTAGTGCAACATATCAACTTAAAGTGCATTCATGTTAAACGAATTACTACATTTAAGCCATTACAGGTACGTGGGCAATATTATTTAGTTTTACTTCTATCTTGCTCCCAAGCCTAACAATGATGAGAGTCAGTCACATATTTGAACGAGAGACACCAAAGCCAGAGGGCTTCAGTGTTGTATATTCATGGCTATGTACATATTTCCCTAGAAATGTAACATTGACTTATATATATAGATCTACAAGAGGTTAAGACATGTCGATTCGTTTTAATGGCATCCTGACATTTGCTGAATCGACAGCATTTATTTGCAGTATTTCCATTTTACCATTGCCCGCATACTTTCAAAGTGGGAAGTTACCCCTTTCTCTGTAGCATAAAACTTCTTCTGAACTTAGAGGAGGGTAGTTGTGGCAAATATAAGGAACTTAAGCTCAAGTCTAATAAACCTTTTATAAGTTTTCAGCTCTGCTAAATGTTGATGAGAGGTCAGCCAGTCGTACTGATTAGCTTTGATAAAAAAAATCCTTTTTAAGGGTATACAAGCTTTTACCGCAATCAGGAGCCCAGTTTACGACCTCAAAATATAGTGTAGCGGATATTCATAGTAAAATATACAGACCTGTACCTCCACCCCCCAGTTCAGCACACAAAGTCTCAAGCATGCACCCATACAGACCTGTACCCCCAACTCAGCACACAGACTCTCAAGCATGCCCCCATACAGACCAGAACCCCCCACCCCCCACCCCCCATCTCAGCACACAAACTCTCAAACATGCATCCATACAGACCCAAACCCCCCAACTCAGCACACAGACTCTCAAGCATGCCCCCATACAGACCAGAACCCCCCACCCCCCACCCCCCATCTCAGCACACAAACTCTCAAGCAGGCACCCATACAGACCCGTACCCCCCAACTCAGCACACAAACTTTCAAACATGCACCCATACAGACTCCAAGCCCCCACCCCAGCACACACCCTCAAGCATGCACCCATACAGACCCAAACCCCCACCCCCCAACTCAGCATATAAACTCTCAAGCATGCACCCATATAAAAACAAACATTCATGCACACCCGACACCCCCCACATCTCAACATACACTGCACAAACATACAAAAACAAACATTCATGCACAGCCAACACCCCCCCACCTCTGCATCTCAACATACACCGCACAAACATACAAAAACAAACATTCATGCACACCCCCCCAGTACCGCATCTCAACATACACTGCACAAACATACATTATAACAGACCCGACACACAAACACAAACAAACAGACCACTTATCGGACGTGCTGGAAGGCAGGCTAGCTGGAACGCTGGCGAGGTAACTGGAGTGGTACTACGGCTGGCGTGGCAAGGCTGAAATGACTTCCGGCATCAAGCCTTATTGACCACGCCAGCCGTAGTGCTGGCACTCCATTGGTGCAGCACACACGCACTACGTGGCTCATAGGAACTACGTGGTGCATGTGTGCTGAGCCAATGAGGGTGGAAGAGAAGAGTTTCAAAGACTTTCCTAATGGAGGGCAGCCGATGCTGCTTACGGGCTGCACTCCATTAGGAAAGTCTTTGTGCCTCGCGGGCCGGACAAAATGGCATGGTGGGCCGCAACTGGCCCGCGGCCCGTATGTTGTGCGCCCATGGTTTAGAGCCTCAGCAGCAACCCATAAAATATCCTGACGTGTGCCATTTAAGACTGCTGAACAATGTAATCTTACTTCTTCAGATCAGGCAGCCTTGTGGGGCCTCCTCCAAGGTGGGGGCCCTGGGTAAGTGCTCCTTTTGCCCTCCCATAAAAATGGCTCTGTGGACATTCAGGAAACACCTCAAGACTTTGCTCTTTACTCATGGACCTCGCCTGCTATAGATTACTGGCAGATTGCCACCTGCTCGAACCTTTTTTTATTTTGTATTTATTTTTATTGAAGTTTTCAAAGGGTATGATAAACATTACATGAACATTGTCAGGAACACATTGCTTTGGTAGCATTCAGTTTTACTCCCACCCCTCAAACTGTCCCCAGTTCCTCAGATCTCCACAACAATCCCCCATGCCCCTCCTCCCTCTCTTGGAACAGTGTTTCTTCTGATTTATGAGTGTCATAAATCACTCTCCCGGTCCTGAATTGTGTGTTGCAATCTCACTTATCCTTAGATAGTGTAGATGGCCACCTCTTTGGTGTCTAGTTCAGGATTTTGCATCAGTCTCTTCATTCGAGACTAATTTCATATTACCTGTAGGTAGACAAGGCTTAAGAATGTTCACTCAGGTCTAGATCAACATTCCTTTTTGTGTGGACATTTTGGAGGCCCAGTCATATATCTCTTCATAAAATCCCCCTATAGTAGCTCATATTGAGTGGATTTGCTATGAAGGGCTGCAGTAATTCTCTCCATGATACAAATGTTAGGGACAGCATTTATACATTCTTTTTTCCCTGGTACCTGGCTTGATTTCCACTTCATCACAAGGGCGGCCCATGCTGCTAATAACAATGGGGCAGCCAGCCCTGTTATTCTCTTCCGTTCCTCCCCGCACTCACCAAACCAAAACAGTATTACGAGGGGGTCAGCAGTTTTTTGGATCCTGTCCAGATCCCTGATACACCCCAAGACCTCGTCCCAAAAGATCCTGACACAGGGGCATCCCCACCACATGTGCCAATAGTTTGCACTCTCACCACATTCACGCCAGCACAGCGGGCTCATTGACTGGAATATCCATGACAGTCTATATAGGTCGTACTGCCATCTGTGTAACAGTTTAATAGCATGTAACCTATACTGGCCGGCTATCGATACCTGTGAGGCTCCCTTACATGTTTTGCCACACATGCTAGGGTCGATTTCACCTGGAAGGGGGCCTAACCCTATGGCTTCCTCTAATTCTGTAATCATTACAAAAGTCCCCTCCCTCCAGAGTTGGTTGACCCTCTCCAACCCAGCTTTGTACCAGGGCTGGAATCTTTCATGATTAGGAATGTCTTCTCTCACCCTAGGTGCCCAGATGTGACTCAGAGGGGGCGGCCACGAGGTAATGCCCTGCATGTTGGTCCCGTCTCTCCATATGTCCCATATATCCCCAGTATCAGGTGATCCCTTATTCTCCATATCAAATTATTCCTCGGAACCCATAACCATTCGGCAACGGTGGCAGGGGCCAGGTGGGAATTGTCCAATTCTATCCACTGGAGCCATTTTTGCCTTCTCAGATGGGGACCCAGAATTCTTAACTGAGCAGCCTCATAATACTACCTGTGATCTGGTAGGCCCACCCCTCCCATATCTTTTGGCAATGTCAAAGTCTCATAGGCTATCCTGGTCTTCTTCCCCTGCCACAAGAACCGTAGAATTGCACTTTTCACTTCGACAAAAAAGGATTTTGGCATTCGGATCGGGAGCATCTGAAAGGGATAGAGGAATCTAGGCAGGCATATCATCTTTACCGGATTCAGTCTCCCTAGCCAGGATATTGTTAGCTTTTCCCACTTTACCAGGCCTGCATGGCATCTAAAGAGGAGGGGTAGAAATTAGCCTCCTACAACACATTTAAATCTATGGTGATGTTTATTCCCAGATATCGTAAGGTCCCATCCCCGATAGTCAGTACCAACAGGGAGAAACATTCGACGTCACCTTGTGTGGGTTCATGCAGCGGGAATAGAATGGGTTTGGCTCTATTTATTTTAAATCCAGAGAGCTCCCCATATTCTTCAATCAAGTGTATCACTCTGGGTATGGACAATAGGGGGTTCACAATGTGCAATGTGTCAGTCATCTGCATCTGCATATAGGATCTGCATATAGGGCCACATCTGCATCTGCATATAGGGCCACCAATGTGTCAGTCATCTGCATATAGGGCCACCTTGTATTCTTTCTCTACCATCTGTCGATCCTCTCTAAGTCTTTGCGCTAAGGGTTCCACCGAGAGGGTGAACAATATCGCGGAGAGGGGGTTCATGTGTATTGGGATTACCCACTCTCCTGTCTAGTCTGATGTTCACGTGCCCCGTGGCCTCCAGCATTATTTTGGGAAGCGTTCTTGTGAGGAATTAAGACTGTCCCGAATTGGGGGAGTACACTGTAGCGTAAGTGAAAATTACCTTTTGTGCGTTCCCCACCACCACTAGCGCTCTTCCCTTCACATCCGCCCATATCTTTGTTACCTCGAATTCCAAGCCTTTTCTAATGAGAATCCCCACCCCCGCCTTTCTCAGAGGGCCGGACCCCCAATGTTCGGTCCCCATTTTCGGTGTGCATACTTAGTTTCCTGTAGGAACATCACATCAAGACCCACTCTTCCGAATTCCCTGTACACCAGAGACCTTTTGGTCAGGGAGTTCAGACCCTTGATGTTTAGCGTCCCCGCCCTGAGGACACCACTTCTTTTAGAGTCTAGATCTACCACCATTTGTTTTTGTGTACACCTGGCGATCTTCTGATAGAAACCGGCAGTCGGGCACCTACAGGACCACACAATTTGTCACACGTTCTCATCTTGAAGAGGATCCCATTCGTACTCGTCCTCCCCACGTCCCCCTCCCTCCTGCCCCTTCTCCCCAACGGCGTCCGATCTGACCCGGTTAGCATCACTGAGTCAAGTACGGACCACCAGTGGAGACTGTTACCTCACGGTCCCATCTAGAAAACTACCAAAATCACATTGAGCCCCCTTCCTACCCCCCCGTCATCCCACATAAAACAACATAAAACATGAACTTTGTGATTCTTTGGTCAATATGTCCCCCGATTCGGGGATGTCCAAGGCACGCCTTCATTTACATGTGAATCTAAAGATGTAAGCCCCCCCCGATGATATGGATTAATGCAACTATCAATCTCCTCCGGGGTGGGAGCGCCACCTGACCTCAGAACGTGTGCTAACATGTTCAGGAGTATTAATTTCTCTGCATCCGGAGAGGCATTCCCCCTTTGAAATTTCCTGGAGCCTGGCCTTGGATACCCCACTGTCTGTCCTCAACTCTCCTTCGGTCTTGGTCCTGCCTATCTTCGCTTTTGCCCAGTAGATCAGCTATGCAGTTCTTAATATCCCTTTCCGTCCTCAGCCTCTCTCTTCTGCCTTTTAGCTCAACTGTAAGGGAGTATGGGTAACCCCATCTATAACGGTCACCCTTTTCTTTGAGTCATTTTGTGAGGGGCATGTACGTCCTGGTCAGGACGAGGGTCAGGGAGGATAAATCTTGGAAAATCATTATTCTTACTGCAGCAAGGATGATGGGCCCGCTACGTTTGGCCTTCTCGAGAATTCTGGCCAGGTCCTGATAGTTGTGGAAGCGAACTAGAACTGTTTTTCGGTCCTCCCGCGGCTCCCCCTGCTCTATGTATCCTTTCAATTTTCAGTTTATCAATAGCATCATCTTCGAATAAGAGCTTATTGACGTCATGGAGCATCTTTTTCATGTCCTGATAAGATTCTCCCTCTGTTTCTGGAACACCAAAGAACCATAGGTTGTTCCGTCTTTTTCGATTCTCCAAATCATCCATCTTGAGACGGAATTCTTCTTCTCGTAGTTCTATTTTGGTAATTCTTTGGTCCATTTGGGTCTCAAGGGTGCTCAAGGAGGTTTGATTATTTTCCACTCCTTCGAGTCTCTCCTCCATTTTATCCATTCTCTGGGTGATTTTATCGATCTTTCCTGCAATGTTTGCTCCCATATTTTTAATTTCCTCCAATAGAGCTGCCACATCTCCCTTGGTCGCTGCCGCTTCTGCCCCTGAGGTCGCCATGTCTGATCTCTGGTGAGTTTGCCAGCCTGTGCGAATTGAAGAGTATCTTTATGTATTCAGCTTCTGCCGTACTTACATGCACTCTATAGCATAAACCCTGGGATGGTATAATGGGTTTTCTTTGTGTACCCCTCTCTAACTATTGTTCTGTCCCTGTGGGGGCAGACAGTTGCCGGTGGTTCATCAGAGGTAAAATGTTTGGCCCTTTATGCTGTGTTGGTATTGTAGTCTCTTGCGTATTTGTGGGTTTGCACCCTGGAGGAGGGCACACGCCCCAAACAATAATGGGGGCCCAACCCTCAGAGGGTCATGCGAGCTGTGTAACTGGTATTGGCTATCACTAGTTTTCAGGAGTAGTTGTTGCACAACTCTTTGTTGCTTCTCTGCCGGTGTAGTTGGTGCATTCTCATCTCGTTTGCCAATATCCACTGGAATGACGGGCTTCCACTGCTTAGAGAGTCTGCAAGTGGGGGGCATTTATGAGGCAGGTGGTGAAGGCCTGTATCACATCGACATTTCTCAGGGCTGAAATATGTTTTCTCTAATGTTCTCAACTTTGGATAATGGGCTGCCCCTGTGTACCGGCTGGTATTGCCCTTTCCCCCATCACTCTATGTCATCGGACTCCACAGGTCGTACTGCCCAGGGCCCCCGTTTGTTGAGAGTGGAGTATTAACGAAGCAACTGCTGGTTCTTGTGCTTGTCCTGTTGGACCGTGTGGCACAGTCGGCTTTCTGGGGTTATAGTGACAGCAATTTCACTGGGTCCTTACCCTATTTGGTAAGTGAGGGTACACGCCTCAGTGATGGGTATAGAGGCTCTCTGTTGCATTGTCCAAACTATATCAACTAGAGTCCGTCTGTGTCCATGTTCTGGTGCTGGGCTGCCCTCACCATGTCTGAGAGTGGGTGCGGTTGGCAGTGGTACCTGGTGCTTCAGTTCCTGTACAGTGAGTTTGGGGGTGTATCTTCTAGGCCTGGGTTTGTCAACTGACTGTCCTACTAACTCCCATTCACTCCAAATGTTGTCACCACACCTCTTGTGGCCCCCTTCAGGTTGTGTGGCTCTGGCGGCTACTGCACACTAGTAGCATCGTGTGGCGTGGGCCTCCCGCTTCACGGAATGTCTCACTCTTTACTGGGGTGTGCCGCGCAGGACTCAGCTGATGTGAGGGACTGCCATTGCACCATTACGGAGTGAAGAATCAGGCCAGCAGTCAGTGTTTAATGCTTGTCCCCGGAGGGGTTCAGAGAAAGGACTACGGGCTATCCACAATTCTCCCTCATCTCTCAGTGTGCGGTTGGACGGGTCTGTCCCGTGGGGTTCAGGAACGGGAAGCCGGTTCTTCACAATAGGCCGGATGAGCCCGGCGGCCCCTGCATGGACGAGTTCCGTATTTTCAAGTTTGTAGGGCTTCGTATTACAGGACTGGCTCTGCTCCCTCGCTGAGACTCCAGTCCAGACATGGGCGAGGCAAGTCAAATCTACAAAGTCCTGTAGTGGCGGGGGTCTTCGTGCTGTGCTCGGTTGTATGTTCCGCTCAGTGGCTGTTGTTCTAACATTCCTCCTCCAGGGCCTCGCTACGGAGAGCACGCCGCCACTATTACTTCACTCAATCAGCCCAGGCGGCGAGTCCAGCCGTGCTTCTGGGGAATGTCTGGGGTTCGCTCACCTACATCAGCCATGTGACACAGGGGGGGCCACAGTGAAGGTGGTTTCCTCGTGCTCGGTACAGCCAGCCTACATATCCCGTTTCCTCAGCGAAACTGCCTGCTCCACTTCCTCATGCGACGGAGCTCTGCTGAAGACAGGATTCACTTTCACTTTCGACTCCTGGTATAGGAGCAGTATCTGCAGGATTCATTGGGGGATTCATATCATTTTTTCGGTCAACTTTTCCTGATAGTGTTCATGCTTTCCATGAATCGTTCAGGACATTGGGGGTCCAAAAGTGGGGGCTCAAACCCTCTTGAAGGACCGTTGAGCCAGGAGGTCATGTGAAGGCCGACTGCATCCACGCGCTCCCCTGGTGGCCGACCCTGCTCAAACCTTTTAACTCAGTAACCAGCGCTTTGATGCCCATGGGCTTAATGCGCTTTATAAATTCGAAAATAAATAAATACATTTGTACAGTTCCGACTGCCATTGGAATGCCTATGTTTGTGATAGATGGTATAAAACACTAAGGGGTTGATTCACAGAATGTTTTCCTATGGGAGTGCGCCATTATAAAACGCTTCCATGAATCGGGCCCTTAACGTGGAGATTCGTGACTAGATAAATCTTCACAAATAGTATTTTGTATCGCCCATCACAAAAATACTGCCTCTCAAAATTGAATGAAATAGCGGTAAATAAGAGACTGAAATTGACTCTGTGATAAAAAATGAAGGTGTGAGTGTGCATGCATCAGTCCGATGCCTGTCAGCTCTCCCTGATGTATCAAATGAGAATAAAGTAGTATTTTGCCATATTCTTTAATTCTGTCCGGTTATTTGGTCTGAGAGTTTTATTTATAATTCCATTTACAAAAAATGACGCTTCAAGGTGCTAGAACACAGTGGGCCTCATTCCGAGTAGGGTGGTAAGGGTTAACGGTCACCGGTAACGAGATCAGTTCCGTTAAACCCTTACTGACTTACTATGAGTTCCCTTTGCGGGTCCTTACGGGACCCGTAAAGGGACACCGGGGTCAATTTGCGGTACCGTTATTGCCGCCTTCCCATTGAGCCCTATGGGGGCTCAAATGGGAATGGGGAATGGCCCTGGTGAATGGGGAATTACCGGTCCATCCCACCTCAGAATGGACCGGTAATTACTTCATTCACCAGGCCGGAGTTTGGACGAGTTCGGAGGCAACCATGCCGCAAATAGCGGCGTGGTTACCTCCAAACTCGGAATGAGGCCCAGTAACTTTATTTAATTCTTTGATATATCCAGGACATGCCTTTTTTTGCATATTTTACATTATATCGTACACTTTTGCATTTTACCGCATAATACATTTTTATGTTACCATGTACTCTAAAATGGCAATGCCCCGAAATTGTACCTTGTCCTTTGGCCATCTTGTTTTTTTGGCCTTTTTTCTGCCTTTTAACTGCTGGATTTGTCATATGCAGTAAACCCTTTCCCGGGCAAAGTGGCATTGTGGGTTTGTGGCCAGATGTGGACGCTGGGACTGTCTGGTCCCAGTCTACATTACCAAAGTATGCCTGTTGCTCGGCAGATATGGTGGCTGGAAGTTGTCCCTGTCTAGACAGCGCCTGCCAGTTTGAATGTTGAAGATGCTTACTATTGGTGAGCTCAAGGGAAACTCTAACACAAATTTAGGAGGACTCCTGCAGTCATTCTTCAGATCATCTTTGGTGCCAGGACTGCTTTCAAAGAAGAGCATACTGCTGAAGACCTAGAACTCATTATTACAGGCAACCATTGCTCGTTGGCAGATCTCTCAAAGGCCTTTATCAGTGCTTTGAGCCCTGGACTAGTGGGAACAACCAATCTTGAATCCTGCTTGAGGATCCTGCCCTTGGAAGCCTTTCCGAAGTGTCCCAAGACCATTCTGTGGACTAACCAGCTCCTGTCTGTTCTACCTTGCAGCATCAGTTGCCATCACAAGTTTGGACTTGGGACTCCCCAGGCCCTCGACTTGAAAAACAAGAGGACATCCCCTGCAATTGCCTCACAGGACCAGGTTCTTTTTTCCCACCACAAGGTTCACCTTACTTCATTTGATATTTAAGCTCATCTTTGTCTGCTGTCTACATTGGGTCCTAGTGGTCCTCCAAGATCCTCAACAATGTGGTAGTCCTTTTTTCATCGTGCTAGAGTCATGTAGCCTTGCAGTGCCGGGAACCGTCTCGCTAGTGCTCTGAACTGCCAATGTAGCTGGAACTAAATATTGAGACCAAAAGTGACCTCTGCACCAGCAACCTCTGGCCCTCTCAAATGGACCCAATAAATGAAGTAAGTGGGTCCAGCAGATATTCTGGAGCCCCAGAAGGTGAGACCTGTAAAAACTGGAACAGGGCGTGAGCTAAAATACTTGTTTCCACCGCCTACCTCCATAGGGTTTAACAAGCGCAAAGTGCTCCTTTGACTGACTGTGATCAGTGGGGTTCCAGTCAAGGGCTCCCGTGGGCAACCCCTAAGGTGGTGGGATTGAGAGCAGACCTCCTAAGAACTTTGCTTCCTTTGTTCTTACTTCTTAAGACACTGACAACTGCCTATTGGCTTTGCGACTACTCGTTCAGCCTACCATAAAGACTCCTAATTACTTGCAAAAGGTTCTATTGAGATGTGTGTTTCTTAGGGATCCAAGACCCATCTCTTCTAGCAAGGGGAGGACTTTTAAAGGGCAGGGACTCATAATGCTTGTCTTATAAGCCTTATTTTACATACTACTTCTCAAATTGGTTCAATAATTACCTTTGTCTTTTTGTCTCTTGCTTTATTATAATACAGTGTTCTATAACTTGAATCTGACTGTGTTTAAAGTAAGCTGTTGGTGTTCTGAATTTAAAGTATCCCAAGGTGAATGTATATATGTTAGTAGTGTATGTTTAGTGATTTACTTACCTGTGATTTTTGATTGATAAGTGTTGTACAAGGCCTAAATGAATATAACTATATTTTTACGTGTTATGCATACATTGTATTATTCAGAGTGCTCTGTGTGTGCTTAATTGAACCTTCACCACCCACACACGCTCCTAAATCTAAAAAGTACTGCTTAGTCGCACTACCTTAATAGAGTTTGGCTTGGCATTTGTGTCTTGTCCATGGGGCTGACTCTGAAAATCCATGCTAACAATCCACATGAATCTGTCAACTTCACTATGGACACTAAGCTAACAAGGAGTCATTTGTTTTTGGTTAATGCTGCAGAACTTGACAAAATCCTCGAACACCTTGCTCTGAAATGTAGTGCATTTTTATATCCGATAGATGGGGCAATCCTTGAGTGGCAAATAGCTCTTTAAGGATTGACAGAACTACTTTGGCTGTCATCAAATGTATTACTTTGTCCTCTGGGTACCTAGAAAATCTGTCAAGCATCACAATGAAGTACTTTGTATGTAATGCATTCCCAATGTTGATGCTCAGAGCTCACCACACAGGGCCACTCCTTGCATGGGACTCAACTGAGGGAGGCTGTGGTGCTGCAGCTGAAGCTTGACACCCCATGCAATACGATAGGACTTGATCCACCATGTTGTCAAGGTCCAGAAACCAGTCTTTTCCTCACAACATTTTGTTCCCCTTAAGGAGCGCCTGGTGACCAGAAATGGCTATGTCAAGAACCCTTGTTATTAGCTCTAGAGAAATGACTAACCTGGAGCCTCGAAGCAGCATGCCTTCTTCGGGCACCGACAGCTCCTTCTGCACTTTCCTGTTCTATGACCACGAGCTATGACAATGTTTTCCAATTTCCATTCCTTAGCTGATCCATTATCATTTGAATGTCTTTTTGTTGGGATATCTTGGCAGGAACTGGTTTTTAGGATTGCTCTACTGGTTATTGTTAGGAAGTTTTACTAAAGTCCACCTATGGTGGCACTAGAGAAGGCTCTCCTTTTAGTTAAGGCCTATACTAGGTGTTGGAGACCTGTACAACCCAAGGTTTGGTAACTATGAAGACAGGTTCTTCTTTGGAGAGAGAAGGGCTGTAGTAGAGCAAAAGGACCTTTGAGCACACAAACAGTCAAGAAGACACTTACCCACTTGCAGTTATATATACATTGTTATTTATTAAACAAATTTGGCAATGTTGAGTTCACTTTTCAATTGTGTTAAGGGAAACCTTTATACATATATACAATAAGGTATTTTGGAGTAGTAACTCAATTCAATGGTAAACCTTAAATTGGAATGCAGGTAGCAAAAGTATTTTTCAACAAACAATCATTAAATGATAATACTGGTAAGTAAAATGACTTGTTACACACTTGTATAATAGTTTGGAAGCAATTCAAGGTGAGTTAATCACTTGGCAAGAAATACTTTAAATCACTGGTTCAAGGGAGAACACATGAATCAAACCCAACACAGAGCAGGTAAGACTTGCATTTAAATTCACAGAGTCCTTAGGCTTTAGCAATTAATCCCTATTTAGATTTGAGAGTCTCAGAGCCAGATTGGGGAACAAACATAAGTAAGGCACAGCCTGTAGGAAGTTAAGAGT
The DNA here is from genome assembly GCF_040938575.1 of Ambystoma mexicanum. Classification (NCBI taxonomy): domain Eukaryota; kingdom Metazoa; phylum Chordata; class Amphibia; order Caudata; family Ambystomatidae; genus Ambystoma; species Ambystoma mexicanum. The sequence continues at coordinate 1,031,842,687 of NC_090933.1, read as the reverse complement.
CCCAGAAGAAGCAAGTAGTTCTTTGTTGGGGATAAAGGGTCTGGGGCTTCGTAGAAGGCTCCCTGTAGGCACACAGGCATTAGGTCTGGGCAAACATGTATTGGAAATCTCCCAAACGTGCAAATTATCACTCCAGCAACACAGGAGTAGCAAAGCAACTCTAGGTGAGTTCTACCAAGAGTCTCACAGTACCTTAAGCATGAAGAAGAGGTTGTAGCATGAACTTTGCACGATGCAGTAGCAGTAGACCCAGCCACCAGATTCCTGGTCAGGAAGACTGAAGAAGAGACACTGGATGGTTCATCCCAGCAGCAGTCGAGTGGAGGATTCAGGGCTGCAGCTATTGTTCCATAGTCAGCTATGAACTGTCTGTAATATCCTGTGAGGCTTAAGAAGGCCCTCACTTGTGTTTGAGTAACTGGGGGTCTCCCATTCATGTACAGCTTGTATCTTGCTGGGTAATAGCTTTATTTCTCCCCCTGCTACCTTGTGCCCAAGGTAGACCACCTTGCACTAACCAACTTGGCACTTACTTGCATTGATGGTCACATTGGCCTGCGGAAGGGCCTGCAACACCTGGAAAAGATGGGAAAGATGTTCTTCCTAAGTACTGCTGAACACTGCAATGTCATTCAAGTATGCCATGCAGGGGTTCTCAAGCCCATTCATGGTTCCCCCATCTTTGGAAAGTGGCAGGTACATTTTTCAGTCCAAAAGGCATTAGTCTAAACTGTTAGAGACCTTGTATGGTAGAAGAAGCAGTTTTGTCCTTGGCACGGTCTGTCATGGCTATTTGCGAATACCCGGAGGTCAAATAAAATGTCATGAGGAGCTCGGCTGAACCAAGTCTGTCCACAAGTTCATATGGCCTTGGAAATGGATGGGCATCAGTTTTGGTGATTGCATCATTCAAGGCTTTGTAGACAACACAACATGTTCTTTAGCTCCTATATTTGGTGCTAGTACAACTGGACCATGGCAATGTTCAATTTCTCCAAGGTCAAGCATTTTATTGACCTCTGTCTTTATGTGATTCCACACATTATCTGACATCCTGTACACCCCCTGATTTTCACAGGGAAACTATCACCAGTGTCTACATCATGCTGGCTCCAAGGAGTCAGGCCTGGTGTTAGTGAAAACAGAGGAGCAAACTGAGTTAACAGAGTTTTTCACTCTTTCTGCTAGTCCAGGGTCAAAGTAGAAGAGAGTTGGACTCCTTCTACAGATCCGTCTGAAGTATGTCCCATTTGAAGATCAGGGAGAAGTTCACTCTCCTCTTCTTGTTGATCAGAAGCTAAGAGCAAAGGTCCCATTTCTGCCCTTGGAACATAGGCCTTCAAGCGGTTGGTGTGAAAGAGCTTAGTGGGCCTCCTTGGGGTTGCCCAAGTCCACCAAATAGTTGACCTCTCCAAGTTTTCCTACAATTTGAAGAGTCCTGTCCACTTGTCCTGTAAAGCATTGGCCTTTACTGGAATCATCACAACAACTAGCGCGTCTGGAGTCAACTCCACCATGTTAGCTTTCTGGTAATACCATTGTTTGACCAGGGCTTGACCAGCCTTCAAGTTTTTAGTGGCTTCTGTCATCATCTGTGACATACTTGTTCTAAGGCCTAGGACATAGTCAGCGATTTTCAATGTCTTAAAAGGTAGGGAGGCATCCTGGACTTCTTTGATCAGGGCTAAGGGGCCCATTCCAGCTTGGGGTACTTCTCTATATGCAAAGAAAACACATGGCAGCAGAAGGCCCCACTTCATGGAAAGGCATTCTCTGAAGCTCCCATCATGCTCTTCAGTGTTCTATTAAACCTCTCTACCAACCCATTTGTCTATGGGTGGTAGGCTGTTGAGAACTTGTAAGAGACTGCAGGTTTTCCACATGGCCTGCATGTAGTGGGACATACAATTTGATGCCCTGTCAGAGACTACTTCCTTAGGAAAACCTACCCTGGTAAAAATACCAGATAGGGCCTTAGCCACTGACTGAGCAGTAACAGTTCTCTTAGGGAGAGTATTAGGGTACCTAGTGGCATAGCCCACTGCAACAATAAACCTGTTGCCTGAAGAGGTTGGAGGTTCAATGGGACAGGCAATGACAATCCCTACCCTGTCAAAAGTAATTCTCACAACTGGGATTGGCACATTCTTGGCTCCACTTTTACGAGACATCTGGAAAGTGTGGCAGCTTTTACAGAATCTGTCTACTTCAGCACCCATCTGGGGCCAGTAGAAGTACAGTTAGGGTCTCTCTTTGTCCTTTTTAGTGCTGATGTAAACAGCTAGAGGGACGTCATGTGCTATCTGCAAACACATTGGTATAATTCCTTGGGGCTCCACTAGTCTTCTGTGATCCCCTGGGGTTGGTTCTATAGTTTCATTTTATAAGAGACCATCCTCACAATAGAGCATGAGCTTCCCAGAGTTTTGCCCTTCAACCCGAAAAGCTTGTTGCCTGCACAAGCTTTCAAGAGAGTAACTCTCTCTTTTCACCTGACTAAAGTCCACATTCACCTGCCCTAGACGGTCCACATTCTGCAAGTAAAGTGTGCAGATACGGATGGTCAATAGGGTTCAGCTCTTCCAGACAGAGCTACATCTCCTCAGCTTGGGGCCCTATTTCACTTTGGAGACACTGGATTTCTCCTTGGACTCAGTGTAGAGGTCTATGAAAGGGGCCTACCATGCCTTCCGTCTCTCAGCCATTTTCTTTTTACTAGGGGGCTTACCTGTGTTAGAAACAACATTCAAGATCATTGCCCAATAACAGTTTCAGGAACTTCTGAATGGAAACTGACAGGTCTTCTGACGGTCATATCATTGCACTTCATGGTGACAGGCATGACAGTGCACGTTTGGATAGGAACTCCTGCAAGCTTGATAGGCCTCCTAGATGCCTTATTTACATCTGGGGGGTTGAGAGAACTCACATCTGCCACTGTAATGCTGGCCCCCGTGTCTCTAATGCCAGGGGTCTACTGACCATTAATAAGAACACAGTCCTTAAAATATTCCATACTGTTATCTGGGATGGAGTTATAAATGTCTTGGTTTTGTTGTTCGCACAACCCAATGGACACTAAAGTAAATCTAGCTGAACTCCTATGGGTTCTTGAGCTAGAGAGGGAAAGTTGGCACATGTCATAGGAGCTTCTCCGTTTTGGGTCTTGAGTGAAGGCTAAGGAAACAGAGGGGATCCCTAAGGGTTTACCCTTGCATTGCGGATCACCTTTCACATGGTCACCAGACCCACAAATGGCACATTTACCAAGCGTATTCTGGAATGGGGGTTTCTGGTAGCCACCTTCTTGTTTGGTTCCAGAAGAGTCACTAGCCCTATTGAATGTATGGGATTTCTTGTGTTTCTTACTGTTGTGGGCCTCTGTGGATGGGGGTTTGTGGAATTTTCTTTCACTCCCTTTGTGTGCTTATACCCCTCCTCCTTCTTGTGAGGAGCCCCAGAATCCTTGTGGGTGGCCCTGTTGGCCACCCACAAGTGAGCAGCAACTGCTAAGTGCTTGGGGTTTATCTCTTGAGTTAGCAAGGTGATGTCTCAGTTCTGGGGAACAGGCATCAAAAACACTTTCTAGCATAAACTTCTCATGCCACCAATAGTTCTCACTTTATGGCCCTCAATCCACTTATCTAAGTTTTTGGAAGACTCACACACCCAGGTGGTTCATAAGGCACTATCCTTCTTTTTATGGTCTCTTAACCTTTGTAGACTTTGGGAAGGAGTCTTCCAATATCTAGCAATGACAGCTTGCTTGACCAATAGTCCCTTATCAGCAGCATTCATCTCCAGTACATCACATCAATTCTAGGGACGCCTATAAAGAACCCAGGGTACAAGAACACTATCAGTCTCTTCTTGCATCTCACATGGAAACTCAAATGTTTTCAACCAGTCAATTATGTCATTCTTCACATCATAAGCACCCACCAAGTCCTTTGGCATCATAGGCTTGAGGTGTCTGGAGTTATCAGCAAGAGAAGACCATGTGGAAGAAGAAGAGTTAGCAATATCAGCTCCCAGGTTTGAACGTAAAACACAGTCTACTTCTTCCTCATCTCTCAAATCAATGCTCACAGAAGACTAAACTGAACTTTACTTGGGGACTTTTGGTAGTCCATTAAAACTTGAATAAGGTCATACTTATTTCTTCTACAACTAAGGCCTCTTTCTTTGGACAACTCCTTAGGTTTTTCTACTTTTAGTGAGAGAAGAGACTCCTGCTTGTACATATCCATACTGTAGGGTAGTTTCCTTACAGCCAGAACAACAATCCTTGTTTTCTTGGCTATTGATGCCTTTCAGACTCAATATATCTTAACTACAGAGTATCCCACCATTGTAACACCAGTTGTTAGGGAGTTTTACTAAAGTTCACCTATGGTAGGACTATAGAAGACTCTCCTTTTAGTGTAGAGGGCTCCAACTCTTAGGCCTATACAGTGCCCAATCACTGTATAGGCCTGAACGACCAGAGAGCACTAGATATGCTGTGACTTTTCCAACCCCCTTTTATTTTGAATAAAAGTTTATAGCCAACCCTCTCTGTGTCCGTGTCTCATTCCTGGCTCCTCATATATGGTGTCAGAAGTGGTATAAGGCTCCGTTGATGCAAACTGAGGAACCCTCAGATTTGAAAAATATAGTAACAGAGCTTCTGATCCACCAGTAGCTACAGGTAATTCTATTTTATTTGACTTATGTAGTAGTACGGGAGAGTTGGTACAACCTGGAAATCAAATGTTAATACCCACTGACCTGGTCTTGATACCCCTGAGGTAGCTATATTAGGCTTGCCTCTAAATCGGGCCTGGCCTGGCAACATGGCCTCAACGTCTTAGCAGGCATCATAGACCACGACTATATAGGTGAGATAAAGACTTTGATTCAGAACAGTTAGAAAGAGGCATATTAGATAAAAGCGGGAGAACTATTAGCTCAGGGAATCCTGGAGAGGGCTTTGTTTCCCAAAGTGAAAGAAATCAAGAAAGCTGATAGAAAAGAGAGGGGGAGAAAAGGCTTTGGGGAGGCAGATGAAAACTCCCAGAAAACATCTGAGGCAGCACCACGAAAAGCCCTGGTCAAGGAAAACAAAATCCTGTTGACCTAGCATTTGACCAAAGGAATGCCCCCTTACCAGCAGAGGCTTTTATACATGCGGTATCTGAAGATGAAGGCAGGCTGAAAGGGGGATCTTTCTTTTTTTAAAGAAATGGGCTGCTATACAGATGTGATTTTAGCCCTGATGGTATTCCTAGCTCTCATATTATGGTGCCTAAAAGTCACAAGAGGATGGCATTAGAGATGGCTCACTCTCAATTAACAGGTGATTACTTAGGAACAGCCAATACACATGTGCAAGTAATAAGCTGTTCCTATTGGCCTGGAATGTAGGCCAACGTGAAAGACATTGTGCTTACTTGTGCCCTGTGTCAAAAGACTAGCTCCCAAGTAATCCCTCCTGCTCCACTGCAGCCTTAACCTATCATTGATGTGCCCTTTTCCGCATAGGCATGGACATAGTCGGACCCTTTGAACCATCTAAATTGGAGATTCTTTATATGTATTGGTAATCGTGGATTATGCAACTCGATACCCAGAGGCCTTCCCATTATGCAATAGTGCGTCCCAACAAATTCTAAAACACCTGATCCCACTTTTTTTGCAAGTTGGTTTCCTGAAGAGATTCTAACGGATCAAGGGACTACCTTCATGAGTCGGTTAATGGCAGAGGTGAAGCAGAGCCTACGTAGAAAAACTCTCAGGACTTCCGTTTATCACACACATTAGTAGAAGGTTTCAATATAACTCTGGTTGAAACTGAGAGCAAAAATTGGGATATCATGATACGTTTTGCCCTTTTTGCTATCATGAAAATACTACAATCCTCAATGGGGTTTTCACAGTTTGAGTTACTGTATGGAATGGAGCCACAGGATGTCCTTGACATGCTAATGAGACCTGGGAGGAAAGCAGGATGCCCTTCTGTCACCCTCACAAACAGCCCAAAGGAACACATGGCTACGGTGAGAACGATAGTTCAGGCCCACATGGTTAAAGCACAAGAAAATCAAAAACCTCTCATGACAAGAAAGCTTTACTTAGGTCTTTTCTATTGGGCAAAAGGTTATTGTTCTACCAACATCTGAAAAGGATGTTGTCCAAATGGCATGGTCATTATTCAGTGATTGTACAAAGAGAGTCATACAACTATCGAGTCTCCCAACGAAATAGACACATCAAGACCCATATCTATCACATAAACCTGCTTCATGATTGGAGAGAGGATCCCGTAGAAACCACAGTAGTGGTACTCACTAGTCTATTAACAGAAGAGTCAAAAAAAAAACACCTTGGTTCCTTCCCATCTACCACAGACTCGTAAACAAAATCTACTAGACTCATTGAAACAGTTTCCAGATGTCTTTAAAAATAAACCAGGAAACGTAAGGTTTTTTTTTCCACTTCTTCCATATACCCCCAGGGAAGGTGGTCCATTTAAAACCATACCGGTTCCCTGAAGCAAGAAAAGGAATAGTCATTGAGGAAGTGGAGAATATGTTGAACTCTGATATTATTGAACCATCCCAGAGTCCTTGGTCCTCTCCGATAGTACTTGCTGCCAAGCCAGACCGATCGTGGACATTCTGTGTTGATTTCGGAAAGGTAAACGCAGTATCCGAATTGCACAGTTCTCTTATGACTAGGATAGATGATCTAATTGATCGATTGGGAGCTGCCGTTTGCCTTTCCATGATTGATCTGACAAAAGGATTCTGGGAACTGCCTGTTAATCCACAGGGTCTCGGGAGGACAGCTCAGCAGCAACGTGCGTGCCTTGAAAGCAAGATCTCACGGAGCAACACAGGTTTGATCCCCGGGTCCGCGCTTAGAAACCGCTGGGTATTAAGCGCGTTATAAATAACCTATCATATCATATCATATCAGGACAAGGAGAAAACAGCCTTCTACACCCCTATTGGACTATTCCAGTTCAAGGTATTTCTATGGACTTCATAGGGCCCCAGCTACATTTCAAAGGCTAATGGATTGCTTGCTGTTTAGCATATATCAATGATATAGTAATTCATAGTAGGACATGGGAAGAACACCTGCACCATATATACTTTATCAGAGTCTTGAGGAAAGCTGTTGAAGAGAGGGTCCCAGGAATGCCCACCCTCAACCTCATGAACATGACGGTCTGAAGAGTCTAGAATGCACAAAGTCACTCATTATTTGGCAACCCCCAGGAGCACCAGTAACTGACACGTATGCAGAGGGATATTCTCTCAGACAGCCCTTTCAACCTTATCTAGTGAATGTTTTTATGGATAGAGGTGCCTCAACAGTGGTCATGGATCAAAATTCCATGATGGGTGATGTTGACTAATGCCAAGAAACCATTGTGCTGACATCACTAGTGACACCACGACATAGCCACGTTAGTCATAAAGTACCCTCGCAACCATGTAAAACTTAACACAAACACACATTCGTATATATAAAGAACATGCTTACACAGTTCTGTAGATAGAGCACAGATACATATACATACTGTCAAAGTTTTATTATTTTTCGCATTAGCCAAGTGCAGAAAGGCTGAACACAAGGCAATGAAGATATGCAGAGCAAGCTTGCAGATGCTTATGGCAACTAACCCTATGGAACTACAGCATTACATAAGGAACCTGGCATGACGAAATATGACTAACCTATAGGAAATATAACACTATGTAAGAGTGTAGAAATCATAGTATAAGTCTAATGAAAATCACATAAGACCTGAAGCCACAGGACAAAAGATGAGTGGGAGCAGAACCAGGCTGCACAGAGCTGGAAGGCCAGAGCTCATAGTCAAGGTAAGAGATAAACAGCACTTTCCAAACTCGGCCAAGCGAGACAATGGTTATTGACTGCAGTGGGAAGACAAACAGTTCTCAGCAACCCAGAAAAGAAGTGAAACATGAACAAGTTAACAATGTTGCAACGTGGAAAGCACTATCACAGGCAAAAGTGGTGTTGCTACCAGATACATTGGGAACACATAGCCATTCACATCACCCTGAAGAGGTGCAAAGAGGGCTGAGAACAGAATGGGGTCCGAGGCCTGAGGAGACCAGCTCCAGCAAATCAGGGGACAGATCCCCATGGTTGGTTGGCAGGGGGGCAAGGGCCAATGCTAATCCTGTGACCCTGTAACAATGTAAAAGATTGTTTCTCAGGGAAGGATCAGGCCAGCTACCTGATATGGACGGACCAATTGGGAAAGACCTATGGTTGCAATCCATAGGGTCTACCACTCTGAGCACCCAAAGAGTACATGTAATAGTTTTTTTGGGGAGGGCCCAGTTGCTGATGCCATTCGGCATCACAAATGGGTGACACATTGTTGGGATTGGTGATTCCGGAGATCTGAGAATGTCCCGTGTGATCCCTGTCAGTTTTTGTAATAAACAACAGTTCTACCGTTCTAACTTGCCCTTGGCTAAGTCCTCTGTTTGTTTTGGGGAAGGCTTGTTGGGCCCTTGGGATCTGAACGGGTGAGCTTGTAGGAACCCCCAGACCTCTGGCATACTGTAACATCACCAGCACCGGTCTCACAGCAAAAACAAACAAATGTCACAGTCCGCAGTCACATATCTCAGGATTTATGTGGAAAATGGGCTTGTTCAACCAAAGAGTGAGATGGTGAAAGCTGTTCAGGAAACCCCACTGACCAAAACCAAGAGGATCTGAGGACCTTTTTTAGACTAGTGGGGTATTATAAACGATTCATTCCCAGTTATTCTTCTATTACCTCTTGCCTCAGTGATAAGCTTAAGCACACTGAACACCAAAAGATAAAGTGGAGCATTGAAGACCAGAGCTGTTTTGATAAACTCAATGATATTCTGTGTAGTGGGCCAGCATTAAAAGTGGCTCCACCTTATGTGGAGTGCGGGGGAGATACAATGTATCCCCTTACACACTAAAACTGTAACAATTCTGTTACATGGACAAGCTTATGTTCCATGGCTGGTGGCAGGGATACCTTTTATTAATTTGGTGCACCTTTACCGTGGGCTTTGTTCCAAGATGCAGTAAAGGGACATAAAGAGTGCTAATTTTACCAAAATGGCCCCTGCCATCTTTCTTTGCTATTTTAGTGTTTCCTGTCCTTTCCTGATCCTTCCCCTGATATCCAGGTTGGGAAATTCCTTTGTGTGATTTTTATATTCAGTGGGAGTCCCCTGGACTCCCTGCCCAGGCTCCAGTCTGTCTGTGAAGGCAGGAAGCGAGGGGGGAGTCCAAAACTCCACAGCCCTTTGCCTTCCTCCTTACCTGCATGGGGAGAAATCCCAGTGGGGGGCTGGCTGTCCTGATTTGACAACCAGACCACCCATTGTTGTAAACAGCAGAGGAAGAATGCAGAAGTTGTGCTGTGTTTCCTGTTAAATACTGCAAACCTGGACGCAGAAGACAAGTCAACCACTGGAACCGAAAGCAAAGAGGAGGATGAAGGAAAAGTGACTGATATGATTTCCAGCGAACAGAGAGCCTGCTGTGTAACCGGAGCCTGCTTTAGCCCTTCCTTCCAATCGTCATTTGGACTTTGAAAACGACGACTCTGACCCAGACTCAAGAAGCCCTGCATTCTGAGCCATCCCACGTGTTGCTGCGACCTTGCTGGGCTGCAATACCCCAATACCCATAGACTTCAAGCCATTGTGCAGTGCACATTCTTCTGAATTCCGAATCTCGCTGCAACTATGTGAGCATCGTAGTGTATCTCCAGAAACATGAATCGAGTCCAAAATGTCCCGTCAACAGAGTGCTAGACCTTTGTAATAAAGAGAGCTCAACTGCAATATTCTGTCGTCTTCTTTGCTCCTGTAAAAGGCGCCAAATCCACAAAGCCACATCCAGCTGCAAGGAAAACCTTGCCTAGAGACTTCTCCATTGCTCCCTGCTGCAAAGTCACCTCCAAGATCCTGTTGTCAGTCACCAAGACAAGGAATCCACAGACTGGGTTTTGGCTGTGGATTCCTCCACAGCCACAGCAGTCCTCCTGCTGCACAATCTTCTTCAATGCTGAGATACTGTGTTGGCTTGTGTATGTACTTACCTTAAGCCTCTTGTGATTTCTGCAAAGTGTGGGGTGTTTTCTGTGATGGGGAGGCCTCTCACCCAGTGCACCCAGTCCCACTGCTAGAATCCTGCTTGGTTGTATTATGTGAAGCCCCTGGACCCTAACTCTAGAAGTAACATACTCACCTGTTTGCCCAGTCTTCCTGAGGAACTCTGACTTTTGCTACTTAAGAATGTATCCTGACACTGTCTGTTGGTCACTAGATCCTTGTGATCCCCTCTCCCTTCTGCCACTGAGAACACTCATGCTCCAAGGCTAAGGGAAAGACTTTTAAGGGATTTTAAGGGATCGGGCCTTAAAATAAGTGTTTAAAAGTTACTTACTTGCAAAAGGGTTGGTTGGTAACTATAACTCTAAGTGTGAATAGTTGCAAACGTTCTTACTTACCTTGGATGTGTGATGCACTATTCTCAAAAGTATGGTTACCATATTTCTTTCCTTAGAAACCGTTTTGCCATTCTAATAGAAAGTAGATGTGAGGGTATATTACTAACCTGTGATTAGATTGTGCCACTTCCCAAAAGTAATGTGTTGGTTTCACTAAAATATTCCTGTTAGGATGTTTGTATGAGTGTCCCCCAACTATTGGTATCACCAGATTATTACTGTTAGGATAATTGTATGAGTGTTCCCCAACTGGGTCTTGCTTCCCCTGACTTGCTGCTAGCCTGTCCAAAAGTATGGTTAACATCTTTTGTTTCTTAGAAACCGTTTTGCCATTCTAATAGAAAGTAGATGTGGAGGTGTATTACTCTCCTGTGATTTGGTTGTATCTCTTCCCAAAAGTAAGGCTGCTGGTGTCACCAGATTATTCCTGTTAGGATAATTGCATGAGTGTCCGCCAACTGGATTTTGCTTCCCTTGACTTGTTGTAAGCCTGTCCAGAATAAGTCTGCCTTAGGTTTTACCTACCTAGAATAACTTTGAGTCATTCAGTAAAGTGTAAGATTGGGTTTTGCTTTCCCTGTGCTGTTTAGACAGACACAAAAAGAGTCTTAGGTTTATATCTGCCCCAGGTTGCTGATAGCTTCATGAAAAAGTGCATAGGTTTTTACTCACCTTGTAGAACTGTGTGTTATCACAAAAGTAGTTATAGGTTTTTACTGTACTTTGAATAAGTGTTCACTATTCACAAAATGTATATTGTCCAGTTGACTGATTATGTGATCTGTACTGAGTGTCATGGGACAACTGGTAGGGTCTACTACCCTTGAATTACTCTATTGTAATCTGAAAGTAACCATTGGTTTTTACTCCCCAAGAATAGGTGTGACCTATACTGAATGTGTATGAAAAGGTTTTGACTTCCCTGGAAACTACTGTTAGGTGTGCCAAATAAGTATTATGCTTTGGTCTGTGAACCTTCAAACATAGTGTTGTGTTTTGATAATTGCGATTACATATAATGTGTGATAGTACTCATTTACCCCTAGATTTATCTGGGCCTAATTGTATTTAAATAAACCATTTATTTTTGCAATACTTTGGTGCCGATTCATTGAACAATTGTGCGCCGAATTCAGTGGCGCAAGCGTGAAAAATCCAGCGCAAACTATCCTGGGTCTACCCATGACAGGTTCACATACAGAATGTCTGCCCTGAGCCGGGACCTGGAAGCTGGGAAGCATGGTGACACATGGCTCATTGTTGAGTGCAAATGTCTGTGCACCCGCATGCATTTCACACACAGACAAATACACAAATCCAACTAATGACAAACATCCTCACCTCCCCAGGGGACAGTACCTACCCTCTGAGCACCCACATGAAGACACCAATACAGAACCCCACCACACCACCCCAGGTAAGATACAATGCAGCCCATATTGCAACCAGCGGCATAGTGGAGCGCACATTTGGAGTGCTCAAGTCACGCTTCCAATCCCTTGAGCGCTCTGGCGGGCAACTACTATATGCACCCCCAGTAGTGTGCAGGATCATTGTGGCAGTGTCCTGCACAATGTTGCAACACGGCGTGGCGTAACGGTGGACATGTGGTGCCCCCTCATCCCCAACCACAGGCACAGCCGCTGCTCATGGGAGGGGAAAGGCACGTGGCGAGGCAGCCCAGACCCAGTTTGTGGCCACATTTTTCACCTAAACTCACACCCCTGCAGAGTGCACACATGCCTGGCACATACAAGGTGACAATCGATGATGACAAAGAGACAGTCAACTGTCACAACCTTACCACCCTGAGAATGTTTCCACGGAAGTGTGACATTGTGTGCATCCCTAGGTACTTAAACATAACCAATCCAGTGTGACCAAAAGGAACACATGCAAGGTGCATATCACCCCCCCCTGCGAAACATGCCATGTAAATCACTGGTATGTCACCCAAACCCTCCCAACCCCCATCACCCTCGTTGGCCACACAATGACATGGCACGCAACAGCAAAACAGCAAACTAAAAACACAACACATGACAAATTAGATACGAAGTGCCACGTGATACATGGAAAGATGCCTGAGACAATCACACCTGACATGGAATCAGATGAAATGACTGACCAACAACCTCCCACACAAAGTCATACACAAATGCATGCCACCAGCGGTACCATCAACAAAAGACAGAATGCCTCTTGGCATGCACATTGGCCAATCCAAATCCCAAAACTGTGAGCTGTGTGTGTCCCTTGTAACACACCACTCAGGACACAGCACAGTGAACGGCCATTGTGCTGGGGATACACCTTGAGCATTATATAAAAAGGAAAACCAACAAAAATAACCCAGTGACGCATGTACACGATCCCCAAATGATAAGTGATCATGCGCTGCAGGGACACAGCATGGCAGAGAAGGCAATCTGTGTGTACGTGTGGGCATGGAAGGGTGGTTGTATGTGTGGTGGTGCATTGTGTAAGTGTGTGTGTCAGTAGGGACATGCACTCAATACATGCATGTGAAATGAAGTGACCCTCAGTGTCCTGTACACATCACATGTGAACATTGCCCATGTGGACACCCCAGTGTGTCAAACCACACCAATCCCCTGACACCTGAAAAGTAAACCCAACATAGGAACAGCCATTGACCAGCAGAACACATCATTTACATAGTACCCCACATTGACAATGTCAGAGAGTGCCCAATCACTGTAGCCTAAGCGTACTGTCTCACAACAAAAGCCCCTCCCTCATTTCCTCATCACCATGACCTTCAGAAGAACTGTCTCTGGGGTCCGTCGGCTTCTTCCTTCTAGTCTACCTGGCTTCAGGATCCCCCTTCCCCTTGGTTTCCTTGTTCTTCCTTTCGTGTAAATAGGATCTAGCCCTTAGAGGCCACCTTGACTGGTAAAAATACCAAATCGCAGAGAACTCCGAGGAGCCAAACCCCCAAACCAGGGAAAAAGCCTCTAGGCACCAAAACACCATGGGAGAGTCTCCAGTAGATGACTTGAAGTTGCAGAATATGGCCAAGCACATGTCCAAGCTGAATGATAGAATACCTTCCAAGGTTGCACAGTTGAACAATGCTTCAACAGGATGGGTAGGAATTTGAGTACACAATAATCAATGAGGATGCCACAACTGATGAGTAGAGCTGGAACTTGAGTAGAAAATAACCAAGGAGTCTGGCGCAACTGGATGGTTGAGCTGAAACCCAATCAATACTTGATAGCGTGAAGGAAGAAAGCAGAGACAGCACAAGTCTGGAAAGGCACAGTGAATGTGAGATAGCCGGAAACAGCTGACAGCAAGTTAAAAGGCCAAAGTCAACATAAAGGTATGGATGTAATAGATGAAAGACAGGAGGAGCGAGAGAGAGATGCTGTGGAACAGAAGTGTACTGAGGCAAACCGAGGCAGTGTAAGAGTATGTGGAAATAACTGCCCGAGAGACGGGCGGACAGATCTGCAACAAGGACAGTAGCAGGAAGAAAAACAGGGACTAAAGGCACCAGAGTGTGAAAAACAAGTAAAAGAGCTGTAGTCCAGTAGGAAAACTGTGCCATCAGGCAGCAGCGAAGTCGAAGAGGGAAGACAGATACAATGTGCCGTCCAAACGGAACAGAGCAGAGAAGTAGTATAGGCAGACATCTCAGGTGAGGACTGGACGGTGAGTTGTGCTTCTTGGGTCACATTCCTAACGCATCCTCCTTTGCCACAATCCCCAGGGGCTGAACTCAACACGTACCCACTTGACATTGTCACCACCCGGCCCCCTCCCACCATCAGTGTGACTTTGACAGCTAAAGGGTGCAGGCTACCGTCTACAGCATGAAGTGCAACAAGCACGTATACAGGCAAGAAATGAAAAATTATTACAGTCAATAAATGGACAGTTAAAAAATGTACACACCAAAATTGATTGCAGACATGCCATGGAGAAAACATTGATAATCCCCACTAGGGGTGTAAAGACAAGTAGTACAGCAGCAGACAGGCCACAGATATGATGAAAGTCCAATGCCCTTGTGTAAATTGTTGTCACACCGAACCATCCTTGCAAGCCCATGGAAAGGGGATGGAGGAGTGGCATATGTGTCTGGACCCCAAGCCACAAACACATACATGAGACAAGCTTGAATGGGCCCAGCTGGAACAGACAGTGGATGCTTTCAAAAGCCACAAAGCACCACAGTGTCACTTGAATGCACAATAGACAAACAATATTATTTAAAGAAAAAAAAACATGGCCACATATGACCCGGGGGTGTGAGGGTACCCAGGAGAAGGGAGGTACAGGGTGCACCTCAACACCCACATGCGATGATGTTGAGATAAAAAAAAAACTCCATGGGCTCAACACATGCACGGCCCGACCTGTGTGGGAGATAAATTGTCGTCCTGCTCACCCTCTGGATGGAAATCAGAAGGTGGAGGTGGCACAGTTCCCTGACCACGCCTATGCGCAGCTTGCCCTTCGACAGCAGTAAGCTTGCGGGACTGGTAAGTCCGGTCCTGTGTGGTGATGGAACGTAAGTCAGTATGCAGTACCTCACGTGATACGCGTGCTTCCTCTTGCAAGGTAGCACATGTAGCATGGAGTTCTGCTTGCGTGGCCTTGCAGGACATCTGGGGCACCTGCTGGCATGCACGTAGCTCAGCCGAGATGGTAATCTCAAGCTGCTCCAACCTCTCCTCCGACCGCTTCCTCTGGGTCCTTTTGAGCACTCCAGAGTAGATCTGAGGGATTGATGGTCATCCCTCAGGGCCTCCATGTGGGTCTTTTTTCGTGAGCAGCAAGTGCTTGATGCAGAGCCAACATTTCAATCTGGCGTGCCCTGTCTGAGGCCGCCATGCCCAGCCTGAGTGAGCAGGCCGTGGACTGTGCTGCCCGCTGCTGGAGCTCCATCTGCCTAGCAGGGGGGATCCCGGATTGGGCTACACGTTCCATGCTCTGAGTGATCTTATCAATAGCTGCCCCCTGTTGTTCTGAATTGGCATACATGGATTGCTTCCACTCAGTATACCACGGTGGCGCATGGCCACCGCGTTGCCGGACATGACACTCGCGGGGCCCAAGGAGCTGTGTTCCTTGCTGGATTGGCACTGCCCACGGCTGCAGGACTACATCCTCCGTTGACATGATGCCCCAGGCACATCAGCAACTGGTGTGGAGTGTGACCGTGCGTCCCAATCCACAACAGGCGGAGGTTTCAACACTGTCTGGCCCCTCAGTGCAGGTGTCGCGGACAGAAGATCGTCTACATCAAGATCACTCACCGTCGATGAATGTACATGATGCACATCCAACTCAACATTGTTGTCAGAGTGATCATCAGAGCTAGACTGATTGCCAGCCCTGGACACAATGGTCTGGAGCACAAGTGGGTTTTTATGGTCTACCACCCCACGACCCCCACTTGTGCTGGGTTGCTGTTGTAATAGCAACCCTGTGTCTGGAATGACATCACCATCCTCTGGCTCCATAGCGTAATCACCTGTAACGTGAAAAGAATAAACATGAGTACACATGTCAGCAGCACATAACCCACACACACATAGACATCACTACGTCGACAGCCAACACATGAAGCAGACATGTCACACACAACTGAAATTCCAGCATGCATCCAGTGGCATTGATATGCAAACGCATCCCAAAAGCATAAATGGATGTGTGTAAATAGCAAAGCCTACATATGTACTGAATGTAGTATATCACCTCCATCACACACCACCTCTGTCAGGCACATATCCCAGGCAAAAATGACAGAAATGACAGAAATTCGATTGTCGCCTTCTCTGGGGCAGGAGCCCCTCGGAGTTCATCACCGCTGCTGGAGCAGCTGATCGCCTTTCCTCGCAGCCGCAGGGCTGCAGGGCAGTATCTGGCATCAAGTGACCCCCCTCCTCACTACGACCTGAATCGGATGATCGCCTGCATACTGCATTTCAGCGTGAGTGCACGGTCCCTGCCTGAGACATAGCTCCCTTATTGCTGTGCTCATCCAGCCACATCTCATTCATTCGGCGCGGGCGCCCCAGCCCCTAAGATGGCCGCCGCGCTAGGTGCAAAAATGTTGTTTACGCTGGTTGCCTAGCAACCTGATTGACCCGCCTATTTACCGGTGCCTGAGTAACCAGAGGCGGAAGCCGGCCCCACTTGTCAAAGGCCCATCTGGTTAAGGCACTAAGCCTGTTGTGCGCCTGTCTGGTGCCGTTCTGTGCCTTGGGGCACGAGTCCAACACCCTGCACCCGTCTACCTGCCAATCCCTTCTACTAATAGAATCACTAGCCGAGGTCCATAACACCCGTATGCTGATGTCATCTATACCATGGACGCTGAGACTCGGTAAGCCTACTCGTCGGCCGATCCTTAAGACTTGTATGCTTGCATTCCTTCAAGACTTGTATGATCTGTGAACACTGTATACCTGTCCATACCTTACCGTGCCATTACTTGGGTTCACACGCAACCTTTGCCTTGCTGCTCACATACATACCATGTCCGCTATGGTCACTACGGCCATAATGTACCTATATAGTCCCATGCTGGTTGTCATGCCTGCACTGCATGTAATCAGCCCGGCCGCTTGACTGATGCTGCCACTGCCACAAACCTGCCTCATGCTAGTTGCCGCGCCATAGCATTGTAATTGCCCAGCCTTAGGCATGCCACTGCATCTGTATTAGCCTGCTCCTTGCTAGTCACTGTGCCATATTATTGTTATTACCCATAGATATGTTACCGTCTGCTAGTTGCCGCGCCATAGCTTTGTAATTGCCCAGCCTTAGGTATGCCACTGCATCTGTATTAGCCTGCTCTCTGCTAGTCACTGTGCCATATTATTGTTATTACCCATAGATATGTTACTGCCTGCTAGTTGCCGCGCCGTAGCTTTGTAATTGTCCAGCCTTAGGTATGCCACTTCATCTGTATCAGCCTGCTCCTTGCTAGTCACTGTGCCATATTACTGTTATTACCCATAGATATGTTACCGCCTTGCTAGTCATTGTGCCACAACCTATTGCCAGTATGCACCTTCACGGTCCAGGCAGACTCCCAACAGGTGCCTTATCTAAGATAGCTAGGCTAACGCTCCACATTGCCTTTTCCTTCCTCGTAGCATTACAGACCAACAGCCTGTTCACCAAAACAAGCACCATTATGCTCCCTTGTGCAATGACCCGAACTAATGCTCATACTTGCCATATAATGATAGACACTCAAAAGTACAAAACTGTACACAAAACTAGCCTGCAACAAGAACTCTCTATCGCACAGGTGCCATGTAGCACAGCTGATAGAAATGTAAGATTGCTCGCTCGCCTAGCCAAACTATATGAACTACCGGCAAAAAAACTGAGCAACTAAATTACCTAAAAAAATGCTTACCTCAGAAAGTAGCTACAGAGCCCACTACAAGCCTCACTAATCACAAAAGACCTACACCGAACCGTCCTAGGCAGATGACTAAAGATAGTCCTAGTACCACCCCCGCATCAAAAAGCCTCCTACCGAACCTTAAAGGAGTTCTCATAAATGCCAGGTCTCTAGTTGCTCATGCAACTGAAATATCGGACATTATTCTAACAGATAACCTTAACTTCCTGGCTATCTCAGAATAATGGTTACATGATGCTGCAGGCGCTGCCCTATCTCTGGCAGTTGCTCATAACTACACCATCCTGCGAGCAGGCAGACATATCTCTCGAGGTGGAGGAATAGCAATTATAGCCAAGACCAACCTAGATATGAGAATTGTCACAACACCCACTATGAAATCCTTTGAATGCCTCACGGTCAAAGTTCCCACTGCTAACTCCCAAACGCTGAATATCTTTCTCATCTATAGACCACCAGGTCCCATTGGAACATGCTCGGAAGATATATCCACGGCCTTGTCCAACAATCTAAAAAACACCTCCCAAACTTTAGTGTTAGGTGATTTTAACTTAGGCTACAACGATATCAGGGATACCCACTCCACTGCCATTGCTACCACTTTGAAAGAGCTTGGCTTCACTCAGAAAGTAAACCTACCCACGCACGACAAAGGTCGAACTCTGGACTGGATAGCAGAATATAAATCCAATGTCAACATCACGTCCATTGCTCTCCAGATCTGGACAGACCACCATCTCCTAGTATTCACATTGGCAACCAATCTTGCCACAGCCCTGACCTCCCCGCCTGCCCCACCTACACTCATGAGGAACAAAAAACTTATGACAGTTGACAAACTGCTGCCCCACCTAATACCTAAGCTTAATTCCGTACCTGACAACGTGGACCCCAACTCCCTAGTTGATCATTATAACGAAATCATGAACTCAGAGCTTGACAACATTGCACCTCTCAAACTAAGGAAGAGTAAACCTAAAAAACACCTTAACTCTTGGTTCACTCCTCACTTAAAAAACCTTAGACTACTCAAAAGAAAACTTGAAACTGCTTGGAGACTCTCTCCCTCAGCAGAAAATAAACTAAACCTTACTAACGTCTCAACCCAATATAAGAAAGACATCCTCTTAGCCAAACAGGAGACCTATTATAACAGAATATCTCAATCAAAATCCAGCATCAAAGAACTGTTTAGTATTCTAAAAGAACTGGAAACTCCCATTGTACCACAAGAGAACTGCTTTAAAGATAATAAATGGTGCTCTAGTATCCAGCTCGCCTTAACCAACAGTCTTCAAACTACAAACCAAAATTGCACATAAGAAAGTCTCCCTAGCACCCCGAACCACTCAGAGTATAGTTCCATCACCACACCGCAAACAAGAAACTCGCTTTAGCTTCACTAAAGTTTCTGTCATTGAGGTGGAGAAGCTCATACTGGGACTTAAACCGTCCAACTGCAAGGGTGACCAATGCCCGGCACAACTTATTAAGGACGCTGCGAGAGAACTTGCGCCTTTCATAACTAAACTCATCAACTCCCCATTCACAACCGGCACTGTCCCGAACAATTTGAAAGAATCTTGGGTACTGCCACTACTCAAAAAGCTTCAGACCCATCACGACTGTGCCATTTCTTTTAAAAATCCTAGATAAGTGGCCTACATTCAAATACAGAACTTCCTGGAATCTAACTTCCTACTAGGTTCTCGCCAATCCGGATTCCGTCCCCAACATGATACGGAGACGGCTCTAATTGACCTCAAGGCCCAAATAGATGAGTTCAGAGATAAGGGCCAATCAACCTTACTCCTCCTACTTGACCTTTTGGCTGCATTTGACTTGGTTGACCATAAAGTGTTATCCAGCCACCTAGACTCCGCAGCTCATTTCTCTAAGGAGGCTATAACTTGGATCGAGTCATTCTTGAGCAATAGGACCATGAGAGTCTTTTCACCATCGGCCTCAGCAGACCCTATCCCTATGACCTGTGGTGTACCGCAGGGTTCTTGTGTGTCACCAACACTCTACAATGTATTCACCAAGCCCCTCTTCGACAAAATGGACCATTTGGGTATCGCCTACACAAACTATGCAGACGATACCCAAATCCTCCTACCTCTTACCGGAGATTACGTTGTGGATCTGGCATTGGTGAATAGAATCTACGGCATTGTTCAGGCATGGATGGCCACCCAAACTTAGTCCGGATTATGCCAACTTCACCATTGACGTAAATAGCATAAAAGTAGCAAAGGAAGTGAAGACTCTAGGCTTCTATCTAGACAACACCTTGAACTTCACTAAACAAGTCAACTCCCTAGCCTCTGCTACCGCATACACATGCAAACTAATCAGAGCTAGTAAACAATTCCTATCCACTGACAGCAGCCTTATTCTCGCTAGAGCCCTCATACTTTTGAAATTGAACTACTGTAACACGCTCTACATTGGTGCGAATATACAGATTATCCACAAAATACACGTTCTCCAGAACACTGCCCTGAGAGCAGCACTTAAGATCAATAGAAATGAACATATTTCCTCTACTAGAAGAAAACACAAATGGCTATCTACCTTTGATAAAATCCAATTTAAAATTGCCTCCCTCACATACAAGTGCCTTAATGATAGATCAGCCCCATACCTTGCCAATAGAATCTGCAAAAAAACCTCTCTCAGACCGACCAGAACAGCCAACTCTAATTGCCTCCAAGTACCACATTTCAAACTTTCCACTACCGGGAGACACAGCTTCCCAGTCAAGTTTGCGCAATTGTGGAACTCCACCTTCTGGATATTAGAGAACACCAGTCCTTCTCCAAATTCAGACAGAACCTAACCAACTGGCTAAAAGAAAACGATAAGTAATCATCCTGTTAAACACTCACTTGACTACCTATATGCTCCATCACGCTTACCCTTCTGCATATTGATTCTTTATCATGTGTTAGTCCCCTTTGAACACCCTTTCTGATGTACTGCGATCACTCTCAATATCTAGCTGCTCATGTGATTTACATTGTATCTATGTTGATGTATCTCTTGTTCCCATTGTTCCCTATGCATTTCATGTACCCATGTAACTAAGCTGAACGTATCCTTGTATCCTGCGCCCTGATGCCCTTGGGTTTGGTAAGCATTATAAATAAATAAACTAAACTAAAATTAAACAGATGGCAACAATGAAATGGCACATTCCGTAAGCATTTCTGAACAGCCAAATGGCCACAGCTGCAAGTGAATCCAAACACAACATGACACACATAATATGCATGTACATATGCATCACTAAATCATCATCACCAATATAGCTTCATCCATCTGCAGGTCGGCCCGTACCGGGCGTCATGGACCATGTAGACATAGTGAATGTCCCGAGCAAAGCGAGGGCCTGCAACCAGGCATGAGGGACCATAACGCCCAGTACGGTCCGAGCTGCCGGTCCATGAAGCCTCCAGAACACCCCTCAGGGCTTGATTCAGCACATTGTACATTGATTGTGCCCAAAAACATTATTCAGTGTATCAAATCATCACGGCCAGGCCCCACCAGATTAGCTAAGTGGGCCTGGGTGTACACATGCTGCACGACAGTGCACCTTCAGGATTGTGCCAGTTGAACATAAGAGACGCAATGCTGAAATCTCAGCAGCATTTACATTAATTAACAACATATTATTCATCCAACAAAAAAGCTGCAGAGAACACATGTGTAAATAAAATCTTTCACACACACATAAGTGAATAGCTGCAATGTTGCACTACACAACGTTGAAGCTGCTTGCATATGTACATGTGAAAGATTTCAAATACACCCGTGTTCATATACACCCGTATGGTGAATATGAACAGCATCCTATACAGCAAAGCAAGCAGCTACAACGCTGCTTGCTTTGATGTATGTGAAAGTGTACACATACACACGTGCATGCAGCTCCACAGTCATTACAACCCGATTAGCAGGCTATAATCAATCTGCGGCCTATACCAGTTAGTATAGGCCGCAGATTGACCAATCAACTTTGCTAAACACCCGCGAGGGTGTTCCAATACTGAGTGCATGTGTCACAGGATGCATCCTGTGCCTGTGCCTTTCATGACAGTGAAGGGATGACAATCTGAACATACATGCCAGGTCACTTTGACATTGCAGCAGTGAGTAGGCATGTAGAAAGGTGTAACATGGCTCAGAAGTGGGTGGGTGCAGTGCAGAACATGTGTACGTTACCGACTATCTACATCAACAAGTACGTTAAGATGTCAATCAATAAACATGAAGGCAGTGTAAGGGCAAGTTCAGCCATCATGTGCAATGTGCATGCAATGGGTTGCATGGCTACAGGCAACCCCCGCCACCCCCTTAGTGAAAAGACAGGGAGGCATTGCATGGCAATGAAAGGTTGACCAGAGAACTGTGTATTGGCAGACAGTGTTGAGTAGCGTTGATTGCATCATCTGAATCAACTAACACCACAGCAGGTGAGAATGGGACAATAAGCAGGACAAATTATGAACCCTCAGTAGTACACCGATTTGTGTAGAAGGCACTACACCAGTTGAACAGAGTGAGGGGGCCTGCAACAGGGGGAGGCCTGCGCCCTACACAGACTTTGACACCCTAAACATGTGCATGATGCAGGACTGAGCCAGAGTTAGCATGGAATGGATGAGCAAATGCCATGATATGTATGTCATCATGGACACGTACTACAATGATCATCTTGCCAAGGACACATAGGGGCATGCATGGAATGCACATGGAGCATGAATGGGCACTCATCTCCCCGGGGAGCATCTGCCATCTGCACAGTCCAAGTGAGACACCCTGCATCAAGGACAAAGGATGTACCCCACAGTATGTGTCTGGCAGGTTGGCAGGGGGATGTGTGCATGTACACTGAAGCATGGAACAGGACATTGCAGTAGTCCAACATGTTACCCACCAGTGCCATGGTGAAAATGAGGTGCAGGGGGGTGGAGGGGCATGCCCGCCTCGAGTACCCGCATGCAGGCTGAACACACATGCACGGCAGTCATGCGATGACATAGTCTGAGTGCTGAGTGGAAAGTCACCCCAGGCTACATGCAGAAGGGTCAGTGAGCTGGAACATGGACTGGAGGGGCACCCGGGTGACTAGCATGTGAGTAGGGTGCATGTGTGTTGATGAGGACAGTCCCCGTCTGCTCTACATGTCCAGCATGCAGCACAGAAGGCACGCATTAGTGAAGCATTTCCTGACTCGCACATGAGAATCATGTACACATAACATGTAGTGGCAGTCAAGCACAACACATCACACAAGCAAGCCTCACATGGGCTGGACAAACACGCAACAACACTCACTGGACGGGGCCATCAAAATCCAGCATCTCTCCCACTCATTCGACCAATTGTGCTGGGGTGAACTCTGCAGCGATCAGCTCGTGCTGAGTGAGTTCTTCCTCCTCAGGTGCTGGCCCACTGCCAGTCACCGGAGTCATGGCATAATTGGAGGCACGCTTTAGCTTAGCACAGCGTCGGAAGTCATCCCAACGCTTTTTGCACTCCTGAGCTGTGCACACCTCATGTCCGAATGCACTAACAACCTCCGCAACATGCTTCCAGTGGTCCCAACGCTGGGCAGCCGTAGTGTGACAATTTGGGACCACTAGCATCTCACGTTCGATCCCGACACGTAGCCCACAAGTAAGTCCAGTTCCTGCTTGCCGAAAGGCTTCTTCCTTGACGTGCCGGAGGCCGGAGCCGTGTCTGGGGTCCCAGCCTCTTGTGCAGGAGCAACCTTCCTCCTCTTGGACAGTGGTCAGGACCCTGACTGGCAAATGCCACCCTGATCACTAGGGGCAGTGGCGCTGGTGGACTGGACCAAGGGAGTGGCAGGTGGAACTAGGACGGAAGCCCTGACTTGCGTCAGTGGCTGCTGGGTGCTCTTGACTGAACCCAGCGCAGCAACAGCCGCTGTGCCAAGGTCTGTGACCGAGATTGTCCTGGCTGGCAGACTCACAGCCGGGGTGGTGTTGGTTGCATCTGCCCATGCAGTTGCCAACACCCGGCTGGTCGGGGCAGCAGATGACAACACTGCCCCGGGGACAAGTGCCTCAGTCAGAGCAGCCCTGCACTCCCTTGGCTTCTGCCTCCTGACCACTTGGAAATCAGCCTGGGAGTCGTCAGGTGCCAACGCATCATGCGCTGGCCGACCCTGAGCCTGGGGGGTGGTCGCCACAGCTGCACCTGAAGCTACCACTACCATTGGGCCTGTGGCAGTTGATGAAACTGACTGCTGGGTCACATGGGTGCCAGTGTCAGATGCAAGAGATGCATCTCTCCGAGCCGCAGGGGGTGGTGGCATGACTGCACCAACATGTGGCAGAACATCCTGCCGAAGTGTTGCACCCCTGCCTCTTCCCCCTCTGCAGCCACCCTGGGCACCCTGGACTCCCCTTACCCCCTGGTCTACCCGGCCACATCCCTGACCAGGTCCACCACATGGAGGATGCCCAGCTGAGGTGTCCCTCACCTTTCATGGCCTTCCAGCCATGGCACAGATGTAGTAGTGCCAATGGGAGGTGTACACGACAATTGTCCTGGGTAATTGGGCTGAAGGGGGTGGAGTATTAGATGTAAACAGCACCCCTGTGCGCCTGCAAGGCTGTATGTGACCCCGGTGAGAAAATGATGGGTCACGCAATGCTGAGGCACTCCAAAACTGCAGTAAAACCGTGCATGCAACCCTGGTAGCTCACATGTGTGGAATTGACTTCCCGCAGTACGTGGTGGCACGCAGGGACACAAAAAATGACCTCGAAAACGGGTAAGAGATACACAGGGGGACCCGCAGTGGGAAAAATAGCATGCACGACTCACCGTCTGACTAGCGTGGGAAATAAAAACACACGTAGGAAAGACCCCCGCCAAAAGAAGAGGTACGTTTTAGATCGCTGTGAAGGGATGGCACGTGTAACAACAAGAAGTAGCAACACACGCGTCGGTCTGCATGAAAAGCACGTACAGCAAACTGCTTGGCCGCGCTCACCTTTAACCCATGCCGAGGGAAATGCCTGTGCGCATCACGTCACTTACACGTTTACGCGCTAAGGCCCTTTCCTCGAATTACACGCTGATGTGCTCTTTTTTCACGTGCGGATTCACTCTGCATGAAGCTGGCCACGCGACAACACATGGAAGACCACGCTCCTGCCCAGAAGGCCATTTTCCTGCCCCCCAGAACCCCGAGCCGCCTCCCACGAGCCATCTGCTGCTGCCTGCCTGCTGGCTATGTGCCCTGCTATTTGTTGCCTGCACATCAGCCATCTGCAGGGGTCAAGTTGCTGCGACCACCCCTGGTGGAAGAGAAGACTCCCGACTGCAGTTCCATTGCTCCACAGCCCAGCACCAGGACCCAGTTGCCCACCCACACCTGCCTCGGGGGGTTGCCATGCCTGGCCAAAATCCATCTGGGAGCAGTGGCGACCTCCCAGCAGGGAGGCAGAAGGCTGCCAGCTACACTGCAGGAGAAGTTGGCATCCTGGTGGAGCAAGTCCTGGTGCATTATGATGCCCTCTTCGGAAGACCATGCGCCAACAAGGATGGACGGAAGAGGATCTGGATGGACATCGTGGGTGCCATCAACATGGAGGGGGTGGCAACCCGCGAACTGCAACATGTCCATAAGCGCTGGGAGGACTTAAGGTCCAGGACCCTCAGGAATGCCCGGCGCCTCTTGGGCGCAGCGAATACACTGGGGTACCGGGTCCGCCTTACCAACGACCAGATGAGGGTCCTGGAACGCATTCACCCAGCGCTTCACCTCCAGGTGCTCGAGAGTTGAGCGGTATGTGTCCATGAATACTCATTGGACGCGTGCATGTTGAGGTGTGCCAGGAGTGTGCAGCTTGGACATATGTCTGAAATGGCCCATGTATGGATGTGTATATGCCGGGACATGACCGTGCTGCATGTGAGTCCAGTCATGTGTGATGCACATCAATGGTGTATGTGTTCCAAAGCATGACGCACAACTGCATGTGGAGATGCACACATGTTAGCATTTCTGTGTATGTACTATGCCATGGTTGGGGTGTGACACATGGATGCTGGTTCCACCTTCATGTACGTGCACGGCGTACATGTGTGTGTGTGTGTTTGACATGTGTGCAAATGTAATACGCCATGGATGCATGTGACACAGACATTTAGGTACCTGATTGGCAGATGTGACATAGTTGCCGATGATTGCACTATGACAGGTGGTGGAGATGTACAGATGCATGTCTGTCTGGTGGCGTGCGTGCATGTGTTTGGCACTCCCCATGTTGCTTGTGATGTTATGCCAACCTTCGGATGTTCATGCAGTTGTGTGTGTATGGATGCTGCTGCCTGCTGCATGATTCCTGTTAATTTGTGCATGTGTGTGGGTTCTAATGATCTGAGTGTTGGGGAGTGTGATGCCATCTTCGAAGCTTGACACTGCCACTCATGTACAACTGTCATGTGTGTATCAGATCATTGTGCAGTGCCCTGATGCCTGTGTTCTGTCTCTCCCTGTCTGCTTCGTCGACTGATGTAGAGGGTGGAGACAGTGCTGCGGAGCACAGGTGCAGGGATCCCACACCCAGCGGGAGACGCAAGGCCCAGCTGCCCTCCCAGGTTCTGATATCTTCTGGGAGTAAGAAGTCTGGTGCCGCATCCATGGCCACAGCTGCTGAGGGAAGGTCCAAGAGGCGGAGGTTGGAGGTGGACTCCTGGGCAGCTGTAGGGGCAGCTGAGCCCCCACAGGGGCCTACGGAGGAAGATGGCACAGTGTCATCCAGGTTGGTGGGGGCTTTGGTTGAGGAGGAGGCTGTGAAAGCCCCATGCACGGGGCCTGGAAGGGGTGATTCCACTGGTGCTAGTGGTGCAGTCCAGGGGCAGGGACATGAGGCAGCACAGTGTGTGTAATCCTGTTCCCGATCCTATGTCTGCATCATCCGGCACCAGCAGGGATGCCTCCGTCCAGACCCGTTTTCAGGGAGAGGATGCGCAAACAACAACTGCCCTTCCTCTCCCTGCGGATGTGGCAATCCGTGACTAGATTGAGGCTGTCCTAGTTGGTGTGGCGTTGCGCCAACGTGGTATTCGGGATGACGTGCAGGGTTCTCGTCGTGACAATGCACGTTATTTCGAATACCTGTTTGGCCGCATCGACCTGCTAGGACATGTCGTTGGCACTGGGTTCATCCGTGTGCTGGATCTTCTTGCGACCCCCTCCTCAACTGAACCCCCTGTGCGACAGTCGTCCTCCGTGCCGTCTTCCCGCCCAAGTATCACCTGGGCCCCCTGTGGAGCTGCCCCTGAGTCAGCGGCCAGGCTGGGAGAGGATTGGGAGTGTCTTCTGTGTGGCAGCGGTTGGGCCAGCAGATAGATGTGGAGTGGCGGCGGGAGGAGAGGCCAAGGCTCACAATGGTCAGGGCGGAGAACTCCATGCACTGGGCTTTGAGGCAGGCTGAGTGCCTCAAGGCAACTCGCAGGGAGTTGGAGGAGGACATGGCTGCATCCCTGCAAGACCTTGAGGCCAGGGGACAGGCCCGCCTGTGGGACATCGACATGGAGTTCAATGATGCCCTGGCCCGGGACATCAATAAGTGAGCCGTCAGACTAGCCCGCCGCCTTTGTAAATCGTTATTTAGTTTTAGGTTTCATTTGGTTTTTATTATGATTTGGAGTCCACAGACTTTGCTCCACTTTTTGTATATGGTTGTATTTTAGATCTGGTTTTGGTAGGTTTCCTTTTGGTTTGGGATAATGGACCCTTCAGACTTTTGTTTTCAATATTTCCGGACATGTACATACTTTCTATTTTTGATGTTCACTTGGAGTAATGTTTTTTTATGCTTTTCAATTTAGGACTTCTTTCTATGGACTTTTATTTTTTCATGTTTTGGATTTTTATTTTTCCTTGGATTTCACTTTCTTTTTCATATTGCAATAATTATTTCTTCATTTGCATGTGTGGTTTTCATTTTGTCATTTGTTTATTTTAATACATTTCATTATTCGTCATTTTTGGTGTGGTCTACTATGATTTCTTGTGTGCATGTCTCCGTGAGCATTGGCTAAGTCATGTGTTGCCACTGTGTGGCTCTGTAGGACATTTGTTGATAAGCATGCTGGTTCTTTTCAGACTCTCATGGCATGGGTAAGTTACTAAGAAGTGGGTGCAGTGGAGAGTTGGGTGTTTGTACTGGGGGTGGGGGGTGGGATTTGGGTTGGCATTAGGGCCATGGGTCTGTATAGTTATGATGTGGTGTTTGCGGGACATCAGTCAGGGCCTGCTGGCAGGTGCCCGTCACTGGTTGGGGGTACATGAGTCTGGGCCTGCTGGCATGTGCAGGGTTGATGGCTGCCTGTGGGGCATGGGGAGGGGTGATGGGCTGGCTGCAGGGCATGGTCAGGGGTTTAGGGGGGCCTGTGGTGTGGGCTGCCTGTGGGGCATGGGGAAGGCACACCCGGGAGGGCACACACTGCCAAATAGCGTGTTATTCTCACTCGCGTACCCCGGAATACACGTACCCCGCTCGCACCAGCAAAATTGCGTGTTATTCTCACTCCCGTACCCCAGAATACACGTACCCCGCTTGCGCCAGTGAAATCGCGTGTTATTCTCACTCGCGTAGCCCGGAATACATGTACCCTGTACGCGCCAGCGAAATCGTGTGTTATTGTCACTTGCGTACCCCTGGAATACACGTAACCCGCTCGCGCCAGTGAAATCATGTGTTATTCTCACTCACATACCCCAGAATACATGTACCTTGCTCGCTCCAGTGAAATCGTGTGTTATTCTCACTCATGTACCCCAGAATACACGTACCCCGCTCACACCAGCCGAATAGTGTGTAATTCTCACTTGCGTACCCCCAGATTCATGCAGCAGTGTGGTGAGGAGCCACATATATCCCCTGCAGCCAGACCACACCACAGGGGTCTACGCTACACCCCTCCCCATGCCCCGCAGGCAGCCCATCACTCCTGGACATGCCACGCAGGCAGCCCATTACCCCTGCATATGCCCCGCAGGCAGCCCATCACCCCTGGACATGCCTCGCAGGCAGCCCATCCACCATTCCCATGCCCCGCAGGCAACCCATCACCCCTGCACATGCCCCGCAGGCAGCCCATCCACCCTCCCCATGCCCTGCAGGCAGCCCATCAACCCTGGACATGCCCCACAGGCAGCCGACACCACAGGGGACACCCCTACAATCCCTAGCCATGCCCAGCAGCCAACACACACCACAGGGGGGACTTTTGCCACGCTATTTGCCTGGTGTGAGTGAGGTATGCTTATTCCGAGGGGTGTGCGTATTCCGAGGGGTACGCAGAGAGTTTTACATGTGATTGGCCAGGCGCGAGTAGGATACGCGTATTCCGAGGGGTCCGTGGGTAGTTTTACATGTGATCGGCCTGGCGCGAGCGGGGTACGCCTATTCCGAGGGGTGCATGGGGAGGTTTACACGCTATTTGACTGGCGCGAGTGGGGTACGCGTATTCCACGTGGTGCGTGTGGAGTTTTACATGTGATTGGCTGGGCGTGAGTGGGGTACGCGTATTCCGAGGGGTGCGCGGGTCGTTTTACATGCGATTTGGCTGGCGCGAGTGGGGTACGTGTATTCCGAGAGGTGCGCGGGGAGTTTTACACACGATTGCCGGACGTGAGCGGCATACACGTATTCCGAGGGGTGCGCAGGGAGTTTTACACATGATTGGGTTGTCGTGTGAGAGGTGAGTGGCGTTTTTAGCATGATTTCATTGTCGGGGGGCTGTATGCTGGTACACTGGCCTTTGCGCCATGTAGGGGATTTGTGCAGATGTTTTTGGCACACGGGGCAGGTTTGGGGGCGTAACTGGCGCTGCTACAGGGTCGCTGCACCACACTGCGCCACGGCTGGTCAGGGATGTTTAAATCCATGAATACGCGGTGTGTCAAAATGGGTTTTGGCGTACGAGACTGGTGCAAGCTGGCACACGCTCTCTCTGCACCATCCGCGTGTGCCACTTCTGCGCTTGAATCCATGAATTACCCTGTTTGTGTTTCAGTGTTTCTTTGGACCATTTTATTACAATTTAATTTCTACTGATTCTACAGCCTTCTCTCCCTCCTAAGATAAGCCTGGCTGCTATGTCTATGCTACCATGAACTCAGGTTGTACAGCCTTATACTAAGAGTGGAGTCTTGTACTGGCTCAGTTGAATGGTTTTACTAAGCCCTTAGACTTCTGAAAAACTGTCCTAACACTGGTGGCATGCGCTACATGTGGATTGCATTACATTGATTATTGAGATACTTTCTATCTAAAGGAAACCATCCAGTAGGTTTGTATTTAACACAAAAACCAACACCATGGCCTGCTTTAGGCCTGAGGACTACTCTTAGGCTAAAATGAAAAATGTGTTCACAGTGTGTGAGGAGAAGAAAGCCTCAATTGTTATTAACTGAGATGCTTCTTTGGATAAAATACAATAATATTTAAAAAATTTTAAAAATGTGGGCTTAACTTAATCTGGCTTTATCGATAACATGAGCACCATCAAAATGAGTGTTCTCAGTAAACTGAAGTATATTTTTGGATATATGTCTTTTTTCATCAGATAGATGAATTAATTTATCAGATCCCTTCGTGGGAGAAGAAGTATAAAATAATGAAATGGGTGTGAATGAAGAGGCATCTGGCTTATTTAGTTTTTACTATTACTGCAACGCTGAAATTTTGATGTGATTTCATTTAAGTCTGAGCGCAACTGGCTACAAGTAGAAGTATGTGCACATATATGTGTACCCCTCCCGATATCTCAACGGAAAGTGCTATGTATTAACCATACAGACTAGTGAGACTATCTAGTCTGGGTCTCTATTATACGACCTCCTTTCTTTTCTATAGGTCTGTATAAAATCAGTCTGAAGTAGGTCACCCGCCACCTTCTGATGTATAAATACTCAAAATTTAAGGATATGGAAATGTAGAAGCTCCTCTACTGCAATGAAGCTCCTTACAACCGTGTAGTCAAACAATTGGTTTACTCAGTGCGATGCGTTAAAGACAAGACAATCAAATAACAACATAAATGAAGTGAAAAGTTGCCATCAATTCTGATTCATTGTTGTGGATAGTATCGGTATGGATTCAGTTCCTCCGTACCATAAAGCAAATGGTCAAAGTACATATTCACATTCTATTAACCAGTGTGTCAACTGAGTACAACAACATTATTGTTGACATGAGAACAACCGTTCAGTGATTTCAAAAAATATATATATCAATTTTGTACATAAAAATGGCATGAAAACAGCAATGCAAAACATTCAAAACCAAATGTAATGCCTAGAGTACATATTGAAGTTCAGAGAGTTTCTATTTCATCCTCTTGATATAACGTCTCTATGGAATGAATAGTAAGATTTTCATATCCTTTCCCCCTGAGTGTTTTCCTAGCACAGGTAATGTTTAACCAGGGTTTCGACTTGGTGGGTAGAGCGATCTGGATCCAAACATTCAAGCACCCAAAAATGGTGGCAATACTGACAAATAATGTGACATACATATAGAGTGAGTGAATCAGAAGAAGAGTCAGCGTGGATCTGGAAGATGTGCCCAGTGTGGCATGTAGGCATAGTTTCCTAACAAGATCTAAAATTAAGATATGGTTTGACATGATGGAGAATCCATCAGATATCAACAATCCTTGGGTGGGCCTTCTGACAGTATCATCTGCCTGGGCTCACGTGTGGGTTACCAATGGGGCCATCTGCTGCCATGATGATAGGCCCAGTGACGGTGTTGGGAGGATTCAACAGCAAGAGGCGTGGGCTTGTCTCATTGCCACATTAGAAAATCCTACCCCTCTATGGAATCAATGAGGGAACACTTGCTGACATGGAAGCACAGTCACAGTCAGGCCTCCTCACGCAGTTGTAGAGATCATATTGAAATGTATAGAGTTAAAGAACATGAACTGAAATAGAAACCTCAGGTAGTTTACCAGCAACGTCACAAGATATCTGTATACATACATATACGACCTATTAGGCTTAAGGATTCCTCCTTGAGGGCATGGCCAGTGTGGAGCAAACTTCAGGAGGACTGCCCACGAACAGGGACTAGCCAATCCCAGGCTCCACCTCAAAACTGCAAACCTTCCCCAAGACCAGGGCTTATGAATCAGTGTCCATACCTATTACATATGGAGACACACCTGGGTTCCCTGAAGTCAAGGAGAGGCAGGAATGTGAGCTCTGGACATTATATAAGGAAGGGCCTCCAGCAGAAGGGAGTTGGAGTCCAGAAAAAAGAGCTACTTTGTTTCTATATCATGTAGTCCTTATGGTTGTGAACAACTGAACATCTTACATGCCTACCTTTATGCCCTCTTTGCAATACATAGTGCACAGAAGAGTCAATGCTGAGGCTTATGTTCATTAATGTAATATACAGCAGTGGTATGACGTTCTACTGCACCTAATTAATTTCCATCCCCCAAGCATGTAGCAATAAGTAGTGTTGACACCTTCTAGTAGACATCTCCCCATATCTTCATTACAAAGAGAGCATACTTTGGTTATGGTATGTGAGTTAATCAGGATTTCAATACCTTTCGTGTGTGATTTAAAACCATATGTGTATCTGTAACAGTCTTCTTTTCAAGCTTTCGTGCCTCTTTGCCCAGCAGACGTATTTCCTAGAAGAACATATCATCTTTTCTCTTTTTAATCTTTTTTCCTTGCTTGGCTTTTTCAGTCTTTAGAAATCCATTGTATCTAATTAAGTTTGTTTGGCATAGTTTGATACATAGATATGACAAGATTTTAGGAAACAATTTCAAATATAAGATATCTATTAGAAAGTGTGTGACTCTCAATGAGAGACACAGGAAGACAAACCAAGACAGACATGGGAAACAGAAACAAATGCGAATGAAGTTCACTGGCTAGACTTTAACATATTGTTTTACAAAGTTACAGTTAAATAGATTAATCATCAAAATGTATTAAGACTGGGGTCCTTTAATGAGACTAACTCGTAGCTAAACTACTGTAACCTATAAACCACCTCTTGTGAGTTGACAATAGTACCAAATAAAAGGAAACTCTATAAGACAAAATAAACCGAAGCTTGCTCAAGGACTGATACCATTAATACCAAAAACAGCTCTGTTATGCTTCCCTGAAATCAAGATCCCTCATTATGGGTATGATAGTATTTCTGAAGCATTACCGTTAGCACAATGTGTACTGGTGGTAAATCCACCTTATTTCATATTACTGCCCATTCACAAAGTCCCATAGGACTCCATTGGGCATTTATAACATTCAACACAGGAAGTAATTCAACTCCTGGTAATTCAACCATTTTTGTAGCTATTGTCGAGGAAAAACAGACTTTTCCTCCACTTTACATACAAAATCGGAATTTGGTATTGTGGTAAATGTACTGGTAATTCTGTTACCAAAGCATAACCAAGGAAATCCTTGATGAGCACTTGGTGAACCTGAGTGTTAAATATCACTTCAATTCACACAGAGTTCAATACAGTGAGTTATATCCTATAATCAATAGTTTAATGCATCGAGTATTCCAACAGCTTTATATCAAAAAGGAGACACATAGATCCAAAGCGTTTCAGCTGGAAACATCCGAGAAAAATAAGATAAAACACTACTAGAGCCCCTAAAGGGTAACTATGTCTATCTAAACTAGACTAAACTCATCTAAAAGAATTCTGGAAAAGCATACCTATCACTCAGGTCATACACATATCATATCTTGATTACAGACCGATGATAGACATAATAAGGACCGCACGTGGCAATAACTTTCTGTGTCTGAAATAATTGGTAATACCTAAAGGGACCATCAAGATTTTCCAAAATACTAAAAACATGCTTGTATTAAAATGGCATGTACATATCAAACTGATACTTTATGTGCAGGCTTTTTATGGCCTGTTTAAACCAAGACCTGCCTTTATTAACTAATATTTATGGATAACTTATGCTGGAAACGAGTTGTATACTTGAAACCTATACTTTTGAAACTAAAAACAGTATGGGAGGATGTGCAATTCCTGCTTATCACTTGAAGATAAGGTTCATAACCCATATTGAAATGAGTGGCATACCTCTTGTAAAGCAAAATAATTGTATGAAAAAGACTTCTTTCATGAACAGGAATGTGGTAAGTTGTTGGATTCAGAAATGGCGCTGGTGCATTGACGGTGTCAGAGAAACACAGTGATATCATCAACACGATGATGCCTTCCCATAGAGAAGCGCGTGAGCGCCAAAATAAAACAAAAAATCAACAAAAGCAATTCAAAAAGACTGTGAAAACACTGATCTTATATCAAAAATAAAGAAGACAAGTTAATGAAGACAAGAACAGTTAATGAATGTGTTCCTTCACGTTGTATGAAGGTGTTAGAAAATGCAAGCACCTAAAAATATAAATATTGCGCATGCATAAATTAAAATAATAATCTAAACAATCATGTATCGATTGTAATCTAAGAGATAATCATATAGATACATCATAATATATATCTTGTGGCTAACACAACAAATCTGATTCAGTTTGCCAAGGAATTCTGCCTTGCAGACAGTAAAGTAGCAATGCACTAAAGCAATTAACATTTACTGTAATAAATCAGTGTTCACCATGCCTTGACTCGGTTTCCAAAAGGACATATGCAATTGTATGAAGTCATAATGATCTTACATTTTTGAGCAGCAATGTCATGTGCATGCAATCGCCAGGGGGATTATTTGCAACTGTACCTGTTAATGCTAGAGACTAGGGCCATTTTAAGAAATGTTGGGCCTCCGAGCACAGACACGGTCAGGCCCACCTCGAACTAAAGAAATTAAGGTATGGAGCCGCTCTGTTCAGGCAATGAGAATCAGAATAATAAACACGTGGCATTTCAAAGGCAACATTCGAATTTCACAAACAAGGCATGGGTGTTCTTGCATAGCTACAGGGCACTTGAAAACATATCGGCCACAATGAAGCGAAACCCGCAGCGATATGCATCAGGACACTGATCAGTGCCACAGCAAAAAGGAACACATGCCCCAGCATAGACACAGAATTCAGATGAGAAGCCTCGCCTCATACAAAAGTGCTGAAGCGTGGGTGCAGGAGGCATGTCGGTAGTACCGACGAAGGTGCACACACCATAGCATACAAAGTGGACGCAGATTAGAAGCCACCATGAAGGTACACATATCTGGATCTACCCAGCGATTATTTGGGGCCATGCTTCTCAAGTGGTGTCACTGTTAGTGAGAAAAGAAACAAACAACATTGTGGTGTGCGATATATAAATGGTCAATATTATTACATAATCGCATGCTACAAAGGGCCTGATTTACATAAAAAGAAATTAAATGGGAACGTCCCATTGAAAACATTTTGTAAATCAGGTCCGTAGTTATTTGTTTCTTTGCTACTGACAGAAATTCCACTTGAAAACCATGGCCCGTTATATATATATGCTGCCGTGCTCTCTGGGAATTTTTAAAACTTTGTGTACATTATTGCCTTCAATGTATAATTTATGCGATCCTTTGTCAAAGTCGTCCCGTTTTTGCACCACGAATGTTCTCCATCACACACCATTGAACGCCCTTAAGGATGGAAGCAGCTACTGCTGCTTCCGCCCTTCCTCCAGATGGAAGAGCAGGAGTGGCCGATCCATGCCGCTTCATAGGGCAGCGGGTAGGCACGGCACTTGGACATCATGTGACTGTAAACACTGTCTTGGTCTTGTTCAGAGACGTGGAAACCAGCTGCTTGAAAATCTGTTTTTAAAATGGCATCTAGGTCATATGGTTGAGTGCAGGGAAAGCAGATGGACCCGAGGAACTGGCTGCTGCTGGCTTTCAACAGTAACTGATAAGCGACTGGACAATCTAGAGACTTATGAAATGCCTTCTTTCTGCTAGAATAATCAAGAAGTGGGGCTTGGCATGGGAATATCAAGGGATGAACAGGCCTGGTCTACACCTACCAAAACACTGCTGCCGTTAGACATAGCAGGGGAAACTAGCACAGGTGCATTGCAGGAAGACGCCCCTCCAATGAACTTGCATCTCTTTATTGACTAAATAACAATACAAAACATGGTTTAACAAAATTGCAATAAAAGCCTTTCATGAAAGGAAGTGCTCCTGAAGCCCGTGTGTATGCCCGAGTGTCCACGGCACGGGCAAGAGCAGGTGAAGCAGACTCTAATTATGGAGCATGTAGTTTACTAATATGGTGTAGGCAGGTGAGTAGTATATGGATGTGATGCCCCATCGGGGGCAGATCGGGCCCGTAATGGCCCGCTAGCCTGAGCCATGTATGTCCCTCCCCCACCCCCCTCCCGGTCTGGTGTGAAAGCCATTCACACCCTGGGGTTTATCAGGGGTGCAAATGGTTTATTTTTCCACTCTGGAGATTCACGCTGCTTGCACAGTCAATCGCCAGATGGGCAAAAAATAAACAATGAAAAACGATGGCTACCGCTATAGGGAAAAGGGACTAAGTCGGCAGGAGCGTGGGCACCGGAGCTCAAAGCTCTGGTCTCACTGGTAAGTTGGGAGAGGGTGGGGAAGGGGTTTGCTTGGTTTTTGGGGTGGGGGAGGTGGAGCGGTAAAAGGGAGAGGTTCACTGTTGCCTCCTCACATAACAAAAAAATGGCGCCATCTGGGAAAGGGCCTCGGTTGTCTGGCACAGCGGGCAGCAAACGTATATTCTCGCCCACTGTTCCAGCTACCTGATTGACTAATGTCCCTTCCCTGGGTACGAATGCCTAATGTTTCGCTGCCCACAATATGACGGGGTGAGTAAATAGACATGATTATGGCATTGTGATAATAAGGGCAGGGTATAGAGAGGGCTATTCTTTTTCTCATTCTCATAGTATACTCATAATTTCCTCCCACTATGAGAAAATGATCGCCCTGAAAATATTGGGAGTTTACCTTAAAAATGTCATTGTGATAATAATCCATGCATGCTTGCACTCTGCCAGTGTGCCATTTTCAGCCCCCACCCCATGGCCTCTCCCACCTCCTGTCACCACTGCACCATCCATCTCTCCTCACACTCCTCTGCTGCTTCCCCACTTAGCTTCTCACCTATTCACGCTCCGGATGCCACCAGGGTGAAAGGCAATGCGCTTGAGTACCTTGGCCCACACACAAAGCTCTTTTGTGCATAGGGCTTTACCCAGACGGACCCCAGACCGCTAATGCGTAATAATCTGCTCCCTGCTTCTAAGATTATATAGCCACTCTACCATGCACAGGGCTATATAGCAATTTCTGGATAAACTGAAGTGAAATTACTTTACTTAGGTGGAGCTTTTTTCATCTGTCCTCACCTTAATCTGTGCAGTATCATTCCATCTCAGAGGGCTCTATCACAAGTCCGCCAGGATACCGCCAGCGCAAATTGTGTTAGCGCAACTCAGTCTGGTGTTATTACCACCAGTTTCCGAGTTGGTAGATCCCGATCCCCATTCCGATTTGGCATTCTGTGTGTTATTAGCTCTGAAAATGGGCGGAAAGTGGCTAGAGTCTCCCACTTTCTGCCCAAACTCAGTATTGGGCGGAGTGTTTGTTGAACAATGGATGGCCGCACACAATAAAGATGCGACGCCAGAGCTCTGGGAAAACACAACCTCTTTATTTCAATCCTAACATGTCACTAACCCCTTAACTCCTCCCCGCTCCCGCATCACCCTCACGTGGTCTCTGTTCCTGTCTTAAGGGGACAGAGCCTTCCAACATCACCCCCAGACAAATGTCCCAACATCCACCTAGCATTCTTCTACTAGATGAAGCGGTTTCCAGATGGTCCTCTGAGGCCTGGCGTCGCACCCTGCGCCCGAGTGCAACAAAGGGCTCTCCGTCGGATCCCTGTCATGGCGAGAAGACTCTCTAGGCGGGCTCCACGTGGCATATCTAGGCTCTCGCGTGCTCAGGATCTGGGTCAGGTGGCGGAGGTCTTTCATTCTCTCTCTTAACAAACGGTTTGAACGGGGAGCTGTTTCTTGTCAGTTCTCTGTCCTCGTTCGTAGCCGTTATCATAGTTTCCTTGATGGCTGTAATACTCACAGGTTTTGTGGCGAAAAGAGCGTCCGTTTTCTTTAAGAGTGCTTGTTGGACCAGCACTTCATCCCCTAAGTGTAATTCCTTGGCTTTCGCTCCTCTTCTCTCGTCTGTTTCCAGTCGGGCCTTTTCTTTGCGCTCCGTGTCTCATCGTAGGATCTCTGGGTCGGCGTCCTGCTCGGACAGTGGAAGTCTCACGACACGGGTGTGGATTCCATATCACATCATGAGTTCAGCCAGGGTTCTATGGGTTGCCTCGTGGAGAGTGTTGCGGTAGTCGCGAAGCAATCGACATAACGCCAGGTGTTGGTCAGTGCTTTCATGGCGGGCCCTCTGCATTGTTTTCTTGATGGAGGCCATAAACCGCTCGGCCATCCCATTAAATTGTGGCCAGCGGGGGGTGATTTTCTGGTGGACAAACTCCATGTGCTTCACCAAGGTTGCAAAGGCGTATCCACTGAATGGAGGCCCATTGTGAGTTTTGACCATCTCCGGGATGCCCCACTCGCTCAGGACTTCATCGTATTTAGCTGCGACATGGGCAAACGCTGTGGATTGTGTTTTCTTTACAATGGGGAATCTTGAGTGTTCGTCTGTGAACAGTAGAAGCCATCCTCCTGACTCAAGGGGTCTGTAAAAGTCAACAAACACTCTTTCCCACGGATGCTGAGGTATGTGTGTTGGTTGGAGAGGAGCCGGTGCCTCTGCTCTGGCCATGCACTGACATGTTATGCAGTTCTTTACACTCCGGTCGACTATTGAATCCAGAAAGGGAAACCGCACATGGCACCGAAGCTGACGTTCCGTGTTATCTGCACCTCTGTGCCCCTCATGGGCTGTCTTGATCACGTCGGCTCTAAGGGTTGTGGGAATAACAAGGTGTCACCCTCTCAACAGAATTACGTTGTCCTTCACAGCTAGCTCTGTTTGTATCTTTGCGAGTCTTTCAAGTTCATCCCTACACACCCTCAGGTGGTTTAGCATTGCACGGCAGTAGTCCCTTTATTTGTTATTTGCTATTAGGCTGATCGCTAGTGCCATGGAGGGATCTGCAGTGGAGGCCACTGCGATGGGTTGTAGTGAAATGGCAGGAGGGAGTGCATTGGAGGCCATCTAGTTTATGTACTCGTAGTCCCCTGATCTAGGGACAGGCTTGCCTGCCGGATGGCTAGATCGGTAATCAGCCGGGGTGTTTTTCACCTCCGGGCCTGTGGATGATTTTGAAGTCATATTCCTGAAGCCAAATGCCCTGCCCCAGATTTCTATGCTGGGGGCATCTTGGTTCGGGAGTTCCCGAACAGGGATAGCAGGGCTTGATGATCAGTGATAAGTGTGAATCTCTTGCCTATTACAAAATTGTGGAAGTGCTTGCATGCCCAGACGGCTATCAAATATTCCGTTTCAGCATGGGAGTAAGCAGTCTTCGGCTGGGCCAGTGCTCTACTGGCATAAGCAACTATGTGCCTGGGGTGCGCATCAATTCCATTTGCCTGAGCGAGAATGGCTCCTACCGCACGGGGCTGGCGTCCACGATGATTTCAGTGTGCCAGCCTGGGTCGAAGTAGGCCAGCCTCCGGGCCTCGGCCAGGGCAGTCTTGATGGTGTCAAACGCCTCCTGACATTTGTCCGACCAGTTGAACTCAGTGTCCTTCTGCAGTAGTCGTCGAAGTGGCTCGCAGTGCAACAGACTGGCCAACGCCCAGGTGATAGACGTGCCGCCGGAAGGTACCAAATGGCCCAGAGGATACAGAGACAGTGCTACCACTGTGGGATGGCATTCACTCACTCAGAGACGTGCCCTGCCATCTCCCAGGGGTGCAGAAACTTTGGCAGAGAAGGCAATTTTCTGTCTGTGTGCAGGGAAGGCAGACCGTTTCCCACTCAACGCATGCCATCTCAAGCGCAGTTGAGACTGTACAATTAGACCCAGCATGTCCCATCTTTCCAGATGCGCCCATACCAACAGGGACCAAGACGGTATGTGAGAGTAGTGGAAGATTGCTATCCAAAGAATACTCACAAGAGGTGGAAGCATATGAACAAAACCCATGTCATGAGCACTACTCCCGAGGAGCCAGGACTGGCCCAGCGCCCCCGGAAGCAGACCCTTCTTCCACATCTCCGGACCCAGCAGACCCCTACAGGGGCCCTTTGGACCGTGTCCTGGCGCCTTTGGCGCCAGGCTCATAAAGGACTTCAGTCCCGGCGCCATAGGCGCCGGGCTCATATTGATAAACTGTGTAATAATGCTTGGGTGGACTTACCTGAGGCAGACCATGCTGCATACTTACCCAGAACAATCCAGTCTGGCTGAAGTCCCCAGCCATCAGGGCTTGGAGGAACTATTTCCTCTATTCAGGAACTCTTTTCTTACCTGGGTGGGGCCGGTGGAAGAACACAGACCTGAAGCACTTCTCTGCTAATTAAACCACGCCCAATGGAATACACGTGCTTCGCGTTATTCTGCATCAGCAGCAGGACGCTCACAGAGTCGGCTCCTGCATCCTGGCTCCTGACACACCCGCCAGCACCCGGAACACCTGCAAACAGACAAGAAAAGAGAAGGCAAGCATTAGAAATTACTTACCGGAATCCGGCCTCAGCAATACTACCTCTGACGATCCTGCAAAGGAAAGGTACAAGATTAGCAGCACTCTCAAACGCTCGCAGCCGCGCCGCCTTGCCTTACCCATCCGTGGCCTTGCCGAACTCCACCGCGGCCACGACGCCGGCAGCATCTCGGCACCTGAAAAACAGAAAAAGACAGTCATTAGAGGTGCCCGCTCTAAAGCGGCCACATTTCTTCCACTTACTTACGTGCCTCATCACGCGCGACAGCGGCTGTGTCGCTGGCAGCATCTCGGCACCTGTAAGCAGAAAAAGACACTCATTAGAAGTAAGCAGTCGCTTTTCTTTCACTTACCTTCCTCCACCGCGGCTACGACGCCAGCTACATCCCAGCACCTGCATAAGAGGAATACATGGTGAGCACTAACTAAGCACGGAGAACAAATACTCACCAAGAGACTTACCAACTTTAGGTTTCTGGGCCCCGGCTCCTGTGGAGAAAAGACACTCATACTTACGGCTACCGTAGGAGAAACGAAGGACACAGTGTCCGCAACTATTTCCCATCCAGTGACGTAACTGGATTCTACGCACCCCTGCACCTGAAGCAGGATGGAGAGCTCATCTTTACAATACCTAAGGTGAGAGCTCGCAGAAACCAAATTGGGGGTCAAGAAGAGTGAGAAACGGGAGATTGGTGGGAACACATATCCACCCCAGCTGGTAATCAATCCCTTTTCTTCCACCTGCAGAAAACTTACTCTACAAGCCAGGCAATCCAAATTCGGAGGCCCCGTCCAGAGCATCTTCCGGGCCATGCGCCTCACGATAGAAGAAACAGTAGCAGTCCAGTTCGGGTCAGCGTCTCTGTGGGAATCAGGTGAGCGTTACAGAACGTGAAGCCTACCATTTAATCTCCTACCCACGCGCTATGGAAACATCTGATACAGATCAACTGGCCTAGCTACTGGGGGAATTAAGGGCTGAAGTTCATGCTGCTCGCCAGGAGACGAACGCCCTCAGGAGAGAGTTAATAGTGTCAAAGGAACAAACTGACGACCTTGCCAGACAGTTATTACAGAGCCAAGTGGGGCAAACCCCTCTGCCCAATCCAGGGGGGAATTTTACCCCAGTTACTTCAACCAATCCCGTTCAAATCAACCTACCTGGAAATGTGCCACTGGCACCACCTGAACGTTTTGCTGGAGACCCTAAAAGATTTGCAGTGTTCATAAATCAATGCCGATTGCACTTTCTCTGCAGGCCCGCAGCCTTCCCGAATGACCAGACCAAGGTAGCATTTGTACTTTCGTATCTTAGCGGCAGTGCTGCCGATTGGTCAATTCCACTGGTTACACAAGATGATCCAATCCTTCGGAATTTCCAAGCCTTCCAGACGTGTATGGAAAGACTTTTTGCAAGGCATTCCCACGGGCAGGCCCTGGACAATTAACTCCTTTCCCTACGACAGGGCAACCAGGATCTCTTAGCCTACATTGCATCCTTCAATAGGTTAGTTGTGGAAACTGGATGGCCCGAGGAGAAAAGAATCTCGCTATTTCACCGAGGTCTAAGCGGCGAACTCAAAGACGTCCTGGCCCAGGTCGTAAATCCACCTCAGGACTGTTCGGATTATATTGATTTGGTGGTCCAATTAGATCACAGGCTTCAAAACAGGAAGGCGGATCGATCCAGGTTTGAAACCCGAATCTTCACTAAGATTTAGAGCAACTCCAAAAGTGTTGATGGCACCGAAACTATGCAGATTGGGGTTGTAAAGGGCCCCTTAACCCAGAAAGAGCGTGACAGAAGACGGCAAATGCAACTGTGTCTGTATTGTGGGAACTCGGGACATTTCCTTCGCGACTGCCCTGTAAAACCACCTAAGAAGACCGTAGGAGCTTCCGACAAGAATTCCGAAAAGTCTGAGCCGGGAAACGACCTTGCCCGACAAGCGTAGAGGTCCACTTGCCGAGCTTAAAAACCAGTTCTTTGACCTCGCACTTCATTATGCCAATGGTCCTCGTAAATCCGAAGCAGCCAGAAAGATTGCATGCAATTAAGGCATACGTGGACAGTGGAGCTATAGGAAATTACGTGGACCGCGAGTTGGCTTCCAGGATGAACCTACATCTTTGCCCAAAAGCTGTTAAAGATTTCATCACCACTGTGGATGGGACTGAGATCAGCTCCGGGCCGGTAACCCATACCACTACTGAAGTGACATTACTAGGCCAAGACGGGCATCGGGAGGTAATAGTGTTCGACGTGATCAAGGCTCCGCAATTTCAAATAATTCTGGGAATCCCTTGGTTGGAAAAACACAATCCTCAGATAGATTGGCGAGCAAAGACGATAACGTTCCCAGAGTGTGCACAAACCTGCTATCTACGATCAGACATTGGCCTAGCGCCAGTAACGGCCGACAGTTTGCAATTACCGCTAGAGTATCGAGAGTTTCAAGATGTTTTCCAAAAGGAAAAGGCTAACACCTTACCGCCCCACAGGTCATACGATTGCCAGATAGATCTACTACCCGGTGCAACTCCTCCTTGCAGCAGGATCTACGCCCTTACCGAGCCCGAGAACCTTCACCTGCGACAGTACCTGGACCAGTACTTGGCCAATGGTTTTATTCGTCCATCGAAGTCCCCTGCATCCTCAGCTCTGTTCTTCGTGCCAAAAAAAGAAGGTGACCTCAGAACCTGTATAGACTACCGCGCTCTGAATCAGATAACGGTAAAAAACAGATACCCTTTACCTCTGATCCCGGAACTCCTTGACCAGGTGAAGGATGCTTGCATATATACAAAACTAGACCTACGGGGGGCTTATCACTTGGTACGGATCAAGGAAGGCGATGAATGGAAGACGGCGTTTCGCACTAAATATGGGTTATTTGAGTACCAAGTGATGCCTTTCGGACTATGTAATGCACCGGCCGCCTTCCAATA
Source organism: Ambystoma mexicanum (assembly GCF_040938575.1). NCBI lineage: Eukaryota > Metazoa > Chordata > Amphibia > Caudata > Ambystomatidae > Ambystoma > Ambystoma mexicanum. The sequence continues at coordinate 1,031,799,086 of NC_090933.1, read as the reverse complement.
TTTTATGAATGATGTCCTCAGGGAGCGCATTGACGTCTGTGTTGTCGTCTACATAGATGACATTCTTGTTTACTCCTCTTCGGAAGCAGATCACCGAAATCATGTTAGAACAGTACTTGAAAAACTTTGCCAACACAAGCTATTTGCCAAACTTGAAAAATGTGTTTTCCATGCCACTGAAGTCGAATTTCTGGGTTTTATCCTGACACCCAAAGGCGTCCACATGGACTCGCAAAAGGTGGACGCTATTCTCAAATGGCCATCACCTACTTCTGTAAAAGGTGTTCAGAGCATGTTAGGCTTTGCCAATTTTTATCGCAGATTCATTCCGGAGTTTTCACGAGTGGTACAACCCATCACGGCTCTCTTAAGAAAGAATAAACGTTTTGAGTGGTCTGAAGAAGCTGAACAAGCCTTCCAAGAGCTAAAAGCCAAGTTTACTTCTGCGCCGATACTGAAGCACCCACGCCCAGATCTCCCTTATATCGTCAAAACCGACGCATCCAGCTTAGCAATGGGAGCGGTCCTCTCACAAAGAGACCCAGAGACTAACCAATTACATCCCGTGGCGTTCTGATCTCGAGTATTCTCGGCGCCTGAGGTTAACTACGCCATCACAGACAAGGAACTGTTAGCTATTAAATCCGCCTTTAAGGCCTGGCGTCATTATCTCCTTGGGGCCAGACACACCATCACGGTGATCACCGATCATCGGAATTTACAGTATCTGAAAACCGCCAAGGCTCAATCCTCTTGACAGCTCCGCTGGGCCCTGTTCTTTGCCGAATTTGACTTTGTGATCACTTACCGCCCCGGCAGTAAAAATGGCAAAGCAGATGCTCTTTCCCGGAGTGGAATGGAAGACACCATTTCAACCCAGAGCCTGTACCAATAATTACTGAACAAAGGATCTTGGGCCTGATTTCTTCACAATCCATCGAGGACATTGAGGCAAAAGTTAAACAATTTCTGAACCCAACAGACTTGCAGAAATGGCTACAAAAAGGAATGGATTTCACTTCAAACAATGACTTGCCTTATTTCCGAGGACGATTATTCCTACCACACGCCGATTTGCAAAGGCAAGTAATCTCCTGCTATCACGATTCATTGATAGAGGGCCACCCTGGCATTGCCAAAACAGAAGAGAAAGTGAGAAGACAATTCTGGTGGCCTTTCTGGAGAAAAGACATAAAAGAATTTGTGATGTCCTGTGGTGTGTGCGCTCAAAACAAGGGTCAAAAGAAAAGATCGGCTGCTCTTCTCCAACCATTAGACATTCCACCGTCTCCCTGGCACACCCTTTCTATGGATTTTATCACAGACTTACCCTCCTGCTCCGGGTACAACACTATTCTCGTTATTGTGGATTTGTTTTCCAAGATGGCCCACTTCATTCCGTTAAAAAGCTTACCCTCAGCTTCGGTACTAGCCAGAGAATTCCTTGAAAGATTGTCCGGTTACACGGATTCCCATCGGTACTAACCTCAGATAGAGGAAGCCAGTTTATTTCCCATTTTTGGCGTAGTTGCTGTCAATTGGCTCAAATCGATGTAAGACTCTCAACCAGCCATCACCCCCAGACCGATGGTCAAACTGAAAGAACTAACCAGACTCTCGAACAATATTTACGATGCATGCTACATCAGTCAGAGAGCAACTGGAAGGACATCCTTTGGATAGCTGAGTATGCATACAATAATTCTGTTCACTCTGGAACCGGGAAAAGCCCCTTCTACACTTTGTATGGAATTCATCCTCGAACTTCCAACCTCGATCCACCTCAAGATCTTGGAACACCCGCCGTGGATCAGTTACACACTGCTATTACCAAAGTCTTCAAAGAAGCTGCTGCACATTTACAACAAGCTAAAGAAAGGTACAAGAGAGGAGCAGATCAACACCGAAGCGAGGCCCCTCAATACCAGATTGGGAACCAGGTCTGGTTGTCCACCAAACACTTATCACTCAAAGGACCTCGCACTTTTAATCCCAAATATCTGGGGCCATATCCAGTTACGGCCATAATAAACCCAGTGGCCGTTAAACTAGGATTGCCAGCTCATATGCGAGTACATCCTGTTTTTCACGTATCGCTTTTGAAACCCATGCAATCTGGAACCAGACTAACCAAACCTCCAGAACCAATTCAAGTGAATGGGGAAACTGAATTCGAGATTAAAAACATTTTGGACTCTAAGATCATCAGATCAAAGCTGTTCTACCTGATTGACTGGAAGGGTTACGGGCCTCAAGAGAGGTCATGGGAACCCTATGACCACGTCCATGCTCCTCGTCTAATCAAGAAATTTCACCGAACCTTTCCGGATAAACCAAAACCCCCGGGGAAGACAATTTTGGGAGGGGCCTTGAGGGCGGGTGCTCTCATGAGCACTACTCCCGAGGAGCCAGGACTGGCCCAGCGCCCCGGGAAGCAGACCCTTCTTCCACATCTCCGGACCCAGCAGACCCCTACAGGGGCCCTTTGGACCGTGTCCTGGCGCCTTTGGCGCCAGGCTCATAAAGGACTTCAGTCCCGGCGCCATAGGCGCCGGGCTCATATTGATTAACTGTGTAATAATGCTTGGGTTTACTTACCTGAGGCAGACCATGCTGCATACTTACCCAGAACAATCCAGTCTGGCTGAAGTCCCCAGCCATCAGGGCTGGGAGGAACTATTTCCTCTATTCAGGAACTCTATTCTTACCTGGGTGGGGCCGGTTGAAGAACACACACCTGAAGCACTTCTCTGCTATTTAAACAACGCCCGATGGAATACACGTGCTTCGCGTTATTCTGCATCAGCAGCAGGACGCTCACCGAGTCGGCTCCTGCATCCTGGCTCCTGACACACCCGCCAGCACCCGGAACACCTGCAAACAGACAAGAAAAGAGAAGGCGAGCATTAGAAATTACTTACCGGAATCCGGCCTCAGCAATCCTACCTCCGACGATCCTGCAAAGGAAAGGTATAAGATTAGCAGCGCTCTCAAACGTTCGCAGCCGCGCCGCCTTGCCTTACCCATCCGTGGCCTCGCCGAACTCCACCGCGGCCACGACGCCGGCAGCATCTCGGCACCTGAAAAACAGAAAAAGACAGTCATTAGAGGTGCCCGCTCTAAAGCGGCCACATTTCTTCCACTTACTTACGTGCCTCATCATGCGCGACAGCGGCTGTGTCGCTGGCAGCATCTCGGCACCTGTAAGCAGAAAAAGACAATCATTAGAAGTAAGCAGTCGCTTTTCTTTCACTTACCTTCCTCCACCGCGGCTACGACGCCAGCTACATCCCAGCACCTGCATAAGAGGAATACATGGTGAGCACTAACTAAGCACGGAGAACAAATACTCACCAAGAGACTTACCAGCTTTAGGTTTCTGGGCCCCGGCTCCTGTGGAGAAAAGACACTCATACTTACGGCTACCGTAGGAGAAACGAAGGACACAGTGTCCGCAACTATTTCCCATCCAGTGACGTAACTGGATTCTACGCACCCCTGCACCTGAAGCAGGATGGAGAGCTCATCTTTACAATACCTAAGGTGAGAGCTCGCAGAAACCAAATTGGGGGTCAAGAAGAGTGAGAAACAGGAGATTGGTGGGAACACATATCCACCCCAGCTGGTAATCAATCCCTTTTCTTCCACCTGCAGAAAACTTACTCTACAAGCCAGGCAATCCAAATTCGGAGGCCCGGTCCAGAGCATCTTCCGGGCCCTGTGCCTCACGATAGAAGAAACGGTAGCAGTCCAGTTCGGGTCAGCGTCTCTGTGGGAATCAGGTGAGCGTTACAACCCACACCTCAGCAATGAGTAGGATGGACCATCTCAGCTGCGCTTCACCCAGACTCTGCCAGTGGGACATGGACCTACTTATGAATATGACACGTTTGATCAATATCTCGAAGATGAGTACGTTAACCTTATCCTGGATGATAGAGAGGCGAGGGAGGCACCAAGGATACCTGTCGACATTGGAGGCAGACAGTTCTGTTTCCTAGTCGACTCCGGAGCTACTGTCAACATTATAGGAGAAAAAGAATTCTTACAAGTCCCCGATCAACACTGACCTGGACAATGTACAGGATCTTCCAGTGGGGTGCCGACCTCCCCCTCCACTCAATTGGGCATTTCAGGCACCAACTAATACACAAAGGACTGTCCACCACGGTCATCCACGTGATCCGGAGCCCTACGAAAAGGCGATGTCTACTGAGTTTCCACAGAGCGTCCTGCCTGGGGCTCATTGATATACACGTGCATGAAGGGGACATGATACAGATGGCAGCACCCCTGAGAGACAATGGTGAACATGTTGGATGGGTGTCGAACAAGCACGCAGCCAGAGGGCCCATCACAAAGGACACAATCTTGGCGATGTTCTTGCACCTCTGCACAGGACTGGGAAAGATGAAAGGACCCCCAATCAAGCTACACATCGACACCATGGTCCGACGCATCCCCCAACATCCCAGGAGAGTGGGGTTACACCTGCAGGTGGCAGTTTTCAACAAGCTCAAATAGCTGCTCAACGATGAAATCAATGGACCTGCGACAGGGTCGATCTCGTGGGTCTCACCCCTAGTGATCGTGCCTAAGGAAGGGGGATGACTGAGACTCTGAGTAGACATGCGGATGGCCAACACCGCCATCCAGAGAGAGCGCCACCCAGGACCTCGCATTGAGGACCTGATTGTCCAATTGAACAAGTCAGTACTGTTCTCCAAACTAGATCTTAACCAAGGTTACCAACAGATGGAGCTACACCCTGATGGGAGGGGCATCACAACATTTGCAACCAATGATGTCCTCTTTTGCTATAAACGCCTCAACTTTGGCATCTCATTGGCAGCTGAAATTTTCCAGGAGGCTATTAGACTGGTCATCCGTCCAGTTCGGGGGACCCTGAACTACAGTGATGACATCCTCGTTTTCGGAAAGACTTGTGAGGAACATGACGCTGCATTGATTGCAACGTGTGAGGCTTTCCAAGGGGCAGGAATAATGCTGAACATAGACAAATGCCATTTTAGCAAGACCAAACTCAAGTTCTTTCCCAAATCTTTTCCGCAGATGTAATGATGCCAGACCCAGATAAAGTCAACACCATCTCCAACCTCGGTGAACCAAAACAAGTGGCGGATGTCCGTTCGTTTCTGGGAATGGCCAGATACTGTACTCAGTATATCCCATCCTCGTCACCAGATGTTGTACCTGGATAGTCGCACACAATACAGACACGACCCCAGAGCTCTGGACAAATACTAACATGTAACTAACCCCTTAACTCCTCCTCGCTCCCTCGTCACCCTCATGTGGTATCTGTTCCCTTCTTAAGGGTACAGAGCCTTCCAACAGTGTTAATGCGACGGTAATAGCATTTCTGACACATTTTTACCTCTCGGCCCATCTCCTGATGACCACCATAGTCAGTTGTAAATTGTAGGCATCAAACTGAAATAACTTTTAGAGAAGAATGACCACAAAGAAAGGTATGCAAACTATCTGCAGAGAAAGAACATTTTTACCCGGGAACAAAAATAACACACGTGGATATCTGAGTTCTGTTCACTGCCTCATGGCACAGATAGTCCCTGTTTGAAAAAGAACGTGATCATAGTTCATAGTACATCAAGTGTCCTGTGGCTAACAAAGCACGTCTCATTTATGTCATGTTAACGTGTTCAATAAATATGTACTTTTCATTTAATAAATGCACTGCATTCTGTAGCGCTTGCTGGCCAAGGAACACTGAAGTTCTGTGCATTAGAATGTGGCAAGAAGAAAAACAAACAAATTAACCCAAAGTACTCGAAGGGCAAGTAAACAAGGATAAAAGGAGCCTAAACGGGTATATTTCAAAATATTAATGTTTTCTTTATGTACAATCGTTAGCTATCAGAACAGAAACTAAATCGCCTACTGCTGTGCGTTTTTGCACATTGAACATAGATTTCTAACAGTCTAAGGGCCCGATTCATGGAATTATTTGCAAAAGGGGACATTCTGCCCGCAAATCCCCATTCGTCAAAGAGGGATTTGCGGGCAGAATGGCACGCAAATACCCGTTTTACAAGCAAATAATTACATGAATCAGGCCCAAAATACTTTGGAACCAGTTGGATTATTGAAAGCAGGGAGTTTCACAATTTAGAGGTAATAATGCAAGGCATTATGGGAAAAAAGCAGAAGATGTATTTTTCCCCCCGACTCCAGACAATTGCCCTGTCTGGCAGGTAGAAAACCTTGGATCCAGAAGGAAGCATGGTGCCAGTAAAAATGAAGTGAAGCAAAACAATTATAATTCACTAGATTGTAAACAAATACGTCGGAGATCAACCATCTATTCTTGAATCTCATGTATTCAATCAAAACCATAAACTAACATCCCTGGGCTTGCCCCCTTCGCATGCCAAACCTTCTCATGCTCACCTTTCACTAAAAGAACGGCCCAGGTTCTCACTATAACCTTTTTTTATTCTGATATTCACATTCTTTCACACTCAAAGTACCATACCAGTTATAAAAGCCTGTATCTACTGTATAAACGCAGTACATCACAAGCACGACCCTCAACGTGGGTTTTATGGGACAATTGCACACATATTTCAAGAGAAATACACCCACATATCTCAGTTAACCATATTTCAACATCATCAAACATTAAACAAATCTACAGCTACAGCTGAGGAGATCAGTTGAATGTGTTCAGTCTGGAGGGTGGACATCCAGACTGCGTGCTGGCTGTGTTAGGCCTGAGGAGATGCCTAAGCTAGCCGGTATGTGCTAGCTAGCTGTGTTTTATTAGGATGATGGGTAGTTTGATGAGTCACGTTAGTATGAGAAAAGCTTTACCGAATGTGTCATACTACTGCTGTGTTCTAGTTGAATGGTGGTGTATAGGAGAGAGTAAGCGTAGTAGTGCAATATTGTGGTAATCAGTAAAGTGTATGTGACCAGGCACACAAGGATGTTGGGAATACCTTCTAATTTTTGTCAAGAGTATGGCACATATTACTAAGATTAATTCTATCTATCTATCTATCTATCTATCTATCTATCTATCTATCTATCTATCTATCTATCTATCTATCTATCTTGGTTTTTGTATAGGGCTCAATCGCCCAAAGGCTTCAGAGTGCTCACAGTGACAGAGACAAACAGAAAACATAAGGGACAAGCAGCAAAGGAATAGGAGGGCCAAAGCATAAGACTGGAAAGCAAGAGAAGAAAAAAATACTCAGTGCCCTCATCAAATAACCAGGTCTTAAGCAGCTTTTTAAAGGAGTCAATGGATCCACAGTTCCTTATAAGTAGAGGCAGTGAGTTCCAGGTTTTAGGAGCCCAGAAACTGAAGTTAATGCTAGCCAACTCTTTTAAGGAGTTGGCAAGGTTGGACCAACTCTTGGGGGGCGTGGCTAGGAAGCCATGTGAAAGGACGTGTCTGTACGGGGGCTCCCGAAGATCCGCACATTATCCGACTGAAAACAGTGCAAGGACCGATGTAATTTGGCTGAGACTGATATGACTGCGCGCATGGATCTCAGGTGAACGTAAGGATATGTTTCGATACGGGCCTGCACCGTGAGAGCGCAACAAAAAGCTAAAAGAAGATCTGGAGGCGAGAGTGCGATGAACGAGAAAATGCCCGCCGCCGCCGAACGAAGGAACAAAGGGGTGCTTGATCTGGGCGCCTGACGGTCGCACTGGAGCGTGGTGGTGGTGTAGGTGCATGACGCGGGTGCATCGAGGTCATTAAGGACACCCAGTCCTGCGAGGCCGACGGCGTGGACCTGGGAAGGGAGCAGGGCCTGATCGAAGATACTTTGTAACCGGAGCGTGCGGTGTGACCGGGAACTGTGCCCCGGGCCCTTTGTGGCCTAAAGTGGGCCTCAGAGGGTGAGACGCGACCTGGCTTAGCTAGGTAATAGACAAGATGGCCGGGGGAGCCGGAGGACAGAGGGACTTTGTGTCAGAGAAGGGGTGATAACAATGGGGCACCCGTGGAGCGCACTGTGACACCCTGCCCCAGATCCGAGCGGGGTTTGAAGGACGGGAGACATGTCTAACAAGCCCCTGAGAGCGAAGACCAAACAGCACACGCTCGACGAATACGCTAAAACGCCTCCCGGCCCAGACGGAGCCAAAAGCAAAGACAAAACGCAAGCCAAGGAAATGGCCGCCGGGGGTGCGAACCACGAGGTCCTCGCTGCGATCGCAGACCTGAAAGCGACCTGGGAGACCAAGCTCCAGCTCGCTGTGGCTGAACTGAAGACCGCAATGGAACTCCAGGTTGGGGCAGTGCAGGAGGACGTGAACCTCCTAAGGCAGGACATGCGTACCCTGGCAGAGCGCACGGAGACTTTGGAGAAAGAATTGGGCCCTACCGCGGCGGACTCCGCTGTGCATAAGCGTGAACTCCATGCCCTGGTGCAACGCGTGGGCAACTTGGAGAGTAGGGCGGAGGAGGCAGAAGGGCGCGCCCGGAGGAACAACATCCGTATCGTGGGCCTGCCGGAGGGAACTGAGGGCCACAATCCAACGGAATTTATCGAAAACATGCTACTGCAGGAGATCACGGGAGGCACCCTGTCGCAGGGTTTTGCGGTTGAGAGAGCGCACAGGGCCTTAACTAGGAAGCCACCACCGGGAAACCCGCCCAGGCCAGTGATAGCTAAGATCCTTAACTACCGGGACCGAGAAAGGATCCTTGAACACTTCCGCAAGGGAGGCACAATACAACGAGGAGCGGCGAATATAACGGCCTATCCCGATTACACCCTGCAGGTACAGCGCAGTCGTATGAACTTCGGAACGGTGAAGAGGAGATTGCGGGAAGCGGGGCTTAAATACATGTTGCTCTATCCGGCCAAACTGAAGGTTTTCTTTCAGAGCAAGCTACTGTTCTTTGTCACCCCGGAGGATGCTATGGAGTGGTTGGATGCACACAACTGCCCTCAGGAGTCAGATGTTCAGACGGCCGGTGGAAAATAAAGGACGAGATAAGTAACGCTGTAGGCCCGGTCGGGTCATGAGCATTGGGACTAGATTATAGTCATTGAACTTGCTTCAGAACATGCGCGCGTCAGGGGTTATGAAACGTGGTCCTTGCGCGGACATGGTTGCGAAGTTGAGGAGCCGCCTGAAGCCACCCTTTACACCCCCTTTTTGTGTTTAGTTTAGTCACTGTTAGTGGGGTGACACCCTGTCGGGTTCTCTATTTGGGTTTCCAAGGAGGACCGAACACAGGGATGCCTGAGATCCAGGGATGGAGCTGGGCAGTTGTTGGGGGTAGGGGTTTGGGGGGGAGTTTTAGTTTTTGTATGAGCCTGGGGGTGAAACCGGGAGTGGGTGTTCGCAAAGTGGGGAGGGATTGCCTCGGATGGGGGGAGGAAACTACTGATAGGCCATGGGAGACCTCAGGATATTAACGTGGAACGTTAGGGGGCTTAACAGTTATCTTAAGCAAAATAAAGTCATGTTGTATCTTAAGAGGCAGAAGATAGACGTAGCCCTGCTACAGGAGACACATCTAAAGCGAGAGAAACTGGAGCTGGTAGGGAGGAAGTGGAAGGGAACAGTGGTAGGATCAACATACTCCGCCTATGCCAGAGGAGTGCTGGTGTGGGTGGCGCCACACGTCCCATTCAAGCTAATTGAGGAGGTTGTGGAGGAGGATGGGAGGTTGGTTATGGTGAGGGGGCTGGTAGAGAACAAAGTAGTGTGCATTGTAAACACATACGCGCCTAACCAGGAAACGGCGACATATTTTAGGACGCTGTGCACCAAGCTCAGTGTTGGGATGGGGGGCACGGTGATATGGGGTGGTGACTTTAATTGCGTGTTGAACCCCAGGGAGGATAGGTCGGATGACAAGATGGCTAAGCCCAGTCCGGCGGCTAGGGTATTGCAGACGCTGCTGGCGGATTTTGGCCTAGTGGATGTGTGGAGAGCGAAACACCCGAGCGCGAGACAATACTCGCACTATTCGGCTCCGCATCTACTGCACACGAGGCTTGATTACTTTTTCACTACGCCAGACATAGTCGCGGAGTGCGACCATATAGACTACAGGGGGAGGGTCCTCTCTGACCACTCGCCCCTGGTCATGCGATGGCAACTGTATTCCCAACGAGCGCGTATACCAACATGGCGCCTAAGGGCGGAGGCGCTCAAAGACCCCGCCTTCAGAGAGGATATTAGGGAAGAGATAACTGCTTATTTTGAGGTGAATAAAGGGAGCGTTAAGTCGGCAGGCACCTTATGGGAGGCCTTTAAGGTCGTAATGCGGGGGATCGCCATTGCGAAGTCTAAGGGATTGATGGGGGGAGTCCTGGCGGATTTGCATAGAGCTGAGACTGCGCTGGAGGAGGAGTTGAAAGGTGGTGGGACAGATGCGGAGGCGGTCTCCAAATTGCAACAGGAGTGTGCGGAACATTGGGACAGGCTCTGTAATTTGAACTATAGAAAGTATATTGAGAGACTGCATGCGGGGGGAGATAAAACGGGCCGACTCCTAGCTTGGCTGTACAAGAGTGAGACCCCACGATCCCCGATCAGATTGGTAACCAATGAAAAGGGGGAGGAGGTAGACACCCAAGAAAGCGTGAACAGGGCATTCGTGGAATACTATAAGGTCTTATACGAAGATTGCGAGGGGGGCAGCCAGGAGGAGATAGACGAAGTGCTGGAAGATGTAGGCTTGCCCAAGGTCAGCGATGAGGAGCGAGAGGAGCTGGATGCTCCGATCACCCTGGAAGAGCTGAAGGAGATTGTGAGACAGTTGCCCACTAGTAAGGCCCCAGGGGCAGATGGGTTCCCCAGTGAATTTTATAAAGTTTATGCAGAGGAAGTGCTCCCGCCCATGCTGGAAATGCTCAACGAAGCATACGAGATGGGACGGTTGCCGGAGTCACTTAGGGAGGCGATTATAATACCGCTCCCCAAGCCAAATAAACCGGGATATGATTGTGGCTCCTACAGGCCCCTGTCGATGCTGAACCAAGATAGTAAGATCCTGACAGCTGTCCTGGCTACTAGAATGCGTAGAGTGATCGGCAAGTTGATCCACCCTGACCAGACGGGCTATGTCCCTAATAGGAACATCACTCACAACCACAGGCGCCTCCACAGGGTGGTCGAGTGGGGTGGTGGTGAGGACGGCGAAATGGCGATAGTAGCATTGGACGCGGTTAAGGCGTTCGACTCTGTTCGGTGGCCTTGGCTGCTAGCGCCTCTGAGAGGGTACGGGATGGGACCAGGTTATGTTAGGTGGGCCGAGATGTTATACAGTGCACCACTAGCCAGGGTCCGTACGGGCACAGTGGTGTCAGAGAGATGGCAGTTGGGCAGAGACACCAGGCAGGGGTGTCCCTGGTCCCCAATGTTGTACATCCTGGCCCTAGAACCCTTAGCGATTTACCTCCGGCAGCAATATGACCCGGTCGGCATCGATGTGAGAGGAGAGTGTCACCTTATATCCCTGTATGCAGATGATATGCTGTTATACCTAAGATACCCGGAAGAAAATTTGCAGTATGTCTTAGAGGTGATGGGGAGGTATGCCTGGTTGTCCGGTATAGCGGTAAACCCTCAGAAATCCACTCTATTTCCGCTAGGGGGCTATGTGGGGACTCCAGTGGAGAGGTTGCCGGTGTTGCAGATCCCGTGGGCGACGAGATCCTTTAGATACTTGGGGATTGATGTGTATCATACGACCGTGGAAGAGCACAAGCATAACACTGAACTTGCTGTGGAGAAGATCGAGAAATGCATGAGGTTCTGGGAAAGATTACCACTAGCGATGATGGGCCGAGGAGCTATGCTTAAAATGGTGGTGCTGCCCAGGCTTCTGCATTATTTTAACAACATCCCCTACATGATTCCTAAGAAGTTTTTTGTGAGGCTACATAGTGTTTGCAGAGAATTCCTGTGGCACGGCATGCGCAACAGAGTCGCACTGTGGAAGCTGCAGAACTTCTATGAGAAGGGCGGAATCAAGCTGCCGAACTTTGAGGCATATTATGTGGCAGCGCAGCTACAATATGTGTCTAAGTGGCTCTCTGATGAAGAGACCCCTGAACACAGGCTGTTTGGGAGGGATTGCTCCCCTTTTTACTTGCGAGAGGTGATCTGGGTGGCTAATGCATGCATGAAGGAGCGGCCTAGTATGCTAGCTTTGGGACGGAACATGTGGAAACGGGCCTGCCGGATGATGGGCAACCCTTTGCCGTGTGTGTTGCAGTTCCCATTGGTCGCACTGGCGAAGGGAGATGGGCAGCTCAGAGCAACCATTCGGATATACTGGGAGTCAGTGGGGTTGGTCACCATGGGAGATATTTGGCAGGATGGGACCATCTTGGAGTTCGAAGAATTAGAGGCAGGGGCGGGACTGCACAGGGGTCAATATATGACATATCACAGGATAGTGCAGGAGATCCGGAATAGGTGGCCAGAAACTACCCTGGCCGATGAACCGGATGCCCCGGTGGAGATACTATATGACACATTGGAGGGCGGGCATGAGGTCTCTAGGTTGTACGAGATGTTGATGACGAAGGCTGGGAGCGATTTAGAGCACTTGAGACTGGAATGGGAAACGGAGATGGGGGCCCCGATGGCAGATGGGTTGTGGGAGCGAGCCCTCGGGTATCATAGAAAAGTATCGAGAAACGCCAGGTTTAAGCAAATACAGCTTTATATAACGCACAGGGCATACCTGACCCCTTTGAGAATATCCAAATTTCGGGATGTTGGACGCCAGGCGTGCCCCAAGTGTGACGAGGAGAATGCAGACATGATACACATGTTTTGGGCGTGCCCAGTAATTGCAAGCTATTGGGGTGAAGTGGCGCAGAAGCTGGCAGGAAAGGGTGTTACGCTCAAAGTGGATTCAGCCTGGGCCTGCTTACTGGGGGGATATCCCAGAGCGCGTAAACTTAGACATGTTGATAAATTGAAAGATCTGGCTTATGTGCTTGCTAAACGTAGGATTGCCATGGGTTGGAAGGAGTGTCATAAGCCACGAACGGAGGTCTGGTGGAGGGATCTCCAAAAATGGGCGGAGGCCGAGACGGCTGTGTGGCGGGATGCCAGTATTGCAGGGGAGGAGGAGGAAATGTGCTCTCTTGCGGCATGGAAACTGCTGATAGCTGAACTGTTTGGAACGGGGTCGGCTTCAATTGAATCTGAGAGTGATGACGCCCCCTCGCCCACAGCGGACACCAATGGCGAACACCATACAGGCTCATAGGGGGGAGGGATGGGGATTGCAGTGTTGTTTGTTGTTAAACGTGTTTATTTATGTTCAAGTTGTAATGTCGTGTGGTTTATATATATAAAATAAAAATATATTTAAAAAAAAAAAAGGTTGGACCAACTCTTGGTTATTATTAGATCGTAGATTTCTTCTGATGGGGGCTTTCAGTAATTTGTCTGCAAGGTATTTGTGGGCTGTACCCGAAAGACATTTGAAGATCATTACGGCACTTTTGAATTTAATTCTTTGCCCAACTGGAAGCCAATGAAGCTTCCTTCTCTCAGCCAATATCTTCACATACTGAGGCCATTGACTGCTCTAACTGCTCCATTCTGAACAGTTTGGAGTTTTCTTATTTTAAATTTAGGGGTTCCCATCAACAAGCTGTTGCAATTGTCAAGTTTGGAATTAACTATAGCGCCTGCTATGATAGCTAGATTGGGCTTAGAGAGGTATGGGCGAATTTGCCAGAGAAGATTGGAGTAAAAGGCACAGGTAGACTTAAGGTATGAGATGTGTTTTTTAAAGGAAAGATGAGTATCCATAAAGACACCTAATGTTTTAACATGATCAGAAACCAAGATGTTACTGTTGTTAATTTTAAAGCTTTTATAGTAGTCATCTAGATTTTGTAGTCTCTGAGGTGTACCGATTATCAAGAGCTCAGTTTTGGCCTCATTGAGAGGTAGGGAGTTAAAGGCCATCCAAATGTGTATGGCTGAAAAGACTTCTACTCTGTAAGCATCTTGCTCATAGTTACCGGATAAGGTAAAAACCAACTGTGTGTTGTCGGCGTAATTTGTAAACCTGACACCCATAGTTTGTAACATATCATACAGTAGTTTGGAGAAGATGTTAAATAGAAGTGGCGACAAACAGGATCCCTGAGTAACGCCACATAAGAGTGGAATTACTATATATTATCACAACTGCTGCAGATCTGGGACCTAAGAAGGATTTGAACCAGTCTGCCGCAGATTGGGAGCATCTACCAACTTTGATGAGTCTTTTGGCGAGAAGTTCATTGTTAATCAGATCAAATGCTGAAGAAAAATCCAACAAGAGAAGCAGCGCTGGATTACCTTTCTCTATGATGGAAGCAATATTGTTCTGAAGGTCGAGGAGGGCCGTCTCAGGGCCATTGTTGGCACGAAAGCCAGATTGTTCCTCGGCAAGGATGTTGTTAGTTTCAACACATTTTTGATATTGTACATATGTGATCTTGTCAATAATCTTCAGCAAAAAAGGAACATTCAAAATGGGTCTAAAGTTGCCAGGAATTGAGGGATCAAGATTGTCTTTCTTCAAGAGCGGAGTGATCCAAGCCTCTTTGATGTTATTAGGTATGTGGGATTCCTCAAAGGATTGATTAACAAAGTGTGTGACCCAAGGGGCAACAGTATCAGCAAAGTCCTTAAAAAGTTTAGCTGAAAAGGCATCCCCTGTGCATGGGTAGGGTTTGAGGTTGTGGATAATATTGAAGACCTCTGATTCAGATACTTTTTCGAAAGAGAAAACTTCAGGGGAGGTTTTAACGCCCGGATCGGGTCTCTCTGATATAGGGAGATGGCTCGTAAAAGTGAGCAGTTGCTCTTTAATAGCCTGTTGATGCTTCTTGATTTTATTGTTAAACCCATCATCGATGGCTTGGCACCAGGCATCGCTTTCTTGCAACTGATTAGTGGGCAAAAGATTTTTTAGTTCTTGCAAGATGGAAAATATTTCTTTGGTGTGAGATTTGGCATGATGAATTCTATCATTTAGGTGATTGGCTTTGGCTTTCTGGATTATTTCTTTATAACCTTTAACAGCCTGTTTATAACATACCATGTTTTCAGTGGATGGAGCTTTTCTCTGGGTTCATTCAGCTGTCCGTTTGATACGTCTGGCTATTAGAATATCCTCTGAAAACCACTTGTTCTGATTGGTGGATTTATTGAGTTTTGCTGGTTTAAGGGGGGCGGACATATCAAATACGGTGTTGTTAGCTGACCTGAATAACATGGAGAATTCACCAAGAGAGTAGTATTTCTGTAGTGAGGGGAGACGCGGAATCACTTGCTCCTTAAAGGCAGCATGTGTCACATTTTTCTGGTTGCGCCAGGTTTTCATATGGTTGTTCTTGTTGGGCATATGGGTTGCAGGTACTTGAGTCAGGCATTCAAAATTGACAAAGTGGTGGTCTGACCAGATGCATTCCACAATTGTGGAGACATTAAAGATTTTTTGTGGTAATCCAATCCAATATATTACTACCTTTATGAGTGGCACTATGAACTTGTTGTTGAAAGCCAATAGATTACAGGCATGAAATTAAATCCTGGGAGGCTTTGTCAAGGGAGTTATTGAGCCAGTAGTTGAGGTCACCAAGGATGATAAAAGAAGAGATGTCCTTAGACATATTACCTATGATGGCCATCAATTGCTCTTCGAAAAGCGGAGTGGTTCTAGGGGGTCGATAAATCAGTAACATGCTGATCGAGGATGTAGGGTTTATATTGAGTTTTACCAAGAGCACTTCACAATTGTCAAGATTGGAACAGTTAACAGTGCGCAGTTTCAAGGTCTCTTTAAAGATAAGCGCCATCCTCCCCCCTCTACCATTATCACGCATCGATTGAAAGGTGGAATAACCCTGCGGGGTTGCGAGGAGCATAGCATGGTGTGTGGAATCAGACATCCATGTCTCGGTAATTCATTAAATGTTTTTATTTTAATACAACATTTCTGCATCATCTATTACATTTCTTATAAAAGGTTAGTGCAAAGAATAATACTAAACATTTTTATAATCTCAACATTTCAAGGTTACCCGGCACAAATATTCTCAATCTATTGCGTCCCACAAAGGTTCATTATAATAGTATCAGCATAAAACATTAAACATCCCTTATTTGCACAGTAATTTATAGTACACTAGGGGTGATTTTATAAGAAATCTCAATTGCGGGCTGGGAACCGCCAACCGTAGCTCTTCTGTGCTGTTGGATCCCCTGCATTCAATGTTAAAGGTCCACGAAATCAAGTGGACAAGGAAAGACTAAAAGCGCGGAAATGTAAACCCAGTTTGCAAATATGCTTTGCAGGCGGTGTTTACCAATAGATTCCTATGGAATCTGCCTGGTTTTAACCAGATAAGAAACAGAGATGGATTCCGTAGGAGATTCGCTATATGCATGCATGAATATCTCATGCAGGTTTACAACGAGATGCAATGACGATATGGAAGAGTGAAAAGTGCAGATTTTACCTTCGCTCCATGCACTTTATTTATTTTGTCACTGTTGAAAAGTGTGGCAAAGGAGGAAATGGACTTGTAAAAACATTATGCTTTGCTTTTATGCTTCTATTTCTTGCCCCACCCCATTTAAATGAGGGCCACACATATTTAAAAGTCCTTTATATGTTTAAGGTGATCTTTTTTCAACAGGTTTCAACTTACAAAGATAATCTTTATTACAATAAGAGTTTGGAGGTGTAACCGGATGCCATGTGGCGAGGCTGTGAAAGCCTTGGCTTTTTGATTTTATCACTCCATCCTTTCGTAAATGCTCCATGCTGAAATTATAGTGCAAATGTATCTTTGCTGGGATACCTACAGCCCAGTTGTGGCCCAAGATGTGTAAAAAGGTTGCATGCACACTCCTGACTGCTGCTAGAACACAAAGGTAATGCAGGTGGAGGTGGCTTCTCAATCGCGTGCACCTCTGATCCAAATTATAATAGGTGTATGCCTTAGTCAGTCTGGTGGTGCATAATCTTTAAAAAATAAGCCATGTCTGGTTGTGGCATGCTGACTTCTAAGCATGCACAATTATACAGCCACTGTAATTTGGAAATATCACATCTGTGTCCAGTGAGCAGGCGCAGCTATGACAGGACAGATGTATGTTTCTGTCTAGGCTGACTGTTTCCCACAGTTGCTTTGTGGAACAATCGCTAGGATGCTGCCCTTTGATTAGTCAGCAGAAAAGGTACACCTTGCCCCAGGCCATAGAAACTTCCCCAGGAGGTCTCCTGGTAACAATGCTTCAGAGATAGCACTGGCATAGCAAAGCCATCCTAACAACAGGGTGCTGATCACTGGAGTCCCTTTGAAGCCAGTAGGCATCAGAAAGAGGCAAAGTTAGAAGAGCCAGAGGGTCTGATTCATGGAAGTGTTTTATAATGGCGTAATCCCATAGGAAAACTCTCCATGAATCAGGCCCTCACAGTGCACATAGACCTTAAAAAGCGTCCCATCACCTTGATTTCTGTTCACACTCTTTTTCTTTTTCTTAAGCCCTCCATTTCATGCAAGGAAGGTATTCTGGTTGTGATTTCATAAGGCAAAGGGCACTCATTGCAAAAACATGTAATGCGTCTGTAATGATTTTTCCAAAGCATGCTTGCTTTGGACCAAACCACTCTGGCATTTTTCCTTTTTTAATTTATTTATGTGTATAGTTCAAAGAACCTTCACATGCTTAAAAAATAGCACAAACAAATACAAACAAATGTTAGTTTCTTACAATAACTTAATCACATCAAATATCCAACATCCAATAAATGCACACATTACTGTCATTAAATACATTCATCCGTGGTTATTTCAGGAAAGCATTTTCAAAAGAAATGTTATTTCTTTCCCATGTAATTCAAAGTTACATAAATACATCATTGATGTTTAATCATTCATTAAAAAAAAATAATGTGCCCCTCTTTCCTAATTTGATGGCCTATCGATTTTCCCTGTGCCGTCACTGTCTTCAGAACCTAGTATAATGCTATATGAACATATTTGTTCCCCGTATTAAGGCAATACATCCAAAAGCTATCACTTTTTATTTCATAGTAATTTTCTACATACGGGCCAAGAAGGTTCATACATAGGGGGCCAAAATCTTTTCATTCAGTCAATACATGACAGACTGACTCTGGCATACTCGGGACAAGACATAGGCAGCAACTTCTAAATTCCCTAGGGATCAAAAGGTCAGGTATAGTGAGTACCAGTAGTTTATTGATTCTCAGGAGGAGTAAGAATTTATGCAATGCCGGACTCGGGCACAATTTCAGGTAGCCCTGCGGTTCCCCAAAAGTGTGAGCCAAAAAAGGCATTTCCTCCCTATAGCTCATCAAGGGGCACATGTGGGTATAGCTAGAACACCATTGCCACCTCTCCAGCTTTGCCACACATTTGCTATTCTGGGTAAGGTAATTCTCTTCCCAGTTTGGATTCCATTCAATCAATTCAAATACCTTGCATGACAAAGTTGCGAGGTTGTTTTTACCGACCCTGGCTTTTTCCTTACAAAGGAGGCATAACAATGGGCAAGCAGGAGATAATTTGTCTTTTAGATATAGAAGGCATTTTCTCTTTAACACTTGGGCCACCAGGGATATCAGCACCAGTTTAAGCCTTATTATTTCAATAGGTACACTAGGGCCTAACCCCAATAGATTCCTCCAAAATGTTCACTCAAGTACCTTCAGCCATGCCAGGTCTTTCATACTTAGTGCCTCCATCCCATATAGGAAGGGTGTACAAAAACGTTGTCTGTACATGGTAAGTATGCCATATAGAGTGAAGCCTGCGGTTTCCATTATGCACTTAGTAATCACCATTGTCAGGGAAACAGCTTTAGGCTTCTTCTCAGATGTGATTGCAACAAAATCACACTCTGGCATTATTTCTAATCCCAGATATTTGTACTGATTCACCCTTTCAATGTGAGAACTTTCCACCATCAATTTCAGTACAGCCATGTTGTGAAGGATTCCAATCGGGCATCACACAATGGACCAGGACCCTTGGTCTTATCCTAGGATGTAGCGCTCAATGGGAATACTTTTTCTTTATTTTCTACGAATTCGAATAGAGCCTATACCCAACCCGTCTCATACCCCCTTTTACAAATACCCCGGGTCACAATGGACCATGAATTTATTTATTTTAATTTCAAAGGATATCACACCATTTTTATATTGGGCAGCAATCACCAATGGGGTAATAATTACAATGAAAACCTCTGAAATACACTTGGTTAACATTCTACAAGAACATATACAAAGCACAAATGAATAGGAGCAAGTTTTCTATTTGGGTAGCTAGCACCCGAGTTAAGGTTTCCCCCTGCAATGTTCCCTCAAACCCAAATTAATCAGATTCTGAGTGGGCAGAAGGAAGCAGCATGGAGTCAGGGATATGAGACAGAATCAACATCTGACCTTCCCTCACAAGAAAAGAGGCAATTAAAACCCTTTGCAATGGCATAAAATGACACTTGGAATTTGACAAATAATTAATTATATGTGTTTGATTGATTGATATTTTATTTCTATCGCACTCGTACACAAGTGTTTCAGAGCGCGACAAGGCAAGGGAGGGGAACAGGGGAGAACAAAACAGCAATCTTACTAGGCCCAGTGACAGTGAGAACGCGCAAGTGCATGGGAGAGGGGGGGAGGGGAAAAGTGCATGGAAGGGGGAGAGGTGGAAAGTGCGAAGCAGAGGAGAAACAGATAAATAACAATAAATAAATAATGAAGGCAATAAACAGTGGTAATGCAGACAGCAATTTGCAAGTGCTAGGTTTAAGGCAGCAGACAGGGTAGGTCTGATAAGTGCAGGAAGAAAAAGGGAGGGCTTTATGGGTACAGATACAGACCCCAGTGCAAGGGGTGGCCCGGAGGCAGTGCGGGAGGGTAACAGGATGATCAGGTACCTGGGCCCAAAGGACAGAGGATGGCCAGGTGCACGGTGCCAAGAGAGAACAGATCAGCAGGGGAGAGGGGGAGCAAAGGCAGAAGAAAAGCGGAAGGTCTTGAACCAGCAATGGTTCTGCTCAAGTTTTAGAGTGGCAGGGAGGCTGTTCCAGAGGGAGGCCCCAGCCGAAGACAGAGATCTACCATCAGCTCGTTTCTTAGAAAAACGACTGACCCTGAGGGAGTTGGAGGTAGAGGAGCGAAGAGCTCGAGAGGTGAGGTATTTGCGGAGGGATAGCTGAAGGTATTTTGGACCCAGGCCCCAGAAAGCCTTGTGGACAATGCAGAGGGTTTTGAATTTAATCATTGCATCCACTGGGAGCCAATGGAGAGATTTCAGAGCTGGAGAGATACGATCCCAGGGCCTGAGGCCAAGGACAAGTCTCGCAGTCCTGTTCTGGATTAGTTGCAGAGGGCAGAGAGTAGAGGCAGGTAGATTTAGAAAGAGGCTGTTACAATAGTCCAAGCTAGAGAGAACTAGAGCTTGGGATACCATGAGCTTCTGGGGGAAGGAGAGGAAAGGCAGAGTACCTCTGAGGTGGTGCAGTCGGAAATTTGACTTTTTAGAGACCTCAGAGATGTGGGCGGAGAAGGAAAGGGTGGAGTCAAAGATGACCCCGAGGTTCTTAGCCTCGCAGGTGGGGGTAGGTGGAGGGCCAAGGGAGGCCGGCCAGAGAGTGAGGGGAAAGGATGGTGAAGGTGTGCCGATGAGGAGGATCTCCGTCTTGCTGGCATTCAGACAAAGATCATTGGTGGCACACCAATCTTCAATGACAGTGAGGCAATCAGAGATGAGAGAGGGAGAGGAGGTGGCAGAGGGCAGCCTGAAAATGAGTTGGTTGAAAAGCCAGGGCGAGAGGTTAGACCCCTGGGGAACACCAGGGTTAAATAATGATGTGCATATGTTTTCTCACAGGATCAGGGATGTTATATCACTGGCAACTACAAGGTAAGGTATCACAAAAGGCATACAGTTCAAAAGCAACTTGAAATGGAGAACATAGTGCAGTCAAAATCACACGTGGAAAAGTTGCAATTTACACTTTTTGTAGTTTTCAATGTCAATGTTTTTAAACGGGAGAAATATACAGAATCGGAATGCAGTTTTTAGGCTGCGTGATAGATGCACATCACAGGGATCATATAGAAATGAAAGAGTGACTATAGCTGAATAATTAGATGAGATTTTCAAGGTGAAAGAAATTCACGGGGTAATTCATAGATTTCAGCGCAGAGGCAGTGCACGCGAGCAACGCAGAGAGGGAGCGTGCGCCAGCTTGCGCCAGCCGTGTGCGCTAAACAGCATTCTGGCGCACCCCGTATTCATGGAATTCCCAAGCCATAATGAGCGCTGGCGCAGAGAACATCCCGCAGCGCCAGTTAGGCCCCCAAGAACGCCCCTTGCGCAATGAAAAGCCATTAAAATCCCCAATGCATCGCAAAGGGCCGCGCTAACCGTGGGCCAGCTTACAGGGCCGCTACAGTGCAATCGCGCGAGTGGGGAAAGTATATTTCCCGGGGTGTACGGGAAGTTTCACAGGTGATAGGCCTTGGGCGAGCGTGGTATGTGTATTTCTGGGGTGCGCGGGCAGTTTCACATGCGATTTCGCTTGCAGAGCGGGGTACGTGTATTCTGAGGGGTGCGTGGGGAGCTTCACACACGATTTCGCTTGCAGAGCGGGGTACGTGTATTTCTGGGGTACACAGGAAGCGTCACACGTGATAGGCCTTGGGCGAGAGGGGTACGTGTATTTCGGGGGGGCGCAGGACGTTTCACAGGCGATAGGCCTTGGGCGAGCGTGGTACGTGCATTTCTGGGGTGCGCGGGAAGTGTCACACGCGATAGGCCTTGGACGAGCGGTATACATGTATTCTGTGGGGTGCCCGGGCAGTTTCACATGCGATTTCGCTTGCAGAGCTGGCTACGTGTATTCTGAGGGGTGCGCGGGTAGCATCAGACACGATTTTGCTGTCTGAGCAGGGTACGTGTATTTCTGGGGTGCGCGGGAAGTGTCACACGCGATAGGCCTTGGGCGAGCGGGGTACGTCTATTTCTGGGGGGCGCAGGAAGTTTCACAGGCGATAGGCCTTGGGCGAGCGGGGTACGTGTATTTCTGGGGTGCGCGGGAAGTGTCACACGCGATAGGCCTTGGGCGAGCGCGGAACATGTATTCTGTGGAGTGCACGGGCAGTTTCACATGTGATTTCGCTTGCAGAGCGGGGTACGTGTATTCTGAGGTGTGCGTGGTGAGAATCACATGCAATAGGCCTTGGCCAAGCGGGGTACGTGTATTCCGAGGGGTGCGTAGGGAGAATCACACGCAATAGGCCTTGGCCGAGCGGGGTACGTGTATTACTGGGGTGGGCTGGGAGAATCATACGTGATAGTCCTTGGGAAGCGGGGTACGTGTATTCCGAGGGGTGCGTGGGGAGAATCACACACGATAGGCCTTGGCCGAGCGGGGTACATGTATTCTGAGAGGTGCGCGGGGAGAATCACACGCGATAGGCCTTGACCGAGCGGGGTACGTGTATTACTGGGGCGCGCAGGGAGTTTCACACGCGATAGGCCTTGGCGGAGTGAGGTATGTGTATTACTGGGGTGCACGGGGATAAACACACGCGATAGGCCTTGGCCGAGTGGGATATGTGTATTACTGGGGTGCGCGGGGAGTTTCACACGCGATAGGCCTTTGGCCGAGTGGTGTTCCTGTATTACTGGGGTACGCGGGGAGAATCACACGCGATAGGCTTGGCCGAGTGGGGTATGCGTATTCTGAGTGGAGCACGGGGAGAATCACACGCGATAGGCCTTGGCCGAGCAGGGTACATGTATTACTGGGGTGCGTGGGGAGTTTCACACGCGATAGGTCTTTGGCCGAGTGGGGTTCCTGTATTACTGGTGTGAGCGGGGAGAATCACACGCGATAGGCCTTGGCTGAGCGGGGTACGTGTATTCTGAGGGGTGCACAAGGAGAATCACACGCGAAAGGCCTTGGCCGAGCGGGGTACATGTATTACTGAGGTGCACAGGGAGTGTCAAATGCGATAGGCCTTGGCCGAGCGGGGTACATGTATTACTGGGGTGCATGGGGAGTTTCACACGCGATAGGCCTTGGCCGAGCAGGGTACGTGTATTACTGGGGTGCGTGGGGAGAATCACACGTGATAGGCCTTGGCTGAGTGGGGTACGTGTATTACTGGGGTGTGCGGGGAGTTTCACACACGATAGGCCTTGGCCGAGCGGGGTACGTGTATTACTGGGGCGTGCGGGGAGTTTCACAAGCGATAGGCCTTGGCAGAGCAAGGTATCTGTATTACTGGGGTGGACGGGGAGAATCACACGCGATAGGCCTTGGCCGAGTGGGATATGTGTATTACTGGGGTGCGCGGGGAGTATCACACGCGATAGGCCTTTGGCCGAGTGGGGTTCCTGTATTACTGGGGTGCGCGGGGAGAATCACACACGATAGGCCTTGGCCGAGCGGGGTACGTGTATTACTGAGGTGCGTGGGGAGTTTCAAACGCGATAGGCCTTGGCCGAGCGGGGTACGTGTATTACTGGGGTGCGTGGGGAGTTTCACACGCGATAGGCCTTTGGCCGAGTGGGGTTCCTGTATTACTGGGGTGCGCGGGGAGAATCACACGCGATAGGCCCTGGCTGAGCGGGGTACGTGTATTCCGAGGGGTGTGCGGGGAGAATCACACGCGATAGGCCTTGGCCGAGCGGGGTACATGTATTACTGAGGTGCGCGGGGAGTTTCAAATGCGATAGGCCTTGGCCGAGCGGGGTAGGTGTATTACTGGGGTGCGTGGGGAGTTTCACACACGATAGGCCTAGGCCAAGCAGGGTACGTGTATTACTGGGGTGCGCAGGGAGAATCCCACGCGATAGGCCTTGGCCGAGCGGGGTACGTGTATTACTGGGGTGCGTGGGGAGTTTCACATGCGATAGGCCTTGGCCGAGCGGGGTATGTGTATTACTGGGGTGCGCGGGGAGTTTCACATGCGATAGGCCTTGTGCAAGCTAGGTACGTGTATTTGGGGGGTGCGTGGGGAGGTTTACACGTGGTTTTGCTGCCATGGGAGGGCTACTTGTACTCCTGGTGTGCCCCAACACGAATTGACAGTGTGTGTCCTCCCAGGTGTGCCCTCTCACCCCTCCCCAGGCCCTGCAGGCAGCCCACAACACAAGGGACAACACTCTCCCCCTGGCCATGTCCCACAGCAAGCCCATCCACCCTGGCCATGCCCCCCAGCCACCCCACATGTCACCATGCGCAAGTGAGCACCGACACATGTCCCCCTGCACCCCCACCACCCAGCAGTGACAGGCACCTGGGAGCAGGCCCCGATTCATATCCCCCCATCCACTCACCCACCCAGCAGTGACAGGTACCTGCCAGCAGGCCCCGACTCATGTCCCCCCACCCACTCACCCACCCAGCAGTGACAGGCATCTGCCAGCAGGCCCCGACTCATGTCCCCCTGCACCCCCACCCACCCAGCAGTGACAGGCACCTGCCGCAGGCCCCGACTCATGTCCCCCTGCACCCCCACCCACCCAGCAGTGACAGGCACCTGCCAGCAGGCCCCGACTCATGTCTCCCCCCCAACACCTCATGACAATCCACAATCATGGGCCTTATGGCCACCCAAACCACATCTCACGCCACCCCACAAACACAACCAGGTATGACATCCACCCCACAATGAAATCCCCATCACATGATACATCCCAAATGGCAAGTATGCACATCAACATATTTCCGTCTCACCCACAAAATGGGTGCCTGTGATTGAGAAAACACACATTGTGACATGAATGAAACCAAAGAGAGAATACCACACATTGAAGTAGGAAATAAAAATGTATTAAACACAAAAGCAAGGGAATGAAATGAAATACACAAAAATGGAAATAAGTAATGAAAAGCTGCATGTCCAAAATGTAAACCAAAAATGCATGATAGCAAAATCCAAAGCAATCCAAAAGCACGTTCCAAAGTGTCAGTCCGGCAAAACAAATCCAAAGTGCAAAAACAATAAAAAACCATTGATCCATGGAAAAATAATAATAAGAAGCCAAATCCATTGTCGAACTATTTACAAAGTACAAATCCAGGGTCCATGTTCCCAATCATTGAAATGAAACCTATAAAAAAAACCTACCTAATGAAGAACTATATACAAAAACGTGGGGCATTGTCCAAGCGCCCCAAAATAAATAAAAACAGAAAGGAAACCTAACACTACCTAAATATATACAATGGCGGCTGGCAAGTCCTACGGCTCACTCTGTGATGTCCCGGGCCAGGGCATCATCGAACTCTATGTTGATGTCCCGGAGGCGGTCCTCTGCCCTGGCCCCGAGGTCTCGCAGGGATACAGTCATAGCCTGTTCCAACTCCCTGCGAGTTGCCTCGAGGCACTCAGCCCGCCTCAACGCCTGGCGCATGGAGAACTCCACCCTGACCATGGTGAGCCGCGCCTCTTCCACCCGCCACCGCTCCGCATCTATCCGCTCGCCCAACCGCTGCCACACAGAAGACACTCCCATTCCAGGGTCCTCCTGCCCTCTGGCCAATGCCTGCCCCTCTGATGTTGATGGCCCCGAGCCATCATCGCTCCCACCTTGAGCCTGCTGCTGCTGCTGTCCATGTGCCCTGTCCGATGATGCCTGCACATCCTCCATCTGCGGGTCTCCATTTGGTGGGGTGTCCACCCCTGCTGGACCACCGACTCCTGACTGTGGCAGGGATGGGATCTCCACCAAGCTGGCTGTGTTGGTTGGGCCAGGTCCACAGGGGGCCCTCGTGGAATCTGGGCCGGAAGACGGCAGGGAGAACTACTGGCACATAGTCTCCACAGAGGAAGAGAGGGCTGCCAGAGTGCTCGACACATGTAGGAACCCTCCGACCATGGCCCCTCCCAACTGTGCCACATTGCCACGCAGCTGTTTGTGATGGCGTGTGTGGTCCCCCCAGGAAGCACGCACGTCATTACGAATGACATACGTGCGCATCGCGACACCAATAAGGAAGGTCCCCATACGGTCACGGGACTCCTCGTCCGCAGGTAGTGGAGTGCCAGATGACGTGGGCCTCCCCCCTATCTGCAGACGGGTCTGGGACGGGGCATCCCTGCTGGTGCATGGTGGTGCAGTCACAGGGTCAGGGACAGCGACATGCACAGGCCCCTCGGCGGTGACCTGTTCTGCCTCCTGCCCCTGGACTGCACCACTTGTACCAGTGGTAATACCCCCAGCAGGCCCCATGTGTGGCTCAGTAGCGGCCTCCTCCTCCTCTGTGGTGACCACCAACCTGGATGTCTCCGCATTGCAAGCCCCTGTGGGGGCTCACCCCGGCCTTTCCGCTACAGCTGTAGTGGCAGATGCTGCACCAGTCCCCTCGCTACTGGAATGATGGCAATTCCTGGGAGGGTGGCTGGGCCTTGCATCGCCGCCCGGTGGAGGCATCCCCGCCTTTTTGCTCCACAGCGCCGTCTCCGCCCTCTTCTTCACTCGATGCTGCGTAGAGGGAGACATAGAACACAAGCATCAGGGTACTGTACAATAGTCCCTTAGACAGGAAGCAATAACACATGGTGGTACTGTCAAACGTCACTTCCATCCTGTCCCTCCACAACACATGGGTCAATGCAGACAACACACATGCAGAAACAGGCACGGCGCATACAATCAACATCAGCATCCATGTACAAGGGCCTCTATTGACATACAGGTTTGGCTTCAAACTCACATGCATCATGGCTCATACTGATCCTATTCACACACATCACCAGAGGGTAATACATCAGGGCTCGTACACCACAGACACAGTGGATACAAGGGAGACTAGACTGCATAAGTGAATCAACACATCGTCACGGACATGTGTCATGCATCCATGGCGTTTCAAAGTCACACACACACTTCTCAGACACACAGACATGTACACCATACATGTACATGAGAGCAGCACCCATCTCTCACCCCCCATCCATGTCCAAGAACAGAGACAGGCATGCATTCATGTGTGCATTCCGCATGCTGCTCCCCATGTTGCATTGGAACACATGCACCATCTGTGTGGTTCACGCATTGCTGGTCTCACATGCATTACCATGATGTCCCTGCACACACACATCCATATATGGGCTATGTAACACATACAGGCAAGTAGCTGACTACCAGCACACTGCAACACGCCCTGTTTCACACAGCAATGTATGGCCACTTACTGCTCGACTCCAGACGGGTCTTCCTTTGAAGGATCTGGACGCGGAGCACTGGGCTTATACGTTCCAGGACCCTCATTTGGATGTTGGTCACCTTCAAGAGGTGCCGGGCCTTTTTGAGGGTCCTGGACCCGAAGTCCTCCCAGCGCTTCCGGATGTGCTTGATGTCGCGGGTTGCCACCCCCTCCGCGTTGATGGCAACTACTACGTCCTCCCAGATCCTCTCCCGTCCTTCCTTGTCGGCGCGTGATGGTGTGAAGAGGGCATCATAATGCCCCAGAACTTGCTCCACCAGGATACCAACTTCCTTGTCACTGAAGCTGGTTGCCCTCTGCCTCTCTGGCTGGGGGTCGCCAGTGGTCTCTGATGGTGTTTGCCCCGACATGGGGACCCCCGGGGCAGGTATGGGTGGGCAACTGGGTCCTGGGGCTGGGCTGTGGAGCGATGGTATCCGAGTCGGGAGTCTTCTGTTCCAGCAGGGGTGGACACAGCAACTGGACCCCTGCAGATGGCTGACATGCAGGCACCAAATAGCAGGGCACGTGGGCAGCAGGCAGGCATGCAGCAGCAGATGGCAGGTGGGAGCATGCTCGGGGCTCTGGGGGGGCAGGAAAATGGCATTTTGGGCAGGAGCGTGGTCTTCTGTGTGTTGTCGCGTGGCCAGCTTGATACGGAGTGATTTGGCACGTGAAAAAAGTGCACATCAGCATGTAATTTGAGGAAAGGCCCTTAGCGCGTAAACACGTCTGTGACGTTACGTGCGCAGGTGTTTCCCACAACACGGGAGCATGTTCATTGTACACGTGAAAAAACTGCACGTCTGGGTGTCACTGCGTGTAATTGGAGGGAAAGGCCCTTAGCGCATACTTGCGTAAGTGACGTGGCACGTGTGGGCTGGCTTAAAAGGTACGTGTAGGACACCATTTTCTTGTACGTGCTTTTTGAGGAGAGCGAGCGGGTGATTCTTGTACTTCTTGTCGGTTCACAAGTGATTACTTCATAACGGTTCCAGTGCGTACTCCCTGTTTACTCAGACAGCGTTCAATTCTTTTTTTGGCGGGGGTGTTGCCAAGGCGCACACGCGTGTCTTTTTCACCTTCTATTTCCAGGCAGACGGTGAGTCACGCATGTATTTTCCAACTGTGGTTGCCCCATGTGTCGCGTACCCCATCACAGGTCATTGTAGGCTGCGTGTATCACGCATACGCTTATTTTTGTGTTTCTGAGTGCCACAGCATAGTGCAGGTTCATTTTTCCACGCACGTGGTCTACCAGGGGTTGCGTGCATGTTTAATTTTGTTTTCTGTGTGCCTGTGCGTTGCGTGACCCATCATCTTCCCCTAGGGGTCACAGACAGCCTTGCTAGAGCACTAGGGTACGAATTCCATCTAGTACCCTACCCCTTTCACCCCAATTGCCCAGGACAACTGTTTTCTGTATCTCCCATATGCACATCAACATCAGTGCCATGGTTGGGAGGCGACCAAGCTGTAAGGGACGCAAAGGTGGCCGAGCTCAGGAAGGTGGGCGCAGTAGGGGACATGGCCAGGATGTGCAGGGTGGCCCAAGAGGCCAGTGTGTGGAGGACCAATCAGGGCCACCTATGCCCCCCCCCAATGGTTGGGGGAAATCTAGCTGACACCATTCCAGCTCAGCGCTTGTTAAACCGGCCCATATTGTCAACTGAACCGGCACACGATGACTCCCAGGCTGACTTCCGTGTCACCAAGTCTAAGCCACGTGTGGCGTTGAAAGTTGCTGTCACCAGGCCACGTGGATCTGGGGCAGCAATGTCATCTGCTGCCCCAGTAAGCCAGGGTGAGGAGGCTGCAGGGGCAGCTGCAGCTCAATCCACCTCAGCTCCGAGTCTCCCAGCTGGTACAGTGTCGGTCCAAGTCCATCACACGAGGTTGGTCCTGCCAACTTCACCCAGCAACCAATGCCTGCACCGAGACCTTTGGTCATTGTGCCTTTGCAAACTTCCAGTACCCAGTCCACCTGCGCTTCTGCCCCTACCAACCAGGGAGGCGTAAGC
Source organism: Ambystoma mexicanum (assembly GCF_040938575.1). Lineage (NCBI taxonomy): Eukaryota > Metazoa > Chordata > Amphibia > Caudata > Ambystomatidae > Ambystoma > Ambystoma mexicanum. The sequence goes on along the minus strand of NC_090933.1, from coordinate 1,031,769,807 downwards.
CACTCAGTATCCGCACCACCTTCCAAGAAGAAGAAGGGTGCTCTTGCACTACAGGCTACACACTCTGGCACGTCAGGGAAGCCTAGCTTCAATGACGCCGAACTAGGTGCACTTGTGGCCTATGTGTTGGCACATAGCCGCAAAATGGTGGTGACTGCAGGGTGCAAGACTACGCCTGCTCAATGTAGGGCCCACTGGCAGACGATCGCGACCCGCATTAGTTCCCTTGGATTCGTGTAGCGCACAGCTGACGATTGTTATAAGCAGTGGAATGACCTGAAACGCAGAGCAAAGAACAAGCTGGCCTCAAATCATGCCGCTACTCTGGTGACTGGCGGTAGGTCTCCACAAGAGAACTACAAACTCACTGAACATGAGTCTGTCGCTGGTGCCTTCATCACAGAGGATCAGATCCGAGGCGTGGGAGACCTGCCAGATCTTGAAGCATTGTCCGGTGAGTGCCCATGCATGTGTGTGCAATCCATGTGTATGTTGCTTGGGTGATGTGTTCTGATTGAGTGCCAGGTGAGGTTGTGTAGTCATGACTGGTATGGATCACCCATGTGGTCCCTCCAAACCATTCCCCAGCCTTGGGTTTGGGTATGAAAGTATCCCTTCTGACCAAATTGCCAATTTGCACCAGATTACCGCAGTTGCCCTTCAACTGTCATCTTGCAACAACAATGTTCAAAATGTTTTCCTGTTCATTCAGCCTGATTGTGTCAATCCTTTCCATTTTTACTAAGCATTTTTTTGACGTACTGCCACAAATGTAACATACTTCTGTCATAGATTACACCCCACAATGGCCCACATTTATTACCTTGTTATGGAAATGAGTTAACCATTCAGGTTGATTGAGCAATGGCCTACACACAATCATTTTTGGGCCCTTTTTGAATGTTGAACATGACTGTTGTCTTCTGTTATGTTGAAGTGACCAACCATTGATGTATTCATCTGCCTGCCATCACTGTATCAGTGAACACTGGATCGGTTGCAGCGTGTGGCACATGCGTGTTTTGTCACACTATTTTGCATGTTTTATCTCATTATGTCCATGTCACATGGATGGGTGACAGTACTGATTTCCTACCATATGGTTCTACTTGTCAAATGTACCATGGCTATGCTACGTGCCATCTGTGTGATGGAATGTGTCATGTATGTGTATTGGACATGCCACTCACAGGCTAATGTGTGATGGCAGTGCTATCCAGCATGCTGCACATGTCTTGCTTTCCATCTTGGACTCCTCAGTGTCTTCCTTTTGCCTCCCCTTCCAACTCATTGACAGTGCATGCATGCCAGGGTTATAGGCACGTGGAACTCTGCCTCGTCAGGCCTATGTGTGTGCTATGGTGCTCATGCCTGTTTCCATTTGTTATCTTTCATGTTTTTGCAGGTGATGAGGCACTTGATGCTGTTGAGGAGGAGGAGATGGTGCAGACCCAGGAGGAATCACAGCCACAACCGGACACCAGTGGAGGATGTGGGGTGGTGGTGGGTGAAAACCCAATCCTCCTGCAGACCATACTGTCCACTGGTGTCTCTGGGTACACCTCTGCAGACCTCTATGAATCAGGTGCTGAATCGGACAGTGAGACATATGTGCCATCGCAGGTGAGTGTTTCTGGCAGGGATGCTGTTCTGTCCAACCCACCTGCACCGGGGGTAGACCCCTCTATGGGGATTTCAGTGTTGGTAATTCCACTGTTGGCGGTTACGGATGTAGGGTCACACTCCACAATATTTGCTCCTGTTCCTGGGCCAGCAGATCAAAGGAGGAATGTAGTCCTGCATCCTCAGGCAGTGCCAGCACAACAAGGTGCAGATCGCCTTGCCCCAAACAGGTGTGGTGCCCGCCAACGTGGTGGCCGTGCGCCACTAGGCAATACTGAGAACTCCATATACAGTATAGCAGCACAACAGAGGGCATCAGGTGAAATGATGGCTCAGGCAATGGATAGGGTGGCCACTTCCATTCTCCCCCCTGAAAGGCAGATGGAGCTCTAGCAGCAGGCAACAGACTCCATTTGCCACTCACACAGGGAGGACATGTTGGCGTCCAACAGGGACCGACGGGCTGCACTGGAGACTCTGCGCACAGCCATATCTGTAGAGTCACAGGCTCGAACACGGGTCCCTCAGAGATACTCTGGGTGAACTTGAGGTTTCCCGAAATTTTAGGTCAGAACAGCAGCTGGAGCAGCTCACATGTTCACTCTCAGCTGAGCTCCAGGCAACTCGTCAGGAGATTCAGGCATCACGTGAGGCCATGCAGGCAGAAATGCGTGCTACCCATGAGGTGCTGCATGGGGATCTCCGTACCATCATCCTGCAGAACCAAACCTTCCAGACCCACATGCTTGCTGCCAGGGAGGACCATACCAGCGCTTTGCGTGGGCTGCCTCCCATATCACAGCCACCTCCTGATGTAGCAGCAGAGGGTGATGACAGCGACGGCAGTTCTCCCACTGTAGCATAGCTCTTCAGGCCATGAGCCCATGGAGGTTTTTTTTTTCTCAACATCCACGCATGTGGGTGTTGGGGTGCACCCTGTACCTCGTCCCTCCTGGGTGCCCCGCCCACCCCCCTAGGTCCACACATGGCCATTTTTTTTTTACAGGTTGTTGCTTTGTGTGGCTCCCGTGGGCATCCACTGTGTATTCCAGCTGGGCACATGCAGGCTTGTCCTGTCTTTGGATTAGATGCTTGGTTTCCTGACACACACACCCCTCCTGCTTCCCCTTTCCATGGGCTTGCAAAGGGTGTGACCAAGTGACAGTAACTTACACAGTGACATTGGGCTCCCATGAGTTGTGTGGACAGTCTGTAGTCAAAACTGTGTGTACATCCCTAGTGGGGATTGTTGTTGGATTATACACTGCATGGTGTATTGATATGTGCTTGTGAATCCATGTCTTTCTCCTTATATACATGTAGGTTCTTCATGTCTTCACAAGGCCGTCTCCTTTGCTGATGCAGTTCATGTTGTATGCAGTACACTGAGACATTTACCTGACACAACACTCGCAGTTGGAAGGGGTCAATGTGCTGCCTTAGTCAGGTTGTGAGACTTGCACTACTTTAATTTTTTCCTGTCATATATTGCCACTGTTTTATCCTGTAATGATGTTTTGTGTTGCTGGTAAGTATTTGTTCATGTGTGCTGTTTCTTATTGATTTCTGAGAGTGTATTGCCTGTGGCCTGTTTACATTAGGGACAGTGCACTTTGGGGCTGCCTCACCATGTGCCCTTTCACCTCCCATGTGCAGAGGCCGTGCATGTGGTTGGGGATGTGGGGGCACCACCAAGTCCTCCGGCATGCCGCGCTTGTGGGCGTTGCAAGCGTTTACCTCCTGTACTTCCCACATAACACCCACATTTTCACACGTTGTTCCCCATTCCGCGTGTTACGCCCCGTGTTCCGCCCACTTTTGTTGTGTATGCTGCGCTATGTGCGCTTTCCCTGTGCGCGTAGCGCACACTGTTTAATGACGTGTGCACCCGCGTGCGCCACTTACGATTTTAGCGCACATCCCAGGATTTACATGCGCACTGAATTCCATGAATCGATGTGCACGGCTTTGGCACGCGTGCGCTGCGATTTTCACGCTTGCGCTATGATTTTCACGCTTGCGCTCCCCTTTTCGGCGCACATTTATTCCATGAATCGGCCCGTCAGTTTTGTTAAAAATAAAGCAGTTAAGAAGAGAAAATCGGTTTGGAAAGAAAGGACAAGTTTTACTTAAACTAGATGATCAAGAAGATAGCGCTGTCCATGAAACAAGTTAAGCAGCCACATTAATCCCCTTCACGCCGCGTGTCTCTTTATGTGGAAATTAATTAAATCATTCAAAATATTGCTAAGGAATTACAAGATGGGGTGAATGAAAGGATGGCGCTAACACTAGGAAATCAAGGACAGGGTGCACAGAAAATTCCGTTTTTACAAAACTTACTAGGGTATGAATAGGATTACTTAGAAAATAGGACAAAAACAAAGGGTCAAGATGGGATAGGCTATGTGTTGCTATGGGATGGGGAAATACTCACAATCTGCACTTGAATTTGGGATTTGGGAAAGCCAACAAGGTTCTGGACTCAAAGGGCTCTGGTCACATCACAGCGGGTGCCCTTTACAACAAACAGCTGGGCGAATCTTGTCACTGGATCGCAAGGGTAGAGCGGGCATGCAGGTAGTGGGCAAATAGCCGGTCTGGTCACAGGATGCTCCCCAAAGGGTACCACAGCTTTTATTGGGATTTTAGTGGGGTTTCTGGATGAATGACCTTGCTGGGATAGGATCTGCTATGCTTTGGCCTGGCAGAAGAGTCTGGAATCACCGGGTATATTGCTGGGCAGAACTAAGCTAGACCTACCCCCAAGAACTGGATAGGTCAGCCTAAGTTGGTCGCCTCCTCCAGGAGGGGGCTCAATTTATGGGTTGGTATTTTATGAGATGCAAAGCAATCCCATAGTCCTTTTTGCCAAAAATCAATCTTATCATAAAGCACACATTTGTACAGTTGTGGCACTTTCGCAAATTACGTAAGCAGATTACATTTTTCACACAGAGCATGGCAGTCCAATTCTCACATTTGTAGGACTTTGTTTCGTCCATCTAATATTTTTTCGTCATTTCCAATAAAATTATTTAACCTAAAATGCTATAACTTTATACATGTGTATATATTATCATAAGGCATGTACTGCGTTGTCCAAATTCGATGATAAAAAGCCTTGAAATGTATTAATAAAATAGCCTTTGGAGCCCGATAGCCAGCATTGTCTACCAAATAAGGGCATCATGTGCAAGGCTGCTCTGGAGTTGGCTTTGAAGCTCCCCAGTAGAAGTTGAGGGGAGGTGATTTTCCAAAAGTCATACGTAGGCGTACCGGAATCTATTGGGTCAACCATGAGCACAGACAGAAGTCTGACGAGCGTGTGATATTCTGCCTCATGGTCCATTCAGAATTTCAAAAGGCACAATTAACATGTAGGCATCCCAGAAATCCATTGTGGCTTCTCTTGGGGGTAGGCCACTACTGTTGTCAACACCCAAATGTCCCTTGAGCCATGGCAGAACACCTGTTTGGGCTGATTTCCCAGTACAGCCAAGACATTTATTTCTTTGTTTTATTTTATTTTGTTCTGAATCAAAAGCAAGCCTGTTGAAATAAAACATCCCATATATGTTTCCCAGCAAAACCCCCTTTACATTGCTAGGCAAGGACAGGGCCTTATTCAACATTACACTTTTAAAACAAGTAGTTTTCTTATTTACAAAAACATTTTAGCACGTGATGAAGTCTACTGGGATGTCCCTTTCAAAAGGTTTTCTCTTCCATCTGAATTCCCAACATTCTTTTGCAGTCCTAGTCAGTTTCTCTTATACAGCAACCTATTCAAGACACAGGTCCACTGAAATTCGCATTTGCCCATAGAGCTAGGGTTTCTTTTGAAGCATTGATTTTTGACATTTTGTAGCCCAAAGGTCAAGCATTTTTCCTTGTGGCTGAAAGTAAAGTTACTGTGGATTTCCCAGAACTGGTCTGACATAGCCTGTCATTCAGGGATAATGCTCTCTTCTGCTGGAGCACAATCTGAGTATGGATGGGCAGGGCAAGGTCTCACTGATAAAATCAGTGTGATGTTGGACAGATGAAAAGAGCATCAGGGCAGCATCCTTTTCAATGTAAAATATTCCCTTTTCAATGGCAACTTTTTAGCAAGTGGCAGAGCAGCGCTGCTTTTCAATTCGCTTCTTTGGTGCACACACTGGCAACCTTCCTCTGTGTGATCCCTGTTCCAACTTGCCCAATAGGTGCTTGGCAGGACAGTGCAGCATCATTTTGTAGCTGCAAAATGTGGTTTTGATGCGAGGCAATGGTGTTCAAAGGAGCCAGCACAGCCAATTTGCTGTTAACTGCTGAAGTGCAGATTGTTATGTATGGATGGAAATTATGCTGGGTGGGTCAATGTATCCCACAATTTTTTTAAATGCAAAGTGTATACATTTAATTTTATCTAAATGTATCATATGTCCATTCTCTTCTGCATAGTTACACAAAGAAATTAAGGAGCGCTTTAAACCCTCGAATGTGTAATCACACAGGATAAGATCATCAGCACACAACAGGCATTTCATTTGAGTACCAGAAATACTAGGTAGGTGATTGCCAGCCTGCCCCAGAGGTTCAGGCAGGTTTGCTCGGTACAGATTGAACAGCAGGGGGGCAAGGCACAGCCTTTTTTGACTCCTCTTTCAGTTTGTATTTGACGGGTCAAAGGTCCCCCACTGTCCATCCTTACCTTTACAGCCATCCCCTCGTATAAATCACGGACGGCATATAACATCTGCCGGGCAGTCATAAACCTCTAATTTTCCCACAATCTATTTCGGTGGACTGTGTCAAATGCCAATCGAAAAAGTATCATGTCCATATGGAGGTAAGGGTTGCCCTTGGTCATGGCTTTCTTGGTTAGCTTATTGATAAGCCAAATTGAGTGTCCAGTGGCCTGAACCCATTGGAAATTGTCAAGGATCTGCTCTGATATTGCCCGTTTAGCTAGCCACTCAAGGAGTAAAGAAGCAAAAATCTTCCCGGTTACATCTAACATGGTGATCAATCTAAAATTTTTAGGAGATGTTCTTACTCCTTTCTTGGAGATGTAACCAGGATAGAGTTTTTCCAAGAATTTGGGGCACTGCCCTCTTCACATTCTTTATTAAAGAAGATGAATAGGACCCTGGACCAGTAAACTGGGGACCTTTTCAATACTACATTTGCAAGGCCATTTGGGCCAGTGCCCTAGAGTCTTTAAGTTTGCAGATTTTGTTTTCAATATCCACCAGATCGAATTTGAGTTCAAAGGTTCTTTTGTTAAGGGCAGGAATAACGTCTAAGGTCTTAGGGGCTGCAAATGTTTCACCTATATGTTCCTCCCAAGCTTGTTCACCAATGTAACTGGTAATTAGTGAGACTTTAGGGCAGTTGTACTTAGTAAATAGGCTCCACATCTGTTGTACATCTTTTGTTGTTACTGCTCTCAGAAGATATTGCCATTCAGCATTTCTATGTGACGGTTTCCAGTGCTTTATCCATTGTTTATATCTGTTTTTCGCTTGGCGACAAGCTCGATAACTAGCCAGGTCACCTAAATCAGCCTTCTTTATCGTTCTAATTTCTTGCTTCATCCATCTGTTAGCATCCTTGATTGCCTTGTCAAAGTATGGTCTCCAGCCCGGTTTATTCAGTACTACATAATGTCCTTTTTGAACCATCAGCCCAGCCATAGTTTCTTTAATCAATTTTCAAAAGAGTCAGCTGATAGACCTAGTATATTTTCCATTTGGTCCGCAGATTAAGTTGATACAAATTTGCGGGCACGCTCAAGGTTCTTCTCGGTCCACCTGATTCTATTCCTACCATTGTTGATGTCTACATCTCCAACTTTGCCATCACCCATTTCTTCTGGGCACGAGATGGTGGGTGTAACTATGGCATGGTCACTGAGACTATTATCCTCCACTTACAGGTTCCTAATTTGAGGAATAAATTCCTAATTGCAGAAGAAGTAGTCTATTGTACTTTCCAAAGTACCCCTTTTCCAAGACTGTTTCCCCCGACTTGTCCCCACATACTCTCCCATTTAACATGACACAATCCCAATCAGTGAATGTATCCAGCCAGAGACTCGTCATGCATTCATCTACCTTTTTAGACAAGCTACTCACACATTCTGTTTCCTTCTATTGCATATTGCAGCAACATATAGCATTAAAATCTCCCCCAATGATAACATTTCCAGACATGTTCCCAGTAGTTGTCTTACACCGAATTTCTGCCACGCTCTCAATAATATTTTGGGTACATACAATGCCAGGGGGGTCATAGATGTTTATAATGATGAAATTACCCCTATCTTGGTCCAAGAAAATACTTACTGCTAGAACAATAGGGTTAGGTTTATCCAAGGGTATTCTTTTAGCCATAATGGAATTCTTAATCCCTTTTATAAGGCCACTATAGGGACGTCCCTTGAGGCCTTTGCTAGCCAATACTTGGAACATTTGATGCCCATCAATATATAGGTCTGAGAGCAGCCAACAATCCTGTAAAGAGAAAAATATCTGTTTGCAACAATAAGGACAATGGCCCTTCTATGTTCAAAAGGCGTTTAAAACCTCCGGGGTTCACAAACAAATTGACCAATTTCAGTTGTTGATTGCAGGTCTAACAGAATTATTTTGGATCAGCCAACTAAGGATGCCCATAATATTACCTTGGAGCGCATTGGGGATTTGGGCATTTGCACTGGCTCTATTACCTGTCGGCAACTTCTCCCATGACATGTCAGTGCCCGTGTTTGTTATATTCTTAGCCTGTAAAGGAGCCGGGGTTGGGTGGATCTCATATCCCTGTTCCAGAAGCCTATTTTTGTGGCTTCTAATCAGATTAGCAGTTTCAATGGTAACACAGTTGGCTCTACTTGTTTGTTGCTCTAATTTTGTTGTTGTTCTACATTGTCTCGATGCAAGTCTGTCCTAAATGACTCTGCGATTCAATAGCTTCTAGCTGTATTTTCTTCCGGTGTTTCCTTTGTTTATGCTGCTGTCTGGTTAGGCATATTGTTGAGTCATTACTTTCTTGGTCGATGTTGCCATACATTCAACACATGTCCTTAAATTGATCTGGGGTTACTGCATCTGATTCTTGCGGTTGGCACTTGTTATTACTATGTATAGCATCAATCAGGGCATCAAGCTCCTTTTTTGGATCCTCTCCTGTTGATTTAGCAGGCATAACTTCAGCAACTTCTTGCAGGATTTTTCTGGTAAGACGAAGTAGGACTTTCATGGCAAAGTGGATCACCTTATATTGTGTTTGTATTTGATTTGAGGGCGTTGCCATGTTATCATGATTCCTGTCCCTCATGTCCCCAACCCTCTAAGATGTCAGGCTGGAGCCAGGCCACGATCACCTAGATGGCCCTCAAGGGTCTCTCCATCCCTCCAAAGACCCACTTGGAGCCAGACTTGGTGCTTGTGGCACCAGACTCACTCACTCTCATAGTACAACATTGGGGATTGGACGTGCAGTGCATTGATGGGGACAAGATGGATGCCCCCACATATTTCGGTTCCTAGAACTGCATGTGCAGTCTAGTCTTTTGGGTGTGGTTCAGCCCAGAGACACCTGGGATACCCAGAGACTATTTAAGCCACGCCCAGGCTGAGAACCATGCTTTGTGTTTTCTGCAACTGCAGCGTGACACTCACCGTGTTCGGATCGATCTCCAGTAGGCCTGCATCTTTCTGCGCTCAGCTCCTGCAAGAACAAGAACACCGTTAGGAACAGCCTTACCTTGCGGCGCTTCTGCCCATCATTCATCGCTCCTTCTGTTCTGCGGGCATCTTCGGCGGTGTCATTCCCATCCCGGCACGCCGCTTCCTAAGGAAAAGCGAAAAGAACAGAAAAAAGGCATTAGTAAGCATTTAGCAAATCTTCGCTTATTTTTAAAGTCTGTACAAGCTTCAAACGCTTACCTGAATCCCAGTCGCTCTGGGGGAACTCTGTCTCCGGAACTTCTCATCCATCTGCAAGAGGGAAAAGACACTCCAGGTTAGCGTGGAAACATCTAGAGGTGCCGCATACCGCGCTTAATCACTGCATTTCTTCTTCATAAGCGGCATCCACGCTGAAAACGTTGCGGCACCTAAAAGACACAGGAAAAGAACTCAGTTCAATACAAATACGAAAGGGTCGCATCGTGCATTGTGCTCTCACTCACCTTCAGCGCTACTCATCTCAGCAGCATGTGGCCATCCCTGGACGCCGGCCATCATCTAAGGAAGGAAAGGAACGAAGGTAGAGAACTGTTCAAAAGACTCATTATACTTACCTGTCGGACTCTTGCCAGTGAAGTAACTAGGCAGCAACAAGCCTGCATCAATCAATGCGCCCCTGTGCTGAAAGCAGGATGGAGAGCACACTTTCCAAGAAAACAAGGTGAGCTGTGGATCAAAGGGAAGGGTTGGACCCTGGGCAAGAAGGGGTTCAAGCACACAGAGACAATAGGGAGTTAAACTCTACCAATCCTGTGTTTCAGGCCCAGTCTCCAGTCGAGTAGACTCCAGGGAAGGGTTTGAGGTCGTAAGAGGTCAGGACAGGCTGAGTGATGTCCCCGTGGTTACCAGGTGAGCGTTACAGAACACAAAGCCTCACATTAAAATCCACCTGGGCGTCATGGAAACATCAGAAACAGACCAGTTAGCCCACATGTTGGGGCAGCTACATTCCGAAGTACATGCAGCCAGGCAGGAGACCAACACCCTGAGGAGAGAGCTGATAATAGCCAAAGAAAGCACGGATGATTTAAGCTGGCAACTTCTCCAGTCACAAGCAGGGCATGCACCATTGCCGGGAAGTGTGCCCTCGATGCCAGCACCATCAGCCAATCCCGTTCAGATAACCCTTCCTGGAGCAGTTCCTTTGGCCCCGCCCGAGCGATTTACAGGGGATCCCACGAGGTTTGCAACATTCTTGAACAAGTGCCGCCTGCACTTCCTTTGTAGACCAGGGGCCTTTCCGAATGACCAATCACGGGTCGCTTTTGTGCTATCATACCTTCGTGGTAGCGCCGAGGACTGGTCTGTAACCTTTGTGGCCCAAGACGATCCTTTGCTGCATGACTTCAGGGGCTTTCAGCAGGAGATGGAAAATCAGACCGCCCGTCGTACTCATGGGCAGGCACTAGACAACAAACTTCTGTCCCTACGCCAAGGGAATCAAGACCTATTAACATACATAGCCACGTTCAATAGACTCGTAATTGAAGCAGAATGGCCAGTGGAGAAGAGAACCACGTTATTTCATCATGGTTTGCGGGGGAGCTCAAGGATGTTCTCGCACAAGTAGTTAACCCCCCGAAAGACTGCTCAGAATTCATTGACCTTGTTGTTCAACTGGATCATAGGTTGCAGGACTGCTGCAGATCGAACCAGACCGGACCCTCGCCCTATGTATGTCCATTCGAAGGACAATATTGTCCGCACAACGGAAGGTTCAGGAGAACCAATGCAAATCGGGGGTGTCAGATCCCCCTTGACTAAAGCAGAAAGGGATAAAAGGAGACAGCAGCAGTTATGTCTGTACTGTGGAAGGTCAGGTCATTTCCTTAAAGAGTGCCCTGTGAAGCCACTGAGGAGGACGGTAGGGGCCACGGACAAGGAATATACCATCAAGGAATCAGAAAACTCCCAGCCCGGCAAGTGTAGGGGTCCACTTGAAGTAAAGAAAGTGAAGTTGCACTATCTGTAGTCTTGATCAATCACCAACAACCGTCTTGGATGCACGCAGTAAGAGCGTACATTGACAGTGGAGCCATTGGGAATTACATCGACAAGGATCTTGCAGCAAAGAAGGGGCTTCCGTTACGCCCTAAATCAACCACCGACACTGTTACCACTGTCGACGGCACGGAAATAGCTTCTGGTCCAGTATCCCAATGCACTGCAGATTTAAACCTTCTGTGCAAGGATGGACACCAATAATCTATCGTTTTCGACCTCATTAAGGCACCACAGTTCCGGTTGATTTTGGGAATGCCATGGTTGGTAGCTCACAATCCTTGAATCGATTGGCGAGCAAAAGAATTGGCCTTTCCCAAGACTTGCGCCCACACATGTTATCGCCAAGAGAAACAACCAATAGACACCAGAACCTCCACACTTGCGACTGGGGCAATCGGCACCCTGCCAAGTGAATACCAAGACTTTCAAGATGTCTTTCAGAAAGAACAGGCTAATACCCTGCCACCGCATAGACCATACGATTGCCAAATCGACCTGATAACCGGCGCACAAATCCCTTGTGGACGAATTTATGAACTCACAGAACCAGAAAACCATCACCTGAAGGCCTATCTTGACCAATACCTGGCCAACGGGTTTATCCGTCCATCGAAGTCTCCAGCAGCCAGTCCTCTATTCTTCGTACCGAAAAAGGAGGGGGACTTGAGAACATGCATCGACTATCGCGCACTGAACCAGATTACCCTAAAAAACCACTACCCCCTGCCACTGATCCCTGAATTGCTTGATAAAGTCAAAGATGCCCAAATCTACACAAAACTAGACCTGAGGGGGGCATATAACCTTGTTCGCGTAAAACAGGGGGACGAATGGAAAACTGCTTTTCGCACCAAATATGGCTTGTACGAATATCAAGTAATGCCCTTTGGCCTTTGCAACGCGCCTGCAGTATTTCAATACTTCCTGAACGATGTCCTATGGGAATTGATTGATGTCTGTGCTCTAGTGTACATCGACGATATTCTAGTATATTCCGCATCAAAGCAGGACCACGTTAAACACGTCCGATCCGTATTGGAGAAATTCAGTCAACACCAGCTCTACGCCAAGCTGGAAAAGTGCTCATTCCACATCTCCGAGGTGGAATTCCTGGGCTTTATTCTCAGCCCGAATGGAATCCGAATGGATGTACACAAGGTAGATGCTATCCTGAACTGGCCATCCCCAAATTCATTCAAGGGGGTTCAAAGTATGCTGGGTTTTACAAACTTCTACCGCCGGTTCATCCCAGGATTTTCGCAAATCGTGCATCCCATCACGTCATTGCTAAGGAAAAGCAATAAAAAGTTCCAGTGGACAATAGAAGCTGAGGAAGCTTTCCAGGAACTCAAAGCAAGATTCACATCTGCCCCAATCTTACGCCACCCTCGCCCTGATCTCCCATACCTGGTGGAAACGGACACCTCAAGCATGGCCATGGGAGCCGTCCTCTCACAAAAGGACCCCGAAAAAGTCCAGTTACACCCTGTTGCCTTCTGGTCACGTAAATTCACACCCCCTGAACTCAATTACACTACCACAGAAAAGGAACTCCTGACCATTAAGTCAGCCTTTAAGGCATGGCGGCACTACCTTTTGGGCGCCAGACACACAATCACTGTAATAACTGTCCACTGGAACCTCCAGTACCTAAAAACGCCAAAGGCCCAATCCTCACAACAACTACGTTGGGCTCTTTTTCGACCAGGGGTGAAAAACGGGAAGGCCGATGCCCTTTCCCATATGAGGGTGGACGAGCAAGGGTATAAGACCCGTGACCCAATAGCAATCATCCTGAGTGACAAGCTCCTAGGAATCACAGCAACCATAACTCAGAAAGAATTACATGAAGAAATCCAAAACCTGATGAGTCCGGAGCAATTACAAGCTTGGAGTGCACAAGGAGACATTACATGATAAAAGATCAGTTGCCCTACTTCAGGAATCGTTTATTCTTACCAAACCAAGAACTACGAGAACAAGTCATGTCCGGTTATCATGATTCCTTGATCGAGGGCCACCCCGGAATCTCTAAAACCCTAGCCAAGGTAAAACGAAATTATTGGTGGCCCATTTGGCGTAAAGACATTATCCAATTCATACTATCTTGTGGAGTGTGTGCTCAAAACAAGTCATCCAAGCAGAAACGGGCTGGGCTATTACAACCATTGTAAATCCCACCAGCACCCTAGCACACGTTGTCCCTCGATTTTATTACTGACTTACCACCCAGTCAAGGGTTTAACACTATTCTTGTGGTCGTGGACCTATTTTCAAAAATGGCACATTTCATTCCTCTTAAGGGGCTCCCAAATGCTTCCACTCTGGAAAAGGTATTTCTTGAAGGCATCGTATGGCTCCATGGGTTTCCTTCAGTTTTGGTCTCAGACCGAGGTACTCAATTCGTATCTAACTTCTGGAGAAAATGCTGCTCTATGGCCCAGATCGACATCCGGCTATCCACCAGTCACCATCCCCAAATGGATGGTCAAACTGAGAGGACAAATCAGATGCTCGAGCAGTATCTGCGTTGCATGTTACACCAAGCTGAAGGAAGCTAGTTCAACCTATTATGCATAGCTGATTATGCTTATAATAATTCCCTACACACCAGCACTGGTCAGTCACCCTTTAATACCATGTATGGCAGGCACCCACGTACTTCTGAGTTGGACATTCCTACAATCCTGGAAATGCCAGCAGTCAAAACCTTGCACACGACCATTTCTCAAACCTTTAAAAGGGTAGCTGAACACCTACTTCAAGCTAAGAATCGCCAAAAGAAGTTTGCTGATCAACAACGAGCAAAGGCCCCCAACTCACAAGTGGGAGACAAAGTCTGGCTGGCATCTAAACACGTGTCCATTAAAGGAACCCGAACTTTCCGTCCAAGATACCTGGGTCCATTCACCGTCACCTCCATGATAAATCCTGTGGCGATCAAACTAGCTCTGCCGTCAAACATGCAGATTCATCCTGTGTTCCACGTGTCTCTCCTTAAACCTGTTCAACCTGGGTCCCGGGTAGCAACGCCACCGCAGCCAGTAGTAGCCGCCAGGAAGCCAGAATTCGAAGTCAAGGACATCCTGGATTCAAAGTAGGTCAGATCCAAATTATACTACTTAGTAGACTGGAAAGAGTATGGTCCACAAGACAGGACATGGGAGCCTTGTGTGTACATCCATGCACCTCGCTTGCTTAGACGATTTCATCAAAACAATCCAAAAAAACCAGGACCAGACAGAAGAGCCACCTTGAGAGGTTCCTTGGGGGAGGGCTGTCATGATTCCTGCCCCTCATGTCCCCAGCCCTCCAAGATGTCAGACTGGAGCCAGGCCACGATCACCTACATGGCCCTCAAGTGACTCTCCATCCCTCCAAAGACCCACTTGGAGTCAGACTTGGCGCTTGTGGCACCAGACTCACTCACTCCCATAGGATAACATTGGGGATTGGACTTGTAGTGCCTTGATGGGGACAAGATGGATGCCGTAGAAATATGGGTGTAGAGGAGCACTCCTGTTTCAATCTGGTTTGCGTTGAATGCTCAAGGAAATTATACAGTTTCTTTAAACAAGCTCAGGTGCTAACGGAGACTGATTCTGGGCTACAGAATCCAATCTAAGCATACAAAATAAACAGGGGCACTCTACACCGGAGTGACCTATCCTCCGTGTACACTCTTGTGCATGTAACCATGCAAATTAAGACTTACTTTTCAATTTTGATGTACTCGTCAATATTCAAGACTTTTTGTATTAATTTTTTAATATTTCAAAAATAAAGTGAATTACCAAAACGGAATTTATATCTTACTCGCAATTAATTTAGCATTGCAAATTATTGTGTACATAACTTCATTACTTACATAAATAAACATTACTTTCAAGGGATTACATTTTCCCAGTGTGATTTTTTACACATGCATACAAAATGCGATGGTGGAATTAGCCACTCAAATTTACATAATTAGTCCACATTTTCCTATTCCCTGTCTTTTACAGATGGGGTAGTCCAAATGTGTGGCTTCGTTTCTTTCAATTTGATTGCCTTTGTGTTGGTTTTTAATGCACAACGCGTTTCGGGCTCTTCTAGCCCTTCATCAGGTGCGACTTATTCACAAGTTCCAATAAATCAATTTCTGTAATTTAAATAGAAAAAAGTTCTAGTAAGTGTCATTGTTCACTCAGGGGTCGATTCATGAAACAAACATGCGCCGAAAATCCCAGCGCAAGCAGGCGCAAGGTTTCGCAAGCGTGAGAAATCAAGCGCATGCGCACGCGTGCGATACAAGGAAGGCGCTGCGCTAGTTTCCCGCTGGTCGTGCGCCAAATCCATGCATGTCGCACACGGGCACACAAGTCAACAAAAGGCGTGCGCTACGCGCACAGCAAAAGCGCACATAGCGCGCCGCACACAACAAAAGTGGGCGGAACAGTGGGCGTAACACGTGGAATGGGGAACAACGTGTGAAAAAGAAGGCGTAACTGGGGAAGTACTGCAGGGAACTACATGGAACGCCCACACGCACGTGAACAACCCGTATTCATGGATTCGAATACAGGAAACCTGCGCACGGCAAAAGACACGCACAGGCGTCAATGCGTCTGCCACACGAAGGCAGGCGGAAGCGTCCCCGTGCACAGTATAAAAGTGCACGCAAACAACAAACACGTATATACAGCTGTGATGAATGTACCATTTGTCGCTTCACTGATCGTGGGACACCGTAGGAGGAGGAGAATAGCCAGGGCACGCATTTTCTCACCATGGACAAGCCTTTTTGGGATGCCTGACGACCAGGTCTACGGCAGGTATAGGTTTCCACCCCATATCATCCTAGACCGGGTCAGGGAGTGGGAAGATGACCATACATCCCCCACCCTTTGCTCCCAAGCATTGAGCCCTTTGGAGAAGGTGCTCAAGGTCCTGCATTTTTTGCCCAATGGGTCATTTCAGCAGACCACTGCCATAGTGGGGGGGGGTCTCACAGGCCACGCAGTCACGCTGCCTACACCAGGTCTTGGCAATCATGAAAGCACGCCCCTCAGTCCGCAGGCACATATACATGCCCAGAACACCCGCAGAAAGGCAGGCCGTTGTCCTGGATTTTTACAGGGTGGCACACTTCCCCAAAGTGCTCGGTGCCATAGATTGCACCCATGTGGCCCTACGTCCACCTAGGGCCACTGAGCACATCTACCAAAACCGCAAGCACTGGCATTCCATCAACGTACAGGTGGTATACGATGCAAAGGGAATCATCACCTCTGTCTATGCAAACTACCCTGGCTCCACCCATGACAGTTTCATATACAGAATGTCCGCCCTGAGCCGGGCTCTGGAAGCTGGGCAGCATGATGACACATGGCTCCTAGGTGAGTACAAATGCCTGTGCACATGCATGCAAGTCACATACAGACAAATACCCAAACCCTAATAATCTCAACTATTATCACCTCCCCAGGGGACAGTGCCTACCCTCTGAGCAACGACATGATGATGCCAATCCGGAACCCCACCACACCACCCCAGGTAAGATACAACGCGGCCCATATTGCAACCAGGGCCATAGTGGAGCGCACATTCGGAGTGCTCAAGTCACGCTTCCGCTCCCTTGACCGCTCTGGCGGGCAGCTACTCTATGCACCCCCAGTAGTGTGCAGGATCATTGTGGCAGCATGTGTCCTGCACAATGTTGCAACACGTTAGGGCGTACCGGTGGACATGGTGGTGCCCCCACATCTCCAACCACAGGCACAGGCGCTGCCCATGGGAGGGGATAGGGCACGTGGCTAGGAAGCCCAGACCCAGCTTGTGGCCACATTTTTCACCTAAACTCCCACCCCTGCGGAGTGCACCCAGGCCTGGCACATACCAGGTGACAATCGATGATGACAAAGAGACAGTCAACTGTCACAACCTTACCACCCTGAGATTGTTGCCATGGAAGTGCCACATTGTGTGCATCCCTAGCTACTTAAACACAAGCTATCCTGTGTGACCAAAAGGCACACATATGATATATGATATGATATGATATGGCATTTGTAACGCGCCTATACACAAGTGTGGCAAGGCGCGACGAGGCAGAGAGGGGGGAACAAGGGAAGACAGACAACGATCCTACTAGGCCAGGTGTCATTTAGATTGCGCAAGTGCAGGGGTAGGTGGAAGGGAAAAGTGCAAGGGGAAGGGGATGGGGGGAGTGCAGTACAGGGTAAGTAGAATACAAAATAAATAAATAGGCCAGCTGGTGGCAAGTGCAAAGGTAAGTGCAGACACGTGCTGAGAAGGGGGGGGCTGTAGGGATACAGAGACAGTCCTGCAGTGTAGGGGTTGCCAGGGAGGCAGTGCAAGTGGAGAGTGGCTGGGCCAGGGACCGAGGTCGGTGAGAGTGGCCCAGTTGCAGATTCAGTGCAGTTTCAGTGAAGAAATTAGCAAGGGAGAGGGAGAGAGAAAGCAGAAGCAAAGAGGAAGGTGTTTAGGTGCTTCCTGAACCGGAGATGGTTCTCCTCAAGTTTCAGGGAGGCAGGAAGGCTGTTCCAGAGGGAGGCCCCTGCCGCAGAGAGAGATCTACCCCCAGCTCGTTGCTTCGAGAAGCGGTTGACCCTGACATGCAAGGTGTGAATCACACACACCTGCAAAACAGGGCATGGCCATCATTGTTATGTCACTCAAACCCTCCCAAACCACAACATGACATGGCAAGCAATAGCCATACACCAACACAGTACCAATAAGGTACACATTGCCATGTGAAAAAATGCGTAAATTGGCATCAGACAATATTGCCTGACATGGAATCAGATGAAATGACTGACCAACAACCTCTCACCCAAAATAAGTCATTCCCAAATGCATCACAAAAGTAGTAGCCGCAACATAACAAAGAAGGCCTGTCTACATGCACATTGTGCATTGCAAAATTGACACTGCAGCTTCTGTGTGCTGTGTTCAACTCCTACAACACACTGCTCAGCGCACAGCACAGTGAACAGCCATTGTGTGTGATGCACACCCTGAGCATCACATCTAAGCGACAAACCACATCAAAAAGCAAAATAGGCATGTACAGGATCCATAATTGGTCACAGAACATGTGCTGCAGGGACACAGTGGGCAGCAGAAGGCAAATAGAGTGTACATGTGGATATCGAAGGGTGGTTGTACATGTAGTGCAACATAGTGCGAGTGTCAGCAAGGACATGCACTCAACAATCAATTGACCATCAGTGTCCTCTACACATCACATGTGAACATTCACCATGTGTACACCCCAGCATGTCAAACCACAACTATCCCCTCACACCTGAAAGGTAAACACAACACATGAACATGCATTGATCAGCAGAACACATCATGTACATAGGATACCACAATTACAATGTCAGGGTTCCCATCACACTGCAGGGCAAGGCAACTATCAACAACAAAACACCCCTGCTCCCTCACAAATGACGATGACCCACTGAACAACTGCACCTGGGTCATGGAGCCTTCAACCCTCAATTTCACCTGGCCACAGATTCACCCTTCCCCTTCGTCACCATCTCCCACCTTGTGTGTTAAAAGTTGCCTGCACCCTCAGAATCCACCTTCATTTGCAAAGACACAAAATCCAAGGCAGAAAAACCAACCAGAACAGCCTCCAGTAGATGACTTGAAGTAGCAGTACATCACAAAGTCCAAGTACTACCATAATGATGTAACAACCAAGGTAGCACAGTAAAACAATGTCACAACAGGATGTGAACCATGTGTGGTACATAACATAGAATCATGCACCACGAACGGATGTGTACTGTCACAGCTCCCGTGTACAGCCGCAGGAGTGGCACGAACCAACCACCCCCACCGTGGCCTGGGTGCCTGCAAGGTCAAACTCACACAGGCCTCTGAGACCCTGGTGGGGAAGGAGGGTCAGGGATATGCAGTTGGGACAGCCATTGGCATACTGGATAACTGGAATGAGGGGCAGGAGAGGGGAGTAGGAATGACACGTGAAAGTAGGGAATGCACTAAAATGGAGTACTTGCATTAACACATACACAATCATAACAAACTTGTACATCATTGTCAGGGCCTTCCGGAGTCCAGGCGCAGGAGTGGCATGAACCAACCACCCCCTCTAGGGTTTTGGCGCCTGCAAGCTTGGGGCTTACACAGGCATCCGCAATCCCAGCGGGGAAAGAGGGTTAGGGAACGTTGGTTGGATAGGTACGGGAAGCAGGAACACCGGGTAGAGGGTACAGGGTTTAGAATTGGATAGGACTCGGGGTGATTATGGAAAAGAAACATACCAAATTGAGGAGTCCAGTGCCGCGTCCCAGGCCGCAGCTGCCGAGGGGAGGTCCAAGAGGCGGAGGTCGGAGTTGGACTCCTCGGCAGCAGAAGGGGCAGCTGAGACCCCACAGGGCCCAACGGAGGAAGATGGCATGGAGTCATCCAGGTTGGTGGGGGGTTTGGTGGAGGAGGAGGCCGTGCAAGGGACAGAGACAGGGTCTGGAGGTGGGGATTCCACTGGTGCTAGTGGTGCAGTGCAGGACCAGGGACAGGAGGCAGCACAGGCCGCTGCGGAGGTGCCTGTGTGCAATCCTGTCCCTGATCCTGTCACTGCATCATCTTGCACCAGCAGGGATGCCTACGTCCAGACCCGTTCTCAGGGAGGGGATTGGCTTACACCAACTGGCCTTCCTCTCCCTGCGGATGTGGCTATCCGGCACCGGGTTGAGCCTGTCCTGGGTGGGGTGACGTTGCATCAACGTGCCATGCGAGGTGACCTGCAGTCTTTTCATGAGGAGACTGCACGTCTTCTTGCATGGCTCATTGACCGCGGTGACCCACTGGGACAGCTCACCAGGGCCGGATTCCTCTGTTTCCTGGACCTTGTTCCTACCCCCTCCTCAACTGAACCCCCTATGCCCCAGTCATCCTCCATGCCATCTTCCCACCAATGTATCACCTGGGTGCCCTGTGGAGCTGCCTCTGACCCTGCGGCCAGGCTGGTGGACAACAGATCCCTGCCACAGTCGGGAGTCAGACGTCCAGCAGGGGTGGCCACCTCAACAACTGCACCCCAGCTGGAGGAGGATATGCAGGCAGCAGGAGCCAGGGCACAGGCAGTGGCACAGCAGCAGCAGCAGCAACAAGGTGGGAGCCATGATGGCACGGGGCCTTCATCATCGGAGGGGCAGGCATCGGCCGGAGGGCAGGAGGACCCTGGACGGGAAGTGTCTTCCGTGTGGCAGCGGTTGGGCCATGCGATAGATGCGGAGCGGCAGCGGGGGGAAGAGGCAAGGCTCACGATGGTCAGGGCGGAGAACTCCATGCGTAGGGCCCTGAGGCGGGCCGAGTACCTCGAGGCCATTCGCAGGGACCTGGAGTTCCAGATGTCATTGTCCCTGTGAACCCTCAGGGCCATGGAAGAGGACCGCCTCCGGGACATCGAGCAGGACTTCGATGATGCCCTGACCCGGGACATCAACATGTGAGCCGTTGGACTTGCCCGCTGCCCTTGTAAATAGTTGGATAGTTTTAGGTTTCCTTTGGTTTTTTCTTTATTTTGGACCTTTTGGACAATGGACCACATTTTTGTATATAGTATTTTTATTAGGTAGGAGTTTTTCATAGGTTTCATTTCTTCAGTTGGGATCATGGACCCTGAATTGTTCATTTGTATATAGTTAACTGTTGGATTCCACTTTTTTGTTTGGATTTCCCCATGGAGCAATGGTTTTCACTTTTGTTTTGCCCTTGGATTTCATTTTTGGAACTGTGACTTTGGACACCTTTCCTTTGGATTTTGATTTGTTGTTTTTCATTATTTTACAGACATGCAGCTTTTCTTTTTTAATTTCCATTGTCGTTTGTTTGATTTTAATTCCATTCATGTTGCTTTTAATACATTTTTTTCTTCCAACTTCGATGTGTGGTATTATCTCATTGGTTTCATGCATGACATGATATCGGTTTTGACATTCACTTGCACCCATTGTGTGTGTGTGACGGACATGTGTTCATTTAGATACTTGGCATTGGGGTTGTATCATGTAATTGGGATTTCTATGTGGGTGGATGCAATACTTGGGTGGGTGTTTGGCATGTGGAGGCTGCCCAAAAGGGCCAGGGATCTAGATTGTGATGACGTGTTGGCTGGGGGACATGTGTCAGGGCCTTCTGGCAGGTGCCATGCACTGCTTGGGGGCTGGGGGCGCAAGGGGACATGAGTGGGGGCCTGCTGGCAGGTACCATGCACTGCTGGGGGATGAGGGTGCAGGGGGACATTAGTGGGACATGAGTGGGTGCCTGCTGGCAGGTGCCCCGCACTGCTGGGGGGTGGGTGTGCAAGGGGACATGAGTGGGGGCCTGCTGGCAGGTGCCCCTCAGTGCTGGTGGGTGGGGTGCAAGTGGACATGAGTTGGTGATCAGTGGTGCAAGCGGACAGGTGGCTTGTCTGTGGTGCATGGCTATGGTGGATGGGCTGCCTGCGGGATATGACCAGGGGTGCGTGGTCGTCCCCTGTGACGTGGTCTGCCTGCAGGGGCCGTGGAGGGTGTAGAGGGAACACCTGGGAGGACCCACACTGCCAATTCACGTGTAGGACTCCTCGCGCACCCCCGAAATTCACGTACCCCGCTCTGACAGCTAAATCGCGTGTGAAACTTCCTGCGAACCCCTTAAATACATGTACCCTACTCGCACAGGACCTATCGCGGGTGAAACTTCATGCGAACCCCAGGAATGTTGGCCCTGTGCTAGCGCGCGGTGTACGTGTAGTTCTGGGGTACAGCGTGAAGTTTTACACGTGAAAGGGCCCTGTTGAGCGGAGTACGTGTATTCCTGGGGTTCGCATGCAGTTTCACCCGCGTTTTCAGCAGGGTACGTGTATTACGGGGTTCGCGTGAAGTTTCATCCGCGTTTTCAGCAGGGTACGTGTATTACGGGGTTCGAGTGAAGTTTCACCCACGATTTCAGCATGGTACGTGTATTCCTGGGGTTCGCGTGAAGTTTCACCCGCGATTTCAGCAAGGTACGTGTATTACGGGGTTCGCGTGAAGTTTCACACGCGAAAGGGCCCTGGTCGAGGGAGTACGTGAATTTCAGCGGTGCGCAGCAAGTTTTACACGCGAAAGGGCAACGCCCGTGCACAATACATCACAGACACTCTTACGCGCTAAGGGCCTTTGGTCCAATGATATCGCGTACGTTTTCTGCCGCGCTTACGCACTAAGGGCCTTTGGTCCAATGATATCGCGTACGTGTGGTGACGCACTTACGCGCTAAGGGCCTTTCCTTGAATTACACGCTGACGTGCAAGATTTTTACGTGCCAAATCACTCCGTATCGAGCTGGCCACGCGTACACACACGGAAGACCACGCTCCTGCCCAGAAGGCCATTTTCCTGCCCCCCAGAGCCCCGAGCACGCTCCCACCAGCCAACTGCTGCTGCCTGTCTGCCTGCTGCCCACGTGCCCTGCTATTTGGTGCCTGCACGTCAACCATCTGCAGGGGTCCATTTGCTGTGTCCACCCCTGCTGGAACAGAAGACTCCCGACTGGGATTCCATCGCGCCACAGCCCAGCCCCAGGACCCAGTTGCCCACCTACTCCTGCCTCTGGGGTTGCCATGTCGGGTTCTACACCATCTGGCACCACTGGCAACCCCCAGCCAGAGAGGCAGAGGGCCACCAGCTTCACTGCCACCGCAGTTGGTGTCCTGGTGGAGCATGTCCTGGGGCTTTATGATGCCCTCTTCGGAAACATCACGCGCCAACAAGGAAGGACGGGAGAGGATCTGGGACGACGTAGTGGTTGCCATCAACGTGGAGGGAGTGGCAACCCGGGACATCAAGCACATCAAGAAGCGCTGGGAGGACTTCAGGTCCAGGACCCTCCACAAGGCCCGGCTCCTCGCGCCGGGGGCCGGGCACGCCTGAGTGCCATCCAGATGAGGGTCCTGGAACGCGTAGGCCCAGCGCTCCACGCCCAGATCCTTCGGAGGCAGACCCGTCTGCAGTTTAGCGGTCAGTGGCCAAACATTGCTGTGTGAGACAGGGCATGTTGCAGTGTGCTGGTAGTCTGATGCTTGCCTGTATGTGTGACATAGGCCATGTATGGATGTGTGTGTGCAGGGTCATCATGGTCATGCATGTGAGACCAGTTATGTGTGAGCCACATGGTTGGTGCATGTGTTTTAAAGCAACATGGGGAGCTCTATGTGGAATGCACACATGAATGCATGGCTGTCTCTGTTCCTGGACATGGAGGGGGGGTGAGGAATGGGTGCTGATGTCATGTACATGTATGGTGCACGTGTGTGTGTGTGCCTGAGAAGTGTGTGTGTGTGACTTTGAAATGCCATGGATGCATGTGACTTTGAAGGCAACATCTTGGTTTACGATGGCCCTTCTACATGGATGTTGATGTTGATTGCAGGCGCCCGGACTGTTTCTGCATGTGTGTTGTGTGCATTCACCCATGTGTTGTGGAATGACAGGATGGAAGTGACGTTTGACAGTGCCACTCATGTGTTATTGCTTCCTGTCTAGGGTATTTTGTACTGTGCCCTGATGCTTGTGTTCTATGTCTCCCTCTATGCAGCGTCAAGTGAAGAAGAGGGCGGAGACGGCGCTGTGGAGCCAAGCGGAGGGGATGCCTCCACTGGGCGGCGACGCAGGGCCCAGCCACCCTCCCAGGAATTACCATCATCCGGGAGTGAGGGAGCTGCTGCTGCGTCTGCCTCAACGGCTGTGGCGGAAGGGCCGGTTGAGCCCCCACAGGGGCTTCCAATGGCGGAAGACGGTGTGGAGACATCCAGGTTGGTGGTCTCCACAGAGGAGGAGGGGCCCGCTACTGAGCCGCACATGGAGCATGGTGGGGGTAGTACCACTGGTGCAAGTGGTGCAGTCCAGGGCCAGGGTCAGGAGGCAGCAAAGATCACCGCAGAGGGGCCTGTGCATGTCGCTGTCCTTGACCCTGTGACTGCACCATCATGCACCAGCAGGGAGGCCCAGTCTCAGGCCCGTCCGCAGGTAGGGGAGAGTGCCATATCACCTGCCTCTCCACTACCTGCGGACGAGGGGTCCACTGACCGTATGGGATCCGTCCTGGTGGGTGTCGCGTTGCGCACGTGTGTCATTCGTGATGACGTGCGTTCTTCCTGGGCGGAGAACACACGCCATCACAAAGAGCAGCTTCGTGACGTGGCATTGCTGGGAGGGGCCCTGGTCAGAGGGTTCCTACATGTGAGGCGCACTCTGGCGGACCTCTCCTCCTCTGTGGGGGCTATGCGCTGGTCGTTCTCCACATCGTCTTCCGGCCCAGATTCCACCAGGGCCCCCTGTGGACCTGACCTGACCAACACAGCCAGCTTGGTGGAGATCCCATCCCTGCCACAGTCGGGAGTTGGCGGTCCAGCAGGGGTGGACACCACAACTGGAGACCAGCAGATGGAGGATGTGCAGGCACCACCGGACAGGACACATGGACAGCAGCAGCAGCAGCAGCAGGAGCAGGCTGTAGGTGGGAGCAATGATGGCTCGGGGCCATCAACATCGGAGGGGCAGGCATCGGCCGGAGGGCAGGAGGACCCTGGATGGGAAGTGTCTTCCGTGTGGCAGCGGTTGGGCCATGCGATAGATGC
Source organism: Ambystoma mexicanum (assembly GCF_040938575.1). Taxonomy (NCBI): domain Eukaryota; kingdom Metazoa; phylum Chordata; class Amphibia; order Caudata; family Ambystomatidae; genus Ambystoma; species Ambystoma mexicanum. The sequence goes on along the minus strand of NC_090933.1, from coordinate 1,031,744,799 downwards.
GGAGCGGCAGCGGGCGGAAGAGGCACGGCTCACGATGGTCAGGGCGGAGAACTCCATGCATAGGGCCCTGAGGCGGGCCGAGTGCCTCGAGGCCATTCGCAGGGACCTGGAGTTCCAGATGTCATCGTCCCTGCAAACCCTCTGGGCCATGGAAGAGGACCGCCTCCGGGACATCGAGAAGTTGTTCGATGATGCCCTGGCCCGGGACATCAACATGTGAGCCGTTGGACTTGCCCGCTGCCCTTGTAAATAGTTATTTGGTTAGTTTTAGGTTTCCTTTAGTTTTTTCTTTATTTTGGACCGTTTGGACAATGGACCACATTTTTGTATATAGTTTTTTATTAGGTAGGAGTTTTTGATAGGTTTCATTTCTTCAGTTGAGATAATGGACCCTGGATTTTTCATCTGTATATAGTTAACTGTTGGATTCTACTTTTTTGTTTGGATTTCCCCATGGAGCAATGGTTTTCACTTTTGTTTTGCCCTTGGATTTAATTTTTGGAACTGTGACTTTGGACACCTTTCCTTTGGATTATGATTTGTTGTTTTTCATTATTTTACAGACATGCAGCTTTTCTTTTTTAATTTCCATTGTCGTTTGTTTGATTTTAATTCCATTCATGTTGCTTTTAATACATTTTTTTCTTCCAACTTCGATGTGTGGTATTATCTCATTGGTTTCATGCATGACATGATATGGGTTTTGACATTCACTTGCACCCATTGTGTGGGTGTGATGGACATGTGTTCATTTATATACTTGGCATTGGGGTTGTATCATGTAATTGGGATTTCTATGTGGGTGGATGCAATACTTGGGTGGGTGTTTGGCATGTGGAGGCTGCCCAAAAGGGCCAGGGATCTAGATTGTGATGACGTGTTGGCTGGGGGACATGTGTCGGGGCCTTCTGGCAGGTGCCCTGCACTGCTTGGGGGCTGGGGGCGCAAGGGGCCATGAGTGGGGGCCTGCTGGCAGGTACCATGCACTGCTGGGGGATGAGGGTGCAGGGGGACATTAGTGGGACATGAGTGGGTGCCTGCTGGCAGGTGCCCCGCACTGCTGGGGGGTGGGTGTGCAAGGGGACATGAGTGGGGGCCTGCTGGCAGGTGCCCCTCAGTGCTGGTGGGTGGGGTGCAAGGGGACATGAGTGGGGGCCTGCTGGCAGGTGCCCCTCAGTGCTGGGGGTGCAAGGGGACATGAGTGGGGGCCTGTTGGCAGGTGCCCCACACTGCTGGCGGGTGGGTGTGCAAGGGGACATGAGTGGGGGCCTGCTGGCAGGTGCCCTGCACTGCTGGGGGTGGGGGTGCAGGAGGACATGAGTGGGACATGAGTGGGGGCCTGCTGGCAGGTGCCCCACACTGCTGGGGGGTGGGGGTGCAAGGGGACATGAGTGGGGGCCTGCAGGCAGGTGCCCCTGACTGGTGGGGGGTGGGGGTGCTGGGGGACATGTGTCGGGGCCTGTTGGCAGGTACGTCGCACTGCTGGGGGGTGGGGGTGCAAGGGGACATTAGTGGGACATGAGTGGGTGCCTGCTGGCAGGTGCCCCACACTGCTGGGGGGTGGGTGTGCAAGGGGACATGAGTGGGGGCCTGCTGGCAGGTGCCCCTCAGTGCTGGGGGGTGGGGGTGCAAGGGGACATGAGTGGGGGCCTGCTGGCAGGTGCCCCTCAGTGCTGGGGGTGCAAGGGGACATGAGTGGGGGCCTGCTGGCAGGTGCCCCTCAGTGCTGCGGGTGAAAGGGGACATGAGTGGGGGCCTGTTGGCAGGTGCCCCACACTGCTGCGGGGTGGGTGTGCAAGGGGACATGAGTGGGGGCCTGCTGGCAGGTGCCCTGCACTGCTGGGGGGTGGGGGTGCAGGGGGACATGAGTGGGACATGAGTGGGGGCCTGCTGGCAGGTGCCCCACACTGCTGGGGGGTGGGGGTGCAATGGGACATGAGTGGGGGCCTGCAGGCAGGTGCCCCTGACTGCTGGGGGGTGGGGGTGCTGGGGGACATGAGTGGGGGCCTGCAGGCAGGTGCCCTGAACAGCTGGGGGGGTGCAAGGGGGTAATGCGTTGGTGATCACTAGTGCAAGGTGACATGTGGCTTGGCTGGGGGGGCATGCCCATGGTGGATGGGCTGCCTGCGGGACATGCCCAGGGGTGCAGGGTAGTCCCCTGTGGTGTGGTCTGCCTGCAGGGGCCGTGGAGGGTGTACAGGGAACACCTGGGAGGATCCACACTGCCAATTCATGTGTAGGAATCCCCTGCACCCCCGAAATACACGTACCCCACTCGCACAGGGCCTATCACGTGTGGAACTTCCCCGCACCCCAGAAATACACGTACCTTGCTGAAATCGCGTGTTAAACTTGCCCCCACCCCGGAAATACACATACCCTGCTGAAATTGCGTGTTAAACTTGCCTGCACCCCAGAAATACACGTACCCTGCTGAAATCACGTGTTAAACTTGCCCGCCCCCCAGAAATACACGTACCCTGCTGCAATAGCATGTGTAACTTCCCGCGCACCCCAGAAATACATGTACCCTGCTGAAATCGCGTGTTAGACTTCCCCGCACCCCAGGAATACACGTACCCTGCTGAAATTGCGTGTTAGACTTCCCCGCACCCCAGAAATACACGTACCCTGCTGAAATCGCGGGTGAAACTTCCCGCGAACCCCAGGAATACACGTTCCCCACTTGCCGTGTGCTGTGTGGCGGCCCTGTATACTGGTCCAGGGTTAGCGCAGCCCTTTGCGCTGGATTGGGGATTTTGATGGCTTTTCCTTGCGCGAGGGGCGTTCTTGGGGGCGTTACTGCCGCTGCTGCAGGGTCTCTGCGCCACTGTGCGCCGCGGCTGCTTTTAGTGGGTAAAATCCATGAATATGAAAAAACCACAAAGGGACGATTCCTTGTCACAATTGCAACAATTGTAACAATTTAATCAAAGGCAACATAATCACTCATCCCCACAAGGGATATAAGATAAAGCTCCAACATTCGGCCACATGCGACTCGAAAAATGTAACATACGGCATAAGATGCCCTTGTGGGATCTATTATGTGGGATGACAATGAGAAAAGTTAAAACAAGATGGGTTGAACATAAGTCGAACATAAGAACAGGGGGCATCAAATCGCCAGTTACGCAACATTTTAAAGAAGAGTGACACAACATCGCACAGATGAGGTTCATCATCCTGGAACAGGTGAAAACCCCAAGAAGGGGAGGCAACCTTAACAAAATGCTGCTGCAAAGGGAAACTTACTGGATTGATAAGTTGAATTCGATGCAACCCAAATGGCATGAATGCTGATTGGGATTTAAGCTGTTTTTTATAACAACTGAACAAATGAAGAAAGATTAAAGATAACAACAGGCTCATACAACCAGTGGGGAAATGTTAAAATGGCGCCCATGGAATACGAGCAATAAGTCACCTCATCTAGTTCCTCAACAAAACTGTTACCATAACAACCAAATCGAATGAGAACGCGGAGTCACAATGGAATGCTGCACACACACAGAAACATCAAGCGGTGGATGCCGGAGGAGCAAAGGAAAACGAGACGAGCGAAAGATCAGTGAGCGGTCGGATTCAACACAGACGGTGACCCCCGTACAACAACGGGAATACGCACGGCACTGGAACTCTAGGACGAAGGTGAGCACATGATTCAAATGCACATCAACTTCTACTTTTCCAGAAAATGTAAACAATCAGGGTTATGACACTGGGACCCAGCGCTTTTTCCCAAGCGACTGATCCCGGTGCATAACCCGCATCAAAACGCCTCAGAAAAAAGATGATATGTAGTGAAAACAATTTCCAATTGTTTTCTCAACAGATCTAACAAAGAGACTGTTCATTGCACGCTAAAGAAAAACAAATCATTAAAAATCTACCGGCCAAGTGTGGAAGGTGTTTGGAAGAATACTGGATTTTCTGTATCAGTGAAACTGAAGGTCAAAGGTATTTTCAACTAACATTTTTGAGAAACACCCAATAAGTATTCTGAAACACTGAGTGAACAATGACATAGGAACTTTTTTTTATTTAAATTACAGAAATTGATTTATTGGAACTTGTGAATAAGTTGCACCTGATGAAGGGCTGGAAGAGCCTGAAACGCGTTGTGCATTAAAAACCAACACAAAGGCAATCAAATTGAAAGAAACAAAGCCACACATTTGGACTACCCATCTGTAAAAGACAGGGAATAGGAAATTGTGGACTAATTATGTAAATTTGAGTGGCTAATTCCACCATCGCATTTTGTATGCATGTGTAAAAAATCACACTGGGAAAATGTAATCCCTTGAAAGTAATGTTTATTTATGTAAGTAATGCCGTTATGTACACAAGAATTTGCAATGCTAAATTAATTGCGAGTAAGAAATAAATTCTGTTTTGGTAATTCACTTTCAGGGTTATGACACTGGGACCCAGTGCTTTTTCCCAAGCGACTGATCCCGGTGCATAACCCGCATCAAAACGCCTCAGAAAAAAGACCATGGGCCTGATCACGACCTCGGCGGTAACTCTTAAATCCGGCGGTAGCGCTATTACCGCCAGATTTAAGGGTCCGCCGAATCAGGGCTTTGGCAGATTTAGCCCCAGCTCTTGGCTGGGGGGAAATCTGCCGAAAATTTGTGCTATTACCTCCGGCGGGAAATCCGCCGGCGGTAAGAGCGCGAGTTTTCCCCATTGAGCCCAATGGGGAATCGGGCATTCCCGAATGGGCTCAATGGGGAATGGGGACCTCCAAGTCCGCCCAACTCGTGATCATGCGCTATTAGCGCCGGGGGCTATGGCGGTCGCGCTAATAGTTCCCGCGCTAATAGCGTTAGCGTTACCGCCGAGGTCGTGATCAGGCCCTATATGTAGTGAAAATAATTGTTTTCTCAACAGATCTAACAAAGATACTGTTAGTTGCACGCTAAAGAAAAACAAATCATTAAATATCTACCGGCCAAGTGTGGAAGGTGTTTGGAAGAACACTGGATTTTCTGTATCAGTGAAACTGAATGTCAGAGGTATTTTCAACTAACATTTTTGAGAAACACGCAATAAGTATTCTGAAACTCTGAGTGAACAATGACACTTACTAGAACTTTTTTCGATTTAAATTACACATTTGGACTACCCCATCTGTAAAAGACAGGGAATAGGAAATTGTGGAGTAATTATATAAATTTGAGTGGCTAATTCCACCATCGCATTTTGTATGCATGTGTAAAAAATCACACTGGGAAAATGTAATCCCTTGAAAGTAATGTTTATTTATGTAAGTAATGAAGTTATGTACACAAGAATTTGCAATGCTAAATTAATTGCGAGTAAGATATAAATTCCGTTTTGGTAATTCACTTTATTTTTGAAATATTAAAAAATTAATACAAATAGGGCCTCATTACACGGAAGGCGGTGAGCCATGGCGCTATTAGCGCCATGGCTCATGCCGGTAAAATACCGGCACCGCCTTGGCGGAAAGGGGATTTACCGCCCCATTCCAAGGTTGGTGGGGCAGTAAAACCCCCTTCCGCCATTGCCCTTCCCCATTCCCATTTCTGCCCCATAGGGCTCTATGGGAATGGGGAAGGCGCTAATTACAGCACCGCAATTTTGCGGTGCCGTAATTAGCTCTGAGGTCCCTTAGCGGGTTGGTTTTTAACGCCTGCAGGCGTTAAAGCACCAACCCGCTAAGGGACCTCGTAGTAAGGCGGTAATGGTTAACGGTCACCGTTACCATTAACGGTGACCGTTAACCATTACCGCATTCCGTGTAATGAGGCCCATAGTCTTGAATATTGACGAGTACATCAAAATTGAAAAGTAAGTCTTAATTTGCATGGTTACATGCACAAGAGTGTGCACGGAGAATAGGTCACTCCGGTGTAGAGTGACCCTGTTTATTTTGTATGACAAGATGGATGCCCCCACATATTTCGGTTCCCACAACTGCATGTGCAGTCTAGTCTTTTGGGTGTGGTTCAGCCCAGAGACACCTAGGATACCCAGAGACTATTTAAGCCACGCCCAGGCTGAGAAACATGCTTTGTGTTTTCTGCACCTGCAGCGTGACACTCACCGTGTTCGGATCGGTCTCCAGTAGGCCTGCATCTTTCTTCTGCGCTCAGCTCCTGCAAGAACAAGAACACTGTTAGGAACAGCCTTACCTTGCGGCGCTTCTGCCCATCATTCATCGCTCCTTCTGTTCTGCGGGCATCTTCGGCAGTGTCATTCCCATCCCGGCACGCCGCTTCCTAGGGAAAAGAACAGAAAAAAAGGCATTAGTAAGCATTCAGCAAATCTTCGCTTATTTTTAAAGACTGTACGAGCTTCAAACGCTTACCTGAATCCCAGTCGCTCTGGGGGAACTCTGTCTCCGGAACTCCTCATGTATCTGCAAGAGGGAAAAGACACTCAAGGTTAGCGTGGAAACATCTAGAGGCGCCGCATACCGCGCTTACTCACTGCATTTCTTCTTCATAACCGACATCCACGCTGAAAACATCGCGGCACCTAAAAGACACAGAAAAAGAACTCAGTTCAATACAAATACAAAAGGGTTGCATAGTGCATCGCACTCTCACTCACTTTCAGCACTACTCATCTCAGCAGCACGTCGCCATCCCCGGATGCCAGCCATCATCTAAGGAAAGAAAGGAACGAAGGTAGAGAACTGTTCAAAAGACTCATTATACTTACCTGTCGGACTCTCGCCAGTGAAGTAACTAGGCAGCAACGAGCCCACATCAATCAACGCGCCCTGCGCTAAAAGCAGGACGGAGAGCACACTTTCCAAGAAAACAAAGTCAGCTGTGGATCAAAGGGAAGGGTTGGACCCTGGGGAAGAAAGGGTTCAAGCACACAGCGACAATAGGGAGTTAAACTCTACCAGTCCTGTGTTTCAAGCCCAGTCTCCAGTCGAGTAGACTCCAGGAAAGAGTTTGAGGTCGTAAGAGGTCAGAACAGGCTGAGTGACGTCCCCGTGGCTACCAGGTGAGCGTTACACATGTCCTGTCCCAAACTAGTAATGATTGTGTCTTCTTCGATAGGTATCAAGTTTGGCATAATTGACAATCTTGGGTCAGATTTGGGCAGTGATTTTGACATAGGTACCACTTCCAGTAAAGCCGCCATCTCCACTTCAGTTCTAAAAATTGTATCTTTGACTGGAATATTAGTAACAGGTAATTTGTCAGGTCCCACAAAGAGTAGGATAAAGCAAGCAGCGAGTTATTGTTGTCAAAAACTGCAAATGAAGAGTCTGTTGTGTTACTTCTGTTTTTAGGAGGTGAAGGTGGTGACAGAGGTGGTATAAATATACCTTCAGGCTGTGCAGCCATTATGGGTATCACCACGGGTTCTAACTGGAAGAATGATTAAATAGAACCAGCAGATTTTTCTGTTCTTCTGCCATTCCTGGGGCGTGAGCTAGTAACATGTGAACTTTTTTTACTTACTTTTGTTCTAGTATCTGCATCCTTCTTTTAGGGTGCGTCCTTCCTTAAATTATAGTTGCTGGCCCTTGATCGTAGTTTACCAGGCATATTTGCCTTACCCCTAGTGACACAATAGTCAGGCAAGTATCCTCACTGTTTTATCTCTTCATCATATAATCTGAATATCTTGAATAATACGCTGAGACCAATTACACATCTGTAATCATTTATTGATCCATCTTAACTGCCTACTCTTCGCTCTTTTTCCTTGCATCCCCATTCCATTTCTATTCTCGCTTCATTCCACATTCTACAAGCCACAACATCCCCCCTTTCTTATTATATAGGTTCCTTCCCCATCTGTCCAACAAGATCACCTCTACATTTGCTCAATCAGACGTACAGGTTTACGAGTATTTCTTTGGGGCCGAATATTGACTGTCCCCTGACTTCCCTCACCAGCTACACATGGTGGAGAATGTCCACAGTCTTTAAGTGACATGACATCAACAGGTTCTGAATTTCTCCGTTCCTCATGCACCTCTTCATTTATTCTCTCCTCATATGCTTCTTCCCCACCTGAATCATCTTGAAACAATGCCTGAAAGAATGGATCCCGAGCCACTTGATCTCTCCTGGCAATTACCACGGGCCCTTTAACATCGGTCACAAAAAGAGGTTCTGACTCATCATTAAGGTCCATCTTCTTGATCATCTTCCTTCGCTGCCTTTGACCCCATCGCATGTTCTCATCCCCATCCATCAAATGTTCCTCATGTTCCTCAACTTTCCTCTTACCAGTTGTCCTATATCTGTCCCACTTTACTACTTCCCTTTCATTGCCACCATCTTCCTCTCCATTTACACAATTATAATTTTCACATACTGGGAAACAGTCTTTTCCATGGTAGCTGACCATTCTTTCCCTGAGAACACATCCTGTCACTTCATGGGAATTCCTTCTGAGACTTCTTAGGGTTTCTTCCTGGAATAGCCACTTTCTTCCAACCATTAGTCCTCGATCTTGGTTTAGGCATTGTTTCCAATTCAATCTTGGCTGGGCATCAGTACACAGGTCAACAATAGAGATGTTCTCTCTTTACACATGACCAAAAAGTGATTTATCTGACCACATCCCACACATCTTGGACCAATGGCCGGGCATCTGCCTTTGTGTGGAAACCTAGAACACAGCCTTCCTTGACCACTTCCGTGGATACCATTCCATGTGCCTTGAGAGAATATCCTGCTCGAGTATCGGGACTGTTTTTGCACATTGCATCTGAAGCCAGCCAGTGTCTCTAACTTCCTGTCACTTTTTCTATCTGCTGTTTGTTTCTCAAGTCTTTCGTACATTCTCGCCAATTCCAGAATATCTTTCAATGAGAGGGGAACTCTTAGAAGATGTCTCCACAACTCTGATGATGTGCAGCTTTCAATTATTCTTAACTTAATAGCTTCTTCATCATCAAATTTTGCGAACTCACAATAGGTTGCTTTCTCTTGCAATCGTAATACAAACTGTGCAATGTGTTTCCTGTGGCCTCTGTTTGCATTGGTTAAATAGATATCTCTCATAATCTTTGTTAGGAGCAATTATCAAGCGTTCCTCTAGAACAGCAAGAAGAAGCTGGTACGATGTTCTCTCCTCCGTTTTTGTCAATGTTTTTATGACACTCCTCATTTCTCCTCCCGCCAAATTCATAAATATGTCTACTTTATGTGGAACATTCTCATTTCCTAGTGCTCTCATGAAGCCCTCAAATTCAATCACCCACTCTTGCCACCACCGCCCTTGATCATCATATGGCTCAGGATTGAATGATTCTGGACGGTGTAGGTAATGAATTAAACTCGAGGATATGGGGGTTTCACACATGTCCTGAGCTAGATTTAAATCTCCACTCATACCCTCAGATAACATTTTGAACTGGTAGTTTTACATAGGATATGTAGATTTCTTTTCTGTAGACTGCTGTGATACCAATATCGTATATGCGCTGAAACAGGATCAAACTCTCAGTTTTGTATCCATGCACCTCAGCCATTCAGCATGTGCAATCCTTAATATCCCTTTTACTGTTATTGCTGATTTTAAATAAACAGCCTGTCTCTGTCTTGTTTTGATATAGTGCAGCGTTATTGATTCTGCTGTGCTGTCGTCATTGCTGTACAAGTGAAGGTGTTATTTCTTTAATTTTTTTTGACATTTAATTACTGTAACTCCCACACTGATGTGTTATGTATTGTCACACCTACATTGACTGTGTTGCTGTGACAGCCCTTGTAATGTATGGTGTTAATCCATAGCGCTTTTGTCCGTGTTATTTCAATTTTTATTTTCACTCGTATCATATGACTTTTGTCTGTGAGAATTTTCTCTGACTCTCTGACTCTTCGCCTTTAATTGTTTTGTTTCCTTAGACTCGAGAACTCTAGGCGCCTCATTATGTAAAAAAATGCCACAATGACGATTCATTTTTTCATTACTTTCATTTCATCTCCGTCGCATTATACTGTGTTGCTACAAACCTTCTTGTCATTTGTTTCAAGCAACCAAACATGGCAGCACGTTACCTCACACTCCGAGGTCAGAAAGGATTGCTCTCTTTCAAGCCTGTGTCTTCCACTATGTATATGTTTCATATGATGTGACTTGACCGTAAGTCTACAAATATAGTACCTTTTCAATTTTTACTTCCTGACTGTTACTGAAGAAAACTATGTGGCCTAGATATGTCAGTAAAGGGAAAAAAGGGAGAGCCAGGCATGTGATGTCATCAGTGATGTCATCAATGACATTTGTGATGTCATCTTTGATGTCCTGGGTGTTAGTGTTAGCAGTGCATGGTGGCACAAGTTATGGTTGCTTATCTTACCATAACTGCACAATTTCTGGGGTTTTTCGGTTTTACTTTGAACCATAACGTCACTTTAACAAAGTTTTTTCACTGAATTTCATAGATTTTTAGTAGCGAAACTTAACCATAACGTCCCTTTAACAACGTTTTTTTACTGAATTTCATAGGTTTTTAGTAGCACAACTTAACCATAATATCCCTGACTTCAAATACATGTAATGTAGAACATACTGAACCCCTAGCTAGTGATTGCGATGTACGCGGACTACCGCCGTGTCCACGGACATATCAAAAATCTGAGCGTGGTGAATGTAAATTTAATAAGTGTGCCCCATTTCCCCTTTGAGGTTGGCTCTGAAAAGAGACGTTTTTTTTGTTTTTTTTGCAGATGCTTGACAGACACCTGTTATTTTATATTTTTTTTCTTCTTTTTTTCTTACTTTACTCCTAAAAGCTTCACATAACCTTCTCCAAAGCAACCCTTACATTCCAAAACAGCATGGCATTTCCCATAAAAGATAAGGAAATGCCATCTTCTTTAAAATAAACAGCATTACTGGAAACAATATTCTCATTATTACAGAAGAACATACCAGCTCTAAGCATGAAGGCACGCATGCCTCGGTTGATTACACACCTAGCATTGTTTTGCTGAGGACAAAAAACTGAACTATTGTCCCATATTGCCCTAGGTAGTAATCCAGAAAAAATTACTTTGGCATTTGGAAGGATGTTCATTACTGCTTGAACCAAGTGTTCCAAATCTGCCAACAAAGTAGGGGCACTGACATAGTCCAAACGGGAAGCACCATAGTGCAAAACTACCACATGGGGACTGTTGATCCTGCCCATATCTTCACAAACTTGTACAATTCCCTGTACATTGCAATCAGGCACAGTGCTCCACACGACCTCCACTCCTTTAACATCAAAATTCTTTGCAACATGCCTGCATTGAGCATACTGTTGTAAACCATGCACAAACATATCTCCGAGCACCAACACCCTGCCTTTCTCCACTTCTGCCATCTTCACTACACGCAGTCTCTTTCAACACAAATCCACAACCTCAACATCTGATTGGCTGATCCCTACAGTCTTCTTTCCATGCTGGATTTGCTGGAAAACCCCGGATGTAGCACGCCCTGTCCACGGACAGCCACGGTGTCCGCGGACCGCATAACTCTTGGACAGCCCTCTACCATTTCCACTTCACTCTCTGTGCCGTTCCCTTATTGCATACAGCTAAGCAGTCACACAATACGGAGAACGTCCTCAGAACACCCCCATTTTATTTATTTTCGAACATTTCAGGACACCGCGAGTGTTCTTATAACACATGCAACTTGCCAGCGAACAATACGGACAACATCCTCAGAACACCCCCATTTTCTTTATGTACGAACATTTCAGGACACCGCAAGTGTTCTTCTCGCTCACTCTTTTTTCTTTTGCTGACATATCTAGGCCACATGGTTTTCTTCAGTAACAGTCAGAAACTAAAAATTGTATTTTATTTGTAGACGTATCCTACAAGTAGGTTCTTATAGTAATTCCGTTAGAGTCCAGTCACATCATGTGAAATATTTACATAGGGGAAGACACAAGCTTTAAAGACAGCATTATTTTCAAGCAAATAAATGATGATTTCTCTGTTTCAAAGCTGCTATTTACCCTATGTATATGTATATTGGTATGTGTTCTTGTCTCTTTCTGTTTTCTCTATAGTAATGCAATTATGTACTACATGGGATTTATTAGCTACTTATTAAATATTTCACAGTACACAAAAATCTATTAAGAAAACAATTATCATTTCATTATTCAACATATTAACATTACGAATATTATACTTTCACCTTGTACGCTGCACACAATGCTATGTTTCTGCATTAGTAGCTTAGTATACTAGATAGAACCCCATAATAGAATGCTATTTATATCAATGCATCGTATGATATTTATTGCAATGATCCTTGACACTTTTTTTGCAACATTATAATAAGAATCCCTTGTACACATATTTCATGAAAAGTACATGCACATGTGATGTCATCAGTGATGTCATCAATGACATTTTTGATGTCATCTTTGATGTCCTGGGTGTTAGTCTTAGCAGTGCAGGGTGGTGGCGCGAGTTATGGTTGCTTAGCTTACCATAACTTGGGAATTTCAGGGGTTTTTCGGTTTTACTTGGAACCATAACGTCCCTTTAAAAGAGTTATTTTTATTAGCACGCAAACAATATGCAAAGATGGAGTGTAAAAAGCAATTTCTCAGAGATGGCTGTACACAGAATGTTGCAAACTAAAAATGTATCGTCGTTTACAGTGAAGGTCAGCTGCTTCCATTTTTAGCTTGCGTGCCAGAGAGGCCCACGACTCGCACTATAAGGGTCTATTGTTTTTTGACCTTGACAGACAGGGATCGTGCTAAAAGACTTCTTTTAAAGGAGTGTTGCAAAAACGTAAGACACAATAAGGATGAAATTTCTGAAACGAAACCACTTTTATATATTATATCACTATGAGAAAGATCGTTGGCACAGACGGAGTCGTATTTTGTGACTGCACTACGCTTAGACAATGGAAAATGCCAATATAATGTAAGTAACCCTTTAGATTATTTTATACCGGAAAATAATAACAATAGCGTGGCGTTAAAGCCCGGTTAAGTTGTACTTGTTTCTTCAATGTGGCTTAGTGTTTTCTACCGCGCACTATCACCGCCAAATTGGTCCCCTGTCGCTTAGAGGGCTCTGTAAAAGGCAGAGGACAGAGGGTGGGTTAATGGGAATAAGTTAACATACTCCGTTGCACTATCCTCGCTAGCAAATAGTTTCACGCCCTAATAAATAAAATGAATATTTTTAATGAAGATCGGCTGGTGAGACTAATTTATGTTTTTTAAAACAGGTATGTCCTCCCGTACTGTGAATGCCACGATTTTCATACCCCGGCCGACAGATTTTTTAACTGCCAGGTGCAGCTACTTCTAAACAACTTCATGACTCTCACCATTTTATGGGACAATCGCCAAGGACCAATATGCCCTTACGCGGTACTAGCGGCTAGAAGCAACATACCAACCATTATGGTGGTCTAATGCCTCGTTGTTGGAACAGCCTTCCGATTATCAGTGCCACCATAGTGCTTATTTTATCATAAACCAACACCCTGTGTTCCGCAAAGGAACAGCGCGTGACTCAAGATGAACTTTTGCGGATCGACAGCAAAGACAAATGCAAATCGCTGAATATTCTCTAAACATTTGATGTCAAATAAAAGTACTTTACGAAATGTACAATCTTGCTGGTTGCTTTTAAATCACAGTTTCATATTCCGAATTGTGGCGCGCTGTGTTGTGAGATGATCTGTGTTGTTTTCCGGGTTCTGTGTATAGTCGCGTAGGACTGGAAACGACTGGGCGCGTTTGGCTACGACCCTGTACCGTCACGGAGAGAGACGGGGAATATGAATGCTTTGATAATGTCAGGCTTAGGGGCGGGAGATATGATTTAGTGTCGCAAAAGCAGGTCAGCCAGGTCGATGGGGCAAGTGATAGGATTATCACATAATGTCGACGCACAGCAGCCTGATTTATCATTTGTTTCGTGGACAAAAAGTCGGGTAAGGGGCATAGGAAATTGTAATATCAACAGACCTAAGGAGGGTTCTTATAACACTTTCAACCTGACAACGAACAATACGAACAGCGTTCTCAGAACACCCCCCTTTTGTTTAATTGCAAACATTACCTCCACGTCCACTCTTCCTCGTCCCAGTACTTACTTCATGAGGCCCCTGCCTCCGACACAGGACCTTCTTCTATTTCTTTAAATTCCTATACTCCTCCCCCACATCCACATCACTCAGTTTCATATTACCAAGCCGGAGCATGGGACCTTCCCCACAGGGAGGGTGAGGAGGGTCGTCAGTACTGTGAGAAAGGAGAGTAGGACTAGGAGTAATGAAGATTACTAGTAAGTAATCAGAGCATTTCAGGACACCGCAAGTGTTCTTAGAACACATTCAACTTGCCAGAGTACAATAGGGACAGCATCCTCAGGACACCCCTATTTTGTTTATGTATGAACATTTTAGGACACCGCTTGCTTGCGAACAAAACAGACACATACTCCGTTCTCAGAACACCCCACCATTTAGTTTATGTAGAACATTTCAGAACAGCCGCGTTGTCCGCAGACAAATCGAACACAACAAAGGCGTCTAACATATAAAAAAAACATCTTTGATGTCCTGGGTGTTCGTCTTCGCAGTGCACGGTGGTGGCGCGAGTTATGGTTGCTTAGCTTACCAGAACTTGGGAATTTCAGGGGTTTTTCGGTTTTACTTGGAACCATAATGTCCCTTTAACAAAGTTTTTTTACTGAATCTGATAGGTTTTTAGTAGCACAACTTAACCATAACGTCCCTTTAACAACGTTTTTTTACTGAATTTCATAGGTTTTTCGTAGCGCAACTGAACCATAGCGTCCCTTTAACAAAGTTTTTTTACTGAATTTCATAGTTTTTTAGTAGCACAACTTAACAATAATAACTTTTACTTTATGTACATGTAATATGGAACATACTGAACCCTCTCTACTGAATTTGACTGTCCGCGGACATGTTCGGACAACAGTACCACCATCTAAAAACTCTGGGGGGGTATGTGTAATTGTTATATCATAACATAGGAACATTTAACAAATTCACAAAACAGCACACATACAAAGTACATGTAGTAATACTTAAGAAATGTAACCCATATATGTAACACACTAACCATTAATTTAAATACAATATGTTCTAAAATGGAATATACCAAAAGAAGATAAAGTGGCTTCCAACATAATTACCTCACAGACACTCCACAACTAAGAGCAAGACCAGACGTACAGACTACTCATCACATATCTTACCTAAAATAGTAAGTGCACTTCATTTTACTCATATATTTATAAACTTTCGGTATTAGAAAAAAAAAATGTGTAGTACTCTGGAGTGGCTAGAGGAGCATTTCCCACAAGAAGAAATGTCAGAAGATAGTGCACCTAATGGTACACACTTTACTATATAAACCAATTAATAAATATTATTTTGTGTACATTTAACATATACATTTTTTTCTGTAAAGACCATACAAAAATTGAAACTACTACAGAAAAAGAAGCGGTGGATAACACTCTGGAACACATAAACGAAAAAATGGACCAACTTATGGCAAGTTTTACCAATTTAAAAAACTTTGTGGAAGATCACTTAAAACTAACAACAAAATACCATTATCCCACCTGTACTTGTCCCCCCTCACCATATACCACTCATTTAACCCCAAACCCTCTCCATGGACCAAATCGTTTTGATGACATTTCCCTCCCTTCTTCACCTGATCCCAATTATGTTGAAATCCCTAATTCTCCTGTTTTTGTTTCCGTTTCTGCCCCACCTTCTCAGTCATAAATTGTTAATATATGTCAAATAAAGTTACTTTTTTATATTGTGTTGTAATTAGTTTCAGTTCTTTTTGTTAAAACCAATTTAGGTGTCCACGGACAGCGGGGTTGTTCGGCAATGTTCGTAAATAGACGAAAATGTAAGTGTCCTGAGGACACTATGGGCCTCATTACGACTCAGGCGGTAAGGGTTTTACGGCGGCGTAAACAGCGCCGACCCTTACCGCCTGAGTACGAGGTCCCTTAGCGCCATGGCGGACTTAACACCTGCTTTTAGCAGGTGTTAAAATCCATGGCGCTAAGGGACCATGGAGTTAATTACGCCACCGCAATTTACGGTGGCGTAATTAACGCCTTCTCCACTCCCATTATGCCCTATGGGGCAAAAATGGGAATGGGGAAGGGTAAATGGGGATTGGGGACTTACCGCCCCGCCAAGGTCGGAATGGGGCGGTAAGTCCGCCAACCACCATGGCGTAAACGTAGTTTACGCCATGGTGATAAAGTCACGGCCCAGGCGGTAACTTACCGCCTGGGTCGTAATGAGGCCCTATATCTGTCCGTAATGTTCTCATGCAAGTTCAAACTGTTCTAAGAACACTCGTAGTGTCTTGAAATATTCGTAAATAAACGAAAATGGAGGTGTGCTGGGGACGCTATGTCTGTCCGTTTTGTTCGCAAGTAAGTTAAACTGTGCTAAGAACAAACGATTGTCTGTAACTGTTCATTTTACGTGTGACGCACTTTTAATTAGTTCAGGACCTGAACACTGTCCGTAGAACATCAACGCACATGCGCAAAACAATGTCCGTACATTGGGTGTCCTGCGGACGGCCGCTTCCTTAGCAAACATGCTCACGAGCAATCATGTGACCGCGCCCACGCTAATCGCGTGTTCTGAATGCTGACACTGTTCGTGTCCCCGAACAGTTTAAAAGTACATTTCCAAGTAATCCACAATATTTCTCATTAAAAACTCACCATACCACAAATCCCACATACTAATCCTAAATTTCCACATAGTTTTTGTGACTTTTTCAACCTTTTTTGGTGTTCGATCTGTCTTGCGGACGGTGCGCATGTCCATGAACCGCGTACAAGCACCCCTATAAAAGGCCTAGAGCTCATTCTCATTGTGTTTCTGGCTATTCCACAGAGCACACTGCATTTTGCTGCATACTTTGCAGATTTTGAGATTTCCATCTCCAAGCCGATGACATCCATGGCTCCACTATTGCCACCTGGTGCTACATCTGCCTCAGCACCACCCCCACCCCCTCCCCCACCACCATCTCCCCAAGGGCCTGAAGCGGGGAACAGGAGTGAGGATACAGAGGAGGAAGAAGAGGATGACGAGAATGAGGTAGAGGAAATCCCTACTACCCGCCCTCGGCGTGATTCTTGGGTGTGGTGGTTGTTTACCGTTCATGGGAATGGTCCTAAGGCTCGTGCAAACCGTGTCACCTGCAATGAGTGGTACTCAGTTGCAGGAGGCATGGTTCGTACAGCTTTGGGACCACTACCATGAAGCGACACCACAACTCATTCCACACTGGGGCCATTCGCCAGGTTGCACCTTGCGAAGAGCGTAGTAGGTTGATTGCCTCTACTTCATCCTCCGTTTCTGATCCTGTCACCACAAGGAACACCTCTGTGGGACAGCGTCTTCCTCAAGCTGCCTCACAGGCCATACAGAATTCTGATGACCCTTACCTTTCGAGGGTCACAGTTGTAGGTATTTACTGTGACACAGTACTCTGCAGGGGGGAGCGACGTCGAAGTGCTTTTGAGACTATCGTCTCACAGCACGAGAAGACCTATTCACTACCCAAATGAAACCCACTCTACATCTTCCTCTCCCAGCTCGCCCTTTCTTATCCCTGTGGTTGGTGTCCCCCACTTTACCCTCCTTTCCCCTCCTCTCCTAGTGTGTCGTGTATAAAAAACCAAAAAAAAATACAAAATTACAAAAATAAAAAAAAATAAGGCTCTTTTCAGAGCCGCCTTTCACAGTTAAAAAATAGAAGTGAAGATAAATAAAGCAGGGCCCTTTGTATTTCTTGAAAGTCCATGGACAGTTCGCGAACATAAAAAAAATTGGGGTGCTACCCTATTGTAACCATTGCATTTTTCTCTGGGAGGAAGTGGTGGCCCTGAAAAGAGCCTTTGGGAGGTGTTTGTATGTCATAAATTATAAATACTTAACACCTACTTCAAAATGGATGCTGTATTTCTAAAAAAGGTTGCAATGCATTTTGTGCATTTCTCAGAAAAATCTGATTGCCAGCATAAGTAAGATGGACTCCATCTCTGCGAAAAATGTATGTACTACGAAACATAATATTTTCATTGTGAAAAGAGGACATGCCAAAATCTCTTAGGAAGGCACAAACAGCCTTATTAACATTACGCCTTGCTTTCTCCATTTGTGGACCACATGAGAAAGAACCAAGCCATATTTGTCTCTGCGCAATCCGTGAAAAAATTACTTTGGAGTTTGGAAACATGTCCATGATCTTCTGAAGTCCTTCTTTCATTGCAAATTGCAAAGAAATTCCAGACACATGTCCTAAACTGTTCCCTCCACAATGAATTACAATTATGTCTGGATGTTCCTCTATCTTCAAAGTTGCACAGAGAGGTAGCAAGTCCAACCACTTCATTCCACGCACTCCATGCCAGTGCACTTCCACATGTGCGAATCCAAGATCTATAGATACTCCACAGCTTTCTGCATGCACCTTCATCCAATGTATCCACGAGTCTCCCAAAATCCACACAATCTGTTTTTTGAAACACTGGGCCATAACTATCTGTTCTTCTCTCAGCAAAAATAATATCTGAGAAAACCTCTCCTAGCACAACACACTCACTAAACTTTACTGACCAATCCCTTGCTACACTCAATCTCATTTGCATGCCTCCCCACCCCAAATTCCCCGGATGTAATACGCGGTGTCCTAGAACTACCGGCATGTCTGCGAACATATTGTAACATGGACAGCCCTTCTACCATTTCCACTTCACTCTCTGTGCCATTCCCTCATTGGATGTAGCTAAGAAATCACATGACCATCCACCAATCAAATCCAAGACCTCTACATGTAACTACATCATCATAGATCAGCACTGCAAATGTACGGTGAATCTCTCGGAGTACAAGTCTCCTACCATTGGCAAGCACGATCTACGAGAAATACTATACAAGTCTCCAAGATTTCTACTTGAAGCTTCGTCCATATCCATATGCATGAACACAAACTACAGGTATGCATATTTTCTATGCAGTACATGAAAACATTTTCAAACTGACTTTTACCTTGTATAATCTGTAAAATGAATCTACAATCATTTTTTCATTGTACTAAAATGAACTGTGACTTACAAACCTTTATACCGTTTAATTTCTTCATACACAGACACACACGCAAATAATGTTAAACTAACATTTTTGAAATAAAATATATAGACTACATATAATCAAACAAAATTACATGCACACTCTATGATCAAATCTCAAACAATAATATTTGAACAAACACATAATTGGTTTTAATTTTTTTAATTTATATAATTACTTACATTTATATAGGACAAGCAGGCTATGACATTGACTCACTGTTACGTGGAACAGCAGGCTATGACATTGACTCACTATTACGTGGAAAAGCTTAGTTATAGGAATAGTGGTATACAGTGGTACATTATGAATTTCACAAGCCATAGTAAAGATATTTTCTTTCCTACAGTTAGTCAAAAGATAGTTTTAATGGTTTTGAGGAAGGCGCTGAGCATTTCAATTTAAAAAATCTATGTCTAAATTAAAAACAGTGCTATATACAAACCAAATTACTAATTTATTTCTTTTACAATTGCAGTGAAGACCATTCTCCTAAAAAGAAGCAGTCAAATTTGAAGTACAAAGAACAACTAAGAAGCAAACTGCTCATTTTAGAAAAAAAGTAAGTAGAATGTTACCATAATATTTGAATTATTACTCAAACACACTGTAAGGTTAATTAATGCTATTTCTGTGCCTAAAAATAGAGATTCTGCACCATTCTGACCAAAAATCCCCCCATCTTAAACAGTGATTTATTGGCAGAATGGCCCACAAATTCCTATTTTTCGACACACAAATTACCCAACTCAGCCGCTAGAATTTAGATGCTGTAGAACAAAAAACTGTTTTAATTGTATAGCATTAGATATACTATTTATACTTCTCCACACCACTGGCTTACTTTCTTCTGTCATCTGAACCCCAGTTTAGTAACACATTAATTCAAGAATACCCATCCCTAGTAGTTGTACTTCCCAATGCACAATCACACACCATTACATACATCTTTATCATCTTACTCAAACACTCATGCACACAACACACATGCATTGCAGAACACCCCAACCCATACCTTCTGTATTTTTTTCAACAGACCCTAAAGAATGCCTACCAAAAAGCAACTCCGTAGAAAGGAACGCAGAAGTAGAGCAACTGAAAAGAAAAGTCTCTAACATAAACATCCATCTATAGCAGAATTTGTAAAAAAAAGTTGAAACACAACAGCTAATACAGTCATGTAGTGAAACAGAAGAAGTTTCTAGTACAAAAACTTTGCCTCCTCTATCAAAAAGTAAAACAACCCAAAAAACAATTAACAGAAAATCAACTATCACTACAAATAAAACTTCTTCTATAAATCTTGATATAGTATAAGCATACCAAGAAAAGTATTTTAGCCAAAATGTTCCGTCACAAAGTCCTTCAAAATCTTATAAAAACAGGAGAGAAACCAGGTTCAACACTTCAAACCTATCGTAGGAAAGTAATCTTAGAAGCGTTGATAGACAGTGCAATTCTTCTCAAAAGAAAGTTATTTATTTTAGTGTTAAACAGAATGAAACCACTAACAAAACTAATAACTAAATTACAAAAAAGACTTCTCAATAAACGAAATGTCAACAGAAATAACTTCTTAAATATCTGTGGAGGTGAATGGAGTCACACTACAAGCACAGAACCATACTTCAATGAAGAAGCGTACAAACAAAAGCAAACAAATACAATTGCCATACATAGCAGTGGTCGAGGTTATGAAAAAGTTAATAATACCCTAATGGAACAAGAAGTACTCCTTACAAAAATATGCCCTGAAAACATAGATTTACCCCTCCATTCAACTGAATCAGAACATCTAGTGTACAAATGGCCATGCACGGCAATGTGTAACATTCCCAAAAAAATGTTCAAGTCTTTAGGCCAATTTCTCAATCAATTTGTGAAAAGCAAAGAAAAATCAAAATTAAACTATTGCAAAATATGGATGCTTGTCCAGTACGCAAGTACGCAGGAGTACAAGGACATTCATTGGCCTGCATTACAAGACCTACTTGCAAAACAACCTTCCATGATATCAAAAGGATATCAACACATCATGCAAGTATAAGAAATCTAGTTTATAAACTGTACTATGTTAAAAGTCCTGCTTTAGCAGGAGCCAATTTAAATAACATTCTTCTACATGGTACAGCAAAAGACCTACTAGAAGAAATTGACTATATCCAGACAAAATATGTTTGGAAGTGAAGCCCACTTACAAGATGAATTAGCTGTAAACCAACTTCGTAACAATTCTGCACATGGCAACCTTTCACTACACACATACAAAAAAGAAATACTAAAATTTGAAAGTACTTCAGCTGAAGTACCAAACCACGTGTGTGTATGTTGCCGCAGAACTTTTTATAAAAGTAACACAAAACCTGTAGACCTATCATACAAAATAGAAGACAATGAAGATTCTAAATGGTTTGAATTAGCTCTCTACCTTATAGCAGAAAACAAATACGAAATAACTGACCCCATAATACTTTGCAGTTACTGCACTACAAAACTTGACAACAACCAAACTCCTTCACGTGCTATCACAAATAACTTGGAATTATATCCACTACAAAACCCCTTCAACAACTTAATTCATATGAGAGCATCATAATTCAAACAGTGCACCCATTTCAAGCAATAATACGCCTTCAACCAAAAACTGCAAAATTACCTCCCTCTGAATTAGTGAAAGGTATTCATGGAAAAGTAGTGTATTTACCATTAGATCTAAAAGAAAATGTGCATACTCTAGGAGTGCAACGTCCAATGCAGCAATCTTTAATTATCTTCGTAAATGGAGTACCTACAAAAGACAAAAAAAAATGGCAACAACTGGTGGATGTACATAAAGTTAGAGAAGCCCTGCAATATCTTAAAGAGAATAATGAATATTACAAAGAAATTAATATTGAAGAAAACTTGAAAGATACAACTGAAATAATTCAAGAGACACAAGAAGCTGGTCAATTTGAGCTCCTAGATCCTGCTACAATATCAAACACTTTAGACCATTATACAATTCATCCATTGCACTCTAATGAGACCATAGAAGATGCACTGGAAACCTACCAAATGCGTCATACAAAAGGATCACCAATCAGCATATGGGAAAAAAGTATAGAAGCACGTGCTTTGCCTCTACTCTTTCCTACTGGCAAAGGAGGAAGATACAATGATAGTCCTATTCAAATATCAGCATCAGAATATCGCTCATTACGAATGTATTCTGAAGGTCCCAGATTTCGACAAAATGTGGAATACATATTCCACCTACTCTTTGAAAGTGAACTAGCAACTTTGTGTTAAGGAGTTGCACACATATTAAAATCAGGATCACACTTTCAAAATATGACAGCTACACAATTATTACAAACATTTCAACAAAAAGATGACGTTTTACAAGCAAATCTTACAAATCTATTAGCAAATATGCGTGGTAATAAACAGTACTGGATTTGACGTTGTGGAGATGTACGTTGTATGATCAGAAACCTTTGCCCACCCACGTGGTTTGTTACATTAAGTTGTGCAGAATATGCATGGGAAGATTTACATGCTTTCCTACGCATATCAAATGAAAACAAAACAAGCATAGATATACTAACACCTGGAGAACTTTGTTCTCAGGATCCTGTTAATGTTTCAAGATATTTTCACCATCGCTTCATTGCTATGCTACATTTTATTTGTAATAAAACTGTTCCTCCCCTTGGAGAAGTGCAACACTTCTTTTGGAGAAAATGAATACCAAGCCAGAGGAGCACCACATGTCCACATGCTTTTATGGATTAAAGATGCTCCTAAATTTGGTCAAGACAGTGATGCCACTGTTTTACAGTTTATTGAAAAATATGTCACTTGTGAAATTCCATCAGAATCCACAAATAGTGATCTTCATGCAAAAATTTTACAATTCCAAAGACACAAATGTGTCAAATGCTGTCGTCGCAAATACAAAAACAAAGGGAAATACTACACCAAATGCCAATTTGGTTTCCCTAGACCAGTTACAAATACAGGTCAAGTGAACAACCTCATGTCTTCAGTTAGACATAGTGTTAAAGGTAAGTCACCTAAAAATACATATTGCATAAAAAGAAAAGAAGAAGAAAAATATATCAATGATTACAATGCAATCATTGCCCACTTATGGAACACAAACATAGATGTGCAGTACATTGCAGACAATTCTACTGCAGTTGCACGATATGTCACAGCATACTTAACCAAATCAGAAAAGACAGAGCTCCAAGACCTCTGGAATGACCGGTCATCAGATAAAACAGTGTCTTAGAAATTATACAGCTTGGGCATAAAAATGCTGTCCCATAGAGAATGTGGATCCTATGAAGCAGCTGATCGATTAACTGGTACTGCATTGTATGGTAAATCTGAAAATATAGTATGGCTAAGTCTTGGTCCAGCTAAATCTAGAAAAAGTGTTCTAAAATCATATGAAGATATAGAAACAATAGCCAAACATGATCCCAACAGCCAAGACATTTTACAAAACAATTTATTGGACACATACTACCCAAACAGGAGTACCACTTTGGAAACCATGTGTCTATACCACATAGCCCAAAACTACACATACAAAAATAAAATAAAACCTGATGAACAAAACCGTAAATACAAGGTGACAAACTGTGAAGGCAGCTTAGTAAAACTCATCAAACCAAATTTAATTAATCATATCAAATTGTCATTAAAGACTCCTCAACATAAAGAAGTATATTACATGTCCCTGCTACAACTCTTTAAACCATGGAGAAAAGAAGAAGAAATCCTAGACTCATGTGAAGAGGCTTTCAAAGCAAATGAAAGCAGTATAACTGATGTAAACTTTGCACAGTACAAAAAAATGTTGCACAATGAACCGCAACACGAAGAAAAACTCCAGGCCCAACTAGATAAGGACACTCCTGACAGTAGTCAACCTTCTGTCACAGGAAGCCAAGAACCACTGGGAGACCCACTAATAACAAATGAGGCAGAATTAGCTATGATAGAAGTAGAAAACACCATGTGTCAGTATGAAGATAAAGAAGACTTAACTATACTGTAATCAAAGCTAAACAATGAGCAAAGTAGCATTTTTCAAGAAGTAACAAAAGAAATTGCACATGGTGTATAACATGAAAACAAAGAATGCACCTGTCAAAATTACAAACCTATAATATTATATGTCAGTGGTGAAGCTGGTTCTGGCAAAACAATCCTAATCAAAATCATCAGTAAATTCTTCAACAATTGACAAACAAAAACTGTCAGCTGTTGTTACTGCCCCCACAGGTTTAGCTGCCTACAACATAGGTGGTGTCACTTTACACCGATTACTACTCCTGCCAGTAGAACACCAAAACAAATTAGATTATTACAAACTTTCTGCAGAAGCTGCAATGGAACTACGCAGAGTATTGAAATAAATGAAAATGCTACTAATAGAAGTGAGCATGGTGTCCAACCTAATGTTGGCTTTGATTCACCTCAGATTACAAGAAGTACTCAAAACAAACTATGAAGAGCTCTTTGCAGGAAAACACATTATTGTTTTCGGAGATCTTCTTCAATTGACACCAGTAAAAGGTGAGCCTATTTTTAAAACATTAGGACACAAACTATGCCGTAAAACTGTTGGCAGCATTGGAAATGTCAATCTTTGGCAACATTTCCAACACAGACAATTAACAGAAAACATGCGCCAATGTGCAGATCTCACTTATGCCAACATCTTAAAAAGTATCAGAGTTGGTATACTTTCTAAAGAAGCAGAAGCAATATTGAAAACCCGGCACATTCATGCACTTTATGGTGATAATGCATGTGCTACAGATGTTATGGAACAAGTAGCCCACAAAAATGTCAATTGTATGGCCTTAATGCCAACTCTTGCAAGCTGTTTCAAATTCAATGAAATAATGTTAAGCAAAGAAATGCAACCAATAATGGAAATTAGCGCCACAGACAAACTAGATGTACATGGAATGACACTACCCATGTGTGACCAAGCCACAACAAGACTAAATAGTTTAGAAAAATCAATCTCAAACACAGCAGGCTTGGAAAAGATATTAAAATTATCCTTAAATTGCAGAGTACTGCTGAAACGTAACCTTGACGTGGACCAAGGACTAGTTAACGGAGCACTGGGCACAGTTATTGGCTTTCAAACATACCCATGTGACAACAAAATTCAGCTTGTCAATATTCTCTTTGACAAACTTTCAGAAGTAAAAAGCATAGGACGCTCAACAGCTCGATTCCTTCTCTTCAAAGACATGTATGTACGCAGAGAACAATTTTCTCTAACTCTTGCATACACAGTCACCATTCATAAATCACAAGGTCTTACCCTAGACAAAGCAATGATAGACATTGGTAACACCGTTTTTAAAGAAGGCATGAGCTACGTAGCACTATCACGCTTACGTACACTTGACGATCTATTTCTAATCAACTTTGATGCAAGTAAAATAAAAGCTGATATTCCTTGCATTTTAGAATACAATAGACTTTGTTCACTGTACACTCCCCATCTAAACACATATTCTGTTCCACAAAAAGTAAAACATTATAAAAGAAAAATAAATCAAACATAAAAGCAACAGGATGTCACTGCAAATCCCCCAAAGAGAGTAAAAGAAAGTTATACTTCATCAAGTGCCACAAGCAAAAAAGAATCAATTAAGGAAAGTAAACCAGGTACTTCTTCAAAGAAGGAAGACAAACTCCAAAAAAAGCAGTCAGATACAGAACTACCTGGTCCATTTAAACTCTCAAATATAGTTGGTGTAAGTTGCTACGCAAATGTAGCAATGAATATTCTATTTCAATTACCACCAATTGTTGAGAACATTTACTTACATAGTACAGACCCATTGTGTTTGCTAATGTTAGTACTTCACAGAAATGCAGCAAACAATCCTGACAACACGTATAGTGTTTATGGAATAAGACAACAATTGGACTACTGTGCTGGAATGGTGAAATTCACTATAAACTCACAGGAAGATCCACAAGAATTTCTAATGTACTTACTATTAGTACTGGAAAACAAAAACATACCTATAAATGAAATCTTCCAGACTTCATACATGTGGAAACATACATGCACTCTCTGCAACAATGTGACACAAGAACAAATCCCCAATGAACGCTTTGTGTATATATCAATACCTTATTGTGAATCCGTTCCATTTCAGCAACTTGTACAAAATGCAAACCATGGTAGATTATGTTCGACCTGCAATTCAGATAATCGCTCCACGTTAGTAATACAAACACATAGTAAATACGTAATACTAATGCTTCTACGTTACAATGCAGATGGCACCAAAAACAACTGCAAGCTGACTGGATTCACACATGGTCAAATATCACTTGGTAGGAAAACCTTCACAACAAAAGGTATAATCTACCACGCAGAATCCACAACCAATTCAGGGCACTACACTGCATATATAAACAAGAAATGTGGATGGTTTGAATGTAATGATAGTACCATTACTCTAAAGCAGAGATTACCAGCCAAACTTACAAACGCTTATTTTAATGTTCTTAAAACCAAAATTTGATAACTAAACTGTACTTAAACCTTAAGTACACTTGTAGTAAAAAATATAAACTGTCACAATATTCCAAAAGCTATCTAACTGCCCAAAGATGCTACAACAACTAATCAGATAAATTAATACCACTCAAATAGAGAAAAAAATAGACAATTAGAATACGCCAATTGGTATCTAACTGTCCCAAAATTTAGAAATATCCAAACAGATAAATCCATACCATGAAATTATATAATACTAACATGCTATTTTCTTTTATCACAGGAATGAACAAGAAAAACATGGACTCCCGTTACTAAACCAAATAGTAAGTACAACATGATAAATACATCCATCGCAGCATATCACACACATACTGGCTTAAAAGATTGTTCCTTATAAATTTGTTTTTGACCCAAAGTTATAAGCCACTATGAGTGTGATATGCTGTGGTGCTTGTGGCCAGGGCATAGACTCTTGGGTGCATGGCATATGAGTGTGATATGCTGCGGTGGTTGTGGCCAGGGCATAGAGTCTTTGGTGCATGGCCAAATGGCCATGCACCCAACATTTTATACCCTAGCCACAACCACTGCAGCATATCACACCCATAGATTCAAGCATTGCAACCATTTTAATGTCCGCGGACACAAGGAAGTTCCTAGAACACATTCAACTTGCCAACGAACAATACAGACAACGTCTTCAGGACACCCCCTGCGAACATTCCAGGACCCCACGAGTGTTCTAAGAACACTTTCAACTTGACACCGAATCCATTCTGTTTATTTACGAACATTTCAGAACAGCCGTGTTGTCCGCAGACAAATCGAACACAACAAAAGCGTCTAGCACATAAAAAAAATACAACATTGCACCTATCTCATACTCCCCCACCCTCCCAAACACTCTTACACACCAACACACTCCACTAAATACAATTTTTAAACCAAGTTTCACTGCGCTGTCCGCGGTCGTCCGCGAATGCAAGATGTCGGGCGCCACCAAAAATCTGACGCGCTCCACGCCCCACGCCGTCCAATCAGCGAACACGTCGGATGTCCGTGGACATCGCGCAAGCCGCTCGGCCAATCAGGGCACTGTCCGCGCAGCGAACCGGGAAGTCCATCCGAGGAGCGAACGGAGATATCACTAATGTTTTTGCCTTACATTTTGGTCATTTTAAATAAATCTACTGGACGGATTTACACCAAATTTGCAAAAACACATTTTCGGGACCAAGCCCCCGCTCCTGCCACAAATTTGGTGTAAATCCGTCCAGCGGTTTGGGCTGTAGGCGTGCACAAAGTTTTTTCCCATTATGTAAAAAAATTCAGAGTGGGCCATATACTTTTTTTGCAAAGTTTGGTGAGGATTCGTCCAGAGGGAGCGAAGTTATAAGCCACCCAAAAAATGCTCTTCCTATGGAAACACCAACTTAACCATAACTACATGGATGCTATCGCGTCCATGTAATATAAGTATATAATATATTTATATATATATATATATATAAATACACACTAAAAATGTTCCTTTAGGAATCATCTTTCACAGTAAGAAAATAGAAGTAAAAAAATAAGCTTATAGACTCCATCTACATTAGATTTTTCAGTAAAGTAGTTAGACTCAATACGATTCTGCAACATTCCCATTAGCATTTTCTACCATGCTAATGCAAATAATAGCCAATTTTATCCTACAGAATAAAAAGCACTGAAACAATTTTCTGGCCCAAATACCTTTCTCTAGTATACAATAAGGACCATAATCTACAGAACTTCATGACTATCCATGGTCTCCCTCCTCAGTCCATTTTCCAGGCCATGCATCATCAAAAAACTCAGATTGCAAGATGACCCGTTCACCCTTTTTACCCTTTTTACTTTTATGTTTGTAACACTCCCTCATTTCCAGCTTGAGTCACACATCTATCCACTAATTAGTTCAGAAAACTCTACATATAACCCTATCAACACATTAAACTTCCACACACCAACTGCCACTTAAGAATGTTCTAGAAATCTTTTGCATCTTCATTTTACTTGCTTATCCCAAATAATTGTACACACTGCTGCTATAAATGCATACATATGTATTGTGCAGTAAGGGAAGTGCATGAATGGAAAAGGGAGTAGGGATTGCCAAGTGCTGATAGGAGTCCAGAAGGAAAGTTCCAAAAGATGCCAAAGTGGGAGGCCACTGGCTAACTGCTGGGGAAGAGGAGTTGCAAGGGTAGGGTGCACAGCCGCCAGGTGGTAGGCCCGCAAGGGTAGTGCTAAAGTAGGAGAGGGGTGTAAAGTGTCAACTAGATATTGGGCCTGGAGGCTCAGTGGCAGTGGTATGAGTTAGCAGGGAAGGGATTAAGTAAAACAGCGAAAGGAAAGAAAGAGTTTTTTAAAGTTTCCAAAACTTAAGGAAGTCCAGCTGAAGTATAAGAGGGGCAGGAAGGCTGTTCCAAACGTAGGCACTGGCCAAAGAGAGACACATGCCTCCCGCTCTCTGTTTCAAAAATAATTTGACAAGCAGAGAGTGGAGTTACAGGAGCGAAGGGTTCTAGCAGGGCAGAGAGAAAGTTGGAGATATTGTAATACCTGACCCTATAAAGCTATGGAAATGCTACAGAAGCTCTTGAATTTTATCATTTAACATTAAATCCATCAGGAGGCAATGTACACATTCTAGGGTTGCTGCGATATGATCCCTGGGCTTCAGGCCAAAGATACGTTTTGCAACCCTATTTTACATTAGCTGAAGTGGGCAAAGGGGAGGTTAAGGAAAAGGCTGTTGTAGTAGTCCAGCCTGCATCGGAGCAGGGATCTAGAGACATTGAGCTTCTGGGGGAAGGTGAGGAAAGGTAGAATTCCTATAAGGAGGTTAAACTGAAAGTGGCCTTTCTTTACAAGCTCCAAAATGTAAGGAATAAAAGAGAGAGAAAACGTAAATATGACCCCAGGATTTTTAGCCCCACAAGAGGGTGGAATAGCGGGTCCAAAGACAGTGACCTTAGGGTAGGAGAAAAATAGGGCACGAGTGTCACAATAAGAAAGATCACTGTCTTACTGGCATTGAGACAGAGATTGTAAGCCGTTTGCACGGCCTCCATGGCAGTCTAACAATCAGGGATAAAAAAACAAGGGAAAAAATGTAGTTGAGCGAAGTTTAAGGAAAGGACATCAGATGAGCCAGAGGGACGAAATAGATATTGTAGAGCCACAATCATAGACAGAACTCCAGGGTACTCTGCAGGCAGACAGTGAGGTGGTGGAGTACAAACGGCCCAGTTGCAGCTGGGAAGGGTGGTTAGTGAGGAAAACAGGTAGCCAGTCCAGCTCCAGTCCATGATGCTAATGGTATCATGTAATTGTTTAATGAGGATACAATGGTTGACCATGTGAAAGGCAGAGGGGACATCAATGAGCATTATCCTCAATTGTACTACAATCATAAGTACCATATAAACTGCAATTCTATCATTCCACCTTATTACAAATACTGTATACTCCTCCTACAGTACCTATATTTACTATACACATATTACTATAGTGTGTGTGCCCAGTGGCTAGCCATGCCCCCAAGAATCTAGCCACTGGCCACAACCACCACAGTAAAATTAAACGATACACGAAGTACGTTCAATAAACCTTCAAATAACAAACCTCGCTCTGAACCCCCTGCAATTGAAATAAAGTCAGCGGACACCAAAATTGATTGTGGACTCGGCGGCACCTGCACACTGTTTTTTCACCTATGAAAACAGCTCCATATGATATGATATGATATGATATGATACAGCATTTATAACGCGCCTATACACAAGTGTTTCAAGGCGCGAATCATCTTCATTCCACTGCCCCACCCTTTCAATGCCCTCTTTCGGCCATCAAATAACCTCAAATGTGTTTTCCCAACTGTTCGTTCACTACATTGTCCCCATACATCTGCAGTGTCCACGGGCTCGTCGGCACCTGCACCCAATTTTTTCACCCATAAAAACAGCTCCATATCAACTATATTTCACCACCTCTACCCTTTCTAGCCCCTCTTTCAACCACCAAATAACCCCAAATGTGTTTTCCAGAAATGTTCCCCACTGTCTTATCCACGGACACCGGCAGCTTTCATCAGATCCAACATGGAGACTGTTTCTAAATATATCATGGACGTTGTTTGACAGAGGTAAGTAGCTGGATGTCAAAGAACTATTTACAGCTTAACGCTGCTAAGACCGAATTTATATTTTTCTGCCCCAAGCATTTGCTGACAGCTGCAAAAAAACTGCCTGTCCCAACACTGCTGGGTAAAAATCTACAATTTGTCTCTAAAGTAAAAAATCTGGGATGTATGTGGCAAGAAGACCTGGGGAGTGAAACACAGCTAGGAGCAAAGACCAAAGCAGTCTACTTTGTCTTGAGAATGCTACGTCAAGCACTTCCCTATATCCCCAAGGATGCACAAGCCGCTGTGATAGGGGTGCTAACTAGCGCCCACCTTGACTACTGTAATAGTCAATTGATGGGCATCCCTGCCAAACAACTTCAGAGACTTCAGAGAGCCCAGAATGCGGCCATTAGATTGATATTTAAATTGGGCAAATTTACCCATGTATCATCTTATCGGAGAGAGCTACATTGGCTCTCAATTGCTGACCGTATTAAATTTAAGATACCCTGCATTATTTTCAAATGCATAAATGGCACCGCCCCTCTGTAACTGAGAGAGCTAATTCAGCCATATCACCCAGCAAGACAACTACGCTCTAGCGACAGTCATCTTCTGATCATCCCACACTCAACCTATATTTCCAGAGGTGACAGAAGATTTTCTGTCTTTGGACCTAAGCTGTGGAACTCGCTACCTCTGCAGCTTAGGACCATGAGCTCTCTTTTGCAATTTCATCGAGCACTGAAAACTTTTCTCTTTAGGCAGACAGTCCTGCTTTTTAGGGGACCTGTTTCGACTTACATACTCTATCTTTGTTCTTGTCATCTGCGCCTAAATACGATTAAGTTTGTCATGTGCGCGCTATAAATACAAAAAATCTAAATCAAAATCAAATGAACCTCACGCTTTTGAGGATCCAATCTCAGCGGGCACGTACGATGCCCGTGGACATTGCGCCGCCCCCCTCTGATTGGCCCAGATGTGTCCGCAGACCCCGAATCCGGAAGTGAGTCCACAGACCGCACCAGTATATCAGACCTTTTTTTAAAACTATTTTTGGGCGTTTTTTCCATTGCGTCTATGAAGATTTCCACAAATTCTGTTAGCCCCTATAACTTTGCCCTCCCCCCCGGACAAAACCGCACTACACTTCCCAGAATCATTCCGAGGGGGCCAAACAGTTGAGCAACTTAACCATAACTACAGGGAGCTACCGAAGTCCCTTTAATATGTATGTGTAGTTTTAATTTATTAGGATATTTACATGTGTTTAGTGAATTAGTGAGATCCTTCAGGTAGGTTATTTCTCTTTTTAAAGTCTAACTGTCTGTAAATTATATAACATTGTTGGTGACTTCCCCCGATGTAGAGACCACCTTTTGGTTTGTTTTACAATTTGAATAAAAACAGATCAATAAATCCATCTACAGCCTGTTTCTTGTCCTAGAATTTTGGGGTGGGGCTATGAACTAAGGTGTGTTAGATGAAAGGTGTCTGGTCCGTGAAATGAATGGCAAGGCTAAGATATATTTTTGAAATCGAAATTGCCCTACAGTATGCAAATTGGCATATATTGATTGAAAGAAAGATCTTCAGGTAATCATGGAAAACTATATGCGATTAGTAACACTAGGACTGTAGATTTGCTTTTGTATTAAATGTATATGGAGCTTATAGTAATGATTTTGCATTTTATGAAGAGTTTTGGTACATTATCAGCAATGTATAGTGAGAGTTATTTGAGTATTTATATTCGCTTTGTATATATAATGAATACAATCGTTGTTTGCTTTGCAATATAAGTCCGCACATTAAGCATTAGGATCATATGTTACATGCGCAATACTTTGTTTTTGTTCCTGATGTATGTACATGCATAATAGTAGCCAGCATCAGATGGGGAAGGGTAAAAAGTTTATGGTGCCTGGGCCTCAGGGGCAATGGTGATTTTCCAACAACCATCCACTAAGCACATGTTAAAGAGTCATTACTTAAATTGATACCAGTGAATTGAAGTCTAGAATCTCGAGTAATGCTCCACTTTTCTGTAAGAGCGTTCAGAGGTGAGCGAGTTAAAGTGCCTCCCAAATACCAGCCTAGCCATATGAGGCAACTCAGTCTAATGTACAGTAGGGCAACAAAACACAACTCCCAGAAAGCAGTGCCCCTAAATGTCTCTTCTTGTCAGCACTTGCCATATATTTTGGGCTACCACTCCTATAAGGTCTCCACGGGAATTTCAATGGCGTGGGCTGGTGGGAGTCAGCGTTTGATTCATCCCATTATACACAAGTAGCAACTTCAAACCCTACTACCCCAGCTTTGAAATGTATACAGTGGGGGATACACACAAACATTACATTAAAAAACAAACAAACAGGGGATAAGTTAAAGCAAACAGATGATGAACCAACAACACAGTTATAAAATATACTATTTACAGAATGCAAGTAACAGTAGAATAGATCCAAGCGTGGCAACCTGTGGATTTAAGGGCCACCAGGTTTGTGAGGCATTTTCCCAGCTGATGAGGAGCACAACATATTCGAACCCTGGGCCCCAATCTATTACAAGTGTAACAGGTAGGCATTCAACCCTGCACCCAGTGCTATGAACAATGATTGGCACCTTACTGTCTAATTGCCTCAAAGGATGCCGTTGTGAAATTCTCCTCTGATCACAGCATGCCTGTGATAGGGCCGGCGTCAGAAGGTGTGATGCTTCCAGACCGGTAGAAAGGCAAGGAGGCAACTACTAGTGAAATTCATGAACAGCATCTTGAAATGTTGTGTCTGGTTTGCTTTAAAAATACATTGTGGTCGAGGTGCTTATAGGTACCTTGCTCTCAGGTACTGTAGCAAGCTCATGATCCTTAACAATTAATTGAAGTGGGGAGGAAAAATACTGTTCTTTTGAAGGTGCTGATATAGTCTCAGCGTTCTTCAGAGAATTCACATGGACCATATAAAATATAGAAATAATATTCAAATATTTCTTGTTTGCAGGAATGTAATGGTTGCTCCATTCTCTCTGCGATTGGAGTTTATTTTGCAGTAACTATATCGTTGCGCTGTGACCTTGCACAGCATGCAGCCATTTCTGAAAAACACACTGAGTTTTCTTCCAAGAAAAACAATTCGGGCTTAGTTTTGTTTACTCCAAGAGGTAGCAGAATAGTCAAGTTCACACAAATTATCCTCTATGGCTCATTGTGTCCAGGCTAGTAAACCCCTGAAAATATGGAATGATTCTCAAGGGAGCTGGTCCCCTGACTGCAGAAGGATCATTAAAGCAGTGCAACCAAATGTACTTTCTTCGCGATTAAAAGATTATGCAAATATGTGAAATAGACGGACAATCATATGTATATTGAATTTGTGTAAGACTGACAACATAAGGCATACTTACAAAAATCATTGTCATGTATTGCGAAAATATGCACACACATGCTTTTATGTATGTTGCCATACAAAGTAGAATATTTTCAGCTCTCCCTTGTAGTATTTTCTCATCAAAACAGCAGTAATGTAAGCCAGTCATGCGGCACTGACTTAAATTGAAATCAGAGACATGTCTTCACGGCTCATTGTTCCTGTTTCCTCTTCCCTTGCCCTTTCAAGGATACCGTAGCATGCCAACAAGGGCAGCTAGAAAGCAAGAGTTCCACTTTCAATATGTGAGGCCAAGGTGTGCCACCTTTCTATGAAAGGGTTGTGTTCTTTAGAGTCCTTTAACACTTGTTGTAGAAGCCTATTGTCAGCATTGCCACAACTAAAGTAGATCCATTGCTTTTCGTAATGTTTATTAGAAAACAATTGGTTCATTCTGCTGAATTACAGCTATGTTCATCTTATTTAACATATATTTTCTGCAGTAATGCCTTAATACAAACCAATGGCTGCACGACATCATAGGTATAAATTATGCCATTTACATTCCTGGAGCAAAATGAAGTAAATCGTTAATCCTAATTCTACTGTATTTCGATGTAGATGTGTGCAGTATTGGTAAACTAAAACATACGAACCACGGATCAGATGAAAATACACATGCACTTGCATTTAATATCATGGGTTATTTCTTTGTCTACATGCCATACATAGAAAATGAAACATATAGTTGAAGAAAAGGACCAGGCTTTAATAAGAGCATTTAGATAGTCAACTAGGCTACCACCGGGCACGATGCTCAACTATGACCTGTGTCAGCCTTACAACTATGAGTTCTGGCAACAGGTGCCGTATCCACCTTATTTTTACTTAATTCCATTGCCAAAATGGTCCAATATTTAATATACTTGCTCTTAAATATCGCATTGTTGGTCCAACTTTCATTTCTTATTCAAACATTGGAGTTTTTGGAATGAGTTACCATTCAGAATGTACGTACTATTTATTAGCAAATTCCTATGCAAGTTTCTTAGATTGCTATATATAGAAATTCACTTCAGGAGCATCTCTTAACTAAACACATATATTAAGATGTGTTGTGTTTGAGGATTGATACAAAGAAGAATAAGGTAACCTCTTATAAGACTGTCGCAGAACATGTAGTCATTAATTACATATTAAAGGACATTTCCTAGTGGTGGATTGAGGGCGTGAAAAAAACCTTCAACCCAGCGTAATTTAATCTGAACACAAATACTTATGAATTCCAAAATATAATGTAATTAAGAACAATGTATCTCTTGTTGGCTCAACGTAACCCAAAAAATTCACATTAACCAATCCATACATAATAGGTGAACTCGTTCAATACAGTATAACAATTCCAGACACTTCATTTAGACTGTATGTAAACCTGTACACTAATCTAATAGTAGCATACAGAACACACCACATCACAATCATTATGGAGGCAGTGTGGGAAATGGAGGCCTAAAAGCAAGCCGAAATGCCTTTATTGCCCCATTACCTGCTCCAGCCCCTTTTTGAGTGCATATGAGGCGGATGGGCTAGAGTTTACCTCTCTGTCGTTCTTTCCTCCTCCATTTTATGTGTGCACTTTGTTTCGGCCCACATGAGATTTGCAAGCAAGTGTAAAACCAATTAATTCCAATGAAATCCATCTCAAATTAGCCCATGCTAAAGAGCAGGTGGACTCCATAAGAATCGATTAGTAAATACTGGACCTTATTATAAGCCTGGCGGTCCGGAAATAAGGGTGCCAGCACCCTTTCCGGACCACCAGATTACAAGTATGCCTGCCGGGGCCATTGCTCCAGACAGGTCTCGCCTGCCGGGGGCTTAGCCCCTTGCAGGCATGCTTGTCACAGCAGCACCAGTACTGTTAGCAATAGTGTCAGTGCTTCCGTGTCACTCCACGGGAATGGGGACTTACACTTTCCGGCGCCTGATAACCCGGGCCGCCGGGACTTTTAACCTGCCGGTTACCGCCGAACAAGTAATGAGGCCCAATTGCCTGCAAAGTGTAATTTGCTGGCAGCAGTAACTTTTTTTAATAAGGTGAATAAAGGAGATTTCTTCTGGCTTTGCCTTTCAGTCTTACACCGTGTCTTGTAAATGTTTAGAATTGCATAGAGGAGCCCCATTAGCACTTCAGCACTTAAGCAAATCGTCTTGGTGCATTTTCTTCATATTCTGTTCAGATTCAGCAGAACTACCTAGCTTTTCTTGGCCATTACTTCATCGAAAACCAACAAGATGGAATTGGTTCGTCACTTTGTGGTTGAACAACTATTTAAAATAAAAAATAAAAAATAATCACAAGCATTAATGTGAAATATATACCACAACAAAGTATGTTATGTATAATTAACAATGACTACACGGGGTGGCGAAAAGGCCATGCAAAACAGGCCTCAGCACATGATGATTAATTAGTTGGATGGAAGGATCTCTCATTGCAAAAATTATCAGAATACAATATTGTACAGGGTGTCTGGACATCAATGATGTCATTTGTGATGTCATCTTTGATACCCGACG
The DNA here is from genome assembly GCF_040938575.1 of Ambystoma mexicanum. Taxonomy (NCBI): domain Eukaryota; kingdom Metazoa; phylum Chordata; class Amphibia; order Caudata; family Ambystomatidae; genus Ambystoma; species Ambystoma mexicanum. The sequence goes on along the minus strand of NC_090933.1, from coordinate 1,031,707,994 downwards.
TGTTAGTGTTAACAGTGCATGACAGTGACGCAAGTTATGGTTGCATAGCTTACCATAACTGGCACATTTCTTGTTTTTTTTTATTTTTGTAACCATAACGCCCCTTTAACAAAGTTTTTTCACTAAATTTGATAGGTTTTGTTCAGTGCAACTTAACCACAACATCCCTTTAACAAAGTTTTTTCACTCTATTTCATGGAATGTTATTAGTGGATCTTAACCATAACGCCCCTTTTAGAAAGTTTTTTCAGTGAATTACAGGGCTTGCACTAGCAGACCTGTAGTTATGGTTAAGTTACACAACTCATATAAAGAACACTTTTTAGGTGGCTTTTAACTCCACCCCCCCCGGACGAATCCTTATGAAACTTTGCAAAACAAGTATATGGCCCCCTTAGAATGATTCGGCAAAGTTTGGTGCAGTTTCCTCAGGGGTGGGGGATAAAGTTATAGGGGGTCACAAAATGTGTGGAAATCCTCATAGATGCAATGGAAAAAATGTTTTGCTCATGTCTGCAGCCCAAACCTCTGGATGGATTTTCACCAAATTGCTTGGTCCAAAAGCACGCGTTTGTCAATTTGGTGTAAATCCGTCCAGTAGTTTTTCTTAAAACAGCCAAAAAGTAGGTACAAATGTTTAGTGATATCTGGGTTCGGTCTGTGGTCTCACTTCCTGATTCGGACAGCCTCCTGGACCAATCAGGGGGGTGGCATGATGTCCGTGGGCATCAGACGCACCTACTGATTGGATGTGTGAAAAGCGTGAGGTGAGTCATATTTTTGGGAATGGCTTCCATGTTACATCCATAGAAAACAACCGGTGGCTGCGGACAGTGCAGTGGGGAAAAAGTCTGGAAAACGTATTCAGGGTTATTTGGTAGCCAAAAGAGGGGCTGGAATAAAGATGATTTGGAGCTGTTTTTGTAGGTGAAAAAAGTGGGTGCAGGTGCCGTACAATCCACGGACAGCATGGTAGTCCGCGGACAACGGCGTGAACGAGCAGCTTGGAAAATTAATTTGTGGTTATTTGATGGCTGAAAGAGGGAATAGAAAGGGTAGGGAGTGGAATAAAGATGGTATAGAGCTGCTTTTATAGGTAAAAAGGGTTTGCAGATGCCGCTGAGTCCATGGTCACCTCTTCGTGTCCGCGCATATTACATGGATGGAGGTTTGCCGGCAAGTTTTGTATTTGAAGCTGTATTGTGGGTATTTGTTGCATGGTTTCATTTGTTGGTGCTGGTTGTGACCAGTGGCCAGATTACAGCCCTCGTTTTGTGTAAACTGGACTACTGCAAGAGCTTGTTCATTAACTTCCCTCTTTGTTGTGTATGCCTCATTTGGCTAATATATAAGAGGGCTGCAAGACTTATCCTTGGGCTCAAGCTCAGGGATCATATCACTGGATATATAAAATGTGTATATTAGCTCCTGCTACTTGCAAGTACTTCAATATGTGCAACTTTGTTTCCATACATAGTGCCCTGCTAGAGACCTCTGCTGCTGTAACTCTAATACTCTGCTTGCCAAATGCTTTTTGAAACAGAGAGTGCACTGTGTCTGTCTTCGGCCATTGCTTGTGTTTGGAGTAGGCTTCCTGCTCCTGTTACACTTGAGCTGGACCTCCTTAAGTTCCCAAAATGTATGAAGACTCTATTTTTCTGTTTTACTTAATCTCTTCTCTACTAACTGATGCCAGTGCCACTGAGACTGGTGGCCTGGTCACTTATGAACATTACAGGTTGCAGGCTGTATATGTAGTCGGTACTAGTAAACCCTTGCTCCCCACTTCAGCCCTGCATTTGCGGGTCTGCCGTTTGGTGGATGTGTACCACACTCTTGACACTCCTGTGCCCCAATAGGTAGCTAGTGGCCTTGTAGTTTGGTATGTCTTGGCACTTTCCTTCTGGGCTTCGATGAACACTTGGTAATGTGAACTAGTATTTTCATTTAAGCACGTGTTTTACTGCACAATGCAAATTCTTGTGCGCCGTGCAAGGTGAGTGCATTTGGCCCTGATATCCTCCGGTGCCTTCCATTGCTTGGATAATAATGTCTGTGTGCCCCAGCCTGCATTGCAGCCTCTTCCTCCCCTCGCCTCCACTTACTCTTTGTCGAGCCCTCCCACCTCCCAGCCCGCCCACCTCCCCTGATTGGTGATTCCCTTTGTGTACCGTGGGCCTACTGGCCAGCAGAGCTCTGTGCTCGTTTATTCTTGTGCACTGAGCAAGGTGAGTGCATTTGGCCCAGATATCCTCCGGTGCCTTCCATTGCTTGGATAATAATGTTTGTGTGCCCCAGCCTGCATTGCAGCCTCTTCCTCCCCTCGCCTCCACTTACTCTTTGTCGAGCCCTCCCGCCTCCTAGCCTGTCTACCTCCCCTGATTGGTGATTCCCTTTGTGTGCCATGGGCCGTAGTTCCATGGTCGTTTATTCATGTGCGACGAGCAAGGTGAGTGCGTTTGGCCCTGATATCCTCCGGGGCCTTCCATTGCTTTTTTGTGTGTGCCCCAGCCTGCACCACAGCAGCCTCTTCCTCCCCTTGTCTCCACTTCCTCATTGTTGAGCCCTCCTGCTTCTCAGCCCACCCACCTTCCCTGATTGGTGATTCCCTTTGTGTACCATGGGCCTACTGGCCAGCAAAGCTCTGTGCTCCTTTTTTCTTGTGCACTGAGCAAGGTGACTGCATTTGGCCCTGATATCCTCCGGGGCCTTCCATTGCTTGGATAATAATGTTTCTGTGCCCCAGCCTGCATTGCAGCCTCTTCCTCCCCTCATCTCCACTTACTCTTTGTCGAGCCCTCCCGCCTCCTAGCCTGTCTACCTCCCCTGATTGGTGATTCCCTTTGTGTGCCATGGGCAGCAGTTCCATGGTCGTTTATTCATGTACGATGAGCAAGGTGAGCGCATTCGGCCCTGATATCCTCCGGGGCCTTCCATTGCTTTTTTGTGTGTACCCCAGCCTGCACCACGGCAGCCTCTTCCTCCCCCCCTCTCCACTTCCTCATTGTTGAGCCCTCCTGCCTCCCAGCCCACCCACCTTCCCTGATTGGTGATTCCCTTTGTGTACAGTGGGCCTAGCGGCCAGCAGGGCTCCGGGCTTGTTTATTCTTGTGTGCCGAGCAAGGTGAGTGCATTTGGCCCTGATATCCTCCGGGCCTTTCCATTACTTGGATAATTATTTTTGTGTGCCCCAGCCCGAATTGCAGCCTCTTCCTCCCCTTGTCTCGACTTACTCTTTGTCAAGCCCTCCCACTTCCAGGCATGCCCACCTCCCCTGATTGGTGATTCACTATGTGTGCCGTGGGCCTACTGGCCAGCAGAGCTCCATGCTCGTTTATTCATGTGCGCCGAGCAAGGTGAGTGCATTTGGCCCTGATATCCTCCAGGGCCTTCCATCGCTTTTTTTTGTATGTCCCAGCCCGCATTGCAGCCTTTTCATCCCCTCATCTCCACTTCCTCATTGTGGAGACCTCCCACCTCCCAGCACGCCCACCTCCCCCTGATTAATTTCATCGCTGCTCTTACTGACCTTCCCTGGCCAGCCCTCTGCTTGGCAGCCCCTGTGGCTAAGGGCCTTAAGGCAAAGGGTGGCTTCTACAAATGCAGCTCTATAATGTATCTGCTGGTGCCAGCAGGGGACGCCTGTGGCCAGCCGTCAACCAGCAGTGACTAGAAAAGTAGGAGTGGCCCGGGTGAGGAAAAGAGCCATTACTCTACCCTGAAAACCATGCCACTTAGCAACCTTACCTACACTAGAATAATACTGTGATTATTAGCCTTTACCACATAGCGCTGCAACATTCATAAAAGTATTTAAATTGCATTGTGAAACCTAGGCCTTTTTCCCACTTTACAGGACTCTCAGACCAAGGTGTGTTTTTCTGCAGTACTTAAATTGCATTGTGAAACCGAAGCCTTGTTCCCACTTACAGGACTCTCAGACCAAGGTATGTATTTCTGTATTATTTAAATTGCATTGTGAAACGTAAGCCTTTTTCCCACTATGCGGGACTCAAACTAGGTGTGTTGTCTCCAGTGTTTAAAATACATTGTGAAAGTAGCTGTTCTTTGGTTTTGCCTCCTTAGCAAAGAATGCATCTAGAAAACTGTTCTACTATTGTCTGAGCTCCTTTCGTCTTGTTCAGTTTTCTACTATTGTCTCGTCTGCCTGCGTCCCTCCCTATGTCCTTCCCTAGTGTTCTCCCCACCCCCTTCCTCTTCTCTCCTCTCCCTACCTACCCTATGGTGCTCTCTGTTTCTCCTATGTTTTCTAACTGCTACTCTATTGACTATCTGGCTCTCCTCACTAAATCTGTAGCAAGAAGTTTAAAAAGGACATCCTTGTCTCCAACACAGGCCTCCCTATCGCTGAGACCTATACCAGTGCTTCCTGCAGGCAAACCCTCACTGACATCTTCTTTGTTGTTCTCTCCCAGACCCATGCAATCTCCATATGGTCTCTGTGCTTTCTCCTTTCTCTTCTTCTCCCATTAATGTTTACCTAAATGGTACCATCTGGGTCCAAGGCCCTCAGGCTAACCTTTTCCTCTTTGATAGACGCTTCCTGCGCTTCATCAATTTCCTTTCTTCTCCTGCTATCCCCTCTCATCCCTCCTTGGCTACCTTGCCCTCTCTTCCTTCCTCTTCTGCCCCCCTTTTGGCTTCTTCTACACATCTGCAGGGAGTACTCTGATTTGTACCCCTCCTCAGAAGTCTTTCAAGGATGGAAACCTTCTCCATATTGTCACTCTCCACTCTCGCTCAGCTGTCAAACGCTCCTCTCACATCTGCCACTTCCTTGGAGAACTTGACCTTAATGTCCTCGGTCTTACTGAGACATTGTTCACGGCTAGCTGTGTCACAAGCTTTGACACTCTCCTCCCTGACAGCTACAAGATCCTCTATGCGCCCAGGTCCAATCCTTCTAGAGGGAGTGTAGCCCTGATGTTCCCTGAGTGGATTCCTGCCTGTCATTCCAACGCAGGCCTACTCTTCTTTCGAATGCTTCGCCTGCAGGCTCTCTCTCTCTCTCCTAGCCATTCCCTCACTGTGGCTACCATCGACCAGCCACCTGGCCAGCTCTCCTCCTTCCTCTCTGAGTGGGCAGAACTCTCCTCTTCCCTCCTGGTTCGACCACTCAACTCCTCCTTCTTGGAGACTTTAGCATTCTCCTGGATGCTTCCTGTCCCCCCTCTGGACTATTTCATGACCTCTGCGACTCTCTCTCAATCTCTATCCTCCCCTCTGGCCCAACTCACTCTGCAGGACACACTCTGGATGTTCTGATCTCTACAGTCCTTCCCTGTTGTATCCCTCTCACCACTCCTCTCTCTGGAGTGATCAATTTCTCCTTTTCTCCCAGCTCACACTCTCCACCCCTCAAGCCAAGCCAACTCCAGCACTGCCACCTACCTTCTCAGTTATCGGACCCATGAAGTGTGTGTCAGTTGAGGCTTTCGCAGCCACTTTCTAACCCCCCCTACTCCTTAGGCTGACTCAGACCGTGACACAGCCCTTTCTATGCTATACTCTGCTACATCTGATACTCTTGATGTTATTTCCCCTTTCATGAGGATCTGATAGAAGCCCAAACCCAAGTGCAACTCCTGGTATGACTCAGACCTTGTCACCCTTAAAAGCAAGTGCAGGGTGGCTGAGAGAAAATGGCATGCTTCCTGCATATCTTCTGACAAACTGCCCTGCTGCCTATTTCAAAGACGAAACCGGCTCTCTGTCCGCACCAAGAAGAGAGCTCTCAATCGAGCCTGCGTCTCTGCGGCATTCAACAACTCGGCTGAACTCTTTAAAATCTGCAAGCAGCTGGCCAATCCGGCTGCAGTCTCTACCTCTCCCTCTACCTCTCCTGTCTCCTGCCAGGCCCTCTGCTCAGCCCTGGCTTCTCATTTCATCACTAAAACTCAGGACATCCTGTCCTCTCTCTCTTCCTCTTCTCCCCCTCCCTCTACTCCCCTCTCTTCCTCTAGCCATTCTGTGGCCACCTTTCCTACCCCCTTTTCTGCCTTTCCCCTGTTCTCTCCAGATGAGGTTTCTAGACAAGTCCGATCTATGAAAGTCTCGTCAAAACAGGTTCGGCGCTGTTGCTCTAAAACCATCAAGGACCACTTTGACACCCTGGCTCTTCCTTTGGCTGTCTTCTGCAACCACTCCTTTGCCACTGGAGTCTTCCCTTCCTCCCTGAAGCCCTCCCTTATTTACCCTCTTCTTAAGAAACCCTCAACCGACCCCTCCTGCCCTGCAAACTAATGCCCGATCTCCATCACTCCTTTCCTGGGCAAACTCCTGGAAAAGCTGACCATCTCCCAGCTTAACATACACACTGAAATGGTTGGTTGTCTCCATGACCATCAGTCTGGCTTCAGAGCTGCCAGAAGCACAGAAACTGATCTTCTGAACATCTGTGAAGACCTGCTCTCCAACCTTGACTCCAATACCCCCTCTGTCCTCATCTTACTTGATCTCTCTTCTGCTTTTGACACAGTGAACCATGCCATCCTGCTCCACCGTCTCTGTGATAACCTGGGTATCACCGATCAGGCTCTGGCTTGGCTGACCTCTTTCCTCTCTGATCGACCCTCCCAGGTCCAACTTGGATCCTTACTCTCCTCTATCTCTATCTCTACCTGTGGTGTTCCCCATGGGTCTAACCTCTCTGCCTGGCTGTTCAACCAATGCCTGGCACTTCTTTCCCACTGTATTTCCGCTCTCTGCCCCAACTTTTAGTGCTATGCGGACAACACTCAGCTCATTTTTAGGCTCCCTTCTGCCACCTCTTCTCCTTCTCTCATCTCTGACTGTCTGTCCGCTATCCATGAGTGGTATGCTGCCAATGATCTCTGCCTTAATGCCAGTAAAACTGAGACTCTCCTCATCGGCACACCTGCTCCCTTCTTTCCTGTCACTCTCTGGCTGGCCTCTCTTGGCCCTCTTCCTTCTCCCACCTATGAGGCAAAAAACCTCCGGATTATTTTCGACTCCACTCTCTCTTTCTCTCCTCACATCTCTGATGCCTCTAAGAAGTCACACTACCAGCTGCACCTCCTCAGAGGTATTCTTCCTTTCATCTCCTTCCTCCAGACGCTCACTATCTCCAGAGCTCTGGTTCTCTCTAGGCTAGATTACTGCAACAGCCTCTTTCTAAATCTGCCTGCTTCTACTCTCCACCCTCTGTAACTCATCCAGAACAGGACTGCGAGACTTGTCCTTGCCCTCAAGCCTAGGGATTGTATCTCTTCAGGATTGAAATCTCTTCACTGGCTCCCAGTGGCTGCGAGGATTAAGTTCAAAACCCTCTGCATTGCCCACAAGGCCTTATGGGGTCTGTGGCCTCAATACCGATAATAAGTCGGTGGTAGATCTCTTTCCTCTGCTGCAGCCTCCCTCTGGAACAGCCTCCCTGTCTCCCTGAAGCTTGAGGTTCTGGAAGCACCCAAAGGCCTTCCTCTTCGCTTCTGCTTTCTCTCCTCCTCTCCCCTGCTGAACTCCTGACTGAAACTGCACTGGTCACCTGGCTACCCTCTGATCTCGGGCCCAGGTCCCCTCCCCGACCTGCTGCACACCTGCACTGCCTCCCAGGCAACCCCTGCACTTGGGGGCTGTTTCTGTATCCCTACAGTTCCCCCAGCTCTTGGCACCTGATGTCTACACTTAACCCGGCACTAGCCATAAGCGTGTCACACTTTTACCTCTTGTTTTATTTATTTTATTGATTCTCACTGCTGATCCTAAGTACTGCACTGCCCCCTCCCACACTTTCCCTTCCCCCCTGCCCTGCACTTGCACGATCTCAATGTCACTTGGCCCAGTAAGATCGTTGTCTTTCTCTTCCCTCTGTTCCTCCTCCCTTTCCTCGTCATGCCTTCAAACACTTGTGTATAGGCGCGTTATAAATGCCATATCATATCATATCATATCATATGTGCATTTGAAGCAGCAGTATGTACATTTTTTGGGGGAAAAGCAAGTGAAATGCATATGCAAAATATTTGTAGAAAATATTTAATGGCAGTTGGTATGTGGAAGTTTAAATGTTGATAGGGTATATGTGAAGGTTTTTTTAACTGATTGTAGGCTATATGTTTGAATGGTTTAAAGCAGCCAATGAGGAAACGTTACAAACATAAGAGTAAAAAGAGTAGAAGGGCTGTGTTGTGTGATGGTGTGCATGTGCAATCCGGGTTGTATAACAAGGCATGGGCTAGACAGGGGAATGCAGAGACTGTGGATATTTATGAAGGGCAATTGATTGTAGTGTTTATAGCATACTAAAAAGAAGAATTTCAAACAAAAAAATGGTTTCTTTACTTTTTTCTTTTTCTGTAGTATGCAATTGTCCATTATTTCCATTAGCATAGTTGAATAGTTAAACATTTTGGAGATTCTTATTGAGTCTAACTACTTTATTGAAAAATGTAAAGTAGATGGAGTCTATACGCTTATTTATTTTGCTTCTATTTTTTAACTGTGAAAGGTGGTTCCTAAACTAACCTTTTTTTTGTTTATTTTTTTGTAGGAGAGGCCAGAAAGTAAGGTGGGGAGGGAAATGAGGGAATTGACACTAACCACAGATATGGAGGGGCAGGTGGACAGGGGAAGATATTATACGTGCATTAAATCTAAGGCAGTGTTTCTCATGCTCTCTGATTACAGCTTCAAATGCACTTTGAAACCGCTCCCCTCTGCAGAGTGGTGTGTTGCAGTATATACAGTACTGTTGTCTTTGAAAGATCTGGATCAACAGCCTCTTTTATGGCTTGCAAGGTAGCTGGTGAGATTTTGAGTCCCACACGAGTAGGCTGTGTGGTTGGAGTATTTTTTGAAGAAGATGAGGTAGGGGAAGACAGTGTAATACTTCCTATGAAAGGAACAGCCTTTCTAAGAGCATCACAGTGCTTGGATTTGATGTGGCAGCCCATGAAGGTGGCCCCGCAGGAGTTCTGCCCAGGTTGTCCGCGACTGAGTACAACATTGAATGAACTTAGTGCATTTCACTTTGCTAGCTTTAGCCTTTGGTACATTCCCAACAGTAGTAAAGAACCACCACACCCTTGATTCTCTCTGGGTACTGGGTAGGGATTTCCTCTACCTCATCTTTCTGGTCCTCTTCATTGTTTTTTGAAGTATTGTTCTTCTTTAGTTGTGTATGTTCTCTAGCAGGTGCTGATGGCTCTTAGGGAGGAGGGATGGCAATAGCTGATGCAATTTTTGAAGATAAATACCGGTTTTGCTAATATTTTTTATGTTTGTGCTTTGTGCTTGATTTTTAATGGATCATGAGTAAGAATAGGTGTAGATGTTGTGCAAGGGTTAATTTTGAGCTTCAAACTTCCTGGGTCAGCGGAAAATGCAGTTTTGTAATGTTTGCAAAGGACAGAACCGTACGCGAAGCGCCGACACATTCGCAAACACGTCATCATGCTGCACGCACAAGGTCACGTGACACTGTCTGGAAACTCTGCAGCGACATTAGACGTTCTCGAATGTTGCTTGCCATACACAAAAACAGTGGAAAAGTTGGAAAAAGTGTATAGAAGTGCTAAAAATAGTGCTAGAAATTGGGGAATGGCAGATTTTTAAGGTGACACTTTCTAAATTGGTGAAAAATGCTGCTATATTGGGAGTTAGCATGACATTAGAAAGTTGAAGCAAATTAGGATGCACTGGTAAAAACCCATGAAATTCAGTGAAAGAAATTTGGTAAAGAGACGTTATGGTTAAGTTGCACTAATAAAAACTTATGAAATTCACAGAAAAAACGTTGTTAAAGGGACGTTATGGTTAAGTTGCACTAATAAAAACCTATTAAATTCACTGAAAAAAAGTTGTGAAAGGGACGTTATGGTTACAAGTAAAACCGAAAAAACCCAGAAATTCCTCAGTTATGGTAAGCTAAGCAATCATAACTCACGTCACCATCGTGCTCTGTGAAGACTAACAGCCAGGACATGAAAAACGACATCACCAATATCACGGATGAGATTACTGATGACATCACATATCTGGGCACTTCTTTTTGTTTACTGACATGATTAGGCTCATTTTTTGTATTTACTGACAATGAGAATGTCCAAAATTGAAAAGGTGCAATACATCTAGACCTTTACCTATATACATGTTCTTAAAGTACTTTCCTTAGAGTTTAATCAGTGTTTATAGTGCACATACATCAGGCAAGAATCAGGCCTCAAACACACAATTAATTTGTGGACATGATGAGTAACTCTGTTATTGTCATTTTTTGGTGCTGTTTCTTTCTTCCTGACTGTGCCTCTAATTTGTATGCATACTGGTTTTTTATATGTCTTCTTTCTGCTAAATCACATCTGTGTAAGCTTTCAATTGTTACCTATTTATTCCATGTTTAACATTACTCAAAACTCTCATAAGCAAGCATTTATTATTTTACTGTCGGAAATTACTAGATTAAAAACATTTTACTTCTGTGATGCATGCTGCAACCATTGACCATATGTATGTATGATTAGGTTCCTCTATTAACAACAACACTTGAATATAATGTTTTGTTTACATGAGTACATTCTTTAATACATTAAGCATTAAGTAGTTCATAAGAGGTCTCCCAATCACCCCTGACATCTTGTTACCAACATTATAAACACAACCCTTTGTAGGAACTGTTTATTAAAATACATGTAATATGTGATGTCGTCAATGATGTCATCAATGACATTTGTGATGTCATCATTCATGTCCTGGGTGTTAGTTTTAGCAGTGCATGAAGGTGGCGTGAGTTTTGGTTGCTTAGCTTACCATAACTGGCAAATTCATGAGATTTTTCGGTTTTACTTGTAACCATAACGTCCCTTTAACAATGTTTTTTCAGTCAATATATCTATATATGTGAAACCTGAAAAAATGAATTGCTAATCATTTTTGACTTGTGCAATGACTCTAGTTGATATTTTGCAGTTGACTTCATATGCATGGATCCCATCAGACTGTACATTTCAGGAAGAATTCCTTGGAAAATTAAAATGATATTAAGAACATGAAAAAGAAAAAAAGAACACAATTTCGGCCTAGTCCCGATTCTTTTTCCATAGTCAAAAAAGGTAAATTTGTGGTTGCCCGCACTCCAAAAACCAGTAAATAGATTTGGACCAATTTTGAAACAACTTGGACATGAAGTGTTAGCTCACAATCCTTTTGTGGTTTGGGGTTATTCTGTCCAATACTTTTAAAAATATTTGTTTCAGAGAAGTGGTGCCCAACTCCAAAATAGATAGCTGTATATGTCCGGATATATTGGGTATCATGGTGTTTGGGGTCTTCATCAAAATGAAACACCTGCCATCTTTTTTTTTTTCTAAATGCGAGAAATAGCTGTGGTCATAACCCTGGCCCTGGTTATAGCCGAGGGTATCAGAAAATAAAACAGAGTAAAACACCATTTGCAGGTGAAAAAACTTGCAAATACCATTAGTTTAGAGGTGGGGTGGAGGCAAGAGAACAAGTGAAACTTGGGAGTTGGAGGGGCGCTTGGAACCAAGTTGCAACACATAGTTCAAGCATACACTTGGTATAACCATGGCTACCCGACATTTCAACTGAAACTCCGTCACATAAATGATAAGCATTGTCGTGGGAATGGGAGAGAACAGCGGAGGTGAGGAGGCTATCATGGCGGTACAGGGCACTTGGTGAGGGTCTCGGGAGGATAGCTCAGGGGCAACATGCTTGTCTTGATCACAAAGAAAAACTCTTATTGGTTGATAGCATACACGTCAGGATCACATAGGGTCATCGCAATGTTAACTTCTTGCACCACTTGATTTGGTGATCTTGTTGATGCAGATATCTGTACCGTTAGTATATCCACGGGTATGCAAAGTTTCTAAACTTTGGAATTACCATTTTAGAGGGGTGGAATAGGTTGAATGACGCCAAACAAGAAGTGGCGAGATCAACATTTTAAGAATAAAAAAAACAAGAACTTTTTTAGATGTTAGAAAGAGGAATACGAATATCCATTTTCGAGTCTTCACAAATCTTTTGAGGAGTGTGAAATTAGAATCCAGGAATGTGGTGAAGCATTTTCTGCAACAACAAAAAAAGTAGAGAAACATTCATCCGAAAAACTTTCCATTTGAAAAGAGAATTGTTACTCTTAGTGTTGAACAAACTAAACAAATTAATTAACTTCACAACACCTTTCTACCATAAAGTTCAGGCAGTTTGTGTAGTTAAACAAGCCAACTTTTGTGATGTGTTTGGCAGAGAGTGGAAACACACTTCTCATACAGAAATATTTTTTAATGAAGAGAGTTGCATTCAACAAATCAATGTGACTCTTGATATTAACAAGAGTGGTGTGGCTGTAAAGTAAAAAATAATGTGATTTCTGGTACTGAAGAAATACAAAAGTCAATAAGTAGGGAAGTAGCAACATTAGGCCAGTTTGTAATAAAAGTAAGAAAACAAATTTGGGTATGGACATGTAATTATTTGTGCAATATTCACAGGTTTTCATGTAAAGTCCTTGAGTAATTCTTGCACATGTTGCACGAAAATAATAATGTACACAGACAAACCAAGATGCTGCAAAGAATAGATACCTGTGAAGTTTGCAAAAAAATCATGACTTCTGGGTGATTCTCTAGTTTGTCTTGACAAATGCAGATGTGAAAGTCAGTTTCATCATATATGGATGCTGGCTGCACATCATACTGAAAAGCAATATCTTCTTGTTAAGCTAGCTATATCAGTGCAAAACACCATGGGCCTCATTACGAGTTTGGAGGTATTTCAGAGGTAAATCCTCTGAAATACAACCAAACAGATATACAGTTTCCACAACTTGGCCAGGCGTGATTTCCACCTGACTACAAGTGGTGGTAGCGGTGTAAAACCCCATTTATTTTGGGTCCATTGGACCCAATGGGTTTTTATTTGCAGAATTACTGCAGTGGAATTACTGCTGTGGCAACTCTGCCAATTCTGCAGATTTTTGTGGCATTGAGTGGCAAGAATTAGCTCCAGGGTTTTGCTGGAGGTAAATCTTCCACTCAAAGCCAAAACTCATAATTTGGTGTCGAGGTAAAATTGGAGGTAACTGAGTTACCTCCAATTTTACCACTTACCGCCATACTCAGATGGATCTGGATTTTATCTTGGAAAAAGACATGTTAGCAGGCCTTCCTCAAAATGCACAGTTCATTGTGGGTCTCCTACTTCTGTTTAGGGACTCATCTCCAAGTTCAGGTTACATTTATAGACAAGGAATGGATAAATATCCCAGTGTTCAGTAGGAACCTTTGCATCTCAGCTTCCAATCATTAGGTTCCTCAATCACTGCTGGTCGTCACAATGATACTGCACTGCATGCTCATGTGTAGTCCACCCAAGAATCCAAAAAACAGGTAGGTATTCCGACAGCTCCAGTCCCGTCTTCACACCCCTGTCTCATCTGAGTCAGGCAGAGGGTATGACAGTATATGGCATTATCATAAGTCTGCATCTTTTTAAATAAGACCCAATACTTTTTTTGAGGAATCTGGCCACCTGTCACAGTGTTTTTGGGGGCCTCAACAAGTGCTCCCTTTGCATCTTTGACCAACTTCGCTCTGGTCAGTATATTTTTAAACTATCCGGAATTGCATTCTGATACTGGGATAGAAACCTGTGACATACCAGATCTCATGACAATGAGATCCTAGCCCTAAGGTTCACCTCTTCTATGGGCTGTACTACTCTTCTACTGATCCCCTTTGTGATCTCAACAGGCCCAATAACTCTGTGTGGCAGGTGAGGCCAGTGTACTAACCTGGAACCCAAATTCACACCTGGTTGCACCTGTCTCTGCCACTTCTGATGCTGAATGGCGCAGAGCACATATTTATCACCCATAAACTACAGTAGCAGTATTAACTTGAATATTCTGTTTTTGGCTGTGATTACTGCATTCCGTTGAGTTGATGGGGTGCCTGTTCTCTGTTCTAAAACTTTCAAGCTAGGAGGCACTTTTTTAAACCTGCCCAACCTTACCAGAGTCTTAGGAAAGCATGCACAGAAGGAAGACAAGTGGCAGTCTGCACTTATAGGATACCTCAGGAAATCCAGCAGCACTGTCTGCAACATTATGCTTTTTCAAGGAACTGTGTATCCCCATTCCCACTTCTTTCAAATGATGCTGTTATTCCTCATCACTGACAATTCTAGCTATATTGTGCACAGCCCAGCCATGTGCATGATGATTGCGATTCACAGAAGATCCCAGATGGGATTTCCTTACTTTCATAGGGTTTACATTTACTCTCAGGTTAATAATGTCAGGTTTCCTTTTCAGTGAACACATTGCACAGCTTTTCGTAGCCAGTCAAATTATACAACTATAACCCAATTCTATCATTCGTAGACTGACTGACATGGGCTCACTACTGTTGGAAGTGGCTGGGCTGTGCAGTGGCCACATAAGTAGTGTGGGCTTGGGGAGCCACGCATAGCCATAGCACAAATACAGTACAGTACACGTAGCAGTATTGGCAGTCCTGATAATTGTATACTCATTTATTCCTCATTGATACTGTTGGTACAGTGAGAAGGTAATGAAAGGTTGCCTTAAAGGCGGGGTCATTGGAATGACTTGAGTGGATGTTTTAGCAAAGCATGTGGAGGGTACAGTTGAGGCTCTGTATAGGCGAGCACTAATAATTTGACATTTATATAGCACTACGAACCCTTAGGTATCTGAGCGCTGCTTATTATTACCCACGGTGTGTGGTGCTCATTTATCGACCTCGGAAGTATGAAAGGCTGAGTTTGGCCCTGCCGGGATTCGAACCTGCATTAGCAGGCTCTGCACAGATGTCAAAGCAAGCGCTCTACTTGCTGTGCCACTATTGTTGATGTTACTGTCTTCCCTGGAGTTACAGTGGAGGGGGGCTGCCATTAGGTGCAGAGGTGCTGGTAGACAAGACTCAAATTCTTGACAGAGCCAAAACACATACTGCCCAAAGGTTCCATATTGTCGGCAGAGTAAGGATCACCCATTATTCCTTGTAGCCCATGCCACACTCACACGTACACACTTCACAATATAGTTATATCTCTACCAACCATTACTCTTGCTAGCATTTCCCAACAGGAACAAAAGGACATTGATGACTTCATCAGTTGGGGCAAAACCCTGAAGAAAAGGAATGGTAATAGATTTCTTGGTTATTTTTCAAAATGTGTGTTTGGAGAATAGGAGACCCACATTTCTCACGCTTTAAATAATATTCTAACTTCCTTGCCTGGCCATATATTTGTTCCTATTTCCGCCTCTGCCTCAAGAGCGGAATCAGTATCTGTATTGGTAAAAGATATTGCTCTAACCAAAACAATGTCAAATGCTGAAGTATACGTGAGTTACAGTACTGTGACCAACCTCAGAAGGAATGTGATTATCCAAAGCTCAGAAATGATCTTGACGTATGTTTTTAAGTCATCACCACTACATTGAACAAACGTGTGGTATCCCCTCTACTGAGAATGAACATGGGTCAAATACCATATTCTATGGGATTTCTCCAACTCAGGTGGGTCCATAACAACGTTTTAGCTCATTGCACCCTTCACAGAGGAGAGATATTCATTTGTATATCAGTCTGGTACCACCCACAAGGGCAGTCCAGAACCAAAATGCTTGGAAATTCTCCTCTGAACAAGAATATTGTAAACAACCCCAGGCAAATAGTTCAGCCTTGTTGAGCCTCCTTAGTGAGGTGAAGCTGTGCATCTCTAAAGTACAGTGAGGGGGCCCACGTCTGGATATCCTTGGTGACTTAGGGTGAAACCCTAAGTTTTACAAATTAAACAAAAGTGTGGGACCCCCTCTACTGCAAATTAATACAGGTTAAATGCCCTGCTCTATGGGATTTCTCTCACTGAAACACATGTCTGGGTTTGCTGATGGTACTCTTGATTAGATGTGAATTGCATAGCATTTTGACAATCAGTCTTTGAAGACCAATCTTTGTACAATCGAATAGCAAGAAGTCATTGGAGTAAGCAACCCACTTGACATTTATACCACCAATCTTTGGTGCAATTAGGTCACTCACATTTAAGACGCTTCCTGCTTGTGAAACATATAAATTAAAAAGGGTTGCTGCCAGTGTGCACCCTTGCTTCAAACCACTATAAGTTTGAATTTCATTAGACAGTGATCCCCTATTATTAAGCCTGACCCTCATCACCATATCGGAGTATAAGTATATTATGAGGTCCAGTAGACCTCTTTCAAGCCCTAAATCAAGCAGCATTTTCCATAAGGTGGGCCTGTCAATCATATCAAACGCCATTGTTAAATCCATGGATGCAATCTAAAGAGATTGTTGCCCTTTATCTTTTGTGATGCTCTGTAATTGAGACACAATCAGCCCACCAAAATCTGTCCCCATCGCTCGCCTGAATCCAATATGTCTGCAATCCAATATGGATTGATCAACAATCCACAAATTCAATTTCTCTAGTAATATTGCAGCAAAAATCCTGGACTCTACGTTCATCAATGTTATAGGATGATAATTCATTGGACACAGACGATTACCCTTCTTAAAAATGAACAGGACATAAGACATTTTACAGAACACTGGTGTTGTCTTAGTACTAATAATGCAGTTATACAAGAAGTGTAGGAGTCCAGCCCACATTGATGCATTATGTTTCATGGTGGCGAGGGATACATTATTTGGGCTAGGAGTAGTTGTGGATTTGGCTTTTTTGATATGTCTTAAGAAATTACTAGCGGAGATATCCAAGGACAACAATATGTTAAACCCTTGCATGACATTAAATTCTACACCAGGTCTCTTATATAAGTTCTCAAAATATACAGTCCACACCTTTGAATCGATAGGATTAATGGTCAGTTGAATCTGACTAATTTCAGTACTATTTATAATGGTCCATAAATTGCATGAATCATGACCCTTCAGAGCTTGAAGCATTAATTTGCCATCTTTTTGAGCAATAGAAGATCGATGCGCAATCACCCAGTTTTTATAAGTTTGCCTGCAGTGTGTTACCTTATGACTGATTTCGTCTGTGATAACAGTACCTTTTATTAGCATACAAATTTCCTTTCTGAGTTGGCCTTTGCGACTTTTGATTTCAATGTCATATACATGCTTATTACTTTTGTCCAGACACTGCTGGTATGGGTTCATGACCCTACAATGTTGTAATGTTATTCCAAGATATTCATTAAATGAGGTGCATGAGTATGTTTCCATTTTAAGTTCAACGGAATATGTGTTAAAATCATGTAGCATCCTGGTATTAAATTTCTCAATCTTGTGCGGAGTCCATTTAATCCGTCTACCTGAGGTATTCACCTCAACCCTCTCCTCAAACAGACTCATAGCTTCAGATGTCTTTCCCCAAGGGAAATTAATGGAAAGCATTGCATGATCACTCGCAGCAGATCTCTGCACACGCATGTTACTTGAAACATCCTGTAGATGGTCACTCACAAATATGTAATCTATTATTGAACTAACTCCTCTTGCATACCAAGTAGACTGCACACCCCAGCTTCTAACAAACGGTAACCATAAGCAGCCTCTATACCTTTTGTTCATTGATATAAAGTAGAGGACCCCATGGTGGCAATAACCCACTGCACATCACTAGTAGGCATATTGGAATCTGCATTCAGATCACCAACTAACAATATGCTACCACTGGGATTGATATCAAGCCAATTACTAAACCCTGTATTTAAATTTGCAAACAGATTTTCTAGCTGGTCATTATTGAATTCATCAGTACTCCAATAGATCATCATTATGTGGACATTACACTGTTTGGTTTTAATTGTAAAGGTAGCAGTGATAGTACAATCGCGATATGGCAGGGCCAGACCACCTATAGGTCATCCCCTAATACCTTTTTTTGCTGGTAGACATGACAGAAAAGCTGTCCCACATCATGTTACCTATAGCCCAAGTTTCACGTAACAGAATAAAGTCAAACTGTTCAAGGAATTTACAAGTTTCACTATTTAAAACAATTTCAGAACTCCCTCTAGTCATCCAAGAGACAAGGATATAGGGTATATCAATGCTAAAGGGGTTTATTAACTGATTTTAATTGCTCAATTGACTCTCTCAAAGAGAGAGCCAACCATCACCATTTGTGCATATCCTTCACTTGTGATCTAGCTTCTGCAATAATTAAAGGACCAGCTACTTGATGTAGATTTAGATCATCACATCTACCTAAATTATCCACTCTCCCTGAATTCAAATTATGCTCAGATTTGTTACTGGTAAAGTCTTGATATGGGATCACATCAAAACCCTTTTTTGTAAGGATCCCACCTCCTTCATAAGTAAGGTCCTAAACAAAGGTGAAGAAATGATCAACCTGACATAGTCATACCTGAAATTGTGGATAAAATCAACATGTTGGATATCAGCCGATGAATTCAGACTAAGTTCTTGTACATCCCCAAATAGGTTGAGCATGTACGGCTTATTAAGTGACCTTTGACCACTGTCTTCAAACACATAATAAAGTTTTTAATTTGGCTCATTTGGAAATGCAGGTACTCTAAGACAGTTAGGTGTTATCTTATTAAAATCATTGTCCTTATTAGGAGTGGCTGACTTTAAATGTTTCTCACTTTCCCACTTTCCCCAAAGGGCTTTTGATTTCTACACTATGTTCCACCCCCAATCGGATTATAATCCAGATGAGTCATGCCCATTTCTGCCGTTGCCACATGGTGACTTGTTTTCAAATTTTCTTCATGTTTGCCTTTCCCCAAATTAGGACCTCATTGCTTAATATACTTTGTTTTGCATCTTGTATTTTTTTGTTCAGAATATTCTCAATCAGTATATTGACTGTGGCCGCTGATAATACATTATCAGTCGTCAAATCATTCACCGTTATGGTTTTCAGATCGTGCTTACTCGCATTCTCTATTCTTCCATTATTTGGGATAAGTTCCATACATCCAAAATGCGAAGAAAGCTCCCTACTGCTAGAACCACTCTCGATGTTACAAGACACACTTGGAGGAATGCCATCATCAATATTGACTACAGTTTGATCCTTCATAATATTCGGCTCAGCCGCACCCAGTGTTAGTGCGTGACGTGGATCTGGATTTTTGAAGTACCGTCAGAATACGCATTTTGCATATTACGGTTTGCATGATCATTACTTACTGTCATTATATTACCAAGTATTGGCTCAGAGTTGTTACTACTCTTGCCAAGATTTACAGGATGGGATGTCTTATCCTTTTGACAATCCGTCAGGACAACGCTAAGGTCCATAGTACGCATGAACTAACGCGAGGACGTGTTGGAAGCTTTCGTGGCGCAAGCTTGTTTGCGTCTATTTTTTAGATAATTTAACCATAAACGACACCGGTTCATTACTCTTTACAAACCCCCCATCAATGAAGCCAGGATTACATAGTGCATCTTTTATGCTGTCAGTATTGCTGTCAATGTTATTTAGCAGTACGTTAGTGTTTTCTAAATCATTATGAACCATCTCAACAACTACTATTCACGCTAGTGTATTATCGATATTACCTGAAGCTTCCTTAACCTGGGATTGTGGGAAGAGTATGGAGTTTGAGTCAACCTTCATACCTTCAACCACCTGCCTACACAACTCAGGCAACGAGGTTAGTGCCATCACAATTTCATTCAGGAGTCTTGAATGCTGTTTTAGTTCAGTAAGCATCAGGTTGTTAATGTTTGGGTTTTCAGTATCATCGTTACCTGGCCCTTTTGCCCTGTTACTGTTATTACCGTATTCAACAGAATATCTTGAAATCGGGTCTAGATGTTGTGATAGGCCCAACAGGCTTATCTCCCCTGTACTAAATATTGGCAAGGTGTTAGTAAATAGGTAACTTGAATTAAGTTCCTTTGTCATTATGGCATTTGCCATATTAAATTTGCCTTGTTCATCACATTCCATGTGGGGCTCCTCACCAAACAAAGATTAGGATGTTTCTAATGATTCTTCCAATTTATCCTCTATGCTGGGGGCCGCTACAGGCTCCCGCCCAAGAGGGCACATTTGTGCACATTCAATCAGGTCCTGATCAGTATCTGATAAACCTGGCAGCAGCAAAGCAGCTGCGCAAGCTATGCTCATATGTCTTGTCATTAATGCAGGGGTGCTGGGGCAATATTTTGTTTTGCCCTTATGTTTTTATGCGACATGGCCCTATGAATTCACAATTCACTGATAATGCGCAATTCTGAACAAAGTAATACGTATAAAATATTTTGTATCACATTACAGTTTTAGCGCAGCATAACCTCTTTATACACAATTCTAAGCCGGTGGTGACATATGTCTTAACCGACATAACGCAGCTCTGAAGACACCAGTCACAGGCCAAGTGCGGTACTGCTGAATATTTTACTAGACAACAAAACAATAAAAGGCGTTTCACAGCTGTTACTCATAATGCCCACGTAAGCTACATCCCCCGTAAGGTCCCACCTCAAAACACTTGTGTTCAGTGCTTGCCAGTTGAAAAAAAGGAGAAAGCAAAACATGTACTACAATATAGCACAGTAACATGTAGCCCAAACCCATGCCACCATGCCAAACAGGCACAACAGGCCACTTCTGAGGTCACTTACTGAGACGCGCGCGCGGAGTCAGGCAAGCCTGTGTTTAAATAATGTGGCACATCAAGGGGGCGTGTCCTGTAAGGATACCGATAAAATCAGCCTTTAGTACGGTCTTCTTGTTTTACTGCATAATATATCTGTAGTTCACAACATTCAAATATCCACCAGGTGTTTATAGTCCAAATTCACAGTTCCAATAACGGGCAGCACAAACATCCAGAGAACTCTACCAGAGCTTCAGGCACAACAGACCACTTCCGAGGCCACTTACTGAGGCGCACGCGCTGAGGCACGTGAGCCCCGTTTAAATAACATGGCATGTCAAGGGGGTGTGTCCAGGTGCTTATAGTCCAAATTAACAGTTACAATAACGGGCAGCACGATCATCCAGAGAACTCGACTAGAGCTTCAGGCACAATAGGCCACTTCCGAGGCCACTTACTGATGCTTTTAATATGTCAAACTGAACTTGTCGAGGTTCAACGTTTTTTTAATGTGTCCCATTGATTTCTAAAAATAGGGCCAACTTTGCCCTAGTGCTAAAACCATGCAAACTTTACAATTGCACTGGTACAAAGTTTCTGTACGGATTCTAAATCGATACTCAGGCTATCCAATGATCCTATGAATGTTGTATCTCAGCATATTGCTGGAATTGGGAATACAAATGATAGGGAGATTTGATTACCACTTTTAATAACTGCTGGTCCATTTTTCTTCAAGCAACGAGGCAATTGTTTTGATTCATATATACGGCTATCAGTTGGTATTTCATCTGGTCACACCTTGAAGATGAGGCAGGAGCTCGGGTGTTTTTTGCATTTCTGCCCACTTGGGTTATTTTGATCAGGTGGATGTGTATAGCAATTGGGCAGACTTTCGAACTGTTAAGTTGAGAACGATAACTGGTCAGGTTTCATTAAGTGCTAACCGTTATTTTTCTCTGCAGGTTCAGAAAGAAAAAGCCTTTTTCAGAGGTTAAATGAGGAATATACAAAGGCCACCCACCAATGTGTGGGAGTAGTTTTAAAAGCCTGATATGTGAGGCGCTTTATTTTATGGCTTCTTAGTACATGAACTGACGGATCCTCAGTCTCATAACAAGAACTTATAACTGTTAAATGATATCCCAAGAATGGTACCTATGTACGATAAATAGAAGGGCTCTCTGAGACCTTCCGGCTGAGTGCAGATTTAGGGGAGCCCATAGTCACTCTTGCATTTTATTTCCCTACCCCATTGGAATATGATTTCCCATTTCTTTATTACACAACATGCAGATAGTGGCCACGCCATGTTAACTCTTCCTTTTTATTTAAACAATGAGGTAAATAACCCTCCCAATTAATGCCCAGGTTGGAGGGTGAAGATGTTCTTGCCCAGTGCAGACTAAAACATGGAATTAAAACATTTACTGACAATTTAATTAAGGATTTAATAAGTTCCAGTTATGCTCTGCTATAAGTTTGTTCAAGTAGGGATACAGATGATGGCCAACATATCAGTTATTATGACCAGCCTATTATTGATGTGGTCTTAACCCTATTTAAAGAACAGATGCCCTATCACCTTAGCCCAAGATGTCTTGCTTGGACAAACAAAGTAAATTGGCAAAAAAAGTCCTCTTAAAAGAACCTAACAACCTGCATGGAATAGTGGCACACATTGCAGATAAAGCAACCTATATAAAAGAGGAGGTGGGAATTAACAGATTTGACCTAGGAAAAACTAGTTATGGCATCATCATCCCCAAACAGTAGGGAATTTGGGAATTTAATTTCACAAGACCCTGTAGCTGATAAGATCATTGTTCGAAATAATAGTAATAATATCACAGAGGAAAGCTGGAGATTACATTTCTCGAAGTTGTATATAAATATGAATAGGCCATGCATTTATGCTTGAGACCTGTTCCTCTTTAATGCCAACAGTATTGGTATTTCCCTCTTTAGGTCACAAATTTAGATCTCCATGAGATTATAGATAGACTACAAAGCATCAGACCTGTTTAAAAATAACCAGTACATTTGGGAATCCCTATTTTAGCACGTTTTTAAGTTAGTAAAAACTGTTCATTCCAATTCATAAAAAAAGGAGAATGAAAATGATCCATTTAGTTATCGACCAATATCACTTTTACATTTTTCTTTAACATTTTTTAGAAAAGGTCCAGTTAGGGTTCTGTGATGGAGTAGGTACCTTGCACCAGTGCTTTAATCAATACCTGATTTAATACCAATCTATTTTAATCGAAAAGGAAGTTATTTACATGGCATTTGTGGACTTTGCTACGGTGATCGACTTGGTTGATTGCAATCTGCCCTGGTCCATTTTACAGCGTGAAGGCAATCTTGCATATATTTTAGATATTTTAGTTGCATCGCATCAGAGCAATACAGAAATTGTGTTCTTTTTAGCCAACAGGGCAGGATGCTGAACTCTTTCTCTAACACTTGGAGGGTCCTTCAGGGCTGTGCGCTGGTTTCAGTTTTGTTTACTTTGTTTGCCAACTCTTTTTATGAAACTTTATTCAATGCACACATTGATGCCTCGCATATTTGAAGAGGCAGGTTCCTGCTCTTTCCTAGGAAGATGATAGTGTCCAGTTTACCCACACCCCAAAATCATTTTGTCAGGAATTGCCATCTGGCAAGTATGTAAAGCCCTGACTTTTATTTTATTATTATTAAATCATAAAACGATGCAGGTAATTCCATTTCTGAAAGGGTAATCTGCTGATCAGATTTGCCTTTAATAACCTCCATGCCAAAAGAATATTATGTTTCTGTGTCCTGCTGCATCAATATCCTGACTTGCAGCGCCTGGTATACCAGTGGAGCACAGAAGGGTCAGAAGTCAGAGTTGCCCATTTGACATATACAGTGACAGTCAAGCCTCTGAAGTGCATGGGCTGCATTTAAGATAGGCACCCCGTAACAAAACTATGATGATCATCAATAGATGATGGTGGCAGTATAAACTCTAAAGATAAAGCTATGCCTGAGTTTAGGTCTAGTGCATGGCACTACTTATGATCATGGCCACCACATCCCAGTTGATGCAAGCCACAGACTCACTGCCACAGATGACACTCAACTGATTGTGGAAACAAACAGAACCCAGGAACAAAATAATATCCTCAACAGCTGCCTCACAATCATCTACAACTGGATGACAATGAACAACCTTAAATTGAACCTGGAAAAAACAGAAATAATGCTCTCATCACGAGGACTCGACGGAAGGAGCCCACAACTGGACTGGCTGATCGGCATGGGAACGCAACCAGAGACTACCTATGTAGTACCTAGGAATACTCATGGGCAACAGTCTATCATTGGAACCCCAAGTTAACTTAATTGTAAAAAGAAAATGTGTCTTCGTCCTACCACTGCTCAGAAGATTACTCCCCTACCTCCCCTTGCCCCCAAAGAACCCTCACAATCATATCTCTGATACTCACAAGAATTCACTATGCAAACAGTCTCTACTTGGAATGCCGGAAAGACTTACCAAGAAACTCCACAAGGCCTTGCACAGACAAGGAGTGGAATTTCTCCAAGACAAGATTAGTCGGTATCGCCCAGGAAAGAAACTAAGATCCAGCAACAACCTACAAATAGAGGCAAAATACTACGAAAAAAAGGAAATTCAGTGGAACAGTGTTCTCACACCTAATTGCCAACATTTGGAACAAGATGCCCAAAGAAATTAGAACTACAGAAGACCACATCACATTCAAGAAATGGCTCAAATCTTGGCTATTCAGCAGACAATGACAAGATGGAAGGGATACCGGCAACAACAACACTGCAGACAAACAATGAGAGAGGAGACGAGATGGACCAAAAGAACCACAGACGAGAACTTGGCTAAATACTGTTAAGTGGAATCCCAAGGGGCCTTGCCAGAGACACCAACAAACTGACCGACGTATTAATTCATCTTCCTCCTCCTGCTCCTCCAACATAACTGATACAGATACTCCAGACCTTAGACCAGCCACACTATACATAAACAAACAGAGAAGCAATACCTTGCCCACATCCAGCATCTCTAGATGCAGAAGCCCACCTAGAGTGAACTTCATCCGTAGTCTATAAAACCATCAATGATAAACACAAAACACTACTGCACACCGAGGCACCAAATCTTTCCCATACGGATACAATGCACAAGGCCTTGGGCACAAACAACCAAATGCAAAAGAACAGTCACACATACCAGTTCCTCCTGTTTCTGAAGGTATCCTCTCACCCTTTCCCCACTAACCTCCCCACCCTCTTTCTTGGAGAGCCACACGAGCACCAAGAGACTGCCCCTGGGTGATAGCGGTATGAGGTATAGATCAACACAACATAACATAACATGACATGTGTCAGCTTCTGTGAGTCAGTTCTGCTGTGGAATGTGATGTCTATTCTGGTCAGCTGGATGGAAGCTGCCAAAGGGCAGGACAGGAACTTGGATGAGCAGACATCTTCTTTGATCTCTATGTGAGGGCAGGTAACACCCTCTGCCAGAGACATCCACAAAGCAGGCAGCTGTCCTGGGCCCAGGCATCAAAGGAGCACACCCTTTCGACAGGGATAGCCTCAAACAAGGGTCCTGTGTTTCTGAAGGCCTTTGTTCTTAGTAAGAAGGGGAGAGGATGGGATTAGAGTAGGCAGGAATTATCTGGTCAATGGAATGAGACTTCCACCATTTTGTTTCTCTCTGTTCCTCTTTGCCTTTCCTTTCCCTTTCACTTCTTCTGGATCAAAGCACTTTGGGTGTGACATCAGAAGGGCAAAGTCCACTCCATTCAAGATCAGGGATTGGACCATAAAAGCAGGCTAGCTGGGGACATGGGGACTTTTGGCTAAGGTCTCTCCAGCTCCTTCTTAAGATTCTCTCAGATCATCTGGTATCCTCTCAAGACTCACAGATTTAGTCTGATTCTGGACTTCCTCTGGGAAAGTTGTACTTTCCCAAGCCCTCAGCCTGAGCTGAAGAAGGAGCCATCCAAGGCAAATGGAAGATCTGCACCCTACTCACTCATAGAGCACATCAGGAGTAACTTTTGCTTTGTAACAGGACTTATCACTGTGCACCAACATCTCTTAAAGCTGGGAGAGCAGACCCTGAATGGAACTATCCTGTCCTCGAGTCCCTGTGAATGGGCTTCACAGCAGCAGACCTGCTTTGATCTTCAAGAGCTTGAAGGGTCC
Organism: Ambystoma mexicanum; assembly: GCF_040938575.1. NCBI lineage: Eukaryota > Metazoa > Chordata > Amphibia > Caudata > Ambystomatidae > Ambystoma > Ambystoma mexicanum. The sequence continues at coordinate 1,031,682,148 of NC_090933.1, read as the reverse complement.
TGCCCTTCCATATTTGGGGGATAACTTAGCTGGTATCAAACACCTATGCTCTTTGGACGATTTACTGTTGAAAATTCCACAATCCTGCTGTCTCACAAGGGGAGACAGAAGGTTTTCTGTCTATGGTCCTAAATTGTGGTACAGAATCCCTTGAGAAATTCAAGCCTTGGAATCCCTTCACCATTTTCAAAGAGCCCTTTAAAACGTTCATCCTTATATGAAATATGCACCTCTATACGATTAACTTTGTCCTTGTGCATGATTATAAATGTCTCAAATTCAAATTCAGTTCATTCAAAGCTCCCTGTTCTACTGCACTGAACCGGTCACTCCATATTCATTGCACCTTGAACGAGTGGGAATGTGCTGATTTTTGCACCCCTCCACCAATTCAAACTCTTGCTTGCACTTCAAACCAGCTTGTGGCTGCATTATACTGTTGCTAAGCCCGCCAGCTACAAGGCCCGAATCGACTGCTCGGTGCTGGGACCCATTCCAAATAACTGATGAGTCACTGACAGATCAAACCAGCTAACCCCTGAACGGCTGCCTCATTTACCTGCATATCGATGCCCCCAAGATAACCACTTTGAAGACTGTCCCTGACCCGCCAACTCAAACTGCTGAGCGTTATTCATCGACCCCTCCCAACCAGCTAAATCCCAACTCGGCCTGCACCTGCTGCGAAGTGATCCTGGGACCACCCGACCTGCATCATTAAGAGCCACCTTTCAACCGCACAGAGTGACCGGATTTGCCCTTCCTCGATGCACATTTGTTGCTTGGGCCAACATAATTCAACATGCCCGAGTGAGCTTGATCCACTCGCATCATCATTCGACACCGGGTCTGACTCTGTCAACCCACGAAGTACTGAATCCAGGTATTGTTGACTCTGAACTACCCCCTCGGTCCACTTAGGCCCTTGAGACTGGTTATTTCATGATCACTCCAGGTTGCACCAACAACATATTCTTTTTGTGGCTAGTAATTTACCTACCAACCCCTGAAACTACGCTCAGTGTGCTACTTTCATCAGTTTGACGCATCTTCTCTGTTCTTACTTTGGGGTGGGTTTTTGTACAATAGTTTCTATTCATTCTATCGAAGAGGGTGTGTCTAATTAAAGTGTATATTTTTTATCAAATCTTGTTTGAACATTCTCTTTATTTTGGACTGTGTTACTGTGTTGGTTGGGTCACAACTGGTTCACCTTCAAACCCCTCTTAAGAGCATAGCCTTGCCTCAGCCAATGTTACCACAAAAAACGAAGGAGGTGTCTATCTAAACTGTCGTCCCCATTTTACCTTTATGATTGTGTTATGTTTTGGTTTGTGAAAGCGTGAGGGCTGAGTGGACCATTTTACCCCTACCCATTCTTGTACTCCTGTGGAGCAGAATCCAATTCGACACACATTTCAAGTACTGCTCGATACATATACCACTTATTTGACTGATAAAGGCATGATCATTAATGTGAACAAGCCTGCTGTCATGCTTTTGTCTGATAAAACTGTTGCTTACAAATGTTCCTTTTATACGGGGGCATAGTGGATTATAAAAGTTAATGAATCCGATTTAGGGATGAGATTTTAACCTACCCTTTCCAACCAGAAACATGTAACCAAAACTCAAATGAAAGAAACAATAGGGTAACATTCTATTTTACATTGAGTTTTAAGGTGCAAGATGTTGAAATGATTTTTGGGGTATATTAGGCTAAAATTCATCCAGTTGCTCTATGTGGATCGGAAATGTGGGCTTTTAAAGGTAAAGGAGTTGACCTACAATAGGTTACTGGGTCTTTCTGTTTCTAATTTTGAAGGCCAGGGGGAACTAGATCTTCTTTATATAGATGACAAATGTCATATCACACCAACTGTTTTCTTTCTTAACAGCATGGTTAATACAAATGCAAGATTAACTCTGAGCAATTTATGATGTATCGAAAACTGATTGTACTTTTTTATGTGTTGAACATTTGAGAAACGATCTACATAAAATAAATCTTTATGACGAATTGAGAGATGCTTTTACACATTAGTACACATTGGGTTGATTTAGTTTAGAATGGTAAGTTCTATTTTAAAATATTCTGGCTAAACGTGTTGTGCCTGTATTGTATTTGCTGATGTGCTGGTGAGAAGCGTGAGCCAGGATCAACTCTCAGGGAAATCATTTGACTGATTCAACTCCAATGATTTAAGATGCAAGTTCTGAAAAAAAGAACTGACTCTATACACTGCTAAGCAATTACATTAAAAAGTAGCTTCCACAAAGTATGCGTAAAAGTCTTCCAGACTTTCTTACGGGACAAAGCAGCTACACCACAGCACAGCAAGAGCTGGAGTGCTCTGGGACCCTGTGCTTATTTTTAAAGATTCAAGTATGCTCTTGTGCAATGACTCATTGAGTTGCATGCAGGTTGACTGAAGCTCCTGTTTTTTTTCTTTTTCAACTTTTACGGGGTAATTCATGGAATAAATGTGCGCCGAAAAGGGGAGGTCAAGCGTGAAAATCACAGCGCTCGCGTGCCAAAGCCACGCACGCAGCCGTTGATCGATTCATGGAATGCGCTGCGCTAGTGAAAGCTGGGATGTGCGCCAAATCCGCGGTTGGCGCACGCTGGTGAACACGTCACTAAACGGTGTGCGCTACGCACACAGGGAAAGCGCACATAGGGTAGCGCACACAAGTGGGCGGAACACGGGGTGTAACACGCTGAATGGGGAACAATGCGTGAAAATGTGGGCGTTACGGGGCAAGTACAGGAGGTAAATGCTCGCAACGCCCACACGCGCGCTAAGAACACGTATTCATGGAATCGAACAGGGGAAAGGCATGCACCAAAAAAGACATGCTAATTCGGAAACACGTACGCCAGCAGGAAGCAGGCGTAAACAGCCCTGCGCAGCATAAAAGTGTGCGCAAACAACAAACAAGCTCAGACGCTACGATGAATATACCGTTCCTCGCAGCAGTGGTCGTGGGACACCACAGGAGGAGTAGGAAAGCCAGGCCCCGCATTTTTTTACCCAGGACCAGCCTCTTTGGGATGCCTGATGACCAGGTGTATGGGAGGTACAGGTTTCCACCACACATAATCCTAGACCTGGTGAGGGAGTGGGAGGATGACCTTACATCACCCACCCTGTGCTCGCAATCACTGAACCCCTTGGAAAAGGTGCTCAATGTACTGCACTTCTTGGCTACTGGTTCATTTCAGCGGACAAGTGCCATAGTGGGGGGTGTGTCACAGGCCGCGCAGTCACGCTGCCTACACCAGGTGTTGGCCATCATGACTGCACGCCCCTCAGTCTGCAGGCACATATACATGCCCAGAACACCTGCAGAAAGGCAGGCTGTTGTCCAGCAATTTTACGGGGTGGCACACTTCCCCAAAGTCCTAGGTGCCATTGATTGCACCCATGTGGCTCTACGTCCACCCAGGGCCACTGAGCATATCTATCGGAAACCGCAAGCTCTGGCATTCCATCAATATGCAGGTTGCATGTGATGCCAAGGGAATCATCACCTTAGAATATGCCAACTATCCAGGGTCCAGCCATGATAGTTTCATATTCAGAATGTCACCCCTAAACCGGGACCTGGAAGCTGGCCGGCATGGCGACACATGGCTAATTGGTGAGTATAAATGCCTCTGCACATGCATGCATGTCAGAAACTGAGAAATGGGAAAACCCCACTAATGACAACCATTATCACCTCCCCAGGGGACAGTGCCTACCCTCTGAGCACCTACATGATGACGCCAATTCGGAACCCCACCACACCACCCGAGGTAAGATACAAGACAGCCCATATTGCAACCCGGGGCATAGTGGAGCACACATTCGGAGTGCTCAAGTCATGCTTTCGCTCCCTTGACCACTCTGGTGGGCAGCTGCTATATGCGCCCCAGTAGTGTGCAAGATCATAGTGGCAGCATGTGTCCTGCACAATGTTGCAACCCGGTGGGGGGTGCCAGTGGACATGGTGGTGTCCTCACATCCCCAACCACATGCACGGCCGCTGCGCATGGGAGGTGAAAGGGCATGTGGTGAGGCAGCCCGGACCCAGCTTGTGGCAAATTACTTCACCTAAAATCCCACCCCTGCAGAGTGCACACAGGCCTGGCACATACCAGCTCACAATCAATGATGATGACAAAAGGGACAGTCAACTGTCTCAACCATACCAGCCTGAGATTGTTCACCTGGAAGTGCTACATTGTGTGCATCCCTAGCTACTCAAAGACACCCAATGCTGTGTCACAAAAAGGCACAAATTCATGCAGCATGAAGGATTACCTCCTTGCAAAATACCACATCAAAATAGTGGCATGTCACCCAACACCTCCCCAACACACCATGGCATGGCATGCAATGTGAAAGCAACCAAATGAATGCACAACACATGACACACGTGTTACAAAGTGCACGGTCCTAAATGGAAACAGGCCACAGACAATTTGCTCTCAATAATGAATAAAAAACAACACACATGAACAAATACTTACCAGCAAGAGAGCATGATGAAAGTAGTGCAAGTTTCACAACCTGACTAAGGCAGCACATCGACCCCTTCCAACTGCAGATTGTTGCTGGTAGGCAAATGTATCAGCGAACTGCATACAACATGAACTGCATCTGCAAAGTAGATGGGCTTGTTAAAACATGAAGAAGGTACATGTATATAAGGAAAAAGTCAGGGATGTAGAACCATACATAAATGCACCATGCAGTGGACATTTGGACAACAATATCCACTAGGGCTGTATACACAGTTTTGACTACAGACTGTCCACACAATTTATGGGAGCCCAATGTCACTGTGTAAGTTACTGTCACTTGGTCACACCCTTTGCAAGCCCATGGAAAGGGGAAGCAGGAGGGGTGTGTGTGTCAGGAACCCAAGCATCTAACCCAAAGACAGGACAAGCCTGCATGTGCACATGTGGAATACACGGTGGATGCCTACGGGAGCCACACAAAGCAACACACTGTAAAAAACAAATATTTAAAAACAAAAAATAACATCAAAAATGGCCATTTGTGGACCGGGGGGGCACCCAGGAGGGATGAGGTACAGGGTGCACCCCAACACCCACATTTGTGGATGTTGAGAAAAAACAAAAATACCTCCATGGGCTCATGGCCTGCACGGCTACGCTACAGTGGGAGAACTGCCGTCGCTGTCATCACCCTGTGGTGGTACATCCGAAGGTGACGGTGATATGGGAGGCAGACCACGCAAAGCCCTGGCATGCTCCTCCATGGCAGCAAGCATGCAGGTCTGAAAGGATTGGTTCTGCAGGATGATGGTACGGAGATCCCCATGCAGCACCTCACGGGCAGCATGCATTTCTGCCTGCATGGCCTCGCGTGATGCCCGGATCTCCTGACGGGTTGCCTGGAGCTCACCTGAGAGTGTACGTGTCAGCTGCTCCACCTGCTGTTCTGCCCTTGTACTCTGGGACACCTCACGTTCACCCAGAGTATCTCTGAGGGATCTGTGTTCTAACCTGAGGGCTTCCATGTGGGCCTGTTACTCTACAGATATGACAGTCCAGCCTGTCAGTCCCTGTCAGATGCCAACATGTCCTCCCTGTGTGAGAGGCAAATGGAGTCTGTTGCCTGCTGCATGAGCTCCACATGCCTTCCAGGGGGGAGAATGGAAGTGGCCATTCTATCCATTGGCTGAGCCATCATTTCACACGATGCCCCCTGTTGTGCTGCTATAGTGTAGATGGAGTTCTCCCACACAGTATTGCCTGGTGGCGCACGGCCACCATGTTGGCGGGCACCACACCTGGTTGGGGCAAGGTGATGTGCACCTTGCTGTGCTGGCGCTGCCTGAGGCTGCAGGACTGCATTCCTCCTTTGATCTGCTGGCCCAGGAACAGGAGCAAATATTGTGGAGTGTGACCCTGCATCCGGAACCGCCACAGGCGGACTTTCCAACACTGAAATCCCCGTAGAGGGGTCTACCCCCGGTGCAGGTGGGTTGGACAGAACAGCATCCCTGCCAGAAACACTCACCTGCGATGGCACATATGTCTCAATGTCCGATTCAGCACCTGATTCATAGAGGTCTCCGGAGGTGTACCCAGAGACACCCGTGGACAGTATGGTCTGTAGGAGTAATGGGTTTTCACCCACCACCACCCCACGTCCTCCACTGGTGCCCAGTTGTGGCTGTGAGTCCTCCTGGGTCTGCCCCATCTCCTCCTCCTCAACAGCATCAAGGGCCTCATCATCTGCAAAACATGAAAGATAACAAATGGAAACAGGCATGAGCACCATAGCACACACACATAGGCATGACGAGGCAGAGATCCAGTACATAAATGACACATGTCCCACATGACAATAACTCTGGCATGCATGCACTGTCAATGAGTTGGAAGGGGAGGCAGAAAGCACACACTGATGACTGCAAGATGGAAAACCAACACATGTACTGCATGCTGGATAGCATTGGCATCAAACATTATCCTGTGAGTGGCATGGACAATCCACATACATGACACATGCCAGCACACAGACGGCACGTGCCATTGCAGATTTGACAAGGACACCCAGATGGTAGCAAATCAGTACTGTCACCCATCCATGTGAGATGGACATCATGAAATAAAACATGTAAAAAAGAGTGAGAAAACATGCATGTGCCACACCCTGCAACAAAGCCAGTGTTCACTGATGCAGTGATGGCAGGCACATGGATACATCAATGGTTGGTCACTTCGACATGAGAGGAAACAATTGTCATGTTCAACATTCAAACAGGGCCCCAAAATGATAGTGTGCAGGCCATGTGTAGGTGCACATTACTCAATCAGCCTGATTGTATAAATCTTTCCCCTAATAAGTCAATAAATGTGGGCCATTGTGTGGAGTAATCTATGACAGAAGTATGTCACATTTGGGACAGTAGGCCACAAAAATGTCTGGTAAATATTCTAATCATTTCATCAATCAGGCTGAATGAAGATGAAAACAGTATGAACAATGTTGTGGCAAGAGGACAGCTGAAGGCCAAGTGGATTAATCATGTGCAAAAAGTGAACTGTGGTCAGAAGGGATACTGTGAAACGGAAACACAAGGCCGGGCAATGGTTTTGAGGGACCGCATGGGTGACCCATAGTAGTCATGACTCAATCAGAATACATCGCCCAAGCAACATACACATGGATTGCACACACATGCATGGTCACTCACCGGACATTGTTTCAAGATCTGGTAGGTCTCCCACGCCTTGGATCTGATCCTCTGTGATGAATGTTCTAACGACAGACACATGTTCAGTGAGTTGTTCCTCCTCTGGTGGAGACCCACCGCCAGTCACCAGAGTAGAGGCATGATTTGAAGCCAGCTTGTTCTTTGCTCTGCATTTCAGGTCATTCCAGCACTTAGAGCAATCATCAGCTGTGCGCTTCACAAATCCAAGGGAACTAATGCGGTCCGCGATGGTCTGCCAGTGGGTCCTACATTGAACAGTCGTAGTCTTGCACCCTGCAGTCACCACCATTTCACGGCCATGGGCTGACACATAGCCCACAAGTGCATCTAGTTCTGCATCATTGAAAGTAGGGGCTTCCTTGACGTGCCGGTGTGGGTAGCCGTGTCTGGGGTCCCAGCCTGTACTGCAATAGCACCATTCTTCCTCTTGGAAGGTGGTGCGGACCCTGAGTGGCTTACGCCGCTCTGGTTGGTAGGGGCAGAAGTGCAGGTGGACTGGGCACTGGAAGTTGCCAAAGACACGATGACCAAAGGTCTCACTGCAGGCATTGGCTGCTGGGTGATGTTGGCAGGATCAACCTCGGTGTGATGGACTTGGACTGACACTGTCCTGGCTGGGCGACTCGGAGCTGGGGTGGATTGAGCTGCAGCTACCACTGCAGCATCCTCACCCTGGCTACTTAGGGCAGCAGGTGACATTACTGCCCTAGATCCACGTGGCCTGGTGACAGCAACTTTCACCGTCACACGTGGCTTAGATTTGGTGACACGGAAGTCAGCCTGGGAGTCATCCTCTGCCGGTTCTGTTGACAATATGGGCTGGTTTAACAAGGGCCAAGCTTGGATGGTGTCAGCTACATCTCCCCGAACCATTGGGGGGGCATAGGTGTCCCTGATTGGTCCTCCACACACTGGCCTCTTGGGCCACTCTGCACATCCTGGCCACGTTCCCTACCGTGCCCACCTCTTTGAGGTCGGCCACCTTTTCCTCCCTTACTGCTTGGTCGCCTCCCAACCATGCCACTGATGTTGTGCGTATGGGAGTTGCAGTAAACAATTGTCCTGGGCAATTGGGGTGAAAGGGGTAGGGTACTAGATGGAATTCGTACCCTGGTGCTCTAGCAAGGCTGTCTGTGACCCCTGGGTGAAGATGACAGGCCACGCAATGCACAGGTTCCCCCGAAAACAATGCACGCAACCCCTGGTAGACCGTGGAAAAATGAACCCGCACTACGCTATGGCACCCAGAAACACAAAAATAAGCGTACGCGTGTTACACGCAGCCTACAATGACCTCTGAATGGGTACGCGACACATGGGGGAAACCACAGTTGGAAAATACGTGCGCGACTCACCGTCTGCCTGGAAAAAGAACGTGAAAAAGACGTGCCCGCCAAAAGAAGAATTGAACGCTGTCTGAGTAAACAGGGAGTACGAACTGGAACCATTGTGAGTTATCGGGTGTGATCCGACAAGAAGTCCAAGAATCACCCGCTCGCTCTCCACAAAAAGCACGTACAACAAAATGGCGTCCTACACGTAGCTTTTAAGCCAGCCCACACGTACATTGTCACTTACGCGCGTACGTGCTAAGGCCCTTTCCTCCAATTGCACGCACTGACACCCGGACGTGCAGTTTTTGCACGTGTACAATCAACATGCACCTGTATTGAGGGAAATGCCCTTGCGCGCTAAGGGCCTTTCCTCGAATTACACGCTGACGTGCAGTTTTTTCATGTGCAAAATCACTCTGTATCAAGCTGGCCATGCGACAACACATGGAGGACAACGCTCCTGCCCAGAAGGCCACTTTCCTGCCCCACATAGCCCCGAGCACGCTCCCACCTGCCATCTGCTGCTGCCTGCCTGCTGCCCATTTGCCCTGCTATTTGGTGCCTGCACGTCAGCCATCTGCAAGGGTCCAGTTGCTGTGTCCACCCCTGCTGGAACAGAAGACTCCCAACTGGTATACCATCACTCCACAGCCCACCCCCAGGACCCAGTTGACCACCCACACCTACCTCGGGGGTCGCCATGTCGGGGCAAACACCATCCGAGACCACTGGCCAGAGAGGCAGAGGGCTACCAGCTTCAGTGATAAGGAAGTTGGTATCCTGGTGGAGCAAGTTCTGGGGCATTATGATGCCCTCTTCACACCATCGCGCGCCGACAAGGACGGACGGGAGAGGATCTGGGAGGACGTAGTGGTTGCCATCAACGCAGAGGGGGTGGCAACCCGCGACATCAAACACGTCCGGAAGCGCTGGGAGGACTTCAGGTCCAGGACCCTCAGCAAGGCCCGGCGCCTCTTGAAGGCAGAGGATGCAGAGGGGTGCTGGGTCAGCCTGACCAACATCCAGATGAGGGTCCTGGAAGCCCAGCGCTCCACGTCCACATCCTTCAGAGGTAGACCCATCTGGAGTTGAGCGGTAAGTGGTTGTGCATTGCTGTGTGAAACAGGGCATGTTGCAGTGTGCTGGTAGTCAGCTACTTGCCTGTATGTGTGAAATAGGCCATGTATGGATGTGTGTGTGCAGGGACATCATGGTGCTGCATGTGAGACCAGTCATGCGTGAACCACATGGATGGTGCATGTGTTCCAATGCAACATGGGGAGCAGCATGCGGAATGCACACATGGCTGCATGCCTGTCTCTGTTCTTGGACATGGGGTGTGAGAGATGGGTGCTGCTGTCATGGACATGTATGGTGTACATGTCTGTGTGTCTGAGTAGCGTGTGTGTGACTTTTAAACGCCATGGATGCATGACACATGTTTGTGACGATGTGTTGATTCACTTATGCAGTCTAGTCATCCTTGTATCCACTGTGTCTGTGGTGTACGAGGCCAGATGCATGCCCCTCTGGTGATGTGTGTGCATGGGATCAGTATGACCCATGATGCATGTGAGTTTGAAGACAACAGTTATGTCAATAGAGGTCCTTGTACATGGATGCTAATGTTGATTGCATGCACCGTGCCTGTTTCTTTATGTGTGTTGCCTGCATTGACCCATGTGTTGTGGAGGGAAAGGCTGGAAGTGACATTTGACAATGCCACTCATGTGCTACTATTTCCTGCCTAGGGGACTATTGCACAGTACCCTGATGCTTGTGTTCTATGTCTCCATCTACACAGCGGCGGGAGAAGAAGAGGGCGGAGACGGTGCTGTGGAGCAAAGCGGCGGGGATGCCTCCACCGGCCGGTGATGCAAGGCCCAGCCACCCTCCCAGGAATTAGCATCATCCGGGAGCGAGGGGACTGGTGCCGCGTCTGCCACTACGGCTGCTGCGGAAGGGCCGGGTGAGCCCCTACAGGGGCTTGCGATGGTGGAAGGTGGTGCAGAGCCATCCAGGTTGGTGGTCTACACAGAGGAGGAGGAGGCCGCTACTGAACCGCACATGGGGCCTGGTGGGGGTGGTACCACTGGTGCAAGTGGTGCAGTCCAGGGCCAGGGGCAGGAGACAGCACAGGTCGCCACGGAGGGGCCTGTGCATATCACTGTCTCTGACCCTGTGACTGCACCACCATGCACCAGCAGGGATGCCCCATCCCAGGCCCATCCGCAGGTAGGGGGGAGGCCCACGTCATCTGGCACTCCACTACCTGCGGACGAGGAGACCCATGACCGTATGGGGTCCGTCCTGATTGGTATCGCCTTGCACACGCATGTCATTCGTGATGACGTTTGTGCTTCCTGGGGGGACCACGCACGCCATCACGAAGAGCGGCCCTCTCCTCCTCTGTGGAGACTATGTGCCAGTCATTCTCTCTGCTGTCTTCCGGCCCAGATTCCACCTGGGTCCCCTGTGGACCTGGCCCGACCAATGCAGCCAGCTTGGTGGAGATCACATCCCTGCCACAGTCGGGAGTCGGAGGTCCAGCAGAGGTGGACACCCCACCAACTGGAGAACAGCAGATGGAGGATGTGCCGGCATCATCGGGCAGGGCACATGGACAGCAGCAGCAGGCTCAAGGTGGGAGCGATGATGGCTCAGGCAATCACCATCAGTGGGGCAGGCATCAGCCGGAGGGCAGGAGGACCCTGGAATGGGAGTGTCTTCCGTGTGACAGCGGTTGGGCCAGCGGATAGATGCAGAGCGGCAGCAGGCGGAAGAGGCACGGCTCACCATGCGCAGGTCGTTGAGGTGGGCTGAGTGCCTTGAGGCAAGTCGCAGGGAGTTGGAACAGGCCGTTACTGCATCCCTGCGAGACCTCGGGCCAGGGGAGAGGCCCGCCTCCGGGACATCGACATGGAGTTCGATGATGCCTTTTCCCGGGACATCACAAAGTGAGCCGTAGGGCTTGCCAGCCGCCATTGTATATAGTTAGTTAGTGTTAGGTTTCCTTTCTGTTTTTATTTATTTTGGGGCGCTTGGACAATGCCCCACCTTTTTGTATATAGTTGTTCATTAGGTAGGGTTTTTTGTAGGTTTCCTTTCAATGGTTGGGCTCATGGACCCTGGATTTTTACTTTGTATAGTTCAACGCTGGATTTCACTTCTTTTTTTTTTTTCATGGATCAATGGTTTTGTCTTGTTTTTTCACTTTGGATTTGTTTTGACGGACAGACATTTTGGACTCATGTGCTTTTGGATTGATTTGGATTCTGCTTTCACACATTTTTATTTTATATTTTGGACATGCAGCTTTTTCTTTATTATTTCATTTAATTCCCTGGTTTTTGTGTTTAATACATTTTTATTTCATACTTCAATGTGTGGTATTCTCTCTTTGGTTTCATGCATGTCACGATGTGTGTTTTCTCTATCACATGCACCCATTGTGTGATGTGCATACTTGCCATTTGGGATGTATCATGTGATGGGGATTTCAATGTGGGGTGGATGTAATACCTGGTTGTGTGTTTGGACTGGGGTGGCATAGGGTGTGATTTGGGTGATTTGGGTGGCCATGAGGCCCATGATTGTGGATCGTCATGACGTGTTGGGGGGGACATGAGTTGGGGCCTGCTGGCAGGTGCCTGTCACTGCTGTCACTGCCTGTCACTGCTGGGTGGGTGGGTGAGTGGGTGGGGGGACATGAGTCGGGGCCTGCTGGCAGGTGCCTGCCACTGCTGGGTGGGTGAGTGGGTGGGGGGACATGAGTCGGGGCCTGCTGCCAGGTGCCTGTCACTGCTGGGTGGGTGAATGGATGGTGGGACGTGAGTCGGGGCCTGCTGGCAGGTGCCTGTCACTGCTGGGTGGGTGACTGGGTGGGGGGACTTGAGTCGGGGCCTGCTGGCAGGTGCCTGTCACTGCTGGGTGCGTGAGTGGGGGTGCAGGGACATGAGTCGGGGCTGCTGGCAGGTGCCTATCACTGCTGGGTGGGTGAGTGGGAGGGGGGACATGAGTCGGGGCCTGCTGGCAGGTGCCTGTCACTGCTGGGTGGGTGAGTGGGTGGGGGACATGAGTCGGGGCCTGCTGCCAGGTGCCTGTCACTGCTGGGTGGGTGAATGGGTGGTGGGACGTGAGTCGGGGCCTGCTGGCAGGTGCCTGTCACTGCTGGGTGGGTGACTGGGTGGGGGGACTTGAGTCGGGGCCTGCTGGTAGGTGCCTGCCACTGCTGGGTGGGTGAGTGGGAGGGGGGACATGAGTCGGGGCCTGCTGGCAGGTGCCTGCCACTGCTGGGTGGGTGAGTGGGAGGGGGGACATGAGTCGGGGGCCTGCTGGCAGGTGCCTGTCACTGCTGGGTGGGTGAGTGGGTGGGGGGACATGAGTCGGGGCCTGCTGCCAGGTGCCTGTCACTGCTGGGTGGGTGAATGGGTGGTGGGACATGAGTCGGGGCCTGCTGGCAGGTGCCTGTCACTGCTGGGTGGGTGACTGGGTGGGGGGACTTGAGTCGGGGCCTGCTGGCAGGTGCCTGTCACTGCTGGGTGCGTGAGTGGGGGTGCAGGGACATGAGACGGGGCTGCTGGCAGGTGCCTATCACTGCTGGGTGGGTGGGGGTGCAGGGGGACATGTGTTGGTGCTCACTTGTGCATGGTGACATGTGGGCTGGCTGGGGGGCATGGCCAGGGTGGATGGGCTGCCTGCGGGGCAGGGCCAGGGGTGCAGGGTAGTCCCCTGTGTTGTGGGCTGCCTGCAGGGCCTGGGGAGGGGGGAGAGGGCACACCTGGGAGGACACACACTGGCAATTTGCGTTGGGGCACCCCAGGAATACAAGTACCCCTCCCGTGGCAGCGAAAACGTCTGTAAAACTCCCCGTGAACCACCGAAATACAAGTACCCCGCTCGCTCAAGGCCTATCGCGTGTAAAATATCCCACGCACCCCTCAGAATACACGTACCCCGCTCGCACAAGGCCTATCGCGTGTGATACTCCCCGTGCACCCCTCAGAATACACATACCCCGTTCGCCCAAGGCCTATTGCGTGTGATATTCCCTAAACACCCCTCAGAATACACGTACCCCACTCGCACAAGCCTATCGCATTTGATACTCCCCGCGCACCCCTAAGAATACACGTACCCCGCTCGCACAAGGTCTATCGCATGTGATATTTCCTGCGCACCCCCAAGATACACGTACCCCGCTCGCACAAGGCCTATCGCGTGTGATACTTCCAGCGCACCTCCAAGATACACGTACCCCGCTCACACAAGGCCTATCGTGTGTGATACTCCCCGCGCACCCCTCAGAATACACATACCCCGCTCGCACAAGGCCTATCGCGTGTGATACTCCCCGCGCACCCCCAAGATACACGTACCCTGGTAGCACAAGGCCTATCGCGTGTGATACTCCCCGCGCACCCCCAAGATACATGTACCCCACTTGCCCATGGCCTATCGCATGTGAAACTTCCCGCGCACCACCAAGATACACATACCCCGCTCGAACAAGGCATATCGTGTGTGATACTCCCGCGCACCCCGAGTAATACACGTACCCCGCTCGACCAGCGAAATCGCGTGTGAAACTGCACGCACACCCCAAAATACACGTACCCCGCTCGCCCAAGGCCTATGACATGTGATACTTCCCCCGCTCGCACAAGGCCTATCGTGTGTGATACTCCCCGCGCACCCCTCAGTATACACGTACCCTGCTCGCACAAGGCCTATCGTGTGTGATACTTCCCGTGCACCCCCAAGATACACGTACCCCGCTCGCACAAGGCCTATCGCGTGTGATACTCCGCACGCACCCCTCACAATACACGTACCTCGCTCGCACAATGCCTATCACGTGTGATACTCCCCGCGCACCCCTCAGAATACACGTACCCCACTCGCCCAAGGCCTATCGCATGTGATACTCCCCGCGTACCCCTCAGAATACACGTACCCTGCTCAGCCAAGGCCTATCGCGTGTGATACTCCCAGCGCACCCCTCAAAATACACGTACCCCGCTCGCCCAAGGCCTATCGCGTGTGAAACTTCCCGCGCACACCCCAAATGCACTGTACCGGCCCTGTGAACTGGTGCAGGGTTAGCGCGGCCCTTTGCGCTGCATTGGGGATTTTAATGCCTTATCCTTGCGCAAGGGGCGTTCTTGGGGGCGTAACTGGCGCTGCTGGATGTTCTCTGCGCCAGCGCTCAAAATGGATTTGATATTCCATGAATACGCGGTGCGCTAGAAAGCTGTTTAGCGCACACGGCTGGTGCACGCTGGCACACGCTACCTCTCTGCGCTGCTCGCGTGCGCTGCCTCTGCGCTGAAATCTATGAATTACCCTGGTAATGTCTTATCTGCGTACACAACGCCTATACAACATATCACTGAGCACTTATAAAGGCATGTAACCTAGCTCTGTATCAGGAAAAATAGTAGAAACCACAGGAAAAAGGTAAGAGACATACACAACATGTAACTCTGTCCACCTGACACCACATGGGCACCCACTCGTTGCATAAATGTGAAAGAAAGTAGGCCTCACAGGTTATAACTGCTAGAAATCTGAAATACTGTGACTTAAACTCAAACACTGCCACAAAAACGTGCTGGATTGAAAACATATATCATGTCTAAATCGTAACATTTAACTACAATTTGATTTGAAAAAACTAACATAAAGTTGTATTATGATTACAAATCTTACCCGCTTACCAAAATACCACTTCTGTGATATATTGTATGGACATAAAATATATGTCTAACATAAAATGACTGCAAGTTTAATGTTCATTCACAGGGTTGTCGGTTAGCCTTTGTTTCACTAGGCACCTTTCTTTAGGCAGCTACATAAACAGTCATGCACTTTATTATGCAACAAAACTGGCTGGCCTCTGTTGTACATTTGCACCCAGCCACATTATTTGTAAGCAGGACAGACGTTAATTATTTTGAAAAATAATAAACAGAGCCATAGGAATTCGTTTGATCTGATAATTGATAGAAAATGCTAAATAATTACACGGATGGCAAGGAGAGATCTCTCATTTAGAAATGTGTAGCCTGGTCCAGCAACCCCTGATGCATTTTGGCCCAAGCAGTGTGGGTGTAACTGTCAGCCAACAGAGAGCAAATATGTGACCTGATGATGGTTGAATGCCTGGCTGCATACGTGCAACTTGGTATTGTGAGCTCTCCCTCAACCAAATGCCAGCTCCCCCTGCGTACTGATTGTCTCGCTCTTGATCCTCATTCTCCTAATAGTTCTTGAACATGTTTTACCACAGTCGACTTTAATGGTTCCATAGAAAAAATACAGATCACTTTTTTGATCCAGTTGGTACCATAGAGTTACATTCTATTTCACTTGCTCCCATTTTCTCCCAATAATCAGTGTTTCTTTAGGAGGCTTGAGCCTGGAGGTAGACTCCAATACCTAAATGGGAGACACTTATACCTATGAGAGCCTTTTATTGTTATTGTTATTGTTATTTTGCATTTATATAGCGCCTTATATACCATTGGTATGGTCTGAAGGCGCTGGTAGGTTGAACGCCCTTGGGAACCGAAGTTCATATCAGTAGAGAGAGTAGAGAGAGTCAAAAGGTGCGTGTGAGCACCAGGTATGTGTACAGCTCGTGCAGTATCAGTGTAATAGCTGCTTTCTAGCGGTAGGTGTGGTGGTTGAGAGGTCAGGAGTATGTGTTCGTTCTGGCAGGATTAATCCAGATCGGATGTGGCTGCGTTAGGCCTGAGGAGAACGCCTTGCTGGGGGGTGTGTAGCCAGCAGTGATTATTTAGAATGATGTGGAGTGAGCAGCGAATGTTGATATGAGAACAGTTATACCGAATGGTGTCATAGTATCTCTGTGTTCTAGTTGAGTGGTGATGTAAGGAGAGAGTAAGCGTGTTGGTGAGATATGATGGGTTTCATGCACTTTCAGAGACTTCTAATTCACAGGGAGGCTATTGAGGACACTTCTAAAATCAACTTTTACGGAGAGGCTATTGGGCACATTTCTAAATTTGACTTTTCACAGAGAGGCTATTGAGCACAGTTCTGAATGCAACATTTCACAGCTATTGGGTGCACTTCTGAATTCAACTTTCTGAATGGAACATTTCACAGCTATTAGGTGCACTTCTGAATTCAACTTTCTAAATGTACTTCTAAATTCAACTTTTCACAGAGAAGCTTTTCACAAACCACCCTGGCTTTAGAGCTGATTTAGCAGCAAAAGCCACAGTGATGAGAGGAGTGAGAGGTTATTCTTAATGATATCTGGAGGAAGGGCATCATCAGCATAGGGGGTGGGTTTCATGGGTGGCACAATTTCAGTAATTGTCCTGCTCATCAAGCAGGAAACATTCAGTCCAACACTGTTCATTTGTGGGTTTAAGGACATTTTTCGTTTTCACTGCTTTATCATGCAAATGGGAAACATTGTTAGAAAACATGAATTACACTCATGAACAGAGAGAGAACACAGCCGTTCAATGGTTAGATACCCGATTGAAGGTATGGGTGTACATGTGAGTTTTATCGGGAACTATAGCAGACTTTTAGGGCCTCATTATAAGTTTGCGGGTCTGGAAACAACGGTGCCGGTAAGCCTACAACACCGTTGTTTCCGGATCGGCAAACTACAAGCCTGCCTGCCGGAGCCGCTGTGCCCGATAGGTCTGACCCTGCCGGGCGCAGCGGGCACGGTAGGCAGACTTGTCACAGGAGCACCGGAACCGTTGTTAACGGTGCCGTTGCTCCCATGTCCCCATTCCCATAGAGTCACATAGGGCTCAATGAGAATGGGGATTAACTTAATTGCTGGCGCCTGACTTCCCAGCCGCCAGACTTGGAATAGCCCGGTGGCACAGGGAAGTCAGGCACCAGTAATTCATTCTGAGTCCGGCAGCAACCCGCCGATAGCCCCGGCAGGGTTATCGCTGGACTCAGAATGAGGCCCAAAGTGTTCCTAGAAACCATTAGATGAGAGAGCTTTTACCCAGATCTATCGCTCCTACATATTTTCTGGTTGTTACGTGCATCTTGCGTAAGAGTGTTTGACAGTGCAGACTACGAAGGAGTTGCTTGAGACAAGGCTGGATGGTCTTTCAGCACTTTGGGTGGAAGGGAGTCAACCAGAGGCAGAGTTAAACATAAACTCACGTCAGTATCAAACCTGTTCAGTAACTTGTTACAACTAAGCATACCGCCATTTATAAACAGAAACCTGTGTCTAGACCTTTCAAAAATGCAATTTCATGCATGTTCTATTCACAAAATACAACATTGTTTGTAGTGAGGAGGTCTCTTGGCAGGTATATATGGAAGAACAAAGAGGGACTTGTAAATCTCTTCCCAAGCTTCCACAAGCGTCAAACTCAGCCATTCCCAAATATTAATGAGTAACACCTTTATTAACAAAAACATCTCTTAATTAGGGGTGTGCCAAAGCATATTTATTTTTCTACTGAATAGTTTATCTAGTATTCAGCTGAAGCCAGATATGAAGCCGAATAGTTGTTTTATTTAATAAATCATGTTCTAAGCTTGAAAAAGACACTTTTTCAAAAACAGAAATGCAAGCAATATTTTTAAATAGGTATTTCCTTGTTTCCTTTATTTCTCTTTGTTGATCAACATCTTATCTTTATTTAAAATGCACAGCGCGAAAAGAAGAGATTACAAAAAGCAAGGGATCATATATATGCATGGTAGAATGTTGCATATGCAAAACCGGTGCTACTCAATGTAGCAGGATTCACAAATGCAAAGCGCTGTGTTTGAATGAACAAATTGGATACTGCAATTTACAGCTGCCATTGCTGATCGCACACATTGCCCACTCTTGCGAGTTGCAAGGTAGCTTACATGGAAAGTGAATTTCGAACCTTGTTTCTCGTTCACGCAGAAATGTATGCATGGTTTCGGTCTGCTCATGCAGGACACAAGTCCAGGGTATGTGTGACATAAGTGGACTACATAGCTCTACTATTTTTAAACAGGTCATTCCCGCCACCATACACCAACGATGGGAGAGGACACAAGCAGAGAGGCAAACAGGGTTGGAATAGAGATACTCACAAGTAAGAAATAATTCTTGACATTTGACAGAATCTGTCCAGACCCTACAAGCTCTATGCAATTGCTTGCCAGTGACTCAAATCCACCAAATCTCAGTACATGCCCACTTGCCCCACCTCCTTCCCACCACACGAGAGGATGTAAGGCTTTATGGCTTTTCTCTATTTATTGTTCTGTTTCTCTGAAGGTGGGTTTCATGCTGCCACCAGACTTCTATTGAGGTCATGTACATTCAACCAGATCTCACCAGTAGTGAAGCAGCTGCACTATCACCCTCATATTGCCAATATTGAGATTTAAAACATCTGCTCCGTTGTGCCCATAGTGTAGGGCAGGCTGGCACTCCCAACCGTTAATTTTGGTAATATCTGATAGTTTTAGGAGCTCAGAAATTAGACTCAGTTGTGACATAAGGGGCCTCACCTCAGGAAAGCCAACACCCTCTTCTGTCAGAGCCTCAGCTGACATGTTAAAAGAGAGACCTGTGTCATGAACCTGGACTTCCAAAGGCCCCATTTTGTAAATGCTAACGGCAACAGAGAACACCTTTACCACCAAGCCTCCTGTTTAAAAAATGTCCTGGCTGGACATTTGTATTCTGGAGGCTAGTGTACGGTCTTTCTCTCATCTATAAAACTACCAATGATGAAGGAGTTGCTTGCGACACTGCCATCAATCTCAGATCTTTAGCTAACATCCAGGGAATAAACGTCATCCTTGATTCTACAGGGAAACTCTATGCACCTACTTTGCAGCAATACTTATCCAAGGGCATCAATAAACGTCAGCTATTTTTCTTTCTCTATTTTTTGTTAAGTGTTGGCCCTACTCAGAGGGTCCTGAAGCACCTTACATGGTTCAAGTATTGAAAAGGTGGGAGTTGAAAAAGATAGACAAGTGATAGCAGTGGAGGAGGGCAGGGTTATGAGTGGGGAAACAGGTATGTTTTGAGACTCTTTCTGAAAGTGGTGATGGAGGATGCAGAGTGTATATGGAGAGAAAGGGTGATCGATGTCCTGGGTTCCCAGTGGGTAAGTTCTTGTTTTTGTCTTTGAATCCTGAATTGAAACCTCCCTTACATGACTATCCAAAACTATATTCCTGAGGTTGGGGATTGTGTTTTTTTCACCATTCTTTGCCTGGCATTAAAAGAAGGCTTGTCTTGTCAAGAGGCTATATGTTCAAACTGAGATAATTTATAATCAAAAAATGGCTAAGGAGTTTATTTTATGAGCTAGTAAGGCATAAAAGGCATTTTCTTGGGAGGATAGCTCAGGGGCAACATGTTTTCCTTGGAAAGAAAACGACACGGATCAACACAGGTTCAATACCCAGGTCCACGCTTAGAAACCTCTGTATAAGCATGTAATATATCATATCATACAATTGATGCATAACAATATTTGTCTACGTTTTATGCTTCATGCAATACTCCACAATGGCAAGTGCATGGATATGCTTTATGCTCGAAACTCTAGGCATTGCAACCAGCTTGTTTATATGCTTCATTTAAGTTTTGTTTTTCCGATTCAACATAACACTACAATAAAATGCCTCAAACAATAATGGAATGCACTAACATTTCTGTCATTGCCATCTTTGCTCCTACAAGTAGCACTGGCTTTAGAGCAGGTGCAACTTGAAGGAGTAAAAGTGGCCCATTAAGACAGGTAGCCCGAATGAACTCAAGAAGCCCTACAAAGATCTACTACAAGCCACACAGGGAAAATACACCCGCACAGCACATAAAAGGCCAAGCATCATAAGAGAGATAGAATGCCATGGGCAATATATGAGCTTGTCCATGAATGGACAATAAGGTAGGGATTACTGAGGAAATGAGAGGATGCTGTGAGGCTATTACAAATACAATATACTCAGAGGACACAAAATGCACATGCATTGAATGAATAACTCCAGTAGCGTGCTGATGTCTATAAAGGGAGGTTCCTTTAACTGAGTCTCTAAGGGAGCCTCACACCTTGCCCTTACTACATGTTGCAGTAATGTGTTATACCAGATGTAGTTGTTCCTGAGGACAGAGTGTATCTTGGTCACATGTGAGCAATATGGTCTATTAAGAGGCTGTATGGCATGCAAAGCCTGTAAAGCCTCCAAGGCCCCACTGGGACAAACAGGTGATCACACATGTAGGATAAGAGCCCAGTTGTCCCTTGCATATCACCTGGCCACATGATCTAGTGATATAGCCTCTCCTGTCATCTCAGCTGTCAGGGGTCTTGTGGTGTCAACCCACCTTAGTAATTGCCAAGCCGTATGTGGCTAGACCATTATATTTTGAACTCTGTGAGCAGTACCACCCAGTCTCCAACATGTAAGCAGTATTACACATCCCACATTGCAAAGCATACAGAAGACAACATTCCAGATATCTGATATGTCACAGGAGGAAACTGAGACATTCCACATGCAATCCACCACCATATCGCACCCCACCATCCTGTCATTGGGCTTCCTATTGAAATCAAGCCATGCTCAAACACATACATGATTCAACCGGTCTGCCTTCGAACTCTGTGGAAAATGTCCATGAGCATGTTGCATGCTAACAAACATAGAGGTGCCTGGTTCCTGCATGTAACCCCATTAAAGGTGTAATTGGCATATGTTAGGCAGAATCACATGCAGTACCCTTTGGGAACACTACAGGCAATTAGGACTACAAGTGTAAGCACAATGTCACCTTTGGTACAAGCCTGTACTACACAGTAAAGTGGTAGTGATGGCTGAGCAGCCAGATTTATCTCAAGAGTTTAAGTGAGCAGTAGAACAAGTTTCACAACGGACCAACCAATACAGTGATTCAAGTGAACACTTATTCAGGGTTTCTCAGTAAAAGAATAAACATTTATTTACTCAATCATTTATAAAACATTACGCTAGCACAAGCAGCTCAATATAACACACTAATACACCACAAAAATCCAACCGGTAAGTAACTAAGCAAGTTTAGCTCAAAAATGAAGTGTGAGCAAAATGGCACACTAGATACTTAGAAAGGGAGGGAAAAGACAAAGTTATAAGAATAGACAACCCAAAAACAATCATAGGCAGGGCAAAGGGTTCAAGTTAAATACAACCAGCAATTCTTCTCAATAGGCCTGGGCCAAAGTCCAGTCTCTTGAATAGGATAGCACAGTTCTGGTATGTAATGGTTAAGTCTTTGCCAGGATTTGGATAGGCGAAAAGTTTGATGAATGTTTAGGGAAGGACAAGCCTTCGTAGTTGAGGAAAGTTTCATGCACTTTCTCGATGGACGAAAAGATTTCCAGACCGCATTTTGACAGTACCTTTTTAAATGAAGAAAGCTGTAGCTGAGGCAGTTGTTCCTGGGTTCGAGCTGATCTTTCTGTTCCTGAGCTTTAGTCATGGGGACAAGAAGGAGGACATGGGAGGTTCCTGCACTTCCCAGGGAAGAGGCCAAATGCTGTAGCAAGACGTCAGTTTAAGGTGCAAGTGCCTTAAGTCCCCCTGGTTTCCTTCCTTCTGGCTATCTGGTTTTCAACAGCACTCTGAAGAAAATTCGACCAGAATAGGACGGTGTCCAGGTGGCTTGCAAGTTGGTTGTTCCTACCAAACACAAGGGAAGAAGTTAACCTTGAAGGGCTTCTCTATCGTTGATGTTTCAGGCAATTTGGACCTGCAGCAGGGCTTCACCAGTCGTCCAGGAGTTGCAACAGTCCTCTTCCTTCCTCTCCTCTTCAGTTCTTTTGTTCCAGTGGTCGACTCTGCTCTCCAAGTCCCAGAGACCTGCTTTTAAACAGTTTTCCCCCGTTCATTCAGCCTGGCTGTCACTCACCCAGCAGGGTGGCTGTCCTTGCCAGACAGCCAGGCAGCCCATCACACCAGAGTGCATTCAGGTGTCCAAGGAGACTAAGCACAGGGAGTTTTGGGCACCTCCCTCACATCCTGTCCACCCTAGACACTCTGGCATCAGAGGAGGGCTTCAGCACAGAAGACCGCCAAAGGGCACGAACAAAGGGATCAAACCTGGTTTGGAGTGCAGAGACAAACACAAGAAGGACTGTTCCTTAAAGAATTGGCGAAAAAAAGATGACCAGAGTCTAATTTTATAGATAGATCTGGGGGGCCATATTGAAAAATATGGCTACCTGTGATTTTGAGCTACCGTTGTTAGCGGTTGCGAAAAATCACGTTAGTTGATCCAAACCACTGCCACCAGCCATTTAAAATAGGAAAAGATAACATTTTACTGTTACATGAGTGTTTGGACTCAGGGGAAGCTAGGCAACCCATCCAGCACTCTATAGTAAGATAGGCGGTGCTGGGTCAGTAAACTTAAAGAGACTAGTAAAGTCAATTTAACTTTACATGCCCTGGGAGACAGTAGTTAGTCCCAGGAAAGGTATTGAAACCTTGGGAGTCTGAAAGACACCCCTGTGCCACTGCACTGAAGGTGCTGTGTAATTCACAGAAAAAGATGATGCCATGGAGGTTGTTTTAAAAACTCCACTACCAAAGAACACAAAAGTAAAACACACACAAAATACATGGAAGAGTGGGAAAAAAAGCTCACACTCTTCCCAGGTAAAAAATCAAAACCTAGAAATCCATCAAAGTTGCTTGGGGTCTCAAAGGGTAAGGGAAATTAGCACATTTAGAGAATTCTCCCTAACAGCATGCAACTATATACATAAGGGCAATTCTAATGAAAGAGGGGAAGGACACTGGAGGAAACAATGAACCTATCCACTTAAGTGGCAAGGCCTTTCTCTAAGCAAAACTCCACATCACCAGAATGGCGTGCTAATGTTATGAGGAGTAGACAGACAATGTTGCATTCAGTGTCCACAAAGCCACTCCGTTTTGGAAGTTGTATGAATGCCATGTGAATCCATTTGATCTCCCTAAACACGGAACATTCACGCTGCCTGGAAACCAACCTTATATGCCATAAGAAGCAGCAAAGGGGGTAGACATGCAACATCCTACCCACACATGTGGACCTTTTTACATGGGGCATGGAGGAAATCCAGGTTTAATGCTTGTATGTCTTCAATTCCCACACTGCTACATTTTCATTTACTTTTAAAACATACAAAGGCACACAGCATAGCTCACATCTGCACTATGTTTTTCTCCTCCAATTTAGAAGTACATTTGGATAGGGAGCCCCACGAGGGGCTCCCTATCCAAAATGGCCGCCGGCACCTTCTCGGTGCCCACCTGACTCCAGCGAGCGATTTCATTGGCCAGCCCTTGGCTATCTAGGCCAATCACACGCCGGCAGGCGAGCCGGCTCCCCCACCTAAGGATCCTCACACAAGGATCCATACCTGCCTGGAGCCTGCCCGGAGCACACCGGAGCCCGAGCCACAAACCCTGTGCCTTGCTGGTAAGACTCCCTTGACATTGTAAGCACCTGTTCCTGATAAAGACTACACACTCCCCTTGTGTTATCAGACACAGTGACTCACTTCGATCATATAAGATTGTTAGTAGCATAGCTACCTCCTGTAAACTAACTTCTGATTAAGATCGCCTTGACTGTAATGCCCTTTCTGTGCCCACACATATGACACGCAGATACTTGCCACTTATTCTCTGCTCTACCCTCCAGTCACAGCTCACCCAGCACCATTGTACTGCCATTGCTGCCACTACTGTGATAACTATGCATATTTATCTGTCACTTTACCACGTATAGTACTAAACAGCATATGTTGACGCTGCCCTGACAATATTTTGCTTGCCTAAGCATCTTGTACTCTGTGCTTACTCTGACGCTCAACTATAAATCCAATCTTCCCACTATGTGCTGTGATAAGAGCGCCTGTGTACTTACATACTGTGTTTTAGTCATTCCCTGCTAAAACCAAATCTGCCTACTGTGCACCACTGGGCTATTGTGTTGTGCCTAATGGTCGCTTAGAGACCACTGTGATATTGTGCCTTATGGTCGATTAGAGACCACTGTGATATTGTGCCTTATGGTCGCTTAGAGACCACTGTGATATTGTGCCTTATGGTCGCTTAGAGACCACTGTGATATTGTGCCTTATGGTCGCTTAGAGACCACTGTGATATTGTGCCTTATGGTCGCTTAGAGACCACTGTGATATTGTGCCTTATGGTCGCTTAGAGACCACTGTGATATTGTGCCTTATGGTCGCTTAGAGACCACTGTGATATTGTGCCTTATGGCCGCTTAGAGACCACTGTGATATTGTGCCTTATGGTCGCTCAGAGACCACTGGGCTATTGTGTTGTGCCTAATGGTCGCTTAGAGACCACTGTGATATTGTGCCTTATGGTTGCTTAGAGACCACTGTGATATTGTGCCTTATGGTTGCTTAGAGACCACTGTGATATTGTGCCTTATGGTCGCTTAGAGACCACTGTGATATTGTGTCGTGCCTTATGGTCACTCAGAGACCACTGTGATATTGTGCCTTATGGTCGCCTAGAGACCACTATGACATTGTGCCTTATGGTCGCTTAGAGACCACTGTGATATTGTGGTGTGCCTTTTGGTCGCTTAAAGACTACTAAGCAATTGTGTTGTGCCTAATGGTCGCTTAGAGACCACTGTGCTATTGTGTCGTGCCTTATGGTCGCTCAGAGACACCCGTGTACTGACACTACCTGACCTCTAGGTAGCCCTCCCACATTACCTAGCTCGTAACAGATTTCTCTGTGAGCTACACCGTCAGGCACCTGCCTCACCTAACCCATTAGCATCCCAGCTCTCGCTGTGCTATCTCAACATGCACACCGCCCACACACTGCACATCCTCATAGGTTTAGTTTACATCTTACTTACTAGTAGTTTTGTCTACCTCGTGCCCAAAGGGCAACCCAACAGCCATATCATGGAACTAAGGCACACCACCACACTCACTACTCCCCCAAAATACCCGAGATCATACTCAGGCAGCACAGACTCAGAACACGCACACTCCCTTTAGCATTCATCTCCACACCCATGCAGGTAACACTTAGGAACTCACGCCTAGGTTCACGCACTCACGCTAAGACTTGCCGCCCGCCACACACTATTACCTACAAGCGCCAAAAAAGGGCTCTGACGCTCGCTCCTCCCAGAGATCACATGACCAATAAGCCTACTCACAATACCAAAAAGATCATCCCAATTACCGACCTCAAGCCACCTCGAATAAAAAAGCTCCAACACCTCAAATGTGCTCTATTAAATGTTCGCTCACTCAACGCCCACGCTTTAGAAGTCAATGATATCATTACCAGCCAAGACCTAGACATGTTAGCCATAACAGAAACATGGTTGCATTCTGCCTCTGGCCCTACCATCAGCCTAGCTGTACCGTCAGGTTACTCGGTCTTAAGACAGGACAGATTAGCTAAAACGGGAGGTGGGGTCGCACTAATTTTTAAAGACACCCTAGCCTTAAGACAGACTCCCACCACCGGGGAAGACACCACTGACATCCTCTCAGCCAAACTTACCCTCTCCCCTAAAGACACAGTAAACATTCATGTCATATATAGACCTCCAGGCCCTGTCAATAATTTCACAGGCATAGTCAACCATCTCCTTGGAAAAAACATCAAACTAACTTCCAAAACACTGCTTCTAGGAGACCTAAACCTTGGATACAATGACAAATTTGACAAAGCAGCTACCACTCTCGCCAGAAACCTCACAGATCTAGGATTCACACAGATAGTTAGTGCCCCGACCCATAATAAAGGCCGTATCTTAGATTGGGTGGCAGATCACAAATGTGGCTCCACCCTCAACTCTAACACAGCCCTTCCATGGTCTGATCACAACTGCCTTCAATTCTGCATCCCCATATCCTTATACTCCAAACCACTAATACCCGCACCGGCCAAGCTAGCCAGAAGTGCCAAAAAACTTACAGCAGACAATATATGTCCCTTTCTCAACAACCCCTGCCTAGCACCTCCCTTCTCCTCAGACCCCAACATTCTAGCAGAGATCTTCAAAGACACCCTCACCCATGCCATCAACGCCGCAGCTCCTCTTGAAAACAAAAAAGAAAAAAAATCGTTTCACTCCAACTCATGGTTCACGGAGGACCTATTAAATCTACGCCAATGCAAACGGCAAGCCTTCAAAATATGGCAGGCCAATCCCTGTGATGCCACCAAAGTAGACTATCTTTGTATTTCTAAAAAATACAAAAGTGCCATATTTAAGGCGAAGTCAGAAACCTACAATAAACGTATCATGGAAGCCAACTCCCACTCAAAAGAGCTTTTTACCATCTTTAAAGAGCTCACCGTCCCCCCAATCTGCACAGATGAGATTGTTAAGGATGAAGCCTGGTGCAATAGCATCCAAACAGCGATGTTACATAAAATAGACCTTCTTCAAAACAAGATAGCAGAACACTTCAAGGCTCTGCACCCCCAACAGACCCTCTCCGTCAATACCTCTAAAGACAAGCACACCTCCAAATTTAATTTCTCTCCAATCACCGAATCAGATGCTCTCCACATCCTCAAACAGCTCAAACCATCTCAATGCAAAGGGGATATATGCCCCCCCAACATCATTAAAGAGTGTGCGGCACCCCTCACACCGATCATCACAGCATTCATTAACGCCTCATTCAAGACGGGCAAAGTCCCTGACAACCTTAAAGAGGCGTGGGTGCGCCCGCTCTTAAAGAAACCAACCCTGGACCCTGCCCAACCTAACAACTACCGGCCCATTACAACGGTTCCTTTTCTTCTAAAAATCTTAGATAAAGCTGCACACATGCAGATACAGTCCTACCTGGAAAACAACTCTATTTTAGGTAAAAGGCAGTCCGGATTCCGCAAAGGTCATGGCACTGAAACCGCATTAATAGATCTGAAGAACCAAATTACCCTAATTCTAGATAAAGGCAAGCCGGCCCTTCTGCTGCTCCTAGACCTCTCGGCGGCATTTGATTTAGTCGATCATGCCATCCTCACGAACCATCTCACTCAGGCCGCACATTTTTCCGAACAAGCCACAAACTGGATCACCTCCTTCCTCGAAGGAAGAGCAATGAAAGTGTTTTCCAATATAGCTAACGCAGAGCCTACCACCATCAGATATGGAGTCCCTCAGGGCTCATGTACGGCTCCTACCCTCTATAATCTCTTTACCAAACCTCTCTTCGATAAACTGGACGCACTTGGGATCACATACACCAACTACGCTGACGATACCCAAGTGCTCCTCCCGCTCACAGGACTCTACCATCAAGACGCAGCCACCCTCCAGAATATATACGCCACCATCCAAGCATGGATGGCCACGAACGGCCTATGTCTTAACGGAGATAAGACCGAAATTCTCATCCTTGGTGAAAAATCCACTCTCACGAACCTCGACCCACTCTACACCAACTTCTGCATAGACAATTGTGTCATCCCAGTTCTACCATCTGTTAAAACACTAGGAGTCCACATTGATGCCTCACTCTCCATGGACAAGCAAGTCAACTCCATTGTTTCTGCCTCCGCCCTGAGCACTAAGCTCATTAATGCATTCAAACCTTTCCTAACCAAAGATAACTGCCTTTCTATTGCCAGAGCCACCATTGGAGCCAAACTAGATTATTGTAATGCGCTATTGGCTGGCACCTCCAACTCCAATCTCAACAAACTCCAAACAACACAGAATAATGCACTAAGAGCAGCTCTCAATATACCAAAAAGGGACCACATCATGCAGGCCAGAAAGGCAGCACACTGGCTACCTGTCAAAGAGCGCATTACATTCAAAATACTTACCACCGCACACAAATGTATCAACCTGTCTGCACCCTCATACCTGTCTGATACACTAGCCAGATCTCACTCCACCAGACCAACAAGGCAATGCCACACCAACCAACTTAGGGTCCCATGCATCAAACGAGCTAGAGCAGGTGGAATAAGTTTCCCCTACATTGCCCCTAAGCTATGGAACGCACTACCTAGCACGCTCAGAGCAGAAACCTCTCTCACTGCCTTTCGAAAAAAATTGAAAACCACCTTGTTTAACTAATTCCTCTTCCTTTGTGTCGTTTACTCTTTTCTCCTCTTCTTCTGTAGCTACTACTCTTCTCTTGCAACTAAGTAATGACTTCACTGTATGTACAACACGTCATTTTCATATCTGTAACAAGCGCCACGATGCCCTCCGGGCTGCCTGTGCGCTCAACAAATGCGAATAAATAAATAAATAAATAAATAATTTGTTGTATGCTTGTGTGAGAATTTCAAGAGTAAACCAATTGGATTCCCTCCATTTACTACTGTCTACAAGCAGGCCGAATACCTAGGAACCAATTGGCAAATGGCGTCTTTAATACCTCATTTGCCGGCAAAATATACTTTAATTGAAAGGCTAAGATTACAATTAAAGAGCAACAAGAATTTTGCCTGGTTTTACTCTTACGATTTTCACTCCTCCTTATCCTTGCTTACATTTACTACATGGTAATATTGGATACCCACTGCATGAAAAGAAATTTAAAAAAAATGATTTTAACAAATGGTGCCTGACAAAAGGAAAACATATTCCAGTGAACCGTAAGAGTCGTGGCCACTGTTGGGGCTGTAAACAGGAAGTGGGCACATTCGATCATATGATTTGGTAGTGTAACACAGTGAGGGGCTTCTGGAATGAAATAACTGTTACCATGAATAAGATACTTAATATTGAATTTGACTTTGCCACACTAAATTTGAGGGAAGTTCATCTTTTGGAGAATCTTTCATACCCTCAGAAAAGTTAGTTTTTCAGGGCTGTCTAACTGCTCAGAAAGTGATACTGAGGGACTGGAAAAGTGATAAACTTCCTTCTACTTCAGTCTGATGAACTTCGGAAAATGTCTTTGTTGAGAAGGTCATATTCTGTAAACAGAAAATACATATTTTTAGCAAATTTGAGTAAGATATTTGGATATGATGTAGTATGTGGTCTGGCATTGACGTGGTGGGGAGTTTCAAATTGTCTTTAACATTTTGGTCTAATTTGTTTATATTTAATAACAATGTGAATACAAGAAAGAGTGGTGGTAACCATGACAAGTACCTACAGTACAACTAAAAGCAAAGTCAATATTTGTAAAACGACACCATGATTACATTGATCATCAGTACCATGCTCTCTGCTCCACAGGTGATGTGGGATACTCAATGCGTCCATGGCTGATGACACCTCTGCATAATCCTCTTAATCCCAGACAGCAAATGCAACAGTGCTGCCCACACCTCTATCCAGACCCCTATTGAGTGGGAATATTGGTTCTGAAGAACCTCTAGAGGTGATCCAACAGGACTGGTGGTGCTTTCATATACCAACCGGAGAAAGTCTACCTTATTGTGGCCATGTGTTGCATTCAGTACCACATCACCGTCAACAAGAATGTACTCATGCCTGATGAGTGATACAATGATCCTGATTTGGCCTGTCCTACCCATGGACATAAAAAGGAGGCACCAGGGCCTCAGCACGAGGCAAATCATGTTGATGGACTTGTCATGCAGGAGGAGATAATACAAAAACGTCTTCGGATAGAGGTAAGTGTATCTCTTCACACTTGAACATGGCCAAACATGGCCCTCCAGCCCACATCGCCTTTCCTCTGTGCCCAATTCACAAACAGGCAGAACAAAACAATGATGTTAACTAAACATTTTTTAACAAGAGTGTGTCGGAGGCTGTGGCTGCCCCACTGGGGTTAGAAGGGAATGTTGGACAACTTAAACATCTGGTGAATTGTACATCATATCAACTATCCAAAGAGATCCCATTCAAAGAGAAACACTCTGCCATATGGGTAAGGAGGAAGTATGGGGGATACCCACAGCAAGAGATGTGCAATGTGTTTGGCTCAAAAAGCATAATGTAGTCAAATAGAAATGAAGTGATGTGGCTACCTTCCAAGGTACCTTCCCCAGCCCTAGCTGCCTGCATCTCCCCTAGTGAAGCTTCTGTTGGCTAGCTGCCCACACTTCCTTTAGTGAAGCCTCCCTCAGTTGCAGCACTTTCCCAATGGACAGATTCCCATCAGCCATAACTGGTCCCAATAAGGAACAGGCATCCGCCAGTTCACTCCCATTCTCCTCTCCCTGTTTGTAGGTGGCCTCCTTGGCTGACACTCTCTCAACTAGATCAGCCACAAAGATGTCAGCCACACAGATTGGAGCCAGGGAGAGTCAAAGTCTGTTACTGGCTAGGGACTGATCCCACAGCCCCTGAAGGTGGTGCGGTAAGACCTCTACATGACTGAGTTCCGAACAGTTCCACGCAAGGTAGTGTCTTCCACCACCACCAGCATGTCCCCAGCTCTCATCATCTGTGGCTCTGGATGAGCGACAGTGACATTGTCTGTTGTTGGTGTGACACTCAGGTTCCTGCCCCAGTCACTGTAGCTGTCAAGCTGCTGTTTCATGCTTGAGGTGAGATGGGGCTCGATGTGGCTAGCAAATGTTAGAATTGTGTCCCAGGACTCTTAAGAATGTTCAGCCCAGTACTGCTCATCATCATCATCTTCAGTGCTTCATGTCCCCTGTTGGAGAAAGTGCATTTAGTGGTGCTGAGCATTTTGGGAACATTCTATATATAATAATTAATTGCAAATTGTATATGATGTACCTTTCTAATGCTGTATATCATGCACAGGAAGGGTAGTTTCTGAAGTAACATGTATCCATAGATATGGAAATGTATTTATGTGGGGTGTGGGATTGATAGTCTGCAGTGATATTGGAATGTGCCCAAGATCCATAACTTCCTACCGTGCCTCCGGTGTGATCATGACAGTTATTGGCAGGAATGCATAAAAGAATATGCCTAGGAAGGCAATGCCTACTCCAAATGATGTACTCTGGTAATTGCTTTCGGGGCATATTCCCGTGTCTAACATTACTCCAGCAGTTTCACCTTCATGCCAATTTCAACCTTTGCATATCTTTGTTCCTGCCACAGGTGGCATCATTCCACCGTGAAGAAACAGACATGCTGCTTTCCATGCAGCAGGGTGTGTGAGGTAATGCCCTGTGAGGCTTGGCATGTGGTCACATGAACCCTTCATTATGGCCCCTATTTCTCAAAAACATGGAGACTCATTTGTCAGCTTTTGTCCAAATGTTTAATGTTAATGTTGCCTGGCAGGGTGGGCATGGTGTTAGATTGCATATGATTAATGGCAGCTGATGACCATTGCTTGGCCTGTTAGCGTGGTCTCTGTGCATATCACACATTACCATTCTGCCGGAAGCCTAGTATTGTTCATGTTTTTGATGAGCCTTTTTTAATTTGTCCCAAGCGTTTCTTCAGGCATACTGGTGGCATGCTGATGGGCTACTTTTACATTTCACTGTTCCCTTCTGCCCCCCCCCCACCCCCTACACATGGCAACAACTTGTTTGTTAGTTTCATAGATGTGATAGAGTTGAGAGGGTTAAGAGGAAATATCCACAGACTTGTTGATGGGTGGACAGTAGAGAGAGGCTGCTTGCTGAAGCTAAATCATCCCTCTGAGTGGGTATATATATGTCAGGTAAGTGATGGCTGTTACTATACACATTCTAATGCCCATTCCAAGTTTCACTTGATTCCACACTGTACTTGGAGGGGTGTTTACTGTTGGGTATGGCAGAGGTCAACCTGACATCACATCCATTGCAAGGACACTTGGGTGTTCTGTTTCACTGTGTGATGGATAACAAACGTTGGTGGATATAGTGTTGTTGTGTTTATTCAACCACTATTCGTATTCCATGGGATAATATTTCTATTACCATTTATCTTTTGTAGTCTGCATTGTCATGCCTCTCAAGGCCACTGAAGTCGATCACGCTCATAGTCTCCTCTTTCCATGGCTGCAACTCCAGTCTCATGGGGCCGACCATGCCCACGTTCCGTAGGCCCTACCATTACTTCTGGACCTGAGCTGGGTTGTTGGGAGCAAGAGCATTCACCGAGATGAGGATTGATTCCCAGATCCGGTAGGGCTGGGGGGTCAACACATTCTGGTGCCCAGGACCTTCGATTCCTGGTGCCTCCTTAATAACAGCCTCCACCTGGACTTTCAGCTCATACTTTGTGAACTTGGGCTCCCGGTATTTGGTGGGTAGCTATTGTGGTGGATCAGAGAAAATGGCAAGGTGGTCAGATGCATGGTGGGCCACAGGTTGGGGTCACAGGAGTTGGGAATTGGTTCTTGAACTGTGGTCTGGGTGGCTGTGGATGAGGATAAGATGACTCAGGGGCAAGCCAGGGAGGTTGAAAGCAGTAGAGTCTGGATGGTGAGGCCAGGTGCAGGGTGGTAACATGAGTGAGGTGTTACACAGAAGCCAGAGGTACGGTTTCAGGGGCCAAGAAGGGGCAGGAACATTGACAGGGCACAGGAGCCCATCAACAGATAAGGTAGGGGTAAGGAGGGGCAGAAAAAGAAAAGTCATTGGCAGGCAAACACAGTCAAGGAGGGGCAAAGGTCGAGAAGGAACAGTCCGTGAGGGCTAAACGCTGTCAGGGGGCCCAAATGGGGCTGATGCTGTCAGGGGGGTGGGGTGTTGAGGAACACGTTTTGGGCGGCAGAAGCTAGGATGGGTACTAGAGAGTGAGGGGCAGGCACAGGGGTGGCACATGGGTGTTTGGGATGTCTGGGGTTGCAGAGTTCAATGTTTTTAATGTATTTTTAGTTGGGGGCAAGGGTCTATGCAGGGGCTGTGGTAAAAGGATAGTCAAGGAGATGGCCGGAATGTTTGAAATATCAGGTGGTGTGCATGTTTGAAATGTAATGTGTTATCTTATTTACTGGGGAGGGGTGTTTAAGGGCTGTGAGTGGTGTTTGATGATCGAGGGGGGCTGTTGTCCCCTCTTTGGGCTCTCCCGGGGCTCTGTGAGAGAGTGGTATCACTCTCCACTCCAGGATACACTGACCCAGAAGCGGATGTGACATGGACCCTTGCTTAAAAGTGAGGCATATACACCACACGTTTATGCCTAACGAGGATGTACCAAGTGGAACTAGCATACTGCCTTGCACTGCCACTTGATGCCTAATGACCCCTTAAGTGTCTATGATTGTCTCACAAGACAGCAATGTCCACTGGCTGTAATCCACCCAACTTGTGTTCTTTGTGGCCTCACTTCAGTGGATATGATTTTCACTGGTTCATTTGAGCCTTGAGCAGAAATGTTTTAATGCACAAGTGCTTCAAATGTTAATTGCAACATTTCATTTTTAGTGACTAGTATCTTTATGTATTGCCAGGTTGAATTTAACTTCCATTTACAGTCAAACTTTCTAACTGTGTTATACTTTTTAAAGTGCTATGACATAATTATGACAGCCCTTAAAGACTGATTCTTTGTCGAATATGTTAGAATTCATAGAAGTATTTTTCTACTGGCTTTTGTCTTAATGAAATTTATATTATTTATATTTGATAATTATTCTGGCTCTTCCTACCTTTTATTGTGTCTTCATGTGGTCTGTTGGTGTGTTAGTGAGACATGTATCCCGCAACCGCCCTATGAAGAGTTCACCCTTGGTACTTGCTACATGATGCTGAGAGAAGAAATCTAAATGCCAGAATCTGTATCGCTCAGTGAAGTTGAACATTCAAGAAGCATTTATGATTAGTAGAGTTAGATGGTTGCTGTTTATTCAGTTTTTAGTTGTTCATTTTCGTATGTACCTTGACCCTTTTTGAGATTAAATCACAATTGTTTAGTTAACATGTTTATATACGTAGTTGTAGTTATTGATATGTTGATACATCATCTAATGTTGAACATCCGATTAACTGAAAACAAAATACTAATTCTTGAAAAGGCAATTATTCGTCAAAGGTGTGGAATAACTGTGAAAAACACGCAGGAACAGGGAACGTGGTCAGTCCAGAACATTGTAGACTGTGGAACCTGGAGATAAGGGCCCACATTTGGGTTTGGCAAAGTACAATCCTTGTCACATCAATTGCCTCGCTGTGTGTTTTCCCCTATCTGCCACAACTAGGAGAAACTTGCTTTGTAACACTTTCTGTACAAAATGGTCTAATTTATTTATAGTTTATTGTATATTGGGCCACATAGAGAGTTTGGGGATACAGTAGATGCATATCTGGCCTTAAAGGAATAGTGCGCTCAATAATATTATTGTCCCGAGGGTTCGGACATGTGTTTTTAAGCATACGTTGATCGATCGTTCAAACATTTCCTATGCACCTTACCGTAGTTTTCATCTTTTTTACACATGCAAAATCAGGCAGCATGGCGGGGCCATCTTGTGATAATCTTATCCGTTGCTGCATCGCCCAAGGTGGACTGCCCTGGTGGCACTAAATCATATCCCCCGTCCCATTTCACAACGCCAATGCAGGTCATGTGTCAACATTCTCTGTGCTTCAGCTAATGATGTCTCTCCATGGAAATGGCAGGACGCCTCTTTCCTCAATAAGTATAAACAGACCGCTTCTCATCAGAGAACATCAGATTTGCTTTTCCAATCATGTCGCTGTCTTTTTTTGAGTATTCTCTGCCTCGTTTCTGTGCTCTGGTCAGCTACCTTCATTGTTCGTAGCCCGTGCGAACAGATACTAGTACCATTACTATCCATTTTTATTTTGCCCCATAATGGCAACGATACAGCCCTACCAGTACGAGCTGAAGTATTCTGAGGCGGAATTACTCGAAAGAGAAAGATGATCAAACGATGGGGCTTCGGACGGCAGTTGGGAGGACGATTCAACAGATCAAGAGCCTGAGCCTAGGTGTACCTGCAATCGGTGTGCGCTAATGTCAACCGAGGAGGAGAACTGCTGCTGTCGAGAAAACTCTGGATTCTTGTCATACATATCGAAAGGCGAAGCACGGCCGCAATGCATTACCGAGCTGCCTGACTTCGGGGCATGCTGCCTCACACGGTCCGTGTTGAGGATTATGATGGTGCTTATGCACAAACGTCGAGCAACAGTTCGCCCTCGCAATCCAAGTAACGAGTAAGTGTACTCTAATTGTGATGTCACTTGGGCCACTAACATTTCATGGTTGTCTCCTATATTGTCGTAACTTTGATCTATCAATGCCAAATGAATGTAGTCTTGCAATTCTAAACATCACTTGCAATTTGGGGAAAACATAGTGCTCTCCTTATGTTTATTTCATGTACAACCATGAAGCTATATTTCTTTGTGTCTCAAATGTAATGGATTGCATAGTCATTCAATATTGTACAGTGTCTAAGTAACATTTATACTGGCAACAATGCCATTGGATACAAGATTTCATTTTCAACTAAGGTTTAATACAATTATCTTGTTCATTCAAAAACAGTTTGTATCTTTCTCTCTCACAGGTGGTACAGGGTGGTGGCCTATCATTCGTTTACATGGTGGCTTCATGGGAGGCTTGGACACCGCGTTCTACGAGTAATACCCGCCTGTGTCGTTGGTGCCATTAGAGAAACTTTCCCCAGTGACAGCGGTCAGTACAGGGGTTTTTCTGACACTGTGCTGCCCCCCGAAGTTTATAATGTGTAGTACATTTGTGCCATCAACATCAGCAACAAAATAAAACACAACAAAACTTTTATCAATGGTTTTTTCAATTTTTCAGTGACTCAAGAGTGTCTCCATTCAGCAGTGTTCCGGGCCTTGTCTGCATGCCTCATGCCCATCCACCCCCCCTCCATTATCAAAGGCAGTTCGCACCAGTGGATGTGCGCTGCCAAAGGGGGCTGGCAGGGGTTGGAACCTCCAAGGTGCCAAACACCATGTACACTTCAAAGGTATCTTACGCGCAGGGGTCATTGTTCAAATGCCCTCCTCAGACCCTGTGTCTCCAGGCAGGCTCCCCTGAAGCAGGGTGCACCCCTGCAATCCACATAAGTGTGACTACATTCAGCAGTCTTCTGGCCCTTTCTTGCACGGCGTAGGCCCCTCTATCCCCCCTCCATTATCAAAGGCAGTTGGCACCAGTGGATGTGTGCTGCTAAAGGGGGCTGGCAGAGGTTGGAACGGCCAAAGTGCCAAACACCATGTACAATTCAAAGGTATCTTACACGCAGGGGTCATTGTTCACATGCCCTCCTCAGACCCTGTGTCTCCAGGCAGGCTCTCCTGAATCAGGGAGTTCCCCTGCAATCCACATAAGTGTGTCTCTATTAAGCAGTGTTCCGGGCCTTGTCTGCACGCCTCATGCCCATTCATACCCCCTCCATTATCAAAGACAGTTTGCACCAGTGGATGTGCACTGCCAAAGGTGGCTGGCAGGGGTTGGAACAGCCAAGGTGCCAAACACCATGTACACTTCAAAGGTATCTAACGCGCAGGGGTCATTGTTCACATTCCCTCCTCAGACCCAGTGTCTCCAGGCAGGCTCCCCTGAAGCAGGCCACGCCCCTGCAATCCACATAAGTGTGTCTCCATTCAGCAGTGTTCCGGCCCTTTCCTGCATGCCTCAGGCCCCTCCATCCACCCCTCCAGAATCAATGACTGTTAGCACCTGTGGCTGTGCCCTCCCAATAGGGGCTGGCAGGGGTGGGAATGGCCTTGGTGCCAAACACCATGTACACTTCAAAGGTATCTTAGGCGCAGGGGTCATTGTTCACATGCCCTCCTCAGACCCAGTGTCTGGAGGCAGGCTCCCCTTGAAGCAGGCCGTGCCCCTGCTATCCACATAAGACCACGCCATATACACATCATTCATTCACATACACACCCACTTTTCTAATTCTTTATAAACCACTTGATATTTATCATGAGAACATCTTTGAGCACTGCAAGTCAACTTGTGAACGTGCTTCCTGAGAACTTCTGTGACCACTGCGAGTCAGCTCGTCATGATGCTACCTGTGAACATCTCGCTGTTCTCCTGCTACTAACTACCCTGCTTGAGGAATCTAACTGTTGGTAAAGGTAAGGGCAGGTCACCTAATCATATCTCCTTGATCTTTACATTTCTATCTATTTCGAACGAACGCACCCAGTAGTGTAATGTTCATTCATCTCATTGCCATTGACTTGGGTTTAATTTGTTATGTTTCGATATATAGCAATTGTCATCAGTGTCAATTGGGATCGAATTGCAACCTTTGCGGCCCGTGTCTATAAGCATGTTTCCTTTTGATGCATGATAGTACATTCAAGGGATGAGTAGCATGTTATGATTTGCGTCACATCAATGAATTGTGTATGCAATGTATCCTATAATACAGCCGGCTATGCTACACAGGTTTAGCTTCGGTGACCAAAACATAGATTGCATAGAAAAATGTATGAGATAATTCCATCTTTCTCATGCTTTTAAGCAAAGTCATTTTTTAATGATGTTGACCTTTTTAATTTTTTACAGAATGTCCAACAATGCCTGCATGTACGGTTTACGGTTGCCACTCTAAGACCCATAACAAACGTAAAGGCACTACAATGCATGTATTCCCGAGGAATATAGATCTTATAAGAGAATGGGTTAGATATTGCGGATTTGAGCCAGAAGAGCTTGAAAGTAGAGCCCATGAAGTCTTGGCGGACTCGAGGGGTGATCGATTCCCCATCTGCAGCCTGCACTTTGCAACAAATATGTATGACCAATCGCAGTACACAAAGAAGCATCAACTCAGAACGTCTTGTAAATTGCTTCCAAATGCAATTCCGACTCTATTCATGTACACGCTTCTTCAGGTGAGTCATGGTTCCTGATTTAGCTGTAGGCCTTGGGGTACTGAACAGGTAACTACATGAACGGATTGGTGTGTTAGGTGTAAATGTCGCTTATAATACTTTTCATATTTACAAGATTGTATTGCTTCATAACTAAACCCCATTTTGCTAAACATCTGTCCTTGGTTTAGGAGCATCATAGAAAACGATTTATGGGCAGAGATAACTATGCTATAGTGCCCTTGGAAATAAGCATAATCTTTTCGTAATCGGTTGCTTTAAATGTCAATCTTTTAGGTTAGCATTTCTAAATCAAATCTAATTTTCCCCTTACAACTGCATGACAATTCACTGAATATGAAGGAGCAAGATTCTGCATCCATGTCTTTCCTGGAGTCAACAACAACTTCGAACATGCATCAGGTAATTTTATTTAGCTATTCAGTTCCGGAAATGTTTTATGCATGGAATGTGAGATAATAGGATCAAATTTACGAATCCTGTAGTTTGTTTACATAATGTTTAATCTATGGGGTTTATTGATATGTACCATTGTCTGCATCACATTGTGTGTGTTCAATTTCACTTTTTTCATCCATATTAAAACAATTAATGTGTTACAGGGTGATGCTGGTACTTCGACTACAATTACATCATCCTTCGGAGCTGATACAGAGCCATAGGTATGAGTACTGACAGTTCCCTCGAATGAACGAAAGTAGGTCCTAGATCTGATACCATTAGACAGTGACATTATTATAAATGAGCATCTTTTGCAAATTGCTTCAGTGCAACATTTCAATCAGTGGGTTTCGCACAGTCATCTTTGATCGGGTAAACTAGCCATCAAGCAGGTGAAATTCGTAATGTATATTTTGACTAAGTGACGTACACAGTGTACGAGGGTATCTGTGTAAGCCATGTGTGCGATGGAATTATTTGATTTCAAATATGAATGACTTATTTTTAATGAATACTCTTTTCTAGGGATGTATAAAAGATTGTGATATAGAAGAGGAGGCACGTGGATCCGAGTTGGTAGACCAGCTTGCTGGTGCAGTCATTACAGTGAAGAAGAAGATTTCACAGAAAACCAAGAAAGCAAGGGTTACTAACAAACAGTTTCATTTTCAAACAGTGTTTTGTGCTGGTGCCTTCATAACATGCTTTTAAAAAAAATCTAAACTGCCATATACTGTACGTTGGATTTACATTGAAAATGTTTTTCCAACCCGTCTTATAGAAGCCTGAAGGTGTATGAACTATACAGACACAGACAGCTACAGAAATCAGAGATGCTGCTTGCCAAAGTGATTTCACCATGGAGCAACTATTATTTGACGAGCAGCATGTTCAAATAAATAAGCAGACTCGAGATGCTTTTGCCCAATGGCCAGAAAATGAATTGAATGTGACCGACGAAGCCAGCAAAGTGTTACTGGACCATTGCTACAATGCGAGAGCTCCACCAGATGAAGATGAAACTGAATGTAATGAAGATGCATTTGAATTAGTCGCAGACCACTTGACATAATCGACAATCGACAAAAACAGGGCTACCCAAAAAACAATCGACATTGATGTTTTCTCTGATTCGTGTTCAAGTAACAGAAGCTGAAATAACAGAGACTGAAGCACCAACACAATTGACCGAGGAACTAGCCAAAGATCTCGACTACAGTTTGTCCAGTTGGGCTGATATGTCAATCACAGTTGAGTCAGAAAAAACATTCATGCAGGATGATAGTCTAATGAAGGAGCCCAAATACATTGTATTCTACAGCTGCTTGATGGAGATTATAATGAGGCAGAAATGTGTGCATCCAGTGAGAGGGGAAGTATGCGGGAAGCCATTGGTGAATGTGACTTGTGTATCACAAGGCAGTAACCTCAAAATACAAACCACCTGTGAAATGCTCCATGCAAAATTGTCATGGTCCGCTCAACCGATGCTGGGGAAACTGCCAGCTAGAAATCTACTGTGTGCAGCTGCTTTACTTTTCAGTGGCTCTAGTTTCAGTAAGTTGTCCAGTTTCTGTCAATTTGTGGGACTCCAGTTCCTTTCTAAAACGTCAATCTATATTCCCTGCTATTAGTGAAGCTTGGTAAATTTAACAAATGTCTATTCAAAGTACATTCTCAGAAAAACAGGTCAGGCTAGCTGGCGATGGACAGTGTGACAGCCCCGGATTTTCAGCAAAGTACTGCATATACCACTTTCAGGACATGGAAACTAAAATAATTGTGATTTTGGTGGTCGTGCTGGTGTCCGAATGTAAATCCTCAGTGGCCATGGAGAAATTTGGTTTTTATAAAATCACTGGAAGATCTCCCATCGAGGGGAATGAAAATCGACCACATAGCCATGGACAGACATGTTTCAATAGCCAAGACAATGAGAGAGCAGTTTTCAAATATTCACCATCAATTTGATGTATGGCACGTTGCCAAATCAATCAATAGAAAAATCTCAGCTGCAGGAAAAAAAAAGGTTCTGAAAATATTTTACAATAGTCCCAGTCTTTCAGCAACCATTTTTGGTGGAGCTCCAAAACTTATGATGGGTCTGTGGAAATTCGACCCAAAAAATAGCGGTCACTAATATACCACTGTTCCAACGTTCACTCTTGGACAGAAAACTTCCACCAATGTACACATGGCCCTTTGTCTCCGGAGCAGGAACGGAAGAAGAAGTGGCTGATTCCATCTTCACCTCCACACAAAGCTCTTGAGAAGATCGTGTTTGATAAAACTCTACCAAGGGATCTGAAGGGACTCACAGAATTCTGTCACACGGGAGATTTGGAGGTGTTCCACAATATGTGCCTAAAGTACAGGCCCAAGAGAATGCATCCCGGCATAGACAGGATTCAATATAGGACATTATTAGCGGTATTAGCGCATAACGAGAATGTTGGGCATGAACAATCGAGGACTGTGGGAAGCTTTGGGATGCTTTGCTACTCAATGGCCTTCACGAAAAGAAGCAAAAACTGGGTGGTCAAGCCAATATACGAGGAAATGGAATTCGATTTTGTGAAAGATCTTATTATGACTGTCTTGGACATACATACTCACAGAATCGCACTCAATGTTGTTCCGAGGACACATACATTGCCAAAAAACATTGCAAATGTGCCCTGTCCACCTAAAGCAGAGGTCGTGGAACAGTTCACTTCCATGTACAAATGATTACCATCTGTTTTTTTGATCAACAATGTTTATATAAAGTGTCCAAATAAACCATCAAATTTGTCTTTTGAAATCCATCCTCTTTTTCAATTTTTTTTAAACAAGTACCATTTTTACAAATGCAATACAATGTAATGCTGTGCTTTCACACTTCCCAGTTTTGTTAAGCTACTGTGGGACCTTCACTGATCGTGGGTGGGCCAGATGGGAAACAGCATGACAGCAACTTTGGGGTTCTGCAGTTGCCTTACCAAACAGTTGGCCAAATAGCTGAATAACTACTCGTCCCACAAAAGGGATGAGACCTAGGCTAGATAAGATACTCGGCACACAAGAACTACTGACCGTGAGAAAAACAGCGCATCAAAGTGGGTTGTTGGTGAGAAATAGCTGCACTCTGACCAATATATTCATGGGGGCATGTGTTGGGGTCGTTGCAAATGTAAGGAAGGAGTGGGTCGGTTGAGCCCCCAACCACCATACATTATACGCAAAAGTGACACCCTGCTCTTGCACTCGTGGGGGACGCCTCCTTTGTCCTTCTGCAGCCATGGGGAAGAAGGCCCTGACATAAGCAGTTCAATCTTTTGCCCTCCAAAGCTATTCTTTTCATGTACCAGAAGTGTGACCCTTCCTTGCTCACCACTTCAGAGTGCCTCCCAATAAAAAAAGACCCCAGTCACAGTATATTCGGTCCTAAACTAACATGTGTCACTCCACCCCCTTTGTAGCTCTGATGTGCCCTATCTGTCAGCTATCAATCCCGACCCCCTCAGATTGCCTCAGGGGCAAGACCCCCACACGCTTCACCTCTCTAGTGACCCAAGGTGGGATAGTGCAAACACACCTGTGCAATTTATAGGCCTCTAATATATACTTAAAAGGTATAGTGATGATCATTATTTAATGCATGTCTATAATAAGTGTGTAGATCAGTGTGGGGAGTGAGCGCCTTCAGAATAGGATGCCTTATCACAGGAGCCGATCTTTGATTTGCAGCCCTCAGGGTCTTACGATTTCAAACGCAGTGGGGGTAGGTGTCAATGTTACCAGAATATATGACCAATACAGAATAGGTATATGGGGGGTGAGGTTGAGGTGGTGCTGGGTTAGGGTCTGGAAACCAGATGCGTTCAAGGAGAACTGCGGTCATGGGTTCAGTGGACAGCGGCCTGGCAGGACGGATTTGCAGCAGGGTTTGCCCAGACATTCTCGTACAAGCACATTTTGTCAGGGCTCGAGACTTGCTCCTTGCAAAAAAGGTTTACGTGATTTGCCGTATGAACAGGAGATGGGCTGAGCTGACAGGTGGTGTGGGCTGGCTGTGGGAGTCACTGAGAGAGTGCTAAGTTCTCCAGAGGAACAAAGTAAATCACTAGAAATTTTGCGCAGGCAGCAAACAATTCATATGTTTTTCAAAAATATTTCTAATGCCACTATGGTCTGAAGGGCTATTGGCTCCCATTCTGAGTGAAAGTCAGCAGCTTTGAATGTTTGCTTGCGAGCTGAGCAAACCCATGCATCGTACACAGTATCAGGTTCAATTGTTTTTCAACCTTGAAAGAAAGGGAGGATTCCAAAAGGAATGAATGAAGCGAGGGGTGTAATACCATCAAATATGATAAGGTTCACCATTCCAAAACTGGACAAAGGAACATGTTATTTCATTTTATGAAAATTTGTTGATCTGAACGGAGTCTCTGCGTTACTCTGAGAGAATGAAAATGCCGAATTTTATTATATAAATTTTACTTTCAACGAGTTTATAGACCAACGATTCAATGTATCATTGGCCGCCCATTATTGCTGGCTTGCATTGTACTGGGTTGTTCTTTGTGGCATATTGCAACAATGCGCAAATACAACCTTAGTGTGTACTTGTCTTTGACCCGAGCACAGGGGCAGTCATGCATCAAGATGCATGTAGTCCACCACTGGGTTCCCCCAGGTTCCACAAACGCCAAATTCCACGCTAATATTTAATTAAAATGCCATCTATGTGTTCTCTGAATTGTAACGTCAGCTTGCGCTTCCCATTTCGAGCTAAACATATTCCATAGCACTAACCTCTGTAGCAAATTGTAGACTACTTTCCATGTTGTTTTCTCTGTGTTCCCTTTGTTTCACGTCTGTGTTCATCATTAGTTTTAACACAGAGCCGAATTAATGGGTAAAATGATAAATTGTAATAAAGAATGGCTACTGAGACACATTTCTGTTATGTTTTTCACACAGCTGCATCCTGCCTTTCTGTGAGTGTCATTGATTCCAGATACCAACTGACAGGTTTTTTAACAGGCAGCTGCAGATACACTTGAATGACTGGATCACTTTGATGCTTTTTTGGGACGATCGTCACACGCCGATATGCCCTTACGCGGTACCAGCGATAAGGAGCAACCTGACATCGTTTACGGTGGCCTAGAGCCAAGCTGATGCCCAAGCCTTGCGATTCACGGTGCGTCCAATGCGCTTCTTATACCCAAAAGGAACACCGCGTGACTCACGATAAACATTTGTGGACTGAGAACAAAGAAAGAAATTTTCCATTTGCTTGAATATGGCAATCGCCAGATGTTCTCGGAGCATTTATTGTGAAATAAAAGTACTTTAAAAATTGTACAGTTTTGCAATTTCCTTTAAAGTATAGTTTTATATTCAAAATTGGGATGTGCTGTGTTGTGAGATGATGTGTGTTGATATTCCGGGTTCTGCATCAACTAACAATAACAGGTAGGTGATGACTGGGCGTGTTTTGCTATGTTGCCCAGTAACGTCATGGAGATAGGCGGAGAATATCACTAGGTTTGGTGATGTCAGCCTCAGGTGCAGGGGATATGATTTAGTGTTGCCAGGGCAGTACACCTTGGGTGATGCAGCAACGGATAAGATTATCACAAGATGGCCGCACCCTGCTGCCTGAATTTCGCATGTGGAAAAAAGAGGAAAACTAGGGTAATGTGCATATAAAATGTTTGCACGATCGATCAACGTATGCTTAAAAACACATGCCCGAACCCTCGAGACAATAATATTTTTGAGCGCACTATTCCTTTAATTTCATTTCCACCACTATTTTGGGTGTTAAGGGAATCCCTGCTAGTTTTACATCACCACCACATTCTGACCTTGTAGGTGAAGTGGTAAATCCTCTACTTTACCTCCAAAAAGCGATGGATTTACTAAAGGCTATCAGTAAGTCTGCAAGTATTCCCATGGAGTCCTAGGGATTTCAAAAATGCGGAATTAACTCCACATTACCACCACTCATAATC
This sequence comes from Ambystoma mexicanum, assembly GCF_040938575.1. Lineage (NCBI taxonomy): Eukaryota > Metazoa > Chordata > Amphibia > Caudata > Ambystomatidae > Ambystoma > Ambystoma mexicanum. The sequence continues at coordinate 1,031,637,387 of NC_090933.1, read as the reverse complement.
CAGTAAATCTGCCGGACCAGGTGGCAGTAATAGCAAATTAATTTGTCAGTAATTCCCTAGTAAAATCACAGAATCTCCACCATACTTCGGATGCAGTCCATATTATTGAGCATTTAAATAGTGTACACCAGAAAACGAATGGTCTCTTGGCTTACTTTTGCCAGTGTTAAATGTAAGCCATGACATACTTCTATGATTTATAGCACTCAGTTGCTTCCCGAAGCTAGGGTCAACTAAACATCCTATTCCCTGGTTGACTGAGAGTTGGGCTGACAGGTCCCTGATAGGCACTCCAACCCAACCAGCTATGCATCCAGACTATCATTAGCGCAAGGTGAAGAATCAATGCACAAGAAAGGGGGAGGCCCTTGCAGAATAACCCCACAGGATTCTCCCCAAAGACCCTAACAGAGAGTCCCTCCAAATCTCATCAGAACATAAGGCAGGCAGGCCCTGAAATATTCTCGACTCCCTGACAGAGCAACTAACAAGAAACTACCAGGTCCCCAAGATACTGTTAATTCAGGACTGTATCTCCATGAGCGTCATTTTAGGGGGGCAAGGGTGTTGGTCCGCCCCACCTTTCGTGGCACACCATTTAATCCCACTTTTTGGCAGGGGCCCCTTTCCTTTAGATGTCTTGTCCCCTTCCCCTCCAACATTTTCAGCACAGTTACTCCACTGTGCATCTCACAGGATGCATCATGTTTAAAGGTACAAAACCCAGAGTGGATTCTGGAAGGTGTACCAGGGATTCAGAGCAAGATATGCTATGAGGAAATGCTAGCACATTCAAAGCGACCCCATTAACAACAGGTGTGGATTTCTGCAGGTAAGGACATAAATGCTTTCTTTCCCCTTCCCAAAGGAATCATGATTTTACACAGCTGGGGATTTACTAGAGGTTTTCATGAACTTTAAAATTATTTTTTTCAAATACCAATAACCCACAAAACAAACTTCTGTGCAGGGGTACATCGAGCAAGCCAGGCAGGAGCAGAGGAGCAGACAACCACCAGCTCCTGCATTGGAAACCAACTGAAAGAAATGAAAACATTGCATCATGCCTTTTAAAGACTTCCTTCCCAAGACTTCCTTCTTGTGGCTTGCAATAGGGCCAAATTAACTTATGAATTCAAAAGTTGGGAGGATGGTCAGGGTTTCAAAACTGGGGCTACAAAACACAGGTAGTGGGTAATTAGACAGTAATTCAGAAGTAAATCCACCAAATGACCTCCAAATTCATTTGCTGTTACCGCCACAGAGTCCCGCCAGTTTACCATGAGATTATGAGCGGTGGAAGGGTTGTGTTCATCCCCATTTTTGGAATCTATAGGATATAGGATTCCATGGCGATTTTGGCAGAATTACAGCAAGCAGTAATTCTGCTGATGTTTTACCTTCCCCTTTATTTTCTTATTTTATTTTATTTATATAGCACGGAACAATAGCCCTGAGGCATGGAGGCGCTTAACAAGACGAGACTAAACAAACAACAAAATCAGGTAGGTTAGCTAATCTGGAAGTCAGTATGCAAGGATGTTAGCAAAACAGGATGGTTTTCAATCCTTGTTTGAAGACAAGTAACGATGTACATGCTCTCAAGTCAGACTGCAGAGCATTCCAGAGTATCAGAGCTGCATGTGAGTAGGACATCTGTGCCACACAGGAGAGTGTGGTCCGTTGAATTATTAGATTGCAGTACTCTGCGAGCTGGTTGCCATGAAATGCAGTTAGACAGGTACTTTGGCCGCTGCCCATAAAGGCATTGGTGCATGATACAGTGTACACAAACGAAAATCCTGCTGCTCACTTCTGCATGTTGCGGTAAAAGAATTACTGACACTTTTTCATCACACTGCCAAACTCTTAATGAGGCATAGTAGTGGGCCTCATTACGAGCTTGGTGGAATCTGGGCAAGAAATCTGCCCAGATACCACCAAACAGAATTACTGTTAATGCCACTTGGTCTGGCAGAATTATCACTGGATTAGAAGTGGCAGTGGTGGTGTAAATCCCCATTTTCTTTCAGTTCATAGGACTCTATGGAGCTCTTTTGGTGGAATTACCATGGCGGTACTGCCGCTGCAGAAATTCTGCATTTTTTGCCGATTTTTTGTCTAAGAGTTGGAGGGTTCAGCGCCAGCATTTTGCTGGAGGTAAATCCTGAATTCCAGGACCATACCTGTAATATGGCAGAGCAGGAAAAGTGGCATTAATTCCGTTACCGCCAAATTGTTCATGCTCCATCATACTTGTAATGTTTGAGCTTGGAGCCGAGGAGAGGAGTTTGCTGAGGAAGTGGGAGAGTACCAAAGCAACATAGCCCCTCGATTCCAGGACAGGTGTGTGCTCCATTGAGGAGGGAGAAGAGCTCCTTGAACCACAAAAGAGAGATATGCTCCAGTGAAGGGAGAGAAAACCCCCAAAAACCCAGAATAGCAGTGTTGCCCAGTGATGGGGAGAAGTGCCTCATGAAGAACAGAAGAAGGATGTACTCAAGTTTGCGAGAGGTGAGCCCATAAGCCCGTAAGAGGGATGGGCTGCTGTGAGAAAGAGGAAAGCCCATGACCCGTAATGAGGAGGTGGTTGCAGTGAGAAAGAGAAGAGTCCATGAGCCCCTAAGAGGGTTGAGCTTCAGTATCGAAGAGGTGAGCCCAGGAGCCCGGAATAGTGCTGGGCTGCAGTGAGAAAGAGGTGAGCACTTGTGCCTGGAAGATGGGTGGGCTGCAGTGAGGAAGAGGACAGCCCATGAGCCCAGAAGAGGGCTGGGCTACAGTGAGAAAGAGGTGAAGCAATGAGCCTGGAAGAGGGGTGGGCTGCAGGGAGGAAGACGAGCGCCCGCTACCCGTGAAGAGGGGGGTGTCGCAGTGTGAGGGATGAGTGCCTGTGGACCAGAAGTGCTACAGTGAAGAGATAATGAGAAAGTGATTTTGATCCCCAGGAGAGGGATGCCTAACAGAGGGGCATCCCTTTGCCCTAAAAGAGCATAATAAGGAACAGAAGGTAGGAGAGGCCCAAGAAGGGACGGACCATTGGGACACTTGGAAATGGGATAATGACTGAGCTTTAGAAATCACTCAGCAGGAGACCTTTCTGTCGTAACTTTATGTAAGCCCTTTTCTGCGGTTCCTGACATATCTAGCTGAGTTCAAGGAGTCCATTTCCTAACAACCGTTAGGTTACAGCTATCCTGAAACAATTTTAGGCCATAGTCTCATGTTTTAATTTGGTTTAATAAAACCTTTTAAGCTTATTCTGGTGTCAGTAGTTTTGTGTTCCCTCAGCTATGTGACAAACGTGAAAACAGTTGGATATCAAACCATTCATGGGTACATGTATGCATGCTTCTGTAAAGCACATCAGCATGATACATTCTTCGGGCTGGTCACAGCTGATGCCGAAAGAATAGGTTAGAGCACAGGGAGAGAAGTGAACATGGGCTGGTTAAACAGTAAACCGCTGGTCCTAACACACCAGTGAATCTCGCATCAATGTTGCCATTGGCACCTGTGGCAGGAAGCCAATGACAATCCTCAGTTATAAAAATGTGTTTGAAAGCAATCGTATGTTCAAAAATGAACAGGATCCCCAATCCAACATGAAAGTGGGCATCAGAAATGTAGCACCCTTCCATTTTCAAGGAAACCATGGTCTGGTGGAAGAGACATGGCTCCAGAGATGCGAGGAAATGAGAGGAAAAGGCAAATTTGGTATGGCACTGTGGGGCGAGTGAAGCACGCGCGGAGAGGCAACAAGAGTACAACAGCTTGTTTCGAAAGTGTGGATGTATCAGAGGATACCTATGGCACACATTCAGAGCAATCTGGTTGGCTAAGATCCACCACCAGTCTGCTAATACCACATCAAAAGTAAATCAGTATGTATTAGCCACAGCGAAACACATGCAAAGTTACCTTTCGACTTAACTCCTGAAAATATTTGCTACACCTCAAACAATATAAATTACATTATTTTCAGTGCCTGATTTATGAAAGATTTTTTAATGTCAAAATCCCATTGAAAAATTCTTTGTAAATCAGGCCCTCAGGTTTTTCCAATTTATATTAGGTGAATTATTATTTATTTCTGCTGTTGTTGGGTGTTTGCAGAACATGTTTGCCGCTGGAGCAGGTCAAACTTGAAGTGTGTAAAAAACTATAGTTAGTGATGTCAAGCTGAGACCCTTTTGATGAGGGGACCTTGTCACAACGAACCGTGTCCCATAAAGAGGGTTCGCACTCCGGCACGATACAGGACATGAGTGGCTCTGTTGTGGGACAAAAGGGACCAGGCAGCACAGCATTAGGAAGGATGGGTGAGGAAACGCGAGAGGAGGGAGAAATAGATGAAAATGGCTAAGTGGTAATGAGCGGTATTTATTTTCCTTGTGTGGTTTTTGCACTGACATGGCGGGGGTGTATAAAGGAGGCAAGTAAGAGAAGCAGGGGGAGCGGAGGAGATGGGGAACGCCATCCGAGAATCCTTCGTTTGGGCAAAGTAGGTGCCTGGAGTCCGCGGCAAACGGTCGACTTGGAAGAACAGAGCCGACGCAATCGCACACCTGGTGACTGTGAGCGGGATAAGTAGCAGCTGAGACAGTGAACGGAATAGGCAGCTGCAGAGCTATATTACAACAGAACGTCTGAGAGAAGAGATAGACACATCAGGGGCTTCTCTGACTTGCAGATCTCTGCCAGCGGGCAACTATGTGACCAGCCGGGGTCTTTCATCAGTTGGAGAGGGTGATATTAATTTACTTGTGGATCCTAGAACTCTTTTTTCCCCCTGATCCGCAGAACGCTGCCAACGAGGAAGTGGCAGTGCACATTGGAGTTTATAGACTCTGGTGTGCCTGGATATACCTGTGAGTCCCCCAAAGTGACTAGTTTGCCGGCCATCAGCAAAGCGGATCGCAACCAACACCGGAGCACCAGAGCTGGCACTTTCCATGGTCACAAGGTGCCAGAAGCAGAGAAGTGAAAAGGACTGCCCAGAAAGGCCTTTGTGCTGTAACGATGTCCCCTGTAGAGACTAGGTTATATGGTGAAGGTAACTTGGTTATATGCTGCTAATAAAAAGACATTCAATCTGAACCACTGTTGTTTCCTAATGCCCCAAGTAGCTGACAAGTGGTGGCAGCGGTGGGATCGGAGGCGAGAACACCATGGAGGCCATTCTAAAAGGACTAACTGAAGGCTAGCAACAATTGCAGGAGGCTCTGCAGCTGCAGAACTAACAGGTCCAGGCAGACAGGCAAACCTTTCAACAGGCCCTACAACTGCAACATGCACAGCTGCTGTATGCAACTAACGTGGGGAGCCAGGCCCAGGTGCCTGCCAAAGTCTTGCAAAAATACATACATACAGGAGAAGACATTGCTCTTTTTTTGTTAATTGTGAGCGAGAGGCGAGGAATGCAGTGGCCCCAGGATAGATGGAGCTACTATATTTGTCCCTGATGACCGGAAAGATGCAGAGCGCCTATCAGGCGACTAACCCCACAGGGGACACTAATTATGTCGACATGAAGAAAGTAGTCCTGGAAAGGCTCAGCTCAGCCACGATGAAGAAACCTACAGGGTAAAGTTACTAGCGAATGAGACACCCAGGCAGTTATTCTATGGGGTGAAGGAGCTGGCTGACAAATGGCTGCAGACAACAACCACCACCACAAATGAAATACCAGAGAGGATTGTCTTGGAATAATTTGTAGAAGACTAACCGATTCCAGTGCAGTGATAGGTGAAGCAACACCATCTGCCTAGCTTGGCAGAGGTGGTCAATATCGCCTCAGTATGCCAGAAGGCTGGACAGGGAGGAATGATGTCATACAGGCAGCCTAATTGAACTCCGGGAGTGACATTCACCAACCCAACCTATACCGACACGGGGGCCTAGCACCTTAAACCGAAAACTGGAAGGCGACGGAAGAATACTGAGCAGTACCAATATGTTGCTGCCAAGGAGCCCACAATGTTATGAGTGTAGGTAATGTGGATATATCGCCAGACTGTGTCCAAAAAATAGCAAAGCAGAGCCTATTGAGATAGCTTTGTTTGATGTGCCTAGAATGGGAAGTTACATTGACGAACCGCAACCCACCCAGCGAGAGTCATGATGCCAGTCGCTGTCGATTGGAAATTAGATATCCAAGGCGACAGCTACAGGCTAGCTCAGGAGTTGGATCCGACCTTATGGAATGCCAGGGTGGCCGCACAAGAGGAGTGAAAAGGGCAAGGACTTTATTTCCCCCAGGGCAAAGGGTTGCTCTACCTAGAAGTGGCTCATATTCAGGTGAGAGAGGGGCATCCGGGGTCTGAGAAGACTATACAGAAGATCCTGACCCATTTCTACTGGCCAGGGGCATATACACAGACCACTTGTTTCTGTCCACAGTGCAGCAAATGCCAAAAGAGGAACACATCTAATTTACCAAAAACACTTCTACAAACTATGCCACTCATAGTAGAACCATTCCAGCAAATTGGGATGGATATTGTGGGTCCACTGGACCCCACTAGCCGAGCCCACAAATATATACTGGTGATCTTGGATTACGCTACCAGGTACCAGAAGCTTTTCCACTGTGGAGCATCAACACACCACAAATTTGTGATGCATTAATGCCTTTTATTGCCCGAGTGGGAATTTACAAAGAATCATAACGGATAGAGGAACTAACTTTATGTCAACTGTCCTCAAGCAGGTGTGTCAACCGCTACACATAGACCATCTCAAAACTTCAGTCTATCTTCCTCAAACCGATGGGTTGGCCGTGAGATAATAAAAGACCATGAAACAGATGCGGAGGATAACCATGAATTCAGCAGTCAAGGATCGGGATCGGTTAATTACATGGATCCTCTTGACCCTTCGAAATACGCCCCAATCCTCCTCAAGGTTCATGCATTTTGAGCTGTTGCTCGGCAAGCAAGTGTGGACCTTCATAGAAATCCTGAAAGAGGAATGGGAAAATCAACTCAAGCAAGAGGTCTCCATCACAGGCTACGCTCACAAATTGGCTGAAAGGGTGGAAAAACTCCAATCTGTAGCACCCTCCCATCTACGGCAAGCCCAATTGGGTGCAGGAAACCGAGTATAACAAAGGGGCACGTCTTACAATGTATTGGTCCTACTTCAGACTTCAGAGAACAAAGTGTTGGGGGCCTGGTGCGGCCTGTATATGATAGAGCAAGTACTTGGACCAGTCACATAAAAAGTACGGCAGGAAGGGTAGAGCCTGCTCCTACCATCGCGTTGATCACTGCAGAACCACCCACCTCCTCTGAGACTCATTTTGGTTGACAAAATCTCGGTGTGGAGGCCCTGCTTATTAATCCGGAACTTCAAAAGAAGGAAAGAGAGCAACTGGACAAATGCACCCAGGAATTCCAGAAACATTTCTCATCCTTATCCGGCTGGACCACAAAGGCATACCATTGGATAAACAATGCTACAGTAACCACTGTGAGGCTACGACCATATAGGATCCCAAAGGCCTGAATTCAAGCAGTTAACCAAGACATACAGTCAATGTTTAAAATGGGGTTGATAGAGCCCTCTCATAGTCAATGGAGTTCACCCATTGTGCTAGTGCCATAGCAAGATGAAAGCATCAGATTCTGCATGGGCTGTATTGAGGACCTCTTGGACAAACTAGGAAAAGCTTTATATCTCACGACCATTGATCTCTTGAAGGGGTATTGGCAGGTTCCTCTACACCAGGGCGATAAGGAGAAAACTGGTTTTGCCATGCAGACTGGATTATACCAGTTCACAGTGTTCAGTTTGGCTTGCATGGGGCTCCAGCAACCTTCCAATGTCTCATGAACAACATCTTACGAGGGCACGAACGCTATGCAGTGGCCTAACATTATTGTGTATAGTACATCCTAGAAAGACCATCTACAACATGTGCGGGCCATATTTGAGACCCTATAGCAGGCTGGACTCAACATCAACCCGAAGAAGACTTCACAAGCATTCTTGCATACCAAGTATCTGTGATATTATGTGGGCCAGGGTACCATTGAGCCTGAGCAGGATAAGCTGGAAGCAATCAACAAATACCCTTTCCAGCCAATGCCCGGCAGATAAGAGCTTTTCTGGGTTTCTGGGATACTACCGAAGATTAATTCCGCACTTTTCCACCCTGGCAGCACCATTGACAGATTGGTTAAAGACTGCCCGAAAGACCATGAAAACTGCCGGGAACCAAAAGGAAGCCGAGCAGGCATTCAGGGATTTGAAGACGGCCTTGGCCGACCATACGGTCCTTCATTGTCTGGACTATTCTGTACCCTTTTTTGTACATACTGACAACTCATGGGTGGGAATTTGAGCAGTATTGTTCCAGAACAAGTATGCTTCAGAGCGACCCATCAGATTCATCAGAAGGAAACTGTTGCTGCGTGATCAGTCCTAAGCCACCAGTGAGAAGGAGTGTTTGGCTATTAAGTGGGCTATTGAGTTTCTGCGATATTATCTATTAGGATGACAGTTCACCCTGGTGACGGATAATGCACCGTTGATTTGGATGGCATGAAATAAGCAGTCAAATCGTACAATTTTGTGGTGATTTCTGGCCTTGCAACACATCTCAATCAAGACAGTACATCGACAGGGTAAATTGCTGACCCAGGCAGACTTTCTTTTCTGAGCACATGCCCTGCCCGAACGTCAGGGCTTTGTCAGATGGGGTCTATGATGACGGGACATTGTCACAGGGAACCGTGTCCCGTCAAGAGGGTCACACACCGGCACAGGACAGGACATGAGGGGATCTGTTGTGGGACAAAGGGGCCCAGGGGGCAGAGTTAGGAACGCTGGGTGAGGAAACTTATGCCAATCTGTATATGGGCCATTATGAACTCGAACACGCGTGACAACACCCATCCTGCACCCATCTCAATAACATCATATTGTGGGCCCACTACATTGACGACATCTTCTTAATATGGAACGGAACAATTCAATAATTTCAGGATTACTTCAAATATCTAAACAGCAACACCTATAACCTCAAACTCACTATTGAATACAGCCGAACTAGCATCAACTTCCTGGATGTTACACTCTACATCGACAATGATATGATTCAAACAACTCTTTATACCAAACCTACCTCAGTAAACAGTGTGCTTCACACCTCAAGCAACCATACACAACATGTGATCCGTAATATTCCGTTTGGTGAAATGTTGAGAGTGAAGAGGAATTGTACAAAGGAGGAAGAGTTCTTCAAACATGCAACTCGAACGATCGCTAACTTTAAAGAAAGAGGCTACCGCACAGATCTAGTTAACAAAAAGTTCTCGCAAAACATTGACAAGATCTAGACAAGCACTGCTACAAGTGAAAACAAAAAAAGACAGAAACATATCAAATATGGAACAACAGAAAACCAATTTCATTACGACATATAGTTCAAACTATCAAGTCATCGGAAAATCCTTAACAGGAACTGGAACATCTTAAGAACAGACCCAGATCTACTATCAACATTAGGAATGCAACCTACTATGACATTTAGAAAAGCAAGCCATCTGAAAGAACAGCTAAATCCCTCACGCTTCCAAATCAAAAGGACACAACCAAGCAGAGATCTGCAGACCATGTGGCTACAAAAACCACTCCAGGGGAAAAATAAATGTGGACAATGCTCTGTCTGCCAATACTCAGACAATGCGAAAACCATCATCAATAAACCCAATGGATCGAAATACACTATTCAACAATTAATCAATTGCAATAGCAAATTTGTAATATATGGCATAAACTGCCCATGCAATTGCCTCTACATAGGTAGCACAATTCGTCAGTTGAAAACCAGAATAAGTGAACACGTCAGAGCCATCAAAAACCAAGACATGAAATCCCTTTTAGCCCTCACTTCTATGAATCCCACAAATTGTAACGAATCAAGGACCTAAGATTTTTTTAAATTGTAAAACGAAAACCACCACCAAGAGGAGGCAATACCGAACTCCTCCGAAGAAGACAAGAAGCTTGCTGGATTTGCCTCATGGACACGTGCAATACTGGATTAAATACAGACCAAAAACTATTTAATTTTCTATAGGTACATCTAATGCCCTTCACTTATCCATACCAACAATGATTTCTCATAATATTCGTCCCATCATGTGACCATTTCTTCCTCTCCCTCTCTCTTTTCCTCCACCTTTCTTCTTTTCCTTTATCCAGTCTACTTTGCATCAACTCACACACAAGAACAATCCATACAATAAGGCACATACCACAAAGCATCCCTTCCTCCAATCTACTATGAACATTGACATAGAACCACTATCTACTAAACTACAGTCCAATTAAATGACATACCATCATAGTCTTTTTCCAACACTCTAGTGACAGGGAGTTATTACTTACATCAATATAATTCGATTGAAACTTTAGACTGATATCTACACCCTCTACTTATTCCACACTACATTAGTAATCAACACCAGTGCGAATCATCAATCAATTAAAAAACACTCTTTCAGCAGTCAACACACTGTAAGTAGCCACTGTATTCCCTATTGATACAATTTAAAACGAAAACATCTGTAATAGACAATAGATCGGCAATAAATAACGTTTGACAAAACCATCCTCCAAGATAGCAGCCAAAACGCGGGCAAATGGCATCACTACATCATCACGCCAAGGGTGAACGCATGACGTCATCACGCCAGCGTCATGACGCAATTGCACAGTATTTAAGACGGCCACTGCATCACTTTGACTATGGCAATCGGACCATCCAGCCGGATCGAGACGCAGCAGCAGAAAATTCTTTAGGTAAGACCCATTATTAAAAGAGTCACTCTTTTACTTCGACCATAGTTTAAATGCTCATTTTCTTAACCAATGCTAGCCACAAGCCCACAAGCAGTGAGCTGTCAGAATAACACTCTGATTCAAGAGTGTTTAGAAAATATCTTTTACCAGACACAGTTTACATTTTTCATCTTTTCATCTATTGTCAGGATATTGAACCGAAAATGTTACAAAACGATGCACCTAATTAACAGTGCCGCGTTACAAAATTGTTTCTCAACTGTAGGAATCCATCAACTGTTTTGAATTGAAACTAATAGAGAACAAAGGGAGACAACGCACATGAATTATCATAATGTACCATAATTTGAGATAACAAGGATATATATTCATGAATATATATTCATGTAAGTATACATATCTCATACGTTGAACCATTTCACCTGTCGCTAAGAGTGTGAAAGTAAACACAGTACTGCAAATTGTATCTTCTAGGTACGATAAACAAATAAACTGTGACCATCCTTTCAAAGGAAACCCTAATCATCATCAACACAGCATTATTAAATCCATTGGATTAAACTTTTCTCCAGAAACCAACTTTCCATCCCCTCAATGGAAATTCAAATTGGAGTCACTAACCTATTGAAACGGACCTGCTTCTAGAGATCACTCTACCTCCTGAAGAACCACCCAAAGACTTTGAGTGGGGAAACACGTGTCAAGGACTCGTCGAACAAACAAAGAGGAAACAAGGAGTCTTTGCATCAACAAACATAAGGACTTTTTCAGCAAAAAATGTTATCAACAGAACCACAAGGATTTCAAATCTAAAATTCCCCTTGGTGACCCTCAATCTCCCCTTTGGGAGTTTCAAATCATCATACCCCCTTGGGAGCCTCCAATCACCACATAAGGACTTGCAGCAATTTTTCCGTATGGACCGCAAATCAGAAGAATCTAGGAGAAACTTCTAAATGAACGCACCAATTATTGACCCTTATCGCCACAAGTTCCATTATTCCCATTAGTGAATTCAACTATAACCTCCTCAGTTATCCATTATTTGTCATAACTATTTGCCACATCGAACAAGCACCTTATGTTATGCTTTAAAATCTGTTTTTGAAAATACGAACCTGAATCTACCATTTTATTTAGCAGAGAAGCACAACTCTGGAATCTTTCTATAAATTTGATTTCACATAGCCGAGGTCAGCGTCTGAGTAAACTCCTAGTTGCAGCATCCCTGCCGGCCAGAATTAACTTAAGGTTCTTTTTTCTATCCATCTACTTTGTAACCGCTGAGGGTGCCATCACTGTCCAAAAGCCTGAACGTTTTACAATAGGTGTGAAAAAGGCTAAATGCTAATGAGAGGTGTTGTTTTCTTTCCTTGTGGGGTTTTCACAGGGTTTGCACATATCAGGATCACAAGGTGCCAGAAACAGAAGTGAATATGACTGCCCAGAGAGGCCGTTGTGCTGTAACAACGTCCTCTGTAGAGACAATGGGGCCGATTCATGGAACAAATGTGCGCCGAAAATCGTGGCGCAAGCTGGCGCAAGCGTGAAAATACAAGCGCACGCGCATGCGTACGATTCATGGAAGGCCCTGCGTGTGTTTTCCCTGGGATCTGCGCCAAATTCGTGCGTGGCGCACACGGGCACACACGGGTGCACACGTCATTGCAACATCTAGAACGCCATGCGCGATACTCACAGCGAAAGCGCACAATATTAGCGCACACACTAAAAAGGGGGCAGAACACGGGGCGGAACGTGCGGAATGGGGAACAATGCGTGAAAATAAGGGCGTAACTGAGGAAGTACTGCTGGGAAGTACACAGAACGCCCACATGCACGCGAACTACACGTATTCATTGTATCGAATCGGGGAAACCCATGCACAGGCCTACACACGTCTGCCACACAAAGGCAGGCGGTAGCGTCCCTGCACATTACAAAAGTGCGCGTAATCAACAAACACGTGTATACAGCTATGATGTCCCATTCTGTGGCCCCCTAGGAGAAATGACATGTCACGCAACGCTGAGGCATCCCAAAAAAGCAAGAAAAAGAGATAAGTGACCCCTGTAGCCCACGTGCATGTAAAAAAACACCCACAGTACGCTGTGGCAGCCAGGAACACAAAAAATACATACGTGATCAACACGCCGGCTAGTATGCCCAAAAAAAAGGGGTACGCAACTAACAGGGACTCCCGCATTAGGAAAAATAGCGTGTGCGACTCACCGTCTTCCCTGTGTGTAGAAGAAGAATGTGTAACCAACATCCACACCAAAAGAAGAAGTATGCATTGTAGCCGCTGTGAAGTAATCGCGTGTGAACCCCAACGCCTGGAAAACACATTCCCGCTTTCCACGAAAAGCACGTACAGAGCGATGGAAACCCACGTGGGACCTTCAACCCGTGCCAGGGAAACGCCCGCGCGTACGTTATGTCACCTACGCGCTTACGTGCCAAGGGCCTTTCCTCAGAATTCACGCAAATGTGCTGTTTTTCACGTGCCAAATCACTCTGTATCAAGCTGGCCACGCGACAACACATGGAAGACCACGCTCCTGCCCAGAAAGCTGAATTACTGCCCCCCAGAGCCCTGAGCAGCCTCCCATGAGCCATCTGCTGCTGCCTGCCTGCCTGCTGCCACCGTGCCCTGCCATTTGGTGCCTGCACATCTGCCATCTGCAGGGGTTCATTTGCTGTGACCACCCCTGCTGGAACAGAAGAATACCGACTGGTGTTCCATCACTCAACAGCCCAGCCCCAGGACCCAGTTGCTCATCCAAACCTGCCTCGGGGGTTGCCATGTGCGACACAACACCTTCCGGCACCAGTGGCAAGCCCCCAGCAGAGAGGCAGAGGGCTAACAGCTTCAGTAAAAAAGAAGTTGGTATCCTGGTGGAGCAAGTTCCGGGCATTATGATGCCCTCTTCACACCATTGCGCGCCGACAAGGAAGGACGGAAGAGGATCTGGAAGGACATAGTGGGTGCCATCAATGTGGAGGGGGTGGACCCCGTGACATCAAACACGTCCAGAAGCGCTGGGAGAACTACAAGTCCAGGACCCTCAAGAAGGCCCGGCACCTCTTGGAGGCAGAAGATGCAGTGGGGCGCCGGGCCCCACTTAGCACCCAGCAGATAAGGTTCCTGGAGTGCATTTGCCCAGTGCTTCACCACCAGATCCTCAGGATGCAGGCCCGTCTGGAGTCGAGCGGTAAGTGGCCATGCATTCACGTTTAAAACAGTGCATGTTACAGTGTGCTGGCAGTTAGCTACTTGGCTGCATGTGTGACATGGGTCATGTATGGATGTGTGTGTGCAGGGACATGATGGTGCTGCATGTGAGTCCAGTCAGGTGTGACCCACATGGATGGTGTATGTGTTACAATGTATCATGCGGGACCGCATGTGGAATGCACACATGTATGCATGCCTGTGTCTGTACCTTGACATCTTGACATGTTTGTGGTGTGATAGATGTGTGCTGCTGTCATGGACATGCATGGTGTACATGTCCTTGTGTCTGAGTAGTGTGTGCGCCACGGATGCATGATACCTGTCCTTGACGATGTGTTGAATCACTGATACAGCCTAGTCATCCTTGAATCCACTGTGTCTGGGAGTGTACAGGGCCAGATGCATGACCCTCCGGTGATGTGTGTGCATGTGATCACCATGTCCCATGATGCATGTGAGTTTCAGCCCACCATTGGATGTTACTACGGTGCCTTGGACATGTATGCAAATGTTCGTTGCATGTACCATGCCTGTTTCTGCATGTGTGTTTCCTGCACTGACCCATGTGTTGTGGAGGGACATGATGGAAGTAATGTTTGACAGTGCCACTCATGTGCTACTGCTTCCTGTCTAGAGGACTATTGTACAGTACCCTGATGCTTGTGTTCAATGTCTCCCTTTACACAGCGGCGAGTGAAGAAGTGGGCAGAGACGGTGCTGTGGTGGAAAGCGGCAGGGATGCATCCACCGGACGGCGACGCAAGGCCCAGTCACCCTCCCAGGAAATTCCATCATCTGGGAGCGAGGGGACTGGTGCTGTATCTGCCACTATGGCTGCAGTGGAAGGGGCAGGTGAGCCCCTCCAGGGTCTTGCGACAGCGGAAGATGGTGTGGAGACATCCAGGTCGGTGGTGTGTGCGGAGGAGGAGGAGGCTGCTACTGAGCCGCACATGGGGCCTGGTGGGGGAGGTACCACTGGTGCAAGTGGTGCAGTCCAGGGGCAGGAGGCAGCACAGGTCGCAGCGGAGGGGCCTGTGCATGTCACTGTCCCTGACACTGTGACTGCATCACCATACACCAGCAGGGATGCCCCGTCCCCAGCCCGTCCGCAGGTAGGGGGGAGGTCCACGTGAACTGTCACTCCTCTACCTGCGGACAAGGGGACCCATGACCAGATTAAGTCCGTCCTGATTGTGCACACTTGACATTTGTGATGACGTGCGTGCTTCCTGGGGGGACCACGCACGTCATCAAGAAGAGCTGTGTGGCAACGTGGTCCAGCAGCCACTCTTGCGGCCCTCTCCTCCTCTGTGCACACTATATGCCAGTCGTTCGCCCTGCCGTCTTTCGGCCCACATGCCACCAGGGCCCCCTGTGGACCTTCCCCAACCAACGCAGTCAGCCAGGTGGAGATCCCATCCCTGCCACAGTCGGGAGTCGGAGGTCCAGTAGGGGTGGCCACCCCACCAACTGGACCCCAGCGGTTGTAGGATGTGCCAGCATTATCGGGCAGGGCACGTGCACGATGGCGCCGGGGGATTCCATCAGCCCGGATGCCATTGTGGTGGCAGAGGCAGTTGCGTCGGAGGCAGCAGCAGGCTCAGCATGGGAGGCATCATGGCTCAGGGCCATCAACACCCCGGGGGCAGGCATCAGCCGAGGGGCAGGAGGACCCCAGACCCCAGACTGGGAGTGTCTTCCATGGTGCAGGGGTTGGGCCGGCAAATAGATTCAGAGAGGCGGCGGGTGGACAGGGCACGGCTCAGGATGGTCAGGGTGGAGAACTCCATGCACCGGGCTTTGAGGTGGGCGGAGGGCCTCGTGGAAACTCGCAGGGAGTTCAGGGATTCCATGGCTGCATCCCTGCGAGACCTCGAGTCCAGGGAACAGGCCCGCCTCCGGAACATCGATGTGGAGTTCGATGATGCCCTGGGCCGGAACATCAAACAGTGAGCCATCGGACTAGCCCGCCGCCTTTGTAAATAGTTATGTAGTTGTAGGTTTTGGGGCTCCCAAGTGCATGGTGCCATTTGGCCTGCCTGCGGGTCATGACCAGGGATGATGGGCTGCCTGCGGGGTATGGGAAGGGTGGATGGGCTGCCTGCGGGGCATGGGGAGGGGGAGAAGGGCACACCCGGGAGGGCCGACACTGCAAAATCGTGTGTAAAACTCCCTGCGCACCCCTAGTAATACACGTACCCCGCTCACGCCAGGCCAATCGCGTGTAAATCTCCCCATGCACCCCTAGGAATACACGTACCCCACTTGTGCCAGGCCAATCACATGTAAAACTCCCCGGGCACCCCTAGGAATACACGTATCCTGCTCACGCCAGGCCAATCGCATGTAAAACTGCCTGCGCACCCCTAGGAATACACCTACCCCACTCACGCCAGGCCTATCGCATGTAAAACTCCCCACGCACCCCTAGGAATACACGTACCCCGCTCGGCCAGGCCTATCGCGTATGGAATTGCACGCGCACCCCCGGAATACACGCAGGCAGCCCTTTCACCCTCCCCATGCCACGCAGGCAGACCATCCACCATGACCCGCAGGCTGCCCACACCACAGGGGGGACTTTTTCCATGCATTTTACCTGATGCAAGCGGGGTACGTGTATTCCTAGGGGGGGCGTGGTGAGTTTTACACGTGATTGGCCTGGCGCGAGCAGTGTGCGTGTTTTCCTGGGGTGCGCGTGGAGTTTTAGACGTAATTTCACTGGCGCGAGCAGGGTATGTGAATGCCAGGGGTGCACGTGGAGTTTTACACATGATTCCTCTGGCGCAAGCAGGGTACGTGAATTCCAGGGGTGTGCGTGGAGTTTTAAACGTGATTTTGCTGCCGCGAGCATGGTACGTGTATTCTGAGGGGTGCACAGGGAGTTTTACACACGATTTCGCTGGCGTGAGCAGGGTACGTTTATTCTGAGGGTTCCGGGGGGAGTTTTACACGTGATTTTGCTAGCGCGAGCGGGTACGTGTATTCCGAGGGGTGCACAGGGAGTTTAACACACGATTTCGCTGGCGCGAGCAGGGTACAAGTATTCTGATGGGTGCACGGGGAGTTTTACACGCAGTTGGACGGGCGCGAGCAGGGTACATGTATTCCGAGGGGTGCACGGGGAGTTTAACACGCATTTTCGTAGTTGGGGGGCTGTATGCTGGTCCACTGGCCTTTGCGCCATGTACTGGATTTGTGTGATGTTTTTGGCGCATGGTGCGCGGTTGGGGGCATAACTGGCACTGCTGCAGGGTCGCTGCGCCACTCTGCGCCATGGCTGCTTATGGATGTATAAATCCATGAATACGCTGTGTGCCAAAATGGGTTTTGGCTGTGCGCCGAATTCTATGAATTACCCCCAATATCACATGGTGAAGGTACATTGGTTATTTGCTGCTAATAAAAAGACCTTCAATCTGAACCACTGTGGCATCAATGTTGTGTCCTAATCCCCCAAGTAGCTGACAGAGCAGTAAAAAAAACAGGATGTGATTGGGTGGAGTCGTATATGTACTTATGGCAGGACTACGGAACACACAATAACTTTTTAAATACTTATATACAGACATATTTGCAAGTTGAGGCACAGGGAGCTGTGCAATCAATGAAGGGGTGTCATGAATGAAAATGTTGGCATAGTTCTGGAAAGACTCAGTTTGCGGAAGACATTATTAACTAGCTGTGGTCATTTTGTACATGTCACCTTTCTACAGTTGTAAAGTATCTAGGTTTGACCTCCATTATATGGAATGTATTGTATGCTTCTGTTAAAACACAAGGGCCCATATTAAATACACGTTGCACTGTTAACTGTGCAATTTGCACGAAATTAGAACTAGGGCAAACTTTGCTCTTGTGAAAAAATGCATTGAATGAATATGAATTTTGTATTAGGACATGTTCTACCCTAGTGCAAAGTTTCTATAATATGACCCCAAATTGTTTTCCATTAAATACTGCATGTACATCATTTGTCAAGACCTCTTAAACTGCATTGTAACACTTGTTTTTCTTGAACCTATGCTCTCTCTAGTTTTAGGGGTTACCTGAGAGAAATGGGTGATAGTTAAATGACAATGGAACAACAAGTAGACTTTTCTGCTCCATCCCCAATAGAAAAACCAAGCAGTCAGATCGTTTCTAGTGGCAAGGCGGTGGGCATAAATAAGGCTACACAGAATGAACCATTCTTTTCTTTGCATTCTCGTCTCCTGGAAAGTAGTTAAGCCCTAAATCAGTGCTCAGAGCTCTGGTTCTTCTGCTTTTGTTGAGGGAATCAAGGCAGCATTGCACAACTGAAAGCCGAGAGCAGCCAACAGCGAAATCAATGGCATCCCAATCTGAGCGTTCCAGTATTGCAGTAAGTCAAGAATCGCTTTTCCTCTCTTAAGACGGTGATTGCAAACTGTGAAAGGCAGTTCCTACATGGAACACCGCAGACACCTCAAACATCACATTAGTCCCAGTACACTGATTGAGAATCTTAACAGCACAGCTCAGCTGCGACTGCTCCCCTAAAATGTGTGCTTATCACAAAATGAAGTGACTGAATAACCATGGCGCACACAGCATAAACTTACAAAAGGCAGATGGCCATAGTACACTTCTCAATACATTCCTAGACATCATTGTACAGATCAGTATGATCCTGCCTGTAAGAACCAGTACAGCCTGCAATGCCAGGACATTTTTCTATGAGAAGGATCCACCAGCAATAAAACCCGATGTGTGTCTGCTCACTCAGACATCAAAAGTCTTGATGCACAAGGTACAGTGGGAAACCTTTGTTCAAATCAGAGTTTCCTGGCATTTCAGGCTGGAGTTCCCTTATTGAGGGGAACAGCCTGATATGCAAATGGTAATGCACTTCTGGGATCAGTGACCTCCTGTGTAGTTTCCTAACCAGAGAAAAATCTATTTGACATTTGTTCAACCTAACTAGACAATGGGCCTCATTACAGGTCCGGCGGAAACCGTGCCAGTGCTACTGGCGGGTTGCCGCCGTACCTGTAAAAAGTTACTGGTGCCTGACTTTCCGGTACCACCGTGCTATTCCAAGTCCAGTGGCCGGGAAGTCAGGTGCCGGTAATTTTGTTCATCCCTATTCCCATAGGACTCCATGGGAATGGGGACACGGGAACACCAGCACAGTTACCAACAGTGCTGGTGTTCCCATGAAAACTCTGCAGGCAGGTGCTGTCCCGCCCGGCAGGTCTGACCCTGGCAGGAGGGACGGCACCCACACGCAGGCTTACCGGCACCGTTGTTTCCGGACCGGCACAATTGGAATGAGGCCCAATGTCTTACATTGTTTGCTGATTCTTCTAGAAGATTTCAAATGGCAGCAAGTTATTGAACGTTTGCTAGGTAATCATGGACGTTTAAAGTGGGTGTCCCCTGGCGGGAATTTTCATGCCTAGATTTCCTCTAGGGCCATAGGGCGTTTGTTTGCGTGTCACTGCCTATACATGATTTTTTTAGTATGAACTTTTCTTGAAAGTTAAATATTTGTCAGTGATGTGTTCTATATTCAGAGGTTCTGCCTTCATTATGACAGCCACCATCAGGTAAACTGGCTATGGTTACATTATGCAGCTTTAATGGAAAATGATCATCATCAAGTCATTTAATTATTTAAGTGATGCTGGTCCCACCAATAACTAGGCATGTCACTGTGCTAGTAGGGGGATGAACAACACTATCAGGTGAGTTCAAGGGTACGTTTCATGAAAAGATGTGGCTTCCAACTACCCTGTGACAGTTGGAATCATGATCCACAAGCTGAACCATTTTGATGCTGTAAATCTGGTCACATCACATTACAACGCCTTCCTATCGTACACAGTGAACAATACAATCGGAAGGCACACATTAAATGTATTTATTTATATATTTATTTATTACATTTAAGAAAAATAACAACACAATAAAATCCCACGCAATACATGTTAACCAACATCCCTTAGGTTTTGCAACACCTAAACACTGCCTTCCTGCAGCTGGATTAGCACATCAGCACTTCTGAGAACGTATTAGTAGTTACAGCCAGGCACGCTCCATTATTCACTGTAAGTGGTAGGATGGGCATGCACTGTACAAACCACTGTACAGTAGAAAGTCAAGGGGTGTCTTAGAAGTGCATCGTTAACTGCATGCAAACACAAGACTGGCACTTTGAGCAGCACGAACTGTAAACAGCGGCTGCAAATGGCAAGACCTTAAGAATAGTGCTTAGAAGCAGATTGCATATTGAATGTATTAGATATGGATACACATTGGATTTATAACTGTGCATTTACCTATTTTTCAGAGTGCATTCAGAATTAAATTCAGAAACATTAATTTACATGTTTTCAGCTCTCAGTTCTAGAGATTGGCGAACAAACCTAAGTCAGAATAAGTAAAAGAAATCTGAGCAAACCACCTAGAGCAAGATAAGACAAAGACCATGCTCCGCTGGGGGAAATTTTGCATTACATATTTTAGAAATAACCTATAAAGCCCTCAAGAGAGCAGCATGCTAGAGGCATGTTAGAAGCACATTGTGCTATAACAGGTAACATCCGGTATTGAACCAAGAATGGTGCAACTTGATTTCATGTTCTAAATGTATACTGCAAACATGGCTGATTTCCCAGGAAGGAAATCACAAACAACTAGACCAGCGAGTATATTAATAGTTAGATAAGACTGTATACAAGATAAAGGGGACTTTCAAAGTATACTGAAAAAGAAATAATCTTGAGACACCTGGCAGACCAGACATGTTGTGTGAGGGATTGGAGCAGGAAGCTGATGACAAGCTAACCAGCAGATGAAGGCTTAGTTGGGGGTTGAGTTGACATCAAGCTAACCAAGGCAGCAGGTATGCTGTGTTAAGCAATAGAGAAGTAGATTTTGCCATTTGCAAAGAGACAAGGGTCTGGCATGTTTCATTGTTTTTTCTCGAAATTGAATCATGATATGATGATAGGTTATTTATAACACGCTTAATATCCAGAGGTTTTTAAGTGCGGATCCGGGATCGAACCTGTCTTGCTACGTGTCACCTTGCTTCCAAAGCAAGCATGTTGCCCCTGAGCTATTCTACCAATTAGGTTGAGGGTCCTAGCATTATCCATTCTGTTTCTTTTCCCAAACTGAATTAGAGGCATTACATTGAGGTTTTGTTTGTAAAACAAAGAACAACTTATGGATTTGAGAGGCTGCCAGGAAGGTTGGTCTTCATAGGTTGTGCTGAAACAGCTTGTCTTAAGCATTGTATTTTAATTAAAGGATTTGGGCTAGCGGCCATCTAAAGTAGTGGAAACGTAGCATTACTGTACACCCACAACATAACGCAGATTAATCTGCACCCTAAATAAACCTTAGACAAATAGATTTGAAGCATGCTTGATTTAAGAAGAAATTACTTTTAGAAGGATTGACAAAGTGAGAACAGACCAACAAAATGTTGCTTTTTAAAGAACCAATAGCTATCATGATTTTGCACGTAGATGCAACAAGTAGAAATGTTTCAAATTCATTGAAACAATTATAACTATAATTACAAACAGTTCAGGGTTTGGTATTTCTGAAAGCCAATGCATGTTGAATTTTAGTGAAAATGGATTAAAATATGAAGATCATTGTTAAAGATCATTGCGAAACATTGCTTTTATTATGGTGATTAAAGTAAACACGTGGAAATGATTGGTTAATCCCACATGTTGTATTAAAAACCGTAGAAATATACACTCATGTTATTATTCTTCAAACTTTTGAAAGTCCAGTGTCTGGTCTAAGTAGTGAAAATGAATATTCCCTTTTGTTATCTAAATTTGTAATTGGAAGGGTGTTCATAACAGAATGATTTAAATCCATACTTCCCATTTACAGAGAAGGGAGTAGATGAGAGCATGCCATACATATGAAGGTGCCTGGTTTCAGTTTCCTTTCTATTTTTTAACAACTGATTCACAACATTTATTTAATTTAACTTTTATTTAACTTTTGCACAGAGTTACAGCTTCACATTTCCACACAGTCAATTGGTGTATACACAGAAAGTACTTCAGCAGCATAAGTGAGCAGCAATATTAACATTACAATACTTCTACATTAGCATCTTTCCCCATGCTTTTATTGATCAAGTATTGACGGAATCCTTCCCATATAGCGTTCGGACGATTTGTTAATGGCAGCAGGCTAGAATACAATCCTTCTTTATCGTTAGCCCAGGTCATTTCACTCACCCATTCGTCTACCGTGGGAGAAAACTCATCAGTATGGCTGTTTGGCTAGCAAGAGTCTTACATTAAGCAGTTTTCGTTTCATCGGGTTCATTTTAACCACAACGCCCAGCATACATACCCCCTGTTCCTATCTGACAGGCTGGTCTACCATTTCTTCCAGTGCTTCACAAACCTTAGCCCAGTGTTCAGATAACATTCTACACAACCACAACATGTGTGTCAAATCAGCATCCTCATTTGTGCACCTTGCGCACCTCCGTCCGCGGTCACATATATTTTCTTGAGGCGGGCTGGTGTAAGGTATACCCTATTCAGTATTCTGAAATGAATTAGCCTATATCTCGATGATTCACAACCCATGCCCCACTTAGGAGAGCCATAATGCTGGTTCCCCCTCCCCTCAACGTGGGATTTATATCGTGCAATTGGAGGGGAGTTGGTTCCTGGCTACCAGCTTTGACTACAGCTACCAGAATTCCCTGAGGCCGAAATTGGTACTAATCAGAAATACCTGAACAGACTGCCTCCCTGAAGATTGCAGGAGGCATGAAAGCGCTTGGAGGAGAAGAGCAACTGAACTGCAGAAGGTACACAAACCTGGGAACTAGAGTGCGTGCCTCACCCCCCCTTTTTTTCTAAATATTGATTCGGGAGTCCTGGGCTCCAGAGGTGCAGCACCGGAATGACCCATGCCCCATTTAGGAGAGCCCTAATGCTGGTTCCCCCCCTCCAACCCACCGTGGGATTTATATTGTGCGATCAGAGGGGCGTTGGTTCATGGCTACCAGCTTTGACTACAGCTACCAGAATTCACTGAGGCCAAAATTGGTACTAATCAACAACACCTGAACAGACTGCCTCCCTGAAGATTGCAAGAGGCATGAAAGCGCTTGGAGGAGAACAGCAACTGAACTGCAGAAGGTACACAAAGCTGGTAACTAGAGGGCGCGCCTAACCCCCGCCCCTTTTTCTAAATATTGATTCGGGAGTCTCGGGCTCCAGGGGCACAGCACCGGGGTGACCCATGCCCCACTTAGGAGAGCCATAATGCTGGTTTTCTCCCCTCCCTCTACCTTGGGATCTATATTGTGCAATTGGAGGGGAGTTGGTTCCTGGCTACCAGCATTGACTACAGCTACCAGAATTCCCTGATGCCAAAATTGGTACTAATGAGCAACACCTAAACAGACTGCCTCCCTGAAGATTGCAAGAGGCATGAAAGCGCTTAGAGGAGAAGAGCAACTGAACTGCAAAAGGTACACAAAGCTGGGAACTAGAGTTCGCGCCTCACCCCCCTCTTTTTTTTCTAAATTCTGAAATGAATTAGCCTATATCTGGATGATTCACAAACTTATTTGCATTTAACCCTTAAAGGACATCTCCAAACTGAAGTTTTCAGAGAGGTAACATAGATGGATATATGTCAGAATACGAAGTCCCTTGTAAAAGTATGTTCTCGCTGGGGACAGTCACTTTCTTTGGGGCAAGAGGTTAGAAGGTTGTCACAGTAAAAGGCATAATAATCTATTGGTCCACTGGTCCACCTTCCACGGGCTTCTTCAGCCCTTTGCTCTCCATTTCATCTCTCCTTTATTTACATGTTGCACTTTGTTTCTCTTACCTTAGATTAGAGATTACATCAGGATAAATCCTCAAATGCAATGTAATTCTTTCCTAACCTTACAAACCTTTAAGGTTTCAGGTAAACAGCTATGACATTGTTTACAAATCCGCCGTTTCTTACATAAACCATGTCACCAAGCTAAACTTCAATTTGCTTCACACAATTCTTCATGTCACAGTTAGGGCTATGTGAAGTTGAAGAACTTTAGTTCTGTATACTTTGTGACATTTACTGACAAGATTTGCAAACGTCACAAAGTTTCCATGAGGTGCACATTTCTGTAAAAATGCTTTACTATATTTATCTCTATCTATTGGTGTGTTTTTTCAAAATGGTCGTTGGAGGTTGTGCTCAGGATCCCAGCTGCAGTCAGCCACGCAGTTCACTGATGTACTCCACCTAGCACACTTTAATGCCTCAGCATTCATAAGGGAGGCAGATTGGTTCAGGGGATTCCGGTTTACTCCATTTGACTAATTAAAAATTAGGTGCAAGGAAAGGATCTCTGGTTGCTGTAGGTTGTAAGTGTCAGCCACCTCACAACTCGTCCCCATTACACAATCTTAAACCTCTGTTTGTGGGGGAATATCAACAGTATGGTACTCATTAGTCATGCATGTATCACCTGGTTGCCGCTCCTTTGGAGCCTGAAACTCTTTAAAATAATGTTTTGCAAAAGGGGGGTGAGGGGCTGTAGTGTGACAAGACATCCGGACACGGGAATTGAGAGACCAATAGTTTATTGTATAACAATGATACGTTCACTACACTGTCCTCCACTTCTAACTGCTTTTTTCCCAGCACTCTAGAACCCCCAATGATGGCCAGGGATCATGCAGCTGTAACTCACGTGGATTCCATACCTCTCTATTTGTCACAGTAAAGTGTATTGAGAATGACACACACAAGATACAGCCGGTGCCAAAATTATTATTGCGCTGAATTATCAACCCAAATAGTAGAACTCTAAAATTAACCATCGGTGTAAACAACTAACTATCTACAAAACCTAGGAACATATGCCAAAACAGTATTCTAATGTTAAGGACCTAAATAGTAAAACTCTATAGTTAACCCAATACATGAACACAAACTAACAAAACCAAAAGAGGACCAATGTTTTAAAAGAGAAGATTATGTGCCCTCACACATAATCTTGCTAATATCTGGACTCGTAACAAACGTTCTTTTCTTACATCTTCTACAATTGGTTTCATGCCACATTCCTTTAACTTATCAGGTGCTCCCGCATGTCTCTGTGATTTCACTATAAACGTATCTATAGACTTATCTACTCCTCTCTGAGCCCAAGTAAATTCTCCTCCTAGCAGAGCACTGTACAGAGTGTGTGTAGCCAGCATTTGGACTGGCATTTTTTAACAGTAGCACAGTACTTTGAGATGAGGTTGGTGCATTCATTGGAATTAGTCCTTTATCAGGTGTTGTTGAAAAAGCTACATTTTGAGAGATTTGCATAGCTGGTGAATTGTGGGGGCATTTCAAGGTGACACTGGATTGAGTTCCAGAGGGTGGGTCCACAACAAGATTTTTGATTCAACCTGGTTGGTCGATTTGCTACACGAGGAGCATTTGGCACCATATTATGAAGCTTAGCCACATTGTAGATGATGAATGCCGTCTTGAACCAGCCTGGAATGAAGCCAATGTAGTTTGTGTAGGATGGGGTGATTCAGAGAAATGTATGTGCACCCATAATAAGATGTGCTGCAGCGTGGTGGACTGCTTTCAGCAGAACCAGTTGAGCAGCTCGGAGCTCCATCAGAAGGGCATTTCCCCCATTGATGTGTTAGACCAGAAGGGCCTGGAGCTTGCTTAGAGTCCTTAATTAGAGGCCTGGAAGGTGTGAAAACTGGTGGTGGGTGGAGCAGCTGGATGGCAGGGCATGGTCACATGACCAGCAGCCTAATCAATGCTGTCTGCCTGGAGCGGGCCTAAAGTCCTCACGTAGAGGCCTGGGAGGCACAAACACTGGTGGTGGGTAGAGCAGTTGAGTGGTTGGGCCTGATCACATGACCATCAGTCTACTCAAAGCTGTTTGCTTGGAGCTGGCCTAGAGTTCTTAGGTAGAGGCCAGAAAGGCAAGTAAAATGATGGTGGACAGATTAGCTGTGTTCCTTCACCTGGGCACATGACCAGCAGACTACTCAATGCTGTCTGTCTGCCATTATCACATTCTGCTTTATTACTTCTTTGCTTCACCCCAATCCCCCTGTTAATTTGAGGCAAATTAAGACTGAACCTACAAGCTCTTACCATCCACACAGGACAGACCCTGATGTTTAGTTTCCTCCCTTTCAGCATCTCAAAAGGATACACCCCTGTGGTAGGGTGTGGTGTGAATCTATGTGCTAATACAGTGTCATTGACTGCTGCCTTCCAATCAGCCCTTGCCAATATGACGCCTTTTATGCTTTCTTTAATGACCATATTGAACCTTTCAACAATACCATTGGTTTCTGGATGATGTATTGAGCTGGTGTGATGTGTAATCTCATTGCTCATAACACAATGGTCCATCTCCTTAGAAACTAATTAAACCCGATTTTCCATTATTAACGTTGTGGGATTTCCTTATCTTTTAAAAAATAAAATCTAAAAAGTCAACCACAGCCTCGCTACATATGTTTTGTACAAACGTAGTTTTTGCCCATCTTGAAAGAGCATTTACCAAAACCATGCAGTAGGTTTGCAAACCCAAACTTCTCCCTGGTCTACAATGTCGAAATCCACTGTGATGAATCAGAGGTGATCATCCCAAAGAACCTGGCGTTGGCCCCTTCTCATGTGACCAGGGAAAGGCAAACACCGCCTGAACCTGACCCTGGGAGTGGTGTCCTGTGGGAGTATCACATGGGAGGGGACTCGGGTCAGGAGGAATGGGATAACCCTTTGAATAATTTCCCTAATGATCCCACAGTCTTAATGTCTTATTGTGAAAATGAAGATTTTCATGTTAAAAGCACTAAGAACATTATGGACTTCAAGTCTTAATACTGGGATGAGGAAGAGGAATCCAGAGTTATCAAACCGTAGTGAGCGGTCTAGTGGTTGTAATGACCCACACCTAAGTGGAACCTTTAAACATTTAAAGGTCCTTCAGGTGCAGGTCATTAGAGAGCAGTGGGAGCAGCAGGAAGAAGCAGAGATGGGGCTGCTTCTGTGTTGACAGCAGGATGCTGTTCCGACAAAGCGGCAGAAGTCGGGAATCCTATTACAGAGCAGAAAATGCCTAGCAGGAAGCGTTAGAAAAGCTGTCCATGTCATGCTTTCTACTACAGTGTATGGCATTTACCAGAGTGTGTGTGGACCTGTGAAGACTCTATTTACAGGAAGCACGAGCAGCAGTAGTTTAACCGGAGCTGTCAGGCGCCAAAGAAATCCATCTGATTGCTGAAACAGAAGCATCTGGTCCAAAGGAGATGCAAGGAAATACCAGTGAGTTGGCCTTCACTAGGTAACCCAGGTGCGCTCCGAAATAGACCGCTGTCACAAAGTGAAACTTTTGACTACCGACCCAATGAATCAAAACAAATTTGACACAACTCTCATAATAAGAGAGATCGAGTACAAGAATATGTAACCACCATTCTTAAAGTAAAAAGGGAACAATATTCAAACAAAGTGAAGACAATCTACAAAAGGGTATATTACCTATGAGAGACTGTAACCAGCATTGCCTAAGCCAATGAAGGGCAATTATAAATTCAAGGGGATACAACTTTCCTAAAGAGGGATACACAGAGAGGAGACATTATAAACAGCATTACCAGCAGCTAACTGGTGGTGTAGAAAGAAGCATAAGCCTGCAGGAGAAAAGCCCTCATTAGAGAAAGGATGAATGTGGAGAGAAATGTAACCTGCATTTCGTGGCACAAACCAATCAATGTGTGGATCATTGTCAAAGTATACTGTATCCTTGTGAAAGTAGTTATAAACCCCTTTATTTTGAAAGTCAAAAGACGTATCCAAGAAGCAGTTGTTGGTTCAACTTTCCCCATTAAGGATATAAGTGTGTAAAATTTAGAACAAACCTCATCTCAAAGTGCAAATTGTAGTAGTAGATGTTTTATTTATTAATTGTGTTGAAAGTTACTGAATCAAGAAGCAGTTGTGGATTTTATTTTCCCAATGAAGATTTAAGTGTGGAAAGTTCAAAGCAAACCTCACCAGAGTACAAGTAGTAGTAGTAGGGGTTTTATCCTGGCAGATGAGTATACCAGGAAAGGGAAAATTTGTGGTTATTCCTGGCAGGTGAGTGGACCAGGAAGATGTTAATTTGAAGTACTGCAATGTGGTAGAAGGTTGTGGTTGAAAGGAAGTTACAATTCCTCTAATGTGTTATGATCTACTGTTGAAAACCACCCTGACAAAACTGTGTTGTGTTATGAAGAAGAAATGTGATATTATGAAAAGTAATTGGTATTGACTACAAACCGGGTGTGTGAAGACGTCTTTTTGATTTGTCAAATAGAAGTTGTGGAATCTTTGACAGTTGTTTTGAAGAGTGACGAATACTGTTTAGAAATAAGACAATAAAATTGCCAATGAAAACCCAATGGAATGAATAAAGCTGTGTGTTATACCAGAGTGAAACTTGGCTATTGAAAAGAACTTTCCTGATTTTAAACTTTGGTTTGAAATACCCTGAATTGATCATAGGATGGGATTACACCTCATTATACATGTCGTTGTACATGCTTTTTCGTTACTCTCAAATGAATGTCACATCCCTGGAAACTCTTTCAGCTTGCATATCACAATTGGGCCACCAAAAATCCTGCTAAATCCTTTGTTTTGTTTTGTTTTGGATATTCCTTGGTGGCCTTCATGTGCCAGCTCTATCATCTTAGTTCTGACCCCTCCTGGCGGAATAATCAGATTCCCCCCTTTGTATGAACCCAACTGACATGAGAAGTGTATCACATACTCTCCACAAAGCTTCATCATTTAAGTTTTTGAAATGTTAACTTGTTATGTTCATTGCTCTTCAGAGCTGTTTAATCTCACTCAATGACTGGCCTTCCTCCATACCCTGATCTCATTCTTGATTTGACACAACATTTTGTTCAATTGGTCAGAACTTGATGATCTTCTTGTATTGAATTCTTTATTATTCGTCATTCTGCATAAACAGTGGGTTGCTTTATTTTTTCCACTGTAACATTTTCAAAATCTCACGTATATTCGTGTAAGGCAGTCACCCATTTTTCTTAAACAGAAGGATACTTTATTTAATCCTTTGGTAGTTGGAATTTCTTTAAGCGGTTTTTGGTCCGATGAAAAAATAATAATCGGCAAGTTCATAGAAATGGCATGAATTGTTCACAGCCCATTTAATTACTAGCAATTCTTTCTCCAGTTGTTGAATAGTTCCTTTCTGCTTCTTTTAACACTCATATGGAAAAAGGCATGGTATATTCATTCTTTCCCTCTCTTTAAGCCAAAACTGCTTTCACACTTTCATTAGTAGTGGTGGCTATACTATTCCTGGATGGATCATAATTCTTTAGTGATGGGACATCATTCAAAGTGTCCGTTGTATTGTGCCTCACACTCATCATTCCACATAAACGTTGGTCCATTCTTCACTAGTTTCCAAATATTGCTTGTGATTATGGCAAAGTGCGGTTGAATTTGGGATAATATTCAGCCATGAAAACCCTTTTTCTATCTGATAGCCAAACTATGTAACTCAATCTCTAAGGAGATCAGAATGACAGAAGACCACCTCACTTTCATGAAAAGGCTAAACACCTGGCTCTTCAACATGCTGATATAAACACTGATCAACCATTTAACAACCACTTCATGAACTGACTGCCCAACCCATACAATCCCTGTTTCTACAAACAATGGATACATTTAGAATGGAAAACAATAACATAACTACAAATAACCAGGGATTACCCCAAACCCACGATCCCCACCTTTAACACATCTCCAGAGGGCTTGTGACTGAACCCACCAAACATGCAAAAGGCTCTGACCAAGCTACAAACCCGACCACTTCAGACGACAAAAATGTTTAACACTGGACACGTCCCTTCTGGACACAACAGGTGCAGTGCACAAAACTAAACACAGCCAGAAAGTGCACACGTGCAGATGCCAGTTGCTCCTAGTTTTGCACACATCAACAGATGGGAAAAAGATCTATCCTATCACTCTCTCCCTTACTAACTAACCCTGCCCACTTCTCCTTGCAGAGCCATGTGAGTAACTGGAGATCATGAAAATGGGAGCAGTGTGTGGTATGCATCACCTTAACATAACATACTTAACATGACATGACTCCTTCAAGTTCCTAATTGTTTGGAGTGTTTCTTATGTTGTACACTAACCTTTTTAGGGTTTTGTGCTTCCTTCTGAAATTTCAGGACCAAGATCTTTGATTGGTCTTATGTACATTTTATACTTTTCTTTACTTAGTGCCATCCTAACTTTTCCTATTATGTCTAAAGCATGATTGAGCCGTACTTCATGTTTAACTGAATTTTTCGTGTAGATCAAAACATCATCTTGAATGCATACAATGGGCCTCATTACACGGAAGGCGGTAAGGGTTAACGGTCACCGGTAATGGTACCATGACCGTTAACCCTTACCGCCTGATTACGAGGTCCCTTTGCGGGTTGGTACTTTAACGCCTGCTTTTTAGCAGGTGTTAAAAAACTACCCGCAAAAGGACCAGGGTGCTAATTACGGTACCGCAATCTGCGGTACCGTAATTAGCACCTTCCCCATTCCCATTATGCCCTATGGGGCAAAAATGGGAATGGGGAAGGGCAATGGGGGAAGGGGGAATTACCGCCCCACCAACCTTGGAATAGGGCGGTAATTCCCCTTTCCTCCAAGGCGGTGCCAGTATTTTACCGGCATAGACCAAGGTGCTAGTAGCTAGGTGCTAGTAGCACCTTGGTCCACCGCTTACCGTGTAATGAGGCCCAATGTCTTCCTTGAAAAAGATGATATACCACTCTCTGAAAGGCAGTTGCTGCTGACACTAACCCAAACTCCTTATGAATCGAAACAACCCTTCCGGGGTGATGAATGCTGTTGAATTCTTAAATGTTGGGTACAATCTTATTTAATTATAAACTGAATTAAGATCCAGCATGGAGATTATTGTTGCCTCTCCCAATGTGCTCAACAGCTCTGCAATGTTCAGGAGTGGGTGCCTGTCTGGAACCATATTATTATTCAGTGCTCTTAGATCTATGGACTGTCTGAACCTCACATAGGCATTTCTCACAGCCCCAAATGGTAATACCCAGTCTGCACAGTCTACACTCTCTAAAACTCCTTGTTTTCCCATTGCTAAAATCTCTTTTTTCACTTTATATTGAAATTTAATGCTTCTGTCTTTTTTTACTGTGGGTTTCATTCCTGCTTCCATTCTGATACAATGTTCGAACCCTTTTACATACTCCAGTTCTTCATTGAATAATTCATGTTCCCCTTTTGATTCAACTTCTTTTTCTGTTTCCTTGCATTGTACTGACACTTCTTCACACTGAAACACTGACTCCTCTGCATTGGGGTCCAGTTTAATCATCAGCCTTTTCTGGTGTGATAAAATTAGTAAAGACGCATTACTTGTTCTTAACACATGTTTTTTCTCTTTGGCTGTGTGATCTTTAAACATGTATTCTGATTTGATTATTTTGCCTCCATATGCTACTGGGTTATTGTTAATATTATTGAGTGACAGGTTGTTTTCAAACATCCTATCAAATAGTTTTAGCAATAACAAGGTATTTTTAGCACCTGAGTCTATTGCCATGTCTATGTTTTTGTTTCTGTAAGAAAGGCATGGTATCAATCGTAGACACAGACACAATGGATACAGGTTTCGAAAACCTTTATTTGGTAATTTGGCTGGGACAAGTAGAATTCCTAACTGGCCCTAACTCTAGAATAAGAGCACTCTCGACCATTAAATAAATAACAAACGGTCCGAGTCAGTCTAGTCAACATAAAAAGGCCTTTACTAAGAAAGCCTAACCTTGCCCTCCTTCTCATAATGACAAATGTGATATGGTAATACAAAAGGACAATAGTGTCTCAAAAGAAATTTCAGAATGGGTTTTAAATAACTACCTTCCCCACGTTCAGCACCACAGGGTCTAGACAGTTTCCTAAAAGGTATAGGTGGATGCCACAGTTATTTCAGTCTTGCTCACTTTAGCTTATTTAGTACAGTTTAACAGTTCAGGCTAGGGCTTCAAGCTTCTGCTAGTTCAATTACTTCCTTAGGCTTTGTCTGCCTGCAATCCCAAATATACAGTTACACTTCCACAATCTTCCTCCTCTTACAACACCAACGTCTCTTGGCACTTGTAGTTTCTCTTCGGTTTTCCTTCTTGACCTTTTTCAAAATTCATATGTAACACCAATACTTCTTGATATTTGTAGTTTCCTATTTTCTTTAGTTTGCCTTCTAGGCCTCTTTCAGAATTCATAGGTACCATCAATACTTCTTTGTATTTGCAGTTTCTTATTTTCTTTAGTTTACTGTACAGGCTTTCCTCTGTCAGGCTGAAGCTTATCTTTCACTTTTCACTTTATCACACAGTTCTGCATAAGCTTCCCTCTGCCGGGTTCATGCCTGTCTTTCACTTCGTGGGGGTTCTCTTCCCCACATTTTGTCTCAGGTGTCTTTTCACTTTCAAAGACTTTCAAAACTGCAAGGATTTTACATAGACCTCAGCGTGACCACTTTTTGACGCCTTCTTGGCCTTTTTCAAAGTTCAAATACTTTTCCCTTTTGGCATATTCAATCTTCACATAGTTTGCTTTTCACTCATTCAACTTTCTTTCGGAATCGCAATTACTTTCTTGTCTTTGGTTCCCAATCAACTCAGAACATTTCCCAGAGACTTTCTAATGAGTGATTTCACCTACAGGATCACTCTGTTACGTTGTATCCATTCCTCTTACAATTAAACAATTGTCCTTTCCATTTCACGTTTTATAGGCATACGTGCAACCTTAAACTTTTGAGTTACAGTTACTTTTGTTTTCAACACAAACCAGACTTTATTTGCCTTTGATATCTCACTGGTTGTGTTAATCAGCCTTCTTTACATCAATGCTCTTCATGAAGCAGTCAAGGCCATTTCCAGCGCCTCCCCTATTCCCCCCCAACTCCATCATTCTCTCTGAAGGGTTGCGGCTGAAGGTTTCTTTATTCCACTCAGTTGGTTTAAATCTCGGAACCATTACCGCTTCTGGAAAGTGTGGGATTCTCACCTGGCTCTATCTCAATCTTCATAACTGCAGATCAGCCCCTTGGCCTTCCGACTTCCATCGCCTGGTTGTTATTCAGCCACAAAAGAGCTGTTCCTTCTCGTATACAGCCTCGCTTAGAGTGTGTCTGTGCGTGCCACCTTTAGTTCATCTGTACGGGAGTGTTAACAAGTGGCAGGTGTTTATAATTTGGATTACGTGCCTGCCTCTGCCTGGCTTCATAACAGGGACAGAGCCAGTGCAAGTTAGTGGAGGTAATCTGCCTGACCTTATTCCTCATCTTCCCTGGCTCAGTAGTGTTGCCAATGTAACGTGGGGAAGAATTAGGGGAGTTTCCCATAATATAAGCAGGGAAAGGGGTTAGATGGGTTGTGGAAATATGGGGACACTATGTCAAGTCATCAGGAGTTTCTCCCACATTCTCTGAGGACCGCCTACCCAAGTGATTCTCCCTCGCTTGTCTACCCCCAGGGTCAGGATCCAAAAGTGATAGCCTTTCCCTGGCCACCTGAGTACGGAACTCATGGGGACTAGGTTGTGAAACACCCGCTGGTTTTTCACATTTCCCACTATTATCGAAGCCATGGGTTTCTCACTGTCTGTGTCATCATCTCCCACTGACAGTATATCGTGGGTCCCTTGTAAATATGAATCATCCTTTGTCCTCTCACCATTTCTTCAATGGTAAAAGTAGATTCATCCAAATCTGCACATAGTTCATGTGATGAATCAACTTCCGGGGTCCACTGGTCCAGGGATGAATATCGCTTTCTAAACCATCAATCATCCCCACACCTCTAGTACACCAGAAGGGATTCAAACAGATTGGATGCACAAGCAAATTATAAACATCCTTGTCCAATTTTGGTAACGTGGATGGAATGGCAGGCTTATCTCTGAAAGGTTGTGAATCATTGGTTAGTTGCAACACAGCAAAATTACAATTATTACCCAATGATAAAAAGGACTGTCCAGTCAAGGTTGTATACAAATATCTATGTTATTATAATTACAACAGACAGTTATAGCACACTACAAAATATATAATCACAACAGTTCACGGATACTTGGTTTCAAAACAAAGGGAGCAGTGAGTCATAAAATGTCACTAGTGGCCTTCGGAGAAGGACCAGGGGGACAGAACTACAATGTATCTTGTGCTGTCGGAGTTCTTGGTGCTCGACATGGTCGAGCCGGTTTCAGAGCACTTTGCAGCTTCTGCAACAGAGTTCAAGATGGGAGGCAGATGCGGGTATCAGGCGGCAGGCAGTTCGGCGAGCGAGGCTGGGTGGACAGCTGCTGGCCAGCCTACAAGGCGGCACTAGGTCAGGAACCGATGTCTCAGTGCTGGTCAGCAGTTCTGAAGCACTGGTCGAGGTGTCTAGGATGGCTTAGCGACTGGGGCATAACAACGGTCAGTGGTCAGGTCGGTTGCGGCTTGAGGGGCTTGACTGGCTCGAAAATGTCCTTTAAGGTGGATGTTGGTAGATGCTATTTGATTCACTCCTCCTAGCTTCTTTACTGAGCTTGTGTCATCCTTTAAGGAGGATGACGCAAAGCTGAGGAGAGTGTTGCAGGAAGCCGCTTTGTTCTTGGTTAGGTTAAGAGACTCTTCCCACCTAGAAAGCTTGATGCAGAACCTAGCATGGCATGCTGTGTTCTGGCTGGGTACTGGTTGCAGAGCTGCTGGTGGGTCCTCTGGATTCAGTATCTCCCTCTGTTCCCTGGAAGATGGTTAGGGGAGGGAACTTGTTTACCTCTTGGAGGTCTTGACCTTCTTTCACTGTTGGAAGAGGTAAGGCAGACTGTTCCTTCAGCCAGTGTCCTATTATGAGCTTTCCCTTCTGCTGCATCATTCAGATGATCTGCCAAAAGAGGGGCTTTTCCCTCTTTTAAAGCCAATTGGACCAAAGAGATTGGTGCAGACTAAGGCTATCTTAATGAACCAATCCGGGCTCCCCACCAAAAATGTCCTGTATGCGTGAGGTCATAACCAGAGTGCTTTGCAACAGAAAAGGTAAAGGGGTGAAAACATGTAATACTAAATCCCAACTATCTTCCTTTCTGTTGTGGATAAAAGGGTCCTAATGGTTAATGGAGCTCCCTGTGGTTCTGATTAAAGCAGCAAGTCTCCCATGAAGCTGCGATGAGACTAGACTTTCTAGCTCCATCAAACCACATACTCGTACCTTCTGACTAGAGTCCCACTGCGGGGATGACGACTGTAAACACACAGTCCCACAAATGTAATTTCACTGTCAATCGATGTGGAGGACAGAAGCTGGCTTCAGGTTGACACAGTTCATATGAAAGGGTGTTGGGGTGTCCTGTCTCCTTTGTTAGCCTCTCAGCCTGGCCCCATATGGGCCTGTTTGAATTAAACTCTAATTAGTATGTGAATGCTGCCAACATCTACAAGACTGAAAAAAAGGACAGGGTGGATCCATGGGGCCTTTGTTAGTTATTTAGGCAGGCCATGGCAGGGGGAAGGTTTGGTCCTCCCCCTTCTGGAGATGCATCGTGTACAGCACCTGTGAGATGACAACTAAATATGACAGGGGGGTACTGCATCTGTAGGCTGTGCCCAACCAGAATACACAGGTCTATGCATATGTTGTGTTATGAACATAAGAAAATGTGTGCCGATTAGCCCCACACATTTTCCAGAGGTTAATCTACCATTATTCAATTTCATTCAAAATTTAAAATAAACCCAGGCAAGCGCAAACTCACTGTGCGGTTGATCAAATTCCTCACATGCCCCCCAGCCTCAACATGTGAACTACCACCCTACTAATGGTCTGGTTCATCATCAAGGTGAAAGTACCGGCTGAGACCTTCTGAGCCCTACCACCTTTCCGCGGGTAGTTATCCAGGTTTTGTCTGGGCTGGAAAACCTCAGTGTCAGCTACTTAGATGACATTGCTGTGTTCAGCCACACCTGGGAGTATCACTTAGCACATAGCACCGCTCAAATTACGGACTAGCAAACCGAAAAAAACATCTCAACTCATGGTTCACCCCCCATCTAAAAAACCTCAGGTTAACCAAAAGAAAACTAGAATCCAAATGGAGACTTACTCCTACAGTAGAAAACAAACTAAACCTTGCAAAGATATCATCCCAATACAAAAAAGATACCCTACTAGCCAAACAGGAAACATACAATACCAGAATATCCCAATCTAAATCAAGTGTCAGAGAACTGTTCAGTATCTTGAAAGAGCTGGAAAAACCCATCATTCCCCAAGAAAACTGCACCAAGGACATAAAATGGTGCTCAGACATTCAGTTTGCCCTTACTAACAAAGTAGTCAACCTACAAACTAAAATCGCCCTCAAAAAAGCATCTCTCACACCTCAGGACGCTCTAACCCCAGAACCCCTACTTAAAGCTAAACAAATAACACGTTTCTGCTTCTCCAAGGTATCTACCATCGAAGTCGAAAAAGTGATCCTGGGACTTAAACCGTCCAACTGTAAAGGCGACCAATGCCCTGCCCAATTAATTAAGGATGCTGCGAGAGAACTATCGCCATTCATAACTAAACTCATCAACTCATCCTTCACCACCGGCATTGTACCGAAAAATCTTAAAGAGTCGTGGGTCCTGCCACTCCTAAAGAAGCAAACCCTCGACCCTGCCATGCCCATCAATTTTAGGCCTATCACAACTGTGCCCTTTCTTCTAAAAATTTTAGACAAAGTGGCATACATGCAAATACAAAACTTCCTTGAATCCAAGCACCTGCTCGGAACCCGCCAATCTGGATTCCGTCCCCAGCATGGTACAGATACTGCCCTTATCGATCTCAAGGCCCAAATAGATCAATGTTGGGACAATGGCCAAGCAGCCTTACTCCTCTTGCTAGACCTCTCAGCAGCGTTCGATTTAGTCGACTATACAGTCTTATGCAGCCACCTAGACTCTGCTGCTCACTTCTCCAAAGAGGCCATATTATGGATCAAATCCTTCTTGAATAACCGCACCATGAGAGTCTTCTCTCCATCAGCCTCAGCTGACCCGATCCCTATAACGTGTGGTGTACCCCAGGGATCTTGTGTATCACCAACCCTCTATAACATATTCACAAAGCCGCTCTTTGACGAAATGGATCATCTGGGTATCGCCTACACCAACTATGCAGACGATACCCAGATCCTCCTTCCGCTTTCAGGAGATTACGTCGTGGATCTGGCTTTAGTGAATAAAATTTACAGCATCGTTCAGGCATGGATGGCCACACATGGTTTATGCCTGAACGACGACAAAACTGAGCTCATAATCCTAGGCACTCCGACATACATAACTAAACTTAACCCTGACTATGCCAGCTTCAGTATCGACGGGAATAATATCAAAGTAGCAAAAGAAGTCAAGACCCTAGGCTTTTACCTTGACGCCACCTTAAACTTTTGCAAACAAGTCAACTCCCTAGCCTCTTCTACAGCATATACTTGCAAACTCATTAGAGCCAGCAAGCAATTCCTCTCTACAGACAGCTGCATCACGCTTGCCAGAGCCCTTATACTGTCCAAACTGGACTACTGTAATGGTCTATACATTGGGGCTAACAAACAGACTATCCAAAAAATCTAGGTTCTACAGAATAATGCCCTGAGAGCCGCGCTCAAGAGCAACAGGAAAGAGCATATCTCCTCTATAAGAAGAGAATATAAATGGCTATCCACTCAGGACAAAATCCAACTCAAAATTGCCTCCCTTACTCACAAGTGCCTCAATAACATGGCACCACCCTACCTCATGGACAGGCTACACTTAAGAACCTCACCTAGGCCAACAAGAACGGTCAATGCGAATTGCCTCTATGTCCCTCGCTTTAAACGTGCCACTATTGGAGGACATAGCTTCGCAGTCAAAGCAGCACAGCTTTGGAACTCCCTACCACATGACATAAGAGAACCCCAGCCCTTCGTGAAATTCAGGCAGAATTTGACCAAGTGGCTGAGAGCCAATGACATCTAACTAATCTGACTTGCTTGACCTGACTGTCCCTACTGGCGATCCACCTGCATGCCCCAGCTCTGATACCTCGGTCTGTATTTTACACCATTGTATATTACTGTACTTATTCCACTGTATATTACCTCCACATTGTTAAGTATTCCTGTACCCTTATCACCTCTTGTCTGGACCTAGCTCCAGACCTGCTCATTCTTGCTTATTGTATACTGTACTATGACCATGCACATGTACCTTTACATATTTTATTTATTGTAGAATGTACTATGATTATGTAGATGTACCTGTAACAAAGTTGAGCATATTCTTGTCCTGTGCGCCCTGATGCTCCAGGGCATGGCGCGCCTTACAAATAATAAACTAAACTAAACTAAACTTATGTCACCTGAAACAGGTCTGACTATCAAGGTTATGAAGTGCCAGATAGTGCAGGGCACATTGATTTACCGAGGCCACCTGGTCGGTGGAGGTTAGAAACAACCTCTCAAAGCGAAGGTACAGGCTGTGAAGGATTAGGACATCCCCACCACTCTCACACAGGTGAGAGCCTTTCTAGGTCTTACCGGGTACTACCGGTCATTCATCAAGGGGCATGGGACCACTGCCATGCCCCTGATTGATGTAACTTTCATGATAAAACCAAAGAAGGTAACTTGGACGCCTGCTGTGTCAAACCTCCTTTCAGGGTTTAAAGGATGGATTTGCAGGGCTCCAGTTCTGAAAGTGCCAGACTATGGTCAGGAATTCATTACCCAGACAGATTCCTATGATTTTGGCATTGGAGCAGTGTTAGCTCAGCTGAACTCTCAAGGGGTAGAGCAACCTGTTGCGTACATTAGCAGGCGATTGACAAAATGGAAAGAAACAGAGTTGTTGTTGATAAAAAGGCTTACGCTGTCGTGTGGGCCATAAAGAAGCTGAAACCCTACATCTTTGGGTCGCACTTCATGATCCATACAGATGACCTGCCTCTTTGATGGTTAATAGCCATGCAAGACGAGAACCCTAAGCTTTTGCATTGGGACATTTTCCTACAGGGATTAGATACGGACATCCATCACAAGCCAGATTCCCAGCATTGAAATGCAGATGGCCTCAGCCGGTTCTTTTGCCTTGATAATGAGCCAGACCCTCAGTACCGTGGTGGTTCATATGTTGAGGCGGGGGGCATGTGTGGAATTCGACCATCCGCACCGTGGGATTTTGTAGTGATATTTGCAATTATTTGACATGTATTAAGCGCTTTACTCCAAAGCACTGAACATAAAAATTGGTTACAGTACAATAAAGTGAAATTTGGAAGATTACAAACATTTTCCAGGTAAAGACTTAAGTACAATCAAGTAAATATTAGTAGGGTTAAAAGCAGTTAGAGGTAGGAAGTTAAGATTGAAGAAGATAGATCTTTAGAGAAATATAAAATGCAGGATATGAGGTAGTAGAACGGGGTAAAGAATTCTAGTGGTAGGGAGCAGGAAGAGAGAAATAGTGGAACAGGGATTGAGCACAGTGG
Source organism: Ambystoma mexicanum (assembly GCF_040938575.1). Lineage (NCBI taxonomy): Eukaryota > Metazoa > Chordata > Amphibia > Caudata > Ambystomatidae > Ambystoma > Ambystoma mexicanum. The sequence continues at coordinate 1,031,597,712 of NC_090933.1, read as the reverse complement.
GGGTAAGGAACTGATATTAAGAACTGGGATTGAGAACAAAGGGAATGAGTGGGAACATAGAAGGAGACCAAGGATTAGAGATAAGAGTGAGCAAGACCTTGGAGGGATTTGAACACCATTCACAGAAAATTGAATTTGAGCCGTGAGGAAAAACTCATCCAACCAAGCGAAGACAGAGATTGTAAAATGGAGTCACAAGGGGATAACTGGTAGACAAGATGCATAGAAGTGTTAAAAACAGATTTAAGAGGGGCCAAATGGGAAAGAGGAAGACCAAAGAGAGTGAAGAATAATTAAAAAAAAAGGTGAAACACAATTAGGGATGGAATCAGGGATTTGGTGGCGGCAAAGTTGAAAAAATAGTGCACTTTACGAATATTAAAGAAATGTAAAATGACAGGATCAAATGATAGTAGAAATGTGGAGATAAAATGATAATTCAGTATCAAATTAAAGACCAATATTACGAGCAGTAGTGGAGAGAGGTAAAGAAGAAGCAGGAAAGGAGATGGAGGAGGGAGGTGAAGGGGGGAATAGTGGTGTCAGGGAAGAAAATAACTTCAGTTTTTGAGGAGTTCAGAACAGGAAAGTGGTCTGACATTCATGATTTGATAGCAAGTAGGTAGGAAGGTAAGTTATTGTGAATAGTGGGAGTAATGATACGGAAGGAGAGAACAAGTTGTGTGTCATCGGCACAGAAGTGGTGGGACGAGATAATTGCAGCAAGAGGAGAAGTATAGAGGAAAAAAAGAAAGGGGCCAAGAACTGAACCTTGAGGGACACCATGAAGGAGGAAAGTGTACGAAAAGAGGAACCAGGCCAGAAGACAGAATAGGTGCAGTTGGAAATATAGGAACTAAACCATGCAAAAACAGACACAGCAAACCCAAAAGAAGCCAGAAAAGCCAAGAGGAGAGTGTGGACAACAGTGCCAAAAGCTGCGGATAGATCTAGAAGTATGAGAAGAGTGGAATGCTTAGCGCAGAGAGCAGAGGATTACAAACAGAGAGAAGGGCAGTCTCGGTTCAGTGGGAGGGAGGGAAGCCCGATTGAAGTGAAGGAAGGATAGAGTTGTCATTGACAAAGTTAGAAACCTAAGTATAGACAAGCCTCTCAAGCAGTTCAGTGAGATAAGGAAGAAGTAAGATGGGATGAAAAGTAGAAGGGAGAGAACGGTTGGGAGAAGTCTTCTTGAGAATATAGAGATTAGAAGCATGCTTGAAGCAATAGGGAAAGATCGATGTGGAAAGAGTGGTGTTGAGGAGATTGTAAGATAGGAGACAAGGGAAAGATATACTTTGGGAATTAGGGAAGATGGAATGGGATCCAAAGGTGAACCAGTGGGATGGAAACGAGTAAGGAGTGAAGAGGTCTTTAAGTTGATAATGGGGGAAAAGGTAGTGGGACCGATAGCAGCAAGAAGTGAAGCAACTTTGGTAGAAAAATATATTGCCAAGTCAGTAGCAGTGAGAGTAAAGTGGAGGTAATGATCAGGACTAGGCAGTGTAAGGAGGCTAGAAAGAGATTGGAAAAGACGCCGGGGGTGAGCAGATTGGGCATGCTGTTACTCTCACCTGGTATCCACGGGGGCGCCACACGATACTTGATGGAGGTCTAAGCGCTATCCCGGACCCCTCTCTGCTTGGTTATGTGCCCGATGTTGGGTAGCGCCTATAACAGGAGAATGGAGGGTTACGATACTGGTTCTGTGATGGCTGGACTCCCACCTCCCTCTGGTCCAAATCCCCTCCCTTGGGGTTATTGCTCACCTTAGGTTTTTGTGCGTTGAACTCTCCGTCCTGCAACTCTGTGCAGGGGCGCGTGGTTGGTGCGGGTGTTCCGTGGACCTAGTTGCTTCACTGGTCCGTGTGCTCTTATGTCGGGTCCAGACCGGCTGTGACTCCGACTTTACTTGCTGTCTTCCAGGTGAATTATAATGTCTTTTCCGTCTTTATTCCGTCTCTTCCTTTCCCTCCATCTTCTCAGAGTCTTGCTCCACTTTGCTGTTCCCTAACAATGTCTCTTTTGTTTTCACAGTGGAGCGCTGCACTGTTTATTGGTGTTAATTGCTAATCTGTGTTCTCTTCTATTCTTTGTACAGGTTGCGGTGATGTTACGGAGTGATGAGCGATCGAAGAACTGCTTGCCCAGGTAAGTGCTTTGTTAATGCTGACCTTGTTCCTTCTCCCTTGCAGGTTGCAGTGAAACTCAGAGATGGGCGAGGTAAGAGAAGCGCAGGGTGCTTCCAGGACTCGCTGCTTGCCCAAGTAGGAATAGTTATTAATGCTGTCCTTGTTTCTTTACCTTTGCAGGTTGCAGCGAACTCCAGAGATGGGCGAGGTAAGCGAAGCGCAGGATGGATTCAAGCCCGGTTACTTCACAGGTAAGTGTTCTTGCTCGCCAATGCTGTTCTTGTTCTTCCAGGTTATTAATGGAATCCGGATCTAGGGCTTCAAGATCGGGCCGCCGGAGAACCAGATGAGCAGGAGCTGGACACGGTGAGCGTTATGCTGCAGGAGTGCAGAATAACACGAAGCGTGTTCTGCTGTTTGGGCGTGGTTTAAATAGCCCAGGTAAAGTAGTTCCAGGCCAAGTAGTTCCAGGCCCAGCCACACACAAAACACTAGACCACATGGCTTGGTTCTAAAGAACTGAGCTGTGTAATAGGCCTCCATGTTGGATTAAATTCCAAAACTGGTATTACTTTATTCCTGATAATGAGCCTGGCGCCAAAGGCACTAGGACTGGCTCCATGTATGTTTCTGATGGAGTTTTAAGGCTCTTGGGCCCAGTGTGAAGGGCTTTAGCCCCACTGCTGCCAGGGAGCTGTTTTACCTGAGTGGGTCAGGGGCATGAATTGTGACACATGCAGAACAGAAGGTCAGAGTAATAATTGTGCTCATCTGTCAGAGGGTCTCATCATAGAGAGAGTGGTAGAATAAAAAGAAAGAAGAGTCAGAGTAAGAAGGAGATTAGCATCAGCAATGTTCCAGACAGCACAGAGCTCGCTAAATTGAATGGATATGGGAAGCGAGCCAAGGTTAAGGGGTTTGCGAGAGGGAGAGAAAGAAGAAGTAGAATCAAGGGTATCAAGCGACCAGGAAAGCGGGAGGAAAGATAGGTTTCTGAATCGTCAGCCGAGAGGGCAGAGAATGTGGAGTGAGAGAGAAGGGCAGAAATACAGGATGAGATAAATAGAGGAGTATTAAAAGCACAAAGTTTGCCACAGAGATATGTGCCTCCGAACCAGTGATGGGAGGTGAAGTAGCCAGAGGAACAACAGAGAAAGAGAAGAAGGTGATCCAAAGAGTAGATGGGCAGGGCAGAGACAGGAGAGCACAATACTGAAGACACACATATAAGGTTCAAGGTAGAGTCTGATGAATGGGAAGGGGGCTAAGTGTTAGGAATCAAGGATAGCAAGAAGTGGAAGCAAGGAATGGGTGGAAGAGAGATGAAGATTGAAATCGCTCAGGAGTATGAGAGGCGTTGAGGAAGGTAGAACAGCAGAGAGTAAGGCATCAATGTCCTCAAAGAAGGTAGCAGCCGAGCCGGGGCGATATATATGAATGAGACAGTAAGGGAATATGGTTTGATGCAGATGGTTAAAGAATATTCAAATGAGGGAAAGGTGCGGAGAACAGATGAAGAAGAGGTATCAAAAGATGAAGAAGAGAATGCCCTGCCACCTCCACGCGCCTCGGGACAGGGAGTGTGCACAAAGCCAGTAGCAGCTGTTAAGAGAAAAGCAGGAATCGAGATATTGGAAGGGCAAAGCCTTCGGTAATACACATAAAATGAAGATTTAGACGAAGAAAAATATCAAGAACTGAATGAGATTTATTATGAAGTAAAAAAGCATTCCAAAGGACGAGATTAATAGAAGTGGAATAGGGCAAGGAAGGATGAAAAGCAAGGTTATTTAGATTTCGGGTAAATGAACAAAAAGTAGATGGATGAGATATGCAGCGAGTAGTAATGGGAAAAGCAGCATTAGACATGATAAGAATAAAAGGAAAAACAGTTTACAGGAGTAAAAATTTAGCCCACACAAAGATGGAACAAGCCCTGAAACCAATCACTGGAAGGACTGGGTGCGCAGCATTCAAGGAAGCCAGAGAGTCAAAGTGTCCACACAGATGGAAAGGATTGGGCTGCTGCATTGAGTAAAAAGAGCCACGGTTCGCTGTGGGAGTTCATCCAGGCGAGATGTTTATGGAGACAGGACCAATGTGAGGCCAAATGGGGGCAAAGCCAAATTAGTACCCAGTGAGAGTCAAGCAGAATGCAACACGCATTCTGATTGGCTCTCACCGGGTCGTTACCCGGCTGAGAATCCTTCGATTCTCTGCTGGGATTCCAGTCGCCTTGTCCTCGGCGGGGTGCATGGCAGCCCTTCAGCCAATGAGGAGGCTCGAAGCTGGGCCATCCTCGCTCAGAGCCTCCCCATGGCTGAGAGACTGCCTTCGTCCCCCACCAGGGACTCGGGTAAGGCTTCTATAAAACAATTTGTTTCCCCCCCTCTCCTCCCTGCTCCGTCCTCCCTGCCGTCCCCACCCCACTTACTTTCTTGCTCATTCGTCCCCAGCGGGGGATGATGGCAGCCTCCAGCCGTGTGGAGACTCATAGCGGGGCCATCCCTGCTCCGTGCCTCCACACGGCAGGAGGCTTCCATCGTCCCCTGCCGGGGATGCAGGCACGTATTTTTGTTTTCTTGCTCTCCCTCTCAACCCCACTTACCTTCTGCTCCTTTTCTGTTCCCAGCGCGTCCGCTCTCGATGGCCACCATGGAAAGGGAAACAGACTCTGTTTTCCCTTTCCCGGTGGCCATTTTCTTGGTAATTGAAGGGACAGAAAAACATTCTTTTAGTGCCTCGGTCATGCAGATATTGCGGGCCGGGGTACTAATAGCAATATGCCCCTCGTGGCCCCACACAGCACCCACACCCCCAGGGCAGCTGTGGGACCCAGCAGGAATGCAGAAATGCAGCTGGAAATGCGAACTGTGAAGCAGGCCAAGAAGCAGCGCACCAGTAATGCAGTGAAGCCGGAGCCGACAGCAGCAAGTTAGGGAAAGGGACCCTACAACATCAAGCTGTGCTGCAACACACGCCCGCTTGTGACACACTGGCTTCGCCTGGGCTTTTTTCTGGACTATAGTACTCACAAACCTGTCAGCAGCCTTTGCAAGCTCCCTAGGATCTGTGATAGTCTTGTTCACAAGATTCTGGTTTAGGCCGACCTCACAATTCTTCAATACATGCTCACACGCAATCAAATTGTACATCCCATTAAATGTTTCAACTTTGCTACCAGCCACCCACCCACTCAGATATTTCAACAAATGTGTGAACGCTTCAAATGTCTGCCCACTTTTCTTTCCGAGCTCTCTGAAGGTCTTGAGATACTGTTCAAATGTTTTACAGAACTTCCTGAGGAGGGCCACCATCATGCTCTCATAAACAGACCTTCCTCAGGAGTTAACTGAAAAATGTAATCAGACCCTGGTGTCGGTAAGCGACTCATCAGGGCTGCACCACACAGTACTTTGTCCACCTTCTGTATCTGAAAAACAAGCTTGAACTATTCAAACCTGTCAAAAATATACTTCCCCACCTCGTATGCCTGCACTAACTCTTTGGGGATGTGGTGCTGGGGTTTATCCCATGGAGCATGGTTTGAGCTGCTTCTGTTGCTTTTGTTGCTTTCCATGCAACCATGTCCGGCTGTTTTTGTTCCTCCAGCGCTAGTGGCCTCTACTCCAACATGAGCTTTCTAGTCGCTACATTGTTAACAGCTGGCTCAATTACTGGGCCACTTAGAGACTGTGTCGAGGCTTGGGACCTGCCGGATGCCGCACTAGCCCCTGACCTCTGTGGACACTCTAGAGTGTTGAGAAACCACGCTTGCCCGCTGGTGAGATGGTTGGCGAAAAACACTACTCATGCTGTCTTCCTCCTCATCTTCCATTATGCTCCAGGAAGGTCATCTTAATCTTCATGCAGGTAAACATGGTCTAACTCGTCCCCTGGGATCTTCTTCCCAACCACCCTCGCTTCTTCTCAAGCTTTAAGGCTGTTCAGAAACTTAGGTTTATTAACCTTAGTGCTGTGGGGAAGTCCCCTCTTTTGACATAGGACATGCAGGACATCCCTGCTCATGCCTTTCGCAGTCTCTATTTCAAGATCCATGATTATTTAACATGGACAATCACAGATGCGGGCAGCGTTATGCACTCTCTTTATTCAAGATCTAGAGGAGCTAGGCCTGCAAAATCTGGTGGGAGAATGCTCAGGACCACAAGCAAGCAATGTCCCAAGTCTCAGGTTCTGCGGAATACATTGAGGTAAATAAAGCTGGACATTTCACTGGATAGACCTGGAACACTTCTGAAGGGGCTTGTTCGGTGGGTAATCAGGGGGGGCCTTCTTGATCGAGGAAGAAAGTAGGGGTCCGATGGGGCAGCAGAGGGCAAAGGGTGCCAAAACTTTGCAAAGCATGCTCCAGCTGTTCCAAAATTCAGTTTCTTCCTGAAGGAGGCATCATGACTCCTTCTGTACTTCAGTGAGAACCTAGGTGATTGACCTGGAATGGATGCAGAGCCCCTTCTCTTATCCAAGATTAGATTTGTGCCAAAATCGAGGCCTTACAATGGAAGATCTACTCTCGTGCAGGCATCCCAGTCGTGGGCAAATCACGGTCCACGGTGGTTCCAGTCATTCAGGCACTCCAGACATCCTGACACCAGCAGTGTGTATTGGGACCAGACAATTCCAACCCGCTTCCTGGGCACACACACGTGACATGCAGAAGCCCGCAAGAGATTTCGGTTTTCGCAGGAGGCTGCATGCCCAAATTAGGAAAACCAGGGTTACTCAACCTGGGTGAAGGCAAGGGACAAAATGGCCATGGGACAGAGCAAAAGACTGCCATTTTCGGACCTAGCCACAGTCTTGAACCTAACGCAGAAAACATGGAAAAATTCAATAAAAAGAAGTACAACATTATTATAAGTAACTGCTGCACCAGTTCATCCCAGGCACACTCGTACAATCACCAAAAAATCCCTTGAGGGTATCTAGGGCCATACAACAAAAAGAACCCCAACGCACGGTACTGGAAGGTATAATGTACACTGTTAAAATGTTACCAAGAAATGTCAACATAGTCAAAGACTATATTAAACATAGTTTCCAAGTAATGACAGCCAGAAGGACATGTCAGTTTCGACATAACAAGTGAGCAAAAGCCCAGGGGAGTTCAGCTGAAGGCTGGGCTCCACTGGAAAAAGTTCGGGTAGGATAGTCAAACAAAAGCAAAAGGTTTGGGGGTCCACAAATAGAGGGAGAATTACAGAAAAATCAAATCTTTCCTAACAATTATTATCACAAAAGACAGTTCTAGCATACAATGGAATACACCCCACCCTGTTTGGGAATGCAGAGAACAGACAGTTTCAAAGAAGGAAAAGGGATGCACTCTGAATACTGACAGGTGGGTAGTCGGTATAGAAAATAATTGCAATAGTTTAAGGATACTTGGTTTGAACACAAAGGGAGCAATGGGTCGCAAAATGTCACTGGTGGTCTTCAGAATAGGACCAGGACCAGGTGGACAGAACCACAATGTACCTTGTGCTGTAAGAGTTCTTGGTGCTTGACAGGTTTGAGTCGGTTTCAGGGCACTTTGCAGCTTTTGCGACAGAGTTGAAGATGGGAAAAAAGTGTGGGTATCAGGCAGCAGGCAGTTTTGCAAGCAAAACTGAATGGACATCTTCAGGCTGGCCTACACGGTTGGTCGGGTTCAGGAATCATTGTCTCAGTGCTGGCCAGCAGTTCTAAAGCACTGGTCGAGGTGTCTCGGATGGCTGTTGCAACTGCGGCATAAATACAGTCAGTGGTGCAGTCAGCTGCAGCTCGAGGGGCTCAATGGGCTCTAAAATTTCCTTTAAGGCAGAAATCGGTAGATGCTTTTCGATGCACTCCTCCTAGCTTCTTCACTGGGCTTGTGTCATCCTTTAAGGTGGATGACCCAAAGAAGCTGAGGAGAGTGTTGCAGGCAGCTGCCTTGTCCTTGGTTGGGTTCAGAGACTCTCTGGCACTGCCACCTAGGAAGTTTGCTGCAGAGCCTAGAAGGGGCATGCCGTGTGCTGGCCACATACTCGTTCTGGAGATGATGGAGGGTCCTCTGGATTCGGTATCTCCCTCTGTTCCCTGGGAGGTTTTTGGCAGAGGGATCTTGCTTCCCTCTTGGAGGTCCTGGCCTTCCTTCACTTTCGGAAGATGGAAGGCAGACTGTACCTTAAGCCAGGGTCCAGTGATAAGTTCTCCCTTCTGCTTCAGGTGAAGCCTTCAGGTGATCTGCCAAAAGAGAGGCTCAGCCCTATTTTAAAGCCAATTGAACCACATGGATTGGTGTAGAATAAGACCAGTATTTCTGACTCCATCAAACCACATACTTGTACCTTCTGAATGTGGTCCCCCTGTGGGGATGACTACTGTAAACATGCAGTCCCAGACATGCCATTTCAATGTCAATCAATACTGAGGGTGGGAGCTGACCTCAAGTTGACAACATGCATATGAATGGGCGTTGGAGTGTCCTGTCTACTTTTTTAGCTTCTGCAGTCAGTCCCCATGTGGGCCTGTTTGAATTAAACTCTGATTAGTATGTGAATGCTGCCACCAGCTACATGGCTCAACAAAAGGATGGATGATCCATGGAACCTTTGTTTAGGTTGGCCATGGCAATTGGAAGGTTTGACCCTCCCCTTCTAAAGATGCATCAAGTACTCCACTGGTCTTTGCGTATGTCGTGTGGTGAGCATAGGAACATGTGTGTGGATTAGCCCCACACATTTTCCAGAGGTTGATCTACCATCATTCAATTTCATTTAAAATTTCAAAAAGCACAGGAGACCGCACATCCATCATGCAGATGGCCAAATTCCTCACAGTTCATCAAGCAATATGTAGATTCCAATACATTTCTACAACAGTTTGCAAAATGCCCTTTTCTACTGCATTTCCTAATTATTACTTTTATCACAGGGAATATCACACTGCTGAAGTTGCATTTATGTATTTATTTATTCATATAGTGTCAAAGACCTGCAGGCATCAGGGCGCACAATTAGATTCAGGACAGAACATGAAGCACAAGACAGGACAGGAAACGCCCTTGCAGGACAAGACTGCAGTGTTGTGCGACGCAGGTGCACAGGATAAGCTTCCCGTTGACACATAATACGTTGCGCCTTTGTACACGCATCCAAACCTTTAAGAACTGAGGAACAAACTCTCTGCGCCAAAGCCCTCGTGGGACAAGGCTGAAATGTTGTGTGATGGAGGTGTTTGGCAGCGAAGGGGTTGCCGCACAGAGTGCGATCGTGCAGTGCAACCTTAGAAAGGTAAGAAAGGAGCGGGTAGGGGGAGCAGCCACTACAGTGCTCTACTAAACTCCCTGCCTTTGCCGTACTTCCACCTTACTGTCTGACATAACATACCCCATCCCTGTGCAATCCTTAGCTCTCCCCAATCAGATGTTAGCCGTACTTTGGGTTCTCTGTCTTTTCTGTAGGTCCCCCTTGTGATTGCTATTATATTGTGTTCTTGTGTCCTCACCCACCTCCCTAACTGTTGTTACTCTGTATTGTGATCTGTGTCTTTTAGGCTCCCTCCCACTCTCTAGGACCCCACCCCATTGGGGGTACCATCTGCACTGTTGAGTGTACCTGTCTGCCCCTACAATGTGCGCCCTTCTGTGTAACACCTACCCACCTATGCATCTTGCATTGTGTGGCACTGGCTGAGCATCTCTTCCTCTCTCTCCTTCGCCCTGTCCTCCTTCTACCTCCTCGCACCCTGTAGGGTGCTCTGTTTCTCCCTTATCTTCTCTAACTGCTACTCTTTCTCCTATCCTATCACTCTCATGCCTTGGAGACCTCAACATTCATATGGATGCTTCTAATCCCTCCTTGGGGCTCTTCCACAACCTCTGCGACACTCTCCCACTTTCCATTCTACCCTCTTCCAACACACTCTGGTGGGCACACCTTGGATTCTCTCATCTCCTCAGATATCCCCCTTTCTAACTCTCTCACCACTCCTTTCTCTTGGACTGACCACTTTCTGCTTTCCTTTGACCTGAAGCTCTCTGTCCTCCAGGCGAAGCCTGCCGCTGACACTGCCACCTACCTTCTAAGTCAACCGTCCCATGAATCATGTGTCAATGGAGGCCTTTGCCACTACTTTCTCTGCTGCGCCTACACCAGCGGCTGACTCACACGCTGACATAGCCCTCTCTAACCTGCATCTTTCTATCACCAACCCACTGGAGGCCTTGCCTCTTTCATGAGAATCGTCTGAAGCCTACTTCCAAGTGCAACTCTTGGTATGACTCTGATCTCGCCAACCTGAAACTCAAGTGTAGGGTGGCTGAGAGGAAGTGGAGGGCATTGGGCTCATCCTTTGACAAACTGGCCTGCTACCTGATCCAACGGCAATACAGACTCTCTGTGAAGTCCAAGAAGAGAGCCCACATCCAAGACTGCATCTTTGTGTCCTCTAACAACATTCCAAAATCTTTAAAACCTGTAAGGAACTAGCCAATCCTTCTGCAGTCTTCATCTCTCATGTTGCCCCCCAGGCCCTCTGCACGGCTCACCACTAAAACTTAGGGCATCCTGTCCTCCTTCTCACCTTCCTCTCCTCCACTTCTCTTGGCCCCTCTCTGGCCACCTCTCCCTCTCCTCCTCCTTACCCCTCTTTCTCTCTGACCACTCCTGATGAAGTTTCTAGACAAGTCTGATCTATGAAAGTGTTATCCAAGCAAGTGTTTCCCTGCACCTCTACAACCATCAAGGACCACAATGACACCCTCACATAAGCCTTGGACTACTTCTGCAATCACTCTTTTGCCACTGGAACTTCCCCCTTTCCCCTCAAGCACTCTATTGTTCAACCCACTTGAAAAAGCCTTCTTTTTAAAACTTTTGTATTTATTTTTATTTTGATTGGGTAAACATATTTCAACCTTTCAAAAATAAAATTTATAAGATCATAAGCCTTATATACAATTAAAACCTGTTTTACAAAATTTCATATATTACATATACTTCCACATTGTCAAGTATAAAAGTGTCAACATAAATGAACAATTTTAGAGCAGCCAGGTAAAATATACTATTAAAAAATGTACAATTAAGATGACACTGAAAGTGACTGTGCACAATAAGAGAGAACAATTTTAAACTCAATACCTTTGCATAGATAACGGCCATACCATGTGTGTTAAACTGATTTAAGATGTGGTGATTCATCATAAATCTACACATTCAGAATTTAAAGTAATGCAAACTAGTATTTTTCCCCCCTTGATATACATTTCTTACCAATAATATCATTAGAGGAAGAAAGGTACAGCAATGCTTACATCAATTTAGTTTAAAGACAGAATCCAAAAAATGTATTAACGCAATTTTGACTGCTATTCTGGAGGAATTAAAAATCTTGTGCCAGATCTCATTCACAGTTAATGGACAATATGAGTTAAATAATGTCTTAAAGAAGATCCTAGGTTTCGACAATATAGCAAGACATTCCACAACAAGTTTGTTTAGTTATTACCGGAATCCGAGATTCTGGTATAACAGCTTTCTGAACCACTTGGTTATTCAGATCAGAGGAGGCCCTCTGCAGAGAGGATTGTGAAGATGGAATGCTCTGTTCCTCTGTCAGGGTTACAGATGTTTTTTTATTGGCACTCTTGCTCACCAGGGATGTGCTAATGGTAGGATGAAATGTATGTGAAATCATATAGTCCTCAATTGCTTTTCGGATTTTGATACCAGCGAGAATCAACCTCTTTTTCTTCAATTGCAGTAGTGATTGGAATGGTTTTCAGTTGTGGTTGTTGGGGCTGAAACTGAAGGATTGCACTATTTTCAAGAGCCTGTAACTCAGCAACAGCCTCAACAAGTGCATCAAGCGGGGGATGCGATGGAATAGAGGGTAGGATGATATCCTGAGGTTTAGATTTTTTTGCTTGAGCCACCAAAGAATATTCTTCAGAAACTGAATTAGAGGCTTGCACGGCACCTCTCTTTGAGTTGTTAATAGGCTTAATAAAATATTGTGTGGCCGATGTAGTAGATATTTTTGATGACTTGATGTTTTTTGTTTTCTTTACCCGAGGAATGCTCAATATCTTAGGATTTGGTTTTATAGTCTGCTGTTTAGGGTCTGCTGCAGAAAATATCATATAAGAACGTTTTAACGATATGTCAGATAAATGTTGCAATCCATTAGTAGAACCCAACATTATAGTGGCATCATCAGTCATCTCTTCAAGAATGTAATTGCGTATAATTTTATCAATAAAGGTTACAGAGAGTGTTTGAGCTCTTTGAACAGGGAACTCTTCTGAACTAATGCCTTGTTGAGAAATTACTTCACAAATGGAATTCTTAGCGTTAAAGGCACAGGTTTGGATATGACATTATAATCGCCTAAAATGGCACCTGTCTTTTGAGCCAGAGACAAGTCAATGTGCCTCATTATGAGTTTGGAGGTAGCCATGCCCTTTTTAGCGGCATGGCTACCCCCAAACTCAGGTCCGTGTTCTGAAAAATTGGATTTACCGGGCCATTCCGACATTCTATGGCCTGGTAAATCCCATTTTTGGGACCCAGACCCGGTACTTCCCCATTCCCATTTGAGCCCCCATAGGGCTCAACTGGAATGAGGAGGATGCTAACAATGGACCCGTTAATGACGGGTCCGTTGTTAGCATCCTGGTCTGCTCACAGGGGGTGGTATGCACGTCTGGCCAGACCAGATGTGCATACCGCCACCGGTGAGCATACTCGTAATGTGGCGGCCCGGTATGAATGGTGCTGGTACCCTACCGGCACCATTCATACCACGGCCGCCAGGGTCGTAATGAGACCCAATATCTTTTTGCTATGCCAAGATCTTAGAAAGCTGAACAGCTTGTTGGTTCAGCTTGCTGTCGAAAGTTTCAAATAGTTCCGCTAGTGTCGTTATTGCTGTGTTCATTGCCTCCAATGTAATTTCAATTAGCTTAATCGGAGGAGGTACAGTTGCTTTTGAACTGGTGTTAGAGGACAGTGGTTGGGATTTAAAAGGAGTCAGAGCAATAAATGACAGTGCTAAAGCTGAGTCTGCCCGACTCATATCAGAAAATAGATCAGGAGAACCTGATAAATGTTTTGACTTGTCTATGGCCGAAAAACAGGAGCGGATTGATTCCAGATCAATTACTGCAGAGCCAGACAAAGCATCCATCCGTTTTTCAACATTATTTAACATGGTGGGAGTGGTCTGCACATTTTGCAACACCAGGCCATTGGATATGGATACATTAGGAGGAGATATATTTACTGTCTGTTGTGAGGCATTGTCAGAGTTCTTCACGGGTAAAGCAACATCACAAATTGCAAGCAATTATTTTTGAACCCCAGCATTCGGGCAGTCTTGTGCCGTGGGGGCTAACAGATTGTTTCCAGAATCTTTCGCCAATACTATAGTGTTTGTAGCATTTGTGGAGGTTCCATTTGGGAGAAAACTCATTGATGACGATGTAGGAATTGCTTGTTGTTGAATACTAGCAGAATGGACTGTACTTACTGTCTTATCACGGCAGAAGGTATGGATATTGGTGTTCAAGGCAGGTTTACGTTTATCCGTAATAGACTCTGTTTATGTGCGGGACTGGAGTCAAGCATGTTTTTATATTTTTCGCATCTTCGAGTAGTACCCTCCCAGAGCTTCCGCTGCTTACATTTGGATTCAAATTGGCTAGGGGACGGCATGTCGGATTGCAGAGAGTAAAAGCCTCTCCACATAAACTTACAGTGAATTGCAAGAGTTATAGCCAAATTACGAGAAAGCACCTGACAACAGTAATGTTGCGGCGAAGCGGCAAAGCAGTGCTTCAACAGTGCTTCCTTGGTGCTGGTTATTGTGGACTTTCGCCCAATTGGGCATGGCTTGGATGCCGTATGTGTGAGTTTTACTCAACTGTGTCCTAAATTAACAAAGTAAACAGTATATAATCTATGAACTGTATATTAGAGTTCAGAGTGCTGAAATTGCACTATAATGTGCACTTTAGATGTCTCTGTTTGCGGTATACTGTGAATGCTAAATTGCTTGAAGCTGGAGCTGGATCCATGGAGGAGCAGAGTCAGCGGGCAAAGCAGTGCTTTAACGGTGCTTCCTTGCTGGCCACGCGCGTATTGATTTTTGTGAACGTTCGCCCAAGTGGGCGTGGCCTGGATGCCATATGTGTGAGCTTTACTCAACTGTGTCCGTGAAGGCTAAGTTGCTTGAAGCTGGAGCTGAACCCACGGAGGAGCAGAGTCAGTAGGGAAAAATTGGTGCTTCCTCAGTGTGCACGCGGTAAAGCTTTCTGCCATTCCTTCCTGTTCGGCAAACTACTGCCAATCTCTATCACCCCTTTCCTGGGAAAACTCCTGGAAAAGCTGGCCATTTCTCAACTTACTCTCCACACTGAACCTGTTAGTTGTCTCCACAACCATCAGTCTGGCTTCAGAGCAGCCAGAGGCATGGAAATTGGTCTCCTGCACATGCATGGTGATCTGCTCTCTAATCTTAATTCTAGCCTTCCATCTGTCCTCATCCCCTTGATCTTTCCTCTGCTTTTGACATGGTCAATCATGCCATCCTGATCAATTGTCTCTGTGAGAACCTGGGTATCACGGATCAGGACCTGGCCTGGTTGACCTCCGTCCTCCTGGACCGACCCTCACAATTCCAAATTGGGTCCTTTCTCTCCACCACCTCTCTCTCCAAATCTGGTGTTCCCAAAGGCTCTACCTTCTCAGTCTGGCTTTTCAATGTCTATTTGGCCCCATTGGCCCAACTTATCGCCACCTTCTCCTCTAGCTTTCAGTATTTTGTGGATGACACTCAGATCTCCTTCAGCCTCCCCTCTGCCTCCTCTCCTCTATCGCACAATCCTGGCTGCCTATCCATGATTCAGGAATGGCATGCCTCCAAAGAATCTCTTCCTTAATGCCAGTAAGACTGAGATCCGTCTCATTGGGACCCCTGCTCCCACTTTCCCTCGCTTACTCTGGCCGCCCTTCTTGGACCCTCTTCCGTAGCCTTCCTTGGAGGCAAAAAAACCTTGGTGTCATTTTCAATTCCACTGTCTCTTTCTCTCCTTACATCATGGACCTTGCCAAGTAGGCCCAGTACTAGCTGCACCTCCTCAGAGGTATTCTTCTGTAGAGGAGGAGCCAAAAGCCATCACCGGAAGTCCTGCCCCTAACTTGCCTATCTGTTGGGAACCAGAAATAGTGACAAAGGTGACACCTGTACTGATGCCTATACCACGAGCAGCCTTTGAAGCAAAGTATTGATTAAGGGAACCATTCTTTATATATCCACGTAAAGCTGACAGTCTCTTGGGAAGGATCCCTGAAGAGCACATGAAGACAGATGAAAGAATCTGGTGACGTCACATGAAGAAAGTTACACACCTCAGAAGAGATGACAAGAAAGAAGGTTGATAGACCATATATAATCTAATGAAGTAAGAATTGAGTAAACTTTCATATGCGGAATGAAGATTGCACGTTTAAAGCACGGAAGAAAATTAAAACCAGTTTATAATTATACAGACGCAGTAACGCAAGTAGACAAAGTAATCATAAGGCTGGCTATATGTAGTGAACAGTGGAGGCGGTGCCGCCAAGGTATATATATGCATAGGAAATCTGGAGCCGTGGGGGAAATCAGTGGCAGTATTTTACCACATTTTATGTCAGGGACTACCGGAGAAAGTACAGCGACAGCTCAAGAAATTAGTAGGAATGGAGGAAAGGCCTTGGGTAGAGATACAATTGACCATAGTGCACCACTGTCGCCTTTTGCTAGAGAAAATTAAAAAGAAGGAAGAGACTAGGAAGCTAGAGGAAGTCAAGTAAGTTCAGAGGAAATTGCCATGGCTGGGAATGCAGCTACAGACAATGTGTGCATCACAGGCAAATAATCAACGCCAGATGGACCAAGGAGGAGATGGGTTCATGCCGAGAAGCCAAGGGATGGACTTCAGAGGGAGAGGTAATTTACAAAATAATCAAGGTGGTTTTCAGAATATGCAGAATGATAATCAAAATATGCAAGGAGGGTTTAATCAAGGTGGGCAAGTTTGAAGAACAGCTCCCATATGTTGAACATGTGGTATGGCAGGAAACGTTGTGCGCATGTGTGGAAGTCAATGCTTTGTACAGAATGGCCAATTTTCGAGAGGGGGGACCGCTTATCCACCTGCATATAGCCCACAAGCAAGGGCTGGGTTTGAAAAAGATCTGATGGTGTATCAAGCGAAAGCGCCGCAAACGCAGCAAGCACAACAGTCACAACAAGCACCATTGATTCCACTGCAAGAACAGTCACAGCATGCACTCATGCATATACAGCAGAACACAAACACAGGGCAGTTATTTACTCCTAGAATAGGGGGAATTCTGTAGTCGGAGGAAGTCCATTCACAGGTACAGGGATGAGCATATATCCACAGTAGGACAACTCACAGGGCGAATTGATGTGTTCAGTACTAGCAATAACACCAGACCCCCAAGAGGAGCCAAGGGTTGATGGGACGATAGGAGGCAAATCTTTTTCTTTTTTAGTGGGCACTGGGCATCTCGCTCATGTATACGAGAGGGAACATTTCCATTATTGGGAAATGCTATGAATGCTCAGGGCTTCTCTGGAGCTGCAAGTAGAGTTCCTTTTACTGATAAATTAGAGAATGTGACATGTCTCTTCCATTATTGTAGTCACGGCAAACACCTGTTAATATACTGGGATAAAATTTAATGACAAAGCTTAATATGACAATCTCTTTGTCTGATGATGGCATAGCGTGTTCTACTCCAGGGATAAAGATGAGCAAATTTATTTTGGCATTTACAGGGTACCAGGCCGTAT
Organism: Ambystoma mexicanum; assembly: GCF_040938575.1. NCBI lineage: Eukaryota > Metazoa > Chordata > Amphibia > Caudata > Ambystomatidae > Ambystoma > Ambystoma mexicanum. Next base: position 1,031,580,727 of record NC_090933.1, on the reverse strand, counting down.
GAGGGGTGCCAATGGAACCTGAAGTCTTCCTTTATGGGATAAGCATTTTGTTTGCATGGCTACCCTGCTTAGTGGGAAAGACTATGAAAATACCTGATGAGTTTTTATTCAGGCCACAGATGCCTATGGACAAAGAGGGGGGATGGATTATTCCCTTAGAACTAGTTACAGCCATAGTACAAGGGGAATTGGCCAGGATCGAAGAATTTGACAAAACCAGGCCATGGAGAACAGTGATTGCCATTGTGGAAGGGTGACTGATGTCACAGATGAGGATATGTTTAAAGTTGATCCAGCAGACGATGAAGTAGTCTTTGAAATTAATATCTCATATTGGATCAGAATAGAGAAAAGAGAGGTCTCACAGCACATGATGATATTACGGCAGCGACCAGCATATTTTGAGGAGGACTTAGAAAAGCCTCGTTATGGACTACAGGCCCCTAAGATATAGGCCTATTGAAGGGGGTAGGAGAGGTTAAGATTAAACTAAAGCCAGGAGCAAGTTTACCTCATGCAGAACAATTCCCCATGTCACGAGAGGTAGAGGAGGGTATTTCTAAAACTATTTCCACACTAATGGAACAGGGTGTCTTAGTGATGTCAGAGTCATGGTGCAATACCACAGTGCACCCTGTGGAAAAAGTCAAAGGGGGGAGCTCATGGCGTTTCATCCAGGATATGGGGCTGATTAACCAGATTATAGAGGCAGCATTTCCTCTAGTTCCAAATTTTGTGACAATACTATGTCGTATCCCTGTTGAGGCACAATATTTCACAGTGATTGACTTCAAAAATGCATTTTTCTTAATCCCGTTGCATAAAGACTCCCAAGATATGACATCATTTACTTTATGCCAAACTAAGCTGAAAATCACTCATTTACCTCAAGGGTACTATGAGTCTCCATAAATCTTGAATAGGGTCCTTCAAATGGAACTGTGCGAAATTGATTTGAAAAGTGTTGTGCTGCAGAATGTAGATGATATTTTGGTTTGTAGCATGACAGAAGATGAGTGCTGATAGGAATTGATTCAGTTAATGATTGTCCTAGCAGCCAAGGGATATAAAGTGGACAAAGAGAAGTTACAGTACTGTCAAGAAGAGGTTTTGTACATTGGCCAGTTGATTTCACATGAAGGAAAAAAGGTCACATGTGAAAGGGCTGAGGCAACTTTGAAAAAAGCAAAACCACACATAATAAAGCAAATAAAGCAGTTTGTGGGACTGTGCAACTATGTTAGAGCATGGGTATTTGATTATAGTTCATACACAAGACCACTTTTGCAGGCTCTAAAAAAGGAACAGGTAAACAAGGATAAAATAGAATAGACTGGGGAAATGGAGGTTGGAGTTTGAAGAATTAAAGAAAGCAATTTGTACAGCTCCAGTTTTAGGCATTCCCAACTATCCTTCTGCATGTTTTTGCACACGAATCGGACATTTATGACTGCAGTGCTTACACAGAGGACCACAGTGGGGTCCAAACCTCTGGCATATTACAGTGGAATTGTAGATCCAGTTATGAGGGGACACTCTCCTTGCGAGCAATCGCTGGCAGAAGCCACGTTCACCATTGAGTAGTCTATGAACATTGTAATGGGGTGTTCCATGACATTATTTGTTGAGAATGCTTTGTTTGCAATTTTGGAAAAACCTAAGGGTACGTTGACATCCCAGAGAGCATCTGCATATGAAGTTGTTATATATAATCCTGCGATTAAGATAGTCAGTTGCAGAATAGTGAACCCTGCCACATTCGTAGCTGAGCCAGTGGCAGATGTTGAGCATGTGCATGACTGCGCAAGTTATGAAGAGTCGTATTACGACATACCGCGTGTAAAAGAAAATGCACTGTCAGGAGGGGACATTTTCTTTATTGATGGGTCATCAAAAATTGATCAAATGAATGGAAAAAGACTGACTGGGTCAGCTGTAGTGAGGCATAGAGTAAATGGGAATTTGAAATTGTGGCAAGCAAAAGGTTGTCATCTCACTTTTCGGCACAGGCAGCAGAATTGGTGGCACTTATTATCGCGCTTGAGAAATACAAAGGGGAGGATGTAACAGTGTACAGTGACTCACCTATGTGACATCAACCATGCCCGCAGGGCAAGCACGTTGGAAAAGGAGGGGCTAGCTCTGAGCGGACGGCACTCCTGTGCAACACGCAGCATTATTCGACAGACTTATTAAGGCACTACAGCTCCCAGCAGCCATTGCAATAGTTAAATGCGCAGCACATACTAAGAGAGCTGATTTTATTTCACACGGATACAAAGCCGCGGATGACAAAGCAAAAAGGGCTGCAACTTCTTCAGACATCTAGAATTTTGATACTCCTTATATAAGAAAGGGGTAAATTATGGCTGTGATAATGAAAGAAGGTTTTAATAATTTGACGAAAACACAGTTAATGGGAATTCAAGGCAGTGCATCGCAGGAATAGCACTAATTGTGGGAACGGATGGGGTGCTCTTTATCCCCTTCTGAAGCATTATGGTGGCAAGATAGCACTGGGAAGCCAGTAATGCCAGTAGAATTATTAAATGCAGAGGGAGGGCATTCCATTTCTTTGCAGCGACAACTGGGAAACTAACCCCACCTGCTCGTTGTTGCTAAAAGCGTGGTATGTTGACACAGTGCATTTGTGCTGCTCTGGTGAGCCGTGTAGAGGTGTGGCAGGAGATAGTGTTAGATAGGTAGGTGGGAGCCTGATTAGATACGCACTTGTGCTTAAGTGACAATGGGCCTCATTACGAGTTTGGTGGCAGCCATGGAGCTATTAGCTCCATGGCTGCTGCTAACCGGGCTCCTTTACCGGGTTCCCTGAATGGGGAATTACTGGGCAATTCCGAGTTCGGAGGGCCCACTAATTCCTCCCTCAGGGAACCAGGACCCGGACCTTCCCCATTTGAGCCCCCATAGGGCTCAATGGGAATGGGAGAGGGAGCTAACAATGGGCCAATTACGACTGGCCCGTTGTTAGCTCCCTTTTCCCCTCGCGGGACCCGGTAACGACGTCTGGTTTTACCAGGCGTTCTTACCGGGCCCCGCGAGGGGACCTCGTAATCAGGCGGAATGGTGTTAACGGGCCCGCCACCATTAGCGGAACCCGTTGACCCATTCCGCCTGACTTGTAATGAGGCCCAATGTTTTGAAGGCAATACTTTGGGGAATGTTAAGCCATTTTAGTGAGTGCCTAGTTTCAGAAATGTGTTGATTTCGAGGGATATTCAAGGCTGCTCTGACGGCGTTATTTTGCATAACTTGCATTTTGTTAAGATTTTGTTGTGAGGTGCCCAGGTAGAGCACATTACAAAAGTTGAGCTTGGAGAGGACAAGTGCTCTTGCTATTGTGATGCAGTTGGCTGTTGTCAGGTAGGGATGGCAGGCTTACAGGTGTAAGCGGAAGCCAGGGCGTTAGTTTGTCTTGTTAATGTTAAGGCCGAATCAATGTAGATTCCTGAGGTTCTCACAACCTTGGAGACTTTAATTATGGGCACACATTGCGAACAATCAGGGGAGTAACCCCTCGACCAAATGGTCCTTTTCAGCATTTACATATTGATTATGTTGAAATGCTGCAAGTATGTATTTGATACAGGTATATGTTAGTGATGGTGTGTCCCTTTTCAAGATGGATGGAAGCATGTCCATGTACACACCCTGACGCCACTTGTGCAGCGACATTTTTAGTACGAGTATTTCCAAGATGGGGAGTATGTGAGGTGCTAAGATCTGACAATGGCCCACATTTTGTTAGTGACATATTTGAACAGATTATCTTCTTATTGAACATAAAACACAAGTTTTCTCCTGCTTATCACCCGCAAATGAATGGGATATGTGAGTCCTCAACAGTCTCCTCAAAGAGAGAATTGCTCAATTAAAATTGTCACTGAAAAAGGGATGGCTCTATTGCCTGCCCCGAGCATTATATGCATTAAGGAATAAGCCCGGGACAGACAACCACCTCACACCCCACCAACTAGTAACAGGGAGGCGAATGAGAACGTCACTGACTCCCCCATCGAGGATTAGAAGTGATGCCCAGAAGACAGCAGAAATGTTAGGAAACTTTAGGAAATGAATTAATTGACATGTATAAAAGCTAGTATCTCTGTCATTTCAGATCAATCCAAGCGCAAGGGGTGTCGGTCTCAGGACACAGATGAAGACCATTCAGCAACCAGACCTGAAAAACTTCTATCAGGACCTATACTTAGCGAGGGAGACACAGTGCTAGAATGAAACTTCATTAGGAAGTGGCACAAGTCCCGTTTCAGTGGATCCCATATAATGTAAAACGTCACTCCCTCAGCAGTAAAATTCCAAGAATGACACGCATGGATTCACCTCGGTGACATCCAGCCATATGCTGGTGAGACCGGAACACCCCCACCAGATTTGGAAAGCAAGTCAAAACGAAGTAGTTCAGCACATCCAGACTCGATCGATGATGAGGAAGAAAGACTGTGAAACTACTGGTTGAATAAATGCAAGTGTGCATTTGGACTGTGGCTCCCATGGGACACTCTTTATAGATATTATAGCAGGAGTTTGAAAGCAATCGTTCTTGAGCCACAGGAATCTTTTGAAAATGAACGTTAGAAAGTTGTGGATGTAACACAATTATGCCTGAATGATAACATTTGGTTAAAAATTGGAAGAGGGAGCAGTTTCCCGACTCATTTCTTACTTAATTTCTCTTTGGACACCCAAATGGTCCTGTATGATGTTGATGCCCAAAGACTACTTATTATAATATTTTATTATATAATTTTAGTACATCTTTATCTTGTTTGGCGCAACACCAACACTTATGTGTTTCTGCAAGATCCTATAAATCATCCTCCGATCAGTCGGTTACTTGTGGAGATCATTGAGCAAATTTTGCAATTACCGGAGCACTTAACAAATCTACCTGATTAAAAAGGTTTTTTCCTTCCTTAAAAAATAGTAAACAGCCATAATGTGGAATCCTGAAAGTGATACAGTGGCGGGAAATGAGCAAGCTCAGCGACGTATGAGAAATCGCCACTGGTGAGGACTAATGTATTTGTGCCTAATATATGTTTGCACAGCATCTATTATTGTACCTGATTTTACTAATGCATGATGCATACCTTACTGGTCCAAAGAAAGCAACAGTCTTCCTGATCCTTACCTCATCAGTGACCCTTGCAGACATATCTGTTACACGAAGACCAAGTCCATATGTGATTATCCCTACACCAGTGACACGTGCAAGGTCACCGATTTCTCTGACAAGTGTCTCTGTGATTCCTCCTGTAGGAAGGATGATGTCTGATGTACTTTATGAGCATTTTTCACGTATTCTTTTGGAAGAAATGAGATCCAAGAGAAGTGCAAGACAAGATGATTATGAGTTAAATAATTATCTAGACAGTACAGCACACTTGGGGAACAACATGTGGTATCAACACATGAAAGAAGTGGGAAGAAAACCACAGAGGAGAATTGCTATGTTTGTCCTCTCCTACCCTATGCATTGGGGAATTCTAAGATATTCATGGCTATAGAAATAGACGTCCAGGCAGCTCATTGCCTGACACACCTTGCACTCTGCCATACGAGAGGTTAATTCCAGGGTCGAACAGCATCCTTGGTATGGGTGACAGAATGGCCAGCACCAGAAGAAGATGAGTATGTTCAAGATTTGAAAACAAGAGCAAGACTACACACCAGCCATCATGTGATATGATACGAACAGCCTGGAATGAAAGGAGCAGGAATCAGAGGGGAGATAAACAGGAAGCATAAATGCCAAGGAAAGACTGATGAAGAAATATGAAGATGCAAGGAGAGAGGCCAGATGCAAATCTGGGGCACAGTACGTTCACCAGATGGCTGGGATGAAGGCATAGTTGTATGTAGAGCAATGGTAGTAACAGGCCACCACAAGCCAGTTATTGAGCGTGTGGAGAAAGGATGCAAACTTCTCTGGCCAAAGCTTGCCAAGCTGCTGACATGGGTTAAAGATAGAGCAGGCCCAGTACAGATATTGCCTCTGGCACCATCTGTACCAACAACCAACAATGTGGATGAATCTTTGATGTAGCAGGAATGAAGTATGGGACAGTAGTGATAATGGACCACTACTGGTCTTGTGGATCCAGAGCTTATATGAAGCTACCCAGGGACTGGGGAGGACTGTGTTCCATAGTGATTATTCACGTTCCAGCAGTACTGATTCCAAAACGTGACTTGAACATTGGGCAGTTTCCAAAGGCTGATGCTCATCTGGGGAAGAAAAGATCACTTGAAGTTCTCAATCGAACAAAGAGGGAGAACTATTTCTCAGCTAAATCAATAGAAGCTTTTGATGCCATTCCATATGAACATCGATTGTTCAGTCAGAATTCAGTAATATTCATGACTATCTTCATGTCAAGGATCCTGGTAATGACGAATCCCAAATGGTTACATATAACCAGATGGGAGCTTCGGCAGACAATCAACATTACCATAACGTGATTCAATGCTATCAAGGAAGAGCATGGAGCCATAAAACAGATGACACTCCAGAATAGATATGTCCTGGATATGATTACTGCCATGGATGGAGGTGTTTGCGTCAAAATAGGAGAATCATGTTGCACATTCACACCTGCTCACAATGAAGAGAATGGGACCCTGACAGAGACCACAACGTTGTTGACAACCTTGCATACCAAGATGGAAGATGAAGTAGAAGATATTGCAGACAACAGCTGGTTCGCATCAATCTTCTCATGGGTACCACAATGGTGGCGAATATCTTCAAGTTCCTTGAAGCATTACTGCTGATGATAATGTTTGGATTCTGTGTGATCAAGATAATAATCACACAGTGCAAGAAGACAGCAAAGAAAGCAGTAGGAATGAAGATTGATTGATGTTGAATCTGGATTTGAACCCAAGGAGCTGATCTATGAAGACATCAGAGACTATATAAAGGCCAGCATCCATGCACCAGAGGGAGACCACAAGAAGTATGTGGGAATATAGATCTATTGCAGCCCTAGTGGACAGTGCAGCCACATGACCTGCTGTTTTGCCAAAAATATAAAATCAGCAGGATCTTTGAAAGGAGTGATGAAGATATGGACTCCAATGAAGCACTTCTTCAAGAGAGGATGTCTGGCTGTGGAATCTAGTGAGAGAGTGGTCGATGAATCAACCAGAGGGGGGAGTGTACAGGAGGAGTCTAAAGCAACCACCGAAAGTCCCACCCCTAACTTGCCTACCTGTTGGCAACCAGAAATAGTGACAAAGGCGACACCTGTTATGATGCCTATAACACGAGCATCATTTGAAGCAAAGTATCTATTAAGGAAACCATTCTTTATCTATCCACGAAAAGCTGACAGCCTCTTGGGAAGAATCCCTGAAGAGCACATGAAGACGGATGAAAGAAGAGACTGGTGATGTCACATGAAGAAAGTGACACACCTCAGAAGATATGACAAGAAAGAAGGTTGATAGACCATATAGAATCTGATGACGAAGTAAGAATCTAGTAAACTTTCATATGCGGAATGAAGATTGCACGTGTAAAGCACTGAATAAAATAAAAAACAGTTTATAATTGTACAGACTCAGTAACCGAAGTAGACAAAGTAATCACAAGGCTGGCTATAAGTAGTGGATAGTGCAGGTAGTGCCGCCAAGGTATATATATATGCATAGGAAATCTGGAAGTTCTAGCAAACTGAAAACCCTGTGAATAGAAGGATTTGAAGTGTGGCGCAGCAGAATAAGCCTGGCTGGAGATAGAAGGAGAATCGAGAAGGTTTGCCTGTCCCAGTGTCGAGGATTGGGACAGCCAAGAAACTGGTTATCTATCAGGGAAAGATATAATGAACGATAAGGCGAGAGCTGAGCTCCTATTAAGGTGTGGCGGAAGGACAATAAGTGGCAAGTCTTATTCATTAAATGGTATTAAATACTACGAAGGAGCTCAAAACGTGGTCTCAGTCACATGGTCAGATGAAAATAGACTTTGGGCAAGCTACACCGAGAACAAAAAATAAAGCAATGCTCACACTCCCTTTTATTCCCAGGAGCAGAGATACTTGCAAGGCCATGTTCAAAAGACTATTCTCATGCAGACAGCTTGAGTGATGGGCTAATTGGGTGGGAGGCATCGTCAAGTCTGATCCACGGGCATCTGGGGTACCAGCTTGCATGCTGCTAACGAGTCAAATATTCCAGAAGGGTACAAGCGTGTCAACCAATTATGAAGGGCCATGTACCAAAGAGCCATATAGTTTAGAGATCCAATGAGACATGGGCGGTCATTCCGAGCTTGGTGCTAAGGGAACAACGATGCCGGTAAAGGAATACCGGCATCGATTACTGCTACGGGCTATTCTGACCAGCCCGACCGCTATTAGCGACATGCCGGTAAGGAACGTTACATACCTCCAAACTCGGAATGAGGGCCATTGTATATTTGATGACGCTCACAATGACTTTCACTAGGGGTGGGCAGATTTGTCGACCTGACATTAGAGAGCCAATCACAACACCAACCCCATAGAAAGTATACCTAGATGTTTCCCGTTACCCAATCACCGTAGCACATAGGTTTTCTTAGTTTGCCACGTAGTGTGATTTCAATGATGATGAGTTTTTTGTATATAAGTGCGTTTTTTCTGAACTATTCTGAGATCTTACTGCATGAAGGCCTCTGATGTCCGTTGTACTTCATGTTTTTGCCCACGTCCTGAGTCGGTTTTATTATTGATGTTTGAGAAATTTTTTCATCCCCATCCACCCTGTAGAGTGTTACTTCATCTTAAAGGACCTACAATTTCAATTCCTTTTCTTACTTTCCCCCAGAAGCTCACCGTCTCCAGAGCCCTGGTTCTCTCTAGGCTGGACTATTCAACAGCCTCTTTCTCAATCTGACTTCATCTACTCTCCGCGCTTTTCAATTAATCCAGAACAGGACTGCAAGACTTGAAATCTCTCCATTGGCTCCCGAAGTCTGCAAGGATCAAGTTCAAGTCCCTATGCATTGTCCACAAGGCTTTCTGGGGACGGGGCCTGCCCTACATCCAACTCTCTCTTCCTAAACACCTTCCTTCTCGAGCCCTTTGCTCGGCCACCTCCAACTCTCTGAGGGTCAGATGCTTCTCCATGCAGAGAGTGGTGGGGAGTAGATCTCTCACCTCTGCAGGTGCCTCCCTCTGGAATGGCCTACCTGCCCTCTCAAACTTGAGCCGGACCACCTGCAGTTCTAGAAGCAGCTCAAGCCCTTCCTTTTTGCTTCTGGTTTCTTTCTCTCTCTCTCTCTCCCCTGCTGAATGACCTGTCTGCTGCAATGTCTGGTTTCCTGGCTGCTTTGAGAGTCTCACCGGTGCCAGGCTCCCCATGACCAGTAGCCCCTGCACTGCTCCGGGCCGACTGCGCACTTAAAGACTGTAGCTGGAATCTTACAGTCCCCTGCCTTCTTGCATTTATCCAGAGCTGTGCTGCCCTGGCTGCACTGACTCAGAGCATTGCTGCCCTGACTGTACTTCCCCCTCTCCTCCCCTTGGCACTTCCCCTTTCCCCCTTGCACTCTTGCATATTGCATTTGCATTATCTGAATGACACAAAGCCTAGAAGGATTGTTTGCTTTGTCCTCCCTCTATCTTCCCTCCCTTGTCTTGTTGTGCCTACAAACGGTTGTGTACAGGCACGTTATAAATGACTTATCATATTATATCAAGACACAGCTTAGAAAGGCAAAGGCTACTAGAATTGATGTAAACAGGAAGGTCTTTATTTGTTTACGAAAGTGCAAGAAGTTAGCATCCTGTTGAAGATTTAGGGGTAAGGTGTTACTTGCTTTGGGAGCTGTTGTTACAAAGTATATTTCCGTTGCCTAGGGTGCACGTAAGTAACTTGGAACCTGAGGACCTCAGAGTTTTTCTATGTTTGTATTTGAATAATCACTCAGCAAGGTAGCAAGGTGCAGAGCCATGCAGACATTTGTGCACCATGGTAAGTAACTTGAACTTTATGCAGGATGTCATAGGCAGCCAGTGAAGTTCTCTCTGCAGTTCGCAGACGTGGGAGTTACATGTCCGTTTTTTTTGTGGTTCGGATAGCATCATTTTGAATCACTTGAAATTTTTGGAAGCTAGTTTTATCTGCACCTCCTAGGAAGGCATTACAATAGACTATTCTTTGGAGGATGGTGGTTCGTGCAAGAGTGATGCAGTTTGATTCAGAGAGGAACAGTCTTATTTGTCTCAGTAATTTCAGATGGTAATGAGTATTTTTTTATGTGATTGATGTGAGCTTTGGTGCCTAAAGATGCTTCTAAGATGACTCCTACATAACTTAATTGAGAATTGGAATCTCACAGTCATCTACAAAAAAGGTGGAGTAGTCGGACGAGAGGTTAGTCCTATACTGGTGTCAGCCACATATCAACAGTTCTTCCTTATTGTTGTTGAGACACATCCAGTTTTCTAACATCCACTCTATGATAGTGCTGTATATCAGCTGGAGCTAGTTAGAGTCTGTCACATATATTCCATCCAGCTCCCATAGTAGCTGGGTGTAATCAGTGCTGTTTGTAAACTTTACACTCCTGTTGACTAGGATGTCACACAGCGGTTTGATGTAACAGTCAAACAGCACTGGTGGCAGGCTTGCACCTGTGGGACCCTTTGAGCAATGAGAGCTGAGGTGTAAGAGGCACTACCCCATCACACTGCAGACCTTATGTTGTTCAGGGAGTTGCATTCTCTGTGCAGTGACCAGATGTGGCAAGGTTGGCTAGTAAAATATTATGATCCAGGAGATCGAATACTGCAGAAAGAATCAACAGGATCAATAGTCCTGCTTTCCCCTGGTCCATAATGTTTAGCATATGAGATTGCAAGTCTATGAGAGTGCTTTCTGTCCTGTGGTGCAGGCAAAAACCTTATTGTTTGGGGGTGTACGAGATAGGCTTCTTCAAGATGTTTTCAAGCTGTAGGTGGGTGACCTTGTCAATTACTTTTAGTAGGAATTGGATCAGTCTGAGATTGGCTGTGTCCCTAGGACTACATTGTGTAGCAACACTGTGGCCTCCTTAATGCCATCTGGTGCCAGCACGTGTATTGTAATGATGAGTTCACAAATCTTGTAAAAAAGGGGGGGAAATATGTATTGGCCAGGATTAATTTGGTTAGAATAACATCTCCAGAGCATGAGGTAGGATTGAGTATCCTTGGCACATCTTCCATCTCAGATATGTTATTTGAGTTGAAGTTAAGTTTAGCGATGTCTGGTGATTGTCTGGTGTCAGGGGCCTTCTCGCCCTGCTCTCTTGTTTCTTGGCTGGTACGTAGGGCTGATTTTGGGATTTCTGCCCTTTCAATTTTCTCTCTAGCCTTGTTAACTGTATCTGCAAAGACTTGTTGGGCCTTAAAGCAGTCTACTGTAGTTGGTGCGAATGTCTCTACTTGTGCTTTGGGTTCTTTGAGTCATTTTGGCATTCAAGATTTGGAGTTTAAGAACATTTTATTTGGCTTTGCATGTGGCCAATTTGTATGCTTTTACAAGGCCTTTCCATTTAAGCTTATTGATTTCAGACTTAGATTTTAGGCAAAATCTTTCTGCCTGGCATTTTGTTCATTTGATGGCCTCTAGTTCAGGAATGAACCAGTTTTGATGGTTTGGGCTTTCTCTCATGGGCTTCCATCTTTGCAGTGCCAACTGATCCCAGATGGCAATCAGTATTGTCCGCTAAGAGGCAACTAACTTATAAGAGTGGTCTGTGTCTTTGGTGGCTTTTAATACTGGCCCCAATGTAGTTAGTAAGGTCAGTGGTTTTCAATTTCTTAAAGTTTCTACTAAGAATTCTCTTAGTGTGGTTAACCGTTTTCTCAATTTTGCCTGGGGGTGAAGTGTGAATTCCACAAAAGAGTGGTCTGTCCAAACAAAAGGCTTTGTCTTTGTTATGATGATGTGTGAATTTCGAGATGCCACCCAATCAAATGTTTTTCCTTTTTCGTGCTTGGTATCTGTGTTGTGGATGCTGAATTCGATGTTGTTAAGATCTGATTCCAGAGAGAGGGCCTCTTTATCTAAAATGTCCCCTGCGCCAGCGGTTTAAGTCACCCATTAGAATTGTGGAGCAATTAGGTTTATTCAGGGGGCTCAAAAGATGTGTGATTTCTTTGTTGAATGTGACCATGTTCTCAGAAGGACGGTATGGTATGATGAAATGTATGTGAAAACAAGTGAATTCCCAAAATGGGTAACCCCCGTACCCTGTACATTATTTTGGGCTAATCGCTAAATAGTTATGATATGTATTTAAACAGAAGTTTAATTTAACACATTCAAAAAATATTATTATACATGTAAGAGGTCGTTTTCTGTTAGCTATATATTCAAATGTTCACACTCCAAATTCAAAATGTCATAATTACTTAAATTATTACAAAGCATAAAAAAGAGGGAAATGTCCCAACGCATTTCGAGAGTATCTCTCTCCATCAGGGGAATTTTCTTTCATATCTTCTACAAATAATTCTAAGAAACAGTATCAGTTTGAATAGTAATAACAAATTCAATGCAACCACCATTGTAATGATCTATCATGATCACATTTTACAACGGAAATACTTTCTATGTTGAGGTACTTCCTGTAAGGACCAATTAATCTTGTTGTTCTTATGGAGACTTTATTACAGACACAAGCCTATTGAAAAAAAACAGTTTCAAATGACTATACTGTTTCTGTGGTACTTAACTCCCAAAAAGTACTGGAAATAATATTCTGGAGTCTCACCTGCCTATAGCTCAGGCCTAGGTCTCAGAATCTCATGATCTTGTGTCCAACTTGTGGCTCTGTAAATAGGAAAGTAAAACAAGCCTCACTCAATATAGTGCGCCAGCCCCTTCAGTCTCTCTATCTATTTAACTATGCACCTCTTATGTAGGGAACCAGTAATCACTCACCTTCCTGAGCGATGCATTCTTCCTGTTGGTTGAGTGGGGATCTGCCCAGTGATCCTTTTTATCGGCAGTACTTCTTTTCACATAGGTGACAATACCCCAACAAACGTTATTGTGGAAACTACCTACGGCTAGTTAAAAATATCACGTAATTTTATGGACGCAGCCTCTCTAAAGATATTCTTTCAGCAAAATAAGGGTGTAACAAAGGGGAAGTGTTTTCGTCTGAGCCTTTCTGATCGTTCTGCCAAAATTATGGAGAAACATATAACTTCGTAAAGGGTTGGTCAAGCCAGCTCAGTTGAGTATTACCGCTCACATAAAGCCAGTGAAGGTGCTGGCAAATATAGAAAATAATTTGTACCTGTATACAGGATGAATGCCTTTTTGTTCTCCGGAAGCCTGTTAGACATAGGGATCTTACCCGTCACCCAGAATGGCCGCTTTATAAAACGTACATGCCTTCACGTAGGGATGTCATCGCGCAATGACAACGATGATGTCACTTACGTAAACATTGTTTTTTACATATTAATTGTGTCGCTAAAACAGAGTTCCAAGGACCCATAATGAAAGATGGTAAATCTTCTATGTGAAAAGTACAATGGTTTTAATCTGATTATCAAGCCATAATACACCATATAGGGCCTCATTATGAGTTTGGAGGTAGCCATGGTGCTATTAGTGCCATGGCTGCCTCCAAAATCGTGTCCGGGTTCTGTGAATGAGGAATTACCGGGTCATTCCAACCTTGGAGGGCCCGTTATTAGCTCCCTGGTCCCCTTGCGGGACCCGCAAAGGACGCCTGGTCTGACCAGACGTTCTGCGCGGGTCCTGCAAGGGAACCTCGTAATAGGGCAGAATGGATTTACCGGCACCGGCACCATTACCGGTGCTGGTAAACCCATTCCGCCAACCTCGTAATGAGGCCAAAGTCTACATTAAAGGATGAAATGTGTGCACATATTATGATTTGGGTTACATTTGAGATGCATGATTTCGCATCCACTGCATAGGCATGAGACTATGTGTAACAAGAATTCTTTTTTGGCTAGTACTGCGACTCCTTCCCCATTGCCTAGGGTGTGATTCTGATCAAAGAAGACATAGCATGGGGGTGACCAGGTCGATAGAAGGATTGTTTAAGTTTTTGAGCCAGATGGGAAATGGACTGTCACAATGATAGCATCTTCTCCTTTTATCTTTATCTGATTGTTCATCCTGATTCATTTTCCTCCTAAATACTTGTTTCCTCCTTTCTAATATATTGCTTTGTACTATCCTGAGATCCACAGATGATGGTAATTCACTCTTCTTACTCTGTGTGGCTGATTTCTGTTCTAGTTCTTTGACACATTTACTCGTATGTTCAATTTCGTTTGCTACCCTTAACACTTCTTCCAATGGCAGGTTTCCCTTTGGCCATAGTGCGCATCTTACTTTGCTAATTTTGCACCCAAGCATAAACAGGTCTCTAAGACGTGCTTCTAGATTTGTTCCAAATGTACACTAAGCCGCTAGTCCACGCAGCACTGTTATGTACTGTTCTACCACCTCTACATCTTCTTGCACTCTATTTCCAAAATGGTGATTTTGCTGTCGTAGTCCTTGTCTAATATCTTAATACACTTCTCATGTTAATTTTGTCATTGTGCTTCTTCTGAACTAAGTGGAGGTAGGTTCTCAAAGTGTTCCTGTCCGTAACTGCCTAGGTAGTGTATTGGCAGTGATGTTTTCCTTTCCATTGCATAATTGGTTCCTTGCACAGCTTGTACATAATGCGTGTACATAATGCTCAAACCCCCTTTTCCATCTTTTCCAGGGTATAAGAGGTTTACTTTGTGTGGCCAAAGAAAAATGTGATGGAGGTACAATTATTGAACAATGTATGTATTACCTTAATGCCTGAATGCTAACATGTCCACACTTCTCAACACATTTTCTTCCTGTAACTAACTTGATTCTTATTGGCTCCTTCTTCATTTTGACTTCACAAATACTGCCCTGCATCATGGATGACGCTCTGCTAAATGTAGTCCTTGACAATCTCTTGATCCATTTGATGTTGTCACCCATTCCATCCTCGTTGCCTGTGTATTTTCACAAAAGATCCAGACAAGCTAAGGGAGAGTTCAATCTTTTCTTGTATAACAAAGGTATGTTCACATACAGGCCCAATATCCTCCACTTCTAACTGCTCATTTCCTAGCACTCTAGAACTCCCCATGATGGCCAGGACTCACACAGATGTAACTCAGGTGGATGCCACACCGCCGCACACTGGATCTCAGCTGCAGTCAGTCCTACTGTCCAAAGATGTACTCTTCCTTTGGTTGCAGGGCGAAGATGGGAGAGTGGAGGTTGAGGTTAATTCCAAACATGCCAGTGCATATGTGCATTGTAGAGTGCCATGCTTGAGAAGAAAAGAATGCATACAATATTCCTGTTTAGATGTGGGCCGAAAGCAGCAGAATATTTTACAGTCAAGGGAAATTAGGCTTTCTTAGACTCCTAGGTGTTCCATAATCAAAGCCCGGCAACGTCAATATTGCTCAAATTTTCTCCAAAGTACGCACAAAACCCTATTTTCACAGCTATGCCTCAGGGTACTAAGTGCTGTAAAAGCATTGGCTGAATAGGTAGAAGAGGAAGGAAAAATAATAAAAATGAAACGAGAGAAGTGATAAGAAAACAAGAAAGATAAGAAGGAAAGGAAGTGCAAAAAGGAGAAGGAAAATAGAGCAGAGGATAATGCAGAAAGATAAATATGTTATTAAAATTGAAATTTTGAATCTCAGGAAATAAGGAAAACTAATGCTATATTTGTAAGTTACGTCAAATTGGCACCTGAACAGAAATTATTAACATCTGGTCTGGTAAGCCCATATAAGCAGATATTGCATGCAAGGCAAGGTAAATGTGTCTATTATAATGTTCCTATTCACATCTTTTGACTTATAGTCCCAAAAAGGTATGTAAACCTTCATCTGTACTATGACCAAATGGAACATTTTTGTTTCAGCCCACAATTCCCCTTTTGTCCATCCGTATCAGTATCCTTTCTCGGTTCCCCTTCCTCTGATGTTCCTTTCAAACGGCCAATTAAATAAAGGGAAAAGTCTCACCATTTCCAAAATAGTGCCTTTCAAAATGTGTTGCCATCGAGAATGCAGCATTTTGTTTTTTAATGAAAGGATTCTTGTTTACAAATTGCAGATAGTGGTGGCAACATACCAGTTGTCACAAATGCATTTTAGTATGTCGACAACAAAGGATGAGTCACATGTAAAACGTTCTTGAATTTCTGTTTTTCATTTGGTAAGTGAGTTTACGTGTTCAATTATTTTATCAGCATATCAACCAACCATCTATTGCACTTATTAAACCCCATTGTGGCTTGGCCAGCCATGCAGTTTGTCATGTTGTCAGTTTTCTCTGAAAGAAGATTCTTATAACAATACCCTTAATGAACTTCAACCTTGGTATGTTATTCCAGGCCTCTTATCCAATACCTGAGCTAGGCCCTAATTAGATGACATTACTTTCATTCAAAATCACTTAATGAACATTTTCTTTTCTTTTATAAGTTGTTATAAACCACAAAGTATGTGTTACTGTATCAGGCTGACCATTGCTTCCTTAGAGATCAAAACATCTTGGGGCTGATTCATGGAATTTGTGAGCCGAAAAATCGGGATTTGTGTGCCATTCTGCCTGCAAATCCCCATTTGTTAAACAGTTCCTCCGTCAGAGTGGGTGCAGGAGGAAATCATACCTCTTGGTCATGCACCAGCCATACTGGCTTCCATTGTTCCTTCTTCCCAGGCTGCCTGCTAGTCTAGCAGGGCAGTGAATCCTTACATTCTCGGCCTTTTCATATGCCATTGTGGGCCGGTTCACTTATGGATGCCACTTTTTTTTCAGTGGGAGGCAGAGCTGGCCCTGTTTAACAAATGGGGATTTGCGGGCAAAATGATGCACAAATCCCAATTTTTCGGAGCTCAAATTCCATGAATCAGACAGAGGAACTGTCAAACTTCAAAGGGCATCATAAAAGTCCTTTGTTGTAAGCGAGCCTGGCAGGGACATTTTGCTGTGTGAGTCTGCATCACCGCCCATACATGACACAAATCCACCCCATTAACATTAAAGAACTCATGTATTTTATGACATTTTCCCAGCACTCTGAATAAGTAATAATTTTGCAGTATGCCAGTCTTCCACGTAATTTTTTGGTGAATGTAAAGAGACCCTTTACATGTTTCTAGCACTTGGTTAACTGAAATGGCCATGAAAGACCCACTTTGGGTGAATTATAAATGGGTCAAATATGAAACTAGGTGGGATGATGCAAATGGGAATATGTGTAGTCATTGGTAGAATTTTAAATATTATGCATTTCATAAAAACAGTGAAAATGTCCCAAAGGGCGATGCAACCTCACACAGAGTTGGTGATCAGATTGTCCAATTCCCTGTGACCTATGGAATCTGCATATCTACTTCTTATGGCGGTGGCTAGTATACGTTTGAGGTTTTGATCTATAACTAATTTTTGGTAAAAGGTAGACTGGACAGACAAAGAGAGATCATAAATGCAAACACATAAATGATGTCTTTTCCCCTGAACCTTACGGTCCAGGGGCAGGGGAGAGGGCTGGTAGGCTGTCTTATCAGAGAGTAGGAGTAAGTCCAGAGTACTCCCCCCAGATTGTAAATTAGATGATGTCGTTTTGGCTATATAAGGGGGTGACAGAGAAACACAAGGGAGTCTCAAGACTGACACACTCACTGAAGAATCAAAATCCATTCAAGATCCAGGAAGCCAGATACATCCATCCAGGCATATCCATCCATGTATCCAGATCCAGGGAGAAAGGAGAGGAGGCAGCTGATCCCATCCTAGAGAGTGCAGTGGCCAGGCCTTGCCTAGCTGTCCAGCATCCCATCCAGGAGAGTCCAGTGACCAGATCCCTTGGCCCAGCTATCCCAGTGACCAGATCCCTTGGCCCGGCCAGCTGTCCAGAGACCTCGCTGTCTTTCCAGAATCCTTATCTCTAAATCACATTGTAAATAGCACATAACCCCAGTACCCCAAACTGCATTTCCTGCTCCTTTGACCCTTACATCCCATTGAAATCCTATCATAATCCCAAATTGCCAGTATAATCCCTTCACCATTCCATAGACTAATCTGTATTAGCCTGTGTATGTTAGTGCATCCCTTTTCATAAATCTTTCAAAAGTCTGTATAAATCCCTAGCATTATTTGCAAGTAAATCAATTAATTCCCCCATACAGATATTCACGGTGAGTTGGTCAACTACCTCATGTCAAGTGCCTTTCTTTAATAATTATAGCCATTAAAATATAGTCTCAACAAAACTAGCCTTTGTCTAACAAAAACCAAATTTGTTTTGTTTGCTTTCCTACCTATTCCGAGTTGCATTTGTCCCATAGAAAAACCCCAAACTGTAGTCCCATTGAGAGTAACCCCTTTCTACCAGAATCTCATCTGTTATATGCCTATGTTCCTTGTCCTGAAAACCCATTTTTGATTCTGGCAGCCCAGGCCTTTCTGTGACTGCCTGTCATCCCATGTCCTGCGTAGAAACACATTTTCATTCTGCCGCGTTTGTGTCTTCTTTTGCATTTGTTTTTTTTTTCAAAATTCAATTTTCTTACCTTATGCTCACGTTGCCTTGGTGCCCTGCTTAGTAGTCTGTAAGCTTCCTTATCTCTCAAGCGTAGTAACACAAATCTCTGTCCCAGTTATCCCTCTGCGGTTCGAAACTGCTCTGCGAGTAACAAGTAAAATCCGATTATGCCATTTTGCTCATAATGAAGGTTTTCATTTTCTTTTCTGGTGTCCCATCTTGGGGTGGTGGGCTGAATCCTAAATCAGTTTTTTTCCTTTGTCATTACTGACTCCTTGCCACTGCCTTCCATCCACAAAGAATTTAGTTAGCAGATGTTTGGGGGTGAGTGTTGCAGGGGGAATGCTTAACCTGAATGCCATCTGTTGCTTTTAAAAAAAAAAAAATCTTTTGCTTGCTATTGAAGATTGCTCTATATTGTGTTACGAGTTTGAATTAACAGTATTGTGTGGATTTTTGCACTCGTATTGCCACAACATCAGTGGTTGCTGCCCAATTGTTTGGTTTTGCTTGATTTTTCATTTGATCATAAAATTAATAAATATCATGTTGTTACTCACCGGCCTGTTGCCTGGTCCATTGCTTCACAGGGTGTTTGTTAAGGTGGGTGCGAGATGGGATGGGGGCCTACTCAAATAAAGAACCTGTGGTTGACTAAAGATAAAAAGCGTTTTTATTTTGCGCCACATTCATTGTGAGTGGAAGAAGTCCCTGACTGGAGTGTGCCGTGTTATAAAACCATTACAACATATAGGTATATTTAAGAAGTTTGTTTTAACTCAGTTTATTAATGTAACAGAGAACTGTGTGAATTGAATGATGTATGACAATCTTACAATGGAGTTGTGATATTGGCTAAAACATTATATTTGGTGGAAACGTATGGACCAAGGGTCGGCAACCTTTCGCTCTTCAGTTGCTTTAGACTACAACTGCCATCAGCCTTGTGCAGCATAGCCAATTGTGAGGGGTCATTGGATTTGTAATACTAAACATCTGGAGAGCCGCAGGTTGCATTCTCCTGCTACAGACCACTTAAAGGTTTATCCTGCTATTACAAGTAAAAACCAATCAGTAACATTAAAAGGGAATATGAAGACACATTTAAAAGGTAGGGTGCAATGTGACTGCTAGAACTAGATGAGATTATGTTCTCAAAACATAGTAAAAATCTTATCCCCATCATTTAATTTTTACCCAAGGTGCACAAAAGCATTGCAAGACCACTGGGATGACCTATAGTCCCATTTATGGGATCCCTATTAGAAATCACATCAACATATGTTGCTAAATGTCTCCAGCCCTATGTGTGGTGACTAATCTCATAACTCAGGGGCACAGCAGATTTGTTAGCCAAATTGGAAGGTACTTTGGGAAGTTTACATTTCTTCTCCTGGTTCACAAATCGATCCATGGTAAGGCACCACTGTATCTATCGTCCTCTATCCGGTCAGATAGCACAACGGGCTAAGTGCTTTCCCCTGATATCTAGGTGCAGCCTGCTGTGGCAGGTTCGAATCACACCAGGTCAACTCAGCCTTTCATCCTTCCGAGGTTGGCAAAATGAGTACCACTCTGTGAGAGAATAATGCCTTCTGTTATTTGAGCACTCTGAGTCCTATGGGTGTGTAGCACTACATAAGAAATACATTATTATTATTCTTCAACTCTAAAGCCTTTCTTGTAATCTCTGCTCTGCCTCCTCAACTACGCTTGTGGCACCTCACCCTCTGTGTGCTTTTCCTTGCTTCTGCTCTTTCTATCTTCTTGCTCCACTTGCATGGAATTCTCTTCAGCCGGACATGTGAGAAACAGTCCACACTGATTTTTTGGAAAACAAACTAAAAGCCTATTTCCTCGCCTCCATGTTACCCTCTTAACATACCTCTCAACCTGCATCTGTCCCTCACTTTCTCTGCCTCCACTTGAGCACTTCATCCATCATCGTTACATCCCTTAAACAGCTGGCCATACCACCTACCTGCACTTAAAATGTCTAATGTTGATTGCCCTTAATCTATGTAAGTCCACTTGTGTATTGTCCTTGCTGTCTATTCTAGTTACTGCCCTCCACAACCTGGTCAGAATGTCACTCAAACTCACCTACATTGTAAGTAGGTCACTGCTCCCCGTCAAATCTGATTTCTTATCTATGCTACATTCTTTTGAGATCAAAAGAAAATTGTTCCTCCTGGTATATAAATAAATTAATACTCAATTAAATAAATAAAAGATGATATAAATGATTGTGACTCTATATGGTGTGTCCTTACATCGAAGTATTAACCACAACCTGGGGTTGCAGACAATATTTTGTTCATTCATGCTCAGTATCTTTAAACAACAAACCACGATGATTTTAGAAATGTTGGAATTTTGTCTTCATAATAGCGTTTTTCTCTTTCTAGAAAAATATTATCATAAGTACTGTGGAAGGGCTATGGTTTCTTTCTTTGCTCCACCGATGCCAACTGTTTTATGGGGTGGTGGGTGAAGCAGCTAGCATGGGAACAAGAACTTGAAGTTTTCTTTAATCATATAACATTGGTTGAGAAATATAGATAGCTAGTTTATTATTTGAAATGGTTGGGTGGATATTGTTAAACAATACATTAATCAACTCAATAGCAATGATTTAAACATGAAACTAACTTTCCATATTGACAAAAGTTGAATAGAGTTCTCCTTTTCTCAAATCCTCAAATGTAAACTTATTTTTTCTTGCAAATCTTTTTCTACCACTCCAGAAGTGTATTCCCTGTGCAGAGTTCTTGGATCAGGATTCTGAGACCAAACCAATGGCTACAGACTTTCGGCAATGAGGGTATTCAAAGGATTTCATATATATAGCTTTTGATAAGACAAAGGTAAGTAGCCATTCTCCACTGCCATTTATCAACTCGAATGATCAATATAAAGCAAAACTGTTAGGGAAAAATTAGATATATTACACAATATAGTTTGAATCATCACAAAACGAACGCATTTCTGAATATAGGTTGAACAGGACATTGACCCCCTTTTTGGATCAACGGCTGACATTAGTTTCAATAAAAGTCTATCTCTTAAATATATTCAGTTCGCAGGGTAATTGCCTTCAGTAGAAACACAAAATAACTGTCTAAATAAAAATGGTCGTGTTGGCGGCTTTTGGAGGTGTTTCAAATGTACAATCTGTGACGATTCACTAAGAAAACATACAAACACCTTACAACAGCTTTCCAGACGTCCCCCAGTGGAACCTATACTATAATAAGTCAACACAGAATCCACATTGGAATCCTAAATGTTTGAAATACTTTTTCTCACACAAAAACATTTTTCCCATACAATAACATGCTGAGTCCCTCTATCCCACCCATTTTCAAAATCAGTATTCCACTTTCACACTTGACGTATCAGCCATATAAAAGTGTCTTATAGGTGTAGCTTCTGACATAGATTTCGAGTGCGGCTGATAATTTTAGTGAATTCCACCAAAGTTACCCATTAGGGGTGTGTCCTTCATCTACACGTACACACCCCGATACACCCACAAAGACCTGCAAACCCCCACTGACAAAACCATAAAATAGAGGCACACCCATTGATACCCTCTCAAGATGAAGGAAACACACACTGACACCTCCCAAAATACATGGCACGCCCACTGACATGCCCATTTCACGTGAGGCACCCTCATCCTTCCAGAGCAGAAGATCTGGCACAGAACAGGAGGAGATTAGCCGGGATACAGCAGAATATCCACCAGGGAATGGCAGAAAGTACACAACCACTTCACAAATAACGATCCTACAATGCCACACCACCAAAAATCAACATTGCCAAAAACAATACCAAAAGCACACAGTCAATGTCTTCCTAGAAATCAGACTAATGACATGTAGACAAGGCTCAGGTGTTAAACTGTATTCATATAATACCGCCTTGTTATGAATATTGGCCTAATCCCATTCGTGTTGCATGGAAAACTGCATCTGAAATGTTTCGATTTTCGATCAACTTCGCCGCCATTTTTAGAATCATCCGCCATTTTGATTTCAATTCCTGCTTTGTGTTCTAAAATGGTGGACTGTGTTTTCAACTTGCAGCCGAGCAGAACGACCTTTGAGTTTTGTTAATGTTTAGGCTGACCAAGAGCAGACTGTTTGTTCAATGCAAAGAAACCTTGTGACTCGAGTGAACTGCAATCCAAGTGTTGTCTGTGCTCATAAGCCTCATCATATTATCAACGAGACAATGTTGAACAAACTCAATTTGTGTGTTTTTGCTGAACTGCATTGTAGCAATTCTTGAAAAAAGGCTTACTGTGGATCAGAGAACCAACGGCACCATTGTAACTCTATGGACATGCAAACTTGTTATATCTGCTGTACAATATTGTAATGTTTGCTATGTGAACTGGGCTTGGACACTAGCATGTAACTTTTTAGTTAGGAGAGGGGCTGGACAATGTTTGGAAAACTATAAAAGTGTCCGTTTTATGATGTCCAGCACACTCACCCCTCACTGTGTCTGTTGGTACACACTGTGAGGTGTTGGGAGCCATATAGCTATCTATTTGCTTTGAATCTGTACAGAATAAAATATACTTGTATCTTTTCGACCTGTGATTTGCGTATTTCATTTTGTGGTACCAAGCCTCGATATTTCTTTGGTCTTTCAGATGGCGCCTGTATAGGGACCCTCAAGATTGATGTCTGCTCGCTGAAAAGAAGATGCTGCTATCGGACCAGGATCGGAGAGTGAGAAAAAAGGGGGCCCCTTTGTATGAGAGGCAACACCTCGACAGTACTGCACAATCCAATTCCTGAATGGTGAGCACGCAGTTCGAGAGGACATCTTGACGAGGGTCCCCATATCGAGGCGGGCTCTTTGCTGAAATCGCCAACCACGAGGATCCTTTGTAATCTGATCGGACCTCCTTTCCATTTTGTAATCAGGTGAGTCGTGCCCCGATTCCTAAGTATCCTGATATTTGGTTGTAAATTTGCAATCGCCAGTTCAAACGACACCAGGTAACACCAGTGATCCGACATGCCTGAGAAATTGTCTGCCTGTTTCAGGGGTTTATTCCGCAGAGACAGACAATCTTTGGAATATGGCCGACTGGCGCCACCTGAGGGTTCGCCGGCGTGTACTATGTACTGTAAGTATGGCCTTGATAATATAGTATTCAAAGATATTTGGCACAGACAAACTAGACATGCTTCCGAATTTCAGTGGCCAGTTCATGGTAGTTTTGAAATTGCCCATATAGAGTATTTAGAGTCTATATTGTTAAAGAAAACGGCTATGCCTGCAGCATTTGATGTAATTAAGAATTGGAGAAAGGAAGCTACGCAGCAATTTAAGAGTAAAGAGAAACACGCATGTTGACATATGTCTAACTGCGAAAAAGCATTATTGTATGATCAACAGAAACAGTCGGAATCTATTAGAAGTATGGATAGGTCTTTTCAACTTGGAGTACAGAAAATATATCCAACTCAGGATTTTCATGCCTCAGACGAGCTAATCGATAAACTTTTGAATGAGCGTAGGACTGTTGCCACTGCACCACCTCCTTATGTAACTCTCCCTGTTGTTTTACCTCTTCCTGCTGTTGCACCTCCATCCGTTGTTGCTCCTGTTCCTCCCGTTGCTGCTCCTCCTCCAGTTGTCGCTCCTCTTCCTGTTGTTGCTCCCCCTTCTGCATCTCCGCCCTAACCGACAGTTGCTGTTCCCTTAATTCCGTCTTTACTGCCAGTGGTAGTGTCTCCACTGCCGATTGAACAAGAATTGTCGGAACTTTCTTTACCAAGTCCACTTGTAGTGATTGAAGGGGCGACTGACGATTCAAAAGTAGTGACTCGTGGTACAGTGTCACAAGCTAGGAAAAGAGAATTGTATGCATGGGCAAAGAAATGTATAGAAGGAGGGGAAAAATCAGCTGTTTTAACTGCAATTTATGACCAAGAATGTATTCCCGAACAAAATATTTTGATAGAGGGGATGGGAATGCATTTGGCTGAAATGTGGAGTGATTTGACGGACACGGATGTCCCACAAGGGTTGAGGGATTTGATCGTTTTAGCCTACTCAAGGGACAATGCGGAAAAAGTACATGAACATGTGGAGAGGGTTTTTGAGTTTAAGAGGGAGTTACATCAGTTACAGAATGATAATATAGAGGGCGATAGATTGGACGCTTCATATGTGCAGAAATTATTTCTTCCCTCTTAATAACCAATGAGTGAAGAGACGCATATTTGCACAGGAGACGCACTTGGATGGATTTCGGATGTTTCAATTATTCACATTGAAGTATATGACACGTTTA
Organism: Ambystoma mexicanum; assembly: GCF_040938575.1. NCBI lineage: Eukaryota > Metazoa > Chordata > Amphibia > Caudata > Ambystomatidae > Ambystoma > Ambystoma mexicanum. Next base: position 1,031,555,795 of record NC_090933.1, on the reverse strand, counting down.
GTCAGTGTGCTCCGGCAATGCAAAGGAAAGTGTTACGTGTAATGGCATAGTACCTACAGGATGAGTATATGAAGAAAAAGGATTGTTGTTCCGCAGATTTGATGGTCATTTATAGGAGAGCATTTGCGCCCGATACTGCTTTGACTACTTTGTCACTTGATTTAGCTTTGTTGCTTAACGAATGTTCAGAATTGCCTACTTCTCAATTGCCAATGAGGGAAGTTCCTCCAATGTTTGTTCCTAAAGTAGAGATTCCAGCTAATATCGCAACAGGTGCAGCAGCCACTACTATTGAAGCTCATTATGTCTCACAGTTTGTTCATGTCCCATTTTCTATACAGGAAGTGAATACCATTAGACAAACGATTCCAGATATTAGGAAAAATCCAACAGGATTTTATAAAGAAATTGAAGCTGTGTTGCATTTGTCATTTTTCACGCTGGGTGATATAGACTTGTTGTTCCCTGTGATCTTACCTGCTGATTTATTGAAACAGATTAGAACTGTAGATGATTTGGCAGGATAGGATGACACATGGGTTAACTTGGTACGGATAGATGGAGAAAGAAATGCAGGTGAGAGACCGCCATGCCACAGGTGATATTGACATTGCCAGACAAAATATTAACTAAATTGAAGACTTTAGTTCCAGAGAGAAGAAGCATTTGGGACAAACTTACAGCTTGCATCCAAGGGAAATCTGAAGGTGCTACCGTAATTTTTTTATCGGTTCGAACAAGTGTTTTCGGATTTTAGCGGTCAGGATTTGAGTACTGAGTCAGGGAAAATGCTGTTTGTAGATAAATTTGTGCTTGGATTGTTGCTTGATATCCAATCACACATTATGACTTCTGAAAGTGCCTGGCAAGCAAAATCACAGTCTGAAGTATTACACACGGCTCAGTATTATGAAAATAGGGTCAATAGTGAAAAGGAGAGGATAGAAAAGAAGAAGGGAGACTTGAAGACAAAAGTATTGTTGCAGCAAATAGTAAGAGGAACTAGAGGTGGGAATACACAGTTTACATGTCAGTTTGTCCCACATAGTAATGTGCAAATGGGTCCTGTACACATGAACCAATGTGCTTATTGTAGACAAGAAGGTCATTGGTGAGCACAATGCCCGATCCTTCAGCAGCGATCGAATAACACATATGATACGATGGGTAGATGTTCCAGAGGTCGTACTGGGATAGGGGTTCCTGGTAGAAGTCAGTTCACTCAGAACCAGCAGTCATTTTCACAAGATAGTCAGCAGCATAGTGTTGAAAATAGGAACATTTTTGATAATCCTTCGGCTGTCTATCTTTCTGAGGATCTTGCTTTTGATGATGTACTGTTCCGGTAGGACAGCCCGAAGCAGGGTTAGGAACCAGTACCTATTCCCGTCAATCAGAAAGGGCCCTACATAGAAATGAAGGTGGGCAATAGGAAGCATCTATTTTTGATAGAGACAGGAGAACATAAGTGTTCAGTGGATCATTTGCGGGTTCCAGATATTCCACTGTCAGGGCAGAACAACATTTCTGTAGGGTTCTCTGGTACACCAGTGGTTAGTCCAGTTTCTCAGCCGGTACTGATATAACTGGGGCCATTCACCGATTCATGTCCATTTCTTTTGACGACGAATTATGGCAAAAATTTGTTGGGTTTGAATCTGTTGAATGAATTGAATGCAGTAATTTATTGTTCTCTGGATGGAGTGCATTTGACGATTTCACCTCAGCGAGCTTCTGTTTCACAATTCTTGACTAGGCCTTTACTGACTGAATTGAATCAAGTTCCGGCATGTTTATGGGCGGTTGATGATACTGACGTTGGTATTTTACAAATTGAACCTGTTAAAATTGTGTTGAAAGCAGGTGTTAAACTACCACGTATTCCACAGTATAAGATTTCAATTGACGGTGAGCAAGCTTTAAAGAGTATAGTTTTTGATTATGTACATTGCGGAGTGATTGAGGAAATTGCAGGAAGTTTGTGTTATAGTCCAATTCTACCAGTGTATAAGAAAGGGGATAATGCGATTCCTTTCCGTTTTATTATTGATTTACGTGCTATCAATAAGATTGTTGCTCCACAATTTCCAATTGCGCCTGATGTGACTACAATATTAACAATGATTCCAGCTTCAGCTACACGTTTTAGTGTTGTGGATCTAAAGAATGCTTTCTTTAGTATTCCTGTACATGTTGACAGTCGATACTAGTTCGTGTTCACCCTAGGGGGATGCTCGTTTACATTCACCAGTGTGCCACAAGGGTACACTGAGAGTCCAAGCATCTACAGTAGAGCTTTGAAGGAACAGCTCGATACACTTGAGTTGCCTTCCACTTGTATGTTGTTGCAATATGTTGACAATCTTTTTTTAGCTGCAGACTCAGAAGTTGCTTGCAAGGAGGGCACCGTGTTGCTGCTTATTCATCTAGAAGAACATGGGCATAAAGCTTCATTGAAAAAGTTTCAATATTGTCGACAGGAGAGGTCGCCTATTTAGGCTATCTCCTGTCAAAGGAGGGGAGAAGACTGACACCTGAACGGATACAAAGCATCGCTAGCATGTCTGTCCCAAATACACAGAAAGAGGTCAGAGCCTTGATAGGCATGGCCTCATACTGTAGACAGTGGATCCCTTATTTCTCATTAATGATAAAACCAATGTTGGCATTGACAAAAAGGGCATTTCTTTGCCTTTACCACGGAACATGGATTGCCAGAAAGCTGTTGATCTGCTCAAGGCTGCGTTGTGTTCAGCACAGGTTTTGGGCACACCAAATTATGAAAAGGCCTTTGTTTTGTATGTGCATGAATGTGATCGATGTGCTTTGGCTGTGTTAATGTAACGCTCACCTGATTCCCGCAGAGGCGCCGGTCTTGACTGGGTGAATGCCGTATCTTCAAAGGTGATGTGTAACACACGGTTGGCTCTTTGGGCTGGACCTCTGTGCACTGTATGTCTGACTCGAAGAGTAAGATGTCTGCAGATAGAAAATATGGGATTAATGAACTGGGGTTATTGGGTGCCTCTCTCCTCTTCCCTTTCTCTTCTCCTGTAGAACCCCAAAGGTTAACGCCCTCACCTTAGGTAAGTGAACGCCGAGCTCTCCATCTGCCTCGGGGCAGGGTGCCGTACCCAGTTTCTTCACTGGATAAGGGTGCAGGCCTCTTGACCTCAGTGGACTGCTGTCCGTCGTTAACTGCACGAACGGTAAGTTCTGGGCACTTCAAATGTCTTAAAAGTCTTTTGTAATGATATCTCTTGTTTTGCAGGGTTCCGGCGATGGCGGATGGCGGGCTGATGAGAGTTGAGGATCGAACCCGCGTGAGGAATAGAAGCGCCTGGAAGCACGTAAGTAAGCGCTTGTAGCCTGCTTCACGATGCGCACTAACTGTCCCTTTTATTTTGCAGGTACAAGTTCGGAGCTTTAGAGAAGCTGAAGGGTGCTGGAATACCCACTGGATTCGGCGTGGGAAGGAGTAATGGCACGTGAGTAATAAAGTTGCCCAATGTCTTTAAACGCACCTTCTTTTGTCTTTCAGATGCGGGATGCAGCGCCGAAGGCCTCCGGAGCGTGCGAAGAGCTGGTAAGCTTTTGTCTTTCAGATGCCGGAATGCAGTGCGAAGACCTCCGGAGCCTGCGAAGAGTAGGTAAGCCTTTGTCTTTCAGATGCCGGAATGCAGCGCGAGGCGTTGGTGACAGCCGATGGACCAGGTAAGAGATGCGCTGCCACTGAAGACCGTAGTGCTAACCTGTTCTTTCTTTGTCTTTACAGGTGCTGCTGAAGACTGGATTCCAGGATGGTAAGCCTTTGTTCCCTTAGGCCCAGGATCAGAAGCAGAAGACACGATGAGCGTTATGCTGCAGAGAATGCAGAATAACACAAAGCAAGATTCATCCATCGGGTGTGGTTTAAATAGCCTCCTGTAGTGCTTAGGTGTCTCCTTCCACAGCCACGCCTAGGTAAGAAAAGAGTTCCTGCTTTCCAGAAGAGTTCCAGTGTTCTGAACCTAGGGAGTGGCTCCTGCCCCACCCAACAGGAAAAGTAGTCCCAAACAGAAGAGGATCAGGGGTTCAACTGGCAGGTAAGTAAGCAGCATGGTCTGCTGCAGGTAAGTCCACCCAAGCATTATGAGCCCGGCGCTTCCAGCGCTGGGACTGGGCATCTTTATGAGCCTGGTGCCACTGGCGCCAGGACAGGGTCCAAAAGGTCCCAATTGGGACTGGCTGGCACTCGGAACCGGGGTTATGGGTCTGCTTCCAAGGGAGTCGGGCAAGTCCTGATCTTTTGGAAGCAGAGATCATGACAGCACCCCCCCTCAAGGCCCCTCCCAAACCGGGCTTCTCCGGGGGTTTGGGCTTGTTAGGAAATGTTCGATGAAATCTTTTGATTAGACGAGGCGCGTGGACATATTCTGCAGGTTCCCAGGATCTTTCTTGGGGACCGTAGCCTTTCCAGTCAATCAGGTAAAATAGTTTAGATTTGGAGATCTTGGAATCCAGGATGCTTTTGACTTCAAACTCGAGTTCTCCATCAACTAGAATAGGTTTTGGAGATGTAGTTAGTCGGGTTTGAGGTTGCACGGGTTTTAATAGAGAGACGTGGAAGACCGGATGTATCTTCATGTGAGGGGGCAAGTCCAACTTGACCGCTACTGGATTTACTATGGTAGTGATGGAATAGGGACCAAGGTATCTTGGGTTGAATGTGCGTGGTCCTTTTAGAGGTAGATATTTGGTGGATAACCAGACTTGATCTCCTACTTGATATTGGGGGGCTTCCTTCCGATGTTGGCCTGCTCCTTTCTTGTATTGTTCTTTAGCCCTTTGAAGGTGAGAAACGGCTTCCTTAAAGGCTTGGGTGATTGTAGAATGCAGGTGGTCTACTGCTGGTGTTCCAAGATCTTGGAGTGGATCCAACTCCGAGGTTCGAGGGTGACTACCGTATAAAAGAAAAAACGGGGTCTTCCCAGTTCCCGAGTGGACAGAGTTATTGTAGGCATATTCGGCTATCCAAAGGATATCTTTCCAAGTTTTTTCAGTTTGTTGTAGCATGCAGCGCAAATACTGTTCCAGAGTTTGATTGGTCCTCTCGGTTTGTCCGTCGGTTTGAGGGTGGTGGCTGGTCGAAAGTCTCACATCAATTTGAGCCGACCGACAGCAACTTCGCCAAAAATGAGAAATAAATTGACTACCTCGATCCGAAATTAGAACTGAAGGAAAACCGTGCAGTCGGACGATGTTTTCGAGAAATTCTCGGGCCAGAGTTTCTGCTGTTGGTAAGCCTTTGAGTGGAATGAAATGCGCCATCTTGGAGAATAGGTCCACGATTACTAGGATCGTATTGTATCCGGAGCATGGAGGTAGATCGGTGATGAAGTCCCAAGAAAGCGTATGCCAAGGGCGAGGCGGGATGTCAATTAGGCGTAAGAGGCCGGCTGGTTTTTCCTTTTGACTCTTGTTTTGGGCGCATACTCCACAGGACATTATAAAGTCTCTGATATCTTTTTTCCAAGACGGCCACCAGAAGTAGCGCTTGATCTTTTCCGAGGTCTTGGTCATACCGGGATGTCCTTCCATTAAAGAATCGTGATAACAAGAGATTACCTCTTTCTGTAAATCTGTGCTGGGCAGGTATAACCGTTTTTGGAAATATAATAGGTTGTCCTTCACCGTAAAGTCCTTTCCCTGCAGATGCCAATTCTGTATGTCTGCTGGAGTTACCAGTAGCCTGGCTTTATCCTTAACTTCCTCTATGGATTGTGTGGCGATTACACCTAGAATTCTTTGTTCGGGAATGATAGGTACAGGTTTAGGATTGATCAAATGTTCTTCCACTCCCATCCGAGAAAGGGCATCAGCTTTACCGTTTTTTTACCAGGTCGATAGGTAATTATGAAGTCAAACTCGGCAAAGAATAGTGCCCAACGGAGTTGCCTAGAGGATTGAGCTTTTGCGGTTTTCAAATATTGCAGGTTTCGGTGATCTGTAATCACAGTAACGGTGTGTCGGGCCCCCAGAAGATAATGTCGCCAAGCCTTAAAGGCGGACTTGATAGCTAGAAGTTCCTTATCAGTAACAGTGTAATTGATTTCAGGAGGCGAGAATTTGCGGGACCAAAATGCCACAGGATGCAACTGATTGGTTACTGGGTCCTTTTGTGATAGAACTGCCCCCATGGCAAGGCTCGAAGCATCAGTTTCAACGATGTAGGGGAGTTCTGGGCGAGGATGTTTTAAGATCGGTGCAGAGATAAATCTAGTCTTCAAATTCTGGAAAGCTTGTTCCGCCTCGGTAGACCATTCAAAACGTTTGTTTTTCTTTAACAAGGCGGTGATGGGCTGGACTATTCGAGAGAATTCGGGGATAAACCTGCGGTAAATGTTAGCGAAGCCTAACATGCTTTGAACACCTTTTACGGAGGATGGCGATGGCCATTTGAGAATTGCATCGACCTTCTTTGAATCCATACGCACTCCGCTAGGTGATAATATGAATCCCAAGAATTCAACTTCAGTCACGTTGAAAACACATTTTTCCAACTTAGCGAAAGGTTTGTGTTGACGCAATCTCTCGAGGACCATTTTCACGTGTTTCCGATGTTCAGTTTCCGATGAAGAATAAACGAGGATGTCGTCAATGTAAACAACAACACACACATCTATGAGCTCTCTGAGGACATCGTTCATAAAATATTGAAAGGCGGCCGGGGCATTGCAAAGTCCGAAGGGCATGACCTGATATTCAAATAGCCCATACTTGGTGCGGAAGGCCGTCTTCCATTCATCGCCCTCTTTTACTCGTACCAAGTGGTAGGCTCCTCTAAGATCCAGCTTTGTATATATGCATGCTTTTCTGACTTGGTCCAGGAGTTCAGGGATCAAAGGTAATGGATATCTATTCTTAACGGTGATCTGGTTCAGGGCGCGATAATCTATACAAGTTCTAAGGTCCCCTTCTTTTTTTGGAACGAAGAACAAAGCTGAGGAAGCAGGGGACTTGGAAGGACGAATAAACCCATTCGCTAGGTATTGATCCAGGTATTGTCGGAGGTGAAGATTCTCAGGCTCGGTGAGGGCATAAATTCTACTACAAGGAGGAGTAGATCCAGGTATCAGGTCTATCTGGCAGTCATAAGACCTATGAGGAGGTAGAGAGTTAGCCTGATCCTTCCGGAAAACATCTTGGAATTCTAGGTATTCAGGAGGTAACTGGGGAGCCTCCGAGGAAATTGCTGCCAGTGCAACACCAGGTCGAGGGTGACAAGTAGAGACACATTCTGGAAACTGAACCGTTCTTGCTCGCCAATCGATCTGAGGATTGTGCTTCTCTAACCAAGGAATTCCTAGAATAATCTGGAACTGAGGGGCCTTGATCACATCGAACACGATCTTCTCATGGTGTCCATCTTGACTTACTAGCGTCACTTCTTGGGTGGTATGCGTTACTGGTCCGGAGGCTATCTCCGTACCATCCACCGTAGTAATGACGTCCTTTACAGCCTTTGGACAAAGAGTCAGATTCATCCTCAAAACCATTTCATGATCCACATAATTGCCGATGGCACCGCTGTCGACGTAAGCTTCAATCGCATGTAATCGATCCGGATGTTCAGGGCTAATGAGGACCATAGGTATCACGAAATGCGAGGTCACTGAACTGGTTTTAACGCTCGGCAAGAGGACCTCTATTCTTGTCGGGCGAGGTCGTTTCCCTGCTCAGAGTTTGTGACCCTGGTAACTGCAGCTCCTACTGCCTTCTTGGCTGGTTTCACCGGACAGTCTCGAAGAAAGTGCCCCGAGTTTCCGCAATAGAGGCATAATTGCAGCTGTTTTCTCCTTTCCCGCTCCTTTTGTGTTAGTGGTCCTTTCAGGCCCCCTATTTGCATGGGTTCCCCGGAGTCTACTCCTTTGGTAGGAGTTGGTGGTTTGGAAAATACTCGAGCATCAAACTTGGAACGATCGGCCTTCCTGTTCTGCAGTCTGTGGTCAATTTGAACGACTAAGTCAATATAGTCCGAACAGTCTTGCGGGGGATTCACTACTTGGGCTAACACATCTTTGAGCTCTCCACGTAGACCTCTATAAAACAGCGTAATCCTTTTGTCCTCAGGCCATCGAGTTTCCACTATCAGTCTGTTGAAAGACGCAATATAAGCCAAAAGGTCTTGATTACCCTGTCGCAATGAAAGGAGCTCATTGTCCAAGGCCTGCCCCTGTGAATGTCTTGCAAACAGTTTTTCCATACTGAGCTGAAAAGCTTGAAAATCATGGAGAACCGGATCATCTTGATTAACTAGAGGGATCGACCAGTCTGCCGCATTGCCACTAAGGTACGAAAGCACGAAAGCTACCTTAGCTTGATCAGTTGGAAAGGCTGCTGGCCGGCATAAGAAGTGCAACCGGCACTGATTAATAAATACTGCAAACCTCTTTGGGTCACCAGAAAATCATTCGGGCGGAGCCAGAGGTACATTCCCAGGTAGGTTGATCTGCACTGGGTTCGTAGAGGATGTTGAAGGAAGATTTGCCCCTGATGCGGGTAACGGAGTTTGTCCGGCTTGTGACTGTAGCAATTGTCTAGCGAGATCGTCTGTTCGCTCCTTGGAAATAATCAGTTCCCTTCTTAGAGCATTCGTTTCCTGACGGGCTGCATGCACTTCTGCTCTTAGTTCCCCAAGTAACTGGACTAGCTGGTCGGTATCCGAGGTTTCCATAACGCCTGGGTGGGAGTTTTGCGGTAGGCTTTGTGTTCTGTAACGCTCACCTGATTCCCGCAGAGGCGCCGGTCTTGACTGGGCGTATACCGTATCTTCAAAGGTGATGTGTAACACACGGCTGGCTCTTTGGGCTGGACCTCTGTGCACTGTATGTCTGACTCGAAGAGTAAGATGTCTGCAGATAGAAAATATGGGATTAATGAACTGGGGTTATTGGGTGCCTCTCTCCTCTTCCCTTTCTCTTCTCCTGTAGAACCCCAAAGGTTAACGCCCTCACCTTAGGTAAGTGAACGCCGAGCTCTCCATCTGCCTCGGGGCAGGGTGCCGTAACCAGTTTCTTCACTGGATAAGGGTGCAGGCCTCTTGACCTCAGAGGACTGCTGTCCGTCGTTAACTGCACGAACGTTAAGTTCTGGGCACTTCAAATGTCTTAAAAGTCTTTTGTAATGATATCTCTTGTTTTGCAGGGTTCCGGCGATGGCGGATGGCGGGCTGATGAGAGTTGAGGATCGAACCCGCGTGAGGAATAGAAGCGCCTGGAAGCACGTAAGTAAGCGCTTGTAGCCTGCTTCACGATGCGCACTAACTGTCCCTTTTATCTTGCAGGTACAAGTTCGGAGCTTTAGAGAAGCTGAAGGGTGCTGGAATACCCACTGGATTCGGCGTGGGAAGGAGTAATGGCACGTGAGTAATAAAGTTGCCCAATGTCTTTAAACGCACCTTCTTTTGTCTTTCAGATGCGGGATGCAGCGCCGAAGGCCTCCGGAGCGTGCGAAGAGCTGGTAAGCTTTTGTCTTTCAGATGCCGGAATGCAGTGCGAAGACCTCCGGAGCCTGCGAAGAGTAGGTAAGCCTTTGTCTTTCAGATGCCGGAATGCAGCGCGAGGCGTTGGTGACAGCCGATGGACCAGGTAAGAGATGCGCTGCTACTGAAGACCGTAGTGCTAACCTGTTCTTTCTTTGTCTTTACAGGTGCTGCCGAAGACTGGATTCCAGGATGGTAAGCCTTTGTTCCCTTAGGCCCAGGATCAGAAGCAGAAGACACGATGAGCGTTCTGCTGCAGAGAATGCAGAATAACACAAAGCAAGATTCATCCATCGGGTGTGGTTTAAATAGCCTCCTGTAGTGCTTAGGTGTCTCCTTCCACAGCCACGCCTAGGTAAGAAAAGAGTTCCTGCTTTCCAGAAGAGTTCCAGTGTTCTGAACCTAGGGAGTGGCTCCTGCCCCACCCAACAGGAAAAGTAGTCCCAAACAGAAGAGGATCAGGGGTTCAACTGGCAGGTAAGTAAGCAGCATGGTCTGCTGCAGGTAAGTCCACCCAAGCATTATGAGCCCGGCGCTTCCAGCGCTGGGACTGGGCATCTTTATGAGCCTGGTGCCACTGGCGCCAGCACAGGGTCCAAAAGGTCCCAATTGGGACTGGCTGGCACTCGGAACCGGGGTTATGGGTCTGCTTCCAAGGGAGTCGGGCAAGTCCTGATCTTTTGGAAGCAGAGATCATGACAGTTAACGCAGGAACATGGAGAGAAGAATAGATCGTGCAGTTATTCGTCCTCCACACTATACCCTGTTGCATGCGCTTTGCTGAGATGTTTGAGAGCTGTTACTGCTGCCGCAGCATCTGTAAAGCAAAGTGAGGGTATGGTTCTGGGTCACTCCTTAACCGTGATGGTACCTCACTCTGTAGAATTTCTATTAAACAGAACGCAAACGCAGCATCTCACATGAACATGATTAACAAGATACAAGCTGATTCTATTTGTACCACATATCCAAATTAAGAGATGTTGCGCATTAAATCCGGCCAAACTATTGTCTCTTCCGCAAGAAATTGCTTGCAGTGACAAGACGTCACATGACTACCTCTATACCACAGAGGAAGAAACTAAAGGCAGAATTGACTTAAGTGATACACTGCTAAAAGATCCACAAGGGGAGCTGTTTTGCGATGGCTCCTTCTTCAAACTTCCAGATGGTATATCCACTGCTGCTTATGCCATCACTACATTAAGCACTATTGTGGAAACCAAAAGAATTCCACATAACTCCACGCAGGCGGCAGAGATTACCGTATTGACTTGAGCTTGTGAACGTTCCGAAGGGCTTAGTGTCAATATATTTACAGACAATCAGTATGCCTTTGGGGTGGGTCACAACTTCAGTAGATTATGGGCAGAAAGAGGTTTCTTGACCTCACATGGAACCAAGATACAACATGGCACTTTGCTAGCTCGGCTAAACTCAGCACTTGCGCTTGCTACTCAACTAGCAATAATGAAGTGTGCAGCACACCAGAAAGTAACATTTAATGTGGGGAGAGGAAACGCTTTTGCTGACAGGATAGCCAAGCAGACTGCCACTGATTCGCATTCCGAAATGTATATAACAAAAGAAGTCACTAACACTTGTATAATAGACAAAGGAATTGATTGTATAAAAGACATTCAGGGTGATGCCACTCCAGAAGAGCTTAAGAAATGGGTTGAGGGCTTAGCAACTTTAGACGATGAAGGTTGGTGGGTAGACATTGAGAAGAAAAGATGGATGCTACCTGATGCTTATATCACCGCTATGGTTACGACGGCTCATGGTCCAACTCATATATGTGCCAGAAAAATGTGTAAACTATTAGAACCTGTCTGGGTGAATGTAAATATCCCAAAAACTGCTGAGAGATTGGTCCAAAATTGCATGGTATGCTTACAGCATATTGTGGGGAAGGGTACATCGACCCCGAGGGGTCGTTTTGGTCCCCCCCTCTGTGCCTTTTGAGGTTATACACTTCGATTTCATTGAAATGGAGCGTTGTCAGAATTACAAATATGTTCTGGTATTTATTTGTGTTTTCAGCAAATGGCTCGAAGCTTTCCCTTTAAAAGATGCCACAACAATGACGACGGCGAAAACCATGCTGAAGGAATATTTTCCTAGGTTTGGTTTGCTGAGGGTAATTTGGTCAGACAATAGTCCACATTTTATCGCTGCTGTTATCCTGCATGTATGCGCGGGATTACAGATCGATTAATGGTTCCATTCGGCCAGACACGCTCAGAGTGCCGGACTTGTAGAATGCCATAACGGCATATTGAAGAACAAAATGGCAAACATTTTGCACCAGTAGCAAATTTTGCACCAGTAGCAATTTGAAATGGCCAGATGCCTTACCGATAGCATTAGGGTCCAGGTCATTGACTCTGACCTGGCACGTGGGTGCTCTTCAAATCGTTTGAAAGAGCCTCCTGTCTCAAACCTTGCTGTAAAGGACCGTTTCAAGTACTATTGGACACACAGACCGCTGTACAAGTAGAAGGAAAATGACACGGGATTCACGCAACTCACATCAAGAAGATACCTTTTCCTCTGCCTCACAACGAAGGAGAAGAGAAGGAAATTGTTCTCTCTGTTCCTCATCACAAGTCTGTTCTAACCGACACCGACGGTGTCCCAGAAATCCTTCCTGAGCCCGTGGGGCCTGGGGAGAATGCCGCTTTGCCTTCAAGTTCTTCTTCGGATCTTTCTGCACCATTGAGCAATCTTGCTTCTGCTCCATCCATTCCTTCAGGAAGTGATGACACTTTGTTCACAGATCACACCGTACCTGGAGTCTTGAGGTACGATCTGCATCCAAGGAATCAGACTTACAGCACAGCATCAGCTGTACCCACAAGGAATCACTGTTGAGCCAGTCCCTTGGCACTCTTTCGCAGGGAAGAAATAAATAAGAGGCAGGGACCGGCAAAGTTACCTTCAAGCAAGATAGGCCACGTGGTCAGGAGCCACCGACAGATGAACTAAAAGAGCCTAACGGAGAGGCTTCTAAATGGACTCTGAGAAACAATGTCCTTTCCTAAATCTTCTTGTGCGGAACAAGCTATTGGTTTTGTGGCTGACAAAGAACCTGTTTATCAAAGATCATGGTCCCTGAGGACCCATTGTTTTTTAATCACCGTACTGGTCTGCTTAGTAATTGTATTTGCACTTGGGTTATGGTACATTGAAGGGGTGCGTCCGCTTGAGACTTTGTTACCTACTGAAATTATCTCCACTGTGTCTCCACCTTTCGTGCATTTGCGCACTCTTCCTCCTCGAGACTCCCAACATAGACAGGGTTATCAAAATAACAGTCTTCTATTGATCATGAATGCAACCTATGCGATTCTAAACAGAACAAATTGCTGGGTGTGTTCACACTTGCCACAACACGGGGAAGAGGGGTTGGGCTGGTATATTCATCCTCTTCCTCTAAATGCTGCATGCTATGCCTCACTAAGGGCACTATTTGTTGGTTGTTGGAATGACAGTATTTCTGGGAACTTCGATGGGACTAATCCGAATGAATTTGAAAAACGAGTCCTGACACCTTTGGGATGTTCCCTCTTTGCAAATAGGAGCACACTTAATGTTGCTTCTATTAGGCCTTCTGAGAGACTCTCTTGACCTTTTCAATCACTGGGGACAAATAATGAATTCCAAGGATATTAGAGGGTACTTGAGAAAACCATCAACAGAACCACTGGTATTCTGTACCACGTGACGCTAGAGCAAAAGGCCATTAGATTAGTGGCCCTCCAAAATAGGATGGTGTTAGACGTCACCATAGCTGAGTGTGGTGGGGTATGTAAATTGGTGGGATCTGCGTGCTGTGTTTTCGTACCTGACTCTTCCCCTACCATATTCAAGGCAATACAAAACCTACATACCTTGAGTACGGAAGTACATGTCCTTGAGGGAAACTGGAATCTTAGTGCTTGGTTCTGGGACTTGCTACCTTCATGGGGTTGGAAGCTCTTTGCAGTCCTAATGATAGTTCTTGGTGTTCTACTGTTTTGTTGCTGTTGTATACAATGTCTTTCTGCCATATGTTTGATATTAGGAGGATGTTGTGCACAAACTATAGGAACATTAGGACCAAAAGTACATGCGCCCAGGAAAACTGCTAACGCTTTTGTAATGAAGGACATTACTATCAGGGAACTTATGGCGATCGATAATTCTGAAGAATGTGATACAGGATGTACGGGCATTGAGACGTGGGGTTTTGAGTAAAGTGAATGTTTGAGTTATACTCATGGCTTAGGCCAAAAGGAGGGTTTGTTAAACTCTATTCATATAATACCGCCTTGTTATGAATATTGGCCTCAGCCCATTCGCGTTGCATGGAAAACCGTGTCTGAAATGTTTCAATTTTGATCAACTTCGCCGCCATTTTTAGAATCATCCGCCATTTTGATTTCAACTCCTGCTTTGTGTTCTAAAACGGTGGACTGTGTTTTCAACTTGCAGCCGAGCCGAACGACCTTTGAGTTTTGTTAATGTTTAGGCTGACCAAGAGCAGACTGTTTGTTCAATGCAAAGAAACCTTGTGACTCGAGTGAACTGCAATCCAAGTGTTGTCTGCGCTCATAAGCCTCATCATATTATCAACGAGACAATGTTGAACAAACTCAATTTGTGTGTTTTTGCTGAACTGCATTGTAGCAATTCTTGAAAAGAGGCTTACTGTGGATCAGAAAACCAACGGCACCATTGTAACTCCATGGACATGCAAACTTGTTATATCTGCTGTACAATATTGTAATGTTTGCTATGTGAACTGGGCTTGGACACTAGCATGTAACTTTTTAGTTCGGAGAGGGGCTGGACAATGTTTGTAAAACTATAAAAGTGTCCATTTTATGATGTCCAGCACACTCACCCCTCACTGTGTCTGTTGGTACACACTGTGAGGTGTTGGGAGCCATATAGCTATCTGTTTGCTTTGAATCTGTACAGAATAAAAGATACTTGTATCTTTTCTACCTGTGATTGGCGTATTTCATTTTGTGGTACCAAGCCTCGATATTTCTTTGGTCTTTCAGATGGCGCCTGTATAGGGACCCTCAAGATTGATGTCTGCTCGCTGAAAAGAAGATGCTGCTATCGGACCAGGATCGGAGAGTGAGAAAAAAGGGGGCCCCTTTGTATGAGAGGCAACACTTGGACAGTACTGCACAATCCAATCCCTGAACGGTGAGCACGCGGTTCGAGAGGACATCTTGACGAGGGTCCCCATATCAAGGCGGGCTCTTTGCTGAAATCGCCAACCACAAGGATCCTTTGTAATCTGATCGGATCTCCTTTGCAGTTTGTAATCAGGTGAGTCGTGCCCCGATTCCTAAGTATCCTGATATTTGGTTGTAGATTTGCAATCGCCAGTTCAAACGACACCAGGCAACACCAGTGATCCGACATGCCTGAGAAATTGTCTGCCTGTTTCAGGGGTTTATTCCGCAGAGACAGACAATCTTTGGAATATGGCCGACTGGCGCCACCTGAGGGTTCGCCGGCGTGTACTATGTACTGTAAGTATGGCCTTGAAAATATAGTATTCAAAGATATTTGGCACAGACAAACTAGACATGCTTCCGAATTTCAGTGGCCAGTTCATGGTAGTTTTGAAATTGCCCGTATAGAGTATTTAGAGTCTATATTGTTAAAGAAAAAGGCTATGCCTGCAGCATTTGATGTAATTAAGAATTGGAGAAAGGAAGCTATGCAGCAATTTAAGAGTAAAGAGAAACACGCATGTTGACATATGTCTAACTGCGAAAAAGCATTATTGTATGATCAACAGAAACAGTCGGAATCTATTAGAAGTATGGATAGGTCTTTTCAACTTGGAGTACAGAAAATATATCCAACTCAGGATTTTCATGCCTCAGACGAGCTAATCGATAAACTTTTGAATGAGCGTAGGACTGTTGCCAGTGCACCACCTCCTTATGTAACTCTCCCTGTTGTTTTACCTCTTTCTGCTGTTGCACCTCCATCCGTTGTTGCTCCTGTTCCTCCCGTTGTTGCTCCTCCTCCAGTTGTCGCTCCTTTTCCTGTTGTTGCTCCCTCTTCTGCATCTCCGCCCTAACCGACAGTTGCTGTTCCCTTAATTCCGTCTTTACTGCCAGTGGTAGTGTCTCCACTGCCGATTGAACAAGAATTGTCAGAACTTTCTTTACCAAGTCCACTTGTAGTGATTGAAGGGGCGACTGACGATTCAAAAGTAGTGACTCGTGGTACAGTGTCACAAGCTAGGAAAAGAGAATTGTATGCATGGGCTAAGAAATGTATAGAAGGAGGTGAAAAATCAGCTGTCTTAACTGCAATTTATGGCCAAGAAAGTATTCGCGAACAAAATATTTTGATAGAGGGGATGGGAATGCATTTGGCTGAAATGTGGAGTGATTTGACGGACACGGATGTCCCACAAGGGTTGAGGGATTTGAACGTCTTAGCCTACTCAAGGGACAATGCGGAAAAAGTACATGAACATGTGGAGAGGGTTTTTGAGTTTAAGAGGGAGTTACATCATTTACTGAATGATAATACAGATGGCAATAGATTGGACGCTTCATATGTGCAGAAACTATTTCTTCCCTCTTGATAACCAATGAGTGAAGAGACGCATATTTGCACAAGAGACGCACTTGGATGGATTTCGGATGTTTCAATTATTCACATTGAAGTATATGACACGTTTAGTCAGTGTGCTCCGGCAATGCAAAGGAAAGTGTTACGTGTAATGGCAGAGTACCTACAGGATGAGTATATGAAGAAAAAGGTTTGTTGTTCCGCAGATTTGATGGTCATTTATAGGAGAGCATTTGCGCCCGATACTGCTTTGACTACTTTGTCACTTGATTCTGCTTTGTTGCTTAACAAATGTTCAGAATTGCCTACTTCTCAATTGCCAATGAGGGAAGTTCCTCCAATGTTTGTTCCTAAAGTAGAGATTCCAGCTAATATTGCAACAGGTGCAGCAGCCACTACTATTGAAGCTCATTATGTCTCACAGTTTGTTCTTGTCCCATTTTCTATACAGGAAGTGAATACCATTAGACAAACGATTCCAGTTATTAGGAAAAATCCAACAGGATTTTATAAAGAAATTGAATCTGTGTTGCATTTGTCATTTTTCACGCTGGGTGATATAGACTTGTTCCCTGTGATCTTACCTGCTGATGTATTGAAACAGATTAGAACTGTAGATGATTTGGCAGGATAGGGTGACACCTGGGTTAAATTGGTACGGATAGATGGAGAAAGGAATGCAGGTGAGAGACCACCACGCCACAGGTGATATTGACATTGCCAGACAAAATATTAACTAAATTGAAGACTTAAGTTCCAGAGAGAAGAAGCATTTGGGACAAACTTACAGCTTGCATCCAAGGGAAATCTGAAGGTTCTACCGATTTTTTTTATCGGTTCGAACAAGTGTTTTCGGTTTTTAGCGTTCAGGATTTTAGTACTGAGTCAGGGAAAATGCTGTTTGTAGATAAATTTGTGCTTGGATTGTTGCTTGATATCCAATCACAAATTATGACTTCCGAAAGTGCCTGGCAAGCAAAATCACAGTCTGAAGTATTACACATGGCTCAGTATTATGAAAATAGGGTCAATAATGAAAAGGAGAGGATAGAAAAAAAGAAGGGAGACTTGAAGACAAAAGTATTGTTGCAGCAAATAGTAAGAGGAACTAGAGGTGGGAATACACAGTT
Source organism: Ambystoma mexicanum (assembly GCF_040938575.1). NCBI lineage: Eukaryota > Metazoa > Chordata > Amphibia > Caudata > Ambystomatidae > Ambystoma > Ambystoma mexicanum. The sequence goes on along the minus strand of NC_090933.1, from coordinate 1,031,538,542 downwards.
AACAGGTCAGTATGTCCCACATAGTAATGTGCAAATGGGTCCTGTACACATGAACCAATGTGCTTATTGTAGAGAAGAAGGTCATTGGTGAGCACAATGCCCGATCCTTCAGCAGCGATCGAATAACACACATGATACCATGGGTAGACGTTCCAGAGGTCGTACTGGGATAGGGGTTCCTGGTAGAAGTCAGTTCACTCAGAACCAGCAGTCATTTTCACAAGATAGTCAGCAGCATAGTGTTGAAAATAGGAACATTTTTGATAATCCTTCGGCTGTCTATCCTTCTGAGGATCTTGCTTTTGATGATGTACTGTTCCGTTAGGACAGCCCGAAGCAGGGTTAGGAACCAGTACCTATTCCCGTCAATCAGAAAGGGCCCTACATAGAAATAAAGGTGGGGAATAGGAAGCATCTATTTTTGATAGAGACAGGAGAACATAAGTGTTCAGTGGATCATTTGCGGGTACCAGATATTCCACTGTCAGGGCAGAACAACATTTCTGTAGGGTTCTCTGGTACACCAGTGGTTAGTCCAGTTTCTCAGCCGGTACTGATATAACTGGGGCCATTCACCGATTCATGTCCATTTCTTTTGACGACGAATTATGGCAAAAATTTGTTGGGTTTGAATCTGTTGAACGAATTGAATGCAGTAATTTATTGTTCTCTGGATGGAATGCATTTGACGATTTCACCTCAGCGAGCTTCTGTTTCACAATTCTTGACTAGGCCTTTACTGACTGAATTGAATCAAGTTCCGGCATGTTTATGGGTGGTTGATGATACTGACGTTGGTATTTTACAAATTGAACCTGTTAGAATTGTGTTGAAATCAGGTGTTAAACTACCACGTATTCCACATTATAAGATTTCAATTGACGGTGAGCAAGCTTTAAAGAGTATAGTTTTTGATTATGTACATTGCGGAGTGATGGAGGAAATTGCAGGAAGTTTGTGTTTTAGTCCAATTCTACCAGTGTATAAGAAAGGGGATAATGCGATTCCTTTCCGTTTTATTATTGATTTACGTGCTATCAATAAGATTGTTGCTCCACAATTTCCAATTGCACCTGATGTGACTACAATATTAACAATGATTCCAGCTTCAGCTACACGTTTTAGTGTTGTGGATCTAAAGAATGCTTTCTTTAGTATTCCTGTACATGTTGACAGTCGATACTAGTTCATGTTCACCTTAGGGGGATGCTCGTTTACATTCACCAGTGTGCCACAAGGGTACACTGAGAGTCCAAGCATCTACAGTAGAGCTTTGAAGGAGCAGCTCGATACACTTGAGTTGCCTTCCACTTGTACGTTGTTGCAATATGTTGACAATCTTTTTTTAGCTGCAGACTCAAAAGTTGCTTGTAAGGAGGGCACCGTGTTGCTGCTTATTCATCTAGCAGAACATGGGCATAAAGCTTCATTGAAAAAGTTTCAATATTGTCGACAGGAGAGGTCGCCTATTTAGGCTATCTCCTGTCAAAGGAGGGGAGAAGACTGACACCTGAACGGATACAAAGCATCGCTAGCATGCCTGTCCCAAATACACAGAAAGAGGTCAGAGCCTTGATAGGCATGGCCTCATACTGTAGACAGTGGATCCCTAATTTCTCATTAATGATAAAACCAATGTTGGCATTGACAAAAAGGGCATTTCTTTGCCTTTACCACGGAACATAGATTGCCAGAAAGCTTTTGATCTGCTCAAGGCTGCGTTGTGTTCAGCACCCGTTTTGGGCACACCAAATTATGAAAAGGCCTTTGTTTTGTATGTGCATGAATGTGATGGATGTGCTTTGGCTGTGTTAACGCAGGAACATGGAGAGAAGAATAGATTGTGCAGTTATTCGTCCTCCACGCTATACCCTGTTGCATGCGCTTTGCTGAGATGTTTGAGAGCTGTTACTGCTGCCGCAGCATCTGTAAAGCAAAGTGAGGGTATGGTTCTGGGTCACTCCTTAACCGTGATGGTACCTCACTCTGTAGAATTTCTATTAAACAGAACGCAAACGCAGCATCTCACATGAACATGATTAACAAGATACAAGCTGATTCTATTTGCACCACATATCCAAATTAAGAGATGTTGCGCATTAAATCCGGCCGAACTATTGTCTCTTCCGCAAGAAATTGCTTACAGTGACAAGACGTCACATGACTACCTCTATACCACAGAGGAAGAAACTAAAGGCAGAATTGACTTAAGTGATACACTGCTAAAAGATCCACAAGGGGAGCTGTTTTGCGATGGCTCCTGCTTCAAACTTCCAGATGGTATATCCACTGCTACTTATGCCATCACTACATTAAGCACTATTGTGGAAACCAAAAGAATTCCACATAACTCCACGCAGGCGGCAGAGATTACCGTATTGACTTGAGCTTGTGAACGTTCCGAAGTGCTTAGTGTGAATATATTTACAGACAATCAGTATGCCTTTGGGGTGGGTCACAACTTCAGTAGATTATGGGCAGAAAGAGGTTTCTTGACCTCACATGGAACCAAGATACAACATGGCACTTTGATAGTTCGGCTAAACTCAGCACTTGCGCTTGCTACTCAACTAGCAATAATGAAGAGTGCAGCACACCAGAAAGTAACAGTTAATGTGGGGAGAGGAAATGCTTTTGCTGACAGGATAGCCAAGCAGACTGCCACTGATCCGCATTCCGAAATGTATATAACAAAAGAAGTCACTAACACTTGTATAATAGACAAAGGAATTGATTGTATAAAAGACATTCAGGGTGATGCCACTCCAGAAGAGCTTAAGAAATGGGTTGAGGGCTTAGCAACTTTAGACGATGAAGGTTGGTGGGTAGACATTGAGAAGAAAAGATGGATGCTACCTGATGCTTATGTCACCGCTATGGTTACGACGGCTCATGGTCCAACTCATATATGTGCCAGAAAAATGTGTAAACTATTAGAACATGTCTGGGTGAATGTAAATATCCCAAAAACTGCTGAGAGATTGGTCCAAAATTGCATGGTATGCTTACAGCATAATGTGGGGAAGGGTACATCGACACCGAGGGGTCGTTTTGGTCCCCCCCTCTGTGCCTTTTGAGGTTATACACTTTGATTTCATTGAAATGGAGCGTTGTCAGAATTACAAATATGTTCCGGTATTTATTTGTGTTTTCAGCAAATCGGTCGAAGCTTTCCCTTTAAAAGATGCCACAACAATGACGACAGCGAAAACCATGCTGAAGGAATATTTTCCTAGGTTTGGTTTGCTGAGGGTAATTTGGTCAGACAATAGTCCACATTTTATCGCTGCTGTTATCCTGCATGTATGCGCGGGATTACAGATCGATAAATGGTTCCATTCGGCCAGCCACGCTCAGAGTGCCGTACTTGTAGAATGCCATAACGGCATATTGAAGAACAAAATGGCAAACATTTTGCACCAGTAGCAAATTTTGCACCAGTAGCAATTTGAAATGGCCAGATGCCTTACCGATAGCATTAGGGTCCAGGTCATTGACTCTGACCTGGCACGTGGGTGCTCTTCAAATCGTTTGAAAGAGCCTCCTGTCTCAAACCTTGCTGGAAAGGACCCTTTCAAGTACTATTGGACACACAGACCGCTGTACGAGTAGAAGGAAAATGACACGGGATTCACGCAACTCACATCAAGAAGATACCTTTTCCTCTGCCTCACAACGAAGGAGAAGAGAAGGACATTGTTCTCTCTGTTCCTCATCACAAGTCTGTTCTAACCGACACCGACGGTGTCCCAGAAATCCTTCCTGAGCCTATGGGTCCTGGGGAGAATGCCGCTTTGCCTTCAAGTTCTTCTTTGGATCTTTCTGCACCATTGAGCAATCTTGCTTCTGCTCCATCCATTCCTTCAGGAAGTGATGACACTTTGTTCACAGATCACACCGTACCTGGAGTCTTGAGGTACGATCTGCATCCAAGGAATCAGACTTACAGCACAGCATCAGCTGTACCCACAAGGAATCACTGTTGAGCGAGTCCCTTGGCACTCTTTCGCAGGGAAGAAATAAATAAGAGGCAGGGACCGGCAAAGTTACCTTCAAGCAAGATAGGCCACGTGGTCAAGAGCCACCGACAGATGAACTAAAAGAGCCTAATGGAGAGGCTTCTAAATGGACTCTGAGAAACAATGTCCTTTCCTAAATCTACTTGTGCGGAACAAGCTATTGGTTTTGTGGCTGACAAAGAACCTGTTTATCAAAGATCATGGTCCCTGAGGACCCATTGTTTTTTAATCAACGTACTGGTCTGCTTAGTAATTGTATTTGCACTTGGGTTATGGTACATTGAAGGGGTACGTCCGCTTGAGACTTTGTTACCTACTGAAATTATCTCCACTGTGTCTCCACCTTTCGTGCATTTGCGCACTCTTCCTCCTCGAGACTCCCAACATAGACAGGGTTATCAAAATAACAGTCTTCTATTGATCATGAATGCAACCTATGTGATTCTAAACAGAACAAATTGCTGGGTATGTTCACACTTGCGACAACACGGGGAAGAGGGGTTGAGCTGGTATATTCATCCTCTTCCTCTAAATGCTGCATGCTACGCCTCACTAACGGCACTATTTGTTGGTTGTTGGAATGACAGTATTTCTGGGAACTTCGATGGGACTAATCCGAATGAATTTGAAAAACGAGTCCTGACACCTTTGGGATGTTCCCTCTTTGCAAATAGTAGCACACTTAATGTTGCTTCTATTAGGCCTTCTGAGAGACTCTCTAGACCTTTTCAATCACTCGGGACAAATAATGAATTCCAAGGATATTAGAGGGTACTTGAGAAAACCATCAACAGAACCACCGATATTCTGTACCACGTGACGCTAGAGCAAAAGGCCATTAGATTAGTGGCCCTCCAAAATAGGATGGTGTTAGACGTCACCCTAGCTGAGTGTGGTGGGGTATGTAAATTGGTGGGATCTGCGTGCTGTGTTTTTGTACCTGACTCTTCCCCTACCATATTAAAGGCAATACAAAATCTACATACCTTGAGTACGGAAGTACATGTCCTTGAGGGAAACTGGAATCTTAGTGCTTGGTTCTGGGACTTGTTACCTTCATGGGGTTGGAAGCTCTTTGCAGTCCTAATGATAGTTCTTGGTGTTCTACTGTTTTGTTGCTGTTGTATACAATGTCTTCCTGCCATATGTTCGATATTAGGAGGATGTTGTGCACAAACTATAGGAACATTAGGACCAAAAGTACATGCGCCCAGGAAAACTGCTAACGCTTTTGTAATGAAGGACATTACTATCAGGGAACTTATGGCGATCGATAATTCTGAAGAATGTGATTCAGGATTACGGGCATTGAGACGTGGGGTTTTGAGTAAAGCGAATGTTTGAGTTATACTCATGGCTTAGGTCAAATGGAGGGTTTGTTAAACTCTATTCATATAATACCGCCTTGTTATGAATATTGGCCTAAGCCCATTCGCGTTGCATGGAAAACCGTGTCTGAAATGTTTCGATTTTCGATCAACTTCGCTGCCATTTTAAGAATCATCCGCCATTTTGATTTCGACTCCTGCTTTGTGTTCTAAAATGGTGGACTGTGTTTTCAACTTACAGCCGAGCCGAATGACCTTTGAGTTTTGTTAATGTTAGGATGACCAAGAGCAGACTGTTTGTGCAATGCAAAGAAACCTTGTGACTCGAGTGAACTGTAATCCAAGTATCGTCTGCACTCACACGCCTCATCCTCATATAAACAACTAGACAATGTAGAACAAACTCAGATTGTGTGTTTTTTCTGAACTGCATTGTAGTGATTCTTGAAACAAGGCTTATTGTGGATCAGAAAACCAACGGCACCATTGTAACTTCATGGACATGCAAACTTGTTAAATCCGCTGTACAATATTGTTATATTTGCTAAGTGAAGTGGGCACAAACCCTAGCATGTAACTCATTAGTTTGGAGAGAGGTTGGACAATGTTTGTAAAAGTGTATAAAAGTGTCTGTGTTAAGATGTTCAGCACTCTGACCCCTCACTGTGTCTGCTGGTACACACTGAAAGGTGTTGGGAGCCAGATAGCTATCTGTTTGCTTTGAATCTGTATAGAATAAAAGATACTTGTATCTTTTCGACCCGTGCTTGGCATATTTCATTTTGTGGTACTAAGCCTTGATATTTCTTCACAGGAAAATGGAAAACAACAGCAAGAAAAAACCAAAACACCACTTAGTAGCAGTCAATTCCTATATGACACTCCATCTCAAATCAGGTACTCAAAGATTCACATGTACACAGGTTCAATTACTTCATGCATTCCGTCTTACACTGAACATGCAGACATAGAGCTACCAAGTAGAAAGCTAAACCTATCTCAGTCAGCACTGAACATACACAGCTTGTTACATCAAACATCGTTTAAAAGTTGACTCCTTCCTGCTCCCTCATCTGAGATTCCATGATGGCCAAAGAGCAGGTTGCCCAGAGGTTTGATCAAAGGAAGCAGAACTTCACCAAGGAAGATATGGTGATGTTTGTCCCCAGACACCATCAATACTGTATAATCTACCAGGCCACCGCTGCACCACCAGGCTGAGGACTGCACTCTGGGAAGGTACATGATTAAATAAATGTCATGCGGATAGAGCTCTGGAAGAAATTAAGAAAATATGTTTGGGAGGTAAGAGGCACTGGGTAAAGGCCATGAATAACAGCAGCTGCATCACAGTACTCCACGGAGGAACACCAGCAGGGTACCCAGAATGACCCACCCCCAGGGAACTCGATATCCTAGCCAACATCCCAGAGGCAACCAGATCGGGGATTTGTGCTATTATAAGAAAAAGGGAACTCAGAAGTAAGAAGAACAGAAATGTCAAACCAAACACAACAACATGTTTACCACAACTGTGCCCTACGTCACTATGCACACACTTGTCCCTCAATGTAATCCTAAATAATGGACATGCAGAATCAGCAAAGGGGAACAGGGGAGCCGCTTACTAAGGCATCTGACATGACATGCCTCACTAAAACACACTATAAATACAATTGGATTCAATTTCATGCACTCAAATCAACCGGGGCTGCGAAGCCCATTTTTCCCACGCCAGACTAAACAGTCACCTGAAAATGATAGCACCTGTTTCAGAAGGGCGTTGACCGGCACTAATTCAGGCCCTCTTTTTGTTTTAAAAGGTACAAAGGTCAACTGAAATCCTAGGTTCCTGTGATGCTAAATGCTGCAGCAGGTGCATCTTATGGCTCATCCCAACAGAACACAGGGCTGCATTTCACAAGTCGCTAGGGTGGGATGAATAATTCAAAGGAGCAAGACTGATGCCAGCAGAATGGGCTTCATTATGAGTGAGCCAGTCCAGAAATAAAGGTGGCGGTAACGAGGTACCATCACCTTTTTGGGACCGGCTCACTCCGTGTTTGCAGGTAGGGGCCCTGAACTACCAGCAGGCCTGACCTGCCGGGAGTTCAGGCCTCTACCAGCATGTTTTTCACTGAAGCAACAGTACCATTACTAACGATACTGGTGCTTCGGGGTTCACATTCCCATGCAGAACTATGTGACTCCATGGGAATGGGAACTTATCGTACCGCCACCGCCTGTGATATCACGAGAGCACCGTAATGTAAGGCATGGTAACGGTAATACAGGATTACCGGCAACCTCGTAATGAGGCCCAATACCTCAAGAGGCATATCCCTCTCAAGAGTGCTCACAACATATGGATGTGGTCCACATGCAATGCTGCAGACAAAATATTAATTTAGGGACGCAGTACTCTGCATTACTCATGACAAATACCTTATCTCAATCTGTCTCATAAGTAAAAAAAAATCACCTCCACATGCATTTCCATTGGACATCAACACTGCACTGAATGCATACATGGAAAACTCTCGACCATCTCACTGGGATCAATACACACCTGATCATCTTTCGCCCTCTCACCGGTGGCCTAGCTATCACATCTATGTACACATGTGCCACAGTACATTGGCACACTTCCATGGATTGCCTGTATTTTCTGCCTGTCCTTCTTTTTACTCTTCAAGGTCTCAATGTATCATCACTTCCAACTATCCCAAGGCCATTATTGTGGAATTCTACCTCATGGACCATCCACTCTGGCCATGCATCCTTTGTCATTAATGTGCCCAAACTCCCTTTCTCTCATCTCCTCTGTTGTCTCACCACCTCTTTGCCTCACACACCCGAGGTGTACGCTCCCCACCATGCAACAGAGGATCACATATTGTCAGAGAGGTATGTAGGACAAGTAATCATAAATGGCACCCTATTAGGGCCTATGTCAGGCAATTACATATACAAGAGTAGGAATGAACGAGTGGCAGCCAGCAAAACACATAACAATGCACAAGACACAGTGTCTGACTCTATGACCTCAAGCCCATTGGCACTGTTGATAGGGTCGGGTTTGGGCATACAATTGTCCTGGGCACCAATGAAAAAGTGGCCCCACAAATACAAATGGCAATTCCTTCCTTTTGTGACAGACTGTTTGAGTAGTACCCAAGGGGGAGCTTTTTGATAAAATGTGATGCAAATTTTGCTTTTTTAAGAATATGTATTCATAACTCTGGTCAAAACAACTAGCCACATGGAGAAGAAACTTATCAAACTAGCCCACATGGGCCAGAAAAAGTGGCCCACGTTGACCCTAAAAACCTGGGCCACACTAGCATGTTTGGTTCGGGCATTGCCCTATTGCCCTGTAGGTCTGTCCGAGCCTTACTGTATATAATGCTGTATGTCATAATACAACTTTTGAATCATGCGATTTCATCACGGAACATGAAGAAATCAAGGGATGACAGAATTCTGAATTTGTGTACAATCATATAATGCACACTTAGCACTGGGACAAACCAAAACGGGCTACACACATCTATACATACAGGGATCATATACAATGTTAAATCCTGCCTTCATGGTGGCAGCCTGCTGTGTTTCAGACAGTAGGAAAAGCAAGGGAGGCAATGCAAATTTGTATGGGAAGCTTACAGGAGATGGAGATCTCGGAAGGAAAAGGAGATTTAAGTGACCAGAAACAGACACCAAATGTAAATATGGGACATACACAAAACTGCATCTCAGTCCACTGGCTCGGTAGCCAGGACACTCAATTTTGCATCCATTGTGATTGCAGTGGCCCATAATGCTACAGACTGTGTTGATGCTCCCAAAAATGTGGAATGGAACATCTTTCACTTCAAAGACTGTTTCTGGCTCTGGAAGCGTGAACTCTTCCACAGACCAGCGCTGTGCTTCGTGGGCCAGTCTATCTCCCTGAAAACGTATCCCTCCACTGGGAGGTTTTCGGGGAGCCCCAATGAATGATTAATCTTGATGGCCCAACACCATTTGTTTGCCACACTTCGTTGGTGCTCCTCTCACCATCAGTAAGAATGGCTTCTCCACTGGGTGCTCTGAGTAAGGGGCCTAGTAAATTCACCTTCAAGGGGCAGCAGAATGGATTGGTGAGCCACCACACTTATCAGGTGCTTATAGACAAGGGTCCAATTAATTCTGTTGAGGTACTCCTCCTCAAACTATGTCATTGCCGCCATTGCAAGGAGAAGCAATAACACTATCCAGATTAGCTTACGGATATGCATGCTAGACATCAGTGTTGGTTTTTCTGGTGGTGGAGACAAGGCCCTGCTAGTGGAGGGTGCCACTGGCCACTGACAAATTATGGCAGAAGGGCAAAGGTGCGTGGGTAGGCTGAGAGATTTAGGAGGCTGAGGGCTGCATGTCCCTGTGTGCCTGGAACCAGTTATGGACAGGTAGTCACAATGTATGGAGGGCACATAAAAAGTGGTGTCACAGGGTGCTGTCATGCTCTCATTATAACTAGCCAGAGAATACTTCCATTTCACATGCTTGGGCATTGCTGTGGGCACCAAGTAGCAACCCTACTTTGATGTACTTCGCTTTACTGGTGTGTTGCATACATTGTATATCAGAGTGCATTCCTGTCCCATTACAGTCTTCATCTGAGGAAAACTTAAGTGCTCCCCGGCCAAGATGAGGGGGCACTATTGCAGACTTGGTTTGGAAAACCCCCTGATCCCCCTAAACCTTCACAAGTGACGACAGTGCCTGCTTTGCTCCTACAAAAGGGCAAGCATGTTGTGGAGTCCTCAGTCTTTCCTCCTCCCAAGAAATCTACTGGGGAAACACCTCTTTCTTTGACACATTTTGACCTTTCATATACATCTGCACCCTCAATTTCACACTCTCATTTCCTGGCTTCAAGCAGCGCAACACCCCTACTGCACCTTCTCTGTGCGTCACCATACTCTCCACTCCATAAAGGCTTGACACAACAGCAAGGTGTGGAGAAGGTTTGCCCAGCCTTAGTAATTACACCAATGAGGTGGTGGTGTTGGCTGGGTGCTCTGGGTGACAGAGATGGATTCAGACCTGCAGTATCTGGCTGTCAAGAACTGGTACTATGCCGTTGATGACCCTCACAGACCTTACATTGTCCAGTGTATAGAAAAGCCTACCCAAATGCAGAGACCAGTCATGAGGTGAGGGAGAAACTGTTGTTCACTCTCGCCAATAGCTGCAATAGAAAAGATTATTAGTACATAGGAAATTTATATGTATTCGATGGATATTGATCGAGAGTTATCTGACCTGTAAGGTTCTAGTTCCTGGAAGTAGAGTGATCTTTACTGTAAGGTTCTGGTTCCTGGAAGTAGATCAAGGTGGGGTTACATTTAAGGCGCTTGCTGAAATCCCCTTCAAACAAAAACTGCATGGAAATAATGCGGAAATAAGGCTGCACTTTTCTTTCCATGGCGCATATGTGTGGCGAGCACTGAACACAAGAATGCCACCAAAAGATGTGCTCTGCATTGTTTTACTTCCGTTTAAATCATCTGAAAATGACCTACATGCAGAACGGCACCAAATGTGCTGTTCTGTTTTCTGAATACTGAAGCTGCACACATGACATCCAAGCGGGCTTTGCATGTGTTCTTGATTTCATTTTATAACATCACAAAGTTGTGCCCTTCATAGAAACACACCCTGGCATGCTTTATTTCTGCTGGTTACCAAGAAGTGAGGCAATTCATTTCCAGAACAGCTGATGTACTGGGAAATCACTTGAAAGGCAAAGAATTCTGTTTTCCATGTAACACAGCTTTTGTTTTCTTTTGCTATGAACCATCACACACAAACTGCAGTAAATGAAAGAAATAACGCTGTTTCTTTTTCTCATGTCAATATCAAAGACAGCATCGGCAGCATCTTTTTGAGTCCATAAATCAACTGTATATGCAAAACCTCCCAGAAGAGTAAGTAAAATGAAACTATGGACTACAGAAACTGCATTGGGAAGAGGAAATGTAAAGATTGCACACGTGTTATTTTGCAAAACGAAGAAAAACTGTTGCTAGCACAAGACTAGTATTCTATATGTGGGTGGGGGCTGCAAAGCAATGGATCCTATGATCTTCCCCCACAAGACTTCAATCAGCCTGGCTGAGGCCCAGGAATTCCAATCCAACCAGTTGTGCAGGAAAGCTTGCCCCGCACTTTTCACACCTACAAGTGAACTGATGCTGCAAGGACATGTTCTGGGGCTGACAGTGTGATAATTATTAGTTCTGTAAGACTGGCTGGCAAGACTATCAGAAAATACAGGAAGTGACTGGCCCCTGTGTTTTGACCCAGAGGTGCGATTTCCTTCAGCACACATTCCCGGAGGTCCTTTATGCAGGCTGACCCAGGAGGAGGCAATTTGGCTGTGGGGGTTTGCAGGACCAGCTACAAATGTGACTAATCGAGCCCATCGACTTTAAAGAATTGTTGTACATTGAGACATTTTTTGCAATGCCCTGAATAAGCAGTAATGTTATATTATGCAAGTATTTCATACAAACACAAAGAGAACAAGCACCTGTTTCTAGCACTTGGTTAACTGGAATGACACGAAAACTGCATTAATGTGTGAATTATAAATATTAATGGGCATATGTGTAGCTATTTGCAGAATTTTAAGTATTATAATGATGAAATTGTGCCGACTGGTGATGCAACATCACACAGAGTTGGAAATCAGACTGTCCAAGTCCTTGTGACCTATGGGATGTGCATACATATTTTCATGACAGTGGCTAGTGCAAATCTGATGTTTTGATACAAAACACATTTTTGTCAAGAAATAGGCTTGGTGATACAAAGAAAGTCATAAACGCACACACATAAATGATGTCAGTTCCCCTGAACCAATCAGCTTAGACAAAAGAGAGGGTGCTGGGAGACTGCCCTATCCCCGTAGAGGGGTAAGTCAAGGGTACTTCCCCCAGGTTGTAAACCGATGTTGTCATTTTGGCTATTTAAGGGGGAGACAGGGAAACACAAGGGATATTCAGACTCAAAAACCAGATCCAGAGGCAGCTGATTCCATCCAGGTAGAACCACCCATCCCGATCCAGACATACACAAGCATCCAGGGAGAAAGGAGGAAAGGCAGCTGATCCCATGTAGGAGAGCCCAGTGAACAGACCTTGCCCAGCTGACCCATCCTGCTGGCCATAGTGACCAGACCTTGCCCAGCTGATCCCATGCAGGGGAGCCTAGCTGTCCCAGTGATCAGATCTCATGACCCCGCTGCCCCACCTGGCCAGATCCCTTGGCCCCGCTGTCCAGAGACCTCACTGGCTGTCCAAAGTCCCAAACTCAAGCTTGCCTTGAAAGTATCACATCACCCAGTACCCAAAAACTGCATATCCTGCTCTTTTAATCCTGCATCCCATAGAAAATCCCATTGAAAGTCCCATATTGCATACCCTTCTCTGTTGAATCCTGCATCTTTTAGAGAATCCTATTGAAAATCCCCAAAATTGCCAGTATCATCTGTTTCCTTTTTCATAGAAGAATCTGTGTTAGTCTATGTCCATCAGCACATTCCTTTTATAATTCTTTCAGTTATCTGTGTAAGCCCCTCGTATCATTTTAAGTAAATCAATTAATTCCCCATTGAAAATTCATGTTCATTATTGTTGCCCTTCAAAAGTAACAATTTTGTCGAGTGTTTTTACTAATCATAGCCATTAAAATATAGTCTCAACAGAAATAGTCTAGTGTAACAAAAACTGAATTTGCATGTGCATTGTGCTTTTCCATAAATTCCGATTTGCATTTCCCATAGAAAAACCCACACCATTATCTGATTCAGAGTCATCCCTTTCCATCAGAATCCTTTCTGTCAAGTACCTGTGTCTTTGATCCTAAAAAATGATTTTCGATTTTGGCAGTTCAGCCCTTCTCTATGGTCACCTGTCAGCACAAGTTCTGTGTACAAAGGAATTATCATTCTGCCGCGTGTGTTTTATTTAGCATTGTTTTATTTCCAAAATCAATTTTCTCACCTATGTTCACATTGCTTTGGTACTCTGCTCAGTAGTCTGTAAGCTCCCTTATCTTAAAGTGCGGCCACACAAATGTCTTTCCTAGCTATTCCACTGCAATTGTAAACTGATGCACAAATAATAAACAAAATCTGAGTATGCCATTTTGCTCTTAAATAATGTTTTCAATTCCGTTTCTGGCCTCCCATCTTGGGGTGGTGGGCTGGGTCCACATTTCGATTTTTCCCTCTTCCTACTGACTCCTTGCCACTACTTTCCATCCACAAAGAATTTCGTTAGCAGGTGTTTAGGGGAAGTGTTGCAGGGAGAGTGCATAACATGTGGGCCATCTGGCATTCTGAAAAGTGATTTTGTGTAGATGGTGTTCGGAATTTGAATTAATTGTTTTGTAGGATTGTTGCATTTGTATTGCCACAAAAGTGGTGGCTGCAGCACTATTAATTGATTTTGCTCTTATATTTACTTGAATCCTAAATGAATAAATATTTCATTGTTACACACCGGCCTGGTTCATAGTCCATTGCAACATGGGGTATTGTTTAAGGTGGGTGTGAGACGGATTGGTGGCCTTCTCAAGAAAGAACCCAGGGTTCAAATAAAAATAAAAAGCATTTTTACTGTGCGCCACATTCATGGTCAGTGGAAGAAGTCCCTGGCTGGAGTGTGCCATGTCATAAAACCGTTACACAGGCCAGGAAGGTAAAGCATCCGGGGAGAGAGGGACATTAACCAAATGACTAGGGTCAAAGTACCACAGAGAGAGAAAGAGAGGGTGAACAAGGGGAAAAAGATATCTTAATGTAACAAGGACACTTAGCTCAGATATGAAATCAGGCAATCCAAAGTGTGCATGAGTGGGCACAGGAAGACTTGCTACACATTCAATCCAACCACAGTCCAAGTCCAAATCAATAATCAATGTACACAGTCACATATTGCGATACCAAAGGATGAGGCAGAAGAAATCCAACAAAAGCAAAGCCAGTCACAGCACAATAGATCCACAACCGCAAGAGGGACTGAGGCAAGTAGGAGAAGGAACCAGTGGGTTTCACAACACACGGGGCAGGAATGCAGAATCATTAATGAGATCCAAGGAGAAAAGCAACAAATGGGCAAACTCTTGCAGAGATCCATTGACAGCGAAGCGCCTGGTTCCTGACTTCCGTATATCTGCAGTGTTACTTTACACATACACCAGGGATTCTAGGATCCGTAGTTTACAAGAGTATGCTTGCTAGAAAGCAATGGACCCGCATGTAACCTCACTCCTGAGAGACATATCATGCTGACCTTAGCCCATGAAGGGCAATGCAAAGGTACGTTTGGGAACTGCTTTTCCGGACAATGGCAGTCAGCTTCAAAATGGTTTCCTGCTACTTCCTGGGCCATGAACCCACTGAACAGTGCCAACATGACACTGTATTCTGCGGGATCAGTATGCGAGGCAGAAGGAAGCGTTAGACAGGCACCTGATTGCACAGTAACATACTGGTATTTTTGCTGCTGTGCACTCTGGGCTAGAGTAGCCATCTGTGTGCTAATCATTGCTGTATTGGGCATATCAAGCTAACAAGGACAAGACCCTATGATGGTTGTGGTCAAGGACCCATCACACGTCATGCAACAATGAAATGAGACTGCAACATATGTGAACACAGCAGTAGGAACAGGGACGTCATTTAAGGGTCACCTGGAGGCGCAATTGCGACCAATGAAGTGTCCCTTGGTACCCATGTGGTCTTCCTCGCTACCCCTAAAAAATCAAAATAAGAAGATATCTTTTTTTTTATTGATGTTCTGGGGCTGTGGCCAGCAGCATGTGACTCTTTGTTTCTGGAGTGGCTGGTTTTCTGGTAGCTATAGCCAGTAAGATAGCTCAGTAGGTAGAGCGCTTGCTGCTGCAATGTGTGTGTGTGTGATCTGCACATTGCAGGTTCGATTCCTGGCAAGGACAACTCAGCCATGCTTCCTGATGAGGTTGATAAATGAGTACCAACACAGGCTGGGTGATATTGTATGTCTATTTGTTCTATATGAAGCACTTAAGCGTAACTGTTATGTTATATAACACATCATTATCGTTTGGCCTTGGACAGTGATACCGTAAGCACATTTTTCATAGTGTACTTAGACACAATGCTATGTGATGCCACTTCGTGTTTTGTCATGGGGTGAAAGGTCATGTTCCATCGCTTTCCGTGATGTCACTTCGGGATGGGGTCAGATGACATCACTTCCTCTGATGTTACCAGAAGTCAAGGGTCAAGTGATGTCACTTCCGATACCCCTGGCATTTTGGTGAAATGACGTCCCTGAGTAGGGAAGTGCAACACACAAGATGACACCTGTGTTGCCCAACAAAGACTTGTGAAAACAGCCGCATTCCACCAAAGACCATGCATTCATGTATTATTAACGAACGGCCAAATTGTTTTTCAAATGTATTGGATTATTCTCTTTTCACGTGCAGTATTTAAAAAACAATGAAAATACAGAAACATGCATTCAATTAGATTCATAGAGCATAAGGCTATACTTGCAATCTAACCAAATCACAATAAAAACATTTCGAAACGAACCTGCTTTGAGGCGATTTGAAAAAAACAAAGTTCAAAGACATATTTGTAACGATTCATGGATTAAACTTTGGTAAAATGAAAACGAATTGCACTTTCATCTTATGACAAGACTCTTATCACAATCAAATTGCCAGAAATAGAAGCTTTTGAACGTCAGAGTTAACATTCATGAAAGTGTTTGTTCTATAAGGCATACAAAACACGTGTGGAAACGGGCCTCATTTCTGCCGGGTCTGCATGAACTCCTCCAAGGGTTAGCAGCCAGCCTCACAGTCTCCCACACAGCCAAAACCCTCTTATCTGCACAGAAATTGAATCAAACCATAAATGCTATCTCTGGACACAGTGTTCTGCAGAGAGATCTTGTCCTTGCTTATCTGGTGCAAGTCTCATCTCTGATGCACTCATCTCCACTCGTCGGAGCACATTAAACGAGCTTTAAAAATAGTTCTCCATGTCCATATGTTTCCACTAAACTTTTCTGAAAGTCCAGCCGATAGCAAAACAGGAGACAAGTCTCCCGCTTCCAGGCTTGCAGGACGGCCCTCGGAAAAGCAAGGCACGTTCTGTGGGGAAGGTTTAAAAGAGGACACCAACGCCTGCTCTGGAGTTCATTAGGCAACAAAGCCGAGCAGAAGATAAAAGTTTCCATTTTCTAAAATGTAAATGAAAACCATATTCATTAGTATCACAAAACAAACAGGCAAGCCTTTACCACTTGAAACGCCCGGCTAAGTATGTACAAGAACAGAACCCCAAGATACATCTGGTCCTCGGTTGGGAAATTGTGCTTTGGGGTTTTATCTAAAGAGCTTGTTCGCCTCCCATGCTTGGCCTCTTGGAGTATCCATTTCACAACACGCCTTTTAGCTCTAGTGGAGTAAACACAGATAGACACGTGTATCTGCTTGTAGGCCGCGGTATTTCCCTGATGCCAAATGGCCGTTAATCGCTATGGCCGCAGCACGGGGCAGCTCTGCACTTTATTTTGCTGGGCAGAATATATCATGCGCCGGGCGTTTCATGGGTTTGCGCACACCGTTCGGATTTTCAGATACTGCCGGTGTGGCGTGTGTTTTTCTGCCTGAGGGTGGGTAGCGTGGAGGGGGAGGAGGGAATGATAGCCCAGCATCTGGGGGGGGGGATAAGGAGACTTTTTCTGTGCCCAAATTTGGGCTAGAATGTCAGCGCGTAGGAATGCGTTACATCAGCACAGGGACACTGTGGGCAAAGCTGGCATGGCTTGAGTCGACTGTGATTTACTTAGCATCTGGCACGCTGTTGGTCACATGTTGTTTACTTCTCGTAAACAGCTTCGGAATGGGGGAGCATGTGTCAAGACAAGCGACGGCTCCCATCAGTCACTGCGCAACATCTAGTCGCCAAGAAAATGAAATTCTTTTATCGCAGGTCTCTGCCCACTAACTCGCTGTTCTCAGTATCGCTCCTGATTGGGATTGGAAAACACATGGGATGCAAACTTCATTAATATGGCGTGATTTTAATTCCCGAGACACGCGAGCCGGCTGCTCGGGGATTCTCACAGTCCCGAATTAAAGCGAGTAATGCCAAGGGGGACCCTCGGCTGCTGCAGATGACAGCAGGATTGTGTTCGTTTATCTGCGAACATGTGCAGGCTGTTTCCCCTACAACCTGCAGAGCCCCGCACGTTCCTTATATTACCAACTCAATCTCTGTCATCGTTCCTTGCAACTTCCTGCTGGAAGCGCGTCTCCTGACATTTGTTTGAAATATAAAGCTCACAGCATGCAGGGATGTTAACGTTCTATGTAAAACAGAGAGGCGCCCAAAAAAAAAAACGCTTCTCTGGACTATGGCATGCATTGCCCAGACAGTCTTGCTACATAGAATAAGGAATACGTGGATTCAAGCACATTTGGCAGTCCACGTCATGTAAAACTAACAATTGGCAGAGATATAATCTGGTCGCTAAATTGCCGATCTGAGTTCAAATCCCGCACTCGACATTTCCCAAAAGCTGCATGACCCTGGGTATCTTAATTTCGTATATTGTAAAATTGTGAGTCCTGAGAAAAAGGCTTCACACTACTCCTAAACATCACAATGCTATACTCCTTTCACCAGTGATGGTTCTTAAAGCAACCATGACTGTCACCGCCACGTACTTCCTACACCTGTGAACAATGACATGAAAGAATGTCTCTTGAATATCTTAATTTTTTTTTTTAGAATTTGTTTTGTGGTGTCCCTCAAATAAAAAGCAAAACTCATCATAACCAGCCGTGGTTACTATGTTCTTTCTTTTTTTAATTGTGATTGGTTTACAAGAAACGTACTTTTGTTCCTCATGTCTTGAAGGAACTGTGAGCACGTGCATGTCGTTTGTGCCATCATAAGCAAAGTATGACTGTGGCCAAGTTATGATTTCTTTCTGTACCATCAAGGGCACATGCTGCGGTTTTGTTTTGTGCTTCAACCATAACTGCATATCCCTAGATGTATTTACAAGTAGGCTGACTATGCCCAGCATATTGCAAGAGGAGCTATATGTTATTTTCAATTGACTGATTGTCATTTTTTTGTTTCTTAAGTATAAATCTCATTTTGTTTCTCTGAATCTGGGTGATCCACAACACTGCAAACACATTTCAGCTGTTAGCAATCATTCCACTCTGACAGCTAAAGCCTTTGATGGCAAAACCAGTTTATATGCTTGATATTTGAAAAAGCTTTATTGTTAGGGTAACTTTTGTTTGAAAAAAAAAGGTCATGCGTTCCAAATCCAGCATGCTTTAGATATTTATTGATTTGTCATACAACTCACACAGACATATATGACACATATAAAGGTCTTTGGTCATTCTTATCTTCCCAAAATGCTCTTTAATATGCAAAACAGCCAAAACTCATTGGGTTTATTGGTGCCATTTCACTTTATCTTTGGAGTTCTTTCTAAACAATACACATATACACTGTGTTAAGCAATCACAGCCAACATTGAACCTCCCAAACCCAATAAGAATACAATAGCACCCCCCATGCCAACAAGAAGTAAAAAAGAAATCACAGCCGAAAAACTACTCCCACTCCTCCTACCAACTCTCATAGCTAGCCCTAATGATTCCAACCCCAGTGAGTTAGTCGAATCATTTAACAACGCCATGACCAAAGCGCTAGACTTGATTGCCCCCACCAAACTCCACAAAAGTAAACGGGAATCTCACCTCAACTCTTGGTTTACCCCCCATCTCAAAGAAATGCGTATCCAAAAACGCAAACTCCAAGCTATCTGGAGGCATACCCCCTCTGCCGACAATAGAACCACACTTGCTAACTCTGCCAAAAAATACAAAAAGGAAATCATTCAAACGAAAAAAGACTCATTCAATCATAGAATCAGTAAAGCCAACTCTAACTCCAAAGAACTCTTCACTATTCTTCGTGAATTAGAAAACCCTATTGCCCCCATAGACAATATCCCCAAGGACAAATCCTGGTGCACCAGCATCCAAAATGCCCTTGCAAATAAAATCATAACCCTTCAATCTAAAATTGCTGAGAAAAAAGCCTCCTTGCACCCGCACGGTACCCACACTACCCCATTGAAGGAGTTACCTAGCACAATACCATCTACCCCATTGAAGGAGTTACCTAGCACACCCCCCCAAAACAATGTTAAACCCTTCAGGTTCACCAACATCTCTATACTGGAAACGGAAAAGGTCATTCTGTCCCTTAAACCGTCAAATTGCCAAGGCGACAATTGCCCTGCGCAAATCATTAAGGATGCAGCCAGAGATCTAGCACCCTTCATCTCGAAACTTATCAATGCCTCCTTTAACACGAGCACTGTACCTACCAACCTTAAAGGATCCTGGGTTCTCCCCCTCCTCAAAAAACAGACACTTGACCCAGCTATCCCCACTAACTATAGGCCTATTACTACGGTCCCATTCCTCCTTAAAATTATTGATAGAGTAGCCTACCTCCAAATCCAAAACCACTTGGAGACGCACCAACTGTTAGGTACACGGCAATCCGGCTTCAGACCACTGCACGGTACTGAAACAGCCCTCATTGACCTTAAGACACAAATTGACGAGTTGAAGGACAAAGGTAACATAGCTATGCTCCTCCTCCTTGACCTGTCAGCGGCCTTCGACCTGGTGGATCACGCAGTATTATGCAACCATCTAGCGTCTGCCGCTCACTTCTCAAGTGAAGCTATAGCATGGGTACAATCCTTCCTAGCTAACCGTTCAATGAGAGTGTTCTCCCCTGTAGCAGCAGCGGACCCAATCCAGATCACTTGTGGTGTCCCACAAGGCTCCTGTGTCTCCCCGACTATGTACAATATCTTTACTAAGCCTCTCTTCGACAAACTTGACAAACTAGGGGTAACCTACACGAATTATGCAGACGATACGCAGATTCTCATACCTCTATCAGGCAACTTTGTCGAAGATACAGCTCTAGTAAACAAAATCTACCTCCTCATTCAGGCATGGATGGCCTCCCACGGCCTCTGCCTAAATGACGACAAAACTGAGATACTAATACTGGGTTCCGACTCCAACCTAAAAAAACTGAGCCCCAACTATCGTAACTTTAACATAGATGGCAATACAATTAAGGTGGCTACCGAGGTAAAAACCTTGGGCTTCTACCTCGACTCCACTCTATCCCTCAAAAAACAAGTCAACTCCCTGGCATCCTCTACAGCGTACACCTGCAAACTAATCAGGACCTGCAGACCTTACCTCTCTAAAACTAACTGCATCATGCTTGCCAATGCGTTAGTCATGTCCAAACTAGACTACTGCAATGCCCTCTATGCAGGGGCCAACAAGTCCATCATAAATAAAATGCAAATCCTTCAAAACAATGCTCTTAGAGCTGCCCTTGACATACCCCGCAAAGCACATATCTCAAACGTTAGGAAAGACCACCACTGGCTCAAAATCAGCGACAGAGTCCTGCTCAAGACACTATCACTTACCCATAAAGGGCTCAACAACACTGCTCCCCCCTACATCTCAGCCAGACTAACGAGAAAATCATCTAGGCACCATACCAGGGCTACTAACCACTACCTACTCGAAACCCCTAGATTCAGACGCTCCAAAGCAGGCGGAGTAAGCTTCCCTGTCAAAGCTGCCCAGGCCTGGAACGCATTACCCACTGCACTAAGAGCCAACTTACCCTACTCCAATTTTAGACGCAAGGTAAAAAATTGGCTCTGGACAAACGACAACTAACTCCTGAGACACCCAATGTCCATAACACTGTTGTCCAAAATGACGTCTGTTCTCAGACCTGCACACTCTTTCAAAACTACAATATGCTAATTTTTCTTTTTCTTCTGCCACACGGCAAGTATTGATATGTCTTACTGTACTGTTATGTTGTTTCTCGCCTATACTCTGTATGTAACCCAAGCTTAAGTAACCTTGTACCTGCTGCGCCCGGCTACCCCTGGGTTTTGTGCGCATTATCAAATAAACAATAAACAATACAATATATTCAAATACACGACATGCATTTTTTTTAAACCATTGCAAAAATGAGGGGTTTCCCTTTAGAAGAGTAAAGGTTAAAATGTAAGCATCATTTTACAATATTAAATGCATGCCTATGCTTAAGTCAAGCACAGAGTTCCCACAAGTGGCACTAAAATTATGTTCTGAACCTGTGAAAAAATACCCCAAGCCATAGAAGTGTGAGAACAAAAACTCTGTGCCAAAGGTGCACACTGCTTCACAGCTGTAAAGGTCTCCCATAAAGATATCCATTCAGCCATCTTTGCAGAAGCTGCTCACTGCTAACCAGGCAAATGGCATCCTTGCTGGGTACCACCAGGAGAACCAATTGCAAAGTATGTCACACAGTGCATAACTGTGATGCTTATAAGAAATCTTTACATTAATTATATGTGAAATACAAGGTAGGAAGGACTTTTACTGTGAAACAATACTTCAATAAACAGCAGAACATCTTTATCCATACCCACACATCTCAAAATGTTCTTATGTTTTGTACAGTCCAACCAACTCTACAGAATTAACAAACGTTTTAAATGACCTTAAATGCTTGCTGGCAAGACCCAACACCTAGACCACACCCACAAAGGTAATGTTGCGCTGGAACGCCCAATCCAGTGCTCAATTTTACTCTTGGAGTGTTGGGTATTTTGAACAATTGCACAAACAACAATGATGTAAACAATATGTACCACTTCATTTGTTATAAAAGGGGCCTGCATTGTGCAGCTACAATGAATGCTGTTGCTTCCCACACATGAATGTCAGTGTCCCCCTTAGCCATTACTCCACCATGAGAATGCGGGGCCAAAATTCCAAGAACCTTCTCCAACTATCTTTACTCAACTGAGGAGTTTATTCCCAGGAAGAGTTTACACATTTCATTTGTGATTTTTCCATATTTTAATGGCATCTATATCGGCTGCAGTAGGTAACTTGACTTATTTCCATTTTGTCCCCTGCTAACACCCGAGCTGTAACCACGAGAAGGGGGTCGAGTTCTTTTTTATTCAACATTTCTATAAGATGTACCTGTACCACTGGCATATGTTTCATATGTAAACTTTACCATTTGACAAGGCCGGATGTAGAAATGTAGTTCTGTTGCATTCATATTACAGATCAGTCTAGGTGCTTCTCATAGAGTGACAGGCAATTTGTGAGAGAAACCAAATATTAGCATTGAAACCAAAATTCCTCATTCCAACTTTCTCTCACTTGTGTCCAGTTGGCAGACATCTTATGTTTTTATCCATTCCTCTAAAAGATTGTTTTCGGACTTAACTGAAAGTAGACATTTAGGCGTAACAATACCTATAGTGCACTCAACTGTAGAAAACACTGTCTTCTCCAAATCCTGGGCAGCAGAGATCTGAAAACACTCTCAACTAACACAACATAGAAGATAACAGGCTTGAATAAATAGATCCCTGCAACCTTAAAAACATCCTTTTAATGTTATGGAGCCAAAATGGGGGTGAAGGTGCATTGTTTGGACAACACAAACAGAGTTTTTTGTAGAGGTGGAATCTGGTGAAGGTGCAGAGTCTGGCAGAGGTGCAGTAAACTTGGGGGGGGAGTGCATGCACTTATTTGGGCCTAAGGCAGCAGAAAGCCTAAACATGCTACTGAAGTTAACCATAACAATACTAAAAAAGTGTAAATTTGGTTTTATTTAATGTTGTATGTTAACATAGCAAGAGTGCCCTGCCATCGTGCCCAGTGGGCACTTTGCCTGTGAATCCTTGCATAGTGGGTAATTTGGCCTCCAAGCGACCAATTGAGTCGACTGGACATGGCTAACAACAGCCCCATTAGATGCATTGTCCAAGGCGTGTCCAAAGGCCTTTTCCATGAACCCTACTGTGGCCACAGAGCATCAATGTGCCATTGGACAGGGCCTGTGACAATACACAATGACTACTTTGTTCAGGCTATTGCCTTTGTTCTTAAATCAGACATCTGAAAACAGCCACTTTGTTAATCGGGCATGGCTTTAAACAATTTCCTGGACACCTCTAAGACACTCAATGTATCCAATGGGCATAGCCCCAGGCTGAATTATCGGTCAGCTGGTCCCCAGACACAGTTCAGACCCAACGTTGTATCCTCAGACCAAGCTCTGCACTGCTTAAATTCTATCAAAACCAGCACTGGGTCCACCAACCTGACTTCTGGACCCAGGACCTGGCTCAGACATATCTCCTGGTCCATACACCTGGTTCCGCAGACCTTGTTCAGACCCAATGTAGTGCCCACATGCTCAACTCTGGGTCCATAGGCCAACTCAAACCCAGATCAGATCTGGCTCCAGGTCCATGGTCTCAATCTGGGCTCAACCTTGCTCCAGGTCTGCAAAATGGGGTCAGACCCAGCTTTTGGTCCACAACTATGCTTCCATGCCCATAGACCAGTCTCAGGGTCCCCAGACTCAGCTTACCTAAGCATGGATTTATTTATTTAATTGAACAGTTTTTTTATAATGCGCCTAATACCATACCCATGATTCAAACCTCTGTTGCTCTGCGTGGACTTGCTTCCAAGACCAGAACATTGCCCCTGTGGACTTGAGAGGCAAGCCAAAATGGGGAAGGCTGTGTGGAAGATCCCAGACAGAGCCACACATTTGGGCCAGGGATTAACAGACCCAGTGAGGGTGCATTGTGTATGCAGGTGGACTAGGTCCCCCCTCTGCCAATAACACTCTCATGGTCCTAAAGAAATACACGTCTCTCACGACCAGGATGTGAACACAATCAAACTGGGTAAGTGGTTGAGGCTGGACTCTCTACTAGGCTTGTTCACTCCTAGTGAGTGTCTAAAAGATATGTTTGGTGCCGACTTGGTGGCCCTGGCACTGGTAAACTGAACTAAGTGACAGGCAATTAAGCGAAAATGAGGCTCCAGGTGGACCAGTCCCTAAGTTGAGCAATGAGCCACAGCTACTCTTGTTCACCCTCCAGTATGAACTTAGAAGGTGAGTTTGTTACAGGGTAGGTGACCACCCTCACCTGAGGAACACGCAGGGTCAAAACCGAACACCGGATAAAATTAGGGATTGAGATCTAGAGGCTATGACTCGTTGGCTAGATTATCTGGAAAGTCACTCCCTACAAGTTGCCAGTACAATTGTGTGATGATGTGTGGGTTTGCAGGTCCTCCTCTCACAGTGGAAATGCGCTAGCGCATGACCACTGCAGGAGTGGTGGCTGGTTTGACTGGATTGGTACACTGACCTACCCTTAGTGTTACCATCCCCCTCAGAAACTAGGAGCCCTCCCCACAAGCTACAAGCTGGCAATATCAGTGTGTGTGACTGGTGGTCCAGTTCTTACCTTACTTGTTGATCCAGCAGACAGGCAGCCAGGCACAGATGCAGCTGGCAGCTTGGCGGGCAGTACACCTCTTCTCTGGGACTGGTAGGTTCAGGTAGGTTGGTCCGTAGATTCTGTAAAAGGGGAACGTTAGAATCCAAGTTGATAGAAATGGCTGTTGCTGAAGGCAGAAAATGGACAGAAGAGAGGAGCGTAGGCTGCAGAACAGGTGTGAGTTCTGTTAGAGAAGCTGCAGACATTGAGGTGCTCTCCATTTGATCAGGGAGCTGGACCAGGTTCTAGATCTGAGTCATGGCACCAGAAAACTGTGGACTTGGCAGGCACACCAAAATGGGGAAGACCAGGGGGAAGACCCCAGGCAGAGCCATAGTTTTGTGCCAGGGATTAACAGACCTGGTGAGGGTGAGTCGTGTGCGCAGGTGGACTGGGTCCCCCTTCTGGCAATAACAGGCATGCTACACAAAAGAGTGTGAAAACCAAATGACTGCACCAAAGTCTTTGTTCAGGTCAGAAATAAGGAATAGATTTATGACTGGCAGAGAAGAACATTTATTGCCAGCAGAGTATGTTAGGCACACTGTTGCGGGCACAATACAGAGCATCAATGGCAGGCATAAAGGTTAGGCACACCCACATTCATGGGACCCGGGGCCTTTGGAGAACACTTGGATGCAGAGGGCAGTCAGGGATACTAAAGGAAGAAGGGAAGGGTTGGTGAGGGAAAAACCGAGTGGGGAGGCTGCTTGGGAAGGAGCAGAGAGTGCGAGGGAGAGACTGGAGAGAGGAGA
Source organism: Ambystoma mexicanum (assembly GCF_040938575.1). NCBI lineage: Eukaryota > Metazoa > Chordata > Amphibia > Caudata > Ambystomatidae > Ambystoma > Ambystoma mexicanum. Next base: position 1,031,512,914 of record NC_090933.1, on the reverse strand, counting down.
GAGGGAAGAAAGAATGGGCAGCTGCAGAGTGATGAGAGAGAGAGATAGAGAGTGGGGAGCAAGCAAGACAACATAGCTGTTGGGGAGGAAATGGGAGAGGGTAGAGAAGGGGTTGGTAGAAAGGGTAAGGGCTGAGAGAAGGGCAAAGAAAGAGAGAGAGAAAAAGACACAGAGAAAGAGAAAGGGAGTGAGAAAGAGAGAAAGAAAGACGGAAAGATTGGGACAGAGAGAAAGAGAAAGGGAGAACAAGCAAGAGAAAGCGAGAGAGGAGAGAGAGAAAGAGAAAGTGGGAGAAAGAGAGGTGGAAAGAGAGAAACAGAATAGAGAGGGAAAGAGAGAAAAAGAGAAAGAGAGAAAGGGAGAAAAAAGAGAGCGAGAAAGAGAGAGAGAGAGGAAACGTTAGAGACAAAAAGGGAGTGGAAGGGGGAAAAAGAGAGCGAGAGAGAGAGAGAGTGAAAGAGAGAGAGGAAAATAGAAAGCGACAGAAAGAAAAGGAGCCTTGGTAACAGGAAGGGGAAGGGAAATCCCAGGGTGTATGTCAAGTGGGCAAACACAGCCCACAACCCCTCCCATGATGGACCCAACAGATGGAACTGGTTTCTGGCTGTTCCCAGGGCTCAAGGGGGCCTGCTGATAGGAAGGAATAGGGAAATCCAAGGGTGTTGGCCAGGTGGGCAGACATAGCCAGGGACAGATCCTCTTTACACCGGTGTCACTTTGCCCCCTCAAGAGTCCACTTACACCCCAATGATGAAGACAGCTGTTCAAAGGGTCCAAGCAGGCTTGGTGACAGGAAGGGAGAGAGAAATCATAGGATGTAGAACAAGTAGGCAAACATAGGGAGGGACAACAGATGTTGTTACTGGGAAGGGAAGGAAGTTTTGAAAGGCCCAGCCTCAGGCTGCAGATTACACTGGCTGTAAAAGCTGGCAGCTGCTGCCTGGACAGGGAACATGTTTAATTTTCAGGGGGTTTTGCCAGGCAAGGGAATGGATGGAGTCCCTTTGTCCGGGCAGGAGCATGGCTGGAGTTTCACAACCCCCACAATGCACAGTCACATACAGTCCAGTCACATACAGTGCAAAATGAAAAATACATTTGGGAAAATGAAAAGTCATGAAATACATTAGTAATGTGAAAAGTACAGGAAGCCCATATTAAAGAACAAGTGAAAAATATGTGAAACACAACTGAAGGCTTTCAGGGGTCCACACATGGAGACTGCAATTTCCACAGAACACAGTCAGACCTTGATAGGGATCTGCTGGCTCTGCAGATGCCTGGCATTGAATATGTGGGCCCTTCACAGACACAGCTTGGTACACTTCAGATCCAACCCAATCTGTGTGTGCCACATAGACCTGATGTTGGGTCTGTAGACATAGAGCTGGTTTTGCAGACCAGCTCAGACCCACCGTCTGCCAGGTGTGGCCGAGGGAGTCCAGGTGGGCCACCTGAAAGGGGAGTGGCCTCTTCAATTATACAGATTCCAGGAGGACTGAAAGCATTGTGCACTCCCCACTGTGGGGAGCGCCAGCAATCCGAAAAGCCCAGAACCAGCGGGGGTGCTTGTGAGCCACCTGGGGGTGGTGGTGAGTGCCAACCTCAAGGCCCGGGAAGTGGCGGTGAATGGACATAGAGTGGAGTACCAGTCTGCCCTCTTGATGCACGGTGGAAACTGTTTGCGCTGGCGCTCACACCAGCTCAACGTTTCTTTCTCTTCAAAGAGTAAAGGAATCCTTGCGCGACTATGCTTGTGGGTCCTTTACTCTGATCTTTTTTTCTTTTCAGACCCCTGACACGTGCAATCCAATTCTTTTTTTTCCTTTGTTTTTGCCCCACATGAGAGTTACACTTGTTACAAAACATCCTAACACTGTACATTTTCTCAATGTTTTTTATCTCTACTTATACAAGTAGAGAGGATAGTATTTATGATTGGGAAATCAAGAAAGACTTTTGTATTGATTTCTTCCTCCTTTTTTGATTTTGATTTTGATTTTTACTGCTGCATTACCCGTTCATTTATTTATTTATTTATACATTTATATAGCTCTCCTAACCATGAGGCATCTGGGCACAATTCTTGACAGGTGCAGTGAGGTTACAACAGAAGAGGTTAGATAAATGCAGTCTTAACATAGATACAGTATACTAGTACAATTGTAGTAGGAATGAGATCATTATGCTGAGCAGTGTAAAATATGCAGAGAGATTGCAACTGTCCATGTGTTGTAGGGGATGAAGGGAGTGCAATTACTGCTCTTGTGCGAAGGGCCATGTTTTCAAGCTTTTTCTAAAGGTCCAGAAAGAGGGTTCAGCTCTTAATGGCAGTGGCACAGTGTTCCATAGTTTGGCAGCTACCACTGGGAAGCTACTACCCCCTGCTTTCAGTCACTCACTTATATCTAGGAATAGTGAGTAGATGTTCATGGGTTGAGTGCGTTGGTCTGTTGGTTTGGTTTTTTATAAATTTGTTAGCCAGATATTTAGGAGCTCAGTGTGTCAGGGAAAGAGTTTTGAAAGAGATTCGGTCCTGTAGTGGCAGCCAATGGGCATTCCGTCTTGCCATAGTAATATGATTTATTCTCGGAATATTAATTGAGGCTGCTAGTGCCAGCGTGAAGGAAATTACAGTGGTCTAGTCTGGATAAGATAAGGGCTCTGACCAGAGTGATACAACTGTCTGATGAAAGGAAAGGTCTACAGGCATTAATGAGCTTAGACGTATATGCTGCTGAAGAGGCCGTAGCGTTAACTTGTCTAGTTAGCATGAGGGCAGAGTCGAGGTAAACGCCTAGGGTTTTCACTTCTTGGAAGACTTTGATAGTGATGCTGTCAATAGCGAAGGATTTGAAGTGGTCGTCTAATTTATTCAGTCAGTTTTCAGACTCTATGAGGAGTAGCTCAGTTGCAGCGTCATTTAGGCATAAACTGTGAATAGCCATCAAAGTCTGGATAGCTTAGTACATTTCGTTTAGTAGTTTAGAGTCAATGTCATATGTGCATGTGATAGGTATGAGGATCTGGGTGTCTTCAGCGTAGTTAGTGTAAGTTACACCCAAGTCCTCCAGATGGTCAAATAGTGGTTTTGTAAAGATATTGTAGAGTGTAGGGGAAATGCAGGATCCTTGTGGAACTCCACAGGAGATTTGGGCAGGCTCTGCTGCTGCAGTTGGGGCGAAGACTATCATGGTTCTTTTGGATAGGAAGGACTGTATCCAATTACTAGCTTTGGTTGAGACCATTGACCTTTTCTTGGAAATATTTGATTTTCAAGAAGGGACAGAATTCATGTGTAAAAAAAAAGTCTCAGGAACTGGCATTTAGTACAGGAGTATCTGTGGTGAGGAGGGCTGTTCTGAAACTGACTGATGGGGAGAAAATCTAACACTCTGAGAATGTGCTTTTGCGTGACAGTGCCAATCTGGAGTGCACAGTTAAACAAAGTCATGCATACAGAATCCAACAATGTGTGCTGTCTGGTCACTTTGTTCAGTCAGGGTGTGGTGAGCCTGCGTAGGCTGCACAGGGGGAATGGTGATGTGCAATGAATCGACAGGGGTGTCCAGGAGTACTTAGCAGTACAAATCAATAGGGCAGGACTGAGTCTCTGAGAAGGGCATGTTAGGTGTATATAATCACACCACCGGCCCAGGTTTGTTGAAAACCATCTCAAACAAATGTTTGGTTTTCATGGCACAGAGAAAGATTACCTGCTCCGATTGGAACAGCAGTGGCCTTCTGGTTGTGAATTAAATGGGAACCTGAAGCATTACTTGATGAATACGTCAAAAGCATTTTTTAATTGAAAAGTACCAATGATATGTGGACTGGAAAAGGAATGATAAGGGACATTATACACTCCCACGTTGCTAACGTTCCAGAGTCAGAGTGTTTGTCAGATGCATAAACTAGAACGCTCCTTTATTAGCACCTGGGGCGGTGGAGCCACAAATCAGGTTGCTCAGATCGTGGGCTGATTCTCACGATCTCAGCTCTAGTTCCAAGCAACCTGATGGCTGCTTCCCTGCCCTGCCATCAGTGAGCCGGATCGGGTGGCAATGGCAGCTGCGCTTGGGCTGATATCTTGGGCCCCAGACCATTACCATGACCATTATCTGGACCCCCGGGTCGGGTGCTATTGCTCTAATAAAATAACCCTAAATCAGACTGCAAATCACTTTGCTTCTGCGCTTGGCATGAGAAATTTGACTAGTGGTCACAGTAAAACAGCAAGAACGGGTGAAAAGGGAAAGCTGCCTAGATACACTTTTTGTTAGTTGAAATCCAGCTTTAAAATCCAGATAGGCCAGCATTTCAGGAGGTTTGGTTCATCAGTTTGTACATTAAATGTCGTTTTTGGTTCAATGTAAAGGGGTGGCAGAAGCATTTGAGAAGTAGCTGCGAAAGGACTCTGGCGTCGTGCAGCGGGACACAGATACAGGACAGACGTTGAGGGTAATGCAGTGCCACTGAACCACCAGAAAAAGTATTGTTGTGTTATCATTTCTCCTGCAAAACAAAGGTTGTGCAGAGAATAATGAATGTCGCTATTCCCTTGTGCATTGCAAGATTTTTTGTTTCTGATTCATTTAAACATCGAGCATAAATGTTGTAAGCACTATTAGCTATGTATTATGCAAATGTAAACAACATAGGGCCTCATTATAACTTTGGAGGTAGCCATGGCGCTATTGGCGCCATGGCTGCCTCCAAAACCGTGTCCGGGTTCCCTGAATGCGGAAATACCGGGCCATTCCTAGTATGGAGGGCCCGGTATTTCTCCATTCAGGGAACCCGGACCCGGACCTTCCCTATTCCCATTCGCGCCCCAATAGGGCTCAATGGGAATGGGGAGGGAGCTAACAACGGGCCCATTGCAAGAGGGCCCGTTGTTAGCTCCCTGGTTCCCTCACGGGACCCACTATGGACGTCTGGATAAACGTAATAGTGCGGAATGGTGCCGGCGCAATGCGTTTAACGACACCGGCACCATTACCGACGCCGTTAAACGCATTCCGCACAACTCGTAATGAGGCCTATATTCTTTTCTAATGAATCCACGAACTAGACAATAGTCCAATTGTTTTCTTCCAAAGCAAACATAATTATTGTGCACAGTAACATTTTCTCCTGCTAAAATATAATTCTTGCACAAACTGCTATCATTGTTCAAGTAACATACGGTAGATATATGCCTGTTAAAAATTGTTGAATGATCTAAATGACACATCGATGCATAATTTGTTAAAAATAGAGGGGTGTTCAGTTTTTCCCTGAAACACATGAGTTTACCATCGAAAAGGGAGTCACCGATTCCCTTTGAGCTGACTGCTCTTTTTCGCTGAACCCACTGCAGGGCGAACACAGAGATGTAGAAGGCGTGAGATGCTTTTAATGGTGAGTGTTTACTGCGCATAATAAGTGAATCAGAGACCAAATTGTTTGTGTATTTTTTTGTATTTATTTGTCATTTACATACTGCCTTACGCCAAAGCGCCATACAAAAACAATTTTACAGTACAAGAAACATGAGCAGGTGGTTAGAATAAAATAAAATCGAAATCAGATAAGCAGAAGTGGGCCTTATGATGCTAGTTGGGTGAGAGGGTGATATGGGGATAGGTGGATATGAGGATGGATCATCCCATTGACGGAGGCAGATGTGAAGGTTGGGAGTAATATGGTTCGTATAGGCCATTGGGGAAGGAATATGGAAGGGATGGGAATTGTGGTGTAGGTGGAGGGGATTTGACAGTAAGGATATGAGGGTGAACTTCACCATTATGTAGTAGAAGGGTATGAGTGGTATGAGGCAAGTGCAGAATCAGGGAAGTAGATTCGGCTGGGGAAGGCTGTGGGAGAGGTGTTCAGTGGATGGAATTGTGTGAGTGGGATTCAGTGGGTGGGTAAATAAATGAGAGGAGTGTCGGAAGATCAACATAGTTCCAAAGGCATCAGCTAGGTCTTCTCTCATGGGAGGTTACTCAAGAAATGGGGAGTGATTGGAGTGAAAGGTCTTGGTTCTCGTGTCTTGCACACCATTTTTGGGATTTTATGAAGGTCATTTGTGTGCCGAGGATCATAACATGCATTCTTGTATGTTGTATGATGCAGAGCCTTCTAGGCATTTGTATAAAAAGCCCAGACTCTTGAAGGTGAATATGGCATTCACTGAAAGCCAATGGATGCTTTTGAGTTGGTTAGTGATTGGCAGGCCTCTCCGAAGCCAAAGATGAGCCTCACACAGAATTCTGGACTGAGTACAGCCTTTGTATTTGAAAGTCGAGAAAGCTTGCCTGTAGAGTGTTGCAGTAGTACATCTTTGATATGATATGATGAGTTTACAAGTGCTCCTACTACTTTTGAGTAGTTGTCTTTTGGTAATTAGGGTAAGATTTCTTTGAAGAATTCTTGATGAGATTGGAATCCAAGATGAAGACTAATTTTCATACTTTGGTTTTATAGGGACTACTCCTCCATGGAAGGTGCAAGGTAGTCATAGTGAGGATGTTTCTATGAGTAGGGGAGGCATGCCTAGGATTCAAACCAAAGCTTAGCATTCAGCATAATGAACTCGTGCTTTTACTCCCCTATGTTTAAGATTAAGAAAACAAAACAGTTCACTGAAAAGTGAATTTTGTGATAGTTCCGTAATATGAATGGTTCTTCAAAGAGAAATGAAAACTCTGCTTTGCAGGAATACAAACATAAAATGTAGGTAAAGAAACACGTCATTTGTATCACATTAATTTGTGGAAATACACATTTACAAATATTTGCTCTTGTCTTTACACCAACTTTATTAAATGGCTTACATAGTTCAATATTAAGTTGTGTTTACTAGTTTCTCTTATGAGAAAAACACCAGGGAAAGTATCAGTGTTGCTCCCTATGTAGAAGGCTAGTATCAGCAGCCACTTTTGTTATTCGTCTTTGAAGTTGGCATTCGATGAAGCTTTAGTTTAGTTTATTTATTTATAGACATTGATATATACGATCTTTTTAGATGCTTGCAACTCCTTGACCTGATTAGACCACAAGGTAAATAGTGTCAGGGTCAGGAATTGGCAACAACATGTCCAAATAATATATTTATGAATTTCATTTTTCAAATTGTAACCTTATGTCAATATTAGACCATATTGCTATTGCAAGTCTTTCTAATGTAAGCTCAAATAATGTATGCAATAGTTGGCATCCCAGTTGTGAATTTTCACTTATGATGACTCTGGATAACACTACATTTGTATTGATACATGCATTTATTGCCTTGTATAAATCATACACATTATTGAGACTTGTATTTCTGTATAGCTGTTAAGGGTTTCAAATGCATATGCTTCTATATATTGTCAAAAGACATTTCAGTGTACGAACTCACAAGCACGTGATAGTCCCCTATTCTCATTGTGCACTAAATGATGTCCAGCACCAGCCTAATGTCGCTACATACAGAGATTTTTTTCTCCAAAGCTCACTTGATCTTTATGAATCGGTTCCTTAAAGTATAAACCAGGCCTGTCAGTACAACTCTCTATTATGTTCTAGACGTCTAGATCAATTACAGAGATAAGCCTGTAATCGGTTTAGTCCTGTTAGATTTGGCTTTGCAATTGTTGGGAATGTTCAGATGGAAATTAGTCTATCCCACCCCTCTAGGTGCTTTAAAGTTAGGCGTATCCCATAAGTAGCTGTGTAGTGTGCTAGGGGGAAAAGGATCCGTGCTAATACATTCGGCACAAATCTAATGTAAGCAAGAATAATAGATGCATAGATTCAGTACACACATAGAAAGAAACGCCATTTTGTAGTTATGGTAGGCGCATAATCTTGTATGGCTGCGTGGCACAACATGAGCTGAGTGGAAAAACTCAACTAGGCCCGAAGAATAATTCGGGATGAACCCATACAGCCAGTTCTCACAGAACTTTCCCCTTGACCCTTCTTGCTGCAATTACTTAGTATAATTGAGAAGAATGTGCCCTGCAAGGCCGTGAAACAACACCAGGCTCCTCACAGCTCCCATTCATCACAGCCAAACCCTCAGCTGAAACCTAACCCCTACCCAGCCTACCAAGAATAATGACCCCACCACTGACCGAGTCCCAGAACCCCTGCATTCTCTGATAGCAAGTGACCCCAGCCCTCAGCCATAAAACCAATGGCCATAAAAGATCTGAGTATGTGCAGCTGTTTCACCTCCCCACATAAATACATCCTTTTTAACTGAAGATGCAGCGAGGGATAAATGATAGATCAAAATGAGGGTGTAGACCCTGGGTGCGAGGGGTGCAATATCATCAAAGCACAGAATGTGTGGGTCAGCGTGACTGAATGTCTTCCTCTCTTTCCCCTGGCACCAGTCCCCGTGCCTCCCAGGTAAATGCCACAGTGATGTAGTAGTAGTCTTAGTGTATCATAGCAGATTTGATACTTTAACTTAAGAGGAACCTAACCTTCACTCCTCTGAGACATGAGCCAAGCTGACCCACGTGGGAACTGATAGATGGCGGAAATGTGCCTGGCATCCCCTATGGAGAAGGCCCATGTATATGATCTCCCAATCAGTGACACTAGTTTTTACAGTATATTGATGATGATGTACTGCCTCTTGAGCTTCTGCTTGCATTAAATTAGACCAGAACGTTCTTGAGCAGCAGAGTTCTTCTGTACAATTAAACCTTATTATCCTTGCAAGCAATCTCTTGGCCTTTTTCCCTAGGAGGTTGTATTCTTTCAGGCATGAGCGTGAACAGGGACTTGCCTTCACAATCCACATCTATTGTGTATTTGTCATATATCCAGATTAAATACCTGGTTCCATGGCTTCATTAAAGATTTATCAATGGGAGCACTATCTGACATGTGCAGATGCTCAATCCCAGTGATTAATAAAGCAGTGGTTGTTATTCTGCTGTTTAGTCTTTAATTATGGGATTGGGAATTCTCCACACATTCACAATGCCTAGGGTACTTTTTTTAGACAGACAGAAGTCTAAATAAAGTACCTTACAAGAGTGAACCCAGTCATAAATGTAAAACAGGCACAAGTAAGAGATATAGATCCTTCACCTTTCGTGGCAAGGTGGGCTAAGGGAAAGCGTTTCTCTCAAGAGGGCTGTGAATTTGAAACAGTACCAACTCAAACAGAGAATTATAACAGTCCAAAATAAAGGACTGTCCAATCAAGGTTCTATTTAAATATATATGTATTTTATTATATGCAATAATAACTAAATAGAAAACACTACAAAACCCACCCCTCTGGAAAGAACACAGAATAAGCAACATATTAAGGTGCTGCACTCTAGGTATTGTAAGTGGTTTCAACCCAGCACTCCAACTAAGTCAATGCCTAGCGTGAGATGCCCAGCTGGAACCCTTAATTATATATTTTTTAGATCTAAAGTTCTTTTATTTCTGAACGATGTACCCTTATATCATGCCCCTCTCTTTGAATCCCCCCGGTCTCACTGAACCAAGAAGAAGGTTGTTTTGCAAAGTTAAAAGATGGATTTGAACAGTATATATATATATATATATATATATATATATATATATATATATATATATATATATATATATATATATAATATTACACACTTTTTTGAATTATGAACACTATCTGGATATCACACTATTAATATTTATACATTGATCAGCGTAGGGTGATATTACAATAATCAACAATCTCTTTACTCAGTGGAGTATGAATGAGAAGACTAATGTAGCATGGAATAAAGCTTTGTGTGGGTTCAATGAAATGCAATGATAGGAAATTAATGCAGCACAGAAATAAAACTTGATATGAATTCAATCAAATGCAATGTAATCACTCTTTCCCCCTGATACTACTCAATCCCCCCTAATATGCAATAAAGAGATGGAAGGAAGAAAACAGGTTTCAGGAATAATCACTCTACAAATGCACTTTTAATCCCAATTCCCCAAGCAAGCTTAGAGAAACAGGAATGATTTTAAAACAGGTCAAATGCTTTTAAATGTGGCTTGGAATGAATGGGAATATGCTAAAAATGACTTTAATTCGCTAAATGGATTCAGAACTAGTGGGAGCCGCTTTGGATAGGTTCAGGTAAACACTAGCAATGATGTTTGAATGACTGATAGATAGGAAACTGAATTCAGAGGTTGAATGCAAGAAATAACTATTTTAAATGTGTTGAAATTGAGCCTAATGAGCCAAATGCAGAATTGCGGCAAACTTTTCAGTGCGCGCGAAACACGATTGCGGCATAACTATGTGGTTTCGTTTGACAGCTGAGGATCTTAGCTTCAATTTGACACTTAAATCTCGTTTCTAGCATGTACAGTTCAAAAGTTACAGAGGTTTTAGTAAAGGTTGATTTTTCTCAACAAGAGCAAGATTTCAAATGAGAGATGCACTGTTGAAGATTACAAACCAGGATTTCTTAACACTAAGAGGCTATGAAGATGCGAGATACCAACGGTACAGCCATCAGTCCAGAGGCACCTCTGTCTGATCTTTGCCCGGTGCGACACTTGCCTTTCTTCGGAAAATATATATTAGCACAAAGATGATTTATTACTACAATTATCACAGGATTATATGGATGAAAGAAGAATTCAGGACAGACAAAAGAGGTTCTACAATGCAGTTCTGGATATGATAGAATGGGTTGGACAGGATTGCTAAATGATAAGAGATTGGTGATGGACAATTCTATGCTAGATACTCACAACTAGGGTTTTGCAATAGGCCCGTCAGGGATCTGGTCAAGGGTTTTGGATTGGAATCTGCTAGCCACCGGACAGGATTCAGGCGCTTGGTTCTGCTCTCAGCACGGCACTCTGTCGTTGCACGGCCTCTTGGACTGGATCTGACGGGTTGGTTCTGGGTTACAGCTCTGCTCTACTGGTTTGGATCTCTGGGTTCTAGCAAGAGTTCTTGGCAAGAAGCAGAAAAACAGCACAGCCCAGCTGCTGAATTGGTTGTGCCCCTTGGAAATTTGGGTTTAAAATCAGGTTGCAAGATTTTAAAGGCCAGCTGAGGAGGGTTCAGCTTTGGATTTGGGCCTTCTGCTTTTAGAGTTCTGGAGACTTGATCTGGGTTCTGGAGTCTTGATCTGGTTCTTCCTGCAGAGTGCTTCACCAGTAAATCAGTTGATGGGTGAATGTGTGTGTCTTGTAGGTCCTCAACAGTCCCTATGTATGTATTTCTCAAGGGGGTGGGTAGGCTGATTATACTAAGCCCAACCCTCTAAGAAGCCTATTTGTTAAAGTCTTCCCTCTTTCCTGATTTGAGAAGCAACCAGAGTGTCATCATGTGTCATAGTGATGCTGCAATTTACAATCCAGGAAAAATCCTCCCCTTTGTTCCTACACAGAAAATCTATTTTTCATATAAAACATATTTCCAATATCAACAACTTGCTGATAATACATATTTACATTACAGATTAAATAAGGCACGTATCTATCAATGTCCCATCTTTTTAAGAGTTTTGGTTCACAAATGACAGTTTTTCGCGCTTTTGGTTGGTTACCCAGTGTCAGATATGTACACATTTTTCCAGATACATGCACATAACATCTGGGCATACTCCTGTGAAGTTCATATTTTTAGCATTATCACAACTGCTTCAAAGTCAACATTTTCGTGGTTCAGTCTCTGAACATCACACACATTCCAGAGTGGTTTTAAAACGTGAGCAGAAATTTCATTTTAACAACACTATATTTACAGAATTTTACCAATTTTGTTCAGTTTTCTATGAGTCTTTTTCAAAAAGATATTTTCTGCATCTCCGAATAAACAAAACTGTCTGTCTTCGCCCCCCAAGGTTTTGGCTGGGCCAGAGCAGTTCCAGACTTCTTCCTGCCAGCAGTTGTTTTCTGTCACACCCGAATTTGCATTTCCTTTCATTGAAGGGAGTCTTTTGTTTCTTGTCAGAGCAACAGGCCAAAGTCCCCTCCCATTTCCTTTCACATCTCCCTGCCAGTTCTTCAGCAGAGGGCAGGGGGGAAGATTCCTTTGTTTAGGAGAATCTGTGGAATGTCTTTGAAGCTCAGTGTGGTTGGCTTTAACTTACTTTTAAAACAATGTTTAAAATAGTCTTTCTCTAAAATACAATTTACATTTTTACAAATATAGCCACAAATCTCTTAATTCCAGCCTTTTTAAAACATAGAGATTGAATTGTCACCCTATATTGCTTTTGATGGGAAGTCTCTTCTTTTCCATACTTTGATTTTAATGTACAAGTTTAAACTGACAGGTTAAGTAATAGCAGTTTCTGATAAAGGCGAGGGACGGTACTGCACCCATTTTTAACATATTTTTCCAAGCAAGCATCTTTAAATGTGGATTTTCTTCTGACAAAACATGTTTCTGCTGACAATGTGCTTAGGTGAATTATTTAAAGAAAGTGATGTTTAACACCCAACAAGGATGTTGGCTCTTTTGTGATGTTTGGGAAACATGATTTTTGCACTTTCCACAGCCAAGGAAAAACGGATTTTTAAAGCAGTTCTGGGTTTTCCTTTGCAATGCAGCACTGCTTTTTCAAGTAGTTTCATTTTCCTCTGTGGGCAGCCAAATGATAGGTTTTGGCAGTGGGGTCCTGTGTTACCACTGACATCGGCAAAATGGATTGGCGGCCTATTTTCCAGGTTTTCCTGTGCACTTTCAGAGATTTTTAGCGCAAAGATCTTTTTGGCGGCCACTCTGTTGTTTCTGATGCAAGCAGCGCACAGTGAGGTTGCAGGGCATGGACTAGTGGGTTAAAGTACCCCAATGTATTGAGGCAGGGGGTGAAAAGGCAATAAAACCACAATGTTCAAAAAGGATAGACTCTTGTTTGCAAAAAGGGATACATGTGCCTCTTAAGGGCCCAAAAGTAACCAGGTGGGCAGTTACCAGTCAATAATATTTTAGTAGTGGCCTGGCAATTCAACATGGTGAACCATGCTTCTCTGTGCTGTTTGGCGATTCAATTTGGTTTGAAAGGCAGCTGTTTCAGTAGTCCAATAGCAAGCAGTTGTCAAGGTACGGTCAAATGGAAGGATCCTGCAGGTCGAAACATTACTCAAGCAATGCTGATCATGGAGGTCACCAGGTACAGTTCGGCTGTCGAGGTTCGATGGCAGTCAATACGCAGGCAAGTCAGTTCGATGTGGGTGCTCGAAGGAGATGGTTCAGGGAGAACACCATGGTTCATTTGATCATCGACTGGAGTGTTAATGAAAAGACCGGTGGTTCAAACAATGATTTGAGAGATGCAAGCACAGCAATGCTTCTTGGTTTTAGCCCAGGAAATGGCACTCTTCAATGGTGCTTTGTAGTGGCAAACTGGTTTGAATGGGCAGAACCTCTCTTATAAAGTAGGTGAGTGCCAAAGGCAGTTCTGGAGCATTCTGATTGTTTGAAACAGTGACAAGCTTGAATCACGGCTCACAACTGTTTGATGGCAAATGAGCAGGAACGTGCTGTCTTGGCTTTCAGGAGCTGTGAGCCCCACTCCAGGGCCTCAGGGAAAAGAGTAGTCCTTTTGTCTGGCTCCCAAATACAGGGGAGCCTTGCACATACATTCAGGGGCCTTTCAGCATGTTGAGGTCCTAGGCAGCAGTCAGGGGCATGTCTTGCTCCAGCAGCAGGCTGTCCCCAATGTGCCCTCAGGATGATTAGGGGACAGAGCTTGCCTCTGCCTTGGACTACTTGTCTTCACCTCACAACTGAAAGACTTTAGAAAGGGCTGCTCTCCCAACAGTGTCCAAAGAAACCCTCTTGAAGGTCTGAAGTCCAGAGATGATTTAACAAAGGACTTTGAGACCTCTTCCTTTAAAGGCAAATGTCTACTGGTGATTGGACAAAGTCAAGCCTGCTTTAATGGTCAAATCCCTGTCCTCAGAACAAGTGGACATTGCTTTCTGACATAACACCCAAAGTGCTTTGTGCTACAGTATGTGGAGGGGTCAGGAAGGAAAGATAGAGGCAGATAGAAACAAGATGGTAGAAGGAGCTCTCTCTGTCTACACTAACCCCACCCCTACCCTTCTCAATAGAATTAAAGGCTCGTTTTATATGCTGCTCCCTGGTGTGAGGTTACTTCTTTTGTGAATGGGTGCTCTTTGATTCCTTTTCCTAGGACAGCTTCCTGTGGAGTCGGTGTCTCACAACGAAGGGTTTTACCTGGCCTCTCAATGGAACAAATAGATGCAACCCCCTGGTCTACAGTCTTGCTGGCAATAGCAAGAACAGCCTGGTTGGGGTGATACACATAACCCTTCCACAGCTGATTGAACTCACAGGGCAGACACAGTTGTCATATCAATTTCATATGGTTTAGGGAACTATGAGAGATACCATTCATCATACCTTAAACTAAGGTATGCTTTATATGTACAGTTAAACGTGCCACCAGGATAGCATTCTCATAGATATGCAGTTTTTGGAATAGATGTCCTTATCTTAAATCAAGCCTCTGTGCTGCAGAGAATTGGCTGTCATTTTAGCTGTCAAGAGGGCTCCTGAAAGCCCTGAACCTGCTGTGTGCCACTGGAAAGGAGGTGCTGTAGAAAAGGGCACAGATTCAGCAGTGCACAAGTGTGCATTATGCTTTTTGCAGGGACCTTAAGGGTAGTACACAATTGTGTACAAGGGCGTTATAAATGACTTATCATATCATATCATATATCTGCAAAGCTGCACGGCTGTAAGGTATTTTTCCAGAGGGAACGCAGGTTGCTTTAATGTGGTTAATTCATTTCAATGATCTGTTTTGGTAGTGTTTGCAGTAGAAACATCACCGTAGCTGAAGCCGATGCTCTGGGTTTCAGTGAAGAACAGTTCTAGACATTGATTAGGGAACCTTCCATCTTTCATAATGTAATTGAGCGGGTTGCTGATATTGGTCAAATCATGGGTGACAGAGTCTTAAAGTTAAAAAGGAAAGGATTTAAGCTGAACTACATAGCAACCTCTCACAGGGACATTAAAGCCAGCCCAAGACGAATGTGCCTACAAGTAAAAACTGAGCAATGCTTATTTCTAGATGACAACACGTATTGACAACACATATAAAGTAGACTTTAGCCACATAGCTAACACACGCTGCTGATCTTGAGACAAGATAGACAAGGAACTAGAGGCAAAGGCATTGCCATTATTTGCAAATGCAGCCTTTCTATGAGATTAGCCCCCCCCACGACATCCATTCATGTGAAGCTCTGTCAGTGAAAGTACCCCTGATTAACTCCAAAACCCTTAATATTCACTTGATATATCGCCCTCTGGACCCATTTGGGACTTTTAAGGAAGATATCAATACTATTCTCTCTAGCAAGCTCAAACGTTCATCACAAGTATTACTACTAGGTGACTTCAACTTGGGTTTTAATGACCCATCGGACCAGTCTGCCTTGGCAACGGCGAACATTCTAACAGAACGTGGCCTAACCCAAAGAAGTAAAACCCCTACTCATAACAAAGGTAGAATACTAGATTGGGTGGCAGACTACAACTGCCATGGCAATATCCTCTCCATTTCACTGATAGCCTGGACCGACCACTACCTACTATCTTTTACGCTCTCCACCAATAGACCCCTGCCTACACTTGTCCCCATGGCTCCACCCACACTAACTCGAAATAAAAAGAGTATTACAGTGGACAGACTTATCCCTGCCATTCTCCCTACCCTTAATTTACTTCCTGACAGTACTGACCCAGAGAGCCTGGTCGAAAAGTACAACAAAATCATGGTGTCCTCTTTGGATCATATCACCCCCCGTTAAACTGAGATCAAGCAAGCCTAAAAACAACTTAAAGAAATGGTTTACATCATTACTACAAGATCTAAGACAACAAAAAAGAAATTGTGAGTCTGCTTGGAAACTACTTCCATCAGAAGCCAACAAACTAAGTTCTCCAAACTCTCATCCCTCTATAAAAAAGAAATTTGCCTTGCTAAACAGGAATCATACGGCACCCGTATCTCCCAAGCTAACTCTAATATGAAAGAATTATTCACCATTCTCAAAGAACTAAAGACTCCCATCGCAATACCTGATACCTGTACCAAAGATAAAAAATGGTACTCAGATATCCAACATGCACTTGCCAATAAAGTATCTACTTTACAATATAAAATATCCCCAAAAAACAGCTTCCTTAAATGCCCCACCTTTACCTAAAATATCTGCGAACACTGCTGAAGTCCAACCTACCCGATTTAACTTTTCTAAAGTATCTATAATTGAGGTGGAAAGAATTATTCTGTCTCTCAAACCATCCAATTGCAGGGTGACCTCTGCCTGGCACAGCTCATCAAGGATGCTGCTCGAGACCTATCACCTTTCAGATCCAAGCTGATCAACGCTTCCTTTGCCACTGGCACTATCCCCACGAATCTCAAACAATCATCCACTTTTAAATAAAAACAACACTAGACCTGCTAATACCTACCAACTATAGGCCAATTACAACAGTCCCATTTCTCCTAAAAATACTAGACAAGGTGGCCTACACCTAAATACAAAATACAAAAATATTTGGAAGGACATCACCTGTTAGGAGCTAGACAATCAGGCTTCCGTCCACAACATGGAATGGAGACTGCCCTCATCGATCTCAAGACTCAAGTCAATGAACTTAGAGACAATGGCAAATCTGCTCTGCTTCTCCTCCTGGACCTTTCAGTGGCTTTTGATTTGGTGGATCATTCAATTCTATGTAACCATCTCGACACAGCAGCACACTTTTCCAAAGATACCATAACGTGGATTAGATCCTTCCTAAGCGGCAGAACAATTAAGGTCTTCGCGCCTTCAGCAGCGGCAGACCCCACACCAATCACCTGTAGCATACCACAGGGGTCCTGCGTCTCGCCCACATTGTACAATATTTTTACTAAGCCCCTTTTTGATGATCTGGACCATTTTGGTATCACCTACACTAACTATGCAGATGATACTCAAATCCCCTCCCACTTTCTGGGGATTAGGACAAGGATTTGGCCTTGGTGAATGGAGTGTTCATCATCATTCAGGCATGGATGGCCATGCACGATCTATGCCTGAATGATGATAAAACAGAACTCATTATCTTGGGTACCCCTTTCAACCTAAAAAAAACTTGGACCTGACTACTCCTCCTTCGTAATTGATGATAACTGCATGAACGTAGCACAGGAGGTAAAAACACTAGGTTTTTACCTTGACTCTACTCAGTCCTTCTCCAAACAGGTCAACAAGTTAGCGTCCTCCACGGCATACATATGTAAACTCATTAGAACTGGTAAGCCATTTCTCTCGAATAGCAGCTATACCATCCTGGCTAGAGCCCTCATCCTGTCCCGCTTAAATTATTGTAATGCCCTATACATAGGCTCCAACAAATCTATCATAGGGAGAATCCAAATCCTACAAAACAATGCCCTGAGAGCAGCCCTAGGCATTTCCAGAAGAGAGCATATCTCTAAGAGTAGACGACAGAATAACTGGCTCCAGACCAATGACAAAATCATGCTCAAAACGATGTCACTCACCCATAAATCTCTTAATAACGCTGCTCCTATCTACCTCTCTGAGCGATTCCACAAACAGACATCTCTAAGACCAACTAGATCAGCAAATAGGGACCGCTTGTCCATCCCTAAATTCAAACTATCCACGATCAGAGGCAATAGTTTCCCCGTCAAAGCAGCCAAACTATGGAACTCCCTGCCACCTACATTGAGAGTTGACCAATCCTACCAGAAGTTCAGAACTAACACCATCTTATGGTTGAAATCTACCGACCATTAACTCACGCCCGTGTAACTGAAATGTAATGCAACTGAAATGTAAATAATAACGCCCACCTGTTACCCCTGTGGCAGGAATCTCTATTCTGTGTATCATGCCTATATTTTGTAAATAGTTTCCATATTCTGCTCTTGTAATTATGTATCTCACTTATGTTCCACTACTCGCAACCCCATGGCGGTAACTTCTATTGTGTGAACAATGTCTTGTAATATCTGTAAATATTTTGCTTTAGTAAGTAATGTACATCACTTTTTGATTCATTGTAACTAAGCTTTGCATCTTCTTGTAACTGCTGAGCCCTGATACCTTTGGGTCTGGTGCGCATTACAAATAAATAAACAAACAAACAAACAAACAAAATGACACACGCTGTTACACAAAAGTTGGGCAAAAATGACAGTCAAAGTAGACTATAGCTGAGACAGAATTTTTGAAAATTGTGTAATCTCTGAAATGAGAGTAAAGCCAGATCAAATGAATAAAGACAGTGGGCCTCATTACGAGTATGGAGGCAGCCATGCTCTTAATAAGGGCATGGCTGCCTCCATACTGGGTTCCAGCTCCGGGTTCTGTGAATGAGGAATTACCGGGTCATTCCAACCTTGGAGGACCCGGTAATTCCTCATTCACAAAACCAATCCCCATTCCCATTTGAGCCCCCATAGGGCTCAATGGGAATGGGATGGAGCTAATAACTGGTCCGTTATTAGCTCCTTGGTCCCCTTGCGCGACCCGCTAAGGACGTCTGGTCTGACCAGACGTTCCGTGCGGGTTCCTCTAAGGGACCTCTAAGGGACCTCGTAATAAAGAACGGTGGCGGTCCCGTAGGTGAGTTGAAATCATCCAATATATAACAAGACCTACATAACCTTAGAAAGATAAGAGAATTCATTACATAATTAATATATCCATATTTAGCAGAAGATTACTTTCCAAAGCATAGATTTAATTCAAACATACTTAGAGGAAATTGCAATCAGCGTGGCAACAACAAAAGATGGGTAATGTTCTCAGGAACCGTGGGTAGGTTTGTCGAAGGAAAAGCAATACATAATCGTCCTATTCACAAACTACAGAAAGATCCTAGCAACCAAAGACCTTTTTGTGGCATGGGAATGATCAGGGGGAGTCAATTGCACCAGCCAGGGAACCATAACAAACAAGTTTGACAGGGAAGCTTCAAAACAAGGAGATGGACAGCCATTACATGAAGCAAAACTGTGCCTTCTATCAAGTGGGTTTTCATTCGTCCCCCAACACACACAAACAAATAAGTTGGCAAGATGCAGACATACGAACAGGCAAATTGCTCCAGAAGGTAGGATGTACACTCTTCTTTGGAACTAATGAGGTCAGCGTGGCCCAAGATAATACAGAGAACATTTGATTGTATTTCTGTAAATGTTGCATGGCCTTCCATGACAGCATACAAAAGAAAACCACAGAAAAAATATATGAAATGAAACAAAAAATGTACACCAATCTCATATTCCCAGTATTCCGATACCAACAACTGAAATTAATTATTTAAAACAGAGAATGAGAACCATACATTCAGAGCAATTAGCCTTGTAGCCTGCACCTATCAAAAACATTCTACATAACGCAAGGCATTTGCTCTCATAAATAGCAGAGTCACATACATGTCAAGCCACTACCCACCTTAAAATAATAAAGGGGATGGATCTCGCACGTGTTACTTCAGCCCCTGTGTACCTAATACTCAATAGGAGTGAGAGGCCTAACCACGTTGTCACTTGAAAGGAGACCATCATTCTGTTTGCACCAGGGTCAAAATATCCTAATAAAAAATGAAATGGCTTCTTTGGCCATATGGATAATGTATTGCCTCAGCCTAGGAAACATTACTGGCCTCATTACGAGTATGGCGGCCCGGAAACAAGGGTGCTGGTAGCAACGTACCAGCAGCATTTCTGGACCGCTATACTCTGAGAATGACGGTAGGGGCACGGATCCCCCGGCAGGCCTGACCTGCCATGAAATCTGGCCCCTACCAGCATGTCTCTCACTGAAGTACCGGCACCGCTAGCAATGGTGCCTGTTCTTCAGTGTCCTCATTCCCATGGAGTCTAGTTGGACTCCGTGGGAATGGGGATTTACTGTTCCGCCACCACTTGTGATATCCCAGTGGCACCAGGATATTAGGCGGCGGAATCAGTGTTACAGGGTTGACGGCAACCCACCGGAGGCACCTGTGGGTTACCGCCAAACTCCTATTGAGGGCCATTGTACTGTTCTTCAATTGAGTGCACAGAGGACAAACTAACAGAAAATGTTGAAAACCGTTAACATGTTTGAAATGGCAACTACACAGATTACTGTTAGACTATTTACAATTCTTCCTATTGGAGGCCACCAGAATTGTATAACACTGATATGAGGTAAAACAACACATGCCTTTCCTAGTGTCTGGATAATAGTTAACATGAGGCTGTTGAAAAATATAATTCAGGGATGAGGAAACCACAAAACATTTGTCCCATTAGGTGCTGGTAGTTGCCTTTAAAAAAATGATAAAATGATTATATGCGGTTTAAACATCAATATAGTAACTTCACTTATCAAACTACTAATCTTACTACACAAGAGCATGAGCCCTTAAAGACATAACGCATAATAATGATTTGATAATGAATAAAGAGGGTGGGATTGCAATGATGAATGTAACAAAATAAGATGAATTAGTGAGAGTACTTATCAAAAGTGAGGAAAGTATTGATGTGAATATAGGCATTAGGGATACAAATAAGTTTCTTCATCCCATCATTGACAATGGGAGGTTTATAGGATGGGCTCAGGTGCATTTTTGTGCCCTTGTTTAAAAATCTAGATATGCTTCTATAGCTTATGTTCACAGAGTACTGTGACAATCTGACAGGCAAGCTGGTATTGAATGATGATTGTCAAATATTAGTAACAATCAAAATTGCTTACCCCAGGGCAAAGCAATACCAGTGGGTAAGACTGATTCTGCATAGGTAGTTTGCCACATGGGTAGTTCGCCACATAGATAGTTCACCACATAGGTAGTTCACCACCTATGTAGATCACCATATAGATAGCTGTGAGGAATTGCCATCTGGAAAGGGTATAAAAGTCCTGGATTATTTGTTTTTTATTAATTAAATAATAAAATTATGCATGTAATTCAATTTCTGGAGAGGAAATGAGCTAATCAGATTCCCCTTTCATAAGCTCCATGCCAAAAACATTGTGTGTACTTGTGCTCTGCTGCACCAGCATCCGGATTTTCAGAAACTGCTCTACTAGTGGCACAGAGAAGGTTCAGAGGTCACATGTGCCCTCTTGACAGCTGCAGTGACAGCCAAGTCTTTGCAGCACAAGGGCTACATTTAGGATATGCACCTGATGTCCAAAAACTGCATAACTCCAGGGGTCCTGTGCTGGTGGCACGCTGAACTATAAATTCAAGTTATTTCAGCCACATTAACATGATTTACACATGTGTAGCTCTGTGGGCCCAGTTCAGCTTTGGAGGGATTATGTGTATTCCTCCCAGACAAGGCCCAACCCTGTCCACTGACAGCACAGCAGCCTTGTTGGGATTGCTTCTCTTTGTTCCTTAGTAAGGTAAGGTAACACCCTTTCACCAGGACAGCCACTCGCAGAAACCAAGAGGCACATCCATTCACAGAAAGCCAGGCATCACCCCAGGGTGCTGTGTTTCTAAAGGCCTTTGTTCCTAGAGAGAAAGGAAGGGGGATGAGTTACAGTAGTCAGGGGAACTCTATTCAAGGGAAGGAGACTTCCACCATTTTGAATCTCTCTGCCATTCTTTCCCTTTTTTGTCCCCTCCACTTCCTCTGGTGCAAAGCACTTTGGATGTGACATCTGAAGGGCAACGTCCACTCAGTTCAAGGGCAGGCTAGCTTTAGTCCAATCAGCTGGAGACATTTGCCTTTGAAAGAAGGGGTCTGCCACCACTTCTGGGAATCATCTTGAAGCATTGTTAGATCATCATTTGAGAAGATTTTGCTGGACTTTGCTGAGAAAGCAGTCCTCCAGTTGTGAGGTAAAGTCAGGAGTTCTAAGGTAGAGGCAAACTCTGCCACCTAGCCATCCCCAGAGACCATTGAGGGTGAAACCTGCTGCTGGACTATAAGCCTGACCCTCTGCCAACCACTCTGGTACCTAGGGCCTCACTTTGTTTCAGGTCCTCTGAAGGTGTGTGCCAACCTTCCTCATGTTTGGGAGCCTAGGAAATGGACTGACTTTGGCTCTTGAGACCCTGGAGTGGGACTCAGAGCACCTGGAAGCCAGAACAGCCAAGACCCCTGTTGTCTATGACCCCATTAGAGCTGTTATTCAAGCACGTTTGATGCAGATCAATCAAGCAGGACCCATCTTCTTTGCTTTTTGGTGTACATTGTTCTCCGAACCACCATACGCTGTTCAACCTCGTTCACCCCTGTACCATGTCAGCTGAAGCATGTATTTGCCTCGGCTCAAACTCCGAAGTACTGCTGTCTTGCCTTTCTCGAGTCGCCATTCTAAAGGCCAGATTTTTAATCGCTGCTGTTGTGAGTCGTTCAAGAGCCAACTAACTCACCTTGGCATCTAGGTACCAACTCGACCACAGTCGATCCTCATCTTACGAACCACACTTGGTAACTGCCTGATCTGCACAGCTTGAGTAGACGATTCAAAACTGTAGCTCTCTTTTCCATTTGAGTCACCCTTGACCATCGGGACTGCCATTTCTGTCGCATGAGACGACACCACTTTTTACTCAGAGATGCCTGGTTCGATACTGTTGAACCCTCAACATATTTGCAGAGGTATGATTGACTGATATAAGCCCCCACGCCGGTCGATCGTTTGGGACCTAAAGAGTGGCTGCATCATTTTAATTCCTTTTGCAACTACAATAAGTATCCTTTTTGAACATTGTGTCATTTAAATTGCCTTTTCTCTCCCGAGTGCTGCATCTATTCTATATTTGCTTATTCTGTGTCTATTCTACAGGGTTTGGTTTTTCTAGTGATTTCCAGTTAGTTATTATTGTACATGGTGTGTTTGATTAAAGTAAATATTTTTAAAGATCTTTGATTGGACATTGTTTTATTTCAGACTGTATACTTCACTGTTTGGGTTGAACTACCGAACCACAGTCACACCCCTCTTAAAAGGATAGCCTTGTCTTGGCCCACGCTACTACAAAAGGCAAAGGAGGTATAGCTCTTCACTTTGCCTATTTACCTTTATGATTGTGTTGTGTGGGTATTTTTAGCATCTGCTCATCCGTGTAGTCCTGCAGGTTAGTCAATTCATCACAGTAGCTGGCCACATAGTTTTCCCATAGGTAGTTCACTGCATAGATAGTCCACCACAAATATAGACGCTACATAGCCAGTTTGCGTGTGATATTTTGCCACTGTGATATTTTGCCTTTGTGATATTTTGTTGCTGTGATGTTTTGCTGCACTAATCATTTTGCCACGCTAGTAGTTCTGCCATATTGATAGTTTTACTACACTGCTAGTTTTGCCACACCAATAGTTTTGACACACTGATAGTTCTGTCGCTCCAAAAGTTGTGCCACACTGATAGTCATCTAGTAGACCCAGTAGTCTTACCCACAATCTGATAACTTGCCCCACAGATAGTTTGCCACTGGGATCTTTGCCACACTGATAGGTGTCTAATCCTATGGCTTGCCACACTGATAAATTTCATATGTGACATAGGGCTTTGTGTGATTTTCCACTGGGGGGTTTTGATACAGTGCTTTTTTGTCTCTGTGAGACATGCTGTTTTGTTTTTGTGTTATTTTGACACTGTATCATCTTGACACTGCATCATCCTGCCACTGTTTTAGTTGACCACGGTACTATTCAGCCACTGTACCATCTTGCCACCATGATATAGTGATCCCAGGGCATAGTGTCCCTGGAACATATTACCCCTGGGATATAGTACTCCTGAGATATGGTTTACCTGGAAGGTAGTGCACCTGGGATATAGTGTCCCTTTGATGTAGTGTCCATAGGACATAGTGCCCCTGGAATGTAGTCCTCCTGGGACATTGTGCCCCTCGGATATAGTGTCCCTTGGATAAGGTGCCCCTGAGACACTGTGCCCCATAGATAACCAGCTTGTAAACACACAACTAGAAGCCCAAAACTTCACAAAATGCCCTGATCTCGGTTAGACCACTATACAAGAACGCCCCATAAAGTTCAAAGCTCCAGTGAAGAAACCCATACCTCACAACAGACCAGCTTGAGGAGCCAGAAAACCAGCAAGACGGCATTCATTAAGCTGCTTCATGGGAGAGCATACTTTATGATATATGTTATTTATAACGCGCTTAATACCCAGAGGTTTCTAAGCACGGACCCAGGGATTGAACCTGTGTTGCTCCGTGTCGTCTTGCTTCCATGGTGAGCACGTTTTCCCTGAGCTATCTTCCTACCTTTCCCAAAATCAAGACCTAAATCAGTATGTGTCTCAACCTAGAATCCACCTAAACCAACAAAGCAAAAACATTTCTACCACACAGGAATAGAAAAATCAAAGCCCACAGAGGGATGCAACAAGGATACAAGCACTAGATATAACTAACAGACCATAACACACTGTTCATCACCAAAACTGGTGAGAGAACCGGATTCAAAAGTATGAAACCACAGATGCTGCGGACGACAACATTGACCTGCTGCACAACCTGCTCAGACAACTTAATGAATAAATGGAATCTACTAAGGTCAAGTCCACAATCCACACACCAATGCTAACCACACAATCAAAAGACTTGAATAACCAGTCTTGTTTCAGTTCATTAACACAACACCGTAAGGACAAAAGGAAGAGAAAAATAATCATTGCAGCCTTGTCAACACCAGATCAATATCAAAGCACAGGACAGAGATACACAATCGGCTCAGCAAAGGTGGAACTGACATTCTATTCCTGGCAGATCCACCAAAAGTAAGGAAATGTGCAGACTTGAATTACAACAGTGCAGGAAGGAAAGAACCACCAGAAGACAGGCCTACTCTGCCTATGCTGCAAGACTCTGAAACCCCCTCCCCATCAACATTAGACCTGCACCACCACATCTTCAGTTCAGGAAAAAGCTCAAGACCTTCCTCTTCAAGGAATGGCTCCTCCTTAACACCTAGGTCCACACACCATGAACTCCCCACCCTATCTGAGACTCAGTTTTCTGCTCATCACTGTCTTCCCCCATGCTGCCAACTGCCCAACCTGCCTTGTTAGCTCCCAGCTCCTTTTTTCTCTGCTTCCCTCTCTGTGTTCTTCCCCCTATGATTGGAAAATACCCTGTTGCTTCCCAAAGCTATGTCTGTGCTCATTAAATACCCTAATAATAATAATAATAATAAACATAATAATAACGAAATCTGGCTAATGGAAGATTTCAAAGTAATTGCACAATAATCCCTTCAAAACAACTTCAATCTCAGGCAAACTAACAGAGAAGGTAAATGAGTAGAGGGCCTCACTGTTGCATATAAAGACCACCTAAAATCACAACAGCCTTGTCTTTAACATCCCAGATTGTGAATCACTCTTCTGTACACATCTCTAGAACACCACACCCATTTTTCATTTGTTTCATCTGCAGAGCCCCTACATACAATTCATCCTTCACAGAAACATTTTTAGACATCATAACTAACATCACGATAGACACGGTCATCTGGTCATATTAGGAGATTTCAATATCTGGTTTGAAGATGAAATCACAGACTCTGCCAAATCACTGACTGTACAACTATACATGCTTCAATTACAATGAGGTTGCACTGAAGAAACCGTTCACTCTTTTAGATAATAAAATGGCTGCTAGATGGTTCACCCCACAACTCAGAGCACGAAAGAAAGCAAATAGGAAACCGGAACAAGCATGTTGGGAATACTACAATCAACAGGACAAAATCGTATGCCAGAAACAGATGCGGTTCTACAAAGCTGACACCCTGATTGAAGAAAAAAATGACATTATGCCAAGCATATCTCAAAAGCAAGTAACAAACAGAAAGAGATGCTCCACATCATCAATGATTTAAGAAACCCTACAGGGTGCAACAGCACACCAACTCCCGCTTAGAAATTATGCAATGACCTTACAAATCACTTCAAAAACAAAATCATTAACATCCAACAAATCATCAACACCATGCACAAGGACACAAACAACAAATCTGGCAGTGAACCAACTATAAAAATCGACCACACTACTAAACCTCTGAACACCAGCCTCTTCAGAAGACGTCACTAAACTAGTAAAGGAAAGTAACAAAGCTGGATCACCAATAGACTTGCCCACCAGACCTCATCATCTGCTACCTTATGAACAACTAGCTGGCAACAGGAACTGTACAAAGGAGGGTCAAATCAACATTCATTAAACCACTTCTCGAAGACATCTTTGGAAACACAGACAATCCAATCAACCTTCGGCCAATTTCAAACATCCATAACCTGGCAAAGCTCTTAGAAACCTAGATATATCGGAAAATCATGGCACATGTTGAAACCAACCACTTACTAGACTACGAAACAGATGGGGGTCTGGGAAACTCTCTACCAGCACAAACACAGCCCATTGACTTGTTCTTAGGTGGATGGCCCCTGGGAGAGTCTCAACCAAGTCTTTAGCTCACTGTTCACTTCACAGAGAAGAAATGTCCCCACATATCAATCTTTGTCCTGCCCAGGGGCAGTCCAGCACTGAAATGCTAGGCAATTCTCCTCTGAACAAGAGTACCACAGCAACCCCATACACGTGTTTCAGCCTAGTTGGGCATCATCAGTGAGGTGAAGCTGTGCCTCTCTAAGAGCAGTAAGCAAGGACTGGACTAGTCACAAGTTAATTTTAGACGCATGAGAGGAACAAAAGCTGCATTCATCGTCATCCGGGACAAACTAAAAATGAACTCCAACTCCAACGCAACTTCAATCAAACATCAATAAAGTACTAGAGTTATGGAGAGGCTTACTTTCCACTACACTAATCATGGTTATAAAAAGCTTTGATGTTTTGACCACAGATCACAACAGCCTCCGCCATCATAGACAATGATTAAGGGTCATTAGAGCTGTAGTCTAAAACATCCATAGAGGGATGAAGGTTGCAAACCTTAATTTTTATCACTGCAATAACGTGTGTGACTAATTTACAGTCCGTACATCAAGTAAAGGACTTGCATTCCTGGTATTGATTCTGGATGATTCATTTTGCAATTTCTGAGCTGGGATCTGCAAAATATAAAGATAAGGACACTGCAGTTCTTTACTGATCAGGGGTAAGAGGGTAACAGCACATCCTGTTTCACATATTGTAACCATTGCTACAGTAATTGCTTATGAAATACCTGCATGCACAAACTGCGAACAGGTCTCTCTACAAGTAAAATCTAATTTTGTTTTGAATCTTGAATAATGTAGTTCCTTTGTCAGTGTTTAAGAATGATTGCTGAAGGATGCAGGTCAATGTTGTTTGCATGCTGCTCCTCATCTGGCGAGAAGGTCACAGTATAATGCACATTAGACAGACTTAAAAGTCCAAACAATATTTCAATGAATCACTAGCTCTTGGTATTAGATTATTTGCCAGCCATGGGAGCAAACAACTTTTACAAGATCTGCACAATCCCATGCAAACTTTACTTTGAACATCCAGTGCTTGGAATACACTTCCATCCCCAAGGGGCAAACAGGCCCTGATGCTGAAATGCCCGCAAAAGGCATCTGCCAAACCTTCGATGGGGACAAGGAAGTACAAGGTACTTGGTATTCAACAGAATAGGTACTGTACTATCCAGTAATCTCACTCCCCCTTTCTCTTAGTGCCATGTGATCGTTGTCAGAATGTGTTGAACTACTGTATGTGTTGATGTGCTCAATTATTCTAATTATTCTAACATAGAGTACTGTAATAATAAGAATTTCCTTAGGAAAGCCCCCCCCCCAAGAGTCTGCGTTTGCCCATCTACAAGAACAAGACATCAGCTGCATCATTGTGCTTGGAGGCACTGCACATGCTGCACTGCATTCTACCTTGATTATGTTCAATTACTGTAGAGTATATTAATGTTGTGCTTTATACCACACACCTCGTCTTTCTTTCTCTTTCTCTTTTCTCCTTCTCTTTCAGTTTACAGTATCTCTCACTAACTCTCTCCACATCTATTTATCTCTGTCTTCGTCTCTCTCTCTCACTTTATTTCCCTTCCAAACCCTTTCTTGTATTACTTGCAGTAGTGCAGTGTTTAACCTCATGCAACCTGGGTTCAGTATGGTGTGTTGCTTAGTATATACAACACCTGACACCATTGATGATTCCAGTCACCTGGTTTATCTGCCTCTTTTTCTCTCAGTGCTGTGTAGTCTTTGTAAGAATGTGTTCTGCTATGTAGTAATGTGCTAAAATATTCTAACATATTGTAATATTATAACGTCCCGGGAAGATAGCTAAGCGGCAACCTACTCGACTTGGAAGCAAGACGACACAAAGCAACACAGGTTTGATTCCTGGGTCTGTGCTTAGAAACCTGGGTATTTAAGCACGTTATAAATACGCAACTAAGACAAAAAAAGAAATTATGCAACTAAAAAGCAAACAATTCCTGTAACAGAGCATCGATGCCTGTGGGCTGTGTAAGCATGCAAAAAATAAAAGTATAATTTTCCTTAACAAAGGCCCTCCCATAGTGAATGTTTGCCTTCCTGAAGAAAGATCAAATTGAATGCACAATTCTGCTTGGAGGCATTGCAAAGGGTTCAGTACAAGAGTATTGTAGTGAACCTAAAACTGTTCCTTTATCTCTCTCTGCAGTATGTCTCTCCATCTCTCTCTCTCTCTCTCTCTCTCTCTCTCTCTCTCTCTCTCTCTTTCCCTTTCTCTCTGGAAGGGGGTGCTAGCCAATTGGGATGCTCAGAACGCAGACTGTATTGTATAGTACAAGCCTGTGTTATGCCCAGCCTCGGTGCTGCCAACCAGTGCTCCCATCCATCCCCCGCTCCCACTTAACCCGCACCTCTTAGCACCCATGTAGGTTCCTACGTGGTTGCTAAGAGTATGCATTTATATAAAAAATAAAAGAAACGTACCTTTGCTCTGTGGTGCTGGGTCACACAGTGATTTACCAAAGTCTGTTTATATTGATGAAGTCACCATCATCAACATAGAAAATGGACCTAGGAACCACAGTGGTGGGCACTGCAGCAAAGGTAACTTTCTTTTTTATTTTTTTAACACACCATTAGCACCTGTGTATTGAACTACATGGGTGCTAATGGCGATATGCCCCTAAGTGGCCTGAAACCCTGTCGGTAACAGCACTGCCACCGTCGTTAAGAGACCCTCACTTTGCTCGGGCCCTTAATTTACGAGGCAAGCCGTTACTGGGAGGGTCGGTCCACCACCTCCTGGCATATGGTCCCAGTAATGCATATATTTTCCTATGTGCAACCTTGGCTCATGATGTTATATTACTATATGTTACTGTACATTGTTTACTGCACACCACTTACAATGCCAGTCACATGGTCCCTTTTTTTTCTTGTGTGAGTAGTTTTGGCAGAATGTTTGCTGCTTTTTCTATGTGGTCATTGTGGGATGTTTTAACCCACTCATCCAAGCCCTACAACAGAACTGTGCATTACTGGCAGCGGAAACATCATAATGGCCGCCGGAAAGCATGCTTCTCGCCAGAGATCATCCAAAAATGTGCAGTAAAAATCTGAAAAATAGGCTTCCACCCACTTTTGCCATGTCAATGAACACAGGAGATCACTGCCTAAAACCACCATTGGGATACCCACACAGTAGCCTGAAACCACTTGGAAATAGCAATACTGATTGGCAAAAGCAACCCAGAGCTGTTTGGGAATTCATTTTCTTTGCTAAAATCGTGGCTCAGAAAACCACCAAAAGGATACAACTTCTTGTTGGATGTTCTACATTACTCTACTGCAAGAATCCACATCAGTACAATGTCAGCAAGAATCATATGTTATTAGGACAAAATCCCATGTTAAAGAGATATGATTTAAAGACAGCTGTCAAAAATGGGTGCAATACCGGTGCACGCCATAGGCAGGTGCTGGCGATTCCTAATCCAGGAGAGCTGTCTTGCAGAAGCTAAATAAGCCAAAGCAGAGAAGTCTATCAAAATGCCACACATTGATTTAATGTGGAAAAAGACTTGGTTTAAAGAGAAATTGCTTATTTTAAAGTTTATAATGTTATATTTTTTTTTACAAGTTACTCTGTTGAAATTGACTAGAAGGCAATCTGATTTAGCTAAGACTTCAAAAGTCTTGCTTTTCTATGAGGACTCTTCACACCTACTCTTCTCAGGCCTCTACACCAGAAGGCAGGAAATTGCATGGTCCTGTTAATCAGATGGAGAGTGGCACCCTGGAATGATGCTCTGCTGGCAGGAAAAACAAGACAATAGACTTTATCAATTGAATAGAATATGCTGATTTTGGGTGTAACTGTCAACAATGCTCTGGGAAAAACAAGACATGTGACCTCTGAGTCAGAGCCAAGCTTCTGGGGGTGGAGATAAACCAATGGGTGAATTCAATTGAGAGCAAACATATGTTTTATAAAATTGCAATTTACAAAGTGTTCCAAGCTGATAGAAATGTACAATTTTGAGATTCTTAAAATGACACCTTCACTCACAGTTCAAGACTAAGTTGGATGCCGTGGGATGTTCTGAGGCCAAGCCCCGTATTTATTAATATTGTAGACACTGTGTTTATACTAGAAAATTGAAAACTTACAGTCATATGCTCAGAGAGGGTGTGTACCTCTGTGTAAGATTTGTTGCAAAACCAATATTGCGAAACCCACTAAAATCGTGAATAAGTTGTCATTTCTGAATCCAAGCTCTTAGAAAGAGCAGGGTTGAACAGAGACCTGTCTTAATTAATCTGTGATATGTACATGTATTCTCAACAACTTGTGTACCTTGGAAACATGTTTGATTATGAAAAATTGTAAAGTAAATGCAAAGGGGAGGGACTTCAGCCAAGCCATAAACATAGCATCATGAGACCCAGATAGACACTCATGTTTTCCACTACTCATCGATTACTGCGCAGCTCACTGCCCGACCATATCCAGACAAAGACTCCAGACTCCTGAGGCTCTAGATTCTAGACAGACTCCAGAACCAAAACTCTAGAACCCAAACTCTAGAACCTTGGAGAAGCAGGGGCCTAACCCAAGAGCTGAACTCTTCTCAGCAGGCCTCAGAATCCAGCAACCTAACTAAACTATTCAACAGCCAGGTGAGCTGTTTTGCTTCTGGCTTGAACCCTGTGCCAGAAC
Source organism: Ambystoma mexicanum (assembly GCF_040938575.1). NCBI lineage: Eukaryota > Metazoa > Chordata > Amphibia > Caudata > Ambystomatidae > Ambystoma > Ambystoma mexicanum. The sequence continues at coordinate 1,031,481,764 of NC_090933.1, read as the reverse complement.
CAGATCCAGACCCAGAAAGCAGAGCTGTATCCAGAACCCGTCAGACCCAGACCAGACAGCTGTGCAGTGCCGATAGCAGACCAGAGAGCGTGCTGTGAGCAGAACCTAGAGGGCCTGAGACCGTCCGGTGGCGAGTGAAGTCCAAACCTGACCAGATCGGTGACGAGGCCCATTTCCCTTCCAGTCCAAAACTAGGAGTGAGTATCCAGCCTAGAACTGTACAGAACCAATCCCTTAGTTTAAAATAATCTTATTCAAACCATTTCAACCTGTCCAGAACTGCATAGAAATCGTTTGTCCATTCTGTGATTTCAAATCTGTAAAAGCGCCATCTGTCATTCTGAAAATCTACCCTCACAAAAACGTCAGTATCTTTTGAACCGCACGTCCTAGAAGCGAAATTTAACTGTCATTTTAAGAACCTAAGCTTTCCAACAAACCCAAAATGACATTCCAACTCCTTATAGTTTTTCCGTAATCGCGATATACGCACGCGGAAAAAGTGTTGCGAATTGAAAAATTAGCTCCATTTCACCACCTGTCAAAATTGCTGTCTTTTGCTTGCAACTGCTGAATTTTCGTTTTCCATCTGATAATCATTCATGAATCATTGCTAGTGTTGACCTGTACCAATCTAAAGTAACTATCACCTACCCTGAATCTCCTTTAGTGAATTAAAAAGCATTTACCATATTTTCTCATCCATTGCAACCACATTTCAAAGTATTTGACCTGTGTTTTAAAATCATCCCTGTTTCTCTAAGCTTCCTGGGGGGAACTGGAATTGAACTGCATTTGATTGTATTCTGGAAACCTTTGTGCTCTCCTTTCCATCTATTCATATTGCATAAGGAGGGAGTGAGTAGTCACAGGGGAAAAAGTGATCATATTATCTCTTGTTGCAATCATATCGAGTTTATTTCTGTTTTGCATTCTTTCCCACTTTGCATTTCCTTGAAACCATACAAAGTATTCTCTGCTACCTTATCCTTTCTATACCAACTCCTTATTGATTAAAGAGAGTGTGCTATTGTAATATTACCCATTGTTGATCACTATTATATTCATAAGTGTGCTTTCAAATATTGATTTATTCATAAAAGTGTGATATACATGTATTGTTTAATTGTTCAAATAAATCTTTAAATTTGCAAAACAACCCTACTTCTTGGCTCAGTGAGATTCAAAGAGAGGGACGTTATATAAGGGTTCATCATCCAGATTTAAGAACTTGACATAACAATATATAAATAAGGGATTCCATTGGGCATCCCAGACTAGGCATTGACTTAGTTGGATTGCTGAATTGAAGTCACTTACATCATGTGCCCAAAGATTCTGCTACAGTATTTTTCTTAATAGACGTCCCACAAGATATGCAGATGTTTGCGATGGAGGTAGAAACAGTGTTGTTGGACTACACCATAGAGTAGGAGGGCCATCATCTTAAACTGTCAAGTGGTCCAAAGCTGTGACTTTGCTGGCTGTGCGCTCAACATGCAGAACCTAGTGTGCAGTGGAGTTGCTCTGAGCTGCAGGGTCACAGGGGGCGTTTGTATCATCTTGTCCATAGAATGTGCCATATTAGTAACAATTTGGTCATGCTGGTGGAAAGCAAGGTGGGGGTGCCTGCTTTTAAATAGAACTAGACAGCAGAGGTGAGGTAGAGGTTGATCTTGGAGTCTCCTCTTCCACCACCACCATTGGACACCATGCCTTTCCTTCACCTGCCCCAACCTTGCACTCACTGCCTTCTCCTCACCTGCCCTAACCATTAAAAACCCAATCTTCTCTTCACCACCCCAACCCTTCCACCCTATTCTTCTCACCTACCCCAAACCTTGCATTCGCGTCCCTCTTATCACCCCTTTGCAGCACCTGCCTTCCCCTCACCTTCTTGCACTTTCAGACCCACCGCCTTCTCCTCACTCACCCGAAATGTACACCTCTGCCTTCTCCTCACCCACACCCAGTCTGGTCTCACCTGCTCCTTTGACACTACTGATTTCTACCCCCTTTTCCTGTTTACTGCCGTGTGTCCTCCACCCCCCACTCAGTGGTCAAAGTGTACGCAAAGAAGTAGTGAAACTATTTCCCTGCTGTCCTGCCCCCACTCCCCACAAACCCCATCCCCATTCCCCCTCCCATACGCAATCCAAACCCCCAAATAAACACACCTGATGTTTGAGGGAATGTACGGCCCAGTGCACTGAAGTGCAAGTTTCAACTTCTCCCTATACTTTTATTTTAAAACGAAACCATTCTGCAATACATTTGTTTTAAAATAAAAGTATAGGACAAAATGACGTTTGTTTAAAAAGTAGATGGGCACCGCTCCCAACCGCTCCCACCCACTTCGACCATTGCCCCACTCCATGTTTCAGAGTAAGAAGAGTGTTCATCCCCTGTTGCTCGATTACACACTGAAAATCATTTTAGGAAGAGGATGAGGGAGTGATTACTAATTGCTCTAGACACCTCCCAGCAATACGGCATGCATACTGTTCACAAATGTGGTCACTTTTGAGCATTATGAGTAGTGGTGTAAGAGAGTACACGTTGATGGATTGGACAACAAGGCAAGCCTTCTTGTTCATTTGAGGACAACTATCCTTGCCTTTGGCCATGCACATTGTTTGAAAGAATAAAATAAACCCATTATATGGGATGTAAAGGTGGAACCATGGCCCCATTTCACCCTCCCTCTCTCGACCCACCAGCTCTTCCTTTCAAAAAGAGTAGTGTCAGCCATCAACCTTCCCCTGAACCCCACCCACTGCTACTTCCATTGACTCCCCAGCAGTAGTGATATATGTTAACGTCCTCCCCCCACCTCAATCACTGCTCCTCCACTTGGCCCCAAACACTAATGGCAGCCATCAACCTTCCCCTATGTACCACACCAAATCCTAAATTCCTTGTCCCCTGACTCGTGGCAGTTGTCAACCCTCCTGCCCTAATCGCCTTGCCCGTTCCTTTACCTTCCCCTCCTTCAGTTACACTAAAAAATCAACTCTTTACTTTTACTGAATAGTTTATCATACTGTGCGTTCAGGCTCTTAACTGGGGGCTGGCACACTACAACAGCTTTGTAGCTGAATGGCAGAACATAATGGTATGAACATTCAGAGGGCATCATTTTTTTATTTTATTTAAAAGTTGTTTATTAGTTTGTACAACAAACTTTTACAACGTCAAAAGAAACTGTTACAACACCGTAAAACGATCGTTACTAATTTCACTTTCTTAAAATAAAATCTTTAATTTTTTTTACTTTGTTCAAAATAAAAAAGCTATTATTCTATTTTAAAATTTTCATCATGTTACAATAGCCTCGTAGTTTTACTTCATCAGTTCTTAAGCATCTCGTAAGTTCTCATTTTGGATTTTTTATCTTATAACAACAAATGAACATATTGCTTTTTTACATGAAAGTCTATTTGTACTTAATTCTCAAATAATTCTTGGGTGAATTACAATTGCTCATTATCTACAAGAGCTTTTTCTTCTAACTCCTTCACCAACAGTGTAAGAAATTTCGTTAGAGTCACTATGTTTTTAATAGAAGTACCCCACATCATGTTCGTCCAACACCATTCTCTTGCATTAATGGTTTTTCCTAATTTTTCTGACCCTATAATGCAATTCTGTGCGAATTAAAAATGGGTACAGTAAATAAGTGTTTCAGAGACTCAACCTGTGCCTGAACATTACAGAATCTACAGGAGGATTGTGAGATGATTTCATTACTTTGATTGCATCTTGAGGTATTTTCCAAAGTGTGAAATTGATTTAGCTTGAACCTGATATATAGGTCTCTGAGTTTGTTAGATGGAAATTGCAATAAATACATTTTACGTGGATTTCTTGATATAGAATATCTATGTGCCTCATAATAATAAGACTTATTTCTCATCATATTTAGGGGGCAATTCATAGAATTTAGCGCACAAGTGGCGCACGCGGCTGGCGCACAGTGTGCGTGTGTGAATCTCTGCGCCAGCCGCGTGCGCTAAAATCCATTTCCGCGCACAGCGTAGTCATGGATTTTAGCTACCAAAACCAGCCGTGGTGCACACTGGTGCAGCGACCCTGCAGCAGCGCCAGTTACGCCCCCAAGAACGCCCCTAGCGCAGGGAAAAGCCATCAAAATCCCCAATCCAGCACAAAGGGCTGTGCTAACCCTGTACCAGCTCGGCAAGCGGGGAACGTGTATTACTGGGGTTCGCGGGAAGTCTTACACGCGATTGGCCCTGTGCGAGTGGGGTACGAGTATTACTGGGGTTCGCGGGAAGTTTTACATACGATTGGCCCTGTGCGAGTGGGGTACGTGTATTACTGGGGTTCGCTGGAAGTTTCACACGCGATAGGCCTTGTGCGAGTGGGGTACGTGAATTACTGGGGTTTGCGGGAAGTTTTACACGCGAAAGGGCCCTGTGCGAGTGGGGTACATGTATTACTGGGGTTCACGGGAAGTTTCACACGCGATTGGCCCTGTGCGAGAGGGGTACGTGTATTACTGGGGTTCGCACTTAGTTTTACACGCGATTGGCCTTGTGCGATTGGGGTACGTGTATTACTGGGGTTCGTGGGAAGTTTCACACGCGATTGGCCTTGTGCGAGTAGGGTACGTGTATTACTGGGGTTCGCGGGAAGTTTTACACGTGAAAGGGCCCTGCGCGAGTGGGGTCCCTGTATTACTGGGGTTCGTGGGAAGTTTTACAGGCGATTGGCCCTGTGCGAGTGGGGTACGTGTATTAATGGGGTTTGCGGGAAGTTTTACATACGAAAGGGCCCTGTGCGAGTGGGGTACATGTATTACTGGGTTTACGGGAAGTTTCACACGCGATTGGCCCTGTGCGAGTGGGGTACATGTACTACTGGGGTTTGCGTGAAGTTTTACACACGATTGGCCCTGTGCGAGTGGGGTACGTGTATTACTGTGGTTCACGGGAAGTTTCACATGCGATTGGCCTTGTGCGAGTGGGGTATGTGTATTACTGGGGTTCGCGGGAAGTTTTAAACGCGAAAGGGCCCTGTGCGAGTGGGGTACGTGTATTACTGGGGTTTGCGGGAAGTTTTACACGCGATTGGCCCTGTGCGAGTGGGGTACGTGTATTACTGGGGTTCGCGGGAAGTTTCACACGCAATTGGCCTTGTGCGAGTTGGGTACGTGTATTACTGGGGTTCGCGGGAAGTCTTACACGCGATTGGCAGTGTGCGAGTGGTGTACGTGTATTTCTGGGGTGCGCGGGGAGTCCTACATGTGAATTGGCAGTGTGGGTCCTCCCAGGTGTTCCCTCTACACCCTCCACGGCCCCTGCAGGCAGCCCACACCACAGGGGACTACCCTGCACCCCTGGTCATGTCCCGCAGGCAGCCCATCCACCATGGGTATGCCCCCCAGCCAAGCCACATGTCAGCTTGCACTACTGATCACCAACTCATGTCCACCTGCATCCCCACCCCCCGAGCAGTGCGGGGCACCTGCCAGCAGGCCCCCACTCATGTCCCACTCATGTCCCCTTGCACCCCAAACCCCCAGCCGTGCGGGGCACCTGCCAGCAGGCCCCCACTCATGTCCCCCTGCGCCCCCACCCACCAGCAGTGCGTGGCACCTGCCAGCAGGCCCCCACTCATGTCCCACTCATGTCCCCCTGCACCCCCACCCCCCAGCAGTGCGGGGCACCTGGCAGCATGCCCCCACTCATGTCCCCCTGCACCCCCATCCCCAAGCAGTGCGGGGCACCTGCCAACAGGCCCCCACCCATGTCCCCCTGCACCCCCACCCCCCAGCAGTGCGGGGGCACCTGCCAGCAGGCCCCCACTCATATCCCACTCATGTCCCCCTACACCACCACCCCCCAGCAGTGCGGGGCACCTGCCAGCAGGCCCCCACTCATGTCCCACTCATGTCCCCCTGACCCCACGTCATGACGATCCTCAATCATGGCCCTTATGGCCAGCCTCCCCAGCCCAAAGACCCAACCAAGTATTGTATCCACCCACATAGAAAAACCAATTACATGATACAACCCCAAAGGCAAGTATGTGAACACACATAATGGGTGCAAGTGAATGTGAAAACCCATATCATGACATGCACGAAACCAATGAGATGATACCACACATCGAAGTATGAAGAAAAACATGTATTAAACACAACATGAATGTAATTAAAACAAAACACACAACAATGGGAATAACTAAAGAAATGCTGCATGTCCGTAAAAGAATAAAAAACAAGAAATCATAATCCAAAGAAATACAAAAGAAATGGTGTCCAAAGTCACAGTCCAACAAAGCAAATCCAAGGGAAAAAAAGAAAGTGAAATCCATTGCTCCATGGTGAAAATAAAAACAATGAGAATAATCCAATAGTGAACTATGTACAAATGAACAATCCAGGGTCCATGAGCCCAACTGATGAAATGAATCCTACCAAAAATACTACCTAATAAAAAACTATATACAAAACGTGGTGCATTGTCCAAGCGCAACCAAAATAAAAAAAAGGAAAGGTAACCTAACACTATCTAACTATATACAATGGCGGTGGGCAAGTCCTGCGGCTCACTCTGTGGTGTCCCGGGCCAGGGCATTATCGAACTCCATATCGATGTCCAGGGTCTGCCTCCAAAGGATTTCGGCGTGGAGCGCTGGGCCTACGCGTTCCAGGACCCTCATCTGGATGTTACTCATGCGTGCCCGGCCCCCCTCCGCGAGGCGCCGTCCTTGTGGAGGGTCCTGGAGCTGAATTCCTCGCAGCACTTCTTGACGTGCTTGATGTCGCGGGTTGCCACTCCCTCCGCGTTGATGGCAACCACTATGTCGTCCCAGATCCTCTCCCGTCCTTCCTTGTTGTCGCGTGATGTTCCGAAGTGGGCATCATAATGCCCCAGGACATGCTCCACCAGGACACCAAATTCGGTGCCAGTGAAGCTGGTGGCCCTCTGCCTCTCTGGCTGGGGGTTGCCAGTGGTGCCAGATGGAGATGTGCCCGACATGGCAACCCCAGAGGCAGGAGTGGGTGGGCAACTGGGTCCTGGGACTGGGCTGTGGAGCGATGGTATCCCAGTCGGGAGTCTTCTGTTCCAGCAGGGGTGGACACAGCAACTGGACCCCTGCAGATGGCTGATGTGCAGGCACCAAATTGCATGGCACGTGGGCAGCAGACAGTCAGGCAGCAGCAGATGGCAGGTGGGAGCGTGCTCGGGGCTCTGGGGGGCAGGAAAATGGCCTTCAGGGCAGGAGCGTGGTCTTCCGTGTGTGTACGCGTGGCCAGCTTGATACGGAGTGAATTGGCACGTGAAAAAAGTGCACGTCAGTGTGAAATCCGAGGAAAGGCCCTTAGCGCATAAGCGCATCAGCACACGTACGCAATTTCATTGGACCAAAGGCCCTTAGCGCGTAAGCGCGTCTGTGACGTATCGCGCACGGGCGTTGCCCTTTCGCATGTAAAACTTCCCGCGAACCCCAGGAATACACGTATCCCACTCGCACAGGGCCCTTTCATGTGTAAAACTTCCCGCGAACCCCCGTGAATACACGTACCCCACTCGCACAGGGCCAATCACGTTTAAAACTTCCCACGAACGCCAGGAATACACGTACCCCACTCGCACAAGGCCCTTTCGTGTGTAAAACTTCCCACGAACCCCCAGGAATACATGTTCCCCACTCGCACAGGGCCAATCGCGTGTAAAAATTCCCACAAACCCCAGTAATACACGTACCCCACTCGCACAGGGCCACTCACGTGTTAAACTTCCCGCAAACCCCAGGAATACACATACCCCACTCGCACAGGGCCACTCGCGTGTAAAACTTCCCACGAACCCCAGGAATACACGTACCCCACTCGCACAGGGCCAATCACATGCAAAACTTCCCGCGAACCCCAGGAATACATGTACCCCACTCGCACATGGCCCTCTCGCATGTGAAACTTCCTGCGAACCCCAGGAATACACGTACCCCACTCGCACAGGGCCCTTTCGCGTGTGAAACTTCCCGCGAACCCCAGGAATACACGTACCCCACTCGCACAGGGCCCTTTTGCGTGTAAACTTCCCGCGAACCCCAGGAATACACGTACCCCACTCAGTATATACGTGCTTTTTATTTGTGCACACTTTTGCAATGCGCAGGGATGCTACCGCCTGCCTTCATGTGGCGGACGTGTTTAGGCCTGTGCGTGTCTTTGCCCATGCGCGGGTTTGCCCTATTCGATTCCATGAATACGTGTGGTACTCGTGCTTGTGGGCGTTCCGTGTACTTCCCAGCAGTACTTCCCCTTTTCCGCCTACTTTTGTTGCTTGCGCTGCGCTATGTGCACTTTCGCTGTGCTCTTAGCGCACGCTGTTTGGAGACGTGTGCGCCAGCGTGCGCCATGCACGGATTTGATGCGCAACCAGTGGGAAAGTAGCGCAGCGCCTTCCTTGAATCGCACGCGTGCGCGTGCACTTGCTTTCTCACGCTTGTGCCTCCTTGCGCCTGCTTGCGCTGGGATTTTCGGCGCACGTTTGTTCCATGAATCGGCCCCTTAATGTTTTGGACCAATCTAATTCAAATAGATGTTTTTCACATATAAAACTCTAAATTCAAGATCCTCAGGGGTTAGTGCCATTTCATTCATTAAGTTGCCCATCTCTTGATAGAATTTCATGACAGATGGAGGTTTCGATTCTGTAATCATCACTTTAAAATCCTCATATAATGAGTTTTTCGGAGGATACATCATCCTTGATAAATTTAACAGTTGGCGCAATTGAAATCTTGCAGATAATGCTGTTAGGCCCAATTCATGCCATAACACACAATTTGGAATAGATTGTGCCAGTCGTAAAGTACTCTTCCAAGGTTTTCCCTGTATTTGGTCAAGAATAGGATAAATATCTATTAAACACAAGTCTAATCCATACAGTAAAGCTGGTTCTACTTTAAGCATGTAGAATTCTAGAAGGGGACACAACGAATATATACAGAATCTCCGATATATCATCTTCATTTGCGTTACTAACATTAACATCTTGGCATTCAGCCCCTCCTTCCATCTAACTTTAGAGTTAGAATCAGTGATGTTGTACCCAAGATATTTCAGCGACAACTCTACTGGAATTACCATCATGTCAATAGTCCATTTCATTACCTTTGTCTTCCTTTTTAGATTTTTGAAAATAAAGATTTTCGATTTATTTACATTACATTGCAAATTGTGTCTAAACAAGAAATCTGCAAATATATTTAGTTTCAATTGTAGGCCATATGGTGTCCTGTCGAAAATAAGGATATTGTCAGCAAAGGCCAGCCACTGGATGTTTAAGTGGCCAAGCCTTGCAGGACACGAAATCTCCTTCATCCATATTTCATCGATGTCACAGAGGTAGAGGTTAAACAGGGTCGCTGCCAAATTACAACCCTGTTTAATCCCCACCTACGTTGGTATTGGATGCGTGGTTGCACCTGTGGAGCTAACCCTCACCAAGTATGATGTATTCTGATGAAGCCAAGAGATTAGTGTTATTAGGTACGATGGAATTCCCTTTCGAGCCATTTTTTCCCTAGTATCGATCTTATCACACAATCAAACGCGCTGGTTAAATCCACCAACGCCATATATAGTGGCCCTGTGTTAGAAATTTTGGATTGTCCTAAAAGATGTGCCAGTATTGATGCATTCAGGGGAGTACCCATCTGTGCTCTAAATCCAATTTGAAAGCCTGAAAATACTTTATAATCGCTTATGAAGGTTTGAAGTTCTTGTAGAATGAGAATAGCAAACACTTTTGCACTCGCATCAATGAGTGCAATAAGTCTAAAATTCAAGGGATCTATCGAGTTTCCTTTTTTGTGGATTGGTACAATTATAGCTTTTAGCCATGATTGAGGGATTGTTTAGGTTCTAAGAATTTGTTGAATTTGAACATGAATTATATTGGCCCACAAAATCGGATATCGTTTAATTGCACACGGCGGAACACAATCCGGCCCTGGTGCGTTAGAATTGTTAAGTTTCTTAAATGCCGTTTGTTATTTCTGATACTTCCCAACTGATCAGGAGTCCCAAGTTATTTGAACTCTCTTTTGTTTGTATCCCTACAAATCGTTTGGGTAAGCAAAAGTTTTGTTTGTAAAATTCGAACCACTCGTCCTCTGAGATATTAGAGGTTTGTTCCCCTTTAATTTTACTTTTGTCATCATGCAAAATGGCCCAGGTGGCGCGCCTATCATTGCGACACAAGCTCAAAATAACCTCCTGATTAATGGCGTGGGATTGTTGCATTTTGTGGTTTTTACATCTATTTCTACAGGAATTGCAAATCTTTCTTTTATTTATTTGAAATTCCTCCTCAGTCAGTTGTAATAACTTCAGGCTTCTAATTTCCGCATTTTTCGTTCTTTTTGCTAATTGGATTTCTCTACTAAAGATCACTGAACTACTGCTTGTTATTTCTTTTGATTTTTGTCTATTGATAAGTTTTTTGATTGCCCCCTTAATCGACTCCAAGTATAATGTTAGCCTTGTTTGTGAGTTGGTAGGAGCATTATACAGAAATAAAGCTCTTTGCATATCCTCCTCAATTAGAGAATTAACCGTGTCACAAGTATACGCGCTCCATCTTAAAGAGGCCCCCGGCCTATCATTAACTAATAACACCTGTAATTGATCTCTCTCTAATCTTGCAGCTGTGTGCTCCAACGTTAGATACAGGATTTTGTGATCACTAACTCCTGGATCTATAATTTCAACATCCTTACATTGGCCACATACCTCAGCAGTAACAGCAAAATAATCAATCGCAGAATTAATTCTGTACGTGACCAAGTAACTGCTGCTTGCTTGGTCTTAAAGGGTACAAAAAAGATTTCCCACTTTGTTAGAAAGGAGTACCATGTGTCCCCACTTGTGGTCACTATTGTTTTTTTGTTCATGTTAGAAGGCAGTATATTTGGATGTAGATGTCTTATGCAATCTGCGTTAAAGTCTCCTCCCATAATCACGTTACAATGTGGCCATTGTAAGAAAAATCCTCAAATAGTGTCGTCAAGTTCTCCATGATGTTAACTATCTTGACGTTAATTGGGTTGTGGTATAGGGATATAACCAGGTACCATTCCTTTTCCTTGATACCTAGTTCAATCACAATTGCCACATATGACTGATCTTTGTAGGTTTTTGTTAAAACATATCCTAGTTCATTATTAAGGAAAATTGAGATTCCCCCCGCAGGCCTTCCCAAGCTTCCGCGCATTGCTTCCATTTGAATGGACTTAAATCCATTAATCTGTATTGATACCAAGCTCATGGATTCTTGGATGAGAATGATGTCTACGTTTTCCTGTGGATTCGAAGTACTTGCCCAGAGTAGAAGGTTTTTACTACCACAGGAATTCCATGACATCACCCTAAGTGACGTATTTAGCTGTTAAGTGTTTTGATGAGTTTTTGAATTCTTTCGAGGAAGCTAGTAGCGTAGGCAACCAGGACCAATCCTTGCTTGTCGCGGATAGAGCTGCGAGATGTGCAAAGACTGCAGTTTCAGATATATTCGTGTCCTGGCATTGTACACTGGAACTCTCTTGGAATGCTGGATTAATGAGGGGTTTCTCATTAAACGCAATCTCATCATCAATTGAGTGTAAAAAATGGGGCGCAAGTCCTAACATTTTTAGTTCCCTTCTGTGCATCCATAACAATTCAGCGATTATTGTGGATTGGACTTGGAAAATCATCCTATAGTTTTTAATGGGCGGGAGAGTAATCCACTCAATGTCTCTGGAAGATAGAATTCTCAGTGCAGGCATTTTTTGGAATGCTTGTAGCATAAAAGACCGATTTAAGCTCTTTTGCTGATTGATGTCAGGTGAGCTAATCCAACCTATTATGCATGACACAATAGGTGTGGCTTGTGTCTACTCATCCTCTTGGAGTTCCTCAAGAACTTGTTTTTTTATATTTGTGTCATCATTCTTGTGTGCAGCTTCCCTCTCTTCATATTCATGCATCACTTGCTCATGTATTGATTTGCCATGATTTGGAGAGAGTTGTTCACCTTCCATACCAGATTTTTTAAATTGTCTGGGCTCCTCCTCTCAATTTGCTTCCTTCGTTTTTTTTGCTGTTCGTTCCTTTAACAATTCTACATTTTTCTCAAGGGTAGAGTTACTAGCTTTTGCACTGGGCCTTTTCTCATCCTCATTCAGGTTTACGGTATTATTTCCCATATCAGTTTTTTTATTAGGTATGGGTTTATAAAAGGTGGATAACAAGGTTTGTTGTGTAACCGTTAAGGAAGCTGCAAATTCGTTTTGTCTTTCCAGAATGAGTCGCTTGCTATCTTGTGCTACAGTAGAATCTGAGTTTTTACTTGCTGGCAATTTCACAGTTCCAATCAGTGTATCATCCCCCTTTGGATTTAATTGGAGTGCAGCTCTACTTTCGATTGAGAGTTCTTCCACGTTAATTCCCAAGTCGGATGTTTCCAGTACATTGGGGCCTTGGTATTTTTTATTTTTATTTTTTTCCATGTTTTCAGATTGTTTTATCTTTTTTTGCTCTTTTTTCTTATTATTATCCAATGCTGGCTTATTTGTTTTCATTTCCTCGCCAGCCTTGGGTAGTTGCGTCCTTTTCAAGGCGCAAATGTAGGACCTTTTTTCTTTTCTAGATATAAATTGTTTGCCATGCGGAATCTTTACTGGGGAGTCTTCTGTGAGTTCGGCATCAACTGCCATTTCCTTTTGCTTTTTTTCCTCCTCAATTAGTTCTGTATCAGGCAAGATCGGACTCCCTGTCTGTGTGGACACAGCCTCTTTACCAGCCTCTTTACCAGCCACATCTACTGTTTCCCCATCATTCAACTGATTAAAAAGCAATAGTTGCTCAATTTTCTCCTAATGTGTTGTGATCATCTGGCATAATTGCACGTGAGTATATATATGAATTGCATCGTCAGTGTAGTTTGTGTTTACAATTTTTGCAAACGATTGGGGAAATGTGTAATTTGGAGGACCTTCTGTGTGAAGTTCCTTATTCACAAAATCCGAAGACGTTGAGTTGAGTTGCAGCAGTTTTTTACTAATAACATTCAATTTTGGGGAATTACATCCCCCTACCTGCTTGTAGTTTTCTGCAAATATGAACCCCTCTAATTTGTTAATCTTTGCCAAAATCTGAGCTAGGGCAGTTTTTATAACCCTTAGCTCATAGACTGTATTATAGTGGCCTTTATCCGGTAAATTTTAAATTCTAGAAATAACTAGATAATTGGATTCCAACGATTGCATCTCTTCCTCTGGGGACAGGGGTGGAATAGTGATCCATCACTGCCTCCCCATAAGCAGGGTGTGTCGTGGTAAGACTAGGTATAGCCTCCCCAGAGTCACCCATAAGTTCCTCCTCATCGTTTTCATTCTCAGATGTTATCAGGGGCTGGTTAATATTGGGTCTGTGTAAATGCACTTTCGCCCTTCCACCTGCAGGTGCTGTCACCGGCGTTGAAGGCCCCTGTGAGAGTTCTATTCGCTTTTCCAATTCATTTAGCACCGCAGGTGCTAACATCGAGACATCCGCTACCTCATTATCCTCAGAACTTACTGTTGGATTCATTATATCAAGTTCTCTCATGCTCAAAAAACTATTTCTTGTGCTTCCCGTATAGGCTTTCTCACATTCATGTGGCGGGGATTGCATGGCAGGTATTATGGGAATCTGTAGAGAGGCTTTTATATAAGCGAATGCCACCTCATGGCAAATAGTGGGCTCTACAATATCTTTTTAGTTTTGGGCTTGCAACTCAGTACATGTAGTTATTCCTTGTTTCTCGTTCATATTTGCTATCACAGATGGTTTATTTTTTAAATTTGCTAGTGCACGCATGTCTTGAAGCATGCCTTGATGCTGTTTATGTGAGGGCTGCCCCTCTTTGTGCCCGCTACGTAAACGGGTTAGCATACCCTGGTGAAATAAGTAGCAAGAAAACTCAGATTACAATATTATGAGTTCATACTTCACAAACCATCCAAGCCCTATGGCTCCGTCTACCTAGAATATAGGCCCTAAGCCATGAATATCTCACGCTTCTACTAGCAATTGTATAATCATAAATCCCCCTCCTCCCTGCTCACCGGCACCACCGAACAGCCCAACAGCCACTTCTGATGGCACTTCACGATGCGCGCGCGCGATGCGTGCGCTCCCCACAGTTATAGGATATGACGCTGTTGGCTGGGCGGGCAATGTGGGAGGAGAAGAACAACAGAGGAGAGGCAAGCTGAAAGAAAAGGTATGTAGCAGTGAGCGTGAGTGGGCTAACGTGGCTTGAAGAGTTCAAAAACGCTGCGGCTATGCCGCGGCTCATTAACTTGTGAGTTAAGTTAAGTTAAAGTCACTTTGCAAATGAGTCCAATGAATGAGTGGGTAATTATTTGAATACTTGTCCTGGTTTCGGCAACAAGGGTTGCGAGCACTTCCTCTTGCCGACGGAGCCCTTTGTGTGGATCAAAGTCGCAGGGACATCAAACATTCAGTCTGCACAGCCCAACAGCTAATTCTGATGGCACTTCACGATGCACACGCGCGATGCGCGCGCCCCCCTCAGTTATAGGATATGATGCTGCTGGCTGGGCGAGCAATGTGGGAAGAACAGAACAACGGAGGAGAGGCAAGTTGAATACTTGTCCCGGTTTCAGCAACAAGGGTTGCGAGCACTTCCTCTTGCCGACGGAGCCCTTTGTGTGGATCAAAGTCACAGGGACATCAAATGTGCAGTCTGCACAGCCCAACAGTCACTTCAGAGGGCATCTACATATTGGTCACAGCAACATTGTGATTTGTGGACCTGGGAATCAACTACTTAATGTGGGTTATCATCCTTGCCCAGGTATGTGAGGTGAGGATTACCACTAAAACTTCCTGCTGCCCTCCAAAAGTTCTGCCCTTTTTGGTGGGCTTGTGTATTCCTTTGAGGTATCCCTTCAATTGTATTCAGATCAATTCAATCACCAAGTACGTCCCTGTTTGGTTAAAGGCACTTGCAGAGAAGTACTTCAGGTCATTGTCCTCCATGATGTGTTATTTCTGAGTGCCCTTTGGTTATTTTTGCTTTGCACACTGTGAGAAACCTGAAGGTGTCTCACTTATTAGTCCCCAGGGATCTGTCATCCAGGTGGCCAGCACACGCCCATCGCTATTTGATCTAGTTCCTGGGGGTGGACTAGTGAGGGAGTATCGCCTGGATGAGGGGTTACTTGGGGTGTCAGGTAATATTGTCCCCATATATAATGAAACCATACATATAGTCGCTGGGAAACAGCATTGGGCACATTATATATGGGGACAATATATGGGGTAAATGGGAGCAGAGGTTACAGGGGTGTCCTCCGCTCCCTTTAAAAAATGCTGGTGGTTGGAGGGTTGTCCCCCGTAGGTTCTATATGATAATGTTACCCCAAAAAATCTGTGCCATTCTTGCATGGTGCAAATTTTGTGGGGACATTATCACATGGAACCGTCCTTGGGGAGTGGAAGTGGGACAGTGATGGTTGAGAAGTGGTATCCTCCTTCTCGTTATACTTTTTCCCCATCCTACCCAGTAGGATACTCTAACACTCTAGCCCCACCCCCTTTTCCAACACAAATACTTTTGCACACTGCAAGAGATGACGGACAAACACCAAGGCCATTTACCTGACATGTCCCAACACCAAGGTCAGGCAATGTCAGGCAATTAACATGAAACACACACACCTGATGGCCCTTTCCCTTCCCCACATGGACAAAAAGGAGGAGCACAAGAGCACAAGACTAGCAAGGCAGATCCCCCGGTGAGAGGGTTTACTCAGCAAGGCAGTTTAAGAGGAGGAGGAAGACAGCGCAAAACCTCCAGAGAAGGAATCGTAAGACAGCGAACAATAGCCAGCGTGTGTTGCAGTAGATGTCAATGGTACATGGGTGCCTCCTCCGTTGACAGCCAAGCCGGGGAAGCGAATCCTGCATGGTAAAGTTGACAAGAGTGAACCCGACCGAGGGATGCTGTCCAGGGGCGAAGTCTGATGGCCTGATTAACAGTGTTGACAAGTGTCGACAAGCGTGGACCCGACTGAGGGATGTCCACAGTGAACTGTTTAAAAAGACGTTAAGATTTGTGAATGTTATAGAACTATCACCCAAAACGATCAAAAAAGAACTTTGGAACCAGTGTTGACTTTTTGTATTTTGAGAGCTCATCAGACCCTCGGAAGTGAGAAACTTGATTACGGAGGGGCCTGATACTGATTGAAAACCTCTTGTAGATCTCAGCCCAAACGAGGGGGATCCAAGGGTGAAAAGGCATCACCAACATGCAAGCTGAAAGGATCTTATGTTTGTTATTTTATTGAAGACATAAGGTCCTCGGAGGCAAGAAACTTTTTACATTTCTTAAAAGAGACTTAACCACCGAAGGCCCTGACAAGCTGAGAATGGAACTTTTAACTTATGTTGGGAAAGCTTGAGCTTGTGCTGTGCTGCAGAGTCCTGTCCTGTCCCATGCTCAAAACGTGGGGAAGGGAGACCCGACTGCCGCATCCTGACTTATTATTTGTGAATACGTCTTTCTTTCTTGTGAACCCTATCCCACACCCTTTGTTTGTATTTATCATAAGGATTGGCAATAGGTATTTCTTGGAATAGGCCCTTTTATTTGACACAATGCCACTAGGACTGCCTTATTATTATTTGATGGCGGTAGCTTGCAGACATCTTAGATTTATGCTTAGATTAGGCATTTTTTCTAATCCGCATATACAGTTAAATAAACACCCTTGAACTGTGATCACTTGTGTCTGTCTTTACTGTTGCCACCATGAGTTCCTTACAATACATAAACATCATCTTTATGATTATGATCTCCTTAATGAAGGCTGTGTCTATTACACCCAGAAAATAAATAATGAATCCTGGACCCATCTTGGAGATGCTCTAGACATGTACTTTCATCAAATAATTTGGTGCAGCCTTTCTTGAAAGGTATCCTTTCCTTCTGAATGCTATTTTATTGAATTTCTTCGAGGGTGATGGTAGTCTTGTCCATGAACAGCAAATTCTTGAAATCGAATATTTGGCTTCATCCAAACTTTCACAAATGCCGCCGTCTTTTCCTTATTAACATTGCTGATCATATGAGAGAACCTCTTGTGCGTGAAAAAGGCATTGTTATAATTAAAGAAATGAACACTGCTGTGGGTCGGATGAGGTAGATTGGGTGAGTGGGGTAGGTGGAGTGGGTGAATGGAGTTTCGTAGAGTTGGTTGAATGAAGTGAGATAAAATTGGTGAAAAGAGTGAGGTAGAGTAGGATGAGGTAGAGTGAGTGTGTCAGAGTGGGGTAAGGTAGAATGAGCGAGTGGGATGCGGTAGAGTTGTGTGGGGTGAAGTGGAATGAGGGAGGCCAATGTAGTGTGGGTGACTGGGCTGAGGTACAGTGGGTGAGTGGTAGACTAGGAAATGGTAGAGTGAACAAGTGGGGTGAAGTTAAATTGGATTAAGGTATTAATTGGTGAGGTAGAGTGGGAGAGTGAAGTGTGGTAGAGTGGGATGAGGTAGAAGGGGTTGGTATCCAGTGTTTGCACCATGGAAATTTCACTGCATATTTCTTAAAGAACAATTTTGACCACATTATTACCACAAACGCAGTGGGAAGGTTTGAGTCAGGCAAAATAGAATGGGTGAGTGAAGTGAAGTGTGGTAGAGTGGGATGAGTTAGAATGTTTTGTTATCCAGTATTTGTAACTTGGACATTTCACTGCACATTTCTTACAGCACCTTTTTACCACATTATTACCACAAACTGCAGTGGGAAGGTCTGAGTCAGGCAAAATAGAATAGGGAGGGGTGGAGATGAGGTGACAAGAGAGATGTGTACATGCCCCCCACATTTTGCAGGAACACAATTGGTAAAACATGTGTCGTAAAAATACATGGAAGCAGTGCATGAGGTAGAGGGATTGCGTGGGGTGAAGTAGAGTGTGATAAGATAGAGTGGATGAGTGGGGTTAAATAAAGTGAGGTGAGTATGTGTTTATACAGTAACTTGCAGTCCTTCACTTTCAGCTCAGAACCTGACAAGCGTGATAGACTACACCTATGTTGACATTGATTCTGTGATCATGCAACAGTACTGCCGGTAGCAGCCCAACTGTTCTCTCATTGTCTTGTTGGAGTAGCTCCTATAATATTTGTTTTTATTGATAGAGTTGAATTTCAACTTTTCAACATATAAAACTACATTATTAAGATGTCCATAAAGTTTCTTTCAATCACATTATAAATATATCTTAAATGAATTGTTAAAAATAACATGTAAAATACAGTATGACTTCTAAATAGATTAATTATAATCAATTCAACGTACACTAGATTTAATCATTTTCAAGAACTTTGGAAAAATATCTTAAATGAATTGTTAAAAATATCATATGAAATACAGTATGACTTCTAAATAGATTAAATATTTCAATTCAATGTACAATTAGACTTAGTCATTGTCAAGAGCTTTTGGAAATTCACCAGTTCTAGTAATGCATATATTATTAAATTTGCATTTGGTTTAAACCACTTGGTTAGCTCATCTTAGTGATATGATCTAATTTAAGGGAATACAGAAAATTAATTGCAGCAATGATTACAGAAGTGCGCTCACGGTTGAAAATGTTATTCTATAACATATCACCAGTGGTAGGCTGGAGATTCTGACATCAAAATTGTAAATAGTATTTCCATTTATGAAGTAAGGTCGGACAAAAATAAGAAGGTGCTTCAGTGTTTCAGGTTCCAAGTTGTCTTTGCGGAATCTACACACTCTAAGATGCTGTGCTTCCTCCATCCTCCTTCCTACAACTTCACGCATGGGCCAAAGATTGAACCTGAAGTGTAAAAACATAGTTCTATATTGCGGGTTTGGGAATTTGATTAAATACAATTCGGGTTTATTAAGACCCTTAATTCCAAAATCATCATATTTAAATATTTTATACTGCATACAATGCTACCGGGTAAAAATTCAGTCATAAAACAACCACTTCTTTTTAGCATGATCAGGGTTACATAGCAATAGATCTAATGTTATTCCTGCTGCTAACATTGTGGCTCTGGTGTGTTTCTTCCAAGATGCTAGAACATCCACCACTGTGTAATTGAAGTAAATAGCCAGACTTAACAGCAAAGATCATTGAACATCATTCACAAACATTTCTTATAAAAATTGAGCATTTTCCATGCGCACCAACGGATAACAAGCTGACTTTATATTGGACTGTACACATCGGCTGACTAGAGGGGCAGAACCCATTTCCAAAATTGATTTTCCAACTAGATCCAAAATGCTATGTCCTTGTGAGCCCTGGTCTCTGCACCATATGTGATTACTGGAACCATTTTTGTTTGTAGAACTTTATTAGAGGCTCTAGAGTAAATTTTCCATATTTGCTGTGTATCACTGTGGCTTGGGCAGCTGCAGTATCTACTTAGTAGTTTCTACTACTTTCAAAGATATAGGGAAGGTCAGAAGGGTGTTTTTTTGTATTAAGACCAAGATAACAATACTCATTTATTATTTCCGAACGGGTTGGTGTGATTACATAGTTTAGGCCTGGCGAAGCTGAACGGTGTAATAGCAAGTGATGTGCCAGGAACTGCAACTTGGCACAGGGGATCTTCATCATCAGTACTGGAGTATATATTCACTGATGAATATTTGTTTAAAGTTTGTAAAGAATTTGTAATTGTGATAAACAAATGGAGTGATCCTATTATGAGTCAAACTTTTTTCAGATTTGCCAGGGCACTAATCTTGTAATTTATCCGATACATCTTATGGTTAACTCATCTAAAAATTAAGTGACCTGGAATAGGAATACCATTTGGAGCTTTAATCAGGAATTGCATCAATTCATGGGTTCATCTTCCTTGGCGAGAATAAAAAAAACCTTACCATGGGAAACTCGTGATTTCTTCTTAAGTGACATTCTAGCGGGCAGGAGAGATAATTCATACAATACAAGGGCCAGTCAGTGGGAGCGTTATAAAGAAAATATGAAATCACACATTTTATTGCTGAGAAAAAAAGAGATGTGAGAAAAGAAATTCACTTAATCAGAAAAGTGGATTTGGGAATTAGCAATGCACGGTTGCAGAATAGAAAAGTGAGGCAGAAATATAAAAATCAGTTGTATAGGTTTAAATCGAATTTCATAGAAAGAGTTAATGGTAAAATGTCTAGTTAAAAATGACACAAAGAATTTTTGGAAATTGGTTAACCATTTAAGAGTGGGTGAAGTTGCCATCCAGACTAACGTAGTGATAACGTAGTGAATGAGGAAGCTTGGGTTATTCATTTTAACAAGCTGTATGCTGAGGAAGATGAAAATCAACTGTACAAGATAAATCAGAATGCTGCCTCTAATTTTATCCAGTTGCAGACCGACTCTAAACAGGGATTTGCGGGCAGAATGGCGCACAAATCTCTTTTTTTCGGCGCAAATAATTCCATGAATCAGCCCCTTAATGTTTCCCACTTATGAGTACCTTACGTAAAGGACATCTTAAGATCTATTATAGGTAGATGCTGGACAGACTAATCCTACAAATGCAGTACCTTAAACGTTCTCATTGTAAGCTCCCCGTTAAACCATTGATGAATTTTTATGTAGGGAAAACGTTGTAGAATTGACCTATAAGAAAGTGATGGGTTTATTCGACTCTCTGGAAAGTATAATTTGGTGAAAAGTTTGTGCATTTGAAATGATGTGGCATCTGTTTTGATAAGATATGATCTTGGGTTAAGTTCTCTTAGGGTTTTGGGGTCTTGGAAAACTTTAGCGTTTTATTTAAACATGTTAACAGTAAATGGTCCTACCTTTTATGCTGATAACAAAGGAAGCAATGGATAATAGAACAGAATGAATTTTAAATATTTTTGTGGATTATTGTGAAAGACTTTTAACTTCTGTAAATATGGATAAAATTGATTTAATTAATGACCAGAGGAAAGTGAAAAAAGCTCTATGTCTATGGGATTGGAGTCTTACAATAGAAAAATTGTATTCCCTAAGGAGCCTTATTTATTTGCAAAACAAACACAAATGTCTTGGCTCTGTTGCGCCTTATTCAATTCTATTCCCAGGAGATCGAGGTAGGTGCAACTTCCTTAGATATAGTTGGAATTTAAACCCTACTAAAGAGATCTTGAACAGACGTATGTCAATGAAGGGAAATTCATGTTGTCGTTTTTGTGGTCTTACCGGGGAGGTTGAAACACTTAAACAGCTATTAATTAATATTTTGTAAAACACTGGTGCTGTTGCAGATTTTATATTTTAAAAGGTTTACAGAATTCTGGATCACATGTGATAGTGATTATTTATGCAAGGTATGTCTATCTGGTTGGTCAACTTCTTTTTCATTGGCGGTAATTGGTTTGCTTAATATTTTGAATTTGGAGACCAATTTCCAAAGTTAATGAATTGTGGGGGTATGAAGAGGAGTTCCTTTAGCAGAGTTCTGAAATGTATGATGTGGTTTTCTTACCTTACCAGTTTTGTAAATAATATGTATTATCCTCTACTGTAAAATTTGTTTCAAACTTTTCTTAAATGTAATTTGATGTACTGTTGAGTTACGGTTGAACTTTTTGTTTAACTAGTAAACAATAACAACATTTAAAAAATTCCTCCAGCCCACCATGGGGCTGGATGGAATGTTAACAGGAGAAAAAAGAAACATAATGACAGATCTACCTTACGCAAGTCAGAATTCTAGAAGGGAGAGGCAAAACTGCTGAAGTGAAAGAGAACTTTTAGAAAAAGGAGAGTGAAGAAACAGAGAAGGAGAAGAAAAAGAAGAGTGGAAAAGTAAAGAATACAACACCCTGTGTAAGCCACATACTCAAGAGGCTCCCCCAGGGCCTAATGGACATTTTTTGTGCCATAACGTTGGGCTGGGTGACCCAGCTTGGTAACCGTGAGTCTGGTCTGCGTGCCCGAAGTAGTTGGGCACTCACAGGGCTATGGCTATTGTCGGCAGTGAAGAGACGTCTGTTGCTCTGTAAGGTAGTCCACTTGAAGAGCCGGAGAAGTTCTGGGCGGCCTCGTCATGGCAGCCCAGGAGAAGAAAAGCCCTGGGCTGCTGTGGTGAAGCAGCCCAGGTTAAGCGAAGCAGGCTGCAATGCAGAGGGGGTGGGGTTGCAAGGACTCTGTCAGCACTGATTGCGGCAGCAGCGTCCTCAGGACTATGGGCGTGCTGCCTGAAATCAACAATGGCACTGCGGTCCCCATTTTCAAAGCTGTGGGTGGCACCCATGGCCATGGGGCCAGCCAAAGATGAAGAATGGCTGTGGGCTGAGTTGGTGATGTGGGCAGTTCCCCAAGCTACTGGACCACCCAGAAGATTCAGAATAGTCATGAGCTGCAGTGAAAGTGGAGCCAAAGATATGGTGCCACCTTAGAAAATGTTAAACAGGGGGATTGTAGTGTGGAGGAAAGGTATTCAGGGAAAATGTTAAGTAGGAAATGTTATGTAGTTTATGGGTATAGCATGTAGAAGGGTGTAGAGGGATAAGGACCCTGGCATGAGGTAACAGAAGAAGGTGGCGCCCACGGACACCATCCTCTGGCCTCACACGTCAGTGGGTGGCATCCGGTTTTGGACAGGGGTCTCTTCCATCAATCTCACCCATTGAGTATCCCTGCGACCCCTCCAAGAAAGGGTGGGCTGACGGGACAGGTCAGTGGTCGAAGTGGGCGGGAGTGGTGCTCCTCTACTTTTTTTAATTACATGTTACTGTTCCCATACTTTTATTTTAAAAAGAAACCGTTCCAGAATGGTTTTGTTTTAAAATACAAGTGTAGGAAGAAGTTGAAACTTACATTTTCAGTATAGTGCACTGAACATTCCCTTAAACTGCAGGCACATGAGTTTTGGGGTTTATATTGTATGTGTGAGGGGGTGTGGCAATGGAGTTTGAGTGGAGTGGGGGCAGGTCAGTAGGGCACATAGTTCCACTACTTCTTTTCGTGCACTTCGACCACTGGGCAGATCCCTTTTAGACAGAACTCCTATCAAGACACATTAGAGGAAAAATAGGAGGCAGATGATAGAAATGTTTATTTTTAAAGGTTTAAATGTATTTTATAAATAAAGTGGGGTCCCCGCTGTGATCACTTTAAAATCCACCTTGGTGTCTTTGTCTAATGAAGGCATACGGTAAGAACCCGGGGTGTATGCCATCTCCTGTAAACATTTTTTTTTATTTTGAAGGTCCAGTGCCCCTCCCTACCCAGCTGGCATGGTGGTTGGGGTTGATGGTGGCTATAGGGACTGTCGCATGCCTGGGGTGAGGGATATGGCACAGGGCTGGAAATCAAGAGCAGTAATGCCACAACGGAAATACTGACTATAAGTTTAATTATTTTCTTCTCACTGCAACATTTTTTTAGGAATTAACGTATGGTGTAAAAATGCTGGTAGTTTAAAGTAAAGCCTTATGACCTCAGCAGTGGCATCAATGTGTCAGCATGATTTAATGCATTTTAGGGCATCAGGCTTGTCATTTTCAGGAAAGTTCAAACAAGGGACTTCTTCATAGGATCCATGATGCCCCAGCCAGAATAGATCTATTGATGGCCTTTGTAAGCTAACATATCACTGTTTCAAAGGCCTCTCTAGTACCTTTCAATAAAGATCAAATCTTCATTAAAATTGTTTTCCAAGATGCTTACATCATTTTCAGTAAATTCATAACAGATTGCAGAACTGTTGCAGTCCAGCTAGCCAGAGCCCAGATTCAAACAGCACTATGCTCCTTTGCTTTTTGGAACTTTTGAAGTCTACAAAGGTTTTTCAAAATATAATCTAAATCATATTCCTGCTCCCTCAGATAAAATGTTAATTCGAAGGAAATCATCAGATAGAGATGGTACACGTCGCAGGTTTAATACCAGTAATCAATGCAAGAAGGTTAGAGTGGATATGGGAATGAACTATTTCATTAAAAAAATTGCTTTGGGGCTAAGGATTAGCTCAAGAGTAATACTATTCTATAATGCCTGCATAGATGTGAAAGAACGTATCCTCAGAGATTCAAAGGGATTTAATACATGTGTATTCAGAGAGAAACTGTAGTGATAAAGCAGTCCAGAGAACCAAATTGTTTACCAACATGAACAATTTGGCAGAACTGTTTTTTAAATTGGAAGTTCTTCAGGAGATACAAGATCTATTTGCTTTTACATACCCCAAGGGTCAAATCCTGCCGCACACCTCATGACATTTTTGTGTCCTGACATCCAATTCTAAGACTTGAGGTTCAAGTGGGGATTTGGCTTGCGAATCGGAGGCCATGAGACATTCTAAAACAGGTTTGAGGTCCTTAAAAAGGCCCAACGTGCTTCCTGATACCCTTGTGGATTTTGGGTTGATGGCAAGTTAGGAGTGGACAGATAGGATGACAAATTAGTTTGTTTTGGAGGTGTTTTAGAGTGCTTTTGTAGAACTTAAGTAGGCTTTCTGAGTGTTTTGGAGAAGTCTGCTTGTTGTTTCTGGTGTTTTTGGTGGTATTTAATTCTGGTTGTATCCGCTTTTGTCTAAGCGAGTTTAATTTAGATTCTCTAATCATCCCTTGTTTATCCTCCACCCCAAACAAATTATGTTTAAACAACAAACACAGTTAATCTCCTACTTGTTCCTGTTACCTTTGTGTCAACACAGAAAACAAAACAAAAAAAGGGATTAATAATATCTGTCCTTACCTGTGTTTGTAGAGAAACCTTTGTGTTTATATCCAATAAGTCTTTCAGTGCATTGATCAGGTCGCCTTCCCTACCATTTAGATGTTTCTAGATCCCATTCCCATATTGTGATTCTTGAGAAAATCCCATTGTTAAACTTTGTCACATGTGTATTGTTTTGCACATTGATATCTCAGGACCATTCAGCAACTCCTTAGCGATCATGTCCTGTTATTTGGAGGGATTGCTGCAAGCAGAATATAAAAAGCTGCATTACTCCTACTGCATGTCAGAGAGAGTCAGCAAACAGGAGGAAACATAGGCCAGGATCAGGGAAAGATTGAGGTTGCTGTGAAACCTGTGGTCGGGCAGATCAGAGTTGGAGAAGTGAAGACAGTGGTTGAGGAAGGGGAGGGTTTAGGAGGGTTAGTCTGAGATGAGGAGCGGAAACAGAGCACTAGAAGGGAAATGTGAAGCATGCAAGGAGGAGAAGGATGTAAAAATACCTGCAGAAATGTGTGAGTATCTTAAACTTCGAGGGGGGTGTACTCCAGATACAGCAGGGAGAGGTATCCACAGTAGTGCAAGGGTGGAAGGGCAGAGGGTAGAGGAGATGTTGGTGCTTTAGGAGACCAAAAAGCACTAGGCAGAGAATCCAGAGATGATCCCCAGCAGATGGCTCAGGTAACCCATGCAGAATGGGGCAACACAGGCTCAGTCCTTTCTCAAGATTGTGAAGTCATACCAGAAGATATCACTCCCCATGACATTAACACCAATCTGTTTATGGGTGTGGGACAGATACCCCTTGCCAAAGGGTGTGACTGTCAAGGGGGAGGAAGGCAGCCTAATGTGCAACCTCTGCCAGAAGACAATTCAGGGTAAGCCGAGTGGGAGTTCCTTGGGCTGTAGGCTGTGGCATGATAATGTGTTCATGGAGGGTACAGACTTAGCTAGTGCAGATCCTTCCTGTAGTGGTGCTGTTGGTTTCAAGGGTATGTGAGATAACACTCCAGCTCAGCACAGGCCATTCTCTAAAAAGTGACCATCTTGACACCCTGTTTTCAGAGCCAGCTTAATCATCTTCCTGACTCCAATATCTGGCCCAGCACAGTATGGACCAGTTGCACTACTGACTAGCAGGGATTATTTGCAATGACTAGCAGCATGGCTTTCTGTGGTTAAGTGAGAATTCAGGGTGTGGTGCATTTGGGCAGAACAGGTGAGCCCAAGTGGTGGGAAATGCAGGCACCACATGTGTGCATTGTATGAATGATGTCAGTTAGTATGAGCTGGTGGACATGCTAGTGGTTGATGACAGTTAGAAGAATATGCTTCTGCACCACCCTACTCTTTTCTAGACAACTGGGCAAGAGGGTAGTACAAGAAGGCACATTGGGCTCTGGGCTCCACCAGTTGATATAGTCAAAGCAATGGAGACAAATCCACTGCTGAATGCAATGTTGCTTATAACTGAATTGAAGAATTCACAAATGTAACGCTATGTAGAGAATGTTGTGTGGTACCTCTGGTCATTAGAACCAAATACATTGAGGAAAAGCATCCGCTTACTGAGCATGGTACTAGGACTTGTAAAGTGGCTCCACTGGTTGGTAGAGCTAAATACGCTGAGATAGAAACTCCAGTTTGTGAGTGTGGCACTAGGACCCTGAGAGGAGCGCCACTGGTTCATAGAGCGAAATAAATGGAGGTAGAACCTCCAGATTGCAAGCATGGAAACAGAACTCTAAGAGTAGCTCCTCAAGAAGAGCCAAACACATTAGGGTGTGAGGAAAACTACATTTTTAGTTGATCAATGCCCTCACCCACTACTGTCAGAGTGTAAGCCTCTACAATATTTCCGTATGCCAATCCTTCTGTGTGACACTGACTGTCTTCCATACAAATATTCATCTTCTGAGTAAAATGTTGTGTGGTCTTCAGGTAAATCGTCTAGCCCTCTTTTGCTGACCTAACTTTCGCCAAATAAATGTTTGCACTTTTTCTTGCGGCAAAATCCATATGGTAAATGGGTTTAAGGTATATATGAGGGTGGGCGGTAGGGGTAACAAGGAGGAGCGCGGGGGCCTCCCTCTGAATTTTGACACAAAATAAAGTGGAGAAATTGGTTTAGAAAAAGTCAGCAAAAGTGTAGGTCAGCAAAAAAGAATGCTGCAATGGTTCATAGAACCAGAGTAATGAGAATGGTGTTAACACATGCCATAGTGTTTGGTGATAAGATGCTTTTTTAACTTTTTAAGAAAGTAAGACCTCTCAAGTGTGTTTCATTGAGGCATCTCCCATGGTCTGAGACAATAGCCTCAGCAATGCAAAACCTGTTTACACTGCAAAGAATCAGGGGGGTTAGCTTAGGCCTTCGACAGCTAACTGAACAAGTACAAATGGGCACATCGACAACTTGCCAAGCCAGAATTCCAGTGTATCATCATCATTGGCATTGTTGAAAACGTAGAAATCAGTCATCGTCTGCAGTGTGCTTCCTACATTCTCATTGGGGACCCTGGTGCATGTAGCAAACAGCATAGTATGAAGTCCATCCTGCAGCATCGTAAGTTCTTCCACTCTTTGAAAGCACACGTTAGTGCAGCCTGGATAATGTCACGTGCTGTGGAGTCTGAGTGTGCATTGTCAGATGAACTTCTTTGCTGTGGTAGAGTTCCAGACTTGGTTATTCATCTGTGACCTTTGGCTCGCTCTTGTTGTTCCAACTAGGCTTTTAACCGTCTCTTTAGTACATCCATTCACAGTTCTAGTACATCCTTGTGCAAATGACATCCCTTCGTGTTTTCTACATTCCTCTACTCACACATATTCTATTTAAAAGTTGCCATGTTGATTTTAAACAATGGCACATTAAAATATGCTAAATTACTTCACAGACCCCTTTATACCAACATTTTGAGGCTCCTATCAGAAGGTTGATGGGAGATGTATAGCCAGTTGCCATACATCTGCCTCCACAGACAATTCACCTTCATGTAGTTTGCCTAATTTTTGTTCTAACAGATACAACATTGACAGCACCTCTCTGAGCGAGGTAGTGTACAAGCTAACTTACTTGGTGGCCTCTTCAAAGGGCTGCAACAATGAGCAAACATGGCTCACCATGTTTCCCTGTGTTGGCGTTAGGCAAGCACTATCCAGTTGCTGACTCTAGCCATTGCAGTAGTTCATCACTGTTTTGCACTGCTCTCGCTTCAGCATATGGGCGAATTTGACCACATCAGCTGGCTGTAAGGAAGCTGGTGAAATTACTCTAGATTTCCTAATATGTGATGGGCTCTGTAGAAACAACTACAGTGGGTGAAGATTTTCTGGGCCACACTTATTTTATCACTGGTGATGGCTACTGGCTTATGAAGTGGGTCACTACATATTGGAACACATGGGCAAAGCAGGCCATGTGCATGGTTTTGTCTAACCTCAGGCAGCCAGAACATTAGATCCATTTTCAACCACCACAAAGCTCCATGAGGCTTGAGCCAAATTGCTGCAACCTCCTTTACTTTCTTGCAGAGTTCAACTCCCCTGCAGGACTTGCTGGCAAACCCTTCAATTCACAAAGTGGCCTGCTGGCAAATGACTTTTGGCGACTGCTTTCCTGGGCTTTGCTGATGAGAGGTATCTTGGAAGTGCTGAGGGATGGCCTTAGAATCTGTGTCTTGCTCACTGATGATATGTGCATTGTTATGTGGACTTTCTTACCATCACAGTAGTCAAGTGACATTGCCACTGCTTCTATGACCTGGTCATAGAGGCGTGGTATTGTAAGAAAAGAGGCTCTGAATTTTAACTAAGGCTCAGAATTTCAACAAAAATTAAAACTGTCCCCATTTGTGAACAAGAGTGTGAGACAAGAGTGTGAGACTCTCGGCTGAATCTAGTGTATGTCAGTATTGTGAATGCACAGAGCACATGTTTGCTAAGAAGGGGGTTTGAATTTAGCACTGCATAATAAAAACACACCACAGTAATATGGACTGAGTGCAATGAAGAATAACACTAACATGTACTAATTCTACTAATAACCCATATTGCTAATATTCAAGGCAGCTCAGTCCATAATATTTGCTGCAAACATTGGTGCAATTTGGTAAACTGAATGTGATGGCAAACACAGGCTGTGCAATGTCAATTGGAAATGCAAGACAATAAACATGAAGAATTAGATTTGTTTTGCAGTGAATATGTGACAAGTTGAAGATGTGTAATGTGGAGATCCACTTTGCTCAAAGTAGCCCATTTGTTCATTTTCAGAACAGGAAAACAGTACGTAGAAATGTAACACTTTTCATCCGTTTGCTGCCTTCTAACAGCACAGACTGATCATGTGTTTTCTAGAACATTCTAGTGAATTTGTTTCTTAAAGGGAGGTGGTTCTAATTTTCACATCACATCACTTCAAAGGCAGTATCTTCGTACATGTTATGTAGGCAAACATCCATTTCATGGGTAGGTCACAGACAGAGTTCAAAAAGAGCTGTCCATCAGAGGGAGGGGGCTCTCTTGCTCTCGGTCCCTCTGGCTGTGAGTGGGTGTGCTGCAGTTTCTGATGGTACAAGCAGGCTGCCTGTCTCTATCTGAGGATTTTGCTGAGTGTCCTGATAAGAGAGGGGCGAAGCAGATGAAGAGAATTTTACATGCGATGACTGAACAGCTGAGTTGAGTGGAGTACCGCTTTGCAGCCTGAGGGAACAGAAACAACCATGATTTTTGGTGAGATCCTAGTAAAATTCAGGAGCATGTCTGTTTGCTTTGTGAGTATATGTTATAGGCAGTTATAGTCTGAAGAATTGTATTTAAATTAACAAACGTGGGTAATTGATTTTCAGGTGTTGCTATTCCAAGGGTCTTTAATAAGTGCATCTATAGACAGTCACAGCATAGAAGGGTGTGTTCGCAATTCTTAAATGTAGACAGCTGTTTTTCATGTGCTTTTCCCCATTCATGCAACAAGCTTTAGATATGGCTCACGGTTTGTGAGCTGCCAAGACTAGTGATAAGTTCAAGGTTAGTGTAGCAGTGTTCTGGCCATTTATTGCAAAGAACAGTGTTTGAAATCCATTGTGGGGAAAAGTTAATTTATTGCGGGGGAAGCAGCTGCAAATGAATTGTATTTGTGGCTATTACACTTTCATTTTTGAATCATTGGAAATGCCATGTGAAAACACTGCATTGCACATTTGTTTTTGTATTTTGCATACTTCAAATTTCTTATAAAACCACAAGATGAAAGAAACAAGTCAGCCTCAGTTGACTTATTATGTGACCTAGTTCTTGGTGATAGCATACAGATGCATGTGAAGCAGGTGGTTATTGCATTTCACCGCAGGTGGTATTTCCATTTTACTGCATGTTATGTTATGTTACGTAAACACACAAAAAAAACTAGTCACTGTGAATGAGCTCATATCTAAGGAGCTGGTTACATGGTTAGGTACCCAGATAAGTGAATTCTGAGATACTGCCAAAAAGGCATAACATGGTATTGTAGCTCAAATACCACATAACAATGAAATTGTGATCTAGTGCGCACCAGGTCCAGGTTTGGCTTACCGTTCATGATCCCGGTATAGGACTATTTGAAGGAAGTCCTGCAAATTTTGAGCTCACCAAAATATCACAAAATACCCCAACAGGCTTACCAAAAATACTGCAAAATATGTCTAACAGTACTAAAGTTCATGTTAAGTGTTGACAACTTGGAATTTCCCATCTGGGATCAACAGGCCTTGGATCCATATGAGTCCACTGGTTTCTATAAAGTATTAAGGCAGTCAATCTGGCCGATTGGGCTTGTCAATGTCTAAACCCTCTCCTATTCTGCCTCTTGGTCTACCTTGCTATCTGTGGCATTGGGGGTCATTCTGAGGTTGTAGGTAATGGAAAAAAGCGATGCTGGTAAAGGATTACCAGCATCGCTTACCGCTACGGGCTATTCTGACCAACCAGACCGTTATTTATGGTACAGTAAAGTACAATGCCGTAAATAGCGGTCTATGGTCACGCGCGCGACACGCCATGCCGATATTAGCGGCATGGCATAAACAGGAGCTGATCACAAGTAATGCGCACATGCAAATAACAGCCTCCTGAAGCCCGTTAAGTACCTTACCGGCATGGAGTACATACAGGCATCTCAGAGAAGGTGTTAAGAACCCTAATCATTGGTTCCAAGAGCCACAGGTGCACACAACCAGCACAGGTGTAGGCAATGGAGTCTGCCACAGCAGAAAAGGAGCACACCCACACCCACACCAAGATGATACCAATGGTGGTAGCATTACTGGAGCAGGAGGCCCTGCTTGCAAGGCCTCAACTACAACAACAACAACAACAGGCCCCACCACAGAGGAGACACAGCAGGAGAATGAGGGTGAGACAGGCCCAGCATGCACCACCAGTGCAGCCACCGTTACCACGCCGGCAGCCCCCAATCCCTCGCATCAGGTTCAGTCCTTCAACC
Source organism: Ambystoma mexicanum (assembly GCF_040938575.1). NCBI lineage: Eukaryota > Metazoa > Chordata > Amphibia > Caudata > Ambystomatidae > Ambystoma > Ambystoma mexicanum. The sequence continues at coordinate 1,031,450,513 of NC_090933.1, read as the reverse complement.
TAACCCCTGAGCAGATCCACACCCTGTACCGGCTTGACTGTGACACCATCACCATCATAGTCGACCTGATACATAGCGACATAGTGAGCCTCATAGAAATATTCACTGCCATCCCCCCTCAACTGAAGGTGGTGTCTGTGCTCCACTTCCATGCCACAGGCACCTACCAGCACACAGTGGGGCACATGCAAGGCATATCACAACCGTTCATTTCACGGACACTGAACCAAGTGATGGATGACCCCCTCAAGCACACAGGGACTACAAATCCCTACCATGGACTACCCAGGAGATATACAATCCAAAATTTGCTTTCCATGCACTGGCAGGCATGCCAAATAGTATAGGTGCCCTTGACTGCACCCACGTGGAGTTGGTGGTCCCGCATGCCATGGGGGTGGCGTATCACAACCGCAAGCAATACCACTCCATCAACGTGCAGATGTTATGCCACGCAAGCAAGATCATCACACATAGGAGGGGCCGACATACAGGATCAACTCATGACTTAATGGTCCTGCAGAACTCCACGCTACCATGCTATATGGAGCGACATGCTGGATGATGTGCCTGGCTGCTTGGTGAGTTGCCTGACTGGGCCATGGCAGTGCATCGGTGTTATGAGGTGGGTGGCTGCATACTCAACCCGGGTGGAAATGTTGACGCCAATGCACGATGTACACCCCACCAAACACTGTGCCACAGAGATAGTGAAATGGCACATGACTACCGAATCCCACAGTGATGAAGTAAGGCCCACACCTAACACCACATGACCAACAGGTGACCAGGCCACATCCCACAACACATGCACCCCTCATCGGCGGCCCTCACACACCATAAGGGCATCTAGCAATATGCACTGCATATGCACGATGTGGCGGCCTCCAGCATATCACCACACCGGAGAGTCATCCCTGGGAGTGCATTGAACTGAGGCCAGCAGGGATACCACACTGCGTCACTGGTTCTGCATACCCATAGGAGTGCTGGAAGTCACCATAGTACAGATCAGAGCAGTATGATGAATATGCTACTGACTACAGCCAACTCTCCCTACTACCGAATCTCACAGAACACAGCACTTCAAGGATCTTACCCCAAGACTGCTGCATGCATAAGCGATGCATGTTCTACAAGATGTGCATGCCATAGTCCATAGACCATCTTGAAGATGCTACCCCTCCATCATTCCATTGCACAGGACACATAGTGGGGCCAGGAATGGGGTCAATGCATCCATGGACATGTGCGTATGGGCAGAAATGACCTGCTGCCATGTAAGACTAGTTCAGTTGTACACCATGAAAGTACAAACACTCACCTTCATTCCCTTCCCATGCAGGTGATGGTGGCTGTCCCTTCACGCCGTGGCTCAGGACCCCTGTCTGAACCCCACAGAACAGGCACGAGGAGGCCTACAATCGTGCCCATACCCGTGCACGTGTGGTGGTTAAGCAGGCATTTGGCCTGTTGAAGGCACAAATTTGTTGCCTCAGCCGGTCGGGTGGGGCACCCATCTACAGCCATGGCACGTGTAATACTGCACAATACGTGCATCCCTTGGAACGTGCCCCTGTCCCCTGACATGGGACTGCTACCACCAGATGATGATGAAGGGTAGGAGGAGGAAGAAGGGGCAGGACAGCATCATGGTGCCGATGCACAGGAGGGACATGCCGTATGGCAGGCATTGATTGGACATTAAAACGGAAAGACAAGTCAGCAGAGGGTGTCATGACATGAGGACATACGGCACTGGGTGTGGGGATACATGTACACCATGCACTGTCAGATATCAGAAGACACATGTGCAATGATGAATTCCACACTGGTTTACCTTTGCAACACAAACGGTGTATTGAAATTGTACGAACATAAGTATATAACAAACCTTCCACCACCCCACCACCCTCCCACTCCTCCCCCAACTCCCCAACACACCCTCACCCCCCTCAAACACCCCCCAACTCCCCAACACGCCCTCACCCCCCTCCCCTGCCCCCCAACTCCCCATCACACCCTCACCTCCCTCCTCCTCCCTCCCAACTCCCCAACACACCCTCCCCCCTCTGCCTGCCCCCAACTCCCCAACACACCCTCCCTCCCTCTCTCTCCCCCAACTCCCCAACACACCCTCCCTCCCTCCCCCTCCCCCCAACTCCCCAACACTAGTCCCATGGTGTCCATGTAGGCTACATGTGGCAGGTAGTCAAGTTACTCCGCGCTCCTGGGGCCCGGGGGTAGCCATGTCCCGGCGGCGCTGGGAACGGAGTGAACGACTCAGTGAGCTCGTCCGGGTTGAGTAACTGTTCGACGGGGTGTCCTCATGCTCAGCCTGCTTAGAAGGACGTGCAGCCTCAAGGGCATCAGAATGCGTCCGAGTACATCACATAGACGGTTGGTGCTGTCCGTCACCACCTGCCACATTGCCCTTAATTCCTCCCACCACTCCTCCCTGCCCTGCCGACTGTCCTGCATCAGCTCGGTGATGAGGGCGGTGAGCTGCGCTGCACGCTGAGCATCAGCTGATGGTGTGTCGTCCCTGCAGGGATTGGGCTGCCCTGCCCTGCCAGGGCTTTGCCTGGGGGACTGGGCACAGGATTGGCTGGTTCCTGTGCTGGTCCACGGGCACATCGGCCAGGTGTGTCTGGCTCCCCCGAGTCGCTGCATGAGACCTGTGGGTAGGTGCAGGCCTCTGGGGTGTGGACAACTGAATATGTGTCCTCCTCTGCCGCTCCACAGGTGGAAAAGGGGCTGTCTACGGATTCCAGGGGGGCCATGGCTGTCACCTCCCCAGCGACGCTGTACTCCTCTGACCTTGGGGTTGACAATGAGTGACGGCATGAGTGATGATTTGAGACGCAACTTTCATTCATGGCTACATTCACATACTCAATCATTTGGGGTTTATGGGCATTTGGGTATGCAACAGCACTACATTCAATTTTTGTGTGGGATATGCATGCAGGTGTCGGTGTCACTCATCTTGGCCGGGTGCTGTGCTGCCTGACTAGCACACTGACCACACCAGCTGCACAGTGTGCCTCATGGGATGTGCCACTTCATGCAGTATGTGTGATGTGCGTTAAGCCCTTGAACTTTGAACTTGCTTGGGTCGCAGTTTGTTTGGCATGATTTTAATGGGGGGGGGACACCATGCCATGAGTCCTTGGCCGGGCCTTTCGAGTGTATATCATGGAATTGGCATTGGCAGTGTTGACTTTGGACACTCACCTCCATCAGCGGACGACAATGCCCCACACTCCATGTTGCCGACACCTTCTATTGATTCCTGTCCGATCAAGACGGCACATGTCTCCTCCCATGGCATCAGTTTCATGGGGGAACTTGGGCCCCCTCCGGTCTCTTGTGCCTGGCTGCGGTTGGCCGAGAGGATGCTCCACACCCTCAGCTGCAGGTCGTCCCACCGCTTGCGGCAGTCCTTCGAGGTGTTGGGGGTGCTGCCGACTGCGCTCACCCTCTGGGCCACTAGTGCCCAGATGTTCTTCTTCCTGAGCACTGGCTCTCTCCGCATGTCTCCGCTGAAGACGATGTCGGTATGCTCCTCAAGGGTGTCCACCATGATCTGCAATTCGTCCGGGCTGAATTGCTGCTTGCAGAGCCGGTCTGCTGTCTTCTTGGGTGCTTTTGGCATTCCTGCTGGTTCTGATGGCCTTTCCCAAGGTTCAAAATAGTCCCAGGGGTCCTGCCAGGTGAGGATGGCAATGCATTGTGTTTTTAAAGATGGCCGCCGCGCTCCTTCCCGTTCCTGTGCGATGAAGATATTTCCGGTTCTGTTATTTAGCGGTGGCCGTAATTTACGGCCACCATTATTTACGGGCAACATTATTTACGGGCATCGCTGTTTCCACTTTATTCTATGGCGGTAGTGTTAAGTACGGGGCGCTTCATGCCGGTAAGGGCTTTTTCGGGCCCTTTTGCGGCATGGCGCTAGGTACTTTACCGGCATGGCGCAAAGCTTGTGCCAGCAAAGTCGTAATAGGCCGCTATTAGCGGTCTGTTACAAGATCGGACAAGTTATTTGCTCCATGCCGGTAAAGCACGGTACTAACCTCCAACCTCGGAATGACCCCTGAGAAAAGGTGCCTAAATATTGATATTGAATCAGGGAATGGAGCATATTCTTCATCTGCACAAGGTTCACTTGAGTAAGATGCCCCTGATCTGTGAAGAAGAAGAGCATGGCTGGCACAGATATTCCCATACTACCTGGGCATCTCAATGCAAACAGTTGCTGCTGCTTTAGCAAGTTTAACATTTCCAAAAGATGCATTCTTCCCTCTACCTTTATCCGTCCCCACCCGCGTTTGCGTATGCCAGTAGATTCAGACATGTTAATTTAATTCACCAATTCCCTTCAGTAAATGCAAGTGAATTAGCTTTCTTTTCCACCTACAAACTACATGCGGGCTCTCGGTGTTTTGGACATCTTCAACTAGGATATGAACGTGGTGAAAGGGGGGCTCAGAGGGTGACCCCCCCAAATACCTTAAAACCTGAGGGCACAGCAGGAGTAGGGGCGCAATGTGGTATCATGGCATTTTAAAAGTGACACCAAACCGACCAAAATAAATCGGTCTTTTTGGTGTTCGACCTTCAAAATGCGGTAATATCACATAGAACCAGTACGTGGGGTTGTCAGTGTTGTGGTCTTTTCATATTAAATGAACATGGGGATGTCAGTGCTTTGGCCTTCTGTTTCGCCTAGAAAATTCACACAGGGTTTTCATTGCTGCTGCCTTCTCCTCCACCTACTAAACTGCATGTGGGATTTTCAGTGATTTTGTTTTCTCCTAGACCTAGTGAAAGCACATGGAGTTCTCATTTATTTGGCTTCCTCCTAGATAATGCACGTGAGTTGTCCTGCCCCTCGACCAACACATCACTTGCACACTCACAATTTATATGGCGCAAGCCCTCCCAAAAATCCAACCTAATTTCCTAATTTTACCAGGCCCCTATTATCAATTTAAGTCTACAGTAACATACCTATCCTACATATCCCTTCACTAACTAGTCTGAGATCCTCCTGCCCCTACAAATGACAGCCATCCACTGTCAAGAGTATTTATGTAGGCGCAATCCCGAACCTCTTAACTCGAACATAGGGGAAAACCCATAAAGTTTGACCTGGACGACCCCCCTGCAAAATCCTTGCAAATGGGTTTGAATTTTGCTTGAACTGTCCTGCCCAGGCTTACTCAGGGCTGGCCATTTATCATCCTGTTGACACTTAATCCAGTGTGCGTGTGTGGGGATGTATTTCAGGTCTGCATTTCAGGTGGCATCCCCATTTGATGATGCAATAATCCATAAAAGACTGGGTGATAGTTTTGGGGGGCTACCTTTAAAAATATAAAGTTCCAGTGATGTAGTCAGAACATCTGCCTGCCTCCATTTTCATTAATTTCATTCAAGAAATCAAGAAAATAAAGCCTTAATGTAAAGTCAGTGGGCCTGATTACGACCTTGGCGGTAGAGTGATAACGGCGCTGGTAGTGTTGTAGGCGCTGTTATCACTCTACCGCCACATTACGAGTGCTGCTTGCGGGGCCGCTCAGTACGCCTGGTCAGACCAGACCTGCAGAGCGGCACCCGCTAGCTGAACAGGATGGTAGCAACGGCCCTGTTATTAACAGGACCGTTGTTACCATTTTCCCCATTTCCATTGAGCCCTATGGGGGCTCTAATGAGAATGGGGACTTATCGGGTACAGGTCCCGCGAATGGAAATTACTGGGCCCGCAAAGGTCGGAATGGCCCGGTAATTCCCATTTTCTGGGACCCGGGCTCAGACCCGAGTTTGGGGGTAGCCATGCCGGTAAAAATGTCATGGCTACCTCCAATCTCTTAATGGGGCCCAATGTGTGTTACACTCCATTTCAACATAGTGCATAGTCTCCAGTCTTGAAGGACCTAGAGGAGATCCACTATGTATTGTTGCATGTGAAACTCTAATCACACGCTCCCACACAATTCAATTTAGTCATGCACATGGAGTGTTTTTCCATCCTTTATATTGAATATTTTAAGAATGCCATGTTATTTTACATTGGGAAAGTACATATTTAAACATCAGAAATTAGAAGATGAAATTAGTTATCTGGACAGTAGTTTGGGTCGCATAGCTGATCTTGATTTTTTTCTTGGTAATGAACATGGCAATACTGCCCTGTATTATTTTAATGGACAATTGTTCTTTAAAACTGGATTTTATATTTCTTGTTTCTAGAGAGCAGTAAGCAGTAGGCTGTAATTTGTCTTGCTCGTTGGTCTTGCTTTGGCATGTTTTTCCACCTTCCCACACGAGACGGCCTCCGAAATGTAACTGTAAATTGGTCCTTTTTTCATAAATCAATTATACAGTTATGTTATGTAGTTATTTTACTGGCTACAATTTTAAAAGTTGGAGTTTTTTCCTACAATTGCTTATATTTTTCCTAATTAGGAGCCCTATACAACACTCTAAGTTCGAGCTCCACTGACCAACTCTTTCTATAGCATGGATCCATTCACCCTCCCATTGCATTAGGTATAAGTGACATTATATATGACATTCCAAACTTAGTCAAGAAGATCACAACATCTATAGCACTTATTTTAGGTTTTCACAGTGTTTACTCCATTGATCAATACTTGTATTTTGGTGAGCAGAAAGAGGCATTTTATTATTGATTATTTGTTGAATTTCTCAAGAAATGGTCAATCGCTTCCCAATGATATCATGGTTGCCCAGTCTGCATGGTCTCAGATTTTTGCTGCTTCATATCCATTCTTTGGATCTCCATTCAGAGCAACAGCGCACAGGTGACAACAGGTTTTCAAATCCTCAAGCAATATGTAAAAATGGTACTAGCAGGAATGATACTAGTAACATCACCCATTACCCATGGTGACATCAATATGTTAAAATTACGCTATTACAGTGGTATTCATAGCATCATTGGAGGAGCAAGACTTCACACTGGTAGCAACTCCTGGTACTGTTAGTCCATCAATTACCTTTAGCATTATACAAAAATGCAGCTGGAACCTAATATAAGTATGATTGAAATTAGGACCAAGAGAGTGTTCATCTAAACTAGAAACAAAAATACATGATGGTACCTCTCTGCTCCTGCCCTATGGGACCTCTCTCCTCCTGCCGTGTAGCACAGGACTCAGCTGCACAAACAACAGAAGATGGCAGTAGAATGCCATACTATGAGGAGCAGCGCCTGGTCAAACAGGGGCCAAGGAAAAACTACATGTGGTGTCCTAGCAAATATATTCACAAAATGGAGGTGACTTGTCACTTGAGCATGACTCAACACTGTGAGCTACACGTCTCCTCAACTTTTTGGCACAACACAGTGGCACACCTTTTTTGTTTTTGTTACCTCGTGCAGAGGCTTCACCAAAGTACCTTTTGTGTTCATACCTGAAGTAACTTGACTTGGGTTGCTAGAAGTGAAAAGGGAAATGGGCTGGGGGAGACACAAGAACAGAAGGAGCAGATAGCCTAGAAGGAGCTCAGGAATATGGGAAATGCTTGTTGCTGCTTGGATGTGTGGGATCTCACAGGTCGTGTACTGGATTTGGGGTGTTGCTAAGTGAATTGGATGACAATTATATGCCATTAGCTAGTGAGTGTTTTAGACCAATTTCTGTAGTTCATTAAGGCACTAATTAATAGTTAGTGGTTATCTGTTTGGCTCTAGGTGGGCTCTTAAGGCATGGGGTGTATACATTCCATTATGATATAGTTTGTTAAATCTTGGTGATCACTTCAGCTTATATTGTGAATCACAGCAGAGTCAGGAGTTGAATCTGTAAGAAGATGAATGAGGTGGTGGGGCAGAGTCAAGGGAGACGCCAAGAAGTGAATTTATGACGTGAGAAATCATAGGCTAATACATTAATTAATGTAGAGGAGTACGATTGCCCACTAAGCATGACGCTCAATAGCAATGCCTATCATGTCCACATAGTGATATAGAGGAATGTCGTGTAAGCGCTTAGGTATAGGCTGCGCTTAGGTATAGACTGTGAAATTTACAATGAGGTTCTTCAGACAGGGGAAAGCCATAAAAGGTCCAATAGAAGAGGGGATTCTACTGATGAAACGACATTACTATCTGTGGCACGATATCTGCAAAATACATGTGAACCACGCTCTATTTCACTTACCCCTTTTAAAAGAGAGCAGAAGCACAATGTTGCTTACCACAGAGTTGCAGACAAAGCTGACTATAATGGATATGGGATGTTTACCAACTGCTGGAAATCCAGACTGCTGCATATCATTTCGCCGAAAAATATTACTTCGAGGTAGTTTACATTGCAGTGATTACTTCAAAATTTTACTTCGATTTCTTTTATTTGCGGTGTACCCCCTCATTCTCCCTCTTCCCCTTCACTACTCCTCTGAGCCCAAACTCCTCTGCACCCTATTTCCAAACCCTTAAACTACAACTACATATTTTGAAGTCATTTAGAAATTATCATTTCCAAGTAATTTATTTCGAAGTAAATGTTGTCATTGAAACCACAGAATCCAGACAGCAGCACTTTTACAATGCCAATTTTAAAGGCAATTTGTTTTGTGCACAGCTGTTACTAATACACTGTTGGAGTAATATATCCTTGTTCAAAAGATCAGCCACTGCAGAGCTTATCTTTTCAACAAGCCAGAGTATGAGTCTTTGGTGCACACCACCTGTTTATTTAGACTGGCAGGTGTAAGGTGAGTTTGGATTGTGTGCTCCAAACAAGCACTGTAAGCTTATCCGTTCATCTAGTTTGCAATGTGATAGATTGGGTGGTGATTGGCCAATGTGGTGACTGCTGCAGTACAGGGTACTCGTAGTGGTTTCCTCAAATCCCCACGATTGGGATCATCATTACCCGTTAACTCAGCCCTACTGTAACTGTGTGGGTTGGTATTACCTAGATTGAATGTATCATTTGGTTGTGCATGGGGAGGCTGTTGCCTGAAATGTGCTTTGACCATGACACTTTCTAGTAGCCCTATGAATGTTGAGACCTGCATGCTGATCTGCGGGGCTGTAGCATAAAGTATTGTACGAGTTAACTGGAGTTACCTAATGTAAATGTCCAGGGCAGCTTGAAGAGTGCTACGAACAGGTGAATGTAGGTGCATGTGAAGAAGAGCTGTTTCTGCACAAGGGACTGGGTTTGTTCTAAGGGTGTTGCAACATAATGTTTACTGAGTGGAGAGGAAGTAATTGAGGATGGAGCAAAACAACCTGAGCAATAATAGCCTGTTAGATATTTTTGTATGGGCAGGTGCACCTCATCTCGTGATACTCTCTTTAGGTGGTAAAATGGAATAGCTTTAAGGTGTTAATGCTCTATATAGAGTGACACTGCTCACCTGGGAATATTCTAAAACCTATATTTTATCCGGGTCAACTCTAAAGGAAATCCACAGACTTGTGCAGAAAAGCACACTTTTGACATTTCATCTGATCTTGCTTTGCTGTGATTTGTTTATGACATGTTACTAATTATGGGATATGAGTAAGAGTGTTAATTGATTAGTTTAGGTTAGTACGAACACAGTGCAAACAGGACAGATGATCTGTTGCCCTGAACTAGTCCATTTTAAACGCATGCTTACTGCAAGAATATGTATTTCCCTTTGTAATCAGCACCAACCATTTGATGTCTATATTTTCCATATGAATCCCTTTGCCACTATTTACTGCCTCCTCTCAGTGTAATGTCATTGCTCACAGTGTCCCTACAAGCTCTCAGTAAGTTCTGCAATGGATAACTTAGTGTCCCTCAACCCCAAATGCTCAGTTCTATAGTAGAGATAACTTTGTGATCTCAAGACTCTCTAATTTTAAGACGATCTTCCATATATAGGCTCTATGGGGTGCCAGTGGCCTTGTACAGATGGGCACCTTTTAAGTGATTGCTTGAATTGTTAGGAGTACCATATTGTACATGTACATAGATAATGCATTTGACTTTATCCTTTGTATTTATTGATTGATGTATTAGGCATTTTTCGATCTGTATACGTTAATGACACATTGTCAGAAATAAAGTTTATTGATTGATTGGTTGTTTGAATCATCCAGGCAATAATATGAATATACCACATCCCTATCCAAACTCATGCAGTTGAATAAATAGGTTAACAAATGGAAGCAGGGTGAATCAGGAAAACGTCTGTGGAAACAGTTCAGCTGGCTGGACAACCAGCTTGTTAAATAACACTTGTGTGGGGTGGCAAACATCATGAAATGCTAGGGAAAGCAGTTTCCCAATGGTGAAGTATGCCTGCCCTGTTGTATGAATGTGGGTGTGTGAGGGTGAAGGATGAGTGCTAAATACTGTACAGTGAATTACTATGAAGAGAAGGCTATGTGGGGTGGGATTTCCAAGCATACTAAAATCAAGAACCAAAAGAAGGCAATGATGTTGAAAACACTTTCACCACTTAAATGTGAGGGATGGTGCCATCCACATGCTATCTATTGTACTGTACATAGACAACATGTCCTTGCAGCCATGCTATAAATGTGTCTGCCGCATTTCAGCCTTTTTTTTAATTCAGTAAAACATTTTCATTTTTTATTTTAGTGTATTTTGCCAAAAAATGCAACCTTTACGCTACATATCACAAATATCACAAATCACCAAAACAAATAGAAAACAGAACACAAGCACAATAAATAAAAGTCAATACCACAAATGCTTTTCATATACACATAAAGAAAATAACATGATACCAGTTTCTTGCTCATGTTACCATAAACTGTTTACCACACATGGTATGTTGCTGCCGTTATCACCAACGATTCCCCAGAATAGGTACATTACCGAAATTGGTCTATAGACACCGGATTAATGGTGGTAGCATAGCTTGCATAACCCTTTATGTAGGGATGTTTAACAGCTGACAATTAGTTAATATGTGTCTGTCAGTTTCAAAAATCAACAATACACTGCCTACATTGCAAGGCTTCACTTCATGCGGAATGCTTTGCCATGCACCCACGTACTCTAAATGGTAACACATTAAGTCGGAGGTACATGATAAAACGCCTAAGATCCTCAGTGCAGTATTTCACCGGGCAACTCCTATGCTTCCCTATGCCAAAGTATTGGTTACAATATACTTTGTTTCGCTTTTTCCTCATCAGTGACTTGATGTTCATAATCAGAGGCCATGGGGCCTTTTTATTCAACTGGATGTGGAAAATCCCCACACTATTCTTATGAGGCTATTCCAAACCAATGGCCAGGAGGAAATCTTTAACCCTTTTCCATAACCCCAGCATCCCCCCATTATTCTGCTTGGCATCGAAATCCTTCCATATATAATTCAACAATGTCTCCTCCACACATGTTCCTAAAATAAATTTTAAAATAGTACTTGCACCATTGTACCTTCCACAAAGTAGACAAGGGCGTGCATGTGATGCTGGAAATGCCTTATGGAGAGACAGGGCCTCCAGTCCTCACCCTACCACATCACTGTGTGCATTTTCCTTATGTTTTCTGCTACTTAGGTCCAACCTGGACCTCTGGCAGTACAGCTCTTCATTTTATCTTTTGGTTTACAATACCCATGGGATACCGTTAGGGCACACATAGGTGGGAGTACACCCTTGCACCCCTTATGTGTATTTTTGGGCACCTGTGTGTTGCCCACAGAGCAGGATATGGGCTGGTGGTAGCGACATGCTGACTTATTAGTGCTCTGAGTGTACTCCATATTGGGACACCCAGGCCCTATCAATGTATTCCTGATAGAAGGCAAGATAGCCCCTGTGGACTCTTGGTTTCTATTGCCTTTTACTTTGTTTCCCAAAGACCTGGGTAGCCCAAATCTGTCCCTTCCTCCTGAATGGCTGTTGGGTGGAAACACCATAAATGTCTCTGCTCTCTTTCCCTGTGACTGGCTGTTGGTTGAAAATACCATATATGGCTCTGGGGCTGCCTCCTGTGAGACTGACTGGAGCCTTCCCGGGTGTTGTGTGTTGTGGGTACATCCTAGGGGTGGGACCTGTGGGAATGGAGTTGGGAGTCAATTCACATTCTCTGTTGAGGGTGTCTGGATTCTGTGTATTTCACACAATGCACGAGGCAGCCCTGACTGAAACTGACATGAATGCAGTGTAGTGTGCTGAAAGGCTGGGTACTTGCCCCAATCCACGTTCTTTGTTATGGGGGTCTAGGTGGAGTGCATGGCCTGAATACCTGTGAGCCTGATTGACTGCCTGCCTGCATGAATGCCCTTCTGCGTGATTGGCTGACTAAGCCTGGTTCAGCCAGAGCAAATGAGAGATAGATGTGTATATCTGGGGCCTCTCACTTACCAATTTGTTCAGAAGCTGAAGCAAGAAGAAGCTGTTCCTTGAAGCCCAGCTGGAGGAGAGGTCTGCTTCTGCATTTCTTCAATGTAATCCAAAAGCTGTTGTGTCTCCCAAGGACTGATGCAGAGAGAACTTGCCGAGGAGACCTCTCCCCAAGCTACGAGGGACCATCATGCAAAGCTGCTGCTCTTCATCGAAGTATGCTGGAAGCCAGTCCTGCGTGCCTGCCGTCTCGAGAAGGTAACTTCGAAGTCCAGAAGAGGAGTGCCAGACATCTCGAGCCAGAGAAGTCCATTGGTGTCACCCAGTGTCTGGAGGTGTGTTTCATGACCCCTGGAAGCAGTTGCTGTCCACTGCCCAGAAGAGGGGGTACACTGGCATGGTGCTCCGGGACACCCAGAGCTCTGAAAGTTCCAAACTGCCTAAGGACATTTGAAAGCACATCCATGCCACCACCACTGACCACTTATTCCTGCTGGAGATAGCCCAGAGTCGTTGTGTGCAATCAAAGTTCCGTCAGTGGGTTTCCCTCCACCAGAAGCTAATGAAGGTGTCCTGAGGGTCCAGACCTAGTGAGTTTCCGAGGTCTACTCCAGTAGTTGAGTCCAGGTTGCCAGCAGCCATCCATAGCTGCTGCAGCACCGAAGAACTGAAAGTCAGAAAACCACAATATTCCAAAACCCGATACCAAAAGCGACCTATGCACCCGTCACTGTCAGAAGTCATCGAAGGGTCACAGGGGTCTTACTTTCATCTGCCAAGCATTTAAGGAGTCCACAGAAAGATTCAACTTCACAGGACCTCTACAGTCAGAGAAAACATCGACCAAAGGAGAGCACTGCGAAGAGCCAAACTGCTGCACTTCAGAAAGACATTGGTTCCTTTGTATTCTTGGACTCATCATCCCATTGGTTCCTTCTTCCAAAGGGGGTCCATCTTCAGACGGAATCATCGAGTAAAGCAGAGAAACTCTGCCACTTCATCTGCCAACACACCTAAGGCTTTGGGGCGTTGGCAGGTGGCCCAAAGCCTTTGGTCTTTGATCTTTGGGGAAACACGGTACTTAAGAACCTGCCTGCATCACATCTTGAAAGCTTAAGCCAGGCTTCTCGCCACGTTATACCAAATTGAAAGCCTTGCCGGGTGTTCTGTGCCTTTACCCAACCATACAGGGGGAAGAAGTACAGATACCCCCTCCAGTCTTTACAATGTGCACCTCAGCTCGCACCTTATAGCTTCAATCGAGACTGCCATGGGAATTCTCATCACCTTTCTCCAGATATTACCTTCAAACTTATCAAACTATTGCACATATTTTTGTTTTTGAGTATCTCAAGACCATCAAGGATGCCTGGGATTGTACTCGTCTTTTTTATGTGGAGATAACCTTCACTAGAGTGTCCCTTCTTCCTCCTAAGGGAGCCTATAATAAGTTTCCTTTTTGTTCGAATTTTTCCCATGGTTATCTGCCCATAAAAAACGTTGTCGGAAGATTCCTTATGGGAGTCCCCAGATACATCAACAATCTTGAGCAAGACAATGCCTTATTTCCAGTTAAGCACAGGCTTTTTTCATGGCTTCCTGACAATGTTTATGATCTTAGTTTTAAGCAACTTGATTCTCAATCTGTTCTTATTTGGGTACTCCGATATGGCATCCAATGATCGCTGGAGACCAATAGGATGGTGGTCAAATATCACTGTATCATCTGCATAGGAGAGTAATCTCAACGGCTCAAAACCCAACTTGGGGGAAACAATGTGCCAGTCCTCCTATGTAAAATCCAGGTCTGCAACATATAGATTGTAAAGAACATGAGCAAATACGCAGACCTGTTTTAACCCTTGATTGGTATGAATGGGTTTAGTGAGGGCTCCATGCATGCCCAGTCTGACCTGTAAAGTGGTATCTGAATACATTTGTTTTATAAAATGCAGTATAACTGGGTACAAACCCTATTTTCCCAATTTGTTCCATGGATTTTCTCTTACTATGCAGTGAAAAGTCCCATTCGAAATTGACATAGCAGACATACAGATTTTTCTCTGCATCCCTATAGTTATCTGCCATCATATATTGGAGTTCCCAGATGTTATCCAGCGTGTTATGTCCACTACGAAAACCTGTCTGCTTCCAAGGTAGGAGGTTCTTCTCCTGTGTCCACAAATTCACTTTATATAATATGAGAGTGGAAATGATCTTGCAGCTGGAGTCAATTATAGCCAATAGTCCATAGTTGTGGGCATCCACCCTGTCACCCTTTTTAAAAACTGGGATGCGGATGGATTTTCTTGAGCTGCCAGGGATTTTTCCTGTATTCCAGACAGATGTAAACAATCCTAACAGCAGATGTGCCCATAGCTGTGGATTTCGCTTAATTACAACATTGGCAATACGGTCTGGGCCGGGGGCCCTAGAAGCCTTCGGTTTACATGACGTCCTCAAGCTCAAAGGGCAACTTACTTGCTACAAATTCTGCTGACCACCCAATATTCACAATTTCCCCATCCCCAATAAAATAGAGCTCTTTAATATGTTTCACCCATTCACTTTTAAGGATGGGATTAACCTCAACAGCTGAACCTTCATATAGGTGCAGTCTGTATGACTGCCAACATTTCTTGTTATCGTGTGATTTTTGCATTCCAAATATCAGGCGCAAGTTCACATTGGTAACGTAATGCTTGTAGGATCTCAGCCAGTTCTTATATTTCAGGCACTATGTTTGAGCTTTTCTGCCATATACATAGATCATGCTCTACTTACATGGTGTACATTATTCCGAAGGATCTTCTTCCGCCTATCAATGAGAATATCGAAACCATTACTATGCACCTTGATGCTTGGGCGAACCACTATGGTCCTGAGCATATTCTCCAATATCTGATCGATATTGACATTTAAACTACAAACAAATGTGCTCTAAACAGACTCCCAGGTATACCACCATTCCCAAGCAGGCAGAAATGTGATGATATGTGGGGCAGAATCACTTGTACAACTTTCAACAACATAACAGAATGACCTTACAGCACCTCACATATGAGCAAACAAAACACTCACCAGCAGCAGGCTGCAAACCAACTTACAAAAAAAGGAGTAGCGCTTTAAGTTTGCCTGACCTTCACAGGTATGTAAGGCCTCTCCCTGTAAAGAAAATGTTATTGTGTTGTTTTGTCAGGGTGTGTGAAGAATCCTACTGATCCCTCACTAAACCCTTGCATAAAGTCTCCTCCCTGGTGGCCAGGGAAAGGCAGATGCTTCTTGATCCTGACCTTGGGGTGGTGCTCTGCAGGAGGATCACCTGGGAGAAGACAAGGCCCATGGTGGTGAGGAGATTCTGTGGGATGAGACACAGTATTTGTACTTTGAAAAGGAAAACCTTTCCAGGTTACCAAAACAAGTAATGGCTTATTGTCATTATAATATACCTGACCCACATATAAGATCTGGGGTTCTGAGCACAAGTATCATAAAATCTGAACAATGGAAACATCCTTTAAAGTATTTCAGGATAAACACCCTCCTTGCTCACAAAGGTATGATTTATAATTATCTAGAAAAAATTGCCTTAAATGACATGTCTTCCTCTCTAATAACACATTCTGAAGATCCACCTTTAAATAATTGAAAGAGGAATACATCTACCCTTAAGTCCAAGCTAATACCTAAAAGAGTTAATTTTGTTGAAGGGGACTACATGTCCCATAATTCCAGGAGTACTGGGACGGGGAAGAAGACTGAAGAGGTAAGCTGTAGTAGTAGTCAGGCAATTGAGCCTAACAACCCATACCTGAAAGAACCCGGGAGGCATAAAAGGCCCCCTCAGGTGCAGGTAATTAGAAGGTGCTGGAACGGTTACTGGAGTGTGTGCAGTGGTAGCGGAAGCAGAAAGAAGGCTGCATAGTGTTGGAAAACCAAGTAGAAGTGGTAGAACCAGAGGGACGCCAGACGTGGATTTAGCAGATTTCACCTGCTTGTTCTGAGAAGGTCCTGTTACCCCAAACTCTGAAGTGCACAGGCTATGCAGTGGAAGGCATGCAGAGAGGCTGTTTTTACCCACGTGGGCCTGATTGCCATGGTTGCTGTGCAGAAAACGTGGCAGAGAACGAAGCTAGGAGCGGTCGGTGAGTTGCAGGTTTCAGGAGCCAGAGGGGCTCCTTTATTGAGTGGCCGGACCAGTGACACCTGAGCAGAGGAAGGGTGTGGGTCCCAGTAAGCTAGAAGTAGTAGAGGTTGTGCCTGAAGTCAAGCAACTCCCAGAACAAGGCACACAGAGGCCGGTGAGTCAAACCTGGCTTTCTGATTCCTTGTGGTGCTCTGCCTGCAACAGTATCCTGTCTAATCTTCACGTGTGTAGAAGCCGAAGCGAGCTGACATTGTTAGTTGCATTTGCTGACAAGGGAGCAATGGAATGGAAATGGTTGTGTTTGCTTAATTTCGTTTACTAAGTGAAGAGTGAACATTACTTCTTTATTCAAACGAACAAGCATTGTTTGTAAACAAAGTGTTTAAACACTGTTTCTGCAGTTGAAGGGAGTGCACACATTGCCCAAGCCACAATTATTCCCTTACTGAGGTTGAAAGCAGCCTCAAAACAGTCTGAGCACAATATAATATCAGCCTTGCCCAAGTAACATGTGTTACAAGCATTACCTGAAGCCGAGAAATTGGCACCAATGTTTCTGGGTAATTCATTAGCTAACAGTTGACAAAGAGGTGAAGGCCAAGCTGGATAAGGGAAACCTTGTTGCTTATGAACATTGCTGAACATTGCTGAAGTTGACTCAACCTATAGGCTGGTGCAGAAGGAACAAGGTGGGTCCAAAGGCAATATTGGGTTGTTACTGTGGTTGCAGACAAACAAGAGAGTCAAAGAGGCTTCCCCTATTGAAGAGTCATATTCAGAGGGAGAGTGGCTTGCCTATTTGAAGGTGTTGCAGTGCCTTAAAATGAATTTAGTCAACCCCTGTCTTTAAAACATAAGTATTGAAGCTGTGGTGATATATCTGGTTGTCAGTAGATGCAGGACTTCAGTGGTTCAAATGAAGTGGAATACTATGTGGCAAAGGAGAATGTCCATATGGTAAACTCTGATAGAAGTGAAGTAGTTGAAGTAGAAGCAGAAGAACTGTGAAGTCAAATATATACCTATCATGAGTTCTAACCTGAATAGACACATCATTACTGTTAAGACTTTTGTTCCATTAAAATTCTAGAAGTTGTATTTCTCTTGAACTGTGTCAAGCCTTCTTGGATAACTGGAAATGGTAAAAGGTCATTGTGGCTAAGAATAACATTTATGCTATTCTGAGGAAGTGGAAAGTCTGATTTCATCAGTAGAAGAACTTGTGTTGTTTTTGGAACTGTGTTTGACAGATCTTTGACTTAATATTTACTTTTCAAGAACTGAACTGAGAGCTTGCTACCTATGTGGATTTCCTATTATACCTTTGATGAACATTGAAGCTGAATATACCTTGAAACCTCGGGAAGGGAGTTGTACCCAGGTTGTTAGAAGGTTATCAAGACATTTTGAATATTATTGTAGATGTTACTTTTGAAATGCCATATATTTTCTTTTGTATTTGATGTTAGTGTGAGGGCCAGAACTCCTGTGTTAGAGTGTTTCCCATTAGTTTTGTTAGGTAGGGAATCCCACAGCAGAGTTGGGAAATTGAAGCATTTTGATATTATTTTTGTTCTAATAAATGGCATGTTTTCAACAATTATCAAACAGTTGTCTGCCTCGCATTGCTGACCCCTCACAGGTGGGAGAATCCATTGCAACCATTTGTTGTGGAATGCAGGATCACATCTGCCTATATTTCACAAACAAAAACCCAGAGATTTACGTCATGCTGTTGATTGGGCCTGAATAGGATGCCACATAGGGGTGGTATTTGTGCACCATATTGGGTCTCGGCCCACACCTGCATGTGATTGGCTAAAAACAGGCCAATCACACGGAGGTTTAGGTGGATTGCGTGGGACTTCTGGAAATCCTGGAGACTCCACGCTCTCCCTCAGAGAGCTGAAGGAGATCCAGAGACTAGGCATGTCTGTGCAGGATACAAGAGATTTCAGGGCGCACATCATAGTTCTGCTTGAAAGAGAGCAGCATGACATATGTGTCCAAATGCAGAAGAGAAACATCGGACCATTTATAATCTGTTCCAACGCAACATGTACACCAATGAAGTTCTCCATTCTGCAAAATGTGCCTATTCCAGATGGAGACTACTTCTCCACTCGAATGGCCAGGTGAGCGGGAATGGAATGTCCTGGGATGTGGAAAATCATATGCAACCTTCCACTTCCTTCTAGTTCATGTACTCCTATTTATTTGGTAGTGTATAATATGTTGCATGTATTCATGATACACCACAGAAAAAAGATAAAGGAAGGGGATGAGGATGCGTGAGAAGCAAAGAGGAGGAAGTGGACGGAGATAGGTAAAGGTAACGTACATTCTGGTGTATATAGGCAAAGAAACATGAAGACATTAAAACTGATCCCAAAATGTCATATTCCAGTCTAGATATACATCAGAATCTAAGCAAAACTGTTGACAATAAGTACAGCGTTACAGTACTCAAAGGACAGAATGACCAAGGAGGAACACCCACTTTAAGAAAGGCCTACCTAAAAAGCAGAGGTTTTAGTGCACTCCTGTATTTCATGTGTTCCTGTTCAAGTATTACCTCCACGGGGAGTGAGTTTCAGAGATCCAGGCCAGCGACTGCCAATCTCTCAACCCAATTCTTGTTTTAATTAATTGTTGGGCAACATGCTAGTGCCTTCGTTAGAGAAGTATATGGGGGGCCTATGTTTGAAGCAGCTTTCCATATGATGCAGACAATTTTTAACTCAAAATGGAACGTCATCATTAACCTATGGAGATGTTTGAGATCTCCAGAGTTGTGGTTGTGCGTTTTAAGGCTGAGGTTTAGCCATGCTGCCCTGTTGTGGATGGCCTGAGAACACGCATCTTCTTGTCAAGTGTGTGCTACGCCCATAGGAAACTAGTGTATGTGCCTCACATCCTACTGATGATTAGATCTCAGGCCTTGTTTCTCCACCTGATCTTAAAGCAGCTACCCGTAATTTAGTTTACAGATGGCAACAATCCGATATGTTAGGGCACCATTTGAAAACGTACATTCATACATGGCGCTAGGATTATGAATACTTTAAACATGGACTTTCACTCACCAGCTACAACTGTTGCAAGGAATGCACTCAGCAAAATATTATAATGGCACCGCACAGCATAGAATACAATACCATAGCATGGCATATCATCAAAAAAATTGGAAGGCATAGCAATGTAACCTAACAAGAAATAATAACATAGCATTACAAATAGGAAATTGCAAGTCATTGTCGATATTCATTTTTTCCTTGCATCCCACTTTGCCATGCTCCTCTACCCTACCTTTTATTTCTGGCAACTTCAAAACTGATTAACATTAACTTTATCATCGGGAGATTTTTTTTAATGTTTCACCATTGTTTATTTTTATTTTTAGAGCAAAGACCTAAAACCAAGAAAAAAAATAATTGGATTCTATACAGCAATGGTGTTTCTTTGCCTTATGCATGAGAAGAGCCAACCTTCTCGGAAGTCCCAGTACACGTTGCACGAGGTCTGGGGTTCCCTCATCTATCTCTCCTCCACTAAGTTGGAAGGGCCTTTTACATAGTGTTGAAAAGGAGGTGCAAGGGGCTGAAGCCAATTCCTTTCTGAGATGCCCAAGTGTAGGCATACAGACATTATAGTAGGAATCCCACTTTTTTTCCTTGAGGCTCTATTAAGGCCCTCATTAAGTACTTGTTAACACACTCGAGTAGACCATGGGACTGGGTTGGTAGGAGGTTGAAAACATTCCATTCATTTCAAATATGTAGACACATTTACAATCCCAGTCAGAAACATCTTCCTTGTAGAACACAACCATTGGAAATGTGCTCTTGCCACCACAGCAGCCACCACAGCAGCAGCGATAGCCTCTTGGGCATGGTGTCCTGATACCTAGTTGTGTGTCCTTGTAGACCAGCAGTAAACAATCTTTTGAGGATGTTGAGGGGGGCAAAGGGAACAACAATCACAATCACAAAGCGCTAAAAGGCTAACACCACCAGTGGGGAAGGACGAAGATGCCATTTCGTCTGTCTACTGGACTTGCTGGACAGCTGACCACTCAGACAAGACTTATAGTGACATTTTACTTGAACTCATATGGAAGACCAGTAGACTTGAAGTGACATCCTCTCTATGGTTTTCACCACACCAAGGTGTCCTTCCAAAGTGATCATGTGAGCTAACTGTATCAGAAAGGGGTACTGTTCTTAGGACACCAGGCTCAGACCATGTGAGCATACTGTAAAGCAGCCAGCTGAATAAAAAGAATATTCAGTGTTTCCTGGGGATTTTCCCATTTGGCTAATGCAGGCCCAGACCCGTTGGGAGTCGGACACTCTCTCTCTAAAAGATGTTTCCCCATTAAAGACCTTTTTCAACAAGAAAGGGTTGCTGCTACAGGCAGACTCTTAAATTGGGACTTGTCAGCACCTACAGGCTCATCAGCTTCCTCTAGCAAGCAAAGGGCCATCTGAAGGGCATGTCCCAGACTGCTGGGCTGTACCTCAGCCACTTACCTTCTGAGCAGGGCTTTGGGTTGCTCTTCTGCTGCAGGACTGCATTACTGAGCTGGCTACCCCATTTCATGATTGCGACCAGCTGATCAAAGCCCCACCTGTCCTGGGTTTTCCGGTAACCATTCCCAAAACCTAACAACTCATCAACAACCACCACATTTGTAGGAATGTCTTGAATAGTAGGACTCTTCTTTTCAATATGCTCAAGATAACCTTTCGGGTAGATCACAAGCTATCCTAGTGGTCCTCAGGTGTCTCTTTCACTGGTCCACAGGAGTAAGCAGTGCCTGTTCTACTGTTGTGATATTAGCTCCAGTGTCATTAATCATGATTAAAAAAAAGTATTGGCAGCAAATGTGATTGTGGGTTTAATAGGAGCAGGTTTTGGACTGAGGTGAGAAAGCTAATATGAATGTTTTTTGAATGAGAGCTCATTATTTGAATTGTTATACAATGTTACTGTTAGGGAGAATTTCAATTTCTGTGCTAATTTCCTTCAACATTAGAGACCGCCAGCTCTTTTGCTAGACTTAGGACTTTTACATTTTTACCCCTGAGTGAATGGGACCTTTTTCTCCCTCTCTCATGTGTTTTTACCTGATTTGGATTTTGTGTTTTTACAGTTTTTGGAGTCTTACAAACTCCATAGGCATCTGCTTTTTGTACGGTGACACAGATCAACTTCAGTGTAAGGTTTAATACCTTTTTTTGTGTGAACTACAGTTCCCAAGAATAGAAAAATGAAATTGGCTTTACTTACTTTTCCCTTTGTAGTTCCAGCACACAGCAACTTATGTGGAGTGCTGGGGGGTTACTCTGTGCGTTGAGACAGGTTTAAGCCCTTTGTTCGTCTTGCCTTTGGCGGGCTCCAGCCCTAAAGCCCGTCCCTAGCTCCAGTGTGTGTGGAAGTAACAGGATGTGAGGTAGGGTCCCAAAACTCCCCTGTCCTTTGTCTCTCAGAGTGCTTGAACGATTGGCTGGGCCACCCTACTATGTGATTGACAGCCAAGACTGAGTTGAATGGGAGAAACCTGCGTAAAGGGTGAGGTTTTTGGGACTACAGGCAGATTTGCCTAATGGAAGAAACATCCTAGGAAGAAACCATGAACGAAGCCCGCTGCAACCTCCTGGACCTTCAATTGCCTGCTAAAGCACTGCTGCTGTGCTGATCTCTTTTTTCACCTCGACAGAGATGCTCTGCAGGAACAACTTCTCTGAATGGGTTAGTAGGACCAACTAACCACGAGATGATCTGCGATTGGCGCCAGCTCTGACTTGCTGTAGCTCTCCGTTGCTGCAGAAGCCCAATGCCTGTGGTTGAGTGTCCTTAAAGGAGTGCAAATTCTGCTGCGGAACAAATCTGGCCAAAAGCTCCAAGAGCCTCCTAAGGACCCTCCAGAAGCAGGACTTCCCAATCCAGAGTCCCCTCACCAGCGTGCAGGACCAACGGAGCATGGAAAGTCCAGCTGGTGTCTTGCATTCTGCATCAGTGCTGTTTACAAAGTGCTGAAACTGCAAAGTGCTGCTGAAGCAAAAAGAGCTTGTAGCTGCCGACAACCTTCCCGAGTAGACCGCAGGAGCCCTGCAGATGTCCTCGCTCGTGTACCCACAACTGAGGCTCAAGAACCAGGCTCTGCTTGGCTGTAGCAAGAAAGATTCCAGCTGGACCACTTTTTCTTCTAACCAGAGGTACTGTTTGGGCTTGGGGTACCTACCTACTTGCCTTAAGTTGTGTTGTCTCACTTGAGGCTAGCGCCTACTTACTTTCTGAGTTGATTTCAACTCCTCTTACACAGGCTCAACGGCTTGTGGCCCTACAAGTGATTTTTCTGAACTCTCTAACTTTGTGCAAGACTTTTATCCAAGAAGTGCATCATGATTATAGACTGTGTCCAAATGATTTTAGCTGTCCTAGCTCCCTAAATGCACTTTTCTAAATCAATTGACTTTGGTATTGCTTCTACCCCATCGGTTGTGGCTTGTTAAACCCTGTTACTTCTGGGACAGGCTTATCTAGACTTCATTGGAGGATTCAGTTGTCCTCGTATTTTCTGAGATACTCTTATTACCTTTTTGCTTCCCTTAACCTTTCCTTTCTACAACTCTGAATCTGCAAAGTACACTAGTCTAATATATAAATGCAAATACTATCCTTCTGATTGAAGTCACCTGCGGGTGTAGGAGAAATGTATTAAGCACATCCAAAGATTATTCACCGGCTGGTTTGATTCTGAAAAGTAATTTCAAAGTTTATTCGTATTGTTAAAATCTTCTGCCTTTTTAAAGAATGCTTATTTAAAACTATTGTTAAATAAATAAATAACTATTTATAACTGGAACCTTGATTGTAAGTATTACTTGGCTACTTGCATTTATGGATTTCAATTGTACAGTTCTATAGCTCACTTTTATCCTCTTCAGATACTCCTGGCTGCTCAGTCACACTACCAAAATGTGTAGGACAGACCGATTCCAAAAGGTGGGTTACCTACTACCAAGCAGATAAGTCTTGTGTAGTATCACACAGTGTGACTGCACCAATTCTTGCCTAACAGTTACAAGCCAAGAAATTAATTATTTTCGAACTCATTATTGGGGCAGCGAGAGAGCAGGCTCTTTCTCTCTTGATTTAAGATGAATGATTAGCCTTTATTGGAACCGATTGATTTACATTAAGGGGGCTGGGGAAGGGGTAACATCGTTTCAGTTTCTACTTACACACAGTTTTCCATCTCCGCTCACACACTTCCACTGCCATTGATTCTTTCAACTGTTTGGTGAAGGCCTAGAGGACCATGAAATGAAGGAGCAGAAACCAGAACAAATATGGCAGTGCTTGAATATTGATATCACCGAGGAATCAGCAAAGAGTCTCACAGCATCTGGAATAAGGCTGGTTGATTCTTCCTTCTTCTTATGTTTTTGTACAGTATGTCCCCACAACATACGTGGTACCCCGTCCTTCTCAACTAGTACACTCCAACTAACTCCGCCTCTGTTCAGGGTATCTTTGATGGCAGTTCCTACAAAACCTGCTGCACTTGCCAGTCTCGCCCATGTCTTAGGAATTAAAGCAATAAGAAGCAAATGCTCAAATACACTTCTTGCAGAACGGAAAGTATTCCCAGCAGTGGTAACAGAGACTATTCTAAGAGAGGGTGCAGGAAGCATGCTCATTGAGATTCTATCCTCTCAGTGTTACAGGGGGATACCATAGTCTTCCTCGCACTAACCCCCGTCATGGGTACAGTACCAAAATCTCCCAAACATGCATTAGTATTATCTGCCACTACTCACATTGGTTGTCCCTCACTTGGGGTCCCATTTACATTTCTTTTTTTAGTTTTCAGTTCCCACAAGACAGCCGAGTCGCCATTGCCCTCTACATGAGGCTCTATATTGTACTGTAGCTATTAAAAAGATTCTATACTGTACACTTCAACCATCGCCATTTGCAATTGAAAGATGTTTGATGATATAGAATTCACATTGTAGTTTGGGCTATTAGGTGGTGCCTCTGCACCACCTATATGCTGAAACTATTTAGAGTACAGAGAGGTAGAATTGGCATATGAGGAGGGACACAACACTTGCAGCTGTTGTTTGGCTATTTGCCCACCCATTGACTGTCCATGGCCATGATAATCCCTATTGCCAGTCCAGCCAGTTCCTGCCCCTCCGCACCCAAAACACCTCCTCATGGGAACTCTTTGAGCTTGCTTTACTCAAGCCTTACCCTCAAACACTGCAATTGAAGTGTCTGCCAGTGTTTGTTTTTACAGAAGTGTTCTTAGAGTTAAATACTTTATTAGACGTTTAAATGCAATACTGGTGCAGTAGAAATGTCTTAACCAGGCCTGCTTTCAGTCACTCTATTAATAAGCAGTATGCATGTCCTTCATTGAATCTAGTCAAACACAGTTTTGACTTCTGTATACGTATTAGGCATTTGCCAGGCACTGCAATTAGATGCGAAGCTACTCAGACCATTTTGCACATGCTACCATCAATGGCTAGTTAATACCACCACTCCAGTGCCTGGCAAGTACCTATCCCATGCCTGTGCAAGAGCACAAACTGTTATTATTACTATTATTATTATGATTATTATTATGATTATTATTATGATTAGGGTATTTATTGAGCACAGATTTAGCTTTCTGAAGTGCTTTACAATCATAGAGTGAAGAATGCAGTGTGGGCAGCAGAGAAAAAGGCAGTGGGGAGCTAACAGGCGAGGGCAAGGTTGGGCGATTGGCAGCAAGGGATCTATAAGCAACCAGAGGGAGACTGTGGGGTGCTGATCACCAAGTCTCAGATAGGGTGCGCAGAGTAGGGTGTGTGGCCCAGATGTTAAGGAGGATCCATTCCTTGACTTGAAGAGGAAGGTCTTGAGTGCTTTTCTGAACTGTATGCATGAGGTGATAGGTGCAGATGTCAGCAGTGTGAAGGTAAATAGCAATGTGGGAAGCATATCTCGGGCACAGCACTCCATTACTGTCCCAATCTTGCTCATACTCTTTCTCCTATCGCTACTCTATGTTCATTCTGTATCCAGATTTTGGGCAAATCTATCTACCGATGTTACGAATACAGAAAAATACATTTCTTACTGCGATCTATTCAAAAACATTGTGACACCATTATACCATCTGGACTGGTTTCTGATGAAAGAAATCAGATTTCTTTTGAAGCATCAAACAACACTTCATGCATATGCATAAGCAATGCTTTCTGCCCAATGTATGGATGGTTGTATAGTTACAGTGACATTGTGGCACAATCAAAGACCCTCAGGGTGCCATATCTTCATTCAGAATAAGGATAGCATAACTAACATTTCCTTGATTATGGATATAGCATTAGTTATATCACTATTAATCCATAACACGTTATTTAAAAACAAATGTATTTTTAGTTATGTCTCTGCACACACTCATATGCAACCCCATACTTGCTGATCACCAAGTCTCAGATAGGGTGCGCAGAGTAGGGTGTGTGGCCCAGATGTTAAGGAGGATCCATTCCTTGACTTGAAGAGGAAGGTCTTCAGTGCTTTTCTGAACTGTAGAAGTGATGGGGCAAGTCTGATGTTGACAGGGAGGAGGAGGTTCCAGAGTCTTGGAGAGTAGACAGAGAAGGCCTGTCTCAACTGTAGAAGTGATAGGGCAAGTCTGATGTTGACAGGTAGGAGGAGGTTCCAGAGTCTTGGAGCGTAGACAGAGAAGGCCTGTCTCCTGCTTCTTTCCTTCCTAAACTGTCATAATTCCAAACCGTAGGTATTGCCAATGCTTTTTTATGAAGCAACTAAGATCCACATCACTCGTGTAAGAACTTCCCAATGGGCATGCCATGTGGTCCTTACATGCATTTTGTGATGATGATGAAACATTTCTTCACAAAATCAGTACCCTTGATCTTGAAGATTGGCATAAATAATCTGTATTTCCTAAAAGGTTTCACAAAGCTGTTCGGTCAATTACCTCTGCGTCTCCTTGGGCTATTCTGCAGAAAAGGTATTTGGTAAATACATATTAACTAAGACTCAAGAGTGTCTGCATGCTGGGATAGTGAGGTGTCCAGCACAGGCAGGTTTCAGGCAGACCTTATAGGAGTGCTTGAACCAGCCAGTGCATCTACTGAAATAGGCTGATCTAAAGAAGGGAATTCTGTATGCAGCTTTTGCTAACAAATGAATAGCGCCAGATGCATATTTAGTTACAGCAGTCCACCTATTGAACATCAAGATTTCTACCCATGTCAGGGATGATCCTGACACTGAAAATGCACAGGAATTTACAGTCAATAGAAGAGTCAGACAGAGATGTGCACTGGCTCCCATTCTGGTTTTCTTACATGCCAATTATCTTAGTAGAAGACCTGTAGAAGTTTAGGTGGGCATCTCAATAAATGGCCCAATCTAATTGTTGGTCTTTTTTTTTGGAGATGCTGTAGTGATTTTGACAATACTCAGCATTCAGGTTTCATTAAAAAAGCTGTTTGTCGTTTTTGTTTAGTACTGCTATGCAAAAAATGAATAAGCAATGTATGCAAAGAGAATGAGCTAGGATACAAAAGAATTCTAAACTATGAGTGATCAAGATGACCCCCTTAGAAACCGCAGAGCACTTTGACTACCTGAGAATGGGGTCTGGCCTGGATTTCCTTTACACACCAGATATAAAATGGGAATTCTGCCATGTAAATTCCTTCAAAGTCCCATTAAACATCTATGATATTAAAGCAATATTAGCCACACCACACTCTAAGGTGCAGAGCTGCAGGGTTTGTTGAATTTTCGGAAAGATTAAAGTAGTAGGGAGGGGATGTGATATATAGGTTAATAGCACATACACCAATGGAATTGCTTCAAACAGAGGTCTGATATAATCCAATCAGCTGGTCTTTTTGGTAAGACTGTGGTCCAATCTGACTGCAACGGTTTCCCACCAATGCCTTAGGGTTTTATTGAAACTGGATAGGGCCGAGGTATCTTAAGTGCCGTCTTGAGAGCCTAAGGCTAATGCATTTTGGAACCATCTGAAATGACTAAAAGATTAGGGTGTACCGAATTTCGACTTTGAGTGAGAATTTGGCCGAACAACTGGTAGAGCACTCACTCGAAGCCAAAGGTCTGGTCCACTTTCAATGATTAGCTTTCTCTCTCTGTATTTGAGAGAGATAGCCTATCATCGAAAGCAGGGACAGGCTGCAGAGTCTAATTAAGGTCATTCCTTATTGGCTGCTGCAGGCTGCCCCAGCCCGGAGGCCGCATGGTAATCCCCAACCCCTGTTGTTATGGGGTTGCCGGGGTTTGGTTTGGCATCCCTGGTTACTGCATTTTTTTCAAAACAAAGCTGCATGTGGAGATGCCTGGGTAAGGCTCTTCGAACCCCCCAAATATTGCTGGGCCTTGCCATGGCATCCACCCACTCATTAAAAAAAACAGCAGCTAGGCCCACCAGGCCAAGGCCTTGTGATCCCCACAATTGTTGCTTGGGGTTGCCAGGTTTTGACCTGGTGCCCCCACCTCCAGCTCATTTAAAAAAAGAAAATGTACCAGCGGAGGCTACCAGGGCAAGACCCGGCTATCCCTGCAATTGTTGCTTGAGAGGTCACTGGGCCTTGACCTGGGCATCCCCCAGCTCATTTAAGGAAATAAAATGCACCAGCTTGGTCATCAGGGCAAGACCTGATGACCTCTGCAATTGTTGAACCCCTACTCATTTAAAAAAAAAAATCACCAGCTGCATTCTCCAGGGCTAGGCCCATCGACCCACTTAATTGTTGCTGTGAGGGTTTCTGGGCCTTGCCATGCTGTGACCTCCGTGCTCATTTAAAAAAAAATTAAAAAAAAACATTGGTGGGGCTAAGGCTCAGCAACCCCCACTCCAATTGGTCTGGCAGTGGGGTGAATCAGGGCAAGACCCAGCAATCCTGGCAATTGTTGCTAGGGAGCCACCAGGCCTGGCCCTGGGGGCCGCCCAGGTCATTAAAAAATAAATTCAGCATCAGGGCTAGGTAGATTGACACTGTAATCTCCTCTATACTATGCATCGTCCAAAGAGCTTACTGGGGCGTTGTTCCAGTGGACCTACCCAATCTTGCCATGCACTGCAAGCAACCCCTGGTATATCGAATCAGCAGCGCTACAGGAAACAGCTCTCTTTACACTTCTCTCCTGAATTGTCACTACACTGCACAAGAACTGCTATCAAACGTAACACTTGAGAAGAGCCATTTGAAATGTCAAAATACCCTGTAGACAGTCATGCAGAGCACCGTCAGAGTCAACATTGTGAGGATGATTTTGCAGAAAGTGAACACAGAGAATATTGAACTATCAAAACACATGCAACTGGAATTCAATCCGATAAGTCGCTGCACTAGATAAAGACCCTAATCCCCACCTTGGTCCTTGCCCACATATCCATGGTGCTATGAAGTGAACCAGTGCCATGAGAGGCAGGGCCCACACTCCTTTCCCCAAGGACAACTAGCCGTTCTGTCCACAGCTTAGCTTGGTTCAGCCCTGTTTCTGACAGCTGATGAAGGGTCTTGTAATCCTATCTTAACTCAACGAGTACAATTTAAATGGGTAATAGTAACACCGGTTGATGGCAATGCACTTTGGGCCTGGTCATGACGGTACACCCAACAATACAGTCCATTTTGAAATATTTGCAAGGAACTTGGGGTTGGTCACGCTGAGTTACCTGGGGGCAACCAGATGTGGACTCCCTGCTCACTGTGCTCAGAGAGGCATAGCTTCACCTCACTGATGAGGCCCAACAAGGCTGAAACACATGTATGTGGTTGCTTTTGGTATTCTTGTTCAGAGAGGAATTGCCATAGCATTTCGGTGCTGGATTGCTCATGTGGGCGGGACAAAGACTGATATGCAAATAGATATTTCCCATCTGTGAAAGGTACAGTGAGCAAAAAGCGTGTGCTGCAAACTCTCATCTCAGAACAGGTTATCATGCCATGTTCTTGCTGGAGAGGAGCGCCTGCTACCTTTTTTGAAATATTTGAATAAACATATCTGCTTTAGTTTATCCGTTTAGGAGAAAACCCTGCCCGGGTGCAGGCCCAATCTGTAGTGAAATTCTGGATACACATTTGGAAGAGACGCATGTTTGCATGCCACATGATATAAACAACAATAGCTAAATGAAAAAAAAAAGATATAGATCACCAATATGTCTTCATCCGGTAGCCAAATTAAAACAACAGCAGCTGGATGTTCAATCTGGCTCAAAAGATGTCCAACTTGCAACACACAGGTTTCTGAATGTGGGTGATACCAAGAAGGGGTGATTTCTGAGGCAGGAGCTTCTGTCCATAATTCAAATATTTAACAGGAAGAAATATTTTGTACGGAGTCCTTCTAGAATATTTTGTCAATCTGTTAATCTATCAGTGAAAAATACTAAAAAGAAGATTCTGGAGAAAGCCGACACCTACCCTGTCCAATAGTCTGTTCTTAATTGTATCTAGCAAGACAGGTCCACGAAAGAATCCAAAGGGGTACTTGAAATGTCCGGTTGCTGGCCATCAAAAAAGCTGTTCCGAA
Organism: Ambystoma mexicanum; assembly: GCF_040938575.1. Lineage (NCBI taxonomy): Eukaryota > Metazoa > Chordata > Amphibia > Caudata > Ambystomatidae > Ambystoma > Ambystoma mexicanum. The sequence goes on along the minus strand of NC_090933.1, from coordinate 1,031,420,418 downwards.
ACTTCAGTTTGATGCAAATGCAACTTCACCTCTGTGGTAAGATCTTTTTAGAGGCAAACCGCTAGTTACCAGTCAAAATGTTTTAGACCTTGACCAAGCAATGATTCCATTGATTAAAGTCATTTGGGCCATGCACGTTTAATAATGTCTCGTTGACAAACCTGGCTGAAAGCTGCAAAGCACAATTGAGATTCCACATATCGAACAACTTATTTGATTGTAAATGGCCCCCACCATAGGATGGCTTTCAAAATAGGTTGCTTCCTTTAATCTACAGGATTCACGTTTCGCACTCTTCAGGGGTCTTTTCAGGTTTTGACCATGTGGACTTTCACTTGATGGTATACAGCAGTCCTGAACTGTGTGTGGCACCACAGCCTCAGCCTCCCAACAGCTGTGGATCATGTGCAGACAACACCTTGCAGTGGAATTTCAAGTTTGCTGACATTTTACCTCAAACACCTGTAAATGAAACTGTGTCATGATCCATATCCTTTAATTATGTTTTCCATCTTTAAGTTGAAATGCCTAAAGAATGACTTCCTCTCTGTCTCTGGTAAAAGCGGCCAGATTCCATTGCTATACATGTGTCCCACAATTGTTAACACTTTTCCACATTAATTTTTTTGAAAAGTGTATTGCTCTTGAGAGGGCCACATTAATTTGCACTTCCGTGCAAAAGGTCCTTTCCGTGCAATTTTCAACCTTTTCACTGCATAGTGAAAAAGTAAAATGTAAAACATAATTGAATTTACTTTCCACCTTACTTTGCCATTTCATTTGTGGAAAAGCATACATGCCTCCCGCAATTAACGAATGCAGGAGGCTTTTACAGTGAAAAGGTACAGTAAAACGACAGACAGATTCCATTGGAATACAGTAGTAGTTTAAAGCCAGCACGAATATACATGCTGCTGTTTACACTTTGTGCCGTTTTGAGGCTGTGCATGGAAGCATGTCAACACAGGTTGTCCGTTCAGTTCCCCACCCTGCCTCACAACTAAATAAAAATCCCACGGGTTGCAAATTTATATCTGCCGTAACACCTTCTAAATGGTCTGTGGGACTTGCAAAATTAGCCCTACATAGTTGAAAGTAAAGTGTAAATGAAATTTCACCTGTACTTTACACTCTACCTTTCCACTATGTGGTGGAAAGGTTGAAACGTGCACGAAGTTGACTTTTTGCACAGAAATGGGATGTCGTCCCAGACATTCACTAATCTATTGTGTATGCAGTGCTGTGTTTGTGCTTAATGCTCGATTGATTGAACGGTATTTAGCAACCCTTAGTCAACACATAAGCTTGCAGCTGCTTAAGTATTACTTACGTGAAAATGTTGGCAATCCACTCTAAGTTAAGGAGAGGTTGATGAATTTCGATGCATGGTCTCCTAAAATGTCAGTTGCATAACAGCAAGGACTGTAAGCCAAACCCGGCTAAATGAAAAAAGTGGGTCTTTAGCTCTCTGAGGTGTAGGTCTGTAGAGGTTAGTGTAGGTATGATAGTGTCAGATGTTGAGTGTTACTTGAAGACTTTGGTTAGCTTGAAGCAATAATTGTGGTTTGGGGCAAGGACAGGAGATGTCAGATTGTAAACAATGCACACAAGTTCCATTGGTTTGCTGATAGTGCCATGGAATTTGAGTGTGAAAGCAGATTATTTTGCATTGAAAATATTGTTGAACTATAATTTCATGGCCAATTTCTATACCTTTTTTGTGCTTTTTGGTCTCCAGTTTTCTCACCTGTGCTTTGCTGGAGGCTAATGGATGGCTGGATAGTTCGGGGCGAGCTATTGAGTTGAAGATGGACATTAAATGAGAGATACAGTTTCCGAAAAGGTTGGTGGCTGAGGATTCCCTGGGAAGATCAAAGATTAAAGATATGAAAGCATTCCTACATTCTTATTAGAATGGTTTCTTTATGGATTGGTTAGCTTGAAGCAATAATTGTGGTTTGGGGGCATGGACAGATGTCAGATTGTAAACAATGCACACAAGTTCCATTGGTTTGCTGATAGTGCCATGGAATTTGAGTGTGAAGGCAGATTATTTTGCATTGAAAATATTGTTGAACCATAATTTCATGGCCAATATTTATACCATTTTTGTGCCTTTTGGTCTCCAGTGTTCTCACTTATGCTTTGCTGGAGGCTAATGGATGGCTGGATAGTTCGGGGCGAGCTATTGAGTTGAAGATGGACATTAAATGAGAGATACTGTTTCCGAAAAGGTTGGTGGCTGAGGATTCCCTGGGAAGATCAAAGATTAAAGATATGAAAGCATTCCTACATTCTGATTAGAATGGTTTCTTTATGGATTAGACCATGATACAGGTCTGTATTTGATGTTTGATGTTGAGTGATTTGGGGAGGTCAATAGTACATGATTGGAGAAAGAAGTTGGGCTATAATAGAGGATACATTTTTTAGTTGGTGTCTTGTCTATCATAGCTGCAGATATAGTCTACACAGTGGTCTTTGAAGTGATTAGGCTCTTTATTGTAGTAACTAAGCTTATTCAGATACAAAATTCATTAAAAGCACACAACAATCAGTTATATTAAAAACATAACACTTGTCTCAATTTTCCACCATTAAAACTCAACACAATATGGTTAGAAGAGTAGAAGGGCAGCATCCGGGTAAGAGAAGATTTCCTGCACATAAGAAATATCTATGCTCACAAGTCCATGTTAGCCCCTATGCATGACAACACAATCCCTTCAGCAATGTCCATGGATCTCCACCTACACGGTGAGTGTTTCAGATCCTTTGCATGAGGTGATAGGTGCAGATGGCAGCAGTATGAAGGTAAATAGCAATGTGGGAAGCAGATCTCGGGCATAGCACTCCATTACTGTCCCAATCTTGCTCATACTCTTTTTCCTATCGCTACTCTATGTTCATTCTGTATCCAGATTTTGGGCAAATCCATCTACTGATGTTACGAATACAGAATAATACATTTCTTACTGCGCTCTATTCAAAAACACTGTGACACCATTATACCATCTGGACTGGTTTCTGATGAAAGAAATCAGATTTCTTTTGAAGCATCAAACAACACTTCATGCATATGCATAAGCAATGTTTTCTGCCCAATGTATGGATGGTTCTATAGTTACAGTGACATTGTGGCACAATCAAAGACCCTCAGGGTGCCATATCTTCATCCAGAATAAGGATAGCATAACTAACATTTCCTTGATTATGGATATAGCATTAGTTATATCACTATTAATCCATAACACGTTATTTAAAAACAAATGTATTTTTAGTTATGTCTCTGCACACTCTCATATGCAACCCCATACTTCTTTGCCTCTGTGTCATTGTCTTGGCTTGATGAATGTGTTTTTGGACTGATTACGTGAAAATGCTCCCCATTTTGGGATGGAATGCCAGTATGGCTACTGTGGTTTGCCTCATCCTCTGTTGTATCCATTTTATGTGTGCTGTTCTACATCATATTTGAAGAGACTTTCCACCAAACCAAATGAGTTTACTAAATTCACTTTGATAGTTGTCACCAAAAATGTCCAATGTTCAAGCACAGCATAGTATTTTGGAATTGTAGCAATGTCACAGTGTTTTATGAACTCTTGGCATATGATCAGTGTGTGCTCATGATGAATACGCTTTGAGATTAAAACATTTGGCATAGGGGGTAAGGAACTGCACAAGCAGAAGGCAATGTATCTGGATCCCAGAAGATTTATCTTTCAGCATTGAGACATTTTCCAGTGGATTCACTGAGGTACTTTTGTCTTGGAAGATGTTTCAGAATGTAAATTATTCAAAATCTCTGTGTCGAAGATGGCTGGGTGAGCTAGATAACGTATTTGTTTTCAGCAATTCTTCTTATTAATCTCTAAAACGACACCTGGATTGAAATAGTGGTCCTGCATGCCTCAAAGCTGAATGGATGGGGTGTGTGAAGGAATGTATGTATGACTGCAGATATTTATGTGTAGATAGCGTAAAACTAGCATGGACGCAACAGAGCACTGTGCAATTGGATACAATAATGGTATGCGGAAGCGTAGGTACAATGAAAAATATAGAACATTAAAGACATATTCAGAGCCATGTGGAGAGAGGAGATCCAGAGGGTTACACTTTATGGAGGGAAAGGGGATCCCAGTTAATGTGATGATGTTTACACAGATTATTGGTCTATGCAGTGTTCTTTGATGAGATTCTTCGTTGCCCTTTTTCTGAATTACAGTAGAGAAGGGGCAGTCTGAATTACATCCGAATTGTGTTCCATATTATTGGCGCTTCTTCTTCCAATGTCCTTCTGGTATTGCCTTGGGCTCTAGGAATGTTATGCTTTTCACAGCAAGGTAAGCAGGTAGGATACTAGATCGTCATCAGGGATTAAATGAGCTAGTCTTTGCCTAGTACATCACTGTTCATGGGGACCACGTTGGATATCCCCACATCTTGGGTTGATAAAATAGCTCAGGCTGCTCACCTCTGTTTGCAATAATACGTTTTTGAATCTTGGCAAGGGGAACTCAGCCCTTCTCCCTTCGTGTTCCTGTGGTTGATAACGTGAGTACTGGATATATAACTACAACAGTCTGAAGTGGGGGAAATCCTTTAAAGAACGCTATCTAAAAACACTATCTGCATGCATGCTGCTGCAATATCAACAGTAAGGTTTACATAGCGAATACGAAAAACTCTTTTCCTCTCTACATTGTGACCCTGCTCATGAAGGTTCTGGCCACATTCAAACACTCATGCCAAATATGGACATTTTCATTGACAATTTTGTGAACAAAAGTAACCTTAAACTGCGTTTCTTTCTGCATTGCCTTTTACATAGGACCCGAAACACACTCATTCTGGACACATATCCTGGAACTCTGTAATTCAGCTTAAAGATTTTCATCACAGACAAAGCCGTTCCCTTGAGCTAGTGCATGCAACTTAAATGTGAAATTGAGATCTCAAGATATTCATTTTTAATGCAAACCATTCACCTATAATTTGAACTTGTGCAAAATGTTTCTATGAAAAAGTAATACGCACGTTTTTGGATGATGCATGGATAAAAAGGCACACCCTCCAGAATCGACATGTGTGCAATATTCGTATGAACCCATAATCAGTGCTAAATATAATGGAGTACAATAGGCTACTGCAACAGGTGTGGAAGACAGTTCTAAGACCACAAGCAACCTGAAACATCCACTAATAAAGATACAATCTTCTATACGACCTCACACTCCACCAGAGTGAAAGGCACAAATGCACCCGCACTCCTTGTGGAATATAACGCAGTGAAATAGCACACTAGGGATGGACAGGCTGCACAGAATTACTGCGCGCAGGATGATAGTGCAAATACACCCTTATGAACAAACCTACCAACATAACACACCAACACTCAGACAGAAACACACCAAGACTCACACGACTACCTTCACACCACACCTCATGCACTCCAAGCACCATACAAACCAAACCAACTCCCTAAACGCAGCTCACCATAAATGCACATCTCTCACATTATTATACTTTATGTGTGCACTTAAATGTTACATGCTCTGAAGACACATGACCACATCGCGCACAGACATGATGCACATAGTGTTTACTGGCAGTGCGCATGCAATACCAATGATTGTATGCATGCAATGCATGTAAAAAGAGATATGCTGGCAAAATGCATACACACGCAAGCTTGGATCACACACGGGCCACACAACACATGCACTATACGTATGTATTATTTGCTCACGACATGCAGCACATACATAATATGGCTATATAGAATGAATATGAGGTATGTACATACATCACATTTGAAATGTATGTAGGAACGTATACAGATGGAATACATATATGCGCAAACATGCTTGGAACACACACAGGAGACATGCAAACAATATGCATATAACATCTGTACAACACTGACAATGTGCTCATTGCACTCATTGTAACACACGTAGGACACAAAAAAAAAATACCCACATAATACACCTACTCACTGACAACATGCATTATACACTTAACTCATGCTCAGAATGCTCGTTATCACAGTTGAGACACTGAGAACTTTGTATTGGAACAACCTCAATAACCTTGGAATACACACACACACACACACACACACACACACACCACAACACACCACATACACACACACACGCATACTTGTATAGTTGCACAGTAAGTTGCTTTGAATATTAGACACCTCAGGTTTTTCATCTAAACATTTGCATTGCACATGCACACTTGCTTGTACATTAATGTCGACCTTGCCAATTTTTGTAAACTTCAGGTTTTTGGAGGTAACACCTTTAACCCTTTTTATAAACATATTTTTATTTTTATTATTATTATTATTATTATTATTATTATTATTATTATTATTATTATTATTATTATTATCCTAGAATGTCATTTAACCTTACAACAGCTTTTCAGCAAAGATGTGTATTGAAGACTAAGGGAAATTACACCACGAGAAAGTTCACAGTTTGTAGATTAACGCTGCCACGTTGAAACATACATCTGGATAGCTGATTGTTTCCGACTTCAAACTGAAAAAGGCTCCACAATCAAGTAGAAATGGACTAATTAAAGAGTAGGTAAAAATGAGTCTAAGCTATTTACAGTGCCTCTCAAATTGACCAGTGCTGTCTTACCGGTTTTCTTGCTGATTAACCGAGTTCGGCACCTTGGCAAATGTAGTTATATTTCTAATACAGACAGCAGCTTTACTTAAGCAATAAACCCCTACGGGCATGGGCTTTACTGCGTCAGGTAATGCCCAGGCCAGTCGCAACAGGAAACAGGGCATTAGCTGTCCCAGTGAAGTCGCCCTGCTGGAGGTGTTTACTGCTTTTAGCATCCCGGGTTGTTGGCTTTTTTGCTGTTTCTCAACTCGAAACAATCTACAAACCAAGAAGGTCGCCCTGGACTAGGGACACGGGAGCTACACGTTGCCCCTTGTTTTTTCCATAACGATTCTAAAAGCCAAGCTGAAATGGACCTATTACCTTAAAGCCTAATTCACAAACCTTAACACAGGAATACATCGGGAGACAGTCAAGTGCTAATGCCTTTTACAGCGATTTACTCCAGCGATGCTCCAGCTTTTCTAATTAGGGTATAATGCTGCAGTCACAAATACGAGATTCTCATGGGCATCTCTGATATTCTCTAGTCCAACGTATTTTTGAATCATCTACATTGACAAAAAAACAATAATAGAATGCTTTTCAATAGCATGCAATGCCAAATTCATTCAAACTCTGCATGACTTAATGATAAGTGCTGCCCAGTTTAATAGCACAGAAATAATTGACTTAAGTAGAATGCATGGCGATCGTGGCTCTCCAGAGATGTAAACCTGTTTTGCATAGACTGTAACCAGATGACATCTTCTTCCACATTTCGAATGAGGTTGTCGAGATGCAGATTCACAATGGCGTTCCCTTCCATCTGGAAAAAGTCGTAAGTCACTCCTGACTTCACACATACATGTTTCTACTGATTTAAATTCCAATTCTAATGTGAAATTAAGCCCCATTCCAAGGGCTGGAACAGGGGATGGGGGGTAATGGCCATGAGTGGTGAGCCGCCAATGACCTCTGCCATAACGGCAGTAAGACTGAGATTCTACTCATCGGCACACCTGCTCCCTCCTTCCCTGCAGCTCTCTGGCCGGCCTCTCTTGGCCCTCTTCCTGCTACCACCTCCAAGGCTAAAAACCTCGGAGTCATCTTCGACTCCACACTCTCCTTCTCTCCTCACATCTCCAACGTCTCTAAGAAGTCACACTACCAGCTGCACCTCCTCAGAGGTATCCTTCCTTTCCTCTCCTTCCCCCAGAAGCTCTCTGTCTCCAGAGCCCTGGTTCTCTCTAGGCTGGACTATTGTAACAGCCTCTATCTAGATCTGCCTGCATCTACTCTCCGCCCTCTGCAACTGATACAGAACAGGACTGTGAGACTTGTCCTTGGCCTCAAGCCCAGGGATTGTATCTCTCCAGGACTGAAATCTCTTCACTGGCTCCCAGTGGCTGCGAGGATTAAGTTCAAAACCCTCTGCATTGTCCACAAGGCCTTCTGGGGCCTGGGGCCGCAATACCTTCAACTCTCGTTTCCTAAATATCTTCCTTCTCGAGCTCTTCGCTCATCCTCATCCAACTCCCTCAGGGTCAGTCGCTTCTCCAAGCAACGAGTTGGTGGTAGATCTCTCTCTTCGGCAGGGGCCTCCCTCTGGAACAGCCTTCCTGCCTCCCTGAAACTTGAGGAGAACTATCTCGGGTTCTGGAAGCACCTCAAAACCTTCCTCTTTGCCTCTGCTTTCTCTCCACCTCTCCCCTGTTGAATCCCTGGCTGAAACGGCACTGGTTACCTGGCCACCCCTTCTGATTCTCAGGCCCAGGCCCAGCCAGGAGCCCACCTGCACTGCCTCCCTGGCAACCCCTGCAGACTGTTTTCTGTATCCCTACAGTTCCCCTACCAGCACTTATGTCTGCACTTACCTTACACTTGCCACCCGCAGCCGTTTTATTTATCCTTTTCCTACTATCCCATGTACTGCACTTTCCCCTCTCCTTCCCCCATGCACTTTTCCCTTTCCCCCTCCCCATGCGCTTGCGCGATCTGAATGATACCTGGCCTAGTAGGATCATTGTTCTGTCCTCCCTTTGTTCCCCCTCCCCTGCCTCGTCGCGCCTTGAAACATTGTGTATAGGAACGTTATAAATGCTACATCATATCATATCATATATCAAGTTAACAGGGCGAGCGAAGAGATGGCCATTAACAAGGGCTCTGGGCCGTTACCCCTCGTCCCAGCCCTTGGAACAGGGCTTAAGGCCATTAGCACCCTGGGCTACCAAAACGGTACCCGAGGTGCTAAAAAAAAATTTCCCAAGATGTCCACCATGGAAAGGGAAGCGGGGCATCATGTATTGCCAGTACACCTCTAAAGACACTTGCATGTCCAATACATACTCTGGCCAGTGGCCTGATGATGGAGCAACCATGTATCAGTTTACTATTTTGTCTCAAATTGTGCATCAGAAGAGTGCTGATGTAGTTGCCGTTTGTATCTCCAGGGTAGCTATTGTTCACCATTCACGTTCATGGTGATGTTGCATGTATTGTGCACAAAATCGGTACCTGCATGAAATGCCAGTGCCTCCTGTACAAGTGCTCTATGACCTCTAGGACTGTAAAAGCCATGTGTGTGTAATCAATGGCATGCATATCTGGGAACCCAACTATGCCCTCACTGTTCCAGCCCTTTCACATGCATAATGAAGGATGGCTATATAGGCCCTCACAGAGGAAAGGATTACTTTGAGGACCTGGTGAAGGGCCCATGACTACCCACTAAAGATCAGCCTTTGGAGCTGATTGTTTACGGGCAATATCCCAGAAATGTAAATCTTTGAAATGGAATTTGATTATGTCATTTTCCTTGCCTCAAACAATGGCCAACAGTAAATCCATAAATCTTTATCTCCAGAGGGCTTGAAATTGGAGGCTACCTGCCTATCTTCACCAATGTTTTATAGGACTGAAATGAAGCTGCACTATCGTTCATTTCAGCAAGCACCTCCTATGGTTTACCACATGTCAAGAGGAAAGCATCCACTTTGGAAACGAATAGTTATTCCCCCGATGACCCATCACTGGGCTCTCTATCATATGTCAGCAAGTACTCTGGGGTCATATTTGGAGACTATAAGATGACGAATGCACATTGCACTTGCTCCAACCAAAATATCTCAGGCTCATAAAGCACATGCAGCAATGACTCGCAGTTCACAGCTGAAGCGAGATTGATTGACTAACACGAGTGTAAAGAAGAATTACAAACATTAGTTTTTGTGATTCCTGTTCCTTCACTGCAAAGCTGTGTCTCGCAGCTGGAAGAGGTCAGGACGGGTGCGCAAATAGTCCATAGTAAAGGACTAGTTGCAGGTTGAGCACATTGTTTTGCAGATTCTGCTGGGGGTAATCAATTAATTATGATTACTTCCGTTGGTAATCCCACAAATCAAATCATTTACTATATTACCACTCTACAGGTGATAGCAGTAGTGAGTTTCCTGAGATATTGTCGCTGGTATTTCAGAGAATACACTTGGAATACATATATATTTTTTCTATTCATTTTTTCCATTCATTTCCACGCTCATTACGAGTATGGTATTAGATCGTGTACAATAGTGGTTCATATCATTACTGGACATTTTTTTTAATTTAAAAGGGTAAATTAAGATATTTTTTATAAGGTATATGGCCAAGGTAGCGCTAAGGCGGGTATAAAAGATAATCATTTTCTCCCCTCTACCAATGTCTGTTTGTTTGTTTATTTATTTGTAATGCGCACCAGACCCAGGGGTATCAGGGCGCAGAGGAACAGGAAGAAACATGAATACTTTCAAATTCTAGTTACACAGGTTACATAACAAGGATACAACGGTTTACAGCTGAAATACAATTAGGAAGATGTGTGCCAGATATATACGTACAAATGGGAATAGGCGGTGTGTACATCATTTACAGGGTTAAAGTTCAACATATACCTGTACCATGTACCTGTAACACTGTATGTATTTTTAAGAACTCTTCTGGGGCGGCTTTTATGTAACCCTTAATCAAGCCTTCCTACGCACCGCTTTCAACGCCTCTATGCCTCCGGGCTGCAGTGCGCTTTACAAATGTAAAATAAATAAAAAATAAATAAATATAATAAGCTTTGCAAAATCTATGCAAAATTAGATCTAGTGGGTAATGCAGTGAAGCATCAAGAAGGGGGTCAGTCACAAGGCGAGTTATTGGTCTTTATCTCCAAGCCATTTAATGGTCTTATGTCAGAATTTCAGAAAGGTTTGATCCGCCCTCAATGAGGGGGGGGGGGGTGAGTTTCATGACTGAGCTGCTTTGACCGGGAAACTGCTCCCCCCGGCTTTTGTCAATTTAAACCTAGGTACGACTAGACAATCTGTGTTAGCAGACCTGGTGAGTCGGCTAGAGGTTTTTCTGTTAATCCTTTCCACAAGGTAGCGAGGTGCAGCGTTTTTTAGGCATTTATGAGTTAATGAAGCAGTTTTAAGCAGGATTTTGTCACTGGTGGACAGCCATTTCTTCTGTCTCCTTGCCTCTGAGATATGCTCTTTTCTACTGGCGGACAGCCATTAGTTCTGTCTCCTTGCCTCTGAGATATGCTCTTTTCTATCAATGCCCTGTGCCCTTCTCAGAGCATTATTCTGGAGAATTTGGATCTTGTTAACAATGTACTTGTTAGCGCCCAGGTACAGGGAGTTGCAGTAGTCCAACTTGGACAAAATTATGGTTCGGGCCAGTATGGTGGAGCTATCCTTGGATAGAAAAGGTTTACCGGCTCTGATCAGCTTGCATGTGTATGCAGAGACCGCGGCCATGGCATTGACCTATTTAGCAAAAGTGAGGGTGGAGTCTAGGAAGAAACCTAAAGTTTTTACCTCTAGCAACTTTAATACGGTTGCCACCAATGTTAAAAGAGGTGTTTTTGTGGCCGAGTTTATTGAGGTTGAATGCAGTCCCCAGAATGAGGAGCTCAGTTTTGTCATCATTCAGGCATAGACCGTGGGCAGCCATCCATCCATGCCTGGATGATGAGATAGATTTTATTTACCAAGGGCAAATCCTTGTCATAATCCCTGGTAAGTGGTATGAGAATCTGGGTATCATCTGCAAAATTTGTGAAGGTGACACCAAGAACGTCCTGATCACCGAAAAGGGGCTTAGTAAATATATTGTACATTGCAGGTGAGACACAGGAACCCTGTGACACACCACATTTAATAGGAATGGGGTCTGCTGCCGCTGATGGCGAGAAGACTCTCATGGTCCTGTCGCTCAGAAAGGATTGGATCCATGCTATGGCGTCCTGTGATGCCTCCTTGAAAAACGATTTTCTAGTATTAAAGGGAAGCATTTTACAGGTAAACAACTTTATTTTCAACTTTAGGGCATATTGTTCAATATGTATTTCCGCCTTTGGGCTAGAGTTAAAAGTGTACATATTTTCAACAGGTATTGTACTTTGTGATACAGTGGTAATTTACTTCCAGTGTTAGTCCTTTCCTTTGGGATATTAAAGATATATACTTCTTCACGTAGGTGGGTGCTAAAAGAGGTTGTCTTTTTTAACTAAATACCACTATTTTTAGCATTACCTCTAATGCTATAATGAGGACCTCATTCCATTCACACAGTGCAAAGCACAAACTGTCTTGGCTCTTTTTTAATTTCACTCATATTTGCAGCTCAACTGAAACACTTAAGTGAAATGTATTCACAGAAAATTGGTATCTTATACAGTTATAATGTTGACTTGATTCACAAATGGATCTATGAATGTTTCCCAACTATTTTTGGCCTAATAGCATTTTGCAGGATTTGTTTTGCCAATGTTACCATATTTTGTACCTCAAAAAGCAGAGGAGACTCTCCACACCCCACCATAAATCCCATACTTCCCTTGTATGTACCTTAGCCAAACATATCATCTATATTTTTGCAGCAACAAAAAAGTGGTAAAAAATGCAGGGAAAAATAATACACTGAAACTGTCCCAGTCCTAAACTACTAACTGACTCGAACAATTGTGTGTGTGTACAAACTACACATCCATAAAAGTATAACTTCAAGAATAGTCACAAACGTTTACATTTATCTCAGAAACTAATCTCATAAACCGTCTCCATGATACACTTGACATCAAAGACCTGGCACTGGCGTGGCTGACCTCCTTCCTTTCAAACAGACCCTGCCAAGTACAAATGGGTACTTTTCTCTCCTATGCCTCACTCTCTACCTGTGGCATCCCTTAGGGCTCTATCCTATCACCATGGTTCTTCGACACCTATCTGGACACTCTGGCCCTCTTGATCCCCACCTTTCTCCCCTCATTTACAGTGCTATGCAGATGACACACAGCTCTCCTTCAAGCTGCCACCCTCCATCTCCTCCCTTCCTCTCTTATACCTGATGGCCTGACTTCTATTCAGGCATGGTGCCCTGCCAATGATCTCTGCCTTAATACCGTAAGATGGAGATCCTTCTCATTGGGATGCCTATTCTCAGGCCAGCCTCCATGGGTCCCCTCCCTCATCCACTATTAAGGCAATAAATCTTGGGATCATTTTTTACTCCTCCCTCTCTTTCTCTCCACACATCACAGACCTTGCCAAGAAGTCCAACTTCCAGCTGCACCTCCTCAGGGGCATTCTACCTTTCCTCATCTTCCCCCAGAAGCTCAACGTCTCCAGAGCCCTGCGTCTCTCTAGGCTGGACTACTGCAATAGCCTCTTCTTAAATATGTCTCTTTCCTCCCTTCGCCACCTTCAACTTATCCAGAATTGGACTGCAAGACTTACCCTTGACCTAAAGCTCAGCGACCGACCGCATCTCTCCAGCCATAAAATCTCTCCACTGTCTCCCAGTGACCACAAGGATCCAATATAAGACCCTTTGCATCATCCACAAGGCTGTCTGGGGCCTGCAACCTCTATGCATCCAGCTTTCCCTCCCTATGTACCTCCTTACCAGAGTCCTTCGGTCCTAACCTGGTCCACCCTCTCCACCCCACTTTCCCCTCTCATTCCCCTGGCACTTGCATTCCTGCCCTCCCAACACTTGTCTACCTCCTCCTTCTTGGCACCCTTCTCATGCATGTCTCCCTCAACCCCCACTGCACTTACCACCTCCTTGCACATGCATAGAAGGATTGTCACAAGGAAAATATAACCGTTTGTTGTTCAACTTTCTTTCCTATGTTCCCCCATACCCTCCAACGTGTCTTGTGGCGACTGGAAACACTTGTGTTTAGGCGCCATACAACTGGGCAATAAAATACAAAATAATATAAAACACGTATGTAGCATCCTGATGTTCTGGGTTTGAATGGTGTGTGAGATGTGAAAGTGAAAGAACATTTTATTAAATGTCTGTGTTTTTGAGTGAAAAGCAAATTGTGGAGGTCAGGACACTGGTAAGGAGAAACATCCAAGTGGAAAGGGACAAAAGTTGGCAATGGTTCTGAAGTCTGTGTGTTGTGGAAAGAAGACCTGTTTTTTTTACAAGTGAGAGAGTTGGTACCAGGCTAGCAAGGTTTTCTTTTCAGAGTGGAACATGAAGGAAAGGTTGCTGACAAAGTTGAAACCGAGGTAAGCTGAGGAGACAAGACATCAAGTTTCATTTGTGTCAGCTTTTCTGGGATTTGAGAAGGAGGGATTCTGTATTGTGTCATTCAGTTTCACATTGATGACTTGTCCATGCTTGAATGTATGGGAGGATGAGTTTTAGGTAGAGTTGAGCGTCATTGGTATATTGGTGGATCTTGATGTTAAGCTTAATGAGGAATTCCATTGACAGTTTCATGTATTGATTAATGGACAATGGATATAGAATAGATGGTTGTTGGACCCTGTTGGTTTTAGGGCGATGGTGGGATCTGACCTTTCTCAAATGGACAAGCGTGTGTCCATCTGCGGGGCAAAAGGTGAACCATTGTAGAACTAAGTCTTCAAAGTCTAAGTGGGTGGTAACAATGTGCACTGTCGCTGACAGTATGGGAAGTGGCAGGCAGGTTAAGCGGAGCCAGTAGGCAAGGGTCATGTTTATCCATAATGTGGAGAGCATTGTCAATAACATGGAAAGGATAGTGAAAGCTTTGGTTCTGCTCTATGGCCAGCTTCAGGATTGATAGCAGTATAGTAGGTTGTGTTCTGTGATCTTTTCATGCAGCAGGAGGGTGACTGATTTTTCAATCATCTTTTCAATGAAGGGACAGTTACTGGTGGGCCAGCAGTTTTCCAGGTCTTCTGGGTTGAGTGTAGGCTTCTTCAGTAGGTGAAGATTCTGGCAATGCTTTATGAATTGGTGAATCTCAAGCATGCAGGTTATGCTATTGTCCATAAACCCTTTCAAGACCTACTTCTAAGGCCGGGGGCTGAGACCCCTGTCTGCCTCTGCTGCAATAAGGCCTTGGCACACAGGTGCCTGCAGAATCCCCTCCATGCGGTATTGATGTTGCCAGTAAGCTCTACTGGGCCTTGTTTTAATATCACTGCAAGTACTTTTAACATGGCTGACACGCCGACGACGAACATCACTCCAGCCATGGGTCTTCCTGAATGCCTGACTTTGCCGGCCTCTGATGTGCTAACCTTTCCTCAAATGGCACTGCCTCCAGGGAGCTTTCAAGGCCTACTTCCAAGGCCGGGGGCTGAGACCCCTGTCTGTCCCTGTCCAGTTATGGTAGGCTGCAAAAAATCATGACCCTCGAGCCGCAAATGTGAAGTTATGTTTTCTTCCGTTAAACGTTGCTGCACTACCATAACAAAAGGTAAGCCCTTGCCAGTTGCTTACAGCATTCACAACTGTTATGACCTGTACCCCACTTCAGTATTGTATACGTTTTTTTACATCTGCCCTTCTTCACAATTTGCTAAAGTGAAGAGCAATAGATCCTCCCCCTCTCTGGTAATAGATACATGAAAATGTCATTCAATGGCATGCGTCCTGCCCTCCTGTCCAAAACTGTAAAAGTCTGAAGCACTGTTCATTGAGGCAGCCAGGCTGCCTTATTACAGGCAGGTACATTTGAAAATAGGTGACACTGCACACATTTATTTAAGACTAAATAAACAAAGGAATGCTTACATTGCGCACAACATAATTAACACAGAATATAGATTTCTGATATAGAAAATAGAAACGCAAAAGGATCAATTCCTTTCAAATTAAATTCCACATCATGTATTATCAATGGCTACAGGCCTCAAAGCCCCAAGAAGATTTAGAAGTGTTGAGCAAATAGAAAATATAGTGCTGTGTGCAAAAAGGTAGTGCATTGGGCAGGAGTCAGTATGCAGTGATTCAGCAGTTTAAATGGCAGGAATATAGAGTTTTTAACAGTGATGTTCAAAGGTTTTTTATAAATAGAATTTGGCAGTGGGCTGAAACAGATAAGCAAGGCAGGATGACCTTGCACAGAATTTGCTAGAAGTCTGGAAACATGTGGCATTTCCAAAACCTATTTGTTCCAGTTTTAAGGTGGTGCAATATATCTCCTGGTTTAGTGAAATTTGCAAAACATCTAATCATGATGATTAGCACAAATTAGGTAATTGTGACAGAAAATGATAATGTGTTTCAGGAAGTGTTTATGTCCAATGGAAGCCAAGTGATGTATTTGACTTTTAAGTAAATTGGCCTATCCAAATAGAAGGTCCGTATTAGCATAACATTATGTTGTCATTTTTGCCACACTATAAGTGTTTTCTAAAATGTGAGAAAAGATGAGATAATGTAAGAAAAGATTATATACTCTTTTGTCATAATGTAAGATGGGTGATTAAAACAACATACTCCCAGCTAGTTGTTATTTGTGTCTGTCTTTTACACATCGTGGGATGCTTATCCTAAGAAATTGACTCTGTAACAAAAGCCTACCCTGCTCTTCCCCCTGATGAACTCCCACAGTATGCTGTATAGCCTTCCATGGCCCAGTGTACAGCCTGACACTCACCGTTCGAAAAAACTCAAATGACATATGCTGCTTTAACAGTAACACACAGGCAATGTGCACTATGCCCTTTCAGAAATCCGGGTGTGTGTCCATGACCTACTGCACTACATTTTCAAACATGCTCTTGCCTCCACATACGATGTAGCCCTAGTAGACTGGTGTGACTTTCTTGATACGTTGCTTTGTCCTAATATCCAACTCGATAATCTTCACACCAACCAGACTTCATTGTGATTCCGCTCATGTTACCACCACAACCTATCGGACTATGACTTCTAGCCTTATGCTATGCTCGTAACTTGCCTTCACCTATGTGGTAATGTCCTGTCTGCCTTGTGCAGAATATGCATTGTGACCGCAACCCACCTAAATATGACTCTTAGCCTGATGCCATGCTCGCACCTTGTCTCTACCTACGTGATTATGTCCTGTCTGCCTTGTGCAGAATATGTAATGTGACCGCAACTCTGCCACCTGAATATGACTCATAGCTTGATGCTATGCTTGTTACTTGCCTTGACCTATGTGATCATGTCCTGTCTGCCATGTACAGAATATGCAAAATGACCGCAACCCACCTCAATATTACTAATAGCCTGATGCTAGGCTCGTAACTTGTCTCTACCGATGTGATATGTCATGTTTGCCTTGTGCAGAATATACAATATGACTGCAACCTACCTGAATATGAATATTAGTGAGATGCTGTGCTCGTTAATTGTCTATACCTACTAGGTTGTGTCAGCCTTGCTGCATATGTATCTCACCTGCATCCTACCCGATAACAATCTGTAGCCTTGTGTTACACATATAATCTTCCTGTAACCTACTTGACAATAGGCCTCATTACAACTCTGGTGGTAGCGGTGCCGGTAAATCCGGCACGGCTGCCGCCGGAGTTGCATTCTTTCTGGCACCCGTGAATGGGCAAGAACCATGTCATGCCGAGTACGGCGGACCCGGTAATTGCCCATTTGCGGGTGCCGGCAACAAGGGCCTCCCCATCCCCATTCAGCCCCATAGGGATGAATGGGGATTGGGACGTCGGATGCATTGCACATTCGGAGTGCTGCCGGTGCATCCGATGTGCTGTGCTCACGGGTGCCTGTCTGTCCGCCATGACTGCACCAGTTATAAAGAGTCATATTAAGACATAGCGTGTGTAAAAGAAAATGCACTATTGGAGATTCTGATGGTCATCAAGAAACAATCAAATAAAAGGAGAAAGATTGACAGGGTCAGCTGTGTTGAGACATAGAGAGTATGGGGATTTTGAGGATGCCATCTCATTTTTCGGCACAAGCAGCAGAATTGGTGGTGCTTGTTATTGCACTTCAAAAATACGAAGGAGAGGAAGTGACAGTGTACAGTGACTCTGCCTATGTGACCTCAACTGTACATGCAGTGGTAGCACATTGGAAAAGCAGGGGATACCTCTGCATGGGTGGTACTCCTGTGCAGAATGCAGCATTAATTGACAGGCTTATTAAGGCACTACAGCTCCCAGCAGCCATCACAATAGTCAAATGTGCAGCTCATACTAAAAGAGCTGATTTTATTTCATGTGGAAACGAAGCCGCAATGAAGAAGCCAAGAGGGTTGAAACTTCTTCAGACAGTTAAAGTTTTGATACTCCTTACATAAGA
The DNA here is from genome assembly GCF_040938575.1 of Ambystoma mexicanum. Taxonomy (NCBI): domain Eukaryota; kingdom Metazoa; phylum Chordata; class Amphibia; order Caudata; family Ambystomatidae; genus Ambystoma; species Ambystoma mexicanum. The sequence goes on along the minus strand of NC_090933.1, from coordinate 1,031,402,209 downwards.
AAGGGAGAGAATATGGCTGTAATAATGCAGGAAGGTTTTAATCATTTGCTGAGAACACAGTTGATGGAAATTCAAGGCAATGCTCCACAAGATGAGAAGGAGTTATGGGAAAGGAGGGGATGTTCTTTATCCCCCTCCAAAGCATTATAGCAGCAAGATAGCACTGGAAAGGCAATGATGCCAGTAGCCTTATTGAACAGAGTTGTTGTATGCATACTCAGCTACCCAGAATATGTCTTTCCAGGAGTGGTCCGAGTGTTGTAACATACACCTTAAATACTGCTCTAACGTCTGATTAGTTCGTTCGGTTTACCCATCAGTTTGAGGATGATGGCTTGTGGAAAACTGGGGGTCGATTTTGGCACTTGTACAACACCTTCTCCAAAAGGCAGAAACAAATTGAGTTCCACGATCAGATATTAATATTGATGGAAATCCATGCAACCAGACAATTTGTTGTAAAAACATAGCAGCGAGAGTCGACACAGTTGGGAGTTCCTTCAGAGGGATGAAATGGGCCATTTTGGAGAATAAATCCACAATGACTAAAATGGTGTTGTAACCATTGCAGGGAAGAAGATCTATGATAAAGTCCATTGACAGAGTATGCCAAGGTGCTGGTGGTATCATCAAAGGGCGTAGTAAGCCAGCCAGGTTTTGCTTCTGAGACTTGTGTTGTGCGCAGACACCACAAGTTGCAATAAACGGGGCAATGTCTTTTCTCCAAGTTGGCAACCAGTAGTTTTGCTTTATCTTAGCCTGAGTTTTGGCTATTCCTGGATGTCCTTCCACTAATGAATCATGATAGTTCGTGATGATTTGATTTTGCAGTTTCTTGTCCTGGATACTTAAGCGTCCTTGAAAATATGGTAGATTGTTTTCGACGGTGTACCGGTCTCCCTTTAAAAGCCATTCCTGTTGTGTTGACTGATTCATCTGGGATTTCAGACTGGTTTTACATCATCTACACACATGGTGGCAGCGATCTTGGTTTGGATTCGTTCTTTGGGAATGATGGCCACGGGATGGGATGTTGTAAAAGCCTCTTTTTCTTCACTCATGCGTGATAGTGCGTCTGCCTTTCCATTCCGTACTCCATGTCTATAGGTGATAGTAAAGTCATATTCAGCGAAAAAGAGAGCCCAACAAAGTTGACGCGAGGATTGTGCTGTGGCGTTCTTCAAGTATAGTAATTCAACCGGGTTGATGATGACGGTGACCGTGTGTCTTGCCCCAAGAAGGTAATGTCTCCATGCCTTCAATGCTGCTTTGATCACCAGTAATTCCTTACCTGTGATCACGTAGTTCAATTCGGGGGCAGAAAATTTGCGGGACCAGAATGCAACTTGATATAGCTGTCCTGTTTCCGCGTCCCGTTGGGACAGTACCTCTCCCATTGCTACGTTTGATGCATCTGTTTCAACCACGTATGGCAGGTCTGGTCGAGGGTGTTGAAGAATTGGTGCTGTGGTAAATGCTAGCTTCAGATTCCGAAAGGCTTCTTCAGCTTCTGTGGACCAATGGAATTTATTGTTCTTTTTTAGCAGGGAGGTAATTGGGTGTACGATTTACGAGAACCGAGGTGTAAATCGACGATAGAAATTAGCTAATCGGAGTACACTTTGTACTCCTTTCGTGGATGTTGGTGAAGTCCATTGGAGGATTGCGTCCACCTTTCGTGTGTCCATATGTACGCCCTGTGGTGTGAGCATGAAACTGAGAAATTCAACCTCGGTCACATGGAAGATATTTTTTTCCAGCTTGGCATATAACTGGCGTTGTTAAGCTTTTCTAAGACTGCCCGGACATGACCGACTTATTCTTCCTTGGAATTTGAGTAGATGAGGATGTCATCTATGTAGACAAGTGCGAAAACGTCCAATAGTTCATGGAGCACGTCATTCAAAAAGAATTGGAACGCAGCGGGGGGCGTTACATAACCCGAAGGGCATGACCTGGTATTCGAAGAGGCCATACTTTGTGAGGAAGGCCGTCTTCCACTTGTCTCCTTTTTGACTCTCACAAGACGGTAGGCCCCTCGTAAATCCAGTTTAGTGTAAATCTGAGCGTGTTTCACCTGGTCTAGGAGCTCTGGTATAAGTGGTAAGGGATATCGGTTTTTTACTGTGATCTGATTGATTGCTCTGTGGTCAATACAGGTTCTTAAGTCCCCCTCCTTTTTAGGCACAAAGAAGAGGGGCGAAGAACAGGGGACTTGGATGGACGGATGAAACCATTTGCCAGATACTGATCCAGGTAAATTCTAAAATGTTGGTTTTCCTGCTCTGTTGAAGCGTAAATGCGGCTATAGGGAATTTGGGCCCCGGGTACCAGATCTATTTGGCAATCGTAGGGTCTGTGCGGGGGCAAAACATTGGCTTGCTCTTTCTGGAAGACATCCTGGTAATCCAGGTATTCAAGTGGTAAAGAGCTAGTGAGGCCCAACATGATTCCTTTCTTTGGTTTCAGGTTGACGACTTCTTTGTTGTAACAGGTGGTTTTACCAGGCATTCACGGAGGAAGTGACCTTCTTTACCATAATATAAGCAGGGCTGTTGCTGTCTTCTTTTCTCTCTTTCCGCCTTGGTAAGAAGACTTCGTAATCCATTGATTTTCATTGGTTTCAACTGTTCATGTGATTTGGACTGGTTCTCACGGGGTCACACATAAACTGAGCATCCCTCTGTTCTGGCTCGGTACATTTTCCTGTTCTGCAACCTATGATCGAGTTACACTGTCAGGTCTATGTAGTCCGTACACCCCTCAGGTGGGTTCACAACTTGAGCCAACACATCCTTAAGTTCTCCACATAACCCTTGATAAAAGAGCATAGTTCTCTTTTCTTCTGGCCAGTTGGTCTGGACTATGAGACGATTGAAGGTTGCAATGTAGATCTTGATTCCCCTGTCTGAGTGACAACTATTCGCTGTCCAGAGCTTGTCCTTGGGTATGTCGGGCAAACAATTTCTCCATCTCATGCGGAAAATCCCCAAAGTTCTGAAGCAAAGTTTCATCTTGCGTTACCAATGGTATTGACCAGTCCGCCGCGTTGCCTCCTAGATATGAGAGTACAAATGCAACTTTGGATTGATCGTTAGGAAAGGCTCCTGGTGTGCATAATAAATGAAGGGGACATTGGTTCATGAATATGTCGAAATTGTTTGGGTCGCTGAAGAAGCGTATGGGTGGGGCTAGAGGCACTGCCCCTGGAAGAATCACCTGAACCGGCGTTGATTCCGGTGGCTTGGAAGAATGGGCTCGCCCAGGCAAGGGAACCTGTCCTGCTTGTGCCTGTAGCATTTGTCTTGCCAAGTCGTCAGTTCTTCCTCGAGTTACAATAAGATCTCTCCTTAATGCACTGGTTTCCTGCCTTGAAGTATGTACTTCAGCCCGTAATTCCCCCAGTAACTGGGCCAGTTGGTCGGTCTCTGAAGTTTCCATAACGCCCAGGCAGAGAGTCGTAGAGGCTTCGCGTTTTGTTAGGCTCACCTCGTCTCTGCGGAGGCGTTGTGGGCAGGGTTGCAGCCCTCGCAGGAGTTCGATCAGCCCCGTCAAGTCTCTCCCTCTGCGGATAAGCTGCGAGTGGCGGCAATTGGTGACACTGCTGCTGCGTGGATATGAGAGAACGTGAGTGCACTGATCTGTGACTATTGAACCTCTCAAACCCTTCTATCCAAGGTGTGATTTCTGTGGGCATGTACCGGCCCATGAGGCTCACCCGTTAATTATTGATGATAAGCTCTCTGTCCTGCTACTTTTGGCAGGGGCGCTTGTCAATGGGTTCTAGTTCCTTCACTGATCCTCGGTAAGTAATAGTCCAGACCAGCTGCGACTATACTCCTCCTAGTTGGTAGTAAGTGTCTCTCAATGTCTCTTGTTTCTTTCCCTTTCTGTTTTTCCTTTGCCTCTTCTGTTTGTATGTCTTTTGTTATTGATCTCATTATTGCTGTTAATTCCTGGATAATGTTTCTCTTCTGTTTTCTTCCCAATAGGTGGAAATGCGGCCCAAAAGCAGCTGCGGTGGCGCAGAAGGCAGCTGGATGGAAGATGAGTGAAACCGCAATGTCCGACAGCAGGTAAGGGATGGTTTAAAGAAAAGCTTGAGGTTCGGTGGTAGCGCAACCTTAAGCTGAATGTCTTTTAAGTGTCTACCTTGCTTTTCGTTTTTACTTGCAGGTGGTGCTGTCGCGGACAGAGTGCGTTGTGCTGCAGTGCCAAGATGAACATTGCAGCATCCCGGAAGATTTGAAGGTGAGCGGCAGTGCCAAGATAAATATTGCAGCATTCCGGAACATTTGAAGATGAGCCGCGGTGCCATAATGAAGATGTCAGCATTCGGGAAGACTTGAAGATGAGCTGCGGTGAGCGTTCCGGAAGACTTGAAGAAGAATGCCAGGATCAACGAAGACACGCACAGGTGAGAGCAGATTCCCCAGAAGGTGAATATGATAGCAGGAACAGGATTTTCAAGGTAAATCTAATCCCAGGCGGCGGTGAGCATTACGCTGCATGGGAGTGCAGAATAACATGAAGCGTCTGCCTGGGGGATCAGAGCCTTTTATATAGCTGCAATCGTGGGCACGCCCACTAGGCTTGGCTTGCCTGCCACACCCTGTCACTCCTAGAGAGTCAGCACGTGCAAGGCAACCCAGTAGTAGCAGCCACACCCAAGAGTACACATGGGGCTGCTTTAGTGAATGGAAGTTCACAAGTTAAATGCACTTTGCACCCAAAATGAGGTTCTATGTCCATCATAAAAGCATTCTTGTCCCAGGTAAATGTTCTTGCTTACTGTTATTCATGAGCCTGGCGCCAAAGGCGCCAGGACTTTGTCCATCCGGGCCCCCTGTGTATGTGGCCCTTTAATGTTTGCTCTTTTGGCCCAATGACCATGACAGCCTGCTCTCAGCAATCATCGAGCAGATCCTGCAGCTACCTGAGCATCTAACACATTTTTCTGATTAAAAAGGTTTTTTCCTTCCTTGTTTGTTTTGTTTGTTTGTTTTATTATTTATAATGCGCGCAAGACCCGAGGATTATCAGGGCACAGACAGAGCAAGGATATTTTCTGCTTGCTGTACAAATGTATACAATCAGGATATATATAGTCAAAAGGTATATACAGTCATGATATCATGAGTATATACAACAAAGAGAAGAAGTCAACAGTTCAAAAATAGTCAGGAGGTCAAAAACATTAGCAGCCTGATTCATGGAATTAATTGCGTGAAAAACGCAGATTTGCGCGCCTTTCTGCCCAAAAATCCCTGTTTGAAGTATGGGGATTTTCGGGCAGAAAGGCGCACAAACCTGCATTTTTCACGCAAATAATTCCATGAATCAGGCAGCTGATGTTATATACGAAGAGACAGGTATAGCTGACGCGAGTGGCAGAGTGTTGCAGCAGATCTTAGCTGATATCTACAGAAGGAGTTAGGAATGATCTGTCAGGTGGTATGTTGTGAGGGGACGGCATTTATACAGTGTGGGATGATATAGTCGGGCAGGGGGGCGCCCTGTGGTTTAGTGGTCATTTTCTTTGATCCAGGTGGGAGGCACCCTGTAGTTTAGTGGTAATTTTCTTTGACCCAGTTGATGATATTGTGTCTGAAATGTGGGTAGGTTTGATCTACCCTCAAAGCAGGGGGTAGAGAGTTCCACAGTTGAGCAGCTTTGACTGGGAAGCTACACCCTCCAGTTTTGGATAGTTTAAACCTAGGTATCGTCAGGAGATAGGTGTTTGCTATTCTTGTTGGACGGTTGGGTGATTGTCTCTTGAACCTATCTATAAGATTGTGTGGGGCAGCATTGTTGGGGCACTTATGTGTTTTTAGAAGGATTTTATCGCTGGTGGTGAGCAAGTTGTTTATTCTCCTTGTCTCTGAGATGTGAACTTTTTTAGCTATACCCAGCGCTGCTCTTAGGGCGTTGTTATGTAGAATCTGGATTTTATTAATGATGTGTTTTTTAGCCCCCGGATATAGGGCATTGCAATAGTCCAGTTTTGATAGAATTAGGGCTCTGGGTAGTTCAGCTGTGCGTGGAAAGGAAGGGCTCGGCGACTCTAATTAGCTTATTTCTTTATTTTTTTTATATATTATATATTTTTTTTATTTATTACATCTATTACTCACCCAGACCCACAGGTATCACGGCAAAATTACAGTCATGTTATCCCTTATTTTACAATGTTACAGTTGCAGTCAAGAGTTCAAATAAAACATTTTTATACAGCGGTACGGTTGCATTCAAATAATAACTTTCTTATACTATGTTACAATCAGTCAGAGGGGTGGTGATGGGATTAGCAGTGGTTATTTAATATTTGTTGAATAACCAGGTTTTCGATGCTTTTTTAAAACCTAATAAGGTAACCTCATTTTTGATACTGAGAGGTAGTGCGTTCCAATACAACGGGGCTAGGACTTTGAAACTGCTTCCTCCTGCTCTGCTGTATTTGTATTGTGGTACTTGCAAGATGCCAGATTACTAGATCTGAGTGACATACAAAATTCTTGATGGTATTGTTAAGGTAGATGGGCGCTTTGTTTGAGATGCATTTATAGACTACACTAAGTGTTTTGAAGATAATTCTGGCTTCAATTGGCAGCCAGTGGTTTTCTCTCCTGATGTTGGATATATGATCGCATTTCTTTATACCTAGAGCCGCTCTAAGAGCTTTGTTCTGAACTAATTGAATTTCATTTATGTTAGATTTGGATGTTCCTAGAAATAGGATATTGCAATAGTCCAATTTCGTTAAAATCAGCGCTTTGGCCAATGTAATGCAGTTTGTGGGAGTAAGGAATTGGCGGCTGAGTGCAATAAGTTTAGCTGTGTAAGCTGTAGAAGAGGAGAGGGCTGATATTTGTTTGTGCATAGTGAGGTTGGCATCAATATATACCCCAAGAGTTTTTACCTGTTTGAGTACTGGGATCTGTGTGCCGTCAATGTTGATATGTGTGTAGTCAGGATGGAGGGCGCTTAATCTTTTTTGGGAGCCCACGATAAGAACCTCCGTTTTCTCGTCATTGAGGCAAAGGCTATTTAGGGCCATCCAATTTTGAATTATAGCATATACTCTGTTGATGGTATATGTGTCATGGGTGTAATCACCTGTAATGGGGATGAGGATCGGGGTGTCATCTGCGAAATTAGTGTAGATGATACCCATATCATCAAGTGCTGAGAATAGGAGTTTAGTATATGCATTATAAAGGGTAGGGGTGAGGCAGGATTCCTGGGGAACTCCTATGGGAACTGCAATAGGGTCAGCTGCATATTTTCCGATGGCAACTCTGGAAGTGCGGTCCGCTAAAAAAGATTTGATCCAGATAGTGGCGTTATTTGAAAAAGTAAAGTCTTTTTTTAGTGCGTCGCATAGTTTGTGTTGGTCTACCAGGTCAAATGCTGCTGATAGGTCCAACAGCAGTAGGGTAGCTAGTTTTTCTGAGTTTCTGATGGTATCGAGTTGGATTTTCAGGTCCAAGAGAGCCGTCTCAGTACTGTGGTTGGGGCTGAAGCCGGATTGTCTAGCTCCTAGTAGGTTATTTTCTTCAAGGTGGGTTTGTAGTTGATTATAAGCTATCTTGTCAATGATTTTTAGTCAAAACGGGACTGTCGCTATGGGCCAGTAATTCGTAGGGGCTAGTGGATCTAATGCAGGTTTTTTTAGTAGTGGGGTGACCCACGCCTCTTTGATGCTAACTGGGACCAGATTGGAAATGAACGAGGCATTCACAAAATTAGTAATTATAGGAATAAGGGTGGGGGCGCATAGTTTAACTAAGTGTGCTGGGAAGTTACCTCCTTTACAGTTAGATGCTTTGAGTTTGGTTATGGTATTATGTACTATCTCATGGGAGAGGGAGACTGGGGTGAAATTGAAGGGAGGAGTAGTGCCTTCTATGTGCTTGGTGATTTGGTTAGAGGTGGGGTGTTTGTCAGACAGGATATTTCTTTTGTAGATAATTTTGTTTTGTAGTAGTTTAATTTTTGTAGCAAGAGCATCTTGGATGGTGGTGCACCATTCTTTGCTTGGTTGGACCGGGTTAATAATAGGGATTGGATTATCCAATTCCTTGAGTATAGTGAATAGCTCTTTAGTATCAGAGGAGGCATTTATAATTCTGATATTAAGGGCATCTGCTTTGTGGGCGATGATGGCTGCTTTGTATGTTTTATTTGCAGTGTTGAATATTTCTATGTCTTCTGGTGAGTGGGTTTTGTTTAGCCGGTGTTCAAGCGATTGTTTGATCCGTCTAAGAGAGACTAGTTCCTCATTAAACCAGAAGGAAGATGTTTTGTCCTTGCGTTTGGTTTTGTTGACACAAGGTGCTAGGGTATCAATTGTGGTGGTAAGGCATTCATGGTAACTGTCAGCCAAAGTGCAGGGGTTCTCAATATTGATACTTTTGTTATTGAGGGTGCTAGCTAACAACGGGTTGAGGCTTTCTGCTGAGAGTTTACGGATGTTTCTAGTTACGTGAGATTCCGCTGTGATAATGTTAGGTGGGTCTGGTTCATTGCACAGGATAGAGAAGTTTATACTATGATGGTTTGACCAGGGTACTATATCAGTGGAGTCTATGGATACTATAGTATTGAGTGGTAGTATCCAGTCTAATTTTCTCCATTTTGTGTGGGTAGGGGCATTCACAAGTTGTGTGAATACCATGTCTTTGAGTGCACTGTGTAATGCTTCTGCTTTATGGTCTTGGGTATCATTAAATCCGAGATTCAGATCACCAAGGACTATACATTTTGTGTTGGGTTTAATGAGTGATGTTAGTAGTAATGGTATGTCTAATTCTGGCTGTGATTTGGTATTCGGTGCTCTATAGATAGTTATTATATTTATAGTAGTCTTATGGTTGGTAGCTAGTTTAGCTAGCAGGACTTCGTAACTGTCTGGGTTCTCTATGGGGAAGGTTCTTATTTTGAGATGGTTTTTAGCAATAATAGCTACTCCCCCACCTACAGACTTCATTCTGTCCGTCCTAAGGATGGTGTAGTCTGGAGGAATGGCAATAGAAAGAGATGGTCCAGAGGCTTGGTGGAGCCAGGTTTCAGTTACAATAAGTAGGTCAAGATGTTGCTCAGTAATGTAGTCATGTATCTCTGTGGCATGAACAGGTATGGAACGTGCATTAATGAGGGCTGCTTTGAGGTTTATAGGAAGTGGTGGAGCTAGGACTAGAGGGGGGGCGCATGTGTTAGTGGTCCCTGTGACACTGGTTTGTTGTTTGGCTGTGGTACTCCTCTTGGAGGATTTAGTTTGTGTCGCTAGTGGAGGTGTTCTCCCTAAGGTGGCAAGGGTGGCAGAAACATGTGTACTAGGGCGGTTTATGAATCGGGATCCGAGTCTTTGGGTTCTTGTGAGGCCTAGTAGTGGGATTTGTATTATTTGTTTAACTTTAGTGAGGTCCTTAATCGGGCACCAAGGAGTGGTGTGGGTCCGCGATCTAACTCTAGAGCGTCTGAGTGCACTGAGGACTGGAGTAATCATTTTATGCCATTTATTGTTAATGGGTAAGTGTGGTTTGCTGGCATTATGAGGCTTTTGGGTCGCTATATGGTCTGTTTGATTGTTGATCAGGTGGTGATACTGGGGAAAAGCGTTGGTAGATGGCAGAAAGGGCGCAGGACAGGGGATGGGGTGGTACCGGGGGCATGCTAATCTAGCTAGGCCATTATCATGGATAATAAGATGGGAACCTGTACAGGGCAAGTCGTGTGGAACAATGCAGTAAGGAAACATCATGAGTAGTAACCAACCTGGCATGTTTTAATTGAGTTTAGAGGGATAGACACCTACTATCCTACTATCCGTGGGTAGCTCGAATGCAACAACTATAGCGAGGGTCTTGGCCAATGATAAGGCAAGTAGACTATTGAGTACTTTGGAGGGTTTATTTATTTATTTATTTATTCAGATTTGTAGAGCGCACGTCAGCCCGGGGGCATCGTGGCGCTTGTTACAGACAATGTCTTAGTTAAATAGGTTACAATATTTGCAAACAAATACAATATTTACAGTAGACATGTGCACATTAGCAATGCAGTATATTTACAAGGATTTAAAGAGAGTTGCCTATTATTTTGCACGGAATGCGGTTTTCAGTTTCCTGCGAAAAATAGTGAGGGAGTTTTCGGCTCTGATGTCTGCCGGAAGAGCATTCCAGGTCTTGGCTGCAATGTAGGGGAAACTAAGACCTCCGGCTTTGGCTTTTTTGATGCGTGGGATGCAGAGTAGGTTGGTGTATTGCGTCCTGGTGGGACGGGAGGAGGAGGGTTTGAGGATGGTTTCTAATAGATAGGACGGGGCGGAGAGGGAGAGGCATTTGTGAGTGAGTGTGAGGATTTTGAGAGAGATCCGCTCTTTGCCCGAGTGTCTGACATGGGTGATATGTTCTTTTCTTGATATACTAAGAGCAGCCCGGAGAGCATTGTTCTGCGTGACTTGTAGTCTGTTTAGGTTTTTGGCTGATGTGCCTGCTAGGAGTGCATTACAATAGTCCAGTTTGGCCCCAATGGTAGCTCTCGCTATGGAGAGGCATTTGGGTTTGGAGAGGTAAGGCTTGATGGTGTTTAGGAACTTGGTGGTGTGCGCAGACGCGGAAGTGATTGCGTTAACTTGTCTGGTCATTGATAAAGAAGAGTCAAGGTATACTCCCAGTGTCTTTACGGCTGTGGATACAGGGATGATGGAGTTGTCAATGGAGAAGTTAGCGTACAGTTTGTCAAGTTTGTCTAGAGTGTTTTGTTGACCTAATATCATGATTTCAGTTTTGTCTCCATTGAGGCAAAGGCCATTAACTGCCATCCATGCCTTGATGATGGAGTAGATTGTATGGAGTGCCTTAGCGTCTTCGTTGTATGATCCTGAGAGGGGAAGAAGTACTTGTGTGTCGTCCGCGTAGTTCGTGTATGTGATGCCATATGAGTCGAGTTTGTCAAAGAGGGGCTTGGTGAACAATTTGTATAGTGTGGGTGCAGTGCATGATCCTTGGGGGACCCCGCAGTGGATTGTCGTGGGAGAGGTGTGGCGATGTCCGAGAAGATTTTCATGGCTCTTCCCTCTAGGAAGGAGGTGATCCAGAGAGCTGATTCTTTAGAGAAGTTGGCTGAGTGTGTGAGGTGTGATGTGAGATGTGAGAGTCTTATGATCAACTAGATCAAAGGCGACTGAGAGATCTAGAAGGAGCAGAAGAGCAGGCTTGCCTTTGTCCATGATTTGGGTGATCTGACTCTTCAGATCCACTATGGCTGTTTCTGTGCCATGTCCTTTCCGGAAGCCTGACTGCCTGGTCCCGAGGATGGAGTGAGTTTCCAGAAAATGTTGGATTTGGCAATGTGCGGCTTTGTCCAGTAATTTCAGGAGGAATGGCACTGTTGTTATTGGTCTGTAGTTGTTAGGTTGTAAGGGGTCAAGAGTAGGTTTCTTTAGGAGGGGCCGGACCCAAGCCTCTTTGAGATTTGCTGGGATGATGCCTGTTTTAAAGGACGCATTGATGAATGCCGTAAAGAGCGGCGCAAAGCAGTCTGCGCAGTCTTTGACGAGTTTAGGTGGGAAAATATCGCCTTTACATGGGGAGGGTTTGAGATTTTTTAGTAGGTTGATAACTTCTAATTCAGTGACGTCTCTGAAGGAGAAGTCAGGTATGGTGGGCTTGGATGAGGTGGGTGGGGGGTTAGTGGGTTTGGTTCCTGTCTGTTGAGGAAGTGTTTTGCAGTGGTCTTTGATGTTCTTTTGGAGAAGGTCAATTTTGTTTAGCATGGCAGCTTGAATGCTGGTACACCAGGCTTCATCTTTGATGATTTTGTCCGGAGTAATGGGGGGGGGGATGAGCTAATTGAAAATGGCGAAGATTTCTTTAGAGTGTGATTTGGCATTGGAGATTCGTGTGTTGAAAGCGTTGGCTTTGGCATCGGTGATAGCTATCGTGTATTGGAGGGAGTTTGAATAGAATTTGTTTTTAGTACTGGTGCAGGGGTCAGATTGCCAGTTCTTTAGTGCTGCTCTTTTGTGGGATCGCATTGAGTGCAGTTCTTCAGTAAACCATGAGTTGGTATGCAGGGATTTCGGCTCTTTTTTCCATTCGAGTGGGGCTTTTTCGTTAATGGCTTTAGTAATGACATCATTGTAGATGTCTGCTAGGAAATTGGGGTTATTAGCGAATGGGGGAGCTAGCTTGGTGGTATTGAGGTTTGGGCGCAGGTTGTCCTCTGTGAGTTTTTTTTTGCTTCTGACTTGTGCAGTGCTAGCAGGGGTCAGGGTTTTGTGATTTTTAGTGATAGGAATAGAGAACTCGATGCAGTTGTGGTCAGTCCAGGGTAGAGAGGAGTTAGAGGTGATAGTGGAGAGGCAGTTATGGTCGGCAACACAGTCAAGAATGCAGCCTTTGGTGTGGTAGGACTTTCTACTTTTTGGGTGAAGCCCAGGTCATTAAGTTCCTTGGTGAGAGTGGTTGCGGATTTGTCCTTGGTATCATTGAATCCGAGATTGAAGTCTCCTAGTAGAAGGGTTTTGGTGGAGCTTTTGATATTATTGCTAAGGATGTGGATGATGTTATCTTGGGAGTCTGGGGTGTTGCTTGGGGGCGGTAAAGAAGGTGAATGTTGATGGTGCTGTTGGGTGACAGAGTGAGTTTGGCCGATAAGAGGTCAGAGTTGTTGATCGAGGGGTGACTGACAGGTCGGAGCTGGAGGCTCTCCTTATAGATGAGGGCTACCACGCCTCCTGTACGATCTGGCCTGTCTTGTCTGAGTATGGTGAAGCCAGGTGGTAGTGCAAGTGCAACGGAGGGGCCTGATGCTTCATGTAACCATGTTTCAGTGATTGCTAGAAGGTCAATGTTGTTGTTGGTTATGAGTTCATGAATATCAGATGCATGAGCTGGGAGAGATCGGACATTGAGGAGGGCACATTTGATGTGATGTGTGTGTGGTTTGTTGGTGCATTTGGTGTGCGGTGTGTGTGTTTTGTTTGGGGACGTGCGAGTGGTGGTCTCCGGTATGTTATGTGAGGTGGTATCGTGGGATGTGGCATGGTTGGTGAGTGGTGGGCAGGGGGAGAGTGGGTGGCCCAGGCGGGGGCACTGAAAGGAAGTGGTGCGGGAACTCAGTCTATAGTTTCTGTATTCTGTGGGAAAGGGAAGTGTGTTAAATTCTGTGGTCTGTGTGTGAGCTCTAAGTCTTTCTAGCCTATGCATGATTACGATACAAGGTGTGCGTGGTGGCATGGAGTGTGTGGTAGCCATGGTATTAAGATGCTTGGGGTAGAGGAGTGGGCTTGGTGGTGTGGGTAAGAGGGGATGGATAGGAGAAAAGAGTTGGAGAGCAGTGAGTGTTGCGAGGAGAGTGAGCAGCGTGATGGTGGCAGAGGTGAGCTTGCAGGACGCTATAGGCATGATAGTATGCTGGGTGGGACTGTGTGTGGAGGGTGACAGAGTCAGGTGAGGTGGACCTAGCCTGCGGTAGGCAGGGGTGGATAGATTCAGTGACCATAAGGCACAGCACAGTTCAAATGTGGTCTGAAAGCGACCATAAGGCACAACACAGTTCAAATGTGGTCAGGAGGCGACCATAAGGCACAACAGAGTTCAAATGTGGTCTGAAAGCGACCATAAGGCACAGCACAGTTCAAATGTGGTCTGAAGGCGCCCATAAGGCACAGCACAGTTCAAATGTGGTCTGAAAGCGACCATAAGGCACAGCACAGTTCAAATGTGGTCTGAAAGCGACCATAAGGCACAACACAGTTCAAATGTGGTCTGAAAGCGACCATAAGGCACAACACAGTTCAAATGTGGTCTGAAAGCGACCATAAGGCACAACACAGTTCAAATGTGGTCTGAAAGCGACCATAAGGCACAACACAGAGTAGTTTAGGCACTGTGCTGTGGGTGTAAGGTAGATAGGACCGTTGTTACAGTTAAGTGGAAAGCTAACAGTGGTACCTAGCAGCGAAAGCGGGCCTCGTTTCCATGCAGAAAAGCATGTCGGCCATTTTCAGGACAGGCAGCATACGGACAAAGGCAGCATGGGGCAGCTGGCATGGCTATAAGTGGCTGTGATGTGCTCACCTTACAAGGTAAATGCAGGTACTACCCTTTGTTGCACACTTAGTGCGCTGGTTTCATTCTTTTTGGCGCGGAAGGTGTGCGGCACGGAAAGTGTGCGGTCATCAGTAGCGGGTGTGCCAGCTCCTAACTGTGGCCTCATACTAGCAGAGCAGAATAACTGGTCTGGCTGGAGGGTTGCTGGGAGGGGCTTCAGCCCGTTCCTGAGATCGTGGCGAAGTGGGCATCGGAGTAAGTGCAACAAAACTAGTTGCGGGGCATGCCATCAGGAGGGTACTCGCATGAGGTGCGAAGTGGTTGCTGGGCAGAGTTCTGTGCCAGTGGCGGTCCGGTGGGCACGGATAGGCACAGATAGGCTGCACAATAAGAAGCCTTGGACGGGTGCCTTAGACGAGATGGTGCCGGCTGACACCTTCCGGCGAAGGTTGGGTCCGGAAATGGGATGGAGCGCCCAATCCTGGAGCGGCTCACACACGGTTGCTTAGCAACCTATAACAATACAGGTTGCGCCGGCCATTTTGATTACTTTCGGCCGCGTGTGCAGCAGCAGACTGCTGCATTGATTAATTGGGTCCTGCAGGCCACAGAATCGTAGTGGCCCCAACCAGGTGTGCATAAGGGGCTGTAGTAATGCAGGGGGGCCTGGATGGCTTATCCTGTTGCCTCAGGGAGGCTCGGTGAAGAGCAGCTTCTGTGGGGTTGTAGGTGCAGATCTAGGCAGTGGCAGAGCAATAGTACTTATATGCGTGCATGCATTGCTCGGCGACTGAGCAACTATAGGCTAATATAGGTTGGCAGAGGCAATGGGCTAATACATTATCAGGCAATCTAGATACAACTGAGCAGCTGTAGACTAAAATAGGTTAGTACATTTGTGGGCAATCTAGGTACAACTAAGCAGCTATAGTCTTAGCACATTTTCCGACAGTCTGAAAGCAATTATGCAGTTCTGTGCTAAAATGACTATACAGTGGCAGACTGTTAAACATAACAATGCAGCAGTATTTTATGGTATGTAAGGCTGTTAGGAGCAAGTGGGTTGTGGGCCATTATCTAATAGTGCTTTTAAACAGATCAACGCGTAGCGTGGAGCACAATGGGAAACCAAAATGAAGAGACTCCCTTGTGTTAGTTATGACTGTACGTGAGAAGTGATTTTAGGGCAAGGCTTACTACACAGGCGGTGCAGATAAGAAGACGACACCTTGTTATTAGGCAGAGTGTCTTGTAGTCATACTCACAGTGCTATTTGGAAGATGGTGCAGCAGGGCTGGTCGACGGCCAACGTCCCGCTTCAGACAGCCGCATACAGGCCCTTTGGCTTGCCCTTCGGCTCACGCCTGTCGGTGGAGTTGGGGGGCGGGTGTAAAGGCGAGTGGCCAATCCGGGGCCGATGCTGCTGCTAAGTGGTAGCTGGGACTTCGGCAGGATCAGGAAGCGCAGCCATTGACCATGCTGGTCATAATGGGGGACCAAGGCATGGAGTGGCGGTCCGGTGGGCACGGATAGGCACAGATAGGCTGCACAATAAGAAGCCTTGGACGGGTGCCTTAGACGAGATGGTGCCGGCTGACACCTTCTGGCGAAGGTTGGGTCCGGAAATGGGATGGAGCGCCCAATCCTGGAGCGGCTCACACACGGTTGCTTAGCAACCTATAACAATACAGGTTGCGCCGGCCATTTTGATTACTTTCGGCCGCGTGTGCAGCAGCAGACTGCTGCATTGATTAATTGGGTCCTGCAGGCCACAGAATCGTAGTGGCCCCAACCAAGTGTGCATAAGGGGCTGTAGTAATGCAGGGGGGCCTGGATGGCTTATCCTGTTGCCTGATGGAGGCTCGGTGAAGAGCAGCTTCTGTGGGGTTGTAGGTGCAGATCTAGGCAGTGGCAGAGCAATAGTACTTATATGCGTGCATGCATTGCTCGGCGACTGAGCAACTATAGGCTAATATAGGTTGGCAGAGGCAATGGGCTAATACATTATCAGGCAATCTAGATACAACTGAGCAGCTGTAGACTAAAATAGGTTAGTACATTTGTGGGCAATCTAGGTACAACTAAGCAGCTATAGTCTTAGCACATTTTCCGACAGTCTGAAAGCAATTATGCAGTTCTGTGCTAAAATGACTATACAGTGGCAGACTGTTAAACATAACAATGCAGCAGTATTTTATGGTATGTAAGGCTGTTAGGAGCAAGTGGGTTGTGGGCCATTATCTAATAGTGCTTTTAAACAGATCAACGCGTAGCGTGGAGCACAATGGGAAACCAAAATGAAGAGACTCCCTTGTGTTAGTTATGACTGTACGTGAGAAGTGATTTTAGGGCAAGGCTTACTACACAGGCGGTGCAGATAAGAAGACGACACCTTGTTATTAGGCAGAGTGTCTTGTAGTCATACTCACAGTGCTATTTGGAAGATGGTGCAGCAGGGCTGGTCGACGGCCAACGTCCCGCCGCAGACAGCCGCATACAGGCCCTTTGGCTTGCCCTTCGGCTCACGCCTGTCGGTGGAGTTGGGGGGCGGGTGTAAAGGCGAGTGGCCAATCCGGGGCCGATGCTGCTGCTAAGTGGTAGCTGGGACTTCGGCAGGATCAGGAAGCGCAGCCATTGACCATGCTGGTCATAATGGGGGACCAAGGCATGGATTGTTGTAAAACAGGGTTGTGGGCTTCATTTTTATAAAAAAGCAATTTTGTAGCGCTAATGAGCACTGGACAGGAATTGTGGCAGAAGAATCCTGACAATAATCGATGGTGCCCCACCTTGGTTGTTGTGGCTTTGAAGGCAGCGTCAAGCTCCTCTAGCACACAGGTGCTGCTGGAAGGGGAGAGAAGGCTCCTGCCTTCTCCTCCCAGCACAGCATCAGTTGTGTGGCGAAATCAGCCGCAGACAGGCCCTTTGGATTGCCCTTCGGCTCACGTCTGTCGGTGGAGTCGGGTGGTGGGTGTAGAGGCTAGTGGCCAATCCGGGGCCGATGTTGCTGCTAAGTGGTAGCTGGGACTTTGGCAGGATCAGGAAGCACGGCCATTGACCATGCTGGTCATAATGGCGGACCAAGGCATGGATTGTTGTAAAACAGGGTTGTGGGCTTCGTTTTGATAAAAAAAGCAATTTGTAGAGCTAATGAGCACTGGACAGGAATTGTGGTGCAATAATTGTCCTGACAATAATCGATGGTGCCCCAAGTGTAAGCAGTGGCCGAGGCCATGCAGTTGACCTGTTTGGTGAAGGAGAGGGAGGCGTCTAAGTAGAAGCCTAGTGTTTTAACTTCTTTGGCAACTTTGATGGTGTTGCCATCGATGTTAAAGCTAGTGTATTTGAAGCCAAGTTTATTAAGATTGGAGGTGGTACTGAGGATGATGAGCTCAGTCTTGTCATCATTCAGGCATAGACCGTGAGTGGCCATCCATGCCTGGATGATAAGGTACACCCTATTCACCAGGGCCAAATCCTTGTCTTTATCTCAGCGGTAAGAGGATCTTGGTATCATCTGCCTAGTTAGTGTAGGTGATACGAAGATCATCAAGATCATTGAAAAGGGGCTTAGGGAATATGTCGTTCATGTTAAGGTAAGACACATGAGCCCTGTGGCACCCCGCAAGGGATGGGGATGGGGTCGGCAGATGCTGAAGGTGAAAAGACAAGCATGGTCCTGTTATTCAAGAAGGATTGTATCCAGCCTATTGCTTCTAGCCGTGTCCAGATGGTTACAAAGGACTTTGTGGGCTACCAAATCGAACGCCGCTGATAGATCAAACAAAAGTAGCAGGGCGGTTTTCCCATAGTCCCTAAGTGCGTCGATTTGGGCCTTGAGGTCTATCAGTGTTGTTTCTGTCCCATGTTGGGTCCTGAAACCTGACTGTCAGACTCCTAAGAGATGATTTTGTTCTAGATACTTATGTATTTGAAGGTATGCTACCCTGTCTAAAATTTTGAGCAGGAAAGGAACTGTGGTGATGGGTCTATAGTTTGTGGGTATGGTGGGGTCTAGTGATTGTCTTTTGAGGAGTGGGAGTATCCAGGACTCCTTGAGGTTGGTGGGGATAGTGCCTGTGGAAAAAGATGTGTTAATTAGTTTTGAGATGAAGGGTGATAGGTCTCTGGCAGCATCTTTAATGATTTAGGCTGGGCATGGGTCTCCTTGGCAGTTAGACGGTTTAAGGGTGAGGATGATTTTTCCAACCTATAGGATAGACACTTTAGTGAAGATGAAATGGTGTGCAAGTTTGTGTGTGGACGTGGGGTTGCTGGGATGTGGGATTGAGTTGTGAAGGTTGTCTTTTTCTTGGCAATCTTGTCCTGTAGCGTTGCTTCTTTGTTAGCTAGAGCTTTTTGAAAGCCAGTGCACCATTTTTTGTCCTTCATGCAAGTGTCTGGCAAAGGGATTGGAGTTTCGAGTTCTTTAAGGATTATGAATAGTTCTTTTATGCTAGAGTTGGCTTGCATGATTCTCTTGTTGTAAGTGTCTTGTTTGGCAAGCAGTATTTCCTTCTTGTAGTGGGTGGATATGTTTTGCTTCGGATGGATCTATTGTCGTCTGATGGAAGTTGTCTCCATATAGATTTGCTTTTTCTTTTTTCTAGTTTCAGTGATTTGAGGTATGGAGAGAACCAGGTATTCAGGTGCATTTTGGGTTTGCTCATTCTCTGTTTTAGGGGGGCAATGGCATCTAGGACTTCAATCATTATTTTGTTGTATTCCTCGACTAGGATGGAGGGATCAGTGGATTCCGGTAGAGAGTTCAATGTCGGGAGTATTAGAGGTACAAGTTTTTTGGCCGTAATTTTTTTTTATTCTTGGTGGGTATAGCGGGGGCCAGTGGGTTGTTTATTGTAGACAGTGTTATAGCTTCTAGTGAGAATGCTAGGAGGTGGTGGTCCGTCCATGACTGTAGGGTGATGGACGTGATGGTTGTTTCACAGTTGTAGTCAGCCACCCAATCAAGGGTTTTTCCTTTGTTGTGTGTGGGAAGAGTCACTGGCTGACTAAAGCCTAGTTCAGTGAGAGAGCCAGCAATTAACTCTGCTTGTTGATCTTTTGGGTCTTTAAACCCAAGGCTGAAGTCACCTAACCTTAGGTTGTCAGAGAGGGTGGTGATAGGTCCTCTTTAAATAATCCAGTGGGGCCAGGGTGTCTGTATAGTAAGTGAATGGTGAGAGTTTTGGATCCGGAGATCAGCAGTTTAGCGATCAAAGATTCGCAAGATTTAACATTAGGGGATGGGGTTAGCCTCATGGCTAGGTTAGCTTTGGCTATTATAGCTATGCCTCCACCGCGGGCCTCAGTTCTGTCTGCTCTCAGCATTGTATAATCCTCTGAGACTGCAAGCATGAGGGTGGGGCCTGCAGGAGTATGTAGCCATGATTCAGTGATGGCTAGGAAATGCAGCTTTTCCATCTGTATAAGGTCAGCTATCTCCATGGCGTGTGCCACTAAGGAGTGGGCATTTATTAGGGCCCCCTTGAGGTGTGGTATGTTAAATAGTTTGTTCTGCTGGCATTTGTCTAGCTTGGGTGGTGGATGAGTGAGATGAGAAGTGTTTAGGATGGTATTGGTAGATTTAGTTGGTGGCCGTGATTTCCTAGTATTTGTGTTAATTGTAGACCTAGCGAGAAGTTCGAATAATTTGGGTAGTCTGGAACAGATTCTATGGTTTCTAGAGCTGGTGCTACATGGTCTGTCAGTTTTAGGGGGGTCCTGGATGTGAGCGTTGGGGGTTAGTAGTCGTGTATGACTCAAGTTACTTGGTAATAATAGTGTAGATGCGACAACATACATATGTGGTGATAGATGATCTAACATGATTAAGCAGGGTACAGTTGGGAAGTATGGGCTGGAGATGCTAGTCGTGGAGATCAGGTCTAGGATAGCCCTTAGTAGGACTGTATATATGCCGATTATATACATAGTGAGGCAACATAGTCAGGGATAGTTGGCTAATACGTATTGTTGCCAGCGGGGTGAAGGAACACAGTTTGGCAGAATAGGCTAGTCAGGGGGTCACTTGGATTTCTCCATCGAACAAAGAGGCATCTGCATGGATTAATCGTGATGGTCGGAGGATGCAGACCACTTCCCTGATCGGTGTTACTGGCGTAAGCGAAAAATTAGTGGCGCAAGTGCCGAACAGCAGGAATAGCAAAAATGCATCTTCAAGACTCCAGACATGGATAGAAGGGGGACTGGCAGAGCTGGGAGACCAGTGAAAGCGGGGGACCACCACTAAAACATGCCAGTGGGAGAACACAATCAACACATGCTGGGAATGCACAACTGGCACCAGCACAGTCACTGAAAGTACCACTGGTACCCCTACAAGCCAGGGTCCTCCACCAGTCACTGAGAAGGGGGTGAGCTGGAAGCAGAAATTCACCAGAGAGGAATTGCAAATCCTCACAATCTTTGTTGAGGTACACCAGTCCGAGATGTTCCCCTGGGCTGGAAGCACTGTGACACGGGCCCAGCGTAAGCAGAGGCGGCAGGATGCCACTGACCTGGTGAATGCCTGTGGGGTGGAGAGGCACACTGAAAAAGAGGTGCATAAGCACATGGATTATCTGACCAGGCATACTAAGGAGAAGCTCGAAGCAAATGTGTCCTCTGCACAGGTAACTGGTGGTAATTCTCCACATATTGTGGAACTGACACCTTTTTGGGAGGTAGCCTCAAGTGATGGGGTTGAGGGCATCGGAGGCATTAACACATTTGGACACACTGCAGGTGAGTTATATGTGTTGAAAGGGGCCCCTAGGGGTCCCTTACGTCTATGGAAACAAGGCGAGTCACCACAGACGATAGATATGCCAGACACGAGGTTGTATTCCCAAAGCTAGGGTTTATTGCAAAGCAAAAAGTCTCAGTTGACCAACTCGGTCTCACGCCCCGCGACGTGTATCTCTAGACTCGAGGGACGCAAGAGAGTGAATTACGTACATCAGTTACCTATATACAAAATGCATATAAAACAATCAGCTATGACATGTTTAACAACCCCCCTTTATTGGGTTTCTTTGAACTCGGTGTGATGATGGACACTTTCGACAATTGTGACACCTTCAAATATCTATTCTAGCAACAATATGCAATTTGTAAGTGCGGAGGCATCTTTCAGTTGTTGAACAGAACACAGTGCTTCTGTTCTTGGAAGCAAGCTACATAGGGGGAAGAGTCGCATTCCAGACCTTGCTATCTATGAGGTGCTATTCGTGCCCTGGGAGCCGACACGCTCTAACAGGGCTCAGTAAAGGGGGGCCGTAAGAAGAGCATAATTCAAGCCTTTAGCTGCTTTATTCTAAACATATTCTACCATATAACGAGACTGGCTGGCAGCTGCGAAATGATTAAATGCCCTGCAGCTCTGCTTCAAGGCTACATTCGGGAGGGAGCCGGGCATTCTTCCTGGCGCTGCCTACGTTGTGTTTCAACAAACTCTTGTTATCCTCGCGGCCCTGCGGCCTTGTCCTTTTACATGCAGACAACAATGTTTTACAGTCGAGCAGTGTAAGCAGAAAATGTACTGCGAAGCAATAAGAGCAGAAAGCAATGAGCAATGGCTAGAAAACAAAATGGCGATTCTTGTTACATCAAAATGGCCGTTCATTGGCAAACTCGGAAACCTATATGTCTGTCATATCGTGCATGAGACGGTTGGCCCACGGCCATCAAAATACATTTGCCGTTACATATGAGAGGTATCCATTTTTGTAGACTGACAAACCCTCCTTTGACCGTATGCCAAACGTCTCATCCATTTATTGTATCCTCCTCTAATGACAATAAGTCTGAAGTACTTATGTCAGAATTTTGCATGCTATTGTAAGCATCATCATCTTCATTAATATCTATAGCCATCAATTCTTTTACTGTTTTCATCTCATTTGTGTCTTGGTCAGCCCGACCATGAGTTTGTTTTCATTTTGTCATCATATGCATAAATCCCTTAGTACATCCCTCAGTTACCTCAGCGCAAACTATTGGTAGGCAGTGTATGCAACAAAAACACATTATGAATATTCCAAACACCACTACTAATATCGAAATCAACTTCCATCCCCAAGAATGCAGTATTCCCCAAAACCAGGACTCTATTCCCCAGCCTCCTTCTCCAGTGGGGAGTTTGGAACTTAGGACATGCATTTTTTTTTATTGCTTCAAAGATTGTAGGGGATAGGCATCTACAAATACACAACACGCTGAACCCACTATTTTGCAAATTCCCCCACGATCAACCAGAATCTCATCAAGAGCCATTCTATTTTGCAGCGTCATTAACCTGATTCCTTTTTCTTCCAACGTCATGTTAAATAGTATATCTGTTGTTGTGTTTATGGTATTTTTTAGTATTCTGGACAGCTGCCTTATATTATAGGAGTTCACTATCTGGGACAAGAATGGAATGAATGATTTTGCTACGTCCGTCGCTATCAAAACACCATTGCTACTCATTTTGACTCTAGATCTGGATAGTCTGGCCATGTCTGCTGTTTCTAAGAGGAACACCCCTGGGAACAGTAGACCTAGGTAACATGTACCTCCCCAGTTTCTGGGCAACCAAGGATATGCTTTCTCTCCACATATGAAATAAACTGGATCTCCCACATATACTGGTTCTATTTCCCATTTCAATACCACTGTATTCATGCACCCAGTAAATGTTCCGACTGAAAAGGAGCCTTTCTTTTTTAGACAACAAGGGACAGTTCTTGGGTTATAATTCACCGGGTAAGAAGGGGGAACTGCATCATTGTCCCTGTCTGTTCTTACACGAAACGTCATCACAGATGTTTTAACTGGCGGGGACAATCTATCTTGTCTATTTTGTCCGGTTATCTTTCGCATACTTTTCCTCGTAGGCTCTGGGGTCATTACTTGTGCTTTATGGAATATGGAACAACCCACAGGCCTCATTATTATTTCCTCAAACTCATTCATGTTGGTTGCGTCTAATTGACCCCTACTACTCTCATTCCATTTCCCATAGAACATTGCACTTAAAGATGCACTACATGCAGAACTTAATGGTAATGGCTGTACATACCAACCTATTCCTTTCCCAGCATGCTGTGGTAAATGCTCTTGTGTCCCTCGAGGAAAAGAAGAGATCTTGAAAGGGGCCGCTAGGGGTCCCTTTCAAGATGGTGCCCGAATAGGGACTTGAGCTACAGGAGGGAGAGTTTGGGCTACGGGCGGGGTTTGGGCACTAGTTACTGGCGTGTCTGGCCTCACTTCTGATCTTGGGCCTTGTTTTGTATGGGTCAATGGGCCTCATTACGACCCTGGCGGAGTGGGTTTACGCCAGCGTTATTCGCGGCGGACCCGTCCGCCCTACTACGAGTTCCCGTAGCGCCATGGAGCCGTTTTCCGCCTGGTTTTTCCGGGCGGAGAAATCCATGGCGCTACGGGACCTTGATGTTAATTACGCCACCGTATTTTACGGTGGCGTAATTAACGCCTTCCCCACTCCCATTATAACCTATGGGGCAAAAATGGGAATGGGGAAGGGTAAAATGGGGGATGGGGATTTACCGCCCCGCCAAGGTCGGAATGGGGCGGAAAATCCGCCAACCCCCATGGCGCTATCGGCAGCTTTCCGCCGTGCTCCATGGTGCATTTTGCACCGCGATTTCCGCCAGGGTCGTAATGAGGCCCAATATGTTTTCTATCAATTCATCTGCTATGTGTAATTCTCGTTGTGGGTATTTATACGTTTGCCGTTACATATGAGAGGTATCCATTTTTCTAGACTGACAGTGTGACTGATGCATGTGATCATGACGCCACTGTGCATGAGGAAGGGGGTGTGATTTGGTGTTGCACAGTGGGATTTACTTCATGGGATTGAGGTTCAAGCTGTATATACACGGGGGTACAATCGACGTGGAATGCATTGTGAATGCTGGCTGCATAGAGGACACATCACTGCACCTTGTCAGTGTAGATGTGAATGGTGCTGTCCCCATGGCATTGTGCCCAGGTGCTGCACATCAGCATGCACAGCATCTGTGTCATGTCTGTGTAGTGTGTACTGTCAATGTTGTGTGCACTCACATTGCTCCTCCACTTGCAATGCCTCATGCCATTCAATGCTCCGGTCATACAGTGACCCACGGACGGGTGCAATGCCAGTGTACTGAATGGGGGTAGATCACCTGCAGCCCTTATGCTGGTAGCATACAGCCTAGCCATATATGACCAGGATGCTGGTGCATTTGAGATGTCCATGCTCTGTTGGACATGAAGGTGTACACCAGTGACATCCGTGTTGGTCCTTGGCATGACATGCCTGAGGTGCACGTGTGCGTTATCCCTTGATCAGCCTTCACTGTAACTTTTACATGGAGGATGACTGTCACCTTGGCATTGCCTGTCCAAACAGGCACAGGATTGTGATTATGCTGGTCACTGACTGTACATGGCCACATTCACACATGTGGACTTGATTCTCTGTTGGACGGGTTGCAGGGTTCACACCAAAGTTGGCCGGTCTCTTGCCACCTTGACACACAGGTCTTGCATTTACAACTCTGCCACTGTGTCTCCATTTCATATTCCTACCAGCGTCCTTCACCCACTTGCTCGTCCATTTGATCATCAAAATGTGCATTGACTACACATTCAAGCTCAGCTATATGTTGTCATGCATTTTGCCTGTGCTGCAGTAAAAACATCCATCTCCTGCTTGCTCTGTCAGTGTGGCTACATGATAATGGTCACATGTGTATACTGTATCAGACACATACATGCACATGTTTACATGTGCTTCCAGTACTGGTGGCAAGGTCATGCCAGCAAGCTGTTCAGTGGCAGGCTGATGGTGTCTGCTTGCATGTGAAACGGCACTTACTTGTCCAAATTATGTGGCACAGATGCATATGAATGCCACCGTCAGTGTATGTCATGTGCATCCTGAAAGCCTATGTAGCATGTTGTGGTTTCATGGTTTACACTTTACTCACTCACCAGTTTTACACTGCCATCATGTAAGTTGTAGTCGGGATGTCTAGAGTGCAATGGTGCTCCAGCTAGGGCTGGCATGGATGTGAGACAGGACTATGTACCAGTGTTGGATTCTGTTGTCCGTAGGCCGTAAGTACTGCATGCATTTCATGTGTGGCATGGATGTAATCCAGATGTTGCCCTAATTTGTGTTGTCTTATGTTTTGTGGGTGTTGGCGTAGCTGAGGGAGACCAGGTGTCAGAGGGACCATCATGGGATGCACAATCAGACACCAGCAGTGGCAGAGCTGCTGTGCATGGTGAGAACCCATAGGTGTTGCAGGCCATCCTCTGCATGTCTGAACTGGCATGATCAGGGAAGGAGGGTGATGATGATGATGTTACAGTGTTTTTGAGGCAGCTAGTGGCTCAACAACCACTGAGCAGTCCCAACCCCATGTTCCTACTTCAGCTCATTGAGGAGACTGAGCCTGGGGGGGGCAGGAGCCCATGGCCCTGCATGTGATGAGTCAGGCATCTTTGGACGGCACTGTGCCTGCAACACTGCACACACAACTGTCCTGGTGACTGCAGATGTGTGTGCTGGTAGGGGGATGCATGTGGACACGCAGGCTGCGCCGGTGCAAACACTCAGCCAGGGAAGCACTGCATCATCGTGCTTATGGTGCACATGCACACATGGTGGATGTATGCTTGCTCCACGCCTTGACTGGGAGGAGGAGGTCATCCATGAATCATGCAGCTGGGTGAGATTATGCAGGAGATCAGCAGGGACATGCATTGCCTTGCTGACACTCATTATGTTAAATACCACAATGTGCAGGGAGTATCAGCTGTTGTGTAATGAGATCTCTGCCTTCTGGGGCTGCCTTCCTGAGGAGCTGAAGACCTCATGGGAGAGTCTCCATCTTCAGATGTCTTCCCTGAGGGGCACCATCAGCACCCAGATGGATGCATCAAGGACTTCTTTGCAGCAGACATGGGTGAGACACGGAAGGAGAGTCACCAGGACCTTGTGGCACTTTGCGGCCTGTTGCATGCTTCTGTGTCATGTGTTGCAGCTGCACAGGAAGACAAGGCAACATTCTTGCATGCCATGGGCCCTCTTCCC
Organism: Ambystoma mexicanum; assembly: GCF_040938575.1. Classification (NCBI taxonomy): domain Eukaryota; kingdom Metazoa; phylum Chordata; class Amphibia; order Caudata; family Ambystomatidae; genus Ambystoma; species Ambystoma mexicanum. Next base: position 1,031,376,055 of record NC_090933.1, on the reverse strand, counting down.
ATGATGATCCACAGGGTGAGTCGTAGCTGGAATTTTGACCAGTTAGTATTTCTTTTGAGTTCCCTGCACTATGTTCATTTGTTACTTCTCAACTCACCACGCCTCTTCCTCTTCACCCCCACTGACTATATGCACGGTCTTGGATATTTGTAATGCTGAAGGTGGCATGTTCAGCCTAGCATGTTCAGTGACGTCAACTGGCATGCTGGTTACCAAAGTGGCATGATCGGACATACAGGTAAATATAATGTTGGCACATGATGTGCATTATGAGTGAAATATGTGTGACAGGGTAAATGCGCACTAATGGTATATGTTTTCATTTCAGGTCACTTTGCACAGTCAACTCACAACCAACCTGTGAATGCAAACAGGACACTCTCCTTCAATCCAATTTCCCATTCTCTTGTTAAACCATATTTGCATAATACCATCTGAATATGAACATTGGCCTAAGCACATTCACATTGTACAGGAACCATGTTTTAAATTCCCTGAATAGAACTGACTAGAGCTGCCATTTTAGAAACATCTGCCATTTTGATTCTAACTCCTGCTTTCTGTTCTGAAATGAGTAACTGTGTTTCCAACTGCCACTGAGCAGGGTGACCTTTGTGCCTATGTCAACATTAGGGCTGCCAAGGTCATGTTCTGTGCAAAGAGACCTTGTAATCAAGATGAACTGCCATTCAAAGTGTTATCTGTGTCTACAGCCTCATCCGCAAAGTACCTAAAGCAGTGTGCTTTGGGAGGAATCCTTTGTGCACATCTCTTGGAACAAGACTTACCCTAAAGCTCAGTGAACAAGGAAAGATCCACACAACTGACTACAACAAAGTTTGCCAGCATTGTATCTTTAAGGGCAGGACAACATGTCAGAAGTGTAAACCAATATTGTCATATTTGCCATGTGAACTGGGCATGGACCCTATTTTGTAACTTATTAGTTTGGAGATGGGCTGGGCAATGACCAGGACTGGGTATAAATAAGGCATGCTTTGTAATGTTCAGGATTCTCTCCCCTCACGGTGTCTGCTGGTACACACTGCGAGGCACTTGAGAGCCTCGCAGTGTGCTAGCTATCTGTTTTCATATTTGTATCTGTACAGAATAAAAGTTATACTTATATAACTTTGACTTTGTGACTGGGGATTTCATTTTTGGTGGTACTAAGCCTCGATATTCCTTGCTGATCTATCAATCTCTGTTGAATACTGACCCTCCTGATACATATGAGGAGGCACAGTGTTAGGCAGAGGTGGTAGGGATGCACAGCACAACGTCAGTGACACAAGTTATGCTTGTATCTGCCTAGCATTTGCATTTTTGTTGTCCTATGCATTCCATTACTGTCCTGATGTGGCACAGGTAGGGTTGTGTGTGAAGGTGTCTTTCTGTTGTTATGTGGGTGATTGTCACAGCCAGCTGACATGGGAGTTGTACCATTTCTATTCTTTTGTACAGTGTTTAGGAATCTACTGCATGCTTGTGTGCACATGTTTCTGGTGCTGGCCCATACACTCACATCTTGGTTTGTTCTTGGATTATTAGGTCTCATGCCCTGTGTTAGTGGCATGCCATGTCCTGCCATGATTGTTGTCAGGTAGCCAGTCCATCATTCATGTGCATCCTACACGCATGCGCCTCACCTTCCACATGTTCTTCTTTTCAAGTGAGCTGCTGCAGCATTCCTTGTACTTTTCACATGTTTGCATGGTCGTGATGTGTGAGATTTGCTGTTATTTTCATGATGGGTGTAGGTCAGAGTACAGCCTGTGTGCCAATCACTTTGCCATGCCATGCTGTAAACCTACAGTGGGAATGCTCCCTGGACCTGCAGCCCACTGTCGGATGGGATGGTGTGCGATGCTCTTTGTGTGTCATTGTTTGATGGCTCAAGTCCATGTTACCTACTTAGTTGATGTGTGTTGCCAAGTGACCCTGTTGTCTCTATTTGTATGTTTGTCTGAGTGACTTTGGGTATGCAATGTGTGATACTGGTGACACTGCCCATGTGTATATGTTTTTCTATGCGGTTGTCATTGGGGGACTTGTGTATTTTTAACAGGTATGAGGCGCCATTCTCAGATAGTTGTGCATGGCCCAACTGAACTTGCCAGGTTTTATCAAAGGCATTCAGGGATGTGGGTATGGCGTGACTTTCACACTGGATGTTTTTCATGTAAAGTATGTCTTGACTAGCTGATTACATATATGCTGGCCCCTCACTCTTTGGCCTGCTATCGGTGTGGGTACTGCCTGTGGCTGCGGATGCAACCCCTCATGCACCTCTATTGGTATGCCACGGCGGGAGGCTATATCATGCAAGATGCAACATGCCAATATGATTTGGCATGTCACAGCTGGTGCATACAACAATACTCCACCGGAATGATCAAAGCAGCAGAACTGTGATTTCAGCACTCCCTATGTCTGCTCAATTATGCCTCGGGTCGCAATGTGTGGTGTATTGTAGCAGGCCTCTGCTGGTGTTGTGGGATTTCAGATAAGCATCATCAGGAATGGTGATAGCAGATATGCTCTGTCCCCTGTGGATGACAAAAACAGTATTTTGTTATGGGATGTGTTGGTATGGTGTTTTGTATTTGATGTGACCTCCTTGAGTGTGGTTTTGTGCATGTGCTGGCTGAAACTCACCAATGAGCCAATTGTTGATGAATGTTCCCTATGCCAATGCCTGATGGATGGGGGAATGGCATAGGATGTAGCTGTCATGGGCACATGCAGGGTAGTTGGCATTGACATGCATTATGTGACCCTTGGCATCACAGATGACCTGCATGTCCAGTGAATGCCAATTTATTCTGTTTCCGATACATGTGTTCAGTGGATCATGCGGGCTGTAGTGCAACATGTGTGCAATATATTTCCCCAAGTACCTGTGGGAAGTTGGCAACTGCATAGAATTTTTGAGGCACTCTTTGCCTTGCCTGCACGTTGCATGGCCTGTCCATGTGGCTGTGCACACTTGCAATGAGGCAGCTTAGGACCTGCTTGAGGCAGCCTGATTGTGTAGGCTGTGAAATACCCTGACATTGGCTGTGGTCCGTTGGGATGTACCAGTCCCCAGAAAGTGGAATGCAGTTAGGAAATTCACTGAGGGTGATATTGGCTGTGAGCACATGGTTTGTTACACCAGGTCATTCTCCCATTCCCTGACCAATTCAAGGATGACATGGGGGGGGGTGATGATATGTGCCATACACTTCCACATCGGGCATGCCGAATATCGTTGTGAGTGTATGGTAGATTGTGGACCTCCTCCTCCCATTTAGCAGTAGATATGCGACCAATGCAGGGGCGGGCAAGGTGGCGACCTTTCGCTACAATTGCATGGCGGGCTCTAAACCTACGACTGCATGGTGCAAGATATAACCTTGCACCTGGTCCCAGCTGGCGGTAGGATTTTTGTGCTTCTGCATACATTGCGCATGGAGCAGGGAACCTGCACAGAGGCCGATCTGTAAATCAGTGTGTTTACTTTTGCGCATAGTGCCTTTTTCAGGTACAAATTGCCGGTGCGCCGTGCAAAAATGCTGTAAATTAGGTCCCTTATATCTTGACCGGAAGAAGCATCTGCCGGGATTGCAGTAAACACAGTCAAAGCAAGATAACAGGACCCACGCGATCTGGTTACATCATGTGGTGTATTAGTACAGCAAAGGCTTCTGTGGTTTGTGGACAGTGTGGGCCTCATCACAAGTTGGGCGGTAACGCCGGCGCTAATAGCGCTGGCGTTATCTGCCTTACCGCCAAACCCACCGGCGCTGATAGTGCCAGATCATGGGTTTTGGCGGAACAGGAAATCCCCATTGAGCCCATTCGGGAATGCCACATTCCCCATTGGGGTAAATGGGAAAATTTCGTACTCTTACAGCTGGCGGATTTCCCGCCGGCGGTAAGAGCGTGAATTTCGTCAGATTTCACCCCAGCTAAGAGCTGGGGGGAAATCAGCCGAAGCCGTGATTTGGCGGACCCTTAAATACGGCGGTAACTGCGCTACCGCGGGATTTAAGGGTTACCGCCAAACTCGTGATGAGGCCCTGTGTGTCTCCCTCTGGTGTCTGTGTTGAGCGGGGTCAGGCTCTGTCGAGGAAAGCAGACTTCAGTAGAACCTGGCAGCTATGTTATATTTTAATGGTGCCTTTCCATATGCCAATGGTTCCAGCTGGTGGTGAATCTACAACTGTGAGACAGATGCAGAAAAAGGTGCGATGTGTGGGTAGACTGTGAAATTAGTATACATTGGCCCTCATTACGACCCTGGCGGATTTCGCGGTGCTAAATGCACCGCGAAGCACGGCGGAAAGCCGTCGATAGCGCCATGGGGGTTGGCGGATTTACCACCCCATGCCGACCTTGGCGGAGCGGTAAATCCCCAATCCCCATTTTACCCTTCCCCATTCCCATTCTTGCCCCATAGGGTATAATGGGAGTGGGGAAGGAGTTAATTACGCCGCCGTAAAGTACGGCGGCGTAATTAACAACGAGGTCCCTTAGCGCCATGGTTTTCTCCGCCCGGTAAAACCAGGCGGAGAAAACCTCCATGGCGCTAAGGGAACTCGTAGTACGGCGGACGGGTCCGCCGCGATTAGCGCTGGCGGAAACCCACTCCGCCAGGGTCCTAATGAGGGCCATTGTATTTTCATTAAATAAAACGGACCAATGAATGAATATTTTGATTTTTTCCACATATCGGAATTATGATCTATCTTCCGACACCCGACATGTGTATTCCATACGGAAGGATTGACTGTGCATTAATGGATAATGGCAATGTTCTTGTCTATAGTATTTGGTTAAAATTCACTGTTTTTGGGTGATTCTGATGTTTGCAGAAAATTGCAATGTGTTGTTTTTGCAGCTCTTTTGGTAATTATCTTGCATTCCTGACTCCCCCTGCTTTAAGCATGCAGATGTTGGTCGGTGTTCCCTTTACTCCCAAGGTGTCTACGGAATGTATTCTGATTTCAGTTGGCAACATTTCGATAGTGCTAATTGTGGAGTAAGTGTTCTGCAAGCAAATTGTGGTGTTGCAAGATCACATGACTTCAAAGGCTGCAGCCAAGCGGGGCTGGGGGCGTAGGAGACATGTGATAGGAAGATGCTTTTACAGATTTAGGATGCATTTGGAGATGGAGCACACGTTTGTGAAAGCTGTCATACGTTTAGTAAAATACCACATTGGGAGGGGTTATGTAGCCGATAAAAGTACATGTTGATTGTCATTGCTCACAGCAGCTGTAGCTACTTTTTTATTTTTTTTATTGTATTAATGTACATAGTTTATTTCACTATTTCTAAACAAATGGAATGACTTAGAAATGGGAAGAGTAAGAACAAGAAATTAAACAATATCCTTCATATTTCCAGCCAGAGCGAGTAAAATGATAATATAAAATATAAATGAAGTATAAAAACAAATTACACAAAACCGGTTGCACCGTGCACCTGACAGTCCAAGATCAGAATCGGGAGCTTGAGTCATTACATTATTTACACAAAATAGTGTTTTATGGAAAACCTTTGCACAGTCCTCCTGAAAGACTGACCTGATAGTCCAGACCTGCAGTCATTGACATAATGTGCTCTTTAAGGCAATGATGGTTTATTTCCTAGAAACAGGATTTTCAATATGTATATTTCAGTTTGTTTTGGAGAAAATGGCTGACTTCTGCTTAATAGTGTCCTCGTTCGACAAACTCACGTTATTAAATGAACAAGCAAGAAGAAGGCTCAACACATCACAAATATCCGAGCATTCAGAAGGGTGAACTCATTCGGATCCCGTGTGGAAATTGCTTCAGGTCCCATACGACCACCAGCCAAATGCTATCAACCCTGCAGGCACATTTCCATCCAGCCTCCACCTGGCAAGGCTCTTTCCCAAACTCAGATCATTCTCAAGGATTTCATTTCAACCTCTGTTTAAACATAGCACTGTAAACATGATGTAGTTCAATGGGCTAAAATATGTCTGCAACATTTCAGTATTTGTTTCTCAACAAATGCATGACTTCCCAAATGTTCTTGCACTGTGACGGATCTGTAATTTTCCTGAAAATTGACCATGACAGAAAACAGCCCAAGGTATACACAGGGACTCCGCAAGAAGGACTTGAAGCACACAGCTCAGATAATTCAATCTTGCTTAACTCTCTCTTTGTTCCTTTTCCATCTTTGTACTTTCAAAGGCAAAAGACCTCATTCAATCTGCCATAAACCGTGCAAAAATGTAACTCAATCAAATAGAGGCGGCAGTCAAGCAATGCAAATCAAAGTCTCAATAGTAGGGGTGGTGTGGCCGGCGGTTCACAGCGTGCAGTGCAGGGAAGCCAAGTGCGCACTTCTGCCATGAATCCTAAACCTGTATCTGTTATCGCTCACATTTGCCCAAATTGCCCCTGAATTGCATTATTCATGACTTAAGTATTTTTTCAGCTTGTCTCATAACCACTGGGGATATTACGCCGCCTATTAGAAATAGCCTATTTTCCAGCATTTTTCTAGGCTATTGCCAAACCTGCGTGCATTGCGGCGGATCTTAAACTGAATGGAGCATTGATCAACGCCGCTTAACTGCAATGTTAAAATCAATTTGTATCTCTGGAAACTTAAATAAACTTGAGTTATCTTAAGCTGCAGATTTTCGTCTCTACTTGCGAGGAATACATTTTTGTCTTGCTTAAATGTAAACTTGAATGAGCTTTTGCTCATTGCAGTTGCAGCCTGATAGACCATGTTTTGTGCCATTCCTCCCCTGAGAGCCAACTATGCTTTATTTGTTTTTCCATTGCAAGCCCCAGTAGAGGTGGAGCTGATGATATGCTTGCCTACAGAACGTTGCACCTGTTTGTCACTAAAGCAAAGAAATAGAGGGACAAAGACAGAAAGGAAGAGATACAATGGAAATGAAGGGGGAAAAAGAAAAAAGAGCAGCAGGCAAAAGAAGAGCAATATTAAGAAACGAGACAGAAGTTGGAGAGAAAGAAATGGGGAAAAATAAAAGACAGAGAAAGTAGCATGCCAAAGAAGAGGCAGACTAATATGGAAAGATGACATGAAAGAAAGGTAAAAATAACGGGAGAGCTAAAGAAAGAGAAAATAAATATAAACAAAAAGGAAGAGAGAAGAAAAGGACAGACTAATAACGTTAACAACAGAAAGTAACGGAAACAGAAACAAATCATGAAATGGCAAGGAAAGAGGGATGTGGGGATCAGAAAGCAAAGGGATAAAAAGGTGAATTGAAGGAAGAAAGGGAGTATTACAAAATTAAGATTGGAAAAAAGAGAAGAAGGTAGAAGGAAAAAAGTGAGTAGGATAAATAAAAATAAATCACTTTTTTCTACATGGTGCTTGCTGATACAATGTTTGCTGTTTGGTGGAGCTGTACATAACAGGTGTTATTGTTCTGCAATTCCATGGTACTTAATGTACGTTCTCAGGAGGATGAGAGGCTGCCTTGCACTGTGACACTGTTACGTCTTTTGGCTGTCTCCATGACCATCAGTCTGGCTTCAGATCTGGCAGAAGCACGGAAACTGCTCTCCTGAACATCCGTGAAGATCTGCTTTCCAACCTTGACTCTAACATTCGCTCTATTCTCAACCTACTTGATCTCTCCTCTGCCTTCCACACGGTCAACCATACCATCCTGCTCAACCGTCTCCCGGATATCTTGGGCATCACTGATCAGGCTCTGGCCTGGCTGACCTCTTTCCTCTCTGATCGACCCTCCCATGTCGGACTTGGGTCCTTCCTATCATCTATCTTCCTCTCCCCCTGTGGCGTTCCCCAGTGGTCTAACCTCTCGCCCTGGCTTTTCAACCAATAACTGGCAACTCTCGCCCACTGTATTGCCATTTTCTGCACAAACTTCCAGTGCTACGCTGACGACACTCAACTAATTTTCAGGCTGCCCTTGGCCACCTCCTCCACCTCTCTCATCACTAATTGCCTAACTGCCATTCAAGATTGGTGTGCCGCCAACGATCTTTGTCTTAATGCCAGCAAGACAGAGATCCTCCTCATTGGCACACCATCACCTTCCTTTACCCTCACTCTCTGGCCGGCCTCCCTTGGCCCTCCTCCTATCCCCACCTGTGAGGCCAAGAACCTTGGTGTCACCTTTGATTCCACACTCTCCTCCGCCCACATCGCTGATGTATCAAAAAAGTCAAACTTCCTACTGCACCTCCTCAGAGGTATTCTTCCTTTCCTCTCATTCCCCCAGAAGCTCACTGTCTCCCAAGCTCTGGTTCTCTCTAAGTTTGACTGTTGCAACAGCCTCTTTCTTAATCTACCTGACTCTACTCTCCGCTCTTATCCAGAACAGGACTGCAAGACTTGTCCTTGGCCTCAAGCCCTGGGATCGTATCTCTCCAGCTCTGAAATCTCTCCATTGGCTCCCAGTGGATGCAAGGATTAAATTCAAAACCCTCTGCATTGTCCACAATGCTTTCTGGGGCCTGGGTCCAACATACCTTCAGCTATCCCTCTGCAAATACCTCCCTCCCCAGCACTCCGCTCCTCTACCTCCAACTCCTTCAGGGTCATTCATTTCTCAAGGAAACAAACTGGGGGTAGATCTCTGTCTTCGGCTGGGGCCTCCCTCTGGAACAGCCTCCCTGCCACTCTAAAACTTGAGGAGAACCATCTCCATTTCCGGAAGCACCTCACAACCTTCCTCTTTGCTTCTTCCTTTTCCTCTCCTCTCTCCTGTTGATTCTACTCTCCCTCGGCACCATGCACCTGGCCACCCTCTGTCCTCCGGGCCCAGGTACCTGCTCATCTTGCTACCCTCACGCACTGCCTCCGGGCCACCCCTTGCACTGGGGTCTGTATCTGTACCCATACAGCCATCCCCTTTTCTTCCTTTACTTTCAGACCTACCCGGCCTTCTGCCATAAACCCAGCACTTGCCACTTGCTGGCTGCACTCCCATTGTTTGTTGCCTTTTTATTTATTATTTTTGTTTTTTCTTTCTCGCTCCGCACTCTCCTTTTGTTCCCCCTTCCATGCACTTCCCCCTTCCCCCTCTACCCTGCACTTGCGTGTTCTCAATGTCACTGTGCCTAGTAAGATCGTTGTTTTTGTTCTGCCCTGTTCCCCTTCCCTTGCCTTGTCGTGCTCTGAAACACTTGTTTATGAGCGCGATAGAAATAGATTTATCGCAATGCATTCCCATTGAATGCGCAGTAAGGCACATAGGGTATCATTATAGTCTTACAGAGTGAGACGCTGTTCATGACATGGTCTTGGAAGGATAGCTCAGGGGCTTGTGCTCGCCTTGGAAGCAAGACGATGCAGAGCAACACAGGTTCGATCCCCGGGTCCGTGCTTAGAAACCTCTGGGTATTAAGCGCATTATAAATAACCTATGATATCATATCATATCATGTTTAACCAATATTGGCCAACCCTCAAATTAGAGTTTGAGTTGATGCTGATTGATTTGATTGGTTAGAGAAAATGATATATATCACCTGAACCTAGAGAGGTATTTGGGCTCTGGACAGTGCAAAGCTGTGCATTCAGAGTCACCTACCTGGAAACTCAGCCTAGCAGAATCAATGGCCATGCGTACTGAAAGGGTCACTATCCGAAGTGAAAATGAAGCCTCTTAATGTCTTTAAAGATATTAGCAATTAGTGCTAATATAGTTTATTTTAAGTAATGAGAGAAAAGGTTTCAGTGAATATTAGTGATATTGTTTTATTTTCTAGCATTTAAGTATCAGGGGTGTGTTTAATGGCAAGCATTTTCATGGTAAACTTGGTTGAACGGGTACAGTTTGGTACATTTAGTTAGATGTGGCTTGTCCCATTGAAGGTGCATTGAAAGCAAGATTCTCCCAGAACTTTTCAGGCTGGAAAGTTGAAGTATTAGCAAACAGATTTTCCTGAACCGAAGGCTCTGGGTTCTGTAGACAGTTTGATTGCATTGGTTATAGAATTTTCTTGGCTTCATGCTTGAGTGCAATATGGATTTGCAGGCAAGTAGTACGTTTTCTTGTTTTGTATTTGTAGTGCTGATTCAGTGTCTGTGTCTGAGAAATGGGCATTCTGTTGTTTCTTTATCTGCTTCTGAATTTAGAATGCTTATACGTAGGTCCGTTTCTGTACCCATTGACATCATTACAAACATTCTGATTGGTTGAGAGGAGTTCAATAATGGCTTCTATGTGCTAAGAGGTTTAGCAACACCATTTGTATCCTTGTAATGAGTAATGAATCATTCACAAACAAGAGAAGCAGAATCAGAAGTAATTTTGCCTTCAGAACATCACCAGTCACATGTCTCCAATGATGTACTATGCCGTTTTAATGCAGGTTAAAAAGAATGGAGACATGGTTTAATCTTCTCACAACCTGTACATGTTCATCGAGATGCCTCTGTGGATAATAACAATTTGTTTATGTATTCACAGGTGTATATAACCTTCATTGGTGCTAAAATGTCTAAGTCAGCCCCGATGGCTCAATAATAGGCTTATCATTTCCTGAACCACCTGTCAAATGCCTTCCCAATGTTCATAAATGCCATTATATCCATTTGATGTACTTTGATTGAGGTAGCTAAAGATGTTATCAGTGTTGGTCTGTAACCCACTTGAACACTATAGATGATGTTTCCTACTCCAGCCCATCATGATCATTTCACACAGGGACGTTCCCCTATAGCTTCCTATGTGCATCAAATAATGACTTTGCACGAAAGCTTGATGAATCATTCTGTTAATCAGTTCGCCATTAGATCATGTATGACGATTGTCAACCAGACCTGAGCATGAGCTAGAATTAGAGACTACATTTCTACTGAAAACTAGATCCATGGGATTTCGGTTACATACTAGCAGTGGGATGATCGCCACGCTGATTACTCTCCACCAATTCAGAATATATCAGAGAAATGTACATGATTATAAATATTTCAGAAACAACAAACATTCTCTTATTCATCAGCTCTGAACTGTATCATTCAATTGTGTAAAATAACCCCAAGTAACATTATAAATGAATATATGATCAGTGAGGAGTCCATCTCCAGTCTGGTGAAGTTCTGTAATGAATCTGATGGAGTGCTGCCAGTAAGTCTTTGAGATAAGCTTTGATTGTCTTGCTGCTTGGTAGTTTCCCAATAGAGTCACTAAGGGCATCATTGCAAGTCTGGCAGCAGTGGTAAAATAGTTGGTATTTTTAAATACTGATGGTTTTATCACTCCTTCAGATTAGGAGTTTGGAAACCCATAGGAATTGTTTTAAACCTTTTTATTCTTATTCAGTGTTTTCTAGTTTACAAGGAACTTTTTATCACTGATCATAACCATATTAATATAAACAAAGCATATTCTAATTTCCAAAATACAGATCCATAACAAAACAGAAAGAGAAAAATGTTCCATTTCAGTATTGGAAAATCCACCGATATCCATCCTGGTCGGGACCAAATAACGGATCATCATTATACTTTATATAACAATTCATCATTATTCTGTATGTACATTGTCTTACACATTTCGTAGTTCTTATCATATCTACTCATCCAAACCTTCCAACTAGTCGTACTCCCCCTGCTTGAGCACCTTATTGAATTTATCAAGGATTAACCCCAATATTGTTGTTGTTGCAAGTATTAGGCTCTGGTTGGCAGTTGTCATTAGTCTCCCCCAAAATGCAGAATTCATTACTGAATAAATAAAGTGGACCCAGGGGCCTAGTATCCTGATTCTGTCAGTATTGAAGTTCGGCATCCCAGAACCAGATGTTGCAATGTTTCCCGAAGTGCCAGGCCACACACACAACATCCTCTTAGCTCCTTTGTTATTTTGGCTAGGTATTCCCTTACTTTGTCCTTGGGGGCATAATACACCTGCTTGTCTTTGTATAGCTTCAGTCTCTCTAAAACCGCAATATGCATTTACCTATCCCACCTCAAGATCTTCTTCTTCCTAACAAAGGCAGAGTAAGTGTCTGTAATGTCTATTGTAATGTCTATTGTAATGTGTATTGTTTTTTCAAGTACCTGCCAATGTAGAAGCTTTCTAAAAAGGGTATGGTATTAGCTTTCTTCCTCAAACACTCATACAGACTATAGCCTATTGTCTATAGTCAGCCAGTTTTAATCTGTATAGCAGAGACAGGCTTCACTTAGCAAACTGGGCCCACCAAGATGTGATTCCCAGTTGGAACTGGATTACACTGATTGGGGTTGATTTAGGCACGCCCAGAATAGCTTTGCAGATTTTGCCTTCTAAGACATCAAGACATTTTCTATTCTTGGATTTTATAAATTCACAACCACACAGCATTGTGGGTGTAATTTTCAATTTATAAAAGTCAAAGAGGGGGATTAAGGAAACGCACACATTTTCATTTTCAAGACCTTCATCATAGAGATGCACTGTTGTATTTTGCCCTCCATTTTCTTTTTCTGATTGCTGAGTTAACTCTTTGAGCAGATCAAGTACCCCAGGTAGGTGATATTAGCGAACTTCCTAATTGGTATGTCATAGATATTCCATGCATATGAATTTACTTTATGTCTGCTTGTAAAGGTCATTACAAAAGATTTATTTGAGCTTATGGTCAGATGATTCTTAAGTAAGTGACTCTGCACCCGCACCAATAGTCTCTGTAGACCTGACTGTGTAGCATCCACCAGGATTACATCATCGGCATAAGCGATTATGCTGGCTCCCCATTTGGGGCCATAGCATCTCAATGTTTTACTTTCCTACCACAGATCCGCAAGGTACAGGTTGTACAGCGTGGGAGCAAATACACATCCCTTCCACCTTTGAAGGTTGTATTACCCTAGATGTGGCTCCCTGCTTGTCCAGTCTTATTTTTATTGTGTTGTCTGTGTACAGAAGGTTTATCATATGGAGGTGCCCCCTATTGATACCCCAAAGTTTCAACTTGTACCAGCGGTACTCAGTATCTATGTTATCAAAAGCTGGTTCCAAATCTATTACAGCAACAATCATTGATTTTGCAAAGGGCCCACCATTGTTTGAAGTACATGCATGTAGTGCCAGAGCACTCAGTGTTGTACCAACCTCCTTACGAAATCCTGTTTGCAGAGGACTCAATTTCCTCTCCTTCTCTGCCCATTTAGTTAGATCTTTTATTACTAATTTGTAAACATGTATGCAGCTGAGTCTAATAGGGCAATGGGTCGGTAATTCTGTGGTTGGGCTCTGTCGCCTCTTTTAAAGATTGGGACTATCGTTGCACTTTTCCTTGAAGTTGGGCATGTGAGTGAAGAGTTTATGTAATATTTTTGACCATAATGAAGGGTTCTCCCTGTATACTAGATTGGAAATCTCATCTGGACCACATGCTCTGCAGTTATTTACGATTCAATGATAATAACTATATCTAATTTGTGAAGTGGAAAATACCATGCATTCTTGATATTTGAGCTCTACTCCTTAGATATCAGATACCCATGCTTTATCTTGAACTTCGTTGTATAGTGCACCACCCAGTCTTCTTCTGAGGCACAGCATGATTGCAAGTGAGCTTACTGGGAATTGATGCCATTCAGAGCTCTCCATATCATTCTCAAGTCCTTGGCAATAATATGCTTGAATAGTATCTGATTTTCTGTTATGTATGTTTGTATCCTGTATGTTTCATCTCTGGTATACCCTTTTCGTGCTCAGTATACCCTTTAGTATTTGTATTTTAGTTACATTTGGAGTCTGTTTGGACAGTGCTTTAAAAGTGGCCCATAATAATGTTTTCCTTGCATTTATTTGAACATTAAAAGTGTTTCTGTGTTTCGGAATAAATTCTTCCTATACTACGGTACTCAATTTAGGAGGAATTACCAGTTTATTAAGAAGTGTTTTCTGCCTGTGTTACCTGTTCCTTACCAAGCTTTGACAAGAAGTCCCCCCAGGCCTCCAGTCTGATTTAACTTTGTGAAGGTTTCCAGTTTGACTTAGCCTTGTGTTTTTCCCAGTAACTGTAAGATTAGCTAAGCTTTCATTTTATGTTATGGTTGCAGGGCCGATTTTCCCTTCTAATCTTAGCATTGAATGGTCACTTACTGTAGTTGATATAATATCAAAAGTATCTAAATTCTCATGATTCACATTTTTCATGTTCCCGTGTTTTGCCACGTGGGTACATCCTTAATTTTCCCATCAAACAGAAGATTGGAATGTACAAATCTCCATCTTAGAAAAAAGCAGACCAAGATTTACCCAATGAAGCTATGTTTCATCTCGGACATATTAATTTACTTCTTCAAAAGGAACTAAGTCTTTGTCACATATATTACATTCACAATTAAAGTCCCCTCACATTATTATAGGACAGAATGGGCTTATTATTCCAAGTCCAGTAGACTAATTTCCAGTTCATCCAGTGTCCATAAGCAACAAGTTTGACTGTAATATATATATTTATAATTAACATATGGGTCGGTTTCTTCTTGCTTGAATCTATTATTTCAGGTACCAGAGCCGCTTCTGATTTACATTTCAATTTTTTGATAGACCTTGAATACCGATTGGCTATAGCTGTTAACAGACCATCCCCCAACCCCAGGAACCCTCTCTATGCTTTGTTGGCAGGTTTGTAGCCTAGAAGAAACCCGTTCAACACTGGACAACTGGTGAGCCATGTTTCTTGTAACAATATAAAATCTTAAGTCCGTAAATAGTCATACTGTTTCTTCTCTATAAAGGAATTGAACCCCTGGGAATTTCAGCTCAGAATCCGATTTTTAGAAGCCTGTTTAGCATGCTGGGATTCCTGAAAGGGCGCTGGGAAGCCATTCCCATCCTGAGGATGATTGGGATCTTGAAAAGTGCCTGCAGTGGTCATTGTCAAATTGTCTCCTGATTATTATGTTCTTTCTTGCAGAGCTTTTTTCTTTGCTTCCTCCATAGGATAGCTCTCATATCCTTTTAACAGTATATCCTCCTGATGTGTATGTACCAGAGTTTCCACTACTTTTGATGCAAAGTACACGCCACACTTTCTTAAGCAGGCTCTATCATACAGGTCTACAAGTTGTAGATCCATGAAGGCAATTGTGTTTAGGGCAGACACTGAAGCAATTAAATGCAAAATGTGTGATCTATTGAAAGGCCTGTTTCTTTCATTGTCAAGTACTGACTCAAAAATGATAGGTGTCTAAGTTCTTCTTTCATTTCCTCTCTGACCTGAGTCATGCTGTATTTTCTTCTGTCCTAGAGTAGTTTGACTCTGTATGCAAATCCTCACCCAAATGCACACTCTTTACTTGTCAATTCTCAGTGTTTTGTAGTGGTAGGCTGCTGTTATCTCCATTTTCATAGCCAGTCTTTAGTGGCACTCTTCGTAGATTTCAAGGTTGCTTGCTTTGTGCCACATTGACAGGTCACCTTATCTGGGTTGGTCTGTTTTCCAAGATTGTCTCTTGTGGTACTTCCAGTTATTACTGTGGCTATATTTACCAAGGTTGAAGGTGACGTGTTCCTAATACAGTTACTTAGACTCTTTCAATTTTGTGGCTTTACGGGATTCAATGATTCTATGGACCTTCTGTGCTTATAATATGTTGCACATACATTTCCGGGACCCTTAGTTGCTTTGTCTCACTAGCCCCTTTATATTATTTTATTTTGTCCTTCTGTCAGCATCATTACTGTTTTTTTTAACTGACACAGGCTGTATCTAGAATTTCAATGCAGTTCATTTTTCTTGATTTGTCTCTAGTCACTGGTGGTGGCGTACTTGGGGCCAGATAAGGGACTGATGTTACTTTAATATGATCATGCTCTTTTACGCCATGTATGTCCCTCTGCTGTGCCATTATCAGAGAACGTAGGTCCCTCAAGGTTACCATATTTTCTCTGACCTTAAATGCCACTGTATCGTATACTTGTATAAAAGACTGTAATACTATATTTAGGGCTGCCAGAGAACTATGTCTCGAATCTTCATGGTTGTTTCCCCATTCCAGCTCTCCTTCAAAGGGTAGAGATGTGGTCTCCACTCTCTACAGGTCATACAATCCCTCCTTGTATTCACCATTGGACAAATCATGTGATATGGAGGAAACCTGGGTATGAAATAGCCCTGGTGAAGGGCATAGTCTGTCTGTCCTTCATTGCACATCATATAATTATTATTTTATGCAGTCATTTTCATTTGGTTGTATTATGCTCAACTGCTGTTGAATATTGGTTAGCCCAGGACCAGAAACGTCACAAATCATTATTTGCGTTTGCGCATTGGTTTCAGACATTATTTCTGTTTGTGTATTAGTTTCATTCGCCTGCGTGCAGGAATTTAAGGTCCGAACCAATGCTTGTTTGTAGGTTTTGGGTTCACAATTTGGGAAAGACCTGTATTGTTGCATGTTCCTTGGACATAGTTTCCATATTGGATGGAATCTCAGTTCTCTCTTTGTGTCCTGTAACCAAGTGTCCTGTAATCACTTCTGAGTGGGTACCTTTTGTTCTTATCTTTCATAATTCCTGAAGTGCAGGTACACATTTGCCCTTGCCTCCTTGAGCCCTGTCCGGCTGCTGGTTTGTTACATGGGCTGTAATTAGATTGTGTTATTGTGTGGGTATATTGTCATGGCCATCACTTATCCACAATCTCCCCCCACACGTTGACAACAGTTTTGTCATGCAAAGTCATCTTGCAAATCGCAGCACCCAGATCACTTCAGTGTTTAGTCATGACATTTCACCTTTGCTGGACTGTTTCCTTCAGAGTTGAAACTACGGATCCAAAAGGATGTTCACAGGCATGCCTGTCACCCAGCACCGCTCCACACCACGCAAACACTGTAAACACTCTCAGTTCACTCCATGTTTGCTCCGCGAAGTAGCAGGGTTTTTTTTCTTTCCGGCAAGCTGTGTCTCACCTTGGAAACTGAGAGCAGAGTGCAGGGACTCCTCATTCCTTGCACCACTGTAAACACTCTCCGTTCACTCTGCCAATTTGTAGCTCAGCTCTTGCACAGCAATGTTGGTACTTTGGGATATCTTCTTTCCCTCATAGGGGTGATTGATAAATTGACCCTTAATAACATTGTTGCAGTGCTGGCAGTTGTTAAAAGGTAACATTCCTTTAAATGCTCTTTGCTCCAATTGTTGTTCCATGTATTCAGCCCGAATGAGGTAGTCTCTTAGTGACTTACCTTTTCTATAAGCCATAGTTGGTAATGGATCAAAGAGTTGTGTAAGGGATGAATCCATTTTCAACATTTCCCAATTCTTTTTCAAGATCTTTTTATTTTGTAAATTTGTTGGGAATATGTAGTTACATACACTAACTTATCGGTAGTTGACTTCCTTGTTGGTTTCAATACGTCTTCCCTTTGTATTAATGTTGCTTTCTCTCTTGCTCCTGAAATAGTCATCTCTGAGTTACCTCTTTCTGCAAATTTGTTATGCAACAGAGTAGATCTGTCAGCAAATTCTTGTTCTTCAGAAATGATCCTTTTATACTGCAAGAACTGACTGTAGGTTATGCTTTCAATTGTGTGATGAAGATGAAAACTTGAAGCAAGTAATAGGCTGTTGCAGTCTGTCAATTTGTTATAGACTCGTCTCCAGTCTACCATTCTTCACATATGGTTGTACATCCAAAAAATTTAATTTTCGTGGTTCTCAGTTGTGTAGAGTAGTGAACCTAATTCTAGGGGCCAGGTTGTTCATACATTTAAAAAAACTCCAAACTTTCCATACCCCAAAGACATCATTGATTAACCTACACAGACACTTCAGATGACCAGTCCATTTCATGTTCTACAAATCAAATTCTTCCTCCAGATAGGCCATGTAAGTATTTGCGTAACTAGGTGCCATCACTGCCCACATTGAGGTTCCAGAGATATGAATGCAACATTTGTTGTCAAAACTAAAACAATTATTAGATAGTACCAACTTTAGAAGACCCAATGTGAAGATTTTGTTATCTGTGCAATGTTCAGAAATTAATAACCGCCATTCAACAGCCTCCAAACCAGCCACGTGCATAATATTGGTGTGCAAACATATGTTAACATATGTTAACGTTTAACGGATACCTGGTGTGCACACCATCACACCATCTGAGACTACTTTGTCCTCTACAAGATGTCTTCCATATTTTCTTTAACATTAGTTCTAGTTGTGATTCATCACGTGACTGATGATGTGCCATGCTCGGCTCAAGTGATTGAGAACTAAATAAAGCAGTGGTATAGGACAGGGGCTGTTTTCACAGCCGTCTCCTGGTTCCTGTACTAAGCACACTTTGAGGTAAGTCTATTGTACATCCATTACACAGTTGGGTGCGGTATTGAGCAATGTTCTTGGATTAAAACTAAGTTACTACGGAAAATATACATTTCTTTTTGATTTATACAGAATGCGTTGGTGAATAATACTGAGTCACGTTAGATATCCGCTACCACTTTGTTACTGACAACGGTTTTGAGCATATTGTGAAGTAAGCATTACAGAATGTTACAACAGACCCAGAGGGGGCTATCATGTTGAGTTACTGTTGTGTGTTGGTATATATATATATATATATATATATATATATATATATATATATATATATATATATATATATACAAAGTTACAGGACTTGATATGATATGATATGATATGATATACCATTTATAACACACCAATACACAAGTGTTTCATAGCGTGTTTTATGTTCTCCTTTGACTTGTAGAGAAGGACATTGTGATCATCATTGAGTTACGCTAATAACTGGCCGTTACAGTGTGATTCACAACAGACTGGAGAGAAACTAGTTGTGCATGTGTTGTTTATACAAGTAGCAAAACATTACTCAGGTCAGTATAGGATTGAGAGACTAGTTTAATCATTTCTCTGATGTTTAGTTGTGCTTAAGTTTGAAATAAAGCGAGGAACTTTAAAATAGATATTTCTTTCACTTGATCAGATTTGTTGGAAAGGTAGCATTGGCACCTAAAGAAGGGACCTTGAACCCCAAAACCTGTAGTGCTGGATATGGGAATGCTTAAATGAGAAACCATCTTCATTGAAGTTCAACTTCTTATATCCAAGAGTGCTTTCTGGGAGAGTTATGAAAGTTGTATTTGTATTTGTTTGAATGTACATTATTTTGCTGAAAAACGGATTGTGTCCTTCTTCCTTGGTTAAAGAGAAGTCTGGATGAAATATTTGATTTTCTCCTTAATTTCAAAGAGGAATAATTTGTGTTTTGTTGTAAGCTTTAATGATGTTAATCAAACACACTGTTTGTAATAGATTGCTGCATTCTAGGAAAGGTATTATTAAATAGTTGTGATTACACAGAGAGGTAACTGGGTATTTCATCAGATGGTTTTTGATGGGTTAATGTAAAAGTTGTTATTTCTGTGCTTAGTTGTCATCTTGCTCCTGCTGCTGTTCCTCCTGGCCCTGGCCTTCCCCTCTACCCCAATTTGCCTCCTTTGTCTGAGTCTGGGCACGCCTCTTCCTGATGTGCCACTCCTCTTGCCTGGCAGTGTGGTATTTTTTGGCTTCCTGGTGTGCTCACAGCTAAAAGTCAATAAAACCTCAAGCACCACCTCTCGACACACCAGCAGTAAATCCTCAAAAAACGGGTATAGCTCTAACCAGGTATCCAAGACATGGCTTGCAGCCCTATTTTGCAGTTGTATACGAATTGTTCGTTTTACAACTGTTCGAATGACAATTGACCTTTTCACAATTGACTGAATTGGGAAGGTCAATTGTACCATATATGTGGGAGGAAACCCCCACAACCCCCCACCCAATGCCAGACCCCCCAACACCCATATATATATATATATATATATATATATATATATATATATATATATATATACCTTTACCGAATTTAAAGGGTCACTATATATATATATGTTCATTCGAACAATTGTAAATGAACAATTTGGGTAATACCCTATTTTGCTGCTACTGGGATCCCACACACCCATGGAGTAGGAACAGCATGTGCCCACACAAGTGCTTCAAATGCAGGCTTGTTTCCATCCCCCTGGGTTGCAGGCTCTTGTCTCAGGTCTTTGAGAAACAATGGTGATAATTGTTGTGCAAGTGTTTGTGCTCGTCATGATCATTGTGGGGGTGGTGCCTGTTGATGTTGTCACTGCCACGGCCCATGCACCTTTAAACATCTTGTTGTGATTTTCTAGATGCAGGGACATGGCTGTTGTTAGGCGGAAACCTGTGCAGTTCCCTCTGGGACCACTGCAAAAGATTTAGGACTACAGGTGTTTGGCAGTAAACCCACTTGGTAGCAGTCTGTACCACACAGATTCACTTGGTAGCTGTGGCTGAGCAGTCAGACTTCCCTCAAGAAGAGTTAGGCAGTATGTGGAGTATACAATATAGGGCAATCTACACATTAGAACAAGCAAACACGGAACAAGGCTTCGGTGTAAAGATATAAGGGTATTTATTTATAACAACACATCTATAGAAAACACTCTGGCACTATTACGGTAAACAACTTCAATCACAATTACTATACGAAGAAAAAGATCAATCCCCCTAACAATAGTTCGACAATTCTAGGTTCATCGGCATCACTTATTTGCAGAGAGAGGTGTATGCTTTAACCTAGATGGCACTCTAGTATTCGTTAGGACGGGAGAGAAAAATAAGGCAGGTTATGAAATCAACTCGGTACCAATACTTTACGGACAAATGCAAGGCAAGTAAGGCAGGGTCTACTGCAGATCACAAAGTTCAGAGGCCAGGCCCACTCGGAGAGAGGCAAGGCGATATGTCCCAAAAGTGTCTCAGTGGAAATGCGCTTCGAGTCTTTATCGCAAATTGTTATGGAAAGGTTGGACCAGTTCAGAACAGAAAAGTTAAAGAACGCTTGGAGGTGACCCAATGGAAAGGCGAGGATTCAGACACCTCACTTGATCTGGCAGAAAGGGAAGCCAGGCGGGTACGGTACCTTGTTTGTGGAGAGTCAGCTCCGGCGGGGGCAGTTATTCCTGGTGGTGGATGCACGTCGGGTCTTTGCCAAGAGTAGAGAGGATCTCGTCATCGAAGAAAAGTGAAGTCCGGTGCACCACCAGGGAAGAGACACCGCGGAGTGCTCCGTCACAAGGCACCACCCTTTGGTCGCGGTACAGGGGTAGTGGTTATCCGGTTGCTGAGGTGCTCTGCACGGGCAATTCGACCACTGCGTCCTGGAGCGAAGAAAAAGCAAAGGTGACTGGTTGTTCCCACCAGTCAGGGGAAGAGACTCTCCGGCAGGGAGATCTTCTCTGTCGTCGGGAAGTGGTGAGTCGGTTCAGCAGGGCTCCACCGGAGGTGTCATCGTTGCAGGTCGGCTCAGCTTTACCCTCGTCAGATTCTTAGGTCCTGTGGCGACTTCTAAAGATCCACCCCCATTCATTCAGCCTAGCTGTCACTCAAAACACACTAAGTGGTGAGCGGGGAGGCTCACCACTTGGGCCAATCACACCAGAGTGCGACCGGAGTTGGCAAGGCAACTCGGTCCAGGGTGCCTAAACCCCCTCCCACACGCCTGTGGTAACCCAGACAGAATGGCACCACTTTGGAGGGTCTCTGTACAGAAGGCCGCCAAAAGTGGAACAAAGGGCTCAACCTTTGGTTTAGGAGTCACAGAGACGAACACAGACAACATTTTAAAAACCGAGTTCTGGCAGAAAATACCATCCGATAGACCATCCGATACCGGTGGTATGTTAGAGATTAACGAGAAACAGTATCAACCTCCAACAATGGGAAGAATCCCATAGGGTTATATTCGGGGTCGAATATAACAAGTAGTTTCCACTGCCACCAGCCAAAACTCGACGAGGGGGGACGGGACAGTGCCCCCTCGAATAACAGACCCAGGAGTAATCGAATTACCCCTACTAGTACGTCCACAATAGGATGGTTTGTACTAGTTCTGTTAGTAAATTTAGGTCTAGTAAAGCCAATGGTGACTTTATATGCCCGGGGAGACAGTAGTCAGTCCCCGGGTATGGAGCCTATGATGGAGGTCCGCTAGGACGCCCCAGTGCTACGGCACATAGGGTGCGGTGTAACACACATAGAAAAACATATGAGAC
The DNA here is from genome assembly GCF_040938575.1 of Ambystoma mexicanum. Taxonomy (NCBI): domain Eukaryota; kingdom Metazoa; phylum Chordata; class Amphibia; order Caudata; family Ambystomatidae; genus Ambystoma; species Ambystoma mexicanum. The sequence continues at coordinate 1,031,353,966 of NC_090933.1, read as the reverse complement.
CTTATGGAGTAAAAGACCCCTTAGCCCATAGAACACATTGACATTTAAAGGAATTACACACATTCATTTCCAAGAGTGGGAGAAAAAGAGTCTCACTCTTGGCAGGATGGAAAAAAACAAACTCCAGAAATCCAGCAAAGCTGCTGGGGGACTCACTAGGTTAGGAAATTCAGCCTAAACAGAGAATTCTCCCTAACAGCTGTTGTGCCAAGGAAATATTTCCTCAAAAAGTTCATCCCCACCATGCTGGCTGCAGTAGATGCAGATGACAACTGAAGCAGCCTTGATCATTTCAAGTTCGTGTGGATGGGAGAAGTGGCTCCATGTCAAAGACTTTCATGCTGATGCTAGTACCTGCTGCAGCCGATCTGGTGGTTGCTGCTGGTTCGGTGGTGTTGGCTGCTCATCTGGCAATGGTGGAGGCAGCTACTAGTATGGCAGTCGAGGCAGGAGAAGCTGGTCCATTGGTGATGGCAGCAGCTGCTCATCTAGAGGTGGTGGCAGAGTTGCTGGTCCGATGGTGGCAGCTTCTGCTAGTCAGGTGGGACTGCTTCCATTCGGTGGGGCTGCTTCCATCCTCTGCTTCTTTTCTGGTGCTGGTTACTCTTCCTCCTCCTCCTGATCACTGTCGGAAGGCCCCTTGAATGGTGATGGGAGATCAAATGCTACAAAGTATAATGTAGATGGAGTGGCACCATGGTATGCCTCCTCCTCCTCGCAAATGTTGGTGGCTTCCACCAAGTCTGATTTAGTGGTGGTGGGGCATAATACAGCCACCGCTGAGCTGGTCATGAACATGGTCTCCAGAATCCAACACCTGAGAGCAGGAAATTGAGAATTTCTTCTTCTGCTCACTGTGCCCTTCTAGGAGACGGCATGAAGCCTTGCTCCTCCTCAGATGGTGTGCTGGTCCCACTGGTGGCTGTGCACAGCGGGGAATTCCCTCCTGTCCCATCACTAGTCTTAGCTAATACATGAAAGAATAAGTGCAGTTTGAAAAGGCGGGGGGGGGGTTATAAAGCAGGATACATTAGGGAGGAAAGAGGGAGAAGAGAAAAGGGAAAGAGGTGAAAGAATGAATAAGAGAGGGATAAGGAATGGAAAAGCAAGGGAGACATTGGTGTTATGCTGTGGTGCTCGTGGTGGTCATAACCATATTAATAACCATGATCATAACCATATTAATATAAACAAAGCATATTCTAATTTCCAAAATACAGATCCATAACAAAACAGAAAGAGAAAAATGTTCCATTTCAGTATTGGAAAATCCACCGATATCCATCCTGGTCGGGACCAAATAACGGATCATCATTATACTTTATATAACAATTCATCATTATTCTGTATGTACATTGTCTTACACATTTTGTAGTTCTTATCATATCTACTCATCCAAACCTTCCAACTAGTCGTACTCCCCCTGCTTGAGCACCTTATTGAATTTATCAAGGATTAACCCCAATATTGTTGTTGTTGCAAGTATTAGGCTCTGGTTGGCAGTTGTCATTAGTCTCCCCCAAAATGCAGAATTCATTACTGAATAAATAGAGTGGACCCAGGGGCCTAGTATCCTGATTCTGTCAGTATTGAAGTTCGGCATCCCAGAACCAGATGTTGCAATGTTTCCCGAAGTGCCAGGCCACACACACAACATCCTCTTAGCTCCTTTGTTATTTTGGCTAGGTATTCCCTTACTTTGTCCTTGGGGGCATAATACACCTGCTTGTCTTTGTATAGCTTCAGTCTCTCTAAAACCGCAATATGCATTTACCTATCCCACCTCAAGATCTTCTTCTTCCTAACAAAGGCAGAGTAAGTGTCTGTAATGTCTATTGTAATGTCTATTGTAATGTGTATTGTTTTTTCAAGTACCTGCCAATGTAGAAGCTTTCTAAAAAGGGTATGGTATTAGCTTTCTTCCTCAAACACTCATACAGACTATAGCCTATTGTCTATAGTCAGCCAGTTTTAATCTGTATAGCAGAGACAGGCTTCACTTAGCAAACTGGGCCCACCAAGATGTGATTCCCAGTTGGAACTGGATTACACTGATTGGGGTTGATTTAGGCACGCCCAGAATAGCTTTGCAGATTTTGCCTTCTAAGACATCAAGACATTTTCTATTCTTGGATTTTATAAATTCACAACCACACAGCATTGTGGGTGTAATTTTCAATTTATAAAAGTCAAAGAGGGGGATTAAGGAAACGCACACATTTTCATTTTCAAGACCTTCATCATAGAGATGCACTGTTGTATTTTGCCCTCCATTTTCTTTTTCTGATTGCTGAGTTAACTCTTTGAGCAGATCAAGTACCCCAGGTAGGTGATATTAGCGAACTTCCTAATTGGTATGTCATAGATATTCCATGCATATGAATTTACTTTATGTCTGCTTGTAAAGGTCATTACAAAAGATTTATTTGAGCTTATGGTCAGATGATTCTTAAGTAAGTGACTCTGCACCCGCACCAATAGTCTCTGTAGACCTGACTGTGTAGCATCCACCAGGATTACATCATCGGCATAAGCGATTATGCTGGCTCCCCATTTGGGGCCATAGCATCTCAATGTTTTACTTTCCTACCACAGATCCGCAAGGTACAGGTTGTACAGCGTGGGAGCAAATACACATCCCTTCCACCTTTGAAGGTTGTATTACCCTAGATGTTGCTCCCTGCTTGTCCAGTCTTATTTTTATTGTGTTGTCTGTGCACAGAAGGTTTATCATATGGAGGTGCCCCCTATTGATACCCCAAAGTTTCAACTTGTACCAGCGGTACTCAGTATCTATGTTATCAAAAGCTGGTTCCAAATCTATTACAGCAACATACATTGATTTTGCAAAGGGCCCACCATTGTTTGAAGTACATGCATGTAGTGCCAGAGCACTCAGTGTTGTACCAACCTCCTTACGAAATCCTGTTTGCAGAGGACTCAATTTCCTCTCCTTCTCTGCCCATTTAGTTAGATCTTTTATTACTAATTTGTAAACATGTTTGCAGCTGAGTCTAATAGGGCAATGGGTCGGTAATTCTGTGGTTGGGCTCTGTCGCCTCTTTTAAAGATTGGGAGTATCGTTGCACTTTTCCTTGAAGTTGGGCATGTGAGTGAAGAGTTTATGTAATATTTTTGACCATAATGAAGGGTTCTCCCTGTATACTAGATTGGAAATCTCATCTGGACCACATGCTCTGCAGTTATTTACGATTCAATGATAATAACTATATCTAATTTGTCAAGTGGAAAATACCATGCATTCTTGATATTTGAGCTCTACTCCTTAGATATCAGATACCCATGCTTTATCTTGAACTTCGTTGTATAGTGCACCACCCAGTCTTCTTCTGAGGCACAGCATGATTGCAAGTGAGCTTGCTGGGAATTGATGCCATTCAGAGCTCTCCATATCATTCTCAAGTCCTTGGCAATAATATGCTTGAATAGTATCTGATTTTCTGTTATGTATGTTTGTATCCTGTATGTTTCATCTCTGGTATACCCTTTTCGTGCTCAGTATACCCTTTAGTATTTGTATTTTAGTTACATTTGGAGTCTGTTTGGACAGTGCTTTAAAAGTGGCCCATAATAATGTTTTCCTTGCATTTATTTGAACATTAAAAGTGTTTCTGTGTTTCGGAATAAATTCTTCCTATACTACGGTACTCAATTTAGGAGGAATTACCAGTTTATTAAGAAGTGTTTTCTGCCTGTGTTACCTGTTCCTTACCAAGCTTTGACAAGAAGTCCCCCCAGGCCTCCAGTCTGATTTAACTTTGTGAAGGTTTCCAGTTTGACTTAGCCTTGTGTTTTTCCCAGTAACTGTATGATTAGCTAAGCTTTCATTTTATGTTATGGTTGCAGGGCCGATTTTCCCTTCTAATCTTAGCATTGAATGGTCACTTACTGTAGTTGATATAATATCAAAAGTATCTAAATTCTCATGATTCACATTTTTCATGTTCCCGTGTTTTGCCACGTGGGTACATCCTTAATTTTCCCATCAAACAGAAGATTGGAATGTACAAATCTCCATCTTAGAAAAAAGCAGACCAAGATTTACCCAATGAAGCTATGTTTCATCTCGGACATATTAATTTACTTCTTCAAAAGGAACTAAGTCTTTGTCACATATATTACATTCACAATTAAAGTCCCCTCACATTATTATAGGACAGAATGGGCTTATTATTCCAAGTCCAGTAGACTAATTTCCAGTTCATCCAGTGTCCATAAGCAACAAGTTTGACTGTTATATATATTTTTATAATTAACATATGGGTCGGTTTCTTCTTGCTTGAATCTATTATTTCAGGTACCAGAGCCGCTTCTGATTTACATTTCAATTTTTTGATAGACCTTGAATACCGATTGGCTATAGCTGTTAACAGACCATCCCCCAACCCCAGGCACCCTCTCTATGCTTTGTTGGCAGGTTTGTAGCCTAGAAGAAACCCGTTCAACACTGGACAACTGGTGAGCCATGTTTCTTGTAACAATATAAAATCTTAAATCCGTAAATAGTCATACTGTTTCTTCTCTATAAAGGAATTGAACCCCTGGGAATTTCAGCTCAGAATCCGATTTTTAGAAGCCTGTTTAGCATGCTGGGATTCCTGAAAGGGCGCTGGGAAGCCATTCCCATCCTGAGGATGATTGGGATCTTGAAAAGTGCCTGCAGTGGTCATTGTCAAAGTGTCTCCTGATTATTAGGTTCTTTCTTGCAGAGCTTTTTTCTTTGCTTCCTCCATAGGATAGCTCTCATATCCTTTTAACAGTATATCCTCCTGATGTGTATGTACCAGAGTTTCCACTACTTTTGATGCAAAGTACACGCCACACTTTCTTAAGCAGGCTCTATCATACAGGTCTACAAGTTGTAGATCCATGAAGGCAATTGTGTTTAGGGCAGACACTGAAGCAATTAAATGCAAAATGTGTGATCTATTGAAAGGCCTGTTTCTTTCATTGTCAAGTACTGACTTAAAAATGATAGGTGTCTAAGTTCTTCTTTCATTTCCTCTCTGACCTGAGTCATGCTGTATTTTCTTCCGTCCTAGAGTAGTTTGACTCTGTATGCAAATCCTCACCCAAATGCACACTCTTTACTTGTCAATTCTCAGTGTTTTGTAGTGGTAGGCTGCTGTTATCTCCATTTTCATAGCCAGTCTTTAGTGGCACTCTTCGTAGATTTCAAGGTTGCTTGCTTTGTGCCACATTGACAGGTCACCTTATCTGGGTTGGTCTGTTTTCCAAGATTGTCTCTTGTGGTACTTCCAGTTATTACTGTGGCTATATTTACCAAGGTTGAAGGTGACGTGTTCTTAATACAGTTACTTAGACTCTTTCAATTTTGTGGCTTTACGGGATTCAATGATTCTATGGACCTTCTGTGCTTATAATATGTTGCACATACATTTCCGGGACCCTTAGTTGCTTTGTCTCACTAGCCCCTTTATATTATTTTATTTTGTCCTTCTGTCAGCATCATTACTGTTTTTTTTAACTGACACAGGCTGTATCTAGAATTTCAATGCAGTTCATTTTTCTTGATTTGTCTCTAGTCACTGGTGGTGGCGTACTTGGGGCCAGATAAGGGACTGATGTTACTTTAATATGATCATGCTCTTTTACGCCATGTATGTTCCTCTGCTGTGCCATTATCAGAGAACGTAGGTCCCTCAAGGTTACCATATTTTCTCTGACCTTAAATGCCACTGTATCGTATACTTGTATAAAAGACTGTAATACTATATTTAGGGCTGCCAGAGAACTATGTCTCGAATCTTCATGGTTGTCTCCCCATTCCAGCTCTCCTTCAAAGGGTAGAGATGTGGTCTCCACTCTCTACAGGTCATCCAATCCCTCCTTGTATTCACCATTGGACAAATCATGTGATATGGAGGAAACCTGGGTATGAAATAGCCCTGGTGAAGGGCATAGTCTGTCTGTCCTTCATTGCACATCATATAATTATTATTTTATGCAGTCATTTTCATTTGGTTGTATTATGCTCAACTGCTGTTGAATATTGGTTAGCACAGGCCCAGAAACGTCACAAATCATTATTTGCGTTTGCGCATTGGTTTCAGACATTATTTCTGTTTGTGTATTAGTTTCATTCGCCTGCGTGCAGGAATTTAAGGTCCGAACCAATGCTTGTTTGTAGGTTTTGGGTTCACAATTTGGGAAAGACCTGTATTGTTGCATGTTCCTTGGACATAGTTTCCATATTGGATGGAATCTCAGTTCTCTCTTTGTGTCCTGTAACCAAGTGTCCTGTAATCACTTCTGAGTGGGTACCTTTTGTTCTTATCTTTCATAATTCCTGAAGTGCAGGTACACATTTGCCCTTGCCTCCTTGAGCCCTGTCCGGCTGCTGGTTTGTTACATGGGCTGTAATTAGATTGTGTTATTGTGTGGGTATATTGTCATGGCCATCACTTATCCACAATCTCCCCCCACACGTTGACAACAGTTTTGTCATGCAAAGTCATCTTGCAAATCGCAGCACCCAGATCACTTCAGTGTTTAGTCATGACATTTCACCTTTGCTGGACTGTTTCCTTCAGAGTTGAAACTACGGATCCAAAAGGATGTTCACAGGCATGCCTGTCACCCAGCACCGCTCCACACCACGCAAACACTGTAAACACTCTCAGTTCACTCCATGTTTGCTCTGCGAAGTAGCAGGTTTTTTTTTCTTTCCGGCAAGCTGTGTCTCACCTTGGAAACTGAGAGCAGAGTGCAGGGACTCCTCATTCCTTGCACCACTGTAAACACTCTCCGTTCACTCTGCCAATTTGTAGCTCAGCTCTTGCACAGCAATGTTGGTACTTTGGGATATCTTCTTTCCCTCATAGGGGTGATTGATAAATTGACCCTTAATAACATTGTTACAGTGCTGGCAGTTGTTAAAAGGTAACATTCCTTTAAATGCTCTTTGCTCCAATTGTTGTTCCATGTATTCAGCCCGAATGAGGTAGTCTCTTAGTGACTTACTTTTTCTATAAGCCATAGTTGGTAATGGATCAAAGAGTTGTGTAAGGGATGAATCCATTTTCAACATTTCCCAATTCTTTTTCAAGATCTTTTTATTTTGTAAATTTGTTGGGAATATGTAGTTACATACACTAACTTATCGGTAGTTGACTTCCTTGTTGGTTTCAATACGTCTTCCCTTTGTATTAATGTTGCTTTCTCTCTTGCTCCTGAAATAGTCATCTCTGAGTTACCTCTTTCTGCAAATTTGTTATGCAACAGAGTAGATCTGTCAGCAAATTCTTGTTCTTCAGAAATGATCCTTTTATACTGCAAGAACTGACTGTAGGTTATGCTTTCAATTGTGTGATGAAGATGAAAACTTGAAGCAAGTAATAGGCTGTTGCAGTCTGTCAATTTGTTATAGACTCGTCTCCAGTCTACCATTTTTCACATATGGTTGTACATCCAAAAAATTTAATTTTTGTGGTTCTCAGTTGTGTAGAGTAGTGAACCTAATTCTAGGGGCCAGGTTGTTCATACATTTAAAAAAACTCTTCCAAACTTTCCATACCCCAAAGACATCATCGATTAACCTACACAGACACTTCAGATGACCAGTCCATTTCATGTTCTACAAATCAAATTCTTCCTCCAGATAGGCCATGTAAGTATTTGCGTAACTAGGTGCCATCACTGCCCACATTGAGGTTCCAGAGATATGAATGCAACATTTGTTGTCAAAACTAAAACAATTATTAGATAGTACCAACTTTAGAAGACCCAATGTGAAGATTTTGTTATCTGTGCAATGTTCCGAAATTAATAACCGCCATTCAACAGCCTCCAGACCAGCCACGTGCATAATATTGGTGTGCAAACATATGTTAACATATGTTAACGTTTAACGGATACCTGGTGTGCACACCATCACACCATCTGAGACTACTTTGTCCTCTACAAGATGTCTTCCATATTTTCTTTAACATTAGTTCTAGTTGTGATTCATCACGTGACTGATGATGTGCCATGCTCGGCTCACGTGATTGAGAACTAAATAAAGCAGTGGTATAGGACAGGGGCTGTTTTCACAGCCGTCTCCTGGTTCCTGTACTAAGCACACTTTGAGGTAAGTCTATTGTACATCCATTACACAGTTGGGTGCGGTATTGAGCAATGTTCTTGGATTAAAACTAAGTTACTACGGAAAATATACATTTCTTTTTGATTTATACAGAATGCGTTGGTGAATAATACTGAGTCACGTTAGATATCCGCTACCACTTTGTTACTGACAATGGTTTTGAGCATATTGTGAAGTAAGCATTACAGAATGTTACAACAGACCCAGAGGGGGCTATCATGTTGAGTTACTGTTGTGTGTTGGTATATATATATATATATATATATATATATATATATATATATATATATATATATATATATATATATATATATATATATATATATATATATATATATATATATATATATATATAAAAAGTTACAGGACTTGATATGATATGATATGATATACCATTTATAACACACCAATACACAAGTGTTTCATAGCGTGTTTCATGTTCTCCTTTGACTTGTAGAGAAGGACATTGTGATCATCATTGAGTTACGCTAATAACTGGCCGTTACAGTGTGATTCACAACAGACTGGAGAGAAACTAGTTGTGCATGTGTTGTTTATACAAGTAGCAAAACATTACTCAGGTCAGTATAGGATTGAGAGACTAGTTTAATCATTTCTCTGATATTTAGTTGTGCTTAAGTTTGAAATAAAGCGAGGAACTTTAAAATAGATATTTCTTTCACTTGATCAGATTTGTTGGAAAGGTAGCATTGGCACCTAAAGAAGGGACCTTGAACCCCAAAACCTGTAGTGCTGGATATGGGAATGCTTAAATGAGAAACCATCTTCATTGAAGTTCAACTTCTTATATCCAAGAGTGCTTTCTGGGAGAGTTATGAAAGTTGTATTTGTATTTGTTTGAATGTACATTATTTTGCTGAAAAACGGATTGTGTCCTTCTTCCTTGGTTAAAGAGAAGTCTGGATGAAATATTTGATTTTCTCCTTAATTTCAAAGAGGAATAATTTGTGTTTTATTGTAAGCTTTAATGATGTTAATCAAACACACTGTTTGTAATAGATTGCTGCATTCTAGGAAAGGTATTATTAAATAGTTGTGATTACACAGAGAGGTAACTGGGTATTTCATCAGATGGTTTTTGATGGGTTAATGTAAAAGTTGTTATTTCTGTGCTTAGTTGTCATCTTGCTCCTGCTGCTGTTCCTCCTGGCCCTGGCCTTCCCCTCTACCCCAATTTGCCTCCTTTGTCTGAGTCTGGGCACGCCTCTTCCTGATGTGCCACTCCTCTTGCCTGGCAGTGTGGTATTTTTTGGCTTCCTGGTGTGCTCACAGCTAAAAGTCAATAAAACCTCAAGCACCACCTCTCGACACACCAGCAGTAAATCCTCAAAAAACGGGTATAGCTCTAACCAGGTATCCAAGACATGGCTTGCAGCCCTATTTTGCAGTTGTATACGAATTGTTCGTTTTACAACTGTTCGAATGACAATTGACCTTTTCACAATTGACTGAATTGGGAAGGTCAATTGTACCATATATGTGGGAGGAAACCCCCACAACCCCCCACCCAATGCCAAACCCCCCAACACCCATATATATATATATATATATATATATATATATATATATATACCTTTACCGAATTTAAAGGGTCACTATATATATATATGTTCATTCGAACAATTGTAAATGAACAATTTGGGTAATACCCTATTTTGCTGCTACTGGGATCCCATACACCCATGGAGTAGGAACAGCATGTGCCCACACAAGTGCTTCAAATGCAGGCTTGTTTCCATCCCCCTGGGTTGCAGGCTCTTGTCTCAGGTCTTTGAGAAACAATGGTGATAATTGTTGTGCAAGTGTTTGTGCTCGTCATGATCATTGTGGGGGTGGTGGTGGGGGTGGTGCCTGTTGATGTTGTCACTGCCACGGCCCATGCACCTTTAAACATCTTGTTGTGATTTTCTAGATGCAGGGACATGGCTGTTGTTAGGCGGAAACCTGTGCAGTTCCCTCTGGGACCACTGCAAAAGATTTAGGACTACAGGTGTTTGGCAGTAAACCCACTTGGTAGCAGTCTGTACCACACAGATTCACTTGGTAGCTGTGGCTGAGCAGTCAGACTTCCCTCAAGAAGAGTTAGGCAGTATGTGGAGTATACAATATAGGGCAATCTACACATTAGAACAAGCAAACACGGAACAAGGCTTCGGTGTAAAGATATAAGGGTATTTATTTATAACAACACATCTATAGAAAACACTCTGGCACTATTACGGTAAACAACTTCAATCACAATTACTATACGAAGAAAAAGATCAATCCCCCTAACAATAGTTCGACAATTCTAGGTTCATCGGCATCACTTATTTGCAGACAGAGGTGTATGCTTTAACCTAGATGGCACTCTAGTATTCGTTAGGACGGGAGAGAAAAATAAGGCAGGTTATGAAATCAACTCGGTACCAATACTTTACGGACAAATGTAAGGCAAGTAAGGCAGGGTCTACTGCAGATCACAAAGTTCAGAGGCCAGGCCCACTCGGAGAGAGGCAAGGCGATATGTCCCAAAAGTGTCTTAGTGGAAATGCGCTTCGAGTCTTTATCGCAAATTGTTATGGAAAGGTTGGACCAGTTCAGAACAGAAAAGTTAAAGAACGCTTGGAGGTGACCCAATGGAAAGGCGAGGATTCAGAAATCTCACTTGATCTGGCAGAAAGGGAAGCCAGGCGGGTACGGTACCTTGTTTGTGGAGAGTCAGCTCCGGCGGGGGCAGTTATTCCTGGTGGTGGATGCACGTCGGGTCTTTGCCAAGAGTAGAGAGGATCTCGTCATCGAAGAAAAGTGAAGTCCGGTGCACCACCAGGGAAGAGACACCGCGGAGTGCTCCGTCACAAGGCACCACCCTTTGGTCGCGGTACAGGGGTAGTGGTTATCCGGTTGCTGAGGTGCTCTGCACGGGCAATTCGACCACTGCGTCCTGGAGCGAAGAAAAAGCAAAGGTGACTGGTTGTTCCCACCAGTCAGGGGAAGAGACTCTCCGGCAGGGAGATCTTCTCTGTCGTCGGGAAGTGGTGAGTCGGTTCAGCAGGGCTCCACCGGAGGTGTCATCGTTGCAGGTCGGCTCAGCTTTACCCTCGTCAGATTCTTAGGTCCTGTGGCGACTTCTAAAGATCCACCCCCATTCATTCAGCCTAGCTGTCACTCAAAACACACTAAGTGGTGAGCGGGGAGGCTCACCACTTGGGCCAATCACACCAGAGTGCGACCGGAGTTGGCAAGGCAACTCGGTCCAGGGTGCCTAAACCCCCTCCCACACGCCTGTGGTAACCCAGACAGAATGGCACCACTTTGGAGGGTCTCTGTACAGAAGGCCGCCAAAAGTGGAACAAAGGGCTCAACCTTTGGTTTAGGAGTCACAGAGACGAACACAGACAACATTTTAAAAAACGAGTTCTGGCAGAAAATACCATCCGATAGACCATCCGATACCGGTGGTATGTTAGAGATTAACGAGAAACAGTATCAACCTCCAACAATGGGAAGAATCCCATAGGGTTATATTCGGGGTCGAATATAACAAGTAGTTTCCACTGCCACCAGCCAAAACTCGACGAGGGGGGACGGGACAGACCCAGGAGTAATCGAATTACCCCTACTAGTACGTCCACAATAGGATGGTTTGTACTAGTTCTGTTAGTAAATTTAGGTCTAGTAAAGCCAATGGTGACTTTATATGCCCGGGGAGACAGTAGTCAGTCCCCGGGTATGGAGCCTATGATGGAGGTCCACTAGGACGCCCCAGTGCTACGGCACATAGGGTGCGGTGTAACACACATAGAAAAACATATGAGACCTTATGGAGTAAAAGACCCCTTAGCCCATAGAACACATTGACATTTAAAGGAATTACACACATTCATTTCCAAGAGTGGGAGAAAAAGAGTCTCACTCTTGGCAGGATGGAAAAAAACAAACTCCAGAAATCCAGCAAAGCTGCTGGGGGACTCACTAGGTTAGGAAATTCAGCCTAAACAGAGAATTCTCCCTAACAGCTGTTGTGCCAAGGAAATATTTCCTCAAAAAGTTCATCCCCACCATGCTGGCTGCAGTAGATGCAGATGACAACTGAAGAAGCCTTGATCATTTCAAGTTTGTGTGGATGGGAGAAGTGGCTCCATGTCAAAGACTTTCATGCTGATGCTAGTACCTGCTGCAGCTGATCTGGTGGTTGCTGCTGGTTCGGTGGTGTTGGCTGCTCATCTGGCAATGGTGGAGGCAGCTACTAGTATGGCAGTCGAGGCAGGAGAAGCTGGTCCATTGGTGATGGCAGCAGCTGCTCATCTAGAGGTGGTGGCAGAGTTGCTGGTCCGATGGTGGCAGCTTCTGCTGGTCAGGTGGGACTGCTTCCATCCGGTGGGGCTGCTTCCATCCTCTGCTTCTTTTCTGGTGCAGGTTACTCTTCCTCCTCCTCCTAATCACTGTCGGAAGGCCCCTTGAATGGTGATGGGAGATCATGCTACAAAGTATAATGTAGATGGAGTGGCACCATGGTATGCCTCCTCCTCCTCGCAAATGATGGTGGCTTCCACCAAGTCTGATTTAGTGGTGGTGGGGCATAATACAGCCACCGCTGAGCTGGTCATGAACATGGTCTCCAGAATCCAACACCTGAGAGCAGGAAATTGAGACTTTCTTCTGCTGCTCACTGTGCCCTTCTTGGAGACGGCATCAAGCCTTGCTCCTCCTCAGATGGTGTGCTGGTCCCACTGGTGGCTGTGCACAGCGGGGAATTCCCCCCTGCCCCATCACTAGTCTTAGCTAATACATGAAAGAATAAGTGCAGTTTGAAAAGGCAGGGGGGGGTTATAAAGCAGGATACATTAGGGAGGAAAGAGGGAGAAGAGAAAAGGGAAAGAGGTGAAAGAATGAATAAGAGAGGGATAAGGAATGGAAAAGCAAGGGAGACATTGGTGTTATGCTGTGGTGCTCGTGGTGCTGCTGGTGTCCCTGCTCGTGTTCCTGCTGCTGCTCCTGCTGTGACTTCTCTCTCACAAAAATACGCAAGGCCATATGCAAGGTAGCCATTTGCTTCGGCGTAAGGAGCATGTGCACATAAGGGGTGCTGCTTCACTTCTGGAGAAGCTAAGCATTTCTGTACAAGATGAACATGTACTTTGCTGGAAGCAAGAGCTGGTGTGAGGTGCGAGTTCACAAAATAGAAACGCCATGCATGCTTCAGGCCAGAGGTGTTGCTAGGGGGGCTGAAGGGGATGAAGGGGCTATAGCCCTGGGTTGTTTGCCCCAGATAGAAGTTCAGGGTCTAAAACCAAAAGGCTAGCTAGCCCCGACTCCCGACTGTCCCGACATTAGAGTAGCCCCGGTTCTTTTCCTGACCTAGCAACACCCCTGCTTCATGCACACACATCAGATGGAATCTCACATGCCACACTTCACTAACCTGGAGGGGGAAGCCGCAGCAAAGTGAAATGTTGTGAATTATTGTTAATTCTGCCAGGCAAATGCGTGGAGCGCAATCAGACAGACTTTCCAACACTACTATAAGTCACCTGATGATGAAATGAGGCCTGAAATTCATAAACATTTTTGGAAACTTGCCTTTTTGCATAAGAAACACTGGCTGCCATTCATTGGAGAGTCGTTTTGCTACTAGTGGTACTATTACAGATGTACTTGTACGAAGCAATTGACATTAAAGTGCTTGTTGGAAATAATACATGTGTAAGAGTCCTGGCAAGCAGATGATCAAAATGCAGAGTTTAGTTTGTATCACAAGGGTCAAGCGCCACCTCAGATGCCATATTTCCTATGTTTTCTTCTTCTATGTCTATTACAAACAATTCCTCAAGAGGGTATTTCAGTTCATGTTTTTATTCATTTGCTACAATATGTTATGGGTCTGGTCCACATGCATGACGTGTTAGATGACTATACAAATTGAGATACAAGTAATTTTGCACTTAGGTAAAGATACATACAGGTAGTATATGGCACGTGTAGTATATGTCAGTGTCAACTCGCTATTCACGCTTAGAAACCCCTGCTATAAGTGTGATATAAGAAACCAATTATAATAATTATAAATATAATACAGATTAATACAGCCTGCACACCTAGCATAATAGTGGGTCAATGCTGCTGGCATTACATGAGAAACACTGCAGGAAGTAAATAAACATTCCGTTTGGTCGGATGTGGTAATTACATATTGCAGTAGTAGCATGACTTTCACATCAGTGGAAAATACGGACCGTGGTAATTAGCATTGGTGGTAACATTTCACCATTTGGACAATGATAATGACAACATTTTAACATCTCAAAACTATACTGCCATTAGTAAAGTTTTACTGATTGAAATAAAAAAAATAAAAAAATGGTGACTGGGAAATAGCAAATCTAAATGGCAAGGACGGGCATAGGTCCTCTGCTTACAAAGCAGATCTATTGACCACTCGATCCATGCACATCCGGTTCGATTTTGTCTTTTTTGAAGGCCAACAAGAGCTGCCATTGATTACAGTAGTCATTAGAACTGTTTTCAGGTGGTATTTCTTCCCATGAAGAAATATTAACAATTGTAATGAAATTACAACTTATGATAAACTTACCAGTTGCTTTAATTTTACCACTCATGGTAAACAATAGAGGTCCATTTTTAGCAAAATTCATTCTGAGTATTTTTCCTCTAGCTGTAGTTACTGGAGGTCACTAGTGATATCTGTTATGGCTGTAATGAAGCTGTTTATTATTATTGTTTTTTTTTCTTCAGAAATCGACATTCACTAAGCTTTTTCTAGCAAACAATTTCACCAATTATTGAAAATGTTACCTTAGAAACCATGCACTTAAGAGGTTGATCGTGAGCAGTTTTGCAAACAATACACCGAGCGCGAAATGAGCCGTTTTCCATGTGGATCCAATATAGAGTGAAGACATTGATGAGATGTCATCAAAATGGCACGTGCCTGTGATCAGCTACGCTGAAGTGAAGGGAAGGAAAGGTTGCTTTGATAACTTGCGCACGAGCACAAAGAGCGTCCACTGACAAGGTGCTAGCACAAAGGTCCAATGAATGCACAGATTAGAAAAAAGAATGCGCCATATTTCTCCATTGTACTGTTTCCAAAGAATTTGATCATCCTTATTGTTTTCACAACTGTGAGCAGATGAGTGATTCAAGGTCAACTAACGACGTTCACCCACTATTGTTAACAACATGGTTACTTCTATGACACAATAAGATAATATTTTGAGCGTACGGCATTTTTTAATTGTAAGCTTTCATTTGCTGCTTATCATTTGATGACATTTGTGAATTGCGATCAAATATCAGGTAAATACCCAGTCATTCTATACATTTTTCTTTTAAGTTAAACCAACACGCGTGCTCGGTTTTGAATCCACTTCTTGGAGCCAAATCAGAGAAAGGACATTCCTCTCTTACTAGGCTTGCAGATTGGCTCACATATACCATCATACATCACACAGCTTGATTCCAGGCCAGCCTTATCACAGAAATTACGACTTGTACAATAGCCCATATCGTGGTCCTCTCCCATATAGAGAGACAGGGGAAATTACCTCCTCACTGCTCTCCCTTCTCCACACTCCAGGACTCCATTATGGCTCCACTGTATTTAATCCCGTACAATGACAACTGTTCCCTCTTGGTGACAGAATTACACTGGCTCACCCACTGGGTTGAAAATCAGTTCAAAATTCTCAATCTCATTTTCAGGTCATGTTCAATTCTTGTCATTTGCACCAAAAAGTGCCAAAAAGAAGGAGTAGAAGAGACCACATTTCTTTTGCGCCTTCTGGGAGGGTTGACCTATCTTTCTATTTGTGTTAACTCATAGAAAAATGCCGATAATTCCCTGATCAACAGGTCCTCTTTCCTGAAGCTCCATGCCAAAAGGTCTTGCTGGGAGCAGCCAAGTCAGCCAGCCGGTCTGTGGGAAATACACCCAACTCTTCCACAGCTGAACGGGGCTCTCAGGGTTAACAAGTGTGTGATATCAATTTGAGGTGGCTTGGATAACTATGAGAGATGCCAGGCACCATAACTCAAACTTATATATAGCTGGGGTGCTGCAGAGCAGTGAACAAGATGGCCACTTTCCCCTAGAGCTTCTTTTGCCCTATCTGGCGACCTACACACTGCCAAGCAGGTTCTTCAGGGGTGATGTTGGAGGAGGAGTGTGCCGGTCCCTTGGGTGGCGTGGGTAGCCTCCACGATCGTGCACTTCCCCAGCCGGCGTGGTCTGGCGCAGCTCTATCGCTGAACTCCTATTGTGGTGGGGCTACTTCCTGGTGAGCCCGTAGCCTGCCATGGGATTCACACTGTGAATGGCTGAGATACACTGGGTATAGGTACCGGACACAGGGAGCACCTGTACCCTGCTCACCGCACTAGTTTTTGGCCCTTAAGAAATGTAATGCCATGGAATCTAGATCACGCAGAAACAACATCCGAATAATTGTGCCACCAGGGGGTGTCTGTTAGGTGTGAGTGTCCTTGGTGCTGGAAGGTGTTAGTGTATGGTTGGTCTGTGACTGAACATGATGTATGACTGAGGAGAGTCCTAGGGATCTTGAAAGAAGCTGGTTTGACGACTGCCACAGAGAAATGTACATTTAGGGCTTATAAAGCCACTTACCTGGGCCATGAAATAACAGGACAAGGGGTCAAGCTGAAGCATGACATGGTTGAGGCTATTAGGAACATGCCTGAGCTGAAGAGTAAAGTTGATGTGGCACCTTTCTTAGGTTTAGTGGAATTTTACAGCAAGTTTGTATTTGCATTTGTATTTATTTTATTTTATGTATTATGCGCTTCTTGCCCTGGGGCATCTGGGCTCATGGTAAGAAGACAGTTATATACATTCATTGAAGTTACATAAGTCAGTTTAAGGTGAACAAGAGCAGCTAGGCAGAGGCAATATCATTACAGGAAGTGCAGTCGGTTGCAGTTACAAACAATCAGATTGCAGGTGAACAGAAACCGCGCAGTCGATAACAGTAACGTTACAGAGTGTAGCAGAGGTAGGACCATAGATACAGGGCAACATATAGGGGAGTTACCGAAAGGACAATGTAGTTAAGTGGAAGTGGCAGAAGCATCAAATTCATGTAGCCAAACCTTAGTGGAATTTTACAGCAAGTTTGTATTTGCATTTGTATTTATTTTATTTTATGTATTATGCGCTTCTTGCCCTGGGGCATCTGGGCTCATGGTAAGAAGACAGTTATATACATTCATTGAAGTTACATAAGTCAGTTTAAGGTGAACAAGAGCAGCTAGGCAGAGGCAATATCATTACAGGAAGTGCAGTCGGTTGCAGTTACAAACAATCAGATTGCAGGTGAACAGAAACCGCGCAGTCGATAACAGTAACGTTACAGAGTGTAGCAGAGGTAGGACCATAGATACAGGGCAACATATAGGGGAGTTACCGAAAGGACAATGTAGTTAAGTGGAAGTGGTAGAAGCATCAAATTCATGTAGCCAAACCTTAGTTTTTTTCTTAAATGAGTAGAAGGAAAGATCGGTTCTGAGTGTGGTGGATAAGGTGGTCCATAGTTTAGCAGCCAGAACAGGGAAACTAGATCCTCCAGCTGTCTGCAACTTGTAGCTGGGTATGGTGAGAGTCTGTATATGTGCAGTCCTCAAAGGCCTGATAGCAGTGTGTTGCTTGAAGCGGTTGGTCAGGTATGCTGGGGCCAGATTGTTCTGGGCCTGGTGTGTTAGGGCAAGAGTTTTGAGGGAGATACGGTGGGCTACGGGGAGCCAGTGCAGATTACGTCTTGTGTCAGAGATGTGGGATCTCCTTGGGAGGTTGAGCGCTGCCCTGATGATGTTGTTCTGAGTGACCTGTAACTTATCAATGTTTCTTTGGCAAATCCCTAAGTAGAAGGCGTTACAATAGTCAATTTTGGACACGATGATGGTTCTGGCAAGGATAATGCAATTGTCAGTCTTAAGGAAGGGTCTGCAGGCAGTGATGAGTTTGCAGGTATAGGCCGAAGCGGAGACTACTGCATTTGTTTGTCTGGTCATGGAGAGTGAGGAGTCTAAGTAGATGCCAAGAGTTTTTGTATCCTTAGACACTTTGATAATGTTCCCATCAATTGTAAATAATGTGTAGCCTGGGTCAAGATTACATAGTTTGATGGGGGAGCCAAGATGAGAAGCTCTGTTTTTTCATCATTGAGGCATAGCCCAAGATTAGCCATCCATGCCTGGATGGCTGAGTAGACTTCGCTAATGGCTTTAGAGTCAGTTGCACAGTCACCAGAGATAGGGATGAGTATCTGGGAGTTATATAGTGTTGGGGATACACAGGATCCTTGTGGGACACCAAACGTGACTGATGCTGGTTTAGCGGAAGCAGACGGGGAGAACATCCTCATGGTTCTTTTGGCCAGGAAGGAACTGATCCATGATGTGGCGGTGTTGGAAAAGTGGGCAGCTATTTTAAGGTGGTGACAGAGAATGGGATGATCAACCAAATCAAAAGCAGCTGAACGATCAAGAAGTAGAAGTGCCATCTTGCCCTTGTCTTTCAAGTCCTCGATTTGTGTTTTTAGATCGATCAAGGCTGTCTCTGTCCCGTGTCTGGGTCGGAATCCTGATTGTTTTAGGCCTAGCAATTTGTTTGATTCGAGATAGTCCTGGATTTGTAATTGGTCTTGCTTCCATGATGAAGAATATGAGGAGATGCACAAAGAAAGGTGTGGTGTTTGTTGGGGATGAGGAGTCTCCAGTGGAGTTCGAGTGTGTCAAAAGAAGTGTTGTCCAAGCAACACTGTTGGTCAGTTTAATTGTAGGTCAGAAGACAGTGGTTATACAGATGCCAGTGATTGTGGGGTGGGGGCGGTACTTATGCAGGAGAAATATGGGGAAATACATACTGTTGCCTTTGCCTCAAAGATGTTTAAGGAGGCTGAGAGGAGGTAGTCAGTGGTAGAACGTGAAACACTGGCATGTGTATGGGCGATCAACAAGTTCAGGATGTATCTGTGGGGGCGAGATTTCTGGGTCAGGACAGATCATAAGCCTCTAGTGAGCATTTTCAATAAAGGTGACTTAGATGGTGCCTTGTAGAGGATCATGAAGTGGGTGAGTATTTTACAAGGCTTGCAATTCAAGCTGGAGCATGTTCAAGGGAAGATTAATGTGCTAGCCAATACGTTGTCAAGGACAGCCGTGGCTTATTCGCTGCATGATGAGGAGGAAAAAGACATTTATGAGGAAATTGTAGGCATTTTTCAGGGTCAGGGAAGTATAAAGCAAAGGGAGTGGGATACGGCATGTTCCCGAGATAAGGTTTATCAGGCTGTGCTGTGCTTGGTACAGACGAATTTGTGAAGTGGCAGTGATGAGTAAGTTAAAAGCTACATGCAAGTTTGAGATGAGTTGTGTGTGCATGGAAGTTCTTTATGTAGGGGACATTGGCTGGTGGTCTCAGAAGACATAAGAGATAACGCAATGAGTCTGGTTCACAGAGGACATTTGGGTCTTGGAAGGACCAAGGCATTGATTAGAGCTGATGTCTGGTGGCCAGTTTGGGTAATGACATTGAAAACATAGTTAAGGAATGCACAGCATGTATAAGAGGTGACAAAGGACTCCAAATGTGTATGCTTTCCATAAGTATTCAGAATGCGCCCAAGGTCCAGTGGAATGAAAAAGTGCTACACTTACTTGGGTCATTCAATATTAGAGGGACACAAGATACTTATCTGTTGGTGGTGATAGATATGTTGTGCAAGTGGCAGAAGATCTGTGTTGAGGGATGTGAGCTCCAGTACTATAATCAAGTTTCTGGAGCCTTTTTTCTGGAAATAGGGCTTTCCGCTGAGGTGTCTGTCAGATAATTGTCCACAACTGGTGTATAGGGAGTTAAAAGTGTTTTTGGAATGGAATGCCATAAAGCAATGTAACCACTGCTCTATGTAACCCACAAGGGAATGAGTGCATAGAAAGATTAAATTGTACTCTCATGGGTGTCATAAGAATTGCAGTGGCCACTGGTGGTAGTTGGATTTGTGCGTTAATGGAAAGGACGTTCCAGTATAGGGTGGCTCCACGCACAGGGATGGGGGTGGACCAGTTTGAATTTCTGAGAGGCCGAAACCGTAACACTCATTTGTGCCCGGGCTGGATGGGTAAGTCGAGGTATGAGTGTGCCAAAATGGGCAAGGTGCAGAAAAGGATTCTTGTGAGCAAGGAGAAGTCGAAAAGGAGGTTTGATGTCAAAAATTGTTGTAAGAGTGTGTATGTGAAACCAGGAGTTGTTATCAAGTTGAAACTGCCAGGTAAGGTGAGAAAAGGAGAGTTTAGATTTTCTAAGAAGCTGGATTGTCAAGGATATGGGTGTGTCAGCCATGGTCAAAGGTGGAGGCATTTGGGGCAAGGAAAGGATGGTGGTTGTCAAGAGAGGAAATGTTGAGTGTGTGTGTGGTGGCAGGAAGGAAGGTGTTAGGTGTGAGTGCCCTTTGTGCTATGGAACCTGGAATCTTTGTGTGGCTGTGGAGTGCAGTGAGGTTCCAGGTTCCACCTGAGGCAGTTGGATGGTGATGTCGAGTTGGGAGGTCGCTGCTTGCTGTAAGCTTGTCAAATAAGGAGAAGTAAACAAGTGTCTAGCGATGGAGTGAATATTGACTTACTATAACAGCATCCCTGAAGACAATATGGAAAGATTAATTGAAGAGACACTTGTGTCGATTCTGGATAATTCTGAGTTGTCACCGAGCTTCGTAGTGGACCACACAAGCACAAACCACTAGCACTGCAGGTGCGACCTGGAGGTGCACTGTGGCCGATCATTGCTAGGATCCTCAATTTACAGAAATAGGGATTCCATCCTACGGGTGGCCAGGGAGAAGGGAGATCTCTGACTTGGATTGGACCGAATCTGCAGATTTCTCATTAGCTGTTCAACAGGAGCAGAAGACCTTCCTTGGGGGTTAAGAGACTACTCCGAGACAGGAGGGTGAAATGCTCCATGCTTTACTCAGTGAGGCTCAGATTCGAATATCTGAACAAAACAAATATTTCCACAATCCCAGAGGAAGCAATTACACGTATTGCGCCCAACATCCCTACTCCTGAGTTGTGAGACAGCACCCATGCACCCCTGAGTTGTTCATGGTCTATGATATCCTTTATTCATACTCTGGTATGATGCTAACTATGTGATCCTTGTGTATTGAGAAACTGTTCTAGTTAGGACACATTTTTTTCAATATGCGATGAATGCATCTGTCTTGTGGTTTTTCCAAGATGTAGGCCTTTGCCTAGAGGCAGTTTCTTCCCCCAAGAGAAGTTGCTAAATGGCATTCTTTGGGTTGGGGTTCACACTAGTGAACTGGATGGACCCCAGCCGGCCCATAAGACTGGGGGTCTTCAAACATCCCTTTAAGATGAGCAGCAGCACCCTTGAGATAGATGGGGATGCAGATTCATACTCTTGCATCAAATAATGATGACAACTGAATAGTTTGGCAAAGGGAGTCCGTTTAATGACAAGTACAAAAAACGGGGAGTTCAATGAACATCAGCAACCACTCGATCTTCCTTCTTGCTTAAACTCCGATTAATTTCAGAAAAAACACAACCTTTATACTACGTATAATCTTAAAAAACTCGATTGGTTTTAGGAAGGTAACTTTAACATAGGTACTATATCTGTATATGGTAATGGGGAGAGGGCATTGGATAATAATGTCAGATGGGGCAACTAAGCCGTTCCTTTGAACTGGCTACTGTAAACGTCACTAAAAGTACGACGTCCCATTGGCTCTACTCTCAATAGGTCCCTATATGACATGGTCCACTATGATTGGATTGGTATTGATTCGACACATTCTTTTCCACTTGTGCTTGGCAGCATGCAGAATAATTAGCCAGGTGCAGGGAGTAAGCCTGTGCCCCAGCTTTCCTTCAATTTATGTTACAACCATACATCACCTCAGTGGCCGTGTGTCAATTACTGCTTTGTAGTTTGGCCTTGAGTCTGCCTCTTGGTCTGAGAAAGTTAAGGAGGATGGGTACGACAAGGCTCCATGTTTTGGTGTGAAAGTCTCATCCCTTTCTGCCACCTTGCCACGTGACTA
Organism: Ambystoma mexicanum; assembly: GCF_040938575.1. Classification (NCBI taxonomy): domain Eukaryota; kingdom Metazoa; phylum Chordata; class Amphibia; order Caudata; family Ambystomatidae; genus Ambystoma; species Ambystoma mexicanum. The sequence continues at coordinate 1,031,331,730 of NC_090933.1, read as the reverse complement.
TGACACCATGAAATTGGCATCTTCTTCATGCAGTTTTGTGTATTTGATTTAGTTCTGTCAGTCGTATACCATCTGCAGCTTATCTCAACCTTGCTGAACAGGAGACTCTTGTTATTCTTGTCTTTAGTTGTAGGCATCGCTAGCCTATTCTAGCCTGATACGACCTTGGCCTCTTGGATGGTTAGCTTCAGCAGGGTTTCTCTCCGTCTTTACTTCTTGATTTGTGACTGCGTCCCTCTCCTCTTGAGGCCTTTAGTAACCTATATTCAATTCTGCTCATGTGCGTAGTGGATTTTTACTCATCTATAAGGTGCTTTTGAGGTAGATATATGTATAGTTGGCGCCTGCCGCAATCTATTTTTCTACTAAGTGCAAGCAAGCTCCACGATTTATTTGCTTCTTGCGTTTTCTTGCGTATGTACACGTATTACCTGACTTAATGTCTCCATCGGGCCTATGGCATAAGTTTCTTCATTTTAAAATCATCTGTTTCATTTTAGGCTCAAGATGTCACTTATCCATGGTGTTTTGTCTCTTTATTAGCATTCTTAGGTCATTATATTCTATATGTTCATCAGTTCGATTTTACATGACGTCACCAGTCGTCTCCTTTTAGTATCTTCTTGGTTTCCTTGGGTACTCCATTCTGACAAATGTTCTTTTGTCGTATCTGTAGATATGGATTTCTCAGTGGGTACCTTACTGTCCAGGTTTGCTTAGGTGTCAGTACTTCAATAGGTGCTGTTATTCCTATAGGCACGGGGCAAAGCACGACTGCGGCTCTCTGCTGGTTTAACTGTTCTCCATATGTCACATATTTTAGTGTGAAAGTTCCTGGCACTTCGAAGGGGGTGGCTGGAGTGCGGATGATGCCTGGCACTTCCTCTTCACTACCATAGTTGTTAGATGGTGAGGGTGTGGCAAGGAGGGAAATGGGGGTTCAATGTTGGAAAATGCATGCTTGGCTGTACTTATAGATGCTCGATATGCACAGTGAGGATCAGTTCTAATATTATAATGATGTTTGGTAAGACAATACTCCACATTCAACACCTTTCTTCATCTCTATATATGTTATGGCTGAAATATGTATGAGTTGGAATTTATGTGGGATCAGTAGGCAGATAAACATGTATTAACGGATTAAATTTGTAGGACAACATGGGGTAAGATTACTTTTCCTGCAGGAAGCACATATGTTGGAAGCCCCCATAAAGGGTTTGCTAGAACCTGTGTCACACATAAACAAAGGGGGTTTGACTGTCAGCCACATATCCTTGCTGTTCTAACAGAAGAAAACTCATGTTGACCCCCTTGGGTGGTATGCTGTACTGTTTGGTAGGCTGGTGGGCAGGGAAATATTGTTGACTAATACATTTGGCCAGAATGTGGACAACCCACAGTTTTATACTGAGGTGATTGAAGTACGTGACGCTTACCCACTGCTTCCTATAATATGGGGTGGAGACTGTCATACCATAGATGTGCAGTTGTATTGAACCGGGGCTAAACATAGGGGTCTATCTAAAGCACCTCACATGATACTGGAAGGAGCGCAAAAGTTGGCACTGTTAGATGTTTGGCGTACATTGAACCCTAACACCTGTGACTATACCTTCTACTCTTCTGTCCAGGATTCCTTTTTGAGGATCAACTTGTGGATGGCCTCTAATAGCCTTATGGCTGAAGTTGCTGCATCCCAGATACTGCCCAAAACTTACTCTGACCATTCACTGGTACTCTTAACACTTTACCTTGAGAACTAGCCAGCCCAGTTCTGGCATTGGAAGCACTCAAGATATCGTATTTGAAGCCAATGTATGAGGCAATCTGAAATTATTATTTGACATTAAGATAGGCACTGTAGAGATGCAGGGATCATTATAGCAGATGTTTAAGGTGTTCACATGAGGTATTACCATGGCCACTGAGCTTTGAGTCCTGAAAGCCATTTGAAAGGCTATCCGGAAATGCGAAGATTAATGCATAGACTAGAGCCTGGGCAGGCAGTGAATCCCCTTATTATGACATATGTTCAGATCAAGGATGCATTGGATAGATTCTGATGGAATGCAGAGAGAGAACTGACATTTCTATGTGCCCCAGCTGCAGCTAGGCAATATGGCAAAGGAGAGATGCCTGGTAGAATGCTAGATAGATTGGTGCAATTGGATAGAGGGCATACCAATCCCTTCATTAAGAACAAGGTGGGGCATACTATTCCTGCAGGCATGGAAATAAATGCAGTGTTTGGTGATTTGTATACTGATCTCTATTTGTGCAGTGACACATGCATAGCACATGATATAGAAGATTTCCTAAGCTTCTATTGACACAGTTGTCCTGGAGTGCAAGTGAAAAGCTTGAGCTATACATTACGATTGAGGAGGTAAATCAGACTTTCCCTCTCAGAAAGCACGAAGGTTGGCTTGCTTCAATGATGAATTCTTCAAACACTATAACATTGTCATAGGTCCTCAGCTCCTTGAGCTGGGCGAGAAAGCCTTGGGTAAAGCAATACTTTCAGCATCCATGTGGAAGGCAATCATTACCGTCCTTCTGCAACCAGATAAACTGGCTGATAACTGCAGATCATACAGACCGCTATCAGTGATTAAAACAGACATTAAACTATTTGACAAAATACTTGCCAGTAATGGGACACATTATCTATCCTGATCAATCAGACTTTATACTAGGCCGTTGAATGGCACTTAACTTACAGACACTTTTCACCATAATAGCCCAGGCTTACACAAAGGCACAACAGTGGCAACAACATGCAGAAGGCCTTCGACAGTGTGGCAATACATGTATGCAGTACTTGCCCAATGTGGGTTCGGACCAAGATTCATTTCATTTATCCGTCTATTGTACTTCTTCCCTATGGCTCGTATTTGTACCAATGGGCTTAGGTCTGACTCAATCTCAATTTAAAAAGGCACATGGCAGGAGTGCCCCTTATCCCCTTTGCTAATTGCAAAAATCATGAAACTCCCTCACTGACTTCATGAGACATGAACACTTGTATAGGGGCATTAGGATAGACCACTGGAATGCTGCTCGAATGTTCAGCTCAATTGGTGCGAGAAAACACAAAGGAATGACATAATGAAGAAAAACTAGAATGAACAGCAGACCTACCACATTGTGGTGCCAGAACACAATAGTGGGACACCATCCTTGTGGGACATGTGTTATGTGTGCGTATACAACTAAAACTACATCTATTGACATTGGTTTATCAAAGAATTGATTGCTAACTGAACACTAATTACAATATCGAAAATGTAGTGCATATGATAACCTGTCAATGTGGACTACATTATATTGATAAAACGAATATAAAGTGTAGAACTTGGATCATTGAACATCGGAGCTGTATTAATAAGCTAGAGCAAGCACAATTAGTAAAACATAACGTTAACCAGTTTTATTCCTTCTCCAATATGCAATGGGTGATTCTTAAAAGAATTAGAGGAAATATTCAAGAAAATATAAAAAATACATTTTTCATACAAGGAGCCATATACTAGGTCTAAACGAGAATGTGTAATAGCACAATGTATCATAGTAGGAGGATTCTGCCTTAACAGTTTTTGATGTTCAATGAACGGTTGTTCCCACTCAATACACAAAAAGAACATTTCTTCTGCTTTTTGGATAAGTTACCAGTAAATACTTGACTTTGTATTTCGAATCTTAAAGGAAGGTGGTGATTATTCATACACATGGACACTCATGCCTGATTTGTTTAAACGTGCACATCATGGTCATTTTTGAATAATGGACCAATAAGTTTAAGATAATTATGTAAACATACATACAAACATACATGCATATTCATTGTATCATTTTTTCATGAAAAAGCTTGGATTGTACTGATGAGGGGGTATCAACAATCAGCATGTTTGTATGACTCTAATATGAGCATAGACATTGAGACATGATTACAAATTCATGGACAAGCCATATAGTTTGGATAATTTTTCATTTGAGGTCCTACTAAGATAATGTAATGAGATACTCACCTCTAGTGGTCTTTTTAAATGCACACATGGGGATTATTCACAAGACAGGCTCACTTTTTTGGCTTTAACAAGAAAAAGTATTAAAATAATGCAACTCTTTTTGGGCAAGGGCACATGCTGAGCATATTATTGGTTGTAAAATGGTAAATTTCAATTCAGGTTGATGTAACGCCTGCGTGTACCCACCCTCGATGGCGTCAGTAAACAATGCTACATGTCCATATATTATGATGGCCATTTTGAATGTGTTTTTCTGCAACAATTGAGCTGAACATTCGAGCAGGACGCCAGTTCGACTGGAGATAGGTGAGATCTTTTAGCAGCCAAATGGGAGTTTTCCACACAATTTACTTACCACTCATGCAAGGAGTGTCGAAGTATGAGACTTTTTGATTTCACAGGGACCTCGTGAAATAACCCTTGGCATAAAGCAGCTGAAAGACACCAGATCTTCATCAAAGACCAAGTCTGGGGCGAAAATATTTAAAAGGCTCTCATGGATAAAATTACATCTCTTCAGCTCAAAACCAATAACAAAACGGTAATACTTCTCAAATTCCTACAACCAAATTGCCTGAAGCTCTACCTAAACCGTTCCCTAAATTCAAATTTTCAACTATTACTATAGAGGAAACCACCAAAATCTTAAAATGTCTCAAACCTACACTAATCAAAGATTGCGCAGGTCACCTGGCTCCGTTCATCACATTACTTATAAACAATTCTTTTGCCTCCAACAAAGTACCAGACAACCTCAAGGAAGCTTGGGTGAAACTAACCCTTTATCCGAATGTACCTACCAACTACCGGCCTATCACAACGGTACTATTCTTGTTAGCTTAAGTCCAGATCCAAAAATATTTAGAAACACACAAGCTGCTGGGCCTCCGACAATCTGGCTTCCGCCCAGGCCACGGCACGGAAACGGCTCTAGCAGACCTTAAAGCACAAATAGAACAGATTGGAGATAGAGGTGACCTAGCCATCCTCCTACTCTTAGACCTCCTTGCAGCTTTCAATCTGGTAACAATATCCCATGCAGTCACCTAGCAACCGATGCCCACTTATCTAGCCCCTGAGACACTTGAGTGGGACTGGTGGCTCCTGAGAGCCAATACAGTAAGGATTCCAGCTCATACGCCATTGAACCACATCGAACCATGATTTGAGGTTGTTCAACACCGATTTGAACTACCAGGACATTCCGGAGCTGTCTTTGGCACTCACCAACTTTCAAAATTCAGTTCTGTCATTTCAACCCGTTCAGCACCACACCACACCAGCTGAAGCATGTTGTTGCCTTGATTTGAACAAAGAAGTATTGCTGCACTTGCATCACTCAAACCGTTGTTTGTAACACCCATGTTCTCTCCAGTCTTCTTCAAGCACTGCCTTAAACCAACTTGACTGCACATCCCATTATCAGCCCAAATGACCACAGTTGGTGACACCCACGATCCATCATGCTGGTGGGCAGTGGTTAGTCTTAGAAACCGACTGTGCCTACAGCTTAGAAAGCCAAAAATTAAAATTGTACGATTAACATTAGATTCATTACCAAGGCTATTTTAAATTGCTGCAATGGAACTTGACTTTAGCTCTGCAGCCACCTTGGACATAGATGAACTGTGAGAGCTTTTTCGAGTCAGGGGACTCCCCTGCAACAGTACGGTTAAGAAGGTTGAACTTTTGAAAAGTCACCAAAGCTTTGTGGAAGCTAGCGGTTGGAGGATTCCTAGGAGGCCAGTAGCAGTACTGAGCCTTCAGAACAAGTACACATTTCTCAGGGGTGGGGGGGTTTGGGACACCGACAGTGATGGCACTTCTCACCATTCCATCAAGAGCACTGGTAGTATGGTCTCTTACAGGTCTCAGTGGTCCCACCAGTTTCGGGCCTCAGACATGTGCCATTCTTCTTTGAGGTAAAATGCTTCACTTAGGTCTCTGGTGAGCCATCCGTTGAGCAGATCTAGGCAAATGAATGTTACTATTGGAGCAAGGGAATCTTGCCTTAGAGGAGCAGAGGGATGAGAGACAGAAACCGAGATCTTCTGTTGCTCTAGAGGAGCAAAAGCAGTGCAACATTTTACTACTGTGCCAAATGGAACCAGACAATTAGAGAGAGGAGGACTTGCAGTGGGGAAGGGAGTGCCTCTACTGGTGGCATCCAAGGGAAACCTATATGCCACTTCCCCAAGGATTTGGTTCCTTCATCTGAGGTGGGGAAAGACATCCTTGATTGGTTTGAGTGACTAGAACTCACCTTCCACCTCCAGGATGTGAAGGATGAGTTGTGGGGTAGAGCCGTTATGATGACTTTGACTGATCTAATTATTTAGTCAGCTCCTGAGGAGAGGCCCATTGATACAAAAATGTAGGCCACTACCGTCAGGAAGTTCTGCAAGACCTCTGAGCTCACATTGAAGCATTTGCACATCAATCTCTGAAGTATCTGAATGGATGAATAGATGGGTTAGAGGTAACAAAGTTGGCACATTTAACGGAATGTTTAATTTGATTGCATGTGAGAATATCCTTAACCATTGTGGAATTGAGTTATATCAGCATCTAGTGGACAAGGGATCAGAGACCCAAGAGAACTTGCAAAGGGTGTTGACAGATAAGTGAGCAATTGAGTCCAGAAGAAGGCTCAGACAACCACATTTAGGCCAGATGAGAAGTCCATTGATAGAATCAAATCCAAGTAAGGCAAGGAACAGGCTTGCACCATTCTGCCACGAAAGAGCCCCCAAAGCAGAAAGGGAAAGCCATAACACCAGTCCAAAAAGCTACTCAATGCAGGACATTCCTCAGGGGCTAAGGTGGAAGGTGGAGCGTGACCACAAGCACCGTAACTATAGGATGACACAATTCTGGTGAATAGAATTCCAAGGCAAAACCTCCCCTTTCACATTAGTACATGACATCCTGCTTTCACATCCTGCAAAAATAGAGAAAAACGTACTTAATCTCAATCGGTTGAAATAAAACATTTATCAACAAGAAATTAAAACTGCCACCCCACTCTGTCCCCATGGTACCTTAATGGTCCTAATGTTTATGGTGTCCAGTCAAAGTTTCAAAAAAATAGTTTTGACAGGTAAAGGTTTTGACACAAAAGTGCTGAAAACAAAAGTTTCGATTTTTTAAAAAACAAAATAGTAGTGTTTATTTTAATTTGGTATAGTTAAATAGGTGTTTTTTTTTTAAAACAGAGGTTTGGGGGGTCCCCCCCATAAAAATAATTTTAAAAAAAAGTGAAACTTTTTTTTCAACACTTTCGTGTTGGAACTTTCACCAGTCGAAATTTTTGACTGTCGAAACAGTCACTATGAACCAATGTTTATATCTATACATCTTAATTCTGAATTATCAGTCTGAATGGGATTATTTCAATTCGGGGAGCCTTTATTTATTTATTTATTTATTATCACATCTGTACAATTTAGGAATATGGTTACAGATTCAGCAGACTTAAGAGATTGGTTACAAATTCAGAGAGCGGATATGGTTACAAGTTAAGCAGATCGTACATGAGGCATGCTTACGTATATGGTTACAAGGTTATGTAAAAACAGAGATGGTTAAAGCTTAAAGCATAGGAAAGCGAGTTAGGTCAGCTTGAGAATATGGTTACAAGGCTTGAACTGGGTTACTTGGTCAAGGTGTGAGCTGTGCTAGGTTGCTAGCAGCGAGGGAAGGTGAGACTTGGTGTGTTGAATAAAGAGCCAAGTTTTTAGTTTTTTGCAGAATGAGAGTAGGGCATGGTCTAGTTGTATATCCACTGGTAATGCATTCCAATAATTGGTTGACATAACTGGGAAGCTTTGTCTTTTATATCTAGGCATGGTTAGTTGCCCGAGGTAGGCAGCCTGTGTCGGTCTGGGGGATTGGCTTTTTTAAATCAAATTGGAGAGGTAACATGGGGTCATATTGGCTAGGCATTTATGTGTGAGAGTAAGTACTTTAAATTTGATCCGGTCCTTCGCTGCTGAATGTTTCTTCTGGCAGAGGAGATGTGTTCTGTTTTGGGGATGTTTAGTGCTGCTCTTATGTCGTTGTTCTTTACAAATTGAAGTTTCGAGATTTTTTGGTCGATGAGCCTGCAAGATGGCATTACAGTAGTCTATTCTGGTTAGGATGAGTGCTCTTGCCAAGGTGATTCGATTCTCTACTGTGAGATAGGGTCTGCGGGCTGTGATGAGTTTAGCAGTGTAGGTGCAAGCCGATGTGATAGCATTAACTTGCCAGGTAAGGTTAAGTGAAGAGTCGAGATAGGCTCCTAAGGTCTTAACTTCTTTGGCGGTAGTAATCATGTTACCATCTATATTGAATGATTGGTACAGTGGAGAGAGATTTTTGAGTTTTGCTTGGCTACCCAGGATCAGGATTTCAGTCTTATCATCATTAAGACATAGCTCATTCTGTGCCATCTAACATGGATCGTGTGATAGATGGCATTTATGGCGTTCGTGTAGTGATATGGTTGCCCGTGACGGGGATAAGTATTTGGGTATCGTCAGCATAATTAGTATATGTGATGCGCAGGTGGTATAATTTATCAAAGCAGGGTTTAGTGAATGCGTTGTAGATGGTAGGAGAGACGCATGAACCCTGGTACCTATACCCATGGTAGGAGAGACGCATGAACCCTGGGGCACACCACAGGTGACTGGCGTGGGGCTGGCTGCTGAAGAGAAGACTATCATCATTCTATTTGACAATAATGATTTGATCCATGCTTTGGCATTATTGGAGAAGTGGGCATGTTAGCAGTGCACGGTGGCACGAGTTATGGTTGCTTATCTTACCATAACTGCCGAATTTCAGGGGTCTTTTGGTTTTACTTTGAACCATAACGTCCCTTTAACAAACTTTTTTTCACTGAATTTCATAAGTTTTTAGTAGCGCAACTTAACCATAACGTCCCTTTAACAAAGTTCTTTCACTGAATTTCATAGGTTTTTAGTAGCGCAACTTAACCATAACGTCCCTTTAACAAAGTTTTTTCACTGAATTTCATAGGTTTTTCGTAGCGCAACTTAACCATAACATCCCTTTAAAAAAGTTTTTTCACTGAATTTCATAGGTTTTTCGTAGCGCAACTTAACCATAACGTCCCTTTAACAACGTTTTTTCACTGAATTTCATAGGATTTTAGTAGCACAACTTAACCATAATATCCCTGGCTTCATATACATGTAACATAGAACATACTGAACCCCCACGTAGTGATTTTGATGTCCGCGGACTACCGCCATGTCCGCGGACATATCGAGAATCTGAGCATGGTGAATGTAAATTTAAATAGTGTGCCCCATTTCCCCTTTGAAGTTGGCTCTGAAAAGAGACCCGTTTTTTTTGTTTTTTTTACAGATGCTTGGCAGACACCTGTTATTTTGTTTTTTTTTCTTGTTTTTTTTTCTTACTTTACTCCTAAAATCTTCACATAACCTTCTCCAAAGCAACCCTTACATTCCAAAATAGAAAGGCATTTCCTGTAAAAGATAAAGAGATGCCATCTTCTTTAAAATTAACAGTATTACTGCCATCAATATTCTCATTATTACAGAAGAACATACCAGCTCTAAGCATGAAGGCACACATGCCTCGGTTGATGACACACCTAGCAATGTTTTGCTGAGGACAAAAAACTGAACTATTGTCCCATATTGCCCTAGGAAGTAATCCAGAAAAAATTACTTTCGCATTTGGAAGGATCTTCATTACGGCTTGAACCAAGCGTTCCAAATCAGCCAACAAAGTAGGGGCACTGACGTTGCCCAAAAGGAAAGCACCATAGTGCAAAACTACTACATGCGGACTGTTCATCGTGGCCATATCCTCACAAACTTGTACAATTCCCTGTACATTACAATCAGGCACAGTGCTCCACACCACCTCCACTCCTTTCACATCAAAGTTCTTTTCAACATGCCTGCATCCAGCGTACTGTTGTAAACCATGCACAAACATATCTCCAAGCACCAACACCCTGACTTTCTCTACTTCTGCCATCTTCACCAGACACAGTCTCTTTCAACACAAATCCACAACCTCAACATCTGATTGGCTAATCCGTACAGTCTTCTTTCCATGTTGGATTTGCTGGAAAACCCCGGATGTAGCACGCCCTGTCCACGGACAGCCGCGGTGTCCGCGGACCGCGTAACTCTTCGACACCCCTTCTACCATTTCCACTTTACTCTCTGTGCCATTCCCTCATTGCATACAGCTAAGCAGTCACACAATACGAAGAAGACCTCAGAACACTCCCATTTTGTTTATTTTCGAACATTTCAGGACAATTATCATTTCTTTATTCAACATATTAACATTACAAATATTATACTTTCATCTTGTACGCTGCACACAATGCTATGTTTCTCCATTAGTAGCTCAGTATACTAGATAGAACCCCATAATACAATGCTATTTATATCAATGCATCGTTCAAAGCACTAATTACGGTATGATATTTTATTGCAATGATCCTTGACACTTTTTTCGCAACATTATAATAAAAATCCCTAGTACACAAATTTCATGAAAAGTAAATGCACATGTCATGTCATCAGTGATGTCATCAATGACATTTCCGATGTCATCTTTGATGTCCTGGCTGTTAGTCTTAGCAGTGCACGGTGGTGGCATGAGTTATGGTTGCTTAGCTTACCATAACTGGCGAATTTCAGGGGTTTTTCAGCTTTACTTGGAACCATAACGTCCCTTAAACAAACTTTTATTATTAGCACGCAAACAATATACAAAGATGTAGTGTAAACAGCAAGTTCTCACAGATGGCTTTACAAAGAATGTTGCAAAGTAAGCATTTATGCTCGTTCACAGTGAAGGTCAGCTGCTTCCATTTTTTTCTTGCGGCCCGGTGACGCCCACGACTCCCAGTATAAGGTTCTATTTTCTTTTTTACCTTGACAGACAGAGATTGTGCTGAAAGACTTCTTTTTAAGAAGTGTAGCAAAAACGTAAGACACGATAAAGATGAAATTTCTGAAACGAAACCACTTTTGTATATTATATCACTTTGAGAAAGATCGTTGGCACACGCGGAGTCGTATTTTAGGACTGCACTACACTTGGACAATGGAAAATGCAATTATAATGTAAGTAACCCTTTAGATTATTTTATACCGGAATATAATAACAATAGCGTGGCATTAAAGCCCGGACAAGTTGTACTTGTTCGTTCAATGTGGCATATTGTTTTCTACCGAGCACTATCACCGCCGATTTGATCCCCTGTCGTTTAGAGGGCTCTGAAAAAGGCAGACGACACAGGGTGGGTTAATAGAAATAATTTAACCGGTCTGTAGCCGGTCAAGCGCTCTACTCGCTGTGCCACTTCACTGTAGCCTGTAGCCGGTCAAGTGGCACAGCGAATAGAGTGCTCGCTTTGACATCCGTGCACAGCTTGCTAACGCAGATTCGAATCCCGGCACGGCCAAACTCAGCCTTTTATCCTTCCGTGGTCGATAAATGAGCACCACACACCGTGGGTAATAATAAGCAGCGCTGAGATACCTGACGGTTCTTAGCGCTATATAAATGCGAAAATATTATTATTTTATTATTAACATACTCTGTTGCACTATCTTCGCTAGCAAATATTTTCATGCCCTAATAAATAAAATGAATATTTTTAATAAAGATCGGCTGGTGAGACTAATTTATGTTTTTTAAAACAGGTATGTTGCCCCATTTTGCCAATGTCACGATTTTCGGACTCCAGCGGATGGATTTTTCAACTGCCAGGTCCAGCTCCATGTAAGCAACTTCATGACCCTCACCATTTTATGGGACAATCGCCAAGGACCAATATGCCCTTACGCAGTACTAGTGGCTAGAAGCAACATACCAACCATTATGGTGGTCTAATGCCTCGTTGTTGGAGCAACCTTCCGATTATCAGTGCGACCATTTACTGCTTTTATCATAAAGCAACAGCCTATCTATCGCAAAGGAACAGCGCGTGGCTCAAAATAAACTTTTGCTGATCGACAGCAGAGACAATTGCAAATCGCTGAATATTCACTAAACATTTCATGTGAAATAAATGTACTTTACCAAATGTACAATCATGCTGTTTACTTTTAAACCACAGTTTCATATTCCGAATTGTGGCGCACTGTGTTCTAAGCTGATCTAACACCCTCTGTACCGCAAAGGAACATTGCGTGGCTCAACATAAACTTTTGCGGATCGAGAACAAAGACAAATGCAAATCGCTGAATATTCTATAAACATTTGATGTCAAATAAATGTACTTTACAAAATTTACAATCTTGTTGTTTGCTTTTAAATCACAGTTTCATATTCCGAATTGTGGCGCGCTGTGTTGTGACATAATGTGTGTTGTCTTCCGGGTTCTGTGTAAAGTTGCGTAGGATTGGAGACGACTGGGCGCATTTGATGACGCACCCTGCAACGTCACAGAGAGAGGCGGGGAATATGAATGCTTTCATAATGTCAGGTTTAGGGGCGGGAGATATGATTTAGTGGCGCAAAAGCAAGTCAGCCAGGTCAATAGCGCCAGTCATAGGATTATCACATAATGTCGGCGCACACCAGCCTGATTTATCGTTTCTTTAGTGGACAAAAAGTCGGGTGAGGCCCATAGGAAATTGTACTATCAGCGGACAAAAGGAGGGTTTGTAGAACACTTTCAACCTGACAACGAACAATACAAACAACGTTCTCAGAACACCCCCATTTTGTGTAATTGCAACCATTTCGGGACACCGCGAGTGTTCTTAGAACACATTCAACTTGACAGATTACAATACGGACAGCGTCCTCAGGACCCCCCCAGTTTGTGTATTTACGAACATTTAAATACACCGCGAGTGTTTTTAGCTCACTTTTACCTTCCTTGCGAACAAAAAGGACACATACTCCGCCCTCTGAACACCCCACCATTTAGTTTATTTACAAAATGTCAGAACAGCCGTGTTCTCCGCGGACAAATCGAACACAACAAAAGCGTATAGCACAAAAACAAAACATTGAACCTATCTCATACTCCCCCACTCTCCAGAAAACACTCACACACCAACGCACTCCCCTAAATACAATTTTGAATCCAAGTTTCACCGTGCTGTCCGCGGTCGACGGCGAATACAAGATGGCGGGCGCCACAGAAAATATGACGCCGTCCACACCATCCAAAAAGCGAACACGTTGCATGTCTGCGGACATGACGCAAGCCCATGGGCCAATCGGGGTGCTGTCCGCGGAGCGAACAGGGAAGTCCGTCCGCGAAGCAAACACAGATATCACTAATTTTTTTGCCTTACATTGTGGTCATTTTTTAAAAAACTACTGGATGGATTTGCACCAAATTTGGAAAAGCACGCTTTTGGGACCAAGCCGCCGCTCCTGCCGCAAATTTGGTGTAAATCCGTCCAGCGGTACGGGCTGTAGCCGTGTGCAAAGTTTTTTCCCATTATGTCTATGGGAAAAAACAAAAGTTTTGGAACCCCCCTATAACTTTGCCCCCCCTGGACCAAACCTCTCCAAACTTTGCAAAATTCAGAGTGGGCCATATACTTTTTTTGCAAAGTTTGGTGAGGATTCGTCCAGAGGGAGCGAAGTTATAAGCCACCCAAAAAGTGCTCTTCTTATGGAAACACCAACTTAACCATAACTACATGGACGCTACCGCGTCCATGTAATATATATGTATATTACATGGCCACGGTAGTGGCCATGTAGTTATGGTTAAGTTGCTGTTTCCATAGGAAGAGCACTTTTTGGGTGGCTTATAACTTCGCTCTCCCTGGACGGATCCTCACCAAACTTGGCAAAAAAAGTATTTGGGTCACTCTGAATTTTGGTGAGGATTCGTCCAGGGGGGGCAAAGTTATAGGGGGGGTCCCAAAACTTTTTTTTTTCCCATAGACTGAATGGGAAAAAAAATGTGCTCACGCCTACAGCCCAAACCGCTGGACGGATTTCCACCAAATTTGGACCAGGAGCAGCGGCTTGGTCCCGAAAGCGTGCTTTTGCAAATTTTGTGAAAATCCATCCAGTAGTTTTTTTTAAAATGACCAAAAAGTAGGTCAAAAAAAATTAGTGATATCTGTGTTCGGTTCGCGGACACACTTCCCTGTTCGCTCCGCGGACGGTGTCCTGATTGGCCAATCGTCTTGCGTGATGTTCGCGGACATGCAACGTGTTCGCTGATTGGACGGCGTGGAGCGTGAAGCGCGTCAGATTTTTCGGTAGCGCCTGCCATCTTGGATTCGCGGACGTCCGCGGACAGCGCGGTGAAACTTTGTTCAAAATGTGTATTTTGTAGAGTGTGTTGGTGTGTAGGAGTGTTTGGGGAGGGTGGGAGTGTATGAGATAGGATGAAAGTTGTGTTTGTTATGTGTTAGACGTTCTTTTTGTGTTCGATTTGTTTGCAGACATCACGGGTGTTCTGAAATGTTCTAAATAAACTGACTGGGGGGTGTTCTAAGGACTCAATATGTGTCCGTTTTGTTCGCAAGCAAAGTGAAACTGTTCTAAGAACACTCGCGGTGTCCGGGGAGTGTTCGTAGGGGGTGTCCTGAGGACGCTGTCCGTATTGTTCTCTGTCAAGTTGAATGTGTTCTAAGAACACCCGCGGTGTCCCGAAATGTTCGCAAATAAACAAAATGGGGGTGTTCTGAAGACGTTTTTGAGAACACTCCCGGTCTCCTGAAATGTTCATAGGGGGTGTCCTGAGGACGCTGTCCGTATTGTTCTCCGTCAAGTTGAATGTGTTCTAAGAACACCTGCGGTGTCCTGAAATGTTCGCAAATAAACAAAATGGGGGTGTTCTGAAGACGCTTCTAAGAACACTTGCGGTGTCCGGGGAGTGTTTGTAGGGGGTGTCCTGAGGACGCTGTCCGTATTGTTCTCTGTCAAGTTGAACGTGTCCTAAGAACACTCGCAGTGTCCTGAAATGTTCGCAAATAAACAAAATGGGGGTGTTCGGAAGACGCTTCTAAGAACACTTGCGGTGTCCGGGGAGTGTTCGTAGGGGGTGTCCCGAGGACGCTGTCCGTATTGTTCTCTGTCAAGTTGAATGTGTCCTAAGAACACTCGCGGTGTCCTGAAATGTTCGCAAATAAACAAGATGGTGGTGTTCTGAAGACGCTTCTAAGAACACTCCCGGTGTCCTGGAATGTTCGTAGGGGGTGTCCTGAGGACGCTGTCCATATTGTTCTCTGTCAAGTTGAATGTGTTCTAAGAACACCCACGGTGTCCTGAAATGTTCGCAAATAAACAAAATGGGGGTGTTCTGAAGATGCTTCTAAGAACACTCGCGGTGTCTGGGGAGTGTTCGTAGGGGGTGTCCTGAGGACGCTGTCCGTATTGTTCTCTGTCAAGTTGAATGTGTCCTGAGAACACTCGCGGTGTCCTGAAATGTTCGCAAATAAACAAGATGGTGGTGTTCTGAAGAAGCTTTTAAGAACACTCCCGGTGTCCTGGAATGTTCGTAGGGGGTGTCCTGAGGACGCTGTCCGTATTGTTCTCTGTCAAGTTGAATGTGTCCTAAGAACTCTTGCAGTGTCCTGAAATGTTCGCAAATAAACAAGATGGTGGTGTTCTGAAGACGCTTCTACGAACACTCGCGGTGTCCGGGGAGTGTTCGTAGGGGGTGTCCTGAGGACGCTGTCCATAATTGTTCTCTGTCAAGTTGAATGTGTTCTAAGAACACCCACGGTGTCCTGAAATGTTCGCAAATAAACAAAATGGGGGTGTTCTGAAGACGTTTTTAAGAACACTCCCGGTGTCCTGGAATGTTCGTAGGGGGTGTCCTTAGGACACTGTCCGTATTGTTCTCTGTCAAGTTGAATGTGTTCTAAGAACTATCGCGTTGTTCTGAAATGTTTGTAGGGGGTGTCCTGAAAACGGTGTCCGTATTGTTCGCTGGCAAGTTCAAAGTGTTCTAAGAACACTCACATTGTTCGCGGACATTAAAAGTTTCCCATAGATCATAGTTGAAATGTTTGACTCTATGGATGTGATATGCTGCGGTGGTTGTTGCCAGGGCATACAGTCTTGGGTGCATGGCCATTTGGCCATGCACCCAAGACTGTATGCCCTGGCAACAACCACCGCAGCATATCACATTCATATTTGCTTATAACTTTGGGTGAAAAACAAATGTATAAGGAACAAAGGTATTAGATTCTATGGATGTGATATGCTGCTATGGTTGTCCTTATTATTGTATACTTACTGTTTGGTCTAGTAATGGGAGTCCATGTTTTTCTTCTTCATTTCTGTGATAAAAGAAAATAGCATGTTAGTATTAGTATTTTGTAATGACTTATTACATTGTATAAGCAATATACTTTTATTTTTTTTCGACCCTCATATTTAGTAGAGTACAAATCAGAGTACTGTGCAATTTGCTCAGTTTCTGTATTTGTTGCTAAAATCATTGGGTCTGTGGGAGAAAAAAAAATCCATGTTGGATTAAAAAAAAAACCTTTTTCTGTTATGCTACAGTTTATTTGTTTGTTTGTTTTCAGTGTTCACTTGTTGTTTCTGGCTAATGCTTTATACTTTGCTTTGTTGTATTTTTTTTGGAGCAGTAACAGATTCTTCATTTGTTTTGATATTATAAAATTTTGGAGCAGTTAGATACCAATTGGCATATTCTAACTGTCTATTTTTTAATATATTTTAGTGGTTTTGATTTATCTATTTGGATATTGTTAAATTTTGGGACAGTTAGATACCAATTGGCGTATTCTAACTGTGTATTTTTTGGCCTAATTTAGTGGTATTCATTTATCTGATTAGTTGTTGTAGAATCTTTGAGCTGTTACATAGCTTTTGGAGTATTCTAACAGTTTATATTATTTTAACACAAATTTATAATTTTGGGACAGTTAGATACCAATTGGCGTATTCTAACTGTGTATTTTTTGGTCTAATTTAGTGGTATTCATTTATCTGATTAGTTGTTGTAGAATCTTTGAGCAGTTAGATAGCTTTTGGAGTATTCTAACAGTTTATATTTTTTTAACACAAATTTACTAAAGGTTTAAATACAGTTTATTTATCAAATTTTGGTTTTAAGAACATCAAATAAGCTTTTGTAAGATTTGCTGGTAATCTCTGCTTTAGAGTAATGGTACTACCATTACATTCAAACCATCCACATTTCTTTTTTATATATGCAGTGTAGTGCCCTGAATTGGTTGTGGCTCATGCGTGGTAGATTATACCTATTGTTGTGAAGGTTTTCTTACCAAGTGATATTTGACCATGTGTGAATCCAGTCAGCTTGCAGTTGTTTTTGGTACCATCTGCATTGTAACGTAGAAGCATTAGTATTACGTATTTACTATGTGTTTGTATTACTAACGCGGAGCGATTATCTGAATTGCAGGTAGAGCATAATCTACCATGGTTTGCATTTTGTACAAGTTGCTGAAATGGAATGGATTCACAATTTGGTATTGATATATATATGAAGCGTTCATTGGGGATTTCTTCTTGTGTCACATTGTTGCAGAGAGTGCATGTATGTTTCCACATGTATGAAATCTGAAAGATTTCATTTATAGGTATGTTTTTGTTTTCCAGTACTTGTAGTAAGTACATTAGAAATTCTTGTGGATCTTCCTGTGAGTTTATAGTGAATTTCACCATTCCAGCACAGTAGTCCAATTGTCGTCTTATTCCAAAAACACTATATGTGTTGTCAGGATTGTTTGCTGCATTTCTGTGAAGTACTAACATTTGCAAACACAATGAGTCTGTACTGTGTAAGTAAATGTTGTCAACAATTGGTGGTAATTGAAATAGAATATTCATTGCTACATTTGCATAGCAATTTACACCAACTATATTTGAGAATTTAAATGGTCCAGGTAGTTCTGTATCTAACTGCTTTTTTTGGAGTTTGTCTTCCTTCTTTAAAGAAGTACCTGGTTTACTTTATCTAATTGATTCTTTTTTGTTTGTAGTACTTGATGAAGTATTAGTTTCTTTTACTCTCTTTAGAGGATTTGCAGTGACGTCCTGTTGCATTTCTGTTTGATTTATTTTTCTTTTACAACGTTTTAGTTTTTGTGGAACAGAATATGTGTTTAGATGGGGAGTGTATAGTGAGCGAAGTCTATTATATTCTAAAATGCAAGGAATATCAGCGTTTACTTTACTTGCATCAAAGTTGATTAGAAATAGACCGTCAAGTGTACGTAAGCGTGATAGTGCTACGTAGCTCATGCCTTCTTTAAAGACTGTGTTACCAATATCTATCATTGCTTTGTCTAGGGTAAGACCTTGTGATTTATGAATCGTGACTGCGTATGCAAGAGTTAGAGAAAATTGTTCTCTGCGTACATACATATCTTTGAAGAGAAGGAATCTAGCTGTTGAGCGTCCTATCCGTTTTACTTCTGAAAGTTTGTCAAAGAGTATATTGACAAACTGAATTTTGTTGTCACGTGGGTATGTTTGAAAGCCAACAACTGTACCCAGTGCTCCATTAACTAGTCCTTGGTCCACGTCAAGGTTACGTTTAAGCATTACTCTGCAATTTAAGGATCATTTTAACATATTTTCTAAGCCTTCTGTGTTTGAGATTGATTTTTCCAAATTATTTAGTCTTGTTGTGGCTTGGTCATACATGGGGAGTGTCATACCATGTACATCTAGTTTGTCTGTGGCGCTAATTTCCATTATTGGTTGCATTTCTTTACTTAACATTATTTCATTGAATTTGAGACAGCTTGCAAGAGTTGGCATTAAGGCCATACAATTGACATTTTTGTGGGCTAATTGTTCCATAACATCTGTAGCACATGCATTATCGCCATAAAGTGCATTAATGTGCCAGGTTTTTAATGTTGCTTCTGCTTCTTTAGAAAGTATACCAACTCTCAAACTTTTTAAAATGTTGGCATAAGTTAGATCTGCAGATTGGCGCATGTTTTCTGTTAATTCTCTGTATTGGAAATGTTGCCAAAGGTTGACATTTCCAATGCTGCCAACAGTTTTACGGCAGAGTTTGTGCCCTAATGTTTTAAAAATAGCTTCACCTTTTACTGGTGTTAATTGAAGCAGATCTCCAAAAACAATAATGTGTTTTCCTGCAAAGAGCTCTTCATAGTCTGTTTTGAGTACTTCTTGTAATCTGAGGTGAATCAAAGCTAACATCAGGTTGGAGACCATGCTCACTTCATCTATTAGTAGCATTTTCATTTGTTTCAATACTCTGCGTAATTCCATTGCAGCTTCTGCAGAAAGTTTGTAATAGTCTAATTTGTTCTGGTGTTCTACTGGTAATAGTAGTAATCGGTGTAATGTAACACCACCTATGTTGTAGGCAGCTAAACCTGTGGGGGCAGTGACAACAGCTGACAGTTTGTTGTTTGTCAATTGTTGAAGGAACTTACTAATGATTTTGATTAGGAATGTTTTGCCAGAACCAGCTTCACCACTGACGTACAGTAGTATAGGTTTATAATTATGGCAGAAACATGCTTTATTTTCATGTTTTACACCATGTGCAATTTGTTTTGTTACTTCTTGAAAAATGCTACTTTGCTCATTGTTTAGTTTTGATTGTAGTATAGTTAAGTCTTCCTTATCTTCATACTGACACATGGTGTTTTCTACTTCTATCATAGCTAATTCTGCCTCATTTGTTATTAGTGGTTCTCCCAGTCATTCTTGGCTTCCTGTTACAGAAGGTTGACTACTGTCAGGAGTATCCTTATCTAGTTGGGCTTGGAGTTCTTCTTCATGTTGCTGTTCATTGTGCAACATTGTTTTGTACTGTGTAAAGTTTACATCAGTTATAGTGCTTTCATTTGCTTTGAAAGCATCCTCATATGAGTCATAGTTATCTAGTAATTGTTCTTCTTTTCTCCATGGTTTGAAGAGTTGTAGCAGGGACATTTAATATACTTCTTTATGTTGAGGAGTCTTCAATGACAATTTGATATGATTAATTAAATTTGGTTTAGTGAGTTTAACTAAGCTGCCTTCACAGTCTGTCACTCTATATTTACCTTTTTTTTCATCAGATTTCATATTATTTTTGTATGTGTAGTTTTGGGCTATTTGGTATAGACACATGTTTTCCAAAGTATTACTTCTGTTTGGGTAGTATGTGTCCAATAAATTGTTTTTTAAAATGTCTTGGCTGTTTGGATCATGTTTGGCTATTGATTCTATATCTTCATATGATTTTAGAACTCTTTTTCTAGATTTAGCTGGACAAAGACTTAGCCATACTATATTTTCAGATTTACCATACAATGAAGTACCAGTTAAACGATCAGCTGCTTCATAAAATCCACATTCTCTATGGGTGAGCATTTTTATGCCCAAGCTGTATAATTTCTGAGATACTGTTTTATCTGATGACAGGTCATTCCAGAGGTCTTGGAGCTTTGTCTTTTCTGCTTTAGTTAAGTATGCTGTGACATATTGTGCAACTTCAGTAGAATTGTCTGTAATGTACTGCACATCTATGTTTTCATTCCATAAGTGGGCAATGATTGCATTATAATCATTGATATATTTTTCTTCTTCTTTTCTTTTTATGTAATATGTATTTTTAGGTGACTTACCTTTAACACTATGTCTAACTGAAGACATGAGGTTGTTTACTTGACCTGTATTTGTAACTGGTCTAGGGAAACCAAATCGGCATTTGGTGTAGTATTTGCCTTTGTTTTTGTATTTGCGACGACAATATTTTCCACATTTGTGTCTTTGAAATTGTAAAATTTGTGTATGAAGATCACTATTTGTGGCTTCTGATGGAATTTCACAAGTGACATATTTTTCAATAAACTGTAAAACAGTGGCATCACTGTCTTGACCAAATTTAGGAGCATCTTTAATCCATAAAAGCATGTGGATATGTGGTGCTCCTCTGGCTTGGTATTCTTTTCTCCAAAAGAAGTGTTGCACTTCTCCAAGGGGAGGAACAGTTTTATTACAAATAAAATGAAGCATAGCAATGAAGCGATGGTGAAAATATCTTGAAACATTAACAGGATCCAAAGAACAAAGTTCTCCAGGTGTTAGAATATCTATGTTTGTTTTGTTTTTATTTGATATGCGTAGGAAATCATGTAAATCTTCCCATGCATATTCTGCACAACTTAATGTAACAAACCAAGTGGGTGGGCCAAGGTTTCTGATCATACAACGTACATCTCCATGACGTCGAAACCAGTACTCTTTAGTACCACACATATTTGCTAATAAATTTGTAATATTTGATTGTAAAACCTCATCCTTTTGTTGCACTTTCTCTAATAATTGTGTAGCTGTCATATTTTGAAAGTGTGATCCTGATTTTAATATGTGTGCAACTCCGAAAAATAAAGTTGCTAGTTCACTTTCAAAGAGTAGGTGGAATATGTATTCCACATTTTATTTAAATCTGGGATCTTCAGAATACATCCGTAATGAGCGGTATTCTGAAGCTGATATTTGAATAGGTCTATCATTATACCTTCCTCCTTTGCCAGTAGGAAAGAGTAGAGGAAAAGCACGCGCTTCTATACTTTTTCCCATATACTGATTGGCGATCCTTTTGTTTGATGCATTTGGTAAGTTTCCAGTACATCTTGTACGGTGTCATTACAGTGCAAAGGATGAATTGTATAATGGTCTAAAGTATTTGATATTGTAGCAGGATCTAGTAGCTCAAATTGACCAGCTTCTTGTGTTTCTTGAATTATTTCAGTTGTATCTTTCAAGTTTTCTTCAATATTAATTTCTTTGTAATATTCATTATTCTCTTTAAGATATTGGAAGGCTTGTCTAACTTTATATAAATCTACCAGCTGTTTTTTTTTTTTTGTCTTTTGTAGGTACTCCATTTACTAATATAATTAAAGATTGCTGCATTGGACGTTGCACTCCTAGAGTATACACATTTTCTTTTAGATTTAATGGTAAATAAACTACTTTTCCACGAATGCCTTTTACCAATTCAGAGGGAGGTAATTTTGCTGTTTTTGGTTGAAGGCGTATTATTGCTTGAAATGGGTGTACTGTTTGAATTACAATGCTCTCATATAAATTAAGTTGTTGTAGAGGTTTTGGTACTGGGTATAATTCCAAATTATTTGTGATAGAACGTGAAGGAGTTTGGTTGTTGTCAAGTTTTGTAGTGCAATAACTGCAAAACATTAAGGGCTCAGTTATTTCATATTTGTTTTCTGCTACAAGGTAGAGAGCTAATTCAAACCATTTAGAATCTTCATTGTCTTCTATTTTGTATGATAGGTCCACAGTTTTTGTGTTACTTTTATAAAAAATTCTACGGCAACATACACATACATGGTTTGGTACTTCAGCTGATGTACTTTTAAATTTTAGTATTTCTTTTTTGTATGTGTTTAGCAAAAGGTTGCCATGTGTAGAATTGTTGCTTAATTGGTTTAAAGCTATTTCATTCTGTAAATGGCTTTCACTTCCAAAATATTTTTCTGGATATAGTGAATTTCTTCGAGTAGGTCTTTTGCTGTACCATGTAGAAGGATGTTATTTAACTTTGCTAGTGCTAAAGCAGGACTTTTAGCATAGTACAGTTTATAGTCTAGATTTCTTATAGTTGAATGATGTGTTGATATCCTTTTGATATCATGGAAAGTGGTTTTACAAGTAGGTCCTGTAATGCAGGCCAATGAATGTCCTTGTAGTCCTGTGTACTTGCGCACTGGACAGGTATCTATATTTTGCAGTAATTTAATTTTGATTTTGTCTTTGCTTTTTACATATTTATTGAGGAATTGGCGTAAAGATTTGAAACATTGTTTGGGAATGTTACACATTGACGTGCATGGCCATTTGTACACTAGACGTTCTGATTCAGTTGAATGGAGGCGTAATTCTAAGTTTTCAGGGCATATTTTTGTAAGAAGTACTTCTTGTTCCATTATGGTATTATTCACTTTTTCATAACCTCGACCACTGCTATGTATGGCAATTGTATTTGTTTGCTTTTGTTTGTACGCTTATTCATTAAAATATGGTTCTGTGCTTGTAGTGTGATTCCATTCACCTGCGCTGATACTTAAGAAGTTCTTTATGTTGATATTTCGCTTATTGAGAAGTCTTTTTTGTAATTTAGTTATTAGTTTTGTTAGTGGTTTCATTTTGTTTAACAGTAAAATAAATAAATTTCTTTTGAGAAGAATTGCACTGTCCATTAATGCTTCTAAGATTAATTTCCTATGATAGGTTTTAAGCTTTGAACCTGATTTCTCTCCTGTTTTTATAAGATTTTGAAGGACTTTGTCACAGTATATTTTGGCTAAAATACTTTTCTTGGTATGCTTACTTTGCACTATATTAAAATTTGAAGAAGTAGTTTTATCTGTACTGATAGCTGATTTTCTGTTAATTGTTTTTTGGTTTGTTTTACATTTTGATAGAGGAAGCGAAGTTGTTGTACTTGAAACTTCTTGTGTTTCACTAAATGATTGTATTAGCTGTTTTGTTTCAACTTTTTTTTACAAATTCTGCTAGAGATGGATGCTTATGTTGGACACCTTTATTTTCATTTGCTCTACTTTTGCGTTGCTTTCTACGGACTTGACTTTTGGTAGGCATTCTATAGGGTCTGTTGAAAAAAATAAAGAAGAAATGGGTTGGGGTGTTCTGGAATGTATGTGTGCTGTGTGCATGAGTGTTTGAGTAAGATGATAAAGATGTATGTAATGGTGTGTGATTGTGCATTGGGAACTAAAACTAGTAGGGATAGGTATTCTTGAATTTATGTGTTACTAAACTGGGGTTCAGATGACAAAAAAAAGTAAGCTATTGGTGTGGAAAAGTACAAATAGTAAATCTAATGTATACAATTAAAACAGTTGTTTGTTCTATAATATGAAAATTGTAGTGGTTCAGTTGGGTAATTTGTGTGTCCAAAAATAGAAATTTGTGGGCCATTCTGGCTGTAAATCGCTGTTTAAGACATGGACATTTTTGGACAAAATGGTACAAAATCTCTATTTTTAGAAACCGAAATGGCTCGTATTAATGTTTTAGTATATTTGATTAATAATACAAATATTATGGTGATATTTTACTTACTTTTTTTTTAATTAACAGGTAACTTCTTAGTTTTTCTTTCTTCTTCGAATTCGGCTGCTTCTTTTCAGGAAACTGGTCTTCACTGCAATTGTAAAAGCTTCAAATTAGTAACTTTGTTTGTATATAGCACTGTTTTTAATTTAGATATTGATTTTTTTAATTAAAATCTTCAGTGCCTTCTGTAAAACCATTAAACTAATTTATTTACATAAGATACATTGCATCAGTTCAGTACATATGATATGTTCTTAATGAACAAATTGTATTGAATGACTAACTGTAGCAAAAAAAAATATCTTTACTATGTCTTGTGAAATTTATAATATATTAGTGAATACCACTATTTCTGTAAGTAAACTGTTCTAGGTAATAGCGCCTCAATGTCATGTCTAATTTAAAGTAATTAAGTAAATAAATAAATAAAAACAAAAAATATGAAATTGTATAAGTATTTTTTATAAAGGTTTAAACATAGATTGTGGTTGCATGGAATGTTGTTTGAATATATGTAGTCTATATATTTCATTTACAAAATGTTAGTTTAACATGATTTGAGTGTGTGTGTATAAAGAAAGTAAATAGTATAAAGGTTTATAAGTGATAGTTGATTTTAGGAAATTGAAAAAAGTACAGTGAATTCATTTTACAGATTTTACAAGGTAAAAGTATGTTTTAAAATGTGTTCATCTACTATACAGAAAATATGCATACCTGAAGTTTGTGTTCATGCATATGGATATGCATGGAGCTGCAAGTAGAAATCTTGAAGACTTGTACAGTATTTCTGGTAGATGCTGCTTGCCAATGATATGACACTTGTACTCAGAGAGATTCAGAGTACATTTGCAGTGCTGATCTATGATGATGCAGTTAGATGTAGAGGTCTTGAATGTGATTGGTGCATGGTCATGTGATTTTTGAGGTACATCCAATGAGGGAATGGCAGAGAGAGTGTAGTGGAAATGGTAGAAGGGCTGTTCATGTTACGATATGTCCGCGGACATGGCGGTAGTTCGCGGACATCGGGAGTTACATCCGGGGATTTTTGGGTTCAGAAGTCATGCAAATGAGAATAAGCACTGAAAGGGATTGGTCAGGAAAATTTGGTGGGTGTGTTGTGCCAGGAGAGATTTTCTCAGATACTCTTTTTGCTGAGAGAACAAAAGATAGCTATGGCTGTGTGTTTCAGAAAACAGATTGTTTGGATTTTAGGAGATTTGTGGATACATTGGTTGAAGGTGCATGCAGAAAGCTGTGGAGTAGCTGTAGATCTTGGATTCCCACATGTGGAAGTACACTGGCATGGAGTATGTGGAATGAAGTGGTTGGACTTGCTACCTCTCTGTGCTACTTTGGAGACAGAGCAACATCCAGACATAATTGTAATTCATTGTGGAGGGAACAGTTTAGGACATGTGACTGGAATTTGTTTGCAATTTGCTATGAAAGAAGGACTTAGGAAGGTTATGGACATGTTTCCTAATTCTCAAGTGATATTTTCACGGATTGCGCAGAGACAAATGTGGCTTTGTTCTTCTTCATTTGGTCCACAAATGGAAAAAGCAAGGCGCAATGTTAATAAGGCTGTTTGTGCCTTTCTAAGAGATTTTGGCATGTCTTCTTTTCACAATGAAAATATTATGTTTTGTAGTACATACATTTTTCGCAGAGATGGAGTCCATCTTACTTATGCTGGCAATCAGATTTTTCTGAGAAATGTACAAAATGCATTGCGACCTTTTTTGGAATTACAACAACGATTTTGAAGTAGATGTTAAGCATTTACAATTTTTGACTTACAAACACCACCCAAAGGCTCTTTTCAGAGCCACCACTTCTTTCCAGAGAAAATTACAATGTTTGTGATGGAGTAGCAACCCAATTTTTTTAATGTTCGCGAACTGTCCGCGGACTTCTAAAAAATACAAAGAGCCCTGCTTCATTTATTTTCACTTCTATTTTTTAACTGGGAAAGGCGGCTCTGAAAAGAGCCTTATTTTTTTTTGATTTTTGTAATTTTGTATTTTTTTTGGTTTTTCAGACACGACACACTAGGAGAGGAGGGTAAAGGAGGGTAAAGGGGGGGACACCAACCACAGGGATAAGAAAGGGCGAGCTGAGAGAGGAAGATGTTTTTTTATTTGGGTAGTGAGCAGGTCTTCTCGTGCTCTGAGACGATAGTCTCAAAAGCACTCCGAAGTCGCTCCCCCGTGAAGAGTACTGTGTCACAGTACATACATACAACTGTGACCCTCGAAAGGTAAGGGTCATCAGCATTCTGTATGGCCTGTGAGGCAGCTTGAGGAAGACGCTGTCCCACAGAGGTGGTCCTTGTGGTGACAGGATCAGAAACAGAGGATGAAGTAGAGGAAATCAACCTGCTACGTTCTTCGCAAGGTACAACCCTGCGAATAGCCCCAGAGTGAAATGACCTCAGGTGTCGCTTCATAGTAGTGGTCCCAAAGCTGTACTTACCGTGCTTCCCACGACTGAGTATCATTTTGCACTCATTGCAGGTAACACGGTTCGCACGAGCCTTAGGAACATTACCATGAATGGTAAATAACTGCCACACCCAAGACTCACGCCTAGTGCGGGTAGTAGGGTTTTCCTCTACCTCATTCTCATCATCCTCTTCTTCCTCCTCCGCATCCTCACTCCTGTTCCCCTCTTCAGGCCCTTGGGGAGGTGGTGGTGGTGGAGGGGGTGGGGGTGGTGCTGAAGCAGGTGCAGCACCAAGTGGCAGTTCAGCAGTCAAGGATGCCATCTCGATGATGGTGTAGTCTGCAGGTGGCAGCAAAAATCACTGTGATCTGAAGAATAGCCAGAAACACAATGGGAATAAGCTCTTGGGCGTGGTCTTGTGCTTGTGCACGGTTCGCGGACATGCGCACTGTCCGCGGACAGATCGAACACAAAAAAAGGATCGGAAAGTTTCAAAAGGTATATAGAAACTCAAGATTGCTATGTGGGACTTGTGCCATGGTGAGATTTTATTGAAAAATATTATGGATTAACTGAAAATGTACTTTTAAATTGTTCGGGGACACGAACAGTGTCCGCATTTCAGGACACACGATGAGCGTGGGCGCGGTCATATGATCCGTTTGCGAACTAGTCTGCGAAGGAAGCGCCTGTCTGCAGGACACCAAGTGCACAGAGATTGGTTAGTGCATGCGCATTGATGTCCTACGGACACTGTTCGGGTTCTGAAGTAATTAAAAGTGCGTCACACGTGAAACGAACATTTCAGGACACCGCGTGTGTTCTTAGAACAGTTTAAATTTGGTAGCGAACAGTAAGGACAGATATAGTGTTCTTCAGGACACGTGTAATTTCGTTTATGTACGAACATTTCAGGACACCAATTGTGTTCTTAGAACAGTTTCAATTGGGTAGCGAACACTACGAACAGGTATAGTGTTCTTCAGGACACCTCTATTTTCGTTTACGTACGAACATTTCAGGACACCAATAGCGTTCTTAGAACAGTTTGAACTTGCTAGCGAACAGTACCGGACAGGTAGAGTGTTTTTTAGGACACTTTAATTTTTGTTTGTTTACGAACAATTCAGGACACCGCGTGTGTTCTTAGTACAGTTTCATGTTGCTAGCGAACACTACGAACAGTTGTACTGTTGTTCAGGACACATCATTTTCGTTTATTTACGAACGTTTCAGGACACCAATTGTGTTCTTAGGACAGTTTTAAGTTGATAGCGAACATTACGGACAGATATAGTGTTCTTTAGAACACTTTAATTTTTGTTTCTTTACCAACATTTCAGGACACCATGTGTGTTCTTAGAACAGTTTCAACTTGCTAGCGAACAGTACGAACAGGTGTGGTCTTCTTCAGGACACCACCATTTTCGTTTATGTACGAACATTTCAGAACACTCGCACTGTCCGCGGACACTTTTATTGTTTTTAAAAAAAAAACGGAAACTATTCACAATACAATATAAAAATTAAACTTTATTTAACATATAGTAATAATTTATGACAGAGAAGGTGAGGCAGAAACAGAAACAAAAACAGGAGAATTTGGGGTTTCAAAATGATTGGTATTAGGTGAAGAAGGGGTGGAAGTCTCATCAAAACGTTTTGGATTATGGAGAGGGTTTGGGGATAATTTACTGGGATATGGTGAGGAGGGACAAGTACATGTGGGGCAATGGTACGAGGTTTTTGGTTTGAAATGATTTTCTACAAAAGTTTTTAAATATTAAAATTAGCCAGCAATACATCAATTTTTTCTTCTATATTGTGAAGATTGTTATCCATAACAGGGTTTTCTGAAGTTTTTTCTATTTTGGTATGCTCTGTACAAAAAAATAATATATATGTTAAATGTATATAAAAAAAATAATAAATAAATGGTTTATATTATAAAGTGTTTACCATTAGTTTCACTATCTTGTGACATTTCTTCATGTGGGAAATTGTCTTCTAGCCATTCCAGAGTACTAGACATTTCTGTGAGAAAAAAAAAAAGATAATATATTTTTTAATCTAATACAGAAAGTTTATAAATATATGAGTAAAATGAAGTACACTTACTATTTCTGGTAAGATAAGTCCTATGTATTCAGTGGGTCTGGTCTTGTTCTCAGTTCTGTTGTGTCTGTGAGGTAATTATGTTGGAAGCCAATTTATCTTCTTGTGGTATATTCCATTTCATAACATATTGTATTTAAATGAATGGTTAGTGTGTTACATATATGGGTTACATTTCTTATGTATTACTATATATAATGTGTTTGTGTGCTGATTTTTGAATTTGTTAAATGTTCCTATATTATGATATAACAATCAAACATACCCCACCGCCCCCCCCCACAGTTTTTAGGTAGTGGTACTGTTCTCCGAACATGTCCGCGAACATTAAATAAGTTCGTGGACATCAAGTTCATAAGAAGAGATCTAGTCAGTTCCATATGACATGTATATAAAGTCAAAGTCATTATTGTTAAGTTGTGCTACTAAAAAACTATGAAATTCAGTGAAAAAACTTTGTTAAAGGGATGCTATGGTTAAGTTGCGCTACTAAAAACCTATGAAATTCAGTGAAAAAAACTTTGTTAAAGGGACGTTATGGTTAAGTTGCGCTACTAAAAACCTATGAAATTCAGTGAAAAAACTTTGTTAAAGGGACGTTATGGTTAAATTGCGCTACTAAAAACCTATGAAATTCAGTGAAAAAACGTTGTTAAAAGGACGTTATGGTTCCAAGTAAAACCGAAAAACCCTTGAAATTCGCCAGTTATGGTAAGCTAAGCAACCATAACTCGCACCACCACCGTGCACTGCTAAGACTAACACCCAGGACATCAAAGATGACATCACAAATGTCATTGATGACATCACTGATGACATCACATGTGTATGTACTTCTCATGAAATATGTGTAGAAGGGATTCTTATTATGTTGCGAAAAAAGTGTCAAGAATCATTGCAAGAAATATACCCTAATAAGTGCATTGAACGATGCATTGGTATA
The DNA here is from genome assembly GCF_040938575.1 of Ambystoma mexicanum. NCBI lineage: Eukaryota > Metazoa > Chordata > Amphibia > Caudata > Ambystomatidae > Ambystoma > Ambystoma mexicanum. The sequence goes on along the minus strand of NC_090933.1, from coordinate 1,031,302,120 downwards.
AATAGCCTCCTATTATGGGGTTCTATCTAGTATACTAAGCTACTCATACAGAAACATAACATTGTGTGCAGCGTACAAGATGAAGGTATGATATTCGTAATGTTAATATGTTGAATAATGAAATGATAATTGTTTTCTTAATAGATTTTTGTGTACTGTGAAATATGTAATAAGTAGCTAATAAAACCCATGTATTACATAATTGCATTACTGTAGACAAAACACAAAGACACAAGAACACATACCAATATGGGTATATACAGGGAAAGTGAAGTTAGCAAAAAAGCACAAGTAGTAGCAGAAACAATTCATAACTTAACTGATTAGTTTCATGCAAATAAATGATTGCTCTGTTTCAAAGCTGCCATTTACCCTATGTATATGTATCACTTGATGTGATTGGACCCTAAGGAAAGTAGTGTGAGTACAATGTATACAAATATGACCATATACAGGGAAAGTACAGCCATAAAAAAAAAAAAAACAGAACTGTCAGAAAGTGCTCATAAGTCTAGTGATTATCTTTATGCACAAAAAGGATTGCTGTCTTTCAAGCTTGTGTTTTCCCATATGTATATGTTTCATATGATGTGACTGTACTCTAAGGGAATTACTGTAAGAACCTACTAGAAGGATACGTCTACAAATAAAATAAAATTCTTAGTTTCTGACTGTTACTGAAGAAAACCATGTGGCCTAGATATGTCAGCAAAAGAAAAAATAGTGAGCCAGACATGTGATGTCATCAGTGATGTCATCAATGACATTTGTGATGTTATCTTTGATGTCCTGGGTGTTAGTCTTAGCAGTGCACGGTGGTGGCGCGAGTTATGGTTGCTTAGCTTACAATAACTGGCGCATTTCAAGGGTTTTTCGGTTTTACTTGGAACCATAACGCCCCTTTAACAAAGTTTTTTCACTGAATATATATATATATATATATATATATATATATATATATATATATATATATATATATATATATATATATATATATATATATATATGTTTTGGAACACAGGTGTACATTGTAAATGGGGCCGCTGATCTGCTGATACTTAATTGTCACTAGAGCTGTTGAAAGACCCCTGTGATTCCTGAAGCTGTGCTGTGCCACTGGAGAGTAGGTGCTGCAGATCAAGGTACTAATTCAGCAGGGCACAGATGTACTTTAGGCATTTGGCATGTAGCTTTAGGAAAGGAGATCCTCGTCAGCAGGTCACTCTTTCTGAAAGGTAATTACCCACATCATTTTATCAGTGAATGCAAATAAGAAAAAGCTGGGGCTTCCACACCCTTGCTAGATGACAATTCCTCACACCTTCCACCTTCTATAAATGGCTGCCTGCCATTTGTGCATGTCAAGCAGCATTTCCAATAGATACCTATGGAATCTGCCTTTTTTTAGCTGGTGTAAAAAGCATGTGGATTCCCCAGGAACTTAACGCATTTGCACCAGAGTGAAAATATAATGCTGGCATAATGGATGTAGAAGTGTTTGGTGGTGCGCATGGGGATGGTAGAAATTACAATTCTTTCCCTTGTCCCAGCTCACAATACAAATCAGTGAAAATATGGAGTGCAGTAAAACACAGGCATACAAGTTGCATGCATGTGTTTTATGCAGGCTTTCTTCTCTGCTTCATTATGAAAATCGTCTATGGGTAATCTGCAACAGAAAAGTACAGTACCTCGCAATTAAAGTGACATTCCACGGATGCATGGAACAGCTAGACTGGAGATACGAAATGCCGAAATCAAACAACACCCAGACACTTCTTTTCTGTACACAATCCAAAGAGAATCATCTATCCATAAGAGGCAATCACCCAACACTCCTGATTTTCTGGTAGATGCATATTAATCATGTATTCCTGTACCATCTCTGACAAGAACCTAGAAATGGTCAACCTCCCCTGATCTATTGAGCACCACCTTCCCACAATCCACAATCAGTAACTGAGCCGTGGGTTTTCACACACCTTCTATCAGAACACACCATACGGTCTGTGGAAATTAGCATGTATTCATTCTCTAAGTATTGTACAAATGACTGCCAGATTACATTCAATAACCATTACTCCTTGTCCCCACACATTTTCACATTCCTTATTCATTTATTGAAGCTAGTCTGTCTTCTCAGACCAGATTCCATGAACATCTCTACAATTTTCCATGATTCATTGAATGCATACAGGCACCTTGATCCCCTGCCTCATCCTGTGTTTTCCACCTTACCAAGGTCAGCTAATGCTTCCAAGCAGGAAGAGGAGGAATGGCAAAAAGGAATGTGACGATTCACGGGGACTAGGAGTAATGATGATTGCCATGCGTAATCTGGCATTACCTCCCATGCCCCTTCTGTGTCACATTGTTTACTCATTGAAGTATTAGCCGGCAGTTTTATGATCTAACGGACTTATAATGTGACCCCATACCAGTAGACCAACAAGTTTCACTAGTGCACAGTGACAACATTTTTCCACCAGGAACTACACCAAGGATCAAAATCGCCCTCCATTTTTCATGTCCATGAAAGGGCTGCCAGAGATCACATGCAGATTTAGATATTCAAACTATATGTAAAAAAAGAAAACACCATGTACAAACTACTCAAGGCATGCACAGTTTTTTCTCATCTCCCTGTTTGATAGTGTTAAACAAAGACTGAAGAACATTGTTTTGACTGAACATTGTAGGTATTGCTTTGTTCCCAAACAGCTGTTTGCCTGCGAGTCAATCCTGGTAACCTCAATCCCCAATGTAGGAATAAAGCCTTGTTTATTTTCAAACTTCTCACCCTAAGGTTGATGGCAAAGCTCAGCCACAGAATCCTCCTTTTTCCCATGAGTTGCAATAAGGAGTAGGCTACTAACTCCTGAGAACTTTATCAAACCAAATCTGATAACAATTTCAATGTCTAGTGGTGTCAATTATAAATCATAAAAACTATACCTTAGATACCCTGAAGGGGCACACATCTCTGCTTAGAAAAGTGCAGCTCAACTTCAGAGCCTTCAGTGCACAAGGGCTTCATCTTGTTAACCTCTGATTCCACTAGGACAAGACCTCGATAAATACACAACGCAGTTTGAAAAAAGGTTACCGAGGTTGCATCTAGATCTGCAATCCATTGGGGATGAAGATAAGGATTCATCATCGTCAAAAAATAGCATGAGCGGATATCTCATGTGAGCACACTGTTTTGTTAGTAATTAAGGAACCAATGTAAGGATGGTACAATGTGGCAGATGTCAGAGCATGTCAGACAGAGTCTCAATGAGGTGAAAACATACCACAAAAGTACAAAGGTACGTGCTATCTGAAGGTGAACAAAGGAGATGTCCACTTCATAATCGCTGATTCTTGGGGACTCACAAGATCATTGTGGACTCAAGAGATCACTGTGAATTGAAGAACCTGGGATTGTACTTTAAATTGCAAGCTACTAGTCAGGCACTCAAGTACATTCCTTTCCACATGTCCAAAACACAGCACTCTCACCCGCCAACATACAACCCACACCCACCAATGACCAGTGGCAAGCACAACAAAAGTAGCCTAGAAGTACTCAACGTTCTCCACCTCCATTAGTTTAGGATGGACGCAGTGAGGAAACAATATGGTATGAAAAATGATACAGAAGAACGTGTTGATGTCACATTTGGAAATAGACAGAAAAGGTTCATTTCTTGCATGCATAATATAACATCAGTCAAGGCAAGCATCGTCCTCTTAGGCCATTCTGATTGGCTAGTGAGACCAACTGGACTGCACACAACACAACTACTCTGGCATTCCCTCAATTGAAATCCTGATGATTCCTTGTAGATTAGTAAGGAAGAGAAATTGTTGATTGTTTAACTAGAGAGCAAGAGAAGTCATCTACTACACACATAAATACCCCAGTATGGTGAAATACATTACAAGATGGGAGAGAATCCAGGAACATTAGTTTGCTTCATCAGAACGTGTAAACTCTGTGGGAACAGCAACCTACTGATTAAGGTAAAAAAATACCCACTCAGGTGCTCTACCGCATGGTCTTTGGAGCCTGAGTGGAATTCTGAACCCAAGATATGGTCATTGCATACTGAAAACTGATTGGATGATCAGACCCCAAATTCGTCAGTGACGTATATTTAAATATGTATACACAAAAACATAAGGGGCCATTACAGATTTCCGGTATCCCACTGGTAATTCCTACAAGATACCAGGAAAGCTGCATTACCATCTCTGCTGTCTGATATCCAAGTATTAATGGGATATTAGGGGTGGCGGAGTAACGGTAAGTCCCATTCCCGGAGCCCCATAGGACTCCATGGGATGGGACCCAATGAAGCACCGGCACCATTGCTAATGGTGTTAGTGCTTCAGTGAATTATCTGCTGGCAGGGGCCTGAACTACTAGCAGATCATGCCTGCCGGTGGATAAATGCCCCTACCAGCAGACCCAGAGTATGCCGGTCTGGAAAAAATGTCAGAACCGGAATTACTGGCAGTTTTGCCAACATTTTATTCAGAACGGTATGCTTGTAATGAGGCTCAAAGTCTCTCAGGATGATAATACACACAGCCAACCTTATCCTGAGACCAGGCTAATATCGTGTGAAGGAACTGCTCTTGGATAACTCTTGGATCACAATCGAGCGAATTATATCATATCCATGCTATCTTCCTCATAAGGATTTCCTATTTCTTCCCATTTACATATCTCATTTCTACCTCACAAGGGTCCTGAACCAAAACTGGATATTGATAAGCCCATGCTCCAACCACCAAGCTACAGGGTTTTCTTATGTTGTCTTTTTCCCATGGCCTGACTCCCATTCTCCACCTGCGGTATCAATGCCTTGATATTCTCAGAGATTGGAGCCATCATGCATACAAGCACAAAGAGGTAAGAGGTAAGGAAGTAGCTACACTGCTGTTGACTTGTTGTCACAATGTAGCTTATTTCCGAATATTGAAATTGAAATTGGAAATAGGAAACTGCACATGACCTATTCCAGTCCACCTCTACAAACAACCACTTGGACACCACACCAGATGTTTGCCCCATCTTTATCATTCCAGAGGCTGAACACATCTTATTCCCCATCAAACCTAAAGAGACTACTCTTTCTATTTCTGAACAACCTACAACCACGCCGCTCGAACCTCCTCCTACCAAATGGCAGACACTGCTACCAAATCTCTTGACATTAAGATAGGACTCCTTAACACAAGATCCATGAACAATCATGCTTAAGATATACACGATTATATCACTCATGACAAACTGGACATAATGGGCCTCATTACAAGTATGGAGGAAGCCATGCCCCCATAGGGCTCAATGGGAATGGGGAGGATGCAAACAACAGGCCCGTTAATGACGGGCCCATTGTTTGCATCTTGGTCTGCTTGCGGGACCCGCTAAGGATGCCTGGTAAAACGAGACCTCGTAATGGGGCGGTAGAGGGATAACGGGGCCGGCATCTCTACCAGCCCCGTTATCCCTCTACCGCATACCTCGTAATGAGGCCCATTACGTCTCACAGAAACATGGTTACAGGAACCGGCAGGTCCTACCATCGACACCGCAGTCCCAGAAGGATACAAAGTCTATTTTAAACCAGGGAGATAGGCAAGGGGGGAGGAGTCACTATAATAGCCAAACAGGACCTGAACCTCTTTCCCTCACCTATTCAATGTAATGGGTGTGAAATAATCATGCTAAAAATGACACCCACAAACAACAGTAGTATTAAACCTCATAGCCATCTACAGGCCACCAGCATTGATATCTGACTTCAATGAAGATCTAGTCCACCTTCTAAACACCCTTAAGGGACCCAACACAGGGACAATATTACTAGGGGATCTTAATAGGTGGAGAGGAAATCCCCAAGACAAGGATGCCTTATCCCTCGAAAAAGATCTTAATTCAATAGACTTCCTGGTAATAAACACAGAGCCCACCTCCAACAAAGGGAACCAACTGGACTGGGCTATCACCAACAATGTGAACACCACAATTCTTGGTACATATCCTTGCATTTGGTCCGACCATCATAAAATCGAGCTAAGACTTACACCAAATGAAAATGTCAAGAAATCAAATACCTTCCCAAATACAATACAAAGTAGAAACCTCAAAAAGATGACACCAGCTTTCCTCATACACGGTATAACCCACATCATGAATATCTCGAGCGAAGAAGACTCTTGTGAGAAACTAATAACCAATTTTAATAATCACTTTAGAAATATCCTTGACCAACACACCCCTCTTATACAGAAGCTAGCAAGACCAAATAAAAACCACCAAAACTGGTTTAATGCAGAAACCTGTAGACTTAAAAAAGAAAAAAGGAAAGCAGAAAGGAAATGGCAAAAAGACCCATCCCTTAGTAATAAGGAAAACTGGAAAAAGTTACACCATACCTATAAAGAAAAGTTGACATTAGCTAAAAAAGACTACTACAATAAACAGATTACCTCTGCCTCCAACTCCACAGGTAAACTTTTTCCAAATCTTAAAATCAGTTGAAAAGCCTGCAAGTCTATCCCCACCATTCCAACCTTCACAAGGAGATTGCGTGACTGTACAAACAACATTCTCCAATAAAATCTTGAAGGCCAGAGAAAACATCAAATCCTGTATGATAGTCAACTCACCACCGCTCCAATCTGTTTCTGTTACAGAGCCGTAGCATTCAGAGATGGTGAAATTTTACTTTCCCCAATCTCAGTGGATGAGATGACTAAGGGGCCGATTCAGGGAACAAACGTGCGCCGAAAATCCCAGCGCAAGCAGGCGCAAGGTGGCGCAAGCGTGAGAAAGCAAGCGCACGTGCGCGATTCAAGGAAGGCGCTGCGCTTGTTTCCCACTGGTTGTGCGCCAAATCCGTGCATGATGCATGCGGGCACACACGTCCTCAAACGGCGTGCGCTACTCGCACAGCAAAAGTGCACATAGCGCGGCGCACACAACAAAAGTGGGTGTAACAGTGGGTGTAACACGCAGAATGGGGAATAACGCGTGAAAAAGAAGGCGTAATTGGGGAAGTACTGCAGGGAACTACACGGAACGCCCACACGCACGCGAACAACCCGTATTCATGGATTCGAATACGGGAAACCCACGCACGGCAAAAGACGCGCACAGACGTCAATGCGTCCGCAACACAACGGCAGGCGGAAGCGTCCCCGTGCACAGTATGAAAGTGCATGCAAACAACAAACACGTATATACAGCTACGATGAATGCCCCATTTGTCGCAGCACTGATCGTGGGACACCGCAGGAGGAGGAGAATAGCCAGGGCATGCATTTTTTCACCACAGACGAGCCTTTTTGGGATGCCTGATGACCAGGTCTATGGCAGGTATAGGGGTCCACCCCGTATCATCCTAGACCTGGTCAGGGAGTGGGAAGATGACCTTACATCCCCCAGCCTCTGCTCCCAAGCATTGAGCCCCTTGCAGAAGGTGCTCAATGCCTGCATTTTTTGGCCACTGGGTCTTTTCAGCGGACTACTGCTATAGTGGGGGGGTCTCACAGGCCACGCAGTCACGCTGCCTACACCAGATCTTGGCAATCATGACAGCACGCCCCTCAGTCCGCAGTGACATATACATGCCCAGAACACCCGCAGAAAGGCAGGCCGTTGTCCAGGACTTTTACAGGGTGGCACACTTCCCCAAAGTGCTCGGTGCCATAGATTGCACCCATGTGGCCCTACGTTCACCTAGGGCCACTGAGCACATCTACCGAAACCGCAAGCACTGGCATTCCATCAACGTACAGGTGGTATGCGATGCAAAGGGAATCATCACCTCTGTCTATGCAAACTACCCTGGCTCCACCCATGACAGTTTCATATACAGAATGTCCGCCCTGAGCCGGGCCCTGGAAGCTGGGCAGCATGGCGACACATGGCTCCTAGGTGAGTACAAATGCCCGTGCACATGCATGCATGTCACACACACACACAAATAGAAAACCCCAATAATCACAACCATTGTCACCTCTCCAGGGGACAGTGCCTTCCCTCTGAGCAACCACATGATGATGCCAATCCGGAACCCCACCACACCACCCCAGGTAAAATACAACGCAGCCCATATTGCAACCAGGGCCATAGAGGAGCGCACATTCGGAGTGCTCAAGTCACGCTTCCGCTCCCTTGACCGCACTGGCGGGCAGCTACTCTATGCACCCCCAGTAGTGTGCAGGATCATTGTGGCAGCATGTGTCCTGCACAATGTTGCAACACGGCAGGGCGTACCGGTGGACATGGTGGTGCCCCCACATCCCCAACCACAGGCACAGGCGCTGCCCATGGGAGGGGATAGGGCACGTGGCGAGGGAACCCGGACCCAGCTTGTGGCCACATTTTTCACCTAAACTCCCAACCCTGCGGAGTGGACACAGGCCTGGCACATACCAGGTGACAATCGATGATGACAAAGAGACAGTCAACTGTCACAACCTTACCACCCTGAGATTGTTGCCATGGAATTGCCACATTGTGTGCATCCCTAGCTACTTAAACACAAGCAATGCTGTGTGACCAAAAGGCACACATGCAAGGTGTGAATCACACAGACCTGCAAAACAGGCCATGACTATCACTGGTATGTCACTCAAACCCTCCCAAACCACAACATGACATGGCAAGCAATAGCCATACACCAACACAGTACCAATAAGGTACACATTGCCATGTGAAAAATGTAAATTGGCATCAGACAATGATGCCTGACATGGAATCAGATGAAATGACTGACCAACAACCTCCCATCCAAAATAAGTCATACCCAAATGCATTCCAAAAGTTGTAGTTGTAACATAACAATGAATGCCTGTCCACATGCACAATGTGCATTGCAAAATCAACACTGCAGCTTCTGTGTGCCGTGTCCACCTCCTGCAACACACTGCTCAGCGCACAGCACAGTGAACAGCCATTGTGTGTGATGCAAACCCTGAGCATCAAATCTAAGCGACAAACTACATCAAAAAGCAAATTAGGCATGTACAGGATCCACAATTGGTCATAGAACATGTGCTGCAGGGACACAGTGTGCACCAGAAGGCAAACAGAGTGTACACATGGACATGGAAGGGTGGTTGTACATGTAGTGGATTATAGTGCGAGTGTGTGGGTCAGTAGGGACATGCACTCAACATATGCATGTGCAATCAAGTGACCATCAGTGTCCTCTAGACATCACATGTGAACATTCACCATGTGTATACCCCAGCATGTCAAACCACAACTATCCCCTCAGACCTGAAAGGTAAACACAACACATGAACAGGCATTGATCAGCAGAATACATCATGTACATAGGATACCACAATTACAATGTCAGGGTGCCCATCACACTGCAGGGCAAGGCAACTATCAACAACAAAACACCCCCCTCCCTCACAAATCACCACAACCCACTGAACAACTGCACCTGGGTTATTCAGCCTTCATCCTTTAATTTCACCTGGCCACAGGATCACCCATCCCCTTTGTCACCATCTCCCACCTTGTGTGTAAAAAGTTGCCAGCACCCTCAGAGTCCACCTTGATTTGCAAAAGCACCAAATCCAAGAGAACTCAAAGCAGGCCAACACATAAGCCAAGCAAATAGCCTGCAGGCAGTAAAACAAACCAGAACAGCCTCCAGTAGATGACTTGAAGTAGCAGTACACCACAAAGGCCAAGTACTACCACAATGATGTTAACAACCAAGGTAGCACAGTAAAACAATGTCACAACAGGATGTGTACCATGTGTGGTACATAACATAGAATGATGCACCACGAACGGATGTGTACTGTCACAGCTCCTGTGTACAGGCGCAGGAGTGGCACGAACCAACCACCCCCACCGTGTTCTGGGTGCCTGCAAGGTCAAACTCACACAGGCCTCTGAGACCCTGGTGGGGAACGAGGGTCAGGGATATGCAGTCGGGACAGGCATTGGCATACTGAATAACCGGAATGAGGGGCAGGAGAGGGGAGTAGGATTGACATGGGAAAGTAGGGAATGCACAAAAATGTAGTACTCACATTAACATATACACAATTAGACCAAACTTGTTCATCATGCACATAGCAGCAAATTACTCAAATGGAAGTCAAAGAGAAATTTATCTCTGGGGTGAGTGCTGGCCTCCTGCCTGCGCACTCTCAAGTCCGGTAACAGGAGCAGTTCAATGCTGCAAAGAGAGCCACAGTTAATAATCTGTGCGTGCCCAAAACACACAAACACACCACCAAATATGCCCCAAAGTAGCAAACTATTCTACAAACAGACAATCTTGTGTGGATGCTTCGTACCCGTACGTAACATTACCCCTGTGATGGTTCATACACAGTCAATGCAGTAAGTCAGGCGCCGCTAGGTGCGTGGCAAATGGAACACCAATGTGTCACGATTCACACAACATGCAATGTTCCCTGGGTAAGCAGACAGACGCATAAAGCAAGGTATGACTTCAGAACAAGTCGTGTACCACCATGACCAAAATAAAGTAGGCAGTGCATGTTTCTAATTCTACTCGGAAATTAAATTCACTGCACCCGAGTCTGTCCCTTGCTGTCTGTCCCTGTGAGCTGCTTCTTTCCACATCTCGGAACACTACATGGCTAATACAAGTGCCTCAATGGCCCATGGTGGACCGGAGGGAATGTGCCACTGCCCCTGCAGGTGCCCCAGACAACTTACCCATCAACTAGCCATCAGTCCACTAACACATCTGACCTGTATTGTGCGCTTCAACACCAATATTTGTCCAAGCTCACCGTCAGTGCTGCTACTAAGTATGCATGTGCAACTGGCCTGGTGGAAGGTTTGCTGTGTTGTGACCCCCCTGTGCTGCTCACCTTGCCTGGAGTCCCTTGAAACACGCCAGCAGTTTTCGGATGTATGATCGCAATCCCTGTGCCTCTGCTTGCGTACACATGCGCATGTCGGCACCACCAAACGTGTCCAGATTCCAGACGTCCAATGGCCCATGTCTGCTGGCAAAGGTGGTCTGGAGGTTCATCCCCCTGCAGAAAGGCCATGAAACACATGATTAATGCTTTAGATTCATCTGTGTGTGTCTCTTCAGGCATTTCATGACTGCACCATGCCAGAGACATACATCAGAAATCATACCATCAGTCCCTCTTTCACAGCCAAAGTGTGGAACACACTATCTACGGCATGAATTGCAACAAGCACATGTACAGTAAAGATAAGAAACATACTACACAATGCATAGCAATGAATGTACACATGAATCATGAAACACCCCACCTAGCAAAAGAAGAACAGTGGTCAATTACACCCCAATCATCCCCACTAGGGGTGTTAACACAAGTTCCACAGCAGCAGACATGCTACATATATGACAGTCCAAAGCCCTTGTGTAATAGGCTGTTACACCGAACCATCCTTGCGAGCCCATGGATAAGGGAAGCAGGAGTGGCATATGTGAGTCAAGGACCCCAAGCAGCAAACACATACACAAGACAAGCTTGAAGGGCCCAGCTGGAACAGACAGTGGATGCCTTCAAAAGCCACAAAGCACCACACCGTCACATGAAAGCACAATAGACAAGCAATTTTAAACTATATTAACTAATTACACTAAATATGAAAAACCTACATTACCTATTTAAACTAACTATCAAACAGAAACATAACTAACTAAACTAAAAGAAAAATCAAAAATGGCCACATACGACCCAGGGGGCGGGGCACCCAGAAGGGGGGAGGTACAGGGTGCTGCTCAACACCCACATGCGATGATGCTGAGGAAAAAAAAAACCTCCATGGGCTCAACGCCTGCACAGCCCAACCTATGTGGGAGATAGTTTGTCGTCCGAGTCTGGCTCTTCCTGAAAAGGAGGACGTGGCACAGGAGCATGACCACGCCTAGCCGCAGCTTTCCCCTCGTGGGTAGCAAGTCTGCCGGACGGGTGAGCCTGGTTCTGTGTGGCGATGACACATAGGTCTGCATGCAGAACCTCCCGTGATACACGTGCTTCCTCTCTGGCTGGACAACCGCTGCACCTCCCGGCAAGCCTGTAGCTCAGCCGAGATGGTACGCTCAAGCTGTGCAAACCTCTCCTCTACCTGCTGCCTCTGGGACATCATAAGGACGCCCTGAGTGGATCTGAGGGAAGCATACTCCTCCCTCAGGGCATCCATGTGCGCCTCTGCGTGAGCAGCAATTGCTTGACGCAGAGACGACATTTCAGCCTGGCGTGCCCTGTCTGAGGCCGCCATGCCCAGCCCGAGCAAGCGGGCCGTGGACCGTGCCGCCTGCTGCTGGAGAAGCACCTGCCTAGCAGGGGGGAGCACGGATCGGGCCACACGCTCCATGCTCTCAGCGATGTTCTCCATTGCTGCCCCCTGGCTTTCAGAATTGGCAGTCATGTCTTGCTCCCACTCAGTATACAGCGGTTGCGTGTGGCGACCGCGTTGCTGGGCTTGACCCCTGCATGACCCAAGGACCGGGTGTCCTTGTGTGTTGGCACCGCCCGTGGCTGCCCGACTACATGCCCCCGTCGACGTGATGTCCCAGGCACATCAGTGACTGGTGTGGAGGGTGACCCTGCGTCCCGATCCACCACGGGCAGAGGTTCCAAGACTGTCTGACCCCTCAGTGCAGGTGTCGCGGACAGAGGAGTGTCCACATCAGAATCACTCACCCCTGACATATGGACCTGATGCTCATCCAACTCGACATGGTCGTCAGAGTGTTCATCAGGGCTGGACTCATAGGCAGCCAGAGACAAGATGGACTGTAGCACTTGGGGGTTTTCGTGGCCTACCACCCCACGACCCCCACTTGTGCTGGGTTGATGTAGTGATAACAACCCTGTGCCTGGCATGACAACACCATCCTCCGGCTCCATTGCATCATCATCTGAAAAATAGAGAGAAAAAAGGTCACTACACATGTTAGGAGCACACAACACACACACACACCGACAACAAACACATCAGGCAGACTTGTGACACACAAAATAGAAATTGGCATGCATGCTGGGTCAACTTGAAAATGCTTCTGTGATTAGACCTGTGGAAAGGTGGCAGTTTGCACTGAAGTGGGTCTATGCAGTGCAGCAAATATGTATGTTACTCACTATCTACATGTACAAGGACTTCATGGTGTGTGTCAGAAAATATGAAGGCAGTGCAAAGTCAACTTCAGGCATCACGTGCAATGTGCATTCAATAGGTAGCATGTCTACAAGCAAACCACCCCTCCCCCCAAGTTCAAAAGCACGGATGCCTAGCATGGTATCAAAAGGCTGACCATAGACCTGTGTATTGACAGACTGTGTTGACTAGCATCAACAGCATCATGTGAGTCAAGTGACAACACAGCAAATGATGATGGGACAGTAAGCAGGACACATGATGAAACCTCTGGAGTACACCCACGTGTGAAGAAGACACTACACGAGTTGGACATAGTCATTGGCCATTAAACAGGCTGAGGCCTGTGACCCACACAGATTGTCAGACCCTAAACATGTGTGCAACGCAGTACTGAGTCACAGTTGACATGGGAAAGCAGATGAAATGCCATGCAATGTAGGTCATCCAGGACTTGTATTACAGTGATAATCCAGTCATGGACACATAGGGGCATGCGTGCAATGCACATGGAGCATGAATGGGCACTCATGTCCCTGCGGGGCATCTGACCTCCGCACAGTCCAAGTGAGACACCCTGCATCATCAAGTACTAAGGATGTCCCACACAGCATACGTCTGGCAGATTGGCCGCTGGATGTTAGCATGTACACAGGAGGCATGAACAGGGAAGTACCCAACGGCAATATTGTAGCAGACAAGTGCAAAGGTGGAATTGGGGTGCAGAGCGGGGGGGTTGAGGGGCAAGGGAGCATGCCTACATTGAGTACCCGCTTGCAGGCAGAGGACACATGCATGTCAGTCATGCTATGCATAGTCCCTGGGCTGAGAGGAAGGTCACCCCATGCTACATGCAGAAGTGCCAGTGAGCTGGAACATGGACCGGAGCGGCATACTGGTAAGCAGCATGTGAGTAGGGTGCAATAGTGGTGATGCGGACAGTCCCCGTCTGCTCCACATGTCCACCATCCAGCAGAGTAGACATGCATCAAGGAAGCATTGCATTACTTGCACATCAGAACCATGTACACGTGACATGTAGTGGCAGTCATGCACAACACATCACACAAGTAAAACACACACGTCCTCGACAAACACGCATCAACACTCACTGGACTGGGCATCAAAGTCCGGCATCTCTCCCACTCCTTCGACCGATTCAGATGGTATGAACTCTGCAACGAGTGACTCATGCGGAGTGAGGTCTTCGTCCTCTGGTGCAGACCCACTGCCAGTCACCAGAGTCAAGTTGTAATTTGAGGCACGCTTAGCCCTAGCACTGCGTTTGAGGTAATTCCAACGCTTTTTGCACTCTTGCGCCATGCGCACCTCATGGCCGAATGCACTCACATGTTCCGCTACTTGCTTCCAGTGGGTATCACGGTGGGCAGCCGAAATCTGACAATTAGCACCCACTAGCATATCACAGCTGTGGTCCCGCACGTAGTCCACGAGGAAGTCCAGTTCCTGTTTGCAGAAAGGCTTCTTCCTCGACGTGCAGGAGGTTGTGGCTGTGTGTGGGGTCCCAGCCTCTGCTGCAGGTGCAACCTTCCTCCTCTTGGATTGTGGCACAGACCCTGGCTGGCTAATGCCGCCCTGATCAGTATGGCCAGTGGGTTCGGTGGATTGAGCCAAGGGAGTGGCAGGTGGAGGGACGACCAAAGGCCTGACTTATGTCAGTGGCAGCTGGGTGCCCTCTAATGGACCCTGCGCAGCAACATCCGCTGTGGCAGGGTCATTGACCGCAACTGTCCTGGTTGGCAGACTCAGAACTGGGGTGTTGTTGGGTGCATCTGCCCCTGCAATTGCCAACAACCGGCTGTTCGGGGCAGCAGATGACATAACTGCCCCAGGGACACGTGTCTTGGTCAGGGCAGCCCTGCGTGCCCCTACGGTTTCCCTCCTGGCCTGTTGAAAATCTTCCAAGGGCTCTTCAAGTACCAACGCAGCCTGCGCTGGCAGACCCTGAGCCTGGGTGGTGGTGTCCACAGCTGCACCTGCAGCTACCACTACCCTTGGGCCCATGGCAGTCGATGAATCGGACTGCCGGGTCACACGGGCGCCAGTGCCAGATGCAGAAGCTGCATCTCCCGGAACCACAGGGGGTGGTGGCATGACTGCACCGACACATGGCACAACATCATGCTCAAGTGGCACACCCCTGTCTCTTCCCCCTCTGCGGCCACCCTGGACACCCTGGAGTCCCCCTACTCCCTGGTCACCCCGGCCATGTCCCCGACACGCCGCCATGAGGAGGATGCCCAGCAGAGGCGCCCCTCACCTTTGGTGGCCTCCCAAACATGGCACAGATGGAGTAGTGCCGGCACAGATGGAGTAGTGCCAATGGGAGGTGTACACCACAATTGACCTGGGCAATTGGGGTGAAGGGGGTGGGATGCAAGAAGTTAACAGCCCCCCTACACCTGCAAGGCTGTATGTGGCTCCGGTGATGTAGTGACGGATCACGCAACGCTCAGGCACCCCAAAACTGCAGTAAAACCGTGCACGCAACCCTGCAGCCTACGTGCGTAGAATCAACCTCCCGCAGTACGCGGTGGCACCCAGTAACACGAAAAAAGCGTACGCGTGGGACACGCAGGCTACTATGACCTCGTAAACGGGTGCGATACACAGGGGCACCCGCAGTTGGAAAAATAGCGTGCGCGACTCACCGCCTGACTAGCGCAATGTCGAAAAACACACGTAGCCAATACCCCCGCCAAAAGAAGAGATACGTCCTTGATAGCTGTGAAGTTGTGATGGTGCGCGAAACAACACGAAGTAGCAACACACGTCAGTCTCCATGAAAGGCACGTACAGCGAACTACTGGCCCTGCTAACCTTTAACCCGTGCGGAGGGAAACGCCCGCTCGCGTCACGTCACTTATGCGCATAGGCCCTTTCCTCGGATTACACGCATTCACACGCGGACGTGCAGTTTTTTCACACGCGCTGAACCACTATGCCCACGTCATGAGGGACACGCCCGCACGCGTAACGTCACAGACGTGCTTACGTGCTAAGGGCCTTTCCTCGAATTACACGCTGACGTGCAATTTTTTCACATGCCAAATCATTCCGTATCAAGCTGGCCACACGAAAACACACGGAAGACCACGCTCCTGCCCAGAAGCCGAATTACTGCCCCCCAGAGCCCCGAGCACGCTCCCACATGCCATCTGCTGCTGCCTGACTGCCTGCTGCCCACGTGCCCTGCTATTTGCTGCCTGCACGTCAGCCAGGGGTGCAATTGCTGTGACCACCCCTGCTGGAACCGAAGACTCCTGACTGAGATACCATCGATCCAAGCCCCAGGACCCAGTTGCCCACACACTCCTGCCTCTGGGTTTGCCATGTCGGGCACAACACCATCTGGCACCACTGGCAACCCGAAGCCAGAGAGGCAGAGGGCCACCAGCTTCAGTGCCAGGGAAGTTGGTGTCCTGGTGGAGCAAGTCCTGGGGCAGTATGATGCCCTGTTTGGAAGTTCGCGTGCCGACTATGAAGGACGGACCAGGATCTGGATGGACATCGTGATTGCCATCAACGCGGAGGGGGTGGCAGTCCGCGACTTACAACATGTCAAGAAGCGCTGGGAGGACTTCAGGTCCAGGACCCTCAACAAGGCCCGGCGCCTCCCGAAGGCAGTGGATGCCAAGGGGCGCCGGGGCCACCAGTCCAACCAACAAATGAGGGTCCTGGAACGCATATGCCCAGCACTCCACGTCCAGGTCCTTGAGAGGCAGACCCCTCTGGAGTCGAGCGGTAAGTGTACATGCATACTGATTGGACGCCGTGTGTGTGTTGTGGTGTGCTAGTAGTGTGCAGGTTGCACATGTGTTTTTGTAGGGCCATGTAGGGATGTGTATGAACATGGGCGTGAGGCTGCCACATGTGAGTCCTCTCAGGTGTGAGACACATCGATGGTGTATGTGTTGGTAAGCATGCTGGGCAAATGCAGGTGTGGGACACACATGTTTGAATTTCTGTGTATCTACTTTGGCATGGTTGTGGTGTCACACATGGATGGTGGTTCCTGCTGCATGTATCTGCACTGTGTACATGTGCATGTGTGTGTATTTGACAAGTGTGCAACTGTGATGCAACTTGGATGCATGTGACACTGACATGTAGAAGGCTGAATGCCAGATGTGACATGGATGGCGATATTATCACTGTGACAGTTGGTGGACATGTACACATGCATGTAAGTGTGGTGGCGTGTGTGCATGTGTTGTGCACTCCCCGTGTTTCATGTGACGTAAGGCTCACCTTCGAATGCTCATGCTGTTGTATGTGTATGGATGGTGCTGGCTGGTGCAATATTGCTGTGGAATTGCTCATGTGTGTGAGCACAAATGACATGTGTGTTGGGGAGTGTGATGCCATGTCTGAAGTATGACACTGCCACTCATGTACAACTGTCATGTGTGTCTCAGTCCATTTTACAGTGCTCTGATGCCTGTGTTTTATCTCTCCCTGTCTGCAGCGTTAACTGATGAAGAGGTCGGAGAGGATACTGTGGAGCACAGCGGCAGGGATCGCACCACCAGCCGGAGACGCCCGGCTCCCCTCCCAGATTGTCATCTCGTTGGGGAGTGAGGAGTCTGGTGCCGCGTCCCAGGCCGCAGTCTTTTCATGGAGAGACTGCACGTCGTCTCGCATGCCTCTTTGACCCGTTTGACCTACTGGGACGGTTCACCAGTGCTGGATTCCGCCGTGTGCTGGACCTTCTTGCGACCCCCTCCTCACCTGAACCCCCTACGCGCCAGTTGTCCTACATGCCATCTTCCCACCCATGTATCACCTGGGTACCCTGTGGAGCTGCCTCTGACCCAGCGGTCAGGCTGGTGGAGGACACATCCCTGCCACAGTTGGGAGTCGGACGTCCAGCAGGGGTGACCACCACGACAACTGCACCCCAGCCGGAGGAGGAAGTGCAGGCAGCAAGAGCCAGGGTGCCGGCACAGGCACAGCAGCAGCAACATGGTAGGATCAATGATGGCTCAGGGCCTTCAACATCGGAGGGGCAGGCATCGGCCATAGGGCAGAAGGACCCAGGATTTCAAGTGTCTTCCGTGTGGCAGCAGTTGGGCAATGCCATAGATGTGGAGCGGCAGCGGGACGGAAGAGGCATGGCTCACAATGGTCAGGGCGAAGAACTCCATGCGGAGGGCCCTGAGGCGGGCCGAGTGCCTCGAGGCAATTCACAGGGAGTTGGAGGTGAACATGTCGTCGTCCCTGCAAACCCTCGGGCCAGGGAAGAGAACCGCCTCCAGTACATTGAGCGGGAGTTCGATGATGCCCTGGCCCGGGACATCCAAAAGTGAGCCGTTGGACTAGCCCGCTGCCATTGTAAATAGTTTTTAGAGTTAGGTTTACTTTTCCTTTTCCTTTGATTTGTGGTGAATGGACTATGCCACACACATTTGTATATAGTTTTCTTATTAGGTAGTTTCTTAGGTAGGTTTTATTTCTTTCGTTGGGCTCATGGACCCTTGACAATGGATTGTACATAGTTGGACAATGGATTATTTTGAACTTTTTCTTTTAATTTAACCATGGATCAATGGATTTTTCTTTTTACTTTTCCTTTGGATTTGCGTTGGTGGAGGGAGAGTTTTGACTATTTTTCTTTAGTATTACTTTGGATTGGTTATACTTTTATTTACTCATCTTTTGCACATGGTTTTCATTTCATGTTTGCTATTTTGTTATGCTTTCATTTCAGTGCTTTATTTTTGTACATAATACATTTTCATATTTTAGTTCCATGTGTGGGATTCGCTCATTGGGTTGATGCATGTGAAAATGTGGGTTTACACAATCAATGACAACCAGTGTGTGTGTGTGACGGACATGTGTTGATGTACACAGTTAACTTTTGGTTTGTGTCTTGAGATAGGCATGTCAGTGTGGGGTGGATTGGGAAATCATTGCGTCTCAAGAATGGGGTGGCGTGCTGTGGTATTTTGGTGTAGAAGTGGGCCATGATTGTGCATCTTTACTTCATGTAGGGGGGACACGAATGGGGGCCTGCTGGCAGGTGCCCCTCACTGCTGGGGGTTGGGGGTGCTGAGGACATGAGTGGGGGGCCTGCTGGCAGGTGCCCCTCACTGCTGGGGGTGCTGGGGGACATGAGTGGGGGCCTGCTGGCAGGTGCCCGTCAATGGTGGGGGGGTGGGGGTGCTGGGGGACATGATTTGATGATCACTAGTGCAAGGTGACATGTGGCTTGGCTGGGGGCATGCCCATGGTGGATGGGCTGCCTGCGGGACATGACCAGGGGTGCAGGGTAGTCCCCTGTGGTGTGGGCTGCCTGCAGGGGCCGTGGAGGGGGTAGAGGGCACATCTGGGAGAACCCACACTGCCAATTCACGTGTAGGACTCCCCGCACACCCCTGAAATACACATACCCCACTCTGACAGCAAAATCACGTGTGAAGCTTCCCGCGAAACCCAGTAAGACGTGTACCCCACTCGCACAGGGCCTATCGCGTGTGAAACTTCCCGCGAACCCCCAAAATACACCTACCCCGCTCCAAACGCATGTGAAACTTCCCGCGAACCCCAGTTATACACGTACCCCACTCGCACAGGGCCAATCGCGTGTGAAAATTCCCACGAACCCCAGTTATGCACGTACTCCACTCGCACAGGGCATATCGTGTGTGAAACTTCCCACGAACCCAAGTAATACGCGTACCCCACTCACACAGGGCCTATCACGTGTGAAACTTCCGGCGAACCCCAATAATACACGTGCCCCGCTCGCACTGGGCCTACCGCGTGTGAAAGTCCCCACGAACCCCAGAAATACACGTACCCCACTCGCACAGGTCCGTCCGCGTGTGAAACTCCCCGCGAATCCCAGAAATGCACGTACCCCGCTCGCACAGGGTCTACCGCCTGTGAAACTCCCTGCGAACCCCAGACATACATGTACCCCACTCGCACAGGTCCTACCGCGTGTGAAACTACCTGCGAACCCCAGAAATACATGTACCCCACTCGCACAGGTCCTACCACGTGTGGAACTCCCCGCGAACCCCAGAAATACACGTACCCTGCTCGCACAGGTCCTACCGCGTGTGAAACTACCCGCGAACCCCAGAAATACACGTACCCCGCTCGCACAGGGCCTACCGCGTGTGAAACTCCCTGTGAACCCCAGAAACACACGTACCCCGCTCGCACAGGTCCTACCGCGTGTGAAACTCCCCACGAACCCCAGAAATACACATAGCCCGCTCACACAGGTCCTACCGCGTGTGAAACTCCCCACGAACCCGAGAAATACACATACCCCGCTCGCACAGGGCCTACCGCGTGTGAAACTTCCCGCGAATGAGCGGGGTACGTGTATTTCGAGGGGTGCGCGGGGAGTTTTACACACGATTGGCCTAGCGCGAGCGGGGTTCGTGAATTCCGAGGGGTGTGCGGGGAGTTTTACACACGTTTTCATGGTTGGGGGGGCTGTATTCTGGTCCACTGGCCTGTGCGCCATGTACTGGATTTGTGCGCTGTTCATGGAGCACGGGCCGGGGTTGGGGGCATAACTGGCGCTGCTGCAGGGTTGCTGCGCCACTCTGCGCCACGGCTGCTTAGGGATGTTAAAATCCATGAATACGCTGTGCGCCGAAATGGGTTTTGGCGCACGCGGCTGGCGCAGACTGCTGCACGCGCACACTGTGCGCCAGCCGCGTGCGTCACTTGTGCGCTGAATTCTATGAATTACCCCGTAAATCCTATCAACTACCAAATGTACTTCTTGCTCAGATAATATCTTACCCCCAATGTTGATTCTTGATAATGCTGAGTTGTTTGCTCCTTTCCTCTGTCAAATGGTCAACTCCTTATTTAGAGACCACAAGGTGCCCACTTCCATCAAAACAGTAACTGTGACACCTCCTGTAAAAAGAAAAAAAAACAGTCTGGATCAACGAGATTCGGTTTACCTTCGCCCCATCACAAACTGCAACTTTTTGCTAAAGATCATGGATAAGGTTGCTACAAGCCAACTGCAAAAATACTTCGATCTAAATAACTTACTGCACACCCAACAATCCGGCTTCAGAAAAGCCCACGGAACGGAATCGGCTTTATTGGATCTTCAGACTAAAACGCTGGAGATAATGGACAGGGGCAATTCTGGACTGCTGATCCTATTGGACCGCTCGGCAGCTTTTGATTTGTTGGATCACCAGAAGCTCTGAGAGGCCCTGCATAAGGCATGCAACTGCTCCCTGGACGCCATCAGGATTCAATGAGGTGACAATTCATCAGCCCTCCAGCCAGTAGACTGTGGAGTGCCTCAGGGAGCCAGCTTTTAACCCCTCTTATTTAACATCTATATGGGTTGTCTCTGCACCGTCCTCATCAACTTCAGAATATTCTTTACCAACTTTGGAGATGACACAAAGCTGGTCATAGAATTGACTGGCTGTCGCAATGTTGACAGCAACAAGCTCAATTCCATCTATAACTCCATTGAGACATGGATGAAGATTAACTGGATGTGCCTCAATGGAGGGAAAACCAAGCTTATGGTATTTGGTTCTCCCCAAATCACAGCCAAACTCGACCTAGCCAATGCAGCATTCAAAATCAAAAGCACAACAGTTAAGGTCTCAGACAAAGTAAAGACCCTTGGCGTATACTTACAGGCTTCTCTGGGAGCAGATGCGCATGTTGCATATCTGAAACAAACCTGCCCGTACCATCAAAAACTACTGAGACAAATCAGTCCCCACTTAAGTCAGCAAAATAGCTCTACCATTGCTAGAGCTATCATCTTACCTAGGCTTGACTACGGGAACTCTCTCATGATAGGGGCCAGCAACAAGTGCATCAAACAATGCCAAATTGTTCAAAACAATGCCATAAGGATAATCGCTGGCAAATCAAAAAGGTATCATATCACCAACGAGAGAAAAGCCCTTCATTGGCTATCGATCGAAGATCGAATCACCTTTAAATCAGTGTCCCTGGTTCACCACTGTATATATGAAGCTGCCCCGGAAAATTTAAAAAATCAAATCAGCCCATACGTGCCTGGTCGGACCTTAAGATCTGAAAAGAAAGGGCTGGTTAAAGCAAGAAACACAAAAAAAACAAACGGACTTGGATGGGCATTCCCTGCCAGAGCTACTGCAAGATGGAATGATCTTCCACTCCACCTTAGACTTGAACCAAACTACCTCAAGTTTAGAAATAACTTGAAAACAGTGCTGCTTAGATAAACCAGCAACTACTCGACCCCTACACATCACCAACTGATAGTACATGTATTTCCAGTTATTTTTCTGTTGTCCTGGTCCTGTCTCTCTGATCAGCGCCCTGATGCCTGCGGGCTGTGGTGCTGTATAAACACATAAATAAAATAAATAAAGAAGAGGATTCCAGAGTGTTCAACCCAAACACCTATCGCAGCATATGTATGGAGTTGTGTTTTTCTCGTAAACATGCACAGACCATGCTGGAAGAAGATCCATTCCACATCTGTAAGAACCATATAGAGAAGAAGGAACACGCCCATGCAGACACATTACCTGAATGAGGAGTTCAGCCTATAGTACTATCTACTTAGGTATTGTTATAATAAGGTGTCATTATATTGCACTTCACACTGAATCCTTCAATCTTTAAGTGCTGTACTAGTTGATGTCACAATAATACCTACATGTGGCCCTGTGTTACCAAACTACCAAACTCTGGAGGTGACTAATTAAGCTGCACAAATAGGGTAACAAACTCCTAATGCCCAGCAACAAAGGCGGTCACATTGTGCCTGAGACTTCTTCCATGCATGCCCTAAATTGGTACATAAGTAATGGTATCTTCTGCCAACCAGTTGAAGGCAGGCCTCAACAGAAGCAGAGATATCTCATCATATGATCTATGAATATCTGTGGCAGAAAAGAAGCAATGATACGCTGAGGTTTTGCTTCCCTTCAAAAATAGCAGAGCACCTTCCTAATTCACCTTCCTACTAAGCAAGCATCCCCTTTGATTCCAATCTCTCATTGAAGTCAGTGTTATCACCCTTTGTGAATCAACAAGGGCCGTAAATACCATAGCCATTTGGAAATTACTTTAAGATAAGTCACATCATTATGAATGGACAGAGCTGACCTATTTTGCTTTAAAATAAAGTTCATGTCTTTCAGTAGGCCCAGCCCAATGAGACTGACAAGCCCTCATTAGTCCTAGAATGCAGTGAGGGGAATTGCCTCTACATCATGTTAACCACAAATTGACCATGACGAGGACATTCCGGTTGCTTCCAGTGTACATAGCCCAATCCACATTTACCATATCAATGAGTATGGGAATGGAAGTTGTAAGTGTTGGCACCTACAGGATCTCTGCATGGACCATCCCGTCTTGGACCTTGCATCAAAGGCCATGAATAGTGGCCTGTAAAAAAACTATGGTATAACAAAACCCTTGAAATAAACAGAAAAACTTTAGTTAAAGTGCAGTTAAGTTGAGTAGATTTAGCACAGTACAACCCTTGAAATTTAGTGGATGTGGTAGTCATTACCACCTTAGTTTGGTGCGTTCCCATTGCAGAGCCCATGACCACATTCATATTATAAGAGAAGGGCAATGACATGTAAAATTGTATTATGGGGACATAGCATTAAAGTGATGTCATCAATGAGATTTGTGATGTCATCAATGAGATCTGTGATGGCATCTTTGATGTCATGGGTGTTAGACCTTGCAGTGCACACTGGTGGCACAAGTTGTGGTTGCTTACCTTACCATAACTGGTGAATTTCTGGGGTTTTCGGTTTTACATGTAACAACGTTTTTTCATTGAATTGCATAGGTTTTTATTAGTGCAACGTAAACATAACTTCCCTTTAACAAAGTTTGTTCACTGAAGTTAATAGATTTTGACCACAAAGCCATTGGGGTGCTTATATGTACCATACAGCATAGGAAATGTATGTCTCCATACCAGGGAGCACTATAACCATAAAATCTATGTCTGAGCGCATATAGTAGCCAGCTTTCCAACTGCTGGAAACAGCATTAGTTGTCTTGCATACTGCTACCATTCATCAAAGTGAATAAACATGTATAAATAGCAGCATGTATGTAGTTCGCAAGGAGAATGCAGTATGGTAAGTGTGCAAACTCTGTACTTGTGAAACAAACAGACCAAAGGCATACAGTATGCACCATAATGGAAAGAACCAGTACACAAAGTCACGTGTGCGTCCTGCAATATTACTACACTGCCGCTACACATGAAAACAAAGAAACAAATAGCAGAGTAAGAAGTATTGAGGGCAAAACGTAACTCCAATGTGGTAACTACACTGAATTGTATCCTATTAATGCCTAATTTCTGCATTGTACCACAATAGCAAACCATGATATTTGTGTTTTTTTTGCTACAATGCCAAGCACCCTAGAATAGCTGGAAAAGAACGTCCCTCTTCCCTATTTAAGTAAGGATACTAACTGCATGTGCAAGCAGCACAGTGTAAAAAGAAGTGTAGGTAATATGTACTGCTTTATGTACACTTCACACAAATGTTTGTGTGTAAGAGGACATACTTTACATTGAAGGAATGCATCAATACCGACAACTCTTCCACAACAGCATGCAGCCACACAAAATCCATGAGACACTGTAAAAAGTAATGTACATATCTAGTACAAAAGAATTGAACAATTGCTAAACAATGGGTCTCATTACAATGAGTGCGGTAGGGGGTTAACAGCGCTGGTAGAGCTGCCGGCGCCGTTATCCCCCTACCGCCTCAATACGAGGTCTGCTCGTGGGACCCACTTAAGGATACCTGGTAAAAGTAGGCGTCCTTAATGGGTCCTGCAAGCAGACCAGGATGCTAACAACGGGCCCGTCATTAACAGGCCCGTTATTCGCATCCTCCCCATTCCCATTGAGCCCTATCGGGGCTCAAATATGAATGGGGATGTACCGGGTCCGGGTTCCCTGAATGGGGAAATACCGGGCCCTCCAAGGTCGGAATGGGCCGGTATTTCCCCATTCAGGGAACCCGGACTCGGTACCTGGTATGGGGGTAGCCATGCTGCTAAAAGCCATACTCGGAATGAGGCCCAATTACTAGTACTCCTACCCTGTCCAAATACGGCCGATGTTTCTTACAAATTAAACATGTACATGTAAACTGTTTGTGAGTGTGTGCATATTTGTTGCTTTGGTGCTGTCAATGCATTGTGACTGTGTAGCGCACACTGCTGCCCCAGATGCCTGCAGGTAAGCAAAATGTAGGTTTCCTACTGAGAGTGCAAGTGGCCGGCGTATGTTCAAGACGTGTACATACGACTACAGAACTGGCCTCATGTCTGCAACTTCTCATTCCCTTTTTAATTAGTCATGGCACTGGACGTCTGTCAGTTGCACAGCTATACTTATGCGTACGTCATCCTTTGTCTCCTGGTAATGCTGCCCCTGTTGCCACGCCTACTGAACCATGCCACACACTACCTCATTTCAAACTGTGCTGCTGCCCACGTATTTCGTGTTGCAAAGCTACCAATTTATGACTGTGTCACGGCTGGCTGCCTGCGGCCCATTGGGAGCAAGGAGCAGGATGCTCCAGTGTACAGTGGGCGTGTTAAATGGCCCATTGCCTTGATTGATGAGCTGCTTATCATTCCATTATGTGTGAAACTCACACACCGTCTCTGCACTTAGCAACATAAGGGTACGTAGCAAGTTCCTCACTTCCGTTTGCACAAGTGCATAAAATATTGCACTGCTCATATAACAATCAGTAGTGACTCTGGAAAATATGAACGCTGTTGCTGCCTGCTGAATCCCAGAGAGTTACATGTGAGCACAGCTGAGTAAACAACACAATCTTGGAATCTCAAACATTAACAGTGCCGGTTACAAAAGTATTGTGGCCGTGTGGCGCTGCCTGAACAACTGTCTTGTTGCGCTTCCTAATGAAACTGCGTGCTTCCGGATGAAAAGCATTCCTATGTGACAAAATGTACTCATATCCATAAATGCTACAGATACCACTAACATCGTACCATCAAGTGAGGGAACTTTATCCTGGATGTACAGATTGCTATATTAGAAGACGTACAAATAGCAGTTTTGTGGCGTAATATATGGCATAGCATATGCTGCATATCAATTAGTACGAGAACAAATTACCCGTGGTGAGACATTCACACACATGGCAGCACCACTGCACAAGCTGTGTAGGAGTAGTGCATGAGACGTTGGATATATACATTTGCTGTTCTATTGTACTTTTAATCGCAACCTGTACAGTAGCCCTTTGTTCACAGGCAAGAGGAAAGGAACACAGTGCGTATTGGGACCTAGTTTCAGTTAACGGCTTTCATTCGCAATGCGTGACCAAGTCTCTGCCCACCCTTTGCAGTAGCTATTCCAATTACCTGCTAACAATATCATATACAGTACTGTAATATTCGGTTGGTGATTAATTTACAAACGGTATGCTTCCAACACATTCTTGCTCAAACCACACCCAGAAGTCTTATTGCACAATGTCGTAGCTTCCACAGACCCATTTCCATGCGCGCAATTCTGCAAATGGCCCGGATGTGCACGTGGAATCCCGGAAGTAACAGGATTTACGCATAATTTTCATGCTGTGTGCAGACATGGCGGAATACATTTCAACCAGGACAGCAGATTTTATATGTAGTGGTGGCTCTAAAAATAGGCGGCCCTGCTTTTGTTTGTGTAGTTGCTTTTAAGGAAAAACTCTTTCTCTGGCTTCTATAGAGATTTTTATATTCGTGCACTCCACCCATTCTTACAACAACCTCCTCACCGCATTGTGTACATGCAGCTAGAAAACACCATTACCAATATTGCACAAAGAAATGCCACTGTCATGGAATAGGTCCGCATTTTTTGAAGCAATGTGTTGTAAAATGATGTAGCAGAAGCTCTTGTGTTACAAGCTTAACTCTTTATTACTGCAGCAAAAGCAGCATTGCAAACCAGACAACAAGTGAAGCATTTAGTCCAAAGTTAGCTGGCCTTCAACAGTGCAGGTTGATGCAATGAAATGCAGACTCTGGAGTCATTTTCCATTTTATTTTTAGAGGAGGGCCGGAAGCTCTACCTGCTCAGTGTCTTCTGCAGGCTTGGTCTGAGTCGGTGATGGCTTTGCACTTTTTCTTACCGGCTCTTCGGGTTTCGCCCAAGGTCTGGCGAGACTTCAGCGTGACGCGAGATCCCAACAGAATGATGTCAATCTTGAGGAAAAACATTGCAGCATCATACAAAAATATAGACATGCTGATACATCTTCCGCCCTCTCGCAGGGAACAAACTGCATTAGAACAGGTGAATAGTCTTGTTAGTGGTATGGATAATACAAAGGATTTTTGCTTTTTATACTGATTTTTCTTTTCCTGTACGCCGCACATTCTTAAAGTAAGGTTTTCAATGCATCTTGTAAATGCTGCAACAAAATACCATTGCCTACGTTTCGACAAACACATGCCATTTCCATGGAAGAAAACCACATTTCTACACCCGATGATGTCATTGTTGCAGAAGAACATTCTAGCTTTGCTAAAAAAAAGTCACAATTTTTCCATTGATGGTACACCTTTCCCCGTCTGGGTGGGAAGAAACTCCATTCCAACAGGCCCACATTCTTCTTGGCGGTAGAGATGAGAATAGAATTTTCGCAGTGGGAAAGAAATGCTTCACTGCTGTCAACAATCTCTTCAGTTGATGCAACACATATGAAGAAGAGGCGCGACCGACATGTTGAGCTCCTTAGTGTAGCACAACAACATGAAAAGGCCCAAACATGACCACTTCTTTGCAAAGATCAACGATGAGGCCGACATCGCACCACAATGCCTCCACTCCTTCCAACCCCAAATTGCCATCCAAGACTTTTTCCTGGGCATACCTGTGCAAGTCTACCACAAAGCTATCACCCAGTAACAGCACTCTGTGTCTCTCCATTTCTACCAGTCTGAGTGCACGAAATACAGTAACAATTTGTTACTGCCCCTTCCTGTGAGGCAGAACCTAAGAAGCTAATTGGAAAATACCGCCAGGCACATTCCCATTGGCCAACATGCTTACAAGGGCACAATGTGGCATGTGTGCTTTCCGAACTAGCGCAAGGGCCGTGCCCCAGAGAAGCAGGAGGAGTCCTTCTCCCTATTGGTGCTCTTTCCTGTCACGTATACCCTGAACACCTGATTGGCCAAATGCGATAGTCGCATTTACATTGCCCAGCATGGTGGGAAGGGCAGAATGTGGCATGTGCCTTTCCCCAAGTAGCGCGATGGCCACGCCCCAGGAATCCTTCTTCCCTTTGCACTTCCTCTGTGGCACTACCTCATTGGCTTATGCATTAACAGGCACACCTGCATCCACCAATCGCATCAAAGGTGCCATCATCCAACACTGTCACTCCTGTACAACACTTCAAATGTACTGTTGCACATTTACAGTACAAGTGTCGTGCCATTCCAAAGCACGTCCAATACAAAGTTCTGTAAAACTATGTACGCTTTCTTCATCTGCATATATCCACATGGCCACTCAGGATGTGGCACGTGTAATCCCAAAAGTACTGCACAATCCATTACCTTTTCCTGATAGTGTGTGGGAGTGAGGGGCCAACAGGCCCCCACGCATCCTTTACTTCTCAGTACAAACTTGGACCAAGTGCCTCCAGTGGTGGGTTCGCCCCTTGCCCTTATGCGATGTCGACTTTGGTTAACATTCGCGTAGATGGGACCAGTGAGCAGGACACACGGCATCCATTTTGTACCCCCTTTCGACTCCATCTTTGTAACTAGGCCTCACTGCGATAATACAAAAAAACGCTTCTCTCCCCTTTCTCGCAACGGCCAAGCGCGCAGGGCACACGGCCCCCACCATCTTTCCCACTCTGTCTGGAAAACTCTGCAGCTCCATTCCCACACTGAAGCCGGAGGTAATTGCAACAAAGAACAAATGTAACACATAACTCTTCCTCTGAGATCACTGTCCTGCGTGTGAACCAGCATGAGCTGAGCACATAGCTCATCTATATCCACAAACGTGTCCTTTCCCCCGTACCCAGGCCAGTGGAAACTTACTGCCATTGTAACCCCGTGCCCCTGCAAGGTATCCCTTTTATGTGCCAGACCGCTGACCACGCCATGATGCCCACCCAACAGACCCCCAACTAACATTAGACCCCTGCTGCAGTATATTGTTGTCTACTACTAACAAATGTCAACATACCAGAGATTCTTACGAACACAGACGCTCACTTCAACCAGTGTTATTATAAGTGGTCAAGACCCATAACCCAATGTCTTTATAATCTGATGTTATTGATAGTATAGACACGTGTGTGAAGTTTATAGAGACATGATGATTTGTTCAAAGACTTCAAATGATTATTATTTAATGCATGCATTTTAAGAATGTATGATGTTAGTTTAGCTAGTGGCCACCTTGCTGCACAGCGACCTGACCTTCACCCAATCGGAGCACAGACGCCTGACGTCCATCCTCCCGCCAACCAAGCAGCCAACCCGGAGGAAGATATGCCGCCCACACCATAGGCACTATATGGGCAGTCCAATCCGGGACCAACGTAGTACCCTATGTTAGTTGCGTCATCAATGACACATTTGTCCTATAAAATGTATTGTAACCTTAATTCTTGTCAAAGCGTTCTCATAGGCAGCAGAGTTCTTTGGATTCCATTTACTTACATAAACCTTACCTTGAACTCTCGCAGCCTGTTCTCCTTGCCTCATTCCCTGTCCGGGGTGTGTCTATTTTATTCTATTTTTATTCCTTTTGCACGTGAAAGACGGGGAGGGCACAAACAATAGTGAGGGGGCCTGGGGGGGTGGCGGGCTAAGTAATATGAACCTCACAATGGGATTGGATCATCCATCGTAGATGTATAGGTTTTGTTATTATTTATTTTTTACAGGTATGCAAGCAACTTTTTTAGTTTTACCTCTTTATATGCGTTTTTGTTTGCCTCTCCTCACTTTTTTACCACATTCTGACCAATGTTTCTTGCACAGTGTAAAAGAAAATGGCATTGCCAATGGCGCTCAAATAAATGCCATTTCTACAGAACCACTGCATATTGTGCAACCTCATCACCTCATAATTGGTGGAGAACATGCCAGCAGTCTGCATAAAATCACGTATAATTCTGTTTATAGCACGCCTTTCGACCTCTGGCTGGGGACAAATAACACTGTCATGGGCCTATACTCCTCTTGGTGTTATGCATGAGAAAACGACCTTACCAGTAGGAAAAATCTGCATCACTACATTCAGCAATCTCTTCAGGTGGCGGATTAAATGTCAACACAACATTTAACCCAAATGTAGACTTCCATAGTGCACGACGACAAAGTCAACGTTCGTGACGGAGGCCACATATCTGCAAAGTCGAACCATTCCACTGAAATTGCAGTCACCCTGACAGCCCCAGAAAGCGTCCTCTCCTTACAACCTGAAATGTAAAGCAACGCCTCTTTGCACGCAACACCTGTGCAGATGGTGCACAAAGGTGTCACTGACGATAAGCACTGTACGTCTCTCCATCTCCACCAACCTCACGAGACAGTATTGGGATAAATTGGTACCACCCCTTCCTTGCAACCACACCCTAAACCCCTAATTGCCTATTTCCCACAATTCCATTTCCATTTCCACCATGCTCATAATGGCAGAATGTGGCGCGTGCGCTTTCTAATCTACAGTTAGGGCCACGGCCCAGCAACGCACACACAATACTTCTTTCCTTTTCACAAGCATTTTTGCTCCACTCCCCATTGGGTACTGGCAAATTTCCAAACATGCATGCAGCAATCACATACAAAACCTCTGCATAGCACACTATCATTTCTGCACATCACTCCATATTTACTGTTACACACTCTCAGTACACGTCCCATTTTATTCCAAAGTCCCTCCACCAGAAACCTCTGCTAAAGAATACATGATTGCAGCATCCACAATTATCCAGAGGTGCACCCAACACACCTTTGGCCATGCACACAACACAGCAGCCCTTTACACACCCACAACAACACTATGCATCCATGCATACCACCATTTTGCCACCTAACATAATGCACAAATGTAACATATGTAGCGCCACTTCTACCCAACTCCCTCACACTAAATAACAACCAATCATGGAAAAGTGTCCCAATTAGCAGAATCCATAAATATACCACAGCCCGTACCACCCCTACCCACAGCCATTCACAAAGTATTGTGTTGCTGGCAACCTATTCACAACAGCTGCACAGCATGGGGCCTACTTCAATAAATGTGCACACATCACAGTAACCAAGCACATGTAAGCTGCAATTTCAACTATACCCTCTTCTATACTCATATTACGTAAACAATGCACCGTGTGGCCACACTACACAACTTCGCACTGCACCATCTCCTACCGTACATGCACCTAATAGTCCAATCCTTCAACACACCCACTGCAAAGAAATATACACACAGCACAGTAACCAAACACATGTAAGCGGCACTTCAACCATACCCTCTTCCATACTCACTTTACATAAACACTGCACCCTGTGGCCACACTACACAACATCTCACTGCACCAGCTCCTGCTGTACATCAAATACTGTACCATGTTGCAACTTTCATCACAACCATGGAACGCACAATACACCCTTTGGAACTCACTTGTGCTGCTGTAGCACATGTACAATGTGCTCCACACCCATTCTACAAACATCACCACCCTGTGCCTAATGCACTGTCATACCAGCAAGGCTGCAGTGGGTGTGCTTCTTGCACACATTCCCTACACCGTAACTCTACCATTCATGTCAGCATTTCACCACGTACCACTATGCACATATGCGTCACTGGCACCAGCACTCCTACCCTACCTCCACACAGCAATGCATATGCACAGCATTAAATGCAACAGTCACCATAATGTACTCACATCACACTGTCTCTGGCACCCCTGTGCCCTTTCATTGTCTGACATACCCACTTCCACTCAGAAAGTATTGTAACACTGCCAACCTAACCACATACTCACAACATTGCCCATATTGCAAGCAATCTGCACATAGCACACTATCCAAGCACATATAAGCTGCCCTTCAACCATAGGGTGGGTGCGTGACAGGATGCAGAGTCAACAATACATTAGTGCCATTGTTCTACACAACGTCTAGGCTCTTGAGTGCATGGCCTTCGGCCTACGACCTTTGGCCATGAACCCAATAGTCTAGGCCTTGCACACACCCACCCCAATGTAATGCCACCATACATGTCACTGAGTCACCAACTAACACAATCCACATACACAACACTCCCACCAGCACTCCTACCCAACCTCTGCACTGCCATTGAGCTATCCAGTACTAATTTGCTACATTAACCATATTGTAAAAATGAAACACACTATGGACGTACCAACTTCCATTCACCTTAGGATTGTGTCACTGCCAACCTACCCACATACTGTTCGCAACAGTAAACCTACTACAAACAAACTGCACACACCACATTATGCACGCACCCCCCTCTATGGAAACAAAGTCTGACATGCATTGCTACGGTGGGTGAGCTCAAGCCCTCTCCAGTGCATGGCCACCAGCCTATGGCCTTTGGCCATACACCCAATAGTCTAATCCTTCAACAGACCCACTGATACATCATGCACCCATGCATGCCACCATGTGCCCAACTACCGCTATCCATCCACATAGCACAGGCATCTGCATTCCCACCCAGCCTATGCCATGTGCAATTCACTCCCCTTATAAATATTCACCTGCCACCCCTCACCACGGAGAGTGGTCACCGCAAACAGGTTGCGAAACAAGCTATCGGGCCATTACGACAGCTGTCTACAATCACCACACAAAGTAGTCAACTGTCTACGTACCCACAAATTGACGCAATACACAATAATACTGCAGCCACTCCTCTGTCTTCTTCCCCCTATTTACATATGTCACATTAACCACTTCTCACTCCCCCGCCCTCCCCCCCCCCTTCTTGCGGCCATCACATTGCATAAGGTATATTTTTCAAACCCTTCCGCCGACGCACTGTCCTCCGATACACGATGGTGGCATTTCCCAAAAACATTGATGCACAGCATGCTTCCCACCAGCCAACCACTGGCTGCGTCCAATGTTTGCCGACATCACGGCATGCCGCAGGCCAATGAGACTTCGGTCCGTGGAGCGAACAGGGAAATAGGTCCGCAGAGCAGACCCTGAAATCACTATTTGTTTGGGCTGTACATTTCAGTAATTTGCAACAAAAGTACTGGTTGGGTTTCCACCACAAACACAAAAGCACGATTTCTGACCCAAGCCCCGCTCCTGCCGCGAATTTGGAGAAAATCCGTCCAGCCGTTCGTGCTGTAGCCATGCACAAAGTTTTTCCCCATTCAGTCTAAGGAGAAAGTAAAATTGGGACCCCCCTATAACTTTGCCCCCCCTACATGAACCCGCATCCAACTTGGTGAAAAAATTCAGAGCGGGACATATACTTTTTTTGCAAAGTTTGGTGAGGATTCCTCCAGGGGGAGCGGAGTTATAAGCCGCTGAAAAAGTGCTCTTCCTATGAGTTTAGCGATTTAAACATAACTACATTGCTGCTACCGCGGGCCTTGTAATATATATATATATATTTTCAAACGAAAATTGAGCCCAAAAGAGGGCCAAATCTGCGGAATGCACTCCCAAGAGCAGCCAGGTCCAGTGAATCCAGTCCTTAGCAAATAAAGGGCTGCACGGCAAAAATCAGGTAGCACCAAATGTTCTTTATTAATAAAAAGTGCATAGTAAAGGAGAACCTGAAGGTTACGACGCATTTCGCGATCAACTGTCCGCTTGTTCACGATAGTAGGGTAATCACAGAAAATGGACTCATAAGAACACAATTCAAACTCTATAGTTGCAATGTGTAGAATGTCTCGTAAGCACGTAACTCAAATGTAAGGAGAGAAACAATCGGCCATATTGTAGTGACCAAGTATTGCCTCATATCGACCATAATGGTCTCAAATGAAAACATTAAATAGAATACTGAGCTTAAGGCGGCAATTGGTAGATTAGATTATTGCCGCTAACGCCACAAAGTACACCCTAGAGGGAACAGATCAAAGAGACGACAAATACCTCACAAGACCCTAACGTGGTCAAAATGCAAGTTAAAGTATCGTTAAAAAATAATAATAATACCCGTTGAACCGAAGGAAGGAACAGCTCTAGCACGAAGTAAGGTACGCCTTGCAAATGCAAAATACAAAGAGCAATGACGGGCTGCATAGCACCTTACTATAATGTATAAACATGAATATGTAGTGTGCTAAAAAAGGTCTGGTACGATATCAATAACATGCCTTCCATAATCAAAGATATAATGAAACCAATAATGGGGCAGGCGCATAGGTATATTGCCGTCTCTCATCTAAGGACCCTCTAGATAAGGTGTACACGTGCGCTAATAAAATGACATCAATGTGAACGCCTAAATTATTCGTAATCTCAATCTAACCTATACATTGAGTGAACATCATGTATAAGATAGGGTACAAAACGGGTCGAATCAAACACATGTAGCAATATTAGGAAAGGGATAAAGTGCTTAGTGCATGCACAGTAGTGTAAAGTGCAAAGTGCCAAGAACAAAGTGCAAAGTGTAAAATACATAGCAGCAATGGTACGGAGGGTAGAGGTAAACAGGGTACAGGGAAAGGAGGGAGGGGAGGGAAGGAAAAATGCATGGGGATCAAAATTTCATTCTTTATAGCAAAGATAATACGCACAGTGCTCTACGTCCATGGGTGCACTAATCGTGTAATCACAAGATTTGAAAACCAGCCTAAACTCCCATAAAAATACAAGGAGGATGGAAAAAGGACGTGCAGCCATGGACAGCTAGAGAATAATAAAAATATGGATCCACAGTAAAGTGCAATTTAAACATAACTACATTGCTGCTACCGCAGGCCTTGTAATATATATATATATATATATATATATATATATATGTATATACCACATATTTAAATGCATGCTTACCATGGCCACGAGCACTAATAGGGCCTGATTTACACACATGTTTTTCAAGAGGAAAGTCTCATTGCAAAATGCTTTGTAAATCAGACCCATGGTCATCCAGACTGTTGCTGCTCATGTTTAACCACATTTGAAAACGACAAAGAGATCACTCCTTGTACCACTGCCATTTCATGACCATGTTTACAAAATGAGAGGGAGAGCACCCTAAACTAAATTACCAAAAGGAAACCTAATTTACAGCTGTTCAGTGTTCCCTACCTAGCCAGTGCCAGGAAGCAAGATGAAAGAAGATACCCTTGGATTACTCTAAGCTGCAGTGGCTGCAGTGATTAGTTTTTATAATTGGCGGGGCATAAATATTTCCCCCTGAATATGCAAGAGCGTCCAAGTAAAGCGAAGGACCCCAAACCAAGCAAGGTCTGTTTGGAGGTGTTTGACCTTGAGAACATTTTTTAAATTAGTCCGTTAAAACCATGCTTTTTTGACACACTTTCTGTGAAAATGTCGGTAAACAGCCAGTTTCTAATGGGTTGTGTTCTGAACCACATGATAAAATTCAATAGATCCAGGTCATTTTCATCATGCCTTTGCACACAGTGTATGCAAGCATGCAACAATTTTTCATGTGGTCTGTGTCAATACATGTCCATAGAGAATTGAGGTTTGCTGTTGTTTTTTTAATAATCTTTACAGGATTAAGCATCAGCATTTTAAAACCTACAGATTCTCAAAAATATAAGTTTTGGGCAAGACTTTGATTAAAAGAAAATGCTATAATGTTGTTTGGTTCTATGGTCGGCTTTCCCTGTAGAAAAGAGTAAACATTGTCTTTGAAGCCGACCATAAGAGCTGATGACTCTGCTTGAAGATGATTCTCAGGAAGCAGGCTTGAAAAGCAAAACAAATCATATAATTTTCATTTACATCTTCCATCTGTCTCTGAACTTAGGCTAAAATCCTTACATATACAAGAAATAGGACTCCTGCAGCTGCCCCCTCTCAAATAATCGTATTGCCCTATCAGCCAATAAAAGGAAATGTTGCACCTTTGGAGTCTTGCAAATTAACAAGGTGGGTCCTGGGAGTCACTCTGCCAGACATTAGTCCTGGTTGCGAGAGACTTACCCAGAGTCTTTAGCTCACTATCTTTCACAGAGAAGAAATATCCTAAACATATCAGTATTTGTCCTGCCCTGGGGCAGTCCAGCACCGAAATGCTAGGCAATTCTCCTCTGAACAAGAGTACCAACAGCATCCCCAGACACGTGTTTCGGTCTGGTTGGACCTCATCAGTAGGGAGGAGCTGTGCCTCTCTAAGAATAGTGAGCAAGGGGTCCACGTCTGGATTCCCCTAGTAACTTAGGGTGTGACCCAAAGTTACTTGCATATGCAAATTAACAAGGTGGGTCCTGGGAGTCACTCTGCCAGACATTAGTCCTGGTTGCGAGAGACTTACCCAGAGTCTTTAGCTCACTATCTTTCACAGAGAAGAAATATCCTAAACATATCAGTATTTGTCCTGCCCTGGGGCAGTCCAGCACCGAAATGCTAGGCAATTCTCCTCTGAACAAGAGTACCAACAGCATCCCCAGACACGTGTTTCGGTCTGGTTGGACCTCATCAGTAGGGAGGAGCTGTACCCCCTCCCAGGACCCCCCTTGTTAATCTGCATATTTAAGTAACTTTGGGTCTCACCCTAAGTTACTAGGGGAATCCAGACGTGGACCCCTTGCTCACTATTCTTAGAGAGGCACAGATCCACCCTACTGATGAGGTCCAACCAGACCGAAACACGTGTCTGGGGTTTCTGTTGGTACTCTTGTTCAGAGGAGAATTGCCTAGCATTTCGGTGCTGGACTGCCCCAGGGCAGGACAAAGACTGATATGTCTAGGATATTTCTTCTTTGTGAAAGATAGTGAGCTAAAGACTCTGGGTAAGTCTCTCGTAACCAGGACTAATGTCTGGCAGAGGGACTCCCAGGACCCCCCTTGTTAATCTGCATATTTAAGTAACTTTGGGTCTCACCCTAAGTTACTAGGGGAATCCAGACGTGGACCCCTTGCTCACTATTCTTAGAGAGGCACAGATCCACCCTACTGATGAGGTCCAACCAGACCGAAACACGTGTCTGGGGTTTCTGTTGGTACTCTTGTTCAGAGGAGAATTGCCTAGCATTTCGGTGCTGGACTGCTCCAGGGCAGGACAAAGACTGATATGTCTAGGATATTTCTTCTTTGTGAAAGATAGTGAGCTAAAGACTCTGGGTAAGTCTCTCGTAACCAGGACTAATGTCTGGCAGAGGGACTCCCAGGACCCCCCTTGTTAATCTGCATATTTAAGTAACTTTGGGTCTCACCCTAAGTTACTAGGGGAATCCAGACGTGGACCCCTTGCTCACTATTCTTAGAGAGGCACAGATCCACCCTACTGATGAGGTCCAACCAGACCGAAACACGTGTCTGGGGTTTCTGTTGGTACTCTTGTTCAGAGGAGAATTGCCTAGCATTTCGGTGCTGGACTGCCCCAGGGCAGGACAAAGACTGATATGTCTAGGATATTTCTTCTTTGTGAAAGATAGTGAGCTAAAGACTCTGGGTAAGTCTCTCGTAACCAGGACTAATGTCTGGCAGAGGGACTCCCAGGACCCCCCTTGTTAATCTGCATATTTAAGTAACTTTGGGTCTCACCCTAAGTTACTAGGGGAATCCAGACGTGGACCCCTTGCTCACTATTCTTAGAGAGGCACAGATCCACCCTACTGATGAGGTCCAACCAGACCGAAACACATGTCTGGGGTTTCTGTTGGTACTCTTGTTCAGAGGAGAATTGCCTAGCATTTCGGTGCTGGACTGCCCCAGGGCAGGACAAAGACTGATATGTCTAGGATATTTCTTCTTTGTGAAAGATAGTGAGCTAAAGACTCTGGGTAAGTCTCTCGTAACCAGGACTAATGTCTGGCAGAGGGACTCCCAGGACCCCCCTTGTTAATCTGCATATTTAAGTAACTTTGGGTCTCACCCTAAGTTACTAGGGGAATCCAGACGTGGACCCCTTGCTCACTATTCTTAGAGAGGCACAGATCCACCCTACTGATGAGGTCCAACCAGACCGAAACACGTGTCTGGGGTTTCTGTTGGTACTCTTGTTCAGAGGAGAATTGCCTAGCATTTCGGTGCTGGACTGCCCCAGGGCAGGACAAAGACTGATATGTCTAGGATATTTCTTCTTTGTGAAAGATAGTGAGCTAAAGACTCTGGGTAAGTCTCTCGTAACCAGGACTAATGTCTGGCAGAGGGACTCCCAGGACCCCCCTTGTTAATCTGCATATTTAAGTAACTTTGGGTCTCACCCTAAGTTACTAGGGGAATCCAGACGTGGACCCCTTGCTCACTATTCTTAGAGAGGCACAGATCCACCCTACTGATGAGGTCCAACCAGACCGAAACACGTGTCTGGGGTTTCTGTTGGTACTCTTGTTCAGAGGAGAATTGCCTAGCATTTCGGTGCTGGACTGCCCCAGGGCAGGACAAAGACTGATATGTCTAGGATATTTCTTCTTTGTGAAAGATAGTGAGCTAAAGACTCTGGGTAAGTCTCTCGTAACCAGGACTAATGTCTGGCAGAGGGACTCCCAGGA
Source organism: Ambystoma mexicanum (assembly GCF_040938575.1). NCBI lineage: Eukaryota > Metazoa > Chordata > Amphibia > Caudata > Ambystomatidae > Ambystoma > Ambystoma mexicanum. The sequence continues at coordinate 1,031,263,255 of NC_090933.1, read as the reverse complement.
CCCCCCTTGTTAATCTGCATATTTAAGTAACTTTGGGTCTCACCCTAAGTTACTAGGGGAATCCAGACGTGGACCCCTTGCTCACTATTCTTAGAGAGGCACAGATCCACCCTACTGATGAGGTCCAACCAGACCGAAACACGTGTCTGGGGTTTCTGTTGGTACTCTTGTTCAGAGGAGAATTGCCTAGCATTTCGGTGCTGGACTGCCCCAGGGCAGGACAAAGACTGATATGTCTAGGATATTTCTTCTTTGTGAAAGATAGTGAGCTAAAGACTCTGGGTAAGTCTCTCGTAACCAGGACTAATGTCTGGCAGAGGGACTCCCAGGACCCCCCTTGTTAATCTGCATATTTAAGTAACTTTGGGTCTCACCCTAAGTTACTAGGGGAATCCAGACGTGGACCCCTTGCTCACTATTCTTAGAGAGGCACAGATCCACCCTACTGATGAGGTCCAACCAGACCGAAACACGTGTCTGGGGTTTCTGTTGGTACTCTTGTTCAGAGGAGAATTGCCTAGCATTTCGGTGCTGGACTGCCCCAGGGCAGGACAAAGACTGATATGTCTAGGATATTTCTTCTTTGTGAAAGATAGTGAGCTAAAGACTCTGGGTAAGTCTCTCGTAACCAGGACTAATGTCTGGCAGAGGGACTCCCAGGACCCCCCTTGTTAATCTGCATATTTAAGTAACTTTGGGTCTCACCCTAAGTTACTAGGGGAATCCAGACGTGGACCCCTTGCTCACTATTCTTAGAGAGGCACAGATCCACCCTACTGATGAGGTCCAACCAGACCGAAACACGTGTCTGGGGTTTCTGTTGGTACTCTTGTTCAGAGGAGAATTGCCTAGCATTTCGGTGCTGGACTGCCCCAGGGCAGGACAAAGACTGATATGTCTAGGATATTTCTTCTTTGTGAAAGATAGTGAGCTAAAGACTCTGGGTAAGTCTCTCGTAACCAGGACTAATGTCTGGCAGAGGGACTCCCAGGACCCCCCTTGTTAATCTGCATATTTAAGTAACTTTGGGTCTCACCCTAAGTTACTAGGGGAATCCAGACGTGGACCCCTTGCTCACTATTCTTAGAGAGGCACAGATCCACCCTACTGATGAGGTCCAACCAGACCGAAACACGTGTCTGGGGTTTCTGTTGGTACTCTTGTTCAGAGGAGAATTGCCTAGCATTTCGGTGCTGGACTGCCCCAGGGCAGGACAAAGACTGATATGTCTAGGATATTTCTTCTTTGTGAAAGATAGTGAGCTAAAGACTCTGGGTAAGTCTCTCGTAACCAGGACTAATGTCTGGCAGAGGGACTCCCAGGACCCCCCTTGTTAATCTGCATATTTAAGTAACTTTGGGTCTCACCCTAAGTTACTAGGGGAATCCAGACGTGGACCCCTTGCTCACTATTCTTAGAGAGGCACAGATCCACCCTACTGATGAGGTCCAACCAGACCGAAACACGTGTCTGGGGTTTCTGTTGGTACTCTTGTTCAGAGGAGAATTGCCTAGCATTTCGGTGCTGGACTGCCCCAGGGCAGGACAAAGACTGATATGTCTAGGATATTTCTTCTTTGTGAAAGATAGTGAGCTAAAGACTCTGGGTAAGTCTCTCGTAACCAGGACTAATGTCTGGCAGAGGGACTCCCAGGACCCCCCTTGTTAATCTGCATATTTAAGTAACTTTGGGTCTCACCCTAAGTTACTAGGGGAATCCAGACGTGGACCCCTTGCTCACTATTCTTAGAGAGGCACAGATCCACCCTACTGATGAGGTCCAACCAGACCGAAACACGTGTCTGGGGTTTCTGTTGGTACTCTTGTTCAGAGGAGAATTGCCTAGCATTTCGGTGCTGGACTGCCCCAGGGCAGGACAAAGACTGATATGTCTAGGATATTTCTTCTTTGTGAAAGATAGTGAGCTAAAGACTCTGGGTAAGTCTCTCGTAACCAGGACTAATGTCTGGCAGAGGGACTCCCAGGACCCCCCTTGTTAATCTGCATATTTAAGTAACTTTGGGTCTCACCCTAAGTTACTAGGGGAATCCAGACGTGGACCCCTTGCTCACTATTCTTAGAGAGGCACAGATCCACCCTACTGATGAGGTCCAACCAGACCGAAACACGTGTCTGGGGTTTCTGTTGGTACTCTTGTTCAGAGGAGAATTGCCTAGCATTTCGGTGCTGGACTGCCCCAGGGCAGGACAAAGACTGATATGTCTAGGATATTTCTTCTTTGTGAAAGATAGTGAGCTAAAGACTCTGGGTAAGTCTCTCGTAACCAGGACTAATGTCTGGCAGAGGGACTCCCAGGACCCCCCTTGTTAATCTGCATATTTAAGTAACTTTGGGTCTCACCCTAAGTTACTAGGGGAATCCAGACGTGGACCCCTTGCTCACTATTCTTAGAGAGGCACAGATCCACCCTACTGATGAGGTCCAACCAGACCGAAACACGTGTCTGGGGTTTCTGTTGGTACTCTTGTTCAGAGGAGAATTGCCTAGCATTTCGGTGCTGGACTGCCCCAGGGCAGGACAAAGACTGATATGTCTAGGATATTTCTTCTTTGTGAAAGATAGTGAGCTAAAGACTCTGGGTAAGTCTCTCGTAACCAGGACTAATGTCTGGCAGAGGGACTCCCAGGACCCCCCTTGTTAATCTGCATATTTAAGTAACTTTGGGTCTCACCCTAAGTTACTAGGGGAATCCAGACGTGGACCCCTTGCTCACTATTCTTAGAGAGGCACAGATCCACCCTACTGATGAGGTCCAACCAGACCGAAACACGTGTCTGGGGTTTCTGTTGGTACTCTTGTTCAGAGGAGAATTGCCTAGCATTTCGGTGCTGGACTGCCCCAGGGCAGGACAAAGACTGATATGTCTAGGATATTTCTTCTTTGTGAAAGATAGTGAGCTAAAGACTCTGGGTAAGTCTCTCGTAACCAGGACTAATGTCTGGCAGAGGGACTCCCAGGACCCCCCTTGTTAATCTGCATATTTAAGTAACTTTGGGTCTCACCCTAAGTTACTAGGGGAATCCAGACGTGGACCCCTTGCTCACTATTCTTAGAGAGGCACAGATCCACCCTACTGATGAGGTCCAACCAGACCGAAACACGTGTCTGGGGTTTCTGTTGGTACTCTTGTTCAGAGGAGAATTGCCTAGCATTTCGGTGCTGGACTGCCCCAGGGCAGGACAAAGACTGATATGTCTAGGATATTTCTTCTTTGTGAAAGATAGTGAGCTAAAGACTCTGGGTAAGTCTCTCGTAACCAGGACTAATGTCTGGCAGAGGGACTCCCAGGACCCCCCTTGTTAATCTGCATATTTAAGTAACTTTGGGTCTCACCCTAAGTTACTAGGGGAATCCAGACGTGGACCCCTTGCTCACTATTCTTAGAGAGGCACAGATCCACCCTACTGATGAGGTCCAACCAGACCGAAACACGTGTCTGGGGTTTCTGTTGGTACTCTTGTTCAGAGGAGAATTGCCTAGCATTTCGGTGCTGGACTGCCCCAGGGCAGGACAAAGACTGATATGTCTAGGATATTTCTTCTTTGTGAAAGATAGTGAGCTAAAGACTCTGGGTAAGTCTCTCGTAACCAGGACTAATGTCTGGCAGAGGGACTCCCAGGACCCCCCTTGTTAATCTGCATATTTAAGTAACTTTGGGTCTCACCCTAAGTTACTAGGGGAATCCAGACGTGGACCCCTTGCTCACTATTCTTAGAGAGGCACAGATCCACCCTACTGATGAGGTCCAACCAGACCGAAACACGTGTCTGGGGTTTCTGTTGGTACTCTTGTTCAGAGGAGAATTGCCTAGCATTTCGGTGCTGGACTGCCCCAGGGCAGGACAAAGACTGATATGTCTAGGATATTTCTTCTTTGTGAAAGATAGTGAGCTAAAGACTCTGGGTAAGTCTCTCGTAACCAGGACTAATGTCTGGCAGAGGGACTCCCAGGACCCCCCTTGTTAATCTGCACCTTTGGAGTCTTGCCAGCAGTCTAACTTCAAAGATCTTGTACCATGACAACAAAATGTAAAGGAGTCATACATTTCCCAGCCCTCTGCTCCAAGAGGAACTGGCACCACTTGCCTGTACCAGCCAGAAGCTAGTATGCCATTTCAGATTGGGGTTCCTTCTATTATATAAAATAAGACACTATGTGAAATCTACATATGGAATATTACATTCACTTGTAAATCCTGAATGGAATTTCACAGAAAGTACATTTTTATTAAAATGTGCAGGATGACAAGCTCTATCTGCTGAATGTGACTTTTTAAAAATGTATATGCTCGTTATGTAAATTAGGTGAATATGGATATCTTTGTGAAAGAATTGTGTATTCCAGTGAGTTATATATTCTAGCATTCATGAGTGAACTGGAGATGGAATTGTTGTGTAAAAGTGTTAGTTAGAAAAAGCCAAAAATCTATAACACACCCACCACATGTCATATCAAGATGAGATTCTCATAATTTGATTCACCAGAGTAATAGAAATCTGATGAACTGATTAGTAACATGATTACATGTGAGTAATTGTCATGACCGCAGCCTCCAAGGAGTCAGGTTTAGCCCAACTGCCTCGGAAGCTGGGTCACAACTTCATTTCCAGGCACCCATCGGCTCCCATAGGGGCCTTATGGACCTTGTCCTGGCGCCAGTGGCGCCAGGCTCATAAGGGGACTCAGTCCCGGCACAGGACGTGCCGGGCTCATGATGTAAGGAATGGTGCTTGGGTGGACCTACCTGCTGCAGACCATGCTGCTCACTCACCTGCAGGATGAAATCCTCATCCATCCATGGCTGGAACTACTTTACCTTCTGGGTGTGGCCAGCACCACTCCCTGGGACTGGATACTGGAACTATTCTGGAAGCTGGGACTTCTTACCTGGGCGAGGCTGCTGTGGAAGGAGACACCTAAGCACTCCAGTAAGCTATTTAAACCACGCCCGATCAGAGCAACGTGCTTCGCGTTATTCTGCAATAGCAGCAGGACGCTCACCGTGTCAGCTCCAGAGAATCTTCAACTTCTGCATCTGGGGAAGAGAAATCCGCAATCTTACCTTCCGAAATACCATCTTCGTCTTCAGCAGCATCTGAAAAGGGAAAAGAACACCAGGTTAGCACGAGATAAAAACCAGCGCAGCACTTACCCAGTCCATCGGTGCATCTCAAGCCACGGGCTGCAGCTTTCCATTTTTCCGGCACCCTGTGGAAGCAAAGACATTGGTTAGTAAACCTCCGTGAAACTTTCCTTACCTGCGCTGCATTCTTCTCGCCTCCGCCGACGCTGCTACTCGCATCTGCAAAAACAAAAGGACATCATTAAGAAATACAAAACTCCATCTATACGCACGTGTTTTGGGCAGCGCTCATCTTTCTCACTCCTCGGTGCATTCCTCGACATCCATTTTTCTACCCAGCTGCTTCTGCGACCTGAAAAAGGAAAAGAGACATTAAGAAGTGCTTTTAACTTCGAATTGACATTTTCTACTTACTTGCCTGCAATACCTTCGCCATTCCATCGCTCTCCGGACCTCCATATTCAAGCAACCGCCGTTCGTGCTGCTAACAACGGCCTAGCTCCAAATCTTCATCCTCTGCAACCAAGAGGCTGGACAATTAACCAGTGAAGTAACTGGCTTCGGCGCCCCTGCACAGACGCAGGATGGAGAGCTCCGCTTTCACCTACATAAGGTGAGCACATTTAGCCTACGAACTACTTGGGAGTACCAGGAAGGGGAGGCAGCTTACCCAGTCAGGCTTATATATCCATATTAACCCCTTGCTCTCATAATTGCAGACACCTCACCCTTCAGACCAAGATCTCAGTGAGGAAAGGGCCTTTCCAGGGTGGCATTCGAGGCCTGCGCGTGACCCTAGAAGACTCCGAGAACCCCCAGCCCAGACCTGCGCCTCCGAGGGATTCAGGTGAGCGTTACAGTAATATGATGTTTTAGAAATGTACAATTGATTGATGTAGAAATTGCCAAGATGACATCACTTTAAGTAGGAGTGGAACTGGGTGTAGAGGTTCCTCCCATAAGATTGCCTTCTTCATTAATATGTCCAATTAGTATGGAGGGGTTCGTTTAGTGTGATATCACAGTATGGAACACTGTCCAATCACATTAATTGACCAAATAGATTAGAGAAAGTAAACACACCTTGGCTGCTTCTCTTTGAAATGCCCTACCACCCCACATTAGGCTGATTGACTCTCACCTGGCCTTCAAGAGAGCAATCAATACCAGGCTATTTTTCTGACTCTGGAGCAGCCTCTACCTGGTACCCGACTGTTAGCCTGATTTTTTAAGCATCATGCAACACCGGGGAAAGAATTTGCCTGATTTTGTCCTGTTTATGAATGTCTGCAACTAATTATTGATTGTGTAGCCAAGAAACTCTGTGTTGGGCTGCTCTTTTTGTAACCCTTAATCAAGCCATCTTACATTTACCTGTAACATCCCCTCAATGCCTCTGGGCTGTAGTGCGCTCTACAAATACAAATAAATAAAGAGGAATATTTTCTGTTCTATACAAGTTCAAACATTTAAATTCTGAACAGACACTCATTGGCTTGCACACCCAGTTCCTGGTTGGCTGATGGAGGGGAACAAGGGGATAAAGGAGAATTGATAACAACAGAAAGGAGATTGGCTTCCTTTGGACCCATTTTGTATCACCAGCAGTACATTGCAAGAGAGGTCTACCTGGAGTATACTGACTGATGCCCATTTTGTGCCAGAGGGTGAGTGTTACACCACTCCTTATGAGGGTGCCCACCTGTCTGTGAGACAGCCATGAGAAATTCCTATGTAAGTATAATGCCAAGAGGAAATATATTCTAAAGGGGAATACATTAAATCCCAACCCCTCTCATTTGTAAGTCCTAAGGGGTGGTTATATATAAATTGGCTGTATATCCTGAGAATGTAGGACATATTTCTGATGTATTTATGTTTCTGGAATTATAGATTTAATAGAAAAGGTCCTATGTATTTTCTGGGAGTTCTCCTGACTCCTTATCTGTGCAATGAAGAAACACAGAAGAGGTATTCAAGGAGGTAAAAGGACATCTCACTGTCTGCATTCCTAGTAAAATATGGTAATTGAAGTCAGTTACGGGTTAAATCACCAAGAAGATTCCTGTTACTGGTGCTGATCCATTTAAGAAAATGGGGAAAAGGCGTCTAATCACAATCCATTTTCCCACCTTAAGTTGCCCATTGAAAATGGGAAATGTAAATGTTTACATATTAATACATAGCAACACCACTATAGGCAGTTTAGCAAACATATGATTTCATTTGTAAGTGATTCACATGCAGTAATGTTAAGCAGCATGTCTTGAAATTGAGTTTTACCGAACGCTGTTTGAAATGTTAACATGGTCATTGAAGGGGGGACTGTTTATTTGCTATGTATAAGTAGCAGAGAGATTTAGATAGGCCACAAAGTTCCTATTTAATTTAGTTTTCTTTAAAATGACAAGTTTATACCAAGCCCTCATACACCTATCAATGGATGGTGGATGTGTGCTCAGAATACATCAAATGTACATATGGTGTTGTGTGCGCTTTGAAAATGTACTCTCTTGTTAATACCGCTTTGACCATTGAAGGTGCAATTTGATGGATGCATAATTTGTTCATATTTAAATTCATGTAATTATTTCTTTTATATTAATAAATACATCTTCTATACAACCCTGTGTCTTTCCTGTCCCGAAAAGAGAGGGAGGCAGTTAAGAATCAATATTATTACATGGGAGGAGGTCATAAAAAATAATTATTTTTCAATACATATAAACTGTGCACACCTGGTTTGAGGTGGGTGGAAAATCCTTCTGAATACCTGATTAAAACATCCTAAAACTCTTCATGCCCAGTAAATATTGCTAGGTCACTTTGAAGGTTTGTCTAGACTGGAACCACCAATATGGGCCAGTATCATGTAGGAAGACTCAATGTGATGCCTTTCCCTCTGATTCTCTGTAAAATATTCAATACACCAAATACCAGTAAAAAAAATATGCCCTGCCACACGCCACCCACCTCCCTCGCTACAGCATTCATACACATTAATTCATCCCTTTCTCATTCTAACATGCACTCAAAATGTTATTTATTTCTCCATTCACTCCCGTGCACATACAACAGACACTCTCTCATTCACTCAGGCACTGTGACATATACAAGCCCTTGCATGAACACATACATGCACTCACACACATGCATTAAGTAAAAGCATTCTTCTTTCCTGCTGACCCGGTCCCGATGCCATCTTCCGTAGAGACCATCTTGCTCCCGCACAGCATTAACTGGAACCAGGAAGCAGGAAGAGCTTCCTGGTTCCTGAGGGCCTGTTTGGGGGAGCCAACGCATCTCCGAAACAACACTCATGGATGCCCAATTGTGTGGGGATGCACAGGAGTTCACGTACGCACGTTTAGGCCAGACGTTCCCCAACCTGCATCCCCAATTGGAGCACTTTACCTGGCCTGACCTTGGCTCATCCATAATGGGTGATGGGGCACCCACCTGCGAGTCATTAATAAGGAAGGAGCTGCCCTTGCTTTGCTGTGCTATGGCAACTGTTCCCGTTGCCACTTATGGGAAGAGTATCAGAGCCTTTATAAACAACACGTCTGGACTTAAATACGCAAGTTTAAGGTTCTGTGTCGTGCTGCTTCTTGCAAATGTGAATGCCTGAAACAGATTGCATGCCTGTACAGTCCCTTTAATCGGGAAACCCCTTGGTAAGGAGATGAAGCCGGCACTTGGCTTCCTGGGACGTGAACTGTGAGGGCTTATGTGAAAATGGCATGGTGTGTAAAACAAAAACGTTTTGGCTTGTATTTAAAACATTATATTGAGTGAAACGACTTGTATACACATCAACGTTCTGTGCCTTGTATGAAACGTATGCAAACATCCCTATCATGTTTGTAAAGAGAAATACAACCAAAAAACCCAACGGTTAAAACAATCAAAAAGGCCAAATAATCCCTGCACCTCTTTGCAAGAGAAAGCTTGTCACTTCCCAAGAAGTTACAGGTTATAAAGCAGAACATCGCAAATTAACAATACTATGCATAATGAGTCCAATATAATCCCAACCACCTTCATTGGCTACCGCTTTTAGAACATGCTTTTAGAACTTTTAGAACCCCCCTGTATATCCCTGGTTCGATTGCCCGCATCTTTATCTTATCCCCCAGCTCCACTGTTCTGGTCCACGTGTACGTAGTTGGCCCAAAATAAAATACCATGCCACAATTACTTTTTTATTTCAACAATGGGGACATTAAAGGTCAGGTCACTGTAAATGCCAGTCTAGCCCAGTAACAACATATACCATGCTTGTTTTATAATAGATGCCCAGAATTGAAAGTCATGCCATTGTAAGAAAGGGCTAGACTGGCTGCCCCAAAATATCAGTCTAGCCCAGTAATAACATATGCCATGCTTGCATTATCCTAGATGCCCAGAATTGAAAGGCATGCCACAGTAAGCCACATCCATACAGTCACTCCCTCATGTACTCAAACCATTCACTCGAGCACCCATACACCATACTACACTGGCTCATTTAAAATCACACACATACATTTCATAATACCGCATAACTCACATCTTTTCATGCAAACATACATGAATCATTAACATGCACACTGGAGCGCAACGCTGCCTCTAGAACATTAGTAAGTTAGGCTTTTTGAAGTCTGGATGGACCCAACTTCAAAGTAGCTTTCTAGGTGCAGCGTGGCGCTCCAAGCACCCTGCTGCATCTGGAATGTTACTTTGAATTCGGGGGCACCCTGACTTCAAAAAGCTTGTGATAGTGCCGGCTTAAGGGGCGATGAGGCGCGACGGTGCACCCTTCTTTTGTGCGACACTGTGAAGGCGCACTACTCTATCGTGTCTTAAGCCGGCCTTGCAATTATCCCCTGTACATGTGCCTACAATGCCACGACCCTACATCCGGTATTGATAGTGGTGGGGGCTTGAGGAGGAGGAGGACAGGGACAATCACGAAAGTTTGCTTACATTGGAGTAATGTACTTTGTGTTGCTGATGCTAGCAAAAGCCCAGCTCCCCGTAATTTTCTTGGTTGTCTCTGGGAGATGGAATACGCAAGAAGAGGCAGGGGACAAAGGGGCTCATAGGTATCAAGAGAACATTGTACAGATGTTCGTAAACTGTTTGGGGAGATGAACAGCTTTCAGTAAGTAAGGGGTGGCGACAGGTAATGACTATTGCATCAATTCTGGTATGAGAAAAAGCATTTTATTAAGCTATGTGGTCTCTTGTTCTTATGTAATTCAGGCACACCTGCAAAGCAGTTCACTGTAAAGCACTGGCTATGCCGTGAGCGCTGGGATCACTCTATAAAATAAAAAAAAGTCAAATTAAATGTTTTCCTAGTTCCTTTACCCCAGTCAATGGATTTCCAGGAGTGTATCAACTTAATCATATTTCCAGGCGTGCAACGTGCCCTGCTGACGAGCCAGCTTAATTGAACATTGCAATTCAATTACCTTTGACTAATATGGGACAACTGGTGCGGCTAGGGAGAGAATTTCCACATTTGAGCGCTAGCTTTAGCAAGAATGGAAGGCAAGGCTTAGCGCCTTCAACTGCATAAACAAGGATTTTCCCTTTCTGAACAGTAAATGTAACCTTGGATTACAGTGAAGGTTATCTAGTTTTAGAAGCAGTGAAAAGGATTTATCAATAGCCGCAAGACAATAATGTGGGTTTATAAAAACCCACCGCACTTTATTTCACAGGCACTGGATGTGCCTGAAATGAATGTGTGTGCGTGTTGCGGTCTTACTGGGCTGTCACATAAGATGCATGAAAGTACGTCCTTTAATTATTGTCATCTAAGCTTCTGAAGTCTCTGTTCGGGGGCGTGCGATGTGTCCATCCACCAAAAGGCTCAGCTCCTCAACTATGTGAACGTTTTGGGAAAAACATGTACACTGTTTATGTACTTGCCATTCATGTTTTCCCAGAGTCATGATAAGTTCTTACATATCAGTGCACAGGGCATGTTTTGGGCTATGAAAGTTAACATGTGCAAAGTGACATCAGATGAAGATTCAGATCGAGGCTATGAAGGCAGGGATTAGAAGCTACGAGGAAACGATGCTTGCTGCCTGTCAGACTGTACAACTGATTACCCATGGATATAGGGATATAGGGAACAGACCCGAAGAAACGAGGAACGTGCACATAACTTAGCAAAGACTGACAGGCAGTCGAAAGTACAGTCCCACTCAAACAATAGTTCCCAAAGATAAGGACCGACTCCCGTTGGGTTGTGAAAAAAAAAGTATTTTTATTAATGTCTCTGTGGACGCGTGAGGAGGAGAACAACGCGTTTCACCCTACACAGGCATCGTCGAGTTTGGTGTTTACACTGCCTGTGAGCCACATTTACATCGTACGCGTTGCCCCTCCTTGATGTCTAGTGTCCAAAGAACCGACATGCTTAGTTCATTGCAACCTACCACACATTTGACTGAAATGTTGACACAGAGACACTCAAGACTGCCGTGTAATTCGGGTGCACTTTGGAGCTGAACTGTGTGCAGTAGATACAGAGTAATACAGGGAACCCATTTTGGGCTGATGTTTTGGTGTGTATCACTGCGATAAAATATAACCTGTCATTAAAGTGCAAGTGAATAAAACCAAAACAAAGCACATCTGTCCCTGCACTACATGATCTTGTATGTGTAATGAGCAGAAATATACAGAACCGTGTAGACACAAAGGGCCTCATCACGAGTTGGGCGCTAACCGCGGTGGTAATACAGCTGGGGTTATTATCCCTACCGCCAAACCCACCCGGTGCTATTTGCGCCAGATCACGGGTTTGGCGGAACGGTAAGTCCCCATTCCCCATTGGGCCCATTCAGGAATTTCCCATTCCCCATTGGGCCAAATGGGAATGTTCAGCATTATTACCACCGGCAGTATTACCTACGGCGGTAAGAATGCCGAAAATTGGCAAAATCGCAGCAGATTTACCCCCAGCTTAGAGCTGGGGGTAAATCCGCCAAGGCTGTGATTTGGCAGACCCTTAAATGTGGCGGTAATAACATTCCTGCTGCTTTTAAGTGTTACCGCCAAACTCGTGATGAGACCCAAAGTCTAATTACAACAGTCTGGCTGTTCAATCATTCTATTTCTTTGGTATGGTTAATTACCAGGAATATTTAAAACCATGTAAACACAATGGCTCTCATTACAAGGTTGGCGGACTGGTAATAAGGGAGCCGGTAAGGCAATACCGGCATCCATTACCGGTCCACTGTATCACAACCCTAGATGCCAGTCCTGCCGGCATCGACAGGGACCCGCTGTGGCCGTGCACCACTGTACCGTAATACTGGCATGGCGCAAGGAAGAGAACATCAAGAGTCAAACGGACATGCACATACCGGCATCCAGATGCCGGTAAGAAGGGCCACCTTGATTCCGGCAATACCAGCATCGTGGATCACCCGTTAACAGCAATCTGCTGTGTAACCAACTGCCACAGGTGCACACAATCAGCACAGGCAATGGAGGTGGAGGCAACGGAGTCAGGCCCAGCACAAAAGGAGCACACCCACACACCACACCCCTTCCCACACCAAAATGATGCCACTTGCACTTGCTATACTGGGGCTTGAGGACATTCCTGCACTGCTACCCCTTGAGTAGGCAGTACAACAGGCAACACAGAGGAGTCGCAGGAGGAGAAGGAGGGTGAGACCGGCCCAGCAAATCCCACCAGTCCAGGTAGTTGTTCCCTGCAGACAGCCACCAATTCCACAAATAAGGGCCAATCCATTTGACTTAACCTCAGCCCAGATCCACACCGTGTACCGCCTGGACAGGGACACCATCACCACCATAGTGGAATTAATCCAGGAAGACCTGGTCAGCCTGATCAACATCCGCACAGCCATCCCCCCTCTGCTGAAGGTGGCATCTGTGCTCCACTTCCTGGCCACAGGCACCTACCAACACACAGTGGGCCAAATGCATGGCATGTCACAATCATGCTTCTCTGTCGTGCTAAACGAAGGGCTGGATGCGCTACTAACGCACGCAAGGGCCTACATATCCCTACCACGGACACCACAGGGGACGAATGCCACCAAAATAGCATTCCATGCACCAGCAGGCATGCCCAATGTAATTGGTGTCCTCGACTGCACCCATGTAGAGTTGGTAGTCCCACAAGCCGTGGAGGCAGTGTACCGCAATCAGAAGCTATACCACTCCATCAATGTGCAGATGGTGTGTGATGCCAGCAGATAATAACACACTGCTGTGCCAGATACCCAGGATCCACGCATGATGCCTTGGTGCTGTGGAACTCCTCACTACCCTGCTACATGGAAGGAGACGTTGTACGTAGTGGTTGGCTGTTGGGTGAGTCTACCCACTGGGCCATGGGAGAAGAGGGTTGGGGGGGCTACATGAATATGCAAGGGCGAATGCCCACTGGGCGATGGAAGGAGATGGTGGGGGGGCTACATGCATATGCAAGGGGAATGCCCACTGGGCAATGGAAGGAGAGGTTGGGGGGGACTACATGCATATGCAAGGGGAATGCCCACCAGGACATGGAAGGAGAGGGTTGGGGGGCTACATGCATATGCACGGGGAATGCCCACTGGGCCATGGAAGGAGAGGGTGGGGGGGATTCATGCATATGCAAGGGGAATGCCCACTGGGCCATGGAAGGATAGGGTGGGGGGCTACATGCATATGCAAGGGGAACGCCCACTGGGCCACGGAAGGAGAGTGTGGGGGGGCTACACATGTGCATACATAAAGCACCTTGACAATGCATCGGGGTGCCTGGTGGTTTCAATGTCTAGGCCCCTAATTCATGTATGCACCCAAGGCTAGCAACATGGATTGGCAAGTACTGTACAGGGCATATAGTTATGTAGAAGTGGCTGCCATCGAAGGGATAGTGCATATTAACAAGAAAGATGTACAGGCTGAGCACATATGGCAACTGAGCAGGATCCTTACACATAACTCCTTCTGCTTCCATGCAGGTGATGCTGGCTATCCCCTGAAGGCGTGGCTTCTCACCCCTGTTAGGAATCCGCGGAACAGGCACGAAGAGGACTTCAATCGTGCACATACATGTACGCGTGTGGTCATTGAGCAGACCTTTGGCATGCTGAAGACAAGGTTTCGCTGCCTCAGCAGGTCGGGTGGCACCCTCATTTACGGGCCTGAGAAGGTGGGTAAGATCATCATGGCATGTGCAATGCTGCATAACATGTGCATCCGGTGGAACGTACCCCTGCCACCTGACATGGAGCTGCCACCACCTGGTGAAGTAGAAGGAGAGGAAGGAGTAGATAATGGACATAGGCCAGGACGGGTTGTGTAGTGCACCAATTGGTCATAGACCAATCATTCTGATGTACTGGGATGCAGAGGGTGCCATGTATTGGGAACTGTGGGCACTGGGTGTGGGGATATATGGGCACAGTGCACTATGAAACAATAAATTGACACACAGCAAAGAAGCAATGTCCACTCATGTGATGTTTTGTACACAACGGGTGTATTCGAGTGATGGTTTGTACAACATGATTAAACACTCAACGCCCCCAAACACCACTCACCCCTCCACCCGACACACCCCTACACACCCCCAGTACTACACCCACCACACCCTCCACCCTCCCCCTAACACCCAGTACTACACCACCACCACCCTCCAACCGCCCCCTAACACCCAGTACGACACCCACCACCACCTTCCACCCTCCCCCTAACACCCAAAGTCAACAATGGCACAACATGTGTCTGGATGCGGTGCTAAACAGTTGGTGCAGGGTCGCCCTGCTACTGTTGAGCCCCCTTCGTAGGTGGGGGTTGGATCTCTGAGCGCTGCGCACTTCCCAGGGACATGCGCACGGGGCTGGTCTGCCTGGAACTTGCTGGCGTGGTTGATGCGGATGAGGTAGATGGTTGTGTCCCCAAAGCCACAGTTTTCCTCTGCTCCATGCTGTCTGCAATCCTGGTGAGGATCTGGCCCAAATCATTGAATCCATCCCGCACTTGCTGAGCGTTTGAGTTGATGCCCTGGATTGCGGCCGCAGTGCTATCACGGATGACACAGCGTGTTGCCTCGCCTTCAGCAAGGCACTGTTTGACATAGCCTTGCATCTCGTCCTGCCGGCCCTCCATCCTGGAGAGACGTCCCTCAAGGTCCCGTATAGCAGTGTTGGTGGTGGTTGGTGGGTTAGGTGGTGATACTGCAGGCAATATGGGGCTGTGCAATGTTGGAGACCACTCTCCATGGCTGCCCTGTTCTGATGAATCCTGGCAAAGGGTGTCCTGTGGGGTGACCTGCGGGTTTGGGGTTTGACCTCCAGGCTCTGAGTGGAGGACTCCTGCATTGGTGTAATCGTCAGGGCCAGCTTCCTCGTCACCACTATGCTGTGCCGATGCAGAAATCTGCTGGTCCTGTGTGGGTGGCAGCGTGGCTGGTTGGGCACTGGTTGTTGTCTTGCGTGCCACTTGGCCCATTCTTGGTTCCTGCGAAGTAGATGGCCTGGTGCCAACATCTTGGCCCCTGGCCATTTTGGCTGGTGTTGTGGATTGTGCACTTCCATGTGCTTCTTCGGTGTCTGTATCCGTACCTGTGGGGGTCAGAGAGTGGCAGGGCATCAATGATGGTGGTGCTTGCATCATGCATGCATTTGTCTTTGTGCAGTTGGCACCATGTGATCAGTTGCATGCCTGGCTTTGCAGCGGACTTGGTACGTGCAAGGTTGGGGGGTGCTGTTTTGCAATCATGCAGTTGTTCACATATACTCCATGGAGACACGTGCAGGTCATCTGTGTGTCGGGTGTGTATTCGTGTATGGGAGCGGCATGCAGCATGCATTGGGATGTGATAGTGGTGGGCCCAGCATTTGTATATGGATATGTGTAGGTGTGTATGATGCGCCATGAATTAGCTGTCATCGCTGTCACATTTGGAGGTCAACTGTGATGACTGGTTGTCGTGTGTTTGTAGGGACACTCACATTCATCTGCCGATGTTGGCACGCCAAACTCAGCTCCACCGACTCCTTCAATGGACTCCACATCTATCACTGAGCTGCAAGTCTCCTCCCATCTGGGCAATTTGATGGGTGAGTGAGGTCCCCGCCACCTGTTGCCAGCCCCTGGCTCCGACTGGCCGACAAGATGTTCCACACTCTCAGCCTCAGGTCATCCCAGTGCTTTTTGCAATCGCGCACTGTGCGTGCGGTGGTGCCGACTGCACTTACTTTCCTAGCCACTTCCTCCCAGATGGCCTTATTCCTCAGCTGGGCTGGACGCCTGAGGTCACTGCCGAATACCACATCCACATTCTCTATTATGGTATCGGCTAACATGTTCAGCTCCTCATCCTTAAATCGTGGTTTCCACTGGCGGGCAGTGCCTTTCTGGGTAGCCTTTGACATTTTGTCCATGGTGTGCTTGGGCTTTTGGTGGTGAAGGTCCAGTATGTGGAGGATGGCAATGGATTGTGTTTTTGAAGATGGCCACCAAAACATTTCCAGTTCCTGCGCAATGACGTTACTTCCGGGTCCGGTAATAACGGGCCCGTTCTTACCACTATGTTAATACCGGTACCGCTATTTAGGGGTTGCCGAGGGCGTAGTTGTTATGTGCGCATTCGTTGATGCCGCTATCTGGGGGTTTGAGGGGCGTTACCGGCATGCCGGTACGGCCGTTACCGGCATGCAGGGGTGCGCATACTCGCGCACTCGTAGTCACCCGCTGTTTGCGGAATCAAGCCAACACGGACATGTTATTACCGGCATGCCGTTAAAGGCAGATTCTTAGCACCAACCTCGTAATGAGGGCCAATATCTTATTGCTGAAGTCTTGCTGTTCAATCGTTTTATCTGTCTAATATGAACTTTGTAGTTTTGATGTTAAAAATAAGAGTGCACGACTCTCATAACTGACCTGGCTAATGTATTAACTGGTCCCACAGTTTTACCGGCCAATATTACAGTGCAAATGCCTGTAAAAAATAAAAGATAACGAGGCCACTGTTGTTCTTACATATCAGTGCACATACCAGAGGGCATGCTTTGAGTTATGAAAGGAAAAATGTGCAAAGTGACAACATATGTAGATTCAGATCAAGGATATGAAGGCTGGGATTAGAAGCTACGGTGAAATGATACATATACCTTTCATAGACACAGGGCACATGTATGCTGCCTCTCAGAATGTACAATTAATTAATCATGCATACAGGGATATAGGGAACAGACCTGAAGCAATGAGGAATGTGCACATATCTTAGCACATATAGAGGATATGCATAAGACATTACCAAGAAAGTTTGCACATTCAAACATTGACTGATATAAGAAGATGGCCATCGTTTTCAAGTGGTGGTTCCATGTGTGTGCCAAGAATCAAATGACTTTGTAAACCATGTAAATGGGAACTATTTCTATATTCAAGGAAACATCATTAGTTGCAGGGACGTTAAGGTTAGCAATACTTTGTAACAAAATCTTAGAAATTCAAGAAAAACACTAGTTGCAGGAACGTAAAGGTGAGAAAATAAAGCAACAAAACCCCTGAAATTTAGTCAAAGCCTCCTTAACGTTGCACCCCCTGTTGCAGAGCCTATCACTACAATGATGACATCACAGATCACATCACTGATTACATCACTAATTACATGTTGTATGAGAACACTAATGACATTATGAATCACATCTCTGATTCCATCACTGGTGACAACACTAATTACATTGTATATAACTGATTAGATCAGAAATGGAATTAGACATAACATTATTTTGAAGTTAGCTCATGAAATGTTTGATTACCTTAATAACAATTTAGGCCGTGAACTTGGCCATGACAAAGGCTGAGGTCACTGGCCAGCACCAAAGGCCATAGCTAGTGGTCGGTTAGTGTTCAAAAATACCAATGTGCATGGTTAAAAGCCATGCCTAGTAGGCATGTTTAACATCAATGTTTTAAAATACACAGTGGGCAACATTGAAAGCTGTAGTCAGTGGCCATGCCTAAAGGCTATAGCTAGTGGCCATGAATATGTTAGAATATACAGTCGGCACAGCCAAATGCCATAACCAGTGGTTAGTATTGTGTTGAAGACCTTGGCTAGTTGCTGGTTAGTGTATATAATTTACAGGGGGCACGGCCGAAGGCCAGAGCTAGTGGTTGGTTATTGTTTATAATACACAGTCGGCACGGCCGAAGGCCATCGCTTATTGCATTTCATTATTTTTAAATATTCAGTGGACATGTCCAAAAGATGTACAAACTGTTCAAGGTCAAAGGTCATGGCTGGTGGCCCATGTATATGTTAGAATATATAGTGGGCACAGCCAAAGATTGTGGCCACTGGCCAGTGTTCTGTTAAAGTTCATGGCTAGTGCCTGATCAGTGTATATAATATACCGTGGACACGGTTGAAGGCTGTGTCCACTAGTAAAGGCCAAAGTCTATGCCTGGTAGCCTATTAGTCTTTTAAAAAATTCATTGCAGGGTTTTCTCCTACGCAGACTGCACCCACATTCTGTTCATGCTAATTCCTGAACAGGCAGGTGTTGGTGAAAGATTATAAAAAATAGCTTGGACACCAGTCGGGACTGGATCGAAGCCAATTGGCTTAAATGAAATGGTGGGAAGATGGAGGTCCTGATCATTGGCCAGTCTGACACAGTGACCACCTGGAACTCTGACCTCTGGCCTGCCTCAATTGGACCTCTGCCAGAACCAGCCAAAGTGATCCGGAATTTGGGTATTAAAATAACTGTGCCATTATCTATGGAGACCCAGATACATTCAGTGTGTGGGTTGGGCTTTCTTAAACTCAAGCAGCTGAAGAAGGCTCTCCCTTTTATCCCTGAGAAACTTCATTCTCAGATAGTTGCAGCCTGCCTAAATGGGAATATTGACTACTGTAATGCGATTTATCTGGCACAGCCATCTTATCTTATTCCTCATCTTCAAGTGCTGCAAAATGCAGCTGTTCGACTGGTGAAGCATATTCCTTTCAGCTTGAATGCCACCAGGGCACGCCAATCATTTCACTGGTTGCCGATCACTGCCCGAGTTAAATTTAAAATGTCCTGTTTGATCCACTGTGCACTGAGTGGTAAAGGCTGTCTGACCATTCGGGAGAAGCTACAGAGCTATACTCCCGGTCGGCCTCTTAGAATCACGGACGCAGCACTCCTTTCCCTTCCTAAATATCGAAAGGAGCGATTGGGTGCAGGGTCTTCTCTATTGCAGGGCCAACTCTCTGGAACTCACTGCCTCTCCAGCTGCGAAGTACCACAGATTTTGTACTCTTTAAACATATACTCAAAATATTTATTTTCACATGATTCACCCGCCCAGTCTCTCTGGTATTTCTCGAAAGCGCCATGATGCCTGTGGTGACAGCCTGCTATATAAGTAACTGATTGATTGATTGAGTGCACATGGGTGAAGGTTGTGACCACTGTCCATAACTGAAGGCCATGACTAGTACCCATTCATGTGTTAAAATATATTTGGCCGTGCACACAGGCCATTGCTGAAGGCCATGCTTAATGCCAGTTACTCTTGTAATTTAATTAGTGATGTCATCAGTGATGTGATTTGTGATGTCAGCATTGTGGTCATAGGCTATGCAACAGTGGGCACAAAGTTAAGGTGGCTCTAGCTGAATTTCAGGGGTTTAGTTGCATTAAGTTCTTACCTTAACTTCCCTGCAACTAAGGTTTTAAC
The DNA here is from genome assembly GCF_040938575.1 of Ambystoma mexicanum. Classification (NCBI taxonomy): domain Eukaryota; kingdom Metazoa; phylum Chordata; class Amphibia; order Caudata; family Ambystomatidae; genus Ambystoma; species Ambystoma mexicanum. The sequence continues at coordinate 1,031,243,431 of NC_090933.1, read as the reverse complement.
CTTGAATTTCAAAGGTTTTGTTACAATGTACTGCTCACTTTAACGTCCCTGCAACTAAAGTCCTTTCCTTGAATTTCACATTTTTTTTACAATGTATTGCTCACCTTGAGGTCCCTGTAACTGAAGTTTTTTCTTTGAATTTCAAAGGTTTTGTTATGCCATAAATGTTTGACATTAATAATCCAGACAGGTGGATTAATGCAAATAATATATGATGTGTAGAAAGTAAAATAAAAACAAATTGTACAAACACATTTCCCCCAAATGAGCCTGTTGTTAAAAAACTTGGTTTACAAATGTAGTAAACTTTAAAAAATATTTTCATTTATTTATACTGTTGACAAATAGAAAGTTATTAAAGTGTTAGAGTAACTGTGTACAAAGACTACACTCAGTATAACTTAAAATAAATCTTTATAAGACTACTGCCCATATATATATATGTAGATATTTTTTTTCTTCAACAATTGGTTTTATAGCCACGGCTGTCAAAATACATGCACGGCTAGATACAGCAACAGCTGGGTGCGGGTCTGTTCAAGGCTCCCACATGGGATAATCGTGGCTATAATAAAATACAAACAAACAATAAAACGGTTGTATTCATTAATCATACAATAGAGGAAACAAAGTTCTTGCTGGAGAGAAACAAAAATGTAAACAATTTCATAAAATAACATAATATTAAAAAGAAACCTTACAAAAAGAACACTTTAAAAAAGAAAGGGTTGCTACAGTATAGTATAGAAAACAAATGCAGTATAATTACGTCAACTATATTAACCATTTAGATAACTGTGAACATGGTTTTGCATCAGCAAATTCTGAAAAGATTTGCCCGCAATCTCAATAGTTTGTGCACCTAAACAGGCATTTCACTACAATGAAAATATGTATAAATATTGTACAAACATTATTTAATATTAAATTATGGCATATTCACAGATTAATTTATACAAACTTAATCAGGAAACCAAGACATGTAACCTCACTATGTCTTCAGTTTTACAAATACATAAATGCAGACATGCCAACAGTGTCACATTATTTTGAGTATATATCGTTTTAAAGTATAGTCATACCAATATTTCAAATAATAGTGTAGAGTAGCAGCTAACGCCTCTGCAGGAAGTCTCACCCCCTACCTCCTGTATTTTGGAAGCCTGAGATTGTGCCATGCTTGACAACAGCAGTTGTGACCATACCCCGGCGAATATTTGAAAAAAGGTACCCTCTGAGAAAAACCTATCAAATTTATCCCTGAAGAGACGATAATCTGAGATAGGAACTCCCCAAAGGAATATGAGAAAGAGCGAAAGAGGAGCTGGTGATGTCACGAAAGACAAGCATGGCACCCTGAGAAGACTAGCTGAAGAGAATGCACAGACCTTATAGATAATGATGATGAAGTAAATCGAGTAAACCTTCACATACAAAAAGAAGATTGCATGCGTGTGACGCACTGCTGAAAATGCAAGTCGTTCAATAACTGTACAGATGCTATAATGCAAATAGACTAAGTGATCATAGAAGCTGGCTATACGTAGTGAATAGACTGCAGGCGGAGCGGCCATTGTATAGAAACTGGACATCGATGTCATGAATTTAGTAAGCCAGTACCCATGAAGAGGAAAGGCAGAGAGCTGTGCCACAGCAAATAATTAGCTGAGATTGTGGATATGAATGGCGAGGCTGTCTGGCCTGGTGTGAAGTCTGAAGGCAGCCAAGACTGGTTATCTATTCTTGAAGGTGGTGAACGTGAGAAGTGAATCATGCCTTGTTAAGGTGCGAAGAAAAAACACCATTTGTGCCAAGTTTTATTCATTTAAGACATTTAAATGCTGCAAAATGGAACAAATAGTGGTCTCCTGTCATGCGAGCCAAGGATGGAATAGAGTTGAGCATGGAATCCTAGAACGACGATTGTGCGTGCTCGCACTCCCTTATATTCCCAGAGACAAGAATAGTCTGCTAGGCCAAGTCCAAAGACAATCTTCATGGCAGAAGGCATGGGTGAAGAGAGACGTTGAGCTAATTGGGTGGGGAGGTTAAGTCGAGTCCACCTCCTGGCACCGGGGTATGAGCTTACGTACTGCTAAGTGAACTGAAAGTTCCAGTATTGGCACGAGCGTGCCAACCAATTGTAGTGGACCATATAAAGAAGTGCCTTATAGTTTGAGAGCCAATGATATAGTGTGTACTTACTAGTGTTGAAGATGACACATTTTAGAGGTAGGCATGAGTTGTCGACCTGATAGTAGATAGCTTATTACAATCCCACCCCTTATATAAGGTATACTTAGATGTTCCCTTTGAAAATATCACAACCCCTCATAGGTTGAGTATATAAATGTGTTTTTATGTGAAATATACGAGAGCTTGAGTGAACGTCTGTTGATGTCCTTTGTAATGCCCTGTTTTAGACAATTGATAATAAAACAGCAAACTTCGATTATTTGGTGTCAGAGTTATTCTGCATCCCATCCATTGCAGGTGTGCTATCCAAAGGGCTCTAAGCTCACATGGTAGCTCTGCAGATGGTTTAAATATCCAAACTAGTTTGTCTCCAGAGTTTCAGACAATAGAGTATCCTCTGCCATTTGCCGGAAGATCACAGGATTTCCTGTGGAGAGCGGCTGAATAGAAATAATCTTGCAAGATGAACCGAGTTGGTTTGTAGGTCTCCTTTCTGGAATTCCTGCACAGTTTACACAGGCACTCTGTGGACTTAAGGCATAGTGGTCGGATTGGAGGAGTCGATACCCGAAGGCCTCAAGTCAATTAATGAACGGATGGTGAGTAGACTAAGGGGAATGCAAATGAAGGGATGGGGTTGTGAAACTTTTGAGTAATGGGAAATATTGTGTGAAGAGAAGAAATAGCACCTAGAGTTCTAGCTCAAGGGAGTTCAGAAGGAGACAGCTCAAACTCCAATGGGAGTAGAGCAGAAAAATATAACGTATGAACAGGTTCATGTAAGGTGATGTCTCAAACCCTGTACAGGGTATTAAGTAAAGGCGAGAGAGAAAACACTGTGATCACAGTGTATATTAATGTGTAAGTCGACTAGTTTATATGTTGTCTGTGAGTAAAAATATCGAAGAGCAATAGAAGTTGTGAAGTCATTGAAAAAATTTGAGGAGCTATAGTGACTTCCCTAGCAAAGTTGTTGGTACCAATCCAAAGGTAGAGATAGCTAATTGAGAAATTGGAGGTTGGAGCGGTGATTGGTGGTGCAAGCTCATATTTGTTATTTTAAAGGAGTTGAAAAAATGGTGATTTAAGTAAAAGTATAAAAGTTATTTTATAAGCCTGGTAAGTATTGGCAGTCTATTGATACGTGTCATCATGGGAGACACTCCTCTTATGCACTTATTGAAAACACTGCCAACGCACATGCCCAAGCTCAAACAGTATAGTGCGGAATGGGTGAAAGGCACGGTAGATAAAATGTTCATGCCGCGGCCACAAGGGGGATCACTGGCCAAAGCGGTATTTACACATGACCATATACTTGCACTCTGCGTAAATGGGGAAGAAATTAGAGAAAAGATTAGCAATTCTGGAGCTCGGAAAATGTATCAGGGAGCGAGAGAGAGAGGATCCGCCACCTGAGAAGTAGATGCATAGTTAGCGTAAGGAGGAAGGTTTTGAGCCCTCTGATCCCCTTACTTCATCTGAAGTAAAAGACGCTAGTGCAGGAGTAATAGGGTTGTATCCTTTAAAGGAGTTGAAAACGGTAACGTGGTATAGTAATCCAATATACAGACCTCTCGTTTATAGCAGTTATGATAGTCCAGAAGAGAATAAGAGAAAAGAAGAGATCTGTGAGATCATGCAATACAAAGAAGAAAAGATTGAGTTGTTGAATATATTGAGAGCAATATAAAGGGAGATTAAGAGATGGAAGGAGAGAATGATAAAGCTGACGAGATAGAACTTGTGCAGTATGAATGGATGGGTGTACCGATATTACTCAAAATCGATGGGAAAAATATCAAGGAAGTTAATCAAAGAGAAGATAAGGACAACAAGATAAAAGGGACAAAGAATGAAAGAAGAGATTGAAAGAGGATGAGCAGAAAAGGAAGAACAGGGAGCGACGAGAAGAGATCTATCAGGAGGAGCAATAGAAAAAAGAAGAACGAGTAGAAGAGCAAAGAAATTATGACAATAGACATAGGCCCTCATTACGACCCAGGCGGTAAGGGGTTTACGCCGGCGTAAACTTCGCCGACCCTTACCGCCTGAGTACGAGTTCCCGTAGCGCCATGGTGATTTTTACGCCTGCTTTTTGCAGGCGCAAAAATCCATGGCGCTACGGGACCTTGTTGTTAATTACGCCACCGTAATTTACAGTGGCGTAATTAGCGCCTTCCCCAATCCCATTATGCCCTATGGGGCAAAAATGGGAATGGGGAAGGGTAAATGGGGATTGGGGATTTACCGCCCCGCCAAGGTCGGAATGGGGCGGTAAGTCCGCCAACCACCATGGCGGAGTTGGCAACTTAGCGCCATGGACCATGGTGCTAATAGCACCATGGTTCTCCGCCAAGGTCGTAATGAGGGCCATAGAGTTTAGAAGATAGGGATACAAGTGAAAGGAAGAGAGAAGAGGAGGAAGCATAGACATTAAGGGACAAAAGAATACATAGACAAAGGGACGAAGATGAAAGAAGGGAAGGAGCAAGGACGGAAGAATGAAGGCAAGATGAAGATAGAATTAGAAGGGATGAAGAGAAAGCGAAGAGAACTAGATGAAGAAATAGAACGATGGAGGAGACAGCTGGGTCTTGATGCCAGTCTCATTCATAAGGAGCCAGTAGGGCCAAGCCCAGAAATACAATGAGATAGAACAGAAGAGTTCCTTCTGATAAAGGAAGTGACACAAGGGGCATCTAGAATTGTGTTAGATGAGGAAAGACTTGATGCGGAAAGCATCAGAGAGACGATTGATAAGGCCTATCAACAGTTGAGGCAAAATAGCAAGCATGAAACTCGAGGGACCGATGATCAATACCTAATGCCTCGATCACAAATGCCTAGATCAAAGAGAGAGGAGGGAAGCTTGTTCAGTGATGGATGTAGGGCATTGTCCTTAAGCAGACTGAAATGAGACATAGGTGAAGGGGGTTATAGTCACACTAGTTGGGGACAAGACATGTCAGAAGAGGAAAGAGACTCCATCATCAGGGTAGAAGGAAGGAGCATGTGTGCCCCAGAGGGAAGTCTGCAAATGGATAAGGAAGTAAAACAGTTAGATCTGGAACAACCTAAGGACAGAACGCCAAATCCCATAGCACATGCAATGTGTCCCTGAGGACGATCGTATAGTGAGAAGGGAGAATCGCCGCAATATGTGAGCAGATTTAGATTGTCAACGGGCAAGGATGATCGCCTCTGTCTTGGAGAGGCTGACAATGGGAGCTGACTGTGAATTGGGGTTTGCGCAGTTTCCCTTATTGGAAAAAGGGGGAGCAAGACCACAGAATATTTCATGGCCGCAGATGGACAAGGATAATTTAAGGTGTAAGCTCCAGAGTTTGACTACAGGCACTGGGAAATGGTTCTATGAGTTAGATAAAATGACAGGAGGAAACACATTGGCCATAGGGGACATTAAGGGTCTCCTGGCAGCTATTCTTGGGGAGAGAACTGATGATATATGGAGGTGAGTAGGGTATTCAAATGTGGCAGCACAAATGACAGCGCATGACAGAGCAGTGTTTATTAATTGCAGAGCAGACATGTGGAGGGATCTAAGGGTGCAGTATCCTGACACATAAGATATTGGTGCAATTGTGACAAGTAAGATAAAGGAAGATGAAGACCCTATTGCTTATATTCAGGACATTGAAGAGAAATGGCAACTTGAAACTCGTGAGCCGTGGGAAAAGATGGTGGTATTATTCTACACTTTATGTCAGGGATTGCCTTAGCCAATACAGAGACAGATGAAGAAACAGGTGAGGATGGAAGCGAAGACCTGGGCTGAGATAGAGTGGACTATAGTGCATCAGAGTCAGCTATTGCAAGAAAAGAATAAGTAGAAAGATGAAACTAGGAAAATCGAGGAAGCCAAGTTAGTTCAGAAACAAATGTCAAAATTTGACATAGAAGGGGCGGTATTGACAAGTGGTGAAGGATTGGGAATGCAGGACCCAATGGGTACATTGCAGGTCAGTAATCAGCACCCGATGGACCACCATGGATATGGGTTTGTGCCACAAGGCACAGGTATGGGCTTTAAAAGAAGAGCTGGGTTTCAAAATAATCAAAGTGGGTTTCAGAATACACAGAATGAGAACCAGAGCACCCAGGAAGGATTTAACCAAGTTGGACTTGTCAGACAGGCACCCCCAATATGTTGGACTTGTGGGATGACAGGGCACATTGCATGCGTATGTGGGATCCAAGGGAATGTACAAAATGGCCAATTCTCAAGAGGGGGGACAGCTTATCCTCCACCATATAGCACACAATCAGTGTATCAGATACAAGCACAGTGAGTACAGCAGGTACAGCAGCAAAAATGAGTGCAAATTAACCGACCACAAGGGCAGTCGCAACAAGCCCCTATGCAGAAACAGCAGTATGCAAACACAGGACAAGTACTGAGACCAGAATAGGAGGTGCCACTGTGGTAGGAGAAAATCCTTTCACAGGAATGGGAATGTGCCTGTAACCACAATAGGACAGCTCACAGGTTCACTCTGTGTTCAGTACTATCTGTAACACCAGACCGCCAAGAGGAACCAAGGCTCGATATGACGATAGGAGGCAAATCTTTTTCTTTTCTAGTAGACACTGAGGCTATTCGTTCATGTATATGAGGGGGAAAATATCCAAGTCGAGTTTCTTTTAATGATGAATTACCAGTCTCTATAGGAGAGTGTGACATGTATGTTCCTTTATTATATTCACGACACACACCAGTTAACGTTTTGGGAAGAGATTCGATGACAAAACTTAACATGACGATTTCATTCAATGATCAAGGGATAGTGTGATCCATTCCAGGATACACTATTTAAATAAGGGTGAGTTTATACTGGCATTCACAGGGCAAGCGGGTCTGTGAGGCATTCCAGTAGATCCACAGGTTTTTCTGTATGGAGTGAGCATTCTATTGACATGGCTGCCTGGCTCAGTGGGAAAAATTGTGAGGATACCTGATGAGTTTTTGTTCAGACCACGAACACCAATGGACGAAGAGGGGGACAGACTATCCCTATAGAACTAGAAGCAGCCATAGTACGAAGGGAAATGGCAATGCTCGAAGGAGTAGATGATGAGAGTAGACCATGGAGAACAGTAATAGCTCTCGAGGAAGGGTACAGATTGACTGACATAACTGATGACGACATGTTCAGGGAAGACCAAAAAGACAATGAAGTGGTATTCTTTGTGAGCATCACATACTAGAAGTCCCACAGTGAATGGAGATAATGCGGCAGCATCCAGCATTTTTTCAGGAAGACTTAGAGAAGGTGCCAAGTGTCTTTTGGACCACAGGCCCTTATCACGCAGGTTTATTGAAGGGAAATGGGACGTTCAAATAAAGCTGAAGCCAGGGGCAATTTTACCTCGAGCAACACAGTTCCCCATGTCTCGTGAAGCTGATGAAATTATATTTCAGACTATTTCAGCAATGTTGATACAGGAATTCTGGTGCCATCAGAATTGTCATGTAGTACCGTAGTAGTACTGTGGCGTATTCGATTAAAACACCTAAAGGTGGGCCGTGGAGATGTATACAAGATATGAGACCGAATAACAAGATTGTAGAGGCAGAGTTTCCTTTAGTTCCTAATCCGGTGAGGATACTATGCAGTATCCCAGTGGAAACTCAATATTTCACGGTGATCGATTTGTAGAATGCATTTTTCTCGATCCGTTGCACAAAGACTCACAAGAATTGACTTCCTTTACATTCTGTCAAACTCGAATGAAACATACATGTTTGACCGAGAGGATCTGTGAGTCCCCATCGATTTTTAAGAGAGTCCAACAGATGGATCTAGGCAGTATTGATCTTAAGAGTGCCGTGATACAATACATAGATGACATTTTAATTTGTACCACCACGGAAGATGAGTGCAGGCAAGATTCTATTCAGTTGATGACTATTCTAGCAGGCAAGAGATACAAGGTAGACAAGGAAACGTTACAATACCACCAAGAAGAGGTGCTAATCATGGGGCAGTTGATGTCACATGAAGAAAAGACGGTGACACCTGAACGGGTTTAGGCAATTAGGAAAACCTCAAAGCCAAAACTGTGAAAAAGATGCTACAGTTTTTGAGGTTATGCAACTATGTTAGAGCCTGGGTGTTTGATTACAGTTCATACACAATACCTCTTTTGCAAGATTTAAAGAACGCACAAGTGGATACAGTAAAAATAGAATGGACTGAGGAAATGGAGGAGTTTGAGGAGTTAAACAAAGCAATTTGTACAGCCCCAGTGTTAGGAATACCCAATTATGCTGAGGGATTTTATCTATTTTCGCACACAAATGAGACAGTCATGACAGCAGTACTTAAACAGAGGACCACATTGGAGTATAAGCCTTAAGCATATTACAGTGGGATTTTAGACCCAGTTATGTGAGGACACTTTCCTGGCAACCAATTATTGGAAGCCACCACGTTCGCAATAGAGAGTTCTGCAAGTATTGTGATGGGTTGCTCCATGACTCTCTTCGTGGAGCACTCTTTCCCATTTTAGAGAAACCCAAAGGCACATTGACATCTCAAAGTGCTTCAGCTTATGAGGTAATGATTTTGAACCCAACAATTAAAATTGTTAGATGTAAAATAGTGAATTCTGCCACGTAGCTGTGCCAATAGCAGTAGGCGATCATGTGCATGACTGAGCAAATTATGTTGAATTTTATGATGATATACCCCATGGCAAGGAAAATGCTTTAGCAGCAGGGGAATTATTTTTATTGATCGTTCTTCAAAAATGTACAAAACTAGTGGGGAGAGCCATTCAGGTGCAGATTAAATGGAGAATTTGAAGTTGTAGCATGTGGTCATTAAATGCGCAGCTCATACTAAGCAAACAGATTTTATATCTTGCTGGAATGAAGCTGCAGATGCAGAAGCCAAAAGGGTTGCATATTCCCCAGATATTTCGAGTTTTGATACAGAGAATATTAAAGAGAAAGTAATACATTGTTGATAACCCAATTAATGGAGATTCAAGGGAGTGCACCACAGGAAGAGCAGAAATTATGGAAGCAAAGGGGTTGTTCTTTATCCCCCACTGAAGCATCATGGTGACAAGATAGCGCTGAAAAGCTGGTGATGCCAGTAGCGTTATTAAAGGTCGCGATTAAACAGCTGCATTACCCCATGCATGTAACTAGGGAGAGTCTTGCTGCTGCGATTGCCAAAGAATGGTTTATTCTGAATTTGTTGGAGCATGCTGCATTATTTATAGTTAAATTAATTGTGTGTCAAAAGTTTACTACTGGGCATACACAGATAACAATTAGAGGGGTAATACCTCGACTGAATGGTCCATTTCAGCATTTACATATTGATTATGTCGATATGCTGCAGTTGTGTAAAGGATATAGGTATCTATTAGTGGTGTGTCCCTTTTCCAGGTGGATTGAGGCAGGTCCGTGTACACACTGTGATGCCACTTGTGCAGCAATGTTTTTAGTATGCAAAGTCTTCCTGAGATAGGGTATATGTGAAGTGCTGAGATCCGACATTGGGCCACATTTTGTTAATGAGGTATTTCAACAGATAGGGCTTTTGTTGAATATTAAACACAAGTTTTCTTCTGCTTATCACCCGCAAGCAAACCAGATAGGTGAGAGACTCTGCGGCATCCTTAAAGAAAGGATTGCCAATATTAAATTGAGTTCTATTTCCATCTCTACATGTGGTGTTCCCTAGGGGTCTAACCTCTCTCCATAGCTTTTCAACCAATAACTGGCAACTCTCGCTACTGCTTTTCCATGTTCTGCTCAAATTTCCAGTGCTAAGCTGATGACACCCAACTCATTTTCAGGCTTCCTTCAGCCACCTCCTCTCCTTCCCTCATCTCTGATTGCCTAATCGCCATTCAAAATCGGTGCGCCGCAAACGATCTTTGTCTAAATGCAAACAAAATTGAGATCCTCCTCATTGGTACACCTTCACCATCCTTTCCCCTCACTCTCTGGCCGGCCTCCCTTGGCTCTCCTCCTACCCCTATCTGTGAGGCTAAGAACCTTCGGGTCATCTTTGACTCCACACTTTCCTTCTCTGCACACATCTCTGATGTCTCTAAAAAGTCTAACTTCTCACTGCACCTCCTTAGAGCTACTCTGCCTTTCCTTTCCTCTCCTTCCCTCAGAAGCTCACTGTCCCCGAAGCTCTGGTTCTCTCTATGTTGGACTTCTGTAACAGCCTCTTTCTAAATCTACCTGCCTCCACTCTCGGCCCTTTAGAACTAATCCAGAACAGTCCTTGGCCTCAAGCCCTGGGATCATATCTCTCCAGCTCTGAAATCCCATCATTAGCTCCCAGTGGATGCAAGGATTACATTTAAAACCCTCTGCATTGTTCACAAGGCTTTCTGGGGCCTGGGTTCAAAATACCTTTAACTATCTTTCCGTAAATACCTCCCCTCTTGAGCTCTTCGCTCTTCTACTTCTAACTCCCTCAGGGTCAGTCGTTTTTCAAAGAAAACTGTTGGGGGTAGATCTCTGACTTTGACCTCCCTTTGGAACAGCCTCCCTGCCACCTTGAAACTTGAGGAGAACCATCTCCGGTTCCGGAAGCACCTCAAGATCTTCCTCTTCGCTTCTGCCTTTGACCATCTTCTCCCCCGCTGATCTGTTTTCTCTCTCAGCACCATGCACCTGGCCACACTCTGTCCTTCGTGCTGAGGTACCCACTCACCCTGCCACCCTACTGCACTGCCTCCAGGCCGCCCCTTGCACTCAGGTCTGTATCTGTACCCATACAGTCCCCCACCCACTTTTCTTCTGCACTTATCAGATATACCCTATCTGCTTAACGTAGTATTTGCCACATGCTGGCTGCACCACCACTGTTTATTTATTCATTTATTTATTTTACTTATTATTTGTTATTCTGTTCTCTCCCCTTTTCCACACTTTCCACCTCTACCCTGTCAATGTGCTTTCCCCTTTTCCCTTTTCCATGCACTTGTGCGTTCCCATTGTTGCTGGGCCTAGTAAGATCGTTGTTTTTGTTCTCCCCTGTTCCCCTCCCTTTGCCTGGCCGCGCTCTGAAACACTTGTGTACGAGTGCGATATAAATAAAATATCATTAATTAATTCATTCATTGAAGAAGGGATGGCTATATTGTCTACCCTTAGCTTTTATATGCCCTTCGGAATCAGCCTGGTTCAGACCATCACCTCACCCCCCATGAGTTAGTGAAAGGGCGGCAAATGAGAACGCCTTTTACGCCTCCGTCTAGAAGTAGAAGTGATGCCCAGAGTGTAGCCAAAACCTTAGGTGATGAACTGCATGATTATTTGACATGTATGACCTCTAGCATCTCTCTCATTTCAGATCAACTCAAGCACCAGGGGGGTCGGTCTCAGAATACAGATGAAGATAATTCAACAACCAGCACTGCTGAACCTCTATCGACACCAAAATTATACGTTGGTGATCTTATCCTGATTAAAACATTCAAGAGAAAGTGGCATGAGCCACGCTTTAATGGCCCCTTTTGAGTTTAAAATTCTACAGCTGTGGAGGTCCAAGGAAGATGAGCTTGGCTTCACTTAGGTGACATGAAATTCTGTAAAGGTGAGTAGCACCCTCCCACCGTTACTGATCAAGACCAAGACAAGAAGAATTTCAGCGTGTGCATACTCGATCGATGACGAAGAGGACAATAAAATGACCAGCTGTTAATGCAGATTTTGAATTTGAACTGTGATTCGAATGGACACTCCATATAGATATTTTAGCAGGAGTGAAAAGACTTACTGAGAATCTCAGGAATTTTGAAAAATGAACATTAGAAACTCATTGACATATCACAGTTATGCCTAAACATCAATACTTGATCAGAAATTGAAAACAAGATCAGTATCCAGATTCATTTTGTGGTGCATACCTGTTCTAAACAGTCAACCCTATGGTACTTACTGACAGTGATGTGCATCGACTTGTGTTTGCTGTTTTTATATTTATACTTCAAGCTTATCCTGCTCTTGTTAGAAGAGACGTTGATGCTCGCACTTTTTTACAGGATCCTAAGAATGGTGCTGTGATTAGAAGGCTCCTCATTGCTATAATTCAGCAGATTTTACAATTACAGGTGTAAAGGTCATTTGATAAAGTGTATTAAAGATGAGAAATGTGGAAGCATGCCTGGTTCTAGAGAATGAACAACAAGTATCAGGATGGCTCAAAAGGTGGTTGCCTATGTTTTGGTGTATAATGCATGCCTGCACGATCACACTCTTTGTCCTTCTATTTCATCTCTGTCACAGTCTCTGTCATGTTAGTACTAGTAATTCCACTAAGTCAGAGGCCATTGTGGTTCTCCCCACTATGGGAACTACTTTTGATTTGCTTACTTCCACTGAGGTAGATGTCACTATTACTCCCATCACTATGAGGACTGCTTTTAATGTATTTATTTCCACTGACACAAAGGCCCCTAAGGTTCTCCCTATTAGGAGAACTTCTTTTGATTTCCTTCATGAGTATTATACAACCTTTGCATATGGGAGACATAAGAGAAATGCAGAGGAAGATAATGAGGAGATAATACCTATCTAGACAATGCAGCACACGTAGGTAATAACATGTGGTATCAGCACATGACAGGTGGGAGAGAGAACATCTAAGGAGAGTTGCTACGTCTGCACTCTCATACCCTATGCCATGGATACAGTGCGAACTTTCATCTCCAGAGAAGTTCCAGAACGCAATGCCAGGTGCACCTTTCATCTTGCAGAATGTATGACCAGAGGACAATTTCAAGGAAGTTGGGCCCCTTTACGGTTGAGATTGAAATGGTTGTTTCCGTTCCAAGATGATGTTATCAAGTCTTCACAGATGGAAAAGCAACCTGGATGCAAATGCAAGATGCTTGTCCATCATGCAGATGGGCAGGAAGAGGTGGTCATGAAAAACATTAAGAGAATGGAATGCCCTTTACAGTTGGTATTTCCAGGATGGGAGCAGGGACAGCTGTTCTGATGGATCAATATTGGGCTTGGGAGCCTAGGCCCTACATGAAGCTGCCCAATGATTGGGGAGGAGCATGCTTGGTGCTCATTTATGTCCCAGCATTAGTGATTCCTCAGAGTGATGTGAACATTGGAGAATTTCAAAACTGGATGTCCATTTGAGAGGGAGAACATCTCTTGAATTTCTCAATCGAACCAGAAGAGAGAATTGCTTTATGGCCAAATCAATATAAGCATTTGTGGCCATTCCTTACGAGCACAGGTTGTTCAGCAAGACTGCTTTACTATTTACAACTATCTTTATGCCTGGGTTCTAGATGATGGCCAATGCCAAATGGTTTCAAATTACCAGTTGAGAGCTTCTGCAGACAATTAACACCACCATAAAGGGATTCAATGCTGTAAAGGAAGAATTGAGGGCCATTTGACAGATAATGCTGCAGAACAGATTTATCCTTGATATGATCAAAGCGATGGAAGGAGGAGTTTGCGCCAATGTCAGGCCATCATGTTGCACATTCACACCTCCTCATGATGACGAGAATGGGACCTTGACAGAGGCCATAACGTTGAACCTGTATACCAAGATTGAAGACGGGACAGAGTACATTATAGACGACAGTTGGTTTGCTTCCATATTCCCATGGATCCCGCAGTGGATGGCAAACATCTTCAAGTTTCTTGGAGCACTATTACTCAGGGTGATGGTTGGATTCTGTTTGATCAAGATAATAATTTCCCAATGTAAGAAAACAGCAAAGAAAGCAGTAGGAATGAAGATGGCTGAATGTAACCAAGACTGGTTATCTATTCCTGAAGGCGGTGAATGTGAGGGGCTGAATCATCCCTAGTTGAGGTGCGAAGAAAGAACACCATGTGTGTGAAGTATTATTCATTTAAGACATTTAAATGCTGCAAAGTGGACCAAATCATGGCCTCCTGTCATTATCCCTTTGAATGTCTCACAACCCCTCAGAGGTTTTTCTCATTTGCCACATAGTATGACATGATTTATGATGATTTTTTAGTATATAAATATGTTTTTATGTGAAATATATGAGAGCTCGAGCAAACATCTGTTGATGTCCGTTGTAACACACTGTTTTAGACAATTGATAATAAAACAGCAAACTTTGCCACCTTCCTAAGTTAGCTCGATTATTTGGTGTCAGAGATATTTTGCATTCCCTCCATTGTATGCGTGTTATCCAACGGGCTCTAAGCTCAATAGGTAGACAATATAATCTTGTGTATGTGCAAACATATGAACACTTAGCAAACACTACACTACACTACACTAATAACTTAATAAATGTAATTTCCATACTTCTTGTAAAATCTGTATGTGTCCTTTGTTTGTCCACCTACACATATGAGAAGGTCATAATGACATTTCAAAATGTACCCATCATATTTAAACATTTAGAAAACTATGAATTGTTATTTAAACTTCTATTGGCACAGATAGTTGTGTGCAGTGTGGAATAAATTAATTCTAAACTATAAAAATTATATCTACATTGCCATTGCAAAATGTCTGCTATGATTTGGTGTGCGTCATTTTTTTGCCCAGCTGCACACAACTAAACACACTATACCTAATTCCTCCCTAAAACTCTTATTAGTAGTAATATCTCATTTATTTTACAAACATTGTACTTTATTGTTTTCGTTTATACAACCTACTCTTCATGTTTACTTGTTTCATATCTAAACAGTCATCACATTCTACACTCCGTAACACTCAAAATAATGTACATGGAACCATTTATGTAACTTAGTACTTATAGGAAACACTTGTACATATTACAATATACACTGTGTTCTACAATAAAACAGAAGTAGAAGATTGTAAAATGCTGCTCTCTCTTCTAATGTATGTAATCTTCAGAATCGTAATGTTACAAACTGTTTTTAGAATGCATACCAGTAACAATGCATCTTCTACTTAACATAAAACACTTATTACCCTATCCTTCCAATTCACACTTTTATTTTGCATGGTTATATTCACAAATAATTCAAAACATACATTTGAAAACTTTGGTTCTAACAACATTAAGTAAGCATTCTTTAAACACTTTGGCAATCTAGCGTGGTGTGTGACTAATGAGTCATTACAAAAAAGCAATCTACTTCTGTACACACCCATGTTGTGAAATGTCCACAGTGAATGGATGTCCCCTCATGAAAAATAATAGCACACGTCCTAAAGGTTTTCTTACTAATAGAAATTTGACTATTTACAGAATGCATTAATGATGTGTTAATTTTGCTACCATCTACATCATATCTTTGAAACATAATCAATACATGCATATTAACAACTAGATTTTTTCAGTGTTGATTGTAAATTACAACTACATTGCGTCAGTTAAAAGATCAATAATATGTCCCTTTTCTGATCAGGGATAGAAACATATAAAAATCTTTCAGAAAGATCTTCAGTAGTGTAATCTTTCTTACATTGTGGACACATATGAAACCACTCGTAACTAATACCTACATACCTATCTACACTAACACTTTCCCGCACTAATATATCGAATACAGTTATTAAAAAAGCTTGACTATCTTCCTGTGTATTTTGAGACAATTGTTGAATTCCACTTGTAACAGATACTACATTTCGAATTGACAGTGACAAATGTGTACTGTGTGGTTTTTCATCTACAGATATTTTAAGAATTGAAAGTTCCACAAATAGCTGCTTGTCTGCTGTGGAAGCTACTTCTTTCATCAATGGAGACATTTGAAACAACATTGTACTATACTTGAACAACTCTCCAACTCTGGTAGAGTGTTGTTTTTTTAGTATTAATAGGAATTATTTGAGTTGAATGTAGTTCCACTGATGCCTCATGTTTTATGGCTAATAGCTTATCAGGTACAGGTGTAAGGTTCATGTGAGTAGCATATAGTACACGTAACCTAGTATATTCTTCAATGCAAGAAATGTCAGCTGTCACTTGTCTTTCATCAAAATGTGTTTAAAAAAACCTTCTATATTTTTTACACGTGACAAAGCTACATATGACATTCCTTCTTTAAATACTGTATGACCAATGTCAATAAGTGCTGCTTCTAACGTCAACCCTTGTGATTTCTGAATAGTTATTGCGTATGCACAGCGCAATAGAAAATGCCCAGTGTGTTTCTGCTACACGATCACACATTACTTCAACATGTTCAATATTTGTACTGTGAGGAAAAGTGTGAAATTCAATCACTCTTCCTATAGCTCCATTGACTAGACCAATTACTACATTCAAATTACTATTTAACATTCCTTGTGCATTGATCCACAGTTTTAAAACTGCTTCTAGACCTGTTGTTTAAGAAATTGAATTATCTAGTTTACCTAATCAAGCTTTTGCTCTATTATCCAACTCTATTGGCATAACATGACCATCTAAAACATCATACGATTATGTCTCAACAATATTTTGTTTCTCTGACAGTAGCATTGTAGAGTTCAACTTGTTATACTCTGCAAGTGTGCACACCAAAGCAACACACCACATGTTTGTTTTCCTTAAGACTCAACAGGACATCAGAAGGATTGCAATCTGTGTATAACATGTTAGAAATCAGTCCTGTTACTTTCACATTCTCTTCAAGAACACCTATACAAATCTCATTAAGCATTTCTCATATTTATGGTATGTTCCTGGAATTCAAAACATATCCAACGTTTTAAATGACCAATACTTCCTATACATTTTTGACTATCCTTAGATTACAGCATTTTCAAAACTGAATCACCTTTCACAGGAGTTAATTGCAACAAGTCTCCAAAAACAAGTACATGTTTACCTCCAAACAAAAAATTGTAGTCAATCTTCAGAACCTCTTGTATTCACAAGTGAATGAATGATAGCATCAAGTTAGACACCAAACTTACTTCATCTATAATCAAGGTATTTCATTTTCTGAGAACATTTCCTACTCCTTGTGCTTCACTTGATATAAGTTTTTGATACTCTAGTTTGTTGTCATGCTCCACTGGTAGCATCAATACTCGATGTAAAGTAACACCTCTTAAATTGAATGCTGCTAAACCTGTTGGAGCAGTAAGAATACCTGACAAAGAGTAATCCGTTACATTTTGGATCATAGCTCTTATTGGATTAATTAAAAAAGATTTACCTGTTGCTGCTTGTCCACTAACATACAACAATACAGGTTTGTATTGCACTAAAGAACGTTCATGCTTGTCATTCTCCTAACCATGTAAAAAGCTATCTTTCATTTCATAATAAACTTCTTTTTGCTATACATTAAGTTTACTATTTCAGCGCAATTCACTTCTGCAACTGTAGTTTGTTGCATTGCACTTTCTACTTCTTCCATGGCAAGTTCAACATGAGTTTGAATAATTGGCTCACCAAGTATATTTTGACTTCCTGCTACAGAATCTTGACTTTGCTGAGGTGTCTCATTTGCCAATTCAGCTGCCAACATTTCTTCCTGTCGTAGTTTTCTCTCAAATAACTCCAAGTACTGCTCAAATATGGCTATGTAATTCAGCTTTTTTTTAGCAATACATTATTCTTCAAAATGTCAAAACTTCCAAGCAAATCACTCTGTGCACGCCATGGAAAGAACAACCGCAAAAGACACAAACAGAATCATTCCATTTTCTCTGCAGTTTGGCAAGACAGATTCATGTGGTTGATAAAACATGCCTTCTCATGTCTCACTAGAGAACCAGTACATTCATGGACTTGAAACAGTCCTCTGTCACGGTTTGCTCTCCATATGAGTAGCATTCTGCTACTTGATGTAAACAAAGATCCTCCAATGCTACAGATCAATTTGGATAATATGTATCAATCAAGTTGGTTTTCACAATCTCTGTACTGTTAGGTACTGCTTCAGCTAAATGCTAACTGCTTAATTGACTCAAAGGCTTCAGTAACCAATGTCTTTATTATTTTTCATTGTAGAAACTAAATTTTGATGAAAAGTTTGCAATGCAATCACTTCAAACATGTTAAATTTCTGAAGCACAACAGGGATTTCAGGCACTACCATATCATTTAAATCACTTCTTGGTGGAATACGTGTTTGATGTGTTTGATTATAAAACCCAACACCATGTCTACAAACATATAGTGCCTCACTTGCGTCAGATCATTCTTCTACAAACAAATACAGGTAAAGTTATTTCCAAAAATCTTCAACAGTGTGTTTAATTTTATTTTCAACATACACTAGTTGTGCTTGAGACTTATAAAAAAGGGCATTGACAAGATACACAAACAATGTAAGGCATTTCTGTAGAAGAGAACTCCAACATTGCAATACTTCTTTGGTACTGTTGAAAAATCTGATCCTTTGAAAGCATTGCATCATCATTTCCACTTCCTGTAAGTGTTTCATCTAGGTACACATTGGCCTTCATTCCGAGGTTGGAGGTAAGTACAGGTACTTTCCGGCATGGCGGAAAGTACAAGTCCGACATCGTAACAGACCTCTAATTGCGGCCCATTACGACCTTGGGGGCACAAGCTTTTCGCCATGCCGGAAAAGTACCTAGCGGCATGCTGCTAAATGACCCGTAAAACCCCCTACCGGCATGGTGTGAGACGTACTTTTCAACACCGCCACAGAAGCAGCACCATCTGTAAGTAACGGTGACCGTAATTTACGGTTGCCGTAATTTACGGTCACCATAAAATAACGGATATGGAAATTACGTCATCTCACAGGAACGGGAAGGAGCGCGGTGGCCATCTTTAAAAACACAATCCATTGCCAAGCTCTTCAGGCAGCACCCTTGGGAGCAATCCGAAGTTTGTGAAAGGACCACACACCCTGGACCAATGCCTAAAGCCCCAAAGAAGTCTGAGGACCGGCTCCGCAAGAGGAGATTCAGCCCGGAAGAGCTACAGGCAATGGTTGACTACCTTGCGGAGCATGCTGATGTTGTTTTCAGCTCCAACATGCGGCGAGAGTCAATAATCTGCAAGAAAAACATCTGGGCACAAACCGCACAAAGGGTGAGTGCAGTAGGCACCACCCCCCGCACCTCCAAGGACTGCCGCAAGCGGTGGGATGATTTGCGGGTGCGGGTGCGGAGCCTCCTCTCCACCAACCGAAGTAAGGCAATGCAGACTTGAGGGGGCTTTGTTGTGGAGTTGAGGGGAGGTGGGTGGGTGGGTGGAGGGAATGTTTACACTCATCCATTCAAAATTTAAATACACCTTTGGAGTTGCAAAGTTTAACCTGTGTGGACATTCATCATTCAGCATGTGTATCATGACGTCTGACAGTGCATGGTCTACAAGTATGCACACACCCAGGGCCCTGTGTGGCCATATAATGCCGGCCTCTGCTGTCTTGTGTTTTGGTTATTATGTCCAAACGTTGTTAGCCACACGACATGTCCCTCCCATGCACCGCCTCCATGATGCTGTCTTGCCCCTTCCTCCTCCTTCACTAAATCTTCATCTGGTGCTAGCAGTCCCATGTCAGGGGACAGAGCCACATTCCAAGGGATGCACAATTTGTTCAGCTGTACAGATGACATGGGGGTCTTGGACACCACATTGCAGTAAATGGGTCCCCCACCAGTCCAGCTTCAGCAACTCATATGTGCCTTATATAAGCCAGGTGTCTGCTTCATCTCCACGCATGCACGGGTATGGCCATTATTATAGGGCTCCCTGGGCCTGTCTGTGGGTTTCTGACAGGGGTCCGGTACCATGGTGTCAAGGGACAGCCGCCAACACCTGCATGTGTAGCCAATTTAGGTAAGTGTCTGGACTGTCATGTAGGAGAACTGCACTAGTATGACATGGCAGCAGGTCATTGATGCCCATACGCACATGTCGATAGATGTATTTAGCCCATTCATGGCCCCAATATGTGTCCAGTGCAATGGAATGCTGTAGGGGGCAGCGCCAACGAGATGGTCCAGGAACATTGTCATGCACATCTCGTGGTAGGCACTTCATAGATGCATGCAGCAGTGTAGATGGTAGATACATGAAGTGCTGTATACTGTGTGAATCCGTTGTTGGGTGTGTTGACTGTAGTCAGTGTCTCATATTCATCATACTGCTCTGATCTATACTATGGTGATTTCCACTACTCCTATGGGTGTGCCGAAACGGTGATGTGGTGTGGTATCCCTGCTGCCCTCAGTTCAATCCACTCCCGGGGATGACTCTCCGGTGTGGTGACATGCTGGAGGCAGGCATATTCTGCATATGCAGTGCATCTTCGTATATGGCCTTATGGTTGTGGGTGCCGCAAATGAGTGGTACATGTGTTGTGGGATTTGGCCTTGTCAGATTTTGGTAATGTTGTGTTTGTGGTGTGCCTTACACCAGTGATGTGGGTATCTGTACTAATGTGCCGTTACACTGGTTCATTGGCACAGTGTTTGGTGGGGTGGACTTTGTGCAGTGGCTTCATCATTTCGACCCAGTTTGTTCATGCAGGCACCCACCTCATGGCACAAATGCACTGGCATGGCACAGTCAGACGACTCACCTAGCAGGCATGAACGTCATCCTGCATGTCGGCCCATGCAGCACGGTAGCGTGGAGGTCAGCTGGACGATTGAGTCATGAGTTGTTCCGGGATGTCGGGATGACCCATGTGTGATGTTCTTGCTTGCCTTGCTTTCCGTCTGCACGTTGGGGGAATGGTTTTGCTTGCGGTTGTGATCCGCCACATGCATGCCATGCAGGTCAACCTAATCCACGTGGGTGCTGTCAGGGGCTCCTATGTCATTTGGCATGCCTGCCAATGCATGGGGGCCAACCTTTGTGTCGTATATCTCTTGGGTAGTCCTTGTTACGGATTTGTAGCCCCTTGTGTGCCTGAGGAGGTGCTCCAGCACTTCGTTCTGCGTCCGTGTACTGGACGGTTGTGACATGCCATGCATGGGCCCAACTGTGGCATGGGGCATGGGTGTGGGGCACAGGCACCACCTTCAATTGTGCCGGGAGAGCAGTGTGTATTTGTATGCTGCTCACTTATCTGGTAATTTTGCCACCAAATTATGGTGGTGAGGCTGTCACATTCTAGCGGGTAGGGGGTGTGTGTCTGCTCAGGGGTTTCCATGAGGAATAGGACCTGCTGCATGGGAATGGGGGCTGCTGGGTGGTGGCGGAGGCTGCACTGGTGCTGCATGCTGGGCCTGTCTCCCCCTCCTTCTCCCCCTGTGTCTCTTCAGTTGGGAGGCCTGGTGTTTTTGGTGTAGTTCTAGTGGTTGTGACCTTGCTGGCAGGGCCTCCTGCCTCATGTGCTACTACCACTATTGGTCTTTTCTTGGTGTGGGAGGGGGTGTGGTGTGTGGGTGTGATCCTTTTCTGCTGTGGCACACTCCATTGCCCCCACCTGTGCTGATTGTGTGCACCTGTGGCTTTGTGGACCACTGCTCAGGGTTCTTTACTCCTTCTCTGAGATGCCTGTGTGTACTCCATGCCGGTAAGATACTTTACGGCCTTAATGCGGCGGTTATTTACGTGTGCTCCATACCTGTGATCAGACCGGTTTACGCCATGCTGCTAATTTCGGCATGATGGGGCGCGCGCGCGACCCAAGACCGGTATTTACAGCATCGTAGATTACGGTGCCGTAAATAGCGGTCTGACAGGTCGGAATGGCCCGTAGCGGTAAGCGACGCCGGTAATCCTTTACCAGCATCGTTTTTCCCTTTACTCCAACCTCGGAATGAGGGCCATACTCTTTTAAATGCATCCTATTTATCATATGCATTGTAGAAACTAAACATTCTACAGTTCCAGTCAAACGTATTTCATTTAAAACTGCAAGAGATATACCTGGTGTTTTGCACTCATACAGTTTAACTAGAAGGTATCTCATTGTAGTATGATGTGCAGGCACCATCCGTATATCTACTTTTATCAAGAAAAGCTGGAGAGAGACCCACGAGTCCTATTTTTTCATTAATTTCACAGTCATCTATTCTCTGTAGCATCTTGATCTGTCATTGAACATTTTTATTTTTGTGTAAAACTTGCAAAAATGTCTTTAAAACTTTGCACGAAAACATATCAATATTGCACAAACATTGCACATCCTTACCTCACAATGCTTTTTAGGTTTTATTCTAGACTGACCTAAACTTTCCATTTTTGTATTATCAGACCATAGGATATCTTATTTTCTGAAATCACAACATTTTGGACTTCATAGCTATGTCCACTCTCATCAATAGCTAGCAGGACATTCCTTCCTTAAATGTAACTCTCCTCATTAAAAATTCTTTCTGTATGAGAAATTTGTTTCCATTCTCCACCAAACACGTCACAAATGTTGTCATGTGTGAGTACATGAACTCTTGCTAAATTTGTATAGAATGATTTAGTCACCTTAAGTAATTTCTTACGTTTATTCAATATGAAATTGAACAATTTTCTTTTCATATGAAAAGCTATTTTAATTATTACTTCTACTTTTTTATTTTGCAACAAATGCTTTACCACATATCTAGATTTTGGTTTGACACTTCTACACTGATTTGTAAACATGTGAGATTGGTACATTTTCAAACATATATCTTTATTCCTATGTTTCAAATTAATAGCACATCTGCTATCTTTTCTTCTAAAAATCTTTGTTTTTTACTAGCTACTAACAGATCTGATGCATGCTTTTTTTTCTTACTTTCATTAAAAACATTCTCGGTTCCATCAATTTGTTCAATTGGCACATCGCCAATTTGAAATTGCAGAACATCAACAACAGGTATTGTATTATCTACATTATTTGTATCTACAGATTTAGATTTAAGAACACTACTTTTCAAAATATTATACTTCACTTCCCTGCACACAAACCTTTCTTATGGCACATTGATGTTGCTTTCTTGAGGGCATCTCACAAAAAATCTGTAAAAAAAGAAATTGGGATGGTGAAGGTCAGTCATTGTGTTTCTTCATATTTTCAATATATACATGAATTGTTCTTTATATAATAATAATAATAATAATAATAATAATAATAATAATAATAATAATTTAGCATTTATATAGCGCTACAAACCCTCAGATATCAGAGCGCTGCTTATTACCCACGGTGTGTAGTGCTCATTTATCGACCTCGGAAGGATGAAAGGCTGACTTTGGCCCTGCCGGGATTCAAACCTGCATCAGCAGGCTCTGCACAGATGTCAAAGCGAGCACTCTACTCGCTGTGCTATCGGACCGGCATATAACATGTATTTTGTAATTTGATACACTTTATATGTATTATTTGGAAAGTAGGGTTTCCATTTAAAATTTCACTATTTTCTGAAGAGAGTTCAAACAGTAGCACGTTATGCTATAGTTATGCATCCCTCATCATGATTTCTAAGGCTCTTAAAGAAATGGCCACTATCACTTATACAATTACCTCAGGTTTCATGAAGTCTTACCATCTTGAACATTTACTATTCCAACCACAAATGTGTCACAAACTTGGCAACTCAGTTACCATCCATTCAAACTGTACTTTGCTCATCTTATTTACACTACATGCAATCCTTGATATGAAATGATATGACATTTATAATGCGCCTGTACACAAGTGTGTCTAGGTGCAACTAGAAAAAGAGGAGGATACAAAGGGAGGACAAAAAAACAATCTTACTAGGCCTTTTGTCATTCAGATCACTGAAGTGCAGGGAAGAGGGATAGGAGAAGTGCCAGCGCGAAAGGGAGGGGAGAAGTGCAGGTAACTCAATAAGTGCATCCAACAAGTGGCTGAAAAGCGCAGAGAGAAGGGACTGTAGGGTCACAGGTACAGACCCTTAAGTGCACGGGGAGCCCAGAGACAGTGCAAGGGCAACTGGACATGCAGGGGCCTGGAACTGAGTTCAAAGGGTAGCCAGGTGACCAGTGTAAGGAGCAGCCAGTGACATCAGCAGGGGAGAGCAAGAGAGAAAGTGGAATCGAAAATGAAGGTTTTGAGTTGCTTCCTGAACTAGAAGTGGTTCTGCTGAAGTTTGAGAGAGGCAGGGAGGCTGTTCCAGAGGAAGGCCCCAGTCAAGGAGAAAGATTGGCCGCCACTCTCTGCTTCGAGAAGCGTCTGACCCTCAGAGAGTTGGAGGTTGGTGAGGGGTGAGCTCGAGAAGGAAGATGTTTAGGAAGAGAAAATTGAAGGTAGTGCGGTCCTAGGTCCCAGAAAGTCTTGTGGACAATGCAAAGGGTCTTGAACTTGACCTTTGCAGACACAGGGAGCCAGTGGGGATATTTGAGAGCTGGAGATATATGATCCCTGGGCTTGAGGCCAAGGACAAGCCTTGTAGTCCTGCTCTGGATAAGTTGTAAAGGTTGAAGGCAGTA
This sequence comes from Ambystoma mexicanum, assembly GCF_040938575.1. Taxonomy (NCBI): domain Eukaryota; kingdom Metazoa; phylum Chordata; class Amphibia; order Caudata; family Ambystomatidae; genus Ambystoma; species Ambystoma mexicanum. The sequence continues at coordinate 1,031,218,933 of NC_090933.1, read as the reverse complement.
GAGTAGAGGCAGGCAGATTTAGAAAAAGGCTGTTGTAGTAGTCCATCCTAGAGAGGACCAAAGCTCTGGAGACAGTGAGCTTCTGGGGGAAAGCGAGAAAAGGAAGAATACCTCTAAGGAGGTGCAGCTGATAGTTTGACTTCTTAGAGAAGTCGAAGATGTGAGGAGAGAAGGAGTGGGTGGAGTAGAAGATGTCACCAAGCTTCTTAGTCTCACAGGAGGGAGCAGGAAGAGGGCCCAGATTGGGTGGCCAGAGAGATAGAGAAAGGGAGGGAGCAGGTGTACCGATCTGGAGGATCTCAGTCTTATTGGCATTTAGGCTGAGATCATTGCCGGCACATCGTTTCTGAATAGTGGCCAGACAGTCTCGTATGAGAGCAGAAGCAGAGGTGGCTGAGTGGAGCCTGAAAGAGAGCTGGGTGTCATCTGCATAACACTGAAAATTGGAGCAGAATATAGCAATGCAGTGGGTAGGAGGTGCCAGGTAGTGGTTGAAAAGCCATGGAGAAAGGTTAGACCATTGGGGAATACCACAAGTAGAGATATAGAAGAGAGACCCCAGTTGGACCTGAGAGGGTCGTCAGTGAGAACGGAGGTCAACCAAGTCAGAGCCTGATCAGTGATACCCAGGTTATCACAGAGGTGATTGAGCAGGATGTCATGGTTGACTGTATCAAAAGCAGAGGATAGATTGAGGAGAATGAGGACAGAAGGAAGACTAGAGTCAAGATTAGAGAGCAAGTCTTCACTGGTGTTCAGGGGAGCGTCTTCCATGATTCTGGCAGCTCTGAAGCCAGTCTGGTGGTCGTGGAGACAATCAACAGATTCAGTATGCAGATTAAGCCCGGAGATGGCAGGTCTTCCAGGTGTTGCCTAGGAAAGGAGTGATGGAGATCGGGCAATAGTTAGCCAGAGAGGAAGGATCGGCAGAGGGCCTCTTAAGAAGGGGGTGCACAAGAGAGTGCTTGAGGTGGGAGGGAAAGTTCCAGTGGCAAAGGAGTGATTTCCTAAATTGGCCAAGGCTGGATAAAGGATATTGATGTGGTCCGTGATGGTTCTGGATAATCAGGGGAGAACCTGCTTCGACGAGACTTTGATAGATCGGACTTCTTTACAAACATTGTCAGGGGTGAACAAGGGAAAGCAGGTGAAAGAAGGAGAGACAGCCACACATGGGCCAGGAGTGGTAGAGGAGGAGAGGGTGGAGAGGATGTCCTGAGTTTTAGTGGTAAAATGAAAGACCAAGACCATGCAGAGAGCCTGAGAGGGAACAGGAGAGATAGAGACTGCAGCAGTATTGGCCAGCTCCTTGCAGATTTTGATAAGTTCAGCCGAGTTGTTAGATGCCACAGCGACACAGGCTTGGATTTAGGCTCTCTTCTTAGAGAGGACAGAGAGTTTGTATTGCCTTTGGAGCAGGGGACAGGCCAGTTTGTCAGGGGGTGCACCTGATGCCCTCCACTTCCTCTCAGCCACCCTACACTTGTGGTTAAGGGTGGCAAGGTCGGAGCTGTACCAAGAGTTTCACTTAGATTTGGGCTTCAAGCGGATCCTCATGACAGGGGAAAGGACATCCAGATAGTGCGAGGTAGAGAGATGAAGGTTAGAGAGGGATGAGTCAGGGTGTGAGTCAGCCAAGGAATGAGGAGAAGAGAAAGTGGTGGGGAATGCACACTTTCTCCAATCATATGAAGCTCATCTACAAAACATATGTCAGTCTACTGAACAAAACACATTCCTTCCCCAGAAATGTGAAAAAAGGGCATGTTCTCTTCTCTCTCTCTCAACATTATTTGATCACTATAAACTAATGGTGCAAACTGGGCATCTTAGGCCTGAGCACAGTAAACAAGTCATAAATTAGCATAATTTCCTAGTTCACCTTCATAAAAGTGTTGCACGATAATCTGTTACACATCTTTGCTTTGATGTACCATCCTACCATTCATGAATCTCTGTTGTGTCCTTAATTCATGAGGAAGGTGATAAAAGAAGAAGAGAGCTACAACATAATCCACTGTTACTTAGTTACTACACTCGAATGCAGTTTTCACAACTTTCAATCCTCTATTTAACATCTGTAGGCCAATTCCAGGCACCCATTTTATCAGTCCTCCTTAGGCATAAGCCTAAGAACATACAAAGGCAAGGACCTCACCTGTTTGCACCTATTCAGGCATCACAGGGCCTCACCCGCTATCCTGCATGTCACCTACAAATGAATCACTAGTATTGATACTCAACAGAAGATTTCAGCATGCGTGTCCTCCCTCCAGTGCCCATCCCTGGGCAGCCCCAGAGAATTACCCTAGCCGACCCTCATCAATAATAATACCCTTGCCCCCATCCTACTGAACATTTCGACAATAATACTTGACATACTGTAACCATAACTTTTCCCAAACCACTTCTAAAGAGAAGACAGGTTCACTGGAAACTTCCCAATTGAAATTAACTTTCCCTGCAACATGGCAGAAATCCATAAATTAACACAAATAAAAAAATTACATTTTCCAAACATCAAAACCAAGTTAGCATTTATCAGCTGCAGTCCATCACAAGACTTATCATATGTAAAGCCACATTCAAAATTGTCCACAAATCTAACACAAAAGTAGTTAAAAATATGGGATCATAGTGAAAAGCTTGCTATCCAACTTCAAAGCACAAACACAGCATCAATATTTTCCAAAGGTAGAGATATGCTGCTTGTTTAATGACACAGATTACTATGCACCCCTATTCATTTTACATCTCCCTATGTCAGTGCATTATGTAAGTGCATTACAGGTGCCCTTCCAAAGCACACCATTTCCAAGCAAATTGTGAAACTGCCAAATATGATTGCTAATTATTATTGCAAAATTACTACCAACAAATAGATGGGAGTGGAAATACTGCAGTATAAAATAATACCCCATGTAGATCTGTTCTCTAAGTACTTGAGTAATGTGGGATGCTATTCAGCAATCCACATAGCGTAAATAAGATGAGAAAAGTAGAGTTTCACTATGTGGGCATTACATTTGTTGTGTTAAGATATATCTGTGGTTGGCACAGTACATTCTTTGAATGATAAGCCTAAATGAAAGTGACCGAATCTAAACACCACAGTACCCCATGTCTTTCATAACCTAACAATTTGTGACAAAGCATGCACATATTAAGATAAATATATGCATAAAACATTACATGTGCAATCTCATACCTATATACAGTCAAACACATTTTATACATTATTGTATAAAAGCTGAATTGCAAACTATAAAACCCTACCTACTGATATGAATTCACCTTCTTCAATTTGCTTCATAATTTCTCATAAACCATTTACCTTGTGTATTTTGCCTGAAATGCCAAAAGTCTTTAATAATACCTGGCACACTTACAGTGCAACTCCCAAACCACTTCTCACGAGAAAACATTCCAAACTTTCCAGTTCAAATTAACTTTCCCATTAAACTAGCAGAATCCACACACCTCCACAAATAAGCAAAAGAACATTGTCAAACATCACAACCAAGTAAGCCTTCGTCAGGTGCACTGCCTCATAAAACTTTTCACATTTAAAGGCACATTCAAACACTTCTACAATTCTAACACAGTAGTAAATCATCAATATAGGGTCACATAAAACACATTAACAGCCAACTACAAAGCACATACACAGCTGCAATATTTGTCAAGGATACAGTTGTGCTGCTTGGTTGACACAAGGATTTCGTATGCACCCGCATTGGCGCTCTCTGCCCCAACTTTCAGTGCTATGCGGATGACACCCAACTCATTTTCAGGCTCCCTTCCGCCACTTCTTCTCCTTCTCTCATCTCTTACTGTCTTTCTGCTATCCAGGAGTGGTGTGTCGCCAATGATCACAGCCTTAATGCCAGTAAGACCGAGATTCTCCTCATCGGCACACCTGCTCCCTCCTTTCCTGTCACTCTCTGTCCGGCCTCCCTTGGCCCTCTTCCCGCTCCCACCTGTGAGGCTAAAAACCTCGGGGTCATCTTCGACTCCACACTTCCCTTCTCTCTTCTCGACTCTGATGTATCTAAGAAGTCACATCCCCATCTGCACCTCCTCAGAGGTATTCTTCCTTTCCTTACCTTCCCTCAGAAGGTCACTGTCTCCAGAGCTCTGGTTCCCTCTAGGCTGGACTACTGCAACAGCCTCTCTCTCAATCTGCCTGTCTCTACTCTCGGCCCTCTGCAACTCATCCAAAAGAGGACTGCAAGACTTATCCTTGGCCTCATGCCAAGGGGTAATATCTCTCCAGGACTGGAACCTCTGCACTGGCTCCCAGTGGCGGAAAGGATTAAGTTCAAAACCCTCTGCATTGTCCACAAGGCCTTCTGGGGTCTCAGACCTCAAAACCTTCAACTTGCTCTTCATAAATATCTTCCCTCTCGAGCTCTTCCACCTCCAACTCCCTCAGGGTCAGTCACTTCTCCAAGCAGCGAATTGGTGGTAGATCTCTTTCTTCGGCTGAGGCCTCCCTCTGGAACAGCCTTCTGGCTGCTCTGAAACTTGAGGAGAACCATCTCTGGTTGCGGGAAGCAACTCAAGACCTTCCTCTTTGCTTCTGCTTTCTTTCTCCCCTCCTCTCTCCTACTGATCTCCTGACTGAATCCAAAACTGCACTGGTTACCTGGCTACCCTCTGATCTCGGGCCCAGGTCCCCTCCTCGCCAGTTGCACACCTGCTCTGCCCACCTGGCAACCCTTGCACTCAGGTACTGTTCTGTATCCCTACAACCCAACTAGCACCTGACACCTGATGGCTGCACTTACCCTTGCACTTGCCACCTGCTGGCTGCACTTATATTAATTTATTTGTTGTCTTTATTTATTTATTGTCTTTATTTATCTTACTGTTATCTTATTTACTGCAATATCCCCTCCCCTTTCCCTCTGCACTTTTCGCCTTCCCTCCTCCCCTGCATTTGCGCGATCTCAACTCACCTGGCCTAGTAGGATCGTTGTCTTTGTATTCCCTCTGTTTCCCCTCTCAGGCCTCGTCACGCCTTGAAACACTTGTGTATGGGCACATTATGAATGCCACATCATATCATATCATTCCCCCATTCATATCACATCTTCCAATGTCAGTGTGAAACAACCTTTAATAGCACATTTCTTTTGTGTCACATATTAACATAGCATAGCATGTGATAGTGATTCATCACTCTCCTATAAACCCTGAACTCAAACATGGAAATCCCTACTTTCCAAACAATACTCATAAACAAAGAATATGTTCACACTCTGAGTTCTGGAATCAGAATGTGAAAGGTTCATAAAAAGGTAAATTCCATAGCTTTCTCAAATCAATAGCACAAAAAGAGGACTGCAGAAAGCTAACAAGGCAAATGCCCAACACATTTTTATTACAGCCTATAACAGTTAATAAATCCCAGCACAATCCTTCCAAAGAATACTATGTAGCACATCATCAAAAACAAATAAATAAAACAATTTGTTTTTCTTAATTTGACAAATTACATAACCACGGCTATCACCCCGGTTATGCAGCAAGACGCCCCTATAGATGTGGGTACACATACCTTTTTCAAATGTGCTGGAAAACACATATTGCAAAGGTTTCAAATTTAAATCACACATGCCTTGAGATGAGAACATCCAAACAGAAACACATGTAAAATCTGTGCTAAACATCTATAAAATAATATGATCACAGCAAAATTTGTGGCTAGAATCAGTGGCCTGTGGCTAACAAAGCCCTCCAGAAAGTGTGACATATGATTTGACCGTTCATAGCCATGGATCGAGTCAACCGCCCGCAGTCGCGGCTACCCGTAACATTTTTAGAGATTCAAAAAGACATATTAACAAGGTGTGACAGTTTAAAACAACATTAAGGTACACATGAGGGCATAGAATCATGAACACATGTAAAATTGTGTAATATAAAATTAATGAAACAACATGATCAATGCACAGAAATTGGAAATGCCATACCTGCGGCTAATGCGAAATTCATAGACACGGCTACACCCGTCAAAAATACACTATGTCCCATTGACTTGGTGATATCTGTGGCTATAATCTATCTGACAGGGCACGACATTTCATTGGCTGCTGCCGTAACTGCAGCTATTTAAAGAAAAAGGCATAACAGGATTTTTTCCTTTTCTAATATACTTTAAAAGTTCTCTGGGTGGCTCTTAAAAGACGATTTGGGTTCTTTTACTAATATATAACCCACAAAATATATTTTTAGTCAGAGAAATACTCTTCACCTCTATTACAATTAAAGAAATATTGCGAGTTTTCTCTGTGCTCTTTCTTAAGATCATTCATTAATTTATTTTTCCCAAAGAGAAAGAAACCTGTGTTCCCTGCCAAAGTTATTTCCACACAATTGCAACATAAACCTCTCATTTAAAACACTCCATTTAAAATAATATTATAGAACCAAAAAACTTTGTAACCCAATGCTTTGACAACACATCAACTCTGTCCTCAACATCACTATGGACCCTATTGTCAAAATTCTCAAATGGTTCACAGTCTCCTGAACAATCAAAATATTCTCCTTCTGAAATTGGCTGTACGTTTGAAATATCCAATCAAACAATAAATATAACATCACAAATAGCACAATCTCCTACAGCTACACCTCATTCTCAAGCAACAAAAATGTACTATGTAGAAAAACCATATAGAAAACAAACTATGTTGAAAAACTAATGAAAACGATGTAGAACAATTCTTAATACAATGTTATAATATAATCTAGTTGTATTGGCATATAAAACTATCACTCAAAGAAATACATTCTCTGATAGGTTCAACAATTCAACTGCATCTGAGGTACTTGACATTCTATTAGCAGCCACCCACCACACAGACAAAGAACAACCAATCAGAAAGTAAATACAAACCATTCTACCTTCTCTCCTCATGTAATCTTCCTCCACTGCTAATTCTAATATCTGAAGTGACAAGCAGTATTTCTTTAAACCTCACTAAAATGGAACACCAAATGTAATGGCTGGAGGACAATTATCCTACAGAGAAAGACATTAAAAAAGAAGATGCTGAAGAAAATGAACAAGAAAAAAATACACCACTCTCATGATTTTATAAGTCCATCCTTTATATTGCAAACGTATATGTAAAATTAGACTAACAATAATATTTTAAGGAACAAATATCAGTCACCAAACACATACACTTTATCTACCTACTATCAAATGTCTATACAACCAACACAAATATAGTGTATTATATCTTCAATTTTTTACAAATATTTTCAAACAGATGAAGAAATCGTTCAAGTACCATGAAGAATCAAGCAAGAACCACCAAAAAAACTAATCAAGAATGAAAACAACCATTAATTAATGTTCAAAAACAAGTACAATCAATCAAAAAGGACATTGAAATGTAGGACACATCATCGACAGTAAACATCCAATAATTGCGCTAAAGAAAACCCACAACCACCCCCCCAAATAAACATGTTTTCAACAAATGTTGTTTGCATATTTAATTACCTTTTTCAAGCATGTACAGTTATATGTATTCTTAATGAAAAAAAAAGTATTTCAATGTTACAATAATCATTTACAAACACTACACTCAACACCATCCACATGCAATTTTTTTTCTCCAAAAATGTTCCATAACCGTGGCTACATTAGGGTGGGTCGGATGTTGCTGAGGACAAACACCTACAAGTCATTGATACTCCTAAATGGGATCACAAATTTACCAATGGTACTCCATTTGCAGTATCCACGGCTATAGGATTGTTTTTTTGTTTTTTTGTTTAAGTAACTGAACATAGAATAAGAATAACAAAGGAGACAGTAAAAAGAGTACATACAAAGAGTTCTGTAAAGTACATTATAACTTCTCACTCATAGCCGTGGCTAGAGTCAATGGGCCTCATTACAAGGATGGCGGTAAGGATTTACCGGTACCGGTAAAATACCGGTACCGGTAAATCCTTACCGCCTTACTATGAGGTCCCTTTGCGGGTTGGGGATTTAAAGCCTGGTTTTTGCAGGCGTTAAAAACCAACCCGCAAAGGGACCCAGGGAGCTAATTATGGTACCACAATTTGCGGTACCGTAATTAGCGCCTTCCCCATTCCCATTATGCCCTATGGGGCAAAAATGGGAATGGGGAAGGGCAATGGTGGAAGGGGGAATTACCGCCCCGCCAACCTTGGAGTGGGGCGGTAATTCCCCTTTCCGCCAAGGCGGTGCCGGTATTTTACCGGCATGAACCATGGCGCTAATAGCGCCATGGTTCTCCGCCATCCGTGTAATGAGGCCCATTGACTTTTTTTCTAGCCGTGGTTACAATATTAAACCTAAGGGCCAAGTCATATAGATTTTTTATAAATCTATATTTAATACATAGGTCCTAGAAAGGACTCTTTCAAGTACAAACTGCATACTTTTTTCCACATTGTGGCTTTTAGCCATGGGTAGGGACCACGAACCGCAGCTATGACCCACTCCAGTCATTGCTGTGGTTAACCCTGCCTACAATATGCAATGTCCTGTTGGGCTACAGCGTAGCTGCAGTTATTTATCTATGTTAAAACAGAAATGAATATCCTTCTATCTGAAAAAAAGAACACATAATCAGTTAAACAACATAGACACACTTTAAGAAACACAATTTAATATACACGTTTTTATGACCCTCATATCTTGTATGCAGTGCATCACTTGTACTATATAAGATACAACATTTGTGTGTACAACACTTTTGTTCTCTTTTCTTTCCACATAGTAATCATTGGGTCGTTATGAGAAAAAAATCCAGCTTGGATTACAAAAAAAACATAAAAAATCTAGGTGTGAGCAGTGGTTGTGCAGAATCATACCCCACACATTACGAGGCCGATTCATGGAATTAATGTGCGCCGAAAATTCTGGCGCAGAGGTGCCAAAACGTGCAGTAAAAGTGCGAAAATCGCAGTGCAACTGCGAAAATTGCTGGGAAACCAGCGCACATCGATTCATGGAAGTCTGTGCACGAGAAAAATATTGGATGTGCGCTGAAAAAGTGTGCGGCGCACGCCGGCGCACAGGTCGTCCAACGGCGTGCACCACGGCCGCTGCGAAATCGCACATAGAGCGGCGCACATTACAAAAGTAGGCGGAACACGGGGCGTAACACTCGGAATGGGGAACAACGCGTGAAAATATGGGCATCACGGGGGAAGTACAGGAGGCAAGTGCGCGGAACGCCCACACGCTCGCCTACAACTCGTATTCATGGAATTGAATTGGGCAAACCAGCGCACGGTCAAAGACGCGCACAGGGCCAAACAAGTACGCCACAAGAAAGCAGGTGGTAGCGTCCCTGCGCCTGAAATAAATGTGCGCCAAAATGTGTGCTAACAAAAAGCACCCATAAACAGCTGTGATGAATGATCCATGCTGTGGCCCTCTAGGACAAATGAAGTGCAAAGGGGTACCGACAAACACGGACACTCGCTGTGTGAAAAATATCGTGTGCGTGTATTACGGGGTTTGCGGGAAGTTCCACACGTGATTGGCCTGGGCACGTGTATTCCGGGTTTCGCGGGAAGTTCCACACGCGATTGGCATGGGCACGTGTATTCCGGGGTGTGCGGGAAGTTTCACACGCAAATTTGCAGAGTACATGTATTTCGGTGTACGCGTGATGTTCCACACGCAATTTCAGCAGGGTACGTGTACTCCGGGTGAGCGGGAAATTCCACACGCGAATCCAGCAGCCTACGTGTATTTCGGGGGTGCCGGGGAGTCCCACACGTGAATTGGCCATGTGGGTCCTCCCAGCTGTTGCCTCTACACCCTCCACGGCCCCTGCAGGCGGCCCACACCACAGGGGACTACCCTGCATCCCTGGACATGTCCCGTAGGCAGCTCATCCACCATAGCCATGCCCCCAGCCAACCCACATGTCACTTTGCACTACTGCCCACCAACGCATGTCTCTCAGCACCCCCACCCCCCAGCAGTGCAGGGCACCCTCCACCAGGCCCCCACTCCTGTCCCCCTGCACCACCACCCACCAGCAGTCAGGGGCACCCTCCACCAGGCCCCCACTCATGTCCAACTCATGTCCCCCTGCGCCCCCCCAGCACTGTAGGGCACCCTCCACCAGGCCCCCACTCCTGTCTCCGTGCACCCCCACCCCCAGCACTGTGGGGCACCCTCCACCAGGCCCCCACTCATGTCTCCCACCCCCCCCCCACCCCCCAACAGTGCGATTTTCCTGGGTACGTGTATTCCAGGGGTGCGCGGGTAGTCTTACACGTGATTTCACCAGGGTACGTGTATTATGGGTCCGCGTGAACTTCCACACGCGATATCAGCAGGTTACGTGTATTACAGGGTTCGCGGGAAGTTCCACACGCGATTGCCCTGGGTACGTGTATTTCGGGGTGCGCGGGAAGTTTCACACGCGAATTTGCAGGGTACGTGTATTTCGGTGTGCGCGTGAAGTTCCACAAGCAATTTCAGCAGGGTATGTGTACTCCGGGTGTGCGGGAAATTCCACACACGAATCCAGCAGCCTACGTGTATTTCGGGGGTGCTGGGGAGTCCCACACGTGAATTGGCCGTGTGGGTCCTCCCAGCTGTTCCCTCTACACCCTCCACGGCCCCTGCAGGCGGCCCACACCACAGGGGACTACCCTGCACCACTGCACATGTCCCGCAGGCAGCCCATCCACCATGGCCATGCCCCCCAGCCAACCCACATGTCACCTTGCACTACTGCCCACCAACGCATGTCTCCCAGCACCCCCACCCCCCAGCAGTGCAGGGCACCCTCCACCAGGCCCCCACTCCTGTCCCCCTGCATCCCCACCCACCAGCAGTCAGGGGCACCCTCCACCAGGCCCCCACTCATGTCCAACTCATGCCCCCTGCACCCCCACCCCCCAGCACTGTATAGCACCCTCCACCAGGCCCCCACTCCTGTCTCAGTGCACCCCCACCCCCAGCACTGTGGGGCACCCTCCACCAGGCCCCCACTCATGTCTCCCACCCCCCCACCCCCCTGCATCCAGGGGCACCCTCCACCAGGCCCCCACTCCTGTCCCCCTGCACCCCCACCCCCCTGCATCCAGGGGCACCCTCCACCAGGCCGCCACTCCTGTCTCCCTGCACCCCCACCCCCCAGCACTGTAGGGCACCCTCCACCATGCCCCCACTCCTGTCTCCCAGCACCCCCACCACCCAGCAGTGCAGGGCACCCTCCACCAGGACCCCACTCCTGTCTCCCAGCACCCACACCCCCCAGCACTGTAGGGCACCCTCCACCAGGCTCCCACTCCTGTCCCCCTGTACCCCCATCCCCCTGCATCCAGGGGCACCCTCCACCATGCCCCAACTCATGTCCAACTCATGTCCCCCTGCACCCCCACCCCCCAGCACTGTAGGGCATCCTCCACCAGGCCTCCACTCCTGTCTCCCTGCACCCCCACCCCCCTGCATCCAGGGGCACCCTCCACCAGGGCCCCATTCCTGTCTCCCGGCACCCACACCCCCCAGCACTATAGGGCACCCCCCACCAGGCCCCCACTCCTGTCCCCCTGCACCCCCACCCACCAGCAGTCAGGGGCACCCTCCACCAGGCCCCCACTCATGTCCAACTCATGGCCCCCTGCACCCCCGCCCCCTGCATCCAGGGGCACCCTCCACCGGGCCCCCACTCCTGTCTCCCTGCACCCCCACCCCCCAGCACTGTAGGGCACCATCCACCAGGCCCCCACTCCTGTCTCCCTGCACCCCCACCCCCCAGCACTGTAGGGCACCCTCCACCATGCCCCCACTCCTGTCTCCCAGCACCCCCACCCCCAAGCAGTGCAGGGCACCCTCCACCAGGCCCCCACTCCTGTCTCCCAGCACCCCCACCCCCCAGCAGTGCAGGGCACCCTCCACCAGGCCCCCTCTCCTGTCTCCCAGCACCCACACCCCCCAGCACTTTAGGGCACCCTCCACCAGGCCAACACTCTTGTCCCCCTGCACCCCCACCCACCAGCAGTCAGGGGCACCCTCCACCAGGCCCCCACTCATGTCCAACTCATGTTCCCCTGCACCCCCGCCCCCCTGCATCCAGGGGCACCCTCCACCAGGCCCCCACTCCTGTCTCCCTGCACCCCCACCCTCCAGCACTGTAGGGCACCATCCACCAGGCCCCCACTCCTGTCTCCCTGAACCCCCACCCCCCAGCACTGTAGGGCACCCTCCACCATGCCCCCACTCCTGTCTCCCAGCACCCCCACCCCCTAGCAGTGCAGGGCACCCTCCACCAGGCCCCCACTCCTGTCTCCCAGCACCCCCACCCCCCAGCAGTGCAGGGCACCCTCCACCAGGCCCCCTCTCCTGTCTCCCAGCACCCACACCCCCCAGCACTGTAGGGCACCCTCCACCATGCCCCCACTCATGTCCAACTCATGTCGCCCTGCACCCCCACCCCCCAGCACTGTAGGGCACCCTCCACTAGGCCCCCACTCATGTCTCCCTGCACCCCCACCCCCCTGCATCCAGGGGCACCCTCCACCAGGCCCCCATTCCTGTCTCCCGGCACCCACACCCCCCAGCACTGTAGGGCACCCTCCACCAGGCCCCCACTCCTGTCCCCCTGTACCCCCACCCCCTGCATCCAGGGGCACCCTCCACCAGGCCCCCACTCCTGTATCCCTGCACCCCCACCCCCCAGCACTGTAGGGCACCCTCCACCATGCCCCCACTCATGTCTCCCAGCACCCCCACCACCCAGCAGTGCAGGGCACCCTCCACCAGTCCCACACTCCTGTCCCCCTGCACCCCCACCCCCCAGCAGTGGGATTTGCCTGGGTACGTGTATTCCAGGGGTGCGCAGGTAGTCTTACACGCGATTTCACCAGGGTACGTGTATTATGGGTCTGCATGAACTTCCACATGCGATATCAGCAGGGTACGTGTATTTCGGTGTGCGCGTGAAGTTCCACACGCGACTGGGCCTGTGAGAGTGGGGTACATGTATTCCAGGGGTGGGCGGGAATATTTACTCGCGACTGTGCCTGGGAGAGCATGTTACGTGTATTCCTGGTGTGGGCGGGAAGATTTACACAGTCGCCTACAACGCGCCCAAAAAAAAGGTCCAATCCGGAAACACGTACGCCAGCATGAAGCAGGCGCATGTCCCGTGCATCATAAAAGAGTGCGCAAACAACAAACAAGCTCAGACGCCAGGATGAATATACCGTTCCTAGCAGCAGTGGCCGTGGGATACCGCAGGAGGAGGAGAAGGATAGTCAGGGCCAGAATCTTCACACCCAGAACCAGCCTATTTGGTATGCCTGATGACCAGGTGTATGGGAGGTACAGGTTTCCACCACACATAATACTCGACCTGGTCAGTGAGTGGGAGGATGACCTCACATCACCCACCCTGTGCTCCCAAGCACTCAACCCCCTGGAGAAGGTCCTCAATGTACTGCACTTCTTGGCTACCAGATCATTTCAGCGGACAAGTGCCATAGTGGGGGGGGGGTGTCACAGGCCACGCAGTCACGGTGCCTACACCAGGTGTTGGCCATCATCACTGCACGCCCATCAGTCCGCAGGCACATATACCTGCCCAAAACACCTGCAGAAAGGCAGGCTGTCAGCCAGGATTTCTACAGGGTGGCACAATTCCCCAAAGTGCTAGGTGCCATTGATTGCACCCATGTGGCTCTATGTCCCCCCAGGGCATCTGAGCACATCTATAGAAACCGCAAGCAATGGCATTCCATCAACGTCCAGGTAGTATGTGATGCCAAGGGAATCATCACCTCAGTATATGCCAACTATCCAGGGTCCACCCACAACAGCTTCATTTACAGGATGTCAACCCTAAACCGGGACATGGAAGCTGGGCGGCATGGCGATGCATGGCTGCTTGGTGAGTATAAATGCCACAGCACATGCATGCATGACAGATACAGAGTAATGTCAATATCCCACTAATGATCTCCATCACCACCTCCCCAGGGGACAGTGCCTACCCTCTGAGCACCCACATGATGACGCCAATTCGGAACCCCATCACTCCTCCCGAGGTAAGATACAACACAGCCCATATTGCAACACGGGGCATAGTGGAGCGCACATTCGGAGTGCTCAAGTCACGCTTTCGCTCCCTTGACCGTTCTGGTGGGCAGCTGTTATACGCTCCCCCAGTAGTGTGCAGGATCATAGTGGCAGCATGTGTCCTGCACAATGTTGCAACACGCCGGTGCCTGGCTGTGGACATGGTGGTGCCCCCACATCCCCAACCACATGCGCGCCCGCTGCGCATGGGAGGGGAAAGGGCACGGGGTGAGGCAGCCCATACGCAGCTGGTGGCTAATTACTTCACATAGAAATCACACCCCTGTGGAGTGCACACAGCCCTGGCACATACCATCTGACAATCAATGATGACTCAATCTGACAATTATGATGAATTAAGGGACAGTCAACTGTCAGAACCATAACAGCCTGAGATTGTTCATCTGGAAGTGTCACAATGTGTGCATCCCTACCTACACAAACACCACCAATGCAGTGTCATCAAAAGACACACTTCCATGCAGCAAAAATGAATACCCACTTGCAAAATACAACATGAGAACAGTGCCATGTCACCCAACCCCTCCCCGGCATGGCCACACAACACACTATGGCATGTCATGTTATGTGAGAGCAAACAAATTAATCCCCACAACATGACCCAAGTGTCACAAACTACAGTGTCCCTAATGGAAACTGGACACACATGAAATGCTCACAGTAATGCAGGACCAACAACACACATTACCAAATACTTACCAATAATACTAATCAGCTACACAACCACCAACCTACCATAAACATGACAGTACGGACTTAGAAAATTGGTAGCCTCACTACCTGATAATGCCAGCACTTCGAACACTTCCAACTGTACAGTGTTAGCGCCACGCAAAAGTGTAGGTGCACTGCTTACAACATGGACTCCATTTCCAAAGTAGACCGCCTTTTGAAGACATGACAAATGGACCTGCAAATTAGGAGGCACATATCAATACAGCATGCAGTGTACAATACAACAACAATATGCACTAGGAATGTATACACAGTATTACTACAGACTGCCCACACATCAAATGGGAGTCCAACGTCACCGTGTAGGTCAATGTCACTTGGGCACACCCTTTGCAAGCCCATGGAAACGGGAAGCAGGAGGGGTGTGTGTCACACAAACCGAAGCATCTGACCCAAATTCAGGACAAGCCTGCATGTGCCCAGCCACAATACAGCGTATGCCCACGGGAGACACACAAGGCAACACACTGTCCAAAAAATCAAAAATCAAAATTAAATTCAAAAATCAAAAATCAAAAATCAAAAATCAAAAAACAAAAATCAAAAATCAAAAATCAAAAATCAAAAATGACCATGAATGGGCCTGGGGGCGTGGGGGAGGCCACCCAGGAGGTCCGAGGACAGGGTGCACACCAAAACCCACCTGTGTGGATCTTGCGAGAAAAAAAACACCTCCATGGGCTCATGGCCTGCACGGCTACCCTATTGTGGGAGAATCGCTGCTGTCGCTCTCCTCACCCTCTGCAGCTGCATCAAGAGGTGGTGGCACTATGGGAGGCAGCCCACGCAAAGCCCTAGTCTGGTCCTCCATGGCAGCAAGCATGCGGGTGTGGAAGGTCTGGTTCTGGAGGATAATTGTGCGGAGGTCCCCATGCAACAACTCACGGGATGCCCGGACCTCCTCCCTAGTTGCCTGCATCTCAGCTGAGAGCGTACGTGTGAGCCACTCCAGCTGCTGTTCTGTCCTTGTGTTAGCTGAAGCCTCAAGCTCAACCAGAGTTACCCTGAGCTGACGGAGTTCCACCCTCAGGGCTTCCCTGTGGCCCTGGGACTCAATAGAAATGGCTTCCTGCAGAGTCTCCAGTGCCGCCCGCCTGTGCCTGTTGGACGCCAACATGTCCTCCCTGTGTGACTGGCTAATGGAGTCTGTTGCCTGCTGTAGTTGTTCAATCAGCCTTTCTTGGGGGACAATGGAAGTGGCCACCCTATCCATGGCCTGAGGCATCATCTCAGTTGATGCTGCCTGTTGGTTTGCCATACCGTATATGGATTGCTCCCATGCGTTATTGCCAGGTGGCGTACGGCCACCGCGTCGGCGGGCACCACACCTGTCTGGGGCAAGGCAAACTGCGCCTTGCTGTGCCGGCACTGCCTGAGGCTGCAGGACTGCATTCCCCCTCTGATCTGCTGGCCCAGGAACAGGATCAGATGTAGCGGAGTGTGACCCTGCATCCGTAACCACCAAAGGTGGACCTACCAACACTGACATCCCCATTGAGGGTTCTACCCCTGGTGCAGGTGGGTTGGACAGTACAGAATCCCTCCCAGAAACACTTACCTGCGACGGCACATAGGTCTCATCATCCGAATCGACACCTGAATAGAGCTCGGGGGAGGTGCACCCAGAGACACCCCTTGAGATGATGGTCTGCAGCAAGTTTGGGTTCTCACCCACCACCACACCACGTCCCTCCTGGGTCTGCACCATCTCCACAACCCCAGCAGTATCAAGTGCGTCATCCCCTGCAAATACATGAAAGAAAAGAAATGGGAACAGGCATTAGCACCATGGCACACAATTAGGGCTGAGAAGCAACAGAAACAGTACTTCATTGACACATGTCCCACATGACTATAACTCTCCCATGCATGCACTGTCACTGCGTATGAAGGGGAGGCAAATGGCACACATTGATGACACCAAGATGGAAGACCAACACATTTGATGCATGCTGGCTAGCAGTGCCATCACACATTTGCCTGTGATTGGCATGTCCAATACACATACATGACACATGCCATCACACAGATGTGACAATAGGACTGAGAAATGCCTAGTGAAAGTGGTGGAATGCAGACAATCAGCTTGAATGAACACAGAATAATATGCAACTATGTTGTGGCAAGATGACATTTCAAGGGCAACTGGCGTGAGGTTGGGCTGAATGTCTACTGTTGCCAGAAGGGATACTGCAACACCCAAATCCTGGTGCGCAGAATGTATTGGATGAAGCACATGGGTGACCCAAACCACTCAGGCACACACCCCCTCACCTGGCTCTCAATCAGAAGCACTCACACACACACCATGCACATGGATGACACACACATGCATGTGCACTCACCAGACAATGCCTCGTAATCTGGCAGGTCTCCCACGCCTTGGATCTGTTCCTCCGTGACGTAGGTCCCAGCAACATACTCATGTGGAGTGAGTTCTATGTCCTCTGCTGGAGACCCACCTCCAGTCACTAGAGTTGCGGCATGACTTGAGGCCAGCTTTTTCTTTGCCCTGCGCTTCAGATCATTCCAGCGCTTGTAGCAATCATTAGCTGTGCGCCTCACGAATCCGAGGGCACTTATGAATTCCGCGATGGTCTGCCAGTGTGCCTGACGTTGTGCAGGTGTGGTCTTGCATCCTGCAGTAATCACCATTTTGCGGTCATGTGCGGACACATAATCCACAAGTGCATTAAGTTCGGCCTGATTGAAGCTGGGCTTCCTTGGTGGGCCGGACTGTGTAGCCGTGTCTGGTTCATCAGCCTGTACTGGACGAGCACTCTTCCTCTTCCGTTTGGAAGGTGGTGGTGATACTGAGTGTCCTACGCCGCTCTGGACACTAGGGGCAGGAGCCCCAGTGGACTGTGGACTAGGAGTGTGGGAATGAACTGTCATGATCTCTGCTTCCAAAAGGTCAGGGTTTTCCCAACTCCCTTGGAAGCAGATCCATAACCCAGGTTCCGAGGGCCAACCAGTCCCAATTGGGACCTTTTGGACCCAGTCCTGGCGGCAGTGGCACCAGGCTCATAAATGTGCCCAGTCCCAGCGCTGGAAGCGCCGGGCTCATGATGCTTGGGTGGACTTACCTGCAGCAGACCATGCTGCTTACTTGCCTGCCAGCTGAGCCTCTGATCCTCTTCTGTTTGGAACTACTTTTCCTGTTGGGTGGGGCAGGAGCCACTCCCTAGATTCAGAACACTGGAACTCTTCTGGAAAGCAGGAACTCTTTTCTTACCTAGGCCTGGCTGTGGAAGGAGACACCTAAGCACTACAGGAGGCTATTTAAACCACACCCGGTGGATGAATCTTGCTTTGCGTTATTCTGCATCCTCTGCAGCAGAACGCTCATCGTGTCTTCTGCATCGGATCCTGGGCCTAAGGAAAAAGGCTTACCATCCTGAATCCAGTCTTCAGCAACACCTATAAAGACAAGAAAGAACAGGTTAGCATTCCGGCATCTGAAAGACAAAGGCTTACCTACTCTTCGTGCGCTCCGGAGGTCTTCACACTGCATTCCGGCATCTGAAAGACAAAAGCTTACCGACTCTTCGCACGCTCCGGAGGCCTTCGGCGCTGCATCCTGCATCTGAAAGACAAAACAAGGTGCGTTTAAAGACATTGGGGAACTTTGATACTCACGTGCCATTACTCCTTTCCACATCAACCCCAGTGGGTATTCCGGCACCCTGCAGCCGCTCCGAACTCGTACCTGCAAAATAAAAGACAGTTAGAGCGCATCGTGAAGCAGGCAACAAGCGCTTACTTACGTGCTTCCAAGCGCTTCTATTCATCATACGGACTCCATCTTCAACTCACTTCAGCCCGTCATCCGCCATCGCCGGAACCTGCAAAACAAGAGACATCATTGCTAAAGACTTTAAAGACAATAGAATTACTCGAAACTTACTGTTCGTGCAGTAAACGACGGACAGCAGTCCTCTGAAGTCAAGAGGCCTGCGCTACCGATCCAGTGAAGAAACTGGTTACAGCACCCGGCCCCGAGGCAGATGGAGAGCTCGGCATTCACTTACCTAAGACATCTTACTCTTGAAGTCAGGCATACAGTGCACAGAGGTCCAGCCCAAAGAGCCAACCGGGTGCTACACATCACCTTTGAAGATACGGTAGTCGCCCAGTCAAGACCGGCGCCTCTGCGAGAATCAGGTGAGCGTTACAGAACGCAAAGCCTACCGCAAAACTCTCGCCCAGGCGCTATGGAAACCTCGGATACTGACCATCTAGCCCGGTTACTTGGGGAACTAAGGGCAGAAGTGCATGCAGCTCGTCAGGAAACGAATGCTCTAAGAAGGGAACTAATTATTTCCAAGGAGAGAACAGACGGTCTTGCTAGACAATTGCTACAGTCACAAGCCGGACAAACCCCATTACCCGCATCAGGGGCAAATCTTCCTTCAACATCCTCTATGAATCCAGTGCAGATCAACCTACCTGGGAATGTACCTCTGGCTCCGCCCAAACGATTTTCTGGTGACCCAAAGAGGTTTGCAGTATTTATCAATCAGTGCCGGTTGCACTTCTTATGCCGGCCAGCAGCCTTTCCAACTGATCAAGCTAAAGTAGCTTTTGTACTTTCGTACCTTAGTGGCAATGCGGCAGACTGGTCGATCCCTCTAGTTAATCAAGATGATCCGGTTCTCCATGATTGTCAAGCCTTTCAGCTTAGTATGGAAAAACTGTTCGCAAGACATTCACAGGGGCAGGCCTTGGACAATGAGCTTCTTTCGTTGCGACAGGGTAATCAAGACCTTTTGGCTTATATTGCATCTTTCAATAGACTAATAGTGGAAACTCAATGGCCTGAGGACAAAAGGATTACGCTGTTTTACAGAGGTCTACGTGGAGAGCTCAAAGACGTTTTAGCCCAAGTAGTGAATCCCCCACAAGACTGTTCGGATTATATAGACTTGGTCGTTCAAATAGATCATAGACTGCAGAACAGGAAGGCCGACCGTTCCAAGTTTGATGCTCGAGTATTTTCCAAACCGCCAACTCCTTCCAAAGGAGTAGACTCCGGGGAACCCATGCAAATCGGGGGTCTGAAAGGTCCTCTAACACAAAAGGAGCGGGAAAGGAGAAAACAGTTGCAATTATGCCTATATTGCGGAAACTCAGGGCACTTTCTTCGAGACTGTCCGGTGAAACCTGCCAAGAAGGCAGTAGGAGCTGCAGTTACCAAAGTTACAAACTCTGAGCAGGGAAACGACCTCGCCCGACAAGAATAGAGGTCCTCTTGCCGAGCGTGAAAACCAGTTCCGTGACCTCGCATTTCGTGATACCTATGGTCCTCATTAGCCCTGATAATCCGGATCGATTACATGCAATTGAAGCTTACGTCGACAGCGGTGCCATCGGCAATTATGTGGATCATGAAATGGTTTTGAGGATGAATCTAACTCTTTGTCCCAAGGCTGTAAAGGACGTCATTACTACAGTGGATGGTACGGAGATAGCCTCCGGGCCAGTAACGCATACCACTCAAGAGGTGACGCTAGTAAGTCAAGATGGACACCATGAGAAGATCGTGTTCGATATGATCAAGGCCCCTCAGTTTCAGATTATTCTAGGAATACCTTGGTTAGAGAAACACAATCCTCTGATCGATTGGCGAGCAAGAACGGTCCAGTTTCCAGAATGTGTCTCTACTTGTCACCCTCCACCTGGTGTTGCACTGGCAGCAATTTCTTCAGAGACTCCCCAGTTACCTCCCGAATACCTTGAATACCAAGATGTTTTCCGGAAGGATCAGGCTAACACTCTACCTCCTCATAGGTCTTATGACTGCCAGATAGACCTGATACCTGGATCTACTCCTTCTTGTAGTAGAATTTATGCCCTCACCGAGCCTGAGAACCTTCACCTTCGACAATACCTGGATCAATACCTGGTGAATGGGTTTATTCGTCCTTCCAAGTCCCCTGCTTCTTCAGCTTTGTTCTTCGTTCCAAAAAAGGAAGGAGACCTTAGAACTTGTATCGATTATCGCTCCCTGAACCAGATCACCGTTAAGAATAGATATCCGTTACCTTTGATCCCTGAACTCCTGGACCAAGTCAGAAAAGCATGCATATATACAAAGCTGGATCTTAGAGGAGCTTACCACTTGGTACGAGTAAAAGAGGGCGATGAATGGAAGACGGCCTTCCGCACCAAGTATGGGCTATTTGAATATCAGGTCATGCCCTTCGGACTTTGCAATGCCCCGGCCGCCTTTCAATATTTTATGAACGATGTCCTCAGAGAGCTCATAGATGTGTGTGTTGTTGTTTACATTGACGACATCCTCGTTTATTCTTCATCGGAATCTGAACATCGGAAACACGTGAAAATGGTCCTCGAAAGATTGCGTCAACACAAACTTTTCGCTAAGTTGGAAAAATGTGTTTTCAACGTGACTGAAGTTGAATTCTTGGGATTCATATTATCACCTGGCGGAGTACGTATGGATTCAAAGAAGGTCGATGCAGTTCTCAAATGGCCATCACCATCCTCCGTAAAAGGTGTGCAAAGCATGTTAGGCTTCGCTAACTTTTACCGCAGGTTTATCCCCGAATTCTCTCGAATAGTCCAGCCCATCACTGCCTTGTTAAAGAAAAACAAACGTTTTGAATGGTCTACCGAGGCGGAACAAGCTTTCCAGGATTTGAAGACTAAATTTATCTCTGCACCAATCTTAAAACACCCTCGCCCCGAACTCCCCTACATCGTGGAAACTGATGCTTCAAGCCTTGCCATGGGGGCAGTTCTATCACAAAAGGACCCGGTAACCAATCAGTTGCATCCCGTGGCATTTTGGTCCCGCAAATTCTCGCCTCCTGAAATCAATTACACGATTACTGACAAGGAACTTCTGGCTATCAAGTCTGCCTTTAAGGCTTGGCGGCATTATCTGCTGGGGACCCGACACACCGTTACTGTGATTACGGATCACCGAAACCTGCAATATTTGAAAACCGCAAAAGCCCAATCCTCTAGACAACTCCGTTGGGCATTATTCTTTGCCGAGTTTGACTTCATAATTACCTATCGACCTGTTACAAAGAACGGTAAAGCTGATGCCCTTTCTCGGATGGGAGTGGAAGAACACTTGATCAACCCTAAACCTGTACCAATCATTCCCGAACAAAGAATTCTGGGTGTAATCGCCACAGAATCCATAGAGGAAGTTAAGGATAAAGCCAGGCAACTTGTAACTCCAGCAGACATACAAAATTGGCATCTGCAGGGAAAGGACTTTGCAGTAAAGGACAACTTATTGTATTTCCAAGAACGATTATACCTACCCAGCACAGATTTACAGAAAAAAGTAATCTCCTGTTATCACGATTCTTTAATGGAAGGTCATCCCGGTATGGCCAAGACCGCAGAAAAGATCAAGCGCTACTTCTGGTGGCCGTCTTGGAAAAAAGATATTAGAGACTTTATAATGTCTTGTGGAGTATGCGCCCAAAACAAGAGTCAAAAGGAAAGACCAGCAGGCCTCTTACGCCCTATTGACATCCCACCTCGCCCTTGGCATACGCTTTCTATGGACTTCATCACCGATCTACCTCCATGCTCCGGATACAATACGATTCTAGTAATCGTGGACTTATTCTCCAAGATGGCGCATTTCATTCCGCTTAAAGGCTTGCCAACAGCAGCAACTCTGGCCCGAGAATTTCTCGAAAACATCGTCCGACTACACGGTTTTCCTTCGGTTCTAATTTCGGATCGAGGTAGTCAATTTATTTCTCATTTTTGGCGAAGTTGCTGTCGGTCGGCTCAAATTGATGTGAGACTATCGACCAGTCACCACCCTCAGACCGACGGACAAACCGAGAGGACCAATCAAACTCTGGAACAGTATTTACGCTGCATGCTGCAACAAACTGAAAAAACTTGGAAAGACATCCTTTGGATAGCCGAATATGCCTACAATAACTCTGTCCATTCGGGAACTGGGAAAACACCGTTTTTTCTTTTGTACGGCAGTCACCCTCGAACCTCGGAGTTGGATCCCCTCCAAGATCTTGAAACACCAGCAGTAGACTACCTGCATTCTACAATCACCCAAGCCTTTAAGGAAGCTGTTTCTCACCTTCAAAGGGCTAAAGAACAATACAAGAAAGGAGCAGATCAACATCGGAAGGAAGCCCCTCAATATCAAGTAGGGGACCAAGTCTGGTTATCCACCAAATATCTACCTCTAAAAGGGCCACGCACATTCAACCCAAGATACCTTGGTCCCTATTCCATCACTACCATAATAAACCCAGTAGCGGTCAAGTTGGACTTGCCCCCTCACATGAAGATACATCCGGTCTTCCACGTCTCTCTATTAAAACCCGTGCAACCTCAAACCCGACTAACTAAATCTCCAAAACCCATCCTAGTTGATGGAGAACTCGAGTTTGAAGTCAAAAGCATTCTGGACTCCAAGATCTCCAAATCTAAACTATTTTACCTAATTGACTGGAAAGGCTACGGCCCCCAAGAGAGATCCTGGGAACCTGCTGAATATGTCCACGCTCCTCGCCTAATCAAAAGATTTCACCGAACATTTCCTGACAAGCCAAAACCCCCGGAGAAGCCCGGTTTGGGAGGGGCCTTGAGGGGAGGTACTGTCATGATCTCTGCTTCCAAAAGGTCAGGGTTTTCCCAACTCCCTTGGAAGCAGATCCATAACCCAGGTTCCGAGGGCCAACCAGTCCCAATTGGGACCTTTTGGACCCAGTCCTGGCGCCAGTGGCACCAGGCTCATAAATGTGCCCAGTCCCAGCGCTGGAAGCGCCGGGCTCATGATGCTTGGGTGGACTTACCTGCAGCAGACCATGCTGCTTACTTGCCTGCCAGCTGAGCCTCTGATCCTCTTCTGTTTGGAACTACTTTTCCTGTTGGGTGGGGCAGGAGCCACTCCCTAGATTCAGAACACTGGAACTCTTCTGGAAAGCAGGAACTCTTTTCTTACCTAGGCCTGGCTGTGGAAGGAGACACCTAAGCACTACAGGAGGCTATTTAAACCACACCCGGTGGATGAATCTTGCTTTGCGTTATTCTGCATCCTCTGCAGCAGAACGCTCATCGTGTCTTCTGCATCGGATCCTGGGCCTAAGGAAAAAGGCTTACCATCCTGAATCCAGTCTTCAGCAACACCTATAAAGACAAGAAAGAACAGGTTAGCATTCCGGCATCTGAAAGACAAAGGCTTACCTACTCTTCGTGCGCTCCGGAGGTCTTCACACTGCATTCCGGCATCTGAAAGACAAAAGCTTACCGACTCTTCGCACGCTCCGGAGGCCTTCGGCGCTGCATCCTGCATCTGAAAGACAAAACAAGGTGCGTTTAAAGACATTGGGGAACTTTGATACTCACGTGCCATTACTCCTTTCTACATCAACCCCAGTGGGTATTCCGGCACCCTGCAGCCGCTCCGAACTCGTACCTGCAAAATAAAAGACAGTTAGAGCGCATCGTGAAGCAGGCAACAAGCGCTTACTTACGTGCTTCCAATCGCTTCTATTCATCATACGGACTCCATCTTCAACTCACTTCAGCCCGTCATCCGCCATCGCCGGAACCTGCAAAACAAGAGACATCATTGCTAAAGACTTTAAAGACAATAGAATTACTCGAAACTTACCGTTCGTGCAGTAAACGACGGACAGCAGTCCTCTGAAGTCAAGAGGCCTGCGCTACCGATCCAGTGAAGAAACTGGTTACAGCACCCTGCCCCGAGGCAGATGGAGAGCTCGGCATTCACTTACCTAAGACATCTTACTCTTGAAGTCAGGCATACAGTGCACAGAGGTCCAGCCCAAAGAGCCAACCGGGTGCTACACATCACCTTTGAAGATACGGTAGTCGCCCAGTCAAGACCGGCGCCTCTGCGAGAATCAGGTGAGCGTTACATGAACACTCACCATGGGACTTGGTGCAGGCATTAGCTGAAGTGTGATGTAGTCAGGGGGAACGACAGCAGGATGGACTAGGACCGACACTGTCCTGGCTGGGAGACTCGGAGCTGGGGTGGATGGAGCCGCAGCTGCCCCTGCAGCCTCCCCACCCTGCCTACTCAGGGCAGCAGATGGCATAGCTGCCCCTGATCCACGTGGGCTGGTGACACCAACGTGCACCGCCACATGTGGCCTAGACCTGCTGACCTGGAAGTCATCCATGGAGTCACCCTTTGCCAGGTCTGGTGCCACAATGGGCTGGTCCAACATGGGCTGAGCAGGGATGGTGTCAGCCACGTTACCCTCAACCAGGGGGGGGCATGGGTGTCCCTGACTGGTCACCCACACATGGGGGGCTAGGAGCACCCTGCAAGTCCCGGCCACGTCCCCTACCGTATCCACCACGGCCACCTCTTGTGGCTCGCCCACTTTTGCCACCCTTACCGTGTGCTCGCCTCCCAACCATGGCACTGATGTTGTTGTGCGTATGGGAGTTGCAGTAAACTATTGTCCTGGGCAATTGGGGGTCAAAGGGTTAGGGTACTAGATGGAATTCGTACCCTATTGCTCTAGCAAGGCTGTATGTGACCCCTGGGGGAAGATGACGGGTTACACAGCGCACAGGCACCCCGAAAAAGGGAGATAATGTGCACGCAACCCCTCCTAGACCACGTGCGTGGAAAAATAAACCTGCACTACGCTGTGGCACCCAGAAACACAAAAATGAACTTATGCGTGTCACACGCAGCCTAGACTGACCTCTGAAGGGGTAGGCAACACACGGGGCAAGCACAGATGTCAAATCGTGCGCGACTCACCGTCTGCCAGGAAATATCGCGTGAAAAATATGCGCGTGTGCGCGTTGGCAACATCCCCGCCAAAAGAAGAATTGTACGCTGTCTGAGGAGACAGGACAACAGGAGAAGTGAACGCTGTTTGAGGAAACAGGCCCAGGAAAAAGACAAAAAGAGAAAAAGCTGTCAGAGGTAACAGGGAGTGCGAACTTGGAACGCGGTGAAGTAAATCGCGTGTGAACCGACAAGAAGTACAGATTTCACCCACTCGCTCTCCACGAAAAGCACATACAAGGAAATGGCGTTCTACACATACCTTTTAAACATGCCCACACGTCCAGCGTCATTTCCTCGTGTACGCGCTAAGGCCCTATCCTCCAATTACACGAGCTGACACTCTGACGTGCAGTCATAGGGAAACGCCTGTGCACGCACGTCACAGATGCGCTGTTAAGCGGAAACCTGTGCAGCTCCCTTTGGGACCACTGCAAAAGATTTAGGCTTACAGGTGTTGGCAATAAACCCACTTGGTAGCTGTCTGTACCACACAGATTCACTTGGTAGCTGTGGCTGAGCAGTCAGACTTCCCTCAAGAAGAGTTAGGCAGTATGTGGAGTATACAAAATAGGGCAATTTAAACAGTAGAACAAGCAAACACGGAATAGAGCTTGGGTGTAAAGATATATAGGTATTTATTTATAACAACACATCTATGGAAAACACTCTGGCACTAATACGGCAAACAACTTCAATTACAATTACTATAAGTAAATCAATCCCCCTAACAATAGTTTGACAAGTCTATGTTCAATGGCATCACTTATTTGCAGACAGAGGTGAATGCTTTAACCTAGATGGCACTCTAATATTCGTTAGAATGGGAGAGAAAAGGCAGGGTATGAAATCAACTCGGTACTAACACTTTTACGAACAAATGCAAGGCAAGTAAGGCCGGGTCTACTGTAGATCGCAAAGTTCAGAGGCCAGGCCCACTCAGAGAGAGGCAAGGCGATATTTCCCAAAAAGTATCACAGCAGAAATGCAGTTTGAGTCTTTGTCGCAAATTGTTATAGAAAGATTGGACCAGTTCAGTACAGAAAGTTAAGAAAGCTTGGAGGCGACCCAACGGAGAGGCGAGGATTAAGACACCTCACGCTAACCGTCACAAGGGAAGCCAGGCAGACACGGTACCTTGTATGTGGAGAGACAGCTCTGGCGGGGGCAGTTGTTCCTGGTGGTGGATGCAAGTCGGGGCTTTGCCAAGAGAAGAGATGATCTCGTCGTCGAAGGAAAGTTGAAGATCATTGCACCACCAGGGAAGAGACCAGCCGCGGAGTGCTCCGTCACAAGGCACCACCTTTTGGTCGCGGTACAGAGGTTAGTGGCTATCCGGTTGCCGGGGTGCTCAGCATGGGCAATTCGACCACTACGTCCTGGAACGAAGAAAAAGCAAAGGGGACTGGTTGTTCCCACCAGTCAGGGGAAGAAGACTCTCCGGCTGGGAGATCTCCTCTGTCGTTGGGAAGTGGTGAGTCGGTTCAGCAGGGCTCCACCGGAGGTGTCGTCATTGCAGGTCGGCTTAGCTTTACCCTTGTCGGATTCTTAGGTCCTGTGGCGACTTCTGAAGATCCAGTCACAAAAGCCCTGCTTTTATGCAGAAAACCCCCATTCATTCAGCTTAGCTGTCAATCAAAACACGCTAAGTGGTGAGCGGGGTGGCTCCCCACTTGGGCCAATCACACCAGAGTGCAACTTGAGTTGGCAAGGCAACTCAGTCCAGGGTGCCTAACCCCCCTCCCACACCCCCTGTGGTACCCAGACAGAATGGCACCACTTTGGAGGGCCTCTGTGCAGAAGCCCGCCAAAAGTGGAACAAAGGGCTCGACCTTTGGTTTAGGAGTCACAGAGATGAACACAGACGCCATTTTAAAAAACGAGTTCTGGCAGAAAATACCAACCGATAGATTTATTTAAGACAAATAAACCGGTGGTATGTTAGAGACTAACGAGAAAAAGTATTAACCTCCAACAATGGGAAGAATCCCATAGAGTTATATTCGGGGTCGAATATAACAAGTAGTTTCCACTGCCACCAGCCAAAACCCGACGAGGGGGGACGGGACAGTGCCCCCTCGAATAACAGACCCAGGGGTAATCGAATTACCCCTACCAGTACGTCCACAATAGAATGGTTTGTACTAGTTCTGTTAGTAAATTTAGGTCTAGTAAAGCCAATGGTGACTTTACATGCCCTGGGAGACAGTAGTCAGTCCCAGGGGATGGAGTCTATGGTGGGGGTCCTCTAGACACCCCAGTGTTACGGCACAGAGGGTGCGTTGTAACACACATAGCAAAACATATGAGACCCTATGGAGTAAAAGACCCCATAGCCCATAGAACACATTGACATTCACAGGAATTAACCACATTCATGTCCAAGAGTGGGAGACAAGAGTCTCACTCTTGGCAGGATGGAAAAAAAACAAACTCCAGAAATCCAGCAAAGCTTCTGGGGGACTCACTAGGTTAGGAAATTCAGCCTAAACAGAGAATTCTCCCTAACATGCGCATACGCACTGAGGCCCTCTCCACCAATTGCACGCTATGACACTCTGACGTGCTTATTTTTTCTACGCTCCATGGAAAACGCACGTGCGCGTAACGTCATAGACGCGCCTACAGGCTGGGGGCCTTTGGGCCAATGAATTTGCGTACGTGTGCTTACGCGCTAAGGCCCTTTCCTCGGATTACACGCAGACGTGCTTGATTTTCACGTGCCAAATCACTCCGTATCAAGCTGGCCACGCATAAGCACACGGAAGACCATGCTCCTGCCCAGAAGGCCGAATTACTGCCCCCCAGAGCCCCGAGCACGCTTCCACCTGCCATCTGCTGCTGCCTGATTGCCTACTGCCCACGTGCCCTGCCATTTGCTGCCTGCACATCAGCCCGGGGTGACCACCCCTGCAGGAACTGAAGACTCCCGACTGGGATTCCATCGCTCCACAGACCAGCCCCAGGACCCAGTTGCCAACCAACTCCTGCCTCTGGGGTTGTCATGTCGGGCACCGCAACATCTGACACCACTGGCAACCGCCAGCCAGAGAGGCAGAGGGCCACCAGCTTCACTGCCACCAAAGTTGGTGTCCTGGTGGAGCAAGTCCTGGGGCAGTATGATGCCCTCTTCGGAAGTTTGCGCGCCGACAAGGAAGGACGGACTCGGATCTGGACGGACATCGTGACTGCCAGCAACGCGGAGGGGGTGGCAGTCCGACTATTCCATCATGTCAAGAAGCGCTGGGAGGACTTCAGGTCCAGCACCCTCAACAAGGCCCGGCGCCTCTTGTCAGACGATCAGATGAGGGTCCTGGAACGCATATCCCCAGCGCTCCACGTCCAGGTCCTTGAGAGGCAGACCCATCTGGAGTCGAGCGGTAAGTGTACATGCATCATGATTGTAAGCTGTGCGTGTGGTGGTGTGCCAGTAGTGTGCAGGTTGCACATGTGTATTTATGGGGCCAAGTATGGGGGTGGTGTACAGGGCCGTGACGCTAACACATGCGAGGGCTCTCATGTGTGAGACATGGATGGTGCTTGTGTGTGTAGGGTTGCATGCCAAATGCAGATGTGTGGGCACACATGTTTGGATGAATGTGTATGTAAGAAGGCATGTTCGTGATGTCACACCTGGATGTTGGTTTCAGCTGCATGTGTCAGCACTGTGTACATGTGCATGTGTGTGTATTTGACAAGGGGGCAACAGTGATGCAACATGGATGCATGTGACAGCAGGATGTTGAAGCCTGATTGTCAGATGTGACATGCAACAGTTGGCAGAGGCATACACATGCATGCACGTGTGGTGGTGTGTGTGCATGTGTAGTGCACTCCCTGTGTTGCATGTGATGTCTGGCTCACCTTTGCCTGCCCATGCTGTTGTATGTGTATGGATGTTGCTGCCTGTTGCAATATGGCTATGTATGAAATGACATGTGTGTTGGCGAATGTGATGCCATGTCTGAGGTTTCCAAATGCCACTCATGTACAACTGTCATGTGTGTATGTGTCCATTGTACAGTGCCCTGATGCCAGTGTTTTATTTCTCCCTGTCTGCAGCGTCAACTGATGAAGAGGGCGGAGACGGCGCTGTGGAGCAAAGCGGCGGGGATGCCCCCACGGCTGCAGCGGAAGGGGTGGGTGAGCCCCCACAGGGGCTTGCAACGGCGGAAGACGGGGTGGAGCCATCCAGGTTGGTGGTTTCCACAGAGGAGGAGGAGGCCGCTACTGAGCCGCACATGGGGCCTGGTGGGGGCATCCCTGCTGGTTCAAGTGGTGCAGTCCAGGACCAGGGGCAGGAGGCAGCACAGGTCACCGTGGAGGTGCCTGTGCATGTCACTCTCCCTGGCACTGTGACTGCACTACCATGCACCAGCAGGGATGCCCCATCCCAGGCCCGTCCGCAGGTAGGGGGGATGTCCATGTCATCTGACTCCCCTCCACCTGCAGACGAGGGGACCCCTGGCCGTATGGAGAAGGTCCTGATTGGTGTCGCTTTGTGCACGGGTGTCATTCGTGATGAGGTGCGTGCTTCCTGGGAGGAGCACGCACGTCATGACGAAGAGCACCATGCCAACGTGGCCCAGTTGGGAGCGGCCATGGTTGGGGGTTTCATACATGTGTCAGGCACTCTGGCGACCCTCTCCTCCTCTGTGGAGGCTATGCGCCAGTCGTTCTCCATGCCGTCTTCCGGCCCAGATGCCACCAGGGCCCCCTGTGGACCTGCCCCGACCAACGCAGCCAACTCGGTGGGGATCCCATCCCTGCCACAGTCGGGAGTCGGAGGTCCAGCAGGGGTGGACACACCAGCAACTGGACCCCAGCAGATGGAGGATGTGACAGCATCATTGGGCAGGGCACGTGCACGACGGCGTCGGTGGATTCCATCAGCCTCGATGCCGTAGTGCTGGCACAGGTAGTTGCAGGCTCGACGTGGGAGGCATCATGGCTCGGGGCCATCAACATCAGGGGTGCAGGCATCGGCCGGAGGCCAGGAGAACCCTGGAATGGGAGTGTCTTCTGTGTGGGAGCGGTTGGGCCAGCAGATAGGTGCGGAGAGGCAGCAGGCAGAGGAGGAACGGCTCACAATGGTCAGGGCGGAGAACTCCATGCGGAGGGCGCTGAGGCGGGCTTAGTGCCTCGAGGGTATTCGCAGGGAGTTGGAGCTGGACACTGCATTATCCCTGCGAGACCTCGGGGCCAGGGAACATGCCCGCCTCCAAGCCATTGAACAGGAGTTCGATGATGCCCTGGCCCATGACAACAACCAGTGAGCCGTAGGACTAGCCCGCTGCCCTTGTAAATAGTTATGTAGTTGTTGTTAGGTTTCCTTTGCTTTTTATTTTTTTTTTGGACCTTTTGGACAATGGACCGCATTTTTGTATATAGTTTTTTTTATTAGGCAGTATTATTAGGTAGTTTTCATTTCTTCTGTTGGGATCATGGACCCTGGATTGTTTATCTGTATATAGTTGAGTGTGGAATATTATTTTTTTATTTGGAATTTACCCATGGATTAATGGTTTTCGGTTTGGATTTTCCATTGGATTTACTTTTTTGACCTGTGACTTTGGACACCTTTCCTTTGGATTATGATTTGTGGTTTTAATTTATTTTACAGACATGCTGCTTTTGGTTTTTAATTCCCATTGTCATTTGTTTATTTTTTATTCCATTTATGTTGCTTTTAATACATTTTCTTCATCAAACTTCAATGTGTAGTATCATCTCATTGGTTTCATGCATATCATGATATGTGTTTTGACAGTCACTGACACCCATTGTGTGTATGTGAGAGACATGTTTTCATTGACATACTTGCCATTGGGGTTGTATCATGTAATTGCCATTTCTAAGTGGGTGGATGCAATACTTGGGTGGGTGTTTGGCATGTGGAGTCAGCCCATAAGGGCCAGGGATCTAGATTGTGATGACGTGTTGGCTGGGGCACATGAGTGGAGGGTGCCCCTGGATGCTGGGGGGTGGGGGTGCTGGGAGACATGTGTGGGGGCATGGTGGAGGGTGTCCTGCACTGCTGGGGGGTGGGGGTGCTGGGAGACATGAGTGGGGGCCTGGTGGAGGGTGCCCCTGGATGCTGGGGGGTGGGGTGCTGGGAGACATGAGTGGGGGCATGGTGGAGGGTGCCCTGCACTGCTGGGGGGTGGGGGTGTTGGGAGACATGTGTGGGGGCATGGTGGAGGGTGCCCTGCACTGCTGGGGGGTGGCGGTGCTGGGAGACATGTGTGGGGGCCTGGTGGAGGGTGCCCCTGGATGCTGGGGGGTGGGGGTGCTGGGAGACATGTGTGGGGGCCTGGTGGAGGGTGCCCTGCACTGCTGGGGGGTGGGGGTGCAGGGGGACATGAGTTGGACATGAGTGGGGGCCTGGTGGAGGGTGCCCCTGACCGCTTGGGGGTGGGAGTGCAGGGGGACATGAGTGGGGGCCTGGTGGAGGGTTCCTCTGGATGCTGGGGGGTGGGGGTGCTGGGAGACATGTGTGGGGGCATGGTGGAGGGTGCCCTGCACTGCTGGGGGGTGGGGGTGCTGGGAGACATGTGTGGGGGCATGGTGGAGGGTGCCCTGCATTGCTGGGGGGTGTGGGTGCTGGGAGACATGAGTGGGGGCCTGGTGGACGGTGCCCCTGACTGCTGGGGTGTGGGGGTGCAGGGGGACATGAGTTGGACATGAGTGGGGGCCTGGTGGAGGGTGCCCCTGACTGCTGGAGGTGAGAGACATGAGTGGGGGTCTGGTGGGGGGTGCCCCTGGATGCTGGGGGGTGGGGGTGCAGGGGGACATGTGTTGGGGCATGGTGGAGGATGCCCTGCACTACTGGGGGCTGGGGGTGCTGGGAGACATGTGTGGGGGCATGGTGGAGGGTGCCCCTGACTGCTGGGGGGTGGGGGTTCAGGGGGACATGAGTTGGACATGAGTGGGGGCCTAGTGGAGGGTGCCCCTGACTGCTGGGGGGTGGGGGTGCAGGGGGACATGAGTGGGGGCCTGGTGGAGGGTGCCTCTGGATGCTGGGGGGTGGGGGTGCTGGGAGACATGTGTGGGGGCATGGTGGAGTGTGCCCTGCACTGTTGGGGGGTGGGCGTGCTGGGAGACATGAGTGGGGGCCTGGTGGAGGGTGCCCCTGGATGCTGGGGGGTGGGGGTGCTGGGAGACATGAGTGGGGGCCTGGTGGAGGGTGCCCCTGGATGCTGGGGGGTGGGGTGCAGGGAGACATGAGTGGGGGCCTGGTGGAGGGTGCCCCTGGATGCTGGGGGGTGGGGTGCAGGGAGACATGAGTGGGGGCCTGGTGGAGTGTGCCCCTTGATGCTGGGGGGTGGGGGTGCTGTGAGACATGTGTGGAGGCATGCTGGAGGGTGCCCTGCACTGCTGGGGGGTGGCGGTGCTGGGAGACATGTGTGGGGGCCTGGTGGAGGGTGCCCCTGGATGCTGGGGGGTGGGGGTGGTGGGAGACATGTGTGGGGGCCTGGTGGAGGGTGCCCTGCACTGCTGGGGGGTGGGGTTGCAGGGGGACATGAGTTGGGGCCTGGTGGAGGGTGCCCCTGGATGCTGGGGGGTGGGGGTGCAGGGGGACATGAGTTGGACATGAGTGGGGGCCTGCTGGCAGGTGCCCCACAGTGCTCGGTTGTGGGGGTGCTGGGAGACATGCGTTGTTGATCAGTAGTGCAAGGTGACATGTGGCTTGGCTGGGGGGCATGCCCATGGTGGATGGGCTTCCTGCGGGACATGAGCAGGGGTGCACGGTAGTCCCCTGTGGTGTGGGCTACCTGCAGGGGCCGTGGAGGGTGTAGAGGGAACATCAGGGAGGACCCACACGGCCAAATCACGTGTAGTACTCCCTGCACACCCCTGAAATACACGTACCCTGCTGAATTCGCGTGTGAGACTTCCCCGCGCACCCCTGGAACACACGTACCCAGGACAAACGTGTGTGGAACTTCCCACGCACCCCTGAAAGACACGTACCCTGCTGGATTCGCGTGTGAAACTTCCCGCGCACCCCAGTAATACACATACCCCGCTCCCAAAAGGACCAATCGCGTGTAAAACTTCCCGCGCACCCCAGTAATACACGTACCCCGCTCACACAAGGGCCAATCGCGTGTGAAACTTCCCGCGCACCCCATTAATACACGTACCCCGCTCGCACAAGGGCCAATCGTGTGTGAAACTTCCCGCGCACCCCAGTAATACACGTACCCCGCTCGCACAAGGGTCAATCGCGTGTGAAACTTCCCGCGCACCCCAGTGATACACGTACCCCGCTCGCTCAAAAGGCCAATCGCGGGTGAAACTTCCCGCGCACCACAGTAATACACGTACCCTGCTGGAATCGTGTGTGAAACTTCTCACGCACCCCAGTAATACACGTACCCTGCTGAAATCGCGTGTGAAACTTCCCGCGCTCCCCAGTTATACACGTACACCGCTCGCACAGGGCCAATCGCGTGTGAAACTTCCCACGCAGCCCAGTAATACACGGACCCCGCTTGGCGTTTGCTGTTTGGCAGCCCTGTAAACTGGTCCAGGGTTAGCGCAGACATTTGCGATGATTTGGGGATTTTGATGGATTTTCCTTGCGCGAGGGTATTCTTGGGGGCGTAACTGGCGCTGCTGCAGGGTCGCTGCGCCACTCTGCGCCACGGCTGGTTTTGGGGGCTAAAATCCATGAATACGCTGTGCGATGAAATGGATTTTATCGCACGCGGCTGGTGCAGTGTATCGCACGGGGACACTGTGCGCCAGCCGCGTGCGCCACTTTTGTGCGAAATTCTATGAATTACCCTGTAAAGGTGCTGCCATTAACAACCAGAAACACCTGCAGCACTTCATTAAAAAAATTATCCGAAATGCTAGAGAGGTTCAAAAAGAAGACTTTTCAAAAACTGTCTACAAATAAGCTGTTCCCATCTCTAGCAGTACTACTATGTTTTGAATATTGGTTGACCTTTCACAGAAGTTAAATGTCCAACATCTGGTGCAAATCCACTGGGATGATGAGAACGGTACAGCTACAACACAATATAAAATAGAAAAATGACTAAAATGAATTTACAAAACTCCATCAATTGTACGACATCACAGAAAAGTCAAAACAGCTAAGAGTACTGCATAGCTGAAACTGCATTAAACCTTCAACCTCACTAACATGAATACAAGAACGAAATGCCTACGTATAAAAGCCATTGATTGACAAATCTAATGTTGTAGGTCCATGTTATTGAAAGTTAGAAAATACATTAAAAAATACTTGCTGCACAATCAGAGCAGATGAAAACAATTATAATAAACACCATCTGCTAGCAGTGATTAATATAACTAACACATACAACACTGCAACTAAACCATCAAACATGTGAATATTTAATAACACTTACTTTCACATCATCCACACTCCTGAAGTTTTACAATCAAAAGGATGAAACTGCAGAAAATTGTGGCTTTTATACTTTCCAAAATTAATACCAAAAAAAAAGACACTATCTACAAATAAAACCACTAAAATGGATAACACATTTTCACCACAACCTATCACAGACATCTACAGAAAAAGAAAAGTAACAACAACCAATAAAAAACACTAAATCTCATAGAAATCTATTTTTCCCCACCCAGCATCTTCCATAGAGATGGCTATGAAACGCGGCTGCAGATCTTGCTTTGTATTCATGATTACATGTACATTTTTATGCAGGCCCAAAATCAAACTAAGCCAGCCAGATCAAATATCACACACAAATAAAATTCTATGCTTTATTATCCACATAACAATATGAATTTTGCACTGAAAATGTTTATAGATGCGACTATAAATGTAACTGCCTACGGGCACAACCAATAATATGACGGAATCCGTTTATGCACCAACGCACGTGCTTTTTACAGATACGGTTATACAAAGGTCCTTCATGGACGTTTGATGTTAGCCTCAGCTATTCGCAAAAACTACAAATTAAAACATGTATTTCCACGCCCCCAAACTCCAAACAAGTGTCCCTAACACACATACCAGCTCCCCTCCTTTCCCTATGCTCCTCCTCCACTACCTTGGTCTTTCCCAATCCTCCAAAAAAAGCAATGCATCTATGATGCTACTCCACCCAAAATGTTGGATAGCCACGGCTACCACACGTCCACAAACACACAATGTTCCTTTTTCCCTAGTATAGCTGCAGCTGCACAGGAGTCCACATCGACCCGCAGGTAGCAATGCCACACACTGAGTGGCTGCTGGATAGCCGCAGATAATTACAACAGTACCATCAACCAATTGCAAACACCAAAACACACATCATACATACCCTGCTCATACAAATTACTAGAAATTCAAACTAGGAATAATTTTTATGGAAACAGAGAAAGAATGCAGACATCATGGCTGGATTGAAAGCTGTGTTGCTGATCAGAGACAATTGGCTGTTTAAGTTACCGATTTTTGTGAGAAACCTAAATATTAACATCGACCTAGGTTTGCCAGATTTTACAATTAAATGGTTTGGATTGCAGAGAATGCGTTGGTCCCAAGTTTTTTCAAAATTGTTAAGTCTGAGAAGTACAGGGAACCCAGACGTCATACTAATTCATTGTGGAGGCAATGATTTGGGGAATGTACGAGGTGTGTCCCTTACTTTAATGATGAAACAAGAAATGACAAAACTAATGGAACTATTTTCTCGTACCATCTTCATCTTTTACAATTTGACTCAGAGGCGAAAATGGAGATGGACCACCAGATTTAATGGTCAAATTGAGAAATATTAATCAAGTAATTTCAGCATTCATGAGAGACCACAACCAATTATGGATTTCAAACAACATACAGTTCTATATGGGCAATTTCTATAGACATGATGGAGCACATGCAGTGTTCCTTCCTAACATTTAAAGAGTACTCCAAATGTCCTAAAATACTACACTGTGTTTTTCTCCCTAAACAGTACTTTTAAGGACTACTTATCACATGTAAATACACAATACAATACAATAATAACCAAAATCATTTTTTTACTATACCCGTGGCTACAGTTCATTGACTTTTATTATAACTGCAGTTATAAATTGAAAGTTAAAGAGGAGGGGCTCACTTCAGGTTTTAAAATACAATAGAACTTAAAAGATCAAAACAGTACAACAAATCACATGTAGTAATGTAAAGTAGATGAAGTTAAACAAAGCAGAGAATAATACATGCCAGTAAACTATGTAGGGAAACATTTAATAGGTACAAGATATAAAAGCATGAGTGAAAATGCACAGACCAAACTACTGTGTAAAGCGGCACATAAACCTAGAGTTGGGTGGCTCCTTGTTATAATAATTTTTAACTACTTTCTTCTATGTTTCTCCACACTCTCACATGTACGAAAATCTGAAAATAAACAGCCAAAATAGATAAGACTCCCAAATACCTACTGTTTACTGACCATTGTCCCCAATGTCACTATACCTATACAAATAACATTCAAAAAGCAATAATACACCCTAAAATGTATAGCTGCTGGCATGGAACTACTCTAACTCGTGGGTATATGTAGTCCTTTATAGCCCCGGATATAGCTGTACATATCTACAAAACGGCTGGGAAAAAAATGCTTTCCTGCCCCCTCATCTATGCCAGCTACCCCCACTTCCCAGATGACCTCCTCACCTCCCTTGCCCTCTCCCTTTCCCCCACAACACATGCAGTGTGATGCAGTTTGCTTTCAGAGGTCAGCTATTTGAGGCCATAGCTGAGGCTACAGAAAGCTTTGTGTGGCAAACTCAGTCCCTAAGCCCCCTCAAACTCCCAAATTCCAAAAATTTCAGTCAGTGTGCTGTAGCCCACCGCCCCCACCTCGAGCCTGATGGCATGTTCATGTTTTTGATCTGCAAATAGCTTTTTTCCTGTGTTTCATTTTCCTATATCCTCGGCTCTAGCCGCAGATATCTCTCGCATCGAGAGAAAAACAAGATGGTGGTCATTTCATTTCTAAAAATGCATAGTTTTGGGCAAATCCCAAGATATATCTATCGAATTTTGAGAAGGGGCACCCCCTTCTCCATCAAATATGTAAATAACTACTGCACGGAATAACCCCAAACCACGCACTGATCGCAAGTCAATGCTTCGTGCTCAAGTTGTTTTTGGAAAAAAACATTTTTTGACGCTTAATCATTTTCGTATTTTTTAGCAAATCTTTATGAAACCTTTGTCTGGCGGGGGTTGAGGTTGGGGGGACAGGTGGGTGTTTAATCACTTTCAAAACTTCGGTCAAATAACTTACTCGAATCAAAAATTATTAACAATAGCATTTTGAGGGGTTCTTATGGGAGTCCGACTTACCTTAACTATCGGGCGGATATCCCCGCCGTATAATGAGCACCAATACTATGGCCAGTTAAACCATGAGAGCTAATTCACTATCAGTGTCTAACCATTTAAAAATATTTAGGAACTTTCTATTTTGACAGGTTAGGCACAATGAGATGAAATAAGCTCTCCAATATGGCACACGTTTTTGTGATGACGGTCTGATTGGGGCCCAGTGTTCAGTGTTAGTACTTGATCACATTATTTTCCAGTTCCTGTTGCACAACAAGATTAGGCCCAATGCACATGCCTTGTTTCCCCCCATGAGGTCTCTGCATGCCACATTCACAAGAGAAAGTGAGCACTCCCTTGGCCTAAGATTTTAGAATTGTTTTGCAGATGCTTTAGCTTTACTCAGCGTCATCTTAATGGGACAGTAAAGGGTAATTTATGGAAGGATTCACCCTGGCTGAATGATGCAAAGAAGTCAGTGCACAATTTTTATAAAACATAAGTAAAGCAATTCAATAAAATGTTTATTGTGCGGCTGAAAGCCTACTGCCTGGATGCTGTTGACAACTAAGTTGTGCTCTGATCAACCATCTACAGAATGTGTTCTGTATTCCTACTTTGTATGCATTCACTATAGCACATATTGTGTGCTTTTCTCACATTTCTTTGTGGAAGTCATTGAACACAAGCAACATCAAAAGTGAAAACACATATTGATACATTTGAGCACCACAAGATTAAAAGTTAAAACATATATTGATACGTCTGAGTGCCACAACATTTAAGAAGATGTCTAAGTTTAATAGGCACTTGTTGCAGAGCTATAGGTTCATATCCCAGATCACATGCTGCTTGGTGATTCCCTAGAAACACAGCAGAGGAGCAGATGCCCTGCCCTTGCCACGGACCATTCTCAGGATTCTTTCCTCCCTTCAGGATTTTGCCCACCTTCCTATGGCTACGCCTCTAACTCCACCCAGCTTGGGAGAAATAGAGGGGTCTGCTCCTGGGCTACTGCCTCCTTCATTCACAGACACACAGCAGAACAGCAGGTCCCCTGACCTTGCTGCAGCCTTCTCTCAGGATTCTTCCTGATTTCCCTTTTTTTTTTAGTATTCCTCTTGCCTTCCAGGATTCCCCATGCCTACCTGTGGTTACATCCCTAACTCTACTCAGCTCTGGATTGTTCCTGGCTTCCAGGAGTCTTCTGACCTACCTGGATTCTTTTTGACTTTCTTGCTTGCATTCCTGTGGTAGCCTCTCTAACTCCATGCCACTTAGGACTAATATAGGGCTCTGTTCCTTACCTACTGCCCCCTTCATTTACAGGACACACATCAGAGCAACAGGTCTCCTGATCTTGTCACAGTCTGTTCTCAGTATTCTTCTCACATTCACACCTTCAGGGATTCTTCCCGCCTTCCTGTGGTCACACCCTAACTCCACCCACCTTCAAAGGAATATAGGGCTCTACTCATGGCCTACTGCCTCCTTCATTTCTTGGACACACAGCAGAGCAGTAGGTTCCCTGAGCTTGCCACTTCCTGCTCTCAGGATTATTCCCACCTTCCTGCCATCCATGATTCTTCTCGCCTTCCTGTGGCTGCACTCACCAATCCACCCCAGAAACAACTACTTCTGTGACCTCCGGTAAACTTCCTCCATGCCAGGCGTCCTCATTAAAGGATATATAAGGTAAAGGACACCACCTTTTTATTCCTGTTCAGGCGCCAGACTCCATATCAGCATTTCTCCACCAGAATTGTTGCTTTATAAATGCTTGCAAAAGACATCACCAGGCAGCAGCTTGCTCCACAGCTCATCCCCTGCACTAAATAAGGTTTGAATGTCTAAGCACCCTGGGAAGCCCCAGCAAGTTAACACAGCAAACCTCATCAATATCTCCTTTTCCACATCCAACACCCATAAACCACATGCACATACCTCCTCATGCAGACCAATGCTTGCTTAGCTGTCACCCATGCTGCTGATATCACCCAACTCATCTCATACAACAACCTTGATGCCCCCTTCATCACTAATACATGGTTTACCACCGCCCCACGGTTTCAATGTCTTCCTATCCCTTGTCTACTGCATCCAATGATATCCAGTGATAGAATTGGCTGGGAAAAGGTTGCCATGGAGCGACATTTTCCCATATTTGCACTCCCAAGAAAATCAAACACTTTCCCCAATTATTCTAGACCTGGTGTAAGAATACTAAATAATACCCATCCTTGAATATGGCTTTTAAGGCTGCAGGGAAAACAAACACCTACCTGGCTACTTTTTCCCAGGCGACATTTTCACATAGAACCCATCCAACATGCTGACCAGGCAGTAAGTACAGGAGGCAGAGTGGAAATCATCCACAGGAGTGAGTTGCCATTTTCCATTATGCCTTCTACCAGAAAAAGCTCATTTGAGTCATTCACCTGCAGGTAGAAGAACCCTCCAGCACAGAAAGTCAATCTAAATCAACTCTCTTTTGATACTCGTGAATCAGGCAAATTTGATGACAAAAAGTGTACCTCATCAAATCACATCCCACTACACCAGTAGTCTACATCTTGCCTAACATAGACGACAGTCTCCGCCGACCATCTGCATGACTGATGATGTCTGCCATTCATTTAATCCTTGTGACACTTTTAATATATGTGAATTGCTTTATTAAGGGTTAGATAACGGTGATGCATTCAAACATAAAATATTCAAGGACCATTATTACAAACAATTATGGAAATCTATACTTGTCTTAGTTTGAAGAGACACACAATTACACTCCAGAAACTAAACAACATGGTCTCTCGATAGCACTATATTGATGATGTGCTCTGTATTTGGAGAGGATCAAAAGATCAGTGAAACTTGATCCATGCATAGATCAACACTGTAGACTGGTGCATCCGATGCACCATATCTATGAAGCAAGCACAGATTGCAAATCGAAAACCCTTCACTGATATGTATTTAAAACCTACAGACTACAGCACGTATGCATTTCCACATTGTTCAAGCCCAAAGCCTATAACTGGCTCTATCATATGGCCAATTCTTGTGCATTTGAAGAAACTGCACAAGATGACTAGGTAGATTGTGCTGCTGACCTAACTGAGAATATGCAAGGTGTCTCAAAAAGGCTACAAGACAAGCAAATAATAGATTCCTGAATACACGCAAATCAAGTTGACTTGAAAAAATGATTAAAGCGATACAATACATTCCATGCCTACCTACATTGATGAATGTAATATGATCAAACGGTTGGTACACAAACGGGCATCTGGTCGAACAAATTATGGTGAAAAACCTCTTTTTGCCTTCAAATGAAATCAGAACATGAAAGAAAACTTGGTTATACCTATCATCCCAATACACAGGCACAGATAGTCACTACTCTTTGGGGTTTACCTCCAGGGCTAGGCCACTGCAAATGCTGACCTTGTGCCACCTGCCCATTTACCAAGACAATGGGCCTCATTACAACTCAGGCGTTAAGGGTTAACGCCGTCGTTAACCCTTAACGCCTGATTCCGATTTTAACGGCTGCTTTTAGCAGCCGTTAAAATCCATGGCGCTAACCCGCCATGATGCTAATTACGCCACCGTAATTTACGGTGGCGTAATTAGCGCCTTCCCCACTCCCATTATGCCCTATGGGGCAAAAATGGGAATGGGGAAGGGAAAATGGGAAATGGGGATTTACCGCCCCACTCACCTTGGAATGGGGCGGTGAATCCGCCATCCACCATGGTGTAAACGTAGTTTACACCATGGTGGTAAAGTTGGCGTAATTACCGTCTGGGTCGTAATGACCCCCAATGGACGTGAAGGTCTATCACAATGTTCATCATTAACCTAGAACACATAACAGTTGCGTGAGTCTCAATACTACCTATGCAATTAGATGACCATGTGAGCTTCTAAGTATAGGGGAAAAGACAATTGCAAGCGACAAACAGATATCCAAAACATCGATAATGTCTGCAGAGTTCTGCAAAGGCAAAAAAAAATATACATTTAAAAAAGGCATTCGACTTTATTTTTTTCGGTCCTTTTGTTTCGAAACAATGTATTCGAACCTTTGACCGGACATCGATATTGAGATTTTAGGAAGACATTTCTT
Organism: Ambystoma mexicanum; assembly: GCF_040938575.1. Lineage (NCBI taxonomy): Eukaryota > Metazoa > Chordata > Amphibia > Caudata > Ambystomatidae > Ambystoma > Ambystoma mexicanum. The sequence continues at coordinate 1,031,176,836 of NC_090933.1, read as the reverse complement.
AAGAATGTATCATTTCTTAAGAATGTATTATGTGTGTGATAGGTACATCTAAGGTGGTTGGTGATATGCAGCTATTATGTGTTTTTTTTTTTAAGTGTGTCTACTTACACTAAACTGACATTTTGCTTTTGGTTTTCTTGATTACAATTTAACACAAATTGAAAGACAAAAGTAAAAAGAATACTATCTGAGATGATATTGATTAAATACAAAATATGTGATGGATATCATTTGGGACAAACTATTGTTTAGGTCATTTTATTTGCCTCTATCTTAATAAGGTAGTATTAATGAAACTACATAACATTGAGATATGGCACTAGATCTCTTTGACCGAGCAGTCTAAAGAATAGTTACAATATGTTGGGCCTTATTGGTTAATCTTCTTCTGACAAGCTTTTGACCCTGAATCAATATGTTTTTCACTTTTGCTCACCTTGTGGCATGCCACTAGTAATCCAGGCACTAAATATTTTGAAATATCCTCATATATCAGTTAATTTAAATTGATGATGCCTCAGCTCCATGTACCAATGTGGAGACAGAAATACCATTACAGTGCCATTGAAATATTTGATTTACTTTTTTTTTTTGTTTTTGTTTTATTGGTTAAAAATCTATTCAACCTTTAACAAAAAACAACTAATGAATATACATAATAAAAATAAAAATAAATGTGTTTTCCCCATTTAAGAACAAGAAAGAAAAGAGGCGAGGAAAGAAGAAGAGAAGAAAACGAAAAAGAACATAAGATGTGAGTAAGAAAGTAGAAGAGGAAAAGGAAATAGAGACTACGAAAAAAAAATGCTATTTAGGCTTCCAACTCCAACGATAATGAACTAAAGCACATTACAATTGAATTTACAATAGAAGTTGTTGTTCCAGATAGACAACAATTCCATATCTACTCTTCTGATAATTCATTAGAATAGTTCCTGAACTTATACAAAACTGTTTCCCTTGAACGCTGGAGAGAGACACACTTTAAAAGCACATTTCCAACAGTTTCTTTCTTGTTCCCATCCTTGCAAAATCGGCAGCATATAGTTTCCTCTTTTAAGAGACTGTATCTATATAATTTCTCCTTGGTATATAATAGATTTAAACGAAAGGTGAACAGGCCTTCTTATTAGAGTATATTGCTAGGTAGGGAGCTTTAATGCTTTGCTGTTTGTGGTCTAGTTTCAGGTGTGCCAGGGAGGGGTACAAATGGATCTCTGCCACAGTAGTAGCCCAGTCCGCAGTGTAGAGCGCCCTTTTCACCTATCAGGCTTTTCAATGAGTTCCACTGTGGTACACCCAATTTCAGATAACAGCAGTAAAGAGAGCACCTTCAATTCGGACAATACGTTCAGACCAGAGACCTTTTTATGGGAGGGCAAAAGGGGCATTTGCCCAGGTCCCTCACCTTGGAGGGGGCAACACAAGGATGCCTGATCTAAAGAAGTAAGATTCCTTTGTTCACCAGACTCAAACAGCACACATCAATATATTCTATGGCGTGTTGCTGAGGCTCTAAACTGTTGCCTGTTTTGGCAAGTACATTCTGCCTCGATCAATTCATCATGTAATGCGTTCTGTGTTCACTGTGGTATAAATAGTCTGTGTGTTCGTTCCTTGTGGCACAACTCCTGTAGCATTCTTTCCTTCCTGGGGGAATTATATTGATCATGTGCAATAGCCAAGTTTGAAATGCATATTGGTAAATTGAGTGCCACAATGGTTCAAAAGTTAGCTTAGTGTGTTAAGCATTCATTGCAGAGGTATGTGTTCCTATACAAGATTAGAATAGCACATTCCTGTAAGGGTGGCTGAGCCTTTCCTATGTCTGAAGTTTATAAACCTGCCTGCGTATGTACTTGGTCTTGCAGCACAACAGGTGCTATTATCAACAATGTACCTGCACCAGATAGGGGTGCTATAAAAACAAACATGCCATCCCCATGGCGAAGGTCTAGAAATTGTTTTTCTCAGATGGGGAGCTGTAAAACCTAGGCAATCACCTGCAACGATGAGCATAAACTGTTCGTCCAAGAGAGGAATAAATATCCAAATTTGGAATCAAAGCACTCATGCTTGTATCCTGGCTTTGCCAGCAGACAATACAGTGATCCTGGTCAAATCAACTAATATCTCGTACATTACTGTAGTGTCTTCTGTGAAGTTTGCCTCCTTGCATGCTGGTGGCATCGTTTAGCCCATTACTTGATATTTCTTCTTATGTAGGCCATTTGAGTGGAAGGGTTGGTAGACAGAAGGGAGCGGACCAGATGGTGCAGGACTCGGGCAAGCATATTTTAAAGCCTGCTCGTTTTACACGAAACACCGCTTTGCATTTTTGTAAAAGTCAAAAGTTTTTCTGCACGTTTATAAATGACAATTTCACAAGACGGTGTTTTGGAACTATGTAAAGCTTTAAAATACAAAAGACCATCCCAGATTAAATCTGTTAAATCACACTGATTGGTATGCTGGCAATTATATACTTCTCTTGGTGATGGAGAGAATTAAGCTAGAATCATTCTCTGTTACACCCTTATATCATATTTTGTTTTAAAAAATTGTCATGTTTGGTAATGTGATTGGTGTCAGTTTTATAAAATTAGATTATTTTAGTTCATGTTAAGAACTGGTAATGAAAGTGTTCAAATGCAGAAATTGCAAAGTTGGCACAAAACCCAGATTCACCCCTTAACCAGTGTTTGTATTGCTGTGCATACAATTTAATATTGTATTGCCTAGCTTCTCGATATTGTCAGTCCCTAAACCTTTAAAAATGTTCAGCCCTTCAAAGAGATTTCCTTCTCAGGGTATACTCTTCAAAACAGCCTCACTCATGGTTTCAATGTGTTAAGTATTTCAATAGGCGATACACCCTGGTCCCAACCTAGTATGCAGCGCACATCTGAAATGCTTATTTTATTATGTCTATAGGTTCAATATTTTGGGTGATATACCACTCATATCAAACCCATCTCAAATATCCCAGGTCACAATGGACCAGGGATCAGGCTGGTTGGTAAAGGTAATATTTATTTATTTATTTAAAATTCAAATCAAACATAAACTTTTAATAGGGAGCAGCAATCCCCAATGTGGTGACAATAACAGATAGGAAGGTATGTAATGCACTTAAATTCACTCTTTAGCAACACAGAAGGAAAACACCAGCGAAATGAACACTTTTGGCTTGTTTGGAAATATGGCACTTAAAGTTATGATTTTCCCCTGCAATATTCCTCAATCCACAAATAAACAATTCTAACTAGATACAAGGAAGCAGCAGGTAATCAGGAATAAGGAATGATAAACATAATTTGAATACAACCTCCCCCCCCCCAAACAAGAGAGAAAAACCAATTGGAAATCTTACACTTTAAAATGACACTCAGAAATGGCTGGGTGAAACAATGAATGTGTGCAAAAATCCTTAAATCAGTACAAATCTCTATGGGAGCAACATTGGAAAGATACTAACAATCATGAGCTATAGTTTGAGCAAAAGTAAACACTTAGGGGCTGATTCATGGAATTATTTGCGCCGAAAAACAGGGATTTGTGGGCCATTCTGCCCGCAAATCCGCATTTGTTAAACAGGGATTTGCAGGAAGAATGGTGCACAAATCCCTGTTTTTCGGCGCAAATAATTCCATGAATCAGCCCCTTTGAATCTGAATGGAATGTTGAAAATAATTTAAAATGAAAATCACACATGTAAAACATTGCAAAATAGCGGATTCCCACCTAAAAATAACCACTGATATAGAGTGTTTTCTTTTGTTGCAATGTAGCTATGGGTCTTAGGTATAATTCAGAGTTAAAATGAAGTATCTAGCTATTAAATTGATGAAGATATGCAAGGTTGAATGAGAGGCGTTTTTAGAAAAATCAGGTAGTGAAAACAGAAAAGAAACTCATTTTGGACATGAAAATATTTACTATAGTTTTACTCTATGACCAGAGCATGCCAGCTAGAATACCAATGAGGGACAAGTAAAGTCTGGATTTGATTCATGACATCAACACCAAATCCCCAGTGCCCGCCCCGGCAGAACCAGTCATATCACTCGAAATAGGATTGATAATTTAAGATTTACACAAGATAAAAATGACTAAAGAAATGGCGCTTAGCAAGATAAATCAAAGACAGGATTGCAATAAGGATTCTGATCAGGTTACGATTGATTAAGGTAAGGGTAGGATGGTTTCAGATTGGGATAGGACAAGGCAGGACAAGGTATGCTATGGTTTACTATGATTCGTATTAATACTTACAGTCCACTTTAATTTAGGATTTAGGACCATCAAGGGTTCTGGTAATCACACGGATTGGGTCTAACCAAGGACAGCTGGGCAAATGGAGCGGAACAAGATCAGGTGGGCGGTTATGGTCAACGGACTGCACTACACTGCAATTCTGGTTACTGGAGACTGGAGATCAGTGGAATAGCGAGTTTGCAGCAGGACTGCATTTGGTAGCAGCAAGCCAGACTGGTTCAGGATGCTTCCCTTGGGCTTTGGGGATTTTTAGAATTTGAGGCCTAGCTGAAAAAGGGTTCAGCAATTCAGAGGCCTTGGCTTTGCAATGAAAATCTGGAATCAGGATCAAGGATGATGAAATCAGGAACAGAACGCCACACAGGAATTCAAGAAGAAAGTCAGGAATCAGTGTCTTTTTATGTGTTGTCAGGTTCCCTTATTTATCATGCCAAATTACATCACTAAAGTGTATGGCAGGGGCAGGCTTACTTTCCACACACATAATTCTAGGATTGGGCAAGGGCATAGTTTCTGCCTTGATCTTCACTGATTGGATCACAGAAAAGGATGTCATGTTTATGGTGGTACTTTTACAATGTCTAGAAACCTCCCCTAGCCACTGGATTGAAAATCTAATTTTGCCATGAATACATCTTTATACAGTTAGAACCTCTGAGAAAATCAGATGCACAGGTTACACATTTTGTGAGTCACATTTCAATCCAAACCCCAAGTCTGTGTGACCTGGTTTTGCCTTTATGCTACATTTTGGGAATTTTAACCATGAAAGATTTGGCCTAAAATTTCCCAACTTTTTACACAGATGTCCATTTACCCCTGAATTGTGTGTACAAAATGTTATGTGCGCAATATTAATACTTTCCCACAATCTGTCATTCTTTGCAACTTCTGTTGTTTACGCAGTAGTGAGTTCTACCAAGTCTTCACAGAAAAGGCATAAAAGTAGATTTAAAACTACCAACTTTCATATTTTTCCTCATTCTTGCTGCCAAGTTAAATGTCTTTAAAGTTCAGTTACAAAATAGGCTTTTTAAAACCAAAAGGAAGTCTATTGTCACTTATCAGTTTTTTTTCTTTTCCCCAACTGTAAGCAAATGTCAATTTCTTAGAAGCAGGATGAGGGGCCGCTCTTTTGGCTGAAGTTTACTGCCCCTCCCACTTGAAAGGTGAGAGTCTTAGCCAGCTATTGTCTCAGCCTGGGGCAAAGACGAATGTCTGATGTGACTTGGGAAGTCCCATTGTCCTGGTATTCAAAGGCCTCCAAGCTAGCAATTAGCCTTTCCTGTGCCAGCAGTTTATGAGGTGTCACCCTTTCTCAGGGCTAGCACTGGTAGAGCAAGATTTTTGTATATGGTTTACCAACTTATCCTGGGTTTAGCTTTTAGTTTCTCATTTTAAATCTTGCCTGAAACCTATGGAATCAAAACAGTTTATAGGAGTACTTTTACCAGCAAGAAATAGTTTTACATTTCTAAATGAGCATGCCTTTACACAACAATATACTTTTAAATAGGCGATTCTGCTCTTCATTCAGGAAAAAGCACATTTAACTTATTTCTTTAAATTCAATTTTCATCTGCAGCAAATATACACTTTGGGCAGCTCTAGTCCTTTTCTTGAGTGCTGGAGTTGTTTGCAGCATGGATACATGTATCAGGCATCTGTTTGGATTCTTTCATTTACAGCTGATTCTTTAGATACACTTGCAAAGTTTTAGCCGTGTTTCCCATGTAAATGAAAACACAGTCCCTGGTTGATTTTCCAAAGATACTTTTGACAGGAGCTGTGATTCAAATGAGGCCCGGTTCCTCAGAGACTCAAGAATGATCCTGGGCATTGTAGGGCCCTTTAATCACAGTGGGTCATGAGAAATTTGATGAATTTAGTGCCAAACAGCACTTTGAAGGTTGAAAAGGTGACATTTTAAAGAGCCATTTTGGGTTTACAGCAAAGTAATGCTGCTTCTTTCACTTCACTCCATGTTAAATGTTGTAGAGCACACAGGCACATTCCTGCAGTGAGTACTGTGTTCCTCCCCTCCTGAAATGTGTGTGGCAGGGCGGAGTAGCCATTTTCTTTTTGTTGAAATAATGCAGTCTAGGGATCTTGGCGTGCACAGGGGTCAGCGCGGCCATTTTCTGTTGTTTCTTGCACCAATACAGCAACATGATGTAGCATAGCACAGCAAAGTGGGTCAAAATATCCCACAGATTCCCCCCCTACTTCGTCTGGACTTCCAGTCGTGGCAGAGTCGGGCAAGTGGGATTTTTTTCTTTTCTTGATAAAGCAGGTTAATTCGGGTATGAGTCCTTCTTCCATCAGCGAATCCTGCGGATATAATACTGCGGTCAAGCATGTATTCGAGAACCTTGTCTCCAAGAAGAACTGTTTTTGACAGGGTAAGCTAGACAAGGCGCTTGTAAAAAGCTTCTTTTGAGTTGCATTACTGCCTCAGCTTGTTCTGGAACCCACTCCCACTTCCAACAGATGGATCAGGGGTCTTGTGATCTCTGTGTAATCCTCAATGAACTTTCTACTGTAATTAGTCAGTCCAAGGAGGCTCCTTAGTTCCCGCAGAGTTGTGGGGTCTTTTAGTTTCAGGAGTGCTTTCACTTTCTTTTCCTGAGGACAGAGACCCTCAGGAGTTATCTCATGCCCCAAGAAATTGACACAGGTCCTGCACCACTGTGCCTTTTGAAGGATAGTTTTGCTCCGGCAACCCTAAACTGGATCAGAACATAACAGATTTCTGCTATTTGTTCCTCCACAGTTGAGCATTTGATCAGAACATCATCTGCATAGGCCAGGTTATCCCTTTCACCCAAGTCGGGCATGGCCTTCTGTAAGAATATGTTAAATTTATTGCCAGAGCTGAGGTATCCGAAGGGAGTCCGGGTACATGTGTACTGCTGCCCCCCAAAAGGTAAAGGCCAGCTTTTATTGGTCCTCCCTACTGATAGGTAAGGTCCAGTACCCATTGGTCAGGTCAATGGCAGTGTATACCTTTGACCCCTGGATCTGGGCCAGCCCCTGGTCAATGTAGGGGAGGGGCCATCAGGACATGTGGACTCGTTTGTTTAGCTCCCTTAGGTCAGCACAGCATCTCCACTGGCCGTTGGGTTTTAAAATCCTCAGCACTGGATTATTCAAGGTGCTGTGGACTGGCGGAATTATCCCACGGGACTCAAGGTTTTTGATAATTTCTGTGAGGGACCCTATGGATGCGAGAGGCATGCAGTATTGCTTCACAAACACTGTAGTCATACCAGGGTCCGTGGGAATTGTTGTTGCATGGATTTTGGTGTGACCACAGTCATATGAGTTCACCGCAAAGAGATCCTGAAAATCTAAGAAATTTTTGCTTTTGCTCCAGAGTCACCCACGCATCAGCTGCGTTGACTCTCTCTTCAACCATTTGCCTGATGCCTGGAAAGACTTCTGGTTTGGCTATCTCAGCGGCCTCCTCCAGCTGGGTGGAGAAGTCCCTTGTTGAAGTATTGACCTGGAGTTCCAGGCAGCGGAGGCAGTCCATGTGGACCTGGACGATCACCTCATCCCTCCTGAAGTCACAGATCACCTCTTCCTTACCATAAGGGCAGGAAGAGTACACCAGGAAATCCCCCCTTGCCGGGTAAAGCTCCTGTCTGGTGTTATGTCATTGTCGCTATTACTGTCAAAACAGTCATTGGGGATTGGTCCTATCAGTTCTTTACCTAAATCTATGGAAAAATGTTGGTCATCAACCGCCATTCCAATAATGGTGCCTTCGCTCAGAGTGGTACTCCTGAGGTCGCTGTTATCCATCAATATTGGAATGGTGTTGTGTTCTACATTGACTAATGGTGTTGGGTTTACCCCCAACCCTTGCTGTTGGAGATGGGCATTGAGGTGAACATATGTGTCAGGATTTTGCAGTTTCTGTCCTCTTTTTTCAAGTGGGAATAGTCGGGTCTGTCCTGGGATGGTGACTTCCTCTCCAATTTGAACTTCAACTGCATACGGCAGCAATTGGGCTGACCAAAATGCTTTTTCTGAATCATCAAAGTCCATGGGATTACCCCCTAATCGGGACCAGGCTTTGTAGTTTATCAGGTCCAAATTAATGGCAAAGTGATTGAGAATGTCACTGCCTAAATAGAATGCAGAAGGGACATCTCGCACGACCCAACAATTATGGACTATGCTTTTGTTGCCTATAGAAATTTTGAGCATACACCTGCTAGACAGGAGATGTTTGGAATTGGGAATTTCCAGGTCCATTTCCCATTTATCAATCAATTTAAATGTGGGAATGGCTGGATCTTTTGGTAGTTTTCAGAACATGGTTCGCTGATGAAGCTCTTATCGTTGTTCACGCACACTCAGGCAAGAACAAATTGCTTCCCCTCATTTAACTGAATAGGTAAGAATAACTGTTCTCTAATTTTCTGAATGTCAGTTAAACTTTGAGTGGGTTTCTCATCATTTTGGACTATGGAATTGGATTTTCTGATTGGGAATTGGTATAGAACTTCAGAGTATTTCCTTCCAGTGTGGAATGTCATTTGAAACTGGAAGGAAGGTTGATTTTCAGAAATAGAGAGGACTTCCCATCACCAGTTTTTTGTCCTACAACAATTACTGTCATGTCAGGGATTTGGTTATTGTGAAAATGGACTCAATATGATCCTGTTTTTGTTCAACCATGTGGCATGTGCCATTTAAACTCACATGGCTGCCACTTTGTTTTAATTTTATTGGCCGGTTAGTCTGGGTCCAGAGGACCTTGTTTACGCAGTCTATTGGGGGGGCAACCTTCACAGGATGTCATTCCCCAGTTGACAAGGTGTGCCCTCCGGAGTCACGACTATGAACAGGTTTTTCACCTTGTGTCGCCCAATTTTAATTTCCAAATATGCAGTCCCCTCGACAGGAATTTCATTCCAATCAAAGTTCTGAAGTTATCCAGGAAGAGGGGTGAGAGGGATCTGGTATCTCTACCCCCTTCCTGAATTCTGCTGATCAAAAACCCTCTTTGACAGAAGAGTTGCTTGGGATCCAGTGTCCACCAGTGCCGACACTGTACACTGCCCTTGTACTTGGACTGGGGCATAAAATCTTCCCTTCTTCTCATCAAGGGGGCAAAGGTAATGTGCATTTTGGCCCAGTTGGTTGGTCAATTTCTTGATCCTTGATTAAGACACCGGGGTAGTTTGGGCATGATTCTGTGTGGGTACTTGGGGATCTGCAAGAAAAATATGACAGTTGGAGATTTGAGGAGTTTTGAGCTCCCCTTTTTCTGATTCTGGGCCACCCCCCCCTTTCTTGGAGGCAGTCACCAGAATAGGTTTGGGCAATGTGGTTTACTTGATTATCATTCTGGGGTTCAATGATGGGCGATTCTAACTCAGTCTCCATATTCATCCAGTCTTCATTAGGCTCTCTTGGGACCCATTTTTCTTTGGGAGGAGTTCCCCCGTCCCTGAAGAAAAAGATATTTTTTCCAGAATCCACTGAGGACAGCTCTCCTTCAAACTGGAGGACACTAACCTCCTCCACAAAATGAATCATTTTGGGTTCTTTATTTCTCCTACTTACCCTCTGTTCCTTGGGTTGCAGACTTTCAGGGGCAGGAGATTTTGGTTCTGGTTCCTGGGTGTTCAGGGGCTTTTCCCAGGTGGGTAAGCAAGCTTCCTCTAAGGCTTTACACCTCCCTTACCCCGTGCCTCCTCCTCTGGAACCGGTGAGTTGTCAGGGTTCTCTCCCCGTCATTGTATGGAGTACCAGACCCTGGGTTTGTGGGGTTCTGAGCCGCCACGTTCATCTGAGGGTTCTGCTGAGCCCTCAACATGCGACCCAGATCCTGGGACAGGTTCTGGACCTGGCGCTCCAGTTGGGACACCCGTTCAGGCTGGTACGGGGGTCTCTGGTCCATCCTAAGTGAATCACGGGAAGGGTAACTATCCCTTCTCCCATAGTACCCTGGGTTTGGAAAATTTGGGTAACCCTCTACCATTGGCCTCCCCTCTCCCGGATTGGGCTGCCTGGGCTCTGGAAAGTGGGGAAAGAAAGGAGGGTTGTTCAGTAGGTTGAAGTTTTGAGGGTACCGGGGAAAGAAATTCAACCCGGCATTTGGGGGATTACTGCCCTCCTGGGCAAAGTTAGGAGGGAAGTTTCCTCGGGTAGTACCTACCTGGTCGGATCCCCCCTTGGGCTGGGGGAGTCCACACATACCCCAGGATGGGTTTGTTAGCCTTCTATAGGAGTCTGATGTGATTACCTCCCTGACTACCATCTGTCTGGGATTGGCCTGAGGGACTTCTGGTTCTTTGGCTGGATGGATTTTGTACAGGTATTTGTTTAGGGCGCCGGGTAACCTTCACCTCCGCCACCTTAGCAGCAGCAGGGGTGTTGGCTGGATTGGGGTTTTTGTTTGTGTTTTTGTTATCTACAGGTTTCTGAACCTCATAAATACGGGTCGCCTGTTCTACGACCCAGTCCAGTGATCTCTTCTCATGAAATCCCCTCACCAGCTGGGTCATTATATATTTGGGGAGTGCATGGAAGAAGGTGTTGATGAACTCCCCACTATCTGTGCGTACCCTCCTGGTAGTCTGCACAAAGGCACGTTTGAGCTCCTGCACAAATTCTTGTGGGGCCTGGTCTTCCCCACACTGTAGATTGTAGGCCGCCTTGAGGGCGACTTGGGGGTTTCTATGTGCAGAGAAATGTTTTAAAATGGCCGCACTGTAGGTGAACCATCTTAAGTGGTTCTGAACCTCCAGTCCCGCAAAAAACTGGAGTATTCGGGAGAGAATGTCCACTTCAAATACTGTATGCAATTCCGGCTGTTCTTCATCTGTTCATATAATTCTAGGTGTTCCCAGACAGAATACTTTTCATTTTTATGAAATGGAGTTATAACACTCCTAATGGCCTTGATCAGCTTAATGGGATCTTTTTGCATAGCTCTCTTACTTTTGTTTGCCTTTTTGGTTTTAGTAACCCGAGTGCTCTCGCCCTCAGACTCAGAGGCACTGCTACTGGAGGTGGCTTCTTGATCCTCTAGGCACTCCCTGATTCTGCGAGCTTGAGAAGGGCTTGCAGAATGTGGGGGTCTAGTTTCCCTATTCCTGTGGTGCTCAGAAGAGTCTTCTGACTCTCCCCTGCTCCCAAATTGGCAGAGTACCCCCCCCCCCAATGCCCTAACTGGGTAGAGATCTTCAGGATGCTGTTTTTGGGCTTTATTTCCTGGGGTTCCCCACCAAATTTCACAAACTGATCTTTTGGTAGGCGTTATTTTTGGGGATCCAATTCCCTGACTCTCCCCTCATAGGAGTCTTCCTGATCAGAGATATTAGGCCTAACATTTGGGGATCTGTACAGGGACGCCCGTCCATCAATTTCTGGGGGTCGCTGATCTGTCAGTCCCATCTTCCCAACTCTATTGAATTCTACCATCCCAATGCCCCCTGGTTCATGTGAGCCAGCGGACATGAAGCTGGCAGAGTTCATGGTATTGAAGGGGTTTGAATCCCTGAGTACAGGGGTCCTGATGTTAGGATCAGGGGTTGCTCTGTCCCTCTCTACCTTTTCTCTTTCAGCCCCTATTCTCTGGTGATAAGCAAAAATCTCAGCCTTGTGTTCCTCTATCAAGTCTTCACTGGTCTCAATGATTTGCTCTACCATTGCTACTTGTTGGTGGAGCCCATCAATCTTTTCACAGAGAGCCTCATTGTCTCTCTGCGCTCAGTGCATGGTCTGGGAATACTGGGCCGATTTCTGCTGCAGGCGACTCGCCTCCTGAGATCTAGCATCTTTGGTCTCGGTGTTCCCCCCCCAGAGCAACGGACAACGGACTGCACTGGTCTGCACTTCTGGTTACTGGAAACTAGAGATCAGTGGGATGGCGAGTTTGCAGCAGGCCAGCATTTAGTAGCAGCAAGCCAGACTTGATCAGGATGCTTCCCTTGGGTTTTGTGATTTTTAGAATTTGAGGCCTAGCTGAAAAAGGGTTCAGCAATGCAGAGGCCTCAGCTTTGCAATGTAAATCTGGAATCAGAATCAAGGATGAAGAAAACAGGAACAGGACACCACGCAGGAATTCAGGAAGAAAGTCAGGAATCAGTGTCTTTCTATGTGCTGTCAGGTTCCCTTATGTATCATGGCAAATGACATCGCTAAAGTATGTGGCAGGGGCAAGCTTACTGTCCACACCCATAATGCTAGGATTGGGCAAGAACATAGTTTCCGCCTTACTCTTCGCTGATTGGATCACAGAAAAGGATGTCATGTTTATGGTGTTCCTTTTACAATATCTAGAAACCTCCCCTAGCCACTGGAACCAAAATCAAATTTTGCCATGAATACATATTTATACAGTTATAACCTCTGAGAAAATCAGATGCACAGGTTACATATTTTGTCGTTCACATTTCAATCCAAACCCCAAGTCTGCAGGACCTCGTTTTGCCTTTCTGCTACATTTTGGCAATTTTAACCATGACAGATTTGGCCTAACATTTCCCAACTTTGTACACAGATGTGCTTTTACCCAAGGAATGTGTGTACAAAATGTTATATGCACAATATCAATACTTTCCCCACAATCTGTCATGTTTTACAACTTCTGTTCCTTATGCAGTAGTGAGTTCTACCAAGTCTTCACAGAAAACTCATAAAATTAGATTTAAAACTACCAACTTTCATATTTTTCCTCATTCTTGCTGCAAAGTTCAATGGGCCTCATTACGACCCAGGCGGTAAGTTACCGCCTGGGTCGTACCTTTACCACCATGGCGTAAACTACGTTTACGCCATGGTGGTTGGCGGACTTACCGCCCCATTCCGAGGTTGGCGGGGCGGTAAGTCCCCAATCCCCATTTACCCTTCCCCATTCCCATTTTTGCCCCATAGGGCATAATGGGAGTGGGGAAGGCGTTAATTACGCCACCGTAAATTACGGTGGCGTAATTAACAACAAGGTCCCTTAGCGCCATGGATTTTAACACCTGCTAAAAGCAGGTGTTAAATCCTCCATGGCGCTAAGGGACCTCGGAATCAGGCGGTAAAGGTCGGCGCTGTTTACGCCGCCGTAAACCCCTTACCGCCTGGGTCCTAATGAGGCCCAATGGGCCTCATTAGGACCCAGGCGGTAAGTTACCGCCTGGGTCGTACCTTTACCACCATGGCGTAAACTACGTTTACGCCATGGTGGTTGGCGGACTTACCGCCCCATTCCGAGGTGAGTGGGGCGGTAAGTCCCCATTAACCCATTTACCCTTCCCCATTCCCATTTTTGCCCCATAGGGCATAATGGGAGTGGGGAAGGCGTTAATTACGCCACCGTAAATTACGGTGGCGTAATTAACAACAAGGTCCCTTAGCGCCATGGATTTTAACACCTGCTAAAAGCAGGTGTTAAAACCTCCATGGCGCTAAGGGACCTCGGAATCAGGTGGTAAGGGTCGGCACTGTTTACGCCGCCGTAAACCCCTTACCGCCTGGGTCCTAATGAGGCCCAATGTATTTAAAGTTCAGTTACAAAATAGGCTTTTTAAAACCAAAAGGAAGTCCATAATTTCACTTATCAGTTTTTTTTTCTTTTCCGCAACTGTAAGCAAATGTCAATTCTTTTGAAGCTGGATGAGGTTCCTCTCTTTACTGCCCCTCCCATTTGAAAGGTGAGAGTCTTACTTACTGTCTCAGCCTTGGGCAAAGATGAATGTCTGATGCGACTTGGGAAGTCCCATTGTTCAAGATAGCAATTAGCCTTTCTGTGCCAGCAGTTTATGAGGTGTCACCCTTTATTAGGGCTAGCACGGTAGAGCAAGTTTTTTTTTTTAATATAGTTTACCAACTTATCCTGGGTCTAGCTTTTATTTTCTAATTTTAAATCTTGCCTGAAACCTATGGAATCAAATCAGTTCATAGGAATACTTTTACCAGCAAGAAATATTTTTACATTTCTAAATGAGCATGCCTTTACCCAACAATATACTTTTAAATAGGCTATTTTGCTCTTCATTCAGGAAAAAGCACATTTAACTTATTTCCTTAAATTCGATTTTCATCTGCAGCAGATATACACTTTGGGCAGCTCCAGGCCTTTCTTTTCTTGAGTGCTGGAGTTGTTTACAGCATGGAAACATGTATCAGGCATCTGTTTAGAGTCTTTCTCTTACAGCTGATTCTTTAGATACACTTGCAAAATTTTAGCCGCATTTCCCGTGTAAATGAAAACACAATCCCTGGTTGCTTTTCCAAAGATACTTTTGACAGGAGCTGTTATTCAAATGAGGCCCTGTTCCTCTGAGACTCAAGAATGATCCTGAGCATTGCAGGGCCCTTTAATCACAGTGGTTCATGAGAAATCTGATGAATTTAGCGCCAAACAGCACTTTGAAGGTTGAAAAAGTGATATTTTAAAGAGGCATTTTGGGTTTACAGCAAAGTAATGCTGCTTCTTTCACTTCACTCCATGTTAAATGTTGCAGTGCACACTGGCACATTCCTGCAGTGAGTACTCTGTTCCACTAACCCTGAAATGTGTTTGGCAGGGTGGTGCGGCCATTTGCTGTTTGTTGAAAAAATGCAGTTTAGGGATCTTGGCGCGCACAGGGGTCAGCGCGGCTATTTTCTGTTGTTTCTTGCACCAATGCAGCAACATGATGTAGCAAGCACAGCTGAGTGGGTCAGAATATCCCACAACTGGCTATAGTGTTGTTTCTACTATAATAGTGAGCATTGATATATTGCACACCTCAGGCACTTCATTCTTTTGATCTCTAATGACAGCACAATTTGAAAACCATGTCCCATTTATAATCTCAGTCTGTCTGGATACAAACACCTTCCTAGTAGCTTCTAATCTGCATCCACTATCCATGCTATGGTATCTGTAGCTTTCTCCTTGCTACTAGGTGGTTGCCTCTATGTTTCAGCACGTTTGCAGTCTGTGAGGCAGCACATTTGAGTTCTCTGTCTATTCTGGGTTACATGTACCTTTTACGTACAGTCCTGCATTAATAATACAGGCTGCACACCTTCCTGGGTTCTATTGATAAAAAGTCTCCTGAATCTATGCTAGAACAGAAGTAACCTATTCGTAGACTGATAGTGTTGGCCTTCAAATGGTACTTTTTTATCATTCTGATTTGAGCAAGAAAGGAGAGTGTAAGAGTACTTAAAGGGAGTAAACATCCTTATTTTTACTGCTTTGAGGCAGCACATCAACCTATGGGTTGTGATTGCGGCAGGGTGGGTGGGGCAGATATTCTTGATTACTTAATTTCTTTGGTTTGGTGGAGAAGGGGCCCAAAGATGTCCGTACCCACAGCCCCAAAAGTGCTTAAGATGGTCCTGGCTCAGAACTCCCCACTCACACACCTCCTTAAGATCAACAAATAGAGAATTAGTTGAAGGGGCCCAAATCTTCCCAAACAGTGATAAATAACACCAGAGTGCCCTTGCCTTGTGAGAGATTATGCCCAACTCGTAGCAAATAATTCGATGTGGCAAGGACCATGGGAGATTAAGGAGCTTTCTCCATATCAGGGCTGCCAGATACCTGCTCAATAATTGAGGGATCATATACCTCGAACCCGTACAATACTTTTGGACAATGTTGCCATAAAACAAGCGCAAGGAGGGCAGGAGTGAAAGCTTACCATACTTAGAATCCACCCTCCTTAACTGATTCACCAAATGAACGGCCTTTGCAATGCCATTGAACTATTCATTTACACTGTTTTGATAGATGTGACAAATGCACCTAATACTCCATGCTTAAAAGTGTTCTGATTGCCTCGGTGACTCTAAGACTGCCAATCTGCTGATGCTGTTCTGTGGTAATCCAACCCCTTCAACCAACACTTATGTATGTGAATGACACTACAAATATGGGACAGGCAGCAGAGGGCTCCACAGTAACTGGAGGTGTGAGGTGAAGGGTGAGGTGAAAGGGCGTTGGTGCAGAGAACCACTGTAGACTAAACTATGTGGAAATTAAAAGCACCTAAAAGAGACCTGTAAACCCGAGTCAATGGGCCTCATCATGAGTTGGGCGGTAATGCAGCGGTTTTCCCGTCGCACGTTATTAGTGCTAACGCCAAGCCCCCCGGCGGATAGTCCGACAGGCCACGAGTTTGCGTGCACGCGTGCAGGGACATGGCGGTAGCGCAAATAGCGCTCGATGGAAAAAAGGCCCAAGAACCCATAGATCCAGCGCACCGTGCACTACCGCAATACTGCACTAATAGCACGCATAATTAGCGCGCAGGAAACGCGTCACCGCAGGAATGGGAAATAAACCAGTGGCCATCTTGGAAATTGCAATCTGTCGGATATCACAGCCCCTGCAAGCCATCCATCCCTGGGAAGAGTGAATTATGTCACAGGAGTGCACTAGTAGCAAGTCAGCCCTGGACAGGGTCAGGAAACCAAAATTTAGTGACCAGGAGCTGGCCGTACTGGTGGAGGAGGCAGAGATCCACCATGATGAACTGCAGCAGCGCAAGACAAATGGGCAGCGTTGTGCACAGATCTAGTGGAACATCAGCCAAAGGGTGTCTGCAGTGGGGCGCGTGCCCCGGGATGGCGAGGTCTGTTGCAAGCTCCTCAATGACTTGCGTGTGATAGTCTGCGGCATACTCTCACAGAACAGGAGTGCAAGCAGGGGCACTGAAGGAGGGCCACCACCACCACCCAAACTCACACCCTGGGAGGAAAGACGACTGCCCTAATCGACATGGGCACCATAGAGGGAATAGGTGGAGCGGAGGCAGGCACTGGTATTGAGCCAATTGCAGGTGAGTCCCACCCCGAATGCATGCATCTGAAAGGACCACACATGCAGACCCTGAGTGAATGATTGTGATGAGATGTGTGTGACGCACTGCAGACACCCATAACTGAGCCCTTGAACCACTGAACCGTAGTGCCGCCTAGACTCCCCTGCACGTGCAGTGCATCAATACAAGGGGCAGTGGACAGACATCCATAGCCATGGGATAGCTACGTAGAGTATGAGTGTGCATGAATACACCCCCAGGACCTTGAGCCTGGTGCATCCCAATCCCGCATGTGATGATGACACACAAACATTTCCATGCAGTGTTCCTCCACACTCAAACATTCCACCAATCACTACACGGGGATTGAACAAAATGCAAGTGCCATGCATAATTGCTACTGCCTACAATCCCACTTGATGGCATGAACTGCTGGATACTTATGTAGGTTGCCTTGAACTCAATCCACACCCTATGTACCCCACAGGCACACAGCGGTCTTCACGGGATGACGATGACGGTGAGGAGGACACTCCATCACAGTGCCGAGGCAGCGTGCCTCGACCAGCACCACCACCCCGCAAAGGGGCCGCGCGGAAGGAAAACGACACCATACCATCCCACATCATCACACCACAGCCCAACCAGACCGCTGCAGCACCCACATGGCCACAGGGTGTCAGCGCCTAGCTCACCCCAAGCCACCATGCAGACTACCAATGCACAGGGAGTCACCTGTGGGTCAGAGCCCAATGTGCGACTGACACCTCCAGCTGTGCATCAGGCAGGACATTTGCATTCCACCGGAAGCAGCGATGCTGAAGGGATGGGCACACCACAGGGGACCCCAGGGCCAGTCACACAGGGAGCACAAACCCCACGTGTACATGTGAGTTGTGTCCGCACACCAGAGCCAGATGTAGACACACCATCATATGGAAGCCCTGAAGACCGGCACTCAGAGCCCAGCAGCCCCATCCAAGCTGCCAACATGTCCCCATGAAGCCCCCCCCAACAGCGCATAAGTGGCAGGCCAGCACCTGCCACACCAGGGGTACCTTTCATCACGGGAGCAGCTGTGATGGGACGTCTGGACATAATTGAGGCCAAATAGGCAAAAGTGGAATCCATTGCCAAAGTGCATAGCCGGCACATCAACGACATCAGCGTGTCCATACGGCATGGCTGCAAGTACATTGCCCGAGACAACGCGCGCACACGGAGAGTGGTGGAGCAATGCACCTCAGCCCTGACAGGTTTTGGCCAAAGGGTACGGGAGTTGTGCGAGGCAGTATCTGCACTAACTGAGCAGACAAGGGAATTGAACAACCTTCTCCGTCAGCATCTGCAGGCAACCGGGTTAGTCCCATCAACTTCCACTACATCCACGGAGGGATCCCTTGAGCCTTCACCTAGGTACTTTTCATTGCGCCACCTGAGATCCCGCACACCAGAGGGGCCAGGACATGGAAAGTGCCCGCGACCATCATAGTTGGACATGGCATTGTTGTGGGTGCCCTGAGAACATGCACCTACCTGCACTGTTGTGTGGAGTTTACTGGCGGAGGGGGAATTGTGTGCTGGGTGTTCACTGGGGGAGGAGGGATTGTGTGCTGGGTGTTCACTGGACAGTTGTGATTGTGATTAAGTGCTCTTTAATATTCAAGTGCAAAATGTAGCTATCATCCGTATCAAAAAGAATGATCAATCAAGCCCTGTCTGGCCAACCTCCCCTCCCTCAGCCCATTCCTGTGTGAACGTGCAACACCTTCTGGCAAATCATCATCTTCACTCCCATCCCCAGGTGGCTGCACATGAGCATCGGGGGGCAGTGGCACATTCCTGCGACAGCAAATGTTTTTTTCTGGTGAATACATCAATGCCCCTCCCATACGGTCTAGGCACCGGAAGCGTGCTTTCAGCAGTCCAAATACCCTCTCCACGCCGATGAGTGTACATCCATGGGTAATGTTGCATGCCTGCTCAGCTGCAGTGTGTGGATGACGCACAGGGGTCATGAGCCATGTGTATTGGAGATATCCAGAATCACCTGCAGGGGAGAGAAAGCAGGTATGGGGACAAGGTAGGTTCAGTGGGTGCACAAGGCTCAGTCATCAGTGACATTGTCAGCAGGATCAAGTTCGTGTCGAGAAGGTCATGCTATCTCATTGCAATGTTGGCATCCAACCTTTGACTTCCAGGGCGTGCATGGTGTGAGGTTGCCATACAGCTGTGTATCTATGTATTTTTGAGTTGTTATGTGCATCACATTCATGTATTACATGTGGCCTACTTATCATTTGGTCACTTACATTGTGGAGTGTGCTGTGCTTGGAGCAACAGAGTACTTACAACTTTTTTTTAATTTTTTTTTTTAAATTTGTTTTAGTTGAAATAAATCAACCTTTCAAATACAGATACAAAATACACATAAAACTTTATCATAAAATTTGTACTGACATAAAAGAAAAAAGGAAAAGGAAAGAGATAAGGAAAAGTAAAAAAAATACAAAAGATCAAATACAATTAATTAATCGATTACATAATAAAAAAGCTAATTGGTTGATTACTTAGGCTCTAGTTTTAGGCTTAAAAGAAAATTTTCAGTGGCTAACGATACTTCTGCTTGGATGAGCACATAATAAACAGACCTTAACCATGTTTTGATAAACAAATGTTTGCTTGCAAAAATATATGATGAAATATATTTTAGTAGGACTTGCGAAGTTGTAGATAACAAGCATTTCCTAAAAAAGGCGCATTTGCGCCAATTAAAAAGGGCCTGTATTGAGATTAAACCAAGCTCATACCTAATCCAGGCAACTGGTATGCAATTTGGAAGATGTAAAATACGGCGCCAATATTTTGCCTCCCATTTTGCCAATTGAAGAGATGGAATTTCTTGAAAGGTTTCCAGGCCATATAATAAGGCTGGAATAGTTTTTGCGGTCCAAAAATGCCAAGCTGGCAGTACCGAAAATTTGCCAAATTTATACATTAAAATGCTGGCTTGCGATATAGAGGAAGTTAGTCTTGTTTCCAGCCATAGAAGACGGCCTGTTGGATGTTTCACATTTTCAAACAGGATGCCCAAATAATTATAATGGGGCGCTCTATCAATCAGAAGATTGTTCAATGACACACATACGAGATCGAGCTTTTTGGACAGAGAACTACAATTTGAGTTTTTGTAAGATTTACTGTTAATTCGTTCGTCACGGTGTAGTTGTAAAGGCGTTCAGCAGACGCTGTAGCCCCACTTGTGTTTTGGAGATCAGGACTAAATCGTCTGCATAAAAAAAGGTCTGAATTGTGTGGCCGTTCAGTTTCGGTGAATCTGAAACAACAATGGAAAGAACATGTCTTACATCTTGTATAAAGTAGTTGAAAATAGCGGACACTAACAGACAACCCTGTTTTAATCCTCGTGAAGTTGGGATTTGGTTTGACAACATGCCATCTAGGGTTAGGCGGACCTTAATCAATGTATTAAAATGGAGGCCATATATTACATACATTAAGGTTGCAGGGCATCGATCTCTCTGCAATTTTGCCAAAAGAAGCACCCGACTCACGGAATCAAATGCTGCATTGAGATCGATGAATGCAAAAAATGCTGGTTGTTTTTGCTGAAGACATTGTAGTTTAATTGCATTTAAAGAAAATAAATCTATTGATGTCCCCAATGCCTGCAACGAAACCTGTTTGATGGGTCATCGCGCAAGTGTTCATGGAGGGTCCAGGCGTTAAATTCGGCAAGGATGATTTTCGCGAATACTTTCCCGGGTGCGTCTAGAAGGGCGATCGGCCGGTAGTTGGCTGGAAGGCAACGATCGCCCTTCTTGAAGATCAGGATTATAATGGATGTTTTCCAGGAGGTGGGAATGATGCGAGTGAAAAGAATATTTTTGAAAATAAGATATAAGATATGTGCCCATTCGTTTGGATATGCCTTAAACATAAAGTTGGACAGCCCATCTGGACCTTGCGCTCTTGAAGAGCTGATTTGCATTATGGAAGAACGAGTTGATATTTCTGACAGTTGGAGTTGCCAGGGGGAGTGAGTAGCTGATATATATTCGAAGCCATCAAACGCTGGATCAGCGTATAGAGTGGAGAAGTGCGTGATCCATTCCTTTTCAGAGACACCGTTAATTTGTGCGTCTCCCTGTAGATTGGTATTATGGTTAGTTAACATCTGCCACATTTGTGCTGAATTTTTGTTCATCATAGCGGATTACATGGAAATGCTATCGCGCTGGAACTGTGACGATTTTCTTTGTCTGAGCCAGTTTTTGTAACAACATTTGCCAGTGTTCAAAAGTTGACGACAATACGGTCCATTCTGGAAGAGTATATGTCTCCTGATTTTCCAGTATTCAGCTTTTAGATTCTTAATTGCCGGATCAAAGATATGAGGATGGCAAGCACGATTGTGTCGCAAAATAGTCATGTTTTCATAAATGGTTTTAAAAGATCTTGGTATGGGACCCCATTCGTTCTCCACTCATTGTCTTCCAGGATGTTCGCTAAAGTCTGTATCTTTTGAACATTTCATTTAAGCCGATTTCTTGCCGTATTGACAGTTGCCATTGCTTTATGTGCCTGACTACGCAAGACATGTTCAAAGGTCCATGCAATCTGTGCGACTAAAAAACAGTGATCGCTATTTGGATGAGGATGGATAGCAAGGCATTGGACATTTTGAAACAGTTTTGGACTCATATAAATATAATCCAGTGTACTTGTACTAACTCCCCGATGCCAAGTGTAATTTGATTGTGCATCACCCTCTACCGATCCATTTACCCTATATAAATTCCGGTCAGACATCAGGTTTGTCCATTTTAGAGCCGATGGCGAGAGGTTGGATATGTCGCAACAGTCCAAGTTAAGATCAACTGCGACAATAATATGCGTGACGGGCTTTCTAGAAAAGGTGAGATTTAATATTTCATTCATACCATCATAGAAGTGTACATCGCTCATGGTAAAAGGGTTACGATAAATGTTTACCAATGCTAGTTCCTGAGAGTGATCCAAGATGAGAACTAACTGAATCTGGGCGCCTACTGAGGCCCAAGGAGTGATAGTGAAACCACTGGATCTGTGAACACCCACTAATAGGCCCGATGAGGGACGACCGCTGCTTGGTATGGTGGGAAGGAGCGAGATTTCATAACCATCCCACACCGGGCGAGTGAGTAGCCAGGTTTCTTGTAGCGCTATTAAATGATGCACAGTAGTGAATTTTGCAATAGTAGAGGGTAAATGAGAATGCCCCCTAGTGTTCCAACTTAAAAGAAGGATCACTTCTGCCTCATCTATTTTTGGTGGTTACTGATGATTAAAGCCATCATTTTGAGCCCCATCAGGCTTTCGCTGAGCTCCACAATAAATATTGGATTTACGCATGGGCAGTTGGTTTTTTGGGATCGCTTTTGCAGGTTCTTCTGCTATGAGAAAGCCCATGCTGAACAATTACATTTTGCATTGCCAGATAGTGTCTTGAACAAGACCTGATGGAATCCACAATCTGACAATCGAAGTTGAAAATTCTGAGATGAATTCTATCTGTTTGATGTCATTTGACGCCAGATTTTTTAGATCTGCAATGTCTCTGAAAATGTTAAGAACACTTTGGCGATTCAAATTGTAGCAGGGGAACTTTCCCTCTCTGCATTTTCGAATAAGTGTGAAAAAATGTTCACGTCGTGGATTTAAGTGGCGTGAAACAGCCTGAGTGTTAATTTTCTGTGGAGCCCACTGCAAGTGGGGGGGTTTCATGATTTATGTTCACGTAATAATCAGAATCTGCTTCCCTCTCTTCTTGATATACTGCTGTAGAATTCGGAATGCATTCAACATCCGCAGCCACTACAGACGAGACTAGGGAATTTTTTGCTTGTGCTAGACTGGCAGCCAGATAATCGTCTATTCTTTGTTTGAAATTCTCCAGCTGAGATGTGCAAACAGAATCAGCCGGGGAGTCTGGCAGCTTTTGTTTAGTTTGTTTACCGAGTCGATTTACATGGGCATCCGTAACCACCGATGGCCCATTGTCACTAAGGGTGCCCACTCTGACTCGGTTTGGATTATTATTTGCTGGACCATTGCCTATTGTTTCTGGGATGTGATTTTTCATAGATAAAACTCATGTGTGCCTCATTTTGTGATTTTAAGGCCGCGAGTTGTTTGTCGGCCTCAGTATTCCGATCTATGGAAAGAACTAGCTGTGACAGTGGGGATAAAGGAGCGCCAGAATGTGTGACATTATCCTGTGCAGGTATGCGCGCAGGTTTTGACGACGACCCATTAGGTAACTTTGAAAGGGCTGGGTAAGATATGTTTTTTGCAAAGGTAACTTTAGGCTTGTCAGCCGAGACTGAGGCAGCCATGGGTATCAAAGGACAAAAATCCAATGAGGCGCCCTGACCAGCCCTCTGTAAAGAATGACTAGTCGAAAAGGCGCCACACAAAACTGGAAGTGGCATAACCAAGGTTGAAGAAACTTCTACTGGACCTGTAGTCAAGATTTCCTTTTATTTCGCGGCGGTTGTTTTACCCAAGGATTTAAAAAAGGAATTCAATGTCTTTTTAGTTTGTTTTAGATTAGCCATATTCTTGTTAATGCCAATGGTTTTTTTGAAGCAACCTTTGTGTTCCGGGCTTTCAAGGCATCTAGATGGCTAAACCCTTGGCCGTTTTTTCTAGAGCGAGGCAGCTCAGGACGTGGGCAGGACACTTCTGTTTCACATGTTTGACGAGCATGAGTCGTCAAAGTTAACTCTTTCTGCAAAGATGCCATGTCGGTTGATTGCTCGATTGGCCGATTGATGCCACTAATCAAGGGTAGAACACTAGCCCTGGAACTGACTACCTCAGCAGCATGAACAGAAGAAACCCTAGGTGTCGCTGATTTTCGGGCTCCCTCTCTCTTAAGGGAATCGTCACTCGTTCTAGGCCCTAGTGGCGAAGATACATTTTTGGCAAGAGAGGAAATATAATGAGCCGACAACCATTTCATTAGGTCGTCAAACTGCCTAGATTGATGCGACACTTTAGTGTCCAAAGATTCGAAAAGTTTGCACAGACTCATGATGGTTGTGTTGATGGCTGTCATGGCTGGTTGCATCATGATTGTATGTTGCAGAAACAAATTTGATGCAGTTTCCTTGGCTGGTCTTGGAGTGGGAAGAGCAAATGAATGTAACATGGACTGTGAGGAGTGTGATTGTGAATGGTCGATCATGGAAGAATTGCTGCACTGTGGGTCAGCAGGTGGGTAGACAGACATACTCCATGAAATGGAGACTATAGATTTGTCTATATTGTCATCAAAGGAGAATTTGGGTTTTTCAGATAGCGCATTACCTGCTAAAATGCCAGAATGTGCCGAAAAAAAGTCTTGTGGGAAGGGGCCATTTTTATCTGATATTGATGGATTTGGGCAGCTTGTGGACGGAATGTACATGTTTAACATTTGTGGGGGCATATTAGTCGTGAGCCGGTACGTCATGACTTTCTAGGTTAGATGCTAACAGCTAGTTGGCAATGAATTCTGTCTCAAGGGAAGAACAAGAGCTATCCAAATTTCAATTGGAGAGATATGCCAATCACCGAACTCACATTTAGGAAGTGAGTGAAAAGAAGTTCCCTTAGCTTCTAACAAATAATGAATGGCAGCCCCCCGCTCCACGCACCTCGCACAGCGAACAGTAAACAGTACTCGTAGTACTCGCTCTGTGTGCAGCGCGTGTGCGCAATGGGCAGCATTGATAAGGATGCGGGAGGGGGTGTGGCCAATGGAGGGGAGGGCACTCTGGGTGGGAAAGCTTGGAGCTTCCTGTAATGGGAGTCAGGCTGACAGGGTGCAACCGTTGAAGACGTCCTCCAGGCGGGATTCCAAAAAGTCAGCACGAAGCGAAGACGATCCAGGCAGCGAGTCCCTCCAGTAAACAGTACTCGTAGTAATGGGCAGCATTGATAAGGACGCGGGAGGGGGTGTGGCCAATGGAGGGGAGGGCACTCTGGGTGGGAAAGCTTGGAGCTTCCTGTAATGGAAGTCAGGCTGACAGGGTGCAACCGTTGAAGATGTCCTCCAGGCGGGATTCCAAATAGTCAGCACGAAGCGAAGACGATCCAGGCAGCGAGTCCCTCCAGTAAACAGTACTCGTAGTACTCGCTCTGTGTACTTACAACTTGCTACGCCTCTGTTTCTAAATGTAACAGTACTCTGTCCCTTGTCACTGGAGGAGGGGACCCTTCCATCTGCTTGTGCATGCAACATGTGGTTAGCCCATGTGTCATTGGCATTCCCTTTGGCTGCCGTTGCATTTGCTGGTTGCCACTATTATGTACTGTTCTCCAGGCATGTGATTGGCCAATCAGGGGTCAGTGTTTCAGGGATGTACATTGTTGTTAATCAGACTACTTTTGTGTAGTGCTTTTGTGGATGTGCCGACTTTCGTGTAACATTGGCATGGCTGTCGGGTGGCCAGGGTGGGATGTCTATGCTGTGTCAGGGTGGGAAGCTATACTGCAACACACACAGGAGGCTTTGTGTTAGTAGGCCTTCCATATGTGACTGTGCTGCCACATGTCATTGACATCCAGGCTGGGTGTGTTCTGCTGTGTTGGACATGTACAAGGGTTCTCGTGCAAGGTACATGCATGGAAATGCTGCAGTGATGGTGCTGCCTATTGGCATGCAGGGATTTCACTGTGTGTGACCAGCCCCATCAGATGTAATTCAACATGCATTACAGACTACATTTGTACTCACCCAGCATCCATGTGTTTTGGCCTCGGTGCCTTTCCATGTACGCTGGCAGGGTACTGTTGCGCAGGACCATGGAGTCGTGGGTGGATCGTGGGTAGCGGGCACAGCAGTGGCTGAAGGTGAGGTCAGGGCTACATGTCATCTGCACATTCAGGGAATGGTAATTTTTCCGGTTTCTGTAGGCTGCCTCATGTGCCTGGGGTGGTATGAGTGCTACATGTGTGCAGTCCAGGGCTGCTATTACATTCAGAACTTGGGCAATGGCATGGACTTGACCCTTCAGCTGGTTCACCTGTGCCTGTGTGGCTGGCAATGCAATTTGCTCATTCACATGGATCAACCGTGCATCCAGCACCTGTCCAAGCATGGCACTGAAGGTGGACTGGGCCATGCCGTGCATCATGGCAACGGTGTGTTGGTAGCTGCCAGTCCCGAGGAATTGTAGCATGGACACAAGCTTCACAAGCGGGGTACTTCTGTGTTGATGGCTATACGGCTGCCGATATCAGCCTGGATTGTGTCCAGCAACTGGGTGATGGTTGCCCTGTCCAGCCTATACTCGGTCACCATCTGGCCATCAGTCAGGGCCCAGGGTGTTGGCCTGGACCTGGGGTTGGCTTGCCGCCTTGCTGGTGCTGCTCTCCTCCTCCTTTTCATCATCCCCATCACCCCCTGCGCTCCCAGGGCCCTGGCTGCTTGGTTTGCTGGCCTCTGTAGCTCCAGGCGAAGCAGGTAAATGTCCACATCAAGGTTCCCGGCTCCAAATGGCAGCATGGTGTTTGGAAGTGTGTGTCGTGCATGGGTGGGTCCTTTGTAGGCCTCTGATTTGCATTGGTTTCACCTGGGCCCTTATTGCTGTCTCTTCCCTGCTCCTGCTGGTGTAATGGTGTTGGGGAGGGTGTCTTGTGCATGGGGGGGTCCTTTGTAGGCCTCTGATTTGCATTGGTTTCACCTGGGCCCTTATTGCTGTGCCCTGTGTTCTTTTACCTCCAGCATTTTGCTGGGGGTATTTTCGGCGGATTATCCGCCGCTTTTCTGGCGCTAATAGCGCCTACGCCAGACTCGTGATTGCTATGTTTTAGCGCGAATGGATACTGGCGCTTTTACAGCCGATGCTTTTACAGCCGGCTGTACATTGCGCTGGCTGTAACGGCGCCACCGGTATTTGTACTCGTGATCCGACGGACCCTTAAATTCAGCACTGATAGCGTTACTGCCACTTTTAAGGGTGACCGCCAAACTCGTGATGAGGCCCAACGTCAGTTAAATGACAGAGCAAAATGTTTCCCGCTGTGGCTGAGTTATGCTGAAGTCTCACAAGGCTCTGCCTATTGGAACGTTTTATGTTATTGCATATTTATAAGGCGCCTATACGCGATGTTGCAATTCCTCAGGAAAACTGATCTAGGCCTGGAATAGAGGTTCCATACATTGCTGGTATTGGAGTGGGTGGCAGAGGAAAAGGTATATTTGGTTATCGGGCAGATATTATGAAGTTGAGACATTGTGGATTCTCATGAATGGCGAACCTGCCACAACAATCATCTACAACCCAACAGATCCAGCTCTGCAACTATCGAAGTTAGGACTTTTTAACCTATTGGGGCTTTACAAAAAAATCATACACCTTTAAATGTACAATGCAAGACCTATTGGCTTTGCAACGCACATGTTCTTTTTAACTTCCAACTGTTTGTTTGTTTGTTTATTTTATTTGTAATGCACGCCAGACCTGAGGGTATCAGGATGCAGACGATACATACAGTTATTACACAGACAATAGTTCAATTGCAAAGTATATAAATACAGTGAGCATATTCAGGAAAACATTGCACAGTTCAACCTCAAATGGGCATAGTGTAGTCTAACAAGAGTAGAAATAGAAGAATAGTGACTAAATGGCATTTAATGTTCATTTTCTTTGAGCCAATTAATGATGTTGTGTCTGAACTTTGGGTATGTTTGATCCGCCCTCAGGGAAGGGTGTAAGGAGTTCCAAAGCTGTGCAGCTTTGACTGGGAAGCTGCTCCCTCCCGCTTTGGTCAATTTGAAACTTGGTATGATCAGGCAGTTTGTGTTAGCCGTTCTGGTGGGCCAGTTGGAAGATTTTCTATTAATTTTCTCTATGAGATAGTGGGGTGCAGCATTGTTAAGGCACTTGTGTGTTAGCAAGGTAGTTTTAAGCACGATTTTGCCGCTCGTGGAGAGCCAGTTATTCTGTCTCCTTACATCAGAGATGTGCTCTTTTCTGGCTATGCCCAATGCTGCTCTAAGGGCCTTATTCCGTAGAGTCTGAATTTTACTGACAATGTACTTATTGGCGCTGAGGTAATAGCGCCAATGGTCCAATTTGGACAAGATTAAAGCTCTGGCTAGCATGGTGCAGCTATTTGTAGATAGGAAGGGTTTGCCGGCTCTAATCAGCTTGCATGTATATGCAGTGGAAGAGGCCATAGAATTGACCTATTTGGCAAAAGAAAGTGTGGAAACCAGGTAAAAACGGTTGCAATCAATATTAAAGGATGTGTATTTGTGGCCAAGTTTAATGAGGTTGGGCATAGTTCCCAAAATGATGAGTTCGGTTTTGTCATCATTCAGGCATAGACCATGGACAGCCATCCATGCCTGGATGATGAGGTAGATTTTATTTACCAAGGCCAAATCCTTGGCATAAGCCTCAGTAAGTGGCATGATAATCTGGGTATCATCTGCATAGTTACTGTAGGTGATACCAAGATGGTTCAGATCATCGAAAAGGGGCTTAGTAAATATATTGTAAATTGTGGGTGAGACACAAGAGCCCTGTGGCACTCCACAAGTAATAGGAATAGGGTCTGCTGCTGCTGATGGCGAGAAGACTCTCATAGTCTGGTTGCTTAGAAAGGATTGTATCCAGACTATGGTGCGCTGCCGAGTCAAGGTGATTGCATAAGACCTAGGTCCACCAAGTTGAACACAGCCGAGAGATCAAGAAGAAGTAGTAAGTCTGATTTCCCTTTGTCTCTGGGCTCGTTTTGACCTTGAGGTCAATCAGCACCATCTCGGTACCATGTTGAGGCCTGGATCTTGATTGACGGACTCCTAGTAGCTGGTTAAGCTCCAGACAATCCTGTATTCGGAGATATACCACACTATCTAAGATTTTTAGTAAGAAAGGCACTGTTGTTATAGGCCTATTGTTGGTGGGTATGGTTGGATCAAATGACTGTTTTTTTAGGAACGGGAGTACCCAGGACTCCTTTAGATTACATGGGATGGTGCCAGTAGAGAATGAGGCATTGATTAGCTTCGATATAAAGGGTGCCAGGTCTCTAGCCACATCTTTAATGATTTGGGCTGGGCATTTATCTCCCTTACAGTTAGAGGGTTTGAGGGAGAGGATGATTTTTTCAACCTCGAGAATTGAAACTAAGTTTAGCACAACTAAAGCGTTGTTCAGTTTTATGTGGAGGTGAGGTAGTACTCGCAGGAGTGATTAAGTTAGGTAGGTTTACTTTTTTTTGGCAATTTTATCCTGAAGAGTGGTGATTTTGTTAGAAAGAGCCTTCTGTATATTGGAGCACCAGATTTTATCCTTCGCACAATTATTCGGGTCTGAGGGGGGATCGGGGCTTCAAGCTCTTTTAGAATTAGAATTAGAATTGCATGATCCTATTATTCTATGTTTCCTGCTTGGTGCAAAGCATTTGTTTTTTTGTAAGGGATGAGATGTTGATATGGTTGGCTCTTTTAACATCCGAAGGTAGCTGCCTCCATATGCTTTTGCAATTTTCTTTTTTCCATTCTTAGGGTTTTGAGGTGTGGGGTGAACCAAGAGTTCAGATGTGCTCTGGGTTTGCTTTTTCTAATTTTTAGAGGGGCAATGGTATCTAGGGCTTCAGTCATAGTTGTATTATATGTATTAACTAGTGTAGTAGGATTAGTGGTATCTGGTAGAGAATTGCGGGAAAGTAATATTAGGGGTAGGAGTTTGTCTGCAGTTATGCTCTTTTTATTCCTCGTTAGGGGGAGGAGGGAATGGGTTATTTTTAGTTGTGAGACTTTTATCAACTAATGTAAATGCTCCAAGGTGATGGTCTGTCCATAACTGTGGGGTTATGGCTGTGATGGAGGCATTACAGTTGTAATAAAGGGTTCTGCCTTTTTCATGGGTTGGAAGTGCCACTCTTTGAGTGAGGCCAAGTTCATTGAGGACATTGGCTATTGCTGCTGCTTGCTGGTCTTTGGGGTCATTGCACTGGTGCTTATACCCTGTCAAACTGCACTTGTCATGGTGCAATAGTTTTCTAATATATCCTCGTGCCTCATTATAACCCTGGCGCTCCCGTAATGAAGGGGGCCGGTACGGGACCAGCCCCCTTCATTACGGGAGTGCCGATTACGAGGTTCCCTTTGCGGGACCCGGATCAGACCTCTGGTAAAACCAGACGTCTTCTCCGGGTCCCACGAGGGGAAGAGGGAGGTAATAACGGGCCACTGAAAATGTGCCCGTTATTACCTCCCTCCCCATTCCCATTGAGCCCTTTGGGGGCTCAAATGGGAATGGGGAATGGTTCCTGCAAGGAGGAATTACCGGGTCCTCCTATGTCGGAATGACCCAGTAAGTCCCCATTGCAGGAACCCGGTAATGGAGCCCGGTTTGGAGGCAGCCATGGTGCTAATAGCACACATGGCTGCCTCCAAACTCGGAATGAGGCCCCTAGTGTTTTCAAAAATAGGGCAAACTTTGCGCTGGTGCTAATACCGTGCAAACTTTCTGTAAACTGGCCCCAGATGTCCAGATGAGACCTGACTGCCAACCTTCGAGGTGCTTCTTTCCAGATTTTCGCGCCACTCTACGTGTGGATTTCAGATTGAGACAGTGGAGTTTGCCTTCCCTTTCTTTGTACGGGCTCTTTTTATGTTTCCACAGACATATCCCTATGTCATTGTGCTCACTTTTTCTGCAACTTTTAAAGTGTTTTCACTTTCCAGGGTTGGCAGAGAAACACGCAAACATATTTTTAACATGAAGCACTAAGAAGCAAACAAGTTAAGCAGTCAGTACTCTGCAAATAAATAAGCATATGTTGCTGGTGCGCCATCTTGTTTCATGTTTTCATTTCAGGCTGTGCTTTCGTCTGCACCACAGCTCTTGTTTCACTTTGCTCACACATGCTCTTTCTTGACTAATAATCCATCCTCAAGCTGTGCTTCTCTGCAATGCACACCCAGACATCTTGAAATACAGGACACATAATGACATTCAAAAAGTACGATGAACTTTTATGAAAAATATGTTTTCTTAAAGAAGTATTTATAAAACAAGGCAGTGGATTCAGCACAGGGAGACAACGCTCCTTATCTAAAGAGTAATTGTGACAGGCTCCGAATGTAGGTAGACCTCTTCTCAGACGTGTTCTCTAGGTAGAATCTTCTAAGAATACTTTGGGGACAGCTGCATTCTCTCGGAGCGAATGTTGTCTCAGAGAAGCCAGATAAATAGACACCACCTGATACTGTAATTTCCCCTGGGCCGTCAAACCAAAAAACATAATGCTTTTTTTCCTTTCATTGTGCAAGTCAACCGTCAACCATTAACTGAAATAATAACCTAAAAACTTGGCTTGCCTCATTAATATAAAACCTATATATATACGCATCATTGCCAATGAACAACAATGGGGAAAATGAATGGCGTCTCTTGCAGAGGAACCGATCATGTTCACAATGGCAACAGCTATACTGTTTCCTCCAGGGGAAAACGCAGCTCGTGCTTCTTTACGCAGTACAATACATTACTTGTAGAAAGTACAAAATGTAGGCTTTACAATGTGTTTGATCACTTTGTGTAAGCACGGGTTCATGCGCGTATTTGGACACGATAACGATGCTTATTTTCAAACGTGTCCAATGAGAGAGGCAACCGGCCAGGTGCGCGCATTAACACAGAAGGAATAATCGACAAAGCGGATGGTCCGCACTGGAGCCTTTCTTACTGCAGTTGCTGGCCAGAGTAAAAAAAAACGAAAAAAAAAACGAGGTTGGACTGGTAATGAAAACGGAGTACAACAGGATACGTTTAAATGATTGTAAGACCACACACCAATAAATTGCCTAAGCATCAAGGTGCCAACAACTTCTCTGCAATCAGAATCCTGTTATACCATTTTGTATTTAGACATGTTGCTTTACGTTAAGCTACATTCGCCGCCGTAAAATATCCAAACTAGCATGTAGCGAAAGAGACAGACTTAACATTCAGAAAACAAAATGTCTCTCGAATTTCCACCCAAAGGCGTCCTTTGACAAGCATTTTTAGAAGTAATTTCCAACGCCGAAATTACTTCGAAAAAAACTCATCCATCCATTTTTATTTGCTTGGGCGTTCCCCTCATCCCCCTTTCCCTATGGTATTTCTTCTCATCCAAACCCCTCCTCAACCCTTGTATCCCCTTACCCAATATATATTTTGGTGAGGTTTTTTAAAACTAATTCTGTGTCCGAAATAAATTTGAAGAAATGTTGGTCGGCAAATCAACGCCATACCCTCCTGTCACTTGCACCAGCTCTCTGCTCCTTTGCACTACTCCAGTCTGCTTCAAATTCTCTCATGCTCTTTCTCCAAACATGCAGAATGCTCGGCTTTGACTTTTATATCCTTGAAAGGCTTTTATATTAACAACCACTGAACAGGTTATCATGCCTTGTTCTTCCGAGAGAGGAGCGCCTGCTACCTTTTTTGAATTCTTTGAAGGACATTGGGGTGTAGCATGTTTTATGGTCAGGTTTGAAATGCCGCTTGTAGAAAATTGAATGCATGTTTGCAGAATGAAGCCATCCACTCTATCTGGCACCTTGTCTCCCAAATAAGAAGATGCATATTTTGTAAGGGGCACTTAAAGAAACAGTAGTCGTTGGTGCTTGTATGTGTTGTTTTCTTGGCCTCCCATTGCTGGCATTGTGGGGGGTATCTAAGGGATCCTCCCGACACTACTCCCAAACCCAGCATCACACAGCTAGGGACTGCACGCGCCCCTTTGGTGACTGAACCATCCACCCTGAGTTACCTGGGGGCAACCAGACGTGGACTCCCTGCTCACTGTGCTCAGAGAGGCACAGCTTCACCTCACTGATGAGGCCCAACAAGGCTGAAACACGTGTATGGGGTTGCTGGTGGTACTTTTGTTCAGAGAGGAATTGCCATAGCATTTCGGTGCTGGACTGCCCATGTGGGCGGGACAAAGACTGATATGCAAATGGATATTTCCCATCTGTGAAAGGTACAGTGAGCAAAAAGCATGTGCTGCAAACTTTCATCTCAGAACAGGTATCATGCCATGTTCTTTCTGGAGAGGAGCGCCTACTAACTTTTTTAAAACATCCACCCTGCTGGCCAAACTATGAAGCTTGAAACTTCTCTACTAGTGCTTCTTTAGGACCAATTATTTACGTCTCAGGCTCTTGCATCTGGAGGGACATTTAGGCAGAGTGGTGCAGCAGAAATCAACTAACACCACACAGTCTCATTTTTCTCAATTATGCGCAAATCTTTGTTGTCCCATCTGCCTTTTTATTGCTCAAAATAGCAAACACAGATATGCTAGAGCAAGCAAAGAATCTGTACATATTTCATCAACAGTGTTCTGCCATTTCCCCTCTAGTCTTTCATCTCTATGTTCTTTCCCTTGCCAAACTACTCCACCCCCATCGGTGTAGTTTCTATGCATATACAGATGACAAGCAACTCATTCTCCGTATTGATCAAGACCAGGACCTGATGGCCTCTCGCCTCAGAAACTGTTTGGCTGACATTGGCAGCTGGATGAACGCCAACTGGCTAAAGCTCAATGCTGAGAAGACCGAGGTTATGGTTCTCTGGCGTTCTCCTGCAGCCAAATTCCTCTGCACCAGTGATTTGTGGCCTTCTTTGCTGGGCTTGTTACCTACTCCGGTTTCACTTGTAAAAAACCTGGGTATAAAAATATCCTCATCTCTTTCTGCTTCCCCTCAGGTCAATGCTAGATGTAGTTCAGTTTGCGCTAAGCTTAGACGGCTGAAGAAAATTCACCCATACATTCCTGCTAATCTGTGGAGTCTGGTTATCTCTGCATCCATCTCAGAAACTCGTGATTACTGTAATGCAACGCTACCTTCCCAACCTAAGTTTTTGATACAGCGTCTTCAAGTGTTACAGAATGTATAATGATCCCTGTTAATGCGATGACTGATGTAACGTGATGGAACCTGATTCTCTATTTTACTTCTATTGCTCGCCCTCCCCTTCAGGTTCACTGGTTCAGTGATAGCACAGATCCTTATCTGTTCTTGACTCAGTTTTACTAGTAGAGCATAAAGGCTGCAGCTCCCTTAGGTGCATCAAGGCTGCAATGTTAATGGACTATTGTCCTCTCTCTGAGTAGATTTGTTTCACATATATCTTCTCCTAGAGATATGTGTGTAGGGTGGCCAAACAAAATGTAATAGGATCATTTGCCAAATATATTTGGACAATATATTTGGTTCCAAACCGAGTATTGTCCACATGCAGAGACTGTCCACTCAGAGGGGCAGTTTATACAACCTAGTACAGTACAATGGTGTCGGATGAGAACCTCACAAATATGGGAACAAAGGTAATCTCAAAGTGATAGGGATTAAAACAATCTGGAAGTGTGCATTCCCACCTAATGCATTTTGTTATTGTAGTGAAATTGGTGTTTCCTGTGTGTATTACAGGCTGTGCTGTGTCTTCTGAGGGAGTTTGAGTGCCTATCGTCTGCCTTTCTGCCTCCCTTCTCCAAGCTGGCAAAAATGTCCATAAGGCGTGGCTCCTGGCGACTGTTAAAACTGGTACGTGCATAGAGCAATGGCCGAGGCACCTTTCACAATCCTAACAACATTCATGCACTGACCATTTGACTAATACACACCTAGGTTTATAACCAAGAGGCATTATTTGGCGTCGAGTAGAGGCAGCATATGTAGCACCTAGTGCTATACAAATACAGTCGCCTGTGAGAACATGATGACAAATCTGGAATCACCTCATCATTATTGCTGTCATCTACTTCTACGTGCTGGGGAGGACAATTACATGATGTCCTTTCCCACCAGTTTGCTGCTAACATCCCACACTTGTGGATTGTTATAACCATTCATCGAAGAACCGCTGTCTTTCAATGTCCATATTGTTATTTCCTGCTTCTCAAATTATAATGCAAACTTGCAGCTGTTGAGTCCTTTACTCTCCAAAGTTCCAGCAAAGTCTGTATGTGTCTGAGCATAAGTTAATCACACTGTAAATATTGGTGCTTGATGGAAATGCTGAAAGGACCGTATGTGGGTTAGGGACCAATGGAGCCATGAGGGCCACAATCTGATGAATCACCCTTAAATCCTGTACTACCCTTCATGTTACCTCTGTAGTTTCCCCACCCTTCCACACAAGGAATATCAGGGTATTGCAGGGAGAGATAGTGTAGACAAGTATACCTGTGTCTATAGGTCGTGGATAATAGGTTCACTCCTTGTATTGCTTGAGGCTGAAGGGTGTATTGCTACACTATAGGGAAAGTGATATTCTCTTTTAAAGGTTTCACTACTGGCTCCCAGGAAGTAATGAGTCCTGAATCATTTGATCCAGTGGCCCATATGTGTTGTGGAACATCCTGAAGCCAATCGGGAAAAGGTGCATGTAAAGTTGCAAATACTTCAGTGTGTGTGGCTGGTGTATATCTTTCTATTGCTGTCAGTAGATCTACTGCTAATGCAGGAAGGATCTTGAGATAGATGAATGTATGAGGCATGTGGTCTGCAGTAGATTGCCGTTTACATGGTGCTGAGGCAGTCCATACCCAAAAGATCTCTAGGGGTAGTTGTGCTGTGCTTGAATGCTTGTATGGTGGTGAGGGGCCCCAGGGTTAACGAGGTTGTGACGGTTAAAAGAAGGCGCGTAGTGACAACTTCCACTGCCATGGTAACTACAGCTTTCCCAGAATGTGGTAGGGGAATGTTGTGTGCATTTAGGGTGCTTTGTAAAGCTTCTGTGTCCACTAGGACACTTGTGTGATATCCCTGTATTCTAACTGGGAGTGAATGATTGAATGTATCCAATTTAAATATGGAAGTGAAGTAAAGTGTCCTGGTGTTACTGGTGTGAGTTCTACTCGGCACAGAAGTCTTTTCTCAGTGTCATTTGGCAGAGGAGGTGGACGCTATTTACTCTATTCCTCGAGCGAAGTGAAAATGGAGTGAAGTAGAGTGTCCTGGTGTCTAGGTGACGGGGTTGAGGAGAGTGGAACATGGCCATGGCTGCATCAAGAACAAGTCCTCACAGAAAGCTTGTAATGTGTCAGCTGTCCCTGTAAGGGTAAGTGCCACTGCGTGAGTGGACCCTTTCTGGGTAGCAAAAATCCCTACTAGCTTTGTGACACATAAACAGCCCTGCAGTCACCTCTTGCTTGCTGTGTTGGCCGTTGCAGAAAATGCCGAAGCGCCAGGCGCTAACGGCCATTACAGCAGTCACGGTTAAGCGCATAGCCTTGGGAAAGGGATGGCTCCGATCCAATTTAGCCCTAACACCAGTGCGAAACCTAGCAGCAGAGGCAGTTCACACTAACGACGGCGTGATCACAGCTATGCTGGAAATCACTATGACCGTGATCCCCTCTTGCATGTTTAAGAAGGCAACCTCTGGACGAAGGGGCCCACAGCGCACTATAAATCTGGGTGATACAGAGGTGATCGCCCTATCAGTAACAAAAATGACTGACTATTTTTCACCTCGAGAGTGCGTGGATAAGGAAATGCTAATCAACCTTACCACTGACCTAACAAGTGATCGCTTGGCTTCTGTCCCCTGCTTGGGAACCAAAACTATTGAGACAGTCTTTCAAGCACTCATAACACTGCCTCCATTACAGCAAATAGAGTTACTCACCAGTTCCCTGGTTTCCAACGAAGCTCTGTTCCTTTTACCAGCAGGCTCTGGTCAACTGGAATGGGTGGAAGAAACCAACAGGGACAATCTGGACATTGCAGATTTAGGAGTACACAAGGCTGATTTTTCCGGTTTTACCTCACAATGCGTCAATAAGTCTCAGTTGGAGGCAAGGGTGATCAGCACAGCGCACTAGCCCCACTGCACCTCGATCCACTCTTTTCAGAAATTGTTTAGTTCAACTATTTCCGGGGTGGAGAGTGGGCTGGAGGAAGTACTGAGCCTACCTCAGCCGCAAGATCTCGATGACAGCAATTCTTTCGGCAGCAATCAGCGTCGGATTGGGTCGTCGGCCAATCGGCCCGTGGCCGATGCAAAATCATGGCCGGAGACCTGGGGGCCGGTTCCTGAAGCCCACATGGGCCGGTTTCAGCCAAGGCGTGGGCTTCACACTTCAGGAACCAGCCCCCAGGCCAGGGCCTCGTAAGTAAGTAACTTACAGATCCTTTGCAATTGCAGCCCCACGCCCGCCTCCGCCGCCGGCCCGCCGCAGATGCAGAGAAAGGTAACACTGAAGTATTACCTTTCTTTGATAAATGCGGCGGGCCGGCGGCTAACTTCCTCGGCCCGCGACACCCTGGCGCCAGCAGCAGTAAGTGCTACAAAACACTGGGAGGGACGGGCGGGGCTGCCTCAGCCCAGCCTGCTCCCTCCCAGTGATTTGTAACAGACTCTGCTCGCCCCAGGCAGGGGGCACCGTGCCCCCTGCTGCCGGCACCGATAGAACCAATGGCACGGACCTGCCCTTTGTCGCTGGTGGGAAGGACGTGGAGGAGACAGTGCTGATGGCAACAGCCACCCCAAAGCCCACTGAAGGGAAGCCGGGCAAGAAAGGTATGGAGTGCCCCCATGAATGCACGGGTGCTGCTCAAATAAAGGGTTGTGTGCATGCCAACATTACTGGTGTGGAGTTCCAGATTAAAAGGGGAGTTCCTACAATCATTTAAAACTGAGATGGGGTCATCTAAAGGCAAGCCGCGCAGAGCAAGTTATTGATTGCAACGTGGGTCATTTTAGGGCAAGACAATGCATATTTGTGCATTTACGAAAATGAATTAAAGTAACCTTTACAATCCTAAGGAATGCACTAATATATAGACTCAAGCAGCGCCGAATATGCGTATGTTGGCCAAGATCACACGGCTGCCGCGCAAAGAGACTCTGTGTGGGATTGCCAGAGACAAGGGCCGATACAAAAGAGGGTTACACCACCCACCCCGCCTCCCCGCCAACCTATGCCAGCATCTCGGGGCGCAAGCCGCAGGGGTCATTGGGAAGAGAGGGGTGTGCAGTGTGATCATTTGGCGGCATGCCAGTATGACGCCGTGTTTCCCATAGCTTAAATTGCTACCAAGCAAAACTACAGTTCCCACAATGCACCAGATTCTTCAATGACGGAAATGTCACTGCGCACACAGTGAGCGAACCCATGTACAGCTCTGGACGCCCCACAGTTGACGCAGCGTCTTTTTACGTTTAAATGCCCGTTACGGTTTTAGAGGAAATGGCCACGTGGCTATATGGAGGCCTGATAGTGCATCGAAGTTTCATCCCATGCCATGAGCACATTATGGATTGTGATGTTATGTCTTAAACGGGTGACATGTCCATTTGGGAAAACCTTGTAAAAAAAAGGGCTGGCATACACATGTTACACAGGATGGCAGGCAGCTGTTGTGGTGGGGGGCGTTAGTTTTATCTTGGGAGAATGGCATACAAAAGTATGGGGGCAAAAGTGTGCTGGCAAGGATGTTCTACAGGTGGTAAAAGACGTCCCTTCTCTGGCATGGAGCATGCATTGCTTCTGAGACATGTACATAGTAATACATGTAACAGGCATTGGTAAAACCGACAGGTCTGTTTTTTTTTTTTTAACAATGATAAGAACTTGTCTCTGGACTGTATAGAAGTTTTGCGTGCCTGCGCATGTGTGTGTGTGGGCGCGCGCGTGCGCCTCACTTTGGATTTTCCCTTTGTACGCTGGGACTGTTGGTTTACTTTTCCTCATTATCAGCAATTCCCATGGCTGTGCTGTTGTACTTTTTACGGCACAGTACAAGCTCTCCTCATTCATTATGAGGACAGTGGGACCCCACGGGGAAGACCCCTAAGCGGTCCCAATGGTACGGTAGGCGGGATCTCCCTCCGTAACCGTGAGTGACTATGTATTTTGCTTTTCAAAAGTTGCAGTACTAGCATGTTTTTTCTGCCGTTGTCTCTGTTACGATCATACAAGATATTCCATCTCTTTGTCCTCAGTCACTTGACAAAATCCTTGTGCCTAAAAGCTTGTGTACAGTGTACAAATATTTGACCATAGCATCACGTGTTTGCATTATGCAGGCACCGTTGCGGTGGGTGCTTCTTTGGATCCAGTGTGTTTGGGGTTCAGTTTTACTGGTGGGTGTGCATGCAAACACAGTCATGGGGGGGTTCGCTGGGAAGGGGGGGTTTCTTTCTGGCATGTAAAATAAAAAACGGATTTTGTCCAAAGAAAGGCCTTGATTCCGGCTGGATGTAATTGGTGTTACGTGAGGGTGTTGATGAGCTAAACTGGTCTGCTGTTAAATCTCAGTTACCAGTTTAATGGTATTCACAATACAGAATAATTGCTCATTTTACTCCAGCCGATATGATAGCTCAGTGGGTTGAGTGCTCGCTGCTGCGATGTGTGTCTGATCTGCAGGTTGCAGGTTCGAACCATCTCAGCCTTTCATCCTTCTGAGGTCGATACTTGAGTACCAACACAGGTTGGGTGATATTGTATGCAGGTTTTGTTCTATAAAAAAAGAGCTTAAGCGTAAGTGCTATACAATAACATATTATCATTTGGCCTTGGACGTCTGCTTGCATTCACAGTAATTTGACAATATGGATCCTACACATAGATATTAATGGTACATATGGTGATCCATTCTTGTATGAAATGTATGTCACATTAGTGAAATCATAACCATATTTTTCGTAGTGTACTTAGGAGCAATGCTATTTGATGCCACTTCCTGTTTTGTCAAGGGGTGAAAGGTCGTGTTCATGCTACTCCTGCTCGGAGCTGTGGACCGTGTCACAGAACTTTATGCAAAGTTATGTTATTTTATGTGTTGTAATGTAACAGACACTTGAACCCTCCATAAGTAGCATTTTCTGTAAAGTCATGAATTGACGCGATTCACGGATGATGGTTTGAGGGTCACTTTTTTTGAGGCGCGGGGTGGGCCACTTTTTTGAGGCGAGGGGTGGGCCACTTTTTTTTGGTTGTCCGGGCCTATTTCTTGTCCCAGTCCGACCCTGGCAGCAATGTTCTCCATACTGGAATCCCTGCTGGTTCAGTTGCTTGCCAAAATGGAAATGGATACCATGGCCTCAAAACTTAAATCTCTTGACAACAGGGTGTTTAAGATAGCTCACCGTGTCAACAAGCTTTTGAAAACGTCTTATCTACACAAGAGGAATATGGATAAAACCACCCAGGGTCTGCACACTATTTCTGAAGCCATACAGGCAATTCCACCCTTGCTACTGAAAGAGCAAGGGATAACAAACTGAACAATTCTCGAAACACCTTCTACTCTTGACTCTAACATTTGGTATCAAAAGAAGAAGAAGAGGGTAGTAAAGCAGGCGGCAATGAATGTAGACCTGTCCACAAAGAAAAGGAATAGTGCAAGGTCCTCAAAAAACCATGCCTCTGTAGGTAAAATCTCAGGGGAGCGGGCTCTCGAAGAGGGAAGTTGTGGTCGCAACTCCTGTACCTCTAAATCATTGTCTAACTGTGCAGTGATAGCGGTCATGGAAGTGGAAGCTGCGCGGGAAACTGCAGCAAAAAACTTGCAGATGCTGAAAAACAGTACTAGTACACTTGAACACTTCCAGACATGTCAGTGCGGCATAACAAGGCGAGTGTGCAGGCGGTTAGCCTGGAAAGAGCTGTAAGTGTGACTGTGCCCACTGGCACTCCATGGGTAACCACATAAGTGTGACTTTCCCACCTTCTGCCTTGAAGCCATCCGTCCATGTGGATCTGAAATCGACCACAAAGATGAACAATGTGCAGGCATGTCGTGCACCAGCCAAGGGGAATGAAGTCTACCAGGAAGATGGAGCTCTGGCCGGTGATGAGGCACATGGTTCCCCATACCTGTGCAGACTTTTAAGGTCCTGCAGATCCAAAGGTTATTTCATAAGTGCCATCATTCTATCATGACCCGCTCTCGGTTCTTGAACCTGCTATATGAGCATTCCTTGTGTGCCACTTCCTACATACACGTTTATTTTGAGGACACTTTATTTTTTATTTTAGATCAACAAGAGGCATTTCTCAATCTGCACTCGCATAGCAAGTACGACCATTTGATTTCTGGTGAAGAGGTTGTGAATCTCTGTACCCCTCTTGGGAGAGGGGAGCAGGCTTCCAAACACATGGCCCGCGCAAGGCCGCCATAATGATGAACAAATCCCCAGGGTCCTCTACCATGGGTAAAGATCAGCGGAGCAACAAGTCACATTGGATGTGGCTGGCCAACCTATTGGAGATGAGGGGGGCGAGGGACTCCTGACCCAAATAATTGTTGCCCCGTACCGAGTTTATGTTGGAATTCCAGGGGCCACACTCATTTGTTTTCGAAAGAAGTTCTATTTGAATATTTGGATGGTTTGAGTATCGCAATGTTGCAAGAAAACTGGTTGATGGCTCCTTTGACTGTAGATGGTTGGAATTTCATTTCGGGAGTGGCAGAGAAGGGTCCTAGAGGGCGCCCCAAGGGAGGCCTTGCCCTAGGGGTAAAAACACCATGGGGCTGAATGAGATTAGCTTTTCCTCCCCCAATATTCTTTTAAAACTATATATTTATTAGATTGCAACAATATACATTTCCACCATAAACAGATTTTAGTATCATATCTTAACTGTGACACTTATAATACACATATTAAGACTCTATACTGCCAAAACAACAACACCATCTTACAGTGTCCTTTAGTCTTATGCAATAAGTTAATAACTCAGCAATAGTTCTTTTCAAATCCATTGTAAAAAGTGAAGAAATTGAATACAATAAATTAACACACTCAAGAAACACAGGACAACATGCACAACAACAAAGCAACAATAAATAAATACATAAATAAAACCTCCTTAGATTATTCACTCATATAGATTATTGAAAGGACTCCACAATGAAATATATATGTCCTCACAACATTTATTTATTTTAGATACTTTCTCATATTTTGACAGTATTTGCATCTCTATCAACCAATCTTCCATAACAGGTTTTTTCCTACTCTTCCAAACTCTAAGAATTAGCTTGACAGCAACCACCAGAGCCTTATCAATCCATGCATTATATTACCTTGTAATTAAACATCTCCATCTACGTAGTAGCAATATCACATTTGCAGCTGACCTAGGGATAGTGTGGGGTATATTGACCAGCCCAGCAGAATTCCCCTACCTCACCAAACTACACCTCAGCAGTCACCAGCAGAATGGCTGCGCTGGCGCTGTTGAGCACTATTGCCTTGCCTTAAAACTGTGCTTTGCAGTCACCAAAATAATGGCTGTGTGGTCTTACCAGCCACACATGGGGCAAGATGAAAGACAGAACACCCAGAGAATTGCTGCCAGTATTTCTTCAATTGCACCAAAGAAAAGAATTCAAAGGAAATAGTGCTGTGGTGCCAGATAAAAACTGTTTCACTGAGAAAGAAAATATTCTGCCTTTTAAAATGCCTGCGCCCTGATGCTCTTTTTCATCTGTTCAACAGTACACAGTTCTGGTCCAGTGAGATCCAGCTAGGGCCCTCCATATTCAGGTTGTGCTCCAGCAAAAAGGGGGCATGTCTCATTGAATGACAGGCTGTGTCAGGCAAGATCTGTGAAATAAGAAACTTCACTTTAAGCCATGCGCAAAACTCTTTCCTTTTTGCAACGAAATGACACAGATAAACCCTTCATAAGAAGCTTTCTCTTTCTTTGCTCATGTCGGTTTCATTGGACCCCTGCTTTGAACAGATTCCTGTGTAGTAGAAATTGACTATGGCCATGAAAATGCTCAGAATAAAGATACCATGAAAAATCGTATTTGAAAGTGACAGCAAAGGAAAAATGAACCACGTGTACATTGGTACTTTTTACAAACAAGAAAAGATCTGTTTAAAAGTGTAATGTTGAATGAAGGCCCTGTCCTTTGATGGGGGTTTGTGTTAAAACATATATAGGATGTTTAATGCGAACAGTCTTGCTTTCTGGTTCAGGAAAGGAAAAAAAATGAAAAAATAAATGAAGTTACTGTGAAACCAGCAGGACAGGTTTTTAGGCCCTGGCTTCAAAGGACTGACTACAGGATCTACCTTCCCCCAAGTGTACCAGCATCTGGAGCATATGAATAGGCAGGGGTGAAGCATTTCATGCCCTCATCAGACTCTCTGGCAGTGCTCCAGCCAGGTACAATGGATTTCTGTGACACGTAGATGTGACTTTTTAAGCAGCACCTCCCCTCAACTTAAACTCGGTACCTTCAAAGACAAATCCATGACACACAGGGCTAGTGGCTGTCATTTGGCTTTTGGTTGAAAAAAATGCCCTTATTTAGAAGACAATGCTGGCCATTTGAGGCAAAAGACTGTTCTGAATTAATAAACTTTAAGGCTTTTATTTCTGCAACCGGGAAACGCAGGAATGTAAAAGTTCAACAGTTTAAATTAAATTTTTGTGGCATTTAAACAAGATATTGTGGCGTTCCCTACCATGTAGGAGACGCAAACAGCAGAAAAATGTTAATCGTGGTAAAAGTATACTTGGTGCAACTTTAACATTTTATGAAAACATTCTCTGTGATAATAGGTACACATATAAAATTGTAGAATTTTAGATGAAATATTTCCCACTGACAAGTGCGAAAGATTATTAAGAGGCTGAAATGACAAAGAACAGACTTGGGAGTCGGAATGCCATGCTCTGTATGAAATATGTCATTTACCTAAGTGATTTTCAAAAATGCCACAACTGTAACAATGTGCAATTTATGTCATAATTTATTTTTGGCAAAAATGACTGTGGGAGGGCATGGGCAATTTAAGCTCACACCATAAAACTGATGTCATGTTCTTGAAGACCAACCGGTTGACAGGAAGGCGGTAACAGTAAACCCTGACCAATCCAGTTGTTAGAGGCATGTCAAGCCAAAGGCCTGCACCCATGGTAAATCCTGTGATGTCACCCGTCTTATAAAAGGGGGAGACTCAAAGAGACAAAGAGACTCTCATCTGAATTTTCCAGCTCCTGCGCATCCAGATATTCCATCTTCACTCTGCAAGATTCCATATTCCACTGCCAGGCCAGAGCAGAGCTGACCCTATCCAGGCAGGATCATTGATCCAGAAGAATCCCA
Source organism: Ambystoma mexicanum (assembly GCF_040938575.1). NCBI lineage: Eukaryota > Metazoa > Chordata > Amphibia > Caudata > Ambystomatidae > Ambystoma > Ambystoma mexicanum. The sequence continues at coordinate 1,031,132,631 of NC_090933.1, read as the reverse complement.
TTAAAGGTCCCAAGAGACTCAGGGAGAAAGAGGAAAGGTGGCAGAATCCTCAGTGGGATTATCCAGTGCTGCCTGCTCGCCCTACTATCTGCTGTATCCAGCTGAGGTGCTGCTGTGTCGTGACCAGACCTTTGCCCAGCTGTTTTGTTCTGGGAGAGCTCATGGCTGTGACCAGTGATCAGATATTACCTTGCTGTCCAGAAACTCGGTGTGCAGTCCAATATATCCCATTTAAGTGCTTGTTGTGAGTATTCCCCTTCCCCAACACACACAAACTGCTTCCCTTGCTCTGTACCTTGTATTAGGTTCCAGCCTACAGAAATCCCATAACTGCCTTAGCAGAAATCCTTAAAACTGTCAGTTATCTGTGCATCCTGTCCTTGATCTCTAAGTGTCAGCATCATTCTTCCACTCATTTCTGTCTTGTGTAAATCCTTAGTACTATTTTGATTAAACTAATCAATTGCCACATAAAGAGCCACATGGCGTGAAGGGGTTACACTTGCAAAGAAACATGTGTCGGGGGCAGTGTCTCTCTTTTCTAGCCACTAAAATATAGTTTCTGTAAAACTTGTCCTTTCCTTTTTAAACCGATTTTCTCTGCCAACTGCTTTTATTTTTAAAAACAAACTTCCTTTCTTGTTAAGAATCTCATGCGGTCATTCATTTAGAGTCACTTTTTCACTTGCATATTATCCCTGTGATGTGCATCTGTCATTCAGCATAAAAACTGCATTCCAATTCTGTCTATTTCACCAGTTTTTCAAACCGTTTTGGCATTTAAACCTGTGTAAATTAGCAAATGCAATTTCTATGTGTGTGATTTGGCTGCACTGTTTTGTCACTTGAAAGTTGAATTGTGAACTCTATGCCCGCGGTTGGTACCTTGCCTTGTAGTTGCTAGTGTTCTTACATCCCTGATACTGTTATAACTCATATTTTCCTCATTCATTCAACTGCACATTTAAATTAAATATTTAGTAATTCCGAGTGCTATTTTATGCAATTGCAAAAGTTTTAAAATACGGGGAAAGTTCGAATGTTAATTCTGTTTGCTGCCCAGTATACCTGTCTCCTTGCCGCTCCTTTCTATCAGCTCAAAATTCAATTAATAGGGATTTCAGGGGGAATCTTAACTCAGGTGCTATCTACCCGAACAGTAAAATCGCTCCTATTCATTTGTGCTTTAGATATGTTATAGTATAAGGTCAAACAAAGTGCATTTCATCAATGTACCTTGTAAATATCACCCCATTGGTGATTGCTGCCCATTAATACATTTGTGTGATTTTCTTTGAATTTTAAATAAATAAATATTGTATTACCACCCACTGGCCTGGTTCATGGTCCATTGTGACCCGGGGTATTTGTAGAAGGGGGTGTGAGACAGGTTGGGTACAAGCTCAATCCGAATTCTAGGAAATTAAGTAAAAGTGTTTTAATTGTGTGCTGTATCCTAGGCTAGTGGCAAGAGTCCTGGTCTGGTGTGTGACACCCGATTAGAATCCTTAACATTAGTTACATTAAAAACCATATCTATTCTGTCTAAAACCTCTTTCCATAAAACCTGTACTCACGGGCAGCTCCAGAGTAATGTAACAGAGTTCCCCTATCCCTACCACAACTCCACCAAACATCATCACACCTCAGCTTTAGCTTATACATTTTCTCTGGAGTCCTATAAATCCTTCCGATAACTTTTTGCCTTATCAACCGTACACACGTGCCCATTCTTGCGTTAGATCCTACTCTAAGATCATCCCATTCTTCCTCTGATATTGTCAAATTGATGTCATTCGACCAAACTTCTTTCAGTTTTGTCCATGAACCTACATAATCTAACCCCAAAGTCATAAAATGCATATAAGTAGATACACCATGTTCCCGTCCATCAAACAGCTTACAAATCTCGGTCTTTGCTCAAATTTTTTATCAAGCATGCTTATTCTTTGGCTTATCAAGGAATTCAGTTCTATATATCGACTCATCTCTCTTCTACTCAAACTTAACTTATCATGTAATTCCCCAAAGCTCAGTACCCTACCTCCTTCCAAAATGTCCCTTATTCTTAAAATACCTTTCTTGATCCAGCTCTGCCAATGCAAACATCTATTATGCAACTGTAGTGCTTGATTATGCTATATTGACGCACCATAGCTAATCCCAAAATGTAGACCGTTTTCCCTAAACAATGTAACTAAAGCATTCTCAGTTGCCACTATTGGCTGTAAATGGTTTTCCTTGACATTTTTCCCATAGTATAAAGCCTATTCAAAGTGTAAGGTTTGCAAATATCTCTCTCTATCTGTAGCCAAATTGGACGTTTTATATCCTCTTTATCAAAATAATGTGAACCTTTTTTATAAGGAATGCTCTATAATATTAGAAAAGATCCGGATATCCAAACCCTCCTTCTTTAACTTCACGTAACAAAATCTATTTTGGAATACGCAGTCGTTTACCAACTCCCCATAAAAAAGTTTGAAAGACCTTATCAACGTTCTGCAACATTTTCTTTGAAACTAATAGAGGAAGTGATTGTATAACATACAATACCTTGGGTAATAACATCATTTTTATTGCATTAATCTTAGCCCACAGATTCAAATACATCCTTTCCAATTTCTTAATATTCATTGATATTTTATCTATTATCTTATCAATATTTAATGGGACAATTTTCTTGAAACCCCTAATGATATGTATTCCTAATTATGTTACTCCACTTGGGGACCATTTGCAATACCAGGATTCTAACACGCTTTTATCACATACATTGGAGAGAGGGAATTTCAGTTTTATCTCAGTTAACTTTATGTCCTCACATTTTTCTAACTTCTTCAACCATTTCCTTCCGAACTGAGCCACACAGGATTTGAAAGGAGAATTGTCATCTCATCCGCATAAGCTAGTATCTTTAAGTATGTACCTCCTACTTGAATCCCCTTTATTTCATTGTATTGTCTAATATGCGCTGGTTCCAGAGCTAAATTAAATAGGAAAGACGATAATGGGCATCCCTGGCTAGATAGTGAACAGGATTTTGATATTAAACCATTAATTTGTACTTTTTCCGATAAATCTTTATGTATACAGTCAACCACTTGTATAAACATAGGGCCAAAACCCATTTCCCTAAGTGTGTATTCTAAAAACCTCCAATTGACACTGTCAAAAGCTTTTTCTGCTTCAAAAAAAAGCTAGCACTGGGTCTGACTCCTTAATAGTGCCTATAACATCTAACATTGTCTAATATTGTCATATCCAATCTCCCAGGAGTAAAACCCACTTGAGATTCATCAATTAAGCCCCCATGCATCCATTTAGTCTATTTGACCATAGTTTAGTCAATACTTTTAAATCTACATTCAATAGAGATATCAGTCTATAGCTTTCACACTTAATCCGATTTGCGATTACAATTATCAAGGCTTCTTTCATTGATTCACATAATGTTCCTATCAGCAGAAAGTTGTTAAATACTTCACACAGTATTGGTGATAATTGAGTTGCAAAAGGTTTGAAGAATTCTGGAATTAGCCCATCCGGCCCTGGCGATTTCCCACTATTAAGTTGTTTTATCACTTCAAGTATCTCACTAACTTCAATATTTGACTCTATCTTAATGTTCTCTTCAGGTGATAATTTCGGAAGTGTAACTTTACTAAAAAAGTCAATCAGATCCTTATCATTTGGAAAAATCTCCTCCTTATATAATCGTGAATAGAATTTGCTAAAATATTCACACATCTCCTTGTTTTGTAAATTAAGTTTCAGATCATCAGTTAATATAGATTTGATATATTTTTCATTAGTTATCCCTTTTAATTTATTAGCCAATATCCTACCATTCTTATCTCGAAAATACCCAGAATGTCTGCCATTGTGTCTATCTGATTCGTAATTTCCCCCTCCAACCTCCTCAATTTATGTCTGTTTGACTATGTTTTAAAATGTGCACAGGTTCACTGTAGTTCTGTAACTTCCTATCCAATCTTTTTAATAATCTCCAAGTTTTTTCTCCTAGCATGAGCAGATCTGCTTATTAATTCTCCTCTTATTAGTGATTTAAAGCAGTCCCATACAATTATGTCAGCCATATCCTTGTTCTCATTAAAATAGTTTTTAATAACATTGGCAAGTCCTGTAATAACTGCTGAGTCTTTAAGCACTCCCACTTGCAATCTCCACCTTTTGGACCTATCCCTCAGAACCGCATATTAATTTGCAATTCAATTAATGTATGGTCAGAGATGACTCTTTCCTTAATTTCTGAGCACACTACCTGACTAACCAGTCTATCACTAATGAGCATATAATCTATTCTTGAATATGAATTATCTACTGGTGAGTAGAAGGTATATTCCTTCTCCATTTGGTGCATCTCCCGCCATATATCTACTAGTTTGAATTTTTGTGTAAAGCTACGCAACTCTCCACTTATTCCTTCACTTCCATATCTACATTCGACATTCCTACTTCCTATCCAATTTTCGATTAATCTATTAATCTATGAATGTATTAATCTATTAATCACAACATTAAAGTCCCCCTACATCCCAACCACTGGATCGGAACTGATCCCAGCTTCCACAAAGCCGTTCAGAATATTACATGCCACCGGAATGGCCCTGGTTAAGTTATTATCATTCCAGGTAATGTGGTTCATAGCCTTATTGATATTTAATTGACTTGTGGGCCCCATAGCCTTCCCCTTCAGCAGCAGATCTAGGTGAGCAAAGATTGGATAGTGATCACTTTCCACGCATAGGTGGACACACAGATCCAGCACAAGGGGTTCATCTTAATGTGAACGTTAACATAGTTTGTTGTGGAACTGTATTTGGATCGCTGTTGTGAAATGTTGAATACACTGTGGTACCATACTTAGCACCAAGGTCCCTTTGTGGGTCCGTACTTTAACGACTGGTGTAGACCAGCCGTTAAAGTCGGGTGCCGCAAAGGGGCCTCATAATCAGGTGCTAATGGGTTAGCGGCGGAGCAGCCTTTTACGCCGTTAACCCATTAGCGCCAGGGTCGTAATGAGGCCCACTGTATCACAAAATAAAAATAAAAAAAAATTACAAATATGGACACTATAACAGTGGTCCTGGAGCATCCTCATGTCAAAATGAGATGTCTTAGTAGCCAGTTGGGAAGCGGGTTGCTTGTGGATTTTATTGGCTTGGCTGAAATTGGGGTTGCCTTTGAACATTATTGTTACTTTGGGCTCCTTAATGATTAAGAGGCTCTTGTAGTTGCTGTGTAAGTGGCCACAGGTACCAGGGTGTCTGCTGAGACTGACTTGCACGGAAGGAGAGATACCTATCGCTTGTAGTTAGTTTTGACATGTATTAGCTACCCACATATAGCAACACAGAAAGAGCAACAAATGTATTAATATTGCCATTGCAGAGGTTATAGATAGGGCAGTGTATAGGCCCCGTGTTTAGTAGTTGTATACAAAGTTATGCTCTTTAGCGAGGTGTGAGGAAGGAGATGAAGCAGGTGGAAGATGGAGTCAGAAAGATACTGTGGTAGGAGCGAGGTCAGTATGTTAACATGGCAGGAGTCCCCATGTTGGATGTTAAGGCCGAGTACACAATTAACAGAATAGAACGCAGGCCTTGATGTGGAACTGCGGCTCCGTTTAGCTCAGTCCCAAGTCAAATCCCTTTTCCGTCCCTCAGAAGAGAATCGGAGGTCAGAGGAACCCGAGGTGCACAGATACACGCTAATTGTATCCAGCTGCAGAGCATGAACGTTTGGGAATGGAATGTTAGCTGTTGGGAGAGCCGGCAGGGATGTGCCCTTTGAAGAACAAATTCACGAGAACAGGGCATGATGTTTTGTGTTGCCAAAAGCCCAGGCAAAGATTTAGTGCACTACTGCCCCCACCCAAGGAACGGTTATCCCATTTGAATTACAAGTAGATTCACAACCAAAGCATACACATCCCTAAAATTCATATTCAAAAGTGGTTTTCCAGTCACATCATTACTGGGCACCTTGTGTTTGAAGGAGATAAGTGGGAGTCGTGTCTGTAACGTTGCATGATTTTGGATTGGAGGACCTGAGATGATGCAAATACATTTAGTACAAGGTCGGAGTGCAGCTTGTGCGCATGGCAGCATCTGGTATAAAGATAAGGACTATTGTCTTATCAACCCAGAGTTGGCCTTGTTTTCTTTCATTGTGTCTCGATCAGATGGGTCCGCATCATGTGATGGTCCCGAGTTATTAATGTGTCAGTATCTTAATTAACGAATCCCGTACCTGGATTCAATAGTGACGAAGTATGTGGCCAAATGTCTAGGGGACTGGTTTTTGATAAGGTTTGGCCAATCGGTCCAGGGACTATAGGGGGATATTTACATTCTGTATAGATGGTAGCCAATGAGGGTGGTGGGATGACATTCTAACCTATGTATGCAGATTTGCAGTTGCTATATAAACTGTAATTTCTTGGTGCGTGAAGAACTCCATATCAGTTCGGTTCTACAGGACTGTCAGAGGCCTTTTTACATGTAATAAACCTTGTTTTCCCTTGCAAAGAGGTTCAGTGAGTATTCGATCTTTTGTATCACCATAAACCATTTCGTCAATACATTTGATTTTGTTGTCTAGGCCCATTATATGGCGGGCATGGGATCCCTTCACTCGGCACAAGGGGGTGTAAGGAGGTCAATTCCCTTGTCTTGAAGAAGAGGCTGGGGAGGTGCCTAAAACATTGTGTATTTGTAAAAGAGTTTTGCAAAAGTCCATCAAAGATAGGACTTTAGAAAACTCACACTTGGAACACAGGGCTCTAACTCTTAGCCTAGGCCTGAGCCACACAACTATGTTGGCAGCAATGCCTGAAGGAGAAAGGACTGTAAGTGATACAAAGAACTTAGAGTATACACATAGGTCCAAAGAAACACTGACACACTAAAGTTATATAACAAAACAACAATGTATTTTATGTATGCACTGATATAAGGTAAAAAGTAAGTTATGTAACATTCAATAAGCACATAGTAGAACAGGTGCAATATTCACAGTATGTAACATGCTCTGAGAATGGTAGTATGCAATTCAAAAGATAAGTAAAATAATTTTGTAATAACTGTTTCAGGTAAAATAAATTAAACAAATCCAACACAAGGTAAGAAAATGCTTGGCATTATGTTCACAGCGGCCTCACTCTTTTGAACTCCATCCCTATCTAGTTATGTGTGTCTCAGAGTCAGATTGAAGGGCAAAACAGATAGGCACAAACTCTAGAAAGCTCAAATGATTCAGAGGAGGTCTCAAAAAGTAAGTAACAGTGTTTGTTGGAAAAAGGGGTAGTGACTTCCCAGAATGCTCCCTCTAGGCACACAGGTGTTAGGCCTGGGCGAACGTGATGGGCAGACTCCCAAACACACAAATCAGCACTCCGGCAACAGAGGGCAGCAAAGCAACGCTAGGGAAGTTCTACCAAGTTTCTCACAGTACTTTAGGAGTGAAGAAGTGGTTGCAGCACAATGACCCCACGATGTAGCAGCAGCAGACTCGGTTACCGGATTCTTGGTCAGGCAGATGAAAGAAGAGATACTGGAGTGGATCTCGCAGCAGTCGAATGAAGAGGTTCTCAGCAAAGGATACTTCAGATTTCTGTGAAAGCACCAGTGAAGAACGGTTACTGCCCGGTCAATTAATCTCGCTTTCACTGTCCATTATTCTGGTGAGGAGACTTTAAGGGGTGTAATCCTGCCTCTGGAGGTCCAGAAGGAGTCCACCAAAGTTTTAGGAGGATTCAATCTTTGGAAGATGATCCACTACACAGTGGCCACAGGTCCCAGGGTATTGTCAGTTTACAGCCTTTGAGGGTCACAGCTTGTCATGGGATGGTTCAAAATGCAGGCCATCTCAAGGCTGATTGGTCTCACCAGTGTAAGGGAGAGCGTCTTCCTCTTCAGAGTTCTTCTGATGCTTAAAAGGAGGGGTCGTACAGCAGAAGTTACACAGAAGGAGTCTCTGGTTGTCTGGAAGTGGCTGCCAGTGTCTCTCCTCTTCTTCCTTATTGTTTCTTCAGTTCCAGTGGTCAAATTGTTTTCAGCCTCAGGATCCATGTCTTTTATTCAGGTACCCAGCCAATACGCACCCATGCATCATTTAAACTCTGGGAGGTGGCTGTCCTTTCAGGACAGAAAGTCTCCAGTTGGAACTGGTTCCAGGCAGGCACAGTAGAAGACAAACAACAGCAGATTTTCTTAGTCCTCCTCCATTTCCTGTCCTCACAGACACACTGGAGATTCGGTGGGCTGCACAAAGGATTCCTACCGAAGATAAAAGTGAAACAAGGACTTCCTCCACCCTGCAGAGCAGAAGAAAGACCCAGAAGAGACAAGCAAACAAGTAATGACAAAAACAGAATACAGCCACCATTTTGAGTCAGTGGTGGTCCTTCTGTGCACTACTGTGGCTGTGAGTACAGCCCGAAAGTAAGGATTGCACAAAAGTAGGTAGGATAAATCCACTGCTACCAGCCATTCAGATTTTTTTGTCACTGTAACCAAAAAGTTAGGAACAGTGAGAAAGGGGATACAGTGTGACCCCTCAGCAATCCACATAAGGTGGCATCTGCTGATCTCACAATATAAAATATAGGAAGGATAAAACTATCCCCGTATAACAGAAAATAAAAAGGGAAGCCCAAGGGGCTCTGAGCCACTCTGCACAGAGAGTTTGATGTGTAGCAAAACTCAATGACAGGTGCCATAGAACTTCGGTGAAAAGCATTTTTCGCAGAGAGAGTTATAAAAAGAAATACAAAGTATCCTAAAAGATAGGGTAATAGAATGAGTGAGTGTGGAAAAAGGTTCCCACTCAATCAGGAAACCAGATCAAACATACATAAGTGCAACAAAAAGTACAGGGGACTCACATGTGGAGGAGACTGTGCATACAAATGAGAATCTGGCCTAACATGCACCCCTCCCAGACAGAGGGACAGGAGGAATGTAATTCTCTCATGGATGGATCTCTTCTTCCAGTTGTTTAACCTACTGTAGAGTCCATCATCATCTATAGTTTCAAGTTTAAGTCTATAGTTGGGAAGTTCTTTCTTTTTTATAAGAGGGTGTCTGAACTAACGAATCCCCAGGAGGTGTTTCTTCTCCTGAACCTAAGTTAGGTATTTTGACAGGACCCTCTGTTGAAGGCACTAATTATCCAGATGGATCTCCATAATTGGAGTCCCTATGCCCCACATGATTCCTATCCACCTATCCAGCAGGAGCAGGCTTTCACTACTTGAGGTCTAGAGGGAAGGCATTTTGTTAGTTTTGAGTTTTGTTAGTCTAGGGGTTGCCCTCTTGACAATAAGATTTTAGAGCGGTTTTTCTCTTCTTCAGGAATGGCAGGAAGATCTAACTTCTTCCACATCCTGTGGCTATGCCTAGGGGATTCGTAAGGGTTTATCCCTACACTTGGAATCTTCTTTCACATGGTTCCCAGACCCAAAAAAAAAACACTTATCTAACGGTTTTCGGTATGGGGATTTCTGGATACCTCCTCCTGGTTTGGTCCCAGAAGGCTGACTATCATTATTGTATTTTCCATGGTGTTTACTGTGATGAATCTGATGATGTCATCACTCATTTCCCTGAGGTAGCCTATCCCTATGTGGAATGGGGACGGTTTACGCTATCTGATCCTGACACTGGGGGTGGCTATTTGAAGGAGGACCACATAAGTAGTATTGACCCTTGGGTGGACGACATGACATCATCCTTTCTCTTTTAGGGATTTTTCCCGCAATTCCCCATTTCTTAACGGGTGGCCTACTGTCATAATCCCCCTTAACAATACTGACAGTATTCTTCAATATCAGATAGTGAACAAAGTGACAGGAACTGGGACGAGGGAGAGGAAATGAGCAATGAGGATTAATCCCAGTGAGAACCAACACCAGCACTCTAGTAGCTAGAGGAATCAGATTGGCCTGACACAGTTTAAAACCATTCTAGGAAAAGAAGTATGGAGTTTGTCTTCCTCTTCATCCGGGTGCAGATTGAGGATGCTGAGTGAACCGGAGACCCACCCGGTCGCTTGCTCCCGGGAGACCCCAGCTGTCATGTTGAAGAAACCCGAGCAGCAAGACAGAGGGCCTCATTACGAGTCAGGCGTTAAGGGTTTTACGGCGCCGTAAACGGCGCCGACCCTTAAGGTCTGATTACAAGGTCCCTTTGCGGGATGGTGATTTTAACGCCTGCTTTTTGCAGGCGTTAAAAACCATGCCGCAAAGGGACCTTGGTGCTAAGTACTGTGCCGCAAAAGGGGAGAATATCAGGTGGTTTGCAAGTCTGGGAACCACAGCCAAGTTGTGGTATTGTGAAGAAAAAATCCCAAGGAGGACACATACCATTAGGTTTGTGAAAGTGGAAAGAAACCTGCAGAAAGGAGTCATTATCCTGGGAGTGGATAGTCACACCAAGTGGAGAGAGCTATCCTCTCTGCCTGACCTCTCACTAGAGCTATGCAATTCTCTCCCTACTCATGAAAGTGGAAATCTACTCGACTTGATTTTTGTCGAACCCGGCAGGGTTTCCAGTATGTTCTTCTACCAGTAACCTGGTCTGACAATTTTCTGGTCCCTTTTCTGACCCAGGTCACTCCGTGCCGATCTAAGCTCTCTCTCGGGCTACAACTTTATAGGAAATGGCACAAAGTTGACCTGGCGAGTATGACTGAGGATTTATGTGTAGAACATCAGCTTCTTAGGGAGCGTGGCTTAGATCCCTGCTCTTCCTTATTGTCTGCTCTGGTAACTGTGGCTGATAAAGTACCCCCATTGCGCTCTTGTTTCTGCTGCACTAAACCCTCTGATCCATGGTATGGCCCGGAGCTGAGAACCCAGTGTCAAGCTTGTAGACATCTGGAAAGAAAATGGCACCTGACCTATGAAGTAGCTTCTTGTAAATCCTACAAACAAGCTGTTCTCTGCTATCATCAGATGATTCATGTGAACAATCAAAATATTATGCCACTAGGATCACGGCAGCACCATGCACCTCTAGAGAACTGTTTAAAGTAGCTAAAGAGCTATTGGTGTATTCCACTGGTAGCTCTGCTAGACAACCTGATGCTCAGATTCAGTATGATGAGATCAGTGGCTTTATCCAGGAAAAGATTGCTGACATTCACACTGCTATCAGAAATCGGCAATTGGAGGTGACGACTGCCCCGACTCAGGATAACAGAGGCTTTTGGCAGCCCCCCAATGGATAGTTTTGAACTGATCCCCATCATGGATGAGGGTATTAGGAAGGCTCTGTTGAGTTTAAAATCCCCACAGGATGCTGTCCCTTTACACATTTTGAAAGCTTTGCCCAACCAAGTTATGGGTTTGTTATCTGAAGCAGTGCAATACTCTTTTTCCACAGGGGTGTTTCCTCCCGAGTTGAAGCATGCTGTGGTTTTCCCCTTATTGAAGAAAGCCATTCTGGATCCTAAAGTAGTGGCAAATTACAGGCCTATTTCCTTGCTTCCTACTTTGATGAAGCTGATGGAGGCAGTGATTGCCCCTCAGGTCTCTTTGTTCCTGAAGGAAAATAACTGTCTTCACCTGTCTCAATCTGGTTTCCACCCCAAGATGGGGACGGAATCCGTGATGATCTCCCTGCTCGATGACCTTGTGCTGCTTCAGGATCCTGGAGAGACTGGAGTCCTTATTCTCCTTGATCTCTCCACTGCTTTTGATACTTTGCAGAATGAGATTCTTCTATCTAGGCTTGAGCAGGCAGGCATTTCGGGATCTATTCTTACCTGGTTTTGTTCCTTTTTGACAGGCCGTTCTCAAACCATTTGCTTTCAGGCCTGTCACTCTGCTCGGGTTGAGCTACTTTGTAGAGTCCCGCAGGGGTCGGCTCTCTCTCCCCTTCTCTCAACGTGTATGTGCGGCTTTTGGCTGAACTGTGGAGTACTTTTCTACTCCTATGCAGATGATACACAGTTTATATTCCGCCTTGATTCTCTGCAGACAGCCCCCTGAAAGGTAACGAGACTGCCTTGAGAAAGTGGGAATCTGGATGGCAGCCAACTGGCTTCAATTGAATGGCAGCAAGACAAAGGTGCTGGTGGTGGGCCCCAGGAGAGAGAACATATTTGGACCTCTCTTTCCTGGCCGGACTCCCTCTTTCTTTGTCCCACCCCATGTGCCTCTGTCAAGAGTCTTGGAGTCAAACTTCTCTCCAATGGGTCCCAAGAAGCCCAGATTTCTGCTATCTGTAGTGCAGGGCTTGGGAGACTGAAATGTCTCAGGAAAATTCTCCCCCTGCTTCATATCCTTGGTGAGGTCCACTGTAATCAGTTCACTAGACTATTGTAATGGCATCTACTTGGGTCAGCCCAAGTATCAGATTCAGCGGATGCAAGTTCTGCAGAATGCTGCGCAGAATGCTGCTGCTCGTTTGGCTCCCTGACTGATGCCGTCCTTGCCATTGCTATTCTGCCTGCTCTGGCTTCCTACGACTGCCCGCATAGAGTTCAAGACTCTATAGGGCCTGATCATGACTTTGGCGGTATTAGCCCTACTGCCGAACTCCCCGGCACTAATAGCGCCGGATCACGAGTTCGGCGGTAATGTAATTCCCCATTGAGCCCATTCTGGAATGCCTCATTCCCCATTGGGCTCAATGGGGAAAATTCACGCCCTTACCGCCGGTGGATTTCCCGCCGGCGGTAATAGCGCAAATTTTCAGCGGATTTCCCCCCAGCTCAGAGCTAAGGCAAAATCCCCCGAAGTCCAGATTTGGCAGACCCTTAAATCTGGCGGTAATAGCGCAACCGCCGGATTTAAGGGTTACCGCCAAAGTCGTGATGAGGCCCAATGTGTAGTCCATCGAGCCTTCTATGATGCTGGCCCTCACTTTTTGAAAAACAAACTGGAAAAATACTATCCAGTAAGAAACCTGCGCTCAAACTCGCATCAGCTTCTTAAGGTCCCCAAATTTTGTTGGAAACGTCTGGGTGGTAGATCCTTTTCTGTGCTGGCAGCCAGCTTGTGGAATGCCCCTCCTGTTGACCTGAGAACTCTGTCTGACTACTTTGTTTTTAGGAGAGTCTTGAAAACACATTTGTTTAATTGTTTCGTTTCTTCCTGCTAATCTGATCCTTGTGGTTCTCTGAGCCTGCCCCACTCGCTCCTGTCAGCACCTAGAAACCCTTTTGGGCCTTAGGCCTTTATACATTTAAAATAAATAACTAAATCCTCTTGGTCTATAAAGAACTTGATTATTTTTTTGTACTTTTTGTTTTGGTGGAGAGAAACCTGTGGAAGGGAGTCACTCCCTGCAACTGTGAATATTGGTCAATTGAGACTTTTGTTGGATTTACACTTTTTGGATTTGAACATGCTTGGCACTTTCAAGGCCAGAGGCAATAGCCTTTTCACCTTATAGTTACTTTTACGATGTGAGAGCTAGGATAGGATTCAGGACACAGGACAATTTTTCTTTGGATATCTTGAATATCGGACAGATCCATCGTTTTTGTTAAGGTAAGGAAATACCTCTTCGATTAAGGATAGTAAGGCATTTTCCAATCCCTTTATTATTTAATAAAAGTCTATAAACAAAAACATGAGTTCTCTGTGCCCGCGTCTCAATCCTGGCTTCTCACATTATCCTTATTACTTTTGTGAGCCTCACCGCATTGGGATTCATTTAGGGAGTCTTCCTTCTTTTTATGCTTTTTCCCTTTCTCATTTTTGTGAGGAACCCCAGAATCCTTGTGAGAGGCTGTGTTGGCCACCCACAAGTTAGCAGCTAGTGCGAACCTCTTGGGGCCAAGTTCCTTTCAGTCAGCCAGATGCTGTCTCAACTCTGGGACACTGGCAACATAAATTTTTTCTAACATGAAGAGATTCCTCATGCCATTAAATGTACTCTCCTTATGGCCTTCAATCCACATGTTTGGCAGGCATTCGCACACCCAGGTGGTCCACAACACACCATCTTTCTTTGTATGTTCTCTAAAGGTTTTTAGATAGTGGGAAGGAGTCTTCTATTAGAGCTTCAATAGCTGTTGTCCCGTCCCCAGCCCAATACTTTGTAGGTGAGAAGATTTACTTACTAAGGCAACCTTACCCCCTATATCCCGGGCAGGTACAACAGGAGATGGACATGATCTAAGCTAAGGATGGCAAGAATAAATGAAACAACATTGAAACAACACATGTGCATGCATTAGACATGAAGCAAAAGTGCACTCATCATGAAGGACACAAACACTAGCTAATATATCCAGTTATACATGAAGAATAATAATATGGCATCCATAAAGACATGAAGAATACTAGAATACGCAATTCATAAGCTGAATGCAACATGAATGATAAGCAAACATAGCTCACTAACATAGAAATGCAAGAGTAATGGGGAGTCATCTTTTCCCAAATGGAAGTTGCAGCACACTTCTAAGTAAATGAAAGGCCCAAAGACTTCATGAGAGCTCAAAATGCTGAAATTACAGAAATACAGATCTGAGATCGGAAAGACGGTGCATGTATGGAACACTTGATCTGTAAGGGAGGTTTCAGGCTGTTGGGCGAACTTCCCAACAGGTACTTTATTGGATTGTGCAAGATTTATTTTTTTTGGGGGGATTGGCCCAGAGGGTACACAGCCTAATTTATATGTATTACGCCACCGGGATCAGCAAAGTAAGTTCTTCTGCAGTGAGTGGTAAAGGAAAATATTTCCAATAGGTGTTTTCGGAAGATGCACCTTACGGTTATACATTGTAATGGAACATCATATTCTTTATGCTTTAAAGCATGGTTCAAAGGTGTAATGGGGGAAATATGTTTGGTGTGTGATTAGCATTAGTGGTGGTTATGGTACTTGAAAGTGCCACATAGTATTTGGGCGTTTAGGATTGTCATGGGAACCTGTATGGGTCTGGGTGGGCGTGAGGGGCATATGATGTTTGTTGATTTCAAATGTTAGAGAGTAATGGGATTTAACCCCTTTTTAGGATTTGCTGCGTCAATGGTTGCATTATAGCAACATGGACTTTTGTGTGCATAAGCTGCTATGGTTAGGAGTGCACTTATTTATGAGTGTGCATGTGAGGATTAGACCTAACGTTTCTACAGGATTTGCAGCAATTAGAGTTGCACTAAGCAGCTTGGACTGGTAGCGCGGAAATGGCACGTTTAGAATAGTGCCCATTCGGGGCTATGAACTTTTAGGTTTGGGTTAGAGCCTAAAATTGGCTATGGACTTTTAGGTTCATAAAAGTGTTGGTTTTGCTGTTTTGTTTTATTTATAGCAAGATATATGGTTATGGCATTTTGGTTTTGAAATGCATATGTTTTCTATCTGACTCTGATGATATTGTATATTATATGCAGCTGTTGGATGGGGATGGAGATAGTCAGTGAGAACTGGATAATGGATAGCATACACTGTGAGCATGGTGAATGTGTGAATGTCTCTTTGAATATGCGAGGTAGTATGTCTTTATGGTGTGAAGACTATTTTGATTGGAGTGTTGCAATGGGCGTTTCGTGGTGTGTCTTTTCTGGACAATGTGGTTCATGGGAGGCAGGATCTTCCCGCATTGTTATTTGTTCCGGTTGTACTTTTGGAATTGAGGTAGCTTTTGGTGAAGCTCTAACTTATGTGTACCAGAGGGATGTAGCTGATTGTATGGAGAGGTTACGTTTTTCTGAGCTGTAGAAGGCTTTGTGGTAGATAGCGCCTCCGCTTGTGGTATAGTGTTTTCAACTCGTCACTGGGGACAGGGTGTATCTGGAGATAATTGTGGGGTGCATGGCTGGGGATGCCTGGTAATGGCCCATGGTATGGAGTGCAGTGTTGCCCTAAGGTGATGAGACATTGGTTTTTCCTGTTGTTTGCGGTGTTGATTCTGGCCCTGATTTTGTTTAATGGGTTCAATGGCTCGACTTGTGTTAGGATGTCATCTGAGCAGATTGGAGTGTTTTGTTAACCAGTAATTGTTGATGGTATTGGGAATGAGTGGCCAGCATTCCCAATATGTTTGGTGGGTTTGCACAGCGTGGTCTGGTGGTTTGTGCTCTGTTTGCCGAGTTGATTTGTGGTTATGTGTGAGTGGTAGTGATGATGTGTTTCCACTGTGTGTGAAACCCTCTGGTGTGATGATCTGGTTGTTTTTTGGGGGCCCGATTGTGCTCTAGAGTGGCAGTCTAGAGGCCCGCAGGATTAAAGGTGGGGGCAGGTGGAAGATGGCAATGAAGTTTTGGGTGGTGTCAGAATGTAGGTTGTTTTGGTTTGTTTTCCTGATGGTGGGGATCTTGATGTGGAAGTGTTGGTCGGTGTATGTGGAGTGTCTTGTGCAATGTGTTTGGTAAAGGAGGGAGGTGTGTTGTGAAGTGCCTGTTTGTGAAGTGCCTTGTGATGTGTGGTTGGGTAAAGGAGGGAGGTGTGTTGTGTAGTGCCT
This sequence comes from Ambystoma mexicanum, assembly GCF_040938575.1. Taxonomy (NCBI): domain Eukaryota; kingdom Metazoa; phylum Chordata; class Amphibia; order Caudata; family Ambystomatidae; genus Ambystoma; species Ambystoma mexicanum. The sequence continues at coordinate 1,031,116,179 of NC_090933.1, read as the reverse complement.
GTCTGTGATGTGATGTAGATGGTGATGTCACGTGGAGTGTTGATGAGTGAATGCTGGAATGTTCTGTGTCAGGTTTCTCTGTGGTGGCAGTTACATCTGGCCCGCCTGGTTGATGGGAGCCAATGTTGTCCTAGCTATTGCCGTATATGTATCTTTGATGTCAAGTAATTAAACTGTAACTAAGAAGCTGGAAATAAACTTACATGAAGTAATCATAATCAGACTGGAACCAACTTCATTTCAGAGCTGGACCAGCACAGACCGCCGCGGTGGAGCTGTGAAGGGCCGGTGAGGGTCAGATGACACAGAAATACCAAAGCGCTACCAATGAACAGCAGGCAAGTAGCAGTTCGTAAATCCTCGACCTGGGTGTTCCCCACTGTGAAGTTCACAGATATTGCAAAGCTACTCAAGGAGAAGCACAAGGCACATGGTTGCGTGAACAGTAATGGATGGGTCTGAAAACTGCGTCTAGAGTAGGGAGCACTAAATTGTGACAAGCAAGAGACTTTGTGAAGAAACCACAGAGAAGTGGGAATTGAATGCTAAAGCAAGCTAGAAGGCAGGTCAAGTGGACCTATTATTTTCTTCCAGGAACATTAAGCAAATGCAATTCATATGAGTACTACAATGAGATCTTGGGGAAGGGACACATGAGAACTTAAAGAACTCAGAAACGCTGTCTTGGGGAAGGCAACCTCAAGACCCCCTTTGGTGTGAACTGTGCTAGATTGAACTTGGGGAAAGGAATCTGAAGACTTGGCACAACATTGATAAGACAAGCAGCTACTGGAACTGTATTGAACTTGTGAAAGAACATACTCTGAAAACAGCTAAGACTATACTTTTGAAGTCTATTCTGTTGGCTAAGAAGAACCCCACATCATGACTATTTCTAGATGTAAGGGCAAGCATAGGTTTTGACAGAGTCAGACTTTTGGTTTGGACTTTTAGACACAAACTTCCCTTAGTTGTCTTTAGGAAGCAATATTCCCACCAAAGTTATAGGGCAAGTTAGGCATTCACCATCCTGATCCTTAATAAAGCTTTTGATATTGAATTTTACAAATGTTGTCTGTGCCATTTCTTGATACCATGCCTGTCTCACACTGAGCAGGCTGGCTTGTTTTAGGATGGAGAAAGGGCTGCAGGCAGTACAAAGAATTTAAGGCCTTTTTCATGGAATAAACTTCTCAGGAAAAAGGGGACTTGCGCTTAAAAATGCACGCAAATCCCTTTTCATCGATTCATGAAATCAAATGTGCTGTACTTACGTGGAATTTGTGCAGCCATCAAGGGCCTTGCACGATGTTAGGGAGAATTCTCATCTATGGCAAATTTCCCTCACCTAGTGAGTCCCCCAGCAGCTTTGCTGGTCTTCAGGAGTTTATTTTATTTTCCACTTGGTAATAGTCAGAGCTTTTCCCCCACTCTTACCTGTGTTTTGCTATGTGTTTCTATCTTTTTTTGTGATTGTGGACTCTGAGTTACACCACTTCAGTAGCCACCTTATTTTTGTGTGTCACACAGCACCTTCAGTGCCGTGGCACAGGGTTGTCTTTGAGACTTCCCTCGACTCCATTTCTGAGGCGACTACTGTCCCCCAGAAAAGGGTAAATTTACCATTAACTTTACTTAGTCAATCTACCACAGACCAGTACACCCCATCTTCCATGGAGTACTGGAAAGGGTTAAGTCGCATCCCTTTTTATCTGTACCTCCTAGAGCATTGTTTCACTCGTTTAGCATTTAGACTTGGCTGGTGGCAGTGCTATCTACCCTAACTTTTCTACCGCGATTATATTAGATACATGTGGTACTGTTCTTGGCTATTATATTAGTCTCGAACATAAACCCGCTTGACCAAATCGTCTTTCTTTTGGCTCCGGTTGGGTTTATTCGCCATTTCATTTTGTTAAAATCCTTCTTGTGTTTTACTTTGCGCTGCAAACTAGGTTTGCCTTCTTTGTTCACTGTCTTTTGGCGGGCTTCTGCTCAGAAGCCCTCCTCAAGGCGCCTGGGTGTCTAGATGGGCTGAATGTGAGGGAGGGGTGTAGTCACCCCCTGCACAGGGTATCCTAGGAAACCCAAGTCGCACTTTGTCATGATTGGCCAGTGTAGTTGTCCGGGCTGGGCAACCCCCCTGCTGGGTGATTGACAGCCAGGCTGTGTGAATGGGGGTTTTTCGCATAAAAGGCAGGTCTCTTGGGCTAGAAGTCAGAAAGTCGTCAATGGAACTACAAGGAACCGAAGAGAAGCGGAGAGAACGATGGCTGCTGCAACTACCCCATCCCGGTGAAGCCCTGCTGCTGTTCTGAGCTATCTTCCCTTCAACGACTTAGAGAAGATCCAGTCCCGAGTCTTCTTCCCTTGAGCTTGGTGGGGATAACCAGCTCATCTTCTACAGCCAGAGGATCCTCTTCCTTGGTCGAAATCGCTTCATGCTGCTGTAGTGGTCCGGATAGCCACCTGAAGAGCCTCTCCTGTTTTTAAGGAGCGCACTTTTTATTCCTTGTCGTTGCTGCCGGCTTCATCCCTGTGTGGTGCAGACCCCCTTCAGACGTCCTCCTTCACAACGAAGCTCCAGGAATCGTGGGTCTGCGGGAAACCAACAGGAAAAACTGCCAGGGCACCAGCTGCACCATTGGAACAAGGTACTGTGTTCTGCTGAGGAAACTGGGTGAATCCCTTTTTCTTCTTTTCCAAGGCTTGCCCTTGTCTTCCCTCCTTTTTATAACTTTTGCTTCCGAAAATTAACAATATCGAAGTACTTTTGGCTACGTTGAATTGTGAACTGTCTGACTGTGTGATCTTTGGCAACAGGCCCCGGTGTCTTTCGATCCTGGCTCCGGCCCTTTGACTTTTGAATGCCTGTCTCCGAGTATTTCTCGATTCTGTCTGCCTAACCAAAATAGTGCCTGTGATTTTTGCCTCCAACTCCCTCTAGGTATCTCAGGTGCTCATTGTGTTTCTGTCCCGGTAGCATTTCATGTCACGGATACGCGTTTATTTAGTAGACCGAACTGTCAAAAACTGTTCACAATTGTGTTCGCGGTAACGTGTTTTGTGCCTAACACCGGTTCATTCAAACACATTGTACTTACCTTGAGACTTACTGTACAAAGTGAATTGGTTAGTTGTAGTATATTTAACGTGTGGTTTTTTTATTGAAGTTTAATAGAAGTGTGTTTATAACGTATGGTTTAAAAATAAATGTACTTATATTTTTCTACCTGAAACCTTGAGTCAGTGTTTGCTTGAGTCACAGTATTTGTGGTCCCTTTGTGTAATCTCTGCTACTGCTCATATACTCTTGAGATAAGCCTGGCTGCTCCACCACTGCTACCACTATGACATAGTAGTACAGGCTTGTACCAAAGGTAAAACATGTATTGCCACCTGTAGTCTTAATTGTGTGTAGTGCTCCCTAAAGGCACTGCACAGGATTCTGCCTAACACACGAAACTCCAGGCAGGCCGTGGCTGAGGTCTTTGCAGAGGGCGGATACTTGGGTGGAACACAGAAAATTGGGAATAACTTGCTCAAAAGTTCCAGCAGGCAGTCCCTTGCATGTCCACAACAGCGCAGGTAAAAGCAAATTCATGGATTTGGACGTGCATTCTCCCGGTTGCGAACAACTCACGCACAGCCCTTGAACTCCACGCCAGCCAAAAGTAGGCGTAAGTACTCGCCCGGTGGAGGCGAAAATATGGATGTGCGTTTGCATGTTGGATTGAGGGTTGCGTGCGAGCAGATGGGGTTCCGATCGTACTTTGGGGGGTGCATACACAGAGTAGCGGGGTGCAGGAGCGGTTTACGGGTTTTGCACACAGGTCTTCACGAGTTCAGATTAATGCTGCACATGTTGTTGGGGTGTAAGTGAGAATCATGGGGTCCCTTCAGAGGGACTCCGAGGTGCAGGCCTGCTTGTGGGGGACCACATGCACTGATTTCAGGGAGCATGTATTTGCATCTGGAGTGCACGCAAATGTGGCAGTTTCTGACTGTTTTCTCTCTCCATGTGGGCGTGTTGGGGGTGTTCCAGCCGCAACTTGCGCATAGACGTATAATGCGCATAGAATTCCATGAATTTGCATTGCACCCAGATTCATTCTCGAATGCAGGACTTGCAGGAAAAATGCACCAGATTCCATGAATCGGGCTCTTAGAGTATACAAATAGGCCCACAAACAAATTGACACACTTAACTAATATAAAATATAATGATTTATTTTATATATACACTAAGGGAAAGTACAAGGTAAGTACTTCTTTAACTTTCAGTAAGCACCTACAAGAACTAAAGCAATATTCACAGTAACACACTTTTGTATACTTTGGGAATGGCAGTATGCAATTCAAAAGGTAAGTAAAATACTTTGTGATATATGTTTTAGTTAATATAAATTGAATAAAAGCAACATAAGGTAAGTAAATAGTTTGCAATATTTTCACAGAGGCCTAACACTTTAGAATGTCATCCCTGTCTAGTTATGAGTGTCTCAGAGTCAGATTGGAGGGCAACACAGGTAGGCACAAGCTGTCGAAAGTTCAAAGGTTCCAGAGGAAATCTTTCATGACAAGTAAGTAACAGTCTTTGTTGCAAAAAGGGCCAGGGACTTCGGAGAAGGCTCTGTGTAGGCATACAGGCATTAGGCATGGTCTAATGTGTATGGACAAACTCCCAAACACATGAATCAGCACTACAGCAACACAAGAGAAGCAACGCAAAGCAAAGCAACTCTAGGTAAATTCTACCAAGAGTCTCACAGTACCTTAGGAGTGAAGAAGTGGTTGCAGCAAGATGCCCCCACTCTGAACCAGCAGCACCCCTGGTCACCAGATTCTTGGTCAGACAGATGAAAGAAGGGACACTGGAGTGGATCTCACAGCAGCAGTCCAGTGAAGAGGCTCTCAGCAAAGGATTCTTTAAGGTACTGTGATTTTGGCACATTTTCCAATACAGCGTCCTTTCATCGTCAGGCTTTCTAACGCCAATGGCAATAATAGCGAAAAAGTTCATAACATGTTTTAGGGGGGCGTTGGAAAGGACAGATAAGGCATTGGGGGTTGGGAAATAGAAAAAAATAGGTGCAGGAGAAAGGGTTTAGGGGGACCCCCAAGAAAAAAAAAGGGGTATTAGAAAGCCTGACAATGACAGAAGATAGAACCCATTTTCCAAAGCAACAGTGAAGAACTGTTACTGCCGGTAGATTCATTTCACTTTCTCCGTCCAACACTCTGGTGAGGGGACTTCAAGGAGTGGAATCTTGACTCTAGATGTCCAGAAGGAGTCCACCAAATGTTAAGGAAGATTAAATCTTCGGAAGATGATGCACTGCACAGTGGGCAAAGGTCCCAGGGAATTAGCGGTTTGCAGCCTGTGAAGGTCACAGCCTGTCATGGGATGGCACAAAATGCAGTTTGTCTCTAGGCGATTGGTCCCACCTGACTAAGGGAAAGAGTGTTCCTCTTCAGAGTTCTCCTGATGCTTAGAAGGAGGGGTCACATAGCAGCAGTTAAACAGAAGGCAACTATGGTTGTGTCTCTCCTCTTCTTCCTCATCATTCCTTCAGTTCTAGTGGTCAGATTGTCTTTAGCCTCAGGATCCACACCATCTATGCAGTAACCCAGTCAATCATCACCCATGCACTATTCAAATTCTGGGTGGTGGCTGTCCTGTCAGTACAGAAAGCCCCCCAGTTGGAACTGGATCCAGGCATACACAGCAGAAGTGAAAAACAGTGGAGCTTCAGAGTGCTCCCCCATTTCTTGTCCTCACAGACACACTGGAGCCTTCGCGGGCTCAACAAAGGAATCCCACTGAAGACAAAAGTCAAAGCAATACATCCCCCACCAGGCACAGCAGAAAACGGACCAAGAAGGGACAAGCAGGCAGGAAATGGGGGGAAAAGAACACAGGCACTATTTTGGGCCAATGGTGACCTTTCTGGGCACTACTGCAGCTGTGAGTACTGCCTGGAAGTAAAAAATTGCACAAAAGTAGATAGGATAAAACCACTGCCACCATCCATTCAGAATGTATTGTCACTGTAACCAAAAAGCTAGGATCCATTAGAAAGGGGATACAGTGTAACCACTCAAAACTCCATATAAGGTGGGGTGTGCTGATCTCACAATATAAAAGATAGGATTCATATAAATATCCCCCATAACAGAAAATAAAAAGAGAATCCCAAGGGATTGTTGAGTCTAGCAAAAGTCAATCACAGGTGCCATAGAACTTGGATGAAACATTTCTTCAAGCGAGAGTTATAAAAACAAATACAAAGTATCCCTAATGATTTAGTGCCTCATTACACGGATGGCGGTAACCATGGCGCTAGTAGCGCCATGGTTGCTGCCGGAGTCCGGCATGGTGTATGGCGGAATTAACGCCCCATTCCAAGGTTGGCGGGGCGGTAATTCCCCATTCACCATGGCTCTTCCCCATCCCCAATAGGGCTCAATGGGAATGGAGAAGGAGCAAATAACGGTACCGCAATTAGCGTCCCTCAGTGGGTCCCGTCCTTAACGTGTAGTCTGACCACACAGTAAGGATGGGACCCTCTGAGGGACCTCGTAGTAGGGCAGTAAGGGATTACCGGCACCGGTGCCCTTACCGGTGCCGGTAATCCCTTACAGGAATCCATGGGAAACCCTGAGCAAATAGGATCAATGGGTCAAGGGACCCCAGGGGAGAAAATAAACTAAATAAGGCACAACCAAGATTGGCAAAGAGGGCAGCAAAGTCATTGTAATAGAAATAGATGGATGTAAAGTTTTGAACCCACCACTAAGCAAATTTGTGAATCAAGTATATAAAGTGAACTGTATCGAAAGCCCTGGCAGGAGAGTGTACCAGGCAAAGTCAAGTTTGCAAGTGTGTAAAGGGAATCACATGAGAAAAGCCCTGGCAGGAGAGTATACCAGGCAGAGTCAAGTTTGCAAGTTTTTAAAGGGAACCACACAAGAAAATCCTTGGCAGGAGAGATTACCAGGCAAATTCAAATTTGCAAGTATGTAAAGAAGCCACATGATAAAGTCCTGGCAAGGGAGTACACCAAGTAAAGCCAAGTCAAAGTTGTTTTATCTACCAGAGAAGCCTCACAAAGAAGACTCATACCCTTAGGAGTTTCTAAGTGTTTTAAAGAGACCTGGGAAAGGGAGACAGAGCCCCAGCTGTGAACTATGATGCCAAGAGGAAGCTATAAATACATTTGGTAGTCATTGGGCCTCATTACGAGCATGGAGCTAATGAAAAAAGTAAGGCGGAATGGTATTACCGGCACCGTTAACAGGCCCGGGCCATTACGGGCCAACAACCCGGCAATACCACCACCACCCATACGGTGCCCCTTCTCACCAACATGCACGTGTACACGCGCCCCTTCGCAGCGGAAATACCGGGATGCCGCTAATAGGAAGACATCACAAGTTACGCGGGCATGCACTTTCCAGCATCCCGAAAGCGGTAATTAGGTCCTGCATGACGGCAGCAATACAGGCATCGCTGACCATCCGAAAATAGCAACCTGCAGTGTAGGCAAATGCCACAAGTGCACACAATCACCACAGGTGGAGTCAATGGAGCCTGTCCCAGTACAAAAGTAGCACACCCACACACCACACCCCTTCCTACACCAAAATGATACCACTAGCTGTTGCAATCATGGGGCTGGAGGACATACCTGTACTGCTAAAACAGCAACAACAACAACAACTACAGCAACAACAACAGGCAGCAAAGAGGAGACGCAGGAGGAGAAGGCGGGTGAGACAGGCCCACAAGTCCCACCAGTGCAGCCAGTGGTACCACGTAGGCAGCCACCAATCCCTCGCATCAGACCCAGTCCATTCAATCTGACCCCTAAGCAGATCCACACCCAATACCGGTTGGACAAGGACACCATCACCACCATAGTGGACATGATACATGATGACATTGTCAGCCTGATAGAAATCCGCACTGCCACCCCACCTCTACTGAAGCTGGTGTCTGTTCTCCACTTCCTGGCCAAAGGCACCTACCAGCACACAGTGGGTCAACTGCATGGCATATCACAACCACTCTTTTCTCGCATGCTGACCCAAGTGCTTGATGCCCTCCTGAAGCATGCAAGCATCCACATATCCCTAACACGGACTGGCCAGGAGCTCGCTGACACTAAAGTAGGCTTCCATGCACTGGCAGGCATGCCCAATTGTGTATGTGCCCTCGACTGTACCCATGTAGAATTGGTGGTCCCTCATGCCAATGAGGCGGTGTACCGGAATCGCAAGCAATTCCACTCCATCAATGTGCAGATGATATGTGACTCCAGCAAGATCATCACACATTGTTGCGCCTGATATCCTGGATCTACACATGATGCCATGGTGCTGCATAACTCCACACTACCCCGCTACATGGAGCGACATGTTGGACGATGTGCCTGGCTTCTTGGTAAGTTGCCTGACTGGGCCATGGCAGCGCAGTGGGGTTGTGAGATAGGGGGGATGCATACTCCACCTGGGTGAGATTGGGGGGGATACATACTCTACCTGGGTGAGATTGGGCGGGGGGATGCATACTCCACCTGGGTGAGATTGGGCGGTGAGTGGACAATGTACTTACAGCTAAACACTGTTGCCCGGAACATCCCAACCTGAACATGACACATCAATGACAACATGCCAGGCGCACAAGCAGGCCACCATGGGTATGTCAAGCGATGGATGACTAAACATGATTACACCTGTGGCAATGCTGCTAGTGGGAATAGTTACAAAGTACCATAAACACCAAAAAATATGGGTTGCAAGACATTGTTCCGCATCCACAGTACATCCGCATCAGCATGCAAGTGAACACCCTGAGTCATCTGAACAACGCAATCCACACCAGCAGACCATAGTACAGTACACAATGCATCAAATGAACGTGTGTGCATATATTCAGGGGCATGTGCATGTCAACACCAAATAGCTGCAGCCATGGCAGTGATTCCTAAAGGTGTCAGGTTAGATATTGACTCACACATACCTCTTTGTGCTCCCATGCAGGTAATGGTGGATATCCCTTGAAGCCGTGGCTACTTACCCCGGTACGGAACACGCAGAACTGGCACAAAGAGGAGTACAATCGGGTTCATACCCGTACCTGTGTTGTGATTGAGCAAACCTTTGGCCTGTTGAAGGCAGGGTTCCGCTGCCTAAGCAGGTCTGGTGGAGCACTCCTTTATGGGCCTCAGAAGGTGGCAAAGATCACCATGGTCTGTGTCATGCTGCACAACATGTGCATCCGGAGAAACGTACCACTGCCACCTGACATTGACGTGCATGCACCGAGTGAGGATGATGAGGATGATGATGGCGGAGAAGCAGCGGCCCTGGCAGTCTGTGATGCACAAGATGGCAGTGCTGTGCACCAATCACTGATTGACGATTACTTCTGAACCACTGGGACGTTGATGGTTATGTGTTAGTACTACACTGGGCACTGGGATTGTGTGGACATAGACACAGGGTGTGTGGGGAGTTGGACACTGTGCCCTATCATGAATTGAATAAACACACACAAAATGAACAATGTCGAGTCATGAAATGAATTCGAACACAACGGGTGTATTAGGAATAATAACAATATAGTGCTTCCTCCCACACACCCTCCGCCTCCTCCCAAAACACTGAAACAACCCATATCCCCCACACACCCCATACCCACCCCAAACACCCCATACCCCCCAAACACCCCATACCCCTCTATAAACACCCCCATAAACCCTTCAACACCACCAACACCACCTCCCCCTCACCCATTGTCATCCCACACACGATGTGGTTGGACAGGCTATTTCCGGCCTCTTTTCGTGTTGGAGGGCAGCATTTCTGTGTGCCTTGCACTCTGCCTCATCATCCACACAGGGATTGAGGGAGTCGAGCTTGCAGGTGTGGTCGATGGGGTGGAGGTGGATGGATTTGGCAGCGCAGGTGCAGTTTGTTGCTGCTGCATGTGATCCAGCATCCTGCTAAGGACCTGTGTCACCGCCCCTAAACTGTCACGAATGAGTATGGCACTCGAATTGATGGCAGTAATGGTTGCAGCATTTGTCTCCCGTATTTCATGACGTGTTTGTTCACCCTCGGCCACATACTGGCGCACCATTTCTATCATTGAGTCCTGGTGGGCCTCTACCCTCGACAGGCGTGCCTCCATGTCTGTGGGGGCTGTGGAAGTCGACGGTGCTATGGCTGGGTGGATCATTGCAGGGCTGGCCTCTGAGGTGCTGGACAGATGCGGACTGCACAGTGGAACCACTGGTTCCTGCATGGGACTCTCAGGTGTGCCCTGTGTGGAGTGGTGGGGGTGGACTGGGGGTTTGGTGCATGGGGACATTCGACATGGATGGTGCCGTCAATGTCCTCGTATTCCTCTGCATGCACATCCATATTGCTGTGGGGGGCTGTGGCTGCTGCCTCACCTACAGAACTGGTGGCAGTGGACTGCGTACCATCAGCCTCTCCCTCTGCAATTGTTGCCGACTCTGTATTTGCAGTCTTGTCAGCTCCTGTGATCTCCTCCTCTGCCGGCATGGCCTGTACTGGTGGCCTGGGTTGGACTCTGGCCCACGGTGCTGCCCCAGAGTTGGAAGGCCCAGTGCCCTCTGGTCTGTCCCTGGATGACCTGGAGTGTATTGGAGCCCTTGGGGCAGGGTCCTGCCCTTCACTTTAAGCATCAGTGCCTGTGGGGGAACAAGAGATGCAGGGCATCAGAGATGGTGTTACATGCAAGATGCATGAGTTGGTGGTGTACAGTATTTAATTTCTCATGCATTGCATTCTTATAGGTGACACACAGGGTACTTTCAAGGGTGGGGCATATTGGCATAGGCTGTGGCCTCTCCATTCGGTACTGATGTGTACCTGGTGGCATACCGTTGTATTGCGGTTTGTGTGATGTGGTACATGTGAATGATCCCTGTGTGTTGGGTGTCTGTTGGTAATGGGATTGGCACGCAGCATACATTTCATTGTGCCATCTGTATATGTGTGTATGATGGGCCATGCATTGGCTTGGCTCACTTTCACATCTGTTGTACTACATCATGTTTTGGCCTACTGGGGTTTGTAGTTTCACTCACCTCCACCTCCCGATGTCGCCGCATCCCTCTCCATTTCACCAAAACCCTCAATGGACTCCATATTTATGGTGGTGCTTCAGGTCTCCTCCCATCGCATCAGTTTTATGGGTGAGTGGGCACCCCTGCCTGTGGCCATGACCTCCCTGCGATTTGATGCCAGGATGTTACGCACCCAGAGATGTAGGTCATCCCATCGCTTCTTACAGACTTTAACCATGCGGGGGTGGTGCCAACTGCTGTCACCTTACGCGCAACCTCCTCCCATATTTCTTTTTTTCTGAGTTGAACTTCCCTTTTGAGGTTGTTGGCGAACACCTCATCTGCATGGGTTGCAAGAGTATCAGCAAGCATGTTGGAGAAGCGTTTCTTGCACAGGCGGGAGGTGGTCTTGTGGGTTACCTTGGACATGCTCGATGGTATGGCACTGCCCTCAACTCTGTAGCACTGCTGGATTGAGAGGATTGCAATGAATTGTTTTTTTAAAGATGGCTGCCGGCGCATTTTCCGTTCTGACGTGATGACGTTACTTCCGGGTCCAGTATTACGACCCCGGTATTTGCCTGATCTTATTACCTGGTCGTTGTTAAGCTGTTGCTTCTTGGCAGAGGCGGTATCGGCTGGTTCCGTGATGGGGCTATTGGGGAGTTGGAGGGCCTTTAGCAGCATGGTGGTGCAGCCATTGCTGGTATGTGGCTTCGCGTGTGCTCGCATACTCGTAATCATCCGCTATTAGCGGCGTCAAGGGTGCATGGATGCGCTATTACCACCATGCCGGTAATGACTTTTTTTTACCTCCATTCTCGTAATGAGGCCCACTATCTCATCACATTAGAGTTACTTATAGAGTGTGAGGGTTAGGATAGGATTTTGCACACAGGACAATTTCCTTTGTGCATCTTGACATGGGACAGACCCTTAGGTGTTAGTTGAGGTAGGGAAATACCTCTTAGAGTAGGGACAGGTAGGCATTTCCCAACCCCCTTTTATTTTGTTTAAAAGTGTATAGCCAAAACTATGAGCTCTCTGTGTCCGTGTCTCATTCCGGGCTCCTCACAAGTCCAAGACTCAGAGCGCGACCAGCCTGAATGGCAGTGGTGAAGGGCAATTGAGTGGGGACAATGCCAAACACAAAGAGAAACAAATTTGATGAAGGCACAGCCATCGCTCGCAGTAGGAGCAGGCAAGTGGATGTATGCACTTCAAAAACAGACCAAAGGTATTACACTAGTTGTAGGGGATATGAAAAGCTTGTTTGCCGCCATATTAGGATACCAAGCAGATAATATTTGGAGGTTACTCATGGATAAGAATTGCAATGACAATCATGATTGAGCAAATTTGAAAGATTGTCAGGTGAAGGTATGGGCTGCCTTAATGGCAGCCTACTGTGACACAATGGATATACATTCAATTATGGCGCACACAATGAAAGAAAAAAAAGACCCAGCAAAATATATAATTCAAATTCAAGAGATGTGGAGGGCAGAGACAGGGGAACATGGGACAAGAATATAGCAATATTTGATCATATTGTCACGACCCTCGCCCAAAACCCCCTCTGGCAAACCCATTGGCCAGGTGGAGTCAGGACTCAGGCCTCTAGAGCCTGGCATCCTCTTCAAAAGCCCTCATGGGGCCAGTCCTGGCGCCTATGGCGCCAGGCTCATACACCATGAAAAACAATGTGCTTGGGAACTATTTTATTGTATTGTCAGCTAACATGGAGGCATCCACATAGCTTGGTTCCTAAGAACCAAGCTATGCGGTCTAGTGTTTTGGGTGTGGTAGCTGTCATGATGCCTACCCCCGGAGCATCAGGCCAGGCCCAGCACCCCCGGAAGCAGGCATCATGCCCTTGGGTAAAAGCCCAGCGGCCCCTTATAGGGACTCTTTGGACTCAGTCCTGGCGCCTTTGGCGCCAGGCTCATGTTGGACATCAGTCCTGGCGCCATAGGCGCCAGGCTCATAAAGGGAGGTGTTTTGTGCACTTACCTGATGCAGACCATGCTGCACGCTTCAGGCCTCCCTGAGACCTGAAAGGGACTATTTTTTCATAGGGACTATTTTTTCACTCGGGCGTGGCCAGGGAAGGATGCATACCTAGTTGGGGAAGGATACATACCTGGGACTTCTTTGGAGGCTATTTAAGCCACGCCCAGACAGCAGCTCATGCTTCGCGTTGTTCTGCTTCCTGCAGCTTAACGCTCACCGTGTCTGCTCCTGCTCCTGGACTACAGCCACGCCCGTCTTGAACCTGGAAGACCTGCAAGGAAGGAAGAGAAGAGAAAGGTGAAAACCAAGGATTATTTCAAGCTTCTTACCTGCATCCGGAATCTTCTCGCCAGCATCCCTTAAGGAAGACTTCAATTTAAAAGCATTGCGTTGCTCGCACAGCGCCACGCTTCACTCACCTGTCCTGTCCTCGAGACATCTCCCGGCTCCATCGCGGCTGTCAGCATCGGACGCCACATCTCTGCACCTAGGGGAGAGAGGAAGAAACAAAAGGTGAGCAGAAGGACACACAGAAGGAAAGCCTGATTAACAGCCATAATACTTACCGGCTTTTCTTCCACATTTTAGGTCGGCACCGCCCCGTTGGCAGGTACCGTACCCCGGCCCCTATGGGGAAAGGACTAGAGACATTTCAGAGGAATGATAAGGACATCTAGAGGGATCGCCCTCATTACTACTCACCTCGGCAGGTTAACCCCTCGACGCATCGCCTTCATTCTGCACCTGAAATAAAGGACAGATCACAGGTGAGAAAGACAGCATAAAGGGGGCCTCACTTGAACTTTGAACTTTTATACTTACGGCGCATCGCTCAGGAAAGTCAAGTGGATTTTGCCAGCGCCATTCTGAAAACCAGTGAAGTAACTGGACGAACGCGCGCCCCTGCACCAGAAGCAGGATGGAGAGTTCAACCTTCCAAACCATAAGGTGAGCTTAAACCGGGTTTGGAGGAATAGAGAGGAACGGAGGGGGGGAAGGGGGGAGCTAGCACACCATTCTGCAGACTGTTAATCCCCTTTCTCATCTGCAGAAGGATATTCCTACGGGCCAAGGAAGCACGATTTGGAGGTCCTGTCCAATCGGTGTTCCGGGTCCTGCGCATCACGCTAGAAGAGGCCGCAGTAATCCAGACTAGATCAGCGCCCCCGTGGGAACCAGGTGGGCGTTACAGAACGCGAAGACTCCCTACAAATTCCCACCCAGGCGCTATGGAAACTTCTGAGACTGACCAACTGGCCCAACTACTGGGGAATTACGGGCCGAGGTACACGCCGCTCGTCAAGAGACTAATGCCCTCAGAAGAGAAGTGATTGTAACAAGGGAAAGGACTGATGACCTGCCTAGACAGCTTTTGCAAGGTCAAGCTGGACAAACTCCTTTACCCGGTTCCGGGGGGAACCCCACTCCTGTGGTTTCCAGTAACCCTGTGCTGATTAATCTACCTGCAAACATGCCGCTGGCCCCACCCGAACGCTTTGCTGGGGACCCCAAACGATTCGCCGTATTCATGAATCAGTGTCGTTTGCACTTCCTATGCAGACCCGGGGCCTTCCCTAATGATCAGACCAAGGTAGCCTTTGTGTTGTCATATCTCAGCGGCTGCGACTGCCGATTGGTCAGTCCCACTGGTAACTCAAGATGACCCGATTCTTCGTGATTTTCAAGGATTTCAAACAAGCATGGAAAGGTTATTTGCTCAACATTCCCAGGGACAGGCTCTGGATGACGAACTTCTATCTCTGCGACAGGGCAATCAAGACCTTCTATCCTACATTGCAACCTTCAATAGACTAATTGTGGAAACTGGTTGACCAGAGGATAAAAGAATCACGTTATTCTATCGAGGTCTACGCGGAGAACTTAAAGATGTCCTGGCACAAGTTGTAAATCCGCCCCAAGAATGCACTGAATATATAGACTTAGTGGTCCAGTTGGATCACAGGCTGCAAAACAGAAAAGCAGATCGGTCCAAGTTTGAAACCCGGGTGTGGGCCAAAACCCACGCTAACCCCAAGGGGGCTGATGCCTCGGAGCCTATGCAAACCAGAGGAGTTAAAGGACCCCTAACTCAAAAAGAACGGGAAAGAAGACGACAGATGCAATTATGCCTTTATTGTGGGTCCTCAGGACACTTTCTACGAGATTGCCCGGTTAAGCCGCCCAAGAAGGTGGTAGGAGCCGCTGATAAAATCCATGGAAACTCTGTATCGGGAAACGACCACGCCCGGCAAGCGTAGGGGTCCACTTGCCGAGCTTGAAAACTAACTCTCAGACCTCGCATTTCATTGTGCCAATGGTCCTCATAGATCCGGAACAGCCAAAACGGTTGCATGCTATAAAGGCATACATCGATAGCGGGGCTATAGGAAACTATGTGGATCGAGAATTGGTCTCTAGGATAAACCTCTCTCTGCGTCCTAAAACCAGCAAAGATGTCATCACCACTGTAGATGGAACCGAAATTGCCTCTGGACCGGTAACACATTCCACAGCTGAGGTGACACTTGTAGGTCCGGATGGCCATCGGGAGGCAGTTGTGTTTGATGTGATCAAGGCTCCACAGTTTCAGCTTATTCTCTGAGTCCCTTGGTTAGAGACACATAATCCTCGAATTGATTGGCGAGCGAAGAGAATAACCTTCCCGGATTGTGCACAAACCTGCTACCCAGAAAATCCAAAGATTAATCTAGCATCAGTAACCTCTGTCCCTGTGCAACTACCTCCAGAGTACCAAGACTTTCAGGACGTCTTCCAAAAGGAACAGGCCAACATGTTACCTCCCCACAGATCGTACGATTGCCAAATCGATCTGGTGCCCGGTGCACAACCCCCTTGTAGCAGGATTTATGCCCTTACTGAACCTGAGAATCTGCATTTGAGACAATATTTAGATCAATACCTCGCCAATGGTTTCATTCACCCGTCAAAGTCCCCGGCATCTTCAGCTTTGTTCTTCGTGCCTAAAAAAGAGGGCGACCTTAGGACTTGTATCGATTACCGCGCATTGAACCAGATAACTGTTAAAAATCGTTACCCTCTGCCTCTGATCCCTGAACTCCTTGACCAGGTGAAGGACGCTTCTGTATACACCAAGTTAGATCTCCGGGGGGCTTATCATCTGGTACGAGTAAAAGAAGGCGACGAATGGAAAACGGCCTTCCCTACAAAATATGGACTATTCGAATACCAGGTGATGCCTTTCGGGTTGTGCAACGCGCCTGCTGCCTTCCAATTCTTCATGAATGATGTCCTTCGGGAACTCATCGATGTCTGTGTTATCGTGTATATCGATGACATTCTTGTGTACTCCTCTTCGGAATCTGATCACAGAAAACATGTCAGGGCCGTCCTAGAGAAACTGCGCCAGCACAAACTGTTTGCCAAGCTGGAAAAATGTGTTTTCCATACCACCGAGGTTGAGTTTCTCGGATTCATCCTGACACCTAAAGGGGTCAGAATGGATTCACGGAAAGTGGATGCCATCCCCAAATGGCCATCACCTAGTTCAGTGAAAGGTGTCCAAAGCATGCTTGGTTTTGCCAACTTTTATCGCAGGTTTATCCCGGAGTTTTCACGTGTGGTGCAACCCATCACTGCACTCTTGCGAAAAAATAAACGTTTTGAATGGACCGAGGAAGCCGAACAGGCCTTTCAGGAGTTGAAAGCTAAGTTCACGTCCGCACCTATTTTGAAGCACCCGCGTCCTGATCTCCCATATATAGTCGAAACCAACGCGTCCAGCTTAGCCATGGGAGCTGTCCTGTCTCAGAGAGACCCTGAAACCAACCAACTGCACCCCGTAACATTTTGGTCCAGAAAGTTCTCACTGCCGGAGATAAATTATGCGATTACCGATAAGGAACTATTAGCCATTAGGTCTGCCTTTAAGGCTTGGCGGCATTATCTCCTCGGCGCCCGGCATACCATCACCGTGATCACTGATCACTGAAATTTACAATATTTAAAAACTGCCAAGGCCCAGTCGTCTCGACAGCTCCGATGGGCTTTGTTCTTTGCTGAGTTCGATTTTGTTATCACCTACCGCCCCGGTTCTAAGAATGGTAAGGTGGACGCTCTATCCCGAATTGGAATGGAAGAAATAGACACAAACTCAGAACCTGTGCCGATAATTCCCGAACAAAGAATTTTGGGAATAACCACTTTACAAACCCTTGAAGACATTCAAGCACGAGTAAAACAAGTCCTGGACTCTTCAGCCTTGCAGGATTGGATCAAAAAGGGGTCTAACTTTTCAGTCAAGGATGGCTTACCTTACTTCCAAGGACGCTTATTTTTGCCAGAAAAGGAATTGCAAGAACTGGTTATTTCCCGTCATCATGACACCCTGATGGAAGGACATCCTGGCATTGCCAAAACTGAAGAAAAGGTTAGACGACAATTCTGGTGGCCTTCCTGGCGAAAGGATATTAAATGTTTCATGATGACCTGTGGAGTTTGTGCCCAAAACAAAGGTCAAAAGACAAGACCCGCCGGTCTTCTTCAGCCCTTAGACATTCCACCAGCACCTTGGCACCCCCTGTCACTAGATTTTATCACTGACCTGCCCTCTTGTAATGGTTACAATACTATTCTGGTCGTGGTGGATTTATTTTCCAAAATGGCCCACTTTATTCTGTTGAAAGGATTACCTTCAGCCTTTGTTCTTGCCAAGGAATTCCTCGAGAATATCATCCGTTTGCATGGATTCCCGTCCATACTAGTCTCCGATCGGGGAAGCCAGTTTATTTCTCATTTTTGGAAAAAGTGTTGTCAGCTGGCACAAATCGACGTAAGACTCTCAACCAGCCACCACCCACAGACCGATGGTCAGACGGAGAGAACGAACCAGACCCTTGAACAATTTCTACGATGTATGTTGCACCAATCGGAGGGTAATTGGAAGGATATTCTGTGGGTGGCTGAATATGCTTATAATAACTCGATACACTCTGGAACGGGTCAAAGCCCCTTTTTTACCCTATATGGACATCACCCTCGTACTTCAGACTTGGACTCACCTTCGAGCCTTGAAATGCCCGCAGTGGATCATTTGCATTCTACGATAGCTCAAGCCTTCAAGGATGCAACTGCACATTTGCAACATGCGAAAGAGAAATACAAAAACAATGCAGATCTACATCGAAAGGTGGCGCCTCTGTACCAAATTGGGGATCAAGGATGGTTGGCTACCAAACACTTATCGCTCAAGGGACCTCGAACTTTTAATCCAAGGTATTTAGGCCCTTACTCAATCAAAGCTATAATTAACCCAGTAGCAGTCAAGCTCGATCTACCAGCCAACATGCGGATTCACCCCGTTTTTCATGTGTCACTTTTGAAACCAGTACAACCAGGAACCAGATTAATAAAGCTACCAGACCCAATCCTGATAGATGGAGAGCCAGAATTCGAAGTAAAGAACATTTTGGATTCCAAAATCTTAAAATCAAAGCTTTTCTATCTAATTGATTGGAAAGGGTACGGGCCTCAGGAAAGGTCTTGGGAACCCAGTGATCACGTACATGCACCTCGGCTGGTAAAAAGGTTCCATCGGAATTTCCCAAACAAACCGAAACCTCCAGAAGGAACGACCTTGGGAGGGGCCTTGGGGGGGAGTGCTGTCATGATGCCTACCCCCGGAGCATCAGGCCAGGCCCAGCACCCCCGGAAGCAGGCATCATGCCCTCGGGTAAAAGCCCAGCGGCCCCTTATAGGGAGTCTTTGGACTCAGTCCTGGCGCCTTTGGCGCCAGGCTCATGTTGGACATCAGTCCTGGCGCCATAGGCGCCAGGCTCATAAAGGGAGGTGTTTTGTGCACTTACCTGATGCAGACCATGCTGCATGCTTCAGGCCTCCCTGAGACCTGAAAGGGACTATTTTTTCATAGGGACTTTTTTTCACTCGGGCGTGGCCAGGGAAGGATACATACCTAGTTGGGGAAGGATACATACCTGGGACTTCTTTGGAGGCTATTTAAGCCACGCCCAGACAGCAGCTCATGCTTCGCGTTGTTCTGCTTCCTGCAGCTTAACGCTCATCGTGTCTGCTCCTGCTCCTGGACTACAGCCACGCCCGTCTTGAACCTGGAAGACCTGCAAGGAAGGAAGAGAAGAGAAAGGTGAAAACTAAGGATTATTTCAAGCTTCTTACCTGCATCCGGAATCTTCTCGCCAGCATCCCTAAAGGAAGACTTCAATTTAAAAGCATCGCGTTGCTCGCTGCAGCGCCACGCTTCACTCACCTGTCCTGTCCTCGAGACATCTCCCGGCTCCATCGCGGCTGTCAGCATCGGACGCCACATCTCTGCACCTAGGGGAGAGAGGAAGAAACAAAAGGTGAGCAGAAGGACACACAGAAGGAAAGCCTGATTAACAGCCATAATACTTACCAGCTTTTCTTCCACATTTCGGGTCGGCGCCGCCCCGTTGGCAGGTACCCTACCCCGGCCCCTATGGGGAAAGGACTAGAGACATTTCAGAGGAATGATAAGGACATCTAGAGGGATCACCCTCATTACTACTCACCTCGGCAGGTTAACCCCTCGACGCATCGCCTTCATTCTGCACCGAAATAAAGGACAGGTCACAGGTGAGAAAAACAGCAAAAAGGGGCCCTCTCTTGAACTTTGAACTTTCATACCCTCCGCGCATCGCTCAGGAAAGTCAAGTGGATTTTGCCAGCGCCATTCTGAAAACCAGTGAAGTAACTGGACGAACGCGCGCCCTTGCACCAGAAGCAGGATGGAGAGTTCAACCTTCCAAACCATAAAGTGAGCTTAAACCGGGTTTGGAGGAATAGAGAGGAACGCAGGGGGGGAAGGGGGGAGCTAGCACACCATTCTGCAGACTGTTCATCCCCTTTCTCATCTGCAGAAGGATATTCCTACGGGCCAAGGAAGCACGATTTGGAGGTCCTGTCCAATCAGTGTTCCGGGTCCTGCGCATCACGCTAGAAGAGGCCGCAGTAATCCAGACTAGATCAGCGCCCCCGTGGGAACCAGGTGGGCGTTACAGTAGCCTAGGGACTACTTTACCTGGACTATTTTGTTGGGGCTATTTAAACCACACCCGAGCAAGACAACACGCTTTGCGTTACTTTGCAGCTTGCAACGTGGCGCTCACCGTGTCCAGCTATTCCCTCGAACCTCGGGGAAGCAGAACCTGCAAGGAGACAAAAGGAACATCTTTAGCAGCAGCATCTTACCTGCAGTCTTCATCTTTAAACGCTCGCAGCTACTGAGAACAGCTTCCTCAAATCTGCACGCCTCCCGTACAGAACGACCTGAATGAGGAAGATAGAGTGAACATTAAAGAAAGCAGTAGAGACATTTACAAATTACGAACTGCTCAAAAGTCTTACCTTGCTGGTCGCCTCTTGGCTGGCACCACTACGGACATTCCACTCGCGCTGAAGAATACTGCGACCTACAAGGAAGGAAAAAACAGGTTAGCAAAGGCAAGACTTTGCAGCGCTGCGCATAGCATGTACCTACCGCATCATAGCGCTCTTAATGCGCCATCATTTACCAGCAGGCTCAACGAAGCCAAGTCGCCGCGCTGATGCTCTGCTTTTAGGGAGAAAAAAGAGACATTTTAAACAAAGAAAGGTATGCAGGATAGCAACAAAACTAAAGAACAGCAATAATACCTACCTAAACAATATCAAACGGGCCGGCGTCAGTGAAATAACTGGACCGCGCTCGTCCATGAAAGACAACGCGCCCCTGCAAGAAGGCAGGACGGAGAGCACGCCTAATTCTACCACAAGGTGAGGAGAGGGCGCCAGAGGGACTGAAATCATACGGGGTCGAGGGAGGATACTTATCCCAGTCAGTCAGTCTTGAACACAGTCCTCCTCTATTTTCAGGCAGAACCTTCCCCGCAGACCACATCAGGGCAAAGCTGAGAAGCATACCAGCGAGTAACCCGGCTGGGTGGCATCCCTGTGGATACCAGGTGAGCGTAACACATATGCTTAAATAACGGGATTCCAAAGGAGGTAAAGAAATATTTGGACAAAGTAGTGCAGATTGAAGCTAAGGCATGGGCAGACATCCAAGCAATTATATCCACCATTGTAGACAACAACAGGAGAAAGAAAGGGAAGTGGTGGATAATGTGCAGAAGGCTTAAGCGATGTTAGATATGCAGATAAAGGGCAAAGTCCCAAAGTTTTTGTTTTCGGGGAACCAATTCTCAAGAAGGGACGTTAATCAGGAGGCAAAAAATGGTGCATAAAGCACAGAGAATTGAAAAACCCCTCACTACTGGAACCCAAGGGGAAGTAGAGATTGACCGATTATTATCACATACAACTTAACAACACCATAAATATGTCACATAAAAGTACATTGCAATGAAACTCATTAGGACTAGAGACAAAATAGAGCAATCTAAGTGGGAAAAATATGTATAAATCCTATTTTATTGATAAATATTAAAAACAATATATATTCATACAATAGTGCATCACGAAAAACACAAAAGACGACTGTCTATGAAATAGGACATACAATGGGGAGAGTGGAGATTTTATCAGTCCTCCTTTCGCATTTGAATTTTGTTTGACTATAGCGGTTGTGCTTAAACGCTATTAGAGAAAGAGAGTGTCGACATGTTTCGGCCAGAAGTCAGATTAGATACGTTCTCAGGTATCCATTCAGGAATAAGTGAAATGGCCATCTTCAGGACAACAAATTTCTTTATGATGAAGCTGATGTGTAGTTTAGATGAGACATCGTGATCTAAAAGAATGTATGCATAATTAATTCATTGGACAAGATGCATGATTTTTAGAGATTGCAGTTGTCTTCTATTGGTAATGTTCACATAGTTTGCAATGTATAAAAAAGTTTTTAAAAAGGCAGTACATATAATCTATAGCCTACACAGAGTAAAACAGGTGTTGTACACTTCCAAAATAAGACGACATAACACATACAGATAACTCATAGTTGAGTGACAGAAAAATCAGAGCAATCTCTTACTTAATTCCACAGGGTCAAGTGTGCTGGAGTAGATGCAAACATTTATCCGTCTCAGAGTTATTTTAGGTAGGTTTGGCAGCACACTAGCGGCACAAATCATAGGGACTATGGCAAGGTGCACCACATCCTATTTTTAAAAAAAAAAGAACATATAAGGTTATGTTCACATGTTTTATTAAATGTCAAATGTTTGTGATCATTTAATGTAAGCAAAAGTCTGTACATATACAGAGTTATCTCGCATAATTTAGGTGCTAAGGGGGTTTCCATAAAATGAATTGGAAAATGACAACTTAGCTACTAATGTTCAAAAATAAGCTAGAGAGGGATTTACAGATAGTTTAATCACCAGCGTTCCTTCCAATATACTTTAACACCGCATCTTTTGATTGTACAAAGAAGCTGCATGTGAGGGTCAGAAATGAATGCAATCCGAGTTGAAGGTATATATCCTTCTGTGGATGGAAACAGATAGGGGAAGACCCAATAGGTTACTTGTGTAATAAACGAGAAGAGCTTTAAAAAGGGAAAGATGCATAATGAATGCATACTAGGTGATTTACCTCGAGAAACTCCCATGAGTGGCTCAAGGAAGAGCTCTTATATTAATCGTATTGGGAGACCGGGCGTATAGGTGTCCAACAAACGGATTTCATGTTGGTAATTCTGTTCAAATATACGACGTCCGTCGAGATCTAACAAATATGCAAAAAGAAAACAGCAGATGATAAATCTGTGCGATATTTGAAAAAGTGCCTGCATGGTGGGTTAAATTCAGCAGCAAAAGTCGCCTCCATGTTAGTTAGAAAGACAGACGTGGGAAGAGCGACTCGTAAAAGGAATGTTTGGTAAGAAAAACGCATGTATACCTGGGTCGCAGGGGAGCCGGGATCAGTCGTTCGCTTCGGGTGCTGGCTAACCTCCAACTGGGGACAGCGCAAGCAGATCAGTTTTTAAAGTCCGAGAACGAGCGCGAACTGACGTGAGTATTGTGTCGAGATCAGCGCGCTGCGCGCATGTGACTAGAGTCACATGATTTTCGATAACTAGAAGTATGATTTAAAGGTGTACTACCCATGTGCAAAGCACAGTACTAGTGACCCATGGCAGCGAATATTGCATAGCACATACGGTGGCTAGATCTATTGCTAAAACAGTCCAGTCAAAGTCATTCCAAAAAATATTTTTAGAAGAGACATCTACAAGTCTCGAAGCGTTTATGCGAACAAGTATTGCGTTGTTTTTGTAGCAAGACACAGATTCAGGATCACTTGAAGAGGTCAAAAGAAATTATGGGGTGGCATGCCAATGCATATATAGCCATCCGGCCGAAAGTGAGGGTGCATAAAAAGGTCAAAATGGTTGAAAGACACAATGATCTAGGATAGGAGATTGTTTCATTCGATGGATGAATTTAAACTTTGACTGACCGTATTGAGGTTATAAATCCATCTTTGTTCTGCCAGAGTTAGTGTCAACTCTCTATTGCCCCCTCTTGGTGAGGATGGAATTTTTTGGATAACAAACCATAGTAACTCTGTATGTTTGTGGTTAGCTATTGTAAAATGGGCGACCAGGGGTTTGTTTTCAGTTTTATTTTTAAGACAGGATCTGTGTTCACAGATTCTTTGTCTTATCATTCTACTGGTTTTTCCTATATAGAGTAAATTACAGGGGCATTTAATGCCATAAATGACCCATTCAGAGGTGCAATTCGAAAAGAACCTAAGGTTCCAAATTTTACCATTAAGGTCCAAAGTCTTACAGTTGTTTGTCAGAGAACAAACTGAACAGTGCCCACATTTATAGTGGCCTAGAACTGGTGGAAGGTTGCAGAGGGTAGTTTGAGTCGAAGGTGTTGATTCCTTGGGGTAAGTATGGACCAGCATGTCCCTCATATTTCTTTGGCGTTTGATTGCGAACCTCGGTTGTATCGGACAGAAATCTTCGGTAGCTAAAAGGTGCCAATGTTTCTTTATTGTTCTTCGTAAGGCGTTGCTAATAGGACTAAATGTACTTACGCATGTGATTCTTTCTTCTGAGATGGTAGGCTCTGGGTGGAGACATCTGTCTCTATTAGTGTTTTTGGCTCTTTTGTATGCTCTGTTGATGAATATTCTTGGGTAACCCCTGTTGATAAGCCGCTATTTAAGATCCTTTCCTTCTAGGATAAAGTCACTGTCGTCAGAGCAGTTTCTTCTTACTCTGAGAAATTGACCTACCGGTAGATTTTCACGTAGGCTCCGAGGGTGGAAGCTATTGAATCTCAAAAGTGTGTTTTTGTCAGTTGGTTTACGAAACAACTTGGTTTTCAAAAGACCAGTAGCCGTTTTATAGATTGACAGGTCAAGAAAAGGGATGGATTCTAAGTCATACGGCATAGTAAACTTAATATGAGGATTGTGATTATCAAGCCACTCAAGAATGGATTGAAGAAGAGTAATTTCACCTTTCCAAATAAGGAACACATCGTCAATGTAGCGTAACCACTTGACGATGTGATGCCTAAACGGATTTGCGGGGTCATAAACAGAGGTGGACTCAAAGTTATCCATAAAAAGGTTCGCCAAATCTGGGGCGAATGTTGCCCCCATACTCGTGCCATGGATTTGTTTGTAAAATGTCCCCTCGTATAGAAAGAAATTTTCAGTGAGTGCGATCTTGATGCACTCCATTATAAAAGCGGTGGGTACTTTATTGAGGGAATCTGTGCGTTTGTTAAGATAAGACTCCATAATAGACAGGCATTCCGTTTGGGGGATGCTCGTGTACAAAGAGGTCACATCTAAGGTGACAAGAAGGTCTGTGGTTTCTAATTGCATCAAATCCACTATATTGATCATATTAGTTCTGTCCTTGACAAAGGAATTCATAGATCATACAAAGGGTCTGAGAAAAAAATCAGCGTACATGGAGAGAGGCTCGTGGATGGAGTTGATTGCCGAAACAATTGGTCTTCCTGGCGGAATCAGCAAATTTTTGTGAACGTTGGGAAGGAGGTAGAAGGCCGGGATGGTGGGTGAAGTTTTTATCAAGAAATGATGTTCATCTTGGTCAACCCATTTCTGCTGTAGAGCATGATCCACCAGACTTTTAATCTCCTCTTGTAGGTGTACTGTGGGGTCTCTGAGTAGTTTTCGGTAAAAAAAAGGGTTGTCTAGTTGTGACATAGCTTCTGTTTTGTATAAAGCAGTGTCCCAGGGGACAATGCCACCACCTTTATCTGCTGGTTTTATCAGAAAGGCCGAGTTGTTTTGCAGTTCAGTGAGTGCTATTCTTTCTGCTCTAGTGAGATTGTCAGTATAATGGTTCTTATCTCTAAGTAGATGTTTGGTTTTTTCCATAATTTTATTCTCAAAAGCTAAAATAGCAGGGCTGACCATATGATTCAAAGGTGTAAGATTTGATGGTGGTTTAAGTCCTGTTACACTGGGTTCTAATGTGGAGGTGTGTCCGTCTTTAAAGAAATATTTAAGACGGATGAAACGGAAGAATTTATGCAGTTCTACCTGAGTGTCAAAATCTTTAGCTTTCGTGGTGGGAACAAAGCTGAGTCCATTTTTCAGGACTTGGGTTTCTAAATCCGTGAGAAGGTGAGTGGACAAGTTAAAAATGGGAATCACCAATTCTGAGGAGGGCCTCTCCAGTTGCGGGTCTGCATGCGGGGTGGTCCTTGTGGCCAGTGACGGGATTTCTTGCCGCGCCCCCGAAAAAAAGGAGGTTGATTACTGGCATTGGGGCCATTCGCGGAAGAGGCATTGTCAGAGTCACTACTATTTGTAGTGTTAGATGTGTTAGAGAAACTGACATATTTGTTTCTCTGGCGGCCGGTGTTTCTATTTCTGCTTTGTGCCAACTTATTCTGATCATCATAGAACGAGGCCACAAGATAGGGGTAGGTAATTGTTTCTTTGTAGTTCTCAGTGTCTTTTTTATATTTCCAATTTTTTTTGTCAAGAGTAAATTTTTAAAATTTTACTATTTCCTCTTCTATTTTGGTCAATTTATCTTTAATGTCTTTAATTAAATTGTCACCTTTCATCTTGTTTTCTAAAGTTTCAATTTCCAATTTTTGTTTTGTGGCTTCTTCCACCGAGGTGTCGATGATTAAGATAAGATAATCACAGGAGCATTTATTTCCTACGGCACTGAATTGCCCCTTGAATTTAGGGTTATCTATAAATACTCTCGGTACGTTTTTGACCTGCAGCCCTTCCGGTATTACGCCTGCTTTTAAATAGGCTAGCATCATATGGCCGTGGGATTCAGTACAGATTATTTTTTTCTTTTTTTGTGGTAGTAGATCCAGATCATCACTATTAGCCGCGGGTATCGCGGTAGTGGGGTCTGCTGCTACTATAGATGGTGAATTAATTAATCTTTGATAGTATTCATCGGAGAACGTGATGATGTTAACATTGTTCATCTTAAATTAGGGAAATAACCAAAAATATGGTGTTCCTTGCCAAAGAGAGTTAAAGGCTATAACATTAACAAAGTATTGCCTACCAGCCAAGGGCTGTCCAAATACAGATATGCAGATAAAGGGCAAAGTCCCAAAGTTTTTGTTTTCGGGGAACCAATTCTCAAGAAGGGACGTTAATCAGGAGGCAAAGAATGGTGCATAAAGCACAGAGCTTCTTTGGACAATCAAAAGATGCAGTGTTAAAGTATAGTGGAAGGAACGCTGGTGATTAAACTATTTGTAAGTCCCTCGCTAGCTTATTTTTGAACATTAGTAGCTAATTTGTCATTTTCCAATTCATTTTATGGAAACCCCTTAACACCTACATTATGCGAGATAACTCTGTATATGTACAGACTTTTGCTTACATTAAATGATCACAAACATTTGACATTTAATAAAACATGTGAACATAACCTTATATGTTCTTTTTAAAAAAAAAATAGGATGTGGTGCACCTTGCCATAGTCCCTACGATTTGTGCCGCTAGTGTGCCACCAAACGTACGTAAAATAACTCTGAGACGGATGAACGTTTGCATCTCCTCCAGCACACTTGACCCTGTGGAATTAAGTAAGAGATTGCTCTGATTTTTCTGTCACTCCGTATGTTTTATGTCGTCTTATTTTGGAAGTGTACAACACCTGTTTTACTCTGTGTAGGCTATAGATTATATGTACTGCCTTTTTAAAAACTTTTGTATACATTGCAAACTATGTGAACATTACCAATAGAAGACAACTGCAATCTCTAAAAATCATGCATCTTGTCCAATGAATGAATTATGCATACATTCTTTTAGATCACGATGTCTCATCTAAACTACACATCAGCTTCATCATAAAGAAATTTGTTGTCCTGAAGATGGCCATTTCACTTATTCCTGAATGGATACCTGAGAACGTATCTAATCTGACTTCTGGCTGAAACATGTCGACACTCTCTTTCTCTAATAGCGTTTAAGCACAACCGCTATAGTCAAAAAAAATTCAAATGCGAAAGGAGGACTGACAAAAATCTCCACTCTCCCCATTGTATGTCCTATTTCATAGACAGTCGTCTTTTGTGTTTTTCGTGATGCACTATTGTATGAATATATATTGTTTTTAATATTTATCAATAAAATAAGATTTATACATATTTTTCCCACTTAGATTGCTCTATTTTGTCTCTAGTCCTAATGAGTTTCACCGCAATGTACTTTTATGTGACATATTTATGGTGTTGTTAAGTTGTATGTGATAATAATCGGTCAATCTCTACTTCCCCTTGGGTTCCAGTAGTGAGGGGTTTTTCAATTCTCCGTGCTTTATGCACCATTTTTTTCCTTAAGCGATGTTAGTACAGAAGAAATTAGCAAAGTTGAGTATAGAAGGAGCAGTGATTACGGGCCCACATGTAGGGCAGGTAGAACAGAGAATGGAACTGGTAAAACCGAGAATGGCACCAGAGTGGATGGATGGGCTCCAAGGCTATCCAGATAACTGAGGGTATCAACGGTGGGACAGGGGTAATTCAAGGGTGGCAAGGAGGTAAAGGAGGAGGACTTGGAGGGATGCAGCTGTGATTTGGTGGAGCAGGACAGTGTTGGTCATGTGAGAGAAAGGACCATTTTGTACGAGAGCTTAGAAGCAGGCAAGTTTATACAAATGATCCTCACACTTATATCAGTGAACCTGGCAGCCCGACTACACATCAACAGCCATACGGAATGATGCCTCCAAGTAACCTGTATGGTACAGTGACCACACAGATGCCCCAAAAGGGGCAACAGCCCCGGTATCAGTGTCAAGGGCCGGTTCCACAACAGATACAGCTGTCATGAGCACTGCTCCCGAGAAGCCAAGTCAAGCCCAGCATCCCCGGAAGCAGGCTCACGACCCTCGTCCCCGGCTCCAGCAAACCCCTATTGGGGCCCTTTGGACCATGTCCTGGCACCTCTGGCGCCAGGCTCATAAGCAACCTCAGTCCCGGCGCCAGGGGCGCCGGGCTCATAATTCTTGCAAAGGTGCTTGGGTGGACCTACCTGTAGCAGACCATGCTGCATACTCACCTTTGCAAATGCTGGCAGGATGAAGTCCCCAGCCTTCTGCTGGGAGGAACTATTCCCTGAACTGGGACTACTTTCTTACCTGGGTGGGGCTGGTGCCACTCCTTAGCTCTGGAACACAGGAACTCTTTTACCTGGGCGAGGTTGAGGAAGAAGACACCCAATCATTCCAACACTATTTAAACCACACCCGATTGGGAAAACGTGCTTAGCGTTATTCTGCATCTGCAGCAGGACGCTCACCGAGTCAGCTCCAGCATTCCAGTGACATCTCCAGCTTCAGCTCAGCAACCTGTGGAAGAAAGACACGAGAACTATACTTACCATCCAGGAATCCAGACACCGGCAGAACCTGCAAGCAAAAGAAACATAAGGTTAGCAAGTTGCAACACGTTCTCAGCCGCGCTCGCTTACCTGATCCATCTGTGCTTTCACGGATTCTTCACGGCCTTCTCTTCAGCAGCCTAACAGCACCTGTAAAGACAAAGAACATTGTTAAGTAGGAATCGGGTGAAGGCGGCCGCATTTACTTTTCTTACCTGCTTTTGTGCGCGTATTACGATCTCTTCAACCGCAGCATCCCGGCACCTGAAAACAAGAAAAGACATTATTTAAGTGCCATTAAAGACTGCAAGAAAGCCTAACACTTACGTGTTTCCCCACGTGCATCCGCGACTGGGAAAACGCCCGCAAGGTCCCGACACCTGCAAATAAGAAAAGAACATTGTTAGAGGTGCTATAATAAGGTCACAGATCATTATACTCATGTACTTCGCACGTGCAACGGCAACGGACGAACAACGCCCGCAACATCTCAAGACCTGAAAACAGAAAACAAGGGACTTTATTGAGGTGTAATTGAAATTCCCATATCTACGTACAACCGCACGTGTCGCGCTCTCAGTGACCACGCCCTCAGCATCCAGGCACCTGAAAAAGACAATGCAAAGACTTCATTAAAGGTGCCCATCTCTTCAAGACTATAAACTCTTTATACCTACTGGCATCCGCTTGTGCAGTAACGGCGGCATCACCTTTTGGCATCTCAGCACCTGTGCCACTTCTAAGGCCACAAAAGACTTTGAGGACCTCCAGTGACGTAACTGGAACTCACGCACCCCTGCATAAGTCGCAGGATGGAGAGCCCAGCATTTATACGCCTAAGGTGAGAGCTCACCAGGACATTGGACTTTCGGAGAGTTGGCGATTAGCGAGGAGGAAGTCCAGCCAAACGGTCATTAACCCTTTTTTCTTCCGCCTGCAGAAACCTTACCCTGCAAGCCAGACGGTCAATAAGAGGGAGCCCAGTCCAAAGAGTCATCCGAGCTCTACGCTTCTCAATTGAAGAGACTATAACAGTTCAGCCGGGACCAGCACCTCCGTGGGAATCAGGTGAGCGTTACAACAACCCCCAGTGCCCAATAGCACAGCAGTGTATGCTCAGCAAAAGACACAACATCCAGCCCTACAATTATTGGATACAAATGCTTTGTCGCACAGCACAGTGATCCTGTTTGGAGGGGCGAGTGTGGTGGGTAGTAACCCCTTCGTATTCCCTGGGTTAGGACAGCCCATAGAGATTCCTGACATGCCAAGTCCTGTCACTCACTGCCGACCCGGAAGAAGAACCCCTTGTAGATTTATTCAAAGAGAGGTGTGTATAGGGCTGGTCGCTAAGTAAGTAAACCAGTCCAGATGAAAGCAGATCACCTAGGGAAGTCCACGTCAGAAGGGCAAAAAACACACAGTGAGGTTGCTCTAATTAAGTGGGATTTGTCTCAGAAGACATTATGATAGGTTGAAGTCCTATCTACCACTGCCTAAATTCCCTCTAGAGCTAGGTAACGCTGGTGTGCCACCTATCTAAAAGTAGACAGGATAAGGAATGGAATTATTTACCACAATATTAATATGCACCTTGAAAAATAACAAATGATAAGGAAACTTTGGACCTTCTCCTGTTGGAAAAGCAACGTCAAGCACACTGCAGAAGAGATGCAAAGTTAAACGTGTCAGGCAGTAGTAAAATCAATGTTTAGAAAACACACATATTACATCAGTCTACTTATGGTAATAATACAGTTTTAATGACCTGTAGTTCTGATCTAATGGGTGTTCATGGTAATAAACGATAATCGAGGTTATCAATTTAATAAAACGTTTATTTGGTAACCCAAAGTGTAAATGTGAACCTGAAAAGTGTTCACACTTATTGTTTCTCTCATGAAACTATTGAAGACCAAGAAGGCTTACACAAGCATGGGGGCGCCTCAATGGAGGTACCTACTCATTGTCAAAGCAAGAACACGTAATTCCTTGTGGTTCTCAGTCTACCGGTTTCAGTGCTATTTAAGTGCATTTACCCACTTTCTTCAGGACAGCGTTTGTGTCATCTCATCTACGTCTGGAATGTTAAGGATGGATGTCATAATGTTTCAACCCTCCTTATCAGTACTGCCATGGAACCTGTGAACAGGTAAGTAACCCTGAAATGAATAAAACAATACCAGGGTCACTACAATGTTGTATGTCTAAATCAATTAGAAACAAAATATTGCTACTTAAAGAATGTTTTGGTAACACATAACTTTCAACAATCATCATAATCTCACACAGATTTGAAAAGGAAAAAAGTCTGTTGTACTCCATTTCTACATTAACTAGCATAGGCCCAGGTATTAATTGCAAGAGAGATAAGCAAAGTTGATTAAACAAGCTGCTCTGGACTAAACAATAACTGAGCTATATTTGAGTCTACATGGCCATTCAATGAGGTACACTACATTAGAGGTGTTGCAGTTGGTGTTGTGCTTCTGTCTCAATGGAGTGTGTAGACCCAAGACCAGTTCTTTGGTCTGAGTAGTGAGTTTACAAACATTACATTGGCCACATGGTGAATGGCCTTAGGGGCTGCAGCATCCCACATAAATCCTTGTTGTAATGGGGCATCCAGAGGTTGATATGATTGTAACAGAATGTCCCGTAGATTTCTCCTTTTCTTGATTGCGAATCGAGGAGGTGGTAAGATGGTATCTCCAGTATTCAATATGGGCTAGAGCTTCAGAATCTCCTTTTTAATTCTGTTACTGCTGTCGGAGTAGTTGAGAACTACAGTAAAAGTTTGTTCTCTTACTGGTTTCTGAGTTTGTTGCAGTGTGATGTCACATGGGATGTTGAGGGCCTGTTTCCTCGCATCCCTAAGGATCTTTCTAGGGTAGCCTCTTTTTCTTTAGCCGATCACTTAGGATATCTGCTTGCGTGTCGTACTCTTGGATTGTGGAATAGTTCCTTCTATAGAGCAAAAATTGGAAAAATGGATGAAAACTGGAGTATTCCAATAAAGAGTTGCAGTCAGTCTGCTTCCTGAATATGGTAGTGGTGAGTATGCCATCTTTTGCCTGAATTTCCACATTCAAGAAGTATATTACCTTGCTAATTAGGGAGTGCATAAAATTAAGGTACCTGTTCCTCGAATTGAGCCACTCCATGAAGCTCGGGCACCTCCTGTTGGACTCAGCATTGGTTCTCTCTAATGGACCATTTTGGATTAACATGACTAATGTTGTTTCTGCCAATTTATCTTGGGGTACCGTTTCCTTTATTGTGTTATAAGTAATCACTGTTCCACCATTTCTCTGCCATGATGTGTGTCTGAATCACATATGAACCCAGCATCATCCCAAGTCTGCATGCATTTTGGCAATATTATGCATGTACAGGCCATTTTGAATGTCAAGGGAAATTCTTAAATGACAATGAGATTTCTAATGGTGAAATGATAAACAGCAACTCTCACAGCTGTATCAACTATGCATCCGGGCTATTTTGGGTGATAAAATAGTCATATGTCAAGATGTGACTCTCAAGTAGAAATGCCATTCAGTGACAGGTTGTGCCTTTGCTTGGTTTTTAGGGCTGTGAGTCAACGGCATACAATATACAGTAGTGTTATTCAACTGGGTTGGTGTTCAAAGCCATATCTGGGCACCATGAAACCGAAAGCCTGACAACAACTGCTCGGAATGTGTAGCTGTGCAGCCTTCTGCTCAGATGTAGTCTCTTCATGATGGGGATGGAGTGAGGTCAGGTACACACAGCTTGAATAGAGTGCCTGATATGTTTCTTTTCTTTGTCTCATGGATTGGGCACTGTTGGAAGGGGGACAGGCAATGTGGCCTCTGCCCCATCCCAGTGCCCGGGATCAATGTGTCTGATGGTATATAGAGAAGAACAGATAATAGATAAGTGATGAAAAAAATGTGGATGGGAGAGAATAGGAGTGAGTTGGAGACATAGAATTGTCAGGAGGGGAGAAAGGAGAAAATTATTAAGAAAATGGGGTGTAAAAGAACAGGAGGGAGACACAGGTACATACAATGGGATAAATTGAGTTGAACTAATAGAAGAGGTGAAAGAGAAGATAGCTGAAGACAGCATGAGGAAAACTGAATGGTGTGAGCAAAAGAGAAAGAAAATGAAAAAATTGAGCAAGAGAAGAGGAGCATGTGAGAGAGAAATATTTGGGATTGGGAGATGAGACAGAAACCACAAGGATGAATGAGTGTGTGAGAGGACATGCAATAGAGAGAGGTACACATAGACTCAGTGGAGAGAGGAAGTGAGAGAACTTGAGGATGAATAGGTGGGTTTGGGAGAATGGAAGCACAGACGATGATGAAACAGACTAGGAAAGGGAGCATATGACTGAATAGGAGAGATGCCAGACCGTCGAATGATAAGATGGTGGGACAGAATTGAAGGGGATAGAGAGCACCACCAAGAGAAAAGAAAAGGCTAGGTAGTGAAAGGGAGAGGGGGGTGACTGTATGGGAAGAGAACACAATGGAAGGTTGAAAGAGGAGAGCATATTGTGAGAGACAAGAGAATGGGAAGAAATAATGTCAAGATGGAGGACATAAAGGAAGTGTGAGAGAAGAGAGGGAACAGAAAGAGAAAACAGACAGAATAAAATAAACAAATAGTTAGCAGGCATGCAAAACAGAACGGGAGGCAGAAGGAGAGACAGAATGAGGCCATGAGTAGAGTCAGCATGGAAGAAAGAAGAAGAGGGTACATATCAAGAGTGATACAGAGCTAGTTGACAAAAGGGGTTGTGGGGAAAAACAGAAAGAAGAGAGAGAGGTGAGAGACAGACTTTGAGAGTAGAGTTGTGTGACAACAAAGAGGAAGTGCAGAACATGAGAAAGAGGAGAAACATGTTGGGTAATGCAAATGAGTTACAACATGGAAGGATTTAAGCCACCTTCATGTGGTTGTGGACACTTTGTCATGTCTCCCCATGCAGCGAGTACAATCACTGAACAGAAAACGTCCTGTGCTAGTGTTACCTTCCACATTGTGCTATGAGTAGTGTTCAACTACTTTGTGGTAGCAAAGCTCATCAATGTTTATAGCTCTATTTTGGGAACACATTATGAACCAAATAGTTTTCTATGATGACAGCACTGTCAGGAATACCTTTGGTCAATTGTTCAATTTCAGAGGACTAAATCCGGACTTTACTCATAAATATTGTAGGACTAAGGCTCAACTAAATATGTCAAAAGTCTAATTGGCATCACACTCTCTGTGGGAGAGTATCTTGATGCCAAGGTTGAACAGTTTCAAAAGCTTTATCTCCTGCCAAATTATCTGAAATCTCTTCTGAGTGTATGTTCAGATTCCAAAGCAGAGCATTTGCAGAATCATAGTCATTAATAAACTGAGATTGCTCATCTCACTTTAGGGTACATAATATTTTTGGAGTATTTCCCAGTGATACTGTGGTGAGCAGATGGCATAACACTGTTTATTTGATCAGATACACCCACAGACATTGGGAAACCTAATATGCACTTTTTTATAAAATGTCCCTTTCATACATTTTATGGCAGTATCTGCCAATTTTATGCATTTGAAAATGTAATACTTTCCCCCATGACTTTGCATTATGAGCTTCTGTTATAATTTCACATTACATGCTTTAAATATATTCAAGGACAAAGCTGCCAGCATCTTTTCTAAGCTTAGGAGCATTTAGCATCCGCAATAACTTATGAATACAGGATGCTCTACAAGCATGATACTCTTCCCTACAAGGAGTATTGCCTTTATTACAGAAAAAGTGGAGCATAGCTAGGAAACAATGGAGAAAAAAGTGTGACACAAGAACAGGGTCTGTACAAAGTTCAGGATGTATATAATCTTGGGAGAGGAATGCCCCCATCCACCCCGCTCGGTGCTTTAGGGGGAGGCAAGTCCCATTGGAAGACCCACAACATACCAGGAGGAAAGGGGCATACCAAGAATCCCCTCACAATCAGAATATTACATTGATTTAGATATACGGCGCGCATATTGTAGATACCATTTTGCAGTCATGGTCGAAGCACAGGGCCTGCATGGCCAAATAGTATTCAACACGCTAAGCACAGGCTGCAAGCCTGAAAAGTGAATCTGAATAGGACCAAGAGCTGATGAGAGAGGCCCACCCTGCTGCTAACTTTCACAGGAACCCCGCTTTGTTCCCAAAGTGTTGCCAATATGTTGCTCAAAGAAAGAATGTGCCCGGCAAGGCCACAAGACAGTGCTGGGTGTCTTGGTGTATGTCTTATCACAAAGAGGCTGAAGCAGGCCTCTGACAACCACCCAGCCAACCACGAGATATGGCCCCTGCCCAATCCCAAGACCCTTGAATTCTAGGATACTAGTTGACCCCAGAAAACTGACCATAATCCCATCAACCATAAAATCCAAGAAAATTGGAGTCTCAACTTTATTCTACAATGGCATGATTTGTAACATGAGGTACAGGGGGGCATACATTATAGTTCAAAAGCGAGGGTGGAAGCCTTGAAAGCCCAGAAATGCAATCGGGATGAGTGAAATGCGTACGTGTGTGTGGGTTAGCGTGACCTAGAAATTCCCCCTTTGCCAGCTTTTGAGCCTGCCAGGTGCACTGCATTATGAAAGAGTAGCACTATTTTTCAAATGTAGATAATCGCTCTTTTTACCTTGGTTCCCTGGACTCGATGAGCTGAGCAGACCCCAAGTGATGGAAGATGGACTGACTGGGCTGAGACCAATGGCCTGGCATCCCCTATGGAGCTGGCCACCCATGTATATGGTCACACCAACCAGCCACACATGTTTTACTTTATGTAATCACGTCACTGTTCATGATGTGCCCCCTTTTAAGCTTCTGCCCGTACCCTCTTTCCATCATAACGTTCCGAGGCAGCAGAGTTCTGGCAAACCTATGTTTGTATAATTAAAATGTGTTATCCTTACAAGAATCTTTTGGCCCTTTTTTCCATATCGGTTTCATTTTTTCTGGTTTGAGCGTTTAGAGGCATGCCTTCAATTGGTGACCCTGATGTGGTCCCAGCACCCCCATACCTGCAGAGGTGTCCAGGCAGCTTCTCTAGAGGGGCCACACCCACCTACATCAACTAGTCCTAAAAAATATGTACTACCAAGTGGCCTTACAGGAACTGTTTTTGGAGAATCATGTCTGCTCTTTGGAGCGGGCGTGGTTCTGAGGAGAGTGCAGACCAGTGTTTATTTTGGGAGACCGCGTGATGGAGGAGTTCAGGTGAACACGCACACGTGAGTATAACCTTGCAAGTGATAACAAGAAGAGGACAGGTATATGGGGGAGTGTGAAGAGTGTGAACATGTGAATAGTGACATTTTTGGTGTGGTGTGGGTGTGGTTTGTTTTATTTTTTTTGGTATCATTAATCTTTTAAGGAAAATACTAAGTAAAGGAAAATGGAATGTTAGGGAGCCTTCCCCAGTGAGGGGAAAAGGTTGTACTAGGAGTATTGTGTAACAGAGGAAAAAGGAAACAAATAGGAGCCCTGCATAATTAGTGGGATTGGGAATAGTAGTTGTTTTAATTTTAGTTGGTTATTTTAGTTTATTTTGTTCATGTGTTTATTGTGTATGGTGGAGGCGCATAGAGGGGCGTTTTGTAATTAGTGTTGTGTGTTGAGTGTGTGAAGTGTGAGATTGGGAAAAATATATTTAGGTTCTTCGGCGGGAGGGAGGGGATGAAGGATTTACTTTTTTGACTGGCAGCTGCAGCGAGCGTAGGGGTAGGGAAGCACAGGTCACATTATAATGGGAGGGGAAAAACCCATTGAATATATGTGTAAGGCCCTGCCACTATACCAAGACAGAATCGAGAAATCTAAAAAACAATGGGTGATGGAGACAAGGGGAGAGTGATTCCCCACTCACGACCAGAGCAGGGCTCCCGTAATAAGAATATTCTAGAACTCATGTCCACATTTTTGACAGCTAAGCACAAGGGGAAACAGTTATAAAAGCAGAATGACATATAAGACCTTTGGAAAATGTTCGAAGCCTACCCATTGGCAGCTCGCCCCACAGTAGGCTACACTAACCCAACCTATTTGTCCACTGCAGCAACACCCCCACCACCGCCGTATGCATCCCCACCGGACATCCCAGCACATGCCGATGTTAATAAGAGAGGCCTAGAAGTGACACTGGCAGCTGTGTAAATAGAATTTAATAGATCATGAACAGCACAGGTTGAAGTAAAACCCGATAAACCAGAGTAGCAAGAGTCTGATGGGTGGAAAGCAGGAGACTTTTTATTCAGGATAGATAAGACAGCTATAACAAATGGGCATATAGAGAAGGAAGAAGAAGGGGACGAAAAGGTGGACAGCCTTGGGCATGAGAATTCTGAGTCTTGTCGGGGGAAGAAGATGGGTGGAGTACATTTGATGAGTTTGAAGATGATGTGAATGAAGAGGCAGAGCAAATGCCTCAGCAAACTCCTCGTGTGGAGAGTTTTTGAGAGGGCAGATTAATAAGAAGGTTTGGTCAAATGGCAGTGTCAAGGAATAGGGGCAATGGAAAAATGGCTGATGGAGGTAGGACAAGGATGCAGCTGCCCCTTATAGATAAGGGCAAAAGCAGACTGCACTATGTGCCATGGGCACAGATGGACAGAAACAATTTGATAAAGGCACTCCCACCCCTTACGTCAGGTGCGGGCAAGTTGATTTATGAATTTGAAAAGCAAACCACTGGTGTAACGCTGGTGGTCAGCGACATAAAACACTTATTGGTAGCGACTATTAGAGATCAGGCTGGGGGTATGTGGGTGAAAGGATACCTGGGAGTGACTTTGGGGAACGATGCACATGATGGAGCATCGTTTAACAAGATTTGACTAAAAGTATGGGATGCACTGCAGCAGGCATTCTCTGACACAGCTGAATTACAGTCTATGATTCAATGTACCATGAGCGATGATGAAGACTCCTCTCAGTTCATTCATAGAATTCAGAAGATGTGGAGAGCAGAGATAGGTCACTTGTGGGACCTGTCAATACTCTTTTTATACTTTATCATTAAAAAGGCCTGCTCAAAGAGCTGCAAAAAGCATTAGACAATATCGTGGGCATTGAAGCAAAGGGGTGGCCTGAAATACAGAGCATAATAGTACACCATTGCAGAAGAATAAAGGAACATGAAAAGGAAACTGCTTAGAGGTGTCAGGCAGAGGAAGCAAAACTAGTACAAAACAATTTAGCTAAGGTTGCTTGGAGGCATCAGTGCCAACACCACGACAGACAGAAGCGGCACCCAAATCTTTGCAAATGCTAGAATAGCTGCAGTGTGGTCGGTAGGAGAACAAGGACAGAGGGGCAGGAACATGCAGTACCCTGAGCCACAGTGGCCACAATGTGGACAGTCACGAGTTAGAAGTGGATTTTAAGGGTCGAGGCGAGTGGTTTTTGGAGGAAGGGAGAGGAATCGGGCCCTCAAAATGTTGATACTGTGGCAAGTGGGGAGTAGACAAGGAACGGGGTACAATTACAACCAGCCGCATTACGGTGCACCACCCCAGGGGCCCCCACATGGGCCAACGACCAGAAAGACCTCCATACCCCACAAAATCCATCATGTTTATACGCAGTTGCTGCCACAGATCACAGGCCCTCCCGCGCAGCAGCAGCAAGAACAGCAACCGATGCAACAATATTCACTCCCGGACACATTCTAAAGGGCAAGTGGTACAAACCCATTCAATGGAGCACCAAACGGTACAGTCAGCCCCTTTCAAGGCACAGCCCCTTTCAAGGCACAGCCATGGTTGGGGGAAACCCCTTTATGTTCCCTGTAACAAACACACATCCTGACTAGGACAGCCCGCAGAGAACTCTTGCATGTCCGCTCCTGTCAATGACCCTCAAACCTAAAGAGGAACCCTTGGTGGGGGCAGAGATAGGAAATAAGCAATTCATTTTTTTGGTTGATTCGGGTTGTTGAGAAATCATGCATCAGTGAGGGAAACTTCTCATTATCAGGCAAAACTCTCATCATGCAGGACTTCACTGGGGCTATTTATATGGTTCCTTATACTAAATATTAGGATTTAAAGATGGGAGGGAAGGTAGTGCACGGCCCCTTAATGTATTCAAAGATTTCTCCTGTCAACCTGCTGGGCAGGGACCTGCTCAGTAAATTGAGCATGACAATCTCTTTCAGTGATCAGGGCATTGTTTGCACCACAGCAGGGATGTGCGCAATAAGAGTGATGATGATAATACATGCAATGGCAGGTGAAGTGGCAGTCTGAGGGACACCTGTGGACCCAGACATGTTCATTCATGGAACAACAGTGCTTGTGGAGGCGGTACCACAGAATACCAAATGCTGCTGGAGGGTGCCAACAGATTTTATCTTTTGCCCTGTGGTGTCCTCGGAGTTGGTGGCAGGCACAATCCTTTCCCTAGACTTTCAAGGTTTGTTAGTATCAGCTAAGAGAGTGGTTGTCCTAGGGACAGACAGATATGGATGTGAGTGGCGTACA
This sequence comes from Ambystoma mexicanum, assembly GCF_040938575.1. Classification (NCBI taxonomy): domain Eukaryota; kingdom Metazoa; phylum Chordata; class Amphibia; order Caudata; family Ambystomatidae; genus Ambystoma; species Ambystoma mexicanum. The sequence goes on along the minus strand of NC_090933.1, from coordinate 1,031,076,685 downwards.
GTGCTTTGTAGTGACCCCACTGTGCCTCTTAAGGAGGTGACTGATGCAGAAATATTTGCGAATAATGACAGCAATGGAAAAATAATCCTAGAGATTTGTATTCCCTGTGAGATCATGGTACAATATCGAAGAGTGCAGGGCCCCCTGGTGGCCATTGTGGCCCTGCCCCACTTCACTCTGTCTGCAGGTTTACAAAGAAAATACAAATGTTTCCCATTGGAGAAAAACAGTGGAGAAAAACAGTGGACCATTAATCACCACTCCAACTGCAAAAGCAGTCAGGTGGTATATTGCATTCAATGCCGATATCTAGGCCAAACCATGCGGAAGGTAGGAACCAGGATCTCTGAACATCGTTCTATGATTCGATGCAAACACATTCCATCACCCTTGGTAGCGTACTATATAGAGACCCGACACACAGCTGATGACATTCTATGGTGGGTTTTGGAAAAAATCAACATTGGCCCCAACATTCAGACCAGACTTTTAAACTTGGAAAGTAGTTGGACTCATAGATTGGATACTTTTGAACATGGATTGAATGAGCTCTACAGCCCTCAGATTTAATACATGATGATTCGGATATGCATATAAGAACTAGCCTTGGACTCACCATTGGCAAATATTAGGATTTCCTTCACTGCGGACATCCTCGCATTTGCTGCTACTTCATCATTTTCCCTTTTTCAATAATCCTGAGCTCAGTAGTAATGCGCTTCACAATACATCCCACCAGAATCTATGTAAATACAGACCTATTGTGATTTTGCAACCACAACATGAACGGGCACGAGGGCTCCTTCCAGTCCATCCAAAAAAACTCACATACACAGCCTTAGGGAAGCACACGCGATTTGCACCAATGGAGGCATAGCATTCCGACCGCACCTCTCCCTCCTCCAGAGTCAGCTGCCAGGGATTGGTAACTCCTCCCTCCCACCCCTAGTTTCACTCTCTGAATGAGTGACATTGCAAAAACAGCAAGGAGCACCAATAGGCGTGTGGTTTCAGACACGCCTCTCCTCCTTTATGCCCCAGCATCTGCACACTGCCCGGATGAATCCCTCCTGCAGCCAGTACTCACCCTGACTCAGGAGGAGCCGATACGAACGGAGCCAACAGTGCGCGGTAGTGCTCACGCACATGGTTATGTACACTACCAGCCAAGCACTTTTTCCTTTCTTTGGCTTTCAATGTAGCAAAGCGTTTTGACCCACGTCTCTGTTTTTTGCCAGGTCGGGTCCCTTAAAGATATACCGCCCCGACTTTGCAGAAAAACAACTGAAGTGCAACCCAACTTTTCCACTGGTCCAGACCACTCACCCGGACTCAGGACGAGCCCAACACGAACAAAGCTAACTGTGCGCGGCAGTGTCCGTGCACACGGGTATGTACACTACAAACTAGGCACTCTCTCCTTTCTCTGGTTTTAGAGTTAGCAACGCGTTTTAACCCACGTTTTCATTTCTTGCCTGGTCGGGTCCCTTAATGATAAAACGTCCCGGTGCTGCAGAAAACAAATGAAGTGCAACCCAACTTTTTCACTAGTCCAGGCTATTTCTACCCTGTTTTTCTCCATCTCTGCACAAACGGACGACAGACAAGGACACTCGCCCACATAACACGTTAAGGTATTCAAATAAAAAAACCTTTTACATCATTCATCTAGTTTAACGCCTTTGTGCTCGAATGCCAAAGGGTTTCTCTGATTTGTCAGGCAGAAAACCTATCTATGTATCCGTTGTTCAATATTACCCTTCTCTTCTCTGCAGCTATCTATGTCGCATTCGCAGGCACCTAGCTGCTCATTTAGAGAGAATCCACGGCACCCACAACTGAACCTTAAATAAGAGCTACACGGACTCGGCTACTTAGCACTCAACAACAGGAGCGTCCGCTATGTGTGGGGACATACTCACCAGTCTCGCCTTCAGATGCTTTTCTCTTCCACAAAGGTACCTGTGATGCTCGAAATGCATCAAAGGGACAGGGCCTCCGTATCCTTGTCCTTTACTGCTTTTTATCATGTGTTCTGTCATGTTTTCCGCGCAGGAGTTCATGTGGGACTCCTGGCGGTGCAACTCTCTTTCTTTTGGTTTGGTGAACGGACACGTGGGATACCCTTATGGCACCCATGGGTGGGGGTACAACCCTGTGCCCCTAGTGTATGTTTTTGGGCACCTGTGGGTGGCCCGCAGGGTATGGGCTGGTGGCAGCTCCATGCTGAATTTGACAGGTGCGCGGAGTATCCTCCATTTTGGGATACCCCGGCCCTGCCATTGGGATCAGTTGATTCCTGTTGGAAAACAAGATGGCCCCGGTGGCCTCTTGCTTTCTATTACCCATTACCTTGTTTTCCCAAAGTCCTGGGAAGCCCTGACTCTGTCCCTCCCCCCTGACTGGCTGTTGGATGGAAGTGCCATATATGGTGTTGTGGTGAAGGCCCAGTCAGACTAGCTGGAGCCTTCCCGGTGATGTATGTTGTGGGTACCTCCTGTGGGTGGGACCTGGGTGAATATAGTGTGTGATGAATATGCATTCTGTGTTGTGGGTGTCTAGTATCTGGTGGCTGACACAATGACTGAGACAACCCTGCCCGAAACCGGTATGAATGCAGCTTGGAGTGTTGAATGGCTCGGTACTTGTCCCAATACACATAACTTGTTGTGAGTGTCTGGAGAGAAGTGAATGGCCTGAATACCTTGTGTGCCTGATTGGCTGCCTGCCTGCATGAATGCCCGCAGTCGTGATTGGATGCTTGAGTGTGACCCAGCGGAATGAATGGGAGATCAACAATATATCTGGGGACCTCTCACTGCTAGGAATCGTGTTCAGAAGCTGAAGTCCACTACGACGAGTAACTGGATTAACTGACGCTTGATCTTGAAGCCCTGCTGGATGAGAAGAATTGCTGCTGCTCTCCTTCACAATCTGAAAGCTGCTGTGCCTCCAAGGACTGACCCAGAGAGGACCTGGTAAGGCGCCCTCTTCCCGAGCTACGAGGGACCATCGTGCACAGCTGATCTTTGCCAACGCTCCCTGGTAGACAGACCTTCGACAGGCTGCCGACCCGATACGGGGACTGCTGCGGAACTCCAAGGAGAAGCACCCGGACTGTTGTCCGCCACTGTCGATGACCGCCGTCGCCGACCGGAGCCACTTCAATTGATCATCGGACGCTCTCGTCTGCATCGTCACCCGCTTGTCTCCCGCTGGAGAAGGCCCGACTGTCGACGCGCCGAGGAGCATCCACCGGTGGGTTTCCCGCTACCTGAAGACCGCAGAGACGCCGACGACTCGACGCCCTTGCTGGGCCACAGTCCTTCATCATCTCTTTGCGGTCCAGAACTATTGTCACCGAGGTGCCCCGCACGCCTCTTCCTTGCAGGACGCCAACGCTCTGTCGTCGACGAGCACCGCTAGGAACGGAGCTGTCACTTCCTTGCCGTAGTTCACCCTGTTCACCGCCGGACGTTCGACGACCCGTGACTCCCGCCTTAAAGGGAGGGCACTCAAGAAGGGCCGTCGATTCCCCGACACCCCTCGACGATCCATGGCTCCCGCCTGAAAGGGAGGCACTCAAGAAGGATCGGTCGGTGCATCATCGGAGAACTCTACTCCACCGGGTACATTGTGGGGGTAAAACCTTAACAGGAAGAAGTAAGACTATTGAACATTTGGACTGGGCTTGTGCTATATATCTTTATTTACAGGTTGCCCAGGTGAGGGGTCTCCACACAGAACTGTGTCTAAGTAACAGGGCCAGCATTCTGCCTATGGTTTCAACCATCTTACGTTCCTGCCTATCTCTATTGCTGGTTTACTCGTTATTGATCTGTGTGACATTTTAACCGTACAGTTAATGCACTTGAATGAGATTTGATAACATTAGTGGTACCACTCTAGACGTGTATATATTTATCATTATTGACTTCCAAGTACAAAGTGCGTTATTGTGATCGTGTACATACCTTTGAATATTAATTATATAAAGACTGTGTTTTCAGTAATACAGTGTGTGGACATTCCTTTGTGGGGGTTCGGGGACTACACTGTACATAAGAACCAGCCCGCATCACCTCCTGAGAAGCTAGGCCTTGATTGCTTGTCCATTGCTACCATAAAAGAGAATCTTAGCTGGGGTCTGCTGTGCCTCTCCTCTACCATATAGAGAGCGGAAGTACAGACACCCCCTACCGGTCTTTACATTGGTGGCAGCGGTGGGATGCTTATGGTTTTAAGACTCAGTGTGTAACCGTGCCACTTACAAAATATCCGCACTTTATTAGATTAAGGTTTGGGTGTGTACAAAATAACTGCATTACAAGCAATGGAGTCTATTGTGAATGGTAAATTGACTCAGATGAGCTTAGAGGCTCTCCAGAGTGCTTGTGAAGCCAGGGAGTTAGACTTTGTGGATAGGTCTAGGGCTGAGCTGATAGCTGCCCTGGTGGACTACCAGACCGATGGTGAAACTCTTGATGAGGGGAGGAATGCAACCAATGAGGACTCTGCCCCTGGGATTTCTATTGAATCTGTTTCTGGGAATGCCACCATTCCTGCTGCCTCTGTTCCAACCCCAGCAATACCTTGGAGCTTGAGTTATTAAGGATGAAATTGGCCTTTGAATATCGCAAGTTGGAGATAGATGCTGAGCTTAAGAAGGAGGAGTTGGCTCAACAAGTGGAACTCAAGAATAGGGATCTTGAACTCAAAGACAAGGATAGTGAATGTCAGAGAATCCAGCTAGAGAAAGCTCGAGTGGAGACTTCAGCAAAACCCAGTGAGAGTATCAGGTCCCCAGCCACTAAATTTATGAAGGATTTGGTTGGTGTGTTTTCGGAGGGTTCTGATATCCTCCAATGGATTGAAGTGTTTGAAATGGCTTGTGCAATTCATGATGTTGACAAAAGAGATTGGGCTAAGTGTTTGCTAAGCAGAGTGTCTCAAACTGGATATGACTGTATTCTGAAGCTGAGTGTGAAAGAACGGGGTCAGTATGAGTGTATGAAATCTGCTTTCATTGGCAAGTTTGGCAAGACACCTACCCAATACCTTAAAAGGTTCAGGGATTTTAAGAAAAGAGAGAATGTTTCTTGGGTCGACTGGGTGAGTGCTGCGCACATGAATATGATGGGGTGGATTGACGGTTACAAGCTGAAAACTTTTGTTGAATTGTCCCACCTGTTGTTTTTTGAACATTTTTCTGAAGTCTGTTCACCGGAGCTGCGTCAGTATGTTGCTGACCAGAACATTTTGGATCCCTTTAATCTGGCTAGGTTGGCTGACAAGTGGGTCTCCCACCGGGTGTCCCCTAATGACTCCAGTTGGAAGGACAAGGACAAAGAAAAGGGGGCCTCTCAGAAAGCTGAGGAGTCCCAAAAGCAGTCACAGTCGAATAAACCTAAACCCTCCTCTCCTAAGACCCACAAATCTAGTGGGGATAAGTCATCTGTGGGTGGGAATAAGAGTAGTGGTCCACCTGCTGCAAAGCAGGCTCCCGGTGGTTCCAGTACCGTACCCCACACTCCTGGCACTTGTTGGGACTGTGGGGCTCTGGATCACAAAAGGGGTGACTCCAAGTGTAAAGGTAAGGCACTCAGAGTACAGGCTGTCAGCCTGACCTACCCTTACCCCATGTCTGAGGTGGAGGCCACCGTCCACCCCTCCTCTACCGGGATCACTTTTGGCGCTCCCCTAGAGATTTCCTTAGTGTCCCTTGGGGCCTGGGACCAGTACGCGGAAGTACTGGCGACTATCCCACAGAACACCCGTAGATTTTTGAGAAGTGTCCTCCCGAATGGCCAGCCTTCTACTGGTTTGAGAGACACTGGGGCAAGCATGACAGTGGTGGACAGGACCCTGCTCAAGCCAGAGGACTATGTAGATGCTCCTCTGAGAACCACCAGGTTAGCTGGTGGGCCTCCCAAATTATTGCCTGTAGCCCGAGTCACACTCGTAATTGGAGACAAGACAGCAAAGCTTCTTGTCCTGGTTCAGGACAACGTCCCTGCTAACATTCTTTTAGGTAACGATCTAGTCGAGTTGGGATTGATCGCAGATGGTCTTCCCATGACTGCTGCTGCGGTCACTAGGTCACAGGTGACACCGTGTCTGGCTGTGAGTCTGGTACCCCAGCCGAAGGCGCGGCCTAAGGCACGACGAAGGAAGAGCAAGAAGGCCACCTTTGTGGAGGGAGCTTCTTTTCTTCCTGCTGTTCCTACAGCACCCATTGGGATCCATGCTCCGGACGGGCTGGGTCCAGTGGTAAACCCCGTCTCAACTCCTGTGGGAGAAGAGCCAGACGACTCTCTGGGAGAGGTTCTCAACCCGGAGGATCATCCCGATCTTCAATGCTTGTTGGCTTAAGGGGGACCCTCCCGGGCAGACTTCTGTAAAGGACAGAGAGAGTGTCCCTCTCTCGAGGGTCTGAGGAAACAGGCTCTGTCCCAGGCACAAGGCGAGGTGTCTAGGACTTTCCGGATTTATTGGGAGGGTGAGCTCCTTGTTAGTGAGCCCACTAAGCCTGAACCTGGTGCCCTCAAGAGGTTGGTGGTACCCCAGGTTTACAGGCCCTTCCTACTGCAGTTGGCGCATGAGGTGCCCTTGGCTGGTCATCTTTGTACCAAGAAGACTAAGCAGAGGCTCTCTGCCCATTTCTACTGGCCCCAGATGGGAGTAGAAGTGGAGCCCCACTGCAGGACCTGCCCAACTTGTCAGTTGTCTGGCAAGACTGGAGGCAGTGTCATTGCCCCACTGCAGCCATTGCCAGTGGTTGGCACACCGTTTGAGAGGGTGGGCATCGACATCGTCGGTCCCCTTGACCCTCCCACGTCAGGTGGACATTGGTTCATCCTGGTTCTGGTAGATCATGCCACCAGGTACCCTGAGGCTATACCCCTTCGGACTGTTACTGCCAAGGTGGTTGCCCGGGCCCTCCTGGACATTTTCACCCGCGTTGGATTCCCCAAGGAGGTTGTCTCTGACCGAGGATCCAACTTCATGTCTAGTTACATGAAAACCATGTGGAAAGAATGCGGGGTAACCTACAAGTTCTCCACTTCTTACCACCCCCAGACCAATGGTCTGGTTGAGAGATTTAATAAAACTCTCAAGGGCATGCTAGGTGCTTTGGAAGAGCCCCTAAGGAGGAAATGGGATCTCCTCCTGCCATGCCTGCTGTTTGCTTACCGAGAGGTACCTCAAAAGGGTGTTGGTTTCAGCCCCTTTGAGTTGCTCTTTGGACATCCCGTGAGGAGGCCCCTCGCCTTGATCAGAGAAGGCTTGGAAGCCACCCCTCCCGGTCCCGCCAAGCAAGTGGGGGACTATGTGTTAGGCCTCAGACGAAGGATAACACAGATGATGGGACAAGCAACGGCGAATCTCAAGGCCAGCCAGGAATTGAACAAATACTGGCATGACCTTAAAGCATCGCAAGTGGAGTGGACTCCGGGACAGGAGGTCCTCGTGATGGAGCCTACCAAGCCTCGGGCATTGGCAGATAAATGGACTGGACCCTTCCGGATAGTCTACAAGATGGGCGAGGTCAATTATCTGGTTGACATGGGAATCCCAGGGGTAGCCCCTCAGGTATTCCATGTATATAGGCTCAAGCCGCTCCACAGGCGAGCAGAAGTCTCATGTCTATTGCTGGCTTCAGAGCAAGAAGAGGATGAGAGTGAGCCCCTTCTTGATTTTCTGCATAGCAACCCTCAGGATGGCTCAGTGGAGGGAGTGCAGCTCTCTCCAGATTTGACAACCGAGCAGCAGAGGGCCTGCCGGACTTTGCTCCAGCAGTATGCCTCTCTGTTTTCACTGACGCCAGGCCTTACACGGTGGTGTAAGCACGAGATTGACACTGGTGACAGCGTGCCTGTCAAGAGCAGGAGCTACCGAATGTCAGATACAGTTAAGAACCACATCCAGGCTGAGGCCGCCAAGATGTTGGATCTGGGTGTTATTGAACCCTCAACCAGTCCCTGGTCCAGTCCAGTGGTCCTTGTCCCCAAGACAAGTTCCCAGGCCGGTACCAATGATTGGAGGTTCTGTGTGGACTACCGAGAAGTCAATGCCGTCACCAAAACTGACGCGCACCCATTGCCCAGGGCTGATGAGCTTGTGGACACCATAGGTGCTGCCAAATTTGTGAGCACCTTTGACCTCACCTCAGGCTATTGGCAAATAGCTCTGACGGACCATGCCAAGGAAAAGACGGCGTTCTCAACACCAGAGGGACTCTACCAGTTTAGGGTCATGCCTTTTGGGTTGAAGAATGCCCCTGCCACCTTCCAGAGATTGATCAATCATGCTCTCAGTGGGCTGGAAGCCTTTTGTGTGGCTTATTTAGACGACATTGCCATCTACAGTTCCACTTAGGAAGAGCACTTGACACATCTGGGTAGAGTGTTGCAGGTCTTGAAAAGGGCTAACCTCACTATCAAGGCCACCAAGTGCCAGATAGCTCAGGGGAAGGTCACGTATGTTGGTCATGAGGTAGGAGGGGTCAAATCCAACCTCTCCCCAGGAAGGTACAGGATGTACAGGACTGGGAGACTCCCACTACTCAAACCCAGGTGAGAGCCTTTATGGGTCTCACTGGGTACTATCGCAATTTCATGGCGGACTATGGAACCATAGCTGCACCACTGACAGCTCTGACTTCACCCAAGCAGCCTAGGAAGGTCAATTGGACTGTAGACTGTCAGCGGGCCTATAAAGGCTTAAAAGAAAGTCTGTGTCGGGCACCCGTGTTGTGTGCGTCTGACTACAGCCGACCCTTTATCGTCCAGACGGATGCCTGTGACACCGGAATTGGAGCTGTCTTGTCCTAGTTAGATGACAAAAGGAGAGAACATCCTATCATATTCATCAGTAGACAACTCAAGGGTAGAGAACTTAGGTGGGCTACTGTTGAAAAGGAGTGTTTTAGTATAGTTTGGAGCCTTAGGCATTTTAGGCCCTACCTTACGGGGTCTACCTTCAAGGTCCAAACAGATCATAAGCCCCTAAAGTGGCTTATGCAGATGAAGGGTGAGAACCTGAAACTGCTCAGGTGGTCCATTAGCCTGCAAGGGCTAGACTTCACCATAGAGCACAGACCAGGGAAGAGTCACGATAATGCAGATGGCCTTTCCAGAAGGTATGTTGACCGTCTGGATGAGGGTGTCTATCCCGTGGGAGATCAGGCACCCTCCACCTCAGTCTGGGGGGGAGGGCGACTGTGATGCTGGAAATGCATCGGAGGGACAGGGCCTCTGTATCCTTGTCCTTTACTGCTTTTTATCATGTGTTCTGTCGTGTTTTCCACGCAGGAGTTCATGTGGGACTCCTGACGGTGCAGCTCTCTTTCTTTTGGTTTGGTGAACGGATCCGTGGGATACCCTTATGGCACCCATGGGTGGGGGTACAACCCTGTGCCCCTAGTGTATGTTTTTGGGCACCTGTGGGTGGCCCACAGAGCAGGGTATGGGCTGGTGGCAGCTCCATGCTGAATTTGACAGGTGCGCGGAGTATCCTCCATTTTGGGATACCCCGGCCCTGCCATTGGGATCAGTTGATTCCCGATGGAAAACAAGATGGCCCCGGTGGCCTCTTGCTTTCTATTACCCATTACCTTGTTTTCCCAAAGTCCTGGGAAGCCCTGACTCTGTCCCTTCCCCCTGACTGGCTGTTGGATGGAAGTGCCATATATGGTGTTGTGGTGAAGGCCCAGTCAGACTAGCTGGAGCCTTCCCGGTGATGTATGTTGTGGGTACCTCCTGTGGGTGGGACCTGGGTGAATAGAGTGTGTGACGAATATGCATTCTGTGTTGTGGGTGTCTAGTATCTGGTGGCTGACACAATGAGTAAGACAACCCTGCCCGAAACCGGTATGAATGCAGCTTGGAGTGTTGAATGGCTCGGTACTTGTCCCAATACACATAACTTGTTGTGAGTGTCTGGAGAGAAGTGGATGGCCTGAATACCTTGTGTGCCTGATTGGCTGCTTGCCTGCATGAATGCCCGTAGTCGTGATTGGATGCTTGAGTGTGACCCAGCGGAATGAATGGGAGATCAACAGTATATCTGGGGACCTCTCACTGCTAGGAATTGTGTTCAGAAGCTGAAGTCCACTATTACGAGTAACTGGATTAACTGACGCTTGACCTTGATGCCCTGCTGGACGAGAAGAATTGCTGCTGCTCTCCTTCACAATTTGAAAGCTGCTGTGCCTCCAAGGACTGACCCAGAGAGGACCTGGTAAGGCGCCCTCTTCCCGAGCTATGAGGGACCATCGTGCACAGCTGATCTTTGCCAACGCTCCCTGGTAGACAGACCTTCGACAGGCTGCCGACATGATACGGGGACTGCTGCGGAACTCCAAGGAGAAGCACCCGGACTGTTGTCCGCCACTGTCGATGACCACCATCGCCGACCGCAGCCACCGTGCTCCCGTTTGCCTAAGAACTTCAATTGATCATCGGACGCTCTTGTCTGCATCATCACCCGCTTGTCTCCCGCTGGAGAAGGCCTGACTGTCGACGCACCGAGGAGCATCCACCGGTGGGTTTCCTGCCACCTGAAGACCGCAGAGACGCCGATGACTCGACGCCCCTGTTGGGCCACAGTCCTTCATCATCTCTTTGCGGTCCAGAACTATTGTCACTGAGGTGCCCCGCACGCCTCTTTCTTGCAGGACGCCAACGCTCTGTCGTCGATGAGCACCGCTAGGAACGGAGCTGTCACTTCCTTGCCGTAGTTCACCCTGTTCACCGCCGGACGTTCGACGACCCGTGACTCCCGCCTTAAAGGGAGGGCACTCAAGAAGGGCCATCGATTCCCCGACACCAAACGCCAAGTTCCCCGACACCCCTCGACAATCCGTGGCTCCCGCCTGAAAGGGAGGCACTCAAGAAGGATCGGTCGGTGCATCGTCGGAGAACTTTACTCCACCAGGTACATTGGGGGGGTAAAACCTTAACAGGAAGAAGTAAGACTATTGAACATTTGGACTGGGCTTGTGCTATATATCTTTATTTACAGGTTGCCCAGGTGGGGGGATCTCCACACAGAACTGGTTCTAGGTAACGGCGCCAGCATTCTGCCTATGGTTTCAACCATCTTACGTTCCTGCCTATCTCTATTGCTTGTTTACTCGTTATTGATCTGTGTGACATTTTAACCGTACAGTTAATGCACTTGAATGAGATTTGATAACATTAGTGGTACCACTCTAGACGTGTATATATTTATCATTATTGACTTCCAAGTACAAAGTGCGTTATTGTGATCGTGTACATACCTTTGAATATTAATTATATAAAGACTGTGTTTTCAGTAATGCAGTGTGTGGACATTCCTTTGTGGGGGTTCGGGGACTACACTTTACTTAAGAACCAGCCTGCATCACCTCCTGAGAAGCTAGGCCTTGATTGCTCGTCCATTGCTACCGTAATAGAGAATCTTGGCGGGGGTCTGCTGTGCCTCTCCTCTACCATATAGAGAGCGGAAGTACAGACGCCCCCTACCGGTCTTTACAGTACCCACACCTCTCCCTGCACACTCTCACTTAGAACCATTTCTCTAGTGTTTCTCACGGCCAGGGGTATGGTGCACTCGATGGTTTTCCGCTGCATGGGGCACAGGATAGGAAAATCCCTAACTTTTTGTTATACCCTTCACTGGTGGCTAGGTAGTCACAGTAGAAAGGATTTGGCAACTACATACCAAGCATATTTTTCATGTAGAGATTTTCTTGTTTCTCCCCAAAACAACTAATCTCAACTTTTGACAAGCTCATCAGATATTAAATATATTTATATATTTTTGAACATTTGGACTGGGCTTGTGCTATATATCTTTATTTACAGGTTGCCCAGGTGGGGGGATCTCCACACAGAACTGGTTCTAGGTAACGGCGCCAGCATTCTGCCTATGGTTTCAACCATCTTACGTTCCTGCCTATCTCTATTGCTTGTTTACTCGTTATTGATCTGTGTGACATTTTAACCGTACAGTTAATGCACTTGAATGAGATTTGATAACATTAGTGGTACCACTCTAGACGTGTATATATTTATCATTATTGACTTCCAAGTACAAAGTGAGTTATTGTGATCGTGTACATACCTTTGAATATTAATTATATAAAGACTGTGTTTTCAGTAATGCAGTGTGTGGACATTCCTTTGTGGGGGTTCGGGGACTACACTTTACTTAAGAACCAGCCTGCATCACCTCCTGAGAAGCTAGGCCTTGATTGCTCGTCCATTGCTACCGTAATAGAGAATCTTGGCGGGGGTCTGCTGTGCCTCTCCTCTACCATATAGAGAGCGGAAGTACAGACGCCCCCTACCGGTCTTTACAGTACCCACACCTCTCCCTGCACACTCTCACTTAGAACCATTTCTCTAGTGTTTCTCACGGCCAGGGGTATGGTGCACTCGATGGTTTTCCGCTGCATGGGGCACAGGATAGGAAAATCCCTAACTTTTTGTTATACCCTTCACTGGTGGCTAGGTAGTCACAGTAGAAAGGATTTGGCAACTACATACCAAGCATATTTTTCATGTAGAGATTTTCTTGTTTCTCCCCAAAACAACTAATCTCAACTTTTGACAAGCTCATCAGATATTAAATATATTTATATATTTTTTCTTTTTTCCTTTTCTTTCACACACTGCAGGACCTTATAACTGCGGCCTGATGAAGGCGGATTTTCTTACTTTCCATACGATTGTGGTCCTTACCGCCGAAATGCAATGTTTGTGAAGGGCTTGCAGACCTTTCTTGCACACCATTACAAGAACTCTCGCCCAAAGCAAGTTGCCACACTGCGTTGCCTTGGCAAACTTGACCTCGGCAAACGAAGCAGTTCCGAGATGTATTATTATTGCTTTTCTTTGCATTTTCAGAATTTACCTCTAGATTTTGAATTTTGACTGATTAATAGACAATTAGAATCATGAGCTACATAAGGATAGTTTAGCTCCAACATTTCCTCACAATACTAGTTTAGGACAGGAATGAATCTGTCTTTCTCCTTTTACTATCACTCATTGTATTCCTACACACTCATTAATCTTCTTTCTTCATATTTGTGTGCTTACCCCCTTCTTTTTTCCTCATATCTCTGGGTAATGCTTATACCTTCATGATTATTGAACACAAGCATATCGTTTTTCATTGTGCTATTAATATATTTAGTTGTTCATTGTATTAATGTACATTATTTGCATGTTTGCTTTTCATTGTATGTTTTGTTTGTTTTACCACAACATTGTAATCATCCAGCAGTTGTTAATTTTGATCTCTGTAACCAAATATTAAATTAATTCAGTATATTTTTTTTGTCTTTCTGATGAATTTTTTCCTCTTTTCAAAGACACAAATGCGCTTTGCACCAATTTGTGTTGGTTAAATGGGATGGCAAGAAGGTATCAAATTGAATTAACCCATTCGCTTCCAAACCCCGGGCACAGCAACACTCCTTCCTCTGTTTGATGATTCCCTTCACGAAGCAGACATAGAGTAGAGTAGCCCAAACAGTTGTGGACCACCAACCCACATGATGTTGGCCTTTTAAAGGAAGTGACCCCAGTACACATTACACTAAAGGCAGGAGAAGTGCTACCCTGATTAAAACAGTACCCGCTATCAAGAGAAGCAGAGGAGGGAATAAAAGACACAATACTAGCCCTGCACAACCAAGGGATAATAGTGCCATCCACATCACCATGCAACACAGCGATCTATTCTGTCAAAAAGACAACAGGGGCAATTGGAGAATGATCCAGGATTTACACCCGCTAAATGATGTGGTACAGAAAGAGTTTCCAGTGGTTCCAAACCTGGCCACCATTTTGTGCAGTATCCCCAAAGAAGCAACCCAAGAACAGTGGTAGATATAAATAACAACTTCTCAATAACTTTGCACCCTGACTCACAGTACCTCACAGCCTTTACCTATGGTGTGGGGTGCTACAAACACATCTGTTTGCCCCAAGGGTACTGCGAGAGCCCAATCATCTTTAACAGAATATTAGATGCTTACCTAGGAAACATTAAAGTGCCCAGCATGGTCATCCAGTAAGTGGATAGCCTGCCTGTGTGTAGTGACAGTGAGCAGAACTGGCAAAAACATTCTATCACATTTCTACAACTCCTGGCACGCAAGGGGTACAAGGTTGACAAGGCCAAACTCCAGTTCTGTCAACAGGAAGTACTGTATTTAGGTCAATTAATATCGCCAAATGGCAACAGAATAATACCAGACAGAGCGGCATCTGTGTATGAGCCCCAAACCTATAACAGTGAAAAACATGGAAACAGGGTTATGTAACCTTTGCTGAGCATGGATTTTAGTCTGTGCGGAGCACACCAGGCCACTCCTACAAACTTTCAAGGAACCGCAAAAGGGCAACCACAAACTCAAATGGACAGCAGACATGATACAAAATGTCAACAACCTGAAGAAGTAATATCCACAGTCCTAGTGCTCACCACCCTAGTCTATATGTCAGGGTTCAGGCTGGAGCAGGGGCAAGGAGGGTTTGTAGCTGCCCTCACAGGGCGCAGACGGCCTTCTACTAAGCATTCCAGGCATGTTCTCCATCCCTTTCACAGAACTGAAGCCCTGGGACAGAGTACAGCCTGTATACTACATTTCCCAGCAGGCTGTGTACAACACGAGCCTAGTGAGCCGCGCGCAAAGAATGTGGCTCGCAATTCTGACCAGTGTAGAGGAAGGACGTGTGGCAGCAGAGCTCCAGTGACACGCCTTCGCAGGGCACCCGCCCGCCGCCTGTAGAAATCCCGGCCCCGCGTACACATCAAGATAAGTGGCGCTTGCTAACACGCGCACAGCCCGCTGCCATAACTTGAAAGGGCCGGTCTTAGACACCGAGTCCCAGAAGCTGTCTGCACTCCGGACCCGCGGAAAGCATGAAAGGGGGAAGCTAGGCTCTCCCGAATTAACCCTGCATGAGAATGGGACCTTGGCGCATACAATTAACCCACATGTGAATGGAACTGATATCCGCCGCATGTGTTCTTAGAGACGTGCTATTGTTGCATGTATTCGAATTTCAGACACTAACCTAGTCAGAGTCACGCTAGTGTACGCGCTCCCATACTGACATTATCATTCCTCCTTTCAGCGGATTTCGACACCGGAGGTGCCACCGAGGGGAGTCAGCATAAAAGGGACCTGAAAGGACGTTGGCTAGAACAGAAAACCGAAGCTAAGTGTTTAAGGGTTATGTACCTTGGGTATTGCATGGGGTAATGTGATATTCATTGGATAATTGCATGAAGGCAATGCAGAGTTGTTAAGCAGTAAAAACCTAGTCAGAGTCACGCTAGTGTACGCGCTCCCATACTGACATTATCATTCCTCCTTTCAGCAGATTTCGACACCGGAGGTGCCACCGAGGGGAGTCAGCATAAAAGGGACCTGAAAGGACGTTGGCTAGAACAGAAAACCGAAGCTAAGTGTTTAAGGGTTATGTACCTTGGGTATTGCATGGGGTAATGTGATATTCATTGGATAACTGCATGAAGGCAATGCAGAGTTGTTAAGCAGTAAAAAAGGGTCACGTTCAAAAACCTTGAATGAAGCAATGTAAGGAAGTGCATAGAATATATGAGAAATAGTAGTACAGGATGTACAGTGTCCTGGTTTAGGGGCTCCAGCACAAAGGCCCCATACAGACTTTGGGGCTAATTGTATGGATGAGAAGAGTGCAAGGGCGGAGTACCACAGAGAGAGCCAGGAGCAGGAGCCAAGGAGCATGTGAACCCAAACTCCCCAAACCCATCCACAACATCTCCCTAAACCTCTTTCTGGTGTACCTAACTCCCTCTACCTATCCACTCTATGGACCCTAACCCTCTTTCCCCAAAGGGTCAAGGTGGCCTGCGTTGTCCTCTCCCAGGTGCCGAGACCTAACGGGGAGGGAGGCGTTTGTGCTGCCTCTGCCCCAGGAAGAACCAGGACCTGACAGAATTGTGAGCCCAATTGTTTACTAGGCGCCCAGGCAGCACAAACATGGCAGACGTGGTAAACCTCGTCCAAGAATTAAAGGCCGAATTGGCTGTGACAAGGCAGGATTACCAAACCTTGGCAGGCCAGGTCCACACCCTAACTATTCAAAATCAGGCCCAGGTAACCCCCTTACCCAGAGCACCCCCACCAGTCCCGGTCCAGGTACAAGTGGCCACGGAACCACCACTACACTTGGCAGCACCAGAAAGGTACCATGGAGATCCTCAGAGCTTTAATCAGTTTATCATGCAATGCAAGCTGCATTTTCTCACAAAGCCAGTGGTGTTTCGGACAGCTCAGGCCCGAACGGCATTCGTGATCTCATATCTTACAGGAGATGCTGCCTCTTGGGCCACTCCCTTAGTTCGCAAGAACAATGCCTTGCTTTATAGTTGGGACACGTTCTTAGAAGAGTTTGGCAAGCTATTCAACCGTAGGGCGGCATCGTTGCTCAAGGACAAGGAGCTGTTGACACTGAAACAGGGAAGCAGGGACCTGGTTTCCTATGTTACGGCATTTAATCGGCTAGCCGTGGAAACTGACTGGCCGCAAGAAAAGAGAATGGCCTTGTTCTATCAAGGTTTAAGGGAGGATCTAAAAGACTTGGTGGCTCAGGTAGATCCACAGCCGGAGAATTGTTCAACTATGATAGATCTCGTCCTCAGGTTATATCAGAGACAGAGTGAGCGCCGTCAGGACCGGAGGCGGTGGGACAACAAACTGATTGTACGGCTTGATCAGCAAAAGCCCACCAGGGCTTCGGAGAAAGGAACAGACAAACCGATGCAGATAGGTATTGTTCGGGGGCCTCTAACCAAGGACGAGAAGGAGAAAAGGCGAAGAGACAAGTTATGTCTTTGCTGTGGAAAAGCAGGACACTTTGTGCAGGAATGTCCCAACAAACCAGCAAAAGGAGGGCAACGAGAAAGCTCACCCGTGAGGGTGGCAGGAGCGAGCGGAACAGGAAACACCCCACAGATGTTGGCAAACGTGCATTCTACTCAGACAACACATGTGATCTTGGCCGGTTACTTACATTGGCAGGGAAACCGAGTTCCAATGATATTGATGGTGGATTTGGGCGCCATGGGTAATTTCGTGGACCTTCAAATGGCCCGGAAGCGGGGGCTCCTGCTGGATACTAAGTCACTTCTGGAAGAGGTTAAGTCTGTAGATGGATCGCCACTGGTCTCGGGACCTGTGACCCAGCAAACGATACCCCTACATTTAGCGTATGGAGCAGCACACCAAGAAACCATCAATTTTGATGTGATCGCAGCCCCCCAGTTTGGGTTCATTTTGGGGTTAACCTGGTACCTCAAAAGGGTGTTGGTTTCAGCCCCTTTGAGTTGCTCTTTGGACATCCCGTGAGGAGGCCCCTCGCCTTGATCAGAGAAGGCTTGGAAGCCACCCCTCCCGGTCCCGCCAAGCAAGTGGGGGACTATGTGTTAGGCCTCAGACGAAGGATAACACAGATGATGGGACAAGCAACGGCGAATCTCAAGGCCAGCCAGGAATTTAACAAATACTGGCATGACCTTAAAGCATCGCAAGTGGAGTGGACTCCGGGACAGGAGGTCCTCGTGATGGAGCCTACCAAGCCTCGGGCATTGGCAGATAAATGGACTGGACCCTTCCGGATAGTCTACAAGATGGGCGAGATCAATTATCTGGTTGACATGGGAATCCCAGGGGTAGCCCCTCAGGTATTCCATGTATATAGGCTCAAGCCGCTCCACAGGCGAGCAGAAGTCTCATGTCTATTGCTGGCTTCAGAGCAAGAAGAGGATGAGAGTGAGCCCCTTCTTGATTTTCTGCATAGCAACCCTCAGGATGGCTCAGTGGAGGGAGTGCAGCTCTCTCCAGATTTGACAACCGAGCAGCAGAGGGCCTGCCGGACTTTGCTCCAGCAGTATGCCTCTCTGTTTTCACTGACGCCAGGCCTTACACGGTGGTGTAAGCACGAGATTGACACTGGTGACAGCGTGCCTGTCAAGAGCAGGAGCTACCGAATGTCAGATACAGTTAAGAACCACATCCAGGCTGAGGCCGCCAAGATGTTGGATCTGGGTGTTATTGAACCCTCAACCAGTCCCTGGTCCAGTCCAGTGGTCCTTGTCCCCAAGACAAGTTCCCAGGCCGGTACCAATGATTGGAGGTTCTGTGTGGACTACCGAGGAGTCAATGCCGTCACCAAAACTGACGCGCACCCATTGCCCAGGGCTGATGAGCTTGTGGACACCATAGGTGCTGCCAAATTTGTGAGCACCTTTGACCTCACCTCAGGCTATTGGCAAATAGCTCTGACGGACCATGCCAAGGAAAAGACGGCGTTCTCAACACCAGAGGGACTCTACCAGTTTAGGGTCATGCCTTTTGGGTTGAAGAATGCCCCTGCCACCTTCCAGAGATTGATCAATCATGCTCTCAGTGGGCTGGAAGCCTTTTGTGTGGCTTATTTAGACGACATTGCCATCTACAGTTCCACTTAGGAAGAGCACTTGACACATCTGGGTAGAGTGTTGCAGGTCTTGAAAAGGGCTAACCTCACTATCAAGGCCACCAAGTGCCAGATAGCTCAGGGGAAGGTCACGTATGTTGGTCATGAGGTAGGAGGGGTCAAATCCAACCTCTCCCCAGGAAGGTACAGGATGTACAGGACTGGGAGACTCCCACTACTCAAACCCAGGTGAGAGCCTTTATGGGTCTCACTGGGTACTATCGCAATTTCATGGCGGACTATGGAACCATAGCTGCACCACTGACAGCTCTGACTTCACCCAAGCAGCCTAGGAAGGTCAATTGGACTGTAGACTGTCAGCGGGCCTATAAAGGCTTAAAAGAAAGTCTGTGTCGGGCACCCGTGTTGTGTGCGTCTGACTACAGCCGACCCTTTATCGTCCAGACGGATGCCTGTGGCACCGGAATTGGAGCTGTCTTGTCCTAGTTAGATGACAAAAGGAGAGAACATCCTATCATATTCATCAGTAGACAACTCAAGGGTAGAGAACTTAGGTGGGCTACTGTTGAAAAGGAGTGTTTTAGTATAGTTTGGAGCCTTAGGCGTTTAGGCCCTACCTTACGGGGTCTACCTTCAAGGTCCAAACAGATCATAAGCCCCTAAAGTGGCTTATGCAGATGAAGGGTGAGAACCTGAAACTGCTCAGGTGGTCCATTAGCCTGCAAGGGCTAGACTTCACCATAGAGCACAGACCAGGGAAGAGTCACGATAATGCAGATGGCCTTTCCAGAAGGTATGTTGACCGTCTGGATGAGGGTGTCTATCCCGTGGGAGATTAGGCACCCTCCACCTCAGTCTGGGGGGGAGGGCGACTGTAATGCTGGAAATGCATCGGAGGGACAGGGCCTCTGTATCCTTGTCCTTTACTGCTTTTTATCATGTGTTCTGTCGTGTTTTCCACGCAGGAGTTCATGTGGGACTCCTGACGGTGCAGCTCTCTTTCTTTTGGTTTGGTGAACGGATCCGTGGGATACCCTTATGGCACCCATGGGTGGGGGTACAACCCTGTGCCCCTAGTGTATGTTTTTGGGCACCTGTGGGTGGCCCACAGAGCAGGGTATGGGCTGGTGGCAGCTCCATGCTGAATTTGACAGGTGCGCGGAGTATCCTCCATTTTGGGATACCCCGGCCCTGCCATTGGGATCAGTTGATTCCCGATGGAAAACAAGATGGCCCCGGTGGCCTCTTGATTTCTATTACCCATTACCTTGTTTTCCCAAAGTCCTGGGAAGCCCTGACTCTGTCCCTTCCCCCTGACTGGCTGTTGGATGGAAGTGCCATATATGTGTTGTGGTGAAGGCCCAGTCAGACTAGCTGGAGCCTTCCCGGTGATGTATGTTGTGGGTACCTCCTGTGGGTGGGACCTGGGTGAATAGAGTGTGTGACGAATATGCATTCTGTGTTGTGGGTGTCTAGTATCTGGTGGCTGACACAATGACTAAGACAACCCTGCCCGAAACCGGTATGAATGCAGCTTGGAGTGTTGAATGGCTCGGTACTTGTCCCAATACACATAACTTGTTGTGAGTGTCTGGAGAGAAGTGGATGGCCTGAATACCTTGTGTGCCTGATTGGCTGCCTGCCTGCATGAATGCCCGTAGTCGTGATTGGATGCTTGAGTGTGACCCAGCGGAATGAATGGGAGATCAACAGTATATCTGGGGACCTCTCACTGCTAGGAATTGTGTTCAGAAGCTGAAGTCCACTATTACGAGTAACTGGATTAACTGACGCTTGACCTTGATGCCCTGCTGGACGAGAAGAATTGCTGCTGCTCTCCTTCACAATTTGAAAGCTGCTGTGCCTCCAAGGACTGACCCAGAGAGGACCTGGTAAGGCGCCCTCTTCCCGAGCTATGAGCGACCATCGTGCACAGCTGATCTTTGCCAACGCTCCCTGGTAGACAGACCTTCGACAGGCTGCCGACATGATACGGGGACTGCTGCGGAACTTCAAGGAGAAGCACCCGGACTGTTGTCCGCCACTGTCGATGACCACCATCGCCGACCGCAGCCACCGTGCTCCCGTTTGCCTAAGAACTTCAATTGATCATCGGACGCTCTTGTCTGCATCATCACCCGCTTGTCTCCCGCTGGAGAAGGCCTGACTCTCGACGCACCGAGGAGCATCCACCGGTGGGTTTCCTGCCACCTGAAGACCGCAGAGATGCCGATGACTCGACGCCCCTGTTGGGCCACAGTCCTTCATCATCTCTTTGCGGTCCAGAACTATTGTCACTGAGGTGCCCCGCACGCCTCTTTCTTGCAGGACGCCAACGCTCTGTCGTCGATGAGCACCGCTAAGAACGGAGCTGTCACTTCCTTGCCGTAGTTCACCCTGTTCACCGCCGGACGTTCGACGACCCGTGACTCCCGCCTTAAAGGGAGGGCACTCAAGAAGGGCCGTCGATTCCCCGACACCAAACGCCAAGTTCCCCGACACCCCTCGACGATCCGTGGCTCCCGCCTGAAAGGGAGGCACTCAAGAAGGATCGGTCGGTGCATCGTCGGAGAACTTTACTCCACCAGGTACATTGGGGGGATAAAACCTTAACAGGAAGAAGTAAGACTATTGAACATTTGGACTGGGCTTGTGCTATATATCTTTATTTACAGGTTGCCCAGGTGGGGGGATCTCCACACAGAACTGGTTCTAGGTAACGGCGCCAGCATTCTGCCTATGGTTTCAACCATCTTACGTTCCTGCCTATCTCTATTGCTTGTTTACTCGTTATTGATCTGTGTGACATTTTAACCGTACAGTTAATGCACTTGAATGAGATTTGATAACATTAGTGGTACCACTCTAGACGTGTATATATTTATCATTATTGACTTCCAAGTACAAAGTGCGTTATTGTGATCGTGTACATACCTTTGAATATTAATTATATAAAGACTGTGTTTTCAGTAATGCAGTGTGTGGACATTCCTTTGTGGGGGTTCGGGGACTACACTGTACTTAAGAACCAGCCCGCATCACCTCCTGAGAAGCTAGGCCTTGATTGCTCGTCCATTGCTACCGTAATAGAGAATCTTGGCGGGGGTCTGCTGTGCCTCTCCTCTACCATATAGAGAGCGGAAGTACAGACGCCCCCTACCGGTCTTTACAGTACCCACACCTCTCCCTGCACACTCTCACTTAGAACCATTTCTCTAGTGTTTCTCACGGCCAGGGGTATGGTGCACTCGATGGTTTTCCGCTGCATGGGGCACAGGATAGGAAAATCCCTAACTTTTTGTTATACCCTTCACTGGTGGCTAGGTAGTCACAGTAGAAAGGATTTGGCAACTACATACCAAGCATATTTTTCATGTAGAGATTTTCTTGTTTCTCCCCAAAACAACTAATCTCAACTTTTGACAAGCTCATCAGATATTAAATATATTTATATATTTTTTCTTTTTTCCTTTTCTTTCACACACTGCAGGACCTTATAACTGCGGCCTGATGAAGGCGGATTTTCTTACTTTCCATACGATTGTGGTCCTTACCGCCGAAATGCAATGTTTGTGAAGGGCTTGCAGACCTTTCTTGCACACCATTACAAGAACTCTCGCCCAAAGCAAGTTGCCACACTGCGATGCATTGGCAAACTTGACCTCGGCAAACGAAGCAGTTCCGAGATGTATTATTATTGCTTTTCTTTGCATTTTCAGAATTTACTTCTAGATTTTGAATTTTGACTGATTAATAGACAATTAGAATCACGAGCTACATAAGGATAGTTTAGCTCCAAAATTTCCTCACAATACTAGTTTAGGACAGGAATGAATCTGTCTTTCTCCTTTTACTATCACTCATTGTATTCCTACACACTCATTAATCTTCTTTCTTCATATTTGTGTGCTTACCCCCTTCTTTTTTCCTCATATCTCTGGGTAATGCTTATACCTTCATGATTATTGAACACAAGCATATTGTTTTTCATTGTGCTATTAATATATTTAGTTGTTCATTGTATTAATGTACATTATTTGCATGTTTGCTTTTCATTGTATGTTTTGTTTGTTTTACCACAACATTGTAATCATCCAGCAGTTGTTAATTTTGATCTCTGTAACCAAATATTAAATTAATTCAGTATATTTTTTTTGTCTTTCTGATGAATTTTTTCCTCTTTTCAAAGACACAAATGCGCTTTGCACCAATTTGTGTTGGTTAAATGGGATGGCAAGAAGGTATCAAATTGAATTAACCCATTCGCTTCCAAACCCCGGGCACAGCAACACTCCTTCCTCTGTTTGATGATTCCCTTCACAAAGCAGACATAGAGTAGAGTAGCCCAAACAGTTGTGGACCACCAACCCACATGATGTTGGCCTTTTAAAGGAAGTGACCCCAGTACACATTACACTAAAGGCAGGAGAAGTGCTACCCTGATTAAAACAGTACCCGCTATCAAGAGAAGCAGAGGAGGGAATAAAAGACACAATACTAGCCCTGCACAACCAAGGGATAATAGTGCCATCCACATCACCATGCAACACAGCGATCTATTCTGTCAAAAAGACAACAGGGGCAATTGGAGAATGATCCAGGATTTACACCCGCTAAATGATGTGGTACAGAAAGAGTTTCCAGTGGTTCCAAACCTGGCCACCATTTTGTGCAGTATCCACAAAGAAGCAACCCAAGAACAGTGGTAGATATAAATAACAACTTCTCAATAACTTTGCACCCTGACTCACAGTACCTCACAGCCTTTACCTATGGTGTGGGGTGCTACAAACACATCTGTTTGCCCCAAGGGTACTGCGAGAGCCCAATCATCTTTAACAGAATATTAGATGCTTACCTAGGAAACATTAAAGTGCCCAGCATGGTCATCCAGTAAGTGGATAGCCTGCCTGTGTGTAGTGACAGTGAGCAGAACTGGCAAAAACATTCTATCACATTTCTACAACTCCTGGCACGCAAGGGGTACAAGGTTGACAAGGCCAAACTCCAGTTCTGTCAACAGGAAGTACTGTATTTAGGTCAATTAATATCGCCAAATGGCAACAGAATAATACCAGACAGAGCGGCATCTGTGTACGAGCCCCAAACCTATAACAGTGAAAAACATGGAAACAGGGTTATGTAACCTTTGCTGAGCATGGATTTTAGTCTGTGCGGAGCACACCAGGCCACTCCTACAAACTTTCAAGGAACCGCAAAAGGGCAACCACAAACTCAAATGGACAGCAGACATGATACAAAATGTCAACAACCTGAAGAAGTAATATCCACAGTCCTAGTGCTCACCACCCTAGTCTATATGTCAGGGTTCAGGCTGGAGCAGGGGCAAGGAGGGTTTGTAGCTGCCCTCACAGGGCGCAGACGGCCTTCTACTAAGCATTCCAGGCATGTTCTCCATCCCTTTCACAGAACTGAAGCCCTGGGACAGAGTACAGCCTGTATACTACATTTCCCAGCAGGCTGTGTACAACACGAGCCTAGTGAGCCGCGCGCAAAGAATGTGGCTAGCAATTCTGACCAGTGTAGAGGAAGGACGTGTGGCAGCAGAGCTCCAGTGACACGCCTTCGCAGGGCACCCGCCCGCCGCCTGTAGAAATCCCGGCCCCGCGTACACATCAAGATAAGTGGCGCTTGCTAACACGCGCACAGCCCGCTGCCATAACTTGAAAGGGCCGGTCTTAGACACCGAGTCCCAGAAGCTGTCTGCACTCCGGACCCGCGGAAAGCATGAAAGGGGGAAGCTAGGCTCTCCCGAATTAACCCTGCATGAGAATGGGACCTTGGCGCATACAATTAACCCACATGTGAATGGAACTGATATCCGCCGCATGTGTTCTTAGAGACGTGCTATTGTTGCATGTATTCGAATTTCAGACACTAACCTAGTCAGAGTCACGCTAGTGTACGCGCTCCCATACTGACATTATCATTCCTCCTTTCAGCGGATTTCGACACCGGAGGTGCCACCGAGGGGAGTCAGCATAAAAGGGACCTGAAAGGACGTTGGCTAGAACAGAAAACCAAAGCTAAGTGTTTAAGGGTTATGTACCTTGGGTATTGCATGGGGTAATGTGATATTCATTGGATAATTGCATGAAGGCAATGCAGAGTTGTTAAGCAGTAAAAACCTAGTCAGAGTCACGCTAGTGTACGCGCTCCCATACTGACATTATCATTCCTCCATTCAGCAGATTTCGACACCGGAGGTGCCACCGAGGGGAGTCAGCATAAAAGGGACCTGAAAGGACGTTGGCTAGAACAGAAAACCGAAGCTAAGTGTTTAAGGGTTATGTACCTTGGGTATTGCATGGGGTAATGTGATATTCATTGGATAACTGCATGAAGGCAATGCAGAGTTGTTAAGCAGTAAAAAAGGGTCACGTTCAAAAACCTTGAATGAAGCAATGTAAGGAAGTGCATAGAATATATGAGAAATAGTAGTACAGGATGTACAGTGTCCTGGTTTAGGGGCTCCAGCACAAAGGCCCCATACAGACTTTGGGGCTAATTGTATGGATGAGAAGAGTGCAAGGGCGGAGTACCACAGAGAGAGCCAGGAGCAGGAGCCAAGGAGCATGTGAACCCAAACTCCCCAAACCCATCCACAACATCTCCCTAAACCTCTTTCTGGTGTACCTAACTCCCTCTACCTATCCACTCTATGGACCCTAACCCTCTTTCCCCAAAGGGTCAAGGTGGCCTGCGTTGTCCTCTCCCAGGTGCCGAGACCTAACGGGGAGGGAGGCGTTTGTGCTGCCTCTGCCCCAGGAAGAACCAGGACCTGACAGAATTGTGAGCCCAATTGTTTACTAGGCGCCCAGGCAGCACAAACATGGCAGACGTGGTAAACCTCGTCCAAGAATTAAAGGCCGAATTGGCTGTGACAAGGCAGGATTACCAAACCTTGGCAGGCCAGGTCCACACCCTAACTATTCAAAATCAGGCCCAGGTAACCCCCTTACCCAGAGCACCCCCACCAGTCCCGGTCCAGGTACAAGTGGCCACGGAACCACCACTACACTTGGCAGCACCAGAAAGGTACCATGGAGATCCTCAGAGCTTTAATCAGTTTATCATGCAATGCCAGCTGCATTTTCTCACAAAGCCAGTGGTGTTTCGGACAGCTCAGGCCCGTACGGCATTCGTGATCTCATATCTTACAGGAGATGCTGCCTCTTGGGCCACTCCCTTAGTTCGCAAGAACAATGCCTTGCTTTATAGTTGGGACACGTTCTTAGAAGAGTTTGGCAAGCTATTCAACCGTAGGGCGGCATCGTTGCTCAAGGACAAGGAGCTGTTGACACTGAAACAGGGAAGCAGGGACCTGGTTTCCTATGTTACGGCATTTAATCGGCTAGCCGTGGAAACTGACTGGCCGCAAGAAAAGAGAATGGCCTTGTTCTATCAAGGTTTAAGGGAGGATCTAAAAGACTTGGTGGCTCAGGTAGATCCACAGCCGGAGAATTGTTCAACTATGATAGATCTCGTCCTCAGGTTATATCAGAGACAGAGTGAGCGCCGTCAGGACCGGAGGCGGTGGGACAACAAACTGATTGTACGGCTTGATCAGCAAAAGCCCACCAGGGCTTCGGAGAAAGGAACAGACAAACCGATGCAGATAGGTATTGTTCGGGGGCCTCTAACCAAGGACGAGAAGGAGAAAAGGCGAAGAGACAAGTTATGTCTTTGCTGTGGAAAAGCAGGACACTTTGTGCAGGAATGTCCCAACAAACCAGCAAAAGGAGGGCAACGAGAAAGCTCACCCGTGAGGGTGGCAGGAGCGAGCGGAACAGGAAACACCCCACAGATGTTGGCAAACGTGCATTCTACTCAGACAACACATGTGATCTTGGCCGGTTACTTACATTGGCAGGGAAACCGAGTTCCAATGATATTGATGGTGGATTTGGGCGCCATGGGTAATTTCGTGGACCTTCAAATGGCCCGGAAGCGGGGGCTCCTGCTGGATACTAAGTCACTTCTGGAAGAGGTTAAGTCTGTAGATGGATCGCCACTGGTCTCGGGACCTGTGACCCAGCAAACGATACCCCTACATTTAGCGTATGGAGCAGCACACCAAGAAACCATCAATTTTGATGTGATCGCAGCCCCCCAGTTTGGGTTCATTTTGGGGTTAACCTGGTACCTCAAAAGGGTGTTGGTTTCAGCCCCTTTGAGTTGCTCTTTGGACATCCCGTGAGGAGGCCCCTCGCCTTGATCAGAGAAGGCTTGGAAGCCACCCCTCCCGGTCCCGCCAAGCAAGTGGGGGACTATGTGTTAGGCCTCAGACGAAGGATAACACAGATGATGGGACAAGCAACGGCGAATCTCAAGGCCAGCCAGGAATTTAACAAATACTGGCATGACCTTAAAGCATCGCAAGTGGAGTGGACTCCGGGACAGGAGGTCCTCGTGATGGAGCCTACCAAGCCTCGGGCATTGGCAGATAAATGGACTGGACCCTTCCGGATAGTCTACAAGATGGGCGAGGTCAATTATCTGGTTGACATGGGAATCCCAGGGGTAGCCCCTCAGGTATTCCATGTATATAGGCTCAAGCCGCTCCAAAGGCGAGCAGAAGTCTCATGTCTATTGCTGGCTTCAGAGCAAGAAGAGGATGAGAGTGAGCCCCTTCTTGATTTTCTGCATAGCAACCCTCAGGATGGCTCAGTGGAGGGAGTGCAGCTCTCTCCAGATTTGACAACCGAGCAGCAGAGGGCCTGCCGGACTTTGCTCCAGCAGTATGCCTCTCTGTTTTCACTGACGCCAGGCCTTACACCGTGGTGTAAGCACGAGATTGACACTGGTGACAGCGTGCCTGTCAAGAGCAGGAGCTACCGAATGTCAGATACAGTTAAGAACCACATCCAGGCTGAGGCCGCCAAGATGTTGGATCTGGGTGTTATTGAACCCTCAACCAGTCCCTGGTCCAGTCCAGTGGTCCTTGTCCCCAAGACAAGTTCCCAGGCCGGTACCAATGATTGGAGGTTCTGTGTGGACTACCGAGGAGTCAATGCCGTCACCAAAACTGACGCGCACCCATTGCCCAGGGCTGATGAGCTTGTGGACACCATAGGTGCTGCCAAATTTGTGAGCACCTTTGACCTCACCTCAGGCTATTGGCAAATAGCTCTGACGGACCATGCCAAGGAAAAGACGGCGTTCTCAACACCAGAGGGACTCTACCAGTTTAGGGTCATGCCTTTTGGGTTGAAGAATGCCCCTGCCACCTTCCAGAGATTGATCAATCATGCTCTCAGTGGGCTGGAAGCCTTTTGTGTGGCTTATTTAGACGACATTGCCATCTACAGTTCCACTTAGGAAGAGCACTTGACACATCTGGGTAGAGTGTTGCAGGTCTTGAAAAGGGCTAACCTCACTATCAAGGCCACCAAGTGCCAGATAGCTCAGGGGAAGGTCACGTATGTTGGTCATGAGGTAGGAGGGGTCAAATCCAACCTCTCCCCAGGAAGGTACAGGATGTACAGAACTGGGAGACTCCCACTACTCAAACCCAGGTGAGAGCCTTTATGGGTCTCACTGGGTACTATCGCAATTTCATGGCGGACTATGGAACCATAGCTGCACCACTGACAGCTCTGACTTCACCCAAGCAGCCTAGGAAGGTCAATTGGACTGTAGACTGTCAGCGGGCCTATAAAGGCTTAAAAGAAAGTCTGTGTCGGGCACCCGTGTTGTGTGCGTCTGACTACAGCCGACCCTTTATCGTCCAGACGGATGCCTGTGGCACCGGAATTGGAGCTGTCTTGTCCTAGTTAGATGACAAAAGGAGAGAACATCCTATCATATTCATCAGTAGACAACTCAAGGGTAGAGAACTTAGGTGGGCTACTGTTGAAAAGGAGTGTTTTAGTATAGTTTGGAGCCTTAGGCGTTTAGGCCCTACCTTACGGGGTCTACCTTCAAGGTCCAAACAGATCATAAGCCCCTAAAGTGGCTTATGCAGATGAAGGGTGAGAACCTGAAACTGCTCAGGTGGTCCATTAGCCTGCAAGGGCTAGACTTCACCATAGAGCACAGACCAGGGAAGAGTCACGATAATGCAGATGGCCTTTCCAGAAGGTATGTTGACCGTCTGGGTGAGGGTGTCTATCCCGTGGGAGATTAGGCACCCTCCACCTCAGTCTGGGGGGGAGGGCGACTGTGATGCTGGAAATGCATCGGAGGGACAGGGCCTCTGTATCCTTGTCCTTTACTGCTTTTTATCATGTGTTCTGTCGTGTTTTCCACGCAGGAGTTCATGTGGGACTCCTGACGGTGCAGCTCTCTTTCTTTTGGTTTGGTGAACGGATCCGTGGGATACCCTTATGGCACCCATGGGTGGGGGTACAACCCTGTGCCCCTAGTGTATGTTTTTGGGCACCTGTGGGTGGCCCACAGAGCAGGGTATGGGCTGGTGGCAGCTCCATGCTGAATTTGACAGGTGCGCGGAGTATCCTCCATTTTGGGATACCCCGGCCCTGCCATTGGGATCAGTTGATTCCCGATGGAAAACAAGATGGCCCCGGTGGCCTCTTGCTTTCTATTACCCATTACCTTGTTTTCCCAAAGTCCTGGGAAGCCCTGACTCTGTCCCTTCCCCCTGACTGGCTGTTGGATGGAAGTGCCATATATGGTGTTGTGGTGAAGGCCCAGTCAGACTAGCTGGAGCCTTCCCGGTGATGTATGTTGTGGGTACCTCCTGTGGGTGGGACCTGGGTGAATAGAGTGTGTGATGAATATGCATTCTGTGTTGTGGGTGTCTAGTATCTGGTGGCTGACACAATGACTAAGACAACCCTGCCCGAAACCGGTATGAATGCAGCTTGGAGTGTTGAATGGCTCGGTACTTGTCCCAATACACATAACTTGTTGTGAGTGTCTGGAGAGAAGTGGATGGCCTGAATACCTTGTGTGCCTGATTGGCTGCCTGCCTGCATGAATGCCCGTAGTCGTGATTGGATGCTTGAGTGTGACCCAGCGGAATGAATGGGAGATCAACAGTATATCTGGGGACCTCTCACTGCTAGGAATTGTGTTCAGAAGCTGAAGTCCACTATTACGAGTAACTGGATTAACTGACGCTTGACCTTGATGCCCTGCTGGACGAGAAGAATTGCTGCTGCTCTCCTTCACAATTTGAAAGCTGCTGTGCCTCCAAGGACTGACCCAGAGAGGACCTGGTAAGGCGCCCTCTTCCCGAGCTATGAGCGACCATCGTGCACAGCTGATCTTTGCCAACGCTCCCTGGTAGACAGACCTTCGACAGGCTGCCGACATGATACGGGGACTGCTGCGGAACTTCAAGGAGAAGCACCCGGACTGTTGTCCGCCACTGTCGATGACCACCATCGCCGACCGCAGCCACCGTGCTCCCGTTTGCCTAAGAACTTCAATTGATCATCGGACGCTCTTGTCTGCATCATCACCCGCTTGTCTCCCGCTGGAGAAGGCCTGACTGTCGACGCACCGAGGAGCATCCACCGGTGGGTTTCCTGCCACCTGAAGACCGCAGAGATGCCGATGACTCGACGCCCCTGTTGGGCCACAGTCCTTCATCATCTCTTTGCGGTCCAGAACTATTGTCACTGAGGTGCCCCGCACGCCTCTTTCTTGCAGGACGCCAACGCTCTGTCGTCGATGAGCACCGCTAGGAACGGAGCTGTCACTTCCTTGCCGTAGTTCACCCTGTTCACCGCCGGACGTTCGACGACCCGTGACTCCCGCCTTAAAGGGAGGGCACTCAAGAAGGGCCGTCGATTCCCCGACACCAAACGCCAAGTTCCCCGACACCCCTCGACGATCCGTGGCTCCCGCCTGAAAGGGAGGCACTCAAGAAGGATCGGTCGGTGCATCGTCGGAGAACTTTACTCCACCAGGTACATTGGGGGGGTAAAACCTTAACAGGAAGAAGTAAGACTATTGAACATTTGGACTGGGCTTGTGCTATATATCTTTATTTACAGGTTGCCCAGGTGGGGGGATCTCCACACAGAACTGGTTCTAGGTAACGGCGCCAGCATTCTGCCTATGGTTTCAACCATCTTACGTTCCTGCCTATCTCTATTGCTTGTTTACTCGTTATTGATCTGTGTGACATTTTAACCGTACAGTTAATGCACTTGAATGAGATTTGATAACATTAGTGGTACCACTCTAGACGTGTATATATTTATCATTATTGACTTCCAAGTACAAAGTGCGTTATTGTGATCGTGTACATACCTTTGAATATTAATTATATAAAGACTGTGTTTTCAGTAATGCAGTGTGTGGACATTCCTTTGTGGGGGTTCGGGGACTACACTGTACTTAAGAACCAGCCCGCATCACCTCCTGAGAAGCTAGGCCTTGATTGCTCGTCCATTGCTACCGTAATAGAGAATCTTGGCGGGGGTCTGCTGTGCCTCTCCTCTACCATATAGAGAGCGGAAGTACAGACGCCCCCTACCGGTCTTTACAGTACCCACACCTCTCCCTGCACACTCTCACTTAGAACCATTTCTCTAGTGTTTCTCACGGCCAGGGGTATGGTGCACTCGATGGTTTTCCGCTGCATGGGGCACAGGATAGGAAAATCCCTAACTTTTTGTTATACCCTTCACTGGTGGCTAGGTAGTCACAGTAGAAAGGATTTGGCAACTACATACCAAGCATATTTTTCATGTAGAGATTTTCTTGTTTCTCCCCAAAACAACTAATCTCAACTTTTGACAAGCTCATCAGATATTAAATATATTTATATATTTTTTCTTTTTTCCTTTTCTTTCACACACTGCAGGACCTTATAACTGCGGCCTGATGAAGGCGGATTTTCTTACTTTCCATACGATTGTGGTCCTTACCGCCGAAATGCAATGTTTGTGAAGGGCTTGCAGACCTTTCTTGCACACCATTACAAGAACTCTCGCCCAAAGCAAGTTGCCACACTGCGATGCATTGGCAAACTTGACCTCGGCAAACGAAGCAGTTCCGAGATGTATTATTATTGCTTTTCTTTGCATTTTCAGAATTTACCTCTAGATTTTGAATTTTGACTGATTAATAGACAATTAGAATCACGAGCTACATAAGGATAGTTTAGCTCCAAAATTTCCTCACAATACTAGTTTAGGACAGGAATGAATCTGTCTTTCTCCTTTTACTATCACTCATTGTATTCCTACACACTCATTAATCTTCTTTCTTCATATTTGTGTGCTTACCCCCTTCTTTTTTCCTCATATCTCTGGGTAATGCTTATACCTTCATGATTATTGAACACAAGCATATTGTTTTTCATTGTGCTATTAATATATTTAGTTGTTCATTGTATTAATGTACATTATTTGCATGTTTGCTTTTCATTGTATGTTTTGTTTGTTTTACCACAACATTGTAATCATCCAGCAGTTGTTAATTTTGATCTCTGTAACCAAATATTAAATTAATTCAGTATATTTTTTTTGTCTTTCTGATGAATTTTTTCCTCTTTTCAAAGACACAAATGCGCTTTGCACCAATTTGTGTTGGTTAAATGGGATGGCAAGAAGGTATCAAATTGAATTAACCCATTCGCTTCCAAACCCCGGGCACAGCAACACTCCTTCCTCTGTTTGATGATTCCCTTCACGAAGCAGACATAGAGTAGAGTAGCCCAAACAGTTGTGGACCACCAACCCACATGATGTTGGCCTTTTAAAGGAAGTGACCCCAGTACACATTACACTAAAGGCAGGAGAAGTGCTACCCTGATTAAAACAGTACCCGCTATCAAGAGAAGCAGAGGAGGGAATAAAAGACACAATACTAGCCCTGCACAACCAAGGGATAATAGTGCCATCCACATCACCATGCAACACAGCGATCTATTCTGTCAAAAAGACAACAGGGGCAATTGGAGAATGATCCAGGATTTACACCCGCTAAATGATGTGGTACAGAAAGAGTTTCCAGTGGTTCCAAACCTGGCCACCATTTTGTGCAGTATCCCCAAAGAAGCAACCCAAGAACAGTGGTAGATATAAATAACAACTTCTCAATAACTTTGCACCCTGACTCACAGTACCTCACAGCCTTTACCTATGGTGTGGGGTGCTACAAACACATCTGTTTGCCCCAAGGGTACTGCGAGAGCCCAATCATCTTTAACAGAATATTAGATGCTTACCTAGGAAACATTAAAGTGCCCAGCATGGTCATCCAGTAAGTGGATAGCCTGCCTGTGTGTAGTGACAGTGAGCAGAACTGGCAAAAACATTCTATCACATTTCTACAACTCCTGGCACGCAAGGGGTACAAGGTTGACAAGGCCAAACTCCAGTTCTGTCAACAGGAAGTACTGTATTTAGGTCAATTAATATCGCCAAATGGCAACAGAATAATACCAGACAGAGCGGCATCTGTGTACGAGCCCCAAACCTATAACAGTGAAAAACATGGAAACAGGGTTATGTAACCTTTGCTGAGCATGGATTTTAGTCTGTGCGGAGCACACCAGGCCACTCCTACAAACTTTCAAGGAACCGCAAAAGGGCAACCACAAACTCAAATGGACAGCAGACATGATACAAAATGTCAACAACCTGAAGAAGTAATATCCACAGTCCTAGTGCTCACCACCCTAGTCTATATGTCAGGGTTCAGGCTGGAGCAGGGGCAAGGAGGGTTTGTAGCTGCCCTCACAGGGCGCAGACGGCCTTCTACTAAGCATTCCAGGCATGTTCTCCATCCCTTTCACAGAACTGAAGCCCTGGGACAGAGTACAGCCTGTATACTACATTTCCCAGCAGGCTGTGTACAACACGAGCCTAGTGAGCCGCGCGCAAAGAATGTGGCTAGCAATTCTGACCAGTGTAGAGGAAGGACGTGTGGCAGCAGAGCTCCAGTGACACGCCTTCGCAGGGCACCCGCCCGCCGCCTGTAGAAATCCCGGCCCCGCGTACACATCAAGATAAGTGGCGCTTGCTAACACGCGCACAGCCCGCTGCCATAACTTGAAAGGGCCGGTCTTAGACACCGAGTCCCAGAAGCTGTCTGCACTCCGGACCCGCGGAAAGCATGAAAGGGGGAAGCTAGGCTCTCCCGAATTAACCCTGCATGAGAATGGGACCTTGGCGCATACAATTAACCCACATGTGAATGGAACTGATATCCGCCGCGTGTGTTCTTAGAGACGTGCTATTGTTGCATGTATTCGAATTTCAGACACTAACCTAGTCAGAGTCACGCTAGTGTACGCGCTCCCATACTGACATTATCATTCCTCCTTTCAGCGGATTTCGACACCGGAGGTGCCACCGAGGGGAGTCAGCATAAAAGGGACCTGAAAGGACGTTGGCTAGAACAGAAAACCGAAGCTAAGTGTTTAAGGGTTATGTACCTTGGGTATTGCATGGGGTAATGTGATATTCATTGGATAATTGCATGAAGGCAATGCAGAGTTGTTAAGCAGTAAAAACCTAGTCAGAGTCACGCTAGTGTACGCGCTCCCATACTGACATTATCATTCCTCCTTTCAGCAGATTTCGACACCGGAGGTGCCACCGAGGGGAGTCAGCATAAAAGGGACCTGAAAGGACGTTGGCTAGAACAGAAAACCGAAGCTAAGTGTTTAAGGGTTATGTACCTTGGGTATTGCATGGGGTAATGTGATATTCATTGGATAACTGCATGAAGGCAATGCAGAGTTGTTAAGCAGTAAAAAAGGGTCACGTTCAAAAACCTTGAATGAAGCAATGTAAGGAAGTGCATAGAATATATGAGAAATAGTAGTACAGGATGTACAGTGTCCTGGTTTAGGGGCTCCAGCACAAAGGCCCCATACAGACTTTGGGGCTAATTGTATGGATGAGAAGAGTGCAAGGGCGGAGTACCACAGAGAGAGCCAGGAGCAGGAGCCAAGGAGCATGTGAACCCAAACTCCCCAAACCCATCCACAACATCTCCCTAAACCTCTTTCTGGTGTACCTAACTCCCTCTACCTATCCACTCTATGGACCCTAACCCTCTTTCCCCAAAGGGTCAAGGTGGCCTGCGTTGTCCTCTCCCAGGTGCCGAGACCTAACGGGGAGGGAGGCGCTTGTGCTGCCTCTGCCCCAGGAAGAACCAGGACCTGACAGAATTGTGAGCCCAATTGTTTACTAGGCGCCCAGGCAGCACAAACATGGCAGACGTGGTAAACCTCGTCCAAGAATTAAAGGCCGAATTGGCTGTGACAAGGCAGGATTACCAAACCTTGGCAGGCCAGGTCCACACCCTAACTATTCAAAATCAGGCCCAGGCAACCCCCTTACCCAGAGCACCCCCACCAGTCCCGGTCCAGGTACAAGTGGCCACGGAACCACCACTACACTTGGCAGCACCAGAAAGGTACCATGGAGATCCTCAGAGCTTTAATCAGTTTATCATGCAATGCCGCTGCATTTTCTCACAAAGCCAGTGGTGTTTCGGACAGCTCAGGCCCGTACGGCATTCGTGATCTCATATCTTACAGGAGATGCTGCCTCTTGGGCCACTCCCTTAGTTCGCAAGAACAATGACTTGCTTTATAGTTGGGACACGTTCTTAGAAGAGTTTGGCAAGATATTCAACCGTAGGGCGGCATCGTTGCTCAAGGACAAGGAGCTGTTGACACTGAAACAGGGAAGCAGGGACCTGGTTTCCTATGTTACGGCATTTAATCGGCTAGCCGTGGAAACTGACTGGCCACAAGAAAAGAGAATGGCCTTGTTCTATCAAGGTTTAAGGGAGGATCTAAAAGACTTGGTGGCTCAGGTAGATCCACAGCCGGAGAATTGTTCAACTATGATAGATCTCGTCCTCAGGTTAGATCAGAGACAGAGTGAGCGCCGTCAGGACCGGAGGCGGTGGGACAACAAACTGATTGTACGGCTTGATCAGCAAAAGCCCACCAGGGCTTCGGAGAAAGGAACAGACAAACCGATGCAGATAGGTATTGTTCGGGGGCCTCTAACCAAGGACGAGAAGGAGAAAAGGCGAAGAGACAAGTTATGTCTTTGCTGTGGAAAAGCAGGACACTTTGTGCAGGAATGTCCCAACAAACCAGCAAAAGGAGGGCAACGAGAAAGCTCACCCGTGAGGGTGGCAGGAGCGAGCGGAACAGGAAACACCCCACAGATGTTGGCAAACGTGCATTCTACTCAGACAACACATGTGATCTTGGCCGGTTACTTACATTGGCAGGGAAACCGAGTTCCAATGATATTGATGGTGGATTTGGGTGCCATGGGTAATTTCGTGGACCTTCAAATGGCCCGGAAGCGGGGGCTCCTGCTGGATACTAAGTCACTTCTGGAAGAGGTTAAGTCTGTAGATGGATCGCCACTGGTCTCGGGACCTGTGACCCAGCAAACGATACCCCTACATTTAGCGTATGGAGCAGCACACCAAGAAACCATCAATTTTGATGTGATCGCAGCCCCCCAGTTTGGGTTCATTTTGGGGTTAACCTGGTTAAGACTTCACAACCCAATGGTAGACTGGAACACTAGGTCCATTAAGTTCAACTCCAACCATTGCCAAGCACATTGCCAAGGATCAGTGCCGCACCCTGTTTCTCACTTCGTAGGGGGAAGTGTGGGTTTGGAGTTGCCCGATTAGTACAAAGAGTACTGGGATGTTTTTAGTAAAGCGGCAGCCGAAACCTTGCCCCCGCACCGGCCGTTCGACTGCCGGATTGACCTCGAAGCTGGTGCTGTGCTTCCCTGCAGCCGTATATATGCTCTGACTGAAACTGAAAACAGGTATCTAAAGGACTACATTGACACCAACCTGGCGAATGGCTTTATTCGGCATTCCACGTCACCCGTCTCCTCTCCCTTATTTTTCGTCCCAAAGAAAACCGGGGACCTTAGAACATGTATAGACTACAGGGCAATTAACAAAATAACTATCAAGAACCGTTATGCCCTGCCCTTGATCCCGGTACTTCTGGACCAGGTACGTGGGTCAACAATCTATACAAAGCTGGACCTTCGAGGAGCCTATCACCTGGTAAGGGTACGCAATGGGGACGAGTGGAAGACAGCCTTCTGGACCAAATCCGGCCTGTATGAATATCAGGTCATGCCGTTCGGGCTCTGTAATGCCCCAGCCGCATTCCAGCATTTCCTGGACGAAGTGCTACGCGGGTACCTGGGTGTATTGGCGGTAGTCTATATCGACGACATCCTGATTTATTCTTAGAGCCTAGAAGAACATCGAAAGCACGTCTGGGCAGTCCTGCAGAGGCTACGGGAACACCACTTACATGCAAAATTCGAAAAATGTGAGTTCCATCAGACTACTGTTGAATTTCTTGGATTCATCCTGTCCCGCCAAGGAGTTACCATGGATCAGAAGAAAGTGCAGTCCATCATAGATTGGCCTTCTCCGCGGTCCGTAAAAGACATTGAGTCCGTCTTAGGCTTTGCTAATTTTTATCGTCGTTTTATAGATGGATTTGCTAAAAAAGTGCAACCCATCACCAGATTGTTGCGGAAAGGGGTACAATTCCGTTGGGATGACAATGCCGAGACAGGTTTTCAGGCTCTGAAAAGGGTGTTTGTCACCGCTTCGGTTCTACAGCATCCGGATCCAGCCAAACCTTACATTGTCGAGACCGATGCATCAAGCTACGCAGTTGGGGCCATCCTATCCCAAAGAAGTGACAACGGGCAATTGCATCCGGTCACCTTCTACTCCCGAATGATGTTACCAGCAGAGCAGAACTACGCCATAGCGAACAAAGAACTACTAGCCATCAAGACAGCGTTCGATGAATGGCGCCATTATCTCTTGGGGGCCCAGCACACTGTAACGATATACACGGATCACCGGAATCTACAATTCTTAAAGTCAGCCAAGGCTCTCAGCCATAGGCAATTAAGATGGGCAATGCAATTCTCGGAATACGATTTCATCATAACCTATCGTCATGGAATTGAAAACCGAAAAGCAGACATACTTTCCCGGTAACCGGAGCCAGACCTTGATCAGTCGGAAACAAAGGTCATAGAACCCAAGCCCTTGGTTGACCCAAGTCGTATCATCGGAAGTGTAGCTGTAGACGCTATCTTTGACAACATCAGGAAAGCAATGTCAGCATGACCATTGGCCAGATGGGCAACCCAGGATAAGGATCAGACAATTAAAGACGAATTGCCATTCTATAAGTCGGCATTGTATTTACCCACAACACCACTATGTCAGAAAGCCATAAAATGGTGTCACGACTCACCGTTCGTGGGCCATCCAGGAAAAGCAAAAACTACCAAATTGATTAAACGCCACTTTTGGTGGCCAACCCTGCACATGGACATTCAACTATATATCGCTGAATGTGAGACGTGCCTCAGAAGCAAGGCAGACCATCAAAAGCCAGTTAGGCCTTTACAACCCTTACCCACACCTCCTACCCCGTGGCATACTATATCAATGGATTTGATTGTGGAATTACCCCAGAGTCAAGGGTTTACTACTGTTCTTGTTGTAGTGGATTACCTCACCAAAATGGCACATTTTGTACCCTGCACCGGTACCCCGTCGGCTAGTGCACTGGCAGATCTGTTTTTGCAACATGTAATTTGCCTGCATGGATTGCCTTACGGTATTATCTCTGATCGAGGACCACAGTTTACATCCAAGATCTGGCAGGCATTCTGTAAATCAGTGGGTATGGACATACGGGTCTGCACAAGTTACCACCCAGAAACTGATGGGCAAACCGAGAGACTGAACCAGACACTAGAACGGCACCTCAGATGCCTCACTCAAGGCAAAGAAGGGGATTGGGCAGACGTCATTTGGTTAGCCAAACTGGCGTACAACAACGCTGTGCATACATCCACCAAGATGACACCCTTCTACGGTGTTTACGGGTACCATCCCCGTTTTCAACCACTCCCACAAGGAAGCATACCAGAAGTACCCGCGGCAGCGGAAATAAAGGAACATCTAGAAGAAGTCTGGCGAGTTCGCAAGAGCAATTTAGATTCTGCTAAAAAAGCTTACAAACACCAGGCCGACAAGAAGAGGCGACCTAGTCCTCAGTATCATGTTGGGGACAAAGTGTGGCTCTCAACAAGACATCTCCATCTCCAGGGGTCGCGTAAATTCATTCCCCGCTATATAGGACCATTTCCGATAGAGGCGCTAATTGGTCCAGTTGCTGTAAGATTGACTCACACATGAAAATACATCCAGTATTTCACATCGCCTTGCTGAAACCAGCCCCAGACTCTCTTCCCAGTAGGAAACCTCCACCTGTCCTGGTGGGAGGGCCTCCCGAGTTCGAGGTTCAGGCCATCCTAGACTCCCATATTAGGCGAAAGAAATTGTGTTATTTAATAGACTGGGAGGTGTATGGTCCAGAGGATAGGTCCTGGGATCCCGCCGAAAATATCCATGCTCTTCGGCTCCTCCATTAATTCCACTTGAGGAACCCAACTAAACCCGGGCCTGCTGGAGGGAGGAGAAGCACTGGCAGGGTTCAGGCTGGAGCAGGGGCAAGGACGGTGGTAGCTGCCCTCGCAGGGCGCAGACAGCCTTCTACTAAGCATTCCAGGCATGTTCTCCATCCGTTTCACAGAAATGAAGCTCTGGGACGGAGAACAGCCTGGATACTACATTTCCCAGCAGGCCGTATACAACACGAGCCTGCTGGGGGGAAGACAGCCACCCCCCCCAGCTGCACCCACACCAACGGGCATGCGCGAGCCGCTCCCAAATAACGCAGCTCGCAATTCTGACCAGCGTAGAGGAAGGACGCGTGGCAGCAGAGCTCCAGTGACACGCCTTCGCGGGGCACCCGCCCGCTGCCTGTAGAAACCCCGGTCCCTCGTACACATCAAGATTAGTGCCGCTAGCTGAAATGCGCGCAGCCCATTGCCATAACTTGAAAGGAGGGCCAGTCTTAGACACCGAGTCCCAGAAGCCGTCTGCACTCCGGACCCGCGGAAAGCATGAAAGGTGGAAGCTAGGCTCTCCCGAATTAACCCTGCATGAGAATGGGACCTTGGCGCATACAATTAACCCACGTGTGAATGGAACTGATACCCGCCGCATGTGTTCTTAGAGACGTGCTATTGTTGCATGTATTTGAATTTCAGACACTAACCTAGTCAGAGTCACGCTAGTGTACGCGCTCCCATACTGACATTATCATTCCTCCTTTCAGCGGATTTCGACACCGGAGGTGCCACCGAGGGGAGTCAGCATAAAAGGGACCTGAAAGGACGTTGGCTAGAACAGAAAACCGAAGCTAAGTGTTTAAGGGTTATGTACCTTGGGTATTGCATGGGGTAATGTGATATTCATTGGATAACTGCATGAAGGCAATGCAGAGTTGTTAAGCAGTAAGAAAGGGTCACACTTGGAAACCTTGCATGAAGCAATGTAAGGAAGTGCATAGAATATATGAGAAATAGTAGTACAGGATGTACAGTGTCCTGGATTAGGGGCTCCAGCACAAAGGCCCCCTACAGACTTTGGGGCTAATTGTATGGATGAGAAGAGTGCAAGGGCGGAGTACCACAGAGAGAGCCAGGAGCAGGAGCCAAGGAGCATGTGAACCCAAACTCCCCAAACACATCCACAACATCTCCCTAAACCTCTTTCCGGTGTACCTAACTCCCTCAACCTATCCACTCTACAAATCCTAACCCTCTTTCCCTGAAGGGTCAAGGTGGCCTGCGTTGTCCTCTCCCAGGTGCCGAGACCTAACGGGGAGGGAGGCGTTTGTGCTGCCTCTGCGCCAGGAAGAACCAGGACCTGACACTATGTGCATGAATTCTACATATTCTCGCATTCTAATGGCACACTTATGACCGCCGTACTGACCCAAAAGTACATTAGGCCATTACAGTGGCACACCATACTCAGTTATGCACGGGTAATTTGCTTGCGAGCAAGCATTTGCTACAGCTGTGTTCGCAATTGAATAAGGTTTGACAATCGTGATGAGATGCTCTGTCACTCTATATATGGAGCATTCAGTATTCGCTATTTTGGAAAGATTGAAATCTACCCTGACCATGCAAAGAGCCTCTACTTACGAGATGATCCTCTCAAGCCCAAACATACATTTTGTGTGATGTAAAACTGTGAACCCTGCCACTTTTCGGACAGAAATGTGTACGACCAAGGATTTAGAAATACATGATAGTGCCACATTTAAAGGGGAAGAGGATGACATCCCCAAGGTAAAAGATATCCCACTGGAGGAGGGGGAGGTTCTCTTTGTTGACGGGTCAGAGACAATTGATTAGGAGACAGGACAAAGACATACGGGCGCTGCAGTAGTGCACCTCGAGGGAGGTGAATATGAGGCACTTGTGATGAAAAGATACCCATGCATTATTCAGCCAAGCAGCAGAGCTTATAGCACTCATCAAAGCGCTACAAGCATCACAGGTTTGCCACATGACCATCTATTTGGACTCGGCCTACGTCCCTACAACAGTGCATGCTGGGTTGTCACGGTGGAAGAGGAGGGATTTCCGGAGAGCAGAGAGTTCCCCAGTACAGCATGCCGGACTGCCAGATATATTGATTTCCGTGGTGGCACAACCCTCTGTGGTGGCAGTCACAAATGCGCCACCCACACCAATAACACAGATGAAATTGGACTGGGAAACGCTGCAACGGATGCTATGGCCAAAATGGTGGCCTATCTTTTGGTCCCAATCATTTTCGAGTATGTCCTGATGACACCAACACACGTTTATCAAAACACCCCATATACAGCATTGCCTATCGCACAGCTTATTAAGCTGCAAAGCAGAGCGCCAAGTAAAGAAAAGGAAATATGGTCCAAGAGAGGGAGCAAACAGTCCCCAACTGATTTGTTATGTTGCCAAGAATGCTCTGGCAAAGCAGTAATGCCACATGAACTACTGACAATATCTTTTGACCAACTCTACCACCCTGCCAACAGTTCAAAGCAAAATATTGCAGCAGATAAACAAGATTGGTTTATACCCAACCTCCAGGACACCTCACGAACATGGTCATACACTACACCACATGCCAAACCTTCAGCACCGGCATGATTCTCCGAAGACTCTGAGACACTTTGCCCCACCATATTGGTCCATTCCTTGAGCTACACTTAGATTATGCAGACAAGGGAGAGAGATGTAATGGATCCCGATATTTAACCACTGTTGTCTGCCCCTTTTCATGGTGCGTTGAACAAGACCTTTTGCACCTCTGGATGCCAACTGTGCAGCCACGTTTTTAGTGCACAAGGTTTTCCCCGATGAGGTGTATGCAATGTGTTAAAGTCTGACAACGGCACCTATTTCTTCAGTGAACTCTTCAAAGAGATCACTGCACTACTTGGCATCAAACACTGAATGTGCTCAATTTACCACCCCTAATGAAGATTCCCCCTGCTAATAGCGCAGGGAGCTCTTGATTCTATTAAAGAGAAGGAGGCAAGCATTATGCTTCATCTTCTTATTTTATTACTCTCCAGCAGTTTCAACAATTAATAAAAATGTTCAATCCTTTTATTGAAATAACGTTTTTTTTTGTTTTGTTAAACTTAATTTCCCATCAGTCTTAGATCCCTATTCCCAGTGTCCTGACCATGTGACCTAGTCCTTCCACTTCCTGTAACCTCCTCTTCTTTGACTGCTTCCAACTGCAATCGTAACCATGACTGAACTGTCAACTTGTTCCACAAAGTTTCTGAACTGTAGATCTCTTCTGAGATGATCCTTCGCATTCTAACTTGCGATCTTGATCAAAATGTCCCGTTATTTTCTTGTATGTCTTCAGCTGTTCTTCTTATTGTCTCCTAAAGACGGAAAGAACAGTACATGTTAGGGCGGTGCATACACACACTATTCTGAGAGGGAATCTTGTTAAATATTCAGATACATAACACAGTACATTTCTCTATTGTCCTTTTGTCTCTCCTGTGTATCTAAGGCGGGAAAGTAATGCTCGCCTCCTTGTCTTTAATAGAATCAAGAGCTCCCTGCGCTATTAGCAGGGGGAATCTTCATTCTATGTCAAGATGGAGGTGAGCATTATGCTTATTCAAAGCTTCTTACCATAACTTCTGCTAGTGTGTTAATCGGTTTAAAGTAAAACATTCTGAACGTATTAGCACTTGCCCAATCAGCTGCTTTCAATATATCTTGCAACATAGCTCCCTGCCTCTGAGCCTTCGATGCCATTGCAACTTGCACTGAATGTACTCCAAATCTTTTCATGTCTATACCTACTAGAGACATAATCTCTCTCACCCATCTCGCTATTGTGGCTGTCGCTACGCCTTTATGCGGCTTCCTGCACGCTATCAGCAATTGTGTCATCTCCATCGGTCTCAGTTCAGCTGTCTTGTTTACATATTCTTTTATACATGCGTCTACACACCATTTTCGGTGCTCTTGCATATATGGATATGATATGGTAGAGGAATCTGTCTTTGTTCTCCTGGCCAGATGGAAATTCACTCCGTCTGGTCCATATACCATTCTGTCTATTTCCAGTGCTCTGACATCTGCTACTCTTCTACATGATACCATGCATAGTAGCATTGCCAATTTGCCTGACAGTCTGCCTAGAGATAGGTATCTATTGTTGGGCCAGTCTGCTAACAGTTGCAGTACAACTGATACGTCCCATAGAGACTTGTATCTAGGTTGCGGTGGCTTCCT
The DNA here is from genome assembly GCF_040938575.1 of Ambystoma mexicanum. Classification (NCBI taxonomy): domain Eukaryota; kingdom Metazoa; phylum Chordata; class Amphibia; order Caudata; family Ambystomatidae; genus Ambystoma; species Ambystoma mexicanum. Next base: position 1,031,033,526 of record NC_090933.1, on the reverse strand, counting down.
AAATCTTATCCCTTTTAGAAGTCTAATCACCGCCAGATTCTCCCCTACTGGGACTCATTCAATGGGTGTATGTCCTGCTAATATTGCAGATCTATATACTCCTATCGTTCTGTAGGCTTTGCCGTCCTGAAGTTCTGCCAAGAAATGTAATATCTCCACTAAAGGTGCAGAAACGGGATGAAAACTTCTCCTCTTGCACCACCTAGACCATCTATTCCAAGCTGTGTCAAGCTCCTTCTAGTCGACGGAGCCCATGACTCTGCGATGAGACTCGCAGCTTACGCTAAAATTCCTGGGAGATTCCAGCATCTCCTGCTATCTTACACGACATCAGCGGCAGTGTCCCCTTCGCTCTCAGAGGGTGACACGACCCAACTGGGTCAGTCAGAAGGTTTTCTCTTTGAGGCAACATTCTCAGATAGTCTGATATTAGCTCCATAAGTGCTGGAAACCATACTTGCGATTTCCATATCGGAACTACTATTATCATATTCATTGCTTCTCTGCGTACTTTCGTTAAAGTTCTGCTTATCATTACGAATGGAGGAAATGCGTTTAGTGCCTCTTCTCTCCAATCTTGTAGGAAGGTATCTGTCCCCGCTGCCGCTGGGTACAGCCACCAACTGAAATATCTGTTTTGAGCGTTCATTCTGGACGCAAACAAATCTGTGTGAACAGGCCCCTTCTATCTGTCAAAAGATTGCTCTGTCCAGCATCCAATCGCTGGAGTCTGTTAGGTGTCCTCCACTACATTCTGAACACCTGGTAAGTATTCTGCTATTACTGCAGTTCCTGACTCCAGGCAGAAGTGCCAAAAGTCCTTGGCTATCTCCGCTAATAACTTGGACTTCGTTCCACCTAAGTGATTTATGTATCTGACTGCTGAGATGTTGTCCATCTTCAGTAGGATACATGAATTCACTTTGTCCTTTGTGAAGGCTTTGATCGCGAATGAGCCGGCTAATAGGTCTAGGAAATGTATGTGTAGTTTGAGTTCCTCCGAACTCCATCTGCCTCCTGTTTGGAGTTCCCCACACCGGGCTCCCCAGCCTGCTCTGCTGGCATCTGATTCTATAACTATGTCTGGACGGTCGCCGAAAATGTATCTGCCGTTCCATGCCTCCATGTTCTGTAGCCACCACTCAAGCTCTGTTCTGGACTCTTGGTCTAGCGGCACTAGCTAGTGGTAGCTGAGGCCCTTCTGTAGGTGTCTTATTGTCAGCCTCTGTAGTGCCCGATAATGCAGGGGTCCTGGAAATATCGCTTGAATTGATGCCGCTAACAGGCCTACAATCCGTGCGATCGTTTGCAGTGAAGTAACTGGTCTGCTGAGGCAGATCCTTATTTCTCTTTTTATGTCTTGAATCTTCCTGTTTGGTAGCTCCAAGGTCGCTGTCCTGGTATCTATGATAAATCCTAGGAACTCTATCCTCTTCGCTGGTGTCATCTCTGACTTCTCTCGGTTCACTAGGAAGCCTAGTGAGGCCTCGAGGTTCGCTACCCTTCTATGTCTAATGGCGAAGTATGTCTTCGGTGCTTGCCATTAGCAGGATATTGTCTAGATAGGTGATGATCCGTATTCCCTTCTCCCTGATCGCTGCTGCTTCTGGTTTCATCAGTTTCGTAAATGCATTGGGAGCTGATGCTAATCCGAATGGCATTGTCACAAACTGCCATAATTGCCCGTCCCAGTCGAACGCTAGGAAGGGTCGGTATTCCCTTTGTACTGGAATCATGAGGTATGCATCTTTCAGGTCTTTTCTTGCGAGCCAATCGCCCTGTCTGAGCGTGTCTCTCAATTGTTGAGTGCCTTCCATCTTGAAATGGTTGTAGACTACCCACTTGTTCATGTCCCTCAGATTTATGACTGGTCTCACCTTCTCTTTTCTGTGGACCAGAAACATATTGCTGATGAATCTCAGAGCCTCGCACAGCTCGATAGCTAGCTTCTTGCTAGACTCTGTAGTTCTGCATGTAACAAATCTTTCTCTGTTCACGCTGATACTATTGGTCGGGGGCTTTGTACTGGATTGGGGTCTGGGTAACTTGTATGTCTAGGCCTCTGGCTGACTGCAGTACCCAAGCATCGTTGGAAAGCGTGCTCCAGTTTTCCCAGTACCTTTCTGTTGTCCCCCCTACTGAAGGATATGAGGATGTTCTCACCTGTGGGGAAGGTTTGTCCTCTTCCTTGTCCTCTGCCTCGCCTTCCTCTGGGGAAGCGACCTCTGGGTTGGAAAAAGGTGTCTGGCTGCTTATTTTCCCAGTAATGTGCTCTGTTTGATTGAGGTCTTCTGGATGTCTGATGGCGACCGGTCGCTCGACCTCTGTACTGACCGGTCCCTCCAAAAACCCTTCCGGGAAAGATCTTTTTTATTGAGGCTTGAGCCTTTTCCAGGGAGGTGTAGGTCACTACGAATCTCCCCATCTCCTTTCCGAAAGTTTCACCGAACAGCAGCCCCTGCGCTGCTTCGCCCGCTTCGTATGAAGGCAGGTCTCCTAGTTTGTGGGCTATTTTCAATAGTAATCCTCTTCTGCGCTTGGAGGATATTGTGCAATTGGCGTTCCCCAAAAGACACACTGCTCTCTGTGTCCAGTTTGCTAACACTTCTGGGTCCACTTCCTCCCCTGTGTCTTTTTCTCGCTCCGCCAAGTCCATAATCTTGGCCAGGGGACCCGCTAGATCCAGTACTTTCTCCTGGCAACTTCTCCATGAGCGGTCGATCCCTTTCCTGGGGTCCCTGTTCGATTTGGCGATGAAAGCTAGCATCTTGGGGTCCAGTTCTGGTGCTTCCGCCACTTTGCCTGGGAGTTCACGTCTAGGGCATTCTGCCCTCATCCTTTGCCTCACCTCTTTTTCGAGTGCTTTGCGCAGCCTTTGAGTCATATATCTTGCGACTCTTGCAGACTGCACCGATTCTGAGGATTTCGGGTTTCTAATTTCCTCTGGCTGAAACATATCTGAGGTTTCTTCCTCCTCTACATTGTTTAACTTCCTCAGCCTCTTTTTTGGTGGCGGCAAACTCCCTTCGTCTCCTTCCTTATCGCCTTCCTCTTGAAAGGAGGCTGGAAGTTCCTCTTCGAGCGGAACCTCTAGCTCTGTGTCACCCATATTTTCTTCCCCTGGGTAGGGGTTCATGAGGCTCGGCACCCCCGACTTAGACATAAAGGCTTGTTTTAGCCTAACAAAAGCGTCGGTCGCCTCCGGGGCCTTTGAGTCTACCCCTTCTGGTTGGCCCGGGGGGTCAGAAGATTTCTTGCTCTTCCGGGCCTTGTTACACCCCTGTGGGCCCTCTGGTGTGGCCCCTGTGGACGTGCCTGCTCGTGGTGTGGTGCATCTGTCTCTTTGGCTCAGAAATATTTTGATTGTCTGTAGCCTTTCCAGAAGGGGTCTGACCCTTTGAGCCACTGCCCCTACGAGTGATTCACCCAACACTTCCTTGAAGCTGTGAGCCAAGTCTTCTGAAAACATGGCTTCTTGCTCCTCCTCACTCCATTCAAACTCAGCCATGCTGTGTGCTGGTAGGTGCCTAGAAATACCTTCACAGGTGTGGTGGCACGTCCACTATTCACTCTTCCTCCTTGAGGCTGCACCTGAGCTGACTGGCAGCTTCTGTCTTAGTCATTGCTGAGCACTGTAATAATGATCAGCTCTGCTTGAGTTTAAGTGCTGTATTTGTTATCTATCTCTACTTTTGGAGTCTCTGTGCGTGATTTATTAACTGTCACAGTCAGGAGACCGGATCACAATGCCTGCAAAGCGTTTTGGCCCCTCCTTTCCAAAGGAGGGGGCCTCACGCTCTTTCAATTAGTTTGCCGGTGTTTCCTGGCTTTAAACCCCGCCCCCGCGAGGGTGGGGGCTGCACGAGCAGCTCTGTGGTCTCCCGCTCTGCTCTTCCCTCGCTCACGTGTTACGGGAGCGGGTAGAGAAAACCTTGCCGGGCTCTTGGAGCTTTACTCCGCCCCCACAAGGGTGGGGGCTCCTTGCTCCTCACGTACGCGAGTGTGAGCGAAACAGGCCTGGCAGGCTCTCGGAGCTTAGCTCTTCCCCACCAAGGGTGGGGGCTCCTGCTCCCTCGCATCGCGCGATTGAGAGCTAAAGCTTCTGGCGAGCCCCTGGAGTGCTGGAAATGCAGCACGGGCCACCGGATGATTTACAGTATACAATTTAAGTATAATCCTCTATGCTGCGCGGTCCCTGCACCTATTGTAGCATTAATTCCACATTATTCTACTATAAATCTTTGATTACACAAATTAACCAAATGATAGCCTAGTACAAATGCTGTCTAGTGACGCAGCCAAATGAAAGGGTACTTATCTCTGGAGAGCAGGAAAAGAAGAGGAGGTTACAGGAAGTGGAAGGACTAGGTCACATGCCCACGACACTGGAAATAGGGACCTAAGACTGATGGGAAATGAAGTTTAAAAAATAAAAAAAACGTTATTTCAATACAAGGATTGAACATTTTTATTAATTGTTGAAACTGCTGGAGAGTAATAAAATAAGATGAAGCATAATACTCGCCTCCGTCTTGACATAGAATCCAACGGCCTTGTGGAGAGGATCAACAGCCTCCTTAAATGCACATTTTCTAAGCTTTACAACACTTTGAAAAATAACTGTGTGTATTGCTTGCCCTTAGCCTTCTTCAGTTTGCATACACAACCCAGCAAAGACCATGATTTATCGCCCCACAAAGTGGTGACTGGCCATCGCATAAACACCCCCATATCCCCTGTCAGGAGGGCATCAGATACCCATAGGGCCGCAGCAATTCTAGGAGATGAGTTTAAAGAATACTTGACAACATTAGCTAGAGCAATCACATGTATTTCCTGGCAGATCGTCCCACCTCGACCAGAGGACACATCAGATACTGCAAATACAACTACAACAAACTCCCAGCCACACAACCGTTTCTGCCTGGTGACCTCATTTACGTGAGGAGCTTTGTCAGGGAGTGGAACAACCCCAGGTTCCACTGCCCCTACAAAGCTGTGTATTCCACGCCGCTCGCTGTAAAAGTGAAAGGGCTTTGTTATTGGATACATCTCTCAAATGTCTGCAAGGTACCGCCGAACTCTACACAATCACATTAAAAAGCATGAGACATTGTCCACCTACCTCAGTATGTCTTATTAAAAATACTGCTTCAAATATGTTTTATAAAAATCTCTCTCTCTCTCACTCTCTCTCTCTGTCTCTCTCTCTCTCTCTCTCTCTCTCTCGCCATCTCTCCCTCTCTCTCTCCCCCCTCCCCCACCATGCCTTTTGTGTGCATTTTCTTTGTTCCTCAGCTGTTAAGAAGATGGAGTCAGTGACTTCAAATTCTTAGCCGTAGATGTTCATATTCTTACATGTGTGGAATTAATTTTAGTGCAATATTATTTGCAATTTTAATGTTTAGTTTAGGTATCTATTGGGGAGCTTCTGTTATATTCAGAGCTCATACAACAGAGGGGGCGTTTGCAATTTCAAATATAGCCAACAGTACTATCAACATGCATAACACCAGTGATGAGCTTATTAACAATGACAATATGTCAATAAGTACCCCTGTGCGTATGAGTATGACTGTGAACATCATATTAGAACACTTTGTCTGTAAAATGATTCATCATAACGTTAATTTCATGATGTTACCAGTAGAAGTGTGGCTTGAAAATGCACTGGCGACACAAACAAATGAAACAGCAAGCACAAAGGGTGAAAGATGACGCCTACCACAGGCCTGGTTTTGATGCCATTGAGGATGTATGACATCAGGAAATGACTAAAAGCTGGTACACTGACATGAGTGAGGTAGGGAGACAATCAGCAAATGGGAGCTGTTATGTCTGTCCACTGATCCTGCAAGCATTAGGGGCACCCAAGGTATTATTACCCCAAGAAGTACAAATTATAGAGGCACAGTGCCTGGTTCATCTTGTGCTATGTAGCGTTAAAGGCACCTTCCAGGCACACAGAGTACGACTCGAGCTCATCGATCCAGATCCTCTGCAATGTAACGACAATCCGAGAGACATCAAATGCTTGCAACAACCATATCTGGTCATCCAAGGATTGAAGTATATCAACAGCAAATGGCAAGATACCACACTCAGATGTTTGGCATTAGGCATCCTGGGGTACGAAGAGGAACTCCTAGCTCGAGTTGAAGCAACGGGTGCACAAGTTTGGACAGAGCACATCACAAAATGAACATGGATTGCAACAATGGAAGAACCAGTCAAGGTGCACCGAGAAGAAACATATGAACTTTGCTTCCCAAGTGAAGGAACTATCTTTATCAGGTCCAATTGAAAATGCAATAGAACACTCCTGGTTCCAGGCCTAAAGAAGGGCACAGCAAATGTCATGGATTACGACTGGGTCTGTGGCCAACAATCTTACTTGCACTTCTGTTTATAACTATCGACAGTCTCTGCATTCTCATACCTAGCCCATGCCTTATTAGAAACCCCGGATTACACATGCACACCATCACACAAAACAGCCCTTCTACTCTTTTTACTGTTCTGTTTGTAACACTCCCTCACTGTCTGTTTTAAACAATTCACACATATATCCACCAATAACTTTAAAAAAAACTCTACATATAGTCTTATAAACATATTAAACTTCCACCCAACAACTGCCACTTAAAAATGATCTGCAAATCTTTTAAATCTACATTTCCTATACGTATACCAAAATATTGCACACAGTACTCATATAAATGCACATAAGCATTGTGCAGTGACAAAAGTGCATTCATAAAAGAGGCAGCACAGATGGACAATTGCTCATGGGAGCCCAATAGAGAAGTGCCAAAGGATCCCAATATGGCAGGCCATTAGCTAACTGCTGGGGCAGAGGAGTCCTAAGGGTGGGGTACATCTTAACCGTAACATACCTTTAACACAGTATTTTTTGTCAATTCAATAGGTGTTTATAAGTGAAAATGTTACATCACTGTATGTAAGTTATTAATAATTCCTCATTCAACATATATGAAAGAACTATACACGTCCTTTAACAAACATATTTTTGCAATGTACACTTATGTGAGTCGTTATCAGCAGAGAATTCTCCAATAGGCAAATCAGAGTAGACATTTGCCCTTGCTGAAGGCCAGGCCCTCTGCCCATGGCAGAAAAGTTATATCACTATTTTCTGTACTTACGTTTCGACAATTTCAAAAAAGTAAAACACAGGACAGATTTCGAAAAGCATCATTTCAAGACCTTGATGATGTTCCTCATGCAACTTTGCTGGAATCCAGTCCAGCACTCCGGCTGCAACCACAAACAGATTTTTTTCTCCATTTAAACGTACAGTTCCGGGCATGCCACATGCCCACACCTTTGCTGCAATTCTGTCCACCAGCACCTCGGGCTGCAGTCACAAGTCGATTTTCTTTTACCATTGACCATTGAAACCTACAGCTTCGGCCAAGCCGCATGCCCCAATAAGTAAATCAAAGTAGGCATTCGTCCTTGCTGAGGGCAAGGCACATTGTCCATGCATCAAACACATATCACTATTTTTCTGTGGCAATGCCCACTGCAGAAATGTTTTATCACTATTTTTTGTACTTGCATTTTCACACTTCCAAAAAAATAAAACACAGGACAGATTTGCAAAAGCATCATTTTAGGTCCTTACTGATGCTCCTCACCATCATGGAGGGGCTACTGTTCGCTGGTCACGCTGCACTCACCGCTACTAGTAATCCCAGAAGAACACTTACAAGCGTGGGGGCAATCCCTGATACAGCTGTGACCGTTTCTCCAGCATTTGAGGAACAGAATCCGTTACCACCACCAGAATGTCATGTTCTATCCGGAAGAGGACAGTATGAGAAATTGTGCAGGAAGAAAATATTGTCCAATTATCTATCCAAAGACTAAGCTGCATTGCTGGGGGAGATTCTTGATGAATATCGGTTGTTCAGCTCGGCAGAGACCTTTTTAGCCTCACTTTTGCTACCCGGAGTACAGGCTGTGGCGAACACAAAATGGCTGCAGATAGTACGCTGGGAACTGGTTCAGTTGGCAAATGACACCGAGCACGGGTTCAACGTCATTAAGGTCCAGCTGCACACCTTAAGGTTGATGATGATGCAGAACAGGTACGTTCTGGACATGCTGATGGCGATGGAACGAGGTGTGTGCCACATGGCAGGGATTCTTTCTGCTCATTCATTCCTCCTGAAGATGCAGAGAATGGATCATTGCCTTACATAATAGTAGCAGTACATGGTCTGGGAGTATGCATGAAAAAAGAAGCTGACATCCAAGGGGATGATTGGTTCGATGTTGCATTTGATTAGGCCCCATCCTGGCTAGGAGCCATTGTGAAGGTGCTGATACCTGTCATCGCGTTCATCTTGGTCATTTTCTACACCTGCCAAATGGGCTTCGGCTGTTGTGCCGAAGCAGTACATTATAGCGCAATGATGATGGTATTAATTGGGTTTTCAAAAGTACCTTGCAACGCAAACTGATCAGCCCAGCCCCACATGATCCCCATCCCTTATGGAAATGAAGTTGACTGTATCACACCATTATTTTCCCACCCCCTGACCCTGACAATTATGAGGAGGTATGGGTTGATCTACCAGGACACGGGGATGTATTTAAATGACATGCACACCAGAAGAGTATGTACAAGCAGGGGAAAGCTTGCAGGCTGTATGCAGAGCATGGATACCAATACAGGGAACCCCACCATACAAAGATGCAGTAAGCAGGGAACATGAGCACATGCGTACAGGGGATTTCGTTAGTGTAGAAGTAATGAAAGGGGGGAATCTTGGGAGGGGAATGACCCCATCTCAGCCTCCTAGTTGCTTTAGGGTGAGTCCCATTGGAAGACCTGTAGCATACCAGGGGAGATGGGTGCATCCCAAGAATCCCCACACAATCATAATATTATATGTGATTTAGACATAGGGCGCACATATAAGTAGATGCCATTTTGTAGTCATGGTTGAAGCACAAGGCCTGCATGGCAAAGAAGTATTCAACGCGCTAAGCACAGGCTGCAAGCCTGAAGAGGGAATCTGAATAAATCCAAGAGCTGATGAGAGAGGCTGACACTGCTGCTAACTTTCACAGAAACACCCCTTTGTTCTCAAAGTGTTGCCGATATGTTGCTCTAAAAAAGAATGTGCAGTGCAAGGCCACCAGACAGTGCTGGGTGCCTTGGTGTATGTGTTATCACAAACAGGCCAATGCCGGCCTCTGACCCCCACCCAGTCAACCACGAGTTATGGCCCATGGCCCCACTCTCAAGACCCCTGAATAACAGGATACTGGTTGCCCCCAGACCACCGACCATAAACCCATCAACCATAAACGATTTCAGAAGCTCTGGTAGGCCCACAGCAGCCCCGAACCTGGGATGCAGCCGCTCAGCCTCCCCATTGCTAGAGCTGGGATTACAGGCGCGCAACACCACGCCCGGCAATGATGTCACTGTTGAAGATGTGCCCCCTTTTAAGCTTCTGCTCGTACCCTCTTTCCCTCATAACGTTCCTGGGCAGCAGAGTTCGTTGCTGGCACACACATGTTTGTATAATTAAAACTTGTTATCCTTGCAAGAATCTCTTGGCCCTTTTTTCCCAAGCGGATTGTATTTTTTCTGGTGTGAGCGTTTCGGGGTGTGCTTTCCTCTGATTTTGACAGGGTTATTTTCACATTATTTGCACTTAGATCAATTAGAGCAAAGTTCTCCGCTGCACTTACCACTTGTAAAGAAAGAATTTCTAGGGAAGTCTTCGATGCTCTCACAGTACTATAAACACATCTTGAAAACAATTATTTTCTCCTAGTGAAGCTCTTTTTCAACAGCCGCAAATGGAAGCTAGGAACAGTGAGACAAAGTTAAACAAACAAAGAAGATCTGACCCCAATCAATCGAAATGACCACCTGCATTAATTTCACAGTAAATTAACAAACTCATTCCGAATTTCTCAAAAGGCTCCAAAGAACAAATAGAGGTCAAAACAACCCTAAAACGTCCAACTCATAATTCATACATGAATCTACATAAATGGTAGCTAAACTAGCAAACAACTGATTTATCTCCAAAATTGACACATTTGACAGCCACAAATCCTTTCCTCGGGCTTGCTTGCTTGGCAGAATACATACAGTTTGTGCCCATTTCATCACAGGCACATTTGCTTGAGGAAGATTTGTTCAGAAATTTGTAACACATCCCTTCGCATATATATATATGGGTATGGGTAGGTTTAGTTGTTTAATTATGGTGGGGAGATGTGAATGGGTTGCGGGGGGTCTCTCGCGCATTTTATTTGTGATGAAATGTGTTACAAAAAAAGCGACCAAATCTGCCTCAAGCAAATTGCCACGAAAAAAAAACATAGAACCATACATACAGTTCTGCAGGTTAAGACAGCATGCACATTTTAAGATTTTGTCTCCACTGGCTTACAATGTACTGCTGGAAGGACAGAATTTTAGAATCAATTAGCTTCACATGTGTGGCTTGAAATGGCTCCAGGTTTTGCCTAAATCATCCTTTGCTGTGAGTGTATAGCCCCCTGGTATTGTCATTCATTGTGGATGCCCAGCTTGGGGCATTTCTCACTCAGTATCTATCTCTCTAGCTATGAAGCATGATTTTGTAAAACTAGCAGAGTTATATATGAAAAAAAGTCATAGGGTCCAGCAAGCTTTTGGAGATATTTCAAGGTACCACAGGCACATTCACCGGCACAAACTGAGGGGGTTCACTACCGGTATTGTGACAAGGTACTATGCTTAAAACATGCCACCGTACAAGCTCAAAGATTGGGATGAGTATCCCTAATGCTACACCTCCTACATTGCCATTGGAATAATGCAGATCTGAAAATCTGGGAAATCCACTTGAACATCCATCAGCTAACATTCCCTCTGTCCTCATCCTACTCAATCTCTCTTCTGCGTTCGATATGGTCAATCATACCATCCTGCTCAACCGTCTCTGTGACAACCTGGGTATCACTGATCAGGCACTGGCCTGGCTGATTTATTTCCTCTCTGATCGACCCTCCAAGGTCCAACTTGGGTCCTTCCTTTCATCTATCTCCCTTTCTACCTGCAGTGTTCCCGAGGGGTCTAACCTCTCGCACTGCCTTTTCAACCAATACCTGGCAACTCTCGTCCACCGCATTGCCATTTTCTGCTCCAATTTCCAGTACTATGTTGATGACACACAACTCTTTTTCAGGCTTCCCTCGGCCACCCCCTCTCCTTCTCTCATCTTCAATTGCCTATCTGCTATTCAGGATTGGTGTATTGCCAACAATCTCTGCCTGAATGCCAGCAAGACGGAGATCCTCCTCATTGGCACACCTTCACCCTCCTTTCCCCTCAGTCTCTGGCCAGCCTACCTTGGCCCTCCTCCTACCGCCACTTGCGAGGCTAAGAATCTCAGGGTCTTCTTTGATTCTACACTTTACTTTTCTACCCACATCTATGATGTCTCTAAAAAGTCAAACCTCCTACAGCACCTCCTCTGAGGTACTCTGCCTTTCCTCTCCTACCCCCAGAAGCTCACTGTCTCTCGAGCCTTGGTTCTCTCTAGGTTAGACTATTGTAACAACCTCTTTCTAAATCTACCTGCCGCTACTCTCCGCCCTTTGCAACTCATCCAGAACAGGACTGTGAGACTTGTCCTTGGCCTCAAACCCTGGCATCATATCTCTCCAGCCCTGAAATCTCTCCTCTGGCTCCCAGTGGATGCAAGGATTAAATTCAAAACCCTCTGCATTGTCCACAAGGCTTTCTGGAGTCTGGGTCCAAGATATCTTCAGCTATCTCTCCATAAATACCCCCCTTCTCGAGCTCTTTGCTCCTCTACCTCTAACTCCCTTAGTGTCAGTCGTTTTTCAAAGAAACAAGTTGGGGGTAGATATCTGTGATTCGCCAGGGGCCTCCCTCTAGAACAGTCTCCCTGCCACTTTGAAACTTGAGGAGAACCATCTCCGGTTCCGGAAGCAGCTCAAGACCTTCCTCTTTACGTCTGCCTTCGCCCCTTCTCTCCACTGCTGACCTTCTCCCTCTCAGCACCATGCACCTGGCCTACCCTCTTACTTACGGGCCCCGGTGCACGCTCACCCTGCCACCCACTCGCACTGCCTCCTGGAAATCCCTCGCACTTTGGTCTGTATCTGTAACCATACAGTCCCCCCTTTTTTTCCTGCACTTATCAGACATACCCTGTCTGCTGCCTTAATTTCCAGCACTTGCCGCTTGACGGCTGCACTACCACTGTTTATTGCCTTTTATTATTTATTTTATTATTTGTCTGTTTTCCTTTGCGCCGCACTTCCACTTCTCCCCCCTTCCATGCACTTTTCCCTTTTCCATCTCCCATATGCGTTCTCAATGTCACTGGGCCTAGTAAGATTGTTGTTTTTTTTCTCCTCTGTTCCCCTCAGTTGCCTTGTCGCGCTCTGAAACAATTGTGTGCGAGTGCGATATAAAAAAAATATCAATATCAATACACCAGAGGTATCCAAAGCAATAAGCGCATACCCTGTGGGAGAAACATGAACCACATCTCCCTCCACAACAGCAACATCATTTAGACAACCAGTGATGGCATGTTCTGTTGTAAATAACAAAATAGAGTAATCTAGTGTGGTGGCAGTTCTGGGGAATTGCAAAAGGCATGCCACTTGCATAAATAAAACCAAATTCCAGCACTACTTTCCAAGGAATGGTTCTGGCGTTTTAAAACTCCTAAAATGTGCTTCTTCTGAACAATCCCAAAAGTATAAATTAAAAAAAAAATTCTTGAAGCAACAGACATCCAGAATAAGTTTTAATAACATCAAAATAGTTGTGACATAGGAAAAGGTGTAAACATAACATCAAGGTAAAATCACACAAAAATCACACAAAATTGTAAGTCCCGAGTGTAAAATGTATATAATCTGAAGTCACAGAAAGGGTTTGCATGCTGACAATTTTGCCTGCTGAAATTCTACTCTTGGGACAGTGGTCCAAACTTTCACTATCACAAATATATGGGGTAGTCTATGGATGTGGTCTTTTAGACTCAGAAGATCAACAAGCCAACAAGTTTCATTCCATTCAGGCATTGGAGGAACTTTGTCAACGTGCTAGTATATGATGATCGAACTGTGAGAAAAATAGATAGCAGATGGATTATGTGAAGGGTGTAGGGCCATCAAGCCTGAATAGGACTGGTAGGTCTTGAATGACATCCTACCTAGGGATAACTCCTGTGAGTGAGTCACTTCAGTTCAAATGAATCTGGGTCCTGTGTGATTCAGGCAACTGAGAATGGCTCACTGGAGACCTCATTCATTATTTAGGAGGGAAACCATCTATGTACAACAAAAAATACATATACACATATCCATAAATAAAGGATCCCATTATGGAAAACTGATAACGATAAATGGATAAAGAGGTGGTGCACAGACCTCTTGTGGTTACCATGAGGAGACTGTGGGTCCATAGCATCTTCAAAATAGTTTTTGTGTATTCAAAAAGAATGTTTCTGCAAGTAAAGGCGAGTAAAGCGGTTTGTATGTGCACTAGGAACACGAATGCAGTCAGTATGGCAGTTTAGACTAGGAGGTATTCTTACCTGGGTAAGATGTTTCAGCGTTCCATGCAAGTCTGAATACAGAAGAGTTCTGATCCAGGCATGAGCTACAGTGTATTTAAATATTTGGGGAAGCCAATGAAATTGAGGTGGAAAATCGTTGTGATGTCATCACGTGGTGATGATGTCATGACTTCGCGGAAAGAAACGTGAGAGGAAATATACCCTGTAGTAATTTTACCATCACAATTTTATAAAAAATATAGCAACCTAAGTATGGTTAAGGTTACCTCATTATAATCATATAATCCAATCAGGAGAGTAGACAAATTGATGAACCATAAACTAGCCATATAGTATAATGGCGGTGCTCATAGGACCTTGAATAGAGGGGAACCTATGGGGTACAGGCTACATGTATTCTCTTCCTGTCTATTGAGGGGACTACTCCATGCTCTCATTAAGGCTTGTGATGTGGCTCTTGTTTGAAAAGATCATAATTCTTTTAAAGCTTGTCAGAATATTCCTGATTTCGCTTTGTCTTGTTGCATAATTTTTTTAAGCACAGTCCATGTAATGCCATCTTCTGTATGATTGCTGCTAACATAATGATTGACCAGACGCGCTGTAGTTATTGAGTTGCATATGCAGCTGCGATGTTTGTGCATACGGGTTCCCACTTTTCTCATCGTCTTACCTATTTTTGGATGGTTGCATGGGTAGAATATGCCGTATAGACCACAGTGTTATTACAGTTGGTGTAGGTGGGTTGTTTCCAAGGTTGTGTCAGGCAAGATCAATCTGTATGATCCTCTCTGTGAACCAGCAGACCGAGCAACTACCACATGGTGCATGACCCACCACTGCTGGGAGACTCAATAAGGTCCTCATGGTCTGTAATGGAGTCTTAGATACTCTTGTTATTGTGTCTCTAATGGACGTACTCTTTAAACGCAGACCTAAGCCCTTTCTTTTTTAGTAAATTCTCTATGAGCTCTTCCTGCTGATGCTGTATGTTTAATCTCTGCTTTTTGTTTTTTCGTTGTTTCTCTCGTCCCCGCATTTCTATGGCTAAGGGCGATTTTCCAGTGCATTATGAATACATTAAATAAACAAATACTTTTCTTAAACGTAAATGTTGGAGACAGCATTCTGCTATTGCCACTATTCATGATATGTCAATGACGTTTTATGATGTTTTTAATTTGCTAAGATTTTGTTGAAAAAGTCATCAGAAAAACCATTTTCTCATTCTTCTCCTTTCTTATTTTGTTGGTCAGAATGGCTTTTCTGTTGTTAGTGAGTTCTGTTTTACTGGATTGCTTCATCAGTTTCTTGGGGAAACCCAGATTGATACGTTTCTCAGAGAGTCTGGATGCTTCTTTCCTATAGTCCTGTTTTTATGTACTGTTTCCATTGAGGCGAGGGAAATGGTCACATGGTAGGCTAATTCTCAAACTATCTGGGGTCAAATGAGTCGTATCTCAAAAGTGAGTTTCTGTCGGAGGGTTTGTGATAAGCTCTCACAGTAATGTTAACTTCTATGCTGCTGATAGTTGAAGTAAATCTCAAGTTGACATCTAGTGAATTTACCCACATTGTGAACTCATTGAAATCATTTCTTGTACCAGTCCAAATGAAGACATCATCAATACATCTTTTCCAAGTATGGAGATACATTTTTTTAGAGTTCATCAATGCCCAATAATGATGATCACTGTAAATTGCTTGCATTATACTACAGCCAGAATCTATTCGTCTATCCCAAATAATAATGGTCATGTTAAATCATTTGGATGAGTGTGTGACTACAATCTATCTATCTACGCCCAAGTACAAAAGTACATGTAAAGCACATGCATGGGGCTGTGGCCAGACTCTAGTTATGCCCACTAGTAATATTCTTTGTAAATCACTTGCATGGGGCTGAGCCTTAGACCAAAATATAAATCAACATTGCATCATGCAAGCACATGCAAGCATTGAATTCATGCTTGTCGCACCCATACCCAAACACGCACACACTGGACCTCATTACGAGGTTTGGAGGTAGCCATGCCATCATTACCGTCATGGCCACCTCCAAACCCGTGTCCGGGTCCCGAAAAATGGTAATTACCGGGCCATTCCGACTTTTGCGGGCCCAGTAATTCCCATTTTCGGGACCCGGAACCGGTACGTCCCCATTCCCATTTGAGCCCCCATAGGGCTCAATGGGAATGGGGAGGAGGCTAACAACGGACCAGTTAATGACAGGTCCGTTGTTAGCATCCTGGTCTGCTCACGAGTGCCGGAAAGCACGTCTGGCCAGACCACACGTGCATACCGCCACCCGCGAGAAAACTCGTAATGTGGCGGCCCGGTATGAAGATTGCCGGTACCTTACCGGCACCATTCATACCGCGGCCGCCAGGGTCGTAATGAGGCCCACTGATCAGACACACAAGCACACACACATTCGTGCACAAACACATGATGACAGCTACAAAGTCACTCAACCCTTGACACAAACACGCTCACAGCCACACTGCATGCATTGCACACAACCACACACATGTAGCACACAATTAAACACAGAAATGTAGGTTTCCTCCTGCTCTGCAGCAAATCTTCTGTTTAGTAAGCCTGTGTTAATGGTCTCAAAAATGATAAGCAGGCTTTACTGAGATTCAGGTAGGTTTGCAGGTTCCCATAGATTTTCCTTCTAGCCCAAATCTGCACCAGTCTCCCTTAAGAACTTTACATATTCTGGGAAGTTCAGAAGGTGCTTGGGCCGGTTTGTGCTGATTTGTGGGAAAAAAAACATGACAAAATAAATTAAAAGGGAGCAAATATGTAGGGAATTGTTGTGCGCCTTTGTTTTATTGTTTTTTCAGTGTGCTGTTAGTGTGTTGAAGTTTCCCTGGTACAAAAACGAAAATAAATTCTTTGCTTTCTCTTATTGTGTATTTTTACTTTTGCGTTCAATTTGAAAATGTAAAAGAGCAAAAATAACATGTCCTACCTCTAATCCCTACTACCAAAAAACATGAACTATGTGTTTACCCTTTCCATGTTTCCCTTGCTTGTTCTTTTGTTGTTGCTTCATCTCTGGTAAGCAACCGGATTATAGCCGGTAACATAGCTCAGCGGATTGAGCGCTCGCTGCTGTGATCTACAGGTTGCAGGTTCAAATCCTGGCAAGGCCAACCCAGCCTTTCTTCCTTCTGAGGTTGATAAATGAGTACCACTTTGTTTGGGATGATACGTGTATGTGATGTAGTTTCTATGTACAGCACTTCGGCATAAGCACTGTATAAATAACGAATCATTATCTCCCCGGTTGCTGTTCTATTGGTTTCTCATGTAGTGAGTGCTGTATGTTTGTATTGGTGTTGTACTATGGAAGTTAATATGTGTTTATTTTTTGTTGCTTTTATGCTTTGGTTGTGAAGGCTCATTTGGTGTTTTACACTTTTGGGTCCTCGGCCTGTGCTCCCACACAGTACTTACCTAACTTTGCCAAAATACATTTGTGGTTCTCATGGCTTTGATATATGCAAGGCAGGGCATGGATGGAGAAGAATGTTGCAGTGAAGGCACAGGAGAAGAATTCCTGTTTCTCGTCACTGGAGGCAGATGGATCCCTCATTATAGATGTACAGGGAGAAACGTGTGCTGTGTGTTCACAAGCCCGGCCATGCAGCATCACTTATTCTCTGAGTCAGTGGAAGAAGCTGTGACTTTGGGGGCATCAGGAAACGTGAGGGAGAAGTCAAGGTCACTGGAGGAGGCCTACATTACTAGCAGTGCATCTCATGCATGTCCCCTCATAGGCATGACTAGTTGTAGTGCAGGAGAGCATGTTCCCCATGTGAGAGGAGAGGGCAGCTGATGCGAGGACCCTGAATGAGAAATCTCAAGCAGCTTCTGTTTAGGTTGAGACCATGAGGAGGAAGTCCTCTTCAACCAGTAGAGCAAGGGTGCTGCTGTCGATTAAGTGGAGGTGTGACATTCTAACACACTCTAGAATTATGGGGAGATGTGTGTGGAATGTGGAAGGCTGGGAGAAAGAGACGCCGTTGGAGAAGCAGGCCGGTGGGGTTATTAGGAGTTACTTCTTTCTTCAGTGTTTATTCACCTCGACAAACAGTCTGCTGACCTTTTCTTGATTCCCTGAACGTACTCTATTTCCCTCATTATGAGTTTCCTGGAAAAATGCTGGCATTTCAGGCGTGCTGCTAGTACTGTTACCGGCACTCGGAATGCCAGAATTATATGCATATTGCAGGTCTGTGGGCGAGAGCCTACCCCCTTGCCGTGAACAGTACTACCACCATGCTGGAATTAAAAGCAAATACCAATAACTGATGGTGTTTCTGGCAGAAATGTTTCAGAAACAATATTACCCACATCCAGGCTGCCAGAATGACTGGTGCCGGTAATTCTGAAGCCTGAATTTCTGGCACGGAAATATCATCATTGCAGGAACGGGAAGCGCTTCGGGGCCCTTTTCAAAAACACTTAAAATCAGCCATTTCCTGCTGCCATCCACCCCATCCAACACAGCAGCCATGTCTGGGAGCACAAAATCAAGGGTGCTAGAGGTCTGGCTACACAAGCCACGTTTTACATAGCCAGAATTAGCATCACTCACAGACAATGTGGTTGCCAATGCAGATGCACTAGTGAGGGCAGGCAATCGGAGGAAAAGCCAAAGGAGGAAGACAGCTATATGAAGACTGAACTGAACACAACCATGCTTCTACCGCATCACTGATTGCACACTTCACAACACTTGCAATGAGAATAGACCATACACAATCATGAACATGATGGCTAACAAGCACAGAAGGCACCAACGCTCAGTGACAGGTTCAGTGACACTGAAGCTGCCAACAGCACATCAAGGCCCTCTTGCTCTTCTCCCTTGTAATCCAAATAACAATCCCCCATGCACAACGTCCATTGCAGACCCACCAGAGTGTCAATAGACCACGCAAGTGGCAACAGTAAACAGTACAAAACCCACTGATGTTCACATTGATAGTTACATGTGTGAGTAATGCTACTCAGCAGTGGTGTTTCCTGTGGCAGCGGAATCTCAATGGTCAGTCTGGGCATGCATGACCCATGTCTCACCAGGACATACATCTCATGGTCCTAGGTGGCACATTCTACTGATTCACATTCTCTGAAAGGGTGGTGGTGTTGCATTCTGGTACCTGTAGTCCATTGCATGTGGATGTCCTTTTGTGTTTGTAATGGCATGGTCAGTGACTGCAACATCGCCAGTCATATGCTACTCCTGTGTGTTGTAGCCCATCAAGTGAGCCGTGCGTTAGTTTGTCCTGCATGTGCTGGGTCTTTGTTGAACATGCATTTGTGGAATCCCCGCCTTTGCCTGTGATCCATGCTGCAATGTAGGTACTCACCCAACATCCAGGTCCTTTGTCCTCCATGTCAATGTAAGCCAGCAGGGTGCTGTTTCCGCAGGACCATGGAGTCATGGGTTGACCCTGGGAACCAGGCACATCAGTTTGTCCATGTTAGCATCACAAGCCACCTTAACATTGAGGGAATGGCACTGCTCCCAGTTCCTGTAGACCTCCTCTGAGGAACGGGGTTAGCAACAGTTCTACCTGCCTGCAGCCCAGTGTTGCCATCACATTGGGCATTCCTCAGTTGCATAGAAGCGACCCTTGGTGGTGTTAACCAGTGCATGGATGGTTGGGAGGGCGATGTGCTGGCCCTTATGGCACAGGAGGACCTCCAGTACCTGCACCAGCACTCTGGAGAAGGCAAGCTGTGAAATGCCATGCAGCTGGCACACAGAGTGCTGAAATGTGCCAGTGCCCAGGAAGTGCAGGACCGACACCAGCTTCAACAGTGGTGGTATGGCTGTCCTATTGCCGATCCTGCTCCCAATGTCATCCTTGATGAGGCTCAGGAGGCCATGAATGGTCTCCCTGTCTATGCGGCACAGGGTGTGTATCTGGCTGTCCGAGAGGGCCCAGGGTGTGGCCGTTTTACGAGGGATCATGGCACGCCTCAGCCAAGTCAGGTGCAACCCCTGTATCTCTATCCTCATTCTCCTCCTCCTTCTGTCCCTGGCCTACTGTCACCACTACTGCTGTTCTAACACCATTAGCTGCACATCAGCATGCAGCGCCTCCAGGTCCATGGCAGTGATAATGAGTGGCAGCATGATTGTGTTGGGAAGTGTTCTTGGGGTGGGCATGGCCCTTAAGTACTGTTGATGTGTGGATTGGATGCACCTGTGGCGTGAGCGTGATATAAATAAATAAAATATCAGATCATATCACCTGGGTTCATTTGCCAGCTGCTCTGAGGTTGTTGTGTCTCTGGCATGGATTTCCCAGCAATACAGACAAATATCTGCCAGTATTACCGGCAAGTGCATGCTCATAATGTGCAGTACTACCGTTCTGCCTGTTTTACCGGCACATGGTTCCAGCAGTGCCCGTATATGCATTGCCTGTGTTACTGGTGCTGGTAATTCTGTGAGTAGTGTTACCGGTGCTGGTAATTACAGCACATGGGTTCTGTGTTACACCTACTATGCCGGTTCTGTAAAAGTACTGCTACATGGTATACTGACACTTTTAAAGGATACCATCAAACTTGTTATGAGCCCCTATGTCTCAGATATACTCTTGTAAATGTGTGACCCACTTTCCTATGCGGAACAACTGTCTATCTAGTACATTTTAAGTTAACTTTTCCACACATTGAGTGCTCCATAAAGACGGGTCTGAAATTCTCTACTGTCCATTCAATAGCAAGGAGCTCCTTCTCAATAGTGGAGTAATGATGTTCTGCCTTCCTTTACTCTCTTGAGTCAAATACAATGGCAAATTCACTCCTGCCTTCCTTCTTCTAATACAGGTCCTAAGTCTTCCTCACTGGCATCTGTTGTTACAATGCTCTTCATGGAAGGATCATTGATTGATTGTTGATTTATTATGCGCTTAATACACAAGTGTTTCAAAGCACAACCATGCATCGGAGGGACAAACATAAGGAAGACAAGACAAACGATCTTACTAGGCATGGTATATTCAGATCATGTAGTGCATAGAACCGGAAGTGCTTGGAAGCAACAAGGACCGAGTGAACCCTGGCCTGTCAGAGCATGGGTTAAGTGCAGAGAGATACCACTATCATGGGTCATAACCAAAGTGCAGTAATGCTGCAGCAAGCACAGGCTCAGGGGCAAGTGCAGGAGACTGGCGAGAGAAGCTTGGGACCTGTGAGGCTCTAGGCTGACAGTGAGCGAAACTGAGCAGTAGAGGAGAGAGACCAAGAGAGCAGGAAGAGGTGGTTAGCAGGGGAGAGGGAGAGAGAAGGAGGAGGTGAACAGGAAAGTCTTGATGAGTTTCCGTAACTTACGGAGATCCGGCTCAAGACGGAGGGAGGCAGGGTGGCTGTACCAAAGGGAGGCAATTGTAGTAGATAAGGATCTCCCCACCGAGTCTCTGCTTGTAGAAGCGGCTCACCAGCAGAGATTTGGAGGCAAACGAGGGGCGGGCTTGGGAAGGAGAGTATTTAGGAAGAGAGCGTTGCAGATAGAGTGGTCCCAGGCCCAAGACAGTCTTGAGGACAATGCAAAAGGTCTTGAGCTTAATCCTTGCAGCCATGGGGAGCCAGTGAAGGGATTTCAGTGCCTGAGAGATGCGTTCCCTGGGCTTGAGTCCAAGGATAAGTCTTGCGGTTCTGTTTTGGAGGAGTTGAAGATGACGGAGGGGAGAAGAGGGAAGGTTGTGAAAGAGGCTGTGCAGTAGTCTAGTCTAGATAGGACCAGGGCTCTGGAGACAGTGAGCCTCGGGGGGAAAGTGAGAAAAGGTAGGATATCTCTGAGAAGGTGCAGTTGGTAGTGGAACTTTTTAGAGATGTCCGCAATGTGAGATGAGAAGGAGTGGAGTCGAAAATTGCCCCCACATTTTGTGCTTCATTGGCAGGTGGAGGCGCAGGGCCAAGGGAGGCTGGCCAGAGAGAAAGAGGGGAGGCCCTGATGTGGACAATCTCTGTGTTACTGGCATTGAGGCATAGGTCGTTTGCAGCACACCACGCCTGAATTGCAGACAGACAGTCAGGTATGAGAGAGGAAGAGGAGGAAGCAGAGGGCAGCCTGAAGGAGAGCTGCGTGCCATCCACGTAACACTGAAAGTCAGAGATGAAGGTGGCTATCATACGGGCCAGGGGAGCCAGGTAGCCATTGAAAAACCAGGGGGAAATGTTAGATCCCTGGGGGACATCACACATACAGAGAGTAATAGGGGAGAGAAAGGACCACAATTCCACCTGGGATGGAAGGTCAGAGAGAAAGGAGGTTAGCCATGACAGGGCCTGATCAGTGATGCCCAAGGTATCACAGAGACGTGCTATCAGGGTGTTGTGGTTCAGCCTATCAAAGGCAGAGGACAGGGCAAGTAGAATGAGGACAGAGGGAGAGTTAGAATCAAGATTTGAGAGCAGATCTTCACGAGTGTTCAGAAGAGCAGTTTCTGTGACTCTGGATTCTCTAAAGCCAGACTGGTGGTCATTTGTAGAAAGCAACCTGCCGATTCAGTGTGAAGTTCTTTAATGCAGGTGCTTTGTTCTATGATTATTTAACTTCCTCATCACAAGTTGGATGGTAGCACTTAAATGTGGCGGTAACAGGTTTACTGCCACATTTACCGCTCCACCCAATCTCAAGCCTGGCATGTTTACCCCCAGCTCAGAGCTCAGAGCTGTAGGTAAACATTCCGGGAAAATGCCCATTTTCGGCGCGATTACCACTGGTGGTATTTTGGCATGGTAATTGCATCAAAAATTCCCAATGGGGAATGGGGAGTAACATTTAGCACCCAACCCGTGATCGGGCGGTAATACCGCTGGTCGGGTAGGCGCTAACACAAAAATAGGGTTAACACAGAGAAGGAGAAGGTGGAAAAGAAGAAAGGAGACCTGAAGACTAGAGTGTTATTGCAGCAGATAGCTAGAAGAGCCAGAGGTGGGAATACACAATTGAGAGGCCAATTTACACCACAGGGTGGTGCACAACTGGGCCCCGTACACATAAACCAGTGTGCATATTGTAGACAGGAGGGCCATTGGCGAGCTCAATGCCCGATCCTACACCGAAGATCAAATAGTACGTATGGTGCCATGGGTGGATGATCCAGAGGCCGTCCTCGGATAGAGGGTCCTGGTAGAAATCAGTTTGCACAGAACCAACAGACACTATCACAAGATAATCAGCAACAGAGTGTTAATAGTGGGAATATGTTTGATAATCCTTTGAATGTCTATTTATCTGAGTATTTTGCATCTGATGACATACTGTTCCGTTAGGACAGCCAGAGGCAGGGTATGGGACCGATACCTATTCCCGTTGATCAGAAAGGGCCCTACTTTGAAATGAAGGTGGGGAATAGGGAGCATCTCTTTTTGATAGATACAGGAGCACAGAAATATTCTATTGATCATTCACGGGTTCCAGATATTCCACTGTCAGGGAAGAACAACATTTCTGTAAGGTTCTCTGGTACGACAGTGGTTAGTCCGGTCTCTCAGCCGGTACCAATTTCACTGGGACCATTTGCTGATTCTTGTCGATTTCTATTGACGACAAATTGTGGTGAAAATTTGTAGAGATTGAATTTATTAAATAAATTGAATGCTGTGATTTACTGTTCTCCATATGGAGTGTACTTAACGATTTTGCCCCAACAAAAACTTCCGTTCCACAATTTTTGTCTATGCTTTTACCAACTGAATTGAATAAGGTTCCGACATGCTTATGGGCAGTTAACGACAATGATGTTGGATTTTTACAGGTTGAACCAGTTAAAATTGTGTTGAAACCAGGTGTTAAATTGCCACGTATTCCGCAGTATAAGATATCGGTCAAAGGTGAACAATCTTTGAAAATTATTATTTCTGATTTCGTACACCGAGGTGTGATTTAAGTAATTGCGAGGAGTGTGTGTAATAGTCTGATTTTACCAGTCTATAAGAAAGGGGATAATGTGATTTCTTTTTGTTTCATTATTGATTTGCACGCAATTAATAAGGTGGTTTCTTTACAGTTTCCGATTGTACCCGATGTCACCACAATTCTGTGATTCCAGCCACGGCTACACATTTTAGTGTTGTGAATTTGAAAAATGCTTTCTTTAGTATTCCTGTGCATGTTGATAGCAGATATTTGTTTGTGTTTACCCTATGGGGTACACTGAGAATCCAAGTAGCTATAGTACAGCATTGAAAGATCAGCCTGATATGCTTGAGTTGCCTTCCACTTGCACATTTTTGCAATACCTTGATGATCTACTTATAGCTGCTGATTCTGCTGCTGATTCTGAAGATTTAGCAGAACAAGGACATATGGCTTCATTGAAGAAGTTTCAGTATTGTTGACAGGAGGTCGCCCATTTGAGCTATCTCTTGTCGAAGGAGAGAAGAAGACTGACACCTGAACGGATACAAAGTATCTCTGATATGTCTGTTCCAAATACACAGAAAGAGGTCAGAGCTTTAATAGGCATGGCCTCATATTGTAGACATTGGATCCCAAATTTTTCGTTGTTGATAAAACTTATGTTGCCACTGACAAAGAAGAACATTTCTTTGCCTTTAACGTAGAACATCGATTGCCAGAACGCTTTTGATTTGCTTAAGGCTGCGTTGTGTTCAGCACCAGTTTTGGGCATACCAAATTACAAAAAAGGCTTTGTTTTATATTTGCATGAATGTGATAGATGTGCTTTGGCTGTTTTGACACAGGAACATGGGGGCAAGAATAGGCCGCGCAGCTATTTTTCCTCCACTTTAGACCTTGTTGCATGCACTTTGCCGAGATGTTTTAGAGTTGTAGCTGCTGCTGCTACATCCATGAAACAAAGTGAGGGTATGGTTTTAGGTCACTCTTTAATCGTGATGGTACCCCACTCCATAGATGTTCTATTAAACGGAACGCAGACACAACATCTCCCATCAGCTCGACTAACAAGCTACGAGCTGATTCCATTTGCTTCACATATTCAAATTAAGGGATGTTGTTCATTGAATCCGACCGAACTATTGCCTTCTCCACAAGAGAAGGATTGCAGTGATGAAATGTCACATGATTGCCTCTTTATTACAGAACAAGAAACAAAGGCAGAATGTATTTAATTGATACACCTTTAAGGAATCCACAAGGGGAGTTATTCTGTGATGTCTCCTCTTTTAAACTACCAGATGGTACATCTACCGCTGCTTATGCAATCACCACATTAAGCACTGTTGTGGAGAGTAAATGAATTCTGCATAACTCTGCGCAAGCTGAAGAGATGATTGCATTAACCAGAACTTGTGAAATTTCTGAAGGGCTTAGTGTAAACATATATACAGATAGCCAATACACATTTGGGGTGGTTCATAATTTTGTCCGACTATGGGCTGAGAGTGGATTATTGACCTCACAAGGAACAAAAATTCAACCTGGCACTCTGATAGTCCGGTTGCTATCAACACTTGCGCTTCCTACACAACTAGCAATAATGAAGTGCGCTGCACATCAGAAAGTGATGGACAATGTAGGAAAAGGAAACGCTTTTGCTGACAGAATAGCCAAACAGACTGCTATTGATTTGCACTCAAAAACGTACATGCTCAATTCAGCAAGATGGGTTTCTGATACTTCTATGATGAATGAAGGGGTTAGCAGTGTAAAAGAAATTCAGGCTGAAGCTACTCCAGAAGAAATCAAATAGTGGGCAGAGGGTCCAGCGGGTCTAGACGATGAGGGTTGTTGGGTGGTTAATGAGAAGGAAAGATAGATGCTACCCAAAGCCTCTGTCACTGCTATGGTCACCATGGCTCATGGGCCAACACATATATGTGGTAAAATGTTTTGTCAACAATTAGATCTGTCTGGTATAACACTAATATCCAGAAAACTGCTGAACGTTTGGTCCAGAGTTGCAGAATATGTTTGCAACATAACATTGGGAAGGGAACACCGACACTGAAGGGCAGTTTTGGCCCCCCTGCATGCGTTGTGAGGTGATCCATTTTGATTTAATTGAGATGGAATATTGTCAAAACTATGAATATGTCTTAGGTGTGATCTGTGCCTTTAGCAAATGGGTTGAGGCTTTCCCTCTAAAAGAAGCCACAGCAATGTCAATGGCAAAGACCATGCTTAGGGAATATTTCCCTATGTTTAGCTTACCTAGAGTAATTTGGTCCGATAATGGCCCACATTTTATCGCTGCTGTCATCCTGCAAGTATGTGCAGGATTAAAGATCGATAAACGGTTCCACTCCGCCAGACATGCTCAGAGTGCCGGCCTTGTGGAACGCCATAACGGTATTTTAAAGAATAAAATCGCTAAAGTCTGTGCACACAGCAATCTGAAATGGCCGGACACTTAGCCTTACTATCGATTCGGATGACCGCAAAGTCAAAGACAGGGCTCTCCCCCTATGAGATTGTCATGGGGAGACCAGCCAATGTATGGAATGCACTGAGGCCCAAACAGTTGAAAGATATTGAACCTCATTACGAGGAGGGCGGTAAGGGGTTAACAGTGCCGGTAAAGTGCTGGAGCCGTTAACCCTGTACTGCCCCATTACGAGGACCATTCGCGGGACCCGTTCAGGACACCTGGTTTTACCAGACGTCCTTAGCGTGTCCTGTGAGCGGCCCAGTATGCTAACAACGGGCCCGTCGTTAACGGGCCCGTTGTTAGCATGCTCCCTATTCCCATTGAGCCCTATGGGGGCTCATATGGGAATGGGGATGGACCGGGTCTGGGTTCCCTGAATTGGGAAATACTGGGCCCTCCAAGGTCAGAATGGCCCGGTATTTCCCCATTCAGGGAACCCGGACCTGGGTTTGGGGTTAGCCATGCCCTTATTAAGGGCATGGCTACCTCCAAACTCGTAATGAGGCCCATTGAGTATCCGCTTTTGTCTGATTATTGTGACCAGTTGACTCAAAACCTGTGTTTGATTCACCAACAGGTACGAGCAGCCCTCCCTGTAACATATGAGGGTCCAGGTCACCAACTCTGACCTGATCAGTTGGTCTTGGTGAAAAATGTTGAGAGGTGCACCTGCCTTGCACCTAGTTGGAAGGGACCCAATCAAATCCTTTTGACTACACAAATTGCAGTATGAGTGACCGGAAAGAAACACTGGATCCACTTGACACATGTGAAGAGGATTCCTTTTCCTCTGCCCTATGACGAAGGGGAGGAGAAGGGAATTGATGATCCTGGCGCTTATAACGAGCCTGCTTTGAGCGACACTGAGGGTGGCATGAAAATTGTTCCTGAGCCTGTGAGGCCTGGGGAGATAGTTGCTTCTTCTTCGAAAGTCCTTCCTGAGCCTGTGGGGCCTGGGGAGATTGCTTCTTCTTCTTCCATTTCCTCTTCAGCATCGATTGATCTTGTTTCTGCTTCTTCATCTTCTTCAGCAAACTCCAGATCATTCTGTACCTGGAGATTTAAGGTACAATCTGCAACCACAGAACAGGATTTAGATTTAGGGCCTGCTGACATTGCATTAATGTAAATAGAATAGGAAAGTGCAGCTAGGATTCTGTACCCACAAGAAACCCACAAGAAACCAACATTGAGCCAGTCCCTCATCCTTCCTCTGCTACATACGATAAGAGGCAGAGACCGGCAAAGATACCTTCAATCAAGATAGGCCACATGGTCAAGTGCCACCCATGGATGAACTAAAAGAGCCTAACAGTGAGGCTTCTTAATGGACACTGAGAAACTATGCCTGTGTTTGGGGCCACTTGTACCAATAAGGATACTGATCATTTTGCTGATAATGAGTCCGCCCATTGAGGGCCATGGTCCCCTAGGACCAAATGGATACTGATCACAATAATAGCTTGTATTGTAATTAGATTGACACTCGTATTTTGGTATCTGGAGAGTGCACATGTGCTTGATATTTTATTGCCAACTGCAATTGTTTCCACTGTGTCTCCACCTTATGTGCATTCGCACACTCTTCATCCTCGAGACCTCCAACACAGAGTGGGTTATCATAACAACACCCTCTTGATGATTATGAACGCCACACATGCCATTCTAAATAAGACCAATTGTTGGATATGTTCAAATCTGCCACAACATGTGGAAAAAGGATTGGGCTGGTATATACATCCTCTCCCTCTAACTAATGCTTGTTATGCTTTACTTAGGGCATTATTCTTTGGCAGGTGGAACGATAGTGTCACTGGGAATTTTGATGGGACTTCTGATAGACTTTCCAGACCTTTCCAATCTATGGTTACCTTTAAAATGGCTCCTGAAGGTAATAGGAATGACATGCTTCCTTCGCATACCATTAACCATAGTCCACACTCTGTTCCATTTTGCATACAAATAGAGGGTTCCCAGCCAATGGGTACATTTAAGGGTGTATTAATACTGCTGTACTAACCAGGGAGGATAGACTTCTCTATGTAGGAGATCCTGTTTACTTTGTTTGCAGTAATGAAGTGTATCCATGGTTGCCAAGAGACTGAGAGGATACTTGTTATTTAGGAATACTGTTACCAGGTGCATATGTTGCCACCACTGCTGAAGTTTCTCGAACTCGTCCCAGGCGGGAAAGATACTGGGTGACATTGCTAAATCCTTTGTACCATTTTGCGGATGGATAATAAACTCCCAAGATATTAGAAAATTGGCGAGGGTTTTAGAGAAAACCATCAATGAAACCACTGACATCCTATATAACATTACATTAGAGCAAAAGGTTATTAGATTAGTGGCTCTCCAAAATAGGATGGTGCTAGATGATAATGCTCATGTTTGAGTAATGCTTTTGGCATAGGCCTTTTGGATGTTTTATTAATCTCTGAATTGATACTTCCAAATTTAGTGAAGTCTGTGCTGATGATAGTTTCCTCGAGGCATCCATGGATCCGGCTGAGTTTATGAGTGTTTCTCTGCCTCTGACATTAATGATCACCAATGTCTGGTGATATATCTCTTGGTTCCCATGCACACAAGTGATTATATCTGTTTTCCCTTTCTGCAATTCATTGGCGTACACCAGTTCAGCCCTTATCACTGTTTGTTTGCTTCCTGAGTTTACTAAAGCTGACATCTGGATTCTATTTACGGTGACAGGTCCATGGGTTTCAAAGGTAGTGGGTAGACAGAGGTAGTTGCTTATATCTTCAATGTCTTCACTATTTTCCATTCTTCTAGTGCCATCCTGCCTTTCTCCATGGGTTCCTTCTTTTTGTTCTTTGGGAAGTTCCTTGCTAGGTGTCCTTTCTCAGCAAACGAGGAACAGGTTATTATTGGTGTTCTTATCACTTCTTCTGGTTTCCTTATCCCCTGTTCTGTCACGAGACGATATTTATTTTCATCTCTTTTCTCAGCCTCTTTAGCCCATGTTCTTATAGATTTGAGGGGGTTTTTGGGCAAGCATTCCATAAAATGACACCTGTATTCGTTAGGAGATGGGTTTTGGGATGCTATTTTAGGATCTTTACGCCATTCTTCATTTTTGTATAAAGCCCTTAGTTGTTTGTGGGCTTCAGCATGAGCCTTTGTGGTTTCAATGGCTGTGTTCATGGTGGGTTTACTTAGTTGAGAGGAGGGCAAGCTATTAAACAGTTGTTCCAGGGCTAAGGCCTCCTTAACTTCTGGCAAGGTCTTCTTCCCCAGCCACTGAGACAACATGTTTTGTATTTGTGCCCCTTATTCTAATTTTGTTACTGTAGGGCTTAGTTTGATCTCCCGGAATATCTGTCGGTTAAAGCTTTCCAACTGTCCGGCTCTGTGTAATAACCCCTGTTTGGTCTCATCGAAGGGAGTGCTCCCAAGGGGGTTTAGAGTTTGATACGAGGCCGGAAATTCACCTCGCAACAAAGGAATGAAATAGCAAGTTTAAATGTTTTCACTCCAATGAAATTGCTGGGCAAACCTCTCGCAAATTTGGAAATAATTTCAGAGGTCTTCTCCCTTCTTATAGGGTTATAGAATACCATGCGGGAGGATCAGCCTTAGTTGACTAGCCTATTGGTGGTATTTGTCTGCTGGGTTTTACTACCAAGTTTAACCTAGAGTTTGGGCTGATGGAAAAATCATACATTCGTAAGTCGTTCA
The DNA here is from genome assembly GCF_040938575.1 of Ambystoma mexicanum. Taxonomy (NCBI): domain Eukaryota; kingdom Metazoa; phylum Chordata; class Amphibia; order Caudata; family Ambystomatidae; genus Ambystoma; species Ambystoma mexicanum. Next base: position 1,031,003,825 of record NC_090933.1, on the reverse strand, counting down.
CTAGGGCCCTTCCCTTGTAGAGGAGTTGTTGCTGGTTAGTTGGGACCTTTCATTTTTATAATATTAAGGTTCTTATGGCAGGGATTTGGTACCATGGAGAAACTTCCACACGGTTGTCCCCCCTTTTAATGGGTATGAACATAGGGCGCCCTCATAGGAAGAAAGACAGGGTTATAAAGGTCTTGATCATGGGTATCTTTGGGTCCTCCACTATTTCTCAGGTCGATCAGCTTCCCACACCTAACACCATATGTAAGGGTGCAGTTGTATGGGTCTGACACACAGGTGGTATTGTTTTTTGCGTAAGACTTTTATTGGAATGAAAATCAAAGAGAAAATCTACCTTTCCCTAACACTAAGAGGGGTTTGTGTACCTCAACTAAACACTAAAGGTTCTGTCAGAATATCCATCTAAATTAAATAGTCCACCATCCTGGGTCAAAACCTATTTCTGTCCCTTACACTCTTAGCTAAACTCAGAAAAACGCTGATCTTCTTGTCCCAGAAGAATGACTCCCTTCTTCTGACTGTAGATCAATGTTCCCCTCCTGGTGACAAAAGAAAGATTGCTTTACAAAGATCCAAACCAAAAGTTCAAAAAGCATTCCTGGATTGGTACACCACAAGTGCACACAGAAAAGAAAGCCCCTCAAGTTTGTTTCCTAGTTCACAATGTAGGGGGATGACTCCCTCCATGTAACCTTCTTCAGGTTTCTGAAGGTATTTTGCAATACCAGGGGTAATGACTCCCTTCCTCTGGCTTTTCTTATACTTCACAATCCAGTTCACAATGACAGGAAGAATGACTCCCTTCCTCTGGCCTTTCTCGGGCTTCACAATGCAGTTTGCAATACCAATTCTCAGGATTACTTTAATTGGGTTCCTGGCGAATGCCTAATTTCTCCAAATATCTTGTTTTCTGTGGTTTCACAATGCCTGGGAAATGAGTCCGTTCCCCTGGTCTCTTCTAAGGCTTACTTAGCACCTCACAATACCAGGGGGACTGTCTACCTTGCCCTGTTCTCTTTATAGTTCTGGCACAGTTCACAATTCCAGGGGGAATGACTCCTTTCCCTAGCCTCTTTACAATTTTAACACAGTTCACAATATAAAGAGTGGGGATGACTCCATTTCCCTGGTCTTTCTCCAACTTGTTTGACAGTTCACACAGCCAGGCAAATGACTCCCTCTCCCTGGCCTGGAAAAACTTGATACACTAACATGCCAAGTATGGCCAGCTTTCTTTATCTTTGATCTTCTCTTCTGTATTTCCAATAAGACTGTGACGAGGAAGATGTCCTCCACCTTCCCCTGGGTTTTCTCTTAATTCATGTAAGGTCTCTCAACCTACCCTTTATGGTGCTCTCTTCTTCATGGGTTCTCCCACCATTCCCAAGCTAAGGTTGGCTGCTCTCTGAGGCCACTCTGTAACTGCCAAACCCTCTCGGGTTCCCAACACCTTTCCAGAAATCCACGTACCTTTCTGTGTGGTACACAAGGGTGCTGGTTTCTCCTGGGCATCTGCTAACAGCTGCAGGTTCCCTGTAGCTTCTGTGTACCTCTTCTAACTGTGGCGGTTCAGCAGCCTCTGACTTCTCCCTGGCCATTGTGATGAATCCTGTGGAGTCCTCACCAAACCCCAGCCTAAAGTCTCCTCCCACATGGCCTGGGGAAGGCAGCCACTACCTGATCCTAACCCTGGGACTGGTATCAGGGGGGAGGATCAGATGAGAGAAGATGGCTATCAGGGGGAAGTGGTGACTATGCTAGAAGAGCCGCGGTATTCATCTTCTTCTGAGGAGGAGAGTCAAATCATTATCAGATACCTAATGGCACGGTATGAATGTACCAGTCCCTCCCATATTACTACTCAAAGGTCCTGTTATGGTAAATCATCTATACAGAATATGTTTGCTCCCTCAGAGATTCAAGAACTAAAAGTGAAATCCTTGAATTGTCCTAATTCAACCTTAAGTAGAAGTCCTCACACTAAAGGGGAATCACAAACCCCAGTCTGTAATAATTCTCAGTAGCTAAACAGTTAAAACTAATGGAAAGTAAAATAGAACAAACTATTTTTGCACAATCCCAAATGGAGCTCAGTAACCATAATCCTTATGGTACTGGGATGAGGTAGAATGGCCCAAAGGCAATGAGGATTCAAAGTGCTATTTGTCAAAAGGTGCTGTCTAGTTGTTACAGACCCATGCACCTGAGCAGGACATTTAAATCCCAAAATGAGGCACAGCAGCAGGAAGGAGGTGAAGGAGAGGAAGAAGGCATAGCTGTGGAAGCAGAATCTGTCTGAGGTGCAGGAGCAGCCACGGAGAGAAGAATACCACTGAAATCCATCATGAACGGTGAAGGTGAGCAGAACTGCAGAGTAGACGCAGCAGGAATCAGTGTGTCAAGAAGAAGCTCAGATGATGAGGAGACATGCTCCAAATTCAGCACACGGTGTGTGGGTGAAGCCACATAACATTAACTGAACAGTCGGAGCTCCAGAAGACAGACCCGCAGCTTACTAAAGGTACGCAGAAGCAGCAGAGAGCACGCAGGACACTGTAGGTCCACCGCAAGAGAGTGAGCAAAATATAACAATTTTGAACACTGAACAGTTAATGAAGCAAAGCAGAAACCTAGTAATTTTGAAAAGCAGACATTTAAAACAACAGAGCGTAAGTGGAAAGAACATAAGTACCCTTATAGGGAACTACCATTGGGGAAAGCTTATAACCAGCATTACCAACAGCCAAGAGGCTGTGAGACAACCCTATTAAGACTACCATTGGGGAAAGCTTACAACCAGCATTACCAGCAGCCACGAGGCTGTGAGTAAAACACAATAAAGCAACAAAGGCATTAATACCCTTTTAGGAGACATACATTGGGAAAAGCTTACATCCCTCATTGCCAGCATCCATGAGACTGTGAAACCATACAGAGGCGACAAGGGTGCAACTCTCCTTTTCCGGGATATCAACTGGGGGAACTTGTAACCCAAACGGCTACCAGTCAAAAGGCTCCCAAGAAGCTGTTAAGAAACATTTTGAAAATAATTCCTCTATATCAAGTTCTCAGTTTGGGGAACTAGAACGTACATTACCAAGAGTCAAGACACTATAAGAAAAGGCAGATATCTTCCTTCCAAGAGAGATTGGTGAGGAGAATCTTGGAATGAATATTGCCATCAAGTTTGAATTAAGTTGTAGGAGTTGTCTTCCTGGCAGGGGAATATACCAGGAAAGAGATTATAGTAGTTAGTCCTGGGAGGTGAGTAGACCAGAAAAGAGGAAGATGGTTTGATGAAATATATTTGCGGCAAAGAGTTGTGGAGGACACAGTGGTTGTCATTTTTAATGGAGATTGGGTTTGAATCAGAACTGTGCTCAAAGTATTCCTGAATTGATCCAGGGGAAGAGAGCCCAACCCTAATCACAAGGAGTGCTTTCAAAATCCTTTAAATTGGAACTGATTAACTGTTTTGTTGAACTAAAATTAGTCAGACATTCCTTGTATAAATTTGCTGTGTGAGGGTCAGAGAATTTATGGACACTAGGGGCCTCATTCCGAGGTTGTCAGTAACCCGCCGGTGCTGCTGGTGGGTTGCCGGCAACCCCTTAACACCAATTTCATCACCTGACATCCCGATGCCACTAGTGTAAAAGTATACTTTGCATGAATACTGCCTGATAGTAAATGATTGGCCTAAGCACATTCGCATTGCACTATAATAGAGTATAGATTGTTCGTCATACACTGAGAAACCTTGGAGTTAAAAAAAAGCAGTACCTATCAGTAATTTAGATACCATCTGTTCCAATAGTGCCTTCCCTGTTCAAACAGCAAAGTAGAATTATGAATAGTTGAACATGCTCTTCTTGCAGAAATCTTTGTTTTCGCTCCTTGAAACTAAGCTGACTTTAAACTCAAGAACAAATGATAGACAAATATAAGCGAGCAAAATAGGAAATGTTACCTTTGTGTCTTATATTTGGAAAACATGTGAAATGTTTAAAGGAAAACAACAAACTATTCAGCATGACTTATTTATGTGGATAGACCATTAACCCTAGGTAAATGTATTATATGAAGAGGGGCTGGACGATGTGTCCGGGATTGTGGAAAACTTGTATAAATATTTGTGTTTTTTAAATGTCCATGACTCTCTCATCTCACGGTGTCTGCTTGCACACATTGTGGGGTATTGAGAGCCAGACAGCTGCCTGTTAATAAATGTACATTATACTTTGACCTTGTGACTGGCATATTTCTATTATGTGGTATTAAGCCTCGATATTCATTAATCACCCGAATAGTGACCCTCAAGATTGAAGCCACATCGCTAGACAAAGACGAGGCTACCAGACCCGGATCAGAGAGTGATGGTGCGCCCTGAAAAGTGAGATGCGATTCCTCCGCAGTACTGCACACCCGATCCTTGCGGTGAGAAGTGTTTAGTGAGCATGACGACGAGGGTCGCCGTATCAAAGCCTGTTTGTCAAAAACGGCAGCCACGACAATTTGATGTCCGATCGAACCTTTTGATTGATTTGAAATCAGGTTCGTCATACCCCGATTCCTAAAATCCTGATATTTGTTGCAAGTGTTGTCTCTGCAGAAACAAACGTAGCCAGGTAAGATCGCGATTTAACTATGCCTGAGAAATTGGTATCCTGTTTCAGGGTATTATTCCGCAGGGAAAGACAATCTTTGAAATAAGGCCAACCAGCACCACCCAAAGGGTCACCGGCTTATTTAATGTATTGTAAGTATGGAAACACACAGGTTTGGCAGAACAAGTCAAAGTCCACAGCGCTTGTACATTGAAGAAATTAGGGAAGCACTAAAGCTGCAGGTGGCTGAGGGGTGTGGGAGCACTGCCAGATGCCACCCACAGTTAAGAACCTCAATGAACACAGACAGTTCTCAGTCTCACTGCACTGAACAGTGCAATAGTGACAAGTGTTCTAAGTAATTCAAAGAAGGAGGGATTTCTCATGAGTCCAATGAGTTTAATAACAAAGTAGCCTGACACGTGTTTCGAGTCATCACCGACTCTTCATCTGAGGCTAAACATAATGCACAACATAATGAGGAACAAAAATAGTACAGCACAACATTAACACTTTGCAAAGGCCCACAAATCGAATGTCATCCTTACTATCTAATTGATGCAGTTTTTGCCAGTGATTGGCCAGTGAGTATTTGGATTCCTGGCTGCCAATTGTGGCGAGATGTTCCCGAATACGAGTCTTAAGGGGCCTGATGGTGCTGCCTATATATTGCAATCCGCATGTACAAATAATACAGTAAACCACAAACTTTGAATTGCAATTGAGGAATGTTTTAATAGTGTGGTCTCTTCTATCGCCAAAGGAAAAACCAGACGTCCAGAGCGGGTCCCGCGAGGGGACCTCGTAATTGTGCGGAATGGGTTTAACGGCGCCGGCACCTTTACCGGTGCCATTAAACCCATTCCTCACAAGTTATAATGTTTCTGATAACTTACATTCAAAATCCAAAAAAGCGTTCTCAATGATATTAAAAGGCAAGTCAGTTCTTGATGAATATGCAGAGTCTAAAAAAGTGGTCTTAGTGATTTTAAAAAGTAAATCAGTTCTTGATGATTTACATGTGGAATTTGGTAACGTGTTTTCAGGATCCTTCTTAGGTGGGTTAGGGGAGGTATGACAGCATGCCATTAAGGGATGGGGAATGACGGGGGCATCCTCAAAGAAAAAGGGGATACCATGTCTCGTCCAATCATGTCATGACTCCTTCCCGAGGGATTCATCACAGCTCTCGAATTAAAAGGATCTTTTCTTCTCTTCCCTGTCACTTCTTTCCATACAAGCTGAAGGTTTGCTACTAACCCATTGTTTTCTCTTGTCTCCTCCCCTGGCCTATACAGCCAGAACCTCTGCAACTCCGTGTCCTTTTACTTCATTCTTATTTGTATCTGCAATCACCACTGACACCTGCTCTAGTTTTTTGCAGCATCTGGTTGTGTGTTCTACCTCTTTGGCCACTCGCAAGACTTCTTCCAGTGAAGGATATCCTTTCATCCATAAAGATTCTTTAATCGTTCCAAGTCTACATTCAAGCATAGATTACCCACAAAGTCCCTCTTCTAGTGTTGTCCCTAATTCTCATGTCATAGCTAATGTTTGGTACACTGTTATGCATTGTTCTACTCATTCTCCCTCTTCCTGTGTTGTCTTGCCAAAGTGGTATCGTTCTAGCACCACAATCACTTTTTCTTATAATGTTTGTTCAACATATTTATGCATTTCCCATGTTCAATTAGCCTTTGTGAAAGATCTTGGTTGAGTATAGGCAGGTTCTCAAATTGTTCCTGCCCACAGTTCCCCAAACAATGAATGAGGAGAGACTTTTTCTTCTCAATTGCATAGTTAGGCACTGTCTCTATATAATGTCCAAATTATTTCTTCCATCACTTTCAGAGTATTGGTGGCTAACCCTCTACAGCCAGAACACATATTTGGTGGCATAATGCTTTGCAGGGTTTTATAATTTATGACCTTGTGGCACTCTTCTTTATCGTTTACACGTACATTGGTTGCTGATTCCTTATACTTGAATGTGTGCTTTCCTATCTTGTCCTTTCAATTATCTTTCAATGCCTGTTCTTTTTTAAAATGAGCAGGTGTTTCTCCTGATATCCTCCACTTTATACTAGCAAGTGTCTTCCGTTTTTGTGTTGTGAACATTTTATTACACAGTTAGATAAGTAACCCAGCATGCGTACTCACGTAGAAGGGTCCTTTCCATTATACAGTACTTCCTTGTGTGAAAAAGCAAACATTACATCACACAGTGCTTGTCAGCTGGTCTCGCTTTTCTTCATTTGCTAGAGCAAGCTATGAGCATGGCAGCCCGCTCGCACACAACTCACACTTTGTCACTAATGCGCGGCTGCATGCTTATGCCATGGCCTACGCCAGTCCCCCAAACCATACCACTTCACAGCCACTCACAGCCCAGCTCATACAATTCGCTGTGTGAGCAGGCCTCCATCCATGTTGCAAGCTGGCTGAGGTGACTGCAGCTACGGATCCTCCTATTTACCTTCAGCCACGTTATATCTACTGCTGTAGTACCGGCCCTCATGTAGCCAAAACCTGTTGCACAATTGTGGCACTTATTTAGAAAAGCAAAAATATCCACTGTGAACTTTCAAATAGTGATCATTATTTCCCATAAGGTACTGGAAGCCAGGGTTTCCCACAGATCAGTTGCTGTCTGTCATGGGACTTGTGATATTGAGGAATTGGTGGATCACTGATGTGTGCCATAGAGTTATAGTAGGAGAGTTTGGTGTCCCACTCCCAAACACTAACGCAGATGCAGTATCTACTGATGTATTGTGTAGACTGTTGGAGGTAGGCTGCTTGGCTGCTAGTATGGAGAGAGATGCACCTCAGATCTTTTGCATTTAGAACTATGTGGATGTAGTGCCCAAGTAGTTTTCTCCTATCCCCTTTGAACTCAGTTGTATTAGAGAGCTGCACATGGCTAGATGTGTTTGCTGTTTTATCTTTGTGAAGTACTGCCACACATTTCTGTCATTCAATGTGGATTGACAACACACAGGTTGGCTCATCTGGATGTTATAGTGCTTGCAGTGGGGGAAATGGTGGTGTTATGGATATCATATAATGATGTGATGTACTTAGCAATATGGAACAGCTAGGCTGCATTTCACAGAGAATGTACACTAAGGACTGGCAAGCCTTCTCAACTTCAAAGCCAGTTTGATCAATGACAAAATGATTTGACTTGGCTTTAGCCATCAGAGCCTCCATAGTGACAAAATATCTAATGGACAGAAAGAAACCCACAGTCTAGCTGGGCTATTCCGATATTCTAGGGTTTGAAAGACATGTTAAATTGAGGTATGCTCATGCCTTGCAGTCAAGCCGCTCCTTGAAAAATTGGTAAGGATCATCACTTGTACGGAAGCTGTTCTTTGAAAATGTGTTAAGGGCCATACCTTGCAGTGAAGGCATCCTTTGAAGAATTATTCAGGATCTTTGCATCGAATCCGCTCCTTGGAAAATTAAGGTTCCTCCTTTGTAGTGCAGCAGCTCTCTGGAAAATTGTTTAGAGTAGTAACGTGTACGATAATTGCTCCTTGGAAATTATTAAGGGTCATCTCTTGTAGTGGAACTACGTCTACAAAAATTAATATCTTTCTTGTAGCTAAGATTCTCCTTGGAAAATCCACAGTCATACCTAGTAGCAAAGCTATTTCTTGGAAAATTAGGGTCAACGAGGTCACTTCTTCAAGAATTAATGCTTTTTACCTTGTAGTGAAGATGCTCGTTGAACATTTAAGGGTCATACCTTGTAGCAAAGCCACGTATTAACTATTTTTCAAAGGGTTGTCCCTTGTACGACAACCACCCTTTGAAAAATTGTTAAGGGTTATCCCTTTTAGGAGACCCATTCCTCAATAAATTGATCTGTAATGTCATGTAGCTCTTCCCACAGGATCGGTAGTTGGGTTTCACAAAATACTGAGTTTCTGTCAGAACAGTGATGAATCAAGGGAATGTTTCCCTTCTACCCAAGGGGGAGGGTCCCCATTAGAGGCTACAGAGGTGAGCCAATTTTGCAAGACCCTCCCTAGGAGATTAGGCACGCGGGACCTCACTTCGAGAGACTCTCCCTCTGTAGACAAGGACTTGGTATCTGTTAATACCGGCACATTATTACTACACCAGCCAACTCATAATGAGCCCCACCTCTACAAACATATACTGTATACTGCTGGGCCGAGATACCCAAGCTACTCCTCACTGATGAGGCCCAATAAGGGGTTTTTGGGGTGGGATCAGGTCTGATTTGCATGTGGTCTTTCCCCTTTTGGAATTGCTTTGCAGGTGAAGTACAATGGTCTGGAGGGTGTTAGGACAGTGTTTCTGAAGTCCAACTAAGGGCTTAGTAAAACCATTCAACTGAGACAGTACAATACTCCACTCTTAGTATAAGGCTGTACCACCTGAGTTCATGGTAGCATAGACAGAGCAGTCAGGCTTATCCTAGGAGGGTGAAAGGGATGTAGAATCAGTGCAAAGACATTTTATTATACATATGGTCCAAAGAAACACTGACACACTATGTATTGTAAAAATAAAGGGTTTATTTTATATACAGGTAGACAAAGAGATTATTGGGTAAGTAAGTACAATCATAAAGCATATAAGCACATTATAAAAACAAAACACTATGCTTTAAATATAGAGATCAAAGCACAAACCTTATTTAGAACACCTAAGAGTATTTCTAGGGGGGTAAGACCTTTGTAGACACATTCAGCATAGGGCACAATGATGGTTGTTGGTTGGGGAGTAAAACCATAAGTTACTTTCAGATTACTTTACAGTAATACATGGGTAGTAGACCCTGTCAGTTATGCATTGACATTTAATAAGGAAATCACATAGTCAACTACTACCTTAGGAGTCTTTTTTCGACATCTTTAGCCTTGGGCACCCCTTTCTTTTGGGTGACCCTTATTGAAAGGCTTTTTTTATGATGAATTTCTGTTTGTGGCAAACCATGTGCTGATTAATCACTCACACGTCTATTTTATCTTTCTTTTTCTTCTTTTTTCCTATGTCTACGTCTTTTCCTATTCTACCTAGGACAACCTATCGCACTTTTGCTTCTAATCTGTCATGTCTTCTTATTCCTCCTGATGCTCTTCCGCAATTCTACTTTGGTCTCTTAAATGTTTGTTCCATTTGCAATAAATCACATTATATTCTTGTTCTTTTCTTTCATTCTAATTTTCACTTTCAGTGTTTAACTGAAACCTGGATCTCTAGCGTTAATTCTGTAATCCCTGCTTTTCGTAACACTCCTACTTTTTTCTCTCATAACCCACAACCACTTAGGCGCGGGGGGGTTGGGAATTAGAAATCTCTTTATTTCCTCTTGGACTCTTTTATCTTCCAGTTCTAATCTTCCTAGTTTTCCTTCTTTCGAATATCATTTCATTCCCCTGGCCAAGCTACAGATTTTCTTGAACATCTTGAACTTCTTTCTCATTTTCTTCCATCTTGCTCCCCTTTTATTTCTTCTTGGGGACTTTAATTTTCCTGCTTCCAATTCTTCACGTCCACTGCTCCTTTCTCGCACAGATTCTTATCACTTGCACTTTCTTCTCCTTCGTCTCATCAGTCTGGTTCCTGTCTTGATTTGATTTGTTCTTCTTTTTCCCATCTTCTTCTTGTTTCCTCTCTTCCGTTCTATGCTTCAGATCATTTACTTTTTTCTTTCTCTCTTTCTTCTTCTCCTTTGCGTATTCCTCCCTCAACTCATTTTATGTGTTGTAATATTTCTTCCTTCGATCCCCCATCTTTTATTTCATCACAGTGTTTTTTCTCCCCCAACTTCGTTTAATACTTCATTTTCTCCTGCTTTAGCTGCTAGTACCTTACATTATTCTGTACAATCCATACTGGATTCTACCTTTCCATTTCTTTTCTCCAACTTGTAAAACTTCACAGCCTTGGCTTACTACTAGTCTTATTTTCCTTTACTGTAGTCTACGTAAAGCTGATGGCTTTGGAAAAGTTCTCACTCTCCTTCCCATCTTGTTGCACTTTCACTGCTTCACTCTTCCTTCGATTCAGCTTTGATTACTGCCAATAAATCATATTTCTCTGAACTCACACTCTCTCTATCTCATCACCCTTGTGGTCTTTATCAGCTTTTGCACAATATCCTTTCTCCAAAAGCCCCAGATCCTTCTGTGTTTTTATCTCTTTTCTCTTCTGACTTTGCAAACCATTTAACCTCTAAAGTAGCTAATCTCTGTCTCCTTCCTCCTCTGCCTCTGTTCTTTCTCCTCTTTCTCCATTACCTTATTCTTTTCTATCTTGTTCTCCCCTTACAGATCTTGATACCTCTGTTCTTCTGATTTGTGCTCATCCTTCTGACCCCTTCCTTCTTCTCTTATTTCTCTAGTATACCCCATGTTCTTCCTTATCTTACTTACCTTATGAGCTCTTCTTTTGCACAGTCTTGCTTCCCTGCAGAATTTAAGCATGCATCTATTCTTCCTATTCTGAATGAATCTTCTCTTGACCCGTCTTCTCCAGCTAATTTCCATCCTATTTCTCTTCTACCTTTTTTTCCAAAATTCTTGAATGGGCTTCCTATACTCAGGTAACTCATTATATGAGTATTCACTCACTTATTCCACCTTTGCAGTCCGGTTTTCGCCCATCTCATTCCAATGAAACTGCCCTGCTTCATGTTTCTAATTCTCTTCTCTCAGCCCACCACTCAAAGCTTTCTTCCATTTTTATTCTTCTTGATCTATCTGCAGCATTTGCCACTGAGGATCACTCTCTTCTTATTTCCTTTCTTTCTACTTTAGGTATTTCTGGGTCTGTCCTTGAATGATTTTGTTCATATCTTTCACAAAAAACCTATTCTGGCACTTGGGCTGGACACTCTTCTCCTTCACTCTCTCTTCTTTACAGTGTCCCCCAAGGCTCGAAACTTGGTCCTCTTCTTTTTCTCACTACACTGCTCCCCTTTCTGCTCTTATTTCTTCTTTCAATCTTTCTGTTCATGTTTATGCTTATGCCACCCAGATCTTTCTCTCCTTTTCTTCCTTTGATTCTCTATTGCACTCTATGTTTTCAAACTGTCTCTTAGCCTTTCAGAATTGGATGTCTTCTAACTTTCTGCATCTTCATCATTCAAAAACGGTTCTGGTTTTCCCTTCTACAATTTCTCCTACTTTACCTCCTCCCTCTCTCTCTTTCATCCATCCTTTCTTCCCTTTCTAGCCTTCAGCACGTAATGTTGGAGTTATCTTTGATCTTTCACTTTCCTTCTCTCTTCATATTTCTTCTATTGCTCGCTTCTGTCGCAATGCTTTGTTCAACATTCGTCGGGCTCACCCCTAACTTTCTTTTCATGATACTAAACTTCTTCTCTTTTCTCTTGTTTTTTCCCTTATTGCTTGTCGTTACTGTTTGGTCTTCCTGCTTGTCATCTTTTTCCTCTTCACTCCATGTACAATTCTCCTGTTCATCTTCTTTTTTCCATATCCCCTAGATCTTCTATTACATCTTCTTTGCTTTCCATTTCACTCCTCCCTTTTGAATCTCATCTTTGGTATAACTTTCTTTCAATTGTTTTTAAATGTACTCCTGGCTTGTCCCCACCCCATACTTCTTCCTTACTTTCTTTTTATATTCCTTCATGATCTTTACGATCTCAGAATGTATTTCTTCTTACTGTTCCTAAGCCTCCCTGTGCTTCATCACGTTTCTGTTCATTTTCTTTGTTGGCTCCTAAACATTGAAATGTCCTTCCTCTCTCACTTTGCTCTTCTCCATCTCTTTGTATCTTTCAAACAAATCTTAAACTGTATATTCTCTCTTCTCTTTTTTCCTAGACGTTCTTTTGTCTTTTCAGCTGATGTAATCTGAATCCATTTGTATCACTGGTCGTACTATTTTAGAATTGTTTTATTGTTCAGCGCCTTTGGTGAAAGGTGATTCATAAATTTAATAAAAATACAAAATACAAATACAAACAATCTCATTCTGGCAGCTCACGCTCAGAGCACCCTGTGAGCCCAGCCCATGTACCCGAGCATGGTACTGTACAGGGTCGAGATCTTACTGGGATGGGTCCTGGGGATACAAGGCAAGGTGTTCCGATTGGCATCAGAAATCCTGTTCAGACCACAGTGCCAAAAGGACAATATGAAAAGAGCCACAATTGTGTTACAGCTCGAAGAGGGTAGTACGTATAAAGATGGTGATCCTATGTTGGACAGAATATGACAACATGGAATGGAGCACAGTGCTATGCATCGACCCAACAGTACCAATAACAGAAGTATCGGATGAACAGTTGTTCTCCAATGAGGAGGATGAGACAGTTTCATGTGGTTGACGAGACTTGACTTTTCATGTCTTACTAGACAATCAGTACATCCATGTACTTTAAACCGTCCTATGTCATTGTTTGCTTCAATATTTTGATGTGAGTAGTGTTCTGCTACTTTATTTCAACAAAGATCCTCCAACTCTACAGACTGATTTTGATAAAAGGTATCAATCAAGTTGGTTTTCAGAGTCTATGTATTATCGGGTACTCTTTCAGCTAACTGCTGAATTTCACTTAAAGGCTTCAGTTCCCGATTTCTAGTAGTAGCTAGGCCAAGACTTAACCAAAGTACATTAATGCTATGTCCATAATGAGCCAAACTAGTTAGCCAATTTGCAGCTTGGTAGCTTCCACACTCTCTATGTGAGAGCATCTTCAGAGCAAAGCTTAGAATGTTCTGACTAAGTCTTTTGTCCGCTGATAAGTATGCCAATACTTCAGCTGCATTGCTCTTTTCAGCTTTTTTCATGTATGCTGTAACATAACGAGCAGTTGCATCATCAGCATTGTACTATTTGCATTCCAAAGCTGAGCAATGACATGAATGTAATCATTAATGAATTGGCATTCCTTATCTCTTTTTAAATGATATGTATTCCTCAGTTGCATACCAGTGACATGGTGTCGAGCAGATGACATTCGACTATCTGTTTGACCAACTAGTGTCACAACCTTAGGAAAGTCAAATCTGCATAGAGTGTAGTACTTGTCTTTGCTTGCCACATGAGTGCCTTTGAGATCCTTCCACCTCGTTCCACAGATCAGCATTCACATGCTGAACAGGAATGGAACAAGTAACATATTTTTCTCTAAACTCCATCACACAGCCATCACTTTCTTTACCAAAATTGAGGAGCATCTTTGATCAACAATAAGTGTGTGGTACTCTTTCCTCCAGAAGCATTGTTCCAAAGTGCCTAGTGAACCATTCTCTTTATTACATATAATGTGTAACATGTCTAAAAATCACTGATGAAAGAATTGCGATGTACTTACAGGGTCCATAAAACACAATTCTCCTGGTGTCATGTGTTCCATGTCTTCTTTTTTATGGATTACTTTCACAAACCCACTGTTCAAGATCATCCCAACCGTACTCAGCGTAACTTAAAGTCACAAACCATGTTGAAGGTCCCACATTTCCGATCACACATCTAACCTCTGAGTGTCTTCTATACCAATATTCCTTAGTCCCTCTCATTGTGGCAAGGATATTGATAATTGTTCCTTCAAAAAATGATTGTTTTTCATTTACCTGTTGTAGCATCTCACATGCAGAAACATTTTGAAATCTAGTTCTGGTCTCAGGTTTATGAGTGATGCATAACATAATGTCAAAAATTCACTTTCATACAATAAGTGAAAAATATATTCAACATTGATGCAGAATCGGGAATCTTCAGAATACATTTGTGTACACCGATATTCTGAAGAAGAAATTTGAACCTTATCATCATCCAATATGCCTCCTTTTCCAGTAGGAAAAAGCATAGGGCAGCAACAAGCTTCTTATGTTTTTTCTGTGACACTGATTGCTGCACTTTTTGCTGCCTTCATTTAGTATAATTCTAAAGTGTTGCCCATGACCTCATGTGAGTGTAGAGGATGGATAGTGTAATGTTCACACAATCTATTCCCTTATTCAACAGTTAAACATTAGAACTGACCTTCACTGTTTTTGCTTGTTGACTCAACATCAAGTGTACAAATCATTGTGCTCCAGTAGAAACACCAAAACGTCTTTCACCCTTCCGATATCTATAAGCCGTTGCCAAATATTCTTATCTTTTGTGGCAACATCATTTACTAAAATAAATAAAAAATCTGCAAAGTCACGCTTCACTCCTAAGGTGTCCATATTTTCTTGCAAATTGAGAGGTAAATACACAACTTTGACTCTCACACCTTGTACTAATGACTTTTTTAGGCAGTTTAGATATCTTTGTTTGTAATCTAACAATAACCTGGACAGGATGAATAGTTTGCAATACAATTACTTCAAACATGTTCAATCTTTGCAGCACAAAAGGAATATCCAGCACTACCATTTCATTCAAAACATTTCTGGGATGAATGCTTTTTCTGTTATAAAACCTGACACAGTGTCTACAAACATATAGTACCTCAAATCGTTCTTCGACAAATAAACACAGGTAAAGGTCTTTCCAAACATCTTCTGCACCTTGTTTAATTTTTTTTTTTAATCAATGCACACTAGTTGTATTTGAGATTTATAGAATGTGCATCGACAAGACACGCAAACAATGTCAGGTCTTTCACTAAAAGACAACTCAAACATTGCAATCCTTTTTATATAATGTTGAAAAATCAGATCCTTTGAAAGCATAGCCTTATCATTTCCACTTCCTGTAAGTGTTTCATATACGTCCACATAGGGCCTTCTTCTCAGTCTGAGTAGAGGGACAGTTACATTACACCAGTACAGGTTACAACACTATTTTCCACTTGATAGAATATTTTAATGCTAAGTGCAACAGTGACTTCTTCCATGAGAAGAGACCTTACATTACTATACTCCATAATGTCATATTAGTGACTGAAACATATTTATACAAACTTGCTCTGCTGATTCCAAATCAGTACCTAATTTATTTGTGTAAACATTGTTCTAATGACGCCTATTGTAACGCACAGTATTAAATAAGCTCATCTTAACCTCTTATGTCTTTGTGTAGGAAAAACGGAGAAGCGTAGAGTTTCTACATATACAAAGCTTACATTACTGTGGTACATGCTTTGTCTAGTTGTAGTGTTAATAAAAATTAAAATACTGCTACTCGCAATGTCCATATTCACTGTACGATAAAGAATATTGCTTTGATACCCACCAAACTCACAAGATACCAACTTTAAAAGTATTTAACTGCTTCATCGTGTTTTACCAAAAGGGCACTTTTGACACTGGTGAGGGCCATGCTGCAACTATTCTATTTGACAAAAGATTACACTGGTGAATAAATCTATTCTGTATGATGACTGCTTCCATTTGTATAGCTTATACTGGAGAAGTGACTGGCCAAGTATTGGCTGTTCGGCTGTGATCCCTGTTCTCCTGCCTTTTAGCGGTGCTTCGTGTTGTGCCTTTTACTTGGGGAGCGAAGACCCACGTACCTTGTTAGACTTGCTAATATAAATTTACTGCCATGCGCCTTGCGTATGCGTCTGGAGAAGTGCCTGGCCAAGTGTTGGCTGGTCAGCTGTGGTCCCTGTTTTCCTGCGTTTGCATGGTATTTTCTGCCTTTTACTTGGGAATAGAAGACCCGCCCACTTTGTTGGATATGCTAATATAAACTTACTGCCACGCACCTTGCATGCACGCCTGGAGATGTGCCGGGCTGATTGTTGGCTGTTGGCTGTTATCCATGTTCTCCTGCATTTACGTGGTGCTTTGTTTTGTGCCTTTTACTTGGGAAGAGAAGACCCATCCAACTTAAATGGTAGCACAAGGGACCAGTGCGCAGGGTACTGCCCTTCGAACAATGCAATAGGGTAATTTAATGTACAGCTTTTTCCACATCTGCTGCAGCCAACAACAGGGCACTCGTGTAGGGCAGCAGAGCTCTAAAACATCCTTGCAGACCACATGCCATGCTACAGACCCTTACCCGGCAAAGGGCATTGCATTGTGCATGTAGTGCAACGTGCTACTCTACAGAGGGAAGGTACTTGGAAGTGCGTGAGAAGGGTCCGTCCGGGTGTATGACAATGGCTGGCGCCTATGTAGGCGAGGGCCACCCAATATTTCCCTCTCTCTGCATGTCTCCTATGTTAGCTGCCCATTCCATACCGGGCCTTGCCTGCCGTACCTTCTGTGGCGTGTCTTAGAAGACCAAAATAAATAGAAAGGAACTGGGAAAGGAAAAAAGGGAAATAAAGAAAGCTGCTTTCACAGTTGAACAATGGAATTGCAATGAACAGATGCATTATGCGGCGTACCGTATACACTCCACACAATGTGCACAAAATAAAGGGAGGCATGGCATGTGCAAAACACTGTAGTGTTATCAATAGAAAGGGGTTTGCTGTAGGAAGAGGTTTCTTTACATGTTGCAGAGTGTTTTGAAGATTGTAAGTGTGCAACACTTAAAAAATTCTTCCACTACTTTCAAGAAGGGCAGCAAGGCAATTTGGATAGGGTGTGCAGAAATCGGATGGCAATAATAGTAAGATGAATGTTATTGGTGGGGAAAACTGTACTGTAACACGTCATAATCTCATGTGTGTAGTACACCATTGGCACATGTCGTAGAACTGCACAAATAGACTTCTTCACAATGTACCGCGCTTTTTCCATTTGTGGACCAAATGAAAAATAACGCAGCCACTTCTGTGTCTGCGTAATGCAATAGAAAGTTATGCAACAGATCGGAAACAGACGCATGACCTGGGCAAGGTACTCCTTCATCGCAAACGGCACTGAAACTCGTGTAACGTGTTGCAATTTACCCTCCGCAATGAAGAACAATAATGCCGGCATGATCGCGTTTCACCAAAGTGTCATATAGACAAACCAAAATCAGCTACTTCATTTTAGGTACTCCATAGCACTACATATCCACATGATAGAATCCCAAATGAGCAGCCACTGCACTGTGTTTTCCATTCACTTTCAATCAATGTATTTAGAACTCCCCTAAAACCTGTACGCTGTGGCTTGTGAAACACACAGCCATAACCGCACCCTCTGCATTTCTGTCGACAAATACACTCTGTACCACAGTCTGTGTGTACAAACCACGCCCAGAAACCTTATTGATCAATCCCGTAGCCTCTACAGGCACATTTCTATGGCTGTCATCTGCAAAAGGGGCTATGTAACATGTGCAACCCTGCAACTATCGCGATGTCTACAGACTTTTCGTGCTGTGTGGGAGTTGGGGAATACAGTTCAACTAGGGTAGGGGATGCTGTTAGTTGTGGCGGCTCTGAAAAGAGCCTTTTTAAAACATTTTTTTAAAGGTCCTTCCATAGAAACACCTTTTTTTGCGGTTTTTATACACACTTTTGTGTTGTGTATGTCAGCCACATTTTTACAGTAGGGTCTTCAGTGCAGTCTGTATATTGTGAAACAAAATATCATTGCCACTGGTCGACAAAGACATGCCATTTGCTTTGAAAAAGTGTATATATCGAGAACCAATGTTCTCATTCTCACAGGAGAACATCCCAGCAGCATTCAAGAAGTCACACATGCTTCTGTTGATGAGACCCCTTCCAACCTCTGGCTGGCAATAGGAATCATTGGAATAGTCCCATACTATTCTCGGTGGTATACATGAGAAACGCACATTGGCAGTGCAAAAAATGTGCTGCACGACTTTCATCATCTTCAGTTCACGTTACACACGTAAAGAAGGCATGGAATCCAAAAAGGAGGATCCAATGTCTTTGACCACAACATGTACAGTTGCAGAACTGGCCGTGCGTCGACATTCTGCAAGCACACCGCCGAAACAGCACACATCGACACTGCACCACAAAGCCTCCTCTCCCTCTAAATCGAAATTGGCACAAAAAGATTTTTGGAGGGCATAGAGGAACAGATCTTCCAAAAAGGCATCACCCATGACGAAGACTGTGTGTCTTGACATGTTTGCCAGCCGCACTACACAAAGTAATAAAAAAAACAATTGCTGCCCTATCCTGTGATGCACACCCTGAGCACCTGATTGGACAATCCCCATAGTCCCATTTCAGTTGGCCAGCAAGGTGAGGAGCGCAGAATGTGGCATGTGCGTTTCCCCAAGTACCGCGAGGACCACGCCCCAGTGAAGCAGGAGGAGTCCTTCTCCCTGTTGGCGCTCTTGCCTGTGACGCACACCCTGAGCAGCTGATTGGACAATGCCCACAGTCCCATTTCCATTGGCCACCATGGTTAAAAGCGGAGAATGTGGCATGCACGCTTCCCTGAGTACAGCGAAGGCGGTGCCCCAGTAAAGCAGGAGGAGTCCTTCTGCTCTGTGCACTATTTCTTGTCCATCACTACCTCATTGGGGACTGTTAAATAGTCACAAATGCATCCACCAATGGCATTCAGTATGTTAGCATCTTACACTGTCACTTCTGTACAACACTTTATATGTACCGCTGCACAGTAAGCCTCCAAGTGGCATGTCATTGTAAAGCACGTCCAGTAGAAAGTTCAGTAAAATAATGCAAAATGTGTGCATCAACATTCATTCACATGAGCAGCCTCGCCACAAAGTGGACATATGAATATTATTACTGAGAAATGTGTACAACTCCGTTATAAGTACCTGTGAGCATGGCTTGTGCCACTGAGCGTCTATTACGTTCGTAAAAATGTTACTGTTTTTTTCTCCCATCCACTGCCACGAAGTTACACGTTAATTGCATATGCTTACAATGTTTCCATTTACCCATATACACATTGTAATATCGCAACAGGAACTCTCTTCTTTCCTTCCGACAATAGTACACATTATTTTCCGCACTAACCCATGTCTTACAGAAATTGTAAAAATGTAGCTTCAAAACCGGCACTGAATGTATATTAGCAACGTAAAGCAAGGTCCCAAAACCTCACTGTCTCCACAGCTGTGGTTCTCTGAAGGCTGCACTACTGCAACAGCCTTGGTTGAAATTTGCTTGCTTCTACTCCACGCCCTCTGCAACTCATCCAGGAGAGGACTGTGCACCTCGTCCTTGGCCTCAAGCCCAGGAATGGTATCTCTCTGGGACTAAAATGTCTGCACTGGCTCCCAGTACCTGCGAGGAATAATTTGAAGACCCTCTTCATTATGGATAAGGCCTTCTGGGCACTGGGGCTTCAATACCTGCAACTGTCACTTCCTAAATATGTGCGTGTTCAAGCTCTTCCCTCATCCCCCTCCAACTCCCTCAGGGTCACTCGCTTCTGAAAGCAACCACTTGGTGGTAGATCTCTTTCTTTGGCTGGGGCTTTCTTCTGCAATAGGCTACCTGCCTCCCAGAAGCTTGATGAGAACCAGCACCGGTTCTGCAAGCAACTGAAAATCTTTCTCTTTGCCTCTGCTTTTGCTCCTCCTCCCCCGTGCTGACTTACTGCCTGAAACTGATACTGCACTGGTTACCTGGCCACCCTCTGATCTCGGCCCATGGTCACCTCCCCCCACCAGTTGCACCCCTGCAATGCCTTTCTGGTAAACCCCTCACTTGGGGACTGTTTGCTGTATCCCTAACAGTTCTGACACCTCTTGATGTCTGCACTTATCCTTGCACTTGCCAACATTGAGCCGTATTTTCACTTCTTGTCATTTTTTCCTTCTTCCCATGTACTGCACTTGCGCCTCCCCCTCCCCAAGCACTTGGGCGTTCTGAGTGACAACTGGCTTAGTAGGTTTGTTGTCTCTGTCTGCCCTCTGTTCCCCCTCCCTTGCCTCATTGCACCTCATTGTCCAACTAGTGTATAGGCGCATTGTAAATGCCATATCATACAATTTGACATCATATCATATCATACCCATATTGCATTCATGGCAACAGGATGCCTGCCACTCATCTTGTGCACTTCAAAGGTTGTTTTTATTCTGCACTACCCCACTTACGACAATCTTTTAAAAAATGATTGCACTAAACCACCACTGCATGCATGTTACCAACTTCAAATAAGGACATGCAGTGCATGCATGCAAACAGGATGCCTGCCCCTTATCTTGCACACTTCCACCATAGGCTTCTGCACTTCTTTATACAAAAAGACTTTCTGCCGCAGTGTTTGCTTACACACCACAACCACAAACCTTATTGAGCAATGCCTTTGCATTCACAGTCCCATTTCCATGGCTTCCAGCCTGGAAATGGCTAGATGTGGCATGTGTAACTCTGAAACTACCGCAGAATCTGCAGAGTTTTTGTGCTGGGAAGGGGGGGTGTAAAACAGGGTAGGGGTTTGGGTCTTTAGTACTGTGTCTGAAAAGATGTGCTTTTTTTTCTTTTTTTCCTGTTTTTGGTATGTACGGGCTTGCATACAATTGTTTTAATCTCTTTAGATGCATTTCTGTTTGCTTCTCCTCCTGACATTTCTACCGACTAAAGGTGAATGCTTCTCTTACATTTGTACAGGATTCTCTGCAACGCTTTGTGCATAGTGGCAAACAAAACAACATTGCCAATATGGAGTTAAAAAATGTCATTTCCATTTCCTTGAAACCACTGAAAATCTTGCTCGTTAATGCTATCATAGTCGGTGCAGACCATCCAAGCACTGCACATAAAGTCACACATGCTTCTGTTTATGAAAAACCTCCCGACCTCTGGCTGTGGACAAATTACACCGGTATGGTCCCATGCGCCTCTTGGTGGTATGGCTGAGAAAATCACCTCGGCAGTGGGAAACATCTGCATCACTGCAGCCATCAACTTCTTGAGGTGACAGAGCAAATGTGAGCATGCCATGTACCCCAAATGTAATGCTCCATAATGCACAATGACTACATCAACAGTACCAACAGAGGCCCCAAATGTACAAAGGAGAACCATGGCACCGAAACCCCATTCATAGACTGTGCCTCAGAAAGCCTCCACTCCTTCCACCTGAAAGTTAGCAGCAAAGCCTCTTTCCACGGCATTCCTGTGAAGAACTTGCACAAAGGTATCACCCACGATGAGCACTCTGTGTCTCTCCATCTCTAACAACCTGGTCATCGGGCCAAGAACACAGACAGGGCCCGGTTGGACACAGTCCTGGCGCCTTTGGCACCAGACTCATAAATAACAGACAACAAGAAACATTTATTCAGGACAAAATGCTTTTATTGTAAGCATAGCACCTCATTCCAGGTGCAAGGTGCAATTAACATGGATACGTTAATCACTTAAAGCAGCCCCACGTGTACTCTGGGGTGGGCTGCTATTTACTGGGTTGTCTTGCACGTGCTGACTCAGTAGGAGTGGCAGGGTGTGGCAGGCAAGCCAGGCCTAGTGGGTGTGCCCACGCTCACAGCTATATAATCTGCTCCAATCCACGAGGCAGACGCTTCGTGTTATTCTGCTCATCCACGCAGCATAACGCTCATTGCCACCTGGATTCTGAACTTACCTTGGAAATCCTGCTTCCTGCCTCCATACTTATTATCTGGGGAATCAGCTCTCAACTGTGCATGTCTTCTTCACATCTTCTGGAGCGCCGAACTCTTCATCTTGGTACTGCAGCTCACCTTCAAACTTTTCAGAGTGCCGAACTCTTCATCTTGGCACCACAGCTTACCTTCAAGACTTCAGGGATGCTGAATTCTTCTTCTCGACATCGCAATTCGTCCACGACCGCAGCACCTGCAAGAAAAAGCCAAAAGCAAGGTTAGACATTAAAAAGACATTGGGCTTCATAACGAGTCAGCCTGTCTGGAAATAACAGTGGTAGTAAACCCACCACCACTGTTGTTTCCAGACCGGCTGATCTCAAGTTCTTCAGGCGGGGGGTATCACTCCCGCCAGGTCTGACCTGGCGAGTTTAACAACATCAGGTGGACGTGGAAACACCGGCACCATTGCAGCATGGTGCCAGTGTTTCCACTTCCCCATTCCCATGGAGTCTCTTGGGACTCCATGGGAATGGGTATTTACCGAATTCTGCCCCTGGAATTACCGGGTCACCAGGGTTGTAAAGCCCCATTGATTGCGGGAATCACGGAGGCGGAATGGTAATATGAGTCCGGCAGTAACCTCCCGGTTTTTCCGGCTCGGTTACTGCCAGACTCGTAATGAGGCCCATTGAGTTTAAGGTCCCGCTCCTATCCCATCACGCTCTTTCCCTTAAACCATCACTCACCTGTTGTCAAACATTGTGGTTTCATCTATCTTCCTCCCAGCCAAATTCTGTACCTCAACAGCTGCTGTTGAGTCATAATTCCATCTATTGGGAAGAAAGCAGAAGAGAAAACATTATTCAGGAAATAACAAAATCGAGAGCAATAATACAAGACAGAAAGCAGAAAGGAGAAAAACAGAAAGAGGAAAAGACAAGAGACATTGAGAAACACTTACTACCAATCAAGAGAAGAATAGTCGCAGCAGGACTGGAATGTTACTCACCAGGAATCAATGAAGGAACTAGATCCAATCAACAAGCGCCAGAAGTAGCAGGACGGAGAGCTCACCATCAATAAATACCAGGTGAGCCTTATGGGCCGGTACATGGCCACAGAAATTGCACCTTGGGTAGAATGGTTTGAGAGGTACCATAGTCACCGAGCAGCACACTCACCTTTTCTCATATCCGCGCAGGAGCAGAGTCACCAATTGTCGTAGTCTACAGCCTATCCGCAGGGGGAGAGATCCGACGGGGTGATCAGATTCCAGGGAGGGCTGGTGATCAGATCCCAGGGAGGGCTGCAACTGTGCTACAATGCCTCTGCAGAGACCAGGTGAGCATAACAGAATGCAAAGCCTAAACAACTATCTGCCTGGGTGTTATGGAAACTTCTGAGACAGACCAATTGGCCCAATTACTAGAGGAATTACGGGCTGAAGTACATGCTTCAAGGGAGGAGACCTGTGCATTAAGGAGAGACTTTATTGTAACTCGAGAAAGAACAGACGATTTGGCAAGACAGATGCTACAGGCACAAGCAGGACATGCTCCCTTGCCTGTGACAGCCCACTCTTCCACGCCACAGCAATCGGCACCGGTTCAGGTGGTACCTCCAGGAGCAGTGCCTCTAGCCCGGCCAAAACGTTTCTTCAGCGATCCAAACAAGTTTGCCATATTCATGAACCAATGCTGCCTTCATTTCTTATGCAGACCAGGAGCCTTTCATAATGATCAAGCCAAAGTTGCATTCGTACTCTCATATCCAGGAGGCAATGCAGCAGACTGACCAATACCATTGGTAACTCAAGACGATCCTTTACTTCGGAACTTTGGGGATTTTCAGCACAAGATGGAGAAATGATTTGCCCGACATACTCAAGGACAAGCTCTGAACAGCAAATTGTTGTCACTCAGATAGGGGAACTAAGATCTGTTGACCTACATTGTGACCTTCAATTGACTCATAGCCCAAACCAACTGGCCAGAGGAAAAGAGAACTATGCTCTTTTATCGAGGGTTGCGTGGAGAACTGGATGTGTTGGCTCAAGTTGTGAACCCACTTGAGGGGTGTGCAGACTACATAGATCTGACAGTGCTACTCGATCATAGGTTGCAGAATAGGAAAATGGATCGAGCTACAACAGAAGGAAGGTCATTTTATGTGCAACCCCGTGAGAACCAGACCAAACTACACAAACAGTACTGAACCAATGCAATTCGGTGGTTTACGGAGCCCTCTTACTAAGGCGGAAAGAGAGAATAGAAGACAGCTACAGCTCTGCTTATATTGTGGTAAAGCAGGTCACTTCCTCCATGAATGCCCAGTAAAAGCACCCAAGAAAATCGTTGGAGCAACCGACAAAAACAACAAAGAAGAAGAAGTACAGGACTCGGGAAACTCCACTTG
Source organism: Ambystoma mexicanum (assembly GCF_040938575.1). Classification (NCBI taxonomy): domain Eukaryota; kingdom Metazoa; phylum Chordata; class Amphibia; order Caudata; family Ambystomatidae; genus Ambystoma; species Ambystoma mexicanum. The sequence continues at coordinate 1,030,979,418 of NC_090933.1, read as the reverse complement.
TTGAGCGAGAAAGAGGAATCCTTGCAGACCTTGCATCTAGTCCTTCCGGAACTTTTGGTGAATCACAAGCAACCGTCAAAAATACATTCCTTTGAGGCGTACATTGACAGCGGAGCGGTGGGAAACTACATTGACCAAGATTTGGCTATCTGAATAGGCCTTCCGCTCCACCAGAAGCAGAAATCAGAAAACATCACTGCAGTGCCGGTGACACAACACACCGAGAAAGTCAAGCTTCTGTTGCAGGATGGACATCAAGAGGACATTACCTTCGATCCCATTGGTGCGCCTCAGTTCCAGATGATACTTGGAATGCCTTGGCTGGAGATCCATAATCCTAGGATTGACTGACGAAAATGAGTTCTGACCTTTGTTCAAGACTGTGCTGACACCTGTTACAACAAAGACGTGGTCAACCTGAAACCAAAGAAAGGAATTGTGCTGGGCTTCACTGGCTCTTTACTACTTGAATACCAGGACTACCAGGATGTCTTCCAAAAGGAGCAAGCCAACGTTTTACCCCCGCACAGACCCTACGATTGCCAAATAGACCTGGTGCCTGGAACCAAATTTACACTCTAACATAACATGAAAATCAACATTTTAGAACTTACCTGGATCAGTATTTGGCAAAGGAATTTATCCGCCCATCCAAGTCCCCTGCTTCATCGCCCTTTTCTTCGTGCCAAAGAAGGAGGGGGACTTAAGAACCTGTATTGACTACAGAGCAATCTATCAGATCACAGTGAAAAACCGATACTCCTTACCACTTATAACAGAGCTCCTGGATCAGGTGAAACACGCTCAGATTTACACAAAGTTGGATTTACGAGGGACTACCATCTTGTAAGAGTCAAAAAAGGAGACGAGTGGAAGATGGCCTTCTGTACAAAGTATGGCATCTTTGAATATCGGGTCATGCCCTTCGGGTTATGTAACAACCCTGCAGCGTTCCAATTCTTCATGAATGATGTACTCCGTGAATTATTGGATGTTTTTGCACTTGTCTACATAGATGACATTCTCATCTACTCAAATTCCTGGAAGAACATGTCAGTCAAGTCCGGGCAGTCTTAGAGAAACTTCGACAACACCAGTTGTATGCCAAGCTCGAAAAATGTTTCTTCCATGTAACCGAGGTCGATTTTCTCTGTTTCATGCTCATACCACAGGAAGTACATATGGACACACAAAAAGTGGACGGAATCTTCCAATGGCCCAAACCAACATCCACGAAAGGAGTACAAAGTGTGCTCGGATTCGGCAATTTCTATTGTTGATTTTTATTTTTTATTTTTTATTATTTTTATTTGTTACAGCTGGTAAACCAACTTTTCAAATATTCCATTGATTTTCATAAAACATAATCAAACATCTGTACTTATAAATAGCCTATACATGATTAAAAAAAAGACAACAAATATACATAGTCTCTCTCAACTTGCATGTCAAATGTTGATTACTCTTCACAGTTATCAAATTCGGGTTTCAGGAAATATTATATTTAAAAATTGCACAATTGCAATCTGTATAGTTATTCTCGTGTTAAAGAACAGAAGATTCCATATTTGACCATGATCTAGATTACTCTGAGCACACAATTTTTTTCCAAAACATTTAACTCTTGTGTCATTTAATGCAGTGCACTCAATTACAAGATGTTGTAAAGTTTCTTTTTGGTCCCTGATTTGACAAAATCTGCAAAAGTTCTGTTTCTTTGTTATTAGTGTCCTTCTAAACAAGATGTCATTTGTTTCAGACTGATTTAGTCTAAATCTTAGATATTTCTGTCGGCATACATGTGATGGAAATTTCAATAGATAGTCAGATATAACTCCATATCTTTTGGTGCCAAATGCATCAGAATTAAAATCTTTAAGTCTTGTACAAAGTTCCATGTTACCAATCTAATCAACTTGATAGATTTTGCTTTTTGCGCAATCAGGGTTGGTCAAAAGGAGCTCAATCGATACAGAGGCATCAAATGCCACATTTAAAATGTGATTTCTCCACTTTGTTGACATACCATTTTTTGCTGTGAGTAAATTTTGGGCTAGCACATTAAGGAAGGTAGGCTTCCCTAAACCATCCAGCATTTTTCGCAAAAGGGCACACTGCTTCCATACCAAATGAGCATACAAGGATACCAATCCCAATTTGAATCGCAATATCGCCAGCAGTGTTCCAGGCGAAAGTGATAGGACAGCCTTCCAGTATCAAGCTTCCAAACTGTCCCAAAACTTACGATCCTGTGGCACCAAGGCTTCAACTCTGTACAGAATAATCGGTATTACCTTGGTCTTGTAAAATGACACAATGTGTTTTAATGAGAACATCCCAAATTTTCTCAAAATAATTTTTGATTGTGATATCAGAGCACTCAACTTTACCTTAAATTCACTAGTCATAGTGCTTAAAGTTTTCTTGTGTTCAATGTTCACTCCCAGATACTTATATTTCACAACCTCATCAAGTTCACATTTTTGGAGAAACCATTTTAGATGGTATTTTTTAGAGGCATTATTATTGCAAATTAGTATTTGGGATTTAGCTGTATTGATGATCAAGTTTTTTGCCACTGCGTAGGTGCCTAGTTGGTTCAACATGTTTTGTAAGCCAATGGGTGTGCGAGACAGCAGAACCAAATCGTCTGCGTATGGTAAGTAGGCAACCCTTTGGCAACCTATACGAGGTGCATCTACTACACAGTTCATTAAAGCAGGACCTAGATCAAAAATGAAAAAGTTAAACAAAAATGATGCAAGAGCACAACCTTGCTTCACCCCTCTATGTGTAAGGATAGATGGAGATAATTCGCCTTACATATTTAATTTCACTCGCATAGATGTGCTTGAATGTAATAGCATCACTAGATTTAATAGCGATGTGGGGCACTGATGTTGCATAGGTTTAGCTGCGAGCATAGATCTATCTATGGAATCAAAGGCAGATTTAAAATCAATGAACCCTAAGGATAATGGAAGTCCACCATCCACTTGTTCAGACTGAATCATTGTCAGGGCAAAGATGTTTGGGATCGTACCCATGCCCTTCACAAAACCAGACTGCAAAGGGTCCCTTAATCGATTTTCGTCCACCCACTCATTAAGCTCCTTTAATATGATTCTACAAAATATTTTAGCAGGAGCATCCAATAAAGAGATTGGGCGGTAACTCATCGGGAGTTGACGGTCACCTTTTTTGTAAATGGGTACTGTAATTACTTCAGTCCACGACTTGGGCAATTTCTGATGATTATTTATGGTAGAGAATATTTTGAAAAGAATGGAACTCCAAACTTCGGGATGTTTTTTCATCACAAAGTTTGAGATCCCGTCAGGGCCCACAGCTCGCGAGTTGCTTGAGGTCATAATTAGTTGTCTTATTTCATTCTGATCGAAGCAGAGCCAAAAACACAACTTTCCTTGAGGTTCTGCCATGGGCATCATGTTTATAGGTAATGCATAGAGTTGTTCAAAGTGCATGGGAGGGACATGTCGTGTGGCTAACAACGTTTGGACATAATAACCAAAACACAAGACAGCAGAGGCCGGCATTATATGGGCACACAGGCCCTGGGTGTGTGTATACTTGTAGACCATGCACTGTCAGACGTCATGATATACATGCTGAATGATGAATGTCCACACAGGTTAAACTTTGCAACTCCAAAGGAGTATTTCAATTTTGAATGGATGAGTGTAAACAATCCCTCCACCCGCCCAACCACCTCCCACCAAATCCATAACAAACCCTCCCCCCTTCCCCCCTCCCCCAACTCCACAACAAACCCTCACCCCCTCCCCTCTCCCCACCAACTCCACAACAAACCCTCACCCCCCTACCCCCTCCCCCCAACTCCACAACAAACCCTCACCCACCTCCTCCCTCCCCCCCAACTCCACAACAGTACTCCAATGTAGTACACTAAGGCCACATGTGGCAGCAATGAGGATTAATGCATGCTCCCGGGGCCCGGAGGAGGCATGTCCCGGCACCGCATGGAACGCAGAGTGCGTCACGGAGGAGTTGCCGGTGCGTCACGACTGGGTGTGGCCGTGTCCTCCTGCTGATGCCGCGGATTGGAATGTGCAGCCTCAAGGGCATCAGCTATGCATCCTAGGACGTCACACAACCTGTTAGTGCTCTCAGTGACTGCCTGACGCATTTCCCGGAGTTCATTTAGCCATTCCACCCTGGCGGTTGTCCTCCATGAACACAGTGATGAGGTCAGTCAGCTGATTGCACGACGTGTATCAGATTATGGGTGTTCATCACTGGAGTGACTTGGCCCTACGTGCTCTGGCATGGACTGGACTGGTGAACTTGGGCCACGATCATCGTATCCCTGTACGTCTGTTGGAGCACTATGGACAGGTGTTTCAGGATCCCCAGAGTCACTGCATGATGCCAGGGGGACATTGCTGGGCTCCGGGGTGTGGACTGTGGGATTAAACTCCTCCTCAGATGCCCCACAGATGGATGAAGGGCTGTCCACATTCTCCTCGGGGCCTGAAGCTGCAACCTCCCCAGCAATACTAGACTCTGCCGACGTTGGGGTGGCCATTGTGGCAGGCGCCGATGCTGGGAGGGATTGGGGTGGTGCAGCCTCCACTGACCTTTCAGGAGCCGGGGTGGGTGTTTTTTTCGGTGCTGGAATGCGCCGGACCGTGCCACTGGCCATGGAAGTGGTTGGACGGCTTGTCTGTGGCTCACCGCTGTCATGATCAGTGCCTGTGGTGGTAGAAGAGAGGGCCAACATGAGTGATTGTGTGATGTCCTAATAGCATAAATGGCTGCATTCACATTTCAGTCATTTGGGGTTTGTGGCCTTTTGGGTGTAGCAATAGCAGTGGTACATGTGCATGAGTATGATATGTACGCAGGTTTCGGAGTGACTCATCCTGGCCTGGTAATCTGCAGTCTGGCTGGCACACTGCCGAACCTGCTGCACAGTGTGCATGATGGGATGTGCAAGTTAGTGCACTATGGTTGATGTGCGTTATGTACTTGCACTTGGCCCTTGATTGCATGGCAGTTGGCTCTGCATTAGTTGGATGGGGAGGAAGGCAACATGACAAGGTGCCTTTGATGGCCCTTGGGGGAGTATACATCATGCAATTGCCATTGGCAGTGTTGACTTTGGACACTCACCTCCTTCGGCAGACGACTTTGCCCCACACTCCATCTCGCCGACGTCCTCAATCGATTTGGTCCCGATCAATGCCGCACATGTCTCCTCCCATGGCTCAAGTCTCACTGGGGAACTTGGGCCCCCTCGGTCTGCATTGCCTGACTCCGGTTGGTCGGAGAGGAGGCCCCGCACCCGCACCCGCAAGTCATCCCACCGCTTGCGGCAGTCCTTGGGGATGCGGGGTTGGTGCCTACTACGCTCACCCTCTGGACGATTTGTGCCCAGATGATTTTTTTACGGATTTTTACAGATTATTGACTCTCTCCGCATGTCGGGGCTGAACACAACGTCAGCGTGCTCTTCCAGGTAGTCCACCATGGCCTGCAGCTCTTCAGGGCTGAATCTCTTCTTACGGAGCCAGACCGCAGACTTCTTTGGGGCTTTTGGCATAGTTCCTGGGTGTGTGGTCCTTTCCCTGACTTTGGATTGCTCCCAAGGGTGCTGCCTGATGAGGATGGCAATGGATTGTGTTTTTAAAGATGGCCGCCGCGCTCCTTCCCGTTCCTGTGCGATGACGAAATTTCCGGTCACCGTTATTTACAGACGCTGCTGCTTCCAAGGCGGTGTTGTTATGTACGTGTCCAGAATGCCGGTAGGGGGTCTTGCGGGTCATTTAGCGGCATGCTGCTAGGTACTTTTCTGGCATGGCGAAAAGCACGTGTCCGCGAGGTCGGAATGGGCCGCAATTAGCGGTCAGACACCAGGCCGGTGTCGTACTTTCCGCCATGCCAGAAAGTACCTGTACTTTTCTCCTAGCTCGGAATGAGGGCCAATATTGCTTAAAGGAGTATCAAAAAAAAGAACATTTGGCAAATGATTGAGATGGGGATCCAGAGCAGCAACCTTGTCCTACCGCAGGAGGAAAGACATCCGCGTTTCTCTGGCAGTAAATGCTGCCACCTGACATACAGGGGCATAATGTATTTGTGTATTATATTCATCATTGTTTTACTGTCATTAACGATCCAAACTGCATTTTTGATTGGTGCTCAAAGCGTCCCAATTCCAGTACACCCGCCTAATGATGCACACATGAAGCCTACAAAGGCACCCAGACCTTATATAGTATTTCCTGTCCCTAGAGGAGCTGATGGTGGAATGAATGAACTTGAAATGGATGTGATTAGCAATGACACACACACAGTTATGGTAACAAATGAATTGAAAAGCCGGGGACAAGGTAAGCAAAGCATGAATGTGACAAGATTTCAGACAACCAAACGCATGCAAACACTGAATGCAGACGCAACAGGCCTAGTGTCAGTGACTGCAGAACCACAATCCGAAGCATGGGTGAAGAAGAGACCCTCTACTATGAAAAGTTCCACTACAAATGAGGTAAAAAGACAATCAAAAAGCTGAACTCCCGATGAGACAAGAGGAATTGGAAAGAAAGCCAAGAGAGACAGCTGTTAGAAACCCTTAATCCAACACCAGGAAAGGCAGAAGCAAACTCGGAGAAGATCTCTGCACGGGCACAACTGATAATAAATTAATTATGGCCATTCATAGCCAGAGAAAGGAAATGAATAGAGGATCTGACAAAGAAGCCCACAGGGACAACATTGCCGAGCATATATGTTCCAGTGAAAGGGACAAGTACAAGTTCTACAGCACAGCCATATACCGGACCAATGTCAGGGTGGATGAGATGGGCATTTATTACCAGCAGGAAAAATATGTATGAGGACAAGGAAAGAACTGCCAGACTTTAGTCTACTCAAGTAGCGCAGATAAGGAGGCCTGCACCATGGACCAGGATACCTGAGAACCCTCCAGTAAGAAGGAGCCATACAGATGGATTCAGGGCTGTAGTGATAGCAAACTACATGAAAGCCTTAAGAATCAAGACAATCATGCATGAAGATGATAGCAAACTAAACAATTACCTGGTAGAAGCACATGAAAGAAGTTGGAAGATGAAATTCAGAAGGGGAATGCTTTGTTTGTGCACTCCTACCATACTGCATGGGGAAGTCCAAGATCTTCATAGCTGTAGAAATTGATGTCCAGACAGCACACTGTCTTTTGCACGTAGCCATCTGAAAGACCAGGGACCAGTTGATGGGTAGTGATGCCTCACTGATACGGGCAACTGAAACAGCCTATCCAGGAATAATGGCAAAAGAAAAATGGGAGAGAATCAGAACTGTGGACAAGTTTTTGATGCTCCAGAAATGGTTCATGGGACTGCAGTAATTATGGATCATTATTGGGCATGTGGAACCAAAGCATACATCAGGCTACCGAGAAACTGGGGAGGTATATGCACAATAGTGAATGTCCATGTTCCAGCACTGGTGATCCTGAAAAGTGACCTGAACATTGACAGTTTCCCGAAAGCATATGCTCACCTGAGGAAAAAGAGATCTGTGGAACTGATGACTCGGTTGAAATGGAAAACTACTTCTCTGCCAATAACAAAAAGTGGGGGCATAACTATATGTGGTGCGTTGAACTTTCTGAAGTCTTGTCTAGATGCAGCAGAAAGTATACATGAGGTTCCCCTTGAAACCTCAAAGGTAATGAACAATAAAAGTTGTGGAGTATACTTAAAAGGTGCAAGTAGACCTCAATTACAGTAATCAATACTTGAATGTCTGATTCAGAATCCATAACAACATCAAAGAATATACATAGATGAAGCCATTGGATGTGTGTAAGGTGATTTATTCTGAGCACAGCCAACACGTGTTTCGACCATTGGGTCATTCTCAAGGCAGTCAAGTATTTCTAGGCAAGATCCCCTAGTAAATTATAGTTTCTTGGGTAGGATAAGTGGATACTGACTGCAAAATGTTTCCTCTGTCAAAAACCAATGTGGTATGTCATCAGAGTTCATGGCTTGAGTGCCTTAAAGGCAATGTATGGTGGGGCACAGTGGCCAGTCTGTTTCACCTAATCTTCATTTAATATAATGGTATCAATGCCTTAAAGATCGAATTATGGGGATAAATCCCAAGCGGTTGTTCAGGCACTGAAGATTCAGTGAAACAGACTGGCCACTATGCCCCAACATAAATTTCCTTTTTGTGTTTTTGTGTTATAAAGATAATAATCTCTCAAGGCCAGAAGACTGCAAAAAAAAGCCATAGGGATGAAGATCATGATTGATGTCAAGCCAGGATGGAAGCCCAAAGACCTGACTGATGAAGAAATAATAGACTTTGTGAAGGCCAGCATTCACGCACCAGAGGGAACAAAGTTTCTCTACCCCAGGAAACATTGAAACTATGTGGTAAAATGGGTTTACTGCAGCCCCAATAGACAATGTCAACTGATGACATGGAATAAAGACGAACCAGTAAGGACAGCAGGAATCCTGAAAGGAGTGATAAAAATATGGACTCCAAAGAGACACTTCCTCAGACCATCATGTACAGATCCAGAAGATAAAGAAGGAATAAACCCAGGAGATGGAGTGAAAATTAATATAGAAGAACCAAGTAAGATGAGTCCAAAGATGGGAGTGAAAGTGGTCGATGAATCGCCCAGAGGGGGGAGTGTAGAGGAGGTCCCAAATAAAACCGGCACCCCAGTTGCCCATTTTGAAGTACCAGGAATAGTCACACCAAAATATGGGATGTATGACGAGCAAATAAACCAGCAGAGAGCCGTAGTAGGGCTCTGCGCAGTGCCTATCAGAAGAGCAGCACCTACTGAAGTACCAATACCAAGAAAACCACGGACAGCAAGGTATCCATTAAGAAAACCCTACCAACAAATGAAACGAAACAACGATTGCCTGAGTACAGTCCCGAAAGAAACCAAAAAGGTCTTGATGGAAGACGAATAGTGATGTCACGAAGACCCGGACAGACTCACAGATAGAAGAAATGACAACCCGAGGAATGACACACAGAGACGAAACGACATGAGAAAAGAGATTGTGAACTTAAAGTGAAACAATGACATCAAAACATAAGAGAATTAAGCTGTAAGCAAAATGAAGATAGTCGACCAGTTTACACCTGTAATTATGTTGGGAACCGCAAGAAGGCGAAGAAAACAGTGCAGCTTGCTATGCTTAGTAGAAGAATAGTGCGGCAAGCGCCATTATACATAATCTACCTCAAACGAAGCACAGTATTATAAGTGTATTTCTACTTTGCACAAAAAGCAGAATCAACCCAGGTTACTAGAGGCCAAATGAGAAAAGATTAATATTCTAGCCAAACGAGAAGAGACGGCTGAATCGAAACTCAGCAGAGGCAACCGGCGCCATAAAAGCCAAGGTTATAACAATAGAAGAGGCAAACAGTAGCTACATTTAATTGAAACTAAGAATAGAATATACTGCCTCTGAAAGGTCGAGATAAGAAGACAGAGGCAGGTGGCGGGCTAAATAAGAATCAAATACACAAATTGAGAGAAACAAAACAAATTCACGATGTGGGAAGCACGTGACCAGCCATGCAAGAAGAAGCGAGGGTTCACACCTACGCTTGGAACGTTACCAGGCATGAGATATCAGAACTTTTCCAGACAGAAGATGCAGTCTCGAGGCCAACCACAGTGAACTAATTGACACATGGATACTAAAGTGATGATTGACTGTAACCATAATCGAAGGAAGGTCAGGTAACTAAGGGGCACCCCACACCTGGCCGACCATTCTGCGTGCTGCTAAGCGAAGTGGAAAAGTATGCCTGGGGTTGGTGCCAACCCAATCACAATGGACCAAATAATCTAGGGTTCTATAGTTAGTAGAAACAATGAGACGTCATACCTTTAGTGACGTCTACAGTAGTAATTTTTGAAGGAAGCGCTTAGATGCCCACCTGACAGTGTTTACCCAATCCCCTCACTCCGTTACCATACACAGATATAGTACCTCTAGTAAAGTTACCTTTTCCTGAACCAATAGAATTGCATGTTAACTTTTGAGTGTTACACGTCGATGATGATGAATTTTGAGTATAAATGTTACAACTTGTATGAAGTTCGTTGAGTTTGAAGCGAGAAGGATGATCGCATCGCTGCTGATATCCATGACTCCCCATTTTCTGTACTTGTCAGTAAACTGACTCCCTTTGCCAAGCCATTGAGTTGTCCTTATTGATTGGTGTTGGAGTAATGAATCTGCACCCCCATCCATCTCAAGGGTGCAGCTATCTGGTTTTAAAGTACTTCTGAGCAAACCTCAGCTCTGTGGGCCAGATAGGGTCTCAGAGTATACCATGCAACCAACAATGTCTGTAATGCAGCCAAATCACACACACAATGGAACAATGTGGCACCTACTTGCAAGCAGTGGACATAGCTTTTCAACCAGTGGACATATTTTTCTGTGCAATGGCTCCAGCCATGCAGCAAAGGTGCTACAGACTTACCACACACAAAACACCATAGTACACGCTATGTTTAAAGCTTCATGTCATGTGGAATGCACTCCCCCTCTGCAATTCAGCCTGCCACCAATCATCACAGAAAAAGATTGCAGCTGGAGCTGTCATGCCATAATGAAGGCTGCCTGCAATCACAACACAAGGTTCTTGCCTGCTGAGGTAGCCCCAAAATGGCATAGTATGCACGGCTACTGCTGGCACACCACCATCTTCTTTTAATGAACTATATCACATGAAGCACTTCTCACTTCCTCACCCTTTACATCCCTTCTTCCCACCACCAGATGCAGTAAACTATGTTTTCAGGCCCTTTCGCCACTGCATTGTCCTTGGATACAACATGCCAATGTTATCGACAACTATTGATGCACAACACGTCACCGCACACTGCAGTGCACTCAAAACTTTGACCCATCGGTGAACAGGGAAATGGGATGGCGAAGTGGTGGCATATATGACTACTTTTAGTTGCCACAATGTTACATACAAGAGGCCCAGCCATGAACACAATGCCTTAGGGGCTTGGCACACACACAACACCATACTCCAATACACCATGGCAAAGTTTCCCAAAATCTTTGACGCACAGCACGCATCTCTCCAGCCAACCACTGGCGTCGTCCAAAGTTCATCGACAGCACGATGTACTGCAAGCCAATGAGCTTTCTGTCCACGGAGCGAACAGGGAAATGGGTCCTCAGAGCGGAGCCAGATATCACTAATTTTTTGAGACGTACATTTCAGTTCTTTGCTACAAAAGTATTGGTCGGATTTCCACCAAACACACAAAGCACACTTTCTGACCCAAGCCCCTGCTCCTGACTCAAATTTGGTGCAAATCCATCCAGCCGTTCGGCTACTTTTTCCCCATTCAGTCTATGGAAAAAATATATATATTTCTTTTTTTTTTTCTTTCTTACACTTTCAAAAAGTTTGTATAAACTAAATGAAATAAAGGGGGAAAAATATATATATATTTGGGACCCCCCTATAACTTTGCCCCCCAACCCCCTGCACAAAACCTCTCCAAACTTGACAAAATTCAGAGTGGTCCATATCCTTTTTTTTTGCAACGTTTGGTGAGGATTCCTCGAGGGGGAGCCAAGTTATAAGCCGCCAAAAAAGTGGTCTTCCTAGAAGTGAGGCAACTTAACCATAACTACACGGCCGCCACCGCAGGCTTTGTAACATTTATATATTTACAGAAGTATATATGTATTCAACAATCCTTGAAAGTTACATTTTTAAATATAAAGAGTGTTAGAGATGATGGGAGTACGGTGCAGTAGCATGAATACATTCTGTGGCAATAGGATGAAAACAGTTCAACAGGGTGGACAAAACCTGCATAGAAATAGAGAAGATGTAGGTATAATGTATGGAGTGTTCATAAATTGCAAACGGCCTCAGTGGGTGGAGATAATCAGAATTAGCTAAAATGAATTATGTATGGACACTTAACACATATAATGAGAAAGGTATAATTTCCACTCTTCTGTCTGTAAAAAGAGAAAAGATAATTAGTTAGAGAACATACTTTATGAAATACAATTAGTTACAGTTGTACAGATGTTTCATTTTTTTGACCCTCATATGTAGTGCATCAAATGCTCTATGTTCGATACAACATTTGCGCATAGTACACTGTTGTTCTCTTCACATATAGTAATCATTGGGAAAAAAATCCAAGGTGGATAAAAAAAAAACATACACTAATAGATCAATAAAGTAAATGGCTGGCAGTATTGTGGTTGGATATACACTGAATGGGTTCGGGTACACAAGATGCTGTAGGGTGGGTGAGATTACAGACGCTAGAAGTATGGTGGGTGGGGGAAATGAAACTAGGGTAGGGTGGCTGAAGTTCAAAAAGAGGGAATAGGATGGGTTGGATATAAAGAATGTGAGTATGATGCACAGAGGTACAGAGGGTGAGGGTACAACACATGGGTGAGGATATGGAGTGAGGGTTGGGAGGTGCATGAACAAAGCATTCCACCCCATCCCACAAAAAAATTACACAGAATGAAGAAATCAGTGGTTAGCTGGATATATTTCATGGTACAGGATCACCACTTTATTAAAGAAAGTGAAAACGTACAATCCAAGCCGTGTCAGAAGAAACTACACCGGAGAGCCATCCAATGTCACATCACAGAGTTTGGGACGTCCATGCTCATGCATCACTCTGGCAAGAGTACTTTGGGATGATGTTGACGGCAATTACAGAAAGGCCCATGAGAAATTAACTATTAGGTTGTTGGGAGAAAAAAAACATGGTGGATTGAAATAAAAGAATAAAGTTTGTCACCCAACTCCTTTACTTTTACTCTTTGCTTTTTTTCTGACTACTTCCAACAGCTGCCGTGGCATCAACCTCTACACTAGCAACCACCAAACCAATTTCTGCTCCATCCAATTCCAGCACTGTACCTTCCAAGACCTCTACCTGAAAAGTGTAAAGTTTTGTGCTGAAAATGCCACAATTCTTTCAGGGTGGGAGATGCCATTTTCTGCCTCAGATAACGTTTTTACATTGTTATACTTTCAGAGGCATTGGGCCTCATTATAAGTTTGCCGGTCTGGTAACAACGGTACCGGTAAGCTTGCTGGTACTGTTGTTACCGGACTGGGAAACTACAAGTCCTGCTCGCAGGTGCCTTCCCGCTCGCCAGGTCTGATCTGCCGGGCGTACCAGCACCCGCGATCAGAGCATGTCCGATTCACCAGCACCATCTGAATCGTTCCGCTGCACCCGACCTCCCCATTCCCATTGAGCCCTATGGGGTCCGGTGGGGCCATAATGACCCATTAATTGCCCATTCACGGGTGACAGAAAAATATGCAAGTTTGGCGACAGCCTGCCGGTTTTACCAGCAAGTCTACTTCAAAACTTGTAATGAGGCACAACGTCATGTTTCTCTAGTCTTTTTCATTTTTGTTATAGTTTTCTCCCTAGAAAAATCTTCCAACAGTTGGAGGTACTTCATGGTGGCAGTGCAGGGAAGGATTAGGATAAGTAAAAGAAAATAAAACTTTACCCTCTGCATAGAAAAAGGAAAATAGTTGAATATGACTAACATGTTTCTACTGCTATGAAGTCAAAAATAATGTACTTTCAAATCACTGTCATGGTACAATAAACTTCCACTTTATGTGAGGAGGTGGAAAATAGTGGCAAAATATGCCATCTGATAGCAGTGGTAAATATAGCTCGACTAACAGAATCACCACCGTGGGCCCGGATTGGGTCCCCCAGCTTCCTGCATAGCGCCCAATAAGAGGATGTACAGCCAGCCATCATGCCAAGGCTAATGAGGCTCTCTGCAGCTCTCCGCTTTTCGCAGTTGTCGCCTCTCATCAAGACCATCAAGTGTAAACCTTGCACTGCAGGTAAGCCACTTGCCCTACAGCAAGATCCTGGCTCACCCGGCTCAGTCACTGCCCTGGAGCCCCTCATAACTTTCCCTCTGACCAGCCGAAGCTGCCTTGATGCACTCCTTCGTAGGACTGCACACATCCGCACATGCACCTACCGACAGATCCACATTGCTCGGTCAAGAAGTGTTACTAGCCGCAACAACAGGTTGTGCAACAGAGTCCAGCACCTCAAAGAGGCACCCAGACCCACATGCCACAGGGTTCCCATACCACCTTCAGGGGTCCAGCATACACAGTGCCTCTGTAAAACTCTAACATTGGCCACCCGCTAACAACTGCAGGCTCCACCCAACATGTGTTACCTGACCATCCAACCATCAAGTTGCCTGCCACACCTACGCACGATGTGCAGGCAATTACAGATGCCAACCTGTCCACGTCTGATATCGCTATGATCGCGTTATGCACTACTGCCTCTATGCTGACTGCTACGGCCACCATGCCCTCATGTGATGATGTTAATATCTATGCCTGTCCGACTCCCTTCATGTCAACTACTGCTGCCACCATGCCCATATGTGATGCTGCTACCATTGATGTATGCCCTATTGCCTCCATGTTGCCTACTGCTGCCACCATGCCCTCATGTGATGATGTTACTATTTATGCATGTCCCATTGCCTCCATGTCTCGGGAGGATAGCTCAGGGGCAATGTGCTCCCCTTTGAAGCAAGAAGACACGGAGCAACACAGGTTCGATCCCCGGGTCCGTGCTTAGAAACCTCTGGGTATTAAGCACATTATAAATAACTTATCATAACTTCATAACATAATATGTCGCCTACTGCTGCCAGCATGCCATCATTTGATGATGTTACTATTTATGCATGTCCCATTACCTTAATATTGCACACTGAAGCTGCCACTCCTATGCCTGACCATGCTACTACAATTGCTAAGTCTTCCTGTGATCTTGTACCCAAAGTTGCTGGCCCCATGGCCTCCATGTTTCTTGCCACTGCCACTCTACCCATGCCTGATACCTCCACGCCCCATGCCACACTGGCTCCCACACCCAATTCACCCAACCTTAACAGCACAACCTGGCCCAGTGCACCTCTCCCCCTAACCCCCCTTACTCCGCCCCAGAGGTACTTACTCATCTCAAAAACCCATCCCACCCCCAAGCACACCACACTTAGTTATGCCCTCATCAATGCACGTTCCGTCCCAGCTCACGCTTTAGATCTACATGATCTGATCAGTGCCCACAACCTCGACCTCCTTCCCATCACGGAAACATGGCTCCATGAAGCGTCTGGAACAGCCATACCGTCTGCACTCCCCACCAGCTACACTATCTTCTGACAAGACCGTCTGCAATCTGAAGGCGGCGGAGTAGCCCTTATAGCCAAGGCGTCCATCTCCATCATAAAGATAGAAAAAACAGTCTTAAGTAACTGCGACTCCCTAGTCCTCAAACTTAACACCTCACACAACTGCACTATCACACACCACATCATGTACTGCACTATCACACATCACATCATGTACTGTCCCCCCCTGGCCCGCTGGCAGACTTCCATGCAACCCTCACACACCTCCTCTCTGACAACCTCAAGACCTCCACTAAGGTCATCCTGGTAGGAGACCTTAATTTAGGGCTTAACAACCCTAAATACATCTGTTAGGCAGAAACCTGTGCAGTTCCCTTAGGGACACTGCAAAAGGCTTAAGACTACAGGTGTTGGCAGTAAACCCAATTGGTAGCAGTATGTACCACCCAGATATACCTGGTAGCTGTGGCTGAGCAGCCAGACTTCTCTCAAGAAGAGTTAGACAGTATATAGAGTATACAAGATAGGTACCAAAATACAGTAGCACAAGCAAACACTGACCATAGCTTTGGTATCAATTAAATAATTATGTATTTAAAGACACACTTAGAAATACTCTAGCACTATTATTATAAGCAAGTTCAAAAACACAGTTACTATTACTATATGTACATTCCTTATTCCTTATTAGACAAGTCTTAGTTAACACCACTTATTTCCAGGCAGAGGTGAGCGCTTAACTAAAGATGGCACTCCAATAAGTTTAAGAAAAAGGAGGGAAAAGGCAGAAATTAGGAACAGCACGCAACACAATACCTTAGAAGCACTCAGCAAAGCAGGAAAGTCAAAGTCTACTTGTGAGCAAAAAGGTCAGAGGCCAGGCTCCCTCTTGGAGAGAGTAGAATACCAATGCGCCCAAGATCACACAGTTTAAAAGGCTTGGAAAGTCTTGCAGAGAGTTTAAAAGGAATCAGTTCAGCTCAGAAAAGTTCAGTTAGCCAGCCTAGGGCCGACTCAAGTGGTAAATTGAGGATTTACGAGACACCCCACACAGACCGTTGCGAGGGAGACCAGGCGGACACAGTACCTTAAAAGTGGAGAGAATCCTCCAGCGGGGGCAATTGTTCCTGGCAGTGGGTGCAAGTTGCGGCATCGTCCACAGGAAGAGATGATCTCGACGTGTAGGAAAGCTGAAGGTCGTTGCACTGCCAGGGAAGAAACCAGCCGTGGAGTTCTCCGGTAAAAAGGTACTACATTTTTATTTGCGGTAGTGGAAAAACATGGTATCCCGGTTGCTGGGGTGCTTGGCACAGGCAAGGCAGCCACAAGATGATCCGGGAAGGCAAAAAGGCAGGCAAACTGGTTATCCCCACCAGTCAAAGAAAGAAGACTCTTCGGGATGAAGATCTCCTCTGTCGTTGGAAGAAGTGGTCAGTCGGTTCAGCAGGGCTCCACCGGTGGTGTCGTCATTGTAGGTCGGCTCAGCTTCTCCCTCTTCGGATTCTTTGGTCCTGTGGCGACGTCTGAAGTCCCAGTCCCCAAAGCCCTGCTTTTATGCAGAAAACACCCATTCATCAGTCCTATATGTCACTCAAACATGCTAAGTGGTGAGCCGGGCGGCTCACCACTGGGCCAATCACACAAGAGTGCGACTTGAGTTGCCGAGGCAACTCAGTCCAGGGTGCCTAGACAGAGTGGCACCACTTTTGGAGGCTTCTGTGGAGAAGCCTGCCAAAAAGTGGAACAAAGGGCTCGACTTGGGTTGGAGTCACAGAAGCGAACACAAACGCCATTTTGGAACCGAGTTCAGGCACAAAATACCAACCGGTGAATTAATATTAAATAAATAAACCGGCGGATGTTTGAGGCTATGTTAAAAAGTATTAGCCTCGAACAATGGGAAAATTCCATAGGAATATATTCGCGGTTGAATTTAAAAAGTAGTATCCACTGCCACCAGCCAAAACTCGCTCAGGGGGGACTGGAAAGTGCGCCCTCGAACAACAGACCCAGGGGCAATCGAATTGCCCCTACAAATATGCCCACAATATGATGGTTTGTACTGGTTCTGTTGACAATTTAGGACTAGTAAAGCCAATGGTGACTTAACATGCCCTGGGAGACAGTAGTCAGTCCCAGGGTACGGAGTCTATGTTTGGGGGTCACTATGACACCCCAGTGTTACTGCACGGAGGGTGCTGTGTAACACACATACCAAAAACACATGAAGCCCTATGGAGTAAAAGACCCCATAGCCCACAAAACACATTCCAAAGTCAAAGGATATCTCAAATCATGTCTAAGAGTGGGAGAAAAAAGAGTCTCACTCTTAGCATGAGAAAAAAATAAATCCCAAAAATCCAGCAAAGCTGATGGGGGACTCACTAGGTTTGGGAAATTAGCCTTAACAGAGAATTCTCCCTAACAACATCCCAGCTAAATCCCTTCCAAAGGCTCAGGAAACCTTAAGCTTCATAAATTCCATCTTGGAGCCTACACACATCAAAGGTTTTATCTTAGACTGGCTAGACAAACTGCCCACCATCTGTCAGTGCTAACACCCTTCTCCCTTGGACTGACCACCATCTTATCCTGTTCACCCCCCCCCCAAATACCAGAAACTGCCTGCCATGCCCCTCTCCCAGTTGTTTCCAGAAACTCACGTCTACTCACCAAAGAGAGACTGGTACCACATCTACTAGTCCCAGCCCTGTGGCCCCTGTTCTCTAACAAGCCGAACACACTGGGCCAGACTTTGAACACCATCTTAACAGATGCAGTAAAAGCCATTGCCCCATTAGCCACACGGAAAGCCAAACCCACTAAACACTCCAACGCCTTGGTTCTCCCCAGAGCTTCTACAGCTATGCTGTAAGAATCGCGCAGCCCTGTGTACCTGGCAATCCAATTACCTCGACTCAGCCAAACTTGAATTTAATCAACTCTCAAAGGAATACAAAAAAGCAATCATCCATGCCAAAGCTACTTCTTTCAACACCAGAATTGCCAATGCCAATTCTGAATCCAAATAAATGTTTGCCATCTTCAGGGAACTGGAAACTCCTGCCCTCCCTCCCCAGTCCATAACCAGAGATGAAGCCTGGTGTTCAGACATACAATCAGCCATGCTAACAAGCTAGACTCCCTCCACAACAGAATACTAGCTAACCAACACCCACCTAACCACCCCAAACACTCACACATGCCCGCCTCCAACCACAGGTCCCCAGGCACCCCACTCTTCTAATTTATGGACCTCACCGAAACAGAACTCATCACCCTCATGGAGAACATTAAACTCTCCCTGTGCAAAGAGGATATCTGCCCTACCACCCTCATCAAAGAGTGTGCAGACACACTCGCACCCTTCCTCACCGTGTTCATTAATGCCTCCTTTGCCTCAGGTTCCGTGCCATCTAGCCTTAAGGAAGTGTGGGTATTCCCCTCCCTAAAAAAACTCACTCGACCCTAACACGCCCAACAACTACAGACCCATAACCACAGTCCCCTTCCTATTATAAATTCTGCACAAAGCAGCTTACCTACAAGTCCAACGCTTCCTGGAATCCAACAACATCCTTGGTACCTGACAATCCAACTTCCACCCTGGCCACAGAACCGAATCGCCCTGCTGGACCTAAACAAACAGATCAATGCCATCAAAGAAACAGGAAAACCCACCTTACTCCTCCTCTTAGACCTCTCTGCCGCATTCGACCTGGTTGACCATAATCTACTCTGTCAACACCTCTCCTCCTCAGCACACTTCTCCGCTAACGGTATCGTCTGGATCGCCTCATTCCTCCAAGGCAGAGCCATGCGAGTATTCTCTGACCAAGCGTCTTCAAAACCCCCCATTATCCAATGTGGAGCACAACAGGGCTCTTGCATATCTCCTACACTCTACAACAGATCTCTTTTTAACATACTTGACTCACTCTGCATCATGTAGACCAACTATGCTGATGATACCCAACTCCTCCTCCCTCTGTCTGGCGACTATGAGGCTGATGCCAAGACTCTCATTGACACCTACACCACTATCCACACCTGGATGGCTGTAAACTGACTTTGCCTCAACAGTGAAAAGACAGAACTACTACTACTAGGACCCACTGACACACAGAAATTACTTGACACCCGATACTCATCCTTCGACAACTCCACTATCTCAGTATCCCAAGCTGTAAAAACACTTGGGGTGTACCTAGATGTCAATCTATCCATGTCTAGGCAAGTCAACGCCATTGCTTCCTCTGCAGCCTACCACACTAAACTTCTAAACGCAGCCAGGCCATTCAACACCACTGCTAATTACCTAACCATTGCCAGAGTCTTAATCGGTTCCAGATTGGACTACTGCAACGTCCTCTTCACGGACACTTTGGACAAAAACCTTGACAAACTTCAAACCATCTAAAATAACACTCTAGGCGCTGCCATAGGCATCCCTAAAATGGAACACATCTCCTCAACCGAACAACAAGCCCACTGGCTGCCCGTCCGCAAATGTGTCCTCTTTAAAACACTCCACTTTACCCACAAGTGTATCCACCACACAGCCCCACCCTATCTATCACAGAGAGTAAATATATACCCCTGCTCCAGACCTACTAGAACACCATACACCACCTTGCTGTCCCTAGTCAAGCATGCCAGAGGGGGTGGTGTAAGCTTCTCTTTCATTGCTCCAGGCAATGGAACTCCCTTCCACTGGCCCTTAGATCTGAAACCTCTCACCTAGCTTTTCGCAAAGCTATCAAAACATGGCTATTCTTTTATATTCTCCAGCCATACCTGCAGTGTCCCCATACCACGTCTTGATGTGCACACCTGCAATAATAGCTATATATAATGTGCTATGCCACGATATGCTCTACTCTGTGTAGCCCCTTGTGTAACATATCGCTACCCATGTAACACATCATGTACCAAGTATGAACACCTACCTGTAACTAAGCCGATTCCATGTAACAGCACTACGATGCCTCTGGGTTGTTTGTGTGCATTATAAATGCAAATAAATAAATAATTAGCTGACACACACACAAAACTCCAAATAAACATTTAAATATGTAAATATTTACTAACACTTACTTTCACATCAGCCACACACTTAGCATGGATACAGTGTTAGTTCTGCAATCAAAATGAGAAAAGTCGACAAAATGGTGGCTTTGATACTTTCCAAAATCAATACCACAAAAAGAGGACTATATAAAAAGCAAAGTACTAAAATGGCCGACACATTTTCACTGCAACCTATCACAGACAACCACACAAGCAAAACAGTATCACCAACCAATCACAAACACTGTAAGAAAAAGAAAACTTCTTTTCCCACAACATCTTTGATAGCCGTTGCTATTCAAACATAGCTATATATATCACGTTGTAGCCATGGATACATGCACATTTTTAACTAACTTAAAAACAAACCTTGCCAACCATTAAAAGTTCAAATAAGACAAGGGTAAACCTGATGAAATAAAATCAGAAACACAAGTAAAATTGGATAGTTGCAACTTCCGGTATGACTCAGGCCTTGTCACCCTTAAACACAAGTGCAGGGTGGCTGAAAAGAAATGTCGTGCTTCATGTACATCCTCTGACAAACTGGCCTGCCGCCTACTCCAAAAGCAATACCGTCTCTCTGTCCTCACCAAGAACAGAGCTCACATACAAGCCCTGCGTCTCTCCGGCATCTAACAACTCGGCTGAACTCTTTAAAATCTGCAAGGAACTGGCCAATTCTGATACAGTCTCTACCTCTCCTGTCCCCTCCCAGGCCGGCCCTCTGCACGTCTCTGGCCTCTCATTTCGTCACTAAAACTCAGGACATCCTGTCCTCAGTTTCCTCCTCTCCCCTTCCTCCCTACTTTTCCTATGGCCCTTCCTCAGCCACCTCTCCTCCTTCCTTCTCTGCCTTTCCTCTGTGCTCCCCAGATGAGGTTTCTAGACAAGTCCGATCTATGAAAGTCTTGTCAAAACAGGTTCATCCCTGTTCCTCCAAAATCATCAAGGACCACATTGACTCCCTGGCTCCTGCCCTGACCAACTTCTGTAACCACTCCTTTGCCACTGGAGTCGTCCCTTCCACCCTGAAGCACTCCCTTGTGCACACTCTTCTTAAGAAACCCTCTGCCAACCCTTCCTGCCCAGCTAACTATTGCCCAATCTCCATCATGCCTTTCCTGGGCAAACTCTTGGAAAAGCTGGCCATCTCCCAGCTCAATCTTCACACTGAATCTGTTGGTTGTCTCCATGATCATCAGTCTGCCTTCAGAGCTGCCAGAAGCAAGGAAACCGCTCTCCTGAACATGAAGACCTGCTCTCCAACCTCGATTCCAACACCCCTTGTGTCCTCATCTTAATTGATCCCTCTTCTGTCTTTGACACAGTCAACCATACCATCCTGTTCAACCATCTCCGTGATAACCTGGGGATCACTGGTCAGGTCATAGCATGGCTGACTTCTTTGCTCTCTGATCGACCCTCCCAGGTTCAACTTGGGTCCTTCCTCTCCTTTATCTCTATCTCTACCTATGGTGTTCCCCAGGGGTCTAACCTCTCTCCTAGGCTGTTCAACCAATACCTGGCACTTCTTGCCCACCGCATTGCCGCGCTCTGCCCCAACAGCCAGTGCAATGAAGATGACACTCAGCTCATTTTCAGGCTACCCTCAGCCACCTCGTCTCCCTCTCTCATCTCTGACTGTCTGTCCGCCATCCAGGAGAGGTGTGCCGACAATGATCTCTGCCTTAATGCCAGTAACACCAAGATTCTCCTCATCAGCACACCCGCTCCCTCCTTTCCCTTCACTCTCTGGCCGGCCTCTCTTGGCCCTCTTCCTGCTCCCACCTTTGAGGCAAAAAACCTTGGGGTCATCATCGACTCTACACTCTCCTTCTCTCCTCACATCTCCGACATCTCTAAGAAGTCACACTACCAGCTGCACCTCCTCAGAGGTATTCTTCCTTTCCTCTCCTTCCCCCAGAAGCTTACTGTCTCCAGAGCTCTAGTTTTCTCTAGGCTGGACTATTGCAACAGCCTCTTTCTAAATCTGCCTGCTTCTACTCTCCGCCCTCTGCAACTCATCCAGAACAGGACTGCGAGACTTGTCCTTGGCCTCAAGCCCAGGGATACTATCTCTCCAGGACTGACATCTCTGCACTGGCTACCAGTGGCTGCGAGGATTAAGTAGAAAACCCTCTGCATTGTCCAAAAGGCCTTCTAGAGTTTGGGGTCTCAATACCTTGAACTCTCTCTTCCTAAATATCTCCCTTCTCGAGCTCATCGCTCATCCGCCTCCAACTCCTTCAGGGTCAGTCGCTTCTCTTAGCAACAAGTTGGTGGGAGATCTCTTTCCTCAGCTGGGGCCTCCCTCTGGAACAGCCTCTCTGCCTCCCTGAAACTTGAGAATTATCTCTGGTTCCAAAAGCACCTCAAGACCTTTCTCTTTGCTTCTACTTTTTCTTCTCCTCTTCCCTGCTGACTTCTTGGCTGAAACTGCACTGGTTACCTGGCCACCCTCTCAACTCGGTGCCCAGGTCCCCTGCCCCGCCAGTCACACACCTGCACTGCCTTCCTGGCAACCCCTGCACTTCGGGACTGTTTTCTGTATCCCTACAGTCCCACTACCAGCACTTGACACCTGATGCCTGCACTTACCCCTGCACTGGTCACCTGCTGGCCTTACTGTTACTTATTGTTATTTATTCTATTTTCCCATGTACCGCCCTGTCCCCTCCCCCTTCCCACGCACTTGCGTGATCTGAATGACACCTGGCCTAGTAGGATCGTTGTCTGTCTTCTCTCTTTTCCCTCTCCCTTGCCTCGTCACGCCTTGAAACAATTGTGTTTAGGCGCGTCATAAATGCCATATCATATCATATCATATCATATTATATCATATCATAACATCGACAAAATAATATGATTATTGCACATTAAATGTTTGGCTTAATACACACAGCTATTCATATAGCCGTGTGTACAACAGCAGCCAATCAACTAATGAGATGCGTTAACATACCTACGTGTGACTGCCCGTCTACTATATAACCGCGAGTATAGAAACACCCCATGAGGTTTTTAGATTTTTAACAGCAGCTATTCGGAAAAACAACAAAAACAAAATGTTATCCTACACTCCTAAGCCCTTACCAAGTGACCCTAACATCAATGCCACCTCTCACCACTCCCCTGATGTCCTGCTCACCTCCCCTGCCCTCTATAACACTTGTTTCTGTGATGCAGTTTCGATCAAACTGTCGGGTAGCCGTGGATATGCAGCCAGGAAAAATACACAACATACCATTGGCCTATATATAACAACACATGGTGCCCAGCATAGCTACGAGTACATGTGCCATGCAATGACCAGTACTCACGTAGCCGTGGATATGCACTCCAGTCACTGTTGTTAATAGCTGCACCAAAAACATCACCATTTCATTGGCTGGTGTGGTAGCTGTGGATATGGATTCATGTTTAAAATATATATATATATATATATTCAGTAAAAAAACTTTGTTAAAGGGACGTTATGGTTCAAAGTAAAACCGAAAAACTCCTGAAATTCGGCTGTTATGGTAAGATAAGCAACCATAACTCGCGCCACCGTGCACTGCTAACACTAACACCCAGGACATCAAAGATGACATCACAAATATCATTGATGACATCACTGATGACATCGCATTGCTGGCTCTCCCTTTTTTTCCTTTACTAACATATCTAAGCCACATAGTTTTCTTCAGTAACAGTCAGGAAGTAAAAATTGAAAAGGTACTATATTTGTAGACTTAGGGTCAAGTCATATCATATGAAACATATATATAGCGGAAGACAGAGGCTTGAAAGAGAGCAATCCTTTCTGTGCATGAAGATAATCATTAGAGTTATCAGCACTTTCTCATAGTTTTATTTGTATTACTATACCTTCCCTGTATATGCTCATATTTGTATACATTGTACTCACACTCCTTTCCTTAGGGTTCACTGACATCATTTGATACACATACATACAGTAAGTAGCACCTTTGAAACAGAGCAATCATTTCTCTGCATAAAGATAATCAGTTAGGTTATGAACTCTTTCTGCTACTACTTCTGCTTTTTTGCGTACTTCTCTGTCCCTGTATATACTCATATTTGTATGTGTTGTTGTTTCTTTGTGTTTTGTCTGTATTAAGTGTGATTATGTATTAAGTGGGTTTTATTAGCTACTTATTACATGTTAGATTATGAATATTGCACCTTCATCATGTATACTGCACACACTGCCTAAGTTTCTGCATGAGTATGAGTTGCTTAGTATATTGGATAGAACTTCATAATAGAATGCTATTTATATCAATGCATTGCTTAATGCACTAATTAGCTCATGATATTTATTCAAATGATCCTTCATACTTTTTGGTCAACATTATAAGAATCCCTCCTACAGAGTTTTCATGAAAAGTAAATGCACATGTGATGTCATCAGTGTTGTCATCAATGACATTTGTGATGTCATCTTTGATGTCCTGGGTGTTAGTGTTAGCAGTGCACAGTGGCGCAAGTTATGGTTGCTCATCTTACCATAACTGCCGAATTTCAGGTTTTTTTTGCATTTACTTTGAACCATAACGTCCCTTTAACAAGGTTTTTTTACTGAATTTGATAGGTTTTTAGTAGCGCAACTTAACCATAACGTCCCTTTTAACAAAGTTTTTTCACTGAATTTCATAGGTTTTTAGTAGCGCAACTTAACCATAACGTCCCTTTTACCAAAGTTTTTTCACTGAATTTCATAGGTTTTTAGTAGCGCAACTTAACCATAACGTCCCTTTAAGAAAGTTTTTTTACTGAATTTCATATGTTTTTAGTAGCACAACTTAACCATAATATCCCTGACTTTATATACATGTAACATAGAACATACTGAACCCCTAGCTAGTGATTCTGATGTCCGCGGACTACCGCCATTTTGAGGTTGGCTCTGAAAAGAGCTGTTTTTTTGGGTTTTTTTGCAGATGCTTGACAGACACCTGTTATTTTGTATTTTTTTTTATTTTTCTTACTTTGCTCCTAAAATCTTCACATAACCTTCTCCAAAGCAACCCTTACATTCCAAAACAGAATGGCATTTCCCATAAAAGATAAGGAAATTCTATCTTCTTGAAAATAAACAGCATTACTGGAATCAATATTCTCATTATTACAGAAGAACATACCAGCTCTAAGCATGAAGGCACACATGCCTCGGTTGATTACACAGCTAGCATTGTTTTTCTGAGGACAAAAAGCTGAACTATTGTCCCATATTGCCCTAGGTACTAATCCAGAAAAAAATACTTTGGCATTTGGGAGGATGTTCATTACTGCATGAACCAAGTGTTCCAAATCTGCCAACAAAGTAGGGGCACTGACATAGCCCAAATGGAAAGCACCATAGTGCAAAACTACCACATGGGGACTGTTGATCCTGCCCATATCTTCACAAACTTGTACAATTCCCTGTACATTGCAATCAGGCACAGTGCTCCACACCACCTCCACTCCTTTAACATCAAAATTCTTTGCAACATGCCTGCATTGAGCATACTGTTGTAAACCATGCACAAACATATCTCCGAGCACCAACACCCTGACTTTCTCCACTTCTGCCATCTTCACTAGACACAGCCCCTTTGAACACAAATCCACAACCTCAACATCTGATTGGCTGATCCCTACAGTCTTCTTTCCATGCTGGATTTGCTGGAAAACCCCGGATGTAACACGCCCTGTCTGCAGACCGCATAACTCTTAGACAGCCCTTCTACTATTTCCACGACATTCTCTGTGCCATTCCCTCATTGGATACAGCTAAGCAGGCACACAATACGGAGAACGTCCTCAGAACACCCCCATTTTGTTTATTTTCAAACATTTCAGGACACCGCGAGTGTTCTTAGAACACATTCAACTTGCCAGCGAACAATACGGACAACGTCCTCAGAACACCCCCATTTTCTTTATGTACGAACATTTCAGGACACCACGAGTGTTCTTAGAACACTTTCAGCTTGACAACGAACAATACAGAGAACGTCTTCTGGACACCCCCTGCGAACATTCCAGGACCCCATGAGTCTTCGTAGAACACTTTCAACTTGACACCGAATACATTCTGCTTATTTACGAACGTTTCAGAACAGCCGTGTTGTCCGCAGACAAATCGAACACAACAAAAGCGTCTAGCACATAAAAAAAATACAACATTCTACCTATCTCATACTCCCCCACCCTCCCCAAACACTCTTACACACCAACACACTCCACTAAATACAATTTTTAAACCAAGTTTCACCTCGCTGTCCGCGGTCGTCCGCGAATGCAAGATGTCGGGCGCCACCAAAAATCTGACGCGCTCCACGCCCCACGCCGTCCAATCAGCGAACACGTCGGATGTCCGCGGACATCGCACAAGCCGCTCGGCCAATCAGGCCACTGTCCGCAGAGCGAACCGGGAAGTCCGTCCGCAAAGCGAACAGAGATATCATTAATTTTTTTGCCTTACATTTTGGTCATTTTAAAAAAAAAACTGCTGGACGGATTTACACCAAATTTGCAAAAGCATGCTATCGGGACCAAGCCCCCGCTCCTGCCGCAAATTTGGTGTAAATCCATCCAGCGGTTTGGGCTGTAGGCGTGCGCAAAGTTTTTTCCCATTATGTCTATGGGAAAAAACAAAAGTTTTGGGACCCCCCCCTATAACTTTGGCCCCCCCTGGACCAAACCTCTCCAAACTTTGCAAGTGGGCCATATACTTTTTTTGCAAAGTTTGGTGAGGATTCATCCAGAGGGAGCGAAGTTATAAGCCGCCCAAAAAATGCTCTTCCTATGGAAACACCAACTTAACCATAACTACATGGACGCTATATATATATATGTATTCAGTGCTCCTTGCAAGTTACATTTTAAAATATATAGCGTGTAAGCGATGATGGGAGTGTGGTGTAGTAGCATCCATTCTGTGGCAATAGGATGAGAAGAGTTCAACAGACTGGAGATAACCTGCATAGAAATACAGAAGATGTCAGTAGAATGTGTAGAGTGTGCATAGACTGTAAACAGGCTGAGTTGGTGGGGGTAGTCAGACTTAGATAAAGTGAGTGGTTTTCATATTAGATATGGAAACTTAATACATATGATGAGAAAGGTATAATGTACGCTCTTCAGTCTGTAAAAAAAAGAAGACATAATTATTTAGAGAACATACTTTATGAAATACAATTAGCTACAGTTATTCACAAGTTTTTTTTTACCCTAATCAGATGCACTATGTTCGATACAACATTTGTGCGTAGTACCCTGTTCTCTTCACATATAGTAATCATTGGGTCATTAGGAAAAAAACCAAGGTGGATAAAAAAAAAACATACACTAACAAATCAATAAGGCAAATTGGTGGGAGTATAGTGGGTGGGAATACACTGAAAGGGTACGGGTATACAGGATGCAGTAGGGTGGGTGAGAGTCAACAGGCTGGAAATCGGTGAGTGGGGGAACTGAAACTAGGATATGGTGGGTGAGATTCGGAAGGAGGGGGTAGGATAGGTTGGATATAAAGAGTGAGGGTATGGTGCACAGCGGCCCAGAGGGTGGGGTGCAATGCATGGGTAAAGGTACGGGGAGTGCAGGGTGGGTGGATGAAAAAAGCATCCACCCCCCACCCCGCTGAATGAAGAAAACAGCAGCTAGCTGAAGAAATGTCATGCTACAGTAGCACCACCCTGTAAAAAAAAGTAAAAAAGTGCCATGCAAGATCTGTCAAAAGAAACTATGCCAGGGGCCATCAAATGTCCCATCACTGAGTATGGGAACATCCATCCTAATTCAACACGTAGTGGGAGTACACTGGGATGATGCAGATGAGAACTACAGAAAGGTCCATGAGAAATACAAAATACAAGCACTTGTGCCAAACTGTTCTTGTCTTTACTTATAAGAATCATTCGGTCATAGGGAAACAAACCCAGGTGGTTTGAAAAATACCATACAGTTTCTCTTGCAACTCCTTTACTTTCCTTTACTTTTCCTCATTGCTTTTTCTTCTGACCACTAGCAATAGCTGCCATGCCAGTAATCTCTACATGACCCGCCACCACGGCAACCTCTGCACCATCCGTATCCAGCACTGCACCTTCGACAACCTCCACTGGCAAAGTGCAAAGTTTTGTGCTCAAATGTCACAATTGTTTCAGGGTGGGAGAGGCCATTTTCTGCCTCAGAAATATTTTTACGTTTGTATTTTCAGTGGCATAGTAATATTTCTCCATATCTTTTTTAAATTCTTTTCATTTTCTTCACAAGAGAAAACTTCAGACAGCTAGAGGTACTTCATGATGGAGCGGCAGTGAAAGTTACAAGCAAATAAACCTTTACCACCAGTAACCTGCATAGAAAAATAAAAGTAGTTGCATATAAATGCTGTTGATTTAAACATTTATTTTCTAAGCAGCATGTTAGTGAAAGCTAAAAAAATGCATTTAGAATTAGGAGCCTCACCATTTGTACATTATTTACAAGTAAGAACAAAGCAATAGCAAAACATTTCGACAATAATGTTAAGCAGAATTTAGCAATACATGTAGGCGCTGATTCACAGAACATTTTCCTATGGGATTGCACCATTATAAAACACTTCCATGAATCAGGCCAGTAATCTGATAGCTGCGCTTATAAAATAGTGCAGATTTATATATAGAAAATCAACGCTAAATTTTAGGAATACGTATTTATACGAGTATTAGAATCTAACAAAAATAATGCATCAGCGTATTAACCGAGCTGATTATATTTAAGAGCATCTCAGTATAACACTAACAATGCATAGGTGTATGAGCAGTACTAAGACGTTTCGAATGCTGTAAAGTTAAACAGAATTCACTTTCTAATCACTGTCATGGTACAACAAACTTCTGCTTAATGTGAGCAGGTGGAAAATAGTAGCAAAATATGCCATCTGATATCAGTGGTTATTATAGCTGACAAATACAGCACTCCAAATAAACCTTTAAATATGTAAATATTTACTGACAATTTCCCATCAGCCACGCGCTTGTGTACAATGTTAGTTCTGCATTCAAAATAAGAAAAGTAGGCAAAATGGTTGCTCTAATACTTTCCAAAATCAATACCACAAAAAGAGGACTATATATTATGCAAAGTACTAAAATGGTTGACACATTTTCACTGCAACCTATCACAGAAAAGTACACAAGTACAACAGTAACGACAGGCAATTACAAACCCCAAAACACATAGAAAACTGTTTTTCCCCCAACGATCTTTGATAGCTGCGCCTATTAAAAAACGGCTTTAAACATTGTCTTGCAGCCACGGATACTCGCAAATGTTTTACTAACTCACAAACAAACGTTGCCAACCTTGCAAAGTTCAAATAAGACAAGGGTAAACTTGAGGACATAAAATCAAAAACCCAAAACGAAAATAATTGTGTGGTCTAAAATCCACATAATATGATTATTGCACAGAAAATGTATGGCTTAATACATGGGGTTATTCATATAGCCACATTTAGAACAGCAGCCAATCATCTGACGGGATAGGTTAATGCACCTATGTGCAACTTCCTACACGCTGTATACCTGCGGGTATAGAAATATCCCATGAGATTGCTTTATTTGTAGCCATGGCTATTCAGAAAATGTGCAAAGAACAAATGATTTCCTGCACTCCCAAACCCTCACCAAGTTCTGCCAACATCTGTGCAACTGCCCTCTCCCATTCCCCCTATAACACTTGTTTCTGTGACGCAGTTGCGATCAAAATGTCGGGTAGCTGCGGCTATGCAGCCAGAGAAAATACATGACATACCATTGGCATATACCTAACCGCGGTAACACAGAGTGCCCAGAATAGCCGTGAGTATGTGTGCCGTGCAATGACTGGTGCTCCCGTAGCAGCGGATACAGAGGTTCCATGGGTTAATATCCCCATAAAAATATCGCCATACACAAATATCGCCATATTTTGTGGCAATATTAAGGCATGGTACCTGCGGGGGACACCCCTACAACCCCAGTATTATTTTAAAAGGAGCGGGGGACACCCCCACAACCCCAGCTCTCAAAAAAACCTAATATTGTCCCCACTAAAAATATTGCCTATGGCCGTTCCAGACAATCATATATACTGCGATATTTTTAGTGGGGATAATATTACCTGATACTGATACACACTCCATTCATTGTTGCGATTAGCCGCGACTCAAACTTCACTTTAATATTGGCTGGTGTGGTAAACGTGGTTATGGATTTATGTTAAAAAAAAATATATTTACATACGTATATATGTGATCATTTACTACTTGTATTTTGTATTTTCAGATATATACAGTATAAGCGAAGATGTCAGAAAAGTACAGAAACATGAATACATTCTGTAGCGGAAGAGTGGGTGGGTAGTGGTCAAAGGGGTGGAGGTTGGCTACATACCTGTGTAAAAAAAAGTTAAATAGTTCAATGTAAATGCTGTTATACAAAGCCTAGATCTAAGTAACTTGTGTTAATTTATTAGACAACATACCCTAAGGGAACCGGCAGCTTCCTCACAACTAGGCAGAGTCAGTCACTCTTTCTGCACGGATAAGAGTCCCAAATGCCTCAGTGTCACTGGCCATAGCCAAGGAGATCGTCAATGATTTTTCACCCCTGACATCACCCCTGACATCACTATAGCTGTAAAAATAACTTTTAAAAAAGAACTATCGCCGCGGGTATGGAACTACACATACCCTCGGCTATATGTAGTCCTTTAGAACCACGGCTATCGGAAAACATGATTGTGTCAACAAAATGCCTCCCTGCCCCCCAAAAGCCCTCACCAAGTGACACCCACACTTAGTGCCAACTCCCCAAACACCCTTGATGGCCTCCTCACCTCCACTGCACTCACCCATTACCCCATAACACACACTGTTTTCATGACGCAGTTTAATTTCAAATGTCAACCATTACCGGCTACAGCCGAAGCTACAGAAAGCTTTGTGTTGCAAACTAAGTCCCTAGACCCCCTCCAACTCTCAAATTTTACTTGGTGTCCTCTAGCCACACCTGCACCTCTAGCATGACATTTGCACGTAGTTTGACCTGCAAATGGCTTTTTTCCGGCTTTTCACTTTCCGATATCCGCAGCTATAGCTGTGGCTATCCTATCCCTCGCATTGAAGAAAAAAAAAGATGGAGGCTGTTTCATTTCTAAAAAAAAGTTTTTGGCAGTTTGCCAGATTATAACCCCAAACCACAAAATGGCCTCCAGCAAATGCTTTGTGCCCAAGTTGTTTTGGACCTGGTCCAAATCCATCCAACGGTTTGGGCTATGTGGTCTGGCATATACTGACCTTGTTTGTCTATGAGAAAATGAATGGGAAGTACCCCAACATTTTGCTTTTCATTGTTTTCTTAATAACCTTTTAATTTTTGAACAAATCTTTACCAAACATTGCAGTCTGGGTTGGTATACATGTCCCTAATTGACTTCCGAATGTCAACGAAATCCGTCACACATGTCAAATCTATTAGCAATAGACTTTTTTGAGGTTCCTATGGGAGTCCGACTCACCTTATCTACAGGGTGTTGACTGCTGCCCTATATTATCTTCATAAGAAAGTTCAAAAATATGAAAGAAATGCCTAAAGGAATGCAGGCAAAAGGGTAAGCTATTGAGCTTTACAAATGTTAAGCGAGATCACCATGTTAAAGATGCATTGGCAGTTCCCCAGCTGTAGCGAATGTAGCATGTGCAATAATTTCTCTACTCACTACCATCTCTTTATCACTCTTCCTTCACTGTGACTAACACTCAGCAATATGAAAACCTTTAACAGTGGCATACATTGGGCATGCAAGCATTTTGATCAGCATAAACACCTTTTACAATGGCATATATTGTTGTGGCAAGGCTCATGACAGTGTTTGGGTATAAGTAGCATGAGAATGTTTTTCAGTGGCAAATATTGTTGAGGCAAAAGCCACGATGCACTTGGGCACAATCTGCATGGACATGTTTTACAGTGGCAGTGATGGTATATATTATTTGGGCAAGAATGTGAATTATCTTTGAGCATACCTAACTGAAAAGAGGGCCAATGCTGGCATATATATTCAGGATGGTCTTTTTCATGCACAAGCTGCATGAAAATGTTTTACAATGGTACTGCCTGCATGTATTGTTTCCACAGGAATTAGTATTTTCTCTGGGTACACCTACATTAAAAGGGGGCAGTGCTAGTGTATATTGGTAAGGAAATGTCCACACTTGACAGCTCAGCTTTCTAGGGGCGTGAGACTACTAAAAGATACAGGTTGTTTGTACAGCCAATACAAACACACTGAAAATCAATGGTCTGCAAATTGGTGGGCTGGACCAGAAAGGGGCCTGAGGGATGTCCAGGAGGGACCCAGACTTTAAAAGGGGATTAAGAGTACTGTTTTTAAGGTGACTGCTTTTAATAGAAAATATAAGCAGTAGACAATCTAGTCATATTTTAAAGAGTATGCCTCCCACCCCTGAAAACCCTTCACTCAAGGGGAGGGCGGTCACTCAGTTTGAAAGTGCTTGAATACCATTGCTGTAAATAAAGATATTTAGACACTTCTAGTATGTCCATTCTCTTACTATTATTAAAAACATTTGTTTTGGGACTCTTATGAAATGTAAGTGCTTAAAATCAGCGTTTTTAGCTCTGCCCCTAAGGGTTGGAGGCCACCTGCCCCCTAATTTCATGACTCCACGTCCTTGGTGTTGCACCTTTCCAAATTGTTGAGAGCCGCCAGTGCCGCCAGTGCAGCCACACATTCCCAGCAAGTTTGCAGTGGTCTAACAGTCAAGTCCTTTCATCCAACAGACAATGTGAATGTGAGAACTGGAAGTGTCTGGTGCACCCCCGCGAGCGCGCCACGCACCACCAGCAATTATTGGACTGGCTTATAGGTCAATAGGCCCATGACTGAATCAAAAACACAAAATGCTTGTGTGGGCCAGTTTTTTGGATCAAAGTCGGGCACTTTTTTGGCCAATGTCGGCCAGTTTGCTGAGTTACTGCACTATGCCGCAAATAGTTTTGACCAGTATTGCTGAATAAATATTCTTTCAAATGTACAATTTTCATCACATTTTATCAAAAACCTCTCCCTTGGGTAATATTCAAACATTGTCACAAAATGAATGAATTCCCATTTGCAACTGTGGGCCACTTTTTCGTTGGTGCCTGAGACAATTGTATGCCCCAGTGCGACCCTGCAGCAATATACTGTAAATGACCGAAGGAATGGTAAGCCGGTTATTCACTTTTCTTTATAAATGGATACAGTCCGAAGAACCATTATAAATACAGTTAATACATGTATATAATCCCTGAAAGCAGAACGATTGCTCATGTTCTCTTGATCAATTACACACTGTAAAGGTTCTCTTGATCAATTACACACTGTAAAGAAATGCCAACAGTCCTATTTGTGGGACAAAATGATGCCCCAAGGGTCTGAGTCTCAGCTGATGGTAGGAGAAGAAAGAGTAGAGGACTTGCTAAATGTAGAAGAATGACTTATAGTAGGGATGGGAACACTACTGCAGTGTATCAGAGGTAATGGGAGGAGAACGAAAGAAGCGGATTGCTGAAATTATATTTTTTCTAACATGTGTCTTGCTGCTTTGAGAAATAAAGGAAATCGTGATATATAATAGGAATAGGAACTTTGGTGCCATGCAATATATTTTCTGTAACGTGGTTTCTTGAAATGTCCTGGCAACACATTGCATTTCTCCTTCCTGAGGCGCTGGCAGGTTTTCTCAGGTGCAGCACTTAAAGCAGGAGTTTGATTTCTGTACAAGCATGTTCTGACCTTCTGCTTCCATTGTGAAGTGCTAACTATCTTTCTGGCCTTCATGACAAATATTACAAATATTAAAGAAAAGACAATAAAATGGGTTGTTTTTCTTCTCCGATGTGTCCTCAAGTTCGGAGGGAGTTCTTGCCGCCTGCTGCACTTTCCTTCCAATTAGAGTTCCGCTGGGTTTGAGAGCGTGCCTTCTGCACTCATTTGTAGATTCCGACATTGTTTGCAATCTGGTTGACACATGAAGAATATTCATAATGTGACATTTGAAAGCACTTGGCATGGAGCGAAGAGTTGGCGTGAGGATAATATCCAGCAGTACTCGACAGGGTGGCTTGCTCTGAATAATGGATAGCAGAGTCGTGTAAATGAAATGGCTCGTCTGCAGATGCTACATGACTTTTTGGTAGCTCCACTGACTGCACCATTTCTACACCATCCTCAGCAGATGTTCAGCATTGTGCAGTGACTATCCCTAGTTTTACTGGTGCACAATAAAGTTTCCGACGCTCTATATTGGTCTCCCATGTTGACCCTCTAAGGAAACGAGGTGATTGCGCAGCACGGATGGAACTTTGGGTTGGAATGACATATGCCCAGCACAGGCCTCCGAGGGGTCTTCTGCTTGCAACACCAGGAGATCCCCAAAAGGAAACAGGCAGGGAAAGTGGGATGCTGGGAAAGGTGGAGGAGTCAGCTGGTGAATAGCATACCGAGTACCACTCTCCTTTGAGAATGTATTTGGAGCTACACACTTATGGTGGCTATAGGGCCTTCAGAGGGTCTCTGGCAGGCACCAAGAGGTCTGGACCCAGCGCATCCCCTGCAGTGCACTCTTAGGGCCCGATTCACAGAAGCAGTGTATCATCTTCAGTTTGATGTTATCTAAACCGAAAATCGGCTTTACAGCAGGCTCAGTCAGAAACAAATTGCCAGGCAGCAGGTTAGTGCCATATAGGCAACCAAAACAAATATTGCAACATCTCAAAACCACAATTTCCTAAGAAACAGACTTGTTTGCATCGTTTGGTATGTGCTCTCATCCCAGAGTAGAAATGACGTCTGACACCTTTTCCTGTAGGCAGGACATAGCACTTATACATTGAATGTTATATTGTATTGTATTTGGTTATTTATATAGTGCTCTTTCCCCATTTTTATGGCCTCAATGTGATTCGTGGTTGGAACGCCCTCGGTGACCATAGTCAAAGTGTTGGAAATTCAAAGAGTTTTAGATAAGGAGATGAGTGTGTGCATTTTCGCCGGTGGCTGGCTAGCAAACAAAAAATGGTCAGCCACGTGGGTGGGTGCTGTTGGTGGTTTGCGATAGAGTGCTATTTTTGAGAGGGTCGATGTGTGGCCAGCTATACCGAATTTCTTTTCGTTGGTAGTCGCTTTATGCTAGTGGCAGAAATGTTGAGGTAATGTAAGTGATTTCAATCCGGCATTCACCCAAGTCAACGCCTAGCATGTAGTGCACAACTGAAATCCTTATTTATTTTTGTCTAAAAGTTCTTTTATTCTGAACGATATACCACTTATATCACGCCCCTCTCCTGGACTCCCCGCCCTCCCCTCCGGTCACACTGAACCAGTAATCAGGCTGGGTTGCAAAGTTAAAATATTTATTTTTGTATTTACAATTTAATCACACTATGTTTTCATATGTGCTCATCAATCACCAATGGGGTGATGTAACAGTGAATAATCTCTTTAATACACAAGGAGTGATAATGAGCAAAACAATTCAGCACAGAAATAATACTTTTGTGTGTGTGTGCAGATCAGATAGCACTGTGGTTAAAGGTTCCCCCGCAAACCCCTCAACCCCCAATAGGCAATGTTAAGAGATAGGAGGAAAGAGTAGGCATTCAGGAATGGCAGAATTCAAACAAAATAACAATCCCACTTTCCCCCAGCAAACACAAGAGAGAAACGGAATTGACTATCAAGCTGTCAATGGCTTTTAAAGTTATCCTTGAGAATGGACTGGGCAAAAAAACGTATATGGCCAAAATTGCTGAAATTGCTATCAATTCTTATGGGAGCCGCTTTGGATAGTTGCACACAAACACAAGCAATGATTCAATACCAAGAAACAATTTGAAATCCTAAAATTCAGGTCGGGAGTAATCAAAAGTTGTTTTACACGTTTCAGAATTTCCCAAAAATGAAACTCACTGCAAACTTTTCACTGCGCGATAATCACGATAACTGGAAAACTGTATGGATTTGGGATGCGATTTTAGATGCGATTTAAAGCTGTGTATGTTAGTGACAAGCAGAAGTTTTAGTTTCTAGCACAAAAAATGAGAAAGTTATGGACCTTTTAGTGGAGGTCATTTTTTTTGAGATAGGTGCAAGAATGGAAAACAGGAATGCACTTTTAAAATAACAAAAAGGATTTCTTACACTAGAGGATGACTATGAACAAAACAAATACCACACAAGAACACAGCCACTTGATCAGAATGACTGCCTGTAGTGGTCCTGCCTTCTTCAGATGAGAAAAGATCAGCGTAAAGATAATTTTAATAATACTAGCACAGGAGGAAGAGAGGAGGGATTGGATAGAGAGTTTAGACAATTCAAAAATACATAGGATGGGTTTAAGATAGGGATTAACTAGACAAGGTACATATGCTAGTGACAAAGTTCTATCTATAGATACTCACTAGATATGTTTTTAAACAGAACCATCAGGATTCTGGTCAGGGATTCTGGTTCTGGGAAAGACAGCTGGGCACATCAGATTGGATCTGCAAGGCGCTCTGGTCACAGCATGGCACAGGACTGGATCTGCAATGCACTCTGGTCACAGCACGGAACAGGACTGGATCGGATCTGCCCTTTTTGGTTCTGATGAAAATTATTTTAGCAGGCAAGCAGTACAGCACAGCCCAGCTGTAGTATGATGCTTCCCCTTAGGTTTATGGGGTTGGTCTGGTTCTGGAAATTTAGGCCTAGCTGTAAGTGGTTCAGCTATGCAATGGGTTCTGCTTTGCCAGGTTTCTGGAGTCTGGAGCAAGGAAGATGAAAAGTTCTGCAGCAGGGTGCTCTGCCAGCATTCGGATAGTGGGTCAATCTGTCTGTTCTTAGCTGCCCTCTGTTGTCTCTATTTATGCTATGATAAAGGGTGTGTGTGTGCTGGCTTAGCCTAAGCTCGCCCCTCTGACAGGGATTGGTCAGAATCTCCTCTCTGCCTTGATAGTGTTAGGCAGAAACCTGTGCAGTTCCCTCTGGGACCACTGCAAAAGATTTAGGACTGCAGGTGTTTGGCAGTAAACCCACTTGGTAGCAGTATGTACTACACAGATTCACTTGGTAGCTGTGGCTGAGCAGTCAGACTTCCCTCAAGAACAGTTAGACAGTATGTGGAGTATACAAAAAAGGGCAATCTACACAGTAGAACAAGCAAACACGGAACAAGGCTTCGGTGTA
Source organism: Ambystoma mexicanum (assembly GCF_040938575.1). Lineage (NCBI taxonomy): Eukaryota > Metazoa > Chordata > Amphibia > Caudata > Ambystomatidae > Ambystoma > Ambystoma mexicanum. Next base: position 1,030,941,823 of record NC_090933.1, on the reverse strand, counting down.
AAGATATAAAGGTATTTATTTATAACAACACATCTATGGAAAACACTCTGGCACTAATACGGCAAACAACTTCAATCACAATTACTATAAGAGAAAGATCAATCCCCCTAACAATAGTTCGACAAGTCTAGGTTCAACGGTACCACTTATTTGCAGACAGAGGTGAATGCTTTAACCTAGATGGCACTCTAGTATTCATTAGGATGGGAGAGAAAAGGCAGGTAATGAAATCATTCGGTACCAACACTTTTTCGAACAAAAGCAAAACAAGTAAGGCAGGGTCTACTGCAGATCACAAAGTTCAGAGGCCAGGCCCACTCGGAGAGAGGCAAGGCGATATGTCCCAAAAAGTGTCTCAGTGGAAATGTGCTTCGAGTCTTTATCGCAAATTTTTATGGAAAGATTGGACCAGTTCAGAACAGAAAGTTTAAGAAAGGTTGGAGGCGACCCAATGGAGAGGCGAGGATTAAGACAACTTACTCTATCCGGCAGAAAGGGAAGCCAGGCGGACACGGTACCTTGCTTGTGGAGAGACAGCTCCGGCGGGGGCAGTTGTTCCTGGTGGTGGATGCACGTTGGGTCTTTGCCAAGAGAAGAGATGATCTCGTCATCGAAGGAAAGTTGAAGATCGTTGCACCACCAGGGAAGGGACCAGCCGCGGAGGGCTCCGTCACAAGGCACCACCTTTTGGTCGCGGTACAGGGGTAGTGGCTATCCGGTTGCCGGGGTGCTCTGCACGGGCAATTCAACCACTGCGTCCTGGAGCGAAGAAAAAGCAAAGGGGACTGGTTGTTCCCACCAGTCAGGGGAAGAGACTCTCCGGCGGGGAGATCTCCTCTGTCGTCGGGAAGTGGTGAGTCGGTTCAGCAGGGCTCCACCGGAGATGTCGTCGTTGCAGGTCGGCTCAGCTTTACCCTCGTCGGATTCTTAGGTCCTGTGGCGACTTCTGAAGATCCAGTCCCAAAAGCCCTGCTTTTATGCAGAAAACCCCCATTCATTCAGCCTAGCTGTCAATCAAAACAAGCTAAGTGGTGAGCGGGGTGGCTCACCACTTGGGCCAATCACACCAGAGTGTAACTAGAGTTGGCAAGGCAACTCCGTCCAGGGTGCCTAAACCCCCTCCCACACCCCCTGTGGTACCCAGACGGAATGGCACCACTTTGGAGGGCCTCTGTGTAGAGGCCCGCCAAAAGTGGAACAAAGGGCTCAACCTTTGGTTTAGGAGTCACAGAGACGAACACAGACGCCATTTTAAAAACCGAGTTCTGGCAGAAAATACCACCCGATAGACTTATTTAAGATAAGTAAACCGGTGGTATGTTAGAGATTAATGAGAAAAAGTATTAATCTCCAACAATGGGAAGAATCCTATAGGGTTATATTCGGGGTCGAATATAACAAGTAGTTTCCACTGCCACCAGCCAAAACTCGACGAGGGGGGACGGGACAGTGCCCCCTCGAATAACAGACCCAGGAGTAATCGAATTACCCCTACTAGTACGTCCACAATAGGATAGTTTGTACTAGTTCTCTTAGTAAATTTAGGTCTAGTAAAGCCAATGGTGACTTTACATGCCCGGGGAGACAGTAGTCAGTCCCCGGGTATGGAGTCTATGATGGAGGTCCGCTAGGACGCCCCAGTGTTACAGCACGGAGGTTGCGGTGTAACACACATAGAAAAACATATGAGACCATATGGAGTAAAAGACCCCATAGCCCATCGAACACATTGACATGCAAAGGAATTACACACATTCATGTCCAAGAGTGGGAGAAAAAGAGTCTCACTCTTGGCAGGATGGAAAAAAACAAACTCCAGAAATCCAGCAAAGCTGCTGGGGGACTCACTAGGTTAGGAAATTCAGCCTAAACAGAGAATTCTCCCTAACACTCGCCCCCCCCCCACCCAGACTAAGGGACAGGAGGATTTAATCCACTCCTGGATGAATCTCATACCTCTAGTCGATGACATACATCCTAGAGAGACCATCAGCATTTTGGTGGTGACACCCTGACCTGTGCTCAATGGTGAAATCAAACCCTTGCAGGCAGATCGACCATCTCAATAGTTTTGGGTTTTCCCCTTTCATTTGCATTAACCATCTCAAGGGTTGGTGGTCAGTCTGAATGACAAAAGTAGAACCATACAAGTATGGCCTAAACTTCTTCAGAGCCCACACGATAGCAAAGCACTCTCTTTCGATTGTTGCCCACCTTGTTTCAGGATCCTTCAGCTTGCGGCTGATGAAGCAAACAGGGTGCTCCCTACCTTTCCCATCCAGTTGACTGAGTACAGTACCTATTCCTACATTTGAGGCATCTGTCTCCACAATGAAGTGTTGGTGGTAATCAGGAGCTCTGAGTACTGGGGCTTGGCAAAGAGCCTTTTTCAGGTTTTCAAAAGCCTGATTGCACTCCTCGTCCCATCTAACCTTTTTAGGAAATTTGGGCGAGGAGATGACATTCAGTGGAGAGGCTATGGTCCCATAGTTCTCGATGAAATTCCTGTAATACCCAGTGAGGCCTAGGAAGGCTCTCACTTGGGTTTGAGTAGTAGGTGTTGTCCAATTTTGCACAGCTTCAATCTTACTGAGCAAAGGCCTTATTTCTCCACCTCCTACCTCATGTCCAAGATAGACTACCTTACTCTGTCCAATTTGGCATTTACTCGCCTTTATGGTCAGATTGGCTTGTCCAAGAGCCTGCAAAACATCTCTCAGGTGGGTTACATGTTCTTCCCAGGAATTGCTGAACACTGCTATGTCATCCAAGTATGCCATGCAGAAGTCCTCCATCCCATTCAGAACCTGGTTTACCATCCGTTGAAATGTAGCAGGTGCATTCTTCAGTCCGAAAGGCATTATCTTAAACTGGTATAAGCCAACCGGGGTAGAAAATGCAGTTTTCTCCTTGGCATGGTCTGTCAGGGCTATTTGCCAATAGCCTGACGTCAAGTCAAATGCGCTGAGGAACTTGGCGGCACCAAGTTTATCCACCAACTCATCTGTTCTTGGCAAAGGGTGGGCATCAGTCTTGGTGACTGCATTAAGAGCTCTATAATCCACGCAGAATCTAAGCTCTTTAGATCCGGCCTTTGGTACTAACACAACTGGGCTAGACTATGGACTAGTAGAGAGCTCTATTACCCCGAGATCAAGCATCTTGTTGAACTCACCTTTGATGTGGGTTTGCACGTTTTCTGACATTCGGTATCCTCTGCTTTTGACTGGCAGACAGTCACCAGTGAGTATGTCATGCTGGCCCCAAGGGGTCAAGCCTGGTGAAAGCGAGAACAGAGAAGCAAACTGATTCAACATAGATTTGCACTCTTCTTGTTGCTCGGGTGTCAGATTTGAAGAGAGATTTACTCCTTCAATTTTTTTGTCCAAAGGTAAGCCTCTGAGGAGATCCGGAAGAGCTTCACTCTCTTCTTCCTCCTCGGATGATGCCAGAAGCAACGCTCCTACATCCGGTATTGAGACATACGCTTTGAGTCGGTTGGTGTGGAAGACTGTCGGAGCCTCCTTGGGGTTGCCCAAGTCCACCAGATAGTTGACCTCTCCGAGTTTACCCACAACTCTGAAGGGTCCCATCCATTTGTCTTGCAAGGCCCTCTGCCTTGTTGGGATCATAACGAGAACGAGCTGGTCTTGAGCGAACTCAACCATGTTAGCCTTTTGATCGTGCCAGTACTTGACCAATGCTTGTCCAGCTTTCAAGTTATCGCTTGCTTCTGTCATCATGTGCGACATTCTCCTCCGGAGACCTATCACGTAGTCAGTCACTCTGACTGGTTTGGGGGAAGGAGCACTCTCCAACCCCTCCTTAATCAGGGCCAATGGACCTCTGAGGGGATGACTATAGAGAACCTCGAAGGGAGAATAACCTACTCACTCCTGAGGGACTTCTCTATAAGCAAAGAGAAGGCATGGCAGTAGAAGGTCCCACTTACGCTTAAGGGGTTCCTCTAAAGCACCTATCATGCTCTTCATGGTTCGGTTGAACCGTTCTACCAACCCATTGGTTTGTGGGTGGTAAGCCGTTGAGAACTTGTAAGTAACTCCACAGGTTTTCCACATGGCTTTCATGTAGTGGGACATAAAGTTTGACCCCCTGTCAGAGATTACTTCCTTAGGAAACCCAACCCTGGTAAAAATACCAAGGAGGGCCTTAGCCACAGCCGGAGCTGTAACAGTCCTCATAGGAATTGCCTCAGGATACCTAGAGGCATGGTCTACTACAACAAGTATAAACCTGTTGCCTGAGGAGGTTAGAGGATCAAGGGGACCAACAATGTCAATCCCTACTCTCTCAAATGGGACTCCCACAACTGGGAGAGGCACTAAAGGTGCCACATTCTTGGAGCCAACCTTACCAGAGGTGTGGCAGCTCCTGCAGTGTTTTTCCACTTCGGCCCCCATCTTTGGCCAATAGAAGTAGAGAGAGAGCCTTTCCTTAGTCTTCTTGAAACTCAAGTGACCAGCCAAAGGAATCTCGTGGGCTAACTGCAAGAACTGTGGTCTGTTCTCTTGGGGTACTACAAGTCGTTTGTAGACTCCAGGTGCAGACTCGGCCGGTTCACTGTAGAAGAGGCCATCTTCCCAGTGCAACCTGTATTTCCCAGGCTCTTGCCCTTCAGCCTGAGCTTCTGCCTGGTGGCGAAGACCTTCCCGAGTTGGACATTCTCTCTGTCCCTTACTGAAGTCTGCCCTGCTGGGTCCACCTTCTGCCAGTAAAGACTGCAGCTCAGGATGGTCAACAGGATCCAGATCTCCAATGAGTTCCTGGCCTTCCATTAGCTCTTCCTCAGAGTCTAATTCTACCACACAGGGTTTTACCTCCCTCTCAGCCTCAGCTGGAGGTGGAGTTACGGGTGTAACTTTGGACAACCGCTGGGAAGTCCTTGTTGGCTGCACTGAAATGCTGGCTGCTGGTTTCGGGGTAGAAGTCTTAGGTTTCCCTTTCGCTTCTGATTTCTTCGAGACAGCGGCTGACAATTCCAGTGGAGCAGGAGTGATTTCTTTCTTCATCATCTCCTGGAGAGTACCGCGCATGGTCCTCTCTCTTGCAGGTCTGGTTAGCTCCTGTAACCGTTTACTAGGAGGTCTGGGGGTGTGTGATACAACTCCGAGAGTTTTCAAATCGTTACCCAACAGAACGCGTCCTGGTACCTCACTCTGTATGCTGACAGGGATCTTCACAGTCATGTCGTTACACTGGATGAGAACTGGTAATTGGGGAAGCATCTGCACAGGCCCTTCAGCTAACTTGGTGAGGCGTTTGGGTGCCTTAGCAACATCCTCAGCCTGAAAAAAAGATTTATCCACCGCAGTTATGCTGGCCCCAGTGTCCCTAATGGCAGGAGTCTCCTGACCATTCACCTGGACACTGTCCTTATAATAGTCTTTAGTATTATCGGGGATAGAATTAAAGACATCTAAATTCTGTTGTTCCCACAACCCCAGAGACACTAAAGAAACGCTGGCTGAGACTCCAATGGGTTCATCAGCCAGCAGTAGAAAGTTTCCACTTGCCATTTGGACTTCCTCCTCTGGAGCGAAGGCTAAGGCGACAAGCTGGACCCCTGAAGGTTTACCCTTACATCTGGGATCTCCTTTCACGTGGTCAGTCGAGCCACAAACAAAGCATTTACCAAATGCTTTCTGGAATGGTGGCTTGTTCTGGCCTCCTTCTGGTTTGGCACCAGAAGACACACTATTCTGCTGCGGTTTTCCTTGTGGCTTACCCTTCTGGTTTTGTTTGGGGCCCTCTTTGGAATTTGAGTTATTCGAATTCTCTTTTAAGTCTTTCTTAGGCTGTTTTCCCTCATCCTTTTTCTGAGTTGCCCCAGAATCCTTATGCGTAGCCCTGTTGGCAACCCATAAGTCAGCAGCCCTAGCTAGCTTCTGGGAATCCAAATCCTTTGAATCAGCCAAGTGCTGTCTGAGCTCAGGAGAACAGGCATAATAAATAGACTCCAACATAAAAAGATTCTTCATACCCTCATAAGTGTTCACTTTGTAACCCTTAATCCATCCCTCTAAGTTTTTCAACCCTTCACTCACCCAGGTAGCCCAAGGGGTACCATCATGCTTTTTGAGGGTTCTAAACCTCTTAGGATACTGGGAAGGGGTCTTCCCGAATCTAGCTATCAAAGCTAGTTTCACACTTTCGTAATCCGTCTTATCCGCCTCCCCCAACTCCATTACCACATCAGTCGCAACAGGGGGGAGCCTAGAGAACAACCAGGGAAGTAAATCATTCCTGGTGATGTCCTGGAGCCCATGATTGTATTCAAACAGCTTTAACCAATCCAACACATCCAATCTCGGTTCATACATACCCACTAATTCCTTCGGCATCCAGGGTCTTTTGGGACTGGAGCTTCTAGAGGAACCAGAGGAGAGAGAAGCATTTTCCACAGACAACTTTTTTATCTCTAACTCGTGATTAAGTTCTATTTCTCTGAGCCTTAACTCAGCTTGCTTCTGCTCAGCCTGGGCATTCATCCATCTGAACTCGAGCTCTTGGTTTCTTTCAGATTGAGCCAAGAACCGTTTGTATTCTAATTCGAGCTTCATTTTTTCAAGTTAAAAATAAGCAGTGTTACATGTGGGAACTGGTATGGGCCCCGTAGGTACAGCTGGTAAGGCAGGTAGAGGAGCAGGGGAGACAGTTTCGTTAGCCTCTCCTTCCTCTTCAGCCTCTTCATCACTATCATCACATTGATTTAGATCAACACCATCACTGTTATCTACATTTGCTGGAGAAGTTGTTTCCTCTGAACCAGTACCCAGACTTTGGTTCGCCAGCAATCTCGCTATCAGTTCCACTTTCTTGCCTTTTACAGAAAGGTTCTCTTGTCTACAGAGGGCTCGTAAACTCTCAGTATTTTCACCTGACAAGGATTCTTGACTGTAAACTTCCATAGTAGACATGTTTTTGAAAGTTGCTTTTTAGTGGTAAGCTTTGTGGTTAGTTATCCTAAAGTGTCGAAAAGCACTCTAAACTGTATGCTCGATACAAATCCCACCGCTGTACACCAGTGTTAGGCGGAAACCTGTGCAGTTCCCTCTAGAACCACTGCAAAAGATTTAGGACTACAGGTGTTTGGCAGTAAACCCACTTGGTAGCAGTCTATACCACACAGATTCACTTGGTAGCTGTGGCTGAGCAGTCAGACTTCCCTCAAGAAGAGTTAGACAGCATGTGGAGTATATAAAATAGGGCAATCTACACAGTAGAACAAGCAAACACGGAACAAGGCTTCAGTGTAAAGATATAAAGGTATTTATTTATAACAACACATCTATGAAAAACACTCTGGCACTAATACGGCAAACAACTTCAATCACAATTACTATAAGAGAAAGATCAATCCCCCTAACAATAGTTCGACAAGTCTAGGTTCAACGGCACCACTTATTTGCAGACAGAGGTGAATGCTTTAACCTAGATGGCACTCTAGTATTCGTTAGGACGGGAGAGAAAAGGCAGGTTATGAAATCACTCGGCACCAACACTTTTTCGAACAAATGCAAGGCAAGTAAGGCAGGGTCTACTGCAGATCACAAAGTTCAGAGGCCAGGCCCACTCAGAGAGAGGCAAGGCGATATGTCCCAAAAAGTGTCTCAGTGGAAATGCGCTTCGAGTCTTTATCGCAAATTGTTATGGAAAGATTGGACCAGTTCATAACAGAAAGTTTAAGAAAGCTTGGAGGCGACCCAATGGAGAGGCGAGGATTAAGACACCTCACTCTATACGGCAGAAAGGGAAGCCAGGCGGACAAGGTACCTTGCTTGTGGAGAGACAGCTCCGGCGGGGGCAGTTGTTCCTGGTGGTGGATGCACGTCGGGTCTTTGCCAAGAGAAGAGATGATCTCGTTGTCGAAGGAAAGTTGAAGATCGTTGCACCACCAGGGAAGAGACCAGCCGCGGAGTGCTCCGTCACAAGGCACCACCTTTTGGTCGCGGTACAGGGGTAGTGACTATCCGGTTGCTGGGGTGCTCTGCACGGGCAATTCGACCACTGCATCCTGGAGCGAAGAAAAAGCAAAGGGCACTGGTTGTTCCCACCAGTCAGGGGAAGAGACTCTCCGGCGGGGAGATCTCCTCTGTCGTCGGGAAGTGGTGAGTCGGTTCAGCAGGGCTCCACCGGAGGTGTCGTCGTTGCAGGTCGGCTCAGCTTTAGCCTCGTCGGATTCTTAAGTCCTGTGGCGACTTCTGAAGATCCAGTCCCAAAAGCCCTGCTTTTATGCAGAAAACCCCCATTCATTCAGCCTAGCTGTCAATCAAAACACGCTAAGTGGTGAGCGGGGTGGCTCACCACTTGGGCCAATCACACCAGAGTGCGACTGGAGTTGGCAAGGCAACTCCGTCCAGGGTGCCTAAACCCCCTCCCACACCCCCTGTGGTACCCAGACAGAATGGCACCACTTTGGAGGGCCTCTGTGTAGAGGCCCGCCAAAAGTGGAACAAAGGGCTCAACCTTTGGTTTAGGAGTCACAGAGACGAACACAGACGCCATTTTAAAAACTGAGTTTTGGCAGAAAATACCACCCGATAGACTTATTTAAGATAAGTAAACCGGTGGTATGTTAGAGATTAACGAGAAAAAATATTAATCTCCAACAATGGGAAGAATCCCATAGGGTTATATTCGGGGTCGAATATAACAAGTAGTTTCCACTGCAACCAGCCAAAACTCGACGAGGGGGGACGGGACAGTGCCCCCTCGAATAACAGACCCAGGAGTAATCGAATTACCCCTACTAGTACATCAACAATAGGATAGTTTGTACTAGTTCTGTTAGTAAATTTAGGTCTAGTAAAGCCAATGGTGACTTTACATGCCCGGGGAGACAGTAGTCAGTCCCCGGGTATGGAGTCTATGATGGAGGTCCGCTAGGACGCCCCAGTGTTACAGCACGGAGGATGCGGTGTAACACACATAGAAAAACATATGAGACCATATGGAGTAAAAGACCCCATAGCCCATCGAACACATTGACATGCAAAGGAATTACACACATTCATGTCCAAGAGTGGGAGAAAAAGAGTCTCACTCTTGGCAGGATGGAAAAAAAACAAACTCCAGAAATCCAGCAAAGCTGCTGGGGGACTCACTAGGTTAGGAAATTCAGCCTAAACAGAGAATTCTCCCTAACAGATAGGAGGAGAAAAACAGGGTGTCACCTTTATGGTGTGGGTTTATGAGGCTTAGAGTCCAGCCCTAGCCTCTTGATCACAAAATCTACTTTTGACACAATACATATTTACACCTGTGTACAGCAGCTACTCCTCCAAACCCCGTAGCTGTGGGAGCTTGTGTCTGCTTTTCACAGAATTTTGCACTTTTCATCCCAAACACAATGTCCAATTTATCAGCAAATGTCTACAAGTGTGCACGTATAACCTGGGCATAAGTGTATAAAGTTTCAAACTTCTAGCAGAAATACATTTGGTGTAAAATTACATTTTCTTCCGTTTCCTTCCAAAATATTTCACACGATTTTGCCGCCTCTTGAAATGTGCAGCCAAAATTTAGATTTATTATTCTGTTATTTTTGTGTTTTTGACAATTTTAAGTGGCAAGTTATATGTTTTTAAACACAATGTTCTTTGTGAATGTTCAGCCACAGATGGCTGTTTCGGTCCTCCTCTTTTTCTCTCCCTTCAGTCCAGAAGCAGTCTCCTCTCTATTCTCTTGGCAGAGGTCATTTTACGACTGTCTTCTCACTTTGCATTTCCTGCTTTGCAGTTGTTCATTCTTTCCTTCCCCACTGCAGACCAGGTTCTTCCCCAACCCTATAATTATCTCCTTGGTGTGATTTCGTGCTGGAGGGAGTTGGAGGGGAGGCGTTACCTCTGTGAGGAAAGCTATTATTCCGGTTTGGTAGCTTTAGTCAGCTTATTTTAACTGTTAATTACGTAGAATTTTCCCTTAGCATACAACAAACTTTTGGGATCAAATCACAGCTAAATACTTATTCAAGATTTTAAACCATGGGATCAAAACATAAACATAAACATAAACATAAAACAATTACAACATGGGTTACTCTCAATCACAGGCCTCTTAGATTGCAAACATTTGATTTCAGTTAATACATGTTTAAGGTTTAATCAGGCAGGCTACTGACAGCTGTCATTCAGGTTGCCCAGGGTACTGCACCCAGATTTTGACAGTTTCACAGACAGGCCACTTTTGCAGAGAAATCAACGTCCTATCATTAAGGGGGAGAGTAAACTTGAACATCTCGATGCTCCACAGGAAAATAAGGTTATCCTCTGAGAAGATATTCAGTATAATCCATGAAGAGCTAAACAAAGGTTCCAACAACATTCTCTCTGCATGGGAACAAAGAAAATCAGAAACACTTGCTGAAATAGGAAGCTCTTGGGAAGAATTGGAGTGCAATCCAAACAAAACATCTAAAAAATTTAAAGAAATGGATTGGATTCAAACACTGGAAGACGCCTCAAAAAACAAATTAACTTTTGGCTTACCAACCAATCACCAAAAACAAAACGAGCCCATGAGCTACCTGCTAAAAGGCCAGAGCAAGCAAATCAGAAACACATGCTTAAGGGCAAGGCTCAACCTTTTAAACACCAAAGAAATACTGTTTATCAGAGGTACTGTTACCAACAACCTTTGCCGATTTTGTAACAAACCAGAAACAGTTGAAACTCTGAGGCATCTTCTACTGTCCTGCTCAGCACTGTCTTCAAAAAGAATGATCCACATGGGCCATCTCCTTAAAAACAGAAGGTGTATGGAAGAAGAACACTGGTGGAACATCTTGATGTCAGGTGTGAACACCAAAACTGTAATTGCGGTTGGACAGTTCTTTCAGAACATAAACTTGACGAAAGAAGAAACAACCTGAAAGTAATTGAAAATCGAAACAACACGATGCAACCAATGACAACGAAACGGTCAAATAAAGGAACAGAAATCTCAATTTTGTAAAAATGGCCAAAAACAGTTTAATCAAATAAAAAAAAAATGTCCTCCTTTGCAGTTGTTCATTGTTTCCTTCTCCACTGCAGACCAGGTTCTTCCCCAACCCTATAATTATCTCCTTGGTGTGATTTCCTGCTGGAGGAAGCTGGAGGGGGAGGCCTTGCCTCTGTGAGGAAAGCTGTTATTCCGGTTTGGTAGCTTTAGCCAGCTTATTTTAACTGTTAATTACGTTGAATTTTCCCTTAGCATACACGGCCCGATAAAATCGACAACAAACTTGTGGGATCAAATCACAGCTAAATACTTATTCAAGATTTTAAACCATGGGATCAAAACAATAACAACATGGGTTACTCTCAATCACAGGCCTCCATGTTTAAAGTTTAATCAGGCAGGCTACTGACAGCTGTCATTCAGGCGGCCCAGGGTACTGCACCCAGATTTTGACAGTTTCACAGACAGGCCACTTATGCTGTGGAAATCCCTTGATGCTTTCAGCTTTTCAGGACATTGTATGTTCACAATGATTTTGTATACTAAGTGAAATGTAGCACCCAGCACGAATATTGGATGTTTGAGGGAGTTTTGTACCAGCATTCTGCAGTTTCAGCAACAAAGAAAAAGTGATTTAAAGCAAGATTTCCTTTATCAAAGCAGTGCTTTTCCCTCTGTGCTCCATTTTCACATGTTGTGGAGCTCAGTGACATGTTTCAGGAGTTAGATCTCTGTTCCACCACTGACAACATGCATGGCAGATTGAGCAGCCATCTTTTTCTGCTTTACAAAGCGCGATTTTCAGAGGTCTTGGCGCGCACCAGGGTTTTGCGGCCATTTTGATGTTTCTAGCACCATCAGAATACAGTGATGCCGCATGGCAGAGCAAAAGTGGGTTAAGACATCCCATAGAGCCCACCCTCATGAATTGAGTTTTACCCCCGTCAAGGGGAAGTCGGGAGATTGGGATGTTCTTTCTTTCTTTTTGGTCCAGGTGGAGAAAGTCGTCTGCTTCTACCATCAGTACTGGATCGACATGCTCTCCTCGTCGGTTCTGGATGGGAGTATAGAGCGATACTCTGGGCCCTGAGTGCTCCTCCTTCGAAACTCTTGGTTCCGGTGCTATGAGATAGAACAGAGCATGGTTATGGACATTTCCCCACTTCTATTCATGTAGTGGGGCAGATGTGTACAATGAATATAATTTACAATATTCCCCACCTATATTTACTAATGGTTTCCACAGGTGGATTCTTCTAGGTATCCGGAATGTCCTCCTCTGGGTTTCCGGTTGGCTCCTCTATTTGCCGTAAAGTGTACCTGGGATGGCAACTCTTCAGCTTGTTTATGTGGACCCACTTGTCTTCCCCTTCTGCCAAACTGCCCTTGGGGATGCAGATTTTGTAGGCGACTGGTGAGATTCTGTCTACAATTTCAAAAGGACCCCACCAACTTGGGAGAAATTTGTACTGTTTGGCTTGGTTCCTTTGGAAATTGTATAAGTAGACTCGGTCTCCTACTTGGTATTCTTTTTTAGTTGTCTTAAGGTCATAGTGGGTCTTCATACTGTCTGCAGATCTTTATAGATTCTGCTGAGCATAGGCAAAAGCATGTTGAAGGTGTTTTCCCAGATTCTCACCATACTCATGAGTTGTGGAGGCATTTATCAAGGTCTGCTCTTGGGTTCTGTAGAGTAGATGCTGGAGTAGCACCATCCTTTGTCCAGTCATCAGCTCAAACAGAGACATTTTTGTGGCAGAAAAAGGGGTAGATCTGATGGCCATCAGGACAAGAGGTAATCAAATGTCCCAACTTGGCCCAGAGTCTGCCACAAACTTTTTTAATATGCTCACAATAGTCTTGTTGTATCTCTCAGCTCCACCACTAGAGGCTTTCCGGTAAGCAATGTGTAGTTTCTTTTGACCCCAAGTATCTCCCACATCTTTGTCATTACTTCGCTAGTGAAGTGGCTACCTCGGTCTGACTCAATCCTTTGGGGTTGTCCAAAACGAGAGAAGATATGATTGATCATCAGGGCAGCTGCTGTTTCTGCCTTGCAATTTGGGCCGGGAGACATTCCACCCATTTAGTGAACAAGCATGTTACGGTCAACATGTACTTGTTCCCGCTAGAGGAGTGAATCACGGCCTGATAAAATCCACTTACAAATCTGACAAAGGCAGTGTCATCCCCCTCTTTTGGAGGGGAGCACAGTATGTGAGTGATGTTGACTGAAATTTTGCACACACAAGACACCCCTTCAAGTATTGGTTGAGGTCCTGCCCCATGTGTGGCCAGTATGCAACCTCTTGCAAGATTTCTAGTGTCGTATGAAACCCCCGATGACTGGCTGTGGCCACATCATGGGCGTGACTTAGCATCAGGCTTTGGAATGAGGTGGGGACCACCCACTGGTCATGGCCAGCTATGGATCACCTCACCAACAAACCGTCTTGGATTCGGAACATTTTTGGACATGTCACGACCCTCAGCCCTGATCCCCATCAGCAAGCCCATTGGCCAGGTGGAATCAGGGCTCAAATCACTAATATTGCCTGGCATCCACTTCTCAGGCCCTCTTGGGGCCAGTCCAGGCGCCTTTGGCGCCAGGCTCATCAGTAAGGAAAGACATCTGCTTGGGGAACTATTTTATTTAGGCTTTCAGCCAACATGGAGGCATCCACATAGCCTGATTCCTAGACCCAAGCCATGCGGTCTAGTGTTTTGGGTGTGGTGGCCTAGGGACTACTTTACCTGGACTACTTTACAGTGGCTATTTAAACCACACCCGAAAAAGACAACACGCTTCGCATTACTTTGCTTCTAGCAACGTGACGCTCACCGTGTCCAGCTTTCTCACGAGCCTGGTGAATTCCGGACCCGCAGAAAAACCAAGAACATCGTTAGCAGCAGAATCTTACCTGCATTCATCATCCTTCACTGCTCGCAGCTCCTGGGCAGCTCTGTTGGTGGAGTTCACCGCCCGGATCGAAGGACCTGAGAAAAGGAGAAAGACATCATTAAAGGAGGTAGTGGAGACATTACAACCACAAAGCGCTTAAAGACTTACCTGGTTGGTTGCTTTTCAGCCTGCATAGCTCTGGAACTCCATCTGTGCTGGGAACTCACCGCGACCTATGAAAAGAGAAAAGCACAGGTCAGTGAGGACAAGACATCGCTGCGCTACGCAAATCACCTCCTTACCGCATCATAGCGCTATAGCGTGCCATCATCTCCCGGTAAGAACCAGCATATCCAGTTCTCCAAGCGGACACTCTGCGCTCATAGGGAGATAAAAAAAGAGACATTTAGAACAGAGAAAATGCATGCAAGAATTACGATGCCATAAATCGCAATGAGACCTACCTGAAAGACACTACAAGGGCAGCAGTCAGTGAAGTAACTGGACCGCCCGCGCCCACAAAAGACAACGCGCCCCTGCCCAGAGAGCAGGACGGAGAGCCCACCAATTCTGACAACCAAGTGAGAAGAGAACCTGGAGGGGCTGGAAACACAAGGGAGGTGGGGGAAAACTTACCTTGGTTGCCCAGTCCTAATATAGTCTTCATTTCCAGGCGGAATACCATCGACACCGAGACCACACCATGGAATCATTGGGAAGGTCACCAACGACCAACTGGCTGGGTGGCGTTCCCGTGGATACCAGGTGAGCGTAACAGGACATTTCATCAACACTCTGAGGTCCTCTTTCCCTATGTAATCGGTATCCATTAGGGGAAAGTTCTCAGGGTCCTCAATGTGTTGATACAACTTACCAATTATTGGATCCCCTTTTTGAGCCGTAATCTAATGAGCATCTGGGGTCTCCTTACTCCATTGTGCAGTTGAGAATTCATTGTGAGCATTTGTCTGGGACCTAGTGATAGCAGTGACCCGGGTTTCCCCCAACAGGGACTCGATCTCAAGTAGATCCCCTTGGATGGCTCCGGTTTTGGCTAGCTGATCAGCTAGGTCATTTCCAGTTGTGTCTTGTCCCTCTACTTTAAAATGACCCTTGATCTTTTTCCAGTAGATGGTCATCCCATTCGAGGTGACCAGATCATCAATATTTTGTATTAATTTCCCATGTTTCAACGGTTTATTATTAGCACATAGCATGCCTCTGGTTTTCCAGTTAACCAGGTGCTCCACGAACCCATTCCGTACATAATCTAAATCAGTGATTATGACCAGTTCGTGGAGTTGGTGTTGGACAGCAGTGAGGATGGCCTGATGCACAGCCATCAACTCTGCCACTAGACTACTTTGGGGACCAATTTTGTACCCAGCGGAGGGTTCTGGGGCATCGTTCACCCATGCATTCCCTACGCCGGCCACAAGTTCCATTTCCCCATTGTTTTCAACATGGTAGGAGCATCCATCCACATAGACAGTGGGCATTCCCTCATACTTGTCTTCTTCACAGACTTTGTGTGGGGAATTAAGGTATGCCTCCATGTTGTCCTTGATTTTAAGACTTTCATCCTCGAGACAGTTTTCTCTGGCACAATCATGCAAGTCAGCCAGACCTTGCGTGAAGGGACTCTTCTTATTTTGGTAAATATCTGACCTCCACAGGAAAGCCTTGCATTGACAGAATCCAGGAAGTAATTCGGGAATTTCTCACATTTCCGGCCTGGATTCTGTCACTTTGAAGATATTGCAAAGGTTGGTGTGGAGTCTTCACTATGATGTGTTCCCCCTGGATAAACGGGCGGTAATTCTTCAATGCCCACACCGTTGCCAGGAGTGCCTTCTCACAATCATTGAATTTTTTCTCCACAGAGGATAAAGTCTTACTCGCATAGGACATTACTTTATTGACCTTGTAATGTTTTTGATATAATACTTCAGTCAAGCATGTATTTGAGAACCCTGTCTCCAAGAAGAACTCCTTGTTTGTGACAGGGTAAGCTAGGAAAGGTGCTTGTGAGAGGCTTCTTTTGAGTTGTCTTACTGCCTCAGCTTTTTCTGGACCCCACTCCCACTTGACCTCCCCTTCAAAAGATGAATCAGGGGTCTTGTGATCTCTGCGTAATCCTCAATGAACTTTCTGCTGTAATTAGTTAGTCCAAGCAGGCTCCTTAGTTCCTGCAGAGTTGTGGGGTCTTTTATTTTCTGGAGGGCTTCTACTTTCTTTTCCTGGGGACAGAGACCCTGAGGAGTTATCTCATGCCCCAAGAAATTGACACGGGTCCTGCACCACTGTGCCTTTTGAAAGGAGAGTTTTGCTCCGGCAGCCCTCAACTTTGTCAGGACATAACAGATCTCTGCTATGTGTTCCTCCACAGTTGAGCTTTTGACTAGAACGTTGTCTACATAGGCCAGGTTACCCCTTTCACCCAGGTTGGGCATGGCCTTATGTAGAAAGATATTAAATTCATTGCCAGAGTTGATTTATCCGAAGGGAGTCCAGGTCCAAGTGTACTGCTGCCCCCCCCCCAGGTAAAGGCTAGCTTGTATTGGTCTTCCCTACTGACAGGTACAGTCCAGTACCCATTGGTCAGGTCAATGGCAGTGAATGCCTTTGACCCCTGGATCTGGGCCAGCCCTTGGTTAATGTAGGGAAAAGGCCATCAGGAAGTATGGACCCATCTGTTGAGCTCCCTTAGGTCAGCACAGAGTCTACACTGGCTGTTTGGTTTCAAAATCCCCAGCACCAGATTATTGAAGGTGCTGTGGACTGGACGAATTATCCCACGGGACTCAAGGTTCTTAATTATTTCAGTAAGGGACTCCATTGATGCGAGAGGCAAGCGATATTGCTTCACAAACACTGAAGTCATGCCAGGGTCCCTGGGAATTGTTGTTGTGTGGAAGTCGGTCATATGAGTCCACTGCAAAGAAATCTTAAAAAATCGAAGAAAACTTGTTTCAATGTTTTGCTCCAGAGTCTCACAGGCATCAGCTAGGTTGACTCTCTCTTCAACCATCTGCCTGCAGCCTGGAAAGACTTCTGGTTTGGCTATCTCAGCAGCCTCCTCCAGCTGGGTGGAGAAGTCCCTGGTGAAAGTGTTGATTTGGACTAATGGCTTCAGGTGGCGAATGCAGTCCTCGTGGACTTGAAAGATCACCTCATCCCTCCTGAAGTCACAGGTCACATCTTCCTTACCATAAGGGCAGGAAGAGTACACCAGGAAATTCCCCCTATGCTGGGTGAAGATCGTGTCTGGTGTTGTGTCATCTTCGCTATCACTGTCAAAACAGTCCTTGGGGCTTGGTTCTAACAGTTCATTAGCTAAATCTATGGAAAAATGTCGGTCATCAACCACCATTCCAATAATGGTGCCTGCGCCCAGAGTGATACTCTTTAGGTCGCTGTTAATCACCTCTATTGGAATGGTGTTGTGTTCTATGTTGACTAGTGGTGCTGGGACCCCCAACCCTTGCTGTTGGAAATGAGCATTAAGATGGACATAGGCATCTGGATTTTTCAATTTCTGTCCTCTTTTAATTTTTACTTCCAGTGAGAATTATTGGGTCCGTTCTGGGATGGTGACTTCCTCTCCAATCTGAATTTCAACTGCATATAGCAGCAGTTGGGCTGACCAAAATGCTTTCTCTGGGTCATCAAAGTCCATGGGATTACCCGCTAATTCGGACCAAGCTTTGAAGTTTATTAGGTCCAAGCTAATGGCAAAGGGATTGAGAATGTCACTGCCTAAATAAAATGCAGCAGGGACACCTCGCACGACCCAACAATTATGGGTTACGCTCTTGTTGCCTATGGAAATTTTGAGCATGCCCCTGCTAGGCAGGAGATGTTTGGAATTGGGTGTTTCCAGGTCCATTTCCCATTTGACTACTAGTTTAAATGTGGGAATGGCTGGATCTTTTGGGAGTTTGTGGAACATGGCCTCGCTGATGAAGCTCTTACCGTTGTTCACACACACTCGGCGAGAACAGATTCCTTCCCCTCATTTAACTGAATAGGGATGAACAACTGCTCTCCAATTTTCTGAATATCAGCCAAGCTTTGAGCTGATTTTTCATCTTTTTGGACTATAGGAATGGGATTTTCTGATTGTGAATTTGTATAGAATTTCAGAGTGTTTCCTTCCAGTGTGGAATGCCACCTTAGACTGGAAGGAAGGTTGATTTTCAGAAATAGAGAGAACTCCCCATCATTAGTTTGTTGTCCTACTGCAATTACTGTCACGTCTGGGATTTGATTATTCTGGAAGTGAAATTTAATTTGGTCCAGTTTTTGTTCAATCATGTGACATGTTCCATTCAAACTAACATGGTTGACACTCTGTTTCAATTTTATTGGTGGGTTAGTCTGGGTCCAGAGGACCTTGTTTACACAATCTATGAGGGGAGACAATCTACGCAGGATGTCATTCCCTAGTAAACAAAGTGTGCCCTCTGGAGTCACAACTATGACCGGGTGCTTCACTTTGCGTTGCCCAATTTTAATGTCTAAATCCGCAGTCCCCTCGATGGGAATTTCCTTCCCGTGGAAGTTCTGAAGTTGTCCATGAAGAGGGGTGAGAGGGTAGCTTGGGATTCAGTGTCCACCAGTGCCAAAATTGTACCTTGCCCCTGTATTTGGACTGGGGCATAAAATCTTCCCTCCTTTTCTGCAAGGGGGCAAAGATAATGCATATTTTTGGCCAACTGGTGGGTTAATTTCCTTGCTTTGGATACTGACAGAGAGGTGATTTGGGCAGGATTCTGTTTGGGATTTTGGGAACCTGTAAGAAAAAGGTGACAGCTAGATATGGGGGACGTTTTGTGTTCCCCTGGTTCTGATTCTGGGCTGCCCCCCTCCCCCCCTTTTTGGAGGCAGTCACCAGGATTGGTTTGAACCAGGGATTTTCATGCTGGTCATTCTGGGTACTGATGATGGACGGTTTTAACTCGGTCCCCACATCTACCCAGTCTGGATTTGGATCCTTTGGGACCCATTTTTCTTTGGGAGGAGTTCCCCCATCCCTGAAGGAGAAGATCTTTTTCCCAGAATCCTCTGAAGACCCCTCTCCTTCAAACTGGAAGATTTGCACCTCCTCCACAAAATGGGCCTTTTCAGGATCTTTATTTCTCCTACCCAAACTCTTCTCCTTGGGTTGCAGACTTTCGGGGGTAGGAATTTTTGGTTCCAGTTCTTGGGTTTCCAGGGGCTTTTCAAATGTGGGGATTGAAGCTTCCTCTAAGGCTTTACACCCCCCTTCCCCTTGTGCCTCCTCCCTGGGAACCAGTGGGTTTTCGGGGTTCTTCCGCCATCATTGTTCTGGAACACCCGACCCTGGATTCGAGGACTTCTGAGCCACCATGCTCATTTGAGGGTTCTGTTGAGCCCTCAGCATGCAACCCAGATCCTGTGCCATGTTTTGGACCTGGCGCTCTAGTTGGGACATCCGCTCTGGCTGGTACGGGGTCCTCAGTTCTACCCTGGGTTGATCCGGGAAGGGTGACTATCCCTTCTTGCAAAATACCCCTGGTTAGGATAGTTTGGGTACCCCTCCACCCTTGGCCTCCACTCTCCCAGATTGGGCTGTCTGGGCTAAGGAAAGTGGGGAAAGAAGGATAGGTTTTTTTGGTGGGTACCGGGGAAAGAAATTTGGTCTGGCATTTGGGGGATTACTGCCCTCCTAAGAAAAATGAGGAGGGAAGTCTCGTGGGTTTCCTGTGGTCTGGTTGGAACCCCTCCCCCTTGGGCTGGAGGAGTCCACACATAGCCCCGGATGGGTCTCTTTCCCTTGTAGTGTGGGCTGATGTAGTCAGGGGAGTTAGGGGTCCCATTTGTGGGGTTACCTCCTTGGCTCCCGGTTTGGGATTGGCCTGAGGGCCTTCTGGGTTTGGGGTTGGTTGGATTCTGTGCAGGAAGGTTTTTAGGACCCCCCCATCTCCAGATCTAAAATGGGGGCAACTTTCACCTTCCCACCTTAGCAGTAGCAGAGGTGGTGGTCGGTTTGGGGCTTTTGCCCAGATTTTTACTTTCCGACGGCTTCTGTACTTCATAGATGCACGTTGCTTGTTCAATGTCTCAGTCTAGTGATCTTTTCTCATGAAAGCCCCTCACTAGCTGGGTCATAATGTATTTCAGGAGAGCATGAAAGAAGGTGTTCACAAATTCCTTACTGTCAGCGCGCACCCTTCTAGTGGTCTGCGCAAAGGCGCGTTTCAATTCCTGAACAAATTCTTGTGGGGCCTGGTCTTCCCCACATTGTAAGTTATAGGCTGCCTTGCGAGGCTCTTGAGGGTTCCTATGGATGGAAAACATTTTTCAGGATGGCCGCCCTATAGGTGGACCATCTGGAATGGTTCTGATCCTCCAGCCCCGCAAAGAAGCTGGAGTACTCAGGAGAAAACGTCCACTTTACATACTGAATACAGCTTTAGCTGTCCTTCAGATGGAAAGTCTCCATCATCTGCTCAAATAATTCAAGGTTCTCCCAAACCAAATATTTGGCATTTTTGTGGTAGGGCATGATGACGCTCCTAATAGCTTTTATTTGTTTCAGGGGATCCTTGAGTAACACCCTCTTAACTTTGTTGGCCTTTTTAGTTCTCATCACTCTGGTCCACTCATACTCTGACTCAGAGGCACTGCTAGCAGAGGTGGCTGTCTTGTCTTCTAGGCCCTCCCGGATTCTGCGAGCTTGGGAATGGCTGGCAGAATGTGGGGGCATAGTTCCTTGGGTCCTGTGGCACTGGGAAGAATCTTCTGACTCTTCCTTGCTCAAAGGATTGGTTGAGTACCCCCCCCCCCCCACTGTCCTAGCTGGGAAGAGATTTGTAGTATGCTCTTAGTGGGCCTAATATCATGGAATTCCCCACCAAATTTCACTGCCTGATCTCTTGATGAGTTATATTTCTGAGGATCCATTTCTCTGATTCTCCCCTCACTGGAGTCTCCCTGATCAGAGAGGATGGCCCTGCACTTGGAAACCTGTACATAGATGCCCACCCATCCGTTTCTGGGAGGCGCTGACCTATTAGCCCCATATTCCCCATTGGGTTGAAGTCTACCATCCCCATGGCCCTTGGTTCATGTGAGCCAGTGGACATGGGGGTGGCAGAGTCCATGGAATTGAAAGGATTAACGTCTCTGGTGCCAGGGTTCCTGAGGTTATGCTCAGGGGTTTCCCTCTCCCATCTGACCTCATCTCTCTCAGCCCCTACTCCCCGATGACATGCAAGAATCTGACCCTTTCGTTCTTCTATTAAGGCCTTACTGGTATCTATTAGTTGTTCCTATCCATGGCTATCTGTCTATGGAGCCTGTCCTTTTTCTCACAGAAAGCCTCATTGTTTCTCTGTGCTTCCTGCCTGCTTTGGGAGTATTGGGCCAATTTTTGCTGCAGGAGACTCACCTCCTGAGTTCTGTCCTTACTGGCCTGGTCATTCTTTGCCAGAGCATCTTCCACCCTCCTGGTGTGCTCTAACAGCTTTTCATAGTCCATTTTGAGTTCACCCAGTCCCTGAAGGGCCGGGTGATTTTCTTCCACCTTGGTTTTGAAATGGCTGACTTCCTGGCCTAAGGTGTCCCTTTCCTGAATTAGAGTACCCCTCTGTGCAGCCAGGTCGTCCCAGCTTTCTGGTGCTCTTCATCGAACTCTGTTTGGAATTCAAGGTCTTTAAGAATTAAATTATTATTTTCTTATTTTAATTGGTCTATCTGGTCTTGTAAGACGACCATCAGTTCTGCGCAAACTCTATGAAAAGTTAATTGTTGTGCCAGTTTTTGTTGGCTCTGTTTTAAAGAGTCTAACCTTTCTTGACACTCTTTTTGAAGTGTCAGTAATTTGATGTCTTGCTCTACCCTCTCTTGCTGCAGGAGATCCAGATCTTCTTTTCCTTTTGTCAGGTACTGTCTGGTTTCACTCTCTGATTCTTGGCTCTTGTGTAGCCTTTGCTCTGCAGAGCCCAGATCAGTTTGGGTCTTCTCTAGGGATTGTACTTGCCTTTTTGCCAGGTCTAGGTTTTCGGCATATTTTTCCTGTATTACTCCAATGTGGAGGTACAGGTACGCCGCTATTTTGGCAATTTTACATTGCTCTTCTTTTACCCTTGGGGCCATATACAGTTCACTAAGTGCCTGGTGTAATGGACCCTGGTCCTGCCATGTATCTAATTCTGTGGCAGTGGCTTGTAGTTTGATTTCCTGCAGCCAAACATTCTCATCCTGCTCAGTCCATTCACCCCTGAAAAACAATTTGTGCAGTAGGTGTTATTTTGCCATATTGATTTCCACTATTGATTTCCACTGGGGTCGCCATTCCGGAAATATTAATTTCCTTCTGACTCAGGGTTACTTTTACTTTGGCAAAACAGGCCCAACTCCTTTGAGTATTTCTATTGAAGGGTGTTTTTACAGTGTAGCACAGTGTGGTAGCCCAACAGGGTGTATGTACTCCGTCAGTTAGCACGTTGTGTTAGACTGTCACAAGTGGTATGTCTAATTCAGGATCACGTGACGAGCCGCCACTCTGTAAGTGATTTCAATCCGGCACTCACCCAAGTCAATACCTGGCATGTAATGCACAACTGAAATCCTTATTTATTTTTGTCTAAAAGTTATTTTATTCTGAAAGATATACCACTCTTATCACGCCCCTCTCCTGGGACACCCCGGACACACTGAACCAGGAATCAGGCTGGTTTGCAAAGTTAAAATATTTATTTTTGTATTTACAATTTAATCACACTATGTTTTCATATGTACTCAACAATCACCAATGGGGTGATTCAACAGTGAATAATCTCTTTAATACACAAGGAGTAATAATGAGCAAAACAATTCAGCACAGAAATAATAATTTTGTGTGTGCAGATCAGATAGCACTGTGGTTAAAGTTTCCCCCGCACACCCCTCAACCCCCAATAAGCAATGTAAAGAGATAGGAGGAGAGAGCAGGTATTCAGGAATGGCAGAATTCAAACCAAATAACAATCCCACTTTCCCCCAGCAAACACAAGAGAGAAACGGAATTGACTATCAAGCTGTCAGAATGACCTTTTAAAGTTATCCTTGAGAAAGGACTGGGTAAAAACACTAATATGGTCAAAATTGCTGAAATTGCTATCAATTCTTTTGGGAGCCACTTTGGATAGTTGCACACAAACTTATGCAATGATTCAATAACAAGAAACAATTTGAAATCCTAAAATTCAAGTTGGGAGCAATCAAAAGCTGTTTTACACGTTTCAGAATTTCCCAAAAACAAAATTCATGGCAAACTTTTCACTGCGCGATAATCACGATAACGGGAAAACTGTATGGATTTGGGATGTGGTTCTAGATGTGATTTACAGCTGTGGATGTTAGCTACAAGCATAAGTTGAAATTGTGTTCCTAGCACGAAAATGGCGGAAGTTATGGACGTTTTAGTGGAGGTAATTTTTTAGAGATCGGCGCAAGAATGGAAAACAGGAATGCACTTTTAAAATGACAAAAAGGATTTCTTACACTAGAGGATGATTATGAACAAAAAGGAATACCACACAAGAACACAGCCACTTCATCCGAATGACTGCCTGCAGTGGTCCCGCCTTCTTCAGATGAGAAAAGATCAGCGCAAAGATAGTTTTAACAATACTAACACAGGAGGAAGAGAGGAAGGATTGGATAGAGAGTTTAGACAATACAAAAATACTACTAACAATACGGGTTCTGAATACCAGATAGGATGGGTTTAAGATAGGGATTAACTAGACAAGGTACATGTGCTAGTGGCACAGTTCTATCTATAGATACTCACTAGATATGTTTTTAAATGGAACCGTCAGGATTCTGGTTAGGGATTCAGGTCAGGAATTCTGGTCAGGGATTCTGGTTCTGGGGCAGACAGCTGGGCACATCAGATTGGAAATGCAAGGCGCTCTGGTCACAGCATGGCACAGGACTGGATCTGCAATGCACGCTGGTCACAGCACGGCACAGGACTGGATCGGATCTGCCCTTTTTGGTTCTGATGAAAATTCTTTTAGCAGGCAAGCACTACAGCGCAGCCCGGCTGTAGTATGATGCTTCCCCTTAGGTTTATGGGGTTGGTTCTGGTTCTGGAAATTTAGGCCTAGCTGAAAGTGGTTCAGCTATGCAATTTGTTCTGCTTTGCCAGGTTTCTAGAGTCTGGAGCAAGGAATATGGAAAGTTCTTCAGCAGGGCGCTCTGCCAGCATTCAGACAGTGGGTGAATCTGTCTGTCCTTAGCTGCCCTCTGCTGTCTCTATTTATGCTATGATAAAGGGGATGTGTGTGCTGGTTTAGCCTAAGCTTGCCCCTTTGACAGGGATTGTTCAGAATCTCTTCTCTGCCTTGATAGGAGAAAAACAGGGTGCCATCTTTATGGTGTGGGTTTATGAGGCTTAGAGTCCACCCCTAGCCTCTTGAACACAAAATCTACTTTTGACACAATACATATTTACACCTGTGCAACCTCTATAACAACCACATATACAGATTACATATTTTGTACAGCAGCTACTCCTCCAAACCCCATAGCTGTGGGATTTTGTGTCTGCTTTTCACAGAATTTTGCCCTTTTTATCCCAAACACAATGTCCAATTTATCAGCACATTTCTACAAGTGTGCACGTATAACCTGGGCATAAGTGTATAAAGTTTCATACTTCTAGCAGAAATACATTTGGTGTAAAATCACATTTTCTGCCGTTTCCTTCCAAAATATGTCACACGATTTTGCCGCCTCTTGAAATGTGCAGCCAAAATTTAGATTTACAATTCTGTTATTTTTGTGTTTTTGACAATTGTAAGTGGCAAGTTATATGTATTTAAACAAAATGTTCTTTGTGAATGTTCAGCCACAGATGGCTGTTTGGGTCCTCCTCTTTTTCTCTCCCTTCAGTCCAGAAGCAGTCTCCTCCCTGTTCTCTTGGCAGAGGCCATTTTAATACTGTCTTCTCACTTTGCATTTCCTGCTTTGCAGTTGTTCATTCTTTCCTTCCCCACTGCAGACCAGGTTCTTCCCCAACTCTATAATTATCTCCTTGGTGTGATTTCCTGCTGCAGGGAGATGGAGGGGGAGGCCTTGCCTCTGTGAGGAAAGCTGTTATTCCGGTTTGGTCGCTTTAGCCAGCTTATTTTAACTGTTAATTCTGTTGAATTTTCCCTTAACATACAACAAACTTGTGGGATCAAATCACAGCTAAATACTTATTCAAGATTTTAAACCATGGGATCAAAACAATTACAACATGGGTTACTCTCAATCACAGGCCTCTTAGATTGCAAACATTTGATTTCAGTTTATACATGTTTAAGGTTTAATCAGGCAGTCTACTGACAGCTGTCATTCAGGCGTTCCAGATTACTGGACCCAGATTTTGGCAGTTTCACAGACAGGCCAATTTTGCTGTGGAAATCCCTTGATGCTTTCAGCTTTTCAGGACATTGTATGTTCACAATGATTTCTTATACTAAGTGAATTGTAGCACCCAGCAAGAATTTTTGATGTTTGAGGGAGTTTTGTACCGGCATTCTGCAGTTTCAGCAACAAAGAAAAGGTGATTTAAAGCAAGATTTGGGGTTTCCTTTATCAAAGCACTGCTTTTCCTTCTGTGCTCCATATTCACATGTTGTGGAGCCCAGTGACATGTTTCAGGAGTGAGATCTCTGTTCCACCACTGACAACAGGCATGGCAGATTGGCCAGCCATCTTTTTGTGCTTTGCAAAGCACAATCTTCAGAGGTCTTGGCGCGCACCAGGTTTTTGTGGCCATTTTGATGTTTCTGGCACTATCAGAACACAGTGATGCTGCATGGCAGAGTGAAAGTGGGTTAAGATATCCCACAGAGCGCCAGGTGTTTCGTTGTGGACGGCTATATGCGCTGCTAGACAGGATGAGCATAGCCGTAGCTGCATTCTATGGTGCATGGATGTTTGGCCATGCCTGGGGCCTGTGTCCACAGACATGGTGTGTGATATACATACTGTAAGCTTCGAAATTGTTCGGCTGCTGCAGTCTTTGTCCAGTGCGGACGTTGTGGTCTCATTTTTTATGGTCTCTCTGGTGCAAGGGTCTGAGCGGTTTTTGCAGATGCGTTTATTGCGGTTTGCCACAGTGAAAGCTGCTGACTTGGTAGGAGAGTTGTGCATGCTTTATTGCGGTATGCCACTGTTAGGGAGAATTCTCCGAAATTTGCTAATTCCCTTCTACCTTAGAGACGCCCAGCTCTTTTTGCTGGACTTTAGGACTTTTAATATCTACCAGCTTTTTCCCACTCTCTCATGTATTTTTCTGTGATTTGGATTCTGTGTTTCTTTTGACTTTGGAGTCTGACAAACTCCATTGGCATCATCTTTGCATTGTGACACACAGCACCTTCAGTGCAGTTGCACAGGGAAGTCTCTTAGAATTCCCAAAGTTGTAAACACTTTCAAATAAATGTTTACAATCTTGCTAAAACTACTGTTTCCATGAGTAGTGAAGTGAAATTGACTTTACTTACATTTTGTAACTTTCAAGACCCAGCACACACTATCTTACAATAGGGTGCTGGAGGGGTTACTTTGTATCCCTTTTGTCTAGTTTCTAATGTAAAAATGTTTATCTTACCCTTTCTACAATTAATGGTGGCAGTTGTTTACTTTTTCCTACCATTATGTGTTTCTACCGCGGGCTGCAATTGCAGCTTAAGTAAAACACCCATGGGTGCCCGTTTGGTCAAAATGGCCCTGGTCTTCTTTTTTCCACCATTTCTTGTTGGAAAGGTCCTTCTTGAGATTTACTCTTCGAGCCAAACCAGGTTTGCTCGCTTTGTTCAGTTTGTCTTTGGTGGGGT
The DNA here is from genome assembly GCF_040938575.1 of Ambystoma mexicanum. NCBI lineage: Eukaryota > Metazoa > Chordata > Amphibia > Caudata > Ambystomatidae > Ambystoma > Ambystoma mexicanum. The sequence goes on along the minus strand of NC_090933.1, from coordinate 1,030,915,111 downwards.
TCTCTGGTGAAGCCCACCTCTGGCTCCAGTGTGTCTGGCGGGGCAAGAAGCGAGGGAGGGGCCCGAAGCTCCCTGTGCTTAGTCTCCTTGGTTACAGGAATGCATCCAAGGGTGATTAGCTGGAGGGCTGTCCTTGGAGGATAGCCAACATGCTGTGTGATTGACAGCTATGCTACGAATGAATGGGAGAAAACTGCATAAAAGGCAAGGCTTTTTGCTTAGAAGGCAGAATCGACCAATGGATGAAGGAATCCGGAGAAGAACTTGGAAGAGATGCTTGCTGCAACTCCTGGACCATTGATTTGCCCGGTGAAGTCCTGCTGCAGTGCTGAAGCTCTGAATTTGCCTCGACTAGAGAAGCCCTGCAATAGATGACTTCTCCCCGATTGAGTTGGTGGGACCAAACAACTCCAAAGCGACCTCGTCTAGACATCCTCTTGGAGCTGGCTGTACTTCCATTGCTGCTCCAGGAACCGATTGCCAGGGAGAGGAACACCAGATCAAGTGTCTTTTTTTTAAGTCGGACCCAAGATCCAGGACGATCTTCTGGACTCCCAGGAAGCAGGACTGACCAAGCCTGAGCCAACTCAACAGAGTGCTGGTCTCCAGATGCAAGGAAAGTCCATAGTGGCAACTGAGAACTGTGGTGGTGCCGTTTGCGAGAGACGCGAGAAGATGAAACCGCAAAGTGCCGCTGATCTGAAGTTTGCCCATTGCTGCCGCTGACCTTCCATTCGTAGTGCAGGAGTCCCCAGACATCCTACATTTTGTCCCCATCCCATCACTGAGGCCAGGAACAACAGGATCTGCAGACCTACACAGGAACAGAAGCCATCTGGAATCAATTTCTTCTAACCAAAGGTACTGAAAAACTAAGGGGCCTTACCTCTTGTCATGTAGCCATGATGTTTCTCAGTTGAGACTTGCCTTGGTTGCCCTTTGCAGAGTTGCTTGCAGCTTTTCCCCTCAGAAGCCTCCACGCTTGTGGCCCTACAGTGATTTGATTTTTTATACAAAAACATTGTGCAAGACTTTTTACCTATCTACTAGAAGTGCTTCAGCTCACCTAGACTTTTGCTAAACAACAATTGGCTGTCCTGGCTCCCTAAAAGACTCTTCTAACCTCTGACTTTGTGCTTTGCCTTTCCCCAGGAAAGGGTTAATTTACTTTGCATTGGAGGTTTTGAAAAGTACTTCCCTGTCTAAGAATATTTGTTAACCCTTGTTTTATTCCCTCATCTTTTCCTTATTACACTAAAACTCAGTATTGCTCTAAATGTACCAGTGATATATTAAATGTCCAAAGTGTCCTAGTTATTTAAGTCACCTCAGGGTGTAGGAAGAATCTGTGTGCCATCCGAAATGGGTATTTACTGATTTAAAGAAACTGAGAGTGTGTATTTTGAAGTATATTTTTGGGTTACATATATATTGCTCCCTTCTGAAGAAGGCTTATTCAACAGACTGTTAAATAAATTAATAATTGTTTAATCAAGAAACCTTGAGTATAAATGTTTATCTGAATACTTATCACTGTGAATTTCTGTGTGATAACCATACAGCTCACATTGTCCCCTCTTGATATAAGCTCAGTCACTCTACCAACTTGTGTAGAACATGCTTATACCAAAGGTTAGGTTAACTATTGCCAAGAGGACAAGGCTAGTGCAGTCTCCCACAGGGTACTGCATACAATCTTGCCTAACAGCCACAGCGAAGGCTGCTGGCTTCTCTGGTGTATTTGTAGGTATGCGAGTTGTTGTGAATGGGGCAACAGTAGGTCAGCTGAGCCGCTGGGAATGATGCCAGCCGCTGTGTTGTAATCGGTGTACGTGAATGTAAGGTTTGGTAGTGTGGATTCGAGAGGGGTGGATCCAGGGGGATATTACGGGAAGAGACAGGATTTTAGGAACTTCCTGAATTTCAGGCGTTTTCAGTGGTGCGAATGTATAGTGGTAGGAAGTTCTCGATGACTTGGATGGAAAATGAAGATCCGCCCAGCCTGGAGGAGTTGTGAGGTAGGACCACCAGGCGAAATGCTGTGCAAGATCTGAGATTCCTTGAGGGCTGGTAGGTAATGATTTTGTCTCAAAGGAATTCTGGGCTGGTGTTGTGGATGGCGCAGTGGGTGATGCAAATGGCTTTAAATGTAGTGCATTGACCAATCGGGAGCCAAAGGCGGACTTTTAGTGTGGGGCTGTTGTAGGTCAATGAGCAGGCGTGCTGCCGCATTTTAGATTCTTTGGAGTTTCCTTAGTGGAGATGCCTGGGAGCCTAAAAGGGCATTTTGCGTAATCTAGGCGGGACAGGATGATGGAGTTGATGGTCGGAAAATGGTGGGGATAGGTGAGGTAAGTGAAGATACGCCTGAAAATTCGTAGATGGAAGAAGCAGGTTTTAGATACGGTAGTGGTGTGTTGGGGGAAGCATAAGTCTGAGTCCAATGTGCACCCCAGGTGTTTTACCTCGTTAGAGATTGCCGGCGCTTGTCCTAGTGGATAGGGCCATGGAATTGGTTGGAGGAGTAGGGCTGTTTTCTCGCAAATTAGGATTTCAGTGTTCCCAGGGTTGAGGATGAGGTGGTTGGTCGTCATCCAGTGGCCAATATCTGAGAGGCATAACAACAGGTCCAGATTGCCAGAGCCTTGAGATTTTGCGATTTTGAGGATGATCTGGGTGTCATCTGCATAGTGGTAGCAGGTAAGATTGTATGAGTGGATGATTGCAGGCAGTGGTTTTAGATAGAAGTTGAAAATTACGGGAGATAGGGATGCTCCTTGTGGGACACCTTTCCTTACTGGTTGTGATGTGGATGTGAAATGGTCGAGGTGTATGATTTGTGATCAATTTGAGATAAAAGAGGAGATCCATGAGAGTGCTGTGTTTCTGATTCTTAGCGTTTGAAGCCTGTCTAGTAGGATGGTGTGATCTATGATATCGAAGGTTGCAGAGAGGTCCAGTAGGATGAGAACAGTGCAGTCTTCTGCGTCGGCTGTTCTTTTTATGTCATTCCAGGTGGAGACTAGGGAATATTCTGTTCCCCTGAGTGGCCTGAAGCCTGATTCTGCAGGGTCTAGGAGGTTGTTTGCTTCGGCAAAATGACTGAGCTGTTTGAATGCTGCGTGGTTCATGAGTTTGGTGATGAAATGTGTGTTGGAGATAGGCTGGTAGTTCTGGGGGTGGTGTATGTCGAGTGTTGGTTTTTTGAGGATGGGTTTGATGTAAGAGGTTTAGAGGGCATTATGAAAACATCCTGATGTGAGTGAGTGGTTAAGGATAGTGCGTTGTGACATTGCCTGCACAGGTGGAGGCTAGGATGTTTTTAAGGAGTGAAGGTGGGCAGGGGACTTCATAGGAGCCTGAGGGACGGCTATCTGCTACGAGCGAGAGGAATTCTTGGAGTGTGATGGGAGAGAAAGAGTCAAGTATTTCTATCAGGGCAGGGTTTGAAGGTCAGTCAGTGGGCAGGTGGTTGGCAGGGACATTTGTTTTAATTTGGAGATGATGGCAGAGTTTCTGTCATTAGCGGCACTGTGGAAGTGCAGTCATAGGGAGTCACACATACTAGGGGAGACTGGAATGAAGCAGAATTGCAAGGGTGAGGTTTGCTCTAGTGTGTGTGTTTACGTGTGTCTGTGTGTGTGTGTATGTGTGTGTGTATGTATGTGTAGGTGAAAAGGGGTCTTAACACAAAATGGTCCACGCTTCTGGGTATTTCCATCCTCGTTTTAGATCCCTGTGTAGTCCTGCACTGACCCCAAAATCGTATTTGGGATATGCCACCTGTCCTGCTATGCCACCCTATGTAAAATTGCTGGGGCAGGTTACGATACCTCATATTTAGCCATGCCATTGCACTTTATAGATATCTATGTCTATGCACTTCTAAAAAAAAATCAGGATAGGAACCCAATCATAACAAAGCAATAGGGAAAAGATCCTCGCAGATTAAACCTTGGACACCAGGCCCTACCAATCAAAGAACACGTCTCCGGTATCTTACGTACTTCCTCAGATGAATTAACCCATTAGACGATCAGATAATGCGTGGTGGAGGGGATGTGGAAGCCAGCTACAAGGCAACATGTTTCATGCAACAGAATTCTCAAATAAATGAATATCACACTTAAATTGCCACTCACTCCATTATTAGGGTCTTAGTTCTGCATATCAATGTTGGCTGTACAGGGCTTAATTTCCTTCGGCTGCTTAGTGCAGAATACAGCAAATTTCACACTCTTGTGGCACCCACCAGTTGGGACATTTTCGTTTGCTGTCTGGACTTGGAGCTCAAAGTTTTCAAGCTCCACTCATGCCTTCCCCCATAAGACTTGTAAGCACGTCAATCATGCAGTGTAGTGTGCATGCCTGAGTCCTATACAAAATGCACTCTGCTTTTTAACTCAAGAAGTAGGCGCAGCTCAGGGAGAGTGTTTTGTGGAGGAAAAGTAATGCAGGTGAGACGCAGAAGAGCCTGACATGGGCTTAAGAGAGGCCTTCTTCTCATAACACCAGAGGAACCCCCAAAAGGAGACTGCTGTAGGTAAAGAAAGCTGCTGGGAGCGCACTAATCTGTGGAAATAGGTCCAAATCTGCAGGCCACGTTGTTTTTCAGAAAACTCAGATTGCTTATGAGCACAGATAATTCACTGCACATTTTAGAAAAAACCCGAAGATTTTGAAATGTTTTGACAGTTCCAGAAGATGTCCCTTCTGTTGCTGAGGAACAATATTTTAAACAATATTTCTGCAGATTTTCCGTAGATTGGGACTTCCTCTACCAATGAACAGGGGGGTCAGTTGGAAACGTACACACTGGATGCCATCATCACTGGTCTTGAACTCCCCCCTTCTACCATCTCCCATCTCGTGCATGATGCGCTTCCTGGCTCCTCCCTACTCATGTCCCTCCCGTGGTCTCACCCCGCCATCCACCTCCTTCCCCAGACACCTGCCAGTTAGTCCGTAAACTCATTGCTAATCCTCGCACAGCCAATTTGTTAACAAGTGACCTAGCCACACACGCAGCATATGCTAACCGCACTAATATTTATTAAAAGGAAGTTTCGTTCAATGCCAAGGTTCAAGTTTTAGGGCCTGATTCACAGACATATTTTGTAATGCACAATCCCATTGGAAAGCGCTCTGGGAATGAGGCACTTTTCTTCCTGTGTACCTTTATAATATCATGACATATACCTTCTTTATCATGTAGTGAGATAGGGTCCAGACAATGATCTGCCGGATACCCCTGCAACACGTACAGACAACCCTTTGTGCTTTGAGGCCTTACCAATGGCAGGTAATGCGTTCTAGAAATAAGACACAATATAACCTAACGATTTTAACATGTAACATATAACATAGCATTGTATATGGAACCTTAGTCTTAGACATTGGTTTAGGATTGGGCCTAATATATGCAACTCACACGTTACATGCACATGCTTGGATAGATAGCTCGTGAGTTAAGCGCTGGCCTCTGAGATGGGGCCAGTCTGAACTTTGCAAGTCCGAATCCCATTGCACTACAGACTCAGCCCATCATCCTTTTGATATCATTAAATTGAAGACCAGTGAATTGGGTATTGCAGTGCTTGAAAGGGAGAGGAATCTGGCATTCAGTGCTTTATAAAAACATACATTTATATTTTTGTATATATCAGATTTCTAAAACACAAGGGTTAGAGGTTTTGCAGGAGGAAAGTATAGGAGTAATTGCGGGAAGAGCACTGGGGTTTTGGAAGGAGCCTGTGATAAAGCACTTCACATCTGAGGATGAGGTCCTTGAGCAGCTGCCCCTTCTTCGGTGGTGGGGGGGTAAGGGGGCCGGGGGTCGATTGAAGCTGACGAGCACATGTCAGTTGTAAACTTTACTTGTGTCTTTTTTGACATTTATTTTTTGGTCTGCTGTCATATAAAATCGTTTGAATTCTGCTGCTCAAGCCAAGCTGAGGATTACAATCAAACGTTACCAGACATCTGTTTAGGTTCAAAGGCAAGACCGTGGCTTGGAAACTGCTTTAAGTGCCAGATTCCTACCAAAAACCCTTCTTCCTGCACGTGCGCTATCCCCGCTCTACAGTGGCCATATGCAGTCTCGCACCTAAACAGGGGCTATAAATATTGATCTGCTATTGCAGATGTCCTGTAATGCACGTGTATGTAACATAAAGAAAAACAGACTAATTTGAATAAAAAACACATGAGACTGGTGTCGGGATAACCGATTGTTAGACCAAAGAGCATAGCAAGGAAAGCCCACATTACATTTTTAGGAATGTAGACACTGGTTTACCTGTGATTGGAATGCACCCCCCCCACTCTACTCCAGCCGCTCCACCCTTGATGCCACCCTTTTGACTTACTGCACCAAAACCCAGACTCGCTTATAGTGGAAAAGGTTGCTTTAATGTGACAGGCCAAAGCTTACAAATAACCGCTTACCTGGCTCCATGGCCTTACAGACTAACAAACTATTTTAAACAACCAATTAATAATTCAACACTTTCATTTCCCCAACAATTAAATAATTAAATAATTCCACTTCCTCTCTAACTATCCCTTGGTCCCTAACCTTCCCCTTACCACTTCTCAAGGCGTCCCGTTTTCTCCCCGGGGCCATGTCCCTCCAGGTTCTATACCTGTTCCCCGAGGGTAGCCCGTTTGTGCAAACAGCACCACCCCCATCCTTTCCCGCGCCATTCCCCCATTGTGCTTCCCTCCCCCCACATCTAAAGGGGCCATGCCCCCGGCAACTAAACAACTTCCCAAACCCCTAACAAACTCCCCTCTACACCAATCTCCCCCTTCCTATGACCTGCAGCCAGTCTGACCTGCCACATCAGCAACAGAAATGGTACATCACAACTTCCCCAACTAATGCCCTAACCTGTCACACAAAACTCCCCAAAAGAATAAAGACCTTAAACAGATACTAAAAACCCAGAGAAAAAATTGAAAAGAAGGAGTAACCCGTCCGAAACCAAATTACATGGTCCCCTCTCCCCTAAAAATTAAAACCAGATACCTGACATATGACCTAAACAAGGGGGTGGGAGGGCGAGTCAATCTCACGTCCCAACCGTTGCCTGCTTCTGGAACCTTCCCTGACCCCTTAAATACCCCCCGGGGGCGCTCTACGCTCACGCCATCTCGCTGGACTGTGCAGCGCCAAAATTCACCCCTAGGGGAAACGCTTCGCGTTCCCCCCGGGGTCCTCCTTTTGGCTTAATACACAAAAACACAGACTCGCTTATAGTGGAAAAGGTCGCTTTAATGTGACAGGCCAAAGCTCACAAATAATCGTTTACCTGGCTCTATCGCCTTATAGACTAACACACTATTTTAAACAACCAATTATTAATTCAACACTTTCATTTGCCCTAACAATTAAATAAATAAATCCACTTCCTCCCTAACTATCCCTTGGTCCCCACGTCTCCTTACCACTTCTCAAGGCGTCCTGTTTTCTCCCCGGGGCCATGCCCCTCAAGGTTCAATACCTGTTCCCTCGGGGTAGCCCGTTTGTGCAAACAGCACCACCCCCATCCTTTCCCGCGCCATTCCCCCATTGTGCTTCCCTCCTCCCACATCTAAAGGGGCCATGCCCCCGGCAACAGAAAAACCCTCCACCGAGGTGTTCTTTCTGCCCCACTCCCCCCACCATTCCTTCCTATTTCCAACTCTTTACCATATCTCTCACTAACCAAGTCAATTCCGACAAATAATGAGTATTTAAAAAAACTGACAAATAGACACCATCATCTCTAAATCTCATGAAGCCTTCATAAACTATTTCTTTGTGGTCCGAAGCCTGTATCGCCGCTGAGGCACAACATTTTACCATCTCTCTGTTTATCCCCTTCCTTGACCGCTCTATCGCTCCCTCACTTCTCGCTCCCCTCCAAACTCTCTGCGGCAACAACTTAGTCCAAACTAAACATGCTTGAGGCCACATTTCACGGACCCATAACAAATCCCTTTTCATTTTTCTAAGGAGAGCCACACCTGTATCTCTTACCAGGTCATTTTTTACTACCTTCAGATGCTGCACCCATCCCAAATGAATGAGTCCCGAAATCCTCCACCTTTTCCCCTACCGCTACCAGAACCTTTTGTAGTACCCCTAGAACTTACGCCACTGATACTGGCGCCCCATCCTCATGCTGAAAAACCAAACCTGTTCTCCCCCCACAACGCTCCTTCCAAGCCAAACCTATCTGAACTGGGCATTAATCCTTGCTCCCCCGACCTAGCAAAACCCAAGAGCCCTTTCCCTTTTGATCTGTGTTAGACCGCTTGATCTTGATGTCCAAAGCTAACTCGGTAAATTGAACATCTTCCCATCGCAGTCCACCTACCCCACTTTTTCCCCCCACCAGCTCCGAAACCCTAAACCCACAAAGAATAGCCAAGTAAAGCAAGTTGCAAACAACTCTCCTTCCCAGGCCGACCAGCAAACCCACCCCCACAGCCGGACACAACCTTGTTAGCAATTCCGACGATACCAGTCTCCTCTTATCCTTTTTTTCACTCTTACTTTCCTTTGCCCATCCTTTCAACATCCTGTTTGCCATTTCTCCACCGCTCGGTTGAAAACCCCAAAACCACTTCCCATAGAAAGCAATCCCTGCCAATTTCCCCGTTATAGTTGCCCTAGACCAACCCCTATCCATGCACCTCAAGAGGAAGTTAGTGACATCATCCCTTCTGCGTTCTTCCGCATCCTCCCTACCTTTCCAACTACAAGCTCCCCCTCCTATAAAATCCTCCCAAGCTCTCCTGTAATCCTCTCTAGATGCCGGAGCAAACAAACCCTCCACCAATGCAAGCGCTCTCAGCTTCCTATTTTCCACAGCTCCTCCGGAATCCACTGCCCCTCCTGATCCGCATCTGGAGCCAATCCACGGAATCTCTGCCATTGAAAACAAGATAATGCATCAGCGATGACATTACCCTTCCCTGGCACATGTGTTACCTTAAACACCACATTCCATTCCATGCAACGCAGAACAAACTCTCTCATCAGTCTCGCCACCCTCTGATCCCTCGCTGACTGCCTGTTCACTACATGAACCACGCATTCATTGTCAATGTTGAAATTCACTTTCTTGTTTTGCAACTCTTTCCCCCACAACTCCAATGCAACTAGCAAAGGGAAAAATTCAAGGAATGCTATGCTCCTTCCTTCTTTCAACCAAAGCGATGTCCACTTCTCCGCACACCACTTTCCCCCAGAATACTCCGAAACCTCATGCCCCATCTGCACCTCCCATGGCACCGGATCTCCCTGCAACCACATGGACACTCCGTTAAAGCTCTCCAAAAAGCGCAGCCAAATTTTACAATCTTCCCGCACTGCACCTGATACTCTTATCCGATGATGTGTGCACTTTGCTCCTGCCATAGACCGCACCATGTTTCTACAAAAAGTCTGCCCTGGGGCCACCACCTTGCATCCAAAATTCAAATGCCCCACCAATCTCTGCATTTCCACTAGCATCACTTTCGTGGCCCCCACCGCTTTCTCCAGCAATTCTACCAGTTTGCTCACCTTGTCGTGCAGCAAGCGTGAGGTCGTGGCCACTGAATCCAGTTCAATCCCTAAAAATGTCAACACCACTGCCGGCCCTTCTGTTTTGTCTTCCGCTAGAGGCACACCCAACTCCCCCATCAAATCCTGAAACAACTTTAGCATCTTCTCACACTCTCTCTCTCTTTCTGCCCCGCTAATGAACAGAAAATCATCTAGGTAATGCAGAACACTTTTCCAACCGGAACTGTATGAAAAAACCCACTATAAGAAGGAACTGAAACGCTCAAACAATGCGCAGGAAATTGCGCACCCCATTGGCAAAGCTTTCTCGATGTATATGAGGTCCTCAAATTGCAAACCCAACAGCCAGAAATCCTCCGGGTGCACCTGCAACAACCTGAAAGCCACCTTAATGTCACACTTGGCCATGAAGGCCCCGCACCCCTCTTTCCTCACCAAATCCACCCACTGGTCCACAGTTGCATATACAACCCCACATTCCTCAGGGGCAATGAAATCATTGACAGACTTGCCCTCGGGCCATGACAAGTGGTGTATCAATATGAACTCCCCCCAGGACTTTCTTAGGCACAACACCCAGCAGGGATACAATTTAATCACCCGGCAGATCATCAAATGGCCCTACTATCCTCCCTGCCACGATTTCCTTGCCAAATTTTTGTCTTACCACCTCAACATTCTCTTTGGCTGACTTCAAATTTTCCACACACGACGCACCCTTGGCCCCTGAAACTCCAGCCGAAAACCATGACAAAGGCCCTCACTCAAAATCTGAGCCCCTTTCCAGTCCGGATAAAATTCCAAACACTTCTCCAGCACCTCCAATTTAATTGGAGGAAAAGCCTTTCCCCACAACCCCTCTGCCGGCTCCTCTCCTCCTCCCCTGTCTCCTTGTTGGAAACACTGAGTGAGAGGGTGCTTCCCTGCACATTTGCTACTTTAATGTCTAAATCTCATCCATCCTTGTTAAAAGCCCAGCACGCCGCTGAGGGCTGCCCTCTACCTACTCCCCTCAACCCCCTCATGGGCGGGGCGACCAAGAAAGGGCCGGAAAGGCACAGGCAAACCACTCGCTGTGTGCAGTGTCGGGGCAGGCCTCGTCGGTGCCATCCACTGCAGCCATAGATCCATGGCTATTTCTCCCCAGACCGCCTGGCTGTCCCCCACCATTCTTGCTCTGAATTCTTCATCGTAACGCATCCACGCAAAACCCCCAAAACTTGTAAATGCCTTCCTAATCACATCCATATATTTTAGCAGAACCACGCATCACTCCGGAAATTTCTCACAATAAACACTGGCATAAATAATAAATGCTGACGTCCAATTTTCAATTGTCACTGGGACCCTTTGGTGCGAGGCCAGTTCTCTCTCCTCTTCTTTGGAACCCTCCTTTGCTCTCACTTCCCATATGAAGCAGCTTAAAAACATCCACAAATTCACCTGCCTGAATCTTATCCTTAGTCGCTGTCATCAAGTGCACACCCAAAGGTTTCGTTATTCCCATGTAAGGCAGTTTATTCTCCTTGCCCTTTTCCTCAACCTCTTTTTCGTTGGAAACCTGTACCTCAAGCGCCAATGGCTCAATCACCTTGTCCGTTTGTACCTCCACCGAGCAATTTCCCTTTTCACCCACCAAGGCTCCAATAGCCTGTACACCAATCTCTCCCCTTACCCCTTGCAAACCAGACCCTTCATTGCCCACCCCAGTTCTTGTGTCCCCCCTCTGCCATGCAGATGACCAGTCCCTTTTCCGCTCACCTCTTTCCGCCCTGCCATCGCCCGTTTGTGGCCTGGCCTCCACTCCGATGCTCCTCATCTCTTTTCTTACTGGGCTCCTGCTGCGGGGACAAAACATGTCAGCAGTCTCACCCAGCCAATCATACCCCCGACCTCTTGCCCTCTAACCCCCTTGCTCTGTCTTTCACAATCCCCCCTAAAACCCCTTCTCTCTTCCCCCCTCCTTACCACCCTATAACCTTCATCCTCCCACTGCCCCACAAATTCCTCCACCCCAACTTCATCACCCCTGAAATACCATGCTGATGCAAGCTCATGCTCGGGTTGAGTAGATCCTCTTCTTGTGAGCCCGGGGTGTCCGCCCCGCCACTCCTTTGGCGTCTTCTAGGCAGGGCCACAGAAACCCCTTCCTGGTCCTCTTCTCTCGTGCGAGGTGTGCTCTCCTCCAACCTGTGGTCCTCATCGCTAGGGCCCGTGCTGTGCCCTCTAGACTGTCCTCGCGCCGCCCTAGGAGGGGCCATTCCTAAACCCTCTCCATATTCATCCTCTGGAACGTCGGGGGCTGTGCAGCACCCTCTTCCCAAACTCCTCCTATCCGGGGGGGACTGCTCCGCGCCCCTCCCTAACCTCACTAATTGATGGGGAATTCTCTCTCCTTCTCCCACCTGCACTCTTCCACAGGTATTTACCCCCTTTTCCCCTCTGTCCTATCACCCCAATCTGTGCCCCATCACCCCCACCACTTTTGCCCCCTTGACCTACTCCTATTTGGACACTCCTAAAATCCCCTACTTCCCCCTGGTCATTATTAATCACCTCCCTATCTAAATCCCCACCCAAATGCATTTCCCCCCTGGATGCTCTCCTATCAATCTCCCTCCTCATCTTCCTGCCACTGGATTCTCATACCTACCCTCTACCAGGCGCAGGGGTGCAATCCACCATTGCCATGAGAGCCCCATCTGCCGCTGCTCTGCGGCCTACCCCCACCTCCCACCCCTTCCCCTGTGACCTCAACCACCGCCCTTTCCAATTGGGCCTTAGATGCCCTGCTAATAATTTCTACGGCCTCCCTCGCATCCACCAAACCCTTCTTACTGGCTCCCTGACCCACCATGGTGCCCCAAGTAATCTGGCAGCACACAAAAATATGCCCCTAACTGATCCCTAAATCCACTAAGACCCCCGAGCCAGTACCTACCCGGGGACAACTTCCCACTAGCTAATATGCACTGAAAAGAAAGGTAGGGGGCCGCCCCACTATATGCCCCTGATAGCTAATTAAACCCCTCTTATCACTAAAAATTATTACAACTTGAATGAATTCATTTGAAGCTTATTATATTATTTATCTTTTTTTTTTTGCACCCTAACTTTGGTAAAACATCTCCTTGTCCCCTAATTTGAGAGATTACAACTTTATCCCCCAAAACCAGGAAGCCCTTATAAAAGGAGGGGGAGAAGAACAGCAGGAAAACACTGCCCCCTGGCAAACTACAGTTCATTTCAAAACAAATCCGCTATGCCCGCCAACACAAAAAGGTATGGTCCCTTTAACAGGTGCTACCGCGCAATGCGCAGCATAGCCGAAAAAAGAAACCCGCTGATGGCCCCCTGCCAGCAGCAGCGCGCACTCCTCCTAGCTGCTCTCCCTGCGCCGTACACAGCGAAACTGAGCCACGAGGGCCCTATCCGCCTGGAGCGAGGAACCCTACCCGCTGCTCCCCTTGCACTCTAAAAAGAGCAGAGACAGGCGCAAGGGCCCGAACCGCAGGGGATTCCCAGAAATGCCCGAAACCAACTGCACTCCCCGCCGGCACCCTACCCAGGTCCCTAAGGGGCCTGAAAGACACGCGTCGCGCCCTAGTTGGGAGAATACCCAGCCTCTTGAACCCCGGACCCCCGCCCTCACAGAAACTAAGAAAAAGTGGACCGACCCGACGGCGCCGAAATAAATGAGGTAAGTGGAGGTACCTTATTTACGGTACCTCCGGCAAAACACCCTTTTTTATAGTAACTAATACTACCTGTCTAACCACCTACTACTAAGCTACCCAATACTCCTCACCTCCACAGAATCCTCTAACCAGGCCCAAATCAGGAAAGGCTCGGGAGCAGGCGACCAGGACTGATCAATCTCACGTCCCTTCTTCCCAAACCTTCCCTGACCCCTTAAATACCCCCCGGGGGGCGCTCTACGTGCAGGCGATCTCGCTGGCCTGTGCAGCACCAAAATTCACCCCGGGGGAAACGCTTCGCGTTACCCCCGGGGCCCCCTTCTCCCTCCCACATGATGCCTTGAAGTGACCTGTTTCGCGTGTAGCCCTGTACAACCTGCCAGAAAAGATATGTGTCAGCTAATGTCCTCTGTGTGATACAGATGGTGGATCCATTGCATTCCTTTCCCGCCACCACCCCTAGCCACTCTCTTGCTGTCCTAAAGTGTAACCTGCATGTAGCCATGTGCTCATTACAGTTTCCTTTTTGCTAATGAGTTCATAGCCTGTGGACAAAGACTGGCCTAGAAACTGGCTCTGTTGTGCCCTGCTCTCCACAGTGTTGAAGAGTTGGCCGCTGCGTTAACTTGGAAACAGGTGCACGTAGGAGACATGCAGGAGAGCGAATAGAAGATAATGCAAAACAGTGACATTGGATAAAGTGCAGCGCTGACAAGCAGGGAAGAGGCCGCAAAATCAAACCATGATTTAAATGAACAGAGGCATTGCTTTAGCAAAATCATTCCTGACACAAAGGACACCACAAATGCTATGCTGCAAAATTCACAAAATATAGTACTATAGATGGGTAGCTATCAACTACGTGTCTATATTCCACAAAGGGTTCCAATTGCGTCTGATAGTTAAGAAGAGAGGTCTGCAATCTTTGTCTCTACACCTGTTGTGCACTACGAAAATTATTGGCCCTAGTCAGTTTAGGCAATGGTGAGCCCTCTTGGGAGTCATGGTTCAACACATCTGTAGAGCCACAGGACACAGAGCAAGGGCATTCTTTGCAAGTAATTTGGAGTTAACAGAGGGTGGTGAAAGGGCAGGTCACATGGTATAGTAGCTTGGGTAGCTCATACTCCAGGGGTGGTCCACAGCTGTAGCCCCAGATGATCCCTAGAGACCCCTCTGTGAACAATTGTTAGGGCGCAATAATATGCAATCAGGTCACGTGGATAGAGATCATTCCTTAATCAGTGGGTAGCAGTAATTCATTTCCTTTCGTTGTAAGAAAAGGAATGCATCGCACGCACAGACCGACCTCCTGTTTGTGGACACAACTTCAACAGACAGCACATGATGACAATGCAAGGCCTACAAGTAATTTGGACGCGTCATTCGGAGAAGGCAGCGCGTAACCATAACCGGTACAATCACCATTGCCACCTGGGAATCACTGATTCATAATGTGCCACCTCGTACAAGCCTCTTCAATGTTTGAGTAGGGAAGCAGGTAAGGATTGAAATCACTCTCTCGGGTTCTTTCCAATGTCGAGACCTTTCACAGATCTAACAACATTTATGAAGAAGAACACATAAGATAGGCGGAATCCTTTCTGGTTCTGGGTTTGGCTTTGGCAAGGTGCAATACAGTACAGTTCAGCGTAGTTCTGTGGGTATCACTGGCATCTTTTATTGACAGAATTCATTCGGAAAGATATGCAGCTGGTGTCACCTCTAATATTCAGCAAGCAGGATGAGCTCTCCTTCCTGGGGCAACAGGAACCTTGCCTGGGGGGATATGTGTGTGGGTGGAGGCTGAGGCAAAGTGTTTGATGGACACCTACCTCACTGCAGTACCAAAAACATTTCTCAAATCTAGTAATGCCACCAGGCCTATGTGATGAGGCAGTCATGTGCATCATGTGGATATTTTAGGGCCTTCTTCCTGAGGGCCGCCCGGGTCCTGAGTTGGAGATCTTTCTATTAGCAGTACACACAATATTTCCCCCTGCCCTTGGATCAGGCTTTATTTAAGCAACCATCGGAGACGGTCTCGAGTGCTCTTTGTGTAGGGTGGCAATCACTCTAAAAGGGAAGAATGGGTAGATGGCCATTTGTGCTCCCATCATGAATATCTTGGCAGGTCACTTTAGCTCTCATGGGTCTCACATCTAATAGAGTAGCCACAAAGCAGCCACATGCCCCCAACGCAAACGTGATACCTTTTCTCTTTAGTCAGCCTGAATCCCTTGTCCACAAGCAACCCTGGTGTAAGACTTGAATTCACCCCTGCGTGGTTAGTGGGCCTCTGCATTTATCTGTGGACAGTCCTAGATCTTCCCCTCCTACACCATGACGCCCCCTCCCTTTGCGGTCAGGTTTTGGTATGCAGCTGCTACGCTTACTATTGAACCAGCCCTGATCTCTGCTTTTGTCCTCTTTACCCCCTTTACCTCCCCTTCCTCGCTATTCATGATGAGGAACCTGGTGGCAGGGCTTAGCTGAGAAAGGACCCTGTCCCCTTCTTTATTTCTATGTGTTAGGGACGTTTCCGTGACTTAAAACTGCACAGTTACCCAACGAAAGGAATTCAAAACAGTAGAATGTGAGTGTAAGTCATAGATCAAATGAATAGGAGGTTACATTTGACTATCTGTTATCTTTCATTGTTAGCCTTTCGAGTTCGGTTCTCATGCAATTGACAGCTTGAACCAGGCTGTGTTAACAGTTTTCGGGACCATAGGTGATTTACAGCTTGAACCAGCCCGTGTTAACAATTTTCGGGACCATAGAGGATTGACAGCTTGAACCAGGCTGTGTTACCAGTTTTCGGGACTGTAGTGGATTGACAGCTTGAACCAGGCTGTGTTACCAGTTTTCCGACCGGAGGGGATTGACAGCTTGAACCAGCCTGTGTTAACATTTTTCGAAACCATAGTTGATTGAAAGCTTGAACCAGCCTGTGTTAACAGTTTTCGGGACAGTAGAGGATTGACAGGTTGAACCAGGCTGCGTTACCAGTTTTCGGGACCGTAAAGGATTGACAGCTTGAACCAGGCTGTGTTACCAGTTTTCCGGACCGTATGGGATTGACAGCTTAAACCAGCCTGTGTTAACAGTTTTTGGGACTGGAGGGGATTGGCAGCTTGAACCAGCCTGTGTTAACATTTTTTGGGACCGTAGGTGATTGAAAGCTTGAACCAGCTCTGTTAACAGTTTTTGGAACCATATGTGATTGACAGTTTCAACCATCCTGTGTTAACAGTTTTCCGGACCGTAGGTGATTGACAGCTTGAACCAGCCTGTGTTAACAGTTTTCGGGACCGTAGGTGATTGGATTCTACCCTGAAATTATACATGAGTGAATGCTACAGTTTATGTCCTGGGACTTCCAAGGACTCAACTCCGTGTTCAAGACATTTCCTAATAAACCGTGTTTGTGTGTGTTTGTGTGTGTGTGTGTGTGTATATATTAATAAACGCATTTTCAAATATGCATTTGGCAAGTACAGTTATAGCAGTTGAAGCGGGTGAGTGGACATGGACTGTCCTATGATATTTATGAATATTTATGGGTAACTGTATTTATTATTGAGTCCATATAGATTGTATATTTTCACTATATGTGCAGGTGGCAGGACCGTAATTATTCTTGTGTCTTTTAGTTGTTAACATCTTATTGAATTCAGTGTCTATGCCGGGGGTATATACTTTACTGTCAGACATGCAGGCGCAGCAGGAATTTATCCATTTGTTTAATGTCAATCTTGTTACACCAAAACGAACATCGCAAAAAGATCAACCTCACTCGAAGTATGAATGCAATACACAGAGTGCGAGACAAATCTGTTGTCTCGGACATTCAGAGATTTTATCTGAGTGAGGGTACTAAGTTAACGGAAATACTAACAAGCAACGTATATGCTCAGACGGCAAGTCCAAATGTTGACGCGACCCAAAGCTGCAGATAGAAAACGAGACAGGCACACTACCCAACTCAATAATGGAGGCAGGGTTTGCAATGGACACAGTTCTGATTGAATCAGTTGCACCTATAATAGCGACTGTCAAAGAGGCAATTGTTACAGCTCAAATTCATTCAGATTATACTGCCATTCCTTTGCATTTGGGGATAGATAATTCAGAGCAGTTGGTTACACACAGCTGTGCATCCATAGAGCACCAAGGTGATTTAACCCCCAAACATACTATAACAGAGCAGTGATCGAATGCAGAGAGTGGCAGCAAAATACCCATTACAGTAGAGCCTTCTCATAATGACCTTTCACAATCTCCAGGATGTTCTCAACCTTGGTTCATCACTCGCTGATATTATCAATCTACTTTACGCAACTATCTCCCAGGAAGCAGAGAAGCTTGATCCTTCAAAATGCGGATATAGTATCTACGTCCATACCGGCAGGCACTGATGTAACACTGCAGGCAATGAATACAGCACTTTTTACCTTGGCCAAGATTTATGAGACATTGGATACAAGGCTTTATGAACAATCTCATATGATTACCCAAATATTTCAGTGGCAACATACACAAACACATATGAACATACATCAGGTCCGAAGAGATAAGAACATGGGGGTGAGATTTGTGTTGACAACACTGATAACATTGAGAATGTTTTGTGTGGTGATGATGTTCTATGAAATAAAGGCATAGAGAACCGCAGTGAATTAGTAAAAGTGGTGCCGCAAGCAATAGAAGACTGTCTTCCTAACCAGAGTAGAAATAACAACAGAAAAAAAAAAGAAATCTGATAGGAATAAACAAATGACAGTGGAAAGAAATTATGTAAAGTCAGCTTGCTTACCAGAATCTATAGATCTAATAGAGACAGCTCCAACTGAAGGGATAGGGGTATCCAGTCATAATTTCGAATACAATATATTCGAAAGTAAAAATGTCGAAAATATTTAGTCGAAAAACAAAAATGTCGAAAAACAAAAATGTCGACTTTTTTTCGACTTTTTTCGATTTTATGTGTTAATAAATATTTTATTAAACTTTTTTTTTTAAATAATTAAAGGTATTTCCATGGGGGGTGGGGGTGATGGGGAGGATGGGGGGGGGGGTTGGGGATAGGGGTTTGGGATGGTTTTTTAAATAATTAATTAATTATTTAATATTATATTAAAGATTTTTTTAAAATAATTAAAGGTATATCTATGGGGGGTGGGGGGGATGGGGAGGAGGGGGGGGGTTGGGGTAGGGGTTTGGGATGGGGGGGGTTGAGGGGGACCCCCCCCATAATAAATGTTACTATCTGGGTAAAAAAAAAAAAAAAAAAGTGTTTTGGGTTTTCAATTTTTTTTTCGACATTTTCTTTTCGAAATTATGACTTTTCCTATTATATGTATGTGTTTTCGACTTTTTTACATTCGACATTTTTTTTTCGACATTTTTGCTATTCGACATTATGTTTTCGACTTTTTGTCTATAAACCAGGGATAGGCATTTATAACATGTTTTCAGGGAAAAAAAACTAAGACAGTTGTAACAACTTGCACAAAGGAAAGTAAAAATATTAAAACGTCAACGGGGCCGAAAAGGTCAAGCACTCATCAGTTTAACAATAAATTGTCGCCACCAAAACCTAACTCACAAACTGTGAGTACGGCAGTGATAGAGAAATATGATAAAATGTCCCAGAATAAAGTGATAACAAAAAATAGCCAACAAAAAATAATAATGACACTATCCGAAATAAGCCTGGGAAAAACCTTGAACATGAGCCTTTGGATACATTACTAAAAGTAGTTGAACAAGACCAGCAAGAGAGGCCTATTTTGACAATTATACAATCGAATTTGCAGACAGGAAAAGGGGGACTTAACAACAAAAGAAGAAAAGGCAATTAGTTATGTATGCCATCAATCCAGTGGGAATCAATCAGGAGGAATCATCTAAAATTCCTGAGATGAAGACTAATGCTCTCCCGATGAAACAATGTATGACCTTAGAACAGAGGAGAGAAGAAATAGAACGCTCAATTAGCCTCTACATGAAACATAGGCCCTCATTACGACCCTGGCGGAAATCGCGGTGCTAAATGCACCGCGGAGCACGGCGGAAAGCTGCCGATAGCGCCATGGAGGTTGGCGGATTTTCCGCCCCATGCCGACCTTGGCGGGGCGGTAAATCCCCATTCCCCATTTTACCCTTCCCCATTCCCATTTTTGCCCCATAGGGTATAATGGGAGTGGGGAAGGCGTTAATTGCGCCACCGCAAAATACGGTGGCGTAATTAACATCAAGGTCCCGTAGCGCCATGGATTTCTCCGCCCGGAAAAACCAGGCGGAAAACGTTCCATGGCGCTACGGGAACTCGTAGTAGGGCGGACGGGTCCGCCGCGAATAACGCTGGCGTAAACCCACTCCGCCAGGGTCGTAATGAGGGCCATAGTCTGGAAGAAGTATTTACTTCTAATAATTGTGGTTAGCCCATGCAAGTACGACTAGAATCAGAGATAGGACGTAATCAAAGACTGGAGCAAACTGAATGTCTTTGCTCTAATGACATAAAAGCAAATATTAAGGGAAAATACTCCTAAGGGGCAGCCCATTTTTCAACAATGCAATGCAGAGGAGATCCCTTCCCAGATGATGACCAGAATAGAACCAGTGTATCGAATATTATGGGAAAAATATTGATGTTGGAAGACCTAAGCTGACATTAACCAAATTGAATTCATAGGGAAACCTAATTCATCTATATTCATCTATCGTCTCTGGAGGATAGCTCAGGGGCAACGTGCTTGCCTTGGAAGCAAGACGACACGGAGCAACACAGGTCGATCCCTGGGTCCACACTTAGAAACCTCTGGGTATTAAGCACGTTATAAATAACCTATCATATCATATCATATCATTTCATATCATATCATCGGGAGTCGTGATGAACCTAATTTGGCAAGCAGGAGCTGATTTGTATGCAATGGTCTTTATGGTCAGCAAAGAACCAGTGAGGAATCTGGCAAATCATGATAGATGGGCACAACAACCTGAAACTGATATGAACAATGACTCAATATATCGAGATATCAAATTGATATGCTTGCAAAATACACACAAAGAGAAAAGTTAATTTCATACTTCTAATTAACAACTCAGCATTGCAAAAGCATCAACCTGTTCGTTTGCCTCATGGAACACAAGAAGTTACAAGCATCTCACATTCTCCGGCTCATATCCCCTTTATAATTATGATATAATAGCATTACAAGAGGTTTGGATAATAACACCACCAATTTGGGAAGATCATACAATAGCTTTAATTCTAGTAAAGCTCCCAGTTATCGGACGACCAATGGCAGGCTTGATGACAGCAGTCACAAACTCAGCCAATTTACACATTATTTCATGGTTATCACCAAAGATGTTCCTCCAGTTAGTAAAGATTAATCTCCCAGTAGCACTGTAGCTCTGGTGAACATGTACTGGAATCATGCTGGAATTGGAGGATAGCTCAGGGGCAACGTGCTCACCTTGGAAGCGAGATGACACGGAGCACTACAGGTTCGATCCCTGAGTCCACGCTTAGAAAGCTCTGGGTATTAAGCGCGTTATAAATAACGTATCATATCAATTACAGATGTGGATTTTCTTAATGAAGTTGAAACAGTATTAGACACTATAGACACTATAATACTAGACTCAACAATCAATCAAACAATATTAGCAGGTGATTTAAACATCAGATGCTTGGTAGGGAATGAGACACAGCTATCTACAACTGCGAACAGCTGGATGGTCTTCATGGATGAAAGGCAATTAGTTATGGTGAATGGCGCTGTCCCAGGGGATATCACTCCAAAACATACTGGGCATAGGGGTAACCAAAAGACCCTGATAGACTACGTGTATGTAAGTCAAAATATATTTACACTCATAAAATCACTTGAAGTAAAAAGTCAAACAAGTAGTGATCATGACCTCTTGACATTAATATGGGACTGTGAACAGTCTAAAGCTAGTTTAAAGCAGTCGAATATCAAGGACATAATTGCTGCCAATTCTAAAAATCATTTTCGGAGGACATCTGAGTCGTTGAGAGATTTAGAAGAGCAGATAACATATCCCACAAACACTCTGTATCCAGATCTCAGAGTGGCAAGTGGCCTGTATATTGAAGTAATGCAAACATTTAAATATAAGTCCACTCTCGTAAGTAATAAGACATCAGGTCATCTGCACACATATGAAGTAAAATTAGAGCAATTTATCGAGCGAATAGATGGGCAATCATAAAGGCACAATCAACACACATGCAGCAAAGTCTAACATCTTTAAAGAATAAATATAAAAACTGGGTGCGAGGTAGAAGGGCAAATTTATATCAACAAGACTCTGAGCTAATGCTACGAGTCTTGAAAACTAAAAAATCGGGACTTGTCTAGTGTAGGGGCTCTCACCAGATAAATATGCAAATTAATGCTGTGCCTGAGGAAGTTTGGGTGTCATATTATAAGTCTCTATATGCAGAAATGAATATTGCCCGGGAGGGGGGGCAAGTGGTAGTTAGTGGGCCAAATTATATCAACATTGATTTTGATGTTGAAGACATAATGTTCCACATAAATAAATTGAACTTGTCGCATGCCTCAGGCCCAGATGGCCTCTCTAATCTCATGATGAAGACGCACCCGAATGCCTGGGCATGGATTTTGATGCATATATTCAGACAAGTGTTACATTGTGGTAAAGTCCCCACCTCGTGGCAAAATTATATTGTGGTTCCACTGTATAAAAAGCGAGATCGTCATGCACCAGAAAATTACAGACCTGTGACTCTTCTTGAAGTTCCTGGGAAGCTATCTGCTAGGATAATTTTAAAACAATTCTTAGCATGTGTAAACACATCAGCAACTCTAGATCCTTTTCAGACAAGCTTTGTTGCAGGTCTGGGGACATCAGTAAACGTAATGGTCTTGAAAGCAGTCAAACAGCATGAAAGTGAAAAGAAGCAAGCAGTATATATGGCCTTCATAGATTTCAGAGCTGCCTGGCTTTGATTCAATTTCAAGTGAACTACTGAGGGATAAATTGCGAAAGGCCCTGTGTCCATCAGCATTAAGGTATTGGATTGAACAACTGCATACTAATATATCAACACAAATTCGACTGACAATGAATGGCTCTCTATCGGCCCCTGTTTCAACCCATAGGGGTTTAAAGCCGGGCTGCATATTGGCCTAAGCCCTTTTTCATTTTTATACCTCAGATATGAGATTTTCCTTTACTGAAGCGGGGTATGATCCTCTTGGGTGGGTGGGCGGAGCATCCCCTGGTTGTTTTACGCTGACAACCTTGTGTTGTTGGCTAAGATACTCAGGGTATTTGAAGCCTTAATGGTTCAGTTGAGCAAATATGCAGAACAGAATTATTTGACAATCAATAAAGACAAATGTAAAATCATGATTAACGCCCCTGATAAAAATATGTTTTGTCGAATTGGGTGTTACAAGGGAACCATCTCATGGTAATAAATGAGCACAAATACCTTGGAATCAACACAAACAATCATAAGGCTGATGGACCTTATTATGCAGAATTACAGAAAAAAATTTCAGACTTCCATAGCCCAGACTCGAGTCATACAAAAATAGTATGGTAAATTCTCCCTTGTACCTGCCTTAACATTTCACAAGCAAAAAGTTGTCCCTATATTAGTATATGGGGTGGAAACAAGAGCATGGAGAGAAGAAATATGTTGGACTCGCGTTGAGTGTTGTTTTTGGCAGAGTGTGATGAATTTACCTCAGTGTCAATCAGTCTGTGCGATCAGGCATGAGTTGGGAATGGTCTCATTAAGTGTAATTTATGTGTGGAAAGTGCTATCTTTTTAAAGCAAATGCCTTCTTTCATCAAATGACAATACAATCATGAGTATTATCTCAAACTACATAATAAACACCTCTAATAAAAGAATACATGAATGGTTGGTAAATGCCCAGAAGTTCATGGAGGATGCTGATGTATCAGAAATTCTATGAAGACCTAATCCAAATAAGCCTAAACTCAAACTTTACTGGAGAGATTGGATTATTAATCGAGAAAGGTGTATGAAATTAAACTTATTCAATCAGCATGCCTTTCTACTCAAAAAAAGTAAATATTGTGGAATCTTATTTGGCACAATCACCAGATACAGGTTTGAGAAACCAATATCTGAGGATTAGATTGCATTTATGGAGCACTAAAGAGGTGCAGGCTATGCAAAAAATGTGCGCTTAAAAAGGAAACTACTGCAGATTTGTTAAAAATTGTGAACAGCTAGAAACTTTGAAACATTTGTTGACGGAATGTCCCATATTGAGAGATCTGAGAGTAAGATATTTGTAACATTTTTTTCTTGATTACTGTCTTTTAACCTCCGATTAACTGGGTAATTCATAGATTTCAGCGCAGAGGTAGCGCACGGGTGTGGCGCAGAGAGGGATTGTGCGCCAGCATGCGCCAGCCGTGTGCGCTAAACAGCATTCTGGCGCACTGCGTATTCATGGAATTCCCAAGCCATAATGAGCGCTGGCGCAGAGAACATCCCGCAGCGCCAGTTACTCCCCCAAGAACGCCCCTTGCACAAGGAAAAGCCATTGAAATACCCAATGCAGCGCAAAGGGCCGCGCTAAACCTGAACCAGCTTACAGGTCCACTACACTGCAATCACGCGAGCAGGGAACGTGTATTTCTGGGGTGCGCTGGAATTATCACACGCGACAGGGCTCGTGCGAGCGGGGTACGTGTATTTCTGGTGGTGTGCGGGAAGTGTCACACGCGATAGTCCTTGGCCGAGCGGGTACGTGTATTCCGAGGGGTGTGCAGGGAGAATCACATATGAAGGGCCCTGTGCGAGCGGGGTATGTGTATTTCTGGGGTGCGCTGGAAGTTTCACACGCGATAGGCCCTGTGCGAGCGGGGTACGTGTATTTGGTGGGTGCGCGTGGTGAATCACACGCGATAGGCCTTGTGCGAGCGGGGTATGGGTATTTGGGGGGTGCGCGTGGAGAATCACATGTGAAAGGCCTTGTGCGAGAGGGGTATGTGTATTTCTGGGGTGCGTGGGAAGTTTCACACGCGATAGACCCTGTGCGAGCGGGGTACGTGTATTTCAGGGGTGCGCGTGGAGAATCACACGCGATAGCACTTGGGGAGCGGGGTACGTGTATTCTGAGGGGTGCGCGGGGAGAATCACACGCAAAAGGCCTTGTGCGAGCAGGGTATGTGTATTTCTGGGGTGCGCGGGAAGTTTCACATGCGATAGGCCCTGTGCGAGCGGGGTACATGTATTTCTGGGGTGCGCTGGGAGTTTCACACGTGAATTGGCAGTATGGGTCCTCCCAGATGTGCCCTCTACCCCCTCCCCAGCCCCTGCACGCAGCCCATACCACAGGGGACTACCCTGCACCCCTGGTCATGTCCCGTAGGCAGCCCATCCACCCTGGGCATGCCCCCCCAGCCAGCCCACATGTCACCATGCACTAGTGAGCACCGACTCATGTCCCCTTGCACCCCCACCCATCCAGCATTGACGGGCACCTGCCAGCAGGCCCCGACTCATGTCCCCCTGAACCCTCTCTCATCCAGCATTGACGGGCACCTGCCAGCAGGCCCCGACTCATGTCCCCCTGCACCCCCACCCATCCAGCATTGACGGGCACCTGCCAGCAGGCCTGACTCATGTCGCCCTGCACCCCCACCCATCCAGCATTGACAGGCACCTGCCAGCAGGCTCCGACTCATGTCTCCCTGCACCCCCACCCATCCAGCATTGACGGGCACCTGCCAGCAGGCCCCGACTCATGTCCTCCTGCACCCCCACCCATCCAGCATTGACGGGCACCTGCCAGCAGGCCCTGACTCATGTCCCCCTGCACCCTCACCCATCCAGCATTGACGGGCACCTGCCAGCAGGCCTGACTCATGTCCCCCTGCATCCCCACACATCCAGCATTGACGGGCACCTGCCAGCAGGCCACGACTCATGTCCCCCTGCACCCCCACCCATCCAGCATTGATGGGCACCTGCCAGCAGGCCCCGACTAATGTCCCCCTGAACCCCCACCCATCTAGCATTGACGGGCACCTGCCAGCAGGCCCCGACTCATGTCCCCCTGCACCCCCACCCATCCAGCATTGACAGGCACCAGCCAGCAGGCCCCGACTCATGTCCCCCCCAACATGTCATAAAGATGCACATTCATGGGCCTCATGTCCACCAAAATCCCACTGCATGCCATCCCAGTCTTGAGACCCAATCAAGTTTCGCATCCACTCCACACTGAAAGGCCTATTTCATGACACAAACCAAAAGTCAACTATGCGCATCAACACATGTCCGTCTCACACACACACACTGGGTGCCAGTGATTGTGTAAATCCACATTGTGACATGCAGTAAACCAATGAGCGAATACCACACATGGAAGTAATAAATCAAAATGTATTTTGCACAAAATGAAGTTAATGGAATGAAACCATGAAAATTATTTTAAACAAGAAAAGAAATGCATGTCCGAAAATCAAAAAAGAAATTAAGTCTCAATCCATAGCAATCCAAAAGAAAGTTAGTCCAAACTCTCCATCCACCAAAGCAAATCCAAAGGAAACGTAAATTGTAAAATCCATTGATCCATGGTGATTTAAAATAAATTATTTTTCAGAAATCCACAGTTCAACTATATACAACGATTGAAACCAGGGTCCATGAGCCCAACGAATGAACTGAAACCTATAAAAAAAAAAACCTACCTAATGAAGAACCATATACAAAACCGTGGGGCATTGTCCAGGCGTCCCAAAAGAAATAAAAACAGAAAGGAAACCTAACACTAACTAACGATATACAATGGCGGTGGGCAAGTCCTACGGCTCACTCTGTGATGTTGTGGGCCAGGGCATCATCAAACTCCATGTCATCTCCTGGAGGTGGGCCTCTGCCCTGGCCCGAGGTCTTGCAGGGATGCAGTCATGGCCTGTTCCAACTCCCTGCAAGTTGCCTCGAGGCACTCAGCACGCCTCAATGCCCGGCGCAAGGAGAGCCGTGCCTCTTCTGCCTGCCGCCGCTCCGCATCTATCCGCTTGCCCAACCGCAGCCACACGGAAGACACTCCCATTCCAGGGTCCTCCTGCCCTCTGGCCGATGCCTGCCCCTCTGATGTTGATGGCCCCGAGCCATCATCGCTCCCACCTTGAGCCTGCTGCTGTCAATGTGCCCTGTCCGATGATGCCTGCACATCATCCATCTGCTGGTCTCCAGTTGGTGGGGTGTCCACCCCTGCTGGACCTCCGACTCCCAACTGTGGCAGGGATGGGATCTCCACCAAGCTGGCTGTGTTGGTCAGGCCAGGTCCACAGGGGGCTCTGGTGGAATCTGGCCCGGAAGACGACAGGGAGAATGACTGGTGCATAGTTTCCACAGATGAGGAGAGGTCCGCCAGAGTGGGAACCCTCCGACCATGGCCCCTCCCAACTGTGCCACGTTGCAATGCAGCTCTTCATGATGGCGTGCGTGGTCCCCCCAGGAAGCACGCACGTCATCACGAATATCACGCGTGCGCAGTGCAACACCAATCAGGATGGAGCCCATACGGTCATGGGAACTCCTCGTCCGCAGGTAGTGGAGTGCCAGATGACGTGGGCCTCCCCCCTACCTGCACACGGGCCTGGGATGGGGCATCCCTGCTGGTGCATGGTGGTGCAGTCACAGGGTCAGGGACAGTGACATTCACAGGCCCCTCTGCGGCAACCTTTGCTGCCTCCTGCCCCTGGCCCTGGACTGCACCACTTGCACCAGTGGTACTACCCCCACCAGGCAACATGTGAGGCTCAGTAGCGGGCTCCTCCTCCTCTGTGGAGACCACCAACCTGGATGTCTCTGCATCGTCTTCCGCCATTGCAAGCCCCTCTGGGGGCTCACCCGGCCCTTCCGCTACAGCCGTAGTGGCAGACGCGGCACCAGTCCCCTCGCTCCAGGATGATGGCAATTCCTGGGAGGGTGGCTGGGCCTTGCGTCGCTGCCTGGTGGAGGCATCCCCACCGCATTGCTCCACAGTGCCATCTCCGCCCTCTTCTTCACTCGACGCTGCGTAGAGGGAGACATAGAACACAAGCATCAGGGAACTGTACAATAGCCCCTAGACAGGAAGCAATAATACATGAGTGGCACTGTCAAAAGTCACTTCCATCCTGTCCCTCCACAACACATGGGTCAATGCAGGAAACACACATGCAGAAACAGGCACGGCGCATGCAATCAACATCAGCATCCTTGTACAAGGGCCTCTATTGACATAAAGGATTGGCTTCAAACTCACATGCTTCATGGCTCGTACTGATCCCATGCACACACTTCACCGGAGGGTCATGCATCAGGTCTCGTACACCACAGACACAGTGGATACAAGGGTGACTAGTCTGCATAAGTGAATCAACACATCGTCACGGACATGTGTCATGCATCCATTGCGTTTAAAAGTCACACACACGCTTCTCAGACACACAGACATGCACACCATACATGTACATGAGAGCAGCACCCATCTCCCACCCCCCATCCATGTCTAAGAACAGAGACAGGCATGCATTCATGTGTGCATTCTGCATGCAGCTCCCCATGTTGCATTGGAACACATGCACCATCCATGTGGTTCGCGCATTAGTGGTCTCACATGCATTACCATGATGTCCCTGCACACACACATCCATACATGGCCTATGTAACACATACAGGCAAGCAGCTGACTACCAGCACACTGCAACATGCCCTGTTTCACACAGCAATGCATGGCCACTTACCGCTCGACTCCAGACGGGTCTTCCTTCAAAGGATCTGGACGTGGAGCGCTAGGGTTATGCGTTCCGGGACCCGCATCTGGATCTTGGTCAGGCTGACCCAGCACCCCTCTGCACCCTCTGCCTTCAAGAGGCGTCGGGCCTTGTTGAGGGTCCTGGACCTGAAGTCCTCCCAGCGCTTCTGGAAATGCTTGATGTTGCGGGTTGCCGCCCCTCCACGTTGATGGCAACCACTACGTCCTCCCAGATCCTCTCCCATCCTTCCTTGTCGACACGCAATGGTGTGAAGAGGGCATCATAATACCCCAGAACTTGCTCCACCAGGATACCAACTTCCTTGTCACTGAAGCTGGTAGCACTCTGCCTCTCTGGCTGGGGGACGCCAGTTGTCTCTGATGGTGTCTGCCCCGACATGGCAACCCCCAAGGCAGGTGTGGGTGGGCATTTGGGTCCTGGGGCTGGGCTGTGGAGCAATGGTATCCCAGTCGGCAGTCTTCTGTTCCAGCAGGGGTGGACACAGCAACTGGACCCCTGCAGATGGCTGCCGAGCAGGCACCAAATAGCAAGGCACATGGGCAGCAGGCAGGCAGGCAGCAGCAGATGGCAGGTGGGAGCGTGCTCGGGGATCTGGGGGGCAGGAAAATAGCCTTTTGGTCAGGAGGGTGGTCTTCTGTGTGTTGTCTCGTGGCCAGCTTGATACGGAGTGATTTGGCAGGTGAAACAAGTGCACGTCAGCGTGTAATTCGAGAAAAGGCCCTTAGCGCGTAAGCACATCTCTGACGTAACGCGCAGGGGTGTTTCCCGCAACACGGGTGCATGTTCATTGTACACGTGAAAAAACTGCACGTCCGGGTGGCACTGCGTGTAATTGGAGGAAAGGCCCTTAGCCGTACGCACGTAAGTGACGTGGCACATGTGGGCTGGCTTAAAAGGTATGCGTAGGACGCCATTTTCTTGTACGTGCTTTTTGTGGAGAGTGAGCGGGTGATTTTTGTACTTCTTGTCGGTTCACACGCGATTACTTCACAACGGTTCCAGTTCGTACTCCCTGTTTACTCAGACAGCGTTCAATTCTTCTTTTGGCGGGGGTGTTTCCAACGCGCACATGTCCGTCTTTTTCACGTTCTTTTTCCAGGCAGACGGTGAGTCGTGCACATATTTTCCAACTGTGGTTGTCCCCATGTCGCGTACCCCTTCAGAGGTCATTGTAGGCTGCGTGCATCACGCATATGCTTATTTGTGTGTTTCTGGGTGCCACAGCGTAGTGCGGGTTCATTTTTCCACACACGTGGTCTACCAGGGGTTGCGTGCACGTTTAATTATGTTTTCGGGGTGCCTGTGCATTGCGTGACCTGTCATCTTCCCCCAGGGGTCACAGACAGCCTTGCTAGAGCACTAGGGTACACATTCCATCTAGTACCCTACCCTGTTCACCCCAATTGCCCAGGCAATTGTTTACTGCAACTCCCATATGCACAACAACATCAGTGCCATGGTTGGGAGGCGACCAAGCGTAAGGGAGGCAAAGGTGGCTGACCTCCAAAAGGTGGGTGCGGTAGGGGATGTGGCCAGGATGTGCAGGGTGTCCCAAGAGGCCAGTGTGTGGAGGACCAATCAGGGCCACCTATGCCCCCAGCCCCCCAATGGTCGTTGGAAATGTAGCTGACACCATCTCAGCTCAGCCCTTGTTAAACCGGCCCATATTGTCAACTGAACCGGCACAGGATGACTCCCAGGCTGACTTCCGTGTAACCAAGTCTAAGCCACGTGTAGCGGTGAAAGTTGCTGTCACCAGGCCACGTGTATCTGGGGCAGCAATGTCATCTGCTGCCCCAAGTAGCCAGGGTGAGGAGGTTGCAGGGGCCGCTGCAGCTCCATCCACTGCAGCTCCAAGTCTCCCAGCTGGGACAGTGTCGGTCCAAGTCCTTCACACTGCAGCCAATGCCTGCAGCGAGACCTTTGGTCATTGTGCCTTTGCAAACTTCAAGTACCCAGTCCACCTGCGCTTCTGTCCCTACCAACCAGAGTGGCGTAAGCCACTCAGGATCTGCACCACCTTCCAAGAAGAAGAAGGGTGCTCCTGCACTGCAGGCTGGGACCCCAGACACAGCTGCACACTCTGGCATGTCAAGGAAGCCTAGCTTCAATGACGCCGAACTAGATGCACTTGTGGCCTATGTGTTGCCATATAGCTGCGAAATGGTGGTGACTGCAGGGTTCAAGACTACGCCTGCTCAACGTAGGGCCCACTGGCAGAGCATCGCAGACCACATTAGTGCCCTTGGATTTTTGAGGCGCACAGCTGATGATTGCTATAAGCAGTGGAATGACCTGAAACGCAGAGCAAAGAACAAGCTGGCTTCCAATCATGCCTCTACTCTGGTGACTGGCGGTGGGTCTCCACCAGAGGACGACCAACTCACTGAACATGAGTCTGTTGCTGGAATCTTCGTCACAGAGGAACAGATCCGAGGCGTGGGAGACCTACCATATTTGGAAGCATTGTCCGGTGAGTGCCCATGCATGTGTGTGCAATCCTTGTGTATGCTGCTTGGGTGATGTGTTCTGATTGAGTGTCAGGTGAGGCTGTGTAGTCATGACTGGTATGGGCCGCCCATGTGGTCTCTCCAAACCATTCCCCGGCCTTGGGTTTGGCTATGACAGTATCCCTTCTGACCACAGTTGACAATGTGCACCAGATTACTGCAGTTGCCCTTCAACTGTCATCTTGCAACTACATTGTTCAAAATGGTTTCCTGTTCATCCAGCCTGATTGTTTCAATCCTTGCCATTTTTAGGACACATTTTTTTGACGTACTGCCACAAATGTGACATACTTCTGTCATACATTACACCCCACAATGGCCCACATTTATTACCTTGTTATGGGAATGATTTAACCATTCAGGCTGATTGAGTAATGGGCTGCACACAATCATTTTTGGGCCCTGTTTGAATGTTGAACATGACTGTTGTCTTCTGTCATTTTGAAGTGACCAACCATTGATGTATTCATCTGCCTGCCATCAGTGTATCAGTGAACACTGGATCTGTTGCAGCGTGTGGCACATGCGTGTTTTGTCACTCTATTTTGCATGTTTCATCTCATCATGTCCATCTCACATGGATGGGTGACAGTACTGATTTCCTACCATATGCCTGTACTTGTCAAATGTACCATGGCTATGCTACATGCCATCTGTGTGATGGCATGTGTCATGTATGTGTATTGGACATGCCATTCACAGGCTAATGTGTGCTGCCAGTGCTATCCAGCATGCTGCACATGTGTTGCTTTTCCATCTTGGAGTCCTCAGTGTGTGCTTTTTGCCTCCCCTTCCAACTCATTGACAGTGCATGCATACCAGGGTTATAGTCATGTGGGACATGTGCAATTTATGTACTGGATCTCTGCCTCGTCAGGCCTATGTGTGTGCTATGGTGCTCATGCCTGTTTCCATTTGTTGTCTTTCATGTTTTTTCAGGTGATGAGGCACTTGATGCTGTTGAGGAGGAGAAGATGGTGCAGACCCAGAAGGAATCTCAGCCACAACCGGGCACCAGTGGAGGATGTGGGGTGGTGGTGAATGAAAACCCAATCCTCCTGCAGACCATACTGTCCACGGGTGTCTCTGGGTACACCTCCGCAGACCTCTATGAATCAGGTGCTGAATCGGACGGTGAGATATATGTGCCATCGCAGATGAGTGTTTCTGGCAGGGATGCTGTTCTGTCCAACCCACCTGCACCGGGGGTAGACCCCTCTATGGGGATTTCAGTGTTGGAAAGTCTGCCCGTGGTGGTTACGGATGCAGGGTCACACTCCACAATATTTGCTATTTGCTCCTGTTCCTGGGCCAGCAGATCAAAGGAGGAATGCAGTCCTGCAGCCTCAGGTAGTGCCAGCACAGCAAGGTGCAGATCGCCTTGCCCTAAACAGGTGTGGTACCCGCCAACGCGGTGGCCATGCACCACCAGGCAGTACTGTGTGGGAGAACTCCATTTACAGTATAGCAGCACATCAGGGGGCATCGTGTGAAATGATGGCTCAGGCAATGGATAGGGTGGCCACTTCCATTCTCCCTCCTGAAAGGCAGCAGCAGGCAACAGACTCCATTTGCCACTCACACAGGGAGGACATGTTGGCGTCCAACAGGGACCGACGGGCTGCACTGGAGACTCTGCGTGCAGCCATATCTGTAGAGTCACAGGCCCACAGGGAAGCCCTGAGGTCAGAACACGGGTCCCTCAGAGATACTCTGGGTGAACTTGAGGTTTCCCGGAATTTAGGTGAGAACAGCAGCTGGAGCAGCTCACACGTTCACTGTCAGCTGAGGAGATCCGGGCATCAAGCGAGGCCATGCAGGCAGAAATGCGTGCTACCCATGAGGTGCTGCATGGGGATCTCCGTACCATCATCTTGCAGAACCAAACCTTCCAGACCCGCATGATGTAGCAGCAGAGGGTGATGACAGCGACAGCAGTTCTCCCACTGTAGCGTAGCTGTGCAGGCCATGAGCTCATGGAGGTTTTTTTTTTCCAACATCCACCCCCCCCCCCTGGTCCACACATGGCCATTTTATTTTTTTACATTTTTTTTACAGTGTGTTGCTTTGTGTGCCTCCCGTGGGCATCCACTGTGTATTCCAGCTGGGCACATGCAGGCTTGTTCTGTTTTTGGGCTAGATGCTTGGTTTCCTGACACACACACCCCTCCTGCTTCCCCTTTCCATGGGCTTGCAAAGGGTGTGACCAAGTGACAGTAACTTACACAGTGACATTGGGCTCCCATGAGTTGTGTGGGCAGTCTGTAGTCAAAACTGTGTGTACATCCCTAGTGGGGATTGTTGTTGGATTCTACACTGCATGGTGTATTGATATGTGCTTGTGCATCCATGTCTTTCTCCTTATATACATGTCGGTTCTTCATGTCTTCACAAGGCCGTCTCCTTTGTAGATGCAGTTCATGTTGTATGCAGTACACTGAGACATTTTCCTGACAACAACACTCTGCAGTTGGAAGGGGTTGATGTGCTGCCTTAGTCAGGTTTGGGACTTGCACTACTTAAATTGTTTGCTGTCATATATTGCCACGGTTTCATCCTGTACTGATGTTTTGTGTTGCTGGTAAGTATTTGTTCATGTGTGGTGTTTCTTATTGATTACTGAGAGCATATTGTCTGTGGACTGTTTACATTAGGGACAGTGCACTTTGTGACACTTGTGTCATGTGTTGTGCATTCATTTAGTTGCTTTCACATTGCATGCCATGCCATGGTGTGTTGGGTAGCTGAGATGGGGAGGGATTGGGTGACATGGCACTATTTCGATGTGGAATTTTGCAAGGGGGTAATCATTCCTGCTGCATGAATGTGTGTCTTTTTGTGACACAGCATTGGGTGTCTTTAAGTAGGTAGGGATGCACCCAATGTAACACTTCCAGGTGAACAATCTCAGGCTGGTATGGTTGTGACAGTTGACTGTCCCTTTTGCCATCATCATTGATTGTCAGCTGGTATGTGCCAGGCCTGTGTGCACTCCGCAGAGGTGGGATTTTAGGTGAAGTAATTTGCCACAAGCTGGGTACGGGCTGCCTCACCACGTGCCCTTTCACCTCCCATGCGCAGCGGCCGTGCATGTGGTTGGGGATGTAGGGGCACCACCATGTCCACCGGCACGCGCCGGCGTGTTGCAACGTTGTGCAGGACACCTGCTGCCACTATGATCCTGCACACTACTGGGGCTCGTATAGCAGCTGCCCATCAAAGCGGTCAAGGGAGCGAAAGCATGACTTGAGCACTCCGAATGTGCGATCCACTATGCCCCGGGTTGCAATATGGGCTGTGTTGTATCTTACCTCGGGTGGTGGTTTTCCGAATTGGCATCATCATGTAGGTGCTCAGAGGGTAGGCAGTGTCCCCTGGGGAGGTGATGATGGCTATCATTAGTGGGGTTGTCACATTACTCAGTATCTGACATGCATGCATGTGCAGAGGCATTTATACTCACCAATCAGCCATGTGTCGCCATGCCGCCCAGCTTCCAGGTCCCGGTTTAGGGGTGACATTCTGAAAATGAAACTATCATGGCTTGACCCTGGATAGTGGCATATACTGAAGTGATTATTCCCTTGGCATCACATACTACCTGCACATTGATTGAATGCCAGTGGTTGCGGTTTCGATATATGTGCTCAGTGGCCCTGGGAGGACGTAGAGCCACATGGGTGCAATCAATGGCATCTAACACTTTGGGGAAGTGTGCCACCCCATAAAAGTCCTGCAACACGGCCTGCCTTTCTGCAGGTGTTCTGGACATATATATGTGCCTGCGGACTGAGGGACGTGCAGTCAAGATGGCCAACACCTGGTGTAGGTAGAGTGACTGTGTGGCCTGCAACACCCCCCCCACTATGGCACTTATCCGCTGAAATGACCCAGTAGCCAAGAAGTGCAGTACATTGAGCACCTTTTCCAAGGGGCTCATTGCTTGGGAGCACAGGGTGGGTGATGTGAGGTCATCCTTCACTCCCTGACCAGTTCTAGGATTATGTGTGGTGGAAACCTGTACCTCCCATACACCTGGTCATCAGGCATCCCAAAAAGGCTGGTCCTGGGTAAAGAAATGCGGGGCCTGGATATCCTCCTCCTCCTGCGGTGTCTCACGACCACTGCTGCGAGGAACGGTATATTCATTGTAGCGTCTGAGCTTGTTTGTTGTTTGCGCGCACTTTTATGCTGCGCGGGGCCACTTACGCCTGCTTCCAGCTGGCGTACGTGTTTCCGGATTAGCGCGTCTTTTTATGGTGCACGGCATTCCCCTGTTCTATTCCATGAATACGTGTTGTTGGCGCGCGTGTGGGTGTTGCGAGCATTTACCTCCTGTACTTCCCCCGTAATGCCCACATTTTCGCGCGTTGATCCCCATTCCGCATGATACCCCTCGTGTTCCACCTACTTTTGTTGTGTGCGCTGTGCTATGTGCGCTTTCCCTGTGCGCGTAGCGCACGCCGTTTAATGACGTGTGCGTCCGCGTGCCCCACCCACGATTTTAGCGCACATCCCAGGATTTACACGTGCACTGAATTCCATAAATTGATGTGCGCTGCTTTCGCACGTGTGCACTGCGATTTTCACGTTTGCGCTGCGATTTTCCCGCTTGCACTCCCCTTTTCGGCGCACATTTATTCCATGAATCGGCCCGCTAATGTGGAAGGTCTGTTTAATTGCCAAAGGACAGACATGAAAGTGGCCATTGTGAAATATTTGGAGTTGCTAAATCTCTCGGAAAGGAAGAATTTGTGATATTGATTGACTGTTAGTGTGAAAAACGATTTAGAAAGTTGTTTTTGTTTTTATAAGTTATATACAAAGGAGTAAAACAAACTGCATACGAATTGTAAGGGTTATCGTAGCACGGTTCCTGATAAATGGTTTTAAATGAATGTATGTTGGTTTGTTCTTTATTAAATTAATTGATACATTCTTTTTCTTTATGTAATGAAATTACATGTATATTATATTGTATAATGAGAAATTCTTTTATTCAATTTGAATTAACATCGAGAGGTTGACTTGTCAGCTACTTCAATAGAAAAAAAAAATATATATATATATATTCAATGAAAAAACTTTGTTAAAGGGACGTTATGGTTAAATTGCGCTACTAAAAACCTATGAAATTCAGTGAAAAAACTTTGTTAAAAGGGACGTTATGGTTAAGATGCGCTACTAAAAACCTAATTACTGCATTGAACGATGCATTGATATAAATAGCATTCTATTATGGGGTTCTATCTAGTATACTAAGCTACTCATACAGAAACATAACAATGTGTGCAGTGTACAAGATGAAGGTATAATATTCGTAATGTTAATATGTTGAATAATTAAATGATAATTGTTTTCTTAATAGATTTGTGTGTACTGTGAAATATGTAATAGGTAGCTAATAAAACACATGTATTACATAATTGCATTACTGCAACACAAAGACACAAGAACACATACCAATATGGGTATATACAGGGTAAGTGAAGTTAGCAAAAAAGCACAAGTAGTAGCAGAAACAATTCAGACCTTAACTGATTATTTTCATGCAAATAAATGATTGCTCTGTTTCAAAGCTGCTATTTACACTAGGTATATGTATCACTTGATGTGATTGGACCCTAAGGAAAGTAGTGTGAGTACAATATATACAAATATGACCATATACAGGGAAAGTACAGCCATAAAAAAAAACAACAGAACTATCAGAAAGTGCTCATAAGTCTATTGATTATCTTTATGCACAAAAAGGATTGCTGTCTTTCAAGCTTGTGTCTTCCCGTATGTATATGTTTCATATGATGTGACTGGACTCTAAGGCAATTACTGTAAGAACCTACTTGAAGGATACGTCTACAAATAAAATAACATTTTTAGTTACTGACTGTTACTGAAGAAAACCATGTGGCCTAGATATGTCAGCAAAAGAAAAAAGAGTGAGCCAGACATGTGATGTCATCAGTGATGTCATCAATGACATTTGTGATGTCATCTTTGATGTCCTGGGTGTTAGTCTTAGCAGTGCACGGTGGTGGCGCGAGTTATGGTTGCTTAGCTTACCATAACTGGAGAATTTCAAAGGTTTTTCGGTTTTACTTGGAACCATAACGTCCCTTTGACAAAATATTTTCACTGAATTTCATAGGTTTTTAGTAGCGCAACTTAACCATAACGTCCCTTTAACAAAGTTTTTTCACTGAATTTCATAGGTTTTTAGTAGCGCAACTTAACCATAACGTCCCTTTAACAAAGTTTTTTCATTGAATTTCATAGGTTTTTATTAGTGCAACTTAACCATAACGTCCCTGTAACATTTTTTTAAAAAAAAGTATTTTATTGCCATTTTTGTAATTACATAACAACCATCAAACGGTAACATAACAAACGAACAACAACCAATTAACTTCCACAGTGTTCATAGCTCAACGTATTGTTCTTAGTTGTGGTGAGGGGGGAGGTGGGTCGGTGGTCGGTGTACCCAAGGTCACGGGGTTTGAGTTTCTGGGTTGTCCATTCATGGGGGTAAACCCCAGGCAAGTCTCTGGTAGGGGTGAGAACTCAGGGGGGTTTGTGATCCGAAGTGTATTGGATGTCGCGCAACAGGGCCCTCCATGATTCTAGGGTGTCGTTGGAGTTATCATCGCTTGAGTTGATTCCATCTTGCCAGGCTCTGGTCTCTGCCTCTGTCCATTTTTCCAGGTCCTTAAGCCAACGTCCATGCCTCGGGCCCCCTGGTGATTTCCATGCCATATCTATGGACCTTTTTGTGAGGATGCAGGCTAGGTCCATAGGTTTGACCAGGTGTATGTATTTGCTCAGTCTGGGATGGGCTCCCAGTAAGCATTCCTTTGGGTTCCATTCATATCTTGTGAGTTCCGCTTTGGTGCAGGTGCTTTCTACCATGGACCAGAATTTCGCCGTTTTGGTGCAGGTCCAGAACATGTGGATCATGTCTGCATTATCATTTCCGCACCATGGGCAGTTCGGAGATGCTTGTTTGTTGAAGGTGGCAACTCTTAGTGGGGTCATGTATGTTCTGTATAGCACATTTAGTTGAACTTGTTTAAATCTAATGTTCCTCGACACCTCTTTGGGGTATAGTAATATTCGCTCCCATTCACTGTCAGATAGTGTGATCCCCAATTCGGTTTCCCATTTTTGTCTCAGGGTTGCGCTTTTTGGATTGGGTCTATCGTTCAGTTTGATGCATAAGCGGGAGACCGGCTTCCAACCATCTGCTAGGTCATACATTTCCTGGAGGAGGGGGTCCGGTGGGGGTTCCTCTGGCCAGACAGGCCATTGTGCCCTAGCTATCCTCTTGAGGCGGTGGTACCACAGGAATTGGGTGTTTGAGATGCCTTCATTAGCTTGTAGCGATTCAAGTTCTCTGAACATGCCATTTTCAAACAAGTCTCCCCATGTGTAGATTCCGGATCTCTCCCATTTCCTGGCTGTCGCTAGGTCCGCCTGAGTTTTGCATACATCCGCCAGAATGGGGGTGTTGGGATTGTAGGGATGTTTTAATTGTCGAAGGAAGCCAGTTCTGGCCCATATCTGCCTTCCCAGGGTAACAATCATGGGAACTTCAGATGTTTGTTTCATCGGGTTCCAAAGCATTTCCTTGGGGAATAGCTTGGAGGTCGCTTGTCGCAGGAGCCCCACTTCAGCTGCCGGGTCATCGGAGAGCCATTTCGTCACGTGGCTGAGCTGTGCAGCTAGATAGTACCTTTGCAGATCAGGTATTTGTATCCCTCCTTCCTTGTACGGGAGCGTAAGTGTAGGTAAAGAGAGCTTGTGTCTGGATGACCCCCATATGAAGTCCTTGATTAGAGAGTCCAGTTTTCTGAAGAAGGGAGGTCTGATGTAGAATCATACGTTAGTGATGTGATATAAAAAACGGGGGAGAACTATCATCTTGACTATTGCCGCTCTGCCCATCACTGCCAGTGGTAGCTTCGACCAAAAGTTCATGGATTTGCGGAGGGCACCCACTGCTTTTTCAGTGTTGTGTTCATGCGTGAGTGCAGGGGTATGACAGACATCGACTCCTAGGTACTTAAACTTCTCTAATTGCCATTGTATCCTGACATCTGGTAGATCAGACTTATCCAGACCCCTGAGTCTGGCCAGTGGAAACGCACACGACTTTAGCTTGCTAACTGTTATCCCAGAGTATCGGGCATAGTTGTCTAGGATGTCCAACGCGACTTGTGCGTTGAGCTGAGGGTTATTTAAATACAGGAGGACGTCGTCCGCGTACATGGATATTATGGAATGGTCACTGCCCATCTCAATTCCCGCGTCAAAGTGTTGTTTCCTGAAATAGGCGGCTACTGGCTCCAGGCCCAGTATGTATAACATCGGGGACAGCGGGCATCCTTGCCTCGTGCCCCGCTGTATTGCCCAGGCTTCGGACACCATCCCTCCAGTCTTCACTCTCGCTGCCGGTGAATTATACAGTACCTCGACCCATTTTACAAAGCCCTCGCCAAAGCCGAATTCCCTTAGTACTTCGATCAGCCACTGCCAGTAGATGGAATCGAAGGCTTTTATGGCGTCTAGCGATAGCACCGCTAGGTCCTCGTCCCGATCATAGGTCTCTGCCATGATGTGCTGGAGCCTCCTCAGGTTTGCAGTAGTGTTGCATCCTGGAACGAAACCATTCTGGTCCTCGTGAATCAGGGTTCCTACCACCCTCGCCAGCCTCTTAGCCAGTATTGTGGTCAGGATCTTGCAGTCATGATTTAGCATGGCGATTGGGCGTTATGATTCACAGTTGCCGACAGGTTTGTTGGGTTTAAGTATAGGGATGATAATTGTTTCTTTCATGGAGTTGGGTAGGATTCCGTTTTCGTATGCCTCCATATACACCTTGTGTAGTATCGGGTGAGGGTCGCTTCATACGCTTTATAGAATTCTGGCGGAAGCCCATCACTCCCGGGGGTCTTGCAAGTTGCTAGCGATCTAATCGCCTCCGTCACGTCTTCTGGAGTGATTTCCGCGTCCAGTAGCTCGCTTTGGGCCTCCGTCAGTCTTGGGAGCTCAATCTCTGCCAGTGTAGCCCTTATGTCCTCCACTGGTATTTTGGTGTCGTGGGCATACAGT
Organism: Ambystoma mexicanum; assembly: GCF_040938575.1. Classification (NCBI taxonomy): domain Eukaryota; kingdom Metazoa; phylum Chordata; class Amphibia; order Caudata; family Ambystomatidae; genus Ambystoma; species Ambystoma mexicanum. Next base: position 1,030,875,401 of record NC_090933.1, on the reverse strand, counting down.
TTGGAGTAGAAGGCCGCAAACGCAGAGTTAATATCTTGTTGCGTCCTGTGGGTTGTCCCCCTTTCATCAGTTATTTCGGTTGGGAGGTGTCTTGGGAACTCGCGTTTACACAACCAGGCCAACATTCTACCAGGTATATCTGCTTCTTTGTGCTCCCTGGCTATGTAGGTCGTGTAGTCGAATTTAGACAGTCTATTCCAGGCCAAAAGGCATTCCTCCCGGGTGCCTTTTAGTTCTGTTTCAGCATCCGGCATGATGTCGATTTTGGATTCCAGGTGTGTAATCTTATTCTCCAGATCCTCCAGTTCCGACTTCAGATGCTTGCGGATGCCACCAGCTTCGGATATGACTTCTCCCCATGTCCAACCTTCATGGCCTCCCATAGTGTGCTCCAACTTGACACTGAGCCTGTGTTGATGTCTAGGTATTCTTCGAGTTTACCACCAAGTTCCTCCTTAAATGCGTGGTCAGTGAGTGCTGCCAGTGGCATTCTCCATAATGGGGTTGGCAGTCTGGGTCCTCTAGGAGCCCATTGCATAATCAGCGGAGAGTGATCGAATATGGTTCTGCCTAGATACATTGTGGAGTCTACTTGTTGAGCCAGGTCATGATCTATGGACAAATAGTCTATCCTCGTATGGACCTTGTGCGGGGCCGAGTAATAAGAATAGCTCCTCTCGGTGCGATGTTGTTCCCTCCAGATGTCCACTAGGTCGAGTTGCTCTATTGTGGTGTTTAGCACGTTAGATGCAGGGCTGTTTAAAAGACGGGGGGGATCTGATCTGTCCATAGCTCCGTTCCTGGTGCAATTGAAATCACCACCCCATATGAACGCACTCTCTCTGCGAGGAATCATTTTAGCACTAAGCATCTTGAGGTGTGAGGGTATTCCGTGTTGTGGTAAGTATGAGTTCACCAGGCACACTGGCGTGGATTCGATAGTTCCCCATAGTATTAGATATCTGCCCTCTTTGTCGGCTTCATAGTCCAGTAGCTGGAAGGGCACTGTCGGGTTTACCCACGTGAACGCTCCTCTAGCAAATTTGGAGTATGGCGCCCCTCTTCCGATCCCACCCCATCTTTCGGATAGTTTGGTTGTGGATTCTTCCGTGAGATGGGTCTCTTGAAGCATCGCTATCAATACCTTTTTCCTGCGCAGGTAAGAGTGGATCCGATTCCTTCTCAGGTACGTGCCCATACCCCTCACATTCCACCTCATCACCTTAAGTTGGAGCGCCATTGAGTTGGTGTTTTGGTCTCATCTTTCCGGTCGCCCCAGGTTTCACGGGGCGGCCCCTTCTCCAGGTGATGAGGCTCTCCTCCTGGGTTCCGGTGTTTTCTCATCCTCAGCCCCCAGGACCTTCGGTCCTGTGCTTCCCCTTTCTTAATATTACGAAGACTGTGGTGTGAACGAAACGGTTAACAAAACTGGAACTGGTGCGCCCAGCAACGACAAGTTCCTGCTGGTGCTCAGGCGCTCTCGTACCATCAGGACCTATCCAGGTGTTAGACACGAGTGAGATCGGTCAGGCAACTGGCCTGTCCTGAACTGTTTGTGGGGGTAGGGCTCTGTGCCTGGTGTGGGCCGAGCGAGGGCCGCATCTATGTAGCTGACTGTTGGGTGAGTTTACTTTTATTTGCCTTGTGTCTGAGTTAGCTTTGTGAGTCATGGATCCGTCCATGTCTCAAGCATAGGTGATTCTTCAGTTTTCCGTGGGTTGAGGATCCTTATCTGCAGCTAGGTTGTTGTCTTCCAGCCACATGTTGGCAGCTGCTGGGGATTCCAGGAAAATCGCCCTCCCCTTGTGGATCACTTTCATTCTGGAGGGGTATAATAGCATGTACTTCAGGTTCAGTTGCCTGAGTCGGGCTTTAATCGGCACAAATGAGTTCCTCTCTCGTTGGACCTTCGGGGTGTAATCGGGGTGGATTGTTATCCTGGAGCTCCCACGTTTAATGGGGCCCTCTTCTCTGGAGTGCCGGAGGATGGTCTCTCTATCCTGGAAGTTGAGTACTTTAGTGATTATAGGGCGAGGATGCGAGCCCGGCGGGGGTCTCTTCTGAAGAGATCTATGCGCCCTTTCGATCGAGAATCCTTGCGTTAGTCTTCCAGCGCCCACCTCCTGTTGTATCAGGGATTCTATATAGGCTGTCGGATTCGAGCCCTCGCTTCCTTCCGGGACCCCAAGTATTCTGATGTTGGTGCGTCTGGCCCGGCCCTCAGCCTCCTCAGCTCTGGCCTCAAGTGTGAACACCTTTCGTTCCAGGTCCAGCACCTTAGCTTTCAGCTCCACTGTGTCGTCTGACGTTTCTTTTATGGTCGTTTCGGCAGTGGTCACTCTTTGTGTTAAGTTGCGGGCATCCTGGCGCATGAGTTGTAGCTCGGATTTGAACTCCCCGATTCTGGAATCTATAAATGACCGCAGTGATGCAATTGCCTCCAGTACCTGGGCTTGATTTTCGGGGGAGTCCGCCAGTTTTTCCTGCGGAGGTTCGGGGGTGGAAGTGCGTGGCTGCGGAGGAGTTTTCGCTTTAGCGGATACATACGTGTCCATGGTGCTTGTTTTCGTCTTATTCCTGGCCGCCATGATGAGGGACGTTCAGAGACGCCACTCGGTTATGTGTGTGTAGGTGATAGTGGACGTCGCCTCCTCAGCAATGCCCCCACCAGCCCAGTGATTTTAGTGTGCGGGCTGGGGGAGCTTATGGTTCCGGGGGTGGGAGGGTCAGCATTCAGCATGTACTGGAAGGTAGTCCAGGCCAGTCCGCAGCGTGCGGGGACTGTTTTTCGCGGGTCTCCAGGGATCAACAGGAGGGCAGCGGATGGGGGCCCCTCTGTAAAGGCCGCATCGGCCTGTTGGGATCAGTGTTCAAGTTTTCGGAGGGGCATACAACAGCACGCCGATGGTGCGGCGCTATGGTCCCCTATGCTGGGGGTATTTGATTGGTTTATGCCCTCTCCTCATCTCTACCTTCTTTTGCTGTCGGTGGCTGGGCTCCCCGCACCAAGGGGTCAGCGTGTCCTCTCACGGTGTCTCTCCGGCTCTCACTCCTCGGCCGTTACGGAGGCCGGAGCCTGGGGCCCAGGCCCAGTCTCCCAGGGCGCGAGCGCCCACTTGTCTCTCCGGTCAGCCGCTGCGGCAACAGCAGATCGGACCCAGGTGGGGGGGCAGGCTCCTCCTTATTTTTTCGGTTGTGGCAGCAGTTTGTGGGTCGGCTTCGCTGCGAAGGCGGTTAGCGTTTTCCTCCGGCGCCGGCTTCAAGAGATGGCCGCCATCTTGGGTCGCGCCAGCAGTGGGGGGGACCTTTGCAGGGGAAAATCCGTGGGTCTGGAGGTCCAAACCCAGGAGAAAACCACAGGATCGTGTCCGGGACCGGTTCTCGTTCGCTCAGAACCGGTTCTTTCTGTCTTAGATGTAATTTCAGGCAGGCAAAAGGATCAAGATACGGCGTCTCAGCCGGAGCACGGCGACTCAGCTTCCACTCGCCATGAGCTCCAGGCCATGCCCCTAGTGCAACGTCGCCATAACATCCTTTTCAATAGATGAAGACCACTAACATCTTATGTCCTCAAAGTGGGAATGCCGGGTGGTAAAAAAAAAAAAAAAGATTTTCCTTCCTACACCGGGATGCTTGCGGCGTCCCGGTGTAGGAAGGAAAATCTTTTACCAATATGTCCACCATGGAAAGGGAAGGCGGGGTGTATAAAGAGAACACAACAGGGCATGAGCGGGGGGTTGGAGGGGGGACATGGGAGACACATGGGCATGAGCGGGGGGTGAGAGGGAACAGGGTACAAACGGGGCATGAGCAGGGGGTGGGGAGGAACATGAGGGAGACACGGGGTATGAGCGGTGGGTGGGGAGGAACACGAGGGAGACATGGGGCATGAGCGGGGGGGATACAGGGCACACACGGGACATGAGCGGGGTGGGGGGAAAGTAGAGAGACAAGGGGCATGAGCGGGGGGTGGGGGGAACACGAGGGAGACACGGGGGATGAGCGGGGGGTGGGGGGAACACGAGGGAGACACGGGGCATGAGCGGGGGGGCAACAGGAGACACAAAGGGCAGGAGCGGGGGGTGGGGGCAACAGGAGACACACGGGGCTTGAGCGGGGTGAGGGGGTCCACGAGGGAGACACGGGGGATGAGCGGGGGGTGGGGGGAACACGAGGGAGACACAGGGCATGAGCGGGGGGGCAACAGGAGACACACGGGGCAGGAGCGGAGGGTGAGGGGGTACACAATGGAGACAGGGCATGAGTGGGGGGTGGGGGGAACATGAGGGAGACACAGGGCATGAGTGGGGGTTGGGGGAACACGAGGGAGACACGGGGCATGAGCGGGGGTGGGGCAACAGGAGACACACGGGGCATGAGCGGGGGGTGAGGGGGTACACGAGGGAGACACAGGGCACGAGCGGGGTGGGGGGAACACGAGGGAGACACGGGGCATGAGCGGGGGTGGGGGGTACAGGGCGCACACGGGGCATGAGCGGGGGTGGGAGGAACAGGGCACACACAGGGCATGAGCGGGGGTGGGGGAACAGGGCACACCCTGGGCATGAGCGGGGGGTGAGGGGGAACAGGTGAGACACACGGGGCATGAATGGGAGGTGGGGGGAAGGGGAGAGACACCCGGGGCATGAGCGGGGGGTGGGGGGAAAGGAGGGAGACACGGGGCATGAGCGGGGGGTGGTGGGGAAGGGGAGAGACACACAGGGCATGAGCGGGGGGTGGGGGGAAGGGGAGAGACACCCGGGGCATGAGCGGGGGGTGGGGGGGAAGGGGAGAAACACACAGGGCATGAGCGGGGGGGGAAGGTGAGAGAGACATGTGGCATGAGCGGGGGTGGGGGGGAAGGGGAGAGACATACAGGGCATGAGCGGGGGTTGGGGGAAAGGACGGAGAAATGGGGCATGAGCGCGGGGTGGGGGGAAGGGGAGAGACACACAGGGCATGAGCGGGGGGTGGGGGGAAGGGGAGAGGGACACTGGACATGAGTGAGGGGTGGGGGGAAGGGAAGAGAGACACGGGGCATGAGCGGGGGGTGGAGGGAAGGGGAGAGAGACATGGGGAATGAGCGGGGGTGGGGATAGGGGAGAGAGACACGGGGCATGAGCGGGGGTGGGGGGAAGGGGAGAGAGACACGGGGCATGAGCGGGGGAAGGGGAGAGTCACACGTGGCGTGAGCGGGGGGTGGGGGGAAGGGGAGAGACACACGGGGCATGAGCGGGGGGTGGGGGAAGGGGAGAGACACAGGGCATGAGCGGGGGTGTGGGGGAGGGGAGAGACACACGGGGCATGAGCGGGCGGTGGGGGGAAAGGAGGGAGACACGGGACATGAGCGGGGGTGGGGGGAACACAAGGGAGACACAGGGCATGAGCGGGGTGTGGGGGCAACAGGAGACACATGGGGCATGAGCGGGGGGTGGGGGCAACAGGAGACACATGGGGCATGAGCGGGGGTGGGGGCAACAGGAGACACACGGGGCAGGAGTGGGGGGTGGAGGGAACACGAGGGAGACACGGGGCATGAGTGGGGGCTTGGGGGAACACGAGGGAGACACGGGGCATGAGCGGGGGTGGGGGCAACAGGAGACACACGGGGCATGAGCGGGGGTGAGGGGCTACACGAGAGAGACACGGGGCATGAGCAGGGGGTGAGGTTAACACGAGGGAGACACGGAGCATGAGCGGGGGGTGGGGGAACACGAGGGAGACACAGGGCATGAGCGGGGTGTGGGGGCAACAGGAGACACATGGGGCATGAGCGGGGGGGTGGGGGCAACAGGAGACACATGGGGCATGAGCAGGGGTGGGGGCAACAGGAGACACACGGGGCATGAGTGGGGGGTGGGGGGAACACGAGGGAGACACGGGGCATGAGTGGGGGGTTGGGGGAACACGAGGGAGACACGGGGCATGAGCGGGGGTGGGGGCAACAGGAGACACACGGGGCATGAGCGGGGGTGAGGGGCTACACGAGAGAGACACGGGGCATGAGCAGGGGGTGAGGTTAACACGAGGGAGACACGGAGCATGAGCGGGGGGTGGGGGAACACGAGGGAGACACGGCACATGAGCGGGGGTGGGGGGAACAGGGAGCACACGGGGCATGAGCGGGGTGTGGGGCAACAGGAGACACATGGGGCATGAGCGGGGGTGGGGGCAACAGGAGACTCACGGGGCATGAGTGGGGGGTGGGGGGAACACGAGGGAGACACGGGGCATGAGTGTGGGGTTGGGGGAACACAAGGGAGACACGGGGCATGAGCGGGGGGTGGGGGAACACGAGGGAGACACAGGGCATGAGCGGGGGTGGAGGGAACAGGGCGCATACAGGGCATGAGCGGGGGTGGGGGGAACAGGGCACACACAGGGCATGAGCGGGGGTGGGGGAACAGGGCACACACACGGGGCATGAGCTGGGGGTTGGGGGTAACACAAGGGAGACAAGGGGCATGAGCAGGGGGTGGGGGGTAACAGGGAAGACAGGTCATGAGCAGGGGGTGGGGGGAACAGGGGAGACACAGGGCATGAGCGGGGGGTGGGGCAACAGGAGACACATGGGGCATGAGCGGGGGTGGGGGCAACAGGAGACACACGGGGCATGAGTGGGGGGTTGGGGGAACACGAGGGAGACACGGGGAATGAGCGGGGTGGGGGCAACAGGAGACACACGGGGCATGAGCGGGGGTGAGGGGGTACACGAGGGAGACACGGGGCATGAGCGGGGGGTGAGGGGAACAGGGAACACGAGGGAGACACGGGGCATGAGCGGGGGGTGGGGGAACACGAGGGAGACACAGGGCATGAGCGGGGGTGGAGGGAACAGGGCGCACACAGGGCATGAGCGGGGGTGGGGGGAACAGGGCACACACAGGGCATGAGCAGGGGTGGGGGAACAGGGCACACACACGGGGCATGAGCTGGGGGTTGGGGGTAACACAAGGGAGACAAGGGGCATGAGCGGGGGGTGGGGGGTAACAGGTAAGACAGGTCATGAGCAGGGGGTTGGGGGGAACAGGGGAGACACGGGGCATGAGCGGGGGGTGGGGGGAAGTGGATAGAGACACGGGGCATGAGCGGGGGGTGGGCGGCGGGAGGGATAGAGACACGGGGCATGAGCGGGGTGTGGGTGGCGGGAGGGATAGAGACACGGGGCATGAGTGGTGGGTGGGCGGCGGGAGGGATAGAGCCACGGGGCATGAGTGGGGGAGGGATAGAGACATGGGGCATGAGCGGGGGGAGGGATAGAGACACGGGGCATGAGCGGGGGGTGGGGGGAAGTGGATAGAGACACAGGGCATGAGCGGGGGGTGGGGGGAAGTGGAGAGAGACACGGGGCATGAGCGGGGGGTGGGGGGAACAGTAGGGAGACACGGGGCATGAGCGGAGGGTGGACGGCGGGAGGGATAGAGACACGGGGCATGAGCGGGGGGTGGGCGGCGGGAGGGATAGACACACGGGGCATGAGCGGGGGGTGGGTGGCGGGAGGGATAGACACACGGGGCATGAGTGGGGGGTGGGCGGCGGGAGGGATAGACACACAGGGCATGAGCGGGGGGTGGGTGGGAGGAATAGACAGACGGGGCATGAGTGGGGGGTGGGTGGCGGGAGGGATAGTCACACGGGGCATGAGCAGGGGGTGGGCGGCGGGAGGATTAGACACACGGGGCATGAGCGGGGGTCGGGGGGTGCGGGAGGAGAGAGACACACAGGGCATGAGCGGGGGTGGGGGGAGGGGAGAGACACACGGGGCATGAGCGGGGGGTGGGCAGCGGGAGGGATAGATACACGGGGCATGAGCTGGGGGTGGGCGGCGGGAGGGATAGAGACACGGGGCATGCACGGGGGGTGGACGGCGGGAGGGATAGAGACACGGGGCATGAGTGGGGGGTGGGCGGGAAGGGGAGAGACACA